>NC_137276.1:9112500-13912500 GCF_054371585.1 Giraffa tippelskirchi
CTCCCATGCGAATATTCCTATTTATTCCATGATTATTTATTGAAGGCTATCTCATGCTCGGTTACTTTGCCACTTTCTTTGGCTTTAAACATTAAACAGATGCAGTATATTTTCAAATAATTTAAACAATAGTTGATGAGTGAATTTTCCCTTTTCCCCCTGGCAGGATTTTGTTCTTTCTGATCAAGATTGTAACATCTCTGTCTTTGCTGTCAGATTTGCTACCAATTAGAGAAGACTTGCCATCTCCTAACTGGCGGGTGCCGATGAAACAAGCTCAGTTTTTTGACCTGAAGAAAGATTTTGCCCATGAAGAACAGACAGAGCTGAGAGGAAGGCTCAGAATAGTCCAGTAGAACTTTCTGAGCCAGTGTAAACAAACAGTGCACAGCCCAATACACCAGCCGCAGCACCTGGTAAAACTGAGGAGCTAGATTTTTTTTTTCCTGTCATAGTAAATCATTTATTTGTTAAAATGATATAGATTATTCAAGATTCTACAGTCTTAAGTCATGGATGGCAAAGTAACATGGATTGATACAGAAGTCGATCCCAATGTAGGTTTTTTTCCTTTCCTTCTTAAAAAAAATATTTATAGACCAGAGAGGGAAAAAAAAAATTGGTTTTTAAAGGGGATGAACCATGGTCTGATAGGGCCAGTTCCTCAGCTCCAGAGACCTCTGCTGTGGCTCAGGAACTAGATTTTTAACTTGATTTCATTTTGATTACATGTGGCCATATGTGACCATGTTCATAATATTGACAGCACTGATCTAGATGGTCTTGCTGAGTGGTCTGTTTGGCTCTTTGGAGGGATTTGCTGAGGAAAATGAACCTTTGATGCACGTTGAAGGGCCAAAGTGTACATGCTAGTGCAGGGCACCCTGAGCTGATCACCAGCACCACCCTCTGCCAGCTCAGTGATCACAAGTAAGTCACAGGACCTCTTGGAACCCTAATTTCCTCATCAGTAAAATCATCACGATAATCACAAATTCCCAAAGTTATCATAAGGATAAAATATGATTAACATGAGTGAAAGTACTATATTGAATAGTGTATTTGCCATTTATTTTACATGGATGATCCTATGACCAAATTACTAGTGTTTGCATGCATGTGTGCGCTCAGTCGTGTCCAACCCTTTGCGACCCCATCGACTGTAGCCCGCCAGGCTCCTCTCTCCATGGAATTGTCCAGGCAAGAATTGTGGAGTGGATTGCCATTTGCTACTCTAGGGGATCTTCCTGACCCAGGGATCGAACACACATCTCTTGTGTTTCCTGGATTGGCAGGCAGAATGTTTCCCACTGTACCACCTGGGACGCTCTAAATGACTAGTATGATACTCATTATCCCTGGTCCCATTTTAGAGACAAGGACACTGAGGTTCTAAGAGGCCAGTGATGCTCCTAGTCTCCCCAGGTGGGAAGGAGCCGTGCAGTCCCTTGGGCTTTGCCATTGTGCCAAATGACCCCAGCAGCCAACCCTGTAGATGTCAGGGGTGATTAATCACAACAGTTGCCATGGCACCTTTTGTCTTGAGGGAGATGGCAACCCAAGCCACCTCGGGGGATGCTACAGCTTCTGGAGTGGAGGGGCCTGGGGAAGCAGCCAGGGCAGGACAGCCCCTTGGCAGAAACGCCCATCCCGGAGTTCTTCCTGCCAGCCACCTCCCCTGCTGCTGAGAGGTCACTTCTTGCTTTCAGTTTCATTAGGCTATGGTCATATTTCGACAACAGCCTTGCTGCAAACTGCCTGCTGCCCAGAGTCCAGCAGGACGATGGTCTAATTCCCTCGATGTCTCTGGTGGCCCTTGGGCCTGTGCAGTGGCATCTGAAGTGACATCAGTAAATGGTGTCATTCTTTGACAAGGGTTATAATTATTCACATCAAAGAGTAAACAAGTGGCACATAGAACAGGGAGAAGGTAAAGGTAAGTAGATCCGAAAGTGATGGCCAGGGGGTCGCAGCCCCAGAGTGACTCCAGGTGGCAGGTGAATGGGCACCAACAGATGGTGAAGATGGCCACAGCCCACCTGCATGTCCCTCCTCCTTTAAGGACACTGGTCCTGTCAATATGCACCTGTGTATTTAAACCCCAGATGGGTCTATGATGTCCAAGGCCATGGAGAAATCTACACCGGTTGAGGATTCCTTGGCATGGTGAGAACAAGCCTGCCGACCAGAGTCCCACTTGAACTGCTTGCAACGGGAAAACTGAGCACCTGCCTTCTTGCTTAAATAGGGGCCAGGCTCAGATTTAAGGAATAAGGAGACACTCAAAGAATTGGCAGTTTAAGGTGTTCCAAATCTCTATTTATACTCCCAAATTGTTTGTCTTTTTTTTTTTTTTTTTGATGGCTCTGGTCCATCCATTCATTTAAGAAATGTGTATCGAAAGCTTATTTTCAAATAATTTTATAAAAGGTTTCATCAAAAACATTCATGGTTGATTTCACGTGGTCAAGTTTTACCTCTATGTAAAAACAAAGAAGCCTGACTCTGGAGGCAGTGGCTCCATGCCCCATGCTTTGGGCTTTTCTGAAATACCCATTTCGTTAGATCTCCAGTCATCCTCAAGGAGAATGAAAACAGGGAGTGGAAATGGAGGTGTAAGGACGCTTGGCCCTGGGGACCTGAGTCAGTGGGGCTCCTGAGATGATAGGGAGCGTATTGGGGTGTCCAGCCTGAGGGTAGAACAAAGCCTAGCAGTAGAGGACGTTGGCTTGGCTGGTGGACACCAGGCCTTCAGTTCCTCCAATTCATCCTCCGGGGAAGCTGAAGCTCTGAGCAGCGCGTTGGGTCCTTCTAATTTGTACAAAGCAGGTTTATTTCCATCATCTCACTTGATACTCACGTCTGTGCTGGGAAGCTGTATTGTTATCATCAACCGCATTTTACAGATAAGGAAACTAAAACTCAGGAGGAAAATGGCTCAGCCAAGGTCACACTGCTGGCGAAGAAGCAGAGCCAGGACTCACATGTCCCGAACTCACTTATTTGGAGACAAATTTGTACATTTCCCACTGCTTCTTGGGGGACAGTGAAAAACTGGCATTAGCTGGGGCCTCATCAAGGTAGCTCTGAAGATGTAATCTGAAGCCAATTTTGTTGCTTTTATGTAAGGTCTGTATCTTCTCAGTGCAGTTCTGGTTATGTTTCATTTAATTATTTGAAACACAGCATTTTCACAGCTGCCAGTAAAAATACGTATAATTACAGTGTGCAATGATCGGAATCCTGAAAATCCTCAAGGCAGCCACTTGCGTGGGAAGGCGAAGACTCCTGAATGAAGCATCCCACTGCTTCTTTACCAAAACATCCCCTATAATTAGGTCACATTAAGGATGCAATGCCCGTAAAATTGGATTATTTAAAAATAATGAAACTTTAAGCAGCAAAAAAAAGAATTTTAACAATTAAAGATTTTCAGAGGGTGATTAAGGGAGATTTGCTCCAGTTTGAACTGAGGAGGCCTCCCCCTCTCCTGGCGAGCCTGCTAGACTCACCGCCCCCCCGCCACCCTCACTTTCCCACCTGCCTTGCCCACCCTGTGCCTCACATGTGGATGCCCTGAGATGAACCAGTTGCTCCCCTGACTCAGGCTCCGGGGCAGAGACACCTGTGCTGCTCATCACGGTGGGTGAGAAGAGCGGGCAGAGTCCTCTGGGGTGGAGTGGGGGGTGTCATTCAAAGAGGGGACAGGAAATACCACTTCGTTTCTTGTCTCCTGCCTCACTTGTCAGGGCCTTTCCAGGCCCGTGTTCATGGGGTGTCCATGTTGCTGTCAAATTGGGTGCAAAAAATTGGGAAAACTCCAGGTCAATGCTGGTGCCCTGGACCACTCAGAGTCTCAGCAAACAAGGCCAGAGTAAGATTGTGCTACAGGGACTTCCCGGGCAGTGCAGTGGTTAAGAATCCGCCTTCCAGTGCAGGGGACACAGGTTCGATCCCTGGTCGGGGAACTAAGATCCCCCATGCCTGTGGGGCAATAAAGCCTTCGAGCCACAGTTACGGAACCCGCGCCACAACTCGAGAGAGAAGTCAGACCTCAACTAGAAACAGCCCACACACCACAATGAAAGATCCTGTGTGCCACTGCTAAGACCCAACGCAGCCAAATAAACAAATAAAATCTTTTTATTAAAGATAGTGTTACAGCTCCCAGGCCTGACTGAACCACGGTGTGTCCCTCTTGACCCTCATTTCTGAGGCCCTTTCAGAGCTGTTTGAGGTTCGGAGACAAAAGGGTGTCATCCCCACTGCCCAGGGAGTAAACCGCCCACCTGATGTGAAGAGCCAACTTGTTGGAAAAGATCCTGATGCTGGGAAAGATTGAAGACAGGAGAAGGGGACAGCAGAGGATGAGATGGTTGGATGGCATCACCAACTCGATGGACATGAGTTTGAGCAAGCTCCAGGAGATGGTGATGGACACGGAAACCTGGCGTGCTGCAGTCCATGCGGGTCACAAAGAGTCGGACACGACTGAGCGACTGAACAGCAATAAAAACCACTATGCTCCGTTGTAATCCCTGAGGCCAAGATGACTCCATGTCCTTGCTAATGGGCATGCCTGGCGGGTGGAACGCTGACCAAGTCCCATCTCCCTGCAGAGCCTAGGCTTCCTACCCACTGCCTTCTTCACTTCTCCTCCTCACAGTTAGTGGACAGTGACCTGGCTCAGCTCCTGTGTCCTGAGTGACTGAAGCTAGCCTAGCCTCTCTGTGCCCAGAACATCTTCCTAATGGAGATCATCAAACTTGCCCTGAGCCTTTCTTGTGAGGGTCCCATGAGCCGACACATGCAAAAGAGTATTGAAAACAGTTTAAGTGTGTCATTAAAAATCATCATGATTCTCAGGACTTCCCTGGTGACCTAGTGGTTAAGACTCCATGCCGCCACTGCAGGGGGCTGAGTGAGGTTCATTCCCTGGTCAGGGAACTAAGATCTCACATGTTATGCAGCACAATCAGAAAGAGAATCATCATCAGGATTGTTAAAACCTTGAGTAGAACAAGCCATGTGACTAAGTAAAGGAGTAGAATGGTCTGTGCCAGCACCCCAAACACATGAAGGCTGTAAGGGGGAAAGCCTGCCCTCTGAGCCAGGACCAGGCTGCAGGAAGACAGGTTTCTGGCTCAGAGCCTCCGTGGCCACTTTGCTGAGTCAGTCCCCAGACAAGGGATGGACCAGCAAGCCGGCACCAACTGTCACTTGCCCGCAGGCCTGGAGTAGAGCTCTCGGGTCAGGCCATTTGCATGCAAGCCAGGGACAGATGAGACATTTAAATTTTACCAGCCCTCAGTTATATGCTTGACATAGAGAAATGGCTGCAATTCTTTTTATCAGCTAAGAGAACAGGCATTACATGACAAAATATTAGCCAGGGCCGAGATTCACAAAACCTATGCACTCTGAAGCAGCTTCATGAAATTTAAACTTGCAGCAAGGCTGGAGGAGAGAGAATGGCCTGGGCCTCCCTTTCCAGGCAGAGCTCTCCAAGCATCTTGTTCATTCTTATATTTATTGTTTTGCCCAATCACTTTATTCGTCTGTCTGTTTATCTGTGTCAACCCATTTTTTAAAAATTTTAATTCTTATTTATAGACTGACCTTAATAAACTCTCCTCAAGTACCACGGGTTTGTCACTGTCACGGATGAAAACATTATTAATGGCAGGTTGGTTGACCGGGGACAACAGCTGCCCTTTAAACCCCTCACAGAGGACCAGACTGCAGAAACTCAGCTGGGGAGAGGGGCTGCGGTCGATGAGGTCAAGGGTCAGTCATCATGGCCCATCATTAACGCCCTTTCCTATCATCACAGCCCACCAAGCCCGCAGTTGGAGCGTTTTGCTCCTGCATTCACGAACGGTCCCCAGCTTTCAAATGCACCGGAAAATCCATAGCCGTGGTCCTATTTGTTTAAAATTAAGGCAGATAAATGGGAAGTGGAGGGAGCCGTTTAAGGAGAGCGTGTCTGACATCACCGGGGGGCGGGGAGCCGTAGGGCGGCATGGGGATCGTTCTGGGTCATGATGGGGGACACACGATGCCCTTCATCTTAGCTCCTCCAATGAGCTGCCTTGGTCAGGATGTCCTGTCCTTGAAAGACAGAAATTCCCAGAGGAGGATTTGAAGGTTGGATCCTGCAACCCAGGTCAGGGCCGATGTACCCACCAAGCACAGTCCCTAGGACCCAAAGAAATGTTTTAATTTTCATTTCTTCCAGAAGCAGAAGCAGAAAATTTAATAGCACAGTAAAGTCTTTCTAATCATGAATCTAGTCCAACTTTTACTTGTCTTCATACCAATGCAGTCATAAAATACAATTTAAAATACATAAATCCATTATATATTTATATACATATTTATATAGTTAACAAGTATTTTAAATTATGTCTTTTTAAATTTATTTTTAATGGCAAGAGGAGCACACAAAGGCAAAAGCATCTAGGACCTTGAGAGTTCAAATGCAGCCCAGCCACTGGTTCAGTCTTCCAGGTGGTTTTGAGCTGCCTCCAACATTCTTCCCATAAGGGCAATCCATAATTTCATTAAAGGCACAGCCCAGCTTTGTGGGCTTCTCTTGTTCCTCGAGACAACAAGCATTCCAAAGATGCTGGCTTTTACAGGATAGAAAAATGTTGGGTTGAATTGTAAGTCCAAAGAAGGAGGGGATATGTGTATATATAAAGCTGATTCACATTGCTGCACAGTAGAAATGAACACAACATTGTAAAGCAATCATATGCCAATTAAAAACATTTTTTCTAATTATTAAAAAAATCGTAAGTCAAGGAGGTGCCCTAATGGGCACCTTAAAATTAGATATTTTTATATAAGCCTTGGACATGCTCTTAACAGACCACAGTCTCCAGCCTCACTGAGAAATTGGCCAAGTCCTCTCTGTCCCTGGAGGACTAACTTGCTTGAAATAGACATTTTCTTCCCTAGTGACTTAAAACAAGCCTAACAATTATTTAGCAATCTCACCCACCACTTATTTTCATCTCAGGAGAGGCCTGCCACGTGGGGTGATGTAATTTGGATACCAAAGGCAGAGCTGAAGGGCTGAGGTGTCACAGCTTTCCCAAACACGTGGCCGCTTGGATGTGGGACATCCTCTCCGGCCACGGGGCCCAGAGCTGGCGAGGTAAATCACGCTGCGTCCCCATTAACGTCTCATGTTGTTGCAGGGTGGTAATTTTGACAGCAAAATAAGCTACAAAACTGCATATGCTATTGGGTGACATGCAATTTTAACTTCATTCAGGAGCGAGACCTTTGAGACATTGTTACCTGCGGGAGCAAGCAATAAAACAAGGATGTACAGGGATGTGTCAAATAGAAGCCCTTCCTAAATTACGCCGGGAGGCCCAGATTAATACATTTAATATATTCTGGTCATGAGTGAAGTGCTCATAGCAGAACAACTGCTCCTTCAGCGATATCATTCATGGGAATGAACTACAGTCTCACTGACAGCCTGGAAAAATGCTCCCACTTTTCAAACTGTACAAATGGTGGTTGGACACAGTAACTCAAAACTGGACACTTCATTTCAAGTTTAAAGCTAGTGGCCCAGCCACAAACTATTACTCCATCTTCTTTATTTGTGGTCCATGGTTTTGTACTCTTTAAGAATCAAATAAATACTGGTGTAATGGTTAGCAACTGCCAGTTCAACGAAAAATACTGCTAAATTCACCAATAAGTCTTTTTTCCACACACACAAATTTATGCCCCAAGACCAGAACCCATTCCTGCCACAGGGTCTGGATAGTTTTTTAATGTAGAGGGAGACTCACTTTAGTGATAAGAGTTTAAGCCTGTGCTCCTTTTTCCTTTCCTCTTGCTCATAGATCTAGCGCTGGGAACAGAGGGAGGTAAACGATCAATATATGTAAGTGGAGGCGCGTTCACTTGAGCCGTTCACTGCTCGGTGGACCAGGCAGGACTCCTCCCCACTCTGTACCAGCTGGACACGGCTTCTGGAATTCCAGTCCATGCTGGGCATCTTCCAGGTTGGCTTCCTGGGAGTCCACCATACACTGAGTCCTAGCCAGCTTTAACTTACTATGATATTGTTGCTGTTGATAAAAATATCTCCTGTTTCCAGAAGATATTTAAAAAAAAACAAAACAGCTTTATTGAGATACTATTCACAAATACAAGTCACCCATTTACTTATTTGCTTACTTACTTTTTGGCCACTACCCATGGCGTGTGGGATCTTATTTCCCCGACCAGAGATCAAACCTGTGCCCCCTGCACTGGAGGCATAGAGTCTTAACCAATGGACCACCAGGCAAGTCCCACAATTCACCCACTGAAAGTGTATAATTTGATGACAGTAAAGAATCCATCCACCTGCAATGAGGGAGACCTGGGTTGGGAAGATCCCCTGGAGGAGGGCATGGTAACTCACTCCAGTATTCCTGCCTGGAGAATCCCCATGGACAGAGGAGTCTGGAGGGCTATAGTCCATGGTGTCACAAAGAGTCAGACATGACTGAGCAACTAAGCACAGCACAATACATCTGTAGATATACGCAAACATCATCACAATTTTAGAACATTTTTATCATCCCAAAAGAAACCTCAAACTCATTAGCAGTCACTTCTTATTCTCCCTCAATCCTCCAGGCCTCCGTAACCATAGACCTACTTATTGTCTCTGTAGATTTGCCCTGTAGATTTGTAGAATGGGCAAATGCATTCTGTATATTTCCATAAATAGAATCAAACAGAACGTGATCCTTTGAGGCTGGCTTCTTTCACTCAGCATAATGTTTCCAGGGTTCACCCATGTGGTAGCATGAATCAGTATGTCATTCCTTTTTACTGCTGGGTAATATTCCATTGCATGGATAGACCACAGTTCACTCGTTAGTGGATGGACCAGAGTGCCTCCCTCGCCCCTTCCCCAAATATTCATAGCAGGCCTGCTATGCTGTAAGCATGCAGAGGGCAGTACAGCATGTGTTTATTCATGGCTTTGAGGGCTTGTGCTGTACCCCAAGCATCACCCTTGGTACTCTCAGTTCCCGGTTAGTTGACAGCTGGGGACTACACAGCCGTCTTACCCGGGACAACAGCTCAGAATGTGGCTTTCTGCTCAAGCATCTTCCTCCCACACAGGATGGACACACTTCCTGTGGGGTCATTACCCTGGGAAATGTAAGCCCCTCCCACTGAGGGAAGGAAAGAGCTGGGCTGCATGTTCTTTAGAGGCCACCTCACAGGTCACCGGTGTTCAGCACCCTGGCAAAGACCACACGGGGGACAAGCTGCAGAATGCATAGGTCTGGGCTTCTGCAGTGTTCCTCTCCCTACCCGCCCTTGGGAGAGGGATCGACTATGACTTAGTCTCCATTCCAAGGGTAGAAGTCCCATCACAAGGTTGGGTGAGACCAGGAGGAGCTGGATTCAACAGGAAGCCAAAGCAGAGATTTGGGCACTGCAGCCCCAGCCTCTCTGTGTGCTGTACAGAGAAAGCTGAGGAATCATGCCCTGGATAGAGGCTGTGAGTTCCTGCCTGATGTCTGTTCTCCCTTCTCCCTCATTGACATAACCTCAATTACATCCAGGCATCGGTATACCCAGTTCAAAGACTACATTTCCCAGACCCCCTTTCTACAAGGGCTGGCCAATGAAACGAAAGCAAAAGTTATTGGGCAAGGATTATGGGAAATCGATCTTTAAAAAGAAGCCAACTTTTTATTAAGAAAGTTTTCAGGCATGAAAAAAAGGTAGACCAGGGTAATGGACACCCATATACACCCATAGCCCAGATTTAATACTTGTTAGTATTTTGCCCTGTTTGGTTCTTTTGTACCCCATATATTAACCAGCCCATAATTCAAGTTGTGAAATCTGTTTCAAAAAGTTGACTCAAATGGGAGACTGGTGCTCCTTGTCCATCCTTGCTTTATCCTTCTTCTTTCTTAAATCACAAACAAGAAGGCTGGAACCCCAGAGCCATCTTGTGATTCTGAAGCCATCAGGAGGATACAAGCCAAGAAAAAGTATGACAAAATGTAAAGAGGGAAGGATAGCTTGCTTGATTAGCAAAATCAAACAAATAAAACTAAAAAAATAAGATACCAAAAAACAACCCCCTCCAAAAAGCAAATAAAGAAAAAAATAAAATCCCCAAACACCAGTTTAATTTGAATTTCAGATAAAAATGAATTAGTTTAGTATGTCTCAGGTAAAATTTGAGACATAATTATAATTTTAAAATTCTTTATTGTTCATCTAAAATTCAAATTTAACTGGGCATCCTGCATTTTGTACAGAAATCCTGTAATAGGCCTGGGTCTCTGGTGCTTGTGGACTGCCATACAAGCACTGGACTGTCCACTTAGACCTCCCATTTTATCTAATTAATTTATTTAGTGAGCACCTATGTAAACACCTAATCTGTCCTCAGTCTTGGGCCAAGTCCTGTGAAAATAGTCAGATGGACACATGGGATTCACAGTCTAGTGCGTAACACCAATATTAGGACAAATACCCAAGTACCAGTGAAATGAGTAATGAAAAGGGGACTTCAGTTTTCCCCTCCCCACAGTTGTCTATACTGGTTATTCCTTGAAGACTGGGCTGTTCCCACCCCTGACCTTTGCCCACAATACCCTTCATCCTGGAATGTCCTCATCAACACATCTGCTCATTTCACTTCTTGCACTCATTCATTCATTGAGCAAACTTTGGTTAAAAACCTTCCGTGCCGTGTACTAGGGAACAGAGTGCCCAGTAGGGGCTTATGGACTCACTGCCCACTGATGAGTCCTCCATGTGCCAGCTAGAGGCCAGACTGTGTGATGATGGTGGGGCAGGAACAGGAAGAGAAGGGGAGGTGGAAGGGCAGGCCAGCAACAGAGTGGGGTCTTGAGGGATAAACAGGAGCTCAGTATGCATGTGAGTTGTGAGTACAGCTGTAATCAATGGACAGGTAGATGAAGATGATCATGAAAATGAGGCCACTCCACTTCACGACAGGCCCCAGCCCCCACCTCTCCTCTCGTGGGGAGCAAGTCAGATCCAGGGAGACTTTGGTGCCACCGCAGGGTGGACAGAGCACTTCTTGGGAGCCAGATGGCATTTCCCTGCCCCTGGTTATGCAGTCACACCCTGAGCCCTTTCCAGAAGGAGAAGGTTGACTTGGGGTATCTGAGTCACACCATCCAGCTTCCTCTACCCCAAACCTAACACTCCACAAAACAAGCCTGAAAAGCCCCTGAGTGGGTACATTCTCCAGGCCCCACAAACATTATGGCATCCTCCAGGTCAAGGCTGGAAGGTTTCTTAGCCACAGTCTGGTCCAACCGCTCATTTGTTCTGTGTTGTTCTTAGTTGCTCAGTCGTGTCCGACTCTTTGCAACCCCGTGGACTGTAGTCCACCAGGCTCCTCTGTCCATAGGGATTCTCCAGGCAAAGATAGTGGAGTGGGTTGTCATGCCCCACTCTTGGGGGGATCTTCCCAACCCAGGGATCGAACCCAGGTCCTCCTCATTGCAGGCAGATTCTCTACCTTCTGAGCCACCAGGGAAACCCAAGAATACTGGAATGGGTAGCCTATCCCTTATCCAGGGGAACTTGCCGACACAGGAATCGAACCAGGGTCTCCTGCATTGCAGGTGGATTCTTTACCAGTTGAGCTACCAGGGAAGCCCAACCTCCCATTTAACTGATGAATAAACTGAGCCCCAGAGAGGGGGAAAAACCCAAAGTCACCTCCCACAGCCTGGTCCAGTCCAGCACTGCTGGACCCTAGTTCCCTGGCCTTCCAGTGCAATCAACAGCAGAAGTTATACTTAGCAAAAGGTATAAATAACACCCTGCAACCAATTGTTTGGGGCACCCCGGCAGTGGTCTAATCCCCTGTGTACAGACCCCAGCCCTGCCAGGCCGTAAACCCCAGGCAGCTCAGCTTGGCAGCCACCCAGAGGCACCAGCCACCTTAGAGGGTACAGGCCACAGCTCCAGCAGCCAGCTGACCTAGGAGGTGCCTCTGGGCAGACGACCGGAGCATCCTAGAGATTCTTTTTACAGGGCCACAGGAAGGGTCCCTCTCCCAAGCTAGTCTCTCTTTCCTTCCCGTGGGGGCTCTGCCTGCAGTGTGTTGGCCACAAGCAAACAGGGAGGGAGCCGCGGCCAGTCACTCCTGCTGAACAGATCTGGGGTTGCAGCCTGGCAGGGGAGAGCCTCCAATTACCTTTGGAGGGAGCCATCATGGATCACGGAGTGGCTGATTCCTCCAGGCTCTGGGGAAAGTGAGGACAGGGTTGGAAAAGCTGTCCTGGGAGGGCAGCCCAGAAGCTCAGAGGACTTCTAAGACCTGCTGGACAACCCCCGAGTTACTGATGAGGCCAGAGAGAGGCTGGGCCTCCCAACTCCAAACCCAGAGATCCCCTGGGGTTCATCTTCACCCCAAGCCCTCCACGAACGCCAGCTCCTCCAGATGGAACAGTCACCTGGATGGCCCACTGAGAATGTTCCAGGATCCTGGGACGGGCCTGTCCTAGGTGAGAGTGTCCTCTCAGGAGCGGGGGACATTACCCTTCATGGACTCAAAGGTTAGCTGCCAATTCCACCTTGCCGCCAGTAATGAAGAGCACGGGAGACAGATGGAGGCTGCCCCACGCACAGTATGCTAATTCCGCTAACCAGTGGACCAGGAAATGGCTGGTCATTTGCGCCGCCATCTAGAGTCAGAGATGCTGCCTCAAAGCTCACTTGTCTTTAATGTTGTTCCCCTGTTGAGGATCCTCAGAGCGATCACTCCAGCCAATTTCCAGAGATGCAGGCAGCTGGAGGACAGGAAGAGTGATGGATGTCCGGGCCTTGCAGGGAGCCCTCCACCAGCACTCAAGTTGCCCGGGGTCCCAGCAGGAACTGGCTGCTCTTGGGGCAGTGCCAGCCTCTCCACGTTTGCTTCTCTGCCCACGGGGCCTCCCTCTCGGGGTTGGGGCCTGGACCAAGAGGCAGGCAGGCTGCTTCCATCAGACTCCTGTAAAAGAACAGAGTTCTTGTTTGTTGTCGTTCAGTCGCTAAGTTATGTTCGACTCTGCTTCCCCATGGACTGCAGCATGCCGGCCTCCTCTGTCTTCCGCTATATCCCGGAGTTTGCTCAAATTCATGCCCGTTGAGTTGATGATGCCATCCAACCATCCCATCCTCTGCCTGCCCCCCAACCCCTTCCTTCTCCTTTTGCCTTCAGTCTTTCCCAGCATCAGGGTCTTTTCCAATGAGTCAGTTCTTCACATCAGGTGGCCAAAGTATTGGAGTTTCAGCTTCAGCATCAGTCCTTCTAGTGAATATTCAGGGTTGATTTCCTTTAGGATGGACTGGTTTTATCTCCTTGAGTTCCTGTTGCTAGCAGGCGTTTCTGGACTCGCTGCTGGCTCTCAGCCCCTCTCAGCCCTCTCCTTGCACGTGGGGTGGTGGATGAGGGTAGGACCAGAACACTGCCTGGTACATGCAGAGCTCTGTTCTCAGATTCTGGGACATGCTTGAGGCCAAACCAGGGCTGCCTCCTTGGCTCCCATTCAATCCCTCTTATGTCCAAGTCCTAGAGCCCTGGTACTTTGAGCTTGAGTCCAGTCCTCCTGGGACACTTTCTCTCCAGCCAATAGTCCTTTGCCATGGGGAAGCCACTCATATTGGGAAAGCCCTCCCTACCAAGGTAACAGAGACCTGGAGAGGCTGGCCCCACCTGGAACCTGAGGGTGAGAGCTCAGGGCAACTGATTCCTGATTCCTCTGTGTGTGTGTGTGTGTGTGTGTGTGTGTGTGTGTGTGTGTTTCCCCTGCTCACTTATGCTGGGCAAACGTATTTAAGTGATGAATCTCAGCAACTCTGAATCATAACATAAAGATCCTGGGGATCCTGGGACCTCACCTGGGGTATACAATGTCCATTCATCCTTGGAAAATTAGTGCTAGAAAGGGCTCATTTTAAATGGACCTGTGTTAAGCAGGGATCTCCTTTCTTAGCAAATGGTAAAAACTGAAAAGATGTGGAATTCCTCTTAAAGCTTAAGTTTGTCTTAAAACTTATAAATGGTATTCCAATTTATTAAAATTGATTTATCTTATGTTTTAAGCTATGGCTATAATACCATCTGTAATCTTGGAGCAAAGAATGAATCAAATGTTGATTTGGGGGTATAAATTTTTCAGCAGAAAATTGTGCAATGACTCACTCTGTAGCCATTCTTTGTGGTTAATTTTCATAGCATGATCTTCCCAGGTGTCATTTTTGCAAAATGATCCAAAGTCTTCATACATTTTCACAAAGGTGTTCGTTAATCCATGACACTCAAATCATTCCCTTTTGAGTGTCTGCTGTGTTATCAGCTTTGTCCTTTTTTTCCCTCAAATCAAGAATGGCCACATCCTCCTTTGTCAATGGCTTTGCACAGAATTTGAATGCTTCTTCAGCGTCATTTTCACTTTCTGAAATCCTGTAACTTTAGTACAATTTGCATTTTCATTTTGCAATCAATTTATCTGAGTTTTGTGTAAGTGGGCAAAGATGGACACCAGAGTTTAGCAGAAAGGGGTGTTGGCTGGGCACCACATTTATAGATGGTCCCTTTCTTAGCAAACAGAGTGTTATGTTGACTCTCACACCCTTAAGGAAGTGATGTGACTGGGAGACTCAAGTATTGAGTCCAAGGATAACAAGGACTCGTGTGTGATGCCCCTTCTTTTATGTATCCAGATCCTTCTCCTGGCCAGGTGTAATGGAGGCAATGTTCTTCATCTTCCTGGTCTCTGCTGGCTCTTCCTGGACCACGTCGGGGACTCATCCAGATAGAGGACTTGAGCCTCTGAAAAGGACCAGCCAACTCTATCAAAAAGAGCTCCCAATTTAACTGTACCCTCCTTAATTTGGGTCCCAGCAGCCTTCTCATCCCTGGACAGGGTGTAGGATTCAATCTGAGATGGCACTTTCCTGCCATTTTCCCTGGGGGCAAGAGGCTGCAGGATCCAAGGACGTGGTGTACAGTACTTGGGGACATCCATTTCATTAAACATTATCAATAGGATAAAAAAAAATGAGAAGAGAATTTATCAGAATTTATTACATGCAGCTGAAGCTGTTTAGTACAACTAAACGTTAATACAGTGTGGAATCTTGAATAAGGTCTGAACATAAATAATGGACACTAACATAAAATTTTGTGAAATTTGAACAAAATCTGTACTTTAGTTAATAATACTATATCCCATGTTAATTTCCCGCTTGTTTGTTTGTTTTGTTTTTTACAACATAGTATTTCTTTATATTCTCAGGTTTGGATTAGAAGTTTCAAGCCTCATTCAAATTTTTTTTTTTTAAATCACTAAAATAATAAGCTTTCTAGACTTTTAGCAGTAATTCTAGAAGCCAAAATAAATGGCATCAAAGTTTTGAATGAATGTAAATTAGAAATCTAGCATTCTATTCATACTTAGTCAAACAAGTGGAACCAAAATGTCATAAATTTTTAGCTAAGCAAAAATTCATGTTTTCTAAAGCATATATATTATACATACTATATATATGTATATAAAAGTTTTTCTACTATATTTGATAAAGGCTTGAGAAAGAACAACAACAACAAAAAAGAGAGAAATTGCAAAGTATTAATTAACTAAAATGGGAGCAATGAATATGAAATAGAAAAAGTGTAACAAACTAGATAAAAGTAAAAGATCATCATATCGTCCAGTTGCTTTTAAACATGGCTCTTCATTAGAATCACCTCTGGAGCTTTGGAGAGAAAAAAATGATACCTGGGCATTTGTGCTATTTTTTTAAGGTTCCAAGATAATTCTAATGTGCACCTGGATTTTAAAAAGTAATTACAGATTTTTCTATTAAATGACAGCTTTAGTGGTATAGAATTCTATTATTTTCTGTTGACCAATCATGATACAATGGTATTAAACTGAATAATAATTTAAATAATCACAATAGTAAAAGATGTCTACCCATTTCCGCAATCTGTTAAAAAATATTTTCTAATTTTCCTTAGTATGGCTCCTTAGATACACACATCATTTAAAAGTAGACATTTAATTTCCAAATACATGGGGTTTCTGAAGTATCTTTGCTATTAATTTCTTATTTAAATATTTTATTTTCTTCAGTCATCCTCTGTTTTCTTTTTTCAGTCTTTTTATTGAGGCTTTCAATGGCTAAGTCAAAGATCTCTGTGTATATGTCACATTGCACCTGAAAATATGTGGGTTATTTTCAAATATCTTTTGATATTGATTTCTAACATAATTCCACAGTGATAACAGACTTTCAATGATTTTAATACCTTTAGACCATGAAACTTTTGCACCTTGTTTTTCGACCCTGGTTACGTTCCGGTGTCTCCTGGTTTATAGTCTGTGTGGTCAGTCACTCAGTGGTGTCCGACTCTTGGCGACCCCGTGGACAATAGCTTGCCAGGCTTCTCTGTCCGTGGAATTCTCCAGGCAAGAATACTGGCATGGGTAGCCATTCCCTTCACCAGGGGATCTTCCCCACCCTGTGATCGAACCCGGGTATCCTGCATTGCAGGCAGATTCTTTACGGTCTGAGCCACCAGGGAAACCAGTTTATAGTCTATGGGAACTTAAAAAGAATTTGTATCCTGCTTTTGTGTGAAATTACATAAATCTTAATTATGTTGAATTGCTTTATAGTGCTTTTCAGGTCTACTATATCCTTCTACTTTTCATTCTATTAATTCTATTATATTTCATTATTATATTATCATTTCATCCTATTAATTTTTGACAGTTTGATATTGAAACTCCAACTAAAAATCTTAATTTACCTACTTTAAAAAATAAAGGTAATATATAGTGGAACTATATGTAACTTTGTTCTGTATTTTCCAAGCCTCCTGTAAATGTGTTATCATATTTTCATAACTAAAAAAAATCAAATGAATTTAAACTAAAACTATAGTAAAATAAAGAAAATGAAATGACAAAAAACAAAAATCATCATGGTCTCCCAAGTCTTAAATAATAATAGTAATAAGTAAAATGTATTGATTGCTTACTATATGCCAAGTATTGATGTAAACATTTCACAAGTATTGTCTTACTTAATCCTCACTACCCTGGTTAGTGTTACCCCCATTTTATAGTTGGGGAATAAAGGCGTAGAAAGCTTATTTTTTTTCCAGGTCATAAAAATGATAAATCATGAGTTGAGATTTGAATCCAGGCAGTCTGACTCTAGACCTCATATTCATAACTAGTAATGTGTTGAAAACTAACATGGCATTTTTCTTTTGGGTTTGAATGATGCTGGGGAGTGGGTGTAGAATTGATATGTTACAGGTTAATAGGGTAATCTGAGGAAAGAAAACTTGCCAAATGCAGCCTCCAAAATCAATAGTAAAGTGCCATACTGAACCTAACAAGTGTACTTTATGTTTAATCATGGATCCATTTTGAAAATTCTGTGCATAAGTCAAGAAACTGTCTTTTAGGACCACCAACCCCAGAAAACCTGGTGTCCCTCAGTTTCAGGCACAGGAAGCATTTTCCCAAAGATTCCTCGTTTCTTGAAACTAATAAAATAATTGGGTTGCAAATGCTCAATGCCGTTTTTCCCCTACCAGTGAGCTCTTTTATAGCCACTGAAAAGTCACTTTTTGGGGGGGCTCATTATTCCTCAAGATCCTGTGCTGCTCATTTGCATATGAAAGAGGAAGTTCATAAAAGCTCTTTCTTATTTTCCAACACGAGTTCAAATCAGGGGCCATTATCACCCTATAGAAAGATCCAAATGGCATATGGATCATTCTGGAGAAGGGGGTGAGCGCCTTTTAAGAGAATTGTTTTAGTTTTTGCAGGAAATTAATCAGAGGCATGGGCTTTGTGGAGCGGGAGCAAATCTAATCTGTTCTTTGTTCGAATTTGCCTTGCTCCAATTCCTAGCAATTGTAGACAACATGCTCTTTTGTTCGGGAGACACTTGTTACATGCATAATTAGAGACTGCAGTAGCTGTGTTTAAAGAAAAACTGTTTTCCAATGTAATGTGTGATCTTGATAATAGTATTTTCATCAAAGGTAGCAATTACATTCATTAAGCTGGGACTGGCGTGGCGGCAAGGAAATTAAGTGGCAAGTGAATAAAAAAAGCTACCCTCTCTCCCTGTTATCTCCTACTCTTTATAAGTTGAAATGCACCATGGTGAGCTGGAACTGGGAAATACATAGTGCATATAAAAAAATAAAGTCCTCCTTAACCTTTCTGAATAATGACCCTGCAGATATCCTAGGGACGTCAACTATAGATGCACTTTTCAAATTAAAGGGTTTTATTCTCCCTTAATTTCCTATGCAAGTTTTAAACGAGCTCAACATATGATTCAGGTCTTTAAAGGCTGCAGGGCTCTTTAGGATTAATTCACTGTTCTTCGCACACATAAATTAATAGTTTTGTGTCCTCAAAAAAAAAAAAAAAGCTACAACAAGGCATAAATCAACCAGTTTAGGAGAGAAATAGAGCCATTTGCCGATTTTTAATTACTCCTTTAACTGTTTATTTAGGCTTCCTTATTCATTTTATTCCTTATTCATTTTAAAGATGTTGAAAATGAAGTCCACACTTGGAGGGTGGAAAAACACGATGCAGGAAAGGAGCCCCCTCTCCACACACACTCAGGTTCTTGAATCTCACTGTGTTACTGTAAGAAATTTATCATGAAAAAAAAAAATCCCACACATGTATATGCGTATGCGTGCGTGCGTGTGTGTGTGTGTGTGTGTGTGTGTGTGTGTGTGTGTGTGTGTATCTCCTCCAGGCAGATGCTCTGTGTCCTCCCCCACCCCATCCCCCTGGTTTAAAAGTCCTGCTTGAAAAATGTCCTTGCAATGCCTCAAAGGGCTTGATGATTTCAATTTTATTCAACAGAGCACAATGATAGTCAGACATTTCTGGGCAAAAGCAGATGGAAATATGCCACCTCCTATCAGCACCCTAGCTCCGGCCAATGTTTTGACCTGAAAAGCTTTCTGAGAAAATGAAACCAGTCCACAAAAATCAATTGGGGACCCCTATTTCTTGTGATTGGACATGCACCGCTCTGCGGCAAGAATCATTATCTGTAAATTGATTGACCCAAATGTCATGCAGACCATCTTGGAGTGGGAAGCCGAGAGCTTGAACGGCCTGTGCATTTTCTGCTGGCTGCACAACCAGATGTGGCAGTGGCCTTGATGGCCAACCTCTAGCCAAGCAGGTCAGGGTAGGGGAGTTGCTATAATTTGAGAAAAAGCGAGATTGCAAGAAGTTTTTCAACTTTACTTTCTGCCCTACTCGCTGGCAGTTGATCTGACAAGGGTATTGAATGAGGAGCCAGGAGACCTGCAAATGCTCCCAGCTGGTGATAAGAGCTAAGGTTTGTCGAATGGCTTACTGTCTGCCAGGTACTTCGCTGCGTTTCATACACATGGTGTATCTCATTCCTCACAGCAAGTCTTCGAGCGGGGCATTGGTATTACCATTTTCATTTTCCATTCAAGAAAATAAAACTTTATAGAAGTCAAGTAAGCTACCTCGGTTTGCATAATTATGACATCAGAGAATGGGCATCCCTACACTGCAGTCTGATTTCAAAGCTCAACCCTCTTGGTCATTGACTTCATGATCGCAGGGGCAGGGGCTTTGCTCTTTTCAGACTCAGGTTCCCTGCATGTCAATAAGGGGTTAGCTGACAAAGCCCTAGGGTCCCAAGCAGCTGGACATTTACAAGATTTTTCAGGAGACCTTTCAAGTTATCTTGTCGAAGCAGCTACTTTGCTTTTGGAGCTTCCTTTGAAAAGCCATAGGTAGCCCCCAGAGTTGAGAGAGCACAGAGTTGGGTACCCAAAGATCACAGGCAACTGAAGCTTTCAGGAGGGGCCCAAAGACAGGTGCTGGATGTGGACCTTAGTCCACTGACTCAAGTGAGCAAGAAGGAAATAGCGCACTGGGGCTCAGTGGAGACATTTTCTAACAACCATCCCCAATTACCCTCTGCTCGGTGGGAGCTCCCTTGATGGTTGTAGATCTCAGTTCAACATGACAAAGTCAGAGTCACTTTTGGTTCATTGAGCAGCCTTGGTTCGTTCTTAAGACTTAGCCATGCTGGGAATTCCCTGGTGGCCGAGCGGTTAAGAACCTGCCTTGCAATGCAGGGGATGCAGGTTTGATCCCTAGTCAGGGAACTAAGATTCCACATGCCATGGAGCAACTAAACCTGAGTACTGCAACTGCAGAAGCCCATGTGCTGCAACTAGAGAATCTGTGCACCTCAGTGAAAGATCCCGAGTGCCACAGCTAAGACCCGATGCAGCGCCCACTCCCTAAAAGACAGCTTGGTTCATTTAAAAACCGCAGCCTCATGTCCATTAAAAAAATATTTATTTATGTTTATTTTTTGGCTGTGCTGGGTCTTGGTTGCTGCATGCAGGCTTTCTCTAGTTGCAGTGGGGGGACCACTCTTCTCTGCGGCGTGCAGGCTTCTCGTTGTGGTGGCTTTTCTCATTGCCGCACACAGGCTCTAGGCGTGCAGGCTTCAGTAGTTGTGGTGCTCAGGCTTAGCTGCCCCAAGGCACGTAGGATCTTCCTGGACCAGGAATCGAACTGGTGTCCCTTGCATTGCAAGGCAGATTCTTAACCACTCAACCACCAGGGCATCCCCCTCATATCCATTCTGAGGCTCCTGTGAACAGAATCCCAGCAGTGGCCCCACCTGTCTTCTGTCTCTAACAGCTTGTGACATGTGTTCGTGTGTGTGTGTGTGTGTGTGTGTGTGTGTGTGTGTGTGCATGGTATAGGGAAGAGTTCAGGGTCTTTCTTGACTTTTTTCTTTTTCCCTCTGGTGTTGGGGTTGGTTGTGGCTTGAGAATGGATGGGGGGAGACCTGGGCAGGTGACCAGGTATTGGAGCTTCAGCATCAGTCCTTCCAATGAATATTCAGGACTGATTTCTTTTAGGATTGACTGGTTTGATCTCCTTGCAGTCCAAGGGACTCTCAAGAGTCTTCTCCAACACCACAGTTCAAAAGCATCAATTCTTTGGTGCTCAGCTTTCTTTATGGTCCAACTCACATCCATACATGACTACTGGAAAAATCATAGCTTTGACTAGATGGACCTCTGTTGGTAAGTAATGTCTCCGCTTTTTAACATGCTGTCTAGGTTTGTCAGAGCTTTTCTTCCAAGGAGTAAGCGTCTTTTAATTTCATGGCTGCAGTCACCATCTGCAGTGATTTTGGAGCCCAAGAAAATAAAGTCTGTCACTGTTTCCATTGTTTCCCCATCTATTTGCCATGAAACGATGGGACAGGATGCCACTGTACCTTCACCTCTACCTAAAGGATATCAGCTGCGTTTAGGAAAAAGCTGGATGGGCAAAGCGGGCATAGCCTGCACCTTCTCTCCTGTCTTGAACCTGATCTTCCAGTCATGGTTGAGAAGCAGAAGCTCTGTTGTAGACAAGAGGTGCCTACTTTATACACTGGGAAGTATACTTTATATACTTGGGAATGGTGGTAACCAACTCACTTTCCTTGTTGTCAGGAGCCAAATCTTAAACCACAACTAACAACCTACATGAAGACGTGGCAACAGAAGCAATTTTACAACTAGATACGAGTGTAACATTTCATTACAGTTCTGAGAATTTGGCTAGTAGTCTCAGAGCATTTCAGAATGATGCTCTGTGCAAGTATTGTATGGATATTCTCAAAGTTAGTACTTGGACATGGGCAGGGGAGCTGCTGCCGGGGCTTTTGCATTTCATAAACACACAATAGTCTCTGTATTCACCAGGATCTGGTGCTATGCTGGCCCCTGTACCTGAGCCCTAAGCGTCCACTCTCATGGCTAACACCTTTCAAGCCTTGTGGTTCTTTTTCATCTCCTCTGCCTGACGTGCCTGAAACAAAAGGAGCAGGAATCCTGATGAGTATCTCAGAGAGATACTGCTTGAGGGGTGAGGAGGGTTTGGTTAGGGAAAACACAAATTCACTAACTTGTCAAATCTTTCCTCTCAGAACACAAGAGTGCGAGAGATTCTTGAGTAACCAGTGATCCTAAAGCAGGGAGCTTCCCTTCTTTGGCTCCTCTGTGTTCCAATGGAGACTTCCAGAAGTTCCCATGAATTGGCATAGCTTTCCAACAGTTTTATATGATGGTGGACAACATTTTGTAGTAATAATTCATATGACTTTTGACTTTATGCATGAGGGTCTAGAACTAACATGCATGGCACGTGACACCAATTCATTACATTAGCTGACGAATATAAGAATTGCGAAAAGTTCTTGTTTATAAAAAGAACTAAATAAAATATCAAAAATCAAAATTAAAAAGTGAGTTTCGTTTAAATAATTAAAACTTTTATATAAGTTGGAATTTTATTTGGCTGTTTAATATTAACTATTTTGAATACTTTAAAAGCTAACTTTTGGAAACAGATGGAAAAAGAATTTGAATTTTAAATTCTGCATTAACTTCAATTTACATTTCTTATGAAGGTATATTCTACTTTTGTACACTTTGAATAAGAAAAAATTTTTACTCCTGTAGATCCTGAGTACACATAAGATCATAGTAGAAATAGGAAGTATAAAAATAGAGGTTAGAAAACAAAAGTAGAAATAAACTAGAAATAGAAAATCTTCAGTGAGGTGGTGATAGATAAAACTTTAAAACTCCATAATATCAAGTGGGCACAAACAAGAAATAATACATTTTTTATTTAAAGAAAGTTTAATTACTGATCACAACAACGTAAAGTATGTGAAAACCATTCCTATCAAATCCACACCATGAGAGGGTTGAAATCTCTGGCATTTCACCCTGTTTGTTAATTTAAAAAGTAATTACTGGGGCTTCCCTGGTGGTCTAGTGGTAAAGAATCCGCCTGCCAGTGCAGGAGACACGGGTTCAATCCCTGATCCAGGAAGATCCCACATGCCTCAGAGCAACTAAGCCTGTGTGCCACAACTATTGAGCCTGTGAGCCGCAACTACTGAAGCACGCGGGCCCTGGAACACATGCCCCACTGCAAGAGGAGCCACTGCAATGAGAAGCCTCTGCTCCACAGCTAGAGAGTAGCCCCCGCTCTCTGAAACCAGAGAAAAGCCTCCGCAGCAAGGAAGACCCAGCAGAGCCTAAAAACATAAAGTCATAACTGATTAAAACAATAAGACCAGGAGAGTTCTTTGGTTGCCTAGTGGTTAGGATTCCAGGCTTTCATTGCCATGGCCCAAGTTCAATCCCTGGTCAAGGAACTGAGATCCTACAAGCTGTGCGGTACATCCAAGTGAAGTCGCTCAGTCACGTCCGACTCTCTGCGACCCCATGGACTGCAGCCCACCAGGCTCCTCTGTCAATGGGATTCTCCAGGCAAGAATACCGGAGTGGGTTACCATTGCCTTCTCCAAAAACTTAATTAATTATTTAAAAAAACCCAATAAGGCCATAGCTGCGCCTCTGGTGGTAGGCTAGCTCCAGGCCCAGGGCTATCAGGGCCTGGGCTCCTCGCGTTCAGAGAACATTTGCAGAGATGCTGGCTGGCATGGGTTCATGTTCTGTCTCATGCATGCTAAAATCATCGCGGGAAAGTCAGACAGTAGGGCAGTAAAAATGGTAGAGAGACTAGGGGTCAAAAAACATAAGAGGCGAAGGCTTGTTTTGAAACTTGTATAAACTTGTTTTGAAATTTTTTCTTTTCTTTTTTTTTGCTTGAGCCATATGGCATGCAGGATCTGAGTTCCCTGCCCGGGGATCGAACCCACAACCTTTGCAGTGGAAGTGTGGAGTCTTAACCACTGGACTACCAAGGAAGTCCCTTGAAATTTTTATTCTACTGGGGTTTGCTGTGGATTGCTGAGGCCCAGTAGAAATTTTAGACCAAAAAACCTGCTGGGAGGCTGCAAACACTTGTATGAATTTAGGGTCAACTGGGGACTTCCCAGGTGGCTCGGTATTGAAGAATCCGCCTGCCAATAGAGGGGATGCAAGAGATGAGTTCGAACCCTGGATTGGGTAGATCCCCTGGAGTAGGAAATGGCAACCCACTCCAGTATCCTTGCCTGGAAAACTCCATGGACAGAGAAGCCTGGTGGGCTACAATCCATGGGGTTGCAAAGAGTCAGACATGACTGAGCACCACACCCACACACAAGGTCAACTGAAGCAAGGAGTGTGTTAATTCCAAGACAGCAGGAAGGTTCACACCAGATGATGACCTGTTAGAACATGATGGTAGATGAATGGAGCCTGAGTTTTTTAATGTTGAGTAAAGCAACACCCACGCCTTTCTGTATCTAGTCAGGTTTTAGTGTTGGTACATTTCAACCTGAGTAATTCCCAAGAATTCTGGCCCACTGGACAAGTGCAGGGTTGTTTCAGCCTCCAGGTGCTCTTCATTACGAAATACACTTTAAAATGAGCTTAGCAGCAATCAATAAGCAGCATATCCTTAGCTTTTGTCCACTTGGAAAAATCAGTTGGGTTGAAAAGATGGAGCATTAATACTCAAAGGAACTGTACATGCATTATACAGTGATAGGTTTCTGTCATATGACCAAGCGCAAAATAACTCAAAGGACCCACAGAAGCTGTCTACTTAATCAGAGGTGCTCCCCTCAGATTCCGCAACTGTCCAAAGATGCAAAACCTTGCAACTCTGGTATTACTTTATTGTGTTTACATCTCCAAGAGGAAAAAAAGAACAATTTCTCTCTAAAAGAAATGATTAGATTTTAAAACACCAAGTTCAGTTCAGTTCAGTCGCTCAGTCATGTGTGACTCTTTGTGACCCCATGGACTGCAGCACGCCAGGCTTCCCTGTCCATCACCAACTCCCCAGAGTTTACTCAAACTCATGTCCATTGAGTCGGTGATGCCATCCAACCATCTCATCCTCTGTCGTCCCCTTCTCCTCCTGCCTTCAATCCTTCCCAGCATCAGGGTCTTTTCCAGTGAGTCAGCTCTTCGCATCAGGTGGCCAAAGCATTGGAGTTTCAGCCTCAGCATCAGTCCTTCCAATGAATATTTAGGACTGATTTCCTTTAGGATGGACTGGTTGAATCTCCTTGCAGTCCAAGGGACTCTCAAGAGTCTTCTCCGACACCACAGTTCAAAAGCATCAGTTCTTTCTTCAGCGCTCAGCTTTCTTTACTGTCCAACTCTCACATCCATACATGACTACTGGAAAAACCATAACTTTGACTAGAAGGACCTTTGTTGGCAAAGTAATGTCTCTGCTTTTTAATATGCTGTCTAGGTTGGTCGTAACTTTTCTTCCAAGGAGCAAGCATCTTTTAATTTCATGGCTGCAAACACCAAATCTAAGGTGATTTATCTTATCATTAACTCTGCTGCTAACAAAGGTAAACTCTCATTAAGACAAGCCTCACCGAGCCTCCTATTTGGGGGCGGAAGATTACAATGAACACACTGCCCGAAATTGTTTTTGGCTCCACAGAACTAAGTGCACAGCTTCTAGTCGGAGCCCTAGGAGAGTGACTGGTCACTCTCAATGAGCAAGTCACCTCTGGATTCAGCAGGAGGAGGTGTCCCTCTGGTTTCTTCTGCTCCACCCCTCTGAGTAGGTGGGTGTTTGGGGACTTCTGGGTTTGCTTAGTCAGTCCTGTTATATTAGGGTGCTGCACAAGTTGAAAAGGAACTCAGACTTTGGGGCTGGAATCACTCGAACATTACCCAAGTTTGAGTGTGTGATGAAAATGCTTGCGGGGGGTCCTGACAAAGGCAGACTCTAGACCCCAGGCCCAGGGATCTGACTGGTAGGTCAGGAAGTCTGTCTTTCCACAAAGACCACAGGTGATACGGGACAGAAGGCCCAGGGGGAAGCCTGTCTTCACACCACTAGTAACTGTTCACGTTGTCTCTCAGACCTCAACCTCCCACCAAACTTTATGTTTGTTTTTTTTTGTTTTCTTCAGCTGTACTGTATTGCTTGTGGGATCTTAGTTCCCTGAACAGGGAATCCATGCCCCTTCCAATGGAAGCTCACAGTCCTAATCACCAGGACCTAATTCCCAGGACCACCAGGGAAGACCCCTCCTTCACTTTACATATAAATTTCCAAGAGCCTGCTGGACATCCTGCTGGGACAGATCTGAAAATAAACATCATCTCTAATGACTCGAGAATTCTGGGACTGGTATTCCATGGTCTGCACTTTAAGACTCCAGAAGTTACTCTAAAGCACAGTGAGCACGTTGATACAAAGGATGCAAGATGAGTCATGGTAGAATCTTGATAAATGGAAGAATGTCCATGTAAGGGAAAAGAAGCCAAGAGTCGGTCAAAAGGAGATGTTTGCCAAAAAGCAAAGGAAGCAGAGTCTTAGCAGAGGGGTATCCAATGCTATCGGAGAAGGCAATGGCACCCCACTCCAGTACTCTTGCCTGGAAAGTCCCATGGACGGAGGAGCCTGGTAGGCTACAGTCCATGGGGTCGCTAAGAGTCTGACACGACTGAGCAACTTCACTTTCACTTTTCACTTTCATGCATTGGAGAAGGAAATGGCAACCCACTCCAGTGTTCTTGCCTGGAGAATCCCAGGGACGGGGAAGCTTGGTGGGCTGCCGTCTATGGGGTCGCACAGAGTCGGACACGACTGAGGTGACTTAGCAGCATCCAATGCTATAATGTCACCAATTATGGGTCAAAAGATAACTTTAAGAAAATCATTTACATTCACTGACAAAAGCAAACACCAACCAAAAAGGGATTAAAGGAGCAGGCGGTGAGGACGAGGGGCGGCTGCTGGGAGAGGGACCACCATCTATGCTATCAGCACCATGAAGCAGCAACTCATGGAAACTTATCCTTTGAGGATGCGCATACCTGAGCGCTTCTGTAGACTGAAGGAGGGAGCCAATCTAGCTTTGTTGTTCATTCACTAAATCATGTCCGACTCTGCGACCCCATGGATTGCAGCACACCAGGCTTCCTCTGTCCTCTGCACTATCTCCAGGAGTTTGTTCAAATTCATTTCAATTGGGCTAGACAAGCTACAAATGAAATTACGAGAGACTAATGATCCAAGTTCCTAGGGAAGTCTTCTCTCTCTTTTTATGTTGTAACACCCAGATGAACTGACCAACTTTGGTAGGATCTGACTTAGGAGGCAACACTTTCATCAGGGGTTGGCCAGTTTTTCTTTAGGCTTTGTGGGCAAGCGGCACCATTGGTGATATCAGGCGCATGTTTATATAGCATTTTAAATGTAAAAAAGAAATTACTTTGTAGGTCATAACAAAACCAGGCAGTGGGTCAGATTTAACCCCCAGGCCCTGGTTCTGCCCATCCAATTTAAACCTGGGTCCTTGGACTTGAGATGCTTTGAATGTTTTTTTTTTTTTTCTGGTCCAAGAAAATACTATGTTTGAGTTCAGTTCAGTTCAGTTCAGTCTCTCAGTCATGTCCGACTCTTTGCGACCCCATGAATTGCAGCACGCCAGGCCTCTCTGTCCATCACCAACTCCCGGAGTTTACCCAAACCCATGTTCATCAAGTCGGTGATGCCATCCAACCATCTCATCCTCTGTCGTCCCCTTCTCCTCCTGCCCCCAATCCTATCCAGCATTAGAGTCTTTTCCAATGAGTCAACCCTTCGCGTGAGGTGGCCAAAGTACTGGAGTTTCAGCTTCAACATCAGACCTTCCAATGAACACCCAGGATTGATCTCTTTTAGGATGGATTGATTGGATCTCCTTGCAGTCCAAGGGACTCTCAAGAGTCTTCTCCAACACCACAGTTCAAAAGCATCAATTCTTTGGCGCTCAGCTTTCTTCACAGTCCAACTCTCACATCCATACATGACCACTGGAAAAACCATAGCCTTGACTAGATGGACTTTTGTTGGCAAAGTAATGTCTCTGCTTTTAAGTATGCTATCTAGGTTTGAGTTAGTATGTTTGAGTACCTCAAGTCAAATCACATATAATCAAATTACAACCAAAGGCAAGCTGCTAATCCCAAGGCCAGGGTGGCTGGTCCAGTTGATGTGAGAGGCCCCCCAGGGAAGTCTTCCCACTCAGCACACACACACTGCTTTGTGAGGGAGGGTCTTTCAAAGTGGTCAGTGCTGTTTATCCACAGAGGCCAAACCTTCAAGGAATTAGGTGTCAGACCCTTTTCTGTCCTCTCTGTTTCAGAGTCTAGTCTCCCGCGTGGCTGAATGGAGCTGACTGCATGGCTGTGCCTATTTGAGAAAAGCAGACAATCAGTTAAAGGTAAATGAACGCACGAAGGGAAAACTTTCAGTAACCCTATAGGTAGCTTTAATTTTATTTTAAATTACACAAGATTATATTTACTTTATTACAATTGTATGCTCTAACAAAATTATGAAATTCAAATAGTCAGGATGATACCAGTGATCCCCGTGGCTGCCCTCTTGACCCTCAGTCTCAGGGCAGCCCCCAGCGTGGTGACTGTATTTTCCAAGTTTATTCCAAGAATTCATACATGCTTGGATTTACAGAATATATAGATTTGTACTGTTGTGCACAAATCTTACATGATGTGTTATTTTCTTAATCAATGGAGCTTGGTGATGATTTAATCTCGGAACATGGGTCTTACTCTTTTAAACTGCTGCACCAGATTACATGGTGTGTATGTCCACGATTTATTTATTCTCCCGCCTAGCCATTTCTAATTTGTCACTACTGCAAACTCTGCTGCCCTCAAAGTCCCTGACACGCCTTCCTGTCCATCCTCCCAGAGGCACTGACCACAACAGCTGGGTTTCTTTTGTCAACAATCTGTAATTTATATGTTTATTTTCCAATTAACCAAGGTTATTTAAAGTTATGAGGAGTTTTTTGCAGCCTACCTTTTGGTTATTTACTTCTCATTGTGTACAGCAAATGTTGCTTGTAAGTCTGTCTTTTTGGCATTTATAAAAGTTTCCTTTATGGCAAAAATTCAAAATTAGATAATTCACTTGCATTTGAAAGAAAAACTTCTCTCTGTATATAAATATATATGTCAAACTTGTTGGTTATGCTACCCAGTCCCTCTCTGTTCTTACTATTTCCTACTTGACTTGTTGATTTCTAAGTCAGGGGCTGTGATTATGACTTTATCAATGTTTTCACTTTATTTTTATTATTTGTTTGGTTGTCTATAGTTCCCAGCTACACTGTAAGAGACATAAACTTCATGACTACTGGGCCTTCTTGGTGAAGGCTTCCTGTTTTATTACAAGATATCCTTTTCTGCCCTTTTAAAATTATTTTTGCCTTTAACTCCATTTTGATGTTAATTTTGCTGTTCTTGCTTCCCTCTTAGTAGCATTTTGTATGGACTTTCTCCTTCTCTTCATTTCAACTTTCCCATGCTGCTGTTTTTTTTAGGTGTTTCTAACATTATGTAGCTGGGATTTAAATTTTCCTTTTGTCCCATCTTACATGGTTTAAACAGTGGAAACAGTGTCAGACTTTATTTTTTTGGGCTCCAGAATCACTGCTGATGGTGACTGCAGCCATGAAATTAAAAGATGCTTACTCCTTGGAAGGAAGGTTATGGCCAACCTAGATAGCATATTTAAAAGCAGAGACATTACTTTGCCAACAAAAGTCCGTCTAGTCAAGGCTATGGTTTTTCCAGTGGTCATGTATGGATGTGAGAGTTGGACAGTGAAGAAAGCTGAGCGCCGAAGAATTGATGCTTTTGAACTGTGGTGCTGGAGAAGACTCCTGAGAGTCCCATGGATTGCAAGGAAATCCAATCAATCCATCCTAAAAGAGATCAATCCTGGGTGTTCATTGGAAGGTCTGATGTTGAAGCTGAAACTCCAATACTTTGGCCACCTCATGCGAAGGGTTGACTCATTGGAAAAGACCCTAATGCTGCGTAGGATTGGGGGCGGGAGGAGAAGGGGACGACAGAGGATGAGATGGTTGGATGGCATCACCGACTCGATGGACATGGGTTTGGGTGGACTCCGGGAGTTGGTGATGGACAGGGAGGCCTGGCGTGCTGCAATTCATGGGGTCGCAAAGAGTCGGACATGACTGAGCGACTGAACTGAACTGACATGGTTTAATGGGTGAGTTTAACCCATTTATACCTGTAAGTTTTACTATGTTTGGCTACCTTGTTTTGTTTTCCACTTACCATAATTTCTTTGGGGGGAAAAAAAGCCTTGTAAAATTAAGTTTTTAAAAAATTATTTTTAAAATTTATTTTATGCATTGGTTTCACCAGGTCTTCTTTGCTGCTCATGGACTTTCTTTAGCTGCAGCAAGCAGGGTCTACTTTCCGTAGCGGTGCACCGGCTTCTCATTGTGGTGACTTCTCTTATTGTGGAGCATGGCCTCCAGGCGCATGGGCTTCAGAAGTTGCAGCTCATAGGCTGCCTAGTTGCGGCGTTAGGGCATGTGGGATCTTCCTTGGACCAGGGATCAAACCTATGTCCCCTGCATCAGCAGGCAGATTCTTAACCAATCGACCACCAGGGAAGTCCTCAAAGTCACGTGTCTTTTTTTCCCTTTCTATTGTGAGTTATCCATACGAGTGATGGCAAATTGAACCTCCTGTAGCCTCTCCCGCTCAGATCTGTCCTGCTCCGTCTTTCTTCCTAGCTCGGGCAGTGCTTTGCCGGCCGTGACGGAGATGAATTTGTTTTGGAATTTCCTTAGTTCCCTTTCAGTACCCTTCTCACTCCTCTACTGCATCTCCCTGTTGCCCTGTCCACCCAGCCTCCGTTCTTTCTCGCCAAACCCATATGCTCCCACCACACCTGTTTATTTGTCTTACAGGCCATGTTCTCAGCTAGCTTCTCTGCTTGAAAAGATCTGAAACAATCCCGGAAGAATTATTAGCTTGTAAAGGGCTAGGTGGCAGCGGCCTTTTATTAGGACACTGCTAAAAATTAACAAACCTTAAAGACCCAAAGGAATGAATCTGAGAGAGCCTTCACCAGCCAGACCGAGTTTGAATCATTTCTGTCATGTATCAATAAGCAACTTATTTCCCTCTCCATGCCTCAGTCTCCTTGCCTTTAAAATGGGCTCACAAGAGCACCTACTGTATAGAACTGAGTTAAAATGTGTCAAGAGCATAGAATAATGGCTGGCACATGATAAGGGTGCGAGAGATCTTGGTGCTATTGTTACCATTCTAATGGATCTAAAGAAATACTTTTTTAAATGATGAGTTTTTTTAAACTAATTAATTTGGCTGTGACAGGTCTTAGTTCACATGCAAACTCTTCGTTGTGGCCTATGGGATCTAGTTCTTTGATCAGGGATGGAACCTGGGCCTCCTGCATTGGGAGCATAGAGTCTTAACCACTGGACCACCAGGGAAGTCCCTAAAGAAATACTTTTGCATAGGGTTGGCCTTGGTGGTTTTCTACGTGTGAGGATTCACTAATGAGAACAGGAAAAAAAGACACCGGACATAAACATTTCGATAAGAATATGGTCTTACTCATCTTTGCATGGCAGCCTGGAGTCCACAGCACCTGTGCCCTTGGTCACAGTGACTGCGTGGCACACATCACTGAATGACAAATCAAAGACAGACTGATATCTAGATTTCTAAAACACTGTAGGAAATAATGGGGAAGAGATAGGCTGAAACCTCCTATGAGCTTCGACAACAGTGTATCACTGAGGAAAAGGCCCGACAATACAAGATTTCCAGAAGAGATACTACAAACACAGGCATAAATATCAGCTAGATAAGAGCTATACCGTGAAGAGAAGTCACAGTCATGTCTGACTCATTGCGACCCCATAGACTGTGGCCTACCAGGCTCCTCCGTCCATGGGATTTTCCAGGCAAGAGTACTGGAGTAGGTTGCCATTTCCTTCTCCAGGGGATCTTCCCGACCCAGGGATTGAACCCAGGTCTCCCGCACTGTAGGCAGACGCTTTACCGTCTGAGCCACCAGGGAAACCCCATACATACTGTGAAGATGTGTTCAAAAGAAGTGACCTCTCCACTGAAGAGCTGCTTTTTTTCGCTTTAAAAAGAAGCGAGGGAGGGGGGTGATCAATCTGGTAAAAATTTTATTTAGCATCATAAATTCAAAATTGGTCTCTTCCCTGAAAACAAACAAAATTGGCTTACATGACAGGCAAGCTACCAGCTTGGTAAACAAAGGTGCAGAGTCTGTCTTTCGGGAAGAGTACATTGTTTTCTTACTTCTGTATGCATAACAAACAATTTTGCTTTATTAAAGTAGCAAAAGCCTCCAGGTAGTGCTTTAGTTTTTCATTCTCCGTAGAATATTGATTTTGTAACACTGATTACAGTCTGATGTGTACCATTACAACAAAAGTTTTACTTTCTGAAAGATCAGCAAAAATACATCAGCAAGGATATAACTAGTGCATTTACTAAAACACACCATAATCATAAAACCAAGTGATTACAATCATCCTCACATTTGACGTACCAGCTACATCAGCTGGTATATTCAGCAGGTGATTTATAAATGTAAGTAATGACACCCATCAGTCTTAACACTTCTGAAATGTTATTCCTTTATCAGTTAAACCTAAAATAAACCAATAAGAGGACTGAAATATAACAAGGATGAAATCCAGAATGTGTTGAACAGAGACAGTGGTAAACAGTAGGAAACACACTGAATTGGGAGCCAGTACATTTGGATCTCTGTTTTATCTTTGGCCCTGGATGGATAATCTTGGGTAAGTATTCTGGGCTATATGAATCCTTCACTTTTAAAATGAAGAGAGTTGGCTGGATGGTTCTCTAAAGCCTTTCTAAGATTTGAAAGTGAAGTGTTAGTCACTTAGTCGTGTCCGACTTTTTGTGACACCATGAACTGTAGCCCACCTTTGTACATGTAACTCTCCAGGCAAGAGTATTGGCATGGGTAGCCAGCCATTCCCTTCTACAGGAGATCTTCCCCACCCAGGGACTGAACTCGGATCTCCTGTATTGCAGGGGGATTCTCTACTCACACCAGGAATTGGGAGCGTTCCATAATTCTAAAACCTTTGAGACCGATTCATTTTTGTGTTGTAAAGTGAAATTCCTGACAATACTAACGTGGCAGTCGGGGTGAGCCCAGCTCTGCCCACATAAATACGACTTGGTGTTCGTCTCTCCCTTCTGGGCCCCGTAACGGTCCCATCCTCAAATTAACAAACAGTGATGACAGGCTTCCGGAGGCAAACAAGCCTGTCCTTCCCCTACACACAAATTCAAAACCCCCAAAGTCATGGTTATTAAGAAAAGCTATAATGGAAGAACTATGAGGAAAACCCACCACATCCTCTTTGGTAAATGGTACAATAACAAAATTCACTAATGGAAGAAGGCAGGGACAGATATTAACTATAATACATGATTTTCAACTGTTATTTGCGAACACGCACAAAAATATACTCGCAATTAGAACTGTATCAATATGAAATATAAATTCAAGGTTCAGATATACACAGAAGCCTCTCTTGTACTGCTAATCTGAACAAGGTTTATTGTAGCTTCACATGTTTATAACTCTAGGGGAGGAAGTTAGCGTTACTGATGTTGGCTTCTACTCTGTCATCTGAAAAGCCTACCTCACTCAAATAACCACAGAAATCAAAGATGTCCCCACCCCACTTTAGGGCAATTCATCCATCCCCTACTTTACTTATCAGAGTACTGTCCTTTTGTTCTGAAAGACTGAATGACTGGTTTCCATCAGCTCCCTATCTGAAAGTTAAGTAGACTTGATCTCTTTTGATCGGAGGTCTAAATTCGTCCATTTTTCTAATATTCTAATGTAACTCCTATCTCCACTGTACTTACACAATTCTGAATATTTAACCATGATATGCATTATACAATTTGAAGAACACGAATGTGTAAAGCAAAATTACTTCGAAAATGTCAAGTTTTCTTAATAAACGTCATCCTTTCATTAAAGTACTAAAGTGCTTCCCATCTGACAGCAGTGATTGCTTTAAACAACTGGATGAGCATTGAAACATTCTCCAACACCTCTAACCTGTGCCCTGTCCCAGGAAATATAACACACTCAGCCCTTCACTGTCCACCTCCCCGCTAGGGGACAGAGGACTTAGATCCTCTTCTGGTCAAGAATCCCTGATACTGAAGAACTGGCATTGCCAGCTAGATAGTTTGTTGAGCTTTGCCTTTCTATAATTTGACTGTAAAACAACAGATTTTTGCCTTCTCAGATATGTCCTTTTTTATAATGTCTAAATATGCTTTTCAAACCCTACAGGTCTCTTGTATTCTTCCTTCCTTAGAAGATTTTAATACACTTCATTAAGAGGGCAAGACAATCCCTCTGGAGAATCACTGAGCTAAAGTATAATTTCTGAATTATCTGTCATGATAAAGCTCAACAACTAAGCTTGAGTAAACAATTTTACTCAGTATTCAATTTAAATTGAAGCTTAAGTATTCAATATAGAGACATAAACAGCATCATTGGCAAAATGAATATTACAATGTTGAGTATATTCTGATTATTAAACCAAATTATTTAAATTTCATGCTTGAAAACTAATGTAGAGACTTGTTTTTATTTTTTTTAAAGTCCAGTCATCTTTTATTTATTTATTTTAAAATGTTTATTTATTTATTTGGCTGTGTCGGGTCTTCTGTCATGTGGGATCTCTTGTTGAGGCACATGGGCTCTCTAGTTGGGTCACATGGACCCTGGAGCATGCAAGTTCAGTAGTTGCCAAGTGTGGGCTCAGTTGCTCCGTGGCATATGGGATCTTAGTTCCCCTACCAGGACTCAAACCCATGTCCCCTGCACTGCAAGGCAGATTCTTCACCACTGGACCATCAGAGAAGTCCTCAAGACTTGTTTTCAAAATGATCTACTGCAATCATCATAAAATACACCTTTCACACTGGTCAGTTATAGTAACAAATTATATCGCTTTCCTTTGTTAAAATGTTTTCTTCAATTATATAAACTATAGAGTTATACCCTCATTTTCCACTCAATTTTTTATATTCATTACTAACACTTTTCAGTTCAGTTGCATCTGACTCTTTGCGACCCCACGGACTGTGGCACACCAGGCTTCCTTGTCCATCATCAACTCCCAGAACTTGCTTAAACTCACGTCCATGGAGTCGGTGATGCCATCCAACCATTTCATCCTGCCGTCCCCTTCTCCTGTTTTCGATCTTTCCCAGCATCAGGGTCTTTTCCAATGAGTCTTTTCCAAAAACTTTTATATTTTTCTAAATAAATTTTTATCAGTGTCTACCTAGTTTAGCAACTTATAATTGAATTTGTTTGTTCTATAGAACTGCCAACAATCACAAATGTCTCTTTGACTGATGATGTATAATGACAGGAATATAAAATAGCCATATCTGCAAGAAAGACTTAAACTGTCTTTATTTTTCCAAATTCTAATAAAGTGAAACTTCTGTATACTGAAGCTAGAATGATAATGCATACAGAGGTTTAAAAATAGTTTTGGAGAAAATATGGGTGCATTTCTTCCCAAATTTTAAAAGTGATTTTCTGTGCCTAAGTTAAGCAGATTGTAAAGAAAAGACAGAAAGGGTCTTAGATCCAAGATGAAGGGCCTAAATGAAGTCATTCAGTGAGATGGAGGTTCACAGCCCCCAACAAGGCACAGAGTTTAAAATTTAACACCAGCGGCAGCAGGGAGGGGTCCCACTTCTTTGGCTGTCCTGTCAGTATTCCGCATCGATGCACTTTGCAATGGTGTTCAGCTGGATATTTGAAGTTCCTTCATAAATTGTGCCTTAAAGAAAGGGGAGAAAAGGAACAAATAGGAGTGGAGCCACAGTAAAGGAGTCTGTACAAGAAACAGGTCGGCAAACACCACCTCTGCATTTACTATAAAACTTTACCAGGAACACTATCCAATGTCCCCTAAATGTGGTATGATTTGACAAGGTAATTTTACCTAAGAGATAACAATATTCCATTTGATTTACAGATTTCCAGAATCAGTATTAACCAGGTGAAGTTTCCCGTTCCTAAACTATCAAGGCACAAGCCCGCATGGTTTCCTAGGAATAGGCAGCTTTTTTTTTTTTAATAGGCAGCTTTTATAGCTGCTGAGTCACTATCTTCCTACCTGGTGGTAGAGCAGCGGAGTGCTCAGGCTTGGTCACCCACCTTGTGTCTAAAATTAGAACTGGGCTTCCAGCAACAGCATCGAACCAATCAAAAATATTAACATTTTTAGTAAAAGAAAAATTAACAGTAGAATTTGTTGTGGTTTTATTGAAAGGCCTTCAGAGGCCTTGAGGCATTTAAAAAGACAATTTGATGTTTAAAAAAAAAAAAATCTACTTTTTTGAAGGAAGAAGTAGGGGGAAAAAAACCCAGTCACAAAAAAAGGAGAGCCAAGAAACATAGTAACTGAAGAGATTAAAACTGCCCCTGCTTAGGTATCAGTAACAACAACAACAAAATCAAACCAATTCAACAGCCTAAAACACCTACAGAGTCAAATAAAACAAAATAAATGTTTAAAAACTCTATTTACCAATCTTCGCATCTCGGAAATATTTTTCCACAGGGTAACTTTTGGTGTAGCCCACTCCTCCCATCCACTCGATACACTTGCTGGTTATGAGGCCTGCAAGCTACCAAAAAAGAAGCACAAATCATGCTGAAACTGCATAACTTACACATGACCAACACTCTAGAATGTTCTTAGTAACATGGATTCACTGCCATTGGCAATTGGAAGGATTGAGGTTATTTTGTAAATTAACATTTCTTCGTCCCAGTCTCTATACCATTTATGGAAAATTTCCCATTAGTTCATAAAATTCTTCTTTTCTTAAGACAATTAGGGTCTTTGTTTTAGACTCGTACACTTGTCGATGGTGTCATTTACTTACCAAATGTTAACCAAGGGCCTTCTTGTATCACCCACTCTGCCAGCCACAATGTCTGGGCACTGACCAGTCACTGCCCTTTTGGTACTGCTGGCCATTCAGAGAGACAGAGGTTGAACCACGATCACTGAAACCGAAAAACTGTATGGGGCCAGAGAAGAGCCTGCAGGAGAAGCTGCCACGGTTTAGACGGGGCAACGGGTGAGGAAGGCACAGCCTCGCTGACAACAACTAAAGGACAAGTCCAGGACATTTCAAACTGAGGAGTGACACGTAGAAAGGCTCCAAGGGGGAAGTGGGTTCATCGACCTCAAAGGCCTGAGGACCAATGGGTTGGGGTAGGGGTGAGCTGTGAAAAGGGAATGGGTGTGGGCAGCAATGGGCCTCATGTGATGTGAGCAGTTTAAATAGTATGCTGGCCCCCGAAGGTGTCCACAGGAGAATCCCCAGAAAGTATAAATGTGCATCACCCACATGGCATAGGAACTTGCAGGTTGATTAAGTTAAGGGATGATCCCAGGTTATCCGGGCAGGTCCCGTGTCATCACAAGGGTCCTTATAAGGGAAAGAGGGAAGTAGAGAAGGGTGATGTGACCACAGACACAGGAAGATCTAAACACACTACACTGCTGGCTCTGAGGACGGAGGAAGGGGCCCTGAGTCTCAGAAAGCAAGTGGGTTCTAGAAGCTGGGGAAGAAGAGGAGATGGACTTTCCCCCAGAGCCCTTAGGAGGGCAGCTCTGCCGACACTCAAATTTCACCCCGTGTGTATGTGTGCATGCACACGTGTGTGTGAACGTGTGTGCATGTGTGTGTGTGTGCTCAGTCGCTCAGTCGTGTCCAACTCTCTGCAACCCCATGGACTGTAGCTCCTCTGTCCATGGGATTCTCCAGGTAAGAATACTGGAGTGGGTTGCCATGTCCTCCTCCAGGGGATCTTCCTGACCCAGGGATCAAACTCGAGTCTCTGTGCGTCTCCTGCATTGCAGGTGGATTCTTTATCCCTGCACCACCTGTGAAGCTCATTTCAGATGTCCCTTACCCCAGAACTGTGAGACGACAGAACTGTACTGTCTCAGGCACTAAATTTTCGGTAATTTGTTCAAAGCAACAATAGGAAGTGAATAAAAAGCTCCCATTTTTTGTGAGGAGTCACTGAAGGGTTTAAAACTGGAGCATAACATGGCCTCATGGACACCTTGAAAGGGACACTGGACTGGAGGAAGCCATAGGGACCAACGAGAAGTTAGAAGGTGACTCCAGTGGTTTGGTAAAGAGGTGGTACAGCTTGGATTAGACGACTGGTAATAAATACCAGGGGAGAGAGAAACAAATTCAAGACATATTGAGGGGTGGAATTCTCATAACAGATGATGGATTCAACAGGGAGTGGGAGCAAAGGAGGGGCGTCGAGGGGACTCAGGTTTGTGACTGTGCAGGGTTGGGAAGGGAGGGTGGTGGTCAGGGGAGGGGGATGGAGGGGTTAAAGCAGAAGCGGATCTATTAGTCTGGAGCTCAGAAGGGAAGCTGAGGCACGAGATTAGACCTGAGGGCTGAAGGGGTTAAAGAAATATCTGAGGCCAGGGAATGACTAACACACTGCCGAGCCCCGTGATGCGACCAAGTTTCAGCCCAAGTCCAGCGTGTTACATGCAGAGTACGGTCAACACGTGGATGGTCTCTTCCTGCTATTTTCTATTTCACACTACCTCCAGGGCATTCGCTTCGTCCCAACTTCAAACCACAGCCATGAGGCCAGTGTTCAGCTGAGGCACACCTAGGAATTTGCAGTGGGTTTTCCACCTGAACTGGGTGACTGGATTTCCACCCGAAAGCCATGAGAACATGGAAACCTCACAGAGTTAAAGCACCTTCCTACGGCAGCTTTACTTTCTTGCATTTCCTGTGTAGGAACTAGAAGGTCCATGTTATTTTACTTGAAAAACAAACAAATGTTCAAGCAACATTCCTAAATGACAAGGTTAATAAATAAATATCTTAAAAATTAAAAGACTGCAACCTGAAACTATCACAGCATTGTTAATTGGCTATACTCCAATACAAAATAAAAAGTTAAAAAAAAAATTTAAAAGACTGCATTACTCTTGTTTGTTTTACCTCTGATGCATGGTATTTGGCCATAGATGCTTCTTTAATGATTGGCCTTCCAGCTTCTAAGAGCCTCGCAGCATTGTATGTGAGTAATCGTGCAGCTTCCAGCTGGGTGGCCATGTGAGCCACTTGGTGTTGGAGCCCCTGGAATAGTCAGATCCAATGTAGAGAATCACAATTTCTGGAAACACAGCTCATTGTCAAAATCCCGCCTGGATATGGAACACTGACAGACTCAAAACATACTTGCCCAAAAATAAACATTCATTTTGCACAAGTGTTAGTTGTATCCAACTCTTTTTGACCTCATGGACTGTAGCCCGCCAGGCTGCTCTAGTCCATGGAATTCTCCAGGCAACAGTACTGGAGTGGGTAGCCATTCCCTTCTTCAAGGGATCTTCCCAACCTAGGGATCAAACCCAGGTCTCCTGATTGCAGGTGGATTCTTTACTGTCTGAGCCACCAGAAGGTAGCTTAAAACCTGCAATCTAAAATAAACCACTCCACATATTGCTTCTGAAAAATTTTTCAAAGTTCAGGTAAATTGTTTACAACTGCTGAGATTTAAAGCCTTCCCTGGTGGCTCAGCGGTAAAGAATCCGCCTGCAATGTAAGAGCCGAGGGAGATGTGGGTTTAATCCCTAGGTTGGGAAGATCCCCTTGAGGAGGGCATGGCAAACCACTCCAGTATTCTTGCCTGGAGAATCCCATGAACAGAGAAGCTTGGCGGGCTACAATCCATGGGGTCGAGAAGAGTCAGATACAACTGAAGCAACTTAGCATGCATGCCAAGGTTTAAAAGATAAATTATCGTGGAATCATGTTTAAAAATGTGAGTGTTATTTTCAATACTGTGTCAAGCACTTGAAACATCTGAAAGAAAGTGAAAGTCGCTCAGTCGTGTCCGGCTCTTTGCAACCCCATAGACTGTAGCCTGCCAGGCTCCTCTGTCCATGGAACTCTGCAGGCCAGAATACTGGAGAGGGTAGCTGTTCCCTTCTCCAGGGGATCTTCCTAACCCAGGGATCGTTCGAACTCAGGTCTCCAGCATTGCAGGCAGATTCTTTACCATCTGAGACACCAGGGAAGCTCCTTAAAACATCTATTTGATTCTAAATCATCCTAAAGAGTATTTAGTGTTATCTTTATTTTACAGATGAAGCGGCTGAGGTTTGCAGAGGTGATGTAACATGCTCAAGGACTAAGCCAGCAAGACAAAGAGCCAGGATTCTAACCCAGGGTGTCTGACCACAAACCCCAGGCTCTGGAACTTGGAAGTCATGAGGAGGCAGCTCCCAAGAGCTCACTGGTGTATCCTGAATCATGCCATAACCAGGCCTCAAGGACTACAGTTCTGCCCTTGGAGAAGGTCAAGGCAATCACAAGTATACACACTGAGACCTATTCCTTCCTCCCTGTGCCTCTCCCATTAAAATCCCTGAGAGGATTCCCTTGCGGCTTTGTAACAAAGCTTTTCATTAACAGGAAGACAAGAGAGTACAGAATGGTAGAAAGATGCTAATAATTACATACCTGAAAATCAAATACCCTTCTGCCAAATTGCTCCCTTTCTTTAATATATGGAATAGTGTAGTCAAAACAGCCTTGAGCCAGTCCCAGCATCTGTTAAAAAAAAATCAGAATTTCTTATTTTTTATTAATAGCTTATGTTCTTAATTATTCAGGTTACAAATTCTTTTTACAGGCAAATTGAAAAGTTGGGGTAGACAAAGAACTAGGCATACCAAGATGGTGAGGCATATGTTAATGACCTTCATCCACTGCATTTATAGAACTTAAGTTCTAGTAATTGGGAGAACACTTCCCTGATGGCTCAGCAGATAAAGAACCTGTCTGCCAATGCAGGAAATACAGGAGACTCAAGTTCGATCCCTGGGTTGGGAAGATTCCCCAGAGAAGGAAATGGCAACCCATTCCATATGCTTGCCTGGGAAATCCCACGGACAGAGGAGTCTGGTAGGCTATAGTCCATGGGGTCGCAAAAAGTCGGATGTGATTAAGCAAGCAGGAAGGCAGAGTTTTCCATCTTTCTCTGTGTTCTATTGCCACTGTCGCTAAGCTTAGATTAGGAAGTCATAAAGTCATGAATTGGGAGAAAATGTGAGTAATTTCCTATGAAGAAGAATACATTTGATTCCAGCATGGAGGTAGACTTTTTGGCGTGGTTATGCCCACTTTTATGGATTCTTCTTCTTTAAGCTTGAGTCTCTAGGCACAAACTAAGCCTCAGGAATTTTATCACTTCTGAACTTTCTATCTTCTGGTCCATTTTGTATACGATCAGGATTAATAAGAGTTTTGGTGCTGGATAAGACTCTTGAGAGCCCCTTGGACAGCAAGGAGATCAAACCAGTCAATCCTAAAGAAAATCAACCCTGAATATTCATTGGCAGGACTGATGCTGAAGCTGAAGTTCCAATACTTTGGTCATTGATTACGATGAGCTGACTCATTGGAAAAGACCTTGATGCTGGGAAAGACTGAAGGCAGGAGGAGAAGAGGGTGACAGAGGATGAGATGGTTGGACGGCATCACTGAATCAATGAACATGAGTTTGAGTGAACTCTGGGAGACAGTGAAGGACAGGGAAGCCTAGCGTGCTGCAGTCCATGGGGTCACAAAGAGTCGGACAGGACTTAGCGACTGAACGTCACCCAGAGCTTCGGTGGGTTGGGTGTCAGAACGTAAAGGAGCAGTGTTTCTCAACCCTGACAGCACATCAGAATCATCTAGGGGAACTCAAATAATAAAAATACCAATGTGGGGCCGCCCTGAGCATTAACCTCTCCAAGACCACAAATGCTCAGCCACCCTCCTTCCCTTGCCTCTGACTTACAGCAGAAAATGAGAGGGACCCTTTACATACTGTTCATGGGGTTCTCAAGGCAAGAATACTGAAGTGGTTTGCCACTCCCTTTCCCAGTGGACCACATTTTGTCAGAACCCTCCATCTGCCTGGCCTGCTGCAGTCCATGGGGTCGCAGAGCTGGACACGACTGAGTGACTGAACTGAACTGATGAGAGGGACCATAAAGGTAAGAGTCTACCCAGCACTGGGAGTGAGTCCTTAAAGGCACAGCACTTCTTTCCGGGGCTACGAAAATGTTCTAGGATAAGAGTGGTGCCTGCTAAGCAACATTGGGAATATAACACATGCTACTGAATTATTCAATTTAAAATGATTAATTTTGTTACACAAACCTCACCTCAATAAATTATTTTCAATCATGGAAAAAAAAACCAAACAATGTGAGGGTCTAGCAACCAAACCCAAACCCTGGGCGTGGGACCGAGGTGGGAGAGAGAGTGGGCCTGAGCACCAGCATTCTGAAAACTCTTCAGTGATTTAATGCACAGTGAGAGTTGGGGACAACTGACACAGAGGTGCCAGTAAAAATATCAGTGTACACATTTGAGGAACAAATCAGGATACAGTGGCAGTTTTAGCTGGACTGTCTCATTGCCATCCCAATCTCTGTAAGAACTGAATGAATTTGAGCTTAGAAACTGTTTCTACATTTCAACATTAGGTAGCTGTTGAATCACTATCTAATTACATCAAACCATGTAGGTTTTAGAAAAAGGAAAAAAAAAAAAAATCAATAGTTAAACCTTTTGGGGAAAATGCCCACAAACTTATCAATATTTCATTAGTGTTCATTCAAATTTTTCCTTAGCCTTTTACTTTGAACTTTCTGGAGGATGGAATATTATGCTCCATTATATTAAGGACAAAACACAAAGCAAGTCAAAACCCCAAAAGCAAATTAAAATGAGGCAGCAACTCACTGTACTTTTGGCTGTGAGAGAAGATGATGCTACTAAACCCTTACAACTAAAGTTCACAGGATGCCAGCAATACGGTATATTGACACAAATTGTAGTGATCACTTGTCAGTCAACACAGGCTTTTCCAAAACAGTGTACAATGTGTTCACTATAAATAGTGAGAAACTAAAATTCTTTACAACTACAGAGTTTTGAGGATGGACGCCTTCAGTTCACTGTTACAGGTGCCTCTTTCTCTAAACGGCATTCACAGTATTAATCAAGAAACAATAACTACCAGACCTTACTCTTTGTTTCTCTCTTTTCTGAACTTAACTTTTAATTAGGTTATAAGATAACTTGGAGTAATTAGACTAAAGCCCAGGCTATGTATTTACTGTCAGACATCTGTATTATTTATGTGTCTGGGGAGAACAAAATCCAGTGCTGTAGTTTTTAATGCCATATCTGATGAAGCTGAATCACAGAAAAACTTTAAAAACAACAGATAAGCCAGTTCTCTTTACTGATATGTTATCTATGCTTTGTGGAAAATATGGGTTAAGTTTTGAGCTAAGACTATTTTATTAGCAGATTAACATCAGTGAAGAAAAATCTAGAGTAAAATTATAATTTAACTATTCCAAATAGTTAATATATGCAATATCTTCAAAATCTAAAAGCTGTTTTTGAATTCTAAATACTCATTGATTAAAAGTTAATATATTACAAAAATGAATTCATAACACCAAAGATTTTACTTTGTGATTCTAGAAAACAACTGGTGTCATCTAATAGAAAAATTTAATATCCTATTTAAAGAGCAAATTTGGTTAAAAAAAAATTAAATAGTCCTTATCTTATATATCTGTTTAATTGTTGCCATTTTATCTCTAAGTACCAGGCCAAAAAGTTGTTTGATTTTCACATGCAAAACACTAAGTAAAAATCTTTCATTATCTACAGAGACTCTCACTACACAATAGACTGTAACATCTTCCTTTTTTTTAAAGATTTATTTACTCACTTTAAATGTTTGTTTATTTATCTGGTCTTAGTTGTGCCACCTGGGATCTTTGATCGCCCTTGAGGCTTGTGCGGTCTGGTTCCCTGGCCACGGATCAAACCCAGGCCCCCTGCACTGGGAACATGGGGTCAGCCACCGGACTGCCAGGGAAGTCCCCTGAATGTTACTTATTCTTAATTTTTAAAATTGCAAAATGAACTGCATGCTTTGAAAAGTTGATTTTCAAAAATAACACCACATTTAATCTACAATGTACTTAAGTTATCGATCCTGGTATTAGATAATACTTTAATGCTCTCAAAGCAGAAAAAACTGTTAGCTCTAAGCCACCGTTTGGGTCTCAGGACATTACATAATTGACCAAAGCAGAATTTTAAAGAAATCCCAGTCAGAAGCTATTCTTTCACTTCATGGAAGGGAAGGGCGCCATCTTGTGTTGACAGGCTTCCAAATACTCACTGGTTTTACTGATTTTTTTTTTTCTTTTTACATTTTAATTGACTGTGTGTGGAAGAGCCAAGTTAAAGGGCTGAAATCTGGCTAACCTGTGCAGCGATTCCTATTCTGCCTTCATTAAGACTCCCGATGGCATACTTATAGCTGTGTCCAACTTGTCCCAGGATATTTGTTTTTGGAACCTGAAAAGAAAAACGTGCAGTTATTTCTCAATTTAATTTGCCATAATTCATTTTGATTATATATTTTTAAATGCATATATATATACTCTCAATTTCTGTGATAACACTCTAGCATTGTATTCATTGAACTCCAAGGAAATTGTCCGGTATGTCTCTGTAACTCCTAAACTGCTTCCCACGCACTCTCAGAGGGATAGAACTCAAGTCCACGCTGTTCACTACTGCTTCCTCCAGAGCCTAGCACAGACATCTGTTGAATCTAGAAGAATCAAATCTCATACAATTAATCAACAACATAAATGAATAACAATTCCGCCCCCCTCCCTGAACTCTTACTTGTATGCTACAATGTGAAATAAACTATTAGAAATAACAGAAAACGTGTAAGGGTAGTAAGCCTTTCTTCTGTTGAGACTATTATTGCGACAAAAATCAATGGAGGGGTGTGTGTGTACACATGCGTATGGACAATGCATGTGTACAGAAGATAAAGGAAGAGTGAAGAAATAGATTAAACTGTTTACTCATGTTTAAAAAATCTAGGCTAGGAGCAATTAAAAAAAAAATACACTTAGCAGAATTCCCTGGCGGTCCAGTGGTTAGGACTCTGCATTTTCACTGCTGGGGGCACAGGTTTGATTCCTGGTTGGGGAACTAAGACCTCACAAGCTGTGTGGCATGGCCAAAAAAAACCCCTGCTTTATAGAGAGGAGAGAAATTAAAAAAATACATTTAGCTTCTTAACATGAGCAGTTAGGAGACAAGAGTGGGCAGTGTGGGGAAAGCAAAGTGAGATGAGAAGAAAGACAGTTGGGGTGCAGCAGTGAGGCTCACACGACACCCTAGGGACACCCCAGGAGCACATACACGGTCACCAGGGAGCCAAAAAGGGGACATTCTCACCAGTGGCAGCTGATGCATCACACCCTGCCCTATCTCAGTCAAGTCTAAAGCACCTCATTCTAGTCATCGCTTCTTTTTTTTAAGACTCATCTCTTTTAAGACTCATCTCTCACCTGCGGGGGGCTGCCTGGCTGTTTTCCACTCTTACTGGGCAACAGCCCCACCTTGTGGCCTTGCTGGGGGCTTCCTCCTCTGAAGCCACGTTTGGTGCTCAAGTACCAGGTTGCTAAACTAGGAATGAGATGACTTCTCGGGGTTGGCGCCTGAGACCAGCAGCTGGGCAGACAGGTTTCCATCCTTGGTGTCAACTTTTGTGAGAGGCACACTGAGGTCATGACCTCAACTAAGATCACTGTTCAAGAGGTTTACAAAGTACTCTCCTGTGTAGGACTAATAATTTTGATCCTTACTTGCATCTATACATACAGGCAGAGCTTATTCCTTGTCTAAGATACCCACCTTGACATTTTCAAATGTGACTGGGCAGGTGGAAGATGCTCTGATTCCCAATTTGTTCTCTGGTTTCCCTATACGAAGGCCCTCGGTATTACCATCGACCAAGAAGCAGGTAATTCCTTTATATCCCTGAAATGCAGATTCAAAACGCTATCACCACTTTGACTGAGAAGATCTCTTGTTTCCAAAGGGCTCAAAGTAAACAGAAAACTAAAAGCAGACTTGAGCACTAATTACTAATGATCTCAGAATTGCACCATCTGTGTTATGAAACCAGAGTGGTGAAAGTAGATTCAAAATCAAGAACTTTTTATTTTACACTTTCAGAAACCACTGTTGCTATTAAAATTATTAAGCAACACAAAAGTATTACATGATTAATTCCCCATCTTAAATTTAACTTTATTTTATAAAGTTTCAAAATTTAATTAAATTAAATATTACCCTAGAGAAAAAACAAAACCATCTTTACCATTTTGCTATATGTCTATTTTTCAACTGAATGTGTATGTGAGTGCTCAGTCGTGTCCGACTCTTTGCAACCCCATGGACTGTAGCCCACCACGCTCCTCTGTCCACGATGGATACTCTAGGCAAGAAAACTGGAATGGGTTGCCATCGTCTCCTCCAAGGGATCTTCCAGACTTAGGGATTGAACCCGTGTCTCCTGTGACTCCTGCATTGGCAGGTGGATTCTTTACTCCTGAGCCATCTGGGAAGCCCTTCTTCTTTTAAATAAGAATAAGCCCTTCTTATTTTAAGAATGAGAATTTAAAAAAATAAATGTGCTAGGGGACTTCCCTGGCTGTCCACTGGTTAAGATGCCACCTTTCAATGTAAGGGGTGTGGGTTTAGCTCCTGGTTGGGGAGCTGAGATCCCACATGCCTCCTGGCCAAAAAATAAAACAGAAGCAACACTGTAACAAATTCAGTAAAACTTAAAATGATCCACATCAAAAATAAATAAATAAATAAATGTACTAAATAGCTACTTAAATTCTTCATTATTAAACAGAAAATCTGAAATTCTATAAAATTCAAAATTTTAGCTTCCCGTCTAACAGATTAAGAGATTAATTAAATGGTCCTCCATGTAGCTAAAATTTATTGTTAATTGTAATATTTGTTTTAGGAGGTTAGTAAATAAGCAGATGAAAAGATGTTGGCTGTCTAACCTTTCCAATTCTGAGGAGAATGAAGAATTTAAGACTAAGTCCTAAAATGAATATGGAAGTAAGGAGAAGAAACAAAGAGAAAAGATGAGGGGGGCAACAGCGAGCCCGTTTGTCTTCAAACTTACAGCAGAAAAGTCTGCATTTGCCATCACCAAGAACAGCCCAGCAATCTCAGCGCTGCTAATCCACATCTTTGAACCGTTGATGATGTAATAATCTCCCTTTTTATCAGCTCTGGTCTTCATAGCAAATGAATCGCTACCTGCTCCAGCCTCTGAAATGCAGATACTTGATGCCTACACATTCAAGGAAAAAATTCCAAATTAAGACCTGTATTTATATTCTGCATAACAAATACCCACTTACAGCAAAATTCACATTTGAAAATCAAAAACTTTTAGCTACTTCCAAAAGCCTGTATGTATCGAAATACTAACTGCATTCTGACAGCATTATTTCCCAAAATATATCCCACTATTTGTCTAGGTCACACTTAAAGATCTAAGCACACATACTCAAAGCTACGTTTCATTAAACTGGTTTTCATAATTGCAATGTAAATGAAACCACCAATCAAAATAATAGATATAATTGGGCCTCAAACAGAAATAATTTAATTGTGCAATGGTAATTCTCTAAATTTCCAAGTGTATTTTTCTAGTGTGTATTAGCCATTCAGCCATGTCCAGCTCTTTGGGATTCCATAGATTGTAGCCCACCAGGCTCCTCTATCCATGGAATTCTCCTGGCAAGAATACTGGAGTGGGGTGTCATACCCTTCTCCAGGGGATCTTTCTGATCCAGAGATCCAACCCAGGTCTCCTGTATTGCAGGCACATTCTTTATCGTCTGAGCCACAAGGGCAGCATTAATTTACTGAGCATTGCTTGAGTAAAATTAGTGGTTCTGTGTCGTGGTCTTAAACAGAAAAGCCAACACTGTAGCTACTTTTCTCCTGAAAACATCCTACATTTAGACAAGATCAGATCCATTTCAACAGCTCATGTCAACTCACCTTTTCTGTAGCTAGTTTGGGAAAATAGGTAGCCTTCTGTTCTTCTGTTCCGTATTTTGCAATCATCCTGTTAATTAACGTGTTCTGGATGTCACATACCAGAGCCACAGATGCATCAACTTTGGCTAACTCCTCTATCACTAGGATAGAGGAAAAAAATGAAGCTCCCGTTCCTCCGTATTTTGTGTCAATTTCAATACCCATCAACTAAAGGAAAAAGAAGGAAACGTATGTTAAAAAGCTATTTTTTATATGGGACAATTTCTTGCAAGAATGAGTTCAAAAATAATTTCTAACTATATATGTTCTTAATTTTTAAATTCTGTATGTATATCTTATTTTTATTTGGTATGGCTCTATCCCTCTAAGTAACAAAAAAAAAATCTATAACAAACAGAAAAATCTATAACAGAAATATATTTCAAAAGATAAAATGACATGCTAGAACTATCAATTATTTGCTTTTGGGATCTACAAAACAAAAATAAGAGAGGTAAAATAATTGAAGGATACTGAAATGGAATAACAATAAAATATGTAATGAGGGAACTGGAGAAAGCAGTGAATATCTCCAATTTCATTGAGCAGAATCTCTGAGTCAGTCCCCTCCACCTTGACCCTTTAAACTGAGATAATAATTGAATGAATAACTGAATGACCATTCTTTTTGGAACCATTTCAGCAAGTCCAGATGGTTAGCAGACCACATGTGGTCTAGTGTTTCCTAGAATCACACAAGACAAGGCCCAGATGCCTGGGAATCATGGTCAAAACTGGTCAAGGCTTTTCAGTAACTGCCTGACTGTTCAGTAACCAGTCCTCAGTCTGGAACATGAAACATCCACAGTATTCCGTTTTTTAAGTGTCCTCGTTTCAGAAAGAGAATGTGTGCACATGTAATTCAAGACCCAAAACTGTGTATACTCTGACTTCTCTTCACATAGAATAAATCTTCTGCCTTTTTCTAAGGGGGGTGGGGGGGAGACACAAAGCTGTACCAGGCAAAGAGGAATGCTTCTCTCTGTCCTCCCCAGGTAGTAGGGAGTCGCACGCGCTGCAGCCTGGGTATGGCTGTTATGTTTTTAGCTGATGGGAAACTTAGCTGATAGGATGTGAGAACCACAAGGGGGAGGATAGAAAGGCTGAGCAAACCAGCAATGATGTTCTATGAGGAAGCACTCAGGACTGGGAGGTGCCTGAAGGCTGACGGAGGCGTGAGAATATCGGACTGTCATATCTTTAACAGCTGTCAGAGACACTGCTTCTCTAAAAAGGTCACCGATGGACATATTTGTCAGTTATCTTGGGAGGTGACCTTTGTAGAGGTCAGAAGTTAGGAGTCACATGAGCCTGAGAATCGTTGATGCAAGATGTGAAACGAAGCTGACCCCCCAAGAGGTGTGTGACAAGCAGGCAGGAGTGACTGTGATGTGGCAGGCAACCTGTCACTGCAAATGACCCTGCCTGCAAGAACTACCCCCTCTTGAGAGTGATGCTCAAACCGTGGGACCCCAAGACCTCTCAGAGAAGCCTTGAGGTTCTGTAAATGGATCTGGCTGAGAAATGAATGCTTTCTGAACCACTGTGACTTCACATAAGATTCTATTTTCCCAACAGTTTCACTGCTAAAAGAAAGTTGAAAAACTACTACTATATGGTATTAAAAAAAAACCAAAACTAGTATTATTTGAACAGTAAGAAATAAAACAATTACTGGAAAAGACTAATTTTCAAATAGGATAACTGGTTAAGATTTAAGACAATGGCTCTGAACTAATAGGGACTATTAGTTCTGGGATAGCCTTGTGTGCTAAGTTGCTTAGTGTCCGACTCTGTGCGACCCCATGGACAGTGGCCCACCAGGCTCCTCTGCCCATGGGATTCTCCAGGCAAGGATACTGGAGTGGGTTGCCATGCTCTCCTCCGGGGGATCTTCCCAACCCAGGGATCTAACCTGCGTCTCTTACATCTCCTGCCTTGGTGGGCAGGTTCTTTACCATTAGCGCCACCTGGGGTAGCCTTGCATGTGTGTGCTTAGTTGCTCAGTCATGTCCAACTCTTGGTGACCCCATGGACTGTAGCCCAGCAGGCTCTACAGGGATTCTTCAGGCAAGAATACTGGAGTGGGTTGCCATGCCTTCCTCCAGGGAATCTTGCCGACCCAGGGATCGAACCCAGGCCTCCCACACTGCAGGCGGATTCTTTACCAGCTGAGCTACCACGGATAGCCTTAGTATTTCAAAAAAAAAAACAAAACCTTCCCACCTATACAGAAGGGAGAGATGAAGAGTCCAGTGATTCTGAAATGTTCTCCGTGGGGCTCCCATGCTGATAACCTCTCCCTATACTCACAGTCAGAACATTTCTATTTTCATCTATTTTATATACTGTGCTTCTATTAAAGCACCATGAGTTTCCAATTAAAAAGTTGGAAACTGGTTGCCCGGGTTAAATCTGATGGATTTCAGATGCGAACCTCTTGCTTTTAAGTTTCCTACATACACAGAGATTCAGGTAGATGCTCTAGTGTGAAGTTTTACTAAAGCAAGGTTTCGTAACCTTGGCGTTACTAAGCTGGATAATTCTGTGTTTCGGCAGGCCATCCTGTGCACTCTGAGATGTTCAGCCTGCATCTTACTAGACATCAGTAGCACCTAGTTGTGACTACCAACGTCTTCAGACATTGCCAGATGTCCTCTGGCGAACAAAAATAGGCCCCAGTTGAATACCACTGGTCTGAAGAAATCACTCTTGCTTCTAACCTTTTACTTAAAAAGCATGGGTATTTCTAATAAAAGTTTAACTGGGCTCTCAATCTGAAAGAGAAGTCACATAACTCTGACTAGGAAATTATGCCATCATTACCATTCCTAAATTTAAAAGTATGCACGCATTTTAATACTGGAAGGTATTTATGAAAGTTTGAAATTAGAATAATCATTAATTATATACCCCTTGTTGAAACAATCCTTGTATTATGGATTTTTCCATTTTTGAATCTTCATCCATTTTTGAAACAAAAGGAGCAACTTTTTCCTGTGCAAATCTTTTAACTGTAGGGGAAAAAAATAATAATAAGTCTTTATTTTATAAATCTGGCATGTATTACTTTAAAAAAAAAAAAGAAAAAGAAAAAAGGAGGACTTGAAATTAATGACAAAAACTCCATTCACAAACTTAGGAGAACACCTCCCCCAGCCCTGTCACAGGCCGTGTGATCTCACAGCAAAGGCCTCGTCGCGACCTGAGGAGGACGGTGGTGAATCCGAGCTCACTTACCTGTGCTCTTTATCATCATCTCCTCATCTGTAAACGTTTGCAGAGGGGCAAGAGGTAGTCCATTGCTTTTTGCTTTGAGCTGAGCTTCTGACTGAGAAGAATTTAGGGCATGAGGAGTTTTCCAGGAAGACAGGCAGGTTGGGAAGTTTCTTCGTAGCTGTGGGAACAGTCGCCATTGAGTAGGGAACACACGCATACACACGAGGGCAGAAAAGCACATCAAGAGGAGGGAACGTCAGCTCCTTTGGGCATTAACTTGACAAACCCACCCTTACAACTTCTTTCAGCAAAATAAGGGAGATTGGCCTGGAGCGTTAAGATTCACCATCCTGTGACCAAAAAACCACAAGTTGGTTTATCCGGAAAGGAGCTGTTCTAAAGGAATACGTCTCTCCATGTAATTACTTCTTCAGTTCAGTTCAGTCGCTCAGTCGTGTCTGACTCTTTGCAACCCCATGAACCGCAGCATGCCAGGCCTCCCCGTCCACCACCAACTCCGGGAGTCCACTCAAACCCATGTCCATTGAGTCGGTGATGCCATCCAACCATCTCATCCTCTGTCGTCCCCTTCTCCTCCTGCCCTCAATCTTTCCCAGCACCTTCGAGGAAACAGAACTTTCCAGGTAGAACTCATTCTTCAAATGACACATTTCTGTAACTTCTTGGCTAGGAAAACCGGACTCTAACAGTACTGACTGATTACAGTGAAGAGAATTCTCTCATGGGGCAGGAATGTGTGAGGGCCTAGGGACAGCTGAGGGAGCCGAGCATCCCAGCTGCCCTGCCTGGCTGCAAGGAGCTCTGCTTTTTGGGTTTCTGTGGACAGTGTTTTTTTTTTTCAGCTTCTCATTAATTAGTACCAGAACATACAGGTTAAGAAAATGGGTTCCGGAGTCCGGAAGAACAAGTTTCAGTCTGGCTGCTTACTGTGTGATCTTGAAGTGAAAAGTTAAAGTCGCTCAGTCGTGTCCAACTCTTTGTGACCCCATGGGCTATACAGTCCATGGAATTCTTCAAGACAGAATACTGGAGTGGGTAGCCTTTCCCTTCTCCAGGGGATCTTCCCAACCCAGGGACCGAACCCAGATCTCCTGCATTGCAGGCAGATTCTTTACCAGCTGAGCCACAGGGAAGCCCAAGAATACTGGAGTGGGTAAGCCTATCCCTTCTCCAACAGATCTTCCTGACCCAGGAAGGGGTCTCCTGCATTGCAAGCAGATTCTTTACCAACTGAGCTATGTGATCTTGGGCAGGTGGTTTCTAACCTCTCTGTTAAAATCTCTCAGTCTTAGTTTCCTTTCCTGTAAAAATAAGGATAGTAACCTTTTGGAAAGCTTTGTGGAAGCAATCCACATCAAGGGTTTAGCATGGTACCCACTGTATAGTAGGAACTCAACACTGGTAATGAATAACTCTCCTCTGATCCATAAGAACACAGCAGTGGTGGTCTAACAGAAGTAGTCAGGGTTGTAACAGTGAAACTGCAAGGCCAGCTCCTCCTGCCATTAGTGTGTCCCCCTGTCACAGGGTCTCAAATCCTTCAACTCCTGGTCAACAATGGCTTTGTTGTTGACAGAAAGAGAGAGACCATCCGATTTTAATGAAAAGAAAAGAGAGAGAGACACACATCTGATTTCAAATGCTTGTAAGTCTGTTCTCTATGTCTGCATCTCCATTGCTGTCCTGCAAGTAGGTTCATCAGTACCATCTTTCAAGATTCCATATGCATGTGTTAGAGGGTGGGATCAGAGAAGGCAATGGCATCCCACTCCAGTACTCTTGCCTGGAAACTCCCATGGACGGAGGAGCCTGGTAGGCTGTAGTCCATGGGGTTGCGAAGAGTCGGGACACGACTGAGCGACTTCACTTTCACTTTTCATTTTCATGCATTGGAGAAGGAAATGGCAACCCACTCCAGTATTCTTGCCTGGGGAATCCCAGGGGTGGGGGAGCCTGGTGGGCTGCGTCTATGGGGTCGCACAGAATCAGACACGACTGAAGCGACTTAGCAGCAGCAGCAGCAGAGGGTGGGATGAATTGAGAGGATAGCATGGAAACAGATACATAACCATAGCAAGTGGGAATTTGCTGTGTGACACAGGGAGCTCAACCCAGGGTTCTGTGACAACCTAGAGGGGTGGGATGGGGTGGGATGGGGTGGGATGGGGTGGGAGGTGGGAGAGGGGTTCAGGAGGGAGGGGACATATATACACCTGTGGTTGATTCATGTTGATGTGTGGCAGAGGCCAACACAATATTATAAAGGAATTACCCTCCAATTTAAAAAAAAGTGAAAAACAAAAAGAGTACATAGGATATCTCGTATCACTTGTACCTGGGAAGAACCCAGAAAATGCTAGGCAGATGGAGGTAAAGAAGATGAGAAGGAGCACAGACAACCATGGCTTGGGATGCAGGAAATCGGACATCGGGTATAAGGGTATTAAAAGATAGGAAGTTAAATGAATGGATAAGTGTAAACTGCATAAATGAAGAAATTATATGAAGATGAATTATTTTGGGAAAAAAAATGCTTGTTATACCTTCTCAATATTTTTCTGTAGAATTTTAGTACAGGGGAAACAAATGAGGAATTAGTTTTTTCCTGAACACAGACAAACAAAACATGCCAAGTGAAAGAAGCCAGCCCAGAAGATCATATATTTATGTAAGTCTCTTTATACGAAATTTCTAGAGCAGGCAAATCCATGCAGACACAAAGTGGAGCAGTGGTTGCCTGTGGTTCAGGGCGAGAATGAGGAGTGTCTGCCAAAGGACACGGCGATCTTTTTGGGGTGATGGAAATGTTCCAGAACCGGACTCTGATGATGGCTGCACATCTCAGTGTACTTACTGAAAACTATTGTATTATACTCTTAAAAAGCATGAATGATGTTGCTGTTCAGCTGTTCAGTCGTGTCTGACTCTTTGCGACCCCGTGGACTGCAGCACACCAGGCTTCCCTGTCCTTCACCATCTCCTGGAGCTTGCTCAGACTCATCATCATTGAGTCAGTGATGCCATCCAACCACACTATAATTACACAATGTGAATTATATTGCTATGTAAATTATACCTCAGAGAAGCTGTTAAAAAAATTAGTGTTTTCCTTTCAGCCAACAAAAATTAACAGAATATACTGAGGATCTGTCAAATGCCTGCGAGCACATAGGGACAGAGTTCTCCAGCTGCTGAGAAGCTGAGGGCACCGTCAGGACAAGACAGAGTTCATGGAACAGGCAAGAAACAAAGTCAAGCTTTGCAAAATTAAAAAGCAAATGTAAAGTTGAGAAAAAAATGCAAACGAGGCAATCCGGGACTATGCCCACAAGGCACAGCCAGCCCCCATTAAAAATATAGAGGAAGGAGTAGCACTTTCACAAAAAAAGAAACCCAGGAGACCAAATTCTTCTTAAAACCTGGAGACAGGGGTCTCTCCAAGACCACCTGTTGTCAAAATGAAAGGGCCCCTATAGAGTACTTTTAACCACCCCTATTGGGCTGGAAGAAACACAAGCTGGAATCAAGATTGCCGGGAGAAATATCAGTAACCTCAGATATGCAGATGATAGATACCACCCTTATGGCCGAAAGTGAAGAAGAACTAAAGAGCCTCTCGATGAAAGTGAAAGAGGAGAGTGAAAAAGTTGGCTTAAAGCTCAACGTTCAGAAAACTAAGATCGTGGCATCTGGTCCCATCACTTTATGGGAAGTAGATGGGGAAACAGTGGAAACAGTGTCAGACTTTATTTTTTTGGGTTCCAAAATCAATGCTGATGGTGATTGCAGCCATGAAATTAAAAGACGCTTACTCCTTGGAAGGAAAGTTATGACCAACCTAGATAGCATATTGAAAAGCAGAGACATTACTTTGCCAACAAAGGTCCATCTAGTCAAGGCTATGGTTTTTCCAGTGGTCATGTATGGATGTGAGAGTTGGACTGTGAAGAAAGCTGAGCACCAAAGAATTGATGCTTTTGAACTGTGGTGTTGGAGAAGACTCTTGAGAGTCCCTTGGACTGCAAGGAGATCCAACCAGTCCATCCTAAAGGAGATCAGTCCTGGGTGTTCACTGGAAGGACTGATGTTGAAGGTGAAACTCCAATACTTTGGCCACCTCATGAGAAGAGTTGACTCATTGGAAAAAGACCGTAATGCTGGGAAAGATTGAGGGCAGGAGGAGAAGGGGACGACAGAGGATGAGATGGTTGGATGGCATCACCGACTCAATGGACATGAGTTTGGGTAAACTCTGGCAGTTGGTGATGGACAGAGAGGCCTGGCGTGCTGCAATTCATGGGGTCGCAAAGAGTCAGACACGACTGAGCGACTGAACTGAAATGAACTGAATTGCTGTCAAACTGCAGGGGATATCTAGTTGGGTACACTTGTCCAGACTAAAGCTTTTACCCTCAGAAACCCTGCAGGTCACAACAGAAAATAGTATACCTGTGAGCCAGAAGAAGCTCTGAGATACGTGTTCAAAAGACAGGCACCATCGGACAGCTAAGTAAAATGATGTAGTGTGCTGGCTCCAATTTAAAGCCTTATGGGGCCTTGGAAATGCTCTTGTCCCCTTGTATGACATGGTTCTTGACAATTGTCTGACCCTTGATAATCTTCTGGCAGAACAACTACTTCCTGCTGCACTTGGACCAATGTGCCAGAACAGATAAAAGTTTATATTAAGGAAATACAAGCCTAGGCTGCTTATTTAACTTATATGCAGAGTACATCATACGAAATGCCGGGCTGGATGAAGCACAGGCTGGAATCAAGATTGCTGGGAGAAATATCAATAACCTCAGATATATAGATGACACCACACTTATGGCAGAAAGCAAAGAGAAACTAAAGAGCTTCTTGATGAAAGTGAAAGAGGAGAGTGAAAAGCTGGCTTAAAACTCAACATTCAGAAAACTAAGATCATGGCATCTAGTCCCATCACTTCATGGCAAATAGATGGGGAAACAATGGAAACAGTCAGAGACTTTATTTTCTTGGGCTCCAAAATCATTGCAGATGATGACTGTAGTCATGAAATTAAAAGACACTTGCTCCTTGGAAAAAAAGCTATGACCAATCTAGACAGCATATTAAAAAGCAGAGACATTACTTTGCCAACAAAGGTCCGTCTAGTCAAAGCTATGGTTTTTCCAGTAGTCATGTATGGATGTGAGAGTTCGACTATAAAGAAAGCTAAATGCTGAAGAACTGATGCTTTTGAACTGTGGTATTGGAGAAGACTCTTGAGAGTCCCTTGGACAGCAAGGAGATCAAGCCAGTCCATCCTAAAAGAAATCAGTCCTGAATATTCATTGGAAGGACTGATGCTGAAGCTGAAGTTCCAATACTTTGGCCACCTGATGCAAAGAACTTACTCACTGGAAAAGACCCTGATGCTGGGAAAGATTGAATGTGGGAGGAGAAGGGGACGACAGGGGATGAGATGCTTGGATGACATCACCAACTTGATGGACAGGAGTTTGAGTAAGTTCCAGGAGTTGGTGAAGGACAAGGAGGCCTGGCAGTCCATGGGGTCACAATGAGTCAGACACGATTGAGCAACTGAACTGAACTGCACAAGCCCAGGCAGAGAGGCTTCAACTGAACAAGCCCAGGTGATACTGCCTCCCTTATCAACATTAAGGAAGACCATAGTTAACCAGGTTCCTTCTCTTTTTAGGTCCTTCAATGGCTATTGTTCTCCTTTACATCCCTTGCTTGTTTAACGTTTTGGTTAAGTTTGTGTCCTTTTGGCTCCAACAGCTTGATGTAAGGCTCATGATGGCTCAAGAAACTCAGCCCATTCCAGTGGAGAGTGGCCCAGGTCCCTACAGGTCCTTTGACCAGTCAGCGAGGGACTTCTACACCTCTAGGGTAGGGTAGGGTCTGCGGTCCCTGTCCAGCAGGAAGAAGTTTCAGAAGAAGAGACCTTCAGCATTTTAAGAACAACAATGTAGAGTCTCTCAGTGGGCAACAAGACAGGTCTGGGATCTGGGACCCTTTGCTGCACTGCTGCAAAGCTTATATCTGAACAACCTCTCCTCCATCAATAAAATACAGAGAAACTATTTGGGATGAAAAATAACTGCCTGCATGAGCAGTTAGGGCAGATGCTGGGCAAAAGATACAAAGAGACCGAAAAACCCAACTGCCACTTCTAAAGAGCCTGGAGCAAAAGCATGCCCCAGCACACAACACCACCTAAGGGGTGGGCAGACCACCTAAGTAAGCCACCCCTCCTACCTGACCCCTGGACACATCCCTACCCTTTCCCATATAAGGAACAAGCTCAGCCTTCCTTGGTGTGCAGAGCAAGCAAGGGAGCTTGTTGGTTTGTTCTCATACAACCCCACCCTGCAGCAGGAGTCCCACTAAAGCCTCGCCTGAAAAAAAAAAAAGCATATGTAGTAATATATTGCAATATATTTTCTTAATAGCTTTGAGTGTTCACTGAAAAGCTTATTGATAAAAAGAGGAAAAAAGAAACAAGAGTCACCATGTCTGACATCACTGTTAACCTCACCTACATATGGGTTAGTCTTTGCAGTTCTGTGCCTAAGAGTACATGCAGTCTACTCTGGGTTCTCCTGGGGAAAAGAAATACTGGCCAGTCAGGGGGAAAAAAATGTGTCCATCTCAATTTTTCTAGCTGATTTTGTTTTGAGAATTAGGAGACAGATAATTCAGGACAAAGTTGCATGGACCTTTTTTTTCTCATTAAAACACAGAGCTGAGATATGAAAACTTGGAACTAGATAAAAGGAAGCGGGAAGACACCGCCTTCTTTCTGTTGAAACAGATGACAAGAATGAAATCACAGGATAAGAAGGAGTGAAGTAAGAAATGCAAATATGAAGGGGCCCTCCCACCCGACCTCTGCGGGGTGGGGCAGGGGAGTGTTGCTAAGCAGCAGAAGGAGACAGAGTGATCAGCAATAGCAGGCACAAGGAGGGAAGAAGAGTGGGAGAAGGGGACTGGAGTTGAGTGTGGGTGCCCTTCTGAGTGTGGGTTCAGCGGCCGGATGGGGCCCTCAATCTATATTCAAATGAATGAAAGAATGGGCCAAGCTACGTTCTCCACAAAATGCTCTGGAATCTTGCCTGTGACATGTCAAAAGCTGTAATACACTGCCCCCATTTCTTATTTCTAGAGGAGATTTGCTTCACTAAACCCACTACAGAACTCGCTGTACATCATCTTTCTACCAAAGCTGATCTTCAGCAGAAAACCCAGCACTGAGAAACTTAAGATGCCAGGGGGTCTTACTGTACCCAGTTTTCCCCACTGACACAGTTGTGACCCCCTTAGCCTCAATATTGCTACTGACAAAGTATATGACTGTCCAACCCATAGCAGTTACTTTAGACACAAGATAACAGGGGCAAACGTACTTTAAAAATGTGGTGGACAAGTATAGGAGATTACTGAAGATACTCATCATAAAATAGTGGCTGTATATGCTAAGTGAATGGAATCCATTATAAACCAAAGCACTGAAAGATAACACCTCTCCTTTTGGGAAGGAAAAAAAAAAGATTTCCTTTTAATACGGCGATTCTTAATAAAGGAGATGTCTCCTTGCCTTGCCTTTAACAGCTCAGCCCAAGGTTTCCACGATGATTTTCAACTGCCCCCTGCCCTTCAGTGTTGACCTCAGCCTCTGCAATTTGGTGTCCACTCCATCAAAATGATTTTCCACGGTTATAACCCATTGCACCACATCATCACATTTTTTTGTATAGAGCAGCAATTGCTAGCTGAATGGAATAATGGTTATTTATGCCTTGCCAAATACTTTTCGAAGCTTGAGTCTGATCTGTTTCCTACTCAACCGCCCAGAGTTCTGCTGCAGTCAGAAGTACTAATGATCATATCTGGGGTCTGCAGGCTCCTATTGGCCGAACAACAAAGCCCATGAACATAGATGGGGGAAAAACTATATTTTATTTCACTAACCTCTAACTGAAATATTAGAGATTATGCTAATATTTGATTCAGTTCAGTTCAGTTGCTCAGTAGTGTCCGACTCTTTGTGACTCCATGAACCACAGCACGCCAGGCCTCCCTGTCCATCACCAACTCCCGGACTCCACCCAAACCCACGTCCATTGAGTCTGTGATGCCATCCAACCATCTCATCCTCTGTCATCCCCCTCTCCTCCTGCCTTCAATCTTTCCCAGCATCAGGGTCTTTTCAAATAAGTCGGCTCTTCGCATCAAGTGGCCAAAGTATTGGAGTTTCAGCTTCAACATCAGTCCTTCCAATGAACACCCAGGACTGATCTCCTTTAGGATGGACTGGTTGGGTCTCCTTGCAGTCCAAGGGACTCTCAGGAGTCTTCTCCAACACCACAGTTCAAAACCATCAATTCTTCAGTGCTCAGCTTTCTTTATAGTCCAACTCTCACATCCATACATGACCACTGGAAAAACCATAGCCTTGATGTTATTAGATAATGCTAATCAAAGAAACCAGTATTCTTTGAATGTTGGCAACAAGTTACAGTAGTTATTATCTGTGACTGTCACCAAAATAAATCACAGATACCTTTACATCAGTTGAAATATTGTTGGGGGCTCATCAGCACGTCAAAATTATAATAGTTTTCCAAACTTCTGTCAGGTCTTACTTAAGAAGCACATATTCTTGTATCGTAATCTAAGGTATATGTATCACTTTTATGGTAACTGATTTCCTTTGTGATCCTATATATTTTATGCATTTTAAAACATTTTGAGAAAAGGTCTATAAACACAACTACATTGCTATCCACCTTCCACAAACAGCACAAAGAAGCTTACGAATACCCAACTGCTGAGTGTTCTGGTGAAACCTGTTGAACTCATTGAGTGAATCGCAGCCCTTCTCTGCCGAGTTCTAGCTAACAAAGTGCTGTTGGAAACATCCTTAAAGTGTTTCAGTCAAGAAGCTTTCACACGTCTGAAAGGTAAAAAGGAAGACAGAGGAGAGGTCTTTTCCAAGGACACAATTGGATATAACAAGACCTTGCACCCTAGTAGACAGTGGTCCTCACCCCCTGTGCCTTCCTGGTTCTCCTCACTGCACATGTGCAAGAATCATTTTTCTTATTCCATTAAGCACCAGAGTTCACAAGAGTTCATTCTAGCCAGTTTTTCTTGTTTTAACTTCTGACAATGAGAAACCTGGCTATCGGCTCATGATCTAGGATGAATTTGCTTATTCAAACCCAGCACATATATGAAATCATTTCAGAACACACTACACAGTGAGAATCAAATTAATCAGAGTGCCTGGGTCCAGTTCTGTCTTTAGCCCCATGTACCCAGTCAAAAGACTGCTTCTGAAAGTTCTTTCTTCACCCCATCTCAGTGTGGTTGTGTGATTCACTTGTAATGATTCTAAGACCAATTCCAACATCTGAGGGGCTTCCCCACACCAACGAGCAACTTTCCAGCGCCAACTGAGGGTCCCTCTATTCAACTCGATTTTGACACTACAGACCTGTGAAAGCAGCTCTTCTGCCCTTTTCCCTTTCCCCATTTCTGTCCTCCTCTTCCCTTCAGAGAACCTACTTAAAGAAATGAGAGCACCAAGCAATTTAACCTAACTCCTGACTTACACTCTCCTGAATGCACACCACGCCTTGCCTACCCTGCTGATTCTTTTCCAAGAAGAAAAGACTAGCTCTTTAACCCCAAGATAACATCTCAAGAGAATCAGCCACTCTGCACACAGTGGAGGAGGAGGCAGAATCCAACCTTCTGCCTCAGGGATTCACTGATATTCTTCCCTCCTTTCCCCCCTCTTTAAAAACTGTCAGGGCAGCCACTATGGAAAAGTGTGGAGACTCCTTAAAAAACTGGGAATACAACTGCCATATGACCCAGCAATCCCACTGCTGGGCATACACACCGAGGAAACCAGAATTGAGAGAGACGTGTGTACCCCAATGTTCATTGCAGCACTGTTTATAATAGCCAGGATATGGAAGCAACCTAGATGTCCACCGGCAGACGAATGGATAAGGAAGCTGTGGTATATATACACAACGGAATATTACTCAGTCATTAAAAAGAATACATTTGAATCAGTTCTATTGAGATGGATGAAACTGGAGCCCATTATAGAGTGAAGTAAGCAGAAAGAAAAACACCAATACAGTATACTAATGCATATATATGGAATTTGAAAGATGGTAATGATAACCCTATATGCGAGACAGAAAAAGAGACACAGATGCATAGAACAGTCTTATGGACTCTGTGGGAGAAGGTGAGGGTGGGATGATCTGAGAGAATAGCACTGAAACATGTATATTACCATATGTGAAATAGAACACCATTCCAGGCTCAATGCATGAGACAAATTCTCAGGGCTGGGGCAATGGGATGACCCAGAGGGATGGGATGGGGAGGAGAGTGGGAGGAGGGGTTCAGGATGGGGAACACATGTAAACCCATGGCTGATTCATGTCAATATATGGCAAAAACCACTACAATATTGCAAAGTAATTAGCCCCCAACTAAAATAAATAAATTAATAATAATAATAATAAAACTGTCAGGGCTGAGCAGAATCTTTGGAGGTGGTCTCAGGACATGAACCCACCTTTCCCCCAGATTTCCAGCTTTTCCGATTAAAGCATCTTTCCTTTTTTCTGATGCTTGCCTCTTGATTATTGCCTTTGAGTAGCAAGCAGCTGAACTCGAATTCATAACAGATTTTGGCGCCCAACATGGGGTTGGGCTCTGGTGATGTCTAGTTCCCTCGGGCTTCCCGGGTTGGAGCTGCCAGTTGCAGTGATTCGCACTTAAAATGGTGCATCGTAAAACTGCTTAATCTTCAAGAAGATTCAAAGAAAGGATTTTTTGACAACTGCAGGTTTTTAATAACTTTTAAATCATACTGTTGAACTGGGTAAGATATACAAAAAGTCTAATGGAAACTGATTTCATAAAACTGTTAAAAAGAAATTAGTTGACTTGAATACACTGATGAATATGGTTATAATTTTTCAGTTTTGTAAAATACTATTGGCTTCTAATCTTATTTTCCCAGATATGAGGTAAAACTTTCCCCTTAAGCTAATTATGACTGACAGCAATTTGGTAAATTATACATTTGTTAGCAGATTTGAAACATTTTTCCCTCTCCACCTGATCCCTCCAGAGACTGAAAACGCTTACGTTCCCAGCAGCTTTATCAGGAAAATTAGGAAGGCCACATCTTAACAGGTGCAAAAATCTCACAGTATTTTGGGGATCTCAAAAAGCAAGGAATTCACCTAAATCCATAGCGCAAAAATAGATTATAAGCCCTTGGTATGGTTTTCCTGGCCCTGAGACTCCTTATGAAAAGTTTTGGCAGAGCCAATTTAAAGGAGCCAATATAATCAATTAATCAGATTCATTTTACAAACAAGTTTAACCTTAATTTGGTTATATTTGATTAAAACAAGGGTCATTTTAGATAGAGATGTTCCAATGGATATCCAATTCTGATTCTGCTGAGTTCAGTTGCTCAGTCATGTCCGACTCTTTGGGACCACATGGACTGCAGCACGCCAGGCTTATCCATCCATCACCAACTCCCGGAGCTTGCTCAAACTCATGTTCATCGAGTCAGTGATACCAGCCAACCATCTCATCCTCTGTCATCCCCTTCTCCTCCTGCCTTCAATGTTTTCAGCATCAGGGTATTTTCCAGTGAGTCAGTTTTTTGCATCAGGTGGCCAAAGTATTGGAACTTCAGCTTCAGCATCAGTCCTTCCAATGAATAGTCAGGACTGATTTCCTTTAGGATGGACTGGTTGGATCTCCTTGCAGTCCATTGGACTCTCAAAAGTCTTCTCCAACATGGTAGTTCAAAAGCATCAATTCTTCTGCACTCAGCTTTCTTTATAGTCCAACTCTCACATCCATACATGACTACTGGAAAAACAATAGCTTTGACTAGATGGACCTTTGTTGGCAAAGTAATGTCTCTGCTTTTTAATATGCTGTCTAGGTTGATCATAGCTTTTCTTCCAAGGAGCAAGTGTCTTTTAATTTCATGGCTACAGTCATCATCTGCAGTGATTTTGGAGTCCAAGAAAATAAAGTCTCTGTTTTCATTGTTTCCCCATCTATTTGCCATGAAGTGATGGCACCAGATGCCATGATTTTAGTTTTCTGAATGCTGAGTTTTAAGCCAGCTTTTTTCACTCTCCTCTTTCACTTGCATCAAGAGGCTCTTTAGTTCCTCTTCACTTTCTGCCATAAGGGTGATATCATCTGTGTATCTGAGGTTATTGATATTTCTCCCGGCAATCTTGATCCAGCCTGTGCTTCAATCCAGCCCGGCATTTCACATGATGTACTCTGCATATAAGTTAAATAAGCAGGGTGACAATATACAGCCTTGACATACTCCTTTCCCAATTCAGAACCAGTCCATCGTTCCATGTCCGGTTCTAACTGTTGCTTCCTGACCTGCATAGATTTCTCAGGAGGCAGGTATGGTGCCTGATTCTGATTCTATTAACCGAGCTCTAAGACCCACTGCTCAGATAGTTCCTTGTTGTCATGCTACGTATCTGTAAAGTTTAATCAAATTATTAAAAAAGATGCTCTATGCTTGTTTCAGAAGTTTGTCCCAGCAATCAACCTTAGGATGAATAATAGATGCCCCATGACCTGTAGCCCTGGGGTTAAATATACTGGAAGTGAAACGAAGTGAAAGTCGCTCAGTCGTGTCCAACTTTTTGTGACCCCATGGACTGTATAGTCCATGGAATTCTACAGGCCAGAATACTGGAGTGGGTAGTCTTTCCCTTCTCCCGGGGGTCTTTCCAACCCAGGGATTGAACCCAGGTCTCCCGCACTGCAGACAGATGCTTTTACTGTCTGAGCTACCAGTGAAGCCCAAGAAAAGTGCTAAATTCATTAACTTGAGATGTCCGGTTTTCTTTAAATTAACAGAAATCTTTTGATGGTCCAACTACCTGGTCTTTGTTGCAAAAGCTCCTATGTATCCTGGCTCCTCCCCTTCCTCTCTGGAGTGGTCCCTCAGAATGAGCCAAGGGGCTGCATTCCAGCCTTGAAGTCCTCAGAATGTTCTCCGAATAAAACATAATTCTCAACTTTCAGGTTGTGCATTTTTTTTTTCAGTTGACAGGTGATTCTAATATGTAATAATAGCATGAGCTGGAATTTGTGGTTTCCATGTTTGACTTTGGAGAGTAAAAACTCAACCCCCTCTTACAACTTTCTAAAGCCAAATGATTCACTTGTCCAAGATAAATGATCCACGAATGTGCCTTCCCTGATCCCCCTACACCACACCTCCAGCTGCCCTACTTAAAACTTTTTGGTTTGACCAGATGTTCAAAAAAGCTATTGCCTTATCCCCATCCAGCCTCCCATAGGGGAGCTTCTTACACACCCTTCTGGTATTCTTCACAGACAAACATAAAGCAAATAGAAACACACTTGTTTATTTTCCTCCTGGTCCTTCTAAAAGAGAGCACACTGTGTATCCTATTCTGGTTTCTCCCAACCCCAAGGAGCAATATATTCTGGAGAGGTTTCTAACATGTAACAGAATTCCCTTTGTTTTCATTAAGCAATGCTGCAACAAGGAAGTTCTTTGCTGTGAATGTGTCCATCTGTACCTTGACTGTGGACTTGGTTATACAAATCTGCAGGAGATAAAATACCACAGAAATATATGTACACATTTCTTTGGAAGAGAACTTCTCTACCCCTTTGGGTTCTAATGGTAGGGGTTGGGGTGGGGTGGGGGCGCTGAAAAATAACTGATAATAGATTTACAGGAGAAAAGAAAGTTTGTTTATATCTGCAGAGGTACTTTCAGGAGGCTCTGTTTAAATATAGATAATGCTTCTTTTTTGAGGCTGCTGAATGGTCAAATGGTTTAGGGTTACATTAATTTTCATACCATTTTGGTCGGTTGTTATTTCCTTGTTATTACAATAATATCAATTTTCTGGTTTCAATAATTGTACTACTGAGATGTAACTATGGGAGAATCAAAGAGTGATGGACAAGGGAATCTCTGTCTCTACTATCTGTGTTTATGTAACTTTCTGTGAATCTAATTACATATTTCAAAGTAAAGTTTCTTTAAAAGATGCTGCAAAGAGTAACTTTTGATCTACATGATTTCACATCTGTGCATTTTACTTCTACCTGCAGCATAAGCTGGAAGAGGGAATTCTCTAGCATAGGGCAAAATAAATTCAAAATACGGATATATTTTCTCTAATTGCGCTTTGCAGCAGTTAAACCATTCTCCCTCCCATTAGCAAATATATCATGGTTCCTATGTCCCTAGTATCTTCCCAAAACAGCAAGATAGGCCATTGGTAGGCCAACGTTTAGCTCTCTGCATGCCTCTCATAGGTTAAAAAAAAAAAAAAAAAATTGTGTCATAGTGTTCTTATACTTGTCTCCATTTATAAGTCTGCACACAATGGTGTGATCACTCACCTAGAGCCAGACATCCTGGAATGTGAAGTCAAGTGGGCCTTAGGAAGCATCACTACGAACAAAGCTAGTGGAGGTGCTGGAATTCCAGTTGAGCTCTTTCAAATCCTAAAAGATGATGCTGTGAAAGTGCTGCACTCAATATGTCAGCAAATTTGGAAAACTCAGCAGCGGCCACAGGACTGGAAAAGGTCAGTTTTCATTCCAATCCCAAAGAAAGGCAACGCCAAAGAATGCTCAAACTACTGCACAGTTACACTCATCTCACACACTAGTAAAGTAATGCTCAAAATTCTCCAAGCCAGGCTTCAGCAATACGTGAACCATAAACTTCCAGATGTTCAAGCTGGTTTTAGAAAAGGCAGAGGAACAAGAGATCAAATTGCCAACATCTGATGGATCATCGAAAAAGCAAGAGAGTTCCAGAAAAACATCTATTTCTGCTTTATTGACTATGCCAAAGCCTTTGACTGTGTGTATCACAATAAACTGTGGAAAATTCTGAAAGAGATGGGCATACCAGACCATCTGACTTGCCTCTTGAGAAATCTGTATGCAGGTCAGGAAGCAACAGTTATAACTGGACAGGGAACAACAGACTAGTTCCAAATTGGGAAAGGAGTACGTCAAGGCTGTATATTATCACCCTGCTTATTTAACTTATGTGCAGAGTACATCATGAGAAACGCTGGGCTGGAAGAAACACAAGCTGGAATCAAGATTGCCGGGAGCAATATCAGTAACCTCAGATATGCACACCACCCTTATGGCAGAAAGTGAAGAGGAACTAAAGAGCCTCTTGATGAAAGTGAAAGAGGAGAGTGAAAAAGTTGGCTTAAAGCTCAACATTCAGAAAACTAAGATCATGGCATCCAGTCCCATTACTTCATGGCAAATAGATGGGGAAACAATGGAAACAGTGGCTGACTTTATTTTTTTGAGCTCCAAAATCACTGTAGATGGTGACTGCAGCAATGAAATTAAAAGACGCTTACTCTTTGGAAGGAAAGTTATAACCAACCTAGACAGCATGTTAAAAAGCAGAGACATTACTTTGCCAACAAAGGTCCATCTAGTCAAGGCTATGGTTTTTCCAGTAGTCATGTATGGATGTGAGAGTTGGACTATAAAGAAAGCTGAGTGCCGAAGAATGGATGCTTTTGAACTGTGGTGTTGGAGAAGACTCTTGAGAGTCCCTTGGACTGCAAGGAGATCCAACCAGTCCATCCTAGAGGAGATCAGTCCTGGGTGTTCATTGGAAGGACTGATGTTGAAGCTGAAACTCCAATACTTTGGCCACCTCATGAGAAGAGCTGACTCATTTGAAAAGACCCTGATGTTGGGAAAGATTGAAGGCAGGATGAGAAGGGGACGACAGAGGATGAGATGGTTGGATGGCATCACCGACTCAATGGACATGAGTTTGGGTAAACTCCAGGAGTTGGTGATGGACAGGGAGGCCTGGCATGCTTCAGTTCATGGGGTAGCAAAGAGTCGGACACGACTGAGCAACTGAACTGAGCTGAACTGAAAGAACTACTTTAAAAGTAAATTAACACAGTGGGCTATAATTACACACCTATCAGAATGGCTAAACTAAAAGAGTTTACTGACAACTACAACTGCTGGCAAGAAGGAGGAGAAACAGGATCTCTCATACCCTGCTGGGAGGAATGGACAATGTTAGGGCTAAGGCGAAAAACAGTTTCAAAGTGAAAGTAAAGTGAAAGTGTTAGTCACTCAGTCCTGACCAACTCTTGGACCCCATGGGCTGTAGCCCACCAGGATTCTCTGTCCATGGGATTTTCCAGGCAAGAATACTGGAGCGGGCTGCCATTTCCTTCTTCAAAATATATATGAGTTACTCCAAAAAGGAAATAGAAGAAGAGAGGAGGAAGGTCCTTCAGACCAAGGTTTTTTAGATAATACATACAAGATTAAATGTCAATTTGCTTGATTATGGGCTTCCCAGGTGGCTCAGGGATGAAGAATCCGCTTGCAATGTAGGAGATGAAAGTTCGGTCCCTGGGTCAGGAAGATCCCTGGAGGAGGGCATAGTAATCCACTCCAGTATTCTTGCCTGGATAACCCCATGGACAGAGGAGCCTGGCGGGCTATATAGTTCATGGGGTCACACAGTCAGACATGACAGAAGCGACTTAGCATGCATGCACGCGCTTAATTATGCTCATTGCTTGTTATTGCTTTAAGTTAATTAACCTAATCAAGACGAGAACTGTGATTTTCTGATGTTTTTATGCTCCATGAGAGGATAAAGGCGTAATATGGCATATAAACAGTTCTATAGGTTGATAAGTCAATTAACACAGAATTTAGATTTGAAAGATATGGCTCCTAGTCAATTCTGACTAAACATAGGATATCCATTTTAAGATCTGACATAAGTACTGCATACCTCACTGAAGGTTTTAAAGTTGATCCTTCCTCTGTTTTAATATGCTTGAGCCAAAACTTTAGCAACAGAATCTCTCAAATCCCTGCATGCTTTCTCTCCAAACAGTAGCTTCTCTCCTAAGGTGTTCCCCAAAACTACTGAACATGTAACCTCTCCCCTCCATTAGTCTCTAGCTCTTCATTCCAGTCACTAGTAGTTCCTAACAATGCCACCACCTTCTAGAAGAATAGCAGACTGCCTCAGGAGTAGGCTAAATCAACCAAGACAGAGCACAGTGCCAGGAACCAGCATAAAGGAGACCTGTTTGCCTTCTGTCTAACCTTTGCAAGTCAGCACGTTCTCCTTCCTAAACTACCAGTGCACAAAAATGAAAGCAGAGACTAACTTCCCTTTATTTCCAAAGGAATCTTAAAAGAAGGAATTATTAATTAATCTGTTTTTTTTAATTGTGCAGTTAACTTGGGTCCAATACCTTCCAGGAGCTGGGAATTTCTTTGACCCTTCCTCCTCTTCAGGGAAACCAGGCTGGTAGCAGAAAGAATAGTTAAGATCAAAGTTAGCACACCTAAATTCCAAAACAGGCATGGCATAGTCCAACGCCAGGAGGGGCCAGGTGGCTGCCAAGCCGAATGACAACAGTACTAGCGCCTCAAGCAGTTCTTCGTGGTTCAATGAACCAAGTTCATACCCTGCCTCAGTTTTCAATCCAGTATCTCCATAAATTTGCCCTGAGTTAGGGGGCTGTATTTGGAACTTCTCAAAAAACATTTGCCTTTGCTTTCCGTAGGTTGTTTTATGTGGCACAATCTCTGCTTGTACTTCTGCTCTTATGAAAGGACTGAAATAGCCCTCTCCTTTTGCTCCAGTTCTGAATAAAGCACATTTGCCACAAAGCCTCCTCAGACATCCTACATTTATTCTTCTTTTGCTTTGCCTTTCTGCAGCATTCACCCAGAATGGTCTGTAATGTACCCCAAGAGGCACAGACTTGTGCTCTCTGGAGCTTTCAATCCCTCAGATTCCCATGCTCATCTGTGACTTCGGCTAATACCTACTTCTTTAGTTCTTATTTTTCTGATTTCCAGATCTTCATCCTACCCAGCTTCCCAAACTCTCCAGAGATACATTTCACTGACATTTTAAAAAATTGAAAGTCTAACAGAGAATTATTTTCCCTCTGTTCCCCCTAAATTACTTTTCCTCCAAACATCCCAATCTTTGCCCTTCACTAAGCCACTTCATTTAGAAAATGTGTAATTTCTCCATCTCAATGGGAGTCTAAGATAGGGTTAGTACTCAAGGATTGTAAAAGAAAGGAGAAAGAATCTTATGACTGCCAGAGAAGATCTTTATGGTTAGTCTTTGAGGCACCTGAGAGAAAGGAGGGTGGCAAACAAATTGCAAAGAAATACCGTCCTTTCTGTACTGAAAAGTAATGGCATTATAAATGCTGTGTTTTAGTAAACAAAAAAGGCTGTTGTCTGTGACTGTGGGCAATGTTGTTTGGGCTACACTCACTGCTATAGGAACAAGTACAGACAGACATAACCTCTGAACATGGTAGAGTCTTGCCAGCTGAATTCGTTCATCCCTCTGCAAGCATCACATCAGCTAACCTGGCACAATTATTCCTCATTGCAACCTCCATACCTTTGTTAATACATCTCCTTGGTCTGGAACCTTCACCCCTCTGAGTTTAATTAAACCTAAGATACCCCTTTTTTTGGTGCTTACGTCAAGCCCCACCTCCTATAAGCACATCTCTCTGAGCTATTTATTTAGCACTGGCAAAATTCAGGCAAGGCAATAATAAGCTAACACTTAAAGAGAGCCGATTATGCTGGGCACTGTTTCAAGTGCTTCACTCACACCTACATAGGAATTAATTTAATCTTCACAATGATCCCACTGTATAAGTACTGTTATTCTCCCCATTTTACAGGTCAAGAAACTGAGACCCAAAGTAGTTAAGTAAGCTGACCATGACCTGAACGATCAGTCTATGGAAACCACATTCTAACCCACCTGCTACAGGCAACATCCCATCCGTCAAATTTTGCTAACTTATGTAAAAGAGCTCCAAGTGAAAGTGAAAGTCACTCATTCATAACTCATTGCGACTCCATGGACTATATAGGCCATGGCATCCTCCAGGCCAAAATACTGGAGTGGGTAGCCTATCTCCAGGGATTGAACCCAGGACTCCCACGTTGCAGGCAGATTCTTTACCAGCTGAGCCACAAGGGAAGCCCAAAGAGCTCCAAAGGCCACAATAAAACCAACAAATCCAAACAATAGGCTTTTGATATCTCTGAGGAAGGGGAGGCACTGGTGCAGGAAGGTGAAGTTTAGAAACAGACTGTGGAGAAATTAACTGACAACATGGAGTTGGTCAGGCTCTCCTGTCCCACTCTCTCCTGGTCTCATACCTTAAGTTCTGCAAACAATGATATTCTGACCTTGGGCCTATGCGCCCACTTGGCCATGGGCCACTTTTGTCTGTCTTAGTATATCAGTAGTCTTTGAAGACTCCTTGCTGCTGCTTCCTCTGACCAGAGAATAAACATGCCTGCAGTCCCCACAGCTCCTCCAGTCTTCTTCCAGCTTCCCAGGTCATGCCTTATCTACCCTGGGTTCAGTGAACAGTGTGAGTGGCAAGACACAGACCAGTTAGAATACCAGCTCTACCACTTTCTAGTTAATCGACTTCAAGCAAGTCAAGTCACTTAACCTTGTTTAGCGTGAGCCTCTGCGTCTGAAAGATTATAAACTACTTTTTAGAATGGTTGTGAGAATTAAATGAGATGATACAGGTAAAGCACCAAGCACACGGCTGCCACATAGTATGTGATCAATAAATGTTGGCTCTAGAACATGAAGAGGCTCAAACTATGAAATATAGTGACCTTTCTTTGCTAAAGTATTACACAATGGTTATAAAATGGTATTAAATAGTAACCACAAAAACGTAATTCTTTGCAACAATACACTAATGTGATTTTACTAATTTCCTTAATACCGCAAGCCTGTAAAAGAGTCAAACGTTAATTATCTCTAATGAAACAAAAAGAGCCTTGCCTCTGGGTATCAGACTGAAACAGCAGAGGGCCTATAACTCACTAAAGGCAAATGCAAATAAGTATAAAAACGCAAACAGCCAGCAGTGGGAAAGTTCCCATAAACTGCACCAACAAACGGGAGTGTATTGGGATAGTTCTGGAAAGGGCGTCATAAGAGCTGAAGGTTCAATGTGATGAGAACCCGACGCAAGAGTCTACAGTTTTTGGAGGTCTGGAAAGCGGAGTTCGGTACAACTCCTGGGAGGCAGGTTTCAGTTCCCTTTCTAGATAGAGGGATAGGAAAGGGTTCCCCTGTGCCACGATGAGCCTACCCGTGCAAGATGCTCTCGTCCCAGCCGGATTAAAGGGCAGAGGAAATTCTCCTTCTGGGCCGGTAAGGCCCACCAACTCTGCGGTCCCTTTCTAACTCTGGAGCAGGGCCGCGTTTATTAAAGAGGACAGGCGTGAACACTGCGCAGAGTGAGACTGCTCACATTTCAACAATCTTTTTAGGAGGGAAGGGTAGGCGGTGAAAATGTAAGCATTGGGAAAAGCCGGCATCAGATAAGTGACATCTCGGCAAAATGCCTCCAAAGATTCTCAGGACCCAATGGCCTGCAAAAGCTTCCTTGCAGCTGTTGTCTCTCCGACCCCATGCAAGGTTGACTGCTCCTCCAAAGAAGCTCCTAGACCAGCCCCTCGCCTACTTCTCACCAGCTGCTACTCCCAGCCTTCCTTACAGAAACTGAGGCCGGTTGGACCAGAGGCCTGGAGAGAGATCGGGGTCGTGGCCCGCCCGCGGTGACGGGTCTTGGGACAGACCTGGCGGAGGGAGGGAAGCGCGGGTTCGGGACAGGGACCGGACACACACCACCTCCCCACCCCAGTCCTGTTAGGAAAAGACCCCTCTACCGCTGCCAAGGTCATCCGGGACCCCCCAAGACGCCGGCCTCGAGCACACTCACCAGCGCGCCGCCGCGCAGCAGCCGAACCGTAACTCGCTCCATCAGTGCTAGAAAGCAAATGCTAGTGATCCGGCGAAGACGTGCGTGAGCACGGCCCTTGGGCCGCACGCCAACACCAGGAGGCAGGTAGAGCCATAGCCCCGCCCACTCACCCTGTGCCCCCACCCTCCCTTGTTCCGCCCCCACCCTCCCTTGTTCCGCCCCCACCCTCCCTTGTTCCGCCCCCTCGTCCCGACGGTACGCCGAGAGGGACATACAGCCTCCCTTTGCTTTTCCGCTCTGCTCACGCGAGAGTTGGGCACGGCAGTGGGGCGGGAAGGGAACCGGAGACACAACAAACATGGCGGCGGCGGTGACGAAGACGGCGGGGGCGACGGCAAAGGCAGCGGCGTTGAACAAGGCGGTGGGGGTTCCTCGGTGCGACTGTCAGGTGGTAAGTAGCTGGTCGTCGGCTCGGACGGCGGTGACACGGCTAAGCCGAGCGGTTAAGGAGGAGCGGCGGGGGGAGAGAGCCGGGTGTTCGCGACGGGCCGGCTGACTCCTCTCAGGACTCAGCCCCCACGGAGGGGCGGGCGTGGTCGGTCGGTCGGTCGTTAGGGTCGCTACCCGGGACCTTCCTGACAGGAGCGCGGAGGGTGCGGTGTCTGGGCCTCCGGAGCCCCGAGGGAGCGGTGCCTGCGGTGGGGTCGCCGTCTGTTGGGGGCTTGGAGGCTCCGGGGTAGGGAGTAGCCTCCCTCGCTCTGACAGGTGGTCGCGAGGGCTGGGGCGGGGGGGCGCCCCGAGCTTCGCGTCATTGGGCCGGGGGGCTCCGCTGAGGCGCGGGTGTCCTAGGCGTTTCGAATGCTGGTGAAGATGCCGCCCCGACGCCAGTTGCGGGCTGCCGGTTGGGAGGACTTTTAAAACCTCCCGTCTTTTATCAGACAGTCCTGTCTTGATCCTTTTCTACTGCTTGAGCACTCCCTCTACTTGGGGGGAGATGTGAGATGTTGGGAGGATTTTGCAACAAAGAACTGTTGAGGTTCGTGCAGGATTTAAATCTTAACATAACTGGCCGAAGTGCGAGTAGCCAAGCCATCCACCTCCTAAGTGCTCGGTAACTGAATCTAAAGTGAAGTTAAACCGGTTCCGGCTGCCACTAACCGTGCGGCCCAGTTAGTGTCCCCTCAGTGTGCTGTTTAGGTCCGAAGAGGAGCGACCAGTGGGAAAAGAAATACAGGCTCGTTAAGTTGTGAGCTCTGAAAAACTTAAGTTTGGAAGACACACGACTTCTTTAGAATAACTGTTTAAACATCTGAGCTAACAGTCTTACAGATTGCCTTTAGTTTTGATTTTTGTTGTGCATTTAACACGACTATATGTTAATATAATCTTGGGAGTTCGTTACAGAGAATTGAGGTGTTTGGTGTTTTTTCGCCCCCAGGGATCCCAAGAGTTTCCCAAGGAAACCCGAAGTGTTTTGAGTTGCGATAGAGAGGATAATAAAGATGGGGATCAGATATGCCCTTATTAGGCGTGCCTGATGGGTTTGTTTTTTTCAACCTTTTCCCGCAAATGTTTCTCTGTGGGACTACGCTACCACCTTGTTTTCATGCAGTTACAGCTGTTCGGCAGTACTAAGCTTGAGCTTTTTAGAAGTGTACTGTGAACAAATGAAATAAATAATTTAATTTAGAATGACAATTTTTGCCAAAAATGAAATCTTAAGAAATCCATCAGCGGGAAAAAAACGAGTCACACTGATGCATGTTACTCTTTGTTGATTAGTTGGAACTTTTGCTGAAATGAAGCTGCTGTTTTGGTCTTTATCTTTTAGCTTAGTTTTCTGGTACTAGTAAAATTTGCATGTTATTTTATTAGCTTATTAAACCTGTGGATGCTAATTTTTTGTCACAAAGGTTTTGATTTGTGGCATTTTTCTTTGCAGAACTCTGTATGGCTTTTCAATTTTAGTTGAAATTCCCTCCATGGCCTTTGGGAGTCCCTTGGTGTGTCTCCAGAGTAAATTTCGATTACTCTACATTTCATCAATGTTGGAGTGGCAAGAAAAAGGAGGAACTGATCTGAGGTGAAAAGGTTAGATTGCATACATCTTTATTTCTTCCGTGTTTTTATTTATGTTTTATGATTTCTCAAAGCCTCATAATGTCCCTTTTGCCTTTGAAGAACTTGCTTTTTTGACAGTTCTGTAATCAGAGGAAATGTGTTCTAATTCTTTCTGAAGTTCCATGTTCTCTGTACAAAGGAAGCATTTGATAGGTATTCTATGGCAAAGTAATCAGTGACCATAATTGTTAAGGTATAAAAGTATATATACATTCATTGAACTGCAGTCACTATATATATAGGCTGTCTAAACCCCAAATTAAGTTATTGTATAAGGAAGTTAGTTGCTAAGTTTACTACTTTATGTAGGTTAAATAAAATAGATCCTACTGCTGCCTAATCATGTTCTCAAAACCTCCCGTAGCTTATTAAAAAAGTTGAGTTTGGGAGGAAGGTAGGTTAAAGAGCCCCTTCTGGTTCTCATATTACCTCTCTTTCTTATGATTGTCTTCTAATTTGCATCATGATGCCTCTGTTTTAAATTGTTAGCTCCTAGTTAAGAGGGTTTGTGGGTGTATTGATGAGCAACTTCCCTTTCTTAGTGTGAGACTGAAGGAGATCAGAGGACTTGAATATCAGGACCCAGAGAAGGTCAGAGAAAAGTTTAAGTTACCTGCTTAAAGAGGTTTTTGTGTTCTTTTGGGATATCAAAACTTATTTCTCAGATGCTTCTTTCTTTCACTAGCATGGGTAATTTCTGGTTGTTTTGTAAGAACCTTATTTGTGAGTTTTGAATGGATAGTTGGGGAGAGCTGTTGGCATAAAAATAATTTAGGTGCATTCTAGCCAGTTTCTATACAGACATGTATCTATATAGCCAGCTTAACTTTAATTAGAGGGATCACAGGGAGGACTCAGAATTTTGCTGTATCATAGGAAATAATACCCATGGACGGAGGAGCCTGGTAGGCTGCAGTCCATGGGGTCGTTAAGAGTCAGACACGACTGAGTGACTTCACTTTCACTTTTCACTTTCATGCATTGGAGAAGGAACTGGCAACCCACTCCAGTGTTCTTGCCTGGAGAATCCCAGGGACGGGGGAGCCTGGTCGGCTGCCGTCTATGGGGTCGCACAGAGTCGGACACGACTGAAGCGACTAAGCAGCAGCAGGAAATAATAATCGTGAAGAATGGTAATGAGGACATTATAGTTTGCTGATTCTGAAAGTAGACTTTTATGTTAACATTTGCAAAAGTTTTAAAATTTATCACTGTCTTAGCTGCATCTCTAGATACCAGTTAATTTATGGAGTTCTTAGAGTAAACATTCGGTCCTGAGGCTGACGAGTACTTTATTAAAGATAGGAAGATGATTTGGATACAAAAACCCTTAATTTTTTTTACCTCGATATCAGGAAGTCTTCTGTAGTTTCAGAATATTGTTCTTTTTCTAATTATTGTGATTAGAACTACTGACTTGAGATGGAGAAAGCTCAGTTTTGAACTGTAGACTATTCTGATTTAGGCATCTCTCATATATACTTGCCTGTCTTATAGACTAGAGCCCTGCAAAGTCTTGCAAGTCTGCACTGTGGAAGGGGTCTTGCAGGTCTGCGTGGGAGGAGGTGAAGTAGGTCAAGTGGGCACAAAAGTGCGTAGGGATGGAATGACAATTTTTAAATCATTGCAGGATGTCTGTGGTTATAAACCATATCAATATATTTAAAATTCTTAAGAATAGAGTTTCTCTCAAGTTTACAATGTTCAGTTCAGTCGCTCAGTCATGTCCGACTCTTTGCAACCCCATGGACTGCAGCACGCCAGGCCTCCCTGTCCATCACCAACTCCCAGAGTTTACTCAAACTCATGTCCATTGAGTCAGTGGTGCCATCCAACCATCTCATCCTCTGTCTTCCCCTTCTCCTCCTGCCCTCAATCTTTCCCAGCATCAGGGTCTTTTCAAATGAGTCAGTTCCTCACATTAGGTGGCCAAAGTATTGGAGTTTTTCAGCTTCAGCATCAGTCCTTCCAATGAATATTCAGGACTGATTTCCTTTAGGATGGACTGGTTGGATCTCCTTGCAGTCCAAGGGACGCTCCAGAGTCTTCTCTAACACCACAGTTCAAAAGCATCCATTCTTCGGCACTCAGCTTTCTTTATAGTCCAACTCTCACACACCGATACATGACTACTGGAAAAACCATAGCTTTGACTAGACAGACCTTTGTTAGTAAAGTAACGTCTCGGCTTTTTAATATACTGTCTAGGTTGGTCGTAACTTTTCTTCCAAGGAGCAAGCATCTTTTAATTTCATGGCTGCAGGCACCATCTGCAGTGATTTTGGAGCCCAAGAAAATAAAGTCTCTGACTGTTTCCATTGTTTCCCCATCTATTTGCCATGAAGTGATGGGACCAGATGCCACGATCTTAGTTTTCTGACTGTTGAGTTTTAAGCCAACTTTTTCACTCTTCCTCTTTCACTTTCATCAAGAGGCTCTCTTTAGTTCTTCACTTTCTGCCATAAGTGTGATGTCATCTGCATATCTGAGGTTATTGATATTTCTCCCAGCAATCTTGATTCCAGCTTGTGCTTCATCCAGTCCAGCATTTCTAATGATGTACTCTGCATATAAGTTGAATAAGCAGGGTGACAATATACAGCCTTGACTTACTTCTTTCCCCATTTGGAACCAGTCTGTTGTTCCACGTCCAGTTCTTACTGTTGCTTCCTGACCAATGTTGTCTTCCCTTTTTTCATTGGCATCCTTCGTGGTTGTTTTTTTAAGTCCATCGTGCATTTTGATTGAAAACCAAATTTATGGCGGGGAACACAGTGAAATTTGTAATGTGACAATGTGATAATAGCCGGGACTGTCAGAATATGCCAGCCATCCTCTGTGATTAGGCTCATTTGTGTTCTTAAAACTTGAGACACATGTATAAAAATGTCCTGCATTTTTCCCTGTAGTCGCATGCATTTTTCCCCCTGCCTTGTCGTGTGTACCTTAGCAGTGTTATGCTTTCTAATCAGGATTTGGTATAATTTATCTTGCTTGTTTAAGAACTATATTCAGATATTTTGCAGTGGAAACATTGGTTTTTATGTGAAGTGATCAGCAAGAAGTGATGCTAAATTGAAACGAAACACCAGGATTTCTTTCTAAACTACAGCCTTTATAATTAGAACAATCTGTAGGGCCTTAACAGCTTTTATATTTTAAAAAACAATTTCCCAGATCTTATTGTTTTCTTTTTGGGGGGTGGGGGGAGGAGTATCTCCCAGCCCTTACACATTTTATTACTTTTTTCCTTTTTATATTGTGAAGGGGCCTTTACCTGTGTTGAATGGCAGTAGTAATAGCAAGCATTCTTGCCTTCTTGATTCTAGAGGGAATGCATCTAAATATCCTCCCTTAGTTGTGATGTAGATTTTCGGAAGTTACCCTTTAGCAGCTTGAGGAAGTTTGTTGTTTCTTTGTACCCAGTGTTGCTACTCTGTTTTTCTATGTGGGTGGGCAGTCTTTTCTTCCTAGAAAGTTTCCTATTACTCCCTTTGTCTTTGAGGTTTTAAAATTTCACCATAATGTGTCTAAGTGTTATTTTGTTACATGTTCTAATTGGCACTCTATGCTCCCTTTCAGATTGAAATGAAAGAAATTTTTAATTCTGGAAATTTCTTTATCATTTCTTTAAAAAGCATTCATTTCTCTTTATTTTTCTCTATCATTTTGGAATTCATTCTGCATCTTTATCTGCTATTATGTCTTACCTTTTTATGTATATTTTTATGTTTCTCCCCATCCCTGTATATTTTGAGGTGTGGTTTTCAGGTTTATTGAGATACAGTCTTACCAGTTCATTCCCTCAGTCATGTCCAGTTCTTTGCGACCCCATGGACTGCAGCACGCCAGGCTTCCCTGTCCATCTTATTATAGATTATTTTTATTTTTTTGGCTGCACTGTGCAGCCTGGAGGATCTTAGTTGCCTAATCAGGGATCCAACCCGTGCCCCCTGCCGTGAAAGTGTGGAGTTTTAACCACTGGACTGCCAGGAAAGTCCCTATTACAGATTATAATTTTTTTTTTTTAATCTTATTCTTGATGATCTTTTTCATTGTAGCTGACTGACCAACTTTTTTTTTTTTTTTTTCTAAGCAAAGGGCAGATTTTAAAGGACAACTAATCAGCAGAATCAAGTATAGTCATAAATACTAATACAATGATTAAGAAACATAGAGAAAGAAGCAGTTCAGGTTAACAGATAGTATGGGAAAACAACTGAAACAAACTTGTTCAGAAGCCAGCAGTAATCCTTAAGATTGAGAAAGCAGAGCCAGATTAAAGCAAGTGACTTAAAGAGGTGGCCTAAAAGAGGAAAATAAGAAGAAATGAGTTTGGGAAATTGTAAATTGATTTGGGAAATTGCAAATTGGAATATATGAATAACGGAGAAAAGTGGACCATGTTTGTTTCATTGTAACCACAGACGAGATATATAAAATGGTAACATAAGACACTTGGAATTTTGGACAGTGGAGAATTTCTTAATCTAAGGTATAACCATTTTTGGCTGCAGAAATAGCTGCTATTGTCTGAAAACATACCATAAACTACACATCTTGCAAGATACTTACACTTACGTGTAAAACTTAAAACAGTACTGCAAATTGGTACTGTTATCTCATTTTACAAAATAGGAAACTAAGGCTAGAGAAGACCCTGTTCAGAGTCTTTAAGGTAGTATGTTTAACCTAATACCACAGTAATATTCTGTTCATCCAGAGGACAGACTTTCAGTAGCCTCAACTTTGTAGAAAACGGGTGAAAAGAGACAGCAATAATAATGACACCCTAGGCATCTTCTAAAAAAGGAGCGAAGAAACTATTCAAACATGTTGCCTTAAGAAAAGTGAGAGTTTGGTCACCTGCAGGTTCTTACCTGGCTGAATGTGTCTGGAATAAAGAACAAATTAAATGTTAGGAGAGAGGAAGGCAGGAAAGACAAAAATAAAATGTATCAGTCTGGGGCCAGTGAACAAGGGAAACCAAACCAGCCCCCTGTTCTTATTGGTTCCTAGTAAGGAACTAATTGTTGTATAACACAAACTATAGTAGCAACACAGTCAAGGTAGTCTGTTTCTAGTAGATTTCTAGTTAAAGTTAATCAAAACAGAAGTTTTTGTTTTTAAAACGTTGGTCAACTTTTTTGGGATCTCCCTAGTGGTCCAGTGGCTAAGACTCCATGCTGCCATTGCAGGGGGCCAGGATTTGATCCCTGGTCAGGGAGCTAGATCCCACATGCCGCAACTAAAGACCCTGTACACCGCAACTAAGACCCAAAGCAGCCAAAGAAATAAGTTTTAAAAAGTTGATCAAGCTTTTGTTAATCGGAAAATGTGCTTTTATCTCATTTCTTCAACGCTGTAATTCTTGCCATGGAAAAACTTAGGCTGAAAAGGGTGGTGGCTCAGACCATAAAGAAAAGAACCCAGAGTGGTCTAAATATTCTTGAAGAAGAAAAACAACTGGTGGACTTAAATTACTGAGATATTAAGATTTTTATTACTGAGACTGTGTGGTGGTAGTGTGAGGAGAGGCAAAAATAGGCCAATGGAACAGAATGGAGAATCCAGAAATAGCATCTCATATATCATCTGGTTTAGAAAGGTGAGAAAAGAGGCTGGTGGAGAAAGGCTGGTCTGTCAAATGCATGTTGCTAGGACAGTTGGATATCTCCATGGGGAGAAAAAGTGTATTTTGACTCGTAACTTTACAATACGGAAAGCTCAATTCCAGATAAAGATATGAAAGGTAAAAACATAATAAAAATTTCACAAGAAAACACAGGAGAACATCTTCATGTAAAATATAGTCAAGGATACCAGCAACTCTAACTGTAAAGGTAGGGGGAGGATGGGTAAATTGGACTATATTAAGAACTTCTGTTCATCAAAAGTTACCATTGAGAAAGTGAAAAGGCGAATCACAGAGTGTGAGAAGTACTGAAGATACACATATCTAATAAAGGGCTTCCCTGGTGGCTCAGTTGGCAAAGAATCCACCTGCAATGCGGGAGACGTGGGTTTGATCCCTTGGTTGGGAAGATCCCCTGGAGGAGGGCATGACAACCCACTCCAGTATTCTTGCCTGGAGAATCCCAGGGACGGCGGAGCCTGGTGGGCTGCCGTCTGTGGGGTCGCACAGAGTTGGACACGACTGAAGCGACTTAGCAGCAGCAGCAGCATACCACCATACACCCATCAAGATGGCTAAAATGAAAAAGGCAAAAAAATACCTGAGTGCTGGTGAGGGTGTGTGGCAACAAAACTCTTGTTCCGCACTGATGGGAGTACAGATTGGTATACTCACTTTGAAAAACTATCTGGCATTATCTGAAGCTGAATATACGCATACCCTTCGGGCCAGCAGTTCAGCTGTCAGGGATGTGGAGCCCTTGGTGGTGCACAGGGGCGTTGGTGTTGGAAGGGTGCACGGCGGAGCTCCTGACATGCCGGTAGCCTTCTGTTTCTCGACATCAGCGTTGATCTCATGGGTGTGTTCATTTTGTGACAGTTCACCAAGCCTCTACCCTTAGGACTGCTGTGCTTTTCTGTGTGTGCGCTATGTTTTGAGAAAAAGTTAAGCATATATACTGAGATGTGACTGATCTTTAGCTTTAGATGCCTACTACTGGCTATCAAAGATAACTTTCTTAGATAGTAAATTACTCATTAAGTAGTTGGGGTTTAGGGAAAGAAATTTTTAGCCTAAGGCATATTTAAGAACATGTGCATAAATATACTTTTATTGGAAGGAAAGACCTGTTGTCTCCTAGGTGCTAGACTTCCTCGGCTTGTTTTTACTAGAAAACTTTTTGGTTATTTGATTTGTGAATTTGGGCCATACACCTATGTGAAGACCAGTTTTTAGTTTATGATTGCAAAATCTGACGAGAGTTTCTCTCCGTCAGCGTCAAGTATTTTTTTCTTTTCTGTAAAAAATTTTTTTCTTATTCTCAGAATGAGTAGGATGGTGAGTGGTGGTAGAGGTGGTGATTTGGATTTCTAGGGTAGGGGTCGCAAAATTTCAGCCCATAGGCCAAACCTGGCTCTGTGCCTGCTGCTGTAAAGCTTTCTTAGAACATGATCACCTTTATTCCGTTACATATTGTCTATGGCTGCTTTCAGATATAGTGACAGTTGCAGGCTAAAATATTTCCTATCTGGCCTTTTTCAGAAAGTTTGCCACCCCTGTTCTAGATCACCTGCTTCTAGAGTTCTCATTCATGTGAGAATGTTGTTTTAAGACCCTTTGCTGTTTGATACGGTAGTCACTAGCCACATGTAGCTATTTCACTTTTAAATTAAACAAAACTCCAGTCATTTGTATTAGCCACATTTGAGCACTCAGTAGCTACATGTGGCTGGTGGCACTTGTACTGGCCAGTGCAGGCGTGCATCATGGGCGTCGTCCAGAAATTCTCTCCACCAGCCCTGTTTGAGCCACTTGGTATCTCTACTGTCTCCTTCAGTGGTAATCCCTGCTGATATGTCGATTTCTTTCATCTAGATTTTTCTTTTTGTAATTTCTTTCCATCCATTCAAACTAAGTTTGAATTCCAGTTTGTTTAAATATTAAATATATGAATTGTTGACTGTTTTTTGTATGTCTTCTTTAGTTCTCCAGGAAGATTTTAAGATATTTAAAAGCAGGGACTTTGTTCTCTGTTGCTTTGTAGTACCTGGCCCATAATAATCTTCGTCAGTGTTGTTTTAATACATACTGCATCTCCCCCTAAATAGTGTAAAATTATTTTATTTTCCCCCCATAGGTATAACGAACTGTAAACTCCAGAAATATTTATATATATATATATATATATATATATCAAAAACAAAGATGGGTGAGAAGAAACCGGAGCCTTTGGACTTTGTGAAAGATTTCCAGGAATACCTGACTCAGCAGACCCATCATGTCAACATGATTTCTGGATCAGTTAGTGGGGACAAAGAAGCAGAGGCTCTTCAGGGAGGTAGACTCCTCTTAATACCATTAAATAATTCATTTTTATACATGTAATGTTTGTATGTTGTTATCCATAGTATGAAGCCGCTACTGCTCGCTAATGTGAATCATCCTGTTTTTCCTAGAAGGATGAGCAGTTTTTTCCCCCTTCTTTAAACAGGTCAGGTTTTGCTGCGGGAGAGGAAGCCCCCTCCTCAGAGCTTACCCTGGGGTCCAGAGACATGTTCTTTCCTCTGCAAAAGTTGGCGATTCTAAATTTCCTTCCCATTCTTCAGGTTCCATTAGCTAACAGTGGGCAGAAAGGAGCCCAAGGGGGTCCATCTTCATTACACAAGGCCTTTGGTCATTAGGACATTTGTATTAGACCTGAGACAAAAGAGAGATTCCTGTTTCTTTTAAAATGAAGAGAGGGCCCACCATGTGTGCTCACCTAGGAGGTGAAACTAGAAGAGAAAGCAGTGAGTACTTGAACCTGTCTTACCTGCCCTACAGAGAGACCAGCGGGTTTGCTTCCACACAAAGACTGGGGTCTCTTCCTGACCCTCACTTGGGAGGCAGCAAACTGCAGCCTGTGGGCCCCATCTGGGCTGCTGGTGTGGTTGTTAAGAGTGGTTTCTACATTTGTAAATGGTTGGTGGGAAAAAGAAAAACAGTGTCATGATACATGAAAATTAACATGAAATTCAGACTTCAGCGTCCATAAAGTTTTACTGAAACATGCTTGCTGAACTATTTTCTGTAGCTGTTTTTGAGTTACAGCAGCAGAGTCGAGTAGCTGTGAGAGACTTTGTGGCCCACAAAGCCTGAAGTATTTGCTATCCGACCCTTGTGGGAAAAGTATGCTAACCTTTGACCTAGATGGCGTAGGGCTTTGTAATCCGGGGACCAGAGACAAGGCATCACCTGAGAGCTGGTGAGAAGTGCAAAATATCAGGCCCCACCCCAGATCTGCTGAATCAGCAGGTGTATTTTAACACACCCCCAAATGATTCCGTGTGCATGTAAAATTTTGGAAGTCTCTGCCTTAGAAAAGCAATGGGAGAAACGGGGACACCGAGCCTGGTTGTCCCTCCAGTGCAGTGGACCCAGTGGATTTTGGACTTGCACCAGCTGGCAAAGTCCCTTCTCCCCTCCTGGTGAGGGATGGAGGAAACCGTAGAGCAGAGGGCTCAAACTGTCCACACATCCATGGCTGCCTCCTGAAGATGGTGTAGAAGTGCTTTTCCCATGAAACTGGAGGAATAGACACTCCCTCTTGATGCGCTAGTGTACAATTCCTGGACTCAGATCCGAGAGAGCAGGGTTGTAGTCCCCACCATCTGCTGGTTTTCCAGACACGAGCACTTGCTCCTTCAGTTTACCTATACAAAGTAGTTGCTTAAAATTGAACAGCCTAACATCTCTTAGCTGACGTTCTTAGAGGTTATAACATCCAGAGGAACCAGGTACAATATTTCCCTTTATGTGCTTAATTAGAATTTTAAGATCCTAAATGCAACCCAGAGTCTAGAACATACATGTAAGCTGAGTGGAACTGCAAAGCTCAACATGAATTACTCTAAATTAAATAGACTAGGATTTGGGAAGATGATCATGACGGCCCATTGTATTTGTAGAAGTGGCTAGAATCTTAAACATGTAATTGCCATCACTGTTTACTCCCCTCTTTCTCCTTACCTGTCAGATAAAGGTAATGCCCTGTTCTCTTCCTCAAAAGCATATTGAGCACTGATACGTGTTAGTAATTTGAGATCCCCCTCATATAGTGCTGCTTTTGTATGGAATTAATGTCAGTTCAGGAAGACTGTGTGATTTTTGTGAATTTAACTTTTGTGCTAAGCGACCTGTCAGTTTATGAAAGATTTTCTACCACTCAACACTAAATTGCTAAATTGAGTTGATGCTGAGATGCATAATTTCTTTTGCTATACTTTGTTTGTAGCTGGAACAGATGGTGATCAAAATGGACTTGATCACCCATCTGTTGAAGTTTCCCTGGATGAAAACTCAGGAATGTTAGTAGACGGGTTTGAAAGGACCTTTGATGGAAAGCTCAAGTGTCGGTACTGCAACTATGCCAGCAAAGGCACCGCCCGGCTCATTGAACACATTAGAATTCACACAGGTAATGGAGAAGGGGCTGGAGAGGGACCGAGGAGGGCAGGTTGATCTGTCATATAAATAGTTGTTATTGTTTGAAAATGAAGGTTGATGTAAGGTTTGAGTCAATGGAGAAGTGAATCCAGTTTTACAAAGCAATAGCATGACAGCATACAAGGAAGGAAAGTCCCTTGTAAGCTTCCCCTTCCTTAGCCATCTTCCTTCGTGATCTAAACTCAGTATCTGTCTGCTTCTCAGGTTGGCCAGCTTAATGCTGAAGGCAGAATGAAGTGAGAGATGTTTTTATCTTTATCCTAAGTCCATTGCCATTGCAGACTAGGGAGGAGGTTTCTGTACAATTGCAGGTGACACTGCTAACCCTTAGACATCGCCTTAGCCATCCCTTCTGTGAAAGGAATATATTCCCCTAGTCAGTATAGTATGAAGATTGTTGTATGCAGCTTTCTTAACAGATTTTAACAATCTTTTGTGCGTGTGTGTATTTCCGAAAAGCATTTTATTTTTGATCTGTTTCTGAATAATGAATGGACAAAATATGAAACTCTTCATAAATGAGCTACTCCTGCAGTTTCTCTCCCATTTTTCCTTTTAAACAGGTGAGAAACCTCATCGATGTCACTTGTGTCCATTTGCATCTGCCTATGAGCGTCATCTGGAAGCCCACATGCGTTCCCATACAGGAGAAAAACCATACAAATGTGAATTGTGTTCCTTCCGCTGCAGTGACCGAAGCAACCTGTCCCATCATCGAAGGCGCAAGCATAAAATGGTACCAATTAAAGGTACTAGGTCTTCCTTAAGCAGCAAGAAAATGTGGGGGGTTTTACAGAAGAAAACTAGCAACCTGAACTATAGCAGAAGAGCGCTCATCAACTTAAGCCCACCTTCCATGGTGGTTCAGAAGCCAGACTACCTTAATGATTTTACCCACGAAATCCCAAATATCCAGACTGACTCCTATGAAAGTATGGCAAAAACCACACCAACTGGAGGCCTGCCAAGAGACCCCCAAGAACTCATGGTTGACAACCCTTTAAACCAGCTCTCAACTCTAGCTGGACAGCTGTCCAGTTTGCCACCTGAAAACCAAAACCCCGCGTCCCCTGATGTAGTTCCCTGTGCCGAGGAGAAGCCCTTCATGATGCAGCAGCCCTCTGCCCAAGCAGTAGTTTCTGCCGTGTCAGCAAGTCTTCCTCAGAGCTCCTCTCCCACCAGCCCCGAGCCTCGGCCGTCACACGGTCAGAGGAACTACAGTCCGGTGGCAGGGCCGAGCAGTGAACCAAGTGCCCACACGAGTACTCCGAGCATGGGGAACAGCCAGCCGAGCACTCCAGCTCCCACCCTGCTAGTCCAGGACCCACAGCTTCTCCACCACTGCCAGCACTGTGACATGTACTTTGCCGACAATATCCTTTACACTATTCACATGGGATGTCATGGGTATGAAAATCCTTTTCAGTGTAACATATGTGGATGCAAATGTAAAAACAAGTATGATTTTGCCTGTCATTTTGCAAGAGGGCAACATAACCAACACTGAAAACAATCACGCTATGCTTTACTTGCTTTGCCTTTTTGTGTTTTGTAGTTTACTGTTGTTTTTTGCGGGGGAGGGGTGGGGTGGTGTCATCCCTAATAAGGTGTCTGCTAATTTAAAGTTCTATACCTATAGAGTATAAATTTGACAGTGGAAACAAAATGTTTTCTTTTTTTCACAGAAGCCTCATCAGGGTCATTTATGTATTAGAAGAGTTGGACACATTGGTGTCTTAATTTTTTTTCCTTTCATTTAGACATTTGAGAATTTGAGTGCAATCATAATCTTACAAGTGGTTATTTAAATTTCTCACACTTATGGTCCATAAAAACATCAAGGCTGATGGATACTCTTGGTATTTCAACATCTAAATTGCAGCTAGATGTTATTTCTGCCATAATTTCAAAATGGTAGAATAAATTACTTTCTCTTTCAAAATCTATTCCAACTTATTTCAATGTTTTGTAGAGGAATTGCCTTTGAAATTGCCCTTAATTAAAACTATTTAGTTAACATAGCTTAGTTGAATCAATAGTTTAATTTCAACTGGTAATAGTAAAGCAATATCAGTGTAGTAAATCTTTTTTCCATAAGGGCAAATGTAAAACATTTAATTCTTTTAAAATTAAAGTTATAAAAATATGAGGTAAAAGTTCTGAAAAGAAATGAAACTTTAAGACTGTAAATTGAAAATGGAGTTTAATATTTAAAATACCTGTTTATTCAGTTTCTAGTTTAAACACAGCAGTTTTCCATTGTATTCTTTTTATTGTAATTTATTTATAAAACTACCAGTAAGTACTTGAGAACACTAGAAATATCACAGGGTTATCTATGAAGACGCCTTTTTTTCTTTTTAATTTGAATTTTTCATTTAAATCTTCATTCTGATGTTACATATGAGTTTTACAACCAAACTGAGAATCTGTTATTCCTTCCATTCCTTTGATGACCAAAGAGGTATAGTGGAAGTCATCTATCTTATTCCTAGGAATCGTGGTCCTTCCAAAAAAAAAAAAATCTGAAGTTTCCTTTTTCTGCCTTCTATGCATTTATTGCCCATAATTTTCAAGAAAAGGTAGATACAGAAACACATGGGAAAATGTGATGGTGAAGTAACATTTATAAAAATGACAACATATGTCCACAATGAATTCTATTCTCCTCTTCAGAATTGGCCATTTAAGATATTTTCTGTGAATTCAAGCTATAACACTTATTTGCAGTTTTACCAGTCTTTCATGTACAGCGAGAAAACTATATGAAAACTGTGAACTCAGTCGTCGCCTTAGTAAAAGAGGATATAGATATAAAAATGCATTTAAACATATTTGTTTACAAAAATAAAACTTGCTATATAAATCTAGAATAATTTTGAATAGGAGGCTGTTGTTTCTATATTGTGTAATAACTAGCTTACTCTGAGGACAGCTTGGTCAAACAATAAAATATATTGTTACTAACTGTTGGTTTCTGTGTACTTTGCAAAATTTTTATTTTTAATTTGTTTCAGATCTTGAAAGTGTTACTAATTGGCTTCTTAAAGCAAACATTTTAATTATTAAGCATTAACTAAAAAGGACTTCTACTCTTAAAGTAAGTGAAAGGGAAATATTGGTGGTATCTGTCCACAAAAACCCCCAAGTGCCAAGTTAATGGATCTTTTGCCCTCTCTTCCAAATGCTACAAAGCCATTAAAATGAGTTCTTGTGGTTTAATCTAATCTCCACTGCACTGTGGAAAGAGCAGCATTGAGGAGTTTCTCCAGACAGCTCTCCTTGTCAGTCTGAGGCCTGTGAATCTAAAGTCTGCAGTCTCTTCTGCTCTGTTGCCTGGAGCTCTTGGGTGCTGCTGGGATCAGTTTGAGAGCAGCCTTTTCCAAATGTGTAACTTGACCCTCGTATGTATATACTGTCAGAAACAGGGTGCTGTCATTTGGACGCTTTTGCATTTATTTTTTTCTTCTATTTTATTCTTCATATAAAAGCAATACCACAAAATAGGAAATGAAAGTTTTCATTAAACAAAAGGAAGAACTCTCATGTTAAAACCAGTTTATTAACTGTATATTCTGGGCCAAATAGTGACAAATAAGTGTTTTGGGTTTTTTTTCTGACAATTAAAGATGCTTTGAAAGAGCATTTTAGTTCAGATAATTTTTTCATAATTATAAACTAGAATGTATAATTTTAAAATTCCTATGACTTAAAGAGCATAGTTGTATTCCAAAGGTATCAATGCTTGAAAGCTACAGTTAATTCTAAATGCACTAATGTTTTTGAAGCAAATCTACCTTAGAAACTTTTTTAGTATTGTATTTTTTAAAATATTTAGGATTTTATTTAAATTTTTTGAGAATTAAATTCTGTATTGGAAAGATATTATCTTCCATTAAGTATTGAATATGTTTCTCCCATTTTATTTTTAATCATATATTTTATAGAAATGAGTTGAGAAAAGTTTAACATGCACTATTTATAATACTTTGCTGTTAACAGGCAATGTTCTGAAACTAAATTTATTTTTGTTCAGTGAACATAAGTTTAGATTTTTAAAGTTGGTAGATAATTTATCTCCACTAATATTTTTTTAAGAAACTGTGATGAGATAACAGGGAATAATTTTATTTCAGATTTTTATTAATATGTAGCTACAACTTCTTGAAACTCAAGTAAAGGCTTAGACTTTTACTTTGAAAAAATTTAATTGGATATTTTCCAGTGCTATCTCATTTTAGAAATGTGTTTGCCATTCATCTGCAGAACTGTTTGACAAAGGGAATATTACCTAAAAAAATGTCCAGAGATAAACCTCATTTAAGTTCTACAAAAATATTTATCAAATGCATGTATTATTTAAAAAAAATTCCCTGCTAAAGACTTTTCATTAAGTAGTTTAAGAGGATATATGATTTCTAGAAGTTGGTTTCATTAATATGTACTTTGATGTAAAGAACGTATTTTGTATGTAAAACATAAAATGAGTATGGTTGCAGAACACACTATATTGTTTAGGGATTCCAGAGAGCAGTTTAATGCTGAAATAACTCTTATCTAGTATGTAGTTCATATTGTGAATGAAGCTTTGCTTTTGTAATGTATGAATAAAAAAATCACACTTTCTAATGGATCTCGATTTTTCTTTTTTGAAAACTAGGATCCAGTTTTTTAAATAATTTTTCAGTATGTCAATGTTAATTTTTTTTTAAAGAAAAGGTTTTATGGCTACATTGGTTTCTATTTGTAGAATGCCTTACCCATGAGAAGATTTGTCACCTGAGTTACCAAAAACAAAAATGGTTAACATAGCATTTTGTCTCCTTCCTAATTTCTCTTTTATTTAAGGTGTGACTCCCTTAAAGTGTTCTGGCACAGGAATGAGGAAGGCTTCCTCTGCTGTTGAATTATTCACGTCACATCTGACAAGTGACTGACTGAAGGATTTTCTGTTATGACAAATGGACTGATTTTATTTCCTTCTCCGACTTACTTCACTCAATATGACATTCTAGGTGATGTTGCTGCAAATGGCCTTATTTCATTCTTAATGGCTGAGTAACATTTGAGTTGGACTATAAAGAAAGCTGACCGCCAAAGAATTGATGCTTTTGAGCTGTGGTGTTGGAGAAGACTCTTGAGAGTCCCTTGGACTGCAAGGAGATCCAACCAGTCCATCCTAGAGGAGATCAGTCCTGGATGTTCATTGAAAGGACCGATATTGAAGCTGAAACTCCAATACTTGGGCCACCTGATGCAAAGAGCTGACTCATTTGAAAAGACCGTGATGCTGGGAAAGATTGAGGGCAGGAGGAGAAGGGGACGACAGAGGATGAGATGGTTGGATGGCATCACTGACTCAATGAACATGAGTTTGGGTAAACTCCAGGAGTTGGTGATGGACAGGGAGGCCTGGTGTGCTGCAGTCCATGGGGTCGCAAAGAGTCGGACACGACTGAGCAACTCAACTGAACATTCCATTGTATATATGTACCACATCTTCATCCATTCCTCTGTCGATGGACATATAGGTTGCTTCCATGTCTTGGCTATTATAAACAGTGTTGCAGTGAACATTCAGTTCAGTTCAGTCTCAGTCGTGTCCAACTCTTTGCGACCCCATGGACTGCAGCACGCCAGGCTTCCCTGTCTATCACCAACTCTTGGAGTTTACTCAAACTCATGTCCATTGAGTCAGTGATGCCATCCAACCATCTCATCCTCTGTCGTCTCCTTCTCCTCCCATATTCAATCTTTCCCAGCATCAGGGTCTTTTCCAGTGAGTCAGTTCTTCGCATCAGGTGGCCAAAGTATTGGAGTTCAGCTTCAGCATCGGTCCTTCCAATGAGTACTCAGGAATGATCTCCTTTAGGATGGACTGGTTGGATCTCCTTGCTGTCCAAGGGACTCTCAAGAGTCTTCTCCAACACCACAGTTCAAAAGCATCAATTCTTCAGTGCTCAGCTTTCTTTATAGTCCAACTCTCACAGTGAACGTTGGAGTGCATTTATTTTTTAAGCCCATGTTTTTCTCTGGGGATATATGCCCAGGAGTGGGACTGCAGGGTCATATGGTAGCTCTATTTTTGGTTTTGTAAGGGACCTCCATAGTGTTCTCCATAGTGGCTGTACCAATTTACATTCTCACCAATTTAAATTCTCTCCACAGCCTCGCCATCATTTCTTGTTTGTGGATTTTTTGATGACAGCCACTGTGGCTGCTGTGAGGTGGTATCTCATTGTAGTTTTGATTTGCATTTCTCTAATAACTAGCAATGTTGAACATCTTTTCATGTGCCTATTGGGCATCTGTCCTCTGGATAAATGTCTGCTCAGGTCGTCTGCCAATTTTTTGAGTGGGTTGGTTGTTTTGATGCTATTAAGTGTCAACCTGTTTGTAAGTTTTGGAGACTAACCCCGTATCAGTCACATAATTTGCAAATATTTTCTCCCAGTCTGTGGGTTGTCTTCGTTTTATTTCCTTTGCAAAAGTTTTTGAGTTTAAGTAGGTCTCATTCATTTATTTTTGCTTTTATTTCCATTATTCGGGGAGACGGATCGAAAATGATGTTGCTGGGATTTATGTCAGAGAATGTTCCGCCTATGTTTTCCTCTTAGAGCTATAGTGTCCAGTCTCATGTTTGGGTCTTTAATCCATTTTGAGCTTATTTTTGTATATGGAGTTAAGGAATGATCTAATTTCATTTTTTTTACACATGGCTGTCCAGTTTTCCCAGCACCATTTGTTGAAGAGGCTGTCTTTTCCAACATTGTGTACTCCTGCCTCCTTTGTCATAGATTAATTGACTATAGTTGCATGGGCTTATTTCTGAGTTTTCTATCCTGTTCCATTGATCTATGTTTCTATTTTTCTGCCAGTACCATACTGTTTTGATGACTAACTTTGTAGTATAGTTTGACATCAGGAAGCCTGATTCCTCCAAGTCTGTTTTTTTTTCTCCCTCTCCAAGATTGCTTTGGCTATTCAAGGTCTTTTGTGTCTCCATACAAATTTTGAGATTTTCTGTTACAGTTCTGTGAAAAATGCCCTTTTTAATTTGACAGGGATTGCATTGAATCTGTAGATTGCTTTAAGTAGTATAGTTATTTTGACAATATTGATTCTTCCAATCCACATACATGGCATATCTTTACATCTGTTTATGTATTCTTTGATTTCTTTCATCAGCATCTTATAGTTTTCAGACTAAAGGTCTTTTGTCTCCTTAGGTAGGTTTATTCCTAAGTATGCTATTCTTTTTGATGCAATGGTAAATGGAATTGCTTCTTGAATTTCTCTTTCTGATCTTTCACTGTTAGTGTGTAGAAATGCAACAGATTTCTGTGTGTTAATTTTGTAACCTGCAACTTGACCAAATTCATGATAAGCTCTAGTAGTTTTCTGGTAGCATCTTTAGGTGCTTCTACGTATAGTATCAAGCTGCCTGCAGACAGTGACAGTTGAACTTACTTTCCAATTTGGATTCCCATTACTTCTTTTTCTTCTCTGATTGTTGTAGCTAGGACTTCCAAAACTATGTTGAATAAAACTGGTGAGAGTTGACATCCTTGTCTGGTTCCTGATCTTAGAGGGAATGCTTTTTGCCACTGAATATGATGCTAGCTATAGGCTTGTCATATGGCCTTTCTCATGTTGAGGAATGTACCCTCTATATCCACTTTCTGGAGAGTTTTTATCATAAATGGGTGCTGAATTTTGTCAAAAGCTTTTTCTGCATCTACTGAGATGACCATGCGGTTTTTATTCTTCAGTTTGTTGGTATGATGTATCACAATGATTGATTTGCAGATGCTGAAGAATCCTTGCATCCCAGGGATTCACCACTCGATCATGCTGTATGCACTTTTTAACGTATGGTTGGATATGGATTGCAAGTATTTTGTTGACGATTTTTACATCTATGTTCATCAGGAATATTGGCCTGTAATTTTCTTTTTTTGTGGTATCTTTGTCTGGTTTTGATATCAGGGTGATGGTGGCCTCATAAAATGGGTTGGGAAGTTTTCCTTCCTCTGTGACTTTTTGGAACAGTTTCAGAAGGATAGGTGTTGATTCTTGATAAAATTCGCCTGTGAAGCCATCAAGTCCTGGACTTTTGTCTGCTGGGAGGTTTTTAAACACGGTTTGAATTTCAGTGCTTGTGATTGGTCTGTTCATATTTTCTGTTTCTTCCTGGTTCAGTCTAGGGAGACTGTACCTTTCTAAGAATTTGTCCAAAGAATGGACTGATTTTTTTTTTAAACAGGTCTTTAGCAATTCACATTATTAGACTAGAACACATCCAGTAATACGTAATTGTTTTAATTAGTTTGCAGAATAATAACCAAAATAGATATTTGATTGGAGATTCAGAAGTTTTAATGCTGCTTTGAAAAATACTTCTGTACAATGTTATCTTTCTCATAATGGAAAAAAGAAATAACATCTGATAAGTCAATGGTTTGTTGAAAGCACAGGTATTTTTTGTTTCCTTGTCTTAGGTCTTCCAAAAACTCTGCTTTGAGCTTGTTAAGTTCTTCTGCCAAAAGCTTCAAGTTGTACGGAAACATCTGCTCATCTAAAATAAAGATAACTCAAAATTATTTGGGTAGATTAAATTTAGCTGTACTGATGACACTAGGAAATTAATTTGATTACTTCAGACAAACCATTCAGATTCTTCTACAAATAATAATTGAGCTGATGTAATATACATGTAGACAACGGTCACCTTAATGCAATACAAGCAAATCATTTAAATAACTTGCTATGAAATGTGTGAGCAGAAAAGGCTTTTTGTTGACAAAATAAGTGACTTATAATCTTATTGAATTAACAGGTAGTAAGGCAAAAAAGCAGAGCTAGAAAATGACAGTTGGGTTTAAAGCTCATATACCTAGAATAGTTGTCCAATATAATTTCCTGCAGTGATGGAAATGTTCTATGTCTGCCCTATTCAGTCCAGCAGCCACTAGCCATGTGGGTGGTGTGACTGAGAACTGATTTTTTTGTTGAATAGCTTTATGGAGGTAAAATTAACATTATAGATTACCATTTAAACTACAACTCAGTAGTTTTAGTATATTCACAGATATAAGCAGCAATCATCACAGTCAATCTTAAAAGACATTTTTATCATCTGTGATAGCGAATATCACCCTCCCTGCCCCATTCCCCCTCTTGCTGCCCTCAATCCCTAAGCAACAGTAATCTACCTCGTGTTTCCAGATTTCCCCATTCTGGACATTTCACATGACTGGACTCATACTATGTGACCTTTTGTGACTGGCTTCTACCACTTTATGTAATATTTTCAAGGTTCATCCATGTTGTAGTATTTTCTTGCTTTTTATGGTTGAATAATCCATTTTATGGATAGATGGACGTATTCATGCCAGCTTATCCATGTGTCCACATATCCGTGTGTTTGTCAGCTGATGGTCATTTGAGTTACTTCTATGTTTTGGTTATTAGTAATAATGATGCTATAAGCACTTGTGTACAAATTTTTATATGAATATATGTTTTCATTTCTAGGTCTCACTGTAACTACATTTAATCTTCTGAGGAAGTGCTAGGCTGTTTTCCAAAGCAGCTGTACCATTTTACATTCCCACCAGGGGTGGCCATGGATTCTGAGTTCTCCACATCCTCACTAAAACTTGGACTTTTAGATTCTAGCTGTCCTAGTGAGTGTGCAGCGGCATCTCACTATGGATTTGATCTGTATTTCCCTGATGACTGATAATGCCACGTATGTTTCCATGTGGTTACTGGCCATTTCTCTTATCTTCCCTGAAGAAATTTCTACTCGGATTTTTTGCCTGTTTAAAAAATTTGGTTGTCTTTATTGCTGAGTTGTGAGAGTCCTGTATATACTTTGGTTATAAGTCCCTTATGAGATATGATTTGCAAATATTTTCTCCCATTCTGTGGATTGTCCTTTTATTTCTTAATGGAAAGAGAACCAAATTTTCTAATTTTATTTAAGCAGAGTTCTAGAAGCCAGTGCTATCTCCTTCACCAGAAGGAAAAAAAAAAAACATTTTAATGGATAGGAAGAGAGTCGAGAGTAAATTGGGTATAACCCTATTCCCCCTTGATTTTATGTTGTCTTTCAGTCGCTAAGTCATGTCTGATTCTTTGCCACTCCGTGAATTGTAGCATGCCAGGCTTCTCTGTTCTCCACTATCTCCTGGAGTTTGCTCAGATTCATGTCCATTGAGTGGGTGATGCCATCCAGCCATCTCATCCTCTGTCACCCCCTTATCCTCCTGCCCTCAATCTTTCCCAGCATCAGGGTCTTTTCCAATGAATTGGCTCTTTGCATCAGGTGGCCACAGTATTGGAGCTTCAGCTTCAGCATCAGTCCTTCCAATGAATATTCAGGGTTGATTTCCTTTAGTATTGACTGGTTTGATCTCCTTGCAGTCCAAGGAACTATCAAGAGTCTTCTCCAGCACAATTCAAAAGCATCAATTCAGTGCTCAGCCTTCGTTATGGTCCAACTATCATATCCATACATAACTACTGGAAAAACTGTGCAAGTGAAGTCGCTCACTCGTGTCCAACTCTTTGCGACCCCATGGACTGTAGCCTACCACGTTCCTCTGTCCATGGGATTTTCCAGGCAAGAATACTGGAGTGGGTTGCCATTTCCTTAGTTTTGACTATATGAATCTTTGTTGGCAAAGGGATGTCTCTGCTTTTTAATACACTGTCTAGGTTTGTCATAGCTTTCCTTCCAAGGAGCAAACGTCTTTTAATTTCATGGCTGCAGTCACCATCTGCAGTGATTTTGGAGCCCAGGAAAATAAAATCTGTCACTGCTTCCACTTTTCCCCCTTCTATTTGCCATGAAGTGATGGGACCGATGTCATGGTCATAATTCATTTTATAGACAAAGGCAAATGGCTGAAAGAACTTCTGCAACTATTCTTGGTTTCATTCTGACGTGAGACCATTTTTGTTACAGCTCTTTTCCAAACTTTGTATTATAACCCATTCCTGGGTTGCACGTTGCAACCAGTGTTTTTCTAAGATGCAATCAAATGGTCCACAGTAGAGTTTTCATTAAACATGGGAGCGTTTTGTGAAACCTGTTTCTATGCAGGAGTGTGTTTGTGTAAGGGGCTACGCACACTAGGTCATTAAAATCTACTTATGGATCATGGTTTTTTAAAAAAGTTTGAAAAACATAATATGGTTAGTATACTGTTTCTTCTTCCAATGTTCTATGTTTTTGTAAAGGTATTAATAATGAATGTTGGTGATGTGGGGGAGCATAACAGAAACCACTGACTAGAATCAGACTTAACTCTGAGCCCCAAGTTGCCCAAGTATATAGCCACTGTTCAGTGTAGCCTTAAGCAGATATACTTATCCTCTCAGACCCTCCATTTCCCCATTTGTAAAACTACACTTCCCTGATAGGATTCTGAAGACTAGAAATAATATATAAGGCTCTTAGCACATAAAAGGAGTTCAAGAAATGTTAAGCTGCTGTTATTTTTTAAATCAAGGGTGATAGTAAAGAGTTCAATATTTAAAACCTAAAGGAATAATTTTCCAAAACTGTAATTGCCACATATTTCATTTAAGTTCAGACTGACAGTGCACTGAGCTTGTTCAAGTGCCATGCTGATTGTCCACCTGGCCCTGACTACATCTCCCCATCCCTTGCTTCACTCTGGACTCAATGGCTTCTTTTGTGTTCTAGAACATACCAGCTTTACCTGTGCACTGCTTGGAGTGATCCTCCAGGCATCAGTATGGCTTGCTATTACCTTTCATTCACATCTTTGCTTAAATGTCATTTCCTCCAGAAGTCTTCATGATCGCTCTTTTAAAAATAAATCTTCCCATCACTACACTGTCTTACCCTACTTTATTTTTCTTCAGAGCACCAGCATATATTCATATATTTATTTTTTGTGTGTGTCTCCTCACTATGACATTCTGCTCCCTCCAAATGTTCCAATATCTAGAATAAAGCCTAGTACAGAGTAGCCACTCAATAAAAACCTACTGGATGGATGAAAGCCTGATTCCAGGGGTAGAAGTTTAACACAACCACCTTGAACATTTAAATTGAAAACATGATGTAAACGTCACAAATGAAAGTACATAAAGTACTCGTGTCCAGGGAACAAGAGTAGCAGGAGAGAAAAGTCTCAACTGAACAGAGTCTTAACTACTCAGCATACCTTTGGCTTCCTTCATTGTCTGAGAGACAATTCTTCGGAGGGTCTGATCAGCTTGATGAAGAATATTAGTTGAACAGATAAGTCTGTCTGTTTCCTAGGTAATAAGACATTGTTATTGGGACAGTTACCTAGTTGTATAAAAGAAACAATTAAAGTGTAGGTGATACATAGGGGAAGAGACTGAAAGAAAAGTAAAAGTGGCTTTTCTGTTCCAGGTATTCTTCTCTAGTGAAAGTGTTATTCGCTCAGTCGTGTCCGACTCTTTGTGACCCCATGGACTGAGCTCACCTGGCTCCTCTGTCCATGGGATTTCCCAGCCAAGACTACTGGAGTGGGTACCCATTCCCTTCTCCAGGGGATCTTCCAACCCAGGGATCGAATCCAGGTCTCCTGCATTGCAGGCAGATTCTTGACCATCTGAGCCACCAGGGAAGCCCCCGTCTTCTTTAGGAGAGGGCCTAAACGAAATACATCAAGTTGTAAACTGGGTTCCATGTAGGCAGTATGCTGCTTAATGTCTAAGAATGGGCTCTCAAAGACAGAAACAAACCCATCTATATTGTTTGTCTATTTAGAATGGGAAAGATTCTCTATTCAAGAAAATTAGAGATAACAAGGGAACATACCATGCACAGATGGGCACAATAAAGGACAGGAAAGGTATGGACCTAACAAAAGCAGAAGATATTAGGAAGAGGTGGCAAGAATAGACAGAAGAACTATACAAAAAAGATCTTAATGACCCAGATAACCACGATGGTGTGATCACTGACCTAAAGCCAGACAACTTGGAGTGAGACGTCAAGTGGGCCTTAGGAAGCATCACTACAAACAAAGCTAGTGGAGGTGATGGAATTCCAGCTGAGCTATTTCAAATCCTAAAAGATGATGCTGTTGAAGTGCTGCACTCAATATGCCAGCAAATTGGGAAAACTCAGCAGTGGTCACAGGACTGGAAAAGGTCAGTTTTCATTTGAATCCCCAAAAAGGGCAGTGCCAAAGAATGTTCAAACTACCACAAAACTGCACTCATTTCACATGCTGGCAAAGTAAAGCTAAAAATTCTCCAAGCTAGGCTTCAACAGCATGTAAACTAAGAACTCCCAGATGTTCAAGATGGATTTAGAAAAGGCAGAGAAACCAGGGATCAAATTGCCAACATCCACTAGATCATAGAAAAAGCAAGAGAATTCCAGAAAAACATCTACTCCTGCTTTATTGACTATGATAAAGCCTTTGACTGTGTCAATCACAACAAACTGTGGAAAATTCTTAAAGAGGTGGGAATACCAGACCACCTGACCTGCCTCCTGAGAAATCTGTATGCAGGTCAAGAAGCAACAGTTAGAACTGGACATGGAATAGTGGACTGGTTCCAAATTGGGAAAAGAGTACATCAAGGCTGTATATTGTTACCCTGCTTATTTAACTTATATGCAGAGTACATCAAGTGAAATGCTCGGCTAGATGAAGTACTAGCTGGAATCAAGATTGCAGGGAGAAATGCCAATAACCTCAGATATGCAGATGACACCACCCTTATGGCAAAAAGTGAAGAGGAACTAAAGAGCCTCTTGATGAAGGTGAGAGAGAAGAGTGAAAAAGCTGGCTTAGAACTCAATTCAAAACACTAAGATCATGCCATCTGGTCCCAATCACTTCATGGCAAATAGATAGGGAAACAATGGAAACAGTGACAGACTTTATTTTCTTGGGCTCCAAAATGACTGCAGATGGTGATTGCAGCCATGAAATTAAAAGACACTTGCTCCTTGGAAGAAAAGCAATGACAAACCTAGACAGCATATTAAAAAGCATAGACATTACTTTTCCAACAAAGGTTCGTCTAGTCAAAGCTATGGTTTTTCCAGTAGTCATGTACAGATATGAGAGTTGGACCATAAAGAAGGCTAAGCACCGAATAATTGATGGTTTTGAACTATGGTGCTGGAGAAGACTCTTGAGAGTCCTTTGTACTGCAAGGAGATCAAACTAGTCAGTCCTAAAGGAAATCAGTCCTGAATATTCATTGGAGGGACTGATGCTGAAGCTGAAGCTCCAATACTTTGGCCACCTGATGCAAGGAGCTGACTCATTGGAAAAGACCCTGATGCTAGGAAAGATTGAGGGCAGGAGGAGAAGGGGACGACAGAGGATGAGAAGGTTGGATGGCATCACCGACTCAAAGGACATGAGTTTGACCAAGCTCTGGGAGATGGTGAAGGACAGGGAAGCCTGGCATGCTGCAGTCCCTGGGGTCGCAAAGAGTCGGACAGGACTGAGTGATTGAACAACAACAATGGTGTAAATATTCCCATCCATGCCCATTTCAAGCTACCAATGTAACATCAGCAGGCTCCAACATTTCTGAAAATTTAACAGCTGCCTTTGACCAAGCAGCACAGGCTGCCTCCAGAGCACCGCTGCACCCAGGTGTCAGGGGCTGGATGCTGGTAAGATGCTGGGGCAGGGACAGAGATCATCTTCCACACGTTACTCGTACTTCACACTTAGCCCCAAATGCTCTTCCTACAGAAGATCCTTCTTCTGAGAGAAAGTTCCTTCTCATTTATACTAAATCTCAACTGGAAGACTTACTTTTTGTTCCAAATTCTCCTCCACGTATTTTATTGGATTTTCCAAAGCAGTAATCAATAAATCAGTCAGCTTCAGCCTGTAAGAGGAGGTAGGATTAAATAAATTCTTACATCAAACACCTGTTTTTTAAAAGAACTTGTGTTTTTGAGCACTAAGCTGAATTCTAGAGGAATAAAAGTGGTATATCCAAACTCCTAAGGAGAAGGGGAAAAGCAAAGTGATTTGGAAGCTATCTTCTACTTGAAAAATTCAAATGTAGAACTCAAAACAAAGAAGCCCCCCAAAATCCCTCCTGTAAAAAATACTAACTTCCCAAGACCCCTATTAATAAGCTTTGAAAAGACATTCTCTCTTTTCTCTCATTAAGTGCTGAACTTTAGGCGCCTACAACTTTACGTTCCCCAGAGAAGCATGCTTAGTCTTTATTTCCTGGCTTCTACTCATTTGTGTGTGTGTGTGTCTGTGTATGTGAGTTCAGTTGTCATGTCCAACTCTTTGTGACTCTATGGACTCTAACCCACTAGGGTCCTCTGTCCATGGGATTCTCCAGGCAAGAATACTGGAGTCGGCTGCCAATTCCTACTCCAGGGGATCTTCCTGACCCAGGGGTCAAACCTGCAGCTCCTGCACTGCATGTGGATTCTTTAGTACTGAACCACCAGTTAGTAGTTGGTAGTATTTCACAGAAGCCTGGGAAAGATATTTGTCATATCATCTTCAGCTTCCAGTAGAAGGCCACTAGATTTTAGACAACCCCTTCACAGCTATGCTGGGAATATTTTAGACCACAGGTTGGTTTTTTGTTTTTATTCCCCCTGGTTAAGGTTTTTTCTTTTTTTAATTATATATTTATTTATTTGGCTGCACAGGGTCTTAGCTGTGCAGTGTGGAATCTTTTTAGCTGTGGCATGTGGGATCTAGTTCCCTGACCAGGGATTGAATCTGGGTCCCCTGCTTTGGGAGCACAGAGTCTTAGCCACCGGACCACCAGGGAAGTCCTTGGACCATGTTCTCAAGACTCAAGACAAATCGGCAAATTCTGCTCAGGGTTGGCCCTGGCACTGGCAAAGCTCACACTCCTTCCTACTTCTAGTAAGAACTAGCCCCCAAAGCAGTGATGATAACGCTTGGGCTGCTCTCATGGGATATCTCAATGTCTCAAATTTCCGAAGGAAAACATTTTCAGTATTCCAGAAACACTAGCCATCAATCGGCTATGTGTTCACCTGCTCAAAGTTTCAAGATGTGAGAAGGTAAAATCAGAAATCTCAGTTATAGCTTATTTCATTAACTCTATGAACAATACTTACTTAAATCCAACTTTGAATGTTTTTAGAATGTTAGAGTATTACAAAATGCATGGAAACTGTATCTTGAGAACTAAACATTTTGAAGAATGAGTTTAAGAAAAAGACTTATATGATTGGAAGAGAATACAGAGTACAGAGTTTAAAACATTAGCCTTTTAAAAACTGTTGATTTCATATGGACAATAGTGAGGCAGGAACTAAGGAACTGTGGGGGACATACCTCTAGAATAGTGTTCCTGCAGCACCCACAGGCCACATACATGCAACCAGTTAAGTTTAAAGTGATCAAAATAACATTTAAAATTCAGGTCACGGGATTTCCCTGGTGGTCCAGTGTTTAAGAATCTACCTGCCAATACAGGACACATGGGTTGGATCTCTGGTCTGGGAAGAACCCACATGCCTCAGAGCAACTAAGCCCATGGGCCACAACTACTTAGGCTCTGCTCTAGAGCCTGTGGTCCACAACAAGAGAGCCCACTGAGGAGAATCCCACGCACAGTGACTAGAGAGTAGCCCCGGGTCTCTGCAACTAGAGGGAGAGCCCACATGCAGCAACAATGACCTAGGGCAGCCAAATAAATAAATAAAATTCAGGTAATAAATTGCATGGTTATATGTCTAGTGCTTGATGGTCAGTTGCGTGTAGCTAGCAGCTACCATACTGGGCAGGGCAAATACAGAACAGTTCTATCATCGGTGAAATTTCTATCAGAAATGTTGTAAACTAGAACTCTAGAACTCTCGAGACCTATTTCAGTAATGAAATGCATTAGACAGCATAGCCACAAGCCTCACACCTACACAAGCAGTGTAATGGAGTGAGATTTAAGGCACAACCAGGATTCAGTTCCATTCCTTTTCTCTGTATAAGAAAACCACTGGGGGGGACTTCCCTGGTGGTCCAGTGGTTAAGACTTTGTGCTTCCAATGAAGAGGATGTGGGTTCAATCCCTGCTCATGGAACTAAGATCCCACAAGTCTCGTGGTGCAGCCAAAAAAATAAATAGAAAGGTTTTTAAAAAAACTGACAAAGGAAAGAAAACTGCTGGGCAATCTAGACTACACTACTTCAGCAAAAGTATCAGAGAGGTACCCTACTCTGAACTCCCTGCCCTGATCCCTGGGAAACCATATAATTTCAACAAGAGGACATATTTGCAAACAAACCTGGATTCACCTCTCAGCTGTAACTAACAATCTCAGTGACTCTAGGCAAACTAAACTTCCTCACTGGGTTTTCTCTTCTACACAAAGGGGAAGAAATAATCTCTCTCCAAGGCTTGTGTGAAGAGCAACCAAGTGGATACAGGGGAAGCATGCAGCCCAGGGCCTGGCTCAGTGGGGCCCCTGGTGAAAAGACACCTTTGAGTGGGCTACCTGGCCTCTGAAGCACATGCTGGACTCGGGATTGCGAGGCTGTGGTGTTCCCAAGCATTTTTCTCGGGGTTGGGCTTTTCTATCTTGTTTCCCATCTGGTGGATGGTCTCGGCAGGCAGTGGTCGTGGTCTCTGGGCATTCCTCTGTAGACAGGTCTCAAGAGCACAATCTAAAAAGAGCTGGCAAAAGCCTAATGAATCTGAAAACAATTCAGAAACCACAAAATTACTCGGGCAGTACTTTTCCAAAATGTGAACTAAACATATTTATGTAAGTTATCCCATCTGCAGAAGGAAAGACCATTCTCAGTACTGAACATGCAGTTTTGAAAATGAAGTAAATCCATATAAACCTCCTAATTCACTTAAGTTCTCACTAAAAACAGTGATCGTTGTTTTTTTTTGATGGGGACCATTTTAAAGTCTTTCCTGAATTTGTGACAGCGTTCCTTCTGTTTTATGTTTTGGTTTATTGGCCACAAGGCATGTGCGATATCAGCTCCCTGACCAGGGATCAAATCCTCACCCTTTGCATTGGAAGGTGAAGTTTTAATCACTGGATCACTAGGGAAGTCCCAGCACTAATAAGTTTGATACGTGAATAAATATCTTTGTGTGTGAGAAAAAGAAAATGTGTTAATTACATTTCCGAGCCAGCTGATAGACTTCATATCTCATACTTTGATAATAAAAGTTGTCATCTAAAATCAAAAGCAGAGGTCTAGACACAGCGGTCTTCGTTAAGGGATAGAGAGGCTGGGCCTCAACAGCTGCAGAAGATATCAGATCTTGATCCTTCAGGCAGGTTATAAAATCCTTCCACATGGCTTCAGTCCTGCTGGGTGGGGCAGACATCTGACACCCATTAATGACAGCCAGCAAGAAGTGTTCAAGGTACTTCAACACTTCCTGGCGAAGCAATTTCCACTGGGATGGCTGCAAAATACCAGAGAACTGCAAATTATATTAGGCTTTGGCCAGTAGTGTGGTCACACCTCAACACCCCCCTCCTCCATATGATAATTTCTGAATCATTTGGAGGTCTCTAGTCACAGCTTGCTTTCTCATACTCATGTCTTCATATATGCTATTCCCTCTGCTGAAAAACTACTCAGCTATACTAGCTCTCCATGAACTCTTTTCAGACTCAACCATGCAGAAGGCATGCAGACCCTCCCTCGCCTACCATGACATGTGTATACACTGAGTCTCCACTCTAAGAGAGTTTACACTGTTTAAGAAACTCCATGTCCCTGCTAGATCAATAGTCTGCTGTATACCCAGCCTCCAGCAGAGGGTTTGACATCTAATAGATGCTCCAGAAATGTATATGAAATGACTGAATAAGTGAATAAATGAAAGAATGAAAAGCTGTTACCATCCAGGAGAAAGAAGGAACCAAAATAAATATCCTGCCAAGATAAAACAGTCTGGCTAAGATATAGCAATGCCCATGTGCCCTTGAAATAAGAAAAGTTGCAGACAGAAAGAGGATCAGCTGAAAAGTCTCTGGGTCCAGATGAAAGGACCTCAGGCTAACAATAGGAATGGAATGGGATAGGGAAAGATAGGGCAAGCAGATTGAGGGGAAGAGAATAAATAGCTTGGAAACACAAGTAACCTTGCTGCTGCTCAAGGGCTCTGGAGAGCACTGACTCAGTTACAAGGTCAAGGCTGGAGGGAAAACACAAGGACTGGAGATGAGGATCCCTCTCCTGTCTGTCCACATCTCATCACATCACTGAGATTACAGCACACAAAACCAACATTGGTTTGGCCAAAAAGTTGGTTCGGATTTTTCCGTACCATCTGATGGAAAAACCCAAATGAATTTTTTGGACAACCCAATGTATCAGTGAAATCCACTGAAAAGAAAACAGCAACACAGATCACTTCGAAAAATGTGAGATATCCTAATCATGATAACAAGATGAGCCCCAGGGCCTTTGTAGGGGGAGAGTGGAAAAAATACAGTAAGAAAACTGAGGGAAAACCACAGCAAATACAATCTCTGTTGACAAGTTCCAGCTTCCTCCAGAGTGGTGAAAATACTATTACCTAAGTAAATCCAGTGCTACCACAGGACTGATACCATATTTACCTCACAATTAGCCAAGAATGGGGAAATATATAACTTTGCTGGTGAAGTCAGCATGCCAACTGTACTGTATTTTTGCAAATATACTCACAGACTGAAGTCACACCATATTTGCATTTTATTTATGTGAACTCATCTACATTCAGCACTAAACGACAAAACTGCTTAAAAATTTCAGAATATGTCACTGAGTATTTTCTCTAGAGTTAGCATGAGATGAGTGCCATCAATCTACTGTTTCCCCCAAAGTCTCTGTTTTCACATGCTTCTCAAAGCGATGCATCTCATCGCGCTGAGGATGATCTGAGGGCTTAAAGTGGAGTATGTACTTGGTACCCAAACACAAGCCTATTACTTCATCTGGTGGTCAACTAAGAAACCAAACTCTTCTCCTATTCTGGCAGTGGCAGGTTTACTCCGATTACGAATGAAGATCCAGCTTCAGAGGCCGAATTCTTCATTTGTACAGATTGGCCTTTCACAGGAGGCACCCTAGTAAGTACCTTGTTACTTGTAATTTTGTATTCTTCTTCTTTAACAGGGTTTCCCTCAAACTGCATAACTTAAAGCCCCATACAACCTGGATTTTCCTGGCTGATTGTTAAATTGGCTGTGTTGGAATTTTTGAGAGCGTCTGTCCCTCTTTTCAGAACAACCTTCCCAAAGGATTTTCAGGAGGGTATCTGACAATGGAAGATTTCCACCTTGCACGCTGACTTCAGAATCTAACCCTATACTGGTGGCTGTTTGTACCTGTCATATTCATAGTCAACTTATTCTGTGCAAACCAGCTCACTTCCCTCGAATGCCCGTCTCTCCTCCATCAGGGATCCTTCTCCCACACCACGCAGTATCCAGTACACCTATGGTGTCATCCAACCATCTCATCCTCTGTCGTCCCCTTCTCCTCCTGCCCTCAATCTTTCCCAGCATCAGGGTCTCCTCCAATAATACATTTCTCTTGGCTATTGAAGGCGGAAGGAGAAGGGGACGACAGAGGATGAGATGGTTGGATGATATCACAGACTCAATGGACGTGAGCCTGAGTGAACTCCGGGAGTTGGTGATGGACAGGGAGGCCTGGCGTGCTGTAGTCCAAGGGGTCACAGAGAGTCGGACACGGCTGAGCAACTAAGCTAAACTGAACTGAACTCCGGCCTAGGCCCCGCCCCCTCCGTACTGACCAATGGGCGTGCGCTTGCCTCCTCAAGGACCGCTTCCGGCATGACGTCATCATAGGCGACGACGCCCACCGCCCAGCCCAGCTCCTGCCGTAGCCGGTGTCTGAGGGCGCGCGCGAAAGTTGACTTTCCTGCCGCGGGCAGGCCGCAGAGAACGCAGAGGACTAGCTTCTGTGGCCCTTCGCCGTGCGCTCCTCTGACGTCCTCCCCCATCTTCATGCTGTAGCGGGAGACTCGAGGCCACCGGAAGCGTTGACGGCGCAATGGCCGTCAAACTGCGCAGGCGCAGTCCCCCACCGCCGGGTTGCACCTCCTGAGGGCGCAAGGGAGGACTGGGCGAGTCTTCGGATCAAAAAGGCCTGTGTGGTCTCGGTCGTCTCCGAGATCGTCCCCTTGGACCCTTCAAGCGCTGGTGCTGAGCTGACTGTGAGTCGAGTCCCCTAGGCTGGCAGGTTCACGGGGATGCGTTTCCTAAAAGGTCAGAAAAGTTGGACTTAGGAATTCCCTGGGATCCAGTCCAGCTAGGACTAAACGCTGTCACTGCGGAGGGCAAGATTCAATCCCTGGTAGGGAACTATTGATGAAATCCCTTAAGCTGCGGGGCGAGGCAATTAAAAAAAAAAAAAAGAACCATCGAGCTGAAGCTGAGTCCGACAACTGTGCTCCTCTGTTCCTTCCAGGTGACAGGTGGAAAGGCAAAAAATATTAGTTATTGCGCGGTAACGCCACCAGCCGGCAGCAAGTATCGGGAAATGAAGGCAAGAAAGGCACATTCCTCCCTACACTTCCAAGTCCAGTGCATTCACGCAGACCACACTCTTTTTTTAGTGTTAAAAAAAGAAATGCTAAGATGTGGGGAAGTATAAAACGGATTCCCTCTGTGGGGAATGTGATGTAGAAAAAATTGCATTCAGATTCTAGCTTTCAGCTTATCTTATGAGGTTACTTCTACATCATAAGGAGGTAAGTTCAAAAATGTGGTGAACAAGTAAATGAGAATGAGTATATACTCACTATGTTATGCAAAATATAATCAATAACCCGGTGTTGTATCTGATATATTTGTGATTACAGAGCAGGTGCACATACATCAATCTCATTTTCTTTCTCTTGGGTTGAAGGTGACCATTGAGTTAAACATTCATTTCATGACAGTTCATTGTCATAGGCCCAGTGCAGGATCCCTCTCCTTTATTATTGTTTTTTATTCCTCATCCATGCTCACATTCATTTCCTCTCCCTTTCCTAGGCAACCTTTTTTTTTTCCTTGTTTAAACACGGTTAGTTTTGCTTGCTTACGTTTTAAAGAGAGACTTTTTAAAGAGCAGTTTTAGGTTCACAGTAAAAGTGAAAAGAGTGGAGAGTTCACATATACCTCTGCCCACCCCTACCCAAGTCTTTTCGACTGTCAGCATCCAGGATGGTACATTTGTTACGAATTGATGAACCTACACATCATTATCGGGCTTCCCTGGTAGCTCAGCTGTTAAAGAATCAGCCTGCAATGCAGGAGACTCCGGTTGGATTCCTGAGTCAGGAAGATCCCCTGGAGAAGGGACAGGCTACCCACTCCAGTATTCTTGGGCTTCCCTAGTGGCTCAGACAGTAAAGAAACCACCTGCTGGGTTTGATCCCTGGGTTGGGAAGATGCCCTGAAGGAGGGCATGGCAACCTACTTGAGTAGTCTTGCCTGGAGAATCGCCATGGACAGCAGAGCCGAACGGCTGCAGTCCATGGAGTTGCAAAGAGTTGGACATGACTGAGCAACTAAGTACAGCACAGCACGCAGCACCCATAGTTTACATTGGGTTTATTCTTGATGTTATACATTCCGTGAGTTTTGGCAAATGTATAATGACATATACCCACCATTATAGTGTTATACAGAATAGTTTCACAGCCCTAAAAATCCTCTGTACTCTACCTATTCATCTCTCCCTGAAATGAAATAGAACCCCATGGTCTTTGCCCACCATGTCCTCAGCCAGCTTTTTGTCTGTGGAAAAACTTTAGCCAAAGAGTAAGTTTCTTTCTTTCTTTTTTTTTTGTTTCTTTTTCTAGTTTCTTTCTTTACTTTCTTTCTAATTCCTAGAGCTAAGCCTCTGGAACCCCTTTCTATTCACAAACAGATTTTCACTTAAAAAGACTTCGAACTACTTTACCTTAACTCAAACAAGACCTGGACAGCATGGCATTGTTCATAACCTGTCCAAAATCTCACCTGTAGTTGCTGAGATTAACTAAGATGTTTATTCTGTACTCTAGTAGAGCTGACTATGGCTCAGCTCATGAACTCCTTATTGCCAAATTCAGACTTAAGTTGAAGAAAGTAGGGAAAACCACTAGACCATTCAGGTACGACCTAAATCAAATGCCTTAGCATCATACAGTGGAAGTGACAAATAGATTTAAGAGAATAGATCTGATAGAGTGCCTGAAGAATTCTGACAGAGGTTCGTGACATTGTACAGAAAGCAGTGATCAGGACCATTCCCAAGAAAAACAAAGGCAAAAAGACAAAATCGTTGTCTGAGGAGGCCTTACAAATAGCTGTGAAAAGAAGAGATGCTAAAGGCAAAGGAGAAAAGGAAAGATCTACCCATTTGAATGCAGAGTTCCAAAGAATAGCAAGGAGAGATAAGAAAGCCTTCCTCAGGGATCAATGCAAAGAAATAGAGAAAAAAATAGAATGGAAAAGACTGGAGATCTTTTTAAGAAAATTAGATACACCAAAGGAACATTTCATGCACATATGGGCACAATAAAGAACAGAAACGGTATGGACCTAACAGAAGCAGAAGCTATTAAGAAGAGGTGGCAAGAATACACAGAAGAACTGTACAAAAAAGATCTTCATGACCCAAATAATCACAATGGTGTGATCCCTCACCTAGAGACAGACAGCCTGGAATGTGAAGTCAAGTAGGCCTTAGGAAGCATCGCTATGAACAAAGCTAGTGGAGGTGATGGAATTCCAGCTGAGCTCTTTCAAATCCTAAAAGATGATGCCATGAAAGTGGTGCACTCAATATGCCAGCAAATATGGAAAACTCAGCAGTGGCCACAGGACTGGAAAAAGTCAGTTTTCATCCCAATCCCAAAAAAAGGCAATGCCAAAGAATGCTCAGACTACTGCACAATTGCAGTCATCTCACACACTAGCAAAGTAATGCTCAAAATTCTCCAACCCAGGCTTCAACAGTATATGAACTGAGAACTTTCAGGGATTCAAGCTGGATTTAGAAAAGGCAGAGGAACCAGAGATCAAATTGCCAACATCCGCTGGATCATGGAAAAAGCAAGAGAGTTCCATAAAAACATCTACTTTTGCTTTCCTGACCATGCTAAAGCCTTTGACTGTGTGGATCACAACAAACTGTGGAAAGTTCTCAAAGAGATGGGAATACCAGACCCACCTGATCTGCCTCCTGAGAAATCTGTATGCAGGTCAAGAAGCAACAGTTAGAACTGGTCATGGAACAACAGACTGGTTCCGAATCGGGAAAGGAGTATGTCAAGGCTATATATTGTCCCCCTGCTTATTTAGCTTATATGCAGAGTACATCATGAGACATGCTGGACTGGATGAAGCATAAGCTGGAATTAAGATTGCCAGGAGAAATATAAATAACCTGAGATATGCAGATGACACCACACTTATGGCAGAAAATGAAGAGGAACTAAAGAGCCTCTTGATGTAAGTGAAAGAGGAGAATGAAATAGTTGGCTTAAAACTCAACAGTCAGAAAACTAAGATCATAGCATCCAGTCCCATCACTTCATGGCAAATAGGTGGGGAAACAATGGAAAAAGTGACAGACTTGATTTTCTTGGGCTCCAAAATGACTGCAGGTGGTGACTGTAGCCATAAAATTAAAAGATGCTTGCTCCTTGGAAGAAAAGTTATGACCAACCTAGACAGCATATTAAAAAGCAGAGACATTACTTTGCCAACAAAATCTGTCTAGTCAAGGCTATGGTTTTTCCAGTAGTCATGTATGGGTGTGAGAGGTGGACTCTAAAGAAAGCTGAGTGCAGAAGAATTGATGGTTTTGAACTATGGTGTTGGAGAAGACTCTTAAGAGTCCCTTGGATGGTAAGGAGATCCAGCCAGTCCATCCTAGAGGAAATCAGTCCTGAATATTCATTGGAAGGACTGATGCTGAAGCTGAAACTCCAATACTTTGGCCACCTGATGCGAAGAACTGAGTCATCTGAAAAGACCCTGATGCTGGGAACGATTGAAGGCAGGAGAAAAAGGGGATGACAGAGGATGAGATGGTTGGATGGCATCACCGACTCAATGGGCATGAGTTTGCATAAACTCTGGGAGTTGGTGATGGACAGGGAAGCCTGGCGTGCTGCAGTCCATGGGGTCACAAAGAGTCGGACATGACTGAGTGACTAAACTGAACTGGACTAGACATTTAGTAAATGCTTGTCTCTTTGGCTGCTACCCACTTACAGACCCATAAAAATGAACTTCCTTACTTTAGTCTCCAAAGAGGTATTGTTCATACCCATTTCAGCAACTCCTCCTCTAAAGTTTAGGCCAGTGTAAAACTTACAACCTTATTGGCTCCTTTTCTATACCTTACCATCAATGTCATTTTCAGTTGAATCATTAAGTTACCAGTCTTACCTTCCTTCTTATCTTCCTTATTAATAATAAAAAAAAAAACTAACAAAGATAGCCTAAAATGTGAGCCAGATACTCAAATGTTACCAAATCTTGAACTAATTTTACAGTATCAAGTGTTTTTCTGATTTCCCAAAGACCACTCTGCTCCTGGTATTGTGAGGCTGAAAGCAAAGTAAATGAACTAATATGAATGTGGGTACTTAGATCCAGAATAATCATCAGTCTCACTAATCCTAAGAATCACCTAAGTGTCTGAGGAAAGATCAAAGGTACAAGCAGTTTCTCCTAAGATAAAGGAGAATCTGAATGTTACCAACCTCTGGCTCAACATAGCAGCAATGAATAGATATCAATTCCTTTTTTTTTAAGCTTCCAAAACCATCTTCTCAGAAGAAAGAAATTCCTAGTGATTTCCAACAGAGATTTTTCACTGTTGCTTACTTCCATCATTGTGTTTAAAATAATTATTTAGATGTCTAAAACAACCAAATCCTTCAACAACAATAAATGAGCCTTGTATTTTAACACTGTGAAAGTTATCCATTCAATGTATTTGTGTATCAAATACTGTTAAATGCTGGAGATTCACACATAAATAAAGATACATTCTTCTGGTAAAAAAAAAAAAAAGTTAATTTATTTCAGGAGGCAAATGAGAAAAATAAACTGTCCACAGCACAGAGATAAGTGTAACTAAATCTTTAAAAATTTACATTGGCTTTTCACATTGAATTGTGTGTAAAAGCAAAGCTGCAACATAATGGAACAAAATATCCCTGGGAGGACTTTTCATAAACATAACCTCCAGTTTTGGATTTTCTTTGACATACCTAAAAAGCATAAGTCATATGGAGGAATGAGTTTAGTTCTGTAGTCGAGTGGAGATCTGCTTGGTTTTGAATGATGAAAAGGATTTTCTCTGCTTCAAAATAACAGGCTTTCCAGGAAGAGGGGAACCGCTTTTGCAAAGGTGGAGGTAGGAGGGAGGGCAGGGAGGCAGGCAGGAATCAGAGTACAAAAGGCTGTACTCAGTCAAGAGCAACAAGCACCAGAAAAAGCAGCAGAGGGCAGAGTAGAGGGTGGAACGGAAGTGACTGGGAATGAAGGCTAAGGACAGTAAAGCTCCTGGATCTGTTCAGATGAAAGTTAGTGCTTCAAAACAGAAGCAAGAGATGAAGAAAGATACAATAGGTTTCCTTTCAGAAAACCAAGATTTGGTGACTTCACTGGCTGTGCAAAAGAAAGGAGAGACCACAGACGTCTAGTTTCCTGACTCCTGGTCATTCAGCCTTGTTCAGGAAAGCTGAAGTCCAGTGATAATGTTGACCCTGCTCCTTCAAGTGCAGAGTGATGTTTCTGAAGAGCATATTTTCTTTGGACTGTCCAAACATGTTACTCTCAATGAAAGTTAATTTATTAGAACAAGAAGCAAGACCTTTCAAACTCTGACATTCCACTTTCTTATTCTGATTCCCGTTTTCCTTTCACAACATGTAAAACTCATCTCTATGGGCTTCATGAAGAGGATGGGTGGTGGTGGTGGGGAGGGACCATATACCTTCCTACCCCAAGAGTATCTAGAAAATTCCATCCACTCCCACTTTTCTGGACAAAGCGTAAAGGCCCTTCAGGTTCAGCTCAGATTTTACTCCACCACAGACCCAACGCTTCCTGATTGCTCCTCCAGGGGCTTGGAGTGCAGATGTCAGGGGGGTGGGGGGCGACCCCCTTCAGGTCCTGCTGTTTCTCCACCTTCCATCTGACCTGGTGGCCCTGTGGACAAGAGGCCCACGTCCCAAAGCCCCTAACCTTCCTCAGACACCACCTGCCCCAGCCCCACAGCTGCCATGGACACCATCCAAATCTCCGTGACTAAAGTCGAACTACTGGCATCCACCTGACACCATTGAAGGAAAGAGCGTGTGTGGGAGGGGGGGTGAGGAGAGAACATCTGACTCCATGCCTGCCCTGTCCCCCCTCCCCCCAACAACCACCGCCCTAGGCGGAAAGGCTCAGGGTCTGTTCCAGAGAGAGAGGGTTGGGAGGAGGTGCTTCAGGTCTCTAGAAAGAGGACACCACACTTACCTTGCGAGGGACTCTCCTCTTTGGACCAACCCTCCAGGTCCGCAGAGGCATTAGCATCCCCACTACCTGCTATTTATCTAAGGCCAAAGTCACTGGTTGTCTGAGGAGGCCTTACAAATAGCTGAGAAGAGAAGCTAAAGGCAAAGGAGAAAAGGAAAGATACATCCATCTGAATGCAGAGTTTCAAAAGCAAGGGGAGATAAGAAAGCCTTCCTCAGTGATCAATACAAAGAAATAGAGGAAAACAATAGAATGGGAAAAACTAGAGATCTCTTCAAGAAAATCAGAGATACCAAAGGAACATTTCATGCAAAGATGGGCTAAATAAAGGACAGAAACAGTATGGACCTAACAGAAGCAGAAAGTATTAAGAAGAGGTGGCAAGAATACACAGAAGACCTATCCAAAAAAGATCTTCATGACCTAGATAACCACGATGGTGTGGTCATTCACTTAGAGCCAGACATCCTGGAGTGAAGTCAAATGGGCTTTAGGAAGCATCACTACGAACAAAGCTAGTGGAGGTGATGGAATTCCAGCTGAGCTACTTCAAATCCTAAAAGACAACCCTGTGGACGTGCTGCACTCAATATGCCAGCAAATTTGGAAAACTCAGCAGTGGCCACAGGACTGGAAAAGGTCAATTTTCATTCCAATCCCAAAGAAAGGCAAAACCAAAGACTGTTCAAACTACTGCACAATTGCAGTCATCTCCCACGCCAGCAAAGTAATGCTCAAAATTCTCCAAGCCAGGCTTAAACAGTACGTGAACCGTGAACTTCCAGATGTTCAAGCTGGATTTAGAAAAGGCAGAGGAACCAGAGATCAAATTGCCAACATCCGCTGGAACATAGAAAAAGCAAGAGAATTCCAGAAAAACACCTACTACTGCTTCATTGACTATGCTAAAGCCTTTGACTGTGTGGATCACAATCAACTGTGGAAAATTCTGAAAGAGATGGGAATACCAGACCATCTTACCTGCCTCCTGAGAAATCTGTATGCAGGTCAAGAAGCAACATTTAGAACTGGAAATGGAACAATGGACTGGTTCCAAAGTGGGAAAGGAGTACATCAAGGCTGTATATTGCCACCCTGCTTATTTAACTTAAATGCAGAGTACATCATGCGAAATGCCAGGCTGGATGAAGCACTAGCTGGAATCAAGTTTGCCAGGAGAAATATCAATAACCTAGATATTCACCACCCTTATGGCAGAAAGCAAAGAGGAACTAAAAAGCCTCTTGAGGAAAGTGAGAGGAGAGTGAAAAAGTTGGCTTAAAACACAACATTCAAAAAACCAAGATCATGGCATATGGTCCCAATTGCTTCATGGCAAATAGATGGGGAAACAATGGACACAGTGACAGGCTATTTCTTGGGCTCCAAAATGACTGCTGATGGTGACTACAGCCATGAAATTGAAAGATCCTTCCTCCCTGGAAGAAAAGTTATGACCAATCTAGACAGCATATTAAAAGCAGAGACATTACTTTGCTCACAAAGGTTCGTCTAGTCAAAGCTATGGTTTTTCCAGTAGTCATGTATGGATGTGAGAGGTGGACTCTAAAGGAAGCTGAGCGCCGAAGAATTGATGCTTTTGAACTGTGGTGTTGGAGAAGACTCTTGCGAGTCCCCTGGACTGCAAGGAGATCCAACCAGTCAGTTCTAAAGGAAATCAGTCCGGAATATTCATTGGCAGGACTGAAGCTGAAGTTCCAGTACTTTGGTCACCTGATGTGAGGAACTGACTCATTGGTAAAGACCCTGATGCTGGGAAAGATTGAAGGAGAAGGGGACGACAGAGGATGAGATGGTTGGGTGGTATCACCGACTGGATGGACGTGAGTTTGAGCAAGCTCCGGGAGTTGGTTTTGGACAGGGAAACCTGGCGTGCTGCAGTCCCTGGGGTCGCAAAGAATGAACCACGACTGAGCGAATGAACCGAAAGGCGAGTAAACGCTGAGGGGGGGCGGGGTTCGTGACCATCTCACTGCGCCTGCGCATAGCCCAGAGGGTGGCCCAGGTGCTGTCAGCGCGCATGCTCCAACCTGGTGCTTCCCCCGCGCGCCAACCCCACCGCGGCCCAAGCTTTTGAACCGCTTAGCCAAATCCGGCCGGCGCACGCATGCGTGTCTGCGGTAGCCGGTCTCCAGACAATGGGGACAGCGGCCGCTGTCAGGTTTGCCGCGGGCCAAGCCGGAAGTTGCCCTGTTCCTTCACTTTCCCTCGGTCTGGCGCAAATTAAAGAGCTATAAAGAAAGGTTCCGGAGCCGGCCGGGTCCGTAGGTGGCCGAATGGAGACCGAGACTGTACACGGGCCACTGACCCGGCGCCCGATCCTGGCCTGTTCCTGGGATGCGGCGTGCGGAGCCTTGGCTCAGAGTCTCCATCTCACCCGGGATGGTCTCGCCGCCCGGGACGCCGACTGGGAGGAGCTGCTGGCGCCGCCCGCCGCGGGGTGCGCTGGGCCGGCGGGGACTGGGTTGTGCTCGGGGACACAGCCGCGCTCCTGGGGGAGCCGCGAGGGGAGGCGGGGACCCTGAGGGGAGAGGGTCTGCGCCCGAAATGCGGGAGCCGAGCGGGTGACGGGGCTGTGCGGGCGGCGAGGGCAAAAGGGCCGGGCCCGGGTGGCGGGAGGACAGAGGGGCGTCCGCGGGAAAGCTGAGGGGACTCGTGTGTGAATGTTGGGGACGAGGGGCAGGTGAGCGGGAGGCGGCGTTTCACACACACCCCCCTTGAGTCCATCTCGTCGGCTCCTGAGGCCCCTTGTCGTGATCAGAATCAGGCTCTTATCCTGAAGCAAAAACCTGTCGACCAAGGCATGCTTGCTGTCTCTTCAGTCGTGTCTTGACTCTTGGCCACCCGCGACCCTATGGACTGTAGCCTGCCAGGCTCCTCTGTTCGAGGGATTGCCCAGTTTAGAATACTGGAGTGGGTTGCCGTCTCCTCCACAGATCTTCCCCCACCCAGGGATCCAACCCGCGTCTCCCGTTATCTCCTGCATTTGCAAAGGATGCTTTACCCCTGAGCTAGCTGGGAAGCCCGTGGACTAAAATAGGCCTTAAAAAAATCCAAATGTGGAAGAATCTTCATCAATTTAATTTTGAAAATGGCACACTTTTCCCTTTTATTCTGCACCTGCCCCCAACCCCCCACTTCTGAACGGTTTTTGAATTCACAGTAGCCAACCAGTAGGTACATTTCATTAACTGGACAGGCAGTTTCCAGGAAGTCGCTTACAGTGTAGATAGAAGTCGAGGGGAAAATAGTGAAGAGCCCTCGAGTCTAAAGCATAATTTCCTCATGATTTCAGAATTGAGCATTTATTTGATCAGTGCTTTGCAGGGTGCTTGGACTCCAAATACAAATGTCAATTAATTGGATAACATGTCAACTCCTGTGGCCCATTAAGGGGATTAATGACTGTTCTGTTAATGACAGGGAAGTATAATACTGCATGTTGCCGTTCAGTTGCTCAGTTGTGTCCGACACTTTGCGACTCCATGGACTGCAGCAGGCCAGGCTTCCCTGTCCATCACCATCTACTGGAGCTTGCTCAAACTCATGTCCATTGAGTCAGTGATACCACCCAACCATCTCAGCTTTTGTCATCCCCTTCTCTCCTGCCTTCTATCTTTCCCATGATCAGGGTCTTTTTTAATGATGGTCTCTTCGCATCAGGTGGCCAAAGTATTGGAGCTCAGCTTCAGCATCAGTCCTTCCAATGAATATTCAGAGTTGTGTGTGTGTTAGTCACTCAGTCAATCGTGTCCAACTCTGTCACTTCATGGCCTGTAGACCACCAGGCTCCCCTGTCCATGGGATTTTCCAGGCAAGGATATTGGAGTGAGTTGCCATTCCCTTCTCCAGGGGATCTTGCCAACCCAAGGATGGAATCTAGGTATCCTGCATCACAGGCAGATTCTTGACCATCTGAGCCACCAGAGAAGCACTATAATACTACATAATAGTCTTCATTTTCTTTTCAGCCAGGATCTGGTGATTTTGAAAAGGAACCTGAACAGCCAAGATGAAAAACCCTGCTTCCTTCACCTGAGATGTGACCCTCATGGAGGTGAAGAAATCATTTCTATTGGCATTTTAAGTTCAGCAAGAAATATGGAAGTGTACTTAGGAGAGGAGTACTGTGGAACCAGTAGGGGAAAGAATGTTTGTAATGTTCTGGATAACAGGTTTGTGATTTATTCATGTGGAAGCGTTCTTCTGAAGTAGTGTTTTATTTTCTTGAGCTTTTGCAGTATTTGTTGATTCTTTGACATTGGTGCTAAACACTAGGAGAGAGAAGATAAAAGCATACCAGCAGACGTAGAAGTTTAGACCTTTGGGGATCTTAAAGACAGTCTAGAGCAGCTTAATTGTGTGTATGAATGTGGAAATGGAGAGCTAATGAAAGAGAGAGAAATCGGTAAAAGATCATAGCTAGTTTGGGGAAAAGTTTGATGAAAATGAAGTTCTGGTGAGTTTCTTATTTGTTTTCTTTAACTCATAAGGAATCTGTTTTCCAAAAATCACTTTGTCACTCAGCCTGGAACTTTGAACATTTTCTTGCAGGATGCTGTTACCAAATAGTGCATGAGCTCAAGACTCTTCCGTACTGGCAAGCTTAACCTATTATTGCTGCTGCTGCTAAGTCGCTTCAGTTGTGTCCACCTCTGTGCGACCCCATAGACGGAAACCCACTAGGCTCCCCCATCCCTGGGATTCTCCAGGCAAGAATACTGGAGTGGGTTGCCATTTCCTTCCCTTGTGGCTCAGCTGGTAAAGAATCTGCCTGCAATGTGGGAGACGTGGGTTTGATCCCTGTTTGGGAAGATCCCCTGCAGAAGGGAAAGGCTACCCACTCCAGTATTCTGGCCTGGAGAATTCCATGGACTGTATAGTCCATGAGGTTGCAAAGAGTTGAACCTGTTATTAGACTTTTTGATTTTTTTCCCCCAATTTCTTATGAAGATTCTGTTCTAATCTTTCTTTAATATGAATCAAAGTATGAGCTGTTTTATGTACTATGTGTATTGTGTATGACAGATATGTTGTTGAGCTTTAAAATATGCTCAGTGCTGCATGAGTATACATTGGAGATCTAATTTAATTTTCTCCTATAATTAGTAAGTGGCAGATGTTGTCTTCATACCTAGTGCTATTCAGTAGGAAGTCTCTACTGTTCATGCCTCACCAGGAAAACTGAATCTCAGGATTAAAATATTGTCCTGGAAACCTTTATTTTTAAATATAACTCTTCTTAGTGATAATGTATGAAATGTTTAATAAATCAGTTCTTTTCTATTTTTAGTGAACATGAAAAGATTACTTTATACAAAAAATATCTAAAGTTGGAGTCTTCCAGACATGCTTGTAAAATAAAGGTAAGTCATTCCTAAATTTTAACTAATTTAAAACTACAGTTGCTTTCCTAATATATAGATATATTTATTTCCAAAAATTGGTAATGCAGTTAGTCCATCGTGGCCCCTGGTTTTATTTCAAAAATACTTAGTAAGCATGTAAAAAGAAATTATTTTCTAAAGTATTATCAACATTCTTCTTTTAAAATTTGATCATTTATTTCCTATGGTCATGTCAATGTACTTTTGTTAGTATAGCAGTGTTTGACACAATTAGAGAAGTTTCAGACAAGGGCATCACAAAGTTAAAGGAGTTTAGACTGGCGTTGTCAGCATGAGAAATTTTATTAAGGTAAACTTAGAAAGCATCACTACGAACAAAGCTAATGGAGGTGATGGAATTCCAGTTGAGCTATTTCAAATCCTCAAAGATGATGCTGTGAAAGTGCTGCACTCAATATGCCAGCAAATCTGGAAAACTCAGCAGTGGCCACAGGACTGGAAAAGGTCAGTTTTCATTCCAATCCCAAAGAAAGGCAATGCCAAAAAATGCTCAAACTGCCGTACAATTACACTCATCTCATACGCTAGTAAAGTAATGCTCAAAATTCTCCAAGCAAGGCTTCAGCAATACGTGAACCGTGAACTTCCAGATGTTCAAGCTGGATTTAGAAAAGGCAGAGGAACCAGAGATCAAATTGCCAACATCCGCTGGGTCATCGAAAAAGCAAGAGAGTTCCAGAAAAACATGTATTTCTGCTTTATTGACTATGCCAAAGCCTTTGACTGTGTGGATCACAATAAACTGGACAATTCTGAAAGAGATGGGAATACCAGACCATCTGACCTGTCTCTTGAGAAACCTGTATGCAGGTCAGGAAGCAACAGTTAGAACTGGACATGGAACAACAGACTGGTTCCAAATAGGAAAAGGAGTATGTCAAGGCTGTATATTGTCACCCTGCTTATTTAACTTATATGCAGAGTACATCATGAGAAACGCCTAGCCGGAAGAAGCACAAGCTGGAATCAAGATTGCCGGGAGAAATGTCAATAACCTCGGATATGCAGATGACACCACCCTTATGGCAGAAAGTGAAGAGGAACTAAAGAGCCTCTTGATGAAAGTGAAAGAGGAGAGTGAAAAAGTTGGCTTAAAGCTCAACGTTCAGAAAACTAAGATCATGGCATCTGGTCCCATCACTTCATGGGAAATAGATGGGGAAAGAGTGGAAACAGTGTCAGACTTTATTTTTTGGGGCTTCAAAATCACTGCTGATGGTGACTGCAGCAATGACATTAAAAGATGCTTACTCCTTGGAAGGAAGGTTATGACCAACCTAGATAGCATATTTAAAAGCAGAGACATTACTTTGCCAACAAAGGTCCGTCTAGTCAAGGCTATCGTTTTTCCAGTGGTCATGTATGGATGTGAGAGTTGGACTATAAAGAAAGCTGACCGCCGAAGAATTGATGCTTTTGAACTGTGGTGTTGGAGAAGACTCTTGAGAGTCCCTTGGGCTGCAAGGAGATCCAACCAGTCCATCCTAAAGGAGATCAGTCCTGGGTGTTCATTGGAAGGACTGATGTTGAAGCTGAAACTCCAATACTTTGGCCACCTCATGCGAAGAGTTGAGTCATTGGAAAAGACCCTGATGCTGGGAAGGATTGGGGGCAGGAGGAGAAGGGGATGACAGAGGATGAGATGGTTGGATGGCATCACCGACTCAATGGACATGGGTTTGGGTAAACTCTGGGAGTTGGTGATGGACAGGGAGGCCTGGCGTGCTGCGATTCATGGGGTTGCAAAGAGTCGGACACGACTGAGTGACTGAACTGAACTAAAACTTTACTGATGTCATCAGATCTAGAGGAAAGGTATTGAGCTGGAAATCGTAAGCCCTGACTATTAAGTGAAGTCTCTTGCTGACCAAAAAATTAACCTTGGGCAAGTTTCTTCATCTTTTGAGACCTACTTTATGGGTAATAATAGGAAACTAAAGAAAATTCTTGAATTATTCTTATCTCTAAAATTCTGTGCTGATTATTACTTACAGAGGAGCATGGAACTGATTATCCCAAGATGTTGTTTAGGTGTATACACTAATGGCTTCTAAAGTCATTTTAATAAAGTGATGCATTCATCCAACACATATTAGAGTGCTTATACATACCGGCTGCTGTACTAGGCATTTAGGAAGTGGCAGTTATGAAATAAACTGGAATGTTGCTGATACTATAGTGGCAAGACAGGTAGATTAAGTGTGCAAAATAGGTACAACATTCACTGGTGAGAAAGGCTTGGGGGTTGAAAAGCATAATATGCATGTTGAAATGTGGGTGTATACATTTCATGAGGTAATTACTTGTTGATGACAGTCACATCTTTGGTGCCACACTCAGTTTTTAGATCATGGGTCTGTATTCACCTGTGTCTTTGTGTGATGTATGGGTTTGTTGTCTCTGAAGATGAATGGGGTTTGTAACTGTCCTATGGAATTACCAGGGAGAGCAGAAAGTTTCATTGAGGAAAATCCTTGGGTTTGTATGAAGGCCTTGTCTGGGCCAGTAGTACCTTCAATAGTTTATGAAAGTTAAATGATAGTTACTGATGCATATCTTTGAGCACTCACTCAGTGATATATACTGGACATTTTAACACACAATCCTTATAACAACCATGTGAACTGATTTTACCCCTGACTCAAGTTTGGCATCTGCCCAGGGTCACCCAGGCACAGCCCTCACTGAACTCAGGTCTGTCTGATTCTAAATCCTGTTTGCTTTCCGCTTTGCTACTTTGCAGTCCCACAACACACAGGAAACATCTTGGTTTAGAAGCATGTACAAGATGAGGCAGCATAAAGCACTGAATAGCTCCTGGGACAGAAGCCAGAAGAACTAGGCTCAAAGTTTGACCTTTATTTACTCTATTGACAAATTAGAAAATCACCATGAACTAGTTTTATATGTGTAAACTATTGAGATCTCTTAGGTTGCCTTAATATTCCCTATGGTTTTAATTCTAAAATACTGAGTTATATTTAGCACTTCACAAACATTTTGCATGGGACCCTGGACAGTCTTCTTTTGTGTTACATATAGCATGTTTCAGGATGGTAAGATCTCTGATTGATACAGTTTATCTTTAGTTCCTTAAACAAAACATTATTAAATAAAACATTATTCATATGTCATCTTTTACTTAAAAAGGACTTTTTACATTTTCCTTGTTCTTTTGAATCTTTTCTTGGCTTTGACTGTTCTAGAGACAACTTAAAAATGTACTTGAATTTAATTTTTAGATTCTCGAATGCTTCTTTCTTACTTCAGTATTAATAAGAAATGACCTTAAATAATGGTTGTTTTTATTACTATTAATTTTGCTGAACTTTTTTGTTTTAATAGCTGCTCTCCTTTGATGAAAAGAACTGTGTGTTCATCAGTAAAGTTGTGGTACACGTAAGGCCGATCTCGGCACATTCTTCAGCAGGCTCTCCTGCTCTAGGGTCAAGGATAAACCTGGAGAGAGTCCAAACCATCATGGGGTCCATGGGGTCAAAGTTATCTCCTGGAGCTCAGCAGTTGATGAATATGGTGAGATTCCAGCAGCAGGTGAGTAGGAATGGATTTCTTTACAGAAACCATTACAGTTCTTTAAATGATAACTTTTTATTGGGACATGTGATAACATAAATCTTTTCCATTTAACTATTATTATTGATGTGACTGTTATCTTTACTAACTTTTCTAAAAATAACATTCTGTAGCCTTATGCTCTTACAAATAAAATATTTCTATTACAGACTTCATAATTTTCTATGAATTCACTCATTTATTCATTTAGCAAGTATTTACTTAGCCCCTTCTTCGTGAATGATGCTCTGTTCTGGTTACTACAGAAGGTTCCAAGGTGAATTAGTCTACGGCCTGTCCCTAAGGGTCTCTGTGGTCTTATAGGGGACTGCATAGGTGGGGTTAGGCACGTGAATTTGGAGGGATGCAACTTGAGAGATAGAGAACAGTATGGATTAAATCTTCAGTGCTGGAAGGAGTATAATGTAGCTAGGAAATGGATAGAAGTTCATTTCTCTGGAGTGAAGAAGCGATAGGAGAAGCCCCAGGTAGACTAGGGCTGGATCATGGAGGATTTTGAATGCTGTTATGAAGCTTGTGGGCATTTTTTACATATGTTGTGATTAACTCTGATCCACTATTATGTGTAAGATGAGGAGTCAGTAGAAAGTGAGGCTACGGGAAGGAAAGCATCTGTTATTTCTCGTCCAGATGAGGGTTAAGGAGGGTCTAAACTTGAAGGAGGAACCTAGTGCTGGTTTGTGAGATGGTACAACAGTGGGACCATTGGGACTTGACAATAATTAGTGTGGGGTTTGGGGGAGAAAAATAGAATCAAACGTGAAACTAAAGTTTTGAAGATGGCGATGCCAATAATACTCAGGGAACGCAAGGGAGGGTGTTACTTCGAGGGAAAAAAGTAGTTTAATATGGGAGTATTGAGTTTTCGATGTCAATACTATGTTCCCTGGGGTGACGTTGTGAGCCTTCGGAAACACGGACAGGCGGGAGCAGCCCTAGTAGATGACAGGGAAGGTGATGAAGGGAGCGACCGGAGCCAGGAAGGAAGACCCTGGGCGAGCAGCTGTGTTTTCTCAGAGCACAGGGAGAGGGACGAGGAGCCAGAGAGCAGGAGCCACTGTTTAGAGTAGCAGAGATGTGATGTCAGGAAACCTGGATTCAACGCTGACAGTGTTAGTTCTATGTTGTTTAGCGTTGCTTCCTCTATTTAAGGATAAATTTCTTCATGTTAAATGGTAATTGTTTACAATCTAGCAATGCTGCTGAGATCATAGGATGAATGTGAAAGTTTAAATTAAATAATACAAATAAAAAAGTCATATAACTTCTGTGAGATTTGCCATCATTAATTTAGTAGGAGTATCACTGGAGGGACAGGCAGACACAGGAGAACAGGAGAGCTGGTGATGATCTTGGAAACCTCGGAAAGGAGAGCTTCAAAAGGAACAGAGTCCGTCCTCTTCGTTCTCTGGTACAGTGATCTCACCTGCATAGCTCAGGCCGTTCCTAACGGATGCTCCTGCTCCAGCGCTCCCTTTCCACAGAGCAACCAGAATGATCTCAGAGGGTCCATCAGACTCGACTTCCCCTGTGTAACGTCCCCGAACTGCTTCCCCTCACACCACAGTTAATCCAGATTCCTCACCCTGTCATCTCGTTCCCTTCTCTACACCATCTCCTGTCGCACCTCCTCAGATGCTCGTCTCTAGACATTCTGAGGTGTGTGTTCCCCAAATATCCACCTGTGCTCCCACCTCAGGACCTCTGCACTCTTTAACTGTCTCTTTGGCCGGAATCCCCTCTTCCCGATCTTAGCAAGTCTGCCCTTTTCTTGTTCTTTCAGCCTCATCTTAAATGTTCCATCTTGAGCGAGACCTTCGCCAACCACGCTGTTAGATTAGACTTTCCTGCACTATCTGTATCATATTTTCATCATGGCTTTCTTCATTATTTTTGTTGTTTTATATATACACACACATATATACAGGTATATATATTGCTCTGTTTATCTCATTAAAATATAAGCTTTGTGCAAACAGAAATTTGATCTGTCATATTTATGACTCTAATGTATATGTTCCTTGATTATCAACTCAGCTTCTTTTGCAGATCCTTAATGGGTCAGCTTGTATAGCGAGGAGATGGAAACCAGATTCTGAGGATTAGATAGTAAATGAGTCGTTGGAATGTGGAGGTAGCCAGGTTAAAGTGGGTTGTTTCAAGAAGGCTAGAGATAAGGAATCTGCCTGTATCAGAATCCCTTGGAATGCTTATAAAGACAGAACACTGGCCCTCACTTGTGACCTAAATCCTGAGCGTATGATCCAGGACTCAGCTATTTCTAACCAGCAACACGAGATGAGCCCTATGCATAGTGTATTTTAAGAACAAATGCTTAAGGGGAAAGATCTAGTGGACATAGAGATTAAAAATTTAAAAACAGAAGAAACTTTGTGTGTGTGAAAGATTTTGGAAACATTGAAGAGGGTTAATGAATTTTAAAAAAATCAGTTCATGACTGATATTTATGTTTTAAAAACTTGTCTTTGTAAAAGAAATGATGCCAAAGTTTCAGGTGTTTTTTTGGTCATGTCTTTAAGGGGTTTTTTTTGCTTGTTTATGTAATTCCCAAAACAATATGCTGTCTTCATCTTGAATTTATGTCAGTTCACAAGTGTGTTAGGTAAATCATAAGAGTGCTTGCCCAACTCTTATCTTACTGTCAAGCTTGGTGTGTGTCTTTGTAGCTTTGTCTCATCCAGAAATGCAAGTCCTCCAACCAGCAGTACATGTGTTGTAACCTGTTTCCCCTTATATGCATATGCTAAATCCTTACCTGTGGGGGCATTTGGGAAACACCCTGGGGAAGAAAGGAGATGATCCTGTGAAATCTTCTTTTAAACATGCTCATAAATATCCTATTTCTATGGAAAGACTATACTTACGGAATGATTCTCACGGGATATACCTGGTTCTCTGGGATTGCTTTTGTTTGCAAACTAATCCATGGACTGTCTTTCTGAGAAGTGTCACATAAGCTCTGCATCTGCTGAGTGTAGAGTGGGGGTGTTCTGTCATCAGAGACCCTCCTTCTGTGGAAGGGGTGTAACCACACACACTGTCGAGAGCCTCCCCACGTTCACTGGGGTGGGACCTGTCCTGAGGGGAGAGGAAGGCCCTGGGAGCAGCCTCCTGGCCTCTCCTTGCTTCACCTGTGCCTCCTGCTTCCTTGTTTCCTGAAAAGTTTTATTAAAGTGGTTTCTTATTTCCTTGTATTTGGAGTTCACATGTGCTGACTTTGATTTGTTTTTGCTTCAGCAGTTTAGAATCATTGAGTAAGAATTCTGTCTCATAGTGCCTGGCATATGCTTGTCATTTAAAGTTATCTGAGTGAAAGCTCTGGGCCATTTTCTCAAAGAAAATATATTCAGTTATTCCAAGATTTTTCACTATTTACCTTGTTCATCTTAAAAAATAAAGAGATTCTCTTTGTTCTTGTTTTTTCAAGGTGATTAAAAGGTTAAAGCAAATCCTTTAAGATGTTCAGAGGTAAATATTTAATTTTTCAGAATTCTGGGAGTATATATACAAATTTGTGTTTACTTTTCACTGTCTTATTTCCAGGGCCTGAAACAGTACCTAACACAGAGTAGATTTCTGGTAAATATTTGTTAAATGAATGAGTTCTGGGCTAATTTTATCCAAGGATCATTTTTTAGTATATCCAGAAAATATATGGCTTGAGTGTCTTCACCTGATCTTGAATAATACTTTTCTTAGTCTCTCTTACAAGGTATTGAACAGTATTAACTGTGAGATGATATCCATCCCCTAATAAGAATCTCTAGGACTTCCCTGGTGGTCCAGACTACAAGCTTCCACCTGCAGGGAGCATGGGTTTGAACCCTGGTTGTGGAATTAAGATCCCTTGTGTGGTAGAGTGCAAGAAAATAAATAAGCAAACAGGTAAGTTAATAAAAAAGAATTTCTAGTAGAGTTCTGGGTTTAAAATGTAGGGCAGAGCCATCTAATGTAACAGTTAGCTAGGCTGGAGGTAGTTTTGCTTTTCTCTTGTGGAAAAATTGAGGAACATAGCAAGAACATGCCTCTCTAGAAGAAACTGTAACCTAACAAATGTGAGCCAGACTTTTCAGGAAGTAATATAGCCTAGCTGGTTGAGTTGAGGCCAGAAAACATAATCATTACCCTATAAATTATTACGGCAGACATGGCCCAAAAGTAGCTCATTTTAATCATTGAAAATGTCACAGAAGTATTCAAACTTTAAGTATATAAGTAGAACATTAAACTTTAAGCAAGCAACTATCTAGTATATCTTCCAGTGAAAACAAATTGCATATCCTCAATAAAGGACAGAAATGGTATGGACCTAACAGAAGCAGAAGATATTAAGAAGAGGTGGCAAGAATACACAGAAGAACTGTACAAAAAAGATCTTCACGACCCAGATAATCACGATGATGTGATCACTCACCTAGAGCCAGACTTCCTGGAATGTGAAGTCAAGTGGGCCTTAGAAAGCATCACTACGAACAAAGCTAGTGGAGGTGATGGAATTCCAGTTGAGCTATTTCAAATCCTCAAAGATGAAGCTGTGAAAAAGTGCTGCACTCGATATGCCAGCAAATATGGAAAACTCAGCAGTGGCCACAGGACTGGAAAAGGTCAGTTTTCATCCCAATCCCGAAGAAAGGCAATGCCAAAGAATGCTCAAGCTACTGCACAATTGCACTCATCTCACATGCTAGTAAAGTAATGCTCAAAATTCTCCAAGCCAGGCTTCAGCAATACGTAAACTGTGAACTTGCAGATGTTCAAGCTGGATTTAGAAAAGGCAGAGGAACCAGAGATCAAATTGCCAACATCTGCTGGATCATCGAAAAAACAAGAGAGTTCCAGAAAAACATCTATTTCTGCTTTATTGACTATGCCAAAGCCTTTGACTGTGTGGATCACAATAAACTGTGGAAAATTCTTAAGGAGATGGGAATATCAGATCACCTGACCTGTCTCTTGAGAAACCTGTATGCAGGTCAGGAAGCAACAGTTAGAACTGGACGTGGAACAACAGACTGGTTCCAAATAGGAAAAGGAGTATGTCAAGGCTGTATATTGTCACCCTGCTTATTTAACTTATATGCAGAGTACATCATGAGAAACGCCTGGCCGGAAGAAGCACAAGCTGGAATCAAGATTGCCGGGAGAAATGTCAATAACCTCGGATATGCAGATGACACCACCCTTATGGCAGAAAGTGAAGAGGAACTAAAAAGCCTCTTGATGAAAGTGAAAGAGGAGAATGGAAAAGTTGGCTTAAAGCTCAACGTTCAGAAAACTAAGATCATGGCATCTGGTCTCATCGCTTCATGGGAAATAGATGGGGAAAGAGTGGAAACAGTGTCAGACTTTATTTTTTGGGGCTTCAAAATCACTGCTGATGGTGACTGCAGCAATGACATTAAAAGATGCTTACTCCTTGGAAAGAAAGTTATGACCAACCTAGACAGCATATTAAAAAGCAGAGACATTACTTTGCCAACAAAGGTCTGTCTAGTCAAGGCGATGGTTTTTCCAGTAGTCATGTATGGATGTGAGAGTTGGACTGTGAAGAAAGCTGAGCGCCAAAGAATTGATGCTCTTGAACTGTGGTGTTGGAGAAGACTCTTGAGAGTCCCTTGGACTGCAAGGAGATCCAACCAGTCCATCCTAAAGGAGATCAGTCCTGGTTGTTCATTGGAAGGAGTGATGTTGAAGCTGAAACTCCAATACTTTGGCCACCTCATGCAAAGAGTTGAGTCATTGGAAAAGACCCTGATGCTGGGATGGATTGGGGGCAGGAGGAGAAGGGGACGACAGAGGATGAGATGGCTGGATGGCATCACCAACTCAATGGACATGAGTTTGGGTAAACTCTGGGAGTTGGTGATGGACAGGGAGGCCTGGCATGCTGCAATTCATGGGGTCGCAAAGAGTCGGACATGACTGAGCGACTGAACTGAGCTGAACTGAGGGTGGCCTACATATGTGACAGTGGGCAGCTGATTCTTAATTCTAGGAAAATTATCAATTATTTTGACTCATTAGAAAATACCACAGACTAAAGAGGCCTTTGTAGTGGAAACATTAAAATATGCCTGTGCAATTTTACTAAGTATGCTTGTATTTATTTGAAGATTTTCCTCAGCAAAACTACACTGACATGACTAGAAGTCCTGACTCTGGAGTTAGGTGTCCGGGGTTCCAGTCCTACGTCTGCCACAGACTAGCTGTGTTCCCTTGGCCAGGTTAGCTTTAGTCTTTTCTCCTCAACTCAGTATTACGACAGTGGCTGTAGCTGCTCCATGTGAATGTTCTGAGGCTCAGATGGAAGAAGGCACCTCGCCTGACTCTAGGTCACTCCAGAGTTAGCTGTCATTGTCATGAATGTGCCTGCTGTTTCCTTATCTGCCTTCCTTAGAATTGTGTCGCCGTCGGAGAGCAGCTCTGGTCGATTCTGGGGAACACGGGACACAAGCACGCGATGGGACTGCAGCCCTCGTCCACCCCGGGAGCCTCCGACAGGTCATCCTCCACGCCTTTTCCTTTCAGAACTGGGTTGACCTCTGGAAACGCGACTGAGGACTCGGAAGCTAACACTGAGAAAAGTACGCAGCCAGCTGGTGGAGGACGTACGAGCAGCCTCCAAGAGTGTAAAATTGTGCCACAAAGCCGTTCTCTTCTTGAGAATGATCTGAAGAATGCAGTATCTTCTTTCTTATCAAAGAAAGCAAGTGACAGCTCACACATCCCTAACTCCGAGCTGCTGCCTTTTCTGCAGAATCTGTGTGGTCAGGTGAGCCATCTCCGGGTGGGCCCCGGCTCCAAGTGGCAGGACAGCATCACCGAGCCCGGCGGAGGTGCTAGGGGAGCCACATAAGTGTTGAGACCAGTGTGGTCGAGATGGGGTGTTGGGGAGGCAGAGGAGGCAGGGGGAGGAAAGACATTTGTTTCAGTAGCTTCTGCCTGAAATTGTTTCCGGAGAGACTGTAGGAGCTTTGATATTTCACCATTGACACAGAAAGAAATAGAGGAAAGAAAGATTCTGCGGAGTAGAATGTGTTGCTTTGAAAGAAGTGTGTAAACTGAAGGTGCCGAGCACTTCTCAGGCATTTGGTGGGAGGAGTATAAGCAGCAGACAAGGGTTGGAGTAGAGAGTTACCTGTATGAATGGAGAGGAGCTGTGGTAGCCATGATGTGTACACTGTTTGCCTGATTGTATGAAGTGAACTATTGCAATGGATTTTCTTTGTAGATCCTATGTGACCTGGGCTGATTTTGGAATCATCCAAACATTTGTCAGCTTGTAATTGTTAATAGTGTACAGGCCCTTATCCTCTGATCTCATAATTCCAATTTTTTCCACTCCTGCTTTGATTGAGGGGTAGTTAAGTGTTTAATATGTGCAGGAGACGCAAGAGACACAGGTTCCATCCCTGAGTCGGGAAGATCCCCTGGACTAGGAAATGGCAACCCACTCCACTCTTCTTGCCTGGAAAATTACATGGACAGAGGAGCCTGCCAGGCTACAGTCCATGAGGCTGCAAAGAGTTGGATGCGATTGAGCATACACACACCATCCTTTAGATAGATGGAATGTTTCCAAATATTGCACTAGGTGGGAATTCAGGACTTCAACCATGGTTCTGACTTAACCATTTTGCCTTATTATTTCAGTCTTTTGATTTAGGCTTTTTTTACATCTCAAATGAGGTCGTTGTATTGGTTGAAATTTTCTTAATGTATTTAATAGCATTGAAATTTGAGGAGTTTAGTAAGTTATTGAAACAAATGGTGGTTCTTACTTGGGAAGAACAAGGAAAGGTAACAGTGTTTTTTAATTGTTGATAGTCTTCATCAGTGTTAACTTGTGAAATGGCAAAACAAACAAATACTAAAACGCAAAGATAAAAAAACCTAAACATTTAAAAGCTGCACTTTCTTGATAGCTCAGTTGGTGAAGAATCTGCCTGCAATGCAGGAGACCCTGGTTCAATTCCTGGGTTGGGAAGATCCACTGGAGAAGGGATAGGCTACTCACTCCAGTATTCTGGCCTGGAGAATTCCATGGACTGTATAGTCCATAGGGTTGCAAAGAGTCAGACACGACTGAGCAACTTCCACTTCCACTTTTCTGATTCCAGCTGAACTGGAATGTCTCCAGTTCTCTCAGATCCTCCGTATTAACAATAAAAATCTCTCAATATAATACAGTAAACACACAAAGACTATAAAAGGTGGAGAGAAGTCAGATTGCCTAGAGCCTCTGAAGCTTTAGTGTTTCTTAGTTCCTGCTTATCAGAGTTTCTTTCATCATAGGGGGATATGGGATTTTGTCAAGTATTTTTCCTATGGCCATTTATACGATCATGAATTTTCTTCAGTAATCTCTTCATATGGTAAATTACATTAGTTTCAAAAACTGAACCTGCCTAGCATACCTAGAATAGATCCCACTTGACTGTGGGGTCTAATTCTTTTTTATACAATCCTAGAGCTGATTTGCTAATATTTTGTCAAGCATTCTTACATCGAATTCATTGGAGATACTAGTCTGTATTTATCTTTTACTGTCTTTGTCTGGTTTTACATTATGAGAGTAATACTTGTCTCATAAAATGAGTTCTACTTTTTTTTGAGTTCTACATTTTAGAAGAGATTGTGTAAAATTGATGTGATTTTTTTTTTTTGTACAATGTTTGATATTGATAGAAGTCTCCAATGAAACCAGTTGGGCCTGGATATTTCTTTCCTGGTAACTGTTAAATTACAAATTCAGTTTCTAACACAATAGTGTTGTCAATTGTTCCTGTTGATATGAAGGTTTAATGCAATACATACTAAAATTATACCACAATATTTTGTAGCTATAAATAGGATTATTTTTAAATTTCTATGAAAAGCAAAAGAGGAAGAATAGCTAAGACAACCTTGAGAAAGAAGAATGAAGTGAGCGGAATCCCTCTTCCAGTGTTGAGTCTTCTACAGCGAGGGTATCAAGACAGGGCAGTGATGGCAGAGAGGCAGACACAGGGGTCAGTGGAGCCCAATAGAGGGCTCAGGGATAGACCCCCACAGATGTGCTCAGCTGAGTGTTGACAGAGGTGCAACAGCAGTTCAGTAAAGGAAGAAGAGTCTCTTTAACTCATGGTGCTGGAGCAGATGGATATCCAAAGAGCATAAAGTGAACTATGACCCAAACCTCGTACCTTATACAAAACTTCACTCAAAATGAATCAGAGACATAAATGTAAAACATGAAGCTATGAAAGTTTTCTAACAACCCATAGGAGACATTCTTTGGGAACCTATACAAGACTTCTTAGATAAGACACCAAAAATGTTTGACTTCCATGAAAATGTTAAAGCTGTTGCTCTGTGAAAGACTCTTTTAGGAGGAATAAAATGCAAATTCCAGAATGGGAAAAAAATATTGAAGATTACAAATCCAGATTGCAAATCCAACAGATGACTTACATCTAAAATATAGAAAGAGCCCTAAAAATTCAAAATTTAAAAAAAAAAATCCAATTAGAAAATGGGCGAAAGCATAGACATTTTACCAGATAAGACATACAAAGCAAATAAGCACATGAAAAGATGTGTCAATAGTATCAATTGGGTCTTGATATTATATCATAGTTAGGTAAGAAGTAAAGACCAGGACCATTGGGTGAAGGTACTGGGCAAATACAGTATCTTTACAACTTCCTACGAATCTATAGTTATTTGAAAATAAAGAGAACAATAAAAAGCTCCTCATATATTCTAGAGTGTTGTTGTTCAGTCGCTCAGTTGTGTCTGACTCTTTGTGACCCCATGGTCTGCAACACGCCAGGCTTCCCTGTCCTTCACCATCTCCCAGAGTTCGCTCAAACTCATGTCTATTGAGTCAGTGATGCCATCCAACCATCTCATCCTCTGTCGTCCCCCTCTCCTCCTGCCGTCAATCTTCCCCAGCATCAGGGTCTTTTCCAATGAGTCGGCTCTTCGCATCAGGTGGCCAAAGTATTGGAGCTTCAGCATCAGTCCTTCCAATGAATATTCAGGGTTGATTTCCTTTAGGTTTGACTGGTTTGATCTCCTTGCTGTCCAAGGGACTCTCAAGAGTGTTCTCCAGCACCACAGTTCGAAAGCATCAATTCTTTGGCGCTCAGCCTTCTTTATGGTCCAACTCTCTCATCCATGCATGACTACTAGAAACCACTACATTCTAGAGTAAGGTTCTAAAACTTTTTGGTGTTTACCCTCTTAAAAATAATTGAGCACTCCAAAGAACTTTTTTTTTTTTAATTAGCTTATTTATCTATTTTTTAACTTTACAATATTGTATTTGTTTTGCCATACATTGACATGACTCTGCCATGGGTGTACATGTTTTCCCCTTCCAGAACCCCCCTCCCACATCCCTCCCCATCCCATCCCTCTGGGTCATCCCGGTGTACCAGCCCCGAGCACCCTGTATCATGCATCGAACCTGGACTGGCGATTCGTTTCACATATGATAACTTACATGCTTCAGTGCCATTCTCTCATATCCTCCCGCCCTCGCCCTCTCCCATAGAGTCCATAATACTGTTCTATTTATCTGTGTCTCTTTTGATGTCTCGCATACAGGGTTATCTTTACCGAACTTTAAAGAACTTTTATTTATGTAGACTATATAAAAATATTTGTTAGTTTAGAAATAACAATAAACCCATTACATAGTAACAAATATCGTTTTGAAAAAATACCATATTTTCTTTTTTAAAAGTTTTGTGAGAATGGTATTGTTTCACATGTATGTAAAACTGTATTGACTTTGGGTTGTAGTTTCATATATGTTGCCTTATAGCATGTATAACTCAATATAGCTAGTAAGACCACAGTAGAAATACTGAGAACAAACTGAGTTACTTCTGAGAAAAACATTTATCTATACCCTAAACCTACTGCCTTAAAGAATTCTAGGAAACAGAATACACAACTATGTGGCTATTAGTTATCAGAGTAATGACATTATACATGGTGTGGCCTCTGGATAATTCATTGTACATTTATTATACAATTCATGTTCAGATAACTTATTAGTGTTATTATAAAAATACTTTTGATCTCATGGAATGCCTGGAAAAATATGAGGAGATCCTAGGGTTTTGTGGACCACACTCTGAAATTCACTATCCTTGTCCTTCCAATGCTTTAGAAGGTTGTTTGGATGAAGAAAAGAGAAAACTGTTAAAATGGTAGGGTTGCTTGGGGAAGAACTTGGAAGACATACAAAGACCTTAAAGAAAAAGCAAGATTGCTTTTGATCTGGAGCGCAAAACATAAAAGAAAGACCCTTTGTATCTAAAGACTTGTTTTTGAGGGTAGAAATTTTGTCATCTTCATTTTTATATTCTTATTTCAATTTATGCTTAAATATTTAAAGAACTGAAGCAATAGTAATGCTTTGAGCATTTGAGATTGTATGTGTCTAGAATCTGGAAACATGTTGGAAAGCAATGTGTATTTGCTACTTTATTGTAGTGTATTTTGGTTGTTTTTGTTATAATCCTAGGGAAAATTGTCATAATATTTTTTAAAATTTATTTTTAGAATAGAAGAGCAACCTGTTTGTTCCTACTTGGAAAAAATTCTTTCTAAAAATATGGAACTGATGGAAAAGAAACTTACAGACTACATTGATCAGCGAATATATAAACTCCAGGAGCACATAGATAATAAGATTGCTTTGTTAATGGACTTGCTGCAACGTCCCAACTCCCCACCCTCTGGGATGCCTCTGAGACATTATGACTCTGGAGAAGGACTTTCAAATGGAGAAAGATAAGCACTCAACATGTACAAAGTACTACAGATATTTATTACATATTTATTACAAAGCCAAACACCAGGAGTTAAAGCAACTATTTAATGTCATTTGAAATATTACCACTTACTTACGTGAAGTGACCTCAGCATTCATTTTCCTGCACATGTTGTAAATCCAGTACTGTACACTAAGTTAACATGGTGGGATCTTCAGTTATTTTTGTTTGTAATATTTTTCACTCTTACTGAAATTTATGTATACTTCTGGATTAAATGTTTAAGATTTTAAGGATTTCTAAAGCAGTTCATTAGTTGTATTGTATATGTGTTTTGTTGAAGTACTTTTTTTTATACAAAGACTTTTTACAGTCAGGAGTCTGAAAAAGAATGCTTAGAGTATTTGATAATTTTTCTTTTTCTGATTGATTGTTTTTGAAAAATTGGATCCTTAAGACTTGGAAACTTTCATTCAAATCACTAATTTACTTTTGTATTATTTATCTCAGGTAATGAGGAAAATACAGTGTTTGGCATGTGTGAAAGTAGTTTGCTAATGCTATGCTAAGTCGCTTCAGTCGTGTCCGACTCTGTGCGACCCCATGGACAGCAGCCCACCAGGCTCCTCTGTCCACGGGGTTCTCCAGGCAAGAATACTGGAGTGGGGTGCCATTTCCCTCTCCAAAAGTAGTTTACACTGAGGTTAATATTACTGGTTTCAGTACAGTGTCATAGTAGAGAGGGAAGTACAAATCAGAGCTAGCCTATTCCTTGTTAGGAATGTTATTTTAGATCTAGTGTTTGATGCAAAATGAGAGAAGTCGTTTTATTTTATCTCAGTCAATCCAAAAGATACAAGGAACTGTTTTCCTTTATGGACTGGTACAGGTTCCTCTTTCCAGAACCCTTTTCTGTATATTTAAAGCATGAAATTCTGAGGATCTGCACTGAGGGGTTGAGGCACATGAATCAAGGAGATTTCAATTCTCTCAGGCAGACTTAATTTTTAGAAATTATAACTATCATATGTGTGTTGAAGGGTAATGATTCACATTGAAAAAATAAATGTATCCACTCTGGAAACTACTTGTCTAAGTAAACAGAAATTTTTTTATTTTCACTCTCTTTTTTAATTGGAGGATAACTGCTTTTACAGTGTTGTGTTGGTTTCTGCCGTACAACGCCATGAGTGTATATGTATCCCCTTCCTTTTGAGCCTACCTCCCTCAACTATCTTTTCTTAAAACGCTTTATGAAAGGGGGTGTTTTGCAATCGACATTGTGGTCAGTTCTTTCAAATGAGGGCTAATTTACATACTCTTGTTCATTTGTATCACACTACAAAGGTGACACAGTATATGGGACATACTCTCACTACAGCCACTCGAGAATTTGCATATTTTTCTATTCTTTTCTAATTGATGGGACAACATACTTAGCTGTAAGATAGCATTTCCATTGTTGTTCGGGAGAAATGCCTCTCCCTCCAAGCTGAACCCTTTAGTTCAGTTTTACCCACTTCTGGTAGTTGTAGGCACAGCTACTGAAGCCTGCATGACCTAAGCCTGTGCTCTGCAGTAAGAGAAGCCACCACAATGAGAAACCCGCTCGCTGCAACTAGAGAAGAGCCCATGTAGCAACTAAGACCCAGCAAAGCCAAAGATAATTAAAATTATTTTTAAAAATGCCTCCTTCCAGATATGTGATTCATATTAGAAGTCTCACCTTGATTACACCTGAAACAGAAATATGGTCATATCAAAAAGATATATAAAGGTTCAACACTGAAAAGAGCTGATATCAAATATTCTTCAACTGAATTTTCCACCTTGTAGATACCAAAATCTCTCTCTTAAAAAAAAGTGGGGAAGCTGGGCCTGGAATCCAGGACTCCTTCCCTTCTCCCTGTTTCCATCCCCTGCTCCCGGTGCCCATGTAGATTCTGGTGTAGAACCTTATTATTTTGAATTGCTCTCCTTTGACATTTGAAATCTACGGCTATTGAAAGGTGAAGTGACTCATCTCTCAAGGGAAAGCAAATACAGCATCTTCCTTGTTGTCCCTTCCTGCCCTCACATCGCTACTTCCTCCTTAAAGGCAGTCCCATGCCCTGCATTGGACAGCAGCCCAGGGTTTCAGTTTTCTACCATTCTGACATTTTCTCTGTAAGTGTTCTTGGAGAACATATGTCCATGATGATGTAGAGGAAAAAACACAAGGATTGATAAATCTGAGTTCTTCCTTCCTGGTCACTTAACTGCTGTCTAACTTTGTGTGAAGGATTCAATATTTTTAATAACCTCAGTTTTCCCTTCTGTAAAATGGGAATATCACAGCTTCCATCTTGTGTGAGTTTATAATACTCTGAACATGAAGCAACTAGTACAGGTCTGGCACACAGGAGGTGACAATTAAATGTTAATCTCCCTCTTCCCTATTTTTGGCTACCCTGAATCTTCACTGCTGCGTGTGGGCTGTTCTCTAGTTGTGATGTGCAGGCTTCTCACCACAGTGGTTTCTCTTGTTGCAGGGCACGGGCTCTAGGGCACACAAGCTCAGTTGCTGTGGTGTGTGGGCCTGGTTGCTCCACACGTGGAATCTCCCCAGACCAGGGATTGAACCCATGTACCGTGTGCATGGGTTCCTATGCACTGTACCACCAGGGAAGTCGTATGATTCTTAATAACCCTAGAATTCCAGGCAATTTGAAAGCCCCCCTTCTCTTGTATTTCTTTGAGGGGTAAAGAGAAGTCAGTTCTCTGTCAGTGGTGTAGGGCTGTGATTCTCAACATGTGGCAGCATCAGTGTGACCTGGGAAGTTGTTACCTGTGCAGATTCTCAGGCCCCACCCACCCTGTTTGAGTCATCGAATTGGGGGTGTGGTGGGGCACAGCAATTGTGCTTTTAAGTAGCTCTGCAAGTGCTTCTGATACTCTGTCCGGTTTCAGAACCACGGGGATAGGGTAAGGAAGAGTACAGGCTCTGGAGCCAGGTTGCTTGGATTCCGTTCCTCTCCGCCTTCCATTAGTATGTGCCTTTGGTCACATTAAGTGACTTCTCTGGACTTTCTTAGGCTTCTCCAGTGGCTCATCTGGTAAAGAACCTGCCTGCCAACACAGGAGGTACTGGAGATGTGGGTTCTATGCCTGGGTCAGGAAGATCCCCTAGAGTAGGAAATGGCAACCCGCTCCAGTATGGGAGCCTGGAAAATTCCACGGACAGAGGAGCCTGGGGACTACAGTCCATGGGGTTGCAAAGGATCGGACCCAGCTGAGTGATGGAGCATAGCACACTGGACTTTCTTAGCCATTGACTGGGAATTAGATCACATCTACCCCTGAGAGAAGGCCGTTGAGAAGATTAACTGAGGCAGTTCTCATGAAACCTTGAGACAGCCTTGTAGTTTAGTGCCCTGTTCTCAGCTTGGCCTCACACTAAGATCACCTGGGCACTTACAAAAAAAAACAAACAAACACCCGTGGGTGTGTATTTATTTCAAAATAAAAGGTTAAAAATAAACCACTGGTTCTTGGGTCCCACCCCTGGAGATTGTGATCTAAGTCTAGGGTGTTTGGCCCATAGGTCTAGGTTTTAGGAAGCTCCCCTGCTGATTATAGTGCACAGAAAAGCCCAGAACTAGAAGTGCAGTGTCTTGGGGACAAGCATCTGGAAGAACTAGCTGGCTACTAACTCTGTTCATCCCATTTACAAACAGTATGATCTGACCCCTGTGAGCTCGAGCTGGGGGCACAGCCATCATTAGTCAGTGACCATCAGCCATGCCCATCATCATCATCTATAAGCAACTGACTGTCTAATCGAGTTTTCAGTATGGGCAGACTTCAGCCTTCCTTGTTCAGAGATCAAAGTCTCCACTTGCTGAAAGTGGGGAAAGATGATTCTGACGTGTGGTTTTCTGCTCTCTTATGGTCCAGGTGCCGGTCTCACTGGGGCTGAGTTTCAGGATCAGGGCTTTGTGGGTTTCTGCTCCCCACCGGGAGATCCCCACTCAGCCACGTTTCTAGAAGTGAACTATGTTTCCCTCATCACAGGGTTAGCTACCAGGACTTTACGTCTGCAGTGTGAAGCTCTGGGGAGAACAACATGTATGACGTCTCGAAACAGGGTTCACAAAGAGGAAAAATTTCTTAGAGCCTGAAGGAGGACAGTTTTAAAAAGAAACTAACTGAATGTGAATGAACACATACTTCATCATGGAATCTAACGGTTAACTTTTATCTTGCTTTCTTATTAAAGTCTTTATTGAATTTGTTATAATTTTGTTTCTGTTTTTTATGTTTTGGTTTTTTGGTTTAGAGGTATGTGGGATCTTAGTTCCTCGACCAGGGATTGAACCCACACCCCCTGCATTGCAAGGCGAAGTCTTAACCACTGGACTACCACGGAAGTCCCTATTTTTCTTTCTTCTCTCTGGCTGATGGGTGATATACTTATAAAAATGATATTTAGTAAAAATAACACTTTTTACCTGCCTCTTGAGAAATCTGTATGAAGGTCAGGAAGCAACAGAACTGGACATGGAACAACAGACTGGTTCCAAATAGGAAAAGGAGTACCTCAAGGCTGTATATTGTCACCCTGTTTATTTAACTTATATGCAGAGTACATCATAAGAAACGCTGAGCTGGATGAAGCACAAGCTGGAATCAAGATTGGCGGGAGAAATAATCATAACCTCAGATATGCGGATGACACCACCCTTATGGCAGAAAGTGAAAAAGAACTAAAGAGCCTCTTGATGAAACTGAAAGAGGAGAGTGAAAAAGTTGGCTTAACGCTCAACATTCAGAAAACTAAAATCATGGCATCCAGTCCCATCACTTCATGGGAAATAGATGGGGAAACAGTGGAAACAGTGTCAGACTATTTTTTTGGGCTTCAAAATCACTGCTGATGGTGATTGCAGCCATGAAATTAAAAGACGCTTGCTCCTTGGAAGGAAAGTTATAACCAACCTAAACAGCATATTAAAAAGCAGAGACATTACTTTGCCAACAAAGGTCCATCTAGTCAAGGCTATGGTTTTTCTAGTAGTCGTGTATGGATGTGAGAGCTGGACTATAAAGAAAGCTGAGCACTGAAGAATTGATGCTTTTGAACTGTGGTGTTGGAGAAGACTCTTGAGAGTCCCTTGGACTGCAAGGAGATCCAACCAGTCCATCCTAAAGGAAATCAGTCCTGGGTGTTCATTGGAAGGACTGATGTTGAAGCTGAAACTCCAATACTTTGGCCACCTGCTGCGAAGAGCTGACTAACTGGAAAAGACCCTGATGCTGGGAAGGATTGAAGGCAGGAGGAGAAGGGGACGATAGAGGATGAGATGGTTGGATGGCATCACTGACTCAATGGACGTGAGTTTAGGTAAACTCTGGGAGTTAGTGATGGACAGGGAAGCCTGGCGTGCTGCAGTCCATGGTGTCGCAAAGAGTCGGACACGACTGAACTGAACACTTTTTAAAGTTTTTTATTTTCTTTTGTTTTGATGTGGACCATTTTTTAAGTCTTTATTGAATGTGCTACAATATTATTTCCCTTCTGTGCTTTGGTTCCTTGGTTATGAGGCGTGTGGAATCTTAGCTCCCTGACCGAGGATTGAGCCTGCACCCCCTGCATTGGAGGCAAAGTCTCAACCAGTGGAACCACCAGGGAAATCCCAGTAAGTATTTTTTATTGACGTAGGATTGACAAATAAAAATTATATATATGTAAGATATACAACATGATGTTCTAGTATATGTATACATCATAAAATGATTACCAAAATCAAGTTGATTAACATACCTACCACTCACGTGGCTACCATTTGTGTGTGTGTGGTGAGAACACTTGATATCTACCAACTTAGCAAAATTCAAGTACACATTCACACAACAGGAATAAAAACTACATTTCTGAGCTTCACTTGCAGCTAGTTGAGACCATGTCATCTAGTTCTATCTAGCACAGGGGATTTAAAGAGAAATGGAATGCACAGGTTTTCTCAACCTCTTTCCTCTTCGCTAGAATTTAAACATGAAAGTTAGAGGACCAGCAGTCACCTTGGACCATGCTGTGACTTTGGGGAAAGATCCCACATACAGTAACATGGCCCCTGACCTGGGAAGGACAGCCAGCCTGACCGCTTGCTGCTGGGCATCTTAAAGAGGAGAGAAATAAAATTCTTACTTGTTCAAGCCACTGTTATTTGAAATTTTGTTATAGTCACACCTAATCTTAAGTGATAAAATAGTCAAGTGATTTGTTCAGCCTAACATGAAAAAGAAAAAAAAATGAGCTTTTACAAGGTTTGAAGATGTCTCAAGCTTTAGACACTCCTGAATCTTTAATTAATTTGCCTGTGCCCAGTCTTAGTTGCATGTGGGATCTAGTTCCCTGACCAGGGATCGAACCGAGGCCCCTACATTGGGAACTCGGGAGTCTTAGCCACTGGACCACCAGGGAGGTCCCTCCCCTCTCCTTTTGACCTTTTCTGAATTCTTCCAGTTGGTGGTAGCTTGTTATTTCCATGTTCCTTACCAGGGTCTCCTGTTTGTAAGATAACTCAGTGGTTCCCCTAACAAATCCACCCTCAACTCAGTGGGGGAGCCCCCAAGAACTTGAAGCTGGAGCTCCACAGGGTAGGATGAAGCCACACCCCTTAGCATGGCCTCTGACACGAATCTCTCTCTCAGCCTAGCTCACTCATCCCGACAACTAGGTTCACACCTCAGCCTGGGCCTTCTCTGCATCTCCTCCTCCACTTGTTCAAATGCTAATGTCTTCTCTCCTGAAAGCCTCCCCTGAGGCTCTCACATGATTTTGCACCCTGAACAGATACTTGAATTCAGGAACCAAGCTTCTATGTCTGTACTTTGTCTTGCTGAATCCACTATTTTAAATCCAGAAGATGCTCAAAAAAATAAATATACACTGAGATGAAAGAAACTGTTAGTCGCTCTGTCATGCCTGACTCTTTGAGATCCCGAGGCTCCTCTGTCCATGGGATTCTCCAGGCAAGAATACTGGAGTGGGTAGCCACTCCCTTCTCCAGGAGATCTTCCTGTCGCAGGGACCGAACCTGGGTCTCCTGAATTGCAGTCAGATTCTTTAGTCTGACCCACTAGGGAAGCCCTGAGATGAAGGAAGGGGATTTGTTTGTTCACTTTTCATGTTACTAAAAATGCTTTAGTTTGCAAGTGCTTTTCATGTCCTATCCAACTCTATTAGGATTCTCCAGAGAAACAGAATAGGACATTTGTTGTTGTTTAGTTGCTAAGTTGTGTCCGACTCTGCAACCCCATAGACCTCAGCCCGCCAGGCTCCTTTGTCCATAGGAGTTCCCAGGCAAGAATACTGGAGTGTGTTGCCATCTCCTTCTCCAGAGGATCTTCCCGACCCAGGAACTGAACCTGAGTCTCCTGCTAGGCAGATAGATTCTTTACCATTGAGCCACCTGGTAAGCCTATAACATAAATACTATGATGTAAAATTAAATACTAACTACTGACATAAAGTCAGTACATCTTATGTTACATGATATGGAAATAAGAAAGAAAACATACTTGCTTAATATATGTAAATACACACAACATATTCATAACAAATAAGGAGGAAATATTCATGACAGAGTCCTTGTTTCTGTAACTAGTCAGATGGTGGCAGTTGGCGTTTATAACCACCTTCTATTACTCATTCTGTATTGAGTCCCTTGTTTATGTCGCAGTAGCACGATGTCAGGGGATCATAGTTGGCAGGCAAGTTACATTCTTCACAGCACTGGAAGCTGGGGTAAGACTCGGGGGTGGAGGTTGCAGCCTCGGTGACCTTGTCTTGATCACTACAGGTAATGGTCGTAGCAACGGGTGTCTTTGCAGCACTTAAGAAAAGACATACATAGAGCATAGGATTAGAATTTTTCTTCTTGGTCCACCTGTTACAACTGTCAGGGGGATCTGGAAAGTTTGGGCCTGGAACCAATCAAACCCATGACACCAGCCCGAGAGGAAAGCAACTCTGCCCTCGTCCCAAGCTCCTGTCCGATCCCTTCCTCTCCTAAGAGTGCCAGACATGTAAGATCAGGTTCCAGCAAATGAGGGAGAGGGAGTTGCAAGTGCGGGTCACCCAGGTGATCACCCAGGTCCGCCAAGTGCAGAGCACAACCCGGGAGGTTGCCAAGTCAGCCTCCTGGGTGCTGGGAGTTTCCTGCCTGCTCACAGACTGAGCTTCCCTAGAATGGGGACACGACTGCGGCTTTTTTGTGTGTGTGTTATTCTCCCCACTTATCACATAAGGAATCTGAGACACGGAGAAGCTCAGTGACTTCATCTAACACATACAAGTGGAGGAGGAGCTGGAAATAAAAACCAGGCCATTCAGAGCTTGACGCAGGGCTCCGTTTGGGAAACGTGCTGTCTCCTTGGAACGTTCATGCGTGGGAACACCGCTGCCTCTGACAACCAGTCTCGCCCATATTTGAAGGTCCCTTTCCCCCAAATTTAACACTCCCTGTTCTGATCTACACTCCCTGGTGAGGCAAACCCCAGAATCTTCACACAACTCAGCTTCCCCAGGGTCCTACAGGCCCATCCCACTGTGCCCAGAGCCAAGGACCCTCTGAGAGCTCCCCAACTCAGGCAGGGGAAACTTCAGCTCAGCCTGTCCTCCGAGTGAGCAGAGGCAGACTCAGTCATGCCATCTTCAGTCTGCAGTCCTGTGGAATCGACCTGCTGAGGGTAAACCCGGTGAGGCCAAGGGAGGGCAAAGCAGCGCAGACCTAGTGGCTGAGAACATTCTTCTTGTGAGTTCACAGCCTCAGATGGGAAGGGGTAGAAAGCCAGATTCTACCCTCCCCGCCTCGGTCCTCTCAAACCCTCCTGCTGTTCCTGACCTCACCCAGGGTGCGGCCACAGGGCTGGGGATGACCCCGCTCAAGCACGGAGCCCCAGGATCCCATGTGAGGGGGTGTTAGCCCCTCTTACCCACATCACTCACTTTAACTGGTTGGCTACTTTGTAGTAAAGAAAGATGATGACACCTATGAGCACGAAAGCTGTAATCAGTAAGGCGCTCCCAATGGCGATCATGATCTCGAGGTCAAACATCTCTCACACACCTGGGCAGAGAAGTGCGAGCCGTGAGTGTGAGTGTGAGCTCCTGCCCCCCTCCCCTGCCCCCCAGTCACTTAGCAACCACAGTATGCTTCCTTCAGAGGGGGGACAGGGAACCCAAACCACAGAGCCTTCCTTATGCATGGAAACATGAATCTTCCTAGAAGCCTAGCATCCCAAAGTGGTCCGGGTTGGGTTTATTCGTGGATGAAAAAGGACTGAAAGAGAAAGTCCAGAGGGAAGAAAATCAACAGAAAACTTGAGAAGAATCTTTTCCTTTCACAGGCAGTAACATGCAGCTGTCCATCAAAAACAAGCCTGCACTGGAGCAAAGGGTTTTATTCCCAAACACCTGGGTCTCATGAAATACGTTTACTGATAAGAGTCAGGATTGACCCCTTGCTGTCCAGCAAATTTAAAAATACTATTTTATGGGAATGACTCAGGGAAAGACACATTATGCTGTGTAATAAAGTACACAGACCCGTTTTATAAGTGATTATGTCTTAAGGAAAAGGTTTTCAGTTCTCCTACTGACAACTGTCATGCCATCTCATGGTTTTAGGAGATTCATGGAGCCTTTTTTTCCTCATTCTGTCTCTACAGGAGACAAGAGGCCTTTCTGCCCTTTTCCCCCCTATATTCTCCCAGGAAATCCAGTTTGCCTGGAATAAGCCATTTGCTTAATCTAACACAATGAAATTTGGGAACAGTGAGTCAGGAAAGAAGCATAAACAACTCTACTGCTAAACATACTTACTACAATTAAATCCTCTAGATCTGGATGAAGGCCAACTGGAAAAAAAAAATTTTTTTTTTTTAAATAATAACCAAAAAACCCTGCGGGGAACAGGATATTTTATCAAACCTATAAATTGAGAAAGAGGGATCGAATCATCCCTATTAGAGGAATTAAGATGCAAGGTTGAAGAGCTCACTTTAGAAGCCCAGCCTCTTTCCAGCTCCAGTGCTATGAACCCTATTGGGCCACGGCCTGTGTGACATCAACTCTGGACACCAGCTCTTTCATGGAGTTCTGAATTCTGTTCTGCGTGTAGGTATATTTTAGCTCCCATGAAACAGAAATATCATTTTGAATCACTTATTTCTAAGTCTTTACCTTTTCAGGTCTTATTTCCCTTATAATAATTTTCAGGATTTGACTGGTAATCAAAAGCAGGTTTAAAATTTCAGTGAAAAAAATAAACAGAAACGTGGGGAGGTGAAAAACACTCTTACACTTAAGAGTTTGATTATAGAAGACTTTATGTTACAATAAAATAAAGTTTTATCGTTACCACACAATAAAATGATACGGAGGCATTTACTAGGATTCAAGCATATGTTCATTGACATTGGAAGATTTTCATACTTTATAAGTTAAAAGGGTTACAAATGAAAGCTGAATAGGATACCTGTTCTAAGTCAAGTGTATAAAGGTACTCATACCCAGCCAGTCTAGTAACATGAAAAGAGGAGACTCCAGGTGCTGTTTTTTTTTTCACTTGTTTTTAGGCATGAGTGTTCTTAGCTCCTCTGACCAGACATCAAACCCATGCCCTCTGCGGTGGAAGTGTGGAGCTTTAACCAGTGGACCGTCAAGGGAAGTCCTGTCGGTGCTATTTTGATCCATTTTTTTCGGTGATACTGGGCCTCCGAAGCCCCCAGCAGTGCCGCTTAAAAGAACCGGAGATTCCCCAGCTAGAGCCATGGGTGCATCTAGGTGGGAGAAGGAATCTCTGGCCCATGGGGGCAAAGATGACGGTTACAGTGGGATCCCCTCTGGGTTGCCAACTGGCACACCCATCAGTGGAGGGGAGGAGTCTCATGACCAGGAAGGGAGCAGAGCCATGTCTCCTAGCTACCATTGTCAGGGGGGCTCCTGCACTGTCCACCTTGCCACTGGTGCTGGGCTAGCCTGGGCTTGTCAGCAGGACTCACATTAAATCTGGAGGGAATCAACCCATGGGTTTTGTACCTTTGGATTCTTGGGGAGTCTGACCTCCATGGGCACAGGGAACAAAGGATGGAAACAGAAGGAAAGGAGTCCTGGATTCCAGGCCCTTTCCCTCCATTTACTTGATAGAATGGTTGGCAAAGTAGTTCAGCTCTCTGAGCCTGCTGTTTCTTCTCAAATGTGAAAATATAATGAACACTGTGTGGTCTGACGGTGGTGGCGGCTGTTACTGTGAGAGGTTTCGGTGCAGACAGACGTGTCAGTACTTTGTAAACTGTGATGCCGGTGTGAGCAGCTGACCCCTTTGATGGTGGCTCTGATCCAGCCACAGATGTGTTCTGTTCCTGAGCTTGATCCGGATGGAAAGTGTGGAAGTGAAAAGATTGAGTGATGCAACCTTCACCAAGGGTTCTCTGCTGGGCCCCACCACGGAGATTCTGATTCATTGATTTGGGGGTAAAGCGGATGAATTTGCCGTTCAGCCAGTTCCCAGGTGAGGCTGATGGGATGGCTCTGGGCCGAGGTGTACCAGCTCAGCCCGTTAACTAGTAAGAACCCTGAGATCTTCTGAAAGGCCCCTGTTCAGGGACCGCTTCTCCCTCTGGTGTGATTCCTTAGAATGGGTTGGGCTGTAGAATCTGCAAGTAGATTAACAAGTTCCCCAGCTGATTCTGGCAAAGCAAGAATCAGAGCAAGTGAGGAGCAACTGACTTAACTCATCAGACAGTCAGACGTTACATGGTTCTACTGATCCATTCACAGCACCCAAAGCAGGATGCCAGGAAATCCTGCAAGTGAGGTCAGGAGCAAAGCTCCACACTGGTCTTCTTCCCAAGGCCCAGGGTAATCAGGTCACCCTCCTTCTTGAGCCGCTGATGACTGGGTGCTAAAGATTCGCAGTGGAGCAGTGACGGTTTTCCTGAGCTAGACCAAGGCTACTACCTTTCCAAGTGTTTCCTCTATCTGACATGCGTCATATGCTTGAGTCAATCTAAACTGCTTTCCATTCAGTTCAGTTCAGTCGCTTAGTCATGTCTGACTCTTTGCGACCCCATGGACTGCATCATGCCAGGCCTCCCTGGCCATCACCAACGCCTGGAGTTTACTCAAACTCATGTCCATTGAATCGGTCATGCCATCCAACCATCTCATCCTCTGTTGTCCCCTTCTCCTCCTGCCCTCAATCTTTCCCAGCATCAGGGTCTTTTCCAGTGAGTCAGTTCTTCGCATCAAGTGGCCAAAGTATTGGAGTTTCAGCTTCAGCATCAGTCCTTCCAATGAACACACAGGACTGATTTCCCTTAGGATGGACTGGTTGGATCTCCTTGCAGTCCAAGGTACTCTCAAGAGTCTTCTCCAACACCACAGTTCAAAAGCATCAATTCTTCGGTGCTCAGCTTTCTTTATAGTCCAACTCTCACATCCATACGTGACTACTGGAAAAAACATTGCCTTGACTAGACGGACCTTTGTTGGCAAAGTAATGTCTCTGCTTTTTAATACGCTGTCTAGGTTTATCATAGCTTTTCTTCCAAGGGGCAAGCGTCTTTTAATTTCATGGCTGCAGTCACCATCTGCAGTCATTTTGGAGCCCCCAAAATATAAAGTCTGCCACTGTTTCCCCATCTGTTTGCCATGAAGTGATGGGACTGGATGCCATGATTTTAGTTTTCTGAATGTTGAGCTTTAAGCCACATTTTTCACTTACGTCCCCCTAAGAAGAGCCTTCAGTGTTGTCTCTTTAGGTGTCACTTGTCCAGCCACTTGCTGAGGAATGGAGAGAGCAAGGGCAGCTTCATGAAGACTGCACCTGAGCTGAGCTTTGGACAGTAGTGTGACAACTGTGATGAGGGCAGGGAGAGGTGGGGGGTCAGTGTGCAGGAGGACTGGGGCCAACAGCCCGAGGAGGCTTGGGAAGAAGGGACAGGCTGGAACAGGTCACATGGTGGTGGTGGCCGGTGCGGCTGGAAAGCGTTGCTGGGGCTGAGTGAGGAAGCGTCTCCAGTGATCCGCTCGACTCTTCATGACGAGACACGTGGCAGCAGCATGCGAGTACACTCTCTGTTCTGCCCCAAACGGCTGAAAATCCAGTGATGACAGAGGCATGGAAACCTTCTTATGTCACCATGGGAAAGATGGAGATAAACAATCCTCAAAGGGGAGGCAGTGTGGAAATTAAAATACATACCCTGTCTCCTGGTCTCATGTTTGCTCACCCACACATCCCATGCAGCCACCTCTAACTGCCGTGGCTACCCTGACACTTCAGAAGGTGCATCTGCCAACTCTCATTGCCCAGACTGGACTTACAGTTGTGCCACCTACAAGTGGAGAAAAGTTACGAGAAAAAATAAGACTTTAATAGAGATTTTGTGCATACTGTGGGTCTGCTCCTCCCGTTTGAGCAAATTCAGGCAGTATTTCCTTAGGCAATAATGATTTTAACAAAGCAATTACATGTACACATGTATAGAAATTTATAAACGTAAAAAAATCAATACATATGATCCCTGGTTTGGGAAGATCCCCCTGGAGTAGGAAATGGCACCCTACTCCAATATTCTTGCTTGGAAAATTCCATGAGCTGAGGAGACTGGTGGGCTACAGTCCATGGAGCCACAAAGAGTCAGACACAACTAAGCGACTGAGCACACACATGAATCTCTAATACATTTAAAATGTAATTTAGGTCTTTATTAACATGAAAAAAATTAAAAAATGGAAGATTAGGAATTAAAGCTCATCTGATTTATAATACTATAATCATAAATATTGTATTTAATTATTTTATAAAACACAGCATATGTGTTCTAGTTATATTAAGCAATTTGTGAATCAAAAAATAGACCACAATTATCAGAAGCTGTGTAAACTATTAATGAAAGGGTTCAACTTTAAGTGAGACACATTTCTCTTATGTGCTAAAAGAAATGCCATCTAATGGCTACATATGTTGTTAATAAATTAGGAAAAGACTGATAAAAGTTATATATTGTACAAGTCCTACTCCGAGAGATGGTGAAGGACAGGGAAGCCTGGCATGCTACAGTTCAAGGGGCCGCAAAGAGTCAGACATAACTTACTGACTGAACAACAACCTCATGTCCCTAACTTCAGAGTGAGTGATTTATAAATGAACAAACTTTATATTAGTTTTCACTTCAAAGAACTAAATTCATCAAAATACTAAATGAGTGTAAACCATCCTTTTTCATCTAAAATATTAGATGAAAACATTTAATTTTCAGAGTGAATTCATTTATTTTTTAGAGGCAAACAGATCACCTTATAACACATATATGATAGGTATAGTTTCTGAAAATTAAGTCTGCCAGAGAGAACGTAATCTCCTTGATTTATGTGCCTTAATGCTTCAATGCAGAATCCTGGCATTTCATACTTTAAACAGCAAAGGGCTCTGGAAAGAAGAACCTGTATCAGTTCGGAAAAGGAGAGAGTTCCTTCTGCTTCCTGGGTTGACTGAGATAAAACAAAATGACTTCTCTCATTTTATATCAAACATTGAATCTGAAAGTAATAAGCCTAACAGAGAACATGTCAGTTCTAATTATTACTTTTCTATCCACAGCTACAATGTGACAGAACACAAAAGTAACAGCCCCAATGTAAACCAGTTTTACACATGCCAAACATCACATTTCATTTTTTATCTGAAATAAACAACAAAAAAGGTAACATGGTGATTTGAAATTAAAGGTTGCAAGTCTTAAGTACCCAGTTTTATAAGAACAATTAATTAGAAAAAGAAAAATTATCAGTTACATATTCTAAGCACTTTGTATACTCCTAAACATAAGGTCTTTGTAAAAATTACAAGAGTACTCCAATCAAACATATATAGTAAAAACTAATGAAATGCTTTAGAAAGCCTTAAAAAAATCTGAACATTTAAGCAACCCAGAAGTGTATGTGAATTTCTTACAAAAGTGAAAAATATGGGAAACAAGAATAATTTATGACCCTACCACATTCAATCTTAGTGTACAGTACCAGATTTACAGTAACAGTACAGTAAAACGAACACTGAGGTCACTTTATGCAAGTAAACAGCGATCCTCAAATGACATTAAATAGTTGCTTTAACTCCTGGCGGTTTGGCTTTGTAATAAATATGTAATAAATATCTGTAGTACTTTGTACATGTTGAGTGCTTATCTTTCTCCATTTGAAAGTCCTTCTCCAGAGTCATAATGTCTCAGAGGTATCCCAGAGGGTGGGGAGTTGGGACGTTGCAGCAAGTCCATTAACAAAGCAATCTTATTATCTATGTGCTCCTGGAGTTTATATATTCGCTGATCAATGTAGTCTGTAAGTTTCTTTTCCATCAGTTCCATATTTTTAGAAAGAATCTTTTCCAAGTAGGAACAAATGGATTGCTCTTCCAGTCTAGAAATAAATTTAAATAATAATGTAACAATTTTCCTTAATATTATAACAAAAACAACCAAACTATACTACAATAAAGTAGCCACAACTTTGAAATTTGTCTCCACAACTATATTCTGTCTCCTTGCGACATATTTCCAACACATACCCAACAGGCAACCACAACCCTGAATGCCCAAAGCCTTCTTATTTCTTTAATTCATTAAACATTTAAGCACAAAGTGAAGTGAGAATATAAAAATGAAGATGATAGAACTTCTACCCTCAAAGAACAGATTATTCGATAGAAACGGTCTTTTTTTATTTTTAGCTCCAAATCTAAAGTCATCTTGTGAATTTTTTTAAGGTCTTCCAAGTACTTCCCTAAGCAATGCTACAATTGAAATAGTTGTGTTTTTTTTTTTTTTTTAAATCCACACAACCTTACTAAATTACTAGAAGCTTCTATGGACAACTGTGTACAGGCTTTTATGTGGACAGATGTTTTCTTTTCTCTGGGATGAATGTCCAGGAGCGTGACTGCTGAGGCACACGGTACCTATATATGCTTAGTTATTAGAAACTGCCAGAGTATTTTTTAGAATGGCTGTAGCACTTTACATCTCCATGAGTAATGTATGAGAGATCCTGTTTCTCCACACCCTCATCAGAATCTGGTATTGTCACCATTTTATACTTTTTATTTCAGCCATTTGAGTAACTGTGGAGTGGTATCATGTGGTTTTAATGTGCCTTTCCTTAATAGCCATGAGGTCAACAGCACATCTTTTCATGTGCTTATTTGCTTTTGTATATCCCCTCTGGTAAAATGTCTCTCGATGTCTTTTGCCCATGTGCTAGCTGGATTTTTTAATGTTGAGTTTTAAGAGCCCTTTCTATATTTTAGATGTAAGTCATTTACTGGACTTGTGATTCGCAAATTTTTTCCCCAGTTTGGAATTTGTATTTTATTCCACTTCACAGAGTCTTTTTTGTTTGTTTGTTTGTTTTTTAAAAAAGAATTTCATTTGTTTATTTTTGGTTGTGCTAGGTCTTTGTTGCTGCATGGGCTTTTCTCTCTAGTTGTGCTGAGTGGGAGCTACTCTCTAGTTGTGGCACAGGCTTCCCAGTGTGGAGGCTTCTAGGGCACATGGGCTTCAGTCGTTGTGGCTCCCGAGCTCCAGAGCACAGACGCAATAGTTGTGGTGCAGGGGCTCAGCTGCCCCGCAGCATGTGGGATCTTATCAGATCAGGGGTCAAACCCTTGTCTCCTGTACTGGCAGGTGGATTTTTTACCACTGAGCCACTGGGAAGCCCCCAGAGTCTTTCACAGAACACTATTTTGCATTTTCATGGGGTCCAATATATTTTCAATTATCCTGCTTTTCGTGTCATATCTAAGAAATCTTGTCTAGGTTCCCCAAAACTGTCTGCTGTGGATTATTAGAAAACTTCCATAGCTTCATGTTTTACACTTAGGTCTCTGATCCATTTTGAGTGAAGTTTTATATAAGGTACGAGGTTTGGGTCATAGTTCACTTTCTGCTCTTTGGATATCCATCTGCTCCAGCACCATGAGTTAAAGAGACTCTTCTTCCTTTATTGAACTGCTGTTGCACCTCTGTCAACACTCAGCTGAGCACACCTGTGGGGGTCTATCCCTGAGCCCTCTATTGGGCTCCACTGACCCCTGTGTCTGCCCCTCCACCATCACTGCCCTGTCTTGATACCCTCGCTGTAGAAGACTCAACACTGGAAGAGGGATTCCGCTCACTTCATTCTTCTTTCTCAAGGTTGTCTTAGCTATTCTTCCTCTTTTGCTTTTCATAGAATTTTTAAAATAATCCTGTCTATATCTACAAAATATTGTGGTGAAATTTTAGTATGTATTGCATTAAACCTTCATATCAATGGGGAGAACTGACAACTTTACTGTATTAAAAACTGAATCTGTAATTTAACAGTCTCTGAAAAAGAAATATCCAGGCCCAGCTGGTTGCACTGAGGACTCCTATCAATACCAAACATCTTAAGAAGAGATAATGCCAGTTGTACACAATCTCTTTTAAGATGTGGAACTCATTTTATGAAGCAGTATTATCCTCATAGGAAAAACCAAAAACAGGACAAGAAAAATACAGACCAGTATCTCTAATAAATTAGATGCAAGAATACTCAACAAAATATTAGCAAATCAGGCCCAGCCTTGTATAAAAATTACAGCCCACAACTAAGTGGATTTACTCTAGGTATGCAAGGTGGGTTCAAGTTTTGAAATGAATGTAATTCACCATAAGAACAGACTACAGAGAACATTCATGATCATATAAATGGCCATAGGAAAAATATTTGACAGAAACCTATTCATGATGAAAGAAATTCTCTGATAATTAGGAAGTAAGGAAGTCTAAAGTATTAATGTAATTTAATACTTTTAAACTATTAGGTTGGTGCACAAGTAATTGCAGTTTCACACTGTTGAAACTTGCTGTTTGATAATGGAATACATTCTTAAATGAGTGTGGTTATATTACACATCATTTTAATGTGCACTCTCGCTTTATGATTTTTTTGCTCATGACTTATTACTTGTTGTGTATTTTATATTTATATTAGGTTAGGGAAATGATGTTAGACAAAAAGCAAATTCAAGCCATTTTCTTTACCATCTGAGACACCAGGGAAGTCCTTTGAGGGATTTTCTTGTTCGAGTTCAAAATGGGAAATAAAGCAGTAGAGACAACTCCCAACATCGACAACACAGTTGGTCCAGGAACTCCTAAGGAATATATGGTGCAGTGGGGATTCAAGAAGTTTTGCAAAGGAAACAAGAGCCTTGAAGATGAAGAGCACAGTGGCCAGCCACGGAAGTTGACAGTGACAAACTGAGAGCAATCATTGAAGCTGATCCCCATACAACTATACAGCAAAGTTGCCTAAGAACTCAACGTCGACCATTCTATGGTCATTTGACATTAGAAGCAAATCGGAAAGGTGAAAAAGGTGGATAAGTGCTTGCCTTGTGAGCTGACCAAAAACAAAAAAAATATCATTTTGAAGTATCATCTTCTCCTATTGTATGCAATGATAACAAACCATTTTTCAATTGGATTGTGACGTGTGATGAAAAGTGTATTTTATAAGACAACCAGTGATGATCAGCTCAGTGGCTGGATTGAGAAGAAGCACCAAATCACTTCCTAATGCCAAACTTGCACCAGTAAAAGGTCATGGTCACTCTTTGGTGGTCTGCTGCCCATCTGATCCACTACAGCTTTCCGAATCCAAGCAAAACCATTACATCTGAGAAGTATGCTCAGCAAATCGATGAGATACACCAAAAACTGCAACACCTGCAGCCAGTATGGGTCAACAGAAATGGCCCAATTCTCCTCAACAATACCTGACTGCACATCACACAACCAATGCTTCAAAAGCTGAATGAACTGGGCTACAAAGTTTTGCCTCATCCGCCATATTCACTTGACCTCTTGCCAACCACCACTTCAAGCATCTCAACGGCTTTTTGCAGGGAAAATGCTTCCACAACCAGCAAGAGGCAGAAAATGCTTTCTAAGAGTCTGTCGGATCCAGAGGCACAGATTTTTACACTACAGGAATACAAATTTATTTCTCGTTGGTAAAAATGTGTTGACTGTGATGGTTCCTACTCTGACTAATAAAGATGTGTTTGAGCTTAGTTATAATGATTTAAAATTCACAGTCCAAAAATCACAACTAAGTTTGCACCAACCTAATATTGAAGTCATTTAAAGTATCAAAGACTAATGTTATCTTTCCTTGTCCTTCTCAAGTAAGAACCACTTTTTTGTTTCAATAACTTATTAAACGCCTCAAACTGAATGCTCTTGGAACATTAAAAAAATTTCAACCAATAGAACTACCTCATTTTATATGTAATGAAAGTATAAATCCAAAGATTGAAATAGTTAAGTCAGGACTATGATTAGAGTCCTGAATTCCAGTGCAATATTTGGACACATTCCATTTATATAAAGGATGGGGAACATACTAAATAGCTATCACTTAATCAAAGCAGGACTGGAAAAAATTGGAATTATGAAATCAGAGGATAAGAGGCTATATACTATAAATAATCAAGAGCTGAAAAATGTTTGGATGACTCCAAAATTAGCCTGGGTCACACATGATCTATAAGGAAAATCCATTGCAATGTTCACTTCATACAATCAGGCAAACAGTGTACACATCATGGCTACCACAGCTCCTCTCCATTCATACAGGTAACTCTCTACTCTGACCCTTGTCTGCTGCTTATACTCCTCCCACCAAATGCCTGAGAGGCGCTTGGCACCTCCTGTTTACACATTTCTTTCAAAATAACGTATTCTACTCCCCAGAATCTTTCTTTCCTCTACGTGTGTCAATGGTGAAATGTCAAAGCTCCTACAGTCTCTCCGGAAACAATTTCAGGCAGAAGCTACTGAAACAAACGTCTTTCCTCCCCTTGCCTCCTCCGCCTCCCCCACACCCCATCTCGACCACGCTGGTCTCAACACTTACGTGACTCCCCCAGCGCCTCCGCCGGGTTCAGTGATGCTGTCCTGCCACTTGGGGCCGGGGCCCACCCGGAGATGGCTCACCTGACCACACAGATTCTGCAGAAAAGGCAGCAGCTCGGAGTTAGGGATGTGTGAGCTGTCACTTGCTTTCTTTGATAAGAAAGAAGATACTGCATTCTTCAGATCATTCTCAAGAAGAGAACGGCTTTGTGGCACAATTTTACACTCTTGGAGGCTGCTTGTACGTCCTCCACCAGCTGGCCGCGTACTTTTTTCAGTGTTAGCTTCCGAGTCCTCAGTCGCGTTTCCAGAGGTCAACCCAGTTCTGAAAGGAAAAGGCGTGGAGGATGACCTGTCGGAGGCTCCCGGGGTGGATGAGGGCTGCAGTCCCATCGCGTGCTTGTGTCCCGTGTTCCCCAGGATCGACCGGAGCTGCTCTCCGACGGCGACACAATTCTAAGGAAGGCAGATAAGGAAACAGCAGGCACATTCATGACAATGACAGCTAACTCTGGAGTGACCTAGAGTCAGGCGAGGTGCCTTCTTCCATCTGAGCCTCAGAACATTCACATGGAGCAGCTACAGCCACTGTCGTAATACTGAGTTGAGGAGAAAAGACTAAAGCTAACCTGGCCAAGGGAACACAGCTAGTCTGTGGCAGACCTAGGACTGGAATCCCGGACACCTAACTCCAGAGTCAGGACTTCTACTCATGTCAGTGTAGTTTTGCTGAGGAAAATCTTCAAATAAATACAAGCATACTTAGTAAAATTGCACAGGCATATTTTAATGTTTCCACTACAAAGGCCTCTTTAGTCTGTGGTATTTTCTAATGAGTCACAATAATTGACAATTTTCCTAGAATTAAAAATCATCTGCCCACTGTCACAAAGGTAGGCCACCCTAAAGAAATACAATTCGTTGTCACTGGAAGATAGACTAGATAGTTACTTGCTTAAAGTTTGATGTTCTACTTGTATACTTAAAGTCTGAATATTTTTGTGACATTTTCAATGATTAAAATGAGCTAGCTACCTTTGGGCCATGTCTGCTGTAATAATTTATAGGATAATGATTATGTTTTGTGGCCTCAACTCAACCAGCTAGGCTATATTCCTTCCTGAGAAGACTGGCTCACATCTGATAGGAGGTTACACTGTCTCCTATAGAGAGGCATACTCTTGTTATGTTCCTCAATTTTTCCACAAGAGAAAAGCAAAACTACCTCTAGCCTAGCTAACTGTTTCATTATATGGTGCCATCCTAAATTCTACATCCAAATCTCTACTAGAGATACTTATCGGGGACTATCATCTAACAGTAATACTATTGTTCAATACTTTGTATGAGAGACTAAGACAAGTATTATTCAAGATTAGGTGAGGACACTCAGTCCATCTATTTTCTGGATATTTGAAAAATGATTCTTGGATTAAGTGAGCCCCAAACTTATTCAAAAAATATTTTCCAGAAATCTACTCTGTGTTAGGTACTGTTTAAGGCCCTGGAAATAAGCCAGTGAACAAAAAACGAAAATCACTGATCTCTGGACAGTACAATCTAGGCAGCAGGGAGAGATAGACAGCAAAGAAAGAAAGAAATCCTGTGGATGGAGACAGTGATACTTTAGGGAAAATACAACAGGACATATGAATAATGAGAGCCAGGGAAGTTGGTGTGTGGGAGCAATAGAGCCCCCATGGAACTTCTACTGAACTGCCCACTGGAGAAACTCCCTTTATAACAAAATCTTACCTTCTTCTATTGAATGCAAGTTTTAAGTAAATATTAAATTATCCCTAAAGAATGATGATTATATACAATTATATTTATAAAATTTAAAAATTAGACCAGTCTCCTTTGGTGAAAAGAAACTTTACTCAGTCATAAAGGCAAAACTTGATTATTTTTGGTGGTAGCATAATTTTGATACTACAAGAAAACTTTATCATAGAAAATGGAAAATTCTACAAAATTGCAATTACATAAACACTGGACTCAAATGTCAAAACTGTACATGACAATTAATTTGCCAGAAATTTTAATTAGAAAAATCTAAATGCAATTAAGGCATCTGCTATATGAGTTTTTCTTTTCTGATATATCATAATATTATTATAAGAAATTCACTGATCATAAAAATTAGTCATATTCTTCTAGAGAAAAGCTCTTAAGGTGATTACTTTTTACTTTCTATTAAATGTTGAGAAATTCACAGGTTAGTCTATACAACAGTGCAGTAAATGAACCAACTTTAGGTGCTGGTGGCTATTCTTCTATTTCTTTTGTTTGCCTTTATTCATTTCTTAATTTTCTTGAGCTGTCATATGTTGCCTTGCAAGGGACATCAAACCTTTTTTAAAGTAGGCAGGAAAATATGTATAAAATGATTCATATGTACTGATTGTTTAGGGCACATGTCATATGTTATTAATATGTGGGAAAAAACACACAGCAGGCTAAAAATCATGAAAGCATTTATGTAGAATTATGTCCATATACTTGTACACGTATATTTAATTTCATATATGTATACATATACTCCAAGATTTCTGAAAAATTGTTTATGAACATCTTGTAGGATTTCTGAAGATTGCCTTTAATTTTTTTAATTATAAAGAATGTGTGTGTATAAGTATTACTTTGAAAAAGCAAGAAAAAAGATTTTTTAATTTTTTTAAAGATTTAAAAGGTAAACAATAAAAATCTTGAATAACTGAATATATTTTCTTTGAGAAAATATATTTTCTTACAGCTTTCACTCAGATAACTTTAAATGACACTCATATAACAGGAATTTAGAGGCAGAATTCCTACTCAATTATTCTAAACTGCTGAAGCAAAAACAGTCAGTACATTTGAACTTCAGAACAAGAAAATAAGAAATCACTTAAATAAAATTTTTCACAAAGCACAGGTGAAACAGGGAGAGGCCAGTAAGCTGCTCCCAGGTCCTTCCTTTCACCTTCAGGACAGGCCCTGCCCCAATTAACACATGAAGGTTCTAAAGAGTATGTGTCATTACACCCCTTCCACAGGAGGAGGGGTTCTGATCATGAAACATTCCTACTTTATACTCAACAGATAGTTACAGAGCTCATGTGACACTTTACATCTTATCACCTAACCTGGTGGCTCAAATAGTAAAGAATCTGCCTGCAATGTGGGAGACCTGGGTTCTATCCCTAGGTGGGGAAGATCCCCTGGAGGAGGAAATGGCAACTCACTTCAGCATTCTTGCCTGGAGAATTCCATGGACAGAGGAGCCTGGCAGGCTCTAGTCCTCGAGATCGCAAAGAGGTGGACATGACTGAGCAACTAAACACTTTCATCTTATCTCTATTCAAACTGACTCCCTGAAGATCTCTAAGGAGTACCTGTTGATAATCTGAAGGGCATATATATTATGTACTTACCTGGAGCCATAAACAAGACAGCCAGGTCCTATTTGGATGAAGTTTATATATTAGCGAGATAAACAGAACAATACATGAATAAAAACAAAAAGAGTCAAGAAAGCTCTGATGAAAATATGATAGAGATTTGGAGGAAGAGGCTAATTATTTTAAACAGGGTGGTTAGGGACAGTCTCGCTCAAGATGGAACATTTAAGATGAGGCTGAAAGAACAAGAAAAGGGCAGACTTGCTAAGATCGGGAAGAGGGGATTCCAGCCAAAGAGACAGTTAAGAGTGCAGAGGTCCTGAGGTGGGAGCACAGGTGGACATTTGGGGAACACACACCTCAGAATGTCTAGAGACGAGCATCTGAGGAGATGCGACAGGAGATGGTGTAGAGAAGGGAACGAGATGACAGGGTGAGGAATCTGGATTAACTGTGGTGTGAGGGGAAGCAGTTCGGGGACGTTACACAGGGGAAGTCGAGTCTGATGGACCCTCTGAGATCATTCTGGTTGCTCTGTGGAAAGGGAGCGCTGGAGCAGGAGCATCCGTTAGGAACGGCCTGAGCTATGCAGGTGAGATCACTGTACCAGAGAACGAAGAGGACGGACTCTGTTCCTTTTGAAGCTCTCCTTTCCGAGGTTTCCAAGATCATCACCAGCTCTCCTGTTCTCCTGTGTCTGCCTGTCCCTCCAGTGATACTCCTACTAAATTAATGATGGCAAATCTCACAGAAGTTATATGATTTTTTAATTTGTATTTCTTGTCTTAAAGTTTCACACTTAAAATTCAATACTTTCAAATTAAACTCCTTCTTCCTCCCCAAGTCACTCCCTCTGTTGTGTTCCGTGTGTATTATTAGTATCAGCATCTTCAAAACTTTAGTTTCTCATTGGATTGTTTTTCTCCCACAAAACTCATACTAAGTTATGGTCAAGTCCCACCAGTACCACTGTTGTAGCATCTCACAGCCCAGCACCAGGTTCCTCCTTCAAGTTTAGGCCCTCTTTAACACTCATCTGGATGAGAAATAACAGATGTTTTCCATCTTGCAGCCTCACTTCCTGCTGACCCATCTTTACATGTAATCAGTTCAGTTCAGTTGCTCAGTCGTGTACAAGTCTTTCTGACCCCATGGACTGCAGCACGCCAGGCCTCCCTGTCCATCACCAACTCCTGGAGTTTACTCAAACTCATGTCCATTGAGTCGGTGATGCCATCCAACCATCTCATCCTCTGTCATCCCCTTCTCCTCCCGCCTTCAATCTTTCAAATCAGTCAGCTCTTTGCATCAGGTGGCCAATTATTGGAGTTTCAGCTTCAACATCAGTCATTTCAATGGCCACTCAGGACTGATCTCCTTTAGGATCGACTGGTTGGATCTCCTTGCAGTCCAAGGGACTCTCAAGAGTCTTCTCCAACACCACAGTTCAAAAGCATCAATTCTTCAGCGCTCAGCTTTCTTTATAGTCCAACTCTCACAACCATACATGACCACTGGAAAAACCATAGCCTTGGCTAGACGGACCTTCATCGGCAAAGTAATGTCTCTGCTTCTTAATATGCTGTCTAAGTTGGTCTTAACTTAGGAGTAAGCATCTTTTAATTTCATGGCTACAGTCAACATCTGTAGTGATTTGGGGGCCCTCCAAAATAAAGTCAGCCACTGTTTCCACTGTTTCCCCATCTATTTGCCATGAAGTGATAGGACCAGATGCCATGATCTTAGTTTTCTGAATGTTGAGCTTTAAGCCAACTTTTTCACTCTCCTCTTTCACTTTCATATAGGCTCTTTAATTCTTCTTCACTTTCTGCCATAAGGGTGGTGTCATCTGCATATCTGAGGTTATTGATACTTCTCCTGGCAATCTTGATTCCAGCTTGTGCTTCTTCCAGCCCAGCGTTTCTCATGATGTACTCTGCATATAAGTTAAATAAGCAGGGTGACAACATACAGCCTTGACGTACTCCTTTTCCTATTTGGAACCAGTCTGTTGTTCCATGTCCAGTTCTAACTGTTGCTTCCTGACCTGCGTACAGATTTCTCCAGAGGCAGATCAGGTGATCTGGTATTCTCATCTCTTGAAGAATTTTCCACAGTTTATTGTGTTCCACACAGTCAAAGCCTTTGGCATAGTCAATAAAGCAGAAATATATGTTTTTCTGGAACTCTCTTGCTTTTTTGATGATCCACCTGATGTTGGCAATTTGATCTCTGGTTCCTCTCCCTTTTCTAAAACCAGCTTGAACATCTGGAAGTTCACCATTCACGTATTGCTGAAGCCTGGCTTGGAGAATTTTGAGCATTACTTTACTAGCGTGTGAGATGAGTGCAATTGTGTGGTAGTTTGAGCATTCTTTGGCATTGCCTTTCTTTGGGATTGGGATGAAAACTGACCTTTTCCAGTCCTGTGGCCACTGCTGAGTTTTCCAGATTTGCTGGCATATTGAGTGCAGCACTTTCACAGCTTCATCTTTCAGGATCTGAAATAGCTCAACCGGAATTCCATCACCTCCACTAGCTTTGTTCATAGCAATGCTTCCTAAGGCCCACCTGACTTCACATTCCAGGATGTCTGGCTCTAGGTGAGTGATCACACCATTGTGATTATCTGGGTCATGAAGATCTTTTTTGTACAGCTCTTCTGTGTATTCTTGCTACCTCTTCTTAATATCTTCTGCTTCTGTTAGGGCCATACCATTTCTGTCCTTTATTGAGCCCATCTTTGCATGAAATGTTCCCTTGGTATCTCTGATTTTCTTGAAGAGATCTCTAGTCTTTCCCATTCTATTGTTTTCTTCTATTTCTTTGCACTGATCACTGGGGAAGGCTTTCTTACCTCTCCTTGCTATTCTTTGGAACTCTGCATTCAAATGCGTGTATCTTTCCTTTTCTCCTTTGCTTTTCATTTCTCTTCTTTTCACAGATATTTGTAAGGCCTCCTCAGACAGCCATTTTGCTGTTTTGCATTTCTTTTTCTTGGGGATGGTCTTGATCCCTGTCTCCTGTACAATGTCATGAACCTCCATCCATAGTTCATCAGGCACTCTATCAGATCTAGTCCCTTAAATCTATTTCCCACTTCCAATGTATAACCGTGAGGGATTTGATTTAGGTCATACCTGAATGGTCTAGTGGTTTTCCCTACTTTCTTCAATTTAAGTCTGAATTTGGCAATAAGGAGTTCATGATCTGAGCCACAGTCAGCTCTCAGTCTTGTTTCTGCTGACTTTATAGAGCTTCTCCATCTTTGGCTGCAAAGAATATAATCAGTCTGATTTTGATATTGGCCATCTGGTGATGTCCATGTGTAGAGTCTTCTCTTGTGTTGTTGGAAGAGGGTGTTTGCTATGACCAGTGTGTTCTCTTGGCAAAACTCGATTAGCCTTTGCCCTGTTTCATCCTGTACTCCAAGGCCAAATGTGCCTGTTACTCCAGGTGTTTCTTGACTTCCTACTTTTGCATTCCAGTCCCCTGTAATGAAAAGGACATCTTTTTGGGGTGATAGTTCCAAAAGGACTTGTAGGTCTTCATAGAATCGTTCAACTTCAGCTTCTTCAGTGTTACTGGTCGGAGCACAGACTTGAATTACCATGAGATTGAATGGTTTGCCTTGGAAATGAACAGAGATCATTCTGTCATTTTTGATATTGCATCCAAGTACTGCCTTTCAGACTCTTTCGTTGACTATGATGGCTACTCCTTTTATTCTAAGGGATTCTTGCCCACCGTAGTAGCTATAATGGTCATCTGAGTTAAATTCACCCATTCAAGTCCATTTTAGTTTGCTGATTCCTAAAATGTCAATGTTCACTCTTGCCATCTCCTGTTTGACCACTTCCAATTTGCCTTGATTCATGGACCTAATATTCCAGGTTCATATGCAATATTGCTCTTTACAGCATTGGACGTTGCTTCTATCACCAGTCACATCCACAAGTGCGTGTAGTTTTTGCTTTGGCTCCATCTCTTCATTCTTTCTGGAGTTATTTCTCCACTGATATCCAGTAGTATATTGGGCACCTACCAACCTGGGGAGCTCATCTTTCAGTGTCCTATATTTTTACCTTGCCATACTGTTCATGGGATTCTCAAGGCAAGAATACTGAAGTGGTTTGCCATTCTCTTCTCCAGTGGACTACATTTTGTCACACAAAGCTAAAAGACACCCACAAACTTTATAACAGCATTCAAAATCCTCTATGATCCAGCCCCAGTCCACTTGAAGCTTCTCCTATCACATCTTCACTCCAGAGAAATGAACTTCTATTCCTTTCCTAGCTACATCCTACTCCTTCCAGCACTGAAGATATAATATGAACTATTCTCTATCTCTTAAGTTGCATCTCTCCAAATTCACTTGCTTAATCCCACCCTTTCTCTTTAAAGGCCCAGATAAAATGCCACTTTCTTTAATAAGCCTTTCCTAGTCTTTCTCAACATTCCCCACTTACATGCCCTGAGTTCCTTATTAAGTCTACAGACATCTTTAAAGACAGGTTGTAGACTAATTCACCTTAGAACTTTCTAAAGTAATCGAAACAGTGCATTATTCAAGAAAAAGGGGCTAAGTAAATGCTTGCTGAATGAATGAGCTAGAGAATTCACAGAAAATTGTGAAGTTTGTAAAAACCATTTTTTTCCCTGCAAGATGCAATTTTTACTTAAGTCAGTAAAGATAACAGGGAAATCAGTAATAATAAAAGCTAAAAGGAAAAAATTTATGTCACCACATGTTGTAATAAAGCACTATCATTTAAAGAATTGTAATGGTTTCTGGAAGAAATCCATTCCTACTCACCTGCTGCTGGAATCTCACCATATTCATCAACTGCTGAGCTCCAGGTGATAACTTTGACCCCATGGACTCCATGATGGTTTGGACCCTCTCCAGGTCTATCCTGGACCCTAGAGCGGGAGAGCCTGCTGAAGAATGTGCCAAGATCGGCCTTACGTGTACCACAACTTTACTGATGAATATGCAGGTCTTTTCACCAAAGGAGAGCAACTATTAGAACACAAAAGACCAGGAAAATTAATAATGGTAATAAAAACAACCATTATTTAAGGTCATTTCTTGTAAATATTGAAGTAACAGTGAAGCATTCAAAAGTCTAAAAATTAACCTCAAGTACATTTTAAAGTTTCTCTAGTCACAGAAAAAAAAGCTATAAAGAACTACATCAACTTTAAAGTCTTTTTGCAACTAAAAAAATTAAGTGTAAATAATGTTTTACTTAATAGTTTAAGGAATTAAAGATAAACTATTCCAATCTGAGTCCTTAACATACTGAAACTTGCCATAATATTATGTGATATTAAATAAGACTCACTAGAAGCCCATGCAAAGTGTTGGCTGATAGTTAATACAGTTCAGTATTTTAGAATTTAAAGGAATTCTAAGAGAATGTCCAGATGACTTAAGAGAGCTCAATAGTTTGCATATAGAAAAGGTGAGTTCACAATGATTTTCTAATTTGTCAAGACAGTAAATAAAGGTCAATGTGTGAGCCTAGTTCTTCTGACTTCTCTCCCAAGAGCTTTTCCAACGCTTTATGCTGCCTCATTTTGTTCATGCTTCTAAACCAAGATGTTTCCTGTGTGTTGTGGGACTGCAAAGTAGCAAAGCGGAAAGCAAACAGGATTTAGAATCAGACAGACCTGAGTTCAGTGAGGGCTATGCCTGGGTGACCCTAGGCAGATGCCAAACTTGAGTCAGGGGTAAAATCAGTTCACATAGTTGTGATAAGGATTGTGTGTTAAAATGTCCAGTATATATCACTGAGTGAGTGCTCAAAGATATGCATCAGTAACTATCATTTAACTTTCATATACTATTAAAGGTACTACTGGCCCAGAAGAGGCCTTAATACAAACCCAAAGATTTTCTTAAATGAAATTCTCTGCACTCCCTGGTACTTCCACAGCACAGTTATAAATCCCTTTCACCTTCAGAGACAACAAACCCATACATCACATAAAGACACAGGTGAATACAGGTCCATGATCTAAAAACAGTGTGGCAACAAAGATGTGACTGTCATCAGCAGGTGAGTAAACACCTCATGAAATGTATACACCACATTTCAACTTCCATATTATTCTTGTTCTGCTTTTTAATCCCCAAACCTTTCTCAGGAGTGAATGTGGTGCCTATTTTCCACACCGAATCAACTATTATCTGTCTTGCCCACTATAATATTATCAATGTGATGGCTTCATTCCAATTTATTTCATAACTGCTAATTCCTAAATGTCAAGTACCATAGCTGTCATTAATAGGCATTCCAATATGTGTGGATGAATGAATCACCTGATTTAAACAACTTTAGAAGCTATTAGTATATACACCTAAACAACACCTTTGCTCTTCTGTAATAATCAGCACCAAATTTTAGAGATAAAAACAATCAATTCAATAATTTATTTTCTTCATTTCCCTAATATTACCCATAAAGTAGGTCCAAACAAAATGAAGACACTGACTCAAGGTTACTCTGCTAGTCAGCAAAAGAGCCTACTTAATAACCACGGCTTAAGGTTTCCAGCTCTATGCCCTTTCCCTACACCGATGACATCCGTAAACTTCACTTTAACCAATATTGTCCATGCTGAAGACATCAGTCCAATTCTCTTTAACTTTGTGTTACCCTTGTCTGAAAATTCTCTAATTATATTTTATCTTTCTAAATATTGGAGGCCAAAACTGCATGTGCTTTTTTTTGACACCTAAGTTTCATAAAAAGATAAATCTTTTAAACTTACATATTCAAGTAAATAAACTATAAATTAGTTAAAAATTTTCTTTTTTTAATCACAGTGTTTGGAGGCTTAAAAGTAAAATACCACTGTATTATCAACAGTACATGTCATGACATTGCAATGTAATAAATGTTCAAATTTTAAAAGAAAAATGCATAACTTTTTAGAAAAGAATTTTTTTTTTTTTTTTACAGTTTACTAAGTATTTCTGAACTAGAACTAGGGACCAAGTTGGACTAACTATTTTACCAAATCAACAGAAAGTAAGTGTATATATAGTAGAAAAACGACTATAGTTTTCAAATTAGTTAAAATTTAGGAATGACTTACCTTTATTTTACAAGCATGTGTGGGAGACTCCAATTTTAGATATTTTTTGTACAAAGTAATCTTTTCATGTTCACTAAAAAAAAAATTATAAAAAGTTTCATACATTATTATTTATAATAGTTACATTTAAAAATAAAAGTTTCTAGGACAATATTTAAATCCTGAAATTCAGTTTTCCTGGTGAGACATAAACAGTTGGAATTTCCTGTGGAGTTGCACTCGATATCAAAACACTATCTGCCACTTACTAGCTACATGAGAAAATTAAATTATACCAACTGTATAATCATGTAGCACAGAGCACACCATAAAGCTCAAGAATATATCCATTATATACAACATGCACGGTTCACATTTCGATTCATATTAAGGAACGATTAAGACAGAATCTTCGTAAGAAACTGGGGGGAAAAAATCAAAATGTATAATAATGGGTTAAGTATGCTGGTATGGCAGTCTTAAGTTCATGCACTATTTGTCAAAGGTTTCCTACAGGAAAATGTTCAAAGTTCCAGACTGGTAAGACAAATTAATTTTTGGAAAACAGAGCCTTGTAAGTTAAAGGAAACAAATGTGAAACACTTACAAGAGTTTCATTCTAATAAAACTCTTTCACTAACTAGCTATGATATTTTACCAACTTCTCTCTCTTCCATTAGCTCTCCATTTCCACATTTATAAAAGCAACTAGGCTGCTCTAGACTGTCTTTAAGATCCCTAAAGGTCTAAACGTCTACGTCTGCTGGTATGTTTTTATCTTCTCTCTCCTAGTGTTTAGCACCAATGTCAGAGAATCAACAAATACGGCAAAAGCTCAAGAAAATAAAACACTACTTCAGAAGAACACTTCCACATGCTTAAGTCACAAACCTGTTATCCAGAACATTACAAACATTCTTGCCCCTACTGGTTCCACAGTACTCCTCTCCTAAGTACACTTCCATATTTCTTGCTGAACTTAAAATGCCAATAGAAACGATTTCTTCACCTCCATGAGGGTCACATCTCAGGTAAAGGAAGCAGGGGTTTTCATCTTGGCCGTTCAGGTTCCTTTTCAAAATTACCAGATCCTGGCTGAAAAGAAAATGAAGACTATACCTATAGTTTTCTGAACACTGTCATTAACCTAGTTAATGGGCCACAGGGTTGACATATTATCCAGTTCACTTACGTCTGCATTTGGAGTCCAAGTGCACTCCAAAACACTGACCAAATAAATGCTCAATACAGAAGTCATGAGGAAATGCTGCTTTAGACGCAAGGATCTCCACTATTTCCCCTTGACTTCTATCTACAGTTAATGAAATAGATTTACTGGGCGGCTAGCATGAAATTAAAAAAAAAAGGTTAGAAGAAGTGTGGGGGGGTCGGGTAGGGGGTGCAGAATGGAATAAAGGGCAAAAGTGTGCTATTTTAAAAATCAAGCTTCTGAAGATTTTCGACATTTGGATTTTTTTAATGCCTATTTTGGTAGACAGGAGGTTTTTGTTTCAGGCTAAGAGCCTGGTTCTGATCCCGACAAGGGGCCTCAGGAGCCGACGAGATGGACTCAAGGGGGGGGTGTGTGAAACGCCGCCTCCCGCTCACCTGCCCCTCGTCCCCAACATTCACACACGAGTCCCCTCAGCTTTCCCGCGGACGCCCCTCTGTCCTCCCGCCACCCGGGCCCGGCCCTTTTGCCCTCGCCGCCCGCACAGCCCCGTCACCCGCTCGGCTCCCGCATTTCGGGCGCAGACCCTCTCCCCTCAGGGTCCCCGCCTCCCCTCGCGGCTCCCCCAGGAGCGCGGCTGTGTCCCCGAGCACAACCCAGTCCCCGCCGGCCCAGCGCACCCCGCGGCGGGCGGCGCCAGCAGCTCCTCCCAGTCGGCGTCCCGGGAGCCGAGATCATCCCGGGTGAGATGGAGACTCTGAGCCAAGGCTCCGCACGCCGCATCCCAGGAAGAGGCCAGGATCGGGCGCTGGGTCAGTGGCCCGTGTACAGTCTCGGTCTCCATTCGGCCACCTACGGACCCGGCCGGCACCGGAACCTCTCTTTATAGCTTTTTAACTTTCGCCAGACCAAGGAAGGTTAAGGGCAACTTCCGGCTCGGCCGGCGGCAAACCTGACAGCCGCTGTTTCCCGGCGGTGTCGGGAAGAGACCAGCGACCGTAAACACGCATGCGCCTGCCGGCCGGTTTAGGCAGCAGGGCTCCCAGGCCGCTGGGGAAAGAGCTGGAGGCGCGTGCGCACTGGCAGCCTCGTCCAAGCCCTGAGATTTGCGCAGGCGCGGTGCAGAGCGCGCGGGAATGCGGCAGTTATTCGACGTGACTCCTAGAGCTGAAGCAGGTGGCATGGCTCCCCTTTTGCTAGGCTGACCGAGTTGCGTTGGTCCATTGAGGAGAGTCTGTCGCGAGTTCAGTGTGGTGTCCGTTGCTCTCGAGATCTGAAGGACCTCTTCTCGACCCTGGGTGTCTCTGGAGTGGACGCCGATAGTTTTTGCTGATGGCGGTTGTGGTGTGGGGGGCTGGGGACTGCGCGGGCGGGCCGTGGAGTCGCTTGTCACTCCTCACCCGGCTCACACACGTACTCTCCTCCAAGGGTATTAGGTGGGTGCTCGCAGTTCCGCTTTCGCCGAGGAGGTTTGCACGGTGTACCCCACAGCTGTGGGGCCGGGGCGAATTCCTAGGGAAGGTTTGGGGCCCTGGGACATCACCCTCTCAGCCGATTTCCCCCGGGGCCCAGGACCGGGCCCCACTGGGTCGGATGGAAAGTGGAGAAAGACAAGGGCCCGAAGGGGCTTGCCCCACTGGTTTACACTCCAGGCCCCAGGAGGAGCGATTAGGAAGGCGGCCTTGGGTCCGTTGTGAAGCTGTAGAATCTGAGCTAGACCTGAAGGGCCTTTAAGCTTTTGTCCGGAAAAGTGGTATTGGATGGAACTTTGCAGATGCCTGGGGGATAGCTAAACCTATGATGCCTTTCTGCCCCTTTCTGTCAGCCCCACCTTGTGAAAAAAGTGGACCGTAGAGGTGACTCTGGTAAAGAATCCACCTGCCAAGCGAAAGACTAGTTCATTTCTAGGTTGGGAAGATCCCCTGGAGAAGGAAATGCCAACCCATTCCTATTTTCTTTCCTGGAGGATCCCATGGACAGAGGATCCTGGCAGACTATAGTCCATGTGGTCACATAGACTCTGATGGGACTTAAGAGTCTAAATAGCAGCAGCAGCATGGTCTTAGAAAAAACTCTACAAATCTAATTGTAAAAAATATATCTCAAGAGTATTGAAGCAAAACATTGAAAGCAATGACATTGACACAAGAAGCATGTAACAGAGTTTGGAAGAAGATAATCCTGAAAAATCTAGTATCTCCTACCTCTTTAGTTTTTAGATACTTAAGGTATAGAGCCTTAGAGAGTAATATTGTGGCATTTCACCAATTACAGGTGAGCTCTCTTTTGCCACCCCTGCCACAGTTCATTTGTGTGAAGGAATCTAACCTGGAAATGCTGGGAATAAATATCTTTATGGTTTTTATTTCTTTCACCAAGGAGGTTTTTTGTTTTGTTTTCAGCATTTCAGTTGAAGTATATTTTTTATTTCTTTACTTGCTTTAGAAAGTCATATTTACATTATTCTGATGTATTTTTCAGTAAATATGCAATTATGAAAAAAATTTCTTTGACTCATATCCTTTTCTTGTGATGTACCTTTTATTTTTTTATTTTAAAAGTTTTTTATTATCCACTTTCAGACTTGAGACAGAAGTTAAAGGAGATGTAACAGGCTGATGAGAGGATACATCTGATGTTCCATCAGAGATTGGCAAGCTTTCTGTAAAGAGCCAGATAATAAATTTTTTTGAACTGTGGTGTAGGAGAAGACTCTTGAGAGTCCCTTGGACAGCAAGGAGATCCAACCAGTCCATCCTAAAGGAAATCAGTCCTGAATATTCATTGGAAGGACTGATGATGAAGCTGAAACTCCAGTACTTTGGCCACCTGATGCAAAAAACTGACTCATTGGAAAAGACCCTGATGCTGGGAAAGATTGAAGGCAGGAGGAGAAGGGGACGACAGAGGATGAGATGGTTGGATGGCATCACCGACTCTATGGACATGAGTTTGAGTATGTTCCGGGAGTTGGTGATGGACAGGAAAGCCTGGTGTGCTGCAGTCCATTGGGTCACAAAGAGTCAGACATGATTGAGCGACTGAACTGAACCAAACTGAATAAATTTTTAAAATTTTGTAGGCTATTTTGTATTGATACCACTTGAGGCTGCTGTTTTACCTTGACAGCAAAAGTAGACAAGTTCTCAACAAATGAGTGTCACTATGTTTCAGAATCTTTATGGACACTGACATTTTGAATTTCATGCAATTTTTGTGGGGTAAATGGGTATGTCTGGATTTATTTCTGTGTCTGAATTTAGAGGCTAAGGTGGGGTAAATTTTTACTCGATTGATAAAATTCATGTTTGAGTCATTGTCCATGACACGTGCTAGCACCTGATGGGTTCTAGACTCTTTCTGATACCTGAGGGATCCAGAGTTTGTTCCTCATAAAATTCACACCTTGAAAAAATACTTTCAATGTACAGAGTCCTCCAGTAACTCAGCAATCAACCACAGGAATAGAAGGAAACCAAGAGATGAAGGGGTCAGCTCTGTAAGGAAAGTCAACATAGCTTGTGTCCTTAATCATGACTTAGCTCATTCAAGACTGTTTACCTCAGAATCATTGCTGCTTCAACAGAAAGGAGTAGGAAAAAAAAACTTGGAAAAATAAAACATTTTTGAGTGAGAAAGGAAACCCACAGTTAATTTAATTCAAAGTATTGGGTTCAGTGAGGGTAAGCATAGTAGGTTCCTTAAGACAAATGTTTGTTTAGAGTTAAAGCAGGAGCTGGAAAACCTTAAGGTAAATGAAATTCACATTTTCAGAGAGGTACAAGCAAAGGTCATGGAGGCAGAGGAAAAGGAGCAACTAACATGGGAGGCGGAGCAGATGGGAATCAGTGAAGATTTTACAGAGGAGATGGTGTTTTAGTGAAGCTTTGCAGGATTAATATTTCACCAGATAGAGAAGGAGAGACTAGCGAGCCATCTAGCCAAGGCTCAGACATGAAGATACATTGGGTGTGGGGAAATACAGCGGGAAATGAGGCTGGAAAGATGCGTTGAGATGTGGACAGGCCCCATTTAGGGGCCTGACACACGTGAAGTGCCTGGGGTGCACAATTTAAGATGTTCACTCAGGGTTAGACAAGTGAAGGGTTGGCACAGTGGCTTTCATCATTAAGTAGAGGGTTGATTTCAAAATCTCCCATGTTCTGGTAAGATGGAGTAGATGTACCTATCCTTCAGTCAGTTCAGTCACTCAGTCATGTCTGACTCTTTTTGACCCAATGAACCACAGCATGCCAGACCTCCCTGTCCATCACCAGCTCCTGGAGTCCACCCAAACCCATGTCCATTGAGTCAGTGATGCCATCCAAGCATCTCATCCTCTGTCGTCCCCTTCTCCTTCTGCCCTCAATCTTTCCCAGCATCAGGGTCTTTTCAAATGAGTCAGTTCTTCGCATCAGGTGGCCAAAGTGTTGGAGTTTCAGCTCCAACATCCGTCCTTCCAATGAATATTCAGGACTGATTTCCTTTAGGATGGACTGGTTGGATCTCCTTGCTGTCTGAGGGACTCTCAAGAGTATTCTCCAACAGCACATTTCAAAAGCATCAATTCTTCGGTGCTCAGCTTTCTTTATAGTCCAACTCTCGCATCCATAAATGACCACTGAAAAAACCATAGCCTTGACCAGATGGACCTTTGTTTGCAAAGTAATGTCTCTGCTTTTTAATATATTGTCTAGGTACCTTATGTTTTGTATTAACTGTGCAACTAAACCCTAAACATGTAAAGCAAGACTCTGAAAGATGGAGAGAAGAAAACAGACAAGCTAGTAACCTTTGAGATTCAAGGAAACCTGGTGGTGAGTCCCCTGGATTCTGTTTTTTCCTCACATTTCCAGACTTGGATCTGAAGAAGCTGCTGCTGCTGCTAAGTCGCTTCAGTCGTGTCCGACTCTGTGCGACCCCATAGACGGCAGCCACCAGGCTCGCCTGTCCCTGGATTCTCCAGGCAAGAACACTGCAGTGGATTGTCATTTCCTTCTCCAATGCATGAAAGTGAAAAGTGAAAGTGAAGTCGCTCAGTCGTGTCCGACTCTTAGCAACCCTGTGGACCGCAGCCCACCAGGCCCCTCCGTCCATGGGATGTTCCAGGCAAGAGAACTGGAGTGGGGTGCCATTGCCTTCTGAAGAAGCTGGCAACCTGCAGACACCACTGGGGGCAGATAAAAAAGCCCAACAAAAGCCTACTGTTTCTGTCCAAAGGAGTAGGAAGCAGGCAGCCTAAAAAGACAGTATTCCAGCCAAATACCACAGAAAAAACTATGGCCCTACTCCTCCCCGTCTCCCCACCACTCCCTTCTCCCAGCAGAGACTGCGTGGAGAAACTAGACTTCCATTCCACCAGGCTGTAAAGAAATTTCCCAAGCCCCTCTTTCCAGGTTAGTGCCAGAGAAAGGTAAGTAGAGCTGAGACTTTCATCCCTAGGTAGTAACACGTCTTCCTATTCTCTGTGTTGGTAGTGGAGACCTTGGGAACTCTGGACTCCCGCACTCACCTGGTAGATATGAAACACTATTCCATCTAACTGCTGGGGTGATATCAGAGGAAGTCTAGAGGAAATTCAGGATTTTTACTATCTCCCAGCAGTAACAAAGACACCTCCACAATGGTGTCACTGGAGACCAAAAGGATGAGGGATGTTTTCTCAGTGTTCACCATGAGAACCTAATTGATCTCCTAGAGGTAAAACTCATGAAAGTGTGCCCCTGAGACCCCAGGGGGAGTGTTTTGTTTTTTTTTCTTAAGCTAGTCCTCATTGATTCTCCAGCAATTCATCAATTACTGTTTAAGTGTTACTACCCGTTGCTGGTTCCAGCAGTGGCTCCTGCTCCTGGCACGCTGTATGCTATGATTCTCTGTATTCACCTGCCTCTTAGATTTTTGGGGGAGTGAAGTGAGTGAAAGTCGCTCAGTCGTGTTTGACTCTTTGTGACCCCATGGACTGAATTCTCCAGGCCAGAATACTGGAGTGGGTAGTCTTTTCCTTCTCCGGGGGATCTTCCCAACCCAGGGATCAAACCCAGGTCTCCTGCATTGCAGGTGGATTCTTTACCAGCTGAGCCACAAGGGAAGACCTTGGGGAAGAGGGGTGGCTATTTTCCCTGTGACTTCAATTCTCTTGTTTACTTAAGAAGACTTGTCGGTTTTCAATTTGTTCTGATTTTTTCCTTGTTTTGAGGATGACGGTTCCCAAACTCTTTGCGTTTTGGAGTGGAAATTGGAAGTTCATGTTCATTTTAGTTTATTTTTTCTTTCTGTTCCTCAGACTGGATAATCTCAATTGACCTATCTTCAAGTCTACTAGTTCTTTCTTCTGCCTCCTCAAATCATTTGTTGAACCCCTCCAGTGAATTTTTCTTTTTTTCCTATTTTCATACTTTCCTTTAGTTCTTTAGAAATGGTGTATTTTAGACATGTTTAAAATAGCTGATGTAAAGTCTTTGTCAAGCAGAGCCATCACCTGGGCTTCTTCAGGGAAAGTTTTTATTGATTTCTTGCCTCCTCCTCATTTTATGGGCCATACTTTCCTGTTTCTTTGCATGTCTTGCCTTTTATTGAAAATTGCACATTTGAAATAACATAGAGTTCCCTGATGGCCTAGTGGTTAGGATTCTAGGCTTATATCACATGGCCTGGGTTCAGTCCCTGGTTAGGGAACAGAGATCCCACAAGTCACATGCTGTGTCCCCCCTACTCCCCCAAAAGCAGGATAAAACACTGTAATACAATATGGCAACTCTGGAAATCAGGTTCTCCCCATTCTCCAAGTTTTGTTATACTTGTTTAGTGACTTTTCTCAACTAATTCTGTGTAAAGTCAGTATTCTTTGTCATGTGTAAACACTGAAGTCTTTATCGATTAGCTTAATAATCAGCTAATGATTGGACAGGTGAAGTCACTCAAGTCGTGTCTGACTCCTTGTGATCCCATGGACTGTAGCCTGCCAGGCTCCTCTGTCAATGGAATTTTCCAAGCAGGGATACTGGAGTGGGTTGCCATTTCCTTCTCCAGGGAATCTTCCCAACCCAGGAATCAACCCCAGGCCTCCTGCACTGCAGGTAGCCTCTTTACCATCTGAGCCACCAGGATCCAGTGTACTGCCCAGTCTTTCGTGAGGGGCTCTGTGTGCATACTGGGGCATGCCTTCAGTAGTAGCAACCAAGAAGTTGAAAACTGCTTTTACCTTCAATTTCCTGCTTGGGAAAAGGTCAGCTGAGGTATGATGCACAGGGCCATCTCATGTCATTCTGAAGCATACTCATAACTCTGCATGCACACAGCTCTACATATGTGCACAGACTTTAGATTTGTTCAAAACCTCTATGGATCTAATTCACCAGTTTTTCCATAAAGAAGGCTAAGCATCAAAGAATTGATGCTTTCAAATGTGGTGCTGGAGAAGACTCTTGAGCATCCCTTGGACTGTAAGAAGATCAAACCAATCAACCCTAAAGGAAATCAACCCTGAATGTTCATTGGAAAGACTGTTGCTGAAGCCAAAGCTCCAATAGTTTGACTACCTAATGCAAAGAGCCAACTCGTTGGAAAAGACCTCGATGCTGGGAAAGATTGAAGGCAGGGGGAGAAGGGGATGACAGAGGATGAGATCACTGACTCAATGGACATGAATATGAGCAAACTCCGGGAGATTGGAGGACAGAGGAGCTTGGCATGCTACAGTCCATAGGGTCACAAACAGTCAGACATGACTTTGCAACTGACCGACAACAATTATTTGCCCCAAATATTATCCACTGCTCAGAGAGCCAGGAAGTGAAAACTTTTTGCCAAAAGTTTTGTGAGAAGACTTCTTGCACTGAGTGGACTCCAAGTTGGGTCAAATACAGATAGCTTTGCAAGCGAGGTCTTTCAGAAAAACAGATGAGTCAGATAATGACAGTTCTTGGGAATGAGGCTTTGAAAGAGCTCAACTTCTATTCTGCTCCATCTGGTTGGCTGCGTTGGAATCAGGGCTATTGAAACTAAGGCTTCCATGGAGCTGGAGAATGAATGATGAAACAGTGCCACAAAGCATGCTAGCATGCTGTTCATACTGAAATTCAGTTCTTAAATATTCCTTGAGCTGCTGAAAGCTTATAGTTAGTATTCAGAGTCAGAAAAACCTGATTCTGACAATTTGGTTTTTTTGCCAGATTTTCATTGCTTTTATAAAGGAGAGAATTTTCAGAGATCTTATGCCACGATTTTTGGTGATAACTCCCCTGCTGTTTGTACTTCACCCAGGGTTTGGCCAGAGCAGCAAGGACTGTCCCTTTGTAGTTAAATTAATTCTTTCATTTAATGGAACCAGCTTTGCTGGTGTGAGTACCTTGAAATCATAGAACCCCAATTTAAAAGATATCCTGATATTCAAATTGCTTTTTGAAATCTTTTTGTCTTAACCATAAAGTATGATAATATTCTGAAGTCAGTGAACCTATGCTTGCTAAGTCGCTTCAGTCATGTTCAACTCTTTGTGACCCCACGGACTGTAGCCCACCAGGCTCCTCTGTCCATGGGATTCTCCAGGTAAGAATACTGGAGTAGGTTGCCATGCCCTTCTCCAGTGAACTTCTATCTGAATTCTGTTAAATGGCTACAAGTATATAATATTTCCTTGTGTTGCTAAAACAGAGTCTAAGCAGCCTTCTATAATTGTACTTTTAGAAATATTGAGCATTTTTAGATATTAGCCTCCCCACATCACTGCCTTTTTATTATATTGAAACCCCAGATTTGCCTTTGATTAACAGTCAAACCTTAAAAAAGTCTTCTGAGAGAAACAGAACCTGAAAATGTGAAATTGAAATGAAATGATTTAAAATGGTATTTGGGCATTTACATGTCCATTGGTGCCACAATATATCTGAACATGGAATGGAATTCAGAACTCCATGAAAGAGAGCTGATGTCCAAAGAGTTGATGTCACACAGTGTATGGCCTGATTGGCACAGAAGTTGGAGCTGGACAGTTGATTCTCCATTCTGCTCTGGTGGAGGCTGCACTTCTAAAAGCGAGCTCTTCAAACTTACATCCCAATTACTCCTAACAGGGACAGTTAGAATTTTCTTTCTCAAATTAAAGGTTTGAGAAATCCCTGATAAGATGTACTGTTCCTTCAAGTTTATTTTAATTGTAACTTTTTTTTACTGTCAGCCTTCATCCAGCTTTGACGACTTCGATTCTCGTAAGTATGCTTTGGTGGTTGGATGGTTTCATTCTCTCTTCCGGGTCACTTTACCCCAGTTTAAGGGCGTTAGATTAAATAAACTGCTTATTTCACATAACTTGGACTTCCTGGAAAGATTTAGGGTTTAGGAGAAAATTGGCAGTTGTCAGAGGGAGAATGGAAAAACTTCCTTTTCCTGAAACACGTATCTTTTACAAAAGGGATGAGTATATTGTTAGGATTAATGAACATAACATTTTAAGAAAGTGTTCCCTTAATAATTGCTGTCGGAGATTTTTAAGCCTAATGTACAGAAGGGGTTTAATTCTGACTCTGAAAGTGAACAGAGGTGACTCTGAAAGTGAACCTGGAGGCCCAGATGTATGGAAGTAAAACCACTTGCTCCAGCGTAGGCAGGTTTGTTATCTACAGCTGCACTTTACTACATGTGAAAGAGAGAAAAAGATTCTTCCCACTGTCTTTCCTTCTTTCTCTCTGGACTTTGTGTTTCAGTCCCATCTCACTTAGAAATGAACCTTTTTCCCCATCTCTGGGCTTACTTATGGTCCTGGGCACCCCCCTAGGAAGACTCATTTGTGCTTTACAAGCAGTGGGTTCATTCTTCTTCCACTGAAGGAAGCATACTGTGGTTGCTAAGTGACTGTGGGGAGGGAAGCCACATTCACTGCTTGCCTGTACTTCTCTGTCTAGATAAAAACTCCAAAGTTAACGCGATAATTATGTTCTGCATTGGTGGCGCTATCCTGTTGGCCATGCTCGTTCTGATGGCTGTCGTCATCTGTCTTTACTACAAAGTAGCCAACGCACTAAAGTGAGTGATGTGGGTAAGAGGGGCTAACACCCCCTCACGTGGGATCCTGGGGCTCCGTGCTTGAGCGGGGTCATCCCCGGCCCTGTGGCCGCACCCTGGGTGAGGTCAGGAACAGCGGGAGGGTTTGAGAGGACTGAGGAGGGGAAGGTAGAATCTGGCTTTCTACCCTTTCCGGTCTAAGGCTGTGAGCTCACAAGAAGAATGTTCTCACCTGGTGGGTCTGTGCTGCTTTGCCGTCCCTTGGCCTCACTGGGTTTCAGTGAGGAATCAGCAGGTCGATTCCACAGGACTGCAGACTGCAGATGACATGACTGAGTCTGCCTCTGCTCACTCGGAGGACAGGATGAGCTGATGTTCCCCCTGCCTTAGTTGGGGAGCTCTCAGTGGGTCCTTGGCTTTGGGCACAGTGGGATGGGCCTGTAGGACCCTGGGAAAGCTGAGTTGTGTGAAGATTATGGGGTTTGCCTCACCAGGGAGTGTAAATCAGAACAGTTCAGTTCAGTCGCTCAGTCGTGTCCGACTCTTTGCGACCCCATGAATCACAGCACGCCAGGCCTCCCTGTCCATCACCACCTCCCGGAGCTTACCCAAACCCATGTCCATCGAGTCGGTGATGCCATCCAACCATCTCATCCTCTGTCATCCCCTTCTCTTCCTGCCCCCAATCCTTCCCAGCATTAGGGTCTTTTCCAATGAGTCAACTCTTTGCATGAGGTGGCCAAAGTATTGGAGTTTCAGCTTCAACATCAGTCCTTCCAATGAACACCCAAGACTGATCTCCTTTAGGATGGATTGATTGGATCTCCTTGCAGTCCAAGAGACTCTCAAGAGTCTTCTCCAATACCACAGTTCAAAAGCATCAATACTTCGGCATTCAGCTTTCTTCACCGTCCAACTCTCACATCCATACATGACCACTGGAAAAACCATAGCCTTGACTAGACGGACCTTTGTTGGCAAAGTAATGTCTCTGCTTTTAAATATGCTATCTAGGTTGGTCATAACCTTCCTTCCAAGGAGTAAGCGTCTTTTAATTTCATGGCTGCAATCAACATCAGCAGTGATTTTGAAGCCCCCCAAAAATAAAGTCTGACACTGTTTCCACAGTTTCCCCATCTATTTCCCATAAAATGATGGGACCAGATGCCATGATCTTAGTTTTCTGAATGTTGAGCTTTTAAGCCAACTTTTTCACTCTCCTCTTTCACTTTCATGAAGAGGCTTTTTAGTTCCTCTTCACTTTCTGCCATAAGGATGGTGTCATCTGCATATCTGAGGTTATTGATATTTCTCCCGGCAATCTTGATTCCAGCTTGTGCTTCTTCCAGCCCAGCGTTTCTCATGATGTACTCTGCATATAAGTTAAATAAGCAGGGTGACAATATACAGCCTTGACGTACTCCTTTTCCTATTTGGAACCAGTCTGTTGTTCCATGTCCAGTTCTAACTGTTGCTCCTGACCTGCATACAGGTTTCTCAAGAGGCAGGTCAGATGGTCTGGTATTTCCATCTCTTTCAGAATTTTCCACAGTTTATTGTGATCCACACAGTCAAAGGCTTTGGCATAGTCAGTAAAGCAGAAATAGATGTGTTTCTGGAACTCTCTTGCTTTTTCGATGATCCAGCAGATGTTGGCAATTGGATCTCTTGTTCCTCTCCCTTTTCTAAAACCAGCTTGAATATCTGGAAGTTCACGGTTCACGTATTGCTGAAGCCTGGCTTGGAGAATTTTGAGCATTACTTTACCAGCGTGGGAGATGAGTGCAATTGTGCGATAGTTTGAGCATTCTTTGGCATTGCCTTTCTTTGGGATTGGGATGAAGACTGACCTTTTCCAGTCCTGTGGCCACTGCTGAGTTTTCCAAATTTGCTGGCATATCGAGTGCAGCACTTTCACAGCATCATCTTTGAGGATTTGAAATAGCTCAACTGGAATTCCATCACCTCCACTAGCTTTGTTCGTAGTGATGCTTTCTAAGGCCCATTTGACTTCACATTCCAGGATGTCTGGCTCTAGGTGAGTGATCACACCATCGTGATTATCTGGGTCGTGAAGATCTTTTTTGTACAGTTCCTCCGTGTATTCTTGCCACCTCTTCTTAATATCTTCTGCTTCTGTTAGGTCCATACAATTTCTGTCCTTTATCGAGCCCATCTTTGCATGAAATGTTCCCTTGGTATCTCTAATTTTCTTGAAGAGATCTCTAGTCTTTCCCATTCTGTTGTTTTCCTCTATTTCTTTGCATTGATCCCTGAGGAAGGCTTTCTTATCTCTCCTTGCTATTCTTTGGAACTCTGCATTCAGATGGGAATATCTTTCCTTTTCTCCTTTGCTTTTCACTTCTCTTCTTTTCACAGATATCTGTAAGGCCTTCTCAGACAGCCATTTTGCCTTTTTGCATTTCTTTTCCATGGGGATGGTCTTGATCCCTGTCTCCTGTACAATGTCATGGACCTCTGTCCATAGTTCATCAGGCACTCAGTCTATCAGATCTAGTCCCTTAAATCTATTTGTCACTTCTACTGTATAATCATAAAGGATTTGATTTAGGTCATACCTGAATGGTCTAGTGGTTTTCCCTACTTTCTTCAATTTAAGTCTGAATTTGGCAATAAGGAGTTCATGATCTGAGCCACAGTCTGCTCCCGGTCTTGTTTTTGCTGACTGTATAGAGCTCTCCATCTTTGGCTGCAAAGAATATAATCAATCTGATTTTGGTGTTGACCATCTGGTGATGGCCATGTGTAGAGTCTTCTCTTGTGTTGTTGGAAGAGGGTGTTTGCTATGACCAGTGCGTTCTCTTGGCAAAACTCTATTAGCCTTTGCCCTGCTTCATTCTGTACTCCAAGGCCAAATTTGCCTGTTACGCCAGGTGTTTCCTGACTTCCTACTTTTGCATTCCAGTCCCCTATAATGAAAAGGACATCTTTTTTGGGTGTTAGTTCTAAAAGTCTTGTAGGTCTTCATAGAACCGTTCAAGTTCAGCTTCTTCAGAGTTACTGGTCAGGGCTTAGACTTGGATTACCGTGATATTGAATGGTTTGCCTTGGAAACGAACAGAGATCATTCTGTCGTTTTTGAGATTGCATCCAAGTACTGCATTTCGGACTCTTTTGTTGACCATGATGGCTACTCCATTTCTTCTAAGGGATTCCTGCCCACAGTAGTAGCTATAATGGTCATCTGAGTTTAATTCACCCATTCCAGTCCATATTAGTTCGCTGATTCCTAGATCAGAACAGGGAGTGTTAAATTTGGGGGAAAGGGACCTTCAAATATGGGCGAGACTGGTTGTCAGAGGCAGCGGTGTCCCCACGCGTGAACGTTCCAAGGAGACAGCACGTTTCCCAAACGGAGCCCTGCGTCAAGCTCTGAATGGCCTGGTTTTCATTTCCAGCTCCTCCTCCACTTGTATGTGTTAGATGAAGTCACTGAGCTTCTCCGTGTCTCAGATTCTTTATGTGATAAGTGGGGAGAATAACACACACACAAAAAAGCCGCAGTCGTGTCCCCATTCTAGGGAAGCTCAGTCTGTGAGCAGGCAGGAAACTCCCAGCACCCAGGAGGCTGACTTGGCACCCTCCTGGGTCGTGCTCTGCACTTGGCGGACCTGGGTGATCACCTGGGTGACCCGCACTTGCAACTCCCTCTCCCTCATTTGCTGGAACCTGATCTTACATGTCTGGCACTCTTAGGAGAGGAAGGGATTGGACAGGAGCTTGGGATGAGGGCAGAGTTGCTTTCCTCTCGGGCTGGTGTCATGGATTCGATTGGTTCCAGGCCCAGACTTTCCAGATCCCCCTGACAGTTGTAACAGGTGGACCAAGAAGAAAATTTCTAATCCTATGCTCTATGTATGTCTTTTCTTAAGCTTGCCAAAGTTACCTGTTTGTTTGGCCTTAAAAAATAATCCAGCCGTGATCACCCCGGACAAGGTCAGTGCGGCCCTCACCGTTGGGTCTTACCCCAGCCTCCAGTGCTGTGAGGAATGTAACTTGTATTCCAGCTTCGATGCCCTGCCTCCATGCTGCTGTAATGTAAACGAGGGGCTCTGACTTGGGTGGGTACAAATATCTTCATGAACAACATTTCTTTCTTAGTAGAGTCTTTTATTATTCAAGTCAAGTTTTATACTGTTTCCATTATATCATGTACTATATACCGTATTTATGTGCTTTTGAATAAATGCAATATTGAAAATAACCCTCTCTGCCTCCAGTATTGTTGTTGTTGTTAGTTGTAAAAGTACTTAAATTTGTGTCTTACCCACTTTGGGACTTGGGGCAACCAGCTTATCATATTATATTGCAATATAAGGAGAGTTAAGAGTAGAAAATACATCTATATATACAACCCCAGGGAAAAAAAAATAGATGTTAGAGTGTTTCCAGTTTCAGACCCTGCTATAAACTTCCCGTGCCCGAGCCCTTCTCCTTCTATGGGCTTCCTTCACTCTCATCCAGCTTGCTCTGCCATGGACATTGTCATATGGCCAGGAGGGAACCGCCATTCATCCTAGAGGGTATCAGCCAGGAGGGCTTTCTCTGAGTGGAGGGCACTGATTTGTGTAATGATGGGGTTGAGCTCCGTGATGTCAAAAGGACATTTTAAAAACCTGAGATCCCTCCTCCTTCTATCCTCCAAATCTTCAGAAGCCGATTTTCTTCCTTTTGCATCACTGTTAACACTGACTTTTGCTGACTTGGCTGTTTCGTTTAATCTTGAACTGCAGAGAAGACCCTCCTGCTGAGTAGTGAAGCCCAGATCCTTCTGGTCTCAGCAACAGGCAGAGGGGTGCAGCCCTCTTCATTCCTGCTCGGGATGCTCCCTTCTGTTCCTGCTCTTTCCTCTGAGCCTCTGAAACCCCCTTCCAACCCCAGACTCTGTTTGTAACCAGTTTGTACTTTCCCTCATTAACACAACCTTTGCTTAGTCAGCATCCCGTGTTTTACCCAAAATAAGGAATTAACTAGTGACAAGTGGTTGGTTACCTACTAAAAAGGATGAAAAAGGATAACAGGAAATAATGAGGGACAGCTACTACCTCTAGGCTCACAGGGAGAAAGCGATGGTAGAACTAAGCATTTGGAAGAGACCACCTCCTGGCGAAGAGGCAGTCCTCTCAGCTGAGGGCTTGGCTGAGGAAGGTATATTCAGCACTTTGGAGCCAGTAGGGTGAGCTGCTCTCACACAGTAGCTCTTGGGGTGGCCGAGAAACTCCCTGGAGGGTGTCATGAGTGCCCCCAGTCTCAGGAAGGGTTTCGAGAGGCAAATTCAAGGCCGCACCTTCCCTGGAGCCTGCCCCAAACCTTCCAGCTGGAAGTGACGAGTCCTTCTTGGGTGTCCCTGGAGCACTTCCTCTCCTGGCATCTACTACTTCCTGCCTCATCTTAGGAGTTCAAGTGCACTTGGATTTTCTCTTGTCGCCAGCAAGCCCCTGAGCCTCAGTGTAATTTCCTTCTGAGCCCCACTCAGTGGTCAGCACAGTGCCCAGCACCCAGGAAGCCCTGGGCAAGTGTGTTCCAAATGTGGGGAGCACACCCTAAGTCCAGGCATTGCAGGGTGCTTGAGGGAGGCAGGCTGGAGTAAGGGGTTCTTTGAGACACCCCTCTGGTGGGGAGTAGGAACAGAGCATAACAGAGAGGCTTTAGAACCGGGCAGACTTGGTTCAAAACCAACTGTGCCTTTCACAAGCTCGAGCCACTGGAGTAGTTGCTTAACCTGTCTGAGCCTCAGTTTCCTTAATGTAAAATGGGAGGGAGGGCTGCCCAGCTGGCAGCCACTTCCCTGATGCCCAAAATCTTTCTTTTTACTCCTATGTATGAGTATACAGTGTGCCAGGGGATACACCATGGAGATAAAGGCAAACAAGTCCTTAGGTGCCTGATTGAATTCCAAGTCCAAATCAAAACAGATTCCCCCCATTTTCTTGTTAATAGTTTCATGTAGATCTTCCAAATACTTCCCCCAGCGGCCATGCGGGTCAGTGTCCTCTGCATTCCTTCATACAACTTAAACACAGCTACTGCCAAGATCTTTTCTAATGTGAAAAGAACTTAACTAGATTGGGAAAATCAAATTAAGTATTTAAAAGCAGCACTTGAAAACTGTCTGGTTACTGGCCCATCAACCATTCTTCTATAAGGAACTGAGTGAACACCTGCTGATGGCCATGCAAGAGGGGTATTCAGAGGTGCATCAGGTGGAAGAGCGTAATACTATGAAACCTGTCAAATATTGTGACCCACTAGAGAGTGTAAAATCCCATCACCAGGAATTAAAAAAAAAAAACACCTCCTTTGTAGTGGAGTGATTGCGCTATACAATGCGTGATTAGCATATAATATATAATATCAATGCTATTTTTCTATAGTTTTAGCAGCCTCAAAGGAGTGTCTCAGACCTGCTGGGTGGAGCTGAAAGTCCAGGCACCATCTGACTTGAGGGTGCAGGGTGGTCCTTGTTGCCCGCCCAGCTCTTTACTCTGCCTTCTCTGACAACACCCTGGGGAGGGAGGGGAGGAGAGGCGAGAGGATAGGTAAGGGGCACTGAGAGCAGGTGGAAGTCCAGGCTCCCCACTTCACCTTTGCTGGCTAGGCAGGGGTGGGGCCACAGTTTTACCCGTGGAGCAAGTAAGTTATTGTCTCAGAGTTTTCTAGAATTGCCCAGCTGCCTCTTTGTTGGTCCTCTGGCTAGAGAAAGCAGGTTTCTCTCAGGCCATTTTTGTCTGTACTAATCGGAACTTCCGGTCTGTACCTTTCTTCTTGTTAAGTGCATTTTGATCCGTATGACATGAGATGCTGAACAGTAGCCATGGTTTTCAAACTTCATCATTCCTAAGAATCACCTGAGTGCTTTTGGAAAGAACAGCTTCCTGGGTCCCATTCCCTGAACTACACCCAGAGTACCTGAACTGGAAGTTCATTGGACCCTTATTTATTTTTCTTTAAAAAAATTTTATTCCTGCATTTATTTGGCTGTGCCAGGTCTTCGCTGGGCATGCAGGAACTTTAGTTGCAGCATGTGAACTCTTAGGTGAAGCATGTGGGATCTAGTTCCCTGACAAGGGATCGAACCTGGGGCTCCTGCATTGGGAGTGTGGAGTGTTAGCCACTGGACCACCAGGGAAGTCCCTTGTTTATTTATTCTTGAAAATTCAGTGCATTAATTGTCAACACTTTTCACATTAGGGATTTGCTAAGAGCCATACGGTGCTAATTTTGGAAGCTCTTAGCCTTCTGCTTTCTCTGCAAGATTTAGACAGGTACCATTGGCAAACTTTTAAAGGGGGAAACTCTAGCAGCTCTTGGTAACCTGGAAAAACTCTTTAAAAATTTGAAGCACTTGCATAAAATAGATTCCAGATGCTAAAATCATTGTTTCATGTGACTGAGGATGAAGCTACTTGTGAGAGATAATTAACTCTGGATATAAAGATGCTACCTTCATCAAGCTGACCATTAATTACATATCAACTTCTACTATGTATCTGCAGGGAACTTACTTTGACCAAGATGGTTTTCCGTGAAGGGCATGTTTGCAGTGAAACTGACATGTCTCGCTTTAGAGGCAATGTCCCTCCTCAGATCACTTATCAGATTTTTATCTCTCAGGAATTTGGGGTTCACTTCCGGGCCCCATCAAACACTGCCCTCCTCCCTGAGGGACTTGACAATAGTGTATTATCATCTCGTACATGCTATTTATTGACAAAGATGGGAACAATATCCCCTGGACTTGAGAACTCACGTGTTAAATATTGTTACTAAATATTTCTTGAAAAACAAGAGAAAAAAAAAAAAGTCTGTTTCTTTAAAAACAACTTTGAAGGCACTGAGCCTAGTGCAGAATTCTTTCTGTTCTTTCTGAGAGATTAGATTATGTGGGTGCTGCCCTTCTTTTCAGGGAGGACGTGGGACTATGCTAATCTTTCTTTGTCTGCTTTTCAGGTTTCCTGTAAGGCTTTGAAGATCTGGGAAACAGACTAAGCACCCGGTAGCTCACAGAACAGTCCTGAGGGGTTCCTGTGATTATTGCTCACGCTCTCATTTGCAAGCTTAACCCAAACTCAACAAAGCCAAGGCCCAATTTGTTTTCTTTGAAACAGACAAATAAAGCTCATTTTGTGTAAACGACAATGAGTAAATGACATTTGATTCAATTGACCAATAATTATAGTTAAAAAAAAAAAAGAGCAGTGATTTTCTGACAGACACTTACTTTATTCTTCACAGGGCCCTTGGTAAGATCTGAAAATAAATTCTCACACCACCAGAGGGACAGAAACAAAAAGATCCACCTACTAGCATCTAAGCATTAAGGAGCCAAAAATATCTTTTAAGTGCAGTATGGTATCAAGAGATAACTTTTCTTTATGACATGTTGTAGAGTTTAAGACAGTGATCAAGTTCTTGATAGTGAAGATTTATAAAATGCAAGACTCCTAGCTGCAAAGAGAGCAATTGCCTTAGAAATTTGGTAATCAGACAAGATTTACTTGGCAATCAACCTCAAAGAGAACCTCTGTAGCTCTTTTATCTGTCTCTATGAGGACAACCTCAGATTTATCCAACATTACTTGGCTGAGCAGAAATAAAATTTGCTTCTAATTTCTAACAGGTTGATGTGGAACTCGGAGAAATCACCCATGAATCTTTCTCTGATCAGTTCCTTTGTGGATCTCCAGTGGTCCCACCATTTGGAAATGCTCAGCCTGCTCTTCTGTGGCCTTCCTGGGGCCTGTGCCCCTCTTACTCTGCCCTGCACAGCCCTGGGAGCATCGGGAGGAATGGTCCCCCACTTTGCAGATGGTGACCTTACACTGCAGATAGATCACGTCATAGTTGGTGAGAATGCTGAAGATGCTGAACTTGAATTGGGCTACATTCTTTTGCCGGGAGTGCAGGTTGATATAAGTATTGTCTTTGATGCACCTGATGGGAAGAAAAACCCCAGGTCAAGAGAATTAATTTAAAGCACGCTGTTGTTTGTTGTTTGGTCGCTCAGTCATGTTGGACTCTTTTTGACCCCATGCACTGCAGCCTGCCAGGCTCCTCTGTCCATGCAATTTTTCAGGTGGGAATACTAGAGCGGGTTGCCATTTCCTACTCCAGGGGATCTTCCTGACCCAGGGATCAAACCTGCATCTCTTGTGTCTCCTGCACTGACAGGTGGATTCTTTACCACTGTGCCACCTGGGGAGTCCCAATTTAAAGCATGATGTGAATTAATTCTGGCTCAAATAATTGGGCTTGGACACAAACCTCTGAATTCCAAACAGAGTTCCTCCCACTACCCACCCTTTCTTTCTTATATGAAAAAAATGAGATGGTTGGATGATATCACTGACTCGATGGACATGAGTTTGAGCAAGCTCTGGGAGTTGGTGATGCACAGGGAAGCCTGGCATGCTGCACTCCACAGGGTCGAAAAGAGTTGGACACGACTGAGTGACTGAACTGAACTGAACTGATGAGAGGAAAAAAACCACCATTCCTAGCCAGAAATAGAAAGGCACTGTAAAACATAATAAAAAAAACAAAACAAAGTAAATTCTAGCCAGAACTATTACCTACTCTGTTTTTTCAAAAGGGTGGATTAAAAGTGGTAGCTATATTATTTGAGGGGCTTCCTTGGTAGTTCAGCTGGTAAAGAGTCCACCTGCAATGAAGGAGACCCCAGTTCGATTCCTGGGTCGGAAGATCCCCTGGAGAAGGGATAGGCTACCCACTCCAGTATTCCTGGGCTTCCCTGGTGGCTCAGATGGTAAAGAATCCTCCTGCAATGCGGGAGATCTGAGTTCAATCCCTGGGTTGGAAAGATCCTCTGAAGGAGGGCATGGCAACCCACTCCAGTATTCCTGCCTGGAAAATCCCCATGGATAGAGGAGCCTGGCGGGCTACGGTCCATGGGGTTGCAAAGAGTCGGACATGACTGAGCAACTAAGCACAGCACAGTACATATTATTTGAACTTATTTTAAAATTTATTTTGTGTAACTACTGAAAAACTAAAGAAAGAAGTAAAGGATATATCAAGAGAGGAGATAAAATGGAGTAAAATAAAAGGCTCAATTAAAACCAGCATATAAAATGCATTAAGCCAGCATTAAAACCAGAGAAGGCAGAAAAAGGAGAATTGGGGGCAGAAACAAAGAACGAGTGCAACAAATAGAAACAATTACCAGGATGGTAGATTTTAATCCAACTACATCAACTATCACTTTGAATGTGAATGATTTAAATATACCAATTTGAAGACACAGGCTGCCAGAATAGATTAAAAAAACCAAGATCCAACTATATGCTGTCTATAAGAAACCCATTTTAAAAATATTAAGACAAAGGTTAATTAAAAAGTAAAAGGATAGAGAAAGATTTACCAAGCTAATACCAATCAAAAGAAAGCTAGAATAGCTATATTAATTTCAGACAAAACAGACTTCAGAGCCAGGATAATTATTAGAGATGAAAAGGGGCATTACACAACAATGAAGGGGCTGAAAGAGGATGAGATGGACATGAGTTTGAGCAAACTCAGGGAGATGGTGAAGGACAGGGAAGCCTGGCATGCTATAGTCCATGGGGTCACAAAGAGTTGGACCTGACTTAGCAACTGAACAACAACAACAAGCCCCCACCTTAGGAAACTAGAGAAAGAAGAGCTAATTAAACCTGTTAATAAAATAAGCAGAAGTATGACAGTTGTTAAATTCTGGCCTCTCTGATTGAGGGCAGGAGGAGAAGGGGACGATAGAGGATGAGATGGTTGGATGGCATCACTGATTCAATGGACATGAATTTGGGTAGACTCCGGGAGTTGGTGATGGACAGGGAGGCCTGGCGTGCTGCAATTCATGGGGTCGAAAAGAGTCAGACACGACTGAGCGACTGAACTGAACTGATATATATAGCCACTCGGCTTACAGGATCTTGGTTCCTCGACTAGGGATTGAACCTGGGCCATAGTTGTGAAAGCACTGAGTCCTAAGCACTGGACCACTAGGGAATTCCCTCTCCTTGACAAATTTTGAAACGGGAGACCTGAAAAGGGAAGCGCTTTCTCTCTCTGACTCTGTGCAGCTTAGTGCCACATCTGTGCACCTCCCACACCATGGCTCACTCTCCCTGCGGAAGGTGCTGCCTCTTGCCCTCCCCAAATTTTGGAAACAGGCACCATGATGCCTCTCAGTGGCTTTAGGAAGTTCTCACCACTTTAGTGGCTCTCACCACTCTGGAGCTGCCATCAGAAAGTGAGTTTTGATGTCTTCACACTGGTTGCCAATTACCCACCCATAAGCATTTTGCCCTGGTTGGGGGATAAGAGAGGTATAAAGGCAAACATCTTGCCTGAGTTCTAATTTGGCAAATGTTCTCTCTAACCAAAGGTGCCAGAATAAACCTCATCACTGTAAGAGCTTAGCCTGCGATAACCCAGCAGCCCATCAGTGCTGGCCAAGTACCCTGAGGAATGGGGAATGCAATAGTTATAAAACTTGGAGAGAAGAGAGGCATGAGTCAGCAGAGCCTGAGACAGCACGGGCTCTGCCTAGGACTCTTTGGGGATTCAAGGGACGTTGTCCAGACTTCCTATAATTATCTGCCCTCAGCTGGGATCAGAGGGATGGTTAGGGTCTTGGCTCCACCTCTGGGCAGGGTGAAAACTCTGGGCACAGTGTTCTGATTTAGGGCTGCCAGTTAAGAAGACAATGGTCAGACTTCCCTGGTGGTCCAGTGCTTAAGAATCTGCCTGCTAAGGCAGGGGACACAGATTTGATCCCTGGTCCTGGAAGATGCCACTGGGCAACTAAGCCTGTGCACCACAACTACTGAAGCCCGCGCTTGCTCGCGGGTCCACACTCTGCAACCGGAGAAGCAACCACAACGAGAAGCCCCCGCACCACAGTGAAGAGCAAGCCCTGCTCATCAACACCAGAGAAAGCCCAGTGAGCAGCAGTTAAGACCCAGCGCAGACAAAAATAAACATAAATGAATCAATTGTTGTTGTCTAGTCTCTAAGTTGTGTCCAACTCTTTGTGACCCTATGGACTGCAGCCTGACAGGCGCCTCTGTCCATGGAATTCTCCAGGCAAGAATACTGGGGTGGGTTGCCATTTCCTTCTCCAGGCAATCTTCCTGACCCAGGGATCAAACCCGCGTCTCCTGCATTGGCAGGCAGATTCTTTACTACTGAGCCACCTGGGAAGCCCAGGTAAATAAACAAAATTATTAAAAAAAAAAGAAAAGAAAAGCAAGGAAAAAAACAGGTCCCCCAAAGGAATAACAGGAAAATAGTCAACCACATCAACCAGAGAGGGCCTTCCATTTTCCTTACCCTTGCTGGATCAAATCATACTTGACAGTTGTAAAGTCACTAGGGTCTGGAGAAGCCACACAGGTATCCACAAGGAGCTGCAGGCTGGGGTTGGGGCTGTGGAGTGTGGCCTGGAGGAAGATCTCTTTCCTCTGGCTGGTGTAGTGAGGGCCCGTATTCTCTCCATGCTGGGACGGGGGCAACTTGAGGAATGATATGGACACATCGTAGCCAGCGTTCTCCCCAGGGACAATTTCCACCGCTGACGGGCCGTCCACCCTGCAGGTGAACTTGAGCTGAGGCACCCTGTGCCGCATGACAACTTGGCCCGGGTGGCCCCTGGTTCGGCCTCTGACGGAGTTGGAGTAGCTGAGGGAGCTGCGGCTTTCCTGGGAGGAGAGGGGAGAGTTGGTGGCCCGTGCTCCCGACTCCCTGACCAGCCATTTCTTCACGAGCGGAGACCTCTGCTCTGTGCCCGCCACTCGGAGCCAGTTTGCTGAGAAGCTGGAGGGTGTGAGGCCTCAGGCATGACCTCTCTGGTACCTCAGGTCATGAGGGGTTTCCTTATGTCCCTGCTTCTGGGAGTTTGGGGTGCATGCAGGGAACCCTGAGTGTGTGAGTCTGGACTCCCTTCTGCCCTCTTGTGGGGGCCAGGCTTGGGGAGACAGGGTGGGAGGTCCACACTGGCTGCCAAATTCTTCCACTGCTCCGCCCTGCCCCTGACCCTAGACCAACCCTGGCTCCTTGTGAGCTGCGGGCCTGGCCCTATGGACCCTCGCTCTCAGCCTTGCTCCTTCAAATCCAACATGACTTCAAGGGGCCAAGAGGGTGCTGGAGGCTGATGAGTAGGGGCCTCCAGCAGCCTCCTTCCCATAGCCTGGTGGGTCATGGAGACTCATCCTGGCCAGGGATGTTTGTTCAAGGAAGCCTTGGCCTGTGTGCCTCAGATCCAGTGGCAGTCTGCCTTGAAACCCTCCAAGGAAAGCCCCGACAGCTTACAGCAGTGTTTCTCACTGGTCTGCCTTGTTTTCCTTTCTTTTTTTTTGCCCCTAAGAACCTGTATCTCTCTTCCCCTTTGAGGAGGCTGTCACCCTTGTTGAGAATGCACAGCTTAGAAGAAAAGCTAAACTCCACTACTGCGTGGCCCCACCCGATTCCAACCAGACTTCGGGCTTCCTGTGGTTCACGGCCCTGAGTCTCTCCCCTGACCTCTTCAAGCTGGTTGCTGCCTCGAGGCCTCTGCACCCCTCTGCTGACGCCCTGCTTGGAGCCCTCCTCCTGTTCCTCTGTACCTGCTTTATGTCCTTTTTCAGGCCTCGGCTCTTTGACCACCCTATTCAAAAGTGGTCTTCCACCCCAAAGCATTTTCTATCCTTTTGCTCGTTTGACTGTCTCCTTAATCCTTTTCAAGACAAAGGACTCTCATCTGTGTGTTTATTCAGGACCTGTCTCCCTTCTCTCAAATGTAAGAGCCATGGAGCTGTGGTCCTGTCAATCATATTGGCTGCTGTGTCCTCAGCACCTAGAAGGATGCTCATTCCCTGACTCTGAAATCTGACATGGGACCTTTAGATAGCGCTACCTTTCCCCATAGGTGCTTAGGGACTTACAAAACAAGATCCCTATGCTATTCATGTATTCTTTCTGCAGGTGGTTCCTGACTTGCTATCTCTTCTGGCCCCAGAACTGTGGTCAGCACAGGAGGCTTGCAGGGGGAGCTGGGCCAGCCAGGGCCAGAGAGGACAGCTCAGGGTTCTCCCCAATGCACTGGAAATGTCCAGGGCCTGCTCTCCTCCCAGACGCTGGGGAGCTTCCAGCAGACTGCTGGGGAAGAAACCTCTGAGGTAAAAATTGGAATTTTGAGAACAAAGAGGATAAGAATGATCACAGTCTGCACAAATAGATGCAATGTGAAGTATGGAGTTAAAGTGGTTATTTAGCACCATGCAGACTGAATGCATTCAACCTCCAACAATGTCAAGTGTTTGGGGTGTTCTTTTTTTTTTGGCATGTGTCTAAACAGGGATGTGAAAGAATACATGAATAGCATAGGGATCTTGCTTTGTAACTTGTTACATTATTAAATGTGCCTATGAACATGATTTTCTGGTTACACCCTCTTCCTGTATCTTTAGTATACTTGTTTCCTTAATTTCAATGATACTGGTTTGTGAAATAAGTAGGTGGTTAAGCAAAACGAAATAAACATATTCATTTCATTATACATAAATACCTTAATATTTGTTTCCTACGTTGGGAAACCTGGTTAAAAACATGGCACTCAGCCTGTCTTCCCCAAGCCCAGCACTATAGCTTGCACATGGTGGATGGGCACTATTGCTGAACAAAAAAGCATGTGGTAACAAAATGCTTTGGCTTTGCAGCTTAGAGAATAGCATCCATCTATCCATCCATCCGTCCATCCACCCATCCATCCATCAGCCCATCAGCACTCTGTACTTGTTACTATGTATTCCAAATTCAGTATGGATTCCAAATTCCCAAAAGGAAGGGCAGTTTTAGACAAATTAATGAGTTGCTCCCGGTCTCACAGAACTCAGAACCAAAGTCATGGCTGTGCCTTTCCTCTGTCCCTATTCAGGTTTTTAACAGGTGGTTGATTCTCCCAAGCCTCTCTTTTCAGCCTCCATCCACAGAAGGGTACCACCACCTTGTCAGTTTCATACCTGTCTGATGGTGCCACAGTGGCCATAGGGAACACTGAAGATCAGGTAGCGCCCTGTGACTCGGGGGCGACACAGCTCATCATTTAAATGAATGTCCCAGGATGAGTAGCCCAGCCTCCGGAGGTAGCCTCGGTCAATGACAACTTGAAAAAGGTGAGGCCAGCAGGAGAGCTGGGCTGCAGAAGGGAGAGGATGGGGAGAAAGTTACAAAGAGAACCTGGAGCACTGGGCATATAGTGCACTCAGGGGTGCGAGTTATGTTCCCTTTATAAAAGTACCATGGACAGTGCCCTGGGTTGGGGCTGGTTTGGCTCTCATCACCCCCTACACTCAACTTGACTTTCATTCACTTTGTATTTCCCCTTCTTTCCAAAAGTCATGTCATATCCACAGGGTCCTATCCACAGAATGTGTCCCAGAGTCAGAGCCTCTTCTAAAGATTTAAAGGACAGTTCATCTCATATGATAAGAATATCTGAGCCTGAACATGCATCTAGGCCTTTGTATGAGGGGTAAGTTAGAAAAAGGGGGTGGAAGCCAAGGTGGGGCAGGGGGGTGGGGCGTGCAATGGGACTTCCTCCCCAGCCTCCTAAAGTCCAGCAAGAGGATGGAGATACAAGAGATCTCAGGAGAGACACAGAAGCTGGTGCCCTCACACAGCTTGTTCATTCTTCTCCAATGTCTCTTAGTTCCCCTTTCCAGAGCCTCACACCCTCGGAGGAAAGAAGACTTTACCATTGTCCTTGGGTATCACAGAGTCAGCCGCACCTGGTTGGGGGGAGGGGCAAAGAAAAGCAAATGTCAGCTGTGCAGAGCACTGGACGGGGACAGGACAGCCAGCAGTCGACGTGAATCGTAGGGAAAGGGGCTCATTGGATTCACCTATTAAAGCGGAAGCAATGGCCTGAAAATACTCCAGGGAAAGTAAGGCCCAGGGCTTCCTGATGGAGCTGGAGGGAGGGATTCTGGCATGGATAAAGTAGTGCTGAGAATGGTGCCATCACCACCAAGATTTGTTGGAGAGAGAGACTAGTAAACACAGGGCTTTGCAGGTTTTAAACCTCATCGCATGGTTGAACCCTGGCTGGCATCCCTTCCCATGCACATGGCGTGCTTGGTAGCCCAGGCTGGGAAATGCACACTTCATGGCTATCAAGCCCTCCCCTCCCAGAAGCAAGGGAAGGCAGAAACCCAGGGCCAGGGCCCAAAAGGAAGCATGGCTGGCCAGATTCCCTCAGCCCTTCAAACACTCTCAGCCCCAGACCACTGGTCCTTTGGCTGCCGAACCTGATGAAAAAGAAACCCCTTGGTGCATAATCCAAGAATAGAAGATGAATTACCATTTACAGGGGGCCCCCCAACAGCACGAGGAATGGCTGGAACTGTGAACAGACAGTAAAAGTGAGGATCTGGAGAAAAAGGAGCCCACAGCCTCAAGGCTGACTCACACTACATGACTCCTTGTGGGATTAACTTTGTCTCAAGGGGGCTCTGATAGCCTATTCGGGCTCCATTTCTATGCAAAACAAGAGAAATTCCCACATAAAGGCAAAAGGAACAGCAAGGATGCCTTTGATTCCCCTACAAAAAGGTAGAATGGAAGAGCCACAGTGAGCTAACCTTGTTCACCAAACCTTAGAATTCCATCCTTCTGTGAGATTTAGTGGATAAATTAAGGACACACATGGGAGGATGACTCCACACAGAAGGAGGTCTGCCCATGGAAGTCAAACGCCAAGACAGACGGCCGGTGACAAAAACTATTTGCGGAATCTTGGATGAAAAGGACCACAGGGAGCCCAGGACAGTGCAGGGTTCTGACTTCCAAGGGCTAGGTCAAGGTGGAGAAGGAGCTCCACCTAGGACTGTGCCCTTATCAGAGGTTGGAAAGGGGACAACAGACAAATTCTATATTTTTTAATCATTTTTTTTAAGCTGTCACTTCTTTCTTTGGCTTCATAAACTTTTAGCTACATTTTGGGACAAAGACTGCGCTGAACTGGAATTAGAAAAAACTGGCTAATAAAGTGCCACCTCTGTCTGATTAAAACATTTACCACCATGGCTATGTAATAAAATATGCTTTTGTTATCCTAGAATCTGGGGCCATGGCCGACGTGACAGCCCTCGGGCTGGTGAATTCTGACCTTAGGGATGCTTGCGGAGGAAAGAAAGGGTGGAGCCTTAGGAAGACCCCGAGGAGGGCCCGGCGTGGCAGGAGAGCCCGGGTACCTGAGCAGACCACGCTCGCGTCCTCCCAGTGCTGGCAGTTGTGGCGCGCCCAGCCCGCGTGGGCGCAGCGCCCCAGCGCATCCTCGGTGCCCGCACAGCGCACGTCGTCCAGCAGGATGGGCCCCGAGCCCTGGCCGAAGCGGCCGCGCCCCAGAGCTCCCAGCGCGCGCCCGCAGCCCAGGACGCGGCACACCACGCGGGCGTTCCTGATGCTCCAGTGGTCGTCGCACACCGTGCCCCACACGCCCTCGTGCCGGACCTCCACCCGGCCCTCGCAGCGGCTGCGCCCGCCCACCAGGCGCAGGGGTAGGTCTGCAGGGGCAAGAGGCACTAACTCATCTATCCAGTGAAGCTTCTTTTAATGAATTAAAGTCAACATTTTCACTGTAAGAACTATTATGGACACAGATTTTCAATTATAAAATAATTCCTGGGGATGTGATGTACAGCATGGTGACTATTATAGTTAATAAGACTGTATTATGTATTTGAAAGTCGCTAGGAGGGAACTTGCAAATTTTCATCTAGAGAAAAAAATTTTGTAGCTATGTTTGGTGATGGATGTTAACTCAAATTACTGTGGTGATCATTTGCAGTATATACAAATATTAAATCATTATGTTGTACACCTAAAACTAATGTTTATTGTTTATGTTAATATTAATTATGTTACTATGTTAATTATGTTGATATGTTATATGTAAATATATTAGTGTTAATTGTGTTAATATGTTAATGTTTATTGAGGTATTTATTATACCTCAATAAAAACCACTATACTATGTAATGTAGTTATTCCATTCCTAGATATTTACTCAAGATAAACACACGATCACAGAAAGGTGTATAAATAGCAAAATTCTCAGCAATACACAAAACCTGGAAACATCCAAATGTCCATACACAGAAGAATGGAAAAATAAATTGTGGTATGTATGTCCACAATAAATTGTGGTATGTCCACACAATGCAACATTACTAAGCAGAAACAATCAAAATGAAAAAAAGAACAAATTACCAACATATGGAACCACCTGGGGCAAATCTTAAAAACAATTTGTTGGAACTCCCCTGGTGGTCCAACGGCTAAGAATCCGAGCTCCCAATGTAGGGAGCCTGGGTTTGATATCTGGTCAGGGAACTAGATCCCGAACACCACAGCTAAGACCCATCGCAACCAAATAAATATTTCTTTAAAATTTGTTAAGCAAGGTTGAGAAGTCGACACAAAAGCACATATGCTTTGATTTCACTTATACGAGATTCTAGAAAACCAAATCTAATTTACAGTGACAGAAAACAGATCAGTTGGTCTGGGGGAAGTGGAAAGGATTTACTGTAAAGGGGCATGAGGGAACTTTCTGGGGGGATGGAAATACTCTAGATCTCTTTTTTTTAAATTTATTTTTAAAAATGTTTTGCCTTGTCCTGAGGCATGTGGGATCTTAGTTCCCTGATCAGGGATTGAACTGTGCCCCCTGCATTGAAAGCACGGACTCTTAACCACTGGATCCCCATTGAACACCACCGAGGGACACGACTGAGTAACTAAGCACACACACACCCCACTGAAGTCCCAGAATGCTCTAGATCTTGACTGTGGTGGTGCTTACACAGTTGTGTCCATTAGACAAGACTCACAGATGTGTGCAACTTACTGTACATAATTATACTCCAAAAGAGGTGATTTACAAAGTAAAACTAATTTAAAAAGAAAACCTATGTTATGTTGGCGGTGCTATACCCACTCGTGTGTAAAATGATTTGCCTTCATATAAATTGGTTGGTAGTGGCTATTTTTCAATTTCCTGCTCTGCTCAGCACATAGAAGATACTCAGTGAATGTTAATAAACATCTCTGGCATCTGCTTCTCTGTGACTGAAATACCCTGGTCCAGGATGGTTGCTCTCCTCATCTGATTTGTTACTGAGATACTGGAAGCAAGATAACGCTTCCTGTTTGAACTATGAATAAAGGCAAACATCTTCTGAGTGAGGTCTTGAGAGGTGAATTGGAGCTTCTAACCTACAAAATGTTATGTGTGTGCACACATCTGTTCCTGCACATACACACCTAAAAGCTATAAAAGTTTTCTTTACAGGGTAGGAAATTTCAATGAAAAAGAAATAACAGTATTAATAATGATATGATAGTTTTAGTGCTTAGAAAGAAACAAAAATTACCAGGTAACGGGGTCATTTCCTCACCAACTGAAACTGAAACTGTAAAAAAGAAAAAATAAGCTTAAAAATATGCATATCCTTGAAGTCACATATTTGTATTCAAAGCTGAAAATGAGCCAAATGTTTTTTCTAAGTTTAGACACTAATGCTTTTTAAAAAGTTTTTACTTTAGTTTGGGTGCTGAAATACTGTTTATTAGGTTTTATTTATTTTTTTGTCCATTAAGTTGCATCAAAATGTGACAAGTAGTGTTGTGTGCTGTTTATTTTCCAAAAATTAAATTATTGATTTATTTTTAAAATTTTTTGGCTGTGCTGTGCAGCATGTAGGATCTTATTTCCCTGACCAGGGACTGAACCTGTGCTCCCTGCATTGGAAGCATGGAGTCTTAACCAATAGTTATCAAACAGTTTATTCAATGGTCAGAAAAATTTTATAAATGCACTGAAATTTTGAAAGGAAGAACTCAAAAGCATTAGATTTTTACAAGGGCTAAAAATGAAATGAAGAAAATCAAGTGAGATTCCAGAAATATTTTTAGATAAGAGAAAGACCATATCTAATATTAAAATCCCATATGAAAGTATTCAGAAGGAAGCAAGGTAGGAAGAGTAACAATGGGCTTTATGACAGCGTTTGGATGTATAAATTACTATACAACTAAGGATTAATCTAGCAATAGGCATATGATCGTTACCAGGTGATGATGTTGCTTCTGTTGAAATCAGATCTGTGGCTGCAAAAAAGTTTTTTCCAGTGAAAAGAAAGCATTAACATTTGAATTCATTGAAATTTTATGCTGTAGAACACAAGGTTTTGAAAACAAGACTGTTTTAAGCTGTATATAATAGAATCCACTCTGCTTATTTATCTTGTTGACTTGTGCATGTAGGGGGTAAAACAGTGTATGTGAAGTTGGCCTTTAACAAGGTGGATTAACAACAATTTCCCATTATGAGCATCTACAATGTGTCTTATAATTTATGATTCTATCCTTACCACAAACATGCCAGTTAAGTATTATCACTATTCTAGAGATGAGGACATGGAGACTCAGCTTATATACATGTCTGTGATGCTTGTGCATGATAAGTCACTTCAGTCGTGTCCAACTCTTTCCAACCCTATGGACTGTAGCCGGCCAGGCTCCTCCATCCATGGAATTTTCCAGGCAAGAATATTGGAGTGGGATGCCATGCCCTTCCTCCAGGGGGTCATCCCCACCCGGGGATCGAATTCACATCTCTAACATCTCTTGCATCAGCAGGCAGGTTCTTTACCACCAGCGCCACCTGGGAGGCCCTGTACACATGCCTGGATCACCCACAGTTCAAACCCTTGAGGCCCCAAAGCACACTCTTCTGACACCCCCTCTGCCTTTCAAGGACATAAGATGTGGGAGTCGCATCCGCTCTGGCTCCACGAGGTGAATCAGGAATACGGAGGGGGAGTGGCTTGGAGCCTCCCCAGACTCGCCTGTCCTCTCTCCCCACCTCTGTTAGGGAAAAAGGAAGCATCTCTTCTTGGCTGGATTCTTTCAGAAAGCCACTCACAGAGCTACTACAAAGAGTAGAGAGCTACCTGGTGAAGAAGGAGCTTTGCTTGAAGTGGGAGTTGTATCTGCAAACAAAGAAGGATCAAGCTTGAGTATTAGTGAAAAGGAGATGGAATGATTTTTGCAAAAACAGTGTGGTTGAAAACAGAAGAAAGTGAAAGTGAAGTTGCTCAGTTGTGTCCGACTCTGTGACCCTATGGACTGTAGTCTACCAGGTTCCTCCATCCATGGGATTTTCCAGGCAAGAATACTGAAGTGGGTTGCCATTTCCTTCTCCAGGAGATCTTCCCGACCCAGGGATTGAACCCGGGTCTCCCGCATTGTAGGCAGATGCTTTACTGTCTGAGCCACCAGGGAAGTGGTGAATGGGTAAAACTGACACTATCACAGTCCATCCCCTAGTGGGTGTGTCTGAGTGGAGGGGTCAAAGCATAGCCTGATTCATAACACGACCACCCAGCAGGTGGAGGCGTGGACCCCCAACCCTCTTGGGCACATCCGATTAAGACCACTGTGACAAGCGGAAGGTGTTCCCTGGCAGAGGGACCACTTCTGTGTCTGTACATGAACGAGAACATGAAGCTTATTTCTGTGAAAAGGAGGCTGGAACTTCTGTTTACATTGGGGCTTATTCTGTAGACAAAATATTCAATGTATATATTCACTTATTAAAACAGAAAGAGGGGAGTTTGAACTTAAGAAATGTGACAGGCAGAAAACATTACCAGAGAGGGTGTCCACTTCTGCTGAGGCTGAGAACACATCTGAGCGTGAACAAAGAGAACAGGACACTTAGGAGAAAAAAGACACTTTGTACGTCTTTTCATTGGGGTTTACTTTGTGGCCAAAATGGTCGTTAAGTGGGCTTGTTTTCTAAATAGGACCTGAGAAGTAAGAAGCTAGTCTGGTTCATTTAAACACCACAGTGAGAGAGCATTTACCAGATGGAGACGTCATATCTGCTGAGGTTGAAGACAGATCTGTAGAAAAAGAGGTGAAGAAACTTATATACCAGTGGAGAAGACTCCTGGGTTTCTGTTTCTACTGAAGCTGTGTTGGGTACAAAATATCCGTGTGACAGCCTAGTCTGATAAATGGAACTGCAAGAAGAGACACTTATGGGACACTAGACAGTGTTTTACCTGGTGTGGAGGTCACACTGGCTGACAATGAAGCTGCAGATGAAAAAAAACAACAAGGCAGCAATAAGACAGCCATGCCAGGCATATCTATAAGATACAGAAGACCTAAAAATGGCCAACGAAGATCGGTATGACTGACTTGGCTTGTCTGCCTACTGTCTAGACAGGAGCTATAGCAGGGCATCTCCCAATCCTTTACCGCCCCCAGGCCACCCCTCTACTTCCTGGGTCTCCTCTTGGCCACCCTTCCCTTCTCCCCTTGGAGGCTCCCTGTTCAGAGGGCAACAACCATTGGTCCAAGTTTCTCCACTATACAGTGTTCATCTAACAAAGATTCCGGAAATGGGGGACTTGCTTTTTCCTGCCTCCCCTTGAATGAGTGGGAGGCAGTGGCCCAGGAAAGGGTGATCTCTGCAGACTGGAACTTTCCCTGGGTACGCTGTCTCAAGATCTAGACTGAGGGTGAGGAGGAGTATAAAAAGTCCATTTGTCTCATACTAAGAGATGCCCTGCATCTCTTAGCTGTATCAGTAATAAAGACCACATTTTGGTTCTGACTCTGATGCTTTATGTCATAATTACTTCAACACCTGGAGTAGTGTAGAGCATTTTCTTTATTGTCCTCCACCCAAATAAATCTCTAACACTATTTGTCAAATTATTAAGTCCAAAGTCACACAGGTGAAAATATGTGGGTTATTTTCAAATATCTTTTGATACTGATTTCTAACATAATTCCATAGTGATAAGAGAACAGACTCTGTATGAGTTCAGTATCTTTAGACCATGAAATTTTTGCACCTGTTTCATGTTCTTGGATATGCTCTAGTGTTTTCTAGTTTACAGTCTGTGGCAACTTGAATGGAATTTGTATCCTATTTGTGTGAAAATTGTATAAATCTTAATTATGCTGAATTGTTTCATGGTGCTTTTCAGGTATACTATATCCTTCTAGTTTTCTGTATATTCATTCTATTAATTTTTGAGAGTTTGCTATTGAAACTCCAACTAAAAATCTTAATTTATCTACTTAAAAATAATTGTGATGTATAGCAGAACTGTATGTAACTTTGTCCCGTACTTTCCAAGTCTCCTGTAAATGTGTTATCATACTTTCATAATTTAAAAAATAAGAAAGAGGAAAAAAAAACAAAGTCACACAGTAACTCCTCAGATAACGGCATCACTCAAAGTCTAACATCCAAGAGGAGAGCTATTTGTTACCCTGGTCAACTCTGCTTCCCTCACTACCTTGGCACGTGGCCATCTTCACCGAATGCTGGTTGAACATTCAGAAGGATCAGTAAAAGCCGTGGTCTGACCCTCCACCAGTCTGACAACGCGTACATGATGGCTGGTGCCCAGGAGAAGCTCTCTTCATGGACAGTTGACATTTGACCACCAGTCAGTCCAGCAAATGACTCATTGCTTGTGTTTGGCTGAACTGGGGCTGGACTAATTTCCCCTTTGGCCCACACAGTTAGTGTGGCCTTTTTGAGTCAGGTCAGTATAAACATATTTTAAAACTTTCAAAGAATTTATCATGACATAAACAGTTATTTAATGAGCTCATTGGAAAATCAAACAATTTATAAGCAAGTAATTTAAAATAGAATAATTTATAAGACAGACAAGGCCCAAAATGACATCAAAATTACCTGTCGAGGTGGTTACAGCAATACTCAGAGATGCTGGAGATAAGAAAAGACAATTGATCAAAACTTGCCAAATGGAAAAAAATAGTTGTATTATAGTTAATTTATTTTCTTCTCTCTGTCCCTGGAGCATAGAAACCATGTGTGCATGCACGCATGCTCAGTCGTGTCCCACTCTTGTGACCCCATGGACTGTATCCTGCCAGGTCCTTACTCCATGGAATTTTCCAGGCAAGAATACTGGAGTAGATTGCCATTTCCTACTCCAGAGGATCGTCCCAACCCAGGGATCAAACCCGGGTCTCCTGCATTGCAGGTCGATTTTTTTTTACCCGCTGAGCCTTTGGGGAAGCCTACAGAAACCACAGACTTCATTTATTTTATCAACAAGTCTTGATTCATTTATCTGCTCTGGTAGGCACTGTGCTAAATGCTGGAGTGCGGCAATCAACAAAACTAGGTATGGCTCCTGCTCTATAAAACTGCACTTGTGACAAGCACTATGAAGGAGAGCTGCGTGATGCTATGAGAACCTACGACAGGTAAGCTGACCTGGCCAGGGAGATCTCCTCTCTGCCTTCCTGACCTCCTGAGTCCCCAGGCCTGGTCCAGGGTCTGGCCCAGACTATACACTCTGCTCAAAAGACAACAACAAACTGACAATACATGTCCCCCAGAGCTGTCCTAGTCTTAGCCCTGGTGGCATGACAGAGGCAACCTTGCTGTCTCATCCGTGTACATTTGCAGTGGGCAGAGGGCATTACCAGGTGAAGGAGTCACTTCTGCTGAGGTCGGAATGATGCCTGAATACGAAACACAAACAAGAAAGTTAGTCGGTGGATCAGAAAGTTCTTATTCTTTTTCTAATATACACCATTCTGCCTTTCCTATTATCTCATTAACCAGGCTCTGCTGTTGGAAAAATTTAAGTGAGAATTAATTGTTTCCCACCCTCTTGAATAAAAGTTTAAGTACCTAAATTAAAAAACACATGATTGTGTGTTCCCCGTACTACTGTGTTTTTACACACACAACAGTCAGCCAAAGTGGAAATACATACTGCAGCCATTTCTCTGTTATCCGGCATCGCCCTGAGGTTAAATGCTTATTAAGTGGTTTTAAATCTTTTCTATTCATTGATAATTGACCCCATTGCCATTTTAGTACCAAAGTCAAATTGTCTGTTGTATTCTGTGTTAATTTTTTTCTATTTTGTTGTCTTCCTAATTAAAGCTTATCACTTATCCTATCTCTTCAAGATAAACTGTACATTTCTCTGTCTCTTAAATACAGATCTTCTGTTCATTACAATATCGGAGCCTCTGGCAAAATGGCAAGAGGGATGGTGTGAGCAGATGCAACCTATTATATATAGGATGGATCAACAACATGGCCCTGCTGTGTAGCACAGGGAACTATCCTGTGATAAACTATAACGGAAAAGAATATAAAAGTATCTTTATATGTATATAACTGAGTCACTAGCTGTACAGCAGAAATTAACACTGTAAATCAACTATCCTTCAATAAATTTTTTTTGGATGGCAAAAATAAACCCCACCTGAGCTGTTATAAATTAAAACTCTCCTGAAAGAAAACAAGTTTCCCTGTCCTCTTAAACAGAAGAAACAGAAGATACTGGTCATATTTTAACTTGCATGATTCAGGCCCACTAAGAAGAAACCATGTTTGCTGTTCAAGGTTGTATTAAGGAGGTATCTCAAAGGATGTTGAATTGAGTGGGTATTTTTGCTTCATATTGTGATATTTAGAAAGGCTGACACTGAATGGTTTTCTGAACCCTTCTGTGGCTGTCTGTTAGCATTTCCTGCCCTTACCTCAGTGGCTTTTCTATGAGGTCTTCCCCTCCCAGTCTCTGCACCCTGTCCCTAATCTGTTGTCTCTCATAATACGCAGTCAGCAGGGAGACTGAAGGAGGAAACAGAACAGGCTCTATCTTGAAAGCAGGACTCCATCTTGGGCCAGACTATGGATTTTGAGCTATATGCCCAGTATCTATGGAAACGACATACCAACTGGAAAACCAGGCCCCCAGAAGGAAGAGCCCCAGGGCTCTCCATCACCTAAAAGAATACCCTAATTATCTGTGTAACCGAATAGAATCATACATTCTATCATTCTCATTGGGATATGACCACAAGCCTATTGATAATTGTCCACTGTTAACTACCTAGGCTTAAGGCATACAGACTGGTTCCAAATAGGAAAAGGAGTATGTCAAGGCTGTATATTGTCACCCTGCTTATTTAACTTATATGCAGAGTACATCATGAGAAACCCTGGGCTGGATGAAGCACAAGCTGGAATCAAGATTGCCGGGAGAAATATCAATAACCTCAGACATGCAGATGACATCACCCTTATGGCAGAAAGTGAGGAGGAACTAAAGAGCCTCTTGATGAAAGTGAAAGAGGAGAGTGAAAAAGTTGGCTTAAAGCTCAACATTCAGAAAACTAAGATCACAGCATCTGGTCCCATTACTTCATGGAAAATAGATGGGGAAACAGTGGAAACAGTGGCAGACTTTATTTTGGGGTGCTCCAAAATCACTGCAGATAGTGAGTGCAGCCATGAAATTAAAAGACGCTTGCTCCCTGGAAGAAGAGCCATGACCAACCTAGACAGAATATTAAAAAGCAGAGACATTACTTTTCCGACAAAGGTCCATCTAGTCAAAGCTATGGTTTTTCAAGTAGTCATGTATGGATGTAAGAGTTGGACTATAAAGAAAGCTGAGCACTGAAGAATTGATGCTTTTGAACTGTCGTGTTGGAGAAGACTCTTGAGAGTCCCTCGGACTACAAGGGGCTCCAACCAGTCCATCCTAAAGGAAATTAGTCCTGAATATTCAATGGAAGAACTGGTGCTGAAGCTGAAACTTCAATACTTTGGCCACCTGATGCAAAGAACTGACTCACTGGAAAAGACCCTGATGCTGGGAAAGATTGAATGCCGGAGGAGAAGGGGATGACAGGGAATGAGATGCTTGGATGGCATCACCGACTTGACGCACATGAGTTTGAGTAAGCTCTGGGAGTTGGTGATGGACAAGGAAGCCTGGAGTGCTGCAGGCTATGGGGTCACAAAGAGTCAGACATGACTGAGCAACTGAACTGAATTAAAATGATGACTGAGGGCAGGTGGGTTATTTGTTCTCCCTGAAAATGTCCCTACTTAAGGAGCACCCACCCTTTAACCATCTTCCCCGCATGAGCAGTTTTTATTCCATACAACACCAAGACCGTGAGAATAATGTTGGCTACATTTCTCATGGTCACCAATGGCAGGACCCCAGCCTAAGAAAAACAGTTACAAAATGTAAGAATGGAAACAGTACTTATTGGTTGGTAAACATGTGGCTGTTCCCCAGGAGTCGAAGTAGCTATAGAGATAAAAAAGAAAAATAGGTCACCATGAGGACATTTCAAGCAAGCACAATGAAATTTCATATTCTTCTCAGTGAAGTGAAAGTGTTAGTCGCTCAGTTGTGTCCAACTCTTAGCCTGCCAGGTTCCTCTGTCCATGGAATTCTCCAGGCAAGACTACTGGAGTGGGTAGCTATTCCCTTTTCCAGGGGATCTTCTCAACGCAGGGATCAAACCTGGGTCTCCTGCAATCATCTAAGCCACCAGGGAAGCTCATATTCTTCTCGGGTACCATCCTAATCACACACATGAGTTTGCCTTTAAACCATCCCTTCCAATCTCTCATTAAATAGTTACCGTTTAAAATATGATGGCTTGTAATTGTGTACACATCGTTCCAGTTAGGAATAAGGAAATAGCAGAAATAAGAGTGATGCTGTCCCTGCTAGCTTTCCCTGATAGCTCAGTTGGTAAAGAATCCACCTGCAATGCAGGACACCCCAGTTTGATCCCTGGGTCGGGAAGATCCTCCGGAGAAGGGATAGGCTACCTATTCCCGTATTGTTTGGCTTCCCTAGTGGCTCAGCTGGTAAAGAATCCTCCTGCAATGCAGGAGACCTGGGTTCAATCCCTGGGTTGGGAAAATCTCCTGGAGAAGGGAAAGGCTGCCCACTCCAGGATTCTGGCCTGGAGAATTCCACAGACTGTGTATAGTCCATGGGGTCACAAAGAGTCAGACACAACTGAGCGGCTTCCACTTTCACTTTGGGATCATGCAGATATGGCCACCTAGGATGGTGGCATCTTGTTAGTGCCACAGAATTCAGGGGCTGCATCCCAGGCCCCAGGTAGGGGTGCTCCCAGGCAAGGAGCCGCTCCTGCCCAAGTGCACCTGCCCCTAGACCTTCCTGTCTCTGGCCTCCCACAGCCTCTGCAGCATGAGCCACCATTCTGGGTCAAGAACTAGTGTCTCAGAGTCTCACCAAAATGCAGCTCTCACATGCAGAAGCAATGACACATCAGCATGCCAACACCCAGGACAGCCTCTCCTCTGGGTGCAAAGCAGGGCCCCTACGGGACTGGGGAGCAGCTTCACATTCTGGGAGGGTAGAAAGGTCTGGAGCTCAGAGAATCATGGTTAAGGAAAGTTAAGACTATGAAGGAAGACCAGCATAGGACCCTGCACTAGATGGCTAGTCACCAATCAGTATGTAAAATGGATGTGAGCGCACGAGTACCTGGATTCCCAGCAGCTGCGGAATCTGCAGAGATAAAGGAAACAGGAGGATGGATTAATAGAAACCAGGGTGGTGGAGTGGTTCAAAGATCTCAGTTAACATGCTGCTCAACAGGCCTAGTAAGCAATCATCCTGAAGCATCCAGGGCTGCCTCCTCTGGGTTTTCACAGCCAGCTGTGGGCTGTTTCACCTGGCTAAAATCTCTGAGCTAGTGATCTGACCGAGTTTGCCTTAGCAATCAGAATACCACTGCCAACAATAAAATAGTTAAAATTTTTGTACATTTGTGTTTTTGTTTGTGTGTTTAGTCACTAGGCCATGTCTGACTCTTTGTGACCCAATGAACTGTAGCCTGCCAGGCTCCTCTCCCGGTGGGATTTCCCAGGCAAGAGTACCAAAGTGGGTTGCCATTTCCTCCTCCTGGGGATCTTCTGGACCCAAGAATTGAACCCAGATCTCCTGAATTGGCAGGAGGATTCTTTTTGCACATTGACAATGTGCCACATGCTTGACTACGTATTCTACATGGAATGTTTCACTTAATCCACCCATCAGCTTTATGAGATAAGTACTATTAGTTTCTTTATTTTACAACTGATTAATCTTTGCAGACACTCAAGCTAGATGGCATCCATCTGTGTATTAAACAGCTGGCATGTTTTTCAGAGTTAGAATAGAAATCTGCCATCTGGAATACAGCGGAAGTTTGAAGGCATGGAGGAATTCCAGACTCAATGTGCAAATTCCAGGCTTGGCCTGGGCGGCCCCACACCTGGCCCAGAAGACACCTGTGCTCACCTGAGCAGACGACGCCAGCGTCTTCATGGTGCCCACAGTTGTGGGTGAACCAGCCACCGTGAGGGCACTGCGCCAGGGAGGACTCACTGCCCGTGCAGTTGACATCGTCCAAGAGAATGCTGCCCACCCCGGGGCTGAAGCTGGCCCCTGGGAGGGCAGACACGGCCCGGCCACAGCCAAGCTGCCTGCAGACCACGTGGGCATCCTCGATGGACCAGCTGTCATCACACACGGTGCCCCAGGTGTCGGCATGGCAGACTTCCACTCGGCCCTCACACCGGCTTGATCCATCAGCCAGCCGCAGGCCCAGACCTTGGTGGACAATCCAAACAATGACCTCCATCAAGGCTCATCCAGAGAGGCCACTGGAAGAGCCAGTATCTCTTGGAAATCAGGCACTGACCATGGATGATAACAAATCTACTTCCCCCCTTCATTTTATTTTAATTTTGCCCTGGGTATTACTTTGTGTTTTTTCAGCATTACAGCTGGCTAAGAAATGGTTTTGCTCCTTAGCCAGCTGCTCCAGAGCCCTGCCTCCCTGCATAGCTGCCCCTTCTTGCTGTGACGTCTTGGTTTCTGGCACTCACAGGGTTTGTTGGATTTTTCATGAGAAGCTATTGTGCACACACTAATTGGTGTGTGGACGTGTGTGTGTGTAAGATTCTCTGAGAGCCTTGTACACACTGATCAAGTGACAAGAACAATAATTTGCATCTACATTATCCCCAGGATCAGGTGTCACCACATGCAAAGATGCTCTGGGAAGTATAAAGGGCAGTCATCTCAGGCTGCTCCCCAAGGTCAAAGGGCAGTGTTACAAAAAAGATTAGAGATTGGATATGCTCAGAACACAGCTGAGGGGAGCTCATAGCAGGATTGGGGGGAGATGTGGGGTCAGCCAGGTACTCCCATCCCAGCCTTTCTGGGTGCTGGCTTCCATACCAGTTCCCACAAGCCATCCTTGCATCTCACAGCCTCTTTCCTCTCACTTTCCAATCGCAGATTTGCTAGGTGAACCTGGACTTCATCAGCCCTTCCTTTGACAGCAGCCATGTGTACAGCCTGAGGCTGCGGAGGAAGGTGCTTCCTGCAGGGACATTTCCTCCCATTGTAATGCTGGAGCTTTTCTGACCTAAAACTGTGAAAGGGAAGGCAGTTGAAGAAAGTGGGAAAGATTACCTGTTGATGTGGGCACCTCTGTTGGCACTGGAAAAGATGCTAAGGACAGACAGAATGTGAAAAGAAAAAATTATACAACCACCTCATTAAGTGTCAAACATATTTAACTCTCAGTCAAAGCTTGAGGGGGGAGGGCTCCCTGGCTTGTAGATTATCTAGTTTCTAAGTTGATTCCCTTCCCAAGTCCTTTCTCTGTGGGGAGAACACACCAACTGGTGTGTCTGAAAGAGTAAGCCAACTCATGCAAGCTCAAGAAAATGAAAGCGTGGAGTAGGGGGGTTGGTAGATGAAAAAACAGCAGGTATGTTTTAAAGTCAACAAGCTTCCTTTGGGGATCACTGCTGTTTAGTATAACCTACCCTAGTGCCTCATTAAAGGCTTGGATTCACTTCTCTTTTTTCTAACTCTTCTCAGCATATTTTATTTTATTCTTAAAGACTATGGAAAAGGAGCTGACCTAATTCAAAATGTGACAATGACTGGGCCAATCAGAGTCAGGGAAAGACTTAAGGAGTGGTGATTTTGGCTCCTTCATTTACAGTTCTGTCAAGCAGAAGGCAATATTCAGAGGCAACTCCCTGCAGGGTGATGGAAGTTGGGGGGGTAGTGAAAAGACAGGGAGATGGAAGTGGGGGGTAAGAAGATAGCTGACATCTGACAGGTGAGCCCCACACAGCAAGCACCATCCCCCTACTATGCGTAGAGGGATCCACTGAACCCCAGCCTGGCTTTATGATACAAATACTATGATCTTCCTTCTCATCCTTAGCCAGAGGAGGAAACTGAGGCACGGAGAAGTTCAGGGATTTGCTCAACGTCCCACTGCTGGTGAAGGTGAAGCCAGGGTAACAAACCCAGGTCATCTGGTCCTTAAATCATGACCCTATCTCCCATGGTGACTCTGCCAAGGCAAGTTACAGCCACTCAGTTCAGAGCAACTGTGATTACCTGAAGTTGGGTGGCCCACAGCCACTGATGATATCGAGTAAGGCAGGGAGGCTACGAGAGACGTAAATCAAGAGACACGTAAATTAGATTACATCCCTTGATTCTTCTTAAACCCAAGGGGGTAGATTGGCTTGTTTGAAGCAGTAAGGTATATCTCTTGTTTGGGGGAGAAACTGTACCCCATCTGGGCATCTGAGAATGGCCCCAAGTTGTCATGGCTACAGTGTTCAGATGTTCTACTTCATTTCTGTCCCATTTCCAGAGACTGCAATGTCATTTTTGTGGATTTTGATGGGGGGTGGGTGGGTAGCAAACAGAGGCCACAGGGATGGTCGACTTGAGTGCAACACCTATCTTGCCAGTTGGTTTGGTTTTGTAATTCTTCCTGGGTGTGGGCTTGCCTCCCAGATAAACGTCAGGCTGCAAAGGGCAGAACCATGTTTGTCTCAAGGACATACACCATGTCTCAAGGACACACACTGGCAGGGTCAGCACTGAGAAGGAGCAGATGGGCCCCAGAGTGGGGAGTAGAGCTGGGCCAGGCCCCTCTGCCCCACCCTCACCCCCCGGGTGCCCAGGGCCCTTGCTCCAAACCTTCCTGCTCTGTAGGTCCCCAGCCTTGTCCTCTGATGCTACAGCTCCTGCTTTGCTAAGCGCATTGATTCTGCTCTTCACTTCTCTCCTCCTCTCAGAACCTTCCAGGCTTTTCACCCCTTGCTTGTTCTTTCCTCCTGTCTCAGGTGGTTGCTACCAGTCTAGCTGATGAACCAGTTTGCCTCTTGCCAGCCAAAGCCAGAAGAATGTGGAGATAAAGGAGGGTGTTTGATTCCAACTACTGAATCTATCTGCAGACTCAACTGGGATACAACTGAGGAATAAGAATGCTGGGTGAGGAGCTGGGCTCCCAGCTCTGTGACTTTTAGAGCATCCCTGGTTACCTGTGAAACTGGTGAGGGTGAGGGTCTGAACTGAAGAGACCATTCAAGGCATCACTCATCACTGGTGGGAGGCCAGATAATCTGTGGTTACACAACTTTTATTTTCAGAGTCATGCATTCATTGCATTAAAATACAAAAGCTTTTATTTAGTTCTGTTCTGCTTAACAATATTTTCAGATGTAGGTGGTTGTGAATTGGTTAGATAGTTCACTGCTTATTTTTAACCATTTTAACTTTGTTTTATTGCTGCTGTAGGGCTTCCCTGGTGACTCAGATGGTAAAGCGTCTGCCTGCAATACGGGAGACCCGAGTTTGATCCCCGGGTTGGGAAGATCCCCTGGAGAAGGAAATGGCAACCCAACCCAGTACTCTTGCCTGGAACATTACATGGACAGAGGAGCCTAGTAGGCTACAGTCCATGGAGTTGCAAAGAGTCAGACACGACTGAACGACTTCACTTTCATTTTATTGCTGCTGTATTTACTCTTTCTTATTTTCTATTCATGGCAAGTGATCCTGACCCTCCATATGGTGGTGATAAAAATTTTCCTTGTAAAATGAATTCACTTAAGTGAAGAGAGAAGAGCTTATATAAAGGAAAGCATTAAGAAAACTTGACTGTGAGTACATCACGTGAAATGCCAGGCTGGATGAATCACAAGCTGGAATCAAGATTGCTGGGAGAAATATCAACAACCTCAGATAGCAGATGATACCACTCTAATGGCAGAAAGCAAAGAGAAACTAAAGAGCCTCTTTATGAGAGTGAATAAGAGAGTGAAAAAGCTGGTTTGAAACTCAACATTCAAAACACTAAGATCATGGCATCTGGTCCCACCGCCTTATGGCAAATAGAAGGGGAGAAAATGGAAACAGTGGCAGATTTTCTTTTTGGGGTTTCAAAATCACTGCAGACTGTAACTGCAGCCATGAAATTAAAAGATGCTTGCTCTTGGAAGAAAAGCTATGACAAACCTAGACAGTGTATTAAAAAACAGAGACATCACTTCCCCAAGATCTGTATAGTTCAAAGCTCTGTTTTTTCCAGTAGTTATGTGCGGATATGGTGAGAGTTGGACCATAAAGAAGGCCGAGCACCAAGGAACTGATGCTTTTGAATTGTGGTGCTGGAGAAGACTCTTGTGAGTTCCTTGGACTGCAAGGAGACGAAACCAGTCAATGTGAAAGGAAATCAATCATCAATATTCATTGAAAGGACTGATGCTGAAGTTGAAGCTCCAATACTTTGGCCACCTGATGCAAAGAGCCGACTCACCAGAAAAGACCCCAATGCTGGGAAAGATTGAAGGTGAAAGGAGAAGTGGGTAGCAGAGGAGAAGATGGTTAGATATATCACCACCTCAATGGATATGAATTTCAGCAAACTCCAGGAGACAGTGGAGGGCAGAGAAGCCTGTTGTGCTACAGTCCACGGGGTCGTAAAGAGTCGGACATGACTTAGTGACTACAACTCAACAACCATGGGTAGTAGGTGCACATGATGGGGACCATGTAGGGCTGAAGCTTGGGAAACAGGGGCCACCCAGGACCTCCTCACAGCTCTAAGTACACTTGGGTGAAGGCTCACAGAGCAGGAATGTCATTTCGCCCACCCCGGGCCCCAGCATCAGGCCCACCTGAGCAGACGACGCCAGCATCCTCGTGGTGGCCACAGTTGTGGGAGAACCAGCCACCGTGCAGACATTGCCACAGCCTGGCTTCAGTGCCCACACATTTCACGTCATCCAGGGCGATGGGGCCCAGGCCTCGGGCAAATCTCGCTCTCCCGGGGGCTGACACTGCTCCGCCGCAGCTCAGCTGCCGGCACACCACCTCGGCGTCCTGCAGGTCCCAGCCGTCGTCGCACACGGTCCCCCAGCTGCCGTTGAAGTGCAGCTCCACACGGCCCTCGCAGGGCTGGCTACCGTCAGCCAGCCTGAGCACCGCGTCTAGGAAACAGACACGCCTGGCCCACTGCTCTGCCTTCAAGGAAGATCTGCGCATCTCCTCTGAGCTGACAAGCTTCCCAGGGCTCCCTTCTCATTCTGGAAAGGGACTGAGGTGGGTTAAAGAGCCTGCAAATGTACTTTGGGGTTCACTGTTCAGGTCAATGTGATCTGGGGTGGTGTATGCTTTTTTGAGGGCTTCCCAGGTAGCTTAGCAGTAAAGAAATCCACCTGTGATGCAGGACACACAGGTTGGATCCCTGGGTTGGAAAGATCCCCTGGAGGAGGAAACGGCAACCCACTCCAGTATTCTTCACAAAAATACCATGGACAAAGGAGCTTGGCGGGCTACAGTCTATGAGTCTGCAAGAGTTGGACACAACTTAGTGATGAAACAAAACATCAACAACATGCTTTTTAAAGCTCTTTCCAAGACAGGATTGCCTGCTCACAGACACCAAAGGAGGTCTCCAAGCTCCCTGTGTGATGTGGGAAGCGCCAAGCTTGGGGACCCTGGCTGCTGTTGCCCTAGTCAGGACCCACATTGTCTAGGCAGGCGTTCTGAGTGCAAAGGCTTGGGCACAGCATCAGCCACGCACCTTCTCACCCGGTGTCAAGTGCTCTATCGTCAGAAGATGTATGTGGACATGTGGTTTCATGGCAGTGCTGGGCGTTCAACCTCTTTCTCTAGCCAGATCTGGAGGGTAAACTAAGGCACTCGGGACCCCTTTTCCCAATCACAGAGCCGGTCATCCACCCTCACTGTCATTGCCAAGAAGGGCCAGGGGCTAAGATGATCTGAGAACCTACCAGTGTTGTTCTCATCTTGCAGGAGAGCCTCGTAGGATGCAGAAAAGCCAACATTGGTGACAATGGCATCGCTTTGGAAGACCACGGTCAGGCGATTTGCCGAGGAGGTAAATACTGGGGTTGTGTCAGAACAGAACCTCCCCAGCGAAAAAGATTCACTTTGTGGGCCATCAAAGATTTCAATGAAGTCATACGGACAGCTGTAGAAGTTTTCCAATCTGTGAAGTCATTACAGCATTCAGATCTATCCACTGACTCACCCTTAGGAAGCACCACCAAGATTGTTCTAGGAAGGGCTCTAGAAAAGCTGCCCAAATCCTCCATCTCTTCAAACAGGATGGAGGAAGCCGTAACCCCATTGGTGCATATCTTCCCAGCTCTAAAAACCTAATTTTTTGAAGTTTTCATTCAATTGTATTTTCTGAATATGCATTACAAGCATAAAAAATACAGTTTAAGTGGTATTGGTGGGCACATGGTTAAAAGCAACTTTTCTTCCAGCTCTGACTAGTCCCATTCCCACAAGCAGCTACAATGAACAGTTTCTATTTGTTTCCTTCCAGAGATGGTCTATGAATAATGTCAGTCCCTGTACTATTGGCCACAATCTTACAGATAATTCCATAGCAATACACCCTACATGTGAGACAGCAATCAAGATTGCTGGGAGAAATACCAATAACCTCAGACATGCAGATGACATCACCTTTATGGCAGAAAGTGAAGAAGAACTGAAGAGCCTCTTGATGAAAGTGAAAGAGGAGAGTGAAAAAGTTGGCTTAAAATCCAGTCCCATCACTTCATGGCAAATAGATGGGGAAACGATGGAAACAGTGACAGACTTTATTTTCTTGGGCTCCAAAATCACTGCAGATGGTGACTGCAGCCATGAAATTAAAAGACACTTGCTCCTTGGAAGAAAAGCTATGACAAACCTAGACAGCATATTAAAAAGCAAAGACATTACTTTGCCAACAAAGGTCTGTCTAGTCAAAGCTATGGTTTTTCCACTAGTCATGAATAGATGTGAGAGTTGGACCATAAAGAAAGCTGAGCACTGAAGAATTGATGCTTTTGAACTGTCGTGTTGGAGAAGACTCTTGAGAGTCCCTTGGACTGCAAGGCGATCAAGCCAGTCTATCCTAAAGGAAATCAGTCCTGAATATTCATTGGAAGGACTGATGATGAAGCTGAAATCCAATACTTTGGCCACCTGATGTGAAGAACTGACTCATTTGAAAAGACCCTGATCCTGGAAAAGATTGAAAGAAGGAAGAGAAGGGGACGACAGACGACGAGATGGTTGGATGGCAACATCAACTCGATGGACATGAGTTTGAGCAAGCTCCAGGAGTTGGTGATGGACAGGGAGGCCTGGCGTGCTGCAGTCCATGGGGTCACAAAGAGTCAGACATGACTGAACTGAACTGTGTGACAGCAATAAATAGATGTATCAAAATCTATTTAATTGACCCCCTACTGGTGGGCAATAAGAGTGCTTCCAACCTAGCGCTACTGTAAGAATGCAGCCAAGATTTTTCTCAGTGCACATGAGATTTTATCTGTAGACCAATTTCCTGGAACTGGAATTGCTGGGTTAAAAGATCTACGTGTTTAAATTTTGATCTGGGGACTTCCCTGGTGGTCTAGTGGTTAGGAGTCCACCTGCCAATGCAGGGGACACAAGTTTGATCCCTGGTCTGGGAAGACCTCACAAACCGAGGGGCAACTAACCCTGTGCACCACAACTACAGGAGCCTGCGTGCCCCAGCCTTTGTTCCACAACAAGAGAAGCCACCACTGTGACGAGCCTGCACATTGTAAAGAGGAGTCGCCCCCACTTGCCGCAACTGGAGGGAAGCCCACACAGCAACGAAGATCCAGCACAGCCAAAATGAATAAATAAATAAAATTAAAAAAATTTTTTTGATCAGTATTACTGGATGGGTCTCCAAAGCCTTCCTTACTTTTGAGAACTAAATACAAAAGCTGGATTTTTTGGCGAGGGTGGGGTGGGGGTAGTGGTGGTAGCAAGCACTGTAATCAAGTAAAGAGGATCGTAAAAGCAGGAGCGATTTACTCACTTTATCACTTCGAAGGTAAGTTTGACACGCGCCCTGCTATCCACTTGTATGTCCCAGGCACACACCACGTTTGCGGGGTATTTTTTAGGATACCAGGGGCTGGAGAAAGAGCCCGAATTACTTGTCAGCAAACCGCCACAATGGAAATTTTCATCTGCAAGAAACAGTGAAGAAACCCCATCAGAAGGAGGCACCGACCTCTGCTGGTGTTTTTAGAGGGATCAAGAGGGGATGGGAACAGAATAAGGAGAACTTGTTCTAGAGCTGCTTTTGCTTGTAACTATTAAAAAAAATAGCTTTGGAGGCTCTTGAAGTTTCCCATGTTGCTCTTTGTTAGATAAGATCATTACCTGTGTCCTCTGAAGCTTATAGTGTGCGTGCGTGTGTGTGCGTGCGTGTGCATGCGCGCGTGTGTGTGTGTGTGTGTGTGTGTGTGTGTATGTGTGTGTGTGTTTTCTTTTCCATGTGTACAGTATGTGGGATCTTAACTCCCCAACCAGGTATTGAACCCTGATTGGAAGCGTGGAGTCTTAACCACTGTACTGCCAGGAAAGTCCCAAGTTTATAGTGTTTTTGTGAGGAGAAATGATCAGGACATAAGGTTGAGAGGGCTTTATGAACCCATAATGCACTGACAGGGCTGAGCACGTGTTTTAATGAAAAGGGAGCAAAGACGATGCAAGCCGAAGGCTCCCTGCTCAGTGCAGTGTGGCTTTGTGCTCACAAAACAGCTGTGTTAGGAGACCCTTTGTTGTGTTCTGTCCAAACCCTAGCTGAAGTCAAAACCACGGTTACTTAAAGCATCCACTTTGTGGCTGAAATGCTGGATTTGAAGTGGCTTTTCTAAAGGGTTCTCTGTGCTGGAGCTTCTCACGTGTAAAAGGAAGCAAGAGCATTCATCCGGTTTCTTCAAGGGCTACAACTGAAAACAAAGCAAACATAAAACCATGAGAAACCTTTAAATAAAGCTGAAGTACCTGTAGCGGAGCTGTCATCAGTCGAGCCTGTGAAAATACAGAGAAAAAAAGGATACTGTAAGAACAGACTTTTATTCAGAAAACTCCTTTAAAGTACTCAAAAATATCCACGTGCAGATCTGTGACTGCTCTGTGCGGTAGTGCAGAGATACGCCGATGCTACGAGAGGCTGGGTGTCTGGACAGCAAGTATGCAGACAAGTGTAGCTTGATACAGCTTGTCGAGGGCTGATCTTGGGTTTCTGTTTCCTTCCTGTGCACGTATCCGTTGCATGATCACCACTGCAAGCAGTTACCGACCCCGCCCCTACGGCGACTCCACCCCACTGCCTGGGAACACCGATTTGGGAAATCCCAGTGACCAGAGATTGCATTTCTGGTGAATCTGAATTTTCCTTCTCTCCTACCTCTCTCTTTCCTCACCCTCTGCTGCCTCCTGCCCCCAAGCCCTACCGTTTGGCCAGTGCTGATGGACTGCATTGCTCTTGTTAATTAACAATAAATAATTAAATCAGATGGTGTCCTAATTACAGGATTAAAAAGTAGCTGGGATTCACTCATAGCAGGGACCTGGCAATGAGTCAAAATGTTTGAAAGTTGGTCCTGCTTTTGGGTTGTCATCAATATCTACTCCAAGACAGAAGAGAGAATAAGAGATGGCTTAAGACAGTCACACAAAAGGAAACCAGGCTTTTAAAAATTTCTATTTCTTTTATTTGCTTTTTTTGGGGGATCAAACACATTCTGTTCTGGGCAGCTAGGAGTATAGCACTGAACCCATCAGGGTCTTGGAAAAGACCCTGATGCTGGGAAAGATTGAAGGCGAAAAGAGAAGAGGGCGGCAGAGGATGAGATGGTTAGATAGCCTCACTGACTCACTGGACACGTTGCTGTGGTTGTTCCGTCACTAGGTTGTGTCCGACTCTTTCACTCCATAGACTGCAGCATGCCAGGCTTCTCTGTCCTTCACCATCTCCTGGAGTTTGCACAAACTCATGTCCACTGAGTCAGTGAGGCCATCTGACCATCTCATCCTCGGTTGTCCCCTTCTTCCCCTGCCTTCATTCTTTCCCAGCACCAGGGTCTTTTCCAAAACCCTGGTGATATAACCCTCTATTTAACCATTGCAGCTTTCTTTAAAAAATATGAGTGATCTATGATGACTATTTATTTTTTTGCCACACAGCAGGTGGGATCTGAGGTCTCTAACTAGGGATCGAACCCGTACCCCTTGCACTGGAAGCACGGAGCCTTAACCCCTGGACCCCCAGGGAAGTCCCTCACCACAGCTTTTAAGGTGGGACTTTGAGCATTTTCAGGCTTCCCTCTTGGCTCAGCTGGTAAAGAATCTGCCTGCAATGCGGGAGACCTGGGTTCCATCCAGGTCTTCCCCATTTCACCATCATCCATGTAATTTTCAGTTTAGCTGAATTACATAAATGGGAAAACTACAGATGAGGCTTTATTTGAATATCCACTACCCTTGACCCCAGCGCTGGCCCTTTAACTTTAGATGGACTTTCTCCTCTCACTCACAACCCCAACACACAAAGCTGGTCTCCCCCCAGGAATACTCAGAACACATTCGGGTCTTTTTCAGGCAGATGACCGAGTCAGTTGCTCCTGCTAATGACTTGTGCCGTATGGTGTTTTCTTAGGCTGTGTGCGGACAGGAGTCAAAGGGTGAGCTGCTGCTGCTGCTAAATCGCTTCAGTCATGTCCGACTCTGTGCGACCCCATAGATGACAGCCCACCAGGCTCCCCCGTCCCTGGGATTCTCCAGGTAAGAACACTGGAGTGGGTTGCCATTTCCTTCTCCAATGTACGAAAGTGAAAAGTGAAAAGTGAAAGTGAAGTCGCTCAGTCGTTTCCGACTCTTAGCGACCCCATGGTCTGCAGCCTACCAGGCCCCTCTGTCTATGGGAGTTTCCAGGTAAGAGTACTGGAGTAGGGTGCCATTGCCTTCTTCCAAAGGGTGAGAGATGAGGCTTAAAATTCCAGTTCTACTACTTTCTAACTGAATTATCCTAGGTAGGCTTCTTGGTCTCCCTAATCCTCAATTGTAGGGGTTAAATAAACGAATTTATCCAGAAACCCTAGCATCAGGCCTGCTGCTATGTAGATGCTTAGGAATGTCTCTTGCAATGAAACAAAATGCCTTTTCATTACCTTCAGCATCATTTCAGAATCATCACATCATGTGCTGTCTGACTTTTCCAAGCTTCCGGTTTTATTATAGAAGAATACCATTCAATCATTAAGTTAAAAACTCTTTGAAAACAAGCAAAAGATTCCCAAGAGTATGTACTTTGGGGTCAGACTGATTAGTATCAAAGCTTAGTCCCCACATTAACTTGTTGCGTGATCCTGGGAAAGTTACTTAACCTCTCTGCATCTCAAATTACTCTTTCTGTACAAGAATATTTAAAATGCCTTTTTGCAGGTTTCCCTGGTGGCTCAGATGGTTAAGAATCCTCCTGCAATGAAGGAGGCTTGGGTTCAGTCCCTGGGTCAGGAAGATCCTCTAGAGAAGGGAATACCTATCCATTCCAGTATTCTTGCCTGGAGAATTCCACGGACAGAGGAGCCTGGTAGGCTACAGTCCATGGGGCTGCAAAGAGTCAGACATGACTGAATGATTAACACTTTCACTTCCTGAAGATTAGTAGTAGCCTGAGCTAAATGTCTCCCCTTCTTTGTGTTAATTTTGCATGGTCTTTGTGTAGTTGGGGCCAATGAACAGATGTGGTACATCAGATTGGCGGTCAAGAGCCTTGACACCTGTGGTGCAAGTCCAATGGCTACCCCTGGGTACATTACTAATTTTCTGTATCTCAGTTTACCTATCTGGAAAATGGGAATAATCAAACAACTTACTTTAAGAGGTTATTGTGCAGATTAAATAAGTTACATAGGTATAAGGCCCCAAAACAGTGCCTGAAAGCATTTATAAGTATTCAATGTTATTATTATTATTATTATAAAGTTGCCTGAACAAGAAAAAATATGGACATACCTGGAGGTGTGGGAGGAGGCAGGTCTTTTGAATCTGAATGCAGTAAAAAAAGACAACAGGTCACTCTCTTTAGTGAATCCAAAGTTTGGAGGAGGTAGGGTAACAGGGGGCAGGTGGAGATGAAGTGGGGAGGACCATGGCTTTTTTGGGCCCAGGACTCAGAGCGCTGCTCCTGGGTCACTCCAGCCCTCCCCTGGCAAGGTCCTTGGCCTCAGAGGGTGGGGTAGAGCCTCTGGGTCAACTCTGCCCCCACCCTAGTCACCAGGGCTGGATTACCTTGCATAAGAATTACCTGGATTAGAATGCAGGGTCACCTGGATCACTTGTTAAAATGCAGATTCCAGTGTCCCTTCCCAAACCTAGTTGATCACAATCTCTGGGGTGGGGTGGGGTCCAGGATTCAGCAAGGTGAGGCTGTGGGGATGCCCGTTCACACTAACATTCAAGGCCTCCCATGTGCAACCGGGGGCTGCCCAGGGCAGGGCGTGTGCCTGGGCCCAGTGCCTGGCACACAGTGGACACTGTGCCTGAGCCCAGCGCCTGGCACACAGTGGGCATTCATGGATTGGTTGAAACAAAATGAGCAGATGGATGGATGGATGGATGGTTGAAAAATTCCACCTGGGATGCATAGTTTCACAAGGTCTTCAACCACAACATCTGAAATTACAGCCCGGGAGGGGAAAGGCTACCTGAGCAGATGACCCCAGCGTCCTCGTGGTGGCCACAGTTGTGCTCCGACCAGCCCGAGTGGGAGCACTGGCCGAGGTAGCGCTCCGCCCCGGCGCACTGCAGGTTGTCCAGGAGGATGTCTCCAGAGCCCGGGCCGAAGTGGGCCTTCCCGAGGGCAGACACGGCCCGACCGCACCCCAGCTGCCGGCACACGACCTCAGCTTCGTTCAGGTCCCACAGGTCATCGCACACGGTGCCCCAGGCCCCCCGGTGCAGGACCTCCACGCGTCCTGAGCACCGTCCTGAGCCGCCCACCAGCCGTAGCTCTGGCCTGTCCCCTGCAGACAGAGAGAGGCCTGTGAGTCCCCAGGAGACCTCCGGAGGTCCACCGGCCCCAGGCCTCGGAGGCCAGCAGGATGATGCGGGTGTGCAGGGACGTGTCCTGTCTTGACACGTCCTGTCCCTCATGCTTCTCATATGTGTCTGAGTTGCATGCAGACCGTGGGGTCTTCAGTCAGTGTAATGTCATTTCAACAGTGTTCAAAGTGAAACTGACTGCCTTTCATGTTACGCTCTGATGATACGGCTGCAAATCAAAGAGATACGGCTCCTGTCTCAGGGAGCCTGCAGTCTATTTGTTAGTCAAACACAGATGCGAGTGTAATGTTTTCTCACACCAGTACAAGGCCGTGAAAACAAAGACCAGGGTGCACTCAAGAGAGTGATGGGGAGTGGCTGCAAGACTCCTCTTAAAACACTGAGAAGGAGCTAGTCAAGGACAGAGTAAGGGGAATGCTTTTGAATAAGGGGGAAAGCTTTTGCAAAAAGACCTTGAAGTGCCATTTCACGCCTGCATGTATGTGTCTCTAACACACACACACACAGACATCATCACCTGTAACGATATCAAAAGGAGTAATTCCAAATAACACTTTTAAATGGCATCTTAATGCTATGAAAATATCAGCAGCTTAGACAAAGAATGAACTGAGCCCAGCAATAAATCACAAACAGCTGATATTCAAGTCCCATCAAAAAAAAGGCGTGACCTACCTGAGTTGTTAGATGAGTCTCCCGCATCTGTTTACGTAGAGAAAAAATATGTCAGTCTTTTCCTGAAATCCTGACTTTTATAACCAACAGCAAAGATTTTCCTTACATCCTTATAAATGATTATTCATCTGATATGGGAAAAATGAGTCCTTGTAAATACCACAGTATTGGGAGAAACAGATTAAGCTATAGACATAAGGAAGCTTCTTGCTGGTTGTTGGTTGGCTACTGTGTTATGAGAAAATGGTCAGATGGATGGGCACATTTGGGATGATATGACCTAGACTACCGATTTTGTAGCAGATGAGTTTCACGTTGGGGGCGTCTCGTGGTAGCTCAGATGGTAAAGAATCTGCCTGCAATGCAGGAGACCTGGGTTCAATCCCTGGGTTGGGAAGTCCCCTGGAGAAGGGAATGGCTATCTACTCCAGTATTCTTGCCTGGAGAATTCCATGGACAGGGAAGCCTGGCATGCTGCAGTCCATGGGGTTGCAAAGAATCATACACGACTTAGTGATGGAACAACAAAAGTTGTCAAAAGTTCCAGGCACCATCCCCTTGTGTGGCAGGTCTACGAATAAGTGCTCTTTCAAGTTCTAGTTACCAGTTCTCTCAAATCACACCAGGTATTGCAGTTGCTAGTTTATAGAGATATCTTGCTATTGGAAAGGGCTATTACTAGACTTTCCAGAGGTGATTAACTCACTTCTAACTGTTCACATCTAAATATATATATATTTTTGATGTGGACCATTTTTAAAGTCTTTATTGACTTTGTTACAGTATTACTTCTGTTTTATGTTTTGGTTTTGGCCACAAGGCATGTGGGATCTGAGCTCCCTCACTGGGGATTGAACCCTCACCCTTTGCACTGGAAGGCGTAGTCTTAACCACTAGACCGCTGGGGAAGTCTCTATCTCAAAGTACTTTGAAAAGCTGTCACAAGGTAATTAAAATCAGCCATTTTAGTTTACTGATTCTCTGGTGTTAGATGACTGAGTGAGGAAAATGGTAGTAAAAACTGCCAAAAATGCAGCCCTTCGTCTGGTACTGATACTCTGCAGGTGCTATCCAAAAGACAGCTTGAAGGAGCTCTTTCAGCAATCCTGCCAGTAAGCAAGCAGTCTCCTCATTTTACAGATGAAGAAACTGAGTCCTGTCCGACTCTTGCAACCCCACGGACTGTGGCCTCCAGGTCCACGGGATTTCCCGGGCAGGAACACTGGAGTTGCTCAAATGCTGTCTGAGTGTCATCACCAGCTCCGAGATCCAGACTCAAGTCTGCCCAGCTCTGCAATCTTCCTTAGATTTACTTCATTGACTGCCCCTTTAAACAAAGACCTTTAGAAAAACTTAAAAATCCCCATAATTAATCATGTTTTTTTTCATATGTCTGTATTCAGCGAGGCACACATTCCTTTGGTAATTCTTACTCTCAAATTAGAAAATTTTTAGATTTTATTCTGGGAATCAGTTAAAATCTTATCTGTTTCAACCAACTTAGAAGGGGTAAAGCAAACCTCAAATGCTACATGTTTGAGGATCCTGTCTTCAACCCTGGTGGTGGCGGTTTAGTCTCTAAGTCCTGTCTGACTCTTGCAATCCCATGAACTGTAGCCTCCAGATCCATGGGATTTCCCAAGCAGGAATACTGGAGTGGGTTGCTATTTCCTTCTCCAGGAGACTTTCCCAACCCAGGGACTGAACCTGCATCTCCTGCTTGGCAGGTAGTTTCTTTATCGCAGAGCCACCAGGGAAGCCCGTCTTCGTCCCTGGCTAACTCTGAATTCTAGCAGAGTGGTCCTGAGGCACTGGGGTGGTGACCGGCGGGAGGAGGAGAGGCTACCTGAGCAGATGACCCCAGCGTCCTCGTGGTGGCCACAGTTGTGCTCCGACCAGCCCGAGTGGGAGCACTGGCCCAGGTAGCGCTCCACCCCGGCGCACTGCAGGTTGTCCAGGAGGATGTCTCCAGAGCCCGGGCCGAAGTGGGCCTTCCCGAGGGCGGACATGGCCAGACCCACCCCAGCTGCTGGCACACGACCTCGGCTTCGTTCAGGTCCCACAGGTCATCGCACACGGTGCCCCAGGCCCCCCGGTGCAGGACTTCCACGCGTCCTGAGCACCGTCTTGAGCCGCCCACCAGCCGCAGCTCCGGCTAGTCCCCTGCAGACAGGGACTGGGTGACCGTAGCCTCCTGGGCGCATGCTCACTCCCCTGGGGCTAGCTGAGCTCCTCGCCCCACACTACTGCTCGGGATGGAGAACTCAGCAAAAGGTCAGTCAACTAGTTAACGAAAGTAAAAAACAAAACTGTCACTAAAATGACGCTAACGTCGCTAAAACTGTCAAAAAAACATTTAGGCTAAAATATGAACATCTATTGGGCTAGAGCCATATGCCAACCCGTGTTGGCTAAACACAGAAAAACAGAATAACTTGCACAGTGATTTGTGATTTTCTGAAGTGCTTTTGTATGTGTGTCTGTGTTTGTGTGTCCACCTACAACTTCATAGTAACTCAGGAAGATAAGCCAGTTTTCTCTCTGAGGACACTGACAGCTGGAGAAGCAAAGTGCATGTGTGCATGCTAAGTTGCTTCAGTCGTATCCAGCTCTTTGTGACCCCATGGACTACAGCCTGTCACGGGGTCTTCCAGATGAAAGACTGGAGTGGGTTGCCGTTTCCTTCTCCAGGGGATCCTCCCGATCCAGAGATCAAACCTGTGTCTCCTACGGCTCCTGCATTGCAGGCAGATTCTTTACTGGTGAGCCACTGTGGAAGCCCAGAGAAGCAAAGTGACTTAGCCTAAATCCCATGTCTGGTCAGTAGCTGATCTCAACTCATCTCTCCTGATTCTGAAGTTCACTATTTTTCTTCTCTCTGCTGTTCTAGCTCACTGCCCCTGGATTGCCTCTGGCACTCTACTCACTTGGAACAAGTCTATTAGTGATGCAGGTGTGAGGTTAACCATGAGCAGGACAGGCTGTAAAAAAAGCCAGAAGCCCACTAGAGGGTGCTTATAAGTTGCTTGGGCTTTGATGATTCCAAAAGGTGCTGAAAAAATGAACTCTGCTCATCCTGGGATGCCAGAGCTAAAAGATCCCAAGAGCTCTGAATGGCCCTGAAAAGTCTGCACGGGGTCAGCGGGCCCGTTGCAAATAGACCAATCACTTGCAGTCAGTCCAGCTTCTGCCTCCGAGGCAGTTACAGATGCAGACATAAACACGGGCACCCAGAGGCACGGACAGTGGATGAGGAATGTGTGTGTTCCATGGCTTACCTGGTCTTGCTGTTACCAGTCTGGGTGTTGCTGTTGGGATTGCTGTGGATACAAGAAGACACCCTTGAGTAAAACAGGAGGATGCAGACAAGTCTGAGTTCAGTCTCCACTAAATGCCAAAATTCTGGCCGATTCATTTGTCCTATCATCCTTATACTGTGACCTCTGAAGTCAAATTCTCCTTACAGGTGAGACTCGATGTTGGCCAGGGCTGTGAGATCCAACAGAAATAATATTCCCTCCTCTGCCCAGCCATGGACATTTGGCATTTACATTGTGCCATTTTGTGTTAAAATACATTCGCCATCAGTGCCCTTCTGGGGAAAACAGCTCTTTCTTCTGCAAGCTTCTGCTTTCGGTTTTTGTTATTAACTTACCCTGCATGTGGAGTGTCTGATTAGATGCCTTTCATTGTCTTTGATAAAAACAAGGAATTAAGGAAATCAAATGGATAATTTATCAATATATAGTACCCAATGGTTAATGTGTGTAACTTAGTTCTACTACTGTCTTCATACTTGTGTAACTTGTGTAGACAGAATCTCTCAAATAAGGTGGATTTACAAAGGAAATTAGGAAACATATATAAGAGAGGTCAGACTATGACAGTAAAAACACCAGGAGCGAGGACAGGGGAATAAACATGAACGTGGAATAAAGATTAAGTAATGTCAGTAAAGGTGACTCACTGATTAGATGTGGGGTCTGTGAAACAGCGTCTGCAAATACAACAGAATCATCATCAGTAACTGTTAAATGCCAATCCCAATGTCTTCCTCTGGCCCACTTTGTGACACAGAGTGTCTCCTTTGTGTTTAACAGCATGTTCCCCAGGCTCACTCAGTGAGTTCCCCCGGCACTTGCTAAGATTACAGAGACTTATGAGCAACTTCCTGGACACAGAGGATGCTAGAACTCTTCACCAGTTCAGACTTTTTACTCTTCATGGTAAATAGTATAGGACCCATCGCTGCATGTCCTCGGGACAACTCCTCTGTCCAGAGGATTTTCCAGGCAAGAATACTGGAGTGAGTTGCCATGCCCTTCTCCAGGGGATCTTCCCGACCCAGGGATCGAACTCGCATCTCTTACGTCTTCTGCATTGGCAGGCGGGTTCTTTACCACTAGAGCCAGTATGTTTTATTTGTCCTCAAATTGTGTCACGTGTGTTTGTATGGAATTCCCTCTAGGTTGTACATGAGACTCCCTTAGGCTGGGATCACACCTTCTTCTGTAGATACCCACTTAGTACTCAGAGTAACTTCAGCAGTGGCTTCCTAGCGGGCTGTCTGCCATCAGATGGTTACATGAGAAAGAACAGCCCATGATGAGGCTGCCAGTTGCTGAGCATTTATTACATGCATCACTAGGCAGAGGGCTCTACTTCGGTCCTTTCCGGGAATGCTCACAGCAAACCTAGGAAGTAAGGCTCTCTTCTCCCCGTTACACAGGGACAGGACCGAGGCGTGGAGAGGCTGAGGCTCTCACCTGAAATCCCAGAGTCCCCAGGCAGACAGCCCAGCTCCAGATCGCTTGCCCTTAACCACCCTTTCTCACCTTTGGCTTCGGAGTAATAGTACGCGGCAAAGTTTTTCCCTATGTTGTTGTAGCTTCGGAAGTACACGAGCGTCAGTGAGCTGGAGGACGACGAGTAGATGAGATAGGTTCCAGAACAGATCTTCCCCAGGGACTTTGCTGAGGATGGAGGGCCGTCCAGGACTTCAAAATACTCATTGGTGCAGTCCAGGCTGGGGAAGCAAGCACCGTGGGAGCAGCAGATCTTAGAGGTCTGCTGTGAGGCAGACAATTCTGCTGCTATCAAGAGGCTGGGGCAGAATCGAAAGCCTGTCATCATTCAAACATAGTGTGTGTGTGTGTGTGTGTGTGTGTGTGACTCAGTCGTGTCTGACTCTTTGCCACCCCATGGACTGTAGCCCACCAGGCTTCTCTGTCCACGGAATTTTCCAGGCAAGAATACTGGAGTGGGTGGCCATTCCCTTCTCCAGGGGATCTTCCCAGCCCAGGGATCAAACCCAGGTCTCCTGCACTGCAGGCAGATTCTTTACTGCCTGAGCCACCAGGGTGGGCCCAAACATAGTAGATTCCTTTTACCCCATTTTTTTCTGAGAGCCATTGCCTTTGGGGATGGGATTTTAACTAGAAGAAGGGAGAAAAGCCTGGAGCAGTAGGTGTAACCCTGATGAGGCCTTGAGCACCTTGAGGCCACAGGTATCTTGAAACCTGGGCCCAAGGGCAGGGACGTGGCCCCAGGGTCCAAACAACCTGTGTCCAGGCTTTCAGCAGCTGACCCACCCGAGAGGGAGGTGCGCTACCAAACTGGCTCTGCCAGCTTTGTGAAAGTCATCCGATTTTGTTGTTCCTTATTGGGAAGTTTTGTACAGAACGCAGGAATCAGAAAACCATTTGCACATCTCAGCCTGATGAGATGTCAGTTGCAAGTCACATTTTGATGAAGCAAAAGTCAAGAGCAATAAATAATTTGTTTCTGAAGGTTAGTTTCTGTAAGACATTCACCTATGAATGATATCAACCTTGACAGTTTACAATATTAAAACTTAAATTTTCCTGTTTTATTAGGTTTGAGGGTTCCATGGAATCTGCATCTTTAACCAGCAAGCTGAAATACATACACACATACTATCAAGCTCTGTCTCTCATACTCCATCACACACACACTCCTGTACAAAGCATACAAGGTGAATTTCATTTTAGCTACAAATTCATGGGCACAAAAATCAATCATATTTCTAACAAACATGTGGAAACCAAAATTATAAAACAGTATTAGCTACAATCACTCCAAAAAAAAAGAAAAAAGAAACACCAACATATACATCTAACAACACATATACAAGACCTGTTTGCTAAAAATGACAGCTAATGCAAAAATTAATGGATATCACCTGATGCAAAGAGCCAACTCTTAGAAAAGACTCTGATGCTGGGAAAGATTGAAGGCAGGAGAAGGGGATGACAGAGGATGAGATGGTTGATGGCCTCACAGACTCAGTGGACATGAGCTTGAGCAAGCTCCAGGAGTTGGTGATGGACAAGGAAGCCTGGCATGCTGCAGTCCATGGGGTCGCAAAGAGATACACATGATTGAACAAAAACAACAACAATACAAAAAATAACAGCAAATGCTGGCTAGGATATGGAGAAATTAGATCTGTGTATGTTGTTGGAAGGAATGCAAAATGATAGTCACTCTGGAAAATGGTTTGACATGTTCTTGAAAAGCTAAAAATGTATGTACTACAAACCTAGCAATTGATTCTCGATCATCAGTCCCAGAGAAGTGAAAACTTAAGTTCATGCAAAAACTTGTATATGAATGCTCATAGAAGCTTTACACATAACACAGGGGCTGGGAACAGCCCGAATGTCCTTCACTGGAAGAAATGGTTATACAAACTCTGGTTTCCACATAATGGAACCCTTCTCAGCAATACAAGGAACAAACTCTTGATACAGACAACAGGCTGGATGGAGCTCAAGGGCCTTAAGTTCAGTGAGCAAAGTGAATCTCAAAAGAATATATATTGTATGACTCCATAGATTGAAAGGTCTCAAAATGACAAAAATTCGTAGAGCTGGAGAATAGATTAGTGGCTGCCAGGGACAGAGGCTGGGGTGGTTGTAAACACGCAGGATAAAGTAGTTACCCCTTTGTGGTCGGGGAACACACTCTCTGCTTCTGGATCAGGGGCTCCCAATCTCCGGGACCTAGTGCTTACTGATCTGATGTGGAGGCGATACAATAACAGAAATAAAGTGCACAATAAATATAATGCACGTGAACCATCCTGAAACCATCCCCATGCCATCTGTGGAAAAATTGTCTTCTATGAAGCTGGTCCCTCGTGCTCAAGAAGTTGGGGAACGCTGTTCTAGATTGTAGTGGTGGTTTCATGGACCTATGTATGCGTGCTAGGTTGCTTTAGTTGTGTCTGACACTTTGCAACACTGTGGAATGCAGCCCGCCAGGCTCCTCTGTCTATGGGATTCTCCAGACAAAAATACTGCAGTGAGTTGCTACACCATCCTCCAGGGGATCTTCCCGACTCAGGGATTGAACCCATGTCTCCGGCGGTTCCTGCACTGCCAGCAGATTCTTTACTGCTGAGCCACTGGGGAAACCCAGAGGACATATACATGGGATAAAATTGCACAGAACTACACACACACATAAGTGCAAGTCAAAAATAGTGAAAAACCGGGTAAGTCTATATTCCAGCTAACAGCATTACACTAACGTCAGATTTGTGTTTTTGATACTGTTCTACAGTTATATAAGACGTCACCAATGGAGAAAGAAGAGTGAAGGGTACATGGGACTCTGTTATTTTTGTAGCTTCTTATGTGTCTGTAAGTTCAAAATAGAAACTTGAAAGACTCTTTCAATTACAAGAATCAACCAAAGGAGTAAATGCCTGGAATCTTAAACCACACGGTGCACTTAAGGAAAGTCCTTCTGACTTACTTAAGATACGGAAATGCCAGTCGTATGTGATCAGATGCGTTGGCTCTGATTTCCCACACACACGTTATGTTGTCATGCATTTCGTTCCTAGGGGGATTCCTAATCGCTCCAGATGAGTTAGTAATGATTCTGCCACACTGAGATTTTCCTAAAAGCAGAGAGATATTCCAGAATTTCAGGTTTTTTTACTGTTCACTTCACTATAGTTGACATTCTTTTTTCTTTCATTTTCTTTTTCCCTCGAAAGGTTTCACGGGTCATTGCTTTGTTGGGTACATCATAGGATGTAGCAGAGGTATAAACTAGTCGGAAAATTCTTGTAAACTTAGGAAATTAGGACATGACGTTAAGACTGAAGTTTGCAGTATCTCTTGCTTCTCAAAGAGAATTTTGCCAGTGACATGTGCTTCTGGGTAGGGCATTTATCCAGAATCAGCCTGAAACTTTCCCTTGGTTAGACCCTAGTGCTGGTGAAATGGAGCAGGACTCTATGGTCCTTGTCTGCCATTCCCCATGTCCTCCACCTGCCTTTTGTCTGTGGAAAAACTTTAGCCAAAGACTAAGTTTAATCAGAAAAGGGAGAACATGCAGAAACAAAGGAAAACCAGTCAAAGGAGACCAAATAATAATAATGTAGTCATTAAGCAAAGTCAAAGACCTTTAGCTCCTCTTCAAGGGCTGTAGATAATATTCTGAGCCCTATCCTGTGAGCTGTCTTAGAAATACTGAAATCCCTGCCAGGTGGAGAAGCTAACTGTATGATGAGCAGAGTGAACCCATGACAGAACCTGCCACAGTTCTGGGAATTGGCCTCAGAGGAAATGGAAACAAACTGACCCTGAAACTGAAAATTAACTGTACCTAATTAATTTGTCTAGTCCGTCTAGTCAAGGCTATGGTTTTTCCAGTAGTCATGTGTGGATGTGAGAGTTGGACTATAAAGAAAGCTGAGGGCTGAAGAATTGATGCTTTTGAACTGTGGTGTTGGAGAAGACTCTTGAGAGTCCCTTGGACTGCAAGGAGATCCAACCAGTCCATCCTAAAGGAGATCAGTCCTGGGTGTTCATTGGAAGGACTGATGATGAAGCTGAAACTCCAAGACTTTGGCCACCTGATGCGAAGAACTGACTCATTGGAAAAGACCCTGATGTTGGGAAAGACTGAAGGCAGGAGAAGAAGGGGACGACAGAGGATGAGATGGCTGGTGGCATCACCGACTCAATGGACATGAGTTTGAGTAAACTCCGGGAGTTGGTGATGGACAGGGAGGCCTGGTGTGCTGCAGTCCATGGGGTCGCAAAGAGTCAGACACGACTGAGCAACTGAACTGAACTGAACTGAATTAATTTGTAATTGTATCAAGATGACACTGGTCAGAGCTGACTGTGCTGTTTCTGCATGGAGCCCCCTCCCTCAGCCTATAAAAGCTCTTGCTCACTGAATGTCAGGGAAAGGGGAGTCAGCCTTTGGACAGGCACCACTCCCCATCCCCTGATTGCTGGCATGCAAAATAAGGCAAACTTTCCTTTCCACCAACTTTGTCTCTTTCTTGGCTTTTGAGCAGTGAGCAGTCAGACTCCAGTTTCCGTTACACTGGGTCCTATATCCTATAGCTTTGATTTTTATCATGTCATCAGTAATAATGAATAAAGTACTTTATTTTCAAAATTAAGGTCAAGCTCATGTGGAGCTTCTATATATATAAAGATGGCAGTGTTCTACCCACTAGCACTTGTAATTGATTAAAATTACACTGCTGAAAATCCACTAAGTGGAAATAAGTTGCCCTGAGTCATCTACTCTCTCCAACAGTGATTTGTTCTGTGTCCATCTGTCCACCCATCTGTCCATTTGATTCTCCACCTGCTTGTCTGTTTGTCTATCCATCTGTCCAATATTTAGTTCAAAATGAAAGGTGACAGCTGCAGCAACAGCTTTCTCCATCAGATCACCTGGTTGTGTAAGAAGTGGACCTACACTCAGCTGGCTGGTCACTGAGCTAGAGCTGTTCCTCCAGGCATTACGTTATTCTAGCCCTTCAACTCCAAGTGGTGCTAAGAAAAGTTTGGTGGAGCTTCTGAAAGCCCAGAATCCTGGCCAAAGCAGAGAAACCAAAAAAGGAAGATGAAAAAGAAAGGACAGGGAAGGACACAGAGAGTCAGAGAAGGAGACAGGGCAGAGAAGGTGCCCATTGTGGTGAAAGCCCTCTGAAATGATGCCCTGGGGTAGTGCCCTGGCAATGTGGCTGTGCTAATGGCCCCATGTCTGTCCTGCACACATGGTGTCCATGCTGGGAAACTAGGAAGGCTGATCACACTTGATCATTTGGATTACCTTCTTGGACTAATAGAAATGGAACTGGAACCATAAATTCATTGGCCTTCATTATTGGACAAGTCACTCAGAATGCAGGCTCAGAGGGGTGACCTAGACAAGGCAGTAGTATTTTGCTTAATTTCCTCGAAGAATCACTTTAGAGCCTGAGCTAGATGATGATGATCAGGGCAGCCAAGGACCACCTGGTCTCACCTGCAGCCTCTGTCTCCGCCATGACATCCAAAGGGGGACCTGTCAAACACAAAGGACACAGAGTTGTCGGCTGGCACTGAGGCTGACACACCCACACGAGGAGTCTGCAAGGAGCCGGTAGAGATAGGTCATCAGGGCCCCTCCCAGAACTCCTGAGCCAGCCTCTGGGAGTGAAGCAGAGCATGCAGGGGGTGGTCGCGTGCAGGAGGGAAGAAGCACTGATCTGGATCTTTCAGACTTGGATGCATTCACTCTCTTGCCATGTTATTCTAGCTCTTTATCTCCAAGAAGCACGAACAAAAGTTGAATGGAGCTTCTGAAAGCCCAAGATACCAGCAAGAGGAGAGGAACAAAACAAAAAAGGAAGATGAAAAAGAAAGGACACAGAAGGATACAGAGAATCAGAGAATGTAAATGAGATATTTTTAAATTTGGGAATTTAAGAAAACTAAAGATGGGACATTCTGGCTCCTGTAGCCAATTTCTGAGACCCCAGTGTGGGGAGTTATGAAGCTTCAATGCAAGTACAGGAAGAGGCACTGACTGACTGCTTCCGTTGGCCTGTGCTGCTCAGAGATGGTGGGTCAGGACCTAAGGTCACTGTGGCTCCTTGCTGTCCCCAACATCTCTCCAGCCAGTGACACCTGGCCCAGAACTTCCTATTGGAGACTCTCTCCGAGGACCAATCCACTCCCACCTCCTGAGGCTGACAGCCCAGGAGGGGATGTGACTGCAGCTTTATCAGACCTTGTCCACTGAGCTCTGGTCATGACTCACCCTTCGGCCAGGAGCTGGCCAAGGGCAAGGCATCAAGGGACCGGGGGTTTGATAAAAGAGAGAGGGCACAGGTGTGAAAACCTCCAGGTACTGCTGCTGAGAGCATGTGGGAAAACCAACAGCAAGGAAGCAGTGTGAGGCCAGAATTCCCGGGACCAGAGAGAGGCAAGGAGAAGGTAGGAATGAAACTGAGCCTTGACTTTGGCCAAGTCTGGCCCATCAGCTTTCTGCTGCCCCTGGGCAGAAAGTGTCTGTAACTGCCTCTCCCATCTCAACCACTCCCCACCCGCATCTCACTGCCAGCCGCTCACAACCCCAAAGTGCTGTGCAGAAGTTTAGGAAATGTTGAATCTGCTTCCTGAGTGTGAAATGCACAGTGAATTGAAGAGGTAGGAGGTGAGGTGGGACCAAATGACTTCCAAGGGCTCTTCCTCTCTCCCAGAGGACAGTCAGCGGCTCCACATCTCTGAGCTGCTCTACAGCCTTGGAGTACAAAACCCATTCAATTTCCTGCAGAATGCCCCCCACCAGGTTTTGAGAAACCGCACACGTGAGTGGAACCTTCCCCACCTGGTAGTGAGGCCACTGAGTATTCAGCATCTGTAAGTGGGAGAGATGAAAACATCTGCTGTCAGTGAAAAACATCCTGCTTTCTTTTTTCTTAAAATTTTGGCGGTACTGGTTCTTTGTCGCAGGCTCTCTAATTGCAGAGCTCATGCTTAGTTGCTCTGCGGCCTGTGGGATTTTAGTTCCCCAACCTGGGATCGAACCCAAGTTCCCTACGCTGGAAGGAGTATTTTTAACCACTGAACCACCAGGGAAGTTCCTGTCCTGCTTTACTTTCAATTGTGAATTTTTATACTGTTCCTAGAAAAGGACTTTCTCGAAAGGGCCAAGCTGGGCTCTGCCTGGGAAGGGAGCGGGGTTACCTGCACAGACCACGCCAGCATCCTCCGCGTGCCCACAGTTGTGGGCAAACCAGCCAGTGTGGGAGCACTCGTCCAGGTGCTCTTCATGCTCCCTGCACTGCACGTTGTCCAGGAGGATCTTCCCGGAACCTTCCCCAAAGTGGGCCTCGCCCGGGGCCTCCACAGCCCAGCCGCAGCCCAGCTGCCGGCAGACAACGTTTGCTTCCGGCAGGTCCCAGAGGTCGTCACACACCGTCCCCCAGGCGCCCTGGTAGAAAACCTCCACGCGACCAGCGCAGCTCCTGTGGCCACCCACCAGCCGCACGGGGGCCCAGCCTCCTGGGGGAGGAAAGGGATCTCAGGGTGCTGGCCGCTCCCTCTGCCTGTTGAGGACTGGACTGCCCTCTGCCACCCTGGCTCTCCCTTCTTCCCGTGGTTTTGTACCCACACCCTTCACGCTGCCACGAGGGTCCCATGCCGACGTGCGGCTCTAAGGGGTCTGATGGCGTCCATCCTTGTCCACATCCTGGTTAAGACCGCTCACCTTCTATCCTAGCTCTCTGCACTCTCTGCAGTGTGACCCTCCTGCTCCTCCCAGGAGGCTGAGTCTATGTTCCTAGTCCTCGACCCCCAGGGCTTGTGGCCTGAGATTTGCTCGGGTCAATAGCCTGTGACAGAGGCAATGGTTGGGAGCTATAAGGAGCCTCATGACAGGCTCCAGGGAAGACAGTTGTATGAATAAGCCTGGGTGGCCTGCTGGGTGATGAAAGGCATGTGACCGTGTCACCTCTGTCCCTTCCAAAGACACAATACAAAAAGGAATGGCCTTACCTGGAGGTGCCGAAGCAGGTGGGTTTTGGGCCACCGATGCTGCCGGTGACGTGGGAAGTAGGTTCTCATAGGCTGTTGATGGGGAAAAAGGAAGGAGTGACTGAGGGAAGAGTCAGAACATCGCGAGAAGGTAAACAGCTACTCCAAGGGGCAGCTGCCTCCCATCAGGATTCAGCAGGAATAATGACGACGCTGCTAAGGCCAACGACCTCCCATCCCCGAGATCCCCATTTAGGATGAAACATGGCGTTACTGCCTGTTGACAAGCTGACATGGGCTACATGGCCACTTTGCAAAAGCAAAGACAGTTATCCCCAAGTGGCCTGCTGCATGCGGGCTGTCAGGGGACAATCCCCTCTTTCTTGGTTACCCTCGCCCCAGGGGCGTAGTGACTTCACCTAAACAAAGCAAGGAAAGTCACACAGCAAATCCTTGGGGGAGGGGGGAGGGAGGTGGGTAGCAGGTCTGAAATGCTCGAGGGAACCTCTGGAACCTCTGGAACTGTTGTGTATCTTGACTGCAGTGGTGATTACACAACCGTGTACAGTCACCAAAGTTCATCTAACTGGACCTTAACATGGGTGAACCTTCTGGCACATAAATCAAACCTTTATCAAAGGTAAGTTGATGAATGATAGATGGATTGATAAATTTATCATAGAATCCAAGTAGGAGTTAACCATTAAATTCCTCAAACTTGTCTGTATACCTGAAATTTTTCATAACAAAACGTTAGGGGGCAAGGTGTCTCTCAATTTCTATTGTAAGACCGACATCTCTAGTTTTTGACAACCATCTTTCGCTTTCCCAGTGGTGTACACTTAATTCAGCTAACCTATGTGGCTGCTTCGTCCCTCCTTGTTAGTCTCAGAACATCAAAAGAATAGAATTTTAGGGAGCATGGCATCCAATGTGCCTATTCTAATGACATGGAGACTGAAAAGTTTAGGTTGCTCAGTCATGTCCAACTCTTTGTGACCTCATGGACTGTAGCCTGCCAGGCTCCTCAGTCCTTGGGATTTTCCAGGCAAGGATAATGGAGAGTATTGTCATTTCTTCCTCCAGGGGATCTTCCTGACCCAGGGACAGAACCTGGGTCTCCTGCACTGCAGGCAGATTCTTTACCATCTGAGCCACCAGGGAAGCCCATGGTTATTCAGCTGAAGAGAAACCAGTCGGGATCAGATTCCAACAGATCAGGGCCTTCCGATCCCCACATGCCCTCCCTTAGGTAGGCACATGACCAGAGAAAGGAGCCATGGCTGTGTGAGTGCCTGCCAAGTGCCAGGAATCTTCAGGTATCATCTAATACATGACCTGGGGCTTCCCTGGCAGCTCAGTGATAAAGAACCCATCTGTCAGTGCAGGAGACACAGGTTCAATCTCTGGGTTGGGAAGATTCACTGGAGTAGGAAATGGCAACCCATTCCAGTATTCTTGCCTGGGAAATCCCATGGACAGAGGAGCCTGGCAGGCTACAGTCCATGGGGCCACAAAAGAGTCAGAGATGGCTGAGCAACTGAGCACACACAATCCATGACCTTACTCAATTCTCTGTATCATTCCCACTTTAATGAAGAGGAATGGAGATGAACTGGGAAGGGGAGATGACGTGCCTTGGCTGTGGTCGTCTAACGGAGGGGGATTGTATGTCATGCTGTCTCTCCCATTAGGGAGTAAACCCTGTGAAAGAAGGGTCTAGGGCTTTGACCACTGCATGGCCCCCGTGCTTCACTGGCCCAGAGTCTGGCACATGGTTGGATGAACAGATGAGTGAAAGAATGAAGCTGCGAATCAAACCAGGATCTGACTCTAAGCCTCATGACCTTACATCATGCAAGGTCTAGTAGAAGACGTAACACAGGCCTTACCTGTAGGTGGAGCAGCTGTGGAATCAGCACCTGTAACATGGAGAGACTGTGCATGTTACCTCGTCTTAACATAGGATGTTTACTGTGAACATCCTACAAGTAGAGAGGGGTGAGAGGCAGAGGGGCAGAGACTCTGCCCATGAGGAGCCTGGCATTTCCTGGTGATTTGGGACACAGGACCAGGCAGCAAACCTGGGTTGCCCCAGGACATCTGCAGGGGCCACTGCTCCCTGGGGGCCTCAGGAGCTTACAAGGGTGGCTCCAGGTGGGCAGGTGCAGTCTGAGAGCTCGTCATTCATCGGGACATTATTCCAGTCACCAGTGGGGCAGAATCAGGAAAGACGGGGAGGGTAGTGGGGGCAGAGAGTCAGCCAGAGGGACACATAGCTCTGGGGAGGTCATCAGGCCCAGATGTGGAAGGCCTGGCATACCAGCTGACAACTTGGCCTATCATCCTGAGGTCACACACGCAAACGTTTCTGAGGACCCATGGGGGACTTGAGTGGCGGGAGCCGTGTGCACAGGAAAGCTGTTCGGTGTCCAGAGGGGCAGAGCTTTCTCAGATCCAGTCAGTTAACATAACAAAAGAATTTGCTGCTTTGAACCTGCTGCACTTCTACTTTTATTTTCGCCACAAAATGTAAGAATTTGGATTTTTATGCCCAACACTCTGATTTGGCTGGATTCAGGTTCAGCTTAGAATTTTCAAACCTAACCAGCCACTTCTGGGCTGAGATCCAGCTTATAAGTCATATTCAGCAATCACTGCAGCTAAGGGAGTGGTCAGGTGGCTGAACAACCTGGGAAGGAGCCCGGCTGCCTGCCTGCCTGGTCCACTGACATTCTGAGGCTGAGCTGTGGGGGTGTGTGTGTGTGTGTGTGTGTGACTGGGGTATGTGTGTGTGTGTAGGGGTGAGTAGGGAAGCCACAGGAGCAGCCCTCCAAGCAGGGACTGACAGCAGCCGCTCACCGGTGCAGATGACGCTGGCATCCTCCTGGTGCCCGCAGTTGTGCCCGGCCTTGCCCCCATGCACGCACTGCCCCAGGTGGCTCTCACTGCCCTCACACTGCATGTTGTCCAGCGCGATCTTCCCGGAACCCACCCCAAAGTGGGCCCCCGGGGGGGCTGCCACCGCCTGGCCACACTTCAGCTGGTGGCACACGACAGCAGCCTCGGCCAGGTCCCAGAGGTCGTCACACACAGTCCCCCATGTGTCCTGGACCAGAACTTCCACACGGCCTGAGCATCTCCCCGGACCGCCCACCAGCCTCACAGCCATCCAGACCCCTGGGGAGGAACAACGAGGAGAGGCACTGGGACCCAGCTCTCTGAGGTCAGGGAGGTTTCCTCTACTGGGGTACGTGGGTAGGTGCTAAGAGTAAAAGAATAGGCTTTGTAGCTTTCTTTACTTTAACTGGCTTTTCTATTTGCTTTCATAAGGAGGACTTGTCTTCTATGCATCAGCCCAACAGAGTGGGGAGTGGATATTCCCAAGTCACTTTTAAAGGACCTGTTCATTGATTACTGGGCTTCCCTGGTGGCTCAGTTGGTTAAGAATCCACCTGCAATGCAGAAGACATGGGTTCGATCCCTGGGTCAGGAAGACCCCCTGGAGAAGGGAATGGCTACCCACCGCAGTATTCTTGCCTGGAGAATTCCATGGACAGAGGAGCCTGGCAGGCTATATAGTTCATGGGGTCACAAAGAATCAGACAGGACTGAGCAACTCACACTCCTTGAATACCTGGTGATGCTATTCACACAGGAGATGCACCTGTAGAAATGTCAGCTCAGCAAACAGAGGCAGAGAGGCAGCTCCCATCAATAGTGAAAAGCTACTCTTTTTGAGCAATTGTCTGACTAATTATAAAAAAGGATGCTTGTTTTTCCAAATGGATTCCTAGCCTTGTTTCAGGAATGTAGTTTAGGGCTCCCACTGCAGGGGCACAACTGAGCTCCCAGAACAATGACATCATTTCTCTGCTCCAAAGCTTGGCCCTGACTCCCACTTTTTCTTATAATTCAACTGTAAGATGGAAACAACATCCTCCCAGCTATGTGGCAATGTCAAAAAGATTGTGAAAAAAGTGAAAGTGTGAGTTGCTCAGTCGTGTCCAACTCTCTGCAACCCCATGGACTGTAGCCCGCCAGGCTTCTCTGTCATGCAATTCTCCAGGCAAGAAAAGATTCCACTAGACCATGTTTGGGGAAATAGGCCAAGAATGGTTGTATGGAGGGTTTATCAGCTCTTGCGAAGGCCCAGTTGAGGAGATCAATTTTGCCCAAATGAAACAGTGATGAGAAAAATGGAAAATCCAAATTAATAATTAACATTTTATCTATCATATCCTTTATTATAATAAATTCTCTGTGTAGACAGATTAATAATATACTTAATATTTCCATATAATTTTCTCAAATAGTCTTGGCATGAACAATTAGTCCTTATCATACCTTCTCCTTGTCTAGGTAGCTTTGACCCAGGTCACCATGAAAAACACAATGAAACCAACATGATCCCTGTAGTTAACATGTCTGGGTGAATCCAGCCTTTGCCACTTATGACTGTGTGACTAGTCATTTGAGCAGTGACATCCGTTCACTGTATTCTCTGAGCCTCTAGTTTATTTTCTTGTGATATGCTGGGAATAGCAGCTTCCTTTATGATTACTGTGGAGCACACTTAATTCTTTGCATGGCATACACTAGCTTCTCAGAAAATGCTAAGCAGAAGACTGGCCAAGTCACGGAAAGGCATTACCTGCTGGCGGGAGGGTGGAATGCAGGCTGGGAGGGCCCGTTGTGGGTATGGTAGCTGACAGTCCAGCACCTGCAAACAGGTACAAACAGGGACATCGCTCGTGATCAGGAGCCTCCTAATCCCATGTAGGAAAAGAAAATCTTTGCAATGAGAACATTCTGAAAAGTCAGACTCAAATACAAGGCACTGGGTCTCCCACTGGTTCCCCTACAAACAAAGTTCTGGGCAGGGAAGGTCTTCCCTCCCATATCTTTAAGCTCAGTTACCCAGTCTCTAAGATGAGGCTTTAGAATATTCCCCATGGTCGGTGCATCCGGGCTCTCTCCATGAGTTCATTTTGGGATCTCTTTGCTGCCATCTTTTCTTTCCCTTTTAGGAAACAACCATCTGTGTTCTATCATGGAGACGCAGCATTCATCTCAATGAATGGACTTCTCTGGCTCTCCCTAGGTGTTTGGCAAACCTGTCTAGACTGCGTGGTACTCAAGCAATGTGAGACAAACACGGCATCTTTGAGCAGCTCTTGTTCCTCGTTTTGTCTCATAAAAACATCAATCCAAGCAAAACTTCTTACTGCCATCTAATTATGGGGTCAGTTGGACCAAATCAGTGTTTAAAATGTCAAATGGCAATTAACCCAACAAACTGAATGTTCAGTGTAAAGAACTGATTTCTGGTTTCAATTTTAACTGGTTGCCGATGGAGTCGGCTTCAGCCTTCAGTAATGATCTGCAGGTGCTGAAGGCTGCTGCCAGAGAAGATGGTGACCCAGACAAGTCAGATGTGGGGGGAGAGGTGCCCACACGGGCTGCCTCAGCACCAGGAGGTCTGTTGCCTTCCGCATCCTTGCGGGCTTTGTGAACATCAGTTTGAGGGAGCTCGCCTGGCTACCACCACCTGACAGGTGTACAAATATCATCTGCTTTTAATAATGCCTTTAACTTCTTTGCATCCTTTTCAAATCGACTAACAGTAGATTCAGCTCCTAAATCAGTAGGATACAATCTGGATTTCCCATAAATAACTGAAGGGAAAGGAACACTCAAGAATTTCAGGTGATGGATGAGCATCCCAAATACCCTGCCCTTTTTTGTTCTTATCAGCAGTCCTTGCACAGTAAATAGGAACTGGGTAAATGCTAGTCCCTTAAGCATCTTTTGTTGTCAGTCGATAAGTCACATCTGACTCTTGGTGACCCCAGGGACTATAGCACACCAGGTTCCTCCGTCCTTCTCTATCTTCCGGAGTTTGCTCAAACTCATGTTCATTGAGTCGGTGATGCCATCCACCCATCTCATCCGCTGCCTGCCCTCTTCTCCTTTTGCCTTCAATCCTTCCCAGCATCAGGGTCTTTTCCAATGAGTCGGCTCTTTGCATCAGGTGGCCAAAGTATTCGAGCTTCAGCTTCAGCATGTCCCTCCAATGAATATTTGGGATTGATTTCCTTTAGGATTGACTTGTTTGTACTTACTGTAGTAAGTATCTTTACAATATGTAAACTGAGCAAGTGTCTTCTGGAAAGTTAATAGAGCCGAAAGCAAATACAGCAGGCACAGAGGACCTACCTGTGAGCGTGTGCACAGAGGAAGCAGCTTCAGACTCAGGGACAAGAGTCAGGGCTGGTGGATCGTCGGCACCTGAGAGTTAAAAGACATCAGCGCCGCTTATTATAAACAGCTAAACAACAGGTGTGAATAGGGGCTGAGATGTCCGAAGGGGCATAAAAGCAGTGACATCCTCGGAGATGCCAGCCGCTCACCTGTGCAGATGACGCTGGCGTCCTCCCAGTGCCCGCAGTTGTGTCCGGCCTCACCCCCGTGCACGCACTGCCCCAGGTGGCTCTCGCTGCCCTCACACTGCATGTTGTCCAGCGCGATCTTCCCGGAACCCGCCCCAAAGTGGGCCCCTGGGGGGGCCGACACCGCCTGGCCACACTCCAGCTGGCGGCATACGACGGCGGCCTCGGCCAAGTCCCAGAGGTCATCACACACGGTCCCCCACGTGTCCTGGACCAGAACTTCCACGCGGCCTGAGCATTTCCCCGGACCGCTCACCAGCCTCACGGCCATCCAGACGCCTGGGGAGGAACAAAGAGGAGAGGCACTTGGGGTCTGCCCTCCCATCTCTGGAAGGCTTCCTTTATCCTTTTAAATCTCCAGGTGGTCACATGCCTATTTTACAATCATGCAATACTCTGGTTTCTCTTCAGATCGTATAAATCTTTCGCCTTTTACAATCATGCAAGATCACACAGTCCTCGGGCACCCAGATAGCAAGGAGAGCCAGAATAATCCTCAATTTCAAGTCCCCTCAGGAAGACTTTATCCCCTCCTTTTCCAAAAGGTGAAGCTCTCTTTAAGAAATTGCCTGAATTCCTAGATTCTCCCAACAAGAACCTATGTTATTCCCCTACCATGGACAGGGATAGAAATAAGAGATTTCAGTGTATTTAATGAAACAAGAAACAAGACTGTCTGTAGGCTGATCACAGCTAAATAGACTCCTGGCCACGCAGAACTAATTTAGTCTCAGAGCTGCTTGGTCCCTTTGCCCCCTAAGTCTTTGTTAATGGATTTACTATGTCAAGGGCGCTGAGGACAGGGAGCGCCCTTGTTGTTTGGGAGTTTAACTTAACCACTTCTCTCTGACTCCCTACAACAACCCCACAGGGTAAGGGATGTGTTCCCATTTTACAGATAAAGAAACTGAGACTCAGAAAGGTGAAGAAAATTGCTCTGAATCCCATAGCCTGTCAGTGGGCTGTCTTCACCTTAACCATGCCTGTGGTTTCCCTCCAGCTTGGAGGAATGCCTCTCCCACACGATCCACGAGCCCTTGATTTCTCGGGAATTGCTTCCTGTACCTGAGGGTGTCAAGGCCTCAGTGTCAAGCCTGGGTGAAGTCTCCAAGGAGCTGTCAGCTGGAAGGGACAGCAAAGCTAGGTCTCCATCTGTCAGCAGAGTGAAAAGAATAAAGTCGACACATTGCCAGAAGGACTCACAATAAGATCCTTCTGAAGTATTATTTTTTTTGGTCTCTAAAGGAAACCTTTTTGTTTGTTTTTTAATTAATATTTTTTTTTTTTTGCCACACCATGCAGCATGTGAGATCTTAGTTCCCTAATCAGGGATTGAGCCCCTAATCAGAGATTGAGCCCCACACCCCCTGGAGTGGAAGCACCGAGTCCTAACCACCGGAGCACCAGGGAAGTCTCCCTTCTGAAGGTTTTTATCTTCTTTTGATTCATCTAAGTCAGTCACCATCATCATCAAACAAGATTGTTTAATTTTTTTAGTCTTCTATTCTATGTTCATGGCAAACTTAACCTTAAATCTTTGGCTCAGTAGAAATACATCTTTAAAAAAGACAGATGATGAGTTTATGAACATCATTTTTAAGAAAACCTAAAGGAAATGAAGGCAGCTTCTACAATTATGCTGTATGCCATCATTTATTTTAAAATATTTGATACAGAGAGAGAGCCTGCGTTTCAAAGGCATGTAACTCAGTCGGAAGCTGGAATAAGTGTCTAAGTAATTATAATAAGAAGTGGATTATGAGCAATGTCAACAGAAAAGACACAAGTACAGAGGATGTGTGTCCTCGTGGAGACCAGAGGAAGCTCCCTGAAGAAAAGGAGCCAAGCCATGGTAGGACTTTAACAGGTAGAGGGGGAAGGGGGACCTCGATTCAGGCAGCACAGGTATTAGAGGACAGTGACTTCAAATTTACATATTTAGGGAGATGAGGTGCTCTGCTATTTTAATTTGATTAGAATAGTCTGGCAGCATATGCATTAATCCCAAATACCTGGACTTCACATGCTCCTTACTGTATTAGGCAAAAAACTTCCAAAACAGATGGTACATGAAGACAAAGGGATTTGGGTCAAGTGTATTTCAAAGGCATGGCAACCCATGACTTCTTGTGGGAATTTTTTAAGGTTAATTATATTGGATGGCTCCTAGACATCCTGATGGCTCAGTGGTAAAGAATCTGCCTGCCAAGCAGGAGACCTGAGTTCGAGCCCTGGGTCGGGAAGATCCCCTGGAGGAAGAAATGGCAACCCACTCCAGTATTTTTGCCTGGAGAATTCCATGGACAGAGGAGCCTGGAGGGCTACAGTCCATGGGGAAGCAAAAGAGTTGGATGTGACTGAGAGACTGAACAGCAGACATCTTGTAGTAAAGAAACCTGTTTAACTTGTTTAATGCAATGTTTCCTAAATTCATGAGACCACAGAATGTGTGTGTGTGCGCCTATGTGTGATTCACCTTAACATCTTATTGAACTAGTGGTTCTGGGAGCACAATCTCAGAAACATCTTTATTTGATGACCTCAAAGATCCTGGTGGAGGCTGGAGCCTCCTAGCAATGTTTGTTATTAAATTTCCATTTTTGTTCTTATTTTTAGAAACGTGCAGTAACTTGTAAACTTGAATATGCAGAATATAAAGTTTTGTTGTAAACTCCAGTTGTATTTTGTATACCTGTTTGTGTCTGCTCTTCCCACGAGGTGATGGGGGCAATTGTTACTTCAGCAGCTGCAGTGAAAAGAAAACATCAGCTAGAGATGAACACACACGACATGTGAAGAGAAACAGAACTAAAGCTGAGTGGAAGGAGCCCTGTCTCATCCCCCACACCATGTCTAGCATCTCTTTGTGAAACGTTAAGAAGCCAGTTCTCAAGGGCTTGGTGAATGTCCAGCTTAAAGACATGTTTGCTCTAATCTGAGATCTAACTTTTGTTTACCACACACTTAGGTACAAATGAACACCAGTTTCCTGATCTGTAAAACTGGAAATCGGATCTGATAACAGGTAGGAGTGAGGTTTATAAACTAAGAAGTGAATATATTTTAAAAGTTTACCATAATTTTCCCAATTTAATAAATACTTGGTTATATGGGGAAAAATTAACTCATTAGCCACATAAATAAATATGGAAATAGAAAAAATTTTAAATGCCTTTTATAATAGCACCCAAAACCAAGGGATTCTTATGGATAAGTCTGGTAAGTATGTGCAAAATTTGAACATGGAAAAACGGAAACTACTGATGAGATAAAGACTTAAGTAAATGAAGAGACGCAGTGTATAGACAGCTCAGAAGACTCAGTATAGTTAAGATGCCAATTTCCTCCAACTTTATATGTACAGTCAATCCTAATTAAAAATCCTAGCAGACATTTTTTTTTGTGTGTAAATTGGTAAGTTGATTCTAAAGTTCTATATTTGTGAAAGGAAAAAAACCTAGGTTAGCCAAAATAATTTTGAAAGAGAAGAAAAAAGAGCAACGTTGGAGCACGCACACTACCCGATTTCAAGACTTACTCTAAAAAAAACTTACTTGAAAACTACAGCAAACAAGACACTGTGTTACAGGTGTACCAACAGTCATATAAATCAGTAGTTTAGAGTTTAGTAGAAGTAGAGTTTAGAAATAGGCCATGTATTAATGGTTATTTTTGACAAAAGTGCCAAAGTATTTCAGCGGAGTTAGGAGAGTCTTTTCAACAAATGGCATTGGAATGATTAGATGTCTCTATGGAAAAAAATCCTTTGAGCTATAATTTAAACCATATTAAAATATGGACAAAAATGGATCATAGTGTTAAATGAAAAACCTAAAACTATGAAACTTCTAGACGAAAAGAGAAAATTTGTGAGACCTTTGGTTAAGTGAAGATTCCTTAGATAAAACACAAAAATATAATTCATTAAAGAAAAACACTTTGATAAACTGGACTTCATTAAAATTTAAATTTTCTGCTCTTCAAAATACACCAATAAGAAACTGAAAAGATGTCATAGACTGAGAAAAAAACATTTGCAAAACACGTATCTGAAGAGATATTTGTTTCCAGAAGATATAATGATGTCTCTTAGAACTTGGTAAGATAAACAATCCAGTTTAAAATAAAAAGAATATAATAAAAGAATGAAAGTTTTCAGCAGACGCTTCACCAAAGAAGAGATGCAAATAAGCACATGAAAAAGCTAGGATCATTTGTCATAGGGAAAGGCGAATTAAAACCACAAAGAGATCTCACTGTCTCATTATAGTAGAGACTATAATGACCAAACAAAACCCAGAAAATCCAAAGTATTCCCAAGGACATGGAGCAACTGTCACTCTCGAGTGCTGCTGGTAGGAAAGCAAAATGGTACACTCAACTTGTACTTGAATGCTTTAGCAGCTTAATTAATAATAGTCAAAAACTGGAAATAAATTCAATATCCATCAAGTGGTAAATAGTGAAATAAATTTTGGTATATTCATGCAGTGGAATACTACTCAGCAGTGAAAAAGAATGGATATCTGATACATGGAACTGTATGGATGAATCTCAAAAGTATTATGCTAAGTAAGGAAGCCCAACACAAAATGTGGCACGTTGTCTCAATTCAATAAATAATATTCTGGGAATGGCAAGCCCATGGGCACAGAAACCATATCTGTGGTTGCCAGAATCCGGGGGTCAGGAGAGGGGACTGACTGCAAGGGATATAAGAGAATCCCTTAAAGTAATGGAATGTTTTATATCTTAATGGTGGTAATGGTTACATAGCTGTAACAATTTATCAAAATTCTCCGCACTACACAGTTTTTATTGTAGGTAAATTCTATCTTAATAAGCCTAACTTAAAGGAAATCAGTCCTGAATATTCATTGGAAGGACTGATGTTGAAGCTGAAGCTCCAATCCTTTGGCCACCTGATGCGAAGAACTGACTCATTTGAAAAGACCCTGATGCTGGGAAAGATTGAAGGCAGGAGGAGAAGGGGACGACAGAGGATGAGATGTTGGATGGTAACACCAACTTGATGGACATGAGTTTGAGCAAGCTCTGGGATTTGGTGATGGACAGGGAAGCCTAGTGTGCTGCAGTCCATGGGGTTGCAAAAAGTTGGACATGACTGAGTGACTGAACTGAACTGAACTGAATTCTGACTGCAGGCCAACTATAAAATGTTGGGAGCATGTGGGCAGGGAAGCCAGTTAGGAGGAGTCTGAGTTCATCCAGGCAGGAAGAGGTGACGAGTATCTGGATGAGGACAGAGGCTGACGGATGAAGAGGAGGCTATGAATGCAACCTCAGGCTCCCAGCTAAAAATGAAGAATGATTCGTCCATAAGGATGTGTATTTGCATAACACTAGATATTCAAATATTTTGCAGATACCTTAATAATTTACTTAAAAATTCTTGTTTGGATGCTTAATGTTGGCTATGCACATTAGTCATAGTCTAGTCATTAGTCATTAGTTACAAGTGTGCAAAGTCACTTCAGTCATGTCCAGCTCTTTGTGACCCTATGGACTGTAGCCTGTCAGGCTTCTCTGTCTATGTGATTCTCTAGGCAAGAATATTGGAGTGAGCTGTCATGCCCTCCTCTGGGGGATCATCCTGAGCCAGGGGTCAAACCCACGTCTCTTATGTCTCTTGCATTGGAGGGCAGGCTCTTTACCACGAGCACCACCGGAGAAGCCCAGTGTTGACTATACACAACCATAAAAGCACATAAACTAAAAACAACCAGGGAAGTGACTTGCAAATAAAAAGTTCAACTTACCAGACAGACTAGCTTTTGCTGATGATGACGGTGTTGGTAACGATGATGCTGATCCTGATGGCACTGAAGACGATGATGGTGATGAGGATGACAATGGTGATGATGACAGTGGTGAAGATGATGGCAATGATGACAATGGCCAAGGTGATGATGACAATGAGGAGGATGAAGATGATAATTCTGCTTCTAATTATTAGGATAAGAAAGATTCCTTGTTTTCAGACAGTGGTTCTCAAAGTGTGGTCCCTAGACCAGGAGCATAGCCATTCTGAACTTGTTGGAAACACAAATTCTCACACCCCACCCTACTGAATCAGAAACTCTGGGGGTGTGGCCCAGAAATCTGTCTTAACAAACCCTCTGGGTGGTTCTGATGCACATTAAAGTTAAAAAAAAAAAACAAACTGCTGCTTTAGGATAAAAAGGAGTGATGGAAATGGCCCCATGGTTTTTCCCAGTGGCCAAAGTACTGTAAAATCACATAAGTATAAATTTTTAACTGATGTAGTTTCTTTGCCTATTAGGGAGGATCAGGTCTTACAGACTCCAGGGGGATAAATTTCTGATCTAATCACTCTGGAAAATAGATGGTAATTTTCTTTCAAAAAAAGTGATTTGTGAAACTAGTGGGCATAGTCATAGAAAACTATTACATCCTAAAGTCAGTGACCATTTTTAAATATTAATACTTCGTAAAAAGATTTTTTTTATGTGGACCATTTTAAAAGTCTTTATTATTTCTGTTTTATGATTTTTTTTGGGGGGGGGGAGACTGTGAGGCATGTGAGATATTAGCTAACTGACCAGGGATCAACTCTGCACTCCCTGCATTGGAAGATGAAGTCTTAACCACTGGACCATCGGGGAAGTCCCAGTGACCATTAATTCATACTACTCCAGTGGCCCTGACACCTGCAATGGCCTGGTAACTTAGTTCTGACGGGGGAAGATTACTGCGCCAGGTGACATGGTAGTTGGCTAGTTTCTAACTCCCTTTTTTGCTGCTGTTCCATTTCAGCATTGAGCTGTCCACCAAGCCACCCCTAATCAGTGCCTGGGATCCGTGCTCTAGCAGCTGCCCAGAAGAGGGGCCAAGCAGCCCAGGATGAGGCGCTTTCCTAGAGGAGAGCGTGAGCAGAGGAGAGCCAGGTCAGCACTGCACGTCCGTGAGTTCCGTCCGTATGGTGCACTGAACCAGGCACTGGGAAACCTTTTAGGCTTCAAGCAATATGGACCAAGCAAACCAGCCTCCATTAACTGCTTTAAAGCCTGATTTAACACAGTCATTTTCATCCCATTTCTATCTCACAGGATAAATATTAGCCAGATAGAATTAGGAGACAAACCAGCCAATCCTAAAGGAAATCAACCTTGAATACTCATTGGAAGGACTGATGTTGAAGCTCCCAATACTGTGGCCACCTGATGCGAAGAGCTGACTCTTTGGAAAAGACCCTGGTATTGGGAAAGACTGAGGGCACAAGGAGAAGGGGATGACAGAGGATGAGATGATCGGATGGGCTCACCGACTCAATGGACATGAGTTTGAGCAAACTCCAGGAGATGGTGAAGGACAGGGAAGCCTGGTGTGCTGCAGTCCATGGGATCACAAAGAGTCGGACATGATTTAGCGACTGAACAACAGGATGGGACACAGAAATGGCCCAAATCTCCCTGGAGGGGACTGGGTTTAGAAAACTGTTAACGCGCAGAGGAGACCACCAGCCCTCCCGGGAGGGGGGCCCTGCCTCACTGCTCTTTTGCTGTCATGATCCATTCTGTCGGGGAGTCGTTCAGACCCCTCACCTGAGCAGATGGCTCCAGCGTCCTCCTCGTGACCACAGCTGCCAGTGAGCCAGGTGTTGTGGGCGCACAGGGCCAGGTGGCTCTCCTCGCCGGTGCAGTGCACGTTGTCCAGGAGAATCTTCCCGAAGCCCGGGCCAAAGTGGGCACCGGGGGGCGCAGCCACCGCCCAGCCGCACTCCAGCTGCCTGCACACCACGTGCGCCTCCTTCAGACCCCAGCCCTCGCTGCACACCGACCCCCAGCTGCCCTGGTAGGAAACCTCCACCCGCCCAGAGCATCTTCCGGGGCCACTGACCAGCCTCAGCGTGGGCCAGTCTCCTGCGGAAGAGAACGTCGAGGTCAGTTCAAGAGACTTACCTATGGAACTCGACCTCTTTGTCTGGCTTACAAATTAAAGGTAATGCTTCGATTACTCCACACATCTGAGCGCATTCTAGGCAAGAATTGCCTAATAATTACCCTGCTCTGTGACGTGCTCTTTACCACCCATTCAACACAGCAGATTAGATGGTAGAATATGGATTTGGTGCTTTAGGACTTGACATCTGCAGGACAGATGTGAAAAATTAGGAAAATGTATCTCTGTCAGTGGGGAAAAGAAAATAAATGGCTTACTCAAAAAATGTAATATTATAGCAGCTAAAAGCAGTGAGATGTATATATTTTTGTATGTGTGTATATCAACATGGATGAATCTCACAAACGTACAGGAAGAATAAAAGGTACTAAATGATATATAGGGACTAATATAATTTGTGTGAAAGAAAAACACAAAATAACATGCACTGAGATGATGTGATTCCTATTCATAAAACGTCAAAAATGAACTATAAACACAGAATTCAGGAGAGTGCTTCTCTGAGGAAGCAGAGAGCAGAACCTGGAGTTGGGGAATTTGGGGAACCTTCAATTTATCTCTATTATTATAATTTTTATAAAGTTTTATTTTTTGATAAGACTGGAACATCAGTATAATAAAATGTAAGCATCAGTCATGTCCAGGTAAAGGGGACGTCAACGTGGTTATTGATTTCTTATTCTCTGTATATTCCAAACTTTAAAATATTCCTCTGGAAAGCAAGGATGATCCAGTGCTGAAACCATGAGGGAGGCTCAGCTGATTGACCCCAGTCCTAGAGGCTGTGACCCTTCTTGTCTTACTACGGTGTTGCCTTGAACTCCTCTGAGGCCTCTGAGCGTGCAACTCCCTGGGGTCCTTCCTGGGCTCTGATAATCCCCCCAGGGTCTCATGAGAGCAGTGGTACATCCTTCCAAGAAGGTTTTGATCTGATGGGCTGGGCCAAGGAAAACTGGCTCTGCAACTTTCTGCTGGCCAGTTGACCACAGGTAGAACTAGAACAACAGGGAAACGGTGATTAGGACCGAAGCGTCTCTTTCTGAGATCAGACACAAGAGCACTTCGGAAAAGGACTCAGCCAGCAGCTGGTGGATAGCTGCCAGCTATGCCACAGCACTACCAGAACCTCTGGGCTGGCCACGTGTCATAACAAATGACCTGTTTCTAATGAGGCTGGAGTAACCTTCAGGCTGCTGTTAGAAAGCTCGTAAACGTGTTCTGCTGCCCCGCCCCAAAGCCTTGTCCCCTTTCTGCATAAAGATGCTCAGCAGTAGTAAAATAATCATGGAAGAATCAGGCAAAAGTTCTAAGAATCACAGTATCCATACAGATTTGATCATCGACCCCTCGGAGGACACTGTGTAATCTGATGACATGACTATCCATGTACCAGCCATCTGCACGGTAAGGCTGTGTATCTATAGATCCAGCGATGAAATCATTGCTCTACCTGGTATGACAGTTGGTAACTCTTCATTATCTGCTGAGATGGAAAAATAAAAATATTTGTTGGAATTCGGCTTCATTAGTTTGCTCACATGTGAAATCCTAGCACTTCTTTCTGAGGAGGGATGTGAGTGCCAACAGGGGGCATTTTCCAGAGTGATGCCCAGGTCTCTTGAGCAGAGGGACTTGCCGCCACTACTCACTGTCTAGCAGGACTATTCTACCCAGAGCTACCCCAGCAGGGTCAGACAGCGCATCCACACATGGAGGGCTTATGTGCTCAGTCGATGAATCGTGTCTCGACTCTTTGCAACCTCACAGACTGTAGCCTGCCAGGCTCCTCCGTCCTTGGAATTTTCCAGGCAAGAATACTGGAGAAGGTTGCCATTTCTTACTCCAGAGGATCTTCCTGACCTGGGGATCCAACCTGCATCTCTTGTGTCTCCTGCACTGACAGGTGGAATATTTCCCACTGTGCCACCTGGGAAACCCATGCAGGGCTTACACATTCATTTACTGATCCAATAAACTTTCCCTGGGTGCCTCTAATGTGCCAAGCACTGTGACTAGTGCTGCAGATGCAGTGATGAGAAAGGCAGATAAAACCCTTGTCCTCTGGAGCTTAAATTCTGGTTCTGAAGGTGACACTGGGCACCATATTGTCCATAGAGCCCTTGGCAATCAGTGAATTCTCCCCGGCCCTGACCTGCAACTCATCCTTCCTCTGGGCTTAAAATGCTGGAAGTGGCATGTAATAACACCCATCTTCATTGCTTTAACTCACAGTTCACTGACCTACCTGAGGATACAGCTGGGTGGTTCACATCTTCCGGGACGGCAGAAGTTGAGAGAGCTGCTGGGAAAGCAACAATATAAGAGAAATGACTCCTGATGTTTAATACCAAACAGGAAGACAAGGGGGCTTCCCTGGTGGTTCAGATGGTGACAAGTCCGCCTGTAATGCGGTTCGATCCCTGGGTTGGAAGATCCCCTGGAGGAGGGCATGGCAACCCGCTCCAGCATTCTTGCCTGGGAAATCCCATGGACAGAGGAACCTGGAAGGCTACAGTCCACGGGGTCACAAACAGTCAGACACGACAGAGTGACTAAGCACAACACAGAAAGAGAAGGACTTCATTCACCTGCTTCACATTTCCAGAAGAATTCAATTAGCTGTAGACAAGTTCATTCAATACAGAGCATTTAAAAAGGAACCATCAGCCTAGAAAACATTGTGCTAGACATCAAAGGCCACATGTTGTATGATTTCATTTATAGGAACTAATCAGATGAGGTACATCCGTAGAGATAGAAAGCAAGTTGGTGACGGCCAAGTGCTGAGGGGAGGACTTGTGACAAAGTGGTTGAGGCCGTTAGGAAAGAGCAGACCTGCTGCACTCTCTTGACCCAGCTGAGCGCCATGGGGCAGAATTCCCTCTTCCAGAGGGGCACTATCGCAGTCGACACACCTCAAGGCGCAGAAGCCCAGGCTCACGGTGCCTGACTGTGCACCAGGCTCTTAACACGAACTCACTGGCTTGACACTCACAGACGCTCCTTGAAACACACAGTTACCACCCCATGTTTCAGAACAGAAACTGAAGCCCCAAGAGGGAGAGAAACCTAGTGAGGGTCACACAGCTGGGAGGCAGGAGAGGGGGCTCCAAACATAGAGACCAGCAGCTGGCACTGAGCACCATCCTGCCAAGAGCCTGGGACATGCCCCTCTGACTTCAGAAGAATCCTGAGCCACTTAGACAGGAGATGGAAGAACTGACTGGGTCCACCCTTTTCTTTTGTAAACATTTGGAAGTGAATACACATTTGTAAACCAGGATCGGTGGAGCAGTATTCACTATTCAAGCATTTAGTTATTTATTCATTTAATGAGCACTGAATGCCTACCCAACAGCAGACACTGTCCTTGAGACCGTGTGTGTGTGTGTGTGTGTGTGTGTGTGTGTGTGTGTGTGTGTTTGGTTGGGGACAATGTCAAAGATGAGAAAGATATGGATTCTGCTCCCAGAAACTGATGACATCATTGCAGAGACATATGGACCCACAACTGTACAGGAAAGGAATAAGAGCTAAAAGTGAGGACAGAAAACTGTGGGTCCAGAAGAGGGATGGCAGCTGCCATCCTGGGATGGGGGACTGGACCAATGCTCTGGAGGTTGTGGCTGGTGTTTTAATGGGTGCCCTGGAGGCAAAGGACAAGTAAGTGCAAGAGAAAGATGATAAATGCAAGGCTGACTCAGAGCTGAGCTGTCTCTTTACTCTTGTTGTTCAGTTGCTCAGTCGTATCTGAATCTTTGCGACCCCAAGGACTGCAGCACACCAGGCTTCCCTGTCCCTCACCATCTCCTGGAGTTTGCTCAAACTCATGTCCATTGTGTCGATGATGCCATCCAACCATCTCATCCTCAGCCGCCCCCTTCTCCTGTCCTCAATCTTCCCCAGCATCAGGGTCTTTTCCAATGAGTTGGCTCTTTGCATCAGGTGGCCAAAGTATTGGAGCTTCAGCTTCCTATCAATCCTTCTAGTGAATATTCAGGGTTGATTTTCTTTAGGATTGACTGGTTTGATTTGCCTTGCTGTCCACGGGACTCTTAAGAGTCTTCTCCAGCACCACAGTTTGAAAGCACCAGTTCTTGGGCACTCAGCCTTCTTTATGGTCCAACTCTCACATTCATACATGACTACTGGAAAAACCATAACTTTGACTATAAGGACCTTTGTCAGCAAAGTGATGTCTCTGCTTTTTAATATGCTGTCTAGGTTTGTCATAGTTTTTCTTTCAAGAAGCAAGCGTCTCTTAATTTCATGGCTGCAGTCACCTTCCGCAGTGATTTTGGAGCCCAAGAAAATAAAATCTGCCACTGTTTCCACTTTTTCCCAATCTATTTGTCATGAAGTGATGGGACTGGATGCTGGTCCCCTCTCTTTACTCTTCACTTTCCTTGTCTCAGAATCTCTGAATAGGCCACATACCTAGTCAGTGTTTTAGTAGTTAATAGGATTTGAATGTGGTTTAGAGAGAAAAAAATTGTTCAGAGATTAATCTCTAAGCTCTGAAGTCAGATTGTCTGTGTTATCATTCCACTGCCTTTGGGGATAATAATTAACCTATCTGAGTATGAGTTTCCCTGTTGTGAGAATGGAGATTATCGCAGTTTTCTTATTTGACTGTCAGGAGGATCAGATAAGAAAATCCACGTGGGGCAGTCAATGCAGAGATTGACGTGGAGGAAGGCAGTGCTGTCCACCAGACGCAGAGCGTGAGTCACCTGGGCAATTTAAAATGTTCTGGCAGCCACATTTTAAAAAGTAAAGAGGAACAGGTGAATTAATTTCAGTAATGTACCTTATTTAATCCAATACGTCCAAATTATTATCATTTCAATATGCCATCCATATAAGAACGCTGATGAAGCAGGATTACATTCTTTCTAGGGTACCAAAGATTCAGGGTCTTTGCACAGTGGGTTTCATGCACAGTGGGTTTCAGCCCCGCAGAGCCACATGGAACTCAGGTACGAGGGCTCATTGAAGATCCCATCAGCATCCTCAGGACATGAATAATTTGATGGTGTAACTGACATGGCAGCCTCACAGATGATGGAGGAAGCAAGAGGGCACGGACTAGCACGATGCGAAGATAAAATGACCTGCGTGGTGACTGCACACACCATGACCAGGAAGGTGTGTCCCCTCTTCAGGTGACTCAGGGAAACAATGAAACCTTTCCAGGTTGGCCACTTCCCAGACATCAGGCCAGATGTTCTGATTTATTTCTTAAATTTTAAAGATATGAGGTGACTCTTTGGGAACCTCTCTTTCTCATTCATTGACAGACAGACCCGTCCCCCACTACATACACACGATCCTGCCTTTTCCTCCCACTCTTTACAGAGTGGGAGTGGGAGTGACAGAGATGCTAGACCACCTCTCAGCCACTGGTCCTCAGTCCTATGAGATTCAACCAGCCCCTTTCTCTCTCTCTGTCTCACACTTGATGTCCAAGCTCAGGTGCTCAGTATTTTTTTTTTTTTACAAGAATGATATGTTTTGGGTCTTAATATTCTCCCCATTGTTGACTTTGAAGATAGGCAGGAGGCCATGAGCCAAAGAATGCAGGCGGCGTCTAGAAACTGGAAAAGGCAAAGAAATGGATCTCCACTTCTAGCGCCTCTGGAATGAACACTGCCTGGCATAGCCCTGGGTTTTAACTCAGTAAGACTTATTTTTGACTTTTGACCTCCAGAACTGTAAGATAGTAAATGTGTGTTGTTTAAGCCACTAAGTGTATGCCAATCTTTTAAAGCAGAGATTAGAAACTCATACAATAAACAAATATTACATGTGATCAAATGATGCTTCCTCCAAAGAAAAACTGAAATGTATCATTTATGAAAATTAAGGGATTTTGAACACTTTCAGAGAAGCTGCCAAGATGAAGATTAAAAATAATTATAAAATTGTGATGTTCAAAATAGTTTCTAGCATTTGTTTAAAATAATGACACTCTTATCTCTTTTTTTTTTAAAATAAGCTGGGGCAACACTCTGAAAATCACCCCACACAAGCTACATTATAAAGGGCAGGTTATATTGAATTGGGCTTCCCTGGTAGCTCAGTTGGTAAAGAATTCACCTGCAGTGCAGGAGACCCTGGTTCAATTCCTGGGTTGAGAAGATACCCTGGAGAAGGGATAGGCCACCCACTCCGATATTCTTGGGCTTCCCTGGTGGTTCAGTCGGTAAAGAATCTGCCTGAAATGTGGAAGACCTGGATTCGATCCCTGGGTTGGGAAGATTCCCTGGAGGAGAGCATGGCACCCCATTCCAGTATTCTTGCCTGGAGAATTCCCATGGACAGAGGAGCCTGGCAGGCTGCAGTACATGGGGTCTCAAAGATTTGGACATGCCTGAGCAACTAAGCACAGCACACATAATGAATCACTCAGCAAAATAACTCAATAGCAACTCTTTCATTTACTTTTCTCCTGCATTTTGACAAGCAATCAGAAATTGTCCCAGGAAAGAGCACAAAAATGTTCTCTTACCTGACAGTACGGTTTCTGAATTTCCATCACCTACTGGGTACAAATAAATGAAAATATTTAATATTCAATTAAATCAAATAACTTCTACCTCACCTACTTAATCATTTTTAACAAATCTATAATGTGACAGGTCAAAAATACCAAATGTGAAACATAGTGAACTCCTGCTGAAATACAGTCCCTTGGACATAATAGACTCTCAGAAATATTTGCTGATTTGATTGATTTGAAGAGACTCTAAAGGTAGTAGCTTCAACCTGTGATATTGGCTCCAAAAAATGCTCACCCCCTGAGAGCGGGCTAGTTATCATGAATGAACTAGAGAATTAAATAATAACTCTGCATGCCAAGACCTAGAACAATGCCCCAAGTGTTACTGACACTCAATAAAGTTTGCTCTTATCATTCCATGTACATGACCTCATTTAACCCAAATGGAGCACAGTGAAGCAGATGTTTAAGTCCTCTTTATTAAAAAAAAAAGTAGATGTTTTAATCCCCTTAAAAAAATGGCTTGTCCAAAGCTACACTAAATAAATGGCAGTGAAAGTGTTAGTTGCTCAGTTGTGTCTGACTCTTTTGCAGCCCCATGAACTGTATGTAGCCCACTAGGCTCCTCTGTCCATGGGATTCTCCAGGCAAGAATACTGGAATGTGTAGCCATTCCCTTCTCCAGGCGATCTTCCTGACCCAGTTATTGAACCTGGGACTCCTGCATTGCAGGAAGATTGTTTACCATCTGAACCACCAGGGAAGCCCAAAAATGCAGAGTGGAACTCAAACATGGAGCTTCTACTGCTAAACCCATGGTCTTTCCCTCAACCCAGAGCTCATCTGGGTAACACACGCCTGTCTTCAACATGTTCCCACTGAGTTTACCAGTTGCACAATGCAAGACTCAGCAGTTTCCTAGTCCATCAATAAATGGATGATTCATGTACAACATATGTAGTATGTTCTCCCTTCCCAGTTTGGCTCATCAATTCCAACCAAAAAAGCTTCTAGTTTTAAGTCAAAAGGAAAATTTGCATCAAATAAAGACTAATATTGCAAATTCAATGCTACTTTGTGGCAATGGCAGTGACTCATTAGCATTCTTTTCGGGGAGAGGAGTCAAGTCCTCAGCGGCTGTTAAGATGTAAAATATTCATTTTGAGCCCATACAGTGGGAAAGAACATAGGTTGAACAGCTGCATAAGCTACACAAATGATTTACCAAGACTTTCCCTTAATACGGTGGTAGCAATAAGGCTTTTGGTAGCAACTCCATTGGCAAAAAGAAAATATCAGTACTAGTTGATAACGTAAAACCCTCATGATTGAAAAGAAAATGAAGCTAACTTTTATGGAGGGAAGAAAGTGGCCCAATAGCACTTTCAACTTACTTGATGCAAATTTCAGTTTTGACTTTAAAGTAAAAGGTTTTTTTGGTTGGAACTGATGAGCCAAACTGGGGAGGGAGAAGTGAAGTCAAGTGACAGTTGCTCAGTCGTGTCTGACCCTTTGCGACCCCACGGACTGTACGGTCCATGGAATTCTCCAGGCCAGAGTGCTGGAGTGGGTAGCCTTTCCCTTCTCCAGGGGACCTCCCCAACCCAGGGATGGAACCCAGGTCTCCCACATTGCAGATTCTTTACCAGCTGAGCATACTGCATATTTTGTACATGAAAACCTACTGGTGGGATCATCTTAATGGCCCAGGAAACTGGAAACAGCAAATAATGATAATAAAAAATGGCAGTCTGATCCATCCTACTTTATTCCACTTTTTCCTTTATGATCTACCTATTACCTTCCTGGGTGGCTCATAGAATGAAAAATGTCAAGTCAGTAAAACAAAAACATGCATTTACCCCATGCTGGCTTTAAATTTTCAGTCTCTGTTAATACATGGAGAAAGAAAAGATCGCTTTTAGGAAAAGGGATATTGTTTCTAGAGAGGCTTCAATTCAAAATGAATTTTTAAATGAAAGAATATGACTCCTGGAAATAAAAATGCTGATGCTCCCTGCCTTAGTTCAGAAGACTTTAATTAACCATCAGATACATGGACACATAATAGGCCAGGGTGTCTAGTAACACATCCTACACAATCGTGACCATGCTTGTTCCTCCCGGAGACTCTGCAGTATCTCCAAATAGGAGGCAAATAGTTCCTGACACACATGAAACAGGTAGAACACAGTGGCTCTACAGAATTGTCTGCTTTTATGGCATTCTAAACCAAAAACCCAACTAATAGAACAAAACAAAGGCAAATCACAAACACAAGCACATACACACTCCCACCAATATTTGAGCTGTCTGAATGGACTTTAAAAACTTTTTAATTGTCATGGATACAGTCATCCCGGTTGAATACAACCGGGATTTTTAGCAAATAACCAAGTTATTTGCTCTAGATCCACTAGATGATTTCCTTTGTTTCCCAACTGGTACACACCTTTATGACTTCAGGGTTGGTTGTATAAATATCAGTCACATGTTTCGTGGAAATTCATTTGTTTGTCTGGACCAGTGGTTCTCAATCAGTGGCAATTTCCCCTACCCCCACCCCAGCAGACACTGGATAATATCTGAAGACATTTTTGGTTGCCACAGTTTGGGGGGTGGTCCTTCAGTGGGTAGATATCAAGGATACTGTTAAACAGCCTACAATGCACAGGGCAGCCCTCATCACAGAGAATTACGTGGCCCCAAACATCCATAGTGCTGAGGCTGAGAAACCCTGGGCTAAAACAATCAAGACAATTACTAGCTGGTCAAAGACCTGTGATTAGCAATACATGGCCTGGACTCACAATCAATAGGACAAAACTCAGTGCTATTCTAATTTCTCTAAACTGCTGGTTTCTACACTTTCATTTGACTGCATACTTTTTAGTGGGAAAAGCTTTATCTTTTAGTTCCCCACAGTGCCCTGTGGAAATAGAATGCACTCAGTGAATGATTAATGTCACTGCTGACTTCCAGTGTGTTTTCACAGTCACTTTGGAATCCAGCCCTTGTAATGGAAACCCCAGTACCTTCCATTATATTTCTCTGTTTAAAATCCATTTCAACATCTATTTGCTAGAAAATTCCTGCGCTAAAGTGGAATGCCTCAACTGACAACTGTCTCTTGACTTTGGGCTCATATAAAGGGTCATGGATGGTCTACACACAAGCTATTATGGCATTCTAAACCAAAAACCCAACTAATAGAACAAAACAAAGGCAAATCAAAGGGGATAAAAAGAAAAACTATACGATAAAAAACCAAAACACACACACATGTACATACATACTTCCACCAATACTGCACACAAATGCAAGCTCTGCTGATGGGATTAGTGGAGATGCTGTCTGGATGATGGGATGTGCATCCTTGGAGGAAGAGGTGACTCTTACCTGAGCAGACGACACTGGTGTCTTCTCCAGGACCGCAGTTATGGATGCACCAGCCGGCATGGGGACACTGTCCCAGAAAACTCTCTCTTCCTGTACAGTCCACATCATCCAGCAGAAACTGGCCTTCCCCTTCCCCAAAGTGGGCCTTCACCGGGGCTGCCGGGGCAGGCCCACAGCTCAGTGCCGGCACACCACCTCAGCTTCATGCATGTCCCAGTGGTCATCACAGATTCTGCCCCACTGGCCGTGGTAGAAAACCTCCACACGTCCAGAACATCTGCCTGACCCATTCACTAGCTACAATTGCAGCCAGTCTTCCAAAAATCTCCCCCCACCAAAAAAACATTGCATGTTAGGAGAAGGGACACTTTCTTCATTAACTCATTTGTTGAGCTGTTCAACAAAGATTTATTGAACACATGCTGGATCCCAGCAGATAGCCCTGTGGCTACCGTGATTCACAGACCAGACGTGGTCTTTCCCGGCCCAAAGTTTAGAGTCTAGTTTGAGGAGACTAGTGGAGGCAGCCCCATTAATCCAACATTAAGTTTAAACTTACAATTCTGAAAGGTGCTAAGAAGCAAACATCAAGGCTATGGTTTTTCCAATAGTCATGTACGGATGTGAGAGTTGGACTGTAAAGAAAGCTGAGGACTGAAGAATTGATGCTTTTGAACTGTGGTGTTGGAGAAGACTCTTGAGAGTCCCTTGGATTGCAAGGAGATCCAACCAGTCCATCCTAAGGGAAATCAGTCCTGAATGTTCATTGGAAGGACTGATGTTGAAGCTGAAACTCCATTACTTTGGCCACCTGATGCAAAGAACTGACTCATTTGAAAAGACCCTGATGCTGGGAAAGACTGAAGGTGAGAGAAGAAGGGGACGACAGAGGATGAGAAGGTTGGATGGCATCATTGACTCAATGGACATGAGTTTGAGTAAACTGGGAGTTGGTGATGGACAGGGAGGTCTGGCGTGCTGCGACTCATGGGGTCGCAAAGAGTCAGACACGACTGAACGATTGAACTGAACTGAACTGAAGAAGCAAACGTACAGATGTTCATAACGTTTTGAGAGCATAAGGGGGTAGGGGTTCCAGGATATCTTTTCGAAGAAGGGACGATGGACCTGGGGCTTGGAGGAAGAGAAGGACAGAGATAAAGAAGGATGAGGTAGAGGCAGAGCCTTCCTTGATGCACTGAGAAAAGGCAGAGGTTATGAGTGATGAGAATGCATAGAAATCCCCAGATGAAATCATTCTGTTTGGTAGTATTTATAAGGTTGGGACCTACTCACCATTTAAAAGCACACAACCCACCACCACATCAAATGAGGAGTTACAAAATCTTGACTCACCCCTGGGAAATGGTGTCAGCATCTCAGCATCTAAGAGCAAAGAGGAAGAAATGAGGTATCATTGCTGTCATTGCAAAATAGTCTACTCAAGTTTCTTGGTGAGCACTGCACATATGTGATGATAGCCCCGTGGAGTAGACGTTAAGCTAAAGGTGTGATTCCAGGAGTATATCTGGTAGGTTCTTTCTAGAAATTGATAGTATTGGGTTTGCCAAAAAGTTCGTTTGGGTTTTTCCATAAGATTTTATGAGCACCCACAAAGCCACAGACATTACTGGGGCAGCTGAAGTTAGGATGTTTGTTAGTCTGATTTTAGTTTAATTATATCTTTGAAAGATAATTGATTAAATCGTATCCATATCCTCTCTCCATGCATCTAGGCAACAAGAACAAAACAGTTAGGGGAGAAAATGTTTTATGCATGGTTCAAGGCCGGGAATCAACTGCTTATTTTCCTTCCCTTACTTAGTCCTTTCCGTTAAATTCACTATTTGCTTTCTGCCCCTCCTCCACCTCCTGCAGTGGGTTGTGCTGGCAAATATCATCAGAGGATAGGGCCTTTGGGGGTGTTCTGTTAAAGATATATTAAGGTATGCCAACAAATTTGGAAAACTCAGCAGTGGCCACAGGACTGGAAAAGGCCAGTTTTCATTCCAATCCCAATGAAAGGAGTTCCAACTAGTCCATCCTAAAGGAGATCAGTCCTGGGTGTTCATTGGAAGGACTGATGTTGAAGCTGAAACTCCAATACTTTGGCCACCTGATGCGAAGAGCTGACTCATTGGAAAAGACTCTGATGCTGGGAAGGATTGGGGGCAGGAGGAGAAGTGGACGACAGAGGATGAGATGGCTGGATGGCATCACCGACTTGATGGACATGGGTTTGGGTAAACTCCGGGAGTTGGTGATGGACAGGGAGGCCTGGCGTGCTGCAATTCATGGGGTCGCAAACAGTTGGACACGACTGAGTGACTGAACTGAACTGAACTGAAGGTATAATTCTTACCAAAAGCTCCTGAAGTTTCATGTTCATTCTCTGTAAGAAAGAAAAGAAAGCTGATTGTAACTTGAGTCTAGCAGAGATGATTGGATTCTGGAAAGTCCTGCACTTGCTGGATGGTTCAGCCATCATCCTGCTGTTAAGATTCCAGTGAAGCAGTTCAGCTTGGAATTAGTCTTTTATATGGTTTCTCCAAAAAGGAATATTGGAAGGAAAGGCCTTCTGACTATTTCAATAGTTGCTGAAATACAAACATCTTAATCCAAACTTCATGAAAAAAAGTGAAGGTGAAAGTCACTCAGTCGTGCCTGACACTTTGCGAACCATGGACTATATGGTCCATGGAATTCTCCAGGTCGGAATACTGGAGTGGGTAGCCTTTCCCTTCTCCAGGATACCTTCCCAACCTAGGGATTGAACCAGGGTCTCCCAAACCAGGTCTCCCACATTGCAGGTGGATTCTTTACCAGCTTAGCCGCAAGGGAAGCCTAAGAACACTGGAGTGGATGGCCTATCCCTTCTCCAGTGGATCTTCCCGACCCAGGAATCAAACCAGGGTCTCCCCCATTGCAGGCAGACTCTTTACCAACTGAGCTACCAGGGAAGCCCCAAACTTCATCCTCAGGAATAACACAACACATTCACCTAGGATTGGTTTTTCTGTTTCTCATCCTGAGATTGGGGTTGGAGATACCTGCAGGCTAAACAGGTGCATCTTCCCCAGGGACCAATGTTACCAAATGGGGAATATTCAAAACACTATTTTCATACCACAATAAATGTGGTTTTGTTATGACTGGGAAGTAAAACTCCAGGTGACTTTTTAAGATAAAAGGATCTCAAAGAGAGACTCTGCTCTGGGCAGGTACTCTGGGCCAGGCTTTTAGAAGCATTTGTTTGAGAAACACTGGAACTGGTTACTCCATTCACACTGGTCCCCTTACCCACCCACCAGTCAATCACTCATTTCTCCAATTAACATACACTGACCTTCTTTCAACATCCCCGGAGGGAAGAGCACTTCAGGAAATGGAAGAAGGTAGAGTGAGTTGCAAAGACAAGGGAAGGTGGGTCTAGAGGCTCTGGTTTTAATAAATGAGGGCAGCTGGAGAGCTGGCCAGGCTGTAGGGCGTGTGACCGTGTGTGTGTGTTTGGTGGGGGGCGAGGGGAGGTTGGGGGCACCTGAGGTAGGGGAGAAGGGTGAGGTTAGCAGCAGAGCAACAAAGGTGACTCCACACATTTGCCGGTTCTGTTCAGGCTCAGGGCAATTTTTTCCAGAATGTAAGCATATGTGGTGAAGGGGACGGAATACCTGATGTGGAGTCTAAAGGCCTGAATATTTGCCATGTGACTTTGGTTGAGGTACATGACCTTGACTTAACCTTGCCCCTGAACCTCAGTTTCCTTATTTGTAAAACAGAGATCATAAAACAAGCCCACCTGAATTGGTAAAGATGGTGAGGGATAGTGGCTGGAAGGTGTCTAGAAAAGCCTAGAAGGTGTCTAGAAAGTGGGGAGGAGTTAACGAGTCATGTCGGGATTGACTGCTTGAGGCAGGCTCTCAGGCAAAACCGTTCAAGAGATTCAAAGCACCTGGACTTGGAATATGCGGCAGGCTAAGATTACAATAAATATCCAGTCAGTCTGTCAACATATCACACTGGAAACAAATTAGATTATTCCTCTCCCCAGAAAAATGACAGAGGAAACTTAATCAATTTTAATCCATAGTGGGAGAATCGGAGGAAATTATTGGAAAAATAACTGGACTGAGGCTGACATTTGAGGACAGAGCTGTAGATAAGTCTGCTTCATTAGTTCAGTTAAGTTCAGTTCAGTCGCTCAGTCGTGTCCGACTCTTTGCGATCCCATGAATCGCAGCACACCAGGCCTCCCTGTCCATCACCAACTCCCAGAGTTTACCCAAACTCATGTCCATTGAGTCGGTGATGTCATCCAGCCATCTCATCCTCTGTCATCCCCTTCTCCTCCTGCCCCCAATCCTTCCCAGCATCAGGGTCTTTTCCAATGAGTCAACTCTTCACATGAGGTGGCCAAAGTATTGGAGTTAGTAAAACAATTAATAATTATTAACCATCAATGAATATCAATTAATAAGTCCTCATTAAAATGAACAAATTCAATGGCGCATGCCTGGTTCTAAAGTAAGGTTTCTTAACTTCAGCATTAATGACACTTTGTTCTGGAACATTCTCTCTGGGGGGGGGGGCTGTTGTGTCCACTGCAGGATGTTGAGCATCATCCCTGGCCCCCACCCATAATATGTTAGCAGCACCCCCTTGTCATGACAATCAAAAATGTCTCCAGATATTGCCAAATATCCCCTGGGGGACAAAATCAACCCTGGTTGAGAATAACTATTCAAAATCCTACTTGAAAAGTGTTTTTCAATTCCCTCACAGTAAGCGACTTCAATGATTCGCTAACTGGGCTACTCTCAGCACCTCTCTGTATGCAGCACTACCCCCCCACCCCACAACCTAGGTGCTTGGCCTTGAGGACACGCTGTACAATAGACTAGCAGACTCCTCTTATCACCAGGCCAAGCCCCCTGGAGCACACAGACACGACAAAGGCGACTCTGCCTGTACAGGAAAGGTCTTGGGAGTGTCTGGAACAGTCTGACTATGAAGTGGGTGCCAGGGGTCCAGGAATTTGGAGGGATCAGAGCTGCCTTTACCCTGGGCGTGGAGGCAGGGGTGGTAAGACGGTTGGGCATGATGGTTTAATGGACTAGAATCCTCCTCCATCCCCTTATCCTACTCTCAGGACAAAGCCACCTTCAGCGGGAAAGGTTCCTGAAGGGCAGGTCTGGTCTCAGGCATCACCAAGAGAAGTGAGTCCGCTCCTTTGTGACAGAAGCTGGCACATGGAATAGTCTGGAGGTCAGTTCCACAGGAGACAGACACTGTGTCCACTGCTGGGTCGCCTACCAAGCGTCCATGAATGGATGCTTGGCTCTTGATGATGGCTCTTGAAATTCTCAATAATTTTTGAAAAAGGAGACCCACATAATCATTTTGCACTAGGATCTGCAATTACTGCAACTAGAGTAAGTCTTTCCACTTCAAACCTAGTATTCTTTCCTAGAATGATTACCTTTGGCTTCTCAAACAGACACACGAAGGTTGGAGTTAGAGTTAAAGTGTCTAACTGAAGTTCCAATACTTTGGCCACCTGATGCGAAGAGCCAACTCACTGGAAAACACCCTAATGCTGGGAAAGATTGAAGGCTGGATGAGAAGGGGACGACAGAGGAGGAGGAGATAGTCGGTTGGCATCACCGACCCAATGGACTTAGGTTTGAGCAAACTCCAGGAGATGGTGAAAGACAGGGAAGGGCGCCTGACCTGCTGCAGTCCATGGGGTCACTAAGAGTCGGACACGACTGAGAACCTGAACGACAACAAGGTGAGTCAAGAAGAAACTGAGGAAACGACTGGAAAAAATGAAACATCAGCTCTCAGGAAAGAGAGAGACATTTACCGGAACAGATGACACCGGCGTCTTCCCCGTGCGCACACTTGTGGATGAGCCAGCCGGCGTGGGAGCACTGCGCCAGGGACCACTCCACCCCAGAACACCGCACCTGGTCCAGAAGAATGGGGCCGGCGCCCCGGCCAAAGCGGGCCCCTCCGGGGGCCGAGACGGCAGCCCCGCAGCCCAGCGGCCAGCACACCACCTGCGTGTCACTCGCGTCCCACAGTTCGTCACACACCGTGCACCACACGCCTTCAAAATACACCTCGACGCGGCCAGAGCACCTTCCATAACCTTCCACGAGCTGCACAGCAAGCCAGTCTTTGGGAGAAAGGCAGTCCCCCAGCCCCCGCCAAAGCATTGGTGACCGGAGTCAGCATCTCCCTCACCCCCGTCATCACCAAACAGAAACTACTGTTCATTAGGTGCCATCCAGATTCCTGGCACAGGGCTAAGCCCTCTGCAGTGGACATCTCAGGACTCTCTGATCTTGGATTACTGTCCCCATTTTACCAGGGAGGAGAAAACAGGGACCAAACAGGAACCTTAGCACATCCTGATAGCTCCCGGGGGTCCTCGGTCAGGTTGCTAGGGTCCTCAGCTATGGTTGGAGTCACCCAACTGACCTCCGCCGGCCTCATGGGCAACATTCGGCTTTGCTTTGTTATTTTCAAAAGCACTTCCCGTTGGATCCTCCCATCCCCACTGGCAAGAATATCTACATCTAAGAAGACAGAAGCTCTAAGCTCAGGGCTCCTTACTATTTTAGCTTAAGAAATATTTCTTGATTCTAGGATGCTTGGCACCGAATCGTCGCCAGCGTGGAGCCGAGTGTACCAGGAAAAAAAAAAAAAAAAGCCCTTGCGCAATAGACGCATGCGCTGTGCTTTCCTCGGGGGCGCTGTGCCCCGCCCCGCCCCAGGCTGTACATCTTCGGGAGAGGGTGGGACTCTCTCCCATCAGCCTGCTCCCGCCCTTCACCTCTCCCGAGTGCTTTGCTGGACCACCTCGCTGGCGCCTCCACCTCCCCAGGAGCAGGTAGTGAGGGGTCTCAGAGCGCCCAGCGGACTCTGAGTTTGCTTCTCATCTCAGTAGCTGTGCGGCCTGTGTGGGCAGGTAACCTCCCACTCTGCTTGTCTGCAAAACGCGGGTGCTGATAACAGTACCTGCCTCTAAGGAAATGAATGAACCAAATATCCATAAAGGTCCAGGTACTGAATAGCCACTTAAGGAGCTGCCCTTTTTATTATCTCCTCTTTACGCAGGAATGATTTAGAGAGGCGACAAGACTGATAAAAGTTCCCAGGGCCGGCTGCTGACCGACAGCCCTCAGCAGGTTGGACCCCACAGCGGCACAGCGCTGCGTTTCTCCCAGTGTGGTCCTTACCCAGCTCACATCATTCGAATCTCCGGGGAAGCGGACCCCTGGAGCACACACCACGTCTGGGACTGGGGTCTGTGGTTTTGCATGTTCAACAAGCTCTTGGGGGCTATTGTGGTATATCCCGATATATAAGAGCACCTGAAATAGAGACCCATAAGTGAGTCTTTAATTGTTCAGTTCAGTTCAGTCTTGAATGTGTAAGAATCATGAAATGAGATAAACATCTGAGGGCATACCTAGCTTGCTAAGCAGAAGTACAAATGGAGTGTCTTTATTTCCAGGGGGGAGCAGCCAGCCCTGCAGGGTGGGGACTACGCATCCCTAGGGGGTCTTCCCAGCTTCTCAGCATCCTCTGCCCTGCAGGGCCAAGCACTTTCCTCCCGTGTTCCTGTCCGCCCAGGCCACCATCTGGCTCTGACTCACCGTCTCTCTGCTCCGAAGGTGTGCCCGGCATGGAGCTTCTCTTCGACAGTCTCTTCCACAGCTTTTCTCTGGGTCCTCTGCCATCCCCCTTGGAATAAACTGAGATGCATGAGCCGTGTTAGAACCTGAGTGTTCAGAACAGGGAGAGAGAAATAACCTCCCAACAGAGATCATGGTCTGGCATCAGACAGCAGCTTCCTGGGCCCCACTCCAATCCCACTGACTCACAAGCTCAGCAGAGTGGGACCTGGGAATCTGAATTTTTATCAATCTAACTGTTTCTGTTGTTCAGCCAAGTTGGGAAATGCCTTTCTTACCTTGCAGTGTATAGCTGGTCTGTTAACTATTACTTTTCATCACATCAATGTTTTCATCAGCTATTCCAACTTTTTGTCAATGTATTTTATTTCATGTCTTTATCTATTCTGTAGTTAATCTGGAGGCATTTTCTTTAATTAAACTTTACATGTAAACTCAATCATGCTTCTTAGTTTTAACTGGATGTTTTCTAATATCTCCTGAGTTTGCCTTTTTACAATTGTTTCTCCCTTTTTTGCTTTTTATTTTTCTGTTGGCTGGGTTTTTAATTAATATTATTTAGTTAATTTTACTTTTGCATTTGTCTTTTAAAGGTAGCTTTGGTAAAGGATGAGCTTTGTATCTGCTGCTCAACAAAAAAGCAGTTTTTTTTCCCCCCCTGGTTCCTAACTCTTTCTGGTTAGGTACAATAATTTTGGTCTAACCATTGTTTTGATCAAATAAGAAATATCTTCCAAAGTGGTCCCTTTGATAGATTTTTGCACCATGAGCATCTGTGTCAGCTGCCACCTCTTTCTTTCAACCATGTTCTCTAGACACACCCAAGGACAAAGGCTGTGAGGCTGTCAGGTCTGAGTAGATTTACAGCTGTCCATTTAAACTAGACAAGTCTAAGCTTCTGCGACCATACAGACATACAGAGCCTGGTACCTGTGGCTGGGAAAAAGTCTATATTCATTCACTATACAGGTTGAGCACTAGACCAGACAGGATGTAGCCCAGTGACTAGATACGTGGTCTGGGCTGCAAAACCAAAGAGAGATCTCGCCGTGGGGTGGAGAGACTTCTGGAAGTCAACTAAGTTGGTGTTGTTAATAATAGTTAACCCTTATTCAGCACCTACTATGTGCTTGCCATGGGGCTAAGCAATTTCCATGTCTTATTGAGAACGACTCTATTGTTTCTGTTCCCATTGAACAGATTAGGAAGTCGATGCAAGAAGTCAAGTAACATTCCCAGACCCCATAGCTATTAAGAGGCAATGCCAGGATTTGAGTTCCAGAACCTGGACATTTAACCACTCAGTTCCCTAACCTCTCATGCTCCAAGGCCCTCCCGCTTCTTTCCTTTGACTCTTCTTTCCCTCCCACACCTCCCATCTCCTACCATCAGGTCAGGTCTTTCTCCCAATTACCCTTTCCCTGGTATGATTTTCCCTTATGTCTGCATAAAACTATCACTTTCCAAAGCACTTTCTCCACCCATTGTCTCATTTTATCAAAGAAGCCCCATGATTGTGCTGGTAAAGCCCAGCTAGGTGACTTGGATTACAGACAGTCATTCAAAAAAAAAAGAAGAAGAAAGTGGACTTTCTATTCCTGCCGTCCAACCCATGCCAGACACTTCTACTTAGGGTTTTTAAAAATAATTTGTGTGTGATCCACCATCATCAGTTTTTAAGAAACCAGTTTCCCTCATTCAGTCTCTCCTCACTCTAGTCCATACGAAGTGTTTACTCATCTGAAAAGCCTCTTTAGCATCACCCCTCAGCTTACATGGATCTTCATCATCTACTGGATAAAACCCAAAGTTCTGAGCCTCAATTTCAGACCCCTCCACAATCAGATTCACATCTTTCTTTCCAGCTTGTCACCTACTGACACAGTGTTCTTCTTTCCTCAGAAAGAAGCTCCTTCTGCCCACCTCCATATCACTTTTCCTGACTTATCAAAATTCTCTGCAATGTCTTAACCCCCTCATATCAACATGGTATCCTGAGCAAGACCAATCTCAAATCGGAAACTCTTATAAAGTATTTCCTAGTTCCCTCAACTGGAAACCTAACTTCCCAAAGTACTTACGCTTAGTTCATTTAAGCTTAACAAGCATCACTGGGTACCTTCTATGTGCCAAGCTCTGGGGATCCAACAGCTGATAATAATGTCTCAGTAACTCATTGGCTGGCAACTAACTTGGGGCTACCAGTGTTCATGTCTTATCTCCCCAGCAGATTGGTGAGCCTGGATGGAAGGAGCCATCCTCCGTGCACAGTGCCTGGAACCTGCTGGGCACTTCCAAATTGACTAGCAAATGAATTAATGGTGTGGAATGTCAGGCAGGCCTTGAAGAATGGTTTGGCTAAATTTAGAGGAAGTGGGTAAGTCGGTATGAGCCTTTTTTTAATGTAGGAATCAGAAGGAAGCCATCTGAACTAGAACAGTAGGTGTGTTGGATAAAGAGTGGGCACATGCTCGGAAGAGAAGTCCAGACTTTTCAAGTTGTCAGTGGAGGCACCATTTTAGGTTCTTGCTCAGAGAAAGGACATGACAAATAGCCCAGTGCAGGGGTAGCTAGAGGTGAGTGAGAGACAAAGGCAGGGAGAAAACTGGGGTGCAGATGACACTAGTGGACCAGCCAGGAAACGTTGAGGGCTTGGGCTGTGTGTGATAGCAGCTCTAGGTGTATAGAAGAGAGCAAACAAAATGTAAGACAATGTTTCTTAAGGTTAATCCTCCAGCTGCCTTCATCAGAATTACCTGAGAAACTGCTTAAAATATTGATTTCTAGGCCTTTTCCTAGACCTGCTGATCTGTGCAATTATGGCTCATATTTATACAAACTTCTCACATGATAATCACAGACATGAAAGTCTGTGGCTTGGTTATCCATGAAAGATAGGAATTGGAAAAGAATGAAAATAGAGGTTGATGATGATTGCAATATTTTGAGGTAATCAGGTATTTGAGAGAACAACAATTAGCCCTTTTTTAATAAGGACTGAGTGAAAGAAAATATTTTGAATTGGGAAATACATATTAGATATTCTACCCAATAATATCTCAGTGTTTTGCTTCCAAAAAAGAAAAATATCAGGGACTTCCCTGGTGACCCACTGGCTGAGACTCTGCACTCCCATTGCAGGGGGCCCAGGTTTGATCTCAGGTTGAGAAACTAGATCCCACGTGCTGCAACTTAAAAGATTCTCCATGCTGCAACTAAGACCTGGCACAACCAAATAAATAAATAAAAAGAGGAAAAAAATCAGCTAACACTGTTTGAATACCTACATTCATTTATTCAAAGGTGAGCATTGCGTACCAGCTATGTGCCAAGGACTATTAGAGGCTTTGGTATTTATCATGCAAATAATAAAGAAGGAAATGGCAACCCACTCCAGTATTCTTGCCTAGAGAATCCTGTGGACAGGGGAGCTTGGTGGGCTGCTGTCTATGGGGTCGCACAGAGCCAGACACGACTGAAGCGACTTAGCATGCATGCATGCATTGGAGAAGGAAATGGCAACCCACTCCAGTATTCTTGCCTGGAGAATCCCAGGGACAGAGGAGCCTGACGGGCTGCTGTCTATGGGGTCACACAGAGTTGGACACGACTGAAGCGACTTAGCAGCAGCAGCAGTATTTATCGTTGAACAATGCAGACCAAGACCCCCCGCCCTTGCGGGCTTACATTCTAGAGGAGAGGGACAGTCAGTGAACACAACAGAAGATAAGTAAGTGAATTATAGCATTTAAAAAGTGGCTGAGGAAATAAAAGAGTGGAAATTAAGGGTTAGGATGTTCAAAGGATGGTCAGAGTAGGTCTTATGAGAAATTAACATTTGAGAAAAACTTGCAGGCGGTAAGGAGTAAGACTTGCTGATATGTGGGGGAGACTGTGCCAGGCAGAGGGAGTTTCCTGGGCAAAGTCCCCGCTGGCCTGCCCACCATGATCCTGGGGGGCAACGAAGGGACTGAGGAGCCTGAATAGAGATGCAGGAGAAGGAATGGAAAGAGAAGGGGATGGTAACTAAGGAGCAGGCCTTCGAGGGCTTTGTTGGCCTCTGACATTTACCCTGAGTGCGACGAGGAAGCTTTGCAGGGCTTGGAGCAGGAGATTGATATGATCTGACTTGAGTTTCAGAGGATCACTCTGGCTGCTGTGTTGGGAACTGACTTGGGAGGACAGGGTGGAAGCCGGGAGACCAGTCACAGTGACCAGAGGAATCAAGGCAGAGGAGGTGGGGCCCCCGTCTAAGGTGGGATAGTAAGTCAAGGTGGGATGATAAGAAGTGACTAGACATGGTTTCCTGGAGGATTGGATGAAGGCTGTGGGAGAAAGCAGAGTCAAGGACCACTCAGGGAATTTGCTCTGAGTGAGTGGGTGGAGCACACCACCATCGGCAATGAGCTGGCCACACTGAGTGCTGTCCATGATTTACCTTTTTTTTCCTTTGGCTACACCGTGTAGCTTGCAAGATCTAGGTTGCTGGACCAGGGATTGAATCCAGGCCACCGCAGTGAAGACCTGGAATCCTAACCACTAGACCCACCAGAGAACATTTTCAGAAACTCTATGAACTGGGTGCTCTCTCTTCTGATTTTATCAATGGGGAAGTTGAGACTGTAAGAGGTTAAGTGACCACATAACTCCTTACTAGTGGAACCAAGTTCTAAATGTGGATTATGTGGTATCTTAGCCTGAAGAGGAAGGAGGGTTGATTTTTTTGTCTTTTTGCTTCCTTTCCTAGCCCCTGCAGCCTGCTCTGAACTAAATTTTGTTTACATTTTGTTTCTATTCACTCTTCTAAAATCCTGTTCTTCCAAGTTTGAGCATCTGCAGTTATGTAAACATATCTGTGAAATCTGAGTCTACATCTTCACTACCAGGGAAAGATAAGTGGTTTTGGAATGTCCTTAGACAGGATCATAAATCACCGTGCATGTGATGGAAGAGCGTGATTAGCATCTCAACCATTAAGGGATTTGATGTTTAATCAGGCTGAGAATCAAAACTTTCTAAACTTCATTTGCAAGGTGGTTTTAGGGACTATTTTGTTAAAATATTTTACTTGGATTGTGTGATCAGGTGAAGTCAACACAGGGAACAATCACATTTTCAGAAATAGCCCAGCTTTCTCTGGCAGTCAACAGTTTGTCCTTTGTCCTCACCTTTCCTGCATGAATCGCCCTAATATCAACCGAACTCCAGTGGTTTGCAGGTCCCCAAATCCCTCCTGATATCCAGGAGGCCTGCACTGAACTGCAGTTGTGTTTCTGGGTGGTTGTTCCCAGAAGCTCTTACTGGCCCCATTGTCTGCCAGTCTCTTGTGCAATCCACACGAGAAGCCTGTTAAAGCCTGTAGGACCATATCAGATCACTAATCCATGTGCTCCTGGAGGCTCAGGAGCACCTCCCTATAAACTATAGGGTGAGGTGTTCATCCTGGGGGAGAGGATAAGCCCAGGTAAAAGGCTTGGAGGAGGGAGCACAGATAAAGGAGGAGCCAGAGAGTCTGGGAGAAAGTGGCCCTGGTGTAAATGATACTGGCAAGTTGTGTCTATAAGATCCGCTGAGCCTCTCAAATATCCTTAGATTTGAAGCAACACAGGGGCAACAACCCCATAATCTTACTGTCTTTATTTTGAGAGGATCCAGTAAGCAGATATCAGTAGAGCTTATAGACATGATTTGCAAGCATTCCTTCTCATTGTTGGTTCACTCATTTGTTCAGACTATTGATGGAGAGCCCTCTATTGTGTCAGGAACTGTGCTAAGAAATGGGTCCATAAATGTGACAATATGTACCCTCAGTGTGACAAATAATGCTGATATTTGGTGGTGAGTTTTCAAGTTTCAAGGAAAGCAAGATAAGGCAGAAGGAGACAAGAGCTGAGTATTGTTGTAACTAGGTTATCACATGGATTGTAGCCCGCCAGGCTCCTCTGTCCATGGAATTTTCCTGGTAAGAATACTGGAGTGGGTTGCCTTCTCCAAGGGATCTTCCCGACCTGGAATTTGAACCCAGGTCTCCTACACTGCAGGTAGATACTTTACCATCTGAGCCACCAAAGAAGCCCAGGTTATCACAATGCCCAATTCAATGTAATAGATAGCCCTTCTTTCTGATTTTTTCCATGGCTACTTGGTTTTTCAATGTGATGGGACAGGGGGTGGGGTTAGAATTGAGGCTGATCTTTATCCCCATGGACTCTTCTCTGCTCTTCTCAACACATTATTAAGTAGTTATTGAGATGTAGTCTTAAGAAAATCACTGGGTTTTAAGATGGCTTTTTTTTTCCAGTTCCCAGAAATTATTAAACTTGCTTATGCCAGACTGGGGGTTGTCTCTCCATTTACCCCCTGCCCCCTTCACGTCCATCTTAAATCCTTTAGGCATCTGATTCCAGGCTCATTAAATCATAGTGCCTTTCTCCTTCCTAAGAGTAGCAATATACTTCAAATCAGGCCCTGGCTGCAGAGCTCATCGAGGCTCATTCCAGACTGGTCCAGGGGTCACTTTCAGGCCTGCCTGTAACTATATTCTCAAAGCCCGTACTTTGTTACTTTCAGCACCATCAAAGTCAGCATCATCTTTCACCACAATTGTAGCAAATAAGAACTGAATTTGCTCAGAAATTTCCAAATATGGTATGTTTCAGAAAGCCCCATTTCCCCACCTACATTAGGTTTAGTTCATAAATCTCCAGCGCACCTACCTGCTTGGTATTGATGTGCTAGAAGAAAAGAACTCCTTCCATGCTGTGCATATTGACAATATTAAATCAGTTAATTAAATGGAAACCTACACTGAAATACTAAAAGGGAAAAGTCTTGGTTTCTTGGGGAATGGAAATATCATGGTAAAATGTTGTAATCGAAATCTCATTATATAGTCATCTTTCATCAGCTTAAAACGCACAATTTAGAATTTACAGCCTCTATAATAACATTCAATCTTGAATGAGCATTTTCTGTACCTGAGGCACTCTTTCAAGTAACTTACAAACATTATTTCTTTAAATCTCTCCAACAATGAGGGAGTGAGTGAGTGAAAATCGCTCAGTCGTGTCCGACTTTTGCGACCCCATGGACTATAGAATACTGGCCAGAATACTGGAGTGGGTAGCCTTTCCCTTCTCCAGGGGATCTTCCCAACCCAGGGATCGAACCCAGGTTCTCCACATTGCAGGCAGATTCTTTACCAGCTGAGCTACAAGGGAAGCGCACAATACAACAATACAATGAATATTGAATCTCCCCAACAATACAATGAATTATCCCCTTTTTGCGGGAGAACAAATAGCAGCATGGAGAGATGAAAAACCTTGCTCAAGTTCAGATGGCCAGGAGTACAGAATTATGCAGACCTCTCTGGCTTTAAATAAGCTGTATTCCCAGACTCATACCTCCTCAGACATATACATGAGAAATAAGACCCAGAACCCCAAAGGATTAAAAAACTCAATCTCTTAACACACTAGTGTGTTTTAATAAATAATGTTTTAGTGTCTGACATAAACATATCTATACAATTACTTGAAGAATAAAAAAAGAGTATAAACTTTACAATCATTCTGTGGTTGGTGTTATGTTTTTCTTTAAAGTTAATAAAAATTATATTCAAGCTATTTGTTGGTCAAAAGTATTTCCAAATTTCCATTTGTTAGTATAAATGGGAAAGCTAAGTAGTAAAGGACTTTAATATTTCCCCCCGGAGCCACAAAATAATGATAAAAATAATTGAAATTATATAGATATTTTAAGCTACTTTAATTCTAAAGTAAATTAAAATTTCTTGAAGAGGGCTAGATGTGGAATACAGATTAATACTAAGAAAGTAAAATTGATTTGGAAAGGTACAAGTTTTCAGATGAGAAGAATTCATGAGTCTAGTCCAGATAATTTCATGGCATGTCCAATACTTCAGGCTAGGATATTATTTTACTTTACATTTTAAACTCCATTCAGCAACAGTAGAGAAAGCATGGCAGTAATTCAGTACCTCTAGTGCTAAATAGGGTTTCCCTGGTGGCTCAGTGGTAAAGAATACATCTGCCAAGCAGGAGCCTGGGGTTCGACCCCCGGGTTGGGAAGATCCCCTGGAAAAGGAAATGACAACCTCTTCCAGTATTCTTGCCTGGGAAATCCCATGGGCAGAGGAGCCCAGCAGGCTATAGCCCATGGTGTTGCGAATCAACAACAAAAAAGCAGTAAATATCAATATAGAAACCAAAGAACATTTTCAAAACTCCTATTTAATTATCCTGCAGACAAGTATTCCTCCTTTATCTATTTCTCCCCCAAATCCTAAAAACAGAGCCATGGACTTAAAGAACAAAAAATTAGCCAGTGCCTTGTCCACGGGAAAAAAAAAATCTTACAGGAAAGATTTGATCCAACTTCCCTTAATCAATCATGATTATGCATTTGGTTATTATTCCAGCAACATCTCAATGGTGGTTGGATTGGATTAAACAGTGAAGCTCTATTTGTCTGGATTTAATGCTAAGCTTTCTTCCAGTGTGCTGGTGAACTATGTGCAAATAACCACCCTTTCCCTTTCAAGCTTGGAACAAGGCAGGGGCAAAACGGCCTGGGGGCATCAGCTCTGGTACCTGCTTCTTGTAGAATAACAGTCGGGAAGAGCAGCAGCCAAAGGAGGAGGACTGGGCAGCCCATGATGGGAAGGCCTCCAGCTCCTGGGAAACATGGAGTTTCAGCTTTATATGCTCCCAAGTCTCCCCTGAGGGCGGGGGCGGGGCGGGCAGTGCAATCTGATGCTCTTTTCAGACTTGGATTGGCAGGCTTTTTGTTGAGGCGTTTGGTGTGTATCTGCTATGGGGAAAGGGTGATTCCATTACTGGAGGCATTTCATGGAACCATTGGGAGGTGAAATCAGAGAGAAGAAAAAAAGACAAATTGTGTCCTGATGTCTGGCTATGCAGGTGGACCTTCTGGCCCCTAATCAGGAGAGAGAGACCACTGGGAGCCCTATATGTAAATGAAGACATAGTTTCTTCGGTAGGTGATAGTTCCTAGTAGAAGAAGCTGCTGACATCTACTCATCTTTCAATGCCCACATCTACCTCTCCCTTTTTTTTTTTTTTTTGAGTTTTCTCTTCTCAATTGCTTCCCTTGTAGCTTAGCTGGTAAAAAATCCGTCTGCAATGTGGGAGACCTGGGTTTGCTCCCTGGGTTGGAAAGATCCCCCTGAGAAGGGAAAGGCTACCCACTCCAGTATTCTGGCCTGGAGAATTCCATGGATTGTATAATCCACAGGGTCTCAAAGAGTCAGACACGACTGAGCGACTTTGACTTCCCTTCTCAATTGCATTCTCAAACTCCTTCAATGCCCACTTGTCCATTCTTACGTCATTCAAAACATTCTGCTTTGCAGTTGCTAGTGTTTTAGTCTCGTTTTCCCCATTTTGTAAACTCTCTGAGGGCAAGACTTCTCTTTTTATTATTTATATCATACTTAGAATATCGCTGACTTTATTGCCTAGTGTGATGCCTTGGAGATCCAACCAGTCCATCCTAGAGGAGATCAGTCCTGGGTGTTCATTGGTAGGACTGATGTTGAAGCTGAAACTCCAATACTTTGGCCACCTGATGCGAAGAGTTGACTCATTGGAAAAGACCCTGATGCTGGGAAAGATTGAGGGCAGGAGGAGAAGGGGACGACAGATGATGAGATGGTTGGATGGCATCACTGACTCGATGGACATGGGTTTGGGTAAACTCCGGGAGCTGGTGATGGACAGGGAGGCCTGGTGTGTTGTGGTTCAAGGGGTTGCAAAGAGTCGGACATGACTGAGCGACTGAACTGAACTGAACTAATGCCTTGGACAGAAATACTTGCTGAGCTTTGAAGTACTCACTGACATCCGATGTTCAAATTATCGCTTCCTTAACAGGTATTTTCTCTCTACCTAAGCCATTGACTGATAGTAGCAAATCATCCCATAATCTCAATGAATTCTCTCTTCTGAGCCTTGGGATACAACAGTCTTCTTCTTCATCTTATATTGTATTTATTTATTTGTTTTTGATCGTGCTGGGTCTTCATTGCTCTGTGCAGGCTTTCTCTAGTTGGGGCAAGCAGGGGCTACTCTCCTGTTGCAGAGCACAGCCTCTAGGGCACATGTGCTCAGTAGGGGCGGCGCACAGTCTTAGCTGCCCCATGGTATGTGGAGTCTTCCCAGACCAGGGATCAAACTCACGTCCCCTGCACTGGCAAGTGGATTCTTATCCACTATACCACCAGGGAAGCCCCATAAAAGTCTTCGGGCAGAGAACATACCTTCTGGAGCAGATGTCTAGCTCTAGGAAATGGAAGGAAGTGTTTTACCAACCAAATACTCCAATATAATATTGCTCATCAAGGTGATTCCTCAAGCTGGGTGAATCCAATGTATTATTTATTTATTTTTGTTCATGTCACCTTTTTCCAGAAAAAAAAAAAACCTAAGGCTGATATAAAAATGCACACAAATTTTGAAAAGATGAAAAAAGAAGAAAACTACATGAAGAATCTGGAGTAAAGCAAAAATAAGACTAGGAAAAATAACCTGAAGCTAAGAGAAGATGTGGAAAGCACCAAAATTGACTAAAACAATAAATTTGAAAAGGGCATTTGCTACATAAATAAAGTAAGAGTCAGGTAACCCCTTATGTTTCCTAGTATATACTGATCATGCTGAGTGTTTCACATTCATTATTTAATTCTTTTAAGAGTTCTGTGAGTAAGGAGAACAGATATTCTTCTCTCCACTTTACAGATGGGAAAACTAAGGCAAGGAGAAATGGATTCTCATGCCTGAGGTCAGCTGGAGAGAGAAGGAAACTGTAGGATGAGGACTCAGGTTGACTGGTTCTTGTGTTTTCTGTCTCTGTGTCCTGAAAAGGCCATGTGAGGCTGGGTGGACACTCTCTCTCTTCACGATGTATTAGAATTTTATTATAATCTATGAGATTAGCTTTAATTTCAAAACTCTAGGTAGACACGATGGTTGTATATATGATCATGGTTACATCGCTCCACCAACCCAGCCACTTACCAAACCGTCTTGAACAGCATGGGGCCTGCCTGGCCTGTGGATAGATGTAAACCCTGTATCCTTGGCCAGCTGTATAGAGATTGCACTGTATGTATTAAAAAACTTTTTTTTGGCTACACTGTGCATGGCATGTTGGATCTTAGTTTCCTGACCAAGGATGGAACCTATGCCTGTTGCAGTGGAAGTTCAGAGTCTTAACCACTGGACTGCCAGGCAAGTCCCCACTTATTATTTTGTTTAAATAAACAGTTTTTAATTGTCTAGTGATAAAAAGATGAACTTCATATAGCTACTTCATTTGACTGTCATATAAATCACCAAACAACTTTGTTGTTCATAGCAACAATGTTATGAACATGAAATGTGGATCTATTAGATATTTGAGACTTGTATTACTTGAGAGATCTTTGGAATCAAATGGGATGTCTCTTGCCCAGAGATTGTGTTTTCATGACCAAGAGGCAAAGGCACACTAAGTGAAGTGGACCTAAAAACTACTTTAATTGGTCCTTCCAAAAGCCTTTCTTTCTAAATAAATGGTGATCTCAGATGCCAATTCTAAAAAATCTCACATCTTTAACCCTACTTCTATGTGACAAAAAACTAATCAGATGGAATTATAACGACAGTGAACAGACATTACAGAATTGACTGCATTCGAAATTCTAGGCTCAAAGTGTATGATCCCAGTTCAAAGTGGGAGGAACTGGCGTGCTCTTTTCTTTTTTTAAACTCAGTTTTGAACAAAAAGCTTTCTTTCTTTGAACAAGAAAAATCTAATGCGAGCTTTAAATCATAGTGAAAGTGAAAGTGAAGTCGCTCAGTCGTGTCCGACTCTTTGCGACCCCATGGACTGTAGCCTACCAGGTTCCTCCATCCATGGGATTTTCCAGGCAAGAGTACTGGAGTGGGTTGCCATAGAGAGCTATATTTCAGGCAATTACATTCAAGGTTTTCCTCAAAGATATATACACATTCTGACCCACTACAGCTTGTGCTCTGCTGGGTATGGATATATTTTTGTCCCTTTCTGGTCCCTATCTTCTTCCCTTCCATCACCAGCATCTTGAGTTTCTCTATTACAGTTATCTTTTGATCTATGAACTAGTTATTGATTGCAGGACTAGATAGTCTTGGAGAAAGGGCTCTGATTTGTAATCTACAGCAGAGGTAACTTCAACACAAGTATCCAGATCTCCACTTTCAAGAATAATTGAGGAAATGACAAAGGGAAGCTGACGTGGAAGTGAAAGTGTTAGTTGCTCAGTCATGTTCGACTCTTTGCAGTCCGCCAGTCTCCTCTGTCCATGTGATTCTCCAGGTAAGAATACTGAAGTGGGTTGCCATTTCCTTCTCCAGGGGATCTTCCCAACCCAGGGATTGAACCTGTGTTTCCTGCATTGCAGGCAGATTCTTTACCATCTAAGACACCAGGAAAGCCCAAAGGGAAGCTAAGTTACTCACTGTTCAAACATTTCCATGTCTTTTGCATTTTTACTACCTCCTGAAGTAAAGTACCTCCCACCACTTTTCAGGGTGGCCTTCTTTCCTTTTCTCCTGTGCAGGCTGATGCACCACTCAGCCTGTCATGTTTGTTCCTCTGGAGAAGAAACCAGAATGAGTGGGGCTGGCCTCATTTTTTTAAACTGTTTATTTTATATCGGAGTAACTACTGCACAATTGCACTCATCTCACACGCTATTAAAGTAATGCTCAGGGCCTGGCTTCCGGTTCCTGTGGGCGTCGGGCGGTCGGCTCTTGGGCTACGTGTCTCTCTGGCTGGTGAGCAGACGCGGGGCAGACATCATGGATCAGGTAATGCAGTTCGTTGAGCCAAGTCAGCAATTTGTGAAAGACTCAATTCGGCTGGTTAAAAGATGCACCAAACCTGATAGAAAAGAATTCCAGAGGATTGCCATGGCAACAGCAATAGGATTCACTATAATGGGATTCATTGGCTTTTTTGTGAAATTGATCCATATTCCTATTAATAACATCATTGTTGGTGGCTGAATACCTTTTTAGAAAAGTATTTTTCATCTTGGGGATTGGTGAACAAGTGAGGATTTGAGAAGCTGATGGAGCAGAAATTTGTCTGTTTTATGTTTTTCTTTCATTTTTTTCTTCCAAGATGTTTTCTATTTGTAAATTAAAATAATTTTAAAGTAAAAATAAATAAATAAATAAAGTAATGCTTAAAATTCTTCAAGCCAGGCTTCAGCGATATGTGAACCATGAACCTCCAGATGTTAAAGCTGGTTTTAGAAAAGGCAGAGGAACCAGAGATCAAATTGCCAACATCCACCGGATCATTTTGAAAAATCAAGAGAGTTCCAGAAAAACATCTATTTCTGCTTTATTGACTATGCCAAAGCCTTTGACTGTGGGGATCACAATAAACTGTAGAAAATTCTGAAAGAGATGGGAATACCAGACCACCTGACCCGCCTCATGAGAAATCTGTATGCAGATCAGGAAGCAGCAGTTAGAACTGGACATGGAACAACAGACTGGTTCCAAATAGGAAAAGGAGTACGTCAAGGTTGTGCAGAGTACATCATGAGAAACGCTGGGCTGGATGAAGCACGAGCTGGAATCAAGATTGCTGGGAGAAATATCAATAACCTCAGATATGCAGGTGACACCACCCTTATGGCAGAAAGTGAAGAAGCACAAAAGAGCCTCTTGATGAAAGTGAAAGTGGAGAGTGAAAAAGTTGGCTTAAAGCTCAACATTCAGAAAACTAAGATCATGACATCTAGTCCCATTACTTCATGGGAAATAGATGGGGAAACAACGGAAACAGTGTCAGACTTTACTTTGGGGGCTCCAAAATCACTGAAGATGGTGATTGTAACCATGAAATTAAAAGACACTTACTCTTTGGAAGAAAAGTTATGACCAACCTAGACAGCATACTAAAAAGCAGAGACATTACTCTGCCAACAAAGGTCCATCTAGTCAAGGCTATGGTTTTTCCAGTGGTCATGTATGGATGTGAGAGTTGGACTGTGAAGAAAGCTGAGTGCCGAAAAATTGATGGTTTTGAACTGTGGTGTTGGAGAAGACTCTTGCGAGTCCCTTGGACTGCAAGGAGATCCAACCAGTCCATCCTAAAGGAGATCAGTCCTGGGTGTTCATTGGAAGGACTGATGTTGAAGCTGAAACTCCAAGACTTTGGCCACCTGATGCAAAGAGCTGACTCATTGGAAAAGACCCTGATGCTGGGAAAGATCGAAGGTGGGAGGAGAAGGGGATGACAGAGGATGAGATGGTTGGATGGCATCACTGACTCAATGGACATGAATTTGAGTAAACTCCAGGAGTTGGTGATGGACAGGGAGGCCTGGCGTGCTGCAGTCCATGGAGTCTCAAAGAGTCGGACATGACTGAGCGACTGAACTGAACTGATAGCTGATTTAACAGTATTGTGCTAGTTTCATCTGGACAGGATATCTACTCAGCCATACCTATATATGTATCCATTCTCCCCCAAACTCCCCTCCCATTCAGGCTGCCACATGACATTGAGCAGAGTTCCCTGTGCTGTATAGCAGGACCTTGTTGGTTATCCATTTTAATTATACCAATGGGTACAGGTCATCTCAAACTCCTAGGCTGGCCTCATTTTATCTTTCAGCACCTCATTTGTGAAATACCATTAGGTTCAAGAAGAAATACCACTATGAAACTCATAGGCTTACCAACATCTGAAAACGTGATTCTTGACTGTTTGGAAGCACTAGAATAGTTTCAGCATGTTTCAGAATTGTGTTTTGAAACATTTTTAAGCACAGTTTCCCAAAAATGAGGAATTCTCCAGGTAATAGTTGTCAACCTTGGCTGCACATTGGACTACAACAAGGACTTTATCCCCTTATCTAACTGAGGTTGGTTGAGACAAGCATGCCCTTTACCAAGATCAACAGTTTCCTAATAGAATGTGAGTTCTATTTGGGCACAGTCTGTATGGGGGAACTTGATGAAGTCTTAGTTTGCTAGGGATGCTATAATGAAGTACCACTCACAGGGTGGCTTAAACAACAGTAAATTGTGAGATTTATTGTCTCACAGTTCTTCAGGCTGGAGATGAGATAAGTTGTTGGCGGGGTTTTTTTTTTTTTTTCTGAAGACTATAAGGAAGAATCTGTTTATGAATCTCCCCTAGATTTTGGTGGCTTGCTGGCAAACAAAAAAAAATTTTATTGGACTATGGTTGCTTTACAATGTTGTGTTATTTTCTGCTGTACAGCAAAGTGAATCAGGTACACATATACATATATCCCCTTGTTTTTGGATTTCTTTCCATTTTAGGTCACCACGGAGCACTGAGTAGGTCATTGCTCTGTAGTCAGTGCTCATTCAGTTCATTTCAGTCACTCAGTCATGTCTGACTCTTTGCGACCTCATGGACTGCAGTACATCAGGCTTCCCTGTCTGTCACCAACTCCCAAAGCTTGCTCAAACTCATGTCCATTGGGTCGGTGATGCCATCCAACCATCTCATCCACTGTCATCCTCTTCTCCTCCTGCCTTCAATCATTCCCAGCATCAGGGTCTTTTCAAAGGGGTCAGTTCTTCACATCAGGTGGCCAACATATTGGAGTTTCAGCTTCAGCATCAGTCCTTCCAATGAATATTCAGGACTGATTTCCTTTAGGCTGGATTGGTTGGATCTCTTGCTGTCCAAGGGACTCTCAAGAGTCTTCTCCAACCCCACAGTTCAAAAGCATCAATTCTTTGGCACTCAGCCTTCTTTATACAAAGTAGTTGTATATATGTCAGTCCCAATCTCCCAATTCATCCCACCCTCCCTTTCCCCTCTTGGTGTCCATACATTTGTTCTCTATGTCTGTCTCTAATCCTGCTTTGCAAATAGGTTCGTCTGTACTTTTTGTTCCTTTTCTTGTAGAAGCACAACCTCGCTCCCTGCCTTTTTCCCTAGTTTGTGTTCTTCCTGTGTGCCTGTTTGCCTCTAGATTTCCCCTTTTTAAAAAGATCCTGGTCCTATTGGATTAGTACCCACTGTAATGACCTCATTTTAACTTGATTACCTCTATAAAGGTGCTGTCTCCAAATAAGGTCACCTTCTGAGGTCCTAGGGGTTAGGACTTTGACTTATGGGATGAAGATAGTTCAGCTCACGACACATGGCATGGACTGAATGGGCAGCCGGCGCAGACAAGGCTGAAGTCTTTATGGTCATGAACAAAGTCGAAACACACAGCTGCAAATACAAAATCCTCAATTACAGGCGAAAGCCATCCAAGACAAAATGGTACCTCCTCACCATTGTGCTGTGTCATAACTCTTCACCCACATTTCTGCCCTCTCCTCCCCTTATCCCTCCTCTTGAGGCTTGATTGGCCTCCTGGGGGTCGTCAGGGTCATGAGTGCACTCAACTGCTTTGGCATTGACCCATCTCTTGACATCCCCATTCTCAAAGCACCCCCTTCATCCTCTTTATCCTTCGTGCTTCATAGTCAGCTGGCCTCCTAGCCTGGATGTGTTCACTTCTGGACGCCACATCGGACATGCCTGATTCCTCAAGGGCCCACTGACAGTGTCTGCAGTTGGGTTGCAGTGACAGCAAAGTTGGTGAAGACACGCTGACTGCTCCCTCTAATGTGACCACAGTCACAGGCAGTGGCTGTAGCTCTATTGCGGGGTCCACCACTGACTGGGGGGATGGGCTGATGGTGGTAGTGATGGAGGCTGCCCTGAGGGCACCTTAGCGGGTGACAGTGGCACAGCTACAGGAAGCTGAAGCCCTGCCTATGGCTGCAAGGGTGGGAGGGACAAAGCAGGAGTGGATGGTGAAGCCAGCAGCCGTGGTGACACTCTACGGATGGCGTTTACTTTGAACACTACTATTAAAAATATTAACCACTGATTTCCCACTTATAGAATCGATGGGCTCTTGAATGAAAAAGAGGCAAAGCATCACACAACTCAAGTAAGAGCTCCTTTGGCCAATTTGGGACTCTCTACCCTGGCCATTCAGGTCTGTTCCCAGGACTCTGTTCCAGTGCACACATGTTCATGAAAGATCATGAACACGTACTCTTCCTGGGGTTAGATCCTAAAAGAGATAGACTGTAACTTCCTCCCTCTTACTCGAAATGGGAGTTCTAGGATCTTTAGGCGATGCTTTGCCAACTGGGGTTTTAAGATAAGATAGTTTCATGTTTGTACACCGTGATTCACACAGTCTTTTTATGCATGCTCAATTGGGTTCAGCTTTTGCAAAAGAACGTGCTTCCTCCCTGGGTAAGTCCCCAGTGGGGCACTGGGTTTCTGGGGAAGTTCAGAGAAAGACCATCCTCTCGTGATATGGAGGAAACCCAGGCCCTTGCAAACAACTCTTAAGCTGCATCTCAGTTGGTGGAAAAAGCCAGGGTCTCACACAGACACTTGCAAGTCCAGGGAAAGCAAGCAGGGGTACTTCCAAATAGAGAACCATCACATTTCCAGGCAGGAAGAGATAGTTAGGGGTCACACTCTACATTTTATGAAACATATAGGTAGTTTCACTGCAAGATGTTGGTGTTACCTGGTAAAGTTTCCAGAAAAACTGGATGGTTGAGAATTGAGACTTGCCAGCAGGGCTGGTCTTCCATCAGTGAAATGAAGTCTCTCAGTCATGTCCAACTCTTTGTGACCCCATGGACTGTAGTCTGCCAGGCTCCTCTGTCCATGGGATTCTCCAGGCAAGGATACTGGAGTGGGTTGCCATTTCCTTCTCCAGGGGATCTTCCCCACCCAGAGATCAAACCCAGGTCTCCCACACTGCAGGCAGACTCTTTACCATCTGAGCCACCAGGGATTACTATATGTAGTTGTACCATCATAGAAAGATTGTAGATCTTTCTTACTGGTGGGTAGTGACCTTCCTGAGTGCCCCTAGAACCACTTGGAATCCCAGCCCATTCCCTGAGTTCAGACCTTCCCTACATAAAATGAAGTACATCTACTCAGCAACCCTCAATATGCCCTGTGCCAAGGCTACAACCTTTCTATTATCATCTGGCCTATCATAGCAGATTATGTTTCCCAGGTGGCGCAGTGGTAAAGAATCTGCCTGCCAGTGCAGGAGACACAAGGGGTGCAGGTTCGATCCCTGGGTTGGGAAGATCTCCCTGGACTAGGAAAAGGCAACCCACTCCAGTATTCTTGCCTGGAAAATTCCACGGACAGAGGAACCTGGTGGGCTACAGTCCATGGGGTTGCAAAGAGTCGGACATGACTGAGAACACACGTACGCACACACACCCCATCATAGCAGATTACTAAAGCTCTTAATATGCTTTGTTTTGGAAGCAAAAGCCTTCCAGAACTCTCATTAATATTGTTTTAAATAAATATACATATTTAAAGTATTTAAATATTTTAAGGCATTTATAGTTCATAGACTGTTGCCTATCCATGAATGCTCTGTGGGTGTTAGTTATCATTGCTAATCTTGGTGGCGTTCCTTATTTCAGATCAGACCTGTGGTTTAGGGGTGGTGACTTTGGGGCTGCTAAACCCTTGCCTCTCACCCTTTTCCTGTATGAATTTCATTAGCTTCCTGTTCAGTTTTAATCTCCTTATCAGACTGATTTGTATCCATTCAGCACCTCATCATTTCCTGGAGGGACTCTAACCTCAGATTATACTGAGATTGGTTGGGGGGGGGGTTGTGGGGTTTTTTTTCCTAGTTTTAAAAAGTGTGACCTTGGGCAAATCACTGAAACTTTCCCCCAAAGTAGCTGATTTCTTTGTCAGTTAAACTCCATCAAAGCACCTCCTGAGGAAGAATGAGTAGGGGGCTGCCCAGAGACCCTGGCAGGACAGCGCCGAGAGCCCCGTTTACTATGTTAAGAGTAGAGACAACTTCTGTGTGTCCTTTTCTGCCGCCTTCTTTTCCAGATTCACAAATGGGATTTCCTGGAAGTTGAGACCCCAAAACGCAAAATCATTCATATTTGTAACTTCTCTCTGCATGGGGAGAGCTGTTTGCTCTCTTTTGAAGGCCATGTCTGCCTCCTAGAAATTTACAAAAAAAAAAAATTCTTTTTTTTTTAAACTGGAGTATAATTGCTTCGTAAGGTAGTGTTAGTTTCTGCTGTACGACAGCGTGAATCGGCCATATTTAGACATATATCCCCTCCCTCTAAGCCCCCGTCCCACCCCCACCATCCCACCCCTCTAGGTCATCACAGGGCACTGGGCTGAGCTCCCTTGTAAGCTGGTTCCCAGTTTCCCCATCATTCCTTCCCTGCTGCATCTTCTCACTTAGAAAAAAAAATATTTATTGGAGTGTAGTTGATTTATGATGTTGTGTTACTCTCGGCTGCACAGCAAAGTGAATCGGTTACACATCCCTAGATTGACATATCCCCTCTTTTTCAGATCCTTTTCCCGTTATAGGTCAAGCATCCGCAGAAAGGGAGGAGCAGAGCTGAGACCTGAACCTGGGACAAATCCCTTCACCAGAAGCTATAGTTTCCCTCCCAAAATGATGAAGAAGACGGGGCTCTTTTCCTTCTTGGCTCTTCTGTACGGGGCACTCTTGGTGTAAGCAGAGCCTTGAGCTGACTTAAGGGCTTTGGTCATATCAGCAGCCCTGGATTTCCACTGCTGGGGTGCACGGTGCCTTAATCAGAGGACAAAAATGATTTGTTTTTCTCATCTGCACTGAAGAGTTTAACATCTCTCTCTTTTTTAAAACCTATTCTCATTGCCCTGGGGACTCAGATCTGCCATTAGACCACGCAGTCTTGAGTGACTCCTCTTTCTCTCTTTTTCTCTAAGTTTCCACAGGTCAGATGAGTGCCCTGTGAGCCCTGCATCTGGTGAGCCAGCTGGGACATACCTCCCAGACATGGCCACCTCCTTTCCTCTGACATCCTCTTTTCGGCTGCTTACCTCTCAGGTGGGGTTTGTAGCAACCCAGATGGGGGACAGAGCTGAATCAGATGTCAGCGGGGCTGGGACACAAGACAGGAATGGAGCCTGGGCCCTGCTTAGTCATCTTACCTTTCCCCATCCTCTTCCCATTCCTCCCCTTCGTGGGAGAGAAAGGAACATCACAGCCTACGAACTTGACTTGGTGTGGCCCAGCAAGGAGAGTCTTTTCTCCTATTTTATCTATGTCCAGATTTCACAAGGAGTGACAGGCAGGAAGGAACATTCTAAATACAGGAAGGCCACCCATCCCCCCCACCTCCTGCCTTGTCTGGTTGCAGTGGGACCAGCAGAATCAATGTCTAGTTTGTCTGGCGCCATCTTCACGCCAGGCTAAGAGAGGAAGTTGTTATTTAAAGATAAGGGAAACCACAGGTCACACCCTCCCCTGTAATCTGATGGAGTGTCGGAACTGCTAAGCTGGAGTAAGGGTAAGGTAAGACCATTCCCAGCATGACTCTCAGAGTGAGCTCAGACACTCCCAGGCTGGTACTTCTGGCTTCATGGGGAGAGGGCAGGTTTCATAAGCCAGGATTTAGCAGTGTCTCCAGTGTTGACGGAGGGACAACAAAAAACCCAACGCACCCTACAGCTGAAAGCCAGAAAGCGAAGTGAAGTGAAATGAAAGTTGCTCAGTCGTGTCCGACTCTTTGCAACCCCATGGACTATACAGTCCATGGAATTCTCCAGGCCAGAATACTGGAAAGAGATCACTTTAAAAAGAAAGCACTTGAATGCAAATTTGTAGAGACAGAAAGTAGACCAGCAGACTACTTGCTTCCAGGGGATTAACTGTAAATGGGCAGGAGAGATCTTTTGGGGGAGATAGTCCAAAACTGAATTGTGAAGGCAACCATACAATTCAGTAAACTTATTAAAAATCATAAGCTTCCTTCCAAGGAGTAAGCGTCTTTTAATTTCATGGCTGCAATCACCATCAGCAGTGATTCTGGAGCCCCAAAAAATAAAGTCTGACACTGTTTCCACTGTTTCCCCATCTATTTCCCATGGAGTGATGGGACCAGATGCCATGATCTTAGTTTTCTGAATGTTGAGCTTTAAGCCAACTTTTTCACTCTCCTCTTTCACTTTCATCAAGAGGCTCTTTAGTTCTTCTTCACTTTCTGCCATAAGGGTGGTGTCATCCGCATATCTGAGGTTATTGATATTTCTCCCAGAAATCTTGATTCCAGCTTGTGTTTCTTCCAGCCCAGTGTTTCTCATGATGTACTCTGCATATAAGTTAAATAAGCAGGGTGACAATATACAGCCTTGACGTACTCCTTTTCCTATTTGGAACCAGTCTGTTGTTCCATGTCCAGTTCTAACTGTTGCTTCCTGACCTGCATACAGGTTTCTCAAGAGGCAGGTCAGATGGTCTGGTATTCCCATCTCTTTCAGAATTTTCCACAGTTTATTGTGATCCACACAGTCAAAGGCTTTGGCATAGTCAATAAAGCAGAAATAGATGTTTTTCTGGAACTCTCTTGCTTTTTCGATGATCCAGCGGATGTTGGCAATTTGATCTCTGGTTCCTCTGCCTTTTCTAAAACCAGCTTAAACATCTGGAAGTTCACAGTTCATGTATTGCTGAAGCCTGGCTTGGAGAATTTTGAGCATTACTTTACTAGCGTGTGAGATGAGTGCAATTGCGCAGTAGTGTGAGCATTCTTTGGCATTGCCTTTCTTTGGGATTAGAACGAAAACTGACCTTTTCCAGTCCTGTGGCCACTGCTGAGTTTTCCAAATTTGCTGGCATATTGAGTGCAGCACTTTCACAGCATCACCTTTGAGGATTTGAAATAGCTCAACTGGAATTCCATCATCTCCACTAGCTTTGTTCGTAGTGATGCTTTCTAAGGCCCACTTGACTTCACATTCCAGGATGTCTGGCTCTAGGTGAGTGATCACACCATCGTGATTATCTGGGTCGTGAAGATCTTTTTTGTATAGTTCTTCTGTGTATTCTTGCCACCTCTTCTTAATATCTTCTGCTTCTGTTAGGTCCATACCATTTCTGTCCTTTATTGAGCCTATCTTTGCATGAAATGTTCCTTTGGTATCTTTAATTTTCTTAAAGAGAGCTCTAGTCTTTCCCAATCTGTTGTTTTCCTCTATTTCTTTGCCCTGATCGCTGAGGAAGGCTTTCTTTCTTTTTTTTAAATAAATTTATTTATTTTAGTTGGGGGCTAGTTACTTTACAATATTGTAGTAGTTTTTGCCATACATTGACATTAATCAGCCATGGGTTTACATGTGTTCCCCTTCCTGGACCCCCCTCCCACCTCCCTCCCCATCCCATCCCTCTGGGTCAATCTCTCCTTGCTATTCTTTGGAACTCTGCATTCAGATGGGAATATCTTTCCTTCTGGCGTGCTGCAATTCATGGGGTCACAAAGAGTCGGACACGACTGAGCGACTGAACTGAACTGATTAAAAATCAATGAATCACATGTCTAAAACAGGCAAATTTTATGGTAGATAAAGTTTATTCTGGGGCTTCCCACTGATGACTCAGTGGTAAAGAATCTGCCTGCCAAGCAGGAGACACAGGTTCAATCCCTGGGTCTGGAAGAGCCCCTGGAGAAGGGAATGGCAACCCACTCCAGTATTCTTGCCTGGAGAATCCCATAGACAGAGGAGTCTAGTGGGCTACTATCCATGGGGTTGCAAAAGAGTTGGACATGACAGCTACTAAACAACAACAAAAGTTTATCCTGATAAAGTTATTTTTAAAGAACTAAGTTGCAATGCTAGGCTCACTCTTCGGGGTGAAAGTGCCAACTTGTCTGCATGCCCTGACAGGCTCTTCTAGTCTCTGCCTGCATCATTTTCTGGCCCCTTATCCTGTCCCCACATGCCCTTTTCTGCCAACAGTTCCGTGAACTCACGGGCTCTCTCCGGCTTTGCTCTTTCCTCTGTGTGGAGTGCCCACCCCTCCTGCGCTCCTGATGGGCCCTTAGGGCAGGTGTCACTTCATCTACAGACAGATCAGATCCATCACAGATTTCCTCAAGGTGGGCAGGGGAGGGACTGGCCAGGATGGAGAGTGTGGATCTCAGGGACCGCCCTAGGCGCTCCTCCCTGGGTCTCTGCTTCCCCTTGAGAGGGGTCTCACTAACCACTGCTGACCCCAGGGTCCCCACCACTCCTCCCCGCAGCCCAAACGTAACTGTAGACTGAGACCAGACTGGAGCAGTCGAAGCTCAGGCTCGCCCTTCAGGGAAGCAGACATAATTAGGAAAGCACATGGAACCACAAGGTTCAGCATATCTCTGGCCACCACGATGGGGCTCCCGGTCTGGCCACTGACTTTGCTCTGAGCTGGCTCCCTGTGGTAGAGGCCACCTTTTCTTCACCAGCAGGGCCACCGGCAAGAGTGCTGAGACCTTTCCAAGATCTAGATGCAAGAGAGTAGCATTTGGAGAGTGGCAGTAATTCTTTTGGCTTAAAGCCCTTCTTCCAGGCACTCATTTCTTGCCAGAGGACCGGACTCACCCCTGATGCTTTCAGGAAGATGCTTCCACCTCCCGTATACGGTGGTATGGCCTCACCGATGTGATTCAACCAGGCGGCCAGAATCTAGCCCTAGAGATGCATTCTGCCAGGAGCTGACGGTTGTTTTCACTCAACCTGTGGTCGCTCCCTTTACACCCCAGCCCACAGAAGGACATCATGCTACTCCATGCCCAGAGCTCCCTGCTTCACTTTACAGCGCTATCTTAGCTAAGCTTTTTGCTCTCATTCCACCGATATTTATTAAGTGTCTTCTATGTATCAGTAACTGCATTTTAATAAGATCTCTAGGAGGTTTATATGGACTTCCCAGGTAGCTCAAACAGTAAAGACTCTGCCTGCAATGCGGGAGACCTGGGTTCGATCCCTGGGTTGGGAAGATCCCCTGGAGAAGGACATGGCAACCCACTCCAGTATTCTTGCCTGGAGAATCCCAAGGACAGAGGAACCCGGTGGGCTACAGTCCAGAGAGTCACAAAGAGTTGGACATGACTGAGCAAGTAACACTTACCAGGGGGCTTATATACACATAAATTTTGGAGAATCTCTGGCCTAGAAGACCTTTCAAGGAGGTTGGTCTGCCTAGAGCCAATGGCTTTGTAAAGGGACCTATGATTCTAAAGCACACAGCCTCTCCTATAAAGTCTGAATGTAGTGCAATGTTAGAAAAGAGCGCCACTCTTATAAACTGAGGGGGCCATGTCTGTAGGGAATCTTAGCCCTGGAGAGCGGGGATGGCTGGTGGGTCTTTGCATAGCCAGCTTTCACTGAGGGGCAAAATCCACCAGAGGGTGCCAGAGCCCAGGAGGTGACTGCAGGGACAGGTGTGGCTAGCGGGGGAAGAGAATCCTGGACCTTTTGTGTGTGACCTGCACACTGCTGCTGCTGCGTCGCTTCAGTCGTGTCCGACTCTGTGCAACCCCATTGACGGCAGCCCACCAGGCTCCGCTGTCCCTGGGATTCTCCAGGCAGGAACACTGGAGTGGGTTGCCATTTCCTTCTCCAATGCATGAAAGGGAAAAGTGAAAGTGAAGTTGCTCAGTCGTGTCCGACTCTTCGAGACCCCACGGACTGCAGCCTACCAGGCTCTTCTGTCCATGGGATTTTCCAGGCAAGAGTACTGGAGTGGGGTGCCATTGACCTGCACACACACACACGCAAGCACACACATGTACAAGCACTCCTTGATAGTTATTATAATATTAAGTTGGAAAATGTACTTAAAGAAAAAGAGATAGGAAGTTAAGTTCAAAAGAAAAGAAATTTTTAGAGAATGATATGAGAAATCATAAATATATATATAATATATATAGATTATCATTCCTACCTAGGACAGGAAATGCTTTCTTAAACAAGCCATGGAAACCAATAACCATTAAGGAAAAGGCTCATAAATTGGAGTGCAGCTGGAATAAAGAACATCTTTTTAAACTTAATTTTAATTTTATATTGGAGTATAGCTGGTTTAGAATATTGCCTTGTTTAGAATATGTACAGCGAAATGGTTCAGTTATCCATATATGTATATCTATTCTTTTTCAGATTCTTTTCCTGTATATGTGATTACAGAATATTGAGTAGACTTCCCTGTGCTGTACAGCAGGTCCTTGTTGGTCATCTGCCTTATATATAGTAGTGTGTATATTTTTTAAATTAATTTTTATTGGAGTATAGTTGCTTTACAATGCTGTGTTAGTTTCTGCTGTACAGAGAAGTCAGTTATACATGTACAGGTATCCACTCTTTTTTGGATTTCCTTCCCGTTTATGTTACCATAGAGCTTTGAGTAGAGTTCCCTGTGCTATGCAGTAGAGTCTCATTAGTTCTCTGTTTTATACATAGCATAAATAGTGTATACATGTCAATCCCAATCTCCCAACTCTTCACACTCCCAAAAGGCATCTTTAAGAAAGGGAAGAGGCTAGTCAACAGTAGGAGCAGATATTTGCAATATATTTTACTGGCAATGGGCTTATACAAAGAATATGTAGTGAAGTTGTACATATCAATAAGAAAAGCAATTACTAGAAAAAATGGGCCAAAGTCCTGAATAGACATTTCACTAGAGGTAATCTCGATGGGCAATAGAAAAAGTATTTGACTTCATTTGTAATCAGAAAAGTGTAAATTAAAGCCACGATGACATATCACAACATACCCACTAGTGTTGGCAAGAAGGAATTCTCATACATTATTGTTGGGATGGTGAATGATAAAGACATTTTGGAACAGAGCTGAGAATTCCCTAGGAAACTGAAGTTACACATATCCTAGGGCTTACCAGTTTCACTTAGGTATGCACCCAACAGAGTAACCGCAAGGAAACCTGTATTATCATGCTCCCCAAACTAAAAAAGTCCAAATGTAAGCAATGGAAGACTGTTTAATAAATAAGATGATCATGCTAGACAACAAAGAAAATGATTGAACTAACAAGCATAACAACACCAGAGTCTGAAAAAGGACAAATGAGGGGAATGTTGAGGGGAAAATGCAGGTGTAAAAGAATTCATACTATATGAATCTGTTAATACGAAGTTTGAAAATGGGCAAAACTATATATAAAAACGAAAACCCTGATATTAAAAAGCTATTTAAAAATTAAGCAAATCATTAAAACCTAATGCTTATAAGTAGATTTGAGGGTTGCTTTCATGTGTTGACTTGGTTGGGCCATAGTGCCAGTCAGGGCTTCCCGGGTGGTGCTAGTGGTAAAGAAACTGCCTGCCAGCCAATACAGGAGACCATGGTTCGATCCCTGGGTCAGAAAGAGCCCCTGGAGGAGGGCATGGCTACCCACTCCAGTATTCTTGCCTGGAGAATCCCACGAACAGAGGAGACTACAGTCCATAGGGTTGCAAAGACTCAGACACAACCGAAGCAACTTAGCACACACATATGCCCAGTCATGCTTTGGTCTGATCCATTATTCTGGATATTTATGTGAGGGTGTTTTTGGATGAGATTGATATTTAAATCAGCAAGCTTTGAGTAAAGCAGATTGCCTGTTGCTCCGTAATGTGGGTGGGCCTCATCCAATCAGCTGAAGGCATGAAGACTTATGTCCCTTGAACAAGAGGCAATCCTCTCAGTGGTCTTGAACCTCTACATGAGCTCTCCCACAGTCTTCAGCCTGCTGGACCACACCTGTAGATTTTGGACCTTCCAACCTCTACAATCATGTAAGCTAATTCCTTAAAACAAATTTCTCTCTCTCTTTCCAGTTCCCACCCCACACCTACCATAGTTACGGAGATATCACTTCTGGGCAGCATGGCAGGGCACCCTTTATCACTCTCCTTCTTTCTGATGCCTGGAGGCATCATTTCCTTCTTTCTGTGCCACCTTTTTCTACCTGAACTTGCTAAGACGAGGCCATAGCTACTCCATCTCATTACATGGAGGTGACCAGGCTGCAGGCCCATGGCCAGTCCTAGAATATCCCCCACTAGCCCACAGTCCACTGCTCATATCTCTGTTTTTTCCTTCTAGTCCTTTTTCTTCTTGAATACTGTTGTATTGACACACCCAGATCATACTCTATATAAGTTTTTTATGGTCTTTTAAAAAATATGACATTACATCACAAGTGTATTATTGGAAATTTGACTAAGACTTGATTTTTTTTGCTGTGTGCCATGCTTAGTCGCTCAGTCGTGTCCGATGCTTTGGGACCCCATGGACTGCCAGGAGCCTGCCAGGCTCCTCTGTTCATAGGGATTCTCCAGGCAAGAATACTGGAGTGGGTTGCCATGCCATCCTCCAGGGGATCTTCCCAACCCAGGGATTGAACCCCGGTCTCCTGCATTACAGGCGGATTTTTTACCATCTGAACCAAGATACATAATAATGTTTTTTTAATATTTATTTTTTTGTCTGTGCCAAGTCTTAGTTGTGGCACAATCTTCAATCTTCACGTGGCAAGTGGGATCTTTAGTTGAGGCATGCAAATGCTTAGTTGAAGCGTGTGGGACCTAGTTTCCTGACCAGGAATTGAACCCAGGACACCTGAATTGGGAGTGCAGTCTTGGCCTCTGGACCACTAGGGAAGTCTCAGTCCTTAATATTCTATCATGTACCATTCATTGGTTGTTCCACAAATAATTGTGGAGTGCACCCAATATACCAGGTGTTGTGTGGCTCGTGCAAATAGCTGTGTGTAGGACAAATGTGTGAGTCAATGCATACAGGGCAGGAGGCACTGTCTATACTGCTCAGAGGCACTGGCTGCTGATTTGCAGGTTCACAGCTGTTCTAAGGAACTGAAATTGCCTGGGTATGTGAGAGGAGCATTGGTGTGTTTTAGATGGCTGTCGTAGGCATGAGCCCTGGACCAATCTCTAAATATCCCCACTTAGAGCTATTTTCTGGGAGAAGCAAAGGAAAGCTTCAGGTCCAAAACTTGTCAGAGACATCTTCTTCCATGAGCTGTTTCTTTACCTTTTAAACTCATTTTTTCAAAAGGTAATAGGCTCACATGGTTCTAAAATTCAAGACAAAACAATAATGTACACAATGAAAAGACCCATTACCACCTTATCTGTATCTGCCAGGTACCCACCTCTGATAACCATTTATGACATTTTTTTGTATGTATTATTCTAGTGTTTCTTGATGCAAATGCAAGTATACATGCTTATTTTTTCCTTTCCAATACAAAAAGGTTGTCTACAATTTATATACTTTTGTGCCTCGATTTTTGCACTAACAGTATTTCTGAGATATTTCCAGGTCAGCTGGGCCCTAAAAGATAAGCAAGTTGTCAAGGCAGAGAGGGGTATTTGAGACATGAGGGGAGCATGTCTAGAAGCTGATTCCAAGAACCATGGATAGAGTTCATGGATGGAGCGTGAGGAACTAAGATTGGAACTAAGATTGGAGAGGCAAGCCAATACCAGGGAGAGACTTCAGGTGATGTATGTTCATCCTGAAAGAAGTGAGCAGTCTTTATGGGCTTATAAGTGGCATTGACGTGGTCAGATCATCTCCCAGCTACACTTCTCTGCCCACTCTATTCCTCTGGACTCCTACATACCAATACCGTGGTAGTGTGTGTCCATTTCACCCCAGGGGATCATTTGATGCCTAAACTCAGACCTCACAATAGCTGCCACATAGGCCAGTTATGATGCAAGATGTTTGTGACTGTCATTTAGGTTCGCATTAAAGCTGTCTTAGAAAGAAACTCCAGGCACTGACACCTCCCATCCTCGCCTGCAGCCAGAGTATGATCAGAGAATGGGAGAATGGCTGTCCCAAGATTGGAAAACAGAGGGCTAGAGATTCAAGGGCCCAAGAAAGGATGACTACAGAGGGGAAGTTAAATAAGAATGGAACACCGATGCGAGTATTCAATATAAGCGATTCCTTCCTGAATAAAGAGTCCCTGTGCTCCCAAGGGGATCTATGCCCTGCTTCACCACTGGGGTGAGTGTAACCTGTGCTTCTGGTCCATTCCCTCCTGCCCATGTTAGATTTGAAGCCAAATGGAAGAGCCCGCCCTGTGGCTGTAGAAACCGTGGTCACAGGGGCCTTATCCTGATCAACGTAGCATTACCCTTTGTGAGATTTCCCACTCCAAAAGGCAAAACTAGGAAGACCCTTTCCATGTTCTAATACACCTCTCTGCCTTCCAGGATATGGACCAAATTCTACAAGTCAGACCCACGCATTGCCCTCGGGAAATACTCCCCCTTGGAGAAAGAGATCCTAGTAAGTGCTGTGAAATTTATATACAGGGAGGCCCCATGGAATCCAGGCAGTCAGGCTAGGAGAGTCAGAGTTTCAAAAACCACCAGCAACACAGGTGTGAGTCTCCCAAGCAGTGGAGGAGAGTTGGCTGAGTTAACTAGTGGCTTCCATATTTGCCTAGCAAAAGCAAAATACTCTTTTATTACAAAGTTCCAAGCAGGACTGTAACTACAAGTGATAACAAATCACGGAAGCTGCCTTTTCTTGAGCCCTTATCTTGCACCAGTTGCTTTCATATATGTCATCTTATGGAGACCTCATAGGGGCCTGTAAGAGCAACACAATTCTCTCAGATTCATAGTAGGTGAGAAGGAGAGTCAGATTTGAACCCATGCTCATCTGTTCCCAAAGATCTACCCTCATTCTCACTACACAGGGTCTCAGCACCCTCACTGATGGAGGGCAAAGGAGCCACTAGATAATTCTTTCTGTGGGTGTCCTTTGCTCCTGTCCCATTGAGAACTTTTTAAAATTTTTCCATCATAAATGCTATATTTTTATTTTTTTGTTGTTGAGGTAATATTGATTTAGAACATTATTGTTGAGGCAGTCCGAGGGCAGGTTGGAAAAGAATTTCCAGACACAGAGTACTGCAGAAAGGAGTGAGTTTATTAAAAAGATCAGAGATAAAGTGGGCACTGCAAGCGCAACAGGCTGACAACTCCTTACAGGCCAGGGAGAGTCGACCGCTTTCGTGAGTTAATAGTCCATTTTCATAGCCTCAAGACAAAGACAATTCCTGCTGGAAGGTTGGCGTTAGGTGATTGGGGCACAATAGGATGTTTACTGGAGTGGGCGTCTTTGCCTAAATGGGAATCAGGAAGCTTGTTAGTGATGATCAAGGGGACTTTTGGTAAGGTTACAAAGGGGCTCAGTTAGCTTTGGTTCTGGACTCTGCTTCTGTGGTCTTGGTACAAGGCCTCACACCTGTGGCCTGCGGCAAGACTCACAATTATATCAGTGTCACGTGTGCAACGTTGTGTTTCATATTTCTCTATGTGCTACCTTGTGCTCACCACCAAAATCTAGTTTTCTCCATAACCTCAGAGCTCATCTCCTTTACCCTTTTTTCCTTTCCCTTCCCTACTCTTCCTTCTCTGGTAAACACGACTCTTGTTTTCTTCCCTTAGTAACCCTTGATGGTATTATACCAAGTGAAGCGAAGTCGCTCAGTCATGTCTGACTCTTTGCGACCTGGTGGGCTCCTCAATCCATGGGCTTCTCCAGGCAAGAGTACTGAGTGAAGCGAAGTCGCTCAGTCATGTCTGACTCTTTGCGACCTGGTGGGCTCCTCAGGCAAGAGTACTGGAGTGGGTTGCCATTTCCTCCTCCAGGGGATCTTCCCAACCCAGGGATCAAACCTGGGTCTCCTGAATTGCATACAGACGCTTTACCCTCTGAGCCACCAGGAAAGCCCATACTAAGTGAAATAAATCAGATAGAGAAAGACAAATACTGTAGAAATTCACCCACACGTGGATTATAAAAAACTAACAAGCAAACAAATGAACACATCAATCCCCTTGAGATTTTAACCATCACCTCTCCCCCCTCACCCCCCAGCCCCCTGCCCATTGGCCCTGGAGAACGGGACGGCAACCCACTCCAGCATTCTTGCCTGGAGAAGAGCCTGGCAGGCTCTAGTCCATCGGGTCGCAAAGAGTCGGACACGACCAAGCGACTCACATGCCTTTTCCCGCTTGTCAGCGTCTAGGTGGTGTTCACACGGTGGCAGCCAGGAAGTTTCTGACTTATAAGCAAGAGGAAGAACGGAAAATGCTCAAGGAACTACAGATGCTGTCTTCAGACTACAAACGGGCGGTGGACTATAAAAGGCAGCACACCCCTCCTTGTGCCACCTGTGGGTCCCTGGGGAAAGTGTGGACGGCCAAGGTGATCGTGTCCCCAGAGGAGTTCAGGATGCCCCGGCGGGAGAGGCTGAACATCAGCAAGCACATAGAGCGTATGCAGCTGGCGAGAGCCCTGAGGGGCAAGCAGCTCCTACCCTACATCGAAAGGTTTAGGGGCTCTTCGCTTCTGTCTGCAGGGGTTCTGGGCCCCACGGCAAGGGCCAGGGCTGGGGAAGGTCAGGATGATGGCAATGCCGATGATGGCAACGATCCCCATCAAGAGGGGAGAGGCGAGGCGGAGAGCAAAACCTCCAAAAGACAGGAAATAAAAATGAATGTCATTTTCAAGTCAGAAGAACCCAAAAAATGCATAACATACCATCCAAATGATCTAAAACCATTCCTCCCTGTAAAGAAAGCAGAAAGGTCCATCACTGGCCTAACAAACAGAAGTCTTTTGCACGTGGCAGAATTCCCTGGAGACCTCATGCTAATGAATCAGGATTTTCTGTCCCGGGGGATCTACCCCAGTTATGTATCACAGGCCACCCGCCTGGAAGAAGAGAATGCCTGGAAAGAGTACATGTGCAAATCTGCTTCCCATCATCATTAAAGTTTTATTTATCACCATGGTAACCCAACCTCCTGGTCCTTCTTACTCCTGCAGGTCTGCCCCAGGTGGCTTCTCTCTTTTTCTTTTTTTTTACTTTGAAATTTTTTTTTCATTTTTAAAAGTTTTCATTTTATATTGGAATGGAGTTGATTAACAATATTTCAGGTATACCGCAGTTATTCAGTTATATATATATATATATTAATACTCTTTTCGGGCTTCCCTGGTGGCTCAGCTGTTAAGGAATCTGCCTGCAGTGCGGGAGACCTGGCTTCGATCCCTGGGTGGGGACGAGCCCCTGGAGAAGGGAAAGGGCTACCCACTCCAGTATTCTGGCCTGGAGAATTCCATGGACTGTTTAGACCAAGGGGTTGCAAAGAGTCAGGCAGGACTGAGCACCTTTCACTTTCATGTTCTTTTTGGCTTCCCAGGTAGTACAGTGGGAAAGAATCCACCTGCCAGTGCAGAGACAGTCCATGGGATCACACGAAGTCAGACACTTCTGAAGCCACTGAGCACACACGCACACACACAGAAAGCAAGTGTAAACTCTGCGAGGCCTTGTGGGTCCTTAAAAAGAAGCCCCTGTTGGGCACGGATATTGCCAATGGTAGAATAAGCCATATGTCCAGAAGGGACACATGGACTGGTTTATATTATGGGGTGAAGGGCAGGGAGAGAAGGGACATTTCAAGATGGGACGCTGGGTTCTCACCTGATCAGTGTGTGGTCTGGGGCTGGGCATCCGTGAGAGAGAGAAGGAAGGTTAGATCTAAAGCACAGATGTGTCCAACTGGAATCAAAGCTGAAGCAACTTTCAGAAACAGACTCTGGTCTGGTGTTTTTCACGATTCTTCTGAGAAGTCACTGTCAATGTCATCGTGATGCTCCCGACCCATGTCATTTTGGGAACACCCCGAAGATCTCATGGCTGTGGTCCTCATCAGTGTGGCCCAAGGCTTTTCGTCCACATGTTTGAAAGCCATGGCCCCTCCTGTGACAGCCAGAGGTCATTACAGCAACATCTCCCAGGACCATCAGTCAGCCTCCCTCAGGTCTATAACAACCCCATTGTCACCCTGGAGGTGTTAGGACTCTGGGCTGTACACGAATGCCTGGAGGGTCTCCATGGGGCTCTGCTCCAGACAGGCATGCCCTAGCCAGTCACTAGAATTCCATTTGTCACCTGCCTGCCATCCCCACACCTTGAATCATCAAGGTGCTCCATGATGAGCTGTTTACCCAGGAATTCTTTTCTCTAGGTAGATGCCAGGGAAAAGCCTGTTTAACTGAGGTTAAACAGTGCTGTCCAGGAGAAGGAAAGCTCAGGAAGCAACTGACGAGTGCCTCGCAGAGATGGATGAATGCTTCTGCAGAAAATAAAACCTTTCATTGTTCTGTCCTCAGAAGCGAAGCTTTCCTTCTGACATGAGTGTGTAGATAGATGCCACTCCTTGGTTTCTGACGGCCCCTCCCCTGGCGGATGGGGTTGGGGGTGGGACTGCACGGCTCCAGCAGCCAAGCTTGCATCCAAGAGCAGGATCAGAGGCACAAGTCATGCCCATCTTCTTATGGAGCACCTTCCTAGTCTTGAGGAGGTCCTTCCGCTTCTCTCTCTGGCCCTCCAAGCCCCTCTGCTCTTAACTCCTGATCCCTTCCTTTATCCTCACTTAGCCACAAGCACGGGCCCTGCTCACAGGAGACAGGCTGGAGGCTCTAAGGGATCCAGCAGGAGGCAGGGGACACGTCCAGGAAGAACGCACACCAGGACCTTCTGTACATGTTTCACCCTTGGCCAAACAGAGCCTTTCCAGAGATAAGGACAGGAAGAGCCCGAAACCTCGGAAAATGGCAAAGGGCCAATGCAGGGAAATTTTCAGAGCCATCTAATCATCTGAACCCTTGAGAAATTATATAAGCCATGGGAAATGCGTGCATCTTCAATCCCACCTCCCTGAGTTTGTACCCCAGTCTTGATTCTTGACCTCACGGTCTATTTCAAGTTTACAGAAGCAATGTTTGAATAGAGTCTAAACCCTGTTTTGCAGCCATCTGCAAGCTATTTCATCCTTGGGCACATGAGAGTAACTTAGTATGGGTCCAGATCCCACGCCAAGTCTGGAAGGACAGAGACCTTTCCTCACACAGATGACATCTTCTGTCTCAGCATCTTTTCTGGTCTGTGTTTGGCTTAGCCTACAGTTGAGGGAAATGTGACTCCCATGTTAACACTGAAGACTGCCTGGAGAGAAATGCAGAGCCTCTTTGGAACATTGAAAACACAACTCTGACCTTATCGCTCATTCACTCATTCATTCATTTAAGAATTACTAGAAGGACCCTAAAGTTCGAGTGCCGCAATGGTACCCACTGAATAAATAAGCAACTGATACTGTATACTTGACTTCCCTGGTGGCTCAGATGGTAAAGAATCTGTCTGCAATGCAAGTGATCCAGGTTCCATTCGTGAGGTCACCAAGAGTTGAACATGACTAACAGCAACTGTATACTTAAACCGCATAGAGATCTACATGAGGCAAGTGAGAGAGTCACAAAGACACAATGGTAGGGTCAGCCCTTCAGCTGAACCAGGACGTGCTTCATGGAGGACCCTGAGCAGCAGGCAGATGTGTCTGGAAGGTTGGAAGGATGGACTCCTGGCCAAGGGGACAGTGTGAGCAAAGGCTCAGAGTTGCTCAAAGGTGCGCAGTGTCCAAAGCTCAGTGTGTGACGGCTCAGCCCTGAGAGGGGCCAGAAGAGAGAAGACATTAGAAGGGAGGGAAGGCCAGGTGAAGAAGGGTTTGATAAAACTCTGCTAAGGCGGGTAACTCCATGGACTGGTTTTCAACAGGAAGTGAAAAATGGAACCAGATTGTGGTTAGATGCCTGTGCTGGATGCTGGAGGGTGAACTGGAAAAGATCCTAAAATCTACAATATCAACAAAGGAAAACCAAGTTCAGAGAACTCACTTGAGGAAGGAAGATTCCAGCGTGAATTTCTGAGTTGACCTCAACAGGATGGTCCACACACATGGATTATTGTGCCTGAGGGAGTTAATGGTTCTCCCCACAAGTTCGTGAAAAGACCCCCACGCTCCCCCTCCTCTCTGAACAGAAGGAAAGGACATGGAAGTGGTTCCAGGCTTATAAGGGGCTGTGCCATCCAGAGGCTACTGTGTTTTTGACCCTCCTAATGCCAGATCTGATAAAATGCAGCATCACCTGACTTGATGAGCCTGCAAACAATATGAACTTTATGTTTTACTCTCTGCAGACATTTAAAAGGGACTATGATACAGTATAATTGATAGTTGGATGGTGGGAATCAGAAGTCTTTCAACATATCCTCACCAAAGATTCTTTATCATCAAGCACGTTGCTTGAAACTTGGCAGAGACCGGGCCAGCATCTCATTTCTATGTCTGTAGAGGGTTTTCTTGAGCAGGCGAGGAAAATCACAAATAGACAGCGCTCTTGTCCTGAGATAGACCTCAGACCAATGAGAATCCCTCTGGGCATAAAGACCTTCCGGAGGGGTTTCAACTACTCTCAGCGATGCCTGGGTTTCCAGGCATCACCAGGACTCACAAACTAAAAAAAAAAATCCAGACTCAGATAAAGAGATTTTATTCAAAATGATTATAATGGCAAATAGAAAGAACTAACCACAAGACTGGCAACAATCTAAAGCCCAGTAGTAAGTAATCATTCTGCTGTTAGGAGACCGGGGGCTGGAAAGGATGGAGGTGACAGGGTGAGAGCAGGAGGTGTGATTAGACGGGTGATCAGAAGATGCCTCTCCTTGTGGGCAGCTGATTCCTAAGGGTCTTCAAGGAATGTTCTCTTTTTCAACACTTGTCCACTCAGGCCTGAGCAGAGATCTCTAAGCTGTGGGATGGAGAACAGGTTAAGTAGAGTTTAAGAAGCATTTTCTTCCAATTGACATGTGGATATAATTGCAGTCAATCATTAATGAGGAAAAATACACTCTTAAGGGACTGTGGTTGGTTTGCATTAGGTTACATATACATCTGGTCCCATTACTTCATGGGAAATAGATGGGGAAACAGTGGAAACAGTGTCAGACTTTATTTTGGGGGGCTCCAAAATCACTGCAGATGGTGACTGCAGCCATGAAATTAAAAGATGCTTACTCCTTGGAAGAAAAGTTATGACCAACCTAGACAGCATATTAAAAAGCAGAGACATTACTTTGCCAACAAAGGTCCATCTAGTCAAGGCTATGGTTTTTCCAGGAGTCATGTATGGATGTGAGAATTGGACTATAAAGAAAGCTGAGCACTGAAGAATTGATGCTTTTAAACTGTGGTGTTGGAGAAGACTCTTGAGAGTCCCTTGGACTGCAAGGAGATCCAACCAGTCCATCCTAAAGGAAATCAGTCCTGAATGTTCATTGGAAGCACTGATGTTGAAGCTGAAACTCCAATACTTAGGCCACCTAATGTGAAGAACTGACTCTTTTGAAAAGACCCTGATGCTGGGGAAGATTGAAGCTGGGAGAAGAAGGGGAAGACAGAGGATAAGATGGCTGGATGGCATGACCAACTCAATGGACATGAGTTTGAGTAAATTCCAGGAGATGGTGATGGACAGGGAGGCCTGGCGTACTGCAGTCCATGGGGTTGCAAAGAGTCAGACACGACTGAGCGACTGAACTGAACTGAACTGATATATGCCTAAGGGATTTTAATATGATCAGGAAGGGAAATTTTATATTTGAGTGGAAGCAATCATCTTGTCTAGATGTAAAGTAAAACTTGTAAAAGAATTTTCATGTCAGATCTTCACAACTGCAAGATCTGGGGATGCAGAAATGCTGGCATAGAACTGGTAGATGTTTCTGGAGAGGCTCGCTAGGTCACACCGCCTCTGGCTCAGCTGCTGGCAACCGAGTTTATTTCAACAGTCATATAAACACCACATGCCCAACTTCCCTGAACCATGTACAGAGAGGAGAGGACTTATCAGCAGGTGCCTGCCTCCTTTTACCTACCTTGTGGATCCTGAAAGTATAACACTTCATAGGAAGAAGTTGGGTGGTCAGGCTTTCTGATGTACTTGACAGTCATGATATTGGCAGAAGATCTATAGTCCAGGAATGAACCTTCACAAATCTTCCCTAAGACAGAAGATCCTGGCAGGCCATCTATAATCTCCAGGGACTCTTTATCACAGTTGAGTCTGTTGGAGCAGAGGGAAGGGCAGGCATCAGCCTTTGGAATCATGGTCCCTCCAGCAGGCAGCCTCCCCTGTCCAGACCCAACGCAATCACAGAGCTTTGCTCACCAGACTTCCCAGGCATGGTGCCCACAGGGAAGGAGACTCACCCTTCTGGAGGAGGGGGCGGTGGTCACCCAGGACCCTCCCCACACCAGAGCTGCAGATGACTCCTCGTCTCCTGGGAAGCCCTACTGATGGGGCTCAGGGAAGCCCACCCAGGACTCTGGAATCAGGAGCCACTGGAGGGAATAGTATAGTCAACCCTGAGAACAGTTTCCTTAGGCAACAAGAATGGAGTCAGGTGAGGCCCAGACATGCGTGTGTGATGCCACTCCTGGTTTACCTTCTGCACCCCTGGCACAAGGAGCCCAGGACCCCCTCTTGGCTTCCAGGATCTGCAGAGGCGAGAGGGGTGTCCAGCTCTCCCTGCTGTGGGCAAAGTGCACACACGGGTTGTCACACTCCTGCTGAGGTCTCCGTCTCCTTCCCCTGCCCATCAGACCTGACCCCACCCTGTCTTCCTCTCTCAGCCACCAGCGTGTGTCCCACCCAGGAGGGAGGTTGGAGCCTCTCTGGGCTAAAACGAGACACAGAAGGGACATCTCACCAGGACACACACTCAGCTCCCTCTATACTAGCTTGCTCTTGGACGGACTGATTCCTTCTTGGTCCCAAGGACAGTCATATCCAAACTTGGCCTTGGAGAGGGTCAAAGGGACAATAATGAAAACTTTTAGAATAATCTATCCCTCTGGTCATAATAGAAATGGTGATGCAGGAAATGCCTGCCTCCTTCAGCCCTGGGATGTGGTTTGGGTAGATGGTCTGAGCCCTGCTATGAGACAGGCATCTCCAGGTTGTCCTCCTCACACGAGGCAGTTCCTCCATCTAGTGGAGATCTGACCCTGTGGAAGGTCTGGAGGGACAGGGCCCTCAGTCACAAGATAACATCACCTGTCTCAACCACCATTGTGGACTATATATCACTTGGTCTGCAATTGGTAGAAATGTGGCTCCTGTGTTAATATCTGTGAAGAGTAACCTACTATAGAAATGCTACAAATTACTGCTACATTGACAGTGCTTTCTGTTGCAGTATTATTCATTCATTCTGTCTTTTAATTGTTCATTCAGTCTTTCATTCATCCATACACTCACTGGTTAAAAAATATTTCTTGACCGCCAAAAATAAGACTCCCTTTCTCGTAGGCACAAACTCAGACATGGGCAGGAATGGTGCGTACATCGTCGCTCAGTCATATCCAACTCTGTGAGACCCCATGGGCTGTGGCCCACCAGGCTCCTCTATCCGTGAGATTCTCCAGGCAAGAATATTGGAATGGGATTCCATTCCTTTCTCCAGGGATCTTCCCAAAGCAGGTAATATATGGGGCACAAATCCGAGAAAGATCTGCCCAGCTATGGACAGAGTCAGAACAGGGGTTTCAGGTGTGATGGAAATGTTCTTCCTCCAGTGAAATCATGAACTAGGAAATGAGAACCCTAAGCAGCAGGTGGTGAGTCTGGGAGAGGTGGAAGGTGCCTTCCAGGCAGAGGGGACAATGTGAGCAAAGGCTCAGAGCTGCCCAACAGTCTGGTGGGTCCACAGCTCAGTGTGTGCTGGCTCAGCTCAGAAGGGGCAGAGGGGAGAAGAGGTTAGAAGGGAGGGGAGATCAGGGGTCCCCTGGAGGGATCTGAAAGCCATGCAAGGAGGGTAAGCTTTATGCAGAGGGCAGGGGGCCACGCAGGGTCGTCAGCAGGAGTGAGCTGGTGTCAGGATGTGTCCGGATGTGTGTGCTGGGTGGTGCAGGGGGAACAGAAAGGGGCAAAGAGGGACACCTTCCCGTAAAACCACAACATCAGCAAAGAGCACGCAACTGAGCACTTACTGGAGGTGTTGGATAGTCACCCTAGCTTGGTACTCTGGTGGCATCTGGATAGTCCAGACACAGTTAGTTTTCGGTCCGTAATAGGTGGCGATCACTCCAGACTCCTCTTTGAGGATTCCGCCACAGTTAGTATTCCCTATAACAGAAGAAAGGAGTGCAGTTTCCCAGAAGGTGCACCAGGCTGCTGGGCTCTGTGCCACCCCTCGCCCACCCCATTGCATATGGTCCTGACTCCCACCCCCCAATCACAAACAGACATCTACCATCCAGTCTGAGCACCCAGGAAAATGTGGTTTTCAAGGTTTTACTCTTTTCAGAATTTTAAAGAGATCCATACCCTTTACTACAATTTGTTTTGATCCCTGAAAAATATGAGAGTTTAACACCCTGTCGACAAAATATTGTTTGTCAAGTGAAAGTGAAAATCACTCAGTTGTGTTCGACTCTTTGTGACCCGATGGACTATACAGTCCATGGAATTCTCCAGGCCAGAATACTGGAGTGGGTAGCGGTTCCCTTCTCCAGGGGATCTTCCCAACCTAGGGATCGACCCAGGTATCCCACATTACAGGCATATTCTTTACTAGCTGAGCCACCAGAGAAGCCCGTTGTTTGTCAAGTGAAGATAAAACAGCACTTTCGTCATTTGTGTTTTGATCAAATGAGTTCAAGTTTTACCTGGACCTGAAAATCACTAGGGAAATCAATCAATCATCGATTGATCAATCATCAATCACTCAATCAATCATCAATCACTCAATCATCTATCAGCCCCCACATCAGGAGGAAAGCTTTCTCTTTGCCCAGCAATCCCCCTGATGCCAACACACCCTCTACCCAGAGGCTCTCATATCAGACACTGGACAAGGTGATGTCCCTCAGCCCTCCAGGCTCCAGCCATCGGAGGTGGCTGCATTGTCCTGGGACACCTGTGCTGTGGAGAGGTGGTCCCATCCCTGCCTCATGAGGTTGTGCAGGCAGGAGGGCAGGGGAAGCTCCTGGGTTGTGGAAATGAGGAGGGGAGGGGAGAAGGTACAGGATGGGAGTCGTGGGAGGTCAGAGTATGGGACTGTAGGGATTGTTAAGACCAAGGCTGACGGTCAGCTCCAGAAATGCCAAGTTCCTTTAACCAAAAGGTAATCTGACACGAGTGTTTCCAGGAGAGGCGTCTGAACTGAAGCCCTAAAGCATGTCTCCCTGTAAGGAGCATAAAATGGTAAAGCATTAAGACTGTACTTACGGGGGAGCCAGTCCATTGAATCCACTGTGGCTGGAAAGACATCAAAAGAGAACAACAAATGAAAAGCTGGAAGTTACTGAAGTGTCAAGGCTTTAGCACACACAGTGCACCCCCTGTGAGGAGGGGCTGTGTTTCCAGGCTGTGCTGGGTGCATGGCACTTGGCTGCCCTCGTCCTGGGAAGAGTCGGGTCCTGCAGGGACAGAGCAGGAAGGGGATCTAGCACTCAGCCTTCAAGACTCGCTCAGTCAGCTGTGACCCTTCGTTTCTCAGTTCCACTCAGTGAACTGGCTCTGGAGCCAGTCGGATAAGTCAGCTCTCAGGAGGCTGAGCGGCTTCTCCAGTTAACCTGGGAGTTTCCGCTCTGTGGGTTGAACCTGCCGTTTCCTAGGAAACCTCTCAGTCCCAGGCCAGTCAGGACAGAGGGGCACTCAAAAATAACTTGAGTATTTCTTGTAATTCTTCAATGAGACCAATGATGAATTTGCTGTTGGTGTAAATACATTGAATAAAAATCTCAGCTAAGAAGAAATGAACATTCTTAATTTATGAAAGTTTCTCTGTATCGGGGAACTGAGTCAGGGACCTGACAGCAGTCACTGTTTCCTCTGTTGCTGTGGCTTGTGGTTTGTCCTCAGGGTGTGACAAGTGGGCAAGGCACAGCTCAGGAAACAGACTGGGGCCCAGTGTGGCTCAGATGAGACCTGGATGGATTTAGACAAGATATTTATTCTCACAAACCTCAGTCCATGCACCTGTAAACTGGAAATTTAATAGTAACAGCCTCCTTGGTTCCAGAGGACCGTTCACGTGCACACAGCTCAGTGTCCAGCCCAGAGAGGCTGTCCACTACACTCCCTGCCACTGTCAGCCTCCCACCACATTCATTTCCTTTCCCATAGACACTGCTTTCCTCAGTAAATCGAAATCAACAAGCACTCTGGAAGCTATGTGACCAGAGATGTCAACCAGGACCCTGGGGTCCGTCTCCAGCTGCCCATCCTGAGTACCGAAGTGGCATAGGATTGGGGGCCACAAAGGAAACCTCCCCACCCTCCATGGATGGATGGGGCGTCCATCCCGTCTGCTCTGGAAAATACAAATCAAGGTTTCTCTGAAAGCAGATGTCAAGGGCAGAATCACACATCTTCCCTTCATGGACGCGCACGTACAGTGACCTCCTCTGATCTAGAATCTGAGGTCCTGGCTTTGAAGCAAGGGAACAAGCAGCCCCTTGGAGGAGTTCACCCCAAAGCACGCCATTCTGATCTGTTGATTTGAACTGATGGCGCTTGAAAAACAGCAGATGCAGGAAGGGATCTGATGGACCCATTTCTACCTACAAGCTGCCCACAAAGTGTCCCAGGAGCAGGGCTCCCCTTCCCCACCCCCACACCCCCAGACCAGGGAGACAGGAAAGTCCTGATCACAGGAGACTGGGATAAACGCTGAGAGGGATCTGGGCTCACACACTGACAGCACAAGCCTGTCCTTCCTCCACTCAGCTCTGAGTCATGAGCACAGTTGCCTGCAGGGGAGCAGGGGAGGAGAGTGTGGGTGGATGAAAAGAGGAGCTGGAGCAGAAAAGCACAGAGAAGGGGGCGGGACAGAGTAAGACCCACAGAGAGCAAGGAGGAAGGAGACAGAGGCTTCCCTGAAGGCACAGCCATCCTCTTCTTTCCCTCCAGCACCGAGAATCCTCATGGGTCCCTCTGTGTTCAGTGCAGGCCTAGCGCCCAGCCCCCTGCAGGACTAAGACTCCCCGTCAGGACATCCTCAGCCCTGCTGGGAGCTGCTGCTCTTGCGGGTCATTCCTGAGCTCATGTTGCTGCCACGTCTCCCTCCCTGGGGGCAGAAGCAGAGCACCCCATCTGTCCAGGGGCTTCTGCAGGGGCCCCCACTTCTCCTTGGATGCCACCTTCCAAACAGGTCCAGCCGGGGTCCCACCTACAGCACCCACACCATCACACCTCCAAGACCCCTGCAAAGCTGACCACGTCTGGTTCACCTCATCCAGGTCTGGGCTGAGGGCTGGCTGCCCCACAGGGCATCCCAGGGGACATTGGTTAAGGCAGAGGGGGCCCAGGAAATGCATCCCAGAACAAGGACAGACAGCCCAGAAAATGCTTAAAAGTCATTACATGTTCAGCCCTGGGTCATGGCCGTCCTGCTGGACCCTCCCCTCCAGACCAGGCTGAAGGCGGCATCTCCTTGGAGGAGGGTAGCTTGCAGACCCTATTCCATGGCAACAAGAGAACTGCACAGAATCTCTAGGTTGAACAGGAAGCAGAGCGGCCCGGGGGCAAGGGGCTGGGGGCCAGGCTTTACCTGTGCTGAGCAGCAAGGCCCAAGGGATGGTGCTGGACAGCTTCATCTTCTCAGCCTGGCACCAGCCTCAGCAGTGAGCCTGGCCCCTGAGGCCTGGGGCTGTATACACACAGATGCTGACACCTGAGCTCCTCCCTCCCCTGCAGGGCTGCGGGAGCCCCGGATTCTCTAGAAGGGAGCTGCCTGCTTCTTCCTCCGTGTCTCTGTCACACACTTTCTGTGTCCTTTTCCACTGGGAAATAATGACCAGTTTCTGCTCTTCCTCTTCTCTTTCTGTGGTCCTGGATAATAGCTGACATGGACCACTGGCCACATGAAACTCGTATTTGGGAGCTCTCCTGTCTGAGGTTAAGCTTCAGCATGTTCACCTCCAGTGACTTGCATAAGCCTCACAACACCTTGGACAGGAGAGGACCTGAGACCCAGAGAAACCAAGGGACTTGCCCACATCACTGGGTAACAGTGACAGAAGCAAAAGGTGGTCTGACATTCTGGCTGCCTGGTCTGTTAGAGCCCTCTGTCCCCCAGGGCAAAAGCAGGTAAACAGCCCCGTTTCTGCTCCAGGTGTGGGTCCGAATTGGTGGGGGAGCCAGAGTACATGTCAGCCTGTGTGTGGTGTGTCCACAAGGCAGATAGGTAGGCACATGTTGGCATTTATTCTATACTTATACCAACACCCACATGGCTCTGACAGTGAGGTGTTACAGTTATGAGAACCCAGAAGAGCTCCTTGTTGAAAACATGTAGTGGATTCCTAACATGTTCCACCCGAGTTTCTATATAAGTCAACTTTCTACTACCTATTTATCCAAGGAAATGAAAACATGGAAATGAAACAGAACATTATTCATGAATATTCATAGTTGCATTATTTATAACAGACGGAGAGTGGTTAAAAACCCAAATTCCATTCATCGTTGAATGCATAAATAAAACACACAGTCTGTTTGTACAATGAAAGTCATTTGACCATTTAAAGGAACACCAGCCCAATTGTCTTTCAAGGAGCATTAGCAATTACACACCAACCAGGAGAACACGATGTCCATTTTCCTGACCTTAAAAACTGCATTTTATGAAATCTTTCAAAATTCCATGTTGATTAGAAATGCTTAAAATAATATCTTTAAAAAAATGTGCGTTTCTCCAACTGCCAGTGAGTTTGGCCACTTCTCCAGTGGGGGTGTAGCTCAGTAGTAGAGTGTGTGCTTAGCATGCAGGAGGTCCTGGGTTCAATCCCCAGTACCTCCAGTTTTCTTGGGGGTGGGATGTGGAGTTTGGATTCTAAATCAGCACTGGATGCATCCTCGTTTGCTAAGAACACCCACCGCTTGCCCACTTTTTTGGTTCTTTTTGAGCTTCCCTGGTGGCTCAGACAGTAAAAGCATCTCCTTGCAATGTGGGGGATCCGGGTTCAATCCCTGGGTCAGGAAGATCCCCTGGAGAAGGAAATGGCAACCCACTCCAATACTCTTGCCTGGAAAATTCCATGGATGAAGGAACCTTGTAGGCTATACAGTCCATGGGGTTGAAAAGAGTTGGACACAACTGAGCGACTTTACTTTCCAATGTTTCTAGTCCAACCCCAGTTCTTTTGAGAAATGCCTATTCGTGCATATCTTTGGGTCAGTTTTCTGTTATTGTTGCATCACTCATTTTTCTTTATGGGTTGTCGAAACTTCCTGTTCTTTCTAAGTCATACCTTTCTTTACAGACCAGTTGGAAGGACATTCCCCCTTAAGCAGAGCAGAGAGAAGTTGCCTGAGTCATCTGGTCACTCAAGCTCTCCTGGCTGATGAATGGAGGCGGAGGCTCACTGGCCAGGGTCTCCCTCTCAGAAAACAATGCTGGTTCTGCTCCAGTGGTTAAGCTCCCTGGTTGTTGCTTCTATAAAATGCAATAATCCCTCACAGCTCTCCTTCCATGTAGAATCTCCCTTGCCTTATCGTTCCCTGTTAGTCCTGCAGTCCCCTAAGTACAGAATACTCCCTGGCCCTGGCCTGTGGAGAGGACAAGGAGCACCCATGGATGGAAGTGCCTGCATGGAGGGAACGCAGGAGCCATGGGAGCAAGGCAGTTGCTTGTCTTCCATCCCAGCCCAAGCATCCCACCTTCAGTCCGCGCATGCTGGGTTCGCTGTCCTCCCCCTCAGCGTCCATGTAGGGTTGCGACTGCTTGGGGGGGAAAGGAAAACACAGTCCCATTTCCAGGGACACTCAGGAATCGAAGTCGGAGCTCTATGTGGATAGCCAACTATCCTTCCGACTGGTCTGGTTGTCTCCCACTGTGCCAATAATGGGTGCACGTGTGCTAAGTCGCTTCAGTCAAGCCTGTCTCTGTAGCCCGCCAGGCTCCTCTGTCCATGGGATTCTCCAGGCAAGAACACCGGAGTGGGTTCCCATGCCCTCCTCCAGGGGATCTTCCCAACCCATGGATAGAACCTGCTTCTCCCGCAGCTCCCATATTGCAGGCGGATTCTTTACCACTGAGCCACCAGGGAAGCCCTTGTATCAATTTTATGACAGGTTAATTACCAAAGCTTTATAATAATCCTTCAGGAGTGAGAGTTGCTATTTCTTCTTTGTATGTGTGATCTCAGTTCCTTTTCAAAATTGCTCTATTTTGGAAATTTCATTCTTCTATGTGAGTTTTGGACTATCTTGTCAAATTCTAGGAAAGATGATTTTGATTTAAAGTACATTAAATCAATAGATTTGTTGGGCAGAATTGGTATTTTTATGATCTAAGGCTTTTGTACCTGTAACACTTGTGTTTCTCCGTTTCATCACATTTTCTTTTATGTTTCTCAGTATCATTTAGAAGTTTTCTCCATAGAAACTTGATACATCTAATAGGTTATTAGAGTTGGAAGCATTACTATTTTTCACGCATTGATCCAGCAATCTTAATCTTAGCATTAGTTCCTATCATTTGACTTCAGATGATTTTTTTTATTTTCTCTGTGTATCATATTGGCTGAAAATAAGATTAATTTTATTACTTTTTTTTTTGCCAATTATTACAATGTTAATTAAATTAACATTTCAGCCATGAAATTAAAAGACGCTTACTCCTTGGAAGGAAAGTTATGACCAACCTAGATAGCATATTAAAAAGCAGAGACATTACTTTGCCAACAAAGGTCTGTCTAGTCAAGGCTATGATTTTTCCAGCAGTCACGTATGGATGTGAGAGTTGGACTACAAAGAAACCTAAGTGTTGAAGAATTGATGTTTTTGAACTGTGGTGTTGGAGAAGACTCTTGAGAGTCCACTGGACTGCAAGGAGATCCAACCAGTCCATCCTAAAGGAGATCAGTCCTGGGTGTTCATTGGAAGGACTGATGTTGAAACTGAAACTCCAATACTTTGGCCACCTGATGTGAAGAACTGACTCATTGGAAAAGACCCTGATGCTGGAAAGAGTGAAGGCGGGAGGAGAAGGGGACGACAGAGGATGCGATGGTTGGATGGCATCACTGACTCAATGGACATGAGTTTGAGTAAACTCCGGGAGTTGGTGATGGACAGGGAGGCCTGGTGTCCGTGGGGTTGCAGAGTTGGACACGATTGAGTGACTGAACTGATCCTGCTTGAGAACAGCTTCTTCTTCCTGAAAACCTTCTGACTAATCCTGATATCAAATGTATATTATGTAAGTGGGTCTGGTAGGATCTTTCTATTGTTAACTTCTAACCCTGTTATCCTAAAATGTAAATTGTGGGAGTGGGTCTGGTAAAACTTTTACCACCCTGAGACATTCTTTTGATTTATTATAATAACTAATTTAAAAAGTATGTAATTCCCTTGCTAAAGACTACTGAGTGGGGCACTCTCCATCCCCCTTGTGATGTCTATGTCAGAAAATTTCACTGTCCCTTTTCATACTTTAATAAAACTCTGCTACACAAAAGCTCTTGAGTGATCAAGCCTGGTCCCTGGTCACGAGGCTAAATCTTCTTCGGAGATCGAGAATTCAACACTGTTCACCATAAGCTATCAATTGTAGTTATCCATTCAGCCGAATCATGATGTACTAATTGGGGACCCTAAGAAGTGGGCAGGTGAAACTGAAAGTGTTGTAAGGATGCACTTCTGGCCCAGGGGACAGTGTGAACAATGGCAGGAAGATGCCCAAAATTCTGCTGGGGCCAATACTCAGTGTGTGATGGCTCAGCCCTGAGAAAGCATATAAGGAAGAAGATATAAAGAGGGAGCGAAGGTCAGATGGAAAGGATTTTATAAACTCTAACCAGGCTTCTCTGTCCATGGAATTTTTCCAGGCAAGCATACTGGAGTGGGTTGCCATTTCCTTCACCAGGGGATCTTCTTAACCCAGGGATCGAACCGTGGCCCTCCTGCATGGCAGGTGGATTCTTTACCGACTGAGCTACCAGGAAAGCTCCAAACTCTGCTAAGATGGGTAAATTTAATCTTAATGGCAGGGATTCATAGAAGGGCTTTCAACAGGAAGTGAAAATGGAATCAGATCCTGTTTGGATACATGTGCTGGGTAGGGGTAAGTGAACTGGAGGAGATCAGGATGAAAGCTTTCCTGATATCTACAACATCAGCAAAGAAAACCTACCTCCAGGAAACTCACCTGAGGGAGGGAGATCCCAGCATGGCTCTGAGCTGGCCTCATCAGGCCAAACCACCGGTAGGCATTGTTGTCCCTGAGGGAGTTGATGAGCCAGCTCAAGGTCCATGAAGAGGCCCCCACACCACCCCCTCCACTCTGAACAGAAGTAAAAGACTTGAAGGCCATTTGGTCAGTTCCAGGCCTACAAGAGGCTGTGCCATTCAGGCTCCACTGTGCTTTTTGATCCTCCTAACATCTGATCTGATAAAACGCAGTATCACCCAACTTTGATGAACTGACAAACAATGCGGGCTTTATGTTTTACTCTTTTCAGAACTTCAAAAGTAACCCTGATGCAGTACAAGTTATACTAGGCTAGGAGGAACCAAAGAGATTCAATACATACTCATCAAATATTCTTTACCATCAACCATGTTGCCAGAAAGTTTAGCAGAGAGCTGGGCCAGCATCTCGTTTCTGTTTCTGGGGAGGTTTTCGTTGTGAAGGTGAGAGAAGGAGTCAATAGGCACAACTCCTGTCTCCAGACAGGCCTCAGACAAAGGAGAATTCCTCTGGTTTTAAAGACCTTCAGAGGGGATTTCAGTCACTCTCAGCGATGCCTGAGGCTCCAACACTGTGAAACGAGGACTCACAAACAAAACAAAACAAAGAAACAATTCCAGACTCAGGTAAAGAGACTTTATTCAAAATGATTACAGCAATAAGTAGAATGATCCAACCTCTAGACTGACAAGCTTTTAAAGCTCAGAAGTAAGAAGTCTTTCCTTCCATGGAGGAGACAGATGACTGGGACAGACACAGAGGGAGGGATGGGGTCAATATGTGATCAGACAGGTGAGCAGTGGACGTCTCTCCTCTTGCTCAGCTGATTCCTGAAATCTGCAAGGACCGTTGTTTCCATTTGCAATGCTTGCCCACTCTTAGGCATGAGGCAAATGTCACTAATCTCTGGGATGGAGAGCAGCTTAAATAGACTTTGGGTAAGTCAAATCAATAAGCATTTTCTTCCAACTGATAAGTGGGGGAAAATTTCAGCAAAACATTAATGAGGAAAAAAGCAATTTTGAGGACTGTGTCTTGTTTCCTCTGGGTTACATATGTATCTATATACCTGCATAACACCTATATAATGAACACAAATTTCTGTTAGTATACTAATATACATATATATGTATACGTACATATATATGTGTGTATATATATATATGTATATATATGTATCTGCTATATATCTACATATTTACTATACACCTATAGACCTTATATCTATGTACTGTATATTCCCTGATGGCTCAATGGTAAAGAATCCACTTGCAATGAAGGAGACACAGGGGATGCAAGTTCAATCCCTGGGTCAGGAAGATCCTCTGGAGGAAGAAATGGCAACCCACTCCAGTTTTCTTGCCTGTAAGACTCCATGGACAGAGGAGCCTGGCAGTCAACAGTCCATGGGGTCGCAAAGAGTCGGACACAACTGAGCACAAACACGCGATACTATCTGTACCTCAAATTTAAAATAAGTTTATTGGAAAATGCCAAAGGGATTTTAAAAAGATCAAGAAGGAAAATTTTACATTTGGGAGGAAATTTTCACATCATCAAGATGAAAAATAAAATTTTTAAAAGAACTTTCATATCAGGACTTTCCAACTCAAAAATCCAGAGTTTTCAGAAAGGCTGGGATGGAACTGGTGGATGATTCTGGAGAGCCTCAGTGGGTCACCCTGCCTGTCACTCACCCAGTAATGGTCAAGTTTATTTCAACAGTCACACAAATACCACACATCTAGCTCCCATGGAACCATTCACGGACAGGGGAGGGCACAGCAGCAGGTCTCTGCTCTCTAAAACCTACCCTACCACACACGATAGAAAATTAGTAAGTAGGCAGAGACTGGGTGGTTGGGGTTTCTTGTGTACTTGACAGTCATAATATTGGTAGAAGATCCGTATTCCACGTATGAAGCTTCACAAATCTTCCATGAGCTAGAAGATTCTGGTGGCCCATCTATAATCTCCAGAGACTCTTTATCACAGTTGAGGCTGTTGGAGCAGAGGAAAAAGCCGGCATCAGCCTTTGGAACCGTGGTCCCTCTGGCAGGCAGCCTCCCCGCCTGGACCCGATCCAATCACATAGCTTTGCTCACCAGACTTCTCAGGCTTGATGCCCACAGGGAAGGAGACTCACCCTTCTGGAGAGGGGAGTCACCCAGGACCCTCCCCTCTCATGACTCCACATCTCCTGGGAAGCCCCACTGATGGCTCAGGGAAGCCCACCCAGGCCTTTGGGATCAGGACCCACTGGAGGACAGTATGGCCAACCCTGAGGACCGTTTCCTTGGACAAGCACAGAGTCAGGTGAGGCTCAGATATGAGTGTGTGACTCCACTCCTGGTTCACCCTCTGTACCCCTAGCACAGGGGGCCCAGGACCCTCTCTTGGCTTCCAGGACCTGCAGAGGTGAGAGGGGCGTCCAGCTCTCCCTGCTGTGGGCAAAGTGCACACACGGGTTGTCACACTCCTGCTGAGGTCTCCGTCTCCTTCCCCTGCCCATCAGACCTGACCCCACCCTGTCTTCCTTTCTCAGCCGTCAGCATGTGTCCCACCCAGGAGGGAGATTGGAGCCTCTCTGGGCTAAAATGAGACACAGAAGGGACATCTCACCAGGACACACACTTGACACTCTCTAAGTTAGTTTAGCTAACTTTTAGTTAGTTAGCTGCACCCTCCCCTGTTTAGTTAGTTTGCTCTTAGACTGATTCCTTCCTTGGTGCCAAGGACAGTGAGAACAAAAATAAATCTCTGCAAAAGTGAAGAGGTCAACCAGGGGGAGTTTTCCATATAATCTATCCCTCTGCCCATAATAGAAATATGATGCAGGAAATGTCTGCCTCCTTAAGCCCTGGGGTGTGGTTTGGGTAGATGGTCTGAGCCCTGCTGTGGGGCAGGCATCTCCAGGTTGTCCTCCTCACACGGAGCAGCTCCTCCAACTAGTGGGAGACCTGACCTCATAGAAGGTCTGGAGGGACAGGGCATTCAGTCACAAGATAACATCACCTGTCTCAACCACCACCCTGGACCACATGTGGCCAGCTGTGGAAATGTGGCTTCTGTGTTAGAATCTATGAAGACTAGCCTGTTATAGAAGGGCTGTAATGTATTGCTACATTGGAAATGCTTTCTGTTGCCACATCATTTCGTTCACTTTTCCCATTAGCATTCATTTATTCTTTCTTTCTTTCAATGGTTCATTCATTCATTTATTCATTCATTAGTTAAAAAATTATTCCCTGACCCCCCAAAGATTAGGCTGCTTTCTCTAGAGCAAATTTAGACATAAGCAGGAGTGATGGTATGCTGTCAATTCCCCCAGAGTTTTGCACGGATTAATGGATGGGGCACAAATCTGAGAAAGATCTGCCCAGCTGTGGACAGAGTCAGGGGTTTCAGGTGTGGTGGAAACGTTCTTCCTCCAGTGGAATCGTGAACTAGGAAATGAGGGCCCTAAGCAGCAGGTGGTGAGTCTGGGAGAGGTGGAAGGTGCCTTCCAGGCAGAGGGGACAGTGTGAGCAAAGGCTCAGAGCTGCCCAACAGTCTGGTGGGTCCACAGCTCAGTGTGTGCTGGCTCAGCTCAGAGAGGGGGCAGAGGGGAGAGGAGGTTATAAGGGAGGGGAGATCAGGGGTCCTATGGAAGGATCTGAAAGCCATGCAAGGAGGGTAAGCTTTACACAGAGGGCAGGGAGCCACGCAGGGTCATCAGCAGGCGTGAGCTGGGGTCAGGATATATCCAGATGTGTGTGCTGGGTGGTGCAGGGGGAACGGGAAGAGGCAAAGAGGGACACCTTCCCATAAAACCACAACATCAGCAAAGAGCACTTACTGGAGATTGTGTACTTCCAAAAGAATTTTGTAACCTGGGTCCATCTTGATGATCCAGAGGCATTCCGTATGCAGTCCCACATAGGGGTAGATCACTCCATATTCCTCTTCATAAAGGCCCCCACACAAACTTTTATCTTTAACTGAAGAGAGAATTCCAGGTGCCCAGGAGCAGCACCAGGCCGGTGGGGAGGGTACCACCCCTCAGCGCCACACCACCGTACTTGGTCCTAACTTCCCCTTCCGCCAATCACCAAGGAACCTCCAGGGTCTAAACCTGGAGTTCCCCAAAAGTGAATCTTATCTTGTACTCTGCAGATTATAGCAAACCCACACACACGTTACTGCAATTTGTTCTGACACCTGAAAATAGAAGAACTTCACACTTGCATGATGAAACATTTTTCATCAAGTGAAGATAAAGACAGTACTTTCCTCAGGGGTGTTTATAATCAAAAGACTTCCTATTTGTAAAAAATGCTCAGCAAGCACCTGGGCCAGAAGTCACCAGGGAAATCGATCGATCATCAATCGATCAATCATCTATCATCAATCAGCCCTCTCATCAGGTGGAAGCCTGTCCCTCTGCCCAGCACCCCTCCTGCTGCCAGCACACCCTCTGCCTGGACACAGTGATGCCCCTCAGCCCTCCAGGCTCCGGCCATTGGAGGCGGCTCCGTCATTCTGGGACACCTGTGCTGTGGAGAGGTAGTCCCACCCCACCCCTGCCTGGTGAGGTTGTGGAGGCAGGGGAATGCCCTAGAAGGGCAGGGGAGGCTCTTGGGCTGTGGAGGAGGAAAGGCGGCGAGGGGAGGAGGAACACGCTGGGAGTCATGAGAGGTCAGGGATATGGGACCCTAAGGACTGTTAAAACCGAGGCCAACGGTCAGATCCGGAAATGCCAAGTTCCTTTGACCAAAATGGTAAAGCGGTACTAGTGGTTCCAGGAGAGCTATTGAAACTGCAACCCCCAAGCACTTCTCTGTGTGATGAGCAGAAAAGGATGAAATAATATCTGTGCACTTACAGGGAAGCACGTCAGTTGAATCCAATGTGGCTGAAAGAAAAAAACAAACAAAAAAAACCAGAAATTCAAGATGACAAGGTAGAAGTTACGGAAGAGTCAAGCCTCTCGCATAGACAATGTGGAGAAGAGCTGCGTCTCCGGGGAGGTGCAGAGCACAGACAGAAAAGCATGGCTGTCCTTGTCCCCAGGACGAACCTGGTCTCATAGGGGCAGGGCAGCATGAAGGTCTGGCGCTCCACCTCCAAGACTCCCTCATCCAGCTGCTTTCTCCTCATCCCTCCAATTCCACCATGTCTCCTGCGATGCCCCCATTCCGGAGCCAATTAGAGGTCAGCACTCGGGATGCTGACCCACCTGTCCTGATTTCCCCAGGAATTTCCCAGTCTGAGCATTTTAAGACCCTCTCCTGAGAAACCTCTCCAACCTGGTCACAACAAGACCTTTCATCACTCTAATGAACGTGAACTGTTTGGACAATTTTTTACTGAGGTCATTGACCAATTTGAGGTTGAACAAAATGAAATCGATTTTCCACTGGAGAGAACTGAACCATCTGAATTTATGAAGTTTCACTGCATCAGGGAACTGAGTCCGGGGCTTGGGTCAAGGGGGCTGATTCAGCCCCTCAGGCTCCACCGTTGATGTACCCCTGGTTTGTCCTCATGATGTGACCAGTGGGCACAGACAGCGCAGGAATCAGATGGCCCTGGGGCTCAGTGCAGCTCGGATGAGAGCTGGATGGCTTTAGACATGGCATTTATTGTCACAAACCTCAGCCCATGCGCCTGTAAACTGGAAATTTAATAGTAACAGCCTCCTTGGTCCCAGAGGACCGTTCACGTGCACACAGCTCAGTGTCCAGCCCAGAGAGGCTGTCCACTACACTCCCTGCCACTGTCAGCCTCCCACCACATTCATTTCCTTTCCCATAGACACTGCTTTCCTCAGTAAATCGAAATCAACAAGCGCTCTGGAAGCTATGTGACCAGAGATGTCAGCCAGGACCCTGGGGTCCGTCTCCAGCTGCCCATCCTGAGTACCGAAGTGGCATAGGATTGGGGGCCACAAAGGAAACCTCCCCACCCTCCATGGATGGATGGGGCATCCATCCCGTCTGCTCTGGAAAATACAAATCAAGGTTTCTCTGAAAGCAGATGTCAAGGGCAGAATCACACATCTTCCCATCATGGACGCGCACGTACAGTGACCTCCTCTGATCTAGAATCTGAGGTCCTGGCTTTGAAGCAAGGGAACAAGCAGCCCCTTGGAGGAGTTCACCCCAAAGCACGCCATTCTGATCTGTTGATTTGAACTGATGGCGCTTGAGAAACAGCAGATGCAGGAAGGGATCTGATGGACCCATTTCTACCTACAAGGTGCCCACAAAGTGTCCCAGGAGCAGGGCTCCCCTTCCCCACCCCCACACTCCCAGACCAGGGAGATCAGGAAAGTCCTGATCACAGGAGACTGGGATAAATGCTGAGAGGGATCTGGGCTCACACACTGACAGCACAATTCTGTCTTTCCTCCACTCAGCTCTGAGTCATGAGCACAGTTGCCTGCAGGGGAGCAGGGGAGGAGAGTGTGGGTGGATGAAAAGAGGAGCTGGAGCAGAAAAGCACAGAGAAGGGGGCGGGACAGAGTAAGACCCACAGAGAGCAAGGAGGAAGGAGACAGAGGCTTCCCTGAAGGCACAGCCATCCTCTTCTTTCCCTCCAGCTCCGAGAATCCCCATGGGTCCCTCTGTGTTCACTGCAGACCCAGCGCTCAGCCCCCTGCAGGGCTAAGACCCCCGTCAGGACGTCCTCAGCCCTGCTGGGAGCTGCTGCTCCTGCGGGTCATCCCAGAGCTTGTGTTGCTGCCAAGTGGCCCTCCCTGGGGGCAGATGCTGAGCACCCCATCTGTCCAGGGGCTTCTGCAGGGACCCCCGTTACCCCTTGGATGCCCCCTCCAATCAGTCCCACCTACAACCCCCACACCATCACACTTCCAAGACCCTTGCAAAGCTGCCCATGACTGGTTCACCTCATCCAGGTCTGGACTGAGGACTGGCTGTCCCACCGGGCATCCCAGGGGATGTTGGCATAAGGCTGAGGTAGAGGGGAGGCAGGGGGCCCAGAAAACACATGTCAGAACAAGGAGGAAGAGCCCAGAAAATGTTTAAGAGTCATTGTATGTTCAGCCCTGGATCATGGCCGTCCTGCTGGACCCTCCCCTCCAGACCAGGCTGAAGGCAGCATCTCCTTGGAGGAGGGTAGCTTGCAGACCCTATTCCATGGCAACAAGAGAACTGCACAGAATCTCTAGGTTGAACAGGAAGCAGAGAGGCCCGGGGGCAAGGGGCTGGGGGCCAGGCTTTACCTGTGCTGAGCAGCAAGGCCCAAGAGATGGCGCTGGACAGCTTCATCTTCGCAGCCTGGCAGCAGCCTCAGCAGTGAGCCTGGCCCCTGAGGCCTGGGGCTATATACACACAGCCGCTGAGAGCTGAGCTCCTCCCTCACTGCGGGGCTGTGGGAGCCCCGGGTTCTCGAGGAGAAGGGGGTGCCTGCTGCTCCCCCGTGTCTCTATCAGAGACTTTCTGTGTCCTTTTCCACCCAGACTGGGAAGTGATGGCCTGTTTCTTCTCTCCCTCCCCCGTCTTTGTGGTCCTCGATGAAGGCTGACAAATTAGCCACAGACCACCAGGATGCCCTGTTTGCAGGGCCCTCTTCCCTTGGGTTCAGCTACAGCATGTCCACTTCTAGCTACTTCATAAACCTCACTATGACTTGGATGGAGAGGAACTGAGACCCAGAGAGACCAAGGGACTTGCCCACATCCCAGGGTGCCAGTGGCAGAAGCAGGACCAGTCTGACGTCCTGGCTGCCTGGTCTTAAGAGCCCCCCTGTGTCACTCAGAGCAGAGGCAGGTAAACAGCCCCTCGTCTGTTCCAGGTGTGGGTCAGAATTGGTGGGGCAGCTGGAGTACATGTCAGCCGGTGTGTGGTGTGACCACAAGGGAGAAAGGTGTGCACATGTTGACATTTGTTCTATATTTATGCCAAGGCCCACATGGTTCAGATTAGTGAGGGTGTTACATTTATAAGAACCCAGAAGAGCTCCTTGTTGAAAACATGCATCAGAATCTCAACACATGGAGGATATATAAGCCAACTTTCTATCAGGTATTTATCCAAGGAAATGAAAACATGTCCGCACAGAATACTGTGTATGAATATTCATAGTTGCCTTATTCATATCAAAGAGTGGTAAAAACCCAAATGTCCATCTATCCATCGTTGAATGCATAAATTAAACATGGTCTGTCTATACAATGGAAGTCATTCTCCCATTTAAAGGAACAGCAGGTCAATTGCCTTTCAAGGACCATTACAATTACACACCAACCAGGAGAACACGATGTCCATATTCTTGACGGTAAGCAACTCTGAATTTTATTGCATTTTTTAGAATTCCTTGCAGATTAGAAATGCTCATAAAACATCTTTTAAAATGTGCATTTCTCCAACTTTCAGTAAGTTTGGTCTCTTTTCCATATGTCTCTAGCTCAGCTGTAGGCCTTTCGTGAAATGCCTGTTTGTGCATATCTTTGGGCCAGTTTCTATTACTATTGCATCACTTACTTTTCCTTATGGGTTGTAGAAACTTCCTGTTCTTTCTAAGTCATATCTTTCTTTACAGAAGCCCTAATGGGTTCACAGTGGGAGAAACATTTCGCCTCAAGCAGAGCCCAGGGAAGCTGCCTGAGCCATGTGGTCACTCAAGCTCTCCTGGCTCTTGAATAGAGGAGGAGGCTGATTAGACAGGGTCTCCCTCTCAGAAAACAATGCTGGTTCTGTGCCAGTGGTGAAGCTCGCTGGTTGTGACTGTGGTAACATGCAATAATTCCTCACAGTTCCCCTTCCATCTAGAATCTCCCTTTCCTAATCATTTCCAGATTCCTTTCACAGTCCACTACACACAGAATATGCCCTGGCCCTGGTCTGTGGAGAGGTCAAGGAGCTGCCCATGGATGGAAGTGCCTGGAAGGAGGGAACGCGGGAAGCATGGCGAGAAGGCAGTTCCTCCTCTTACATCCCAGCCCAAGCAGCCTGTCTTCATCCTACGTCATCCCACATCAGGCCTGCTGTCCTCCCCGGCAGTGTCCATGCAGGGCTGTGGCTGCCTGGGGGAGGGGGGGGGAAGCAGACTTTTTTTCCAGGGGCACTCAGAAATCAGAGCCTTAGGTTCCTAAATTCACAACACCCTCTGGAGAAAATTTTTGGGGTAACAGCAGCTTTTGAGGACTTCCGTCCCTCAGATGTTTGTCCCAAAGCTCATGCCTGGTCTCTGAGGTTCCTAAACAAGCCTGGTCTCCTTGCTTCTAAGCCCCTTCCCTGTGGGCTGCTCCTCTGCACACCTCTCCTCTCCTCTCCATGAGAGGCACTGGGTGGCTGCACCTGGCTCCCAGGCCCCTTGAGTGCCTCCCACTCCGTCAGATCTTCCCAGCTGCTCTCTTTCTAGACCGTCCCATGGATAGGCATCGTCTCCTTCTCAGTGACCATGCTTTTATTCTCAGGGAGGAGCTGAAGGGTCTGCTGGGCATTTTGTAAGCTGCCTCCCCGGAACCACAGGTTTATTCAGTGTCTGTTCCCCTTGCGTGTGCCACAGGCCTTGGGAGAAGCTGACCCCAGAACCAGCTCTGAGAACTGGCCTCAGTGGTGAAGGAGGTGGTGTGAGTGTCCCCAGGAAGCTCCCCGTCCTGGTGATGGTGCGAGAATGAGCGTGTCCCCAGGTGAAGAGACAGGGAAGGTCTGGCTGCAAGGGAGGTGGGAGAGGTCTGCTCCACGTCCTCCCAACTGAGGATGAAGCCAAGTTACAAGGGAGGCAGAGCAAGCGGATGGTGGGCTGCCAGTCCAGAGCCACTGGGCAAGCTTGCCCCAAAGCCCCCTCCCTTCCAGCTCCAGGAGGCACTGCCCGTCCTTGTGGTTGAAGGCGTTTGGGATGGTGAGTCATTCTCTTGAAGGAGGAAATATCATCACCCCTTCAAGGTGCCATGAATCCCAGAACAAAAAAGTGTTCCTAAAATTTCTTAGAGAGTCTTAAAAAAAAGAAAAACATTCTATCCCCTTTTTGAATCCCCAAGCTGCAAACCTGCTCCAGCTCTGTGTGTGTGTGTGTGTGTGTGTGTCTGTCTGTCTGTCTGTCTATGTGTGTGTGTGTGGAGTAAATGCAAAAATTTCAAATCCTGCAACAGAAAATTGGCTAAGGGTGATGACAGCCATTCTTATTTGCTATTAATGTAATAGAATTCCTTCCAAAGACTTATCAGTAAAGAAGCCATCTTGCTGGATGTTTTTCATTGTTGCACTTTATGAGGTTAAGCTTGTACCCATCAGTGAGTGGTTTCTAAGAGTTTTATTTGACATCATTAATAGTTACAGAATTTTGTTTCATTTGTTTTGAATCTATTGATGCGTCATTATAGATTTTCTGTTTATTCTGTTAACATGACAAGTTCCTCTAAATAGTTTTTTGGTGTATCGTTGTACTCTTAGAATAAATCCTTATGCTTCATGAATATTATCACATTACTAAGTTCAGTTTCTAAAACTGTATTCTATTTCATTTTTTGCTCTTATATTGACATCTATGTTCTTAAATTAGATTGCATGAAGTTTTCTTTCCTGTACTGTTCTTTCCCATTACTCATATCAGATTATAGTTACATCAGATTATTCTAAATTTATAAAATGATCTGAGTACCCTTTTCACTTCCTCAAGATATTTTGGAAAAATTAAAGGTCATTGAAACTCTGACTTGCATTGTTAAACTCTCTGGAACTATCAACTTTCTGAAAAGAAATCTTCTCATTATTAATTCCATTTTTTAGTTTTTTAAATTATCAAAGTATGATAACATATTTACAGGAGATTTGGAAAATTTAGAACAAAGTTTTATATAGGTTATGTTCAGCTCAGCCTAGAATAGAAGGAAATATGATTCCCAAGTTAACCTGTGTGAAGACTGGCTGGAAAGAAATGCAGTACTTTACAGGATTATTGAAAATGCAGGTGTGAACCTATATTCATTCACTCATTGATTCATTTAAGAATTGCAACTTGGACAGAAACCCAGGTAAGATGGTAGGCACTGAGAGAGGGGATCAGGGGGCAAACAAACTGAAACTACAGTCACAGACAACTAGGCAATCTGACCACACGGACCACAGCCTCGTCAAACTCAATGAAACTAAGCCATGCCGTATGGGGCCACCCAAGACGGACAGACAGGTCATGGTGGAGAGTTCTGACAGAATGTGGTCCACTGGAGAAGGGAATGGCAACCAGTTCAGTATCCTTGCCTTGAGAATCCCATGAACAGTATGAAAAGGCAAAAAGATAGGTCGCTGAAAGATAACTCCCCAGGTCAGTAGGTGCCCAATATGCTACTGGAGATCAGTGGAGAAATAACTCCAGAAAGAATGAAGGGATGGAGCCAAAGCAAAAACAACACCCCGTTGCGAATGAGACTGGTGATAGAAGAAAGATTTGATGCTGTAAGGAACAATATTGCATAAGAACCTGGAATGTTAGGTCCATGAATCAAGGCAAATTGGAAGAGGTCAAACAGGAGATGGCAAGAGTGAACATCGACATTCTAGGAATCAGTGAACTAAGATTGACTGGAATGGGTGAATTTAACTCAGATGACCATTATATCTACTACTGTGGGCAAGAATCCCTTAGAAGAATTGGAGTAGCCATCACAGTCAACAAAAGAGTCTGAAATGCAGTACTTGGATGCAATCTCAAAAGTGCCAGAATGATCTCTGTTGGTTTTCAAGGCAAACCATTCAATATTATGGTAATTCAAGTCTATGCCCCCACCAGTAACGCCGAAGAGGCTGAAGTTGAACAGTTCTATGAAGACCTACAAGACCTTCTAGAACTAACACCCAAAAAAGATGTCCTTTTCATTATAGGGGACTAGAATGCAAATGGAGAAGGAAATGGCAACCCACTCCAGTGTTCTTGCCTGGAGAATCCTAGGGACGGCGGAGCCTGGTGAGCTGCCGTCTATGGGGTCGCACAGAGTCGGACACGACTGAAGCGACTTAGCATAGAATGCAAAAGTAGGAAGTCAAGAAACACCTGGAGTAACAGGCAAATTTGGCCTTGGAGTACAGAATGAAGCAGGGCAAAGGCTAATAGAGTTCTGCCAAGAGAATGCACTGGTCATAGCAAACACCCTCTTCCAACAACACAAGAGAAGACTCTACACATGGCCATCACCAGATGGTCAACACCAAAATCAGACTGATTATATTCTGTGCAGCCAAAGATGGAGAAGCTCTATACAGTCAGCAAAAACATGACTGGGAGCTGACTGTAGCTCAGATCTTAAACTCCTTATTGCCAAATTCAGACTGAAATTGAAGAAAGTGGAAAAAACCACTAGACCATTCAGGTATGACCTAAATAAAATCCTTTATGACTATACAGTGGAAGTGAGAAATAGATTTAAAGGACTAGATCTCATAGACAGAATGCCTGATGAACTATGGACAGAGGTTTGTGACATTGTACAGGAGACAGGGATCAAGACCATCCCCAAGAAAAAGAAATGCAAAAAAGCAAAATGGCTGTCTGAGGAGGCCTTACAAATAGCTGTGAAAAGACCGGAAGCAAAAAGCAAGGAGAAAAGGAAAGATATACCTATTTGAATGCAGAGTTTCAAAGAATAGCAAGGAGAGATAAGAAAGCCTTCCTCAGCGATCAGTGCAAAGAAATAGAGGAAAACAATAGAACGGGAAAGACTAGAGATCTCTTCAAGAAAATTAGAGATACCAAGGGAACATTTCTTGCAAAGATGGGCTCAATAAAGGACAGAAGTGGTAGAGACCTAACAGAAGCAGAAGATATTAAGAAGAAGTGGCAAGAATACACAGAAGAACTGTACAAAAAAGATCTTCACGACCCAGATAATCACGACGGTGTGATCACTCACCTGGAGCCAAACATCCTGGAATGTGAAGTGATGTGGGCCTTAGGAAGCATCACTACGAACAAAGCTAGTGGAGGTGATGGAATTCCAGTTGAGCTATTTAAAATCCTGAAAGATGACCGCTGTGAAAGTGCTGCACTCAATATACCAGCAAATATGGAAAACTCAGCAGTGGCCACAGGACTGGAAAAGGTCAGTTTTCATTCCAATCCCAAAGAAGGAAAATGCCAAAGAATGCTCAAACTACCGCAGAATTGCACTCATCTCACACGCTAGTAAAGTAATGCTCAAAATTCTCCAAGCCAGGCTTCAGCAATATGTGAACCATGAACTTCCAGATGTTAAGCTGGTTTTAGAAAAGGGAGAGGAAACAGAGATCAAATTGCCAACATCCAATGGATCATTTTGAAAAAGCAAGAGAGTTCCAGAAAAACATCTATTTCTGCTTTATTGACTATGCCAAAGCCTTTGACTGTGTGGATCACAATAAACTGTGGAAAATTCTGAAAGAGATGGGAATACCAGACCACCTGACCTGCCTCTTGAGAAATCTGTATACTGGTCAGGAAGCAACAGTTAGAACTGGACATGGAACAACGGACTGGTTCCAAATAGGAAAAGGAGTATGTCAAGGCTGTATATTGTCACCCTGCTTATTTAACTTATATGCAGAGTACATCATGAGAAACGCTGGGCTGGAAGAAACACAAGCTGGAATCAAGATTGCCGGGAGAAATATCAATAACCTCAGATATGCAGATGACCCCACCCTTATGGCAGAAAGCGAAGAAGAACTAAAGAGTCTCTTGATGAAAGTGAAAGAGGAGAGTGAAAAAGTTGGCTTAAAGCTCAACGTTCAGAAAACTAAGATCATGGCATCTGGTCCCATCACTCCATGGGAAATAGATGGGGTAACAGTGGAAACAGTGTCAGACTTTATTTTTGGGGGCTCCAGAATCACTGCTGATGGTGAGTGCAGCCATGAAATTAAAAGACACTTACTCCTTGGAAGGAAGGTTATGACCAACCTAGATAGCATATTTAAAAGCAGAGACGTTACTTTGCCAACAAAAGTCCGTCTAGTCGAGGCTATGGTTTTTCCAGTGGTCATGTCTGGATGTGAGAGTTGGACGGTGAAGAAAGCTGAGCGCCGAAGAATCGATGCTTTTGAAGTGTGGTGTTGGAAAAGACTCTTGAGAGTCCCTTGGACTGCAAGGAGATCCAATCAATCCATCCTAAAAGAGATCAATCCTGGGTATTCATTGGAAGGTGTGATGTTGAAGTTGAAACTCCAATACTTTGGCCACCTCATGCGAAGGGTTGACTCATTGGAAAAGACCCTCATGCTGGGTAGGATTGAGGGCGGGAGGAGAAGGGGACGACAGAGGATGAGATGGTTGGATGGCATCACCGACTCGATGGACATGGGTTTGGGTAGACTCCAGGAGTTGGTGATGGACAGAGAGGCCTGGAGTGCTGCAATTCATGGGGTCGCAAAGAGTCGGACACGACTGAGCGACTGAACTGAACTGATATAGCACATATATATGGGATTTAGCTTCCGAGGTCAGACGAGATTGGCCACGTTCAGGGTGGCATGGTCATATCAAACCAGTCCATCCTAAAGGAAATCAGTCCTGAATGTTCGTTGGAAGGACTGATGCTGAAGCTGAAACTCCAATACTTTGGCCACCTGAAATAAAGAACTGGATCATTGGAAAAAGACCCTGATGCTGGGGAAGATTGAAGGCGGGAGGAGAAAGGGATGACAGAGGATGAGATGGTTCGATGGCATCACTGACTCAATGGACATAAGCTTGAGCAAGCTCTGGGAGTTGGTGATAGACAGGGAAGCCTGGCGTGCTGCAGTCCAGGGAGTCGCAGAGTTGGACACGACTGAGTGACTGAACTGAAACTGATGGATTTTTGGGTTTGGGCTCACATGGTAAAGAATCTGCCTGCTAATGCAGGAGACTGGGTCTCCTGGGTCTGGAAGATCCCCTGGAGAAGGGAATGGGCAACCCACTCCAGGATTCTTGCCTGGAAAATTCCATGGACAAAGGAGTCTGGCAGGCTACAGTCTATGGGTTTGCAAAGAGTTGGACATGATGCAGCAACTAACACTTTACTTATGGGATCTAGAAAAATGGTATAGATGAACCTAATGGAGATGCAGCTGTAGAGAATGGACTTGTGGACACAGTAGGAGAGGGAGAGAGTGGGGCGAATGGAGAAAGTAGCATCAACATACATACACTATCGTGTGTAAAATGAGTAGCTGGAGAGAAGGTGCTCTATAACACAGGGAGCCCAGTGTGGTGCTCTGTGATGACCTAGAGGGGTAGGATAGGGGAGGGGAGGGAGGCTCGCGAAGGAGGAGATATATGTAAAATTACGGCTGATTCACGTCGTTGTATGGCAGAAACCAGCACAACACTGTAAAAATTAAAAACCAACCAACCAACCAACAAAACCCCCTGAATCTGATGATCCCACAAACAAAATATGTTTTACTCTTTGCAGAACTTTGTAAGACACCCCAATGTAGTTATAGTTGGCCAGTGGGCATTAGAAGAAATTTAACACATCGCCATCAAATATTCTTTATCATCAACCACATTGTCAGAAAGTTTAGCAGAAAGATGCTCCAATGTCTCTACTGTGTTTTAGAGGTTTATCTTGGGCACGAGAGGGAAATAGTAGATAGGCAACGTAACTATCTGAAGACAGGCCTCAAAAAATAAAAGTCCCTATGGTTTTAAAGAACTTCGGAAGAGGTTCCTCTCATTCTCACTGATGTCTTATTCTCTAACCTGTGACATGAGGACATTTAGAGTAAAAGAACAAATCCAGACTCAGGTAAAGAGACTTTATTCAAAATGATTATAATGACAAGTGGAATGATCCAACCACAAGACTGGCAAGTGTGGAAAACTCAAGAGTAAGGAATCTTTCTTTTCAGGGAAGAGGAAGAAGGCTGGAAAGGATGGAGGAGACAGGATGGGACAAGCAGTTGGGATCAGACATGTGACCAGGACATGTCTCTCCTCGTGGTCAGCTGATTCCAGAAGAGTCTTCTAGGAAGATTGTTTTCATCTGCAACACTTGTCCACTCTTAGGTGTGAGCACAGATCACTAAGCTGTGGACGGAGAACTTAACTAGACTTTGGTTAAGTCAGTTACACAGGGGCTTCCCTCATAGCTCAGTTGGTAAAGATTCCGCCTGCAATGCAGGAGACCCTGGTTCAATTCCTGGGTTGGGAAGATACATTGAAGTAGGGATAGGCTACCCACTCCAGTATTCGTGGGATTCCCATGTGGCTCAGGGAGCTTCCCTGGTGGCTCAGACGGTAAAACCGTCTGCTTGCAATGCAGGAGACCCAGGTTAGATCCCTGGGTCAGGAAGATCCCCTGGAGAAGGAAATGACAACACATTCCAGTATTCTTGCCTGGAAAATTTCATGAATGGAGGAACCTCATAGGCTACAATCCATGGGGTCGCAAAGACTCAGACACCACTGAATGATTTCACTTTCACTTTCTTGCCCTTGTGCCTCGGCTGATAAAGAATCTGCCTGCAATGCGAGAGACCTGGGTTTGATCCCTGGGTTGGGAAGATCCCCTGGAGAAGAGAAAGGCTACCCACTCCAGCATTCTGGCCTGGAGAATTCCATGGACTGTATAGTCCATGGGGTTGCAAAGAGTCGGACACGACTGAGCGACTTTCACTTCATTTCAATTAAACAAGCATTTTCTTCCCATTGATAAGTGGGGGAAAGGTTTAGCTGATCATTAATGAGAAAAAAGAAACAGTTTTGAGAAACTCTGTCTGATTTGCCCTAGGTGACACATGTATATATTTGTATGCATAAATATGTGGTGAACATAATATACATTTTGTGTATAAAATGGAGAATATACATTCTGCTATATCTATATACTAAGATATATATGTGCGTTATATCTATATATCTGCCAAATATGTACGTTTTATATAGTATATACTATGTGTAGTACACATTTTAAATGTATACACTAGAAATGCTTAAGGTTATATTATAAGATCAAGAAAGGGAAATTTTCTATTTGGGAGGAATATGGGACATAATCAAAGGGAAGAGTAAAATTTGAAAAGAATTTTCATATGGATCTTTCCAATTTCAGTATCTCAGATGCAAAATGTTGGGAATGAGCGGGTGGATGTCTCTAGAGAGTCAAACTGGGTTGTACTGACTCACTCACCCAGTGATGGTCATGCAGAACTTAGATTCCACTTTATTTCAGCAGTCACATAACAGCCACATGCCCAAGTGGCCACAGAGCCATGCACGGACAGGAGAGGGCACGTCAGCAGACCCCTGTCCATCTCACCTACCTGATGGACGCCCGTAGTAAAATATATGAAAAGAAGATACTGGCTGGTTGGAATTTCTGTAGTACTTCACAGTCATGACATTGGAAGAAGATCGAAATGCTAGACGTGTCCCTGAACAAAATTTCCCAAATGTAGTACTGTCTGGCAGCCCGTCTATGATTTCCACATCCACTTCTTTACAGTTGAGTCTGTTGGAGCAGTGGGAAGGGCAAGTATCAGCCTTTGGAATCGTGGGCCCTCCAGCAGGCAGCCTCCCCTGTCCAGACCCCACACAATCACACAGCTTTGCTCACCAGACTTCCCAGGCTGGTGCCCATGGGGAAGGAGACTCATCCTTCAGGAGGGGGTGGTGGTCATCCAGGCCCCTCCCCACACTAGGGCTGCAGGTGACTCCTTGTCTCCTGGGCAGCCCTACTGATGGGGCTCAGGGAAGCCCACCCAGGACTCTGAAATCAGGAGCTACTGGAGGGTACAGTATAGCCAACCCTGAGGACTGTTTCCTTGGGCAACAAGCACGGAGTCAGGTGAGGCCCAGACATGCGTGTGTGATGCCACTCCTGGTTTACCCTCTGCACCCCTGGCACAAGGAGCCCAGGACCCCCGATTAGCCTCCAGGATCTGCAGAGGTGAGAGGGGCATCCAGCTCTCCCTGTTGTGGGCAAAGTGCACACACGGGTTGTCACACTCCTGCTGAGGTCTCCGTCTCCTTCCCCTGCCCATCAGACCTGACCCCACCCTGTCTTCCTCTCTCAGCCACCAGCGTGTGTCCCACCCAGGAGGGAGGTTGGATCCTCTCTGGACTAAAACGAGACACGGAAGGGACTTCTCACCAGGACACACACTCAGCTCCCTCTATACTAGCTTGCTCTTGGACGGACTGATTCCTTCCTGGTCCCAAGAACAGTCATATCCAAAACTAGTCTTGGAGAAGGTCAAGGGGACAATAATGAAAACTTTTAGAATAACCTATCCCTCTGATCGTAATAGAAATGGTGATGCAGGAAATGCCTGCCTCCTTCAGCCCTGGGGTGTGGTTTGGGTAGATGGTCTGAGCCCTGCTGTGAGGCAGGCATTTCCAGGTTGTCTTCATCACGTGGAGCAGCTCCTCCAACTAGTGGGAGACCTGACCTCATAGACGGTCTGGAGGGACAGGGCCCTCAGTCACAAGATGATAGAACTAATCTCAGCCACCACTGGTGGTGACCTTTATTCCCCAAATAATGAAAATGTCACTTCCAGGTTAAAATATATGAATAATAACCTCCTACAGAAATGCTGTAACTATTGCTACTTTGGAAATGTCTTCTGGAACGTTATAACTTCATTCATACTTTCAAACATTTATTAGATCTTTCATTCATTTATTCACTCCTAGGTTAAATGAACAAACAAGCAATAGACATGCATCCAAGGAGAGACAAACTCAGACATAAAGCAGGAGTGATGTTATGCTGTCAATTTCCCCAGAGTTTTGCATGGATTAATGGATGGGGCACAAATCCGAGAAAGATCTGCCCAGCTGTGGACAGAGTCAGAACCGGGGTTTCAGGTGTGATGGAAACGTTCTTCCTCCAGTGGAATTGTGAACTAGGAAATGTGGGCCCTAAGCAGCAGGTGGTGAGTCTGGGAGAGGTGGAAGGTGCCTTCCAGGCAGAGGGGACAGTGTGAGCAAAGGCTCAGAGCTGCCCAACAGTCTGGTGGGTCCACAGCTCAGTGTGTGCTGGCTCAGCTCAGAGAGGGGGCAGAGGGGAGAGGAGGTTAGAAGGGAGGGGAGATCAGGGGTCCCATGGAGGGATCTGAAAGCCATGCAAGGAGGGTAAGCTTTATGCAGGGGGCAGGGGGCCATGCAGGGTCGTCAGCAGGCGTGAACTGGAGTCAGGATGTGTCTGGATGTGTGTGCTGGGTGGTGCAGGGGGAACAGGAAGAGGCCAAGAAAGACACCTTCCTATAAGACTAGAGCATCAGCAAAGAACACGCAATTAAGCACTGACCTGAGAAATGGAATTGTCAGTACAATTTTATAACCGCTCTTCAAGAGGATGGTCCAGGTACACTTTGGCTCCCATGAGAAATAGCTGGAGATCCTCCCAGAGAGCTTTCTGCGGACACCCCCACATTTTCTAGTATCTACAACAGAAGGCAAGTTTCTTGGTGCCCAGAGGCTGTGACAACCCCTGGGGCGCAGGGGCTGTACCATCCTTGGGCCCCACACCATCATTAAATCTGGTGATTTCCAGATTCCAGAAATCACAAATCAACATCAATGATGCAAGTCTGATGACCCCCCCCAAAAAGTGATTTTAATGTTTTACTCTTTTAAACATTTTAAAGGGAACCATACCCATTACTGAAATTTGTTTTGACCCCTGAAAACAGATAAATTTAATCCCTCTTCAGCAAATCTAGACTGGAGGTCAGAAGATGCACACAAACCTCTCCTGCATCCTGCGCTTCTGTTCCCAGTGAAGCCTGAGTAATAGCAAAGGAGCAGCCCGAGGAGCCTGACCCCTCAGCACCATGAAAACCCACTCACTGTGCAGACTTGCAGGGAGCGCCAGGACCCACTCAGTGACGCCCAGGCGCCACATCTGTACGTGAGGATAAAAAGAGCACTTTCCTTTGGGCATTTGGATCTAATGAGCTCTGGTTGGAAGGTGCTCAGCCAGTGCCTGGGCCTGGAAAACTCTAGAGCACACGACCCATCTCTGGTCAGCTGCACCGTCTGACCTGGTCCATCATGATGTTCTCATTCCCTCTTCCTTCGAAGCTCTTATCTCTGACCCTGAAGATGGTGATGGCCCCCAGCCCCCCTGCCTCCAGTCATCAGGAGGCGGCTGTATCCTCTTGGACCACCTGCTCCATGGAGACGTGGCCCCCTTCTCTTTCCCCCAGTGAGGCTTCTCCCAAGCTTGGAAGATGCGGTGGGGTGGAGAGAAGGAATGAAGCAGAGAGGGGAGTCCTCAGAGGTCTGGAGAGACTGGAGTTAGGGATTGTGATGACAGGCCCAGGCTGTGAAGTACAGAAAGCTATGTTCTTTTGGTAACGGGTATGTACGTTTCCCTTGTAGAGAAGCCACTTGCATCTCAACTGCGTGATGAGGGGAAGTGGTGAAATCGTATTGTCTACACTTACCTTCATCCGATTCTGCTGAAACCAGTGTGGCTGAAAGGTAGCAAAACAGAAAAACATTGTGAAAATGAGAGGTTACAGAGGGGTCAGGGTAAGAGAATGGAAAACGCACGACCCTGTGAGGACGCTCTGTGTGCCAAGGGATGGCACTGAGACGAGAGAAATGCTTCGCTGTCCTCCACCCTGGGGACTGTCCTGGTCACACAGGGGAAGGGCAGAAAAATGGCCCTCGAAGACTAGCCCATTCAGCTTGATGTCTTTGTTTTCCCCAGATCTACTCAGTTTAGCGCCAATGTTCCCTCTCTGCAGCCAGAGTTGGAAGAGTCAGCCCCCAGGAAGGTGACCACCTTGTCCCATTAGCCTGGGACTATCCAGGTCTCAGCACTGAACTACCTTCTCCCAGAAAATGTCTCAGTCCTGGCCAAACAAACACAGTATTTCACCCAACTAGGACGTGAACGTTTCTTATAAATCCTTTGGTGGTGAATTTGATGTTGGAGTGAACACACTGAGTAAAATTTTCAGTTGAGGAGAAATGATCCATCTTAATTTGTAGAAGTTTCACTCTATCAGGGATCTGAGTTAGGTGCATGGATCAAGGGCCCTGATTTCAATCACTTGGCCTCCCAGGGTGGACCTGCACTGTGGCTTATCTTCACGATACAACGATCAGGCATAGCAAAGCTTAAGAATATTTGATTCATGGCCCTGGGTCACAGCCCTGTGGGGATGAGAGATGCATGGCTTTGGACAAGTTATTTACTCTCCTTAAGCCTCAATCCATTCATCTCTAAAATGGAAATTCAACAGTAAGAGCCTCCTTGGTTCCAGAGGACAGTCCACACATGCACGGCTCAGTGCCAGGCCCAGGGATGCTCCCCACTAGCTTACCTGCCACTCATCCATTTCCTTTCCCATAGGAACTGCTTTCCTTACTAAATAGAAATCAACAAGTCCTCTGGAAACTATTTGACCATAAATGTCAACCAGAACACCGGGGTCCATCTCCACCTACCCTTCCTGAGTCCTGAAGTGTCATTGGATTGGGGGCACAGTTATTTTCAAATTTCTTTCGATATTGATTTCTAACATATTTCTACAGTGATAAGAAAACAGACTCTATGATTTCAATACCTTTAGATCATGAAATTTTTGTACCTTGTTTTATGTCCCTGGATATGTTCCAGTGTCTGCTAGTTTATAGTCTATAGGAACTTGAATAGAATTGGTATCTTACTGTTGTGTGAAAACTGTATAAATCTTAATTATGTTGAATTGGTTCACAGGGCTTCTCAGGTCTGTTATATCCTTTTACTTCTCTGTATATTCATTCTATTAATTTTGAGAGTTTGATATTGAAACTCCAACAAAACATCTTAATTTATCTATTTAAAAAAATAATTGTAATAGATAGTGGAACTATATGTAACTTTGTTCTGTATTTTCCAAGTCTCCTGTAAATGTGTTGTCATACTTTCATAATTAAAAAAATAAAAATAAAAATATTAAAAAAAAACCCTCCCCACCCTGGGGCATCCATCACTGTCTGCTTAGGAAGATGTAAATGAAGGTTTGCCTGAAAGCAGGCCTCAAGGACAGAAGCAGAAATCGTTCCTGTCCCTTCAGGTGACATATCTGGCCTGGACCCACACGTACAGTGACCTCCTCTGATCTAGAATCTGAGGTCCTGACTTTGAAGCAGGGGAACAAACAGCCCCTTATAGGAGTTCAAGACACGTCACCCTAAAACATGCCATCTTGATCTGTTAATGATTTGAACTGAAGGCACTTGAGAAACAGCAGATGCAGGAAGGCTCTGATGGACCCGTTTCTACCTAGAAGGTGCCCACACAGTGTCCCAGGAGAAGGGCTACCCCTCACCATCCCTACCCCAGGCCAGGGAGACAGGAAGGTCCTGATCACAGGAGCCCGGGATGGACACTGAGAAGAATCTGGGCGCACACACTGACCGCATGACCCTCTCCTTCTGCTCGCCCCCACTCAGCTCCTCGTCGTGACACACCATTGACTGTAGGGAGAAGGCAGGAGGGAAGAAAGAGCCTAGTCATGGAGACAGTCCCTGATTGGAAGTGTGAGGGGCAAAGGTGAGCAGTGGAGGAAAAATAGGGAGAGGGGAGGGAAGCTGAGTGAGGAGAGAGGAAAAGAGGAGACGGAGCTGAAAAGGGCAGAGGAGGAAGGACAAAATGAGACAGACAGTGAGAACCAGGAAGAAGGAGACAGAGATTTCCCTGAAGAAATGGCTACCTTCCTATTCTTTCCTGCCAGCGCTGGGAACCAGCATGAGCAGTGAGTCCCTCAGTCGTGTCAGACTCTTTGAGACGCCATGGACTGTAGCCTGTCAGGCTCCTGTGTCCAAGGAATTTTCCAGGCAAGAATACTGGAGCGGGTTGCCATTGCCTTCTCCAAGGGATCTTCTCAACCCAGGGATCGAACCCACATCTCTTGAGTTTCCTGTGTTGGCAAGCAGATTCTTTACCACTAGCACCACTTGGGGAGCCCAAACCAGCATGGGGCCCTGTGTGTTCAGTGCAGGCCCAACACCTAGCCCTCTGAAGGACTTTGACTACCTGTCAGGATGTCCTCAACCCTGCTGGGAGCTGCTGTTCCTGCTGGTCATTTCTGAGTTCATGTTGTTGCCACGTCTCCATCCTGGGGGCAGAGGCAGAGCACTCCTACCTGTCCAGGGGCTTCCCCAGGGGCCCCCGCTTCCCCTTGGATGCCACCCTCCAATCAGGTCCAGCCGGGGTCCCACCTACAGCACCCACACCATCACACCTCCAAGACCTCTGCAAAGCTGACCATGACTGGTTCACTTCATCCAGGTCTGGGTGAGGGCTGGCTGTCCCTCAGGGCATCCCAGGCGAGTGAAAGTCGCTCAGTGTGTCTGACTATTTGTGACCCCACAGACTATACAGTCCCTGGAGTTTTCTGGGCCAGAATACTGGAGTGGGTAGCCTTTCCCTTCTCCAGAGGATCTTCCCAACCCAGGGATCGAACCCAGGTCTCCCGCATTGCAGGCAGATTCTTTACCAGCTGAGCCACCAAAGAAGCATCCCAGGGGACACTGGTTAGGGCAGAGGGGGCCCAGGGAATGCATGCCAGAACAAGGACAGACAGCCCAGAAAATGTTTAAGGGTCATTACATGTTCAGCCCTGGGTCATGGCCGTCCTGCTGGACCCTCCTGCTCCAGACCAGGCTGAAGGCAGCATCTCCTTGGAGGAGGGTAGCTTGCAGACCCTATTCCATGGCAACAAGAGAACTGCACAGAATCTCTAGGTTGAACAGGAAGCAGAGAGGCCCGGGGGCAAGGGGCTGGGGGCCAGGCTTTACCTGTGCTGAGCAGCAAGGCCCAAGAGATGGCGCTGGACAGCTTCATCTTCGCAGCCTGGCAGCAGCCTCAGCAGTGAGTCTGGCCCCTGAGGCCTGGGGCTGTATACACACAGCCGCTGACACCTGATCTCCCCCCTCCCTGCGGGGCTGCGGGAGCCCCGGGTTCTCGAGGAGAAGGGGGTGCCTGCTGCTTCCTCCTTTGTCTTCGTCAGAGACTTTCTGTGTCCTTTTCCACCCAGACTGGGAAGTGATGGCCTGTTTCTTCTCTCCCTCCCCCGTCTTTGTGGTCCTCGATGAAGGCTGACAAATTAGCCACAGACCACCAGGATGCCCTGTTTGCAGGGCCCTCTTCCCTGGGGTTCAGCTACAGCATGTCCACCTCTAGCTACTTCATAAACCTCACTATGACTTGGATGGAGAGGAACTGAGACCCAGAGAGACCAAGGGACTTGCCCACATCCCAGGGTGCCAGTGGCAGAAGCAGGACCAGTCTGACGTCCTGGCTGCCTGGTCTTAAGAGCCCCCCTGTGTCACTCAGAGCGAAGGCAGGTAAACAGCCCCCTGTCTGTTCCAGGTGTGGGTCAGAATTGGTGGGGCAGCTGGAGTACATGTCAGCCGGTGTGTGGTGTGTCCACAAGGGTGACCTGGGCACACGTGTCGGAATTCTTTCTATATTTATGATACCAAGACCACGTGGCTCAGTCCAATGAGTGTCACAGTTGTGAGAAGCCAGCAGAAGCCCCTATGGAAGATAGTCTAGCAGGTTCTCGAATGTCCCACACTAGTTTCTACATGGCCCAGGTTTCTACTAGGTATTTATCAAGGAAATGAAAACATGTGTCCACACAGAAAATTGTGCATGAATATTCATGGCAGCATTATTCATAACAGACAGAGTGAAAACAATCCAAATTTCCATCATCTTATAACTAAATAAAACATGGTCCATCCCTAAAATGATAATCATTCACCCATAAAAAGGAATGGCATCCCACTTGCCTTCCAAGGATCATTACCAGCTATATACACACCAACCAGGAGAACCCGATGTCCATTTCCTGATTAAACAGCTCTGAATTTTACCAAGTCTTTCAAAACATCTTGGTGATTACAATTGTTTGAAATAATATCTTCTTTTAAAAATGTGCATTTCTCCAACTCCAGGGCATTTGGCCACTTCTCCAATGTTTCTAGTCTAACCCCAGTTCTTGTGAGAAATGTCTGTTCATACATGTCTTTGAGCCAACCTTTTATTACTGTTGCAACCCTCATTTTTCCTTATGGGTTGTAGAAACTTCCTGTTCTTTCTAACTCATACTTTCTTTACAGGAACCCTAATGGGCTCCCAGTCAGAGGGATATTCCACCTCCAGCAGAGTGCAGGGAAGCTGTCTGAGCCTTCTGGTCACTCAGGCTCTCCTGGCTGATGAATGGAGGAGGAAGTTTATTGGACAGGGTCTCCCTCTCAGAAAACAATGCTGATTCTGCTCCAGTTGGTTAGGCTCCCTGGTTATTACTTCTATAAAATGCCATCATTCCTCATAGTTCTCCTTCCATCTAGAATCTCCCTTCCCTTACCATTCTCTGCTATCCCTTACAGCCCCCTACACACAGAATACTCCCTGGCACTGGCCTGTGGAGAGGACAAGGAGCACCCATGGATGGAAGTGCCTGCATGGAGGGAACGCAGGAGCCATGGGAGGAAGGCAGTTGCTTGTCTTCCATCCCAGCCCAAGCATCCCACCTTCAGTCCGCGCGTGCCAGGTTCGCTGTCCTCCCCAGCAGCATCCAAGCAGGGCTGTGACTGCCTGGGGAGAAGAGAAACCACAGCCCCTTTTCCAAGGACACTTAGGAATCAGTCTTAGGTTCTTGGAGTGACTGTGCCCTCTGGAGGAAACTTATGAGGTAATCGCTTTTGAGGACTTCCGTCCCTCAGATGTTTGTCCCAAAGCTCATGCCTGGTTTCTGAGGTTCCTAAACAAGCCTGGTCTCCTTGCTTCTAAGCCCCTTCCCTGTGGACTGCTCCTCTGCATACCTCTCCTCTCCTCTCCATGAGAGGCACTGGGTGGCTGCACCTGGCTCCCAGGCCCCCTGAGTGCCTCCCACTCCGTCAGATCTTCCCAGCTGCTCTCTTTCTAGACCGTCCCATGGATAGGCATCGTCTCCTTCTCAGTGACCACGCTTTTATTCCCAGGGAGGCTCTGAAGGGTCTGCTGGGCATTTCGTAAGCGGCCTTCCTAGCCCGGATTCCCTCCTCATTGACAGAGAACTGCAATTTCACTCAGTTTCTACTCCCCCTGTGTGTGCCACGGGCCACGGGAGAAGCTGACCCCAGACCCAGCTCTGAGAGGAGGTCAACAGCAGTCCCCTTCCTGGTTGGTGATGGTGCAGGAATGAGCGTGTCCCCAGGTGAAGGGACAGGGAAGGTCTGGCTGCGGGGGAGGGGGGAGAGGTCTGCTCCACGTCCTCCCAACTGAGGGTGAAGCCAAGTCACAAGGGAGGCAGAGCAAGCGGATGGTGGGCTGCCAGTCCAGAGACACTGGGCAAGCTCACCCCAAAGCCCCCTCCCTTCCAGCTCCAGGAGGCACTGCCCGTCCTTGTGGTTGAAGGGGTTTCAGATGGGGTGTCAGTCGGAAGGAACCCGACTGACAGGTGCAGAAAAAACAACCTCACCCCTTCAGGCTCCCAGGACTCGAGGGACACAAAGTTTTTCTAAGATTCCCTAGAGAGTCTTAGAAGAACAACAGCTATCTTCTGTTTGAGCCTGTGAGCTAAACAGACCTGCTCCAGCTCTGCTTTTCTTTGGAGGAAAGGCCATAATTCCTAAATCTTCCAACACAGTATTGATGAAACGTGATGACAGCCATCCTGTGGTGTTCTTAACTCTACTAGGAATGCTCTTTACATCTCAATCATAAACTATATGTTTTGCTGGATGTTCTTTCTAGTTGTGATTTATGAAAGCAAACTTGCTTCCTTCAATGACTAATTTCTAATAGCTTTGGTACAACGTTAACAGTTATTCAATTTTTGTAAGTTTGTTTCCGTATCCATTGAGGTGTTAATATGGATTTTAGTGTTTATTCTATTAATATGAGAAGTTACTTTCACAGATTTTCTGATTTCAAGTTATCTTTGCATCCTTAGGATAAATATTTATTTTTAAGAATATTTTTTGAATTATGAAATTCAGTTTCCTAAAATTCTGTCCTATTCTTTTCTCTTTTATTTTATGTTTGCACCTATGTTCATAAATCTGATTTCCTGGTTTCCTTTCCTGTACTACCCTTGCCTATTACTCATATCAGATCATAGTTTTATCAGGTTATTCTTTTTTAATAAATTTATTTATTCTAGTTGGGGGCTAATTACTTTACAATATTGTAGTGGTTTTTGTCATACATCGAAATGAATCAGCCCTGGGTTTACATGTGTAGATTTTTCTATATTTAAAATGATTTGGGTAGCCTTTTTGAGTCCTCTAAGATATTTTGAATAAGATCAAGATAATTGAAAACAGCAATATTTCCTTGCAAAACTGCCTGAAAGTATGGCCTTTGAGCACAAAACTTTTTTTCACTCTGTGGACAATTTCAGGGCATCAGTCATCACATTTTATTAAATAATCTCTGATGTGATTGTGAATGGATTGTTTTCTTAATTTCTTTCTCTGATAGTTTGTTATTAGTGTGTAGAAGTGCAATAGATTTCTGTATATTAATTTTGTATCCTGCAAATTTACCAAGTTCATCAATGAGTTCTAGTAGTTCTTGGCTGGTATCTTTAGGATTTTTTATCTGTACTATGAGGCTTCCCAGGTAGTGCTAGTGGTAAAGAATCAGCCTGCCAATGTAGGAGTTCACTTCAGCTCAGTTGTGTCCAACTCTTTGCGACCCCATGGACCGCAGCATGTCAGGCTTCCCAGTCCATTACCAACTCCTGGAGCTTACTCAGACTCATGTCCATTGAGCTGATGATGCCATCCAACCACCTTTCAACCCCTTCTCCTCCTGCCTTCAGTCTTTGTCAGTATCAGGATCTTTTGCAATGAGTCAGTTTTTCGCATCAGGTGGCCAAAGTATTGGAGTTTCAGCTTCAGCATCAGTCCTTCCAATGAATATTCAGGACTGATTTCCTTTAGGATGGACTGGTTGGATCTCCTTGCAGTTCCAGGGACTTTCAAGAATCTTCTCCAACACCATAGTTCAAAAGCATCAATTCTTCGGCGCTCATCTTCCTTTACAGTCCAACTCTCACATCCATACATGACTACTGGAAAAACCATAGCTTTGACTAGATGGACCTTTGTTGGCAAAGTAATGTCTCTGCTTTTTAATATGCTGTCTAGGTTGGTCATAGCTTTTCTTCCAAGGAGTAAGCATCTTTTAATGTCATGGCTGCAATCACCATCTGCAGTGATTTTGGAGCCCAAGAAAATAAAGTCTCTGACTGTTTCCACTGTTTCCCCATCTATTTGCCATGAAGTGATGGGACTGGATGCCATGATCTTAATTTTTTGAATGCTGAGTTTTAAGCCAACTTTTTCACTCTCTTCTTTCGCTTTCATCAAGAGGCTCTTTAGTTCCTCTTCACTTTCTGCCCTAAGGGTGATGTCATCTACATATCTGAGGTTACTGATATTTCTCTCAGCAATCTTGATTCCAGCTTGTGCTTCATTCAGCCGGGCATTTCCCATGATGTACTCTGTACATAAGTTAAATAAGCAAGGTGACATTATACAGCCTCGACATACTCCTTTTTCAATTTGGAACCAGCCTGTTGTTCCATGTCCAGTTCTAACTGTTCCTTCTTGACCTGTGTACAGATTTCTCAGGAGGCAGGTAAGGTGGTCTGGTATTCCCATCTCTTGAAGAATTTTCCACAGTTTGTTGTTATCCACACAGTCAAAGTCTAGTGCAACACATTTGACAAAATTCCTGCCAATGCAGGAGAATCGGGTTCAATCCCTGTGTCAGGAAGATCTCTTGCAGTAGGAAATGGCAACCCGATCCACTACGGGAAAGTTCTATGGATGGAGGAGCCTGGTGAATTACAGTCCATGGGGCTGCAGAGTCATACACGACTGAGTGACTGAACACATCTATTCTATGATGACATCTGAAAGCAGTGACATTTAACTTCTGCCTTTTCAGTTTGAATTCCTTTTCTTTCTTTTTCTTTTCTGCTTGCTGTAACTAGGAATTTCAATACTATGTTGAATAAAAGTGGCGCGAGTGAGCATCCTTGACTTGTTCCTGATCTTGGATGGAAATGCTTTCAGCTTTTCACCACTGAATATGATATGAGCTGAGGACTTGTCATATATGGCCTTTATTATGTTTAGTTGTGTTCCCTCTATATACACTTGCTTGAGAGTTTTATTTCTTTTTTAAAAAACTCTCAGGAAATTGTAATCCATTACATCCTGTGACAAAATATGCACCAAGTATCCTTCATTTTTCTCTCCAGCCTTTCTTATAATTTATGTGAAGTTATCTCATATGTTAGGTGCTAAATAAAACTCACTTTTTACTATTAGAAAAAACTCTCAGGAAGCACGGTTTTTTGAAGCAGAAAACTTTGAATTGCTAGTGCTTTTTTTGACAAACGATATTTATTGAATCAAAGAACGAATGGGTAAAATACTTATTTTTAAAATCTGTCTCATTATGCTTGTTTTCATAAGACCATTTTTCTGACCATGCCATACCACTTGTGGGATCTTTGTTCCCTGACCAGGGATGAAACATGGCCCCCAGCAGTGGAAGGGTGGAGTCCTAACCACTGGACCACCAGGGAAGTCCCATCATGAGACTATTTTTTAAAGCAGTTTTAGATTCAGAGCACAACTGTGAGGCAGGAACAGAGGTTCCCCATATATCCCACGCTCCACACACGCACAGCCTCCTCTTTTATCATCATAGCTCATCAGAGTGGAACATTTGTCATTACTGATGAATCAGAGTTGAAGCATCATAATCATCTGAGGTTCATAGTTTACATGAGGGTTCACTCTTGGTGTTGAACATCCATGGGTTTGGACAAAATATAATGACATGGATCCATCGTTATAATAGTACACAGAGTATTGTCACAGTTTGCAAAATCCTCTGTGCTCCACATTTTCATCACTCTCCCTTAACCCCTACAAACCATTGACCTTTTTATTGTCTTCATAGCTTTGCCTTTTCTAGAATGTCAAATAGCTGTAATGGTACAGTGTGTAGCGTTATCAGATTGGCGTCTTTCACTTATCAATACGCCTTTCAGTTTCTTCCACGTGTCTTTTTGGGGTTTGATAGCTCATTTCTCCTTAGTGCTACAAAATGTTCCATTTCTGGACGTACTCCACTTTACTGACCCATTCACCTTCCAAAGGACATCTTGGTTACTTCTGAGTTATGACAATTATTAATAAAGCTGCATATCTGAGGGCAGATTTTCATGTGAACATGTTTTCAACTCTTGTGTGTAAGAACCAAGATACATAATTAGATACCATGTGTAACTGATATGATATGACATATGTCTCTCTCTCTGACTTACTTCACTTAATACAACAACCTCTGGGTCCATCCATGTTGCTGCAAACGACATTATTTCATTCTTTTATGGCTGAGTAGTATTCCATTGTACGTATATGTCACTCTCTATATGTATATATACACCACATCTTCTTTATTCTTTCACCTGTATATGGGCATTTAAATTGCTTCCATGTCATGTCTATTGTAAACAGTGCTGTGATGATGTATCTTTTTTAATTAGAGTGCATGTATTTTTAAAAATTATTTTTCTGTGTTTAGTTTTGACTGCGCTGAGTCTTCATTGTTGCGGGCTTTCCCTAGTTGTGGAGATCGTGGCTGCTCTTCGTTGCAGAAAGCAGGCTTCTTGTTGCTGCTTCTCTTGTGGAGCACAGGCTTCAGTAGTTGTGGAGCACAGGCTTCAGTAGTTGTGGTGCACAGGCTTAGCTGCTCCGTGGTGGCATCCCCAGACCAGGGATCGAACTCGTGGCCCCTGCATTGGCAGGAAGATTCTTAACCACTGTACTACCAGGGAAGTACATGTATCTTTTTTAATTAGAGCTTTCTCTGGATATATGCCTAGGAGTGGGATTTCTAGATCATATGTTAACTCTATTTTTAGTTTTTAAGGAACCTTTGTGCTGTTCTCCATAGTGGCATCACCAATCTACATTCCCACCAACAGCATAGGAGTGTTCCCTTTTCTCCACACTCTCTCTAGCATTTGCTATTTGTAGACATCTTAATCATGGCCATTCTGATCAGTGTGAGGTGATAATTCATTGTAGTTTTGATTTGTATTTCTCTAAGAATTAGTGGTATTGATTCTTTTCATGTGCCTATTGGCCCTCTGTGTGTCTTCTTTGGAGAAATGTCTATTTAGGACTTCTGCATTTTTTTGAGTGAGCTTTTTTTTTTTATTTTAATTAAGCTGTGTGAGCTGATCATACTCTCTTGGTAACTGTAGCAATGTAGTAAATTTTGAAGTCAGATAGTGTCAGTCTCCCAATTTTGTTCTTCTCCTTCAATAATTTCTCATCTATATGAGTCATTTCCCTCTACAAATAAAGTTTTCAATCAGCTTGTCCATACTCACAAAATAACTTGCTGGGATTTTGAAAGGAGTTGCATTGAATTCGTAGCTCAATTTGAGATCTTGACAATATTGAGTCTTCCTGGCCATGAACATGGGTTGTTTCTCCATTCACTTAGCTATCCTTTGATTTCTTTCAACAGAGTTTTGTAGTTTTTCTCATATAAATCATGAAAAAATTTTGTTTGATTAAAACCTAAGCATTTCATTTTGAGGTGCTAAAGTAATTATATTGGTTTTATTTCAAATTTTTGCTTGTTCATTGCTAATATATAGGCAAGCAATTGACTTTTGTGCATTAACCTTATTATTCTGCAGCCTTGCTATGATCATGTAATACTTCCAGTAGTTTTTTTAAACAATTCTGTCATATTATCTAAGAAATGATCATGTCATCTGTGAAAAGTTTGTATCTTCCTTACCAATCTGAATATTTTTTACTTACTGTCTTTGCCTATTGCATACTGGAAGCAAAACTTTTCAGTAGTCATTATGATACTGAAAATGAGTAGTAAGAGAGGATATACTTTCCCTGACCCAGATATTTGTGGGAGAGCATTGTTTCTCAGTAAGTATGATGCCAGTTATGGGGTTTTTATACATATTCTTTAACAAGCTGAGGAAGTTTCCCTATGTTCCTATTTCACTCTGAACACTTCTGATGAATGAGCTGAATTCTGTCAAGTGTTTTCATGCATATATTGTTCTGATCATGTGATTTTTCTTTTTCGCCTTTTTGATGTGCTGGATTACAATAGTTGACTTTCGAATATTGAGCCAGACATGTGTACTCATAATCGATCCCACATGATTGTGTGCATAATTCTTTTTATACACTGCTGCATTTAGTATATTAGGATTTTATTGAGAATTTGTGCCTGTATGAGTTTTAAGTTATTTCAAAATAATTTCTTAAAAATATCAGAACTTATGCTTTCAATGATACCAACTGGTCACCTTTAAGATTCCTATTACAGTCTTTGCAGGAGTGTTCTTAAAAATTATTCTTGAATGCTAGGTAAATCCATAAAGACATAAAAGATTCGTGGTTGAGAGGTAGTGTTAGTCTTCCAAGTGGATGGAGGAGGGAGAGAGATGACCATTTATGGGCACAGGGCTTCATTTAGGGCTGCTGAAAATGCACTGCAAATCGACAGAGGTGGTGGTTGCCCAACATGGTGATAATACCAAATTCTACTGAAGTACACTTTAAAATGGTTCATCCTATGTTATATAAAATTCACCTTGTTAAAACATTCACCCAAACAAGCTAACCCGGAGTGAATATCTGTTCCAATTGTTGATTTCGTTTGCCAATATGTTTAACGTTTCGTCTACTTTATGTGTTGTCATTTGGTTTCACAGGTCCATTGGAGTGGGATGTTTTTGTGAATCTCTGTGTCTTTCTTCCTCTGCCCTGTCCCCATGCTCCATCCCCACACTCTCCTCTCCTGTCTTAGCAGTTTTACAGTGACCTCCATGTGGCCCTTTCCTGGGCCATGAGCCCAGAACCAACTGAACCTCCTGTAGGGATACTGGGAAAGGGCAGCTCTAGTAGGAGATCCAGTCAGAGATCCAAGAGCACCAGCTGTGTCTGTCTTCTGCCTCCCACATTGGGGCGCCAGATACAGCAGAAGATTTTCATCAACCTCCCTTGGCTGATGGTCATTGTCTGGGTTGATGCTCATCAGTCCCTATGAGGTTGGCTGGCTCCTGGTCCTTCCATTAGGTCCTGCCTGTAGGAGACACAGGGGGTCCCGGCTCCCATGTTACCCCTGAGCTTCACCCCACCAGCCATTAGTGTTTCATCAATGTTTCTAGGTGTTAGAAACGTTGCTCTTCTATTTGAACCCACGCGAGCTTTTGATCTTTTTTCCCCTATATGTTCCATATAGTCGTGTATTGAATTGCACGGAGGTTTTTACACAAAGGCCAAGGAATGTTTCTCAAAATGACTGAAAGTCACCTTTGTAAGAGCTGAAGTTGGGAGCAGTGAAAACTGTGAACCATTGGCCTGCACCAGGTCAGACAAAGAGGCTCCTGAGTGATTCCAAAGTGTGAAATGACTTAGTTTTAAAACAACTGAGCCTATTTAAAGTCTTGAACATGTTTTTATGTTTACCCCTGAAGGAATTCAGAACTTCCCTCTGTAAAATATGTTGATATGGCATATTGACTATTTTGATTTAAAGACACTTGGAAAAAAGGCAAATCCAGGAAAACAACAACGCACACACATGCACGTTCTGACCTTCTTTGTTTTTCTTATAAGCAGGAAACAAGTTGCCATTGAAATGCATCCCCTTTATTCCAGAAGGAAATAGCATTCTTATCATCAGGACATAAAGTTGAGCCCAGAGAATTCTACACAGAGAGATCTTGATAAAATAATTCCATCTTATCCTCCCCACATGATGTAATTACTTTTCCACATTTGCTTCTCTTTGTTGAACCACGTATAAAAACAAGTAGGTTTCCCAATCTTGGGATTTTTCATTTCTTACAAAGTTTCCCCCCACATTATGTACAACTTGCATTAAATAAGCTTGCCTGCTTTTCTCCTGTTGAGTTGTCTGCTGTCAGCTGAAGTCACTGGCCCTGCCACATAAAACCCTAAGAGGGTTAGGGTTGCCTCCCCTTCAAGCCAAACTGGATTCCAGTTCAGCAGCCTTATCTCCAGGAATGGTGTCCATTTGCTTCCCCGTGTTACAGAACAGAGTCAGACACATCACAGGCGCAGTTACAAGCTGAGAACAAGTCCAGGGATGAGCCCTGGGCCTTATCTGACTGCTCTCCATCCCTGCAAAGCTCAGCCCAGGGTGAGCTCAGCACTGGGGGCTTTGTAGACACAGCTTGTTAGCAAATGCCAGCTGGTCCTTCTGAACAGGCAGACAACTCCCAAATGCCTTCTTCCCTCCACAGAGAAGTCAGAGCAGGACTAGCCTCCCTTCCAGGAATCTCCTCCTGAAACAGGCCTCCTGTTAGAACTGGGTCCTGAGACTCCAGCCACCAGGGACCCTTCCCAATTAGACTCTTTTTCCCATTTCTCCTGCAGGTGGAGATGTCACTGTGATATCACACTGGAGACTGAACATGAGTGATGCTGACTCAGCATCCTCAAATGGTGCTGGAAGACAGTGTCCAGTCCACCCCAGATCCACACTCACACACATACACACACAGGCACACAAAGACACACCACAAATGCCCACATGCTTTTGTAACTCAGGGTCTTGATCCCGTCCGGAGCAAAACCTCAAATTTTCTCACCCATCTGTTCTTGGCTCCTAGAGACCAAAATCATGAAAATGACCAGACAATGACCTGAGCCAAGGTGGTCTCCCAAACTCTGTGTCCTGGGACCAAGGTAGGTAGCAGTCACCTTAGATTCTGCACTGTGACTTGGTCTCCTGCCTCCATCTCCTTCCTGTCTGCTTTTGGTGGTTGTCATGGGAACCTAGACACCGGCTACCCTGTAGCCCTGCCACCAGAAGTCTAGGTTGACCAACCGTCCCAGTTTGTTGGGGACAGAGAGAGTTCTCAGGACACAGGAGAGCTATGCTAAACCAAGAAGTTTCCGGAAACTGGTTTCTGTCCTGTGAGCCCTTGTGATTTCCTGACATTTCACCCTCTCAAGCCACAGTCCCAGCTTGATGCCGCCCCAGGGCTCTCAGGCCAGCCTCGGCCTCCTGCAGCTACCTGCTCCATCGAGGACTCGTAGCAAGAAGGAAATGTCCCCAAGCCCCTTCTACAAGGGCTGTAATGGGTCCTGGGAGGGGAGGCAGGCAGAGGTGGGGGTGGGTGGCAGTCTGCCCCCTCATGGCCACCTTGCCTGTGAAGACCCCCAGGGGCAGTGAGTGGAGAAGTCTGGGAAACTGTCAGCCCCATCTGTCCACTGCTCACTCCACAGTCTCCTCAGCCTTGGGGTCACCACAGCCCAGGGCCCCGCGATCATTCTCATTCCTGCGGGAGCCCCTCTACCCACCTACCAAACATGAAGAGGTCCATGCTGGGTGCAGCCCCGGAAACAAGTGACCAATCCGACACTTGCTTTCAAAACAGTTCTTTATTCAGCTTTCCCTATAACAAGGAAAGGCTAAGATATATACACCACAGGCCAAAGTATCTGGTTCCTAAAAGGTCAGAAAAGAAATTCTGTGCAAAACGAGTGCTCCTAGTGTGTAAGCTCCCAGCTGCAGGCGGGATTTTTAGGTCCCCGACCTGCTTGCCTGACATTTTGTTCCTGCGCCGAGCCTGTGTTTCTGGGGAAACCTGCTCTCATCTTTCTCACCCCTCTTCTCCGTCCACCCCCACCATGTGCTGGACCAGAGTTTAACCCAGTTGTGTGCTCTGGGTACCAAGCTCTGGACACTGGTTTCTTCCCTCCTCACTCGGCTCCAGAGCACAGGGACTTGGGTCTGAGCACTGCGCGTCCTCCTGCTTCACATCTTAGTGCTCGGAGGCTGGGCACGGGCCACCCGCACTCTCCGCCCCAGTGCGAAGGCTGCCACGGCCACAACCATGACCACAAGGGCCCCGGCAAAAATGGCAGTGGTGTGGTAGCTCCCGTGGGTGCTGGTCTCCTCCTCTGTGTCCACCACCTGCCGGTCTGGGAAAGAGAGGAGACTCGGGGTCAGGATGAGCCCAGCAGGGAAGGAGAAGGGGAAACAAGTAAGGGCGGGGTGGAGGGAGGGGGTCCCAAGGCAGGGTGATGGCAATCAGAACCGTTTGGTGAGAGGGAAAAAAATAAAGGGAGAGAAGAGTGCTTTTCAGGAAACTGAGGCCAGATTCCACCCCCCTCCCCCCAAGGGCAGCTGAGTGTCAGCCCTGGCAGATTTCACAGTGTCTTGTCAACTCCCAGGAGCAACAAAGGATTCTAAACAGAAGGGCAGAGATGGGCTTTGGGATAGTCTCTACGGCTGAAGGCTCCTAATGGATGTGAAGGCAGGGAGTTGGGGCATTTGACCCCATCTGGGAATGGATACAAAGGTCCCAGCAAGAGGGAGAGACACAGGCCTTAAGCTACTGCAGTGTCAGTGGGAAGAGAGAGAGAGAGGAGAGACAGGAGCAGTGTCCCATTGGCACCCTTTGCCCGGTCCCTGCCCTGCCTTCCTTCTCTCTGTAACTCCACTCCCCACAGCAGGTGACCTATGACGGAGCTGTGTCTCCTCCTGCTGGAGCTGCAGGGGTTTTGATCTATTTAGTTCTATCTCCTGGCACATAATAGACCTTCCAGAGATGATCTTCCAAAGATCACACCAGTCCACCCTAAAGGAAATCAACCCTGAGTATTCACTGGAAGGACTGATGCTGAAGCTGAAGCTCCAATACTTTGGCCACCTGATATGAAGAGCCAACTCATTGGAAAAGACCCTGATGCTGGGAAAGATTGAAGGCAGGAGGAGAAGGGGACGACAGAGGATGAGATGGTTGGATGACATCACCGACTCAGTGGACATGAGTTTGAGCAAACTCTGGGAGATAGTGAAGGACAGTGCCTGATGTTCTGCAGTCCATGGCATCACAAAGAGTCGGACATGACTGGGTGACTGAACAACAACAAAGATGCCCAGAATGCTGAAAATGTGAGGGAAGAGCCTGGAAGCAGCCAGACTAGGGGAGGGCTTGGATCTGGGCCCTGAGAGGGAGGGAGCTGTCAAAGAACCTCTGTGAGGAGGAGCTTGTGCCTGCAGGTGGGGTTGTGGCAGCTACTGCTCCCCTGTCACTAACGCCACCACGTTTGTTGACCTGGCCTGGCCTGGGCCAAAAATAGTGGGAATCCCTCTGCAAACATTTCCTCATTCACACCCACAACAGAACGGCACAGCAGGGGAACTCTGCTCCCCATTCCAGGTGCAGAAAATGAAATGGCTTTTCCAGGGTCAACCCCTGGGAGCTGTCAGAATAAACCAGTCCTGCCTGGATCTACACAGCCCTGCCAGACCCTGAGGTCACAACCCGAGGGTACAGTTTGTCATCATCATAGGTAATAACGTGATCATTAATGTTAACATTGATGACAATATGATAGTAACAAAGTCACTGTTCTTTGCAGCCAATGACTTGCAGCAGGCAGAGGCCAAAGCAGTGTAATTAACGGTGTTTTATGTAATCCTCTCTGCAGTCCTAAGAGGTAAGTATTAACATTTTGTTTCATGGATGAGTGTGAGATTGGTATTGTATTCAGAACACACAGGATAAAGGTGTCAGCTATTCTGTGTCCCAGGTTAGAACTGTCTTGACGGAACCCCACACATGCATCCCCCCCACAGACCAGAAGCCTTTGGAAGAAGATGGGAACCAGGTCTAGTTCGACTCTGTATCGACTCCGTGTTATGTAGCACAGGTGCCCTATTCAAGGGGAAATAGGACACCCACGGAAGCAGCCTGAGTCCCTGTGGTTCACGGTCCTGGGCCCTGGTAGATGGCGGGGTGGGAGGGCAGCCACCTACCCAGGTTCCTCTTCTGGGGTGAGGCCTGCAGCTGGATGGGTCCCAGGACAACATCCACCTTCTCCTGGTAGGAGCCCACATCCCTCTTGGCCCTCACGATGCAGCCTCTGTTGCAGCGGGAAAAGGGGTCATACGCCCTGCACACGATCATCTTGCACTTCAGGTACACGGAGGGGAAGCGGTTCAGGAAGTGGAAGGAACTGAACTTGAAGCGGACGATGTTGGACGAGGGCTGGTAGTAGGATCGGTAGGTTTCGTCCTTCACACACCTGGAGGAGGAGAGTAGTCACCGTAGGCGCTGCGTTCCTCACGCCACCCGACCTCGTGCTGTGCGTCCTCCGGGGAGGATGGAGGTCATGGGACCACCTGCTGCCTTCACAACCCTCCTGTGGACCACCTGCTGGGCAGGCTCTTTGTCCACTGCCCCATTTACCCCTTGTTTAACCCTCCCAACAGACTGTGATAAGGGCTTCACTACGCTCATCTGATGGCTGAAGAAACTGGCTCGAAGAGGTGAGATTTTCTATCCAGAGTGACGCAGCTAGCATGGCGCTGAGCTGGTTTCTCAACCGCAGTCCGCTTCAAAAATCAATGTTGCTCCTGCTGCAGGCATATCTTAGAACCTTAAGGCTCACCTGGAGTTTAGTCACTTGGTCTAATTTTACTTTATAGCTAACCTGCTGGATGGCAACTGACGACTCCCTGAGTTCTCCAGATACCCAGAAACGGTAGCTTGGCTGCTGAAGCCTGAGCTACTGGAGCCCAGTCAGCCTTCCTTGTGCTCTGGGCTAGCTGGGCATGAGTTTATCAGGTAAAGGCCGAAGTCCACCCCCAGAAGACGCTCCTTACCCGCTCCGGATGAGATCATAAGTCAAAGATGTAAAGTCACTGGGAGACGGTGAGGCCTCACAGGTGTCCACAAATAAGGCTAGGGAGGCGTTAGAACGGAGGATTTCAGCCTGAAGGTACAAATTCTGGTTTAGGTCCACATAGTATGGGCTGCTGGTCACTGGATACAGGAATGAAGAGGATGTATAAAAGGAAATGTTCACGTCAAAATTGCCGTATTGTACGTTCTCAACCTCGATGGTGTCATTAGTAATGTAGATTGTGTTAACCCAGGTGTTCTGGAGCATCTTGCAGCTGACATGAATGTGGAGGTCCCTCTTCCTCTTGATGATGCTTCTTGAAGCCGTTGCTTTGAGGAAGTTGGAGTAGGTGATGGTGTCATTATCCACCTGGAGGGGCAGGAGGGAGAGCAGAATCAGGCAAATGTCATCCACTAAGGGCATCTTGTTGCTGGTTTGGGTTAGGAGGAGATTGAAGTGATGCTGCAAGACTGCAAAATGCTCCCAGAGCCTCAGAGAGATGGGAGGTATCTGTCGCCATGGCTACTGTTACCTGGGATGGACACACTTCCCAGCAAGATTCCCTCCTTTCACACCTCCCCTTCCCTTTGCCTCATGATACAGACCACGAGGTTGGTGGTCCTCCCGAGAGCTGCTGCTTATGGAAGGATGAGTGTGTCCAGATGACCCCTACCCCGGCTGTATGACTAAGCTGAGTTTGGTCTCCCTGGCTCGGGGCCCTTCGGGCTGTTCTGTTTCAGTCTTATTCTTGCTGGGGGAAATCAGGGGAGGCAGTCGTGAGGGAGGGGCAGCTGGCGGGATTCGATTTCACAGTTCTGTGGGGATGCATGTAGCTATTGCAGCTTAGTGTCTGAAGCTGGCGGAGCCTAAAGCAACAGAGATCCAGAGTTATAGTCGTGGCAGGTCTCTGACCTCTGGAGCAGGAACCACCCCAGAGGTTCATATGGACCACAGGGTGGGCGCCATGGCAATGCAGGAGCACTTCCATTATGCTTTGCCTCTCCACTCCCCAAATCACAACACCATTTCCTACTGCGCCTTTCAGGAAGCAGCAAACTCATAAGATTGTTGGTCTCTCATGCTGCTTGATGTGCCGACCGTCTTGTAGGAGCGACCTCTCCAGGGACAAGCATCTCACACCTGGTGGTCTGTGAGCGTCTCAAGGAAAGGGTGATGTCTAAGCATCTCTCTTTTCCCAGGGCTTGGTAGTGTTGACGACAGCATCATTAGCATTAATAAAAATTCATGGAATGGAGGAAAGATCCAGGGCACAGAAGCCCAACAAAAGTACTGTAATGAAAGAAGGATGGAGCTGGCAGTAGCAAGCCCAAATGACCAAAAGGTCACAGGTGAACAAGTGCCCCTGGAAGCCCCATGGTCATGCTCCTCTGGCCGCAGGTGAGGTGAGCACAAGAGCAGCATTCCCAGGTGGGGACTGGGGAGAGGGGGAGGACCCTCCTTCCCAAATGCTATGATAGCCAGAAGCAAACGTGCCTTTGCCAGGTACGAGTTCCCACCAGCTGTGGGCACCAGCTGCAGGAATGGACACAAAAATAGTGGCCTAGATAGAAGCCTCTGTAAAATGTAAGACAACCTTAGACAAAAAAACAATGGAAGGGGGACTTCCCTGGTGGTCCAGTGGTTAAGACGCTGTGCTTCCAATGCAGGGGGCGAAGGTTCAATGCCTAGTCAAGGAACTAAGATCTTGCATGCCCTATGGCCCAGTCAAAAAAAAAAAAAGCGAGTCGTTGAGTCACAGTTAGTCATACACACCGTCAGGAGCAAAAGTGCATTCCTGGCCATTTGGGAGATTAGACAAGCTCCCTTCTGAAGCCAGCACTTGTACAACCTGAATGTAATTATTCTTTAGAACAGCATGTGTTGCAGAGGCTTTCATTCCATGTCTGAAGTTGCAGAGCTCAGCTCTGAGTTAGTCCCTTCCAGAAAGACATGTGAAAAGAGAAAAGTTTAACAAGTAACTAAAGTGGTTTTGCTACTGGGGGAACCTTGCCTCTTCTCTGATCTTGGTTTTCCTTTTCTCTTGTCAGAGGGAGGCTCTGGCCTGCAGGGGATGCCAGAGCCTGCACTTTGGCCTCGGGTCTGGAGAAGGACCTAGAATGGGTTCTATGCCTTCCAGCCCTCCATGGGAAGTGTTACTTGCTCAGTTGTGTCTGACTCTTTGCGACCATGTGGACTATAGCTCACCAGGCTCCTCTTGTCCATGGGATTCTCTGGGCAAGAATACTGGAGTGGGTAACCATTCCCTTTCTCTAGGGGATCTTCTGGACCCAGGGATTGAACCCCGGTCCCCTACATTACAGGCAGATTCTTTACCACCTGAGCTACCAGGGAAGCCTCCATGGGAAGTACACTGTATTTATATTTTCTTTTAAAAAGTGGAGAACTTTATATTGGAGTGTCAGTGATTAGCACAATAAACCACATAAATGTTGCCATCTTGTTACTCTTTCAAAGATGAACTGAAGTGTCTTCAATTTGTACATTCACATGAAAGTATTTTTGAATCCACATTTGTCTTTGATTTCCATGGTCAAGCTAGATTCTGAATGTACACCAAGCCACATGGCATGCAAGTTTAGTTCTTGATCATAAGAAGCAGTTTTGATTTTAAGTTAAAATTCATTATTAGACATCTGCTCAGGTGGCACTAGGGGTAAGGAACCCACCTGCCAATGCAGGAGACGCAAGAGAGGTGGGTTCAATCCCTGGGTTGGGAAGATCCCCTGGATGACAGCATGGCAACCTACTCCAGTATTTTTGCCTGAGAAATCCCATGCATGGAAGAGCCTGGTGGGCTGCAGTCCAAGGGGTCGCAAAGAGTCAGATATGCCTGAGCAACTGAGCACACACGCCCGCCCGCAGTGGGCAAGGCGTGGGATGGATGGGAAGGGCAAGCTGTCTTGGCCTCTTCCACGTGGCGTCTCTCTCCGGTGCAGGGGAGACCTCGCCCATCAGCTGCACAAGCCAACATTTGTCCAATACCGGCTAAACAGGGCACCTAGAGGAGAGGCAGAAAGTTCCAGCTACGGATCACATTATCTTGCCTTTGAATCTTTGCTCTGCAGCTCATGACCAGGTGGCTTTGGGCAAGCGGCTTAACCTCTGTAAGCCTCTGTTTCCTCTTGATTAAATGGGAAAAAATGTTGTCTCAAGAATTTTGAAAGTCTCCTTGGAACTCAGAGTTCGGTGTCTGGCACGCAAACTAGCCATTAGTAATCTGATTATAAAGGCTTAGGCTCCGCACCAAGGAGCGTTGGCAGTGGAAAAGATGAATGAAATGTGGGCCTGCCCTGGAGGCATAGTTTGTAGAGGATACAGGTATTTAAATAAGCAGAGGAATAAGATCTAACCTACACGGCCCACGACCATCCAGGTTAGAAGACCAGGGCTGGCCTGTGGCTTTGGCATCTCCTAATAGAGATGAAGGAACACAGATGGAATGGCCCAGACATCGGAGGTTCCAGGCTGTACCTTTGGAGCCAGAAGGGGTGGTCGTCCGTGGTGGACTAACTCCCACTGACTAAACTCAGGACAAACCAGAATCCAACATGACTGATTTGCAAAATGTAAAAGCCAGGTGGACTAGAACGTTTGCAGGGCATGACTCATCTGTACGCTTCTCGGCACTTATGCCTCCATGACCCACTCAGATCCTCCCAGAAGGAGATCTGATGGGAGCTGGGTGACCACAGTGGCGACTGCAGACCCTCGGGCCCAGACACCCGTCTGCGGCCCACAGGCTCATCTGGTTAGCTAGTTGAGCGTCCCCTGCCTCTGTCACTGTTCCTTGTGACTGGAACAGACGAGGCACAGCGCCCTCGTGGCCCCTTGCCTGGAACACAGCAAATAGGCAGAATGTCTGGTGACTGACAAACCCTCTGATCGTGTATATCACACACACACTGTACACATTTGAGCATTTCATGCTGCATATTTGCTGCAGACCTGAAACCTGATGAAAAGCTTCCTAGGTGGCTCAGTGGTGAAGGCTCCACCTGCGAATGCTGGAGACGCAGGTTGGATCCCTGGGTCAAGAAGATCCCCTAGAGTAGGAAATGGCAACCCACTCCAGTATTCTTGCCTGGGAAATCCCATGGACAGAGGAGCCCGGCAGGCTACAGTCCATGGGTCACAGAAGAATTGGACACGACTGAGCAACTAAATAACGATAAACCTAATAAAAGTATTTGCTCTGTGTCTGTTCCCTGACGGACAACATCTGGAAGTGGTTACTTAGGCGGTGGTCAAAAATTCAGAGCTGGAATGGAGAGTTTGACATAAATTTGCATGAAGTGAAATGCAACAACTCTAAGAGTGCCATTGAGTGAGGTCTGACAGTAAGAGGCCCGACATTCTCATAATCCCAGAGCTCCATCTGCCCTTTGCAGGCATCGCCCCCACCAGGCTGGACCATCACACACTGACTCTCCGTTTCTAAGCTTCGCAGAAATGGAATCACAGGGCAGGGGGTCCGGCGTGCCTGCCTTCTTTCGCTCAGAGCCACATTTTTGAGATTCTCAGAGTCTGACATCAGCCCTGCCACTGCCTACCTGGCTAAGGAGACTTGGGCAACGTGCTTGACTCCTCAAAGCCCAGTCTCCCTGCTTTTCAAGTGGGATGACAATGAGGGGAGGCTTGTATCTTGTTACTGGGGAATTCGGGGAGTTTGACATGGACTAATCTCAGGGTCTGTCACTTGTAGGGTGATAGGATCGAGGAGTTTCTCGGGACATAGGACTTCTCGCTAAAATCTGCCAAGTCCCAGGTCAGCCAAGATAGCTGGTCACCCTAGGTGGTGACAGCTTAACAAGTGACACCTGCAGAGGCCGATGTATTGTGAAGCTAATGAAGCTTACGGGGTTCCCTGGTGGCTCAGTGGTAAAAAAGCATCTGTCTGGGTTTGAGACTTGGATCAAAAAGGTCCCCTGGAGAAGGAAATGGCAACCCACTCCAATATTCTTGCCTGGAGAATCCCATGGACAGAGGAGCCTGGTGGGCTACAGTCCATGGGGTTGCAAAAGAGTTGGTCATGACTTAGCGACTAAACAACAATTAAGTTTAGGCCTCAGCACCCCCACCCCCAATCCCATGCACAGGTCCTTCCAGGGGTCAGCAATGCACTGGCACAGCCATATGTTTTTGTAAGATGTCTAAAAGTGAGATATGCTTGAGTTCTTTCCATGAAGGAAGCACCCGTCTCTCTCACCCATCCCAACCTCAACCTATATAAGCTCCAGGCCCTTCAAACCCTGGAACTGCTCCTGGGAGATGCCACTGTTCTTGCTGACCAGATGGCAGCCTGCCAGGCACCCTCTCTGCTGGACACTGTGGGAAAAACTCCCCGCTGATTTTCCTTCTTTTTCTGTTTGAACGTGGCTGCAGCTACGTCATGACACCAAGGAACACATTTATATCCTCACCCAGATTATGTTCTGGTTACACCACAGTCATGTTTTCTGGGTCCCCAGGATTCCCAAAGCATAGCACCCGTCACTAAGAAAGCTTGCTCGGCAGGAGGTGGGGGAAGCTCCGGGCTCACCTGCTGGATGGTGCTGCAGCCGGAGTAGGGAATCATGAACGTCACCTGGCTTGACGTAATCTGGGGCTGACACTGGTAGTTTCTGTTCGAGCCAGGAATGGCAAGGTCCCTGGGAGAGTAGCCCAGGGATTGGAGGTAGCTCGTACTCACTCTGGCTTGCATGTAATTTTGCAGGCAAAGCAGCTCTGGGGGCCAAAGGCAGACAGTGCGGTCAGTCAGTGCACCCTCCCGCTAAGCCCACAGAAAAAGACTGAGATGGCTGGCACATGGTCTGCCTGTGGACACAGCTCACCACCTCCCCAGATGCCCTGGGGCTCTAGTCAGTTTCATTCTCCTGAGACCCCTATGAGGGCACGGGGACTAGGATTCCTCTGGTGGAGAAACAGAGGCAAAATGTAAAACAACAAAATGTTTCTGCCAGGTTGCCATTTATCCTTTTAGTAGGATAGCACTTGGGCTTTAGTGGTGGCTCAGATGGTGAAGAATCTGCCAGCAATGCAGAAGACCTAGGTTTGATCACTGAGTGGGGAAGATCCCCTGGAGAAGGGAATGGCAACCCACTCCAGTATTCTTGCCTGGAGAATTCCATGGACAGAGGAGTCTGGTGAGCTACAGTCCATGGCATTGCAAAGAGTTGGACACAACTTCGTGACTAACACACACACACAGTAACACTTAGGTCAACTTGCAGGGATGTTGGGAAATCAGCATCCTTAGCTGTGGACTTAGCATAGGTCCTGCAGCTAAGGGCAGGTCAGTGCTTAAAATCCTGACTGCAGAGAGAGCCAGCACATCACCTTGTCCTGCCCCTGGTCAATCTGTACATCAGTCCATTTAACAGATCAAACTGTGGCCGCCAGCCTCTGCTGGATGTGGCTGAGAGAGCAGCTCAGACCACTTTCAGGAATCAACCAAATGTGCTAGGTCTCAGGACAAGGTCACAGTGTCCCACACTCTGGGAAGGCCACAAGGTCTCAAGCCAGGTGGTCCCCTCTGCCCTTGGCACTGACATCTCACTGTCTGATGACAGCATCTCTCACCCCTTCTACTCCGTCTCTGCTGACCACAGAAAGGCCAACCCACCACTCATTGGCCAGTCCTGGGCAGCCAGAGTCCCCAGAACCCTTGCTCTTGGCCCCCTTCTGCCCCACACCAAGCCTTGGTGACCTGATAGGGTGGCTCTCGTTTCTCCTTCCACAGCCCCAGGATGCCTGAACCGAAGGTGCTCAGAGGTGTCACCCCAATGGGCGGGGACTTACTCGTGCTCCCATTGGAAAGACTGGAGTAGTATTCGGCCGAGAACCCTCTCTTGGTGATGGAGACATCGCTGACAAAATGGATGGACATGAAGTTGGACGATGAGGTGAAGGAGCCCCTTGCCCCGTCACAAACCCGGGCGAGCAGCGGGGAACTGTGGTGGGGGCCGTCGTACACTTCGATGTAATCGTAGTGACAGCTGCCTTCCAGCCTGCAGAGACGGAACGCACAGTCTGGCTTCACTTTCAACCAGGGTTTGATGCCAGCGGTCAGAGGCGTTACACCTCTAAGCCAGAAACTCCGACAAAATTAATAATCGAAAGGAATAGACTTTCTTTTTTTTACCGGAGTACAGTCAATGTACAATATTATACAAGTTATGGGTGTAAATATAGTGATTACAATGTTTAAAGGCTATACTCCATTTATACTTATTTAAAAAATATTGGCTATCCTCCCTGGGCTATATTGATACCATAGAGCCTTGTAGCTTGTTTTCTACATCATAGTTTGTATCTTTTCATCCCCTACCCCAAGAGGGCCCCTCCCCCAAGCCCTCTCCCCACTGGAAATCAGCAGTTCCTTAGACTTTCTTAAATCCAGTGGAGGTTCACCCTCCCATGACCTCCATACATCCGTCTTAGTCCTGCCTTTTGGGGTCATGTATATGAAATCTACAGCTCCTCTCCTGACAGCCCTTCACATCACGTAAGAAAGAATGACATCCCATCTTCGACTTTTTCTTTGATCAAAAAGACCCCAGTTTCCCATAGCATTTTTTTTTAAATCCATGAATTCATAGCAACAGAAACAAATAATTGAACAAATAAATATTGGGCAAGTCAGATAACCTCTCTGCAGCTCAGATTTTTTATTTGCAAAGGTGAAATCTCCCCATGCAAGTATACTGAAGAGACCTGTCACATAAGGCTCTAACAGTATAATAGATGGAAAAGTGCTTCATAAAAATGCCACAAATGGTGGTCACTGTTATCAAGATGCTGGCTCAGAACTAGTCACGGTCAACCTTCCTCTGTAGAATTTCATGAGCTTTAAGTACAATCCCCCAAATGAATAGTAATGATGAAGAGATAAAAATAACATCACATCTTTTGCAAAACTCCACACGAATTTCCAAGGCAGAAACTCCCAGGCCACTGCAACCAGAAATCAAGAGAAAAAGCTACTTTGTTCAGTGGTGACAGAGAAAAAATGATGGTGCCCCCTTCCTAGGACTCTACAAGCTCCTGGTGTCTCAGGGTGGTCAGCCCTCCCCCTTGAGCCAATCATATATCCCGGTGGTTCTGATGTTGTCCCCTCTGCTTAAAACAAGGATTCCCACCCTTCATTGGATGAGGAACAGATAACCTAAGCTCTGCCACAGGAATTATTCCTCTTCTGCCCAAAACCACTGCCCAGAGAAAGAGGGAGTAGAGAGAAAAGAGTTCAGAAAAACTAGTGTGGTTGTTAATAGGATTCTTTCTGCTATTACTACTTCTAACCATAATCCCTCCCATTGGGTAACATTGCCCAAGTATTTTCATATATTTCTCTTGTGACTTTCCCAGGAACCGGGAGGGGAGGGAAGCGGGTATTACATTCTCCTCTTTTGAGGCTCAGGAGAGTTAAATGATTTCCTGAGGTCACACAGCAAAGTAGTGACAGACCTGCAATTTGACACAGGACTCTGATCCTGGCGTCCCCTCCACGGCTGCTTCTAGGCTTGGTCGAAAATGGAACCCATAGAAAAACAGGGCAGTGGGGCAAATATCTCTCCTCAAGTGCCGTTTATCTCCTTCTAAAATGTCTGCAAGGTCCTCAGCACATGCCCCCCCACCACACACACTTACTGGACATCTCTGAAGACCACAGTCACCCGGTGGTTGTTTTGAACTTCAATGTCCCACACACACTTGGCGTTGTTCGGATAGTTCCTAGGGTAGAATGGGCTGGAAAAGTTCCCTGAAAATCGGGTCAGGAGGCCTCCGCAGGAATAACTCGCTGTTGGGACAAAGGGAGAAATGCTGATGACCCGCAGTGTACACTGCACGGTCACACGGGGGAACCCACAGGGAGGTGCCTGCACCGGGACTTCCTACTGAGGGTCAGTGAGGTGCCCCTCCAGGGAGGCCGTACTTAGGGAAGCCGTCTCCTTCTCACTGTTCTCTTCGTCCCTCCCCAGCATCCCTGTCATCGAGGAGAAGGGAAGGGGGACTGGTCAGGGGGCTCAGAACTTACTGGCTGGGCCGGTGACGTAAACAGGATCTGTTGACAAACAGAAAAGATAATGATCAGTTTCTTGGCACCCTTGGTTCAGCTGCTGAGTGCTGGAAATGTGCCAACCCCAAGTTCCCAGCGAGATGCCAGATGCGGGACTTGCCCTCTGGGAGCTCGCAGCCTAAAGAAGAAGACGGAAAAGAGCGAATCCCAGCCTCCAAGGATGGGACTGTGATGGAGCAGAGCCCAGGAGGTGCTAGGAGCTGGGAGATTTGGCTCCTGGTCCAGACTGAGGAGGGAAAAGGGACGGGCACACAGGGAGGTGAGGCAAAAAAGGTTGGAAGGGTGTTTCAGGCAGAGGGAACGGTACGTGTGAAGGAGCCTCGGTGTGCGAGTAGCTGGCACAATTGGGGAACCCCGATGTGGATGGAGCAGGGATGGGAAGGATGGCAGGAATCAACTCAACAGTGGGGAAGAATTTGCAAGCCCTAGAGGTTGTCCTGAGCACTGAGGATCTGCGTCCAGACAGTGCTGAGGATTCCGGCTCCGAGGCAGTGACCGAGCTTGGCATTTGATGAAGATACCCTAGCTGCACTGCAGAGAATGGGTCAGGGGGAGGGGTCAGTGCAGGTCAGTGCTGCTGTAGGAAACCAGGTGGTGAGGAGGGGAGGCTGGGGATGCAGAGGAAACATCTGGGGCGGGGTAGGGGGCTCAGTGAGGGATGGTTCAGCAGCCACTCAGAAGCAGGCTATTGGAAACTTTTGCTGATTACATACCAGGCTCCATCCAGGCGGCACTGACCTGGGACTAGTGTCCCAGATGAGCGGCGGGATCTACACAGTGGGAGACTTCACCTACACATTGACTAGAGATCCGAACCTTGGGATGGCCAGGTGACTAAAGGACAAAGAAGAGCCTGGAGGGAGGCTCAGCCCTCCTGGGGTTGGGACACCAGCTACAGAGACACCACGTGGCAAGAAAGTCAAGAGCAGTGAACTCATTGGATAGTGAGCACCGTGACTGCAGCCCGGAGACCAGCAGCCAAGCCTGGGGAGAGGAAACCCAAGGCCTGCGGGTCAGGTGGAAAAACATGATACTTACTCTGAGTGGTTGTAGTTGGTGGGGGCCGCCAATCTAGAAAGGAAACCAAGTGATTTTAGGATGTTGCTGGATCATTTTTTAATTCCATACTCAAGAGTTTGATGGAGAAAGTAAATCGTTCTCCTTACTTTAGGACTTTGCACAGACATGATTATACCAATTTACACTGTGACTCGGCAAAAGCAGTTAGAGAACACACCACATCCAAACATATTTGGACCAGATATTTCCCTTGTGTCACAAAGATCATTTGAGGAATTGCTCTCAACGTGAAGGATTATTTAAGAGATAAACCTCTGTAGCAATGCTATTCGGTCACGGTTCTATCATGGTCACAGTTCTGCATGGCATGACTGGGTCCCTTATTTTCATGGAAATGATCAGAGGACCTAATCCTCTCCCCTCCCAGAGTGGACTGAATCAGCACAGGCCCCAGGAGGTGGCAGGGAAACAGAGAACCCTCCAAAGAGAGCTGAGTGACAGCCCTGGTCCTGGGGACTACACTGGTCACTGAACAGCCTCCAGAGTCCTCGGAGTGAAATGACTCCCCAGGAGGAGGCTGTTCTCCTATTGGAAACCTGAGAGGCAGAATCCCAGAGAGGAGTCTGGCTGGGTGGGGCTGCAGGGACTCACCTGGAGTAGAGGAGCTGATCTCTGGAACTGCAAGAAAGAGGAAGCATGATCAGCCTCGGCACCAAGTGGTTGTTGTTTAGTTGGTAAATCATCTCGGACACTTCAGGGATCCCATGGACTGTAGCCCACCAGGCTTCTCTGACCATAGGATTCTCCAGGCAAGAATGCTGGAGTGGGTTGCATTTTCTTCTCCAGGGAATACAGCAGACCCAGGGATCAAACCAGCATCTTCTGTTTTTAGGTGAATTCTTTACCCTCTGAGCCATGAGGTAAGCCCATAAAGCAAATGGGAGAGTAATAATAAGCTGGATACCAGCTGAGTGTTCAGCACAAGGACCAGACATCAAGTGGCCTCTGCAAGGTCTCCAGGAGTGCACAGGTCAAGGGTACTCTGACAAGCTCCTGCCCACCCCCACATCCTGAACTAGCCACAGGCACCATCCGTCACCGGCCTCGTTTCCAGCAGCCCCGAGGTGAAAGGGGCGACTGCAAATGTCATCACCCAATACCTGAGCAAACGACTCCAGCATCTTCATGGTGGCCACAATTGTGGGAGAACCAGCCTCGGTTCCGGCACTGCCAGAGATTAGACTCCACCCCTGAGCACGCCACGTCATCCAAGGTGATGGGGCCAGAGCCAGAGCCAAAGTAGGCATTTCCTGGGGCTGAGACTGCATATCCACAGCCCAGCTGTCTGCACACCACCTGGGCATCTTGAATGTCCCAGCTGTCATCGCACACTGTTCCCCACTGGCCACCATGGTAGACTTCCACACGCCCAGCACATGTGGGATGGGAGGAGTTCCAATTCACCAATCTCAAGCTGACGTCTGAAAGACACACGCCAGAAGAGGTGATGACCCCGTCCCCCAGCAAACACCCAAGCCAATTAACCCCTGGTTCTTTCCCCATCCCAAAAGCCACCCAATGACACTGATCAGGAATAAACAGCTACATGATCCACCTGGAAGGGGCTCTTGACATCACAGAGTTCAGATCCCTCATTCTCCAGATAGATATATTCTTTTCCGTATTCACTTCCATATTCTTTCCACATGGTTTATCACAGGTTACAGAATATAGCTCCCTGTTCTCTACAGTGGGACCTTGCTGTTTATTCATTTGATAAGTAGTAGTTTGCATCTGCTAATCCCCAAATCCACATCCATCCCTTCCCCACAACCACATCCCCTTGGTAACCACAGATCTTTTCTCTATGTCTTGTACTCACCTCTTGGAAAGGAGTTATACCAAGCAGAAAAACCAGTGTTTTGGACACTGCTGTCACTCCGAAATCGAACAGTCAGTCGGTTGGAATAAGAAGTGAATATTTCCCGGGTGTAACGACAGATTCTCCTCGCTGAGGCATTGCTACTCAGTGATCCCTGAAGGATTTCAACATAGTCATAACTGCAGCTACTCTGTGTCTCCAACCTGTACAAAAAACCGGGACTCATGTCAACAGCAGAATGTCTGCTCTTAATAAACTTTCTAGATATTTTGGACTTAATGAGAAATGTCCTTGAATCTAAGATCTTCTTCCTCCTCCTTAATCAGATCAATGGACTGTCCAATATTGTCTGATACTTCCTGGTGGGGATCAGAGAAACCTGAAATGTAGTCCATGGTACCTGAGAAGGGAAAACCTCCCAGCCCAGGACCCAACCCAAACCACAGGGTGGTCCATGGAAGACGCCTCCTTCTCCAGGTGGCCTGGGAGTTACTTACTGCAGACTGTCGAAGCCCAGGTTTATGAGGTAGCCGGGGTTCACTTGTATTTCCCAGACACAGTTGGCATTGCTGGGGTAGTATCCTGGGTAGAATGGGCTGGAAAAGTTCCCACTGGCACTGGATAAGAAGCCGCCACAATTTGAAAAGGAGCCTGCAGAGCAGAGAGAGGAATACCCCCATGGTGGTGGGGCTCCGGGGGTGTTGTGACAAGCGATCGTCTTCCGGATGTGTGTCCTCAGGAAGTCCTTTTCCCCTTCTGCAGGACTTCTCAGTGCCTTAACCATTCCCACCTACACGGAGCCTGGCCAAAAGGACTGGCGTATACAGCAGCACACCTTCCCATTTTTGGCACCAAATGTTTTCAAGGTGCCGTAAAGATCATTTGGGGGTTACTCTCAACGTGAAGGAGTATTTAACAGATAAAGCTCTGTAAGCCTGCTACGCGGTCTGTTTTGAAAATGGTTGCAGTTCTTCATGGCATGAGTGGGACACTTATTTTCATAGAAATGATCAGAGGACCTAATCCTCTCTCTCACACTGAACAGGCACAGGCATCAGGAGGTGGCAGGGGACCAGAGGTCTCTCCAGGGAGAGCTGAGTAACAGTCCTGGTCCTGGGGACACAGCTGGTTACCGAACAGGCTTCAGAGTCCTCGAAGGGAAATGACCCCAGGTAGAGTCTGCTCTTCTCCTTCTGGAAACCTGAGAGGGTGGAATCCCAGAGAGAACCCTGGCTGGGTGGGGCTGCCGGGACTCACCTGGAGTGGAGAAGCTGATTACTGGCGCTGCAAGAAAAGAGGAAGCATGATCAGCTTCAGCATCCACGATGGGCTGCAATGAACCCATCAGTTTCCAGAGAGAGATGCTGAGTGCCCAGCCCCTCCATGGCCAGAGAAGGGCGCCCTAGAAGTTGCACCAGAGAGCTGAATAGGAAACATCAATCTCATCTATCCCTCTTCACAAATAACAGCAAATATTTGGGCGACTTCACTGTTACAAACTTGATGTCCCCTCTTCAGTGTGAGGGACTGACCTTGGTATTGGGTGAAGACGACCATCACTGAGAGAATGGATTATGGGGAGGGCCAGCCAGAGAGGCGGGGCTAAGATGGTGGAGGAATAGGACGGGGAGACCACTCTCTCCTCCACAAATTTATCGAAAGAACATCTGAACGCTGAGCAAACTTCACAAAACTACTTCTGAACGCTGGCAGAGGACGTCAGGCATCCACAAAGACAGCGCATTATCTTCAAAAGAGGTAGGAGAAATTATAAAAGATAAAAAGAGAGACAAAAGAGTTAGGGACGGAGACCCGTCCCGGGGAGGGAGTCGTAAAAGAGGAGAAATTTCCAAGCACCAGGAAACCCTCTCACCGGCGGGTGTGGGGGAAGATTTCTTATCTCGGAGGGCAACGTAACTGGGAGAAAAAATAAATAAAACCCACAGATTACGTGCCTAAAGCAACTCCCAGCAAAGAACCCCAGACGCTCGCATCCGCCACCAGCAAGTGGGGGCTGAACGGAGAGGAGCGGGCGGCACTGCTTAGGGTAAGGACCGGGCCCGAGCGCCCTGAGGGCAATCTGAGGGAGCTAACATGAGATAGTAACCTAAACTGTGGGAGAGCCAGAGAGAGAGAACTATCCTGCGAAAAGCCCAACTCTAAGGCACTGCCGGCCCGCTCACAGAACAAAGGACTGAGCGATACCAGAGGAGAGCTAGCCGGCTGCGGACGGCCCCATCCCCCGCCGGACACAGCAGGCAGGCGGGGCCAGCCAGAGCCGGAAAGGGGCAAACTCGGCCCCAGAGAGGGCACCCCCTACCAAACTGCAAACAGGCTCCCAGTTTCTAAGCAAAGACTGCCTGAGATCCCGGAGGGTCGACAGCCACCGGGAGGGTCGCAGCCAGAGACCAGCTCCCCAGAACCGACACAAAGCACACCGGAGCCGGGCGCGCCCGTAAACCGAGGCAGGGACCAGGGAGGTGATAAGCCGCACCGCCCCAACAGGGGAGAGTGCGCTCGCCAAACTCCTGGCCGCCTGAGCAGCTCCGACCAGGAACGGCACAAACCGCGGGCGCAACCGAGTCTGTGCCTTTGTGGAGTACCTGGGAACCTGAACCTGAGCGGCTTAGACCTGGGAAGTGCACGCATCTCAGGGCCCACTCCCCGGCCCACTCCCCGGCCGAGTAACCTGAAGCCTGAGCAGGGTAGACGGGGAAAGCACACACGCTGTGAGCGGGGGCGAACCCAGTGCGGCCGAGACACTGCGAGCTCACCACACACACGCCAGGTTTGCCGTGTTCCTTCCTCCCCACAGCACGATTGAACAAGCGAACCTAAAGAGACCACCTCCACCCCTTTGTTGCAGGGCGGAAATTAGATACTGAAGAGACCTCCAAACAGAAGCCAAATAAACAAAGGGAAGCGCCTTGGAAGTGACAGGCCAACAGATTAAAATCCCTGTAGTTAATACCAACTGCATTGAAAAGGACCTATAGATCTTGAAAAGTATAAGCAGGAACAAGGATCTATCTGAAACTGAGCAGACCCCACACTGCTCACAACAGCTCCACAGAAAGTCCGGGATATATATTTTTTTACTATTATTATTATTTTTTTTAATTTTTTTTTTAATTAAAAAAACTTTTTTTCTCTTCTTTCCTTTTTCTTCAAGTCCTCTATTACACCTTTAACTTTCATTTTCATAACCCACTATTAACTTGCAAAAAAAAAAACCCCTATTTTTGAAGCAAACTGCATACATATATCTTATACCTCTTGTGTTTTCTTTTTTTACTGTTTTTTTCCAGTTTTACTTTTTTTTACTGTTTCTTTTTTTACTGTTTTACTGTTTTTTTTCTTTTTACACTGTTTCCTTTTTTCTTTTTTTTTATATTGTAAGTTTTATAAGAGTCTAACCTCTACTCTAGATTTTTAATCTTTGTTTTACATATTTGATATCAATTTTGTACATTTAAGAACCCAATCTTTAGGACCCATTTTTACTCAGGAGTGTGATCACTGGCCTGATTACTCTCTCCCCCTATTGATGCTCTTTCTTCTCCCCCAGGGAACCTCTATCTCCCACCCTCCTCTTTCTCTTCTCAACCCAATTCTGTGAATCTCTGAGGGTGTTCTGGGTACCGGAGAACACTTCAGGAACAGGATACTGCCCAGATCTCTCTCTCCCCTCTTGATTCCTCCCTTTCTACTCATGCTCACCTCTATTACCTTCCTCCCCCCTCTCTAGGTATCTCTGTGAACCACTCTGAGGTTTCCAGACTGTGGAAAGCACAGAGGGAAGTGCTTACTGGCTAGATTGCTCTCTCCACATTTGAATTCCCCTCTTCCCCTCCTGGTCACCTCAAACCCCCCCCCCACCTCATCTCTCCATGTAACTCAGTGAACCTTTCTGGGTATCCCTCACGGTGGAGAATCTTTTCACCATTAACCTAAAAGTTTTATTATTGATGCTGTATGGATGGAGAAGTCTTGAGGCTACTGCAAGAATAAGACTGAAAGCCAGGGGAAACATTAATTAATAAGAGACCATCCAATAGCCTCCACATATACACTGAAACCAAGCTCCATCCAAGAGCCAATAAGTTCCAGAGCAAGACATACCACGCAAATTCTCCAGCAACGCAGGAACATAGACCTGAGCATCAATATACAGGCTGCCCAGAGGCACACCAAATCCATAGACATCTCAAAAATTAATACTGGAGGGCCAGCCTGCTGCTGCTGTAGGGAGCCAGGTGGTGAAGGGGGAAGGGTGGGGATGATGAGGAAAGATCTGGAAGTGGGGTGGGTCAGTGAGGGGTGGTTCCATGGCAACACAGAAGCAGGCTGTTGGGAGCCTTTGCTGGTGACACATTAAGCTGAGCACTGAACGAAGGTCCATCCAGGCTGCACTGACCTGGGACTAGTGTCCTAGACAAGGAGTGGCACCGAAACTGGAGGTCAGCATCATCTAGAGTCTGAATCTCAAGCTGGTCAGAATGGTCAAGGACAAAAAGAGCCTGGAGAGAGGGCCCGCCCTGCTAGGGTTGGGAACATCGGCTTTGGGAGTGTCACGTGGCAGGAAAGTCAGGAGCAGTGAACTCATTGGAGAGTATGCACCCTGACTGCAGCCCAGAGACCAGCAGCCAAGCCTGGGGAGAGGAAACCCAAGGCCTGCGGGTCAGGTGGAAAAACATGATACTTACTCTGAGTGGTTGTAGTTGGTGGGGGCCACCAACCTAGAAGGAAAACGAAGTGATTTTAGGATGTTGCTGAATAATTTTAAATTCCATGGTCATCACTTTGGTGGAGAAAGGAAATCCTTGTCCTAATAAGGATGTCTCAGAACCTTGACTATTCCCACCTACAGTGTAACTGGCCACATGGGCTAAGTAGAGAGAAGTCCCCAGCTTATTTAGCAACAAATATTAAAACCGTGGCCAAAGCATCCTTTTGGGAATTGGTTTCAACCTGAAGGAATTTTTTAACGTATAGACGTTTGTGAGGCTGCTACTAGGTCATGGTTCTGAAGTGGTCACAGTTCTGCTTGGCCTGACTGGGACACTTATTTTCATAGAAATGATCAGAGGACCTAATCCTCTCCACCCCACAGCAGCTCTGAACAGGCACAGGCATCAGGAGGTGGCAGGGAACCAGAGGTCCCTCCAGGGAGAGCTGAGTGACAGCCCTGGTCCTGAGGACTCAGTGGGTCCCTGAACAGCCTCCAGAGTCCTCGGAGTGAAATGACTCCCCCAGGAGGAGGCTGTTCTTCTATCGGAAACCTGAGAGGTAGAATCCCAGAGAGGAGTCTGGCTGGGTGGGGCTGCAGGGACTCACCTGGAGTGGAGGAGTTGATCTGTGCAACTGCAAGAAAGAAGAAGCATGATCAGCCTCGGCACCAAGTGGTTGTTGTTTAGTTGGTAAATCATCTCGGACACTTCAGGGATCCCATGGACTGTAGCCCACCAGGCTTCTCTGACCATAGGATTCTCCAGGCAAGAATGCTGGAGTGGGTTGCATTTTCTTCTCCAGGGAATACAGCAGACCCAGGGATCAAACCAGCATCTTCTGTTTTTAGGTGAATTCTTTACCCTCTGAGCTATGAGGTAAGCCCATAAAGCAAATGGGAGAGTAATAATAAGCTGGATACCAGCTGAGTGTTCAGCACAAGGACCAGACATCAAGTGGCCTCTGCAAGGTCTCCAGGAGTGCACAGGTCAAGGGTACTCTGACAAGCTCCTGCCCACCCCCACATCCTGAACTAGCCACAGGCACCATCCGTCACCGGCCTCGTTTCCAGCAGCCCCGAGGTGAAAGGGGCGACTGCAAATGTCATCACCCAATACCTGAGCAAACGACTCCAGCATCTTCATGGTGGCCACAATTGTGGGAGAACCAGCCTCGGTTCCGGCACTGCCAGAGATTAGACTCCACCCCTGAGCACGCCACGTCATCCAAGGTGATGGGGCCAGAGCCAGAGCCAAAGTAGGCATTTCCTGGGGCTGAGACTGCATATCCACAGCCCAGCTGTCTGCACACCACCTGGGCATCTTGAATGTCCCAGCTGTCATCGCACACTGTTCCCCACTGGCCACCATGGTAGACTTCCACACGCCCAGCACATGTGGGATGGGAGGAGTTCCAATTCACCAATCTCAAGCTGACGTCTGAAAGACACACGCCAGAAGAGGTGATGACCCCGTCCCCCAGCAAACACCCAAGCCAATTAACCCCTGGTTCTTTCCCCATCCCAAAAGCCACCCAATGACACTGATCAGGAATAAACAGCTACATGATCCACCTGGAAGGGGCTCTTGACATCACAGAGTTCAGATCCCTCATTCTCCAGATAGATATATTCTTTTCCGTATTCACTTCCATATTCTTTCCACATGGTTTATCACAGGTTACAGAATATAGCTCCCTGTTCTCTACAGTGGGACCTTGCTGTTTATTCATTTGATAGGTAGTAGTTTGCATCTGCTAATCCCCAAATCCACATCCATCCCTTCCCCACAACCGCATCCCCTTGGTAACCACAGATCTTTTCTCTATGTCTTGTACTCACCTCTTGGAAAGGAGTTATACCAAGCAGAAAAACCAGTGTTTTGGACACTGCTGTCACTCCGAAATCGAACAGTCAGTCGGTTGGAATAAGAAGTGAATATTTCCCGGGTGTAACGACAGATTCTCCTCGCTGAGGCATTGCTACTCAGTGATCCCTGAAGGATTTCAACATAGTCATAACCGCAGCTACTGTGTGTCTCCAACCTGTACAAAAAACCGGGACTCATGTCAACAGCAGAATGTCTGCTCTTAATAAACTTTCTAGATATTTTGGACTTAATGAGAAATGTCCTTGAATCTAAGATCTTCTTCCTCCTCCTTAATCAGATCAATGGACTGTCCAATATTGTCTGATACTTCCTGGTGGGGATCAGAGAAACCTGAAATGTAGTCCATGGTACCTGAGAAGGGAAAACCTCCCAGCCCAGGACCCAACCCAAACCACAGGGTGGTCCATGGAAGACGCCTCCTTCTCCAGGTGGCCTGGGGGTTACTTACTGCAGACTGTCGAAGCCCAGGTTTATGAGGTAGCCGGGGTTCACTTGTATTTCCCAGACACAGTTGGCATTGCTGGGGTAGTATCCTGGGTAGAATGGGCTGGAAAAGTTCCCACTGGCACTGGATAAGAAGCCGCCACAATTTGAAAAGGAGCCTGCAGAGCAGAGAGAGGAATACCCCCATGGTGGTGGGGCTCCGGGGGTGTTGCGACAAGCGATCGTCTTCCGGATGTGTGTCCTCAGGAAGTCCTTTTCCCCTTCTGCAGGACTTCTCAGTGCCTTAACCATTCCCACCTACACGGAGCCTGGCCAAAAGGACTGGCGTATACAGCAGCACACCTTCCCATTTTTGGCACCAAATGTTTTCAAGGTGCCGTAAAGATCATTTGGGGGTTACTCTCAACGTGAAGGAGTATTTAACAGATAAAGCTCTGTAAGCCTGCTACGCGGTCTGTTTTGAAAATGGTTGCAGTTCTTCATGGCATGAGTGGGACACTTATTTTCATAGAAATGATCAGAGGACCTAATCCTCTCTCTCACACTGAACAGGCACAGGCATCAGGAGGTGGCAGGGGACCAGAGGTCCCTCCAGGGAGAGCTGAGTGACAGCCCTGGTCCTGGGGATTCGGCTGGTCACCGAACAGATTTCAGAGTCTTTGGAGAGAAAAGACTCTTCAGGTAGAGTCTGCTCTTCTCCTTCTGGAAACCTGAGAGGGTGGAATCCCAGAGAGAAACCTGGCTGGGTGGGGCTGCCGGGACTCACCTGGAGTGGAGACGCTGATTCCTGGAGCTGCAAAGAAAAAGGAAGCATGATCAGCTTCAGCATCCATGATGGGCTGCAATGAACCCATCAATTTTCTGAGAGAGATGCTGAGTGCCCAGCCCCTCCATGGCCAAAGAAGGGAGGCCTAGGAGTTGCATCAAGGAGCTGGATAGGAAACATCAATCTCACATATCAGTCTTCACAAACAACAGCAAATATTTGGGCGACTTCACTCTTACAAACTTGATGTCTCCTCCTCAATGTGAGGGACTGACCTTGCCATTGGCTGAAGATGACCTTCATTGATAGGATGGATTATGAGGAGGGGGGAGCCTGAAGCTGCTGCTGCTGTAGGGAGCCAGGTGGTGCGGAGGGAAGGATGGGGATGCAGAGAAAAAATCTGGAAGCGGGGTGGGGTAGTGAGGGGTGGTTCAGTGGCAACTTAGAAGCAGGCTGTTCAGACCTTTTGCTCCAGACACACCAAGCTCAGCCGTGAAGCTGGCTGCACTGACCCATGACTAGTGTCCCAGACAAGGAGTTGGACCTAAACAAGAGGTCAGCATTGTCTAGAGACTGACTAGACATAGGAATCTCACCCTGATCAGACTAGTAAAGGACAAAGAAGAGCCTGGAGAGAGACCCAACACTCCGGGGGTTGGGACATCAGCTGCGGGGACATCACATGGCAGGAAAGTCAGGCGAGGTGAACTCATTGGAGAGTATGCACCCTGACTGCAGCCCAGAGACCAGCAGCCAAGCATGGGGAGAGGAAACCCAAGGCCTGCGGGTCAGGTGGAAAAAACGTGATACTTACTCTGAGTGGTTGTAGTTGGTGGGGGCTGCCAACCTAGAACAAAAACCAAGTGATTTTAGGATGCTGCTGAAAACTTTTAAATTCCATGGTCATCATTTTGGTGGAGAAAGGAAATCCTTGTCTCAATAAGGATGTTTCAGAACCTTGACTATTCCCACCTACAGAGTTACTGGCCAGGTGGGCTAAGTACATAGAAGTTCCCACCTGATTCAGGAGTAGATATTATCACTGTGGCCAAAAGATCATTTGGGGAATTGCTTTCAATCTGAAGAAATTTTTTAACAGACAGACATTTGTGAGTCTGCTACTCGGTCATGATTCTGAAGTGGTCACTTTTCTGCATGGCATGACTGGGACACTTATTTTCATAGAAATGATCAGAAGAACTAATCCTGTCTCCCCTCACAGCAGCTCTGAACAGGCACAGGCAGCAAGAGGTGGCAGGGGACCAGAGGTCCCTCCAAGGACAGCTGAGTGACAGCCCTGGTCCTGGGGATTCCACTGGTCACTGAACAGACCCCAGAGTCCTTGGAGGGAAATGACTCCCTAGGAAGAGAGTGGTCTTCTTCTGGAAACCTGAGAAGTTGAATCCCAGAGAGGAGTCTCACTTCGTGGGCCTGCCGGAACTCACCTGGAGTGGAGGAGTTGATCTGTGCAGCTGCAAGAAAGAGGAAGCATGATCAGCCTCAGCACCCAGGCTGCAATGCAAGAAACCCAACAGGTTCCTGAGAGAGAGATGCTGAGTGCCCGGTCCTTCTATGCCCTGAAGAGGGCGGCCTGGGATTTGTCCAGGAGAACTGAATATGAAACATCAAGCTCAGACATCAGTCTCCACAATTAAAAAAAGTCCGAGGAGAATTTGCTCTTACAACCTGTAATCACTCCCCTGCTCTGGGCGTCCAATACAAAAAGGGCTGCAGCGGATCCATGAAATCCAGGACCGACATCTATTTGTGATGGAGCCAGGGAAACCTCCCATCTTCCAGGGAAGCTCATTGTGATTGGAGCTCAGTGCAAAGAAGAGCTCTTGCTGGGAGAAAATCACTCACTAAAATGCAGCTCATGGAAACCAACCTGAGCAGATGACGCTGGCATCCTCGCTGTGCCCACAGTTGTGTGTGTTCCAGGTGCTGTGGGAGCAGCTCCACAGGTAGGTCTCATGCCCTGAGCAGCCCACGTCGTCCAGGACAATGGGCCCTGAGCCCTGCCCGAACCGGGCACTTCCTGGGGCTGAAGTGGCCCAGCCACACTCCAGCTGCCTGCAGACCACGTTGGCATCGTTGGTGTCCCAGCCGTCATCACACACGGTGCCCCAGGAGCCTCCGTAAAGGACCTCTACCCGGCCCTGACACCTGTCACCTCCGTTCACCAGCCTCAACGCCAAACCTGATTCGGTTCCTGGAAGGAGACAGGAAAAGTCACCCTCCTGTTTCTCCTGAAGGAAAAGGCACTGAGGATTGAGATTCAGAATTCTTCCAGGGAAAGACTGCTGAGGTCTAGGTAGTAATGTCCATAAGGGCTTGACTGAACGTGTTCATTACTGTTTCTCTCCAATGGCTATGTGATAGTAACCTTGACTGCACTGTGGACTTGCTCTGCAGGTTCTCTGATGGCATCCCCAAATTCAGCAATTCAGGCACTGAATCCAGTCTCAGGATGCAGGTGGGAAAAGGGGAAGCCCACAGCCTACATCGGCAGCCTATTTCCCAGACCTCTAGGATAGGTTGAGCCTCTGCAGCAGGGGACCACTGACACAGCTTCCCCGTTCCCACCAAGGTGCCAGGTTCAGCCGTTCACCCCTATGTGGGAACTCACTCCATTAGCCCAAGGTTATTCTGAAGACTTTTCCATTTATACGTATTCGGGTCACTTTCACATGCAAAGTGTAGCTTGAATCTTTTTTTTTTTTTTTAAGCTTGAATCCTGAAATAACCTTGGAATTGTTGAATATCATTGGAGGACTTGGAGATGACTGGGGAGAAGGCACCTATTACCAGCAGACTGTTCACAATCCCTCCAGGACTTGTGAGCTCAACGTCGAGAACAAAAAGACTCTTTCCTCCTACGACAGGAAACTTGTGGCTGACGAGTGCCCCCTGGCAGGAAGCACCCTGACAGAGAAGCTCATAAACAAAACCAAGCAGAGGTCAGAAAAGTGCATGGGGACAAAGACTATTGGAACTTCTGGATCCAGCTGTACCTGAAGTGTGCCCTATAGCTCAATATCCTAGATATGTAAGCCGTGGCACCACCTCAAATTAAGAGAGTGTGAGTGGCCATCCTAGTACTTGCAAACAAAAGCATTCTGAGAAACATATGCCACAACCTGTAGGTAAAGCTTATCCATAACTCTGGCAAGTGAAGGCAACCGTCCAGAGTAGATGAGGTGGTGAGCTCAGAACCTGGACCCAAGAGGCAAGAACTGCACCCATGTCTCTGGACTGGAGCGTGGCATGCCAGTAGTTTAGCAGGATCTGAATGATGCTTACCATAGTCAGTTGTCGGATGCCACCAATCTGGAGGGGAAAGAAAGCAGGATTACAAAGAAGGTCAGTAGAATCAAGGTTGGTCTAATGACCTGTAACTGGGATCAGGACAGTGGGGTCTGAGGAGCTCCATGGTCTGGGGGAGACAGAGGCCTTTTCTGAGAGTTTGCTGTGAGCCCAGATCATGTCATCAAAGGTACACACTCATCTAATGAGGCAGCACAGCCCACAGAGCCATCAGCATGCCCTGCTGACTGGGTACTTCTTGGTAATAGCATCATCTAGACTCCACCTGAGGTGGAGGACAGGAAAAAGCTCTGTTCTCTCCATACACATAACTCTTGGTCCAGAGAACATGTTCAAGCAGAAATGGCCCCAGGACAGACCACACTGTCACCCATAGCTCTGGGGAGACACTGTGTAGCCAAGTACTCCTGAAATCACTGAGCCAGTCCAGAGGATGCTTGTGTTACAGCTCATCTAGCTCTGTCTTTGTGGTCCAGATTGACCAGGGCAGGTACTGAGAGGTGGAAAACCTCCACAGTCCCCTCCTGGGACTACTGGTTGGGGGCCCTGGGGGTGACTGTGGGGGAGGGGACATCCCAGAGTCAAGAGGCAGCAGGACTTACCTGGCACAACCGTGGTCTGGGTCTGGGCAGCTGGGGGAAAGAGAAGGCAGGTCAGACACAGTGCACAGAAGGGGCTTCACGTGGACAAAGCGGGGGATGCTAAGTTGCAGAGCAGCTGAGGGGTCAGTCCGTGCACCTGCTCTGCCGTGGAGGCGGGGGGCCCTAGCCATCCTCAACCCTCCAAAGAGGCTTCTCCTGAGAGGTCCAGGCAGACCGGCACCCCTTATTTCCAATGTCAGGTGATTGACTGTGTCTTGACGACAGAGTGGACCCGGAGCCAATCGTCAGCCTCACAGCTTTTATGGATCCACTGAGGCAGTGAGACAGGGCTCCAGCTCCAGGTCAGGTTCCGTGTGTGATCTGTCAGGCTCGACCTTAGGGGATGACACCGTGGTGCCTGGCAGGTCACACAGGGGCCACTGCCCTGCTCACAGCAGACCTGCTGCCCAGACCGTGCTTCCCAGTTCCTTGGAGGGGCCACGGTGCAGGACTCAGGAGACAGAACCTAGTCCACCGGCAGCCCCAGCCCATGACCTCTGCTCAGAGACCTGGCAGACCTGTTCTCTTTTGCCTTGGTTTGCACTGTGGCATGGAGCAGAAGGCTTAAAGTCACTTTCAGCTTGTTTTTTTGCCCTAATTCTCCGTCTACATACCCAGGGGCCAGACAAAAGCTACTATACTAAATAAGCAAAGCAGTGAGAGGATTTCAAGGAAAAGGGAAATGTAGAAAATGCTTCATGAGGGGATCAGACTATAAGCAAGAAACCACACCCAGAGAAGCACACCCAGCTCATTTGAGACCCACCTGAGCAGACGACGCTGGCATCCTCGCTGTGCCCACAGTTGTGTGTGTTCCAGGGGTTGTGGGAGCAGCTCCACAGGTAGGTCTCATGCCCTGAGCAGCCCACGTCGTCCAGGACAATGGGCCCTGAGCCCTGCCCGAACCGGGCACTTCCTGGGGCTGAAATGGCCCAGCCACACTCCAGCTGCCTGCAGACCACGTTGGCATCGTTGGTGTCCCAGCCGTCATCACACACGGTGCCCCAGGAGCCTCCGTAAAGGACCTCTACCCGGCCCTGACACCTGTCACCTCCGTTCACCAGCCTCAACGCCAAACCTGATTCGGTTCCTGGAAGGAGACAGGAAAAGTCACCCTCCTGTTTCTCCTGAAGGAAAAGGCACTGAGGATTGAGATTCAGAATTCTTCCAGGGAAAGACTGCTGAGGTCTAGGTAGTAATGTCCATAAGGGCTTGACTGAACGTGTTCATTACTGTTTCTCTCCAATGGCTATGTGATAGTAACCTTGACTGCACTGTGGACTTGCTCTGCAGGTTCTCTGATGGCATCCCCAAATTCAGCAATTCAGGCACTGAATCCAGTCTCAGGATGCAGGTGGGAAAAGGGGAAGCCCACAGCCTACATCGGCAGCCTATTTCCCAGACCTCTAGGATAGGTTGAGCCTCTGCAGCAGGGGACCACTGACACAGCTTCCCCGTTCCCACCAAGGTGCCAGGTTCAGCCGTTCACCCCTATGTGGGAACTCACTCCATTAGCCCAAGGTTATTCTGAAGACTTTTCCATTTATACGTATTCGGGTCACTTTCACATGCAAAGTGTAGCTTGAATCTTTTTTTTTTTTTTAAGCTTGAATCCTGAAATAACCTTGGAATTGTTGAATATCATTGGAGGACTTGGAGATGACTGGGGAGAAGGCACCTATTACCAGCAGACTGTTCACAATCCCTCCAGGACTTGTGAGCTCAACGTCGAGAACAAAAAGACTCTTTCCTCCTACGACAGGAAACTTGTGGCTGACGAGTGCCCCCTGGCAGGAAGCACCCTGACAGAGAAGCTCATAAACAAAACCAAGCAGAGGTCAGAAAAGTGCATGGGGACAAAGACTATTGGAACTTCTGGATCCAGCTGTACCTGAAGTGTGCCCTATAGCTCAATATCCTAGATATGTAAGCCGTGGCACCACCTCAAATTAAGAGAGTGTGAGTGGCCATCCTAGTACTTGCAAACAAAAGCATTCTGAGAAACATATGCCACAACCTGTAGGTAAAGCTTATCCATAACTCTGGCAAGTGAAGGCAACCGTCCAGAGTAGATGAGGTGGTGAGCTCAGAACCTGGACCCAAGAGGCAAGAACTGCACCCATGTCTCTGGACTGGAGCGTGGCATGCCAGTAGTTTAGCAGGATCTGAATGATGCTTACCATAGTCAGTTGTCGGATGCCACCAATCTGGAGGGGAAAGAAAGCAGGATTACAAAGAAGGTCAGTAGAATCAAGGTTGGTCTAATGACCTGTAACTGGGATCAGGACAGTGGGGTCTGAGGAGCTCCATGGTCTGGGGGAGACAGAGGCCTTTTCTGAGAGTTTGCTGTGAGCCCAGATCATGTCATCAAAGGTACACACTCATCTAATGAGGCAGCACAGCCCACAGAGCCATCAGCATGCCCTGCTGACTGGGTACTTCTTGGTAATAGCATCATCTAGACTCCACCTGAGGTGGAGGACAGGAAAAAGCTCTGTTCTCTCCATACACATAACTCTTGGTCCAGAGAACACGTTCAAGCAGAAATGGCCCCAGGACAGACCACACTGTCACCCATAGCTCTGGGGAGACACTGTGTAGCCAAGTACTCCTGAAATCACTGAGCCAGTCCAGAGGATGCTTGTGTTACAGCTCATCTAGCTCTGTCTTTGTGGTCCAGATTGACCAGGGCAGGTACTGAGAGGTGGAAAACCTCCACAGTCCCCTCCTGGGACTACTGGTTGGGGGCCCTGGGGGTGACTGTGGGGGAGGGGACATCCCAGAGTCAAGAGGCAGCAGGACTTACCTGGCACAACCGTGGTCTGGGTCTGGGCAGCTGGGGGAAAGAGAAGGCAGGTCAGACACAGTGCACAGAAGGGGCTTCACGTGGACAAAGCGGGGGATGCTAAGTTGCAGAGCAGCTGAGGGGTCAGTCCGTGCACCTGCTCTGCCGTGGAGGCGGGGGGCCCTAGCCATCCTCAACCCTCCAAAGAGGCTTCTCCTGAGAGGTCCAGGCAGACCGGCACCCCTTATTTCCAATGTCAGGTGATTGACTGTGTCTTGACGACAGAGTGGACCCGGAGCCAATCGTCAGCCTCACAGCTTTTATGGATCCACTGAGGCAGTGAGACAGGGCTCCAGCTCCAGGTCAGGTTCCGTGTGTGATCTGTCAGGCTCGACCTTAGGGGATGACACCGTGGTGCCTGGCAGGTCACACAGGGGCCACTGCCCTGCTCACAGCAGACCTGCTGCCCAGACCGTGCTTCCCAGTTCCTTGGAGGGGCCACGGTGCAGGACTCAGGAGACAGAACCTAGTCCACCGGCAGCCCCAGCCCATGACCTCTGCTCAGAGACCTGGCAGACCTGTTCTCTTTTGCCTTGGTTTGCACTGTGGCATGGAGCAGAAGGCTTAAAGTCACTTTCAGCTTGTTTTTTTGCCCTAATTCTCCGTCTACATACCCAGGGGCCAGACAAAAGCTACTATACTAAATAAGCAAAGCAGTGAGAGGATTTCAAGGAAAAGGGAAATGTAGAAAATGCTTCATGAGGGGATCAGACTATAAGCAAGAAACCACACCCAGAGAAGCACACCCAGCTCATTTGAGACCCACCTGAGCAGACGACGCTGGCATCCTCGCTGTGCCCACAGTTGTGTGTGTTCCAGGGGTTGTGGGAGCAGCTCCACAGGTAGGTCTCATGCCCTGAGCAGCCCACGTCGTCCAGGACAATGGGCCCTGAGCCCTGCCCGAACCGGGCACTTCCTGGGGCTGAAATGGCCCAGCCACACTCCAGCTGCCTGCAGACCACGTTGGCATCGTTGGTGTCCCAGCCGTCATCACACACGGTGCCCCAGGAGCCTCCGTAAAGGACCTCTACCCGGCCCTGACACCTGTCACCTCCGTTCACCAGCCTCAACGCCAAACCTGATTCGGTTCCTGGAAGGAGACAGGAAAAGTCACCCTCCTGTTTCTCCTGAAGGAAAAGGCACTGAGGATTGAGATTCAGAATTCTTCCAGGGAAAGACTGCTGAGGTCTAGGTAGTAATGTCCATAAGGGCTTGACTGAACGTGTTCATTACTGTTTCTCTCCAATGGCTATGTGATAGTAACCTTGACTGCACTGTGGACTTGCTCTGCAGGTTCTCTGATGGCATCCCCAAATTCAGCAATTCAGGCACTGAATCCAGTCTCAGGATGCAGGTGGGAAAAGGGGAAGCCCACAGCCTACATCGGCAGCCTATTTCCCAGACCTCTGGGATAGGTTGAGCCTCTGCAGCAGGGGACCACTGACACAGCTTCCCCGTTCCCACCAAGGTGCCAGGTTCAGCCGTTCACCCCTATGTGGGAACTCACTCCATTAGCCCAAGGTTATTCTGAAGACTTTTCCATTTATACGTATTCGGGTCACTTTCACATGCAAAGTGTAGCTTGAATCTTTTTTTTTTTTTTAAGCTTGAATCCTGAAATAACCTTGGAATTGTTGAATATCATTGGAGGACTTGGAGATGACTGGGGAGAAGGCACCTATTACCAGCAGACTGTTCACAATCCCTCCAGGACTTGTGAGCTCAACGTCGAGAACAAAAAGACTCTTTCCTCCTACGACAGGAAACTTGTGGCTGACGAGTGCCACCTGGCAGGAAGCACCCTGACAGAGAAGCTCATAAACAAAACCAAGCAGAGGTCAGAAAAGTGCGTGGGGACAAAGACTATTGGAACTTCTGGATCCAGCTGTACCTGAAGTGTGCCCTATAGCTCAATATCCTAGATATGTAAGCCGTGGCACCACCTCAAATTAAGAGAGTGTGAGTGGCCATCCTAGTACTTGCAAACAAAAGCATTCTGAGAAACATATGCCACAACCTGTAGGTAAAGCTTATCCATAACTCTGGCAAGTGAAGGCAACCGTCCAGAGTAGATGAGGTGGTGAGCTCAGAACCTGGACCCAAGAGGCAAGAACTGCACCCATGTCTCTGGACTGGAGCGTGGCATGCCAGTAGTTTAGCAGGATCTGAATGATGCTTACCATAGTCAGTTGTCGGATGCCACCAATCTGGAGGGGAAAGAAAGCAGGATTACAAAGAAGGTCAGTAGAATCAAGGTTGGTCTAATGACCTGTAACTGGGATCAGGACAGTGGGGTCTGAGGAGCTCCATGGTCTGGGGGAGACAGAGGCCTTTTCTGAGAGTTTGCTGTGAGCCCAGATCATGTCATCAAAGGTACACACTCATCTAATGAGGCAGCACAGCCCACAGAGCCATCAGCATGCCCTGCTGACTGGGCACTTCTTGGTAATAGCATCATCTAGACTCCACCTGAGGTGGAGGACAGGAAAAAGCTCTGTTCTCTCCATACACATAACTCTTGGTCCAGAGAACACGTTCAAGCAGAAATGGCCCCAGGACAGACCACACTGTCACCCATAGCTCTGGGGAGACACTGTGTAGCCAAGTACTCCTGAAATCATTGAGCCAGTCCAGAGGATGCTTGTGTTACAGCTCATCTGGCTCTGTCTTTGTGGTCCAGATTGACCAGGGCAGGTACTGAGAGGTGGAAAACCTCCACGGTCCCCTCCTGGGACTACTGGTTGGGGGCCCTGGGGGTGACTGTGGGGGAGGGGACATCCCAGAGTCAAGAGGCAGCAGGACTTACCTGGCACAACCGTGGTCTGGGTCTGGGCAGCTGGGGGAAAGAGAAGGCAGGTCAGACACAGTGCACAGAAGGGGCTTCACGTGGACAAAGCGGGGGATGCTAAGTTGCAGAGCAGCTGAGGGGTCAGTCCGTGCACCTGCTCTGCCATGGAGGCGGGGGGCCCTAGCCATCCTCAACCCTCCAAAGAGGCTTCTCCTGAGAGGTCCAGGCAGACCGGCACCCCTTATTTCCAATGTCAGGTGATTGACTCTGTGTCTTGACGACAGAGTGGACCCGGAGCCAATCGTCAGCCTCACAGCTTTTATGGATCCACTGAGGCAGTGAGACAGGGCTCCAGCTCCAGGTCAGGTTCCGTGTGTGATCTGTCAGGCTCGACCTTAGGGGATGACACCGTGGTGCCTGGCAGGTCACACAGGGGCCACTGCCCTGCTCACAGCAGACCTGCTGCCCAGACTGTGCTTCCCAGTTCCTTGGAGGGGCCACGGTGCAGGACTCAGGAGACAGAACCTAGTCCACCGGCAGCCCCAGCCCACGACCTCTGCTCAGAGACCTGGCAGACCTGTTCTCTTTTGCCTTGGTTTGCACTGTGGCATGGAGCAGAAGGCTTAAAGTCACTTTCAGCTTGTTTTTTTGCCCTAATTCTCCGTCTACATACCCAGGGGCCAGACAAAAGCTATTATACTAAATAAGCAAAGCAGTGAGAGGATTTCAAGGAAAAGGGAAATGTAGAAAATGCTTCATGAGGGGATCAGAATATAAGCAAGAAACCACACCCAGAGAAGCACACCCAGCTCATTTGAGACCCACCTGAGCAGACGACGCTGGCATCCTCGCTGTGCCCACAGTTGTGTGTGTTCCAGGGGTTGTGGGAGCAGCTCCACAGGTAGGTCTCATGCCCTGAGCAGCCCACTTCATCCAGGACAATGGGCCCTGAGCCCTGCCCGAACCGGGCACTTCCTGGAGCTGCAATGGCCCAGCCACACTCCAGCTGCCTGCAGACCACGTTGGCGTCGTTGGTGTCCCAGCTGTCATCACACACGGTGCCCCAGGAGCCTCCGTAAAGGACCTCCACCCGGCCCTGACACCTGTCACCTCCGTTCACCAGCCTCAAGGCCAAACCCGATTCGGTTCCTGGAAGGAAGCATGAAAAGTCATTCTCTTTGTCTCCTGAAGGAGGGAGTCCTGATGTCTGAGTGAGATTTGGATATCTTGCGAGGAAAGAGACTGAGTCTAGGTCTTGTTCCTTATCGAGAGCAATTGACTGAAGTCTGGCCATCATCGCCGACCCACCAGGGACTGTGTCACAGAACTGCAGCTGTGTGCTGAGCTATGCATTCTCTGATTCATTCCCCACAAAAGCAGGAATTCAGGAGCGGAGCTCAGCCTTGGGATGCCAGAGGGAGAGGGGTGTCCACGTCCTGCCTCCTTAGTGACCCCTGGGATGGACAGGAGCCTGTGCATCAGGGTACCTCCTGACACAGCTTCCCAGCCCCCACCAAGTTGCCTCTTTCTGCTGCTCACCCCACTCGGGTCTCTACCTCACCTGAACCGAGCTTGTTCTGAAGGCTTGCTTTCCACTGAACTCTTTCCAGGTCATTTTGAAACGCAAAACTTAGCCTGGATCTAAAATAAACCACGGACCCACTGCCTATCACCGGAGCCCATGGAGATGACTGGGGAACAGGCACCTGTTGCCAGCAGGCTGCTCCCAGTCTGCCCAAGCCTTGCCAGCGGGAGGTCTAGAACAAAGGGACTCTTCCTGTTGGGATGTAGACTCGAGGCTGACCCCTGCCCCATGACAGGAAGTAAAGTTAGAGTGAAGCCCAAACACATAAAAAAGCAGAGGTATAAAAAGTGGTTAAGACAGGTAGTCTTGGAACCTCTGGATCCAGCTGTACCTGAAGACAGAACTACCACTAAATGTCTTAGACATGAAAGTAACTGGCTCCTCGTCTAGCTTAAGTGAATGTCAGTTGGAATCCTACCACTTGCAAACTAAAACAGCGTAACTAATACATTCTCTAACGGATAGGTGAAGGTTATCCACGGTTCTGATGAGTAGAGGGAATCCCCAACAGTGAATGAGGTGGTGAACACAGAGTCTTAACCCAAGATTTAGACATTGACTGGAGTACTGAACACTGATAGTTCGGTAGGATGCAAGTGGTGCTTACCATAAGCAGTTGTCGGATACCACCAATCTGGAGGGGAAAGAAAGCAGGATTACAAAGAAAGTCAGTACAATCAAGGTTGGTCTAATGACCTGTAACTGGGATCAGGACAGTGGGGTCTGAGGAGCTCCATGGTCCAGGGAGAAGAAGCCGTTTCTGAGAGTTTGCTGTGAACTCAGATCATGTCATCAAGGTACACACTCATCTACTGAGGCGGCACAGCCCACAGAGCCATCAGCATGCCCTGCTGACTGGGTGCTTCTTGGTAATCGCATCCCCTAGACAGGTGGAGGACAGGTAAAAGATCTGTCCTCCCAGCACACTTAACTCTCAGTCCAGAGAATACGTTCAAGCAGAAATGACCCCAGGACAGACCACCCTGTCACCCAAAGCTCTGGGGAGACACCGTGTAGCCTCGAAGTCCTGAAATCACTGAGCCAGCCCAGAGGATGTCTGTGTTATGGCTCATCTGGAACCATCTTCGTGCTCTAGAGTGACCAGGGCAGGTACTGAGAGGTGGAAAACCTCCACAGTCCCCACCTGGGGGTGACTGTGGGGGAGGGGACATCCCAGAGTCAAGAGGCAGCAGGACTTACCTGGCACAACCGTGGTCTGGCTCTGGGCAGCTGTGGGAGAAAGAAGGCAGGTCAGACAGTGCACAGAAGGGGCTTCACGTGGACAAAGCGGGGGATGCTAAGTTGCAGAGCAGCTGAGGGGTCAGTCCGTGCACCTGCTCTGCCATGGAGGCGGGGGGCCCTAGCCATCCTCAACCCTCCAAAGAGGCTTCTCCTGAGAGGTCCAGGCAGACCGGCACCCCTTATTTCCAATGTCAGGTGATTGACTCTGTGTCTTGATGACAGAGTGGACCCGGAGCCAATCGTCAGCCTCACAGCTTTTATGGATCCACTGAGGCAGTGAGACAGGGCTCCAGCTCCAGGTCAAGTTCCGTGTGTGATCTGTCAGGCTCGACCTTAGGGGATGACACCGTGGTGCCTGGCAGGTCACACAGGGGCCACTGCCCTGCTCACAGCAGACCTGCTGCCCAGACCGTGCTTCCCAGTTCCTTGGAGGGGCCACAGTGCAGGACTCAGGAGACAGAACCTAGTCCACCGGCAGCCCCAGCCCATGACCTCCGCTCAGAGACCTGGCAGACCTGTTCTCTTTTGCCTTGGTTTGCACTGTGGCATGGAGCAGAAGGCTTAAAGTCACTTTCAGCTTGTTTTTTTGCCCTAATTCTCCGTCTACATACCCAGGGGCCAGACAAAAGCTATTATACTAAATAAGCAAAGCAGTGAGAGGATTTCAAGGAAAAGGGAAATGTAGAAAATGCTTCATGAGGGGATCAGAATATAAGCAAGAAACCACACCCAGAGAAGCACACCCAGCTCATTTGAGACCCACCTGAGCAGACGACGCTGGCATCCTCGCTGTGCCCACAGTTGTGTGTGTTCCAGGGGTTGTGGGAGCAGCTCCACAGGTAGGTCTCATGCCCTGAGCAGCCCACTTCATCCAGGACAATGGGCCCTGAGCCCTGCCCGAACCGGGCACTTCCTGGGGCTGAAATAGCCCAGCCACATTCCAGCTGCCTGCAGACCACGTTGGCGTCATTGGTGTCCCAACTGTCATCACACACGGTGCCCCAGGAGCCTCCGTAAAGGACCTCCACCCGGCCCTGACACCTGTCACCTCCGTTCACCAGCCTCAAGGCCAAACCCGATTCGGTTCCTGGAAGGAAGCACGAAAAGTCATTCTCTTTGTCTCCTGAAGGAGGGAGTCCTGATGTCTGAGTGAGATTTGGATATCTTGCGAGGAAAGAGACTGAGTCTAGGTCTTGTTCCTTATCGAGAGCAATTGACTGAAGTCTGGCCATCATCGCCGACCCACCAGGGACTGTGTCACAGAACTGCAGCTGTGTGCTGAGCTATGCATTCTCTGATTCATTCCCCACAAAAGCAGGAATTCAGGAGCGGAGCTCAGCCTTGGGATGCCAGAGGGAGAGGGGTGTCCACGTCCTGCCTCCTTAGTGACCCCTGGGATGGACAGGAGCCTGTGCATCAGGGTACCTCCTGACACAGCTTCCCAGCCCCCACCAAGTTGCCTCTTTCTGCTGCTCACCCCACTCGGGTCTCTACCTCACCTGAACCGAGCTTGTTCTGAAGGCTTGCTTTCCACTGAACTCTTTCCAGGTCATTTTGAAACGCAAAACTTAGCCTGGATCTAAAATAAACCACGGACCCACTGCCTATCACCGGAGCCCATGGAGATGACTGGGGAACAGGCACCTGTTGCCAGCAGGCTGCTCCCAGTCTGCCCAAGCCTTGCCAGCGGGAGGTCTAGAACAAAGGGACTCTTCCTGTTGGGATGTAGACTCGAGGCTGACCCCTGCCCCATGACAGGAAGTAAAGTTAGAGTGAAGCCCAAACACATAAAAAAGCAGAGGTATAAAAAGTGGTTAAGACAGGTAGTCTTGGAACCTCTGGATCCAGCTGTACCTGAAGACAGAACTACCACTAAATGTCTTAGACATGAAAGTAACTGGCTCCTCGTCTAGCTTAAGTGAATGTCAGTTGGAATCCTACCACTTGCAAACTAAAACAGCGTAACTAATACATTCTCTAACGGATAGGTGAAGGTTATCCACGGTTCTGATGAGTAGAGGGAATCCCCAACAGTGAATGAGGTGGTGAACACAGAGTCTTAACCCAAGATTTAGACATTGACTGGAGTACTGAACACTGATAGTTCGGTAGGATGCAAGTGGTGCTTACCATAAGCAGTTGTCGGATACCACCAATCTGGAGGGGAAAGAAGGCAGGATTACAAAGAAGGTCAATAGAATCAAGGTTGGTCTAATGACCTGTAACTGGGATCAGGACAGTGGGGTCTGAGGAGCTTCATGGTCCAGGGAGAAGAGGCCGTTTCTGAGAGTTTGCTGTGAACTCAGATCATGTCATCAAAGGTACACACTCATCTACTGAGGCGGCATAGCCCACAGAGCCATCAGCATGCCCTGCTGACTGGGTACTTCTTGGTAATAGCATCATCTAGACTCCACCTGAGGTGGAGGACAGGAAAAGACTCTGTCCTCTCCATACACATAACTCTTGGTCCAGAGAACACATTCAAGCAGAAATGACCCCAGGACAGACCACACTGTCACCCATAGCTCTGGGGAGACATTGTGTAGCCATGTACTCCTGAAATCACTGAGCCAGTCCAGAGGATGCTTGTGTTACAGCTCATCTGGATCTGTCTTTGTGGTCCAGAGTGACCAGGGCAGGTACTGAGAGGTGGAAAACCTCCACAGTCCCCTCCTGGGACAACTGGTTGAGGGCCCTTGGGGTGACTGTGGGGAGGGGACATCCCAGAGTCAAGAGGCAGCAGGACTTACCTGGCACAACCGTGGTCTGGCTCTGGGCAGCTGTGGGAGAAAGAAGGCAGGTCAGACACAGTGCACAGAAGGGGCTTCACGTGGACAAAGCGGGGGATGCTAAGTTGCAGAGCAGCTGAGGGGTCAGTCCGTGCACCTGCTCTGCCATGGAGGCGGGGGGCCCTAGCCATCCTCAACCCTCCAAAGAGGCTTCTCCTGAGAGGTCCAGGCAGACCGGCACCCCTTATTTCCAATGTCAGGTGATTGACTCTGTGTCTTGATGACAGAGTGGACCCGGAGCCAATCGTCAGCCTCACAGCTTTTATGGATCCACTGAGGCAGTGAGACAGGGCTCCAGCTCCAGGTCAGGTTCCGTGTGTGATCTGTCAGGCTCGACCTTAGGGGATGACACCGTGGTGCCTGGCAGGTCACACAGAGGCCACTGCCCTGCTCACAGCAGACCTGCTGCCCAGACCGTACTTCCCAGTTCCTTGGAGGGGCCACAGTGCAGGACTCAGGAGACAGAACCTAGTCCACCGGCAGCCCCAGCCCATGACCTCTGCTCAGAGACCTGGCAGACCTGTTCTCTTTTGCCTTGGTTTGCACTGTGGCATGGAGCAGAAGGCTTAAAGTCACTTTCAGCTTGTTTTTTTGCCCTAATTCTCCGTCTACATACCCAGGGGCCAGACAAAAGCTATTATACTAAATAAGCAAAGCAGTGAGAGGATTTCAAGGAAAAGGGAAATGTAGAAAATGCTTCATGAGGGGATCAGAATATAAGCAAGAAACCACACCCAGAGAAGCACACCCAGCTCATTTGAGACCCACCTGAGCAGACGACGCTGGCATCCTCGCTGTGCCCACAGTTGTGTGTGTTCCAGGTGCTGTGGGAGCAGCTCCACAGGTAGGTCTCATGCCCTGAGCAGCCCACGTCGTCCAGGACAATGGGCCCTGAGCCCTGCCCGAACCGGGCACTTCCTGGGGCTGCAATGGCCCAGCCACACTCCAGCTGCCTGCAGACCACGTTGGCGTCGTTGGTGTCCCAGCTGTCATCACACACGGTGCCCCAGGAGCCTCCGTAAAGGACCTCCACCCGGCCCTGACACCTGTCACCTCCGTTCACCAGCCTCAAGGCCAAACCCGATTGGATCCCTAGAGGGCAGCACAGACAACCATTTCATGTTTCTCTTGAGGTCACAGGCCTAAGGCAGGTTCCAGACTCAGGGGACTTCTAATGGCTTTAGATCAAAGCAGTCCATTCTATAGGAAATCAACCCTGAATATTGACTGAAAGGACCAATGCTGAAGCTGCAACTCCAGTACTTTGGCCCCCTGATGGAAAGAGTTGCCTCATTGGAAAAGACCCTGATGCTGGGAAAGATTGAAGGCAGGAGGAGAAAGGGACAACAGAGATTGAGATGGTTGGATGGCATCACCAACTCAATGAACATGAGTTTGAGCAAGGTCCAGGAGATGGTGAAGAACAGGGAAGACTGGTGTGCTGCAGTCCATGGGGTTGCAAAGAGTCGGATACAACTAAGTGACTAAACAACAGTAAATGGCCACATTTCCCTGGGCTGGGTGTCACCTTTGAACATGGCTGTGAGTTAACCTTCCTCACAGGGAAATAAACATAGATTCTCTTCCCCCAGCCCAGGTTGCCAGGACCTCAGGCTCTCCTGGCTGTAACTCTCAGCTCTCCTACTGGAGGGGCCCCCAGGGTGGGTTACAGGACCTCTGCACCCCAGGCTAAAGGACCATGGTTCCTCTAGAGTGAGCAAAAACTAGTGAGGCCTCATATGGACTCAGGTAAAGCCTAGACAAGCTGGCCACCTCAACAGATTTCAACTGCCTCTCCAGGCTCTGTAGCCAGTGACTCTGAATCCTAGCCTGACCCGAGGTCAGCATGCATTGGTGAGGATAACATGGTGGGCATGGGGCGCGGGAAACAGGACTCTCTTAGAGACAGAAAACCAAGCTCCATCTTGGAGCTCCTTAGAGATGTCTCTGCAGGTTGATCCCTCCCCTATCTCAGAGTCAAGGTCCATGGAAGAGACACCCATTCAGTGAGGCCTTGTTCAGAGGCCCTCCCCCTTTGAGAGCTGAGCACCCCATCCCTTATGCCTTCTGCACCTCTTCTGGACCAGATATAGATCTCTGGGTGCAGCAGGGGAATAAGCCCACAAGGATCCCACATAACAAATGTTACCTTCAGTTGTGCTCACTGTTGAGAGTTCCTCCGTGGCAAATATAACTGCAGAGTGGAGAGAAGGAAAGGTCATTGGGTTGTGGCTCTCCTCCAGGGAGGACTGGCCCTCAAGCTCGGCTCGGAAACGGGGCTGGAGGCAAAGATCCGGAAGCCCTGCCCACTGCCCCAAGACTGTGTTCCTGCCGAAGCAGAAGGCAAATCTGTCTGTCTGCCAGCCCTCATTCAATGTTGGAGGCCACCAGGGACATTCTTGGTTCCTGTTACCACTTCCTATGCTTCCATAATCTCCATTCAAAAAAATTACCCTATCGATGAATGGCCCAAATCTGTTCATAAGACTGAACTTGAAATGGGCTTCCCCGGTAGCTCAGCAGTAAAGAGTGTGCCTGCAATGCAGGAGACACAGGAGACCTGGGTTCAGTCCCTGGTTAGGGAAGATACCCTGAAGGAGGGCATGGAAACCCACTCCAGTATTCTTACCTGGAGAATCTCATGGACAGAGGAGCCTGGCAGGCTACAGTCCTTGGGGTTGCAGAGTCGGACACAACTGAAGCAACCGAACATGCACGCAAAGTTCAGATACCAACTGCCTATTTCAATGGCGCAAACATACTCCGAGATGACGACATCTACTGTCACTGAGATATTCCCAAGGGTGGCCCCAACTAGGAGGAAAGATGTTTCCAAAGATGCATCTCCAAAGTCAAGGTACCTGCTGCAACGCGACTGCTTGGACAGAAATGCTCTCTTGGGGGACACATTCTCAGGTGATGACTGGATTTCATGGCCACATCCTATGTTTAGTGACATGTATGTGCACACAGCAGCCCACATAGTAAATGCCAGAGGTTGCTCTGAGTGTGTGTGTGTTCAGTCGTGTCCGACTCTTCGCAACCCCATAGACTGTAGCCCACCAGGCTCCTCTGTCCATGGAAATTTTCAGGCAAGAATACCGGAATGGGTCTCCATTTCCTACTCCAGGGGATCTTCCCGACCTAGGGATCAAACCTGTGTCTCCTGCCTCTCTTGCACTAGCAGACGGATTCTTTACCGCTGTGCCACCTGGGAAGCAGGAATAGCCAACTGGATTGCCTGTAGGCTTTTCCCAAGGTGCATTCTGGGTGTTTTTTAGCTCCACCTTCTGCCCCCTTCTGGATTTCTATGAATGGTCCCTGCAGAAATCCAGCTTCCACCTATGCCTTTCTCCTGGAGGTCAATCACCAGAAATCTGTCCCTCAAGTCACTCCCAGGCCATTTCCGGACCCCCAGGGCATGCTCTGAAAGGGCAGGGATTGGCCTCAACATAGCCAAGACCCAATAGCAGGGTCAGCTGCCCTAAGTGAGCACATGAAAGACGCTAATGTACCAAAGTTGGCACAAAGGGTGTGTATGCTCACTGTGGAGAAGGAGGAGAGAGGATCCATTTAGAAAGAATCGTGGACAGAGGCAAAGACACCTGTTCTGGGTTCAAATCCCTGCCCAGCCACTGACCCACCACATGACCTGAGACATAGAACTTGACAAGTTAACTAATGATGCCCTGGTTCCCCCATCTGCACAAAGTTAATTATACTACTCACCTCAAAGTGCTTTTTTTAGGAGGGGGGAGATTTCACGACAGTAGCACTTACTATGTGCACTAGTTGAGCACTTATTCTGTGCCAGCCAGTCTTTCAAATGCTTTTTTTAAAAAAATATATTAACTCATTCATTGTAAGAAAATAATTTTGTGTAGGGTACAAAGCAAGTCCTTGGGAGATAGTAACTGTGTTCTATAGAACTGTCGTTCATGGCAAGAAGAGGTACTGATTCTCCCCCGCCACCACCACCTCCTGATTCCAAGCTGAAGCTAATCTCATGCAACGAATAACTGACAGGTAGAGAGAAGAAACCTGAGCATCGAAGAATCGATGCTTTTGAACTGTGGTGTTGGAGAAGGCTCTTGAGAGTCCCTTGGACTGCAAGGAGATCCAACCAGTCCATCCTAAAGGAGATCAGTCCTGGGTGTTCATTGGAAGGACTGATGTTGAAGCTGAAACTCCAATACTTTGGCCACCTGATGCGAAGAGCTGACTCATTGGAAAAGACTCTGATGCTGGGAAGGATTGAAGGCAGGAGGAGAAGGAGACCACAGAGGATGAGATGGTTGGATGGCATGACTGACTCCATGGACATGAGTTTGAGTAAACTGTGGGAGTTGGTGATGGACAGGGAGGCCTGGCGTTCATGGGGTCGCAAAGAGTCAGACACGACTGAGCGACTGAACTGACTGACTGAGAGAGACAAAGGGAGAAGAAGGACAGAGGGAACTGGTTGGGTGTGTGTCTGGGACACACCAAGGGTCTTGGCACCCCTGGACTCCTCCTACTCCATCCTTGCCTTCTAAAGGGCAGGCCCTTGTCCTGTGACCAAGGCTGCACTTAACCTCAGTTTGCCGCAACCCTGGCTGACCCAGCCAACAAGAAAAGCCTCGGGGAAGGCAAGTAAAGAAAAAATGTCTTACCGTCGTTTATAGTCTGGAAATTCCTCTGATCTAGAAAGAAATACAGATTCATCTTAGTCAGTTCTGCTGTTTGTAAATGACACGGTCACAGCAAAGGGCTTGAGGGTCACCTTACAATCATGCCAGGGGGCGCTGTGATTCAGTCTTGAGCGGCAGCATTCTTGCTGAAAGCGTTTGGGGTTTTGTAATAGAACTTCAAAACAAATTGGCTATGGGGCTATCAGTAGTTTTAGATGTAATAAAGTACGTGTCTGTTTACCATGCGCCCTAACACTAGTTAAGAGTCCCATGCGATCTATGCTCAGAAAGCACCCAGCTTATTTCATTCTCCTGAGTACTATCTTTTCTGCCGAGCAGACTGCATCGATCTCCAAGTCTGAGGATTTTGTGGATGGGAACCTTGTCTGAGCCCTCTCTCTGGACTAAGGGGAGGATGTCCAGCCTAAGGAGATGGTAGAGAGGGACAGGAAGGCACAAAATGGAGGCTGTGCCAGAGTGCTTGTTGCTTGTTGTAACAATTCAAGACGTGACCAAGGATTAGCATCCTGAAAATGTGCTCATGGATCCTTCTCTGGATTCGCCTCCATCGTCTCCATGCAGATTTAAACAAGGACTTAGAAGGCAAACAAGGATTGAGTCTGAGTTGCAGCTGCCCACTTGCCTGCTCTTCACTTGTTTGACCCCAAAGAACGGTGTTCTACCACCAATGGCAGGTGACACTTCTGAACTCCATTGATCAGAAGTCCTTTTTTTTTTCCCTAGAGCTTCAGAAAATGTGTCAAAGGCACAGTTTGGGAAATGGAACTTAGAGATAAGCCCCCATCAGGGCACTATGATGCTTAGATAAAATATTAGAAGGGTTCAGCATGGAGTGGAGAAGTATCTAATTCAGGGTGGAGGTGATGTAAGGTGACTAAGTCAGCCTAAGTTTATATCTGTTCCCTCGAGTTCCTGGCATCAGTGCCAAGAATAACAGAAAAATGCTCTTCCTTCCTCCTCTGTCTGGCCAACTCGTACACAAGCCCTGTACCTCCCTTTACCTGTGACTTCCACAGTGTAGCTCTCTCTGATGGCTTGAGCACATGCCTCTTGCCAAGCACATCTCTCCCCAGCACCCATCACAGCTGTACTTCTAGCTGTGTGTTCAGAGATTACTGTCTATCTTTCCATAAAACCCTAAGTCCCTACAGGGGCCGCTCCTGTTTAGAAGGATCTTGGTAGGACTAGCTCTTGACAGATGAGGTGGCACGGATGTTGAGCCCATTGTGAAAGATGTGTGAAAGTTCAATGTTAGCAACTCTCTTATGGAAAAGTCTTTACATCAACAAGCCAGACTTACGATGTAGCCAATAACCATTTGGGAAAATGTTTAAAACCTGCATTTACTTGACATTAAGCAAAACATAGACATTAAGAAAAAATAAGTTTAAAAAGGTAGCACTTAAAATATATGCATAGATCTGTCACTTGCTTTGGAAATTCCCAGTCAAATCTTATAAGTACATTGCAAACATGAAAGCTTAATTCAGTCCTGGGCCATGTAGCATGGTTGCTCAAAACTGGGTCTGCAGACCATTTTATTTTCGGTTATATAAAAATGCAGATTCCTAAGTCCCACCCCAGACCATCCAAATCCAAGTGTCTGTGGTAGGGAGGTGAATTCTAAGGACCTGCATTCAACCAAACACCCTAGTTGATTTTGATGTGCACTGAGCTTTGAGGCAAAGGCAAAATAAAATCGAAGAAGAAACAAACTGTATAACCACAGTTCATTTGTGCTGTAGCTGAAAGAAGTTTCTCTTGCCTTTGTATTTCCATAAAGGACACAAATCATATTACCCAATCCTCATACCATTCACTAAAGTCCAGGGAGGCAGTGCTTATTCTTCAGATATAAATAGCTGTATAGAATGATAAACTTTAAACCAAATACAGGATACCGTTTTCAAAATACTTACCATGTGTTCTGGGAGGATTTGACTCAGAAACTATAAAAGAAAAAAGGAAAAATCAGACACATGCATGTTTCAGGCACAAGGACCCTAACCAAGAAATCCACCTTTGAGCCACTGCTTTTCTTTCTTTTTTTTTTTTTTAAATAAATTTATTTATTTTAGTTGGGGGCTAATTACTTTACAATATTGTAGTGGTTTTTGCCATACATTGACATGAATCAGCCATGGGTTTATATGTGTTCCCCATCCTGAACCCCCTCCCACCTCCCTCCCCATCCCATCCCTCTGGGTCATCCCATTGCCCCAGCCCTGAGCATTTGTCTCATGCATTGAACCTGGAATGGTGTTCTGTTTCACATATGATAATATACATGTTTCAATGCTATTCTCCCAGAACGTCCCACCCTCACCTTCTCCCTCAGAGTCCACAAGACTGTTCTATGCATCTGCGTCTCTTATTCTGTCTCACATATAGGGTTATCGTTACCATCTTTCAAATTCCATATATGTGCATTAGTATACTGTATTGGTGTTTTTCTTTCTGGCTTACTTCACTCTATAATGGGCTCCAGTTTCATCCATCTCAATAGAACTGATTCAAATGTATTCTTTTTAATGGCTGAGTAATATTCCATTGTGTATATGTACCACAGCTTCCTTATCCATTCATCTGCTGATGGACATCTAGGTTGCTTCCATGTCCTGGCTATTGTAAACAGTGCTGCGATGAACATTGGGGTACACGCGTCTCTTTCAATTCTGGTTTCCTCGGTGTGTATGCCCAGCAGTGGGATTGCTGGGTCATATGGCAGTTCTATTCCCAGTTTTTTAAGGCATCTCCACAGTGGCTGTACTAGTTTGCATTCCCACCAACAGTGTAAGAGGGTTCTGCTTTTCTTACAGTTGACTCTGAATTAAAGATCTAGTGCAATGAGAGATCTAGGCTCACTTCCAAAATGCCTGCAGGGTGAAAGTCCACAGAGACTTGCTTTTTTTAAGAAAAAGGGAGTCTGCACTTTTGTTATCTCTTCTCCTTCCTTGCACACACCCAAGGAGGCCCATTTTTAAAAGCTTAATTGTGGCAGATGATTTTGAACATTTTCTAGCCTGGGGACCTGGGGTCATACTCCAGAGTTTTACATCATACTCAGGAGTTTTGCCTGTGTCACCTCAGCTCATCCTCATACAATCCCATAGAGAAGCTGGCTTGAGTAGGTGACCCAGATCAACTGGCCAGCAAGTGACAGCCGGACCTGTATTCAGACGGTTGCTCTTAACCATTTTGCTGTTCTGCCTCCCAGTGCATATATATTCACCATTTGTATTATTTGGCTCAAATCATAGTCTGTGCTTTTGCACAAGCAAGTATACTCATGCACACACAGGACTGCCATAAAAGAGGAATTAGGGAGCAGAAGCAGTTAGCATTTAAAGCATTGACTGAGGCCAGGGTATTCATTATTTCCCCAAGACTTGTTAGCAATTCTAGAGAAGAAGAGGAATGTGATTCTCACCAGAGAGGCTCAGCTAGATACTGCTGCCCCCTGCTGCCCCTGCCGCCCTGCTGTCTGTAACCCCTGCTGGACACCCAGGGGGCAGCCTGGGGGCCAGAGACCTTAGGAAAGGAGTGTGACTGGACCGACAATGGTATGCAGCCTGGGAGCCTATCTCATGGTCAGTATGGAACCTCACAAGGAAGGAGCTAAGGGTCTAGGTGGACCCCATCAGAGGAAACCCTTCCTGTCCCACATCTAAAACCCAGCAGAACTCTCTGTGGCAGTCCCTCCTGAGTCCTTGGGGGTGGCCTTGGGCACCACAATCGCCCAGCCCGGGAGTTCAGATAGACTTACCAGAGCTGAGTAACTCCCAGAAAGCACTTTCCGTGGTTTCTCTCGTTGTTGATGTTGCTGAAACAACAAAGAAGAACAGCCAAATGAGAGCTCTTCCAAAAACAAGTGTTAAAGCCAGACCCACCCTCCTTCCCATCAGCTAATTGGAGCAGCAGAGGGAGTTGCATTGCTGTTTGCTTTGGAGGGTCGCTGGACCCGTCATTCATGAATTCATTGATTCACTCAAGGAATATGGACCAGTCTCTGACCACACAGGGGGGACAGAGCAGAGGGATCCATCACTGAAGGTAAGATGCAGTCCTCTGGAGCTCAGAGGCCGATGGCAGCCAGACTTTGTGCATGTGCTCAGCCGCTCAGTCGTGTCCAATTCTTTGCGACCCCAGGCTCCTTGGTCCATGGGATTTCCCAGACAAGAATACTGGAGTGGGTTGCCATGCCCTCCTCCAGGGGATCTTCCTGACCCAGGGATTGAACCCGTGTCTCTTGCACCTACCTCCTACATAGGCAGGCAAGTTCTTTACCACTGAGCCACCTGGGAAGCCCCTGGCCGCCAGACTTGCTAGTAATTTTCCATTTTGGCCAATGAGGAACACAGTGGACGGGAAATGGAAATCTCAAAAGAAGCAATTCCTGGGCTTAGAAGAAGGGCAGGAGGAATCCAGAGAGGACAGGATCTTTCAACAAGGCTTAGAAGAAGGCATAGATATATGTCAAGAAAAAAACAGGGTGAAAGTTGTTGAGTTGCCAGATGAAACTCAGAATGCCCAGTAAAATCTGAATTTCAGATAAACAATGAATTCTTCTTTAATGTAAGTATGTTCAAAATATCACATGGAATATATGTATACTTTAAATTTATCTAAAATTTGAATTTAACTGGATGTATTATATTTTTATTTACAATATCTGGCTACTCTCCAGTATTCTTGCCAGGGAAATCCAAAGGGCAGAGGAGCCTGGCGGGCTATGGTCCATGGGGGATCCCAAAGAGTCAGACATAACTGAAGTGGCTTAGCACTCACTAGATGGAAGACATCCCAGCGCTGGCAGTAGACAAGAAGTTGTCTTAACTGTCCTTTAGGTAACTAACCCCCGAGCCAGATCCACTGAGCTCTCCATCCTTTCTGTAGACCTACTGACCACTAGCACTGGTGGGCTAATTACTAGTACACTTGGCAATTTGCATTCCAACCAAGTTGTGTGATCAGTGAATGACAGATATGAGTCCTGAACCTGTTTATGTTGATTGTACTTGACACTAAAATAAATATTAAGTAAATTGATCAAATATTGGTACAAAAAAAAATAAGGCCGAATGCTTTGGAAATAAAATTAAGGTGCTAAAAAGACATCAAGTGGGTTAGGCAGCAAAAAGGAGAAAGATATTTAAAGCAAGTGAATTTATACTCTTGTTCATTTGTTCATTCAGTCACTGAATCATGTCCCGCACTTTTGCGATCCCATGGACTGTAGCTTGCCAAGCTCCTGTGCCTGGGATTTCCCAGGCAAGAATACTGGAGTGGGTTGCCATTTCCTTCTCCAGGGGATCTTCCTGAGCCAGGAATCGGACTCTCATCTCCTACATTAGCAGACAGATTCTTTACCACTGAGCCACCTGCGAGGCTGCTTTTGTTCATGCTCTGCTTAGAGAGACTAAAAATTAAAAGTTATAGATATGCCGAATGGGAGCAGTTTATGTAAGAAATGTGCGGCAGAACTACAGAAGACCTCTGCTGAGAGAGAAGCCTACAGCAACAAATTGGCGACTCAAAGTGTGTTTGTGTTTTAAGATAAAAGGAAGCATTTAAAATGTGTATCTATCATATTTTATGATTTTAAAAAATATTTTTGAAGAAGAAAAGCAACTGCCTGACCCAGTCACATTAGAAAAGTATTCTTTTAGAACAATAGCTCTTAAAATGGTTCCATGAATCTTCAGCACCAGCCAGCACCTGGGAATTTGTAAAAAAAAAAACAAAAAAAGCAAATTCTTAGGCCTCCCCCAGACTTAAGAATTTACCCTGGAGATGATGTCCAACAATATGTATCCACTCCAGGTGATTCTGACACACGTTAAGGTTTGAAAACCACTGTCTACAGCCTGCAGCAAAAGTGTTTTGACAGAGTGGTAGGGAATAATTTATTCAACAATCACGCTCCTGGCAGAAAGTGAAGAGGAACAATGGACTCTAGATTAGGGTGAAAGAGAAGAGTAAAAAAGCTGGCTTGAAACTCAGCATTAAAAAAACTAAGATGAAGGCATCTAGTGTCATCACTTCATGGCAAATAGCAGGGGCAAAAGTGGAAGCAGTAACAGATTTTATTTTCTTGGGCTCCAAAATCACTGCAGATGATGACTGCAGCCATGAAATTGAAAGGCGTTTGCTCCTTGGAATGAAAGGCAAACCTAGACAGCAAGTTAAAAAGCAGAGACATCACTTTGCCGACAAAGGTCCGTAGAGTCAAAGCTATGGTTTCTCCAGTAGCTGTGTACAGATGTGAGAGCTGGACCATAAAGAAGACTGAGCGCCATAAAGAAATCTGATGCTTTTGAACTGTGGTGTTGGAGAAGACTCCTGAGAATCCCTTGGACTCCAAGGAGATCAAACCAGTCCATCCTAAAGGTGATCAGCCCTGAATATTCATTTGAAGGACTGATGCTCCAATATTTTGGTCACCTGATACAAAGAGCCAACTGTTGGAAAAGACCCTGATGCTGGGAAAGATTGAAGGCAGGAGGAGAAGGGGACAGCAGAGGATGAGATGGTTAGATAGCATCCCTGATTCAATGGACATGAATTTGAGAAAACTCTGGGAGATAGTGGAGGACGGAGGAGCCTGGCGCACTGCAGTCCAAGCGGTGGCAAAGAGTTGGACATAACTTAGCGACTGAAAAACAACAACAGCTGGATGCCTGACTCCAGCAGGCAGGGGGAATGTTGAGATGACACAGTGCTGCCTCTAGAAATTGGCTCTAGTGGATGAAACTTAGAGACAGTTAGAGGACAGGGAACTGAGAGCTCCGATTGAGGGATGTTGGGAGTCCAAAAGAAGATCTCCCGGAATGGAACCAGGACTTCTGAGCAGATGTGCACCAGGCAAAGGGGAAGATGGGCTCCAAGGAAGTAAAACACTATAAATAAACTTCCCTTGAGAAGCAACCTCATAAGAATGAAACTACCAACTCTATGTAAAGCTCTTGGCTGTCTCCTCAGATGAAGAGATGAGTCGGGTTTCTGGGTGGAAGGTCGGAATATAGGGCTATCAGTCATTCTAAACTGATTCATAGGTTTGATACCATTTCCATCAAAAAGTTTTTCTTAGGTTGGTCTTTAAAAAACAATTTTGAAGTTTATCAAGAAAAATAAATAGGCTAGAAATGACTGATAAGTTCTTGAAAAAGAAAAAAATACTGATGAGGAGGGGGGAAGGACAGTGTGGGTTTGGGACTGGGGGTCCTGCCCACCTATGAGCCTGGGAGACGGTGCCTTGAATTCAAATTCTAGCTCTGCTGTTTATCTGTTCTCTAAACTTGGGCAAGTCGTTTATTCTCACTCAGTCCTAGTCTCTTCATCTGTAAACAGATAGTCATCCTAACCTACTTCACAAGGTTATTGTGAAGACAAAGCTAGAAAAATATATCAGGTGCTTCATTGATATAGTGTTTGCCATGTTGTCAGCATTCAAAAAATTATGATTAGCTCCAAATTATTCAAAATAAAGCTATAAAAATGAGAGCAAAGTTTAAAATTTAAATTATTTTAGAATCATTTTAGATATTTACTTCACACCAGAAGGCAAAATAATTTTCAGAACCAAAGAACAGGATTTTATTAAATAAATGAAAACAGGAAACTGATTACATGTTTATTTGATTTTTGTGAAATTTCTAGATTTTAAATCAACAGGAAATTACAAAGAAAAATAGCAATAAATTTAATTATGTAAAAATATTTGTGCAGAAGGAAATCAAAATTTAAAGGCAAATAACAAATTGGGAAAATATTTGTCATCAATATAATGGACAAAGTGGAGAGACTTTGTTCAATATAATGGGCAAACAGAGAGAGATTCTATAAACCAACAAAGATGACACTAACTTTCATACACAAAAAATAGAGGATAAAAACAGACAATTCAAGTAAAGGAATTTAAATGGCTTAAAATTTTTCACCTTCACTATAAAGCAAAGAAATGCAAATTAAAATAACCACACCAATTTTTATCCAACAATTCAGCCAAAAGTTTTGAATGGTAATATTCAGATTTAGCGAAGCTGTAGAAGATTGCATTCTCCTTTTTTACTCTTGGAGAAAGAATTGGTAGATTGCTAGAAAATAATGTACCAGTATGCTTTAAAAGTCTTAAAATGATCAACTCTTTGACTCAGTAATTCCACGTCTAAGAATTTAGCCAAAGGAAATCATAATTTATTTAATGTGGACAAAGATGCATGAACAAATATGATCTCCACAGTATTATCCATATAATTACAGAAAGAATATGAAAAGGGGTGGTAAAATAGGGAGATGTTGGTAAAAAGTTACAAACTTTCAGCCAGATGAAGAATAAGATCTTAGGATCTAATATAAAACATGGGGACTATAGTTGATAAAACTGCATCTATTATACAACTGAAATTTGCCAAGGGAGTAGAACTTAAATGTTCTCACCAAAATAAAAATAGATATGTGAGGTGATAAATATGTTCCTTAACTAGATGAGGGAGAATCTTTCCACCTTGCATACGCGTATCAAATCACCACCAGCTGCTCTTTAAATATCCTGTAAATTTCTTGGCCAATTGTACCTCAATAAAGTGGAAATTTTTAAAAGAGAATAAAACCTGAAAAAAAACTTCAATCTCCAAAAATCATGAATGCATGTTAAAATGTTCAGAATATAAACTATAGAAAAACTGTATATTAAATGCTATCCCTTAGGGACTTCCCTGGCTGTCAAGTGGTTAAGACGCTGAGCTTTCACTGTAGGGGACATGGATTTGATTCCTGGTCAGGGAACTAAGATCTGGCATGCCACTCAGTGTGGGGGATGGGGGAGCAGAAATGATATCACTTCCATACACATGTAATTGGAAAGAAATACGTATTTTAACAAAGCCAATCTCAGGTGATAGGATGAGGTGAGTTTTTACCTTTGCTCTTTGTTTTTCTCTAGTTCCTACACTCTCCACCCTAACTGTGCATTAAAAGCTGTGGTTTGAGGCTGAATGCAGGAGATGTGGCGGCAGGTAATGTAGGAGGCAGATTCTTTAAATTAAGAAGGAAGTGGGATCCTAGGCTAAAAGAAAAGAACAAGGATGAAAGAAAAAGAAGATATGGAAAAAATGAAGCTAAGGATAAAGCAGAGAGGGAGGAAGAGGAGAGAAAGTGAAGGAGGGGAGGGGAGGGGACATGTAGGGAGGGGAGGAGATGCTCTTATCTCTTGGCAATTACGATATTCCCAGCATTGAGCTAACTGTGCTACTTGCAGTATCTCATTTTATCCTCACAATATCCTTTATGGTCAGATTATTACACAGTCTACTTTATGGAAGTGAAACCCAAGGCTTAGGGATGTAAGACAGCTTGTCAAAGGTCACACAGCGCTGACAGTGAAACTGATGCCGGAGGTCAAGGGTAAATGTGCTCGTAGCTCAGCTCCACCGCTTCCCAAAATTCAAGTACAAATGAGATTCTGTTTCAACTTGTCAGAGTGCAAAGCATTCTGAAATAATAATCTTTAGTAATGGAGAGTTTGTGGTCAGCATTGCCCCTGACAGCATTGGGGTTGGTGGGGTTTGGGGCGGTAACAGCACGGGAGGACACAAGTGCAGTCATCAGGCAGCAAACGGACCATTTCTAGGGAGGAATTTGAGGCACAGAGAGGGTGTGTCTTCTAATTATTACCTCGCAGCAATGGACAGGTATTTGGGACTCAGGGTCAGGTTGTTTCAGGACAAGGGGAGTCTGGTCACTGTAATCCTCTTCCCCTTCCAACCCAGCTTTGGGGACTCAAAGAATACCTAGTCTACCCTCCGTCCCTGCCCTCCCCTCCTCAAGAGCCCAGCTCATACACTGCACGCCATTGCTCAGCGGTCATGACTATCCACTGGGAAGCAACATTCACGGCTTTCCTGTGAATGATCCCATTATCTGCCTGGCAATGCTCTGTTCCCACCACCTCCATGCCACAGCATCGCACTGGGTTTAGGACAGCCAAGAGTGGAGAAGAGACTTGTAGGATACTGTATGATATCACTTATGTGCAGTTTTAAAACAACACAAATGAATACACATGCAAAAGAAAAACAAACTCAGATTTAGGGGCTTCACTGGTGGCTCACTGATAAAGAATCTGCCTGCCAATGCAGGAGATGTGGGTTCCATCCTAGGTCAGGATGATCCCCTGGAGGAGGAAATGGCAACCCACTCTAGCATTCTTGCCTGGAGAATCCGATGGACAGGGGAGCCTGGCAGGCTGCAGTCCATAGGGTTGCAGAGAGTTGGACATGACTTAGCAACTATACAGATTGCTCCTGATACAATGTCTTGTTGTTTAGTCACTAAGTCGTTTCCGACTCTTTTTACTACCCCATTGGACTGTAGCCTGCCAGGCTCCTCTGTCCATGGGATTTCCCAGGCAAGAATGCTGGAGTGGGTAGCCATTTCCTACTCCAGGGGATCTTTCTGGACCAAGGATTGAACCCATGTTTCCTGCAATGGCAGGCGGATTCTTTACCACTGAGCCACCTGGGAAGCCCCAATATGGTGTCTGGCTCCCTTTAAACTATACATAAGGACAAGAAATACTTTTCAGGACCTGGCACAGGGCACAGAGAGAATGGCTCAGGCAGGCGGATTCTTTACCACTGAGCCACCTGGGAAGCCCCAATATGGTGTCTGGCTCCCTTTAAACTATACATAAGGACAAGAAATACTTTTCAGGACCTGGCACAGGGCACAGAGAGAATGGCTCAGGAAGGGTTCTCCTGCCCTTCCATTATGGCCAGCGGGAGCCTCTGCTAGGCTCCAAGGGATGAACGATATTGTACTAAGTGAGCCAGACATGGTCCTTGCCCTCCAGGGACTCCCTGCATAGCAGGATCTCTAGAAAAATCCATAGAGTTAAGATGCTATGGGAGAATAAGAATGGTAAGCATAGGATGACATTGCTTGTGTGTGTTTGTGTGTGTGTTGAGAGTACATGTCAGGGTTCCTGGATGGGACAATGCCCATGGTATTTGAAAAAGAGCAGCTAGATTTAGCCAGAGGTGAGGAGGTGGGGAGGGGAAGAATAAGACTGTTCCAGGCGGAGGGAACAGCATGAGAGCAGTCACCGTGGCAAGAGGCAGCTCCTGCCGGGCGTAAGGTGGCCAGGACAGGTTTGCTCTGTACTGTAAGACATCCCACTGGAAAGCATCCTGCTGGAAAAGGGGCAGAACAAACAAAATTATGGGGTGGAAAACAGTCGGGGGCAAGTGGAACTGAAACCCTGGTGGGGGTTGTCAAGCCAGCTGTGGAGAGACCCGAAGCTGGAGAGGAGGGTCCTGGGGGCCTGGCTGAGACTCAGGCTCTGGGCATGGCCTTGGACTTCCTCTTCATTCTGGAACATTCCGCACCTAGATTGGACTGTGTGACCTAACGCCCAGAGGGTAGCTTGCACAGTAAAGACAAGTTGCAGTGAAGAGAGCTAATGAGGGGATAATTAGCCATCTGTGGGGCCTATTTAAGGGGTGACAGAAATGCCTCCCCCAGCCTAGTGTCAGCCACCTAAGGACATCTCACGATTTCCTCCTTCTTTTTAAGGTATTAAGTATTGCCCAAATCCCTGATAAACTGTGAAAAAGGGAAGTACAAGCATTAACAATTTTCTAGGAATTAGTTTGTAAGCAATTATTACTTTCTCATTTTGACCTTGAAGAAATGAGATCAAGGGAAGTTGAGCTTTTTTTTTTTTTTTAAAAAAAAAAAGGTTATTTCGGAATAACTTTCCAGAGAAGTTGCAGAAAATACACAGTTTCCATATCCTCTTACCCAATTTTCCCTCATGATAACATCTCATGTGACCAAGCTACATATGTAACGAATACCAAACCGACAAGGGTACATTCCTACGAACAAAACTCCGGGCTTTATTTGGATTTCACCAGTTTTTCCTTTTTCTAGGATCCAATCCAAGACACTACCTTGCATTTAGGAAGTCATGTTAGGAAAATGCCCAGAAGAGTAACGGTGGACGGTGCCCAGGCACTCTCCGCATGCCAGACACTGCGTGGGTGACCCCATGTCTGTACAACCTTATGAAGCTGGAACACAACCCCATTTTATCTGTGAGTAAACTGAGGCTTGCAAAGGCCCCAGAGTTGGTAAATGGCAGAACCAAAGACATTGCCAGGAGCAGAAGGCGTTTCATGGCCCCTTTAGCCCAGCACAAACCTGACCTCATTGACATTTTCTCAAGAATTGGTGCAAAGACTAGAACTGGGCAGTGTCTGCTGCCTGGGTTTCCCCGGCACGAAGCTCCTTCACAGGGCTTCAGCACTGAGCTGAAAGCCACTGTTCATCTCCTCAGATGAGTTCTCTGCAAGAAACAGTGGGAGCTAACCGGCCAAATCCTCTACTCAAATGCCAGTGGATCTCCTCCAGGTTCAAATCCTGGCTCAACTGCTGACCTTGAACAAGACACAGAAGCTCTCTGAACCTCAGTTTCCTCATCTGCAGGGTGGATACCCAACTTGCGAGTTGTCAGCAGATTTAGACAAGAAAAGGTAGGTGTCTGTCTTGCAGAGTACCTGGTACAGAGCAACCACTTTGCAGAGGTTTAATTCTCACGTCTAAAATGCAAATGCAGGCATGTGTGTCTGTGCATGTGTGTGCACATAACATGCAAAACCACAAGTCCCCTCAAGCCACTCCTAGAAGGTGCCATAAGCCCCTTTGTAGATAGTGAAGTGAAAGTCACTCAGTCGTGTCTGAATATTTGTGACCTGGACTATACAGTCTATGGAATTCTCCAGGCCAGAATATTGAAGTGGGTAGCCTTTCCCTTCTCCAGGGGATTTTCCCAACCCAGGGATCGAACCCGGGTCTCCCGCATTGCAGGCAGATTCTTTACCAGCTGAGCCACCAGGGAAGCCCAAGAATACTGGAGACAGTAGCCTTTCCCTTCTCCAGCGGATCTTCCTGACCCAGGAATTGAACCGGGGTCTCCTGCATTGCAGGAAGATTCTTTACCATCTGAGCTATCAGAGAAGCCCCGTTTGTAGATAAGAACAGGTCAATTCATTCCCTGTCCCTTCGGGACTGACGTGAACCCCCTGTCACTTTTCAGAGCCAGTGCAAGTCTGGGGATGAACTTCATATTGATAAAAGCCGGAGCTAAGAACACTGCCTTCCATTTCCCAATATTCTGATGGAGACACAATCTCTAGCGCCTAGTCTGTCCAGAACCGGTACCTGCTGAGGTCTTCCTGACAAGAGAAGGCAGGTGTTGCCCGTCAGTGAGTTTTCTGTCACAGAGCTAGACACAGAGACAGAGAAAGATAAGAGAACGAGAGAGCGAGAGACAGGAAGGAAGAAATGATAAACAGACTGGCTAAACATCCTGTTCACTTAGCCTCTCGGTAAAACAACATTGTGGTTCAAGGTCTCAGTGATTTGCCCAGGGCTCTTTCATGTCCATTTTGTCACTTGACATTCTAAGAACACAAAGATGTGCTTGCAACTAATCTCCAAATCATTTATCTAAAGCAGTCACAGACAGGGACTTCCCCGCTGGTCCAGTTGTTAAGAATCTGCCTTGCAATGAAGAGGATGCAGGTTTGATTCCTGGTCAGGGAACTAAGATCCTACATGCCTTAGGGCAGCTAAGCTCACTTGCTGCAATGGAAGATCCCACGTGATACCGGCAAGATCCTGCTGCTACTGCTGCTGCTAAATCGTTTCAGTTGTGTCCGACTTTGTGCAACCCCATAGACGGCAGGCCACCAGGCTCCACCATCCCTGGGATTCTCCAGGCAAGAACACTGGAGTGGGTTGCCAGTGCCTTCTCCAAGCCAAGATCCTATGTGCCCCAAATAAGACCCCACTGCTGCTGCTGCTGCTGCTGCTAAGTCGCTTCAGTCGTGTCTGACTCTGTGCAACCTCGTGGACTATAGCCTACCAGGCTCCTCTGTCCATGGGATTTTCCAGGCAAGAGTACTGGAGTGGGGTGCCATTGCCTTCTCCATAAGACCCCACACAGCCAAATAAATAAATAAAAATTTAAAAATCAAGCAGTGACAGACATAGACTTGGAATCTTAATGATCTCTTCTGTGCTCAGCTATGTGATCTGATTTTGCTTGGTAAATATTAAGTATCAAGCCAGACACACCTGCAGACAGAAGTCACATTATGAGCATTTACAGGGCAATCTTTGCTGGACATGTTCATCAATACACAAACTGCAGGCTTAATCAATGATAACAAAGCTTTAGTCTTAATAATACACATTTTCCCTGAATTTCAAGAATTTTTCTAAAACCAATCAATCATTTCCTTAGTTAAGTGACGCACTGAAGACAATTGGCATAGTGATTGGCTTTTTCTAACCACAACAATTGCATTTCTCAGCCAGAAACAAAGCAGAAAATCTCTGCAGTTACAATGATCACCAAAGAACTATCCCCCCACTCTTGATATAAAACTCCTCTTGAGATGAAAGAATAGCACCAAGAAACAGATATAATTTGCCATGATTTGGATTTACAGCAGTGAAAAACAAATGTAATAATTAGATATAATACCTGTAGATAGAATTTGACCCAATAAAAGACATATTTGAAGGATGACTGCAGAGATCCCCATTTTGCTGGGTTCTTCTCAATCTCAGTAAAAATGCCTTGATATTTATAGGTTCGTAGTTAAAAGGAGGCGTGTCCTCCAGGATACTATATTTGTATTGGTGCCATAAAGATAAAGGAAGTCAGGGACTTTTCTAACAATCGATGGCTAATCTGTGGAACAATTTAGGTGGGTTAGACTGATTGTCGTATAACAGTCTGGCAACTTCCCAACTGCAAAAGTGCTGATATTAGCAGTGCAATTTCCAACTTCCTTCTAGGTGAATCTCTAAATCTCTCAAGTGCTCCCTGAACATAGGCTTGACTTTAATCTGGGAGAATGTGAATGAATTTATGGGAAGTCTGCTCCAAGGCTCAGGGCAGAGCAGGATGTGGGCTGCTAAGCAAATACAGGACCCGGTGCCAAGGGGAAAAGTATCTCTGGGATGGTTTGTCCTGGCAGGGCACTCTCCTGTTGGCCCCTGGCCTGGAAGAAATGAGGATGACATAGAAGACATGATAGGAGAGCAGAACACGTGAGAGATATCCAGGATTCCACAGGTTTATATTAGCTTTAGCCATCATTTTCTGGGTCTCACACTCATTCCATAACCCAGGAATTGAGAAACACGGGACCTCGAACTGAACCACCTCCAACCATTCACAGGCTTTGATTTCAGCCCTGATATTCACATCGCCTGACCCATTTTTGTTGTTTAGTCGCTCAGTCATGTCCGACTCTTTGAGATCCCATGGCTTGCAGCACACCAGGCTTCCCTTTCCTTCACCATCTCTTGGCATTTGCTCAAACTCATGTCCGTTGAGTCGGTGATGCCATCCAACGATCTCACCCACCCTCTGTCATCCTCTTCTCCTCCTGCCTTCAGTCTTTCCCAACATCAGGGTCTTTTCCAATGAGTCAGCTTTTCCCATCAAGTGGCCAAAGTATTGGAGCTTCAACTTCAGCATCAATCCTTCCAAGGAATATTCAAGGTTGATTCCCTTTAGGATTGACTGGTTTGATCTCCCTGCTGTCCAAAGGACTCTCATGAGTCTTCAGCACCACCGTTCAAAAGCATCAATTCTTCAGCACTCAGCCTTTTTATTGTCCAGCCTGGCAAACCCACCAAACCTGCCCCCGACCTCCTCCAACTTTGCCCACAATCCCTCCCTTATGTAGATATCACTTTGGGTTCCCTGGTCTTTATCACCAGACTCTGGTAAAACTCCCACAACCTACCTAGAAGGTTTCCCGTTGTTCATTTTGTTTTTTCCCCCAAAAGTCTCTTGATGGTCAGTAACTCTTGGTCAGAAGCATATGGCTTTTCAGGACTTGCCTCTGTTATCCTGGCCTGAGTGAGCCCTGTCTTGCCTTTCAGCTGAGATGTGGAAGCTATGAGATGACACCTCAGCTTCCTTGCCATGAATTGTTAACCCCTGATCTCCTGCTGCTTCATTCTGGAAGGATATCAGGAACCCATGCCTTGTATCGGTCACCAGGCAGGATTTAGGGCCAGATGTCCGCATTAGGCTCTATTCAGATGAAAGTTAACGTTCAACCTCGGATTTCTTTTTTCAATCCTATAGCTTTTCCCGTTGTTCCCCAATTCCTCCTCTCCCCTTGATGAGAAGAGGCACATTTCCGAGGGACTTCACTGTTTTCCATTGACCTACTGGCAGCCCAACAATTGAGGAGTGTCAGGTGACAGGAGAAGAGAACCAGGATACACATCTGCTAGGGAACCGGTAAGACCAGATAGCACAGTGGATTCCTCTTATGATTATAACAGGAATGGTTATGATTGTTTGTTATTGCTTATTATGTTATGATGGTTATTATGAGAGGGGGTTATGGTTGTTTGGATCCTGAAGTGCTAGGTTTAGGATCATAAAAAAAAAAAAAAAAAAGAGTGCCGTGATTGATTAGTAATGCCTGTCCTGCGCACAGCAAGAAAAGGAAAAAGAGGCAGGAATACAAAATATCCACAAGGGAGGAGGGGGTACAAAGGGTCCCTCCCCTGCAGAAGCACACTGTCTTGTCTTAGAGACAGACCTGCATGGTGACCATTGCAATAGGGCAAGAGTATTAGTGCAAGTTGCTAAGCGGGGGGAAAAACCATGTGACTCGATGGCAGTGGCAGTTTCTCTAAGGAAGTGAGACGAAATGTAATCAGGAGTCATTTGACAACCAAGAATGGGAAGACCAGATGAGGAACAGGAGTGACCTTCCAGCACAGTGTGAGGGCGGAGGCTGGGGGAGGGGAATCCTGCCAGAGAACTGGAAGCCCCATGGATAGCTCAGTTCAGAGCACAAAGGACAGCACCCCTTCCTCATTCTTGTCATTGCGATGACTCCATCCTCTACCCCCTGTGGTCAGCAGTAAAGGTCCTAACACAACAAGGGCTTGTGAGCTTTTTGTTCAGAAGATACCAGGAAGAAGGAAGCGGAGGGAGCCTACCTGTCATTCCAAAGCCCACTGGGAGGCATCCAGGTGGGAAGACGGGTGAGGTCAGTGGAGCAGAAGGAGGTGGCGGTCCAGGGTGTGCAGGAAGAAGACCATGGAGCCACGGGCCACCTGCCACCCCCATGTGGGTCCTTCATCCCCAGGACCCCATCCTGGCCCAAGGCCCTTTGTGTCCTACAGCCCTTTGTCAGTCCCTGTTCAGAGAGGTCTTCCTCTTGTGCAGAAAGAAGGGTCCTGGGGGGAAGCATCCCTCTCAGAGGGCTCACCTCTTTCTCCCCATCCCGCTGACTAGAGGCATCTACATCAACAGCGTGTTTGGGTGGAAGACAGAGCCACAGAGAAGGCAATGGCACCCCACTCCAGTACTCTTGCCTGGAAAATCCCATGGACAGAGGAGCCTGGCGGGCTGCAGTCCATGGGGTCACTGAGTCGGACACGACTGAGCGACTCCACTTTCACTTTTCACTTGCATGCCCTGGAGAAGGAAATGGCAACCCACTCCAGTACTCTTGCCTGGAGAATCCCAGGGATGGGGGAGCCTGGTGGGCTGCCGTCTATGGGGTCGCACAGAGTCGGACACGGCTGATGCGACTTAGCAGCAGCAGCAGCAGAGCCACAGAGCTCCATTTCCTAACAAAATCTGCCATTAAGGACAGCAGGAAGAAGGAAAACTCACTGAAGCTCCAAGACTCAGCCCTCAGACCCTATTTCTCAATGACCTTCACCAGGTGGTTATGACTCTGTTGAATGCCTGCTCTTGCAAACCGTGGAAGGAAACCCCAGGTCCAGACCTCAGTCCAGGAGGCATGGCCTTCACTGGGAAGAAAGCTCTGTAGGGGTCATTCATGGCTTAGTTTAAGCACCAGAACCCTTTCCTAAACTGAAAATCACAGGGAAGCTTCAAGTAGGAACAGGTCAGTAGAACCCTCTGGGTGTGGCAGGAGAGTCCCTGACGGCTCAGTGAACATCCCCAAGCCCTGTCCTCCCAGAGGACAGCCTGTGGCAGGGCTGGTGATTCCCTGAGGGAAGGACCTGGAGGTCCAGCGAGGCTCCTGGGGTTGCCAGGGCTCCGTCCGGACACTGTGCTGGGGTCCCCAGGGGGCTCCCCAGAGCAGGCACCTGCCCTCAACTTGGGTCATCTAAGCCCCTTTCCCCAGAGGTTGGTTCTACATCCCGCCTGCCACCCTGGGCCTGCCCATCCCTGTGGGGTCTCTGGTCCCTGAGCCCGGGAGCCCTGTGACCTGGGACAGACCTGGGTGGGAAGAGTCGGGGCCTGGGGCTTCTTAGGTATCACCGTTTGCTTCCGGACCTTGGAGGTCTGGGTGACCGTGGGTCCCCTTCGGGGATCAGGTTGACCCTAATATCTAATTTTACTGTCGCTGAGTAGCCAGGCTTAATTGTTAGCCACTGTCACCATTGTAACAACCCCTTGGCACTGTGTACGTGATGCAAGCTACCAGGGACCCGCACCCCACCCCAACCCCCAGCCTGAGGACCAGGCTGAGTCTCATCGTTTCCTCTGTAATCAGGAACCTCAAGCTGAACACGTGCTCAGTGGGCATTGGCTGCTGAAGGTGGCTGTCAAGAGCAGCACCCTTCCCTCCTGTCTTCCAGCGTCACCAGAGGCCTCGAGGAGGGGACACTGAGGTCCAGGGAGGGAAGGGACTGGCAGAGCCCAGCCAGTGTCCAGGGTGGCAGAAACTGGCTCCCATGAGAAGGATGGAGAACAGGAGGACTGATACAGCTCCCTGGTGAGTACGGTCCAACCTCAGAATCTTCAGGCAACAAACACAGCCCTCTAATGACCCTTGACAATAGACAATAGAAGGCTCATCACATTCTTCCCATCTTTCTCAGGGCAGCACTGAAAGCCCTCACCACGGTTTATAAGGCCCCACTTGAGCAGCCACCACGACCTCTCTCCACCCAGCCCACTCTACCGATCATCAACCCCAGGGCCTTTGCACTTGCTGTCTTCTCTGCCTGGAAGACTTTTCCCCCAGAAAGCTATGCGTTCATCCCCTCCCCACCTTCAGATTTTTTTCTGGCATATCGTCTCCTCTGGGCAGCCTTTCCTGACCACCCCTGCCCTGCACTCCCTCCCACTTTCCTGGCTTTTCCACTCTCCACAGCTCTTCTCACCAGATGGCCTCCTTATATATTACTTCCTCATTCTTTTGCTTGTCTGCTCACTACAACACAAGCTCCACGAGGCAGGACTTTGTGTCTGTTTTGCTCACTGACGTATCCCCAGAATCTTAGAACAATACTTAGCACATAGTAGGTGTTCAAGAAATACTTGTGGAATGAGTTGACTGAATGACCGTGGGCAGACCTGAAGGAGGAAGACCAGGGCTCTTTACCCACATAGCTTGAGTGAGTTCTACGTCAACTGAGTGTCAATTGCACACGCTATAGATTATGCTATCCATTTATCTGTTCAGTCAACAAATAAGTGCTGATCACTTACAATGTTCCAGGCACTGCTCTAACTAATAGGGCTGAAGTCCAAAGTCAGATAGACATGACCCTTGCTCTCATGGGCTTACCAGGTGACCCTAGTGGTAAAGAACCCACCTGCCAATGCAGGAGACGTAAGAGACGCAGGTTCGATCCCTGGCTTGGGAAGATCGCCTGGAGTAGGAAATGGCAACCCACTCTAGTATTCTTGCCTGGAAAAGTCCATGGGCAGAGGAGCCTGGCAGGCTACAGTCCATGGGGTCTCAGAAGAATGGGACACGACTGAGGGCACATGCATTCGGAACTGCCCTCATGGGCCTTATGACTAAGGTAACATAGACAGTAGGCAAGAGGTAAATCCATAGGGAGAAACAGTTCAGGTTGGGAGGAGAATTAGGAAGGAAGTGAGCCAGGTGATAGAATAGCGAGTATCTGTGGTAGGGAGGGCTATTTGGATAGGGTGGTCAAAATCTCACACTAGCTCAATAACTGCTTCAGGGATTCCTCATCTGAGGCTCAGGGAAGTTAAGTAACTTACTGAAAGTCACACAGAAAGTGGCAGAGCCAGAGCTTGAACTGAAGTCTGACTCTAAAGCCTGGTATTTTTCCCACTGGACCCCAAAGCCTTTCCCTTTCCCCCAGAAGACTCTTTCCATTCAAATAGTGGGCCTTGTGTCTGAGTGCCTTCCACTGCAGGATGCCCTGCTGCGCAGAAACATTCAAAGGAACAGGTAGAGAAGGAAAACTGGCCCTGGGGTCATCAGAGCAAGGGCAGAATTTTTTGACATATGCCCCACGAAAGGTGCTAAGGGGCTTCTCCGTGCAAGAGTGAAGGGAGAATATTTTTAAAGGCAACACAACATCTAGACCAACATGGTTAAAAGTGATACAGGCAGCTTGTGGTGCCCAGTCATCTTGTAGCAAAATGAGGGGGAAAAAATCATAGTTGTGACCATCTCCCTGAAGTTACTTCCTCCTTCACTTTTTTCTGTTAAGGTACATAAGGTTAATGAAGCCCAACACACTGTCTCTCCAAGGGGGTTATTGCAACTGAGCAGGGAACCCTCCCTTGAGAGTTGTCATGCTGAGTTAAAATAAGTCAGAGAAAAAGAAATATCACACAGCATCCCTTATATGTAAAAATCTAAAAAAAAAAAATGACACAAATGAACTTATTTACAAAACAGAAACAGATTTACAGACTTAGAGAACGCACTTATGGTCACCAGAAGGGATGGGTGGGCGAAAGTGACTATTAGGGGCTTTGGGATGGGCATGTACACACTGCTATATTTAAAATGGATAATCAACAAGGACCTACTGGTTAGCACAGAGAACTCTGCTCAATGTTATGTGGCAGCCTGGATGGGAGGGGAGTTTGGAGGAGAATGGATACATGTATATTTATCACAACACTGTTAACTGGCTATACTCCAATATAAAATAAAAAGTGAAAAAAAAAAAGAAAAGAGTGAAGGTCCAACAGCAAAGTGTAGGAAACACAGGGTGGTGGGGAACGATGGGAATGGCTGTTTCAGGTGGGACTGCCCATGGGTTGTCAGCATCGTGGAGTGTTAGCCTTTTCAAGTTCAACTCACCCCAGTGCAATCAGATTCTAGAAAATCCAGTTACACTAATTGCACCCACCAGACACTAACTGGTGAGCCAGAAAGACCAATTCATTCATTTGCAATAGGAGTATCCTTTGACTGAAGAACTGTTTTGCTTGAAAGATCAAATTATATGCCAATAATTTGCTTGGGGAACAAAGAATGACAACAAGGAAACTGCGTGGTGCCCAAAAGAAACTCTTATTAAGATAATGGAGCCTGTCATTACCTTTTCTTGGGAAGTCTCTGCATAAAGAACTGTTTTGGGTTCCTCTAAATGCTCGTCATTGTGGCCACCCTCCTACATCCCCAACATGGGGCCCCTGATAAGTGAGACCTAAAGAGACTCACATAGACCATCTTCCACCAGAGCACAGGAGAGCTTGGGCCACAGCCAAATTGGTTCATTTCATAGTTTTTTGTGTTCAATTCAGTTGCTTCAAAAGGGTGGCATTTGACAGTTTTTGTTAAATTAAAAGACAAGAGCTCAGTTACTTTGGGAGAAGTCTTGTGATCCAAAGGGGCTGGTGATAAGTCTGTTGAAGGGTATCCTGAGCTGTAGGACGGTCCTTCATCCCCATCTCCTTCACCACCTTTACCTGCGACTGGGAAACAACACAGGGAGGGATGAAACAGAAACGAAGATGCTACCCATACGTGATGGAAAGACTGAACCACCGGCCAAGCCAACTGTGATTAAATGCATCCAAATCACACCTGTCCGTGAGTCTAAAAATCAAGTGTACCGGTCCTGGAAGATGGAGGTGGGTGGTTTTTATACATGTCAGAATCGACCAGAAATGTCATAGGAGTACAGTGGGAAAAGGCACCACCAAAGGTGATGGGGTCTAAGGGCTTCTTAATTGTTGCTCGAGGGAACCTGAGTGAGGAAGAACGCACTTTCTGACTATATCTAAAGTACTAGCTCAGGTTCATTGGGCCATCTGAATCACTAACCCATTGGCTCCCACAGTGTGGTCCCTGGACCACCAGCATCAGCATCAACCAGGCACTTGTTAGAACTGCGGAGGCTCGGGCTGCAGAGTGGGCCCCTGTAATCTGAGCTTCAACAAGCCCCCGCCCCGGGGGCTCTGAGGGTCATTCTGCACTAAACAAACCTGCAGGGAGTGCTGCTGACACCGTAGGCTAGCTTCCCCACCCAGGTGAGTAAAGCAGGACTCTGAACTGCAGGGATGAAGCAGGGCCAGTGGTAGTGGGGAAGATGATGATAATAGTAGCTGAAGGCAGGAGATAATAGTAGCTGAAGTCAGGAACGGAAGCTGGGGGCCTACTGGATGGCAGGGGCGTGGGGACAAAGGAGCCCAGGATGACCAGTTCTGCTCCAAGTCACACGGAGACAGGGAGCCCAGGAGGAAGGGTGGGTAGTGGGGACAATGAGCGTTTGCGGGGGCGGCTCTGCCCCTCTTCCCTTCCTCCTCCTGATGGACTCCTTCTGCACCCGAGGCTTCAGGGACCTTGACATACACACACAACCCAGTTTTCTCTTCCCAGTCCCTGATCCCCCCAATCTTCTAACTTTCCGCTGGTCACCTCCACTTGCACAAAAGCTTAACCTGCACCTTCAGCAGATGCAGCCCTGGAGGGGATGGGAGAGGGGCTCCCAGAGAAGATTCACGGGAAGACAGACAGCCCAGGCCCCTGGACTGGGGTGTCCTCTCCACCCAGGGTGGGGCAGGGAAAAGCTTAGATGGTTCCAAGGGTGGGGGTTTGGAAGGCAGATGAAATGGAGGGGTCATGAGTGTGATGACAAGGGAGAGTGAGGCTGGGGATGGAGGAGGTGAACTTGGGAGGCACCAGGGAAATGAGGTCCGGACCTGTCACCATCCATGTGGGTGGGGTACTAAGGACAGGGAGGGTGGGGGCTCGTGGCCGGGAGTGGAGTCTGGGAGTGTCACATCAGGCTGAGGTTCTGGAAGTGGCTACAGTCTGGGTGTGGCCATGGGACTAAAGGAAGGTCACTGGGCAGAGGGTGTCCCAGAACTGAGGCTCTGCGGGGCTCTGCACTCCGACGCGATCCAGACCTGCTGTTCCCAGACATATGCTTTCTCAACCCCATCAGATTTCAAAACTTTTATTTGAGGGGCCTTTTTGTCGCCACAAAGCTGCCATGTTTTGCTAAATGAAGATGTTTTTAAAGCTCAGTTTTCATTATCACTGTTTCATAAACTAATAGATGTTTAAACAAAAAGAATCAGTGATGATGGATCCGATTCAGGAACCGCCCTTCCTGAGAAGGGGGTCTCCTTTTTGCCACAGATTGGTCCCTCTTCATCTTAGTAGCGCTGTCCATATGCCAGCATCTGGGGGCTGGCGGCAGGCATCCCTAGTTGAGAGACACCAGGGCCGGCAGAGCCCACGGCCATCCCTCTACCCCAAGCCTGGCCAGGCTCACTCCAATCTTTTATCCTCACAGAGCTGGAGTGAGCTTTAAAAGCCATGAAATGAATCCCTGCTGAAAGCCTCTGAAGGTGATCCTAGGGCATTCCTTGAAAGACGGAGCCCCACAGCAAAACCTCTGGAGCAGGAACTGTGAGGACAGTCATTGCAGGGCAGTCCTGCGTCACTTCTTATCCCAGGGCTGTGACAGCTGCAGCATCCTCCCACTTACACCCGAGTCCTGGTTTGGGATAAGCTGATATGGCCACTTCCTCCTCCCATGTCTGATCCCTGTTCACTGGCCTCCAACCTGGCTGGCCTTTCTTCTTGTCCTCAGCCGTACCTTGTGCCCTTTACCCCTTGGGAACTCTCTGCCCACCTCCTTCTCTCTCCTTCAACAAGGAGTATGGGTCTTTCAAACCAGTAAAACAGCACCAGTTCACAAGAGGAGAGTGGTGTGGGCATTATAGGAGGAGGTGTTGCTGGGGACAAATGATCCAGATCCAAACCCAGATTGACCATCCCAGTGCTATGGATCTCCACACCACTCTGTGCCCCAGAGTTGGAGGAAAAACACAAAGGGAGCCCACGTCTTAACAGGCACCCAGCAGGCCCCCGTCGGGCCCCTGGGAAAGGCATCAGGCCCAAGTCACCACTCTCAGACTTGGAGATGCCATCTCAGTCCAGCCTGTTATTCTGATCCTGAGAACAGAGGCAGTGGTTCCAAACAGCGATCAGAGCGGACAAAGTGGAGCATCCTAAAGGACCCTCATCACCCAGAAGGAGAGTGTTTTATTTAAAAAGGAGGACCATCTGTTGCCCGCATTGGCTGAAGAGCCCAGTGTAGTCCAAAGTCAGCTCAGGTGGCACGTGCAGCCCCAGGGACAGGGAAGCTGTATCCATGGCCCCTCGGCTCCAGAGAGCTGGTTCACATCAGGTTCCAGGCAGTGGTTCAAATCCACTGCTTTGTTCATCAACCACCCTCAAGTCAGTCTTTGCTGTGGCCTTGACAGGGGTTGTTGAAAAGCACAACACGTGCTGTAAAAACTGCAAGGAAGTTGGAACAAAAAAGAGTCGTAAATGGATACAGGGCAATGGCAAGCACATAACACTCAGCCAAACCAAAGAAAAGAAAACTGCCTTCAAAACAGCCCAGCCATAATGGAGTTCTTATGCATGGCCAGCGAGGAAGGAAATGTGATTGATGGCTCCACAAAGCTTTCACCAACTCTCAGCTAGTTCCTTGAACGAGAAATGTTTTGTCCATATTTCCTTCTTCCTTGTTACAACACAAGACCTAGAGAGCCAGTGCACATGTGTGTATGTGTGTGTGCCCAGTCCTGTTTGACTCTTTGCAACCCCATAGACTGTACTCATCTCACACGCTAGTAAAGTAATGCTCAAAATTCTCCAAGCCAGGCTTCAGCAATACGTGAACCGTGAACTTCCAGATGTTCAAGCTGGTTTTAGAAAAGGCAGAGGAACCAGAGATCAAATTTCCAACATCTAATGGATCATCAAAAAAGCAAGAGAGTTCCAGAAAAACATCTATTTCTGCTTTATTGACTATGCCAAAGCCTTTGACTGTGTGGATCACAATAAACTGTGGAAAATTCTGAAAGAGATGGGAATACCAGACCATCTGACCTGTCTCTTGAGAAACCTGTGTGCAGGTCAGGAAGCAACAGTTAGAACTGGACATGGAACAACAGACTGGTTCCAAATAGGAAAAGGAGTACGTCAAGGCTGTATATTGTCACCCTGCTTATTTAACTTATATGCAGAGTACATCATGAGAAACGCTGGGCTGGAAGAAACACAAGCTGGAATCAAGATTGCCGGGAGAAATATCAATAACCTCAGATATGCAGATGACAGCACCCTTATGGCAGAAAGCGAAGAAGAACTAAAGAGTCTCTTGATGAAAGTGAAAGAGGAGAGTGAAAAAGTTGGCTTAAAGCTCAACGTTCAGAAAACTAAGATCATGGCATCTGGTGCCATCACTTCATGGCAAATAGATGGGGAAACAGTGGAAACAGTGTCAGACTTTATTTTGGGGGGCTCCAAAATCACTGCTGATGGTGATTGCAGCCATGAAATTAAAAGAAGCTTACTCCTTGGAAGGAAGGTTACGACCAACCTAGATAGCATATTTAAAAGCAGAGACATTACTTTGCCAACAAAGGTCTGTCTAGTCAAGGCTATGGCTTTTCCAGTGGTCATGTATGGATGTGAAAGTTGGACTGTGAAGAAAGCTGAGCGCCGCAGAATTGATGCTTTTGAACTGTGGTGTTGGAGAAGACTCTTGAGAGTCCCTTGACAGCAAGGAGATCCAACCAGTCCATCTTAAAGGAGATCAGTTCTGGGAGTTCACTGGAATGACTGATGTTGAAGCTGAAACTCCAATACTTTGGCCACCTCATGCAAAGAGTTGACTCATTGGAAAAGACCCTAATGCTGGGAAGGATTGGGGGCAGGAGGAGAAGGGGACGACAGAGGATGAGATGGTTGGATGGCATCACCAACTCGATGGACATGGGTTTGGGTAAACTCCGGGAGTTGGTGATGGACAGGGAGGCCTGGCGTGCTGCGATTCATGGGGTCGCAAAGAGTCAGACACGACTGAGCGACTGAACTGAACTGAACTGAGACTGTAGTTCACCAGGGTTCTCTGTCCATGGAATTTTTCAGGCAAGAATACTGGAGCAGGTTGCCATGTCCTCCTCCAGGGGATCTTCCCGACCCAGGAATCGAACCTGCGTCTCCTGCCTTGGCAGGTGGATTCTTTACCAGTGAGCCACCTGGAAAGCCCACTGCACTGTGCACACACACACACACACATGGGCAATATCCCTCAGAGACCAACCATTTGGCTGGATTTAATTGAATGAACATAGCCTTTGATCAGGTTGAGAACTGAGCAGCAGGAAGCCCAGTCCGGTAGGGAGCTGGCTCAGGTCAAGGGAGCCAGTCTGACTTTACCCTAGGCTGGGGGAGAGCTGCATGTCCTCCATCACCTTTGGGTCACTCCCAAGGCGTTGGAGGCCTGGGCTCTATGGAGGGGCTCCAGACTGGGAGGAGCCAGTGCCAAACCCTTTCCTCTTGCAGAAAGCGCCAGGGTAAAGGGCAGGCTTTACCCAGTTCTCATTCAACCAGAAAAGGCTACTCAGAATTCTCTTCCTCTGTCATTGCTTCACACATTCTCAGAAAAATGGATTAATCCTTCTTGCTTCCTCCATGAAGCCTTTTTCTCCACACCCACGGGGTCAGCCCCCACTCCCTCTCCACCTTCCTCTGGCTCATATGTCATGTTGGGCTGAGCCCTAATTATTCCGTGCATCACCACCTGGGCCCCCCTTTTGAAATCAGGAAGCACAGCTTCCCTTCCCCCAGCACTGAACACTCAGCAAGATCTCAAACAGCATTTGAGGACTAACTGCAAATCTGCCGTGCTCTCAGCACCCTGAACTTGACAACAAAGCTTCATATACACTCTTAAGGTGAGACTCAGCCCACTTCACAGATGAAGAAAACTGAAGACTGCAGAGGTGAAGTAGTTACTCCCACGATCATAGTTAATAAGTGAGTAGAGTGGGGAGAGTTCAGGACACAACTTCCTGACCCAGATCCTAGAAGCTTCCTGATGATACTGTTCTTGGCTGAGATTCCCAGACAGGATGTGATATTTCTCTCCTAATTTGTTTGCACCTGCCTTGCTCCTAAACAGTTTGATGCAATTTTCAAAATCACATACAGTGCAACAGCAAAGAAAGACATGTTTAACAAGACCATAAAAAGTAGGTAGGCTAGGAAAACAAAGCTGGAATAAAATTTCAACCCCAAATTGAGAAATACGATAAGGGGCTCCACTAAAGGAACTTAGCTGCTAGAGTGCAGTTAGAATTGTGACTCCAAGCTTCCTAGCAGCCAAAGCAAAGAAGGAAACAAGATCAGTGTAAAATTGAACTCATCTACTGTTCTTAGCAACATTAGTTCTCTTGTTTCCAAGGCCTTGAAAAAATGTCTCCCAAGTGGCCTCATGGACAGATTACCTAGGTGAAGGATGGTGCCCAGAGTGTGATGAAGAGGAGGGTGAGGAAGTTGGCTCTCCTGTGCTGCCTCCTCCAACCCATCTCAGCTCCAGCAGAGCAGAGGTTACACTTAGACTCCTATGGTGGCCCGTGAAGCCCAGAGATAAACAGCTCCTGCATGTCAGTTCATGGCCATTAGAAATTTTGACTTTAATGCTATTAAAATCTTCCACCCTGTCCTATTTTCTAGGACTTGAGGACAAATTGCAAAAACTGTCATGCTCTCAGCACCCTGCGCTTGACAACAAAGCTTCATATACACTCTTCAGGTGAGACTCAGCCCACTTCACAGATGAAGAAAACTGAGACCCAAAACTCCCAACAGGCTTTCACTTTTCTGTGCAAATAGACACATGAGAATCTCAGTCCCAGGCAAGAAACCCCACATCTGGATCCCCCATCCCTTTCTCATCTTCCTCCTCCTCCTCACTACTAGCAACACTTGGTGCCTTTGCTGGACTGAAAAACCTCATTGGAGGTGGGTTTTCTTCTTAAATTGTTATTCTCTCAAGAATTGCCCTATAGATATATGTGATGGAATATTACTCAGCCATTAAAAAGAACGAAATAATGCCATTTGCAGTAACATGGATGGACTTAGAGAGTGTCATACTGAGTGAAGGAAGTCAGAGGAGTAGAAATATCATATGATATCCCTTATATGTGGAATCTGAAAGGAAATGATACAAATGAACTTATTTACAAAACAGAGACAGAGTCACAGACTTAGAGAATGAACTTATGGTTGCCAAAGGGGGAAGGGTGGGAGAAAGGGATAGTTAAGAAGTTTGGGGTGGACATGTACACACTGCTATATTTAAAATGTATAACCAACAAGGACCTACTGAACACATGAAACTCTGCTCAATGTTCTGTGGCAGCCTGGATGGGAGGGGAGTTTAGGGGAGAATGGATACATGTGTATCTGTGGCTGAGTCCCTTTGCTGGTCAACTGAAACTATCACAACATTGTTAATCAGCTATACCCCAATCCAAAATACAAAGCTTAGTATAAAAAAATATCAAACACAGAAACATTCAATGTAGGACCAGGAAAAGAGTCAAGTTTTTTTGAAACTCAATGGGAGCAATTTTGTTTCAACAAAACCACATTATTCGCTAGGTTGGATTAATATCGTTCAGTTGAGTGTTCTAGGGTGTGTAGTTCAGTTAGTATTCTGAGTATACATCTGTCTTAGGTGGGTTGAGTTCTATAAGTGAATCTGAATACTGCATTTCTTCTTTGTATACATTTAAATAATAATAGAATAAAAATCATTGAAGTCAACATCAGAGGTACTGAATGGCTGACTCTCTTTGCTGTTCACCTGAAACTATCACAGCATTGTTTGTTAACTGGCTATATCCCAGTACAAAATAAAAAGCTAAAAAGAAAAAAAAAAGGAATTCTCCTGTAGAACTTTCCTCTCTTCTCTCCTTGAAAGCAGAGAGATGGGAAAAGTGCTCCACACTCAACAAAAGAGGAGGGCTGGTCCCCCATGTAAAACATACAGAATGCCATGACAATGGCTGGGGACTTCCCTGGTGGTTCAGTGAAATGCTGACTTCCTATAAATCTTATTAAAAAGCAGAGACATTACTTTGCTGACAAAGGTCCATCTAGTCAAAGCTATGGTTTTTCCAGTAGTCATGTATGGATGTGAGAGTTGGACTATAAAGAAAGCTGAGTGCCAAAGAATTGATGCTTTTGAACTGTGGTGTTGGAGAAGACTCTTGAGAGTCCCTTGACAGCAAGGAGATCAAACCAGTCAAATGTAAAGGAAATCAGTCCTGAATATTCATTGCAAGGACTGATGCTGAAGCTGAAACTCCAATACTTTGGCCACTTGATGTGAAGAGCAGACTCATTGGAAAAGACCCTGATGCTGGGAAAGATTGAAGGCAGGAGGAGAAGGGGACAACAGAGGATGAGATGGTTGGATGGCATCACCAACTTGATGCACATGAATTTGAGCAAGCTCTGGGAGTTGGTGATGGACAGGAAAGCCTGGCATGATGCAGTCTGTGGAGTCACAAAGAGTCGGGCACAGCTGAGCAACTGAACTGAACTGATGATGATCATATAGCATGGATTATACTGAAGTCTTGCAGCTGGATTAATAGCCAAGTTGAAAGAGGAAGAAGGAAGAAACAGTACAGCAAAAGCATCTCAACTGAGATAATTTCTAATTTTGGAAATGTTAAAAATGGAACCCAAATTGTGTGAGTCAACAAAATAATTTGATTAGAAAAGATTGTTTTCTGGTATTTCTTCCCAATACAAAAGGAGAGTTTAGACATCACCTACTCAGTGCCCCTCCCAACCCCCTCTCTAGTCAAAGCTCTTTTCTGCTCCATCCGTTGCCTCCTTATAGATTTCTAGTGGATCTTAGAACCTGGCAACTCTTTGATAACCCCTGTCTTTCCAGCAGTAAACTATAAAGATTGTTTCGAGATAAGAGGAGGTAACAAAGCCAGATTTTTTTAAGTTGGCTTCCTGGTTGAACCAGAAATCACTTTGTCTCCATTGCTTTGTGGCCCAAAAGTGAAGCGGTCCCTCCCTGCAGATGGAGATGCTTTCTCCAGGATCTACTGGAAGCTCTTCATTGAAGCATAGACACTTACACAGGCCAGGAGCTCCTTAAATTTCCCTTTTGTTTTTCAACAGAGCTACATGCAGTGGTAAACTAATGAGGTTCCTTTGGACTGGTTCCAAAATCATAGGCCAGAGAGCTGTGCTGCGGGTGGGGGTGCACATGGGGTGGGGGTGAGGATGGGGGTGCAGTTGTGGTTAATTGCTAAGTGGTGTCTGACTCTTGTGACCCCATGGACTATAGCCCACCAAACTTCTCTGTCCGTGAGATTTCCCAGGCAAGAATACTGGAGTCAGTGGGTGGGGTCGGGGGCAGAACCATCAGGGTTGAAAATACAGATGCCTGGGCCCCACACCCCCAAGATTCTGATACATCAAGTTTGGTGTTGGACCTGGAGATCTTTCTGCTTAAGCTTCCCGGATGATTCTGATACACACCAAAGTGCGGGGACCGAGAAAGAACGGCTCTGAGCAGGGCCTCCTGGCTGCAAATACAGAAAGAAATTCACATTGCAGCAACAGACTTATTTGGAAACAGGAGAAAGGTGGTTTAGAGGCTTCCCTGGTGGCTCGGTGGTAAAGAATCTGCCTGCCAATACAGGGAACATGAATTCCATCCCTGGTCCGGGAAGATCCCACATGCCAAGGAGTAACTAAGCCCATGCACCACAACTATTGAGCCTGTGCTCTCGAGCCCAGGAACCATAACTATTGAAGCCCACATGCCCTAGAGCCCATGCTCTGCAACAGCAGAAGTCAGTGCAATGGGAAGTTCACGCCCTGCAGTGAGAGTAGCCTCTGCTCGCCACCAACTAGAGAAAAGCCCATGCAGCAACAAAGGCCCAGCACAGCCAAAAATAGATAAATGAATGAATGAATAAATAAATAAAAAGAAAGGTGGTTTGGGCTGCAAGGCAACAGCTTCAAACAGCTTATGGAGAAGTCAACATTTAATTCTGTGGGACATGGAGTCCTGGCAGAGTTTTGAGGAGGAGAGCGGTGGTGGACCTCTTTTATGAAGAAACGAGAAATGACAGTGTGTCAGGACGCGTGGAGCATCCTGTTTATGGAGACTGGCCACACCTGCCATACCGTGCAGGGGTCTGGAAAACTAAGAGGAAGAATAGAATAATCATTGTCTCAAGAAATGTACAGTCCAGGTGGACAGAAAAATCACTGGCTCATCAGAAAATAACAGGTGGAAACCTTTCAGTTCCTTTGAGACCTCAGAGACCACGGAAGGTTTTGACTTTAAGAAAAAAAGACCTAGGGAATTCCCTGGCAGTCCAGTGGTTAGGACTCCATGCGTTCACTGCTGAGGGTGCGGGTTCGATTCCTGGTTGGGGACTTAGGATCCCACAGGCCACACAACGTGGCCAAAAAAAAAAAAGGTTAAAAAAGAAAAAAGACTTGGATGAAATCGAAGGCCTTTACAAGCGTGAATCTGGGGAACAGGTAAGAGTCAGATCTATAACAGTGAAAGATTTGGGAGGTGGTACCTGGCAGTGCCTAGGCATGTATAAGTTCAAATCTTCATCTACATTATGTATTCACTTTTTTATAGCTAGAAAATCATTGGGTGTTTTGAATTATTATTTGCATAAATACATTTTATTTAAAAGGCAAAAATGAAATCATCAGCAGTCCACAGGTCACCTGTGCTGTCTGGGGGGTGAATGTACCAGGTGGCCCTGTGAAGCCGTCTTCCATGGATTCAAGGGATCAGCTGAGGTTTAGAGCAGTTTAGGGCTTCAGCTGGACCTCATAGATGCTGTCAAAATCCTTGACATTTCTGGGAGGTATGTTTCCAGATCTTATAAGTGTCTGATCACAAACTACTTTAGAAAACTCTAATGTATTGACAGAAGAGCAGCCAGAGTGAATTGAAATAAGCTATAACTTGAGTCATGAATTATCACCTGTGCATCAATTTAAAATAGTCTCATTGACAAATTGCTGCAGTGAGTGATAAAAATTTAATTTTCTGGTCATTTATAATTTCATAATGAAAGAAATACTCCAATCAAAAAAAACAGCAAAACGTTTCATTTTATTAGAAAGGGAAAAATATGTGAAGATAAACTCTTTTACTTTGTTCATGCTCAGTCACACAGTTGGGTCTTTGCGGCTCCATGGACTGTAGCCCAGGAGGCCCCTCTGTCCACGGGATTTTCCAGGCAAGAATGGTGAAGTGGGCTGGCATTTCCTCCTCCAGGGGATCTTCCTGACCCAGGGACTGAATCCAGGTCTCCTACATTGCAGGCAGATTCTTTACCACTGAGTCACATGGGAAGCCCCAAACTCTTTCACTTTAATGTTTTTTAAGAAGAATATGTTTGTGTCTTTATCACAACCCATGGTGATAATTGTCTACAATATTCAAATGGTATAAACACCACATTAATATTTCTTAACCCAATCAAATTCTATCACAAATCTCCCACTCCCTACTTTTTTTTTTTTTTGCCATGCTGTGTAGCTTGTGGGATCCTGGGTCCCCAATCAGGGATGGAACCCAGGCCCCAGCAGTGGAAACTCGGAGTCTGAACCACCAGACCACCAGGGAAGTCCCCTATTCATCAATGTTGATGAGAAGGCCAATACCCCTCATTCCCCAGGCATTTCCTGCCTCCTGAGATGATACCAAGGTCCCAGGCTCTTCCTGGGTGGGCTCATTTCCCCCCACCCTATCCCACCTCTTATCCCTGCCCTGTGGTTGCAGATCCTATGTTAATGCTGATCCTCCTCAACCATGCATCACTATAACTTTGTACAAACAAGTCTTGCTTGATCTGCATCCTGTCCAGGCCTCCTGGCTTACTCAGTGGTGGGCAGCTCAAATATCCAAGCCCTGGGCTTAGTGCCCACATCTTCTCTGGCCCCCAGACTGGCAGCCCCCGAATTTTGGTTTGTGATTTAAAGCAGCTATAGCACTCTCCAGCACTTCTACAGAACACCAGCCTAAGTCTTCTTTCTGGAACAGGGGACAATACCCTAACTAACGAAATTTTTAAGGGACAAAGACAAAAAATAAATTTGTCTTTTGATCATACCATAGACTATGTGTATTCAATGTTTCAATTGCTTGGTGCTCAGTTGTGTCCAACTCTTTGTGACCCCATGGACTGTACCCTGCCAGGCTCCTCTAACCATGGGATTTCCCAGGCAAGAATACTGGAGTGGGGTGCCATTTCCTCCTCTAGGGGATTTTCCCAACCCAGGAATCGAACCTGTGTCTCAACTCTTGCAATGACAGGCAGATTCATTACCACTGAGCCAGCTGGGAAATGTTTTGATTACACTATGTGTATGTCAGTCACTCAGTCAAGTCCGACTCCATGGACTGTAGTCCACCAGGCTCCTCTGTCCATGGACTTCTCCAGGTAAGAATACTGGAGTGGATTGCCATCCCCTTCTCCAGGGGATCTTCCCAACCCAGGGATCAAACCCGGGTCTCCTGCATTACAGGCAGATTCTTTACCATTTGAGCCAAGATTACACCATAGAGTATATTTATTCAGTGTATCAATTATACAACAACTTTCTAAAGGACAAGTATGATTTTTAAATGTTACAAAATAATAAAATGAATGGCTTCCTATCTTAACCCAGATTCCGACCTATTCCCCTAAAGAATTATGAGTCTCGAAAAGGCTCCAGAAAGGATTTTAACTATATTTTCTTCATACAGTAGAAGTGTCCTTTAAACTTCATAAGTAGCACTGTGTGAATAGAACCCTATTTGTATGGAAACTAGGGAAATTGGCCATTTAGAGGAATCCATCAGCTTCCCTGGTGGCTCAGCCGGTAAAGAATCTGCCTGAAATACAGGAGACTGGTGTTCAATCCCTGGGTCCAGAAGATCCCCTGGAGAAGGGACTGGCTACCCATTCAGGTAGTCTTGCCTGAACAAAGTTTCCATGGACAGAAGAACCTGGTGGGCTACAGTCCATGGGGTCACAGAGAGTGGTACACAACTGAGCCACTAACACTTTCAACGCTTTCAATCAGGACCCCACTATTACATTGAAAAATCATCTGCTAGTGATTTGGGGATAAATGTAGCTCAGTTGCTAAAGAATCCACTTGCAATGCAGAAGACCCTGGTTTGACTCCTGGGTCAGGAAGATCTCCTGGAGAAGGAATAGGCTACCTACTCCAGTATTCTTGGGCTTCCCTGGTGGCTCAGATGGTAAAGAATCTGCCTGCAATGCGGGAGACCAGAGTTCGATCTCTGGGTTGGGAAGATCCCCTGGAGGAGGGCCTGGCAACCCAGTCCAGTTTTCTTGCCTGGTGAATCCCATGGGCAGAGGAGCCTGGCAGGCCCATGGGGTCGCACAGAGTTGGACAGGACTGAAGCAACAAAGCAGCAGCAGGAGCAGGCTTCTGAAGCACCGGGTTGCTCAAAGGTTTAGTTTACTTTACTTTTCTAGATTAGTTAAATCGTTTTCCATTTGGGCCAAGAAACAGAAATTTAACTTGCCCAGGAGAGGAGGAGGACCCAGCCTTAAACCCATAGGAGGGCATGGTTCCGTCACTCAAGTTTTCAAGACCACTTGGCTTCCCTGTGTGGAAACTGCCCATCTGCCATTCCGGGTCCCCTTTGAGTCTCAGGATACCAGAACTAGCAAGGACCTCAGCGAACATCCACATGCAAGTCTTCTCCTGCCCACATTTTACAGATGAGAAAACTGAGCTCCAGGGAAGTAGCCACACACCCAAATTCAAAGAAGTCGCTCCAAGCCCTCCCGCCTCGCATGGGTCACCCTGCCTCTGCGAAGGTCCCTCAGCTGCTGCAGGCCAGACATCCAGACCGTTCAGCTGGGGGACGCATGTGCCAGGAAGAACAGGTCACATGAGGCCACTGTAGGGAAAGGGAGGCCTCTCCGGCAGCTTCCAAGCTCACTCAGGTGAGCGTGCTCCGGGAAGGCAGAGCCAGCCCTATCGGTAAGAATCCACCACACCCCGGAAGCCCCAGGACAAGGGGCAGATTATCTGAGTGCCCTTTGTGTGGCAGGGACCATGGCAAACATTGCATAGGAGTTGGGGGCAGCTTCCTGTTCCCGCTGCCAACACCGATTGCCCAACTCCCCTCTGTTACCTTAGCTCCCACACCCAAGCTGCTGGTGCCCAAGGGACGATCCTTCCACATGGTGAGGCCTCAGTCTTTTCCAGCCTTTTCCTAGTCAGCCTCCCTTTCTTTTTTAATCTGCTCTTCTGGAGCCAAAGCAGCTGACCTCCTAGCCTCCCCTTGGCTTGCTTTAGGGGTCTCAGTCCTCAATCTGTCACCAGCTTACTCCACATCTGGGTAGCCCCATCTCATATTCAAGCATGGTCCTGCCAAAGAGCCAGGCTGAGACCACCCATTCCACTGGTACCTGCCTGTCTCCATCTTGATTACTATCCTGTTGGCCTGTGCTTGGAACAGGCAGCCCTCCCCACGTGTCTCTTTCACAGCTTTCCTACATCAATCCCACTCTGGTGTTCTTCTCCTCCAGCTGTGTCCAGGGTGTTGCCCCCAGTGGTCATCAAGAGCTTGGGAACCAACACTCAAAGGTTCAGGGGGTGCATTTAGGAGGCCTTTGTCAGGGCAATGGGCTGGGGCTTGCCGGCCACATCATGTTCATCACAGAACATGTGTGTGTAATGTCTGGGAATCTTTGGACAAGAAAGGACTCACAAGAAGTCAACGTATCTGTTCCAAAGTCTTCAGGTTAGAATATTACTTTAATATCATATGACATCCCTTATATGTAGAATCTAAAAAGAAATGATACAAATGAACTTACTTACAAAACAGAAACTCACAGACTTAGAAAACGAAAGTCTGATGGTTTCGTGGCGGGGTGGGGGGGTAGTGTTCAGGGGGAGGGACAGTTAGGGAGTTTGGGAAGGTCATGTACACACTGCTATATTTAAAATGGATAACAAGCAAGGACCTATTGTATAGCAAATGGAACTTTACTCAATGTTATGTGCAGGCTGGATGGGAGGGGAGTCTGGGGGAGAATGAATACATGAATCCCTTCACTGTTGACGGGAAACTACCACAACATTGTTAATCAGTTGTGTGCTGCGCTGTGCTTAGTTGCTCAGTCATGTCCAACTCTTTGCGATCCCATGGACTGTAGTTCACCAGACTCCTCTGTCCATGAGGATTCTCCAGGCAAGAGATCCCCATGCACAGATCCCCTGGATCTATCCATGGGGATTCTGTCCATGAAGATCATGCCCTTCTCCAGGGGACATTTCCAACCCAGGAATTGAACCCAGATCTCCTGCATGGCAGGTGGATTCTTAACCAGCAGAGTCACCAGGGAAGCCCAAAAATACTGGAGTGGGTAGCCTATCCTTTCTCCAGGGGATCTTCCCAACCCTGAAATCAAACTAGGGTCTCCAGCATTGCAGAAGGATTCTTTACCTGCTGAGCTACCAGGGAAGCCCTAATCAGCTATATATCAACACAAAATAAAATTTTTAAAGTTTGAAAAGAGAAACAAACTTTTTTGGTTTGAAAAACCTTCAAAAAACGAGGCTTCACTACTCTTAGCCACCCTTTTTCATGGGAAATAAAACACGAAGGTTATGAGAATAAAAGTTGCTAAACCCTGCCCCAAATAAGGAAGTGTCTCTTTGTCCCAGTACTGCAAGGGTGAGGTTCCCTCCAACTTCCTCTGAGACCTGTAGAAACAGGAATGGGATGGATGGTCCGAGTTCAGGCTGGCTGAGAGGCACCTCTGCCCTAAATAAGCACATGAGCACAGGTGTGCAGGCACAAACACAGGCCAAGAACAAAAAAAGATTCAGGTGGAAGCTGGATATTAAATGAAAACTGTCATTCAGGATTTTTTCAAAATTCATTTGAGTATTATAGATGGTGTTTTTTCTCAGGTCCACTTGTGATATGAATTTACCTTCTGCCACCTAGCATATTTCATGGTTCCTTTCCTTGTTCTAAGTGGGCCACTCCTGGATTGTAGGGATCATGGTGATAGTCCTTGTGTCATAGATGACCCATCACAGTGTAAGGGACAAGAAAGGATGAGCCTTTTTTTTCTCCTGTTCTAATTTTTAAAAAAAATTGGGGAAGGACTCTGATTGGCTGAATTTAAGTCCTCACTCTGAGCCAATCAGCAAAGGCCAGTTGCCTGGGTCTCTAAGACCATGGGAACTCCTGCCCCAGTGGATGAAGCAGTTTCCAGAACCAAAAGGAAAGCTATCATCAAAAGAATTGAAGGCAAAACACTCAAGACAATCAGTTCAGTTCAGTTCAGTCGCTCAGTCGTGTCCGACTCTTTGTGACCCCATGAATTGCAACACGCCAGGCCTCTCTGTCCATCACCAACTCCCGGAGTCTACCCAAACCCATGTCCATAGAGTTGGTGATGCCATCCAACCATCTCATCCTCTGTCGTCCCCTTCTCCTCCTGCCCCCAATCCTACCCAGCATTAGGGTCTTTTCCAATGAGTCAACTCTCTGCATGAGGTGGCCAAAGTATTGGAGTTTTAGCTTCAACATCAGTCCTTCCAGTGAACATCCAGGATTGATCTCCTTTAGGATGGATTGATTGGATCTCCTTGCAGTCCAAGGGACTCTCAAGAGTCTTCTCCAACACCACAGTTCCAAAGCATCAATTCTGCAGCACTCAGCTTTCTTCACCGTCCAACTCTCACATCCATACAAGACCACTGGAAAAACCATAGCCTTGACTAGACAGACTTTTGTTGGCAAAGTAATGTCTCTGCTTTTAAATATGCTATCTAGGTTGGCCATAACCTTCCTTCCAAGGAGTAAGCGTCTTTTAATTTCATTGCTGCAATCACCATCAGCAGTGATTTTGGAGCCCCCAAAAATAAAGTCTGACACTGTTTCCACTGTTTCCCCATCTATTTGCCATGAAGTGATGGGACCAGATGCCATGATCTTAGTTTTCTGAACGTTGAGCTTTAAGCCAACTTTTTCACTCTCCTCTTTCACCTTCATCAAGAGGCTCTTTAGTTCTTCTTCACTTTCTGCCATAAGGGTGCTGTCATCTGCATATCTGAGGTTATTGATATTTCTCCCAGCAATCTTGATTCCAGCTTGTGTTTCTTCCAGCCCAGCATTTCTCATGATGTACTCTGCATAGAAGTTAAATAAGCAGGGTGACAATATACAGCCTTGACGTACTCCTTTTCCTATTTGGATCCAGTCTGTTGTTCCATGTCCAGTTCTAACAGGTTTCTCAAGAGACAGGTCAGATGGTCTGGTATTCCCATCTCTTTCAGAATTTTCCACAGTTTATTGTGATCCACACAGTCAAAGGCTTTGGCATAGTCAATAAAGCAGAAGTAGATGTTTTTCTGGAACTCTCTTGCTTTTTCTATGATCCAGCGGATATTGGCAATTTGATCTTTGGTTCCTCTGCCTTTTCTAAAACCAGCTTGAACATCTGGAAGTTCACGGTTCACGTGTTGCTGAAGCCTGGCTTGGAGAATTTTGAGCATTACTTTACTAGCGTGTGAGATGAGTGCAGTTGTGTGGTAGTTTGAGCATTCTTTGGCATTGCCTTTCTTTGGGATTGGAACGAAAACTGACCTTTTCCAGTCCTGTGGCCACTGCTGAGTCTCCAAATAGATATCCACAGTAAAGTATTTGTAAACCTGCATGTAGGTGTAGTGAGCTATGACAAGACCACTGCCTGAAGACACATTACAAAACATAATAAATAAATATACCTTGAACAGATGGTGTCAAAATGCCAATAGCTGTTACATTAAGATAGTAGGTGGTAGAAACTGCATACCTTTACATTTTTCTAAAAAGAGTTAGCATTATGTATTAAGTTTAGAAATTTAAAGGGAAAAATAAAATTAAAAAATGCAGAATTTATATCTTCCACATCAGCAATAGAGGAAAAGGGAATATGAAAAAATTTCATCAATCTAATTGCAGGACTGGAAAAAGAAAATGCAAATAAGAAGGATGGAAAGCACCAGTCATAAAAGAAAATGCTTAAAATATGTTTAAATATATGAGAAATCACAAGAAATGTAAATAGATTAGGTTCACTCTTCAATAGAAACAGACTATCCATTCTTTTTTTTTTAATGATGCTATATCCTGTCTATAAAAGTCATGTAAAACAGTTTCTAAAACAAATTGACATAGAAATACTGAGAAAAGATACACTGTATAAGTATTAAACCATAGTTTGCATAGTGGTATTAATTTGTAATAAAATATGATATTAACTTGGGCTTTCCTGGTGGCTCAGTGGTAAAGAATCTGCCTGCAATGCAGGAGACCAGGGTTCAATCTCCGGATTGGGAAGATCCCCTGGAGGAGGGCCTGGCAACCCACTCCATTACTCTTGCCTGGAGAATTCCATGGACAGAGGAGCCTGGTGGGCTACAGTCCATAGGGTTACACAGAGTCAGACAGGACTGAAGTGACTAACCAGCAGCAGCAGCATGATATAACTTATACTAAAATCAATACAGATAAGGTAGAATGCTACAGAGTAATAAAAGAAACATGCTACCAAAATTTGATTGCATCTACCAAAATAATCTGGAAACACATTAAGTAAAAACTGATACAATTGGAAGGTGAAAGTAATAAAACCACAATCATGCTGGGGGATCTTAGCAGGTTTTTCTCAGACTCAGATCAAGCAGGCATAATACTGTTAAGAATATAGAAGAGTGGTTAAAAAAAGGTGGGGGTGGTATTGAGGAGAAGCTATTAGTTAGCAAACCCTGATTAAAAGCCAACCATTAATGCAATTTCAGGTAAATCATAAAAGGCAGAAGTTTTTATGCTGTGACTTTCAGTGTCCTTTCTCTTATCAATCTGAAAATAATTAGTGAATAGCATGACTGAAAAAATGGTGCCTATTGAAAAATGGCAATTTAATTATTAACCTAATACAAGACACAGTTATAAAACTTGTCAAAGGGTACCGATTTCCAAAAAAAAAAAAAGAGCAAGGCAGTCCTTGACTTTAAACCTTTCAACGCTTTGAAAAAATGTCATCGAACTGAAAGAACAAGAAGTCCGTTAATATCTCCTACTGGTGTCTGTTGTAAGACCTGTTACTTATTGACCGATGGCCTGGTCATCATTCAGAAACTCTTTCGAGGGCAGTGATTCCCATGTAGAATTTTGGCAGCAACTTGAAGAATAAAAAGACTCAAACAACACTAAAGATTACAACAGAATGCTATGAAAGCCTTCACAGTTAAGGTGATATTCACCCGGCTGGTCGTTACCACCCTATCTCTGTTTGATCAGAATGCTTGTTGCTCAGACTGTATTCTCTCATATCCTCATGTCCACATCTGCCTCTGATCCAGTTTCATGTTAAGCCCTGGAAGTCTTCCGGGGAAAGAGCTACCTTGTGTCAAATGCCCTGCTTAGTTCACTGAGCCTATGATCAATAACCGTAACAAAATATATCTTTTATTATTAAAAAAAATACATTTAAAATGTTTATCTGACTCTCATCCAAGAGTTCATAGCCCACTGAGGTTCCATTTGAGATCCATAGTTCTAGAGTCTCATTACCCTGACATCCTTGAAGTTTTCCTTTATAACATTTTGTTTGGACTGTTGCCTATCAGGTTCCTCTGTCCATGGGATTCTCCAGGCCAGAATACTGGAGTGGGTTGCTGTGCCCTCCTCCAGGGGATCTTCCCGACCCAGGGATCAAACCCAGGTCTCCTGCATCGCAGGCAATTCTTTACCATCTGAGCTACCAGGAGAGAACAACATTTTGCTTTCATTTAAGTCGGTTCCTGGAAGGAAAACAAAATTGAGTAGTTAACTTGCATGATCCATTCAATAAGAATTTATAGACTGCCAGCTCCATGTCAGCTCCTGGGCCAGGCGTTGGGCTTGAAAATGAACACTACAAGGTCCCTGCCCTTAAGGAGCTTCTGATACAATGGGGAGAATTATAAAGCAGATAATAATACAGTGTGATAAGGTAACCAGGGAGACTCCGTGGGCACCAAGGAGAGGCCTTTGCTGGAGGGACTGGCACACAGAAAGAGCATTAGTCACCAAGGTAAAACTTCAGCCAAGTCACACAAAAAAAATGTAGGTAGTAAGGAAGCAGAGCAGGGGATGGTGGGTGGGGAGGGTGGGTGGGAAGGGCTTTCAGGACAAAAGGATTAGCATGTGCAAGGCCATGCAGATAAGAGAAAGCGCGGGCACCCTGTGAGAACTGCCAGGGAAGCATAGAGTGGGTGGAGGCATGTGGTAAGAGATGGCAGGTCTCATGCGTCCGCCTGAACAAGGAGAATAGGGTGCGTTCACGGCTGTAGAAAGAGGCTTGGCTTCATCTCTGCAGCCATTTCTCTTGGATCCAAAACCTGTAATACTCACCTCATTGCTTTATCTTCTTTGGGGTTTGAATCAGTCCTCTAGGGTTTCAACCTGTTTCCAGCTGCCACTAGACACATTGAGAACCTTCCCTGCCCATTGTCTACAGGACAGACTTCCAAGTTTGACATTCGAGGCCGTCCAGAACCCCCACCCAATCTACCTGCCACCACACACACTTTCTCCTCCTGATCAACCACGTCCTAGTAACAGAGCTTACCCTGCCTCAGCTCTTCTCATTTGATTATGAGAGTCAGCTTTCCTTCCGCAAACTTATTCGTCTCCCAAGACTCACCTCAAGCTGCCACTTTTGGTGGAACCTGAGAATATGTCTGCCTGACATTTCATATTTGCCATCTTGGCATTGTCAAATTTCTTGTAAGTTTATCTCTCATTTCCTGAGCTAAACTGTGAGCTCCTGGAGGCAAGGGATACAAAGACACACTGGATATTTTTTAAACAATAGATTGGGTTAACATGGGTCAGAACTTGATTTTGTCTCTGTCATTGTTAAAACAAAGATTCAAGGCTAGGGAACGTTAAAACCTAGCACTAGAGATGACTTGACTTAACAAGGGTGCAGGAGAACAGACAAGAACCCATGTTCTCACTGTGAGATTCAGACTATTTCGTAATGGTTTCTGCTCTGCCAAGATTATCTGCTGGCCACCAGTCATATCAGCAAATGCATCTGATATCTCTAAAGGCCTGACTCACTAAGCAGAAAAATATGGAGACTATTTAGCTCTGAAAGTGATCACGTAAATCTATGAGGGGAATTTCCCCTCTTACTGTATAAACTTTTGCCTTGTTTGACTACACTGTACATACGTAAGATATAGTCATAATAAAAACAGCTCTTAACTTTTTTTCTAGTGCAAAATGACCAGGAAGCTCATAAGAAATAATGTCATAGTGTTGCAAAGAAAAGGAAAAAAGAGGAATGAATTTTTCTCTTTCCCTTTCCTGAGAAAAAAGAATATAAAGAGAACAGTGAGCAGGCCTGAACATTCCTAGTTTTTTTTTAAATTTTAACTGCTCCTAACTCTGAAAGTCTGTAACTAAGTTTACTTTTCTGCCCCCTAACTCTGCAGGAGCTATACTTCGCACCTAGTCTCCTTTGACTCTGTGCTAAATACATCCCCTAGCTGGTGTTTTGGAGAAGGAAATGGCAACCCACTCCAGCACTCTTGCCTAGAGAATTCTGTGGATAGAGGAGCCTGGTGGGCTGCTGTCCATGGGATCGCACAGGGTCAGACACGACTGAAGCAACTTAGCATGCATGCATTGGAGAAGGAAATGGCAACCCACTCCAGTATTCTTGCCTGGAGAATCCCAGGGACGGAGGAGCCTGGTGGGCTGCCATCTATGGGGTCGCACAGAGTCGGACACGACTGAAGTGACTTAGCAGCAACAGCTGGTGTTTACCCTTACAACACCCTTCCCCTTGTAGTTACATATCAGAAAGGAGGCCGCAGAGCCACCGAAAAGCCAGACTCAGTTAGTGGGTTACTGACACCAGTTTATGACTGTCTTTGAAACAATGCAAGAGGAAGAAATCAAGATCTTATCACCTTTGTTCCTCATCACTGACTCCTGACTGCAAGCCCTTGCCTTATATAAGCCCCTAGACTCTTCATGGGCGGGTGGGGGGCACAATTCTTGGGGCATGAGCCTACCATGTTCCCCTCTCTGCTGGCTGAGAATAAAAGCCACCTTTCTACGTCCTCCAAATTCTGTCTCCTAGTTTTCATTCAGCTTCGGTGGGCAGAGAAGGCCAAGATTTTGGCCAGCAGCAGCAACAAAGACCCAGAGCAGCCAAAAATAAATATAAAAATATAAAATAAAACGGAATAGGAGTAGATAAAGGGACTGAATGTCGTTTCAGTACCTCTTTACCCATCTCTTTGCTTATTTATGGTTCCTCCTCTTGTCTGGAAGCCCCAGGAAGGCAGGGCTCCTGTGTTCTTTGTTCGCTGAACAGCATCTCACACACAGTACATCCAATAAGTATTTGTGGAGTAAATGATGATTCCTGATTCTCAAACTGCTGTTCTGGGTAGAAATTCTGCCATCAACCAGTAGAAGTGTTTCTATGAGTGTTTTCTGAATGGATCCACAGAATGAGTTGAGTTTGAAAGAGTCAAGGATTGGTGAAAAGTACTAATTGCCAATGCCATTTTGCATCCTGCCAAATGGCAAGCATTGTGTGCTTGCTCAGCTGTGTCTGATTCTTTGTGACCCCTTGGACTGTAGCCCACCAGGCTCCCCTGTCCATGGAATTCTCCAGGCAAGAATACTGGAGTGGGTTGCCATTCCCTCCTCCAGGGGATCTTCCTGACCCAGGGATTGAACCAGCATCTCCTGCATTTCCTGCATTGGCAGGCAGATTCTTTACCATTGTGCCACCTGGAAAGCACATGTGGTTCATTGAAGTGCTCCATAATTCCTTTCTGATTAATTTCCTTCGAGTCAGGGATTCCAAAACCTGGTCCGATGGACGTATGGGCTTTAGGGCCCCATGAACACTTACAACATATGGATGTGCGCTTCTTCCTGGGTATAGAATTCACGGCTTTGATCCACGTATCAGAAGAGTCTGAGCTTTAGAGGTTGGTGTTCTCATCTAACCAGCTATTATGAGTGGAGGCTCAAAGTTCAGGAAGCAGAGCAGTGAATTCAAGTTCTGTAGTCAAGGTCGCTTCCAGGAGGGCACACAACGGGCTCTGGGAGATCAGACAACAATGACAGCAAGAAGTTTTGTTAAGCTCAGTGCATTGTGCTGCAGTAACTCATTTATCCTCCCAAAGCATATAAGACAAGTACCGATGTTATCACACACCCACTTTACAGATGAGGAAACTGAGGCTTGGGAAAGTTAAATATCACTTAACTTTTTTTTTAGCCTGTTATCACTAATAATAAGTGAGTGCTTGGCTTCAGTCCCAGGTCTAAGTGGTGTGCAGCCTGCATGCTTAACCACCACCTTCCCCATGGTCAGAAGGACTGGTCGTCTCCTATGGGAACCACAGAGCATTTTGATTACAAAGAGCCACTAGCTGCTCACGTTGCTGTAAAACTCAAGTTCAAGCCTGGTACCAGACCGCTCCAAAGGTGTCTCCAGCAAACTTTGATTTTTACAAAAGGACTTCACAGTGCTCGGAGCTCTGACCCTGGAGCACACATATTTCAAAGAGCCTTTGTGTCTTAATTACAGGTAAACAGGTGGACATAATAGTCTCTGTTGACTCTTTTCAGGTCTAGTCATTTAGGTGAAAAAACCCACATTCTCTACCCCCTGTCAAGCTTACAATTCAGCTCAATTCAACCACAATCTAACACAGCACCTATCACTTACAAGTCAGTAGGATCAAGGCAACTGTGGGCAGGAAAGTGGTCATTTTAAAGATGAATAAGTCATTCCATATGCCCCTCCTGGCAAAAAGTAAGGATGCTGGATACTTTTATGTAGTCAATGGAGCCCTGAGCATGAGGCACAAATCTATGGAGTCAGATGGAAGCATGATGGCAATGATGAATATGGCCACTGTCACCTCGATTTCACCGGGACCAACATGGGGTTGGCATGTTAAACACACTGTCCCCAAACACCACAACAATTCTAGGAGGTAAGTTTCCTTGGCCTGCTTTAGAGCTGAAATAAAGTGGAGAAAACTGCCCAGTGGCATAACAGTAATAACCAAGTGGCTGAGCCAGAGCTTGAACCCAATTCTCTTTGCCCTCAGAGTCCTGCCTTCTTCCGACCCTCTTGTCTTGCAGACCTTGTGCTGTAATGTGAATACCTTCTGTTTTATCTGCTTTGTGTATTCAATACTTGGCCTGCCAAGAAGCATATTCAAAATAGTAATTTTTAAAGCACAGAGTAATTCTAGATTTGAACACCACACAACATGGATTTGTGATCTAGGAAGAGTTAAGGGTTGCATGCTGACCTTTCCTTTTCAACAGCATTTTAAGGAGTCTTCCATGTGCAGTTACCCATTCACTGGGTCATGAGCAATTCACATCTTCCACCTCAAGCCCATGGCTGGTGTTCTAGATGCCCTTCTCCTGGAGAGATGCCTAAAACTAGCTGATCAAGCTGGTTTCCTTAATATGAAAATGCGCTTGAGACACCTACCTAATATCCAACATCATCCAGTGTATTCATCTTTGTTGTTGTCGTCTAGTCACTAAGTCATGTCTGACTGTTTGTGATCCCATGCACTGTAGCCCGCCAGGATCCTCTATCCATGGGATTTCTCAGGCAAGAATACTGCAGTGGATTATTGTTTCCTTCTCCAGGGGATCTTCCTGACCCAGGGATCAAACCGTGTCTCCTGCACTGCAGGAGGATTCTTTACCACTGAACCACCAGGGAAGCCCGTGTTCATCTTTACACGACAATTAATGATTTACAGTGTTTTGTCACAGCTTAGACCATGCCGGTAACGCACAGCACAGAAATAATCTGCCAGAAAGGTTAGTTTTCATTGCTCCAGCATGTTATAAAACTACCAAATTGCTGACGTATAGGTTATCGACTGCTTTAGATTATGAGAAAACACCACGTCCCAAGAGTGACTTTATTATTAGTAACTTTGATTCTCAAATGTTTTTCAGGCAAAGTCCAGCATCCTCTATCTGTCAAACGTCAGGATCCTGAGTCAGATATTGTACTATGAAGTAGTCAACTAGTGACATAAGAAGTTAAAAGGTAGAATAATAAATGTCTATTTAGGGGAACTGATATCTGCTGGAGATGCCATAAAACGCTTCCTGTTGCTACTCATAGTAACTGATAATAGAGGGCAATTAGGAGAGATCTTTTATCCATACTGTTCTGTATGCTACAGAAATCGAAGAGGATAATCAGTCATAAGAATTAATTGGTCCAGCCCAGAGGTACTGAGGTCCCAAACTTCATGCTGATTAACTTCATAAAACTGCTAAAATTGTTGCTATTTTGAAAGTTTTCTGTCCAATAAACAGAAAAGGCACACTATTCTCAAATCTTAGCTATCATTGGAATCAAGGGGTCTGGGAAGGGGTTGGGAATCTTAATGTTTGCTCAGGCGATTCTGATAGAGGTGACCTTTGAGACTGCACATTAAAGGGACTGTGCGTCTAGGTACAGGGCCCTCACCACTCCTGGCAGGATGCCCATCAGCAATGCCCTGGGACTGACCCGCACCCCGGTGTAAGGAACAGTAATGTGAATAGTTCCTGGTCCTTGTTCCTCACTATTCTTTTCAGAGGTGAAGGCTGAGGTCTAAGGATAAAGGCCTTTTTAACCTCCGGGAAGGTGGCTAATTTGTTCAGTTGGCGGTGCAAAGGCAGGGATAAGTGATTGTGAATCATAGAGGCAGGTAGGCTCAGAGCCGTTTCCCAGAAACTCCCAGAGCCGTGGCCTCATTGTCTTCACCTTATCCCTCCCTCCTGCCTCTCACCAATTCTTCCCCTCGTTCACGTCCCCTGGGCTCCAGAGCCTCCCCTTCTTCTGGTTTCTCTTCTTTAAGCTTAAAAAAATGTTTATCTTCACTGCTGTTCATTTAGAAAGCAGAGAACGTCTATTTTATTTTATTTTAAATTTTATTTATTTATTTATTCATTTTGGCTGCGTTGGGTCTTGATTGCTGAGCATTGCAAGCAGGAGCTCTTCTTGTTATGGAGCACGGACTTCCCACTGCAGTGGCTTCTCTTGTTGCTGAGCACAGGCTCTAGGACGCAAGTACTTCAGAAGTTGCAGCAAGAGAGCTCAGAAGTTGCAACTCATGGGCTCTAGAGCATCGGCTCAGTAGTTGTGGCTCACGGGGTTAGTTGCCCCTCGCCATGTGGATTCTTCCTGGACCACGGATGGAACCTGTATCCCTTGCATTGGCGAACTCTCACCCGCTGCGCCACGAGGGAAGTCCTGAGAACACCTATTTTAATTTTTCTAACCAAAGCTGCTTCATCATCATTGTGTTTTCCTTGTGTGATGGGGACCCTCAGTCACTAGCTAATTCCTTCTCCTCTCTTTTGTGCCAGGTTTGGAGCTGGGATCTCTAAAAGTACAAAGATTTTAGATGTGCTTTTCTTGAGGGCAGAGAGATGTTTTATTCATCTCAGGTGAGCGCTCAGAAATAGGGAAAGTGCTCAAAATATAGCTACTGAATCAAGCTGGTCCAGGCTTCAGAAACTCATATCCTGGATGGGGGCATAGACACAGGTGCAGGGGAAAATTTTTCTCATTGCTTATGTAACAGACTACGGAAAACTGGGTAGTTCAAAACAATACAAATTTATTACCTTATGGTTCTGGAGGGCAAAAGTACAATATGGGTCTTATGAGGCTAAAATCAAGGTCTTAGCTGGGCTGCATTCCTTCTAGAGGCTCTAGGACAAACCATTTCCTTTCCTTTTCTAGTTTCTTATTGTCTAGTCGCTAAGTTGTGTCTGGCTCTTTGCGACCCCATGGACTGCCGCACTCCAGGCTTCCCTGTCCTTCACTATCTCCCGGAGTTTATTCAAACTCATGTCCATTGAGTGGACGATGCCATCCAACTGTCTCATCCTCTGTCACCCTCTTCTCCTCCTGCCTTTAATCTTTCCCAGCATCAGGGTCTTTTCCAATGAGTCAGCTCTTCACATCAGGTGGCCTAAGTATTGCTTTAGCATCAGTCGTTTCAATGAATATTCAGGGTTGATTTCCTTTAGGATTGACTGGTTTGATCTCCTTGCAGTCCAAGGGACTCTCAAGAGTCTTCTCCAGCACCACAATTTGACGGTATCAATTCTTTGGCACTCAGCCTTCTTTATGGTCCAACTCTCACAACTGTACATGACTACTGGGAAAAAAACGTAGCTTTGGCTATACAGACCTTTGTTGGCAAAGTTTCTAGTTTCTAGAAGTGCCCATGTCCGTTTGCTCCTCTCTGCCAAGCATTAACTTAAGTTTTCATCAGCGCGACTTTAGCTAAGTTTGGGGACACTGAAGGGGGTTTACAGAAGAGCAAGGGCTTCAGTTGGAAACACCTCCCTCATCTCTCTGCATCTTCAGGAAATTTCTCACCGACTTCCTGCCAAGGTCTGTGTCTCTTTGTTCTCTGCCCTTGCTTTTTCTGGGCTTGTTAACCTCTGTCTCAGGGCTTCCCCAGGAAAGACTCAAATTCCTCTTGTCTTCTTTGACAAAGCGGCCGTCTCCTCCTTTTTCCTTTCTCTCCCTCTGGATCAGGAATTTTGCCCAAGTTGAAGCTTTCACCTTTTCAATCCCAAAGGCCTCCAAAGTTTTCCCCCAAACAAAGAACTGTCGGCTGTGGTGTGAGCCAGGCTGTTCCTAGGGCTGTATGGCAGCCGCAGACAGCACTGAATTCAAACAGCCGTGTCTCCTTTTCTGGTCCAAGCTGTAAAACCACATTGGCTCTGAGTGGCCATGAAGTGTGGGTACACAACCCTGTGAGCCAGCATCATGCTGTCTTCCAGCATGAAGTGTGCCTCTCGGAAGAAGACAATTGAGTGTCTCAGGAAGAGACCTGGAGTAAACCTTTTGCTCTTATTAGCTGAGCATCTGGGTTAATGAGAAAACCCTCACTTTGCTCACCTCTGAAACAGGGCCAATGACACCTACACTGCAGGCTGTCATAAGGACCAAATACAAGAGTCAACACATTTCTTTTTTTTTTTTTTAACTGAAGTATAGCTGATATATAATATCATATAAGTTACAGGTGTACTATATGAGAGAGTGAAAGTCACTCGGTCATCTCTGACTCTTTGCGACCCTGTGAACTGTAGCCGCCAGGCTCCTCTGTCCATGGAATTCTCCAGGCAAGAATACTGGAGTGGATTGCCATTCTCTTCTCCAGGGAATCCTCCCGACCCAGGGATCAAACCCACATCTGCTGCATTGCAGGCAGATTCTTTACCACTGACTCACCAGGGAAGCCCAATATAGTGAGCTGCAATTTTTAAAAAGGTTATACTCTATTTATAGTTGTTATAAAATACTGGCTACATTCCTTGCGTTGTATATATCCTTGTAGCTCATTTATTTTATATATGGTAGTTTGTACCTCTTAAACTCCTACACCCGTATTGTCCCTCCTCCCCGCTTCCCACTGGTAACCACTAATTTGTTTTCTATATCTGTGAGTCTGTTTCTTTTTTGTTACATTCACTAATTTGTTTTCTTTTTTAGATTCCACAGATAAGTGATATCATACAGTATTTATCTTTCTCTGTCTGACTTATTTCACTTAGCACCATGCCCTTAAGTCCATCCATGTGGTTGCAAGTGGCAAAATTTCATTCTTTTTTTTCTTGGCTTGAGTAGTGTTTCACTGTGTATGTATATCACCTCTTCTTTATCCATTCATCTGTCATGGACACTTAGGTTGCTTCCATGTCTTGGCAAATTATAAACAAAGCTGCTATGAACACTGAGGTGTGTGTATCTTTTTGAATGAGTGCTTCTTGGTTTTTTGTGTGTTGGGGGGAGGGTAAATATCCAGGAATGGAATTGCTGGGTCATAGGGTATTTTTATTCTTGCCATTTTTTTGAGCAACCTCCATACTGCTTTCCACAGTGGCTACACCAATGTACATTCCCATCAATAGTGTATGAGGGTTCCCTTTTGTCCACATCTTCACCAACACTGAGAATCAACACACTTCTATCTTCAGCAAACGGGGGTCATTTTTGTCATTATTATTATAACCTGGCAAAAACTCTCTGATCAATTTTTTAAAATTTCATCCTCTTAAAACTCCATGAGATAGCACGCACACACACACACACACGCACGCACGCGCGCGCACACACACACACACACACACACAGAATTAAAGGTCCCCTTGGCCAAGCTCACCTAGCTAATGAGTGGCTGAGCTTGGACCAAAACCAAGGTGCCCCACCTTCCCCCATGCAGAGCCACTCCTTGGCACAGCCTAAATTCAAAAGCCTCCAAGCTGACACATGGGGTGACCAGAGGTGAGGAGGGGAAGAGAGCAGACTTCCTTTTCAGATTACTCAATTTGTCCAGCAACTGGGTGTGGCTAATGTGGCTGCTGACCCCGGCCTGACCCAGACTTCAGCACAGCTCCTGAAGCCTTGGGCTGCACGGTCCTCCTGGCCTCAGTAACTGTAAGTCAGTTACAAGGACAGGTATTTCCCATCTGGGAGCCGAGTTTCTTCTCTCTGGATCAGGTGCAGTGGTGGAACGGGGTCCCTAACAATGTCTAGGTTGAGCCTTTTAACAGAGGAGCTTCCCCTCTGCTCCTGTGTTTCACTGGTTCCAGAGTCCTACCCTATCGACTTCCCAGGTGATAGGGGCGGCTTAGGACAAAAACACAGTAAAACAGTGGACATTCAAAGACTCTAGGATAGAAGCCACAGGGAGAGGGAAAGAGTGATCAGATGTGATTGACAGCGGGTCACATGGCCATTTCCGGTTGTAGAATCAGCTTGGCTTCCAGCCTGCATGAATCAAGTCTTGCGGTTGCAAGAAATAGAAAGTGACTGGACGCAACTCACACACAAAGGGAGATTCATTATACATCTGGGGTCTCTCGTGGTCTCCAAGGTCCAGGAGGGGATGAGAGGCAGGGGCTTGGATTGCTTGGGACTCTGCTTCCCCCTTCTCTGCTCCGTCAGAGCTCTCCCACTCGCCTCTTGTTTCATTTCATCTTCCCCTCTCTCTTCTTGGACTTCCTCTGCTTATCAAGGAAACCTCTGGCTGCCAGCAGCTCTCCAATTTGAATCTGTTCCGTTAAAGTGACCCACAGCCTTAATCCTGAATCTCTTGGTTCCAACCTAAGAGGCCAACAGATCAGAAAGCAGAGCTTGACACTGCATTTGCACAGCCATTTACATAAGGTTGAGTCAACTGCCTACAATAAAGCATGGGTGTCCTCAGCAATGAACATCAGGGGACTTGGAAAGGAGGGGCGTGGAAGCCCTAACCACTCTCAGAGGTTCCAGGGCTCTGATCCCCTCACTGTGCCAGGACTCAGAAAATGGCTCTTAGAAAAGGCAGCCTGGACGCCCATTCCACTTTCCACGTGAGTTGGGTGAAGAGGTAATCCTGAGAAAAGTGGTTAATGGGGAGAGGATACTGAACAGAAAAATCAGTAGATGCTCAGTGCAAAGTTGTTAATACTTATGGCAAACAGTATCCACAGAGGGTACCCCATACTCATTTCTGGCATTTGCTGCAGTCCCAAACATTTCAACAGAAACTCAGCTCACCGGGAATCTCTCTTCTAAGACTGGAAACAGAAACACATTCAGAGGATGAGCGGAGTGGTGAAAGGGTAGGAGACTGCACCCAGGAAATCTGCATCTCCTTAAATTGTGTCTGGTTAGCCTAGCTATCAGGGCTTCCCTGATAGCTCAGTTGGTAAAGAAGCCGCCTGCAATGCAGGAGACTCCGGTTCGATTCCTGGGTTGGGAAGATCTCATTGGAGAAGGGCTAGGCTACCCACTCCAGTATTCTTGGGCTTCTCTGGAGGCTCAGATGGTAAAGAATCCGCCTGCAATGTGAGAGACCTGGGTTTGATTCCTGAGTTGGGAAGATCCCCTGGAGGAGAGCACGGCAACCCGTTCCAGTATTCTTGCCTGGAGAATCCCCATGGACAGAGGAGCCTGGCGGGCTGCAGGCCATGGTGTCACAAAGAGTCAGACACGACTGAGTGACTAAGCAAACAATCTAGGGAATGAAAGACAGAAGTAACGATGGACATAGCTGCTGCCCTTGAGTGTGCAACGTTGCTGGGGTTCACAGGGAAGTTGGATGACCTGTATGACCCCTGCAGGCGGAATTGGGGCAAAAAGGCAAAATTTACCAGATTACAGATTTTTTGACCTAATATAAAACAGAGCTGCTTTTTAAGGTTTGGAAGGAATGGACAGCCCATGGTGCTAACTTGTGAGGGAAATTGGGTTAGAGGAGTCCTAAAATTGCTTCCAATCTTTTGAGTGATACCCCCAGGGCTGACCCTGTTCACTGGGTCACAATCCCTTCTTTTATGGGGCCAACCGGAAGGGCTGCCATCCATAGCCCCTGGGGAAGATGCTGGACACAGTGTGTCCTGCAACAGGACTCATCCAGGAGGCTGGAAAACCACTCCTTGTAGGTCTTAAGGTTCTGTGGCTGAGGGCCATGGGAGGTGCCCTCACCTGTGTTGCCTCACATAGGCTCCACAGTGTACGAGAAAGGTATGAGGACTCCCACTTCACAGATCAAGACCCTGGACCTCATCACCATAAGGGTCCACCAGTCAGAAAACAGAACAGTTCATCCTGGCATATTCATATGATGGAGTACCATGATGGTAAGCTATACATACAGGTATATATCACAGCAGGATACATCTCAGAAAACAAAGCTGTATAAAAACAAAACTATAGAAAAAGACCCACTATGATATCGTGAATGAAACTTTTAAAAGCTGGCATAAAAGGGTACATAATGCCCATAGATATATATGCAATATATAAATGTATGAAAAAGTGACCCATCAAATTAATAACAATGGTTGCCTCTGGGGGTGAGGAGGCAGGAAGGATTGGGATTGGGCAAAGGTGGTCAAAGGGAAGCTCAGAGGTATTTGTACAGCATTCCCTTGGTATTTATAAAAAAGCAAATCTAGCACAATGGGAGCAATTGTTAAACCTGGTTAGATGGAAGGTGGGTGTTCCTCTACTGAGAGACAGAGATAGGAACAGACTGAGGCCCCAAGAGACTAAACAACTCTCCACGTCACCTGGGATGCAGCCTGAAATGCGTTTTCCAGGCTGTGTGCCTGGCAGCAGGTGGATTCTGACCCAGTTCTGTTCAGCTACCTCCTTTGCCTCACGCTGGCCTGGAACCATCCTGCCCGATGGTCCCGCTGTGTCCGCGCCTCCCTTCCCATTCATTGTCTGGAACCCCAGCAACCCCAACCCTTAAGAACAGGGAAGATTCCAGAGGTCAGGAGGGTAACTTGCTCAGCATCCCTGCAAAGAGTGAGTGGGTCACATCAGAGCCTGAGACAACATCAGCGACGGGAGAGGCCAGGAGGCCCAGGGAGGCGGGGGTGGGAACAGAGGAGGGCAGAAGTTGTAAATCAAATGTTCTCAGCCTGACAACTCACCACTCTGGAGATGCCTGCCTTCCATCTCAGTTCCTAGAATTTCTTTCTGGGAGGAAGAGGGCCCAGCACAGCATGGAACAGATCTGATCTCCCAGGCAGGGGTTCTCAGCTACAGGACTGGTTAGCACGCAGGTTCCCTAGCTCAGTTTAAGGGTCGGTCTGTGGGGTCTGGGATCCATAGTGGAGATCCTCAGACGGGCGTGTCCCTGTGGACAGATACACAGCAGGCAACCCCAGCTCGCAGCCCGGTGCCACGGGGGAGACTAAGTCCTGCTGATCATCAAGAATGGGAGAGATGCTTCACAGGTAAAGAGAAGTGTGACCAGAGGAGATGGACATGGCAGGCAAGGAAACCAGCTACACAAATGAAAGATCAGAGAGGTGCTCCTGGTGGTGCTCCCCTGCCCCTAGGTCTAGTAGTCCCAGGTTTCAAACTACAGGAAGCCAGGGGCAGCAGGATGCTTCCTGTTGGCTGAGACGGACACTGCAAACACCGGATAGCGTGCCAGACATTTCTCTACGGCCGCTCATTTCTTCAGCATTCTTTAGCCGTTCGTCAACTCCCCTTGCCCCGATGGAGAGGCCATGGGTGAGGTCCCTGCTGTCAGGAGGCTTGTATGTTAGGAGGAGAAACAAGCAGACAAATGCATGAGATCGGTGTGTGTGCACAGAGGAGATGGGGGCTGCTGCAGCCAGAACCCAGAAGGGAACCAGGAGAGGCAGGGGGCTCAGAGCTGCCCCCCTGGGCTTGGTGGTGCTGCCCATCATCATGGTTGGAGGAAGCTGCCCATTCCTGCCCACAAGCTGGCCGGCTGGTCCTCCCAGTCCTCCCCCCAACCAGGTCCTCTGACATCTCCCTGGACTTTCATGAGGTCAGTTCACCCTCTAGTGGACACATCTATGCCATCCTCTGAGCCACAAAGTTGAATGGGATTTTCCCTCCTCTCCCAGCCCAGTAACGAACTGTTCAGGGTTTCTGGAGTTCAGATGCCATATGCCTGCTTCACAGATAGTGGAGGTTATAAAATGAACTGGGAGGAGGGCAGGGGCCCTGTGTGAGAAGGAACCAGGTGGTCCCAGACCTAGTAGCCTGACACCCCTAAGTAGGCTCGGCAGGGCATTCAGGGAAGGAAGAGGCATGTTCGCCAGACAGGGATCCCTGGGGCGGGTGAACAATGCAAGAGGCCAAAAGGCACTGCCTGAGTGCCCAGGGAGGGGAGGCAGCTCTGGGCCTCAGAAGCCTCCTCCATCCTGCTCGGGCTCTGAGAGATCTTGTCACAAGGGCAGGTGACTGCCACAGCAGAGGGGTGTGCTCCCAGGGCATAGAGACGCACACAGACGTGGAGCACCTCACAGCACCCGCCCTGCTCCACCCAGCCCAGGGCACAGGGCCCCACACCACCCCCAGCCCCGCCTCGTTAGTCAAGAGCAGATTTTCTTCCATCAGAATGTGTGCTTCTGTCCCAGACAAAGGATGCATTGGGAAGCAAGTGACAGAGTAGGTTGCAAGGAACCTGGCTTGGAGCTACATGAGGGCCACGTGGGGGCTAGCAACCACACTCCCAGCAGGTGGGATTGGGGCTTTCATTTTATTTCAAGATGAACTCTGCAGGTTTGAGCCTGCTGGAGCATCTCCTCCTCGGGAGGCTCTAAAAGACACCCGCCTCTCACCTTCGCCCAGAACACCTGTCTTGAACCTACAGTCTGAGCCAAAGGAAGCAGAAAGGGGCGATGCTGGAGGCCGCTGTGGGTGTCTGGGTCAGACAGGTGTTTCCTTTGGCTCAAGGGCTTGATTGTGAGTTCATGTTGTTCAGGTATTTGTTTTTAAACTTTAATTAATGGGCTATTTTTGAAGGCAGTTTTAGGTTCACAGCAAAACTGAGCAGAAAGTGGAGTTCAATACAGTTTCATCGCCCTAGAAATCCTCCTGTGCTTCACCCATTCATCTCTCTCCCTTTTAACTCCCGGCAGCCACTGACTTTTTTTTTTTTACCATCTCCACAGTTTTGCCCTTCCCAAAATGCCATATGGTTGTAATCATACAGTAGGTAGCCTTTACAAATTGGTTTCTTTCACTTGGTAACAAGCATTTAAAGTTCCTCCATATCTTTTCATGGTTTCATAAGCTCATTTTTTTTTGCATCAGGTCATATTCCATCGTCTGGATGTATCACTACATCCAGATTTAACCATTCAACTACCGAAGAATACCTTGGTTGCTTCTAAGTCTTGGTGATTATGAATGAAGCTGTTAAAACCTCCAAGGGCATGCTTTTGTGTAGAACAGAATTTTTCTTTCTGGACACTTTTGTTTTCACTCTTTGTGGATTTTCAGCGTAAAGTAATTTTTACTGATGAGAAAACCGTGTGACAGACGTCTACCCCTTGTTCCACCCAAATCCACGATAGGGACTGGACTTGGGGTTCCAGACCACTAAGCCACCAGGACGGAAGGAAGCGCTGGGCACTGTGGTGGGAGCCCGTGCCCAGGTTCAAGAGGCAAAAAGCCTGATTTTGACCCTCTGCTCTGACTTGAACGTGTCATTGAACGAGGGTGGCTCTCCCTCTGAGCTTCAATTTCCTCCCCTAAAAAGAGGGCCCGCAAAGTTGACAAAGGTGTGCCATCAGAATTCCCTGGGATGGTGGCTGTTTAAGCCTTTCAGCACAGTGCAGGGCACAGGAAACAGTGCCAGACAAAAGGTCAGAGGACCGGGCGGACAGCCAAGGAGAAAAGTGGAAACTGGGGTCTCCCTGGCGGTGGCTCCCCCATTGCAGGAGTGCAGATCTGATTCCTGGTCAGGGAGCTAAGATCACATGGCTCACGGCCAAAACATCAACACATTAAAAAAAAAACAACGCAGATGCAATGTTGTAACAAATCAATAAAGACTTTAAAAATGGTCCACATTAAAAAAAATTTTTTTAAAAGAAGAAGAAACTGATTTGGCAAGCCCCTCATTCACTGCCCTGTCTTGAGAGACTCGAAACCCCCGCTCACGTTGCTCTCCTTTCATTAATACAGGAGAGAAGCTCGGACTCTTTCCTACCCACTCCCCCTTTCTCAATTTCAGTCATTAAATGTCGGTACAGTGAATTTACAAGGGGGAGGACAAGGATGATAAACCAGGAAATGGCCAAAAACACTGAGGATTCTAATGAAACCCACCACGTAAAGTAATTAGCCTCCAATTAAAATAAACTAATTAATTAAAAAACAAAGAATGTATATATATGTATAACTGAATCACTTTGTACAGCAGAAATTAACATACCATTGTAAATCAACTATATTTCGATTAAATATTTTAAGCAATGTTGAGGATTCTTGACTGTCAGGATTTTGAAGCAGTTTGAAGTCAGTGTAAGTGTTTTACTGATCTTCTCTTCTGGGGGTTTTAGGCTGTGTTCTTTATGCTCAGCATCAGGGCCAGGCCTTCGACCATGGAGCACACTGCTTACCCTGGGTATCTTGAGAGCTGATGACTCTTCAGAAGACAGCACAACAGCAAAGGCCCAGACATCTGGGAGTTGATGCCTGGACTATCTGTAAACAAATGCTAAGCAGGCATGCCCCAGGCTCTCTCTTACTGCCCACAGCGTTTATGACCTTCTCGGCGGGGGGGAGGGGGTGGGGTGGGGCGGGGTGGGGGGGGTTGTGGGCGGTGATGGCCTGTTTTGCAAAGTCATTCTCACCAAACAGCCACTCAGGTTATCACTGCTTCAGAGAAGGGTCTAATGAAAATTTTACCACACTGGAAACGTGGCTCTTCAGCTTCAAATGTCACAGGACAGCATCAGCCAAGGAACACAAGGGCCTAGTGGTTAAGAGAGGGCTTGCCCCAGACACTTGGGTTCCAACGCAGCAACTTTACCTTCCTTCTTGCTGGGTTATATTAGGCTGGTTACTTAACTGCTCTGAGCCTCACTGTCCTCATCAGAAAAATGGGGATCCTACAGTGGACGGGCTCAATAAAGGACAGAAATGGTAGGGACCTAACAGAAGCAGAAGATATTAAGAAGAGGTGGCAAGAATACACAGAAGAACCGTACAAAACAGATCTTCATGACCCAGATAATCACGATGGTGTGATCACTCACCTAGAGCCAGACATCCTGGAATGTGAAGTCAAGTGGGCCTTAGAAAGCATCACTACGAACAAAGCTAGTGGAGGTGATGGAATTCCAGTTGAGCTATTTCAAATCCTCACAGGTGATGCTGTGAAAGTGCTGCACTTGATATGCCAGCAAATTTGGAAAACTCAGCAGTGGCCACAGGACTGGAAAAGGTCAGTTTTCATTCCAATCCCAAAGAAAAGCAATGCCAAAGAATGCTCAAACTACCGCACAATTGCACTCATCTCACATGCTAGTAAAGTAATGCTCAAAATTCTCCAAGCCAGGCTTCAGCAATACGCGAACTGTGAACTTCCAGATGTTCAAGCTGGTTTTAGAAAAGGCAGAGGAACCAGAGATCAAATTGTCAACATCCACTGGATCATCGAAAAAGCAAGAGTTCCAGAAAAACATCTACTTCTGCTTTATTGACTATGCCAAAGCCTTTGACTGTGTGGATCACAATAAACTGTGGAAAATTCTGAGAGAGATGGGAATACCAGACCATCTGACCTGTCTCTTGAGAAACCTATATGCAGGTCAGGAAGCAACAGTTAGAACTGGACATGAAACAACAGACTGGATCCAAATAGGAAAAGGAGTACGTCAAGGCTGTATATTGTCACCCTGCTTATTTAACTTACATGCAGAGTACATCATGAGAAATGCTGGGCTGGAAGAAGCACAAGCTGGAATCAAGATTGCCAGGAGAAATATCAATAACCTCAGATATGCAGATGACAGCACCCTTATGGCAGAAAGTGAAGAAGAACTAAAGAGCCTCTTGATGAAAGTGAAAGAGGAGAGTGAAAAAGTTGGCTTAAAGCTCAACGTTCAGAAAACTAAGATCATGGCATCTGGTCTCATCACTTCATGGCGAATAGATGGGGAAACAGTGTCAGACTTTATTTTTGGGGGCTCCAAAATCACTGCTGATGGTGATTGCAGCCATGAAATTAAAAGAGGCTTACTCCTTGGAAGGAAGGTTATGACCAACCTAGACAGCAGCACATTGAAAAGCAGAGACATTACTCTGCCAACAAAGGTCCGTCTAGTCAAGGCTATGGTTTTTCCAGTGGTCATGTATGGATGTGAGAGTTGGATGGTGAAGAAAGCTGAGTGCTGAAGAATTGATGCTTTTGAAGTGTGGTGTTGGAGAAGACTCTTGAGAGTCCCTTGGACTGCAAGGAGATCTAATCAGCCCATCCTAAAGGAGATCAGTCCTGGGTGTTCATTGGAAGGACTGATGTTGAAGCTGATACTCCAATACTTTGGCCACCTCATGCGAAGAGTTGACTCATTGGAAAAGACCCTGATGCTGGGAAGGATTGGGGGCAGGAGGAGAAGGGGACGACAGAGGATAAGATGGTTGGATGGCATCACCGACTCGATGGACATGGGTTTGGGTAAACTCTGGGAGTTGGTGATGGACAGGGAGGCCTGGCGTGCTGTGATTCATGGGGTCGCAAAGAGTCGGACACGACTGAGCAACTGAACTGAACTGAACTGAATGGTGGTGGTGGAGGAGGGAGAGGAGATGGGGTGAAAGAGGATCAGGCAGTTCACCTACAAAGGCTCACCTGGCCCAGTGAGACACACTTAACAGAGAAATATTTCCATAGAGTGTTCCGAGCCACTTTTAATTTTTTTTTTTAACTAATAATGCATTTGTTAACGTTGTTTCATTTGATGTTTGCTGATCCTTGGTGGGCACCACATGGAGGCAATCACCTTTTAAACTTCTAAATAAAACAACTGCCTTATGGCAGGAAGGCCTCTGCTGTCTGTCGGTTCCACCCGCATTTTGATGGAAGCACAGAGGACCGCAGCCTCCGGGCGGCAGCTGGCACAGACAGCAGCCCAGCAGTCCAGCTGAGCCCCAGAAACAGGACCCAGATGGGATCTGCGGCCCAGGAAACCCAGTGTCCTGCAGACTGTGACCCTTCTGATAGGTGCTTCCAATACTCCAGCCTTATTCCATTCTAGGAACTGGCCTTGTATTTGGCAGGCAGCATGGACGGAGAAGCCTGGTGGGCTATAGTCCATGGTGTCGCAAAGAGTCGGACACGACTGAACGACTTCATTTCCTTTCTATGAGCTCTGGCTCAGTGTATCCTAAGGAGGTCAGGGGGGTTGGGAGGTCGGGGACACGTGCTCAGAAGTGTAACTAACAATGCTTGTTTCGAAACAGAGATGGGGGCTTCCTTGGTGGTCCAGGGGCTAAGACTTCAAGCTCCCAATGCAGGAGACCCAGGTTCGATCCCTAGTCAGGGAACTAGATCCCACAAGCTGCAACTAAGGGCTCACATGCCTCAATTAAAGGATTCCCTACGCTGCAATGAAGATCAAAGATCCCTCGTGCCACAACTAAGACCCGCCACAGCCAAATAAATAAATATTACAAAGAAAAAAAAGAGGGATGACTCTGCAAGCCAGCATCCTTGATGGTCCTCTCAGATCCAGCTGGCAAACGGTCACATCCCATGAGACGGTTCTCGAGACAGTTCCTCAGAACTGCGTGGGCTCCCAGCAGGAGAGCTGGGCAGTGGCCTGTGGCAATGGCCCTGGGAGAGCTGCAGGAGGCCCTGTGGAGCAGGTGAGTCGCAGCTGCCAGGCGGACAGGCACGAGGTCAGTAGGAGCTGACCCATGAGGGCAGAGCCACATGGCCGAGAGGGCAGTGTTGAGAATGGATTGCCTGCCACAGCCCAGTTGTCAGCGGCATCATCAGAGTGGCTGCAAGTGGGGCCCAGACAGCAGTTACTCTTCATTTTTTAAAAAAAATATTTATTGATTTATTTATGTCTGGCTGTGCTGGGTCTTTGTTGCTGCCCTTGGGCTTTCTCTAGTTGCAGCGAGGTGCGGCTGCTCTCTAGTCACGCGCTTCTCCTTGTGACAGGCTTCTCTTGCTGCAGAGCACGGTAGTCACATGAGCTTCAGCAGTTGGGGTGCACAGGCTTAGTTGCCCGGCACGTGGAATCTTCCCAGACCAGGGATTGAACCCGTGCCCCCTACGTTGGCAGGCGGATTCTTAACCACTGGACCACCAGGGAAGTCCTGCATTTCTTCTTGAAAATGCCTTTGCGCCAGGTCTTACAACCACTCAGCCTGAAGCTCCAGGAGGTCCCACCAACTGATGGGTGTTGGCAGGACACAGTAATAACCTACTTGCCAACCTGGTGCCATCACATCCCTGACCGCACTTATGAAAGTGAAAGTGTTAGACACTCAGTCGTGTCCTACTCTTTGCAACCCCATGGATAGCCCGCCAGTCTCCTCTGTCCATGGGATTTCCCAGGCAAGAGTACCGGAGTGGGTAGCCATTTCCTTCTCTAGGAGATCTTCTGGACCAAGAATGGAACCTGGGTGTCCTGCATTACAGGTAGATTCCTTACTGTCTGAGCCACTAGGGGGCCCCAACCTCGCTTATAACCACCTTCAGAGGGGAAGGCAGCTTTTACCATCATCTGGAACCTGCCCTGTCCACCGGCCCAGACTCCGGTCCCCTTCTGCGCAACCTCAGCAAGCCTGGCCCTGTCTTCAGTGGCACTTACCTAAAATGGGCCCAGTGCCCTTGCCTGCCAATCAAAGCACTATCTCCGAGGCTCGGGCCTGTCTGAAGTGTTGACCGGGCGGAGACGAGCAGCATGCAAGTTCTCATAAAAACATTCTGCCTTTCACCACACCCACCAGACATGGGGCACTCTTCCAATTTTCAGATGGAGACATAAAGCCAGAAAAGAGCAGGTTCCTGTCCAGAGCTGCTGGCACGACCGCCACTCAGCTGGGCCTAGAAGGTGCAGCAAAGAGAGCTCTGCACTCAGGGCCTCTCTCTCGAAGCTTCCCGCAGGGCCAGGTGGGGATTGGCCAGCGATGCAAATGTGCCCTGTGATGGGTGGCTTAAGGTTTTGCAAAAGCTGGAAGCAGAGGGCTAGAGCCTGGAGGGCTGAGATTGGGAGGTGGTGGATGGGCAGAGGGAGCTTTGCAGGAGACAGAGAAGTGGTTGTTGACGGGCCCGAAAGGGTGAGGAGGAGACAGACACAAACCGGGCAGAGGGGCTGAGCCTGCAGGTCCCCATGACCACCTTCTAGAAGTGGAGATGGATTTAAGCTAGACAGAGACAGAGGGAGCAGGAGGCTTGGTCCTAAGAAGACAAAGGTGGGCCGGGTGGCACCATACAAAAGCCATGAGCTCAGACCTCCTGGGCTTACATCAGAGCTCCCACTTATGAGCTCGGTGTCTTAAGCAAAAGGCCTAATTTCTGAACAGCCATTTCTTCACTTGTCAGAGGGGATAAATGCAGTGTCCACCTTGGGGCTGAACTGAGGACTGAACAACTAGCTAATAAATGTATGATTCTCAGCATGGCGTCTGTCACGCAGCAAGCATCCAACAGATGTCAGCTACTGTGAGTGTCAGTAAACCCCAGAACAATGGCAGGCTTGTTAATATTGTTCAGTCGCTCAGTCGTGTCCGACTCTTTGCAACCCCATGGACTGCAGCATGCCAGGCTTTCCTGTCTTTCCCTATCTTCCAGAGTTTGCTCAAACTCATGTTCATTGAGTCGGTGGTGCCATCCAATCGTCTCATCCTCTGTCACCCTCTTCTCCTCTTGCCCTCATTCTTTCCCAGCATCAGGCTGGCAGGCTAATAACAAAACAATAGCGGCTGTACTGACCTAGTGGCACATGCTATCATGGTTAACCCTCACAACTCCCGTGCAAGAGGGACATTGTTATTGTTCCCCAGTTTACAGAGAGGGAAACTGAGGCTCAAAGACAGTTCACATATATGTTGCTAGCATTTACTGAGTGATTACCTTGTGCTGTGTATAAGTTCATTTAATCCCCACAACAGCCATATGATGTAGGTACTATTACTATTTCAATTTGGGAAACAGGCACAGAGAGGTTAAGTAACTATTCAAAAGTCACACAGCCAGTAAGATCCAGACAGTAGAGTAAACCCAAGTCCATCTAACTCCAAAAGCCATGTTCTTTCAACTCAGCTCTGCCTCCCAGGTTTCAAGGCTAATTCATGTTGTAAAGACCTCCATCACAGCCCAAAGCAAGAGGAATAAACATCTATTCTAAGGAATCCTGTGAAATCTAAAAGGATGAGTATGGGGTGCAAGGATAAGCAGCCCCCAGAGGCTAGAGGGTCGCAGGGGCCAGTGGAGCCTTGTAACCAAACACAGCACGTGCCTACAGCACGCTAAGCTGTCCTCTCTGCAGCCTTGTAGGTTGCCACGTAGGCAGACAAAACTCAGACCCCACCCAGAGCCCCGTGGACCTTTGGGAGATGCTGTTGAGTATTTACAGAGGATCCAGGCCTGCTGGTCGCCAGGCCAGTTCCTTCTAGAGGAACCATCTGTGATCTCCTAAGTGGATGACAGGCCGAAGACAGATGGGCTGTGGCTGGGCTGCCTCTGACCACATGCCACCCACATGCCACCCCGCACATCCTCCCCACCTGGGACAGCCCCTCGGCCCTGCGGACCACCAGAGGAGCAGACCCACAGGCAGAACTTCCGAGTCTGAGCCCCTGGAGCTGAAGGACATTCTCTGAGTCACCACCTTTAATGAGGAGGGAGGGAACGCAAAACCCACGCCAGGAGGGAAAGCGTTTGCTGGCTCCTTCCTGACTCTACGAGGTCAGCTAAGCAGGGAGGAGAGGGGCGCTCCATGTCCCACAGAATACCAGCGGCCCAGCTGCCAAGCACCCGTACCGATGAGGGCTTGGCTCTGCTGCGCCCCCACTTCACTTGGGCCTTTGACCTGCCCTAGGCTCTCCAGTACGAATGGATCGTTGAGGTCTAGTGGTTGAGGGAGGATTAAAGCTCTCAATCTACAGAACTGAACTTCCATCCTGTCCAAGTACCCGCTCCTGACTGCTGACCCTTAGAAAGCCTTCATCCTCTGCTCCGGTTATGAACAGCCCCCTCTGTGATGTGTGCAGGCACTCAGGTCTGTGCAAATTCCCAAGCCAAAGTTTTCCTGGGTCCAGCTTCCCAAACTCCTGGAAGCTTTCATGGAGATAAAGGGGCCCACAGCTGCTTGAGGCTGTGTCTGTTCTAGGACATGTCAGGGGAACCCTGCTCCAAACCCCCTCAAGATTTAAGGTTCTATTTCAGAGCCCATGACAGCTGGAATCAACTTCAGCCTGTGCTTTCTAAAGACTCAGGACTGCTTTCAGGTCGCATCCTGGTCTCCTGAACCATCTCCCTTTCAGAAAGAGACCTGGTCTCTCAACAGAAGCTCTGGGGTTCCACTCTGTACTCACCCCTCTACCTCGGGCTGTGCCTTGCCAGGGGCACAGCAGAGGCCCAGAGACTCTTTGCTGACTGATTGCATGATATGTGGGGTTGACAGCCTCTTTTTAGTTTGAAAAGCCCCAGATGCAAGGGCAACGGACTTTAAGCCTCTTTCAGGAACCCGGAGTGACCAGGCACAGTGTTCACAGTGCTCGTGAACCCCCGGGGTGACTCTGAAATAACTGGTGAGACCTCGAGCTCAACCCTCGCAGACAACATGGTTTAAAGAGCAGGCTGTTGACGTGATAATCGATTCAAAGAGACTGTAACCAGCTGTTCCCGTGAAAGAAGGATGTCAGGACGCAAAGTATGAACAAGTATTTTAATAACTCAAACTCCAAGTCACTGTGCTCCCAGTTCTGAAGAGATTCCTAAAAGAGGCAACTGTGGCCATTCCATAAGCCAGCGCTCACCCTCCCGTTGTCTTGGCATCTCCCTCCTCTGGGTGCTGACTCGGAAGAAAGCATAAACATGCCCGGTACCATCCTGGTTCCCATGGGACCTTCCTCTTATCTATGCTTTACAGCAACAGCCTTAGCTGGACTAAGACGGTGACTCGGTTAAAGGAGAAGACAAATGCTGACTGTCCAAGCAGGGACGGTCCAAGCTGGCAAGAAAAAGCACACTGCGTACATAGGATACAGAAGGGAGAGCTTCTGCCTGCGGGTCTACAACGTTTTACATTGGTTTTTGCCTGCGAATATCAAGAAGGGTTCTGCTGGCCAGTGTTTCTGCGGAACAAGCAACATGGCAGTCAAGTCTTGGGCATCCGGTGCCACCAGACCCAGAGTCACCGAGCATCGTCCACCGGAGAGTCTCTGAGGGAAACATGGAGTCCAGCTCATGCCTCTGCCTACGGGTCAATTTCTTCAGGAATCACGGTGATCATAATGTCTTCGTTGCCCCGGCGGACAACCATGTTCAGAGTGCTTTCCTTCTTAATGACGTCGCTGACGTCGTTGGCAGAGACCACCGACTGTCCATTGATGCTGATGATGACATCATTTTCCTTGAGCCCCCCGCTGCAACACAAAGAGAAATGCAATTGCAATGTTTCCACTTCTCCTGGTGTAGCTGCCAAGATAGATGAGCAACTTTACATCCACAGAGGCACAGTTTAGGACCTGAGAGCCCAGAGCAAACAGGATGGGATGGTAGTTAACTTCTGTGAGAACGGCTTAAACCACCAATGGGTTGCATTATTGCCTTTTGAGGTTTTTAGGCCACATCAGTGATCATGTCCACTGTAGAAATGTGTGCTAGCATTTGTATGATCATATCACAGACTGACGCCAAAGGAAGTGAGGACACACCAGCGATCATGGTGGCCAGCTTGCTTGTCATGGGTATTACAACTCTGACAGCAGTATCTACAGGTATGGTTCCACTGTGAGGCACTGCTTTGCCTTATTGCTGCTGTAACCTTAACTCTTAACCGTGTGACAGCATCAAATAAGCTGTTATGCTCCTTAGTGGTCTAGGACAGGGGTCAGCAAAGTTTCTTGGTAAATAGCCAGAGAGGAAATATTTTAGTCTTTGCAGGCCAGATGGTCCCCATCACAATAACTCAACTCTGCCATGGGAGTCCAAAAGCCACTACAAACAATATATAATCTGCTGGGCATGGCCATGCCCCAGTAAGATTTTATTTACATAACACTGAAATTTGAATTTCGTGTGATTTTTAAGTGTCCTAAAATACTGTTTTTAATTAAATTATTTCAACCATTTAAAAATGCATAATCTTTCTGTAAAGCAATTATCCTTCAATAAAAAATAAATTAATTTTAAAACAAAACAAAACAAAAAATAGAAATGCAAAATCTAATCTTAACCCCAAAGCAGGCAGCAGACCAGATCTGGCCCCTGGGAAACAGTCTGCTGGCCACTCCCTGGTCTAGCACTTCTCCACGGATATTATGTCCACACAGTCTATAGGGTTGCAAAGAGTCTGACTCAATCGAGCGACTAACACTTTCACAGGTAATAAACCTGATTGTGGGTTGAGCGACTTCTTTCCATGTTACTTTGATGTCCCCTGCGCTATTTTTCTAGAGGTGTAGATAAGTAAGGCCTGACTGGAAACAGGCATAATTAAAGAAGGCCTCAGGAAGAGATGCCTCTAGCATCAGGAAGAGATGCCTCTAGCAGCCTAGGACAGGATCATTGCCTGAGGTCTCAGAGACACTGCTCCTCCAACCGTCTTTCCCCAGCCAGGTCTGTCCCGGAGATTCCTAACAAGTCCATCTGATTCCCTCCTGAAGAGGACTTCTAGCCAGAAAGCACCCTTCTGCCGACGAGCCCTGAGCTGAGCCAGGTCGGAAGCCCTGACCGGCAGGATGGACACAGATGTTGGACCATTCTGTCAAGGGTCCTCACGGTCACCTGAGGTGAAAGGAAAAGAACAGTCCCCTGCCCCCTACCTCCAGGAAACACACGATTATCAGGAAAACAGAGAAGAATTCTAACTTACGCTTCTGCAGGGGTATCAGGAATGACTTCAATGATATACGCTCCTGAAAGCACATCAGGGAAGTCTCGGTGGCGATCCTTCAACTCTTTGGCTTTGCTGCTTGGGAGAAAGAACACCTGGATTAACCTTTAATAACAACGGGGCTCCCACAGGGCTTTTCCTCCATCCCTGATTCTAATGTAAAATTCCAATGTAAAAAAATCAGGGTGTTCTTCATATTAAAGTTTCCTTTTTATTATTAGTTTTTAATGTTGACTTATAGATTTATTTGGCTGAGCCAGATCTTCATTGTGGCATGCAGGATATTTAGTTGCACCATGTGGGATCCAGTTTCCTGACCAGGGATCGAACCTGGGCCCCTTACACTGGGAGTGCAGAGTCTTAGCCACTGGACAACCAGGGGAGTCGCTCTCCAGGGATTTTGATTCTGCTATAAATTGCTCATTTCCTAGAGTCAAAGATTTACTGGATGACAGCAAGAGAAATGTTTTAGCATTATCATTTTTATTAATTAATTGAGAGTAGCTACCACTTAAGAGCCTGGCGTGTTGCAATTCATGCGGTCACAAAGAGTCAGACACACACAACAACAACCCCTTTAAAAGTCAGGACAGCGTAGTGGTTGGCCTGCTTTGGAACCCCTTCCTGACTGTGTGGTCTTGGGCAGTTGCTTAACCTCTCTGTGCCTTGCTTTTCTCACCTGTTACACAGGCACAGTGCCACGAGGTTGTCATGAGGACGACATGATCTTATCTAGGTCCAGCACCTGGTCCTCTACCCAGCACTGAGCAAGCACACGAGAAACAGTGGGTGCAACAGCTCCCCGTGGCTAGGGACCACTGCCATCACCCATTCACCCCAGCTTTGACACATACTAAAAATCGCTCGGTCCTCACCACACACCAACAAGCCTGCCCAGTTATCCTGATCCCAGAGAGGAGGAAATTGAGGCACTCAGGGCTCAAGTCATCCCAAGGTCACAAGCCAGGAAATAGTAGAGCTGGGACAAAAACCCAGGAAGCTGGACCCCTGGGCCCACATTCCTTCCCTTCCCTACATCCCCCAGGCTTCCATCTCTCAGAGTTCCAAGACAAGACCTGATGCACATTTCAGTCTTGGCAAGCCAGCTAAGAAAGGCACCACCATTTATCACACATGTCTAAACTAAGAGTCGTGTGTTCACAATTAATTAATAGCCAATTAATTACAGTAATTAAGATATTAGTATTTATATCAACAGGTTCTGCTCTTTGCCGACTTACTTCCAAGAGTTTCAACCAGGCCCTTAGGTAGCAAGACGCCTACAATCACACCAGGTTTTTTCATCAAGGTTCAAACACCAGTATGTCATGCATCTGGCAGCCACATACCACAACTTTAACCAGCTCGGGGAAAACAAGCCCATCAGTCATGCCGGCCTGCCTGGCATTCCAGGAGCCCCAGCCCACAGGCGGCAGAGCTAAGGAAAGGCAGGGCGCTCTGGGGCGCTGAGGGAGGGACTTAGGGCACTCCTGGAATGTGGGTTTCAACAGACCAGGTGGGGAAAGGAAGATGCGGAGGTGGGCGGGCGGGGGGGCAGTGACCAACACCCGGGCTCTTCAGGCCTGCCTTCAAAGAAAAGCGTGGGCTTCCCTGGGGGCTCAGACGGTAAAGCGCCTGCCTGCAGTGCGGGAGACTCAGGTTCAGTTCACTTTCTTTTCTTTCTTTCAAAGAAAAGCAGAATCTTTCAGAAGGAAGGACTTGCTCAGAACCCCAGGAACAAGCATGAAGGATAAAACAGCATGAAAGAAAGTGAAGTCGCTCAGTCGTGTCCGACTCTTTGCGACCCCCATGGACTGTAGCCTACCAGGCTCCTCAGTCCATGCAAATTTTCCAGGCCAGAGTACTGGCATGGGTTGCCATTTCCTTCTCCAAGGGATCTTCCCCACCCAGGGATGGAACCCGGGTCTCGCACATTGCAGGCAGACGCTTTACCGCCTGAGCCACCAGGGACGCGCACACGATGCCAAGGTTAATGGCCCCTCCTCTCTTTCCTAATGGTACTTAAACAAGAAACTGAGCTGTCTCGAGGCAGAATAAGGTTTTTCTTTTCGGGGTGCCCGTGAGAGTCCTCTGAAGTTAGTCTGTTTTAAATTTAAGACACAGGGACATCCCTGGTGGTCCAGGGGCTAAGACTCAGAGCTCCCAATGCAGGGGGCCTGGGGTTCGATCCCTGCTCAGGGAACTAGATCCCACATGTGGTAACTAAGAGTTCACGTGTCACAACTAAAAGATGCCACATGCCACAACTGAGACCTGGCACAGTCACATAAATTAAATATTTGAATTTTAAACAAACAAACAAATATTTGAACTTAAAGAAATAAGTGAATTTAAGACACAGACAGACACGGACGTCCTGTTACCGACCTGGGTGTGAGTGACATCATTCGGATGCCGATATACTTCTTCTTGGTGATGGCTTTGCCTGGTGGGACCGCAGAAGGAAGCAGAAGGTCAGCCCAGGTGGCGGCTGTGCCGGGGACACCAGGAGCAGTGGGGTTCCATCCCCCCAGTTTCTCGTGTAGTCAGGGCCATACAGGGATGCTCTCAGCTTGTGGTTCAAATCCTGACTGGGACCGTACCTGCCTCCTCCCTCCCCCAGGCAGAAGGTAAACAGCACACCTGACGGGGACCCTGTTGGGCTTCGAACCCCCAGCCTGACGTTGAGCAGAAGAGTCACTAAACATTTGTGGACTGAATGAGCTCCTTGAATCTCAGTTTTCTCATCAGTAAAATGGGACTAAGTCCCACCTGATCAGGCAAAGGAATTAAATGACATAATGAATAATGCAGTGAAATGATGTACAGAAATCACCCAGGATCATGCCTGGTACATAATAGATTGAACCATATGAAACATGCATGATCATAGGTCAAAAAAAACAGTCAAACATCGATGACCTAATGACATGCATTCCTTTCCCTTCTTGATAGGAAAGGTGTGGTTGACCTCCAGGGGGTCATTTTCCCTGCCTTCCAGTTTCTGAGGGGTAGCCAAGCCCCAGGCCTAAATCTCTGGTGGGCTGCCGGAGGCTCGCTTTACCTTTGGCTTGTCGGTCATGGGATTCCGTTAGGAACTTTTTAATCTTATCAGATGGAATTGCGAAGGAGATTCCAGCTGTCACTTTCAGTGTGTTAATTCCAATCACTTCACCATCCTGAAAAGCAAAAGGCAAATAGCTTGCTGAACCCGGGAAGATTCCATTGAAGATACCCACCAAGAGAGAGTGGAGAATTTGCATGGAAGGAGCCTTGGAGCTTCTTCAGAGACATGATTGGGGTGGGGGGAGCCAGACGGATGAGGCTTCTGGGTCGCAGAGTGAGAGGCCTGACTTGTGCGCAGCATTAAGCTGAGCTGAGCAATCGAACAATCAGCACCCACTGGACTCAGAACTGAGTGATCAACACAATGAAAGCACAGTATCAGAAAGTTTCAAAATGTACAATTGCTCCTTGGGCAGCGAATACGTGTCCAAAAGCCCCAGAGTCCTACTATATATAGCACAGGGAACTCTGCTCAATGTTCTGTGGCAGCTGGGACGGGAGGGGACTTTGGGAGAGAATAGATACATGTGTATGTTTGACTGAGTCCCTCTGCTGTCCACCTGAAACTATCACGGCATTGTTAATCAGCTATACTCCAAGATAAAATAAAAGTTAAAAAAACAAAACAAAAAACCTCAGAGACCTTTAGGTGGCTATCCACACCTTCCTGCTTCTCCCGTTTTCAGGAATCTTTAGATTCCTCTGTTGACATCAGGGAGGAACCATCTTGGGCTCAGGGCAGATAGACTTCATCACCAGGAAAACAAACCCTCATCTCCGAGCAGCCTCGGGGCTCTGGGAGAGGCGGAATCTCACAATCAAATCTCATTTCCTCTGCTTGTTGCAAACCAGCTTTAAACCATGGAGGAAGCCAATGTGTGTGCTTTCATTCAAGATAAATTCACAGCTCAGCGAACGCCACACCATAGGAAACCATCCTGGAATAACAGGCTCGCCTCATGTCATCCAACCATTATTTTGAACACTATTCTTAAAGGATGTCCAACTCAGGCTTAGAGAGGAAAACTGCCAGGAGAGGGTAAGTCACTCCTTGCAGACTTCCCATAGCACTGAGAATTCAGTCCTCGGCTCCGAGGGACCATCCAGGAGCCATTGCCATCCAGGTCTTTGCTAAACAAGGCAGCTTAGATTTCATCACCTGTAAATGAGGGTTGGGATAGGGGACCCTGAGCTGCATCCTGGCTCTGACAATCTGATTTGAAGGCTTTCCTTTTTCTGCTTAAATAAAATACAAACTTAGGTGACATCTTTGTGAGTGGGCTAACTCCTCATTCCAAGCCAGGTCTTAAGGGAGGCTCCTGGCCAAGACAAAGCCTGTGGATGAACCAAGCCGGCTCCTTAGGCAGCTGGGGGGCAAGCCAGAACTGCTGACACCTTCAAAATAAAGACTGGCTCCTTTAACTGGTCCTGGATCAGACCTGAATTCCAATGCCTTTACTTGTAACGTGGAGACCCAAGCACGTCCGCTGGCATACCATTTCCAATCCAAACACCAGCATGCCTTACTCTTTCCAGAAAAGATAAGAAGAGACATTTGCAAGGTACAGTATGGTCACAGATTTCAATTTGAAAGGATTAGATAATATGCTTTGGCAAGTTCATGTCTGAAAAGAAATAAAAAGGGAAAAGAAAAAAAGACATGTAAATAGATTTTTTGAAAGCCTTACCAGGTTTACTAATGGGCCTCCGGAGTTTCCATACTGAAAATAAGAAAAAATTAAAAGGTTATGAGTTTATATCATTACATGGTCCAATCTACCTACCTGCCTGGCAGGCCCCTGAGTGCAAATTCTTTCCTGAGATTTCTTCTTGTCTACCTAATATTTTGCTGGCAAAACAAAGGACCTTAACAGTTTTCAGAGAGTTTTAAATGTGCCATAAATGGGGTATTTATATATTGATATATATATATATATTTTTTTTTTTCCAAAGTCCAGAGGCCAACAACAAATTCCCAAAACACCTAACACATCTTCCCTCTCTCGACAATAAGTTGGCTACCCACTTGCTCAATGTCACAGTCTTTCAAATCTGCGCCATCCCCCTCCACATCTATGTGACCCCTACTTTGCTGCTGGGCCTGAAAACCCACATGGTTCGCTCTATTCCCATTACTTCATGCAGATCACAAGAAGGTTTGGGGATAAAGCCTACTAGAGGCAATGACTGCACAAAACACGCTGTGTTTCTTATTTATTAGACAGATGGAGGGGAAAATGCTTTTTTATAAATGTCAATCCTAAAGGGAAACAGCTGAAATGGAAAAATGTGACTTAAAATTAAGACTGTGTGGGATAATCCCTGACCTCACTGGACATCGAATGGGTTGGCCTGGTGCTCAGACTCTCCCCCCTAAGGCAGTGGAAACACCTCTGGAGGCTGCAGAGCCTGTGCGAAGCTGAGCATCTCTCCTTCCACAAGGTTGCACAGGCAGCTCAAGCCAGGGATGGCTGGCCCTGGGGCAGGGCAGTGGGGGGATGGAGAACTCCTCCGGGCTGCAAACTTGGGCAAATATCAAGTGCCCATCACAGGAGTCCCTGGAGACTGCCAACAGGCTGAGAACCAGCCCTTCTGCCTTGTCTGCTTTAGGGGTTCCAAAGGACCCCCTTGGAAGCACCATGAGGATCCTGACTCCGTCCCGGTTCCTGAGCCCCGCCCAGCTTCCCAACTGCAGCCCCGACCCTGCGGCAGACAGGCTCACGTTGATGATGGCATCTGTCTGGATGTAGTCCATGTCGGAGTTCCGGAGCCCCAGTTCTTTGCCACCACGCTGGGTGGTGCTGACGATCCCCGTGGTGACCGTGTTTTGAAGGGAAAATGGGCTTCCGATGGCAACCACGAACTCTCCCGGCCGCAGTTCCGAGGAGCGGCCAAGCAGTAGCACGGGCAGCTTTCCCTGGAAACACAAGGTTGGCGTTGCTGCGTTGGGTTAAGTGAACAAAACGGGTAAACGCACGATGTCACAGAATGCCAGGCACCAGCGGCCGCTCGTACTCACTGGCCTTGCAGGAAACCAAGGTCAGGCGTGACCTCCCTTCCCAGCTGAGGACTAACGTCCCTCCCACCCAAGATAATCAGTGCGGGTCAAGTGCACAGTGCCGCCGCACGCCAGGAAAGACGTGGGATGAATACTGGAGGCCAGCCAGCTCAGGGTCTCAGCACATCTTGAACCTATCAGCACAGACTTGCTCCGAAACCTTGAGGCCAAGAGACAGAGAGGGATGTGTATGGGATTGGGGCAAGCCTGACCGCAGGCGTGGTAGAGAGTGAAGTCCCAAGGAAGAATCTAGAGCCCACAGCCCCAGGAGAGGGGAAGAGTGGATCGGCCCCCTCTTATTGTAGGCACATCCCTCCTAGGTCTTGAAGAATCAGGAGCGCTGAGGGCTTGGAGCTGCCCTGACTCAGTCCGGGGCATCTCTGTGTTAATCTTGGTGATGGGCAGAGGTGGGGTTGGGGACAGCAAGGCATCCAGGGCCACTGGACACCAAGACCCAAGAGGGGGGCTCTCTCCTCTCCTGGTAAAGTCCTCCACCAACCATCTCTGCTCCCCTCACCCCTAGGTGGGCTGATTAATCCAACAAAGCCTGCTTAATCCCCAGTGGCCTGGGGGGACCAAGTGACCTGTGAAGGCCAGTAGAGTCAGGAGCCCCAAACTATTCTCCAAACCAAAACGGGACAAAAAGCCAGCTTAATTCACAAGGGCTGAGGAGCACGGGGCTTCCGTCCCGGAGAGCTCTAAGCTCTCCTCTCTCTCTTCCTCCCCGGAGCCAGGCAAACCTCTGAGTCCCTCTCGCGTTTGCTTCCTGTGTCAAAATGAGCAGCTGCTCCAAACAACAGGGACCAGCCCAGAAAGCAAAGACCTGGCCCAGGCATCATGCTAACTGCGATGTAAGAGTCCTTGTGTTTGTCCACCTCGAAAAAGAAGGAAAGAGGAGAGGAGGCTGGGAGGGTGTGGTGGGTGGAAACCAGCAGTTATTTCAGCATCCCCTCTGCCAAGGACAGAGCAGAAACCAGCTGACAAGATGGGGAGGTCACTGGGCCCATTTAACAGATGAAAAAACTGAGGTTCCAAGCAACTGGGTGACTTGAGATCGCCCAGGGGCTTAAAACTGCAACACTGAACCCAGACTCTTATCCACTACAAAGGTGCTGAGCCACAAAGACCCCCTCTGACCCCAAATAAGGAAGATGCTGGTCAGGAACATGTTGGATCAGAAAACTCAAGGGCTTCCCTTGCGTGGTTCAGATGGTAAAGAATATGCCTGCAGTACAGGGGACCTGCGTTCGATTCCTGGGTTGGGAAGATCCCCTGGAGAAGGGAATGGCAACTGACTCCAGTATTCTTGCCTGGAGAATCCCATGGACAGAGGAGCCTAGAAGGCTGCAGTCCAGGGAGTTGCAAAGAGACAAGACTGGGCGACTAACACACACACGCATGAAAAATGATGCCCCTCAGATCACAGATACTAAGAGGCCTAGAAGAGCACCACGGTCCAGAGCTCAGACCAAGTGGCCCGATTAGATTCTGGCAGGACAACAACTATTCTGGTCCTCAGTATTCTGACCTGGAAAATGGGAATAATGCGGTTCACTGATCTCATTGGTTTGATGTGAGAATTGAGGGACTTGGGATCTGAACAGCTCTGTGAATGGCACCTGTCAGTGAAACATCATGTAAGTGGGGGCATGTAAGCATCAGATGTGTTACCGTGATTAACGTCAGGGTCTGTGCAGACTCAGTGGGGGAAACCCCACCAACTAAACTCCCACAGAGTAGTCCATGTCTCCCAGCCCTCACCGCCTCCCCCATCCAGGAGGAGGCTGGGAGCACAGGTCTGCCCTGACAGTGACACTGTACCCTTGTGGTCCCCCAAGGCTGGAGTGCATGGTCCTGCTTTGGAGGTGGGCAGGCCTGCAGCCCCCACTCCCGAGCTCATCTAGAGGTGCGCCAATGAGCTCAGCACGGCCTGTTTACCCTGGGCCCGTGCCAGCTGTCTCTGCCAGGGATGACTTCATCCAACAGCCACAGGGGGCAAGCGGGCAGGAGTCAAGGCCGGCGATGAGCACTCAGCCACATTAGGGGAGGCCTGCCGGGCAACACTGCCACTCTTTCAGGACCCAGGGACAGCCTTCAGGGCTGGACTGGAGGGCTGGACATGGCGGCCGTGGCTCCTGGGCTGGGTTCTCCAGTTGCTTTTCACCAATTTCAAGGCAAGAGGTCAAGTTCAAACACAGAAGGTGGGCCCAGACCACATCAGTGCAGCAGCAAGCCGGGAACCACATCAGAAAGTTACAAGGGAGGCCTCATTGTGGAGTCTTAATCAGCATCTGCTCATCTTCCAACCCTGTCCCTTTACCTCCACCCCCTAGGAAAGGGGGCCAGACCCAGGGGACCAAATCACAGTAGGTTTCGAAGGAAGAGGGGCCTGAAAACAGCACTCCCTGGAACTCCTGTCTCCAAGTCTGAGCTCAGGCCCAGGGGCCGAGGAAATGAGGCAACGCTGTGGGGAGCAGAAGCCGTATGGATGGAGGAGAGAGCCCCCAGGAGGAAGGAGAGAATCGAGGGCCCACGTACAGCTCAGGTCAGCTGCGCTTCCTGCAGAGGACCAGGCATGCAGCCAGGAAAGGGGCCCAGAGGACCCCGTGTATCAGCTGGGCTCCAGTGCAGTAAAGTCACTCACTGGAGTGACCACGCAGGCTGGGGCCGGTGGACATTAGCGATACAAGCCCAGAGTCTCCCCGGGGACCACTCCTCACTCAACACAAGGGGAAGAAATTCAGCTCACAAGCAGTCATTGAGCCAAACCTGCACCAATGGCAGCACTGGGTGTCACCTTGTTTAATTTTTATTCACGAAAACATCTCCTAGATTCTAAGAGACAATCATAAGACAGAAATAAGCAAGTGGACACAGCTCAAGGGGGATTCTTAAGACTATGAAGCTTGGACTGATGTGGAAGGAATGATCTTTTACCCCCGGGTGACAAGGCCCTTTTTCACAACCGCCTTGGCAGTTAGTGCATATTTCTCCCCATTTTACAGATGTGGAAACTGAGGCTCAGAGCTGAACTGACTCCTCACAGCTCTCAAGCAGCCTGGCTAAATGAGAGAACAGGCTTCTCACCTCTTAGAGCTTCACTCCTTGTCGGTATTAATCTGAATTCTAACTGTAGGCAGAAATCTTTGCAAGGGAGTGACATGGGATGGAGATGTGGGCCAGGCCAGATTTACAGCCCTTCAGGAGGTCAAAATGCCTCTTGTGGGCCATTTGGCCTCTGGTCTCTGCAGGTGCCGGCTGGGCCCGCGAGCTCTAGGATCTCCAGCCTGTTTTAGATACAAGAGGGGCTCGTTCTCAGCCTCTTTCCTCATCTCGGGCCTGTCTGCTCGGTGCAGCGATACCTCCACTGGCCAAATTCCTACTTGGTAATTGAGCATTTTATTCCATAGCTGTCTAGACACACACTCCACGGGGGGACCTGGGGGAGATGCAATGCAGATACAGCGGGAAGCGCCAAGACATGCCTCAGCCTTGACCTAGGGGTGGGAAACCCCCCAGGCCCACTCCCTCAACCCCCTTCCAATTCCCAGTTTAACCCCGCGCTGCAGTCCACAGGCTGGTTCCCACGCTGCCCACATCAAAGCTGTCTCCAGGCTCCTGGCGGCAGACACTCTGTCTGAGCCTCCCTCTGCAGCGACCCGGCCACAGGCCATCTTGGAGATGCCAGCCTGGCTCCTGACAGCTGCTGCCCACATCTCATCACTTCGCTGGAGCCTCGCAGCACGCCTATGAAGAAAACCCGCAGACATTCATCCTCTGCTTGGCAGGCGGGAGGAGCAGGGGGAAGGAGGAAGAACAGGGCATACATACAGCTCCTGTTCCTTGTCCTCAGGTTCTCCAGCCACTGCGGGGGAAGGTGAAATGCAGTCGGGCACGCAGCGAAGCAGGGGTGGAGAGCTCGTCTGTGGCAAAAGCTCAACCCCAAGGCTCTGCATCAGAGGTGAGCAAGAGCCCTTGGACCCCCGTCGGGAGAGCCTCATGTTATCCCAACCCCTCCAGCACGAGGGGCATCCCAAGGTGAGTCCATCATCCAGCCCGTTCTCAAGGTCACGCTCTTGCTGAGGAGGAGGAGGAGGCTGGGAGGCCAGTGGGCGAGGCGAGAAGTCTAAGTTGAAAGGCACGTGGCCCTCAGCCTGTAAGTGACTCACTTGTGCTAAATGCCAGCCCCACAGCGGAGTCAGCAAGAGGGACTGGAAGGGAACACAGATCCCCCGGGTCAGCAGCCACGCCACCCAGGTTGATGGAGAAACAGCCCAGACGAGGGTGTCAGAGTCTTGCGTGTGGACTCCGAACGCACCACGTCCATGTTAAGTCACTGACGATAAGCCATAGGCAGGATACAAATGGTGTGATAGATTTACTGCTAAACCATGGAGACATGTTTTACTGCTAAAACATACATAGCATGATCAAAGAAGGCGCTAACCGCTCGTTTATATGACAACAAACGAACAATCACAACCAGCAGGCCTGGCAGTACCCCTCCCATGAAATAATGCCTACATGAGAGAGAACCTTCTCAACAAGTATTCACTGAGGGCCGGGCCTGGCACTGGGATCACAAAAGATCAATGAAATCCACCCATGCCCTCCAGGCTTACTGTCTGACGGGTGAGTAGACACACAAATCATCAGGACACACAGCAATAAAAAGAGCTAAAATCCATCTCCCTTCCCAAGGGCAACTCAGCAGAGAATCTTCCATAAGACCTAAATATAGATCAACACTAAAAATGATTTCAGTGCATTAATTAGGGTTTTTTTGTTTTTTTCAGCTGCAAGTAAGAGAAAAAACAATGCAAATAAAATAAACATCCACCTGCTCAAGGGCAGAGCGGTGGGAGGGCTGATCACTTCCAAGGCTCAAGGGCAAGTTCAAGAAGCAGCTCCTTCCTTCCTTCCAGCTCATCAACAGCAGCCTGTTCTCATGGCCTCAAGAGGGCCACCATCATTCCAGGCAGGACATGAAGATGTGACAACACCAGCTGTAAGTAATAGGCTCTTTGCTCCCTTGTGTGTCTCTTCAGAAGGGCTGAGAGTCCAGAAGAGCCCAGAACATTCCATTCTTCCCTGGGGATCATCATACACCGTCTGGTCACAAGGTTACCCTTAACCATCCTCTGGTGGGGGCTGGGGTGATCACGGCCCCCGAGGCTGCCTTAGCCTCTCAGGATGTGCCTGAGTTAGGTGCTGGGGGGGGGGCACTCAGGAGTGGACCAAAAACAAACTCAGGGCTATGCCAGCAAGACGGAGGAGGGCTTCGTGGTGGGTCATCATCAGTGTCCACTGAAGCTTAGGGAAAAATGGTTCCTTTTACAGTGGTGATCCTAATACAAGTCTCGAAAGAGCTGTAAGTATATATTACTTCAGGCAGATTTTTTGGGGAGTGGAGGGAGGAAGAGGAGAAGGAAAGGAAAGCATTGTTTCAAAGGAAAGCGATGATCACAAATTGCCAGGGCAGTCAGCGTGAGATACAAGGAGCTTATAGACAAACCTCCCCCCTTGTCTGTATGCCCCACATGCCTCATGCTCTGTCCTGAGGGCATGAGAAATGAAGTATTTCCTGCCATATCAGTAAACAAGGATGCCACAGTCATCAGAGGTTGCAGCCCTCCAACGTGAGCTAGTGAACCCTAAGGGCACTCAGGAAGGAGAAGGATACCAGCCATTAGACTGCAGCCACTCCCTATGGTGAGCCCCAAGGCAGCTCAGGATGTGAAAAAACACAGGAAATGCCCAGGATGCCAGAGATGCGTAAGGAACGATTTCAGTGAGCCCAGACTCTTGCATCATCCTATACATAAAAAAGCACTGGATTCCCAAACTTGGGATATCTGGTTTGCTTTTATTAACAATAATCTTTTGATGTGAAGACTTTGTTGTTTAGTTGCTAAGTTCTGCCAGACTCTTTGTGACCTCACGGACTACCAGGCTCCTCCGTCCTCCACCGTCTCCCGGAAATTCACATCCATTGAGTCAGTGATGTTATCTAACCATCTCATCCTCTGCTGCTCCCTTCCCCTCCTACCCTCAATCTTTCCCAGCATCAGGGTCTGTTCCAATGAGTCAGCTCTTCACATCAGGCAGCCAAAGTATTGGAGCTTCAGCTTCAGGATCAGTCCTTCCAATGATACTCAGGGTTGATTTTCTTTAGGACTGACTGGTTTGATAAGTAAGACTACCTGCCTTTTGTTGCAAAATTTCCATGTAATCTGGCTCTTCCCCTCTCCTCCTCCAAGCAGTTCCCTCAGGGTCACTTGAGATGCTGTATGCCTGGACTAAAGTCCTAAAGATTCCCACCCAATAAAACATAAGTCTCAACTTATAGGTTGTGACTATTATTTAAGTCAACAGGCAGATGGGACAGGCATCGTACCCGGTCTATACACACTAGGGGACCAATGGTCCCACGGTTGACGGCAGTGATACTGAGATCACAGGTGTTCTCACCAGTCCCCTCTGCCCACCGCCCAGATGCACCAGAAAAGATCTGGTAGTGCCAGACCTTGTCACAGAGCAGGAGACGGGAGCAGAGATGCCACACAGCAGGGCCGTGGGAGAGCTGAAGGGAAGTCAGAACAGAGGCAAGACAGAGGGAGCCGAGGCCACGCATCCTCAGGATGAGGACCCAGGCCACACTGCTTCTCCCAGTGGGAGCCCAAGTTACACTCAGCCAAGCCCGGGCTGGGTGTGGAGGCAGTCTGTGGGGCACCACTTGCCTCATGAGCCCTCTGTGTGGCCTGGCCTCCCCCTTCAGGGTCATCACAACTCTGATTCCTGCGGGAAGAAAAGGCCTATGGTGAGCAAGGGCCCTGCCGATGGCTGGCCACAGGCTTATCCCCCAGCATCCTCAAAGGGTGGTGCAGAGTGAAGACACAGACAAAACACACACACACAGACACACACACACACACAAGGCCACCCTTGACCTCTAGACAGACTGGGAGCACAATTTCCCAGGGAGCAGGACATCTGTATTAACTCACTCTGACCTTGGGTCATTTGACAGACTTGTCTGGGTTTCAGTTTGATCACTCATCTCACATGCTAGTAAAGTAATGCTCAAAATTCTCCAAGCCAGGCTTCAGCAATACGTGAACCGTGAACTACCAGATGTTCAAGCTGGTTTTAGAAAAGGCAGAGGAACCAGAGATCAAATTGCCAATATCCGCTGGACCATCGAAAAAGCAAGAGAGTTCCAGAAAAACATCTATTTCTGCTTTATTGACTATGCCAAAGCCTTTGACTGTGTGGATCACAATAAACTGTGGAAAATTCTGAAAGAGATGGGAATACAAGACCATCTGACCTGTCTCTTGAGAAACCTGTGTGCAGGTCAGGAAGCAACAGTTAGAACTGGACATGGAACAACAGACTGGTTCCAAATAGGAAAAGGAGTACGTCAAGGCTGTATATTGTCACCCTGCTTATTTAACTTATATGCAGAGTACATCATGAGAAACGCTGGGCTGGAAGAAACACAAGCTGGAATCAAGATTGCCGGGAGAAATATCAATAGCCTCAGATATGCGGATGACACCACCCTTATGGCAGAAAGTGAAGAAGAACTAAAGAGCCTCTTGATGAAGGTGAAGGAGGAGAGTGAAAAAGTTGGCTTAAAGCTCAATGTTCAGAAAACTAAGATCATGGCATCTGGTCCCATCACTCCATGGGAAATAGATGGGAAACAGTGGAAACAGTGTCAGACTTTATTTTTTTGGGCTCCAGAATCACTGCTGATGGTGACTGCAGCCATGAAATTAAGAGACGCTTACTCCTTGGAAGGAAGGTTATGGCCAACCTAGATGGCATATTTAAAAGCAGAGACATTACTTTGCCAACAGAAGTCCGTCTAGCCAAGGCTATGGTTTTTCCAGTGGTCATGTATGGATGTGAGAGTTGGACGGTGAAGAAAGCTGAGCGCCGCAGAATTGATGCTTTTGAGCTGTGGTGTTGGAGAAGACTCTTGAGAGTCCCTTGGACTGCAAGGAGATCCAATCAATCCATCCTAAAAGAGATCAATCCTGGGTGTTCATTGGAAGGTATGATGTTGAAGCTGAAATTCCAATACTTTGGCCACCTCATGCGAAGGGTTGACTCATTGGAAAAGACCCTAATGCTGGGTAGGATTGGGGGCGGGAGGAGAAGGGGACGACAGAGGATGAGATGGTTGGATGGCATCACCGACTCGATGAACATGGGTTTGGGTAGACTCCGGGAGTTGGTGATGGACAGGGAGGCCTGGCGTGCTGCGATTCATGGGGTCGCAAAGAGTCGGACACGACTGAGCGACTGAACTGAACTGAAAATAAGGGAATTGAGCCTGGTGATGTCTAAGGTCACCCCAGCTCTGACAATCAGGGATCTTTCCAGAAGACCTGGTAGTTTTCCAAAAAACCTATTAGCAGCCAATGGTTAAATTGGTGAGATCAAAACAAGCCTCAGAGCCCTTAATAAATCTCTTCTCATACGACTCCCCAAAGGGGTCAGATGATTCCTGCAGACTCTCGCAGCCCAAGAGGAAAGGGGATTCCTGGAATTCTCCAGATGCTGGCTCACCCAGCAATCATCGAGAGCAGACATGAAAACAACGATCCATCAACATTTCAGCTTCTGGCCACCCTGGGTTTTGCCTAAAAGCCCTTGAGCCCTCCTCTCATTGCGACCTCATTCCCCAAAGTTTGGAAGGAAGGGCCATAAAACCAATAAAACTAAAAGAAAATTTGGCAACTTTTTTTTTTTAACCTCATGACGCAAGCCAACGACTTCTTTCTCTTCCTTGCAGAGTACAAAGTGCTCCTGTTACAAAAATATTTTTGTTGCTGAATCTGCAGTAGCTACCATGTCCTGTCCACCAGCTGCCCAGCACATGCATTTCCAAGGGGCTGAGGCTCACGGTCTGGTCCTGTGTGTCTGATGAAATTTGCTTCAAAGGCTGATGTTGCAGGAACTGGCTGAGACTCAACTAAGTGATTCAGTGTTGTCTTCTGGAAGCAGTTATGCTAACCTTTCATTTTCTTTAAAAAATATGCAATGGGAGGAAAAGGGCACATACCCCGATCACAGCAAGGAATGGTGCCACTGAACTTGTGTGCTTCCTAAGGAACGGCAAAGTAGACCATAGAACTCAGGGGGATGTCAACAGCTAAGATTGCCTGAGACATGGGGATCTGGCATGGGGAAAGGAGGGAAGTGAGCCCACGAGGGGCTGAGGGACAGTGGGTGAACCAGTGCTCTGCTACATAATTTGCAGGGCTCAGGACAAAATAAAAATGTGACTCCCTTGTTCACAAAGTACATAAAAAGTGCCATTAAAGGCACTAAAATATAAGACTTTTTTTTTTTTTCTTCTACATGCTCTTTCTCTCTTTTCATCTGTCCTAATGTTTTTATTTGCTGTTTAGTGTCGTCCTCCCTGGGGCACGAAGTTGTTCATGGGGTGAGTACAGACCCAGAGCCTCAGACTCTACTCTGCTCACCAGCTATCAGACAGACCCATGCACTGTGCCCAAGCAGGGACTCAGAAGTTGAGCCAGGCCTCTCCCCATCTCAAGGGCCCACTGCCCCAACCCACAGAGGACAGACTACCCCCAAGGGTGCTGCAACTTCCCTCGGCGCCAGGAGGCACTAGGTACCTGGATGGGGTGGGCAAGGCTTGGCCCTGCCTTATTGCCAGCAGAATGAGCTATAGAGTCATCTACCCCCTGCCCAGGATGCTGCAGGGTATATGTACCCCATGTCTGTTCTCCCTGGGGGAAGGAGGGTGGCCGTGACTATCGTGAAGGGGTCAGGGGTCCCAAGGGCCAGAGGAGCAGGGTAGCCAAGAACCCATCCTTGGGAAGTGGGAAGGCAATAAGGAAGGGAACAGCGTGGCAGCCAAGGCTCCAAGCACCCAGCATATATTCCGCTCGTCAGACTTCACTTACAAAGCACAAATTCAAAGATAAAACCAAAATGGAGAGGGCATCCCTGGTGGCTCAGTAGTAAAGAATCCGCTTGCCAGTGCAGGGGACACGGGTTCAACCCCTGATCTGGGAGGACCTCACATGCCGCAGAGCAACTAAGCCCATGTGTCACAACTCTTGAGCTGGTGCTCTTGAGCCCAGGAGCCAAAACTACTGAAGTCCTCAGGCCCTAGAGCCCAAGCTCTAGAAGAAGCCACTGCAATAAGAAGCCTACGCCCTGCAACAGAGAGTAGCCCCCTTGCCGCAACTAGAGAAGAGCCCTCACAGCAATGAAGACCTGGCACAGCTATAAATAAATACATAAATAAAATCATTAAAAAAACTAAAAGAGGCCTCAGAGCATTAATTGGAGAAGGAAATGGCAACCCACTCCAGTATTCTCGCCTGAAAAAATCCCATGGACAGAGGACCCTGGTAGGCTACAGTCCATGGAGTCACAAAGAGTCGGACACGACTGAGCGACTTCACCTTTCAGAGCATTAAACCCTCAAGCAGGGTTCTCTTCTGTGAATGCACAGGTCCTGTGCCCATAAGGCAGCGGTGCCAGGGGAGGAGGAGGCGGACCAAGAGTGAGAAGTTTGGGATTCAGATCAGAGACAGTAGAGGTTATCAGTGATGACAAGGTCAAGGGTACAACCAAGGGAGCGGGGCTGCAGGGAGCAGGTAAGCCGAGAGGCCAGGCCAAGAAGGATCTCCTACACGGCGCTGAGATCACAGCATACACAGAACTCGGAAGGACGGTGTCATCAAGTTACCACCATCCGTTTCCACAAATTGACATGTTATTGTTGCTGTACCGGGAGGGGAGGAGAAGAGGTGGGATGTGTGGCGGCGGGAGGGTGGGGGGAGAGAGTGACTGGGGTGGGGGTCTTCAGGTGGGACAGACAAGAGAAGTGATGGAGAAGGAGGGAAAGAGAGAAAAGAAACAGGATGGTTACGGAAAAACAAAAGAGAGAAAAAGCAAATGAATCAACCTAGTCCTCCTCACTGTTTACGCACACCACCATAATGTTCAGTCTCCTTTAAGCTATATCAAGAAACGCTGGTATTTCAAAGATCCCCTTACTCTTGCTGTTTCAACCGCAAAATGTCAACATTTCTATTCGGAAGCCCAAGGGCCAGTGACTGTATATATTCTCTGGCATCGAGAGGAGGAAAAACAGTCTCATTGAATGCAACTTGCCTTCCCCATCTGCCAGCTCCTCCACTTCTACCCGGTGACTTCAAGTTGGCTAATGCTGCTACAGTGGTGTTTGGCCAATAAATATTTATGACGATCAAGGGATGTGAAAGTGAATATATGAATGAATAAACAAATCAGATCTTAAAAGATCCATCAGGATCCTAAAATTGGGATTAGGCCAAAAGTGGGGGTTAGCCAAGGCCTAGCATTTCAGTTTGGGTAACTGAGTCTGGATGCAGCCTGGTTTTCAGTCATCTATGAGGTTGCAGGCTTGAGGCTCAGGTGATGGGAGACAACTTAAACCCACCAGTTCCACAAAGGGAAGAGTGTGGCCTCACTCTGTTTGGTAGGTTCAGTGCTCAGCTCCGTGGTATCTGCTAAGCTGAACTGAAGGCAGAATGGATCCCCACTACCCAGGACCACTTAGAGTGTGTGTGGCTCCAGAAGCAGGGAAGTTGCCCAGGATATATCATTTTCATATTATTTATTCTAAAAAATTCCTAAAGACGTAAGCATGCGAAGTCACTTCAGCGACCCTATGGACTGTAGCCCACCAGGCTTCTCTGTCCATGGGATTCTCCAGGCAAGAATACTGGAGCATGTTGTCCTGCATTGGCAGGTGGGTTCTTTACCTCTAGCGCCACCTGGGAAGCCCAAAGATGTATAACTTTCTCTACATAAAAATAATTTGGGTTGGTCAATGACATAGGGCTTATTATAATAAATTAATTCTTACATATTCATGGCATAAAATGGCAGTATAGAAAATGTTCTTGCCACAGGGTCAATGGTTTCTATGAGTTGCCTGGCAGCCAAAGCAAAGAGGGAAATACCATGAGTCACATGTTCTCATTATCAGATTGTGATAGCTTATTTAACAAAAGTGACTGGTTAATTAGCACAATTATTAGAATAACCAGTCCTCAACTCACCAGAATGTCTTATTTATGCCTTGCCATGGAAAGTAGTTGGTTTGAGAAAAGCACTTTGGGGAAACTACTTCCATCCTGCCATGAATGAGAGGCAACCAGCTCATTGTGAACCCTCTGCAATTCTAGACTCTCAGCAGACTGACTGCATAAGAAAATGGAGTTCTCCAGAGTGCGACCAGGAACCCCAAGGCCAATAAGAGACACAGACAATATGCAGAGGAGCCAGTTAACTTGTGTTCTGGAAGCCTCTAGTAAACTCACTGGGAAACAAGGTCGTACTTGGTCCAAGGTCCACGTCCTCTGGGCAGAAAAGGAAAACTAAGCAACTCTAGGCCCCCCTACCCTTCCCCTTGGCTGGCTCTGTCTGTCCTTCACATCTCAGTGTGGATGTTGTCTGTCTGCTCAGATAAGCCTACAATACCTTCAGAGGGCACCCCAGCCTCCAGCGCCTCCTACTGCTTTCTCTGTTTGTTCCTTCACTGAACCAATCACCATATTTATTCCATCTGCCTGTTTCTGTACCAAACAGTAAGCTCCATGGCTTCTGCCCACTGCTTTTATATCTTCAACACAGTGTTTGGTCAATTAGATGCTTATGTTAGTGGCTCAGTCATGGCTGATTCTTTGTGAAAGGAGGCTCCACCAGGCTCCTCTGTCCATAGGATTCTCCAGGCAAGAATACTGAAGCGGGTTGCCATTCCCTTCTCCAGGGGATCTTCCCAACCCAGGAATCGAACTCAGGTCTCCTGCATTGTAGGTAGATTCTTTACTGTCTGAGTCCCCAGGGAAGTCCCCAAAATAGATGTTTAATAAATATTTATAGACACCATGTATGAATAAAGAATAACTGAAACAATGAATGAACCAGACCTTAAAAGATCATTAGGATTTAAAACTAGATAATAACTCAAAATTCACAAAATTCCTCTCTATCAATGTTACAGAGAAAGAGGTTAAAACTAAGGCCTCTCTCTGCTTAACCCAGCAAGACCAAAGCATCTTCTTCAGCAAAGAAGCACAGTCCCCACAAAAGCAAATGAGATCAGCTTCTTTGCCCTTTCCCCTGTGTTACCTCGGGCTTCACCTCACTTGGATCTAAAGAGCATATTTCAGTCCAAGCACATTTGGCTCCTCTAGAGCAAGGTGTTAATCATCTCACACTGGGATTGGCAAATTTTGTCTATGAAAGGTCAAAAAGTAACAACTGTTGGCTTCATGGACCAGGTGGCCTCTATCCCAACTACTCAACTCTGCTGCTGACCAGTAAGAGCAGCTGTAAACTCTACCAAAGCAAACGGGCAAGGCTGTGTCTCAATAAAACTTTATTAACAAAAGCAAATGGAGGTCCAGATTTGGACTGCAGGCCACAGCTGGCCAACCCCAGGTCCCAACACACTGCTACACACTAACAAAAACTAGCAAATGGAACCAATGCATGCCCTCCCCCTCAGTGAAGGGGACATTCCCCATGGGACACCTACAAATTCAGTCCCAACAACCTGGGAACTGCTTTGCCAGAACCATAAATAATAGTCCTGGTTGAATTCCCTGAAGAGAAATCACCAAAGTGAAAAAAAAAAAAAAGCATTACCATATTAAGAGAAAAACATAGCCAAAGAATTTCCTTAACAATCAACTAAGTTCTTGAAATGGGGCCAGAAAACACACTAGGGCTCTGGTTTTGATAGTTTGGGGAACTGAAATATTTTCACATTCCATGAGAAGCTGCAATCAGAACAACGAGGAGCCTCGTCCTCATGAGCCCCTGGACGAAGGCCGACCTAGAGCAAAAATGCCGGCTTCCAATCCAGCGTCTGGATGGACATCATCTAATGAAATATTGACTTGCATCCCCCTAAAAATGGTAAAAAATCAATACGGTAACAGGAGCCTCTTAACATCAACAAGAGTCTGTGGCCCTTTAGCCAATGCAATGCCAGCCTCTCAGTTCATGGAGAAAAAACAAGGAGAGACCACAGACCGCTCAGGACGGAGGGAGTGGGAAAAAGAATTCAAAATGGAAAAACACAGAAACAAAATACCAGGGTAGCTATGGTACTGGGAGCCGCATTCCAGCTCCTGGTTACTTTACGAGGATGAGTGACAGACTCCAGAAGACAGGGAGCCGGTCCAGCCGGGCCCTGTGTTATCTGATTCACTTTTGGACAAGCTCGGGCGGCTGAGTCAGCGCCTTCTGACGATCAGGTTGTCTGAGGAGAACTGGCTGGAGGCGGGGGCGGGGGCAGGCATGAGTCACGCCTGCACCCGCCGCTCCCCTCCCTTGCCACCGTCCCCGGGTCACCTGGACCCTCCTCGCTCCGAGAAGTTGGGGCAGGTCAGCCACAAGCAGGCCAGGCTCTGAGAGACAGGCCTGGAGAGAGATCAGAGCCGCTCAGCAGCTCCCGAGACTCCGGGGTGAAGGGTCTGGGGCCCTTCCTCTCCCAGAGCCATCCGGGTTCTACATTTCACAGTCGGGGGGTGGGGGTGGGGGGGCGTGTCAGCTCTTCTGGCCCCAGCAGCCAGCTCAGGAGGAAAAGGACCCTCTGCCCACAGAGCAGCCCCCCAAGCCCAGAGGTGTCACCTTCAGCCACTTCAAACAGCAGTAGGTGGCATCTGGCCCAAAGATGGCGGCAGATGGTTGCAGGCCTGGCCTAGAGGTGCGGGAAGAAAACCACTTCACAAGACAGGACAAGCCTGCTTCTAAATATCCCCTGGGGGTTCTGGCATCAGCGAGAAGTGCCCACAGGAAACCTCGCTGCTCCCAGGGCTCTGAGTGACCAAGGATCACAGAGCCCTCGGGGCCCAGCAAGGCCACACTTTGTCCCAACTCCAGGAATCAGAGGAGCACTGGCCTCGCGGAGTCTGGGGTGGAGACGGAGGTGCTGCTCTGCAACCCGCCTGCTGCGTGGTCACCGCCTCCTCTGAAGGTGGGGAGCAGCCACTGCAGGAGCCCCAGCGCCTTCCTGCCCCCCACCCCACCCCCCAAGCTCGCAAGCAGCCGGCCTTGCCTCCTCTGAGCGGAGGACTCTGAATTCATCCTCTGCACACGGCTGTTGAGCCCACGACAAGTGACTAAGACAGCTGTGGCCCTCACACCCCAGCAGCAGAGAGAAACTGAAATCCACAAGTAAACACGAAAACTGGGAGGGAAATATGAACAGTGACGTGAGATCCCCTCTGGGGTTATGCATCCCCAGAATGAGGAGGGGAGAGAGGGACATGGACCCTCCCTGGGTGGGCGTCAGGGAAGGTCTGTCCGGGGCAGAATTTAACCTGAGGCCTGAAGGACCGGGGGCTTCCCCAGTGGCTCAGTGGTAAAGAATCCACCTACAATGCAGGAGACACAGAAGCCATGGGTTCGATCCCTGGGTTGGGAAGATCGCTGGAGGAGGGCTTGGCAACCCACTCCAGTATTCTTGCCTGGAGAATCCCCATGGACAGAGGATCCTGGCAGGCTACAGTCCATAGGGTCGTGTAGAGTTGTACATGACTGTAGCGACTTAGCACACACACACACTGAAGAACCGGAAGGTCACCTATGGAGGAGCTGGAAGGGGGACACCCCGGGGAAGGCAAGACCAGGGCCCCTAGAGAACAGCTCTGCTTTGTGGGAGGTGGCAGGGGGTATGGAGTAGTGGAAGGCTAGCAGAATGGGGGAAGTGTAGAGAGAAGAGTGCAGGAGGGAAGGGTGGGACCCCCAACAGGCTGGGTGCACCTTCAAGTCTCTGGTTAAGTCATTAAGATTTCTCCATAAGCAGACAGAGTGTGAAGGGCTTTATACAGGCAGACAGGACCCGATCCGAAAGTTGCAGTCCTGGAGTGGGGGGTCGGGGTGGGGGGACAGATGCTTTTCTCCTTCCTGTTTCCTAATCAACACAGCTGGAAAAACAGCTGCAACAAAAGTAACTTTCTTACCTTCTTCAGTATATCCCCAGTACTTATCTCTGTCCTGCACTCTGACCTAAACAAACCAAATATATTTTTTCTCTCTCTCTTCCTGAACTACTCAGCAAAAAAAAAAAAAAAAAAAAAAAAAAGCTGCATGGACAAAACACAGCCTCTGGAGAAAAAAATTTTAAGTGTTCTGCACACACGGCCAGCGTCATGTTCAACACATTTTGAAATCCGTTTTTATCTGAGGCTGAACTAGTTTGCCCTCAAAGCTGCTTTCTATTAAATTGTTTGCATGCACACTGTCCTTCCTTCCTGCAGCTGGCACCACCCCCCTGGACCCAGGAGAATGCTGGCCCCCTTCCTTAGCCCCAAGGAAAGGGCAGTGGAAAGACATGTCTGGGCAGGCAGGCTGCCTTTGGAGGGGACACCCTCCTTCTCCAGCTTGGCGGAGGCAGGCGCCCTGCTCAGGGAGGTTCCCCCCAAAGGTTCTCCCTGCTCAGACTCAGCAGGGGAAGTGAGTGCACACAAGTCCACTCAGCAGTGAGGAGCAAAAACGCTCTTTGGTCACAAGCCCAGAAATGTCTCTGGCAAGCTCAGGCTGAGGCGGGTTTACAGAAGACGTGAGGGGGCCTTGAAGAATGAAAGGGAAAGTAGGCTGGCTGATCAGGCTCTGAAAAGGCAGGAGCTCAGACAGCTCAGGGTCCCAGCAGCAGGGGCCACACCGGCTTCCCCATGTCATTTTCCTGTGGTTGGCATCCAGCTACTGCTCCAAGCGAAGGATCTGCTTGGTCTGATGGACCCTGTGTCCCATGGCCCCAGGGGGCTTGGGGGTGGCGCCGTGACTGGTGCCCCCAGAAGACTGTCCGAGGGGGCAGAAATAGATCCGGAAGGAGATGCTGGCCTCTGCACCCAGAAGATGTGGGCAGTGACCACAGGTGTCCATAGTAATTTCCATTCATTAAAAGTGGCAGGAATAGCACACTCAGAAAGGGGGGTCGAGGCGTTAGTGATGGAGAGCCCTTCACGTGAAATCCTGGCCCTAGGGGAGGAAATGGGCCCAGATTATAAGGCACCAAGTTAATCACTGGGCCCGTGTATGTGGGGGGCAGTCACCCCAGTTTCACTGGGTTATGAGCAAATGGCCCTGGGGAGATTGAGCCATGACCTCACATGGCAAGTGCCATTCGGAATGAGTTCGATCCTCAAGCCCAAGTTTTGTTGGGTCTGTCCTGCCTCCTCTGAGATTCCCTGCTCTGTTTCTTGCTCCCGAGGTGACACAGTGCAAGGTAAGCTCACCGCCCCACCCAGCCCCCAGCCCCCAGCACTGCAGACACATTTATAAAATCCTGTGCTGGGGCACAGTAGTCTTCACTGAAGCGAGGGGCTCCTCCCAAACTGAGCCTCATTACAAACTAGTCCCCACCCCCATCTCCTAAATAATCAATCCTCCGACTAAGGGAACAAAATGGAAAGAGCTGGAAGAGATGTTTTTACTCTCCCCACTTTCAACTACTATCAGCAAAAAAAAAAAAAAAGCAGTTTAGTCAGTGGAAACCAGTCTCTTGTGTGGGTGTCTGCAATTTAATATCCTTTCATTTCCGATTCCCTTTTGCAAAGCCACATTAGTTCGACTTTAAATTTTCAAGCTCCTTTTCCTGGGGCTAGAAACTCATCTCAAATAGCCTGCTGCTGGCAAGGAGGCTAGCCTCCTGGGAACAGCAAGAGCCAGGTCAGAAACACCCTGCAAAGCTGGTCGAGATAATCCACATCCTGCCGGGACCTGCCAGGGACGACAGGAGAACCCGCCCTCCACCTTGGCTCAGAAGGTGAAAAGAACATCCCCCGGCCACAGCAGCTGCATGGGATGCGCCCACGCGTGCCAAACATGAAATTACTCAGCAGGAGCAGCTCACGCAGGGTCCAGACCAGCACCCTGCCTGCAGAGAGAGCCCGCACAGCTGGCTGCCTCCCCAGGGCTCAGTGGAGCTGAGTCCTGTGTGTGGCCACAGGATGTGCTATTCTGGCCAGCCTCCTTCCGGTGAGACTACCACATCCTGGACACCTTGCGAGCTGCATGGTGATCCTACACCGGGGTGTGCCAGCCTCCCCATGGGTTATTTAAAGCCAAGCCATCTCATCACACCAAAAGGTCAGGCTTCATCCCTGCATCATGGTCACGGGCTTGGGCACTTGGGGAGCCTGGCAGGCTTGCGTGTGTGTGCCCAGTCACTTCAGTCGTGGCCGACTCTTTGCAACCCTATGGACCGCAGCATGCCAGGCTCCTCTGTTCATGGGACTCTCCAGACATGAATACTGGAGTGGGCTGCCATGCCCTCCTCCAACGGGATCTTCCTGACCCAGGGATCAGAACTACGTCTTCTGCGGGAAGCCCCCTGGCCAGCTTAGGAGGCTATAATTTCACCACAGTATTAGCTATGTGGTCTCAGGCAGGTAACTTAAGCTCTCTGAATCTCTTTTCCTTCCTCTGTAAAATGGGAATGATAAACACCATTGTACAGAATAGGTGAAAGTTATAAATGAAGGCAGAGCCTGTTCCAGTTTTGGAGCTTATCAAGTAGAAGTTAGTATGACTATACTGTGACCCATAAACACATTTTGAAAGATGAGTTGTTACAGAATTTCCAAGGTAACCTAACAGAAATAATATGCAATCGAGACCTCTCTAAAGGTCAGTTACCTACACTGGGCACAGAGCCTGCTTCTGCCCTGATCAACAGCACAAACGAAAACAGCCTGTGCTATTTCTCTGTGGTCTGACTTCACAGCTCAGATCAGGTAAAAGGCACAGAGAGCCGGCAAAGAAGACCACTCTCTGCCTCTCAGTTTATGACCTTTTCCTGGTCCAGAAACAAGATTCCAATCTATCCCCATTCGTCCTTCCAGATGAAGTCTGAAAAAATGGCAAAGTGTGGAAAAACCAGAAAGCACAGTCTCACTGGGCACCTGCTGCTTAGCAAACCAAACCTCCATTATCAACATACCAACAAGTGGGAACTGTTGATGGTCTAATAAAAAGTGGACTTGATTTCAGCCAAGATTTTGGGCTTCCCAGGTGGCACTAATGGTAAAGAACCCGCCTGCCAAATGCAGGAGACGTAAGAGACGTGAGTTCAATCCCTGGGTCGGGAAGATCCCCTGGAGGAGGGCATGGCAACCCACTCCAGTATTCTTGCCTGGAGAATCCCATGGACAGAGGAGCCTGGAGGGCTACAGTCCATACAGTCCATAGGGTCGCATAAAGTTGGACACAACTGAAGCAACTTAGCACGTACACATGAAGATTTTGCTAAACAAATGAACAGAACAAAAATGACTACAAGGAGAATATTTCAACAGAAAGCAAGCCGTTCATTTCTCAAACTGAGCTCTTTACGTCTCAATTAAAAACAAAATTCTACGCTCAGATGACTACAAGGAGAATATTTCAACAGAAAGCAAGCCATTCATTTCCCAAACTAAGCTCTTTACGTCTCAATTAAAAAAAAAAATTCTACGCTCAGATAGTTGTAGTTCAGAGTCACACTCTTGCAGGAGGGTCCTACACGCATTAGCATATGAAAAGCTTTGAGAAGTGCTATGAGGACAAAATCCATTAGCTTTGTTTTAATTCAAGGTTTCTAAAACTGTTTTGAGTGTGAAGTACTGTTTTAAAACACATCTAGTAACTCTGCAAAACCCCAGTTTGGGAGACCTGGTTTGTTTTCAGAGTAGTTTGTTTACATGTTAATGATGGTTAACTTCAAAACCCAGTAAATTCTTTATACATGGTGAGTGAACGAAGGAACACAAATCTGTAGCAACAGTTGCCTCAGGGGTAGGAATGGAACGGAAACTCAGTTTTCACTGCTTACCTACTCATTTCTTTATAAGCCTACTGCTTTGATAAAAATTTAGAACATTATTATTAAAACTCTGATCTTATAGCCTGCTTCTTCAAGAAGCTTCCATGAGATCCCACCCTTTCCCCACCCCAGGCCACACTCACCATCTCCCAAATGCTCTCCTTTGATCCAGACCTGACTGCCTGACTGGCTCCGTCCCACTTGAGAAACTCAGGACATCAGGGAGTTCTGGTGTCTTTTGGCCTCTTCGGATTTAGCCAAGCGTCAGCCAAGGCACCTGAGAACTTGGTCCTGCAGGCGGGGAACACACGTACCTGGTGGTCGATTTTGATAAGGGCGATGTCCGCCTTCTCGTCCACATCCTTGATCTTGGCCTCGTAGGTGGCGCCGTTCTTCAGCTCGACTTTGACCCGGTGCTTGTTGGTCACCACGTGGGCGTTAGTCACAATCAGTCCGTCTTCGGACACGATGAATCCAGACCCACTGGCCACCGGCACTTCCCTCTTAGAGAAAGGAAGCCTAGAACCAAAAAGAGTACCCAGTTAAAGCTGAAACATTTAAAATCGACCCTCTGACACATTGATGCATCGGTTCTATAACAGCAACAGACATCTATTACTAGCAATTGTTACTTTGCACAATGGCTTTATTTAACTTTAAAAAATAAAATTCCCAAAATTCCACTTAGAAAATATTCTTAAGGAATCTCTTCAGAACCAGAGGCTCTTAAAACATCTAGAAGGGTCAAGAATGTAGATTTCAATAGGCAAACAGGAAAACGTCCCAAGGGAGAAGAGCTTATCTTCTTGTAGGGCTGTATTCAGTGACACTCTAAAGTGTCTCAGAAATAGCTCTGATGTTTTGCTTATGGCAGCAGTTTTGGTGGGAGCTTTGGAGACTGAGGAAAAAAGGAAGGCACTCTTTACTTGCGAAACAGTTCGATGTGAACCACAGCAGGAGCTATCTTCTCCACGACATCGGCAATAAAGTTATATTTATGGCGCAGACTGTTGGGATCTTCCTGACCTAAGAACAGAGACAAAAACAAGACACTTAAAGATCCTGTGCTCTGTGCTGTGGGTTAGAAGAACCAAAAATCCTAAAGGAGGGTGAAGACAAGTTCCCAGACCTGGGCTCAGAGACAAAGATCTTTCCAGCACTTGAGGAAATTCCCACTCGGATAAGACAGCACACATGTGTGTGTGCCGTCACTTTAGTCATGTCCAGCTCTTTGCGACCCCATGGACTGTAGCCCACAAGGCTCCTCTGTCCATGGGATTCTCCAGGCAAGAATACTGGAGTGGGTTGCCACGTCCTCCTTCAGGTGATCTTGCCAACCCAGGGATCGAACCTGCATCTCCTATGGCTCCCATATTGCAGACAGATTTATTACCACTGAGCCACCAGGGAAGCCGCAGATGAGACAGCAACACCCACCAAAGATGACCTCTTTGCTTGGCTTCCTTGGTCTCAACTGTTTCATCATGAAAATGTTGAACTAGAGGCATCAGCAGATACCTGGGCCTCCTTTAGTATTCCAAACAGTGGGTGGCCCAAGGGTCACCTTGACACGGCACCATCCACCAGCGTCCCTTCCCTGACTCCCCCAGAACCACATAGCAGCCCTTCTCAGCATACCACCACCATCGAGGGGAGGGCTGAAGCTGTTTCTGATGAGATGATACCCATCAGATGTTAGAGATTTAAGAGGCTACTATGAAAAAGCACTAAGGCAAAGGCACAGATAGTGTCTTCCCCACTGTCTGTCCCCACAGCAGATTTCCATCTTAATCATTCACTCCACTCCTCCCACCCCAAGACATCCCAGGCCAAGAGATGCCTTGATTCTACTGGGGGAAAAAAAGGGAAAAATCCAATGACCATAATTCTCTATGTAAACATATGCACTATAATTAGGGAATCCCCATGCCATGGGCATTTGCAAAGCCACTTTCAGACAAAGCTATCACAGATCCCACACAGGGTTCCAAGGAAGGCAAGAAGTTAGTTGCCATCAGCCCGATGCATGCACCCATGGCACCTGACTCAGAAATGAGCTACTGGAGACTCAGGGTACCGAGCCCCCATTCTGTGGGTACCTGGGTGGCAGAGGCAGTCTGAGCCTCTTACTTTGACCCTAAACCTGTGCCACCTGGTCATACCCTAGAATACAAGTCTCTCCGCTTGGACGGCAGAGGGGTTCCAGGTCAGTCTACAGCCAAGAATCCCACACCCCTGCCTTCCCCTCCTCTCTGCCTCAGCCGTGAGTCTAGCTCAGGGCTGCACTCAGCGCTCTGCCAGCCACACTGCCACCCAGCCTGGGGGGAAGGGACTCACAGGGAGTTTCCAGAAAGCTACAGAGAAATTTGACAGAGAAATCTAAAAATTTTTAATAGGGCTGGTTGTGTCTTTTCTTATTACATCTTGGTAGTAATTCATTTTTAGCGTATTTTGTGAATGTAGTGATCCATGATGGGTAGGAAATAACAAGGAGAAGAACCCTGATCCTTCACCACAGATGGTCTGAGAGGCCCTGGTCTGTCTCCCTCACCATCCACACAGTGGGGTTCGCAAGAAGCCTGAGGTTTAAAAGGAAACCATTGGCCTGCAAAACTGCCCCTCACTAACAAGGGGTCTGTGTGCCCCACTCCCAACATACACACACACACACAACACAAGCCCACACCTACACTTACACATTCATGAATACATGCTCACACACACATATACACACATTCACTCTCATACTCATGAGCATACACACACATACACACATATATAAAGACATCCACACACACTCATGCACACACATATACAAACTCCATCTCGTACAGAAACACACATTCATATACACACACACTCTTACATTAGCACATATACACAGTTACACTCATATTCACATATACCCACATACATGCAATCTTACATATACATACACACAGGATGCCTCCATGCCTGGGGTGCAGCCATTGCTCCAGGCTGTGAAACCTGTGACATTCTCAAGTCCTCTATGGCTCTTGGAACTGCATATCCACAGGCATCCCCAGCGGCTGTGTGACCCCACCAAGGACCTCAGTTCTCGGCTCTATACCCCTGGGCACAGGGACATCTTGGGAACCAGCCTGCCTCTCCCAACTTTCCTTCCTGGAAGTGAGAGACCATCAAAAACCAAAGGGCCCCTCTCTGTCCCAGCTCCTGGACTCTGCATGGCTTTATTTCAGGGCTGGAATTCACTCCCTTTCTGCACAGCTTGATTTTTCTAAGGTACAGAAAAAGGTCTGCAACTACTAGGCAAGATTAACTAACTCAGCAAATTTACAGTAGCATCATTTTTGTTATTTTGGTTTTCAGGACCCTTTCATATGGTACTATCAGAAAACCTTCCCTCATGATCCCCTTCTTGTGGAAGAGGAAAATTGGATATTGTTGCCATGTGCTTTAGAACTGTGGTGCTGGGGAAGACTCTTGAGAGTCTCAAGAAGATCAAACCAGTCCATCCTAAAGGAAATCAACCCTGAATATACATTGGAAGAGCTGACACTGAAGCTCCAATACTTTGGCCACCTGATGTGAAAAGCTGACTTATTGGAAAAGATCCTGATGCTGGGAAAGATGGAAGGCAGGAGGAGAAGGGGTTGACAGAGGATGAGATGGTTGGATGGCATCACCGACTCAGCGGACATGAGATTGAGTAAGCTCCAGGAGATGGTGATGGACAGGGAAGCCTGGTGAGCTGCAGTCCATGGGGTCGCAAAGAGTCAGACACGACTGAGCAGTTGAACAACAACAACCTTTAGAGAAACTGAGGCTCACGGACAATAAATGACTTCTATGTAGACACTAAATTTCCTTTGTAGAGTGTATGAATCACAGAAAAACCTGAGCAAATATACAACATTTCCAACCTAACACTGGACCCAAATGTATCTGCTGTCCTCCCAGGATTCCAGGTAGTTGTGGTGATTTAACTGGTGTGTCTCCCCGAGTTCTCCAATGGGAGAAATAAATAAGGGGATAGAAACATTCCTCCCCAACTCAGAACCTGGTGAACATCACCCAGAGACAGCTGTAAACAAGTGCCTCTGGGCTTCCTTGGACCTGCTGCCTGAGAAAGGCCAAGAGGAGGCTTAACTCCAACAAGACCAGCAACCCCAGGGAAGTGTGGAGATTCTGAGAACCTCACAAGAAGGACAGTTACTAGAGCCCTGCCACTAAAAATCATCCCCTCGCTTCCTCTTTCTACTTCCCACAAAGGCCTGGGACAATCTGCCCACATCAGGGATGAAAATGAGCATGGATTTTCCCAGCTAAAATGAGAAGCAGTTGCTTTCTCACACTCACTAGAGAAAGGGGCTCCAGGGTCTATCCACCTGGGACAGCAACGTGGGAGAGCAGTGTCCAGAGCTAGCCTGGACACCAGAAGGCCCGGGTTCCAGCCACAGCCTACTGGGTGGTCACCATTTCCCCATCTGTAAAATGGGGCCAAGTACCTCTAGAATGAGCTGTGAAGTCTATTCCTGCTCCAACATTCTATGATCTTATCCCTGTCTCTCCCTCTCATTCCAACATGCTACAGCAAGAGAAAGAGATTGTGGAATCTGAGATTGGGCACAGGACTTGCCTAATTTTGCAGCCGAGTAAACAGAACAGAGGGGCAGTGGGAACACAGACCACACTGAGAAGCCCAAGGGACAAGCCCTAATTGTGCAGCTTAGATGAAAAAGCAATGAGTGACCTCTATTATCATTGGTGGATCCGTGTCAATGGGAGAAATGAATAGAGCAGAAACAACTGAACCGAAGCAGGATCAACCAGTCCAAAGATGGGCAAAACGTCAAACCAAAGAAGTGTTTGTCTTCTCCAAACACAATTTTCAAATGAGGAATAAAAGGGTCACTAAGAGCAGCTTGACTCACTGCTGGAGTCCGGTTCCATTTAAAAAGTTGTCCATCAAACTAGAGGAAGCTGCTGCTGCTGCCTCATGGTCTTTAGAAACCCTGGCTAGCCCCATCTGCTGTGATTTCAACTGCGAGTCAACCATCTTCCTCCAAGAGGGGTCAGCTTGGGTGAAGAATTCCAGAGATGGACCTGGCTCTGCCATGACCCACTCTCTGAGTGATGGAGACGGACGGAGGGCTGGGGCATCCAAGCCACTCAGGTTGGGGAGGATGGGTCACAGCACTGGCTCTGGTCTCAGAAGAATCGTAGTGTGACACCTGGTCCAGCACTTCCCGGCTGTGTGACCTGAGGCATAAGACTCCTCCAAGTCTTATCTGGTGGTTTAGTCGCGAAGCTGTGTCTTCACTCTGACCCTTGTGACCTCATGGACTGTATAGCCCACCAGAGACCTCTGTCCGTGGGATTTTTCAGGCAAGAATACTGGAGTGGGTTACCATTTCCTTATCCAGGGGATCTTTCTGACCTGAACCCCAGTCTCCTGCTCACAGGCAGATTCTTTACCAACTGAGCTACCAGCAGGGCCCATCTACTTCCATGTATGTGCGTGATTTTTTTTTTAAGATTTTTTTGAAGTAGACCATTTTTCAAAAGTCTTTATTGAATTAGTTACAATATCGCTTCTGTTTTATGTTTTGGGGGGTTTTTTTGATCCTGAAGTATGTGAGATCTTAGCTCCCCAATCAGGGACTGACTGGCACCCCCTGCATTGGGAAGTGAAGTCTTATCCACTTGACTGCCAAGGAAGTCTCCTACTTTCACACGTTTTTGACACTGACTTTATGAGCTACTGTGTATGATAAAGTGCTTGGCCAAGTTATGGCACAGCTTAAAAATAAAATTTAAAAAAAAGAACTGGCAGAGGTGCTCAGTAGGCAGCTCCAGACAGGGTTGAGCACCAATTACCTCTGTAGCACAGCAGAAAAGTGAAGGGAGAGGTGAACGTATCCAGAGAAGCACTCTCCCCACCTCAGAAAATTTGTGTATGTCTTGAAGACTCCTCCTAACAGGGCCACCATGGCCACCAGCGCAGAGGCAGAGACCACAGGAAAACTGTGTGGTAAGCCAGTTTTTCTGGCTTTGATGTGTGCCTCCATCCCCCAGCTTATAAGAGCACCCCATAGCCACTGCAGAGCTAGATGAGAGCTGGGTCAGCAGAATAGCCTCGCCTGAACCAAAGCCCAGTTGCACTCTCAGATTCCCATGCAGCAACCAAGCTGCCCTAGAAGACAAATATAACTCCCTCTGTGAAGTGAGGGCCTTGTTTAACTAGGCCAGAACTGACATGGCAGAAAGTAATGAGGTTGGGAAATCTCAAGCAGAGTTGAGGCCTGGACCTTCTAGCTGCTCCCTTATCACAGAAAGCCAGAATTGGCTGGCATTCAGTAACGGCCTGCCATTTATAGAAAGCTGACAACTCAGAAGCATGAAAGTAAGGTATTGTCTACATTCCTGATTAATGTAAAAAAGATAAAAGACAAAAAACGGCCAACATAGGGAGTCAAAACGGGAGCATCACTACAGATCCCACAGACATTAAAAGTATGATAAGGAAATATCATGAACAAAATCATGCACATAAATTCTATGGCTCAGATAAAATGGACAGATTTCTTTTAAAGCCATAATCTATCAACACTCACCCAAGAAGATATTGATAACCCAAACAATAATATATCTAGTAAAAAAATCATATCTGTAGTTAAAAATCTTTCCACAAAGAAAATGTCAGGCCCATAGGCTTCATTGGTACATTCTACCAAACATTTAAGAAAGAAACAATACTAACATTTCACAAACTTTCTCCAAAAACAGAAGAAGGAAACTACTGCCCAACTTATTTTATGAATTCAACATTACTCTAATATAAAAGGCAAAGATATTATAAGAAAATTATAGGCTAATATCCAGTATGAACATAGACTAGTATTAGTTGCTCAGTCATGTCTTACTCTTTGCAACCCCATGGACTGTAGCCTACCAGATTCCTCTGTCCATGGGATTCTTCAGGCAAGAATACTAGCAGCTGCTGCTGCTAAGTTGCTTCAGTCGTGTCCAACTCTGTGCAACCCCACAGACGGCAGCCCGCCAGGCTCCCCCATCCCTGGGATTCTCCAGGCAAGAACACTGGAGTGGGTTGCCATTCCCTTCTCCAGAGGATCTTCCCAATGTAGGGATCAAACCCAGGTCTCCTGAATTATGAGTATTCTTTATCATCTGAGGCATGAGGGAAGCCCGAACATAAACTAAATGTCCTTAGGTTTTTTAACAAATAGAATTTATCAATATAATAAAAAGGATACCATATCATGACTAAGTGAGGTTTATCCCAGGAAAGGATAAATACAGTTGGTGTAACATCTGAAAATCAAGCAATGTAATTCACTATTTAGTTCAGTTCAGTGGTTCAGTTGTGCCCAACTCTTTGCAACTCCATATATTAACATATTAAAAAAGAATACCCGAACAATCATCTCAATAGATACAAAAAAAAAAACACTCTACAGAATTGAACATCCATTCATGATTAAAAAAATAAAACCAACCTTAGCAAACCAGAAATAAAAGACACTTTCCTCAATTTGACAAAAGGGATCAAAACAAAAATCCCTAAAACTAACATCATACTTAATGGTGAAAAAATAAATGCTATGCAAGAGACACAGTTTCGATCTCTGGGTCTAGAAGATCCCCTGGAGAAGGAAATGGCAACCTCCTCCAATGTTCTTGCCTGGAAAATTCCATGGACAGTGGAGCCTGGCGGGCTACCACCCATGGAGTTGCAAAGAATCGGACACGACTGAGTGACTGAGCACAGCACACACAGCTACAAATGAGAACAAGGCAAGGACATCTATTGTTACCACTTCTATTCACTATTTCATTAAAGTCTTAGCAGAATAATTAATTAGAAAAAGAAATTTAAAGGCATAGAGATTGGAAAGGAGAACATAGGACTGTCTTTATTTGCAGATGACATTGCTGCTGCTGCTGCTAAGTCGCTCAGTCGTGTCCGATTCTGTGTGACCCCATATACGGCAGCCCACCAGGCTCCGCCATCCCTGGGATTCTCCAGGCAAAACACTGGAGTGGGTTGCCATTTCCTTCTCCAATGCATGAAAGTGAAGTCGCTCAGTCGTCTCCGACTCCTAGCGACCCCATGGACTGCAGCCTACCAGGCTCCTCCATCCATGGGATTTTCCAGGCAAGAGTACTGGAGTGGGATGCCATTGCCTTCTCCAGCAGATGACATTAAGGGTCTACAAAAAAAAAAAAAGAATCTATAAATATACTACCTAGAATAAGTGAGTTTATCAACATCACAGGGTAACAGGTCAATATGTACAATCAAGTGTATTTCTATGCATTATCAGTAAACAACTGGAAACTGAAGTTTTTAAAATATCAATTATAACACCACCAAAAATATTAAATACTTGGGTGCTGTGCTTAGTCACTCAGTCATGCCCAACTCTTTGAGACCCTCATGGACTGTAGCCCACCAGGCTCCTCCATCCATGGAGTTTTCCAGGCAAGAATACTGGAGCAGGTTGCCATTTCCTTCTCTGGGGGATGACTCGGACCCAGGATCGAGCCCGTGTCTCTTGCATCTCCTACACTGGCAGGCAGGTTCTTTAACACTAGCACCACCTGGGAAGCCCATTAAATACTTAGGAAAATGTTTAATAAAATATGTGCGATACCTGTACACTGAAAGCTGCAAAGCACTGCTGAAATAAAGAAAACATAAATAAGTGAACAGAGACATCATATAGTGAGTCAGAAGACTCCCTCTTATTAAGCTATCAATTTTCCCAAAATTGATCTAGGGGTTCAACATAGTCCCAATGAAAACCCCAGAAGGATATTTTGTAGAAACTGACAAGTTATTTCTAAAATTTACGTGCAAAGCAAAGAATGCAGGATATCAAAATAACCGTCAAAAAGAGAACTGAAAGGTACACTACGTGATTTTACTTCAAACAGAAAAATTTATAGTAACTGGGATTAGCAGAATGATAAGTCACGACATTTTACAAGGATGGAGATTTCCACTTACCTAGTAAATATTTATCATTACTGATTTTAACACAACCAATGACCCATTAAGAGTAGCCATTTCCTATAGTTCTATGAGTTTTAAAATAAGACAGATTCTCATCCAAAGATAATAAATGATTCATGTTTCCTCTTTATAAAACACTAGTCACGCACAAAACTCCACAAATATTGCTTCCTTGGAACCCTCATCTCTGGGGTTTTACAAGTAATACTTCTTAACTATTTTCAACAACCTCCTAATAGGAGGAGAGGGAAACACACACATGCTGTTGATAAGTTTCGATGATTATTATCAAAATTAGAATAACTTCCCTGGTGGTCCAGTGGCTGAGACTCCATGATCTCAATGCTGGGGGCCCAGGTTTGATTCCTGGTCAGGGGACTAGATCCCACATATCTCAACAAAGAGTAACGATCCCCTGCGCCACATCTAAGACCTGGCACAGCCAAATAAATACTTTTGTAAAAAAAAAAAAAATTAGAATAACAGACACTTCCATTATAAAGTGTTTACCGAAAAAAGGCCAGGCAGTAAGTTAAGTATTTGACATACGTTATCACATTGAAGAAAACTGGCTGCAGTGAAAATGAAAATCACAGTGAGGGGGCTATGAATCAAGGGACAGACTTTCACCTGTTTCTCCCCAAAGAGTTGGCACACAACCACACATGAGCTTTAAATACCTTAAAACATGTGCTTCTTTCATCTTTAAGGCAAAACAGTCAGGTAAAGATAGGGTGCGAAGCAGGAAGCAATCTTTCCAATCCTAATGTGTTCATTCTCAAACTCAGCCCAGAGCTACCCCAGAGTGTCATAGCAAACTCCCAGGACATTTCAAGTTTCCTGGGAAAACACTGTTGGACACCTTGAGAATGAGCTCTCGGCAGTTCACAATCTCAAAATCAGATTGCATTACATTTTTTCAGCAATTCCGTATGTTTGTGAATCGGGATGCCGGGTGGTGGTGGTCTCTGTGATTAAAAGCAAGTACCATACAAAAATCAATGTTGAATTGGAAATGGGTGGCACTGTCCAATCTGAATCTAAGATTTGAGAGGCTCTGTGGCTCCCAACGGGTGCACATAGATTGTTTGTATTAATTTTGTAAGTAATTGCGGTTAGTGACTAATAAAATTAAATGTCATTTTTCTTTCCTATTTATTTGGCTGTGCCGGGTCTTAGTTGGGGTACTCGGGATCTTCGCGATCTTCGTTGCAGCCTGCGGCATCTTTAGTTGCGGCAAGCAAACTTTTAGTTGCGGCATGTGGGACCTAGTTCCCCCGAGCAGCAATCAAACCCAAGCTCTCTGCACTGGGAGGGAAGAGTCTTAGCCACTGCACCATCAGGGAACTGCACCTCTTTCTTTTTCTTTTTTTCTCAAATGACTACTGTGTTACAAGGACACAAAAATTTATTAAGTTGGTGGGACTAATTATCTGATAAATGAAACTGTCGGATCCTTCTTTTGGCCCAGTGTTGTTGTTCAGTCGTTCAGTCGTGTCCAACTCTTTGTGACCCCATGGGCTGCAGCAGGCCAGGCTTCCCTGTCTTTCACCATCTCCCGGAGCTTGCTCAAACTCATGTCCATTGAGTCAGTGATGCCGTCCAACCATCTCATTCTCTGTCGCCCCTTCTCCTCCCGCCTTCAGTCTTTCCCAGCATCAGGGCCTTTTCCAGTGAGTTGGCTCTTCGAATCACGTGGCCAAAGTATTGGAGCTTCAGCTTCAGCATCAGTCCTTCTAATGAATATTCAAGGTTGATTTCCTTTAGGATTGACTGGTTGGATCTCCTTGCAGTCCAAGGGACTCTCAAGAGTCTTCTCCAACACCACAGTTCAAAAGCATCAGTTCTTCAGCACTCAGCCTTCTTTACCGTCCAACTCTTACATCCATACATGACTACTGGGAAAAACCATAGCTTTGACTAGGTGGACCTTTGTCAGCAAAGTAATGTCTCTGCTTTTTAATACACTATCATAGCTTTTCTTCCAAGGAGAAAGCGTCCTTTAATTTCGTGGCTGCAGACACCATCTGCAGTGATTTTGGAGCAATTACTAAGACACCCAGTGTCCACAAACCATGAAACTATGGGAACCTCGGCCTGGTCTCCTGGGATCTCTCCAGTGGATAATGCTGCAGCCCAGCACAGCTACAATAATCAAAGTAGAAGTAGATTTATAGGGAAGGGAGACAAGGTTTTGGCCTAGAGCCTGCATTTGCCCCACGAGGACCCTAGCAAAGCATTCAGTTGTCAAAAGCTTCTGGAAAATCTGCAGAAGTGAAATATTTAAACTGCAGTTGGTTAAAACCTTGTCTCCTTCCCTCTGTCATCTCCTGTCCTGTCGGAGTGCTGTGGACATTTAGGGACATGGCTACAGGGAAAGTAAATCTAGGAGGATCATTTTTCTTTCGGTTTAATTAATAAATACATTTATGTGCTTTGAAGTCACTTCTGTGTCTAGTTATCTACCCTAGGACAGAAATGGTTTGCAGGGGGACTTCCCTGGCAGTCCAGTGGTTAAGACTCTGTGCTTCCAATGCAGGGGGTTCGGGTTTGATCGCTGGTCAGGGAACTAGGGATCCCACATGCCGGGAGGCCAAAAAATAAAATAAAAATAAATAACAGTTTTTAAAAATTTCAAAAAGAGATGGTTTCCTGGGAGAGACAGGAAGGCCAAGCTGGACTCCAACCGCAGAACATTCCTGAGTGAGAGAAGCACAAAAAGCGCTAAACCCACCCCTGTCTCAAGGCCACAGGCTGGGTTATCACTTCCCAGCTCTCCACCCTGCTCTCAGCCTCCCAGGTGCATCTCCACACCTCCCAGAGTCTCCTCCACACTTTGGAAACTTCTAAGAATCCCACTTGTACATTCTAATTCAGGCAGGTCGGTTTTCAATGTCTCCCCTCAGTAATTACCACTTGGGGTGCATGAACTTACTGCAGGGCTCCCACAGCCATCCCCATCTCATCCACAACTCCCTCCATCATGTGGCTATGAGTCCCCAACTCTGTCTCCCAAGATTCCTTAATGCACATTCTCCACGCGTGCAAACCTCTCACCAAGCCTCCAAAAACACCACTCTCCACCCCACGCCCTGCATTTACACACACATTTTCCTTCCTGGCCAGCATACAGATTCTCCTCCCCAACAGCAAGTTAAGTCCCACCCAGCTTTCAATCTTGGCAATAAATAGCACCAACAAGAATACTACTATACATTTACTGAGCATCTACTATGCATGTGTCAAGTGCAAAGCTAGGCACTGAATACCTGTTCTCTCTAATTATTCCTGCAAGCCTGCAGGAGGCTGTTACCCTCAGTCTACAGAGATGGGGAGACGGAGGATCACAGAAGTCAAGCATGATGCTCAGTTTCAGAGCTGGCGAGCAGCAGAGGCGGGAGGCCGACCCCATCTGTCTGGTTGCCTGGCTGGAGCTCTTTGCTCTGCCTCTGCGGTCTTTCACCCAGCCTCCAGCCCCCCGAGGCCCCTGCGGTTGTGGGAACCAGCTTCTCACTTCCAGGCCCGAGAACTCAGAGCCAGGATTCAGGATTAACAAGCCAACCTTCGCTTCCAGCAAGAACAATCGCGCTTTCCAAATTCTCCACAGGGTTGATAAGTAGGGCTAATTTGGAAAACAGAACGCAGTGTATTCGAGGGAAAAGAAATAAATCCCCCTTTATTCAACAGGAACAGCATGTTCTCAAAATTCAAATCAGTTGCAGGAACAGATTGGTCAAATCACTGGCATTTTAATGCCCTGTCCCACATTGAGGACCAGCTAGATAATTTGCAGAGCCCAGGGCAAAAGGAAAATGTGGGGACCCCTTGTTTCAAAATTATCAAGAATTCCAAGATGGTGAGCCGAGCATTAAGTCAGGAGTGGGGATCCTTGTGAATAGATTGCACACCCATGAAGCAGACCCTGCCTATATTCCAACCTCATCTGATTTAAAATCCAAAGTGCTTGTGAAGAACAGAGAAGCATCAGTAGGTCCCTGATCTAGAGGTAGCAACAACACGGGGATCTCACTGTAAAGACTAAGAGGTGAATTCTGTCCACAGCCAGTGGGCTCGGAAGAGAATCCTGACCTGGACAATGTCTCAGTTTCAGCCCAGGGAGGTGATGAGCAGAAGGCACTGTGCCTGGGGACCTTTTCATGTAACTCAAGATAATGACTTTGGGTGGTTTTAAAGCTGCTTCGTTTGTGGTCCTTCATCACTGGCAACAGAAAACGAAGAGGGGCAGGAGTGACGTTCTCTCATCCCAAGCCTGAGAAAGCTCCAGACGACTAGGAAAATCTACCAAAACTTGAATTAAAGACTACCAACAACAACACTGCTGGTCACCGTATTTGCGTCCAGATGCCAAGAGAAGAAAGCAAGTGCTGTCGGGCTTTGCTACGATGCCACTGCTCAAGACCTGCCGGAGATGATGCCTTCATCTGGCTAAGCCTAGGCAGACAGGAGCCTGTAAGGAAGCAGACCCGAGGAAGGCAGGTGTCTATCTCCCGTGATCTAAGGTGCCTGGCCCAGTTCACTCTCCATGAGGCAAACCACGCAACCCCAGGCAAGCCCCTCAAGCCAAAGGTTCCTCCACTGTAAAATATGAAGGCTCAACTGGGAGGCTTCCAAGGTCCCTCCTGGCTCCACAGAGAAAGAGAAGAATTCATTTGTGATTTTTCACCTAATTTCTTCAACTTTAAACGCCAGCAAATATAGTCATGATGGTTCGTGCATGCTCGGTTGTGTCCAACTCTTTGTGACCCTATCGACATAGCCCACCAGGCTACTCTGTCCATGGGATTTTTCAGGCAAGAATACTGGAGTGGGTTGCCATTTCCTCTTTCAAGGGATCTTCCCGACCCCAGGACTGAACTCATGTCTCCCGCATCTCCTGCATAGTCATGGACTTCGCTGATGGCTCAGTGGATCAAGAATCTGGCTACAATGCTAGGAGATACAGGAAATGTGGGTTCAATCCCTGGGTCGGGAAGATCCCTTGGAAGAGGAAATGGCAACCCACTCCAGTATTCTTGCCTGAAAAATCCCATGGATAGAGGAGCCTGGTGGGCTACTGTCCATGGGATCACAAAGAGTCAATCGCGACTGATCACAAGCACACACACGCACAAAGACAGTCATACTTTAAAGACTACTAATCATAGCACAGCCCGGTCCAGACAACTGATAGCACGTAGGGGAAAGGAATGCCAGATCACCTTACATGTCTCCTGAGAAACCTGTACGTGGGTCACGAAGCAACAGTGAGAACTGGACACGGAACAACTGACTGGCTCAAAATTGGGAAAGGAGTACGACAAGACTATACATTGTCACCTTGCTTATTTAACTTCTATGTAGAGTAAATCTTGTGAAATGTCAGGTTGGATGAATCACAAGCTGGAATCAAGATTGCCAGGGGAAACATCAACAACCTCGGATATGCAGATGCTGCTGCTGCTGCTGCTAAGTCGCTTCAGTCGTGGCCGATGATACCACTCTAATGGCAGAAAGTGAAGGGGAACTAAAGAGCATCTTGATGAGGGTGAAAGAGGAGAGTGAAAACGTTGGCTTACAACTCAATATTCAGAAAACTAAGCTCATGGCATCCAGTCCCATCATTTCATGGCAAACAGAAGGGGGAAAAGTTGAATCAGTGACAGATTTTATTTCCTTGGGTTACAAAATCACTGTAGATGGTAACTGCAGCCATGAAATTAAAAGACGCTTGCTCCTTGGAAGGGAAGTTTCAACAAACCTAGACAGCATATTAAAAAGCAGAGATATCACCTTGCCCACAAAGGTCCATATAGTCAAAGCTGTGGTTTTTCTAGTAGTCATGTACAGATGTGAGAGTTGGACCATAAAGAAGACTAAGCAAGGAAAAAATGATGCTTTCAAATTGTGGTGCTAGGAGAAGACTCTTGAGAGTCCCTTGGACTGCAAGGAGATCAAACCAGTCAATCCTAAAGGAAATCAACCCTGAATATTCACTGGAAGGACTGATGCTGAATCTGAAGCACCAATACTTTGGCCACCTGAGGCAAAGAACCAGCTCATTGGAAAAGACTCTGATGCTGCTGGGAAAGACTGAAGGCAGGAGGAGAAGGGGACGACAGAGGATGAGATGGTTGGATGGCATCACCGACTCCATGGACATGAGTCTGAGCAGAGATAGTGAAGGACAGGGAAGTCTGGCGTGCTGCAATCCCCGGGGTCACAGAGAGTGAGACACGACTCAGTGAGTGAACACCAACAAATGGGAAAGGACAAAATAGGAAGAAAGGAACTCAGACAAAATGATGGCTGGATTCATCCAGGGTCTACTCGCCAAGGGGCTATGGCAGACCAGTCAGGGCAGCCATTGTCCTGCACGGCTGGCTCTCCTGCACTTGACGCAGTCCCCCAGGCACTTCGGGTCCAGCCCTCTCTTCCTTGAGAGTACCTGGGCATAAGTGATCAAAGTTCTTATAAAGGCAAGGGCACAACTGCATTGTACAGAGGTTGGAAATGAAAGCCAGTGGGAAACCTTTCCGTTTTCATTGGAAGGACCAGCAGGAGTAATTACCCCTGTTACGCCAGCTTGGACCCACCACTGCTCTCTGCCCAGAAGCCTTGGGAAATTTCTCTTGGCCACCAACAGACACAGCCAGCCAGTCTCCCATAGGCTCAGAAACGGTAAATAAAGGAGCAAGCACAGCAGGCTTGCAGCGGGTGTCAGGGAAAGTTTAAATAGCCTTGAAAACGGCTCAGTTGAGTAAAGGGTCTGGGATGCACTCCTCACCTGTCATCAGCCACCCTCCCACAGTCAAAGCACCCCAAGAGGGTGTTCCCCATAGGAGGTCCAGTCTCTGGAGCCTCATCTTCCAAGGACCAGCCTATATTCAGGCCTAGAAACCAGTGACCCCTCAGAATGCATTGCCAGGGGGTGTATGCCCGAGGCTGTCCCCTTCTTCATCTGTAGAGGGTCCCAGGGTCACATGTGAACATTTCTTTGTCCTTAGTAGGGTGAGATTAAAAGTAACTACGAAGAGGCTACTTGCTTGGTAAATAAATCCAGGCCCAAGTGCAGAGAGGACCCCTCATCCCCAGGAGGAAATTATTACTCACACACCATCCGCATGCACCCAGTGGCCCAGTCTCACCCGGCTGGTTCCACTCCCTGATCAGTACCTCTACCATGAGGCCAAGTGGAGCCTGGCAAGGCTGGGGAGGGGTGGTGGACAGGGATGTTGGGCATCATACTGCCCTGAGCCAAAGGTCCCCCAGCTCCTGACGGGGCCAGAACAGACCCGAGAGAGGGAGAGGGCTACAGGCCAAGGCCAGCTGCCGGCCCCGTGGAGAGACAGAAGCCGGAAGACTTAGCTTTACCGTGAGCGGCGAGCCCCGCCACGCCGCCCCCCACATCAGGACTTTGGACGGCGGGCCTCCACACCTCTAGCGGCGTGCGGGCACCCAGGGCCCCAGCTGGACACCTGTGCCAGGTGTGTAGGCGTGTGGAGCCGGACCGGGAGGCAGGCAGTTAAGTAACCTGACACCACACAGCTGGGAGAGCGGCTGGTCCACATCCCGGGGAGGCACAAGGATGCTTTTCTCACTAAGCAAAGCTCTCTTTGTGAGGGTGCATGATGGATTGAACGTTACCTCGGGGGGCACAGGAGAAGGGCTGGCCAGCTGAAGGGGGGAAAAGGAACAGCAGGCAGGCGGCCGTTAAAGAAGCCGGGGCAGCAGAGGAGCTCAGGACGCCTCTTCCTCTTCCACTGACCTTGGACTACCTTGCCCCTGAGGGACAGGAGAGACACTGACTTAGACAGGTTCCTAATGGATAATGACCTGGGATGTGCAAAGGGGTCTGTTGTTTAGTTGCTGAGTTGTATCTGACTCTTTGTGACCTCATGGACTGTAGCCCACCAGGCTCCTCCATCCGTCCCAGGCAAGAAAACTGGAGTGGATTGCCATTTCCTTCTCCAGGGGATCTTCTCGGACCAGGGAGCGAACCCATGTCTCCTGCATTGGCAGGTAGATTTTTTTTACCGCTGAGCTATCTGGGAAGTCCGCAAAGGGGATGGGGCCTCCTTTTTGCCAGAGCACTTGCCTGGAGAAGAAAAAAGCATCACCCAGAGAAGGTGGCAAAGATGCCCTGCCAGACTCATTTTCACCATGTTCTCAGTTTGAGCGACTGCATTCTGTCTGCCCCACTCCATTAGATTCCAAGGACATGTGTCAGCCATGGCTCCAATGTGGAGTCTGGCCCCGCGCTGGTCTGGAGCGTGGAGGCAGCAGAGACAGAAGCGAGACTTTGCACATTCCAGGAAATCAGACCCCCATTCTAATCAGTGCTGTGACTGCAAATTCCAGGGCAGAGGGGCCCGTGCAGCTAGGTTGCTCTGAGCCCTGCAGGGAAAACGCACAGGAGGGACAGAGAAGCATCACTTGACTGAGGCCGAGGCGGCCGACTGAGGTCTGAAATCCACCCGGAAATCCTGTACATCATCAGGGCCACTGTCTGCAAACGTCAGGAAGCACGCAACAGAAAAGACACATCTTTGGAATCGAGGGACCCAGGGCCAAGGGCCCTCAGCCCCATTCTTGTGAAAAGAAACTGAATATTCACAGGTAGCAACTGCTTTTTTTTTTTCTTCAAGATTCACAGTTGGATGGAGGACCACTAAACTCTCTCTTTTGCAGAGAAATAAAAAAGCAAAATGGAGGAGAGTTACGTGTGACCCATTTTTCGGCTCCTACTGAATAAAGGAGGAAGACGGGGTGGAGCCGAGGAGCCTGGCCTCGATTTCCAGCCCGCGCTGGCACTTTCAAGGCCTGGCAGCTCCTGGCTTTCCGGCACAGTCTCCCAGACGGCTCAGAGTGGGAAAAGTTCACCCGACGCCAGACCTCAGACTGCAAATCCGTCCCCCACCTCCATGTGCCCTGAGAGAGTGCCTGTCTGCAGGGACTGGGTCGAGGCTGCCACCGATGATGCTGGAAAAGACTCGGGCAGGTGAAGTGAAGGAGGAGAGAGACAACCCAAACAAGTCTAAGACAGCCTCCCCTGAGGAGGAGGAACGGCTTTCAGGGGGCACCCGGCCAGCTGGCCAGTCAGTCATAAGCAAGGCCCAGTTCTCTGCAGTTTCAACTTTACTGGTAAAAGGTAAAAGGCCTTTTCCAGAACAATGCATCTATGTTTAAAGGTGCCTGTCATTGATAATTGCTTTCCAGTCTCACTGGCAAAAAAGAAAAAAGTCCTCGCTTGCATACCCACGCTGAATGCTTGGGTTTGCTGGGTATTGTTGCCTTTCATAGTTTTCTTTTTTTCTGACCTGTTTGACGTATTAGAAAAAAAAAAAAAGGAGTTTCCAATTCATTCCACCGCACAATTTCTTTTTTCAGAAGTCTCCTGAACACCCTGCATGATGTGTCTATTATTATCTTTGGGGAAACGGCTGACTGCAGCTCACAAAAACACTATTAACTTTCCTCCTGATAAGCATCTGGCTCCGGTCTTGACCTTCCCAGATTTCTCAACCCGGTTCTCTTCCTGCTCCAGCTCCTCCTGCTTGTTGTGTCTGAAGTGGCCAAGGCAGTTCAGGCTTCCAAAGCCTCCAGCCTCAAGCAGTGGGCTGGGAGGTGACCGATCTGTCCATTGAGGGCCTGGGACACACTCCTGAGCTGTCAGCAGCCACCCTCCTGCAGGCCCTGGGGGAGAAGGTTGGGCCTGGGGCTTGGGGTTAGATGAGAAAGTATGGGGAAAAAGATGTGATGGTGAACCAAGACCCTCCATCCAGGTAGGGACCGTCCAGAGAGGTACCTCCTCTGCCCATGTGCTGATAGGCACTATCCTCGAGCTTCCCAGGTGACTCCGTGGTAACGAATCCGCCCACCAAGCAGGAGAGGCGAGTTCGATCCCTGAATTGAGAAGATCCCCTGGAGGAGGGCATAGCAACCCACTCCAGTATTCTTGCCTGGGAAATCCCACGGACAGAGGAGCCTGGCGGGCAACAAAGGGGATTGCAAAGAGTTGGACATGACTTAGCAACGAAACAGTAAACCGTCCTCCGGTTAAGAGGAGGGGAACTTGTAAAACTGAGACAAAACTCAGAAGAAATCTTTGGCTCAAGTGAGAAGTAAAAAGACCCAAGACGAGCCACCTCCTTTCTCTGGGCCTCAGTTACCTCATCAGTAAGATGAGGGGACTGACTAAACCATTTCCAACATCCTTTCCAGCTCCCGAAAAAATTATATGATCTAATATATCTGAAAAGTGCATTTCCTGATCTTTCCCTTTCAGTACGTAATTCCCATCCTTATAGAATATTCTTATTTTCCATCTTGGCTTCCTGCAGCCTGCATTTCAGCTTCTTCTGGGCCGCCTCAGCCGTCTAGACTTTCAAAGTGAAGTTTGGGGCTGGGATTAGGGAAACCCTAATCAGGAAGAGGGGATGAAATAAAAGTCTGGCCTTCCTATATTCACACAACAGAATATTATTTGGTCATAAAACAGGGTGAAGCATGGACACCTGCGATATGGATGAACCTTAAAAATTTTACAGTCAGTGAAAGAAGGTACTTACAAAGAACCACAAATGTATGATTCCATTTATATAAAATGCCTAGAACACAGAAATCCATAAAGACAGAAAGCAGATTCGTGGTTCCGAGGGCAGAGTTCTGGGAAGTATGGAGTGACTGCTAATGAGTACTGGGTTGCTTTTCGGAGTGATGAAAGTATTCTAGAATTACACAGTGATGACAGTTGGCACTACTCTGTAAATGTAAATACACTGACCTGCTTTAAAGGGGTGAATTTTATGGTAGGTGAATAATATCTCAGTAGAACTGCATAAAAAAGGGGAAAAGTCAGTTTCTTTTTACTTCTTTAATGTGGCTACTGGAAAATTGTATTTTATATGTGCAGCTCTTGTTGTATTTTGGTCTATGTGTAACCAAACATTCCAGTAAACATATTGTTCATTTTTCCAAACAAGCACAATCAGTCTGGCCTCCTCCTGCATCCTGAACTGAGTTGGCATCCGGCAGACTGAGAGCAGAGAGCCCTGGGCTGGGCGTCCAGGGACTCAGAGCTTCTGTCACAGCCTGGTTTGTGACCTTGGGCTTTCACAGCCCCTCGCTGGTCCTGGCCCCGCAGGGAAAACACAAATGTTGGACCACACAATCCCTGTTAGGTCAGAAAGCCCTGGTGGCTCACATGGTAAAGCGTCTGCCTGAAACACGGGAGACCCAGGTTCGATACCTGGGTCAGGAAGATCTCCTGGAGAAGGAAATGCCAACCCACTCCAGTCCTCTTGCCTGGCAAATTCCATGGATGGAGGAGCCTGGTGGGCTACAGTCCATGGGGTCGCAAAGAGTTGGACATGACTGAGCAACTTCACTTTCTTTTTTTTCACGTTCAGCAGGTAAAATCGAATCTTAAAAGTTCTCGTTCTACCCCAAATGTTGTTTCTCTCCTAAAAGCTGTCGACCTGGGAATAAAAGTCACGTAAAGACAGACCAGGTAATTCACTGACGGAGCAGAGTGACTGGTTTAGTACCATTGTATTCCGTTTATTCTGATGAATTTCCTGGGGGACAGTTTCTTCCTGGTTGCCCCAGCTTTCAGTGACTTAGGAGATTGTTAATTCTATAGCCAATGGCAAAGAATATGGGTACAATCCCCTGGAAAATAATTTGGCAACGTACACCACGGGCCATAAAAACTCTCACCCTTTCATCCAGTCATACTAAAAATGTGCTTTTTAGTATCTGTCCCCAAAGAATAACCAGATACAGAAAGCCATAAACACAAAAATGCTTGGTTTGGGGAAAACATGGCCCAAATGAACACAAAAAGGACTAGCTAACCAGACGGTAATAAAGCTTGAGACAGCAACAATGAAGCTGCTGGAATAATGGTGGAATCCTAGATCTTTTTTATTCTTTTCTTTTTGATGTGATTAAAGTATAACTTCCCAAAACTGGTATAGTGTAATATGCCATCAAAGCATTTCCCATGATGTCTAAGCAGCACGGTAAAGAGAAATTAAAAAGAGCCTTTATGCTGAGAGAGGAAAATCTTGGTATATTCGTTCCCAAGAAAATCAAACCACAGTGTAAAAGATATTGAAGCATCTCAGCCCTGACTTATCTGGCATGTCCACTATGATATTTATACTGACTTTTTTTCTTTTTAGCAGGAGGACTGTAATTATGGTTCAAGGGCATTAATAGGTGCTTAGAACTCTTGAGAGGAGAAGTCAGTCATTATATGGATAGCCTTTTGATCATCTTCCAATCCAAGCAGATTATTTTTGGCGGGGGTGGAGGAAGCTTTCTTTAGCATCATTTTGTAATGAGAGACTAAATGAAAGTGCCCACTGTCTCCCTGCCCCATGGAAACGGTGTGTGTGGACCCCATCCTCTCCCAAACAGCCCCCTGCTTTAGTGGGAAGGGACAGCTGAGGAGGGAAGGGCTCCGGTGTGGAACCCACACTAGCCCACCAACCCTCCTGCCCCAGTGAGCTAAGCAGCCTGTGAGAGTCACGTTCCCTTTGGGTGCCTCTCTCTAAAGTGAAGAGTCAGGCTACGGGACTTTCGAGAACCTTCCACGCTCAGATTTCGAGGTCTGGGATTCTGTCCACAAGCCAAGTGGTGGTTCTGACCAGTCAATAGTGTCTCTTCAGGGAAGGAGGTGTCTTTGTCCACAGGATCCCAGAAAACATGAAAAGTGGAGCATTGATGTGGTTAGAGATGGGTTGTGGAAGGTGTGCACACACAGTTGTACTTGTCAGAGGATGGAGGAGACAGCATTAGGAGACAGCAGTTCGGAGCTCCAGAATAGACCCCAGAGACATTAACACCTATCTTCCAGGAACCAACAGACCGAGCAGGCAGGAAATCAGTAAGGCTACAGTTGACCTGAATGGCATTATCAATCCACTAGACCTAAGCGATGTTTACAAAACACTCTACCCAACAACACCAGAAAATTCTGCTGTTCACATGGGCCGTTCATCAAGAGACACCGCGTGCTGGACCAGAGAACACATCCTAACTAATTTAAAAGAACGGAAATCACGCACAGTATGTTCTTAGACCACAGTGGAACTGACCTAGAAATCAATAACAGAAGGCGAGCTGGAAAATCCCCAGGGTTTGGAGATTAAATAACATGCTTCTAAGTAACCCTTGAGTCAAAGATGTCTCAAGAATAGTTGGGAAATGAGGCAAACTTGGGTTCAAACTCTGGCTCCACCTCCTTCTCCTGAGCAGCCCCGGAGCGTTATCACTCACTTCTCGGAGCCTCATCTACTCTTCAGTTGGACAATTAGATAACACTCGTCTCTCTGTGGGTGGTGATGAGGGACACACGAGGTGGGCCCGGGACACCAAGAGCACAGTACCCAACTCCCAGGAAGCACCCAGCTCCCAGGAAGCATCCAGCAGTGGGAGCTCTCCTGGCCATGATTCCGTCCAGTGCTGCTGCCCAGCACCTGGCTGTCCAGGAGAACACTGTCCCTTGTCCCCTCTCCCCCAGGCTAGCTCAGTCTCTGCCAGAGAGAAACACTTGTGACTGCTGAATGCCGAGCCTTCGCTCCTCTGTATCCAGTTGGCAGCCATCAGCCTGGGCAACCCCAGCTGGCAAAACCCTGTGCCCATCCATCCCCACCAAGTGGTGACGACCACTTGGAATACTGGCAACAAAGAGAGGGCTCTCCTAGTCACGGGGTGTGAGATGACTCAACTGTTGGATGATCGAGTAAAATCTTGCCTGAGACTGTGTGCAAGGGAACTCTACTGCAGATCTTGCCAAACTCGGAGGGAAAAAAATTCATCGGCAGACAGGCCTACCGTCTTCTTCTCGAGATCAGATTGCACAACTAATGAGAAAGATGTTTCCTGGGGTTTGAAAATATTGCACAAGGTTCTGACTCATTAAGACAGAGCTTATTCAAATTTGAAAACTATCGAAAATTCCAGCCACAACAACGTGCCCTCTGAAACCACCACGTGCCCAAGGAGATATAATTATCTCCTGATGAGGGACCAGCTACTGTCATGTGACGCTGGATAGGACTGCTTTTATGGCAAGTGCTAACATGACAATTTGTCCCAGGGATCTAAAATAATAGGCCACCCATGGACTCTCAAACTTATTTTTTTCCTTGAGATGTGACAAATCTTTCCTCGTAAGCAATTCCCAAAGCATGGAAAACAAACAAAGCATCAATCAAGAGGGTCTCAGGGTTTCCATGCACTGCTCTGTCCTGGGCATCACAAACCCTAGGAAGGATGAACCAGATGACATTTAGAAAATCCCAGGTGTTCCAGACAGGCAGTTCTTCAGTCCAGAGAAGTCACAAGCTTCTTAGGTGATGCAGACAATGACTGGGGGACTCAAAGGCTGACAGGCAAGGTGGTGTTTGAGTCCTTCTGCCCAAAGAAGCTTTTCTAAAATATTTGTTTGCAAACTCCAAGTCAGCCTCCAGGACACAGGCCCAGCATCACCCTCCTCCTCTGTGATGCTTCCTTTAACCCACCCACACACCTTATCCCCAGGAAGACATCATTACAGCACTACCTCCACTGAGCTGACTCCTCATTGGCTATCTCTACGATAACGATGACCATGATGATTACGATAACTAACACAGATCCAGTTCTAGTAATGCACTGGGCACGGTTCTAAGCACTGAGTTCATATAATTAGCTGCTTCCATGTTTCAACAATCCTATGACAGAGGCATGTACGCACCATTATTTTTATTATGATTTTACTGATGAAGAGACTGAAACTGAGAGAGTCTGTCACATCAGAGACGTCATCCCTTTAGAAGGCGGTGATCTGACCCAAGAGAGTTCCAGAAAAACATCTACGTCTGCTTCACTGACTACGCTAAAGTCTGACCGTGTAGATCACAACAAACTGTGGAAAATTCTTCAAGAGATGGGAATACCAGACCACCTGAGCTGCCTCCTGAGAAATCTGTATGCAGGTCAAGAAGCAACAGTTAGAACCAGACATGGAACAACAGACCGGTTCCAAATTGGGAAAGCAGTACGTCACGGCTGTATATTGTCACCCTGCTTATTTAACTTATATGCAGAGTACATCATGAGAAATGCTGGACTGGATGAAGCACAAGCTGGAATCAAGATTGCCAGGAGAAATATCAATAACCTCAGATATGCAGATGACACCGTCCTTATGGCAGAAAGCAAAGAGGAACTGAAGAGCCTCTTGATGAAAGTGGAAGAGGAGAGTGAAAAAGCTGGCCTAAAACTCAACATTCAAAAAATTAAGATCATAGCATCTAGTCCCATCACTTCATGGCAAATACATGGGGAAACAATGGAAACAGTGACATACTTTATTTTCTTGGGCTCCAAAATCACTACAGATGGTGACTGCAGCCATAAAATTAAAAGATGCTTGCTCCTTGAAAGAAAAGCTATGACAAACCTAGACAGCATATTAAAAAGCAAAGACATCACTTTGCTGACATAGGTCCATCTAGTCAAAGCTATGGTTTTTCCAGTGGTCATGTATGGATGTGAGAGTTGGACCATAAAGAAAGCTCAGCACCAAAGAACTGATGCTTTTGAACTGTGGTGTTAGAGAAGACTCTTGAGAGTCCCTTGGACTGCAAGGAGATCCAACCAGTCCATCCTAAAGGAAATCAGTCCTGAATGTTCATTGGAAGGACTGATGCTGATGCTGAAGTTCCAATTCTTTGGCCACCTGATGCAAAGAACTGACTCATTAGAAAAGTCCCTGACACTGGGAAAGGTTGAAGGCAGGAGGAGAATGGGTTGACAGAGGATGAGATGGTTGAATGGCATTATCAACTCAATGGACATGAGTTTGAGCAAACTCTGGGAGTTGGTGATGGACAGGGAAGCCCAGCATGCTGCAGTCCATGGGGTAGCAAAGAGTTGGACACAACTGAGCGACTGAATTGAACTGATCAGACTCCTTAAGCTGGGTGTGATATGATCTACTACAAACTCCTAGACATCATGGACTACCCAGCCTGACTCACCTCTGACTCCTTCGACCTGGACCCTCTGAGTACACAGTAGGTGTTCAATAAATGCTTTGAATGAACTTAGAACTCATGTCATTAGTTCCAAAAGCTGAAATCTGATCCCTTCCAGCAGCAACAGACGTGCCTCTTCAATGGAAGCCTTTTGGAAAAGCATTTGGGATGGCTACACTTCTGTTTCTCTGTTGACATTAATTTTCTTTCTTTTTAATAGCAGAGAAGATGGGGAAGGAAGGAAAGAGAAAAGACTCAGGAGGGATCTTGCTCTGGAGGACACCTGCCGCCCAGCCTCAGAGCCCCTGGGAAGCAGGGAGGACCACCAGGTTCAATGCAGCTCACCTCCTGGGGCTAGATGTGTCTCCACAGTGGTCACGGGGGAACTGCAGTGCCCACACAAAGCTGCAGTACAAGGCCACCAGGCCCAAGATGGGCCGCAGGCATCAACGCCAACCTTGGCTTTAACCCCCAATAACTTAAGAAAAAGAAATAACTCTTGAAGAAGTCAGTTCAGGCTTTAAAACAGGGATGCGTGTGTGTGCTCAGTCGTGTCTGACTCTTTGCGACTTCATGGTACCCCGCCAGGCTCCTCTGTCCCTGGGATTCTCCAGACAAGAATACTGGAGTGGGTTGCCATTTCCTCCTCCAAGGGATCATCCTGGGGATCAAACCCATGTCTCTTGTGTCTCCTGCATTAGCAGGTAGATTCCTTACCACTGTGCCACCCGTGAAGCCCCCAAGCAGGGATGATGTTACCATAATTCTTCGGAGACTGATTTAGTTGCGAGAATCATACACCATTCCAGCCAGGAGACCCCTCAGGGATCACTGGTCCAATCCCCTCACTGATGAGGCTTTGCAAGGTCAGAGGCTGGTCACCTGGGCAGGTAACAGCCTAGGCAGGGGTCAGGGCCAGGCTTGGCCCACCAGTCCCTAAACCCTAGCTGGCCTTCCAAGGAACCCTCACCCACTGCCAAGCTTGATTTCTTCTTCAAAGTAAGCCTGACCAGGGCTATTTATTCACTTAAAATATAAGCTCATGGAAAGTCTGATTTCTCTATCCAAGGCATGGAACGATTTGTCCAGGATCACACAACTGTTCATGGACTCAAGAGTCCAGCGCCGCAGTCCTGAGGCTGTCGGATGTCTGACCACAGTTAGCTCATAGTCCTGCCATAATCACTCACTGAATGCAGTTATTTTAAGCACTAATGCAACCTATTTACGGCTCCTCTGCATGGAACGAAGTTACTCAAACGCTTGGCTTCTAGACACTTGGCTTACCAATTTTATGAAACCTTAATGTTTTAACTCTTTGGTGGCTCAGACAGGAAAAAATCTGCCTGCAGTGAGGGAGACCTGGGTTCAATCCTTGGGTTGGGAAGATCCTCTGGAAGAGAGCACGGCAACCCACTCCAGTATCCTTGCCTGGAGAATCCTCATGGACAGAGGAGCCTTGGGGGCTACAGTCCATGGAGTCGCAGAGTTGGACACGACCGAGTGTCTAAGCACAGCACAGCAGAGCAAGACCAACAGAGAGCCAAAGAAGATAACCAGCCAGAGTGAGCAAAGCCCTTATAAATTACTTCTAAGCCGGTGGTGGCTCTTCACCAGGAGTGCATGGCCAGCCTCCACCAGAAGCCCTTCCATGTCAGGCCTTGGGTGAGACCAAGATGGTGAGTCCCTGGGCTTCCAGACCTCTGGGCTCGGGGCTGCTGTTTGAGGCGGGGGTGGGGTACTTTCCTGGACTCTGCACAAGGAGGAGAAAAAAAGATTAGGCTTCTGATACTTGGGGAGTCTTTTTTGGGCCTCTTTCCTGGCTTCCTGTCCATTTTTCAGCAGAGACTGGTCAGAGATCCTGGCTAGTTTTTCGCAGTGTCTGGGAATCCAAAGAAGCCTTTCTTTGCACAAGAACAGTCTGCGGCCCGGAGCTCTGGTTTGGAAGTATCTCTAGTACAGCTCCTTCTGTGCTTTTCTGCTTTTATTTTTTTTTTTTCCGGCAAGAGGTGCTCCAATGGCATCTGGGGGTAACCATGCCCTCTAACTGCTGCGCTGGTGGAGCGAGTGCTGTGACGTGTCCTGTGTTTCATCTCAAGGCCACGCCATCTGGAGCTCTGTTGATTCCAGCTATTCACTTCAGCTTAGCTGGAGTTGGCTTATAATCTCGGTTTCTCTGTCAACAGCACAGAATGATTATGAATGGGCTGTGGACCAGATGCACAGGTTCAAGTCCTGGGCCAGGCACAGCTCTGCGACTCTGTCTCCCAGCTGTCACCCTGGGAGGATGACAGCGCACCCCTCACGGGGCTGCTCGGAGGATCAAACAGGTTGGCACAGGGCTGGCACAGAACAAGCACGAAATATATGTTAGCCCTTATTATCAGATTATCATTACTTGCAATCCCTTTCTTTTTTTTTGTAATCCCCTGACTAGTGTAGAGTTTCTGCTTTAAACTAATCCAGTCAGCTCCTGGTGGAAGACAGCAGCTCTCTAATCTCTGGTATAACTGTACACTTTCCCAGCCAAACCTTGACAGCAGCGTTGATTTCTGAAATCGATGATGTGCCCTCATTTCCAGAACCATGATTCCAGAACCCTCTCCGAAGCCTTTGTGAAACAGCTCACAGATGAAAGTGCTCTCTTTTCAGGGCTGGTGCACTGGGATGACCCTGAGGGATGGGATGGGGAGGGAGGTGGGAGGGGGGTTCAGGACGGGGAACACATGTACACCCATGGCTGATTCATGTCAATGTATGGCAAAAACCACTGCAATACTGTAAAGTAATTAGCCTCCAATTAAAATAAATAAATTTAAAAAATAAAAATTTTTTTAAAAAGTGCTCTCTTTTGAGTGGGGACAGATCCCACCATCCAAAGATCTGCCGTGACTCCCAAATGCTGCTCACCAGCCCCCCTTACCTCCCTTGCCCTCTCTCTCTCCACCCCAGTCAAACCCTCTTTGTGCTCCCAGGACTGGCAGAGCCGCTCCTGCCCAGGGAGCTCCTTCCCCATGTCCTCACGCGGCTCGCTCCAACTCCAGGCTGCCAGTCCAACGGCGCCTCCTCCAAAAGACCTCCCACAGCCACTCCAGCTAAAGGAACGCTCTGGTCAAGTCTCGCAGCCAGAGCCAGCGGCCAATGCACTGCACTGAACAATGACGTCAGGTGACCTGCTCGTGGGCAAGGCTTCGACTGAATGAAGCCTTCGCTCCCAGGATCCTGTCCTCAGAGGTACCTCTGGAAAGTCAAGGGCAGCAAGCTGGATGTGGGGATGGGAGGTGGCGGGGGAGGGAGTAGAGAAGGGCAGCAAAAGCAAAACCTTTCATTGAGGAAAGAAAGACTGGGTGGCCGTGGATCTCCAGTACCTCTGGTCTCTTTTCTCATTCATTTATTCATTCAACATCCTTCCCACACACACATCTGCCACGTGCCTCTGATGTGCCCAGCAGACACACACGCGCACACACAGTGCCGGATGCACCGTGGAGCTCAGTAAATATTTGCAGAAAGAAAGAAGGACGGGGGAGAACCGCTCTGCGCCCTGTCTCTCTCTCCTCTCACCATGCTCGTCCTCCTGGGGCTGTCCCCTCACTGGCTCTCCCCAGAGCCTGCTGCGGGCCTGCTGGTTAGCAGCAGACGACCTGTTCTCTGCACACACACATGGTGGCTGTTAATGACTCTGCCAACTCCAAAACTTGCTAAGTGACTCCACCTCGCTGGCAATAAATCTGGGGCTCCAATAGTGCCAGTTATTCAGGACCCTGCGCCGTGAGACTACAAACAGTAACAGCTGGCTTGTTTTTGACCAAAAAAAAAAAAAAACAAAACACATGCAATGTGCTTTTTTAAAGTCATCACCTCACACCCAAATTATGGCATGCATCATGCCTCTGCACCCTGGTGTGGTCTGCTTTCCACTGCTAGCTTCGTCCTACCCAGCTTTTTTGTTTTGTTTTTTTGTTGTGAGCTGCCTGGCTCAGGAACATCTGAGAACACAACCCAGCCTGTCCTCTCTGGCCCTGGGACTCTGCGCCACTAGCCTGGGTCACCCTGATGCCTCCCCAGCCACACCAATCTACTCATCAAACAAGGCTGGGCTCAGCCTGCCCCTCCTCCCCACTCCACTTGGGACTCACTTCGGGGCCTCCCAAAACTTCCTTTATCCTCCCGAACGTCTGTTCCCCAGCCGGCTAAAACACTGGGTTACTTCTGAATAAGGCTGTCTGGGTTCAAATTCCAGCTGAGTGATCTTGGACATGTAATTCACCCTTAGTTGTCCCACCTGTCAAACGGAAATGACTTCCCTACTCTTGAGGCTGTGAAGGCCGAGTGTGGTCACACGTGTAACATGCCTGGCCCAGGGACTGGGGTGCCGAGTGGGTGCCCAAACCCAGCCTGGGCAGGTTCACTTCTCTCTGGAATATGTCTCCTCCACCCTCTAACTAGGCTGTTTCCTGAGGGCAGAGATTCTGCGTTTTACCTGTACAGCTCTGGCAACCCTCCTCCCCAGGTTGGTCAGCCTGTGCCGGGCCCCGGGTTGATCCTAGACCGTTTTCCTACCAGAAAACCTAGCCCAGCTCCCCGGCTGGGCTCCCCTCTTCCCGTCTCCATGCACTGCCCGCGGTCAGGAGGCAGCCTTGAGGCTGAGGGCAAGTGCCCTGCCAAGCAGGGCTGGCCCATCCCCACACTACTGGATTGGCCGGAGCTGAACTCAGCATTGTTTTTCCACATGGTCTCTGGGACTGGCGAGAAGCATCCTTCGGGAAGGTCCCGCGAGAGAGTTAGAGGATGGCTCCACCCTTCGCTCCCCCCACCACCCTCACCTCCCCGGCCAGGACGGGTCTTATTGATACAGAAAAGATGCTTCAGGAGGGAGAAGGCTACACTTTTCCCTCATCCCTAACGAGCTCCCCTCACCCCTGCCTCTGCCTTTCCCCTGATCCACGCTCAGTTTATTCAAAAAGAGCCACTTTCATTTTTGTACGGTTGGCTCAAAACCCAGGAAGCGACGCTGGTATCAGTGCCCGCTACACCTCCTGAACCGGTGCTTGACCGGGAAACCCCGGGGCGGGGATAAACTGGGGAGCCTGAAGGGCATGGCCACCTCTTTCAAATAAAAAGTTAAAAGTTTTCAACCAGGAGATCGCTAATGTGAAACATGAAACCTGTTCATCTTAAGGGGGGTGGGGGGAGGCGGATGAAGAGAAGGAAGGGAAAGCCACAGAAATGAGACTTTGTGGTCCCAACGCCCGGGGCTCACTCAGCACCGGACACTCTTCTCAGCCCCGAACTTCTCAACCCTCTTTATGCCCACATTCCCGTCTTTGTCCCCCAGGCCCTGGCACGGTGTGGTTCCCCGCGGGGCAACCAGCAGGCGGCCATAGGCCGGAGGCCCCGGCACCGGGTTCCCAGGGGTGGGGGCTTCGGGACAGAGCCGGGCCAGGGACCGCCACGCGCGGAACCGACCTTGGGCTGGGCGCAAAGCTCGGTTCCGAGGGAGCCCGCGGATCGCTGCCACCCCGGGGGTCGATGCCCGCCTCTCTCAGCCAGTGGGTGCCCCCAGAAGACCCAACAAAGCTTCGCAGCCCCTTTCCCGGCCCGTCCGTCCCTCGGGGCCGGGACGTCGCGACCCGGGAGCTCCCAGAGCGCCGGTACCTTGGCCGCAGGCGCCGCGCTGCAGGACGATGACCGGCGGCTGATGCAGCCGCTCGGAGCGATAGCTGGCGGCGCGCAGCTGGCACAGGTTGGCGTAGGTGTTGGCGTCGCTGCCGCACACCGGCTCGTTGCTGGCGCACACGCAGAGGCCAGATTGCGCTCGCCGCCGCACCGTGGCCGAGGCGGGCACCCCGAAGGGCACCACGCACTGCAGCCCCTCGCCGCAGGGGCCCTCTTGCAGGCCGCACTCGGCCCCCTCGGGCGCGCCGCACACCTCGCAGCAGCCGCACGCGTCTCGGACGCGGCCGCCCTCGCAGGGTCCTGGCGGCGGGGCGCAGCGCGCGGGGTCGCAGCGCTCGGGACACCCGGCGGCGCCCGGCGCCGAGCGCCCGGCCCGGGCCGGCTGCGCCAAGGCGGGCGCCGCGAGCAGCAGCAGCAGCAACAGCAGCGGCGGAGGCGGCGGGAGGAACGGGGCGCGCGCGGGCTGCATGGCGACTCCGACGGCGGCGGCGGCGGCGGCGGCGGGCTGGGCGAGGGCCGGAGAGCGGTGCCGGGCAGAGCGCGGGAGGGAGTCGGGACGAGCGAGTGCGCGCGGCCGCGCAGCCCAGCCCATTGGCCTCGCTGCGGTGACGATCCGCCTTGGGGACGGGCACGGCGCCCGGGAGGGGGGCCGACCGGATGGCGGGGGGGCCGTGTGGGCGGTGGGGGGGGGGCAGGCGGGCGGACCGGGGACCGCCCGCGGCGGGGCAGGGCGGGAGCGGCGGGGCTCGTGGGCCCCGGCGGGCGGGCGGGGCGGCGCGCGGGTGGGTCCGCCCGCTCGCCGGGCTCTGCTTCCCGGTCTCCGCTTCCCACGTCTCCGCTTCTCGCGGCTTTCTCCGCCGCCACTCGGGACCTTAAAACCAAAAAGAGGCTTCGCACAGGGGAACCCGCGCGGGCCCGGCGCGCGAGCGCCCGGGAAAGTTCCCGCAAACTGCCGAGTTGGGGACCCGCCCGGCCGCGGGAGGGGCCGTGGCTCAGACCCCGGGCCGGGTCATGCGCTCCAGGGCAGGAAGGCTAACATCTCTCTGGAACTGACCCCCGCGCTCAGCACGCGCGACCGTGACCGTGGACACCCCCCAGCGAAGAAGGCGGGGCCCGCGGGGCTGGCACAAAGCCAGCTCCCAGACCCTCCGGCAAGCCAAAAAACCAGAGAGCAGAAATAGTTAGAATATAGTCATTCGAGTCATTTAAAAAGTTACGGGTGGGATGTGGGCTTGTGCCTGCCCAGAAGGGCTCGGGAAGGAGATGCGAGAGGCTGTGGGGTGCGGTGGGGCGGGGGCTGGTTTCCGGTCGGAGAGGGGCTTTGTACTGATTGAGTCTTTCACCACGCGCGTGATTCTCTCCAAACGCTAATAAATAAAAGAGCTCGTCTTTGATCTCCCACCCGAGAGTCTTCAGTGCATCATTTGGGAGAGAAGTTAATCTAGGCGTGGCCAGGAGGAGCAGGGGCGACCCCTGGGGTGGTCCCCGTGCCCGGGCGGTGCCAGGCCCGCAGATGGGCAAAGCTGGCACCGGAGAAGCCGGGAGGAAGAGGGCTCGCGCAGCCCTGAGCCAGGGCAGAGGGGCCCAGGAGTGGCTGGGTGGGCACTGGGCTGCCCTTGGAGGGAAGGTAGTGATGGAGGCTTAGCGACTTTTTGCTGTTCTTCTGTATTTCCTTGTTCCCTTGGGTACCGGGTACTTTTCCAACAAAAATAGTTTAAATGTAACATCTGAATATGTATAACTCCCCCCTCCTCAAAGCACCTCCCAAATGTGAGACATGTTAGTGTCCAGGGTCCAGAGGGGTCCCCTGGGCCCAAGAACCGGCCAGCAGGAGGTGCACATCCTGGGTCATGACAAGATGTTTTGGCCTTGTCCTGAGTGTCTGGACCCCAGGGCAGTATTTCCTAAAGCCAGGACCTCACCTTGTGGGAAGGGAGGCCTGTGCTCAGAATTGACTCAGCCCTGGATTTGGGAGGTAAGGGGTGAAAGATACCTGATTAGAGGCCCTAAGTGCTCAACTGGCTGAGATTACCCAAAAAAGAGGAGCTTGGCCTGGCCTCACAGAGGAATAATATGCAAAGTCCATCAGGAAATAAAAAGACTCTCCCCACTGTAGTCCAGCTAGCAGATGAGAGAAACGGGCCCAGCGTGGTGAAGAGACTGGTGAAAACTTCTTTTCATCCAATACTTGTATTTTACAGATGAGAAAGGGTAAGTGACTCCCAGGTCACACCACAAGTTGGGAGTGATGGAGCCAGCACAACTTCTAAACAGGCCATGCCCGTTGGCCCCCATCCTTCACCCTCCAGCCAAGTGGCCAGACCGCAGAGTGAACTAGCTGATTCAAAGCAAATCATGACCACAGCTTATCCAAGCTCCTTCCTGGCAGAGAATAAGTCCCTGAGTCCCCATCACCCTCTCCCCCCAATTCTTCACTCCATTCCCCCCACTGCATATACTTCACTCCCCTAGTGCTGAATAACTTGCATTTTCTGGAACATACCTTCCTGTTTAAGGTTTCTCTGCCTTAGCTCAAGCTCTCCTCTCTATCTGAAATATCCATCCTCCCTCCCAGGGTGAGTTAGCATGACCTAGTGAAGCAGGCAGGAGCCATATCATCTGATGGGCTTGTATTCAGAATCCCACTCTGACCCTTAATTCTGTAACTTTCTGCAAGTTGGATCTCAGGGACGTTCACCAGGAAAATGGTGGTGACCTTGGGTCTCCCTGGAGGAACTAATCAAAGTGTGTTTTCAGCAATGGAACAACTCCTGTGATGGTTTGCAACCTAAAAGAAGTTTTTGTGATGGTGATGATCAGAAGTGCAAGCCACAGAGGCCACAGAGCTGATCCACTAGGGAAAGAAGACAGCATCTCTTTGCTGTTGGAAACCACTCTGGTGGTTTCATCACGAGGGGCCAACCAAGGGAGGAACAGAAGACCAAGCCAACCCTGAGAAGCAGAATTGGAGAGAGACTCTGGTTCGATTCCTGGATTGGGAAGTTCCCCTGGAAAGAGATAGGCTACCCACTCCAGTATTTTTGGGCTTTCCTGGTGGCTCAGATGGTAAAGAATCCACCCACAATGTGGGAGACCCCAGTTTGATTCCTGGGTTGGGAAAGTCCCCTGGAGGAGGGCATGGCAACCCACTCCAGTATTCTTGCCTGGAGAATCCCCATGGACAGAAGAGCCTGGCGGACTGCAGTCCATAGTGTGGCAAAGAGTCAGACACGACTGAGCAACTAAACACAGCTTAAAGGCTTTAGAAGGACCAGGATTGCCTCATGATCACCTCCCAGGTGTGAGTGCAGCTCACCCTCCTGCTCCGAGGATAACATGGGTCACCAAGGAGACAGCTTGAGTCGGGGACCCCAAGAACACCATGGGTGCCGAGTTAGAAAATTGCAGTCCCCCCAGAAGGATTATGGGGACCTGAACCGTCCACACAGGAGGGTGCTGTGTGTGTGTGCCACCTGTGTGCACGACAGGGCACGTGTGGAAGAGCACAGCACAAGTCAGGTGAAACCTGCCCCGGGGGCCCAGCACTGACCTTCCCTTTGCCCCAACATCTTCATATCTAGAAAGAATGCTTTTGATCTGAAAGGGTTACTCCTTCTCTCTCTCTCTCTCTCTCTTTTTTCTCCCCCCTCTGATGCCATTTATAAAGACAGTTTCTTAAAAGATGCAATTTTTGGATACATCATGAAGTCATTTCTCACTCACCAGGTCTTGGCACAGATTCCCAGAGAGGATTTTTCCAGAGAGAAGGGGCCAGTTCTGGAGCCACACAGGCAAGTCCCCGGCCATCCGCTCTGCAGGCCAGATTTGCTGCATGGAAGCTTTAATTCCAAACCAAGTCAAGTCTATTCGTGAATAATGAGCAACGAAACACCAGGGCTGCCAAAAACCCGGGTTAGGAAGCATGGCTTCTGAACTGGAACAGAGCATCCGTGTCTGAATTTCCAGAAGGAGAGAGATCTCCCACCCGGGGCCTCCCAGGTACACGAAGGAGCCAGAGTGGTGGTGGGCGGGGGGGATTCTACACCCTTTCCTCACCCCAAGGACCAGAAGCTAAGGAGCTGTAGCGGTGCCTTTGAGTCTTCCTAAAGTCTTACCACTCCCCTAGCCCCTACTTTCCCGGCCTCTCCATCTCAGTCACATGGAGTCCAGACTTCATGTCCCACACTCTCCCCCAAGCTGCCCGCAAGCCAGCCTGCCCTCTGGTCCCGAGGCAGAAGATATCTGGGGCTCTCCCTGACACCCATGTTCACCCTCTCCATAGTAACAGAATCCTGGCTGGGACATACTACCCAGAAAAAAAGATGACCTCCACGCTGGTTTGGACTCCCTCCCCTCTGAGTACCAGCCACACTCCTACCCCTTCCCGCCACTCCACCATCAGAACGCCGTGACCTCTGGTGACCCAGGCACCCTGAGCCTGCTTCTCTGAAGACATTCTCACGTCCAGTCGGTTCGGTTTGGTTCAAGAGAAGCTTCTTGAGTGTCTGTCACGTGCTGGCCGCTCTGCTGACCACCAGAGATGTGATGGTGAATGACCAAGCCCCTGCCCACCAGGAGCTCAAAGTCTAGAATTCCCTGCTGTGATGGAAAGTTTCCAACTGGTGCCATCCAAGGTGGTCACCGCCAACTGCACGTGGTTGCTGAGCATTTGAAATGCTGCAAGTGGCAGCAAGGAACTAAATTTTATTTGTCTTTCTTTTTAAGTCATTTAAGTGTTAACAGCCACTTGAATGCAGCCCATGAGGTGCATGAAGCTAGTGCGGGAGAGAGAAGGATGAGAAGAAAAATGCTGGGGGTTGAAGGAATTCCGTGAGGGGAAAATTGGGGCGTTAGAAAGATGCTAACTCAGCTCCATCTTGAAGGAGGGGGAGGACCAGGAAACATATTGTGGGGGAAGGGTGTTGCAGAGGGGAGGGAATATTATGAGTCCATCCAGATGAGGAAGTTCTCTAGTGTGGCTGCAAAGAGGAAAGGGGTCCCTGTGGGCAGGAGAGGCAGCTGAAGTGGAGAGGGCAGGTTGTGAAGGGCTCCAGCTATCCTCCCAAGGAATTTGGACCGGCGCTGACGTTGATGAGAAGTTCCCCGAGGCTTTTAAGGAGATGTGTTTTGGCAAAATCACCCTGCTGCAGTAGAGACGGTAGATTGAGTTTAAAAAGTGGATTTGGCAACACACATGTTAAAATACGGATACATTATTTGATTTTAGGTGAGGGAGTACTTCAAGTTATATTGAAGAAACAGTTATCATAACCTGATAGGATGAGAAGAGATTCCATCGGCTTCATAATAGTTCATTCACCTCAGCAATGACCTCTTCAATGCAAACCCCGTCTTCAGAAATAGTGCAAACGGCGTGGATGTTTCAGGTATTCTGGAGAACTTCTGAAACGCTTTGGAAATATTGAAGTGAAGTGAAAGTCGCTCAGTAGTGTCTGACTCTTTGCGACCCCATGGACTATACAGTCCACGGAATTCTCCAGACCAGAATATTGGAGTGGGTAGCCTTTCCCTTCTCCAGGGGATCTTCCCAACCCAGGGATTGAACGCAGGTCTTCCTCATTGCAGGCAGATTCTTTACCAGCTGAGCCACAAGGGAAATATTAGGATTTCTAATATCAAATTGCAAAACATTCATGGCTATTAATTCAAGAAGGGTCCTCTAGAAAACAACCCTAGACCTAGTTGCTTCTCTGTTTTCCTTCAAGCCTTCAAGATCTGTAATTCAGAATTTCCATTAATTTAGGCTAACTCATCCTGTAAATCAACTACAGGAGATCAACAGCCCATATATGCCTAATTGGCTCTTTCCAATATATTTGCTTTAAAAAGTAAAAGTGCATGGCACATGACCAATTTTTTCCACTCTTCATTTCACATATTGAACAGACACAAGTGCAAATAGATCCGCAGGCAGCCATCAACGGGTGATGAATGATGGCTTGTCGATTTGCTGTTATTCCGGAGCAGCATGAAAAGCTGACCAAGGTCACATGTAGAACATGCTGCCTTTTAGGCAAGTTTGTTTGCCTTTTTATCCCCCTCGAGGGGAAAAAGGAAACAAGCAATTTTTTTTAGCATCAGCACATTCCCAGTAGTTTAAATATCCAAATCTTACAACAACCCTGTAACATAGGTATTATTATCACAACCTTGTCTTTTAAACAAGGAAACTTGAGACTTGGAAAAACCCAGTAAATTATTGAGGTCATAAGTGTTAGAGGGTTTCCCTGGTGGCTCAGCTGGTAAAGAATCCACCTGCAATGCAGGAGACCTGGGTTCAATCCCTGGGTTGGGAAGATCCCCTGGAGAAGGGAAAGGCTACCCACTCCAATATTCTGGCCTGGAGAATTCCATGGACTGTATAGTCCATGGGGTTGCAAAGAGTCAGGCACGACTGAGCGACTTTCACTTCACTTAAGTGTTAGAGGTGGAAATTGTACCCAGATTATTCTGTCGCCTCCCCTCTGTGTGTGATTAACTCTTCTGGCCAGGCTGGAAAGAGCTTCATGGAGGAATTGGCATTTGAAGGAGGCACAGGACGCATGTCCTAAGGCACGGAACTATGATGAGGCTCTTGAAAGAGCCCTGAGGTAGGAGCCCATTTGTCTAGACAGGTAGGAAATAAGAATGGGAAGGGAGGTGGGGGCGAGACTGTGAAAGTACATATGCTTGCTAAGAAGTTTGTATGAGTCAACACAAACCAGCACCTCGTCATAGAAAACAAACCAAAATGTAACCCCCCTGGTGGTGGGTTGATGATGTCATCTTTAGGTAGAGAAGGTAGCATCCTGGCGCCCCCTTGGGTTAGTCACAGAATGAGCCCTGGAAAATATCATTCAGAAATCAGCTGGAAAAAACTCTTACTGGAAAAAAAGAAATCCACCTTCTGAAAAGGGATTTTCTTATTTTTTAAGAAAATATTTTTTTAACATTTAGGAGGCTTTTCAGGACATATAGTATTTTTAAGGATATTTCATATTTTTATTGATGTATTTATTTTGGACTTCAGGTACCAAGGATTGAATAAATCATACTTTTAATATTTTTCCATCCAAGGCCCCAGTCTTATTTTATGTATTTATTCTCATTTATTCACGTTATCTATTTCTCTAGCTCCATTCCACCATCAGTCATTCTGATGGTTCATTGTGTATCTGTTTACTTGCATGTATTAGTGTATTATTTTGGGTGCATGCATTTTTACTGAAATATTATTGACATATAACATCCTATTAGTCTCAGGTATATGGAGAAGGCAATGACACCCCACTCCAGTACTCTTGCCTGGACAGAGGAGCCTGGTGGGCTGAAGTCCATGGGGTCGCTAAGAGTCGGACACAACTGAGCGACTTCACTTTCACACATTGGAGAAGGAAATGGCAACCCACTCCAGTGTTCTTGCCTGGAGAATCCCAGGGACGGGGGAGCCTGTTGGGCTGCCATCTATGGGGTCGCACAGAGTCGGACACGACTGAAGCGACTTAGCAGCAGCAGCAGTACAATATAATGATTCAGTATTTGTGTATATTATGAAATGATGGCCACAGTGAGTCGAGTTAGCATCTGTCCATCATCATGGACAATTACAAAAAATTTTTCCTGAGATGAGAGCTTTAAAGATTTATTTTTGTAACAACTTTCAAATATGTAATACAATATTATTAACTGTAGACACCATGCTGTACATTACATCCCCAGGACTTATTTATCTTATAATTGGAAGTTTATACATTTTGACCCCCTTCATCCACATGTGAACCATATGTGACCCCCTTCACCTACATGGGACGAAGGTCACATGTAGAACATGCTGTCTTTTAGGCAAGATTGTTTGACTTTGACTGAAGGAAATAAAGACTTTTTTTAAGGGAGGGGGCTTCAACATTTGAGTTATCTCACCATCGAGTTATGTAGGCACTAGAAAAGAAAGTGTTAGTCACTCAGTAGTGTCTGACTCTTTGCCACACTATGGACTGCAGTCCGCCAGGCTCCTCTGTTCATGGAATTCTCCAGGCAAGAATACAGAAACTATAAAACTAGAGGAAAATAGAGGCAAAACACTCTCTGACATAAATCATGTAGGATCCTCTATGACCCACCTCCCAGAGTAATGGAATTAAAAGTAAAAATAAACAAATGGGACCTAATTAAACTTAAAAGCTTTTGCACAATGAAGGAAACCATAAGCAAGGTGAAAAGACAGCCTTCAGAATGGGAGAAAATAATAGCAAACAAAACAACTGACAAAGAATTAATCTCAAAAATATACAAGCAGCTCCTGCAGCTCAATTCCAGAAAAATAAATGACCCAATGAAAAAATGAGCCAAAGAACTAAACAGACATTTCTCCAAAGAAGACATACAGATGGCTAACAAACACATGAAAAGATGCTCAACATCACTTATTATTAGAGAAATGCAAATCAAAACCACAATGAGATACCATTTCACCCTGGTCAGAATGGCTGCTATCAAAAAGTCTACAAACAATAATTGCTGGAGAGGGTGCAGAGGAAAGGGAATCCTCTTACACTGTTGGTGGGAATGCAAACTAGTATAGCCACTATGGAGAACAGCATGGAGATTCCTTAAAAAAATGAAAATAGAACTGCCATACGACCCAGTAATCCCACTGCTGGGCATACACACCGAGGAAACCAGAATTGAAAGAGACACGTGTACCCCAATGTTCATCGCAGCACTGTTTATAATAGCCAGGACATGGAAGCAGCCTAGATGTCTATTGGCAGACAAATGGATACGAAAGCTGTGGTATATATACACAATGGAATATTACTCAGCTATTAAAAAGAATGCATTTTAATCAGTTCTAATCAGGTGGATGAAACTGGACCCTATTATACCGAGTGAAGTAAGTCAGACAGAAAAACACTAATTCAGTATATTAACGCATATGTATGGAATTTAGAAAGATGGTAACAATGACCCTATATGTGAGACAGCAAAAGAGACACAGATGTAAAGAACAGACTTTTGGACTCTGTGGGAGAAGACGAGGGTGGGATGACTTGAGAGAATAGCATTTAAACATGTATATTATCATATGTGAACTAGATCGCCAGTCCAGGTTCGATGCATAAGACAGGGTGCTCAGGGCTGGTGCACTGGGATGACCCTGAGGGATGGGATGGGGAGGGAGGTGGGAGGGAGGTTCAGGATGAGGAACACATGTACACCCATGGCTGATTCATGTCAATGTATGGCAAAAACCACTACAACATTGTAAGGTAATTAGCCACCAATTAAAATAAATAAATTAATTCTTTAAAAAAAGAATACTGGAGTGGTTGCCACACCCTCCTCCAGGGGATCTTCCCAATCCAGGTATTGAACCCAGGTCTCCTGCATTGCAGGTAGAGTCTTTACCATCTGAACCACAAGTATCCACAAAGTGGGCAAGGTTCTATAAGCATTAAAAAGCATTCAGTAAGTTTATTTATCAGTAGAATCTCTAAGGTTCTTGGAAGCCAAAGTTTAAATTAACTTGACCTAGAAGACCCAGATTCTTTCTCTACAAATTTGAATTGTTACATATAACTGCCAAATTTTTTTTGTTTTTAATTCTTATACTAATAGGAACCATGAGCTATCTAAAGCTGTGAAAATATGAAAGAATTATGCAACTTTCCCCATGTCTACTCTAATTAACCTGGGCCAGAAATTGCAGATAGCTAAGGTCTTGGCTTCCATCAGTGTAACCCCAAATCCTGCCACCAGCTTGAGTGGTTGCCCAGATGGCCCTCTACAGGCTTTGGAACTCCACTCACTGAGTTACACTCTCCCACCCAGTCCATCTTCCTGTTACCTTTGTCTGGCACATAGTAGGCACACTGGTCATACCTAAATGGTCTAGTGGTTTTCCATACTTTCTTCAATATAAGTCTGAATTTGGCAATAAGGAGTTCACAATCTGAGCTCCTTAGTTCAAAAAACTAAGATCATGGCATCTGGTCCCATCACTTCGTGGCAAATAGATGGGGAAACAATGGAAACAGTGACATACTTTATTTTGGGGGGCTCCAAAATCACTGCAGATGGTGACTGAAGCCATGAAATTAAAAGACGCTTGCTCCTTAGAAGAAAAGTTATGACCAACGTAGACAGCATATTAAAAAGCAGAGACATTACTTTGCCAACAAAGGTCTGTCTAGTCAAAACTATGGTTTTTCCAGTAGTCATGTATAGATGTGAGAGTTGGACTATAAAGAAAGCTGAGCACCAAAGAATTGATGCTTTTGAACTGTGGTGTTGGAGAAGACTCTTGAGAGTCCCTTGAACTGCAAGGAAGTCCAACCAGTCCATCCTAAAGGAAATCAGTCCTGAATATTCATTGGAAGGACTGATGCTGAAGCTGAAACTTCAATACTTTGGCCACCTGATGTGAAGAACTGACTCACTGGAAAAGACCCCGATGCTGGGAAATATTGAAGGCAAGAGGAGAAGAGGGTGACAAAGGATGAGATGGTTGGATCGCATCACTGACTGGATGGACATGAGTTTGAGCAAGCTCAAGGCATTGGTGATGGACAGAGAAGCCTGGCGTGCTGCAGTCCATGGGGTCGTGAAGGGTTGGGCACGACTGAGCAACTGAGCTGAACTGAGGCGCACTGGAAATAATTTGCCATGATTCTTGTTTCACCAGCTGTAGAGCATGTATACTTTGAATAACTAGAAACAGAAAAGGGCTGGTCTTTCCTGGACTTCCCTGTGGCCATAGCTACTAGGCCAGAGGGTCTCAAACCTGAGCATGCTTTAGAAGTACCTGGATGGCTGGTGAAAACTCAGATGGCTGAGCTCCACCCCCCGATGTTTCTGATGTGATGGGGCTAAATCAAAGTTGGAAAGAGCACAGCAGAAATGGCCACCACTCGAGTTTATTTATTTAGCTGTAGCAGAGAGACATCTTTCCCTAAGTCACACAAAGGTGCCCTGAGGGATGGGTCATTCTGAAAACTCTCCCCTAAATCACTGGTTACCTCGGGGAGGGCATTCTCCTCCCTGGAATTAATGATCCTCCTTAATGAGTGGAGGGGACAGAGATCCTGGTGTCCAATAGAATCATCTGTAGAGCTTTTTTAAAATGCTGGTGCCTAGAAATTTGGCCAAACTTGGATACATTCAGTTACTGACAGTATTGATGATTTTCTGATTTTGTTTTTTTTTAATTGTATTTTTTTTAAACACGAAAAACATTTTGCATTGGGGTATAGATGACTAACAGTGTTGTGATAGTTTCAGGTGAACAGCGAAGGGACTTTGATCATTTTACTGTGGTTGCATAAGGGAAAGCTGGTTTAAGAAAATACACACTGGAATATTTAGAAGTAAAGAGCCTTCATGTCTGCAAGTCTTACATGTTTCAGAGATGGAGAATGATCAAGCATGTGTTGTTAACATTGGGGGAATCTAGGCTAAGGGTAAATGAGAGTTTTGTACTATTTTTTACAGTTTTTCTCTAAACCTAAAATTATTTCAAAATTTAAAAAATTAAGGACAAAAAGCACCAGTAAGCACATGGAAAGATTCTCAATATTGTTAGCCATCAACAAATCAATGCCACAATGAGATGCCACTTCACAGTCACGAGGGTGGCTAGAATCAAAACGTCAGATGATAACAAAAGGTGGCAAAGATGTGGGGAGATGAGACCCCTCATATATTACTGGTGGGAATGGAAATTGGTACAGTCACTTTGAAAAAGAATCCATCTGTTGCACAAATGATTAAATGGAGTTACCAGTAGAGACATCATTTTGCCAACAAAGGTCCGTATAGTCAAAACTATGATTTTTTTAGTAGTCATGGATGTGAGAGTTGGACCATAAAGAAGGCTGAGCACCGAAGAATTGATGCTTTCGAATTGTGGTGCTGGAGAAGACTTTTGAGTCCCGTGGATAGCAAGGAGATCAAACCTGTCAATTCTAAAGGAATCAGTCCTAAATAATCATTGGAAAGACTGATACTGAAGCTGAAGCTCCAATACTTTGGCCACCTGATGTGAAGAGCCAACTCATTTGAAAAGACCCTGATGCTGGGAAAGATTGAAGGCAAAAGGAGAAGGGGACGACAGGGGATGAGATGGTTAAATAACATCACCAACTCAATGGACATGAATTTGAGCAAACTCCAGGTTTCATTTTGAAAATATTACAAAATTGACTATGGTGATGGTTGCACGTATCTGTGAAGATACTAAAACCCACTGAATTGTATGCTTTTCTAAGGAGAATGGGATGCTATTTGAATTATATCTGAATAAAACTGTTTAAAAAAAAAACAACCCTCTGGGACGTGGTTGAAAATCCCTGGTGTCTAGTTTTCAGAGTCCTCCAAGCACTCTGAGTAGCCCAGCTGATGACCACAGGCCATTCCTATATATTGACGCTATGTGAACACATGTTTAAACCATCAAGTTATTCTATAATCAGGGCAGTATCCTTAGAGATCCAAAATTCGGTGGCACTGGGAATTCCAATTGTCTAAGCCACAGCCCTTCTTTAATCAGCCAAACTGTGTTTGATGGGTCATCCCATGCCATTCCCCCACCCCACTTCAAGACTGGAAGCTTCCTGGATCGGCCACTTGGCCTGCCCATTGAGCCAGACAGCGCCAGCCACATAGCAGACACTGGGCTCACGCTGGCTGACTTGGAGATGCTCGCTCGCAGCTGAAGCCAGGTATTACACTGAAGTGGTACATTTTCATCTTGATTTTCATTTACTTTCTTCCCTTCCGCGTGGTTCCGTCTTTGATGTGACCTCCAGCTGTCACTGCTGCACTCCTGGATGCCGATGGCGGGGCACCAGCCACATGTTATCCATGATGACTCACGAACGAGGTACTTTTCCACTGGGCCCGTGGCCACAGCCCCTCCTCCACTCCATCCTTCTGTAATCACCTCACCCTGCGGAGACTTCCGTCTCTCTCTCCTCCTGGACTCCACTTCTTAGGGACAGTTTCTGGGCGCTTAAGCCTAGCCATTGCCTGGCACCCTGTTATTAAACTGATCCTCTATTCCTTTAAAAAAAAAAAAAAAAAGGAATAACCACCACTTAGAGAAATCAGACCCAAAATCTGAGTCTCCCGCCTGCCTTCCTGACCTGCAGCTTCATAGGAGGGGAGGGAGAGAAAAAACAGAACTCTCAACTGGAGGAAGACTGAGCCCAACTCCTGTGATCATTCAAAGGGATTTCAGGAAATCCTCCCGCTAACAGCCCAATTTCCCTAGCCTGAGATTCAAAGGGAAACAGAAGAAAGACCCCAGGGGGTCACTTATACCCCAACAAGAAATGCAGGATATAAAATGTGCGTGATGTTTGCCCCCGATTGTTTAAAAAAACGATCATCAGACTCAAACCTGGAAGGAACAAACCCTGAGTGTTAACAGTGGTTCATTCTGGGTGGAGGCGTGATGAGTGATGGAAGGTAGTTTCAACTTCTTTTTATTTTCTGTACTAACCACTAATACGAGGGGAGAGAGGATTCAAATGAAGGAAGGAAATGTCGAGAAAGCCAAAGCTCTATAGGCGGGCAACCAGCCCAGTCGTGATCTCCTTATAGCCAAGGGTCCTTCTCCTAGGGCCTCCCAGCTGTGAGCTGTGCTCCCTCCTGGGGTCACTCCTAGTCCCTTAGGCATTTCAGACACCTTGTCGCTCCTCTGAGCTCAGCATCTGCCCCATCCATGACTGCTTTCTACTCACTGGACACAGTAAAAAGCGTGTCAAGTGCTTAGCACCGAATGAATACAAAAATCTTGCAGAGTGTTCCAAAACTATATTTTCTGACATTTTTAATATGAGGATGCCTTTATAAGTTTTTAATCTACCAGAAGATGTGAAGAGCTGACTCATTTGAAAAGACCCTGATGTTGGGAAAGATTGAAGGCAGGAGGAGAAGGGGACGACAGAGGATGAGATGGTTAGATGCCCATCACCGACTTGATGGACACGAGTTTGGGTAAACTCCGGGAGTTGGTGATGGACAGGGAGGCCTGGCCTGCTGCGGTTCATGAGGTCACAGGGAGTCAGACACGACTAAGCGACTGAACTGAACTGAACTGAGAACATCTCTACATCTTTTGTTTTCAAGATTTGTTTTGATGTGGATCGTTTTTAAAGTCTTTATTGAATTTGTTACAATATTGCTCCTGTTTTATGTTTTGGTTTTTTCGGCCACGCGGCATGTGGGATCTCAGCTTCCCAACTAGGCATTGAACCCGCTCCCGCTGCTCTGGAAGGTGAAGTCTGAACCATTGGACCACCAGGGAAGTCTCTATACATCTTTGGAAAACAAAAAAGCTTAACGTCTTTCAGATAAGCGCTTTCGGTATCTGAAAGAAAGTCAAAGTGTTGCTCAGTCGTGTCCGACTCTTTGCCACCCCATGGACTGTAGTTCCCAGGCTCCTCTGTCCATAGGATTTCCCAGGCAAGAATACGGGAGTGGGTGGCCATTCCCTTCTTCGGGGGATCTTCCTGACCCAGGGATTGAACTCACGTCTCTTAAGTCGCCTGTGTTGCAGGCGGATTCTTTACCATCCGAGCCACCAGAGGAGACTTTGGTATTCGGACATGGCTTATCCCTCCAGTTCTGTTTTCCCTGTTTCACTGTCCCCATTCTTAAGGGCCAGTGCTCTGTGTCCCGATGCAAGGAAGTGGCCTTGCCAAATCTATAGAGGTAGCAACTCCCAAGATACCTTTGAAGATGCTGTTTAGATATCACAGCATAATTTGACAATAATCTGGACTTCTTCGTATTGGCATACAAATGAAAATGTAGATCAGTGGACCAGAAAGGAGCCCAAATCAGAGTCATGTAGAAATTACTTGATTTCACAAAGGCATAACTGCAATTAAATATGTTATTTTCAATAAATGGTGCTGGATTAATTGGCTGTTCATATGGGGGGGAAATGAACATTGGTCCCATACAGACATCAAATGTAATTAATCCAAAGTGGATCATAGACCTAAATTTGAAAAATAAAACTAAAGAGGCAGGGACTGTATGGAGAGCCTAAACATTTACTATCTGGTCTTGTACAGAAAAAGTTGCCAACCTCTCATTTAGACAATCAATAAAAGAATAAATTAAGGCCTAATTTGTAGCATTTGCCTGTTTCCGTGGTGTACATACCCCCACCACGCTGCCAACATGACGTCACTGAATGTGGAACTGGGGTGAGAGACAGAGGGCACAGCATCACATAGTCCAGCAACCCCTCAGGTCCAGGAGTTGTAAATAACCCCTAGAGAGCATGGGCGATAGCAAAGTGTGGTAAAACTAGAAAGTGATGAGTTTGAGTTTTTTACTACCTTTGTTCCTAATGTAATTTATGTAATTGTAAGTTTATAAGTCTGATTTTAAACTATGGCTGTTTCATAACAGCCAGCTTGCACAATTCCCCCAAACTCAACAATTGACTCTCCAGAGCCAGACTCAGCACCTCACGGACTGGAGTGACTCATGGCCTGGCAGACAGATGTCAGCCCTTTAGGCCGGGTCCACACCAGGTTCTGCAGAAATGGGGAGAAGGCCCTTGTCTGTACCCGCTCTGCCGCTTGGTCCTGAAGCAGAAGCATGTCTTATCATCCTATCTCCAAAGGCAGGTGTTACTCACAGCCTTCTCTGTGTTCAGAGCCCACATCCAGCCTTCCTCTCTCATGGTACACAGGGCCTCCTCTCTGCAGCCTCCTTCCCCCCAAATGCAAACAGCTACCAGGAAGATCCTCAGGGGCGGGAGAGACTCACCTGCCCAGAGAGTCACCAAACACAGGTAGTGTCTCTTCTCAGGTGTAACAGGAACTAGTACCTCACAATACTATAAACTTGATGGAATTCCAATTTTTTAAAAAAAGTAGGATATTTTTGAACTCCAAAATAAAGATTCAGAGGTTCAAAAATTGAATAGAAAAATATTTATGTGCTATTAAAATGTATTATTAACTGTAATTTTTCATATGATTCTGGCAGAGAAATACCCATATTCAGGTTACAGGAAGTTCAGAAATGGACTCCACTATGAGTGATGATCATATCAGGGCTTCCCTGATAGCTTAGTTGGTAAAGAATCCGCCTGCAAGGCAGGAGACCCTGGTTTGATTCCTGAGTGGGCAAGATCCCCTGGAGAAGGGATAGGCTACCCACTCCAGTATTCTTGGGCTTCCCTTGTGACTCAACTCATAAAGAATCTGCCTGCAATGCTTGAGACCTGGGTTCGATCCCTGGGTTGGGAAGATCCCCTGGAGAAGGGAAAGGCTACCCACTCCAGTATTCTGGCCTGGAGAATTCCGTGGACTGTATAGTCCATGCAGTCACAAAGAGTCGGACACAACTGAGCGACTTTCACTTTTCACTTTCACTGTCATTTGATTTAGATGGCTTCCTCATACCTGAATCAGTTCAGTCCCTCAGATATGTCCGACTCTTTGTGACCCCATGGACTGCAGCATATCAGGCTTCCTTGTCCATCACCAGCTCCCAGAGCCTGCTCAAACTCATGTCCATCAGGTCAGTGATGCCATCCAACAATCTCATCCTCTATTGTCCCCTTCTCCTCCCACCTTCAGTCTTTCCCAGCATCAGGGTCTTTTCCAATGAGTCAGTTTTTCACATCTGTTTTCTCAGCTCTCCTAAGGAGATGCCTAGGAGAGAATTCATTACACACAATGGATGCTTTAGGGCAGTGATCTCAAACTACTGGCACTAGAATAGCCTGGAGGTATTAAAACAAATTGCTGGTCCCCTCCCTACAGGCACTGGGGAGGGACAGATAAGTTGCATGTCAAGTTCTCCGATGATTATGATGATGGTCGAGCACACTTTTAAGAGCCACTGCTTTCAAGAATTAGAGTTTACTTTCACTGCAGGCTCAGAAGAGCCACTGGGTGGTTATGGGTGATCTGAAACTCACTGTAAAATCGAACGTGACAAGTGTGAAAGGGACCCTTGACCTCCAACAGCTGGGCATGACTGCTGAAATCACGCATACTTGAGTATTTTTACAGAGTTGCCATTAATACCAGGATCTGTTTAAATTTTGCTTCCAGTCTTATGTACTTTTGGGGGCCAATCTAATCAGCAAAGAGCTAGATTGGGGTTATTTCCATTTTCTAATCTCTTCCAAATTTTGAAGTCATTGGTTTTTTTGTTTTTTTTTTAAAGACTACAGTAGTGAGAGAAAAAGCTATATAATCAGCCCAGAGTTTAAGAACAAAATCTTACATTTAATTCCAGTTCCAATTAACTGAATTGAACGTTGGCATGGGAAGGGAGAGGCAATAAGTATTTTGGGGTCATTATGGCTTGTGTTGTGGGGAAGATGAGAAAGCAAGTTCAACATCTCAAGGAGAAAGTTGCATCTTAGTGGAAACTGAACAACGAGTGGAATTAAACATCTAGAAGTGGCGTTCAGGCAGAAGGAACAGCAAGAATGAGAGGGAGGTGGGAAAATCAGGAACTAAAGAATGATTCAGTGGACCTGGTTGTAGGAGACACGAGGAACAGTATGAGGAGGTGGAAATGTGAGGGCCTGAAGCTAAGAAGTTTAAACACTTTCCATAAGGAGAGTGTTTTTCAAGTGGGAAACCCAGACTTGTTTTCCTGGGATCACTAGCTCCTTATTAGAAATTATACATGTCACACTTGAATTTTTAGAAGACCCTGATATTTGATTTGGGCGTCCCTTGTGGCTCAGCTGGTAAAGAATCTGCCTGCAATGGGGGAGAGCTGGGTTGGGAAGATCCCCTGAGCAGGGAAAGGCTACCCACTCCAGTATTCTGGCCTGGAGAATTCCATGGACTGTATAGTCCATGCGGTCACAAAGAGTTGGACAAGACTGAGCGACTTTCATTTTTCACTTTCACTGTCATTGGATTTAGATGGCTTCCTCATACCTGAATCAGTTCAGTCCCTCAGATATGTCCGACTCTTTGTGACCCCATGGACTGCAGCACATCAGGCTTCCTTGTCCATCACCAACTCCCAGAGCTTGCTCAAACTCATGTCCATCAAGTCAGTGATGCCATCCAACAATCTCATCCTCTATTGTCCCCTTCTCCTCCCACCTTCAATCTTTCCCAGCATCAGGGTCTTTTCCAGTGAGTCAGTTTTTCACATCAGGTAGCCAGAGTATTGGAGTTTCAGCTTCAGCATCAGTGCTTCCAATTAATATTCAGGACTGACTTCCTGTAGGATTGACCGGTTTGATCTCTTTGCAGTCCAAGGGACTCTCAAGAGTCTTTTCCAACATCACAGTTCAAAAGCATCAATACTTCAGCACTCAGCTTTCTTTATAGTTCAACTTTCACATCCATACATGACTACTGGAAAAACCATAGCTTTGACTAGATGGATCTTTGTCGGTAAAGTAATATCTCTGCTTTTTAATATGCTAAGTTGGTCATAGCTTTTCTTTCAAGGAGCAAGAGTCTTAATGTCATGACTGCAGTCACCATCTGCAGTGATTTTGGACCCCCCAAAATAAAGTCTGTCACTGTTTTCATTGTTTCCCCATCTATTTGCCATAAAGTGATGGGGTCAGATGCCATGATCTTAGTTTTCTGAATGCTGAGTTTTAAGCTAGCTTTTTCACTCTTCTCTTTCACTTTCATCAAGAGGCTCGTCAGTTCCTCTTCACTTTCTGCCATAAGGGTGGGGTCATCTGCATCTCTGACGTTATCGATATTTCTCCTGGTGATTTTAATTCCAGCTTGTGCTTCATCCAGCCCGGCATTTCACATGATGTATTCTGCATATAAGTTTAATAAGCAGGGTGACAATATACAGCCTTGACATACTCCTTTCCCAGTTTGGAACCAGTCTGTTGTTCCATGTCCAGTTCTAACTGTTCCTTCTTGACCTGCACACAGATTTCTCAGGAGGCAGGTAAGGTGGTGTGGTATTCCCCTCTCTTGAAGAATTTTCCACAGTTTGTTGTGATCCACACAGTCAAAGGCGTTGGCGTAGTCAATAAAGCAGAAGTAGATGTTTTTTGGAACTCTCTTACCTGAATACCACCACTTTATTTTAGGGTCCTTGTTTGTGTCTGTAATTATCTTGGTGCCAAGTAAGAATGAGATATCACAACTTGCCATATAAATGAAGTATTGATGTTAGTTCATTTATTTTGAATTGAAGACAAAGTGAGTTATTGTCCTGTGTATTTTGCTCAGCTTAGGCAAATACATTTGAAAACTTGTCTAATTTTCTAGTAATATTATTTATTAAAATGAATTCTAGAAAAGATTAGTTCTAAGTCCATCAATTTTCATGGAGGAAATGAGGAGGTTGTCAGGATGTACTCCCACAAAAGGGTCTAGAATGTTTAATGGGAAAGTTCACCAACTCTAATCATTCCAATTCTTTTCAAGTCATTCCAAAACAGTTTAGAAGAAGAAAATCTACTAAGTTCTTTGCATGAAGCTAGTTTAACACCACAAAACCTAGAAAGACTAGACCCATACTAAAGAAAAGTACAAATCAGTATCACTTGTATTTATGCAAAAATTCCTGATAAAATTATAGCGAACAGAAGCTTATTTAAATATAATATATCCTGACCAAATGGTATTTATTTCCAAAATGTAATGATGGATAATAGGAAATGAATTACTATGATTCATCAAATTAACTGATCTAAGGAGGGAAACAAGGTTATTTCCATGTTAGTCACTCAAGTCATGTTGGACTCTTTGCGATCCCATGGTCTGTAGCCCGCCAGGCTCCTCTGTCCATGGAATTCTTCAGGCAAGAATACTGGAGTGGGTTGCCATTCCCTTCTCCAGGGGATCTTCCTGACCCAGGGATTGAACCTGAGTCTCCTGCATCACAGGCAGATTCTTTACCCTATGAGCCATCAGGGAAGCCCAACAGATACTGAAGGTATTTGATAAAGTTCAACTGCTCTTCTTCATTTAACAAAATAAAATATGATCAGTTGAATCAAATATTCCCACCTCAGCCCAAAAGCCAGCACCATGCCCTTCAGTGGAAACCTAGAGGGCTTTTCAAAACAGGAGCGTGACAAAAATGACCGCAATGACCTGTTATTTAACATTAACCTGTAAATCGTGAGCACAGGCTCAAGTGGGCTCTCAGTGCTACCAAGATGTCCTCTATGTCCCTGGTCCCTTCCTTCTCCACAACCGGGGACAATTCACATCCACTCTCTCCTCAAACCTCGTAATACCGCCTTCCCCATCTCACTCATCGCTGAGGATCACTTTCTGATTCGCTGAGACTGAAGCAAGTGGACTTTCAGAGACTTCCTCCCACCCATGCCTCCGCTTACTCTGCCCTCCTACCAGACAAACATGGATGCTGCTGTATAAAAAGCCAAGCCCTCTACTTGTGCGCTAGATTCCATCTCATCTCCCCACAGACTTGGTTCCAACAATCCTTCCCATCTCCTACATCATCAGTCTTCCTTTTGCTATTGGGTCATCCCATCAACCAAATGCCACTATTCCATCCTAGACAAAAACAAAAACAAAAAACTTGACTTTGCTTTTGCTATCAGCAAGCATCCCACTTCTCTGCTCCTGTTACAGCAAAACGCCTTACAGCAGCTGCGTTTGGTTCCACTCCACCAAACCTGCTCCTATTGATTCCCAATGGCCTTCACATTGACAAACCCAATTTCTCAGCTGGCTTCTTACTAGACCTGTGAGCATCACTGACACATCTGACCCCTTCCCCTTGACTCATTTGCATCTCTTGGCTTCCAGTTGACCAGTAATCACATCTTTTCATTTTCCACCACTTGTTCCTCTCTGAGCTCTTAGCATCGGCATGCCCCATCCATTCTTCGCTCCTCTTTTCTTCTTTCTTCATCTCTCTAATCCAGCCTCATAGCTTTAAACACCACCTAGTGCTGACTCATTTGAAAAGACCCTGATGCTGGGAAAGACTGAAGGTGGGAGGAGAAGGGGAAGACAGAGGATGAGATGGTTGGATGGCATCACCGACTCAATGGACATGAGTTTGAGTAAACTCTGGGAGTTGGTGATGGACAGGGAGGCCTGGCGTGCTGCAGTCCATGGGGTCACAAAGAGTCGGACACGACTGAGTGACTGAACTGAACTGAGCATGTTGAAGGCTCCCCGGTTTTTATCTCCAATGAAGATTTCCCTCCATTCCAAATCTGTATATCCAACTGCCTTCCTGACGTTTCTCCCTGGTATCTAATAGTCATCTCCAACCATCACACTCAATACTTCAACCACAACCTCTGCATCCAAACCTATTCTACCTGCAATCTTTGCCACCTCAGATCATGGACTCTGTTTCTCCAGTTGTTCAGGCCACAGGACTTGCCTTTACCTCTAATACATCACTTCCTTTCACTCGCCATTTCTAATCCATTGGGAAATCTTCCACCTTTGCAATACAGACAGGCAAAAGGAGAGGGAGAAACAAGAGGACAGTGCTAATGTGAACCAAGACGAGAAGCATGGTGTATATGAAAGTCACAAAGGAAAAGATGTCACTGGGACCAGTGGTCTCTACGGGGAAATAATAATAAGGATCCACAGGGAACAGAGTAAGTTCAAGTCATGAAGGTATCAAAGACAGGCAAAAATGAGTCTGAGGTGGTTAAGTTCCTAAATCATGGAATGTGTACATGTGCTCAGTCCTGCCCAACTCTCTGCGACCCCGTGGACTGTAGCCCGCCAGGCTCCTCTGTCCATGGGATTCTCCAGGCAAGAATACTAGCGCCATTTCCTATTTCAGGGGATCTTCCTGACCCAGGGATCGAACCCACGTCTCTTGCATCTCCTGCATTGGTAGGTGGATTCTTTACCACTGTGCCACGTGGGAAGCCCATGGCGAGTTCCCCACATTCCCACCCACTCACCCATTCTCCTGGCTCCCCCACCCAACCAACCCTGACCAATGCTGAAGGAGACCAGCAGGACAGGGGAAAAGTACCATAGTTTGCAAGGGAGAAGGGGCAACAAAAGTTCAAGGGAACAATTTAAATCTTATGCACCAACTTGGATGCTTCACATTTCAAATCAACATTCCCAAATTTACCATCTTGTCACATAGTTTTTACTTATCAAGAACTTTTTCTCTCCTGGGACCTTTCCAAATCCCCATCATCTTCTTAGGTTTTCTGTGCACTTCACATTGTACACTGAAGACACCAATTTGACCTGACTTTATCAGAAGTTCGAAAGTTTCGCCACATGGAAAAACATCTCATTCTTACCTTACACCCAGTGACTATAACCAGTTTCCACAACTCTTTCCAATTCAAGAATCTGACATCCTAAAGCTATTTTAAAATCCTTATTTTGGTAACCTTATTAACTTATATAATGGCAACGTCAGGGCTTAAAATCTTTCAGGGAAGTTATGATCAAGGTATTTATCTACTATTGATTCTCAAATATTAAATTCAAATGCATGTATACAGAAATCTATCATCTGAAATATTATGGTTCTGAAAAACACTGAAAATAAGTTGAAGGAAAGTTCAACTCCTTGGAGATAATACAATATAAACAGAGCAATTTTCAAGACTTCTACTGTGGCAGCAATACCATGATGGTTAAGAGCCCAGATCTCGGAATAAAAAAGAGTAGATTTTAAACCTAATGTGAATTTAAGCAAATGACTTTTGTTTTCCTCCTGTAAAATGGGAGGTAAATGTGATTATAAAAGGGCATCAATGAGAGATCCTTGTGGTGATGGAATTGTTCTGTTTTATGGGTAGAACTGAGTGAAGGGTATACATGAGCCCCGGATTATTACTTACAATTTCATGGGAATCTATGATTATCTCCAAATAAAAGGCTTAAAGAAGTCACTCACAAATGTTGCATTAAATTTTATATTAATTTCTAAGTCTAAGTTCTGGAAGGGGAAAACGTACACCCACGGTAGATTCATGTCAATGTATAGCAAAACAAATACAATATTGTAAAGTTAAAAAACAGAAAATAAAACAAACTAATTAAAAAAAATTTTAATTTCTAAGTCATCCTAGGCAATTACATATTTTAATTTTCTAAGTGAAATAAAGTGAGATTTCAAGTTACTTCAAATTCAACAACGATGTAACCAGAAGGTGGCGCTATTGCTTCATGAATATACCACATCACAGACCTAGTCCCTATCATAAAAATAAAACACTAGGACCTTATGGATCAAAACGGTAAACGCAACAGTAAATTGCATTGAATACTGTAAATTCAGCAGTATTAATACATGTCTTAAGTGAGGTTTGACAAAAATATGGTTTTCATAAGTCATTAAAAAATAAACAACACATACAAATAATCAATTCTAGACCTGCTTAACAGGGAAGTTTACATATGGCCAAATACAAACCCATCTAAGTGAGTTTACACCTGTGTCCTGTGTGAAATGTCAAACCCCTCATAACAAGGAAGACTGTTACCAAATCTGGTAGTAAGCTGTTACATCATTCCATTTTTATATGAACATTTCCTGCCTGACTGTTACAACTTTTGATACAGACACAAGTACAACTTTAACTAGAAGTAAAAAGAGGACTGAGAAAGGGATCTCTTTTTTTTTCTTTTTTGTAAAAGTAACGAAGTTTAGAACTTTCTCATTGTTTTTAATTAAAAACATTTAAAATATTTTTCAGAGAAAGAAATTAAGTTGCACCAGTTAATATATCCTTATCCAGTTTCATTATTCTTAGATGCTGGATACACAGCAAAGGTGGACTATTTGTTATTAGTAGCGGGTTTGCGAGAAGCAGCCTCTAACACTTAATGGGGTGTTTTTACCAGTTGCGTCCACAACCAACATGTGGATCAGCACGTCCTCTGCACTCATTCTTAGTCATCTCACACCCATCTAACTAATAACCAAGCAATACAAGTGCAGCCCGGATGATTCAAATGATGCTTTGAACCCAACATAATTAATATTGCCTTTGAGAACATGTTTTCTAATTAAGCAAAAATAAGCTTATTTTCCCCAAACACTCATCTTTCCTTGCACAATTTCTTATCAAGCTATGCCTTTCCAAGGCTACCAACTAATTAGCCTGTTCTTAAACATGTAAATTCACGTCAATTAACCAAACATATTTTGTATTCGTTTTATTTCATTGTTTACTGAATCAGTCCCAAGAAATAAGTTAGAATTAATTCTGAGTTTATTTTGAAGCATTACAGTGTTTAACCAGTTTGACGTATAAAGATACCAGACATTAAAGTAAACATCAGGAAGCACACACATATTCCCATTCTGAGAGAAGACATGTTATATATACAGAAGAAAAATGCAGCAAATACTAAGGTATTCAAAGTAATTCTTTGACAATTCGGATGTGACATATTTACAAGAAAAGTATATGTTTTAAAATAATTAAATAATTTTCATAGAATTATAAAAGTATTGAGATAAATATTAGAAGACCCTGACAATCACAAGAACATTTTCCTATGCTATTGAATGCAAGGGTAGTTCTATAAAAAGCCCCAAAATAGAGCTAATATTTTGCCACTATGAAATATATCAAATTACCAATACCAAAATATTAAAATGAACATGCAGTGTGGAAGCTGTACCAAAGAAAACAGCATTAGGCTCCTGAATATCACCAACTGTCTGCACAAGACTTCTTAGGTGTGCTCATGAGACAAGAGCTTTCTAAAAGAGCCAACGAAATGGATGCATCTGCAGAGAAAATAACAACTTAAAACCTTTTCATTCCATCATTTTCAAATGTAGCTGCAAAAAAGAAGAAAAATCTAAAAGTTTCAAAAATAATAGCTTATGAATAAAAATGTTGAGTGGTGCATTCTTTATGCATTTGGATTTTTAAACTGATGCTATGATAATTCTAGTGTAACAGATAGTAATCTCTGGACCGACCCCACTCTGATTTAAGAAATCCACTCCCACTTTCTCGCTCTCAAACAAAATGTCATCTGAGAAAATGAAAAGGAGAAACAACGACATGTATGAATTTGAAACAAAACAGTACTGTAATATGGCAAAATATCATAAAAAATAGCAGCATATGAAATTCAAGACTATTTTCTTAAAGTGAATGTTTAAGACTGAACCGTAGAAACAGTACTTGGTCAAACTGGTCTATTATTCAACACCTGAAACTAATGATGTTTTCTAGAGACGAGCTTATATTTTTGACATCCCCATGATTAAATGTATACTCAAATTTGTGCTTAAAACATGTATTGCACAGATAGTAGAATAACAACATTCTGGTATCTCTAACACAAAATGGTATGCTATTTAGCATATTAACTTATGCTACTAAAAATTAATTTTATCCCAATTGTTTAAAACCAATCACATAGGACTCTTGAGCACATTCATCTCAAAACATTCCTAGACAAGATGAACATTTGAATACAGGTTACTAGTGACAAAAAGCAGAGGCTACAACCACATGACTAAGGGCAGTATCTTTACATATAAACGAGGTCTTCCACTGATTCAAATATAGAAGAACTATTTACAAAATTTTGACAAGAAAATCAAACCTTCAAGAAATTTCATACCAAATAATTTTCACTGAATAAAAGCAATGACTGTGCTGCACATCCTGACTAAGATTTTACAAACAAATGTCCAAGATATACCTGTCTGAATTCTAATTCTCCCCTTTTCTCCAACAGTACAGCCCACAACCCTCACTATCAGTTCAATAATACCCTCTATGCAAAATGCACTGCTCACCTTGAGATCCCGGGCATCAAAAATGGTTATCGTTTCAAAACTGTCCACACTGTAATATAAATTTTACAGCACCACAGACGTCATGAGTTTAGACATCTTTGTCTGGCAATATTTCAATCAATAATATTAACCAGTAAGAATGTGTAGAGATTGAACATCTAACAGGAAGTCACAGTAGCATTTTTAAAACAACCAAAGTAATTAATAAGCATTTTTCATCTTTTAAATTGTGAAGAAGTTAAATAGCCAAATTCACTAGGAAAAAGTTTCACACACACACACACTTTTATCATCCCAATGAGAACAAAGCTTCAGACAGTTGATACTAACAGGGCTTTTTTCTTTCTTTTTCTTTCTTTTAAAGAAATTACATTTAGTTTGGCCACTTGCTAGCTTCTTGGCTTACCAGCTTATAAAGAGAACAGCAATGAGGCAGGATACTCTACGCATTAAAACCCACTTCCCCTTTATCATCTTTGGCGAGAAGCCTTGTGAAAAGGACACTGAGGGCTGATGAGGCAGGTCAGGCTCCACGAGCTTCCACCTCACACGTCACTGACTGGAAGGCTTGCGTCATCCAAGTCCACGGGGTCACAATCTTGTTCCTGAGGGCCATTTTTACTTCGAGGTTTTAGCAGAGCTTGTTCGGTCACTTTGGAAGCTGGTTCTCTTGGAGAGACAGTCTGGACCTTGAAGTTCCCTGGCTTGACCTTGGCAAGAGATTCGTAAAATCCTCGCTTCTCCATGGGAAAGCTTGAGACCAGAGAGTTGCTGCGAGAGGCTGCGGGATGTGGGGAGGCTGCTGCGGCACTGGCAGAGCGGAGAGCATGTTTGGGTTCGGAAGGACTGTTGGAGCGCTCCTGCAAAGAGGAGTGGTGGTCAGACACAGGCAATCAATAACGACAGGGTTAGTAACTCAGTGTGAGACTTTATTCTCTGAAAAACAAACAGAACCAGACACACACAGAGCAGAAGCATGAGCCGTGCAGCATGCGTGCGCAAGTCCTTTCCCAAAGCAGTGCGCTTTTAGGAGTGAGTTTAGAGCAACGACAGCCAACAACCATCTCCACTAAGAAACCAGTTCTGTCACCAAAGTCAAATCTGGCAGCTCTGACACTTTAAAGACTCGGTCAGCCTAGGCTAGAATGCAGTGTACCAACTGCAATCGAACTGTGTTTAACAGGGGGCCTACCAGCTTTACCATTTTTACTTAAGAGTTTATTCTCAATAAACACTAGGAATTATCCCATATGTTTTAGAAAGATTAAACAATAAAAATGTAAATATAAAAATAAAAGGCAATTATTTCTTTAATAAGCAGAATTAAACATTTTTCAAACCTATTATTTTGTCTGGTAGCCTCATAAACTTAGTTTTTGACTTCCCTGAATTTCACCTGCAACCAATAATATCACAGTTCTTTTGCTTCTTATTTAACTGCATTTATTTATTTTTGCATATGGCACACATTCACATGGCTTGACATTTTAAAGAGAACAAAGGGTACATACTTAAGCATTTATTAAAACTATCATCAAAGAATTTCAGTTGTGAATATTCATTTCAATACGCTTCTCACTAAATCAAACCTGAAGTTAACCTTAAATATGACCATACTAAATGCACTGCCATATAGCTTATAATTCATTGTGTTCATTTGTGACGCTGGTGGCTTTGAAAACAAAGTGCTACAACAAACCACCAAAACACTACAGATTTCCATTAGACGCTAAATCTCACCTAAGAGCTAATATGCTATGCAAACTACAATAATGTCGAGTTTATCCAACGCATGTGCACCTGTGAGTTTGTACATATTACCACAAAGATGCATTTCTACTGGTGCAGTATAAAGAAATTCCCAAATACATGAAATACAGAAGTTGAAATTCTTGTGGCAACTCAGGAAATTAAGCTTTAGACAATAGACAGGACTTTTTAAATTAGTAAAGTTCTATTTTTTTTCATTATTTTTTTAATAGACATATCCAACCTGATGACTATAGTTTGCGTTAGTGTTGACAAAGTCAGTTACGATAACTGCAGAAGGCAGTTTGGTTAACTCAACTTTCTAGAATCAGTTGTGAGTAGTGAGTAAGTCCAGGCCCTCTAGTAAGAAGGCGTGTGTGCGTGAAAGCCCACATACGTGCTGCATTCCCCAGTTCTTGACGTATACCTCTGTATACAAGGGTTCGACAGCCTTCTGGCCTGCCGCATCTGGAACACAGTGCAAAGCTAAGATTAGAGTTAACCTATCCTGGGGAGGGGAGGAAAAGAGACAGTTCTGCTGACAGTTAGAGCCAGAGAGTCCACTTTGCCCCCACCACAAAGCACACAACACAAACACCCTTCTCCAGCTTTTCCTCTTCCCAACAGATATTGTTTTTGCAGAGAGTCTCATACTTGACCACTGAAAAGGTCACATAAAACACAGGTGGTTACAAAATTAACACCTCTAAAAATAATTTCTGACCTATTCCAAAAAGGATATAAAATGAATAACTTTAAAAGTGAGAAAAGATGGATTTTTTTGTATTTACTGACCTAGAGTCATTTCTAACAAGGAAAGATTAAAAGATAGCATTACTGCAATACTAGCAGTGCAGGAAAATACTAGAAGTGCAGAATATCAGCATCGATGATGAGTCCTGGTAATAAAGGCTATCATGCTATGTATTAGTGTTAGACTGCCTTCTGTAGACAAATATATTGCATTTTAAGATGCTTGCAAGTTTTTCATTCCTTAGTAGATTTGTATTTTCAGATCAGAGATCAGTGACCAAAGTATCCTAAAGCTAAATCTTATTCTTATGATGTACATGGTAAATTAAAAAGTAAAAACATATTTCTTACTGAGAATGTTTAGCTGGTTTAATCTACTATACTACCACAAAGATAATTAACATAGTGAACAGCAGCCTTTTAAATTAACCAAGTGAAAAATGAGAATGAAATGGAAAGAGAACATTATATTTAAGGTTCAAGCTGCTCAACTGTCTTATGGCACTATTTAGGCAAAAAACTTAAACTGAAATTACAGGAAGTTAAAAAGGAAACTGAGAAAACTTCACAAAATTGTGTAATGCTACAACTAAAGGTACCTTGAATGATTAGGTCAAATAACACACTAAGAATTGGTAAAATTATACCAAATCTGGACCTACTGACAAGAACGAACTCTTAAAACAAAACAAGGAAACGTTCATTCTTTAGTTGCCCTGCTTGTGCATTTAAGACAATACAATGCACAGAAAAGTTATGTATACATAACACTATAGGAAGCATTAAATTAGAAATGCATTATTTTTTTTTTGCAAGTCCAATCGGTATGAAAGTCAACATGCAGATAAATCTCAAAACAGAAAGAAATCAAAAGGATTAGAGGGAGAGGAAGAAAAATAACTTGACAGGATCGGGGATCCAAGGGAGTGTCACCCCAGAGAACAGGAAACATACAGAAGACGCTGATCTGCCGGGTCCCCGCTGTGCTACAATGGCACCCGAGACTGCTTTAATCCAACTGTGCATCTCTTCAGGGCTATCAGCCTAAGGGGAAGGAAGGATTCGTTCAAGTTCTCCTCACAATCAGCTCTTGTGTCTATAAATCCAATGTGTTCACCTTGGTAATTAACATAGAGTCAACAAAATCAGCCTAAGGCAATGGTTTCTAAGAAATTTTAGAAATCACTTTTTTAAACTAGGTTTTGCCGGGTAAATTATAATACACAGAAGTAAGTTGGGCACTTAATGTTCTAAGATGAAACACGTCAAAAAGTGTCAACATGAATAGTTTTGGAGAGAAAACAAGAGGAGGAGGAAGTCAAAGACCTTCTCATTTTGCTCTCCAATTGTTATTACTTGTCTGAATTTTTAAGATGGATATTTATGTAATTGTGCAGTAAAAAAAAAAACCACTGTGATATCATTTTATGTTATTTTTCTAAAAACAATTTCTAATTGTACCCTGAAATCCTAAAAGCAGTGTTGGCAGTCATATGCCAAAGCAGGCTCTTCCTTGATAGGACTGTGGCTTCCAATGTGCATTAGAAACCTTCCGATGACTTCAATTAAACAAGGCCCTCGGAGGGGTGGCGAGGTAGGGCCCCTTCTAGATTAAGTTTAAAAATTTTAAAGACACAAGTAATATTTTTGAACCAATGATAATAACAGAGTTTTTAAAAGGAAAAACTCAAAAGCAGGCAGAGGTAGAGTATATTTCTTTCACTACAAACAGGAGCACCAGTCTAGAAATCATTCGGTAAAAGACAGGTTTAAAAAAGCTCGTGCTCTAACAGTTATTCCTGATCTAGAAACTGATCAGAAGGAAGTAAGAAATCCAGACAAATTTATTCACAAAATGTTCACTAACACGTTATACCACAGTAAATGTACAAAAACCATGCTAATGAATGATCGGTAACAGTACAAAAATAGTTCAATTGTAAAACACTCATATAAGAGAGCATAGTTCTAAAAGGCTTTCAGAGAATTCTTGATGACGTGGGAAAAAGTGACCATTATATAGTAAATAAATAGGATATAACACTATATTTCATATGATCCCACTTGGTATAAAAAGATATATCCTAATAAAAACAAACAAACAAAAGAACAGCTGCTTGAATATAGAATTCTATGTTTTATAAAGCACCTTTCTCTTCATATTTCTGTATTTTTCTACATTTTCTGCAAAAAGCATTATGTAATAACTTTTAAAAACAAAACTAAATGTTCTTATTAAAAAAACTTTTAATTAATGTGTTAAATAAAACGCATATTTTAAACTTAAATATAGGATACCTATCCACCATTAGTGAAATAAGATCTACTATTTACTTTTATTATGGATATTTTTATGGATATTTGAGTCCCCCTTTTTAGAAAATTACCAAAAAGTGATATAATTGAAATTCCAAAATATATGCAAAAATAATCCAAATTGAAAATACCCACTTAGCATCTAAATAGCACATTTCCCTTCCTCCATATAAAACTTAATTCTATTCAATTAACTTATAGCAAAGAATATCTCTTTGCTGAACATATGACCTACCAATAATCTTAGATATACCATCTTTTTTATTAAGTTGGCAATTACATTTGTCATATTTTTGCTTATTTCTATGAGCAACACATTTATTTATCTCCATTTCACCTCTAAAATGATTAATTCCTTGTTAGGGGGATCTATAATCTCGAAAGAAGTATCTTACCTGCACATAGAAAGTTCGAGACGATGTTACAATTTCAAAGAGGTTGTCTCTCATCATTATGTCACTGTTAACAAAACAAATTTTCCAACTGTACTCAAGTAACAATTGTTTGATAGTTTTCTTTTCACTTATTTACCCAGTGCCAAATACGTGTCAATAAACATTAATGGTAAAATATTAATTTAATTGAGAAATACCAAATTATCATTTTTCAACTTATTCTTGCATTGAATTCTACATATTTTATACAGTTAAATGTATTTTTAGAAAGGTGCAAAAGCAACTTTAAAATCCAAAGTTTTCAACTGTGAAGAAAGAATTTGCTCAAAGAAACAGTGGTACAGTTAACATATTTTCTTATTAAAGCTCTATTTTGCAGCAACCTTGAAATACTAAAATTAATAATACATCAATCTGTCAAGTATGACAGAAGTTGTTCATATTAAATTCTGCCCTTTCCATTAATAAGCTTAAGAATTGTTTCCTAATTTGTAGTTTTCAAACAAAAAAACCTCAATATTTAATCTGAAGGCTTTGAAAGTTTTAGCAAAACTCACTGGCAGTAATATAGAAAAATATTATCTGAAAGTGCATCAACTAAACTGAGGAACTATATACTGTGTGCTAATAGTTGTGTTAGGCACCAAGTCTGAGGTGGTGCTTACCTTTGCTTACATTCCTGGACTTTATGAACCTCCTTAAGTGGTATTACGCGGAGAGGCTCCTTTTCCTATCGGAAAAAAAGCAAATAAACAGATGTATGACATACATTTTTAAAATCCTTTCGATCATTACTTGTCTTATTTGGAGAGCTATTGTGAAAATCATGCTTCCTTCCTGAAGCACATCTAAGACATAAATCTACCTTCTTGAACCATCTAGCATTAGAAGGGCTCAACTATTATAACTGATATACATTGTGGTTTGAAACAAGGAAACTGACATATAACCCATGTTCACATTACTGATGCCCTAAATGACAGTGTAAGCTGATTAAAAGCCAATAACCATCCATCTTTTCCTCGATGAACCGCTATGGACTTCCTCAGAGTATTTCCTTTTTTTTCATATAGAAAGGACCAGAGGAGTGAATATCCAGCTTCTCTGAGTTAAATTTGTCTTTTTAACAAACACAGTTTATTAAACATGTACTAAATGGCAGGACATGTGCTACGTTTTAAATGTGTCACCCTAACTTTCCACAACCCTAGAATACATGCACTATTATTCACCTGAGCAAACAGGATTAGACACACTAATTACCTCAACTAAGGCTACAAAACCAGATACAAGATTCAAGTATGACATAACTAGTTCCTAATTGGCATAGTATTCACAGCAAACATTTCATGAAATACTGTATTTCACTGAAAATGACACACAATGAGTTTAAGACATACCATTATTTTATGCAGCACTAAGAAAATAATTAAACCATAGCTTTAGAAAGTAGCTCATGTTAAGATAACCTCCAGGACGGCCTCTTCATCTGCTTGGGCTCTGGCTGCCCACACCAGCTACTCTAGCTCTTCCTGCTTCTGCCCCACTACCAGGGGCACCTGCGGTGATTTGCCTCACCTACAAAATCTACTCTGAATTGTTTGAGATTAATGGGAGGAAAAGAGGATGAGGAAGGGTCCCTCAAATCTTCAGGTGCTTTATTATGCTATAAAATGCAGATTTTCAAATTCGAGTAAATATGTCTATAATAGTTCTTGTCTTATAACTACAGGGGGTGACATGTCTGTTTCTCTGGTAAAACTGAACTCTTGAAGGCCAGAACATTGTTGACTGGCCTCTTTATTCCCAGTTCCTAGGGCCATGCAGGGCTCAGGGAATGTCTGGTGCAGGAATGACTCTTCCCAAAAGGACTGGCATTAACTGAAAGCAATCAGTTAACCAAGCTCAAGTGCCGCCTCTGAGACACCGAGGCTGGTACTTTTTGAACCAAATAACTACCGCTTCCAGCGAAGGCTCTTAGATTTTGAAGTCTAAGAAAGGGTCCCATGCTAAAATGGCTATTCCTGTTTTGCTATGCCATTTTTCAATTCGTTCAAAAACATTTGTTGATTATTTCCTAAGTACCAGGCGCTGTGTTGATAAAGGGTCCAAAAGAGAATCTTTGCTCTCAAGAAGCTCATGCAGTTAACTGGTAAAGACAAATATGTACACAGTAACAAACCACAGTGGGAAGTGTTATGACCAAAGTGGGCATTGGGTACCACATGTGTAAAGGAAAGGCATACAAGTTTTCCAGAAGAACAGACACCTGAGATGAATCTTAGAACATGCCCTTCCTATTCTCCAGTGCTCTGTTGTCCAAGAGGAGTCACTAGCTCTGCATAACTATTTGAATTAAAAGAATATTAAATATGACCGGTTTTAACTTTAAAATTAAATACAGTCAGGCTCCTCAGTCACAGTGGCCATATTTCCAGCTGTATTTTACAGCCACAGGTACCACTAGATCTGGCCAAGGCAGATAACAGAACATTTCTATTAATGCGAAGTCCACCTGGACAGTGCTACTCTGTGCCTTCATTAAGGCATATGGTTCCTCTGTCAAACATCCGTCAGAGAAGAGGTAGAACTGCATTCAATTTATCCAACAACCTACTACAGAACACAGGTCATGTGACAAGAGTATTTTAAATAAGGATGCTACTCGAACAAGTGAAAGAGGGAACTTCAATCTTTGATTCTACCTTCAGATGGGACGAAAACATCTTATGTGAAGAAACATAAAAGTCAATCTGAAATAGGAAGAGAAAATGTCAAGGGAGGGCAGGGAAAAGAAGGCAGAAATACAGAGGGTCAAATGTGGACTTTCTCCCATTTCCTCCATGGCCCCTTTAAAGGAAATGTGTAGACTGAGGGGTCCTGATGTTTTTAATTCTGTCAGAGTAGAATGCCTTTGAAGGTACACTCTTTTTACTTAAGATACTGAACAAAAATACTGTTAACCAAAAGCATCACAACAAAATACACTGAACTGTATATATCTCCAAAAACCAGAATTTAATTATTCTAAAAATAGAAAACAGGACAAGAAATTATATAATTACCACAGTGTAACACTTCTAAAACCTTTTTAAAGCAACATTTATGACAAAGCAACCTACCAGTTCAGATTTGAAGTAGCCTATTGTGTTTTCATCCAATTGAAAATATCTTCTCTTCCAGTTTTTCATCTATCGGAGATGAACACAGACATGAGACTTCCGTTTCTAAGATGTCAAATGTTAATAACCACTCAATTCTTCTGATATGAACCCACAATCAGAAATGTCAAGCACCGGAAAACCTCATCCCCCTCCCTTAGAAGAGGAGATACAGGAAATTTCATCTCTTTTGCCTTGAACTTCTCTTCAGGCCTTGAACTTCTAATTCAACTTTGGTGCTTGGCTTTTAGCTGTTATTATATGATTTTATAATATGGTCTTACATTTTTGATATTCTGAAAGTAAAAACAAAAACAAAGAAAGCACTTCCCTACCCCCTCCATCCCCCACAAAGTAAAGGCTCTCAAGAGTTCAACAGCAAGCACAGGAAATGTTATTAAACTACATCAAGCTTCTTCATCTGTAAAATGCATGAATCCTCAACAGGTACTTTATAATACTAACTAGTAGAGTAACACGTTTAATAAAGTGAACCTACTCTGTATAAATATTTTTTGTCAATGAAATATAGTTTTTGTGAAAGCACTTCAGATTTTCTAAGGGTCTAAGGGTCAGTATTTTGGATTTAAGAGTACAAGAGAAAGGAATGTCTCCTTAAGAGTCCTAATTAACACACAGCCTGATGAGAATTCTGATTTGATCTACAGACATGCAAGAATGAAAAACCTTCAGCTTTCACCTTCATTTCCTGTCGCCTAAAGAGGGTCAAACAGTTAGGAGTAAAAGAACTTGCCTTGGTTGGCCTGAGCTCATCAGAGTTGCCAGAAGTTATTATATAGGATCAAGCAGAACTGCCAGCAGACATTTAAGTAAAAGAATTTTTTTAACTCTATTTCTGAACTTGGAAGTTTGTTTTCTCATGGAAATCTACAGCTTCGGTTCATATTTCAGAGGGTACTTTGGAACTGCAGCAATGTTGGTGAGTGCGCTTGCTCTTGCCACAGTCTCCGGTCACCGATCTGTTATCTGGGCCAGCCAGTAACAGCTCTTACTAATGACCAGGTGTTATGCTGTGAGCTCTCTCATCTACATCTTTCAAAAAACCTTCTGGATGGTAGGCTTTTTAATATGATTTTCTACATACACAAACACACCAAAAAAAACCCCCAAAACTGAGAGCCTGAGAGGTTAAGTCAGTAACCCAAGGTCTCAGCATTTCCAAGTCAGGTCAGCCCAACCCTGCACCAAGTAAGTGATCCACACCCCACCCTCCTTGCCCTCCTTTTCTGCCATCTCCTTACTAGAGTTCCCTTTTCCTGATCCACTCCCAAGGGGGTAAAAAAATCAACAGAAACACTTTCTGGAATAAATTTAAATTGTTAGGAAAGCTCACTTAAAATTGCAGGTTAGTTGTAATGGGCATTAACTTATCCAGCTGCCTACAGACCAAGAAAATAATAGCACTGAGTTTTGAACACCAGAATAACCCCTATGCCCTCTCCTGAATCCTGGTCAGCAAGCTGGTCTTTCACAAAACAAAGCAAACCGTGTGCATGTTGAGAGTTTGCTAATGCATACTCATTTTTCATTATTTCACATACTTTGTTAAACTACTCACCACTGCTCCTTGTTTTACACAATATCCAGCTTTGATAACTGCACTATCTGAAGGTGGTTTAGGAGTGAAGTAAGGAAGATGGCTTTGCGACCGCTTCAAATTATTTCTGTCAATGGTTTCACTACATTCATTTACTTCTTCTTTCTAGAATGAAGCAAAATAAAGTCTTTTCTTGCTTGTTTAGCTTAAAAGCATACTTGTAGTTCATGCTGTTATCCCAGCAATCTTAAAATCCACTAGTCAGGAAAACAGATCTTCAAGTATTTTCTAATTTGAGATACTTAATCATAACTTTTAACAACACTGATCAAAACCCAGATTTCTCTCTCTCTTTTTCTGCAAAAGTCTTGCCACCAGCACTTTTTTTTTTTGGTAGGGGATGCTGGAGTTTAACTTTCTAATTTGAAATAATTATAAATATTCACAGGAAGTTGTAAAAAACACAATGTACAGGAGGTTTTATGTGCCCTTCAACCAGTTTGTCCAAACAGGGAAAACTATTCTATGGCACATTATCAAAACAGACACTGAAACACGTCACAGACCTTGTTCACACGTCCCCGGTTTCACACGTATTCACCTATCTCTGTGCATGTATCATTCTATGCAGTTTTATTACCAGATCTGTGTTCCCGCCACCACCACAGCACAGAAGTGTCCACCACCACAAGGCTCCCGCAGGCTGCCCCGGTAGAGCCTCCTCCCAACTGCTTGGCCCCCACTAATTTGTTTTCCATCCTTATTGTTCTGAGATTTAGAGAATTTAATACAAATGGAATCATACAGTAGGTGGGCTTTTGAGACTGGCGTTTGCCACTCTGTATTATTCTCTGGGGAATTCATTCAGGTTGGTCCTTGTACCAACTGTTCGACCCTTCTCACTGAGAGCAGTGACGTCACGGTTTGGATGTCCCATTGGCTAAATCACCCATTAAAGGGCACTTGTGTTACTACCACGTTTGGGTGATTAGGAATAAAGCTACTACACAGTCATGATAAACGATGTGAAATAATTTTTGGTGACTTGGAAAATGTTTCAGACCTAAGAAAAAAAAGCTGTTTACAAAGTAGTTCCATTTCTAGGGGGCAAAAGGGCCTAGAAGAAAGGCTCAGAAGAAAACATGTAAAGTGCTAAATGTTGTTTACCTATGCTTTCCAGATTTTTTACAATAAAAACATACTTTTGAAGTAAGTACAAAAGTTTTTTGTTTTAATTACTGCATTTATTCAATAAAGATGTACCATTTGACTTTTGATAACAATACAAAAATCAATATGCAGTAATTAAACCATCATACAATAGAAGAATTGATTTCTTACCTGAGTTGGAGTAATGATGGGCACACCACCAACAATGTCAGTTCTGTAAGAGACCTGCTTCTTTCCACATTCGCCTTGGCGACTTGGGTTATCAGGATGAGGCTGTGAGTCTAATGGCTTTGGGACCTAAAACAGTAAGTTGATGAATCATTTTGCAACAAGCATTATCTGAGATCCTCTTTTATCACAGAACTTCCAACCAATCATAAGTCTATATACAACTGGTATATATAAAAATTATTTTTAGTGTACATATATATATACACACACATATATAAAACCCTTTAAGTTTTCATACTGATTTTTCTTTTTTTTTTTTTTAATCTCTTCTACTTTCTTCTTTTTTTTTTGACTTTCACTTGATTTTTCTTTTACAGTATTTATGACACAGCCATCATTCACTGTGCGCTTACTTGGGCAGGTACTAGTTCATATATTTTCCCTTTTAATCCTCCTGTCAATCCTATGCACAGAAGGAGCATCACCACAGCAGTAAGAAAACAGGCTCAAGCGGCATCAGGGAATGTTAAATCTAGATCCTGGCTGGTCCACGTTCTAGCTAAGTTCGTGTAACTCTCTTTCACATTTAACCACTATAATGACATCCCCATTTTATCAGAGCACTTGAGAATGTATTACAGCTCTGTGCTGTTATCTTTCCCGTTCCTCCATTCCTGCCCAAGACCGTGCAACATCCTGAGGACAGGGGATCCTGTCTCTTTAGACGTTCCCCTAATGGCTTTCTCCCCAGGCCTTAGGCCAACCCTCCACCCTCTCACCCATAATTAAACTATAATACCAGTCGTGGGCAGAAACAAAAGAATGAAGGAAATAAGAAGGACGAGGAAGAGAAATGAATTCTGGAGGGGAAGTTTCCTGAATTCTTCTAAGAGATTTTATCTAAGAGGTTGCATGTTTTGGAGAGCTTTTTAAAGACAACATGACTACAGACAGAATTTTACTTGCCAAGATTCGTAAAAATACTTCAGAGTGAAAGGGCTATATGAAGTTCACTATATCCAGAAACAATCTGCTAAGGAAGTCCCAGTGTTTTCTAGTGAACAGCATCATCTACTTCAATTATTCTGACAGAAAATGTGGCCACGTTATCCATAAGAACAGAAAAGTACAACAAAAGAATTTGAAACCAGAGAGAGAATTAGCTATCCAACATTTGTATTAGCTGCAAATGTGCGCTGAAAGGTGACCCATACGAAAAGTGGCTACTCCCTCTTTCAAGAAGTTGAGGGTTTAGTCATATGTGAGAATTTCCTAAGAAAATACCTTTAATATCTCCCTAAAAATATACTAAAATTTACATTGTTTTTTTTTCATTTTTCTTCTAGAAATGATAGTATATTAAAAACCCTTGTCTATACTGTTAAATCCACTGCTTCTCATTTATCCTTATAATACAATAAGCACAGCATAATTCCAATGTTATAGCTCAACAATTGACTTAGAATTGCATTTTACATCAAAATCATCTAAATTGTAAACATTTCTAAGAGCAAGAAAAATATAAGCAAAATACTCATGAATAGAGTAACTCCCTTAAAAATTCTGAATGAAAAGTTAGCTCTCAATGCAGTCATTAAAATGAACACATTTTCAGAACCAAAAAACCAGTCAGGCAACTTGTAATGAGAATCAGAAAAGTGACCTCACTAGACAGATGGGAAATGTCAGACACTGAACATGCTTGGTTTCACTGCCGACTGCTTATCCCCTCTTCCCTGCTTCCCATCCTTGACTGCTGTGATGGTTTTTCTGTGAGAGATTTGCATGTATTTTTGGCAAGCATCTGCACATGATCCTAATGGTAAAAAATTCTAACAGCAGAAAAATAAAAGGTAAAAATGACTAGAGAAGAGATAAACAAAATGGCAAGGCCTGAAGACAAACCTAAAACATTCAAGAACAAACTCCTGAATGTTAGGAGCTTTCTGAGGGTTCTACCTACAGGCTGAAAAACACAAGTATAACGCCTTACACTTTAGATTACATATATACACCATCTTGGTAAGACAGAAGTCCTGTATTCAGGTTATTCTATCTACTCCCAGTGCCAATTAAAATGAAAAAAAAAAAAAGTGTGGAAATTTGGCCATAATTTCAAAACACTTAGTTTTAGATTAAAATCAAATACTGATTTTTTAAATCAAAATCTACAGTGGGAAAAGACACTATTTTAAAAAACAGTAGGTTTCTGTTTAGGAATATGCTACATGCATCTTGGATATTCCTTAATAATCAATAGGAGACCAGACCCCACCATATTTATAGTTATCAATATAAATAGTTAGTTGAAAGTGTACTTTGAAAGATGACTTTCCAAATTCTAGTCATCAATACTTCCTTCAAGGTTGGTTCCTCTCAGTTCAGTTCAGTTTCTCAGTCGTGTCTGACTCTTTGCAAGTCAGACACTCCCATGGACTGCAGAACGCCAGGCCTCCCGGTCCATCACCAACTCCCAGAGTTTACTCAAACTCATGTCCATTGCGTTGGTGATGCCATCCAACCATCTCATCCTCTGTCATCCCCTTCTCCTCCTGCCTTCAATCTTTCCCAGCATCAGGGTTTTTTCCAGGGAGTCAGTTCTTTGCATCAGGTGGCCAAAGTATTGGAGTTTCAGCTTCAGCATCAGTCCATCCAGTGAATATTCAGGACTGAGTTCCTTTAGGATGGACTGGCTGGATCTCCTTGCAGTCCAAGGGACTCTCAAGAGTCTCCTTCGACACCACAGTTCAAAAGCATCAATTCTTTGGCACTCAGCTTTCTTTATAGTCCAACTCTCACATCCATACATGACTACTGGAAAAACCATAGCCCTGACTAGATGGACCTTTGTTGGCAAAGTAATGTCTCTGCTTTTTAATATGCTGCCTAGGTTGGTCATAACTTTTCTTCTAAGGAGCAAGCGTCTTTTAATTTCATGGCTGCAATCACCATCTGCGGTGATTTTGGAGCCCCAAACAATAAAGTCTGCCACTGTTTCCACTGTTTCCCCATCTATTTGCCATGAAGTGATGGGACCAGATGCCATGATCTTAGTTTTCTGAATGTTGAGTTTTAAGCCAACTTTTTCACTCTTCTCTTTCACTTTCATCAAGAGGCTCTTTAGTTCTTCTTCACTTTCTGCCATAAGGGCTGTGTCATCTGCATATCTGAGGTTATTGATATTTCTCCTGGCAATCTTGATTCCAGCTTGTGCTTCATCCAGTCCAGCGTTTCTCATGATGTATTCTGCATATAAGTTAAGTAAGCAGCATGACAACATACAGCCTTGACAGACTCCTGTCCCGATTTGGAACCAGTATGTTGTTCCATGTTCAGTTCTATCTGTTGCTTCATGACCTGCATACAGATTTCTCAGGAGGCAGGTCAGGTGGTCTGGTATTCCCATCTCTTTAAGAATTTTCCAGTTTGTTGTGATCCACACAGTCAAAGGCTTTGGCATAGTCCATAAAGCAGAAGTAGATGTTTTTCTGGAACTCTCTAGCTTTTTGGTTTCTCTACTATTGCTCTTTCTTTTGTTTAAGGGGAAAATTTTTTTAATGACAGCCACCAACACACAGTCATACAGAATTCATGAAAGTGAGGAAAGCCATGAACTATGGTGCTGGAGGATGGTCCATTAAGATGGCATGGTACTATAATTAGTAAGTAGATAAACAATCACCATTCCCTTATCCACTGTCCTCTAATTACTTCTATTCTGAAACCATATACCTCCAAAACCTAATTTTGAATTTCCAAAACTTTCAAGTTTATATATTACATTGTACTCAGCAGACTACTAAATTACACAGTTTACCAAATGTCACTTGGAGTGATTCCATAGAAAGGTAAACTGCACATACATTAAAATGGAAATCTGAAACTTACAAAGAAATCTACATGTAAATTACCAGCAACTTCCATAGGGAAGTATGCCAGATTAAAGATTCTGTACTTGAAGGTATAAAATGTATATGGAATTAACACTGGTAAGATTTTTTTTTTTTTAAAGAACAGTGAAATAAAATGTTTCTTATTAAAGCATGGGAAATTCTTTCATTGCTATCCTGAGTTAATGTGTACCTATATAAAACCAATTTTTACTAAGTGATATCGATTCTATACTCAATTTAACATAGTTATAACCACTGAGTTGACAAGCACGGATTTCTGTATCTTAAATTTATACTTTCTAAATGTGAATTATAAAAACACATATACAACAGATCTTTAAACTATAAAAGTTTTAACAACAGCTGCAAGACCACAAAAGCTATTTAAGAGTCCACATACTTTGACACATTACCCAATTCCTAATCAGTTTTTCTTGCATTTGAGTAAGCTTAAAGTGTCACTTTTATAAGATAGTTTCATACCATTAATAAATTAGATATAGTAATTCAAAAGACTTCCCAAATGGTAAAAAGTCTGAGACCATTCAATTCACTACTTTTTCTCTTAAAGCACTAAGAAACCAATTGCAAATTGTAAAAAAAAAAAAAAAAAAAAGAAGTGAATTAGTTCAGTGAAATTACTACATATTGTCTTTTATAAAAAATTTCCCAAATAGGGAATATTTGCAAAGAGTCAAAAACAATCAGTTAAAATCTTTTAAGAAAATGCACTTCTGAATCAGTTTAAAAAAAAATTTGCTTTCCTGAAACTGCACAAACCTAAAATAACTTCTGCTTCATGTACAGATCAGATGCAGTGCGTGGGTGTTTTCTGTCATGTGGTAACAAGCTGTTCTGGTGCAAGACCCAAAAAAATCGACCTAACTCTGAGAACAGCTTTAGTTATATTAACTCTTTATTGTGTTATGATATAAACAAGGAATTATTCATTTAAATGGAAACAAACATATGCTGACTGTCAGGGCTTATGTTTTTAAAGAGTAAGTCATATCGGGTCAGTAAGTAACCTCATTTTAGTAAAAACACCCTTCATCTTACACAACCTCACTCAGGACCTCCTTGCCCATCCTTCCCATATGGGCCTGCTGTGTGCGCTTCCCCACCAGTGTGTAAGGGGGGAAAGGGAAGGAGGCTTCATCAGGCAACAGTTCCCGTCACTTGCTCAGCAGCAGAAGTACTTAACTCTCGCAGAAGTCTGTGTTCTGCTTTAGGGTCAGAGACAAGGATGGAGGCTCACTGTTTCAGGAAGCAGTGAGGCACTGAACTTCAGAGTTAGGCTCCAGAGTCAAGCAGATGGTGTGGCTCACAGCTCCACAACTCAACAGCCATCGAACCTATAAATGTCACTCAGTCCTTCTAAGCCTTGCTTTTTCAGGTACTTTAGGTAAAACCTTCAGTGCAAGGCCTGGCACACTACAGACAAACAACATATATTAATGTTCATCAGAAAACCAAGAAGAGAAGCCCGAGTTGAAAGCAGGAAACTGCAGCACAGAAAATTAGTGCTCGGGAACTGGAGGGAAAAAAGCAGTGTGACAGAAAGTTTCAAGCCTGAGACAAACCCCCGAGGACCGTGCGGGCAGGACCCTCTGGCTATTACAGTTCTTCAGATCCGTCCCCGCCCCTGAAGTCATTTCTAAGCCCTTCTCTGCCTTGTCTGCTCCTATCTTCAACTCCTACCTACCTACGACCAGTCCCAGCCATGGCTTAGAAGGCAGACAGAATGCCATTTCTATTCCTGGGTAGGTGGCAAGGAGTTTTTAATCTTCCCTGTGGGGAGTGGGGGGAAACATATCCAAAAGGTAGAACTCTACCTGCATTTTCCCTTAGAAACACTAGTGTAAACAGCAGTTAAAATCTACATTAATACAGACCCTTATTAGGTACACAATGGGTTAAAAAGGCATCAATGGGCTGACTTTAAGGGCCAATAGTTACCATGCATTAAAACAAGAAAAAGTATTCATGTTATAACCTGTCCTTTAAACAAACTTTGAGGAACTCTGGGATAAACTGTTGGTAAGCTAAGGACACTCAATAAGTATATTGTACAATCTGTAAAGATCACATGAAGATAATAAATTTTTTTCACACACAAAAAACAAATACTTACTGTAATTTTAATAGCTTTGTTTAAAACATTCACCCATTCCACTAGGTCCTGCTGATCATTGGCTTGTAGGAAATATTTCCTCATCCCTGCATTCATAACTGTTGAGAGAAAAAACAAACTACAACAGGTGCAATTGTGTACTTATTACCTAAACTTATGTCTGCGGCAGCCGAAAAACCTTGCCAGCTTCAGTACTGTGACTCTTGAATTTGACAGAATGTTAGACCATATATGATATTGCTTTTACCACTCAATAACAGAGTATTATCAATAAGACTCTAATTTGTAATGGTCATGGTTCTCACTAAATGTAAAAATATCACAATATAATTAGCCAATCCTCTAATGATGGACATTTAGGCCATTTCTGATTTTTGAAACTATGTAAAACACCCCAATGAAACATCATGTACGTATACTTCTCCACACTTCAGCTAGCATTTCTATAGGATAGATTTCTTACCATAGGCTTCAATAAGAAGAAAATTCATATTTCACATTTTTACAGATATTAGTAAACTGTTTCCCCCAAAGGTTGAATCCAACCAACAGTGTATCCAAAGGCCTAACTTATCTAATATTCCCCACTAGCACCTCTTTTGTTTTCAGCCCCGAGACGCTGTGACATTATTTCCTAGACTTCCTTGCCAGCCTGGGCCATGTCCTGCCAACGGGTGGTACCGGTGGAAGACTAGAGGTAGGAGGAAAGTGGGGGAGGGGACTGCTGTTGCTGATGCCCCTCCAATAGCAGCAACACACAACCAGCCGTGGCTCCGAGCTCTTCTGCTGCTCCCTACACCAGCCTTGAAGCCCCCTCAGGAAGTCCTAGGTTCTGGTAATATCACCTCTTCCCTTTCCTCTCTCCAGCTCTGGTGATGGAAGCTGCTTCATACAGTTTTTAATCGCTGGGTTACTTTAGCATTCCCTTTGTGCGCCTTCAGCCTCTCAACATCTGGTCAACCAATTCCCTGTAACAAATCCCCTGGGTTTGAAACGGCTACTGTGGTGTGTTTTCCTGACTCTCTGTCAATCTAATTGGTGAAAACTTATACACTGTTTAAATCTGAATTTCTTTGATTATTGAGACAAACTGGTTTTATATGTTTACTGGTTGTCTACATTTGTTTTGTAAGCTCTGTTTATTTTCTTTACCCATATTTCTCCTGAGTTGTTCATTTATTTTTTATTGATTTATAAGAGCTTCTATTTATAACAGCTTTTCTCCTTCGAAGAAAAGCTATGACCAACCTAAAGAGCATATTAAAAAGCAAAGACATTACTTTGCCAACAAAGGTCCGTCTAGTCAAAGCTATGGTTTTTCCAGTGGTCATGTATGGATGTGAGAATTGGACAATAAAGAAAGCTGAGTGCCGAAGAATTGATGCTTTTGAAATGTGGTCTTGGAAAAGACTCTTGAGAGTCGCTTGGACTGCAAGGAGATCCAAGCAGTCCATCCTAAAGGAAATCAGTCCTGGGTGTTCATTGGAAGGACTGATGTTGAAGCTGAAACTCCAATCCTTTGGCCACCTGATGCGAAGAACTGACTCATTGGAAAAGACCCTGATGCTAGGAAAGATTTAAAGTGGGAGGAGAAAGGGGCGACAGAGGATGAGATGGTTGGATGGCATCACTGACTCAATGGACATGAGTTTGAGTAAGCTCTGCGAGTTGGTGATGGACAGGGAGGCCTGGTGTGCTGCAGTCCATGGGGTCGCAAAGAGTCAGACAAGACTGAGCAACTGAACTGAAGAGACTTTATATTAACCCCTTTTGTTTTATTTCAAGTACTTTTCCCTATCATTTGTCTTGTCACTTAGTTCACGGTATCTTTGATCAATCAGAAATAGTCTATCAGTCTTTTTCTTTTCTTTAAAGACTCTAGCTTTCACATGATATTTAGAAAGTCTCCCCAACTCAAGATTATAAAAATAAACACTTTTACTTTTCTAGCACTTATGCATTTTATGCTTATAATCTTAACACATTTGGAACCTTTTTATGCAGTTTAATTTACATATACCCATTTAGTGACTACTACTTCTATAAAGCAAAGCATTCCTGCATATAGGTGTCAACAAACTACTACAGTCAATGTTCAAATTAAAGCTTATTAATTACATATTACATGATTTATTTTTAAAACAAACATTATTCTAAGAGCTAAGGCATCTGAATAGCTATGGTGCTGTAATTTTTTTTTTTAATACACAAATAACTTCTAAATGTCTCCATTAAAATTTTCAATAGCATACTAACACTCAGCTGAACGTGACTAAGGCAAGGGGGAAAAACACTTACTTCTCAAATACACTAGATTATGAAACTAAGACTGAGAACAAGACACTGAAACAGAGCTTCCTTGAATTGATATGAGTCTTACCTTGTGAAGGGCTATAAAACAATTAGTCTGGACCTAAAGAAATTTAACACACTATTAATCTGTTCTTCTATATCTTACTAGTGACTGGAGAAATTATAAATGCCATAAATATAAATTAAGATAAGTGAGTAACTCACTAGACTATTATATATGTCAATATATAGTTTTTGACATATATAGTTTTTACAGCACTCAGTAAAGCATCCTTTATAAGCTTTTCCAACTTAGGCTGAAGCTGCACTCCCCTCATAATGGCTTTTTCCCCCTCAATGTTATTATGGGCATCTGCCTAGAATGTCTGAAGAGTTTAAAAATCTAAGCACTTGGTAATATACTGTATTTGCTATAAAGGAAGTGCTTAATACATATATTTTTTGAATAAGTAACATTTATAGAAAGGTATCTTTTAAGGGAAAGAAGAAAGGTAAATATACCTCTAAAAAGACTCTTAGCACAATTTGCAATCTAAATAAAAGATCATGTGCTTTAAAAATTATTTTCATGGCAGGAAGAGTCACAGTGATACGATAGGAGGGAAAATCTGAGCCTGGAGTTAACCAGGCCTGACTAGCTCATGCACTTACTAGCAATCCCATCTTATAAACTCTATTTAATCTCTGACTCTTGTTTTCCTCATCTATGAAATGGAACCTCCACCTCGAGGGTGGAGGTGATGTGTGTAAAGAAGCTAGCACAGGGCTTGGGAGAGAACAGAAACCCCTTGTCACCATCTTCATCACCTTCGTGATCATCAGTATCATCTGGAGATTTCCAAGTAAGGAAGCAATGTGGAAAATGTTAGAGCAAATTACGAAAAATTTTATTAGCAGTAATGGGGGAACGGCGAACAGGCAAAGGAAGGAGAAAAACTTCTAATAAGAATAATGACAAACTGTATGAAACCTGTTCAGTTTCCACGCTTTTAAAGCAAAGGTTTCATTGTGTATAATGAGTGTAGAGCAGAGGCTTGTGCGCTTACTAGCTTTTCACTTAAGTATTTCCCTTATTTCATTTCAAATCTTTACCATCAGAGTGAATGTACCAAATAGATAAAACCTGAAGCACAAACATTAGCTTGATTCCAAATAAAAATCATCTCACAACCAAGGATCAACTGCTATGGTTCAAATACAGTTATGGATCAAATAGTTATGAGACATTTTATCATATTTCTTTGCCAATTTTCTCCTGTTTTCTCTATTCCCTCTTTTCTTTGTCTGTCCGTTCCTTCTCTATTAGTCACACATCAGTTTTCTGAAGGGAGGCTCTAATTTAATTTTCTTATTTCTCTCCTACTATCTGCTTCATTTTTAGCTTTCTTTGACTTGTTCTTCTGAGTTTTTCATAGTTTTTCCTATTTGACAGTTTTTTCTTCTCAAATGTCATGTAATTCTGGGCTGGCCATTCATACTTAAAAACATGATACCAAAAAACTCCTTCGAAGTTATCTTGAGTATTATGTAGGGATTCTGACTGGTGGGCATCACTGTACAGCAAGCCCCTCTGGTAGAAATGCCAGCTGTCAGTACCTATGGCTCTCTTCTCTGGGGTGTTCAGATTCTTGCCCCACTTCCACCTGGCTGCCCAATGCTCTGGGCCTGGTCACAGGAAAGAGCTGCATTTGGTGTGCAGACTTTTATTTAATCCTCCCGTTTTCCGTTTCATGCCTCATTCCCCCCCTTCTCTGGGACTACTGTCCCCAGGCTCATAGCCTCACTGATTCTATTTTGGGAGATACTACACATGCCATTCCTTGCTGGGAAGGGGGAAGGGTGGCTGCCTGCCTGAGCCAGCTGGAGGTAGGGACCAGAGGTTGTTTCTACAGAGACATTCAAACAAAGTCCCTGTGCTGGGTCCCTCCTGTCTGATGCTTCCCCAGACTGGATCCAGCACCTAGTCTGTTCAGAGTTGGCATGGGGGCAAGATATGGAAATGGCCAGCTTTTCACAGGCCTCTTCTACTCTGCTAAGTTATTTCCTCCTCCTCCATGCACTTCCCATCTTTATACACTGTGGATTACAGAAATCTGCTAGTTTCAGGGAATATGGTTTGAATTTTTCTTGTTCTCACTGTTTGGGGGTAATTTGAGAGGAAAAAAGGGAGGAATAGTCATTGGAAGGACTGATGCTGAATACTGAAGCTTGAATACTTTGGCCACCCGATGCAAAGAGTTGACTCATTGGAAAGGACCCTGATGCTGGAAAAGATTGAGCGCAGGAGAGGGAGCAGCAGAGAATGAGATGATAGCACCACCAACTCGATGGACATGAATTTGAGCAAACTCTGGGAAATAGTGAAGGACAGGGGAGCCTGGCATGCTACTGTCCATGGCGTAGCAGATAGTTGGACACGACTTAGCAACTGAACAAGAAGAACAAAAACGGAGGAAAGTCTTTATGCGGCCTTTTTTATGAAAGTTGTGGTTCCATTTTAGAAGTCAGTGCCTCTTTCTAAAGGCAAACATTTTATGAATCCTTACTCCCTCTAACAGGGGCTTCCCAGGTGGTACAATGGTAAAGAATCCACCTGCCAATGCAGGAGGCCCAGGAGACGAGATCTCTAGGAAGATCCTCTAGAGAAGGAAATGGCAACCCACTCCAGTATTCTTGCCTGGAAAATCCCATGGACAGATGACTCTGGCCAGCTATAGTCTGTGGGGCTGCAAAGACTTGGACACAACTGAGCAACACTCCCTCTAATAGAAGACTAATAAACTACTGGCAGAGCAATAAATAACATCTTAATCTCTGATTTCAACAAAAATCCCTCATTCTAAACACCCCAATAACTGAATGTCAGATCTTTCCCTGTATACTGCTAGCCCTTCAAACTGTAAGTTTGAGATTTTACATTAACGACCTTCAAGAGTGTGTGCATGATATACTCTAAAATACAAAGTTCTCTGTCACGTGACTTGCCTCCAGGAGCCTTTCATTCAACAAGGTTCTGAGGCATTTTCTGATTTAGCAACCAAAAATTATAAATTTGTAAAAAATACATGACTTTTTATAGTTTCTTAGTGGTGATAAGAGCATTACAGAGGATCTTCATACCATATCCTGCTTGTATCACATTTTCTTACTGGACACATATGACTGCCATCAAATGCTATCCCTACCATACTGCCTACAGAAGAAACCTGCCCTTCCCCAGCAAAAAAAAAACATATTTAACAAATATCTTCTACTTTAACGTAAAATAGTCTCTTTTGAGGTCAGCTGGAAACTCCTACTAATTTTTGTCCCTTTCCTCACTAATGTCCACTGACACGCTGAGAGCATATAGATTCTCGCCGCTTCAACTATACCCACTGTGATAACAGATTCTAACCTTCTCCGTTCTTGATCTTCAGGCTCCGTCCAGTCCCTAATTACTGTCACCAAAGTATTTCCATTCGGATGTTTCTGCACCATTCAAACTCAGTACTAAATATTTCGCCCTATCACATCAGCTCTCCTAGATCCCCCATTTTCTTTCCTTGAAGCAAACCTATCTAACACCTCTGTCTTCTCTTCAGTTCCCACACATCCAGTCACCAAGTCCTTGTGTTTTTCCTTCTAATGTTCTTCATCCCTCCTCTTTCCCCCAATGCCATTATCCTAATTCAGGCTCATGTTAGGAACAGTAGTTTAAAACCCACTTAACTCGTCTCCTTGCATCAAACTCCCCTATCAACACAAAAAAACTTCCTTCACTTTCTATCTGCTCTCTAGATGTTCTCTAATTTCTTACCTCTCCTTTTCCAAAAAACAAGAAGAAAAAAATCACTTGTCAACATATTACACCCTAACTCCTGCCTTTTCACTTTTCAGTCTCTCACCACTCTCTCCAGCGTCATTCAGTGTTCAGACGCCCCCATACACCATGTTCTTCTCCCCTGCACGCCTCTGTCCAGTGGTCCTATCACCTTTTCTCCCCAGTGATAAAGGATGATCACATTAGCCTCATCAAGTGTGGCTCCCTTGACTCCCAAGATCTCCAAAAAAGGATCTGAAGCTCTTCCTCTGTGACTATTAAATAGAGTGCCACCCCTTTATCTATCGCCTGTGATAAATGCAATGATAATTTCCTGGCCCTGAACCTGATTCTGGGCTCCAAAAATCACTGCCGATGGTGAACGCAGCCATGAAATTAAAAGACGCTTACTCCTTGGAAGAAAAGTTATTGACCAACCTAGACAGCATATTAAAAAGCAGAGACATTACTTTCCCGACAAAGGTCTGTCTAGTCAAAGCTCTTGTTTTTTCAGTAGTCATGTATGGATATGAGAGTTGGAATATAAAGAAAGCTGAGCACTGAAGAATTGATGCTTTTGAACTGTGGTGTTGGAGAAGACTCTTGAGAGTCCCTTGGACTGCAAGGAGATCCAACCAGTCCATCCTAAAGGAAGTCAGTCCTGACTATTCACTGGATGGACTGATGCTGAAGCTGAAACTCCAAAACTTTGGCCACCTGATGCGAAGAACTGACTCACTGAAAAGACCCTGATGCTGGGAAAGATTGAAGGTGGGAGAAGAAGGGGACGACAGAGGATGAGAGGGTTGGATGGCATCACTGACTCAATGGACATGAGTTTGAGTAAACTCCGGGAGTTGGTGATGGCCAGGGAAGCCTGGCATGCTGCAGTCCATGGGGTCACGAAGAGTTGAACATGACTGAGTGACTGAACTGAACTGAACTGTACCTGTCTGTGAGATTGCAGCCTGGGAGACTCTTAAGGGCAACAGTTGTTTCTTATTACTTTCATAGCCCCAGTGCCAAGCACAGACCTTCATTCAACATTTACTGAGCACTGAATCAAATGCCCTGAATCAAAGACACTCAGCTACCTTGCTCCCAAGCTGTGACCTTCTCATTTCCCATAAGCTGCAGACTAAATCCTTTCCATGGTTTATGCACCGAACATCAAATAATAATAAAATTAATCACGCTGGATGTGATCACTGTAAATGCCTAGGTAATGATTACACATGGGCAGAGTGGGAGGAGGTTGTGACTGGGATGGGACACAGGAAGAGGTTTCAGGAGTGGGGAAACAGTTTTACTTCTTCACCAGACGGTAGTTTCAAGGCAACCTGCCTTAGGATAATTCATTAACCCGCAGGACTAAGCCGTGTGGCTTTCTGTGGCTGTTTCTCTTGCAATATGATGTAATTATATTAGTCTAACTTAAAATTACTAACGTATAAAATATGGCTACTCACCAAAACAGAACTCAGCCTTTGGCCTTAGTTTAGTTGCATCGCTAACCTAACAAGAGAGAGAAATGAATCACTCACTTCTTCATATGCTATTACAATCAACCTTAAACACTGTGTGAACTTCCACATGTATGATTTCTCAGGACTCACACACATTTAGCACATAGATCTAAAGTTAAACTTTAAGGCAAATGAAAAAGAACTATAAATTAAATTTAGAACATGGGTCCCAAATGTAAAGATGCGCAAAAACAAATGATACTTTGATGCTCTCTTTGAACAAAATTGTTTTTTCTTCAAAGAAAGTATGAACAAACTGAAAATAAACCAGTAAGTTTTATGTCACACATATAAACATTTTTGGTTTCATGTAATTTTCAAAATACCCTCAATGAATACAGAAACCATGAATTCTTCCCAAATTACATATTTCTAAATTAACTGCATGAGGAAACGGTGGTGGGTAAGGGCCAGATTGTATATTTAATAAAGTCCAAAAATCCAGAAGACACTAATCTGCAATGAGGAAGCCAAAATGGCACTGGATCCTCCCTTGTACATTAAAATGCCCTAGGGTAAGGGACCTCCCCCTTTACTACATGCAGCACATGGTTCCACGTGGAAAGTGAACAACTAGCTGCACCTGGCCGCTGCCAGCCCTTTAAATAAAGCAGCTCCCATGGAAGCCCATTCACGGCTGTTTGCCATGCTGCTGCCCAGGGTCAGAACTTAGAACTGTAGCATCTGTTCTGTACCTTCAGAAGGAATTCTAAGTTCAGGTTTCCTGACTGATCCCAACTACAAATTCAGAGCACTGAGTCACAATGAAATTTGTCCCGGGGATAAATTCTGGGGGAAAAGTGCCATGTCTAAAGTAGAGTACAAGTGTACAATGCAAACTTCAGTACGCTGTGGGGCAGAGGTGAAATTTCACTACACAGAGAAGGTTATATTTAAAAAAGGAAGCAATGGAGGAGGGGAAAGCAGCAGCCAGTCAATCTGCCTGTTTTACTGAATTAATATCCTAATCCTTAAAAAGACCTCCCATTTTTTAAAAGACCAGGCAATAAGCAATTGAAAAGATACAGGCACATGGGCAATTTCTACCTCAACTGCCTATTCCAATAAAATAGGCCTTTCCACATCACTTCACTAAGAGTCAAAAATCCCTGTCAGCATGTTTACACTGCAGTATATGTATACTGCAGGCAATCAAGTAAACTGACAAGGGGGTGGGGTGTTGTGAGACATCTCCAGTTTATTCTACAATGGAATCCTACACTTCCTAACAATAGTCTCTACAGAATTTAAGTTGCAAGCTACCCTGAAGTATTACTAAACGTCTTACATTTATAGGAACACTTGAGGTATACTTAAGACAAAATTTGTTTTCTGCAAATTTACATAATAATGATTTTAAAGTAAACCATTTCCCCTTAAATATGTAATTTTTGTTGTCCAAGGACTATTTTATTTTTTGGTCAATGAGAATGAATAGCTCTATTATGATACTGATAACAAAGCTTTTTATTTATCAAAAATATCTTTTTCTTTTAAACAGAGGCATACTTGTAAACTGGCCCTCTGATGAAGACCTTTGCTAATAAATCACAATATATGCATAATAGTATGTATATGCATATTATTTAATCATACTGTGTTGCTACTTTCATATCTCAAGTCATCATCAAGCTTATTACTTTCTGTAAAACAAAACTATTAATAGTTCCTCAGCATCTCTCTATCTCAGTTCCCAAAACACTAATAAAAGATAATAAGAGGGGAAAAACTACCTAATACAAATTAAATTTTTGAAAAGAAAAACAGTATTGCAAAAATTTATGAAAAGTCAACAAACATGAAAAGAAATTAGTAGAGACAAAGTGAAATGAGGGAAAAATCATCTTTCATCATGAAGATAGTTCATATGCTCCTCAAAGACGTAAAGAAACAAAAAGTCAAAGGTAATGAGATTAAAAATTAGTTTAAATAAATACAGATTTAGAAAAATCTTCACCAGATTTCCCAAAGACAGAACCTATTAACAGATCAATCTCCCCTTCTGACATCCACATGCCTAATCATAAAAGTTAATGTTAACTTCCCAATTTGCTACATTCTATAATTTAACTCTGTATTCTTTCTAAATTTGATAAAATTTCCTAATTTTACCAAAGAACTTCCTAAACATAGTAATCAAGTACTGTTTTCAGCGTGATATGAACCACAACATCATCTTAAATGACAAGGAGAGGAGTCGGCTCCTTCTGTTCACACTCTCATTCTAAGGGATCTTCATTCAAGCATGAATGTAAGACAATACGAGAGACTACCTTTGAAATGTAGGTAAGTTTAATGGCGCCAACACGTGATGATCCAGAAGGTAGGTTCTATAAACAAATTATTAATATATAATTAATATTCAACATTACAAATTTATTTCACATAAAATGTCCTATACACACTAAAAAAAAGTTAAGAAATCAGATGTTTAGATGTCACACTTTACAAGTTAACTTTTCAGTTCAAGTATTTACTAGGTTTGAAATCAAGTGGACAACATGGATAACACTGAACTCTTTCTGTTCCACCACAACGCATTATTATAGCTAAAGTCTATTTTGTTATCATTATATATAAACTTTTTTCATGAGCTAAACAAACCATAAACAAGATCAGATTTTGCTTCAGAAAGCAATGGGGAAAAAATATTTAGACATAAAACAAACACAAAGGTAAGAAATTTCAAAAGAGTACATATATTACTTTGTTTTATTAAAATTACTAAATCACATATATCTCTTTAAAAAGACTGGATTTTTATTATTAAATTATTTATTATTTAAATTATGTTAGTATCTATTACACCATTACTAATCTACATTGATATCATTTTTCAAGAAAATTATTAACACTTTTAAAACCATATGCAGGGAATGTATATATTGGCACATTCATAAAAAATGTAATTATTCTTCCCTTCCCAAGTTTGGGATATGGTACGTGTTTTAAAAGAAGGAGAATCATTTCTGGCTGAGGCTATCAGAAAAGACTCAATGGAAGAATAAAAAGCATTGAAGCTGTACTTTATAAAGAAAAAGTTCAAAACACAAAGAGCAGGAGAGAGAATATTCCAGGCAGAGAAACAGATAAGCTTCACCAAGCAGATGACGATGTTCTGTAATGAAACGGGAAAGAGATTGTGCTGGGCTGTAAAATGGGGTCATACAGGGTTGAAGTAGGAAACAGTGGTTTAGGAACTTAAACTAACAACCTAATTATAGAGGACCTAAATAAGAAACAAAGTAGCAAGGAATTTATACTGCTGAGACTTGGAGGGAATTCCCTAGCCATGCAGTGTTTAGGTCTCAGTCCTTTCAGTGTTGTAGCAGGGGATCAATCCCTGGTCAGGGAACTAGGATCCTACAAGCAGCCAAAAAAAAAAAAATATATATATATATATATATATAATTGAAACCATTAAAGAGGGCTTGTAAGCAGTTCTGTAACCAAACTGTGCTTTAATTAACATGTCTTGGGACTATAATAAACAGGGAAGATGGAGATGGGAAAACCAGATAGAAGAATCTGGAAAAAAGTAATAAACATAAACGTAAAGACTGATAGATAATTTCAAAAGTAAAAATAAAACAATCCTGATTTTGAAAGTTTCCTCCACTGTAGATTAAGGATCAATTTTTAACTTCCTTCATAATAATGTACATTAAAGAAAAAAATCTATGGGCTTATTCTCATGAACGACTAGGAGGTATCTGTCTCAAACCTCTGTAAGCTTAGTAGAAACAGTTAATGATATGGAAGCCTAGACATTTAAAAGACAAGATTGTCAAACACAAACTGATTATTGTTTACAGGGATGAGTCTTTTCAAACCTGTCAATTCTATGCAGAGTAAAACTGTGTTATGTTTTGCTTTAAACTCCAGACTATATATTGATACAAGCTTCTAAATTTATATCATAAATAAATATGTACATAAAATAAAATTGTAACTTTTAATGTGTACCTTTAAATGGTTGCCCTTATATAAAATGTTTTATGTTTAAAGGGTTTTTTCTTTTCAATTTGGATAAGGAAATGAAATGTTAAAATGTCTTCAATCTCTTCTAATCACTATCAACGAGTTTTTTTTTTTTTCAAACACTGCTACTCCACAATTAAAAATCATTATTTTTCTTTTAAGTCCTCCATAATTCTATCATTTGAACTAGCTGAATACAGCTCTAATCCCATGGGTGAGAAAAAGAAATGAGCAACTAGGTCCTGACTGCATGACATAAAGGGTCATAGATTAGGGACACAGTACAATGAAATATAAGTACCTGGAAGATAAAGGAAATTCAAAATACCTAGTTTCTACAAAGCGGTATGATTGTTGCCAATTTCAATCAGAAAAGAAGTGGGTTTCAAATCTGTTACTTGACAATGAACAAGAAGTAATAAACTAGTATGACATTTAAGATAAAAAGGGAAACAAACCATTTGCTCTTATGAGTTCCTCTACTCCTTTTGTGAAAATCCTCTTTCAGGTTTTTTCAAATTCACTTTCTAATAAAGCTACTTAATTAATTCTCCACCATTTCTCACACCATCAACAAAGCACAGAAAGCCCCAAATTGATTCCCTAGTAATACTCTAGAATGGATTTTTAAACCAATGGTTAATGTGAAGAAAGCAGTGATCAGAGGAAGAATGGCTCCCTAAGGACAGGGTATTAAAATCAGTAAAACAGTGTTACAGCATGCAACATACGCAACCAGGCTGAATCATATGAAATGGCCATTTTTTTTTTTCAGTAGATCAAAATGGTAGTAAAATGGCAATTTCATGCGGTTCAACCACAATAATCTTAGCAAGACATTTTACTCAAGTTTTCATGAAGAAATATGTGTTAATAAATTTTAAAGAGACACAAAGCTGGTATTGAAGGCTAATACACTGGATAATAGAATGCAGATTGTAAAAGATTCTTATTAGTGGAATGAAGAGATAAAATTAAGAACAAACTGAATAAAAAGACAGATTTAAAATCCTGCACTCCATTCAAAAAAACTAATGGGGTAATTAATTACACCACAGAAATCTGGCTTTAAGAGTTCATGTGAAAAAGATCTAGCTAAGTACACACTTTAACATATACCCTCCTTGCTACAGTCAAAGCCACCTGTTTTCCAGGTACACCACAAGGTTCCTTACTTTGATTTCTTGCCCCATGCTATTGGGTGAGCGCCAAATACCCATTTCTCCACTTCTTGGTCAAAATCATACTCTTTCTTCCAGGTCAATTTCAAATGTTTCTACCACTTCTGGGAACACTTTCACTCCTTCTGCTAGCTACAATCACAACTTTCCTCTGAAATCCAAGTTTATGGTTCCTGCGGTGTAATACACATATTCTATTTTGTTCTTTTCCTTTAGTTCTGTTTAAGTGGGAAGTACTGACAAAAGGAGAAATTCTAAGGAGAAGAACCTATTATATGAAGACAGAGAAACAATCAAGCAGTTGTAAATAACATTCAGGAGAAACTGTACAAGAGTCAACCAGATCTTACGAAAGAGACAAATCAAGGGAAGCTCATGGTAGAACCTGAGAACAGCTCGTGTGGGGAGGAAAATTGGAAACTGGAATCTAGTGAACTGTAATAAGAGGGGGTCACGAGGGGCTAAGTCACTCCTCATCTTGGAAACGTGGAGGGGGACTGTGATACAGATAGAGAGATGGACAGTAAAAAGGAGGAACTGGATTCATGTTTTTAAAAAAAGGAAAAAAGAAGATAAACATGAACTTTTGATTTCTGCCGACTTGCTCCTTCTCCCAATGACTCTGGTCAAGTAAATAAAGGTATTAATCACGTACCTGCATAGACAGGTTACTATCACCCAAGAAAGTTGGTCACACTTAGAGATAAGGGAGTAAAACAAGGTATCGATAAGTTCAATAACGACAAGGACAGACAAGACACAGTTCCCAGCAAAAAAAAGCCTCATACAAGGCCAGCAATCAAACAGTGTAAACTGAATTATAATACAAATAATCCTCCAAAACTTGAAAGGCTGCATGTGGATACAGGACTAAATGTATAGAGAATCAGAGGGTAAAAGTGGATCCATAAATAGAAGACACAAAGAACTAGATTTTGGCATGCAAAACAATAATTAAAGCTGTCTCAAATATAATAAATACTTTTCAGTAATGTGTAGTTCAAACAACATAGTGAACATCAGGGATAAGTGGGTCTCTTGCATTAAGGAGGAGATTGAATTAATACTAAGGATTAAGATCCCTTACAACTAAAAATGAAGTTTATAATTTCTTTTAATTATCAGTAGAAGTTGTCAGTAATATCTGATATAGTAAATGATAAATGTATAAACTTCAAACCCAAGATATACGACATTATATTTTCTAAGATAATGGCTGATGATCAACTTCCAGTTACATTGTGTGAGCTTGTGCACATTATAAACCCCTAGAGGCCTTGATTATCACCTTATTACCTTTCATATAAGAGAATTTTTTTAAAAAACCTACCACTATCAAGCTCCAATTCACCATCTCTCCTTGGTCTGTCCTCATTAGAAGAGAGGATGAAGGGATGTTTGCTTCCTGACTGAATTTGCTTTTCACAAAGTCCTGCTGGGAATACTCAGAACCCTGTGGCCTTCAAAGGTACTATCAACTGACTATTTTTTCAATTGTCACGTATTTATCCTATTCTCTTTTTTCTTTGATTTTTTTTTTTTTTACTGAAGTATAGTTGATCTACAATGCTGTGTTAATTTCTGCTGCATACATATATATGTGTGCAGAAAATGAACATATTTTCTGCATGAATGAAGAAAATGAAAGAAAATGAATTCATTTTTATATTCTTTTCCATTATGGTTTATCTCAAAGTATTAAATATAGTTCCCCACAACTCAAATTCTATATGAATAAATATTAATGTATTAGCAATATGCATTCTGCCTAATCTAAAATCAATACTAAAGAGAAAAGAATACCAGACTAGTTGTTAGGGGCTCTGGTTCCTTCTCTGTGAAGCAGAACAGAACCTCCTACCAGTCCCTGCTCTCCTTAACTTTTCATTCCTCACCTGTACAGGTCACTCCCTAGACCAGATCAGCTTAGAAGTTTGCTAGGGACTCATCTCTTGCTTTGCACATACTTCCTTGCAATATACATCTCAATTTGAATTAAGAGTTTCATGGGTAAAGAAAATTTAAAACTATTCAACAGATGATCTCCAGGCCAAGGCCTCTCACAGATCTTAAAAATGGGATTCTAATTTTTAATATATGACATCTGCCCCCAATAATTTGCAAGGTAACAAAAAAAATCAAATTCACAAATGGCTGTCACTCAAGTCTGACACTAAAAGATGAAAGGACCACACAAGTGCCAGAGTGTCAACTTGGTTACGCAGTTTATTTACCAGAAGATAGTAGTATTTATCTTAGAGACAGTATCTTTTTTTTTTTTTTAATAAATTTATTTATTTTAGTTGGGGGCTAATTACTTTACAATATTGTAATAGTTTTTGCCATACATTGACATGAATCAGCCATGGGTCTACATGTGTTCCCCTTCCTGGACCCCCCACCCACCTCCCTCCCCATCCCATCCCTCTGGGCCATCCCATTGCCCCGGCCCTGAGCCCTTGTCTCATGCATCGAACATGGAATGGTGTTCTGTTTCACATATGATAATATACATGTTTCAATGCTATTCTCCCAGAACGTCCCACCCTCACCTTCTCCCTCAGAGTCCATAAAATTGTTCTATGCATCTGTGTCTCTTATTCTGTCTCGCATATAGGGTTATCGTTACCATTTTCAAATTCCATATATATGCATTAGTATACTGTATTGGTGTTTTTCTTTCTGGCTTACTTCACTCTGTATAATGACAGTATCTTAAATCTAAATAATCCAAAAACTTTCTACCAGAGTTAAGAGTTGTTTCTCCCAAGGAAGGAAAAACATAAACACATGCATAAATTTTTATCAAACAAACTGAGCTTCATCTTCTGAACTTTAACTCAGTAGGAGCTGGGGGTACAGGGCAAGGAGAATAGTAGAAATAAGTAGTCAATAGTAATAAATTTAAACATATGTTGTTTAGGAAGACAAATCCTAACACCTGCATAGTATATCAAATACTTTAATAATTAATAATTAAAATTCATATGCTTTTGAAGAGGGAACCTTCTGGATTTTACAAACCTGTGGATTATCCATGTACCATACAAAACTATCCTCTCTGGTATCCAGTATGAAGTACCTCCGAAGAAATTTCCCACTGTTTTCATTTTCTTCAATGTCTAGAAAACCACAAATGCGATTCTGACGATCCACATAAGGCATTTCTGAGCTTGAACATTACACTGTAAAAAAAAAAAAAAAAATTAGCAGTAAGTACTTCTCAGTGGACTTCAAGCATAAAACATGCTATGGTACAGTTCATTAAACAAAGAGTCTACTTTCCAACATTAGTTGGGAGCTGATTAATGTGAATACATAAAAGCAAGGGCAAAAATCACTCGCAATTACGCTTATTGTGAGTGGTTACTATATGCAACTGTACACTGATGGGGACAAAGGAGAGGTATTCATCTCAGTTGAATAATTTACTTCCTTTTTTCCCCATGAGTAGGCACCATCATCCTCTCTTCATGTTAATAGATAAGAAACTTAACAGTGAGTAGGGGAAGTGACTTTCCAAAATTAGTGAACTAGTAGGTAATGAAACAAAACATGAACCAAGATTCTTGGACTCTAGAGCTTGTATCCTAACCTTTCCATCTAAAACCCTTAGAGTTATTAAAACCAAAATGAATCAAAATAAAGTAAGCTAACATGATAAAAACAGAGATAAGCAGGTATTCTATGCTTAGTCACTCAGTCGTGTCTGACTTTTTGCAACACCATGGACTGCAGCCCACCAGGCTCCTCTGTCCATGGGGATTCTCCAGGCAAGAATACTGGAGTGGGTTGCTACGCCCTCTTCCAGGAGTTCTTCCCAACCCAGGGATCGAACCCGGGTCTGCCGCATTGCAGGTGGATTCTTTACTGTCTGAGTCACCAGAGAAGCAGGTACTATGTGCCTCCTAACAGAAGACACAAACGTCAGCAATGAAGTGCATATAACCAAAAACATGTTTTATCTCAATCTGATCAAGTCTCTAGATTTCCCTAAGGCCAACTTGTAACTCACAGGAAATAAAGAACACAGAGGAACGTATCAAACTGCACCACAGTTATTCAATCAGCGAAAGTGGGGAACATTAGGACCAAAAGTCCACTTTCTTCAGCAAATAAATTATTACAGGAAAGAGAGAGAGAGTAGAGAGAAGTTACAGATGAAAAGAAACTTCAGAGGCATATTGTATTCTGATTCTGAAGGACTGAAATTTTTGTTGTGTTGATTAAAGTTAAAAACCATGACTTGGGTAAAAAGCAGTGTTTCCATCCATTTTTCTCTAAGAAACTATAGATATATGATTCCCACCCTATGTGATGCAAATCTCTAGATTGTTCTTACTCTGGGCCTTCCAGAGCCAGTGTCAACAACTTATGACAGATTGAATTATTTATGTAACTAGTTCTTCATTAAACTCATGGTGAAAATTCAGTTAGAATATGCCCTGATACACTGCCTATCTAAATCACTCATCTGTACCCAGCTAGAGAAATGGTGAAACACACCAAAATGTTTTAAACAAAACTATCCATTAAGTTTGTATACATGTGTTATCATAAATCTGACACTTGGAGATAATTTTTTAATGAACTTACCCAAAGTCTTAGAAACTTCTAAAATGTAACCAAAACTTGCAAAATCAATACACTATACTAAAACATATTAACAAGTAAAAACGAGCAACTTGTGTGGTATACTGCCATGAAGAAAGATGTAGGCCAAAGGAATAGAATTAAGAGTCCAGAGACAAACCAATACATTTGTGGCTGATTTTCAACAAGGGTGCCAATATCACCCAATGGGAAAGAACAGCCTTTTTAACAAACAGTGCTGGGACAACTGGCTATTCACATGAAACTTACATTTTTTTACTCTCTCAGTCTTGTCCAACTCTTTGTAACTCCTCTTCTGTCTCCAGACAAGAATACTGGAGTGCAGTGCCATGCCCTCCTCCAGGGGTTCTTCCCAACCCAAGGATTGAAGCCAGGTCTCCTGCATTGCAGGCAGAGTCTTTACCGCCTGAGCTACCAGGGAAGCCCTATACACATGCTTTAGAATTAAACTGGACCTCTATCTTAAAGGGCTTCCCTGAGAGCGCAGTTGGTAAAGAATCTGCCTGGAGATGGGAGATACATGTCCACCCATGGCTGATTCATGTCAATGTATGGCAAAAACCACCACAATATTGTAAAGTAATTAGCGTCCAATTAAATTAATTTTAAAAAAAAAAGAAAAAAAGAATCTGCCTGCAATGCAGGAGACCCCAGTTTGATTCCTGGGTTGGGAAGATCCACTGGAGAAGGGATAGGCTACCCACTCCAGTATTCTTGGGCTTCTCTTGTGGCTCAGCTGGTAAAGAATCTATCTGCCTGCAATGAGGGAGACCTGGGTTTGATCCCTGGGTTGGGAAGATCCTCTGGAGAAGGGAAAGGCTACCCACTCCAGTATTCTTGGGCTTCTCTTGTGGCTCAGCTGGTAAAGAATCTATCTGCCTGCAATGAGGGAGACCTGGGTTTGATCCCTGGGTTGGGAAGATCCTCTGGAGAAGGGAAAGGCTACCCACTCCAGTATTCTGACCTGGAGAATTCCATGAACTGTATAGCCCATGGAGTCACAAAGAGCTGGACACGACTGAGAGACTTTCACTTTCTTGTCTTACACCATATACAAAAAATAACTCAAAATGAATTAATCAAAATATAACAGCTAAAACTATAAAACTTTAGGAAAACAGAAGAAAATCTTCATGACCTTGGATTTGACAATGAATTCTTATAGGACACTGAAAGCACAAACAACAAAAGAAAAAATAAGACAAACTGGACTTCATAAAAATTAAAAATTTTTTTGCATCAAAGGACATCAGGAAAATGAAACAAAAACCTGTAGAATGGGAGGAAATATTTGAAGTCACAGTCTAATATCCAGAATATACAAAAAAAACCTCTTAAACTCAACAACAAAAATACAAATCCAGTTTAAAAATGGACAAAGGACTTAAAACAACATTTCTCTCAAGAAGAGAAGCAAATAGTCAGCCAGCACACAAAAAGATGCTTGATATTATTTGTCACTAGGGAAATGTAAATCAAAAACACAATGAGCTACCACTTCACACCCACTAGGATGGATATAATTAAGAGAGGAAAATCATAAGTATCGGCAAGGAAGTAGAGAAATTGGAACCCTCCTACATTGCTGGTGGGAATGTAAATGGCACAACAGCTGCATAAAACAGTTTGGTGGTTCTTCAAAAGTTAAACACAGAATTACCACGTGACTCAGCATCTCCACTCCCAGGTATATATCCAAAAGAATTAAAACACTTATACATGAACTTATGCTTATACTTATACTCAAAAACTTATATATGAACGTTCACAGCAATACTAACCACAAGAGCCAAAAAGTGTAAACAACCCATGTCCATCAACATGTATAATACATACAATGGAATATTATCTAGACACAGAAAGGAGTGAGCTATCAATACAATACTTTAAATCAAATTCCAAGATATTTTATAAAAACTGATGAGGTGATTCTATTCTACTAGTTGAAATGCAAAGAGCTAGAAAGGCTAAATCTATTTTCCAAAGAACAGACTTACACTACTTGATTTCAAGACTAACCAGAGAGCTACAGCAATAAAGATAGTGTAGGACTGGTGAAAAGATAAATACAGGGAACAGAATAGCATCCAGAAACAAACTCATATATATATACTGTCAACAGATTTTCAACAGATGTCAATGCAATTCCAAACATCTTCAACAATGACGTTGGAACAGTTAGTGAGCCACGCGGAAAAAAATTAACTTGAAATGGATCGGAAACCTAATATACAATTAAAATTCTAATACATATATATATATACACACATATATAAAATATATACTGATATATATTTTATGAATATATGGGATTCCCAGGTGGCTCAGTGGTAAAGAATCCACCTGTCAATGCAGGAGATTCAGGAGATGCGGGTTGGATCCCTGAGTTGGGCAGATCCCCTGGAGGAGGAAATGGCAACCCACTCCAGTATTCTTGCTGGGAGAATCCCGTGGACAGAGACGGCTACAGTCTGTGGGGTAGCAGAGACTTGGACACGACTGAGCGCACACACACATATATCAATATATACATACATGAATGAAAGTCTTCATGACCTTAGTGTTAGACAAAGATTTCTTAGGTAAGACATGAAGAGCCTAAACCATAGAAATGGTTAATATAATGGACTTCATCAAAATTAAAAACTGCTCTTTGAAAGACACCAGTAAGAAGTCAAATGATCAGCTGCAGAACATGAGAAAATATTCAGTACACATGTATCTATCACATAACACATATCCAAAAATAGGGAAGGAACTATTACAATAAGACAAAAAAAATTGGAAAATAGGCAAAAAAATTCTGAACAGACAAGTCAACAAAGAAGATATACATAGTTTTTAAAAAATAATAAAAAGAAAAAAGACATACAAATAATAAATAAGCATATAAAGATGCTCATCATCATTAGTCAAGATGTTACAAATAAAACCTGCAAGATACCACTGCACACCTACTAAAATGGCTAAAACAAAAACAAAGAAAACCCTGGCAATACCCAACGTTGGCAAGGATGTGAAGCAAATGAACACTCTCATATTGCTGATGGGAATGCAAAATGGCAAAGCAACTTGGGAAGACACTTTGGCAGTTTCTTAGAAAGTTATACCTACCCTTAACAATATGACCCAGCAATCACACTCCTAGGCATTTATCCAAGTGAACTGCAATCTTACGTTTACACAAAGTGAAGTGAAAGCGAAAGTAGCTCAGTCGTGTCCGACTCTTTGAGACCCCATGGACTATGCAGTCCATGGGATTCTCCAGGCCAGAATACTGGAGTGAGTAGCCTTTTCCTTCTCCAGGGGATCTTCCCGACCCAGGGATGGAACCCAGGTCTCCTGCATTGCAGGCGGATTCTTTACCAGCTGAGCCACAAGGGAAGCCCATCTACAGGCAAATGTTTAAAACATTATTCATAATTGGCAAAAAAACAGAATCAAACCAAATGTTCTTTAACTGGTAAATGAAGAAACTGTGTCACATCCAATACAATGGAATACTCCTCAGCAAGATAAAGGAACAAACAAAGGAGAGATGCATACAGTGTGTGTAAATGCCAGATGCATTTTGCTAAATGAGAGAAGTCAGACCAAAAGGCTGCAGGGACAAAGAACAGATCAGTGAGAGTGGCTGACTTCAAAGGGTAATTTATGGAGTGAGGAAACTGTTCTGATCATGATTGTGATAGGATACACAACTATGTCTTTATCAAAAATAGGCTCACGTATCACACAGAGTGAGCTGTACTGCATACAAATGAAAGGAGAAAAAAAAACCTACAGTGATATAAAGCAGACAAGAGTTGCTAGGGCTTGTGATAGGCCTGACTACAAAAGAACACTCGAGAAAAAATTTTCTGGCAACATAGCTGTTGCATATCTAGACTGTGGTAGAGCTTAAACAATTACATGCATCCATCAAAACTTATAGAACTGCACACTAAAAGGGGTAAAATTCACTGTATGTAAAATTGGGGTAAAATTCACTGTATGTTAAATTATACCTCAATAATGGTGATATATTTTTAAAACATACACACTCACCCAGAATGGCTAAAATTAAAACAGACTGACACCACCAAATATTGTCAAAGGTGTGGTGCATCCAGAATTTATGCATTGCTGATGGGAATGTAAAATGGTACAATCACTGTGGGAAAAGTTCTGGCAATAAAACCAAACGTACACCTAACCTATGACCCAGACACTCTATTCCTAAGTATTTACTCAAGACAAATGAAAATATATTCATGCAAAGACTAATTCATAAATATTCATAGCCGCTTTATTCATAATAGCTCCAAACCAGAAACACAAATGTCCATCAAAAGGTGAATAGATTTTAAAAATGTAGTATATTTATAGTATGGAATAGCACTCTACAATATAAAGGAACTCGTAATGCATGCAACAGTATGGTCAAAACTCATCAATTGTTAACTTTAAAAGTTTAGTCTATATAGTTTAACTCCAAAAATTTTTTAAAATCTAGGACAAAAAATTCATTGATAAATGTGACTACAAATAATTTTTTAAAAAATATTTTGTGTGGCAAATCCTGACAGTAAGTCAAAACCAATAGAAAATACTTCCACCTTACATGACAAAAGGCTAACCTCCCTAAAATTTAGCTTGCAAGAAATGTCAAGGAAAACATACCAAAACTTCAACAGAAAAATCAATTAAGACATGAACAGATATTCTACAAGGAAAAACATAAAAATGACCCTTAAACATATGAAGAGATGCTCAGCTTCACTCTTAATAACAAAATCCCAAAATAATACACAGATATAGCAGACATTGCTACTGACATCACAAAAAATGGCAACAGACTTCATGTGCCTCCTTGTGGCATTTATACCATCTATCATTTCCGGGGGAAAAAAGTGTAAAAATACTCGAAAAAGATCTAACTACCAGTTTATAGGAAATAGAGAAGACAGAGAAAAGAAAATGTTCAACTATATCAGAAATTCAAATAGAAAAAATTCAAATTCTTGAAGTTTCTCAGGACAAACAACATGGTTTCTTCAGAAATGAATTCCAAGGGAGTAGAGGGAAAGAAACTGGAGGAAGAACCTATAAATTAAAAGCCCTGAAGAGACATAATCACAACATGTGGACCTTGTTTAAATCTTGTTAGTAACAACAACACTGACTTATCTAAGGAAACTGGGTATTTGAATACTGCCTCTAGATATTAAGGAAATAGCTAATTTTTTTTCCAGTGCAATGACATTGTGGTTATATTATTAAGAAAATGGATCCTTATCATCTAGAGATATTTATTCACACAAAGCATTATCTGAATAATCTGGAAGGAGGGATGGGTGAAGGAGGGATGGCCCAGGTTGGCATCTGTTGGGGCTAAATGCTGGGTACTGCAGCTACACCATTCTGTCTACTTTTGTGGATATTCACAGCTCTTCATTACAAAAAGAAAAGCTACCCCCAAAATCTATACTGCACAGAGATACCATTTCTCATCTATGAGACTAGCAAAAATTCCAAAGTTTGACAATATGCTATACTAGTAAGGCTGTGAGAAAATAGAATCTCTTAAATTGCTAGTGGGAATGCAGAATGGTACAGCCCTACTGAGGTGAATTAGGCATCACTTAACAAAATCAAATGTGCATTTCCCCTATGGCTGACAATCCTACTTGCTGTTGTAATTCTGAAACTCTTTTATGTAAATGATAGTACTGGATGTACTTCAATGAAAGGGCAATGAAAACATATTGATGCTATGATTATATTTAAAATAAAACAAAACAATTTTTATTTGTTATTAGGAATCTGGATTTTCACAGTAAGAGAAAAAAATATACAAATGCAACACAAAAGGAAAAATTCTACACAGTGCATCTGAATTAGTATGATGGAAAGCTATGACAAACCTCAGTTCAGTTCAGTCCCTCAGTCGTGTCTGACTCTTTGTGACCCCATGGACGGCAGCACACTAGGCCCCCCGTCCATCATCAACTACCAGAATTCACTCACGTTCATGACCATTGAGTCGGTGATGACATCCAGCCATCTCATCCTCTGTCATCCCCTTCTCCTGCCTTCAGTCTTTCCCAGCATCAGGGTCTTTTCAAATGAGTCAGTTCTTCACATCAAGTGGCCAAAGTATTGGAGTTTCAGCTTCAACATCAGTCCTTCCAGTGAATATTCAGGACTGATTTCCTTTAGGATGGACTGGTAGGATCTCCTTGCAGTCCAAGGGATTCTCAAGTCTTCTCCAACACCACAGTTCAAAAGCATCAATTCTTCAGTGCTCAGCTTTCTTTAGAGTCCAACTCTCACATTCATACATGACTACTGGAAAAACCATAGCCTTGACTAGACGGACCTTTGTTGGCAAAGTAATATCTCTGCTTTTTAATATGCTGTCTAGGTTGGTCATAACTTTTCTTCCAAGGAGTAAGTGTCTTTTAATTTCATGGCTGCAGTCACCATCTGCAGTGATTTTGAAGTCCAAAAAAATACAGCCTGTCACAGTTTGCACTCTTTTCACATCTATTTGCTGTGAAGTAATGGGACTAGATGCCATGATCTTAGTTTTCTGAATGCCGAGTTTTAAGCCAACTTTTTCACTCTTTTCACTTTAAGAGGCTCTTTAGTTCTTCTTCACTTTCTGCCGTAAGGGTTGTATCATCTGCATATCTGAGGTTTTTGCTATTTCTCCTGGCAATCTTGATTCCAACTTGTGCTTCATCCAGCCCAGCGTTTCTCATGATGTACTCTGCATATAAGTTAAATAAGCAGGGTGACAATATACAGCCTTGACGTACTCCTTTCCCTATTTGGAACCAGTCTGTTGTTCCATGTCCAGTTCTAACTGTTGCTTCATGACCTGCATACAGATTTCTCAAGAGGCAGGTCAGGTGGTCTGGTATTCCCATCTCTTTAAGAATTTTCCAGTTTGTTGTGATCCACACAGTCAGAGGCTTTGGCATAGTCAATAAAGAAGAAATAGATGCTTTTCTAGAAATCTCTTGCTTTCTTGATGATCCAACGGATGTTGGCAATTTGACCTCTGGTTCCTCTGCCATTTCTAAAAGCAGCTTGAACATCTGGAAGTTCATGGTTCACGTACTATTGAAGTCTAGCTTGGAGAATTTTGAGCCTTACTTTACTAGCGTGTGAGATGAGTGCAACTGTGCAGTAGTTTGAACATTCTTTGGCATTGTCTTTCTTTGGGATTGGAATGGAAATTGACCTTTTCCAGTCCTGTGGCCATTGCAGAATTTTCCAAATTTGCTGGCATATTGAGTGCAACACTTTCACAGCATATTTTAGGATTTGAAATAGCTCAACTAGATTTCCATCGCCTCCACTAGCTTTGCTCGTAGAGATGCTTCCTAGGGTCTACTTGACTTTGCATTCCAGGATGTGTGGCTCTAGGTGAGTGATCACACCATCGTGATTACCTGGGTCATGAAGATCTTTTTTGTACAGCTCTTCTGTGTAGTCCTGCCACCTCTTCTTAATATCTTCTGTTTCTGTTAGGTCCATATCATTTCTGTCCTTTACTGTGCCCATCTTTCCATGAAATGTTCTCTTGGTATCTCTTAATTTTCTTGAAGAGATCTCTAGTCTTTCCCATTCTACTGTTTTCCTCCATTTCTTTGCACTACTGAGGAAGGCTTTCTTATCTCTCCTTGCTAGTCTTTGGAACTCTGCATTCAAACGGGTATATCTTTCCTTTTCTCCTTTGCTTTTCACTTCTCTTCTATTCACAGCTATTTGTAAGCCCTCCTCAGACAGCCATTTTGCTTTTTTGCATTTCTTTTTCTTGGGGATGGTCTTGATCCCTGCCTCCTCTACAATGTCACAAACCTCCATTCATAGTTCTTCAGGCACTCTGTCTATCAGATCTAACGCCCTGAATCTATTTGTCACTTCCACTGTATAATCATAAGGGATTTGATTTAGGTCATACCTGAATGGTCTAGTGGTTTCCCCTACTTTCTTCAATTTAAGTCTGAATTTGGCAATAAGGAGTTCATGATCAGAGCCACAGTCAGCTCTCAGTCTTGTTTTTGCTGACTGTATAGAGCTTCTCCATCTTTGGCTGCAAAGAATATATATAATCAATCTGATTTCGGTGTTGACCATCTGGTGATGTCCATGTGTAGTCTTCTCTTGTGTTGTTGGAAGAGGGTGTTTGCTATGACCAGTGTGTTCTCTTGGCAAAACTCTATTAGCCTTTGCCCTGCTTCATTCTGTACTCCCAGGCCAAATTTGCCTGTTACTCCAGGTATTTCTTGACTTCCTACTTTTGTATTCCAGTTCCCTATAATGAAAAGGACACCTTTTTTTGGGTGTTAGTTCTAGAAGGTCTTATAGGTCTTCACAGAACCGTTCAATTTCAGCTTCTTCAGCATTACTGCTCAGGGCACAGACTTGGATTACTGTGATACTGAATGGTTTGCCTTGGAAACGAACAGAGATCATTCTGTCGCTTTTGAGACTGCACCCAAGTACTGCATTTCGGACTCTCTTGTTGACTATGATGGCTATTCCATTTCTTCTAAGGGATTCTTGCCCACAGTAGTAGATATAATGGTCATCTGAGTTAAATTCACCCATTCTAGTCCATTTTAGTTTGCTGATTCCTAAAGTGATTCCCATCCATCAGAACAAGATCCAGCTTCCCCCTCAGTCAATCTCTCCCATCAGGAACCTTCCATAAGCCTCCTATCCTTCTCCATCAGAGGGCAGACAGACTGAAAACCACAATCACAGAAAACTAACCAATCTGATCATATGGACCACAGCCTTGTCTAACTTAATGATTAACTATGAGCCATGCCATGTGTAGAGTTCCAACAAAACGTGGTCCATTGGAGGAGGGAATGGCAAACCACTTCAGTATTCTTGCCTTGAGAACCCCACGAACAGTATGAAAAGGCAAAAAGACAGGACACTGAAAGATGAACTCCTCAGGTTGGTAGGTGCCTAATATGCTACTAGAGAAATAACTCAGTGCAGAAATAACTCCAGAAGGCATGAAGAGACAGAGCCAAAGCAAAAACGAAGATCCAATTATGGATGTGGCTGGTGATAGAAGCCAAGTCCAATGCTATAAAGAGCAATACTGCATAGGAACCTGGAATGTTATGTCCATGAATCAAGGCAAATTGGAAGTGGTCAAACAGGAGATGACAAGAGTGAACATCAACATTTCAGGAATCAGCGAACTAAAATGGACTAGAATAACAAACCTAAACAGCCTATTAAAATGCAGAGACATCACTTTGCTGACAAAAGTCCGTATAGTCAAAGCTATGGTTTTTCCAGTAGTCGTGTATGGATGTGAGAGTTGGTCCATAAAAAAGGCTGAGCGCCCAAGAATCGATGCTTTCAAACTGCTGTGCTAGAGGAGACTCTTGAGGGTCTCTTGGACTGCAAGGAGATCCTGCCAGTCCATCCTAAAGGAAATCAGTCCTGAATATTCACCAGAAGGACTAATGCTGAATCTGAAGCTCCAATACTTTGGCTACCTGATGCAAAGAGCTGACTCAGTGTAAAAGACTTCGATGCTGGGAAAGATCAAAGACAAAAGAAGAAGGGGGCAGCAGAGGATGAGATGGTTGGATAGTATTACTGACTCCATGGACATGAATTTGAGCAAACTCGGGAGATAGTGGAGGCATCTCACACTTAACAAACTGGGCACAGATATACTGCTTGGCAATCTGTTCCCCTCTGTCCTTCCCATCTCAGTAAATAGTCACTCACTTCTAGCTGTTCAGGCAAAATTTGGAGTCACACTGGATCAAGACTTCTCTCGTTCCATGTCCAATCCATAAGCAAATCCTATTTGCTCCATCTTCTAAATACATCCAGGAACCCACCACTTCTCACCAGATGCATTGCTGCCACTCTGGCCCAAGCTACCATTACCTCTCAGCTGGATTATTGCAAGGGCTTCCCTGCCCGCTTCACTCCATTCTCCATATAGCTGTCAGTGATCTCATTAAAACACATAGTCAAATGTTTATTCAATACTGGCAAGTAAACATTCATTTGATTTAATCCTTATAACAACAATTTTACAGATGAGAAAACCAAAGAACAAAAGATTTTTTGTTTAACATTTTATTTTGTATTGGGGTATTGCTGATTAACAATGATATGACAGCTTCAGGTGATCAGCAAAGGATCTCAGCCATACACGTATTCATTCTCCCCCAAACTCCCCGCTCATGCAGGTTGCCACGTAAGATTGAGCAGAGTTCCATGAGTCTCTTAGTTTCCCGACCAGGGACTGAACCCAGGCCCCCTATAGTGGAAGTATGGAGTCCTAACCACTAGACCTCCAAGGAATTCCTGTCTCTAAGATCTCTTCCAAAGCACAGAAGGTTTTAAAAATAACTTGTCCAAGGTCACACAATTAGGAAGTAGCAGAGCCAGGACCCAAACCAGGAGAATCTGGCTCTGAAGCCCGTGCTCTTCAATACTGTATGATGTCACTCCGCTCAAAAACACTCTGCAACTTCAGCTGCTTATGAGAATTACCTGATGCGTAGACTGGAACATCCAGACCAACTAAATCAGAAACTCTGGAGATGGGATCTAAGCACCGGTACATTTTTAAAGCTCCCCCAATAATTCCCATGTTCAGTCAAGGTTAAGAATCATTGTTTTAATTCGATCCCATTGCGTTCAAAGTAAAAGCCAAAGCTCTTACAAAGACACACAGGCTTTAACCACCCCCCTCAACCTGTCCCAAGCCCCCTGATTGGCTACACATCTGGCCACTGGCCACCTACTACACTAGACAAGCTCCCCACTCAGAGCCTTTTAACTCAAATATCACTTTCTCAGTGAAGCCTTCTTGACATCCTATCGAAAACTGAAAATGTTCCAAATTGTCCTGCCACTTCCCATCTCCCTTCTCTGTTTCATTCTTCTTCTCAGTATTTATTGCTAACAAACAATATCATTTACTTATTTATCTATTTCTTGTCTGTTTCCCAACACTGTAAAGCAAGCTTCACGACAGCAACATTTTTTTTTTCTATTTACTATTGTTTCTCTAGTGCTTAAAACAGTGGCTGGAACATGAAAGGGAGTCAGTAACAATTTGCTGAATGAAATATTAAGGAACCCATAATTATTGCATCAAATATTAATATTTAAGTTTCCAGACAGAAAGCTCCTTTTTCCTCATCCGATGATAAATTGTTGAGGAGATTTAACTGATTTGTTTAGATGATGGAACAGATAAAACTGTATTATTAAAACCACCACAAACTCTATCCTTCAGATTTACTTGTGCTCTTAGGAGTGGTTAGAGCATACAAACACTCAAAAATTGGCACACACAGTTAAAAACACTTCATCAGTCAGGAACCATGAAGTGAGTCAAAAATAAAAACAAAACAAAAATCAGAAAGAGAAAAATTAAATTCTGCACAGTGAGACTTCATGAGGCCCACAGGACTTCAGTACTGTTTGTTGATTAGAAATTGAGTGGGAGTAGTCTTGTCCCAAAACTGTTGACAAACACAAAGCCAAAGATAAACAGACATCAAGGATCAAACATCCGTGAAGTCTGGCACCAACACACTCCCCCACACACACACGCATACAAGTCAGGGCTGTGGTACCCTAACCAACACCTTATCATCATTCCACTCTATATAATCAGTTGACAGAAGACAGGGGAAAAAATGAAAAGTATTCCAAGTGTTCGGGAAGAACACAGGGAAAGGAAGAGCCTATCCACAAACTGTGGAAGGGGGCCCCAAGAGAATCATTCACCAAGATCAGAAGTGCCCACGAGAAGGAGAGAGAGGCACCTCATTCTCCAGCTCGATGTCGGCTTATGAGGGAGACTGAGTGACTGTCCCGGGGCCTGTGTGAGCATGGGGACAAGGAGAATTGTTGAGAAATGGCAGGCAGGGCACAGAAAGGGAGATGAGTTAAGCAGCCTGCGTGCTCCCATCTGACATCAAGAGGAAGTAAGCTTCCAGTGAGTTAAGTGAAAATTACAGAAGGTAGCTGGACTTGAGCTGTCTTTGTTATCAAAAAATCTGGATGGCACAGTGAAACCCACCTCATCCCCAAACACTCATACAAATCAGCGGGCAGACCAAGAGGACAGGAAAAAGGAGGACGGAGTGTAGGTTGGTAAAGGTCTACCCACAGCAAATTTCATATCCAAGGACTGTGCAGTGGGGAGCTTCCCTGCAAGATCTCACCAAAAGTTCCAGTTCGGAAGCCTACCAGTCAACATGAATGGCCTGCCATTGTTATTCAAGAGAGAACTTTATTAAGATGGTGAGAAATAGATGCCTTTTCCCATTTTTCTTCTAACTAGTCCCTGTCCAAACAGACTGACAAAGAGGGAAAAGAGGTATCCAGGGAGCATGCCACAACCCCTTCCCACTGCAAGTGCTTCAGGGACGAAGTGACCAGATACTGGGGTAAAGGAGAAGAGGGGCTTTCATAGACTGAAGGTCTAAACTGAAGTAGATTAGACTGGAGCTTTTAAAAGCTGTAAATGATAGAAAAGCTACCACTTGCCCATGGAGTCATGAGGTAGCAAGAGAGAAGATCCAACAAAGCATGGTTGAAAGCAGTCGATGCTGAAAAATATAACTGTCTTAAGTCTGATTCTCACCAACCTCAGACTGCTCAATGACCTGAGGACATATGGAACAGCATCACTGCCCTCACTAATGAGAGGAACACCTGACGTGGAAATTCCCATGGGGGATTTACTGTATCCGATAAGACGCTACATTAGAAGTTCTCTGAGAGTGCTTCCAATTCTAAGTGTCCATGACTGTCCTTTCTTCAAAAAGAGGTTAAACTTCTTGAATCCAGATTTCGATGGTTAAACTATTAAAAGCTAGGTTGCCCAACAGAGTAAAACCACAACTTTTTGAACAATAAAACTCTCAGATTGGTAAGTCTGATAAGAGTTTCATGAAGGAAAAATATTTAAGACTTCAATGTTTTTAAAACTCTCATGACTTAAGTGTTAAAAAAAATCCCAAATGACTTTGATTTTTATATTCAACAGAAATTCCAGTTCAAAGAATGTTTACAATATAAAATCCTGAAAATATCATCTTCCTGAATCGAAGCAACTCAGCTAATCAAAGGCTTACCAAAATAAACAGCAAACACATGTTTGCTTAAATATCTCCTAGGAATTACAAACTCACATGTTCTTTATCATACAGCAGCTACTAGGAAAAGAAATCACTCAGTTCAAATGGTTTGATGTCACTCATTAAGCACAACAAAGTCCTATGGCTATAGCAAATACCAACAATTTTTATTTTTATATTTGAAAAATCCTACACTTTTATGTTTCTAAAAATAATTAAGCATTACAGACAAGTGTCTAAAGCTGCAGAAAGTTTCTACCCTAAGAACTCTTTCTTGATACCAGCCAATAAATTTCCAAATGCTATGTACTTACAAATGCTCAAAAGAGGTAAAGCTAAATTTTAATATTTATCTCCTACCAAAGCCATTCTATTGTATTATTGTAGATCTAAATGCGAGGCAAATCATTTGAAACTTTAAATCAAATTTTAATATTATCAAAAGTAAAATGCTCAAGCATGTAAAAAAATAATATTCGTATATTACCTCAGTTTACAGCTTTGGCAGTTACTGCCACAGAACTTGAAATTTTCTAATAAAGGCAGAATGTAACTACTGTCACATCTGACTAATTACTACATTTTTTTCAGAAAACTATTTATCTCTCTTATTCTTAAAAGACAATTATTTAAACAAGAATAATTATTTAACATCAAGCAGTGCGTCAATGTGAAAGCCCAAGTTAAATTACACTAGTAAATTACTTCACAGATTTTATTCTGGATTACAAATTGTCATCAGCAGAAGTAACTGTGGGTTTGGCAGTAGGGATGTAAAAGCTTTCAGGCTTAAATAAAAGTCTTATTTTTTTAAGCCGCATTAAATGTTTTTTGAGAAAATGCCCTATAAAAAGATAAAATGTTTCCATCTTTCCCAAGTACTTTTCAAGGAGTCTTCAATATCACATCCTATATATTAACAACCAACCTGTGAGTATTGCCCACAGTGACTTTTTAAAAAAATAACTCAATGCTATTCTTAACGTCCTTAAACAATTCTAAAAAGGCCCTTCCGGCTTATGAACTCATGGCAGTTTCCTAACAATTGTTTACTTATCCTGTTTCACTGTCTCTCCTAGTCTATGACAAACTCAAATTTACACACCAGTTCTTTCCTATTTCGCTATGTTGCTAAAACTTAGGAGGGTGGGGATACAAACCTGCTACTTCCCGCCTTTCTCCAAAGCAACAGTAAAAATACTAATTAACAAGATAAAGTGAGGTAGAAAGCAGTTTCATACAAATCACATCTTTTCAATGTCACAAAAGTTATCCTCTGCTTACCACAAAGACAAAGTCACAGCCATATCCGGCCATATCCTTTGATACCAGTATACTCTTCAAGGGAACCCTGTCAATGGATACACTGTAGGGTTTACAGCTCTACAAAATTAACTATTAACTCAAATTCTGCTAAGCTTAAATATTCTTATTTAAATCTACAAATATTCTAAAATGTCATTTCCCCTAGGGAGATATGGCCAAATTAAGGAATATTTTAAACAAACTCTTTGGGGAAATATTTTTTGCCACAAACATGTTAATATGAAAATTTGAGTATGAAAAAAATAGGCTTTTTAGTCAGAAAGAATCTTACTATTTTTTTTTTTAAATAACAATTCTTCAAAGTCTTTTGCGAAGAAAAACAGCTTTACAAAACTACTTTTTCAAGTTTTTGTCTGAATCATATAAAGGGTACCCAAATTTTGCTGAGAAGTATTTCAATGGCATTAAACTAACCCAGAAAGTTTGGAAGCCAAGTGCTTGGGGGAAATAAAGCCGACTGATCAGTAGTTCTAGGATAAAAAAGACAAAGGTATAAACCGCATAGTGCGCTATTGGTTCCAGTCATTAAGCACACAGGAAATAAGATTTTTCTAGTTGAAAAACTAATTCACAAACGGCAATGGCTTCGTTAAAGCAAAGAAAATCGTAACAAAACTGACAACGATCAATCGTAAAATAAGAAAACAAGCATTATTGGACTGGAAGGTGAAACAGGAGGGGGGAAAAATGGCACAGATTGCCTGCCTATATTTTCTATAACTTCCTCTTAGATCTGCCCCCAAACAAGAGCCATCTAGTTTCACTGCTTAGGTGCCCAGCGCGGGCAGATGCTCTACCGAGGGCCACAACACAACTAGAATTCTACCAAACGCCACTTTCATTATGACAACACTCTCCCCTCTGACTCTCCAGGACGGTCAATAGAAAGCATCCGAAAGAAACCACAAACCATTCAAGCAGGTCCCAAAGCGGTGCGACTGGAAGCTGCTGGCCTCTTAAGCTTTCAAGATCTGGATTCGCCTCCTCCGCCCTACCTGCGTGACCCTGGACAAATCACTTCCAACTTTTTCCGCACTATGGTCATTGCACCACGAAGGTGCGAGGGTAAAAAAGCACGAATACTGCAGGATGCCGGCGGGGGGACACTGGGCGGAGTCGACTTCTGACTCGGCGAGTCCTAAAGCGAAAGCGCAGGAAAAAGAAGAGAAAACCGTACCCAAGGCAGCTGAGCACCCCCTCCGGGGGGTGAGGGTGGGCACAGCCCCGAAAGTCACCCCCGCTCGACAGGGGTCGCCCGCCGGGAATCCCCACCACCACCCCCGACAGCTGGCCGGCCGGGCCAACCGGGAGGCGAGGGCGCGACGGTACTTTCGAACGGAGCCACCGCAGAGCTCCTCGGCGACGGCCGCCCGGGGCGCTCCCCACACCCTCCCCGGCCAGACGCCGCCGAGGGCCGAGGTCAGGAAAACAATGAGGGCGCGGGAGTCGCGCGGGAAGAGAGACCCCCCACCCCCGCCGCCCCAGACCTCGCGCGCGCAGGTGAGCCCGGGCCCCCCGCGGCCTCGCCCAGGTGCAGCCGCGCCGGCCGGCCGGCCGACCCCGCCTGAAGAGGCGCCTCGCGGGGCCGGGGACCCCGCGCCGCCGCCCGCCGCCTCCACCCGCCGCCTCCGCCCCGCACTCACCGGCGTCCGCCGGCCCCTCGAGCCTCCCAGCTCGCTTCAGTCGGCGCCGCGCTCCGGGAACCCGGCCCCGCTCACCCCTGCCCCGGTGCCGCTCCTCACACTCCTCACGCCGAACTTCACGGGCGGCCCTCGGCCCCCAGAGCACCGGCGCCGCCACGACCCTGGGGGTGAGGGGGGTCGCACAGGTAGCCACAGCTGCCGGGAGCGGCGCCCACGACGGCCCGCCCGCGCACTGCGCACGCGTGCCCGCGCCGCCTCAGCCCCCCAGACGGCGGCCGAGATTCCGGAGCGGGCACTCCCAGCCGGCGGGGGGGAACTACAAGTCCCAGCAGGCACCGCGCGGATCCCCGGAGGCGTGGCTGGCCGGTCCCTGGGCGTCTTCTGGGTTCCAAGGGGAGGGCCGCGCGCGGAGCTCTGGGACCTCGCGCTGCATTGCATCCTGGGATTCGTAGTTTTGGAGGAACGCGGGGCTTGGCTGGCGAGTGGAGCTCAAGGTTCTCTTATGTCACCGCCGAGAACTTCCAGGCACAGGGATCTTTAAATTAAATAGGCTTCATTCGCGGCAGACTATTTCTTTGCAAGCAATCCCATAAATCAGTCCGGGAAGTGTAAAATTCACAGGCTGCTGTGTGACCTGAGGGAAAAAATGCTTTACCAGCTCTTCGTGCCCATTCTTTTTTCTCCTAACAATTTCTCTCTTCCTAGAACTAGCTCCGCCTCCTACTTAGTAGGACAGGAGGCTTACGGGTAACTTAAAGAGTGATTAGTCAAAATTCAGTTAGTCGATATTCAATTAGTCGACAGGCTGGAACATAGATGTCTTATCATAAATATTTATTCATAAACCTGCCATGCCGTGCCAAGTCCCATGAGAGGCACTAGGCACACGCTTGAGGGTCCTCCTGCCCTCAGGGAGCCTGTGGTTAGTAGATAGTCCTTAAACCAGCAGGATAAATACAGCTGTTTAGGCAATGGAGAAGCTAAGCAAATTAAACAGATAGTGGGGACAAGCTTCTGAGCAGCTAGGCCTGTGCTTTAGAGCCCACGTGCTACCAGAAGCCCTCGGGCCTTAGAGCCCTTGTTCCACCACAAGAGAAGTCACTGAAACGAGAAGCCTGCACAGCGCAGCTGGAGAGCCGTCCCTACTTGCCTCACCTAGAGAAAAGCCCGTCCAACAAGGAAGACCCAGCACAGCCAAAAATAAACAAATAAAATTATATATTTAAAAAGAGAGCGATGGGGGAGATGGAGGGGTTCTTTGGAGAGGATGGTCAGGGAAAGCTCTCCGAGGAAGTGAATTCTGAGCTGAAATCTGAGGGGAAAAAAAATCATTCAGACACTCAAAGAGCTGGCAAAGGATTACATGCCACGGCTTTCCCAGCACATGACACACATTAGGCTCTCGATAAATATTTGTTCCGTTTGTGTCCTCCTTCCTTTCCTTTGCCTGTCCAGCCTTAGATCACATCCTTCCCCCATCAAAATCTTTAGCAACACCTTTCAGAACATCCTTCCTTATGTGAAGATGTCCAGAAGACAAATCAAGCTGCTGGGACAAAAGGCACAAGGTACATGCGGACGAGCCTGGTGACACGGATGAAACCTTGACAACCTAACCCCTTCTTTATTTGTGAACTGGGTCAAAAGTCTCAGCACATGGCCTGGCCTCCTGACTCAATTCTGTTTATGAGGCAGAGAACCGGATTTGGAGTTTGCCTTCCTTAGGATCCTTGAGGAAGCTTAGGTATTATCTTGTCTTAATCAGAGGTGGAGTTAAAAATAGCCCTAGACTTACCTGTGGACATTCCCCTGTGTGACCTTAGGCAAAGGGTGACATTCTACCCTTCTGATGCTCAGTGACCTCAACTGCTCACCTTCCAGAATGTTCTCAGAGTCCTCTAAGCTGATAGAGAGGAAAATGCTCTTTAGACTGCATGGAATGCTCCTGCCCTGGCTCTTTCAGGCTGCTTGTCTTCAGCATTTCCAAGATGACTGTTCTGTTATCTTTTGAGAAACCTTAGCTGGGTCGCCTTGCTGACACCTGTCTTCCCAGGGCCGCATTTCCTCATCTTTACAATGGTTGAAAGGATTTGGCCTCATCATAGTTTATAAACTGGCCAGAGCTGTTTCCTTTTGTCCACACAGCGGGTTTTATTTTTAATTGAATGGGTGGCTAACATTTAAAAATAGGGAGATTTCACCAGATGTCATTTGCCTGATCTCTCTGGACATTTGAGCTTGTTGTCCCTGGCTAGAGGGTCTAGAAGGGTCTCCAGCTCCAGAATCCTAGAAGATTCTAGATGGTACATATTTAAACTTAAGAAAAATATTCCTTTGTTTATCTGAAATTCAAACTTAACGTCTTGTGTTTGATCTGAAAATCCTAGCTCAGAGATCAGACCACTAAAGCAGAGAGCTCGCAGTCCCTCCAGATGAGACCCAAGGCGAATCTTTCTCCTGATGGTTATTCTCATTTGACATCACTGAGTGGTTTTAAATTATTCCTTTGCACTTTTGGGGGTAACAAGCCCCAAAGGTGGTTTGATTCTAACCGTCACCCTTACAGACAATGAGGAAAAACAGAGAGGTGACTCAAATTGCCCAAAGACACACAGCAAAGTAAGCCCAGGGCTACTCTGAGGCTGCAGTATAACCAGAACCTGTCAGCATCCTTCTATGTGGAAGGCTCTGGATCAGCCAATAAACATGATGGTCCCCTCTCCCCTCCGAAAAAAACAGAAAAAAGAAAGAGAAAACAAAACAAAAAAACACTCTCTGCTTTTCCTCCAGTCTTTTTTTGGATGGAGAGGTTCATTACATAACAGTGCTTTCAGTGTTACTTAAAAAAAAAAGTATGTGGAATATTCCCTTGTTGAAATTACAGTCTGAGAGCAAACCAAGAACATTCAGGACCCACAGACGGCACTGAGGAATGCTGGAATATTCCATGGATACTTGTCATCTGAAGAAAAGGAAGAGGAGGAGTCTGAATTCAAGTTCTGCAGTTTTAAAACATCCTTGTCATCACCATCATCCTGCCTTGCAGGTGTAAAGCACTTGTTTCCAGCAAAAATATTTATTGAGCCCCTCCTGTATACTTACCTGCTGGGCCCTCCATCCTCCATATAGACTTTAGCTCCTTTGACAATGCAAATTACAACAGAGAAGAGAAGTCAGGAAAATAATACAAGGTCACACAAAGAGACCAGAGCACTTGACTTTTCCTCCTTTCACAGACACTTTGTAGCTCTTTCCCTGCTCTTTTTTTTTTTTCTGCTTTATTTTTTTCTCCTTAGCAATGATCACATTCCCACACATTATATATTTTACTTATTTATCTTGTTTATTCTCTGTGTGTCACACTAGAATGTAACATTCACACCCACAGGGATATTATCTGTTTTGTTTTGGTTTGTTTTTGGCCATGGGATGTGGCGTGGGGGATCTTAATTTCCTGACCAGGGATCTAACCCTTGCCCCCTGCAGTGGGAGTAGAGCCCTAACCACTGGGCCGCCGGGGAATCCTCAGTGCCTAGAGCAGAAATATCTGTTGAATGATGGATGCCACCAGTCCTCTTCATGGACAGAATCAGAATCAGAAGTTAACGTGAAGGAGCAACTCCAGAAGTAAACTTCTGTTTTTACTAAAAATCAGAACCAAGAGACACCAAAATGCAAACATGAATCACACATTCTCTGAACCCAGCATTTATCCTTTCTTATCCCCTTCAGAAACTGGCTAGCAGAGAGTGAAAGGTGGTTCTTTCCTATTTTTCAGTGTGAAAATGAACCCCACACCCTGGGAGGGGAGTTGAGGGGGTTGCTTTTGAGGTCGAGGAGTCAGAAGACCGGCCCGCCCGTGTACCTGGCCTCAGCCACGCCGTAGGAAGGGCAGTCATCACCCTGGATGGAACAGGATGAGGTGACCTGCTCAAAATACAGATCAGGTGACTGATTCTCCTTCTGGAGCTAATTCTTGTGTCCTGGGGCTGGAATACAATCCTCCTTCAGGGAGGAGCTCTAAGGGACTGTCCATATGTCATACTTACTGAGGTTCAAGAACAGGATTTCCAAACAGGTCAGCAACCAACCTGAATTCCAGGCTCACAAAGAGAAGAAAATTGAAGGTTGGGAAGGATGACTGCCTCCAAGATGTTTGGAAAGCAGGACCTCCTGCCCTGGATGCACTTTCCTGCCTTAGGATGATCAGGCAACAAAGAAGGAACCTGGCATGGAATATTGCCTGATGCCACAGGAGTCCTAAGAGTCCCCAGCAATCCCTGTGATCTCTCGGGTCTGGTGAGGTCCCAGCCCCATCAGACACCCCAGTTAGGTCATGCATTAATTATCCTGATCACGTGTGGCAGGTCTGGGATTCTGATAAGCCCCCAAATTGCAGAGCACACAACGCCTACATCTTCCAAACATGTGCACTCTTGCTCCAGTGTGACATGAAAACTTGCAAAGGAAGATGTTCTGGAGCCAAAGTGCTTGTCCAGGGTCATACCTGAGAAGCTAGTTGCCACACTGAAGTGGGGAACATTCTAGAAGGTGAAGGCTCTTTCCAGACAAAGCTGGGGGAGAATCTGGGAATGAGTCCCTCTTGGGCGGTGGGAATTTCTTCTCAGAGCCCTGCCACTCACCTGACTAAGGCTAGCTAAGCCCAGCTCAAGTCAGAGGCCAATGGTTTCTCTCATCCATGTTGCCATTTGTCAGAAGAGTGTTTCCATTCAACAAGAACTGATGCCTCAAGCGTTTGGGAAGGCTGACGTGTGCCGCCATGCCGTGACCCCCCAGGGGAAGAGAAGCAGATGTCACAGCTTTCACCAGCTGACCCTGTGGACACCAGGAAAGACAAACAAAAACCCTGGTCTCTGGAGTCCATCTGAGCTGACTAGCCATGACCTTGGGCTTGTTACCCTATTTCTCTGAGCCTCAACATTTCCTCAACGCCTATCAAATGGAATTGATAACAATTCCTACTTCACAGCCTCATCATAAGTCTTAAGTGGAATAATGCATGTGAAGCTCTTAGCCAAGTGCCTGGCACATACTACTGGCTCCATCAATGTGATCTTGTTTGGCCCACTTCCTGAGCCTGTCTGAGCAAAGTGGATGACACATTCAGAGTCTCTCGCCTGGGCAATGAGTACGTTCTAGAATTATTTCAATCGCTGTGGACCTCACACGTAGCTGGATGACTGAGATAGAAGTGGTCATTGTGGTCTAAGACCTTGGGGAATTCGATATGGCTGGGGAGCAGGGACATGTGGATACGGTGCTGGGGAAGTAAAAAGGGCCTGATTTGGAAGGACCCAGGATGCCAGTCTCAGGGGATGTGATGGCTGATTTATGCATCCACTTGACTGGGTTAAGGGATGCCCAGATAGCTGGTAAAACATTATTTCTGGGTGTGTCAATGAAGGTGTCTCTGGGAGAGACTAACATTTGAAATCAGTACACTGATTCAAGATAACCTTCCCCAACATGGGTGGGCACCATCCAGTCCATTTAAGGCCTGAATAGAACAAAAAGGCAGGGGTAGGGTAAATTCACTCCTCTACTTGAGCTGAGACATCCCTCGTCTCCTGGCCTAAAGTATCGGACCCCTGATTCTCAAGGCCTTTGGACTCAGACTGAATTGCACCACTTGTTTCCTGGTTCTCCAGCTTGTAGACAGCAGATAACGGAACTTCTCTATAACTATGCCAGACATTTCCTAAAATAAATATCCTCCCATATGTCTGTCTGTATATCTATCTATCTATCTATCCATCCATCCATCTCCTGTTTGTTTCTCTGGAGATCTCTAATACAGGGGAACTTCAACTTGCTTTCCCGAGCTCTCTTCCCATCCCTCCTCTCCTGGCTACAAAAATAAATAAATATAAATAAGTTGACGTAGGAAGATTAGAGCAGGATTGTGATGACTTCATTTCCCATCCTCTTTGCTCCTTCGGAAATCTTTCACTTACACCTAAAAACTGGAACCACCCCCATCCACAGTCTTAACAGCAGGGCAACTCTAAAAATAACTTGCCTTCCCCGACCCCCTGGCATGTAAATACGTCTTTGTTCTCGGCTGGGCATTTAATAACTGTACTTTATGGTGAAACAAAAGCTGTAATCAGAGCCCAACAATGGAAGCTGCAGTCAGCGCTGAACAATACCCAGAATTCCCATGGTGATCCCCCATCCGCAGCTGTGAGAACCAGAAGTCTCGAGCATGGATTCCATTCACAATTATTCGCCTGGTCCTAGTCCCACTGCGACTTATTCGAATCCCCAGCTTTCCTGCCTCCTCGGCAGGGCTTTCAAGAAGCTGAAAGGGGAGGCCAAGCCTGGGCCCCTGCCAAGAGTGGCCCGTGCAGGTGTGCACGCGGGGCTGACCCTGAGAAGCCTGCACAGTCGCAGAGGGACGGGGCCAGACTGCCCCAAGGCTGAAAACTTCAGCAGCTGTCTCTGCACCAGCAATTCATGCAAGACTTCCTCCAGATAAAAGAGAGCTTTACACTGATTTTCTTATCCAGCACTGCAGTCTGTGCAACCCAGGATAAGCCTGGCAGCTGGCTTCTTCTCCTGCCAGATTCAAGCGCTAGAACCTCAGAGAGAAGTCTTTAAAAGGGACCACTCCAGTGAGTCTTAAGCCTTGTTGCATGTCAGGATCACTGAGTGCTTTAAAATATTTCTTAGGATGAGACCTCTGCTGCTGCTGCTGCTGCTGCTAAGTCGCTTCAGTCGTGTCCGACTCTGTGCGATCCCATGGACGGCAGCCCACCAGGCTCCGCCGTCCCTAGGATTCTCCAGGCAAGAACACTGGAGTGGGTTGCCATTCCCTTCTCCAGTGCATGAAAGGAAAAAGTGAAAGTGAAGTCGCTCAGTCATGTCCGACTCCTAGCGACCCCATGGACTGTAGCCTACCAGGCTCCTCCATCCATGGGATTTTCCAGGCAAGAGTACTGGAGTGGGGTGCCATTGCCTTCTCCGAGGATGAGACCTCACTCTAGACCAATTGAATCAGAATCTCTGGCAGTAAGGAATTCATGTCAATGTATAGCAAAACCAATACAATATTGTAAAGTAAAAAAATAGATAAATAAACTAATTTAAAAAAAAAGGAATTGACCTTAGCATTATTTGTTTCTTCTTTGTTTTGCTTTGAAGTAAAACTTAAATATGGTTTTTTTCCAGTAGTCATGTATGGAGGTGAGAGTTGGGCCATAAAAAAGGCTGAGCATAGAGGAATTGATGCTTTTAAACTGTGGTGCTGGAGAAGACTCTTGAGAGTCCCTTGGACTGCAAGAAGATCAAACCAGTCAGTCAATCCTAAATTAAATCAACCCTGAATATTCATTGGCATGACTGATGCTGAAGCTGAAGCTCCAATATTTTAGCCACCTGATGCAAAGAGCTGACTCACTGAAGAAGACCTTGATGCTGGGAAAGATTGAAGGCAGGAGGATAAGGGGGCAGCAGAGGATGAGATGGTTAGATAGCATCACTGAATCAATGGACATGAGTTTGAGCAAAGAAATAGTGAAGGACAGGGAAGCCTGGCATGCTGCAGTCCGTGGGGTCGCAAAGAGTTGGACGTGACTGAGCAACTGAACAACAACAACGATAACTTAAATACAGTATTATGGGCTGAATGTGTCCCCCCAAAATTATACATTGACGCCCCCATCCGCAGTGTGACTGTATGGAGCTGGGGTTTTTGTGGAAGTAAATGAGGTAAATGAGGTCGTAAGGATGGAACCCTGATCCAATAACATTAGTGTCCATACAAAAAGAGACACCAGGACTTCCCTGGTGGTCCAGTGGCTAAGACTCTGTGCTCCAAATGTGGGGGCCTGGGTTCGAACCCTGGTCAGGGAACTAGATTTCACATGCTCCCACTAAGAATTTGAATGCTGCAACTAAAGAGCAAAGATCCTGCATGCTACAACTAAGACCCAGTGCTGCCAAATAAATACTAAAAAAGAAGAGACACCAGAAAGCTCACCTCCCCAAAATGTGAACACTCAGTGCAAAGGTGGCCCTCTCCAAGTCAGGTAAAGAGCCTTCACCAGGAACTGAATCAGCCAGTGCCTTGATCTAGGATTTCCAGTCTCCAGAATTATGAGAAATAAATTTCTGGGTAAGCCACCCAGTCTGGTATTTTGTTAGAGCAGCTGGAGCTAAGACATATAGTAAAGTCTACAACTCTTAAGCATACAGACCAGTAAACTATGTAGCCACCATCCAGATCAAGATACTACATTTCTAACACCCACAAAGGCTTCCTATGCCAGCTAGAGGTAATCACTCCTCGATTTCTATCACCCGTAGATTAGTTTTGCCTGTTCTGGAATGTCATGTAATTGTAATTATCTACTATGTTGTATACTCTTTGAGGTCTAACTTCTTTTGCTCAACATCGTACCTGTGAAATTTACCTATGTCACCATGTATTGTAACAATTTGCTTTTTTTCTTGCTATGTAATGTTTCATTTTATGAATTAAGAACAATTTATCTATTCTCCTACAAATGGACATTTTGGTTGTTTCCCCTACTGTTCCTTTTCCCATGCTGCTCCCTCTGCCCAAAATGGCTCTTCCCTCCAGCTTCATTCCACCCCCTGATCTCTTACAAACAAAATCTGCCTGCTCCGACAGGCAAGCACGAAGACCCCAGGCAAAACTCATTGTCTCTGAGAACCTTTCTGACCTTTCAGAGAAATTGGAGAAATGAGCCTCTCTCCTCTGTGACCCCACTGCTCTCCAGTTTGAAATTACTTAGGGGCATCTCAGTCAAGGGACCGTGACTTCCTCAAGGACAGGGACCATATCTTAATTATCTCAATAATCTCAGCTCCCGGTGGCACCGTGGCCTGGAGAGAGGAGGGGTCAAGAAATAGTGACCTGGGGACTTCCCTGGAGGTTCATGGTTAAGTCTCTGTGCTCCCAATGCGGGGGGCTCGGGTCCAAACCCTGGATAGGAAACTGAGATCCTACATGCCACGCAGTGCAATGAAGGAAAGAAAAAAGAAACCGCCCAAGTGTTCCCCAGAGTGGCTATACCATTGTACATTCCTACCAGCAATAAGGGGCTTCCCAGGTGGCGCTTCCCAGATGGCATCACCAACTCGATGGACATGAGTTTGAGCAGGCTCTGGGAGTTGGTGATGGACGGGGAAGCTTGGCATGCTGCAGTCCAGTTCAGTTCAGTCACTCGGTCATTTCCGACTCATTGCGACCCTGTGGACTGCAGTACACCAGGCTTCCCTGTCCATCACCAACTCCCAGAGCTTACTCAAACTCATGTCCATCGAGTCAGTGATGCCATCCAACCATCTCATCCTCTGTTGTCCCCTTCTCCTCCCGCCTTCAATCTTTCCCAGCATCAGGGTCTTTTCCAGTGAGTCAGTTCTTCACATCAGGTGGCCAAAGTATTGGAGTTTCAGCTTCAATATCAGTCCTTCCAATGAACACCCAGGACTGATCTCCTTTAGGATGGACTGGTTGGATCTCCTTGCAGTCCAAGGGACTCTCAAGAGTCTTCTCTATCACCACAGTTCAAAAGCATCAATTCTTCAGCTCTCAGCTTTCTTTATAGTCCACCTCTCACGTCCATACATGACTACTGGAAAAAAACATAGGTTTGACTAGACAGACCTTTGTTGGCAAAGTAATGTCTCTGCTTTTTAGTATGCTCTCTAGGTTGGTCATAATTTTTCTTCCACGGAGCAAGTGTGCTGCAGTCCATGGGGTCACAAAGAGTCAGACACAACTGAGCAACTGAACTGAATTGAACAGGTGGCACTAGTGGTAAAGAACCTGACTTCCAATGCAGGAGATATAAGAGATGTGGGTGTGATCCCTGGATTGGGAAGATCCCCTGGAGGAGGGCATGGCAACCCACTCCATTATTCTTGCCTGGAGAATCCCCATGGACAGAGGAGCCTGGCAGGCTACACTCTATAGAGTCACAAAGAGTCAGACACAACTGAAGCCACTTAGCATACACACAAGTAACAGCAATAAATCAGTGATCCAGTTTCTCAGATGTACACCACCCAAAAAGGAAATAATAACCAGTTTCTGGGAGGTTGGACTCCTGCCAGGGACAGTGGGGATACCTGGGGGCAGATCTGGCTTTGGGAAGGGTGGCTGGCAGGAACTAAGCATGTTCCAGGAAGGCACCTGATAGGAAGCCCCAGCGGGACAGATTGGGTGTTGAGCATGGCTTGCAGCTGCCCAGGACTCACTGTTGACAGTAACCCCAATGTCCTAAATCCAAGCCACTGGCTGAACTTGGGATGCCGAACCCCACATGGTACCTGTGGAGATGAGCTCAGGAACCTGGGAGGACAGAGCCCTGAGACAGGGTGTCAGTGGGCCCTCAGCTCTGAGGGACTGGGGGCTCCTAACTCTGACATGGCCCGGAACTCTGACTTAAGAGCTGCCACATGGCCCCCATCCCTCATGACTGCCACACCCCTTCCAGTGGGACGTTTGGCATTACCCAGGACACTGGGTGAGTGGGATTCAATGGACTTCCTGCTGCAGGGTTCCTTTTTCTGATTTCTCTGTCCTTCACTTACATCACTTAAATAAAGCTACCGATACAGTTCTTAATTCTATATGGCAACCCAATAGCATGACTTAGAAAGCTCAGTCTCTGAGTTAACAGCTCATCAACAGTTCATGCTTTAGGTCATAGATGATTAACATTGCTTAGAAATTCTGCTTTCACAAAGACCTAAATGTTTACATCTCTGTGATCTAAGCTTTTTGACCCCCAGTGCTGTTGCAAAGGGGTGCTGTTCTGAGTTCAAATCGACCGCTTGCTGGCTGTGTAACTACACCACTCAATCACATGTTCTGCGCTTCCGTTTCCTCTCTGTCAGACAGTCTCTCTGCTGCATAGTGGTTGTCAGGATGGGGCTTAGTGCCTGGCAAGTGCTCAGTAAGGCTACCACTATGGTGTCCACCTGACCATTGAAGAAGCCTCATGCCCCTCCCCTCTCCAGACCCATTCCTGGGTTCATCATCTGTATTTCCTAAAAACAACAAACAAGCTTTGCTCTGGGCACTCTCCTGGTTATCCTGAAATGCCCTCCTCTGTTTCATTCTGCTGCCCACATGCCGCCCGCCAGACTGTTTGTTTTGGATGCAAGAGGACAGCCAGGGAGTGGCAGGCTTGCCCATGCGGTTCCTTGAAACAAAAGCTGCTCCCTGAGTCACTGCTGGGAGAAGCCAGCACATCCAAGCACCTACACAGGCATGTCAGAGGTAGGGTACTCTGACTCTGTGGACAGGACTTGGGGATGTGGGGTGGGTGCTCAGGCAGAGTGGCAGGGATGGAGGGTTTGTAGGCCAAGCACGTGGTGTCAGCTTTGTCTTGGGGGATTTGGAGAAGAGGCATGGAAAATTTTTAAATAAGAAAGGGATGTGATCAGATTTGTGGGTTAGAAAAGTCTTCTGAACTCTTTGATGAGTCTTCCCAGAAGGAAAGACCCCACCTAGATTCCAGTATCCTCTCCTTCCTTTGCCCGGCACAGGTTGTCTGCTCTAGCCAACCCCCTACACAGATTCTCTGCACCCCTACCCCACTGGAGCGCTCTCCACATGGCAACATTTTCCCTGTACTTAAGGCCTGGCTTGATTCTTCCTCTTCCGGAAATTCTTTCCTACCCCTCAGCACATGTTCACGGCTCTCTTCCCAGACCCCAGGGCTCCTTCCCACACCCCGGTGGCCAGCGCCACTCAGAACTTGCTACTCTGTGGGGCTAACTCTTGGAGCACACAATGCTGTGGAAAGAACAAAGCTGTGCAGTCAGAAAATCCAAGTTCAAGTTCAGGTTCTGTCCTTAGCAACTTGTGATCTTCAGTGTCTCCCTCAACCTCTCTGAGCCACACTTCAATCACTTGCTCAATAGGACCGTACGATGCAACTCTCAGGACTGGGATAAGCACCAAAAGAACTAAAAGCACACTGTAAATAGTGATTAAAAAAAAAAAAAAGTAGAATGATCTTTATTTCTAGATAACATGATTGCCTATCCACAAAATCCAAAGAAATTTACCCAAAAAAGCTAGTCAAATGAGTTTAGGGTGGCAGAATACAGAAGCAATACACAAAATCAGTTTTATTTCTATATACTATCAAGTGAGAGAAGCCAGACCCATACACAGGAAAAACATAAATAGGAAAAAAACACTGCTCTCCCATGGAAATTCCCTGGTGGTCCAATGTTTAGGACTATATGCTTTTATTGCCAAGGTCTTGGGTTCAACCCCTGGGCAGGGCACTAAGATTCCCACACGCCAGGCAGTGCAGCCAAAAACAAACAAATGAAAAAACCCCCACTACTCTCCCTCCAAAAAGCATACTCCATGATTCCAGTTTTATAACAGAAACTGTGGAAAATGCAAGCTAATTTATGGTGGTGGCAGTGAAGTCGCTAAGTTGTGTCCGCCTCTGGCAACCCCATGGACTGTAGCCTGCCAGCCTCCTCTGCCCATGGGATTCTCCAGGCAAGGATACTGGAGTGGGCTGCCATTTCCTTCTCCAAAGCTAATTTATAGTTACAGAGAAATTAGAGGATGGAGAGGTAAAGTGGGGCAAGAGGAGGGATTGCAACGTTTGAGGTGTAATGAAAATGTTCACTGTTGTGATTGTGTTGTTGTGTAAACAACGGTGTTAAACAAAAAAAAAGGGAACAGGCATGGGCTGCAGAGCCAGGGAGGCCTGGGGTGGGACCTTGGCTCTGGGTCCCACTGGTTGACTGCCTCTAGGCAGGTCAACCAGCGTCTCTGGGCTTGCTTTTCTCCTCTGTAGAGAAAACTGTGGGGAGCTTAGTACTTGCCTCTGGGACTAATGCGAAGATCAGATATATTAAGCAGTCGGCACATTGCCCGGCACACGGTAGCCTGGCGATGGATGTTAGCACCATGCCTTCCTCATTGCCAAACAACAGTCCTTTGGACATGGGAATACATATGTGTCTATTGATTGCCTGGCTGATTTAATTATGGACCACACAAATAAAGGGATATAGGATGGATAAGTAGGTAGACAGGTGGGTAGATGGATGGATGAGTGGACTAGTGGACAAATGTCTAACTGAATAAATGAATAAATAAGTGAATGGATGACCAAACGGATAGCTGGAAAAAAATCAAGAAGCAAAGGAATGTCTGAATGAATGAATGAATGAATGAATGATGAATGGAGTGAGTACATCACTAAATGAGTGACAGGAGGGACCTGGCAGTAAATGACTGATCTCCTTCAGGCCAGAGGCCCACCCTCCCCCTGGCCTTCGTGGTATGAGTAAAGCACCAGTTACCTTGAAGGCTCTCTCTTAGCGGCGGCCAGGTGCCCCTGCCAGGTAACCAGGGTAACCAGGTTCCTGAAGATAGGCAGCTGTTGGCAGCTTGGCAATCCCATCTAGGCCTATCTTGGCAACAAGGACAAATGTTCTGGGGTTGCACGGACTAGAGACGGTGCCCTCTCTGAGATGCCAGTGGGCAAGCTCGGACCGGGTGCTCTCCCAGCTTGGACTGGGGCTGCGTCCTTGGTGGTCATCGACTTCCTGCTGAGGAAGGGGGCATCGCTTTTCCCATGAGAGAAGAGGCAACTGGCCTGAGCAAGCTAGGGAGGCGGATTAGACTCCTAGGAAAGGAGGACCTGAAGAGAGGCCCCCATCCTGCTGACTGTGAGCTCATGGGTCAGGAGATGGCTCCATCAGTCACAGCAGCCTCTTGGGGCAAGAAACAAAGACCCATTTGCAACAGCGCCCTGAATGAGGAGCCATTCACAACAGGGGCCCCATTCTTACAACCTCTCGGGGAGGCAGCCTGGCAGTGCTTGCCTCTCTGTCAACCCATTTATAGATAAAGAGGCCCTGATAGGAAAAACAGCCTTGCCCAAAGTATGAGAGTGCAACAGCAGAGAATGAAAATCCCCCCAGTATCTCTCTATACCTCCACCCTTCTCTGCAGAATTCGTGAGTGCATGCTTAATCGCTCAATCATGTTCGACTCTTTGCAACCCTATAGTCTGTAGCCCACCTGTCCCTCTGTCCATGGAATTCTCCAGGCAAGAATACTGAAGTGGGTAAGCATTCCCTTCTCCAGTGGGATCTTATCGACCCAGGGATCGAACCTGGGTCTCCTGCATTGCAGGCAGATTCCTGACCATCTGAGCCACCAGGGAAGCCTGCCTCTACAGGTCACAGGGGATTCAGTTACAAAGCAGAAAGAGGACACCCTCTGGCCACCCCAAAGAAGTTGCTTTTCGTTGCTGAACTCGTTGCCTGGGTCACTTCCAACTGGCTAGCTGAGAAGAATCTGTCTCTGAAGCCTCAGGTCATTTTGCTCAAGTCCTTCTTTCCTCCTCCCTGAGTTGCAGGTAAGTCTTGTCTTTTCTCTGCTGCTGGGCCTGAGCACTTCAGTGGAGAGCATGGCCCTTCTCCCACCACCCTTCACCCCCGCCCCACATCTGTCATGTCTAACAAGTCCCCAAAGTGGCCACCGAAGTTCCCACAGCAAGTTAGTGAAAGAGTTGAATGGCCCAAAGCTAAACAGCCAAACAAGACACAGCCCCTCTTGTCGGGAGGTGAAAGCAGAAGACTTCTAGAAACAACCGTGTCTTACCCCCAAAGCACAGATTTCTAAAGATGGGATTCTAGGCAGCAGGATGTGTCTGCGGACAGATAATCAGGCCACAGGCTCTGTTCAGAGGTTTCATCACACAGTCATCATCCATTCCATCCAGGCAGAATTCTCAAGTGTATTCAGTTCAGTTCAGTTCATTTCAGTCACTCAGTTGTGTCCAACTCTTTGCGACCCCATGAATTGCAGCACGCCAGGCCTCCCTGTCCATCACCAACTCCCGGAGTTTACCCAAACCCATGTCCATCGAGTCAGTGATGCCATCCAACCATCTCATCTTCTGTCGTCCCCTTCTCCTCCTGCCCCCAATCCTTCCCAGCATTAGGGTCTTTTCAAATGAGTCGACTCTTTGCATGAGGTGGCCAAAGTATTGGAGTTTCAGCTTCAACATCAGTCCTTCCAATGAAAACCCAGGACTGATCTCCTTTAGGATGGACTGGTTGGATCTCCTTGCAGTCCAAGGAACTCTCAAGAGTCTTCTCCAACACCACAGTTCAGAAGCATCAATTCTTCGGCGCTCAGCTTTCTTCACTGTCCAACTCTCACATCCATACATGACCACTGGAAAAACCATAGCCTTGACTAGACGGAACTTTGTTCGCAAAGTAATGTCTCTGCTTTTAAATATGTATTACCCTTCATTTTTCTTAGGACAAACGTGCCCTTTTCTATACTCTGTTGGCTTTTCATTTAGGAAGAGTGGGCAAAAATATCCTTTAATTTACCAAAAATGCTTTTTATACGCATCAGCCAACTCAGGACTACCGGGGAAGATAATGGTTCTTTCACTTCATAACGATGGAGTAAATTTCAGCCAAGATGAATTTAAACGATGTTCGTGGGATGTAGTTTTTTTTTAATTAATTTCATCCATCATGACTAAGCCACTGAACTTTCACAGCTCCAGACCATTCTTAAGAGTATCTCTTGCCTTGTTCAAAGCCAGCCTCAAACAATTTTCAGCTGGATAACAAGAGGTGGGTCTTTTTTTCCAGAAGGGGAGTGGCTGAGAGCTCTGGAGTCTGACAGTCCTGGGCTCAAGTCTTGGCTCTGCTGGTGCTTGGCTGTGTGGCTTAGAAACTGCTCCTTAAGCTTCTCTATGCTTATCTCCTTCACTTATTTGTCAAGGGCAGATCAAGATGTTGTCTGGAACTTTGCAGGGTTATTTAAAGATTAAATAAAATGATGTATGTGAGGGGTCTGTCACAGAAAAAATGAATCTTGGTTATTGCTATTATTCTAATACGAAGGCAGCATTATTTTTATTTTGTTGTCACTAGTTGTTGTTGCTGTTCAGTTGCCCAGTCGTGTCCGACACTTTGCAACCCCAAGGACTGCAGCACGCCAGGCCTCCCTGCCCCTCACTATCTCCCAAAGTTTGCCCAAGTTCATGTCCATTGCTTCAGTGATGCCATCCAACCATCTCATCCTTTGATGCCCTCTTCTCTTTCTGCCCTCAATCTTTCCCAGCATCAGGGTCTTTTCCAATGAGTTGACTGTTCGCATCAGATGACCAAAGTACTGGAGCTTCGGCTTCAGCATCAGTTCTTCCAACGAGTATTCAGGGTTGATTTCCCTGAAGATTGACTGATTTGATCTCCTTGTTGTCCAAAGAACTTTCAGGAGTCTTCTCCAGCACCACAGTTCTAAGGCATCAATTCTTTGGCGCTCTGCCTTCTTTACAGTACCGCTCTCACAATATGTGACCACTGGGAAGACCATAGCCTTGAGTATACAGACCTTTGTCGGGAGAGTAATGTCTCTGCTTTTCAACAAACTAAGTTTGTCATCACTTTCCTGCCAAGAAGCAACTGTCTTCTGATTTGATGGCTACAGTCACCGTCTGCAGTGATTTAAGAGGCCAAGAAGTAGAAATCTGTCACTATATCACTCTATCCTTTATCTTTTTACCAAGCCATTATCCCTTATGATTTGGCTACTCCCTCCACACAGGGCTTCTCAGGTGGCACAGTTGATAAAGAATCTGCCCACCAACGCAGGGGATGCTAGTTCCATTCCTGGGTCGGGAAGATCCCCTGGAGAAGGAAATGGCAACCCACTCCAGTATTCTTACCTGGGAAATCCCATGGACAGAGGAGCCTGGAGGGCTATAGTCCATGGGGTCACAGAGAGTCAGACACAACTGAGCAATTAAATAACAACAACTATCCTAGTTACTTAGGATATACCAGTGATATACACCGAGATTCCCATTCCCATTCTCATTTCTCTGGTTCTCCAGCTCTGTCTGGGTGCAGTAAGTAGGCATGGGGAGAGAGGCACAGATAAACAAGAAGAATGAGTAAATTACATAGTACATTGAAGGTGAAATAGTCGAGCCGAGTAAAGGAGATTAGGGACGCCAAGGAGGGGCGGGTGCGGTCAGGCTTGGTCTCAAGGAGAAGGTGATACTTGTGTACACGGTTGAAGGAGGTAAAGGAATGAACCACACTGATGTTCTCAGGAGAGGTGCCCAGGCTGGGCTGTTCGTGCGAAGAGTATCCCAAGAGCCTGTGTGATGGAATATTTTAAACTTCAGGCATTAAAAAGATGCTACCTGGACCCACGAGCCTTTGAAAGTGATTAGAACCAGAAGAAAAGAATCTATTAGCTTCAAAATTAAAAATGATGATATTGAAATTAATAAACATTGAATTATGTGTCCACCTGTAATGTGACATTTTGTTAACTTCCTTAATTGTTGAGTTTCTCAATTGCATGTTTGAATGTCTTAAAGTTTAATAACAGAGATTAGATTTCTTTTACTTCACAAAAAGTTCCCGAACATATATGATGGTGAAGAAATCATAGACAGTCTACAGTAAATTATTTATTAAACAAATTATTTATATATTTATAAATTACAGTAAATAAATGATTTATTATAAATTATATTATCATTATTAATAATGATTTATTTATAAATACAGTAAATATTTATTAAAAGCAAATTTATAAAAGCCCTTACAAAATCTGTAGCAAAATAGACTTGCTTTGATGTGTAATGGGCTAAGTTTTAATATATTTGATGTAATAAGAAGCAGAACCTGTGAAAGTAAGATTAGGTCCAAGATGATTTTAAAATAGTCCTGCATCCAGTGTTGGCATCATCCCACAAGAATGGGTCACATTTTGGCAAACAAATGAAGAAATGCAAGTTGTCCAGTCTCACCCCGGATACTCTGAGTCTCCCCGGGCAGGGGCTCAGCAGTCTGCATTAGCAGCCTTCCAAGTGATCTTGCTGCGTGCACACTCAGGTTAGAGAACCAGTGCTCACAGCAGGGTTATTTGTGTGACCGGCTTCTTGCTCTAACATCAGTTTCAAGGCACAGAGGTTACCTTTGAGGTTGGCAAGTCCTAAGCCAGGGATCGCCTTTGAAAGTCTCCAAGAGGCTCACGTCAAGACCGTTTGAGATTTTTGAGGGCTGGCTCCTGATTTCCAGAGGAGCTGACCTTGCGTGAACAAAAGCATTCTCCAGCTCGTTCCTCTCCCGCTGCCCCCTCGTGGCACCACAGGTTTCAAAATTCTAGAATCACTCAGGATGCCTGGTTCTGAAAAAGGCTTTCAGAGGAAAACTCAGAGCGGGAGGTTTTTTTTTTTTTTTTGAGATCTTTTGTGAGATCTGCGTAGACACCCAGTGACCAGGTTTTTCTTAACTTTTTTTAAAAATAAATTTATTTTCTGACATGTACACACTGCTAGATTTGTTTATTTACTTTTGGCTGTGCTGGGTCTTCTTTGCTGCACGCAGGCTTTCTCTAGTTGCAGAGAGCGGGGGCTACTCTCTAGTTCCGGAGCTCTAGCTTCTTCTCACTGAGGTAACTTCTCTTGCTGCAGATCACGGGCTCTAGGGCCGCAGCCTTCAGTAGTTGTGGCACAGGGGCTCAGTAATTGTGGTTCTCGGGTCCTACAGCATGCGGACTTCAGCAGTTGTGGCAAGCGGGCTCAGTTGCTCTGCGGCACGTGGAATCTTCCTGGACTGGGGATCGAACCCGTGTCCCCTGCATTGGCCACCGAATTCTTATCCACAGTGCCACCAAGGAAAGTCTTCCTTAATGTGTGACTAGAGGAGCCAAGCTTGAGAATAAAGAAGGCAAGGCAGTGGTGAGGACGGAGAGATGCTGTGGGCGATGATGTTACAAAACGAGGCCAAGGAGGAGGTGGGGAGAGAAAGACCCCGAAAGAGACACACGTTTCTCTCCCACCCCATCTCTCCAGCCCCGCAGGGAAGAGTAAGCTGTAATGTGGCAGGAGAACCAGGACAATGCTTCCAGAGCTTTCCCCTGACCCCAGCTCAGGCCATCCCGATGGAAAATCACTTCACTGGCTTCCTGTGCCTTTTCCACTCGGCTGGTTCCTGAGATTTTCTGGCCCAGTGAGCAGTGGATTTAGATGAGCAGCAGGAAGAAAACAGGAGAGAGGGATGGGGCAAGGAGAGCCTGGAGGGCTTCAGGGAAGCCACCCTGGGGGGTGATCAGGAGCTGAGACCCGGGACCTAGAGGCCAGCAGCATGAGGATCCGGGGAGGAATGTTCCAGGGAGAGGACAGAAAGCCCAAGGGCTCAGAGCGGGGAAGGACTCAATGCTCAAGCAAGAGAAAGCAGCTCGGAGTGGTGGGAGGTATGGGGAGCAGGAAAGGGTTAAGGTGAATCCACCGGGGGCGGGGCGGGGGGGAAAGTGGGCCCTGCAGGATCGCTGTGCCAAGGTGAGGAATTGAGATGGCATCCATCATATTCAGTTGGGGTTGCCAGATAAAATAGAGGACATCCAGTTAAATCTGAATTTTAGATAAGTTTTATACCAAAAAGTCATTCATGTGTTATCTGGAATTCAAATTTAACTGGCATTCTGTGTTTTTATTTGTGAAATGTATTTTCCAAGTCCTATTTTAAAGGCAGTAGAGGATTTTAAGTGGGTTTCCCAGGTGGCGCTAGTGGTAAAGAACCCACCTGCCAATGCAGGAGACTTAAAGAGATGTGAGTTCAATCCCTGAGTTGGAAAGATCCCCTGGAGCAGGGCATGGCAACTCACTTCAGTATTCCTTGCCCAGAGAATCCCATGGACAGAAGAGCCTAGTGGCCTATAAGCCATAGGGTCACAAAGAGTCGGACATGACTGAAGCGACTTAGCAGAGAGGGCTTTAAGTGGGCTTCCCAAGTGGCGCTAGTGGTAAAGAACCTGCCTGCCAATGCAGGAGATGTAACAGATCCAGGTTGGCTCCCTGGAGAAGGGCATGGCAACCCATTCCAGTATTTCTTGCCAGGAGAATCCCATGGACAGAGGAGCCTGGAGGGCTATACAGGCCATAGCGTCACAAAGAGTCAGACACAACTGAAGCAGCTTAGCATGCACAGAGGGTTGTAAAACAATGAAATGACAATTTTATCTAATTTGTAGCCTAATTGAGTTGTTGGGTCTGCTCTGTGGACTGTGGGCTGGGAGGTTTGGGGAGGCGGGAGAAGTGGGAATTGCAGATCAGGAGGGAAAAGAAGCTGCTCGACCAGGCTGGTAGCCCAGGAGCGCAGCTGGGCAGGTGAGTGTCTGCTCACAAGGACAGGCCCGAGGCCATCCACTCGGGGTTTGTTGACTGACTAATTGAGCAGAAGGGACCCCAATCCTAGGACTACCCACAGTGGGCAGGGCACCCTTGCCATCAGCTTCAGTGCTGACGGGTTAACAAAACTCTCTAAGACACCTGGTGCTTGAGAAGTCTTGTGACACCCAGCATCCTGCTGGGTCACTGGGATTGATGGCTCTCTGGGTGGACCCAGATAGAGAGTGGCCAAGAGGAGGAGGAACTCTCAGAGAGAAATATGTGAGTACCAGGGAATAAGCCGCATTATGAAATGTTAGGTGTGGTCACATCTGTGCACGGAGTGGAGTGGTGGCTGTGAACCAGGTCAGTGGACCTTCAGGGAGCAGATGTCCCAGAGGGAAAATCTGACGTGTGAAGGCCAGACAGTGGCCAAGGCTTCATCAGCGGCACCATCACACAGTGTCCACATTCTCGTAGCTTGCGTCCGCCTCCCCGAGTGCTCACTGCATTACTTCTTTGAGGAAGTTTCAGGGGAACTTGGTGTCTTTGCCTCAAACCTCTCAGTGATGCCTGTGCTGTGCTATACTTAGTTGCTCAGTCGTGTCCGACTCTTTGCGACCCCCTGGACTGTAGCCCGCCAGGCTCCTCTGTCCATGGCAAGAATAATGGAGTGGGTTTCCATGCCCTCGTCCAGGGGGTCTTCCCAACCCAGGGATTGAACCCAGGTCTCCCACATTGCAGGCAGATTCTTTTACTGTCTGAGTCAAGAGGGACGCCCCAGAATCCTGCAGTGGGTAGCCTATCCCTTCTCCAGGGGAACTTCCTGACCTAGGAATCGAACTGGTGTCTCCTGCATTGCAGGTGGATTCTTTACCAGCTGAGCTATCAGGGAAGCCCAGTGATGCCTGTGAGGGCAAGGCAACCCACTCTAGTATTCTTGCCTGGAGAATCCCCATGGACAGAAGAGCCCGGTGGGCTACGGTCCACAGGGTCGCAAAGAGATGGACATGACTGAAGCAACTGAGCACGCACGCAAGCTGCTGCATGCAAGGTTCCAAGGGGGTCGTTTCTCCACTGCCACCTGGCCAGTGACCAGGCCAAGGCTGAGGTCAGCCAGCGGTCTTGAGACACAGGCTTCAGGGTGCCAGGACATGCCTGGCCGTGTCTCCTGGGCCGCAGCCAGGCTGTGGTGTGTCTAGAAATGGGACAAATGCTACCTACGCCCTCTGTGTCCTGCCTCATCACTGGGCCCCAGAGCAGGACAGCTTGTCCCCACGAGGCTCTCTCCAGAGCCTCTCCCCACTGCCCTGGTGCGCAAATCTGGTGACCAGGCAGGGTCCGGGCACAGCTGTGCTCCAGCCGCACAGCTGCTCGCCTCGGAGCCACCTTCCCTTGGGCAAATAAGCTCATGCAAAGAGACACCTGCAGTTGGCCTCCTAGCCGGCTCATCAGGCACGCCCACCGCCTTTGGCCTCACCTGCTCTGACGACATTACAGCAAAGCCTTCTCCTTGTGGAGGACTGTATATTTTCACATCATCCTGTATTCATTTCCTGTGGCCGCTATGATGAATTACCACGATCTCAGTGACCTAAAACAACATCCATGTATCCTCCTACAGGTGTGGTGGCCAGCGTCACTGGGATAAAGTCAAGGTGTCAGCAAGGCTGGTTCTTCCTGAGGATTCTAGGGAAGAAACTGATCCTCACTGCCTCTGGCTTCTAGAGCCTGCTAGCATTCCCTGGCTTGTGGCCACATCACTCCAGTGTCTGTTTCCACGGTCTCCTCACCTTCCACCTCTCCAGTCTGCTGCGCGCCCCCTCCCCTTATAAGACCCTGATGCCTGCCTCAGGCCCACCTGGATAATCCAGAATAATCTCCCCAGCTCAAAATCCTTAATGTAATCACTCCTGCAAATTTCCCTTTACCATGTCAGATAACTTTCAGAGGCTCTGTGGATCAGGACATGGATATCTTACTGCCAGTACTCTGCCTACCACACACCCCTATCCATCACAGCATCTCATCTTCACGGTGGCTCTGGGAGGCTGAAAAACTGAGGCTCAGGAAGATTAGGTGATTTTCTGAAAGTCACACAGCTAGAAGGTTGAAGGAAAGGGGAAGTGGGCTCCAGGTCTGTGTGATCCTAACTGAACTTAACAGATTACAGAGTCATTTAAGAGGCGAACAAGGCGCTTGCATCATCAAAGAGGTCTTTGGTGTTTTCCTTCTGAGATTTCTGCTCCTCAACGTGCCCGGGCTGGCCTTTGGCCCTCCTTCTTTTCTCGGGGGTTAAGATTTGGGTGTCTGTCTGAGCACAAAGGGAACACCTGCACCCTGTCCTAATTCGAGGAGTGACCCACATTCGAAGGAGGAGCTCAGCAAGCCACGCTGGGTCTCCGGTCTTCACGGCAGTTCAAGGGTTGCTTGCACGCATGCTCACATGTGGTTTGGTAAATGATTTTCTCAGTTAACCCATGAGTTAATAAGCTTCCTGTTACTTAAGGAAATGCCCCAGACCTCAGGGACCTTCAGCCTTGATTCAACAGCCAGGAGAAGGGGGGAAAAATGGGAACTCATCTCTTGGGTGCTGAAACCAGCGGAAAAAAAAAGACTCTGGGGCAATGTCATGTTGTGTTAAGGAAGGTATTACAGATTCGATATTTAGCTGGTGATAGAGGGGGACAGAAAGTGTTATTCACTCCCTGGGTATCTCAAGGGCACATAAAGGAACAGTTGTACCTGCCTGCCAGGAAACATGCTCAGGCCCCAGTAAGACAGTGGTGACTCATACAGAGCTTACCGGGGAAGCCAAGCAGTTGGCTGGGCTGCTCAGTGATGCGGAGATAAAGAGAAGTTAATCACTGTGTTCGAGACTTGCTGAGCCCTTTCTGCGGCTCTGGGTGGACACACGACAGCTCCCCTGCCCCCAGCTGCCATCCCACACCACGCCCATGGAGTCCAGCTTCTGGTTGGTTTTGTGCGATGCTGGGTTCAAAAGGTCTCTCCTTAAGGGAGTCCAGGAGCCGATCGGGCCCCTTTTTTGGGGGTGAGAAGTGGGTCGGGGAAGATAGCTCTGGGTGGCCGCCGAGAAACCAGGAAATCCTGTTCAGTGAGATAAAAGTTGAAGCTATCTTTGCTTCAAGTCACATCAGCTCGGAGAATGGATTGACCTGCCTCTCAAATGTGGCTGGTGGGAAGTGACTGGGAACTAAAGAAGCAGGAAGGCTCACTGCTGGTGGAAAGAAAAAGTATACCATCCACACTACAGAGCAATTTTACGATTTGCCCTTGGACCCACCAACTTCATATAAAGCGAAAGTGAAAGTCGTTCAGTTGTGTCTGAGTCTTTGCGACCCCGTGGACTATACAGCCCATGGAATTCTCCAGGCCAGAATACTGGAGTGGGTAGCCTTTCCCTTCTCCAGGGGATCTTCCCAACCCAGGGATCGAACCCAGGTATCCCATATTGGAGGCGGATTCTTTACCAGCTGAGCCACAAGAGAAACCCAAGAATACTGGAGTGGGTAGCCTTTCCCTTCTCCAGCAGATCTTCCTCACCCAGAAATCAAGCTGGGGTCTCCTGCGTTGCAGGTAGATTCTTTACCAACTGAGGTATCAGAGAAGCCCGACTTCATATAAAAGTGTATTTAAAATATGCATATTTGAATGAGATCACATAGGTTTTTAGAATTTGTTCTGGTTTTCCCATTAATAGTATATCCTGGAAATCGTGCTACTAGAACACTTCAACAATAACTTTTCAATGATTTCATAGGGAACAGTATTCTAATTCCTACTGTTGGACAGCTAAGATCAGGCTGACGTGTTGCACTGTAAACAATGCTGCAAGGAACAACTTGTAACCAAGTCATTGGCTCTTTTCTGGATTTTATTTTCATCAGTATAAATGCCTAATGTGGATTTGTTTAATCAAAAGGCTACATTTTTCAGTAGTCTATTATTGCTGGGTGATAAGTCACCCCAAAACTTAGTGGCTTAAAATAGCAATTAACTATTTCTAATGATTCTGAGAAATAGGGCTTTCCTGGTGGCTCAGAAGGTAAAGCATCTCCCTGCAATGCAAGAGACCCGGGTTTGATCCATGGGTCGGGAAGATCCCCTGGAGAAGGAAACCCACTCCAGTATTCTTGCCTGGAAAATTCTATGGATGGAGGAGCCTGGTAGGCTACAGTCCATGGGGTTGCAAAGAGTCAGACACGACTGAGCGACTTCACTTTCTTTCTTGTTACTTTCATGATTCTGAGCGTTAGTTAGAGAAATCCTTTTCAGAGGAATACCCTTCTGGGTGATTCACACAACTGTAATCCCCTGGAGGGTGGGCTGGGCTGGAAGGTTCCAGGTGGCCTTATTCACAGGTCTGGCAATTGGTCCTGACAGTTGGCTGAAGCCTCAGTTCTCCATGTGGCCTCTCAGCCTCCAGTAGGCTAGCCTGGACTGCAGCACAATGTGGTCCCGGGGCGCCCAGAGGACCAGGGTGGAGGCTGCAAGCTCCTGAGTTCCCGACTCCTGAACTCACACGATGTTACTTCTGCCACATTCTTCAGCCAAAGCAAGGCCCAGGGCCAACCCACATTCAGGAGGGTGGAGAAAGAGACTCCGTCTCTTGACGGGTGGAGAAGCAAGGCCAAGAGGCACAGACACAGGGAGGTGGGATTCACTGAGGACCTTATCATAAGCTCAGTGGTAAAGAATTCACCTGCAATGCAGCCGACACAGGTTTGATCCCTGGGTTGGGAAGATCCCCTGGAGACGGAAACGACAACTCACTCCAATGTTCTTGCCTGGGAAATCCCATGGACAGAGGGGCCTGGCAGGCTGCAGTCCATGGGGTCACAATAGTCAGACACGGCTTAGTGACTAAACCATCACCATAGTAATTTACATCCTAAGACATTTTCTAAAATGTTTCATATTACCCTCAGAAAGGCAGTACCAATTGACACTGCCACCAGCCAGCGTCCTTTGGGAATATTTATTTTTAAACAAACTGGGGCAAGCACTTCTGGAAGAATGCACACAATATGTGACAGCAGCGGCGGTTTCTGTCTCCTGAGTGGCCACAGTCATACCCTGGGGTGGTCACCCGGGGACCTGATAGCACAGCCAGCATCCATGCAGGGTGGTTAAGGGATGGTCATTCCCTTTGGGCAGAGCAGGGGCTGAGCTCTATCTCTCCTCGTCTGTCTGTCTGTCATTCCTGCCCAAGCCCCTCACCTCTCCCCAGACCATCACAAAATCCTCTTAAGTGTTAAGCTTCCTTCCCACTCTACGCCACCCTGGTCTCTACCTCTGTGCCATATATCATTCAGAATGATCTTTCAAGGCACACATTGCGTTTGCAAATCCCCCTGATGTCCAGCCCATCACAACTCCAGCCACTTCTGCCTGCTGCCCTGGCTCTGGCCACTTGGCCTTCTTTCTTATCCTCTAATGAAGCTGGCTCCTCTACCCCTGTCCTTGTTTGGGCTGAATCTTCTGAGCCCCCAACTTTTCCTTTTTTTAAAAAACAGCTTCACTGGGATATAATTCATGTATCATACAATTCACCCACTGAAATGTCCAGCAATGGCTTTTAGTATATTTACAGCTTTGCAACCATCACTATCCATTTTAGAACATTTTCATCATCTCAAACAGAAACCTGTACCCTTTAGCTGTCACCCCTCTTCTCTCTCCAGCCTTGTCCTCCCTCCAGCTCTAAGCAACCACTAAACTACTCCGTGTCTATTTTCCTGTTCTGGCAGTTCATATGCGAGGAATCATATAAGGCTTTTTTGTGTGTGGACTGGCTCCTTTCACTTAGCATCATGTTTTCAAGGTGCATTCACCTTATATCATGTTTTAGTAGGTACTTCATTCTTATCTACAGCTGAATAATATTCCATCATGGGCATCACCGACTCAGCAAACATGAATTTGAGCAAATTCGGGAGGTAGTGGAGGACAGAGGAGCCTGGCTAGATGCAATCCATGGGGTCGTAAAGAATCAGACACGACTTAGCGACTGAATAACAACAATGGCTCTACTACATTTATTTATCCCTTCATCAGCTGATAGACATTTGAGTTCTTTTCACCTTTTGGCTACTATGAATAATGAACATTTTTTAAAGGTAGGAATATGGATAGTTTTTTTTATTTTAAAATATTTTCCTGTTTTCCACAAAGAAAATAGATTTATAAAAGAGGAAATACGATCAAACAGCAGGGATAAAGGAATGAAATGAATAACGAACACTTGTGCACAAGTTTCTGTGTGGACATATGTTTTCGTGTCTTTTGGGTATATACTTGGTGGAATTGCTAGATCATACGGCAACTCTATGTTTAATCATTTGAGGAACTGCCAGACTGTTTCCCAAAGTGGCTGCACCATTTCACATTCATTTTCATCATCATCATCTCACCACCAGCAGCACCATATGAGGGTTCCGAATTTTCTACCCAAACCCATTTTAATTCCACTCCTACTCAAGTCTCAGCCCAGGTGTTACTTCCATGTGGAGGGCTCTTGCTGGGCTGGGCACACCCTCCTGGGGTCTAGGTCAGCTTCTTTGCTTTAAGCTTTCAAAGAAGTGGGCTTCCTCTCTCCAGGGCACTCAGGCATCAGTTAGTGCAAGGATTCCATCAACACCCATCTCTTCCCACACTGTGGGCTCCATGAGGGTAAAGACTGTGTTGTTCCCTTTTGAAGTCCTAACCCATGCCCGGTCCACAGTGGCCGCCCATGGGAACTCTGGCATGAATGAATGAGTCAGGGTTAAAGTACAAAAGGTACGTGACTCATTCAGAGTCACCAAGTAGAGCCCTGGGAGCCTTTTGCCCTATTCCACTCTGTCCAACATGGTAAAGTGTTACTCGTTCAGTCACTTTTAATTCTTTGCAACCCCATTGACTGTAGCCCGCCAGGTTCCTCTATACATGGGATTATCTTGGGAAGAATACTGGAGCGGGTTGCCATTTCCTACTCCAGGGGATCTTCCCCACCCAGGGATTGAACCCGGGTCTCCTGCATTGCAGGCAGATTCTCTGCCGTCTGAGCCACCGAGAAAGTCCAATATGGTAGCCACTGGCCAGATATGGCCACCGAACACTTGAAATGTGGTCAGTACCACTAAGAAATTAAGTTGCTGATTTTATTTCACTTTGAATGAAATTTAAATAATTGTCGGTACAGGTAAAACTGGGATATCACTGGACCTTCGATACAAGAGCTGAGTTCTGCTCCTCGAACATCAGAACCCTCCTCTCCCCCAACATGCTTCTCCCTGCCCCTGAGGAGGTGGCCCAGCAGACCAGGCAAATGTTTGGGTTGGCCGAAAGGTGAGCCTCCGGCATGGTTGGTCACTGCTGCTCCCTCCTTCAGGGCTTGGGGAGAGACCAAAATGCTCAGTACTCTAGGGGGAGGGGGATCTCTAGAAACTGGAAAGACCCGATCCTGTTCCTTCTACTTGCACTTATGGCTATTTAAATTTAACTACATTAAGATGGAATAAACTTAATTCAATTTCTTGGCCACACTAGCCACATTTCAGTGCAGTGGCTATAGGACCTGTCCATCGCTGCAGAAAGTTTTGTTGGACAGCCCTGTCCCAGAGGTTTCCCTGCAGAGGGTTCTCTCCTATCTCCTCCAGGAGAGTCCGTCCTCCCTGCCTCCCAGGTCTCAAGGCCTCAGAGCCTGCGGGCCAGACTCCCACACATCCCAGGCCATCCCCCTGTGTGCAAATGGGGCTGGGACTTCTCCCACCCAGTTCCTGGGGAGCCCACCCTCCCCCACCAGCAGCTCTGCGGGCCCCAGCATGTCCCCTTCTCATCCCAGGCTTATGAGCAAAAATTTCCTCTCTCGTCTGATACGCTCTTCTCCAGGATGTAAAAATTCTCAAAACAAGAAAGGAAAAAAAGCACCTCTGCTCTTTCTAATTCATTCTCATCCTGATGAGCTCATGGGAAAAGACAGTTCATTTCTTCCCCAGGTCCTCTTCTTCCTGGTCATAGGCACAGCCATTCACTTCCATTCTTCTCCTCTCACGGAATCAGAGGACTCAGTGAATGATTGTAACTGGGAAGGTCTACCAAGAGTGCCTGTCTCGACTTTTTCATTTTGCGTAAAGGGAAACGCCCAGAGGAGGAAAATTACTTGACCAATATCATAGAGCATCCATCTTGACCTAGTAAATACTGTGCTGTGCTTAGTGGCTCAGTCGTGTCTGACTCTTTGCAACCCCATGGACTGCAGCCCGCCAGACTCCTCTGTCCATGGGGATTCTCCAGGCAAGAATACTGGAGTGGGTTGCAATAAATACTGAACGACTCCAAACAATAAGGAGGAACAGACAAAGTGTATCAAGCTCCTTCTGTGTGTTGGGTGCTTTACCAATCATATCAACTTATTTAATACCACAGGTCTTATGGCCCACTTCAGATTAGACTCTGAGGTTCACAAAGTTAGGTGACTTATCTAAAGCAACATAGGTAGTAAGGGGGCAGAGCTGGGACTCAAACCCTTGTCCTGCTATGAAGGACCCGAAAGAGTTGCTATGTACAGAGTGAATCCTGGGCCATCTCTGTTGGAGGGAGAGTCTGGGGAGTGAGCCAGGTGGTGGGTGATGGGAGAAGAAAACAGAGAAGGTCAAGGACGTGGAACTTAACATGTTCTGTTGACCAACACTCACAGTCACGGCTTTTGGCATTGTGACTGCAGGTTTCTTAAATTCTAGTCTAACAAGTGCTCACATGTAAGATCATCTTAAGAATTTTTTGTCTCGATTGCTACTTCCCAGGTCCAGAGATTTTGTGATGTGAACACTGCTGATGTTTGCATGACCAGAGCCTCACCTGAGATGTAAAAAAGTTCACTTTGAACCACTTAAGCAAGGAGAACCTGCAAGATGGATTTTTACGTTGTACACTTCTGCCACTGAAATTCCGGTTCCCACTTATGAGGCAGACCTCGCCCCCTAGTGGAAAGGGGTGGACTCTGCATCACAATAAATGGTCCACCCATAGAAGTGAAAGTGAAAGTTGCTCAGTCCTGTCTTGACTCTTTGCGACCCCATGGACTATACAACCCATAGCATTCTCCAGGCCAGAATACTGAAGATTCTCTTCTCCAGGGGATCTTCCCAACCCAGGGATCAAACCCAAGTCTCCCGCCCTGCAGGCAGATTCTTTACCAGCTGAGCCACAAGGGAAGCCCAAGAATACTGGAGTGGGTAGCCTATCCCTTCTCCAGCGGATCTTCCTGACCCAGGAATCGAACCAGGGTCTCCTGCATTGCAGGCAGATTCTGTACCAGCTGAGCTACCATTCTCAACCCATAGGAGAGTGCCTCATTAATGTTCTCTATTTTATATTACAGGAAATTTAGTTTTAAAAATCAAATTGGCCAGTGTGGTGAAATAGATTCACAGGTTTGTTGCTGTTGTTGAATTTTTTTCACTGGTGGAGGACGACAGTTGGGTGTGTGGGGTTCGGTGGGGAGCCCTGCTGGGGAACCAACATGTTCAGATCAGAGTTGTTTCTGGATATGACCCCAGACCTCCTGCATCAAGACCTCCTGGCAGCCTAAGAGTTAAAATGCAGGTTCTTCCCAACGAACAGCCCTGTCGGGGCGAGTAGTAGGTGTTCAAGAAATACCTGAATGAAGCACCTTAAAGCTTTTGGGCTTCCCACGTGGTGCTAATGGTAAAGAACCTGCCTGCCAGTTGAGACACGAGACAAGGGTTCAGTCCTTGGGTTGGGAAAATCCCTTGGAGAAGGGCATGGCAACCCACTTCAGTATTCTTGCCTATAGGATATCCATAGGAAAATTCTATGGACAGAGGAGCCTGGTGGGTTACGGTCCATGGGGCCGCAAAGAGTTGGACATGACTGAAGCGACTTAGCATGCAGCACAAAACTTTTCACCTCTTCTCAGTGGGCTGTGGAGGGAAATGGAAACAGGTGGTCTCTCTGGCCAGAGCTGAGGGGCCTCTCTCAGCTCTGCCATTCTGAGGAAACTGGGATGCGAAAATTTCTAACTTGCTGAGGCTGCCATTCTCCCCAATGTGGAAAATATACCTTACAGGGAGTTGGGAGGATTCAAGGTGGGCGTCAAGTGCAGCATCCTTCTAATTTTATGTATTGGCTGTTCTGAGTCTTCGTTGCTGCATGGCTTCTAGTTGTGATGTATGAGCTTCTCATTGTGAAGACTTTTCTTGCGGTGGAGCATGGGCTCTAGGGCCTGAGGGCTCAGTAGCTGTGGCTCCCGGGCTCTAGATCACAGGCTCGGTAGTCCTGGGACAAGAGCTTAGTTGTTCCACAGCATCTTCCCAGACCAGGGAACAAACGCATGTCTCTGCTCTGGCAGGCAGATTATTTACCACTGAGCCACCAGGGAAGCCCAAGTGTAGCTTCTTTGAATGAGAACTGTCCCTCTGGGCCTGGGCCCTCCCCACCCCGTATGGAAATGACATTATCCCCTGTCCCTGACACCCCAGGTCTGTTTTGAGTGTCTCCAACTGCTGGCCCTGGAGGCAAGGGATAAAGCCCCAGCCCTTTACGCCCTTCCCCATCCTTTCTGGGGATACCTTTCTCCTACATCCCTGGCTGTTGGGCTCTCACACTTCAATGGGTCACCCTAGGGAGGCATTTTTTGGAATTGCTGTTCTGCAAGTTATTCCCAGTCCTGCGGACTCTGGGAAAACTGACATTGCGTATTCCAAACAGCTGAGCCAGGACAGGGGTTTCCCTCAGCAAGTGGGCAGTCGTTCAGGTCTCAGCAGCACTTCCTCACAGCCTCTTCCCTCTGGGACATCTGCAGACTTGCTTTTCAGAAGCTTTTGGTTCTTATCTTCCCTGTTACTCCCTGGGACCGAGATAAAATGCCACCAGGCTGCTCTGTCTCCAGAGCCAGTGATGTCAAGCTCCACCCCCACGTCTGCCTGGGGGCTGCTGCAGGAGAGCTGTTACAAGCAGCAGTGGCTGCAGGGCTCACAGCACCTGGGGAGATGGGAGGTAGAGGGGCGGTCTTATCCCCCTTTTATAGAAGAGGAAGCACCATTCAGAGACAGGAACTGACAAGTGACTTTTCTGACTTGGCACAATTATTTTGGAGGCAAGGCAAATTTCTCATCGCTTTTTCTCCCAAGGCTGTGCTTCTCTGTTAAAGAAACCATCCTATTTAAGAACCACGAGGTTCTAAGGAAAAACGCATTGCATAATCTCATTTTGAATGGGGAGAAAACTCTAAGTGCATCTAAAAATAATTCAGGAAGGTCACCTGCCAAACGTCTGAATGGGAGTCCCACTGGATTTTATTCTCTTGGAACTTTCTCATTTTTTTGGACAAGCCTGTATTATTATTATATAGAAGTAGTATTTCAGGTATAAAAAGGAAATGATCCTGCTTATTTGAAAATAAACTGCAGCTCCCTATGAAAACTCGGATGAACCTCTTAAACATGATGTTGAACAAAAAGATGCAGGCAAGAAAGAGGGCACGATCCTGTTCATTAAATATTCAAACTAAATGGCCAATGTAATGAATGTGAGAGTCGGGATGGTGTTTACCTGTGAGGAGCAGCAGTGCCTGGGAAGGGGTTCAAGGTGGGGGGGGCACCTGGGGTGCTGATCATGCTCTGGTTTTGATCAGGTCGCTGGGATGGGGGTGTGTTCACCTGGGGTGATTCATCAACCTACATCATAGATTTTTAGCATTGGTTTTGAGTTTTTATGATATTTCACTAAATTCCTGTTTATCTGAATGATGGTGTATTTTGACACAAGGAGACTGCCTCACTTGCCTGGCCTTGTCCCAGCCCTGCAGGGGTGGGAGGAATAATTGAAGCCATGTTTTCCAACAGGCTACCCCACCGGGTCACACCTATCAGTTCATCAAAACACCTCATATCAGAGACAGTCTGAAAAGCATAGAGTATTCCAGGGATTTCAAACAGAATAAATATAATAGAGAGAACAGATCACACAAATGAAGGAAGACCTGCGAAGGCAAACAGAGGAGAATGAGGCAACCTAGAGACCAGCAGGAAATCTTCACTGCCCTGGGGCTGGAGGGATACACAGGAGGTGTCACTAGAAGCAGAAGCAGTGCCATCTGATGGGCCTGGAACCACAGCAGGAGGCTGCCAGGTAGGTACTGGGATGACAGAGTAGAGCTGGAGCCATAGAGGAGACACAGCTCCTGCTGGAAAATACTGTCCACAGCCAAGAGGGTGAGAAATCCCCAGGTTTCTCCCAGTCTCCTATTCTCCAAACTCCCGACGCCACTTCCTGTTGGCTGGACCTGGCCAGATCTAAGCTGGGCTTGCAGGACAGGGGTGAGGACAGGCCCAACTCCCAGTTTCTTTGTCCAGTTCTTCTGCTAGGCCCCTTTCTCACAGTCTCACCAACCTCCTTCCCTGCCAGGTCACTCTGCCCAGGGCATTGGTCCTCTGCTGGGAAGGAGGCTCCTATAGCCCATCTGCTTCTAAGGTGATAATTAGACTAAATTTACCCACCTTGTTGTCTATACAGCATCAGCGGTGCTCCATCACGTTCCCAAAGACACTGGATAACACTCTGTGATGGACACACTCTAAAGTGATCCCTGTATAAGTCTTTCCCCTTGAGTATAGGTACAACATGTGACTCTCTTGTAGCCAGAGAACATGGTCAAGGTGATGAGTAATCACCAAGATGACCTTACGTTATGCAAGGCTCTGTCTTAGCAGACCACAGTGAGACACTCCCCTGCTGGCCTTGAAGGACAAACAACCACGCTCTAAAATGTCTCTAGAGAGCCCCATGTGCCAGGAATGTGCAGGGGAATGCTAGAACCTGGGTGGCTTCTTCCCAATAACCAGTAAGCAGTCAGGCCCTCAGTCATACAGCTGCAAGGAAATGAATCTGACAGCAACTTCATGAGCCTGCACATAGCTTCTCCCTACTCGTGTCTTCAGATGAGGACACAGCCCAGCTGCCACTGGATTGTAGACCTGACCCTGAGCAGGTGACGCAGCAAAGCCACCTGGACTCTTGAGCCACCACAAGTGTATAATAATAAATACATGTTGTTTTAAGCCACTAAACTTGTGGTTCTTGGCTACACTGAAATAGAAAACTAATCTACAGTGTGGGAAGAGAAACTCTCTTCCCTTGCTTTCTCCAAACCATAGAGTTCCATTTAAAAAGGTGGGACAGTCAGTAAGTCACTCCATACGTTATAATTACTGGCTTCCCTTCCTACCTCTTCTTCTGCCAGGGTCAATGGTCAGGTATGTTGTTCTGTGTAGCAGGCAGAGAATGCATCATGAAAGGGGGAGCCCTGCTGCTCCCCGCTGGGCTATGTTGCTACTGCTGGTGCTCCCATCAGAGTGCTCCCGAATGTAATCAAGTTAGGGCTGGACTCAGGGAGCTTTGGGGTCAATGATGGCAACAGACTCATGGCTCTGGTACTTTCCATCCTCAAACAACACAAATGGGAGTGCTCTAGTTTGAATGTGTCTCCCCAGAATTCATGTGTTGAATTCTAACCTCCCAAGGTAATCTCATTAGGAAGTGGGGCCTCTGGGAGGTGAATAGGTCATGAGGGCAAGGCCCTCCCTATGGGATTAGTGCCCTCATTAAAAGAGGCCCCAGAGAGCTCCCCTACCCCCTCCACCACATGAGGACGTGGAGAGAAGACAGCCGTCTACAAACCAGAAAGCAAGTTCTCACCAGACAGCACATGGAATCTGCAGGTATCTTGATCTTGGACTTCCAGCCTCCAGACTGTGAGTAATCAAGTTCTGTTATTTATAAGCCCCCCCCCCGCCCCCACAGTCTGCAGTGGTTTGTTATAGCAGCCCAACAGACCAAGCAGCGGACAAAAGTGCTAACGTGACCATTGCTAACTAGGAGAGTCAGCTGAATATTTGAGCAGTCCCTTTAATGTTATTTATTTCTTCTTATGTGGACCAGTGGAAGAAATTCTTCTGAAAACTGTTAAGATAATGAGAAGACGAATGAAAAACTTGCATAGATAGGGATGCCCACAGTCTGGATTTTCAAGGCCTAAAAGATGAAACAAAACAAAGCAAATGAAACTTTTAGGATAAATGCTATCACCCTTTAGAAGGGTTGAAAAGAGGAAGGCCTAGCAGCAACTGTGTAAGGTGCTTGCTTCTCAACTCTGGCTGCACACCAAGAATCACGTAGGGAAGATTTTTAAAACAAACTTGAAAAAATTAAGTCCAACTTGAATACAAAAGAGTGTACCAAACTTAAAGATACATCTTGATGGATTTTCCCAGGTGAGCACTTCTGTGTGGTCACCATCCTGATCATAATAAAGAACATTTCAGTTATTTCTGAAATCTCTCTCATATTCCCTCCTGGTAAACATTCCAGCTTCCCCTGCTCCTGCCTCCACAGTTCAGTTCAGTTGCTCAGTCGTGTCCAACTCTTTGTGACCCCATGGACTGCAGCACACCAGGCTTCCCTGTCCATCACCAACTCCCGGAGCTTGCTCAAACTCATGTCCATCAAGTCGGTGATGCCATCCAACCATCTCGTCCTCTGTTGTCCCCTTCTCCTCCTGCCTCCCGCCTGCACAAGAAAATTGCTATTCTGATTTCTAACATCAGAGAGAATAACTTGAGAAGCTTTGAAAAATACTAATACCTGGGTTGTTCCCCCCCCGCCCCAGGATATCTTGTTGAGTCTGGGAGGCACTCGGACCTGGGGACTTTGCAAAGGACCAGGTGATTCTTATTGCATCCAGGACTGGTGCGCACACACACACCCCCGTTCCCTGCAGGGCAGTGAGGGCTTGGATTCACAGCCCAAAAAGCTCCTCCCAGCATCGCAGACAGGCTCTCCGGCAGTTTCTGGATAGCAGTCGTCAGGAGCAAAGCCAGGTACTGAATCCACCTGGATGCTGGGGCAGCCCATTGAGGCAGATGACCTCAGTTCTCCTCGATGAGCAACAGGCAGGTGGGCTGGGTTGTGGATTTTGGTGGAAGTGACAGGTGATGTCCAGGCAAGAGTGGAGGTGCTGGCAGCAAATACCCTCCACCAAACGTCCCTCCTCCCCCTAAAAGTACCCTTCCACACTTATAAAAAGGACCTGTGGGCATGCGTGCTCAGCCGCTTCAGTTGTGTCTGACTCGTTTTGCCCCTATGAACTGTAGCCCACCAGGCTCCTCTAGCCATCGGATTCTCCAGGAAAGAATACTGGAGGGTTGCTATGCCCTCCTCCAGGGGATCTTCTTGACCCAGGGATCGAACACATGCCTCCCGCATCTCCTGCACTGGAGGCAGATTCTTTTACCGCTGAGCCACTGGGGAAGCTGGAGAAAGGACGTGGTATGACCCAAATCAAGCAGTCTGGTTTGACTTAAGAGTTTTCACCATGTCCAGATTTCATTGTAGGAGGTTTCTCTTTAGCATTATTTGGAGCTGTGATAATCTTTTAAAAACCTTGCAAACTTCTCCCGTAGATCACTGGAGATGTAAAGCCAGTAATCCCCAAAAAGGTGCGGAGGAGAGAAAGCAGAAAACGAAATCAGAGAGAAAAGACGAGCACTCACGTGGCTTTTGCAGGATGGCTTGACCAACCCGAACTTCTGCGTGATCTGGTTTGTCCTGAACTCTTGCCACTTGCCGTCCACCAGGGTCTGGGCTCTGATCTCGTACGTCACCAGGCGTTCTGCTCTCAGGATGATGGGAGTGTTCTCATAGACCGAGGAGGCACCCAAGTCAGTGTGCCTTATTCTCTGCAAGAAGGGGGACCAGCCTTAGGTGGGACTGAAACCGGTGACCCAGAGTCAGCGAAACCTGGTTCCTGGCACCTCAGCCCTCCTGTTTGATGTCTGCAGGGAGCAAGCACTTCCCCACAGCCCCATTTCCTGAGCATACTGGCTGCTGAGTCAGTTGGCATTTGAACCCTCACCATGAGTAATGGCCGATGGACTGGGGTTTGGACAACTCAGGAAAATGCCAGGAAGTCAATCTGTATTGAATTGGAAGGTCTTCACATGGCTTTGCCAGAATTTAAAAACCGACATAGTATTCATATGAGCACTTCAACTACTGTTAAATAGTTCATCTCTTCCATCCAGTAAAATCCATTATGGATGGAAATGCCTGAGTCACTGAAGACCAAGGACTGGCCCAAGGAAGAGATGTGACCCGCTTAAGGACACATAAAGAGGTGTGGCCAAGCTGGACAAAAACCCAGGTTTCTCATTCATGTATCCATTCATGATCCAAATATACCACTCCTACCTTCTTGATACTGTGATTGGCAGTGGTAATAGAAAGATATGGTAGGGCTTCCCTGGTGGGCCAGTGGTTAAGAATCTGCCTGCCAATGAAGGGGACAAGGGTTTGATTCCTGGTCTGGGGTGATCCCTCATGCCCGTGTGCCACCACTACTGAAGCCTGGACACCCTAGAACCTGCATTCCGCAACCAAAGAAGCCACTACACTGAGAAACCCACACACGGCAACCAGAGAAATCTCTCTCACAGCAATGGAGACTCAATGCAGCTGAGAATAAATAAATTTTAAAGAGATACGGTAATATAAAGATATGGTTTCTCAAGGAGCTTAAAGTTTACGAGACTTCTAATCAAATCCTAAGTGGAGCATAGGGGTCCACCATCAGAGTTGTCGCCATCATCATCGGGGCCCTTTTCCATGTTTTTTGCACAATTTAACACATTTAAAACTCACAACAACCTAGGGAGGTAGGTCACATTATCTTCTCTGTCTTAAAGTTCAGGAGAGTGGACCTTGGGAGGTTCCTGGGCTCACCAAGATCATACAGCTCACCAGGCAGTTTGAATTCAGCCTCTACTCTGAAAGGCAGCTCGCCTGTCTCTCCTCAAAGTCCAGCAGGAGCTTGGGAGTGAAGGCCTTCACCCTCCTGACTCCTCCAGGGTCCTGCCCACGGCTCTGCTTTGCCACCCTAAACAAGCCCATTCCTTCTGTCTTTACAGGCACTAAGCACTACCTCCATGAAAGAAGGGCCACCTGTAAAGCATCACCCAGAATGTACAAATTAAAAACAAATTGAAAGACTTTCCTGGCAGTCCAGTGGTTAAGACTTCGCCTTCCAATGCAGGGGCTATGGGTTCGATCCCTGGTTGGGGAGCTAAGATCCCACAGGCCTCATGGCCAAAAAACCAAAACATAAAGCAGAAACAATATTGAAACAAATTTAATAAAAATTTTAAAATGGTCCATATAAAATATCTTCAAAATAAAAAAAGAAAGAAAATGAATTGAGCTCCAGATGTGGTTTCAGAGGACTAGCATTTAACCCTGGCCTTACCAGTGGAAGCCATACGAACATGAAGACACTCAGTTTTGAGAGTCTCATCTGTTAAATGGGCTAATAGCAGTAACCTCACAATGTTGTTGCAAAAATCAAATGACGTCACATCTATCAGCCTGATTAACATCAGGCCTGCAACATTCAGACAACTAAGATCATGGCATCTGATCCCATCACTTCATGGCAAATAGATGGGGAAAGAGTGGAAACTGTGACAGACCTTATTTTGGGGGGGGGCTTCAAAATCACTGCAGATGGTGACTGCAGCCATGAAATTAAAAGACTCTTGCTCCTTGGAAGAAAAGCTATGACCAACCTAGACAGCATATTAAAAAGCAGAGACATTACTTTGCCAACAAAGGTCTGTCTAGTCAAAGTTATGGTTTTTCCAGTAGTCAGGCAAGGATGTGAAAGCTGGACTATAAAGAAAGCTGAGCGCCGAAGAATTGATGCTTTGGAACTGTGGTGTTGGAGAAGACTCTTGGGAGTCCCTTGGACTGCAAGGAGATCCAACCAGTCCATCCTAAAGGAGATCAGTCCTGGGTGTTCATTGGAAGGACTGATACTGAAGCTGAAACTCCAATACTTTGGCCACCTGATGCAAAGAACCGACTCATTTGAAAAGACCCTGATGCTGGGAAAGATTGAAGGCAGGAGGAGAAGGGGATGACAGAGGATAAGATGGTTGGATGGCATCACTGACCTGATGGACATGAGTTTGAGTAAACTCCGAGAGTTGGTGATGGACAGGGAGGCCTGGCATGCTGCAGTCCATGGGGTAGCAAAGAGTCGGACACGACTGAGTGACTGAACTGAACTACAACACATTCCAAATGAATTAGTAATTCGTGTTTAATCAATTATTATTAATTCAATATGAATCGACTGAATCTCAAAGGCTGTTTCAGAAACATACCTCTCCTATGCTCTGTCCTTCTTACCTGCATATGAAAACTATAGGAGGTAGTATCATGCTTGATTCCTTTTATCTCAAAGAAGAATCCATATATGGTAATCACTTTTGAATGTGTTGTATACTCCTAAATGAGGAAAGGTAAGCAACAAAGTGACAGGAAAAAAGAATCTTCAGTATTCAAAGGGAAGAGGACATAGCAAAACCAATTCTAGATACCAAGACTAAAGGGACTAATTTGTGCTTTAAAACACGACAACAATTTTAGCCTAGGAAGGAGAAGAAAAGACAAACTGTAGTGACTTTACAAATCTTTACAGCCCTTTATTCAGGGGCTACACTTTTCGCTCTGCATGCCCCTTAGTGGGGAGAAGAATGAGTTAAGCATGTTCTTGGATGACTCTCGGTCTGCAGACCTTTAAAACAGTGTTTTGCTACAATTCAGTCGGCCTAAGAGACCCTCCATGCCCACAGCATTGCAGGGTATCCTGGCCACTGCTGAGCAGTCTGTCCACTTGGACAGATCTCTGTAAGCAAGGGGCTGGACCCAGCCCATCCAGGCTTGACCCAGGGGGCAGTATCTGATGATAGATTCAGGGCCCCAAACCTCTAAAATATGAACTCTTTTGAGATCACTTCTTGGGTGGCTTTAGTGAGAACCATGCCTATGAAGGGAGCCCAAGACAGTGCAGCTGCCGGCCCCTCATGCTTGTCCGGTGACTGAGCCCCCGGGTGCTCTGCAGCCGAGCTCCTGACTCACAGCTGGTTTGAGTCTGGGCTCCATCAAAATAGCTGCCCAGAATAGCCACCCTGGCAACCTTAACCACGGGCTCAGAGTGGAATCTCTTCTTGAGTGGTTGGCAGCTCACCATATTTGTGGGTAAGAGGATGACCAACACGTCCTAGGTTGTCCAGGTCTTTCCTGGCTTTAGAACAGAAAGGTCTACATCCCCAGGGAAATGTCTCCAACCCTGAAAACTGAGACAGTTGGTCAGCCTCATGGAGCACTGTAGCTGTGTATATCGAGTTACTGAATGGCCTATCCCAGGGCCCCGTCTTGTGAATTTTACCCCTGAGGGGGTGGCGAGTGTTCAAGAGCAACACCTACAATTTTGTTTTCTGCCTTGGCCATCTTGCCACAGGTAATAATTGACCATGGCCATTGTTCAAAGGTCTCTAACCAAGTAGGAGGTGGGATGGTCCTTCCCCTTGTCCATCCCAGTGGTCAGTACCTGGTTAAAAAGCAGCCCGAATCTCACTGCCTGGGTGCTTAGGTCTTTCACGTGGGCCATGTCGCCACCATTCTCCAGCTGAAAGGAAAACACACAGCAGTTACCAGCAACCTGATTCCCCAACAACATCTTCACTGCACTGATCCCAACATCCCTCACTGTGTTCAAAAGAGTTCTGTCTCTGGAGCCTACAGTTACCCGTGAATCCAATCCACAGTACTTACTGAAAACCTGCTAGCCAGGTACCCTGCTCAAGGATTTCACAGGATGCAAAGATGAGGACATGAAAAATGCCCCAGCACTTTTTTTCCTTAGTTGAGAAATAAAATGTGTTCACTGGGAGCCTAATCACAATGCGGAGCATATTCTTGGCTACAAAGTCAAGAGCAGGCAGGTATGGCCCCACATGGCAGGCTCCACATGAGGGCTGGGGTCAGGAGGGAGCAAATTTCAGGAAGATGACATTGGTGGTAGAGGGCAAAAGGAAGGAGGTGTGTGGGCCAGGATATGAAGAGGGAGGTGGGGGACTCCCCGAGATGTCCAGCCCCAGCCCTGAGACTGTCCCCTCTTTCTCTGTCACCCCTCTCCTTCTCTGCTCCGTCAGAGCACAGTTCTGAGTTAGATCCCAAAAGAGCACAGTTCCACGGAGGCCTTATCTACTGTGCAGAGGCCACTGAGCCCTGTGGTTTGCACATTACAATAGGTATTTGTTGAGCTGAATTGAATTTTAACTAGTGACTCATAAACCTTCAGAACTCAAACACTGCCCTGTTTCATCTCTGAAAATGCACGCTTGGAAGCACATAAGAAGCACGATAGTTTGCACAGACAATTCACCAAGGAGGAAACCCCACATGGAAAAATATTCATATTTACTAGTAATAAAGGAGATGCATATTAAAAAATGAGATGCCATTGTTCACTTCACAATTGACACAAGTGATGGAAAAGGAAAATGCTCTGTGTTGCTGAGCTCAAAGTAAGGCACCTCATTTATCACTGGGGAAGAAGCAATTTGGTCCCAAGTTTGCTAATATATATCAAGAACAAAAGTGCACATTCCTTTTGGGGCCAATATTTTTTACTCTTCAAATTATCCTATAAGGAAATAATTCTTAGTCAAAATAAACCATCATGTGCAAATGCATTCACCATATAGTCTATTTATAATAGTTAACAATCAGAAACACCGTGACTTTTCTACAGGAAAAGCCAAGTAGCCAAGTAGCACTGGCCTGTCACCAAGTGGTAGGGTTAGGGTTAGGTTTTGTAGCACATCCTTTTGGTGAAAGAGTTTGCAGCCATTAAAAATGACGATAAAAGAACATTTCATTAAGTGTATCTTCTTTTTTAAGACTGGAAGGTCATATGCAATGAGATGTTAGCAGTAGTTGTTTTGGGTGATGGGTCTGAGGGTATGTGTTTGCTTTCTTTCAATTTCTCTGCATTTTGAAAATGTCCAATAATAAGTACATGACATTTGCGTCTGTGAGGGGACTCAGTGTGGAGGGCCATGTGGCCAGTGGTTCCTGACTCTTCAGGTCAACAGGGCTGATGCTCTAAACACCTGGTCTCCAAGACGGGGCCACCTCCCTCCTCCCCTCCAGGCTTGGCTCTGTCCACTTCCCCTGGGGAAGGATCCAGATACTTCCCGACCTCAGAAGCCCAGAGGTTTCAAATGCAAAACACATCCCCAGAAAAAGCAAAGGCAATAAATTTCGATAACTGTTTCCTTGCTGAGTTGGCGACTCACCGCGTGGTAGTGGTTAGCTGTAACCCGGACCAGCCAGGATTCAGGGAAGAAGTTTATGTGCCTAAGCTCTTCCAGATCCTTGCCTGGGAGAAGCACAAAGGGAACATTCTTATGGATTTATTCCTAACAGAACTGCAAAAGTCTTGCTTAGGGAGGGGAAGAGGAGGAAGTAGGGAGCTGAGGATGGGAGAGCATTCCTATCCCATCCTTAGAAATGCGGGACCCAAGTGGAACATTCTAGGGCACTTTCTCCCAAAGTGTCCACAGCTAGCCTCCCCCATCCCCTGCCCACATTCCTGCCCTGGAGGGAGGGTTGAGATCTGATAAACAAGTGTTTTTGGAGTGTCTAGAAGCCATTTGGACAAACCTATCTGGGCTCCATCAACCATTTGTGAGGTTTAGAGCTACTCATTCAAGCTGGATGACTAGAAATGGCTTTGAAAAAGTTCTCCAATGTCCTTTCAGAGGCAAAGACCTCACCAGGTGACCACTTGGGCTGCCCCAAACACACTTCCCAAGAGTTCCCTCTTTTTCCAAGTCACAGCTGCCTTGCCTTGGGCCCAGAGCATAAGGATGAGGAAACTCTAGCCTGGAGCACAGACCCACAGTTTTCTGCCAAACCATGGAGCAAGTAAATGACCTAGAGGGGCTGCTGCACTAAGAGGCCAGGGACTTGGTTAGTTGGCAACAACCCAGCCCTGGGTGCTGAGTGCACTTTCACAATCACTGAGTCCCTTCCATCCATCATCATGTTTCATAGAAGCTCTGATTATCCCCATTTTACAGACAAGGAAACTGAGACCGGGTGGCAAAGTGACTTTCCCCAAATCGCACACCTTGGAAGTGAGAGGCAGATCTTGACCTCGGCTGATTCCTTTGGAAAAGGCTGGTGGGCTTCTCTGGGAGTGCTGAGGGGTGGGGCAGCCAACAGCCTCCCATGGACACCCTCCCATGGGCAGGGCTTACCTTTGGTGATGCTGTGCAGACGCAGGCAAAGGAAGAGCGGGATCAAGTTCTGTCCCACGTCCCGGTCCAGAAAGGAACAGTTCTTGGGGAAGCTTAGCAGAGGTGCAAAGAGGATAAAAAGCTTTCAGAACCCTCCTTTCTGGAATAGGCTGGGGCTCATGAAAGTCACATCAGAGGCTAAGTGATTCCACCCACCAGAGGTAGATGGTGTCTGGTTCTCTCTTGGATGGATGGGGAGTGCGGAAGCAGAGGGTGGCTGCCACTGAGGTTGTAATGAGACAAAAAGCTATATATGCCTCTGTGTACCACACAGTGGGTGCCTGACAAATACTTACTAAATGATGATGGAACACATGGGACTGTACAGAGGGTTTCAAGATACATTTTCTCACTTGAGCCTCACAAGCTTCTCAAGGGGGCAGACAGGACTAATACCATTGGCTCCATTTTACAGATGAAAAAACGACTCAGCCAGGACTTGAACCCATAGCTGCTGATTCTTCCTGTACACATGCTGCCCTTTGAGTAACTGGCCAAAGGGCAGTTGAGGCATTTCAAGAGCACTTTCTGGGACTTCCCTGATGGCTCAGTGGTAAAGAATCCGCCTGTCAATGCGGGAGACACCAGAGACACGGGTTCTGTCCCTGATTCCGGAGGATCTCATGTGCCACGGAGCAACTAAGCCCATGTGCCACAAATGTTGAGCTGCTCTAGAGCCTACAAGCCACACCTACTGAAGCCTGAATGCCCCAGACCCCGTGCTCTGCAACAAGAGAAACCACTGCAGTGAGAAGCCCGAGCACCACAGCCAGAGAGTAGCCCCCAATTGAAAAGCCCATGCAGCAACGAAGACCCAGCACAGCCAAAACTGCATAACATTGTTTTCAAAAAAGCACTTCCTGGTAGAATTAAAAGGCAAGGTCAGATGAGTGGGTAACTCATTTTAGCAGCTGGTTCCGGGATCAGCTCTGTGACACTGTTAATACTAAACTCGGTTAATTTCCACACGTGGCTGACGTCAGGGCTGGGCTGAGATCACACTCACCTTGAGAAGACACATACACACATCCACTCCTGTTTTGAAACAACTTGCTTTGTAAAATAGTCACTTTTGACCAATGGGGACAACACGGGATAATTTTCCAAGTCCCTTTGGAAACGTAGCCGTTCCCTCAAGTCAGTTCCTGTATGAGAGCAGCTAAGGGCACTTTTAGGATATTTTTCCATGAATCAGGAGTGGTGTCCAAATCACACCCTGTCCCAGCCAGACTGAACGCTCCATTGGCTCTGTGTCCCACCTCTGCTGGGGGTGCCCACCACCCTGCCTGGGGACCATTTGTTTTCACAAGATCTGGGAATTCCTGGGGCTCTCTAACTCGTCTTCATGGCAGTAGTCCCAGGAGAGAAGATCAGGGATGCTGAGCGTTGGGAGAGGGGATGGAGCACAAAGACGAGTGAGTGAATGCAAATTCAATGATTATTTATTAGAATCCATGGGGGACCTGGGCTTCTCAGGTGGTGCTAGTGGTAAAGAACCCGCCCACCAATGCAGGGGATGTAAGGGACATAGGGTTCAATCCCTGGGTTGGGAAGATCCCCTGGAGGAGGCCATGGAAACCCACTTCACAGTATTCTTGCCTGGAGAATCCCATGGACAGAGGAACCTGGCAAGCTACAGTCCATAGCGTCACACAGAGCTGGACACAACTGAAGCAACTTAGCATGCAAGCACTGGGGACCTATCTCTGGGGTGGATGGATCAGGCATAAATAAAGGAAGGCTGATACTTCCAGGAGTGCAGGGCTATTGATCCTGGAACAAGCCCTCCGTTACCCAGGGCAGTAAGAGCTGGGCTAGTGGGGGCCATGCCAGTACCCCGAGAAACACAGACCTCTTAGCTGGGCAAAAAACTCCTGCTTGCCTCCTTTTTCTGACTTGAATGCCACTTCCTTCTCTGCCTCTCTTTTACCATTTAATGGAAGAAGAAGCTGGGCAGCATCATGACCATTGCAGGCATCAAGAAGGGAAGAGGGGGCTGATGGCACAGCCCCCCAGTCCAGCTTTGTGCTCTGAGAAATAAGCCTGTACTCTCGGCAAGGGCTCCCACAGCCCAGAACAGCCCCGGAGGAGACTGAACTTGCTGGAGCTGTAGGTTAACATGGTCTCAGCCTAGAAGGGAAAGGACCACCTAGAAGACAGCTTTCCCCTACAGCTCAGAAGCCCCCAGGCGCCAACCCCACAGCTTGAGGGAAGGATGCTGGGAGGGTAAGGAGGGACCTGAGGCTCCCTGCGAGAGACACTCAGACCTCACCACCATCAGCCAGGACCTCTACGGACAGACCTCCTCCCCGAGAGGATTCTGGAAGGGTTTTGTTGAGACAGGCCCCTTTGGGTCACAGGAAGTGGCACTGATGGTGGCTGACTTGGCCAGGTCACAAGTCAGCTCATCCACTGCCCAGCCATGCTTGGGGTCCCTGAGCTCGGGCTCTGGATTCACACAGACCAGGTTCCAGTCCTGGGGCAGCCAGCCATCAGCCATGGGATCCCGCCTCCCCAAGCTTCCATCTCCTTTTCTGTCCGGTGGGGACAATGGTCACATGTACTTCCCTGGGAGAAGTATAGGTGACAGTTCTTGTGCAGTGCTGGGCACAGCTGCTGGTCCCAGTGGTACTCTGGTCCTCTCAATTACCACCATCGTCTGCTCCTCCCAGGGAAAGAGACCTGGACTGGAGTGGGTCAAATGCAGGATCAGGTTCTTGGTGGCCTTCATTATCGCTTGTTGTTCAGTTCCTAAGATGTGTCTGACTCTTTGTGACCCCATGAACTGCAGCACGCCAGGCTTCCCTGTCTTTCACTATCTCCCAGAGTTTGCTTAAACTCATATCCATTGAGTCAGTGATGCCATCCAACCATCTTGTCCTCTGACGTCCCCTTCTCTTTCTGCTTTCAATCCTTCCCAGCATCAGGGTCTTTTCCAATGAGCCGGCTCTTCGAATCAGGTGGCCAAAGTATTGGAGCTTCAGCTCTAGCATCATCCTTCCAATGAATATTCAGGGTTGATATCTTTTAAGACTGACTGGTTTGATCTCCTTGCTGTCCAAGGCTGCCACCCTCTAACTCAATGGAGCTCCAGGCCACCTCAAAGGAAGTAAACAGTGGCCTCAGCTGCTGATTTTGTAAATTCCCCAAACATCTGAGTGGTGTGGTCCAACCCCTCGAATCAATGGGCGTAATTTTGCCCCTAGAGCCAAGGGGGTGGACCATGGCAGAGCCGGGACTCTGTCGAGACTTCTGGAGACAGCCCAAGCATATCAATCTAACTCGATTCCGCTGGTCTGGGTGGGGAGGGGGCAGCATCTGGATTTTCTAGGCCAAGGATGAACACACTCATCAGTCTCTTTATGTCTCATTAAGTGGGGAAGCTGGCTATGGAGTCAGAGCCCCTTTGCATGGCTGTTTGGTGGAATCAAAGGCTGGCCTGGTTTTCCCTGGTGCTGAGCTCTGTCTGTATAGACACTTTGGGGTTAGCAAGAGCATGGCAACCCACTCCAGTATTCTTGCCTGGAGAATTCCATGGACAGAGGAGCCAGGTGGCCTATAGTCCGTGGGGTCGAAAAGAGTCGGATACGACTGAGCAACTGAGCACACACTGACTAACGTTTCTGAGAAAAGCTTCAGGCTATGGTGTCTGCCTCTTAAAGGTCATCGGAAACCCTTGGAGCATGAGCCCCTTAGGGAGGATGGTTCATAGATCCTTGATACTGAAAGATACACCCAGGTCAGCTCTGGGTTCTGCTCACGAGGCACTGGGGACAAATCCCTCCTTCTGACCTCCTGAAAGACAGTGCCAAGGACAAGTCTCCATCAGACCAGTACAGGTTGTCACTTTAGAACTGCTGTCAGCCATGACCTTCTCACTTCCTCCATCCTGTCATCAGTTAGAATCATTTACCCTTCAGACTCGGAGCCCCATCAGCCTAGCACTTCAAATTTTAGCCTTTTAAATGCACACTCTAAAATTCTGACTCATGTTACAGCACAGATGAAACTTGAAGACCTTATGCTAAGTAAAATAAGCCAGACACAAAAGGACAAATACTGTACGACTCCACTTCTATGGGGTTCCTGCTGCTGTTTAAATGCTAAGCTGTGTCCGACTCTTTGAGACCCCACGGACTGTAGCCCTCCAGGCTCCTCTGTCCATAGGATTCTCCAGGCAAGAATACTGGAGTGGGTTGCCATTTCCTTCTCCAGGGGATCTTCCCGACCCAGGGATCGAGCCCATGTCTCCTGCTTGGCAGGCGGATTCTTTACCACTGAGTCACCTGGGAAGTGGATGAGGTTCCTAGAACAGTCAAATTCACAAAGACAGAGGTAGAATGATGGTTGTCGGGGTGGAGGGAGAGAGGAATGGGGATTTATTGCTTTTTGTATACGGAGTTTCAGTTTAGGAAGAACAAGTTCAGGAGAAGGATGACGGGAATCGTTGTACGACAGTGCAAATGTACGTAATGTCCCTGAGCTGTACACATAAAAATGGGTAAAAAGGTCATTTTTATGTTGTTATGTACTTTTTACCTCAATAAAAAAAATCGGTGTTAAGAATTACTTCGTTGCTATGAGAAATGTTTGAATATTTTATAAAGTGAAGTTTGAAATACATGACAGACTTGGGGGCAATAACTCAAGATGAGAAGGGGACGGGGCTTTTTTTCAAAATGTAACTCGGTACGGAAGACCCGGATGCCTTCTGAAACCCAAGAAGCAGGAAATGGTCCCCTCAGCTCCTGACACCAAAGTGTGGTAAAGACACAACGGTTGTGAACGTCGCCAGCACCACCATCACCCACCACGTCACCACCACTCAGGGCATCCTGCCAAGCGCTGTGCTGGGCCTCTGCTTTGAGTCAGAATGAACCCACGTCAGACTGAGGAGGGAGTATCGTTAACCTCCAGTCAGCAAACAGCAGCAGTGGGACTCAGACTCGGGGCCGGCACCTTTCAACACACACCTCATTTATGGAATACGTTTGGCTCTGCTGCCTGGATTGTCAACTCTGTGAAGACGGGGATTTTCATCTGTTGTGTTTACTCATATTCACAGCACCCTGTACAGTGTCTGGCTCTCTGCCAGCTTGCAATAATGTGAAGTGAATCAACTGGATGAATGAACTAGTCCTTGCCAACCCACCAGCCTCAGTCCTACCATCCTACCCCTCCGCTTACCCATCATTCCTTCTAGGAATGCATTTCCAGCCCAGTGCCTGTGTGTGCACACACACATATACACATCACACACACATGCATGCACAAACCAGGCTATTCTATGGTAATTTTCCTATATGCTCATGGGGTTCTGTCTGTTGTTGCCATGCTTGTCAGGCCAAGTCCTATTGGTCATTTATCATGACCAGTCAATGTCATCTTGACTAGGAAGATGAAGATGGTCCTGACCTTTGCCCAAAGGCAGAACCGAGACTAGAAACGCTATCTAATGATGACTCTAACTGCCCTTTGCAAGGACCTTCTGCATTCAGACACATATTTCTTGTGTTCCTTCAAAGTCTCCACTCTAATGGTTGAAGAGGACATTTTGGGTTCACCCAGTTTGCATGGAAGGACTACCCAGGTAGCTTCCCTTCCCACTTCCCAGGCGCAGTGGTGAAGAATCTGCCTGGTAATGCAAGAGACATAGGTTTGATCCCTGGGCTGGGAAGATCCCCTGGAGTAGAAAATAGCAACCCACTCCAGTATTCTTTCTTGCCTGAGAAATCCCATGGACAGAGAAGTCTGGCAGGCAGCAGTCCATGGGGTTGCAAAGAGTCGGACATGACTGAGTGACTGAGCAGGCACACACAGTTTGGGTTGAAAGCCAAGAAGCCAGGTGAGGGAAGTGCAAAGGTAGTAAGAAATAGGAATCGATGATATTTAGGGACCTTGAAAAGAAGGGAGGTTCAGCTTCCTGGAAGCCAAGCTAAGGCGGACGGGAGCCACGTGGTCAGAGTCAGAGAAGAAATGAGACGGATAAGAAACGCAAAAGTCAGGTCATGAGAAATCCTGACTTGAAATATATGAACCTCCCTGCATGGGGCTTAACGGAGAAACTCTGAGAGAGAACAACTTAACCATCTTCATGTCCATGACTCATGGAATACTTCAAAACGAATGTTCCTTTAAAGAGATCTGAGTTTCACACCAGGGTTGCCCAGTTTTATGAACACTGTGTGGTTACATCTGCAAATGCCATCCATTAATCACAGGAGATGCATGGCTTCTGCCTGACCTGGCACCCACTGTTATAGTGTATTTCATTCCAGACACCTGTGGGCTGGGCAGCTAGGGATGCAGGGCCTGGCTGGGTGGCTCTCTTTGGAGGCTTCTCTCGAGAGGTACATGTGAGAAGGTGGTGCTGGGCTTGTTGGACCAGGGCGCGCACACACAGCCAGCACATGCTCTTGTTCTCTCTGCAAGAAACTCAGAGAAGGAATCTGTCAAGTGTGCAGATGAGATCCAGGAAGACTTCCTGGAGGAGTCCTTAAGCTCTGTAAAAATTGGGTCAGATTTGGACAGGACATGGGAAGCAGGAGCTTCCCTGGTTGCTCAGATGGTAAAGAATCTGCTTGCAACGCAAGAGACCTGGGTTGGAAAGATCTCCTGGAGAAGGGAATTGCCTGGAGAAATCTATGGACAGAGGCTACAGTCCATGGGGTCACAAAGAGTTGGACATGACTGGCGACTCGCACTTTTACTTTCACTAGGAAGGAGAAGACTTAACCACAGAGGTCAGGGAAATCTAATGTTTGGGACTGGGTGGAAACCGACTTCACTGACTGCTTTCAATGACCTCCTTCTGGTGAGGTTGCTGGAATCCACCCTTGCAGTGTCTGCAAGGGACCCATTTAGGGATTTAAAGCAGCTGAAGACAAGAATTACAGGTCTGTTCATGACTTGCCCTTAACTCTAAGATCTCAAAGTCAAAGGATGTGTCTGAAGATCTAGGCGTCCCAGGTCCACCCAGCTCCACCACCAATTTGCAAAATTAAGCCTCTACTTTCCCTGGCCATTCATTCCTGAATAGATTTTACAGACATACTGTTGAGTAAAAGAAGCCAGACATGAAAAGTCTATGCTCTAAGATTCTACTTATATAAAATTCAAAAGCAGCCAATACATCCTCCTAGTAAAAGAAAGCAGGATATTGTTTAGCTTGGTGTGAGAGAGGTAGTGACTGAGATAAGGCACATTAGGGGGCTGGTCAAGTTCTGTTTCTTGGTCTGGGTACTGGTTATAGGCTTCCCTGGTGGCTCAGACAGTAAAGAATTCGCCTGCAATGAAGGAGACACAGGTTCGATCCCTGGGTCGGGAAGATCCCATGGAGGAGGACATGGCAACCCACTCCAGTATTCTTGCTTGGAGAATCCCATGGACAGAGGAGCCTGGTGGGCTACAGTTCGTGGGGTTGCAAAAGTGGGAATGAGTGAGTAACTAAACAGGTGTGTGCACTTTGCGGAAATTAATTGAGCTGTTCACTTAAGGTCTGTGAACTTTGCTGTTATGCTTTATATTTTGATGAAAAATGTACTTTAAAGAAAGTGGAAAATTTGCCTCTGGCCCTTTTCCCATGGATGAGTCTTTACAGCTCCCCTGGACTTCTCAGACTGCTAAGTGGAATGAAATGATGACTTTTCCTCCATGGACCAATGAAGGCAATGGTTTTGCTTACATTTTTTGTTTTTCTTACAAGGAAATGTTAACTTTAATTCTGGACAGCCTATTTGTTTTTCTAAATTAACTACTGCCGGGAAAACAGGCTGTGGGTGCTGAGCTGTGTGCCTGTGCATGTGTGTGTGGGTGTGTATGTGTGTTTATGTGTGCGTGTGTGCATATGTGTGTATGTGTGTGCGCCTGTGCACGTGTGCGTGCGTGCCTGTGCATGTGTGCGTGTGCATGTGTGCATGTGTATGCACGTGTGCATGTGTGTGCATGTGCATGTATGTGTGTATGTGTGTGCGTGTGTTTTGTGTGTGTGCCTGTGCCTGTGTGTGCGCGTGTGTGTGTGTGTGCGTGTATGCACATGTGCATGTGTGTGTGCGTGTATATGTGTGTGCGTGTGTTTTGCGTGTGTGTGCCTGTGTGTGCGCGTACGCACGTGTGCATGTGTGTGCGTGTGCGCGTGTGCATGTCTGTGTATGTGTGTGTGTGCCTGTGCATATGTGTGTGTGCGTGCGCGCACATATGAGTGTATACACATGCATGTTCCCTTTCTATATTGATGTATTTAGACAAAAATGAAAATAAGCTTGATAATGTTCTTAAACATGGTGATGGGCAAATAAATTTCCCCTTTAACTTTCCACTGGTGTCCCCATTAGTGTTAATTGCTCAGTCATGTCCATCTCTTTGTGACCACATGGACTGTATCCTGCCAGGCTCCTCTGTCCATGGAATTCTCCAGGCAAGAATACTGGAGCGGGTAGCCATTCCCTTCTCCAGGGCATCTTACGGATCCAGAAATCAAACCCAGGTCTCTGGCACTGCAGGCAGATTCTTTACCCTCTGAGCCGCCATTTGTGCCCCTGGCATAGAGAAAATGTCCAATAATTATGTTGAATGAATGAAAGAAAATAGATGAATAAAGCAACACAAGTGAGTAAAAAAGACTTGGACATACATCTTTATTTGCAGGTACAGTGGTGCCGAAGGAGTTAACTACTCAGATACCTTCCCTCCTAGCTCAAGACATTGCCAAGACAGATGAGCAAAGGAGTGTCTGGTCTATTTGGCTCAGCTGCTGATCCAAACCCTCCTTTCTGGACGCTGGGCCACCGTTGGCCCAGCTGGAACCGGGAGTTGCAGCTCAGCCTCACTCCTGGCTGGTCAGACATTCAGGCAGCTAGTCTCACTGCTGTCTCATTATGAAAGTCCCATTGCAGAGGTCCCTGTACTGTGATGGTCCACTCTGACCTCTCTTCTAAAACACTCTGTCATTTAAATAATTTCAACAACAGATGCAACTTTAAAAATGGGGCCAAACAACCAACTTCCTTGGTTCTCATTCCCAGGCCTGTGTACTTTCTCCCGAGGCCTGCTCCTCTGCCCCACCTTTCAATGCTCCTGGCGTGTCCCCATCAGTGGCCGTGGAAACTTCCCTGCCTAGCTGTTCCCTCTGTCTTCACTGGACTATGGAGCTCAGCTCTCCTGGTGACTCAGTTCTGGAGACCATGGCTTCCCGAAGGCTCCCTCCTCCATCCCGGGAGCAGAGGTGCCTTCTCGAAGCCCAAGCTCTCAGGCCAGCGGCTCTGAAGCTCAGCCCTGAGGATCCTCAGGCCAACACAGAGCCTGGGCACCGCCAGTGTCTGCTCATGTCCTGGGTCAGCATCACCAACCTAGTGAGACATTATTTCTCACTGAGCCTCATGAAAGCCTTAGAACTCTTCCTCGTCTAGTCCACCAAACAGGCCCTACTCATCGGTAAAGATGGAGGGACTTCCCTAGCATTCCAGGAGTTAAGACTCCACTCTTATCCACTGCAAGGGGCACGGGTTCCATCCCTGGTCAGGGAACTAAGTTCCCACATGCCGCAGGGTGTGGCCTAAATACATAAATAAATAAATAAGGAGATTTATCAGCCACCCTCCTATTTTGAGTTGCAGCAGACATGCTGTTCTCTGAGTCTGGCACTGGCATAGTAAGACCCACCTCTCTGATGCATGTTTGATGGAATCTCATCATTCCCTAAGCTGTTATACACTCAGCATGGTGCCCCATAAGTTGGGGCCACAATAAAGGATTACAAACCCTCTCTTTCAAGCTGCTTATGACGTGATCGGGGAGGCAGAATGCATGTGCCCCCCAAGATGTTCATAAGGAACCAGTGAGTAAGGCTCCCACGGGGGCCCTGCCATGGATGGACAGAGAAGAGGAGGCACAGCTGGCTGGAGTCGGGGTGCTGGGGAGGGCGACTGCTGATCCCTTGGCTAAGGAGTCTGGGGACTCAGTTCAGTTCAGTTCAGTCCCTCAGTAGTGTCTGACTCTTTGCAACCCCAGGGAATGCAGCACGCCAGGCCTCCCTGTCCTTCACCAACTCCCGGAGTTTACTCAAACTCATGTCCATTGAGTCGGTGATGCCATCCAACCATCTCATCCTCTGTCATCCCCTTCTCCTCCTGCCTTCAATCTTTCCCAGCATCAGTGTCTTTTCAAATGAGTCAGCTCTTCACATCAGGTGGCCAAAGTATTGGTGTTTCAGCTTCAACATCAGTCCTTCCAATGAACACTCAGGACAGGCATTTGGGAGGTAAAGCCACTGACCAGGGAGCACCTAAGGGTGCCACCTTTCTGAGGTTGGGGAGTGAGCTGGGATGGGAGGCAAGCCACCCATAGTCCTAAAAACGGGCCACAGGCCTCCAAGTTGGGGGTGAGTCTGGGTGACCAGCAGGGGGAAGAGCATCTCAGGTCCAAAACTGTCTCGTGTTTTCTCCCAAGGGGACAACAAACTTGCCGGAGGGAGAGGGAGGGAGAGGGAAGGAAGGATGCAGGGCAGGTGGGCAGGCTGGCAAGACTCTCTCCTTCCCTGCAGTCAGAGAATACAGTGCTGAGTAGAGGATAGCATCCCGACTGCTCGGGTTGGGCAGGGAGGCCATTTGGAAACACGTGAACGGTTTCCAACAAGGAATCCCTGCAGGCTCAGGGGCCTCGGAGAAATGCACGTGGAGGGCTGAGGTCTGGGATCAAAATGGAATCACTGTGGATTCAGGAGGAATGGTGAAGCTATGACAGTGAGCCCCACCCCAAGGCAGGAGGAACCTTCCAGACCCCAGCTCAGGGAGGCCCAGGAATCCTTAGTTTCAGGGCCACATGCCTTAGCTCCCTCATTTCCACTTGTTCCTCTCCCAGTAAAAAACAGTTGAAATGAATCACCTACATTCTAGCTCATTTCCTATCTCTCAGTTCTAGACGTTTCCAGTAGGAGAGCTAACCTGGTGCCAAGCAGTGACTTTTCCTGGTGTGCATGAGTCACTGGAAAAAGTGCCTCTTGGGCTATTAAAAGAGTTGGGGGGTGTGGATTTAAGACATTCGAGTTCAAAGCAAATTATATAGAAGCTAAGCAAGGACATATCATTCTGGCAATGAATACTGCTTTCCCCCAATAACGAGACAGGAAAAAATGGGCTCTTTAGTTGATGTGGCGCACAGATGTTCCAGGAAAGGATTAACTACTTCGGAACAAGGCCAACGAAACTTGGCTTAAGCAGGTCAACGTGCTGATGAATATGTGGAAGGTGTGTTTGTCTGCTAAATGCACTTGTGCAAAAGGAAAGGAATCTCCTGATTTCCTTGAAAGCACCTTATCCTGCTTGGAAGCCCCCATCCCTGCTGATGTGGGGAACAGAAGGTAAGCCTGCCCATGAAGGTAAGACAGTCCATCTAGGGTAGATCCTCCCGGTGCTGTCTTTGCCCACAGGGCCACCACACTCAGCAACCAGCTTGGATGATATGAGAGTATTTACAAGGTTTTAATAGAGGCTAAAAAGACACAATGGGTTTCCCAGGTGGCTCAGTGGTAAAGAATCTGCCTGCCAAGGCAGGAGATGTGGGTTTGATCCCTGATCCAGGAAGATCCCCTGGAGAAGGAAGTGGAAGCCCACTCCAGTATTCTTGCCTGGGAAATCCCATGGACAGAGGAGCCTGGTGGGCTATAGTCCACAGGGCACAAAGAGTTGGACACTCCTGAGGGGCTAAACAACAACAAAGAGATGCAAAATAGGTTACTATTTTCACCTTCCCCCCGGCCTGTTCCCGGGCCCCATACTGCCCAAGCTGACATTGCAAATGGGCTGAACAGATAGAAAACACGGGCAGAGGAGGACATGGCAGGGGAAGAAGATGCACTGCTAGGCAGTTTTAGAAGTAAATGGCTAATAACAACACTGAACCTAGCGGCAGCCTCAGGATTGTTCTAAACACCCAGGGATTCACTACTGAACCAACTGCAGCATGCACAAGAGAGGAACCCTCTCATTCCAGGAATGGGAAGCGAAGCTTCTTGGCATTTAGCAAGTTTGGGTTCAAGTCAGGCTCTATCCCTTATCACGTGTATGATCTCTGACAAGATAGTCATCTCCACCTCAGTTTCCTCATCTGTAAAATGGGAATAATAAAACCAGCCCCAAGTACTATGTAGATTAAATGAGATTACAAATAGAAAGTACTGATCAGAATTGCTGCATTTAGAAGGCATAATTAAATGGTGCCCATCCTTATCCTGTAATAGTTATTTATTTTTTAAAATTAATTGGGGTATAGTAAAATTATTGGAGTATAGTAAAATTATTAGAGTATAGTTGCTTTACAACGTTGTGTTAGTTTCTGCAGTACAGCAAAGGGAATCATTTATATGTATACCTATATTCCCTCTTTCTGTAATTGTCATTTTTCACTGAAATGTTGAGATATATAACTTTTAGAATTTATAAGCTTAGAGAGTCTAAGCGACTAGATTAATGCTATGAAGTCTTTTTAAGTTCAAATGCTTTTTTATCTGTCCAGAACATTCGGAGTGCTACTATCTAGTGAAACACAAACCAGAATGCTCTGGTCTGATTTGGGTACATTTTAAGTATGAAAAACTCAAGGCCAATACAGAATAGTAATTTTCCTGAGGAAAAAAGTACCTTTTCTATCATGTCTTTTACTGGACATAGAACACGTGACTGTCATAGACATGACATAGACTGTCATAGTCATGGCACAGACGCACATGACTGTCTCATAACCCCTATTATACACTTTAAAGTAATCTAGTGGTGTAATGTTACCCCATGATCTTAGATCCCATAAGAAAACTGCATTGTAAGCCCTCTGAATGATACTATGAAAAATAGTATCACTAACACTTCCTCTATGGTATTACGAGCAAAGAAACAGTGTATGCACAATTCGTCAATCAACACTAAGTTATGTTACCTGCTAAAAAACATCAACACGGTTTCGTACATCGGAAACGTCTGAGTTTTGTTGTTCAGCTGCAAGTAGACCCACAAAAGGAGTGTTTTCAGAAGGTGAAACTCACTAAAAGTAAACAACCTGGCCAAAACAAAAGATTGAGAAGTCAATTGAGGAGTAGCAATTTCATGCTGTGCGTATGAAAATGAAAAGTTGAAAGTGAGTTCAGGAAGGAGGCGATACCACCCTGAGCCTGTAGGTGGACTCACACAGAGATATCAAGTCTCAGGTCACTCAGCTGGTAACTGGCATGGCTGGGACTTGATCTTCAGCCAACCTGAGCCTTCATCCACCTGCTGTGTGCTGTAAAATCATGACCATCATTGAATGAGCTCCTACTAGGATACAGGGTTCTCAAGGTGGGTCCATATGTCCTTTAATTAAATTCCACCCAGTAACCCTGCAAAGTTGGGATATATTCCTTACTTTTATAGATGTGGCTTTCCTGGTGGCTCAGACAGTAAAGAATCTGCCTGCAATGCAGGAGACCCAGGTTCAATCCCTGGGTTGGGAAGATCCCCTGGAGAAGGGCATGACAACCCACTCTAGTATTCCTGCCTGGAGAATTCCGTGGACAGAGGAGCCTGGTGGGCTACAGTCCATGGGGTCACAAAGAGTCGGACACGACTGAGTGACTAACACTTTCACTTTCACACTTTATAGATATGGATATTATTGAGACTGACCCTGTTTATAAAAATTTAATGTTTTGTTCACCATGTTAATTTTTCACTGTAAAATATTGCACTAAGCTATACTTTATCTCAATGGCTGAGGTTTTTGGTGTCCCTTAAATTTTTCACCTAAGGTGAATGCCTTACTGATCATATTCCAATCCCGGGCCCAACTGAGGAATAACTTTTCCAGAGTCACACAGTTCTGAGGTCAGACCTGGGCAGCGGTCAGTTCTGCCCCAAATTGGCTGTGGAATCTCTTGCAGGCTGCTTTCCGGCCCTGCGGCTGCAACTCACTCGTCTATAATGTAACGATTATAGCCATTGCTAAGAGGATACAGTAAGTCCCCTACATACACAAAGTTCTTTCTGAGAGTGAGCTTGGAAGTCCAATTTGTTCGTAAGTCCAACAAACTTTCTATCCCTGTGTCAGGAAAATCCCTTGGAGAAGGGAATGGCAACCCATTCCAGTATTCTTGCCAAGAAAATTCCATGGGCAGAGGAGCCTAGCAGGTGGGCTACAGTCTATGGGGTCGGAAAGAGTCGGACACAACTGAGCAACCAACACTTTCACACTTTCCTACAAACTTAGCCTAGGTACCCAACTAACACAATTAGCTATTTACCACTGCTTTTATGCTTGTTTCCAGACATCCTAGACTTGAAGTAAAGATACTGTACCATATACAGTACTGTACAGTAAAGTACACAAAAACACAATTGCTTATAGAGGGTGCACACATGTGACAATGTATGCCAGGCATGTGAACTAACTTATATGACTGGACATGCATGAATGCACATTCACATCTTTGAAAGCTCAAAACTTGAAGTATGTAGGAGACTTCCTGTACTATGAAGGCTGTGGGTGAGTTTGTATGCGTTGTATGAGTTTCCTGTCACTGCTGTAATAAATTGCCACAAATCAAGTGGCTTAAAACAACACAAATTTGTTGCTGTTAGGTCACTAATTCACTTCTGATTCTGTGACCTCATGGACTGCAGCATGCCAGCCTCCCCTGTCCTTTAGTATCTCCTGGAGTTGGCTCTAGTTCATGTCCATTGAGTTGGTCACGCTATCTAACCATCTCATCCTCTGCTGCCCTCCTTCTCCTTTTGCCTTCAGTCTTTCGTTTCAGGATCCCTAAGTACAAAATGAACCTCACTGGGTTAAGATCAGGGTGTGGGCGTGGCCATGCTCCTTCCTGAGGTTCTAGGGGAGAATCATTTCTTTGCCTTTTCCAGCTCCTAGAGGCCACCGGCACGCCTTGGCTTGTGGCCCCTTCCTTCATCTTCCATCCAGCAGCACAGCACCTTCAAATCTCCCTCTGGCTCTGACTCTTTCTCCTCCCTCTCCCACATTGAAGAGTCTGGTGATTCCATTAGGGCCACATCTTTGGGGGATCGTTATTGAGCTGACTGGGCTTCCCTGGTGGCTCAGATGGTAGAGAATTTGCCTGCAAGGCAGAAAACTAGGGTTTGATCCCTGGGTCAGGAAGATCGTCTGAAGAAGGGAATAGCAACCCACTCCAGTATTCTTGCCTGGAAAATCCCATGGACAGAGGAGCCTGGCGGGCTATAGTCCATGGGGCTGCAAAGAGTCAGACACAACTGAGCGACTAACACACACTCACACACACACTGAGCCGACCACACATACAGCTTGCCTAGCACAGTGCCTGGACACAGTAATGGGCTCAGAGGACAGCAGCTCCAACTCCTAGGTGGTGGTGCTGGATCCTGGCTCCAGAGCCCACACTGTGCCTGTAGCTGTGCAAGGCATCCCAACAAGAAACAAGGGAGACTTTCCTGGTGGTCCAGTGGTTAAGACTCTGCACTTCCAATGCAGGGGGTGTGGGTTTGATCCCTGGTTGGGGAACTAAGATTCCACATATCATGCACCACAAAAAAAAAAGAATAAATCATGAAATAAGGGATGAGGAAAGGATGCTGCTGTCCATGAAGTCAGCTCTGTAAAGGATGCTTCCCAAAAAGCTCCTCTCACAGCCTCTGACGACTTAGTTCTCCAAGGAGTCATTGCAACGTTTCTTAAACCGATTGATATTTTCTGTCTCTGACCATGGAGATGTACCCTGGCTTCAAAATGTATCACAGCCTCTTCACCCACCACTTCAGCGGTCGTGGTGGGTGGAAGCCAAGCTCAATCGTGACTCCAAGGGCAGCAGGAATGTCACCTTCCCACCTCTCCCACTATTTCTGGATGCGGTAGAACGGTCTCTTTCCTATTCTTTGTTTTTAGGCACCTACAGATGCACGGGTTTTGACTACAGCCAGACAGGACCAAATTTGTCACTGTCTGGGCAATAATGGTGAGGCAGGAGGGGAGAGCTCACAGAACCTCCTGGAACGAGGTTCCCCAAAAATACTCTGCCAGGACTCCAACCACTGCTGGGCTGGGGAGCTACATGTCTTCTGTTGCAGAACCCATGCTTGAGGTCCCCACACCCAGAAGGTTCTTTGAGATCTTACAAAAGAGAGGTTTACCAACACAAGGGAAGTAATCAAGAGCTCCATGGATAAGGACCCTGGTTACAATTTTATGATGAAGGATAATTGTTGAAATAAAGTCCTCGGTTTTTAGGCCAAGTATCAGTTGCTGTTTAGTCACCAAGTTGTACCGAACTCTTTAGCCACCCTATGGACTGTAGCCCACCAGGTTCCTCTGTTCATGGGATTTCCCAGGCAAGAATACTGAAATGGGTTGCCATTTCCTCCTCCAGGGGATCTTCCTGATCCAAGGATCAGACCTGTGTCTCCTGCACTGACAGGCAGATTCTTTACCACTGACTCACCTGGGAAACCCAAGTATCAGTTGGGTTTACACTAGGATGAAATCCAAGCATCACCCTAAAATATTAGTTCCTGTAGGAAATAATCACACTGAGGACATTCAAACATCTTTTCATTTACCTAAGAGTTCTGATGATCTGAATCAAGATGGAACTCACAGAGATCTTAAACTTCCCTCCAATATAGGTGAACATCTGAGCTGCTCTATAAGTGTTTACAGGGGCTCACAAGTGGCCACTGGGATGTAATGGGTGTAAAAATGCCTTTAACAAGACATTGTCCTCTATTTTTTGTGTGTGAGAAAGCTGTATATAAACAATAAATGTCTCCTTCCAAATATAGGCCACAGGGAAAGCTATATCCAAGTGAACAGGAAAATATGAACAAGGTTACCCATTGCAGCACTGATTGTCCTAGCAAAAAAGGAAGCCAAACGAAAGAAAAGGACATCAGAAAGGGAATGAAAAAAATTACTGTCTGTTCATCCACTGGAGCCTCATACAACAATTAAAATTGAAAATGCTGATTAAGTACATAAATGTCAACATGGAGAGAATAAGTCACATGATGTTTGTTAATAGTAGCAGAATGTCACGATCACTATGAGAAATTTAAACCTTTGCAAAAGTACATTGTGCATAATTTTTGCATGTACATATATGTAGCAAGCATGTAATCTCATGGGTTGGATGCACACAAATCCACAACAGTGGCTTCGTTGACTTTAGGGAAGGGAGAAAGACAAGAGGGAAAATGAAGACTAGGGCTGTGAGGTGGGGGGAGGGCTGGGGAAGGTGACTTCTGCTTTGTTGGATGTTTTATTTCTTAATTTATGACAAAATTTTACCATGTGTTCATTTGCGGAGATGGATCCAGTTGTATTTTGTATTATCCTCCTACCTTTGTAACTTTTTTTATAACAAAAAATATGACCATCCATGTGCCTGACCACCAATAAGGAATAAGAAGGTTTGGAGCAGAGCACATCAGCAGACTAATAATAACCATGGGTGCTGAGGCCACTCAGACCTGGGTTCAAATTTCAACTCTCTTTTTTCCTGTGATCTTCATTCTGCAGGGGAAAACCACAAGGAACACCCCCCAAAGGGGTTGCTATAGGAATGAGTCATGATTGCCCATTCAGAGTATTCCGTACACCCCAGTGCTTCATAACTGGTTGGGGGAGGTGTTATTAGCCAGAGAAACGTTGTTGTTCAGCCACTCAGTTGTGTCCAACTTTTTTCGACCCCATGAACTGCAGCACACCAGGCTGCCCTGTCCTTCACTTTCTCCTGGAGCTTGCTCAAACTCATGTCCATTGAGTCAATGATGCCATCCAACCATCTCATCCTCTGTCCTCTCCTTCTCCTCCTGCCCTCAGTCTTTCCCAGCATCAGGGTCTTTTCTAATGAGTCAAGTTTTTGCATCAGGTGGCCAAAATATTGGAGCTTCAGCTTCAGCATCAGTCCTTCCAATGAATAGCTTTGTGAAATACTACATTTGAGAGGGAAGCCCATTGGTGCTGCAGATGATGTAGAGGACGCGATGGCTGTTCTCAGGGAATTCCTGAGTCCTCGAGACTCCTTGTATCATAGACAGGAAGTCAGGGAGGAAGACATGTTCCCCCCGGTTGCAGAGCAGTCTTTTGTGCAGCTAGAACTAGATAGATAACCCTCTGAATTCTCCACCCTCCTAAGCCAACATGGAGATTGGCTTCCAGAAAAACAGAACTTGGAATGAAGCTTCCATAATATTAGAGTGACTGAAACAGGGTCACTGAGTGATGACCTCTAAGAAGAAAATTAACTGAAAACCAGAGGCCCAGGAGGTCAGGAAAACTGTGTATATTTTACTGAAGGTCATTTACAAGATGGAAAGAAAACCCAAAGGAAGATGAAGTCAAAGGGACTTTGGGGAAGGTGAATAGCCTCGAAGTTGAGACATCTGCTGAGATGGACGTTGTTTCCAACCCAAACACCAAGACCACAAGCCAGGGATGGGCCACAGTCTACGCTAAGTGGGGCCAAGAGACTGTCCATCCTTGACCCCGGGCTGGCCTTTCCACAGCTGCTCTGGGGCCACGTGACTTCCCAGGTCAGTCCAGATCTCGCTGAGCTCCGGTTGTTGGGAAACCTGGCTTCTGCTACCCTCGAGAAGACGGTGCAGCCACGAAGCTGGGAGCCTGGACCTTGGAGCCTGGAGCCCCAAGCTCCAGCCCCGCCTTTTATTACCCCTCCTACCTTAGGGACAATGATCGTACCTACCACGTAGGGTTGTGGGGATTAAAAGGGCCAGTGCACACAGCACAGCACACACCCAGAAGTGCTCAGTGACAGTTAACTCGCCCAAAGGTCTCTTCTTAACCAGGTGGTCTGTGGTGCCAAGCCCACCAGACACTCAGATGAGAAGCCCGAGCCTGGTAAATTTCTAACCATGTCCCCGGGCACTGGGTGTGGCCCGGGCCCCTCTTTCTGGCCCTCTGTTCCTCACCTCCCTCCTCCAGCTTTAAGGCAGGACATCAGCTTTAAGGATGCCCAGCTTTAAGGACAGCAACCAGGCAGGGAGAGTTCACCTGGGAAGATAAGATGTGAGCACGAGGTCTGGGAGCTGAGAGTGTGGTCCTTCCAGGGCACAAGAGCTGATGACATGCCCGAGGTCATGCAGGCTCCGCCTCCGCCTCTGCCCGGAGAGCCTGGCACCGTCAGTGCTGACAGCCATCTCCTGGGGAGGGGCCAGAGGAGCAGGACCCAGTTTCCACATCAGTCATGTCTCCCCAGTCCTGTGAGTCTAGACACTCGACACGTAATGTTCTTGACCTCTTTTCCTGCCCAGCCAGCATTTTCTAGGGCCTATGCCATCGCTACCATGCTGGCTGTGGTCAGACATTTTTTTCCCCTTTCTTGGTTAAATGCTACCGGTGGGGGAGGGACAGCTCAGACTTTCCAAGGGAGGGACAGTGTTACGAAAAGTCTAAGGGCTGCCCTGTTTATCTTTTCTTTAAGGGTTGCACAATCTTTGCTTCATGGAGGGTGGAGAGCACATGCTTCTGGACAGGCTATGCACAGCAGGGAAAAATTATTGTGGGAGCCCATCCAGGGCCTGGGGATGCCATTAGGACCCGAGTCCCCAAGGTCATGTTATTTAATATGTGGTCCTAATCAGATTGTGCACTGGAGGAAAAAGGATGCTATGAAGGTTAGTGTTGAATGAAAGACCTTAAGGTATTACATCAGTGTCAGATTTCCTCAAGTTGTTAACTGCCTTGTGATTATATTAGAAAAATTCTCTTTATTATGAAACATTGAAGTATTCAGGGATAAGGGAACATGATGTATGCAACTTGTCCTCAAAGGATTAAAAAATGTGTGCTGATAGACACACACAGATGCAAATGATAAAGCAAACAGGGCAGAGACTGAACCAAACAGGGTAAAGGGTACTGAGATAGTCTTTGCATTATTCTTGTTATCTAATTTGTTTGAAACTATTTTCAAGTAAAATATATTTTTAAACACTAATAAAAACTAAAGTGCCTTTGGCTTAGGAACTTCACTTCTAGGAATTCAATGTGGGAAAATAATCTGAGATGAAAATAAATATATATCGAACAATGTCACCAAGGTGCTATTTATATCAGTGAAACATTGGAAATAACCTAAAAGGCCAAGCAGGGGCTGGAATCTAAGGAAAGCCTTGTGGTGGTCATGTGGATAAGACAGGAGCCGAATTGGCAGAGCTGAAGACTTTTGGGTTAGAGACTCGATTGGAAGAGGGTTAAGAGCAGGCACGAGCCCGGGTTAGCGGGCCCTGCGCTGGCCCAGGTGGGAGGTGTGGAGGTTTGGCCTTTGGCTGGTACCCACCAGAGGCCCACAGAGATGGGTTGCTCTTGGGAGGAGGATGAAGTGGTGTCCGGAAGCATTCCCAAGGGCATGACAGCTGGTTGAGGAACACTGGGTAAGGGGTCCAATAAAGGACAAGGGCACCAAGCATTAGGTCTTAGCCTTAACTGTCAGAGAGGTCACACAGGCGGCGAAATGTGTGGGCCTAGAGCGGTTAAGGGGAGGGGCCAGGGCTGGAGACAGAAACTGATTTAGGGCTGAGAGCTTTTTTTCTTTTCCCCTTTTCCCTAGTTTCCAAATTTTCCATGATGCGTATGTCTTAATACTGACAGAATTTAAAAAATGATTTACGCAATCACTTAATTCATTACCAGGTGGGTGAGACAGAGAGAATCTGCCTGCAATGCAGGAGACCCAGGTTCCATCCCTGGGTCTGGAAGATCCCCTGGAGAAGGCAATGGCTACTCACTCCAGTATTCATGCTTGGAAAATCCCATGGACAGAGGAGCCTGGCGGGCTGTGGTCCATGGGGTCGCAAAGAGGTGGACACGACTGAGCAACTAACACTTCCACTTTCACAGTGAAACAGCGGGCATCCCAAGGATCCTGCTGAACAGCACCCTTTCCCCTGCCCGAGCACAGGACCCACGTTTTGGCCCCTCCAGAGGCCGGGCTGTCCAGGAGGCTGGCACATTTGGGATGGAGGGGGCGCTGCACACTGGGCATGTCCAGCAGCGGTGTGAGCTCGGCACTCCGCACCCCATCCATCTACCCTACCCATCCCCCCACCTCCCATCCCCACCCTCTACCCCAGAGGCACCTCCCTGAGAGCCAGCTCTGACCTGGGGGATTTCAGCACTTTGTGGAGCAGCTCCTTTGGGATTTTCCGGAGGTGGATCTGTGTCCCCACTAGAGGGACCAAGTTCATCTCCATCCATTTCTCACAGGCGATGGTGAGGGGCTCTTCCTTGTACTGAGAAGACAGGAAAAGCCCATTGAGAAAGGAATCTCTGGGACTTACCCTGGTGGTCCAATGGTTGCGAGTGTCCATTTCCACTGCAGAGGGTGTGGGTTTGATCCCTGGCCTGGGAACTAAGATTCCACCCGCCCTAGTGAGGGTGCAGGCAAAAAAAAATTTTAAGGTAGAAAGGAATCCCTGATATCTCAGCGCCCTCTGCTGGAATGTGACGGTGCAACAAGCATGCTCTTATAAGGGCTGTGCTGCAGCCCTGCTCAAACCTCTTCAAAACACATGCATTGATAACATATTCTGAGTGTTTGCGATGCTCAAGGCACCGCACTAGGTTGATTCAAATCCATCCTGCTACCCTATGAGGTTGGTTCATCATTCTTCCTATTTCACCAATGGAAAATCTGAGGCTCCAACATTCCTGCTCTTGCCTGAGGTCATACAACTGGTTAAGTGGTCTGACCTAGTTAAGTGGGCTTGCATGCTGAAATGCAACTAGTTACATGGGCTTGTATGCCGAAATCTCTGGACTGAGGTCTGTGACTGATCACAGAAGCTCCACCGGCCTTGGGTCTCACTTTTCTCCTCTGATAATGAGAGTTAGAATACATCATTTATTGCCAACCCTGACATACTGACTGGGCCCAGGTGGGATGCATTTCCCTCAGTCCCACCAAGAATGTCCTGGAACGCTGTCTGCTGTTTTGGCAAGAAAGGCTGTCCTTTTTCCCACCCTCTTCTTCCAATTAAAGCTTTTCTATTTGGGGAGGATGTTAAAATATTTAAAGATAAAATGATTTTTTTAAATTGTTCACTCGGCAAAATAAAAGGTGGGCACTGTTAGGTTGGTGCCATCAGACAGATTTCTTGGAGCTGAAATCCCAGAGTCTGGGTGCTGTTGAGGGTCCCCAAGATGCTGTGTGCCCGGCAAGGTTGTTCTCACCTTGCAGCCGGCCAGATAGAAGTTTTTGATGGTGCTCGGCGTGAGTCCGTTCATCATGATGTTCACACACCTGCAGAGAGAGAACACTGTTCCTGGAGGCCCCGTGCTGCTTTCAGGAAAGTGAGCAGCCCCAGAGGTTTTACGTAACCCCATGCTGGCAGCTGAGTCCTTCCATGGAAGGGAAAGAACCTTATTTTAAGGTCGTGGACATAGGGCTGGAGAGCAAGACCAGCAAGGCTTGTTGCAAAGAGCTCTGGGCTGAGGGAGGTGAGCTCTTAGAACAAATCTTTCCAAAGAAAACAAAGTAGTCTTGGCACCAAGGAGAAGTATTACTATTCAGAGATTAAGCACCTAAAAGCATCTTGTTGTTGTTGTTTGGTTGCTAAGTTGTGTCCGACTCTTTACATCCCCATAGACTGTAGCCCACCAGCTCCTTTGTGCATGGGATTTCCCAGGTAAGAATACTGGAGTGGGTTCCCATTTCCTTCTCCAGGGGACCTTCCCAACCAAGAGATCAAACCCTCGGCTCCTGCATTGTCAGGAGGATTTTTTACCGCTGAGCCAAAGCGAAGCTGAAAAGTGCCTTGTTAGGTTTTAATTTTAGCCAGGATGACATTTGGTTGTCTTCCTGCTGAAGGCAAGTTTTTCCTGTACAGATCATTGCTGAGCTTCTTAGAGGGGCCTCCAGTCCTATTTCCTCTCTGTACGAGAGTAGATTGAAAAAGCAACTTTCTGATGAAAATCTCCATCCTTTTCACACCTAGGCCTCGTTTACTCGCTGTTGTTCAGGCACTCAGTCGTGTCTGACTGCTTTCAACCTCATGGGCTGCAGCACGCCAGGCTTCCTTGTCCTTCAGTATCTCCCTGGAGTCTGTTCAAACTCATGTCCCTTGAATCGATGACGCTATGCAACCATCTCATCCTCTGTGGTCCCCTTCTCCTCCTTCCCTCAATCACTCCCAGCAACAGGGCCTTTTCCAATGAGTTGACTCTTCGCATCAGGTGGCCAAAGTCTGATTTACTTGGTTCATTTATTTATCAAGGATCTGTTTACTGAGCATTTACTGTGTGCCAGGCACACTTCGAGGCACTTGGGTTACAAAGAGCAAAGCCAATGGGCCCAGCACACGTTGAGTAAACATATAGACAGGTGACCACATTATGAAAGCAGCATCCCAAAGCTGATAACACAGAGAGGCTCTGGTCACTATCCCCTCCCAAGCCTCAGGCTCTCCTCTGCTGGCAAAATCAGGTAGAACCTGCTTCTATGGTCTTCAAGGTCTGCATGACCTGCAGTCACCCTAATCGCCCCACCCACCTTTCCCTTCATCTTTCCACGTCCCTCCCTGACTCCAGCCACATTGATTCTCAGTGACCAAGCAGTTCCAGTTTCTATGCTCTCATCGGCACGAAGCCCCCTTTTGCTCACACCCTTGACAGCTGGACTCCTCCCAGGCTCAGCTCAAGTACCAACTCCTCTTGGAAGTCTCCCTGATTGCTTCTACCTACATGTTCCTTTTGCTTTGATTGCCATGACCTCATTCGGCCTGGAGCTTCTGCCTCCTTGAAACTAGAGACTGCCAGGCAGCAGCCCTCCCAGCATACATCCATCCCAAGAGTCTCCTCTGAGGCATCCTCTGTGGCAGATTCTGGAAATACCTGCCATATACAAGGCTCCTCCCCTCCTGGGGCTCCTGGGCTCGCCGTGAGCCGAGCTCACAGGTCAGCGAGGGGGAACCAGGTGTGAGGAGGGCTGCGTGGAAGGTTCAGGCCCATCTCTCACCATGCGTGGTGTTCTTCAGGTGCTGGCTTTGCCAGGGGAGATGCGTGGATAGAATTTGCTGGGTTTGAAGCTGGGATGCAGAAATCAGTGCTCCTCACACCTTCCCCCATGCTCCCCCTCCTCACCGTGAGACTCCCTGGCTGGGCGGGTTCAGAATGGTCAGACTTCCCAGACCAGAGGACACAGAACTAATTCTGGGGCCACCCAGGCCAGCTGCCTCCTGACTCAGAGAGGCTGGGGATTTCCACTTCCAGAAGTTCTAGCGGCACCAGGCAGTAGCTCACAGATGGTGTTCAGCCTTGCATGGAGGCAAAGAAATATCCTCTGTGGGATATTTCCAGCCCTGTGGGCCTGGAGGGACACAAGTGACCCTTCGGAGAGGTGTGTGTATGTGTGTGTGTGTGTGTGCAGGTAACAACCAGTAACTATGATCCCAGCTGTGTCAAAGCAGACACTGATGCACACTGATGTGTGCGTCTAAGGAGCAGCGTCCTGTGTAATCCACACCCACACACATACACTTCATCCCCTGAAGACGGGTGGCCTCGGGTGTGGATGATTCAGACAGTGGCCATCCAGGGGTTTCGCGCTGGCGGGGATCTCAGCCAAGATGACCTCTGAGAGCCCGTCCAGCGCACCTGGGGTGGTGATGCTATCAGAGTGACCTGGGAGACTTCTGCTCACCCATGCACACACACTCACGTGTGCGTGCACACCGAGGCTTGCACTGCCACATCCCTGCCAGCTGCACCGTCAGCCTCTCGAAGGCAGGTGAGACCCACCCCGGCTGGGTGTCAGGCCTGCCTGGCTCTGAGCTAGGATTCCAGCCCCACCACAGTTATCTGCAGCATCTCAGAGAGGGCCCATGAGCCCCAGGCGGGCCCAGGTTTGCTGATCAGCAGAATGATAGTCTTGGCTCAGTATCCTGAGCCCTCCCTGCTCGGGCATTCAAGACAAGGCATGTGGAGGAGGAAGGAAAGAATGAACCTTTCAATCTTGACTCCACCCCAGATAAGCCAGCGTGAGGGCTCCAGAAGGAACACGGGGCTTCGAATCTGGCCCCCGGTATGGCAGCCAAGGCTCACAGACAGGAGGTGGCCAGAGGGAAGCTGGCCTTCCAGAGTCGGGGTCAGAGATATCTACCTGCATGGCACCAGTCACTCAGAAACACCTGTGTACAAAAGCTGTGATTTTGTGGTGATCTGATACGTCACAAGCCTATGTGCAGCTGAAGTCATGTGACACACAACGGCAGGGGAGCGGGGATTCTCAGGAAAACCCAGACTTTCCCCCACCACCCGCAGGGTGAAGGTCAGACGCCTTGGTTCACCTCGAGACTCTTCACGACCTGTCCCTGCCTATGTTGGCTGACCTCCCATCTCCCAGCCACCCACCAGTCTGGCCAGGCTGACATGCTGGAGTCCCCTGTCTGTGTGTCCTCTGCGGCCACAATCAGACCTCTGACAGCCTGCATCCTTGGGTTCAAGCGGCATCTGCATTGCCAACGAGGCTTCAAGATGCTCCAGATTGAGGATCGGGTCCGAGTTATTTCAGGTGACCCCAGAAATGAGGCACTGACTCAAAAAAAAAAAAAATGTGTGGGACTGAATCTGGCTAGGTGAATTCTATAAAAAAGTGAGTTGAAGGTCCTTGGAAGAGACCCTGACCCTGCCTTTTACAGAGCTGCTGATGTCCTCTGTAGGCTAGGATGGGAAGTCCATTCATTCATTCCCTCAAATGAAGAAACGGAAGCTTAGTGTGGTAAAACAAGCCAGGCAGAGCACCCCTGCCCCAGATCTCCTGTCTACTGAATCGCATCAGGAAGTAAGAAATCAAAGAGCTACAAGAAACCACCCCTGTGCTCAGGATGTGAGAGTAGTAAGCACACATCCACGGAAAATCCCCAGAGAAGGGAAAGAATAGTTGAGAAAAATTAATCGCATCAATGCTTTTCCATTTGGTTCACTTTCTTTTAATAAGCATTGATGGAATGGAAGATTATTACAGGATACCAAAAAAAGTGCCAAGCGCCGACTCATTGGAGAAGACCCTGATGCTGGAAAAGATTGAGGGCAAGAGGAGAAGGAGGCAGCAGAGACTAAGATGGTTGGAGAGCATCACTGACTCAATGGACATGAGTTTGAGCAAACCCCGGGAGATACTGAAGGACAGGGAAGCCTGGCATGCTGCAGTCCATGGGGTCGCAAAGAGTCGGACATGACTGAGCAATTGAACAACAACAAAAAAAGGGGGGAGTTCTAAGAAATGCTCTCCCAAACTGCAGGTATCAATTTTACTTGAAATTAATTTTATATAACATTTTCCATTTGAGAATCCCCCACCTTTCCACCACCCCACTTCACTCCTTCCTGATATCTCAGAGACAGCTGGACAGGAGCTTCAGAGGGCAGGGACCCTGCCCATCAGGCGCCCACTGCCTCTCTGGTGTCCTGGAGAAGCCCATGAAGTCATTCTTAAAGGAACACAGGCAAGAATGAAGGTGTGGTTAAATCAATGGCTGAGCCAAGTCCATCTGGCCCAGGGCTATTGAGGTGAGGGGGAGCAGGAAGTGTCAGGACCACCAATGAGAGAGTGATGTCACCACCTCGTCTGAGCAAACCAGAACAGGAAGTGGTAGGGGGCCAGGTTCTGGGGCCCCTGGGGCCCTCGGGGTCCTGGCTGCTCTACCAAGAGGCTGGGCGGCCTTACCTTTGAAACAGGCTGCCAAACTGGAGGATGTGAGCGGCGGCCAGCACGCCCAGCACGTCATCCATGCTCATCTTCACCTCGCTCATGTAGAGGTTCTTCAGGGCCGTGGCGAAGGCTGGGAAGGCAGTGTCCAAGGGCCAGCCGTCAGCCTGGGGGCTCTGCAGCCCTGTGTCCCCCACGTCCAGGCTCCCCTCCTCCACCCCTCGCCACCAGCATGCTGGAAGAGTGTCCCGAGCTGGGGACAGGCGAGATGGAGCAGACAAAACGCACTCGCTCCGACCTGGGTGCAGACGCTGCCCAGGCTCCCGGCCCCCAAAGCAGTTGAGGATGAAGCTAAAGAAAACAGGGCTCTTATGAAAAATCTTCTGTGAGTCTGGGCCTCGGGACTTCTGTCCTAACCCGGGGGTCCAGGGCCTGGGCAGAGAGGTGGTGGTCACCCCCCAAAATGTGCACAAGGAGGCATGCTTTGTTTTCTTTGGAGATGACATACTTAACAGCAGGTTTTCCTCAGATTGTCCGACTCTTTGTGACCCCACGGACTGTAGCCTACCAGCCTCCTCCGTCCATGGGGTTTTCCAGGCAAGAGTACTAGAGTGGGATGCCATTTCCTTCTCCAGACGATCTTCTTGACCCAGGGATCGAACTCCAGTCTCCTGCATTGCAGTCAGACACTTTACTGTCTGAGACACCAGGGAAGCCTTCCTCAGAACCTGGGGTCTTCAAAAAGGTTAAGGACCCCTGGGAAGAGCCAGGATAATGTGCCAGTCCCCAGCTAGGGGCAGACGGACCCAGCTTATTCCAAGTTCTGCCTGATCCCGAATAGCGCTGGAGTGCGTTCCAGGCACTCCGAGGACAACCAGCCCCGTTGAGGCTGGACGATTTCCTGAGGGCACGTGACAGAAGGTTGTATTAACGCCTGTCAGTAGGTGTTTCTAAGCGGCCAGGATGGGAGGGGGAGAGGCTGAGCCCATGGAAGCCCTCTGGGCTGCTGGCAGGCAGCCAGGAAGGGGCCCTGGGGGGAAGGTGGGGCGGGTGGGTGATGCCTAGGGCAAGGGTGGGCCTGAGCCCAGAAGGGCAGTGACATCCTCCTTCCCGAGTCCATCTGGGAAGCCTGCTTCCGCCTCTTTACAAGGATGAGCACCCCTCTGTAGCAGAATTCCCCCTTCTTTCATTTCCCCAAGTTGTCCCAGCCTCCTTCCCCGCCTCCCTGCGCCTCTGAGCTGTGTTTACTAAGGAGGCACCGCGCACTGTGCACCTCCAGTTTGTGGTGTTTCGTTTGCTTTTCAAATCTGAGAGAGCTGCTTGTTCAACAACCTTCTCAGAATGCCAGGACAGGGGCACGTTACCAGCTTTGGTGACCAGAGGGTCATTGATCTTCAAGGAGAGGATCATCTTCCTCACGGGGCGCTGTTCTCGGCTCCTCCCACGCCGCTGGGCTAGGGAGGGAAACGGGACCAGGGTGCACAGGTGTGACAGCCGCAGTGCAAAGCACAGCGTGAGGCTGCAGGACCGTGAGCACAACCTTGACCTTGGCATGGGTCACGCTGTGCTTTGTTTATCTTTGTTTGCTTGTTTGTTTTAGTGCATGCATGGTTGAAATGATTATTTATTTTGAAATAGTTGAAGACTCGTAAGAAGTTGCAAAAATAGTACAGTTATCATGTCCCCCTGGGCCAACTTTTCCCAATGATCGGACACAGCTACTGAGACTGTCAAAACTGGGACATTGACCGTCACACAGACACCGGCCCTTCCCCTTCCCTCCCTCTTTCTCTCATTAGGCTGTGAGCAGTCTGAGGGCTTCCCAGGTGGCTCAGTGGTAAAGATTCCCCTTCAGTACAGGAGGCGCAGAGACACAGGTTCGATCCCTGGGTTGGGAAGATCCCCTGGAGGAGGAAATGGCAACCCACTCCAGTATTCTTGCCTGGAGAATTCCATGGACAGAGGAGCCTGATGGGCTAGAGTCCATAGGACTGCAAAGAGTCAGACACAACCGAAGTGACTTAGCATGCACACACACACTGAAAACCTTGCAGACAAGAGTCCCAGGGCCTGACGCAACTGGCGGTGCTTGCAGGGGAGACGTTGGGAACTTGTGACTGTTTGACCACTGAAGTCTTATTCCCGCACCTGCCCTGATGTCCCCCAGTCTGGCCCAGCCTCTAGCAGGGGGCTGCAATTGGAACAGCTGTTTTAGGAGGGCCACATCTTTCAAGTGAGCCTATTCTATGTCTTTTGTGTGTGTGGTTTTTTGGCCGCACCGTGTGGCATGTGGGATCCTTAGTTCCCCAACCAGGGATTGAACCTGTGCCCCTGCAATGGAAGCCTGGAGTCTTAACCACTGGACTGCCGGGGAAGTCCCAACTGAGTCCACTCTCGACTTACCAAAGACATTAATGATAGTGCTGTTTTCCCCTTCCAAATTCTCTTGACTTTCCAAAACTACAATAAGACATCACTTCACACCAGCCAGAATGGCTATAACAAAACAATACACGCTGGAAGCCGTGTGGAGAGACGGGAACTCTCCTACGCTGTTGGTGGGAATGTAAATTGGTACAACCACTATGGAGAACACTATGAAGGTTCCTTACAAAACTAAAAATAGAGCTACCATATGACCCTACAGTCCCACTCTCGGGCATGTATCTGGGGGGAAACATGAGCTGAAAGGATATGTGCACACCAACGTTCATAGGACCACTGCTTATAATAGTTAAGACACTGAAGCAAAGTAAACATCCATTGACAGAGGAATGAATAAAGATGTGGTACATATATACAATGGAATATTACTTGGCCATTAAAAAAGAATGAAATAATGCCATTTGCAGCAACATGGATGAACCTAGAAAGTGTCACGCTGAGTGAACTAAGTCAGACAGAGAAGAAGAAGTATCATAAGACATCCCTTATATGTGGAATCTAAAAAGAAATGATACAAATGAACTTACAAAACAGAAAGAGACTCACAGACTTAGAGAACAAACTTATGGTTGCTGTGGGGGAAGGGATAGTTGGGGAGCTTGGGATGGACAGGAACACACTGCTATATTCAAAATGTATAACCAACAAGGACCTACGGCACAGCACAGGGAACTCTGCTCAATGTTATGTGGCAGCCTGGATAGGAGGGGAAGTTTGGGGGAGAATAGGAAAAGAAAAACAACACAAATTCTCTTGATTTTCAATGTACCCACTGTCTGGACCTCCACGGCCTTTCACTGGTTGCTCAGGAAGAGCTGTGACCTGGGCCGTGGGAGAAAGAGCTCAGTGTCACTTGGAAGACAGTGGGACAAACGCGCAAGAAGAGCAAAGAAGATCCTGAGGAAGTGTGAAGCTCGTTACCGTCCTGTGGGAATGCCACAGCCTGCTCTGGGCTCCCAGCTCGGCTGGGAAGGGCTGAGTCAGAGGCCCCGTGGCCAGGAAGATTCCGGCAGGCAGCCAGGTTCCTCCTCCTGGCTCAGGGCAGGGCGGTGACGGGGGGCTCCGGCAGCCTGTCTGGCTCTGGAACATCAGAGCTTTACTGCCACGTCCTGGAAATGTGATTCCATCCTGGCTGGCGTGCCAGCTGCCCTGGAGGCCTTGAATTTTCCATGGCACCTGCTTATGAGGTACCTGGAGGAGACGCCAATCTATATTACCTGAGAAGAAGCTGGCAAAGCTGCAGGAGAGGAACGTGTGGGACAGATAAGGGGCGACTAGGGATGACTGGGATCAAAAATCAAGAGAAAAAAGAAAAAGAAGTGACCTAAAGAGTTTTGGGTGTGAGGTGGAATTAAGAAAAGAGAAACGAAAGGAAAAGAACCAAGAAAATTGATGGACACTTGCAAACCTCCAACCAGCATGCTTAGGGCCAAACAAGCCACAGATGTCAAAACCATGACTTCTTTCTAAAAAACCCATCTGCAGACTCAATACCCACCCATATTCTCAAAGAAGTAGGGAGAGCCTCCAACGTAGCTGGTAGAAAAGAATGTGTTCTTGTGAAAATATAACTGACGCTTACTGAGTACTCACTCTGTACCAGGCATTGTTTGAGAACTTTACACGTGTTCTTCCTCCACAGTGAAACACAACAGAACCATTATCCCACTTTACAGCCGAGGAGACTGAGTTTAAGTCCAGTGATGAGGTCAAACCACGAGCCTTGCTCTTAATTGTCAGGGTGATCGTGGTCCCCAAACAGGTAACCAAATGCCCAGCTGGGGCCTCTCTAACCAGAGGGTCCTTGGGGCGCCCACCCTGGGTGAGAACCTACCTTGCAGAATCTTCACTGGCTCCTTCTCAGTGTTTGCGTTGCCCTGGGCCAGGCCCATCAGGTAGAGCTTGGCCAAGGTCTCGGACTGAAAAAGCTGGGTCTGGTGGAGTTCCCACTTGAAGCCAAGGCATTCAAGAATCACATCTGAGGAGAGAGAAAGAGGCTGAGCAAAGGGTGTCACAACGCCCTGACCTGAAGGTGCTGTCACTCTTTCTCCCGCGTCCTCTCTGCCTGTCGCGTTACTGAGCAGACGAGTGGGCAGGCTGCCTCGCTGGGCCTTTCAGGAGCAAAGCTCCAGCCCCACGGAGCTTCCTGACAGCCAGGTGGAGCTGATGGGCAGACTCACAGGGTAACTTAGAAAGTGATAAATGTCCACCCAGGCTGCCGACCAAGACGGGCACATAGGATGCCCTCCAACTCGGGGACTGGAAAAAAAGCTCCATGGGGCAGGGACACTGGCTGCCACACTCTTGGAGGGAGCTCACCTTGTCTCCCCCATTACGGTGTTTCTTGGCCTCAGCGCTGTTCACTTCTTTTTTATTTTAAACATTTATTTATTTATTTGGCAGCTTCGGGTCTTAGTTGCGGCATGCAGGATCTTTAGTTGTGGCATGTTGGGATCTAGCTCCCCGACCAGGGATCAAACCTGGGCCCCCTGCATTGGAAGTCTGGAGCCTTAGCCACTGGACCACCGGGAAAGTCCCGCTGTTCATATTTAGAGCTAGATAATTCTCTGTGGGGGCTTCCCTGGTGGCTCAGACAGTAACGAATCCGCCTGCAATGCAGGAGACCTGGGTTCGATCCCTGCGTCGGGAAGATGCCCTGGAGAAGGGAATGGCAATCCACTCCAGTATTCTTGCCTGGAGAATTCCATGGACAGAGGAGCCTGGTGGACTACAGTCCACGGGGTCGCAAAGAGTCGGACACGACTGAGTGACTAACACTTTCACTTTCAATTCTCTGTTTGGGGGGACTGGGTGGGGGGCTGTCCTGAGCACGGGAGGATATTCAACAGCACCTCTGGCCCCTACCCACTGGATGCCAGTAGCCAGCCCCCACCCTAGAACTGTAACAACCCAAGACATCTCCAGACGTTGCCGAATGTCCTCTGGGGAGCAAAATCGCTACCTGGTCCCCTGTTAAAAAAGTACTGGGCTGTCATTGTTCATTCGCTAAGTCATGTCTGACTCTTGTGTGACCCCATGGACTGCAGCCCGCCAGGCTCCTCTGTCCATAGAGATTCTCCAGGCAAGAATACTGGGGTGGGTTCCCATCTCCTTCTCCAGGGGATCTTCCCAACCCAAGGATCACACCCTTGGCTTCTGCAATGGCAGGCAGATTCTTTACCTCTGAGCCACCAGTGAGGTTGGCCCGTTAGTACCTAATTATTATCCATGAGAAAGGCAACAGCATCACGGAAAAAAGCCCATTCCCAGGGAGCAGAGTTCTCATCAGCACTGCTTTTCTCAAGGGAATGGAGGTCATCAGAAAGCCCAAGCCCATGGGGATGAAATGCGCTTACAGTGTGAAGAGGGTTCTCTGTGGTCGCATAAATGATAAAAAAAAAAAAGAAGAAGAAGAGACTTGGATAGGAAGGCAGATGGAGGATCCAGGATACCCGGCCAGGTGAGACAGGAGAGGCTGTGCGTAAAGGGGGCTCCGAGGCTGCACTCCTGCATTAGCACAGAGCTGAGGGGAAGGGAGACATGCTCAGGGTGATCCCTCCAAACCCTAAATCCCAGTGCCGGACAGGACCTGGGGTTCACCAGCCTCACCTCCATATACTTCTTGGCCTTATTATTATTTTGACTGGGTATCCTTGGGTACCTATTTCCTCTTCTGTTACTATTATTGTTATTCACCAGCTTTATGATGTCGTTCAGTGCTGGGAGTTGAGAACCTGGGTTTTCATCTCAAATCTTGGGTCACCCTAGGTGGCAGTCTGGCTCTGCTGGATTAGAGGGAACTTTCCCCCAGACAAGATTGCAGAGAAAGGGCAGAACTGCAGATAAAGTGTGTCCTCCGCCCCCCACTTCTGCTCTCAGGCTGGCAACGCAGGGCTGACAACACAACCTACCTGGAACCCTTTCTCCCGAGTCTGGAGACAGCCTCGCAGGACTTCCCACCCCACCGTCAATCAGAATTGAAAGGTAAAAAGAAATCGGTGAGCCTCCACTGGAGAGGGAGGCTGGCTCTGACCTCAGATGGCCATGCCGTGGGGTGGGGTTTATCCATAAAAGCTCCACCAAGGAGCTGACTGCCCAGGCCCCTCGTGGAGCTCAGTGGGACTTTCCCAGCTGGACAGCCCCCATCTGACTCCTCATCCAACTGCAGATAAGTCCTCTTGGGCGAATGCAGATATGGACATCCAAGTCATGACTGCTTAGAGCCCAGAGGGACCCAGAACAGCTGCCCCAGGCTGGATGAGCCTCTGCTTCGTCTTCCAATCCAAAGTCTATTTATTAAACTCGGCAGGTCTATATTCATCACGGCCATTAGCATATGAAAATGTGTTTCCCAAGCTTGATTTCCTTCATTGTGCATTTGGGAAATAATTTTTATGGCACCTATTTACATGTTGGGAATTCCCAGGTGAAATGAAGTGAAGTGAAAGTCACTCAGTCATGTCCAACACTTTGCGACTGCATGGACTATACAGTCTATGGGATTCTCCAGGCCAGAATACTGGAGTCGGTAGCCTTTCCCTTCTCCAAGGGATGCTAGTGGTAAAGAACCCGCCTGCCAATGCAGGAGCCATCAGAGACGTGGGTTCCATCCTTGGCTCAGGAAGATCCCCTGGAGTAGGAAATGGCAACCCACTCCAGGATTCTTGCTTGGAACATTCCATGGACAGAGGAGCCTGGCGGGCTGCAGTCCATAGGGTCAGAAAGAGTCAGACACGACTGAAGCGACTTAGCACATGTTACACATGGGACACTGTGCAGTTGGCAAGAACAGAAACTTCTAGACTAGGGACCTGGCCACTGGTCTCCTTCCACAGAGACCACAAGATGCCCCTGAGGTTAGCAACATTCTGAGGAACCCACTGGTGATAGGAACTCACCTGCCTCTCCACTTTGGATGGTCTTGTTCTTCAAATTCTCAGGGAAAATTTTCTGAATTTGTGAAATGCATAACCTCAAGAAAAAAATACAAACAAAAAAATATCCAGGAGTTAACACTAACATTTTTCTTGATCTGCAACAAGTTATCATTCCAGTGCAAGCATCCCTAAGCATTCCTGAACCAAACTTATCACATCTCTCTCATTGGGACACTTTCCTCGGGTCCCCAGGGGTCTGCCAGTCTGACAAACTGTAAGCTCTGTCTGATGACCAGCTCAAATCATTCATTCCTGTTGTCAGTTTGTGAGCAGCTCTTACCACGGAGGTATGTGAGGTTGCATCTGGCTGTTGAATGACACCTCTTTGGGTGAGTATCTAAAACAAAGCCTAGCATATAGTAGGTGCTCAATAAATAACTGCTAGAGAAAGGAGGAGAGGGTTCTGCACATGTCTGGGAAATTAACTCAGCAATACTTCTGGGTAGGGTCATGCATGCCCCAATGTGTCCACCATCAAACTCAAAATCTACCCAAGGGAGTTTCCCAGTAGCCTAATGGCTAAGATTCTGGGCTTTCACTGCCATGGTCCTGGGTTCAACCCCTTGTCAGGGAGCAGATCCTACAAACTAAGCAGCATGGCCAAAAAATAAAAAAGAATCCACTCTGAACCAAACCCCGATCCTCTGCTGGGATATGGCACCACCAGCCTCCAGTTGCCCAAGCAAGCATCCTGAATGTTGTCTCACCTGATCATTTGCCCAGATCTAATGGGATGTCTTTTGAATTTATCCGTCTCTCCTTGGGTGAATCTTTGCCCTTGTTGCTATGACCTTCATCCTAGCCACCAGTATCTCCCCCCCACTGCCAGGTGCCAGGTGTCCACATGGTCCCCTCTGATGCACACCCCACACTGCAGCCTGACAAACCAACTGAGACGCCAATCTGATCTTGCCTGAGATTCTCCCGCTGAGAATCCTTCACTGTCTCCCTCATTGCTCCCAGGGGCAAGCCAGCCTCCTTAGCGTGGCTAACCAGCTTCTGCCTGTCTCTGCAGCCTCATTTCCCTGCACTGCCCACTCCAGCCCTTCTCAAGAGCTGGAACCCACCACCTCTTGTTTCCCATCTTGTGGACGCACAGTTCCCTCACCTTTTTAGCGGATGAACACCCACTCATCCTCTAGATAAGTTTAGTGGTTCTTTCCTCTGGGGAGGCTGGGTGGGAAGCCCTCCCACCACCCGTCCCGGGATTTCCCCCTGTTAAAACTCCGTCTGTAGGGTCTTCTAGTCACCTATTTCCGGACATGCCCTCTGGGTTAGGCTCTGCAGCCTTCAGAGATAAAGTGGGCATTTATTTACTGCTGCAGCCCAGGCATGGCCATCATGAATGTGCTCGATAATAAAAAGGATTGGGAGATGACAAAGATAAGACACTTTCCCCTCAACACTATATTCGTCCCACTGAACAAGGAAAGGAAACAAAGCTGTAGTCACACATTCACAGCTTGAAGACAGTCATTCCAAGAAATCCAACCAGCCAAGGGACACTTGACCACAATCCAGCCGGGGTCACCTTTGCCATGCTGTTTTCCAATGATGCCAGAAATCTTCATGGACCAGGGTGTTTGCAGGAGGGCTTGGGTGGGGGAGCCTGTGTCCAGAATAATATTGACCACATGCTGCCATTTCCAAGCAGAAATGATGATTACAAGTGACTCAGCCTCAGGAAGGCAGTGGGAGCTGGAGCTGTTTATTCCACAGGAGCAGGGGGCCTGACCCAAGCCAGACTCCAAGCCCCCAGTGGCTTGGGTCACACATCTGGCAATAGCTGGCTAAGGTCAGGAGTTCAGACTGTGATCTCAAAATGGAGCAACAGATTTTGGAAACGCTGGGGCAATGGCCATGAACTCAACTGTCCTAAACAAATATCTGTGTCATCGGTTGAGCCAGGAGATGCCAGGCAACAGAAATAATCCCACTGCCTTTCCCTGGTGTCTTGGCTGCTTGCCAAGATAGATCGTTTGTCCCACGGGCTCAGCAGCTTCCGAAGTTGAGGCTCATTTCAGGGTCATTGGAAAAGCTGATGGAACACATGGCATCTGTGAGTTGTCCTCTTCACTCTGTGGGACTAAGTGGCCTGGGATGAAGCAGGATGTTGGGAACATTCTGTAAGTCTGGGGCTCACTCCCAAGATGGAGAAACAAGAGAAGAACATGGGGGGACACTTCCCTGGCAGTCCAGCAGATAAGACTTTGATTTCCAGCACCAGGAGTGTGGGTTCGATCCCTGGTTGGGGAGCTGAAATTCTGCATGCTTTGGAGTCAAAACGCCACCAGAAGCAATATTGTAACAAATTCAATGAAGTGAAGTGAAAGTCACTAAGTTGTGTCTGACTCTTTTACTACCTCATGGACTGTAGCCTGCCAGGCTCCTCTGTCCATGGGGATTCTCCAGGCAAGGATGCTGGAGTGGGTTGCCATGCCCTCCTCCAGGGGATCTTCCCAACTCAGGGATTGAACCCAGGTCTCCTGCAGGCAGATTCTTTACCAACTGAGCGACCAGGGAAGCCCAAGAATACTGGAGTGGGTAGCCTACCCCTTCTCCAGGGGATCTTCCTGACCCAAGAATCAAACCAGGGGCTCCTGCATTGCAGGCAGATTCTTTACCAACTGAGCTACCAGGGAAGCTCTAACAAATTCAATAAAAGAATAAAAAGAGAGAGAAGAAAAGAGGAAAGTCTATTCAATTTCTCAAGGACAAAAAGACTTCCTGCAGCAGACCACCCAAAGGGCTTTTGACTTGATACCTTCGACACGCAAAAATGAAAGTGAGTGAGTGTTAGTAGCTCAGTCGCGTTAGACTCTCAGCGACCCCATGGACTGTAGCCTGCCAGGTTCCTCTGTCGTTGGAATTGTCCAGGCAAGAATACTGGAGTGGGTTGCCATTTCCTTCTCCAGGGGATCATGAACGTGCAAAACTCCAATTTAATTTACTGGGAAGAGTCGTGCAGACCTTGGACCCGCCTCTGGGTCACAGTGCTTTCCTTCCTAAGAGGGAAATGAGGACCACGTGGTGGTCGCTAGGGGCATAAAAAGGCTGATTCTTGGTACACCTGGTGCTGAGCAGACACTCAGTTCTATCAGCGCTACACCATGGAGTGGTCTCTGTTCCACCTCTCCCAGAACTGCTCTCTGATAAAAACTGATGGGTCCCTTTATATCCTTGGCTCTTAGAGTGACCCTTCCCACTCTCAGAATGGACTTGGCACTGAGATCGGAACGGGAGGAAACATGAGGCAGGATCACCTTTTCCTAGTGTCCAAGCCCCCTGAGCCTCCAAGGAGAGGTCCTTCCTCAGTCATACTTCTTCATCCTGGCTCTCTGGGTTCAGATGTTAGTTGTGTCCATACATACCAAAGAACCCCAGGGACACTGCATGACACGTGTTAATTGGGTGTTTATTTCCCAGACTCTGTTCTAAACTCTCAGTGAATTATGTCGCATAAATTCCCACGGCAACCCTGTAAGAGAGCATCTCCAATTTGCAGATAAAGAAACAAACACAAAGAGGTTAGGTTGTCGGCAAAGAGGTGAGCATTTCCTCTTCTCTCAGGCTCCTTCTCCCTGCACTCCACACCCCAGTCCCAGGGGAAGGAAGCATGACGAAGACCAGGAAGAGACCGAGAGATGGAGTCGTCGGCATCTCTGAGTGATGGAGCCAAAGGCTCACTGGGTCACAGAAACCCACAGACACGACCACAAGTACTGGTCAGCTGGGCGGAACCCAGGGCATTGACCTATGAGAGGCACAATTACATATCTGAAATAAATGCGAAGCTGGGAGCTAGTTAACTCAGCTTTCCACTGCCAGTGACCCGCTTTACAGAACTAGTGAAATACGGCTTGGTCCAGCGTCTGTCAAAGTCAACAGCGCCCCCAAGTGGGAGAAGCAACAATAACAGCATCAGCACCAAGAACAGGCTTGCTGGCGGGGGCGGCCTGAGGGCTAGGGGGAAAGTGCCCAAGTACATGTATGTCGTGAGTACAGTCCAGGACTCCACCCTCCCTGTATCGATCTTGTTAGCTGACAAGTCTGAACGTGCAGAAGGGTTACCAGAATAAGTCCTTTATTTTATTACCTAAATTAAATAAAACCTTTGTTAGGCTCTCCAAGTTTATGTTTCCCACGACCACATGGAATAAATCCCCACTGCGGAAATAAAGAAGATGAAATTTTGTGTTTGTTAAAGAAAATCAGTTCCTCCCACACTGTAGTGGACGGCATCCATGGTCCCAATTACACAGCCTTTTCCTGCAGGACTCCAAAGTGTCTTTCCTGCCCCTTGACTTTGATTTTGATCATGTGACTTGCCTTGGCTGATGGGATGTTAGTGGACATGAGGTGGCTGAAGGTTTGAACAGCACAGGTACAACTGGGCTTGCCCTCTTACCCTCTGCTGTCACCACGACAAGGACATGCCCAGGCTAGCCCACTGTCTCAGGAGGACGACAAGGGGCTAATGGAGAAGATGAAATTCACAGTTGAGCTGAGCCTACATGGACTGACTGCCTAGGTGGTCTAGGCCTAGGTGATCGCCTAGGTGGGATGCCAGTCATTGGCTGCCAGAGCACAGGGCTGACACATTCCCCCAAATGGAACGGCCAGAATTAGTACTTATAACTGCTGGTCAGGCTATAAAGATACATCTCTATTCATTGAACACCTACTATTTGCCAGGAACAACACTGATCATTTTCAGTATACCGTCTGAGTTCATCCTCCAGATTGCTCTTCAAGCGTGTGTGTGTGTGTTGGTCATTCAGTTGTGTCTGACTCTTTGCAACCCCATGGACTGTAGCCCTCCAGGTCCCTCTATCCATGGAATTCTCCAGGCAAGAATACTGGAGTGGGTTGCCATTCCCTTCTCCAGGGGATCTTCCCGACCCAGGGATCGAACTCACATCTCCTGCATTGCAGGTGGATTCTTTACCATCTGAGCCACCAGGGAAGACTTCAATCTACAACTCTTCAAGGGAGATGATATTATCACCATTTCACAGATGAGGAAACGGAAGCTCAGGGAGGTTAAGCCACTGGCTGAAGGTCACAGAAACAGTGAATGGAGGAGAAGGAATTCCAACCCTGTCAAACAAGACTACTTTGGTGATAAACAACCTGCCTGCCAATGCAGGAGACAGAAGAGATGTGTGTTTGTTCCCTGGGTCGGGAAGGCCCCCTGGAGGAGGGCGTGGCAATCCACTCCAGTATTCTTGTCTGGAGAATCCCATAGACAGGGAAGCCTGGTGGGCTACAGTCCACAGGGTTGCAAAGAGTTGGACACAACTGAAGCAACTTAGCATAGCACAATAGTCCTAAATCCCAGCACTAATGGCCATTGCCCCCCAGGCCACCACCCCCAGCTTAGCACAGCGATTTCACAAACCGAGTCCTAAAGACCTCTGCCCCTGTGGCCCAGTCACCCTCTTCAGGTTTCTGGGTCAGTTTGCCTATATTTCCAGGACCAGCTCCAGCTCCTGGCCCTGGTGCTAAGGAACACAACGAACTTTGGCAAAAACCCCAAGATTTCTTCAGGGCTCTAACCAAACAAAATATAAAATAAATTCAAATTCGTTTAAGGCCATTAGTAGCCAGTGCCAAAAATAGCAACTCGTAGCACTCTTTTTTTTTTTTTAAGCTGGGATCATCTGAGAATTTGGAGACCAAATCCAGATGGGTTTCGGTTTATTCACGTGTGCAGTACTATCGTCTGTGGGGTGGGGGGCAACAGAGAGAGGCTGGCTGGTGGGTCTAGAAAGAGAAGATGTGGCTACTTGCTCAGCAAACGTGGAACCAGGAGCTCTTCTGTGCCAGGTGCCGCCCAGGCACAGCCCACGCTCAAGCAGATCAGACTGAGCGCTCACAAGGTAGGTGCCGCTGGTCCAAGGAGGCAGCGGCAGTCAGGCAGGTCCAAAGGGCCAAGGAAATAAAGTGTTCCTTTGGCAAAAGGGTCCAGCTCTGCTTCCCCAGGAGAGGCAGGAAAGAACTTGTAACCTGGAGAAGTGATGCTCCAAGCCATCTGCTTAGAATACTCTGGGAGGGACCAGGGAGCCCGCTTCTCTCCCTGCTGGACATGCATGTTCCTGGGGTTGGGGGTGGGGGTTCAAACTCTGAGCTGGGCCATCTCACTGTGTTTGTCAACAAACCAATTGATAAACTGAGAATCTTCTTAGGGTTCAAAGTTCCCAGTACAAAGGAAAATCTAGGAAAAAAAAAATTCTCCGTCTCTCTGGACTTTTATCACCACCCACAGACGTTGTCAGAGGAAGTTGTCACCCTGACCCTGTCCATCCTTAAGGGATGGTCCCAAAGGCAGCCTTTTTCCAAATACCCAGGACAGCTCACCTGCCCAACCAGTGTGGCCCAAGTACTGGGCACTTCCCAGAAGGGGAGTTCACCCTGCCGTGGGCCTTTGAGCTCCCTACCTGTCTGGGTTCTTCAGAGCTTCATCAAAGTCTATGTTGGCAGCCTTGCACATCTGGGAGAGCCCCAGCAGGTCCCCCGAGAAAGACTGTCTAGGGAAACGCCACCGGTTGGTTGAGCCAACGATTCGGCGTTCCAGCCGGGGTTTCTGCTGCTTGGGAAGCAAAGAAAGAGAGAACGTCTTTTTTTTTTTAACCTCTCATAAATACCAGATTTTCCAAACAGTACAGCAGAAAGGAAATTTAAGACAAATTTTAAAGAGCTGGTTAATTTTCAAAGCTGGCCAATATTTCTCCAGAGTCGCTTTCTCAAGGCAAATCTGCATTTAGGAAACAGAAGACTTTAAGCCACAAAGTTATCCGGAATTTAGCCTCTGGGACAGGAGATGCCAGGGAGAAGGGTACCAAACTTAGGAGATCTGGGGCAGGGACTATTAGTATTTTTTTAATAGCACTAAAATACACAGAACGTGTACTTTTTTTTTTTCTTTAATGCTGAAGCTGAAGCTCCAATACTTTGGCCACCTGATGCAAAGAACTGACTCATTGGAAAAGACCCTGACGCTGGGAAAGATTGAAGGCAGGAGGAGAAGGGGACGACAGAGGATGAGATGGTTGGATGAGATCACCGATTTCAACGGTTGTGAGTTTGAGCAAACTCCGGGATTTGGTGATGGACAGGGAAGACTGGTCTGCTGCAGTCCACAGGGTCACAAAGAGTCGGACACGACTGAGAGACTGAACTGAACTGTGGCTCAGCTGGTAAAGAATTTGCCTGCAATGAGGGAGACCCGGGTTCAATCCCTGGTTGGGAAGATTCCCCTGGAGAAGGGAAAGGCTACCCACTCCAGTATTCTGGCCTAGAGAATTCCATGGACACCCATGGGGTCGGAAAGAGTTGGACATGACTGAGCGACTTTCACTCACGACCATGACAACTATCTAGTTCAGAACACTGTCATTACTCCAAAAGGAGGCTTTCTACTTATCGAGCCATCACTCCTACTTCCCTCCACCCCTCACTCCCTGGAAACCACTCATCCGCGTTCTGTCTCTATGGATTTCTTGACATTTTATATTAATGGAGTCCTATAATAGTGGCCTTTTATGCCTGGTTTCTTTCCCTCTGCATGTTTCAAGGTTCATCCATGTGCCAGAATTTCACTCCTTTTGATGGCTGAATGACATTCCATTGTGTGGACAGACCACAGTTTGTTTATCCATTCATCAGCTGATAGAATGATACTTGGATTGTTACCACCTTCTGGCTACTGGCAATAGTGTTGTGAACACTTATGTATGTGTTTCTGTTTGAACACCTGTTTTCAGTTCTTTTGGTATCAACCCAGGATTGGAACAGCTGTGTCACTGGGCAGGGACTTTTCCTTAGACATCTTCTTGAGGTCCTAGGATTCAGCAGTTTCCTTAAGGAAGCAGTCGAGTACTGCATGGATGTAAAACCTCAGGTGTGGTGGCTCAAGGAAACTTACCCAGGACAAGTGCACCATGAGAGACCCATAGGAAAGGGTAAAATTGATTCTAAGCCACACCAGGTACCAGCAAGGTCGTGGAGAGGCAACGGACCACGGAACGGAGGATCTGAGTTCAAGTTTTGTTTTTGCCACAAACTAGTTGTATGACGTTGGGCAAAGTATTTGCTCTTTTCAGCCTCTTGGGCCTCAAAGGTTAAATGGGAATAATGCCAATGATAATGAGGATGAAGGTGAGAATGAACCATGAGGATGAAAATGCTGTTAAAATGATAAAATAAAAGTGTGGGAACTCTGCTTTAGTATAGTGCCTGGAATATGGTGGGTGATTGTGGAGTCTGAATCTAGATACAGCCCTGCTGAAGTGTGAACAGTGGTATCTGACAGTGGGGCTGCAAACACACACACCCCTGCCACTGGCAGAGTCAGCCAGTATAAAGCCTGAGGTCCTCGAGGGTGTGGGACCCCCCCACCTCCCGTGGGAACCCAGTGGTACACCTGTTACCAGGTGTTTCTGTTCCTCACCATTGCCTGCACTCCTGTGAAACTGAGCTACTTACCGGATTCAGCATTTTCATGAAGGATCCTGGAGATTGCACAAAAGAGAAGCACCTGGAAGGTGAAAGAGGTAAATTTTAAATTTTCAAAAAACTTCCAAAGGGTCTCTTCAAAACAATATGGAGGAGATTGGCTCAAAGAATCTTTATTTTGCCACAAAAGGAATGCTGCTGCTGCTGCTGCTGCTGCTAAGTTGCTTAAGTTGTGTCCGACTCTGTGCGACCCCATAGACGGCAGCCCACCAGGCTCTGCCGTCCCTGGGATTCTCCAGGCAAGAATACTGGAGTGGGTTGCCATTTCCTTCTCCAGTGCATGAAAGGGAAAAGTGAAAGTGAAGTCGTTCAGTCGTGTCCGACTCTTCGAGACCCCATGGACTGCACCCTACCAGGCTCCTCCATCCATGGGATTTTCCAGGCAAGAATACTGGAGTGGGATGCCATTGCCTTCTCCCAAAAGGAATGAGTAAGCCTCAAATGTGGGTGAGTGATCAAATCAAGTGAAAATCTAATTTTTGAAGGTACATTGGTAGAAAGATGATTCTCTGCTATTGTGCTGGGAAAGTGGCTCAGATAAAGCAAAACAGGAACTAATCCACAATTTTCCACTCTTTACCCAGGTGAGGGGAACCAGTGGAGACCTATATGTGGACTGATCATGTAATTTGTCATTCAGATCAGGGCACTAAAAGGGGTGATATTAACAGTTACGTCTGGACAGTATATGCTGGCCAGCGCTGTCCTGGAACATTAGATTGGAAATAAAGTGCACAATGGGGGGAAGGATAGTGGGGAAGAGACAGGGAGTTTGGGAAGGTCACGTACACACTGGTGTAATTAAAATGGATAACCAACAAGGACCTACTGTTTAACCCAGGGAGCTCTACTCAATGTTATTTGGCAGCCTGGATGGGAGTGGGGTTGGGGAACACCGGATACATGTATCTGTATGGCTGAGTGCCTTGCTGTTTATCTGAAACTATTACAACACTGCTTGTTAATCAGCAATACAAAATAAAACATCTTTTTAAAAAAGAAATAAAGTGCACAGTGAGTGTAATGTGCTTGAATCATCCCCAAACCACCACCTCCTCCAGCCCAGTCCATGGAAAAACTGTCTTCCACGAAACTGGTCCTTAATGCCAAAAAGGCTGGGGACCGCTGCCTTAAAGGGTTTTGAGGGTCAGTTCCTGAGTCATTCCAATTGGCAGGAGCTACCTGCGATGGTTCCTGAGCTCTCAGACCCCTCCTGCCTCCCAGCCCAGACCCCTCGAAGCCCTCCTCTGCCAGCTGACCACATGGAACCAAGTCCAAGTAGTGCCCATCGCTCAGGATGCCCTCTGTGTCTCCAACACGGATGAAAGTACCAGCGGTACCTGCTGTCCTGAAGCTCCTTGTCCGCCACGGGTGTGCTGACGGGGGAGCTAGCGGAGCGGAGACGCTCTTGTTACATTGGTCTCTGAACGACAGGACAGCTGATGGCCCTTCACCTTCTGGGGCTGAACGTGTGGAGAGCTCATAACACTCGGGGCTCTCTGTTTTCTTCCTGAGGGCAAGGAGCTTTGGCAGGGGAGCCGGCCTTTGGTTTCCTCAGGTCTTTGTGGGCACCATGGCAACATCAAGGAAGGTTCTGAGCACTTCCTGTTCTAGGCTCAGTCCCCTTGCAGGCTGGGGGCTGTGGGAGGGATGGAGTCTTACAGAGACCAACTGGGGTGCCACCGACCTCCACCTCAATTGCCCTCCTTAGGGGTGCAATGTCATTACTGTTTCTATGTAGTGCCAGGCTTCTCACAGTGCCTGGGGGAATGCAATACGTTAAAAAGGGCCACAGTGAGAACCAACCCCCAAATCCTCAGGCCTCATCAGTAACATAAGATTAGATGAGATGGTAACGATGACCCTGTAAGTGAGACAGCAAAAGAGACACAGATGTAAAGAACAGACTTTTGGACTCTGTGGGAGAAGGTGAGGGTGGGATGATTTGAGAGAATAGCATTGAAACATGTGTATTATCATATGTGAAACAGATCGCCAATCCACGTTTGACGCATGAGACAGGGTGCTCAGGGCTGGTGCATTGGGATGACCCTGAGGGATGGGATGGGGAGGGAGGTGGAAGGGGGGTTCAGGATGGGGAACACATGTACACCCATGGCTGATTCATGTCAATGTATGGCAAAACCACTACAATACTGCAAAGTAATTAGCCGCCAATTAAAATAAATAAATTAATTTAAAAAAAAAGATTAGACTAGAAGGGTCTCATATCGCTCCCAGCCTTGACACTCTGGGGAGCTCTAGTATCTAGAAATGCTTAGACAGAAATATTTAAACAAAAATTGGAGCATTTGATATTATTCAAAGCTATGCCTATGACTTACTTTGCTGGTAGATGATGTTTGATCTGCTCTCTCTGAGAACTGTCTAAAAGTTGGGGACAAGGCTGACACCCTTCATTCCAAGGGTCAAGGTGGAATCTCACAGTGTTCTGGGTGCCTTGGTCTGTGAAGCCTGTGAGGCAGGGAGGTGGGACCCTCCTCTTTCACACCCGTGGAGCCTCTCCCATTGAAGTCCTGGACCTCCACCCCAGGGCTCATGGAAACGCCAACAGTAAAAGGGGCCTGGAGTCAGTGCAGCTCCTTAGGGCCTGAGGGTCTTCAAGTAGAGCCTCTTCTAAGTCACATAAATTATAAAGCAAGATAGGAGAGTAGCTAGTCTACCTACTGGTAACTGTGTCCTAGAAACTATAACACCCTCGATAAAGGAGAGGCATCTCTGAAGGTACCTCCCTCTTCACCCTCAGATCTGTGGTTCTACCCCCCTGACACCCACTTCCTGCTGTGCAGTCAGTGACAGAGGAATGTCCGCTGGGGGCTTATCCACTCCTGTATCCCCCCAGAGCCCAGCAGCAAACTTGGCCCGTGGGACATGCTCAACAAACATCTCAGCTTGGATAACTGGATGCACCAGTCCCTACCCAACACTCTGTCTTTGCACATGGATGAGCAGTGTGTGTGTGTGTGTGTCTGTGTGTCTGTGTATGTGTGTCTGTGTGCATTTCTTTGTGGGTCAAGTTTCCATTTCGGCAGAAGTTTGTGTGCAAATAAGCAGATTCACTCCCTCGTTGTGGCTCCCTTTTATCCACCCCAACTTTCCCCAGTCACCTGTCCCTGGAGTGCAGGGCCCCATGTAAGATTTCAGTTTAAGTTTGAAAGATCTAGCAATCCCACCGGCTCCACTATGGGCCACATCCCTGAATCCTTTCAGGTACCACTTCTTAGGGCACAGAAAACAGGCCCTTGGGCGCCCTCTGGTGTCCACTCTAAGAAAGCATCCCAGGGTGGCACACTCGGTCCATTAACAGGACCCCTCTGACCTTGGCTGTGTACATCATTTCCTCCAGTTCTAAGCTCGAGCATCCAAGGCCTTCAGCCTAGCTGAAAGTCCTCTTTACATACATCTCTCCACAAATCTTGGGAGCTGAGTTACCAGGCAAAGTCAAAAACAACAAATACACATAAATGGAAATGGGCCCCAGCGTGTTTCCCTAAGGGCTTCCCTGGTTGCTCAGACAGCCACTGAACAAATGCTTCCCTAAAGCTCCTTTCTGGTAGTGTCCAGTAGCTGGGATGTGGAGTGACCCAGCTCCATGGGCCCAGACAAGTCAGAAATCCCATGACTTCGGTGGTCCCAAGACTTCACTTCAGGGGCTCAGACACCAAACCTCACTGAGCACAGCTCTGAGCTACAATCACATTGTACCAAAATCTCCCGTGCCATAGTGACAGGATTCCAGTGTGATGTCCGTTTTATTCTAGAACACTCCAGGGATAAAGAGCTCACTACCTTCCCAGAGGGCCCCAGATGGTCCATTTCAACCACTCCATCTGGTGACCCATGTGGACAGGCAGTGGAATACACGGGAAGGGACACCTGATTTGGCTCTGGTTCTAGCACTGGCTTCCCCGATGGCTCAGATGGTAAACAATCTGCCTGCTAAGTGGGAGACCTGGGTTCGATCCCTGGGTCAGGAAGATCCCCTGAAGAAGGGAATGGCCACCCACTCCAGTATTCTTGCCTGGAGAATTCCATGGACAGAGGGGCCTGGCAGGCTACAGTCCATGGGATCACAAAGAGTTGGACACGACTGAGTGGCTAACACACATTAGCACTGACTAGCTGTGTGACCCTGGCCATGACTTTTTCATCCCTTGGTGGAAAGTGCTGGCTCACAGCCTCTGGGGCCTGGCAGTTTGGAGCATCTAGGTCTCAGAGCCTGAGTGTTGACTCTAAAGTCTCTGGTTCTGGAAGAATCAGGGCCCTGACAATGTGTGTGCAGTGGAAGGCCGCATGGGTATCGGGATCAGCTGGCTCCCAAGGTATGGGGAGCTGTCTGTGCATCTGGGTTCAGGCCACTGCTGGAGTCCTAAGCTAGCCAGTCCCAAGCCTGCTTACCCTGCTCACCTGGTCCTTCCCTCGGGAACCAAGAAGAAGGCTCTTGTTCACGTTTCCCCCTTTCTCCCTCTGCCTCCTGATTGACGCTAATGCGTCTCCACCTGGTCCTGCTCCCCTCCTCCTGGGAACTTGAACAATGTTTTCAGTGGCAACGGTCTCCTGATCTGTTGGCCTCATCCTCCCTGAATAATAATAAAAGCTACATTTTAAAGAATCCACCCGGTCCTGGGGCTTCAGGGAGGGCTCCTTGGAAGAAGTGACATTAAGGATGAGCCTCAAGGGGGTAGGAATTAGCTGAGAGATACAATGATGATGCAAGTGTGTCACAGGTGGAGGGAACAGCACCTGCTGGACTGGAGTGGAGGAGAATGTCCATGTAGTCTGACTGCGGGAAAGGGTGGGAACAGGGACTCGGACGTCAGAAAGGGAGCAGGGTCCAGGTCTCCCAGGGCTTGGAGGGGCCGACGAGTCTGGGTTTTGTCTAGTCCTACCACTTTTGATCTCCAGGTTGTCTTCCCCAGCTCCTAATAAACCCAAGGGCTTCCCAGTGGCTCAGTCATAAAGAATTCACCTGCAATGCAGGAGACGCGAGTCCAAAGCCTGGGCGGGGAAGATCCTCTGGAGAAGGGGATGGCTAGCCACTCCAGTATTCTTGCCTGGGAAATCCCATGGACAGAGAAGCCTGGTGAGCTACAGTCCATGGGGTCACTAAAGATCGGATACGACTCAGGGACTAGACAACAAACTGTCCAAAGGACCGACTTGTGAACTCTCCAGATTCTGCCATTGCTGTTCCAGGGAGCCCAGAGGCCTGGTTGGGTGCCACCAGCCTGGGGAGGCGCCATGGGTCCACCGACTGCAGAGGGAAGCACACAAGAGGCCAGAAGAGCAAAGCCACTCAGGTCAGCCCAACAGTGCGCACGTGGGGCAGCCCCGCTGCCCTTCCCACCCATTGAAATAAACGAGCAGGCTTTTCACCGTCTGTAAAAAACAACAATGGAGCCAGCCCTGACTCAAGGTAGAGCCACCAATCAGACGAATTAAAGAATGGACGGGAGGAGCACGGTAAGCATCAGAGAGCATCCCCTATGCCCCTGTGCCTTCTCTTCCCGCCACTTCCTGTTACCCTGGGGAAAGCAAAGGACTTTGCAGTCACTGAGGATCCGGCATTCAGTCTCCTGGCTGAGTGATTCAGTCAAGTCCCCGGGGGTTTTTTAACCTCTCTGAGCCTCTGTTTCCTTCTTGTAAAATGGTAATAAAAATAGTTCTCACACACCAGAATATTTCGAGGGTGAAATAAGCTAGAGAACGCTTACCTCGAGGGTGCCCCGTGCGTGCGTACGTGTCAACATCCTTCCGCCTGCCCAGTGCCCTGCACATGCGCACACCTCCACCCCGGCTGCGCGGGGACACCCGCCTTGTCCTGCTCAATTTTTCAAATGCAACGTTCTGGAAAGCACAGAGGCTTTGCTGAGAAACCTCGGCATCCCACAAGGGCCAAGGAGTTCGTTAAAGGAGCTGGTCAGGGAGTCGGGCAGCCCTGTCTGGGTCAGTCACCTCCAATGCAGAGCAAAGTCCTGCTTCCCCGAGCCTTCCCCCAGATTCACCCGTTCCTACCTGCCGCTTCTTTCTGCTTCTTTCTTTCCGACTCAGAAGCCTGGAGTGGGGAGGGGAGTCGGCAGGGGGTGCTTCCTGGCATGACCTCAGGCCCCTCAGATCTCACATCTAAGGGGCTAGTGCCCAGAAACGTGCCCCCTCCACTGCCAGTGACGCCTCCCTCTTTTCTCTCCATGCCCCATCCTCAGAAGGCAGTTTTAGTATCTCCCTAAAGTCATCTATGAGAGCCCCAAATGAGCTCTCAGAAAAGAAAAATGATGCGAGAAGCTCAAGCTGTCCACTGACTTGGCAAATTGAAGTTCTAAAAGATGCTGAGATCTCAAAGGTTGCAATGCCAGGAGGTCAGATGCCGGCTTCTCCTGTTCCTCCAGCAAAGCCAAGTAACTTAAATCGTCCTCAGCAGCCACCACCTGGGTGAACATTTGCAATCATAGGTAGCATTATATGAGGCTTCCCAGGTGGTGCTAGTGGTCAAGAACCCCCCTGCCAATGCAGGAGATGCAGGTTCGATCCCTGGGTCGGGAAGATCCCCTGGAGAAGGGCACAGCAACCCCCTCCAGTATTCTTGAGCCTGAAGAATCCCATGGACAGAGGAGCCTGGCGGGCCATAGTCCATAGGGTTGCAAAGAGCTGGACACGACTAAAGCAACTTGGGACATGCATGTGGCATTATTACACTGAGTGTAGGAAAAAAGTGGCTGATCCCAACCCACAGGGGTCCCCGAGGCCAGGCACTCTGCACAGTGGCCCCGTGGGCAGGTATAGTGAGGTGGCTAAGCTGGAGGGTAGCCTTGGACTTCCGGCCTCCAGAACTGTGAGAGGATAAACTTCTGTTGTTTGAGCTGTGAAGTGATTTGCGAGAGCCATCCAGGGAGACTGGACACCTTCCCTACCCCTTTCCCCCCCATATATACCAACCCTCCAACCTGGGGTCCCTGGGATGGTCAGGAGTAATTACAGAATCTAACCACCGATATCCCTTGTTTAATCTCCAAAGTGGCCTAATTATCTGTCACCCGTGGTGCATTGCCCACCTTTTCCTATTCCCCTGGACAGGACTGGACATTTCAGGGTTGATCTGCACAGACTAAAGGAATGAGCAGGAAAAGTGACAGCCTGCTGCTTCTTTGAGCCAATAAAGGGAAATAGATTTTGCCCCCTAAAGTCAAAGAGAATTTTTAAAAACAAAGTCCAAGCTAATCTAATACACTCACGTAATTATTTAAGTAGCAAGTCAATATTCCTCAGTTGCTCCACCTTACAAACACAGCCATGATAACAAAGGAAACGTTATTTAAATCTGTGGCCAAAAAAGTGAGCCCAGATAAAGAGAGTGAAAGGCTAAATCTGATATGATTTAACAAAGGTGAGAAAAGACCCAACCGTTCCCAGAAAATAAATCATAACCACACTTATTGCCAAGATCCAAAGAAAAAAATTTATTTACAATAGAGAATTTTATTTGAAACATGCATTTTTCTTTTTTTTTTTAAACAAATCAGCAAATGCAGATTAAGTTTACACTCCTTAAGGCAAGAGTCCCTTTGCAAGCTGTACATGATCATATTAAATCCAAAAGCCGCTCACCCTGGAAACTCATGTACAAAGGGCAAGGCCAAGGTCAGCGATTTGTCTTTTATTAGAGAATCAGACAATCTCCCTGATACAGGAACTCTGAGGTCAACTTGCTATGAATTATACTAGGAAAATGCAAACCAATAGCAAGAAATTCTGATAGTCTCCTTAGTACTACATACAATCAAATCAACTTTATTTAGAAAGGAAATACAGTAGTGCATACGAAAAAGTGAAAACAGAACCTGTCCACATAACCAGAGGGACAGCAGTGTGCCGACGCTCATATTGCACGCAACGGTCAAGTCCAAACATTTGGTTCAGAGTTAGCTTTTCCCCATTTTGGCAATCAGTTCATCACAAATCTTGGTGAGTTCTTCTATCTCTTTATTCTGCAAGTGAAGACAAAAAAAGAGGTTGCTGAAATCTCCTGGTTGTTGGAAATCAGAATGATCACTGGGCTTTTTAGTGTCCTCCGGGCTGATTGGTCCCCCTGAGGATATCTAAAGCAGCAAACGACATGACCTGGAGCCAAATAATCTGTGCATCCCAGCTCTAGCTGTGTGACCTTGGGCAAGTTACACAACCTCTCTGAGCCTCGAGTTTCCTTATCCCCAAAGTGTGGATGATAACATCCGTCTCCCTCAGAATTAAGTGATGTAGGAAATGTCATGCTCCCCAGCACAGTGACCAGCAGAGTAATGGATTAACTAGCATTCATCGTCTTCCACTTATTGCCTCCAAGGATGTGGGCACCAAAGGGTGGTCTGCGGTGAGCTCTTTGGTGGGTTTTTTTGAGAAATGCCACCAGAGGGGTTAAGCAATTCTACTTGAATGGGACTCCTAGCATTATTCAGAGGATAATAGCGAGGTGGTGCTGCGGATACAGGGCGTGTAGAGAGGGGTGAGGGCAGACACAGGAGCCAACCACGTGTTCATCTCACACCAGAGATCTTCAACACTGTCCGTTCTCCAGCAACGGGCATCCAACAGGGTGGCACCTCCACCCGGACGGTGGTGGCTTTGCTCTCAGATGGACTATATGCCATGGCTTGATGCCGCTCCGGCTCAGCAGCCAGTCTTGACGGGTCCTCACCAACGGGGCGAGATCTTTCCATATCCCCGGAATATGGTGCGCCCAGCTTTCCCTTGAGGTCCCCGTGGAAGGCGAGTCTTAAGTCACAAGGCTGTGCTCTGAGGCTGCACTGAGGCCCTTCTCTAGAAAGCTCTGGGCCTCCTAAGACACGGTCTAGCCCAGAGCCACGTGCCCTGGGTACCCAGGCTGGGCTCCAGGTGCCACTCATTGCTGAGCTGGTGGTCCGGAGGAATCCGGCCTCCTTAGCAGAGGAGGTTCAGTTCTGGTTGCGGCTGCAGATTCAGTCCTGCCTCCAGTCCCCACAGGGAGACAGCTCCGCCAGGAATATCACCTCGGCCCACCTCCCGCCTAAAGTCCTGGGCTCTGGGAAGCACTGAAATGCCTGTTGGGGGATGGATTCTGCATGGGATGCAGGACAAGCCACTAATCCTGGAATTCCTATTATCGCCATGGCTACCGCTGCTTGGGCTGCTCGCAGTGATGTTTCATCTTACTGGAGCACTTGTAGCACATGCCGCTCACTGTGCAAACCCAGCCCAGGCCCTGGATTGCACTCCGCTCTCATCATAATCTCTTAACAGAAGCCATTATTATCCCCCTACTTTTCAGTGAGGAAACTGAGGCTCAGAGAAGTGAAGCATTGTGCCTAAGGTCACACAGTTGGTCAGACATAGCAAACCTGAAACACAAATTCCATTCAGCCTGGTTCCTATACAGCTTGGCTATTTCACGTGTTAGGCACAACGCCCAGCGACTGATGACACAGGGACACGAGCAGACCCACTAGCTCTGGATTCTTGGAGGTTCTCCAAGCTCTATCCTGGCACCGTCCGCCACCAGCCAGGAACCTGCCCTATTATGGAGCTCAGCTCACCACGCAGAAGTCCCAGGTTCTTTATCAAGTCCTAACTGGGCAAAATGCCCAATGCCTTCACCTAAGAGCTGCCCAGGGTGGGGGGTGGGGGGCATAATGCTTCTGAATCTCTTGAAAACAGAGACCATCCCCTCCATATCACTTGGAGCCCTTTAGGGAAGAACTCATGTGGTTGACCCATTTCTCCTGAGTCTTAGTTTAAGACAAAATTATGTTTGCGGATACATTTGTATTTTTTTCTGTTATCCAAACCGGTGCAGTCTACTTGCTTTCTTCCTTGTCTTCTAGTTTGCCAGAAAACCTAACATGCATCTATTGTCTTTTTTGCAACTATAATCATCTGAACAGGCCAGGTACCTTGAAAGCATCTCTCCTGACTCTGGTTTTAGCTCTATTAGCTCTATTTAGCTCTATTGTATTTAGCTCTATGGTTCTAGCTAACATCATGATGCGATTTAAACACCATCATACCCTGATGGAAACAGGAGGGAACAACTTCACACCTTCAAGATCTTCCAGTTTAGTCCCCCATCATTACAAACCTAGAAACCATGGTGATGTGCTGGGCCTGCCGAGGGGCAGGATGGACGGCAGGGAGGTGTGGGGACCTGAATCCCGAGCTCTTTCCCCGAGACCGTGTAGGGGATGTGAGAGGTGGTAGATACCCTGCCCGCCTTTGCCCACTGCAGAGGTTAGTACTGCTTGGCCCAGAAACCCTGGGGCCCAGACAGCCACACTGGAAGCCAGCTGGGTGCTTTGAGGGGAGCAGAAGCCATTTGGGAGACAAACTGGACTCCTGATGCCACCTGCCTTTAAAGTACCCCCACCAATGCCCATCAAGACCCCAGTGCATGAGAAGCGCTGTTACCCCCAGCCATGGGGCCCTCGATGACCATCCTGGGGCTCAGTAAATCAACCAGAATGGGGGTGCATGTCTGGAAACCCAGGGAGGGAGGCTGCCTGGCGCACACTCACTCAGAATCAGCCTCACGGCTCTCCTGGGTGGGAGGGCCTTCTCTGTAGGACACTCAGGGAGTCGGTGTGTAAGGTGATCCAAGCCCTTGACTGGACATCAGGACATCTGGGTGCAAGCTGAGAAACCTCAGGAGTATCTCCCTCTAATCCGTGGAAGTAGGAGGGCACCTGGGGGCCCTTCTGACCCTGGCACTGCCCATGTTCTGCAGGTGTCTCTGCCCAGGGTGTTGCCTGGTGGGCACCATCCTGATCGCTGGGTGCAGGGGTTAAAGCACTATGCCTGGCACACCGTAGTTGCTGAGCAGACCTCTGACAGATGAGTGAATATTGAAAAGGAATGGAAAATGACAATTCCAGGAAAGGCAGAAAGAGAGCCAGTCTCAGGGCTACATTAAGCTGGATTTTCCAGAGGGAGAGCAAGGCCACGCCCGTGAAGCATGAACTGCCCCAGGAGTGCCTGACATGTGGCCCAGAGTGAGAAGCCCAGCTCTGTGTATCTGATCCTCTGGCCAGCCCCGCCCGCTTGGAGGCAGCGACCTCAGCCTGTTACCTTCTGCTCCAGCGTTCTTTCCAGAGCGTCCACTCGCAGCTGTTCCTTCCGTAGGCTGGCCTGGTAGGCAGCCTGTTCCTGCTGGGCCTTGCCCCGGACTTGGGCAATCTCGGCGTTGGCCCTGCAGGAACGGATTGGGGATGGGCTTCAGAGATGATCACTCTTCCCTGGAGATGCCTCCCACCCTCTCCCTCCCCAATCTGGGCACCGTGTGCTTGCTCAGTCACTTCATTTGTGTCCGACTCTGCGACCCCACGGACTGTAGGCCCCCAGGCTCCTCTGCCCATGGGATTCTCCAGGCAAGAATACTGGAGTGGGTGGCCATGCCCTCCTCCAGGGGATCTTCCCCACCCAGGGATCGAAGCTGCGTCTCTTATGTCTCCTGCACTGGCAGGTGGGTTCTTTATCACTAGCGTCACCCAGGAAGCACTTCAAATCTGGGCAAGGGGAATCAACCATCTGGCTCCAGCTCCCTCCAATGGGGTCCTGAGCACAGGAGTCCACAAGAACCCCCCATCCCTGTGATGCTGAGGTGCTTCCAGTGGGTACCCTGGAAACTGTAACACACATCCCTCACTTATCAAGATGGATGCTGATGGAGAGTGCATTATCTTAAACTGTACTGAAAAATGCAGCTGGATTATCCACTCAGCTTTGGGACTGGGCTTGGGAATTATCCATTATCCCAAGGCGATGGCAGGGGTGCCAGGAAGCTCCTAGCCGGCCTCAGCCGGGGCTGGCTACTGAGGGGCCCTGGGGAGCATACTCCAGGCGGCCTTACCTGTCCAGCTTCTCCTCCGCATGGACCTTCAGCGCCTGGTACCTCTGTTCCTCCTTCTTTACTCGAGACAGGTACTCTTGTGCACACTTCTTCAGCACCTCTTCATTCTGACAACGACAGAGCATGGGGGTCAAGCCCACAGAAGAAAATCCAAGGAGGGCTGGGGACCCCAAGGTGGGTGTAACCCCTGACCACCGAGTCCTACCCCCCAACCCCTCGCCCTCCCTCCCTGCGAATGCCAACACACCTTGCGGAAGCCCTCCAGGACCTCCTTCATCTTCTCGTATCTCCTGAAGAGATCGGCCAGAGATTTCTCCACGGAGTTCAGGTCGGCCAGGGCTTGCTCCTTCTCCAGGACCAGCTGCTGGACGGTCTGGTGGGAGACCGACTTCTCCCTCTGTTCATCCTCTGGTGGGAGACACAAGGAACACAACGATGGAGCCCATGGCTTCTGGACCCGGTCTCAGGGGCCAGCAGAGGCCTCGGGGGCAGCTCAAGTCTGACCTGTGGGCCATCTCGGACCTCGGCTTTCGGCTGAGACAGACCCGCTCCCTCGAGCCCCCCCAGACTCCGCCTCTAAAGGGACAAAATCCATGGCTCCAGCATCCCAGACCTGGGCCTGTGCCACATTAGATGGGATGGAAATGAACCAGTATCCTTTAACCTGATCATTGCAGCCCCTTAAACTACCCTGGAGACCCTGCTGATTCCATTTGGTTGTTGATAGCATAAGGACCAATCCATAAGGTAAAAAAGAAAACACCACTCCTGAATTTGGTGTTGAGCCAGAATAAAATGTGCTGTAGATTGAGCTGTGAGGGAAGGAATCCCCCTCCTTAAGTGTGATGAAGCTAAAGAGATGGGCATGGGAAAAGAAAAAGGCTTCTTCATCCTTAAAACATCCCACGAACCCAAAGCCCACGTAACTGTGGCCCTGAAATCCTGCTCCACACAAAAACGGACATTCCTTTTGATACGGTGGGTATCTTCTTTAACTCCCAGGAAAATGCAGCCATTTCTGTCGGACTGACTTTCTCAGTTATGCACAAAACAATTAAATTCTGGCCCAGTGTGGAGTGGCTGATCCTGGTGGCATGCTCTGTACACCAGTCTGTCATTGGTCTGCGTGGGCAAGGAACTGCTTGCTCTGATCGGTCTGGAACTTTGCTGGCAGCTGAGAGTCAGTGGAGGGGAGCACCCCTGCTTGGAGCTCCTGTCCGTCCTCAGGTCACCTGGGGGGACCCCTGGGCTGGAGGATGGACAGCAGCCGTCAGCGATGACACCACCATGGCAGAGCAGCGGCCCGTGTGTACTGGGCTCCTGCACGTGTCAGGCGCTGGGCTGACCATCCTCTTGACTCAGTTCCCCTCAGCCAGCACCTGGCAGTTGGGCTGAGCTTCCAGAAGTCCAAACCGGGTCAACCCCTCCTCCCAGGGGCCCGCCTCTGCACTGGAATAAACCCCCACCCCACATGCTCTCTGCTCTCAGCACTGCTATGCCTCCACTGGGAAAGCGGACCTGGAGCCCCCCATGACCCCACCTAGCTCAGAGACACCTTTCCTGAGCCCACTTGGGCAACACTTTGTCTCCATGCCCAGCATGGGTTTCCCTGGTGGCTCCATGATAAAGAATCCACCTGCCAATGCAGAAGCCGCAGGTTCGATCCCTGGGTCAGGAAGATCCCCTGGAGTAGGAAATGGCAACCCACTCCAGTATTCTTTTCTGGGAAATCCCATGGACAGAGGAGCCTGGCAGGCTACATACAGTCCCTAGGGTCGCAAAAGAGTGGGGCACGATTGAGCGACTGAGCACCCAGCACCACGCCCAGCAGTGACTGCTCCTTATTGTTACACCAGACGTGTAGGTGTACACGTGTTTGTGTAGAGAATGCACACTCCACGAGGGCAGGGTCCTGTGAGTCTGTTCTGTTCATGGCTCTGTCCCAGGTCCAGAAGAGGGCCCGACTCACAGGACTCCGCAACACATGCCTGTTGTCGTGCAGTGAATGAATGAGCTGGGCGGCCCTGAGGCTGAACTCCAATCTCCCGCACAGGAGAAGCTGAGTCCCTTGTTCACTGAGGATTGAGTACTACATACAATCAAATCAACTGAGTTCACTGAGCACTGGCAACAGAGCCAGACCCAGGCCCAGGGCTGTGCTCACAACTGCATCTCTACTTGGGCCTCTTACTAACGCGACTGGAAGGATCAGTTCAGTTCAGTTCAGTCACTCAGTCGTGTCCGACTCTTCGCGACCCCATGGACCACAGCACGCCAGACCTCCCTATCCATCACCAACTCCCAGAGTCTACTCAAACTCATCTCCATTTAGTTGGTGATGCCATCCAACCATCTCACCCTCTGTCGCCCCTTTCTCCTCCTGCCTTCAATCTTTCCCAGCATCAGGTTCTTTTCAATGAGTCAGCCCTTCGCATCAGGTGGCCAAAGTACTGGCGTTTCAGCTTCAACATCAGTCCTTCCAATGGAAGGATGGAGCTCCCTTAAAAGTGGGGAGATGTTGCTTTGGGTTCTTTCCCCTTAGATTCTCGATAGATGGGCACCTTTCTGTATCCCAACGTCAGGCGTTTCTCTGTCTGTGTGTGAACAGGAGTGAAGAGCACAAAACAGGGGCCACATTGTGGTTTCGGCTCCAGCCCTGACCGTAAACTTGCTCAAAGTCCTCACTTGAGGTCCCAGAGCCTCAGTTCCATGATGAGAGGCTTTGCACATGTGAGCGTGCACCCTGATCAGCTGGGAGCTTGTTGAAACGCAGGAGATTGAGCCCACCAGGCGGGGTCTGATTCAGTCACTCTGCGGTGCGACCGAGGATCTGAGTATGTGACAAGGTCCCCAGCGATGCTGAGACAGCTGGTCCAGGGACCATGTCTGGAGAACCACAGGCCAGGAAGATCCCAGAGGTCCTGCCTCTTAGAGCTCCTGCTTCCAGGGCAGAGGTGAAGACCCAGGAGCCAGAGTCTGACAGCCCACATCCCAGTCCTGGCTCTGATAATTCCTGGCAGTGTGACCTTGGGCAGAGTTTTTCAGCTCTGTCCTCCACATCTGGAACACGGGATGAGAAGATATATCTTATGGCATTTGGGGAAGATTAAATATAAAGCCCTCAACATATAGTATGAACTCAGTATCAGCGATCCTTTATCAACAACATCACTATCTCCCTGAATTGCTGTGATGTCAAGTTGCAGAGACCCTCGAAGGAGGAGCTTTTGAACATATAGTGAGACCAGAACAACTGACAATCTGCTTGCTACATGTAGACTCCTAAAAGAAAGGGCGCTTCAAAGTTCCACCAGTAACCAAATGCTTGTTTTTATTCTTTGAATTTTAGCTGCTTCCTTAGTTCTCAGCAAGCTGTATAATACACATTCTGGGCTGGTTTCAGGCCATGTATACATTTCACTTGGCTTGGTAAAGGAGTCATTTATCAAACGGAATCCATCTGATTTCCTGGATCTGAGATTAGACTGCTTCAGGCTTCCTTTCCTCCCCCCCATAACCCTTGTAAAAATAGAATTTCCCTGTTCCCAGGAGACCAAAAAGGAGAGAATGCTTCACACATCTTTTTTTGTAAATGACAAATGCTGCTAGGTTCTTCAAATCAGGAAATCAGCTCAAAACCCAAGATGTTCTAGACACAACAGTAAAACAATGGCCCTGGAGATTTTTTGGCTTTTTCAGGCAAAACACTATAAAACCTTGTGGGGAATGCAGCCAAAACACAAAAGCAAAAGTAACAAAAATAGAAAAACAAACAAATAAGGGTTGCAATGGGCGGGTGTCAAATTAAGTGAAAAAGCATTTACTTACCAGGCTTGCCTGTTTGTTTTGCAAGCAAAGGGCAAGAAGCAACAGAAAATGGAAGCAAAACAGATAATCAGGGCAGTTGTTAGGAAAGCAGGAAAAAAAAAAATCAATCGCAACAACCTGGAATGCAGAAAGCACAGAAATCCCTTTTTGTTCTGGATTCTGAACAGTCGATATTTGAACTTAATAAAATATAGTCTCTTTAGTATCATATGATGAGAATGAGCAGTGATGGCAGGACAGATGTTACACTGACATAGAGCATTTGTAAAGGTTAAATGGAAGCCAGGGAGCCAGGCGGGAACCAGGAAAGGCTAGTGCAGGTGGAGTGGAAGCTGGTTTTAACCTCAGAATGCTGTCACATTTATTCCGGGTCCTGAACTGCCCAGCTCTCTGGGTCTAAGTTTGCCCTTCCGTGAGGGATGCTGGGTGGGTGAGTGGGAACGAGAAGAGAGAGACAGGCTCCAGATGAGAAACATGGGTGGGTTTCCTGCTCAGAAAGAAGGCAGGTCCTGCCCACGGCTACAGTGAGTCCCAGCCCTGCTGCAGCCCCACACTGTCCTCGGCAAGGACGAGGACCCTGAAATCGACAGAGGCCCTGATCGGTGACCCGCAGCAGTGCCTAACGGATGACACCCACAGACGGGCCCCTGTGCTCCGATGAGACCCACTCTGGGAACATGGATGATGAAGAGGACAGTGAGTGGCGATGGGGACACATAAAGGGACGCCACCAGAGGGACAATGCTGCTTCCAGCCAGGGATGGTGGGGGGCTAGCAGAGCCTCCGGGAGAGTGCTCAAGCACCGCCAAACAGGAAATCGCTCAAAGCAGGTGACCTCAGAGCTCTCGAAGAGAGGGACTCTCAGGCCAAACACACTGGGTCTCTTGGGAGGGGAGAGGGTGGGTGTGTGTGGCCTTAATCCCCGGAGTCAGGGTTCTACACGCTCCTCAGATTGTCTAGAACTGAAAACACTGTTCTAACGACTGTCACCTGCAGATACGCAGCAAGAAAAGCATCAGAGGGGAATAAGCTTTCTGTCACCACTTACGGTGATCACATAAGGACAGGCCACTTACGTCAACTAGAGATTCTGACTGTCAGTTTTCAAGAGGGAAATGTCAGCTTCTATCAAACTGCCAGTCGAGCAAGTAAGTTAGGTTGCTGTGGGCAGCCTGCTGTCAGGGCAAAGGCTCACGTTCTCTTCAACAATAGCCTAACCGTCATCATCAAGAATAAAAATAAAACTGTACGACTCCAAGGTGTGGAAGCATGCTTCTAGATGAGCCAAGTAGGTCTGAGTGATGCTTTCACATCCCAAGACTCCAGGAGGTAGAAAGGTCTCACTTAGCTCACCAAACAGTGTATACTGGAAGATATAAATGCTTCCTTCTGACCACTTTCAGCAGCAGTTTCAGTTCCAAGAGTTTTTTTTTAATCTCATCCATATGTATCCATAAATTCTTATGCCCATTTAACAAAGAGGTTTCATTTAATAGAAAGCATACACCATGAGGCTGATTCTTAAAAAAAGACCCCAATGGGCTTTCCCCTGAGCTCTAGGAGAAATAGCCTTTATTATAATAAACCAAAATGAAAGCTTTTTTGAAAGGAAAGCACTTAACAGGCAGCTTCTTCCGTGTTCCCAAGGCTCCTGTCATGTTTATCTTGGGACAAAAGCTAGAGGTATGGTATGACTCATATGATGAGAAGTCATCAGCTGAAATAAGCATCAAGTTGGGACACAGAAACTGTGGTCTGCAGTGAGCACATATCCTTGGAGTAAAAAAAAAATTTAAATCCAGTATCATGGACCTAAGCAAATGAATAAATATGCAAAAATTCCACACCTGACCCCCAGAGACTTAACAGCATTTCTGAATAGTGATCATCAGTGAAAAATCTTGGGCTTGGCACTTCCGCAAGGTCTTTTCTCAATTTTTCTTTAAAAACAGAAGAGCCAATTTCTTGAGGTCTGGTTACTTGAGGCCTTCTTTTATTGCAGGCCAAAGTAATCTGTCAGTACTGGCTGCCAGGGATGCTGTGTTAAGACAGATTCTGAGGCAGTATCCAACCTCAGGAAGAAAAAGCAGTGATCAGTTAATAGGGGCAGACAGCTGGGCTGTCACATGCTCTCATGTTCCTTGTTCCGGACCCTGTGTAAAGGCCAGTGGCGTATCTTTTTTTTTTTTTACTTGCATCTAATCTATATTAGGGTTTAGCGATTTGATGTTAGAGATCTAATTCTCTCCCATGAGCAAAAAAGCCTCCAAACATCCTAGGAACCAACCCTAATCTTTTGGTTGGGGTTGGGCCCCCATAAGGTGGACTATCCTGTCTGGGTCAAACGGTGATCATCAAGGTGATGGCCATGGCTCCCCACAGGCATAAACAATGCATACTAAGGGACGTGCAAGTGAGTGTTTCCAGGAGGTCCCCAGACTCACTGCCTGTGGCAGAGCCTCGTTCTTGGAAGCTCTGGTCCCTCCCTAAAGGGCTTCATGCTCTAAGAGGAGCCTGAGAGGAACACACTCTGGGTCTCTACTTTCAAAGCCCTCCCCACAGTTTGGAAACCTCAGGGTGGGCCTGAGCCCCTGCCAGTGAAGACACTCACCTATCATCTGGGCAATGGTCTTCTCATACTCGGCCACTATTTTCCTGTAAGAGAAGTGGAAACGGGTTGGTACTGGGACCACACAGTGGTTTTTACTTTCACGCAGGTGCCCACGTGCTGGACATCCACAGCCTGACCACTGTCCAAGAGGACAAGTCCTTTGGGTCCCAGGTGGCTCAGAGGTCGAGGGTCCCCTCCAACCTCAGCCCTCTCCTGGCACACCCAGGTAGGCTCACGCTCCCAGTGCACGACTCTGAACACATCACTCCCTCGTATAACACAAAACAGTCTGTGTCTCTCCACTGCCCACTGAGAAAAAAATAAGGCTAAAATGTCAGCCTGACAGTCGAACCCTTCTGTAACCTAGGCCTGATCTTCTTCATCAACTGTACCTCCTTCCATGCCATCTTGTGAATACAGTGGTTCAATGAGAGCAAATGATTTCTTACCTGCTCTGAGCTTTCTTACCTCTATGGCCTTGAACATAGTTGTTCACTTCCCCTCTATCTCCACCTGTCAGAATCTGTTTCTCAAGGTCCAATTCAAATGCCTCTCCTCCAAGAAGCCTTCCCTGATTTCTCTTTAGAACCCAAGAACATTTTCTTTTCTTTTTAATTTGGCTTTGGTCAAGTTACTTAACCTCTCTGAGGCTTCAAACGGGGCTAACCATCCCCTTAACGGCTCTGGGGAGAAACAGATCATGTGTCTCTAGACAAAAGCACAGTGCTTGGCACACAGCAGGTGCTTCACGTGTGGTAGATGTCATACTTCTATGACTATATGCAGAAAATGAAAATAAATCACTCGAGTGAAATTTGGAAGACACTCTAAATGTTTATCCATTGAGACTGGTGAAATTAATTGTATTAGACCCTCATAAGGACTGTCAAGCAATTGAACAATAAGATTGAGATGTATAAAAATCTGTCTAAATTATGGAAAGTTAAAAAAGAATGTAGGGTCACGTACACTTCTATACTGCACTGAAGAAAAAAGGAGGTTATACTGATACCTTAACACCTTTGGGATCAGAAATGCAAAAGTCTAGGAAGGATATCCCTGAAATGGTACATAGCGGTTACCTGCGTGTGGAACCAGAGGCTGAGTGGGAAGGAGATTTGTTTTTCATTGTAGGTATATTTTGTTGTTGTTCAGTCGTCAAGTCGTGCCCAACTCCCTGTGACCCTACAGGCTGCAATGCACCAGGCTGCTGTCTTTCACTATCTCCTGGAGTTTATTCAAACTCACATCCATTGAGTCAATGATGCCATCCAACCATCTCATCCTCTGCTGCCCCCTTCTCCTCCAGCCCTCAATCTTTCCCAGCATCAGGGTCTTTTCCAATGAGTGCATTATTTAACCCATGCTCATGGAATTTTAATAATAGTGATATACTAAGAATCCTTGTAGAATAAAGAGTAACTTCTATAGAGGACACCGTTCACGGGGCCACACCAGTTCTAGCTGTTACTGAACCACAGGTAAGCATTTCCCAGGTAACCAGGAAGCCCAAGTATCACAACTGACCTCATTTCCATCACTTCCCGCCTGCTTTCTTCATATTTATCTTTCCACTCTGAGACCTCTCTCTCCTTGGTTATGATCTAGTATCAGGGTGAAGAAGAGGAAAGGTTAGTCCCAGATGAGTCCATTCTGATGTGAGCAATTCACAGACCGAGACAAGGAAACATGAACAAACATGTGATTAAAACTTGCTACACCAAACAATTATTGTACTGAGAGAATTTCCCCAAGCGTGACAGAAATAAGCCATACACCAGACTTTCACAATGCCCTTGAAGAGCAACAAAAACGTGTGTGCTTTTTTTTGTTATAAATCAGACAAGGCCAACAAACGCTTATTGAACAATAGTGTCCACGATCAAAACCCACGGTTTGCCACCTGTCTCTGCCAGCAGTGGTCAGAGGAGAAGGTCTGTGTCCAGAGATGCTGGCTTTGTGGGCCATGGAGATGTATGTTTATTTACAAGTGGCAGAACGGGAGCTTTTCGCAGGCACCCAGAGCTGGCCCTGCCTTCTTGGAGGCCCCTGCACGCCACAGTACCTCTGCCCTGGCGATCTGGAGCGCGGAGTCCAGGTCAGGCTGCTGGAACAGAAGGCCTGCGGGTTTCTCCACCTCGGCCGTCCCGATGCGGGAATACAAGGCTGTTTTGGAGATGGAGACATCCGGTGGGTGAGCAGCTTCTCTCTGTGGAACGGTTTTTAATTTTAAAAAGTGAACATCACGCTTCTGACAAACAGAACTGCATTCATCCTCTCTCACGAATGGGTCAGTTGTATGGTTTTGAAACAAAGAACACGAAAGTATGAGAAGATGCTAAGACTAATGAATGGGGGAATGCCGGATACAATCTATGGCAGTCTATCATTTTGCACCTGCACAGGCTAACAAAGAAGCTAGTGGCGGAGGCCTCCCCGGCTCCTGGCCCCTGGAGTCAGGCATGTCTGGTGTCTGTGTATCACTGCTGTTTATCAGACACAGAGGCATTTAGCCACAGCGAGTATTTACCAAGGCCACCTTCCAGCAGGCACCACTTCCAAAATAAAAGCCTGACGGTGAACAATGCTGAATTCTACTCTACATTTGCCTCGTTTTGAATAACCACAGATCTGATGGTTTTGTGAGACTGTCCACATTTCAATTTAGAGGGCATCGGTTAGCCCTCTTTGAAAGTATGTAAGTCATACAAAGTTTTAAGACCTACTGTAGATGGCAAGCAATGTCACCTTCAGAGAATGAGTTTCTAGATGCCAAAAGGTAAGCGTTACACTGGAGTTCAACAGTGTCAATGGGAAAATAGAAAACTGGATTACTGACAATATCCATGTGCGCGAATGTGTGCAAATAAGACCCTCGACAAGCACTGTGATTCCCCACTGTCCATAAATGACACCGGACAGTCACCAGGGAGGAGAGGTCTACACTGACCATTCTTCCTTTTGCACAAACGCTCAGCCGTTTCCAACACACTTGAAATGCAATGTTAGGAACATCACCAACCAGCGCAGCAGGGTTGTCAGTCTAGCTCTACTGCAAAGAAACGCCAAACCAATCACACTCTCAGTCCCATTCATTAACCTCCTGGCCCGTTGTGTTGCCAAGGCAAACCTCCACCCTGGTTGCTAGAGTCTGATTCGATGCAAAGCAATGGTGGTCCAATGGGAGGAGGGCAACTGCTTCTTCCTTGGGAAACGTGTAGAAGAAACGGAGCCGTGAACAGAACAGTGATGTAGAAAAAAGAAATGTGGGGATGGAACAGTGAGGACTTATCATGTAGATGGAAGCAGAGATTAAAGAACCAGTAGTAAGTGGGAAGCAAGTGACCTGAAGGTGCTTGAGCACAATCTCTCTCTTCAATCATGGGAACAGGCATGCTTGCCCTACCGTGGCCTCAGAGACAAGGAACCTGAGACAGCTCGGAAAACACAGGTGGAAGCTTAATGGATAGGACTGGAGGTCACAGGGTTAGGACCAGTTAGTTGTACACATGCACGGTGAACTAAGTGGTTTACGCTGTCCCGGAAGCAAGCATCTGCTGCGTGGCTGTCACACCTCAGCCTGATCTCTTGAGTATCTGGGTTAACTCTCACATGGGGCCAGAATGACTGCAGCTCAGAGGGGAGCACACAGTTTTGTTCCACCAGACATCAGGGATGCCCACTCATCAAGTGGGATGCCAGGATCCTTCAGCCTCAGGTCCTAAAGGTACTCCGTGGCAGGACATTTGGGCAGAACAGCTAACAGCCAGAGCTAACAACTCTCGAGAGCAGGCAGACTGACCTCTTAGAAGAAAGAGGGCCACCAGATTGGAGGGCAGAACCTCTCCTGTGTAGGGGTTAATCTGTGATGTCTGCAACGTTTTCAATATTCTGCTTGTCAAAAGGGAAACTTCTCAGGAAGTAAATCGAAAATTATAATGGCATCAAGACTCAGTACTTACATTTATCATGAAAGTTCAAAAACATAAAATTCTGAAGAGGATTTTTAAAAAAAATTGTTCCTATCACTTAAATAAAATAAAGTGTTCTCTGAAAAAAAATCAGAATAAAATTTCAAAATGGAAAGAACATCCTGGGCCCTCTGATGATGAAAAAAATGAGAATCTAAATAAGATTTGGCCAAATCATTTCCCAGAATGAGATTCAATTCTGACTCCAAATAAACCAGCTCTCTGAAGTGGAAGAGAAAAATGAATGAAAACCAATTTTACCGTACTGGGCAGAAATGAAATACGACCAATGCAGGAATTAATGGCCTTTAAGCTGCCTCATGTCCTTTGTAAAACAAGGACGGGGATGAAAAACAAACAAAAGGATGAGCTTTCTAAGTAAATGCAAATGGTAAGTAAATGCAAATGGTTACTACCGACACAGTGATTCACCATCACTGGTCATCCTGGCCACCTGAGTTTTCAATAAAGAAACATGATGACTTCAGAGCCCATCTGAATTATCACCCAAGTATCTGCATGTCAGTGAAATTCAAGATACACACCCTGGTTTTCTCTTACAACCAAGGATTGTTTTGAGCTGAAATTAATAGCTCTGTCTCTTCCTGATATTTTAAGATCAGACTTAGATTAAGTTTTATTTCTCTCACATAATCTCCCACTTGCTACTTTAGAGGAGCCAGGAAGCCCCTAGAATAGCAAATTAAAATGTGAAACGGCCATGACTCAGACCACATGGGTCCACAGGGGACTATGCCTTCAACCCTCTTCCTCGAACCTTGATCCCTGTGGGGACCCCGGGGGCACTGTCACCCCAGTGAGACCTACAGACACGCCTGGGGTCCTTCTGGCCTTGCAGCCAGGGGCTGGGGGCCCTGCCCCTCACCCGGGCTCACAGTCCTCCTCGTGGCCGATCAATCCCCTGTTGCCAGGCTTACGGGAAGCTGCCATGTCCGGGACCAAGGCAGGATCGCTGTCCAGGGGAACTGGGTGGCACAGCAGTGAGAAAGCACGGGGGTGGGGCCCAGGAGACGAGCTCGGGCCATGGGTCAAGGTAATGGAGCTGGGCCAAGGTCATGGAGCCTGGACACAGGCTGGACGCGTGGGGGTGTCTGGGCCACACGATGCCAGGTCAGGCAGAGAGCAGCCTCACCCTGCTCCTGTGCTACCCAAGTCTGACAACGGGAGGTCTCGAGCTCAGGATGACAGACAAGAGGAGGGCACTTGATGTGTGGCCTTTATCCACTTGCACAGGAGGCAGTGCCAAGGCCAACTGGCCACTCCATCCCCATGGATCAAGACATGGCCTCAGGAAAGAGGGTGCAACAAAGTGAGAGAGTAGCTGACATATACACACTACCATGTAGAAAACAGATAGCGAGTGGAAAGCTGTATAGAGGTGTGGGATGGGGGCAAGGGGGGGAAGAGAGCCTCAGAGGGAGGGAATATACGTATACTTATAGCTGACTCACGTTGTCATAGAGCAGACAGCAACACAACATTGTAAAGCAATTATCCTCCAATTAAAAAATAGATTAAAAAAGCATGCATCTAAAAATAATTAATTAAAAAATATAAAATATAATGTATTCTCCCTTTAAAAAATAATAAAATTTCTGGGGGAAAAAAAAGGCAAGGCCTCAACCCTCAACATAGGCTGCAGGTGATGACCACAAATTCTCGCAACTGGGCAATAAGCTGAAACCCGCGTGCGAGCCCTCTGTCACTGCTCTTCAGATGGTCCCTGTGGGTTTGGGGCATCACGTGGTTACCCGCATGGGGGCCTGGACACAGCAGGAGAAAGGGACCCAAGGATATCAGGCTGCTCAGCAATGACACAATTGCCCCAGACCTGACTCCTCCTTCTCCTGCTGCGACAAGCCAGGTCTCTGCCTTCATTGGCTAGGACTCCTGCAGGAACCATATACTAGGAATAATGCCCTTTCCTGCCCAGGGAAGCCTGTTTCTAGGACTACCTCTGGTCCCAAAGCTTGCCATTTGTATGATCCCTGTTCCTAAGTTACCCATATACAGCCTTCATTCTTTGTATAGGGTCCTCCTCTTTCCAAAAGGCCAATAGCTTTGGGCACCACAACCAATGTCTGTTACACACACAAATGCAATCCGTCCCTGAGTCCTGCAGCCCTTGGAAAGCCATGCAAACGGGACTCTGAGGCTCTATCCATCTTGGTTCAGTGGTGAATTCAGGGCCGCGGCACCGCGGAGCCAGGGAGCGGTCAGACTTACCCCCAGGAGGACACCACACAGCCAGAAGCGTGTGGAAGGAGAGCAAGCTGCAGTCTGACACCCCAGCCCCTGGAGTTTCCTCCATTTCTAACCTTTTCTGACTAATGAGGAGGAAACCCCATTGCAGTCCCTGGGAGGCTGGCTTTGCTGATCCTCAGTCTAAAGGGAAACGTGAGTGAAGCTGCCCCAAGGAGCGACCGGAAATCACCCTTGTCATATTTCACAATGCTTTTCATCCCCTCGGTGTGAGTATTTTTTTCATTCTGAGAGATTTCATTTTGTGTGAGCCACAGTTTAAGACCACGCTGCCAAAAAGATGGGGGCTGTGTCACTTGCAGCTGAAATATACGGGCAGCAAAAAGAGCCAATTGGATATACAGCTGCTGTTTTCTCTTTCTATACATCAACAGTTTCCAGTGCACTAAGGGACTATCAAGCATCTCACGAACAAGAAACCCAGAGGGACCTAATTGGCTTCAGGCAAATGAATCACCCTAGGGCTAATTAACTATAGGAAAGAGCATCTATTTCCCATGGGCCAAGGTCCCTAGATAATAGACTTCTTACAAAAGTGGTACAAGTTCCTACGGTGGAGGAAAATACTCCTCATACTCCAAGACCCTATGGAATCATGCTTTTAACACGCCCTTCTGGAGAGAGCGGGTGCTGTCTCTCCGAACTAAACTCAGGAGATTCACGTGACAGCACTTTCTAAATCAGAATCAGGACACATGGTCTGAGAACAGGCTGTAACTGCCTGGGAGTCAACTGCTGGCCATCTCTGAGAAAGCAGGCAAGGGTACCACGCAGTTCCAAACACTTCATACTCAATAAGAATTACTTAGAACATGATTCTGCCACAAACTTCTGGACAAGAATAAATTGTATTCATAGTGACCAAATTTCAAGTAATTCATTCTGTGTTTAATCCACTAACCAAGAATATCAAGAAATAAACCTAAGGGGGAAAAATTCCTTACTGCATAACGTATTCTAAAAATCTCATTTCACGGAAATTTAACCCAGGTTTACGGGCTGGCCACAAGAACAAGGACACCAACAATTAGACTTTACATTCTTGTCTCAACTCTGGGTACCAATGTTCCTGGTATGGATACCCATGGGTAGACATCTCAGAGATGTCTCTGGAAGGTGGGGGGGTCCCTGTTTGGCTCCAGGAGGACAACATGCAGGGGGCCCTCAAGGCAGGAGCAGCATGAATTCCTGATCCTGTATCAAGGATGAGAGATGGCCCTGCTGCTAGGCAAGCCGTCACTTGAGACGGACGGGCAACAGGCTCCCATCTAGAGATGTGAGCACTAGCTCCTGGAAAGCCAGTGAATCACCATCAGGCTATTAATTTGGGCTGGCTCCCAGGCTCCGTTTTCCCCATCAGTTAAACAGGACCTGGACCTGCCATGAGGAGAGATGCTGGGAGTGTCTCATTAGGAAACAGAGGCACCAGTGAAGGTCAGCGCCCATTCACTGATCGCACACCTACTGTGTGCCACGCACAGTGCCGCTCTCGGCACATCACCTACTGTCCTCACAGCAACCCGCAAACTCGCTGTTAGCCTTTTGACACAGATGGAAAACCTGAGGCTCACCCACTGGTTCAAGGCCACACAGTGCACTGGGGCCCAGTTCTTGTCTAACAGCCCGGGTTTTTACTGGGCTGCCACCTGGGGATTGGGTGTGGGGGAGGGAATGAGGAGGCTTCTCAAACTCCAAGGGCACCCGTCAGCCCTGGGGGTGGGCTGAACCTCCATGGACCACGTGCTGTATTGCACAGCAACAGTAACTCATCCCAACTGTTGAGCAAAATGACTCCAAACTTGGAAGCCAGCAAAACAATCTCTACAGGGACTGTCAACATCATATTCTCCTCTAGAGAAAGGCTGGCAAACTATAATGAGAAAGCAAAAGTGTGAGTCGCTCAGTCGTGTAGGACTCTTTGCGACCCCATGGACTGTCATCTACCAGGCTTCTCTGTCCATGGGGATTCTCCAGGCAAGAAGAGTGGAGTAGGTTGCCATTCCCTTCTCCAGGGGATCTCCTAAACTCAGGGATCAAACCTGGGTCTTCTGCACTGCAGGCAGATTCTTTACAGTCTGAGCCAAACTATAGGGTGTGGGCCTAATGGCCTAATGCCATTTCCTGTAAAAGGGGTTTACCGGGCCCCAGCAGATCCATTCATCCAGTGCTGTCCACTGCTGCTTTGGCAGAGCTGCAGAGTTGAGTAGCTGTCAGAGATCAGACAGATACCTGCAAAGCCTCAAATATTTATGCTCTCTACTTGCAGAAAAGGATAGCTTTTTTGTAATCCTCTTGACCCTGGCCTAAGGGTCATCTGACATGTCAAGAAGGTCTTGTTTTCACCTATTTACTACTGATTAGGATCTAGTCTCAGTATAATCATTAGTATTATTCTATAATAACTGTAGAAAACAGAAAAGCTGCAAATTACTTTTCATCAATAGAGAAGCAAATGATTTCTGTAGGAAGAAAAAAGAACTTCAAAGGTTAGGATTTATCTGTCCTCTTTATCTATTAATAGATTTAACCAGTTTTATATCTAACTTTACAATCTGATTCCAGTTTCCTTACTCCTCTGACTGTACATGAGTTTCTCGTATTTTCCTCCATTCAACCAGCTTTATCACCCGCCCTGCTTGGTTCCTTCCTAACTGAGTGGACCAGATCTTAGACATGCGCTCAGTGTGTACTTGTGCACGAGTTACGCCTTTTGCTTTTTTGGAGATATCATCCTTTGTCGAACACCTGCCTGGCCATGGTTAGCAAAGAAGCTTCTGGACCACACAACATTCTCAAGAGGCAGCAGACAGCAGCAGCAAACCGGTACCTTGGAGTCCTGGCGGCTACGGGCAGCCAGGGCGATCTGCCTGGCCAGCTTCAGGGCTTCTATCCGCATGATGGCAAACTCTAACTCCTCCTGCCGGAGGGGTGGGAAATGAGCAGACCGCAGGGAAAACGCAGCGAGACAGGACGGAAATGTTTGTCCACATCCAAGAAACGAATGGGCCACGTGAATGTGTTGTGACAGGTACTCGGGAAAACACACGCACTGGCTTTCTTTCACAATTAACACCTCAGCAGATCATGAAATAGGTGCTTAATTTCCTTTTTTTTTTTTTAATCACCCTTTGGAATGTCTGTCAGGAAGTATTATGCCGTCAAATATGAAATGATTTTTAAAATGAGATCAGAATTTTTAGTGCACTATTTCCTTCGATTTCTCTCCTTTTGTTCATTTCATAAAAAGTTGGCCAACAATTTCCATGAGTGGATATCTGCATCTCTCAAACGACTATAAGCAATCTCTATAGGTTTGCTCTGCACATCCCAGTCTAGGGGAATATCAAATTAAGTGGTCAAATTTAAAGCGCAGGGTAGAGAGAATGGTTTTGGTTCCAGATGCAAGACTTGAGTCCAGATGTTATCTCAATGGGGGTCTGAGATAACCTCATATGTATAAACAGCCTGGCTCGATGGTGAGCTAATACCGTTGGTTCCATGAATAAATCACAGAAAGCTGCTTTTGGGGCTATCAAGACGTCTGAAAAATGACTGTTTAGGTCCAATTTCCAAATTGAAATACAAATGGTTTGTTCCATATGGAATGACACAATTTATATCACTCTGGCGTCCCGGGTAGAGAACACCACATACATCAGTCTTGGAGGGGAAGTGATTCCATCTGGAACATTCACAGCAATGCTCCATGCACTCCTGCCTTGCGGCTTTTGGAGTTCGGAGATTCATTCTCTACTGAGGTTTTTGACAAACTCCCCCAAAGTCACACATGGGCTACAAACCTGAAGTTTCTGAGCAAAGACTGGGGGGTTCTTTTCTGCTAAGTCAGGCTCCATATAGTCAAGCGCACCACAGAGAGAGGCTGGATGAGCTAGCCTGCTGAGAAGGGTGTCAGCAGAGGCAAAGGAGCCCTCGGGAGCTGTCTGAAGGCCGGCAGAAGAGGACACAGAGGAAAAATAGAGGAGACAGAGTGATAGCTTCTGAGCAAGGACCACCCATCTATTGGCTGAACATTTCTGCCTTAAGGCTAAAGAGAGTATCAGGTGCCAATACCTCCCTCTTCATCTGGACTGATGTCCACGTGCTGACGACGGGCATCTCGAGACTGGCAGGCCCAACCCCCTCCCCCAAAGCACCGTCTTAGGGTCCTTCCCCACCCCCACACCACCCCCACTCCATAACCAGTTGCTGGGAGGAGAGCTGTACTTAGTTACTTAAAAACCTCAGCAGGTGGGAAACAAGCTAGCTGATGGGGATTCCAAATGTAACATAACTCATCAGGAAAATACCTTCCAGTGTAAATATCCAAAGTAAGGTTTTGGTAAAAGGTCATTTTCTAAATAATGGAAAGATGCGTTCAAAAGAAAAAGATCAGAAAGACTTCAAAATCAGAAGCCAACTTGGCAGAAAGTTGAATTATGTATGAGTCCCTCATGATGTCTATTTAAAAGATGCTCTAAGTCCTGTCTGGACCATGTTTTTGCTTACAATGATCTTTCCAGTGTCCAACAGCCAGACACACAGTAGGTGCTAAATTAAGTACTTGATGCATGAGATAAATGAACATCTACTCATCTGGAACAACAAAGTAACACGCTAAGTCAATAGCCTCAAACCCTCTTAGAGATTGTGAGGGGGGAGGTAAAAAAGCAAAAGAAAATTCATCTAGAAGGATGATCCATTTTAGATGTGTGGAGGTTGGGGGCGGGGCCTTGAGCTCAGGTCTATTTGCTCTGCGAAGGCCCACAGGGCTGGGGAAGGAAGGGGTATTAAGTCCTGGTCTATAAGCAGAAGGCACTTCCCATCACCAAGGCCCAGGAGAACCAACTGTCTCTCAAAAGGACCGCGTTTACCTGCTCTACCATTCTCTGCCCTCTGCCAGAGAAGACAGAGAGGTAGGATATAGACGGATGACAGCTCCAAAGCCACAGTCCAGCTAGAGGGGGCTGGAAGTGGAAAACTAATAACCCTGAGAGCAAATAATGCACTTAGGTGAGAACTGAAAAACCACCTCGATGAGGACAGGGAGCCTTCCTCTGATCATTATGGGGTGGGATGTCCTAGGCTAGCTTCCAGCCCTGTGCCCGGTATCAGGCAAGTGGCACTTTAAAGACCTGGCCTGAGCAGTGATGGAAGCCCACTGGTCCCGGGTTCATCCACAGTGATCTCAGGTCCCTCTGACCCCACTTACAATTTCCATCACTTCTGACGCGGTGCCCAAGGCCATGGCCTCCAGCTCTTTCTGGGAGGGCTTCTCTGGCACCTGCAAGTGTGGCTCCTGGTTGGGGGCCAGCCCTCGTGCAATGGGATGTTGGATCTTTGCCCCAGTGTTCACAAGGGCTTCGGTCTCCTCGAAACTTGAGCTGAGGAAGCAAAGGGCATCTTTAGAGTCTGCACCAGAAATCCCACTGAAATCAGCCAGGATGCCTTGACTAATATGCCAAGGGATGCTGGACTTCCAGGATCATATCCCCCCAGGAAAATGGGCAGGTCTTAGACAGTCAAGGGGCCTGCTGGCTGAGTGGAGGGTGGTCCAGTTCCACCCCAGGGCCTGCTGACAAGGTAGAGCCAGAAGTACAGATGCCATCTAGCTAAGGACACCAAGTGTGAAAGTATTAATTGCTCAGTTGTGTCTGACTCTTTGCAACCCCATGGACTGTAGCCCACCACGTTCCTCTGTCCATGAGTTTCTCCAGGCAAGAATACTGGAGTGGGTTGCCATTCCCTCCTCCAGGGGATCTTCCCAACCCAGGGATTGAACCCAGGTCTCTAACATTACAGGCAGATTCTTTACTGTCTGAGCCACCAGGGAAGCCCAAGGACACAAGTTTTGGAGTTAGGCAGACCACCAGGCCCCTGGCTATGCACCTTAGGAGGAGAGATTAGGGGCTATAAGTTAGTGAAGATCAAGTGAGATGCTGCCTGCATGGACCGTACATGACACTGTGCCGGTCGCAAGGCACCATGATTGCTGTTGTAATAATGTCATCATTTCATTCTCCCCGCCCCGGGCAGATTTTGGAGTGAGTGTGGGAAGTCAAAGCAAGCGCTTTCACTCCTGCTCAGTGACCGGGCCAGCAGGGGAGGGCAGGAAGGTCCCAGTCTCAGCATGAAACCCTACCCACACCCGACCCAGCACCACACAGCTCAGAACCAGACCCTGACAAAGGCTTACATTCACATCTTATTAACAATCAGCATTTATCAGGCACTTTATTTGTGCCAGGCCTCATGACCAGTGCTCTCCTTACAGCATCTCCGTTCACTCCCCATCAATGGCTTTTTGGACAGGGACCCCTAGCCCCATCCCCACTGGGGGATGCCTGTAAGACAGAGAGCCTCAATTCATCTTCATAAAATCCCTACAAGGTCAATTGTATTCCTTACTCTCACTTTAACACATGAGGGAAGTGCAGCCCAGGAGGGCTCAAGTGACCAGTGAGGGCCAGGAGTGGGATTCCAGCTCGGAATGCTCCAGCATGCTACCTCTTCATGGGACGAATCACAAAATCAAGCGGTGTGTGCGCTGGGAAGTGATGTGAGGGGTGCACACATTCAGTTAGTTAAAGGATCCCAGCTCCGTCCAAAGGGCAGCCAGGGACAAACCCGCTGCATCTGCGTCAGAGTGGATGCCGAGATGGAGACGTGGGCTGCGTGTGTGCAAATGAATCAAGGTCAGGAGAGAAGTGTAGGGGCTCAGAGGCCGGAAGACCTCCTTGCCAGGGCTTAGCTCTCTCATCAGGGCAGTCATACCCTGAACACGGCGTTGGAGACTCGGACATCCGGACGGGGGGAGACTTGATCGGGCTCTCCTGAGACGTGTCGAACATAAGGTACAAGGCCTGCTTCTTCGGGGCATCACTGTCCTGCTGCAGGGATCAAAGTCACACGTCAGCTTGGCCACCATGGCCTGAACGCACTACCGAGACGAAAACCAGAGCGCACTTCGAAGGGGATGGGTAACTGGTCAGGCTTTCTCTCCAGCCACCCAGAAGAGAGGAGAAGAGTGGTACCGGCTAGGAGAGAGGAGCGGAGGATGGCAGGAGGAAGGCGGAAAGAGGAAGTGTGACTCCCCGCAGGGGAGAATTGACTGCGATGGGGTTGGTGTGCGACACGCTCACTGCTGCTCAGCCATTGCCTTTAGTGGCCGTCCTCTCTGGGTGCTCACCCAGGATAAACAGAGGGGTCGGAGACAGCCCGCCCAGGTGTTGCCCACAGTTGAACGGGGGACGTGGGCATGATAGACTAGAGTGATCAGCATCACCGTCGAGGTTCACTGACTTAGAGCAACTGTGGTTTAGAAGCAGCAACCCCACATCTACGAACGACGCAGAGAAAGAAATGTAAGAGCAACACATCTGGGATCCTGAGTGTCGCACGAGCCCCCCCACCACCGGGGCATTGCCACACTTCTGCGGGTGTTGCCGGAAAACAGCACAGCATAAGAGGTCATGTTCAGGACCAAACGCCCTGGCGGCAACACATACTAAGCCAGGGAAGACAGCTGCCCATCATAATGACTCAAAATGAAAAAGGGAAGAGGGGTAGACTTATTGCTCAAAGGGATACTCTTCAATTACAGAAAGCAATTAGTCTGCAGAAACCAGATCACGGTACACCTTAAAAACAACCAAACCACTCCTTCTACCTTTTTAAAAGAAATCTCAGGACTAGCTCTTTCTCAGTCAAAGGGAGTAATTCTGCAGGAAGTCTAAGGGCATCCTATCATTCTCTCCCTGAAAATGGCATCTGAAGTGGGCTGAGACAAACCTCAACACAGTCCCCCACTCCAGCCCCGGTTCACTAAAGTGACCCCAAAATAGGGTGGAAAGCAAGCCCCCTGCTGGCTGCAGGCAGAAGAACTTACAGGTAAGGAGGAACCGATTTTCTCCATATATTCGATTTCATACGAGTTTCTGTAATCCAACTCTGCAAAAGAAACAAAAGGAGAGGTGAGCACCAGAGGGGGAAAAACAAAAACAAAAGATTTATTTGGCTGGGCAAGGTGGGGCCTGGAACAAGCCTTTAAGCTTTCTGAGAATGTCCACTGATTGAGATTTCCGATACAGTCAAAAGGGGAGGCTCGCCTTAGCTATTTTCAGACAAGTGGTAAACCTCTTACCATAAAGGGGCTTCAGCCACTTGGAAGTCTAAGAGAGTCCCACGGGAATTAAATGTCAAGACCAAGCATGGATTTGACTGGGAAAAGATCTGAGCATCCTGCACTGCGTTTTCAGATCAGAGCGTGCGTACCCTCTGGGTGTTGCTTTCTCTGAAAGTCTCATGTGCGGTTCAGGGAATCTTCCCAAGTCCTGGTGACATTTTGGAACTGGACCCGAGCTGCCCGTCCGGTTGATGGAAGCAAAGGGGAAGAACAGTGCTGCTATAAGAGAAGCTCTGCACGTCGCTTAGAACATTCCCTCCGGTTCTGCCAGTACCAAGGGGCTGGTCTGAATCAAATGTTCCAACACAAAGACTACTAAAGTCCAATTTGGTGGAGTAATGGCCTATTTCAAGTTGACAGGAGACTTTAGGCTACAAGGAAAACTCGAGATACTCTCACTGGAGACTAGAAATCCCATTGCCTGCCTCAGCTCCCAGGCAGTTACAGGCGGAGACCTAGCTTTGCCACTCCATCCAAGTCCCTGTCTGGTGAATGGACTCTCAGCACGTACTAAGTGCCTCAGACTGTGCAGGGGCATGGTGGATACAGTAGTGGACAAGACAGAAGAGGACCCTATCGTCGCAAAAACCCCAATCCACAGCTACCTGATGGCTCTTTTCCACTTAAGAAGAATAGCAAGATGTGACATGACCCACTCAGAAAGCAAGAGTACCAATGGCAATCCTTAAAGCCCAATGCCTTATTTTTTTTTTAATAAAAAATAAACAGAAATAGCAGCAGTTCTTCTGGTTTAAAGTCCCTCATTCCTATACATTCATAAGCATATTCAACAGAAGGGATTGTTTTTAAATGATCCTTTAAATATGAGCTTTAAAATGAGATATATCCAGGACTTCCTGGTGGTCCAGCGGTTAAGACTGCAGGAGGTATGGGTTCGATCCCTGGTCAGGGAACTAAGACGCTGCATGCCGCGAGGCAAGGCCAAAAAAAATAATAAATGAGGGATTTCCTCAAAGACTTTCTCAAAACCTGCAAGTGTGTGTGGTTTTGGCTGAAAAAACTCCAGTATTTAACTCCGTGGATGACTTTTCAGGAATCTCTGGGATGAAGCAAATGCATCTTTCTGGCAGGCGTGACCTGCTCGTGGGAATGGAGATGGTTTTGTGGATTAATGGCCAGAAAGACCTCACACATCCTGAAGGCGCTGACTTGTGCGCCCCTGGGGAGGAACAGGGACAAAGCCGAACCGCATGCTGGGCAGGAGCTCAGAGTGTCTGTAACCGTGCTGTGAACCTGTCCCCGGGGTCTGCCTCGACTGAAGACACAGAAGCATTCATTTATTAAGACTTACTATCTTCCAAAGGCAGAGGATAGTGAAGGACACAGTGATTTCTAGGGCCTCTTCTGGAGGATGCCAACACTCATTTTTATTGTTCTGCTAAAGACTAAGTGGAGAAGATACTACGAATCAGCTCTTTCCTCCTCCAAGGTATCACTGCTATTGCCAAGGCATGATTTTATCCTAATTGATTTAACAGAAAGCCTCCCCACCCCCCACCCCCCCCCCACACAAACATACCCTACAATGGCACAGAGCACCCGGGATGCACAGAATAACCTGGGGGCCACCATGGAGATTTTCCGGGCCCTGGGACCCCAGGTCAGCGCTAGCTCTGGTTACCAGCTTGCCTCAGTGTCCCACCTGGAATCTGCACTCGTTTTCCTGGCAGCAGATCTGGGTGAGTTTCAGGTCACTGAGCTCATTTATCTGCCTTCTTTCCTACCTGCCAAGAGCATCTCAGATATATTCTTTTTTGTTTTTTGGCCGCACCACGTGGCATGTGGGGATCTAATTTTTCCAACCAGGGATCAAACTCACACCCCCCCTGCAGTGGAAGCGTGGAGTTTTAACCACTGGACCACCAAGGAAGTCCCAGGCTCTCAGATATTTTGAGAAAACATCTTACTCAACTTGGTTTTCAAAATCTCAACTCATCTGCCTTAAATTCTAAGCCTCAGAGGGTAGGCTCGGAGAGGGAAGCCACATGCGATTTTAGCTCCATTTTTACATCATGCCACACACAGCTGGCAGACCAGCAAAGGTAACAGCAATTATACCAAGCGGCTCAATGTCTTTGCATCTAAGAGGCAGCTCGCTAAAGCATGTGCTGCTTTGAGTTGAAGAGGCCTGACGTGATTGTTAATGGGTCCGGTCATTCTGAAGGCAATGCACCGTGAGAGGGCTGGACTGCTGTTTCCACTGGACTCTCCTTGTTGGAGCTTTGCTAGAGGACCAGAAGGAGCCTGAGCAGAAGCCAGAAGGATGCAGTTGAGTCCAGATGGTCATTCCCAGGATCAAGGAAGCCACCTCACCGACTTCTCCAGGCCTACTAACTCATTCATAAAATGGAGTTCAAAGTGCACACATTTTACAGGATAAAATGAATTGATGTAAAGCCCCACAGCTGGTCATGCAAAAGGTAATGGATTGCAACCAGGTCTATTATTGCTCACTGCTAATATTTCCGAAACTTTTAACATACGTGATGAGAGGAGAAGAGGCTTTTAGAAGGGGACAAGGACACTGCTCCGATTTCCCTGGGTGGCCTTTCTATGTGTCTGTATCGCAAAGGCAATGGCGCCCACCACTGAAGCTGAAGCTCCAATACTTTGGCCACCTGATGTAAAGAACTGACTCACTGGAAAAGATCCTGACGCTGGGAAAGACTGAAGACGGGAGGAGAAGAGGACGACAGAAGATGAGATGGTTGGATGGCATCATGGACTCAATGGACATGAGCTTGAGCAAACTCCGGGAGTTGGTGATAGCCTGGAAAGCCTGGCGTGCTGCAGTCCATGTGGTCAAAAAGAGTCGGACATGACTGAGTGACTGAACTGAACTGAACTGAAGAACAGGTTAGGCTTCCTCCCGAGGACACCTTCCCCTCTACTGGATGTAGGAGGGAGAGGCTGATGCCCTAGCAATGAGCCATCCAGATCTGTGAATCTAAAGCCACTACTCCCTCAGGGTCTAAGACCAGAGACAAGGGAGATCTCGGAGGCTCTGCTTCCCAGTGGTTCCTAAACTTTTCATCCCTGGGAACCACATGGACTAAGTTTTCTCTCAAGGCATCATGTTTCAAAAGACTGCCCTAGAAAATGGCATTTGCTAAGCAAGGGTTCAAAGAAAATGTTTGATCGTCAAGCTCCAATTTTAAGCAATTGGAGACTATCAGTGTTACCACAGAGAGTTGATGTGCTTATTGACCCCAAACATGCAATTTCAACTAGCTGGGCATCCATCTAAACTAGGTCTATTCAGGTTTTTTGCAATATTAAGATGATTTGAATCTCCTGTGGACCCAGGTAAGGAAGTTCAACACCCTCATTCTACACTTAATGAAAGGAAGCCTGAAAGACAGTCACATAAAGACTGTGGTGGGGAAGAGGCCCTTCGAGTCGGGCAAACCTGGTCCTATGTGGATTAGCCCCTCAACACTGAGCAAATCTTTAACAGCTCAGATCCTCCACTCTCAGGTTCTTTCTCGGGAACATATCTGCTCCCCACCACCACCAGGCACATGACGTGATCTCATGAACAGGAGGGACAATTCGAGAACAAGGCTCCATCAGTTTCTACGTCCGGTTGCTGTAGGGAACAGGTACACTCGAGAGGTACACAGACCACACCTCCCAAAACTGCAGCTCTTCTGGATTCACACGTCCAGTGGATTTCCCATCGCCCACCAGCTACAATTATGGGCAGGGCTTCCCAAATCTTCCTAGTCATTTTCTACAAAGGCCGGTTTACTAGCGTTTTGTTCCAAACTTCCAGATTTACCTATTTGTAAAATTTTTTGCAGAAAACAATTCTCGAATGTGTCAGTGAGCTAGTGAGTGGTCTTCGTTCCAAGTTGAAGATGAAGAAATGGATGTCACCACTGAACGAGGCACCTATTAGCTTAAAAGTTATTATTAGGATCTATTTTCTTGCGTGCTTAGTCACTCAGTCATGTCTGAGTCTTTGCAACCCTCTGGACTGTAGCCTGCCAGGCTCCTCTGTCCATAGGTTACCATTTCCTTCTCCAATGGATCTTCCTGACCCAGGGATTTTCTATTTTCTATGAAAATAATGCATGTATTTATTTGATTCCTGGTAATACAACCACATACATATACCACAAAACACATATACCTTTTGATTCCTGTCTACAACGGCAAGCTCAGGTTGGCTTCTATGTTTCTATGACATTTAACAGTTCCTTATCAAACCTCAAGAGATGTGAACCAGCAGGAGCTAGCAAAATGGCCAGGTTCCCGCTGGTCCTCACCTACCCCTGCTGCTTCCGGGATGTCAACACACCTCCGCACATCTCTCTCACACAGGAGGTGAGCAATGCAAAGATCAGACTATGTGGACACTACACTGTATACCTGCCTAGCCTTCTATTTTCTTTCCCCACAAAGCTCGTACTGTGTTCATGGTGCTGTGGGAAAAGCTGACTCAGATAGGGTTCTTGTTGTCAAGAAACACACAATCCAGTAGAGAAGCAAGAGATGCACTCGAATCATTATTACCGCATCAAGCAACCTCCAAGTAGGTTCAGACCAGGCACTGAGGATAGGCAGCGAGGGGGCCATGTCCAGGGAAAGGCTGGGAGCGGGCAGGACAAGCCTGGGAGGCAGGGAGGTGAGGGGCATCCTGCAGCAGCCACTGCAGAGGGACCGGGTGGGGGTGCAGGGTGGGTGTCCCATCTGGTGGGGTTCCCGGCCCAGGGGTGTGTGCGCAGAGGAAGAGGAGGACGGAAGCAGAGCTGAAGCCCAGTCCCAGGCCCCTGGGGTCATGGTGGAGTAAGATGGTCATTGTTAAGCCCCACAAGCCCCCGGCCACAGGGCTAACCCGACAGCCAACCAAAGGCTCCACTATTCAGAAAATACAATGCCCCAAAGTCCAAGCCTTTCATCATCAAAATACAGAAAGGCATGTCATAAGAGAAGCATCCAGTCTCCCCCAGACTTGAAATGACTCTCACGGTACCACTCAGAAACCTCAGGGCAGAAAGCAAGCCACCCAGGCCCCGGATCAAGAAGAGCCTCCAGAGGAAGCTTTCCACGTTATAGGGGCAGCAATGGAGACAAATCAGAGCACAGACTTGCGGACACCATGGGAGAAGAAGAGGGTGGGATGAATCGAGAGACCAGCATGGAAATGCATAAATCACCACAGATAAAACAGCCAGTGGGAATTAGCTGCACGCCGCAGGGAGCTCAAATCAGATGCTCTGTGACAACCTAGAGGGGTGGGAGTCCCCTGGTGGCTCAGATGGTAAAGAATCTGCCTGCAATGTGGGAGACCTGGGTTCGATCCCTGGGTTAGGAAGATCCCCTGGAGAAAGGCATGGCAACCCACTCCAGTATTCTTGCCTGGAGAATTACATGGACAGAGAAGCCTGGTGGGTTACAGCCCCTGGGGTTGAACAGAATGGGACGTGACTACACTTTCACTTTTCACTTTCAGAGGGTAGGTGGGAGGGAGGTTCAAGAGGGAGGGGACATACGTATACCTATAGCAGATTCATGTTGATGTATGGCAGAGACCAACACAATATTGTAAAGCAATTTTCCTCCAATTAAAAATAAATAAATTTTAAAAAGTTCCTTGGTTACATCCCTGCTCCACCCAGGCTGGGGGCAGGAAGTGGCCTGATAGAGATCACGGTTCCTTATTAGCAGCAAAGAAGTGGAGATAAGGTTTCCCTCTATGATTGTCCTCCTACTAAATTCTACTCAGTTTTTAAGACTTGCTAGAAATTAAGATCTAAGAGAGGGAAACTTAGACCCATCAACGACAGCCCAGAATATTGGAATGACGGCCCAAGACTAGGCTCACAAGCCCCACATGAGGAGGGTGGAGGACAGGCCCTGTGAGGACTAGGAATGCAGGGTAGCATCATATCCCTCCCTGGAAGGTTCTAGTTGCTGACTTAAGATATATGAATTTTTCAAGCCAAAGAACCAGGCAGACAGCTGCAAGTTGATACACATAAGGGGGAAGAAGATATGAATGATGTAAGTGACACGCCTAGGGCCTGTCAGGACTCAAGGTTCTCGCTGGCAAGTCGAGGGGGAGCCTCTGGCTTAGGGCTTGAGCAGAAGGTGCTGGTCACATGGTGAAAGGTGCCTAAGGGCCAATGAACCGTGGGGACCCCGAGACCCCCGGGCCGGTTGACCAACCTGAGCATTCGACACAAAATCCTCAAGGGACACAAGCCATACAGCCGACACGGTGCAAAGCTCGGGGGAGCTCAGGTGCAAAGCTCGGGGGAGCTCAGGGCCAGGCGTTAAGAGGGCGCCCTGCTAGCTCTTAGCAGGTGCCTGCGGGTCACAGCACAGCTGGGTTCAAGCCTCAGGCCCTGTTAACAGGCAGCCTAGCTCAGGAAGCCGCAGGAGGCAGCGATCCACAGCACAGTCACCTGGCTTAGCGGTTTCTTTCCTGGCCTTGTGCTCCCTAGGGGCAGTGGTCTCCAAGGCAGGGTGGGAGTCCAGCTGGCCACCAAGTTGCTTACCCTCCGTGGGTGAATTGAATTTGGTCTCATTCACGAATGTGGACAGGTCCGAGGGCTGGGGGTAGTCCTGTTTGTCAGCATCCAGATCGACCGTCATGCACGTCCACTTCTGGTTGGTGACCGCCAGCTTCTCCTCGTCAGTCGCGTGGACCACCGCCGAGATCACGGGCGGCGTTTCCGGCGTGGCCGCGGGGGTGGGGTCCTACCAGGAGAAGGGAAGCCGTCTCTCCTCTCATCCCGTCTCTGCGCCCACCCACGGGGTCTGGGTCCCTCTACCCAGGACGGGACCCTGTCATATTCCTCTGCTCAAAACAGTTCCAGGGAAACAAATTCCTTCCGCTATGAATTTCCTTTTTCTGATGGCTTGTTTCAGGGGGTGATGACCATGGGTTTAGAAAAGAATCAGGATTTTGTGTTCTGATTATTTGAGACGTTCCTGCTCATTCACTTTGAGAAAAACAAAGAAACTTTTTACAACTGGCACTTTATTAGGGCAACTATAGTGTTATGCCCACAAAGGGCTTCAGGGCTGGACATCAATACCACCGACATTGCCCAACAATCGTCAGGCCTGACGTGGGAGGTAGAGAAAGCAAGTTTCAGCCCCATCTCCACAGAGATGTGCAGCTGAGCAGGGCAGGGTGGGAGCCCAAAAACGTTACAGCAGACATGGCACTGGACCCAAGACCCCTCTGGTGGGGCTGGGTGCCTCTCTGCAGCTCCGCCCTGGCCAGGGTTGGCCTGGCTGGGGTTTCACTGGCTTGGATGAGGGCGATAGAGGAGGTCTGCTTGTTTTATGACCTTGAATGGCCTGATAAACATTCCTGGTCTGTAAAGAAGGTGAGAAGGAGACCGGGAGCTGTATGAAGAAAGAGCCCAGCCCCCCTTTCTTTAGGGGATGGAGTCCCTTTTCCGCCCCAGTCCTGATTCTGGTTACACGATGCAGTGCTCCTCACGCACGTTCAGTTCTTTCTCACTGTATATGCGTTTATCTCCACAGACTTCCTCAATTTGATATTTAAGGATGTTCTCAGCATATTAACTGGCCAGAATGGACCAGCATGATTCCCAGAGAACTAACATTTTTCCTGGGCATCTGCCAATTCTGGGGACATTCTCTGACATTTCCCCAAGGGAAGTGATCAAAACCAAGTCTTGCAAACACTGAGGGACCCTCCACGTAGAAGACAAGGAGAGGGTGTTGGAAACATGGCCGCGATGAGCAACTGACTAGTAGGGAATAAACATACCTCAGTCTTGACTACCCCCCACCCCCGGGCAAGCGATAAAATGATAAATATCAAGGCAACAGTATACCTGAGAAGGTGGATCAGAGAGAGGAGACCGTTTTGGCGACTTTTTCACCCTAAATGTGTCACTGGAAACAAAATAAGACATGTAAACACAACGGACAGAGGCAGAGAACATTCCAGAGCCGACCGAGGCCCGCCGCGTGACTGCCGAGTATCTGGCCCAGACCACCCTCCCGTCCACATCGCTCCCACACCAACGGAAAGACATCCACACCGACAATCCATTCTGATTTTTTCACAGATACTGTTGCCCTCGAGGGAAAGATTCATCAAGCCAGAAGTCTTTTGAAGAGATGCCATTGTGGAGAGCTGACCCAGAAAGTGAAGCTAACTTTGCCCAGATGTTCTTATTTGAAACAAGCAGAATCTGGTGAGCGGATTAACATATCTGGATTCCTCCCGGAGGGTCTGAGCCATCTAAGGTGGGGGAGGGGACGTGAGTTCATGACACCAATGAACAGGAACCGACTGACGGAAGACCAAGCCGACACAGCACTCAAACAGCTGCAGGAGCCGTGCAGAAATAGGAGGGGAAGGTCTGGGTCTTCGGAGGGAACCGGGAGATTCCCTCCTACATGCAGGAATTCTGAGCTGAATGGGTTCCCGCACCTCTGAACTTCTGGGTGGGATCCTGACTAAAGGCAGGGCCAGGGGTGACATTTTTTTTTTTCCATTTATGGTAGAATACACATAAAATCTACCATCTCAAACACTCTTACATGTACAGTTCAGTGAAGTACATACACACTGCTGTGCAACCAAACTCCAGAACTCTTTTTCAGAGATAATATCATTTAAAAAAAAAAATGCCTTTCCTAATCATAATTAACCACTCTGGTTGCTTTTTTCTCCTTCATATAAATAACTGGGGGTGAGGGTGGGGGAGAGGAGGACCTAGGCAAAGGAGACATCAGCTCAGATTCCTGAAAAAGTCAGAAGGAAGGGATTTTTTAGCATAGATGGTTCCATTATGTCTATTGGGTGATCAGGGGGTCATTTCCACAATCAGAATGGAGACTTCTCCACCTGCAGATTGGCCTCTGCCCCCTGGTCTCGGGCCCCTCAGTGGTCTGGTCCAGCCCCAGCAAGGCAAGGGCTTGGGGGAGGGTGTTCCCTCATCTTACACTGCCCCTCCCCCTCTCCTGCTCTAGATGGTAACTACTTGGACAGAGCAATTGGACACCAAGTTCCTCCTTGAGTTTTCTCAGATAAAACACTCCAACAATGGCATTCAGTTATGAAAGAAATACTATAAATGGTTATTTGCAGCATTTGTGGCATTTGTCATGTGAACAGTGCAATTACAGCTTGAAGCATGTATTTATTCATGCATATAAAAACGCAACTGTGTATTTTACAGCTGCTAAGTGGCTCTAAAATACTGGAGAAATCCCTGGGGCAGAAGAGACCCTGAGAGACTGCACTCTACCCCAGGGCTGCTGGGAGCCTGGGACCAGGCCAGCTTCTCTTGGAAAGACGTTGAGGCAAAGAAGATGCCTGTCCATGGGCCCTTGGGAGCAGCCTGCAAGATCTCTCACGGCCCGGAATGCACAGCACTACAGGCACAGAGGTGGTCTGACCTGTTCCTCTGTTTCCCTCAGCAAGGCAATCCCCAGATGGCATGCGGATACCCTGCCCGGAAGCCACCAGGCGATGGCTCTCACAGCCGTGTGCTCCACTCTGAGCTGACCCTGCATTTCAGGGGGCTCCCACTGGTCTCAATTTGAAACAGCCCAAACGTTTCTGCTTCACATGTAGCCAGAACAAGCAACAGCAGTTCCTGCCTGTGGTCAGACTGGATGGTTATTTTAAGGTGAAGCCACAATACTTTGAAAGCAATCGCCTACTTGTCCCATTTAAAATGGAAGAATGGAATGAGAGTTTAAAAAAAAAAAAAAATGTATGGGTTTCAGATGAAGACATCCAATATGCGAGGGGAAAAAAAAAAAGGTTCCATTCCTGACAAGCAGGCAGATGTTGGATAATCACGTTTTCACAGCCAAGCAGTTTCACTTATGCTAATCACTATGAAACAGACAAATAACCTCTGCTACTGGGAAGCCCCATGCCCCGTCATTCCCAGGCCCGCCACAGAAATATGTAAGCAGCAGCCACGGAAAGGAAATAAAAAAGAGCTTGGAAGCAAAAGCAAAGGCAGGAAAAAGCACATTTGGCGTAAGAGGCAGATTCCGTTAAATTTACTTACAACAGAGAACATACAGACATCACATCTTCAACCATCCTAAGACAAGAAGACAAAGAAAAAGAGAGACAGACAGAAGGAACTGACAAAAAAGATAAATCTGCAGATGACTGGTTATTAAGGGGTTAGGATACAACAGCCATCCAATGTTCGGCTTGGGCGTGGGGGCGACATCCCAGCTTTCTGGAGAGGAGCTGTCGGAGAACACCTTCCTCCCTTGGTTCCAATTATCCCATAAAGTATTGGTGGCTCAAAGAGGCTTGCCACCCCAGAGAAGGACTCCTGGCCATCTGCACCAGAAGTGAGACCTGGGGACAGGTAGGATTCCCTGACCTCAGTCAGCTCTGGTGACAGAAGAGAACAGAACCAAGCTGTCTTGTGGGGAAGGAGGAGGTGGTGGCTTCAAGTTGACTCTCATCCCCCAAAATGAGAGAAATGGCTTTGTGGTGTGGGCATTGCCGTTTTCTCCTGTTCGAGGCTTAAAATACAGCTTCCAACACAGATTCTATGGAATCTTTAAGAAGGGCCTGGCTTAGCAGCTAATCTAAAAAAACCAAGTCCACATTTTTGGCCAGGATTGTCTCCCATCCACCATCACCCAAGGTCAAAGCCTGCTTAGAGACCCTCTTCTCAGGAAGCCTCGGGTTCTTCTCAAATGTTAAATGCTTGGGGGCGGGGGGGAGGGTGCAGAAGGAGAGGTAAACAGGTTACCCTATCTTGATCTGTGCCAGGCAGACTCAGAGAGGCCAGCAGTCATGGTCTGTTCTGCTGAGATGCCACCAGAAGCCGGGCCTTTTGGTCAAATTATTGACGATACTTCACTTGAGAGCAAGGAGAAAGGCTCCAAGCACCAAACCACACTACACTTGGACCAAAGCCCGGAGGATGGACCTGCAGCCATCCCGTTTGGAACCTGGGATGAACTCCGGAGGCATGGACACATGTATCAAGTGCAGGCCACTCGGCCACTGTCTGGACAGCAGACCCAATTACTCATGGCCTCCTGGAGACTGCGGGGACCGCTTCTCCCTTTCAGGTTCCACTGATCTTTTCTGGATCCACAGGGCCTGTGGACTCTCATCTACGAAGGTGACGAGATAAAGGGGCAGAAACAACATGGGTGCTTCCTACAGGGTACCTGAGGTGCAGGAAGGGGCCCAGACCAGGCCTCTCTCTCGTGGGCTTCTTGAGTCTATTGTGTTTGCCTCTCGGGCTTGTTGTCGTTCAATCACTAAGTTGTGTCCAGCTCTTTGCGACCCCATGGACTGCAGCATGCCAGGCTTCCCCATCCTTCACTATCTCCCTGAGTTTGCTCAAACTCATGTCCATTGAGTCAGTGAGGCCATTCAACCATCTTATCCTCTGTTGCCCCCTCTCCTCCTACCTGCAATTTTTCCCAGCATCAGGGTCTTTCCAATGGGCCAATGTCTCATTAAAGGGCAGAAACAAATACTACAAAATTTTAATAATATTTTAAAGGGCGGATCCCTTAGTTTCCAAGCCACTCCAAAAAGCAATTCACGTGTTAAACAGAAAATGCTAAATCACCAATAGGGAGGTGGACCAGGCCACCACTGGGCTGCTTCCTTTCCATGGATTCCCTCACCCTCTCCTGAAGTTCAAGGTCATGTCTTCAGCTACAAGTAAAGCTTTAGACCACTAAGTAATCGAGGCAAGAGGTCAAGGACTCTAGACCCAAAGGGATGTGAGGATGGGACACAGCACCACTATGGGTGCAGAGAGGAATGAAAACAGGTACCCTGCTGCAAACGCGGTGGCACTGTGGCAAATGGGGGGGCAAGGCAGCCCAGGTTTCCAGGCGAGTGAGCAACGATACAGCCAGTGCCCAGCCCCACCTCTGACCTTACCACCTGCACCCGTGAACTTACGTCTTGAGGGGCGTCTTCTTCTTCTTGGCGGGCTTGTTCAGCCCATCCCCGTCCACTCCATTGGCTTCGATGGCACTGGCTGGGATCTCAAAGGAGGCTGGGGATTTAGAAGGTGAGCTGGGGGCCTTAGAGCACGTCTTAAAGGGATCAGTGGACTCATCACAGGCATCCGGGTCAAAGTTGTAGGATTGTTGGGGCAGTTTGGGAGACTCCTGCATTTTTGAGGTGGAAGAAAAAGGGTTAAAATTGGGGTCATCCCACTTGTCAATATCAAAGGTGTAGGTACCTTTAGCGATAGGGATGTCATTGGGTTCAGCAGGGGACCTGGTAGGCGAGGCAGGGGTGTTGTCGAGTTTTTCGGGTGTTTTTTTCATCTTTGGCCTCCTTAGGGGCATTTTGGCAACCGGCTTTTTCCCTATCTTTTTGGTGGGAGGCGGGGTTTCCTGCTGGGTGTCCCAACTACCCTTGTCCTCAGAATAGTCAAACTCCAGCCTCACTGAGAGGCCTTTGGCTGGGGAGTCCTCTTGCCCCCCACTATCTGATGGGGTCACCTCCACTGCCTCAGGGGCCGTGGCCGGAGGCAGTGTTCTCCTTCCAATGGGAGGTGAGTTCTGCACTCTGCCACCCCCAGAAGCTGGGGGGACGGCCCCTTCTGCACCCTCGGAGTCCAGAGGGCAGGCTGCCTTGGGGGCAGCAGCAGGTTCTAGGGATGCCTCCTCCGATAAGGCCGATCTAGAACCTTCCGCCCTGGCCGGTTCTGTTTTCGTCTCGGCTATTTGATTCTCTTCGCTGGGGTCAGGGCTCTCTTCGGTTGGCTCATGCTGTGTCTCTTTCACTGGGGGGGTTTCAGGGGGTTTCTTAGTGGTCTGTTTCTTTTTTAAGGAAGGTGGCCTCGGTTTCTTAGTTCGCTTAAGGGTACTGGAAGCACTGCTCGAACCCGCGCTGTATGCATCCGCGACCGGGGCCGTGGCCTCGGAGTTGCCTGAGCAAGAAGCACCATCAAAGTCACTGGCTTGCAGGCTGAGCGAGCGAGACAACGTCGACTTAGAGGTGGGGACGGAGTCCGTGGACTTCCTCCGTGAGTTCACCTTGCAGTCCTGATTCTTAGGGTCTGAGGGGCGAGGCTCCAAGGTCTGAAGGTTATCCACCAGCTCGATGTTGTCAAAGTCCAAGTTGTAAGTCCCGCTGCTGGCTATCGGCTTGTCTTCATCGAAGACGGCAGAGAAGGAGTGTGACGGGGGATGGAAAGGACTGCCTTCCACGGAGCTGCTGCGGGGGCCATCGGAGACGGAGACCGGCTCAGAGCCGCATCCTGAGGGAATGGAGACAAAGCCATCACTGAAGGACACAGGACACTTCGGAGAGTCCCTCATCTCGTGCCAGACCATCACCCTCCAAGACCAGAGCCCCAGGCCAGCCCATCCATCCCTCAGCAAGCATGCTGCTTGGGTACAAATTCTGCTCTCACCAAGCAGCTCCAGGCCCTGGACAAGCAGACCCTCAGCTTTCTCATCTGTAAAATGGGAGCAATAAGAGCTGCTTAAAGGATAGCTTTAAACATTGTCATCTAAAACACATTTACCCGGACTTCCTCAGTACTCCAGTGGCTAAGACTCTGCATTCCCAGGGCAGGCGGCCCAGGGTTCAACCCCTGGCTGGGAAACTAGATCCCACATGCTGCAACTAAGGAGCCCTCATGCTGCAACTTTAAAAAAAGAAGAAGAAAAAAACCCTGTATGCCAAAACTAAAAATGCAATGAATACTGATGATCCTGTGTGCCACAACTAAGGCCTGAAACAGCCAAAAAATTAACATTTAAAAAATTTAAAACACATTTACCAAGCACCAGATCAAAACAAGGCACCATTCCAGGTGTTGGGGACTCCATAATGAACAAAATCCTTGCTCTCCTGCAAGTTAGGTTCTTTAGGGAGAAGGCAGTCAAGAAGTAATAAACAAGTAACATGTATGGGCTGTCAGATGGTGGTAAGTGCTAAGAAGAAAAAGAAAGACAGGGTAGGAGTGTTGTGATTTTAAAATAAGGTAGTTGGGCAAACCTCTTCAAGGAGAAAACATTTAAGCCAAGATCAGAAACAAGGTAAATGTGTGAACCATGGGGATATCTGGGGGGAAGCATCCAAGGCAAAGGGAACAGCAAGTGCAAAGGCCCTGGGGTCAGTGCACACATAGTGTGTTGCAGAAATACCAAAGGCCAGTGTGGCTAAAGTAAAGGAGAGGAGCAGGAAAGGAAGACAGAAATAACGCAGGTAAAGCATAGTGAGCCTTCAGTAAATATTAGCTACTACCATCATCCAGCCTGCTCCTGAGTATGCAGAGCCTTTAAGTGCAGGCCCCAGGCAACTGCAGCAGAACTAAGCATATGCATCTGCCACCTGTCCCGACTCTAGGCACCCCCTGTAATCTCTCCCTCCAACCCCACCTGCCATGCCTCTCTTCTCAACCTCCCTCTCATCCATTCTCTCTCCATTTTTTTTTGCAGCTTCCTCCCAGCTTCTCCTCCCCCTCAGCCGCTGCCAGCCAAGGATGCTGCTTCTTATTTTAAAACATGCTGTGGATGCTCCAGGCTTCCCAGGTGGTGCTAGTGGTAAAGAACCCACCCGCCAAGGCAGGAGACACAAGAGATGCGGGTTCGATCCCAGGGTTGGGAACATACCCTGGAGGAGGGCACAGCAACCCACTCCAGTATTCTTGCCTGGAGAATTCCATGGACAAAGGAGCCTGTCGGGCTACAGTCCACGGGGTCGCAAGGAGTCGGACACGACTGAGCACACAGGCACGTGGACGCTCCAGATGCTGGTCAAGAGATACTCCATCATCTCATGGCCCCGCTGCTCCACGGGGATGCAACCAGCCTGGCCTTGTCTCAGCTGCTCTGGGCTCTGCCTGCACCAGGTGGTGCCCTGCATGCCCTTCTGGCTTCACAGAGACCCTGGGCCGTCTAGAGGCCAGAAAATGATTGGCCAGAAAACTAAAGATGTGTAAATAGACAAAGGGGAGGAAATGTTGCAAAGTGGTCCGCAGACGAAGGAATTAAAGAGCTGGCACAGGGACTTCTCTGGTCCAGTGGTTTGGACTCCACACTTCCACTGTGAGGGGTGGGGCACGAGTTTGATCCCTGGTCAGGGAACTATTAATAAGATCCCGCATGCTGCACAGCGAAGCCAAAAAGAAAAACAGAGAGAGCGCGCTAGCATATATATGACTTGGGCCAGCATCCCCAAAGTGTGTTTCACTGACGGGTGTTATACCCTGCAGTACCCACCTCATCCCCTGCTGGAACAGTTGCCAGATAAAATATAGGATGTTCAGTTAAATTTGGATTTCGGATAAACAAAAATGTTTTTTATATAAATATGTCCCAATCATTCATTATTTATCTAAGATTCTAATTTAACTGGATGATCTGTAGGTTTGTTCGCTAAATCTGGCAGCCCTAACGTCTCATTCCAACAAAGGAACAAGGTTTGGGAGATGCCTGCTTCCCTGAGAGCTCAGTTGGTAAAGAATCTGCCCGCAATGCGGGAGACCTGGGTTCGATCCCTGGGTTGGGAAGATCCCCTGGAGAAGGGAAAGGCTACCCATTCCAGTATTCTGGCCTAGAGGGATCACAGAGTCGTACATGACTGAGCGACTTTCACTTTCTTTTTCACTTAACACTCGAACTGGCTTCTTACTGTAGATTTTCTCAGAGCCACTCCTGCTCATGGCTGCACACTCTGAGGGGGGTGAGCACTTGGCAGAGAACCCCAGGAGGTGAAGGGCTGCCCGGGAGATGACAACACAAGGAAACTTCTAGCCTCTTGAGTTCAGGAGCTGGTCTGATTTATCTTTGTCTTCCCCGGACCTGTCACACTTTCTCTTGCCGGCTGAATAAATGCCTCTGGCATTGAGATGACCTTCTGGAAGCAGGTCTGTTCGCCAATCACGGTTTCAAACCTTCCCTTCTCTTTGGCATCCAAAGCCACTCCAGGCCCTACTTGGAGCAGATGTCCTAGAAGATGGAACCTCTCAACCTTTTCCACCAAAAGATTTGCCATGTCTCGAACACACTCCTGATTCATGCTCATCTCAAAAGAAGATGTCTCCTTCCTCCTCCTTTCTAAAATTAATTCCCTCCAGAGGCTTGCACCCTCCTTCCATCAGCAGTTGTCTTCTCTTCCTGCCCTGGACACACAGTACAGAGGGCACAAAAGGACCAGGGAATGCAGAGGACCCGGTGTTTCAAGCGGGCCTTGCGGGAGGGAGAAAGAGCCTCAGTGCTTCCCATCATTTCCAAAGCAAGGGCCAAAACTGCTGGCCTGCTTTCTCTCAGGCTACTAGGCACACCCCAGCAGCCTTATGAGGCCCTTCAGATGTCAAGAGTTCTCCCCCAACCACGAAACACGCAGCAGATACTCAGCTTAACCATCTGCTCACTCTTTTCCCCAGAAGAAAAGCTCTCTGACTGCCTAATGTGGCTTTCCTCTTTAGACGTGACATACCATAATTAAATCATCATGGACCAGGAAATCGAATCTTGTTGCAGAGTTTCTAAGCCTCTGCACTGTGCCCATGTCAGGATGGTAAATATTTTGTCTCAGTGTGTGTGTGAGTGGGGGGAGAGTTGCGGGAAATACTGTTCATTGTAGGATATCTAGAAGAATCCTTGGCTTCTGCCTACAAGATGCCTTTCCTCTCCCCAACCCTGAACTGTGACAACCAAAAATGTGTCTGAAAGCCTTAGTTGATCAGTCATGTCCAACTCTTTGCAACCCCATGGACTATAGCCCGCCAGGCTCCTCTGTCCATGGGGATTCTCCAGGCAAGAATACTGGACTGAGTAACCTATCCCTTCTCCAGGGGATCTTTCCGACCCAGGGATCGAATCCGGGTCTCCTGCATTGCAGGTGGATTCTTTTTACCGTCTGAACCACCAGGGAAGCCCAAAAATGTGTCTCAGTTCAGTTCAGTCGCTCAGTCATATCTGACTCTTTGTGACCCCACAGACTACAACATGCTAGGCTTCCCTGTCCATCACCAACTCTTGAAGCTTGCTCAAATCCATGTCCATCAAGTCGATAACGACATCCAAAATGTGTCAAAAACATGTCTTAGTTCGGTTCAGTTCAGTCGCTCAGTCGTGTCCGACTCTGTGACCCCACAGACTGCAACACACCTGGCTTCCCTGTCCATCACCAACTCCCGGAGCTTACTCAAACTCATGTCCATCGAGTTGGTAATGCCATCCAACCATCTCATCCTCTGTCATCCCTGTCTAGAAACTGCCAAATGTCCCCTGCGGGTGGGGCACAATAATCCCTGGTTGAGAACCACCGTCTTACTGTCTGGCAACCAAAGCAGGGTTGGGAGGGCTCTTTGGTTCTCTTCAGAAGAAGCCCTAGACCAGAGAAATGGGCCATTGCCACATGTAGGCCTTGATTTTCCAAAGCAAGTGTGGGCCAATTGGATTCCCAGTCGCTTGCACTGGACTTCTAAATGCTCACACACCACATCAACACGAAGACAATGTATTCATTCATTTCTACATATTGGGGCTTCCCTTGTGGCTCACCGGTAAAAAATCCTCCTGTCAATGCAGGAGATGCAGGTTTGATTCTTGGGTTGGGAAGGTCCCCTGGAGAAGAAAATGGCAACCCACTCCAGTATCCTTGCCTGGGAAATCCCATGGACGGAGGAGCCTGGCAGGCTACAGTCCATGGGGTTGGACAGAGTCAGACATGAGCACACACACACGTATTCCTATACATCAAATAATCTGGGTGCCTCCTATACTTCAGCCACTGGGAGGCATGCTGTGGACACAGAGGTAAGGAAGGTCGGGATCCCAGAGGGATCCACCCCACCAGGGCAGACCTGGACAACGCTTGCCCTGGCTCCAGATTCTGGCTCAGTCTGAGGACAAAGTCAGCATCCTTGGTTCACGATGCTCAAAGGCTCACTAGGAGGTTCCCAGCTGCAGCAGTCCAGCTCAGGCCACTGGAACAAATCCACAGGCTGAATGAAGAGATCTGGAGGCCGGGAGTCCAAGGTCAGGATGTCCCCAGTCCTCCTTGACTTGCTGATGGGCATCTTCTGTCTGTATCGCATGTGACTTTTGCTCAATATGAACTCACCCCCTGATGTCTCCTTCTGTCCCCTGACTGTCTTCAGAGGCCATATCCCTTAGCCTCGCTGACCGCTTCTAACTGGAGCAGCTCTGTCAGCCGTGCTGTGCTTTCTCCCCTCCCTCCATCCCCTGTGAGCTCACCCTGGGCAGGAATCCACGGGCCCAGGGGCACAAAGGTGCTAACACAAGGCACCCCTGCCCTCAGACGCGTAGCTTCATCCAATATATCAAAAGGGAAGTGGTCTCATACAGAGGGAGCCCAGCTCTACATCCTCCAAGTGTATGATTAACAATCGATTGTAATTAATAAGGGCTTCCCTGGTGGCTCAGGGGTAAAGATCTGTCTGCAACGCAGGAGCCCCAGAAGATGTGGGTTCGATCCCTGGGTTGGGAAGATCCCCAGGAGGAAGAAATGGCAACCCACACCAGTATTCTTGCCTGGAGAATCCCATGGACAGAAGAACCAGTGGGCTACGGTTTATAGGGTTTATTCCCACACTGCACTGGGAAGCAGGTGATGAGATGCCCCACACATAGATGCTAGGAGCCCTGGGGATCCTTCCCTCATCCGAGCTGGGATGAAACATGCAAATAACTTAGCACAGGTCTGGTACAGGGCAGACACTAAATGGAGCTATTGTTTAATTACGGGACATTTCATTACGTCCTTTGGTGGCCAGTCCTGAGTTCTAATAATGGGGCCACCCTACAGCAACCAAGCGTCCTGATCACAGAAGCATGAGAAGTCAGAATGGAAAGGATCTCAGAGGACTCACAGGTCACTCTGTTCATTTTACAGATTAGAAAACTGGACTCAGGTAAGCCACATCCCGGCACAGCCCAGAAGAGTGGCAGACGCAAGGTGGCCACCAGGGTCTCAGCCACCCTCCTGTCCTATGGCGCACAATCATGCAAAGCCCAAAATAAAGTGATGGATTACTTTGCAAAATGTAAGTCTCCAGGAGGAAAAATCATGTCCTTGTTCACAGCCAAAGGTCTCGTCTATTATTTCCTGAGGTTCTCTTGGTACCTTTAGCAACACCCCAGGCACTTCGCAGAGGCAAACCAAACAACAGATGTTCCCCTCTTGCCCTTTCTCTCCTGCAGTTTCCAGAAGGATGCTTTCTTCTCCTCCACAGGCATGCACAGCCTCCTCCCCACTCTGGGTAATGTCCCATGATGTCCACAGAAGGGATAAGCAGATCTTTCAAATGAATGCGGCAAATCAAATGGACTTCTGTGCAGCCCAAGACAGGGGGCTTTAGGCAGACACAACTCCAACCTTCAGAGTCGTCACTGTATAATCCACATTTAGCCTCACTGTAGTTTCCCAAGGAGGAGAAGCATAAAGTGGGACTCCAACCAGTGTAATCAAAAGTTCTGCGGGACTGTGACTCATGGCCATTCATGGCTCCAACTCTTTCTGGTGGAGGGTCTCTCTTAATCCTCCATAATATTCACTCTTCCAGAAACTGCCATCTAAGCCAGGGGCGGGTATTGTGCTTGAGTGTGTGTGTGTATGTTAGAATGGAGATTGTTCATTGCTTTATTGAAAAAAGAAGCAGGCAGAAGGAACAAAGACAGACTGAAGAAAAGAACAAGGGTGCAAACCATCCCCAGAAGTGATCAGGACATGAAAAACTGGAAACCCCAGAGGACACACGCATGCTGGCAGCAGTGACCACCCTTGGGACGCCGTGTGACGCTCGAGGATGGACCACACTTTGTCTTAGGCATTTGTTCTCTTTCTAACAACCTTTCTAAGGTATCCCACACATGCAGAGTATGAACTTATTACACCCATAAAAAAGGATCACTTATTCTTAATTGGATGTTTGATGTAAGGATTAAAATGTATTTGTCATTCAGCTGCTTTCCACCAAAACCTCAGGGTGAAATTTCTATGATACTGTAGGAAATGGAATTTTTACATACTTTATTACATGCAAGAGAGAACACAGGGGTGCAAATGACTCTCTGAAAACTATAAGCAGCCCTTCCTGCTTCTTCCCCACCTTAAAATCAAATAAATTTCAATCATCACCCTCTTAGAGCTTAGCACCTAGACTAATGGCACAGCATCAGGTACTACTAACTGATAGCTGTCAGAAAGGGGAGACTGAAAATTGCATTCATCAGATACTAGCAAAGTGTCTCTTCCTCTCCCCCCAGCACCAGGGAGCATATGTGCTTAGGAACAAAGCCCCAGGAGTGTCTGCCTTTAATCAACAGCCAGGCTGAAGCCAGAGCGGGTGAAATGGATTCCACCCATTTCTTTCTAAGACCAACATCAAGGTCAAAATGGCTTTTTATTTTGCCCTTCACCCGGCTCCTGGCTAGGGCAGGAGCACGAATGGACGCTGGGCCCCTGCTCCATTCCCCAGCCTCAATCCCTCACCTGGGGCAGCCTCCAAGCACAGGTGTGTGGACACCCACTTGTATGTCCCAGCCCCAGCCTTGGTTCCTTCTCAGCTAAAGGGTGTAAACATGGGCACAGTGAGCTTTGGGAAGACGAGACAGAAGAAGGGGACTGGGTAGGCCTAGGAAGCGGCTGCTCCCAGGTATCCAGAACATGGTCCGGGGGATTTCAGCTCTACAGACTTATCTCACTGCCAGGGCTACGGCCAAGGAAGGCCAGAGTGGGGGCCTCTGAAGTTCAGGGTCCAGAGGAGGCTCTCCAGCTCTGGCGACAGTACCACCTGGCCCCCAAACTGGCCTAGGGGGGCCATTTCTGAGACCATGTGGTCCCTTGACCAGCCTGCGTGGACATTTCTGGGACCACCTGGCCCCCAACCAGCTCATGGGGTCATTTCTGGCAATCTCCATCTCTTTCCAGGCCTCATGTTAAACTCTGATGCCCGACACGGTCCCACCCCTGCTGGTGTCACTGGAGGACGCACACAGATGCCAGCAGTCTGGCAGGTTGGAGGCTGGGGCCCGAGATCTGTCCTGTCCTCCCCCATCGCCCACCCCCAGTAATCACTGCATCTGAAAGGTACATAAAGGTCTTTAAGTCACACTAGGGGAGAAAGGATGTGGGGAAGTGATAGGAAATCTGGATAGTTTGAAGGTAATGAGGAATAAAGGAGTCACCCCTGCACAGATTCAACTGCTCATCACTTTCTCTTCTTGCCCATTTACTAATTATCATCCCCAAGCCCACGTGGGATTTTGTTGTTCAGTCACTCAGTTGTGTCCAACTCTTTGCGACCCCATGGACTCCAGCACACCAGGCTTCCCTGTCCCTCACCGTCTCCCAGAGTTTGCTCTAACTCATATCCATTGAATTGGTAATGTCATCCAACCATCTCATCCTCTGTCTTCCCCTTCTCCTCTCACCTGTGTCCTTTAATAAAAATGCAGGTCACATGGGTGACCAGAACCAGTGCTCTTATGGGAGCCAGGGGCCGGATATTAGAATCCAAGATTGCACCAGAAAATTCCAAGACCCCACTGCCCCATACAAACCCAACTCTGGGGGCTGGCCGAAAGGCACCCAGAGTTAAATGCACTATTTCTTCAGAGGCCACCTCTAAACTTCTGCAAAGCAAGAACAAAATAACCCACCGTATTCCTGCACCCTTAGTTTTCACCACATAAAACAAAGCCCAGTGCTGAGAGGCCCAGAGGCTGGGGATGACCTAAAGAGCTCCAGCGACAGCTCCCGGGGGTGGGTGCCCCCCTCTAGCCCCAGAGAAGCTGCTGTGAATGTCCCTGGGGCTCAGCGGTAGGGCTGCTCCCACGCCGCCCCAGGGGCGCCGGACCCTTGGTTACCTGGTTCTTCCGGGGGAGACTGCACGCTGACCTCAGGTTCTGCAATGACTTCGGGGGGTGGAGGGGGTGGGGCTGGTGGAGCTTTGACGGGGGTCGTGGACTCCGGAGTCTCAAATGCTTCTTCAGAGTCAGAACTCCTGATGGAGAGAGACAGGGAGAAGCACAGGTTAGACAGGGGCCAGGGCTGTATTTGCTCTGAGGCACCAGTGCTGAGGAGCAGTGCACGGCCTAACGACCCCTCCTGGGACCACCGCAACCAGGCCCGCGGCCCAATTAAATGGTCCGGGGCCAGCCTCGAAGCAGCGTGCTTCCCAGGAGTGAATCTCATTATCACCAGCTTTGGGCCCAAATGATGGAGTCTTTGAACTCAGCTCTACTCGAAATACACATTTCTGACCTCAGTGGCAAATACAACAGTAGAATCCTTTGATCAACTTTGGCACGTGTTACTTGGCATCAATTCAGTCAAACTGATAGGGAAGCATTCCCAGGGACACTTGGAGATGCTGTGGTTCCAACACATTCAAAGGACCCTCACCCCAAGAAGCAGAATCTCATTCAGCCTCTTCCCCTCACCCCAGCACTCTCTCCCACTGCCTTCCTTCCCCAGAGCATCACATAACTTGTTATTATAGATGTATTCACTTTCTAATCATGTTCATTATCTTTCTCCTCTACTGAGCTGAAAAGGCCAAGGGGGCAGCCTTTTTTGTTCTGTGTTTTTTCATCACTGCATCCCGAGTCCAAACCAGGAGGCAGTGAATAAACATCTGTTAAGTCAATGAAGGAAGGCATGAAAGCTGGCAAGTCAGTGGAGGATGTGTCAGACTAAAGCTCAAAGCAGAGCCTGCTGATACTAGCAGTGTGAAAATCGCCCTTGCTGGTCTGCAGTGATGTCTGCTCTCAAGGAAGATTCTTCACCCAGAGAAAGGAACCAAAACCCCACCCAGAGGAATGCCCGCTACGCCACCCTGTAACAAGGGGAAGGTGCTCACAAAGCTAAAAAAGCCTTATCCTGGCTCGAGAAAATCAAGGGCAGCCAGCCCTTCTCATCACCCTGCTTCCACTAGGGATGCAATTTCGAGCCAGAAAGGATGAGGCATCCCCAAATCACTGAGCCAGGCATGTGTCCTCAGGCTGGAGGGCAGCTCCTCACGGGCTCAGGACGTGGAGTGGTCCGTGGTCCTGGCTTCACCTCACTTTGAGGATCAGCAGCATCACCTGGGCTCACTTCCGCCTCAGGATATTTTAAGTAGACCAAAATGCCATTTATTTATTTGCAACAAGGAAGGTAATTATCAAGATGGTGGATACTTAGGATTGCTGCTGGCACAAGTGACCCAGCAGGCAATTTGGCAGAAGATATACAATCAGAGAGCAATGCATCAGGTACGTAAGGAAGCTGAAACGCTCATAGAGCTGAACATCCACAAGGAGCAAAGGACCAGTGTCCTCTGCAGAAGTCAGCATCTTCTAAAGACTGTCTGCCAGCCAACAGAGAGCACCACGACCAACCAATCCCTCCGCAGTCAGCCAGGACAGGAGAAAAAGAGCCATCTGGTGAGTCTCCTTCAGAAAATCTCCATCGATGTTTTTACAACTTGGGTGTCAGAGACTCACTTTATCGGAGCCAAAGATCCCCCACTCCCATCCTTCCAAGGACCCTGGCTCCCGCAACCAGCCACAGAGCCCTCCAGGGACACAAAGAGGTGAAGAGAAACATCAGAGCTGCATTCGACGGAATCCAATGAGCCTGTTTACTATCAAATTTCACAAGACTTAATTTATACAAATGCAACAGGGACCATACACACTTTTACAAACACACATTAATATTAAAAGACTTAGCTTTTGTCTAGTGGGGGAACTGCAGATCCATGCCTGGACAAACACAGATCTAGGTAGCTGAACTTCTGCAGAATCTTTTTACTGGCATGAAAAACACAAGGAAGTCATGCAACCAAGCATCAAAGAGGAACAGTAGTTTGGATCTGCCTGGTGGGCTCGGTGTAGACCTGGCCCCCAGCTTTGCACGCATCGGGAGCAATGTTGCAGAGACGCACGCAGACAACTTGCCTCTTTCCTGGGTTTCCGTGAAGGACCCGCAGACTGGAATCCCCACTGCCGGTTACCGTTGTCCACATCCACCGGGCCCATTCCACCGGGGGCCATGTCCACCAGGAGGCAAAAGCCATTTCCGCTGAAGAACAGCTTCTGTCCCCAAACTTCCACCCCTAATTCCTTTGCTGATACATCTGGGTTCTGAATCTCTTTAAGATGTCATGAGGAACAGCCGCACCACCAGCCAGGAATGCTCTGAGCTCCCCCAGTGCCCAGCAGAGATGCAGAGGGAGCTCTTTCCGTGGCTTCTGCATCCCCAGGCTCCGGCGACGTGTGGCTTGAGAGCACAAAGGGCCCCTGATCTTTCCCAGCAGCATAAGCAAGCGACAGGGAGGGCCGGACGCTCATGGATTGAAGCTGCTGAATTCCAATGAGGTCTCCCCAGCTTGCAGCTGCCCAGCGTGCACACCTGCTCAGAGGGGACCACTATTCACCAGGGCCCCGTGTGGGAAGCAGTGTCTGGGGAGGGCAAGGGTACACCAGTCCCCTTGTGAGGCTCCTCGCCTTGTTTACTATGAACCTTTTCTGCATCAAAACACCAGAGGCTACCAGGGACCCCTAGAACGGCATTCACTTTCAGCACCGCCTGCGCGCTGTTTTCATATTTTCACACCCTCTCCCAGGAGTGGAGAGCAAGTTAATTAGAGGAGGCGGATGGCAGCTTTTTTAATTAGCTCTTTTCTCCCTATTCGGTTTCTCGGGGAGGGGGGCTCAGAAACATTCCCAAGAGCAGGGATTTCTGCAGTCTACCCACAAAGAGCCTGGACATAAACATAAAGCAGCATTCCAGAGTTCCGATGCATGAAAGCAGCTCTCCTTGGCTGCGCAATTATTTTTTCCTACAAGAAGAACTGAAAGTACAGGAAATTGTTCTGCAAAGGCACCACACGTTTTTAAAATGAAAAAGCAAGTAATTTAATTTGCCAAGAAGCTGTGTCAGAAAGAGAAATGTGCCATTGCTGCTGCTGCTAAGTCGCTTCAGTCGTGTCCGACTCTGTGCGACCCCACAGATGGCAGCCCACCAGGCTCCGCCGTCCCTGGGATTCTCCAGGCAAGAACACTGGAGTGGGTTGCCATTTCCTTCTCCAATGCATGAAAGTGAAAAGTGAAAGTGAAGTCACTCAGTCGTGTCTGACTCTTCAAGACCCTATGGACTGCACCCTACCAGGCTCCTCCATCCATGGGATTTTCCAGGCAAGAGTACTGGAGTGGGGTGCCATTGCCTTCTCCAAATGTGCCATTACAGTCTGCTAAAATGACTCTAAATTACAGAGAAATGTATTTACCAGGATATGCAAATGCTAGGTTCTCCATAAGTAAATATGTAAATGAATGCAAATATAATAAAGTATATGCACTTCCATAGTGTAAAGGTGTACCTCTTAATGGCTGGGCATGAAATATAATGACTTTAATTCCCAGCATAAAGAGCATTCTAATAGCTCTCATATGTTGAACTTTTTTGTTACATGTCAAGCACTGGACTAGGCCATTTGCACATTTCTCTATAATCTACAAAAATATCCCGCTACTGGAGAGCAGGCCCGTTTTGCAGATGACACAACTATGGCTTAGAGAGGCACACTGCTTAGCCCAAGGCCACCTAGTTAGTAAACTAGGGAAGTGCAGGGCTCAAATCTAGAACTATCTGCCTCTAAAATCTGTGCTGTCTTACTACTACATCAGTGGCTTCTAAACCTTTCCAGCAACAAAACTATTTTTCTAAATGCATCTTATGTGAATTTCCTATGCACAGAGAAAAGTAGCATTTCACTCACTTTATAAGGTCACTGTATGATATATTCTTATAAAGTCTATAGCCTTTCCTTTCCCTTCTCCAGGGGATCTTTCCAACCCAGGGATCAAACCCAGGTCCCCCCCATTGCAGGCAGACTCTTTACCAGCTGAGCTACCAGGGAAGCCCATCATTGAGAACATTAATTAAAAAATAGCTTAATGCTATTTTTATGAACTGAAAAAATTTGACCCTGGAGGTTGAGGATGCCAACTGCAGCAATGGGTCTGTTTATTTCTCTCCTGGTTGCACATTATTAAGAGAAGTCCTGATGAGTAACCACAAACAGCACCTGTTGTGAACAGCCTGTCCTGTGATCATAGGGCATTCTTTAATAAGGCGGTCAGGACAGGAGAGCTACCTAACCAGGCAAAACCAAATTAATCTATCAACACAAGGCCATATGCTGGTGGCATGAGATACACACAGCGTGTGTGTACAGAGAAGGGAAGATGGAAATGCATAACTACGGGCGTACAGACTGTGCTGTCTGCTGAAACCCGAGTCTGCCCGGCTCCCTGGTGTGCTTGTAAAGTTTAAAAATATTTTCTCAAATATTTTTCTCAGATTTTGGAAAGTCTCTATAGGACCTAAAGACCTACCGAGCACACTCTGGAAACCTCCTCCACCCGACGAGGAACCCAGACCCTTCATAGATGGCACCTTGCATCAAAACAGAGTATTTTATCTTTGTTTGTTTGGGGCTTTTGGGGGGGAGGGGAGTTGCCTTTATTAACTTTTACTTTGTATTGGGGTATAACTGGTTAACAATGTTGTGATAGTTTCAGGTGAACAGCAAAGGGACTCAGCCACACATATACATGTATCCATTCTCCCCCAGACTTCCCTCCAATCCAGGCAAAAGAGAGTACTTTATGGCAACTGTCCCCAAAGCAAGACAGCCAGCAAAATGCAGAACCCTGAGGCCTATTAATCCACAGTTTTGGTTTGGTTTAAACATATTACGTTTTATTTCTGTAAACAACATAGTAAAAGAGTATAAGATCAACACCCACATAATAATAATGTAACATAATATAATAAAGTTATATAATATAGACACAGTTAGTATAATACAATACTGGGCTTCCCTGGTGGCTCAGATGGTAAAGAATCTGCCTGTAATGTAGGAGACCCAGGTTCGATCCCTGGGTTGGGAAGATCCCCGGAGAAGGGAATGGCATACACATGCATACATATATACACAAATATATGTGTGAATATGTGTATCTACAAATAAAATATTGGAACCTTTTAATGAAGAAGAACTATAAACGCCATCTTCCAGCATATCATTAACTGGATTGTTGTTCACGCTCAGTCGTGTCCAACTTTTTGCAACCCCATGGGCTGCAGCACGCTAGGCTTCCCTGTCCTTCACCATCTCCCAGAGTTGGCTCAAACTCACACCCATCGAGTAGATGATACCATCCAACCATCTTATCCTCCATTGTCCCCTTCTCCTCCTGCCCTCAATCTTTCACATTTTGCTTAAGCTTTACTTGAGATCATTCAAGGGCTCGGAAGAATAAATTTCAGAGAACATAGAATCTTTCACCTTCAAAGCGGGAAGAAAATTTAGAGACTATTTCCTACTTCAATACACTTATCACATCTTTTTATGCAGGTGAGGAAACTTAGGCCTGGAGAGCTGAAGTGCTTCCCAAGGCCCATTCCTGGCAAGTCTTCCATGGAACTGGGCCTGCCTGCATGAAACTGCTGCCAAATAAGAGCTTTAGTTCTAAATATAACTCATATAATTAATATAATATAATTAATGCCCCTCCTATTCCGGAAATCTAAAATTACTTATACTTACAGGATATCAGACAGTGATTATCAAAATACAGTTTGAGCTTAAGGATGGCTAAAGGAAAGGCAGGGGGAGGTTCTACATGTGGATCAATTTCTAGAGCAAGTCCTCAGAACTCCAGTTTGCACTTCTCACCGTGAAAGCGATCTGGGGGCTGTAAGTTCTTGCCACCACCCACCAAGAGGGGAAGGACACAGTGCAGACACTTGAGAGGTGGGGGGTCTTCCCAGGACACGAGCCCCAGCCTCTGAGCTCCCCGGGGGACCACCTGAGCAAGAAGTGTGAGCGCCCCTTCTGGTAGTCCTCCCCCTTGAAGACAAACCCAGGGAAAGGCAGAGTATGGGCCCAAAGCCCCAGCCAAGGAGGAGGGCTCGCGTCCTTCAAGCCAGAAGACCATCTGCCGTCGCAGAGACAGAGGGAGACCTTCCAGGAAGGAACCCGGCCTCTTGGTGCATCAGACCATTTCATTCATCTCTGCATCTCATGTAAGAATCTGATGTGTTTGTGAGTGAGCAGATATCTTAGAAACTGCTGTGCCCTAAATTCTATTCATCAGAATATTCCACTGTGACAACCTTGTCAAGAAAATCTCTCTCTGCTCCAATGAGCACGCGCAAGCACACATACACTCACACACACACACTCTCTCTTCCCTCCTGCTTAAAACAACTTGGCCACACTGGTCATTTTTTCAGGCTGACGGAAAAGCGTCTTTTGCTTTCATTTCCCCATCCTGGATATAGAAACAGGATTTTGCTCAGCAACGTGACTCCTCAATAAATCAGTAAAGGGAGACTGTGATGTCAACACAGTCAAAGGCTGAGGTGCTTCTTGGTCTGTCAGGTGACCGAGGAGCCCGCAGTCAGGTGCTGTCTCCCGTGAACACAGCTCCCAGGCATCCTAGCCAGGCAGCTAGGATCTTCCAGCCTGACACTCTAGGGAAAGTCCCACTGATGCTGACACCCACATCCTAAGATTCCCAGTACCTAGCATGTGTCGGGTTATAAGGCAGATGCATTTTCAGATTCAAGTAGCTTTCGCTTGGTGGTTACGAAGAGATGTCAGCAGGGTTTCCAGGGGTATCAACATACTGGCTGCCTCTGGGACAGGCTGCAGCCCCGACAAGGGAAATGCAATCACAAAGGGGAAGAGTATCCGCAGAGACAGAGGAGTCCCGCAGACCTGGTGATGGACAGCTGTGAACTGACTAAAGTTGTAAGAAATGGGAACTGACTCGCTAACTAAAGCAACAGTGGAATTTATAAAAAGGCTATGGTGGCCAAGGAGTCAGATTTGAAGAGACAGGGATAAGCATCCAATTGGTCCACCTTGGGTCGTATGCTCGTCATTTAGGCAGAAGAGGGTGTGGTGTGAGTGCTGAGTGCTTGGTCACTAAGTCGTGTCTGACTCTTGCTACCCCATCGACTGTAGCCCGCCAGGCTCCTCCTCCGTCCATGGGATTATCCAGGCAAGAATACTGGAGTGGGTTGACATTTCCTCCTCCAGGGGATCTTCCTGACCCAGGGATCGAACTTGCATCTCCTGTATTGGTAGGCAGATTCTTTACCACTGAGCCACCTGGGAAGCCCAGAAAAGCGTGAGGAACCCTAATAAATAAGCAACTCATAAGACCCCCTGGAAAGGAAATGGGAACCCATTCCAGTATTCTTGCCTGGAGAATCCCATGGACAGAGGAGTCTGGTGGGCTACAGTCTATGGGGTTGCAAAGAGTCAGACATGACTTAGCACAATCCAGACTCAATGGAATGGGGGAGACAGACTGTCCCCCAAAGAAATCAGAAGTTGGAATGAATGGAATGCAATCCACAAGCTCTCACTACACTATAACTGTGTCATTTGCTGTAACTATGTGAGCTTAGACAAGTCACTTGACCTTCCAGGCCCTTAAGATTATTGCCCAGTGAGTGGGGATAAAAACGGTGAGGATACTGCTCTCCACCTTATTACTGCAGCTCCGATTCTTTATTTTCAATCTTTATGTATTTATTTGGCTGCACTGTGTCTTAGTTGTAGCATGTGGGATCGAGTTCTCTGACCAGGAATCAAACCTGGGCCCCCTGCGCTGGGAGCTCGGATCCTTAGCCACTGGACCAGCAGGGACATCCCTGCAGCTCTGGTTCTGCCCTTGGCTTCCAAGCATTAGAAATTCTGGGAAATGTGATTTGCTAGCTAGTTAAGACTCCCATCCAGAGAAGGAAATGGCAACCCACTCCAGTGTTCTTGCCTGGAGAATCCCATGGACGGAGGAGCCTGGTAGGCTGCAGTCCATGGGGTCGCTAAGGGTCGGACATGACCGAGCGACTTCACTTTCACTTTTCACTTTCATGCATTGGAGAAGGAAATGGCAACCCACTCCAGTGTTCTTGCCTGGAGAATCCCAGGGACGAGGGAGCCTGGTGGGCTACCGTCTATGGGGTCGCACAGAGTCGGACACGACTGAAGCGACTTAGCAGCAGTAAGACTCCCATCTGGTCAGAGCTCCTGAGTTAGGCATGAAAGAGAACCTGGAGGCCACACACAGTGTGGGAGGGCTGTCCTGCCAGGTGGTCCGGAGACACAAGTGTATCTAGGAGAATGTGGACCCTCTCGGAGCTGCACCAAGCTGGATTTCACCCTTCCCTTGAGGTGCACACAACCCACTTCGCCAGGGACAGGAAGAAGGCTTGCTGTGGCATTGTGCACACATGGCTGTGTACACAGGTGCCCAATGAACCCCACTACCCCTCACATACACACAACACAATTAGTTTTGAAACTGACTTAACTGCAATGACACCAAGTACTTAGCAAAGGGGAAGGGACTCTCAATGGCCTCAGGCCCCACCGCAGGTAGTAAAGAATCAACACTGAACGGGCTCTGGGCTTTTGATGCCACAGATTTGTAACTGGATCGTGTTGTGCCTTCCTGGAGAAAGGCCAGACTGACTCAAGTCTTAGGAAAAATAGAGAGAGAAGGGACTTAGGCAGCCCTTTTATGTTCTTGCTTTCATACACTGATAGCCCTGAAATCCCATCTTTGTAGCCTAACTCGTTGCTTGAGTAACCTAAATTGGCATCTGTAAACTCAGATTCTCAAAAAATCCAACTGGAAATAAGACATTTATGGTGATGGAAGTCGCTCAGTCCGACTCTCTGTGACCCCATAGACTGTAGCCCGCTAGGCTCCTCTGTCTGTGGAATTCTCCAGGCAAGAATGCTGGCGTGGGTTGCCATTCCCTTCTCCAAAGACATTTATGGATGCTAGTGAAAGAAAAAAAAAAAAAAAAGATTGTAAAAGACATAAGGAGGAGCTTCTGACGGGCTGTCATTTTAAAGTCCTTCTCTTCTCTCTAGCAAGAACTACAGAACACCCTACCTAGTGAGAAGCCACTCAACATGCAGGCAGTGTCTTCAGCTGGCCAAGAGACAGCTAGCTTCCGAGAAAATAGAAAAACGTCTCTGCTCAACCAAGGCATACGACCCAGAGCTTGCACTAAAGCTCCTGCACTCAGAGAAACCTCTTCCGGTCTTGTTTGACAATATACTTAGCTTTCTTTCATATACTATTCTAACAGGTTGGTGCTATGGACTGAATGTGTATGTCTCTCCAAATTCCATCGAAACCTCATCCTCGAGGTGACGGTATTAGGAGGTGGGGTCCTTAGGAGGCGATCAGGACATGACGGTGGAATCCTCGGGAATGGGATTAGTGCCCTTATTAAAGACCCCAGAGAGCTCCCAGCCCCTTCTACCACGTGAGGACTCAGTGAGAAGACATCCAGACACCAAATCTGTCCATGCCTTGAGCGTGGACTTTCCAGCTCCAGAACTGTAACATTTGCTGTTTAAGCCCACGAGCCTATGGTAATTTTTACAGCAGCCCAAACAAAGACAATTCAATCATCTGGTTTCTGGAATCAAAACAAATTAGAAGACAAAGGGTGCTGTTAAAAATACCAGATAAATAACATCTATAAAAAATAAGTGAAAAAAAGAGAGAAAAACAATAGGAGAGGATGTAAAAACTCAAAAGGAGCAGTCAAGTCTGGTCAACCACTATGGCAAGTATTAACAACAGACCCTCCCTCAGAACCACATGCTGTTTACATGTACAGTCAGGAAAACTGCAAGCTAAATAATAAGTAGAAAAAGACAGCAGATTAAGGAATGTACATACAGTATGAGCTTATTTGGATACAATAATTAGATATAAACATAAACAAATACACATAAACACATATGTATATTTAATACCTATCTACTGATCCATCAGGGCTTCCCTGGTGGCTCAGATGGTAAAGAGTCTGCCTGCAGTGCAGCAGACCCGGGTTCAATCCCTGGGTCGAGAAGATCCCCTGGAGAAGGAAATGTCAACCCACTCCAGTATTCTTGCCTGGAAAATCCCATGGATGGTGGAGCCTGGCAGGCTACAGCCCATGGGGTTGCAAAGAGACAGACACGACTGAACCACTTTCAAGGCTAGGCAACATGTATGTGTCATGATTGTACTCAGAAAAAGCTGTTCAAACAGGAGGACACGTTTGGCTGGGTATAGAGGAAGATGAAGGCCTGAACAGGGCGGAGCCCATCCAAGCTGCTGGGAACACCTGGGATCTTTCCAGATCTGTTTGGCTTGTTCTCCCAGATCTCATTCTGATCCAGGACACAAGGAATAGAACGCAGCTGGGGTCTGATTAGCTGGATTATGTCCAGGTGACACTGGTAGAAAGGAAGGAGCCGACAAGGAGCCTGGAGAAAGCAGACCAGCAGCTAGAATGCAGCACCACGCCCACCCCACCCCCACCACACAGTTCAGGGTGGACACGCCCACCTGGGGGGACAGGCCCCCCCCCCCGGAGCTCCACCCTCGGGGTGCCGTGGGGCCACAGTCCAGGTGCTCTCACAGCCTGCAACAAGCACCCATCCTTCCACGCTCACCTTCCACACTCAACAAGCATTCTTCTGGTAACAAGGTGGTTTTCCAGGCAGGTACCTGGGTCCCAGGATGGGGATGCCCCCCACCAGGGACTCCGAGGCCCAGGCTGCTCATCTCAGCCAACACCATGCAATAAACACATCGGAATGTCCTTATCCACCCCGTCACGTGATCCTCACAACAGGGCAGGCGTGTGGATTTCACTCCATGACAATTTCAGCAGCACCTCTCAGGTGCTGGGCACCCCGGGGCAGCTGAGTCGGATCAGCTTCCCACTCTCAAGAAGCACGCTTCTTCCCACTCTCAAGGCTCAGTGACTTGTCAACGCCTCGAGCCAAGGCTCGAGCACGTGTCCTCCTCTCACCCTAACCCAGGAACCATCCTCCACATCCTAGAGGCTCCTGGACATCGACAGGCTGTGCTCCTCACGTGCAAATCAGTCCCTGGTACATTTGGGTGCTGTCAGTTTCCCAGAGCAGCCTCACTTCCAAGGTAACAGATCAAACGGGATTTCTGCATCTGGATCCGTGACCGGCCACTGGGGGAGGCCAGCCAGGCTAGCCTGGGCCTCCTACCTCCGCACACTCTCTCCCCTTCCTTTCATTTGCTGTTTAGTTGCTAAGTCATGCCCGACTCTTACAATCCCATGTTCTGTCCGTAGGATTTTTCAAGCAGTAAGACTGGGATGGGTTGCCATTTCCTTCTTCACCCCTTCCTTCTGGCCACACCTTAATCCCCTCCCTCATTCAACCAGTGGATGTCTAAGCTTAAGGTTCTGGGAACCTACAGGGAATGACGAGGGGAAGTCACGGGGCACCCAGACCTCTGGGGTCAGGAAAGTGGCCTCTTTCGGGGATCAGAACAGTGACCCTGAGTGAGGCATGTAGAGACCCTGAGGTTCTGACAACTGAGCACATGCCTCCAGAAGTCGTTTGGGTTTTGCTGTATTTATCTGAACAAATATGTTCCACAGTCGCTTTCTGCTAGGCAGAAAGATGTATTCTCCAGAAAATCTCTTCCCCAGCTCTGCGAAATGAATGATAACTTGTGGTCCTCTGTGGGTCTTGACGAGCCTCAGTCATGATGCTGTGCATAGAAACAGATGCACAAACCTGGATTCAGCATGGAGTGGCCAGAATACTTAGGTAAAAAGTCCGACGTTTTAAAAGCTCACCGACGTTTTAAAAGCTCACTTTTTACCCCTGTCTGCAAACAGTGCTTCTGTACAATAAAGAGAGAGGAGGACTTCAACCTTTTGTCCCTTTCTTTCCCATCTCTTTACACGATAAAAAGAAGAAAGAACAGCTTGTAAACAGCATTCCAGTTGCAGAGAATAAGTATTGTTCAAGGCCTTGAAAATGTGCTTTTCCCTTGAGGCACTGCCTGTTTCAGTTTATTGTCACGCCCTCTTCGCTCATACATAATGCAGCGACATCAATCCAGTCTTTGACCCACTTATTAAAAATTCTGAACTGATGAAATCTAAATGAAAGCACTTTCTTCGTGTATAATATATGAATTTGTGATTCTGATCATTTTGTAAATAAACACAGCAGAACATGCACCAAGTATAAAAAATGAGATCAACAGATTTGGTTCCAAAATTCCCGCTCTGCCACCCGTTAAACACTCAGGACAGTTTCCGTAACATCTCCGGGGCCTCTGTCTCCTCGTCTATGCAGTGTGGGTAGTAGCGGGTAATAGGAGGTGTACCACCAGCCTCATGGGGTGGCTTTGGGAAGTGAGTTTATACCTGGAAAGTGCCACGCACAAGGCCAGGAAGTTAAAAGACATTTACCCTTGACAGTCCTGAAAGTGTTAAAATTCTACAACCAAGATCATTAAATCCATCACCTAAACATAATTCAGAGAATTAGAATAAGTTAGAGAAACACTAAGCATAGTCTTCTTTTCTTTAAAGCCCCCTGCAGTCAGGGTGGAGAAGGCAATGGCACCCCACTCCAGTACTCTTGCTTGGAAAATCCCACGGATGGAGGAGCCTGGTGGGCTACAGTCCATGGGGTCGCTAAGAGTCGGACACGACTGAGCGACTTCACTTTCACTTTTCCCTTTCATGCACTGGAGAAGGAAATGGCAACCCACTCCAGTGTTCTTGCCTGGAGAATCCCAGGGATGGGGGAGCCTGGTGGGCTGCCATCTATGGGGTCGCACAGAGTCGGACACGACTGAAGCGACTTAGCAGCAGCAGCAGCAGCAGCAGCAGCAGCAGTCAGGGAACAGCTGTACCAGTGATTTCTGAATTTACAGAGTGATGAGAAAAGAGTGTGATTTTCTTGCTCTTCCCACACACCTAACACCAACCCCCGCCCCCAGACAAGCACTGCTAAAATGGCTGTGGGCAAGGAATTGTAAAATGAAGCAAGAAACTTCCCTCGAATATTTACTGAATTAATTCACAGCCACTGGGAGAGGAACTGGAATCAACAAAACAGAGGACGTGCTGACCCTGGTTTGTTTCAGGCCCTGGGCTGCACTTGGCGCTTCTCTCTCTTGTGTTCACTGGAAGGAAGGCTTCTTAAAGACAGACTTGGAGAAGGAGGAAGGAGCCAGACCCCACAGAGCTGGGGAAAGAAGGTTCCAGACAGAGGGAACCACCAGATGAAGTGCCCGGAGGTGAGGAGTTTGCCAAGTGCAAGGAATGGGGCTAAGGCCCCAGATCTGAGCACAGTGGGTGGGTGGGAGAAAAGCTGGACACGGGTCGGGGTTCTATTCAGGGCAAGGGCTCACCTCAACTCATGTTTTTATGTTTGTTTGTTTGTTTTAAGTTTTTTGTTGTTGTTGTTGATGTAGATCATTCTTAAAGGCTTCCCTCATGGTTCAGAAGGTAAAGAATCTGCCTGCAATGCAGTAGACCCGGGTTTGATCCCTGGATCGGGAAGATCCTCTGGATCAGAAAATGGCAATCCACTCCAGAATTTTTACCTGGAGAATCCCCACGGACAGAGGAACCTGGCAGGCAACGGTTCACGGGGTCGCAAAGAGTCGGACACGACCAAGCGACTAACACTTTTCTACTTTCACTTTCATTCTTAAAGTCTTTATTGAATCTGTTCTGTTTTGGGCCCCGAGGCATGTGGGATCTTAGCTCTCACACCAGGGATGGAACCTGAATCCCCTTCATTGGAGGGCGAAGTCCCAACTGCTGGACAGCCAAGCAAGTCCCTGATTTATATTTTTCAAAGGTCATTCTGAAGAGACTCATCGACTAAGAGAAGGAACATATGACTGTCAGTGTGAGAAGGGGTAGTTAGGAAGCTTGGGATGGACATGTCCACACTTCTATATTCAAAATGGATAACCAACAAGGACCTACTGTACCGCATGTGGACGCTACTCAGCTTTCTGCGGCAGGGAGCGGGGTTTGGGGGAGAATGCATACATGTATCTGGATGACTGAGTCCCTTCCCTGTTCACCTGAAACTATCACAACATTGTTAAATAAGCTATGTTAGCCGCTCAGTCGTGTCCAACTCTTGTGACCTCATGGACTGTAGCCCGCCAGGCTCCTCTGTCCATGGAATTCTCCAGCCAAGAATACTGGAGTGGGCAGCCAATTCTCCAGGGGATCTTCCTGACCTAGGTAGGGATCGAACCCGAGTCTCCTACATTGCAGGCAGATTCTTTACCACCACGCCCCCTTGGGAAGCTACAATACAAAATAAAAAGTATAAAAAAAATAAGGTCATGTGGTTGTTTAGAGAAACCAACAGAGGCAGAAGTAGTGTGAGGGGAGGGGGAGATGATCAGATCATCAAAGAGACAGTAGAATCCAGACAAGAAAGGGCTCAGGCCAGCAGAGGAGCAAGGACCATGGTGGTGGGCAATGGCCAGAGCTTCCCAGGTGCCCATGGGAAGTTAGGAGCTGGCTGTCAGGGATGGAGCAGAGAATGCTTTCAAAAACTTCTGGTTAAACCCGTCTTTTTAATTGCACCGCAACTGATACAAGGAAAGAGTTTTGCTCGACTTCGAGAGACTCTGAATCATTTTTTACACCAGTGGATATAATAACAAAAATATCAGAGTCATTACTAGTTTAAATATGACAAGGCTGGTAAGTAACCTCGGATTTCAATTATGTATAACAAAGCTCCAATGAACAACACAATCTCCCTCATCAAACAGGCAAACTGTCTCAAAGTTAAGGGATTTGTGACAATAGGCCAATTGGGTTAAAATAGACTCTCAGGGCTGGCCTTCTTGCCACAAACAACTCAATTTCATGATAAAAGGACCAGAACATGGTACAAATCTGACCGTAGTCACCGGTTATTTCTGTTCATCTTGCCTTCAAGCCCAATCAGTTACAAGCATGCTGCAGCCTCCTCCGTCTCTGATCTTTAGGGAAAGATGTTAAAGGCCAGCTTTGAGCTTTGTTTCCCAAATCTTTTGCATCAAAGTCTCAAAGTTCTCCATTATCTCAAGGTTCCTGCTATGTAACAGTCCTGTGCTTCTGGTTTCAGCTAAAAATCTTAATGTAAGATGAATTAAATAATTAGAGGCTTATCTCTTCTTTCCTTTGTCTCAGGATATGCAGATGGATGAAGCCACAGGACACATGAGTGGATTAAGCGTTAGAAGAAAAGGAAAGAATCAGGAATTTCCTTCAAGCCTTGGCTCACAAAACTGGGGGGAGCATGAATGGAGAAAATGATGCACTTTGCCCAAAATTAAGACGGAAAAGCTCTGACTCTAGACATTTCCACACCCGTACTCCCTTCAAAAAACACCAGGGGGGTCTCATTGGCTTGGCTCGGGTGATGAGGATCAGTGGGACCACTGAGAGAACTGGTCAGCTGAGATCACACTCCGGGATGAAAACCCACCAACCGAATCCTCATTCCACAGCTGCTAAGCTCAAGTAAACAGAAATCTTACAACAAAGACAGCAGGGACGGAAAGTGAGCATTTCGGCCAAAGAATGAAAAGTACTAGGATATGGAAAAATAATCAGACACTTCCTAAGCACCATTTCAAGACGGGGGCCCCACAAACCCTCAATTTCCCCCTTGGACACTATTTTCACCCTAGGCCTTGGAAATCAGGAAATCAAGTCCTGAATATTCACTGGAAGGACTGATGCTGAAGCTCCAATACTTTGGCCAACTGACTCATTAGAAAAGACCCTGATGCTGGGGAAGATGGAGGGCAGGAGGGGAAGGGGACGACAGAGGATTAGATGGCTGGATGGCATCATCGACTCGATGGACATGAGTTTGAGTAAACTCCGGGAGTTGGTGATGCACAGGGAAGCCTGGTGTGCTGCAGTCCACGGGGTCGCAAAGAGTCAGACACGACTGAGCGAATAAACTGACTGAGGCCTTGGAAGCAACGCCTCAGAATGAGCCAAAAGGAGAGCGAGAAGGGGTGGGTATTTGTCAGTCAGAACAAGGACTCCATGGGCACAAACGCTTCCCTCTGAGCCCGTAATAGATGCTTGTCTAATGGGATGCCCAGAGGTCCAGTCATCCATCTTTTTTTAAAGACTTTTTTTTTATGTGAATCATTTTAAAGTCTTTATTGAATCTGTTACAATATTATTTCTGTTCTGTGTTTTGGCATTTTGGCGATGAGGCACGTGGGATCTGAGCTCCCCGACCAGGTATGGAACCCACACCCCCTGTTGGGAGGGTGGAGTCTTAACCACTGGACCACCAGGGAAATCCCTCACCCATCTTATCATGGTGTATCCAGTGCTCTCCACCTTAGATTTTCCAGGTCCCCGACAGGAGAAGATGAAGACTCACTTCCTAACACATGGACACACTGTCAACGGGGTACGTGGAGATCTCGCAAAGACATGGAATGCTGCTCCGTCATGTCCCCAGCCCCGCGGAAGGCTGAGGTCTCCAGCCTGGTGTCTCGGACGCCCATGTGCTCGGCTGGGGTGTGTGGCATCGGCCTCCCCAGCAGATGTGGGCTCCCTGCAGCACCTTGGCCCCCAATTCCTCATGTGCAGCCATCACTCTGTCACGTGGGTCTCTTCTATCTTACAACTTGACTGCTCCAATTTCACAGACTTGCATCCCCAGGTTCCTTTTCTCACCAATAAAAGGTTACATCTGGGTATGGGGGAGATATTCCCCAGGGCCTCTGATATTTGGGCAATCCATGCCATCTCCAGGAAAGCCTGTACCCGTTTACCCCTACATCTCTAGCCCAGTCCACCCACCACTGTAAGCATTTAAGCCTCAAGGTTTAGAAGGGGAGGTCACATTTGGAGAGGTGGGAGAAGGCCAACACCCAGGAAATTACAAATATCATGCCATGTCATAGTATGTTGTTGTTCAGTCACTCAGTCGTCTCCGGCTCTCTGTGACTGTAGCAAAGTCAACCCCATAGACTGTAGCACTCCAGGCTTCCTTGTCCTTCAGCATCTCCCGGAGTTTGCTCAAACTCATGTCCATGGACAGAGGAGCCTGGGAGGCTGCGGTCCATGGGGTCGCTAAGTCGGACACGACCGAGCAACTTCACTTTCACTCTTCACTTTCATGCATAGGAGAAGGAAATGGCACCCCACTCCAGTGTTCTTGCCTGGAGAACCCCAGGGACGGGGGAGCCTGGTGGCTGCCATCTATGGAGTCGCACAGAGTCGGACACGACTGAAGCGACTTAGCAGCAGCAGCAGCAGCATAGCCATTGAGTGGATGATGCCACCCAGCCATCTCATCCTGTCATAGCATATATTAATACTCTGGGCACAGACTGGGAAATATAGCATGTAAACCCAAGAGAATGAGCACAGAGAAGCGAAGAGCGTATTAAGGCTCCCCCTTCCTGGCAGGCTGGCTCTGAGATTTAGCATTTTCTCTTCTACTTCACAAGCACTAAGGGGTTTTCCTGTTATAAACCATTGAGACAAGTGCTATTAATGTAGGGCGCTAGTGGTAAAGAACCCGTTTTTATGTCCCCTCCAATGCAGGAGACATAAGAGACTCGGGTTTGACCCTTGGGTCGGAAGATCCTCTGGAGGAGTGCATGGCAACCCACTCCAGTATTCTTGCCTGGGGAATTCAATGGACAGAGGAGCCTGGAGGGCTACAGTCCATAGGTTTGAAGAGTCAGACACAACTGCAGTGACTAAGGATGCACACGCGTGCTACACAAGGTACTGGCATTTCAGGGCTTTCTTCAACAGACTTCAAAGGAACTATGAAGTGAAGTGAAGTGAAAGTCGCTCAGTCATGGCTGACACTTTGCAACCCCATGGACTATACAGTCCATGGAATTCTCCAGGCCAGAATACTGGAATGGGTAGCCTTTCCTTTCTCCAGGGGATCTTCCCAACCCAGGGATCGAATCCAGGTCTTCTGCATTGCAGGAGGATTCTTTACTAGCTGAGCCACATGGAAGCTCCAAAGGACCTATGCTATATTTAAACCCACAAAAAAGAACATTTCCTATCATTTCTTCACATATATTCTCTTTCTTAGGTGCAGAATTTTTCCACAACAGGGAGGGGGTCGGGTGTTAACCCCATTTCATGGATGTCATAACCGAGCTAGCAATGCTTTGCGTCCAGGAACCGGGAACGGGTCTGCACTGCATGCAGTGGTCCACTAACTGTTTTTTCAGGTGGTATTTGTTACCTTTAATGTACTTGTCGCTCTGACCTCAGACAGTCCATGGAGCTCAGGGGCAGGGGCAGGGCCAGGCGATACAGACAGACTCACACAGAGAGGGCAGACAGCAGAGGCTGCCCGCTGCAGCCTCTGCCAGCTGTCTTGTCAGGACCAGGTGGCCAGTGACCTCGGGGCTATGCCTCAATCCCGAGGTGGCCTTGGTGGCTGTGGGCAGCCCCAATTCCATGCAGTCTGGCAGGTGGTAAGAGCTATGCCCTGCAGCAGGGCCCGCAATCATGGTGTATGGTCCACAGGGTGGGCTCAGACCCATTCTCCTTCATCTGTTATTGGAACAGTTGGGTGTGGGGAGAGTGGAGAACAAGCACCTCTCCACTTCTGAGGTCCAGCTTCTCCATCCCCAAGGCAGCACGCTGAGCACCACCTCTCCCCAGAGTCGGCCTTGCCCTTCTCACCTGGCGGTCCTTCCCACTGACCCCACCTCGGGGTATCCCCCAGAACCATTAGTAGCGAGTCTCTGGGGAGAAGGCAGATAGAAGCTTCCAGCCATGCATGACCATGCTCCTCCTGCTCCTTACCTCTCCCGGCTCCTCGGGTCTTCTTCCAGGCCTGGCCTTGGGACCCAAACATACTCACTACAGGTGCCCAAACACCCGGGAGTCATCCCAGGACACCCCTCTTAGGGGCCCAGACACAGGCTGAGCCACTGAAGGTCAGTTCATCGGACAAGCGAGGACCAGCCCAGAGGACTACGCCTCCCCCGTCTCCTCACCTCCCAGCCGGGTCCGAACCCCAGCAGCTGACAGCCCATGAGGCATCTCAAGGCTAGAGGGGCAGCTCCAGGAGGAACTCAGCTGCTGGAGATCAAAGAAGGTGAGTCGAAAAGCTACACACTCTGATGCTTTAAATTTTTCAGGTTTTTGTCCAGTTGTTTTTTTTTTAGCGGAGGGGTGGAAGGGGTAGGAGATCCCTTTTTCTAACCTATCCTGATAATGACCACCTGTCAATTATAGGAAACATTTTCCCTCTTTTCTTTCTTTCTTTTTACTTTTTTTGCTCTGGACCTTTTTTTTTTAGCCACTTTCAAAAATTGAAGTATAGTTATTATATTAATAATTTACAAGATTGTATTAGTTTTAGGTATACAGCAAAGTGAATTGATTACATACACATCTATATACATTCTTTTTCAGATTCTTTTCCTTTATAGGTTATCCAAGATAATGAATATAGTTCCCTGTGCTATGTATAGTAGGTCCTTGTTGGTTATTTATTTTATATATAGTAGTATGTACCTGTTAACCCCAAACTCCTAACTTATCTCTCCTTGCCCTCTTTCTTAAAGTCAGTTTGAAGTTTTGGTTTTCCTCGTGCCAGCAAAGGTGCCTAGCTGAGGCCACAGGCAAAGCTCTTCTGAGAAACAGACACACTCGGGCTGGGGTTCCAGCCTGACCCCCTGCACCACCCACGCACCCCCACCAGCCATCTCTCGCACATTCTCTGGGCACCCCTGCCTCTTCCTTCTCCCCAGGAGCAGAGTTCCTTGGAGACTGATGCTATGAGTGTTGACCTCACTCCCCCAGCAGCCCTGCCCGGCAGGGAAGTGTCTCCAGGGTCAGTCTTCCTCCCCTCGGACATTAAAGGAAATGAATACAGTCACAGGATCGTCTCTGGACAAAAAGTCGGGCTGGGAAATTCCACACAAGACTGCATGTGTGCAGGGGTTCTCCCCAAAGTAAAGCCAGGCTCTCCTGCCTCCTTCCTGGAGGGAAAATGCTTCCAGACTGCTGCCTTTAAAGGCAAGTCCCTTTAAAGCAGAACAATGAATAATTAGCGCATCCCACCAGGGCCCTGACAAAAGAGCAGTTCTCAGAAGCTGCAGCCCTCTTTGATCCAGATTGCTTCTGAAGTCCCCAAGATCCAGATCCAAGCCCCATTGAAGATGGAGGCTGCATGCGAGGTGGGGGTGGGGAGTTGCAGAAAGGATGGCTCCTCCTGGGTGGGCAGCCACTCCCGGGCTGGCGAATCTCAGCGTGATTTTCTCCCCCCGGGCTCGATTAAGAGTGGCTGAATGTTTAATAAACTCAACCTAGATGAACTTCAGCCACCTCCCACTTGGATAAACAGGGTAAACACCCGCTTCCCTTGCAAACTGACCTCTGGAACATCCCTGAGATGATGCAAGGAATCAGAAAAGAAAAAGACATGTGAGCGCAAAGACACAAGCTGAGACTGGCCTGGACCAAGGGCCCCTGTCAGTCATTTTTATCCCCAAATAAACTATCCACTGCATTTTCTCAGCAGGTAGAGAATTTGCACTCTTAAGAGATTTCACTGGGAACACACCTCTGATTTCAGTTCACCAAATGATATATCTAAATATATTGTTTTAGGGATTTCCTTGGTGGTCCAGTGGTTAAGAATCTGTCTTCCAATGCAGGGGATGTAGGTTTGATCTCTGGTCCAGGAACTAAGATCCCAAATGCTGTGGAGCAGCAAAGCCCAAGAAACACAACTGGAGAGAAGTCTGCATGCCACAACAAAGAGCCCATATGCCACAACTAAGATCTGAAGCAGCCTAAATAAAAAAATAAATATATATTTTTTAGCAAATTGGAAGTTAAAGGGAAAAGGTTAAAAGGATTACCTGACTGAATCTGAATCATGACTAGCAGGAAAGGCCTGAGTGATATTTCATGAACGATACGTGCTCATGAGATAAACCTTCTGTTAGGAAACTAAGTCCCTGTTGATATCTAAGGTCCTGATGCTTCCAGCTCTAAAATTCTCAGGCTCTGGAACTCCAGCAGCACCTTGAAGGAAACGAAGCTGGGATGCTGACCACAAACTTGGCCCAGCAGTTGGCCTGAGCAGTCAGTCCCAGAAGGACACAGAGCTGCTAGGATCCGCCTCAGAGCAGGGGCTGGAGCAAACCCTGGGCAGAAAGGGCCACCCTCACCCCTGTTTCCACCCCAACCTCCCCGGCCCAGAGCCAGGAGCTGCTGCTGCTTCCATTTAAGGAGAAAGCAGGAAACATTGAAAACAGTAAAGGGAACATTCCTTCTAAATAAGGAAGGTTGGCAAGTACAAAAAAACCTGCGGGAAGTCCACCTCTCCAACAGGTAATTTATTGCACAGCCGTGGGATGCACTGTGCAGAAGGCCCACCTTCCCGACCCCAGGAGGTGCTTTCCTTTGCCAGGGCAAAGAGTGAGACAACAAAGGCAATTCGCTGCTCACAGCCCAAGCCAATTTCCCTGCAAGCCTCTGCACTGCCTTATCTACTCAGCAAGCAGCAGCTTCCTCACAGACAAGGAGATGAAAGCAAGGAAAAGAGACCAGCTGAGAGATGGACAGAGACACCCTCAGGTGCACAGAGGTTTGGGAGACAACGGACGTCTAAGAGAAACAAACCATCCAGGAGGGGAGAGGAAAAGGTTATGGTATGTGTCCAACGGTGACCTGAGTAACCTGCTGTCTGCAATCCATGCTGGGATATTCTGCAGGAGCACTGAGGCAGGGATGTGGGCTTTCCAGGTGGCTCAGTGGTAAAGAATCCACCCCAATGCTGGAGACACAAGGGACTCGGGTTCAATCCCTGGTCCAGGAAGATCCCCTGGAGGAGGGTATGGCAACCCACTCCAGTATTCTTGCCTGGAGAACCCCATGGGCAGAGGAGACTGGCGGGCTACAGCCCAGAGTATTGCAGAGTTGGACATGACTGAGCCACGGTGTACGACGCACACATGTGCTTCCTTTAACCTGGTGCTCTGGCAGGATCCTGAGACGTCACACAGTGGCGACAGGAAGGTTGAGGGTTGAACCTGCTGTCTTCCTGGGTCAAGTCCCACAGACCCTTAATGCCTAGGGTCCAGCTGAGTCTCTCCCTGCCCCTCTAAGTCCCTCATTAGCACAGCTCAGTGTGAAGATGTGCCTTGAATTCTTTTTGCCAGTGAGACATTCATTCATTTGCTCATGCATTCATTCATTCAACAAATTATTTACTGAAAAAAGGTATGTGGGTACACAAGCATAAATAAGCAGAATTATAATAACAGAAAAGACCCTGATGGAGGGCAAGAGGAGAAGGGGGAGACAAAGGATGAGATGGTTGGATGGCATCACTGACTGAATGGACATGAGCTTGAGCAAACTCAGGGAGATAGTGAAGGACAGAGAAGCCTGGCGTGCTGCAGTCCATGGAGTCGCAAAGAGTCAACACGACTTAGCAACTAAACAACAAACAGCAACAATAATGGAAAAGAATATGAAAAAGAATATATGTATATCTGAGTCACTTTGCTATATAGCAGAAATTAAACACATTGTAAACACATTATACTTCAATAAAATTCAAATAAATAAATTAAAAGCAGCAAGAAGAAAAAAAACCCAAGGAGAATGCCCTCACACTGCTCACATCCTGATAACAGTTAAAGACACAAATCAAGTAACTCCACCTTTTGCTAAGTTTTACAAAGGCCTCAAACAAAAGAGTGATACACCGAGCTGTGATGTCCGTCTGCTACAACAGCCACTTGCCATATGTGGCTGCTGCTGCTGCTAAGTCGCTTAAGTCGTGTCCGACTCTGTGCGACCCTATAGACGGCAGCCCACCAGGCTCCGCCGTCCCTAGGATTCTCCAGGCAAGAATACTGGAGTGGGTTGCCATTTCCTTCTCCAGTGCATGAAAGGGAAAAGTGAAAGTGAAGTAGCTCAGTCGTGTCCGACTCTCAGTGACCCCATGGACTGTAGCCTACCAGGCTCCTCCATCCATGCGATTTTCCAGGCAAGAGTACTGGAGTGGGGTGCCATTGCCTTCTCCGCCATATGTGGCTATTTTAATTTAAATTACACTATGTTGCTTTTGAACTGTGGTGTTGGAGAAGACTCTTGAGAGCCCCTTGGACTGCAAGGAGATCCAACCAGTCCATCCTAAAGGAGATCAGTCCTGGGTGTTCATTGGAAGGACTGATGTTGAAGCTGAAACTCCAATACTTTGGCCACCTGATGCGAAGAGCTGACTCATTGGAAAAGACCCTGATGCTGGGAAAGATTGAGGGCAGGAGGAGAAGGGGACGACAGAGGATGAGATGGCTGGATGGCATCACCGACTCGATGGACATGGGTTTGGGTGGACTCAGGGAGTTGGTGATGGACAGGGAGGGCTGGCGTGCTGCGATTCATGGGGTCGCAAAGAGTCGGACACGACTGAGCGACTGAACTGAACTGAACTGAAATAAAATTAAAGATACAATTTATTGGATGAACTACCCACATTTCGAGTGCTCAAGAGTCATGTGTGGCTAGTGGCTACCATATGGGACATCTTTCCACTGTCACAGGTCCTACTGGACAGCACCAGAGAGTGAGGCACGAAAATCTACCAAGAATGGAAGCTGAAGAAGAAGCCGGCCATGTCAGCATAGGGCAGAATGCTTCCTAGACAGCTTGCTGCATGTGCAAAGGCCCCAAGGCAGGTGGGCATTGAATGTTTAAAGAACTGACAGGTGATCAGTGTGCTAGCAGGCTCCGACACGGGGTTGGATTTTAGACTAAAAGCAACAGGAAGCAGACACAAGGAAGAACCATCATCTGAACTGTTTTAGGAAGCAGGGAGGTAAGGGAAAAGGACAAGGCTTGACCACCAGGTTTCTGCTCAGAGCAGCTGGGAGGTGAGGCACCACGTGCTGAGATGGGGAACTGGGGTGAGGGCTGGGTCACTTTCTATAGACTTTATTTGTTTTGATACAAGGAAGGTCATCCATTCTATTTTGGACAAGTTAGGCCTGAGAGCTCCATGAGAAACCCTAGAGGAGATACAAAGTAAGCAGCTGGATAAGCATGGTGCTCAGATGGCACGGGAGGATATAAATGGGGGCATTCTGAGTACATGACAGTATTACATCCGTGAGTATGGAGGAGACGTCTTAAGGAAACAAAGAAGGTGGCCCAGGCTGAAGACTTGAGGACTCTTGTGTTGGTAAATGGCCATGAGGTCATGACGGGTGAGGACACAGGTCCAAGCCCTATATGATCAGGTGCCAGCAAAATACAACTCACTGTCTCTTTTTGTAACTAAAGCGTAACTGGGACGTTGATTTACTAACTGTCCACAGCTGCTTTCACCCTCTCACGGCAGAGCTGAGTTGTTGCAATGGAGACCTTACACTCTGCAAAGCCAGTCTGGCCCTTCACAGAAAGTGCCTGTCAACCCCTTGATTTAAGCATGGAGTGCCCTCAGTCTCCTTATCTATAAAATGGGGGCAGAAGTGCCTGGGTAGCAGTAATGGACATGTTTCTACAATGGGAAACACCTGAGTCTACTCAACAGGGCTAAGAGAGGAGCTCTTCATTCTCACAGCATCCAGCGTTGTGTCCACGTTTGGCAAAAGCACACAGTACCCACCCGCTCTCTGGAAACAACTGCAAAAGTGAATTTGTAAATATAAACAGAACCAGCGTCATCCAAGCCACCACTTCCAAGGTAGATTGGATATATATGAGCAGTTCTAAGTCAGTTCTTTGTGGCCAACCAGTCTCTCTCAGACTCCCATCCAACCTGAAACGAAAGCATGAGTCCATGAACAACCGGTTTTCATGGAAAAAAGTAGTTTACAAAGCCTACGTCTTCATCATTAATCTTAGGGGGAGAGGATGGAATTGTTCACCATCCTCTGCTTACCCCGGAACACTGCCCCAGCTAGGCTGTCCATCTGGCAAGAACAGCCAATCATACTGGCTATTCAGACTACACTGGTTCCTAGGCAACCAAAACTATAGCCACAGAAACAGGCTGTTGATGGCAGAAAGAAACATGAAGACAGGGACAGCGGGTCGATGGGGAGAGTGCCCTGAAGCCAATGACCCAGACGGAACACTTGCCCACAGTCACTCAACCCATCTCCCAATCCTAGCTGCTCACCCCACCATAAGCAGGTGCCCTGTCCCAGGGCCCCAGCAGAAGCGGGTGGCATGACTCCCCGGGTCACTGGCAGCTACCTGGACAGCCTTGGAATGTTCTTGCCTTCAGCCCACCTTAGAGAAAGCCAGCAGATAAGCAGAGAGAAGGCAGGAAGGGCCAAGATCCTTCTGGACACAGGGCCCATGATGGAGATATTCAGAAATGATAATCAAGGAAAAGTACCTGCTATGGATGGACTCACTGCTTGTGTCTCCCCAAAATTTGTTATGTTGAAACTCTATCCCTCAGTGTGATGGTATTAGGAGGTAGGGCCTTTGGGAGCTGATTAGGTCACGAGGGGGCTTCCCTCATAGCTCAGTTGGTAAAGAATCCACCTGCAATGCAGGAGACCCCGGTTCAATTCCTGGGTCGGGAAGATCCACTGGAGAGGGGATACAGGCTACCCACTCCAGTATTCTTGGCCTTCCTTTGTGGCTCAGTTGGTAAAGAAGCCGCCTGAAATGTGGGAGACCCCGGTTCGATCCCTGGCTCGGGAAGATCCCCTGGACAAGGGAAAGGCTACCTACTCCAGTATTCTGGCCTGGAGAATTCCACGGACTGTATAGTCCATGGGGTCGCAAAGAGTCGGACATGACTGAGTGACTTTCACTTTCACTTTCTAGGTCATGAGGGTGGAGCCTTATAAGGGCATCAGTGTCCTTGTAAGAAGAGAACAAGAGTGCTTGCTCTTCTCTCCTCGCTTTCACTGCCTCGGTGTCTGAGGACAAAGGAGACAGCCTTCCATAAACCAGGAAGCGGGCCCTCACCACACACGGACATTGGATTCTGCAACCTCCAGAACTATGAGAAGTACGTATCTGTTATTTAAGCCGTGTCATCTGGGGTATTTTATGTTATAGCAACCTGAACTAAGATAGCACCTTTGGGACTCAGGCAACTCCCATTCTACAAACGACTTTACAGCTTATTCAGTTTCAGGGGGAAAACTGCTCATCCTTTCATCCAACCATAATATCCAAAGTGAAATACCTGCTTCTAAGAACTGAGAGGCCCACAGTCAAGATGCCGTCATTGAAGCTAAGTGACTTAGCCAAGGGTCGCCTTAAGAGATAAGACTTTGAAAGAAATCCAATGAGACCCAAAGAAAGCTCCTGCCAGGAGCCCCAGCGACCCTTTCTGGACTTCTGAGCAATGGACATGCTGGCAATGTTCAGACACAGAAGCATTCCAGCTTTTCCTGCTGTCCGGTGCTTCTGTCTTCTCAGGGTCTTCACAGACATGGAACCTCACCCCTGAGAAGCCCTAAGAGGCAGGCAGGGCAAGCTCAGAGCCCCTAGACCCTCTCAACAGCCCCCAGACTGAGAGGGTCGGGAGCCACACGAGGCCGGAAGAGACCAAAACCCCACTTTCCCTTCGGTGACCACAGCCGCCCAAAGAGCTGCACGCCCATCTCAGAAGTGCTCACCCGGTGCAGCTGGCGCCCAGGGCCTCTCTGGTCCTGGACACTCTCTGGGCTATAATTCCGATCCCACGGGTATCTCAAATCCCAGCCCAAATTCATCAACCTTCCCCCAAATGCGCTCCCAAATTCCACTTCCTTGTCTTGGCAAACGCCACATCCTCTCCTTGGACTTCTAAGCATAAATCCTCCACTTGTATTCCCCGCTGTCTTTATAACCTTCCCTCCCCTGCTCATCAATCACTGCGGCCTGTTGCTTCACCCTTCATCACTTCCCGCCACCCCTCCCGGCCCTTCTATTTTGCTGCTCACGGGTCCACACAGGCAGCAGTTTCCCTATTTGTGATTTTGCTTCTTTCAGGCCACGAGCAGTGCCGCAGCCGAAGCAGGCTGAACTTGCCCACACAACAACCACTTTTACCCTCAGATGCGAATGGCCCTTGGCTGTCCCTGGAGAGCCAGGGTGTGGGGATGTGCAGGAAGCGGAGGCAGCCCCCAGGATGGGGGTCTCCGGCTACACAAAAGACAGAGTACTTAACGCTGCTTTTCTTAGCAGAAGCCGAGCCTCGAGGGGCTGCAGCGGAAGGAGGGCACAGCGGCAAGGTCTGATCGATGGATTCAGATTGCATTGACTCAAGTACTTCCCGTCCCTTTCCTGTGTGTGTGTCCCATCCATCCGTGCTGAGAAGTACGTGTTTTCTGTGGCGGAATTCTCCTCTCCCTGACCCCCCCCTTCTATCTGGAAACAAAGGCTACAGTCGCCACCAGAACTTCTTTTCCAGATAAGAAAGCGGCAGTTAGAGAAACGTCCAGCGGTTTCTCAGGAACCCAGATGGAGGGACTCACCCCGATGGAGAAGCTCAGGGCTTCTCAAACTTTCCTGCCTAAAGGTCATCCGGGCGTCTTTACAAATCACTGGTTAAATGGAGATTCTGACAGAATCAAAGGCGGGCCCCTTGATTCTGCCTTTCCAAGGAGTAAAGCGGAGGGTGATGCTGCCCTGCCGGGATGGGTGGACCACTCACAGGGTTTTCAACATGTGAACCTCCATCCCCGCCTCCTCTCCCAATCCCACGTGCCATCCTGCACCTCCAGTCTGCTGCTGCACCCCAGAGGGGCGACACAAGACTCCCCATCTTCCTCCTTCCTTATCCCACTGCTCTCTGGGGACAGAATGAAGCTATCAGGTGGGGCTACAAAAGCTGTCCAAAGGCACCCCAAACCTGAACCCAGAAGCACAGAAATCCTGCAACTAAAAAAGAAAATATTCTGCATGGACTTTCAAATCATCCCCGTCTTCCTCAGTCTTTTGGTTTCACTCTTACACCCAGGTCCTCCTTAATTTGATCTTTCACAGGGTATCATCATAGAAAAAGAGAGAAATGTTCATTCTAGTTACCAGCTGTCATGGACTGTACCCCACCGAGGCAGGTTGTGCTCCCTGAGTTCCTCTCCACCCCTGCAGCCCTGATAGCATTATCCTGCAGTGGAAGCTTCTTTCCTGCCACGGACCACACATGGCTACCCTGTCTTATTATTCTTCACAAGCATGTGACTTTAGGTGCATGGAAAGGTACTCTCTTAATACACTTTTTAAAATCTCTAGACTGGAAATAAGCAAATTGATAGTAGAAAAACCCCCAGTTATTCAGACAGCAGAGACGCAATTTTAGAGAATAATTGCCAGGTATGGAACCAGCCCCAATCATTTCCACTCTCTCCATTTTTAAAAATCAAAAGTGTTAGGGGATGGAGGGTGGGATTCTGTGAAGGAGTAAATATACTATCTTAAAGGTTTAAAGACATTTCATAAATAGTTTCAAGGAGAGAAGACTCTGGCTAGCACTCATGGACCAGCTCATCCAGGCAATATTTGAGAAGGAGCTTCCATTACAATGTGGCCGTTTGGCCTGGAGTTTTATTTAAACACTCTGTTAGGTGGGCTTCCCAGGTGGCGCTAGTGGTAAAGAACCGGCCTGCCAATGCAGGAGATGCGAGTTTGAACCTTGGGTTGGGAAGATCCCCTGGAGAAGGAAATGGGAACCCATTCCAGTATTCTTGCCTGGGAAATCCCATGGACAGAGGAGCCTGGCGGGCTACAGTCTATGGCGTCACAAAAGAGTCAGACGCAACTTAGTGACTAAAACAACAATAACATCCCCCTAGGGTGGACTTAGGACACCTCATCCCAGCTTCTATCTAACAGAATCTCTCCCAACTCAGCCCTCAGCCAACAGAACCCTGGTCATTTATTAACTCAACTGGGAAAGAGGGCAGGGATGCTGGGGACACGTGAGCTGAATCCCTGATGGCTGAGGAGCGAATTTTCCCAAACACATGGTCACATTATTTTTTTCGTGTCTCCCGAAAGCTTTCAGACAGATCTGAGCCCTGACAGCTAGCTAGCTCAGTAGCCGATTAGCGCCTACCACTCTTTAAATGATTTTCAGTTGAGAGACTTCTCAAAAAAAGGTTGGAACTGTTCTTTTCGGCTTAGGCTCAAGCCCCAGGTGGTAGTACATCTTTCCACGCATCGAACAAGACTACACACGAGCGAAAACCAGGCCAGGCAAAGCGCAGGGCTCATGGCACTAAAAAGCCTCCAACACGACGCGCCTCCATTGTAAGATGATGCTGTCTCAAGCTACAAGGAGGAAGACAAATGATTGGTGCGCACCTGCTCCTTAGAACAGTCCGCTGCTAAAGAGCCGGAGCCTGGAAAACCACGAGGCTCAGCCTAGCATTACATCACTGCACTGAGCCAGGCTCTCATTGAAACCCCAGGCACAGGGACGAGTGAGGAAGTCCCACATGGCACCCTGTGTCCCTACTACAACACACAGACCAATCCCTGGAGTCCTTTCATCTACATATCAATGGCTCCCACGACCACTTTACTGCCTCCCCACCCCCAAACCCCCACAAAACACTCTTCTCTGAAACACATTCTTCTTTTTGGGAAAGGAGAGCAGGCAAGGAGGGGGTGACCTGCAGCCAGATCTATTCAATAAGCCCCATCCTCCAGACAGGCCCAGGTAGGTAATGGAGATGACCATTTAAAAACGGGAATCCTAATAAACACTCATCCAGTGTAAAGGCCCCATTGGCTCTTGGTTTACAGAAACTGGATGCACAGTCAAATGCTGCTTCCACCAACGGACCAATGACAAGACTATTTGGCTGGCTTTACTAATAATAGCGAGCAGCCTTGTCCTCCGATGTTCACCAGTCAGTGTGTGGACACTTGGGTTAATCCGACTGAACGTCTAGCAACGATGCTCCACGCCATCCGTCTAGCTATGTGAGTGGCTGCCCCTAAACTGGTCTGTCTCCATGGGCACGCCACTGCCACCCTCAAGGATTCTTCCCATGAGGCCCTTGTTAATGCCCGGCTGTTCCCTTTGCAGGAAATACCACTGTGCCGGGGGTGCGGTGTTAAGAGGCAGGGAGAAGCCCCCCAAGCACGCACTGGGCTGCTGAACAACCATCAAATTCCAGGGGGGTCATTTCTGCCCCCGGGAACCTCCAGGGGCTGCCAGATGCTCATTCCAGAGAGGGGCGCGAAACGCTAGGAGGGGAGCCACCAGGTAAAAACCACGCTAGGCTGCCCGAGAATGTCAGGGCCAGCCTCAGCTCCAGGCTGCACGGGGCATCAGGGGAGAGGATACTAACAAAGCCCCAGCACCCTCTCCTCCTGGGAGGATTCGGGGAGCCCTCCGGGGCGACCGGCGGAGCACTTACATTGCCTCGGAAGCCTCCTGGTTCAGGTCGCTGGCTGGGACTGGCTGCAGAGACTGCGACCCTCCCATCCTCGCTGCGCCCTGGAGTGCAGGCTAGCCGCGAGCAGGGCCAGCGTCCTGGCACGGTACCTCCAGCGGGAGCCCGGGGTGGGCCGGCCGGCGGCCGGGGCTGCTGCACTGCAGATGGGAGCAGCTGCTGGCATCCGGGGCGGCGGCGGCGGCGGCGGCGGGGAGTTGCGGCTTCGGGGCCCGAGCTGGAGCCCGGGGAGCGAGCGCCGCGGAGGTGTGCGCGCGAGGGTGGCCGGCGCGCGCCCCCAGTGTGTGCGAGGGTGGCCGGCGCGCGCGGCTCTGCCCGGGGCGCGCGAGTGTGAGCGTGAGCGCCGGCGGGGTCCGAAGGGATCTGCTCTTAAAGCCCCGGGCAGCTCGGCTCCCGCGTAGGACACGGTGATGTCATCATCAGCGAGCAGCCCCCGACGCCTGCATCTTCACAAAGCTCCAGCGCTGGCTCGGGAAACCGGGCCGGGGGAGGGAGGGCGAAGACCCTCCCTCTACCCCCGAGTCGCCTCCCCCAGCCTCCCGCAGCCTCGCCCCGATCGCCGGCATTGTGTGGCTTGGAAATGCAAATACACGTCGGGCCCGGGAATCGGGGGGCCCCAGGGGGCAGGGCCGCGGTGGTCCCGGCCAAGCGGACCATTGTGGAGGGCGGGGGAGGATCGCCTCTTCCCGGCCGGCTCACCCCTCCCGGAGGGAGGCAATGGACTCTCCCAGGGCTGGGCGGGCAGGTAAACAGGCTGCAGCGGAAAATGTGCTAGACGCTTACAGAGTCCCGGTGGCTTCTGCCTCGTTCAGGCTGAGGCCTGTACCAGGGAGATGCGAGGGCCTGGCTCCCGGGTTCCGCCCTCCTCCCCTCCCCTCCCCCCCCACCTCACCTGAGCCCAGGTCCGGCCTCCAAGGACACAGTATGGGGGTAGGGCGGATGGGGCAAGCTTGCTACTGAGTCTGCAGCACTCCTCCCCACCCCTATCTTTGGCCACCACAGGAAGCTCCACGGAGATGCCCCTTGCAAAGGCTCATTCCCAACCATCAGAGGTCAGGCCCGCTGAGAGGGCCCATCCATGTCAGGCCCTTAAGACTACAGGAGTGTGCAGGGGAAAGGCAGCTCTCCATGACACACGATCTAACCATCTGTCTCTGTGATTCTGAGCCCAGACTGGGCCTGCAGGAAGGTCTGTGACACCCCATTCAGTGTCCCCATCCCCCACCCCCATTCCTCTGCTGGGGCAACCTGTGCCCCACCAGCCAGGCCCCCTCAACCCGGCTCTGGCTGCTCCCAAACCCTCCAGACTTGCTTGGGCTTCTGGGGCTCCTCCTTGCAGTCTACTCAAGGATTTCATCTCCTTTTGGTTCAGGAGGTTTGGGGCCCACCTGGAAACTGACCATCCATCCCCATTCTGAGCTCCAATCAGACTCACAACAGAATTAAAGTGGAACCTCTGCGGAAATGGCAACTCACTCCAGGACTCTTGCCTAGGAAATCCCAGGGACAGAGGAGCCTGGCGGGCTACGGTCCAAGGGGTCGCAAAAGAGCTGGACAAGACTGAGCTACTGAGCACATCTGATGTGTAAGTTGAAAACTCGTCTCCATTTTCCCAGCATTTCTTTAGAGTCAGCCTAAAATGCATCTAAATTGTGATCAAAACAAAAATAAAATGGAAACAAAACTGCTCAAAACATCTGAAATGTCCTCCACACACTGAGTGTTTCCTAAAACTGTGGCTGAGGATGTTTGGACGGCTACTTTTGAAGTTGTGACTCAAATGTCAGGATGGTTCCAGAGCTTCATGGTGGGCTGACCTTCCTCTGCTGATATTTAAAATTAGTGTCAAACAGAAACCCAGAAAGTCAGAATTGTTTCCTGGGCTGCAACAACATGAAATGTCCAGGCGTCATTGAGAAGGTTGACTTTCTCAAATTTATATGAAAATAGCCAATGATCGTGTCAGTCTCAAAGAGAAGGTGACTGTCGGGGGTGACTGGGTGAAGCTTGCTCCTGAAAGCCCCTCCCATAACTCGTCACTCACAGTCAGTGCCAGGAGTCACCTGGTGGCAGGGATTCCGAGCTTTGCTCATCCGGTCATTCTCAGCACCCCGAGGGTTTGTTTTTTCGTCAGAAAACAGACCTCTTGGGCCTCAGATGCAGCTGGGCGTCCAAAGAACCTTACCATGTGGAGCTGAAAACTTCGTAAGTGCTAACCTAGGGAAAGCTATGACAAACCTAGCCAGCATATTAAAAAGCAGAGACATCACTTTGCCAACACAGGTCGGTATGTCAAAGCTATGGTTTTTCCAGTAGTCATGTACAGATGTGAGAGCTGGACCATAAAGAAGGCTGAGCAACGACGAATTGATACTTTTGAATTGTGGTGCTGGAAGAGATTCTTGAGAGTCTCTCAGACAGCAAGGAGATCAAGCCAGTCAATTCAAAAGGAAATCAACCCTGAGTGTTCATTGAAAGGAATGATGCTGAAGCTGAAGCTCCAACACTTTGGTCACCTGATGTGAAGAGCCAACTCATTGGAAAAGACCCTGAGGCTGGGAAAGACTGAAAGCAGGAGAAGGGGGCGACGGAGGATGAGATGGTTGGATGGCATCACTGACTGAATGGACATGAATTTGAGCAAACTTGGGGAGACAGTGGAGACAGAGGAACCTGGTGTTCTGCAGTCCATGGGGTCCCAAAGAGTCAGACACGACTTAGCGACTGAACAACAACAAATCTAGACTTCACCTTTTGAGGAAAGTGACCGCTTCCCTGAGCACTGACGGTATGTATGGCCTGCAGCCAAACCCAGCCCTAGGAAAATACACAGGGAAAAAAAACGAGAAACAACAATTAGAACTCATCCGCTCATTTTTCTTCATGACACACAAAAGCACAGAACCTTCCAAGTGTCCTGATCCGTAACAGGTAGGGGTCTGCTGCAATAACTAGAGAGGGCTTTGAAATGAGACAGGAGCTCAAATCCTGACTTGTCCCTCATTTGCTGTGTGGCCTTGAGCCAACTGCTTGACGGTACTGAACCACTGCTTCCTCAGCTGGCAAGAGAGAAAAAGCATCTATTTTGCAGAGTACTGAGAAAACTGAATTATATATATGAAACCCTGGGGCCAGGACTAACTGGTGCTTGAGCCGTGTTAATTTTCTTTCCTTCTTTATTAGAAACATTTTCCCCTAAGCACAGCACCACAAAGAAAATGAGGGGGCATTACAGCGAAGGGCTTTTATTTAGAGTCTCAACAATCGTAAAGTTACGACCTAGTGACACTTCATTTATGTGTCACTGACACCATCGCAGTGATGTTAACAACATGACCAAGAACCAGGGGAAAAACAAATACAATCTGGATGCCGTTGGGGTCAATGCAACTGAAACCCGTGCGTTACTAGTTTGTATAATAAACTTCTGGAAGAACTTTTCAGACTCTCATTTAAGACGTTTGATGGTTTACTTTACACACAGTTTAAAACGAGCCTGGGGGCTTCCTTGGCGGTCCAGTGGTTAACACGCCGTACTTCCACTGCAGGGGGCACAGGTTTGATCCCCGGTCAGGGAACTAGGATCCCTGCATGACACACAGTGCAGCCCCAAAATAGTAACAACACAACAAGCTTGGTTATCTAGTAATTCAGCCTACAAAAAAACAAGGAAAACGTAAAAAACATGGGGAGGAGGAGTGATTAGAGAGAAAAAGAGCCGTGCTATGGACGGAATGTGTCTCCCCCAAAATGTCACAAGTCCTGATATCCAATCTGATGGTATCCGGAGGGGGGCCTTTGGGATGTAATTAGGGTTAGATGAAGTCACGAGAGTCTAGCATCTCCGACTCAATAGACATGAATCTGAGCAAATTCTGGGAAACAGTGAAGGACAGGGAAGCCTGGCGTGCTACAGTCCATGGGTCGCAAAGAGTCAGACACGACTTAAGAGACAGATCTACAACAAAAAAAGGAGAAAGAGACACAGCGAGAAGGCAACCATCTGCAGACCAGAAGCAGGTCTCTCTGCAACAATCCGACCATGCTTGCACCCTGATCTCGGACTTCCGGCCTCACAACTGAGAAATCAATGTTTTCGTTGAAGTCACCTGGTCCAAGTTCTTTGTGTTACAGCGGCCCAAGCGGACCAACCAAGACAGGCTGTTTAAGATACAGTATTAAGGGACCAAGAATAACTAACAAAAAGGGAAAAGATAAAAAAAAAAAAAACAGAAAGAAACAACTCTCCAAGTTAGACCAAGGAAATTCGAAACAATTTCAGGGCCATTTAAGCCAGCTCAAACACGCCGTCAAACACGCCGTAGATCCTGGGTTCTTGTTATCCGCGGGAACCGCTGATAGCACAGAGACCACTGGCTACACCCCACTCTGGCCTGTTTACCGCCTCCGAATCTTCTCTCCCTCACCCACCCCCACCCCAAGGGATGGCCGAGGAAGCTAAATAATGGGTTTGCACAACAAGAAAGCACAGATTCCACCCAAAATTATTAAAAGGCAAGCAGCTAGCCTTGCAATTACACATTCCCTGGTGTATTCAAACCTGCACTGAGCACTGCACTTGGGCCAGGCCTTTGGCTGGAGCTGAGGCTGCAGACACATCCTATCAGTGCCCTCTGCTTTGTCCCAACCTTCCTTTCCAGATGTGCTGCTTTCAGGTGGCCTGCTCCTCCCTTCCTTACCACCTCTTCACGCCCAGCCCACACTCCAGACTCTACCCTGGCCACCCTGTGAGGGGCAGAGGCCGCCACAGCAGGGCACCTCCTCTCTCCACCGAATCAGGGATGCCCAGACTGTCTAACCACGGCCCTTGTTGTTGTTGCTAAGTCGTGTCTGACTCCTGCGACCCCATGGGCTGTAGGCCGCCAGGCTCCTCTGTCTATGGGATTTCCCAGGCAAGAATACTGGAATGGGATTGCCATTTCTTTCTCCAGGGGATCTTCCCAAATCAGGGATGGAACCTGCGTCTCCTGCATTGGTAGATGGATTCTTTACCACTGAGCCACCAGGAAGACCCTGAAGTCCCTCCCTCTGTCAGCCTCTGGACCAGAGCATGCATATTCTAGGATGCTAAAGGCAGGCGAAGCCCACTTAGACAGGCTCCACTGTCAACCCTCCTACTGATGTCCCCAAGACATCCTAGAAACCTATATAAATCAAAGAATGCACCCATATTTCTAGAGCAATTATAGATTCCACATATATTAGTGCACTTAGCATCTAGCAACTTGATGAGTCTGTTCTCAAGTTACTTCCTGACACATACATACCAGAAAGATCAGCAAACCTGCCCAATCCCTGTAGCTGAGAGATAAGATATATGATACAGACTCTGAAATCCCACTAGGGTCCAAGGGACTGAACCACACATAGTCAAAAAGGGCAAGTAATTTGAAGCACCTCTGACATCCCAAGTAAAACACACTTAAGCGGCTTTATCTTTGTCTCCAGCCTCAGGGAAGTCTCCAGTTGCCATAGCAGCAACGCTCTCCAAACAAGACCAAAGGACCCCTGTGCTGCTAATTAGCCTGTGCACACTTGCTAAAAGAAAGTAGGTCAGATCACAGGAAAATCCATCTAGAGAGCACTGGGAATGTAAATACAGATGGAAAATGGGCCCAGGCAAGGTCCTGTTTCTTCAAGTCTCTCGCCATCACCATCATGGTGGGGCGGGGCGGGCAGCTAGTTGGGGGATGACGAAGAGGCTGCACAAAGGCTCATGGACCTTCTCTTTAGGAAGCCGACCTTTTCACAGGCTCCAGCGTCACCACCCGCTTGCAACTTGTCCCTTCATCTGAGACCCAGAAAGTCCAGCTGCACACCCCACAACTCCATCCAGCTTGTCACTCACTGCCTTGCCTAAAACTGCAAGAGCTGCAGACTTTCCTGGTGGTCCAGTGGCTGGGACGCCACGCTCCCAAAGCAGGGGACCCAGGTTCGTTCCCCGGTCAGGGAATTAGATTCCACATGCTGTAACAAAAACCGAAGATCCCAACTGAGACCCAGTATAGCCAAATAAATAACATTAAAAAGAAAAAAAAAGACGGTAAGCACTGGGAGCTGTTCAATTTCAGACCTGAATTCAGGCCCACGTTCAGCAACCGTAGGTAAACAGGAGCCTGAGACAAGTGAAGCTGACCAGCCTGCAGGAGACCGGCCTGCAGGTCAAGAGTGGCACGTTGCTGGCACTTTATCCATCCAGGTTTTACGTTTAAGGCTCCGATTTCCTGGGCTTTTGGAGACACAGCTTTTATGTTGCACAGGCTTGCTCCAAAAGTTGTCCACTGCCTTCAGGAAAAAGTCCCAATTCGATATCCTGGCCTTGATCCCAACACTGGGTCCATCTTGCATTGGAGCAGGGCCAAGGTCCCCAGTGTGAAACCTGAGGCTGAGGAGGTGCCCCTCCCCAGCCTCTCCAGGTCCCCCCATTCCTCCTGTGCATCAGCGCCCAGCTCCCGGCCAGCTTCTACGAGGGGTAAGTCTCCTCCAGCCCACAGATGTCCCCCTCATGCTCTACCGCCAGCAAATTTTAGCTTTGGTGCTTTCTCACCGCATCGGAATCTCACTGTATCCTGTGCCTGTGTCTGGTATCCCTGATCTCTGGCCTGCCTTGGCAAAAGTCTTCATTCTTATGAAGAATAGAGAAAAGGGAGGAGCTTGTCAGGCTTCCAGTGTGGGTCAGTGGTAAAGAATTCATCTGCCTACACAGGAGATGCAGGAGACTTGGGTTCAATCCCTGGATCGGGACAAGTTCCCTAGAGTAGGGAATGATAACCCACTCCAGTATTCTTGCCTGGAAAATCCCATGAATGGAGGAGCCTGGCGGGCTACAGTCCATGGGGTCGCAAAGAGTCGGACATGACTGAGCGACTGAGCATAGAGAAGATTGTCAGGTTCTCTCATTTTCAGATCTGACCGTCTTCTACACTCCAGCATTAAATCTCACGTGGCCACCCTGGGGAGTCTGAGTGGTTAACTTGAGCTGAAGAGCCAGCTCAGGTAGAACCCCATCTTTTCCAGGGTTCTCTTGCTCTCTCTCTGAAAAGGGCTGATCATCTATGCCTTTTTCACCTCCTTTACCATATTTACACCTGAGATCTTTCAAAGGCCCTTTCAAGCAAGGACCACTCCAATGGCTACTCTTCATGGGGGAAAAATTCATTTCTGTTATGATGCAGCCATGAAATTAAAAGATGCTTGCTCCTTGGAAGGAAAGCTATGACAGACCTAGACAGCAAATTAAAAAACGCAGACATCACTTTGCTGACAAAGGTCCGTCTAGTCAAAGCTATGGTTTTTCCAGTAGTCATGTACGGATGTGCGAGTTGGATCATAAAGAAGGCTGAGCACCAAAGAACTGATGCTTTCAAATTGTGGTGCTGGTGTAGACTCTCGAGAGTCCCTTGGACAGCAAGCAGATTCAACCAGTCAAACCTAAAGGAAATCAATCCTGAATATTCATTGGAAGGACTGATGCTGAAGCTGAAGCTCCAATACTTTGGCCACCTGATGCAAAGAGCTGACTCATTGGAAAAGACCCTAATGCTGGGAAAGATTGAAGGCAGGAGGAGAAAGGGGGCGACAGAGGATGAGATGGTTGGATGGCATCACTGACTCAATGGACATGAGTTTGAGCAAAAGTCTGGGAGACAGTGAAGGACAGCGAAGGCTGGCATGCTGCAGTCCACGGGGTCCCAAAGAGTCAGACACGACTTAGCAACTGAACAACGTGTTACAAGGTAAAGGCTGAGGATTTTGCTATTAGATCCATAATGTGCTAGAAAAGGAATCAGTAAAAAGAGATAAGACTCATCTTTTTAATTTTTTTGGCTTCACTGGGTCTTAGTTGTGGCATGCAGGACCCTCATAGCTGAATGCAGGCTCCTTAGCTGCAGCATGTGGGATATAGTTCCCTGACCAGGGATCGAACCCTGGACCCTTGCATTGGGAGTGTGGAGTCTTAACCACTGGACCACCAGGGAAGTCCCAAGACTCACTTTTATTTTAAAATTAAGAATTCAGGATACATTTTACATCTTTGGTTCCTACAGGAAGGAAGGAAAGCAGGCCAACACTAAAACCCAGGGCTATGCAAAAGTTAGGACAGCACTGTGTTAAGAAGTCTCATCACATATGAAAAAGCAATCAGTATCACAAACACTGCATCCCAAAAGATTAAATAAAAGCCTTAAAATCCTTCTTTCTTTACCAAATAAATTCAGCTCTTTTGAGATGGAAATGGTAGAAGACACTCTTGAGATAACGTTTTAGAAAATATATCCTACCTCATTTCAAGAAATGACTCAAGCTTGCAACTCAAGACAGCAGAAGAATCTTGAGAGAAAAGTTAGATAAAAGCCAGAGGGAATGAGCTTATCCTGAAAGGACTTACCCGAGCCCTGGCTGGAGTCAGCTGCAGGCCTGGATCTAACTTCCCCAGCAGGCAAAGCAAAAAGAAAATTAACACTGAATATTCACTGGAAGGACTGATGCTGAAGCTGAAGCTCCAATACTTTGGCCACCTGATGTGAAGAACTGACTCATTGGAAAGGACCCTGATGCTGGGAAAGACTGAATGCAGGAGGAGAAGGGGACGACAGAGGATGAGATGGTTGGATGGCATCACTAACTCAACGGACATGAGTTTGAGCAAACTCTGGGACATGGTGATGGACAGGGAAGCCTGGTGTGCTAGCCCATTGAGTCACAAAGAGTCAGATGCAACTGAGCAACTGAACAACAGCAAAGCAAAAGTGGAAACAATCATTTTCAGTTACACAATTCGTAAAACCCAGCAAATGTTGTTTTAAAGACCATTCCATGAATAAGCAGCTTTTTGCGTGACTGCCGTCCTCAATCTGTTCATTCCTATGGGTTCCCCATCAGGAGACGGTGTATACAGTAGACAGTGCCTTCAACAATATCCTTCCACCGACACGACCTTCAGTTTCATGTGGCTACTTCAGCAAGCACATCAGCAGCTACCCAGCTCCTCCAGCAATTAATAAAGTCAGAGGTTCTGGGAAGGATAGGGACTTCCCTGGTGGTCCAGTGGTTAAGACTTTGCCCTCCAGTGCAGGGGGTGAGGGTTTGCTCCCTGGTTGGGGAGCTAGGATCCCACATGCCTCACAGCCAAAAAACCAAAATGTGAAACAGAAACAATATTGTAACAAATTCAGTAAAACTTTACAAATGGTCTACATCAGAAAATGATGTTGAAAGAATAAATGAAGTTCTCTGAGGATGTATTTTCTGGTTGCCCCATCCTACAGACAGGGTCCCCCCATCTATGCTCCCGAAAAGACTCAAATGTTTCTATAGTTACAGAAGGGGAAGGTTACATAGAGGAAACAAAGGTCAGCCTTGGAAGATGTTCATCGACAAAGCAACCACTTCTGGACTCAGCTGTCCTTCACATCCTCCTGGCTTCACAAGTTCTTGCCAGTGTCTCTCGTTGGTTGTGGGGAAATATACAACATCACTAACTGCAAAGGAAACTGCAAACCTAGCAGAAGCTGCAGGACACCATGAAGTGGACGAATCGGATCCTGAGAAATTGGTCAAAAGCCACCCAGAGCCTCTGAGAAATGGCGATCTGTGAACAGCCAAAGAGGAGAAACTCCCAAAGATGAGGAAGGAGGCAGCTTCCAAGAGAGGACGTCCAAGAACGGAGAGAGCCCTTCAGAAAACTGCCGAAGCATGTATATTAAATGAGACATTTATGTTAAAGTTGAAGCATTTATGTTAAAAGTGACTCTGTTCTTGAGATGCAGGAGTCAAGTGTGAAGTGAAGAATATGCGAGTCTGAAAATCTGCCAGAAAAATATGGCCAAAATCCTTTGTTCATGCTAAGCATTAACATGTGGTTATCATTAAAGTCCACATTCTGTTAAATATAAATCATTTTCATAATCTTTTCATTTCTTTTTTCAACATCAAGTCCCAATCAAACATTTTCCACACAATCACCTTAAAAGTTCCATTCAGTAAGTGGATTCATGTTAAGTGGCCTTTCTCAGGGAACAGTTTTCTTTAGATAATCTGGACTCCTTCCTGTAGCTACTTTTATCAACTAAGTTTAAGATCATAGGCAAAGCCAAACAGGTAGACATTTGGCCAAATAAAACTCCAACCTCCGGAGTCCAAGCTTCTACATAGAAATAGTGGAGTTCCATTCAAACCTGGGAACAGAGAACCAACTGACTGTTTGGGGTCAAAAACATAACCAGCGAAATCCATCTTTCTTCCCAGAGAACTATTTCCAAGAAGAACCGAATATTGCAAAAGCACTGTAAAAATATTTCAGTCCTTGTTAGGAGAGCTAAAATATTGTATTTGATTGGACTGTTGATGTGTTAATCCACAGAGTTCCTCTAGAGCTTAAGCTTACTGGTTTTAGAGGCTACTGTGTACCAGGAATAAGAGGCCTTTTAAGAGACTGTCCAGGGGTAAACAGAGAGGGAACCTCTCCGCTGCCAAAATGGACAGCAAAGCTGCTTTCCGAAGCCGGACTGGAGAAACGGGTTGAGAAGCGCAGGTGCCGCCTGTCTGGACTTGGGGAGGTCTCCGCCGTTCAGCGGGGAGATGCTCCCCAGATGGAAATGCAAACAAGCACATGCCAGAGTGCTAGACTCCGTGGCCCTTGCTTCGCTGGGTCCCTGTGACGACCCCTACCCTGCAGCAGCGGCCCCTTCAGGAAGGCGGGCGGGTTGTCAGCTAGTCTGGAATCACTGACTTCCTTCCCACACCTGATGAGCGGTTTGACAGAGCCTGACACGGGGCTGCCCTACTTGTGAGCAGAGCAGTGGAAACCGAGCGCTGAGGCTCAGAACTGCTGACTCAAGGCTCTGGAATAGAAGAGCAATCCAGAAGGGCTGGGCCAGAAATAGCAGCCGTGAGCATCTTCTGCGAGATGATTCGCATAGCATCTGAGAGCAGAGGGGGTGACTGAGTGTGACAGTGAGTGTGTGTGTGTGTGTGCAGGCATGTGTGTGTCCACCTATGTGCTACCAAACCCTAAAAACGCATCCTTCTTTTCACAAGCACTCCACAGGCCCTGCCCTGTAATTCCCAAGGCACTTGCCTATCTGTCACTGGATGTAATTAGCTTTTAACCGTGCCTAAAGAGAAGGGATTATTTTTCCCCAACACTCAGATTTTTAAGAATTGATCTCTCCACAGGAAGACAATCTTTCCATGACAACAGACTGACCCAATTCTGCCTCATCCCGCTGACCTTAAGAAAATGTGTGAGAGACATTTCTAGGTCTCCTGACAGCTTTCAGAGGCTGATGACTTATAAAAAGTTCAGTGCAGAGTAAGTGCATGGTATATTCACATTTTTTTTTTCATCTCTTTAAGCCATTAGTCCAGAAAAAGATGAAGGGGATCCCAATTTATGTGAACGTTACCAAGGGGTGGTGACTGTCCAGCCCGGGAACATGCCTCTGGTCCCCTAGCATCAGGGGTACCAAAGGTTCCCGGTTTCTGGAAGGTCAGCTTTGCTCTCCACAGGGGCCTGCTCTGACCCTTACAAACTAGGGTGGCCGCCATCCCCAGGCACCCACAGCATCCAGCTTCTCCTTACAAAGCAGAGGTCTGGGCCAGGCCTGCTCCCGGAGGGTTGAGGCTATGCCTCCCATGTGCCCCACAGAATGCCCAGTGCCAGCACACGGAGACCTTCAACAGCTCTGGGTGGACAGAGGGGTGAGCAGATCTGTATTTAAGAGACATAGAGGAGAGAGGCAGAAACCAAAGTCCTTTCCAGTGAGGTCAGAGCTGAAGGAGGATCAGCGAAGTGACCCCGAAGACTACGTCTTCTCACTGGTATCCCATGCAAGTGCCAGCCCCGCCACCAACCTCATCACCCTCCTCTGGCAAGTCCTGATTTCTGTGTGTGTGATACTAGGAGAGACGGCCAGGCTGGGTGCCCAGGAATGAGGTCTGACTTAAACTCTTCCCCAGACACCTAAATCAAAAAGGTGAATGGGGAATGTTTTCACTCATCTGAATCCTTAAACCGACCCAAAGAAGTTACTTAACTCTCCTGTTTTCTCATCTGTGCAATGGAAATAATAATAATCGTACCTTCTCACCAACATGGACAGTGTAAGATTTAAATGAGATGATATATGGAAAGTTCTTAGTACAGCTGCACCAGGCACACAGCAAGTGCTCCATCCACATTACCTGCTGCTGCGGCTGTTTTGCGAAAAAGCAAGAGTCACTGTGTCCAGCGGAGGACTCAGAGTCCCTGCTTCACTGACTCGTAACAGCATCTCTGGGACACCAAGCCCAGAGTGCCTCATTCAGGAGTCAGAAGCTGGCAGGCTTCTTGCGGGAGTCCAGAGATGACCCAACCCAAACTCCTCCCATTGCAGTTTTGCTCTAGGAGCCTGTGACCTTAGGCAAGGCCCTGACCTCACTGAGCCTCAGCTTTCCCATCTGTAAAATGGTGACAACAAAAATGGGGAGCTGTGATATGGAAACCTGAGAAAGGCCTCAGAGCCTGTGGTTTCGCGAAGCCGGATGATGGTGTTCAGTGAGATGGTTTTTAGACAGAGTCGGGGTCAGGGCTGCTGAGGTGGGGCACAAAGGTGGGCAAGTCATCCCCAAGGAGCCAGGAGAAAACACCAGGGGCTCCATGCTGGGTGGAACCATGTGGGCTCTGCACCCCTTCCACCCTGAGCCCAGCCCAGGCAGGATGGGGAGGAAATGCTGGGAGAGGGCCTCGGAGACCGGGAGACTCGTCCAGGAGCCTCTGCCCAGAATCACAGCCCAGCTGGGAATGGGATTCCTGCGGGGTCCCCTTCCCAAGAATGTGCCTGTGTCTATGGGGGCACCACTGTATCCCCAGAGCCCGGCTTCAGGCCAGCCCACAGCAGAATGAACGAATGCAAGCCCGAAAGACCGACTCCTGTCCTCCCCAATCCCATGGTCACTGCCCTAGTTTAGGCCACCATCGCCTCCCTTTGCATCATGGTAATAACTCCAGTGGCCCAGAGACTTCCAGCCTCTCCTCGCCATCCACCCTCCCCTTGGCCTCCAGAGACAGTTTCCCAGACTAAATCCGGTCCTGACTCTCCCCTGCTCAAAAAGAGGAGACAATCCTTTCACTTCGTGGAACTTCCCAGCCTGGCTGCAGATCTGAAAATCACTGCCACATCCTCCTCCTGGTCCCTCTAGGCTTCTCCCGACTGGCCGGCTGCTGCAAACTGCCCAGCCTCCCACCAGGCCCTGCATCTGTGGCTCCCCCTCCCTGAGGTGCCTTCCAGCCTGCTCTGTTGGGTCCTCTGTTCTCAACTCTGCTGGAGAGCCGACACGTGGATCACAGTGTCTGTCTACAGAACAGCCTTCTCTGTCTGCCCCCGTTCTCCCAGCACCCCTGGGCATCAGGGAAGTTGATGTTGATCAAATGATAGCTCAGTTGGTGAAGAATCCACCTGCAATGCAGGAGACCCCGGTTTGATTCCTGGGTTGGGAAGATCCGCTGGAGAAGGGATAGGCTACCCACTCCAGTATTCTTGGGCTTCCTTTGTGGCTCAGCTGGTAAAGAATCTGCCTCCAATGTGGGAGACCTGGGTTTGATCCCTGGGTTGGGAAGATATCCTGGAGAAGGGAAAGGCTGCCCACTCTAGTATTCTGGCGTGGAGAATTCCATGGACTGTATAGGCCATGGGGTCGCAAAGAGTTGACCATGACGAAGCAACTTTCACTTTTCAACTGTGGAGCACCAGGCGACATTTTTCACTGACCTCATTTGCTCTTCACAGTTACCTCCAAGAGGCGGGTACTACCCAGCCTCATTTCACAGATGGGTCAACAAAGGCTCAGAGTGGTCAGGTAACTTGTCCAAGGTCACATAGCTCACAGATGGGCCAGGAGCCCATCTCTCTGACTTTATGCACCTTCCCCTGCACCGTGTCACACATGCGATATGGCACAGAATCGACCCAGGATATGCGTGCTGAGTGGGTGGATGGACACAAATGAGCGGAGGACTGGATAGGGGGATGGACAGATGGACAGATGGATAGAAACAAAGCAGAAGACACACTACAGGATCACTGAGACTCAGAGCACTCAGCACGTCCTGCCGCTGAGAGCACCCGGCCTGTGACTTCATCTCCTGAGTCCAAGTATAACAGAAACAGACTCACCAACAAAGGCCCCAACAACTGGAGATAGGGGGCCCTGAGCTGAGCATGTTCTGACAAGGAGCCCCTCTCCCACCCTACCTCCCTGGGGTCCTGTCTCTGTCCCGGCTCCTCCTTCAATTTGGGGGTCTACTTCTCCTCCTGCTCCTGGCAACCCCCTTGTACCTCCTGCTGGGTCTGAGGGCTCAAAGGCATACCTTTAGTTTGGAAGAAAAGCAGCCCCCTGAAATGCAAAATCTACAATTATAAAGTGGCAGCCAGCCTAACAAAGCCTCCGGGGCACCACTGGGAATGGGGAGTGAGCTTGCAGGTTTCTCACTGCCCTGACACCTCCCACCAAACCGGAGCTGGGCCAGGCAGGCCCTCACTGGCTCCTCAAACTTCCAAGGCCACCCCCTGCTCCTCACTGAGGCCCAAGTCAGGTTGGACTCCCTTCCAGGCTTTGGAGAGGGTCCTGGGACTTCAGCCCAGAGTGGGGGGGTCTCCCAGCTGTGCCCCAATAAGCAGGGTCAGGGGAGCGCTGCCTGGTGGCCTGCTTTCCCTCTCCCCCCAGAAACGGGAAGAAGAATTTGAGGGCTGGAGCATGGGGCCCGTGCACTCCACGCAGGCTCTGCCCCAACTGGGGAGCCCACCTGCTGCACTGTGTTTGGAGAGGCGGGTACCAGCCTCCCTCCCTCCCTGGGCTCCTGGGGCTGAAGCCAGCCAGGTGTAGCTCCCCATCACACCCACCACAAACACTGGGAAGGTGAGCAGCTCACAAACACCAGGGCCTGTTCATGAGACTGACTGAAAGCCAGGGAGGCCCAGGTCAGACGGCCTCTGCTGGTCCCGCCAGGATGGGGATGCTTGGCAACATAGCCACACCCAGGATGCCCTGCAAGAAGCTGGTCTGACAGGCAGGAGGGTGGCTGAAATGGACCATGAGGCCAGATCAGACCCCAGTCTGCTTGGTACAGTGGCTCGTCATCAGCAACCCCAAGAATGGTCCTGACCGGCTTCCCTGGTGGCTCTGCGCTGAAGAATCTGCCTGCCAATGCAGGAGACGTGGGTTCGATCTCTGGGCCGGGAAGATCCCCTGGAGGAGGACATGGCAACCCACTCCAGTATTCTTGGCTGGGCAATCCCATGGACAGAGGAGCCTGGCGGGCTACCATCCGTGGAATCAAAACAGTTGGTCACGACTCAGCAACTAAACCACCACCACCACCACCACCTACAAAATGAACCTCCGAGTGGACAAATGAACTGGCTCTGCATGCAAGGATGTGCAGTATTTCTCAAGGGGTTCACTTCCCGGACCTGGCGGGAGGAGGGGACCACCCTAGTTGGGGCCAGAGAGCAGGGCCCTCCGCTCCCTCTCCTGCTGGGCAAAGTTCTCAAATCCAGGAGAAGCACTGACAGAGAGCCAAGAGCTCTTGGGGGCTGCTGATGGCAGGCAGGGGCCGGGGACATCTCACCAGACACCCTGGTGAGCCCAGACCGCCTGCCTCTCCCCAAACCCCCAACTGCGTTCAGGGTGGCGTTTCTCAGGGCTGTTGTTCCCTGGCCTTCCTGCATCAACATGGAACCAGCTTCCTCCTTGCAAGAAGCTCAGCTGCCTTCCCCCGTCTCATTCCTTCCGGGCCGTCCAGGCAGCCACTGGCCAGGTTTCCAAGTTACCGTTTCCTTAAGGACAGCCATCCCCGGCAGGCAGAGTGGGAGGTCGGCTCTGATGTGGACTCAAGTTCACGTCTGCCTGGCCCACGCATCAACACAGGAGGCTCTTTGCCACAAGCCCCCCGAGGTCCCAAAACCCACGGTCAACTTCTGCCTGGCCCACGCATCAACACAGGAGGCTCTTTGCCACAAGCCCCCCGAGGTCCCAAAACCCACGGTCAGCGGTGGCTGCCTTGGCAAGAGTGAGGGCTTTGGACCTGCATTCCTGGAAATGCTCTATCTTCAGACTCTGTGCCTGGCTCCAGCCTCTCAAAGCTCAATTAATCGCTGCATAACGCCTTCCAAACGGCTTTAGTAGGTCAGAGTGTCTGCTGAGCACAAAGGCCACAGACAGGCCATGCTGCAGGAGCAAGGAAGGTCTGTCAGAGCACTGCCACCTTGGTGGACAGTGTCCCTCCCAGGATGAGCTCTTTGCTTCGGGCAGGGCTGGGAAGCAGAGAAATTGAAGCTCTCTTTCCTCCTCCCCTCCCTTGGACTCTGTCAAAGTCACATCTGTTCTCCCCAAGGCTTGCGGCCTAATGACTAGCAGTGGGCATGGGGGAGGGGTGGGGTGGGAAAACCCCAGAGAAAAGCCATTTGCACTGGAAATGTGGGTTTATGTCATCATTTCCACAGCAGCCATCAGAAGCAGGAGGAAGCTGCAGGAAGTCACCCGGCATGCTTGCAAGAACAGAACATCTGTCGATTCTGTAATAAGATGTGCCCTGGGCTTTCTTTGTTAAGACACCGGGTCTCGCTACCCTCCTGGTCCCCTCCAAGCCCAAACAGGGGAAGACAAAGCCACCGCAGTCGCCTGAGCATGGAGAAAACACAAAAACACAAAAAGAGCGTGTGCCAGCTCCAGCGAGAGAGGCCTGGCTGGAAACGGGCACTGGTGGTGGTTTAGTTGCTCAGTCATGTCCCACTCTCTGTGACCCCGTGGGCTGTAGCCCGCCAGGCTCCTCTGTCCATGGAATTTTCCAGGCAAGAATACTGGAGTAGGTTGCCATTTCCTCCTCCAGGGGATCTTCCTGACCCAGGAATCGAATCCAGATGTCCTGCATTGAAGGCAGATTCCCTACTGACTGAGCCACCAGGTAAACCTAGAAATCGTACTGATGAAGGATATATCTCTGAATCATGAGACCAGCGGGGACCTCAAACTCTAGCCTAGACCTGAATAACAACCTCCATCTCAGTGAAATGAAATTTTCATCGGTGCATTTTTGAAACTTGCTTTGAAAACTTCCAAGGAGCCGGCAAAGGCAAAAAGACAGGATTTATGTGGATCCCTGGATCCAGGCCACAGTCCCGTTATAAAAAGCAGCCATGGAAAGGGTGGAGGGTGGAGCTGGCAACCCTGAAGGCACAGCTGAGATGTACTTAGGGCTATGGGACTGCAGCTGCCCCTGGTCCCACCCAATCCACTGGGCCAGGACACGGAGCCCTAAACCCTGGGGGCCCTGATCCACCCTGAAACCATTCCTGCCCTGCCAAGCAACTGGAGAGATCCTTCAAAAACACAAATCTGCTCAAATCTGTGCTTGCCTTGGTGCTTCTGGACCTTCTTAAAATAAAGCCCTAAGCGCCAACAGTTCAGTGATCAAAGTTGGAACAACAATCTGAGTAACCAAATAAAGTAGTATTGTACTGTATAACTCATAAAATAGATACCCTTGAATCCAGAGTGATATAAATAAATGACTGAATACATCAATAAATGAGGGACAAGAGACAAATCTCCCATATAAACTTCCAAAAAATTTTGGATAGATAACCCCCGTAAAAGAAGGGGCACAACGTCCCAGTCTTGAGGTGTGCCCACAGTGACTCCTTCCAAAGAGGACAATATGGAAAAGGGGAAAAAAGAGAAACTTGATGGTGGAGAAATCTTGCAAACATGACCCCAGCCGAGCGATCAAGGTCAACACAAACAGAGATAAACCACGCTCAGAGTAAGCACCCTTGACATGATGTGATGAAAACGGCATTTAACCTGTGATCTTCCTCCCCACACCCCATAAGTCTGATCAGAAGAAAAACGTCAGACAAATCTCAACTATGGGACAAAACACCTGACCGGTCCTCCTTAACACTGTCAAGGTCACCACGCACAAGAAAGTCTGAGAAACTGTCACCGCCAAGAAGAACCTAAGGAGGCATGGAGACTAAATGCTATGTCATGTCTTGGATGGGGTCCTGGGACAGAAAAAGGACATTAGAGGAAAAAAATATGGAAATCAGAATAAACTAAGGACTTGAGTTAGTAATCGTGTGTCAGTACTGGTTCATGAATTGTATCAAATGTACCCTGCTACTGTTAAGGTGTTAATAACAGGGTAAACGGTGAGTGAGTGATAGTTATGCTTGTGTAAGTGGGAACTCTCTATTCTATCATCTCAGTTTTCTGGTAAAGCTAAAACTATTCTTAAAAGAAATCTATTAGGACCTCCCTGGTGGCCCAGTGGTTGAGGATCTGCCTGCCGATGCAGGGGACATGGGTTCAATCCGCCCGTGGTCCCAGAAGATCCCACACGCCACGGGGCAACTAAGCTCATGCACCACAACTACAGACAAGCCCCCACTCCCTGTAACTGGAGAAAGCCGGCACACAGCAAAAATGATCCAGCACAGTCAAAAATAAATAAATATTAAATAAATAAAATTTTTTTAAAAAGAAATATATTTTTAAAAAATTCCACCAGGAAAAATGATAAAGGCCCCCAATCCTTCCCATGAGCCACGGTGTGCCAACCACCTGCCCCTGTGCCCTGGGCCACCCCCACCCCTGCCTCCTCCACAAGAACCTTCAGCTTTGCTCTTGTCTCTATCTTCGAGGTTTCTGCAGACGCTGCGCCTTCCCTTGCCCATGCATAGTTAAGTCCGCTCAGCCTTCAGCTCTCAGCTTGGAAGTCACCTTCCCCGGGGAAGGCTTCGCCAGTCACCCAGATGGAAAGAGGTTCCTCTGCCACCCGGCACTGCACCCCTCTTCTGACCCATTCACGACTGCTCGCTCAGCTGTCTTCCCCAGCGAGCTGTAAGAGCCACAGGGGCAGGGCCTGTCTATGGCCCAGAAAAGCCCAGGTTCATACTACTGAACCCTAATATGCATGAATGAATGAGATTCAGAAGCAACTCAAGAAGACTGGCTCCAAGGAATAAACCCCAGGGGTGAGGTGAATCAGATGCACCTTGTGTGCGAGGTCTAAAATGTGGAACCCAGGTGACCTCAGGGAGGGGACCCTGAGCAGATGGGTACTTCCGGTACAGTCTGGATGACATAGTTGTTTTGGGTGCAGTTTTTGTGTGTGGGGGGGGGAGATTTCGTCAAAAACTTACTCCAGCCCTTGGATAAGCTTGGTTCTTTTTCCTTTTTTAATGCTTCCTTTTTTAAATGTTTCACATTTAGTTTTTTAAAAGATGTAACCTAAAGGCAGAGGCTACTCTGAGTGGCAGTTATGGGCTGTCGTAACTTTTTTCAAATTGAGATATAACTTACAGACACTGAAATTCATCCTTTTCAGATGTTGAGTTCCAAGAACTTTGACATATACAGTCATGTAACCTCCACAACCATCAAGGCATGGAACATTTCTATCATGCCCTAAAGATCGCCCGTGGCCTTCTGTAGTCAATCCCCAAACCCAGATCCCAGCCCTGGCAACCACAGACATGGTATCTACTCCTTACAGCTTTGCCTTTTCCAGAATATCAAACAAACGGACTCAGATAACATGTAGTCTTCTGGGTCTGACCTTTCCCACTTAGCATCCTATAGTTAAGATTCATCTATTTTGTTGCATGAATTAGTTGTTTGTTCCTTTTCTTGCTGAGCAGTAGCCTATAGGATAAATAGACCAGAACTTGTTTATTCATTCACCAGCTGGTAGACATTTGGGTTGTTTCAGTTTGGGGGTGATTATGAATAAAGCTGCTGAAAACATACAAGTTTTTAGGTAGATACATATTTTCATTTTTCATGGATAAATATCTGAAAGTGGCTTTCCTAGATCGGATGGTAGATGTATGTTTACTTTTTAAGAAACTAAAGGGCAGACTATTTAAGAATCTTACTTCTTTCTTAAACACGTTTTTATCAAGCACCTACTATGTCCGAAGGCAAACCAAGAGGGTCTCCCCAAATACCGACGAATGAATGCTCCTGCAATCTCACCACCAGAAGCCAGGCTTCCCAGACCTTTCTCCCTCAGCCTCAGGCCAGCAGTAGTAGGTAAGGCAGTGCCCTGGAATCAGGAGGGGTAGGAGGAGGTACCCTGCTCTGCCACAAAGGAGCTGAGGGATTGCAGATGAATTATCCCACCCAGCCCTCTGGGTCTCCAGACCAACAGAGCAGCAGGTAGATCTCAGGAGATGATGGGAGGGAAAGAGCTTCTACTCCAAGATGCACCATCCAGATAAGAGGGACTTCGACTAGCTCCATCCCCACCTACTGCCTCCCCAGTAGTAGACTTTCTGAGGTCACAGGCTACCCATTCACAACACACCCAGCTGTGTTTAGCTCTACACAAGAAAAGGCCGTTCAAGAACATTCTTTATAGGACTCAGTAGCTAAGCAGAAAAGTTTCTAATCAGCATCAATTGTTTTGCATAGAAACAGGATTTCTGACTACGTGCTGTGAGGGGCCACCATACTCAGATATTTAGTCAAACACCACTGTAGATGTCACTGTGTAGATATTTTTTTAGATGAGTCATTATTATTCAGTCACCCAGTCCTGTTTGATTCTGTGCGACCCCATGGACTGTAGCACACCAGGCCTCCCTGTCCCTCACCATCTCCCGAAGTTTGCCCAACTTCATGTCCATTGCATCAGTAATGCCATCCAGCCATCTCATCCTCTGATGCCCTCTTCTCCTTCTGCCCTCAATCTTTCTGAGCACTGGGGACTTTTCCAATGAAAGTAACATTTAAACCAGTAGACTTTGAGTAAAGAAGATTACCCTTCATAATGTGGGTGGACCTCACCCAGTCAGTTGAAGGCTTTAAGACAGAAAGACTGAGATCCAACAAGGAAGACGGAGGTCTGCCAGTACGTGGCCTTTAAACTCCAGTTACAACATCGGTTCTTCCCCAGGTCTCCAGCCTGCTGGCCTGCCTTGCAAATTTTGGATTTGCCAGTCTCCACATTCATATGAGCCAATTCCTTAAAATAAATTTCTCTCTAAAGAGGCAGCGCGTGCTAAGTCGCTCAGTTGCGTCTGACTCTGTGACCCCATGGACTGTAGCCTGCCAGGCTTCTCTGTCCATGGGATTCTCCAAGCAAGAATAATGGAGTGGGTTGCCATTTCCTACTCCAGGCTACAGAGGCAAACCTCAGAGGTATTACAGGTTTGGTTTCAGGCCACCATAATAAATCAAGTATCACAATGAGGTGAGTCCGAGAATTTTTTGGTTTCCCAGTGCAAAAAAGTTATTTTTATACTATATGTAGACTAGTAAGTGGGCTGTACTATGTGTAAAAAAAACCAATGTACATACCTTAATTAAAAAAAAATACTGCTAAAAAATGCTAATCAGTGAAAAATGCTAATTACTGAGCCTTCGGTGAGTCATAATCTTTTTGCAATAGTAACATCAAAACTCACTGATCACAGGGACTTCTCTGGTAGTCCAGTGGTTAAGGGGCCTGGGTTCCACTCCTGATCGGGGAACCAGACGCCGCATGCTACACTAAAAGCCTGCATACCACAACTAAAGATCTGCCACAACTCAGAGCCAGTGCAGCCAAATAAATAAATAAAATAGGTAAATATTAAAAAGATCACTAGTCACAGATCATCATAACATATATAGTAGTGAGAAAGCTTGATGTGGCACAGAAACACGAAGTGAAAAAACGCTGTTGGAAAAATGTCACCAACAGACTTCTCAACTCAGGGTTGCCACAAGCCTTCACTCCGTAAAAAAAACTCAGTATCTGCAAAGCACAATAAAATAAGTTATGCCTGTATATGTGAATATGTATCCTATTAGTTCTATTTCTCTGGAATACGCCGACTAATACATGAATGCTCACACAGGGCATCCCCACTGTTACATGGAGAGCTTGCTCGCATGGGTAAACTTCAGATCAACCACAGGCCAAATGATCATACATGGCATCACGGGTCCAAACTGTCAACACCTTGTTAGCATCCTTCTAAATGCAGCTCCTCCAGGCCTTATGGGGTAGAGACGGCCAGGTCCCTCCTTTCTGGGAGCAGCAGCTAAGAGGGAGGGTTCTCTACAATACCTGTTTAAGTCCTTGGCCAGACGTTGGCAGGAGGGAACGGAAGCTTCGACTCCATCACCAGCTGGGGCGGAAGGCAAAGATACGTATTCTGAGGCCGGGGCAGTGAGATCCACACGGGCAGCAGCTGGGATGGTGCTGGGGACACAAAGGGAGAATTATTCCCAGTGGAACTCGGCTCATTAATGGCACATTCATCAGCCCCCCTCACCCCTCCCAACCCACCCACACACATGGCGTGGGGTATTTAAAGACCCAGCACACTGCTGGCCGGGGCACCCCACAGGGTTCCCCAGGCCTCTGCTTAGAGACAGTGGAGGGGGGTGCACCCTTCAGTGCAGCAGCCCCCAGGCCAGGCCGTGAATCCCCCTCCCCACGGAGCCTGCAGCAGAACCCAACCCGGGGTTTCTTTGACGAGCAGCTGGGGTGTGAGAACACTCTGAGCTGTCTTGAGTTTTGTTTTATCCTATGAATTTCTAATCGCTTTTTAATAGGCAGTGAATCTCTGCGAGTTGAAAATTAAAATACAATTTTGCAAACTCCCCAGGATGTGCCCCCACCAAATCTGAGGCTGAGAAAAGTCCAGGTGGAGTAGCTGATGGGTAATCAGGGAAACTGCACCAGGGACCTGGCGGGATGCCTTTTCCCTGGTGAAGGCTTTTCAGAGCAGAGCCCTGTCCCTGGTTCAATGGGTGAGTGCCCCCTGCTGGACATACAGGGGAATGCCGGGAGTGCAGGGTGGCCTCCAGCAGGTGGGAAGGCAGGAAGGACGGCCACCTGCAAACATGCCCTTGGAATCAAAAGGCACCAGGCCGGGAGCCCAAAAGCGGTGTTCGTTTTCCCCCTTGGCAAAGGCAAGACGAGCGATGCCACCCACAGACTTCCAGGGAGGGTCAGCCTTCCCAGCCTCTCAGCTGTCTACACGGCTGTCCGGGGTGGGGCTGGAATAAGAAGGGACTCAACACCCAGAGCCTGAAGCCCAGCCAGAGGTCGAAGCTGGGGTTACAAGTTTCACAGCCTCGTGGCGGGGACTCATTTCTTCCCTGTGGGCGTGAGTTCCTGCAGGAAGCTCCCCCACTGCAGGAAGGTAGGAGGCTCGGCCTTCCGTGTCATGGTTCTGCTAATCTCCACCTCCTCCAGGTCCACCTACGAGGTGGCTTCCTGGCCTGAAGGACGGGTGTGCAGCCCCGTACCCTGCCCAGGCGAACAATTCTGAGTCCTGGCTTGGTCTTCACTCATCAACAGCTACAAAAACAGCAGCAGCTCACCCTGACTGATGCCCAGTCCTGCATGCGGATCCTGGGTGCCCAGGTGTGAGTGGGGCTCTGTTCTAGGTGCCTGACCCTGTGTGCCTGGTCCTGTGTTAGGAGCTTTATGTATGTAACCTCAGGAACCCCTACCACCAACTCTGAGTCATATGCCATCATCCTCACTCAACAGAGATCAAAGCTAAGGCTCAGTACTTGCTTTGGCAGCACATACACTAAAATTGAAAAGATACAGAGAAGATTAGCATGGCCCTTGTGCAAGGATGACACGCAAACTTGTGAAGTGTTAAGATATTTCTGAATGAAGAGACTAGCATGGAAACATATACAAATACATAGCCAGTGGGAATTTGCTGTGTGACTCAGGGAACTCAGGGCTTCCCAGGTGGCACTAGTGGTAAAGAACCCATTTGCCAAAGCAGGAGACGTAAGAGATGTGGGTTCGATCCCTGGGTTGGGAAGATCTCCTGGAGGAGGGCGTGGCAACCCAATCCAGTATCCTTGCCTGGAGAATCCCCATGGACAGAGCAGCCTGGGGGGCTACAGTGCCTCGGGCCGCACAGAGTCGGACACCACTGAAGTGAGTAAGCACGCACGCACACACGCAAGGAGCTCAAACCGGGGCTCTGTGATCACCTAGAGGGGTGGGATGGAGTGGATGGTGGGAGGGAGGTTCAAGGAGCTCAAACCGGGGCTCTGTGATCACCTAGAGGGGTGGGATGGAGTGGGAGGTGGGAGGGAGGTTCAAGGAGCTCAAACCGGGGCTCTGTGATCACCTAGAGGGGTGGGATGGAGTGGGAGGTGGGAGGGAGGTTCAAGAGGGAGGGGACATATGTATACCTATGGCTGATTCATGGTGATGTATGGCAGAGACTAACACAACATTTTAAAGCAATTATCCTTCAATTAAAAATAAATAAGTTAAAAAAACCCTAAGGCTCAGAGAGGTGAGGTCACTTGCCCAAGGTCACAGAGTGGGAAGTAGAGCCAGGATATGAACCCAGACTCTGAATCCTCAGCCACCTCCCTGCCCACTTTCTAGCGGACTCCCCAGCACACGCCTGGAAGCCCCTAACTCCTCCTCAGAGACACACATCACCAGGGTCTCAAAGACCACTAGGAGACTGAATACCGTGAGGACAGGGGCCGTATCTGTCAAGAGTCATCCCAGCGGCCCAAAGTCTAGCCGGGCCACCCTCAGTGGGCACTCAGACAGGCAGAGGAAGAGCCGGGAGGGGGGTCCCGAAGGGCTATGACCACACCAGGTTTGGGGAGCAGGAGCAGAGCTGGAACCCACAAGACCTTCACCCCTGGGCCTCATGGAAACAAGGAGCAAAACAGATCAGAGAGTAATGACCCTGGGTAAGCTCAGAGCAAGGCAATCCACACATGAACAAAAATTACAATGAGTTTGTGGACAGGACCAGCAAACGTGCAAAGTGGGGTTACAGACGGCACAATGCCTCAGCCCTTCAAACTGCTGTTTGTAACAACATGGGCAGTGGCTGAAATATTTTGTAAATGTACGTGCTCAGACACTTTGTGACCCCATGACCTGTGGCCCACCAGGCTCCTTTGTCCATCGGATTTCCCAGGAAAGAACACTGGAGTGGGCTGCCATTTCCTTTTCCAGGGGATCTTTTCAACCCAGGGATCAAACCTGCGTCTCTTGCATTTCCTGCATTGGCAGGCATATTCTTTACCACTAGGGCCACCTGGGAAGGTATTTCATAAAGGAATGACTCAAATGAATAATGCAAATTACTGGGGGCTGTTAAACTCCTTAAGAAAGCCATTTCACCATCTAGAAACTGACACTTATTCCTATTCATGAGCAGTGAACAGGCTACTCACCAACCCAAACTCCTAATCTAAAATTTATTTTCTAAGGAAATTACACTGGCCGGGCCCCTTCCTCTGCACAACCCCTGAAGATCTTATTTTGCTGTTGTTCAGTTGCTTAAGTCGTGTCCGACTCTTTGTGACCGCATGGACTGCAACACGCCAGGCTTCCCTGTCCTTCACCATCTCCTGAGAATTTGCTCAGATTCATGTCCCTTGAGTTGGTGATACTATCCAACCATCTTATCCATTGCCACCCCATTCTCCTTTTGCCTTCAATCTTTCCCAGCATCAGGATCTTTTCCGATGAGTTGTCTCTTTATAACAGGTGGCCAAAGTATTGGAGCTTCAGCATCAGTCCTTCCAATGAATATTCAGGGTTGATTTCCTTTAGGATTGACTGGTTTGATCTCCTTGAAGTCCAAGGGACAAGAGTCTTCTCCAGCACCACAATTCAAAAGCATCAGCTTTTCAGCACTCAAGCCTTCTTTATGGTCCAACTCTCACATCCATACATGACTACTGGAAAAATCATAGCTTTGACTAGACGGACCTTGGTTGGCAAAGTAATGTCTCTGCTTTTTAATATGCTGTCAGGTTGGTTATAGCTTTTCTTCCAAGGAACAAGTGTCTTTTAATTTCATGGCTGCAGTCATCATCTAGAGTGATTTTGGAAACCAACAATATAAAGCCTGTCACTGCTTCCACTTTTTCTCCTTCTATTTGCCATGAAGTGTCTTATTTAACGCAAACCAAGGACAGGTGACACAGTTTGTGGTTCTGCACTTTACGACTCCCATCAAAGTGCAAGGAAGGGTTTCCGTCTTTGAAAACACTGGCAGAGGGCAGGCTCTGCCGGCTCAGAACAAGGCCAGACCCACAGAGGAAGCACAAAGGCCATCTCATTGTGATGAGGATGCCCCGAGGCTGACTGCCCCGCCCCTGAGAATGCCTGGGGTCCCCTCAGCTCTCTGGCCTGGAGACCAGGGTGCCTGCCCCCTCCACCCTTCACTTCATTGGCACCTGGATCACCAGGGCCACACCCGTCCTGCATTTGCCTGTTCCCATCAGCTAAAGGCACCAAACAAATGACTCAACAGCTCTCTTAAGAATGACCACACCCCTCCCTCCCGGTCTGCAGCCTGCCCTTGGTCCAACCCCAGAGGCGGGGAGGTCAGATCCCAACAGGGAAGGGCTCAGTGACTCACGATTGAAGCTCTGGCATGTGGGCACCTACTGATGCCTCCAGACCCCATAAAACTCCTCCTCTTCCCTCCTAACCCTCCTCCTCTCCCCCCTAATTTCTCCCCAGCTTGGCAAGTGGCCCCACCAGATAACCAAGCCCTGGACCCGAAGTTGAAACTGTCCTGGACTCTCCCCCCATCATCACCCTTTGTGCTGAGTCACCTCCCTTTTCCTTCCAGAATCTGCCCTCTTTGTCCTGCTGGTCCAGGCCGGCAGCCTCTCTGAGCGGGTCTCCGGCACATCCTGCTTTTTGTCCCCTGCATCCAACTCCCCCAGACACCAGAATGCCCCATCTTGAGTTTCTGATAAGGTCCTTTCCTTGCGGAAGCCCTTGCCCACTTTCCACTATCTTACACCTAACAGAATGCAGGTGAAACTCCTGGGCTTCAAAAGCAGGGGCTCTATCAGCCTGGCTCTGTTCCCTCCCAGGTTTACCTTGTCGCTGTCCTGACCCCACCAAGCCAGTCTGGGGGCTCCTGGTAGTTTCTTGCCTCTGTGTCTTTCTTTGCCCCTGAATCCCCGCCTCCCTCTCTCAGATCCCCTCCTGTGCTAAGTGGCTTTAGTCGTATCTGACTCTGCGACCCTATGGACTGGAGCCCGCCAGGCTCCTCAGTCCATAGGATTCTCCAGGCAAGAATACTGGAGTGGGTTGCCATGCCCTTCTCCAGGGGATCTTCCCAACCCAGGGATCGAACTCGCATCTCCTGCGTCTCCTGTATTGGCAGGCAGGTTCTTTACCACTAGCGCCACCTGGGAAGCCCTCCTAGCTTCCCCTCCTAGCTTCCCCTCCTAGCTGATCCCATAAGCAAGGAAGTGCCCCCAACCCCTGGCAGGGGTAATGATGCCCGCCCTGCATTGCTGGGCTGGGCTGGGCCTGGCTTCTGCATCTTCTGCTGTTTTCTACTAACTCATCCTCTTCTCTGACCAGAGTTTCGGCCACGGTGGTCTCTCCAGCCCCCAGCACAGGGCCAGGCCGGGACCAAGGATGAAACACTGAGCAGCTCTTTCCCTCCTGCCCCTGGCCTCCCAAACATGCAGGCCACCGACAGCAGGACAACTGTCCTCTCTTCTTGGAATCCCAGAGTGCAACCAGCTTGAGGTGGGACCAGCAACATAAGCCGCAGGAATGCAAATGAAAGTGAAGTGAAAACGCAGGGCCCCGCATTCCAAAAGGGTAAGACTTTCAGGAGGGTGATGGCAGAGTGTTGAACCAAGCACGGGGCCCCCAGCAACTGCCCATGTCACATGCCCTTGAAGCCAGCCCTGGTTCTGGCCTCCAAGCGGAAGCTTCCATAGGTGCCCCCTCACCCCCCGAAAAGCCTCCTGAGCTGCCAAAGGGCCATGCTGCTGGAGTAGAGATGAGGAGCAGTTAACCAGGTTGGCATTCCCTTGCCAGCTCCTGTCCACTCAAGTCTCCCTTGAGCAGCAGTGACTCGTCTTAGAGACTTTATCCCCAGGGAGTCAGGTCCTTTCCGATGTCCAGTACCACTCCCAGCCTCAGTAGGCATTCCGGGACAGCTGCCAAGCCCAGCGCTGAGGAGGGCACAGCCCTGAGATGGGGTTCACATCGCATTCTCAGCTGGCTTCTGCAAGGCGCTTACATTCACTTGCCCTTGACCTCTGTCCTTATAAAACAGGCCAGGAATAGGACTGTGAAGGCTTCCGGTTGTAGAAGTCCACTAATCCCTTTTCCTATTTAAGGAGTTAATCAACATTTCCTGTGGAAGAACAAAGAAACTGAATTGTCAAGTTTTTGTATTTTTGGAAGATGAAGGAAATGCTGATTTAATTTAAGCCCCCCTCTTTTTTTTTTAAAGAGAAGAGTTGACCCAAAAAAAGGCAAATAAACTCACCATACTGTTAGCAGACAGAAATGGCCTATTGATCAAGGCATCTTTCCTGAGAGGCCCAGCTGGACGAGACCTCTGAATCCTTCTCAACACAGATCCCTAGGTAACCACTACTAATGGGTAAGAGTTGGCCATCCAACTGCAGGACCTCACCAAGGTCATCACTAACAATAGCGGGTCCCGTTAGGCATGTGGGACGCAGTCTCTGCCCGCACAGGACCAGAGAACACAGAGAATGTTGCTTCGGGGCTTGCACTCAGCTCGACAGTCCTCCAGGCCCAGCTGTAGTGATTTGCTGTCACCAACTGTTGTCTTTTGAGTCCCTGTTCAGGGCTTTGGAGTCCTTCTTGGCAGACCCCCCACTGACCTGATAGCAGATTTCATTTCGGAGATCGGCTCGAGTTGCCAAGTTAAGCCCCTGTCCAAGGACAAACACCAGAGTGACCCTGGCTGTCACGGGAGGGTGATAACAGCCCCAAAGATACGAGCGGAGCGTATCACGTCCTGTCGGGCCAGATGGGCGGCAGCATCTTATCTCCCATTTCACATCGCCATCTGGAAGGTATTAGCCCAACAGCCCCTTCCTCACAGGCCCCTTGATTTTATTCTTCTTGAATCCCTAAGCGCACACGATCACGTAATAGGACAAGAGCTAAGGCCAAGACTTGGCTCAGACTGAAAGTGCAATGCAAGCCAAAGAAAAAAAAGCAATTGGAAATCGCTGGCTTGGAGAGCTATGCTCTGTCCATAGGAGCACCAGACAATCAGTCCAGCAGAGGCCTGGGGTTTGATACAAGGAGTTGCCGAGATGGGGGATCCAGGATCATCTTCCTTTGAGACACAGCCACCGAGAAGCAGCCAAGCCAAACTCAGAAGGTGCTCAGAGAGGCTTGCAAATTGGCTGGAAATTCCAAAGCAAGCACATCAAAAGATCTCCAGTCGCCAGCAGCAGCCCATGTGAGCATGTAAACAGCCCCTAAACACCACTGACCTTCAGATGTCCAGCCGGCTGTAGCCTGGTATCGCACATGTTAACCCTGAGCTGGCTTGTCAATTCCAACCCAGCACGTTCATACCCTTTTCACAGAGCAAGTCTGTGCTCAGAAGGGAGAAATTACTATTAAACTTGGCTGAAGCAAAACTTAATCAGGAAGGAAAATATTAACTAAAGGAAAAGTCGTAAATACCGTCCCAAGACCACAAGAGGCTTTGATCTGGGTTGGACCATCCAGCCCATTAATTCCCAGCATTGTCTTTCCCAGTCCTTTGCATCCTCTCTCCAGGTGCAAGACTCCTTGCGTGGTTACAGAGAATGAGAGATGTGGAATCAGAGGACCAACTGGAAGCTAATATCAGATATCCAAGATTTAACTACTTATTCAGAAAGTCAAAACCTATCTACTACATAAAGCAGCTCCAGAACCATGAAAAACCAGACCAAGAACAAGATCCTGTGCTACTTTGAACCATATGAAATTGCCAATATTTTGACAATTGCAAGTCTGGCAATTCATTTGCTTCAACCTAACAGCACCCAGCTCGACACTGGAAACTCAAAGCTTCTGAACAAATATATAGGTGCATCCAAGTGACTCAGCCTGCTGGGTACTGGTTACGTAAATTTGTCTCAAGAGCACGCAAATACCTTCAACATGTACCTCTGAAATGGTGTAAAGGAATCCCGTTATTCAGAAAAGACTTAGGTGATTACTTTTCTAAATTAAAAAAACAACAGTCCCACTTTATCAGTCTTAACAAGGTACTTGCCTAAATAATGGTTCAGCTAACCTTTCTGAAGTAGTTAAACCCACTCAGGCACATCCATAGCAGAAAGACAAAAAAAGAAATCTTATGGTACAAACAGAGGAAACCAAAATAAACCGCACTATTTGGAGCAAGAGGAACAACAGAAGCTGCAAGTCAGTATGAATTCCCTGTGCTTTTAACTTTGGAAAATTCTGAAGCTGCATTTCTGAATCGGGAAACTCTAGAGAGGCTATCACAGAGAGCAGGGGCTCTTCCCCATTCCTGGCTCTCCTGTCTGAAGTCGGAGATCAATCAGAAACTTCAGACACCAGGTCCTGGGTCAGGTGCTCCCCACCTTGAGCAGCTGTGAACGGCCTGACAGGTGAGGAGAAAGCATCTGGACACAGCTGCCTTACCCAGCGGTTCTCCGAGTTCGGACCCCAGACCAGCAGTAGCAGCAGCACCTGGGAACTTGTAAAAAATGCAAAGTTTGCGGGAGGGGGAGGCCCTCTCCAGACCTCCTGAATCAGACACTCAAGGAATGGGGCAGAAATCTGGGCTGGAACCGGGTTCTTCTGAGGCATGCTAACCTTTGGACCCTGCGGACATGACTCAGGTGAATAGTTTCCCAGCTGTATCCAGGGAGTCCTCAAGATCTAAAGAGACCCCTCTGCTCGGAGTCCTGACTGTTGAAAAAGCACCAGAGCTCCCAGATGTAACCAGGGTGCCCTGATTTACTCTGTTTAACAAATGGTAGTACAGCTGGATGGTTTCAATTGAAAAGCAATTCGGCTGCTTTATAAAAAAAAAATAGAAAATATTGAACAGATGGGAGTACAAGTGGCCACAGGCAATCTAGTCATTTGTAGAATGCTCTAGAGTGTCTGGGCTTGGCTTTCTGTGCCATCCCGGGATGCCAAAAGCCAAAGGGAAGCTCAACCACTGATAGCGGGTTCAGAGGCTATTCCCCAGGAGGGGGCAAGTCTGATGTTCTCCAGCGGCTTTAACTGGGCGGGGGGGGGGGGCGGCATTGAAATCCCGTCCATTGTATTTGGGAACTGCTGCAAGGACCAGGGTGTCCTGTCTGTTCTTATTCAGAAAGAAGAGTTCTTAAAAAGGAAAGATCCAGCACCAAAGAAATAGTAACGGCAGAAAGGAGAGAGAAAGCTCTGCTTTCCTTGTTTTAGCAAATTTTTTAAACATCTTTTTATTTAAGTTTAATTTTTTAACTTGAGGTCCCAACCGAGCTCGGGCAGGGTGGCAAAACTCCAGGGAGGATGTTCCAGACTGCCCTCTGCTCTGTTTTCTTCCTCCCTACCTCTCCTCACCTCTCCTGTCCCTGCTCTGAACAAGAACTTGGGTGATGCTATGGTCTGAATGTTTGTGTCCCTGGATTCCTATGTGGACATCCCAATGCCCAAGGTGACAACATTAGGAGGTGGGGCCTTCAGTAGGTGACTAGGTCATGAGGGTGGTGCCCTCATGAAAGGGATTAGTGACTATATAAAAGAGACCCTGCAGAGTTCTCCAGGCCCGCCACCCTGTAAGGGCATAGTGAGACATCCGCAACCAGGAAGAGGGCCCTCACTTGAACCATGCTGGCACCCTAACCGGGGACTTCCAGCCTTCGGAACTGTGAGCAATACTTTTTGCTGTTTTCTTTGTTTAGCTGCATCTTGTGGCATGCAGGGTCTTCCCCAGCGAGGGACTGAACCCATGCCCCCTGCACTGAAAGCTCAGAGTCTTAACCACTGGACCACCAGGGAAGTCCAATAATTTCTGCTGTTTATAAGTCACCTGGTCTGTGATATTCTGTTATGGCATCAGGAAGAGACTAAAACAGATGGGGTGAGTAGGCAGGGCCATTTCTGAGGTTTAAAAAGCCACCACCACACACCCAGAATGCTCTTCTTAATTACTCCCACAGAGCAGCAAAGTTAAATACAGTTGATTCTCTTTATTTGCAGTAATTACATTCTATAAAGTCATGTAGACACTGAATTAGCAAACACTGAACCACTGTTCCTAGGGGAAATACAGGGGTAGGCTCCTGTGAGCCACCGATTAAAATATAACCTTGTTTTATGTGAGTTTCTGTTTAAAACTATTTTAATATGTAGCTAATATGTATTCCTTAATATAAATTTATATATATTCCTTGGGGTTTCCCTGGTGCCTCAGTGGTAAAGAATCTGCCTACAATGCTGGAGATGCAGGTTTGATCTCTGGGTTAGGAAGATCCCCTGGAGGAGGGCATGGCAACCCACTTCACTACTCTTGCCTGGAGAATCTCATGGACAGAGGAGCCTGGCAGGCTATAGTCCATAGAGTCACAAAGAGATGGACATGACTGAAGCAACTTAGCAGGCATGCACACAATATATATTTCTTAATGTTGAATTCATAGAAAACAGCACTATAATGCACACTGAAGTGAAGCTTATCTAACACAAGCATTTTCTACATCAGGCTCATTATAGCCTTCTTGTGCTTTGAAACAGCAACATCACTAACAAAATGCACAAAATCAGGAAAAGCATGGCACTAAATATGGACTACCCCTTTCCCACCAATTTCCAGTAAGAATAGGACAATACAACTCTGGACAAAAGTCCAATCACACTGGCAAGGCACCAAAATCGCTAGTCGGCACAGAGATCTACCGAATCCTCCCACTGGGAAATAAAGCCAGAGGGCTGGCCAGGCTCTCAGCATGGATGTAATCGGTCCTTGGAACTTAGTCATCGGTTCCTTCCTGCATCCTGTGTTCACGCTTGGTCATGGTCACAGGTGACACAGCTTCTTTACTCGTGTCTTCCTCGGACTTGAGAAAGGCCAGTGATGTAGGCAGGACCCCATGGCATGGGGGAAGGAAGGAACCCAGTTCGCTGCAGCCAGTGGAGAAGTTCAGAACCTGGCTCAGTAGCCAAGCTGGACCTGCTTCAAAGCCCAGCTCTGCCACTCACTAGCTACATGTCCTTGAACACGTTGGTATCTCTGAGCCTCGGTCCGCTCATCTGTAACAGAGCAGTCATAACAGAACCCCCTCCTTCCTAGGGGTGTTGTGAGCATTTACAGTGAGCAGTCTGCATGGTCCCTACACCACAGAAAGTGCCCTCAGCGGGAGCTTGAAGAGCAGACATCACTGGACTACGGTGGGGCCTGGACAAGCCATTTAAAACACAGTCTCAGGGCGGGGAGAGGACTTTAGGGGCACCAGTAACACCGCGAGCGGACTTTAGTTCTCCTGAGAGCCGCCCAGCCAAGTCCTCCTGTAGCCTCTGCTCCCACGGCCCCTGGGCCTCCCTGGAGCTCTGAATAAGGATGATCTCAGCCCCCCTCCAGGCCCCACTAAGGGTGAGCCCCTCCTGCTGGCTGCAGCTGGAGGTCCCTCGGCCTTGGTAAAATGGTGGGGGAGGACTTCCTTGGTGGTCCAGTGGTTCAGAGAGCACCTGCCAATGCAGGAGACGTGGGTTTGACCCCTGGTCAGAGAAGACAACGAAGCCCATGCACCACAACTTCTGAGCCCATGCTCCAGAGTCCAAGAGCTGCAGCTCCTGAAGCCCGGGCACCCTAGAGCCCGTGCCCTGAAACAAGAGAAGCCACTGCAAAGAGAAGCCCGTGCACCACAACTAGAGAGTAGGCCTCACTTAGCAAAACCAGAGAAAGCCCATACGCAGCAGTGAAGACCCAGTGCAGCCAAAAATAAATATACATAAATAAATTTTTACAAATAAAATAAAAATGGTGGGGGTCAGGGAGCACCATGGGGGAAGGAAGGAAGCCAAGCAGGAGAACAGTAAGGCATGCCCAACTTCACCCTAGAAGCTTCTGCATACCCCTTGGGTGCTGAGGGTCTTGTTCCCCAGCTAGATTTCTCTTTAAGAAGTTAAACTCACACATAAGAACTATGGTTGGCTCCCACCAGTAACAGAAACATTCAGAATTGGATGTCAACATGCAGCCGCCTTAGAGCATCTGTTTCTGGCCTAGAGCTTCCTGCTGTGTCAACCCTACCCTGACATTTCTCCTCCACCAGGCAAACCTCCTCCCAGTTTATGAAGAGGTCTCGCAACACTGTCCCAGCGGGACAGCAGGAACGGATGGCCTGCCCCCTGAGACAGCTGGCTGGGAGGTGGCCAACACACACTGACCCCCAAGCAGACAGAGAAGAAGGCCCTCCCCATCACTTCCCTCTAACCAGGTTTAAATTCAACAAGATTTCCCAAGGGCCAGCCAGGCCAGGCTGGGTGCTGTGGTTCCGGAGGTTGCAACTGATCCAGTTCCTCCATTCACAGAGAGGGCCTCTGAGACAGATAATTCATAGGTATCTGAAAAGGGCAGTGACAACCGGGGCAAGGGTGGCCAAAAGAGTTCAGAGGGAGGCTCGGGTCTCAGCCTGGGGAGAAGGGACTCCGAGCCTGTTCCATTCACTATGGCTCCCCAGTGCCACGCACTAGGCAGCCAAAAGCAGCAGTTTTACTTATAAGATATAATCAAAATGTGTGTAGGGGAAATTCTCTGGCAGTCCAGTTGTTGGAGGATGGTGGGGAGGGCTTCCCAGGTGGTGCTAGTGGTAAAGAACTCGCCTGCAAACACAGGAGAATTAACAGAGGTGGGTTCAATCACAAGGTCAGGAAGATCCCCTGCAGGAGGGCTTGGGAACCCACTCCAGTATTCTTGCCTGGAAAAACCTATCGACAGAGAAGCCTGGTGGGCTATGGTCCATAGGGTTGCAAACAGTCCAGAGAGGACAGAAGCAACTTAACACACACACACAACAGTTGTTAGGACTCTGTGCTTGCACTGCTCAGGGCCCAGGTTTGATCCCTGGTGAGGAAACAAAGATCCCACAATCGCACACTGAGGTAAAAAATAAAGTCAAGGCTCTTTTAAAAAGCAGAGACATTACTGTGCCGATAAAGGTCCATATAGTGAAAGCTATGGTATTTCCAGCAATCATGTATGGATGAGAAAGGTGGACAATAAAAAAGGTTGAGCCCGGAAGAATGGATGTCTTTGAACTGTGGAGCTGGAGAAGACTCTTGAAAATCCCTTGGACTGAAAGGAGATCAAGCCAATCAATCCTAAAGGAAATCAATCCTGAATATTCATTGGAAGAACTGATGCTGAAGTTGAAACTCCAACACTTTGGCCACCTGATGCGAAGAACTGACTCACTGGAAAAGACCCTGATGCTAGGAAAGAGTGAAGGCGGGAGGAGAAGGGGACGACAGAGGATGAGACGGTTGGATGGCATCACCGGCTGGATGGACACGAGTTTGAGCAAGCCCCGGGAGCTGGTGATGGACGGGGAGGCCTGGCGTGCTGCAGTCCATGGGGTTGCAAAGAGTCGGACACGACTGAGGCACAGAAAAACAATGAACAACATGTACATATACACTCAGGTTCAGCTTCCGGGAGACCTCTGGGACGGCAGTGGCTCCGCCCCTCTGCCGGGGCAATTTGCATACGATCGTTGCCAACAGCGATTTGCATTGTAATTGGTGAAGCAACAAACACTTTCTCAGTTTCAGTGAATAACTCCCTTAGATTAAGCTATTATTGCACTAATACAGTAAAAAAAGGGGGGGAACAAATGCCGAATTGGTTTTTAATGGAATTCACCCTCAGCGAAAAGGTTTTAATTCTGTCCACTATAAATACCTATGGAGTGATACTGTAACTCGTGCTCGCTTCGGCAGCACATATACTAAAATTGGAACGATACAGAGAAGATTAGCATGGCCCCTGCGCAAGGATGACACGCAAATTCGTGAAGCGTTCCATATTTTGCTTTTTCTATCCCCCATATCCATATCCATAATCTATTCACATCTGTACCGGTGCTGTAACTCGCTCATAAGCAAGGTAACTTAACCCATCGAGGGCCCCCGGATTCAGCCTGCAATTCCTCCTCCAAAAGCTGTCGAACTCTCCCAGTTTGGAAGGTTTTTTCCAGAAAGACCTGGGGTTGATTGTAGGGAAGGGTACACCAGGAACCAGGCACTACCTGGGCAAAGGTCTGGGGGCCGGGCTGTCTAGGGACAGGGGTTGAGGAGAACCCACACAGCCAACCAGGGCCCTGGACAGGACGGAGTCCACCAAGGTCTGGAGGCAGCCTATGGGCTTGCCCTGATCCCCAGTAGGTCCTTTCTGTTCAGTGGCTCAGTCGTGTCCGAGACTCTTTGCGACCCCATGGACTGCAGCACCCAGGCTTCCCTGTCCATCACCAATTCCTGGAGCTTGCTCAAACTCATGTCTATCCAGTCGGTGATGCCATCCAACCATCTCATCCTCTGTCATCCCCTTCTCCTCCTGACTTCAATCTTTCCCAGCATCAGGGTCTTTCCAAATGAGTCAGTTCTTCCCATCAGGTGGCCCAAGTATTGGAGTTTCAGCTTCAGTATCATTCTTCCAATGAATATTCAGGACTGATTTCCTTCAGGATGGACTGGTTTGATCTCCTTTCAGTCCAAGGGACTCTCAAGAGTCTTCTCCAACACCACAGTTCAAAAGCATCAATTCTTCTTGCTCAGCTTTCTTTATAGTCCAACTCTCACATCCATACATGACTCTGGAAAAACCATAGCTTAGACTAGAAGGACCTTTGTGGGCAAAATAATGTCTCTGCTTTTTAACATGCTATCTAAGTTGGTCATAGCTTTTCTTTCAAGGAGCAAGAGTCTTTTAATTTCATGGCTGCAGTCACCATCTGCAGTAATTTTGGAGCCCCCCAAAATAAAGTCTGTCACTGTTTCCCCATCTATTTGCCATGAAGTGATGGGACCGGATGCCATGATCTTCGTTTTCTGAATGTTGAGTTTTAAACCAACTTTTTTCACTCTCCTCTTTCACTTTCATCAAGAGGCTCTTTAGTTCCTCTTCACTTTCCGCCATAAGGGTGGTGTCATCTGTTATTGATATTTCTCCCGGCAATTTTGATTCCAGCTTATGCTTCATCTAGCAGAGCATTTCTCATGATGTACTCTGCATATAAGTTAAATAAGCAGGGTGACAATATACAGCCTTGATGTACTCCTTTCCCGATTTGGAACCTGTCTGTTGTTCCATGTCCAGTTCTAACTGTTGCTTCTTGACCTGCATACAGATTTCTCAGGAGGCAGGTAAGGTGCCCATCTCTTTAAGAATTTTCCACAGTTGGCTGTGATCCACACAGTTAAAGGCTTTAGCATAGTCAATAAAGCAGTAGTATATACATACATATATATAAACACATATAACAAATACACACATATATTTTATATATTATATAATTATACATTATATAATACATATACTATACATATATATATCAATATAAAGCAGAAGTATGTATATATATACACATACATATACATTATAGAGACATACATATATATACACCTGTGTGTAGAGAGAGAGAGATTACACGTGTGTGTGTGTGCAAAGATCTGAGCCAAGTCCCAAGGCTGGCTGTGAACAAGCCTGGTTTCAATAAACTAAGTGTCAAGTCTGCAGGCACATGGACACGCACGTGGAGAACAGTGAGGGGTGGGGTGCGGGGCACGCAGGGCAGGCGGAGGGCGGGCGGGCGGCTGGAAGGTGAGGAGAAGTCCCCAGCCAGGCCCATTTGCTGAGCGAAGGCACAGGATCTGGTCCCTTTCCTGTGGGCTGCTGGCTCCTATATTCTCTGCCCACCTCCCAAAGATAAAGAACCCAAGCATCCACCCCAGCTCGTGTCCTGGGAGGCCAGAGGCAGCTAAGTCATTCCTAGGAAAGTATAAACAGCATGATGTCACTCCTCGAGGACTTCTATTTAAGTAAGAGCACAAGAGGACAAATCTCTAAAATGGCCTTTGTGTGGGGGGGTGGGGGAAAGCTCCTTACTGGGGTCCCCTCAGGTCATCCCTAAGGCCCTAGGAGGGCTTCCCTGGTGGCTCAGATGGTAAAGCCTCCGCCTGCAATGCACGAGACCGGAGTTCAATCCCTGCATTGGGAAGATCCCTGGAGAAAGGAATGGCAGTCCACTCCAGTGTTCTTGCCTGGAGAATTCCACGGACAGAGGAGCCTGGCGGGCTACAGTCCAAAGAGTCGGATACCGCTGAGCGACTTGGCCCAGCCCCACACAGGGGAGTGTGCACCCGGGGGCTGGGGGGCGCGGGGGTGGGGGGCTGGAACTGCGGACAGAAGAGGGGAGGGGAGGACAGGGAGGCAGCGTCAGAGACTGGGCCCCGGGGTCCCGCCGTCAGCCGCGGGCCCCACCCCACCTCTGGGCTGTCAGATCTGCGGAGACCTGGCCGCTGACATCACTATGGGAGGATGAGGCAGCTAAGAGTGGGTTTTCCAGGTCTTCAAGGGCAGCCGGCTGGATGACATCTGGTACAAGTGAACTGGGGAGAGGAGAAAACCAAGGCTCAAAACGTCCCTGAAGTCTTCAATGTGTTTCACCTGCATGTTTTCTCTGGGCCCCACGCAGGGTCTCAGTCTCCCTTCCTACAGAGGAAGGAGTTGGGCTACTGCAAGCGTGGCCCACGGCGGCGCGGATCCAGGAGGCGTTGGTTACTGCCTCACGAAGGCACAGCACACACACCTGGGTTAAGGGCCTAGAGGCCTTTAGAGGAGCACGATATTCACTCTGTCTGTTGACTCCAATAATGAAAGTCGGGGCTTGAATTTTGCAGGTCTTGATGGGCAGTTCTCAACCAGGGGTGACTTTTGCCCCCAGGGGACATTTGGCAATATCCAAAGACATTTGTGGTCATGACAACCAGAGGGCCAGGTACAACTGGCATCCAGGGATGCTGCTAAATATCCTACAATGCACAGGGCAGACCCACAACAAAGAATTATCTGGCCCCAGATGTCAGTATGCCAGGGTTGAGAAACCCTGGCCTTGAGCTTTGTTTTGCTTTCTAGTAATTCATTTAAATAAATTTTCAAAAGTTTAGACCTAAAGTGAGTTAGAAATTGAAAACTACACTGGCCCTTTGTCCACTGAGAAGGTTGGCATTAGACAACCTCCAAGAACAGGCTGGCTTTGAAAGTTCAGAGGGACACTGGACACTCTCGCTGGTCACACACATTCTTTTACTCTTCTGGGAACCCCCTTCCAGGACCAGTTATGTCTTAGCTTATCAGGGAGGGTCATTAGTTCTTTCTGATGAACTTGGCTCTGCAGCAGTCAGTAAGGAGACCGTTACCTTCATTCCTTGAGCAGACACTGACTGAATAACAACTATGTTATTATTACAACCACCCTGTAAGGCGGTCCCTGCCCTCATGGAGCTTACAGTCTCAGGCAACAGTCAAACTTAAAAAAAAAAAAAAAATTTTTTTAATGCTTATTCACTGTTTATAATAGCCAAGACACGGAAGCAACCTAAATGTCCATCAACAGAGGAATGGATAAAGAAGATGTGATACATATATACAAGGAATATTACTCAGCCATTAAAAAGAATGAAATAATGCCATTTGCAGCAATATGGATGGACCTAGAGAGTTTCATAGAAGTAAGTCAGACAGAGAAGGAGAAATATCATATGACATTCCTTATACGTGGAATCTAAAAAGAAATTATACAAATGGGCTTACTTACAAAACAGAAAACAGACTTAGAAAAGAAACTTACAGTAAATGGGGAAAGGGATAGTCACGGACTGTGGGAGGTCATGTACACAATGCTATATTTAAAATGGATAACCAACAAAGACCTATCGTATAGCATATGGAACTCTGTTCAATGTTATGTGCCAGCCTGGATGGGAGAGGGGTTTGGGGGAGAATGGACACATGTATATGTATGGCTGAGTCCCTCTGCTGTTCACCTGAAATTACCACAACATGGTTAATCAGCTATACCCCAGTACAAAATGTTTTTGGTGTTAAAAATAATAATAACAATTTTAAAAATAAAATAAAAATACTTATTTATCCAGTAAAAACAGCTGTAACTGCTAAGATGAAAAAATACAAATGGCTAAGAAAACATAAACTAGGAGGTCCCAGCCCAGAGTGGGGATCAGGGAAAATGTCTTTGTAACATTATAAGCTGAGGCCAGTCATCAGCTCAGTGACAGCTAATGTTTACTGACACGTGCTTTGTGCCCAGAACTAAGATCTAAGTGTTCACAGCCTTCACTATATTCAGTGCTCACAACCACCCTGTGAGGTGGGTATTATCATTATCCCCATTTTACAGATGAGGAAACTAATGTACAGAGAAGTTGAGCAATTTGTCCAAGGTTGCACAGCTGGTAAAAGGCAGAACCAGGATACAAACCCAAGCCAGACACCAGGAGCCATGCCCTTACCCGCCCCACTGGGTTATGTCCCAAAGTTGGAAGAGTAAGGGAAGAAGAAGTGCCCCAGCACAGAGAGCCACAGATCTGAAAGCCCAGGCCAGGAAGGAGCATGGCGTTCTGGAGGAATGCGGAAAGGTCACCGCAGCTGGAGCACAGATCAAGAAGGCCAGGAAGGGGACAGGAGGGCTGGAGCCAGATCACAAGGCCAGGGCGAGGGACTGGGACTCGATCTTCAGCTAAAGAATCAGCCCAAAGCTTCAAACGCTCAGCCCCAGAGTGCTTCCCTTGGCACTGAGACGAAACAGAGGCGGGGAGGCCCAGGGTGAGCGTTTGGAAACTATGTTCTAAATATGACCGGACTAGCACACACTTGTGCCCACGCCTTTCTATTTACTCCCATGGATCTCATGACGCTTCCTTCTTCCTTCACGGTTCCCACCCACCATCCCAAGCCCTCCGACCCTGGAGCCCTGTGATGACTACACCCGAGGAGTCAAAGGGAGATGGGCAGAGAGGGAAGTGAAGGAAGGAGCGGGCCTGGAGGAGGAGGCTCGCAGGGACTCAGGATGTCTCTGCTGGACCATGGTTCGGAGAAACCTCAACCACAGCCTATACTGGCCTTCCAAAGTCATAAAACCTGAGAGGAAAAACACAGCCCAGGAGTTCTGGCAACACACACCGAAAGCCATAAAAGACTGCTTCTTTTGACACAACCATTCTACTTCCAAGAATTTATTCTAAGGAGATGATTAAGGGTGTGAGCAAAGATGCCGATCACAGCTGTGACCACAATAGGAAAAAAAAAAGGAAACAACCAGAATGTCCACACTAGGGGACAGTTAGTCAAGTTAAAGCACAGTCCCAGAATGGACTCATTTGCAGCCACGTGAAAAAAAGAAGGTTAAAAATTGAAAATTAATTTTAAAAATTTTAAAAAGAAGGTAGATCTCCATGTATTCAAAAATAAAGACATCCATTATTAACTAAAAATAGGTTAAAAAAAACTACTGGCAGCATGATCCGGATTTTGTGTGCATGTATGAATATATATGTATCTGTGTATGTGTGTACACATGCATGTATGAACAAACACCCACACAGGAAGCGACTGACCGTGAACAAACCAAGCAGTGTGGAAGGATATACACCAAGGGGTTAACGGCAATTCTCTTTCAGTAGTAAAGTTAGCAACGTTTCTTTTCTTTTTTGTTGAGTTTAACTATTTTCTAGTTCTATTCTGAACACATGCGGCTTTTACAAGCAGAAGAAAAAGCGTCTTTGAGGAAAATTTCGAGTGCCAGGGAGCCACTTCAATTTATAGCTCAGTGAAAATTTTAAGAGACAGGACAAGCAGAGCAACACCGCCAAACTCACACCTATAGTGACTTCTCCACTCACAGCTTCCCTCCTAGGGAGGACCCAGGCTTGCCAGCCTCATCCCTGGACAGAAACCCAGCCCCGCCTCTCTCAATAGGCCCCACAGGGGAAAATGAAGGTCCCGGTGGAGAACCTGTCATATAGCAGTATCCCCCCGCACGGTCTATGAGATGGCATTTCAACTCTCTGGGGACGGAATTAATTTTCAAAGCATGTTGGACAATTGCTTAAAGCTGTTTTTTTTTTTTTTTTTGGAACAGAGAATCCTGAATATAATTAAACACTTTGTCAATGACACGTGATCAGCGTCTTGAGCAACTATGATGTAAGTGAGGAGGTATGCCATGGCCCTAAAACACAATTGTATATGGAGTCAGGAGGGCTGGATTCTAGACCAGCCCCACCTTGGGATCTCAGCCAGGTGACTCCTCTGAGCTTAACTTTTCCACCTGTAAAAGGGAAGCCCTGGACGGCACCATGGCCGAGGGCTGCAAACTCAGTGTGGTCTCTCCCTCACAGGCTGGGAGCCAGCACGTCTGCCTCCACCACCTCACCTGACTATCCTTTCACTTTGCGCTTTCCAATTCTCCGCTCCTAACGTACTACAGATTGAAGGGCGTTAGAATAGTGTGCAAATCAAGAGTTGTAGGCTCGGATAAAGGTTTATAAGCCTCCCATGTTGTGGTTCAGTTGCTCAGTCGTGTCCGACTCTTTGCGACCCCCTGGACGGCAGCACGCCAGGCTCCCCTGTCCTTCAGTATCTCCCAGAGTTTGCTCAAACTCACGCCCATTGAGTCGGCGATGCCATCCAACTATCATCCTCTGTCGCCCACTTCTCCCCCTCAGTCTTTCCCAGCATCAGGGTCTTTTCCAATGAGTCAGCTCTTCGCATCAGATGGCCAAAGTACTGGAGCTTCAGCTTTAGCATCAGTCCTTCCAATGAATATTCAAGGTTGAGTTCCTCCCATACAACGTAAGTTGAATCATTTTTAAATATACATATATGTGTGTATATACATATATATTAAACTGAACCACATGAGATTGCTAAAAGAAAAAACCATCAAATTCACACTGCACCATCAGCCCCGGGATCTTCCCGTCTTACTTCGCAGGATCAGTCCTGCTCCAGATGGCTTAAGGACAGGGAGGGCTGACTTATGAGGACGGAGGGGAATTCTTCTCAGACCAAATGTAAGCGACTATAAATGGCTTCCAAATTCTACAAGTGGTGGTGCTGGGACCAGAGTGTCTGAAATATTTTTCAGAGGAGAAAAAAAAAAATCCGAGATTTTAACTACCAGCTGCTGCCACCAGCTGCTGGGGCCAACCTTTTATAAATTTAGTCAGGCCAGCAAAGGGTTGATTTTCCAGTGGAATGTCAGGGAGGGAGGCTTGCATCAACAAGTGCTTCTCCAAAGGGCCATGAGTCACCTTCCTTCAGAGGCTGAGGCAGAGAGCGCTCTGCTTCGAAGAGGCAGGTGTGCAGATTCTGGTCTAAAAAGCCAACACCTTCAGTTGTACACGTGAACCTATGCAAAAGGAACAGCTCTGGAGCCAGCACCAAGAGAAGCTAAATGGGGATCAGATTTATAATCCCTTATTTTCCTGGTAGATCAGATGACAAAGAATCCATCTGCAATGCAGGAGACCCAGGTTTGATCCCTGGGTCGGGAAGATCCCCTGGAGAAGGGAATGGCAACCCACTCCAGTATCCTTGCCTGGAGAATCCCATGGACAGAGAAGCCTGGCGGGCTATAGTCCATGAGGTCGCAAAGAACTGGACACGACTGAGCAACTAAGCACGCAAATGAATAATAATAACAGTAACAGTAATGGGGGTGGGAGGACTCTTTGGGAGGTGATGCGTATGTTTATCGCTTTGATGGCAGTGATGGTCTCACAGGGATATACTTATCATACAACCCACTGAATTGTATACATTAAATATGCATAGCACAGCTTTTATATGTCATGGAATTCTCCAGGCAAGAATACTGGAGTGGTTGCCATTCCCTTCTCCAGGGGATCTTCCTGATCCAAGGATTGAACCTGTGTCTCCCACACTGCAAGCAGATTCTTTACCATCTGAGCCACCAGGGAAGTCCCTCATTTATGTCAATCACATCTTAATAAAGTAGTTTTTAAGACGAGGAGGATTGCACACTGCAGGATTGATAGGCTAAGCGAGAGCAAGGCAAGTTGCAAACCTAATACACACACAAAAAACTGAGAAGGCTGGTAATAGAAAAACAAGCTGTGGCAGAAAAAAATTGGGCTCCTTTCAGGCCGGGGCGATCTGGGAAGGGCCTGTGAGGGGACGGGAGTAAGCCAAGTGCTTCAGCAGACGGACGTGTGCAGAGGGCTTTCCAGATTAAAAATGTTTCTCCCTCCCTCTTTCCCTGACGATTTGGGCAGGAAAAAGAAGTACAGGAGAAGGGACAGGGCCACAACGGCAGGGAGGATGAGACTGGTGTCTTAAGGAAATTTTTACCCACATGGAGATTAGCAGAAAAATAACCGTATCAAGGATAAAGGGAGCAGGTTCTCACAGTCAGGGGAAGACTTGCCTATACAAAGGCGATTAGGCTTGAAAGAACTCTCAGGGCTGGGCTGTAATCAAAGGTATCAGATAAACACTAGTTATAGATAAAATGCTTACTCCTTGGAAGAAAAGTTATGACCAACCTAGACAGCATGTTAAAAAGCAGAGACATTACTTTGCCAACAAATGTCCGTCTAGTCAAAGCTATTGTTCTTCCAGTAGTCATGTATGGATGTGAGAGTTGGACTATAAGGAAAACTGAGTGCTGAAGAATTGATGCTTTTGAACTGTGGTCTTGGAGAAGACTCTTGAGAGTCCCTTGGACTGCAAAGAGATCAAACCAGTCCATCCTAAAGAAAATCAGTCCTGAATATTCATTGGAAGAACTGATCCTTAAGCTGAAACTCCGATACGTTGGCCACCTGATTCGAAGAACTGACTCATTTGAAAAGACCCTTCATGCTGGGAAAGATTGAAGGCAGGAGGAGAAGGGGACAACAGAGGATGAGATGGTTGGATGGCATCACCAACTCAATGGACATGAGTTTGAGTAAGCTTCGGGAGCTGGTGATGGATAGGGAGGCCTGGCGTGCTGCAGTCCAGGGGGTCAGAAAGAGTCGGACATGACTGAGCAACTGAACTGAACTGATGGATAAAAGGGGTGTGTGTGTGTGTGTGCGTGCATGTATGTGTATACACATCTATCTCCCAGCTCTGTCTGCTGAAAGAGGTCATGTCAACAGGACATCAGAACCACCTCAAAGAGGATGCCACAGGCCAGATCAGGGACTATTTGGGCATTAAAAAAAATACAGATAGTAATAAAACCCACTGAGTAAAGTGATAATCTATGAGTCCATACAAAGACATGAATACATATATAAAAGGGGAGGGGTGAAAGTTCCATTTTACTGTACAGTTTCAAATGGTGGATGTAGAAGAAGTGATGAAAACTGAAAACGCCCCGTGTAAGAACCATCAGAGTGGTGGTGAATTCGGTCAGGAGCTATCAAAGGACTCTAAGGCAGGTGGAAAAAAGTGAAGGGCAAGTGCGTGGGCTTGGAGGACTCTCCCATCTGACCGGGCGGGGACGAAGACTCAAAATCAGAGAAACCCTGTGGGCCCCGACTCAGCCAGGTGTTGACCGGGATGACGTCCTCAGCGGCGGATGGTCCTCACCCTGAGTCACTTCTGTGGGACCCCTGCTCCAAGGGACAGGCAGAGTCTGCTTACAAGGAAGCTCTGGAGGACACTGGTTGAGGGATTTTCCCAGAATGAAGGAGCTGTACTCCAGAAGGTCATGAAAGACAGCAAGAGACAGAGGAGTCCTTCCAGACTGAAGGAGAGTCTGCAGGCATCCTTAGAGTGTGACACATGCCTCTGGGTGGAACCCCAGACTGGATGGAAAAGAGACCATGTGGATGAATCCGAACGGCTTCTGATGACTGAGTGATGCCGGGACGTATCACAGTGATTTCCAACTGGGTGGCTGGATCGGCGTTGTGCTGGAGAGGGGCCTTGTTTGGGGAAATTGGTCACTGGACTGTTCAGTTTCGTCTGGATGGGGACACCTTTGAGTCACAAAAAGTGTTAGTCGCCCAGTTGTGTCTGACTCTTTGCAACCCCATGGACTGTAGCCCACCAGGCTCCTCTGTCCATGGAATTCTCCAGGCAAGAATACCGGAGTGGGTAGCCATTCCCTTCTCCAGTCTGCAACTGTCTCTCAAATGATTCAGAAAAACAGTGATGATGATGGATAAATAAATGTATCTCCATCCACACCTACACATATAAAGGCGGGGATGAGAGCACAGGAGGTAAAATGGCAAATTCAGGAATCTGGGCAAAGGGAGTAGGGGAGGTCTCTGGGCTACCTGTGCAACTTTTCTAAGTAGGAAATTATTTTAGAAAGAAGCTAACAAAAACATTCTAGAGTAAAGGCATGCAGGCAACCAGCCTCTCCCAGCACCCGCAGAGCTCATCTGGGCTTGGGAAGATAACAGCATGGTCACAAGGGGAGCAGCACTGAATGGGGGTCCGTGAGGCGTTCATTCACCTAGACAGCCGGGCCCGGGCCAGCCTGCAGAGAAGGCCTCGAACATCAGGCTGAGGACAAGCTGTCCTGCAAGGGGTGGGGAGAGAATAACTGGAGTGGGGAGGAGAGGCAGGAGCCGTGGAGCAGGGCCAGGGAACATGGGGCGGAATCCTGGCAGGTGCAGAGGAGACAGGATCAGTCCTGCATCGAACTTCAGGACATCCACCCAACACCAGGTGTGAGGGAAGGGCCCTAGGGAGCGATCCAGGCCAAGTGAGGGACTTCCCAGGTGGTCCAGTGGTTAAGACTCTGCACTCCCAATGCAGGGGGTTCGGGTTCAATCCCTGGTCAGGGAACTAGATCCCACATGCTGCAACTAAGAGCCACTATGCTATGCTAAGTTGCTTCAGTCGTGTCCAACTCTGTGCGACCCCACAGACGGCAGCTCACCAGGCTCCGCCGTCCCTAGGATTCTCCAGGCAAGAATACTGGAGTGGGTTGCCATTTCTTTCTCCAGTGCATGAAAGGGAAAAGTGAAAGTGAAGTCACTCAGTCGTGTCCGACTCTTAGCGACCCCATGGACTGTAGCCTACCAGGCTCCTCCATCCATGGGATTTTCCAAGCAAGAGTACTGGAGTGGGGTGCCATTGCCTTCTCCGAAGAGCCACTACAGCCAAACAAATAAACAGATGCTTTTAAAAAAAGACCACGTGGGGTTTGAGCATATGATTGGCAGGAAGGTCACCTTATTAACCACGTGCTTCACGGATAACACCTCAGACCCCACCCCCCCACTCTGTACAATTATTTACTTCAACTTTCAATGAAATCAGCCGCTCAAATTAAATAAAGGTACATCATTCTAAGAAACAGAAAACCACGAGTAGGTGGTTTTGCTGTGCTTTTACTGTTTTCTAACCCAGAGTGAGTAACAGATAACTCGGCAGGACCAGGCAACCCCCAACCAAGTTCAGGTCAGCCCCCACCCCTGGGAGCGGGGGCAGCTCTCACCGACACAGCTGTGCGAGCCTGTGAGAAGTTTCCTCCGAGGTCAGCTTCCCCACCTGTCAGCGAGGGCAAGGGCCATCCTGCCTGGAAAGGGCTGAGGAGGGTCCCCTGAGAGCAGTCGGGTAAAGGTTTCTCTAGCAAAGGGCCTGGCACACGGGAAGTGCCCTACAGGTGATGGCGTCAGTAATGCAAACACAACAGGGCACGCTGTTTTCCCCAACAGGAAACGCTCACTGTGCTTTTCCAGAGCACCCGTGCCCCTCCACCGGCTGTCCCCGGCCAGGTGAGTGCCCTCAGGACTGCGCTGTTCCTTCAGCCATTCCAGGCCCCGTGTGCACGTCGGCTGGGGCCATGGAACGGGGGTGGCAACAAGCAAAGGGAACCATGGCTTATGAACACCTACTGTGTGCTGCTGGGGACTGTGCAGGCCCTCTGCCACTGTGAGCCATGGGAGAGCCCATTTCGGGAGGAGCAAATGGAGCCCCCAGGTAGGGAAAGTCCCTCCACGGGTGGCCTCCCTGAGCTGAGCTCCATCCAGCTGCTCCACAGACCTCGGGCCCACAGGATCCTGGGCCTCAAGCACCGCCTCTCAAGGATGAAGAGCGAAGACAGTGGGTGCAAAGCTGCCCAGTGGGGTCGGCCTCCCCACGGAAAGCCTGTCAGCTGCCAGCAGGGCCGTGGGCCTGGCTCCGATCCAGGGGAGGTGGGCAAGACCCCTCCCCACCTGGCCTGCAGGTGCCTCCTCCGCAAAGTGAGGGCTTGGACTGTTGGGTCTCCAGGGTCCCTTCCAGGCCTCTGATTTTCTGATCTGAAAAACCCGAGGCTCCAGAGGTGCAGCCCTCTGGGCTGGCTGAGAAAGGACAGCTTGGAGGAGATTCAGGGCAGTAGCCACGGTGGCCCAGCCCCAGTTGGCCTGGCGCCTTGGCCAGAGGCCAGGGTCCTAGTCAGGATGTACGGATGGGAGGTGGAGGGGACCAGCTCCCCGGGAGACCTGGTGGTGGGGAAGGGGTGCAGAGGGGGAGCCTTCCTCTGATATACGACTTCAGCACTCCTTAAAATTGGACTATCATTCCCACACCTCTCAAGGTTAATTAGCTGGAGGACTGGGGTTTATGCAAAGCTCAAAGGGGAGGAAGTAATTCTAGGAGGACAAGGCAAGGAGAGAGCAGTCACTGTTCTTTTTAAAAGACAAAGAAATAAACCCATCCAAGCGCTGGGAGAAGCTGCACGCTCAGGTTAAGTGATGATGTCACTATCCTTCTGATCAGAGTGCATAAAGTGAAGGGGCTACACCTGCTGAACAGGCCAGAACCTCAGGGTCAATACCTCAGCCAAGGTGGCCGACTTCTCCCAAGAGTCAGGGTGTGAAAACCAACCGGTGCCCCAACTTCACCAGAACACCAGGCGCAGAAATCAAAGAAATCAACCTGAGGCATCCACTGCGCGCATCAGCAGGGCAGCCAGTGCAGACAGACACACAGCTCAGGCAGACGTGAGCCTGAATTCAGCTCTGCCATTCACCAGCCTGCTGTAGTCCTCTTTGAGCCTCAGTTTCTGAATCTGTAAAATGGGGACATATCAAATCACTTGGAAAGATTATTAAAAGAAATAAGAGGGCTTCCCTAGTGACTCACTGGTAAAGAATTCTTATGCCAATACAGGAGACACAGGTTCGATCTCTGGTCCGGGAAGATTCCACATGTCTTGGAACAACTAAGCCCCTGGACCACAAACATTGAGCCTGTGCGAGAGACTGGGAGCCGCAACTACTGAAGCCCATGTACCCTAGAGCCTGTGCTCCTCAATAAGAGAAGCCACTGCAATGAGAAACCTGTGTATCACAAGTAGAGAGTAGTTCTCGCTTGCCGAAACTAGAGAAAAGCCCACACGGCAACAAAGATACAGCATAGTCGAAAATAAATAATAAATGAATAAAATTTTTTAAAAGAAAGAGCAAAATGTGTATGTAAAGCATACTGTGGATCTCACAATGGGTCCTCAACAAACAGTTGTGTCTGATAAATATAAGCTGGACATATGGATGTGTGGAAAGTAACAAACACAGAAAGATGTTAACTGCGCTGCCACCAGAGTTGTCTAGCTGCCATTTAATTCAGGCCAGAGCCAGCTTCCTCTCTAACTTTTCTGAACTGAGAGCAGGCAACTCAGCTCAATTAAGCTGTGTGTTGGTCGCTCAGTGGTGTCCGACTCTTTGCGACCCCATGAACCGTAGCCCTCCAGGCTTCACTGTCCAGTGAATTCTCCAAGCAAGAATACTGGAGTGGATTGCCATTCCCTTCTCCAGAGGATCTTCCCCACCCAGGGATCGAACCCTGTTCTCCTGCATCGCAGGCAAATTCTTTACAGTTTGAGCTACAAGGAAGTCTACACTTAAGCTGAGGACTGCACAAATGCCTTGATTATAGACAAGGCAAAATGTTAGTGTTTCTTTTTTTAAAAAACTTTGTGAGGACTTCCCTGGTGGTACAGTGGATAAGAATCCACCTCCCAATGCAGAGGACATGGGTTCAATCCCTGGTCCAGGAAGATTCCACATGCCATGGAGCAACAAAACCACAACTGCTGAGCCGGCACCCTAGAGCCAATGCTCTGCAACAAGAGAAGCCACCGCAATGAGAAGCCTGCACACTGCCATGAAGAGTAGTCCCCCGCAACTAGAGAAAGTCTGAGTGCAGCAATGAAGACCCAGCTCAAACAAAAGTGAAATAAATAAATTAGAAAAAAAAAAAAACCTCTCAGAGTCCTCGATACCTTATAACGATGACAGACCTTCCCTGATTCCAAAACCACACAAGTAGCAACATTGCTTCTGAAAGCTCTCCCTACCCACGAATGCAATGAGAGGTCTAGACCTCATGCAAGGAATAAAGGCTTGTACCCGCCCTTCCGGAGAGGAGTCAAGGCAGAGAGTCACCAATCCAAGAAGGAACTGCTGGAAATGCATCCTGCCTAGCACAGCACTGGGTACGAGGAAGCTGGGAGAAGTGAGTCAGGGCCTTGTCAGCCCTGGAAGAGAAGGACCCTAGTGCACACAGCTGGACACGAGACAACCTGTGAGCTGGAAGCAGGGAGCAGTGGAATGCAGGTTCCCTGGTAATTCACAAGGTGAGTATGCCTCGGTCACAATTTGAAGGAAACACTGGACCTTTTCTTGTTTGCTATGAAGCATGAAGCTGGAGAGTAGGCATCAGGGGAAGCCCGTGGGTTGGAGGGAAAGGCATCCTGATAAGAAGAAAGAAAAAGATGCTCCTGACATTGACATGACCCAACCGCCTCTTCTCAGTTTGGAATGGGCCCCCATCAGGGAAATGTCATGCTATGAAACCAACCTGTGCCCTCAGGAGCTTCAACCCGAGGATGCCAGCCAGGAGCTGTATGCTCTCGATGACCCCAGTGGGAGAGCTCTGGACCTCCGAGGACCTCTGAGACACAATCAGTCAGTGACAGGAGTCAGAAGGACTGTAAATAACCAATCCTGCATATGAGCCAGTAAAGCAACTTCTTTTTCTTTCCTTTTTTTCCCCCAGACTTGTTCTCTGTTAGCAGAACCAACATGCATTTCCTATTCTTTTATTTTTACTTGTTTTTGGGGGGAACATATAAACAAGCAATTAAAATGGAGGGTGACAAACCCCGGGAGGATGGAAACAAAGAAAACCTACATAACCAGCTTCCAAATAAAAGAGATCTGCATGGAAGAGCACACTTCCTCGTTCCCAGTTAAAAATAACGTGTGCTCAGTTGTGTCCGACTCTTTGCAATCCCATGGACTGTAGCCTGCCAGGCTCCTCCTTCCATGGAATTTTTCAGGCAAGAATACTGGAGCGGGTTGCCATTTCCTCCTCTAGGGGATCTTCCCAACCAAGGGATCGAACCCATGTCTCTTGCATCTGCTGCACTGGCAGGAGGATTCTTTACCGCTAGCGCCACTTGGGAAGCACCTCCTTTCCAATTAAAAACAATAAGCAACAAAAATAAGCTTCAGAAGGGCTTAGGAAAACTAGCTCTTCTAATTAAATCCCTTTCAATCATAACAAGGTGAAAAATACTTGCATGACTTTCCATTTGCACAGCACTTCACAGTGTGCCAAGTATTTTCATGCACATGACTTCTCTTGCCCCCACAGATCTGTGAGCCAGGCAGGCAGGGTAAGTATCCCCAGCCTTTAAAAGGTGGAAATCATGATTCAGAGAGACTCTTCATGACTTGTTCAAGGTCCCACAGCTGGTGAGAGTGGGGCAGGAATTCTCATGGAGAATCTCTGCCTAAATTTGGAGCTAGCTCTATCCTGCCTTTCTCCAGCCCACGGAAAAAAAGTCTTGGGAACTTTGCTTTCTTTCAACGGGCAGCACTGATCACATTTGCTAAATGACAGACTGAAACTACACACCAGAGAGGACCAGATAAGAAGGGAAGAGGGGTGCCGCTGATACCCAACAGATCTGAAACGAAACCCCCATCACAGACCATTGCTCTGTAGTCCCTGGAGAATTTCGCCTGCCCTCTACTCTATTTTTAGAGGCACTTCCCCGCAAACTTGTTTCTCCAGCTCTTCTTTTTCATGCCCTCTTTCCTCTCGAATGATTTCATAATTCATGGGCTGTTTTGTCATCACGATGAGTTGCTGTAGAAATGATTATTGAGGCTATAAACAAAGGACTGTGACCTCAGCGGGTGCAGGGAGGACAAAACCCAGCCACCAGGATGGATTTCACGAGCCTTGACCACAGGTCACAGCAAGAGAGACCAGGGCATCCAGCCCTTCTCCCTAGATTTTCTCCTCCACCGGGACTAGTCAGCGACACCACCACCAGCTTCCTAAACCTTCTCCTGAATGTGCAAAAGGTGCCAGGGCCTGCTAGACTCAAACCACAGTTAATTCAAGAACCATCTGCTTTTGGCTGTGGAACTGAGTCCCACACACACAGGAAACACACACACACACACACACACACACACACACACACACACGTGCTCTTGACTCCACCCTCAGTCTCTCCCAGCCTCACCCAATCCTGAAGCCTGGGGTCCAGCAAGCCCACAGATCGGCATCTCTCATCTTCCCAATTAGAACTGGTCTCTCCCTACTCCTCAAACCCTTGTGGTGTCCTTTACAGGGGGTGCTATCAGCATTTGGAGCGAGGTGGTTCTCAGTTGAACAGGATTGTGCCATACACAGCATCGCTGGCTCTTACCAGATAGGGCCCGCTTTAGTCACTGAGGTGACCAAAACATCCTTATGCATATCCAGACATCCCTTCCTGGGACACTATCCTCAGCATAAAGTTTGGCCAATGTGTGTATGCTTAAGTATATCTCACACTCACACACACACACACACACACACACACACATACACTTATGCATGCACACCCACACATACACACACACACACACTATCCTCACCATATAGTTTGGCCAATGTGTATATGCTCAGGTATATCACACACACACACACACACACACACACACCTCCCAGCAAGTAGGGACAGGCTTCCTTACTTCAACCATCATTCACCCCCCAGGCCCCTCCTCACTCTTGTGGAGTGGTACCACAAACTAGACAAGTATCTGGCAAGCACTGTCTGTCTCCATAGAAACGACAAATGTAAATAACCATGGTACAAAGCAGGATGAAACCAAAGAGGCTGCAGGATTAGGCTGCCAGGCCAGCATTCTGTGGTCTAGGGTTTGAGTCCCACCTTCACGTGTGACCATAGCCAAGACCCGAGACTTCTCTGAGTCTCCCTTTTCACATCTGTAAGATAAAACCTTGATCTTCAAGTTTCCTTCCAGCTAAAATATTCTAAGTGGCCAGGCTTAGAGAGACAAAAGGGATGGAGAAGAAAAGGGATGGATGGAGGGACCAGAGACCAGTTCTGTCTAGCTCTCCCAGGGGGAGCCCGGAGTGGCACCTTGGCTCCATGGGTTTCCATAAGCAGTAATGCCTCTGTATGTCACATTCCATGTTGCTTGGCCTATCTGAGATTCAGGAAGTTAACTTCTGATGGGAAACCAGTAACAACGCAAGAGCCAAAGATGAGGCTCTGGGTAGCTGAGAGCCGGCTCTGGTGCCTGCACAAGGAGGCAGGTCCCTGACCTATTTACTGCTCTGACTCTCCTCAGAGGAGAATGCCCAGCCCCAGACACAGCCTGTGAGAAGCCCCGTGGGAATTCAGTCCCTTCTCACCTGCCCAGCACAATTGGCCCCATTCTCTGCAGGAGCTCCCAGCTCCACCTGAGAACAGGGAAACAATCTAAGAGATCACTCTCTCGACAGTTCCCAACCAAATCCTTCCTCTGCGTTTCATCCATTGTCCCCTAAAAACAGCAGTGAAGACTAGCTCTGAAATACACAAGTGAATCTCAATGACTAGAACTCCCAGATGACACCCAGCCTTGGCACAAGACCCCTGACGAAGTCACTTCCAAATACAGTGAAAACAGCTTCTGAGATGTGGCCTCCATAGGGAATCCTAGAGAAATACAAAGTTCTCCATCGAATAACAGAGCTGCACCTTCCTCTAGCATAAAACAGAAAGGAAATTCACTAGGACCTTTGCTTTTCCATGTACTGTGATAGAAATGACTCGGGACAGTCATGTGTACACACGCACGCCCACATATGAAGACGTGCGCGCGCACGCACACACACACACACACACACTCGGGCACCAACCAAGACCCCTAGCTACTCTTCCCAGGCTCACACACACACACACACACACACACACACACACACACACTCGGGCACCAACCAAGACCCCTAGCTACTCTTCCCAGGCACACACACACACACACACACACACACACACACACACACACTCGGGCACCAACCAAGACCCCTAGCTACTCTTCCCAGGCTCACACACACACACACACACACACACACACACACACACACACACACACACACACTCGGGCACCAACCAAGACCCCTAGCCTTGGAGACATTTGTCTCACAGTGTCTATTTCAATTGCAGCTCAACCCACTCTCACATTTTCCTGTCCGAGCACTTGACGGAGGCAAAAGATAACAACAATATTAATATCACGGTGATGATGGCGTTTTCAGAAAGACGGGCACCGCGGAGGACAACAGACATTGCGGGAGCACCATGCAACAACAGCTCGCCGCAGGAAGCGCTCCGAGCCCGCGCCGTGAACCACTACTCTTGAAGTCGCCTTTGCAGGACGCCCCAAAGGCCAGGGAAGACCCGGCCCCCGAGGCCGCGGGAGCCAAGGACGCCGAAGGCGGGGGACGGTGAAAGCGAGGGCGGGTCACGTGGTGCTCCGGAGCCCCGAAGTGCGCTCGCCCGGCTGACGTAACTGTTCGAGAATTTAAAAGTCCCAAACTCGGAGGCAATCCAGTGCGGGGGTTTATGGCTCATCCACGCGCCGCGGTGGCCCGCCAGGGGAGCCCCCCGCGCTACCGGGTGGGACCACACCAGCTCGCCAGGAGCCCGGCGGGGATGGCGCGGGCGGGAACCCTGATCACGGATGGGGCCCCGGGCCGCGGGCACAGATTCCCTCCACCGTGGGCGGGATCGCAGCCGCCGGCTCGCACCCTGACCTCGGGCGCCGAGTCCGACCCGCCTCACCCGACGGCACGAGCTTCCTGGGCCGACGCCGAGGGCGTCTGCCCGACAGACACACACACACACACCGCCAGCGAGGGGACACATGTGTGTCCAGTCCCTTTCCTCCCCTTAACCAGTCCCCGGTGGGGAGAGATGACATGAGCTTGGGTTACTTCTAGCACGCCTTTGTCTGGCGGCCAAGGTCCGGGGGACGCGGGACTCCTCCCCGACCCCGGCGCTCGCCCTCCCGCCCACGCTCCGCCGCAGCGCACTTACCAGTTGGGGGCGATTGCGGATGGCCCGCCAGGGAGCCGCCTTCCTTCGGGGGGACGCAAGTACCCGAGAACCACCGCCCCCCTGCCCCCGAGAGGCTGAGGTTTCCGAGGCCGGCGGCGGCGGCGCGCGGAGTCTCCACCGCCCCGCTCGGTCCGGGGACGCAAACTTTCCCGGGGCAACGGCGCGGGGAGGCGCAGCTCCCTGAAGGGCTCGGGCAAAGTGGCGGCACAAAAGGCCAAGGAGTGGGGAGAGCGGCGGCGGCCGGGCCAGGCTCCTCCCCCAGCTCTCGGCGCTCCGGGCCGGCCAGCGTGCAGCCAGCTGCTCGCGCAGGGCGCCCGCCGTGTTCTCCTCCCGGGCCAGGAATGCGCGGGGCCGGCCGCGGCGCGCCCAGGCCACCGAGGGGCCCACGTGGCGGCGCGCCCACTCGTCCCGTGGCCGCACAGTGCGCAGGGGACAGAGGGCCACTGGGACGGACGGACGGACGGACGCACGGCCCGGCCGTGGCTCCTGAACGGCACTGCCAAACTTCCTCCAGAAGAAGTCTGAGTCATGACAACTTGTCACAGTTCTTAAGTTTTTCCACGGCGCTTCCACTACGCAGGGCACCTCGGGGAAGGCACCGGCGTGTGAACCCACTGAGAAGGCCAAGTACAGGCCGGTGCCCCAACTCGGAGGTCCAGGCGCGCTCGCAGGGGCGGACGTGAGGAGGGGAGATGCTGGCCAGCTGCCGTATGGGGCCTCAGAAAGAAGCTGGGGGTGTTATGGGGCCTCACCTGTTCCTGGAGCCAAATTCTGGCCCTTATTTTTTCACCTGCTGAGTCCTAACGCTGCTTAACCACGGATCCTTAGAGCACACAGCGCTCTACAGTTTGCAAAATCTATTAACATGCCTTCTCCTGGGCTGAGGTACCCTCTAAAATGGTTTAGTCGCTAAGTCGTGTCTGACTCTTTGCAGCCCCATGGACAGAAGCCGGCCAGGCTCCTCTGTCCGTGGGATTCTCCAGGCAAGAATACTGGAGTGGGTTGCCATTTCCTCCTCCAGGGGATCTTCCCCATCCGGGGATTGAACCTAAGTCTCCTGCATTGCAGGCGAATTCTTTACCAACTGAACTGGGCAGAGGCTAAATCCAACCCCAGGTTCCTGGGCCCTATTGTCAGGAAAGGAGTTGCCATTTGTGAGTTGTGGATTTTGCTTCTTTCCTCAGAGGGCCCCAGATCAGCTCCTTGGCTGACATAGACCTCTCACCCAGAGTGGCGCTTACCTGCCCACAGCACTAAAAGGAAGCAACTTTTCTCTGGAAATTTCTGCATCCAGGCCCCCATGGGGAAGAGCCTGTGGCTATAGGTGGACGCCAGGCTTCCTATCTTTAGAATCAAGAAAGCATTGCTGTTTTATATCCTCTGGGACCAAAGGGCAAGAGACTCGCAAATGACTCCAGGCTTCATTTTTTCCTTTTAAAGAAACAGATGCCCCAAGGCTTGATGGCCCCAAACAAGAATTCTCTGCAGCATAAAGAAATATACTTTTGGGACTTCCCTGGTGGTCCAGTGGTTAAGACTCTGCCTTCCAATGGAGGGAGTTCAGGTTCAGCCCCTGGTTGGGGATGCAAAAAAGGTTAAAAAAAAAAAGAAAGAAAGAAATACACTTTTATTGCAAAACACCAGGGGCTCCCCTGGTAGCTCAGACGGTAAAAAATCCACCTGCAATGCAGGAGACCTGGGTTCGATCCCTGGGTCAGGAAGATCTCCCGGAGAAGGAAATGGCAACCCACTCCAGTATTCTTGCCTGGACAATCCCATGGACGGAGGAGTCTGGCAGGCTACAGTCCATGGGATCACAAAGAGTGGAATACGACTGAATGACTAACACACACATGCTTCTAAGGGTTACATTTCTAGTGGAAATTTAAATAGATTCCTTCTTCATATGCTTATCATGGACTCCATGGTTTACTATTAAAAGTGCCTATTTCACTGTAATAACTGACATTCAAATAGGCTAATTTGTTAGAATGTATACCATCAGCGATTGGTGACACAAGAATTGGAATGCCCAGTCTTCTGTGTACCTCGATCCCAGGTCATAACCCACTTACGTAAAAACGGTGCTCCACTCACCACCCCCTAAGTTTCAGCATTCCGATTAGGTCCAGAGCTTCCTTCCCTGGTGGCGCAGTGGTAAAGAATATGCCTACCAATGAGGATCGACATGGGTTCGATCCTTGGATCAGGAAGATCCCCTGGAGAAGGAAATGGCAACCCACTCCAGTATTCTTGCCTGGAGAATCCCCATGGACAGAGGAGCCTGGCAGGCTACAGTCCATGGAGTCACAAAGAGGTGGACATGACTGAGCACATTGGGCGGTGGGGGGGAGATGAATTTGAGATATAGCTGGCTGTGCTAGGTCTTCGTTATAGCACACGGGGTTTCTCTCATTGCCGTGAGCAGGGACTCCTCTCCTGTTGTGGAGCTTAGGCTCTAGAGCAGGGGCTCAGCAGTTGTGGCACACGGGCTCAACTGCCCGGAGGCATGTGGAATCTTCTCAGAGCAGGGATTGAACTGGTGGTTCCTTGCATTGGCAGGCAGATTCTTAATCACTGGACCACCAGGGACGTCTAGGAGATTTGTTTTTAAACTTAAGTAAAGGGAACAATATAATGAACTCTATTATGTCAAACGGTTTCAATATTATCAGTTCAGGGCCAACTCTGTTGTATTCACATACTCTCTTCTCCCCCGCCGTTCAGATTATTTTAAAGCAAATCCTAGATATCATCATTGTATCAGTTAATATTTCTGTTTGAATTTCCAAAGGGCTAGGGCTGGGAAGGGAATTTTTGAAGGCTGAATCTGTCTTCTCCTCCTGTCAAGAGGCTCAACACTGCTGAAGGATTATCTGCACCTTGTAAATATTAAAAAGTGACAACCACAAACACCAGACCATGGGTCTGAAGCCTACTGCATCTAAGACTCCCAGGATTATTGTTAAAATATTCCCAGAGCTTCTGACTAAAACAGTCAGGAAGGGCTCAGGAATGTGCATTTTAGCAAGCATATTCTTGATGATTCTGGTGGAGATGCTTTCCAAATCACACTGGGGGAAACTCTGAATCTGAACTTTTGTGGCAGAAGTCATTTGTTGCCTCCAAAACGTATGTTCCCTCTCCTGTTTACATACTTACTAGTGTTCAAATAATTAGCTTAGATATGGTCATGTGACATACACTTGGGCCAATGAAACAGAAAGGAAAGCCAGCTGTACTTCTGGAGACATTTTTCTCACTCTTTAGAGGAGATACAAGACTGTAAATCTTATGCTCTTCAGATACATTCCTGCCACTCGACACTGTCATGTGGGACCTGATACTTAAAGCTGCTGCAGCCAGTTAGAAACAATGAAAAGGACATTAACCAACACATGAATTCAAGTAGACGAAGATAAAAAGAGCTACTCTTGAGAGTGCTTGGACAGCAAGGAGATGAAACCAGTAAACCCTAAAGGAAATCAACCCTGAATATTCATTGGAAGGACTGATGCTGAAGCTGAAGCTCCAGTACTTTGGTCATCTGATGTGAAGAGCCGACTCATTGGTAAAGACCTTGACGCTGGGAAAGACTGAAGGCAGGAGGAGAAGGGGATGACAGAGGATGCGATGGTTGGATAGCATCATCGACTCAAAGGACACGAGTTTGAGTGAACTCCGAGAGATAGTGAAGGACAGGGAAGCCTGATGTGCTGCATGCAGTCCATGGGGTAGCACTGAATGACAACAACGAACACTGTTTTCTTGTATTGGGTTATCTGTTACTTGCAGCCAAAAGCATCCTGAAAAGGCTGTCAACTGTGACATTGAGAAGCGCTCAGTTACAGAAAAGAATGTAAAATCACAAAGCAAATCAAAGATCCTTTGCCAACAGAGTCCTCTAGAAAACAAAAGGAGAATCAGTGCCTAGGAAATACCCCCAGCCCTGTCCACCAAGCAATGCCCTGTTCTGTGTTTGCAGCTTCCTTTACACTCTGTTGTGGCAACAATATTTTGTTTTAGCTGAGAAGTGACAAGCCAAGTGAAAAATGGGAAGCCAAGCTAGAAAATTATGCCCAAACTGGCCTGATACATAAATTATATCATGAGCTAATCAAATGTTCACTAAGCACTGTCCCAAGTGTGCATGGGGGTTGTAAAACTTTACAAGACAGGACCCTGCCTGTACAGACAGACTCATGCTGGAGGGGCAAGAAGCAAGAGTACGAGATCAAGAATACTAACAGATACCAGGTGCAGTCAGTGTTCAGATAAGAAGAACTGACAGTACGGTATGTGCATAAGAAGTTATCCAGGAGACTCAAAGGAACCTCCATCCTCTCCAATTCTATTCATTCTGTTTTACTTGTGTCTGCCCCACTGGGCCAACGGCACCTCCCTAGTCTACCAATGGCACGATTTCATACATGAAGAACCCTGGGAAACAAAGCCAGAGACTGGAAACATGCAAGGCTGGCTGGTTAACTGAGGGGAATATGTGATGCTGAAGGGCAGAGGCCAAACTCTCCCAAGACACAGAACACACCAGCTCCCTGCTGGGGGTGTGAGTCTAAATGGAAGTTCATATATCTGACTTGTTCATAGCACCCACAAGGAAGACTGGCCACAGCAAATTGTCTTCAGAGAATCCTAGGGCATCTACTCAGGGCACCCACACGTGGCCAGACAGCACAAACTCTCCAGACTCGAGGGGTTTCATCCAGTCTTTCAAAATCAGGTACTGAGGACCAACTGCATTCCTGGCCCTGTACCAAGTCAGAAGCCTCATGGTCCCTTGCCCAGTTCTATAGATGGTTGATGGAAAGGTCACCACATGACAGAAACATAAAAACAGTGTTTAAATCCACCTTGGAAGAGGTCTGGGGAGATTTTCCATAAGAGGGACTACTTGAGTTTTATATGGTAAGGAGGTATTACCATAGTAAAGTTTCTTATATGAGGATATTTTTAATAGTTATACATTTAAAGCATATTAGGAAAAAGTTATTAGTGCGCCAAACCTGTAACTTCACTGACATTACCTAAAACAAAACTAATGTAATATGTTGAAATAAAAAAATGAATCAACATAAAGAAAAACAGTAAGTAGATAATAATGCAAGTGGTATACAGCTATGGTAAAAAGTCTTGAAAGTGGTACAGAGGTGACACACATTGATGAAACACTGAGCCAAAAAAGAGGTAAATGGACTTGGAGAAGAGAAATAGAATGTTCTGGGTAGTGGGCATTAAATCTCTTCTTGAATATAAGCAGTAACTTGCTGTGATATGGAGGCATGTGATTAAGTCATTCAACAAGTATTTCTCGGGCACCTTCTAGGAGCAGGGAGACAGGAGTGAACAGAAGAGACAAGCTTCCTGCCTTTGCGGAGAACACCTTCTAGATAAATACTAATGGCCACCCACATTAATTACCAAACGAGAGGCAGAGACAATTAGGGCCGTGCGGTTGTAATCCTTTAATGCTGTCTCTTGGACCAGACTCTCAGCTCAAGGGCAGAGTAATGCGACTTCCCGTGCCCACCAGCAGCTGTGCTGACTCTCAGCCCAGTGCTTGTCGCCCACCATCCTTCCTTTTGGCTGGCAGGAGCCCCCTCTTCTGGGGCCAGCTTCCCCCAGCCCTCCCAACTGCCCAGACTTCCCTGTTCCCTGAGGCCCTTCTTCTCCAGCGTGACAATGTCTCAGGGCTTCATCCAACTACCAGAAACCCAAACCGAAAGGGCATTTTCACCTAGAAGATTATCCCGTCATCTGCCCGCTTTGAAGGTAACACAATACCACCCACAAGCCAGTGTGCACTCTGCTGTCCCCACTGAATTATCAGATCATGAAAACCAAAAAGGCAGTTTAAAAAAACTTTTTGAAATGATCACTCTAATATTAGCTGACATTTCTGAGCATTTGCTACCCAGCCAGCACTCTGCTAAGGGGCTTTCATCTCTCCTCCGACTTCATTCTCACATGAGCCTATGTCGTGGGCACTGCTATTATCCTTTGCAGACAAAGGGAGAAACAGACTTGCAGTGGTGACATCTCTTACCCAAGGTCACCCCAAGCAAAGCCAGGTTCACGTAGAGGCTGTGTGTCTACGAACCCAAATTCCTAACCCATCAGTTCAGTTCAGCTCAGTTCAGTCACTTAGTCGTGTCTGACTCTTTGCGACCCCATGAACTGCAGCACGCCAGGCCTCCCTCTCCAACACCAACTCCTGGAGTCCACCCAAACTCATGTCCATCGAGTCGGTGATGCCATCCAACCATCTCATCCTCTGTCATCCCCTTCTCCTCCTGCCCTCAATCTTTCCCAGCATCAGGGTCTTTTCCAATGAGTCAGCTCTTCACATCAGGTGGCCAAAGTATTGGAGTTTCAGGTTCAACATCAGTCCTTCCAATGAACACCCAGGACTGATCTCCTTTAGGATGGACTGGTTGGATCTCCTTGCAGTCCAAGGGACTCTCAAGAGTCTTCTCCAACACCACAGTTCAAAAGCATCAATTCTTCAGTGCTCAGCTTTCTTTATGGTCCAACTCTCACATCCATACATGACCACTGGAAAAACCATAGCCTTGACTAGACAGACCTTTGTCGGCAAAGTAATGTCTCTGCTTTTTAATATGCTGTCTAGGTCGGTCATAACTTTCCTTCCAAGGAGCAAGTGTCTTTTAATTTCGTGGCTGCAATCACCATCAGCAGTGATTTTCGAGCCCAGAAAAATAGTGTCTCACTGTTTCCACTGTTTCCCCATCTATTTCCCATGGAGTGATGGGACCAGATGCCATGATCTTAGTTTTCTGAACGTTGAGCTTTAAGCCAACTTTTTCACTCTCCTCTTTCACTTTCATCAAGAGGCTCTTTATTTCCTCTTCACTTTCTGCCATAAGGGTGGTGTCACCTGCATATCTGAGGTTATTGATATTTCTCCCAGCAATCTTGATTCCAGCTTGTGCTTCATCCAGTCCCACGTTTCTCATGATGTACTCTGAATATAAGTTAAATAAGCAGGGTGACAAAATACACTCCTTTCCCTATTTGGAACCAGTCTGTTGTTCCATGTCCAGTTCTAACTGTTGCTTCCTGACCTGCATACAGATTGACCTAGTCCTAATTTTAAGTAAGTCTGACTAAATATACGGAGAAGGCAATGGCACCCCACTCCAGTACTCTTGCCTGGAAAATCCCATGGACGGAGGAGCCTGGTAGGCTACAGTTCATGGGGTCGCTAGGAGTCGGATACGACTGAGCGACTTCACTTTCACTTTTTACTTTCATGCACTGGAGAAGGAAATGGCAACCCACTCTTGCCTGGAGAATCCCAGGGACGGGGGAGCCTGGTGGGCTGCCGTCTATGGGGTCGCACAGAGTCGGACACAACTGAAGCGACTTAGCAGCAGCAGACTAAATATAAAGCAAGCCCTGCCTGCTATACCACCTTGCTGGGCAGAAAGGCAATCTTCCCTAGAAGTCAGAGTCGGATGTCTCTGTCACATCAGGGCACTGGTTGAAAATAAAGTATTTGATGAAACAAACACAGCTGAACAGGCTCCCAGGTGATGCCCAGGCTGTTGGCCTCAGGAACCACACCTTGGGTAGCACAGCCCCAGAGCAGCAGTTCTCCAAGGGCAGTTTTGCCCACCGGGGACATGGAGTATCTGAGGGCATTTTTGATTGTCATGACTTGGAGGATGCGACTGGCATCCAGTGCTGCCAGACAGCCTACTGTGTGCAGGAAGACCCTCCCCATCAGTTACCCTGCTGAAGTGCTGGGTAATAGTGCTGAAGATCAGAAACTCTAGAGCCTAGAGCACCCAGTCTTGACCTTCGTGGAAGGAGGCCCTCAGTTTGAGCGAATGAAAAAATGAATGAATGTATGATTTACAACTACAATCATTCTGTTGTTGTGTTACTGAACTAACCTGGCCACTAGACCTGGTTCTCTTTTTTGAGGGAAGCATCAAAGAGACACACCCTCTATCTGCTGGACAATACACAACCAATCTACAAACATCTGTGGAAGGTCTACTGTGTGTAGTCTATTGCACTAAAAACTAGGACCCTGTCCTCAAAGACCTCATCCTCAAACAGGGACAGACCTGCTTTGGGTGCTTGCCTGTGCCAGCCCCGAGCTAGCACGTCCCATACACCATCACACGATCCTCTGGAGGGTGGGACTGACTTTATACCCATTGTACAGATGAGGAAACTTGAGGCCTCAAGAGAGTAAGTAACCTGATCGAAGTCCTAGAGTGAATAAGTGACCAATTTGAACCTGTATCTGTCCAGTTCAAAACATCTAATCTCTTCTGCAAAAGATGAAATCCTATACAAATTATAACACATTTGCTTTGTCTTAAAACTGTAGTCAGGCTACAGAAAGAACTCTTGATGCTTGGGCAGGGCAGGAGTAGGGGTATTCCTGGGGAGTTGGAGGATGAGAAGGCTTCGTAGGCACCACATCTGCCTGATTGTCTATGGTCTCAGGAGAAAGAAAGTTTCCCCAGAGGGCGGAGATGTAGGGGGAGGGGCAAAGCAGGCAGAGGGCTCACCCAGGGATGAGTCTGGCCAGCATCTCTCAGCCACACTGGAGTGCCTGCCTCTAATGCCTTTAATGTCTGCCTTCCCCTGGTGGCTAAGACTCTGCCATGCAATGCAGGAGACGTGGGTTTGACCTCTGGTCAGGGAACCAAGATCCCACATGCCATGAGCAACTAAGCCCATGCACCACAACTAGAGTCTGTGTGCCTCAATGAAAGATCCCACATGCTACTAAGACCCAGAGCAGCCAAATAAATAATATTTTTTAAGTGTGGACTTGCCTCTGCATTTACACATTCCTCCAATTCTTATACCAAAAGAAAAGGGATTTAGAAGAGAAAATATAAAATGCCCTTCGTGAGCCTTGTAGAGCCAGTGGCTTTTCAGGACTGCCGGGAAGAAGTAGGAAGGGGTAACACTTTCCCATTTGGGGCAGTTATAGTTCCCGAACACAAAATGCAAAGCCAGTTTCTGAAAAGCAAAACTGTCCTCCCCGACACCACTCCCATGCAGGACCATTTCTGCAGAATAGTTTCTCTCCACTGAAGATCAAAGATGAACCAAAGAAGAGGTATAAACAGCAATTCAACAGGGAGTCTGGTGGTTTCTAATATAAACTTCCCATCTTCATGCAAAAACAAAACTAGACCCTGCAGTGATCATTAAGAGTGTTTTATCTCCCAAGGATTCATGGCTCAACTGTTTGTGAAGAAACCCGACACAGACTGCGGTAACCTCTGAGAGTTTCCTCAGTAAACTGCTCACACAGACACAATGGGACAGAAGGAGAGATCTCAAGTTTCAGCAGAACTCTCTCCTGAGTTAACTCTAATCAGAGACTTCCCTCCCCACCAGTATCTGCACACTCCCCAAATCATAGCAAATTAGAGAATCTGTGAGCCCTTGTCCAACCAGCTTCTCACAGCGGTTTTCCTGCAATCCTACAGCCAATGCTACTGGCCACAAGCAAAGGAAAGCCAGGGTCAGCAGAGCACAGAGGCTGCAGTTTAACTCATTTTGCAGAACAGCTGGAGCAAGCCTGCATATGCAGGGGCTTCCCTGGTGGTTCAGTGGTAAAATATTCGCCTGCCAATGCAGGGGACATGGGTTCGATCCCTGGTCCGGGAAGATCCCACGTGCCACAGAGACACTGAGTCCATGTGTAACAACTACAGAAGCCCAGGTGCCTAGAGCCCATACTCTGCAAAAGAGAAGCCCCACAATGAGAAACCCAAGCATCGCAACAAAGAGAGCCCCCATGTGCTGCAACTAGAGAAAGCCCGCACAGCCCAGAAAGACCCACAACAGCCAAAAATAAATAAATACATAAAATTATTTTTAAAAGACTGCATATATAGCTTTCTCAGATACAACTAGAGGACAAGATTACTTAAGAACACTGCCACCACCTCCAGAAAACCTTCTATAACGCCAATTCATACCAGGCCCACCTGGGGTGCTTGTTGTGTAGAGGAAAGGGGGTGCCTGCTCACTAGAGTGTCAGTGGGTTTGTTGGAAAGAGCGCTGGTCTCGAGGTCAGAAGAACTGTATCCAGTATGAGTCAGTGGTCCCCCGACAAGCTGTGCGGGCCATAAGGAAGTCACACATCCTCTAGAGGTCTCGAGTTTCTCATCTGTAGAATGAGAAGCCTGAAGATCCTTCTGGTCCAAATGTTTCATGACTATGAACACCTGAGCCAGGCATGGTGGCACCCATCTCCAAGGGTGAGCATCCTGCTAAGGGCCTAAGGGACTGTCTGCCCCAGACACTCTTTATAGGTGGCCCCCCTCAAAGGCAGTCTGGCCTAAACTGAGACCTCAAGCCCAAGCTTGGCACTCTCCCCTCATCCAAAATTCTCACTTGCTGACAACTCCGGCTGTGCCCATTTAAATACCAGCTGCTTGGTCACCTGCCAGGAGGGGGTCTCCTTCATCAGCTACTGTGCTACAGCATCTGGCAGGCAGGCAGGGCCAGACAACTTTCATCCCTGCCCCTTCCTCTAGGAGGTTTGGGATGGGCCAGCTGCTCCAAACGTCGTGCCAGACAGCCGGGCAATTTGCCCCATAAGATGCACTCCGAGCTTGCGTTCCTCTGGTGCAGCCCCGCCTGGGTTCCCCCACACAGGCACTCCCTCCCTGCCACAAATGTTAGGTTTCAGCCTCTTTGCAGCCACTCTTGGCAAGAGGTTAACCCCAAAGCCCTAGTTTTCTCAAGGCAGAGAACCTTCCCCACGTGTGCCTGAAGGCTCGCATTGCATCAAATACAACATTGCGACACTGAGGGCCACCCCAGTGGGGAGGCTGCAGGCCGTGGGATGGGAGGTAGCTTTAGAAGGTAATGACATCTTCTGAAGAATCCAGGGCAGATGGAAATGAACTTCAGCAAATTTCAACTAGTACCTTTGTCAAAGCCCGAATGTTTACCAGGAACCTGCCTGAATAATAATAACATTATTATCATTCAAAGTGAGTGAAAGTGTTATTAGTTGCTCAGGCATCGTGTCCGACTCTTTGTGACCCCATGAACTGTAGCCCGCCAGGCTCCTCTGTCCATGGGATTCTCCAGGTAAGAGTATTGGAGTGGGTTGCCATGCCCTCCTCCAGGAGATCTTCCCGACCCATGGATCGAACCTGGGTCTCTGGCATTGCCGGCAGATTCTTTACCATCTGAGCCACCAAGGAAGCCCCATTATCATAGTAATAATGAGAGCAATAAAAATAACCCCTGATATTTAAGTGCCTACTGCATGCCAGGCAGAAACTCTACTAAGCTTTTGACACACATCATTTTTATGTAATCTCCCTAATATCTCTCTGTGGTGGCACTTAGCATTACACATATTTTACAGATTAGGAAACTGAGGCTTAGAGTAGCTAAGGAAATTAAGAGGAACTGAAGAGTCTAATGGCAGTGCCAGAAGTTAGACCCAGCTGTCTGCCTCCACAGTCTCATCTGACCTGGTTTTCCAGGACAGAAGGCCTCCAACTGAGAGTAAGCTGGGATGAATTATTCAGCAAGGGTTTACAGAACGCCCCTGTGTGCCAGGCAGAGTATCGGGTGCTGGGTAACCAAGAGCCACATCTGCAAGTCTAACCTTCCCAAAGAAACAAGATCGTGACTTCTTCTCTTAGCCAGAGGCTGAGACCCACTCTTTACAGAGATGACCACCACCATATGTTTCAGCAAACATTTCTAGATGGAGAATTCAGGCTCACGACACCCACCTCCGATCCAGTGTCAGAGGACACTGAGGCCCAGGGAGGGGAAGGAAGGGTCGTCTGTTGGGGAAGGCATGAAGGCACACATAAGCGGACAGAAGGTGGTGAGCCCCCGGACCCCTCGGGACAGAGGCTGCTGAGCACCGGGCTGGGAGTCAACAAACCACGCGCCTCACTCCCCGGCAGTGTGTCCGCCTACCGAGTGCCCACCTACCGAGTCACCCCAGCCCTCTTTCCAAGGGAGGACTGTCCAGTGTCCCAGCTCCTCCCTATCACAGAAGGCTTTGGCTTCCCTTCCAAGCACCCAGGCTGGTGCACGTTTGCTGGAGGACTGGGCCAGCTGTGGGGGTGATCTACCTGCCAAGGCTCCCGCGGCCCAGGGAACTTGTCTATTGCTCTGTGGTCACAGCTCCTGGCTATGGAGGGCTGGCTTGTGCAGGCTACTCTGCGTCTTGCCTCCTCTAAACCCATTTAATCTTCCTTTAAGCCCCAGGAGCGGAGAAGGCAATGGCACCCCACTCCAGTACTCTTGCCTGGGAAACCCCATGGACAGAGGAGCCTGGTAGGCTGCAGCCCATGGGGTCGCGGAGAGTCGGACATGACTGAGCGACTTCACTTTCACTTTTCACTGTCATGCACTGGAGGAGGAAATGGCAACCCCCTCCAGTATTCTTGCCTGGAGAATCCCAGGGACAGGGGAGCCTGGAGGGCTGCCGTCTATGGGGTCGCACAGAGTCGGACACGACTGACGCGACTAAGCAGCAGCAGCAGCAAGCCCCAGGAGACATCAGTGGCCCACTGACCCAAGAAGCAGCTGAGGCTGGCGCAGTGACCTAATCACCCAACACGGCCCAAGATAGGGGAGAGGATTTCAACTCCAGGACCTAAGGCTTCCCTCTCTCAGCCTCTGGTCCCTCCTCCTTCATCCTCCATGCTCACCTCTCGGGGGGCAGGCTTCCCTCCACCTATGGGTGCTCCTGGCCCGAGGACTCAGCGCTGACCGCGTCCCCTGCGCACTGCGGTCCTCTCTTGCCCAGCCCGCACACTCCAGGGCACAGACATCCCCCCTCCCCTGAGGGTTTATTTCCCAAACTCCCTCTGGCCGCCTTACAAAAGGAAAAGGCATGACAAGTCTCAGTAATCAGACCTGTTCCAGCGCCTTCCCTGGAAACAGAGCAACACTTGTGCAGGCTGCTAAAATATTTAACACTGGATGACTTAACAGGCCTGAGGAGAGAGGGAGGCTGAGATGCAGTTAGCTGGGGCCACTGGCCCTGCACACCCCACGGGAAGCCTCTTTTCCACGCTAAGGGTTTCCAGGGACTAGATAGGGACAGATGGCAACTGGCAATCCATTCTCTGCTGTGGACCCACGTCGGCTCCCTACCAGCCCAGAGGAGCACCCCCGTAGGTGCAGCCAGTGGGGATGGGTGGGCACAGAGCATTCTAGATTAAGTGTTTGAAGCCAGGTGATTAGATTACCTGAGCCTCCTTACCAGGCCTGGATGTGAGGTTGCGCTGGCTAAGCCCAAGGCCTCTGGTCAGCCCAATGGTGAACCTCCTTGGTTCAGGAGCCAGGGAGATGCCTCCTGCTGATCCGTGTTGTCAGGCATGTGTCCCATGAATACACCCCAGTCTCCACTCTGGAGACACAGCTGCCTGGCTTTCCCACTGACAGAGCCGGGGAGGGGGGCGGCGGGCGGTGAGGAGGAACCCAGCAGTCACTGGACACAGCCAGGTGTCTGAGCCTTGGAAGCGCTTCACCCAGAAACTCTCAGAATCCACACTGCTGGCAGGGATGATTCATCTCTTATGTACACGAGATGAAACTATGTCTTCAGGTTGGGCTGTGCCATGCAGAGTCTCATATCGCTATTTCAATTTCGGTTCTAATTAATGAAAGTTGGTACTTCCCTGGCAGTCCAGTGGCTAAGACTTCACCTTCCAATGCGGGGGTGAAAATCAAAACATGAAACAGAAGAAATATTGTAATGAATTCCATAAAGATTTTTAAAATAGTTCACATTAAAAAAAATCAATAAAAAATTAATCAAAGTTAAATAAAACCCACAGTTTCAGTTCCTCCAATGACCCTGAAACCACGTCACCCTGAAACTGACCCCAGGCTTTCAAGTGGCCTCATTTCAGGTGTGTAAGAGCCACACGTGACTAGTGGCTGCCATACTGGATACTGGAGACATAGAACACTTGTGCCATCACAGAAAGTTCCACTGGACAGCAAGTCTTAGGGTAACATCTCCAAGATTCCTTCTGGCTAATATTACTGATCAGAGATCCAAAATTGGATTTGATGTCTGAAGAACTCTCCAGAAGAGAGGTTCCAGTCCCGACTCTAACTCTCATTAGCCCACAGACCTTGGGCAAGCCATGTCCCCTGTCCCAGCATCCACTTTCTCCTCTACAGAAGAAGGGCACAAATGGTCCCTACTAAGGCTCAAGGTGAGGATAAAATAAGACGCTGGCTCAGAGGGAGGAATAAGAAAAAAGGAACTCATAGTGAGTGGTACTTATTTCATGTTGGGCACTCTAAATAAAGTGGCTCATTGAATCCTAGGTTCTATATGCCCCCACTTTACAGGCAAGGAAACAGGTTCATCAAAGGTAATGTCCCCAAAGTCACAGAACTAGAACTTGAGCAGGAACTTTCTGTAAACCTCAAGGCAGAAGCTGGTCTCACACCATAGAACTAATTCTACAGTCTTCTCTCTAAAGCCTAGAAGCAGATTCGGGGTGGAGATGCTGAGAAGAATAGCCTCTTCCCCCTGGGCAGGTCCTTGGGTCAGCTCAGCTGTCCAGGGGAAGCCCGCCATCGGAGGTCAGATTCTGATTCCAGTTCTGCCGTCAGGTGCTCCCTGGTCCCTTCCCTATTCCCAGTCTTGACAAGAATGCACCCAAATTTCCTTCCATATAGCCAGCTAGAGTCTAAAATATCCATTTCTCAAACACGGCTGCTGAAACAAACCTGAATCCCCGTCTAACAGAGTGGCGCTAATGAGAGGTTCCAGGAAGAAAAGAGGGTCGGTCTGGACACATTCATTTGGAAAATCACCACCTTGCCCTGAAATTGGCCCGGAATTCTTAAATGGCTCTTCCCCCACTCAGATCCACATAACACAGGCCTCAGGGCAGAGAGGCCTAGAAACCCAGAAAGGCGAGAAGGCAAGGCATTGAGTCCCATCAGAGGCTCTTGGAGGCAGAGTCAGCCCCCGGCCTCCGAAGAGGCTGCCGCCTTCAGGGCAGGTGTCTCCTAACCCAGCTTTCCACAGAGACTTGGCGGTTTTCCAAAGGACAGATTCACCTCTAAAAAAAATCGCTTTAATTATGGAACACAAAACCTTCAGAACATAAAGGCTGAATTTTAAAAGGTCCTTTGACTTTTATAATACGATGGTTCACAATAATTGACGCTGTTGATCATAATATAAGTCCACATCATTTGTAGAGTCGTTAGTTCTGCGGTCCCTTTGAACCATTAGTGGTGCTCCCATATGACAGAGACAGACGGAGCAGAGGCACGCACAGTCTCACCCAGCCTCACATCCCCCCCTCCCTGCAGGGTCTGTCCCCATTTCATTTGGAGACCTCGAGCATTTTTTTTGCTTGCTTACTTTTCGAGATGTACTTTTGAATAAATACATTTAAAATGAGAATAATGGTTACCATTTGTATGTTACACTTACCATATATCAGGCGTTATACTAGAGTGCTTTGGAAACATTCCATTTTAATCTTAATTCCAACCTTAACAGGGAAGTGTTATTTTTCCCATTTTATAGATTTGGAAACTGAGGACTGAAAAGTCAAGCAGCTTCTCCAGGCGTCACACAGCCAGGAAGAGGTCGCTGGGATATGAACCCTCTGTTTTACTCTATAGTCTCCTATTTGGGAAGAAAACTGCTCCAAGGGAATGAAGTGTCAGACTTGTGGCTGTGTAATAGCCCTGTAATAGCCCAAAACTTCTCAAAAGAAAGTTTAAAATAGTCCAAGCAACGTCATATACAATCAAACCCAGAAGGATGTGGGGGTGGGGACGGGATGGGCCTCTTGTCCTGGCTTTATCTGCTAGGCTTGCTAGCTTCTTTTCTTTTCCTTAATTTATATGACTATAGTCCTCTTCAAAACCTTATTCTTAAACTTGAAAACATGGTGTCACAGTCACTAATTTTAGAAAGAAGACGAGAGAGAAGGAAGAAGGGTGGCAACCCACTCCAGCCCTGCCTTCAGGTCCAGCCAGGGCCTCCTGGGCGAGAGGCCAGCTGGACCTCGCTGGTCCCTCCCTCAGCTCCTCAACCAACTGCCCCTTGTGGTTGAGCCTAGGTGTACTCAAAGACCTGAAGCATCTGGGAATGATTTAATTCTCTCAAATGCACTAGTAATTGAAAATGATACTTTTCCAGCCATTTCCTCAAATGGAAGAAAAGAGAGACCCCTTTAAATAAATATTCAGCAGAAGCAAGCCTGGTGACGTCCACAATGGATTCAGAACTACACATCTGATCATCAGTAGAGTGAAAGCAAAACAGCAAATTCTAATAATAGACTTTCCCTCCCCTGAAGTCAGTTGTATGCATACAAAGTTAACATCAATTCAAGCATCTTCTGTAGAACATTCTAAAAATAAAATCTATGGGCTCCAGAATCTTCCACAGGGAGGGACCACACAATGTATGTAGAAGTCCATAGCCAAGCTGTCTGTCATCACCTGTTTCTTGGAGTTGGGTGCATATGTACCCCTTAGGTGGAGGTAAGCAAAGCCACAGGATACCTGCAGCATATGCACCAGCAGACCCAATCTGACTTCAAAAGATGGTAAATAAAGCAGCAAAATATCTGTGCTCCCTGCATCTACATGGAAATGAGATTGAGTTATCAAATGATCCTGTTGCCAAGACAGAAAAGAGACATTTCTTACGTACTGAGTCTGATCGGTGGGATCAGTTCTAACAAGTCAGAAGAATCTCCAAATTTCAGTAGATTAAACAGAACTGTGTCACCCGATAACCAAGAGAATAGAAAATCTGGTTTTGACTTGCTTCTTCTCATGGCAACTCAAAGCCTTATTTTTATGTTGAAATATAATACACAATAAAAAAACACATAAAGTTTTACAATAAAACACAATCTCAACATTTTTAAACTTGAAGCAGATTGTTGTGGGCAGTAGGGGGTAAGAAAAAATTCCCTCTCCTCTGTCATGACGACATTTTAACAGACAAAGAAGTTAGTTCTGGAAAAGAAAGATGGCCAGGCTGGAACCTCAACCCCAGGAAGATGAACACTGGCCACTCAGTCCACGGCAGGAGAAAAGCCCATCCCACAGAATTGAAAAGAGAAAACCTAACCTCTGCCACGACTGCATTTGATCACGTATCTTAGCCCTCACTGCAACTCAGGAAGGCAATTACAGCTGTGACCTCTCCATTCTACAAATGGGCAAACTGAGATTAGATATGAAACCAGTAAGGGACACACCTGGGTGTGAACCCAAACTCCACCACCACCCAGCTCCTGGTAGCATCTGCCACAGTGTGACCACACAACCTCCCCCAGACTGCTGCCGAATTTCACCTTCATGTGCAGCACCTGCTGTTCCCAGGATGCATACCCCCCCGAACTTTGGCCCGACTTTCTCTGAGGCCTGCTCAGATCCACAGCACAGCTCCCTCAGGGTGAAAGGTCCACCGGAGCTACTGAGCTTAAAGAAGCATTCCCAGCCCTGGTGTTAAGGTAGGAATGAAGTTGCTGGGCTGAGAGAGGAGGGCCTTTGGGGTCCCTGTGGGAAGGCTTGGCCTTATGGATCATTCGATGACTCTGAGAGCTCTGGGAGGAGCTGGGGTGTCCCAGGTGGCAGCCACTCACCATATGGAACTGGTGAGGACTTGGTGTGTGACCAGTCCAAACAGAGATTTGCTGTGGGTATGAAATACACCCCAGCATGCAGAGATTTCATATGAAAATAAGAATGCAGAATACCAAGTTAATAATTTATATATTGATTGCATGTTGAAGTGATAATATATAATATCTGTCATATATTGGGTTTTGTTGTTGTTGTTTAGTTGGTAAGACATGCCCGACTCTTTTGCAACCCCAGGGACAGTAGCCTGCCAGGCTCCTCTGTCCATGGGATTTCCCAGGCAATAATATGGAGTACGTTGCCATTTCCTTCTCCAGGGGATCTTCCTAACCCAGGGATTGAACCCGAATCCCCTGAATTGGCAGGCAAGTTCTTTACTGAGCCACCAGGGAAGTCCACATATTGTGTCACTTAAAATGTATTATTAAAATAAATTTTAATAATTTTTATTTTTATTTAATTTTAATTAAAATTTTTAACAATTTTAATAATTTCTATTTGTTTTGAATGTGGCTACTAGAAAATTTAAGATTATATTTGCAGCTTATGTCCTATTTCTATTGGACAGAGCTGGTCTGTACCTTCTGGAGACCTTTGATTGTCTACTGAGCATAAAGTAGACTCTGTTGTGGTCCATTTGCTCAGATGTGGTTTTTCCTATAATTGCCCTCGAGGGACAAGAGCCAGAGGTCACCCCACCTGGAATTCTTTCTGGAAACCCTCAGCCAATGGGAGAGTAGCAGGCCTTTTTCCTATGAACCCAAAGCACAGGAAAGGTGAGCCCTCGTCCATCCTCATGTCCTTCAAGGACCAGAGCAAAGCAAGTGATCTAAATAGAAGTAGACCATGGGTTGGGAAGATTCCCCTGGAGGAGGAAATGACAACCCACTCCAGTATTCTTGACTGGAAAATCCCATGGACAGAGGAGCCTGGAGGACTACAGTCCATAGGATCTCAAAGAATCAGACACAACTAAGCATTCAAGGCCACACAGGTCACAAATGCAAGTCATGAATGCAAAAGCCACTTAAGTAATTTTTAAATGTTGGTAGCCACATTAAAAACAAGAAAAAAATGTGAAATTAATTTCAATAACATATTCTAACCCAGTACATCCAAAATATTACCATTTTAACATACAATATAAAAATTATTAATGATGTTTCTTGTTTGTTTGTTTGTTTGTTTGTTTTGGTTGCACTATGCAGCTTGTGGGATTCTAGTTCAAAGTGCAGAGTCCTAACCACTGGACCACCAGGGAATTCCCTGTATTCCTTTCTTCACACTGAGAGAACTCATCCTTCAGTAGGTTGATAAGGAGTCTGGGGCCCTCAAGGAGAAATGGGTCCAGGGCTCTCAAGGAGGAGAAAAGGACACACTTTTTTTCCTACATTCCTTAGTCTTAGTCACATAAGATGTTATTTTCTTTAAGCCTAGAGCTAATGATTACACAATAAAACAAAAGATGTAGGTTGTGGGAACAGGTCTGGTAAGACCTTTCTATTGTTAGGTCTAATCTTGTTCATTTAAAATGTATGTTGAGTGAGTAGGTCTGGTAAAAGTATATAAGCTCTTGATAAGACTAGCGAGAGGCGCACTCTCCGTCCCCCTTGTGATGTCCTGTCACAAGCTTTCTCTGTCCCTTTTTTTTTTTTTTTTCTCTGTCCCTTTTTATACTTTAATAAAACTCTGCTACACAAAAGCTCTTGAGTGATCAAACCTGGTCCCTGGTCCTGAAGCTAAATCTTCTTCGGAGATCGCTAATCTGACATCGTTCACCACAAGCTATCAACACTAAATCTTCAACATTTGAGATGCGTTTTACCCTCACAGCACATCTCCGTACACATGTGACCAGGGCTGCCAAAATGAACAGCACAACTCAAGAATCTGAAAGTCTATCACCCAACAAATCCTCAATCGGAGCAAAGTGCACAGAACACCCATTATATTAAGGTCAATATCTACTGCTCTGTAAACTATGATAAGTCATACACTTTGAGCCACTAAGATTTATGTCTGCAAAGAGTTCTGATGGCAGCAGGAAAAAAGGACTCTGAGAATTTAAACAGAAAAAAAAAAACAGTGGATGAAACTACCCTAAAATAATGTGTGTCTGTGCACACGCTAACATGATAAATACCAGTAATCATTAGGTGGTGGGGCTGTGGATTTTTCTCTTTTTCCTTATACTTTTCTACACCTTACACATAATCTAATGTTAACTTAGAAATTATAATTTTAAAATTAAAAGTGATTAAAACATCAAATCATGAATTATTTATTGAATTACTGTAGTGTGATCACTCACCTAGAGCCAGACATCCTGGAATGTGAAGTCAAGTGGGCCTTAGAAAGCATCACTACGAACAAAGCTAGTGGAGGTGATGGAATTCCAGTGCAGCTATTTCAAATTCTGAAAGATGATGCTGTGAAAGTGCTGCACTCAATATGCCAGCAAATTTGGACAACTCAGCAGTGGCCACAGGACTGGAAAAGGTCAGTTTTCATTCCAATCCCAAAGAAAGGCAATGCCAAAGAATGCTCAAACTACCACACAATTGCACTCATCTCACACGCTAGTAAAGTAATGTTTAAAATTCTCCAAGCCAGGCTTCAGCAATGCGTGAACCATGAACTTCCAGATGTTCAAGCTGGTTTTAGAAAAGGCAGAGGAACCAGAGATCAAATTGCCAACATCCGATGGATCATCAAAAAAGCAAGAGAGTTCCAGAAAAACATCTGTTTCTGCTTTATTGACTACGCCAAAGCCTTTGACTGTGTGGATCACAATAAACTGTGGAAAATTCTGAAAGAGATGGGAATACCAGACCATCTGACCTGTCTCTTGAGAAACCTGTATGCAGGTCAGGCAGCAACAGTTAGACCTGGACATGGAACAACAGACTGGTTCCAAATAGGAAAAGGAGTACATCAAGGCTGTATATTGTCACCCTGCTTATTTAACTTATATGCAGAGTACATCATGAGAAACACTGGGCTGGAAGAAACACAAGCTGGAATCAAGATTGCCGGGAGAAATATCAATAACCTCAGATATGCAGATGACACCACCCTTATGGCAGAAAGTGAAGAGGAAATAAAGAGCCTCTTGATGAAAGTGAAAGAGGAGAGTGAAAAAGTTGGCTTAAAGCTCAACGTTCAGAAAACTAAGATCATGGCATCTGGTCTCATCACTTCATGGCAAATAGATGGGGAAAGAGTGGAAACAGTGTCAGACTTTATTTTTTTGGGCTCCAAAATCACTGCTGATGGTGACTGCAGCCATGAAATTAAAAGATGCTTACTCCTTGGAAGGAAAGTTATGACCAACCTAGATAGCATATTTAAAAGCAGAGACATTACTTTGCCAACAAAGGTCCGTCTAGTCAAGGCTATGGTTTTTCCAGTAGTCATGTATGGATGTGAGAGTTGGACGGTGAAGAAAGCTGAGCGCCGAAGAATTGATGCTTTTGAACTGTGGTGTTGGAGAAGACTCTTGAGAGTCCCTTGGACTGCAAGGAGATCCAACCAGTCCATCCTAAAGAAGATCAGTCCTGGGTGTTCATTGGAAGGACTGATGTTGAAGCTGAAACTCTAATACTTTGACCACCTCATGTGAAGAGCTGACTCATTGGAAAAGACCCTGATGCTGGGAAGGATTGGGGGCAGGAGGAGAAGAGGATGACAGAGGATGAGATAGTTGGATGGCATCACCGACTCGATGAACATGAGTTTGGGTAAACTCCGGGAGTTGGTGATGGACAGGGAGGCCTGGCATGCTGTGGTTCATGGGGTCGCAAAGAGTCGGACACGACTGAGCGACTGAACTGAACTGAACTGGTCCTAAGACCTTCTTGCTCTCCAGGAAGGCTGATAAAACATCCGGGGGCTGAAGAAAGAGCTAATATAACATTTGTGGGGAGAGGAAGGGGAGGATTTTTCAAGTTAGACGTCTTTTCCTATACTTTTACTGGGAATGTCAAAAATACATATGAGCAAGGGCTGTGGGGAATTTTGTGCTAAATCAGCAGCAGAGACAAGTGTTCAGTGCAGATTAAACTTGCATGTGTCTTAGCAACAGGGCTTGCAACTCTGTTGGCCCAGAGTTATGAGAGTTGCCCTCGTTTGGAAGGCAAGGCAGTTGGGTGCAAGCGCTCAGACTCGAAAAACAGGTGATCATGCATTCTTTTGGCGTTTGCAAAATATGCATCAAATCATTTACAAAATGCCTGCAGCTGTTTGGTAGGATACTCTGGGCTAGCCACAGGTACTAATTTAAAATCCAACCCGGCCTTGCTCACATGTGTGCACACACACACGTACACACACACACACACACACACAGCTCTGGAGCAGCCAAAGAGCTAAGGATGCTGCAAAGCTTGTTCAGAATGTGTCTATGCCCAAAACACCTCTCTCTCCCCTGAAGGATGTCATTTCCCAGCAGCAGCTGGTGCCCAGCCACGGATGGCATTTCACTTAGGAAAGAACAGGCAGGTACACTGCAAAGTGTGAAGGTCTGGGATTCCTTGTTGCATCTGTCATTTGTCCTCCTCCCGAGATCTCTAGGAGGCATGACTGCTGTTGGTGATTAGACATCCCTGCTCAAGATTAAATCAGACTTGAACCCATTTACCTCAAAAGGTAATGAGCTAGATTAGGAGGAGTCAGGCTCAGGGAGTTAGGAGATATGGGGCGTGTTGTCTAAGGGGTGCAGGGTTTCTTGGAGGAGATGACAATGTTCTAAAATTGACTAGAGTTGAGAATTGCACAACTCTGTGAATATATTAAAAGCCACTGACTTGTATACCTTAACTGAGCAAATGAGATGGTATGTGAATTACATCTCAATAAAGCTGTTAAGAAAAACAAAGATAAGCTCAGATGTGAAAACAACTCCTTTTTACAAGCAATGGAGATCATAGTTATCTCAGGCACTGTATCAAGAATCAGAACGGCTAGGTGCTTCTTTCTTAAATTAAGATGCATATATTAGCAGTACTATCCTTCGTAAAACACCCAGCATGTCTCTGCCAAAGGAAGACAGGGTTCTCCAAAGGCTGATGCCTTTTCACTGACCTTTCTGCTTCTCCCGCACTCCTGGCATCATCTGAAATGACTTCATCCGTGATATCTGGAGCATCCTTCTCAGGAACCAAAGGTAACGTGGATGGGCCAGCCTTGGGGCTTTTTCTGGTATAATGTAAAGAAAGCAACATATATTAGAAAGGGCATTTCTCTCCATGTCCTATGGAAAAGCCCATTTCTCAGTTTAAGCTTTAAGTGGCTACTTCATGAAAATCTGTAGAAAAAAAAATTAGCTTCAGGCAGTGAAAGGCTTTGAGATGCTTTGGGATCGTTTAGGCCTCTCTGCATAAATAAATCCAGATTCAAAAGCAAATGTATCTGGACTCCAGAAAAACAGTCTGACTGACCATAACCTATGACCCCATAGTCCACTGCTGGCCTGTAAACATTTCATGCTTTACAAACAGTTTCAGTTAGAAGAATTAAAGAACACAAGGAAAGGAAAAAAGATGTGTTAAACAGACTGCTCCCATGCCTCCAAACCATTTCTCACATGTTTCCAGACTCTCAGCACATCCAGAGATTGTAAGTAGGGAAATTTAAACAATTAGATATGGGAAAATGTAGCTTTTTTAAAGCCACTCATCACTTTGACTTTTAAAAATGGGAATCACTTTTACAGCTGACCCCGCATTAGCGTGTGAATTTATTCTAAGTACCTCTCAGCGTCCACTGCTTCTGGATCCAGGTTTTGCGGCTTTAGGTCCCGAGTTTCGTCAGGTTCTGGTGGTGAGGAGACACCCATCTTCCTGTTCTCCGCAAAAGCAGGGAGCTCAGGCCTGGGATGCTCCTCGGTCTGTGGGGGCCTGGCTGGGTGGCCCCCATCTGGGGCCACTGCAGCATCCATCCTCAGAGCCCCTTCCAAGCAGCCTGGGTCCCCAGGGCTTCCTGGCACAGCCGAGGCAGCCACCGCACCGGAGAACATTCTCGTAGTACCTGTTTCAGGCAGGTCCTCAGACACACGTGCCCCGGTCCCAGCTGTGCTCAAAGTGACGTCACCCTCTGCTTTCCCAGCAGCTCCGGCTTCCAAGCCGGGCTCCAGTGGATTCTCTGCCACTTCCCCAGCTGGGGGCTCCGGGGCGCCCTGGGTGCCCAGGGCATCTTGTGTTTCCGAGATGCCAGCTGCACCTGCACGCCTCCTCTCACCCCCAAGCGGGTCTAGGGTGCAGGGCTCACTGACGGCCTCGGGCATAGTTGGGACGTCCCCGTGGGGAGATGCTCCCTGGGCAGAGGTGGATCCTGGCGTGTCACCCAGAGCCCCTGGGTGAGAAGAGCCCCGGGCACCATCTTCTCTGGGTGGACTGTCCGGGCTGGCTATTTCCTGGCACTGTTTTCCCGAAGGAATCCTGTCATCTGGACCTGAGTCTCCTTCTCCATGGCTCTGGGGAGCCACCTGCAAGTCAGCTCCGGAAATCTCTGGAGAAGCCGCCTGTGAAGACAGACCCGAAGCTGATTCCTGCGGGCCACGGGCCTGCGGTGAATGGGCCTGGCCTCCTCCAGGTCCCGGCCACCAGCCTTCCCCGGCCCCCTCCGGGTCCTTGCTGTCCGCCAGCATCTGCCGGGCCTCGCTCGTTTCCTTTCCTGCACTGGTCCCCGGCAGGGTGTGCTCTGCAGCCAGCCAGGCCAGCCCCGGCAGCTTTCCTGGAGTTGGATTCTGGGGACCCAGACGAGAAATCTCAGCCTCTACAGCCAGCTCTTGCTTCCTCTCCTTTGAGTCTACCCAGAGACCAGCGGGAAGGGTGGGGAGAGGGGCGACGGCCACTCCTTGAGTCCCATCTGGAATCTTCTCTGGGGTTGGCACTGTGAGGTCCTTGCCCATCACCCTCTTCCCAGCTCCCGCCTTTTCTCCCTGTGTGCTCTGGGGCCGATCAGCGGTCAGGGCTCCAAGCACAGACTTCTCGAAGATCTTGGTGATGTGCTTCCTGAAATCAGGCAACCCAGCGAGCATCCCAGTCTGCCTGCAGCTTGCGTCTACACCAGCTGATGCTCCCCACCTGGGATCCTTGGAAGGCTCTAGCATCCTCTCCCCACTGCTCTCGGTCTCTCTTGCTGCTTCCCTTACCTTGCTCTCCTCACTGACGGGGTGTGCTGGAATTTCACTGGGCTCTGCTCCTGACCGTTTCTCCTCCTCCGTGGTCTGCTTACCCTTGGCCAGAAACGGCATCCTGTCCAGGTAGGGCATGGAGTCCACAGGACCCTCCGAGGTCCCAGCTGTGGGGCTTCCAGGGCTGGCTGGCACTGCAGAGATTCCCTCACCTGCAGTTCCTGCTTGCGAGAGGGAGGACTCAGCAGAGCCCTCCGTGGAGGAGGCCTTTTCCAAGGCAAGCAGGGGCTCCCGAGGGCTTTCACCAGGGGCTCCGGGGCCTTCGGGTGAAATAGCTTTCACGACGCTGTCTTCCAGCCCTTTCCTGGCAGCACCCTCGATGTGCAGGTAAGGAGTGCCAGGGGCAGCCTCCTCCAGGGGTCCAGACGGCAGGAGCCTCTTTGGGTCGGGGATAACCTGGGCTGCAGAAAGATCTTCCACGCTCCCAGGACTCCCAGCCAGCTCCCTGGCTAGTGGCCAGGCATCCTGGCAGCTGGCCGAGAGCTGCTCACCTAAAGCAGAGGTAGAAGCTTCTTCCCCAGGGGAGGAGCGCTGCTCTGTCTGGAGGGAGCCTGGCACCCCTGGAGCCTGCCACATCCCCAGGGCTCCTCCATCTGCCTTCCCATAAGTCTCAGCACCATCCACACCTTGATCCTCAGCTGATGGGAAAATTCCAGAAAGCTCTGGGACCTCTGCATCAGAGGCAGCGGGGTGCTCCATTTCCTTCTGTGGGACCGACCCCAGTTGCTGCCTGCCGTCCTGGGTTTCTTCACCTGCCTCTCTCGCTGGAGCATCCTGGGCGGGTGTGACTCGGGGGCTGGCAGGTGCTGGAACCAGCTGGCTGTGAGCTGCCTCCGGGAGAGCTACTGAGTCAGGCTGACAAGGCGGGGCCCCCACAGTGTTCCCACTTGCCTTCTCTGTCTTGCCTAAGTCCTGGAGCTGGGGCCAAGAGTCAGCTGCTCCTGAAATGCCTGCATCCTCAAGACATGCTTCTTCATGCTGGCTGCCGGCGTTCAGCCCGTCAACCAGCTCCTGTTGGGACTCGTGTGGCCCCTGCCCAGCACAGCTATGTTCCTTTCTGCTCAAGCTACCTGCAAGAGAAGCATCTTGGAAGGTGTCCGCTGCAGGAGATGAGCTCCTGGATGGCTGACTGCCGCTGCATTCTCCCTCTTGCCCCTTCTCCCCGAGTGCAGGCAACTCAGGTCTCATGGGTGCTGACAACTGCGACTTCTCGGTCGTAGGATTCTCCGGAACTGTGTCCCCGGGAGGTGAACGCGGAGCATCAGACAGACTGCCTTTGGGGAGCTCACTTTGAAGTTCTGTTTCAGAAGCCCATTCCTTTCCTCCATGAGTGGATAAGCTCACATCTTCCCGAGGTTCCACGGGTATATGGATTTGCGGAGAATCAGCACCCAGGTTCTTAAAATCCGTATCACCTGGAGAAGTCTCTTCCTTGGTTTCGCAACGTTGGGACATCTCCCTGAGCATATCGAAGACCGATGCTTCTGGGTGTGTCTGGGATGTCTGAAGATGGTTCTCAGGACACAGTAAAGGCCTCTCGGATGCAGTCACTCCTATACCGCTGTCCCCCGAGCAGGACAGGTTTCCCTGCCGATCTTGCTCCAGGCTGAGCATCGTAAGCCCACAGTCCACTGCCCAGTTCTCCTTCTCAGGGGGAGGGGGCCCATCAGCGGGGACTTCCTGTCCAGCTGCGTCACACCCCAGCCCACGGGGGTCGGGGGGTGTCAGCAGGCCCTCCCCCTCTACACGGCCCGGCGTCTGTGCGGATGGGTGGCTCCCCGACTTTATTTCAGGCATGCTCTCCGCCTCCTGGGCTTTGGGGACGACCTCTGGAGCAGGAGCCAACAGGAAGTCCGATTTCTCAGATTCTAAAGCAGGAAGAGAGTCCATTCTTCCCAGTCCCTCCACGTCCTGAAGGGTGTCAGGACATTTGGTTTGTGGTCCCGGCCCCGCCCAGATGGCTCCCCGGGGAAGAACACATTCACCAGCTCCTTCCGGCCCAGAGAGTGGGCCAGGATGCTGTTCAGGGAGCTGGTGCAGTGAGCCCGATGAGTGGACCACTTGGGATTCTCTCATCATCCCATGGGCCACCACGTTCCAAGTTACATCTTCTGAGAGAGAGTCGGACCTGTCCGCGTGCCCGGGGATCTCCTCTCCGAGTGGCTGTGCTAGGACTGTGTTCGGAAGGCCTTTGCTCTCCTCATCACCAGGCAGCTGTGAAACCTCGTCCTTGTTCACCTCTGGGTCAGGCTTGCAGCCCCAGGCCTCGGGTTGCTCTGCCTGTAGATGCCCAGGATCTGCACCATCAAGGGGCCCTGGGGCTGCTCCTTGTCCTCTAGGATCAGCCCCAGAGACTCTGCTTTCCTCCTTAGCCACAGCTGGGCCTTCGGGGGGCTCAGCTTCATCCTTTGGCCCTGGTGACCTGCTGGCACTCTCATCTGATACACTGGGAGCGGGGAGAGCTGGAACCTTTGGTTGGACTACATGGCTTAGCTCCCTATTTTCAAGCTCTGCCCTCTCCTCCAGGGGGGCAGGAGCAGGAATCTCTCTGGGGCCTCCTTCCAGACCCTCTCCTTCTCCTCTGAGGTCTGATGCTTGCTTCTCCGGTCCTGACAACCCTGCTTCTGCCCGCTCTGTAGCCGGATCTGTGAGCACAGGCATCTTGGCCATGGAAACCATCTCCCTGGCTTGTTCTGCAGCCACAGAGGCCAGAGCAGCTGGCTGGGAGGAGAGGCTTGAAGCTGGACCCACATCCTCGGTTGCAGCATGTGGGGCAGGCTCAGGGCTCATGAACAAAACTCCCTCGGGCTGGTCACCTGTCGCAGCCCAGGTGACTTGACCGGGCTCAGCATCTCGGCTCCCAGACTGCGAGTGACCCTGAGCATCAAGGGCACCCAGAGTCTCCTCCCAAGAGCCCTTGTCCCCCGGCGCCAGGGCAGGACCCGATGAATCCCAGGGCAGCTCTGCGGGCGGGAATGTTTCCATCGGCTGCTGGCAGCTTTCCTGGGAATCAGCCTTCGCTTCGGCTTCCTGAGTGGCCTCTGAACTGGTCCCAGTGGGAGGGCAGGCCCCAAGGAATCCCGCGTCATCGGTGAAATTCTGAGGCAGCCCCTCCACTGGGCACTTGGTGGCCAGCTCTTGGGAAGTCGAGGTCTCGGGTTTTAGGGGAGGCTCCTCCAGGCTGGATGAGCTCTCTTGGCCCAGCTGGGCGGCAGGGGTCTTGGGGGCTCCCTGCCAGGACTCTGGCCATGGAAAGCCAGCTGCAGCCTCTTGCCCTTGGGACTCGAAATCACCAGGCCGGGCATCCTCTCCATGCAGCTGCACCTTCATCGGATCTGGAGGAGCAGCTGGTGGAATTCCTGGCAACTGGTCAGTGGAGCTGGAGGAAGGCAGTCTCTGCCCTTCTTCTTCCTTCGAGCCTGTCTCTCCTCTGGCACTGGGAACGGCAAAAGCCACCTTGTGCTGAGTCGAGTTGTCGTCCTGAGGGACAGAGGCTGCCGGGGCCTCTCCTGGGCCATTTGGAGAATATTCCCTCTGACGGGGCTGAACCAGGGGCCAATCTTCAGGTTCCCCTTCTGGGCTTGCCAAGCAACCTTCCGGGGGGCCCTCGGCAAAGCGCATGGAGGACGAGGGACTCTCCCGTTCCCGGGGCTCCGGTGTGCTGGGACGTGGAGAATCTTCTGGGCCTCTGGCTGCCTGTGGGTGCTCCCTTAGCTCAGTCACCTCCGGGGACACGAGGCAGGGGTCTGGGCTGGCAGCACCCTCAGAAGCAGAGCTGGAACCTCCATGCCAGACGCTGCCAACAATGAAAACATTTAATGTTTTATCAGTTCTCATGGATGGCAAGGAGAGAGTACAGCACAAACAGAATCACCCCGTCCCTCTCCCACTAAAGGATATAACACACCATCCTCATCTGGCTCATCCTCTCCATGAAGAGAGCTCCCTCCCCATCCCACCGCACCCATAACCATGACTTTCTCCAAAAATTAATGCAGAGAATCTCAAACATTCAGTCTGAGGTCTTCCATACTGGTCAGTAGTGAACAGGGAAATTAAGTAGCAAGGAGACCAAACCAGTCAATCCTAAAGAAAATCAACCCTGAATATTCACTGGAAGGACTGACACTAAAGCTGAAGCTCCAATACTTTGGCCACCTGATGCAAAGAGCCGACTCATTGCAAGAGACCCTGATGCTGGGAAAGATTGAAGACAGGAGGAGAAGGGGATGACAGAGGATGAGATGGTTGGAAGGCATCATCATCTCAATGGACAGGAATTTGAGCAAAGTCTGGGAGACAGTAAAGGACAGGGAAGCCTGCCTGGTGGGCTGTGGGGTCACAAAGAGTTGGACGTGACTTAGTGACTGAACAACAACAACAATTAGGGACTCAACTGTGTCCCACTGAAAATCCATACTGAAGTCCTAATCCATAATGTGACTGTATATGTGGACACAGGGCCTTTAAGGAGGTAACTAAATTTAACTGAGGTCATAAGAGTAGGGTGCTAATCCAGGAGAACTGAAGTCCCTGTAAGAAGAGGGGGCATACCAGGAGTTACTCATACAGACAAAGAGGGCATAGCAGACACAGCAGGAAGGTGCCATCTGCAAACCAAGAAGAAAAGTCTCACCAGAAGCCACCTCTGCCAGAACCCTAACCTTGGAATTCCAGCCTCTGGAACTGTGAAAAAACAAAATTCTGTTGTTGAAGCTACCAGTCTGTGGGCTTCTCTTATGGCACTGTGAATAAACTATTGCAACAGGTATATTGGATATTATTCTACTATCCTTTCAACATTTTTAAGGTTTCAAATTTTCCAAAATGAAAAGTTGGGAAAATACTAATGGATGAAATTTATTGAACATCAGTGCTTTACATGGATTATCTCATTTAACCCTACCAATAGCCTTGCAAGATGGATATTACTACTGCTCTTTTGCAGAGAAGAACCCTGAGAACAGAGGGGTTAAACTTGAATCTGACAGGCCATGATCTTCTTATTCATTCTCTGCTGCCTCCAAAAGCAAAAACTTTCAAGGAGGGAGACTGAATGCTTGTGTCCCCAAAATTCATATGTTGAAAACTAATCCCCAAGATGATGGTGAAAGGTTGAGGTTGCAAGCCATATGCTATACTGGGACTCATGGCCTCGGAAGGAGAATTCAGTACGGGGCCAGAGATGAGGCTTGACTACAGGGAGCTTTTGTGTAACAAAGTTTTATTTTAAAAGCATAATAGAGATAGGGAAAACTTCTGACATAGACATCAGAAGGGGACAGAAAGAGTGCCTGCTTGCTAGTTTTTAGCAAGGTGTTTTATGTCTGTTAGCAAGCTGTTAATCAGACAAGGGAGACACCTCAAGGCCCCTCTCCCACAGTATGCATTTCTGAGATAGATGGCACAAGGTTTGTCATCCCTGGCCATAAAACAATTGACATGAATATTGGTTTCCTGAGCCATTATCAGCCCAAGTTCTGAGAAAAGAAAAAAAAAGGTTTGTCTTAGGTGAACCAGTTTGAAGAAAGGCAAATTTCAAAGCAAATACATAGTTTCATTAACATAGCTCAAGAAAAACACTTCTGTAAGAAAAACGCATTGGTCACCTCAAGGTTTGAGAAAAGTTAAGTTCAGGCAGAACCAGGTGTCCTCAACAGAGATGGGGGGGGAAATGTCTGCCACTTGCTGTCTATTTCCTCCTGCCACTTGGGGACCTCTGGCCTTCCTACCTATTAACCTTCTCAGTGGTATTAGGAAAGGAGGGTCTTCGGAAGGTGATTAAGTCATGAGGGTGGAGCCCCCATGAAGGGATTAGTGCCCTTATAAAAGACATCCCCAGAGAGTTCCCTTGACCCTTTTGCCATGTGAGGACTCCCAGAGAAGGCATCCACCTATGAACTAGGAAGTGGGTCCTCACCAGATTTGAAATCTGCTGGCACCTTGATATTAGATTGCTAGCTTCCAGAATCACAAGAAACATGTGTCTGTTGTCTAAGCCATCCAGTCTATGGTATTTTTATAGCAGCCTGAATGAACTGATGTTGAAGCTGAAACTCCAATACTTTGGCCACCCGATGCGAAGAGCTCACTCATTTGAAAAGACTCTGATGCTGGGAAAGATTGAGGGGAGGAGGAGAAGGGGACCACAGAGGATGAGATGGTTGGATGGCATCACCGACTCAATGGACATGGGTTTGGGTGGACTCCGGGAGTTGGTGATGGATAGGGAGGCCTGGCGTGCTGCGGTTCATGGGGTCACAAAGAGTCAGACATGACTGAGCGACTGAACTGAACTGAATGAACTGATTGAACTGAGACAGAAGGCAAGAGGCTCTTTACCTGGCTCCATTCTAGCCTCTCACCAAACCCCCCATCTATAACTTGTACGTGACATCACATAACATCCTCGAAGAAGGTATGTACAGGTTGCACTACACCAGTCATCCTGATTTAATGCCCATCTCTACACATCAGTTCAATATCAATTCAGTGGCTCAGTCATGTCTGGCTCTTTGAGACCCCATTGACTGCAGCACGCCAGGCTTCCCTGTCCATCACCAACTCCTGGAGCCTACTCAAACTCATGGCCATCGTGTTGGTGATGCCATCCAACCATCTCATCCTCTGTCATTTCCTTCTCCTGCCTTCAATCTTTCCCAGCATCAGGGTCTTTTCCAATGAGTCAGTTCTTCGAATCAGGTGGCCAAAGTATTGGAGTCTCAGCTTCAGCATCAGTCCTTCCAATGAATATTCAGGACTGATTTTCTTTAGGATGGACTGGTTGGACCTCCTTGCAGTCCAAGGGACTTTCAAGAGTCTTCTCCAACACCACAGTTCAAAAGCATCAATTCTTTGGCGCTCAGCTTTCTTTATAGTCCAACTCTCACATCCATACATGACTACTGGAAAAACCATAGCTTTGACCAGATGGACCTTTGTTGGTAAAGTAATGCCTCTGCACATATGACACATATGACACTGGAAATATTTCAGATGGACCCGAGAGAGATTTGGCTGCTATCTCAATCAGATTAACATTTTCAGACAAAAAGCAAGGCTCACAAGAGCAAGGAAGACAACTAAAAGAGGGTTAAGTTACATGAATCCCTCCAATCCTCAAGTGGTCACTAGGACAGACGTGCCCACAGAGAGTCCTGGCTTTATACTGATGGACAAGTGTGAAACCACTAGGAGTGCAGATAACATTCCTTGACTTGGCCTCTGCAGAGCAGGATTTCTGAAATTCAATGGATTGTTCCAGAACCAGCAACTCTGTACTTGTGAATCTGGCTATTTTCCTTTTAATAAGCACTTCATGCTTAATTGTGTTCCACTCATTAAGTAGGGGGTCAAATCTTTTAGTAGCTAATGAGATTAGTGGCATGTAATTCAGAAATGAAGCATCCCTACTGATGTCTGCTTGTTCAAGAAGTACAGAACACAGCTCCCTCTGCACTGGCAACAAATGAACAAAGCGGCTTTATTGATCTGCCTCTGACAGCAGTGGCCAACTCAGCAGTGTGTGGCTTCCCTTCAGGCTGCCTGAAGTCACGACCGTCTGGGGACAGGATGGTAAATTCACTCCACTGGGGCACCTTGAAGACCTGCAAGTCTTATAAGAGAGCAACCAGGAATACATCCCCCAGAGTGTGAACATGGACTCCCTTCAAAATAAGGACCCAGTCTTGGCTTTCTTTCACCTGAACTGAGTACCCGTAATCTCTGTGATCGCCCATCAGAAGCCAATTTTTAAACCAGATTAAAGTCACTCACCAGGAGGAGATTTGCCCAAGGGCAGGAAAAATTCTAAAAAGTGATCTGTAAGGGCCCTGTATTAATTGGAGCTTGCACAATGTCCTTTTGTGCTTCAGGATGGAATCAAAAACGTGTAGGATGGAGGTTCAGCTCAGAATCTAAAGGCGAGCTCTTGTGGGCTGGGCAGCATGTTCTAAATGCAAGGCTTTCAGCCCAAAGGAGGGGGGCACTGCCTTTGAGCTGAGGAGGGCAGAGCACAGGGACTACAGCCTCCCCGGTGCAGCCCTGATGCCCCCCGCCAACAAAGGGAGAAGCACAGGGTGCAGAGACCTGGGAGGAGGGCTGATTCGCTGCAGCAAAGGGCTGAGCAGATGATGGAGATGCAGAGGAGGCCCTCCCCACCACCCGAGCTGGAGACAATCACATCCAGATGGGTTCCTAAGGCGTAGTTCCGAAGACGCACACTCAAGCCAACTAGGAATGCTTGAGAAGAGGAAGGAGACTGGCTAGCGGAAAAACAAACATGGTCTCTGCACTACCAGGCTTCAAGGGAACCAGCAAAAGCATAAAGCAAAATCGCCAAGATGGACAGCTGCCACATCCTGAGTATTTACTAAGGCCAAGCCCAAGCTAAGCACTTTTCAGTTCTAATGACATGTAATCCACACAGTAGCCAGGCAGAGTGGATGTCGCCCAGCCTCTCAATGCACAGATGAAAAACTATCCACGCAGAGCTTCCAGACCAGACCCGGGTCGCAAGCAGAGCTCCTGGTGCAAAGTGAGATCAAGTCCCGCCTGGCTCCAGGCTCCTGCCGCCTCTGGCTGCCCCGTACTTGCTGGCCTCGCCTCTCCTGGACCAGGGCAGCAAACTCTTCTCCCACCCACTCCGGCCCCTGCTCTCTGTTCTCCAGGTTGCAGCCAGAACTACGGCTTAGACTTGAAAGCCTGATCCTGTCACCCTTGTGGGAAGACCCTCTGGTGATGACTTCAGTTTGCAGTCAGGTGTGCCCCCAGCCTGCCTTTCCTGCTGCATCCCACGCAGACCTCCCCATCCCTGCATCTTCCTGGAGCTGGAGCCCTCCTGCTTCTCCCTGAGAATCTCAGACCCAATCTCCACTTCTCAGTGAAGCCTCCGTGGCCTGGCCTCTGGGATCAGATCTCCTTCGACAGACCCACTGAGTTAGGGCACTAGTCATGGCTACCATCAAGAAGGATGACCATTTCTCCATTCTCCATCAAGAAGGATGACCATTTCTCCCTCTGTAGTATGATGGAGACTGAGTCTTGCCTCTTTTAAGTATTATGTCTCTGGTGCTTGGCATATAGCAAACATTGAATATATGAATGTGTCAGTGGATGGATGGATGGATGGATGGATGGGTGTGTGCATGAACGGATGGATGGATGGATAGGTGGTTGTTTTTCAGTCACTCAGTCATGTCTGACTCTTTGCAACCCCATGGACTCAGCACTCCAAGCTTTCCTGTCCTTCACTATCTCCCTGAGCTTGCTCAAATTCATGTCCATCGAGTTGGTGATGCCATCCAACCATCTCGTCCTCTGTCGTCCCCTTCTCCTCCTGCCTTCAATCTTTCCTAGCATCAGGGTCTTTTCCAATGAGTCAGCTCTTCACATCAGGTGGCCAAAGTGTTGGAGTTTCAACTTTAGCATCAGTCCTTCCAATGAATATTCAGGACGGATTTCCTTTAGGATTGACTGGTTTGATCTCCTTGCAGTCCAAGGCACTCTCAAGAGTCTTCTTCAACACCACAGTTCAAAAGAATCAATTCTTCAGCGCTCAGCTTTCTTTATAGTCCAACTCTCATATCCATACATGACTACTGGAAAAACCATAGCTTTGACTATATGGGCCTTTGTCAGCAAAGTAATGTCTCTGCTTTTTAATATGTCATCTAGGTTTGTTGTAGCTTTCCTTCCAAGGAGCAAGCGCCTGTTAATTTTGTGGCTGCAGTCACCATCTGCAGTGATTTTGAAGCCCAAGAGAATAAAATCTGCCACTGTTTCCACTTTTTCCCCATCAATTAGACTGGATGCCATGATATTTGTTTTTTGAATGTTGAGCTTTAAACCAATTTTTTCACTCACATATCTAGAAAAGGACTAAAATCATTAATGGAGACATCTTCTCATGACTAGCAGCAAGCTTCTACCAAGATGCATGCTTGACTGCAGGTACCCCCTTCACTGAAATCATATACAACACTGACTTTCCCCCCACCTCTTTGAAGCAGTTCCTCAGAATTCTCTGAAATGCTGTCTCCCAGCCTATAGTCCTCATTTTGCCCCCAGTAAAACTTAACTCACAACTCTCATGCTGTGCTTTTTTTTTTTTTTCAGTTGACAATGGGATGAATAAATAAGCAAAGAAATACTTTTTTTAACTGACACCATAACTGCTCACTTAGGTTGACTCCTGCACTGTGGGTATGGCTCACCATTCAAGACTTCAGAGAAGAAATTTACATTCTGAGTGATCTGTGCAAAGAACTCTCAAGTTAATAAGGCGATGACGACCGCCATGCTTTAACAACCATAATATGGTATTTCACAGAGAAAGGCACCTCCTCAGCAACTTCTTTGTGATCCTAGCAAATTAGGTCCAATCCACATTCACGGTCCTAACTTGCCCAAACAACACTCCCTACATGGACGCCAGGGAGCCTGCTGACCTTGGCAGCCCCATCAGACTCAGCTGTGTATTTTAAATGCACTTTTAACTCTTTTCTGTGCTCATTCTGTGTTAGAAAAAAGAAAGACCACAATGCTTAAGCAATTCAAGCAACAGATGAAAGGAAAATATTGGTAGGGTCTAAAGAGTTATTGGGGAGAAAGAGGTATGTGCAAGGGCAGATAAAACACCAAAGCACTCTTAATATTTAGCCTACACTTTGCCACGTGAACTTTTATATGACTTAAAGGTCAACGTGCTGGCACACTCATGAGACTCCATTATCCGATGCGAAGAACTGACTCCTTGGAAAAGACTCTGACGCTGGGAAAGATTGAAGGTGGAAGGAGAAGGGGATGACAGAGGATGAGATGGTTGGATAGCGTTACCGACTCAACGGACATGAGTTTGAGTAAACTCCAGGAGTTGGTGATGAACAGGGAGGCCTGGCGTGCTGCAGTCCATGGGGTCGCCAAGAGTTGGACACAACTGAGCAACGGAACTGAACTACTGAAAGGTCAGTGTGTTGGCACACTCATGAGACTCCATTATCCAGCACAGTGGAGGTGGGTACAGGCAACTGAATTCCAAAGAAAGTTAAAAAACTGTCCTGTCATCAATTTTTCTCAGCAACCCTCATGTGGGGGTTGACGCAATTGTGTGGTTCCCAGCTTCAGTGCTTGGCTTGAAGTGTGACCCACAAGCCTTCCCTGTAGCTGGAATGAATTCTGTGTCTCTTCCTTCTGTCTGTCACTGTACTTCATATTAGCACAAGAAAAGAGAAATTCACTTAAATACATTTCTGGCATAATAATTATTTCTGGTCATTTGGATGCTTCTTAACAGTCAAACATCAAAAATAAAACTACAATCCCATTAGAGGAGATATCTGGGGGGGTGGGCAGTAAAATTAGTAAGATGTGATCACGAAGAGAAATTTCCATAAATGTTATTCACAATTAGTCATTAAATGTCTTTAATGCCGTATACAGGTAGTTTTTGTTTGTCTTATGCATATATATATATATATATATATATATAAATATATATGGCTTCCCTGATGGCTCAGATGATAAAGAATCCACCTGCACCTGCAATGTGGGAGACCTGGATTTGAGCCCTGGGCTGGGAAGATCCCCTGGAGGAGTGCATGGCACCCCACTCCAGTATTCTTGCCTGGAGAAGCCCATGGACTAGAGGAGCCTGGCAGCTCCAGTCCATGGGGTCACTGAGCGACTATGCACAACACCGCACATATATTCCTTTTCAGATTCTTTTCCATTATAGGTTATTACAAAATACTGACTAGAGTTCCCCGTGCTATATAGTAGGTCCTTGTGATTTACTTACTTTATATATGGTAGTGTGTATATGTTAATCCCAAATTCCTAATTTACCTCCACCACCCCATCCAGTCTCCACTGTGCTCTTTGGTAACCATAGTTTTGCTTTCTTAGAGATATTTATTTTTATGCACAATAAAAATAGATTTTTAAAACTCTAATAAGCACAAATCAAGAAAGCGGGCAGAATATTTAACTGAGACTATGAAGATCTCCTGAACTGCAAGTTAAATCCTACCAGTCATCCTTGGAAAAATGCAAATGACAGTTTTGCCCATATGATTAGATTATGGGACATTTATTTGGATACCACAAGGGTATTTTGAATAAGAAATAGTGGTAAACATATTTTTGTTGTATTCCTTCTTGATAAGGCTTCTAACATATTTTAGAAAAATTTTCCTCTCTTAGCCAACAAAGTATAAGACAGGGAACATAATGCAGTTTTCTCTTGATGACTGAAAAATCTTTCAGGGAATTTGGGCCACTCTCTGAAAAAGAAGATATTACCAATGTTGCCTGTGTGAGACTGAGTTCGAAAATGTGACTAAGGATTTCTTCTTAGAACAATCCTCAGCCACAAGCCATTTTGCTGAGATGTGTCTCTCTGTAATTCCATTGGTCTACACGGCAGGGGGGCGGGTGAGGGTGATGAGTCAACATTAGTGGGGGCCAAGCTGGTTCAATGTCAAAGACATAAAGACCATCCTAGGCTCCTTCCCGGCCCTAACACAGCAGCAGTGACGCATTTTGGAAGATTAATTGCTGTCAAAGTTGCCATTTGAGGCTGTAAAAAAGACACAAGAGACAGCAAGTGTATGCGATACACGCTGCTCTTGAAGAGAAAAAAGAAACAACTCTTGCTCCTGGCATCCTCTCTCTTATTATTTTTTTTTCTAGAAGGACTCCCCACTGCTCCCAAAATAAATGCCAGGTGTTTTTTGCTGCATTTCCATTTAAAGAAAGAAATTTGATACAGTATATTTTCCAACGTTTTCAGGGAGCCAGGGTTGGAAAATATCATATAAAGAATTATTAACTAACAGGGGGTTGGGCTGATAGGAGCTTGGCTTCTATTGGAGTCATGGGAGAGGAAGGGCAGTGATTCCTGGAAATGGAAAGGAGCAGAGGAAGCCCTGCTATTGCCTCAGCTTATGGCCTGGAGAAAATGGCTCAGGGTGGGGGATCCCAGCTTGAGCCAGTTAGTCTCCCTGACTCAAGAAGATGAAGTTGGATGTCAGCAATGACCAAGGCATCTAGAGTTCCCAAGACAAGTTACCAAGAAGCGAAAGCTGCACAAAAAGAGAACTCCAGAGATACACAAAATACTGATTGGCGTGTAAATGCATGGAAACCACATGAGACTAGGTACCAACCACCCGCAAGGTTTATAAGAGAGAATCCTTAAAGCTAATACAGGGCTGGCCATAGATCCCATTCCTACCAACCAGGGTGGAAAACTTCATAATTCACGGGACATCTGTTAGAGTACTAAGAAGAGTCTTGCCTCAGTAGTGGAGAAAACTAACACTGCTCTGGTCCCTCCTAACAAAGCTGGAAAGCAAAACCCCAAAAGATTAAGCTGTTCCAAATAACTGCATCCCAGAGCAGAGTTCAAGAATATTTATAGGAATTCAAAAATATCCAGAATCTGGAAGCGTAAAGTCCACAGTGCCTGGCATGCAAAGAAGCAGGAAAATAGACCCATACTGAAAAGAAAACTCAGTTCATCAAAGCCAACCCAGAAATTGGGCAAATAACAGAATTAGTACACAAAGACTTTTCACAAAGTAATATAACTGTAGTACATATGTTCAGGATGCCAGAGAAAAGTACATGTGTTATGAATTGGACATTGAGTATTACTGGATGCTAGAGTGTCAAGTACGTGTTAAGTATAGACATGGATGATAGTAACATAAAAAAGACCTAAATCAAACTTCTAGAGATGAAAAATACAGTTCCTGATTTGAAAAACACACTGGGATGGATTAAAAACAGATCAGTCATTACAGAGAAAATTAGTGAACTTGAAGACATAGCAATAGAAATTCTCTCAAAATGAAACACAAAGAGAAAAAGACTTGAAAAAAAGAAGAAGACGAACAGATTCAGATTATCAGTGAACTATAGGACAACTTCAAGCATCTGGAGGTGTGTGTAGTTGGAGTCCCAGGGAGGCAGGGAGATTAAAAAAAAAACCAAAACAACACTTGAAGAACTAATGACTGCAAAATTTCCAAATATGATGCGAACTGTAAACCCACAGACCCACAAATCTAACTATTAATAATTTCAAGCATAAGAAATAAGAAGAAACTTATACCAAGGCACATCATAACCAAATTGCTTATAACCAGTGAAAAAGTAAAAAATATTAACTTCACTCAGAGTGGGAAAAAAAAAAGACAGAAGAACAAACTTAAGGATGACATCAGATTTTGGTTGGAAACAATGCAAGCTACAATACAATGGAGTAATATCTTTAAAGCAATAAAAGGGGGAAAAAAACTGTCTACTTACAACCCTTTGCCCAGTGAAAATCAATTTCTAAAACATAGATGAAATAAAAATTTTTTTCAGACATATAAAAGCTAAAAGAATTCAAGACCAGCAGATCAGCATTTCAAGAAATACTGAAGGCAGTCCCTTAAATCAAAAGAAAATAATACCAGATGGCCATCAGTATTTATATAAAAGAATAAAGAGCACCAGAAATGCTAACTATGCAGGTAAATGTAGTCATTTTTCCTTATTATTTAAGTACCTTTTAAAAGATAATTGGCTATGTAAAGCAAAAATAACATATACTGTAGAATCTGTAACACAGTAGTAGTGCTGCTGCTGCTGCTGCTAAGTCGCTTCAATTGTGTCCGACTCTGTGCGACCCCATAGACGGCAGCCCACCAGGCTCCGCCGATCCTGGGATTCTCCAGGCAAGAATACTGGAGTGGGTTGCCATTTCCTTCTCCAGTGCATGAAAGGGAAAAGTGAAAGTGAAGTCGCTCAGTCGTGTTCGACTCTTAGCGACCCCACGGACTGTAGCCTACCAGGCTCCTCCATCCATGTAGTAAAATGTATATCAACAATAGCACAAAGGCCAAAGGTAGAGAAATGCAAGTATACTTTTGCAAGATTCTTCTAATATACATGAAAGGTGCAATATCACTTGATAGTAGATTGTGCTACATCAAAGATATATATTATAGATCCTGAAGCAAACATTTAACATAACACGAATACTATAGCTAATAAGTCTAAACAGAAGTAAAGGAGAATCATAAAAATAATGAAATTTTTTAAAAGGCCAAAAAGGAGGGAAGATGAACAAAACAATAGATGGACGGAGAAAACAATAGGACTGTAGATTTAAACCAACTACATTAATAATCATGTTAAATGTAAATGTTATAAACACTCCAGTCAAAAGGTGGAGATACTCAGAATGCATTGAAAAAGCAAGATCCAACTTCTATGCTGCCTACAAAAAAAGGCAATTCAAACTTTGCTTAACAAGCACACAGCTGTTAAGAGTCAGAAAATGAAGGGGGGGGAAGATACACCATGAAAACACTAATCAAAAGAAAGCTGTTGTCTCTATATTACATCAAAGCCAATTTTAGAGCAAAAACATTACCAAGTGGAAAAAGGGTTATCATAATGAAAAAGAGGCCAATTCATTAAGCGGATGTAACCATTCTGAAAGCTTATCGACCTAATAACCGAGGTTCAAAGTACCTAACACAAAAACTGATAAAAGGAGAAATGAACAAATCCACAATTAAAAGGTAATAGTTCCATACACTTTTCTCAATAATCGATAGAGGAGAGAGACAGTCAGCACAGATACAGAGGACTGGAACAACTACTATCAACCAACTTGACCAACTGACATTTATTAAACACTAGTCAATAGTGGCAGAATTAATTTTTTTCAAGTGTAAGTGAAACATTTATAAGACAGATGATATTCTACACATTAAAAAATCTCAATAAATTTTAAAAGATTTAAATTATTCAAAGTATATTATCTGCTTACAGTGGAATTATATTAGAAATCAGTAACAGAAAAGTAACTGGAAAATCCCCAACTATTTGGAAATTAAATAATATACTTCTAAATAGCCTATGAGTCAAAGAAGAAATTAAATTGATACATTAGAAAGTATTTGCACAAAATGAAAACACAAATATCAAAATGTGTCAGATACAGTTAAAGCAGCATTTAGAGTGGCTTTTAAGACACTCAAGCACCTATACTAAAAAAGAAGATTCAAAGAAAAATGACCTGTTTCTACCTTAAGAAACTAAGAAACTATAACACGTGTTATACTTAACACTACTGAATGGTACTACTAAACACTAAATTGGTTAAGGTGGTAAATGGAACGCTTTGCCTTTTTAAACCACAATAAAAACAATTTAAAAAAATTAGTAAGTAGTAGTGTGTAAAAGAAACCAGATACCAAAGTATATATACTGTTTAATACCATTTATATGAAGGTCAGTTCAGTTCAGTCATTCAGTCATGCCTGACTCTTTGCGACCCCATGAAACCCAGCACGCCAGTCCTCCCTGTCCATCACTAACTCCTGGAGTCCACCCAAACCCATGTACGTCGAGTCGGTGATGTCATCCAACTATCTCATCCTCTGTCATCCCCCTTCTCCTCCTGCCATCAATCTTTCCCAGCATCAGGGTCTTTTCAAATGAGTCAGTTCTTCCCATCAGGTGGCCAAAGTATTGGAGTTTCAGCTTCAACATCAGTCCTTCCAATGAACACCCAGGACTGATCTCTTTTAGGATGGACTGGTTGGACCTCCTTGCAGTCCAAGGGACTCTCAAGAGTCTTCTCCAACACCACAGTTCAAAAGCATCAATTCTTCGGTGCTCAGCTTTCTTCACCGTCCAACTCTCACACCCATACATGACCACTGGAAAAACCATAGCCTTGACTAGACGGACCTTTGTTGGCAAAGTAATGTCTCTGCTTTTTAATATGCTGTCTAGGTTGGTCATAACTTTCCTTCCAAGGAGTAAGCGTCTTTTAATTTCATGGCTGCAATCACCATCTGCAGTGATTTTGGAGCCCAGAAAGATAAAGTCAGCCACTGTTTCCACTGTTTCCCCATCTATTTGCCATGAAGTGATGGGACCAGATGCCATGATCTTAGTTTTCTGAATGTTGAGCTTTAAGCCAATTTTTTCACTCTCCTCTTTCACTTTCATCAAGAGGCTTTTTAGTTGTTCTTCACTTTCTGCCATAAGGGTGGTGTCATCTGCATATCTGAGGTTTTTGATATTTCTCCCAGCAATCTTGATTCCAGCTTGTGCTTCTTCCAGCCCAGCATTTCTCATGATGTACTCTGCATATAAGTTAAATAAGCAGGGTGACAATATACAGCCTTGACGTACTCCTTTTCCTATTTGGAACCAGTCTGTTGTTCCATGTCCAGATCTAACTGTTGCTTCTTGACCTGCATACAGGTTTTTCAGGAGGCAGGTCAGAGAGTCTGGTATTCCCATCTCTTTCAGAATTTTCCACAGTTTATTGTGATCCACACAGTCAAAGGCTTTGGCATAGTCAGTAAAGCAGAAATAGATGTTTTTCTGGAACTCTCTTGCTTTTTCGATGATCCAGCGGATGTTGGCAATTTGATCTCTGGTTCCTCTGCCTTTTCTAAAACCAGCTTGAACGTCTGGAAGTTCACGGTTCATGTATTGCTGAAGCCTGGCTTGGAGAATTTTGAGTATTACTTTACTAGCATGTGAGATGAGTGCAATTGTGTGGTAGTTTGAGCATTCTTTGGCATTGCCTTTCTTTGGGATTCGGATGAAAACTGACCTTTTCCAGTCCTGTGGCCACTGCTGAGTTTTCCTGATTTGCTGGCATATTGAGTGCAACACTTTCACAGCATCATCTTTCAGGATTTGAAATAGCTGCACTGGAATTTCATCACCTCCACTAGCTTTGTTCGTAGTGATGCTTTCTAAGTCCCACTTGACTTCACATTCCAGGATGTCTGGCTCTAGGTGAGTGATCACACCATCATGATTATCTGGGTCGTGAAGATCTTTTTTGTGCAGTTCTTCTGTGTATTCTTGCCACCTCTTGTTAATATCTTCTGCTTCTGTCAGGTCCCTACCATTTCTGTCCTTTATTTAGCTCATCTTTGCATGAAATGTTCCCTTGGTATCTCGAATTTTCTTGAGGAGATCTCTAGTCTTTCCCATTCTATTGTTTTCCTCTATTTCTTTGCACTGATCACTGAGGAAGGCTTTCTTATCTCTCCTTGCTATTCTTTGGAACTCTGCATTCAAATGGGTATATCTTTCCTTTTCTCCTTTGCTTTTCACTTCCCTTCTTTTCAGAGCTATTTGTAAGGCCTCCTCAGACAGCCATTTTGGTTTTTTGCATTTCTTTTTCTTGGGGATGGTCTTGATTCCTGTCTCCTATACAATGTCACAAACCTCCATCCATAGTTCATCAGGCACTCTGTCTATCAGATCTAGTCCCTTAAATCTATTTCTCACTTCCACTGTATAGTCAAAAGGGATTTGATTTACGAAGTTCAAGAACTGGCAAAACTAGTCACTGGTGGTAGAAGTTCAAATAGTTGTTATTCTAGGACAGAGGTACTGACTGGGAAGTGACATGAGAGAATGTTCTGGGGTGATGGAAATAGATCTAGTGTGATTACAGGTGCATAGGAGTGTAAATATTCATCAAGCTCAGATTTATATACTTAAACAGAATGCATTTTATACCGATAAAAAAAAGGTAATAGGGAAAAAAAGAAACTACGGAGACCAAAAATACTGATGCTTGCCAGGGGAGGGAGGAAAGGAAGAAGGGAGGAAGGGATGAATAAGTGGAACCCGGGAAGCGTTTAAGGCTGGGAAACCATCCCGTACGATATTATAATGGTGAACACATGACAGTGTATAATACAAAGAGTACATGTTAGTGGAAAATACAGATTCTAGTTCATAATTATCAATACCGGTTCATTAACTGTAGCAAATGTACCACACTAATGCAAAATCTTAATAGTAAGGGGAAACTGCACAGAGAAGGGATGGCTTCAGGGAATTCTCTGTACTATTGTTTTTGTGTAAAATTGCTCTAAAAATAGCTTATCAATTATTCAAATATATTATCAATTTATATTAACATGTTTAAATATGTTTATATTTAAATATATAATTTATTTTCATATAAAATAGTTTATAATTTTCTTAACCCACTCATTGGAAAAGACCCTGATGCTGGGAAAGATTGAAGGTAGGAGGAAAAGGGGACCACAGAGGATGAGATGGTGGGATGGCATCACCAAGTCAATGGACATGAGTTTGAGCAAGTTCTGGGAGTTGGCGATGGACAGGGAGGCCTGGCGTGCTGCAGTCCATGGGGTCTCAAAAAGTTGGACATGACTGAGCAACTGAACTGAATGACATATAAAATGTATGTATGAACAGAGCTATCACAATCAATAAAGAACTAGAAACAAACAGAGAACTCTGAGGGAAACACACAAACATGTTAAGAACAGTTGGCTGTAGGTGGTAATTTCTTTTCCCCCCTCTACTTTCTAATTTCCTTTGTTTTCCAAGTACTATAGAATGGAACAGCACTATTCTTGACTTCTTAAAGGTTCTGGGTTGAAACCAGAAGAGTAGAAAGCAGACACACACCTAACTCATCACATGACCTTCTTTCCCAGCCAGCGTCAAAAGTCAGCAAGCTCCCTCCTTCCCTCCCTCCCTCTCTCCTCCCCGTGTTTACTTCCTGCCAGGGATAAATAGTGAGTCAGAAGCTGGACTGGCCGCACCCCGCCCTGCCTGACACACCCTGCCTTGGCAGGAGCCTGTTATGGGATCCAGGATCCCGGACTTCACAAAGCTTCGTTTAAAGGAACAGAATCCACTGCTCAGGAAACACGCGGCCCGGTAATGAGGCGCCGGCCCTGGCCACTGCTCATAAAACTGATCAGATCTTTTTTGCTTTTTCTTTTTTCTGCGTCTGAGAACTGACCTTCTTTAAAACAGACTGAGGTTTGCTTTCTAATTATGGAGACCAGGACACAAATCTTTTCAGGCACCTGTGAGAACTCAGCCTCATGATTGTGGGCCTGGGCTTTGGGTAGCATCAAACCAGACTGGATTCTAGTCCTCAGCATGCAGGTTCTATCTGTGTGACCTGGGGGCTAGCTAGTTCCTGAACCTCTCTGAACCTCAGTTTCCTCATATAACCCCTCAGCTCACCTGCATTCATCCACACAGAGTTGCTGGGTAAGGTATGTGTTTATGCCCTGAGTCCACTGACCAGCAGGCAGTGGCCTTAGTTCAAAAATAATCGATAAGGAAAAAGAATCTGAAAAAGAATATACGTGTGTGTGTGTGTGTGTGTGTGTGTGTGTGTAGTAGTTGGTGTTGTTTAGTCCCTAAGTCATGTCTGACTCTTTCTGACCCCATAGACTGTAGCCCGTCAGTCTACTCTGTCCATGGAATTCTCCAGGCAAGAATACTGGAGTCGGTTGCCATTTCCTCCTCCAGAGGATCTTTCCAACCCAGGGACTGAACTCTGAATCCCCATCTCCTGCATTGGCAGGCAGGTTCTTTACCACTGAGCCACCAGAGAAGCCTATATATATTTGTGTATATATAGATACACACCGAATCACTTCGCTGTACAACTGACACTAACACAACATTATAAATCAACCAGACTTCACCTGGTGGCTCAGATGGTAAAGGATCTGCCTGCAATGCAGGAGACCCCGGTTCCATCCCTGGGTTGGGAAAATCTCCTGGAGAAGGGACTAGCAACCCACTTCAGTATTCTTGCCTGGAGAATTCCATGGACACAGGGGCCTGGTGGGCCACACTCCACAGGGTAGCAAAGAGTCAGACATGACTGAGTGCCTAACATACTTCAAATTAAAAAATAAAAATGATTTTTTAACAAGTCAGTACATGGAAATTCCCTGGTGGTCCAGTGGTTAAGAATCTGCCTTACAATGCATGGGATTCGGGTTCAGTCCTTGATGGAGAACTAAGATCCCCTTCGCCACAGGGCAACTAAGCCCACGACACAACTAGAGAGAAGCCCAGGACTGCAACTAAGCTCTGATGCAGACAAAATAAATAGATTAATAAATATTTTTTAAAACACATAAAATAAAATTTAAAAAGTCAGCACAATAAGTCCCCTACAGAGGATCCTCGAAGTTTTTAATTTTGAAGGTCCCAACCCTCCAATCACAGAGCTGGTTCCCCTGGCAGCCAGCCCCCACTTTTAAGTGCTTTCCAAAAGTTGTTTCATTAGCATAACAAAAGACACCTTTATTGCTCTCATCACTTAGGAAATTCCAAAGGTCTTAGGAGCTCAGTGCCAGGGCTGGGATGAAGACCAAATATATGTTTCTTATTATCAATCACAAGACCACAGGTATACAGCAGGAAATGAGCCATCTGTGAAGCACAACAGAGAACACTGCTTTTCTCTCGAATTTGCGGGGCCGCCCTAGTTTCCCCTAGTTTGAGACAGGGCTTGTGATAGTCAGTTCGTTGTCTCATTAGACTGGTACCTGGTAGCAACAGGGCTTCCTCCTGGACACTGGGTCTGTGACTATGGAACTTGGCAGGTAGACCAGATCAGGCCAGTTTTTCATATCTCAGCAAATGTCTCCGTTTACTTAATTGCTCAAGCCCAAACTTCAGGAATCTTCTTGATTCTTCTCTCCCTCCTAAATCCCATCCTTCAGCAAGTTCTGGCATCTTTAGCCTCAAAACATGCAAGATATTCAAAGTTGCATATGTTTCTCCATCTTCACCATTATCACCTTAGTCTTTGCATCATCAGTGGGTCAGTATCATCCACAGAGCGGTGAAAACTGGCTCATAGGAGGCAGAAAAAATAATCTTAGATATTACATCTGAGCATATTTATCTGCTTAGATACTGGGTCATGTCCGACTCTTTGCAACCCTATGGAGTGTAGCCTGCCAGGCTCCTCTGTCCATGAGACTCTCCAGGCAAGAATACTGGAGTGGGTTGCCCTTTCCTCCTCCAAGGGATCTTCCCTACCCAGGGACTGAATCCGAGTGTCCTGCGTCTCCTGCATTGGCAGGTGGATTCTTTACCACCGCACCACCTGGTTTGTGGTCCTGCAAAGACCACAGGACACAGACATCCACAGTATACCTATGGGATTGAACTTTCTTGGGGAAAGGGAAGGCAACAAGGAATGATGTATCTACAGAGGTTCCCGTGGGAGGGCAGAGAAAGAAGATAATGAAAAGAAGGATGGGTTTCTTTGTCCTAGTTCCAGGCACCCCTGCACCTTTCAGGGTCCTGCAAAGGCCTCTCCTCAGACCTCCTGGCCTGCAGTCTTGTTCCCTTGCATTCTCCATACAGCAACCAGAGAGGTCCTGCTGAAACACATATTGGTTCAATTGGTTCATGTTATCTAAATCTGGATGTCTTACCATAGCTGACCTTCAAGGCCCAAGCCTGGCTGATCTGCCCCCTGCCCACCTCCTGCTTTTCCTTCACGAGCCTCCTTCAGTTTCTCTAACAAATTCATTCCCACCTCAGGTCTTTGCACTGCCTGATCCTCTCCCTAGATCTTCCCATGCCTGCCCCCTTTCTGTCATTCCAGACTTAGTTCAATATCATTCCCCCTCCTTGACCTTCTAATCCAACGGTCCTCAAACCTTAGGGTGCATCAGAACAACCTAGAGGGCTCACCCCAGAGCCTGGAGAAGGGCCCAAGACTTAGCATTTCTATCAAGTTCCCAGGTGATGCGGAGCCTGCTGATCTGGGATCCCCACTTTGACAATCACCAGTCTAATCCAAACTAGCCACTCCCTTCTTCCTTACTATCTATCACAACAACCCACTTGGTGCCTTTCAGAGCTGTGACATTACCTGAAAGGGTCTGTCTTCCTTTTGTTTCCTACTTCTATGTCTGATTTCCTCACTACAACCTACTTATCCACTGGATCCGAAGTCCCCAGCCTCCTAGGATGTGTGTGTCTCCAATGCCTTTCAGAAAAACAGGCCCCAAATGGATTCCCAATAGATATTTAGTGAAAGAAAAACATAGAGGAGAAAATAAGAGGGGGCAGGAGTTTAATGGATGCTAATTATCCCTGATTTCTGAGCCTTATATATATATATTTATTTTGTATATACATTTTGTGTATATATATATATACATTTATATATATGTATATATATATATATAAACTTCACAGAAGAGCAAACAAAAGTCAGCTATGGTTATTGGCCTGAGAGTAACCTCTGGGTCAGTGTGTCTCAAAATTTATTATGAGAGTCACATGGCCTTTTCATTAAACACAGATTTGGGGGCCTCACCCCAAACCTACTAGATCAGCCTCTTCAAGGGAGGAGGTCAAGAAACTGGGTATTTTAACTCACAAGAAGGTGAACCTGGTAGTTGATCACTATTCACAAATGTCCTGGCTGGAAACAATCACCCAGGGTGTTTATTCAAAACAAAGATTCCTTGACTCCACATCTAGTGATTCTGACTCAGAAGGACTAGGATGGGGCCTAGGAATTTATATACTTAACAAACACCTGGGTAAATCCTGTGATGTGAGAAGTCAGGAAAACACTGTCCCTTATGATTTCACTTACTGTCTTTCAATATTTCACCCCAACCCTGATCTGTTCCTAAGCTCTTAAATAGTTTTAGAGTCACACCATACACACACACACACACACACACACACACACACACACACACACACACACAGAAGCAGCAGCATGGGAATGAGCCAAGCTATCTGAGAATAACTTGTGTAAGTAACAGAAGCCACCATGAGTATATTATAGCATTTGAGGCCACAACGCTCCATCATCACCCCATTAAACTGTCACTCCTCCCCAGGGGCCAGCTTACATAAAGACCATACCAGCAGGGTTCCCAGAAAGCCTGATGGTCTTTTTTTCAATGTGTCTAAAATTGATGACAGTTTCCCTATAGCAGTTGTCACTTTGGACATTCTAGTTTCTAACATTGCATCCTTCTTTTAGGTTCTTGATCCAGAACCTTAGCATCTTCTTAGACTCTATCTCCTCTGCCTGCATCCAGATCAACTCCAGGTTCTGTGGGTTTGAAACCAAGGAAGACTCTGTGGGGCCTTTCTGGGTACAAACCACTCCCTTGTTCCCTGCCTCCTGTTTGACCTTCCCTGAATTCCAAAGAGCAGACTCAAGCAGTTAATGATTATTAGAACAACTGAGTCACAGGACTCCTGGTTCCTCCTGAAGGGATATAAAGAAAAATATCCTGGTGGAGGATGGTGACTGCGTGCTGACCAAAAGCATGTAGACACCAGACTGGTTGGAACCAGAAAGCTAGTGACTGAGATTCCACAGTCATCACCCTGTTGTTGTTGCCAGTTGCTCAGTCATGTCCGACTCTTTGCAACCCCATGGACTGCAGCACGCCAGGCTTCCCTGTCCTTTACTATCTCCTGGAGTTTGCTCAAACTTATGTTCACTGAGTCAATGATGTCATCCAACCATCTCATCTTCTGTTGCCCCCTTCTCCTCCTGCCCTCAGTCTTTCCCCATATCAGGATCTTTTCCAATGAGTCAGCTCTTCGCATCAGATGGCCAAAGTATTGGAGCTTCAGCTTCAGCATCAGTCCTTCCAGTGAATACTCAGAGTTGATTTCCTTTCGAATTGACTGGCTTGATCTCCTTGCTGTCTGAGGGACTCTCAAGAGTCTTCCTCAGCACCAGTTTGAAAGCATCAGTTCCTTGGTGCTCAGCCTTCTTTATCCAACTCTCACATCCAAACATGACTACTGGAAAAACCATAGCTTGGACTATATGGACCTTTGTCGGCAAAGTGATGACTCTGCTTTTTAATACACTGTCTAGGCTTGTCATAGCATCACCCTGTTACCTACCATCAACCTGTAAGAAAATTGTTCATGAGCTGATCAACCCTCATCCATAATATTGCCTTTAAAATCCCTTCTCTGAAAGCCATCAGGCAGTTTAGATCTTCTGAGCATTAGATGCCCATTCTCCCTCCTTGGTGGCCTGAAACAAACACTGTGCTTTCATTCACCACAATTCAGTGTCAGCAGATTGGCTTTGCTGCAAGTGCAGCAAGCAGACCCGAGTTTGCTTCAGTAACAGGTTCTCCCCTGGGATGGTTTCCCAGCCACCATCTTTCTACTAAAGAGCATCCCCTAGGGCCCTTCCAGCCTCCCAGCTCCAGTGCATTAATCGGGCTCTAAATTCCCGGAACACTTTGCTTGCACACATAAACCCCTGTTTAAATACAAACAAACCAACCACAAAGCACTTCCCCAGCTTCCTGTTACCTGCAGGATAAAATCTCAACCCTTCCCCTGACCTCCAAGTTCTCCTCAATCTGGCGTCACTTCTCCAGCCTTGTTTTTAGTGAACATCTACCCCCAGGTCTGGGCTCACTTCCTGCTCTGCCTCAAAGAGGTCCAATTGGGAACTCTGCCCCTACCTGGAATGGCCTCTACAGTCATCCCTTTGGTTCAAATTTCCCAGGACCCCAACAGCACAGACCTGCGGCTCACACAGATCTCTGGCATAATGCAATGCTTCTCAAGAGCAATCCCTGGACCAGAAGCACCTTGGAACCTGTCAGAAATGCTCATTCTCAGGCCTGGCCCCAGACCTACTGAATCAGAATCTCTGGAGGATGGGTCCAGCAACCAGGGTATTAACCAGCCTTGCAGGTGATTCTGATGCTTGCTCACATTTGAGCCAAAGAAGAGCAGTTAAGACTGCTGGCTGTTGAGTTTCCACTCTTCTTTCAGGGACAAAGTGGTGCCAGAAGTTCACCTAGGAATCTCTTAGGGACCCTCCTTGAGAAAGGTCAGTTATCTCTGAAATATCTGAAATATTGCTTGGTGCCTGCCTCTGAGAATGAGCAAGTATGATGGTGAAGTACAGGAAATGGCCACTATCTAAGATCTTCCTTAACCTGCCAAAACTGTAATTTCCTCTGGTACAACCTAATGGCTTCATTATCTGGGGAAAGATTGCATGATAAGATCCATCATGTTTTGAGTGTTTAAAAGGCAAGGGTTGTTGGTACCCCAGGAGCGGAAGGGCTCCAAGAGACTGGACACTGGAGCTGGAACCAGTCCAGATGTGTTTCCAGGGCAGCTGCGCTCGGGGGTGGACACCGATGAGCAGTAAAAGGAGTGGCCTAGGATTGCGCTCATCGTGGGTGGGGACCGGGGCTCAAGCTCAAGAGCCGAGGGACGTAGGCAGGGCGGAGCACCTGGGAGGCGGGGCACCTGGGAGGCTCCGCCCAGCCTCTGCACAAGTTTGGCCAATGCGGGGCTAAGTTACAACAGCGACACCCTGTGGCAACTGGAAAGCAAAGCAGCTGAACTCAGGGGACTCCCTATCTGATGAAGAACGAACCACTTTGGGGATGGTTGAACCCGTTTTTGTGTATTCAGGGGGTAGAAGAGATTCCAGGGGGATACCATGGACTTTCTACCACTAGGGCTTGGATGGCATAGTGCTCCAAGCTTCAATTTCCTCCCCTGGAGAGGAGAGATGACGGCTTGTGCAGAAGGACAAATCTTTGGCTATATATATATATACAGCAAGCAGGATCTTAGTTTCCCGGACCGGGAATTGAACCCATGCTCCCTGAAGGGGAAGCACAGAGTCCTAACCACCGGGCAACCAGGGAATTCCTCACCCACCCCTCCCCACCCCCCACCCCCCCACTAATCATTGGCAATGTTAATGTATGCCTTTCTCCTTATATTCTTCTCTTGCCTCCAGGTCCAGCAGGACCTTCTGCTTTACAAGTAGAAAGCAGAAACAGTTTGAGGTCACTGGCTTTTTCTATCTTTTGTAAAAATCTGTAGTGTGTCCTTTGAAAAAAACATGCTGGCTTATCCGTTGAGGGAAAAGGAGAAGATAAATGCATTCGAGGACAATGAGGAGAGAGCAGGGGTCATAGGAAGTAGGGAATCTCCCAGCCTCCCTCCCTGCTTCCTGACTGTGTCCTCAGGCTGGAGGTGAGATGAGCTGAGAGTGCCAAAGGGAATGAGCAGGGCTCCCAGCCTCACCAAAGTTCCCCCTCCCGACCCCGTGCCAGGTGTATTGTGAGAGCAGCCGTCTTAGGGCCCGAGGGACAGCAGGGCCTGAGCCAGTGGACATCTCAGTGATGATGCGGTGGGACGGGACAGGTGACGGTCTCAGTAGATCAGGTCAGGAGAGGGGTTCCCAAGGACAGCTGATAGGGGCGTTCCCGCCAGCCTAGTGGAGTAAGGACTCAATTGGAAATGAATTCATTTAAAGAAAAAAAAAAATTTCATCTTGTATGCGTAGAGCATTTGGCATTGTTTTTGGTGCCCCGTCTGCAAAATGAACATCAAATGCTAGTATTATCATTATTGTGGATGCCCCAATGAAACATCACCTAGGGGGAACCTGGGCTCACACTCTCTTCTTGTAAACATCCTGTTTCTCAACAGCTTCTTGCTAGTTTCTGAGTTAGTGCAGAGCCCTGCACGATAGACATGGGCACATTCATGGAGGAGAATCATGTTTTTAATTGCGAACAGAAAGTTGCTTTTTTTGAGCTTGCTCTTGGAAGGCACCTCTTATGTTCAATTTGCATGCCAATTAGAGACAATTCGTCTTCAAGGCAAAGTTAACTGACTAAAGCTGAGGAACAAGAAATGAAAGACCTTTGAGCTGCTGTTACTTCCCAGTCCAGCTGGGACACAGGCCCTCTGCCCCCGCCAGGTAATTCCCAAACCTCTCAAGGAATCCCAGAACCGCATGAAGATGGAGACGGAAGAGCTGGACGTTGGGTATCAGCCAGCAGTGACTTCCCTTGTGTAGGATTCCAGATCATTCGATTCATGATCACGGGGAGCCAATTTAGACTATCATCCAGTTAACTTAGAGCCAAATATTAAACCCTTTGTCCTGATTTTTTTTAAAAAAAAGTTCACGAAGGCGGAACAGCCATGGAACTCTGGGAGACAAAGGAGGCTCCCATTTGCAAAGAACTGAGATCAAAGGTGCCATTCAAGTTCATGCCTCTCTCAGCGAAAAAAGAACCCTCTGCCCCATATGATCATCATTTCCCTAAAGAAATCCAATGTTTATGCAAGATGTTCAAAGTGCCTCCTCCTCAAACCGCATAATCAGTTGCTGCTCAGTTGCTAAGTCGTGTCCAACTCTGTGCGACCCAAGGGACTGTGTAACCAAAGCCACCCAGAAAATAGCACCAGCAGGCATGGAAATTCCTGCCACTAGGGGCCACTCTTACTCACCCATGACCTTCCACAGTTCAAAAGCCAAAGCAAAACATGTTGCTAAAACTCTTAAAAATGAAAAGTGATTGCAAAGCTTTTGAAACCCAAAGTCAATGACAGGGACTTGGTGGTGGGTGGCGGGGTGGTCGTGGAGGGGGGACAGTGTGTATCACTGAATTTTGAGTTTTTGGTCCTTGCAGCTTTTGTTCATTTGTTCCTTTAAGGCCTGTAACTACAGCCTCCCAGAAGCTGGGCTTCAATTTGTTCAGGAGGGTTTTTCTAACCAGATCATATGTTGAACTCACAATTATTCATTGCTTCCAGTGTTTGGGGGACAGAGTGTTCACATCTGCTCACCCTCTGCTTCTGAATGATGCCAAACCTGTGGGTGCTGAACAATAGCCCCAACGGGGAAATCAGGACCCGACTATGGGTCAGAATGAGAAACCACTGACCAGTGGGTCACACCTGTACTGGCCATGTTCCACTGTGGCACGGTAGCCTTGCTGATTTCTGAAATTCATCCACCAGCCTCTCTGGGACTGGATGATTGCTCTTTGAATCCTCCGTTTCACCCTCTGGAAACCCACCTTGACTTCTGTCTTGGAATACATACTCCAGCTTAACCACAGATTAGCCACACCCTCCTAAGGCCCTTGGCAGCCTTGATCTTTTTCATTGTAAGTTCTGAGAATGAGGATAAAAGACCTGGAATGCTGTGGTATGGAAGCCTATCATTACTAATTGCATCTCTGGGCAGGAAAATATTAATTTTCCAATCAGGCAGGTCTAGGCAAATCACAAAAAGGTCTAGGAACCACTGCTTGGAACATCTCACCACCGACAACTACATCATGGATTTTAGGATAAAATTTCTGAAGCAAATGGAGCAAAACAAACGCTGAGCAGGCCGAGAGCTGGACACGCCTGGGGCTGGGTCACGCCTCTGGACCTGGTCCTACCTGGGCAGGCCTCCTGGGTCTGTGCCTCTGGGTGCCTCCTCGGGCTTCCTTTCTACTCTCTGACTGCTCCCAGGTGGTTGCACAGATCCTGGACTTCGCGCCGAAGAAGTCTTCTGGGTCACAAGAAAGAGAAATTGGAAAGGAAATCAAGCAGGAATCTTTGAAAACACAGAGACTTTATCAATAGGTCACTGATCACAGCACTGAAGAGCCAGGGGTGTTTTTGTTTGTTTGTTTGTTTGTTGTTTTGCTTACTGTCCATCTGAGCACAGACTGTGCTAGGTGCTGAGCGAGGCTTTGGAGGCACACAGTGAGCAAAGCCCTGCTCTCACCTAATGGAGGAGAAACACAGTAAACCAGCGATTCGAGCTTAGTAGGCTGACTGTTCCAGTAAAAAAAAAAAAGCATACTGGGGACACCCATCACACAACTGGACAACTGAACAACAACAAATATATCCATATAGCTGATTCATGCTGCTGTACAGCAGAAACCATCACAGCATTGTAAAGCAACTATACTCTAACTAAAAATAAAAAATTAATGGTAAATCTTCTTACGGGCTTATTTTTGATTTATCATCCCATTACTCAAATTTCTACATGAAGCCACTCCAGACAAAAATTTAAAGTATTTTGAGCTGTATTATCAGCACTCGTGCCACTGTCTTAGAACAGAGGTTTTAAGAGGTTATGTATCTGGCCAAGATCACACAGCAGGGGAGTCTGGTGGACCTGATCCTCTATGATTCCAAAGCCAGGGAGAGGCTTCTCAGTGGAGGCGGGGAGCTGGGGTCTCTTCCTTACCTAAGAGGGGAACTGTGGACCTCAGGCTGGCTTGACCTCCATGCTGGCTGACCCATTCCCTGTAATGAGCACCCTGCTCTGTCCTGTGGACCTCAGTCTTCTGATCTGTGAGTCCTGAACAGAAATCACTCTCTAGAGCAGTGTCAACACAATACAAACTTCCAGTCACAGTAAATTCCAACTCCAAAGTGTCCCCGACTCTTCTGAAGAAGGCTCTTTATACAATCTTACTACCTTTGGGTGCCTGCTTTACAATTTTTACTATGATGACTCCAGAATCATAATACACAGTGAGTGACATTTTCATATCAGGGTCCTGAATTTTTAAAACTCTAACCCAATTCCTGCTTGTCTAACTGTCATACAGGTCTCAGCTCCAAATACCTTCTGCAGCCAGGCTTCCCTTTCAATCACCACATTATCTGCAAATAATTGAACAGATAAATCTCCTGCTCTTTATTCCAGGATCAAGGGTAATTTAAAGTAATTCTGGAAAGACACTGATGTGTCTAACAGCTCAGACAGATGCAAACAACAGATGGAATCAGGAGGCAGAGCTCTGCTCTCACCAACAGTGGGGAGGGGACCACGTGCTCCATTTCCTCCGGCAAAGGAAATATGACAAGGACTCAGATTTGTCTTCAGAGAAGAAAATAGGGTAGACCTTTCTCACTTTTCAGCCCCACCTGTCCTCCTAATAGAAAGCAAATCTGTAAGAAGAACAGCAGTTCTCTCCAGCAAAAACAGACCTAGACGGAGTAGAAATAAAGGCAGTTGTACTACCTACGGGGACAGCACGCTGCACTGGGCAAAGTTATTTCACATCCTCTGATTCTTACAAAATCCCTGTGTGCTAAGCAGGCAGGTAAAATACTGTTTTTCACTTTTCAGAAACAGAAGGTTAAGGAGCTTTTGCCAGGTCTCCTGCCTTGAAGTCCAATACTTTTTCCACAATAATAACACCCAATGCCTACATAGCATATTTTTTGGTATAATAATAAGAGCAGACATTATCATGAACACTTTCTATGTGCCACATACACGTCTCCACTATTTTTCAAGCTCGCTTTACATCACTTCTCTTTTACAAAAGATCTGTACATGTTTTCCTGAAACCCACGCACCACAACTACTGAGTCCACGTGCTGCAACTACTGAAGTCCACACGCCTAGAGCCCTGCTCTACAATAAGAGAAACCACCACAATGAGAAGCCCATGCAACGTAATAAAGACTAACCCCCACCCCCACCCCGCCCCACCGCAATTAGAGAAGGCCCGAGTGCAGTGACCAAGACCCCAGGGCAAACAAACAAAAATAAAATAAATAAATAAACAATTCTTTAAAAAAGAAATCCCAAGAGGATTTTCGCTTTTATTGAAAAGACACAAAGCAAAAATACCTTTCAGCATTTCTTTTGCAGCAAAGCTGGTATAGAGACAGCATGAACGCCTAGCAGCAGCGAGAGTGGCCCCACCAAGCTCCTTCCCTGGGAGCCACACTCAACATCCCAGCATCAAATCACCATATCTCTGAACTATGTCTGTGAGCACCTGCGCTTTATCCAGTTTATTTTGTGCATCTATCAGCAAGAGAGTCCTAAGGTAATCACTTCTTTGCTTTAGGCCATATCAGCTTACAAAAGCCTTCCTAGGAATGCTCTACATTTAGAAGGCGGACAACCGGGGTAGCCTGTACTATTTTTTAAAGTGTGTAACATATTTGAACTCATCCAATTCTTACCACAACCCTATTTTACTGCTAGGATCACTTCGCACAGAAAGGTTAAGCCACTTGCCCCAAAATCACACGGTTTGGAAGCGGTGAAGCCAGGACTTGGACTCAGATGGTTTGGCGTCCGTGACGCCCTGCCTTATGCTGCCTCACCAGGCAGTGGAAATAGTTGCCTATGACTCCCATCATCTTCCTGCCATGCTCCAAGGAACTAAAACAACTGCACATCTATGAACACTGTGGTACAGAGGCCTGGAGTCAATGCCCAGAATAGTCCCCTGGCACAGAGAGGCATTCCAGAAATACTTGTTGAATGTATGAAAAATACATCATTCCTGTTTAGTCTGCTAGCCACTTCTGCAAACCGAGGGGCACACACTCGGTCCGTGGAGCTCTCACCTCTGCCTCATTTCCCACAGTGCCTTTGAGCTCTTCCCTCCCCCGTCCCTCCCCCTCTCCCCACCCCACCCCTCCCTACCCAGTATCCCCATCCTAGCAACAGTACTAAGCCCAGTGGCTTATAGGATTCCTAGGGGTCTGTTGTGTCAACAGGCATCACTACAAAACAGGATACGTTTCTAAAGTTACCCCTTACACTTCCAAATGGCAGGCTGGGAAAGAAAAAAAAAAACCTGGCAACGCTCCACAGGACAAACAGACTTGTCAGGTTGCTTCTTCAAATCTTTCCTTTGCTGCCATTGCTTGAGTAAACAAACAGCCTTTCTTTGGCTCAGGAATACTCCAGAGCTCTGGGTTTATTTAAAAGCAGTCTTCAAACAGTCACAACTTTCCAGTCCTGAAAAATACGCTTTACCCAAAGCTAAAGTGCTTCCCCACTAAAAAAAGAAAAATTCCCCTGACCTTACCTCTTAAATGTGTTCCACCTCTCTAGACCACAGCTTACTGGTCATGCCAATAAAGAGGTTTAATTAACATGGTTAGATCATGACCAGGGTGTCTTGCCAAGTCGCCCACTCTTGGAACAAGCTTCTGGGGAGCAGTGTGACTGCAGGTGAATGCTGGGAAGTAGACCAAAGGTCATCCCCATGGCATTAGGAATCGGATTTCAGAAACAACTGCCAGGCTGCCAAATATGGAGGGGGACCACATGTTCTGCGCTAGGGGCGGTGGGCCGCCCATCTTCCCTGTCAAGCGAGGGCAGAGGCTTAGACCAGTTCTGCTAGATCATCCCAAACATTTCTTCACCTCCCTCGCACCCCTTGGAGGCACTCTGTCAGGCCAAGGAGGAGGCCCCCAGGTGGAATTTTAGGCTTACCCAAATGGAACGCTTTCTCATGAAACATGGTGCAATATGGTAGGATAAATGAACGAGCTTTGGAGTCAGAGAGAGCTGGGTTTCAACCCCTACTCTACCCTGAGAAGGTGGAGAAAATAAGAGAATCGAGTTTGCGTGGGGGTTTGGGTCATTCCGTCTCACATTCAGGAAGGGCTGAGTCTAGACTTCAGGTTGATACAGAAGATTTTTAAAAGATACGGTGTGGACCTCCTTGGTGGTCCAGTGGTTAAGAAGCTGCCTGTCAATGCAGGGATATGGGTTCAATCCCTGGTCCTGGAAGATTCCGCAGGCTGCGGGGCAACTAAGCCCATGGGTCACAACTACTGAAGCCTGCACGCCCTGGAGCCTCGGCTTTGCAAGAGAAGCCCGCACACCACAAGTACAAATAGAGAGCACCCGCTGCTTGCCACAACTAGAGAAAATCTGTGTGCAACAATGAAGACCCAGTGCAGCCAAAAATAAATATATTTTTAAAACATAGATGTATTATAAATAAATAAATAAATAAATAAATATATTTTAAAAGATATGGTGTAAGATGCTAACTTTCTGGGAAGTTGAGGGAAAGAGTAAGGGAATTCTCTGTATTATCTCTGAAACTTTTCTGTAAATCTGAAAATACTTCCAGATAAAACGTTTAATTAGAATAAGAATCATGGTTCCTACCCTCATGGAACTTACAGTTTAGTGAATGAACAAGAGATAACATTCAATAAATAATATCTGTCTTCCCTTCCTCAAAATTGTTGGCATCAAAAGTGGTAAGAATTATCCCCAAAGGACCCGGGAACCTCAAAGATGCTGGAGTTCACAAGTTCTGACATCTGGAGCCTGAGGGGAGAGGAAAACCTTTGGGACTTCAAAAAACTGCTCAGTATTAACGTCTTGTCTGTGCTTAATATTTTGGTATCAATGTGGTTTAAAGAGAGAGAGATAAAGTCAGAAAACCCAAATCATTTCACCTTTTGGAGCTGATTTCTTTGTCTATAAATTGGGGACCCCAATCATCCCCGGCCTGCCTGTCCCAGTGAGTGACAAGAGAACTTTGTCAATGTGGAAAAAAAAAAAAAACTGTCCAAATGGAGCAGAGTCCCTTTATTCAGAATTGGAGTTGTCAGATGGACCATAATGTCCTGTGATATTTTTACATGATTGTACTTGAAATACAGATATAAATCTTATTTTTTGCTCCTCTAGAATTTCTTTAATACATCTATTCCTTTCTATGCTAAAGTAGCATGACGCTTGATTCAAGAATAAGGGTGCAACTGTTGGTGGGAATGTAAATTGATACAGCCACTATGGAGAACAGTATGCTGCTGCTGCTGCTAAGTCGCTTCAGTCACGTCTGACTCTGTGCGACCCCATAGACGGCAGCCCACCAGGCTCCGCCGTCCCTGGGATTCTCTAAGCAAGAACACTGGAGTGGGTTGCCATTTCCTTCTCCAATACATGAAAGTGAAAAGTGAAAGTGAAGTCGCTCAGTTGTGTTGGACTCTTCACGACCTCAGGGACTGCAGCCTGCCAGGCTCCTTCATCCATGGGATTTTCCAGGCAAGAGTACTGGAGTGGGTTGCCATTGCCTTCTCTGGGAGAACAGTATGGAGATTCCTTAAAAAACTAGGAATAAAATTACCATATGACACAGCACTCAAAAACTAAGATCACGGCATTTGGTCCCATCATTTCATGGCATATAGATGGGGAAACAATGGAAACAGTGACAGACTTTATTTTGTTGGGCTCCAAAATCACTGCAGATGGTGACTGCAGCCATAAAATTAAAAGACAGTTGCTCCTTGGAAAGAAAACTATGACAAACCTAGACAGCATATTAAAAAGCAGAGACATTACTTTGCCGACTAAGGTCTGTATAATCAAAGCTACGGTTTTTCTAGTAGTCATGTATGGATGTGAGAGTTGGACCATAAAGAAGGCTGAGGGCCAAAGAATTGATGCTCAAAAGCATCAACACTGTGGTGTTGGAGAAGACTCTTGAGAGTCCCTTGGACTACAAGGAGATCAAACCAGTCAATCCTAAAGGAAATCAGTCCTGAGTGTTCATTGGAAGGACTGATGCTGAAGCTGAAACTCCAATACTCTGGCCACCTGATGCAAAGAACTGACTCACTGGAAAAAACCCTGATGCTGGGAAAGATGGAAGGCAGGAAGATAAGGGGACAACAGAGGATGAGATGGTTGGATGGCATCACCGACTCAATGGACATGAGTTTGAGCAAGGTCCGGGAGTTGGTGACAGACAGGGAAGCCTGGCGTGCTGCAGTCCGTGGGGTCACAAAGAGTTGGACACGACTGAGCGACTGAACTGAACTGATGACGTAGCAATCCTACTATTGGACATATATCCTGAGGAAACCATAATTGAAAAAGACATATGCACCCCAATGTTCACTGCAGCACTGTTTTCACTAGCTAGGACGTGGAAGCAGCCTAGATGTCCATTGACAGATGAATGAATAAAGAAGTTATGGAACATACATACAATGGAATATTATTCAGCCATAAAAAAGAACACATTTGAGTCAGTTCTAAAGAGGCGGATGAACCTAGAGCCTATTATACAGAGTGCAGTAAGTTAGAAAGAGAAAAACAACTATTGTATATTAACTCATATATATGGAATCTAGATAGAAGCTACTAATGAACCTATATGCAGGGCAGCAATGGAAATGCAGACATAAAGGTGGAGGAAGGAGAGAATGGGATGAATTGGGAGAGTAGCAATGAAACATTTACATCACCATATGTCAAATAGATAGCCAGTGGGACTTTGCTGTGTGACACAGGGAGCTCAAATCTGGTGCTCTGTGATAATGTAGAGGGGTGGGATGGGGTGGGAGCTGGGAGAGAGGTTCAGGAGGGAGGGGACATATGTACACCTATGGCTGATTCATGTTGGTGTATGGCAGAAAGCAATGCAATATTGTAAAGCAAATATCTTCCAATTACCTTCTCCAGGGGATCTTCCCAACCCAGGGATCAAACCCAGGTGTCCCACACTGCAGGTAGATTCTTTCCCAGCTGAGCCACAAGGGAAGCCCCCAATTAAAAGCAAAATTTAAAAAAGAATAAGGGTGCAAGAAAGCAACTATACTCCAATAAAAATAAAAGAAAAAAGAACAAGGGTGCAGGAAGCCAAGTGCAGTGGTTCAAAGCCAATCTATAGTGTATATTTAGCCATAAGCCTTCAGATTCTCTGCCTCTAGTATCATATCTGGAAAAGAGGGATCATATTTACAGGGTTGTTTCAAAGGTTAAATAAAATAATATGTGTGAAGCACAAGGTACAAGACTAGATCATAGCAGACACTCATATATGTTAGTTATAATTATAAAGAAGAAACTGATTCAGAACTCGTTAACTAGGAGCCCCAGTGCCTTTCTCAGCTTGGAGTTAAAACAGTTAATCCTGTTCTTCAGAAGCAGCATCCGGCCAAACCTGGAGCCATGCAGTTCACAAACTTTAATAGTTACTCCAGCAAAAATTAGCACCAACCCTCTGGGCTGGGCCATCAGACGTCATACTAAATAGGCTCTCTCCACTGTTACCAGCATTGCAGTCATGCTGTTTAATAGTCTTTGTTCAATTTATTTCTCATTAGGCACACTTAAGTCATCCCAGGTGCCCACTTACTGTCAGTAGACTATTAGAAGATGCTGTTCTGCCAGTGCTGTCATAATGTTGAGTGCCCTGGGTTCCTCAGGAAATAGACTCCCTCCAAGCTGAACTTGGGATCCCAGGCATTTGTAGATTTAAACAACATATGCACATACTTGTGTGCCTGTGTGCATGCTCATTTACTAAGTCATGCCTGATTCTTTGCCATGCCATGGACAACAGCCCACCAGGCTCCTCTGTCTTTGGGATTTCCCAGGCAAGAATACTGGAGTGGGTTGCCATTTCCTCTCCAGGGGATATTCCCGAACCAGAGATCGAACCCTCCTCTCCTGCCCTGGCAAGCAGATCCTTTACCATCTGAGCCACCAGGGAAGCCCATGCAGATACTTAGCAGCCATTTACCTAAAAGCAAAATAATAATCACACAGTGCCTGAGCCACAGCTGACCTCAGCCTGTGGAAGCATGCCCTGGGGTGCCTCGCATAGCACAGATTCTCTTGTCCTCCTGGTCCTCTGCTCCTTGGATGTCAGAGAATTTGAAGCCACAGTGCTGAGGTCGCTTTCAGGAATGAGCCTCAGACCAGCTGCCTCATGGGCCCTGAGCCAGAACCAGAAAGACCTGCCCCAGTGAGGTCTGGGCTGGAGAGGCCTGCACAGTGACTTGCCCTCAACCTTCCTTATCCTGCTTGTTTCCTGCTCACCCTCCAGCTCCCCCAGAGAGTCTTCCGGGATACCCAGGGCCAGCTCAGGTGTCCTTGTACCCATCTTCTTGCTTCATAGCACTGACCACAGTTTTTGTAGTTGACAATCCATTTTTTCAAACTACAGAAACATCCAGATGATGGAATTGCTTTAAAAGAGCATTTTTAATGATCATATATTGTTAAGTCAAGCCATAATATTAATAATAACAGGATTGACTGTCTTTCTTTTCTTCCCCATGCTGTCAGAGCCACAGACAGGTCCCATGACAGCCCCAAGGGCAAGAGGAAGTTCAGAGGTGGTAAACCAGGGTGGCATGAGCGTTGCCCTTCTGCTCTGGAATCCATGTGCTCAGAGCTCAGGTTTCTCTGCAGGGCTCCCCAGAACCACACACTCAAGGAAGAACACTGAATCACTGTCATGACCACTTTCAGGTGTTGGGGCTGTGGGCTGACATGGCCCTTATCTTACCATAAATCCTTCTGTGAGAGTCTTGATGCATGAAACCCCAAAATGGCGGTTTCGTGGATGTTGGTTGGAGGCCACCCTCATTACCACGCCACCTCCACCTCTGTTCCAAAGAGGACACACTCATTAGGACCCTGAGACGAACTGCTGTGTTGGTCAGCAGCTCAGGTTCAGGTCGCTCAGCTGCCCTTGGCTCAGTGTTCCTCACTCTAGTGACCTCCCACTGCCCTGTACCCTTCCGCCCCCAAGCCAGTCCCCCTCCACAGCCTAGGTTAGACATACGGCTTTCTTCTCATTCCCAGTCAACATGTCTGATGCCCACAGGAAGACGAGTCACCAGGAAGGAAAGGCCTCTGAGTCACAGCTGTGCATTTTAGCAGCTGTGGTTGCTCTGGGCTTCCTGAGAGCAGTCCGCCTGCCAGGAGGCCTCAGTGAGTCAGTCACTGGGGAGAAGGAGCGGGAGTAACAAGCAGGACTCAGCATCTAGGAGGGGCTGAATCTCCTCTAAGGTCAAAAGGCCTCGGTCACTAAGGAACCTTCAATAAATGGATGGAGTTGGTCCCATCTGCGTGTGTGAATTTCCCCAACAATGACTTCTCTTCCCTTGGGAATACAGACAAGAAACCAAGGCCACGCCACTAAATTTCAGGGTTTGAATAGTGTTTTTGCTGATGAAGGAAGAAATAATGGTGCTCTTGAGCAGATTCCAGATACAGGACAACCGTGATGTTATTAAACTTGACTTCTTAAGATAAAACAGTGAATAATTAATTTGACACATCAGCTGCTTCCAAAAAATGCCAGTAGCAAAAAAATCATTAAGCTAATTTGCTGGCCTACTGCCAAGAGACTACGAAGAAAGGTCCTGCCATGGCTCGTACCCAGCTTCCTTCAGTGACTACGTGAAGGTCCAGCCCCCCAGGTATCTATTATGTCCCCAGCTTCCATACTTAGTACACCTCCTGCCTCCTCTGACCTCATCTCCACACACACCCCCCCCACATGCACCCCTTTCTCTGCACCTTATCAGCCATCCCAGCCCTATCTGCTTTTGTCCTCTCTCCCCTAGTTCATGGAAATGTCTCTCCTCTAAGCCCACTTCTGCTCCAGCCCCATTCTCTCTCAAACGTTCAAGGTCAGCCTTCTTTCCATTGACCTCCCTCATCCATCCTCCATTGATCCCTGTCTCTCTTCCACAAGCCCACTGGCACACGGGCATCTAGCGTCTTCATTCTTTAATTAAAGCTTCCAGGCAACTTTCTCCACTAGCTACTGTCCCAATATTCTGCTCCTTTTCTTAGGAAAACTTCTTGGATGACCTACACACCTCTCTCCACTTCCTTATCTCCAATTCCCGCATCAGATCTGCCCCCTGCAACCTGCATCCCTGTCCTCACTGGAGCTGTGCCTGTCAAGGACCTGCAGGGCAACATGAGGCTTTCCTCATATGGCTGCCACATCGTCACCTCAATGGACAGCTGTCTGCTCCTTGTTCGTCAGCAGCGTCTGCTGCCACTGTACCCTGTCTGTTCCTTGACACTCATGATCTCTTAGGTCCTTCATTTTCCTTTGTGTTTAACCAGCTTCAACTCCAAAAATCCCCCCCCAACCCTGGTTCTCCCACTTCCCCCTGGGCTTATGTCTAAATGTTGGAGCATCTCCAATTAATCAAGTCCCTCACTCTCTCCCAATGGACTTTCCCAGTGACTCAACAGGTAGAGAATTCACCTGCAATGCAGGAGATACAGGAGACTCGGGTTTCACCCCTGGGTCAGGAAGATTCCCTAGAGGAGGAAATGGAAACCCACTCCATTATTCTTGCCTAGAGAACCCCATGGACAGAGGTCCAGTAGGATGGATTTAAATACCTGTGCTGATAATCAAATATACATCTCAGGCCCCATCTCTTATGTATCCAAATGCCCACTAGATCTCTTCACTGTAGCTCCCAATAGGCATTCAGATTTTATGCCAAACCAGAACCTTTGATTTTCTCCCTTCTCCCTAAAATTTCCTCTCCTCCCATCCTCCCCATCTGAGCAAATGACATTCCCCTCTACCCAAAGGCTCAGGCCCGACACCTAGGGCTCCTTCTTGGTTCTGCTCTTCCCTCCAACCCCAGGTTCGATCCCTCATTAAGCATTTCTCTCTGCCTTCAAAATACATCCCCAATCCAGGAACCCTCTTCCCTAATACCTCACTCCAGGCCATAATCATCTATCTTTTTGACCTCTAGATAGCCTCTTCATCAATGTCCCTTCTCTACTCCTGCCTTCTGCCCCCTAAAGACCATGCTCAACATAGCAACCACAACTTTCTTTTTAAAATCTCCAATCAGGAACTTCCCTGGTGGTCCAATGCGGGGGGCTTGAGTTCAGTCCCTGGTCAGGGAACTAGATACCACATACTGCAAGTAAGAGTTCGCATGCCACAACTAAGACCCCTCAGAGCAGCCAAATAAATAAATAAAATTTTAAAAAAAATCTAACCAGTTCAAGTCATGCCTCCTCTGAAAACTCTCGGGAACAGTTTCTCAGAGTAATCTGGGAAGCTGGGATTCTGGGCTAGTCCTAAGTTTGGCTCAAATAAAACTCTTTTCTTATTATTGATTATTTTCATCAACAGCATCAAGCAGACCTTCAGGAAGCCACCCGTGGTGAATGGAGCTACTCTTTCCTTAAGGCAAGGAACACAGCACGTGGGTGACTAACACACCTCCCTCTGGGTGTGGGGATGTCACAGCAGGCTACATTTTATCACCTCACACTGAACACACCCATAAGCACACATCTACCTTGACAATGTCTCCAGGAAAAATCTTCGTGAAAGGGAGACAAAGCCCCCAATTTGCCCTCCTTCCCAACGAATGGCATACACTTCAGGAAGAGCTCAAACTAGGGGACTCAGCCAGCTGCACGATGCACACCCACACTGGGAAAGCAATATTCCTTAGGACAAATCAGCTTGCCCACTGGTGGCAAAGGGTGGCCACCACCCCATACTCAGCCTCCCTCCAAGATAAAGGAAATCAAAGCAGAAATGTTTGGAAGGGTAAGGATTGGCAATTCCATTACCTTGAGAACATAAGCCACATTCAGTGTCTCATAGCATAGCAACCGAGCCAGATCTTGGTGTTGTTTAGTTGCTAAGTCATGTCCGACTCTTTCGCGATCCCATGGACCATAGCCCATGAGGCTCCTCTGTCCATGCTATTTTCCTAGGCAAGAATACTGGAGTGGGTTGCCATTTCCTCCTCCAGGGGATCTTCCTGACCCAAGGATCGAACCCACGTCTCCTGCATTGGCAGGCAGGTTCTTTACCACTAAGCCACCAGGGAAGCCCAGATGTTTGGCAAGACACATCAAAATGTTAGTTTTAAAAATCCAAACATATATTGCAGATTTCTACTGTGTTTTATCACTTATTTGAGGTGGATAGGAGGAGGCAATGGGAGAAGGAAGAGGAGGAGAAAAATTAAAAATGCAAACAAACACAGCACGCCAAAAGTCTGCAACCAATTAGAGGTTAGTTAGAAGTCTGACAGCAAACCAAACAGAGCATGTCTCTCAGTACCTGCAGAGGCTCAGGGTTTGGAGGCCACAGGATGACGTTATTCAAGCCAGAGTCCTCTTGCTGAAAGCAAAGTATCTTGCTGTTAGGATGGGCCACAGGGAATGGCAATCCTCCCAAGAACCAGAGAGAGACCCTAACTTGCTGGAGGTGCTCCCACCTTGCCCACCGTAACCAGGGGAAATCAGACAACAGAAGGAGAGGGACCTGCAGCCCGAGGGTGTCTGAAGGAGGCAAGGACTAGGCAGGAGTAGGAAGACCCATCTCTCATCCATTGCACTGGTGATGCTGCTGGTCCTCAAGGCCTGGTCCTTAATCTGTGAAGAGAGCTTCATTCGGGACCTGCATCTTTCCCTCCAGGAGTTCACTTGTAAGCAGGATGCAGGCACCTCCAAGTGCATCTTCACAGAGAAAAAGCTTCTGAGAGAGAAGACTGGGAGCAAGGGTGGGATGGGAGAGGGTGTGGAGGCAGAGGAACTAGTTTGGAGGTGTTTGCAGTGACCCAGTTATGAGGATATAGAGTTGTGATGATGGGAACGGAGAGGAAAAAAGCTGTTAGAAGGCAGGACTTCTAACACATATTATATGGATATATGATATTCATGATATGTATGTATATACATATACATACATGTATATATGATATATACATGATACACACGTGTATATATACATGTATACCTATACATATGTGTATTATATACATGTGTGTACACATGTATAGCCATGTGTATTCTAACACATGGATATATGCTACATTTTTGTCTTTTGAGAAAGTGCTCTAAGCTACACTGATGGGACTGTCATTGCCCTGGAGCCACCTTTCCCCACCAGGCATGGGGACTTGACTCAGGCTGTCCCACATTCCAGGACACAGCGACTGATCCCAGCCAGAGAGGGCACGTGACAGATCAGGGCCCATCCGATTCCTTAGAGAGAGCTGATCAGAGGCTGGACCATTAGCTGGAAGAAGCGAATAGCTGCCTACAGGGCTGGGGGCACTTCCCTGAGGACTAGGGCGTCAGAGAGGAAAGCAGAGCAAAATCCAGAGAGGAGAGATCACCAGTGACATCTTTTGAACCCCAGGGACTACTGCAGCTAGACCCTCTCCGAGGACTTCTCAATTCTTTAGGACAGATAAGCCCCTTCTCTGCTTGTGGCCGCTGGAGATGGGCTTCTGTCTCTCACAATCAAAAGCAGTCCTGATTAGAGAGAAATTTGGAAAACTAAATGGCCAGTCCACTCATCAATCAATCAATCATAGGGTGACGTATTAAAGGCAGAGGATGGGAACGGGTGGAGTTAGAGGTGACTCCCAGGTTTCTGTCTTGAATGGTAGGGTAGGTCATGGTACCCAAGAGAGAGAATGCAGAGGGGAGGATCAGGGAAGGAAGCCGAGCTCAGCTTTGAATAGCTCGGGGTAACAGTGAGTCATCCACGCAGAGACATCCAGGAGATGGTGGAAAGATGGGACTGGAGCCTCTGCCCCATGAGGGACCCTGTTATCTGAAGCCAAATGTACTTGTGCTTAATTTCCATTTGTTTCTCCCAGGAAGGCAAGCCTTGTTCTGATCCTGGAGTCCTAAAGGCAACCCATGATGCTCCATTGGGTCACACTTGGCTGAGGCTGGAAATGTAAAAAATTGTGGTGCCAGAAAAACATCTCCCATCTGCTCCAGGAAGGTGGGCCTGGAGGGGGGAGCCTGGGGTTGGGAGCTGGCAGAAGATGAGGAGTGTAGGTGAGAGTCTTTAAACCTCTGCACATCTTTCTCCCTAATCAATAACAATCTAAGGCACTAAAATAGTCACTACTTGCAGAAATATAGTGAGATGGGCCCTCATATCCTGTCGAGAGACATATAAATTGTCATCACCTTTCTAGAAAGCGCTTTGTATAGAGATACAGCTATAGGTATAGCTATTAATATATAGCAAGAGCCTTTCAAAAATACCCTCCACTTGCTGCACCAGTTTCATTTCTATTCTAAATAAACCAGCCTTCAATTCTGGATGGTGAGGTTTAGTATAGGTAATGGAGAGAAAATATAAGCTACTTTAACTCTGTCTATATTCAGGTAGAAATTCTTCTCAGCTTAGGGAAGATACCAAAAGACTAACTATAAAAGGAAAAACTGATCTATTGTACCTTCTGAAAGCTTCTCTGTAAAAGAACTTGGTAAGGGGATGAAAAGACAAGCTACTAATAGGAGAAAATACTTGCAAACGACAATCTGAAAAACGATCAGTATCTAGACATTATAAAAATTCTCAAAACTCCACAGTAAGAAAAATCCAGTTAGAAAATGGGTAAATGACACAGATATTTCACCAAAGTGAATAAACAGATGGTAATAAGCATGTAAAAGATGTTCAACATCATCAGTCATCAGGGAAGTGCAAATTAAAAGCATAATGAGATATCACAACAGACACATCAGAACGTCAACACCAAACACTGACAATACCAATTGATGGCCAGAATGCAGAGAAACTGGCTCACTCAGACACTGCTGGTGGGAATGTAAAGTGATTCAGGGATTCTAGCAGATGGTGTAGTGGTTCCTTATAAAACTACACATGCAGTTACCACATGACCAAGCAGCTGCACTCTTGGGCTTTATGTCCGAGAAATGAAAACTTATGTTCACCAAAAAAAAAAAAAAAACCTGTCTACAAATGTCCATAACAGCTTTATTTGTAGTAACCCCAAACTGGAAACAACCCAGATGTCCTTCACTAAATGATGGTTCAATGAACTGTAGCAGGGAATGCTATCCAGCGATAAAAAAGAATGAACTATTGATGTACACAACAATCTAGATGCATCTCCAGGAAATCATGCTGAGTGAAAAAAGCCAATTCCAGAAGGTCACCTACTGTATGATTCCTCTTATGTAACATGGTACAACATTCTCTAGCTCATCTCTATAGAGACAGAGAACAAATTAGAAATTGCCATCTGTTAGGAAATAGGGCCCCAAGGGAGGTGGGTGTGGCTCTAAGGGCAACAAAAGAAATTCTGCCTCTGGAAATATTCTGTATCTAGATGGTGGCAATGTCAGTATCTGGCTTGTGATTCTGTACTCTAGTTTTGTAAAACATTGCCCTTGGGGTAAACTAGGTAAAGGGTACCTGGGATCTCTCTGTATTATTTCTTTTTCAAAAAAATTTTTTTAAAGATTTTTTTTTTTGATGTGGAACTCTTTTTTTAAAGTCTTGAATTTGTTACAATAGTGTTTCTGCTTTCTGTTTTGGTTTTTTGATCACCAGGCATGTGGGATTTTGGCTCCCCAACCAAGGATCAAACCTGTACCCCCTGCATTGGAAGGTGGAATCTTAACCACTGGACCACCAGGGAAGTACCTCTTTGTATTATATCTTCCAACATCACGTCAATCCACCACTCTCTCAACAACAAAAAAGTTTAATTTTAAAAACTGCAAGATTTTTAGAAAAAAACACAGGTTAGGTTGCTGCCTTCTCTTGAAGACACAGGAAGGTCTTGTAACACTGGGCCCACATTCCTGCTTGGCAACCTCTGCTGGAGTTGATGACAGCTTTCCCTTTTAGAAAATGGAACAGAAGCCCCTGTTGGCTACAGCCCCCACCTCTCCCTATTGCCCCCCTCCAGCCATTTAACACCATCACTGTTTCTTCTCTGCCCCTAAAGATTGAAGTTGGCCACCTTTTCTTTTCTTCTCATTTACTCTTTTAGGGATTTCCCTGGTGATCCAGTGCCTGAGACTCTGCGCTCCTAATTCAGGGGGTCCGGGTTCGATTCCTGTTCCAGGAACTAGATCCCACTAAGAGTTAATACGCCCAACTAAGAGTTGGCATGTCACAACTCAAGATCCTATGCGTCACAGCTGGGACCCAGCATAGCCAAGTAAGTAAACAAATATCTTTTTACCTTTTTTTTTTTTTTTTTAGCTGCACTGTGCACTGCTTAAAGGATCTCAGTTCCCAGACCAGGGACTGAACCCGGGCCACAGCAGTGAAAGCCCAGAATCCTAACCACTAGGTCAACAGGAAACTCCCTACCTTTTCTTTTGATGATTCCTGTTTTCCTGCTTGAGAAAAGATAGTAAGGGAAGAAAAAAAGCAAAGGGAAAATGAATTGCCCAAGGGTGACTTTTAGGTCTGATTTTCTCATTCAAAAAACTCTGTACTATTAATCCAAGATTTCCATTGTGTGTCAGATCAATGGGAAAGTGTTTCCCTAATTTTGTTCACTAGGGCATTGAATTACAACTCTCAAACTTAAGATAAAATCTGTATTTAATATCCCAATATTACGCACAATTAGGCAAAGTCTATTTCTCAATTTTGAAAACCTTACCTAGCATGGAAATGATAGTTCATGTTTAATCTGCTCAACATTGATAGATTTAAAAACTACTTTTTCCAGCCCAGAAGTTCTTTGGGGGAGGGGCTGGGGAGGCAGTGGTAGGGGAGTGTGGAAATGATTTTATTTTAACCTCTGATATAGCCATGTAGGTTAGTGGATGGGGGAGGGGCAAAATCCGGGGGGGGGGGAATGTGCCAAACTCTTCTATGTCAATTTTAAAAGTATAGAATAAGAAGTAAAACTAGTTTTTAATAATAATTTATAAAATCAGGGCTAGACTTACTACAAAGGGCTTCCCTGGTAGCTCAGATGGTAAAGAACCTGCCCACAGTACAGGAGATGCAGGTTCGATGCTTGGATCAGGAAGATCCCCTGGAGAAGGAAATGGCAACACACTCCAGTATTCTTGCCTGGAGAATCCAACGGACAGAGGAGCCTGGGGGGCTACAGTCCATGGGGTCGCCAAGAATCGGACACGACTGAGCTGAGGAACTAACATACACTGAATACAAAACTTCTGAAAATGGAATGAAAAACAGCTACAGGGATACAGAGAGGAGAGGAGATGGGCAGAGAGGAGATGCCGAAAAAGCCTAGTCAGTGTCACTCAAGAGCCCCGTGCAGGTCAAGGGGAAGCCCCATGACACCCACCTGGTTGCCTGAGGTGCTGTTCTCGTTGCCCATGACGACTCAGGGTGCTCAGGTCCCTCCGGATTTGATTAGTGCCGACTGGAAGAAACAAAAGGGTATGTACATCTGTAAAACTGAAGAAGGTCTGGGGCTTTTTCTGCCTACTCATCTCCCCAAACTTAAAAACCAGACGATGGGGAGTGTTTATCTCTAGAGTCACATCATGGAAAACTGCATTTGAAGGGTCTTCCTTTGCGAAGTGCCACCCAGCCGTCTGTCCCAGTACAGGCTGGTGTTTAACTCCCACCCACAGTTGGCAGACACTTCTGAAAGACGTTTGTTTACTGAGTCTCTGACTTAACGCCAATGTACACATATACGGATATATACAAACGGAGTGACAAAAGGGGCTGGTTTGCCAAGGAGAGCATGAGGCATGCCGCTGTCAGAGGGTTTTCTGTTTCCAATTGTGTTCGGTTTGGAAATCCAGAGCGTGGCTGGGGTCCCACCGTCGGGGACAGCAGAGCTGGGTGTCTAACATTAGCAGGCGTGAAATCCACTGCTCCTCGGAAACATGTGGTTTTGATATTTTTTACTCTAAACACTTGTTTCAGCAAATCAGTTTCACTTCTGCACATATTTCTCTGAAGGCAGCATGGTTTTCTTGCTGAGGAAAATGGGTTGTTGTAGCCAGACAGTGAATAAATAATCATGTAAGGCGGCTTGCCACCCGGACACCCAGAGTCACTGCATCAGGCTCACTTCATGACACCGCTCATTAATCATCGTCATAATGAAGGTACTTCTCACACAGCCCACGAGAAACCCAGGATGTCTGCTGACATCACCCAACAGAGTTCCAGCTCTGAGACCCCATAACAGAAGCAGGAGTGGGACTATTTGCTCACTTTTCCAGGTGGAGAAACCAAGTTACAGAAAGCTTTTAAAATTACAGACTTTTCAATACATGCACCCCTATGTCCGTAGCAGCACTATTCACAATAGTCGAGCCATGGAAGCAACCTAAGTGTCCACTGACAGATGAATGGATAAAGAAGATGTGGTACTTTATATACAATGGAATACTACTCAGTCATGAAAAAGAATAAAATAACGCCATTTGCAGCAATATGGCTACTAGGTAAGTTTTTATATAGAGAACAGATAAACAACAAGGTCCTACTATATAGCAGAGACCTATATTCAATAACCTATGATAAACCATAATGGAAAATAATATTCTAAAAGAGAATGTGTCTATCTATGTATTGGCTTCCCTGGTGGCTCAGTGGTAAAAAATCTGCCTGCCAATGCAGGTGATGTGGGTTTGATCCCTGGGTTGGGAAGATCCCCTGGAGAAGGAAATGGCAACCCATTCCAGTGTTTTTACCTTGGAAATTCCACAGACAGAAGAGCCTAGCAGGCTACAGTCCATGGGTTGCAAAAGAGTTGGACACAATTTAGCGACTAAGCAACAACAACATGTGTGTGTGTGTGTGTGTGTGTGTGTAACTGAATCACTTGGCTATGTAGCAGTAACTAACACAACATTGTATTTTTTAATAAAATAAATGCCTTTTAAAAAAATTTTGTTTTTATTTTTGGCTGCACTGTGTGGCATGTAGGATCCTACTTCCCCAACCAGTGATCAAACATTGGGAGCACCGAGTCTCAATCGTTGGACCATCGGGGAAGCCCCACTATATCATGTATTAAATCAACTCTACTTCAATAAATAAATAAATTAAATTACAGACTTTTCGAGCTGGAGCCTTAGAGATCACCAATCTAATACAGTGGGAAAACAGGCTGTAGAGAAGGCCAGGCATTTGCCAAAGACTCAGCTGGAGAAGCCAAAGCTGGAAACAGATCCCAGTCTCCTTCCTTCTGATTCAAGATTTCTTCCATGGCAGGATGGCTGTCATCATAGCATTTCCTCAGAAAACTTCAGCGATGGACTTACTCAAAACGAAACGTGTCCATCGATTTGCTTAGCCATTCAACCAACATTGAGTGAGTAGCTACCACATACTATGTGTAATTAACAGTCCCAGGAAAATAAAATATAAATTTTTGAACAAGTCCAGTTAAAAAGCCCCCAAGAGAATGGATACATGTGTATGTATGGCTGAGTCCCTTTACTGTCCATCTGAAACTATCACAACATTGTTAACTGGCTATACTCCAACATAAACCGTTTTTTAAAAATTAAATAAATAAAATGCCCCGAACAGAGAAAATTATGAGTTGCATCACTATAATGATCAACTCTCCCCCTCCTAACTCTTTCATCAAAAAGGTGCAATTGCTCAATCCTTTTTTGCCATTTGCTGTTTATAAGATGGACCAAAAAAAGGAAGCATATGCTCAGTTATAGAATGTAAAATGTTCATTTATTTAAAATCAATCACTTCAGTTTATTTTTTCTGTTCATTTGCAAAATGATGCCTCGTTAGGAGACAATGGTGAGTGTTACAAACACTGTGCCGCTCTCCATTAAAGTCACTTCCTTGTACCTGTCAGGCTGAACCACATGCAGCTGGAATTACACATGATTCAATGCAATATTAATTTTCAAACTCATTCACCAAATAAAATTCAATAAATTTTCTTAGGAATCAGAACATCTAAATTATGTTTTCACTTTTTAAAATTTTTATTGGAGGACAATTGCTTTACAATGTTGTGTGAGTTTCTACCATACAGCAAAGTGAATCAGCTGGACCTGTTCATTTATCCCCTCTTTTTTAGATTTCCTTCCCATGTAGGTCACCACAGAGCACTGTGTAGAGTTCCCTGTGCTGTACAGGAGGTTCTCATTACTTATCTACTGAACTAGGTTTTTTAAACTAGCTTTTTTTTTTTTTTTTAAACTAGCTTTTAAAACTGCCTCTGGCTCAGTGTAAATTTCAAAACCTCCTGGAGGGCAGCCTGACTGTGTCTGGAAGTCTCTCCCAGTGACCTCTAGAACAGCCCCCCGTTGGGCTTCCCCAAGACCAGGGTGGGAAGTACCACTCTGCCATCTACTTACATTCGGGGATATAGTCTGTTGCCTTTGGAGGCCGAGGCCCACGGAAAGTTTGCGTGTCAGCAACTGGACTTTCTCTTCCTCCATTCAGAAGTGGGCGAGGTCTAAGCAGAGGCGCTGACCCACCTCAAACCGGCGGCAAGCAGCCCAAACAGTCTCCACCCACGACGCTGACACAAACCAGCTGCACACCATACCTGGGCAGAGCCTGCGAGCCGCGCGGTGAATATACAGACATCAGCATTTCCCAGCCCATTGAGGCTGGCCTTTCACGCAGAGGATTTTCCCCATTTGTACATGAGCTGGGCTCCTTTCAGCAAAGGCTTATCCAAACCAACACTGGCCCCCGTGATCTGATTGGCCACACCTAGGCGAGTAGGGGAGCAGGGGCACCATGAGGCACTCTCGCGCCCTTACGGTTTAGAGAGGGGGACAAACCTTTCCCTCTAGAAAATGCTCCAAGGGCTTCCTGTTTGCACCTGGGAAAATTCCACCGTAAATAACGTGGAAAGACAAAGAAAACTTGTGGAAACAGGATGACGCCAGCAGTCTGGCACCTGTTCATGGTGTGATGCGTGCAGAATGTACTTACCCAGGCGTGGCTTGAGTTTCAACAAGTGAAGTTGTAAAAAGCCCAGACTGCCGGTAGGCAGACCTGTTCGCCCAAGATGGAGGAGGCTCTGCAGCCCGAGGGTGGGGCTGGAGATGGGCGGGCCCCCGAAGACCCTTGTGGCCTGCAGCCTCCTTCCTCCCCCGGATTCCAGTTATTAACAATCAACCCCTTATTTGCATGAATGCAGCCAACTGTAACATATATGCATATATTTTTTGTAGTGGCAGACTTTAATTCATTCTGCAGAAAACCCTTCTGTGCCCACTGTGTGATTCCTCCAGGGAAACAAGTCAGCATTTCATCAAAGGTTTCCTGGAGACCTGGTGTCACCAAGCTCAGAGGAGTATCAGGACCTTGTTGCAGGGGAAAGTTGGATGTGGAGGGGGATCTCAGGGCCCCACTTCTGGTTCAAAAAGAGCCGAAGTGTGTATGTTTCAGCAGGCAATGGATAAGCAAGTTGAGATCTATCCATACAGTGGAATATGATTCAGCCATAAAAAGGAATGAAATTCTGACACATGCTATAGCTTGGACAAACCTTGAAAGTACTATGTTAAATGAAAGCAGCCAGACACAAAAGGTCACATATTACGTGATTTTCTTGACATGAAATGTGCAGAACAGGTAAATCCAGAAAGGCAGATACTGACATTGTGAATGTGTCAAATGCCACTTAATTGCTCACTTTAAAATGATTAATCCATTTGCAGCAACATGGATGGACCTAGAGATTATCATACTAAGTGAAGTCAGACAGACAGGGACCAATATATGATATCACTTATATGTGGAACCTAATAAAAATGATACAAAGAAACTTTTTATAAAACAGAGATAGGGACTTCCCTGGAGGTCCAGTGGTTAAGATGCTGCACTTCCCTTGTAGAGGTGGTGGGCAGGGTTCGGTCTCTGGTCAGGGAACTAAGATCCCACATGCTGTGCAGATTAATGTATACACACTACTGTATATAAAATAGGTAACTAATAAGGACCTACTGTATAGCACAGGGAAGTCTACTCAGTATTCTGTAACAACCTATATGGGAACAGAATCTGAAAAAGAATGGGTAACTCACTTCGCTGTACACCTTAAATTAACACAATGTCGTGAATCAACTATACTCTAATAATGATAAAATAAAATGGTTAATTTTGTGTCATGTGAATTTTTACCCTCGATTTTTAAAAGTGAATGTGCTTCATATCTTGAGATTCTGCATAAGATATTGCTTGAAAAAATAAATCTACTTCTGGGGAAAAATTTTGCAAACAATTGCTTTTGGGTTTACTAATACTAGAGTTCCATAAAATTGAGAAACAAGAACATTGGCCTACCCTCATCCCCGACTCCCATCAAAAAAATCAAAAGAGAATTCTTCTAGGGAAGAGAAACTTTTTAAGCAAAATATCTTAGATGATTCCATTGGGAATGAAGAAAGGTCCCAAGCAAGTCTTCAACAGATGAGCAAACATAGCAAAATCCTGACAAAGAGAAGGAGGGAATGGGGGGGCTCACTCCCAAGGAGCAGGGAGAAGGATGGAGAGAGGATGGCCAACCAAAATGGCAGAGTCCTGTAGAGACCGTGAATGAGGATGTTCAGTATTCAATTTTCAGTTGTGTACACTTCAGCAGTGCAAATCCCCTCCAGGAACCACTCCCTCGGTCAACTCTGCAGCCTCATCTGTTACTGTGACCACCACTAGCCCCTGGACCATGGCTACTGGACATTAAGCATCGTCGCTGACACCTGTCTCAGCACTGTTGTCCTGACCACCACCAGGCGTCAGAGTCACTGCCACTGGGGTAGAGAGAGAAGGAGTAGACGGACTTTGCAGCTTCCACCCCAGGAACCAGTGCTCGGCCTCTTAAAAAGATAGAGTTCCCAGACACGGGGGACGGACCCAGAGGCGGGGCACCATGGAATCCAGCGTGCCTTCATTCCTTAGCCGTGACCCCTTTTCCTCGAGGCAATACTCTGACGAGATCCCAACAGCAGTCTTATCACAGTCTACACACGTTTGTAGCTGATCAGCTTCCCTCTCTTTGTGCTGTTTTCTTCCAAGCTGGACATTCAGCAGCTGACCAGTCTCCACTTCCTGCCACAGATGGCCAAAGGCTCATGTATGTGAGCCCTGTCATCTGTCTCTGGGACAACCTGCCTTTGGAGGCAGGATAAGGTTGTAATTACAAACCAGCCCCCGGGGCCAGACCACTGCCCTGGGAACACCAACTCCACCACCTGCCTAATGTATAAATGCTGGCAAATTGTTTAACTTCTCTGTGCTCCGTTTTGCCATCTCTAAAATGGGAATCATAACAATTCATCCCTTGTGACTGTGGTGAGATACGTTCCATAAAGCTCTCGCAATAGATTAAGCACTTGATAAATTGTTGGCTATTATACTATTACTGGCAGTGGGTCTCTTTGGAGCCCCCAACAGGCAAATCCCACAGCAAAACAAAGCTTATGCTGCCTTCTTTTTTATCCGTTCAGAAAAATCACAAATTCAGGTGTTACTAACTAGAAATCGGTATATCAGCTAAACTGACTTGTGCATTAAGAGACAGATGTTGATGAAGACTATTTATAACATAGACCAATAAGAAGTACATGGTTTCAAGAACACTGACAAAGAAATTGACATGGAAATATTTACTGGGCAAATGACACGTGCAGGGCTTTTAATTCTCTATTTTTAAAAACTCTCTTTTTGTGTATGGGGAAAATGTATGTATTTTACAGGCTTAATACACTTTGATTCTTCTTCAGCATTGAATCGTCTCGATTGTTCGTGCTAGAAGGAACTTGGAGATCACCTTCTCCAACACAGATGAGGAAGTGGAGGCCTAGAGGGTGGAAATGATCTGCCTGTCCTCTCACAACAAACAAGGGCTGGAACCAGAACTGGGCTCAGACCAGGCTTGCTTGCAAGAGGCAGACTGCCCTGCCACAGCCTCTGCAGGCTCCGGAGTAGTCTCCAGACCAGCCTAGCAAGATCAGGTAGATCCACCTTTCCTGCGTGGCACTGCCCTCTGGGCACAGTGGCTTCTAGCCATTCGAGCCCTGCGTCAGCCCAGGATGTGGGGGCGCTGACTGGGAGGGAACGCTTGCTCGCTGGCAGCGAGCTCAGGTTCACCTGACCCAGCATCTCCTTTGGCTGCTTGGCAAACCCAGTGACCTCAGCCAGCTGCTGTTCTCACAAATGGCCCCAACCCTCACTCCAGGCAGGCAGCCACCCCAGCCTCTTCCTCCAGTGGCTGAATTCAGTTCTTCCAAGTCCCTACCTTGCACAGCTGAGCACGGAGCTACTTATAGCTCTGTTATCATGTTCCTGTTTTAATACAAACAAACACCCGTAGCCTGGGAAGGGGATTTATTAATATTAAGAGGCACTGCCTGCTTTCTGCCCTGGCAGAGGCCCTCCCTGAGCACCGTGGACCTGGCTGCTAAAGGGGTTTGAGTGAAATCACAGCTCTTCCTTCATATCCTCTCCTTAGCCTCTTGTCTTCTTCTCTCTCCCATCTCTGAAAGTCGAAGTTGCTCAGTCGTGTCTGACTCTTTGTGACCCCGTGGACTGTACAGTCCATGGAATTCTCCAGGCCAGAATACTGGAGTGGGTAGCCTATCCCTTCTCCAGTGGATCTTCCCGACCTAGGAATCGAACTGGGGTCTCCTGCATTGCAGGCGGACTCTTTACCAACTGAGCTGTCAGGGAAGTCCCCCATCTCTGAAGCCACCTGGAAACCTTGATGTGAAAATCCCAGTCTCACAGAACTTAGAAATCACCTGTTCTTGAACCATGGAGATCAGACACAAGACTCTGCTGGTCAGCGGCTGGGCCAGTTACTAAGTTCTTGTTTCTTAGCTCCATATCCACTCTATTCAGATGGTGGGAGACTCTGAAAACCCCACTTCTGCTTTGCCAACTGCTCCTTGAGAGTCTCTGCCAGGGGAAGGCAGAGCCCAGAAGACCAAGGCGGAAGTAAGGCACACAATTTCCTGTCTGCCTTCCGCTTCTGGGAACATCACCCCAGACTCTCTGCTCCCCCCCTCAGAAGCCACAGTCCCCAGGGCAGCAGAGGAGTCCAGTTTTCCCAGCTCTCACAGAGCTAGCCTCACAGACATCAACCCCAACTGACTGGAAATCCCTCCACAGAGGTCTGAGGTCCCCTTCTGTGGGGGCCCTCCTCCATGCCCCTAAAGAATAACCCCTACTTCTCTGTGCTCCTTAAGCCCTAAGTGTGACACCTGCTTCCTGCAGTGGCTGCCTTCCATCATCCTTAGAGTCTGCCTTTGCATTTACCTAGATAGCAATCCTTTAGATTAAATTCTTGCTGTTGAAATAACTGGGACATTCTGCCTTCTGACTTGACTCTGATATGCTGGCAGAGCTGGGATCAAACCCAAGTCTTCTTTCTCCTGGTTTGGGACTCTTTGTCCTGAAACCCAATAACCCTGGGTCCAATTAAATGAAAAAGTAAAGCGAGTTCACTCCATCAGCAGTTCTAACTTTAATGGTGGCTTAGAGCTAAGTCGTGTCTGACTCTTGTGACCCCCATGGCCCATAGCCAACCAGGCTCCTCTGTCCATGGGATTTCCCAAGCAAGGATATTGGAATGGGTTGTTATTTCCTTCTTCAGGGGATCTTCCTGACCCAGGGATCAAACCCAGATCTCCTGCATTACAGGCGATCTCTTGCATTGCAGGTAGATTCTTTACTGACTGAGCCACCAGGGAAGCCCTTAGGGAGTTGTTTAGGATTCTCCATCACCAACAATGAACTCTCACCCAATTAAAACCTGGATTTTCTGTCATCCAAATGTCAATCTCTATTACCAGCTATTAGAATTGGGAGGGACTACAGCTCTGGCCTCTAAGGCTCCAAGCTTTTCACATAATGGCACACAGAATTTATTGTTGTTTAGTTGTGAAGTCTGACTTCGAAGTGTCCGACTCATTTGCAGACCCCATGGACTACAGCCCAACATGTTCCTCTGTCCATGGGATTTTTCAGGTAAGAATACTGGAATGGGTTGCCATTTCCTTCTCCAGGGGATCTTTCCGACCCAGGGATCGAACTCGCATCTCCTGCATTGGCGGTTGGATTACCACTGTGCCCCCAGGGAAGCCCCAGTACACAGATTACGATCACGTGAATACAGCCCCTGATTGGGGACAAGGCTCCTGGATGGCTTGTCCACTGCCCAGTCCCCACCTGGTCACACCAAGAACTGAGGATATCAAAATCTTGTAACTTGTCTGCCCAGCAGAGGGCCATTGACCTGGAGTGGAGAAGCAGAGACCTAATACAAGGCTTTTGTTGACAGATGTTGAGCACCAGGCCAGAAAGTTTAGGTAACTGGCCCCAGTGTAAAGAGCCTCACTCGGTGGAGCATCCCAGCTCTCCTCTATCCTGCAGTGGGCCAGACTGGGTTCCTTCTCAAGCCCAGCACAGGATTCCTCCGGAGAAGGAATTGTCATCCTTTAGCAGAACAACTTGATTTAATCTGTGTAGATGCAAATACTGGCAGGAGCTGAAGCTCAGGAAAATGAGCTGTTTACCCTGCTCCCTGTGTGAAATGACAGTATTGGGGTTTGGTTCCTGAGGTGGAAGGTCAAAGAAGAGGTCAGAGAAAGTTATCCAAGGTCAGAGAAAGGAACTGGGGCTAGAGGAGATGAACCTGGGTTTTGGTGTGAGACAAAGAAAAAGGTAAAGGGGTGGTGGAACTTCCCCTGAAATGGGGTAACTTGAATAATAAGAATGTCTAACATCATTTTAAAGTTGTTTTCTGTTTTCATATCACAAAGTCTCATGTATAAATGTGAGAGCTGGACAATAAAAAAGGCTGACAGCTGAAAAATTGATGCCTTTGAACTGTGGTGCTGGAGAAGACTCTTGAGAGTGCCTTGGACAGCAAGGAGATCAAGGCAGTCAATCCTAAAGAAAATCAACCCTGAATATTCATTGGAAGGACTAATGCTGAAGCTCCAATACTTTGGCCACCTGATGCAAAGAGCCAATTCATTAGAAAAGACCCTACTCATTGGAAAAGACCCTGATGCTGGGAAAGATTGAAGAGGAGAAGGGGATGACAGAGAGTGAGATGGTTGGATGGCATTACCGACTCAATGGACATGAGTTTGAGCAAGCTCCAGGAGATGGTGAAGGACAGGAAAACCTGGCATTTGCAGTCCGTGGGGTTGCAACGAGTCTCGGACATGACTGAGCAATTGAGCAGAACAGATCACAAAATCTTTCTCTCTCCCCCAAATTTTCATGCTACCTTCAGCAGTGCTTAGTAAGTACTGTGTCTCTCTTTGTTTGGTTTTGGGCTGGGGCTGGGGTTTGCAGCTTGAAGAAAGGGCTGTGTTTTATTCATATTTGAGTCAGTACAATATGGAACAAAGACAGCGTAAAGTAGGAGCCTGAAGTAGAGGAGACAGAGAGTATCATAAACCTTTGAGGACTCAAGGAAATCTGAGGGTGGACTTTGGAGATCTCATAGGCATGGGCTTGAACTGGAGTCTAGAGGGGCAGGGAGGTCTCCAGGCATTGTGGCAGAGCTGATGGCGACCTCCAAAAGGGGTCACACCAAGGGGCACCTCCCAGAATTACTGCTGCCAGTGCCCCCAGCCCTGTGGTGAGCCATCCTGACTCATGCCTCTGCAGGAGACCCTCCAGCACTAGCAGGAGAAGAATGTTACAGCATTTCTCAAAGCTGCTCGTTGTTTATGGTATTATGGCGGATGCCATAAACAAGTTCTGTGCCTCTGATCTCCATGCTCCATCGAGGAATCATCTGGGCCCAGAGAGGTGTTCATGATTGTTCATTGTTCATGTCATTTTATCAGAGTCTCTGCATTTCAAATTGCATCTTAACCATCACAGGCAACTGACAATTATGCCTATTCTCTAAATCTCTCCAAATAAATTATTCCAATTTTAAATTAAAAAAAGGGCAGGGAGACCCCAGTTGACATCTGGGTAAGCATTTATTTATATACTTAAATAAAATCCACAAACATAAAAGTCGGGGATCACACATACAGTTTGTATTCTTTTTGAAACTTTTTTCCATTTAACAGTAACATATCAAAAATATTTTCCCATGGCTACAGTATCATATTTAATAGCTACAGTGCATACTAAGTGGTTGCCAAATTTTAGCTGTTTAAAAACACACATCTCATTCTTTATAACTTCTTTCTGCCTGGGCTGGTGGAGGAGGTTGTAGAGTGAGGCAAGTGGGGGGGGGGGTGGTTAGCCTAGACTGGCTGCCCTAGGTTAGATCAAGCAGGAAGGTACTGAATCCAGAGACTTGTGAATGGGGGATGGACTTAGGGGCACAATCAGGTTGGCAGGATCAGAAATGGGGGCAAGGACAGAGCCAGCACAAACAGTTAGGGTGGAGAGGGGAGGATTCTTGTGTCAGGAGAGTTCTACAGCCCTGTGCTGCTTTTTAATGGGGAGACCTGGGGTCTCTATTGACAGTCACATCCCAGGATGTTTGACACAGGTTTTGAAAGGTCTAGTTCATGAGCTGGCATCTGGTTCTTTGGGGACAGAGGCCAGGTATTCATGGTGATGATGCCCTCTAAATTTTGAACCTCTAAACTAGAACCTGGGGATAATCATGGAATCCCTGCTTGAATACCTGCAGTGATGGGAAACTCACTCCATCCTGAGGCATCTTGTCTGGAGAGCGGTCCATCACTGGGCAGTTACTTCTATTGCTCCACAGTCTAGATTCCCACTCATGATTCCATGAGAGATGAACTAAGGGCTCTGGACAATAGTGACTACATCTTGGGTGTGGGCTGGGCAGTAGCCAGTGCTGAGGCCTGAGGACCAACAGGGCCAATCTAGCTGACTTTATGGACCATTATCTTAGACATGGGTGCAGACCTTTACTCAAGTGCCAATCTAAATCTGCCTTGTTCTGAGACTGCATTCAATCAGCATGTTCTCTCGTCTTCATGACTGATGAGTGGTAGCTGTCAGTTAGCCAGCCCACAGCTGACCACAGCCACGTGAGGGATCATAGCTGAGACCAGCCAAAATTGCCAATCCACAGAATCAGAGGCTAAATGAGTGGTTATTGTTGTCAACCACCAAGTTTGGGGATGGTTTATTACATTGTTGTTGTTTGGTCGCTAAGTCATATCCAGCTCTTTGTGACTCCATAAACTGCAGCACGCCAGGCGGCCCTGTCCTTAACTATCTGCTGGAGTTCGCTCAAACTCGTGTCCATCGAGTTGGTGCTGCCATCCAACCTTCTCGTCCTCTGTCATCCCCTTCTCCTCTTGCCCTCAGTCTTTCCCAGCATCAGGGTCTTTTCCAATGAGTTGGTTCTTCGCATCAGGTGGCCAAAGTATTGGAGCTTCAGCTTTTGCATCAGTCCTTCCAATGAATATTCAGGGTTGATTTCCTTTAAGATTGACTGGTTTGGGGGGATCCTTTTAATATGCCTTCATACCAGCCTGCACCCAATTCTGCTTGGCCATCTTGAAAACATCACAAAGAACGCTATGTAAGAGAGGATCAATGGATGGGTCGAATCCCTCTCGAGCGGTGAGATGACAGCTTACAAGAACAACTCCTTGACGGGCGGCCACTAGTGGCATCCTGGTCTGGACCAGACTAGGTGTCATTGCCCTGTAGTCCCCCGAGGATGATGCTCTGAGCATCCCATGTTACAAACCACGCATAGAGCCTTAGCCCAAAGTGGAAACACGAAGCTGAGTATTGATTTGCAGTAAGGGGTCTCCTTTTTTTTCTGCCAAAACAGATCTTTGCTGATACATTTAAATATAAGGTTCCCCTTACTCACAATTTCCATACAGTCCTTCTCTGTGCAGTGGATATAAGCAAAACCTATTTCTTATGAAAACAAGCTGTTGAAACCCACAAAAATTCAGACATCACTTTGAATCCAAAAGCTGAACTGTGTTGTCATTTTTGGAAATCAAATACGGTATCAACCTAATTGGGAACTGTAGGCTAAGGGGAGCATGGAAGGAGGCTGGAACGAGTGCTGGGAAGGCTGTTTCAACGCAAACAACACGACAGAGATCTTGAGTGTAGATAGAGTACCAGTGCCAATCACATCAGAGCCAAAGATATTAACACGGATGAGTCATGAGTTAGAGCTAAACTAAGAAATGGAAGATATTTGCCTTCTCAGATGGTAAAGAGTCTGCCTGCCATGCAGCAGACCCAGGTTCAGTCCCTGGATTAGGAAGATCCCCTGGAGAAGAGAACAGCAACCCACTGCAGTATTCTTGCCTGGGAAATCCCACAGACAGAGGAGCCAGGTGGGCTGCAGTCCATGGGATTGCAAAGAGTCGGACACAACTGGGCAATTAACACATAGTGACATGACACAGTTAGTAAGACTTTGCAAATGTAATTATTAGGCTTTAGAGAGAGTTTTGGCTAACATCAGGCACTTTCATTATGTAAAATAGAAAATAGTTTTCTAAAGCCTCTGTTCTTCAGGTAAGTTTATTGTAAATTTATCTTTAAAAAATTAGGGGACTTCTCTGGTGGTTCCAGTGGCTAAGACTCCATGCTCCCAATGTTAGGGGGCTGGATTCAGTCCCTGGTCAGGGAACTAGATCCTACATGCCACAACTAAGACCAGTGCAGCCAGAAAAATAATTAATTGATTTTAAAAAATTAGGATAAAAATAGTTATTATATAATTTTTAAAGTCCTAATAATTAAGAAAGGAAGTCGCTCAGTCGTGTCCGACTTTTTGCGACCCCATGGACTGTAGCATACCAGGCTCCTCTGTCCATGGGATTTTCCAGGCAACGGTACTGGAGTGGGTTGCCATTTCCTTCTCCAGAGGATCTTCCCTATCCAGGGATCGAACCCAGGTCTCTCACATTGCAGGCAGACACTTTACCGTCTGAGCCACCAGGAAAGCCTCCTAATAAATAAGACTTTATTAAGCACCATTCTTTTCAGCAAGAACAAAAGAACATCTGAATCCTATTTTCCTGTTTTTTTTTTTTTTTCTGAAGGACTGGAGGGGGCGTGTGGGTCTCGAACCAGCCTCAGAGAGGGTAATTGGGTAATTTGATCACTCTGTAGTTGAAGGAACCAGTGAGCTACAGCCAGCCCCTATTTTCCTGTTTTTAAGCTAGCTTTGGGGACAGCTGAAACAATAGAGGCAACCTAACCACCTGCTTCCCACTATTTCTGCCCCAAATGATACAAAACACTGAGAAAGAGAAAGGAACTGTATGCAAAAACCAGGCCCTTAGTAAAAAGAAAGAAAAGTTTAAGAACTCTTCAAAATAACTGTAAAAAAAAGAGAAAAGTCAGATAGTCCCAGGGCACAATTCCTCAGCTCCCAAGCTCACCCCAGCTCGGAGCTTTGTAGAAAGCAGAGACAGACCTAGTACCCTAGTGATGAAATAAAAACTCCAATTTTAGGGACTTTGCTGGTGGTCTAGTGGTTAAGATTCTGCACTTCTAGTGCAGAGGGCACAGGTTCAATCCTTGGTCAGGGAAGATCCTGCATCTCACATGGCGTAGCCAAAAAAAATTCACTTCAAGACAAGATAAGAAAAATTTAAACAGAAAAGTTTTCTCTGCCCACTTGAGCTTCCTCCCTCTGCTCTGGGATGCATCATGTATCTGCATGAGTCTACCTCAACAGACTCCCCCCAACAGCAGCAGAAATACCCATTCAACCATAAAGACCAATTTTTCTCCTTCTGGCACAAGTCATGTAACTCCTTAGAAGAAAATATTTCTTTCTCAGTCTTGTAAGGGGTAATAAGGACCTACCACTTGCCTTGTACATGCGAACATCTTTGGTGAACTTTATGTATAATGTCGATATATCATTTCCCTTAAAGACAGTGATTGGTGCAGAACAGACAGGTCAGATGACCTGGGAAGACACTGGGTGGCTTCTAATGGAAGTTCTTTGCTTAACCCCCTACTTGCGTATGTGTGCTAAGTGGCTACAGTCATGTCTGGCTCTGGAATCCTAGGAACTGTAGCCCACCAGGCTCCTTTGCCCATGGGATTCTTCAAGCAAGAATACCGGCATGGGTTGCCATGCCCTCCTCCAGGGGCTCTTCCCAACCCAGGGATCGAACCTGTGTCTCTTACATCTCCTGCATTGGCAGGTGGGTTCTTTACCACTAGCACTATCTGGAAAGCCCAAATACTTACTTAGGACTTTATTAGTGTTACTAGGTGTATTACCTGTATTCTGCCTATATACTAGATCCTTGGTTCTTGCATTATCAAATGTGTGACTGAGGATTATTTGAAATGATTGATCAAATGTATAGTCCTATAAGACCATGATGGTAATAGTCTAACTTCTAGATAAGAGTCAACAAGAAGAAATCATTTCCTGAACCAAACAGACTAATAAGACAGATGGCCCAGAGGCTTTTGACTTCTGTTAACAGAGTTAGTCCAGCAACAGCACATTGAGTGGCTTATCAACAAAATTATCACCTGAAATAGGAATGAGAATTCCCAGTGCAGTGGGACAAATTAGACAAGAAATGCTTCCCAGACCTTGGGAGGAATTAAGATGCTTCCAAAAGATAAGCACTACCCAGTTCTACTAGACACAAGTCTTTAGCCACTGCAGTCACTGACCTGCATACAATATACTTTGAAAGGAATTCAGGGCAAAGATCAGGATGAGACACTCTGTACTCTGGGAAAACTGACAAACAGGCCTTCAGATAGTTAGATATCTTCAGGAGAAAATTTTTATGAACCTGGATTCTTGCATCTTCCCTTACTTAAAAAAGCACTAAAACTGTTAACTAAAATGTCTGCTCCTGTGGCTAGCAGCAAACTTCTGTTCAAGTGTGTCCCTGATTGCTCGTATCCTCTTCTGCAAAATCACATACATATTGGCCTCCTCTTTTACCTCTTCAGAGCAGTTCTCAGAGCTCTCTGGGAGGCTGTCTCACGGATTATAATCCTCAATTTGAATGGAATGAAATTTTCCTCTCTTTCTCAGATTGACTTTGAATGATTTTTTTTTTCCTTTGCTACCAGAAAAACGGTGAAGACAGAAGATGAAGTTGGTCTAAAATTATTGCCAGAATGATTAAGTCTACTCTAAGTCAGAAAATACAAAAAAAAGAAAAAATGTGTGAGCAAGTCAGAGCCTGGACTTCAAAGGGGCAGGGCCTCAAAACACAGGGCATTTAAAGAGACAGGCATGATGTAAAACGCAGTGCTCTGGGGGAGGGGGAATAAAAGCACAAACCACAGGAGAAGCACTCTATGGCAGCTGTGTACTGAATGGGGAGAAGAAGGAGCAAGAGAAAAGTTAGAGACCGACAAGGAAAAAAGAGAACCACAAAACCTTCCCCACCCTGCGCCACCAAACTTGGCAGCTGTACAGACAGAACAGGGCAGTATTAACCTAGCAATCCTGGAGAGTATCTCAATGTTATAAAAATGCAAAAGAGGAATGTCAACAAATCTATACAGAGCTATTGCAAAACAGGAAATATCAGAAGACAGCATTTTATATATATCACCTGGGGTAAATCTTTCCCCCACCCTCAAAACAGCTAGGAAGTAGAAGAAAATTTTAAGTCAGTCCACCAACCCTGAATATTCATTGGAAGGACTGATGCTGAAGCTGAAGCTCCAATCATTTGGCCACCTGATGAAGAGCTGACTTATTGGAAAAGACCCTGATGCTGGGAATGATTGAAGGCAAAAGGAGAAGAGGATGGCAGAGAATGAGATGGTTAGATAGTATCACCGACTCAATGCACATGAATTTGTGCAAACTCTGGGAGATAGTGAAGGACAGAATAGCCTGGTATGCTGGAGTCCATGGGGTCACAAAAAGTTGAACAGAACTTAGCGACTGAACGACAACACCACCAAACAGAATTAAATGTTCTTAAACAAGCATTCAAGTATACGTCAGTTCAGTTCAGTAACCCAGTCATTTCCGACTCTTTGTTACCCCATGGAGTGCAGCACGCCAGGCTTCCCTGTCCATCACCAACTCCTGGAGCTTGCTCAAACTCATGCCCATCAAGTCCGTGATGCCATCCAACCATCTCACCCTCTGTCGTCCCCTTCTCCTCCCACCTTCCATGTTTCCTAGCATCAGGGTTTTTTCCAATGAGTCGCTTCTTCGCATCTGGTGGCCAGAGTATTGGAGTTTCAGCTTCCGCATCAGTCCTTCCAATGATATTTGGGACTGATTTCCTTTAGGATGGACTGGTTTGATCTCCTTGCAGTCTAAGGAACTCTCAAGAGTCTTCTTCAACACCACAGCTCAAAAGCATCAATTCTTCAGCGCTCAGCTTTCTTTATAGTCCAACTCTCACATCCAAACATGACTACTGAAAAAATCATAGCTTTGACTAGACGGACCTTTGTTGGCAAAGTAATGTCTCTGCTTTTTAACATGCTGTCGGTAATATGTAAAACACTTCAAATCGGAAACTCAAAAATTCAATGAACAAAAATCAGGGAGAAATGTAAAGACAGTTGACTGGACTCAGGAAGGAAATAGAAAACAGTTGGATTACCTCAGAAATAAATAAATCACAAGGCACCCACGAGAGCAGAGATTCAAAAAAAAAAAGTTTAAAAAGGGCACTGAAGAAAATCAGGTAAATGATGAAGAGAATGAGAAATGACACAAGAAAGAAGCAAATAAGACTTCCCTGGTGATCTAGTGGTTAGGAATCTGCCTGCCAATGCAGGGGACACGGCTCAATCCTTGGCCCAAGAAGATTCCACATGCCAAGGCACAACTAAGTCATGCATCTCCACTACTGAGCCCACGCTCTAGAGCCTGTGCTCTGCGACAAGAGAAGCCACCTCAGCGAGAAGCCTCCTCGCTGCATCTGGAGAGCAGCCGCCACGCCACAACTAGAGAAAGCCCATGCACAGCGGTGAAGACCCAGTGCAGCCAAAAACGATAAATAAAATTTTAAAATAAATAAATGCTAGCTGTGGCATCAGCCATAATTAAAACTATTTTTTAAAAGAAGAAAGAAGCAAATAGAGAGAGAAAATATGGAAAATATGGTGAGAGAGAAAATATGGAAATGGGAGACAAAGAGAGAGTAATATCCCTATCGTTGAAGTCCTTGAACAAACAACAAAACAATGGAGGAGAGCGGATATTTAAAAACTTTGATCCAAAAAAAAATTCCTGAAATAGAAAAATACCTGAATCTACACAGTGAAAGGATTCACTGAATACCTGGGAAAATTTACCCAGAACAATCAATTCCCGAGGCAGCAGAATTTGGTAAGTTATTATATGCTGAAACCTGTTTTATTCTAGCCTTGAGATATGAAGAACAGGTTGACTGAATATAAACGCCTTCATTCACACTTTAGTTCATTGGGTTTTGGAGGGGTTTTAAAATGCTATTCCATGATTACTTTGCTTTGTGTGTTGATTTTTAATAATATGATAGCACTTTGATTCTTTTGGCTTTATAAGTTATATGATATTTCTCTCTGGAGGTCATGAGAATTTTATCTTTTATCTTTGCAATCTAATAGTTTTACTATTTGATAAATGGGGACCAAAACTCAAGCAGAAAATCTCACTGTTGCTAAGTTAAAGAAACAGAGTTTCAGTCCGCCAGAGAGGATAGAATTGAAGGGGGAAGCTCTTAGGGAAGGAGCCACAGAGGGGAAACTCCAAAATCTGTACACAGATACTCCTGAAGTCTCTGACCGATTCCTAAAGTGCACATCCTCAGGGTGAGCTCCAACGAGTTCAAGAAAAAGCAACAGCTAGAAGCTAAAAGATCTGAGAGGTGGTTTTAGCAACTGCCCAGTGTTGAGAGGGTAGTTTGCAGTTCAAAGTCCCATGGAATTAGAAGTGTAGTGAGAGTGTGTCACTCAGTCATGTTCAACTCTTCTCGACCCCACGGACTGTAGCCAGCCAGACTCCTCTGTCCACAGAATTCTCCAGGCAAGAATACTGGAGTGGGTAGTCATTCCCTTCTCCAGGGTTTCTTCACGACCCAGGGGTCGAACCTGAGTCTCCTGCATTGCCAGCAGATTCTTTACTGTCTGAGCCATCAGAGAAGCCCCCCCATGGAATTAGAGGGGCTTGGTTAATGCTTTGCACTTCTCATTAAAGCCCTGGAAGAACTACACCATATGAATAAAGACTATATTTCAGTACTAAACATTATCTTCTAGGAATAAGGGCTAAATCAAAATAGACCTACCTTAATAAGGTCTAAAACTAAGTCACCACATGATCAAGGCAATATCCCAGTAACTTAACTGCCTGTAGAGGAAAATACAATACTATTTAAAGGAAGAGAATAGGATCTAGTACCTACAGATATTACGATACCCAATACATAATAACAGACTGCTGGCTATGTGAGGAAGCAGGAAAACAGAACAGAAAACAGAAATCAAGAGGGAGAAAGATCAATAAAAGCAGACACACAGATGTCCTAGAGGTGGAAGTAGCAGACAAGAACTTAAAAGTAACTCTTACAAACAGGACCAAAAAAGGTAACCATAATGGTGAAAGACAGGAAGTTTCTGGAGGACATATATAATGGAGGATATAGGAGAGTTATGGAAACTTTGGCGGAAGAGGGGTGTGAAATAGAAAAGTACTTTAAGAGACATATCAACCCAAGGAAATTTGTGGTTCTTGTTTGAGCCCTGATTGAAATAAACTGCCTTAAAAAATGAGACAACCAGTGATATTTGAATACCAACAGGATTTTTAATATTAAGGAATTATCGTTTATTTTTAGGTATGATAATGTTATCATTATACACATATTAAAAAGAGTCCTCATCTTTTAGAGGTACGTACCTTAATATTACTGATTAAATGATGGAATGATTTGCTTGAAAACAATATCATAGGATTGAAAACAATATCTTGGGGCAGACATTAATGGCAAGTAGAGTTATAAATGAAATAAGATTGTCCAGGTGTAGATAATCACTGAAACTAGTAATGGGTATATGAGGATTCTTATAATATTCTGCTTACCTTTGTGCATGCTTGGAAAGCACAATAAAAAGTGAAGAAAAGGAAGGAGATTGGGAGAGAGGGAGAGAAATTCTTCCTCTTTCTTGTGTGACTCTAGTTCTCCAACAGCCCCAACTGAGTCACTCTTTGCCCCATCCACGGTGGTGACTGCAATCAGATCATCCCTTTCCAAGCATGCATGAAGGTGACCCGCTAGTAATTTGTTGTTGTTGTTGTTCAGTTGCTAAGTCGTGTCCAACTCTTTGCAACCCCGTGGACTATAGCCCGCCAAGGCTCCTCTGTCCGTGGGATTTCCCAGGGAGGAATACTGGAATGGGTAGCCATTTTCTTCTCCAGGAGATATTTCTGAGCCAGGGATCAAACCCAGGTCTCTTACACTGCAGGTGGTCTCCTGCATTGCAGGCTGATTCTTTACTGAGTGAGCCACCAGTGCTGTGTGCTGTGTGCTAAGTCACTTCAGTCATGTCCAACTCTTTGCGATCCCATGGACTGTAGCCCCCAGACTTCTCTGTCCACGGGATTTCCCAGGCAAGAATACTGGAGTGGGTGGCCATGCCCTTCTCCAGAGGATCTTCCTGACTCAGGGATTGAACCCGTGTCTCTTACATTTCCTGCATTGGCAGGTGGCTTCTTTACCACTAGCACCACCTGGGAAGGCCCAAGCCACCAAGGAATGAGGCATTTGCAAAAGCATCTCAGTCTTAGACAGCCTGGGGCTGGTGCTGGGGGAGAGGGAAGTACACTCAACAGACGTCAGATCGTGATGCTTCCGCCAGATGAGGCACACAATACCCTCACCAAATGTTCTTCAAAGAACTGGAACACAAGAGGATGATCTTGTGACTGACAGGACTCAAGAGTTGTTGTCTCATCTGTTTGCTATGAAATACGAGATGCAAAATAAGGTCATCAGATCCTAACTCGAACCTATGTTTCAGCAGAAGTGTAGTCATAGGGATGGTTTTTTGAGTGACCAAAAACTCAATACAGAGCCGTGTTTTTTCTTATTTGTATTTTTTTCTTGTTTTTTGTTTCTTTGTTTTGGCTATGCCCCTTAGCTTGTGTGATCTTAGATCCCTGGCCAGAGATTGAACCCAGGCCCTTGGCAGTGAAAGCAGTGGACTGCCAGGGAATTCCCAGGGTCATGTTTTCTAAATTCATAGAGTCACCCACAAAATTGTGTCCCCTCAAAATGAGAAACCTGGTCCTACTTAGAAATGATCACTCCAGCTTCACCCACCTCCAAACCCTTCACAGTCCTTTTGTATCAAAGAAGCACAAGCAGAAAGAAACAGTATTTCATGGTTTAAATCTTGCAACTCAGGGTTTGATCAGCACCAAAGGCGACTATTCAGAGGTGAGTTGGGCCTTGGTAGAGTCTGGATGTTCCCTTGGTGCCCCAGAACCCTGAGACACAACCAGTTTTAGGCATTCCAGAACTTTGCACAGATATAAGCAGCCTGGCTACAGAAAGTGAGCCCTCTTTGCTAGAACAACATTAGCCTGCGTTACTGAGTTTAATCTCTTTATAATTCTTTGGCACCACTTCTGGCCCTGGGCTCAGCCAAGCTGTTCCCTGACTTGAGTGTGGAGCAGAAATTCCCCTTTTTAGGTCACAAACTCAGAGCACCCACTCACACCAGTGACTCCACTGTGTCAATTTTAAATATCTCCATTAACATTTATGAAACGTTAGCAAAGTGGCAGCTATCCTGAGTTGCCCCTGCTGTACGCAGATGTTGCCCAAAATTGAAACACACACACAAACTCGCCTGCCAGGCTAGGATTGTAAAAACACATGGATCTCCACCTCTTCTGAACACAATTGAATCAAGAACCCTAGGACAAGGGTCGTGAGTTATTCAGCGACCCTCAGAGGGTGCAGCCAAGCCCACAGAGATTGTCTCTCTGTGTGAGTTTCTTGGTTGGCGTCTGGCTGCTCCTCTGTTGTCTCACCATGTGGAGTCTTTGTCCCCCTGCCCTGCCTTTGGTGTTGGGATGGGACCTCTTGTGCTGAGCTGGACAAATCTCACCCGGGCTTGTCAACTCCTTGGGAATCAGAGCATTGGACCAGAGTGAGCATCACAGTGAGTTTGGTTTTCTGCTGGCTGATACTCCGCAATCTGGTCAATGGTGTTTGTCCTGGCTAACTCCCTTCCCTATCAGCCACCCATTGCCATCCCCTAGCCCTGGCCTATTAAATCCACATCCTTTCCTGCACTTGTCACAGCCACCCAGCTTACAGTTCTCTACTCCTACCATATCACACACTCAAGCAGGAGACTTTCAAAGGCTTGCCTTTATCCTTTGCTGTGAAAACTACTCTTTCATCCTCTCCTCTCTGCCCACCACATACTGACTGAGCACTCATAATACCCAGGTCCTTGGCAGTGAAAGCACTGGACCACCAGGGAATTTCCAGGGCCATGTTTTTTAAACTGATTGAATCACCTACAAAATTGTGTCCCTTCAAAATGAGAAACCCGGTCCTACTTAGCAATGATCACTCCAGCTTCACCCACCTCCAAACCCTTCACAGTCCTTTCGTACCAAAGGAGCACAAGCAGAAAGAAATAATATTTCATGGTTTAAATCTCGCAACTCAGGATTTGATCAGCACCAAAGGCGACTATTCAGAGGTGAGTTGGGCCTTGGTAGAGTCTGGATGTTCCCTTGGTGCCCCGGAACCCTGAGACACAACCAGTTTTAGGCATTCCAGAACTTTGCACAGATATAAGCAGCCTGGCTACAGAAAGTGGGCCCTCTCTTGGTATTTGATAGGGGTCTTGGAAGTCAATGAAGGAGGCTACAAGCTAGGAGGCAATGAAGAAGGAGGGCTTAGCTCAGTGCCAGAGACCCCCAGAGCCTGTGCGTGCTGACCTGAGTGAGGACTGGGACCAGAGGCCCAGCAGAGACTGGTCTACCCTCAGGCTGGAAGGAAGCAGGTGGTAACTGAGAAGTAGGGGTGAAAAGAGTTGCTACAACCCAGAGCTGCGTCTTCTCAACTAATCACCCCTTCTCTTTTTAAATGAGTTTCTGTTTCTTGCAACCAAATGTTCCTGGATTAAAACCACACTCAAAAGTTGCCCATGACCTTCACACTCTGACCTCTTCTTGGTCCCCATCTTCCAGCATTTCCATAGCACCTGACACTGTCAACCCACCCTCCTCCATAAACTCCCTCCTGAAAGGGACTTTTCTGAAAGGTGCTGCAAAACCTCGTTCTCTTTTTCCTTCTCCAGTGCTCCTTTTCCCCTCTTTGTAAAGCCTTCTAATGAGATTTGGGATTTGGTCTTCCAGACTGAGCTTCTCCTAGAAGATTCTACAGGTCCCCTCACTTCCTCTACTGAGCCCATGGAGAAGACTCCCCATCTAGACACCAGCCCTGACCGATCCCTCCCACCTCCACCAGATTTTTAACTCTCTGATGGATATCTCCACTTGGATGATGCACAGTCACTCAACCTCCTGAAATGCACATTTGATATCTCCAGCCAATCCTCTCTCCACTTTCCCATCTCCACTGAGAGGCCTGCATTCTTTCAGCCGCATCCCCTGGGGCTCTCATGGTAACTCTGCACCATGTGGTGATTGCTTAGGTAGTCTCTGTCTCCCCACTAGCCTGAGGGCTCCACAAAGGCCTGGATTATGTGACTGGTGTGCAAACTATTGCCTCCTTCCCTCCACTGCTTCCAGGGGTCTGGTACATGGGAATCAGTTAAATGTTTGCTGAATGAATTGATGATTATCTTTTATTTGCCCCTCTGCTTCATTCCTCTCGTCTCTCCAATACATACTCACCAAGCCCTCTGAATCCTTCCTTCCTGAGGTCTCTTTTCTTGTCCTCTTCCTGCCCGTTGCCTTGGCTCCTGGGCCAGACCCTCATCACTACCCATTAGCGCTCTTGCAGAAGCGAGCTGGTCTCCCTGAGTGCAATTAAATACCTGCCGAGTGGAATTCTGGAAAGATGGTGGCAGCAGAGTTTTTAGGTCTTCCCAAATCCCCTCTTGTAAACAGACAGAACAAACTGGATAGTAAAAGTAAAAACCTGTGGACACTCACAGCAGAACTTGATTATAAGGGTTCCCCTGAACCTCAGCCATCAACAAGGCCCACCTGGTTTCGGCATCTGTGCAGGAGGATGCAGAGAGAAGCAACAGGGCAAGGTCAGCTAGACCTGAGAGCAGGAAACCCCTCCCCCAGGGAGCCGACAGGTATTCACTGAAGAGGATGGTGGCCACTGCAGAGGATGGTGGCCCAGTATGGAAGCAGCAGCTGAAACTGGGAGTTGCTTTGTCCCCTGCATCCACACAAATTCAGCTATTACACACTGAATTATACTTAAGAGTAAGTGGGATAAAGAATTTCAGTCTGTGCATTTCTGTTGCACGTAACATGCTGTGAAATAAAACACACACACACACACACACACACACACACACTCCCACACTCCACTGTGTTTAACTGAGCTGCTAGATTCTCTCATGAGACTAAGTTCACTGCCTTACTTCAGTGTGATCTGACGACTGGATTGTAGCTGACACCAAGTCAAACTCAGAAACACTCGGCTGTTGTCAAGATCACATGGCAGCTCAAGTTGGCAGCCACGACGTCAGAAGCAGGTCTGAAAAGGTACTTGTGTGAGTCTAGAGAGACGCTGTGCAAACATGTCAAAATCAACAGCAGTTGCCAGCTTTAAAATAACTTTTTGTCATAAAGTCTTGGTGTCTCAGGCCCTCAAGGCTCTCTTAAATCATCATTCCACAGACTCATAAATACTTGAAAATCCAGTTTGCCGACGGCAGAATCATCACAGAAGCCAGAAGAAATTTCAATAACCACCTAGCCCAAACCTTATTTTACCAGAGAAGAGACGAAGGTCTAGGTTAATGGGGATTTGTCCTACCAAAAGCAACAAATCACTAAGGGAAAGAGAAAAATACGGTTTATGTGGCTTTGGAGACAATCAGAAGGGGAGAAATAAGAAGCACAGATGGGCCTTCAATTTCCCTTTATAAGGGAAAAAAAGAAAGAAAGAAACGTATTTACCCCTCTAATCTCAGCAGTCAAACCAGTTTAAAGCACATGTTGCTCAAAGAAATAAAGCCATCAATCTGAGTCTTACTTACCCGGTATCCTCTCAGCATGAGGGGCAGAGAGGGGGAGAGGCCCTCTCTTCCTGATGTTACGGCTCTTCAGCACTGTCCTCCGCCCGCAGTCTGTCTTCCCAGGATCACATGGAAGCGTTCTATAAATGTGCCTTGGCTTAAGGTTGGGAACGCTGGCCTGGGAGCCGGCAGTGTGTAAGCAATCTGACCCAGGCCAGAGGCAACTTTCCAGAAACCTCTGCCGCCCAGAAGGAGGACAACAAGGGGCAGAGAGCTTGCAGGTACTGGGAGCCCGAGGTGCTCCGTTTTCCTGTGTATCTGGGATCTGAAGCCAGTCTCTACTGCTTCAAGCTGCAATCAAATTTACTTGGGGGCAGCTCTATATTTTGCTTACTTTTCAAAACAAAACGGTCTTTACAAAAAAAAAGCTATAAAATGAGAAGTGCTTTTGGTAAATGTGGACAGGTCACTGTCAACTTCTACTGACCTTGTAAAATCAAGTTGTCTTTTTGAAAATGTCACTAGGCCCCTTTGGGAAAGGCGAAGTGAGCAAAGGCTGTTAATGCCGATTCTAAATGGCAAAGATACCTAAACAAATTCCATCAGTATTTAATGAATTAAATGTGCAACTATGCAGCGGAAACTGAGCAACTCTTAGAAATGATGGGGCGATCTTTATGTGCCCACACCGAAAACTCTCCAAGATACACCATTAAGTGAAAAAAATTAAGATGCAGCACAGTGTGTCTAATATGTCACCATCTGTGTAAAAAAAAGGCGAGTATAAGTTTGCATGTGTATACTACATTATGCATAGTATATAAATTCTATGTTCTGAAAAACTCATACTATACTGTATCATGATATATAAATTAATGACTCTTTTTAGAAATTCACATGAGAAACTCGTGACAGTGGCTGCTTCCGGGGGGTGGTGGGGGTGGGGCGGGCCCGGATGGGCCAGGGAAGGGTAGAGACTGGGGTCCAGAGAAAGAGGAGGATTGCCTCCTTTTCTGGTCTAGGAATTTTATCTCATGTGAATAGTAATTTTTCGAAGAAAATTTGAAGGGTGATCTAATTTTCATTAGTGTAAATGTTTAATATTCAAAATTATTCTACTATTCAGAGCACTGAATTCAATTGATCATAAATCCTACTTCTCATATATTTAAATATTTTGACTGAATTGGGAAGGAATTTTTTTTTTAATTAGTTTATCTATTTTTTAACTTTACAATATTGTATTTTTTTGCCATACATTGACATGAATCCACCATGGGTGTACATGTTTTCCCCTTCCAGAGCCCCCCTCCCACCTCCCTCCCCATCCCATCCCTCCAGGTCATCCCAGTGCACCAGCCCCGCCCTGGCCCTCTCCCATAGAGTCCATAATACTATTCTATTTATCTGTGTCTCTTTTGATGTCTTGCATACAGGGTTATGTATCTCCTTGGACTGCAAGGAGATCCAACCAGTCCATCCTAAAGGAGATCAGTCCTGGGTGTTCATTGGAAGGACTGATGTTGAAGCTGAAACTGCAATACTTTGAGCACCTCATGGGAAGAGTTGACTCATTGGAAAAGACCCTGATGCTGGGAAGGATTGGGGGCTGGAGGAGAAGGGGATGACAGAGGATGAGATGGTTGGATGGCATCACCGACTCGATGGATATGGGTTTGGGTAGACTCCGGGAGTTGGTGATGGACAGGGAGGCCTGGCGTGCTGCAGTCCATGGGGTCGCAAAGAGTCGGATACGACTGAGCGACTGAACTGAACTGATACAGGGTTATCTTTACCAGTTAACTAAATACCATATATATGTGTTAGTATACTGCATTGGTGTTTTTCTTTCTGGCTTACTTCAGCTTACTTACCACAGCTTCCTTATCCATTTGTCTGCTGATGGGCATCTAGGCTGCTTCCATGTCCTGGCTATTATAAACAGTGCTGCGATCAACATTGGGGTACACGTGTCTCTTTCAATTCTGGTTTCCTCGGTGTGTATGCCCAGCAGTGGGATTGCAGGAATTCTTTAAGAAGATGGAGTTCTGTGATGTGTGTGTGTGTGTGTGTGTGTGTAAAAACCCTATGATAGCAAAAGACCTGAGTGAGTTTTGAATGAGGTGTCTGCAGGTTGGATGGCTCGTCCTGATTCATCTCCTTTCTAACCTGGACTTGGATCAAGTGTCCGAACGTTATATGTTCAATTTCATCAGGTGTAAAATTGTCCCCCACCTCACCTTCTCCACCGGCCAAATAAGACAAGGACATAAAAACCCTCTAAAAGCGGAAAACCCCTATTCAGGAATAGAATGGTTCAAGGTGATCACATTTGATCATGTTTTCTTGAAGTTCTTGTGTAATTCAACCCTCAAATATTTTAAGTCATATTTTCCCTTAAGAACAAGCATGGAAGTCAAGGGTATAGTGTCAGAGAACCTGGGTCCACAGTCATTGTGGTTAATGTGCATCTTAGTGCTATCCGTAATTTTCTCAGCATCACCTCCCATATTGTACAGGATGTCTTCTAAACAATCTCCTGTCCTGCCATCGTGAACTGTTCTGGCCTCCTGCAAGGTTTCCTATCAAATCTAAGTTCTGTTCCCAGTTCATTTACCCAGAAGCATTTTTTTAGTCCTCACATTAGTACCAAGGCATCATGATTGGGCTAAATTGCCTTGAGATATTTAAAAAAAATCTTTCAATTACACTAAAATTACTTTGCCAACCAAGGTCTGTCTAGTCAAAGCTATGGTTTTTCCAGTAGTCATGTATAGATATGAGAGTTGGACTATGAAGAAAGCTGAGCGCCGAAGAATTGATGCTTTTGAACTGTGGTGTTGGAGAAGACTCTTGAAAGTCCCCTGGACTTCAGGGAGATCCAACCAGTCCATCCTAAAGGAGATCAGTCCGGGTGTTCATTGGAAGGACTGATGTTGAAGCTGAAACTCCAATCCTTTGGCCACCTGATGCGAAGAGCTGACTCATTTGAAAAGACCCTGATGCTGGGAAAGATTGGGGCAGGAGGAGAAGGGGATGACAGAGGAAGAGACGGTTGGATGGCATCACCAACTCAAAGGACATGAGTTTGAGTGGACTCCGGGAGTTGGTGATGGACATGGAGGCCTGGCGTGCTGCGATTCATGGGGTCGCAAAGAGTCGGACACGACTAAGCGACTGAACTGAACTGACTGAAAAGCACAAGCCAAAGTCCCAATGCCTACGAACAGTATAGTTCCTTCCCTCAGTTCTGAAGGAAACCTGCGGACATGTCTGCTTACCAGCGGAAGTGGCGCCACCATGTGGCTACTGTGTCGATGCTGCTGCTGCTGCTAAGTCGCTTCAGTCGTGTCCGACTCTGTGCGACCCCATAGATGGCAGCCCACCAGGCTTCGCCGTTCCTGGGATTCTCCAGGCAAGAATACTGGAGTGGGTTGCCATTTCCTTCTCCAGTGCATGAAAGGGAAAAATTGAAAGTGAAGTCGCTCAGTCGTGTCCAACTCTTAGCGACTCCATGGACTGTAGCCTACCAGGCTCCTCCATCCATGGGATTTACCGTGTCGATGCAGTTTTCATCATTTGTCCAGTCAGCTTTGAAAGGATTCTTAACCTAAAAATTAATTAATTAATTAACAAAAGAGAAAAAAATGCTTTTAATTTGAGGATATTTGACATATTTAAAAATTTGCTTATAAAGTAAGGTTTTATAATATTTTTATTTTGTATTACTCATTTGCCAAATTCAAATTCATGTAAATGCAGACTTGCTGAAAATTACTAGCATATGGCCGAGAACGCAAAGAAAATGAAACATTTCCCAGGAAATGCCTAGAACTGCTGATTATTTGAAATTTCTAAAAGGAAAGTAAATTCAAACTAATGTTTATTATGACAGTAAACAGGTGGATTTATGAAAATAAAAAGATGATGTTTATGGTTCATTATCTCCTTATGCAGTGAAAAAGAAACTCCCATTAAGGAAGCAAGTGGAACATACACAGTTAACTCTTCCCCTTCAAGGTATTTCACTAAAGTGATCGCTGAAGGATGTTTTCTGTTTTCAAGCGTCTTGGGGCAATAATGAAGCAAACTGGACAGCACACCGGCCAAGAGATGGCTCCATGTTTGTGGGTAACGGGAAGGGGATGGAGGTCTGATCACAGAGGAATCAGAGCTGGGGTGTCCCAGCCCAGAGCTGCGGGGAGAGGAGCAATAAAGCATCAGGAATGTTGGAGAGAGAGCTGGAAATTCCCAAGAGAACCAAGAGAACCGGGGCTGAAAATAAAAAACGGGTTTAAGTGAAGCCAACTCCCCAGCACACCCCCTCCTGATGCCCATCAATTAGACAAAAGCAAAACCAAAACCAAAAACCAAACTCGCCATGTATTCTGGAAAAAGAAACAACAGTAGAAAGTTAAAGGTAAGCTTAATAAAATAACTTAAAAATAGATTTAAAGAAAGATTTAAAACATGAAAGCATATTAGAGACCTAGGGAGTCAGTCCATGAAGTCTCACATCTGATTAACAGGAAATCCAGACATGGAACAAAAAAAGCAGAAGGAAGAAATTATCAAAGAAAGAATACGAGAATAATGAAAATATTTCCCAAAGTTGTAGGAGATGAATCTCCAGATTGAAAAGGCGTCTGGTACAATAACTAAAACTATTTCTCACTGTCCTGTGAGTTGACAGGGCTCAGCTAGCCAGTTCTCACGTTGGGAGAGGGCTCTCTTGTAGCTGCAATCAGATTGCAGCTAAAAACAGGGTCATTCCAAGGCTCCATGGATTTGGGCTTTCAAAACGCTCACTCCCATGGCTGGCAGGTCACACAGACTTTGGCTAGAAGCTCATCAGTGGCCTACCTATGGCCTCTTCGTGTGTTTTGAACTTCCTTACAGCATGGCAGACAGGTTCCAAGAGCGAATGTTCCAATACACAGGAAAGAGAAACTGCCAATCTTTCGAATCCAGAAATGGACACAGTGTCATTTTTGCTATATTCTACTCGTCAGAGAGTCACAGGGCCCAGATTAAAGGGGAGGAAACAGATCTTTCATTTCAATGGGAGAAATTTCAAAGAGTTCACAGCCATCTCAAGTTACCACCACCCCCTAAATGCTTCTAGAAATAAGACACATTAGGTCACTTGCAAAGTAAAGAGACTCAGAACCAAAATCATTTTCCAGCATTTCCTCCCTTGTATACCACTCCAGTTACATGTGCCAGAGTCATTTTATCCTCAAAGACTTTTCTCTGCCTTTGTCTCTGACTAGAACACATGTTCCCTGAATCTTTGCATGACTCACTACTTCTCACAATTCAACTCTCATCTCAAATGTCACCTCCTGAGTTGTCCCTGCCCATCATATCTAAAATAGCATTCCTAGTCAATGGCACCCTACTCCAATACTCTTGCCTGGAAAATCCCATGGATGGAGGAGCCTGGTAGGCTACAGTCCATGGGGTCGCTAAGAGTCGGACACGACTGAGCGACTTCACTTTCACTTTTCACTTTCATGCATTGGAGAAGGAAATGGCAACCCACTCCAGTGTTCTTGCCTGGAGAATCCCAGGGACGGGGGAGCCTGGTGGGCTGCCATCTATGGGGTTGCACAGAGTCAGACGCAACTAAAGCGACTTAGCAGCAGCAGCAGCAGCAGTCAGCATTTATATCCTTAGCCTTATTTAAATTCTTCATAGCACAGACCAAGTCTTTTTTTCTTGTTTTTATTATGTCTCCTCCATGAGAGTAGCAACTCTGTCTTTTTTTTTAAAGATTTTTTTTTAATGTGGACTATTTTTAAAGTCTTTATTGAATTTGTTACCATATTGTCTCCATTTTGTTTTGTTTTTTTGGCTGCAGGGCATGTGGGATCTTAGCTCCCAGATCAGGGATGAATCCACAACCCCCTGCACTGGAAGGTGAAGTCTTAACCACCGGATGACCAGGGGAGGCCTGTAACTTGTCATTTTCAACATTGTATCTCCAATGCCTAGGGCACTCCCTGGAATGTTTGTTGAGCAGCTGTTGCATCAGAATCCATCTCAAGCAGACAACAAAGCAATGCCTTTAAGTTTCTGATTTAAAAAAAAACAAACCATTTTCAACTCAAAATTCTATGTCCAGTCAAATCATCAACCAAATGGAAAGACAGATTAGAGACATTTTTCAGACTCATAAAAATTTCCCCTTTACCACTCTTCTAACAAAGTGCCTCCACAAAATCAGGGCATAAATTAAGAAAGGTTTTAAAGCTATTTATATAGTATTTACATACTTCATTGAATTATCTTGGCACTTTTGTAGAAAATCAGTTGACTATGCATGTATAACAGACTTTCCAGGTGGCTCAGTGGTAAAAACTTGCCTGCCAATGCAGGAGATGCAAGAGACTTGGGTTCACTCCCTTGGGTAGGGAAATCCCCTGGAGGAGGAAATGGCAACCTGTTCCAATCTTCTTGCCTGGGAAATTCCATGGACAGAGAAGCCTGGCAGGCTACAGTCCATGGGGTTGCAAAGAGTTGGACATGACTGAACATGCACATGCATGCACACGTAGATGTATGGATTGATTTCTGGACTTTAAATTCTATTCTACTGATCTTTATGTCTATCTTCATGACAATATCAGTCTTAGTTACTATAGCTTGGCAATAAATTTTGGAATTAAGCATACGTCCTTCCAAGTTGGTCTTTCTTTTTCAAGGTTATTTTGGCTATTCTGGGTCCCATGCATTTCCACCTGAATTTTAGGATCAGTTTCACATCTGTCTCCTGGTGAGACCCTGGAAGGCAAAGGCATGTCTTGGAGTCATCTTCATGACCTGCTTGGTTTGTTGCATGTGTGGCCCATTAGTACACATCAAAAGTTGTTGAACTCAATGAAATATTATAGGGATTTTTGTCTTGAGTATAGAGGGAATTTCCACCCAGAAATAATGCTAGGTATTTGTTTCAGTTCCAATGCACTGAGCTGCAAGTAGCAACTACAAAACAATTAACAGTGGCCCAAACCACAGGATATTTGTAGCTTACAGGGGGCTTCCCTGGTGGCTTAGAGTGTAAAGAATCTGCCTGAGATGCTGGAGACCCAGGTTCAATCCTGGGTCAGGAAGATCCCCTGGAGAAGGAAATGGTGACCCTCTCCAGTATTCTTGCCTGGAGAATTCCATGGACAGAGGAGCCTGGTGGGGTACAGTCCATGGGGTTCCAAAGAGTCAGACACGACTGAGCGACTAACACTTTGACTAACAAGGAGTCTGGAGGAAGGCAGACTCCAAGACATTCAGCAGTTCAGTCACGTCTATGTCCATCCTTGCTCTCCAGTGTTCCCAGCATTCTGGTCTTTTCTCATGCTTGTCCTCTTGTCAGTAGTAGACAGATGGTTGCCATCATGCCAGACTCCATTTCCTCATGCCACCATCACGAAGAAGAGTGAGGATGGTGATAAAGACTTCCTTTTCTGCAGGCTTTGTGAGTGATCCAAATGTGAAGCTGCCTCCCGTATCACGGTCCAGAACTGAATCACGTCCTAACCCCAGCCTGGTCTTCGGGGAACGGGGATGAGATTACCATGATTCATTTCAGGGCATACCTTTCCTGAAATCCAGGTTAAGCAGCAGTGAGGTGTGATATATGCTGCAAAGAATAGTGCTTACCTCAAACTGAGTACATCTGATTCACAACATGGTATTTTTGTAGACTTGGGTAGTAACCAACTGACACCGTTTCTTTGAAAAAATAAAATGGGTTCTCAGCGCCAAAGAGAACTCTTGAGAAACATTTGCAATACAATCCAAAATACATGGAAATTCATATACTTATCTTTAAAATTGTATGAATATAATTTCATCGTTTTTACACCCATTTAAAAGTATTTTAGAAACTTTCAGTTTGAGGACCAAATATGAACATAAACTGTCAAGGTGTAGATATTTAAAAACGATGGTTAACAGAGTTTACTCCAAGAAAATCAAGGAACCTTGTCAATTTTATGTCTGTTCATTTGTTCTGTCCTCAAAAAAGGTGGGATTGGGACTTCCCTGGTGGTCCAGTGGTTAAGAATTCATCTGCTAATGCAGGGGACACAGGTTCCATCCCTGGTCTGGGAGGATCCCACATGCCACAGGGCAACTAAGCCCCTGTGCCACAGCTGAGCCCAGAAATCTATAGCCCATGCTTCAAAACAAGAGAAGCCCAAGCACCACAACTAGTGACTAGCCCCCCACTGGTCGCAACTAGAGAAAGCCTGCCCACCCAGCAACAAGGACCCAGTACAGTCAAATAACTCGGATAATAAAGAATCTGCCTGCAATGCAGGAGATGAGGGTTAGGAAGATCCCCTGGAGAAGGGAATGGCAACCCACTCCAACATTCTTGCCTGGAGAATTCCATGCACAGAGGAGCCTGGTAGGCTACTGGAGTCCATGGAGTCCCAAAGAGTTGGACAGGACTGAGTGACTAACACTTTTTCACTTTCAAAAAAAAAGGGGGGCGGGGAGATTACCAGCTGTTCATAAACTCCATTGGGTCCCAGCCATAATGGCTCAAGGAACTAAGATCACAGATAGTGAGTGGCAGAATCTCATCTCTCGTCTCCATATCCAGCGCGCATCCTGCTTAACTGCAGGAGCCTCCATCAACAAACACGGTCTGCGTGCCCATGACCTGGCAATGTCCCAGATATTTCTGTCTGGCGCTTGGAATGAATTTCCACCTGGAAGAATTTTCAGTATTTGTTTTAAGGGTGTGGCTGTGTCCAGGAGAGCCAGGGAGACCCCGGGGAAGGTGAAAGTCTAATAGGGTGGGCACAGAGAACCAGACCACGAAGATTCTAAGCACCTAAAGTGGGATCACAGGGAATCCAACTTCAGGGGCGCGCAAGGTCAGGAGGCTGAGCCTCCCGGTGCCCGACTGGCGGCGCTGTGGGCCCCCGGCCCCTGCCGCGGGCCTCCAGCCACAGGCGTCGCTGTGCGCTCGCGCCTGCACAGAAGCTGCGTTCCGCGGGGAGCAGGCGCTCGTGGTGTGCAGGGGTTTCAGTTTCTGGCGCGAACTTCCGCCGTTCCGAAGTTGCAGGGAGGCTTGGCGCGATGTCCGGAGACAGCAGCGGCCGCCGGCCGGAGGGCCGGGGCCGGGGTCGCGACCCGCACCGGGATCGCACCCGCTCCCGCTCCCGCTCGCGGTCCCCGCTGTCGCCTGGGTCCCGCCGCGGCGCCGCGCCCGAGCGCAGGGAGGCCCCGGAGCGCCCGGGCTTGGAGGATACCGAACCGTCGGATTCCGGGGACGAGATGATAGACCCGGCGAGCTTGGAGGAGGAGACTGACCCCAGCCTCTGCCGCCAGATCCGCCATCAGTACCGGGCGCTCATCAACTCGGTCCAACGTAAGGCGAGGGCGCGAGGCGGGAACCGAGCGCAGGCCCTGCGCGGCCCGGCTGGTTCGCGGCGCCCGGGACGAGCCCTGCGCCGCCCGGCCGCGCCCGGGTTCGGCGTTTGAGAGGCGCTCGCGCTTCGGTCGTGCGGATCGCACGGCACGACCTTGACGGGGGCGCGCGAGTCCCCCAGGCGCGGGACCGCCCGAGGCCGGGCGCGGTCTGGAAGTGGGGGAGAGGAGGCGCGCGGAGCCGGGGCTCATTTTCTTACATCCAGCGGTTCCCCGCCGGCAGTCTCCCGCCCGCGGCAGCTGCCAGAAATGCAAATTATCCAGCGCACCCAGGATCTACCTATTCTGAAACTCTGGGTGGCCCGGCTCTGCAAGCTATGGCTTGCAGAGTTGGAGAACCCTTCTGTTAAGAGCGCTCCTCAAGAGGCTGCAGAAGGCGTGGAAGCCCATGGGTGAAGGTTAGGGGGAGCGAAGTGGGTCCCCTTTTCAAGTTCATTCTGCTAAAGGGGTACAGTCTTCTTTTCTGTTTTCAGGCCGTTTTGGTTAAAGAGATACAGCTTGAAGGTGATTCCACCGGGGAGCAGGGATGGGGGCGGGGTGGGGACTTGTCTCTCCCCTGCAGCTGGTCACTTTGTCAATGACCTGTTAGCCTATGATGAGCACCTTTCCCAAAGCTTGTATTTTTTTAAAATAGAAAACCGGGAGGATATATTGAATGCCAGCGACAAGTTAACAGAGGTCCTTGAAGAGGCCAACACTCTCTTTAATGGAGGTAATTCATTATTTTATGAAAGGAAGCTTTCTGTGATCCTATATTTTAGGGTAATTTTAATTAGTTTTGCATGAGAACCGAATGCTTGACACCAAACAATCCCCATATTTATAAGAGTGCTTTACTAGTTTTGGAACCTTTTTGCTTGTAGCACCACTACTACTTTTATTGTGCACTTATCAGTCCCTAAGCAGGTAGTAAGGGCTTTACACGAAATTTGGGGTGGGGGTGGGGAGTAGCAGCCAGTTTTAACAAGCGCCTCAGGTGATTCTGTTGCTTGTTCAAGTTTGAGAACTTCCTGTGTATTATGTTTCTACTGTATTGACTGCTGAGAACTTCTGTGTATTATCTTTCTACCCTTTTGACTACCCAGGATGCATTGGATGTATTAAAGAACTGAGCTGGCTTCTAACATCCTGTTTCTTTTCCTGCCTTCCTCCCGAACTCCTGTCCCTAAGCTCCTTGCTCTTGGTCCACCTAATATAACCCAGTGGGGATGGCCGTGTCTACAGGTGGCCCTGTTGGTCTCCAGTGAGGGGAGGGGCCTGAGAAAGAGCGAAGAATCTCAGCACTGTATTCTAGACCACTGTGGGGGGCGAAGGGGGCTCTGAAATAAAAGCTTGGTTTGAATGAAAAGCAGCAGCAGTATTAGTGCCAAGGGTGGTCTCTGTGTTTGAAGACAGGACAGGTCAGGCATGCCCCTGATGTGTGGGCACTGGGTCACAGCCCGGGGACAAGTCCTCAGACCACTTTTCCCTCCTGGCCTTTCTCTAAATTCTATGGGAGCAGAAAGGGAGAGTGCAGACCCATGCAGGTGAAGAAGTCAACAGAGCTGGCTGCTGCCTGGACACCACCACTCCACATGCTCTCTGAGGACCAGAACATTTCTCTCTTTTCACCTGGTGCAACCCCTCCTCCACTCTCTCTAGCTTTTTCTTCTCTTCTGAGCTTGGACCCCCAGGCTGTCTCTTCAGGGTTGCTCTTGACCCCTTGTCCCCTTATTATTATTCACCCACAGCTGAAAAGTTGTTGATTAACAGATCATTTCCTGCTTGGCCGATTCCACTATGCTAGCTGGGTCGCCGCTTCAAGGCATAGTTACTCATTCAACCCCGCCCTAGGAGACGGTCAGCCAACAAAGAATTCTGTATCCTCATATATACAGGTTGGATGTTCTGTAACTCTGCAGAGGCTTGAATCCATCCGTGGGGGATCGGCACTTTTCTCACAGTCTGCGTGGCAGTGAGCGGCCGGCGGTGGGGAGGGGAGGTCTAGAACAGCCCGGGAACTAGTCCCTAGCTTTTGCCTCTTGTCTCTCATTCACTGTCACGTTCACAGTAATTCTCCTGCAATAAAACTGGGGAGAAAATTATGCATATAAATACAAAACTTGGAGTCAGTGAGCTCATCAGCCTGAGGAATGTTTGGGCAATCAGAAATTCAAATGAAATGGCCTTGAGGAGCAAGCCAGGCAGAGGGATTTGTGTGTTTGAACTCTGCCAGGTTTGTCTCTTGGCTGCCTTTTCAGTTCGCCTTTGCTGGTGTTCCTGGAGCACGTTTCCACACTGCCTGTTCCCTTTTGGGGTCTGATCAAACCCACTCCCCTCAGTCCTGCTGTGTCTTCCTCCAATGAACTCTCCCTCCCCAGCCTCCCCAAACCTCATCCTCAGTTTCTTGGCCCCGTTTCCCTCTTGTCGCCTTTTATTTAAATCCTTTTCTGTCTGTAGCTTATCTTAAATGTTAAAAGATGAACCTTTTTGGATCATCCATCCTCGGAGGTCATGGCCTTGCTGCCTGTAGGCTTTTCATTCGGTGGGACCTGTGCTGCTAGGCAGAGTTTGCATCTCCTGCTACCCGTCCAGCACAGAACTTCACCTGAAGCTCCTTGACAACTTACCTATTACCGGTCTGCAAACCGCCACGCCCAAGCACAGTGCCTTTCACACCGTGGGCATTCAGTTTGGCTTCCATCATCAACACAGGTGTTAATAGTGCCTAGATCGGTTACTGGAGTCTGAGGGAACAGCCAGTGTTATTAGAGATGATGGAGGTTTTGTTAAACTGCGGTTAGTGAAGAGATTTTTATTCAGTTCCCAGGAGCAGGAATGGTGTAGTAGAGAGAGCTGGCTTTTTAGGAAGACTGGTCAGCTTTGATTTCAGATTTTGGTGAGCGGAGAAGGGGAACCTGTTTTTAGACAGAGATGAGTGTGTTTGGAAAAAAAATTTTTTTTTTTGGTCCAATGGGAAATGGGGGTAAGTGCAGTTGGAAGTTTTGGGAAAATGCCTGTGGATAAACATGTATGTTGTGACGTGTGTCTTTTCCTTCTTTTTCGAATAGTGTCCCGAGCAAGAGAAGCAGTCCTAGATGCCCACTTTCTTGTTCTGGCTTCAGATTTGGGCAAGGAGAAGGCAAAGCAGCTGCGTTCTGATCTGAACTCGTTTGATATGTTAAGATACGTGGAAACTCTAGTAAGTTCAAAGCTACAGAATCATAATAAAAAATGTCTCATCCGTCACATAGTGTATAATTATCCACTTTGCTTATATCCATATGCAGATGGTTTTCACTTCGTTTTCCCTTTTGTTTGGGCCTGAGATTCCTCCAGAGAGAGCATACCAAATTAAACACGTGACAGTCTAACTACGTGGTGGAATCTAGATTGGGAGTTTAGAGCAGTTTGAAAATCTCCTCGCCTCCTAAGACTCAGGGTGCTATGTTTATTTCAAATGGCCATTTTTTCCCCTCATTCAGCTGTCAGTTCATGAGTTCATTCTCAGTGACCCGGGACCTTTGTCCTAGGCTAGGCAGAAGCCCACATACAGGCAAAGTGCAGCTGGGTATGAGTTACATCTGGTGAAGGGGCATCATTTGATCTGTCTTCGAGAATATTTCAGAACCATACGAATATGATTGGGGTTCTGCTTTTGTTTTTCGTTGTTGTTTTATTCAACTCTCTTTGCCTCTTAATGTTTGAATGGTGGTTACCTGACATTTTGAAACTTTTGCTTGATGAATTTACCCCCCAAAAAGCACAATGAGATGAACTTTGTATTTTACTCTGTTTTTTTTCTTTATCTTGGTTTTACTTTGAGCCAGCCTCTGTCCTAGCATTTCTGTTAGGACATTGACTTTCTGTTTGTTAAAAGGTTATTAAAATGATTTAGTACCATGAGACCCGAACAGATAAATTATTTTGTAAAGGTATGAGGCAGATGAGGTTTTTGTTGTTTTTAAAACCTTAGATTTTTTTTTTTTAATTTAACTTAAATTTTAAACCTTAAATTTTTCTTTTTTTAAAACTTGAAGTGTAGTGCATTTTGGAAAATAATAAATAAAGTTGACTATATATTGGGTAATTTTTTAAAAAATTACTTTTATTTATCAGAGTGAGTTTTGTACTTTAAATAACATATCAGTAAATTCCGTAAGTCTTAAAGCAGTCCATGCAGACCCCCAATTTAGTAGCTGTCTAGACTCTGGCGGGAGGATTTTTTCAAGTATTACACCAAATATAAGGACTATAAAGAAAAAATTGGTAGATTTGACCAGATAAAAACTGAAATGTCTTCCTCCAAGTGTGCAGTGGAACAGTTGGCAGGAGAATGGAACAGAGCTGACTGGGTTCTGGCAGCCTCTCTTTTCTTCAAAGTTTAACTGCCTTTAAAGGGTTAAGGTCTCTGAGGGCTTTTTGATTACTGTTTATGTATGGTATTGCTGTTTTCATTTGATAACTTCTAGAAATTTCATAATTTTATAATGTAATAAAAGTATACTTTCATAAAAGCAAAATTAATAACACTTTCTGCAAGATAGCTTGAGATAAGAGAATTATTAGACTTCTGCCAACTCATCCCAGGAAGTCAGCTTTAGGATGAGTGAATCTCTCCCTGATGCTAGGTGCTGCTCCCTGGAAGCTGATCAGGGGTTTCCAGGAGGTTGGCTGGAAATGAAAATTGAAAGCCAGCTAAACTTCCCTGTTCTATCCCAGAGCATTTGTTTAGGGATGTGATTTCCTATTTTTATGCTAATTCAGCATTGAAAATGAGTTGTGTGTGATCAGGCCCAGCGAGCTTAGTTCTGGTATGCCAGCCTCTCGGCCTGCAGGGGGCTAGAGCAGGGTTTCTCAGCCTTGGCACTAAGGCCATTTTGGGCTGGTTGAGTCTTTGTTGTGGGGGCCGCCTGCTGTCGGATGTTGAGCACTATCCTGGCTTCTACCCACTAAATGCCAGTAACACGGCCCTCCCTGCCACCGACCCAGTTGTGATGATCAAAAGTGTCTCTAGATAGAATGCCTGGGGGCGGGGTTAAAATTGCTCTGGTTGAGACCCGCGTTGGTCTGGATCATCTCACTTTCTCACCAAAAAGTCCTGAGTACCTTGAAGAATAGTTTCTGCCAAAAAGAAGGTACCTTTGAAAACAGGAAATTTGTAATAAGAAATTGAGCCAACATGTTAGGACACTGAAAACAGACTTTGCCTCTGGCCTGTTGTGTAGTGACAGAGATGATTGAGTGCCGTGAATGATTGCTCGTGGCTTAACTGGGGTTTCTGTTTCCCTTCGTTTTTGTAGCTGACTCATATGGGTGTAAATCCGCTAGAAGCTGAAGAACTCATCCGCGATGAAGATAGTTCTGATTTTGAATTCATAGTCTATGACTCCTGGAAAATATCAGGCAAAACAGCAGAAAACACCTTTAATAAAACCCATACATTCCACTTTCTGTAAGATTATTTTGAAAATCCGACAGACCAGCCATTTGTAAACTTTAAATTGTATTTTATTGTAGGGACAACAATTATTTGGTATTGTAGAGGAGACAGTCATGATGCCATCGTTTGGAGACTTTCTAAAGTTTGATTTAAAAGCCTATAATATCTTGTGGATGGATCTTCATCCTGCTTAACTGAAGCAGGAAAGGCCGTGGGCTGGCACCTCATCGGGGCACTCTGCTGGCGCCTTTGCTTTCTAGCATGGGAGACTTTAGGTCTGTGACATAATGACTGGCTTTATCATCTTTAAAAGTCCTCATTACTCAGGAGTATGATACTTTCTATGAAAGGTATCTTAAGATTCTACCAATATATGTAAAGTGCCATTTATTATATATAATTCCGTTAGATGATCGCCATCCTATATTTGAAGACTAGTTGAGTCACTGTCACATAAACTGCCCAGTTCATCTTTTTTGGATACAGCTTTGATTTTGAAAAGCTTTTCTTTATACTCAAATGTAATTGGCTTCTGTCTTAATTTCCCAGCTCAGTCTTATGGAGAGGCTAAGAGCAACTCTTACTGGTTCTGTTGTAAAACAGCCTTTAAAATACCCAGTAGATAATTTCTCCAGGGCAACCACTCAAGTGGTTTCTTCCTTAAGTGGATAGCTTAGGGCATTTGTCTATTCTAATTGCCCTTCTAAACCTCCTGAGATTGATAGTGCCTCAGTTAGAAGGCTTTGGAGATGCGGATTTAGTAAGTCTATGATGCAGGGCCAGGCATCTGAGTTTTTTTCTTATTTCCCAAGACATCTGTTTTTAATAAGACGTCCCTTAATTCAAGTGCCCAGAATCACTGTATATTACAGCAAAACGATCAAACTTCTTTATTATAGACAAAGTCTAAATCGTTTTTTTTTTTTTTTTTTTGCTGTTGAATTAGGTACCACCATAAACATAGGATCTAAAGATAGCCTTTTGGGAATTCCCTGGCGGTCCAGTGGTTAGGACTTTGAGCTCTCACTGCTGAGGGTGTGGGTTCAATCCCTGGTTGGGGAACTAAGATCCCCCAAGCCTCGAGGCATGTCCAAGAAAAAAAGAAAGATAGCCTTGGGTTGCATAACTTAAACCCTTTCTCATCATCTAGCCCAATTTGCGGCCATGGTGATTTACTTACAACTTAGCAGCCTTGTACTTGCTGTTGCCTTGGCCTGCAGTGCCCTTTCCCCCATGTTTTCTTCCCATCTGGTAAGGTTCGCTTGGGCTTCTCAGTTGACCCTAGTGGTAAAGAAGCCACCTGCTGATGCAGGAGATGTAAGAGACTCAAGTTTGATCCCTGGGTCTGGAAGATCCCCTGGAAGAGGGCACCGCAACCCACTCCAGTGTTCTTGCCTGGAGAATCCCATGGACAGAGGAGCCTGGCGGGCTACAGTCCACAGGGTTGCAGAGAGTCAGACACGACTGAAGCGACTTAGTGCACACATAGGTTCTCTACTGTATACTTTGATTTCCTCCAGTGTAGGGACCACTGGGGACTAAATTCTCTGGGCCCTGGTTGTTTCTGCCTGGTATGTCTGTTACTGTAGGGCTTTTTTGGGAGGTGGAGGGAGTCCAAAAGGGAAAGGAATCCCATGACCTCTGCCTTACCTGTTATCTCGTAAGACAGGTGTGTTCTGGAGTCCCAGGCAGTGGGGCTCTGCTCTGGCACCCCCAGACCAAAAGGCTTTTTTAACCCCAGTGGAGCTATTCATCCCCATGCCCCACACACGTTTGTCTTCCCCCTGATCTCTGAAGCTGGCTCTGCGAAACAGACAACAGGCTAGCTGGGAGGACCACCAGCATATTGACTGACTTACTGTTGAGAGTAAAATACGAAGGTGTTGAGGAGGAATCTAGCTGAATTCTTTAAGAAACACAGAAGGAGTAGAAAGGCTCTCACAAACCTGACAGAGTCTTGGTCTGATGTCACCCATACATCAGTGATGCCTGGTCTGAATTTGAGGATGCTGTGGGAACTGCTTTCAGTTAGTGAAATTACTTTGTTTTAAAAACAAAGACATGAAAGCATCTTTTTCATTAGGTTGGGTTCAATACAAGGAGAGTGCCCTGTGCCAAAGCCACGAATTGAACGTCCAAGAAAAGTTCGTATGATAGAAGAGCAGCAGGCAATGCCTGCCCAGGTTTGTTTGTTCAAATGTTGTTTTTTTAAAACACTTAATTTAAAATAGCCATTAGTATTATATACATGTAATTTGGCCATCTTTTCTCCAGAACCTGGAGTCAGGTTCTGTCACTTAAACAGTAATCATTTAATGTTTGAATCATTTTTAATATGTTTAAGTCTTTAAACATTTTATCGGATTGACCACCTGTCTTAGTTCTTAACTCATTTCTGTAGTATGGATTAGTTCTCCCAAAACAGGTTTCTTAACTTCGGCAGTATCGGCATTTGGGGCTGGATAATTCTTTGCTGTGAGAGGCTTTCCTGTGCCGGAGAAGGCAATGGCATCCCACTCCAGTACTCTTGCCTGGAAAATCCCATGGACAGAGGAGCCTGGCAGGCTATAGTCCATGGGGTCGCTAAGAGTCGGACACGACTGAGCAATTTCACTTTCACTTTTCCCTTTCATGCACTGGAGAAGGAAATGGCAACCCACTCCAGTATTCTTGCCTGGAGAATCCCAGGGACGGCGGAGCCTGGTGGGCTGCCGTCTATGGGGTCGCAGAGTCGGACACAACTGAAGTGACTTAGCAGCAGCAGCAGCAGCAGCATCCCTGGCCTCTTCCCACTAGATGCTAACAGCCTCCTCTCATATTCCCCCTTCCCGTCCCAACTATTACAACCAAGTGTTAGAAAATGTCCCGTCAGTGGGGTGGGGTAGGGGCTGCAGAAAATCACTCCCGGGTGAGAACCACTGTTCTAAACTGCCCCTTTTATAATTCGCTGTTTTACATTCAACCTGAAAATGATTGATTTGGTAATGTTACTCCTCTATTAGATGATTCATATGAAAATGTTACTACAGCTAGAAAAATCTTTTTTAACTATCAATTTTAAGACAAGGATAAAAACTTAGAAATAAGTAAAAGATATTTAGAGGAGTTTGGCCATGCAAGAGAGCAGAAAAGGTTAACAGGCAGGTAAGGAGGTCAGTTTGCTTGATAACAGCTTTATATTTTCAGTTAAAAAGAATGGAAGAGTCTCATCAAGAAGCAACAGAAAAAGAAGTAGAAAGAATCTTGGGATTGTTGCAGACATACTTTCAAGAAGATCGTAAGTACGATACCAAGCTCCAAATGGAGCAACCTGTATTTGTCAGTTAGGCCTGTGTCATTTGCAACAAGAAGCTATTTTTATTTAAAAGGCATATATGTAATGCTTGAATCATTTTTTCTTGACATGTCTTTTATGAGACTTCTCTCTAGAAATCCCATGAGAATATTGGTGAAGGAAATTCTCATTTTTATTTTTCAAAGACAGGGTATTTTTTCTGTTACAAAATAATACATGCCAAAGATGTAAGAAAAGTAAAAAGTCAAGTGCTTGTTTTACCTGACCTCACTCCCTCGAGGTTGCCACTTATAAAATGTGATGTGACGTGTGTATTTTCAGACTTTCTTATGTCTATGTCAGTCATAATAAATATGCAACTAAGTAGTTGGGATTTTTTGTTGTTGGTGGTGGTGTTTTGCTTTTTTCAAAACAAAATAATATACACATTCTTCTGCAACATGACTTGTCCATTTGGACATTTTCCCATATTGATACATGCAGATCCTGCTTCCTCTTTTCAGTGATTCCCGTTGGGTTGATTGTATCATACATTTAACAAATCCTCTATAAGTGGGCAAGTTCTTTATAGCATTTTTCTCTTGTATAAACTGCTGGAGTGAAAAATCGGCACACAACTTTGTGCTAATATTTCTGTAGGATGGCTTTTTAAAGGAGGATTGCCAGGGAAGAGGGCATGCAGGTTTTTAATAGATACACCAGATTGTCCTCCAGCAGGGCTGTATTGATTTCCATCCCACAACAGGATGAATGCCCATTTCCTTTCTCTGGTTAACACTAGAGAATATTGGTCTTAATTGATAGGTGAAAGTAATTTTTCCTCTACTGAAGAATTTTTTCCTCTTTTGTCTTTAGCTGATACTCCGATGTCCTTCTTTGACTTTGTGGTTGATCCACATTCTTTCCCCCGGACAGTGGAAAACATCTTTCATGTTTCTTTTATTATAAGGGTAAGATTTAAGATTATTTCTCTGTTTTTCTTTGCTTTTAAAAGAGTAAATAATAACAGGTATAGATGAGAGGTGGCTAAGGAATTTGTAGTAACCAGTATGTGTTTTAGACCCATTGTAGCAAAACACTGACAAGTCACAGGCCAAAGAGACTAGCTAAAAAATTAAGTGCTTGCTTTTACATTTTAGAAATTTTTGGAGCTTACAGATTAGGTAACTATGTGATATAAATGTTAAATTTCCCAAATTTGTTAGTTATGTAAGAAAATACCCTTGTTTCCAAGAGATATACACCGAAGTTGTAGGGAAAAGGGCTTCCCAGGTAGCACAGTGGTAAAGAATTCACCTGCCAGTTCAGGAGATGCAAGAGATGCAGGTTTAATCCCTGGTTTGGAAGATCCCCTGGAGAAGGAAATGGCAAACCACTCCAGTATTCTTGCCTGGAGAATTCCATGGACAGAGAATCCAGTCCATGGGGTCGCAAAGAGTTGGACACGACTGAGTGACTACACTTTCACTTTCAGAGAGAGAAAGCAGTAACATAAATATGGCAAAACACGAACAGTTGGTGACCCTGGGTAAAGAATGTATGGGAGGTCTTTGCAGTTGTCTTGTAACTCTGAAGTTTGAAGTAATTTCAAAACAGATGGTTTAGGAGAAAAAAAAAGAAAAATCCTCAGAAATGTACCTTGAGAATTTTCTCTAGGCTGTCTTTAGTCTTATGTCCGGTTGCAATCCTGCACTTCTAAGATGAATTCGATTTTAACCTTATGCAAAAAATCTTGTGTTGACAAAAGTGTTTTTTTGAAATGATAACTAAAGCATATTCTGTCAATGGTCAGTGATAGTATTATGCATCATAAAATGTGTTGTATTCAGGAACTCCCTGGCAGTCCAGTGGTTAGGACTCTTCGCTCTCACTGCTGAGGGCCTGGGTTCAGTCCCTAGTGGGGGACCTAGGTCCCGCAAGCTGCATGGCTCAGCAAAAAAAATAATCGTAATAATAAAAGGTGGAGTACTCAAAAAGTATGAATCAAAGAGTCAAGATGGTTGTAGTTTTATTTAAGAGATCTTGGGGATGAGGTTGTGCATGGGTAAGCGAGCTGATTAGAATCTGAAAGATACCCAACGTAGAGAGAGATGTTAGAGAAGGCTTGTCTGTATACACTCCTCGTTATTGTTATGGTATATTTTGATTGTCTAAGGTTTAGAATTTTCTCACTGAGTAATTTTTTTCATCCAATGGCTGTAGGCTTTGAATATAAATTTTAGTCTTTGTGTTACAGGATGGTTTTGCAAGAATAAGACTTGACCAAGACCGACTGCCAATAATAGGTAAATGAAAATGTATTTTATTAAATGTAAATTGAGTTTTTATTTTAGGCGACAAACTTTTACAATGTCTTCCTTAACTAACTGAAAATTAATCATAGTTTAAAACTGATGGATTCAGTTGTGTCATTGATTCAACATCTATTGCTGTGAAGAATAACAAGAAATGATATAGTTTCCCTTAAATTTTAATTTAGAAACTCTGTAATTACAGTTATTTTTGTAGTTTCCTTCTTTGTATTTTATCCCTAATGCCAGCTCTTCCTCTCCAGAGAGAATCTGTTTTTATCTTTCTCATTTTTTTGCCTCTTTTATTTACAAGTTTCATTTAAGTATCTCTCACAGTTAGAAAATTGATGTCAAAAAAGAACATTGCTATACAATTTACAAATGTTAGTAAATATTAAAGTGAAAGTGAAGTCGCTCAGTCGTGTCTGACTCTTTGCGACCCCATGGACTGTAGCCCACCAGGCTTCTCTGACCATGGGATTTTCCAAGCAAGAATATTGGAGTGGGTTGCCATTTCCTTCTCCAGGGAATCTTCCCCACCCAGGGATTGAACCCGGGTCTCCCACATTGTAGGCAGATGCTTTACTATCTGAGCCACCAGGGAAGTTACACAAAATACATGCCTACCAGGCAAATCATAATGTAGATGTCATTTTATAAAACTAACATTTGTCTACCACATATCTAGCAGCCTCACAATATTCTCCAGCAGTAAATAAAGCTCATAAGCTAAAGCTTCCTACATCATCTGCCCTCAAACAACCCAAAGAACCTAAGACTAAAGCCAAATGATAACTGGCCCCCCAAATATTTCCATGTAAATATTAAAGAACGTTAATACAGAGAGAATCTTAATTTTGTTGAATGATTCACATTCTCCATTACTCTTTGCCTTCTAAGGCTCCTGTACAGAATGAAGTGTTTTCATTGCATTTACCTATTCCTTTAAAAGTTCTTACTTTCATACTGGACACACTAGACCTTAGCTCTGTGTTTGGGTCATAGATATGCAGAGTTTTTCAAATGATTGGAATGTGTTATTCTACCATATGTTTTTTTTTTAATGGAAGCAAGCGGGGTTACTTTCTATTGTAATAATACAACACTAATGCATGAATTCCTAATAAGGATATAAATATTCTAAGGGTCTGCTTGGTACAGGTGTCATTCCTATTATTCATTGGTTTCTGTTCAGATTACCTCTTCTGACTTGAAAACTTTGCCTCTCAAACAGAGCCTGTTAATGAAGAAAGTAGAGGAATTGACCAAAACACTCAAATTAGGAATCAAGGAATTATAGCTTTGAGTTACCGAGACTGGGAGGTAAAGCCCTGCATGTTACCCCGGGCAGTTTGTTTCCAAGAATTCCTCTGCTGTAAACCCAGTGCCCACGTGCTTTCTGTTCTCTACCAGGAGATTGTGAGGACCTTTGAGATCTCAGAGCCTGTGATTACTTCAAGTCAGAGCCGGCAGAGGCTAAGTGCTTGACACCAGCTGAAGGTAACATATCCCATGGGACAGCTGTATTTATTATAGTTTCTGTCTCATTTTTTCATCTTCTGGTGAAATTTGGATTTTGCTTCCCTCTAGTGCCCCATTCTTAAAACTGTGTGTAACTGGTGAGAAGGGCAGAACATGACCTAGTGGTTGCAAGTTCCCACCTTTGGATTGATTACTTTGGTGTTAAGATGTGCAGTTGAAAGAGACAGAGCAGAGATTGTTCTTGGTTTGGCATTCTCCCCGCTCCCGCAACAAATGGATAAATGAGATAATGGAATATTGAATCCTCCCATCAGTTTTGTTCACTGTCCCATTAGGTTTGCTTACTTTATGCAGACAAAGTAGAAAAGGAAAATTAAGATAGAACTACTTTGGAATGGTGTTGGTAATGGGCATTTCTGAAACCTGAGTTTTGCTTATGAAATAATTCCCCATTTTTACAAAGGAGATGGGGAAGGGAATCTTAGAAATGACCTAGTATTCTGTACTGCACACAGCTGTGGGTGGGGATCAGGAGATGGGATCCTATTGGCTCTGCCCCTTTAAAATGTCAGGCAAGTCAGTCTTACTCTGCGTTGTTTTCCTTCTCTATAGATCTGTAAAGTGGGATTCTGAATTAGATAGTTAAAATTAGCTTTTCAGTACTTAGTGTAAACTCTTAATATATGCTTCAATTATTTGAGCTTCTTTTGTTCCAAAGTAATTGAAGGAAAGAGGACAACTGACATAAGATCTATACTGTGGGTTTACTTGGGCCCTCCTCACTGAGGAGGGGCTGGCTGGTAGATTTCCTTTATGCATCTTAAATGGACTTTTGATTTACCATTTATAAACTGTTAACCAGCTATTTCCCTCCTTTGTTTTTTAGGACTCACGTGGATGCTGAAATCTAAAAAGGAAAGCAGCATGTATTGTATATATTGTATGATCAAACATTTTTAAAGACAGATTGTTTTTAATAAAATGTAGCTTTTGATAGTTAATGAATTTGTCGTTTGTCTTTGATTAAAGGAAATTCATTGCCATATGCACAAATAATTGCAGTTATTCTGTATTTTCTGTTCTTGGGAGAGTTTCAGCTTTATCTAGCCCTATCCCATTGAAAGTTTTAGTTAGGTTGTTAATGGCTTAAAGATCATTATGGTTCTCTGTGCATCTTTTTTAGCTGTAAAGTTAGCCAGTCAGGTCAACACTTATTATGTTGTACCATATGAAATTGTTTTCCTAAGGAAGATACAGTCAGATATCAGCAATTCTACGTGCTTCAGCCTGTGATCTACACACAAGGAACTGTTCCTCTTTCAAGCCAAGCCAGACCACTTTTTGGGGCAACGCCAACCCTGGATTCATCTTACCAGCAGTCCTCTCTCTGTACCTGAGGGCTGCTGACTGCCACAGAGAAAACCTGTGCAGCTTCAGGTCAAGTGATGCTGCTCCCATGGGTGCTGAGCCATCAGGTCCATCCTTGATGTTCTGGTCATAGTTGGTTCCTCTTCCTGCCCTTCTCCACCCCTCCTTTCTCACTCCTTCCCTCTGATGTCAGAGGTAGAGGTGTCTCATCTGCAGAGGCTCTGGTCTCCTGCGTCCCCATCCCTGGGTCTCTGCTGTCAGTCATCCCTTCTCCATACCCAGCACTTGCCCTTCAACCCTGTTCATCTCTCGTCTTCAAAAAATTACTGTGACCCTTCTCAAGTTACCTCCTTTTAAAGTAACAATCACTTGCTGTCTCTCCTCATGAATGCTCCCACCACGCTGTGGGGCACCTCCTTTCCCACCATCCTGCAAGGCTCGCTGTTGGTGACTCCTCCAAAATTGTTAAATCCAATGGATAAATACTGTGATTTGACACTTGAAAACTTTACTTTCTGAAAACTGTACATCCTTTTATTTGGTCCTCTCCCTGGTTCCCCTTCCACCAGTTTAGGAATCTCTTGATTTGTAGTTCATCTGTATCTTCAACATTCCCCCAAGTCTCTTTGACTAAACTTCTCTGAAAAGCCACAGAGGCACATAACCAGTGGTTTGTTGGACAGCATATGGGCCTGTTATAAACATGTGTAAAACAGCTCCCAAAGTGAAGGAGAAAAGGAAAGATATATCCATTTGAATGCAGAATTCCAAAGAATAGCAAGGAGAGAGAAGAAATCCTTCCTCAGTGATCAGTGCAAAGAAATAGAGGAAAACAATAGAATGGGAAAGACTAGAGATCTCGTCAAGAAAATTACAGATACCAAGGGAACACTGCATGCAAAGATGGGCTCAATAATAAAGGACAGAAATGGTAGGGACCTGACAGAAGATATTAAGAAGAGGTGGCAAGAAGACACAGAAGAACTGTACAAAAAAAGATCTTCAAGACCCTGATGATCATGATGGTGTGATTACTCACCTAGAGCCAGACACCCTGGAATGTGAAGTCAAGTCCATGGGGTTGCTAAGAGTCAGACACGACTGAGCGACTGAACTGAAAACAGTTCCCAAATTTATTGTCCATGTAATTCCTGGGTGGCACTTTTACTAATCATAAAGAAACCTAGGGTTTCTCTTCTCTTAACCCCACAGGCTCTGCCTTCATTGGTCACTAATCCCCATCTGGCCTCTTGATTCTCTGCATCTTGCCCAGCTTTCTGCTACAGGCTCCCATCTGCGTCCCCACTTCCAGTCTGTCCTTCAGATCTCTTCCATGTCTTCAAGACCACTTGTCAGTTTCTCAGTTATCTCCCCACTGCCTTTGAGATTTGATACCCCGAGCTCTTTACCAGCGTTCAAAGCCTCAGAGGATCAGGCCTTTTACCTGCATTTACAGGCTTGCTTCCTCCTCCCTGAATTCTTGCTGTTGCTTTCATTTTGGTAAAACAGCTTTCAGTTCAGTTCAGTCGCTCAGTCGTGTCCAACTCTTTGCGACCCCATGAATCACAGCACACCAGGCCTCTCTGTCATCACCAGCTCCTGGAGTTTACCCAAACTCATGTCCATCGAGTCGGTGATGCCATCCAACCATCTCATCCTCTGTCGTCCCCTTCTTCTCCCGCCCCCAATCCTTCCCAGCATGAGTCAACTCTTTTCCAATGAGTCAACTCTTCGCACGAGGTGGCCAAAGTATTGGAGTTTCAGCTTCAGCATCAGTCCTTCCGATGAACACCCAGGACTGATCTCCTTTAGGATGGACTGGTTGGATCTCCTTGCAGTCCAAGGGACTCTCGAGTCTTCTCCAGCACCACAGTTCAAAAGCATCAATTCTTCAGCGCTCAGCTTTCTTCACCGTCCAACTCTCACATCCATACATGACTACTGGAAAAACCACAGCCTTGACTAGACGGATCTTTGTTGGCAAAGTAATGTCTCTGCTTTTTAATATGCTATCTAGGTTGGCCAAAACTTTCCTTCCAAGGAGTAAGCGTCTTTAATTTCATGGCTGCAATCACCATCTGCAGTGATTTTGGAGCCCCAAAAAATGAAGTCTGACACTGTTTCCACCATTTCCCCATCTATTTCCCATGAAGTGATGGGACCAGATGCCATGATCTTAGTTTTCTAAATGTTGGGCTTTAAGGCAACTTTTTCACTCTCCTCTCTCACTTTCATCAAGAGGCTTTTTAGTTGTTCTTCACTTTCTGCCATAAGGGTGGTGTCATCTGCATTTCTGAGGTTGATTTAAGGGACTAGATTTAAGGGTTGATATTTCTCCCGGCAATCTTGATTCCAGCTTGTGCTTCTTCCAGCCCAGCATTTCTCATGATGTACTCTGCATATAAGCTAAATAAGCAGGGTGACAATATACAGCCTTGATGTACTCCTTTTCGTATTTGGAACCAGTCTGTTGTTCCAGGTCCAGTTCTAACTGTTGCTTCCTGACCTGCATACAGGTTTCTCAGGAGGCAGGTCAGGTGGTCTGGTAGTCCCATCTCTTTCAGAATTTTCCAGTTTATTGTGATCCACACAGTCAAAGGCTTTGGCATAGTCAATAAAGCAGAAATAGATGTTTTTCTGGAACTCTCTTGCTCTTTCAATGATCCAGCAGATGTTGGCAATTTGATCTCTGGTTCCTCTGCCTTTTCTAAAACCAGCTTGAACATCTGGAAGTTCACGGTTCACGTATTGCTGAAGCCTGGCTTGGAGAATTTTGAGCATTACTTTACTAGCGTGTGAGATGAGTGCAATTGTGCGGTAGTCTGAGCATTCTTTGGCATTACCTTTCTTTGGGATTCGGATGAAAACTGACCTTTTCCAATCCTGGGGCCACTGCTGAGTTTTCCAAATTTGCTGGCATATTGAGTGCAGCACTTTCACAGCATCATCTTTCAGGATTTGAAATAGCTCAACTGGAATTCCATCACCTCCACTAGCTTTGTTCGTAGTGATGCTTTCTAAGGCCCACTTGACTTCACATTCCAGGATGTCTGGCTCTAGGTGAGTGATCACACCATCATGATTATCTGGGTCGTGAAGATCTTTTTTGTACAGTTCTTCTGTGTCTTCTTGCCACTTCTTAATATCTTCTGCTTCTGGAAGGTCCATACCATTTCTGTCCTTTATTGAGCCCATCTTTGCATGAAATGATCCCTTGGTATCTCTAATTTTCTTGAAGATATCTCTAGTCTTTCCCATTCTGTTGTTTTCCTCTATTTCTTTGCATTGATCGCTGAGGAAGGCTTTCTTATCTCTCCTTGCTATTCTTTGGAACTCTGCATTCAAATGAGAATATCTTTCCTTTTCTCCTTTGCTTTTCACTTCTCTTCTTTTCACAGCTATTTGTAAGGCCTCCTCAGACAGCCATTTTGCTTTTTTGCATTTCTCTTCCATGGGGATGGTCTTGATCCCTGTCTCCTGTACAATGTCACGAACCTCCATCCATAGTTCATCAGGCACTCTGTCTATCAGATCTAGTCCCTTAAATCTATTTCTCACGTCCACTGTATAATCATAAGGGATTTGATTAAGTCTAGCAGCATACCTGAATGGTCTAGTGGTTTTCCCTACTTTTTTCAATTTAAGTCTGAATTTGGCAATAAGCAGTTCATGATCTGAGGCACAGTCTGCTCCCGGTCTTGTTTTTGCCGAGTGTATAGAGCTTCTCCATCTTTGGCTGCAAGAATATAATCAATCTGATTTCGGTGTTGACCATCTGGTGATGTCCATGTGTAGAGTATTCTCCTGTGTTGTTGGAAGAGGATGTTTGCTATGACCAGTGCATTCTCTTGGCAAAACTCTATTAGCCTTTGCCCTGCTTCATTCCGTACTCCAAGGCCAAATTTGCCTATTACTCCAGGTGTTTCCTGACTTCCTACTTTTGCATTTCAGTCCCTTATAATGAAAAGGACATCTTTTTTGGGTGTTAGTTCTAGAAGGTCTTGTAGGTCTTCATAGAACTGTTCAACTTCAGCTTTTCCTGCGTTACTGGTTGGGGGATAGGCTTTACTGAGATATATTTTACATATCATACTGTTCACCCATTTAAAGTGTGTAATTAATCCGTTGTTTTTTAGTCCATTCGCAGGGTTGTGCAACCATCACCACAATCTGGTTTTAGAACATTTTTGTTCCCACAACCCAGTAGTAGTCACTGCCCCCCTCCATCCACTCTAAACCCTCAGCCCTATCCAACCACTAACCTGCACAGTGTCTATAAATCTGTCTATCTCTTTTCTTCATAAGTTTGCCTATTCTGGGCATTTTGCATAAATTGAATCACAACATATGGTCTTAACATTTTATTTTCTTCAAGCATGTGTGTTTAAAGTCCATTTTTCCTCCATCTGCGTTCTACTTGTTTCAGACTCTCGTCATTAAGAATCCTAAAAGTGGTTACCTTTTGCAAACGAAGGTGGCAAAGCTGTTCCTTTGCATTTTGTATCTTTCTGTAGTTGAGTTTTCCAGGTACTTTATTGTTATTTTAAAAAATTATCAACAGAAGTTATCTGGACAGCGAGATTATCGGCCACTGAATTCTTTAACTCTCTGAAGAGAAGGAAAAAAAAAAACAAACTAATATGTTCTCAAAAATCAAAGTCATATAACATCCCCAAACCTCTTTTCCTCTAGAACAGGAGTCCTCAACCTCTGGGCTCTCACACCTGGTGATCTGAGGTGGAGCTGATGTAATAATAATAGAGGTAAAGTGCACAATAAATGTAATGCGCTTGAATCATCCTGAAACCTTCCTGCTTCCCTTCCCCCAGGCTTGTGGAAAATTATCTTCTGTTAAACCAGTCCCTGGTGCCCAAAAGGTTGGGCACCACTGCTCTAGAACGCCGTGTTCTAAAAGCACATCGCGTTTACCTCAGTTACTCTGTGCTCCTCAGGCTCTTTGTGTCCAGTGGAGATCCCCCAGGGGAATTGAATAAGTCTGTGCCTCATTCCTGTGCTGACGGTGGCTGGCAGGAAGCAGGCATCAGTGCTGAGTTTCTCCTGTTTTGCCTGCCCAAGGAGTTGTCATCCAAAATGCATTCTCAGAGCCCACATCCCCCACCAATTGCTACCCTCCTCTAGTCCTTATGGTCAGTATACCTTTTTATACCATAGAATTGGACATAGCTTTATTTTATTTCATCTGCTGTTCTCTTCCCCTAATAGACTGTAAGCCCCTTAAGGGGCTATGTTCTGGAGCCTCTGGGCAGGTCTAGGGCTTAGACCCAGGTTGTTGTTGTTTAGTTGCTAAGTCATGTCCAACTCTTTTGTGACCCCATGGGCTAGCCCACCAGGCTCCATGGGATGTCCCAGGCAAGAATACTGAATTGGGTTGCCATTTCCTACTGCAGAGGATCTTCCGGACCCAGGGACTGAACCCATGTCCCTGTGTTTGCAGGCAAATTCTTTACCAACGAGCCATCAGGGAAGCCCTGGGCCCAGGTACATGATATCCAATTAAATTTTAGGTGCATTGGAAAACACAAGATAGTGTGTTGTCTGCATTATAATTCTAACTTTTACACACTGTGTCTTAAGAGAGGGAGCCAGAGTTCTTTAGTCAAGATCAATGCAGAAGCTGTGGAATTGCAGGTTTCTTTGTATAAAAATATTTGTTCCTATGAGCAGTGTTCACATAAAAGAAAAATGAAAAGTATAATAAAGGATAGAGGTGTGTGATAGACTTTTTAGAGGTTTGGAGTGGTAGGTTGAAATAAAAACCCATGTTTTTTTGAGACAAAAAGTCTGCTTCTCTCCCCTTGAATGTAGGCTGATCTTGGTGGCTTCTTTGATTAGTCGGATAAGCAGAAGTGATGTTCTGGGACTTGTGGGGCTAGGTCATAAGAAGACTTTGTAGCATCTGACAGGCCTCTTGGAGCCCTGAATCACCAGGTAATAAGTCCAACTACTGCTAACTGCTAAGTCACCTCAGTCGTGTCTGACTCCGTGCGACCCCATAGATGGCAGCCCAGCAGGCTCTGCCGTCCCTGGGATTCTCCAGGCAAGAACACTGGAGTGGGTTACCATTTCCTTCTCCAACTACTACGTGGCTCTTAAACTACCTGGAGAGGGAAGACAGGAAGAGGGGCCAGCTGGGTTCAGCCTTCTAGCTATCCATGCTAAGCCATCTGGGACCTACGTACTAGCCCAGCCATCAATTGAATGTTTCCAAGCATTTCCAGTGGTGCTACATGGGGGCAGAAAAATGGCCCAGCTGAGCTCTGCTGTAATGCCTGCTACAGAATTGAGATAAAATAAAATGGCGGTGGTTTTAATTCACAAGGTTTTGGGTTAGCTATACAGAGAGCTGAAACATTGGGAATGCTGAGCTCGTGGTTTAACCTCTCTCTCTTTTTTTCAGTACAATGCATTTAGAAACAATATTAGAAGATATTAGATTTTACTGCACCAACATCTATGAAGGTATGCTCATCTGAAAAAGAAATACAATGATCTAGAAAATAATTTAAACTTTATGTTTTTGTAGTTGACTTTTCAAAAATGGTGGTATACTCAAGAGCTCTCTTCAGAGTGGTTTTCCAGTTTTACCGTCTTTTTGGGGCTTTTCCATCAGAATGCTCACTTCTAAAAGTCCTTCCTCATAAGGCTGGACAATGGGATAGGTGGTGACCCATTCATATTCTTTTACTTCCTTGTTCTTCACTCGAGGTTTCAGGAAAGGGGGAGCTTGTGCAGGTATTTTCTGAACATCTCGTTGAACATTTCTTTGCTCCGTGAGTTCTCTCCCTCGAATCATTCACTCTTGATGTCCCTTTATCTGTTTCTTTGTCCAGGCCACCCTGTACTGCTTGGCCTTAGTTGTGCGTGTTTTCTGGATGTTTTCAGTGTTTTCATCCTTCTTCAGGTTTAATACTTTGTGGGAAGGAATTTCCCTTGAGATGCTTTGAGGGAGCAGTTGATAATTGTGGTCTCTGAGGCCTCTGGCTTGTTCGGCCCGCTGTATGTGTTTCTGTATCTGGTTCAGCTCTCTCTCGGGCACTAAATAGTGCCATTTTTTAGTATCTTCTTTTTTTTCATTTTGTGGTCTCTTTTCCTTTTCCTCTGTTTTAATTTCCCCTTCTGGAACCATGTTGTGTTTGCATGCTTCTTTCAGCATTTCCTGGTAGTGTTGATAGTAGTATGCCTCTGCTTGGGCAAACCAGAAGTCAGAAGACGTGGCCTTAAGTTGATCAAGACTTTCATTCTCCTGTTGAGTCTTTTGGGCTAACAATTTTCTCACCTCTGAAGAACGGACACCACCTAAACTCTTGTCAAAGGGAAGTATTAGAACTCTTTTAAGTTGGCTGTCCTTTATTATCTATACAGGCCATGGCACAGTTCTCAGGTAGCCATTAGCCCTGCCTGGCACCCTCACACTATGTCCCAGTTAGGGTCTTGTAACTGTCTCCTGTCTTCCTCTTCAAGCCCCCCCCCCCCCCCCGCATTCCCTTACATCCTTGAAAAACCAGAAGCAGGCCCTCAGGAACTCCTCCCACTGCAGGAACAACCCCATGCATCTATCCTGGACTCTGCCTTCCTGCCCTTTCACCTATCAAAAGCCAGTTCTGGGACTTGGCTGGTGGTCCAGTGGTTATGAATCGCCTGCCAATGCAGGGGACACAGGTTTGATCCCTGGTCCAGGAAGACCCCACATGCTGTGGGGCAGCTAAGCCCGTGTGCCCTAGAGCCTGTGCTCTGCAACAAGAGAAGCCACCACAATGAGAGGTCTGTGCTCTGCAACAAGAGTAGCCCCTGCTCACCACAACTAGAGGAATCCCGCGTGCAGTGATGAAGGCCCAGCGCAGGCAAAAAAATAGATGTCAGTTCTTCCACCTCTGTTTGTTGAGCTTCGAGAACTTCAGTTTACAATGCTCAAATTCCCTTCCCTGCTTCAAAATTTCCTGTCTACTGGATCAATCCATCAGCATAAAATTATGCTTTAGCATATATCATCTTCAAACCAAAAAAGGAAAATGCTTCCTCTACGGCTCGTCCCCTCTTTTGCTCCCCTTCGCTGTGTAACTTGAAGCAGTTACCCCTTAAGTTTGGCTTCCACCCTCCCCCCACCCCCCTCGTCTGAGCCTGCTCTCATGTGGGTCACCAGTGAGCTCGTTTTTTGTGGCTGTCACGTGGGCCTCTCAGCACCATTCTCCAGAGGGGACCGCTCTCTCCTCCTTGGAATACTTTACTTCCAGGCTGTAGCCGAGGGCATGTAACTAAGGCTACGCTGGAACCCTGCACTACTTCAGCTATTAGCTGAACGTCCCCAAGTAACTGAATGGTCCCTCATCCTCTTCCTACCTCATGGCCACCCCCTCCACCTGCTTCGCTGCTTGCCTTCTACATGTAATGGAGGAAAGTGTAGCAGAGAAACTCAACTTATGCCAGAGCACAGTCACGCTCGGGCTTCCTTGGACCAAGACAATCTTGATCATTCAACAAGTGACGTACCGTGCGTCCGGCACTGGAGTGGGAGTGAGGGGTGAGTGAGACCATCAGGGCACACAGGCTGCTCAGAGCTTACCTCCGCTTCACCTGTATACTGCCTGCTTCACAGCCCCACGCATCTCTTCCCCCACAGTGCTTCCTTCAGTCTTCCCCTCTTAGTCCTGTCCCTTCTAACTTCAAAATGCCCCACCCTAGAGGGCAGCAGCCTCTGATTAGCTTCCCTGAATCCACTTCTCTCCCTCTGTCTCCAGCCCCATCAGACCGGTCACACAGCAGCCAGCAGGATCTCTGTGTTACATAAATCTGAACACACCACTTTTCCTGGAATAACATCTTCCTGCTTTGGGAGAAAAATCACAAACTTCAGGGTGGCATCCATAAACTGGTCCCTGATTACGGCTCCAAATAAGTCTCTCAGGTGGACTCCTTGCTCCCTCTGCTGTAGCCACACTGACCTTCTGTTCCACAAAACCTTTCCCATCTGAGTCTTTTCAGGTGTTCTTCCTTTATACACTCCCAAGCACAAAATATAGCAACTCTGACTAGGGTACATATGTATATGTTATAGTTTTTAGGTTTTAGCCTCAGTGTCATTCATTCAGACCTATAAACTCATTCAAATAAAATAAAATTCCTTTCATGGCACTTCTCACAATCTGCGGCCACTATCTGTTTAATGTCCGCATCCCTCACTAGATTAAGCCCTTATAAGGGCAGAGGGTTTATTTTCTTCAGTGCTGTCCAGCCAGCACCACTGGTGCTCAATGAACCAAACAGCACAAGCAAAGCATGCTCCCTTGAAATACCTGGGCCCTTTTATGATTCTATGACTGGCTCCAATGTTCATGGTAAATGTATTTCCTCACCTTAATCTTCTTTTCTAATGGCGAGTGGGAACCTACTGCAATCCGAGGGTCTTGAATATTTTTGGCCCAGGCCAATCTAGAAGAGCAAAAAGAGAAATTATACTAGGACTTGGAGGCAGGTTTTGTGAAACATGCTCTGGTATGAATGGTAATGTGAGTTGATTTGGGGACTCTGAATATGTAGCAAAAGGTGTTTCTGTGTGTCAATAGGCAGGGCTCTACCATACGTTTAATGTTTTTCTTTCCTCGAATCAAGGAAGAAACGCTCTTTGGTAAAAGCATAAACAAAGAGCCAAATTGTGTCTGAGGTTGAAGCTGTCAACAGTACATTTACCAGTGGAGAGGAGAGGCTGAGTTTCGATTTCAACTTCCACAAACCACGGTTTGTGTACATTGTTAGTAGAACAGAGAACTTGCCTTTGATGAGAAATTGAGTTTTCAAAGTTGTTAAGCCCATTTTAAGTTCATTTATGTATGAGGTGATGAACAATAAATTTAATCTGTAAGCTATCATTAATTTCCAATAACAGCTATCTTCACTATAAAATTTCATTAATCTTGTGAAAGATTTACATTTTAAATAGATAATAAAACAATCTGACAGCAAGAAAGGGTTGTGTTTTTAATTTAATGCAGAAAAACAAAGCAGAGACATTTACCACTAATGATACAGCACAATCACATTTAGGCATCCTCAAGACCTTGTTTCTTAGCAAACAGGGATCTCTGTTTAACAATCTGGGTTGTAAATATTGTTTCTCTGACTTCTCTTAGCATAAGAGAAGATTTTATAACACAGAACTAGGAAAAAAAACACTATTTGCTATTTCTCAAAGACTCATTTCTGTTTTCATATTTTTTCTTTCTTAAGCAATTCTTATAGTATTTCCATAACAAATTATAAAGTTTATCATACTCTAGGCATTGTACTAAGAACGCAAATGGATTCTTTACTTAATCTTCCAAACAGCCTTATTATCCCCCATTTCATGGCCAAGTAGACTGAGGTGAAGAGAGGTTCAGTGACTTGTTAAAGGTCCCACGGTTTGTTTCAGAGATGGGATGTGTCTGTGTGACTCCAGACCACGTCTTCTTCCCTGTGCTGCACCCATCCCCACACAAACGATACTCTCCTGCCTTTACTCAAAAAGTAAGGACGGTAATACCTACTGTTCTTCTGCACTTAGAGCCAACCATTCTGAGTTGGTCACCAAAGAAGGGTGTGAGGGTTGGGTCTGCACTGCCAGCTGCTCCTTCCGCAGCCCCCCACTGTACCTTCTCCGAGCATCACTGGTTACTTCCACTGCTCCTAGGGCCCCAGGCTGTTTATCTTTGGTGTCTTCTGCCTTAGCCATTGCCCTATCAATTGCCACCTTTACGAGCAACATCTCTGCTCTTCACTCTTCCTCTCTTGGTGTCCTCCTCTCCCAGCTCTAATCTCCCATTCTCAATTGTGCAAAGTCCTGTTTTCCAGCCATTAAAGTTTCTGGCCCTCTTGCAGACTTTTCAGCTACCTACTGTTGATCCTTCAGGATGCCTTGGTCTGATTTCTAGGGCAACCAGAAGCAGTCACAAGCTTTTTTTATGTGTCATCACTATCCTAGATTGAAACTACTGTGAGGTGGTAGGTGGTGACAGCATCTGCTTGGCAGGACATGAGCTTTAGGGAGAGGTGGGCTAAATGGCCAGAGACAGAAGGTAGAAGGGCCTGTGTTTTACACAGAGAAGTGTCCCAGATTAAGGCAGTTAGAGAAAGCATCTTTCGAAGCAACAGGAGCATCTTTCTCCTTTTGGAATATATATTGTGTCCCTTCCATGGAAATGGAACTGTGGAGTCAGTGGAGAACCCTGGAGTGGATACCGCAGGCACGCTCACAGGAGCAGGAGGAGGTTGGACAAGTGTGCAGGTGGGCAACTGACGTGGTCTCATTATTACTTAGCTGGGTGTCATTCACCTAAATACTATTCCTGCAATGAAGTTTTGAGCTTTGACACTGTTAAATATACTTCTAGTCACATACTATTTAATTATTAATATGTTCATAACTGGTCACTGAAGCAGAAAAGACACCAACGTTGAAATAACAATGAAAATGACTGCATAGTCACATCACGATACCCTTCACCATACATGTGAGTGGCATCCATTCAAACAAAGTCCTCACGTAGCCCATTATGATGTCTCTAGTTCTTTAAAAAAAAAAAAAAAAGTGAAAATGAGAAAATACAGTGATTAATTACAACCTGACTTTTTGTTCAGTAGAAACAAAACCTACCCCTTCTAAAACATGCTCTTTGTAGAGATGTGCTTGAAACCACAGCCTCCAACTCACTCAGTAGTAAATGAGTTAAAAAAGTAAATATGGGCATTTTATGCTGAAAAAATAATCAAAGAATTTCAAACATCAAGTCATGAAAGTATTTTATTACTGTTTATCTTCCTCTGTCCCTTTAATCTGTGTTTTTATATATAAAGTGGCATTTTCTGTAGATAACATTGTTGGGTTTCATTTTTTATCCAGTCTGATAGTCTTTTTTAATTGCTGCATTTAGATGATCGGTGTTTAAAGTGATCATTGATATAATTGGATTAGTATCTACCATATTTGTTGCTGTTTTCTACTTGTTGCTCTTGCTTTACATTACTTTTGTCTTCCTCTTACTTTGCCTTCAGTTCAGCTGCTCAGTTGTATCCGACTCTTTGCGACCTCATGGACTGCAGCACGCCAGGCTTCCCTGTCTGTCACCAACTCCCAGAGCTTGCTCAAACTCATGTCCATCAAGTTGGTGATGCCATTCAACCATCTCATCCTCTATCATATCTTGCCTTGTCGTATTGTCTTGTCATCCTTGTCGTATTTTGCCATATCTGGTATTAAACATCTTATGATTCTATTTTTTCTCCCTTCTTAGCATAACAATTACATTTTGTTTGCTTTTTTAAATGGTTGCCATTGAGTTTGCAAGATATATTTACAACTAATCCAAGTTCTTTGTCAAACAGCTACTATACAGGCAATGCAGATACTGTTTTATAACAGTATTCCCAGTTACTACCTGGTGGTGTAGTCACTAAGTTGTATCTGACTCTTGTGACCCCATGGACTGTAGCCCGCCAGGCTCCTCTGTCAATGGGATTCTCCAGGCAGGAATACTGGAGTGGGTTGCCATTTCCTTCGCCAGGGGATCTTCCTGACCCAGGAATTGAACCCTGGTCTCCTGCACTGCAGGTGGATTCTTTACTGACTAAGCTATGAGGGAAGCCCTCAAAGTTCCTGCCTCAGTTCAGTTGCTCAGTGGTGTCCAACTCTTTGCAACCCCATGAACCGCAACACGCCAGGCCTCCCTGTACATCACCAACTCCTGGAGTCTACCCAAACCCATGTCCATCGAGTTGGTGATGCCATCCAGCCATCTTATCCTCTGTCGTCCCCTTCTCCTCCTGCCCCCAATCCTTCCCAGCATCAGGGTCTTTACCAGTGAGTCAACTCTTTGCATGAGGTGGCCAAAGTATTGGAGTTTCAGCTTCAACATCAGTCCTTCCAATGAACACCCAGGATTGATCTCCTTTAGGATGGACTGGTTGGATCTCCTTGCAGTCCAAGGGACTCTCAAGAGTCTTCTCCAACATCCCAGTTCAAAAGCATCATTTCTTTGGCGCTCAGCTTTCTTTATAGTCCAACTCTCACATTCATATATGACCACTGGAAAAACCATAGCCTTGACTAGACAGACCTTTGTTGACAAAGTGATGTCTCTGCTTTTTAATATGCAACAACTATCTATAATTGGCAGTTTCATAAATAAAAGGACATTCTAATAGTGCCCTCTTCCAACTCCCCAGACCTCTGCCCCAAGATGGAAACTAAATGAAACTTTGTATTATTTTTCTCATTGGGGCCTGAAAGATGAAAACTTTGTGTCTAGCAAAGTCGCTCAGTCCTTGTCTGCCTCTTTGCAACCCCATGGACTGTAGCCTACCAAGCTCCTCCATCCATGGGATTTTCCAGGCAAGAGTACTGGAGTGGGTTGCCATTTCATTCTCCAGGGGATCTTCCCGACCCAGGGATGGAACCTGGGTCTGTTGTGCGATACAAGTCCAAACCTAGTATTTGTCAATCTCTTTTCTTCTTCTTCAATTAATTTTTTTTTAAATCACCTTTTCTTCCTATTTGTCTTTTACTAGTTGGATGATCTTGGGCAAGTTATATGGCCTCTCAGGCCTTTATTTCCTTTGTTGTCCAGGGAAGGACAAGAAATTATCACATCTGCTGTAATAAAATGGACAAGGTCTGTCTTTAAGAACATGGGTACTGAGATCTAGTAAGGAGCCTTTAAATCTAAGGAGTTGGAGGAGCTGGATAAAGCTAGGGTCTTCCTGCATGCTATATAGCTATCCTTAGGCTTTTTTTTTTCCTCACTGTGTGAGTCACAGGTGATGCTTAGCAATATAACAGCAATATGACCTCTTAACAGGCACATAGCCAGCACAGTGGGCCTTGGGGTCAAGAATGTTGAAACTGACTTCAAAAGTTTACCTGTTTCTCCAAGATTCATGATTTCACCTTTTTAAACATTGTAAAGAGATGATCAACTTTATTGTCAACAGGGGGAAAACACAAGGACAGACTGGTTTAAATTATTTGCTTATACAGAGTTAAAGATTAAGGAATACTACTTAGCTGGAGGCAGTCACTCGTTTTTATACTTTACTCCTGGACCGTTACTTTTTGAAAAATCCCCTTTAAAATAGTGGTTGCAAACTGGAGACCTGTGCACTGAATTCAGCTTATATACATGTTTTGTTTAAAGTTAAAAAGTTCTTTAAAATAACATTTAAAAGCTGTACTAAGGAAAAAAAAAATCTGACTTTCAGCTTCTGTTTGAAAGTTGCAGGATACGGTGGCACTGGGCACAAGACAGCAACTGACTCTGACGTTTGTCTTCTTTAAAAGAGGGAAGTGTTCAATTCGCCTACTCTGCCAATCCACAGAACACCTACATGTGTACTCCAACCTAGGGGATATTTAGTTAAGTACGTGCTGGTTTGGAAGACGCTAGAATTGGCAAGGACAGTCTGAGATGTTAAATTTTAAGCCGAGATCTGCAGGATCTAGAAACAACGATCACAACCTCTGTGCCTCAGTTTCCTTATGTGTCAACTGCAGCTGACAACGTGCAGTTGTGGGAAGGATCGGCAATGGAGTAACTGCAAAGGGCTGGCTTGAACTCGGGGCCCCGAGGGGGGCACCGCTACGATCCACGCTCATCCTGGGAGACCCCCGAACCCAACACCAACGCGGGGGGCCCTAGGCGCTGGGACCCACTGCACCGGCCTCGCGCTCCACTCCTCCCCGCCGCGGGCCCCCGCGTTCCGCCGAGGTCGGCCCCGGGGCGCCGAGAGGCGTGGCCGGCCCGCGCGAACCTGGCGGCAGCCATGGCCTCGATGGTGGAGTACAAGGGACTCAAGGACGGCTACCGCTGCGGCTACTGCGACTCCGAGGAGGGCAAGGCGTCCTGTGGTGAGTGGTCCGGCCAACGGGGTCGGCGCGGCCGCCTCTTGTCCAAACTCCCGCACCGCCCGCCGTGCTCCAGGCCAGGCCCTCGCGTCGGGGGAAGCACCCAGGCCCTGCTCCCCAGCTCCTGCTTCCCTTTCCCACGCGTTTCTTCCCTGACCGTTGCCCTTCACATTCTGTCTCTCGGTCTCACCCTTACCGAAGATGGCGGTCTCTTTCGGAGAAAGAGCCGAAATAGTGGAAGGCTGCCCTCGGTCAAGATGGCGCAGGCGGCTTCAGCGCCGAGGGCGCTCCCGGCGAGGCTCGGCCTGCTGGCGCCCGGGCGGCGCGGTGCATTGTGGGGTGGCGGCGGCGGCGGTGGGGTTGGGCTGGGCCGCGCGTCGCCTTTGAGGGGTCGGGGCTATGGCGTCCTGGGTCGCACTTTCGCCCAGCATCGTGGAATATTTCGAGGGCGAGGACTTCTACCGCTGCGGCTACTGCAAGAACGAGTCGGGCAGTCGCTCCAATGGTGAGCGGGCCGGGCTGGTGGGCGGGGAAGGGCGCCGGTGGCTCGGCGGCGGGCGGGTGTCCTCAGGGGGTCCCGGCGTCTCGGGCCGAGTGGCTGGAGGGTCGTGTCCAGGCTGCGGCCCAGGCGTAGCCCCTGCGCTATCCGGCCCTCGTGGAGCGAATGCGGAACGCAGTTCTTCCTGAGTGCCCTGGCTGTCAGAATTTGAAACCGGACATCACCTCTGACGGAGCAGGGAAGCTTCTAGAGGCTCGTTTTTCACACAGGCGGTCGGACTTGGGAGATAATGTGTGTCTCTCAGGAGCCAAGTGTGGAAACAGGTGTCCGTCGTCAGTGGGAGACCGTTAAGTACACGCCTGCCGGGGAGCGTTGTGGCGTGGTCAGTTACAGGGGCTGACCTGTGATTTCAGATGCTGCTGTCGGGGTGGCCCCGGTGGTCAGCGCAAGACGCGGGGTTGCGGGACAGTGAGTGTCGGGTGCTGTCTGTGTAGACGGCTGTGTGTGTGGAAAACACACATGCGTGGATATCCGTGGATAAAATGTCTCTGGAGAAATATACAAGAAACTGACGGTAGTCGCTGCTCGCAAGGGGCCCCTGTTATTGTGCTTGAAAATGGTACCAGGGCTTGTTGTCATTTCTCCACCTACCTCGGTGACCACGACAGAGCCAGCATACAGTGCCCCCTCCCTTGATTCAAGTTTCTTTCCGAAGAATTTTTGTTCGTTTGTAAACAGAACGTCATGTTTATTTCCTGCACTGTCATTCTTTGGCAAAAGTACATACCCTTATTTTAAAGAAGAATCTAGCTTTGTGGGAAATGGGATATCCACGGAGACTTAAATTTGGATGGTTTCCGTATTTAAAAAAAAATGTTTTGTCTTGCCCTGGGACAGTGATGTGGGCGATGATGGTGTGTCCCTGTACTCATTAATTAAAAATGTTTATTAAGTGCTTTTTGTGGGTGAAAGGCGGTAGAATGTAGCATAACGCAGTCGTTGGTGACAGTTATGAAGATGAGTTAAGTGAAAATAATTTATAGTCTTGGGTTAAACGGAGGAAATAAGAAGGATGCAAGTAACGGGTGAGATGATTACAGCCCAGGGAGGGAAAAAACCCATGCGGTGATAGTGACTGCCTTAGGGTATTAGAGATTTTTTCTCTTCTCTGTTTCAAATTTTAGTATTATGATTATAATACATATGTAAGAAATTTATATTATAATATAGGTTTATTATAATAAAACAGTCCATGGACTTCTGGCCGGAATACTGGACTGGAGTGGATAGTCGTTCCCTTCTCCAGGGGATTTTCCCAATCCAGGGATCAAACCCAGATTTCTTGAATTGCAGGCAGGTTTTTTACCAGCTGAGCTGCCAGGGAAGCCCAAGAATACTGGAGTGGGTATCCTATCTCTTTTCCAGCGGATCTTGCTGACCCAGGAATGGAATCGGGATCTCCTGCTTTGCAGGCGGATTCTTTACCAGCTGAGCTACCAGGGAATCCCATATGTAACATAATTTATGTTATACATGTCCAAAATTAATATTAGGTCCTTAACTATTTTCCTAGTAATTTTAGTGAGAGAAAATCAATTAATATAGATGTCCTTTGTTTAGTTTTGTGGAAAGAACCTACTTTCAACCTTTTCACCTAAAGAGATACATGTAAATTTCTATCAGTTCTATCATCTTGTTTTCAATTTTAATAGTAATCTTTACTATAGGGCACTCCACCTATTAGGTAGGAAGGTTTTATTAGTCCCATTTTACAGATGAGGAAATTGAGCCTCATAGAGTAACTTGGTGTTCATGAGCGCCACCCAGGCTTCTGACATTTCTGTTGTGTTTATGCCCTTGCTTTTCTCTCTACATTCTGTTCTATCAAGCCTATCTCTGTCGTTACATACTTTTGATGCAGTTTACTGTTTACGAGAGTAAAATTAAACTTTCTTTACCATTAATTCACTGTTTTCTCATAATCTTCATTTTTTTTCATGGTTGCATAATTTTTTCATCTTGTTGATAACAAATTAGTCCCTGTAATCACTTTTCTGTTCAAAAGCATCTGGATTACTTTCATTTTTTATGTTTAAAAAGAATATTGCCGTATGTATACTTTTGTCTTATTTTCCATTTATAAGACTAATGCTGTAAACAAAACAAGGAGAATTTATATGCACAAGAAAACATTTACTGTCTAATTCTTCTGAAGAGACCAGCTTATTAAATTATTGGGGTCATTGTTATGGCTTAAAGGTGCAATGGAATTTGCAGTGAGGTCTTAAATTTATGATGTCACAGAGACTATTGACTAATCCTTAAGTGCATGTGATCACTTTCTGTGTTTTATTTTTAAAATTAAGATTAAATACATTATGTGCTTCATTTGTGTTGTGTATTGTGTTAAACTAAAAAGTACGAAGTATGTGCAGACTTTGATTTCTCCAGTGTGAGCTGGATTTTTTTGCTTCAGTATTCATATTTTAAAAATAATGCTTTGAATGTAGAAAAGTAAAAGGTTCCCCCCGTTGTTATGAACATGGCACTTATTTTTCAGGCATGTGGGCACATTCAATGACTGTGCAGGATTATCAAGATCTCATAGACCGAGGATGGCGAAGGTAAATGCCCTTAATACAAAGATCCTTCTGACGGTACTCAGGTTCTTCTTATGATTGAAACATATTATTTGCCTTTTAAATGTTTTCCTGTTGTTGGAAATAGGTTTAATAAAATTTTTATTATATTTTGTATGTACAGATTGTTTTCTCCTTTTAAGGATGTTTATTAGGAAAATTTCACAGATGTAAACAGAACGTTACAATGAACTTCGTGTACTAATCACCAAGCATCAGCAGTTGTTAATGCTTCGCCAGTCTTGTTTCATCAGTTTTTCTTGCTCCTTTCAATGGACTGCATGTATCTCCCCCAGAGTTCGTATGTTAAGTCCTATATGGAGGTAGGGCCTTTGGGAGGTGATTAGGTCATGAAGTTGGATGGGATCATGAATGGGATTCTAGTGCCTTTATAGAGAGACCACAGAGAGTTCCCTTGTCCCTTCTGCCACGTGAGGATATGTAGGAAAGATGAACCAGAAAGCTTGTCTTCACTCGACATCATTTCTGTTGGCACCTTGATCTTGGACATCCCAGCCCCCAGAACTACCAGGAATATATTTCTGTTGTTTATAAGCCACTCAGTCTATTCGGAGAAGGCAGTGGCAACCCACTCCAGTACTTTTGCCTGGAGAATCCCATGGACGGAGGAGCCTAGCAGGCTGCGGTACATGGGGTCGCTAAGAGTTGGAAACGACTCAGCGACTTCACTTTCACTTTTCACTTTCATGCACTGAAGAAGGAAATGGCGACCCACTCCAGTGTTCTTGCCTGGAGAATCCCAGGGACAGGGGAGCCTGGTGGGCTGCCATCTCTGGGGTCGCACAGAGTCGGACACGACTGAAGTGACTTAGCAGCAGCAGCAGTCTATGGTATTTTGTTATAGCAGCTTCAGTGGGATGAGATATTCCCCCCTCCTCTCCTCCTGCAAAATTATTTAAAGCAAATTTCAGATATCATGTCGTTATACTTGTACTAAATATGTTCTAAGAGAGAAGGATTTTTTTCTCTTAACATATCCACAATATCATTACCATACTTTCCAATTTAATGGTAATTTAATGTCACCTGTTACCTAGTTTTGAGATTTTCTGCTTGTCTCAAAAAATTTTCTTTTACAATTGGTTTATTTGAATCAGGATTCCCTTAAGGTCCACACATTGCCTTTGACTGCCATGTTTTTTTGGCAGCTATTTTTGTGTAGATGATTTTAGAGTAACTGTTAAATAAGATTCCTTATATAAATATGAGCAGTATTAAGTGCCCCGTACCAGTACTGCCCAGAAGACACGGATTGAGCACAGCAAATGAAACTTCACAGCTTTCCTTAAACATACGAATGAGGCCCAAAAAGTGGATAGATGTAGGTCAGATGCGGCAGGACTTTGTGTGCCGTGATAAGGAAATTTAATTTTTTTTTCCAATGGTACAGGGGAGCTATTGAAGGCTTTTATGTCAGAGAAAAAAGTGATGAAATTTGAGATCTGGAAATGATCATTCAGATAGCAGAGTGGTGTCTGAGGGAGTGATTCTGGAGGCAGAAAAATGAGTCCCAGAGATTACTGCAGTGTCCAGGTGTGAGGTGGTGAGGAGCTGCTGTCCTAGTCAGTAGCGGTGACTGTAGATTAGGAGCTGGCTCAGAGGGGACAAACTCACGAGACGTTTTGGAAGAACGCTTGCTGGCAGCCTTTGGAGGTGCATGGGAGGGAAGAGCCTAGGAGGACTCCCAGGTTTTTGGCTCGGGAACTGAACTCCTGCATGTTTGCTAGGACTGCCATAACAAAGCACCACAGTGTGGGCCACTGGAGCGAGAGAAATGTATTTTCTCATGGTTCTGTAGGCTCTACGTCCAGAATCCAGGTGTCCACAGCTTTGGCTTTTCCCAAGGCTTCTCTCCTTACCTTATACCTGGCTGCCTTCTTTTTGTATCCTCATGTGGTCCTTTCTCTTTGTGTGTGCATATCTACTGTTTTGTTTAGTGTGTCTTTTTAAAATATTTATCTATTTATTTTTGGCTGTGCTGGGTCTCCATTGCTGCGCAGGCTTTTCTCTTGTTTCGGTGATCAGGGGCAACTCTCTTGCTACAGTGCCTGGCTTCTCATTGTGGTGGCTTCTCTTGTGGAGCTCAGGCCCTAGGGCCCTCAGCCTTCAGTAGTTGGGGCTCCTTGGCTCTAGAGCAGAGACTCAATAGTTGTGGGGCATGGGCTTAGTTGCTGCAGGCATGTGGGATCTTCCCAGATCAGGGATCGAATTGATGTCTCCTGCATTGGCAGGAGGATTCTTTATCACTGAGCCCCTAGGGAAGCCCTGATGTTTCTTTTTATGTCCAATTTCCTTTTGTGATAAGAACACCAGTCAGGTTTGACTAGGGCATATGCAAATCTGGAAAAAATTGGTCTTGTAGTGCCATGGCTCTGCATCAGCTGAGATCTGGAAAGCATGGAAAGGATCAGGTTGGCTTGGAAGTCCATCATGCTGGTGCTCGTGGAACCCCCACGTGTGGATTTTGTAGGCAGCAGCACGCATCAGTCCCACAGCATCCTGGGCAGCCTTTTCAGTATCAAGGGTGGGTGGTGGATGGAGGCATGGAAGGGATTGCAGATGCTTGATGAGAGGGTAACCGAGGTGATCAGCTGTGGAGTACATATGTCAAGGTTTAGGAAAGGAAAACCTGGACTCTGGTCCTTGGATTACCCACCATGTAAGATCATTTAGCTTGTGAAGAGCAACTCAACCTCAGTATTTTTATACTATTGATTAGATTTTTACCTTAATTAATTTTGTACTCCTGTACCAATCTACTTTGCTGCCTATGAGCAATGTGTTTGAAATTAACAAAACTATTCTATAATTTTAGAAGCGGGAAATATGTGTACAAACCTGTCATGAATCAAACATGTTGTCCTCAGTACACCATAAGGTAAGAATTTTGATTAATATATTCTATTAATATGAAGATTATATATATATATTAGTAGAATTCTGCTTTTTTAAGTGTATTCCTGTTCTAGGTAGACATTCTTTATAAAGAAAAGCAGATAAGTTTTTTCTCTATACTGATGCTGTATTCATATGCTGATCAATAGCTTTTAATAATATGATTAGTTCAGATATAATATTAATGTGATATATACTATTTAGCAATCTAGTGAATAATACATGAAATATTGGGAGAATATTGGCAAATACTTAAATTACTTTTAGATATCAAATTTTTATCCCTTTAGCTTGGGGTCTCAAAGAGTTGTACACGATTTAGCTATTGAACAACAACAACAGCAACAATTCCAATTCCCTTGTGTATTATTTCACACAGTGGTTTCATTCAGACGATGCTGCAGAATCCTGTATAAAGAATAAGAAAGAGGAGGCTGGCACTTAAGCTGCATCTGTTAGAGTCTAGTCTTCTTCACTGGAAAACTCAAACTAAAAAGTCTGGTTTCCTACAGAGTGTTTGCTTGGTTTTCCTTAATATTTTGTTTCTCTTGTGCCCTGCCCCCACTCTACCCTAACACGGGAGGATTTTTTCCTTCCTCTCTGATTAGGAAGGTCCCTCCTCTTCTCCCTCATCCTCGTCTTCCCCTCCCCCTTCCTCCCCCTTTCCCCTCCCTCTTCCCCTTCTTCTGGTAGGAAAAATAGGGAAAGTTTGTTAACATTGTGAAGAATATGTCTACAGTTTCAACATGTATGTATACTCTAGATAAAACAAACACAGTTGTGTCCATCATGCTTGGTGGGTCTTCACATCTGTTTCTCTAAGTTACTCTTAACTTGTTTTGAGGTTGTAGACTGTTTTGAGAATTTGATAACAAAACAAGACAGGGAACATACAGACAAAAATAATGTAATGTTGAACATACTAATTGTAGGGTGATCACAGACTTTGAAAATTCACTGATTCCTGGTTAATCTTTTCTCTTCTCTAACTGGTCAAGGGACTGGTACAATAAAGAAAAAAGATGACTGACTAGTTTGCTGACAACATCTCATTTAGTATAAAATGACAGAGTACCTCTTTAAGCTTTAGCCTTTATGAAGTGGTAATGTCTTCAAAGATAGAAATCGTTTTCCTTCAGATAACAGTTTCTCATTGGATTATGGCTAGGATTCTGTTCAAAAAAGTCTGGAGTTGATTGGCCTGAACCCTGAGAATCTCTATTCAGAAAAGGCCCATTTCAGTGGGTTAAAGAGAAAGATAAAAGCATCTATAATTTATTGGGTTCCTGTCTCATACAAAGCACTATTCCAGGTGTGTTGCTTTTATGAAAAGGGACTCAATGAACATTACAAAATGTGCTTTTTTTTTTTTTGCCTTTTGTAATTTTACATGGGATCAAACATTTCCTGAAGGGACCTCCCTGGTGATCCAGTGCCTAAGACTCCAAGCTCCCAATGCACGGGGCCCCAGTTTGATCCGTGGTCAGGGAACCTGATCCCACATGCTGCAACGAAAGATCCTGAGTGTCGCAGCCAATACCTAGTGCAGCCAAATTAAAAAAAGAAATTTCCTGAATTGTTATTCTTTTATACAACTTCATTTTTACATGTTGAGTTTTTTGGAGTCATTTTGCATATTCTTTGGGTTATTTTGCTGTTTGCTACAGTAGTTGTGCAGTGAGGCCTTAGGTAAAGGCAATGTGGTCTAGCCTACAACTTTGATTTTTGTTAGGCAGATGCTAGGGCCTGTCTGGTATGTGAGTGAAAATGAGGATGAACTACCCTGTCTATGAATTTTTTTTCAATTTTAATTTTTATTACTATCATATTTGCTAACACTTTAAAGAATCAAATAGTTCCCGTAAAGCTTATTTTGCAAAATGGCAGTCCTCTGAACCACCTACCTCCTCTCCAGTTCCTATTTTCTATTTCTTATTGCAGTCACGTTCAAATCGTTTAACTGATTCTTTTGTTTTTTCATCTCTATGTCTTTAAGTAACATGCTTATATAATTATGGGGCTTCAGTGGTAGCTCAGGTGGTAAAGAATCTGCCTGCAATGCAGGAGACCAGGGTTCAGGGACTGGCTCCCCACTCCAGTATTCTTGCCTGGAAAATTCCATGGACAGAGGAGCCTGGCAGGCTACAGTCCATGGGGTCACAAAGAGTCGGACATGACTGAACAACTTTCACCTTCATTTTTATATAGTAATACTTGATTATTGAAAGGTTGGTTTTCTCCATTGTCTCTGGGCTTCTCTCTCTGAAAGATAAGGGTTTAACTTTATTTTACCCCACTTCCCTTGTCACATTCAAACTCCTATTTGTCTTCATCCCCAACTTCCCAAATTAGAAATGTTACCATTTTGGATGGATGTAGTCATCTCATTATGGCTGTGTAAATAGACTTCACAGCTCAGCCATGTAGTAGTTGTTCAGTCTTTTAAGTCATGTCCAACTCTTTGCAACCCTGTGGACTGCAGCACGCCAGGCTTCCCTGTTCTTCACTATCTCCTGGAGTTTGCTCAAACTCATGTTCATTGAGACAATGATGCTATCCAACCATCTCATCCTCTGTCATCCCCTTCTCCTCCTTTCCTCAATCTTTCCCAGTATCAAGGTCTTTTCCAGTGAGTCAGCTCTTCGCATCAGGTGGCCAAAGTATTACTTTATCTTTCCTGCACAAGTTTTTACTTTCCCTGTTGTTGCTCATTGTCATTTTTGTTTACCTAGTCTTTGAGGCACCTATTACCAATTTATCTAGAAGTGCTCCCCCAGAGGTGTAAATTTCCTCTTGCTATGTTTAGATGCTTCAGATACTGTATCATTTTTATCTTCTTGATGGAAATCTTATGTAATCTTGTGACCTGCTGTGATCTGAACAGGTTGCCTCTATGCTTGATAAATCACTGGGGTCTCTTTTTGACTCTCATCTTGAGGATTCCTTTTGGGTCTTGGTTTGCATCTTGTCTCTTCTATCCTCTGCCTTATATTATTCCTTTATTTTAGTGAAGCATCTCTTGTAATAGTTTCTTGAGAAAAAGTGCATAAGAGGTAAATTTTTTTAGACTTTGTTTGGAAATGTTTCCATTGACTGCTCAAACTTAACTTACAGTTTGGCTGGGTATAGCAGTGTAGATTGAAAATAATTTTCCTTTAGAATTTTGAAAGCTTTGCTCCATTTTTGTCTTACTGCTGTTGAGCAGTTCAGTGGCATTCTGATTCTTGTTCCTTTTTCCAAAATGTTTTCTTTCTCTTTGAAAGTTTTTTTTTGTCTTCAGTGTTTTGATGTTTCATAATATGTTTGGCAGTGAGTCTGTTTTCATTCCTTGCATATGTGCTTGAGACACCCCTCTTGTCTAGGGGCTCCTCCCATCATGTCCCAGGGAAATTTTCTTGTGTTATTTTGTTGATCCTCTCCTTACCATTTTCTTCCTCACAGAAGAGGCCTTTTTTTTTTTTTTTTACCCTTTCTGAAAAGTTTGCAATTTTCTCCTGGGTTTAGAGAGTCATCTCTGCTGAGCAGGGGAGAGTATAAGATAATAACTTCTTCCAAAACAGACTTTCAAGGGATCTTCCTAGTTCTACACCTACTTTCACTCTTATCTCCTGAGGTATCAGGTATTGCCAATCCCTAAGACTTTTAGGGGTAATGTGGAGAAAATTGGGTATCTTTTTGGCTTTTCCCACTGTTGGCTTAGGATTGTTTCTCTGGTCTGCCAAGTCAGTTAGCACTTGTACGTCTGCTTTCTAGCTTCCAGCATTTCTCCCATTATTTTTTTTCCTAGTGGTTTATGTCTTTTGCTTTTTTTTTTTTTTAAATAATCCCTTAACTGTATTTTGGTGAGTTTTGGGATGGGATTAGAGGCTACTTTAAGCCCTGTCTTTACCCAGAAATCCCAGTCATGAGCTTTTCTTCATTGTACTATTATCTAGAACTGATTTTATTTCTTCACAGTTTTAGTTCACTTTTTAAATACTTATTTTGCTTTCCTAGGTGCCGACCTTTACAGTTTCATCCATCAAAATCTCACAAGAAGGTTTTGAAAAAAATGTTGAAATTTCTGGCTAAAGGGGAAATTTCAAAAGGAAATTGTGAGGGTAAGATGAGATGGCGGCTAAAAACTATTTATTTTAAATAGATGTTTCTTTCCAAGGTTCTCACTTTCACTCATTTCTTAGGTAGGGGAAGGAGGTCCCACCATAGTTAGGAACTGGTGTTACTGTGATGATGATGGCTACATTTAGCTCTGCTGTTATACAGTTACCACTGGCCCCAAGATCAGGGAGATGGGGAATATATGCCAGGGAGAGTCTAGCTTGGTAGGAAGACAGGACCATTTTAAAGATGTCATTTCCTGGAATTTATTGAAATTTTAGTTTTCCCGATTCTTTGAGAATTCTTCATTTTCTTTGGTCCTAATGATACCTTATGGAGTAAATAGAAAGTGATACTGTCTCTGGGCTTCCCTGGTGGCTCAGCGGTAAATAATAATCTGCCTGCAATGCAGGAGACCCAGGTTCAATCTCTGGGTTGGAAAGATCTCATGGAGGAGGGCATGGCAACCACTCCAGTACTTTTGCCTGGAGAATCCCATGGACAGAGGAGCCTGGCATGCTACAGTCCATAGGGTAGCACAGAGTCGGACACGACTGAGGCGACTAAACAGAAACAACAGCACTGTCTCTGGAGAAATAAATGCCTATATACAACTTACATAAGATTACATAATTATTTATAATGCAGAGTAAAGTTCAGATTTTCCATGTTGAGTAAGGTCTTTAGTAAATTATATTGCCTGAAAGTGAAAAGTGAAAGTCGCTCAGTCGTGTCCAACTCTTTGTGACCCGGTGGACTATACAGCCATGGAATTCTCCAGGCCAGAATACTGGAGTGGGTAGCCTCTCCCTTCTCCAGGGGATCTTCCCAACCCAGGGATCGAACCCAGGTCTCTTGCATTGGAGGTGGATTCTTTACCAGCTGAGCCACCAGAGAAGCCCAAGAATACTGGAGTAGGTAGCCTATCTCTTCTCCAGGGGATCTTCCCAACCCAGGAATCAAACCAGGGTCTCCTGCATTGCAGGCAGATTCTTTACCAACTGAGCTATCAGAGAAGCCCTGGTAATAAGAATTCTTATATCGCCTGAAGCTTTATTATTTTTTTTCTTATGAATTTTGAATTTGGGTGTATTTCCCAAATTTCCTAGTAACATTTAATTAACTTGGGTTTCTTTGCTTTTTCAGTTTTTTCAGTGTTTTGCTGTTCTTTCTTTTTTATTTTAGCGCTTTCCCGTAGGCACTCCCTAACACATGGCCATAAGAATTGGGAATGCGCCCATCCTGACAGCTCTTTCTCATTTCTGCCATAAGAAATGGCCTACCCCAGGAGCCTCCCACCCCAGTGTTAGCTTCTCCCAAGTATGTTTTGAATGCTTACAATGTCCCAGTCCCTCTTTTAAGCACTGGAGATACAATGGCCAGCAAAACAGGTACGTTCTTTGCCCTCATGCACTGCCGTTTACAGAGCAGGATTCAGGACAGCTTGGAGCAAACTTGGCAAAGCTGGGGGCAACAAAGAGGCCAGAAGACTCCGGGCCACACCGGAAACATCAGAATTTTGGTGTAGCTCTGCTTGGTATTGTCATTAGGAATCATGTTCTGAGTTTCAAAGATTAATATTCAGATATGTTTTGAGGATACTGTCCATTTGTAAATTGAGGATTACCTGTCTTTTTATGTAGTTTTTAAATTTGGTTTTTTATTTGACTTGTTGTAAGTTTTTGAATTATTTATGTCTGCAACTTAATTCATAGGAGTGATGTACTCATTAGGATAAAACTAAATAACTAACGAGGAGACACCAAAATGCAATGACTAAAAATTGATAGAAGTCTGTTTCTGTCCTCGCATCACAGTCCAGGGCAGGTTTTCCAGGTTGGTCTGCAGCCCACCGCCTGCCCCCTGACCCCGGCCATTCTGGGTCTCTCTTCATGTGATTTCTGAGGTCACTCTGGTTTTACTAATCTAGCCAGTGGGGAGGGGAAAGGGTGGAAGTTCAGGGTCACAAATTTCCTTTAAAACAAGTGAGGCAAAATTGAACATGTCAGTTTGGTTCTATCCCACTGGTGGGAGCTTGGTTACAACTCGTAAAGGGACTGGCGCGTTCCCTTTCCAGGGCCCCACTGTCTTCACCACAGCCCTGACTCTGCAAGATGGGAGAATGGACTTGGTGGACACTCAGTAGTCTCTGCCACATTGGATAGAAGAGGGCATGTTTTCCCTATGTGTCTCTTGGTTGTGTCAGATGGCCTGGGTGATGGACTGATTTCTCTTTGATTTGTAGATGAGCCCATGGAACCCACCTTGGAGGATGCCGTTTCCAGTGATTTTGGGTTAATAAATAAATTGGATATACACTGTGACCTTAAAACACTCAATGATGACCTCAAAAAGAGCTTAGAGAGTGAAGAGAAGAAGAAAGCAAAGAGGGAAGAATCTAATGAAATAACCCATTCACAAGATATGGACGAGAAGTTGGGCTCTGGTGAACCATCGTGCTCAGTTAAAGTGCACACAGCTCCTCAGCCAGGTAGTGAAGTTTGTCATCAGACCATATTGAAGTCACGATTGTCTTTGTGCTGAGACATCATAATCCCTGAGCGCGCTCGTGAGCTAAAAAAGTGAAACACTCATGAAATCTGTAACATGGATCCCTGTTTTGTACACCTTATTATTACCTGAATTTAGATGAACAAATTATTTAAAAAACCTGAGATGATAGCCTTATCATCCCCTAACACAGACATTTTAAGAGTTCTGTTTCTTTTTACTACCTTAAGTCCCTCGAGGTTTGAGAATCAAACTTTTGTCCCTGAGAAGGTATGGGGCTAAACATTTTTATTTTTAGTGTTAACTGAGACACAGTGTATTTTAGATACTATGTCTGAAATATAGACACTGTGAAATTCTTCAGTTTGCCATTAGATTTCTTTGTGTGTGTTAGGTGCTCAGTTGTGCCTGACTCTTTGTGACCCCGTGGACTGTAGCTTCTGTTCATGGGATTCTCCAGGCAAGAACACTAGAGGGGGTTGCCATTTCCTTCCCCACAGGATCTTCCCGACCTAGGGATCGAACATAGGTCTCCCTGCAGACAGATTCTTGATCTTCTGAGCCATCAGGGAAGCCCGCTAGATTTCTTTATGTAATCATAATTAATTTTAGTTTAAAATTTTCCAAATTAACAAAAAATTTCCAGGGAGTTCCCTGGTGGCCTAGTGGTGCGGATTCCAGGCTTTCACTGTCGTGGCCTGGGTCCAGTCCCTGGTCAGGAACTGAGATTCTGCAGGCTGTGCAGCCAAGAAAAATAATTCCACATTTTGATATTTAATTTCACTTTTAATAAGGTGAGACTTCTTTCTGTATTACCACTTATAAAAGAATTAGGCTTGGAAAATTTATCCAACATTAAATGGGTTTATTATATATATATGTGTGTGTGTGTGTATATATGCCTCTTTCAAAAAGTTTCATTAAATGTCAATTTGCATAGTTACTATACTTCAGTTTTTGAGTTCGTTCTTATACAAAATAATCCAAGGGAGAGATTTTTTAGTATTATTTTAGTTTTTTGTTTAAATTATAAGTTATATGTGTTAAAACACAGTAAACTCTGCATTTTTATTGATAGTTTTTTTTTTTTTTTTTAAGGTTTCATGGCATTTGAATTGCTGGTCTGAGATTTCATCCTAATTGATAAGAATAGTCCAGTAAAATGTTTTGAATGATTTAGATAATTTCTTTCAACTCTTACTCTCGTGGTCATTAGGGTCTGTTTACTATTTTTATTGTTTATTATAATAATTGCTTACAGAACTTGAAAAACCTTCATTTTGGAGAATTTCGGAGGCAAATGTAGACTAAATATTATCATAGATTTCAATGGAGCCTACCCTCATTTGAAACATTATTGACTCATGATGGTAGTCTTTTTTTTCTTCTAGTTTTATTGGGATATGGTTGACATATAAATTGGAGAAGTGACTCATTTCTCTGGCCAAAGAAAATGAATTTTCCAAGGCAACAGAGTGATGGCTAATTATAGAGTTAGTTTTTTGTTACTGGTTTATTAAAAGTCTTTTTTTTAAAGGTACATTTTATTTTTAGTTGGGTTAATGAAGTTGTAATTTGGTCTCATTATCACTATTTTCTCATTAAACTAGTTTCTTTTCACCAGGTCTTGGTCTCTGTCTCTTAACACTCTTGGTCTTAATTTTCTTCTGTATAAAATTGGCTTTTATATGATTTGTGAATACTGTGTTTCAAGATCCTAAATTTTTATAAAACCATTTTTCTTTATTAAGAGTTTAAAAAAATGAAAAAATTATGTGTAATGTTAGAAAATTGGGAGAAAAGAGAACACTACAAAAAAAAGAGGGAAATCCTTTATTTTTAAACTGTTAAACATTTTTAACAGTTAAAATGGCTGTTAATGTGGTAGTGTATTTCACATTTTTTCCTAAATATTTAATTGTATAATATATAATGTTTTAACAGTGAAGAATGACAGAACCCCTAAAATTTCTAAAGCATTTAAAATGGCTGTTTGATATTCTGTTGCTTGTTTTAAAAATTATGCAGTTCTGTAAATGGGCATCCAGATTATTTTGAAGTTTTCATTTGTGTTCATTGTTAGCGTTTATCTCTTGTGATTTTCTTGGAATAGATTCCTTGAAAATAGCTTCCTAGATTAAAGGGTATTGACTCAATTTTGTAGTTTATAATAGTAAATATTTTTTTATATTTTAGAGGGTTGTCAGCTTGATATTTGCTCTTTTAATTAAAATAAGGGGCTTCCCAGGTGGCTCAGTGGTTAGGAATCTGCCAGCCAATTCAGGAGACGTGGGTTCAATCCTTGAGTCGGGAAGATACCCTGGAAAAGGAAATGGCAACCCACTCCAGTATTCCTGCCAGGATAATCTCATGGACAGAGGAGCCTCGTGGGCTACAGTCCATGGGATCTCAAAGAGCTGCCTGAAAAGTTTCTGTTACTATTTACTTTCTCTGGCAGTTCTTCTAAGATAAATTTAAAGATCAACTTAGAGGTCTACACCATGAAACCTCTGAAACCTCCACTCAAAGCTAACCTAACATTTGGAACTCTTTGGACTGATTCTGTAGCACCTTTGAGATTTTTAAACAATATTTCTGGAGCCAAATGTGATTGAACTACTATTCTAAAATTCCTTTTTAGGCAGAGGGGCAGATTTGAGTAAGCCTCCATGTCGAAAAGCAAAGGAAATCCGGAAAGAAAGGAAAAGGTTAAAACTCATGCAGCAGAACCCCGCTGGAGAACGTGAGGGCTTCCAGGCTCAGTGTCAGCCTTCATCTTTGCTCCCGCCAAAGACAAAATCCAACCAACCCAAGTCACTTGAAGATTTAATTTTTGAATCTTTACCAGAGAATGCATCACACAAGTTAGAGGTAACTTGGAGGACATTTTTTTGTTTTTGTTGATTACCTTGTTTCTTGTCACTTGAGGATTATACACTTGATGTTCTGCTGTTTATATAATGGGAAATTAAAGTGAACTAGGATGGAGTGGCACTTAATATTTACTAAGTTAATTGCCTCTTGAGGAAAACGGTTTTTTCTTAAGGTTTAAAAAGGTGGCTACTAAAGTTGTGAAAATTCCAGTTTTAGTGTTACTATTATTTGAGGTACTCTGGCTCTTTGTATACCTTAATTGAAATTTTATTCATTAGAGTGAAAAATTTAAAAATAACTTATTTAAAATTTCATTTTCAGCAGTTTTGGTTTAGGTAGTGAAAGAAATAGATCACAGTAGGCAAATCACTGTTTCATTGATTTTGATATTCTGATTTTGATCAAGGGAACAAATGATATTACCTATGCAAGCCAGCAGTTTAGACATATTATAAATATAAATATGTCTGAATTTAGACAGTTTAGGCATAATATGAATGGTTTTAGAGTGTTCCTCTTATTTTTCCCAAGTCGATTTACATTCCAGGTTAAGTCTAGGTTTTTCAGTATTAGTTTGGTATATTTATAAACTTTTTTTCTGTAACATTTGCCATAATGACTTCATTATATTCTCCTATTTGATTAGTAACTGGTCAGCCTTTGAATTTACAGCTTAATATCATCTAAGAATATCACTTATCACTGAAAACCTGATGTTAAAAATTTACTTTGGTACAGTTTAAACCTTAGGACAGTATATATTCTTAGACATAAGTTTTGACAATTTTGATTATTATAATTCCTTGGCTGCTCTGTTTTGGTATTAACTTTCTTCTTCTCAAATTGTAAAAAGAATGGAACTTACCACTTAAAATACTTTATGAAGAGTCTTTTAGCTTTATTAGTAATGTATTCAGAGCAGCAGGTTTCACCTAATACAACACTTCTTCAGTGGGCAGCTTTTAGTTTTTTAATTAATTGGAGGATAATTGCTTTACGGTGTTGTATTGGTTTCTGCCATACAACAGTGTGAATCAGCCAAAAGTATACCTGTGTCCCCAACCTCTTGAGCCTCCCTCCCACCCTGTAGGTTGTCATAAAGCACTGGGTTAAGCTCCTTGTGTTACAAGCTTTTATTTTTTTAATATAATGATACCCAGAATGGATGGATTTTTGTTATCCACTAGGTGTCACTCTTTCATGAGAATGACTCCTCCTGGCACAAACAGGAAGTTTCCAGTTAGGCCTTTCTATTACATTACATTTGATTTTGTATTTTACTCTTCTGTTGTGCTAACATGTTTTAACTGGCTAGTAAATAAGATTAAAGAAATGTCATCCGTTACTATGTACAGTTACCACTTGTAATGCATCCTCATTTTACATATGAGGAAGCTTAGGCACTGAGAGGTTAATTTATTTACTTGACTAAAACGATAACTTTGAGATTTGAGTACAGGGAACCTGACTTTAGAGTCTTTTTAAAGTATGCTATGAAATAGGAACAGTTTTTGAAAGTTGTCTTTTATACTTACATTAAAAAATTGTAAGTTTAGAGTCAATGATGTATGAATGAGTGTCCAAAAAATATATTCACATTTTCAGTCTTTTAAATTGTTCTACTGAAGGTAAGTTGTGTACGGCTAATATTAAAGAGTGTGTGTGTCTGTGTCTTGGATGCCAGAAGTAATCTGTTGTTCTATAGCTGAGGCAGTCTCCCGTAACTTCAGGCAGAGAGCTTAGTCTTAGAGTTTGGGCGGGGCCTCTGCCTTGTTAATGAGTCTATAATTTGGAGAAATAGCATTTTTTCTCTATCTATTAACAGTTGATCTTTAGAGTTAAAATATTGCTGTTACATGTTTCTGCTTTAATATTTGTATTGAAACTTTTGGGTCTTTGAGGGTGGGAGTAACTGTTAATGCATATTTCATGGAATAAGTAAATGAATTAATGAACATTGTTTTTTACCTCCTTCTGAAGGTGAGGGTGGTGAGATCATCTCCACCAAGTTCACAGTTCAAAGCCACATTTCAGGAGTCTTACCAGGTCTATAAACGTTACCAGATGGTTGTTCACAGGGACCCGCCCGATAAACCAACTGTGAGCCAGGTCAGCAGGGCAAGTGTAATGTTTCTGAACAACTGAAACTCCCCCTCTATTTGATATCACTGTGTGAATTCCTGGTTTATTTGTGGTGCATTTTATTTATGTTCAATTTGCAGTATATCTGCAAAGAGATAGGACTGTGGAATAATGGACATTCTGAAAGTGCAGATTTTACCACAGGCCATGTTAAGTGCCTTTTATGTATAATTTCAACATGGAAAGTAGCATGTAAAATGAAGTATCTCTATTTAAAAATCACTGTGTTAAGATGCATTTACTTAAGACTCAGTGAAGAACAGATCTCTAAATTAAAATATTTATCGGAAAAAAAAGTTTTAAAAAAATCCTAATTTTTATGGTAGCCATACTTTGCCCAGCACAGTTAACATGCTTTATCTCCATGTAGAAGTCATGAGTAGAGAGAGTTCCTAATAGCTAAATTACTCTTTGTTGATGTACAGGCCATATACAACTGAGTAGGACTAGAACGGATAGTAGAATGTTTTAATTGAAGTTCTCATATGAAGTCCTTGATTTATAATTTTATCAATCAAATTACCCAAGAAAAATCTGGAAGGGGAAAGAGCCCTTAATGTAAGTAGAAGTGATACAGCTAGTGTCAGTTACCATGAGCAACAATATTGACTCTGCTATATGCAGAGAATTACATGGATAAAACGAAAAATTAAACCAAATAAAAGAAATTGTCCTGCCCTTGTGAGCTTAAATTTTTCATAAATATCGGTGTAAAGTTCATGCATCAGGCTCTGTGCTCGTCAGCCTGTTCCAGGGTTTACTCATTTTATAAACAATGCCAGTGCTGAGCTTTGGCAGTGGATTTGCGGAGATCTTACTCTAGCCTCACCTTCAGAAGCATATCATCAGTTAGAGATGTTTCAATAGCATTTGCTTGTATTTTCCTTGCTCTGAAGGTGAGGTTAGTACCTGTCTCCTTTGAGGACCCAGAGTTCAAGTCGTCCTTCAGCCAGTCATTTTCTTTGTATGTCAAGTATCAAATGGCCATACACCAGGATCCGCCTGATGAATGTGGGAAGACCGAGGTACCGTTCACTAACCGTTTTTCCTATGCTGAGGTTGTCTGTGAAGGAGCATACCGTATAACCTTCTTATGCCATTTTCTTACCTGTTAAGTGGAGCTGATGGTCCTTGCAGGGTGTATTCCTGAACTTTTGCGAAAATGAGTCACACATGTGATCATTTTAAATCCCTCAGAAAAAAAGGATGTGTTCTTACTCAGTGTTCTCTCCAGGAGCCTGAGTGTCATGTGTTTGTAGATCAGTCATCGGGCTGGCAGCCGACGTCACTGGATGCACCATGTGTGCCAGGCTGCACCACAGCCTACAGGGAGGCGTCTCTGTGTTCGAGGGATTGATGTTCACACAGGAAGGATGAACCAGTGAACAAATATAGCTTAACAAGAAGCACATGGAAAAAACTGAATACATTGAGGTTGTATCAGTTCAGTTCAGTCGCTTAGTTGTGTCTGACTCTTTGCAACCCCATGGACTGTAGCACGCCCGGCTTCTCTGTCCATCACCCAGAGTTGAGGTTGTATAGAGCATCATTTGACAAGCCTTTATTGAGGGCTTGTGTTTTCCAGCTGCAGATATGTAGATGAGTAAGAGATTGCATATTTTCACAGTTGGACAGTGATGTCTTGGAAGAAAGATGTCAACAGATGCAGAAGGATTGAAGTTTTGATTTTTGTGTCTTTTTAATGACATAGAATGTGTTAGCTTAAAAAAGATGGTTAATAGGGCAGGAGGTAATGCTGCTGCATGTTCCTTGTGAGAAGGCTGACTCTGGGTCTCCCAGAGCCTTTCTAGTTAAAGTGTAGTCTGCAGACCAGCAGCATCAGTGTCACTGGTAACACAGAATCTCAGGTTTCCCCTCAGACCTACTGAATCAAAGTCCGAGTTGTGAACTAGGTCTCCATGTTCCGATTTGAAAAGTGCTCCCACGAATTCCCTGTTGAGACCTGTAGCTGTGGGTGGTAGCATTTACAGATACAGATTCTGTCAGGTGCAAGAAGGTCTCCTTTGATATTCTCAGGAGGTCTTAATTCCTTTCTGCACATTACTGTTTCCTACTACCCTTGAGATTCTGGCTTTGTGCCTGCCCGCTTCCCAGGTATGGATAGTTGGGCCAAAACACGTCTGATGTGTTCCCACTAAACCTCAGCCACTCCCCCCCGCCCCACCCCAACTCCGTTTTCAGGCCTCAGGCCTCTATGGAGTCCATTCCACTGGGGAGACAGGTGGGTAAGTAGTTCCAGTGCCGTTTGAGTTAGCTGGTGGATTAGTAAGGCTGGTCTGAGACTGGAATGAGGGAGGGTTTTCTGAAGGAAGTGACATCTGAGCCAAGTCCGAAAAGATGAGTGCCACTTAACATCCCAGCAGGCTCCAGGGCAGTGTTGTATTTAGGCTCAAGGTATCTTTGAGGTTTTAAAAAACGGCTTACATTTACATTCATTACCATCAGCAGTATGAAACTCTGAATACGTGATTTGATCTTGTGTTTACATTGAAATACATAGTGGATTTCTTTATTACAACAAAATCAGTTCAGTTGCTCAGTCGTGTCTGACTCTTTGCGACCCCATGGACTGCAGCACACCAGGCTTCCCTGTCCATCACCAGCTCCTGGAGCTTGCTCAAAACTCATGTCCTTCGAGTCGGTGATGCCATCCAGCCATCTCATCCTCTGTGGTCCCCTTTTCCTCCTGCCTTCAGTCTTTCATAGGTTTGCCTTAATGATTCATTTTATAGGATCACTTACTTAGAGAAAATTCATACTGATGGGAAAGTTTGTGATTATTTAGTACTTTGATTTCATACAAGTGAGTATATTTGGCTTTTATAAATTTTTTAACTTCATTCATAGCATTTTATTTATCTTGCATCTAACTGAATTCATACGGAGTTTTCAGAGATATTTGAAATGATACTGTTTTTCACATGGGTTAGTGTTCATATGGGTCTGAATGTAGTTTCTAAGAAGTAACATATAGCATTTTGTAAGTCAAGACTGTGCTATGCTTTCATTTCTTTGTAATAGTTTTGTTGTTATTCAGTCACTTAAGTGGGGTCTGACTCTCTGCAACCCCATGGACTGCAGCACACCAGACTTCCCTGTCCTTCATTGTCTCCCGGAGTTTGCTCAAACTCGTGTCCACTGAGTCGATGATGCCATCTAACCTTGTCATCCTCTGTCACCCCCTTCTTCTCCTGTCCTCAATCTTTCTCAGTATCGGGATCTTTTCCAGCGAGTCGGTCCTTCGCATCAGGTGGCCCAGTTATTGGAGCTTTAGTTTCAGCCTCAGTCCTTTCAATGGATATTCAGGGTTGATTTCCTTTAGGATTGATTGGTTTGATCTCCTTGTTGTCCAAGGGACTCTTAAGAGTCTTTGTCTTCTCCAGCACCAAAATTCGAAAGCATCAGTTCTTCAGCACTCCACCTGAATGGTCCAGCTATCATATCTGTACGTGACTACTGGAAAAATCATGCTTTGACTATATGGACCTTTGTTGTATAATTCACATACTATACAGTTTACCCATTTGAAGTGTATGACTGAATGGTTTTTAGTATATTCAGAGTCATGCAACCATTATCACTAATGCTGGAAGGTTTTCATCATCCAAAGAAGAAACCTCATCCCCAGAGTGGTCACTCCTCATTATCCTCCACACATCCCAGTTCTAGGCGACCAGTTTCTGTTCCTGGATTTCTTTAATATGGACAATTCAGGTAAATGAAGTTGTATCATAGTGGTCTCTTGCTGACTGGCTTCTTCTGCTTAGCATAATGTTTTCAGGCTTCATCCATGTTGTAGCGTGTGTCAGTACTTCATTCCATTTTATGGCTGAATAATATTTCATTGTATGGATATACCAGATTCTGTTTCTCTGTTCATCCATTGATGGCCATTTGGGTTGTTCTCATTTTGGGCTTATGTAGAAAGTTTTGCTATGGATATTCATGGACAAGTTTTTATGTATTAATAGGCATATGTTTTCATTTCTCTTGGGTATATACCTAGGAGTGGACTTGCTAGGTCATAGGAACAAATATAAATAAATAAATAAAAGCTCTGTGTTTACCTTTTGAGGAACTGCCATACCATTTTTCAAAGTGCTACCCTTTTTAAATTCTTGGTCATCTGAGTTGGTGTGAAGTGCTGTCTCGTTGAGGGTGTGTTTATTTTTTTGGCTGCACCTCAGCACATTCCCCAACTAGGAACTGAACCCAAACCCCCTGTGTTGGAAGCGCAGGGTCTTAAGCACTGGACCGCTAGGGAAGTCCCTTCGTTGAGGTTTTGATTTACGAAGGAAATGGCATCCTACTCCAGTATTCTTGCTTGGAGGATCCCATGGACAGAGGAGCTTGGCAGGCTGCAATCCGTGGGATCGCAAGAGTTGGATGTGACTTAGCCACTAAACCACCACCACCAATGGCTAATGATATTGAGCGTCTTTTCACGTGCTTTTCGGGGAAGTTTGTATATTTTCTTTGAGTAAATGTCTGCTTACATATTTTTCCCATTTAAAATTTTTTTCCCATTTTAAAAAATATTAGAAATATTTTAAAGTAATAAAAATATTTTTAAAAGATTAGAAAATATCTCCCATTCTGTGGATTATCTATATCTCTAGTAGGATTTTTTATTTTAAAATCCATTTTGTTTGATATTGGTGTAGCCATTCCATCTTCTTGTGGTTCCTGTTTGCGTGATACATCTATACTATTTTATTGTCAGTCTGTTTGTGTCTTTGAGTTTCAAGTATGTCTCTTTTAGACTCTGTATATTTGGGTCTTGTTTTTTTGTTTGTTTTAATTTGGAGGGAGAGCAGTCTCTTCCACTTAGCTGAAGTGTTTAATCAATCCATATTTAATGTTTTTATTGATAGAGTTGGATTTATGTCTTTATTTCACTTTTGTTCTATGTTTCATATCTTCTTTTATTTCTTTACTGCTTTCTTTTGCACTAAACGAGTATTTTCTAGTGTAGGATTTCAATTCCTCTAATTTTTTCACTGTGTATTTTTGAGATGTTCTCTTAGTAGCTGCTCTAGGCTCACCATATACTTATTGACTTACAGGAGTGACTTCAGATTTATGCCAACTTGAGTCCAGTGAGGAATAAAATGCTATTGCTGTTGAGCTCCAGTTCCTCCTCCCACTTTGTGTGCTGTTTATTACTTATATATGTTGTGATCTCAATATATGTTGTTTAGTTATTACCTTATGTGACTTTATGTCTTTTATAAAGCTGAGAGGAGGAAAAGGAACAAGTATTTATTTATGACTTGTTAAAATTAACCTTAACTTCCATTTCTGGTTATGTTAATCTATTCCTGTGTATTTGCGTTACCATCTAATATAATTTTCTTACCATAGTTCACCTTTGTTTCTATCCACCTTCTTTATGATGTTGTCAAATATATTACTTTTCTATATGTTACTGTCCCAACAATGTAATTATATACATATCGTTTGATGCATTTGCTTTTAAAATCAGTCAAGAGAAGAAAGGAGAATATGCGTTTGTATTCGAGAAGCCTCTGATGACACTCCCTGGAGCCTCAGCCTTGGACATTGCACAGTCACCCCACAACGACAGTGGTTTTAGTAGCGTTTTCTTTGTCTCTTTCCCTGATCTCTTGGTTCAAGTGTTTGTTGTTTCACATCCACGTCTTAGGCTCCACCATTTGCTGACTGGTTGCTGTATTTTCAACAGTGCCCTGGAGCATAAATTGCTCTATAGTTTGATTTATTAAATTTAGTTGCCTTTGCAGCTTCAGTTCTTGAGGCCAGTCTTTGAGGTTTTTTTCTGACCCCAGGCTTAGTTGCTCAAGTCCGACTCTTTGCAACCCTTTGGACTGTAGCCCGCCAGACACCTCTGTCCATGGGATTTTTCAAGCAAGAATACTGGAGTGGGTTGCTGCTTCCCTTCTCCAGGGGATCTTCTGACCCAAAGATTGAACCTGTGTCTCCTGTGTTGCAGGTGGATTCTTTACCTGGTGAGCCATCAGGGCTCTTCTTCACTGTCTCTTTTCCGCTTTCCTTCTGGTAAACGAGCTGGCCTACAGTTTGGCTTGAGAGAGGGAGGGAGAGAGGGAGAGAGAGACAGATTGTGTGTTTGTCTCTGTTTTAATGGCTCTCCTGCGCCCCCTTCTGTCCATGCTTTAGAGCTGTGAGCCGGACAGTTCCTTCTGCTTTATGAACAGGGCGCTGGTCAGGAGCTTGGTCCTAGTTCTGATCTTTTTTAGGTAGATTATTAAACTTGGGGCTCATTAAGAGGGAATTTTAAGACCTGTGAGCTGCCCTAATGGTAGTTCTGTGTAGGGAGATGGTCATTACTGCAGGTGACTCCTTTACTTGCTGGCTTTTTATCCTAGAAATTCTTCCTTCACTTGGCAGATCCTTGCTCACAGATAGAGAGTAAGCTCTCTGTGGTGCTGGCTGCCTAGAGAAACTGATGTGGACATGCTGCTCTGCTTCTCAGTCTCCAAGTGTGGCGTTCTGTCCTGAAGGAACCTAATTCTTGTCATGGAGTAGGAGTCTTCCTTGTACTTGGCTACAGTTTTCTATGTGAGTAACCAGCTAGTGTTCCAGTGCTCAGAGACAGAAAGAAAAGCCAGAAAAGTTCTCCTTTGGAAAGTTCAGATCTGACCTGCTTTCCTGGCTCCAGGCAGCAGCTCTCTGTTTTGTGGTTTTGTCCATATAATGGGCCAAACTAATTTAATTGTGTTCAAGAAAACACATTTTTGCTTTTGTTGTAGAACGTTTGAAGTAAATAACAGTCAGCATACTAACTTTAAGCAACCATATCAATGCAGAAAATCCATTTTTAACCCTGTTGGTAACTGTAAAATAAAATCACTTAGGCACCTCAAGAAGTAGGTTATTTTTTGAGAGATTTGATGAGGATATAAATAAATATAGATTGCTTTGATATCCAGAATAGCAAGTCAGTTCTTTTTAGTAACATCTTTAGAAAAGTAGCACATAATTGCAGAGGGTGAGATTGTGTGAGACTTCATAAGTGATTCTGTATGTTTGTTTCCATTACTGTTTTCAATCATTCAGGTAGATATCAGATTTTCAGAAAATAATACTATCTAGTTAAAATGAAGCAGGAGTAATTTGTGACCTATCTTTTGTATAATATAATATAAAGCCAGCATTTAAGAATCTTTGTTTTTCAAAATACAAGTAATTTCGTAGGATACAAATATGGGATTTTTAGCTAAAATTTCATTGATGTTATAGATAATACCATTATCTAATAGTATTAAGTGCCAGTAGATCTCAGCTCTTCTAAACTATGTGAAGAACAGGCTGTAGCCATAGCTCCAGTAGTCACATTACAATTCGGAGGCATTGGCTGAATTGTTTTCCAGATTTTATTATGGACTTTCAGACAAAGGGAAATTGAGAGAATGGTATACTAACTACCTTGTTTCCATCATCTAGATTCAACATGGGTTAGTTTTGTGTTTGCTTTATCTCTTTTTGTGTGTTGAATCATTGTTTTTTTATTTTTTCTTGATTGGACGTACTGTGGTTTATTTAGGCAATCTCTAGTTAATGGACATGAGGCTTATCTTCTGCTGTTTTAGATAGTATAATTTTGTCATTTTTGCCTTTGTGTGGAGGTGTACTTTTTTGCTTGATCTGACCTAGTGCATCAAAGGACAAGAGCTCACAGAATTTTGCTAGTTATTGCCAAATTTCCTCCATGGTTGTACTGTCTGTACTCCAGAGTATGAGAGTGTCTTTCTCCACAACACTCCCAAACGAGTTGGTCTCAGACTTTGTGGATATTTTTTTTTTTTTTGTATCCTTAATTAATTTTTAGAGTATGGAAAGGATGTTAGGAAGAAGTGTCTTATTTTGGATGACCTCTGTGATCATAGGCTGAAATGTATATAAAGAATTTTGTTTTGTATTTATATTTTATATAGTTTAATGAAACAGGTGAGAGACTGATGCTGATGGGGACGGAAGAGTGGAAAGGAGTAAGCAAAAGCATTCTCAGGGATCATGAAGTCGACAGGACTGTTGTCCTGACTAACTAGGAATATTTTTAACAATGAAGTTTAAAAATAATCTTTCTAAGAGTGTCTTTAATGACTCATAACATTTTTCTCAATGAGAATAGGGATCTGCTGCATTAAATTTAACGAGTGAATCCAGATTATTTCCTTAATAAAACTTATAAGCAGCAAGAGATTAGACCTTGTCTGGTCTAAAAGAAGTTTGCACTCAAGAGGTTGGCTTACACTGTGTCCCTTTCTGTCCTCATTGTAGGATAAACGTGTGATGTGATTTTGTGTTTACATGTGTGTGTATCATATCGTTGTTGCATTATTATAGAATTAAAGGAAACTTAATTTAAATTTTAAGAGCAGTATACCTGTCTTTCCAAAAAAAATATATATATATATATCATTTATTCCTTAGATGGTTTGATACAGAACAACTTTTCTTCTCATTTTGAATTTGGAAGTACTATACAACTGAATATAAAGAGGAACAAAAGGTATCAAAACCAAACTTGTGATTCTCTGCTCATGTGACATAAACCAGCTTTGTATATTACCTGAAATATAGTTGGGGTTAGTATAGAAGGTAAACCTGGCTTGACAGTTTGTTCGTAAGTCACTGAGTGGCAGTATATTGGGCGTATCTGGTGTCAATGCAGGGAGGGCCCTCTGGTGGCACCATTGTCACCTGCCCCCTCTTCATTGCCGACCACTCCTTGGTTGGGGTGAGGGGCTGGGCAGATGCTGCCTTTGGGTTGTAACTCCTCTGACTTTATTCTTCTTCTAATGTGTTCGCAGGAGAAGGCAATGGCACCCCACTCCAGTACTCTTGCCTGGAAAATCCCATGGATGGAAGAGCCTGGTAGGCTACAGTCCATGGGGTCGCTACGAGTCGGACACGACTGAGCAACTTCACTTTCACTTTTCCCTTTCATGCACTGGAGAAGGAAATGGCAACCCACTCCAGTATTCTTGCCTGGAGAATCCTAGGGACGGCGGAGCCTGGTGAGCTGCCGTCCATGGGGTCGCACAGAGTCGGACACGACTGAAGCGACTTAGCAGCAGCAGCAGTAGCAGCAATGTGTTCACAAGGATCTTTCTTGAACTGCTTGTTCTGTGGCTTTGTTATCTTCAGTGGACACCTGCCTCCTTTTAATAAGTCCCTGTTATAGGTCTATACTGGGCTTCCCTTGTGGCTCAGCTGGTAAAGAATCTGCCTGCAATACGGGAGACCTGGGTTCGATCCTTGGGTTGAGAAGATCCCCTTGAGAAGGGAAGGGCTACCCACGACTTTCATTTTCACTTTCACAGGTATATACTACAGAGAACTTCCTCCTATAAGTGTCCTGTTCTCTATCTAATTAAACAGAGGAGGTTCTGAGGCTTCATGGTCACCCTGTTCCATGTTTTCATTTCCCCTTTTATTATGTCACACATTCACAAGTTCAGTTCAGTTCAGTTGCTCAGTTGTGTCCGACTCTTTGCGACCCCGTGAATCACAGCACACCAGGCCTCCCTGTCCATCCCCAACTCTCGGAGTTTACCCAAACTCATGTCCATTGAGTCGGTGATGCCATCCAGCCATCTCATCCTCTGTCATCTCCTTCTCCTCCTGCCCTCAATCTTTCCCAGCATCAGGGTCTTTTCCAATGAGTCAGCTCTTCGCATGAGGTGGCCAAAGTATTGGGAGTTTCAGCTTCAACATCAGTCCTTCCAGTGAACACCCAGGGCTGATCTCCTTTAGGATGGACTGGTTGGATCTCCTTGCAGTCCAAGGGACTCTCAAGAGTCTTCTCCAACACCACAGTTCAAAAGCATCAAATCTTAGGTGCTCAGCTTTATTCACCGTCCAACTCTCACATCCATACATGACCACTGGAAAAACCATAGCCTTGACTAGACAGACCTTTGTTGGCAAAGTAATGTCTCTGCTTTTTAATATGCTATCTAGGTTGGCGAAAACTTTTCTTCCAAGGAGTAAGCATCTTTTAATTTCATGGCTGCAATCACCATCTGCAGTGATTTTGGAGCCCCCAAAAATAAAGTCTGACACTGTTTCCACTGTGTCCCCATCTATTTCCCATGAAATGATGGGACCAGATGCCATGATTTTAGTTTTCTGAATGTTGAGCTTTAAGGCAACTTTTTCACTCTCCTCTCTCACTTTCATCAAGAGGCTTTTTAGTTCCTGTTCACTTTCTGCCATAAGGGTGGTGTCATCTGCATATCTGAGTTATTGATATTTCTCCCGGCAATCTTGATTCCAGGTTGTGCTTCTTCCAGCCCAGTGTTTCTCATGATGTACTCTGCATATAAGCTAAATAAGCAGGGTGACAATATACAGCCTTGACGTACTCCTTTTCCTATTTGGAACCAGTCTGTTGTTCCAGGTCCAGTTCTAACTGTTGCTTCCTGACCTGCATACAGGTTTCTCAGGAGGCAGGTCAGGTGGTCTGGTATTCCCATCTCTTTCAGAATTTTCCAGTTTATTGTGATCCACACAGTCAATGGCTTTGGCATAGTCAATAAAGCAGAAATAGATGTTTTTCTGAAACTCTCTTGCTTTTTCGATGATCCAGCGGCTGTTGGCAATTTGATCTCTGGTTCCTCTGCCTTTTCTAAAACCAGCTTGAACATCTGGAAGTTCATGGTTCATGTATTGCTGAAGCCTGGCTTGGAGAATTTTGAGCATTACTTTACTAGCATGTGAGATGAGTGCAATTGTGCGGTAGTTTGAGCATTCTTTGGCATTGCCTTTGATTGAGATGAAAACTGACCTTTTCCAGTCCTGGGGCGACCGCTGAGTTTTCCAAATTTGCTGGCATTTGAGTGCAGCACTTTCACAACATCATCTTTCAGGATTTGAAATAGCTCAACTGGAATTCCATCACCTCCCCTAGCTTTGTTCATAGTGATGCTTTCTAAGGCCCACTTGATTTCACATTCCAGGATGTCTGGCTCTAGGTGAGTGATCACACCATCGTGATTATCTGGGTCGTGAAGATCTTTTTTTGTACAGTTCTTCTGTGTATTCTTGCCACCTCTTCTTAATATCTTCTGCTTCTTAACAGAATGGTCCTACCATTTCTGTCCTTTATCGATCCCATCTTTGCATGAAATGTTCCCTTGGTATCTCTAATTTTCTTGAAGAGATCTCGAGTCTTTCCCATTCTGTCATTTTCATCTATTTCTTTGCATTGATCGCTGAGGAAGGCTTTCTTATCTCTCCTTGCTATTCTTTGGAACTCTGCATTCAGATGGGAATATCTTTCCTTTTCTCCTTTGCTTTTCGCTTCTCTTCTTTTCACAGCTATTAGTAAAGCCTCCTCAGACAGCCATTTTGCTTTTTTGCATTTCTTTTCCAGTGACAAGAAAACACGGTAGTGGGAGATGAAAGTAGTTTATCACTTGCTCGACGTCTTCGTCAGCAGTAAAGTCACTTTTCTGGCATAGGCCACAGAGCCCATCATCTTTGTTTCTGTTCAGATTGTTTGAAACACAGCGCTCTTTGAATCTATGGATGAAGATAGTGGAAATGTTTTCCTAGGCCACAAGTACACAGTTGAATAATACCAGACAGTTACTCTCTGTTTGTTTGTAGATAGCCATGACATTGACAGTGTTACTTACCATTTATTGTTTTTTTTAAAGAAATATTTAAACAGGCTTTTTTAAAAGAAAAAGATGAACAAAGTTTGTTTTTTAGAGTAGTTTTAAGTTAAGCTTTTTTGGAAAGAAGTTCACATATTATTTGAAAGACATATGACTAGGATTAATAAATAAATCTGAATTACGTATTTTTACGTGAATTTTATAAAGAACCTTAAAATGGAACATTTCAGGCGTTCATAAAGATAATAGTACAGTGAAACCCGGATGCCCATTGCCCAGCTTCAGCACTGTCAGCACTTGGCGTTATTTCCCCTTGCCACCTTTTGTTTGTTGTCCCTGAAATTATGCTCTTTTATCTATAAATACTTCTATTTTTTTTTGCTTATTTCATCAGGCAGTCCTGTATAACTTTAAAAATTACAGTGATTGAGGTCATTTCATGGTATCCTGGTTTCCCAGAAAGCACTGTTTTCTAAAATTAGTTCAGAGAACTTCCTGTGAGAGACTCACACATCAGGAGGCCTCTACTTCTGAGGGGTCTCTGTTTTGGGGAAAGTTATCTTAGAATCAGGCATAAATGATAAGACAGTGAGTGTGGTAAGGAGGAGGTTGCCATGGGTCTCTTCTGGCCCCATCTTCTTTGTTTTCCGTCATCTGACCCCATGGAGAACTGAAAGGAAGTAGTAGTATATTGAGAATAACAGACTGTTGTCTTACTCCAGCCACCAGGTGGTGCTGTAGATACAGAACAGATATGCTCTTAACATCCAGGCTCAGTCCCTATGGCATGTGTGTTTACAGCCTAAGAAGTATGGATAATGCTTTTCTTCTGCCATTTATAAGAATTACTTTGCATTGAGGCATTGAACATGATAATTACAAATGATTCTTTGCTTGTTAAAGATGTAAGTATTTTCCACAACTTAACCTAGAGAGAAGCTTTCAGATTTGTTTTCCCTTCTTAATAGCCTTACTCTATGTATATGAAAATAATAACAACAGCTTATGTTTAGAAAATTATTCACTGTATCGTACTGACATTTTCCTTCAATTATGCAGAGAAACCAGACAGTTTTGTATAGGATAGGTGTATACTATTTTATAAATACCTAACTGTCATAATCAATAGCATTTGAGTGCTGGCAAAGGGTGAGCATTTTGAAATCTTAAGCTGTTTTTCTCAGGCTACTTTTTGAGTACTGTAGAGGGCTTGGAGTGGAGGGCGGCATCTGGACCACTTAGAGAGCCCCGTCCTGTGAGCAGCCGCGAAGCCAGGGCAGCTCTGTGTTGTGGTCTCTTGAGGTGTGCTGCACGACATTTTATATTAATACTAGTTAAATTATCAAAGTTTTAAAATCATTTACTTAAATTAGAGCAGAGGCCATGGTTTTATCCCCATGTCATACTGTTAATTCTGAGGAAGATGTGTAGGGGTAGAGTTAAATCAGCAGTGGGAACATTTTTTTCAAAAAGTTCTTTCTTTAGGTCAAGAATTTCCAAAACTTGTCTCATATCATAAAATCATAGCATCATAAAACATTAGAGATAGAAGGACGACCTTCATGATTGTATAGAGGGTATAGATAGGGTATGGATTCACTCCTCTTACTTAGAGAATGAATTTGTCCAGGGTAACACAGGTGGTGAGTGGCAGAGCAGTGTCTCCAGATTTAAGTGCTTTTTGCACTAGACCGTGGTGTTGCCATGTGAAAGCATGAAAGTGGGTCGAAATAATTAACCTCAAATAACCGACACCAGTGAATGAACTGTTCAACGAAAAGCAAAATTTCCAGACAATTGAAACATTTTCATTGTTAAGATCTTATATATTCTGATCATTTGAAATGAGTCTTTTCCAAATGTACTGTGTTCTTCCCTGCCTTCTGTCCCAGAACACTGAGCAATACTTGTGATAGTGGCGTTCATATTCCTCAGGCGTATTCTGCCATCACAGCATTTCTATGTACCACATGCCCTCACACTACTGCTTCTTTTCTAAAGTTACTCTATTTTCATACTGTTTCCCTTCTCTTTTTGTGCTCATTTTTTGCAGTGTTTGTCTAGTTTGGCATTCTTGCCCTTCCTAATTTGTGGTTTCTTGATGTGTTTGTAAAAATATTTATTGGGCACATACTGTGTGTCTTGTGGAGTCTGAGAGGCATTTGCTCTGGTCAGCAGATGAGTGAGTAAGTCAGATCAGTGATCCCTTGTTCTTGTGGCGCTCACATCATAGGGTGGGTGGGAGTGGTCAGAGGTAGTCATTCGAGAGTAACTGTACTAAATGAGCAAATTACACAGTAGGTCAGCCCCAGGTAACTGTAACTGTAAAGAAGGCAGAACAGGTGTAAGAGAAGAGTGGTTTAGTTACTGGCTTGGAAACTGGATCACCAAGTTAATTGTTAGTAAAGTTAACAGTCAAGGGGAATGGGAAAGGGAGCTGGAGGGTTTCCTCTGCGTATTGGGGACAGAAGCACTAGGACATGCCTTTCTGAGTCCTCATTTTAACCTTTATTGCTTTCTTCTGGGGTTTGAATGTCTGAAATTCTAGAGTAGTTTGCTAACTGATCTCTAGTTGAGGTATAATTTAATATAAGTTACTTTTATAGTTAATATATACCTATTTATACTGTCTTCTGGAAGCTGAGGAATGAGACCATGAGCAGCATGTTTGGTGTCAAATTTAACATGTGGCACTGAGTGGACGCTGATTCTTGATTAACCACCTGCAGGAGGAGAGACGTGCCCTGTCATAAATGATCTGGGTTGAATAGTGTGAAGATGATACCAGTACTAGTAGATAGCCTCGGTGTGTTGATCGTTCTGCACATTTTGGATAAGAATATTGATGCAAGTCTTAGTAACATCACAGGTAACAGTGTGGACTCTGATCAGACACTTGCCTTAAGTCTCATCTTCCCCACTTATTAGCTGTGTGGCTTGGAGCAGGTTTCTGCTTCCTCTGCTTTCCGCTCTTCAGGTTCCTCATTTGTGAACATGGGGAGAACAGCACATGGGGCTCGTTGTGAGAACTAAGTCAAGGTAAAGGTGCTTGGCTAAATAATCATCGGCTAAACTTGAGTTGCTGGGATGTGGACGATGATAAACCATTAGGAAGCATCAGAGATAACCGAGGTCAAGGGCAAACAAGTGATACTTCCAGTCCAGCCAGTCAGCATTTGGAAATTATAGTTTTCCTCGTTCTGTTTTTCCATTTTAATTTTTATATTTGTTTGAATTAAAAGATCTCATATGTTTTAAATTTTAATATTAAATTAGAGTTAGTTCTTTCAAAGGAAAAAAGTAGTAATACTCAAAACCATTCAGTTTGGTTCATCAATGTGTAATTTTACTCTTTAAAATCCTATTATACTACCTGAAACTTCTAAAAGATACCATTTGGTGAAGATTCATATGTATATTTCTTAATTGCTTTACTTAGAACTGGAAATAAAGGAACTGTGGATGTTTCTGTGCCTTGCCTCTGGTGGTGGAGCTTCTTGCTTATTCTGCGAATAGATCCCTCCTTTTGAAAAATAAACTATATTTTATTAGACTACCATAATCTATGGTTTAATTTGTGTTCATACACTGACTTATAAAAATTCTCTGCCAGAGTCAAAAGAAATGCACAGTGCATAGTGCCAGGAATGGAGTAGATGCCCAGTGGAACATTCATTGAATGAATAGGCAGCTGAGTTGACCATTTTTCAGAAACAGCTGGAGAGAGAACTCACTGTTGCCAAATGGAAAACTACAAGAAAGAAAATGTGTTCTTGAAACCTGTGATGTGAAACCAAAGGAAAATTCATATGATGTCAAAGCTCTTAACAGTTGTCCTTCTGTACGAAGTAAAAGCTGAGGGAGAGTGTTGAGAAAGTTAAGCACGTTTTAGTGCGTGTAAAGCTCACGTGAAAGGGATCATCTTGTTGGGAGCACCATTGCCGTTTGTCTGTAGTTTTTGTATTTCAGGTCTGCTTTTTCCATTAAGTCTGAGGAACCTCTAGTTTTACGACCTCCTGGTAATGACTTGACAAGTGAACAATGCCACCTATTGAGGACTGGCTGGCCTAAACAAGGAAAGTTTGTGTTTTTGCTGTGGAAATTCATTTGATATGCCAAATAACTTAGCTAACTGCTTGCATGATTAAAAAGCAGTTGATTTCCTTCCAGTCAGTAGTTAATTATAAAAGTTAAACACATACATTATATATGTGATTTTTAAAATCCAGAATATGTCTAGGTCTATAAATATTGTCTGTTAAGTAACATACACACTGGCTTTTCCGTGACAGTCCTTCTAGAAACAGCTCCAAGTTTCACACTTAAGAGTGGCTCCGTGTGCGTGTCTCCTGGGCTGTGGCGGAGTGCGATTGTTCTGTTCAACCAGTCGTATAAATGTGTGATTCCCAGCAGGTTCCAATCACCGTGGTAGGTCCTGGGGACGCATAGATGAATAAGACGTGGTCCTCTGTACATTTTAGCTAACCAGTATTTTAAAGACTTCTTTTCAGAAGTTTGCATTAATGTTTAAAATGTTAAAATAGCAATAATATTTAAAGAGTATTGGAAATATTGGGTTGCCCCAAAAAGTTCATTCAGGTTTTTCCAGAGCATCTTATGGAAAAACCCAAATGAACTTTTTGGTCAACCCAATATACGTACCTGGCATGATACGGAGATATTTGATCTTGCTTGGAATCGGTTGGTCTGATAAATATCTAAAGCAGTGCCTAGAGCCATTATTAGTATGTTTGTTAATGTAGTCAAGTATTTTTAATAATAATTCAATTGCTGATAATATATTCAGTTTCTTAGTGCTGTGGCCAGAGAGCTTTTAAAGTAAATTTTATTTTAGCTGTGCTTTCTTGCTAATATTTATTTCTAGGTTTTGTCGTATTTACTGCTATCCCTAATTCATGTCATTCAGATTTTTGGAAGATACCATTTTTCAAGGTCAATTTGAATTCTTCTGTCAACTTAGTGCCATTTAACTGATACCTAGTTTTGTCCTCAGTAATCTTTTGAGTAGTTGCTTGTCAGAAATAATATTGGGAGTTTCCCTGCAGGAAATTAAAGGAGTGTATTGAGGACATAGGTGGTCCTGGGGAGATCTGATGAAAAGGGCAAAGGTGTTTCTTCATGTGATACCGGCTTTCGGTTTCCGATGACTGCATCTCTGTGACATCTCACTATGAGCAGATGATCCAGTTTTGCAAAATAGCCAGTGGCCTTGAAGACAATAGGCAAAAAGAGTTGAAAATTTGTTTATTTGTTTATGAATTGATTAATCCAATTCACAAATGAATGAATGCATCTAGGCAGGCAAGCAGCAAATATTCGTTGAGTCCCTGGCACCATGTGGCAGGTGTCACTTTAGGCTCTGAGGATGTAGCTCAGAGAACAGGAGAGAAACACTCTTTCCCTCGGGGAGATTATGTGATAGTGAGGAGGATGAATAAACCAGTAAGTGTGCTGTAGAGTGTTAGGGTAATGTGCACTAACAAGAAAGTGAAGAAGAGGTGAGAGACGGGGAATGGTGGTGGTGATAATTATATGAAGATGTCAGGAGAGGCTCTGAGGAAAGGGGCTGCTTTTCAGGCCCCTGGATAAAGAGCATGTACCTGTGCTTATCTTTGGGTGGTACATCTCAGGCGTGATGTGTTCACGGAACAGCAGGGACACTGCTGAGGCTGGAAAACAGAGTAGGGCGTCTCCCGTCCTGTCTTTGTCGCCTGTGAAGGTTTTGTTTTTCTAATCTCCCATTTGCTATTCATTGGCTGATATTCATTATCATAAAAATGTGTATGTTTTGTTGTAGACTTGATACCTGAACACCTATATATCACCACATTTTAGTGTTGTTTTGTGACACTGATACTTGGTATCCCTGGGCTTTGTTGCTTCCTTGGTCAATTCTGATGAGTAGTGCTGTTTGGTTATGGATGTAACAAAGGGAATCATGGATTGGAAAAAGCATCTAGGTTCTATCCCTAGTTTTGTTGCTAACTGTAAAATATTCTGGACCGCAGTTTATCTAGATGTAAACTAAAGGAGTTGGATTAGATAACTGCCAAGATTCCTCTTAACTGTATAATTCTGTGATTTCAATGATTTTTACAAAAATTCCCCAGGAGAAATTCAATACTTTCTATTTCCTTTTTTAAAGATAGTTTTAAAAATATTTATTGATTTATTTGGCTGCACTGGGTCTTGGTTGCTGCTCGCGGGCTTTCTCTAGTTGCCGTGAGTGGGGTCTCCTCTCTAGCTGCGGTGCGCGGGCTTTTCATTGCGTTGAGTCCTCTTGTTGTGGAGCACAGGCTCTAGGGCCTGTGGGATTCAGTAATTGCGGCTCGTGGGCTCCAGAGCACAGGCCCTGTAGTTGTGGTGCATGGGCTTAGTTGCCCTGCAGCATGTGGGATCTTCCCGGACCAGAAATCAAACTACTGTCCCCTGCATTGAAAGGCAGATTCTTAACCATTGGACCACTGGGGAAACCCTGAAATTCACTTTTAACTTTATATATAGTGAGGTGCACAAATCTTAGATGTACAGCTTATTGAATTTTACATATTATGTGCTCATTTTTGACCTTTCTGAAATTAAAAATATATGTATTTTCCATCCGTGGTTGAGTCTGTGGATGGCAGAATATGGAGGGCTGCCTGTACGTGCATATTCTAAATATCTTTTCCCAATCTGGAAATGCCTATATTCAATACCTAGGCAAGTATTTTTAGAAGAATGTAATTTTAAAGCTTTTCCATTTGTTGCATTTTTTTTATACTTAATTTATAGATTAAGAAAGCAACAGATAAAGGTTTCTCTTACTACATAAAAATTTGGTCCCAACATTGACTGTAAAGAAATGCTAAGATACATTTTCTCTTAAACACACTTCTAAACTTACTTCCACACTTCTTGTGAGATATTTTTAATATTTTGTGCTGGTTCTCAACTTACTTAATGTTACAAACAAGCAGGTGATAGGGTCCTGTGGTAGAATGATTCTCTCATTAGAGAAGCGAACAGCTCAGTGCACGATGTCACCAGCATTTGTATCTTTCTGTAGAGGGTATTCCTTTTAGTGACTTTGCCAAGAACTCCTTTTGTTTGCATTTTAATTTGAACTCTGTTTGTGGTGATTTTTTTCACTGCTGGTAGTGTTGAAAAGCAACAAAATTCTTTAAGATTCCATTCTCTTTGAGTGCACCTCTTCAAACTATAGAATTATGACTTTCTTTCCTGGATTTATAGACTCATGTTTCAAATGTAACCTTTTAATTTTAGAAACAAACACCAAAGTTTGAGGTAGTAAATAATGAAGTTTTAGTAAGTTCAGATGTACACTATTTGTGTTAATGGATACAGAGCCACTATTTATAAAATATGCAATTATTAGAGTGAACACATGAGGAAGGTGTTAGTAAATGACTTAATTATAGCTCAAATCCCTGTTGCTCTTAGAAATTGGGGGAAGAGTTGCAAGTAGTAAAAGAATATGCACTGAAGTAGCTCACTAATTAGGATGTGCGTTAGCAAACTGGAATCAACACTATGAGCAAAACATATATAGCTCACTCTGTGTTAGTGTTAATGGACTTTTGTGATTCTGGGCAGGTATTAATCTTTCAAGAGTCATTTGGTACAGTTCTTTACATGATGTGGACTTGAGTGTTAATCCCTTCACCATCCCAAAGTGCAAGGATCCCCTTAGGAGATATTATTGGCTGGGGACCACGACTCTTAATTAAAGTGGGGGGGAAGAGCCATTGACTCATTGATAATTTATATTAGATTTTTCAGACACTAAACAGCCATGCTGAATATTTTCAGTGAGCATTTCTATTACGTATAGATGGGGAAAAATGGTTCATAGCTGGCAGTGGCCAGTGTTTTCTTAGAATAAGTTTTGTGGAATATTGGTTCTGTGAAATGGTAATAAATGTTACATGAAATTAAAAGCCAACCAACAAACAGAACTCTGGTTATGTAATTTTGCAAAGGACTAGATTAAATGAAGCTGAAGGGTTTTTTGTTTTTCCAAGTTTATTGGGATACAGTATAGTTTTTTGTTTGACTGCAGGGATTCTCAGGGCCTGTAATTTGTCTGTATATCTTGTACTTCTTTCTGTAAGATGAAGAAGGGGAGGTGAGACAGCAATAGTATGCAGCATTTCTCAAACTTATTTGGCCACAGAGTCATTTTTTAGAGTGTCTTGGGAACTTGGCATGCCAGAGGACACCATGGTTGAAGGTAATTAGGCTGAAATGGTTTTGTGGATAGAAAACTAAGACAGATAATTTAAGTACTCAAGTAGCTAGAGCTAGTAAGTTTCCAGACTAATTCTTAGATCACTGTTCTTTCCATCATAAAAAAAAAATGTAATGGCTCAGAAGACATAGGTTTAAATATGTTAGACTGTAAATAAGGCTTTCATTGTCATCTTTTAAGATTTACTGAAGCTTCATGTCCTGTCCAAGGTTCTAGGTCTAACCAGAAAAGGCAGTACAGGTGGTCATTTCTTTCAGCTGCATTGCTCACAGATGGAATAGGGAATAGCTGTAAAGGTGAATTTGCAGAATTACCTAAATCTGCTCTTTTTACTCCCCACTAAAATTAGGATAACAGGGTCTTAGTTCTCAAACCTTAGTTTTGACTTCCTATTATGTACAGGTTTAATTTTCATTCCATTGATGACTTCTTAAATGGGATGGGGAGAGAGTTTAGCTTAATATAATTGACTCTTAATTAAAGCTTCCATATTCCTGATAGAAAAAACTTTAATGTTTTACATTTTGTATGATTTAGCTTGCTCGTTACAATTTTAAAGAAATATCTTATTAGATCATAGCCTAATATGGTCAGACTTCTCCTTTTTTAAGCAGTTAGACGTGACTGAGCACAGGACAGCACACCATGTACTAGGGTGACAGGCTAGGAAACAGGAGCAGCAGAAGTATTTTGTTAATGCAAGAAAATTCTGGATGATTCATGTGAGCAGTTTTAAGACTTAGAATTACACTTTGACAAATAGGTACACCTCACTGATACTCTTTGGTTTAGGGGATAAACTGTGGCTTACCTTATAAAAAATGCTGTTTGGTGCTTCTTCTTTATATAGGAACTTAACATGATCCTTATTATACAGAAAAAGGCATTTCAGGAAGATATTAGCTTAAATTACTTATATGTTGAATATTTAACATTATAAATATAAATAGTTGATTATATTAATAGTTTTCCTGGGCTATTCTGGCAAAATTAGTAGTGTGTATTCTTCTTTTTATTCCCCCACTCCTCTCTGCCCCCCAAAACTGACATTGTTTATAACAAGTCTTGGAAAAAGAAAGAATTTACTAATTGTAAGTGACAGGAGGTTTAACTACAATTTTGTGTGCTTGGAAAACTGTTTAGAAAATTTTGGTAAGCATTAAGTGCTTCTTTGAAAGGAATGAGGTGTTATGAGATAGGCTGCCAATGATTAATAGAATAATGGTACTAGGAGTGGTGAGTTAGAATGCTGTAAGAGAAGCAAGGTTAGTGAGTGACTTTGTAGTGATAGTATTGATCTGTATGTATCCCTTTCCTCTCTTTATTTTTTCCAGTTTTATTGAAAAATGTAAATAATTTACATATAGAGCTGTGTAAGTTTAAGATGTACAGTGTAACGATTTGACTGACACCATGAACTGATGATCTTAATAAATTTAGTGAACATCCATCATCTCATTAAGATACAAAGTTAAAGAAATCAAAAATTTTTTTTCCTTGCAATGAGAACTCTTAGGATTTACTGTTAAAAACTTTTGTATATAGCATAGAGCAGTGTTAATTATGTTTATCATGTTGTGCATACAACTCTAGTACTTAATTATCTTATAACTGGAATTTTGTACTTTTTGACTGCCTTTATCCAGTTTTCCTTCCCCCTTCCACTGCCTCTGGTAACCACAAATCTGATTTCTTTTTCTATGAGTTTTTGTTTTTGAAGTGTAACTCTTCTACAAGGCTATATTAGTTCCTGTTACACAACATGTGATTTGCTATTTCTATGCATTTCAGAATGATCATCATGATAATTCTCATTATGATCTGTCACCATACAAAAGTGTTGCACTGTTACTGTATACCTCATACCTGTGACTCATTTATTTTGCAACTGGAAGTTTATACCTCTTAATTTCCCTCAGCTACTTCTCTCCCCCCTCACCCTCTTCCCCTCAGGCAACCACCTGCTGGTTCTCTGTGTCTATAACTTTTTCTGTTTATTCATTTGTTTTGTTTTTTAGGTTCCAAATATGAGTTAAATCATACTGTATTTTTCTTTCTCTGACTTCTTTCATTTATCATATTATCCTCTAGGTCTATCCATTTGTTGGAAATGACAAGATTTCATTTTAATTAATTAAGTAATTGTTTAAGGCCACATGGCTTGTAGGATCTTAGATTGAAAGATTGAAAGAGATCAGAAGATTCCATTTTTTATGGCTGAGTGATATTCCATTGTGTGAGGACTTCCCTGATGGTCCAGTAGTTAAGACTCCACGCTTCCACTATAGGGGGCGCAGGTTTGATCCCTGGTCAGAGAATTAAGATATCCCACATGCTGCATGGCGCAGCCAAAAAAGAAAGTTCCATTTTGTGTGTGTGTGTGTGTACCACATCACTGTATCCCTCTGTTAATGGGCATTTAGGTTGCTTCTGTTTCTTAGTTAGTATAAATAATGCTGCAGTGAGCATATGGGTGCATGTATCTTTTTGAGTTAGTGCTTTCATATTCTTTGGATAAATACACAGGAGTGGAATTGTTTGATCTTAAGGTACATCTGTTTTTAATTGTTTGAGGAATCTCTATACTGTTTTCCATAATGGCTGTGCCAGTTTACATTCCTACCAACAGTGCACCTGGGTTCCCTTTTTTCCACGTTCTTGCCAGTACTTGTTTGTTGTCTTTTTTGTTAATAACCATTTTAACAGGTGTGAGGTTGATACCTCATTGTGGTTTTGATTTGCATTTCCCTGATGATAAGTAATGTTGAGCATCTTTTCATGTGCCTGTTGGCCATCTGTATATCTTCTTCGAGAAATGTCTAGTCAGTTCCTCTGCCCATTTCTTAATCGGGGTGTTTGTTTTCTTGATGTTGAGTTGTGTATTTTGGATAGTAACCCTGTATCAGATACATCGTTTGCAAATATCTTCTCCTATTCAGTAGATAACCTTTTTGTTTTGCTTCTCTGTGCACAAAGGTTTTTTAGTTTGAAGTAGTCTTATTTATTTTTGCTTTTATGTCCCTTGCCTGAAGAGACATCCCCCCAAAATAATACTAAGACTGATGTCAAAGAGTTACTGCCTGTGTTTTCTTCCAGAATTTTGTGGTTTCAGATTTTACATTTAAATTGAAATCTTTACATGGAGAGGAGGCTTGTGGTTGCCAAGGAGGAAGAAGTGTTGGGGGGGAAAGATTGGGAGTTTAGAATTAGCAGATGCAAACTATTATATATGAATGGAGAAACAACAGGGCCCTACTGTGTCGCTCAGAGAACTGTATTCAATATCCTGTGATAAACCATTATGGAAAAGAGTATGAAAAAGAATTTATATATATGTATGACTGAGTCACTTTGCTGTACAGCAAAAATTAATACAACAGTGTAAATCAACTATACTTCAATAAAATATTTTTTAAAATAAATAAATTTAAGTCTTTAATGGATTTAAAATTTACTTTTGTGCTTGATGTGAGAGAGTAGTCCAGTTTGATTCTTTTCCGTGTAGCTGTCCAGTTTTCCCAGCACCATTTATTGAAGAGACTGTCTTTCCCCCATTGTGTATTCTTGCTTCCTTTGTTGAGGCTTTATCTTTAATTTTTGCCGTTTTAAGTAGGGTATGTCTTTTGTGTGGTCTTCTTTCCATTGATCCTGTTTGGGCTGTCTGTGCTTCCTGGACTTAGATCTGATTCCTCTTACAGGTTAGGGAAGTTTTCAGCTGTTGATACTATGTATGTATATTTTCTCTACCCTTTGTCTCTCTCTCTCCCCTCCTTCTGGGACCCCTGCACGTGAGAATGTTAGTACCTGTAATGCTGCATGAGGTCTCTTAAGCTGTCCTCATTTTTTTTTTTCTTTCTTTTTTTAAAAATTATTTATTTATTAATGTTTGACTGCGCTGGGTCTTTGTTGCTCTATGTGGGCTTTCTCTAGTTTCCTGGGCTCAGTAGTTGCGCCTCGCACTCTGTAACGTGGGCTCAGTAGTTGAGGCTCACGGGCTTAGTTGCTCCACGGCATGTGGGATCTTCCTGGAGCAGGTATGGTGAACCTGTGTCCCCTGCATTGGCCGGCGGATTCTTAACCACTGGACCACCGGGGAAGTCCTTACTCTTTTTTTCTGTTTAGCTTCAGTGATTTCCACTGTTTACCTTCCGGCTTGCCGATCTCTTCCTCCCTGTCATCTAATCTACTGTTGATGCCTGATAGTGTTCTTGTTATTTTAGTTATGGTATTCTTCATCTCTGTTTGGTTCTTTTTTGTATTTGACGTTTTCTCTTTGTTAAAAACATCTAACTTCCCACTCTGTTCATCTGTTCTGTCCCAAGTTCTTTGAGCATCTTTATGATCATCAGCTTGACCTCTTTATCAGATAGATGGCATATCTCCACTTCACTTCGTTCTTCTTCTAGGGTTTTATCTTATTCCTTTGTTTGAAACATGTTCTTCTGACACCTAATTTGCTGTTTTTAATTCTATGTATTTGGTAGGATGGCTACATTTTCCTCCTCTTTCAGATATAGCAAGGGAGACACCCTTACAAATGGAGATTTCCATTACCAACGTATAATGTTTTCTTGCAAAGGGGCAACTCCTACTTGGTTTTCAGAGTTTTCTCCAGTCTGCTATATCTTAAAAATAGCCAGCTTAGATAATATTCCAAACAGACACATTTTGGGGTGGCAAATTCTCCCCTTATATTATAGCTGGCTCTATTTTTTAGAGAAGTTTACATTCACAGCAAAATTGAACAATTTTTGATACTGATCTAACTTCATGGTATTTGTTAAAAGGTGTCTATTTTCGTTATCAATTTTAGTGTATATACAAAATGTACTTTGCAAATCATCTGCCTTTTTATGATTGTTGTTTTTCAAAGTATTACCTTCTTTTCTACTGAATATATTATGTGTCATTCGTTATGAATAAATTTACTAAATATTAGTAATTAGCTGGAGGGAAAATAGCAATGGGTTTTTCTGGTGCACTAAAGTAGGTGAAGCATTTTCGTCCTTTCTCATGTCCTGTGAATAGGATGGTGAATGTGTGCCTTGTGATTTGTTATTCTGTTTATACAGCCTTGCTGATTGAGAACTTTATATATTTCTTGTTTTGGCAGCATCAAAGAGGAAAAGAATTTTTAGGTCTGTTTTGAAAAAGAACTGTGACAGGAATGTTACATATATATACATGACAAAGATGTAAATTATTTGAGTTTCAAGGAGACAGTTATTTTCTTGCAGAGTATATGCTATTCTTTTGTTATTTAAAGTGACTTCTGTCAGACAAAAAATTAATCAGTCCGGTTGATCTAAGAAAGAAATAGAACCTTTTGTTCAAGCTAAAATGAGGATTATAACCTGGAAGCCTTTCAGAAAGCTCCAAGAAATATTCTGCCTGTTAGAAGTCAAAACACAGCTATAGAACTTTTATGACAGAGGGGCCTGTGCATTAAATGATATACAATCCAGATCTGCAGGTACAAAGTGATGGGTTGTGTGACCCCTTACAGGATCAAGAAGGAATGTTATCTTTGAAGCAGTTGTCTTGATGGTGCTGGGAAGATGTTGCTCTTCATGGTTGAGCAGGTATTTCTGCTCATGGGGGAGGTGTGATGGATGCATGATGCAGATAAACAGTGCGTGTTAGAGGGGAGAGAGGAGGCCGAAGGGCATGGAACTGCTTTTTATGTTTAAATTTTTCTTGTCTTGCCATAAAATATGAATTTTATTTCACACTTCCATCATAATTAATTCATTAATTACAACCGAACCAGAAATACTTCTAAATTCTAACTTAGTATGTATAATACAATTAACGTGCACATACTGGAGAAAAGCATGGAAACCCTACAGTAGCAACTTTCTCAACTTTAATATAAAAACATACCATGCCTCATTTTTCTCTACTGTGAAAACTGGGTAGTCTTTTAACTATCACTTTTTACTCTTGGGAGGAAGGATGGAGATTATTTTATTCTGGGCTAATGTAAAAAGAATCCAAGACTACAAAGGTTGCAATTTAAATTTCATTAGAATTATGTGCTTCATATCAGCATTATGAAATTAAAAAACTTTGGTATATCTTGCACTTTCAGACAGTTCTCTTTTAGCAGTTAACATAATTGAATTGCATATTAATATCATTTAAATTAAGAAAATCTTATAGTGCCTACATTTTATTTTACCCTATCATCTAAGACCTAGATGATGCCTACTAGTTAATTACGTGGCTTTGGCATACACTAGTAATCTTTTAGGAATTTATTTGCTTTAGATTTGGAGGTGGGAAATGTCTGGTATGTTTTTTTTTGTTTTTTTTTCTGGTATGGTTTTAAACTTTATTATGAAAATTTTAAACGTTCACAAAGTAGAGAGACTCGTATAATGAATCCTCATATATTCATCTCCTGTCCTCACTAGTTTCATATAATGTTGCTTCTTGTTTTATCTGCACATTCCCCACCATAACTTTCCTTCCAACCCCCAGTGCTTTTGAAGGAAATCCCAGACATCATGTAATTTCATTGAGAAATATTTCAATATTTATCTCAAAAAGAGAATCAAAATATCTATATTCCCAGTGAGTACTAGCTAGCTCTGTTGTGGAGAGGAAGTTCAAGAGTGCTTGCTAACTGGCCTGCCATCACATTGTGTTGTAGTTAATTTGCATTTAGTAAGATCCAGAGTTTATATTAATTGGCTTTTTTATTATTACAATAAGTCTCAAAGGATTTGGAGTGTTGATTTTGTAAATAACATCTAAGGAAACATGATTACCATTATGAATATGTATGAAGGTATGTGACAGTCCTTATCGCAGAGCTAACCTGCAATATGCTTTGTCATTTTTTTCAGGCTCCTCCCCAGTTCCAAAATTTGTTTCTTTATTTAAATGCTGAGAAACAGCATGTAACAGTTAGTTTCAGGTGAAATTTATAAGCCTGTATTTGTGTCAAAGAGAGAGAAGAGAAAAAAAATATGTGTATGAGGTTGAAAAAAGAGGAAGGGCAGAACAGCCTGGGTTCTAGAGAAATAACTTCCCCTTTAGTTCACTATCACTTAACCAACCTGCTCTCTCGGTCTTGACTTTTTAATTTCCCTCTGTTCTTGCTTTCCTTTTTGGTTTATATCTTTTTCTTCTCTTGGCATTTACTAACTTTGCCTGTGGCATTTATATTGTTGATTCCTCCTTTATTACATAGGGATTGTTTTATTACATAGAGGTTGTGAGATGAAACTTCAAAAAATAAAGTAGTTTATTTGTTGTGTTTTATTTGTTCTTATACAGATTTTGACAAATATTTAAACTCATGCTGTGGTCTAGATTGAACTTTTCTGTACTCTAAATGAATTATATAGTGTGCGAAGCATTATATATAGACATTTAGCTTCACTTTATGTACTCTTTTTGAAAAATTTTGTAGTAATTGTTCCTTTTTTGTGTGTTCTCTTTTGCTGCTCCTTTATTGGATGAAACTGGTTCTATTCGAATGTTGATTCAACAGTTCACAAGATTCCTTTGCAGCTCACCTTTGGAGGTAAGAAGTTACTCATTGACCTTAATATTGCTATTGGTATCTTTTGTGAAGCATTTATTTGATAATTTAGGAGTGATCATTTTGTCAGGATGCATATTCAATACCATAAATGAGATGAATGCAGACTTTGTTTTATAAGACTTCCAGTAGTTACAGAGCTATTCACCTTCACAACAGATCATTGCCCTCATTTTATCAGGTAGAGTGAAATCAGTCGATTTTACTTAGTTATTTTTTATTTTATTTGTTTATTTACTTATCTTTGGCTGTGCTGGGTCTTCAGTGCTGTGCGGGCTTTCTCTAATTGTGGTGAGTAGGGGCTACTCTCTAATTGCGGTGCTCGGGCGTCCTGTTGCTGAGCACATGCTCTGGGTCTCACAGGTTTCAGTGGTTGCGGTGCATGGACTCAGTAGTTGCAGCACATGGACTCAGCAGTTGCCACCACCAGGTTCTAGAACACAGGCTCAATAGTTGTGACTCATGGGCTTAGTTGCTCTGCAGCATGTGGGATCTTCCTGGATCAGGGATTGAACCTGTGTCTCCTGCATTGGCAGACAGAGTCTTTACCACTGAGCCATCAGAGAAGCCCAGATCAATCCATTTTAGAGTCTTGTTTTGTCTCCTTCCTCCCATAACAGTCTCACATTGACCTTATCCTCCGTAAACTGATAAACTGACCTTTGTTAAAGGGAATTTGGAGAAGTCTGGGCAGAGGCTGTCACCAAGGAGGTTTCAGTTAGTTTGAGAGAACTTTTTAAAATCGTGGATTGATTAGGGAAGAGCAAAGGACTTACTTGTATTGAGCTTCATTATAGCCCAGGCAGGCTTCTAGATATCTGACTCACTTTCTCATCTAATTCTCATAATGGTTCTGCAATTTAGAACTGAAAATCCAGTGATAAAGTTGTAAGATAACAAAAACTCTTAGATAATCAGAGAACCGGATGTGGGTGTGAGCTGTGGTTGAAAAGGAATTAATTGGAGAAGATGGTGCGACTTTGGGCAAGGAGTCGGAGAGGGGAAGCAGCGGGGCGCGTGGAGGGACATGGACTCAGTACCAAACCCGGGGTTCAGACGAGGTCTTCACTTACTAGCCGCACAACTCGGGGCAGTCGCAGAGTCCCTGAGCCTCAGCTTGCTTATCTTTAAGATACAGATAATGATTTCTGCTTCTCAAATGAGGCAGTGGACACGGGAGCAGTTTATAAAGTGCTATTCAAGTCTTACTGATATTTTGTGTTCTCCTCTCAGGCTGTGCTTTAGCCTCACATGATAAGACTCTGTCCCTGCCTTTCACTTGTCCTTCCTTTTGCCTCTATTGTTTACCTCATTCTGTGTTCCCTTCCCCACCCCCAACCTCTCCAGATCACATCCTGCTTCAAGCCGAGCCTAGATGCTGTATTGTCTGCCAGGCCCTCTCTGACCGCTCCACATAGAGGCAGTTGTTCCCTTCTCTGTTTCCATATTATGTTCTCTGATTATTGAAGCTACTGTTGTTACGTGGTATGGCCCACCCTCCTGGTGGCCAGCTTGAATGAGTTCCAGGGGGAAGCGGAGCAGACCGGAGGGGTAGTACCATTCAGGTTTGGTTCCATTTTCTACGTCCAGCAACCAGGGAGAAACAGAGCCTGGAAAGATTCTGGGCTTTGAAATGAGAGATCCTTGGGTGACACATGAGCAAGTCATCTCATCTTTTAATTAATGTAAAAAATGGAGATAATAATAATACTTACAGGGTTATTAAAATGAAATGAGATAATGTGTGATAAACGCTAAGTATAATACTTGTCACATAGAGTTTTAAATGAATTTTGGTGTAAAAGCAATAAAAGTTAAAACTATATCATAAGAAACTTGAAGACAATGTAAACTATATAGTCTACTCTTTAGTTGATAAAGTGCTTTCTAAACATAGAATGAGAAATATCACAAAGGAAAAGATGGAAAAATGAAATTTGATTTTGTTAAAAATCCATGATTTGGTTCATGAAAACATGCATAGTTAAAAGGCAGTTTGGGAAAGTGTCATAAAACTATTATTGTACTTAATATAAACTTAGAATCAGTTTTTAAGTGTAATGTTGTCTTTTGACTGAGATGTACATCAGGGAAATTTCCAATGTCAAAACAGGGTCTAGTCTTGAGAAAAAAAGGGACTGGCAGGAGCTTAGAAGAAAAGATCGTGTTGATAATGCTTAAGGCTGGACTCTCACTTAAGCAAGAGCTCAGAGGAGTAGCCAGAAGTAGGAGTTTTGAGCAGAAGGCATTTGGGCTGGATGAATTTACTTGCACAAGGATTAAATGAGGAGGCGGGAGCTTGATGTCTGCCTCACTGGGACAAAGGACCAGTTTGAAGATTTTACTGAACAATAGCAAAGATACTTTTAAATAGTCCTCACTAGTAGATTTCTCTCAATGTCAGCTCAGTAAGAGAGGACCCTGTTTCTCTTGCTTCCTTGTGTTTACATATTTAGTTAAGTACTATTGATACTCCTTGGAAGGAAAGTTATGACCAACTTATACAGCATATTAAAAAGCAGAGACATTACTTTGCCAACAAAGGTCCGTCTAGTCAGGGCTGTGGTTTTTCCAGTAGTCATGTATGGATGTGAGAGGTGGACTATAAAGAAAGCTGAGTGCTGAAGAATTGATGCTTTTGAACTGTGATGTTGGAGACTCTTGAGAGTCCCTTGGACTGCAAGGAGGTCAACCAGTCCATCCTAAAGGAGATGAGTCCTGGGTGTTCATTGGAAGGACTGTTGTTGAAGCTGAAACTCCAATACTTGGGCCACTTGATATGAAGAGCTGACTCACTTGAAAAGACCCTGATGCTGGGAAAGATTGAAGGCAGGAGGAGAAGGGGACAACAGAGGATAAGATGGTTGGATGGCATCATCGACTCAATGGACACAAGTTTGGGTAAACTCCGGGAATTGGCGATGGACAGGAAGGCCTGGCTTGCTGCAGTGCATGGGGTCGCAAAGAGTCAAACGACTGAGCGACTGAACTGAACTGAACTATTGATACATGGGCTTCCCAGGTGGTGCAGTGGTAAAGAATCCACCTGCCAGTGCAAGAGATGCGGGTTTGATCCCTTGGTTGGGAAGATGCCCTGGAGTAGGAAATGGCAACTCACTCCAATATTCTTGCCTAGAGAATTCCTTGGACAGAGGAGCCTGGGGGGCTACAGTCCATGGGGTCGCAAAGAGTTGGACATGACTGAGGATGCACACACTGTTGATACATAGGAAGCATAGAATATCTATTTGTTGAATGAATGAAGGCACAGCTAAGGCTGAGAGTAGCAAGCTTTTCCCCATAATCTGGCAGAACTCAGGGCTGCCAGAGCACACAAGGGCTAATATTTATGGTTAACAGTCTCTCTTCCCAGCTAGATTGTAGCTACTTAAGATCAAGATCTTTATTTTTTTTACCTTTGGATGCTCTCAAGTGTAAATAGGGCTTGGAATGGTACCAACCATACACCTAGAGTTGTACCAAACAAATATTATAAAAATCACATATTATTCTGGTTAAGTGCTGGGGATCTTTATGTAGAAGCTTCAGTCTTTGCTGAAAAGTAGAAAGGAAAGTATCATGATCAAAGTTTAGTGATAGTTTCTAATCTGCTAATCTGCTTTCTCCATTTAATGATCTGGAGTTGTATTTTACCTTGGCTGAATTGATCTTTTTTTCTTACTGGGCTTATGGACATGGAAGAGGCAAAAGAATTAAAATTGAAGATGATCAGTGCGCTTTTCTTTTCTTGAAGCGTTTGGGAAATACTTTAACCTTTTTTTTTTTGAGAGCATTCTGTTGATATTTTCTAGCTTGGAATTTCCCAGGGGCCACTTGATGGCATAGTTAGTGACTGCTTTCCCCCAAGTCTCCAGCAGTGCTGAGCTTAGAATTCTGTTCCTTTGCTGCGGCACAATGGCACCCCACTCCAGTACTCTTGCCTGGAAAATCCCATGGACGGAGGAGCCTGGTAGGCTGCAGTCCATGGGGTCGCTAAGAGTCAGACACGACTGAGCGACTTCACTTTCACTTTTCCCTTTCATGCACTGGAGAAGGAAATGGCAGCCCACTCCAGTATTCTTGCCTGGAGAATCCCAGGGACGGCGGAGCCTGGTGGGCTGCCGTCTATGGGGTCGCGCAGAGTCGGACACGACTGAAGCGACTTAGCAGCAGCAGCAGCAGCAGCTGCGGCACAGACACAGAACCCGAGAGCCAAAGCAAAGCCAAGGCAGAAGAATGTTGAGAATCTCTAAATGTTTAATTTTGCCATTAAGCATATGCTTTAGTTGGAGAAGAAAAATTGCAAATATGGTTAATCCCCAAATACCTTATTTTGAATAAAAGAAAAATAGTTCAGTAGAGGCAGTAAAATACATGAGGTTTGCAATTGACAATGAAGGAGACTTTAAATTTCATTCTGTCTGCAAAAACTGCTATGAATGAACCATGTTCCTTTGTTGGAAGTCCTAAACAGTTAACTGCCACATGAATCTAACGAAATTGTCAGGTTATAGTAATCACATCAGTAATTTGATCTGCTGTCATTTGAATGGAGCCATGTGTGGAGAGTCAGTTACTTCCCTCTGTGGGGCTGACCCTTTTACATTCCTGTAAGCTGAAGACTAATAGAGCTCATTAAGCTTTATGGGAAAAGAGCTTTTATCACCTCGTCAAGTCAGGCAGCATATTTCCATTATATTCCTAATTTCGTGTGGCTCTGTAGCTGCTGATGTGCATTCCCCTGCTAGGTTTACATGGCATCTCTCCCTTACAGACATTTTTATTGACATTTCCTAAGCCTGAATTACATTTGTGTGGCACCACTTACAGATGTCTTCAATTAAATGTAGGTAAATAAAAGGGATTATGTATCAGAGGCTGAGAGATTCTTGAAATTCTCTTCTAAGTCCGACTTTGCCAGCCAGTCCAGTAGGGTGCAGTCTTGCCATCATTTTGGAGGTAGAGAACTACCTTAAGAGGCATTTGTAAGAAAAGTTAAGCCACATGGGAATGTGGGTCACTTAGGATTCTCTTCGAGAATGTCCTGTTGCTTCATTCCAGATAGCTTAAGGTCTTCTTCGTTAGCAGTTACAATACTTTTTTGAGAAGTTAGCACCTGTAGTATATGGGGGTACCCTTGGGTTACATTATTCTCACAGAATGTCTATGCAGCAGTTATTTCCAGTTTCCTTATGAAGAAAATTGAACCTGGAGAGGTAGTTTAGTTGAGTTCAAGATCACAGCTATTAGTGACCAACAGCAACATATCTTAAGAGTCTTACATTGCATGAAGTGATGATAATATTATTTGAAGGAAAACTGAAAAAATTGAGATATGCCAGCGTGGCACTGTTGATGTTTTGGGTTGGGTAAATCTTTTTTATGGGCACTGTCTTGTGCATTGTGTGATGCTCAGCAATGTCTCTGGCCTCTACCCTAAAGATGCCAATAGCACCCTCCCCTGGGGTTGAAACAAGATGTCTCCAGACTTTGCTAAGTGTCCCTAGGGAGTAAAATGACTCCCTGTTAAAAACTATTGCCTTAAAATATTCTTAACAAAAAAAGAACAAAGAGAGTTAATAATCCAATAGTGATAGTAGCAATGGTAACACGTTTTCAGTCTCCCAAAAGGTAGGAAAAAGGACAGGTGAAAAAAAGGACAAGCGAATTGAATAGAAAACAAATAGCAAACAGGTCCACTTAAACCCAACCATAGCAGTTGTTACACTAAATATTAATGATCTAAACCAAAAGTCTGCTCTGTGGAAATGTTTTAAATATGTACAATTGAAAACATGTATGCACCCAGTGGTCATACATAGCCACTGTGCTCTTTAGGAACTGATGTTAAAATTTTTTAAATTTTAGTTAACTTATGTAGCCACATGTGGCCAGTGGCTATGCTGTTGGGCAATACAGGTCTAAACATTCCAATTGAAAGGCAGAAAATCAGACTAGATAAAAGAAGAAAAGCAAAATCCAACTTAAATATGAAAGCATAGTAGGTTAAAAGCAAAAGACCAGAGTAAGCTATACCATGTGAATACTAATCGTAATAAAAGTGGAGTGGTTGTCTTCATACCTAACAAAATAGACTTCAGGACAGTGGCTCTTAGCAGAAGGAAAATGGACATTTCATAATGATAAAATGGTCAGTTCATCAAATGAGGACAGTAATCCAAAATGTGATACACTTGATAACAGAACCTCAAAATACATGAAGCAAAAACTAATGGAACTGAAAAGAGGAGTAGTCAAATCCGTTGCTATAATTGGAGACTTTAGAACAACTTTCTCAGTAACTGATAAAACAAATAGAAAATTACAAGCAATATAGAATATTTGGACAAAACTCTTAATATGCTTCTACTTAGTTGATACCTGTTGAATGCTGTACCCAACAATGACAAAACACATATTTTTTCAAGTATATATAGGGAGTATTTTCTAGGACAGATTATATGCTATAACATTATACAAATCTCAGTAAATTTAAAGGGATTGAAATAATCTCTGTTCAAAGTGGAATTAAATTAGAATCAGTAACAGAAAGAACTGTTATAGCTTAGCAATAATAAGGACAAACAACCTAGTTAAAAAATAGATAAGAGACCTGATTGCATATTTCGCCATGAAGACATGTAAATCTCTAATAAGCACATGAAAAGATGCTCACAATCCATTAGGGAAATGCAGATTAGATTAATACCACAACGAGATATCAACATAAACTCACTGGGATGCCTATAATCAAAAGATGATACCAAGTGTTGGTGAGATGTGGAGAAATTGGAACCCTCAAACATTGCTGATGGGAATGTAAACTGTTTATATGGTGTAAACATTTGCCAGGATAGTATTGTGTATTGAAATAGATGGATGTTTTCCTTAACATTTAAATATTAACTAATTGTACCCAATATTAAGTAATGTTAAACATTAACATTTTTTCGTAGTTCGCAAAAACAACTTTACAAGTTTTTTTGAAGTTGGGAACTGCTTTGTTTCTTACTTGAAACTCTGGTACACTGGGATCATGTGTGTATATTAGGGTGTGTGCATGTGCACATTTGTGCGGTGATTGCAAACTGCAGGTAGCGAGGGTCGGGATCTGGCTTTGTAGCCTGCAGTGACATTGATTCATTTTGCTGTCAGGAAAATAAAGGACTGTGAGAACCTAACCATCTCTTCACTCAGCATATGAAATATCATTGATCTTGGGATGGCTTTGGCAGGTATCACGATGTTCGCCAGTAACCAGAATTTGGAAGAGGGACTGGCTCTTACCTAAACCCCGTCCTGTAGAAGTGAAGGGAGCTTGCAGAGGTAGTAGTGGGGAGGGCGAGGTGGGCAGAAGGTTGAGTTGCTAATCATGAGAAGGGAGTTCAAAAATTTTTCCATATAAAGAGGACATATCCAGCGTGATAGCCAGAGAGAGAGCTGGCCTGAAGTGGAGCGCTGTGGAGATAAGGCTTGAACTGATGAGTTGATACAGCGCTTGGGAGGACCAGCTGCTTTGAAAGAGCTGAGGCCAGGGCAGACAGGTAACTAAAGAGGGGCTGGACCTTCTCAAGAGAGTGGTTGTCAATCTGCTGTTTGTTACTGACTAATCAGAAATGGAATGCTGGGCAGTGGTTTGATCCTAGGGTCAAAAGTGGGAGTAGGAGTGAAGACTGCTGCTTTTTTAGTTACCTGGGTTGGGAAACTGTCTTGGAGTTTCTAGGGGCTGAACCTACACTTAGAATCAGAGGTTGAATAGGCAAGGGCGTGTTGGCTGAGGCAACAGTTAGAATTCTGAAGCCAAATCCCCCAAATCGTTCGGATTGTAATTGATTGCTCTCCCTTTCAGTTGAGTCTGAGGACTGTTGGGCAGTTCTGTTTGGGATGGGGCTGCTGACAAAGATCCGATTGAACTGAAGACATCATTCCTTGCCCTCAGTTCTCTGCAGTAATGCTTGAACATCCATGTGGTAGTCAGAACAGTATTCCTCAGACTTACAGTGGCACTCAGCAGATTTGAGTTGAGTTCAGAAATGAACTTATTCCTAGTTAGTCTCTGAATGTCACATCATAGTTGCATCAGTGGAAGCTGAAACTGTATATTTCTCAGTGAAATTATATCCACTGGAAGTCTTTGCCCAGAAACTGATCTCATGTGAAAAAAAATAAAAATTGATTCAGAGAATAAAAGAAAGCACACTAGAAAGGAAAACCAAACATCAAATAGAAAAATACTGTAAGTTTCCTTGTTGCAGATTTTTCTGTATGGGACGTCAGTTAGTTTAGGCATCTAAGTTCCTTCAAGATATCTTGTTGCCAGGTGAGCCTTCCTTTAGCAACTAGTGGTATTCATCATTACTCTGAGCATCTTCAGTTGTGCTCACAGTTAAGGTCATCTGCCTTGACGATTTTCATTACCTATTAGCTGTGCATGAACGCTTCAGAAAATGTTTGAATGGTAAATCCTGGCATGGATTAGTTTCCATGGGGATGTCAGTCCTGTTTGATGTTGGGAGTCATTGAGTTCTAAATAAAAATACTCGTTTGGGTTGTCACCATGGGATGTTTTTCTCTTCTGTAAGAAAGATTGAACGAACAGGAGTCTCAAATTGAACTGACATTAAGTAAGTGCTCACATTAGGACAGTCACTCGTGTTTCTAATGTGTGTGTTGTAGTGCGCAGTAAATACCGACTGATATGTAGAACTGAGAAGTTTGGGATCCTATTACTTTTCCTGTTGAGCATTTAGATAGTGCCTCATAAATGTCTTTTTGTTTGATGATGAGGGTTGAAAATATAAAGGAAAATATAATTATGAGGAAATGTCAGAGTAAACGATATATTCACATCTCAATTTTTATCTATTTGCTCTGCAGTAAAAATAAATAAATAAATTCCTTTTTTACTTCTGTCACATTTATTAAAAACATTTGCTATAAATCTTTTCTTAGTTTCCTATGTTTAAAGTTCAAATTTTGGTCATTACAGTGTTCCTAGTTTTAAATTGTAAATGTTAGGGGAAACTTTTTTGCTTTCTTTGAAGCTTTTTCGTTCCTAAGATTTCTGTCATCAAGAAATGTATTTCTTGACTCATACTTTGGTTTAGTAAATTGCTGAAGTATCTCCGTTCATTATTTTGAACAGAACATGTTAATATATTTTGATTGTGTTTTAATGTGGTGTACCACATAAGCCGTGTCCACTGAGAAAAACACTGAATGGAAAGTTGGGAACTCCAGGTCCTTCTTAGCGTTCTCCTAGATGGGGAAACAGTGCAAACAGTGTCAGACTTTATTTTGGGGGGCTCCAAAATCACTACTGATGGTGATTGCAGCCATGAAATTAAAAGACACTTAGCCCTTGGAAGGAAGGTTATGACCAACCTAGATAGCATATTTAAAAGCAGAGACATTACTCTGCCAACAAAGGTCCGTCTAGTCAAGGCTATGGTTTTTCCAGTGGCCATGTATGGATGTGAGAGTTGGACGGTGAAGAAAGCTGAGCACCAAAGAATTGATGCTTTTGAACTGATGTGTTGGAGAAGACTCTTTGAGAGTCCCTTGGACTGCAAGAAGATCTAACCAGTCCATCCTAAAGGAGATCAGTCCTGGGTGTTCATTGGAAGGACTGATGTTGAAGCTGAAACTCCAGTATTTTGGCCGCCTCATGCGAAGAGTTGACTCATTGGAAAAAAGACCCTAATGCTGGGAAGGGTTGGGGGCAGGAGGAGAAGGGGATGACAGAGGATGAGATGGCTGGATGGCATCACCGACTCGATGGACATGGGTTTGGGTAGACTCTGGGAGTTGGTGATGGACAGGGAGGCGTGCTGCGATTCATGGGGTCGCAAAGAGTCAGACATGGCTGAGTGACTGAACTGAACTGAGCTGAAGTTGGCTGTGACCTTGGGCAAGTCTCTTAAGCTCCTTGACCCTCACTTTTTCACTTGTAAACTGAGAAAGAGTATCTCAGATGATGACGTCCCTCAAAAGTGACTGAACTTAGCTAAAATTTTAACATGTTTTATAGCTTCCTTTCAGCCTTCGGTATTTTAAACCAGGCAAACGAGAAACTTTCCCCAAAGTACAGCTTGTCATAGTCCTTCAGGTTTGGTCTTTCCACTGTCACTATGCTTTTTTATGCTCTGAAGCAACTTGACATTTTACTTAGAACAGTTCCACCTGTTTTTGTTTTTTTTTTCTGTAAAAAAACTCTTGTTACCTTGCATACACAGATGTTATTTCTCTTATTTTCATCCTTAATATGGTCTCTACTATACGTTTTCATTATATTTTTAATAAAGTGATAACTTCCGTTTTGTAGAGAGGACTTGGGAGGTAGGAAATTGAGAATTACCTATTCTGGGTGAGCATTATAGCAGACTGAGACAATGCAGAAATACAAATATCACAACTTTGTTACACATCCCTTTTATTGCAAAGATGAACATGTTTATTGACGTGACCCAAAAATAGGACCATTCTATAGCAATTGTTGTTGTTCAGTCACTCAGTTGTGTCCAACTCTTTGGGACCCCATGGACTGCAGCACGCCGGGCTTCCCTGTCCTTCACCATCCTGGAGCTTGCTCAAACTCATGTCCATTGAGTTGGTGATGCCATCTCATCCTCTGCCATTGCCTTCTCCTCTTGCCTTCAATCTTTCCCAGCATCAGGGTTTTTTCTAATGAATTGGCTCATGGCATCAGGTGACCGAAGTATTGGGATCTTCATCTTCAGCATCAGTCCTTCTAGTGAATATTCAGGATTAATTTCCTTTAGGATTGACTGGTTTGATTCCCTTGTAGTCCAAGGGACTCTCAAGAGTTGTCTCCAACACTGCAGTTCAAAAGCATCAATTCTTTGACGCTCAGCCTTCTTTATGATTCAACTCTCACAATCTTACACGACTATTGGAAAAACCATAGCTTTGACTAGACGGACCTACGAAATAAAAGTATATAAACTTAAAATTATGCTCATTGATTTAGTGTTTGTTCTTACTTAGAAACTACTGAGCCATCCAAAGGTTATTCATTAAATTTGTTGATTTACATTAATCCACATTTTTAAATTATATAAGTATCTTAGAAATTAAACCAACACAAAACATAAAAATAATATTGGTTGTTCAGCATTAACAGTCATTGGGGAAAAGCAAATCAAAACCACAAAGAGATATCACCTTCACACCGATTAGGATGGCTGTTATCAAAAATCCAGACAATAATAAATATTGGCATGGATATGGAGAAGTTGGAACCCTTGTGCATTGCTAGTGGGCATGTAAAATAGTGCAGCCTCAATGGCCAACAGTATGGCGGTACCTCAAAGAATTAAAAATAGAATTACGGTGTCATCTAGCTAGTCCTCTTCTGGGTATATACACAAAAGAATTGAAAGTAGGGACTCAAACAGTTATTGTATAGTAATGTTCATAGAAGCATTATTCATAACAGCCAAAAAGTATAAGCAGCCCATGTGTCTATGGACAGATGAATGTATAAACAAAATATGATAAGTACATAGGAGTAAAATATTATTTATCCCTAAAAAGGGAGGAAATTCTGACACATGCTGCAATGTGGACAGACCTTGAGGACATTATGCCAAGCAAAATAATCCAGTCAAATTTACAAAGCTCCTCTCACTAAGAGATGTAACTGTATGGTTTATTAATACTCTCTGGATGTAGGAGAATACCCCATGTACAACAAGAAGAAACAGCTTTTCTGATTTATAGATTCAAAACATTTAGAGAGCTTTTAGCTTCAGATCTGCAACTTCAGCTTCAGGTTAAAAATAAATACAGAAACTCATTGGTTGAGTACTGAAAGAGTTGTTCTCTTTAACTGATTGAACTCACAAATACACAAAAACTAACAAACCGGTTCTTTGTCTTCTCTCATCCAATAGAGGATAGATCTCCATCATCCGTCCAACAGAGACTATGAACCAAAGTCAGCCATTGCTGCCAGTAATGGGGATAACTTACTAGTCATAAGACAAACAAAAGCACAGGCTTAGTAGAGAGAAAGTGAGAAAGAGTAAAGTTAGATCGAACTGTGTTGCTGCACAGGAATCTCTTTGAGAGGCAAGAAAAGGCAAGAAAAGGCATGTTAGGTGTAAGGTACTGTGAGGGCATTTAGAAATTTACTAATTTACTAAGTAAATTAGTTCACTTGAACTTCTTGGTGGATGGCCTCCAAAACTGTTAAACTATAATTTTCCAAAAGCTGAACTCATGATCTTCATGCAAATAGAGCATGAACACATGTCAAATTTTATTTGACTCATTAATCAATGCAGGAACCATTTAAGAAATTAGAACTGATGCCAGGAGTATTTGTGAAAATATTGATATATATATGTATGTATATATGTCTGATACATATCTGCAAACAATTTAATAAAAGATTGAGATGAGATTGCTGAGTTAGATAAATACAACTGGTTATTGTCTTAAAGGGCATTAAACGGTAAACTTTTGGGCTATTTGTTCCACTAGACAAAAGTATATAAATTAACCTCTACTCCAACCAAATTGAAAAATAATTTAATTAATAGACAATCAAGCCCAGAACTGCACTGAAAGAACACCCAGTAATTTCTTTGACCTTTGTCAAATTTCAGCTTTATATCATCTACCTCAATTTCTGGTGGTAATCTCAATAACCCCCTGCTGCTGCTGCTGCTGCTGCTAAGTCGCTTCAGTTATGTCCGACTCTGTGCGACCCCATAGACGGTAGCCCACCAGGCTCCACCGTCCTTAGGATTCTCCAGGCAAGAACACTGGAGTGGGTTTCCATTTCCTTCTCCAGTGCATGAAAGTGAAAAGTGAAAGTGAAGTCGCTCAGTCCTGTCTGACCCTTAGCGACCCTATGGACTGTAGCCCACCAGGCTCCTCCATCCATGGGATTTTCCAAGCAAGAGTACTGGAGTGGGGTGCCATTGCCTTCTCCACAATAACCCCCTATTAACCACCTATTTAACACTTACTAGCAATGGCACCCCACTCCAGTACTCTTGCCTGGAAAATCCCATGGATGGAGGAGCCTGGTAGGCTGCAGTCCATGGGGTCGCTAAGAGTCGGACACGACTGAGCGACTTCACTTTCACTTTTCCCTTTCATGCACTGGAGAAGGAAATGGCAACCCACTCCAGTGTTCTTGCCTGGAGAATCCTAGGGACGGCGGAGCCTGGTTGCTGCCGTCTATGGGGTCGCACAGAGTTGGACACGACTGAAGCGACTTAGCATCAGCAGCAGCAGTAATTCTTCAACCTTGGATTTTTAAAACTTTTTTGATTCTATATTAATATATGTTATTAAAAATAAGACTTTTAAAAATATGGATGATAAAAGAATAAGAAAAAAATCACTTATAAACTCTCTACTGACAATATCAGATTTTTTTCCCCATCTTGACAAGTTTTTGTGTGTGTCCTACAGAAATTTTTCATATCCTTGGGATCATATCTCATTTTATGTTTTTTTTTTTTACTTAATTTGGAGAAATGTTTATAATGTTATTAAAAATCTTGGTAAACATTTTAAAATTACTGCATAATAGTTCTTTATATGAATTACTATAATTATTTTATTTTATTTTATGGTTTTATTTTAATCTGGCTCATTCTCCCCAGTTTAGAAGTGAATAGAAATTGTTATGCTATAAATGTCATGGTCTTATTTAATATATGCTGAATAAAATTTTTAGGTTAGATGCTACTGAGTATTTTTAATTGAGATTACCACAAGAAATTGAGGTAGATGATATAAAGAGTACGTTCCTCTCTAAAGAATGGATAATCTTCACTGACTCAGGGATTCTGGTGAAATTGAGGCCTTTAGATGCTCACCTGTCATAAAGTAGTGTACTGTATCCTAAGAGAACTGTGTGAATAGAAAGACTGAATGAATTCTTTCTAATCTGCAGGCTGTAAAAACGATGTCATTTATATTAGTAAAATTTACTTTTTTATATTTCCTTTGTGAATAGAGAAAATGTTTCTTAAAGTAGAATAACAAATACTGTTACTTTTACATGAACTATTCTTTTTCTTTTTGAAGGATTATTTAAACTTGGTTGTCTTTGGATTGAAATATAGGTGATAATTGTAAATAATCAGCTTAGAATAAGCTTGCATAGACTGAAATTTTTGGTGCAGCCGTGTTACAGAGTTGTTCTTCAGTTGCTAAGTTGTTTAGAGTTAGCATTATTTGTTAAACATATGTAAGATAATTTCATACTTTAAAGGTTAATATCAATAAATTTGGCTCCTAGAATATAAAATGGGCTATAAAACATTGATGGCTTCCCTGGTGGCTCAGTTGTAAAGAACCTGCCTGCCAAGCAGGACATGCGGGTTCAATCCCTGGGTCAGGAAGATCACCTGGAGAAGGAAATGGGGAAATGGCAACCCACTCCAATATTCTTGGCTGGAATCCCATGGACAGAAAGCCTAATGAGCTACAGTCCATGGGGTCGCAAAGAGTTGAATATGACTGAGCACACACATGTGCACGTGAAACATTGATGTTAAGTGTAATATCAAATCAGAGTAGTTTTAATTTGTGTTAACTGTCAGAATCAGCTAAGAAAAAGACAAGGTAACTTCAGAATGCAAATAATTTTTTTTTGCTGCTGGAGATTACAAGGAATATTGGTAACTATTGATAATATTCCCAACTAGTTCAAGGCTATAGTTGACTTTTCAGCAGAGGGGATTTTGCCCAGGGAGCAAAAACTCTGAAAGCAGATCTGTTCTAATGGAATGTTCCTTGGTGGGAACTGCATGTCTAGCTACCACATATTTTCTCAGAACTGGCCCTTACAATATCTTAATTTCAAATAGTTTGGACATTAACTGGAAATAAGGTTGGAGTCTTTTTTCCAGGTAGACTGTCATTGTATCTACTTACAGTACAGCTATGAAGTGGGAAGTGTCTTAGTTTTGGTAGCCATCTATAGTGTATTGATTGTCTCCAGAAAATTAGGAATTGGTTGCATTCAATTTGAAATTGCTTATGCAAAGCTGTGTGATGTATTAACCATGAGTACTGCTGTTTGCATTTTTCCAAGTTAAATTTATTATTTTTAGTTTCTTATTTATAGACTATATTATTTCCAATTTTTAAATTTCATTTTTGGGTCTTTTTAAGAAATTATGTAAATTTTGATGTCATACTGGTTTAGCACACCTTTAAGTTTCTTCTTTTTTTCTTTTAATCCTATTGAAATATCTCAGTCTCCCAGTTTATCCCTCTCCCAGGTAACCATAAGTTTTTCTACATCTGTGACTCTAATTTCTGTTCTGCAAATAAGTTCATTTGAAACTTTTTTTTTTAATATTCCACATGTAAGTGATTCATGATGCTTGTTTTCCGCTGATTTACTTCACTCAGTATGACAATCTCTAGATCCATCCAGGTTTCTGGAAATGAAATAATTTCATTCTTTTTTATGGCTGAGTAATATTCCATTGTGTATATGTACCGTATTTTTTTTTTAATCCATTCCTCTGTTGATGGATATTAAAGTTGCTTCCGTGTCCTGGCTGTTGTAAATAGTGCAGCAGTGAACTTTGGGGTGCACATATCTCTTTAAATTACTAGTTTTCTCTAAGTATATACCCAGAAGTGGGATTGCAGGATCATATTGTAGCTCTATTTTTAGTTTTCTTAAGGAACCTCTGTACTGTTCTCTGTAAATGGTTGTACCAGTTTACATTCCTGCCAACAGTGTAGGAGGGTTACCTTTTCTTCACATCCTCTCCAACATTTATTGTTTGTAGATTTTTCTTTTTTTGGTAGATTTTTTTGATGGTCATTCTGACCAATGTGAGGTGATACCTCATTGCAGTTTTGGTTTGTATTTCTCTAATAATTAATGATATTGAGCATCTTTTCATGTGCTTTTTGGCCATCTGATATCTTCATGAGTTTCTGTTCTTAAAATGAATCTGAAGTTTATTTGTAGTGTTTCCTGAACTGTTAACAAAAAACTAAACAGTTGTAGGAATAAGTTATTTTCAAGCAGTGCACTTTTAATCAGGAGCTTAAAATGCTTACCTTAGGAAGCCTTGGTAAATTGTTGTTTCAAAAATTCAGGACATCAGTTGGCAAATCACAGATTTGTATGTGAACAGGTGTGATTGCAGAGTTACTTTTGGATGCTTTGGCAGGGAGGAGAACACAGGTCCTGCCCTTGCATAGCCCCTGAAGACTTCTGCTCTTGCAGTCTTTGAACCCCTGAGTTGGTCCCCCCAGTGCTGTTTCTAGTGCATATGGAGAATGACTTCTCATTTGCCTGTTTCTTTAAGTTGTACCAGTGTCTGTTTTAAAGATAACTGAGGCACATGGAAGCAGGTGGGTTAGGAGACAGGTGTACTTCATCAGCGTAAATAGACATGCATTTTGGGAACCATTTAGCCGGAAGCCTGAATTCGCCCATTAATATTGATGTCGTTTCTACAGAGCACCTTTGGTATTGTACTGCATAGCTCATTAATCACCGAAGCCACACCATCCTCCCCAACATTTAGGTCGTGTTTTTCTTTTGTATAGCTAGCAGTGAGCTTTATTGTTGTATTTTTCCTGTTATCAGCTAAATTCTTAAAATAGAGGAACTGCTAAAAATAACTTTGCTTATTCTTTCACGTATCTGAAACTGTGATAAACTGCGGGCATGAGAAAGATAAACTATTGCATATTGCTAATCACATTACTGAGCTATTTGTAAGGAAACTGAAGATAGGTTCTGTTAGCTTGTATAAGTTTGCCTATTCAATGAGCTACTGATGTAATTTCTTAGACACAGCCTTTTAGGGTATGTCATTCAGACCCCTTAAAGCTTAAACAAAAACATACTCGAATTTGCTCAGTCTGCAGAGTGTTTGTGCCTTGTCATTTATTTCTCACAGCTACCTTTGAAGGTGTGTAGTAGTATTCCTGTTTTAAAATGCAGAAAGGGATACTTTTAAAAGAAGTTATTGTCTTCCTAAGATAAAATAGCCAGAAATTGTACAGTGAGTGGAGTTCGGGCTCAAATTCAGGTATCTTGATTATGAATCCTGGACTCAAGTCACTATGGCCTGCTTCCTTTCTGTTTGTAGTTTACAGACTCCTTCTCCATCTACATTTGAAAAGTATGAATGGGGGCTTCCCTGGTGGCTCAGTGGTGAAGAATCTGCCTGCCAATGCAGGAGATGCAGGTTTGATCCCTGGGTCAGGAAGATCCCCTGGAGGAGGAAATGGCAACCCACTCCAGTATTCTTGGAGAATCCCATGAACAGAGGAGCCTGGCTGGCTACAGTCCGTGGGGTTGCAAAGAGTTGGACATGACTGAGCACACACGTACCTGCAAAAGATTTGCAGAAATGTTAAACAGTGCCATTCTTTTAACTAGATTTTTTTTGGTTTTGGAAAATACAGTAATTCTTAAAGTATGTTTAATTAACATGTATTGGATTTATTGTTGTTTTAAGTGAATTAACAGGAACATATTTTTGGAACATATTTTCGTCTTTATATTTAATACAGTAAGTGTATACAGACACAGTTAAATAAATAAAAGTTCTCTGGTGGCCTCAGTTTTGTCAGTGTAAAAGGGTTTTGAGGCCGAGAAGTTTGAGCGTTGCTGAGTTGATGTTGCTGTTTCGTTGAGGCAGCACCGCTGTTACGTTCCCTTTCCCAAATAGCGTGTTTTCCTCCATGATCTGCCATTATCTCATCTGCTGTGTTTTTAAGAGTATTAACCATTAAAAGGCCTTAACTATGTAAGGGGTTAAAGAAATGCAATGATCCCAAGAATTGAAGTAGAATCCTCAGAACAGTCGGTAGAGACCAGTCAGTGACTTGGGAGGCCTCTCTAATGCTGCAGGACTGAACCCCTTGGGGAGTTAATGGAAGGGACAGAATGATTTGGCTCTTTGTAACCTAGTGAATAGCAAAGAACAGCAAGGAGAGATAAGAAAGCCTTCCTCGGCGATTAATGCAAAGAAATAGAGGGAAACAACAGAATGGGAAAGACTCGAGATCTCTTCAAGAAAATTAGAGATACCAAGGGAACTTTTCATGCAAAGATGGGCTCAATAAAGGATAGAAATGGTAGGGACCTAACAGAAGCAGAAGATATTAAGAAGAGGTGGCAAGAAGACACAGAAGAACTGTACAAAAAAGATCTTCACGACCCAGGTAATCACGATGGTGTGATCACTCACCTAGAGCCAGACATCCTGCAGTGTGAAGTCAAGTGGGCCTTAGAAAGCATCACTACGAACAAAGCTAGTGGAGGTGATGGAATTCCAGTTGAGCTATTTCAACTGAAAGATGAAAGATGATGTTGTGAAAGTGCTGCACTCAATATGCCAGCAAATCTGGAAAACTCAGCAGTGGCCCCAGGACTGGAAAAGGTCAGTTTTCATCCCAATCCCAAAGAAAGGCAATGCCGAAGAATGCTCAAACTACTGCACAACTGCACTCATCTCACACGCTAGTAAAGTAATGCTCAAAATTCTCCAAGACAGGCTTCAGCAGTACGTGAACTGTGAACTTCCAGATGTTCAAGCTGGTTTTAGAAAAGGCAGAGGAACCAGAGATCAAATTGCCAACATCCGCTGGATCAGCGAAAAAGCAAGAGAGTTCCAGAAAAACATCTGTTTCTGCTTTACTGACTATGCCAAAGCCTTTGACTGTGTGGACCACAATCAACTGTGGAAAATTCTGAAAGAGATAGAAATACCAGACCACCTGACCTGCCTCTTGAGAAACCTGTATGCAGGTCAGGAAGCAACAGTTAGAACTGGACATGGAACAGCAGACTGGTTCCAAATAGGAAACGGAGTCCGTCAAGGCTGTATATTGTCACCCTGCTTATTTAACTTATATGCAGAGTACATCATGAGAAACACTGGGCTGGAAGAAACACAAGCTGGAATCAAGATTGCCGGGAGAAATATCAATAACCTCAGATATGCAGATGACACCACCCTTATGGCAGAAAGTGAAGAAGAACTAAAAAGCCTCTTGATGAAAGTGAGAGAGGAGAGCGAAAAAGTTGGCCTAAAGCTCAACGTTCAGAAAACTAAGATCATGGCATCTGGTACCATCACTTCATGGGAAATAGATGGGGAAACAGTGGAAACAGTGTCAGACTTTATTTTGGGGAGCTCCAAAATCACTGCAGATGGTGATTGCAGCCATGAAATTAAAAGATGCTTGCTCCTTGGAAGGAAAGTTATGACCAACCTAGACCAAAGACAGCATACTCAGAGAAGGCAATGGCAACCCATTCCAATGCTCTTGCCTGGAAAATCCCATGGACGGAGGAGCCTGGTAGGCTGCAGTCCAAGGGGTCGCGAAGGGTCGGACACGACTGAGCGACTTCACTTTCACTTTTCACTTTCATGCATTGGAGAAGGAAACGGCAACCCACTCCAGTGGTCTTGCCTGGAGAATCGCACGGATGGGCGAGCCTGGTGGGCTGCCGTCTATGGGGTCACACAGAGTCGGACACGACTGAAGCGACGCAGCAGCAGCAGCAGACAGCATACTAAAAAGCAGAGACATTACTTTGCCAACAAAGGTCCGTCTAGTCAAGGCTATGGTTTTTCCAGTAGTCATGTATGGATGTGAGAGTTGGACTGTGAAGAAAGCTGAGTGACGAAGAATTGATGCTTTTGAACTGTGGTGTTGGAGAAGACTCTTGAGAGTCCTTTGGACTGCCAGGACATCCAACCAGTCCCTCCTAAAGGAGATGAGTCCTGAGTGTTCACTGGAAGGACTGATGTTGAAGCTGAAACTCCAATACTTTGGCCAACTGATGTGAAGGGCTGATTTATTTGAAAAGACCCTGATGCTGGGAAAGATTGAGGGCAGGAGGAGAGGGGGATGACAAAGGACGAGATGGTTGGTGACATCACCGACTCGATGGACATGAGTTTGGGTAAACTCTGGGAGTTGGTGATGGACAGGGAGGTCTGGCGTGCTGCAGTCCATGGGGTCGCAGAGTCAGACACGACTGAGAGACTGAACTGAACTGAACTCAATTCATTAACACACTTGTAATCAACAAGTATCCAAGTCACAGCATGGTGAAGCGTGTGGCTTGATCAAGTTCAGTGAGTCTAGGTTTTAAGGATATTGTTGAAAGATTGGAGATCAAGTCCAAGAGTTCTGCTGATTTCTGATTTCACAGATCTAAATATTGTTGTTTCTGTTCTTGTCTCCTTCACTCTGTCCCTCAAACTCTTTGAGTTCTTTCCATGTTTTAAAGTATTATATAATTTGAGTTAAGGGGATGTGTTTGAGGGAAAGAAATTCTGTTATGGCAGTTTTATGTCAGGTGGAATAACAGAAGGAGTACAGCAAAGCAGATTTAAAAAAAAATTTCTTTAACCATGCATTGAAACATTTTGTTTTTTCATGCTGTTTTGTTTACTGACCTGTATAGATGAGGCATATTTGAGAAGCGAGTTTATTTAAAAGTGTTTAAAAGTAGCTGATTCAGCACATGTATGTGTGCATAGACAGACATCAGGTGTTAGTTGGATCAGCTCAGTATATGGTGTTGGACGCTGCTGGTTTTCAGACATCCCTAGCCAGAAGTGAGTGATCTGGGAGCTCTCTGGCTGTTCCAGGTGCAAAGAGGGCTGAGGGAATCAATATTTCAGGTTCACTTCCAATCCATTTTCTGCAGCTGCCAAGTACTTGTTGAAAAGCTTGAAAGTATTGATTAACTTACCAAGTTGAGACTAGTAGATCATTGTTAACAGTAGTGCTGAGGTCTCAGATATAGTTCTAGAAAAATAGCTTCGTATCTGTCTTTACTTGGAGTGTCTTCCATTTTTGAGATCTGTTTTTTAAAATTAGATCAGTGAGGACCCCATGAGGGGAAAAGGAAATCACTCATGTTTTAATTGTCAGAAAGCATGATGGAAGGAAAAGGAGTACAGCAAAGCAGATTGTAAGGAAAAAAATTTTTTTAACCCTGCATTGAAGCACTTTGTTTACCATGCTGCTTTGTTTGGATAGATGAAGGATTTTTGAGAAGTGAGCTTATTTAAAAGCGTTTAAAAGTAGCTGGTTTTCTTGTTTAGCATTGATTTAAGGTCTCGGAGGCCAGTTTGTGTGTCATTTAATAACTTCGTGGTTTTATGATCAGTTTATTGCTTAGTTGACTCCTGGGTTTCCCATTTCCTCAGATGATGTGATGGGAGGTCAGAGTAGGTAGTTTTTTGCTAAGTAATTATAAAACAGCCCCTATCTATATGAAGTTCTTTGCAGATAGGGAAGATACCCAACTCTCACGTGGAACTGAGAGGTGGAAATAATGCCTGTGATAGGACAAATTGGTCATGACTGGACTCATAGGAGAATGAACCAGTGAGAGATCCAGGAGATGAGAGAAGTGATGAACTTTGAAAACTCAGAAGGTAATTGCAGTTTGAAAAAAATGTTTCAGGCTAGTACAGCAAGTAGGGCTGATTTATATTTAGGGCAAACAGAATATATCAGTTATTTATTTATTGAGAAAGTGCTTATTGAGTCTGTACTTACTATGTCCTTAATAAATACGTTTTTAAGTGAATGAATGAACACACTCATTTGATTTAATGAGCCCTGGAATGACACACTAAACTGAACTCATGGAAGAATTTAGACTCATTTCAAAGTCATCCAATTAGCTTTGCCTTGGAGGTTTTCTCACATTTGACAGGCTCCCCTCCTTCCCCATCATGAACTGACAGTTTGTTTCTGTCTCTGTGTCACTGCAGTGGTTGCTCTCCTGCATGAATATTTCTAAAGACAGAAAGTTCATTCCTATGAGCCTTGGGTCTTATGTTTAAAAGATGGTTTTCATAAAATTCTATGATATGTAGGAGTTTATTTTTTATTACATAGTTGGAACATTCTGTTTTCTAAGACAGGTGATTAGGCCTCAAGTCTATTAACAATTGAGAGAATTGGCATTAATTCAGGTGTTGCAGATACAATAGGTTAATATCCTTTCTATTTTCCTTTTGTATAATACTTCTGTTTGCTTATCCTTTCTGCTCTTCGAGCTGTATCTGTTTCTAGAGAAATAGTAATGATTTTTTTAAAAGAGCGATGCCATATGTGACAGTGAATGCTAAAACCAGGGTTTGACATTTATTATTATAGTTGGTAGAAGCTCTTAAAAGGCTAAAGATGTGTTTACTGTCCAAGCACCATTTTAACTACAGCATTGGAAGTTTGAGAAATCACTGATGTTGCTAGCACCATGGTAGATGTTCTCTTATTTGTACAGTTACTCTCCCACCCCTTTCCCAAACTGTGCTTTTGGGAAAGAAGTCACTGTGTGCAGCCTCCACTGAAATAGTAGTGAATTATGCTTCCCTCACTTTAGGCAGAGAATCTGTATAAGCTCTTTACACTTCTGCATGAGAGATTGGTCTCTTCCTCCTCATTTATTAGTTTATTCAGTCATTTATATCAGTATGGACTCATGGGCAATTTCTGCTGTACAGCTAAGTGAATCAGCCATTTAATTTGCTTATATTAAAGCTCACTCTTCATGTTGTAAAATCCTGTGAGTTTTGAAAAGTGCATAATGTTATGTATGCACTACTACACTATTATATAGAATAGTTTCACCCTGTAAGTCCCCTGTGCTGCATCTGTTCATCCTCCCCCACACCCCCAATTTCTTGGCAACCACTGGTCTTTTACTTGCTCAGTAGTTTTGCCTTTTATAGAATGTAATTGGAATCATATAATCTGTAGCATTTTCACACTTATTTCATTCACTTAGCAGTAAGTATTTAATGTTTCTCCATTTTGTGTGTTTGGCTGCCAAACATGTTATCATCTAGAAGTTTTGCATTTTACATAGTCTATGATCCATTGTGAGTTAATTTTTTTTGAAAGATGTAAGGTCTGTGACTAGATACTGGTTTTTTTTGCATCTGGACGTCCAGTGTCTGTACCATTTTGCATTCCCACCTTCAGTGAATGAGAATTCTCGTTGCTCTGCATTCTCACTAGCGTTTGATATTTCAGGTTATTGGATTTCAGCTATTCTAATAGTTGTGTAATAGTCTCTTTTTAAAAAAAAATTCAGTTTCTTAACAGCAAATGATATTGAGCGTCTTTTTATTTTTTCAACATCTTTTTGTATTCTTGTTTGGCATCTGTGCATCATCTTTGGTGAAGTGTCTCACTAGATATTTTGCCTGTTTTTTTTCTTTTTTAATTTAAAAAAAAATTTTTTTACTTTACAATATGGTATTGGTTTTGCCACCATTGACATGAATTTGCCATGGGTGTACATGTGTTCCCCTTCCAGAACCCCGTCCTACCTCCCTCCCCATCCCATCCCTCCAGGTCATCCTGGTGCACCAGCCCCGAACACCCTGTATCATTCATCGAACCTGGACTGGCGATTCATTTTACATGTGATAATTTACATGCTTCAATGCCATTCTCCCATATCATCCCACCCTTGCCCTCTCCCATAGAGTCCAAAAGACTGTTGTATACATCTGTGTCTCTTTTGCTGTCTCCCATACAGGGTTATCTTTACCAACTTACTAAATTCCATATGTATGCTTTAGTATACTGTATTGGTGTTTTTCTTTCTGGCTTACTTCATTCTGTATAATAGGCTCCTGTTTCATCCACCTCATTAGAACTGATTCGAATGTATCCTTTTTAATGGCTGAGTAATATTCCATTGTGTATATGTACCACAGCTTCCTTATGCATTCCTCTGCTGATGGTCATCTAGGCTGCTTCCATGTCCTGGCTGTTATAAACAGTGCTGCGATGAACATTGGGGTACACGTGTCTCTTTCAATTCTGGTTTCCTCAGTGTGTATGACCAGCAGTGGGATTGCTGGGTCATATGGCAGTTCTATGTCCAGTTTTTTGAGGAATCTCCACACTATTCTCCATAGTGGCTGTACTAGTTTGCATTCCCACCAACAGTGTAAGAGGGTTCCCTTTTCTCCACACCCTCTCCAGCATTTATTGCTTGTAGACTTTTGGATAGCAGCCATTCTGACCGGCGTGAAATGGTACCTCATTGTGGTTTTGATTTGCATTTCTCTGATAATGAGTGATGTTGAGCATCTTTTCATGTGTTTGTTAGCCATCTGTATGTCTTCTTCGGAGAAGTGTCTGTTTAGTTCTTTGGCCCACTCTTTGATTGGGTTGTTTATTTTTCTGGAATTGAGCTGCAGGAGTTGCTTGTATATTTTTGAGATTAATTGTTTGTCCGTTGCTTCGTTTGCCATTATTTTCTCCCATTCTGAAGTCTGTCTTTTCACCTTGCTTATAGTTTCCTTTGTTGTGCAGAAGATTTTAATTTTAATTAGGTCCCATTTGTTTATTTTTGCTTTTATTTCCAGTATTCTGGGAGGTGGGTCATAGAGGATCCTGCTGTGATTTGTGTCGGAGAGTGTTTTGCTTATGTTTTCCTCTAGGAGTTTTACAGTTTCTGGTATTAGGTTTAGATCTTTAATCCATTTTGAGTTTATTTTTGTGTATGGTGTTAGAAAGTGTTCTAGTTGCGTTCTTTTACAAGTGGTTGACCAGTTTTCCCAGCACCACTTGTTAAAGAGATTGTCTTTTCTCCATTGTATATTCTTGCCTCCTTTGTCAAAGATAAGGTGTCAATAAGTGTGTGGATTTATCTCTGAGCTTTCTATTTTGTTCCATTGATCTGTATTTCTGTCTTTGTGCCAGTACCATACTGTCTTGATGACTGTGGCTTTGTAGTAGAGACTGAAGTCAGGCAGGTTGATTCCTCCAGTTCCATTCTTCTTCTCAAGATTGCTTTGGCTATTCGAGCTTTTTGGATTTCCATACAAATTGTGAAATTATTTGTTCTAGTTCTCTGAAAAATACTGTTGGTAGCTTGATAGGGATTGCATTGAATCTATAGATTACTTTGGGTAGTATACTCATTTTCACTATATTGATTCTTCTGATCCATGAACACGCAGATGACATGATCCTATACATAGAAAAGCCTAAAGACTCCACCAGAAAATTACTAGAGCTAATTAATGAATATAGTAAAGTTGCAGGATATAAAATCAACACACAGAAATCCCTTGCATTCCTATACACTAACAATGAGAAAACAGAAAGAGAAATTAAGGAAACAATTCCAATCACCATCGCAACAAAAAGAATAAAATACTTAGGAATATATCTATCTAAAGAAACAAAAGACCTATATATAGAAAACTATAAAACACTGGTGAAAGAAATCAAACAGGACACAAATAGATGGAGAAATATACCATTTTCTGGTTTTTAATTGAGTTGTTTTCTCGTCGTTGAATTTTAAGAGTGCTTTTTTTTTGAATACCAGTTCTTTTTGAGATATTTTGCAAGATTTTCTCCAGTCAGTGGCTTGCCTTTTTATTCTCATAACAATGTATTTTACAGACTCAAGGTTTTTAATTTCAGTGATGTCCAGCTTGACAATTATTTCTTTCATGGATTGTGCTTTTTGGTGTTTTATCTAAAACTCATCGCCATACCCAAGGTCTCCTAGATTTTTACCTACGTTATCATCTAGAAGTTTTGCATTTTACGTAGTCTGTGATCCATTGTGAGTTAATTTTTTTGAACGGTGTGAGGTCTGTGACTAGATTCTGCTTCGTTTTGCGTCTGGATGTCTAGTTGTTACAGTGCCTTTTGTGGTATAGACCGTCCTTTCTCTCTTGAATCATCTTTGCTTCTTTGTCAAGGGGCAGTTGACTGTGTTCATGTGGATTTTGTATTCTGTTCTGTTGTTTCTTTTGTTCGCTCACCAGTATCACACAAGCTTGATAATTGTGGCTCTATAGTAAATCTGGATGTCAGGTGGTGTCAGTCTTCCAGTTTTGTTGTTCTTCAGTATTGTGTTGGTATTCTGACTCTATTTCCTTTCCATATAAGCTTAGAATTAATTTGTCAGTATTCACAAAATAAGTTGCTGGGATTTTGATTGAGATTGCATTCAGTCTGGAGACTTAACTTGGAAAGAATGGACATCTCAGTCAAAATGAACGTATAATATTTTCCATTTGCTTATGTCTTTTTTGATTCCTTTTGTCATAGTTTTGTAGTGTTTTGCATATGGATTCTGAATATATTGTTGGATTTATACTTAGGTGTGTAAGTTTTTTTGGTGGTTTCATAAATGGTATTGTATTTTTAATTTCAAATTCCAGTCATTGCTTGTATATAGGGGAGCAGTTGCCTTGCATATCAACCTAATGTCCTGTAATCTTCTTGTAATTGCTGATTAGTTTCAGTTTTTGTTGTTGATTCTTTGAAATTCTCTACATAGTATGTCATGTCATTTGTGAAACAGTTTTATTTTTTTCCTTTGCAGTGCGTATGAATATTTTTTATTTCCTTTTCTCATATTATTACACTAACTAGGATTTCCAGTATGATACTGAATAGAAGAAATGAAGGAGGATATCATTGTCTTGTTCCCCATTTTAGGGGGAGATGATCCAGTTTCTTAAAATTGAGTATGATGTTAGCTGTAGATTTTTTTGTATATGTTCTTTACAGAGTTGATGAAGTCTCTCTATTCATAGTTTGCTGAGAACTTTTAGTTATGAATGGGAGTTGGATTTTGTCAAATGTGTTTTCTCTATCAATCAGTATGATCATACTTTTCTTTTAGCCTATTTTGATGGTTGGATTACATTAATTGCTTTTCTTTTTTAAATTCTCTAATATTTGAACCAACCTTGCATACCTGGGGTTAATCCTACTCTATCATAGTGTGTAATTCTTTTTATACATTGTTGGGTTTGATTTGCTAATATTTTGTGAGGATTTTTCCTTCTGTGTTTATGAGACACTGTTACATAGTTTTCCTATCTTGTAATGTCTTTTTCTGGTTTTATTGTTAACAAACCTGCTTTTTTCATTCTCCTTCATTCCCTTTTAGCCTTTTTCCATATACATTCTCTGTGACTTTGAGTGTGTGAATATGATACACAAGTTTTGTTATTAATATATTTGTTCACCTAAATTGTTGTGTGGATCACAATAAACTGTGGGAAATTCTGAAAGAGATGGGAATACCAGACCACCTGACCTGTCTCTTGAGAAACCTGTATGCAGGTCAGAAAGCAACAGTTAGAACTGGACATGGAACAACAGACTGGTTCCAAATAGGAAAAGGAGTCCGTCAAGGCTGTATATTGTCACCCTGCTTATTTAACTTATATGCAGAGTACATCATGAGAAACACTGGGCTGTAAGAAACACAAGCTGGAATCAAGATTGCCGGGAGAAATATCAATAACCTCAGATATGCAGATGACACCACCCTTATGACAGAAAGTGAAGAAGAACTAAAGAGGCTCTTGATGAAAGTGAAAGAGGAGAGTGAAAAAGTTGGCTTAAAGCTCAACGTTCAGAAAACTAAGATCATGGCATCTGGTCCCATCACTTCATGGGAAATAGATGGGGAAACAGTGGAAACAGTGTCAGACTTTATTTTTTTGGGCTCCAAAATCACTGCAGATGGTGATTGCAGCCATGAAATTAAAAGATGCTTACTCCTTGGAAGGAAGGTTACGACCAACCTAGATAGCATATTTAAAAGCAGAGACATTACTTTGCGAACAAAAGTCCGTCTAGTCAAGGCTATGGTTTTTCCAGTGGTCATGTATGGATGTGAGAGTTGGACGGTGAAGAAAGCTGAGTGCCGAAGAACTGATGCTTTTGAACTGATGTGTTGGAGAAGACTCTTGAGAGTCCCTTGGACTGCAAGGAGATCCAACCAGTCCATCCTAAAGGAGATCAGCCCTGGATGTTCATTGGAAGGACTGATGTTGAAGCTGAAACTCTAGTACTTTGGCCACCTCATGCGAAGAGTTGACTCATTGGAAAAGACCCTAATGCTGGGAAGGATTGAGGGCAGGAGGAGAAGGGGACGACAGAGGATGAGATGGTTGAATGGCATTACTGACTCGATGGACATGGGTTTGGGTAAACTCCGGGAAGATGGTGATGGACAGGGAGGCCTGGCGTGCTGCGATTCATGGGGTTGCAAAGAGTCATACACGACTGAGCGACTGAACTGGACTGAACATCCATTCAGTCTCTGACAAAGCATTTTCTTATGATGCTCCATAATTTTCATTGTATGGTTTTCATTTAATAACAGTTACATTTAAATTCATGTTGAATTTTAAAATGAGAAATATCATAAACTATTTACAGAAAATGGTTATATTTTGCAATCTCTAGATTTCTTTAGGAAAAATGTGTGTGATTTTCTTCTGTGGGATTATAGGTACATGACAATAATGGTAAGGGGATAACTTTCACTGTCCTTTGGCCAATAGGGAGAAATGTCATGGTTCTTTGTGCTTATGTAGGAACTTGTACCTGGAAAAAATTTTGAGCCTTATGAACGCAAGAGCGGTCTCAGACCAGACCTGGCTGGCAGTTGAGGATAGTTCTCCTGTTCGCACTCAGCCCTCACTTTTATGTTCTCCATCTTTCTCTCATTCATCCTTTGTTTCCCAGCTTTTGCATGGAACAGAAAAAAATAAGTTGAAAAAAATGTTAAATTGATTTTTCTCTGTTGTTTTGTTTCATCAGTGTTTCTACAACTAAAAAGTTTTGCAGCATATGACTCTTCTGAGAGTCAGAAGATAGTGGCGAAAAAGAAGAAATTTTAGGAGTTGCTCAGCTGAGTAAAATACTAATAGAAAAAGTTAATTATTAATATTTTTTAATATAAAGTAAAAGTGACAAGCTGTTTCTGTGTCTGCTTTTTCACAGACAGAGAATTCCCCTAATGGACCGGATTGTGGTTATGGCTCCTTTCACCAACAGTACTGGCTTGATGGGAAGATCATTGCTGTGGGGGTGATTGACATTCTTCCATACTGTGTATCATCTGTATATTTGTACTACGATCCCGATTATTCATTTCTGTCTTTGGGTGTCTACTCTGCGCTCCGGTAAGATTGCTTTTGACAATTGTAATGGGTCATATAGAACTTGAAATATTTCATTTTATTTTATTTTATTATATAACAGTAGAAATTCTGTTATATAGTACATAATTTGTTGCTCTTGTAGTCTCTTGTATATTCATATTTAGATATACCATTTTTAGAACTGAGGCCACAATGTGTGTGCGTGTGTTGCTTCAGTAGTGTCCAACTCTTTGCGACCCCATGGACTATAGCCTACCAGGCTCCTCTGTCCATGGGATTCTCCATTTCTTCCACCAGGGGATCTTTCTGACCCAGGGATCAAACCCACAGCTTCTGCATTGGCTTTTGTCTGATGGTAATTCCCTAGCTTTTTAAGATATCCATCTTATCTAGTGTTTGAGAAGTCATTGTGATGCTTTTGCTGTTTAGTTTATGCATTTATTTAAGCTCCCCTGTCAGAGCCACTCAGTGGTTTTTAAATGTTACATTATTTATATATTCTTTTTGTCATCCTTATTTTGTATATATATGTAGTTTATAATTAATTAAAGGTTATATGAATCTGGCATAAATGAACTAAAGCCTTCTGAGTCTGTTGGAAGAAATGTACAATTATATAAAGTATATAGAACAGGACCAGGGAGTCCCTGACTGTGCATTGACTCTCTGACCTCATCCAAAGATGGTTTCCTTTTTATGTCCATTGCTGCAAATGTATGCAACATGCACACATGTTTTTAGGTGCATTATCCTGATGATAAAAAGAGTGGGGTCTTGTCTCATGAAAATAATTTGTTTTTATTTTTATTCCTGCCAGTCTGTGTGTACATGTGGTAGAGGAAGGAGGAGGATTGAGAATTACTTTTCTGTTGTTTTTCTGGGAGCTTGTCTCTCTTCTCTCCCTGTTTTTCATTGAATCACTTTTTTCTCTTTGCTTTTCCCATTGTTTTCTCTGATGGTCACAATTTTCACATCAAGGTAAAACATACTTTGAGATTATTTTATTTATTGTATATGTGCTTTTCTCTGAATTATAAAAGTAGCAGGGTTGATTTTTTTTTAAAAAATTCACTAGTTGATTTAAAAAGAAATATGGTCCATAATTGATTTTTTGTGTGTTCTTCAGTGGCCCACATACTGATATTTTCAACATGACCTGACTTGTCTCTCAGTACCATGTTATATAACAAATTTTAAAAATACACAGTGTTTACAACTGATCCCTATAATAATCTTTTATTTTTCTTATTTATTTAATTGCGTTTTGTATAAAACTAATTAAAAACTATTCAGGACTCTTTGTGGTATCTTTGTGACTGTGAAATTAGAACTGATTGTTGAAAAGCATTCATATTTTGTAACTTTGGGAGTGCATATTTCAGAAAAGATACTTTTTCTTTGTACCAGAATTATTCAGTACTTTGAAATTATTGCCATTTTCTTCTTCTTTTATTTTTTGTATCTCTAACTTTACAATGTGTAGCTATGGATTTGTCTAGACTTCTCAGATAAATATTAAGAATGATATTTGTTCTTACAGTATAAATCCCAGCCTCTGTATGAAATATTTTATTTCTCAATGAACAAAGAGATATAGAAATCCTATTGCATTTGAGATAGCAAATAATCAATTCCCAGAAAAAATTGTTTCCAGCAGTCTATTTGCTGCTTGATCGAGTTCTTGAAAATTCTGGAGCTGTAGAGCTTTGAGGAAGTAGCAGAGGAGTCTGCGGAGCATGAAAGTTGGGGCCAGTGGAGGGTGAGGAGATTGCCACTGCATTGCAGCCTTTCAGTGCTCTGGAGAATCTCAGTTGCTGAGTATATAGAAGAGGAGGGGCAGCCAGCAGATTGACATTATGATGGGAAGCTGGGGAGAGTAGGTTACAAGTTACCAATTCCATTATTGATTTCAGTGTGTTTCAGTGAAACCTGTTAAATTTTTCCTCCATTTCTTCTGTTTCTTAAGCAATCATACAGTCAGTATAGAGTTTCTCTATTTTAATTTGTAATCAAGTATAGATTTGTATGTAAGCTGGTCTGCAGATTTTAAAAATGTTTGAATTGGGGTTCGTGAGCATGGAATTTATTTACTTTTACTTTTTTGGCAAGATGAATTTTAGAAGTGTAATTAATTTGCTTAACAGATGTTTGAGCACAGTCTGTGTCCTGGAAGTGCATAGATGTGGAATCAGACACTCCCAGCTTTGTTAAAGCCAACAATAAATTAAAAAACTGACAGCAGAATTTTAGAGACTCCTTTGTCTATCTGGCTCGAAGGAGTTCATGTTTGGCTTCCCTGGTAGCTCAGAGGGTCAAGCGTATGCCTGCAATGTGGGAGACCAGGCTTTGATCCCTGGGTTAGGAAGATCCCCTGGAGAAGGGAAAGGCAACCCATTCCAATATTCTTGCCTGGAAAATCCCATGGACAGAGGAGCCTGGTAGGCTACAGTCCATGGGGCCGCAAAGAGTTGGACACCACTGAGTGACTTCACTTTCACTTTACCTTTGCCCTATAATAAAAATAAAATTGTGGTAGTGGGCACGAGGCCCTTTTGTTGGTCAGGAAAGACCTCTCTAGCCAAGAAAGAACAAAAAGGAGCCAGCTATGTGAAAATCTGAGGATAGAAATCCAGGTCGAAGGTAGCAAGTCCAAGTGTCCTGAGGTGGTTGGAATGAAGAGAAGACAGGCCCTAAGGGCTGGGATGCAGAATAGGATCTAGACAGTGCTGTGTAAGGAGGGTAGCCATGCAGTGGTATTGATGAGGGGCAGATGGAAAAGGGCTTACAGGTGACAGTAAGGAGGTTCAGTTCAGGTCAGCTGCAGAGTTGTGTCCTGTTCTTTGCCACCCCATTGACTGCAGCACGCCAGGCCTCCCTGTCCATCACCAACTTCTGGAGTTTACTCAAACTCATGTCCACTGAGTTGGTGATGCCCTCCAACCATATCATCCTCTGTTGTCCCTTTCTCCTCCCACCCTCAATCTTTCCCAGCATCAGGGTCTTTTCAGATGACTCAGTTCTTTGCATCAGGTGGCCAAAGTATTGGAGTTTCAGCTTCAGCATCAGTCCTTCCAGTGAGTATTCAGGACTGATTTCCTTTAGGATGGACTGGTTGGATGTCCTTGGAGTCCAAGGGACTCTCAAGCATCTTCTCCAACACCACAGTTCAAAAGCATCAATTCTTCGGTGCTCAGCTTTCTTTATAATCCATCTCTCACATCCATACATGACCACTGGTAAAACCATAGCCTTGACTAGATGGACCTTTGTTGGCAAAGTAATGTCTCTTCTTTTTAATATGCTGCCTAGGTTGGTCATAGCTTTTTCTCCAAGGAACAAGTGTCTTTTAATTTCATGGCTGCAGTCACCATCTACAGTGATTTTGGAGCCCCCCAAAATAAAGTCTGTCTCTCTTTCCTAGTCTGTTTGCCATGAAATGGTGGGACCAGATGCCATGATGTTAAGTTTTGTGAATGTTGAGTTTTAAGCCAACTTTTTCACTTTCATCAAGAGACTCTTTAGTTCTTCTTCACTTTCTACCATGAGTGTGGTGTCATCTGCATATCAGCGGTTGTTGCTGTTTCTCCCACCAGTCTTGATTCCAGCTTGTGCTTCATCCAGTCCAGCATTTCTCATGATGTATTCTGCATATAAGTTAAATAAGCCAGGTGACAATATATAGCCTTGACACACTCCTTTCCCGATTTGGAACCAGTCTGTTGTTCCATGTGCAGTTCTAACTGTTGCTTCTTGACCTGCATACAGATTTCTCAGGAGGCAGGTAAGGTGTTCTGGTATTCCCATCTCTTTAAGAATTTTCCATAGTTTGTTGTGATCCACACAGTCAAAGGCTTTGGCATAGTCAATAAAGCAGAAATAGATGTTTTTTCTGGAACTATCTTGCTTTTTCGGTGATCTGACAAATGTTGGTAATTTGATCTCTGGTTCCTCTGCCTTTTCTAAATCCTGCATGAACATCTAGAAGTTTTTGGTTCATATACTGCTGAAGCCTGGCTTGGAGAATTTTGAGCATTACTTTATTGGCATGTGAGATGAGTGCAGTTGTGTGGTAGTTTGAGCATTCTTCAGCATTGTCTTTCTTTGGGATTGGGATGAAAACTGACCTTTTCCAGTCCTGGGGCCACTGCTGAGTTTTCCAGATTTGCTGGCATATTGAGTGCAGCACTTTCACAGTGTCATCTTTCAGTATTTGAAATAACTCAACTGGAATTCCATCACCTCCGCTAGCTTTGTTTGTAGTGATGCTTTCTAAGGCCCACTTGACTTCACATTCCAGGATGTGTGGCTCTAGGTGAGTGATCACACCATCGTGATTATCTGGGTCATGAAGATCTTTTTTGTACAGTTCTTCTGTGTCTTCTTGCCACCTCTTCTTAATATCTTATGCTTCTGTTAGGTCCATAGCATTTCTGTCCTTTATCGAGCCCATCTTTGCATGAAAAGTTCCCTTGGTATCTCTAATTTTCTTGAAGAGATCTCTAGTCTTTCTCATTCTATTATTTTCCTCTGTTTCTTTGCACTGATCACTGAGGAAGAAAGCCACTGATAAGGCTTTCTTATCTCTCCTTGCTATTTTTGGAACTCTGCATTGAAATGAGTGTATCTTTCCTTTTGTCCTTTGCCTTTCTCTTCTCTTCTTTTCACAGCTGTTTGTAAGCCCTCGTCAGACAACCATTTTGCCTTTTTCTATTTCTTTTTCTTGGGGATGGTCTTGATCACTACCTCCTGTACAATGTCACAAACCTCCGTCTATCTGTCTATTAGATATAATCCATTCAATCTATTTCTCACTTCCTCTGTATAATCGAAAGGGGTTTGATTTAGGTCATACCTGAATGGTCTAGTGGTCTTCCCTACTTTCTTCAATTTAAGTCCAAATTTGGCAATAAAAAGTTCATGATCTGAGCCACAGTCAGCTCCCAGTCTTGTTTTTGCTGACTGTATAGAGCTTCTCCATCTTTGGCTGCAAGTAATATAATGAGTCTGATTTCAATATTGACCATCTGGTGATGTCCATGTGTAGAGTCTTCTCTTGTGTTGTTGGAAAAGGGTGTTTGCTATGACCAGTGTATTCTCTTGGCAAAACTCTATCAGCCTTTGCCCTGCTTCATTCTGTACTCCCAGGCCAAATTTGCCTGTTACTCAAGGTGTTTCTTGAGTTCCTACTTTTGCATTCCAGTCCCCTATAATGAAAAGGACATCTTTTTTGGGTGTTAGTTCTAGAAGGTCTTGTATGTCTTCATAGAACCATTCAACTTCGGCTTCTTCAGCGTTATTGGTCGGGGCATAGACTTGGATTGCCTTGGAAATGAACAGAGATCATTCCATTGCAATTCCATGCAATTTTGAGATTGCATCCAAGTACTGCATTTCGGACTCTTTTGTCGACCATGATGGCTACTCCATTTCTTCTAAGGGATTCCTGCCCCCAGTTGTAGATATAATGGTCATCTGAGTTAAATTCACCCATTCCAGTCCATTTTAGCTCTCTGATTCCTAAAATGTCTCTTATCATCTCCTGTTTGACCACTTCCAATTTGCCTTGATTCATGGACCTAACATTCCAAGTTCCTATGTAGTATTGCTCTTTACAGCATCGGACTTTACTTCCATCACCAGTCACATCCACATATAGTATACCGTATGGTGCTGTTTTTGCTTTGACTCCGTCTCTTCATTCTTTCTGGAGTTACTTCTCCACTGATATCTAGTAGCATATTGGGCACCTACTGACCTGGGGAGTTCATCTTTCAGTGTCCTATCTTTTTGCTTTTTCATACTGTTCATGGGGTTCTCAAGGCAAGAATACTGAAGTGGTTTGCTATTCCCTTCTCCAGTGGACCACGTTTTGTCAGAACTCTCCACCATTTTATCTATGTGTGACACCAACCCAATGTGAGGTTACCTCACCTGATTAATAACTGATTAAAGATGCTTAGATTTCTCTGTGGGGTTATGGAGGGCAAGAGTAGAAACTGGAAATCTGTTTGGAAGCTGTTAGAATTGTCCAAGGGAGCCATAAAGGTGGCTTGGACCAAAATATCTGAGGTGGGGGTGGTAAGAAGTGGTCCGATTCCCGGTATCTGGAGATAGAGCCAGCTCGACTTGTTGATGGGTTGGATGCAGGAGGTGAATCTTTAAGGATGGCTCATAGGCTTAGGGCCTGAACAGCTTAGGGGTGGAGTGGTGATGCGGTTCACTGAGATGAGCAGGGCTGAGGGAAGGAGGGCCGGTGGGGCTGGGCAGTCCTCTTCAGAGCTGGGTGGTCCTGCATTTCAGTATCAGTGCGTTCTTCCCTGGTTTGAACTTTGAGAGTGGATTAGTTTTGGGAATAATAGGATCTCTTCTGATTTAGCCTCATAATGTTAAGTCCGTTTGGATTTAGAAATACTTTTGTTGTAAAGATGAACTTTCAGGGTAACAACCCTTCAGTGATTTAAATTTGAGCTTGCAAAATGCACAGACTATTCCCTTAAAAAATAAACCTCTCCTTGGATTTCAAGCATCCGTTGCTACTAAAAACAAAGAAAAAGAAATTAAAACCTTTGGGAAACAAACATAAAAACAAAACAAACAACTATTTTCATACTTCAGAAATGTACTGAAGTTTTGCTTAAACTTCTCCAATACAAGCGGTCATTCAGTTGGGCAAATAGGATGGAATTCTGTGCCCAGATTTATCCAGATACAAATTAAAACCACATCAGGCGTAGGCATTGCTGACAACTTCTTTGTTCAATTAATCCTTGCCTGTGCCAACAAGTAGAGAAAAAGCAGTGAGATAACATGTTTTCCCACTCTTTAGTTGTAGAGAAGATAAAAGAATAGCATCTGGACACAGGAAAGAGTAACATGTTATATATAGTTGAAAGTGTTTGCATGTAAAGGGTCATAAGAACATTCTTACTGAAATTTGTTGGGTTTTGAGTTTTCTAAAATTTATTGTACTGTTTTTAACCTGATAGACCTAGTCTTTGAGAACTCCAAGTGATAATGAATAATGACATGAGATTGTGTTAAATAGATCTTTGTACTTTTATGCTGTTTGAGTTTTTATACACTACTGTGTCGAGTAAAGTGCAAACCAGAACTTTGGTGCATTTGCTGAAAATAATACAGTTTTTTTGGTGTCTCTTTAGTAAAAATCATCTTAAACTGTTTTTAAAATTGTTTTTCTTGCAACACTTGGGTTTTTTTGATAGCTTAATGTCAGATTTGATCAAATATGTTACCAAATTAAATAGTACTTTGAAATTGGAACTAGATTTAACTGTACTTTCATCTTTATTCTTCTTTTGGCAGAGAAATTGCTTTTACTAGGCAACTTCATGAGAAAACACCTCAACTCAGCTATTACTATATGGGTTTCTACATTCATTCGTGTCCCAAGATGAAATATAAGGTAAAGTTGATTTTCACATGTGTCTTCTGTAGATTCAAGTTATGAAAATTAGTGCTTTTGTAATTTCTCATCATGTTAGTTTAACATGATTGTATATTTTAATGTAAATCATAAATTATTTTTAACTGTGTCTTAAACTTTTCATAGAATCTATCTTCTTCATTGCATAAAGCCATGCCTGACAAATAGGCACTTAGTATTTGTTTAATATAGGTTAATGTGTAGAAATTCACTGAAGATATAACAATCCCAGCTATACTAGGACTTCAGTAAGGCCCTGCTTACTTGGGATAGCACAGTAATACCCATTAAGAAATCTACCTTCTTAAGGTACATCCTTAAGGTATGTATGTGTATGTGTGTGTGTGTGTGTGTGTGTGTGTGTGTGTGTATGTGTGTACTCACTTGTCTTATTTATCCATTCTTCTCTTGATGGGCACTGAGGTTGCTTCTGTGTCTTGGCTGTTGCCAGTAATATTGCAGTTACCATAGGGGTGCATGTATCTCTTTGAATTAGTACTTTTCTTTGGAAAAATACTCAGAAGTGGAATTGCCAGATTTCTATGATGGTTCTATTTTTAATTTTTTGAGGAAGTTCCATACTGTTTTCCATAGTGACTGTACCAATTTGCATTTCCACCTATAGTGTATGAGGGTTCCCTTTTCTTTACATCCTGGTCAACACTTATTTGTTGTCTTTTTGATAACAGCCATTCTGACAGGTGTGAAGTGATATCTCATTGTGATTTTGATTTACATACATTTCCCCAATAATCAGTGATGTTGAGCATCTTTTCATGGACCTGTTGACCATTTGTATGTCTTCTTTAGAAAAATGTGTGTTCAGGTCTCTGCCCATTTTTTAATTGAGCTGTTTGTTTTTTGATGTTAGGTTTTATGACTTTCTTTAATGAAACTCTTTGATGTTTTCTAAGTATTAGTAGCCCACTGTAAAAGCTCTGGGAAGGATAGAACAGTATAAAGGAACAGACTGCATCCTGACCACCATAATAACAGTAACCAAATACCTCTGCTCTACTCAGAGCACTGCTTTAAGCTCTGAAGATATGAAAAGATTTGAACATGAACCTTCCTCTTAAAACTTGTAATATAAATGAAGATTGTAGGTATTCTATGTAAAATCAGGTCAGTACAGTGGTCTGGTAAGTGGCCTAGGAGGCTGTAGGGTTTGCTGCGTAAGGTATGGAATAGGGAAGGGTTTAACTAAAAGGGAAGAGAGACCCCCAAAAGAGAGTAGGTATGACGGGGAAGCACATTTCATGGAGAAGGAGCATTTAAGTAAGAATTAATCAGTGCCATACATATTCATATAAAAAAGGAAGGGGAGGGCAGTCACCAGCCAGTCAGCCTCTTTTGTATGTTGTTACGAGTGTTTCGGGGCCCTATCTGCTGTTAACAATGTACGTAACAGTGTACATATAATAAAAATTAATTGGTTTATATATAAAGTATGTTAACAGTGTTGCAGGAAATAACTCAGAAGCAAAATAAGTTCATGAATTGGTAATTTTAGTTTGTGGTTCTGTATAGTGCTTTTAACATGGTAAGAGATGCAAATGTTAGGTTATTAGAAATAGTACCTAGTAATGTTTGCTAGCAGTTCCCAGTGTTTTAATATTCTTTTCAGGCTAAAGTTCTTTGTAAATACAGGCATACCTCAGCGATACTACAGGTTTAGTTCCACACCACCACAATAAAGTGAGTATTCCAATAAATCAAGTCACATCAATTTTCTGATTTCCCAGTACACATAAAAGTTACACCATACTGTTAAGTGTGCAAAGCAGTGTATCTAAAAATACAGTGTATATACCTTAATTAAAAAATATTTATTGCTGAAAATGCTAGCCATTATCTGAGTCTTCATCAAGTCATGATCTTTTCACTAGTGGAAGGTTTGAATTAGCAAAATGTGACGCACAGACACGAAGTGAGCAAATGCTGTTGGAAAAACAGTGCTGATGGACTTGCTTTTTGACTCAGGGTTTCCTCAAACTTCAGTTATAAAACACAATATCTGCAAAAAGCAGTAAAGCAAAGTGCAATAGAATGGTATATGCTTGTATTACTAAACTTGATATTTCTTAATTATTAAACCAGTTTTAATTACTCATACTAGTGAGTAAAAAATATGAAGATGTTGGCAGTATTATAAGAATAACTTTTTAGGAATCTCACCTTTGCTTTTCCACATCACCAATATTAATATATGTTGGAAATTTGGGAACAGTATTAAAACCTGTAAAACTAGAGTGCAGCCCTGAGTGGAAAAGCAGGTATCGGGAACACTCACTGTAACCATTCAAAGCAAAACTTGAAAATTTTCCCAATATATTATATCATATTCACATTGTATCTTCTTGGGAAAGAAAATTCTGAAAATTTGTACTATATTTAGTGACTTTGTAAATATTTGTGAGATAATATTATAATGATAAAATATTGAATATTGTTAATTTTGTAAAGCCTGTATTTTCTTGGCATGGTGGTTTGAACACTTGTGGGTCCTCAGCATTAAAAACATGGTGTTTTTAATTTTTGTATTGTTTAAGAAAATTGTTTTCATTGCATCATGATTGAAAATAAGTCATTTAAAGTAACTGAAGAGTAAAAATATTTTCATTTCAGTTAAGGATATTTTATTATATTTTGAGCAGAACAGAACCCTCCATTTTGAGAGAATAACACAGATGGGAATTTTCAACCAGAAAATGTACTGTTTGAAATTGTAAGATGGGTATCGGTCCAAGCATGAATATTTCTCATTTCAAGTTGAAGGTGTAAAACTAAAGACCAATAAAAGATAACTCACAGAAAATGACTAGTTAAATTAAATGACTATTAAATGACTAAATGACTATTAAAATTTTCCTCACTCGTAAGATTGAATTGAGGGTAAATTTAGCATATTTCTGTAATAGCTAAAATTATCTTCTTTCTTAGAGCGTAACTAAGTGTTCAGGGATTAGTAGTGACATGTTTTTAGCCATATTGTAAAATATATGGTAGAAAATATACAGAAGTGGTTTTTACGTGATACTAAAGAAAGAAGGAATATATTTTAAAATAGGGTTATTTTTAATAACTAAGAAAGAGTAGTCTCTTAGGTACCTGGTATACATTAGATGCTGCGAATACAGCTGTTAATACAGTATAGATGTGGGCTCTGATCTAATGGAGGTTACATCTGAGGGGGCACATACTTGTAATCCAGGACATAAAGTGGCACCAAGCAACTGTACCTGACATTAGGACAGTGTTTCATTTGGGTTTTCTGGTATAGATTTAGACATATTAAGTTATAATCTTCACCATGTAATGCATTTATAATGTAGGGCAAATTAAAGTATTTAACAGGTTTGAAATACACCAAGATCTGGTTTTACCTGTTCTCTTTTATTGAATAGTGAGCTGTCCTGAAGACATGTTGAAATGAAGAGCCTATCTTTATGTGTAGGAACGACCACATTTGATGGATGGTTTCCAGAGCTTTCTGTCATAGTTCCTCTTACCCTGTACCCTGTTTGTGTGTGTGTTGCTCCATCCATCAGAGGGACATTCCGTTTTCCTCACCATGGATTGATCCGGCCTGTGACCTGCGCTGACTAATAGGATAGCACAAAAGTAACTGTCTGAGATTTCAGGCCCAGGCCTTAAGAAGTAGAGGGCAGACAGCTTTTGCTTCCTTTGTCTTTGAAGCCAGTCATCATGTATAAGGTCCAAATACCCTACTGCTGTAAGAGGCCACTTGGGAGGCCTCAAGCCATCTTGAACGTTTCAGCTCCAGCCAGGCAACTAGCTGAATGCCAAGCAACTAGATGAATGCAGCTGCCTGATTGAGCTGAACAGACAGGGGCAGAAGAACCACCTAGCTGAGCTGTAGCCAACTCACAGAATCATTAGGTATAATTAATTGTTGTTTTAAGCCTCTTAAGATTGGGGTGGTTTTGTTATTCAGCAGCAGATGGCTGAAACACGTGATATAGGGTGGAAATGAGTAGATACATTTGTAGATTTCCACGTAGATGAAAGTCATTCTGTGTTGAGTTGTGCAGACTCGTGTCCTGAGTTGAGCTGAACTGATCTGTGAAGTTGCTGACAGCTCAGTGTGAGAGAGTTTTGGCAAAGTTACTAAACTCGTACGTGTGGTTATACCTACAGATGTGCCCCCCACTTGGCTTACAAGAATTCATCTTCATACAGCATTTCATTTAATACCCAGACTTGGGCTTACAAGGCATTTGTTAACACGATGACACATTTTGAGTTTGCTTGTCTTGCTAATGTTGAGCACTGCAAGATGAAAATCTCCACGTGGTCATTTTCGTGGTTAACATAGATATCATGTGTGGCTGTAGAGCCTCCTCTCAGAGCACTCATGGTTTGCTAGGTGATAGCAGTTCTATTCTTGTGTGTAAGATTCTCTAAAATGCATTGCTACTAAATTATTTTGGTTTTATTGTTCTCTCTGTGTGTATATTTTAAATATAGGTTGATTTATGTAAACAAAGTCAGATAGGTCAGATAGGTTTTGTCTGTGGCCATAGTCTTAGAAGAAGGCACCGAATAGTCACAGAGGAATTTAATGAGGGCTGGAAAATAGTTAGAAAAGAAAATTGTCTTGATTTGTTGTGTTGTCATTGCTCACTCTAACTGTTACCATAATTGTGACTGTTTTAATGGGACTTGGTACTGTTTTGGCATAAATCAGTTCTGACCTGGAGACTCAGGACCTGGCTGAAATGAATGGAAGTTATATCTTCAACTTAGGAGAGCTTCTCCTTGGAGGAAACGTCCTGCGGAGTGGGGGTGGATGGGATGGTTTTCTGGCTTCTGTCCTCTGTGAATGCTTGTCTTTGCTCCTCTGACAGTTCCAGGGTGGTTGCTGGCCTTCCAACATCGTAAGCCATCAGTGGTGGCTAGAATCAGAAGAGATGATGTACTCTCCTGTGTCTTTTTTTTTTTAAGACAACTTTTAATTGTAATAAAATGTATATAACAAAATTTATCTTAAGTATTTTTAAGTGCACAGTTGAGAAGTATTAAGTATATTCATGCTGTTTGTACAGCCATCACCACCATCCATCTCTAGAACTCCTCTTACCTTGCAGAACTGAGACTCTGATCCCATTAAGCAATAGCTCCCTATTCCCTTAGCTGTATTATTACTAATAGCTCCGCATTCCTCTTTCCCCCAGACCCTTGTAACCACCACTGTACTTTCTGAATTTGACTCCTCTAGGTACTTCATATAAGTGGAATCACACATTGTCTATCTTTTTGTGACTGGCTTATTTCACTTAGCATGTTCTCAAGGTTCATCCATGTTGTAGCAGGTGTCGGAATTTCATTCCTTGTTAAAGCTGAATAATACTTCACTGTATGTATCTGCTGCATTTTGTTTATGCATTCATCCATCGATGGACACTTGGTGTGCTTCCACCCTTTGGATGTTGTGACTAATGCTTCCGTGAACGTGGCTGTACAAATACCTGTTCAAAATTTCTTCTCCATGTTGTCCCTCAGACTCCAAACGTAAGGCCATTCTGTAATCGGAAGGAGGTGTTTTGACTGAGCTCTTTATCCAGATTTGTGTGCAGGCCAATGTAAACAGTGATTCAGGCAGTCCGCTTTGGTATCATGACATGGCCAGACATCAGATAGTTGACACATCAGAAGGAGTTCAGAAGTGTCAGAAAAGGAACAAAAAGCTAATTCATCAGTGATTAATCATTCCTAAACTCAGTGCCTCGGCTTGACTGTGGTCAAACAGCACTTCTGGAATTCTGTAGGAGTTTGCCTAAAAGAAGGTTATTATTCTTATAAAAGCACCTAAAATTAAAAAAATTGGCATTTACAGAGCTGCGTCTGCAGAATCCTCTACTGCTGAGATCCCCAAGCTTTTCAAAGTTTCCTGACCAGACAAATTAGCAAATGTTATTTTACTGCAATCTTGTAACCCAGGCCGATGTATTTGAGTAGTTGTGGTAGTGACTTTGCTACTGCTGGTTTGAAAGAAATACTGATGATCTCATCAGTTACCCATAGCACAGAACAAACCACTCAAATTTTTGATTCAGCATCTATTTTTCTTGATGTTAAAATAAGTATCCAGTGAACTAGACGTGGTCAGAAAAAATGACCACAGAGTAACTGTAGTAAGGGATTTCTGATGGCTCCTCCAGGCAGTAGGAGGTAAAAGAATGACACGCTCATCACGTATTCTTGTTTTTAAAGTTGTCACATGTGGAATTTTGCCACATTAGAGTCAAAAGCATGGTCATGTGTTCTAAGCTGCACATGGCAGATGAGAAAATTAATGCTCAGTGTGATTCATGCCCAGAGTTTGCTTTAATTCACATTTTATAATTTTAGCAACTTGAAGGAGAGTTGTAAGAATTGAAATTCATATAAATGGCATTGTTTATCAGACTTACAGTGAGGTATATATAGCTTTTTATTTTGGAGAAACCTAAAATGCTTGCATGTTAAGTAAAAGTAAACCTTAACTGGTGCCTCCCTGGTAGCACAGTTGGTGAAGAATCTGCCTGCAGTGCAGGAGACCTGGGTTCGATCCTTGGGTTGGAAAGATCCTCTGGAGAAGGAAATGGCAACCCTCTCCAGTATTCTTGCCTGGAAAATCCTATGGACAGAGGAGCCTGGCGGGCTACAGTCCATGGGGTCGCAGGAGTCAGACACGACTTAGTGACTAAACCACTACAAAGTGGAAGCAGTGACAAACATTAACTGGGGAATAAGAACACTGTTGATCAATACCTGATCTTTCCCATCCTTCTCCTCATGTCCGTTTCCACAGTGAAATGGAAAGCTTGGGACAGAACCTGATTCCTAACTTTGAAAAACCTGAATTATCTTTGGAGCTTTTCAAAAATCCTCAAGCTCGAGTTCTGCCCTAACCTACTTGTTTGCCGTCCTCCTTTACAGAGCCCTGTTCTCTGACTGCCCGTGCTGTTTTAGGTACCTTTGAACTGCCCTTCCTTCCCACCTGAGCCTGTGTTTCTTACATCTGAAAGGGGTCTCACTTATCCCTCCTGCCTTTCCAGACCCAGCATGGGCACCTGCTCTTCAGGGAAGCCTTCTCTGTGTCTCCCACGTGGGCCCCTCCCCACTCCACCCGTGAGAGCTGCCTCAGTTCTGTGACCTCTGGCCCTTGCTCGTGCTTCATCTGTGGCTCCCCTTGTGCCCCGCTGCTGCAGGAGTGCTCTCAGCCAGCGTTCGTGGAAGGCCTGCTCTGTATAAAGCATCACACTGGATGCCAGGGCAAGAGGAAGATGCTCACACGTGGTCCCTGCTTGTCAGTTCTTTGAGCAAACTGTGTCTTACCTGTTACTGTCCCCGGGGCCTACCAAATCCATTGGCAAGGAGAAGGTGCCCAGTGAGTTGACTGACATGTGTGACATGTGGAAGGCAGGCACCCACCTGCACGGTTAAAACCAAGAAGTGGAGGAACGTAAGTGAGGGCTGGCTTTCTCTGCAGGCCGTTCTCACAGAGACACTGAGCTTCGGGAAAATCTGAGTCCCATCTCAAAGAGTACAGTTTATACTTTCCATGAATTTCCTGTCTGTAGTTGTTTCTTTTCTAAGTCAGCTTGTCATCTAAGTGTGATGTTTATATGGAAAAGTGTTCTGTTCTTAAGGGTACAACTTGACAGATGTTCACATGGTGATGACACTTGTGCAACCAGCACCAAGATCGACACAGAACATTCCAGTCCCCCACAAACCTCTTTCATGTCCCCCTTGATTGTTATCTCACCCCCAAAGGCAATCGCAGAAGACTAATCATGCCTGTTTTTACGCTTGACAGAGTGGAATCACTTGGTGTATTTTAGTTTGTGATTGGCTTGTTTCACTCAGCAGTACATTCGTAAGATTTACCCACATTCGCGTGTGTACAATGTGTGGTTGGTTTTCATGCCTTTATGCTCATTCTGTTGTGGTTGGACCGTTTCTAGGTTTTGGCTAATATATAACTGCAATGTTGAGCATTTCTTACATGTCCCTTCATTAACATATGTCTGCATTTCTCACACGTATAGACCTAGGTGTGGAATTACCAGATTGAAGATAGTGGGAATATTAATAGTTCATATTGCCTAGCATGTTTTTAACCGATTGTACGAATTTATACTCTCACCAGCAGCAGACCTTCTGATAGGCGTGTAGCAAGGATGGTGCATTGTGGGTTTAATTTGCATTGCTGTTGACTGGTGATGCTGAGCATCTTGGCATTTTTCTGTTGGCCGTGTGTAAAGGATCTGTTCGTGTCTTTTGGCCATTTATCTCCCGGTATGTTGATCTCCAGTACTTGTAGACATTTTTTATATATTCTGGGTATAATCCTTTGTTGCATAAATATTTTACAGATATCTTCTTCCACTCAGTGCTTAGCTTTTCTTTTTCTGATGAGCAGAAATTTCTAATTTTCATGTAGTCTGGTTTATCTTTATTGCTTTTGTGTCTTGTTCAATGGAAATCTGCCTACCCTGTGGCAATGGAAATGTTTTTTTGTATTTTCTTCTTTTACCTTTCATAATTCAGTAATCTGTCTGAAATTGATTTTTGTGTATGGTTGAGTCAGAGGTCAAGACTGAATTTATTTTTTTCCAACTATATAATTACTTTTAGTTTCTTAAGGGTACTGTCCAGCACATACTAGTTTAATAAACATGTCAGTTATTTCCATCATTATATTTGTGTTACGGCAAAATATCCCAGCTTTACCTTTTTCAGACTTAGCATTGATTCCATTAAATAACCAAATTCCTCAGTTAGAATTATATCGATCAGTTCTACAGGGAATACTTGACTTAAGTATGAATGATGTGCAGGTAAATAACTTCCACTTGTACATTTCTTCCAAATAACTTTTAAAAATAAAAGCTGTAGAGAATCTCTTTAATTTAAACAGAATGATACATTGTATGGAAATTCAGTTAGAATGATTAAAACACAATGAAAAGCTCTTTATTAATAGTTGTAATATCAAACATCATTTGGCAGTCACATCCCATTTTATCATTTGCCTCTATTATTGTTTATGGTGTGTATATGTGTATATGGTGATCATACAAAAGTGTTAAATTTTTATATAGCCTGATTTCCTAATCCTTTTCCTCTCTGGCTTCTGGCTTCAGTATCATGCTTTAAAAAGACCTTTTCCTCCCCCACGTATTAAAACTGTTATATTCTCCTCTTCTTTTCACTTTGCAAGGTTCATCTTAGGTTTGTTTCCACTCTGAAATGCTGCCTGACTCTCCTACATACAAGTATGTGTTTTCATTGCAACTTACATGTTGATACCTGACGTGTACTGTGCTGCATTATGCTGTTGTTGCTGTTTAGTCACTCAGTCATGTCCGACTCTGCGACCCCATGGACTGCAGCACGACAGGCTTCCCTGTCCTTCGCTCTATCCGGAGTTTGCTCAAACACATGTCCATTGAGTCAATGATGCCATCTAACTTTCTGTGCTATAACTGCTTGTTTTCCTGTCTCTTTTGACTCTAAGCTTCTTGAAAGATGGAGTTTGAGCTCATTTATTACTTACTGTAGCAGCAACCCCTGATTTATAGTAAATGTTCAGTATATCTTTAAATGGCTGGATGGAGATAAAAGAATATTGAATAATTGATTACTGATTAGAGGGAAAGTATATATCTATGCCAAATAAAGTGGCCCCATTTGGGTTTTCTACAGGATAGATCTTTTTTTAACTTTGGCAAGGTTAGTGAAATGTAAGTTTATTAAAATGTTTACTTTTAGAATAATGAGAAAGTTGCTTTGTTTGAATTGTCAGGTGAACAGTGAAGGTACTCTTGAATTTGCTTTTTTCTTTAAATTGAAAAAGCATTGCAAATAATTTAAAACATCTGTAATTCTGCAGTGATAGTGCTGTATAATATGTGGTTTATATTTGACTTAAAAGTTTATTTTTAAATTGATTTAGAAATTTATCTACTTGAATAAAGTTAATAATTTGTAAAATCCTTCAAATAACAGAATACAGTATAAATAGTTTTTTCTGGAAAGTATAATTATAGATTTTGATAGTTATAAAAGTATATTACCTAAATACTGTTTTAATTAACATTAATTTGTTTCATGACCTAGGTTTGACTGAGTTCTATTTCTGCTTATCCTAAAATAGTGGTTTTCTATCAGGGGCAATTTGTGCCCCTGTCCCCACCTCATCTCATTTCTGAAAACTTTGATTGTCCCAATTGAGCCAGTAGGGGAGGGTTATGTATGCTACTGGTATTTTGAACCAAAGGATTCTTTTTTGATGTGGACTGTGTTTTGTAAGGCTAGGGATGCCTCTAAACATTCTACAGTACACAGTCCCCAGCAAAAAAGAATTTTCTGCTCAAAATATCAGTAATGCTAAGGCTTGAGAAACCCTGTTTCAGGGGTTACCTACTTGCCATTGAAGTCTGTAGGGCTTTACAGTTGCTGAGTTACCACAGGTAATTTGACTACTGCTGTCAAAAAGGAACTGTCAGAAAGATTAATTTTGGGTTCACCATAACAGTCTTGAAATAAACTATCCTGTATGACACACCAGAGAGAAGTTTCTTGTGTCTAATTCATGACCCTGTGCAGCCATAAGCTTATTGATGACCCCAGGACTGTCTTAAATTTTCTTTGGGGGCTTATGTGTGGCCTTTATGTCAGCTTAAAGGTAATTTAATGTTTCTGTACAACGCGATTTATCTAGCAAATCTTGAGGTCTCTTACAAGGAGCAACAGAAACAAGGTTAAAATTTCCAAAATGCATCACTTTGTTGTTTTAGTTCTGATGTGCATGGTAGGGTCTGTCTTAAGTATTTATAAATTGTTTTGTTTTTCTTGCTTTGTAGAGAAAGAGAGAAACTTGGCACCTTCATTATAGCCAAGTGAATAGCTGTCCCTGGCGGCTAAATTCAGTTCATCTTTTTTAGTACAAAGAGCACAGTGTTGGCTTATACATTTTTGGATGGGCAGTTACAGTCCTTTTCAGCTTTAGTGGCACAGGGCTGTTTGACGCATCCCTTGCGCCTGGACTGCACCCTGGAGTGGTTGGAACTAAGCTGTTACAGAGAGGCACATGCGCAGAAGTGTTTGTTGTTTGTCTTGCCTAGTATTCTACCTTGGTGTTGATGTGAGAATAAAACCAGTTCTCATCCTTCCTTCCCCCACGCCTCCAGGACTCCCTAGCACAGCTCAGGTCTTCTTTCCTTCTTAGATTTATACATCTTCTCCTGGGTCTCATATCTTCATTCTGAAGAAAAGAAGGCAACTGTAAGATTTTTACGCTTGACCCTTTTCTTTCAGAAGCCTTCTTGTCTAAATAGGTGGCAGTAGCTAAAAGGAAGCAGCCTTGAGGAGCTTAATCATCTTAGACAGACAGCAGTGAGGTGACAGTGACAACAGTGAGAGGCAGAGGAAGCCCAGTGTCCACTGCTGGAGGACCTTCCCAGTAGTCACCCTACTGTCTTCCCTCTCAGCCTCAACCACGGAATTGTTTGAGGATGATTTACGTTGTGTGAGAATTGTTTTGCTAGGAAATCCATGGTCTCTCACACGGTTCTCTTAGATCCACCTTTCTTTGCTTGGTCTTCAGGGGTTCCCTTTTCTTCCTGTTTCTTCACAGTCTGCCTGTAGACATACCTTTGCCCCCCATTTTTCTATTATGTTTGTCCTATGCAGAGACATCCATTGCACTCAGATGTCTGCCATGCCCATACCTCTCTTCTGATGGAAATTCCTGTTCCTATAGTGTCTGCCCAAGGAAATGCAGTCTTTGAGTTTAGGTTGCCATGCTTAGCTCCGTGTAACTCTGTTAATTGAACTAAGCATGGGTGCTTAGTCATTCAGTCGTGTCTGACTCTTTGCAACCCCATGGACTGTAGCCCACCAGGCTCCTTTCTATGGGATTCTCCAGGCAAGAATACTGGAGTGGGTTGCCATTTCCACTCCAGTGGGTTAAGCATGGGTGCCTAACCCAAAGGTGGTCAATCTAGGGTAGAGTAGTATTAATATTATGTAAGATATGTATTATGTAATATTAAAGCTTTGCCTACTGAATAGTGGATGACCAAACCATTCAGATCTGCTCTTTTAAGGAAGTTTGAATTAAGACAGTAGGCAGGATCAGTAGTTAGTGGAAGTAGGCATAGAGAATAGTAACACAGAGAACAGTAACAAAGGCTCAGAGTTAGATTAGGGCTTTGTAAGCACAGATCTGTAAAGTTTGAATTATAGGCAGACCTTTGTACACATGCACATTTATCTTGAGAATAGAGTTCATGAATTTCTTTCATCTGGTTTTCAAAGGGGCCTGTGAATCAAAAGATAGCAAGATGAGAGAACAGAGAGGTGGTAGGGGGAATAGAAGCTGAGACAGCAAATAGCAGATGAAAATACAGATTGGGATTTCCTGCTGCTGAAGGCACGTAGATAACCTCTTGTTAGACCTACTTGCCAGATCTTGAATTACAATCTGTTATCCACAAGGCCTTCATCTAGCCTAGGTTTCCTTCTCTCCCTGGATAGCCTGGAATTCCCTGGAGGCTGACCCTAGGTGGGTAATATTTCTGCCCTCATTCTCTTAAACGTTTCTCCCTAAAATGCTCTGTTCCCCTCCACCATTAGTACTAGCCACTCAGTGGATCACCTGAGTAAATTCCTTTGTTTCTTTAACTTAAAGAACCAAAGAAATAAGCTTGTCTGTCAACAGCATGGATATGTTAGAAAAGGCAACAGCTGTGCCAGTTCCCTAGGTGTCCCCATTGTTATTAATAATGAGCAGTCCGTATGTAGGCATGTCCACATAAGCGAACCACTCGCCCATCCAAGGTTCAGATGGAGAATAAGGACAGAAAGAACTGGCAAAGTATTCTGTATAAACAAGACTTAATAAAATTTTATAAGGAGTTTTTATTCTTTCCAGTCAGTGAAACATTTTATCTTCTGTTTCCAAGATGTTGTCCTTAGGGATGTGATGGAGGGTTCAAAGAGTGGTTGATTAACCGTGTTTGTGTCTGGGCTTGATGTTGTTATTTAGTGATATAAATGCTACATGGAAAACATTGACTCAAAAATTAATGTGAACAGATAGAAGCGAATATTATGTTATCTGAAATTTTAACATATTGAAACAGGTTGCTGGGGTTGAGAATTTTCTTCCCTGAGAATTCTGAGAAACAGTGATGGCAGCCATCTTTGTCGTCATGAAAGAGATACATGACTTTCATACCTTAGAGACACAGAGAGGGTCATCTCAGGTCTTTTGGCCTAAATCTGTGAAAACTGAGACCAAGGTGGCAGTGGTAATGAGTTTATAGTTTTTCTTAGGAAATGTGATAGTTGCTTTGGTAACTTGGAACTTCCCAAGTTTAACGTATATTTAATTTTTACAGACTTCTGCTGCTTTTTATCGCATATTTGGCTAGACAAAGTTTTGAACTTGTTTTTCAAACCAAATTATGATAAAGGATGGAAGGGAAGGGGTATCAGATGGAAAATGTGTGTTTTCTTTTTTCACTAATTCCCCAATAAAGGTTTTAATTGTTTTCATTAATCTATTACAGGACAAATAGTTCAAGCAGTAAAAATCAGAAATGTGTAACTCATTTAAACTAACTAGCTGCGTTTCTTTGAATTTCAAGGTGAGAAAACTTTTGAGTGCTACTTGGCCACCTTGATGGGCCAGAAATCATAAATACTCTGAAGCAGACTTAGGAAAATAAGAACTCTTTTTTTTTTTTTTTTTAAATAAGATCCATTTCTGGAACTTCCCTGGCAGTCCAGTGGGTAAGACTTCGCCTTCAAAAAGCAGGGAGTGTGGGTTCAATCCCTGGTGGGAGCTAAGATCCCGCATGCCTTGTGGCAAAAAACCAGAACATAAACAACCGAGGCAGTCTTATAACAAGTTCAGTAAAGACTTTAAAAATGGTCCCTGTTAAAAAAAAGACAACTTTAAAAAGTTTGTTTCTTCCCTCGTGTTATCATTTATAGGCTTTTTTGGGATTTTGTTTGTTTACTTTTTAATTCTCTTTCCATCAGTTTTAGATGAAACAGGAAAAATCAGAGTGCCCTAGGACTGTTTGTATGCCTCTGGTTTTATCGTGGAGTCACATAGACCATAGTCACCTATCTTAGTAAGAATTTAGAGTCAGGCCCCTAGAGGGGAAATTTCTGTCTTGTCTGTGTTTAAGGTCTCGTATTCCAGTAGAGCACCATGTAGTTGCATTGCTCCTGGCTCTTAAGGAAAACATCATGAGAATGGTAAAAATATTCTTTTATTTTTGGATACTGAATCTTAGAAGAAGAATCTAGAGAGATAAGTATTTTTATTGCTTTAATTCAAATTAAACCTAATAAACTAATTCCCGGAGGCTTTGCTAAATTCTTTGTTGGAGCCAACTTAGTAGGATTGGTGAGTGAATCTTAAATGAGAGTCTGGCAAACAGTTTTACTTGTGTTCTGAGCATGGGGAGTGATAGTTTTGTTAACCCAGGGCTCTGCTTTGGAAACCCTGCCATTTCCAGACATGGCCTGAGGCCCTCAATTAGTATTCTGAGTGAGATGTTAAAAGCAGAGCACTCAGTTCTGTTATTGTATTATAGTTGTTGGTCCAGTGGTAGACTTTATTTATTTAACCATTTTTGGGAAGTATTTTCGAGCTTTCAGAAAAGTTGTAAGAGTAAGAACGATGCAAAGAAAAAGTATATACCCTTCACTCAGATTCACCTCCTTGTCTCCCCTACACCCTAGTGCATACATAGATATGTGTGTGTGTTTACACGTGTACACACACATTTTTAAAAGCTGTTTGAAAGTAAATTGGTTATGCTGTGTGATTCTTTACTTTGCTTATTATATGCCAGGTACATTTTATAAATAAGTGTTCTATAATTCTTAGCTCAGGTAATACAACAATTCTAGACATAGGTGTTTTTTTTCCCCTACCATTTATGGATAAGTCTGTAACTAACGTACAACTAGTTACTGTCAGAGGATTTGCCTTCAGCTAGACCGAGGCTAAAGCTGTGTTGTATTGCTTCTCTTGGAGGATGTTTCCAGTGTGAAGACTTTCATGTAGGTTTTAAAAGCACTCTTGAGTTCTCACAGGCTGCTTAAGTCCAGATTTCATCTATTCTAAAATATGCATTTTCTTTTTTTCATATTAAAAAAACCTGGATGTGTATCTTACAATGGATAATGATGTAGTTGACATTATAAACGTGTATGTGCACACTTGGTTGTTAATTTTGGTGGTATACTTCTTGACACTGTGTCAGAGGTAGCTTCTGTGTGTGTGGGTATATGTGTTTTCTGTTTGCCACATGAAAGGGAAAATGATATTCTAGGTTACCAGCTCCAAGGCGTGAAGGAGATATTGCATTTTATTTAATATTGTAGACTTGCTTAAAGATCAGACATGCTGAATCTTTACACGTAAAATGTATAAATATTTCTGAAAGGCAACTAAAACCTCCATAGCTGTTTGGATTTGTATCACTTGTGGTGTGGGAATTATTAGAATCGATTGGGTGGAATAATTTGTGCAGTTGCAGAATTACCTTGCTTTGAGATGACTGTTTACTTCTTTCTGTTTGCCCTTTCCCTATTCTATTCTTTTTTTTTTCAGTTTTAAAATCATACTTCTTGTGGAAGAGGAAATAAATAAGAGGAATATTAAAAATAAAAATTACCTACAGCTCTGTCACCCAGGACTAATCACTGTTGACATTTTGCTGTATTTCATAAATATACATGCATTTCTTTCTTCCTCACAGTTGTTATGATGTATGCAGTACTCTTTCTACCTTTTTATACTTGTTTCATGAGTGTTTTCCTGTTGTTCTTAAATCTTTTATGTCCCTCGGATTTTAAATGGCTGTAAACGTTCTAATAATGTGGCATAATTTCTCAAGCTCTTACTGTATGTTTAAGTTCTTCTGCTTCTTTGTTACAAATAACTCATGGCAAACATCTTTTTGTCTATTTCTTTTTGAGACCTTGTCACAATATTTGTTCTTTTGAGCATTCATGCTGAACATAAGGAATCCACCCATTTTGTGTGTCTTCATTTGGGTCATTTTCTTCCAGGAAGAGTAGTGAAGTGAAAGTTGTTCAGTCATGTCCAACTCTTTGCTGCCCCAACTCTTTGTGACCCCATGGACTGAATCCTGCCAGAATCCTCTGTCCATGGAATTCTCCAGGCAAGAATACTGGAGGGGAAGCAACGGACAAACAATTAACCTCAAAAATATACAAGCAACTCCTGCAGCTCAATTCCAGAAAAATAAATGACCCAATCAAAGAGTGGGCCAAAGAACTAAACAGACACTTCTCCGAAGAAGACATACAGATGGCTAACAAACACATGAAAAGATGCTCAACATCACTCATTATCAGAGAAATGCAAATCAAAACCACAATGAGGTACCATTTCACGCCGGTCAGAATGGCTGCTATCCAAAAGTCTACAAGCAATAAATGCTGGAGAAGGTGTGGAGAAAAGGGAACCCTCTTACTCTGTTGGTGGGAATGCAAACTAGTACAGCCACTATGGAGAACAGTGTGGAGATTCCTCAAAAAACTGGACATAGAACTGCCATATGACCCAGCAATCCCACTGCTGGTCATACACACTGAGGAAACCAGAATTGAAAGAGACGCGTGTACCCCAATGTTCATCGCAGCACTGTTTATAATAGCCAGGACATAGAAGCAGCCTAGATGTCCATCAGCAGACAAATGGATAAGGAAGCTGTGGTACATATACACAATGGAATATTACTCAGTCATTAAAAAAGAATATATTTGAATCAGTTCTAATGAGGTGGATGAAACAGGAGCCTATTATACAGAGTGAAGTAAGCCAGAAAGAAAAACACCAATACAGTATACTAAAGCATATATATGGAATTTAGTAAGTTGGTAAAGATAACCCTGTATGGGAGACAGCAAAAGAGACACAGATGTATAGAACAGTCTTTTGGACTCTGGGAGAGGGCAAGGGTGGGATGATATGGGAGAATGGCATTGAAGCATGTAAATTATCATATGTGAAATGAATCGCCAGTCCAGGTTCGATGCATGATACAGGGTGTTCGGGGCTGGTGCACCAGGATGACCTGGAGGGATGGGATGGGGAGGGAGGTGGAAGGGGGGTTCTGGAAGGGAAAAACATGTACACCCATGGTGGATTCACGTCAATGTATGGCAAAACAATTACAATATTGTAAAGTTAAAAAAAAAAGAATACTGGAGTGGGTAGCCATTCCCTTCTCCAGGGGATCTTCCCAGCCCAGGGATTGAACCCAGGTCTCCTGCATTGCAGGCAGATTCTTTACCGTATGAGCCACTAGGGAAGGAAGAGTAGAGAGACATCATATACTAGAAGCTACTGAAAATTAGACCAGGAAACACACACAGGAATATAATAGGAAACGTCTTGTTTTAGGAAAAACAAACCAGTTGATTTTCCTTTTTTCTTTTTCTCCTAAAATGTTACACTAACAAGTCTCTTGACTGCCTTTAGTTCTTATAAACTGATGAAGTATAAGTTTATTTCTCTGTCTCTACAGTGTTTTGGATTTATTTAGGTACTGATACATTTATCCTGCCTTTTAGGAGTCAGTAGTGCTGTTCTCTTGTGGCTGTTTTAATTTCAAGTTGAAGTACTAAAAGGTTACTTCTGTTCTTTTAGTACTTCCCAGCCTTAGTTTGTAAGTTCTCAAGAGGATTATAAGGAAAATAGAGTAACTCAGTGATGTCATCCCCCTTTGTAATAAGGGAAATAAAAGTTCTCTTTTTAATTTTATTTCTCTTAAGAGGACAATATAACAGGAAAAAATGAGGGATACCTCAAACAATATTAAAATAGACAGTTATCTTCTGCCATTTTTGTTCTTTTTTGTGTTCCTCCCTTCTTTAGCTTTATTTTCTTAGGCCATATACAGTGCAACAGTGGCTCTGTCCTGACTTTATTCCACTTTTTTCTTTTAACACCTAAGTAGGGTCACCTGATCTTCCTGTAAATGCACCTTTTCAGCTTTCACCCTCAGCTCTCAAAGCAGAAGAATCCTGAAACTGTGTTGTGGTGGGTCAGCATTGTGTCCAGGTTTAATAGCTGGGACTCTCTCTGGTCCTTCTTTGCCCAGTGCCTTGAATCTGTTCTGTTTGTGTTCAGTTTATCTGAACTTGATGCCCTTCCATTCCTTCCATAAAACTCATCCAGCGCCATGGCAGTCTGAATGCTTATGGCTGGTAGACTTCAATTTAATATATGCATGCATATCTGTTTTTGTCGGTTTTTTATGCCTATTTTACTAGTTATGGTAATGATACAGTTTATTTAAATATTAAGTAAACTGATGAAAGATGCTTTAGTTATTTGCATTAAACTTAATTTGAATGATTTAGATAGCCTCAAAGCTGAGTCATAAAAAACTGCTGCTGAATTTGTTGTGGATGAGATAAATAAAAGCATTTAGGGTTTAAAAAAAAAAAGTCCATAATAATCTGGAAAGGTTCTACACTTTCCTGAGAATAAGTGCTCAGTGCACTTTAAAGAACCAATAACTGAAAGTCCCAGTGATGCGTCCTCAGAGAAGAGGCTTGGTCCTAAATCTGAGAATGGCTAATGAATGTGAAATTAACATATTTTAGTTGTTAAAGGTATGTATGTTTGTATGAATCCCCCCCCAACACACACATACAGTGTAATGGGCATTTTTAATTGATGCACCACTACTAATCCTGTTCAGTTTGGATAAGATGCCTTTTGCTTTAAATTATTCTATAATATTTGTAGATTTTTTAATCAAATATATCTTTGCTGGAAGATACTCAAATTGTGACTAAGTAGATCTAACAAGTAAATATTGCCATATAGCTACGTACAAGCCTTCAGTCCTGGTGTATTAGTAGGATATGAGAGTCACTGAGTGTGGTTTTGTGCTTACCCATAGTTGCCACTCAAGTGTTACGTCAAAGCCTTATTAAATTTGCCTCACTCTTTCAGTCCTCCTTGATCCTGGAATTTTGCTCTTGAACCTTAATCTATGTTGGTGTCTGTTACTGAAGTTAGGTTCTACGGTTACCTGCCTCCTTGCTCTTTTTAGTTGTCTGGAACCTTCTCTGAATGACTTGCTCAGGTTCATTTCCGTGGTTTCCATCTCTGGGCAGCCATAGTCTGGACTCTTTGTCACAAATCCCCCCCTGGTTCTGATGATGGCTTTTCAGAAACCAGTGTTCTGCTTGTTCAGTTTTTGAAACATGAATGTCTTATATCTTTCTTAACATCCTTCGATTCACTATAATAGGAGGGTGTTTTTTTTTTTTTTGAAAGAAATGTTTTTATTGAGGCATATTAAACATATTGAAAAATGAACCAAAGTGTGGAGCCCCTATGGAAATCACAGGATAAACACACCCATGATCCTCAGTGTCTGCTGGAAATTGAAATTTCTCTGCCTGGCAGTCATTCTGTAAAGGACTAAGCTGTAAGTCTTGTAGGTTTACAAGCCATATGGTCTGCCATTGTAGTGAAAGCAGCCATGGAAGATATGTCAACAAATGGGCATGGCTGGGCTCCAGTAAAACTTTATTTATGGACTCTGAGATTTAAATGTCATATAATTTTCACATGTCATAAGCTATTACTCTTCTTTTGATTTATTTGGAACCATTAAAAAAATGTAAAAACGGTTCTTAGGTCGTGGGCCGTATGTGAAAAAGCAGCAGACCAGATTCAGCCCATTGCCATGGTTTGCTGACTTCTCTCCAGATGCCATTAACCTTGAGCTCACTCCCTGTGGAAACAGCCTCTGTTCATCTAAGGTGGCATCATCATCATCATCTTCATCATACAGCACATTAGAGCCATTGTTCTCCAATGAGGAAACCTAACTATCAGAACAATTCGCTGTATGAAGTTCAGTGATTAAATTGCCCTTGTGTCTCTAGAATACACCTACTGACTTGGGATGCAAATTTTAAAATGAATTTTTATCTACATAAATTGAAACATATATAACTATATGAGGTAATAAACCACGACTTATTTCATAGTGGTTTACAGACTAAACATTATGGTAGTTGTTTGATTGCCTTTACTTTTCCTTTTTTAAAATTTAGAACAATTTAAAAATTGTTTAAAGTTTAAATGATTATATAGTATAGTTTGTCAGTCATGAAATAACTCTGAGTGCTTTATAGTATTGTTAAAAACCATTTATTGTCACTGTGGCTCAGCTCGTAAAGAATCCACCTGCAATGCAGGAGACCTGGGTTCGATCCCTGGCTTGGGAAGATCCCCTGGAGAAGGGAAAAGCTACCCACTTCAGTATTCTGGCCTGGAAAATTCCATGGACTGTAGAGTCCATGGGATCGCAAAGAGTCAGACATGACTGAGCGACTTTCACTGAAACTGATTGTCACCCACATGGTGGTATCTTGAAAGAAGCAAATATATAATTCAGCCAGCATCCGCTAAGGCATGTGGTATTCCTGTGTGCTCATTTGTGTCCGACTTTTTGTGACTCCCTGGACTGTAGCCCGCCAGGCTCCTCTGTCCATGGAATCTTCCAGGCAAGAATACTAGAGTGGGTTGCCGTTTCCTCCTCCAGGGGATCTTCCTGACCCAGGGATTGAACTCGCATCTCGTGTGTCTCCTGCATTGTCAGGTAGATTCTTTGCCATTGAACCACGTACGAAGCCAGCATTCACTGGATCTGCTAGTAAACGAGGCACTTTGAGAACCTGCTCTGCTGCTGCTGAATGAGACATAGGTCCTGTCTGCAAGGGGCCCTTGGACAGGATAAACATTACAGAACTATCCTGTAAGATCGAATGTGGTAACTTCTAGAAGAAAGGAAATGTGGGAGCACAGATGCATGGTAGTGAGAAGTATGTATTTTATTAAATATGATCTTTCCCCCAAATTTTGAAAATTCTAAACCTACACAGAAGTTGAAAGAATAGTACAATAAACACATACATACCTTCAGCTAGACACCAACTATCAACATGTTAGCACGATTTAACTCTCTATGCATGCATATGTAGTTTTATGTATGTTTGTGTTTTTTCTTCCTAAGCCATTTGAAAGTTAAGTTTCAGAGATTGATATTTCACGCTAAAGTACTTCAGCATGGATCTCCTAAGAACAAGGATATTCTCATACTTAACTATGATATAATACCATTATCATGCTCAAGAAAGTTAATATTTCTAAAATAATACAATCAAATATATAGTCAGTATTCAGAGTTCCCAGTTGTCTCAGTAATGTCTTTCATTTTTTTTCCCCTCAATCTGAGATCTTTTCAAAGGTTATATATTCCATTTAGTTTATGGGTTGTAAAAGTATCATTTAGTCTAGAACTATAACTTTGCTTTATTTGCTTTCACAACATTACTTTTGAGGAGTTTAATGACTCATGATTTGATTTTGTCTCATTATTTTTTTCATAATTGTATTCAGGTAGACATTTTTGGTCAGAACTGTACCCAGGTGATGCCGTACAGTCTCAGGGTATCACGTCCAGAGTCCGTTGAAGCCAGTTTATCCCATTATGGGTGATGGTTCAGGCGGACTTTACCAGGTTGCTCCGCTGTAGAGCTGGTGTTTTTCCCTTTGTAATTAGTAAGTAATCTGTGGGGTCATAGTTTGAGACGGTGAATAATTGTTCCCCCAACCTTTTACCCAGTGGTAGAATTTTTTCTTTTTCACAATTTCATCTGAAAATTAGGACTGTAAAAACATATTTGACAACCCCAATTGTTTGCAGATATTTAAAACTTAATTATGTATGCATTCCTTTCATGAAATGTTGTTGAAAGTTGGACTACAAATATATTTTCTTGTTGAATTTAAACATAATTACCATTTCATCAGAAGAAAGCAGAGTTAAGATCAAGCTCCCGAAGATGAAAAAGCTGAGTTCAAATCTTGGTTTCATGCCTTATTATATGTACAGACTTTCTAAGCCTCAATGTCTTTTATCTGCAAAATGGGGATAATCACCACTCCTTAATAATATTAAAGTTATTTATTTAATTACATAGAGACATAATTTTTACTAAAAATAGGTGACTTCGGCTTATTGAAAGAAAAAAATTGAACATTTATTGAGTTCTTTATTTGAATTCTATCTGAAAATATGAATTTTCTTTATTGCTCCCAATATATTTGATTAATTCTGTTTTTTTTGATATTTTTTATACACCCTTCAGTTAAGGCTAGATGTTTGCTTAAAGTGCTTTGGAAAGCTTACATTTCATTCTGTCTTGTGTGATTCTTTGTAGTCATCTGGTAAATTCTTCATGCTATTATTACAAGAAGGAGACTCAGATTCTCATAGATTGTACTATTTCCCAAGACTAAAGTTAGGTAACTGGATGAAGGCTTAATTTATGTAATCATAGATTTCCAAGTCCATTGCTCAGAAACACACAGTGAAGATTGAGGATAGTTAAAATTCCTTTAATAAACAGTCTACATGAAGATGAAATGAAGTTAGCAAGCATGGAAACTGTCATAAACTATTCAAGTTGTATTGGAAATTCTGGAACCAAGTTAAATTGACTCCCACTGGCCAAAATATGAACAGTTTGAGCATCAAAAAGTATAACTGTAGTGAACTGAAACACATTAAATATCTTTAGACCTCTGAGCTCGTAATGATACTCAAGAGTCAAGTTGCTGGAGTTTGTGCTACATACCACATTGTAGCACTTAGCTGCTACATCACCAGAGGCCTGTAGATAGCTTGTAGACCAGTAGCTTCCACACATACTCAGTGCTCTACACTTTTAGGCTCAAAACCATAGAGACACCATACTTTCAGGCTCTGCATAATAGTAACTTCTCAAAATTATACTTCCTACACCAGAAAGTTGTAGATTTCAGCTTCAATCTTATTTATATTATTTCTAGAGAGTTGTGATGTAGTAAGCTGACAAGGTAATTATGATTTTTTGACTTATCCAAACTCTTATTGGGTGGAAAGGTAATGATTGCTTCCTTAAAATTTTAAGATAATATACTTTTTGTGTAGGTCAAAGACAGTACTATTATAGAAGAACTTTATTTTAATGGTGTAGCTATTGAAAACTTCCTTTCGTATATTTAAAGTTTTGAAATATATATGTTTAAAAGAAGGCTGAGACTGAAGAATTGATGCATTCAAGCTGTGGTGTTGGAGAAGACTCTTGAGAGTCCCTTGGGCTGCAAGGAGATCAAACCAGTCAATCCTAAAGGAAATCAACTCTGAATATTCATTGGCAGGGCTGATGCTGAAACTCCAATATTTTGGCCACCTGATACGAAGAGCTGACTCATTGGAAAAGACCCTGATGCTGGGAAAGATTGAAGGCAGGAGGAAAAGGCAATGACAGAGGATGAGATAGTTGGATGGCATCACCAATTCAGTGGACAAGAGTTTGACCAAGCTCGGGGAGATGGTGATGGACAGGGAAGCCTGGCATACTACAGTGCATGGGGTCGCAAAGAGTGGGACATGACTGAGCAACTGAACAACAACGTTTAAAACTTAAGTCCAAAATAACACTTTAAAACCATGCATAAATATATTAAAAATCCTTATGTCATAAAGATTTTTTGTGTTTGGTGCATATGTGGTTTTGTAATGGGCTGAAAATAGACAAAACTGTGACATTTACAAAGACATTGATGTTACTGTGCTCCTAAGGATCTTTGTAATTCTAAGTTCTATTCTAACAACATTAATTGGGCTTGGATCGATGATGGTATTTTAGGGTGGACGTCTTAGAAGGAATGAAGAAGTGAGGTTTCTCAGGTTGTCATCCAGGATGATTTGGTATTTGTAAGACAGGAAATTTTTCTCAATAATTTATCTAAAATTCTGTGAGCGGACTTGATTTGCTTACCCTGTAAATAACTGTGATTAAAGTGATTGTGTCCTTCATAATTGTATAACTGATCATTTAGAAAAGAAGTAATGTGTTAGATATCTTTTTGGCTTGCTGAAGTGTAGGCCCTGTGCAAAACTGTTCCACTAACCTTCTACCAAGCCCTTTGTGGCAGAGACACACAGAATACTGATGACATTCAAGGGGTAGGATGTCAATTTTACCAGGACTCCTACTGCTACACAGTTGAGAGGGAAAAGGTTATCCTTAACTTGAAGCATTTAAGTCATTTGTGATGAATTTTCCATCAGGCAGAAAAAAAGGAATGATTACCAAAGATCACACCCCTGGGATAAATATGAGGTTATAGCTAACTTCTTATTTCCCTCAGGGGTGTAATTAAACAGACTTTTACGATTAAGGGTTTTAGGCATTGAAAAATGTTTACTGGCAAAAAATAATAGCGCCAGTTAGAGACATGATCAATCAGATACAGCTTACTGACTTTATTAAAGCTGTGGATTTGCTGTGAACTGTTTTTGAGCATTTGGTTGACTCAGGGTGTATCAATTTAAAAAAGAATATCGGGGGAAAAAAGCCAATAATGTGTTTCTAAAAGGTCCAGATCCAAAATAATTTTAATTAGGCAAATTTTCATAAAGGGGTACATAGGATGTTGCTGACACATTTGAGGTATTCCTACTTATGTCTGGTTTTAGCTTGGGAATTTTAACAGAAAACAAAGAGTTTGAGTTTCTAATCTTGGCTTTACCAGTAATTAACCTTAAGTTGCTAGAACTACCACACCTTTTAAATATGATAATGAAACTGGATATTGACTAAGGCTCTTTTGGTTTTCAAATGATCGGATTCTCTATTTTTAAGGAATATAATTTGACACAGTTTAATTTAATTCAGTAAATATTCAGTAAGTATTCTTTGAGAACTCAGTCCATTGAAGGAATTCTGCCAAGGCACAAGGCATGCAAAGAAGTGATGTACTCCCAGCTCTTGGGAAGCTCCCAGGTTGAGACTGTGAGAGGTAGAGGAGTGGTGGTCCATAGTGTGAGAAGCACAGCATGTGAGCAGACAGCTCAAGTAGATCGGATGGAGTTGTAGGGTAGATTTCTCTAGAAACCCAAAAGACCCAACCCTGACCCTCCTGATCTACAAAAGATTTCCTATTATGCTATCTCAGGTTGCTTTTTCTTCACAGTATTTGCCATACTCTTTGATGATGTTGCCCTTTGATTATTTCCTTAAAGTCATCTCCCCTTCTAGACTCAATGGTCCCTGAGAACTAAAATGTTACTGTTGAATTGGCAGTGTTACTGCTGTGGCGTGCCCACGACCTAAACATGCAGCCTGGCGTGGATGGCATTTCATAATTACCTGCTGACTGTAGGAATGAGAGCTCAGTTGGTGGTGAAGTCAAGCAGAGTCCAAGGAAAGCTTGGTAAGGAAGAAGTAGGCAGCGTTTAGGTTTGGCCTCAAATGTGCAGTAGACATGTATCCCAGATGAGAAGTCACACCAGGCAAAACAGCCTGTGCCTAGATGGGAGTGCCCCAGTACGAGTACGTGGGGCAGGAGAGTAGGCTGATAGCAGGCTTTGTACTGTACATGCAAGATACCTGATGTCTGTAAACCAGGGAGCTTTCACAAGAAATCTGTGAATCCATATGCATAGTGTGGGTACAGATTAATGAACATGTGAGTATGGTGCTAATTTTGTACAAATGTATATATAGGTTCTGTTGGGATTAGTAAAATCCAAACTCATTTAAAAGCATGAATTAATTTGTAGTGGGTTTTTATCTTGTGTAATTTCTCATCAAGTGAAACTAAAATTGTGTTATCTTATAAAGGTCTATGAATTTTTTGTTTGTTTGCTTGCTTTAAAAGGATCATCCTACTTCCCTATAGATTTGGAAAGCCAGTAAAGGGTTTTAAAAATAGAGAATGTACACAATCATTTCTCCTTGGTGTCAGTAGGAGGATAGTTTGAGGAGGCAGAGCTTGAAATCAACCTTTCTCACTGTCATGCAGGTGAGGATTACTTTACCTCTGATGGTGCAGAACCAGTGATTCCAAGGGCTGTTTTGCAAGCAGTAGCCTAAGAAGGCAAACCCCTGAACTGATTGTTCTGACCAATGTGGTGAAGGCCAAATTTAGTATACACGTACATATACATATACGAACATTTATATGAATATTTCATTTTATAACATATTAAAGAAGCTTTGGATTTTACTTTTTCTTTTTTTCTTCCATTATTGTCTTTGTCTTCATCTTTCATTATATTTCTTTTCCCTTCATGCTTTTCAACTTATGACCCTTCGGGTTGAAATTAAATTTGGGCTGTAAGTTGACTGCCTGAATCTTTTCTTCACAAGCTTTCTTTGTATTTTCTAGAAGAAAAAAGATTAACCCAAGGTTTCCAAAATAAAAGCAAAGATTGTGATTAAAACTGAATTAGACTCTTTATTCCTTATTATTTGCTAATAGTAAAATAAATAGCCCAGTCTTAAGGAAGATTTAAAGTAAGTCTTGCAGCCTTTGCGAACCCTTGGATTTTAATTAAAGAAACACAGAATACCATCACTTTCTGTTTGTCCGTGGAAAAAAATATGTATTTTTAAATTTTCAAAGCTTAGCCCAGCAGCACATGGAGTACATCTGTTGGCTTTCAGAATTTGGAGAACACAAATGGATTCAGATGTTTAGGCCCTTTGTCTTCACTGGGCTCAGTTCACCTCGCCAACAGAGCGTGGCACAGTCCAAACACAGTTTCTGAAAACAGAGCAGCTCGAGTTACTTCTCAAGCACTCTCTTGGGGACTGATAAAGTCAATCTCTGTTTATGTAATGAAATCAGGGAGCAAGGGGTCTGCTGTAGTACTTTGTGGATGGGATTCCATTGGTGTTGTCTTTCAGGGAAAAGACTGGATTTAATAAGCCCTGTTCTTACCCGCTTTCTTTGGAGGCATAGCCCACTCTGATGGATTATTTTGAACTATTTTTGTTTATGTAGTATTAGAGCCTCTCTTTAAGCAATTGGTTTTAGTAAAATCAATAGGTTTATTGTAGGAAAATGGGATACTGATAACAACGTTACCTGATAAAAGACTTAAATGTCTAGTTAAACTTTCTATTTTTTTTCCATTGCTACTGGTGGTCACTGTGGGTGTATGTGTATGTGTGTATTTAAATAATATTGTCTTTCCAGTGTTCTTATGTTTTAATTTAACTTGAACTTTTAAAACAAACTCTGCTGTTTTATCCTCAAGTACTCAAAATCCTCTCTATTTTTCAAAATATTTATAAGTATTCTTGAGAGTGAAATCTCATAAAGATCTTTGCTTCAGGACCAGAGTTCAAAGGAAAGTTGGTTTGGTTTTAATTTGAAAACTGTAAAAACAAAATACCCTCAAAATGGCAGGGTGTGAATTGGTAACTTCAATTTTATTGCAATCGGCCAGGCCCATCCCCAGATGTTTCCAGTTAAAAGCCAAGAATGCTAACTTGGGTGAATGTCATAGGAAAGCATTTCTTTACTATTCTGATTTTTTTCTACAAAAAATAACAGTCTCAAATCCTTTAACTTTAATGAAAGAAATGACTTCTCATTTGCATGTTTTTTAAACTCATACAAAGACACATGTAATATTCAAAGAGAATTTTTATGTCATATGTAGTCCTGAATGCATTGGGGTTCACATATATCCTTTAAAAATACTCCTCAAAAAAAAAAGATTTTTAAAAGAGATTAAAGCCCTTTTAGAAATTAAAATCATGTGCTTCTAGATTCATTATAATCAAGAAGTGGACCTGCTAACATTGTGAATTTGTTTTAAAGGGAGTATTTAGTAATTTCATTGCTTTTTTCAGGATTGTTACAGGGAATTTTCCATTTATAATGTAAATAATGTTTTTCTTTTATTTTTGATCAATTGTGCATTCAGTTGTAAGAAGTACTTCTGTACGAATCTAGATAGGATGAGATAAAAGAAACCAGAATGTAATTTGAAAACCATGTGTTTCATAATATTTCTCAGGATAATACCAGGTTACAGTAAGATCCATTCATGAACTTGAAAGTTGCTTTGAACACATTCTGTATTAAAAAGAAAGATACCTACTGGTAATAAATACGAATTTATGGAAATTGGCGTTTGTTCAGAGAGAAGATGGAGTTATTTTTTATGACTAACCTGATGTTAATATTTTGAATGTAAAGCAAAATGTGCATTTATTTTTGAAGCTTTCCAACTCATAGACACAGGTCTGCGTACTGTCTGTAGAGCTGAAATAGTTCTAATTTCATTTTCCATTTGGTGAAGTTTCAACAGACGTATGTTTGGGAACTCGAGGGTGGACATGGTCTTTGTAGATCTTAGGTCTGCCCACACTTGCTGTGGTGTCTTGATTTTTCTTTCCATACATGGTGCTGCTCAAATTTTAAGACTCCGCAGAGGAGACCCCTTCTGAGGAGTCTCGGGAGAAAGCTGCTGATTTTCCTTTGTGCTCCAAGCACGCCTTGTTTGTAGTCCTTGGTGCTCTTCTCAGAGTTGTGGCCTGTGCTGCGCTTCTCTGGCTGTGTCTTGGTGCTTCCATAGCGTCTCGTGCCTGCCACCCTACGTTCACCACTCGTTGTGAAAAGCATTGGGGCACAGCTGCCTCCTTTTCCCCAGCAGACGGTGGTACCTCACTGGGCTCATTTCACCTCACCATCCTCCATGCTGAGCAGAGTCCCGGTGCATATTGGACTCTTGGATTTTTAAGATTTTTTTGAAGTTATTTTGAAAATACTTTAAAGATGTGTTGAATATTTTTAAATTTAGGTATAGGAAGAGAATGAGAATCAAGGGTCTAGCTCTGAGTTCATCACACCCGTTTAATGATCTTAGGTTTTCTCTGTGTAATAGAAATTATGTTCATCTTCATTACTTTTTAAGTCATTAAAAAGTCATATCATGATTTAACTCACGATATGCAATGTCATGATGAGGGCTGTGTTCCTAACAAACGCAGGAAGGACTCATTATTACTGTTATTGTCCTTACCAACCAAAGTGGTGCAGCTCAGCTCTGAGCAGAGGAAGAGGCCTTTCCCCAAGCCAAGTCACACTTCCCCCTCCTTTTGTTAATATGAAGCTTAATATGAAAAGCTGTACGTTTCTTTAAAGGAGAGTGTATGCCAGTGAAATAAGGAAAAATATTTTGAGGGGAAAAAAAGACAAATTGACTTGAACTAGTAGTTTCTAACCTTCTTGAGTAAGGCAAGGGCTTCCCAGGTGGTGCTAGTGGTAAAGAACCTGCCTGCCAGTGCAGGAGACGTAAGAGACACAAGTTCGATCCCTGGGTCAGGAAGATCCCCTGGAAGATGGCATGGCAACCCACTCCAGTATTCTTGCCTGGAGAATCCCCATGGACAGAACAGCCTGGTGGGCTATGGTCCATTCGATTATAAAGAGTCAGACACAACCGAAGTGACTTAGCATGCATGCAGTTCTTACATACCCTATCATAGTAACGTTCTCATACTTTTTTCTTTTTTATGTTTTGCAGTTTTAGTATTTTCCCAAAGGTTGAGAACTAGTCATAAACAGTGACAGTGTGGTAGAGGTGCATCATAAATACAAATTCAGCAAATACTGATTGATTTGTGTGTGCCACATTAAATGTATAAGAGTGTGTTAAAGAAGCACTTGTCTCAAATAGGGAGGATGGGAATGCAAACAAATACTCCGTTTTAAAATGGATTGGCTTGGACACACACTGCTATATTTAAAATGAATAGCCAGCCAGGACCTTCTGTACAGCGCAGGGAACTCTGCTTAATGTTATGTGGCACCCTTTATGGGAGAGGAGATTGGGGGAGAATGGATACATGGATATGTATGGCTGAGTCCCTTTGCAGTCCACCTGAAACCATCACAACATTGTTCATAGGCCATGTGGTTCAGTGGCCCAGTTGTGTCCAACTCTTTGCAATCCCATGGACTGCAGCCTGCCAGGCCTCAGTATCCTTCATCATCTCCCAGAGTTTGCCCAAGTTCATGTTCATTGCATTGATGATGCCGTCCAGCCATCTTATCCTCTGATACCCTTTTCTCCTTCTGCCCTCGACCTTTCCCAGCATCAAGGACTTTTCCAGTTTAGTTCAGTTCAGTTGCTCAGTTGTGTCCTACTCTTTGCAACCCCATGAATCGCAGCACGCCAGGCGGCCCTGTCCTTAACTATCTGCTGGAGTTTGCTCAGACTCACGTCCATTGAGTCGGTGATGCCATCCAACCATCTCGTCCTCTGTCATCCCCTTCTCCTCCTGCCTTCTATCTTTCCCAGCATCAGGGTCTTTTCAAATGAGTCAGTTCTTCGCATCAGGTGGCCAAAGTACTGGAGTTTCAGCTTCAGCATCAGTCCTTCCAATGAATATTCAGGACTGATTTCCTTTAGGATGGACTGTTTGGATCTCTTTGCTGTCCAAAGGACTTTCAGGAATCTTCTCCAACACCACAGTTCGAAGGCATCAATTCTTTAGCGTTCTGCCTCTATAGTCCAGCTTTCACAACCATACGTGACCACTGGGAAGACCATAGCCTTGACTATATGGACCTTTGTTGGCAGAGTAATGTCTCTGCTTGTCAACACACTATCTAGGTTTGTCATCGCTTTCCTGCCAAGAAGCAATCAGTTGTCTTCTGATTTCATGGCTGCAGTCACCGTCCACAGTGATTTTGAAGCCCAAGAAGAGGAAATTTGTCACCACTCCACCGTTTCCCCTTCTATTTGCCATGCAGTAATGGGATCGGATGCCATGATCTTAGCTTTTTTAATATTTAATCTTAAGCTGTCTCTTTCATTCTCCTCCTTCAGCCTCATCAAGAGGCTCTTTTCAGCCTCATCAACCATATTCCAGTATAAAATAAAAACTTTAAAAATAAAATAATAAAATATTGTCAGTAGATTTTGTGGTTGCTGGGACTTTTGGGGAGAGGAAGTGGGGAGCAACTGCCAATGGGTACAGGGCTTCTTTTTAGAATGATGAAAATATTATGGAATTAAGATAGTGGTGGGGGCTTCCCTGGTGGTTCAGATGGTAAAGAATCCGCTTGCAATGTGGGAGACCTGGGTTCAATCCCTGGGTTGGGGAGATCCCCTGGAGGAGGGCATGGCAACCCACTTCAGTATTCTTGCCTGGAGAATCCACATGAACAGAGGAGCCTGGCGGGCTGCAGCCCATGGGGTTGCACAGAGTCAGACACGACTGAGCGACTAAGCACATAGCACAGCGATTGCACAACCTCATGGATACTCTAAAACTGCACTTTAAAAGGGTAGATTTTTATGGCTTGTGAATTACATATCAGTAAAAATGCTGCAAAAAATTGTCAGGGCTTACTGGAACTATGTTTTTGTTTTTGTTTTTTTTTGCTTTTCTTCCAACTAATTAATGTAACTGTTGCCTTTGAAAATTCAGATTTCTAACTATACCTTACGTGAGGGAAGAATCTCGTGTTATTGGCTGTGTTTTCATTAGAAGGTAAAGGATGTTAATCTGTTTTAAAACATCTTTGCTGAAATTGTTAATGATTGTGAAATCAGAATTTTCCGAATACGCACACCTTGTATATTCTCTTTAGCTACCTGTGTTCACTATTACTCAGTAAGATATGATAGATGTTTTTAACCTCTGGCTATCAAGTGAATGTAATTTTTAGGCCAAAATTCTGACTATTATATTTCGCTAAACTAAGATATTTGACATAGAATTTATTTTGTGATTCTTTAATAGTGTAGAAAATTAGATCAGCATGATAAAATGTTCTTTAAATTATGGTCTGGAGCATGGAAGTAAAAAGAATGTCCATTCATTCCATTAGCCAAAAACCCAAAATTGTGTGCTGTCCTCTTCCAGAAGAAGCAATTATTTTTAATAGAAATGGATCAAGAAATGTTTTTCCCCCTTGTGTTTTAGATTTAACTTTGGCATTTCCTCGAATTTTAATCTGTGACAACCTAGTAAAGTTGATTGAAATATTATGACTAATTTTAATTTTTTCTTTTTTCCCAGGGGGGAGGTGTAGTATAATTTGTGTTTTTACAAATGGTCTATGTAGTTTTCTTTAAAGAAAATAAAATCATTGAATACTCCAGTTGTACTCTGAGTAGAATCTTCACTCTTCTATGGCAGCTCAAATTGTAGGGGCACCTTGTTTGTTTGCTTTCTTGTTCTAAAACAGTGCCAGTTTGTAAACAGCTCCAGAAGTTGTAACAGGTGGTGAAGTTATAAATCACAGAGTTTGCTGAACTTATTTCTCTTTGAGGACTTTGGATTGGGTAATTACCCCTCACCAGAAGTGTTCAATAAAGAAAAACATGCATTTCCTCGTCTGTGTTGAGGCTTTTTAGCAGACAGCTTTTGCCTTCTCCAGGCTTCTTGTCTTGAATTGCATCATCCTCTCCTGTAACCTGTGCTCTTAGGGGCCCTTGCTTGGTAAGATTTCATGTGGTGTTGTCCTTGTTGAATGGGGTTTTTTTTTGGGGGGGGGGTTGGGAGGAGTAGGAGTAGGGAGAAATCTTGAGTTCATCTTCTAACATGTAGATCAAACTGAAAGGGTGTTCTAAACAATAGTAAGATAAGCCCTGTCAGACCAATTACATTTTCAAAATTTTGAGTACTTTAGAAAATGCATGGTAACTCAGATTTCGTCTTATTTACAGAAAATCAGCACCCTAGGAGAAGATTAATCTGCTTTTGCCTCATTGTTCCAATATGAATGAATGTACTTAGAGGTTGATTAAATATTTTTCCTTCTGACCACTGGGAAGTATGTCCAAATCCTTAAGTAATTGCATTCTTAATACAGACCTTTCTCATTTTCTTACACTAGCTGGAAAGTCAGGGCAGCTTTCAAGCCTCTGCATTTTCCATTTGTGTGATGGCAACTTTAGATTGAACTGCAAGCAGTTCGGTCACATAACTCGCTACCAGCTAAGTTTAGAAAGCATAACATTTCAAAGTGGTTTATTTCATAAAATTCTTTGCATTCTTTGATGGCTTGAGACAATATTTGAAACGCTGAAATAAGCCTGTAGTTAGGAGAAAAATAATGCTTTTACCTAATCTAAAATTTTGATTTCAAATGATCAGAAGTTACAATGTGTACATTTACAGTTTTTCAGTGAGATAACCTGAGTATTTAAAGAGTTAAAAATAAAATATCTATTATAAGCAAGTGTTGCCTTAAAAGAACATTGTAAAAATTTAGGAACTTTGAACAGTTGTGCCTGATCACACTTAATACATTCTTATGTGTGTTTTATCTTTCTCCAGGTCAGTAACTCCCAGTAGACTGTGAATTATCTAGAGATGTGCCAATTTGTTCATCTTTTTGTTCCCAGCATCTGGTGCCTCTCACAAAGTCGGGAGTCATTTAGCATTCATTGACTGAATATTTTTTATTGTCAGCATCATTGTTAATTCCAGGCACTGGGTTCAGGTGGCTGCTATTGAATCAGCATATCTGCATGGAATATGTCTGTTTTTGTCTTAAAGACTCACAGTTGATGGCTGATTTCCCCCCAGAATTTGATCTGTGCATCTTAGTCGGTCAGCATTTAGTTCTGCCTTAAATTAGAAAATGGTATCATTTGTATATTTTGCGTATCTTTTTTTCTTGTTTCTTTTTTAACTCAGAATGATATATTTTCCTCTTACTAGGAATTTTCTTGGGATTCTCTTCTTTTATATTGTGCGATCAGAATAGACAAGATATACCATCCATTTTTATTACTGTTTCCTTATTCATATTGGTGGTCTTTTGTACTAAACAGAATCCTAGAATAATCAAGCAAGAAAAACCAGGAACTTGTGCAAGTGAAGAACAATAAGGGGGGGATTATCTCTACCAGATATTATATTAAAATATAATATAGAACTTTAATATTTAAAACTATATGGCACTGACATATGAGTACACAGACAGAAGTATAACAGAATAAGTAGAAAGTCCAGAAAGAGATTTAAATATAATTGGAAATTTAGTAAGTTATCAAAGACATTTTAAATTCTAAATCATCAGGGAAAATGATAATTGTTTAAAAAATGCTCGAGGCCACTTGGTAAACATCTGAAAGAAATTAGGTTGAATCCTCGTCTTCTACCTTACACCAGAATGAATTCCAGGTGGAGCATAAATGTAAATGTAAAATTGTGAAACCGTAAAAGTACTAGAGAAAAACCCTGAAAATGTTTTTATAGTTGTGGAGTGATAGTGGCCTTTTTATTTATATTACAAAGCCCAGATGCCATTTAACAGAAAATGATACATTTGACCATTTACCAGATTTCTACATGACAGAAGAGCATAGCACACACAGTCAAAAGACAAACGTGGAAAATACAACATAGTTTACAAATTAAAGGTTAATTTCCTTAATATATAAAGAGTCTTTTGATTACTAGAACCATAAATCTAACAACAAAATGAGCCAGCTTTATAGAAAAGGGAATACCAATTCCTTTAAACATGTGAAATGATTCATAATGCAAATTAAAACCATAGTGAAATGCCACTTCTCAGATTGACAGATATGGAAAGTTTCAATAGTACACTATTGATAAGGATATGGGGAAATTAGCACTTGCATGCATACCATTGCTGATGGAAGTATAAATCAACACAACTTCAGTGGGAAATTGTTTTGTACTGTAAAACTTAAAACCCTTATATCCAGCAATTCCAGTTCAAGGAATTTATCCTGGACATATGCAGAGATAATGTGTTTACAAGAATATTTATTTTATCCCAAATGGTTATGCCACTTTGAACCAACAATGTTCAAGTTCTAGATGGTCCAGAACCTTGCCATAACTTGGTCTTCTAAATATTGTAGTAGGAATTGTGGTGAGCCATTGCAGTGGGAATTCAGTGGTATCTTATTGTAGTTTTGAGTTGCATTTCTGGTAACTGATGTTGGGTTTCTTAGACATTCATATACCTTTGGCAAAATTTTTTAAGTCTTTTTGCCTTTTAGAAAACTTGGATTGTTCTTATTAATGACATTAAATTCTTGATATGTTTTGGATACGAATATGTTGTCTAATACAAGTTTTGGTAATATTTTCCCCAGTCTTTGGCTTGCCTATTTATTAATAAGTTTTTGAAGATAGTATAATTTTGATGCAGTCCAATTCATCAGTTTTTTCTTTTATACTTATTGCTTTTTGTGTTCAAAGGAATCTTTGTGTACTCCAAAGTCAAGAAAAGTTAATCCTTTTTAAAAAATTTCTTTAGCTTGTATGTTTAGCTCCCTACTACCTCCAATAGATTCTCAAAATAGTCTATAACCAAAAAGGGGAGTGTGGGGAAGCTCCAGAACCACTGCTGTAGACGGCTGTGCAGTGTTCATATTTGTTCACGTAGACAGCACTGCATCATACTGTCCCTTTCCACAATAAAATTGTTTGTGAATTGGTGGAGAGAATGACATTACTTTTGATAAGGTAGGTATCAATGGAATAACTGGCTTTACTATACGTCCTAAGTATATCATTAATTCATTTCTAAATAATCCCGTGTTATGAATTTTAATATCAGGTGAGTGTGTCCACCTGGACCTGCCCTGTCTAGGTGGACTTTACTGCTCTGAGGCAGTAAGGCATCAGCAATGCCGTGAACACTGCAGGAAGATCAGAGTCAGAGACCTGAGTCTGGTCTTCATACTGTCTGCTGTCTGTCCTAGCCAGCAAGCATTCCCATTTCATCTAGAATAGAAAATGATTTCTGAAGCTGATCCACGACCTACCTTTCTATTTCTGCAGCGCTCTGCTGTTTCCTGTTTCCCAGCGTTATATTTGTTTATGCTCTAATCTTCATCTAGATTGTTCTCATTCCTTTTTAGCCTATCCCAGACTTAGCCAGTTAATCTAAGTCCCCATTAAAACTCCATATCCTCCTTGAGTTCTCTTCCAACATCTCAAAAGCAGTAATTAATCTGTTTGTGTACATTTTATGTATAATCGATCCATTATCTTACAGACTGCTGAATGTTTTGAATGCTGGGAGGGCGTGGTGTCCATTTTAAATCTAAGTTATAGAGCACCTTTCTGACTCAAAGCTGTGTAACAGTGCTACGCCCTTAAACAGCAGTATTCTTTGTCCTGAGGTTTACACTAGGTAGTGTTTTTCAAACTCTGAGCTTGTGACCCATTAGCTGTTTATGAAAGCAGTTTTGGTGATTAAATGGTCCAAGAGCATCATTTTTTTAAAAAATGAAATAGAATAGAAAATAGAGGATTACATAACATGAGTAAGCATTATATAGTAAAAGATTTGTTCCTATTAATAGTTTTATATTTGCATATAGGTTTACTAGGTTATAATGTAAAATGTATTTCTTACTATGGGCTGTAGATAAAAAAAAAAAAGGAAAACCAATGTTTAGATTTAACATCTATGATGAATTTTGAATGTTAAAATTTAGAGGAGAGATGTTTGGAATTTTAATTAACTTTAATATTTCTGAAATTTTTGACTGAACGATTTCACATAATTTGTACTATCCTCTGTTAATTGACTACCAGATTACCCTTAGAGGAATGATTTTTTTTTCTTTACTATCTGTTGTATAGTCTATTTATCAGTCTAGATTGCTCGTGGAAGCATGTTGACCAGACAGTACTTTTTAGTGCATTAGAATGGAATCAATATTATCAGCTGAGCTTACGAATTTAAGAATTCTGACTAAGGGTAGTGAAATTCCACTTTGGAAAATAAATTTATTTCATGTATAAATTGTAATGCTTTCAAATACAAAATTTCACTTACAATTGCACTTGTGTCCAGTTGCATTTGGAAGTGAGTATTCTCAGCAGTCAGCTCAGCAGGAATCATGTTATGTATCTAGCCCAAAAGAAAGTAAAAATTCAGATCTTCTAAATCAACACAGGCATCCCAAAGGGTGATACATGAGTTTGAGAGCCTTTGAATCAAATGTGCATTCTTGAGCTAGGAAAACAATTACTAATAGGGTTGTTTAGTGTTTACAGTAAAGCTGTTCCTGGTTGACTTCATTTAAACTTGTGATTAATACCTTCCCTGGAATTCTGGAGCCTTGCAGCTAGGAAATCACTGTGTTGGTGATGTCAGTGCCTTTTTTCTTCACTTCTCTTTAGGGTCAGTACAGACCGTCGGATTTGCTGTGTCCTGAGACATATGTTTGGGTCCCTATTGAGCAGTGCCTGCCTTCACTTGAGAAATCCAAGTACTGCCGTTTCAACCAGGACCCGGAAGCAGGTATGTTTGAAACGGAGCTCAGCCAGAAATCATTGGCTATGTTTCAGAGTCCGCATGTGTGACTGTGGCCCTTGACGGGGTCCAGTAACTTTTGATACAAATATTACAGAGTGTGTGTGAGTGCCTGTGCACAGACGTGTGTGTGTTTCTAAAATAAGAGACGCTACGTGTGTGTACATACACAAAGCAGTCAGACACTCACAGTCATGGTTTTGCAAAGAAATGCAGAAGCCTTCTGTGGTTGTGCTACTTACTGACTCAGCTTCTTCCATTTGGTTAGTTTTCACATGCTTTGAGGGCTGACACCATTGTCCATTACTTTGACCACTATCACAGTGCATACGAGTTGTTCACTGGATTATTCAGCCAGTGTCAAGAAGATAGAAGTATTGACCAGTTGGACTGAATATAGTTGTAGAATGGTTTCACAGGGGCCCAGGCGGCTTTTGTGATGACACTTTCTTGACTTCTTGCCATCTCTGGTGCTTCTTCTTTTCTGTCCTTTCTTCTTACTCCTGCCCAGCATAACTCCAACCATATTTTATCTCTTAATATTCTCCTTTGGATACTGCGCACTGGTAGCAGGTAAAGTCACTGAGAGTACAGCCCGGGAGCCAGACTTCCTGCTTTCTCACCCAACTCCACCATCAGCTGGTAAACTGGGTATTCTTCAGCAATTTCATCATCTCTTTGGCCCCAGATTCCTGGCCTTCACAATCAAGATGATAATAAGACCTTTCATACTGGACTGTAATAAGGATTAAAACAATCACATTGAGAACAGAGCCCCCCTCTTGTTGTGTTGGTGATTGTTAGGCCAGTTAGCATGCCTCATCCTGTGTATGCCACAGGCTTCTTCTGCATTTGCCTTTTTTTGCCCTGAAGCCTCTCTTGGAGAAAAGACATGGCGGTCTGTTCACTTCCCCGTCATCTGAGTACCACCTCCTGTTTACAGCGGTTCTCCTCCCCACAGCCCTCTCCACCCTGGCCGTGTTCGCTGTGGTCGTGATGCTCTCGTGCTCTGTGATGGATCCATTCAGTTGCCATGTGTGTCGCCCCCCAGACTGAAGTTCCCAGATATTTCAGTGTGCGCTTCGTTGACCTTTCTGTCAACATTGCCCACCAGAGGAGATGCCTTATGCTTACTTCTTAAAAATACAAACATGTTCCCACTAGCCACCTGTGGTCTAGTCTAAGTTTAGGGAAAAAGAAGGAAAGAGAAATGGAGAGGTCGGGGAAAAGAAGAAAGTAATTGGATGAATCAAATATGAAGACAGAGGACAAGGAAAGAAATGGCAGTCTTTTTTTTTTCACATATTAGGTTTCATTTAAAAAATGACTTATGTACCTGTGTATTTTGTTAACTCCTGGAAAAAGCTGTTATGAATTCAAGAGTGGGCACTTCTTACACATATCAATACCTTAGAATCCAATGAAGAACAGCTAGAGGGGCACATTTGCTAGGCACCCTATGGTTAGCTCCAGGTTTTCTAGATGTTTAGTTTCGTGGAGCAACCAAAGCTTTGTAGTTCCTTCAGCTTAAATTACTGATCAGAATTTCATTCTAAGTTCTACCTCATTGATGAAATAGATTTGTTGCTTAAAAACAAATATATTGAATTTGTCGATTAGTTTTGGAGTCAGGCTCAAAATAAAAGGCAATAGTATTTTAGAGGAAAGCATATACAGTTGACCCTTGAACAACCCAGGGGCAGGCATCAGCCCCCCACCCAGTTGAAAATCCACATATAACTTAGACTTGGTCCTTTCTATCTGCATTCTTGGATTTAACCAACCTTGAATTGTGTAGTACTTCAGTATTGAAAAAATTCTGAGTATACGTGGACTCAAGAAGTTCAAACCCATATTGTTCAAAGTCAACTGTACTTAACCACTCTATTCCCTTATAAAAAATTTTTTCCCTTTATGTTTTCTTAAGGGCAGGTCAGAGCCAGTCCCTGTGGTGAAAATTGCTGACCATCTTAATGCGTTGTTTCATGTTTACATGTAAAAATTTGTCTTTATAAATTCCTTCCAACTGAATAATAGTATCATCTTAAATTGGTTCTGACTCCCAGACTCATGACACAACTTCACCTTCCCTTTTTCTCTCTTGATCTATTCTAAAGACTGCTTCTCTTCTTACATATACTTGGGAGATAAAGCAGTCAACAGGCTCTCCCTGTTTTATAAAATTGAAGAGGTGACTGAATGATTTCTGTGTACTGAATGGACAATCAAATATAATGATTCATTCATGTTAGTATATTTTGAATTCATTTTCCAAAGTAAGCACCAGTAAGCATTTCATGGCAAAGAAAATTTAAAGTCTCATATATGTGGGTTTGTCACCTGATGGGCACTACACCCTGGTGAGTGAGGAATATACAGCATGTTCCTTTCCTGTGATCTAAGTTCCACTTCTATGGTAGTAGCTTCAGCTCTTAATATTCACTCTTTAGGATTCATTCACAAAAGTCAGAAGAGTTAATTTCTTTGATAATGGTGCTTCAAAGAAAATGAAGATCCTTTTCCATATGCCGAATCTTTGGAACTTTCTGAAGAACACCGTATAGTTTTATTATTGAATATCACAGTCCAGACACTATTTGAAATCAGACTTATAACCCGTGGTTTTAGGAAATTAAAATGCAGTTACATTCTGGAATGTATTGAGCATGCTGTGAAACATGGTCATTTGAGATTTAAATGGCAATCTATGAAAAACTGCTCTCTTCTCTGGGGCCAGCTTTACTTTTACATGACCCAAACCTTGACTCAGAAAAGACAGAGCTTAATATGGGCAATATTGTTAGTCGGTGTGGTGCTTTTTTCACTAAAATCTTGTTCCTCCTTTCAGCTGTTTCAGTAAAGTTCTCTGCAAAAGGCACAGCTGATCACCATGGGTGTCTGTGAGACAGTCTTTGGCTACAAGTGCATCAGTGGCTACTTGCAAGAAAAATTACATTTCCCCACCTCTGAATTTGCTGAGAATGTCTGGGAATTCTATTCTTCCCTGCCCTCAACCCACCCTCCTCTAACCCGGCACATTTTGGGGATTTGGGTTCTATGGTTATTTGCTCAGCTAAGAAGCCTGCACATTGATAAAAACCTATTGTATTCACTGCTTTACAATACCATGGGGGGAGGGGCTAGCAAAGTAAAGTAACTTGGAAAATTTTAAAGAGATTCTTTTGTTCATAAATAGATCTCTGTCTCTTCTAAACAAGGGATTTCTTAAGTTCCTCAGATGATTTTTAAGTAAACATATGGTAGATTGTTTTTTAATTTAATAGTTGGATATGTATAGACTTCAAAATTTTTACATCACAGTTACCTGTTACTTTTTTGGATTAATTTATTTTTAAAAATGTTTACTGGAAACACTAGTAGAAAAGTTGTTCAAATGCATAAAACCACTACTAAGAAGGAAAATAAAATGATCCATAGTACAGCAATAGTCACTGTTAATTTTTTTATGATCTTCTGATCTTTTTTATTTTCTGTGTACTTAGCTGTTTGTATTTTTTTAAAAACCAAATCATGCTTCACACTTTGCAGTTATTCTTAATGCTTTGTGTTGCTTCTTACTTTTATTAAAAACTGCTTGACCACTAATATGGTTGATGATTCACCAAACAGATGCCACTACTTATGTGATAGTAAGTATCAAATACAAGTACTTCACAAGCCTCACTGAAAGAGTCATTCAAGTGTTCTGGAGTCAGTTTGAGAACCATGATAAGCTGTGATTTGATTTGATTCTTAATGTTGCAGAGTATTTGTACTGCCAACTGAAAATTGGCATTTGCCAACTGCCTTTACAAGGATTAAGTTACAAAATTCTGTAGCCACTGACTTTCAACACTCCTGAAAGGAGTTCAAGATCAGGAATGAGGCACTCTGTGCTCTGCGAAAAATGGGCAGAACAGGCCTTCAGATAGTTAGATATTTTCAGGAGAATGTTTTTAGGATCCCAATGGAGCCCAATTTTTGCATCTCCTTATATCTAGAAAAGCTCTAAAATCAGTAACAGAGACATCATGTTGTGACTAGCAGCAAACCTCTACAAGATGTGTGCTTGACTGCACATACCCCCTTCACTAGAATCACACCTACTACTGACCGCTCCCCAACCTCTTCCTTGTTTTGCCCCAAATAAAACTTAACTCACAGCTCTTACGTTGTGATTTTTTTTTTATTCAGTCGACAGTACTATTTTTGTTGGTAGTAAAATCCTTTTGGTTCCAGATTTATTAAAAAAATTAAAACTTTATTGAGTATATACTGTTTCCCAAGCACTATTCTACTCTGTGTTCCCCTGTTACCTTATTTTATGCTCAGAACATAACTGAATGCTTCACCACTGATCCCTCAGATATTATTTATTACAAAAATGATGTCTTTTAATCAGATATACTTTTAGTTCAAATATTACAGTGTAATATTTGTATAAGTACTTTTTGTATTTCAGAGGTGCTGATTAGAATCACCTTTATTCCTATTTCCACCTATAGTTATAGAAGCATATATTTTATCACAGATTAGTCTAGCTTTCACTCTTTTTCTGTACACGTTTTGAAATATTTGCAAGAAATTTCTTAATTTTTCTATAAGGTAACTAAGCCATAAATTATTAGTAAGGATTAAATTTACCATAAAAATATTAAATTTACCATAAAAAATAATAGCACCTAATTCTGACTTAGTGCTTTTGTGCATTTAGCCAGGTTAGAGAATTTCTAGGACACCTAAAATCTTCCCAGCAGCTGCCAGAAATCTAAACTCTAGTACAAGAAGCTTTTTCTTAATTTGATCCCCATCCCCTGAAACGCGGAGCCTCCATTTTATTTTATGTTGTTTCATTGGTCTCTTTTCTGTCTTTACTCCATCCCCCCTTTTCCCTGGCACTTTTTCTATATCTCTGCAGTTTCTGTCTTGTATGCCCATAGGAAAAAGCAAGTCCCACTCTGACTGTCTTTGTGTGTGAAGTAGCCAGCTCAGAAAGAGCTCTGACTCATACCGGCTTGCTTGGTTCATCCAAGCTTGATATCACGTCCTGAATGTTGTGCTTATGGTCCCTCAAAAGAGGGTGTACCTCAGCCATAATGTCATCCTGATCACTGGGAAACAATGCCTGTGAGAAAGCAAATGTACTAGGGTTCCTAAAAATGTGCTGCAGTGATAACTTAAAGTTAAGAAGACAGTGGCTTTCTAAATCATTTTAGATTTGAAATTAAGTTGTTATTCTTTTAATTCTCTGGGTAAAATTTTTTTCAAGTCCAGATTTGATGTTGACCTACCCATATGAAGTTGCAAAATGAATAATGTTGATTGTTGGATACTTGAAAAAGTGAAAGTGAAAGTCGCTCAGTCGTGTCTGTCTCTTTGCGACTCCGTGGACTATACAGTCCATGGAATTCTCTAGGCCAGAATACTGGAGTGGGTAGCCTTTCCCTTCTCCAGGGGATCTTCCCAGCCCAGGGATCGAACCCAGGTCTCTTGCATTGCAGGCGGAATCTTTACCAGCTGAGCCACAAGGGAATCCATGTTGGGTATTTAATAAGCATAAATTCTTTGTTGTCAATAAAGATGGTGCCGTTAGATGTAGCCAGCTGGACATAGAATTAATTGTAGCCTACTACATGTCAGAAAGAACTGTGTAACCAGCCATGTGTTAGTCACTCAGTTGTGTCCGATTCTTTGTGACCCCATGGACTGTAGCCTGTCAGGCTTCTTTGTCCATGGAATTCTCTAGGCAAAAATTCCAGAATTCCCTTCTCCAGGGATTCTTCCCGACCCAGGGATTGAACCTGGGTCTCCTGCATTGCCAGCAGATTCTTTATTGTCTGAGCCACCAGGGAAGTCCCATAAAGAAACCAGGCGTCAAACCAAGAAAATATCTTTGGAAATTTAGCTCTTACATTTGATGAATCTGGGGAATGTGTTTTGATATGGAAAATGTAGAAAGTTACAGTCTCCTAATTTTTTTCAGTTTATCCCTTTCCACTTAAAGATATCACTTTATTATTAGTGTATTTTCCCACTTAACTCCTTTTCAAAGATATGCTTTCTTTATTCGAATGTTAGTATAGCACTAACATGACTCCTGGTTTAAAAATTAGAAGCTACATTTCCCTAGTTTGCATGATCTTTTAATGAGGACACTAAGGAGCGAAACAAGTCTTTCCTACAATATTTATGCATAAGTAAAGTATTATAATGTTTTAATATTTGCATTTTTTATTAAAATGTGAACGATTGTTCTCATTTTTAAGAGTATTTTTTAAAAGACAGTCTTACAGAGAAATTTTTTAAATACTGTTTTACAGATTTTTACCAGCCAGTCTTTACTCAATAAGGCATATATGTGTGAGCAGCAGGTCAGTGACAAAATTGTTAGAGCCTTGGCCAGAGGCAAACTGAAATACCTCTGAAAAGGTTTGAAAAGCAGACTTAAGGTTTCCATTTAGCTATTAAGGAAATATTTCTCTGATTTCTTTCTTTTTGCTTATGTAATAGAAATAATTTTTAAAATAATCCTTTTTACAGTCACCCAGTTTTCAATATAAATAATTCTATAATACTAAAAATTATTTCAGTATCATTCTAACAGGCTTAAAAATATCATGATACTTCAGAATCATGCTATAAATGCTAGTGATGCTAGTCTGTAAAGGCTATTGATGCCTGGTTCTAATGTGTGACACCTTACTATGCTATTTTGTTTATTGTTTGAATGAAAACTGACATTTTTTTGTATCATGAAGGGGTTGTCCAAAATGTAAGTTAAAAATAAAAATAAAGCCCACACCTGCTGTTTAAATGCTGGATGAACTGTGATATTCTGTTGAATATGAGACATCATCAAGTTTTAGTCGTTTATTTTAGATATCACTAAGAAACAATGTTGCCAATTAGACTGTGACTCCATGAATTACAAGATGCATTTGGGTTTCAGAATCGTTAGAATGTGTAAAAATGTGGATCTTAACACAGAAAATGGGATTCAGTCTGTGCCCTCTGAGTTCAGTTCAGTCGCTCAGTTGTGTCCGACTCTTTGTGACCCCATGAACCGAAGCACGCCAGGCCTCCCTGTCCATCACCAACTCCCGAAGTTTACCCAAACTCATGTCCATCGAGTCGGTGATGCCATCCAGCCATCTCATCCTCTGTTGTCCCCTTCTCCTCCTGTCCTCCAATCCTTCCCAGCGTCAGGGTCTTTTCCAGTGAGTCAACTCTTCGCATGAGGTGGCCAAAGTATTGGAGTTTCAGCTTCAACATCAGTCCCTCCAATGAACATCCAGGGCTGATCTCCTTTAGGATGGACTGGTTGGATCTCCTTGCAGTCCAAGGGACTCTCAAGAGTCTTCTCCAACACCACAGTTCAAAAGCATCAATTCTTCGGCACTCAGCATTCTTCACCGTCCAACTCTCACATCCATACATGACTACTGGAAAAACCATAGCCTTGACTAGACGGACTTGTTTGACAAAGTAATGTCTCTGCTTTTTAATATGCTATCTAGGTTGGCCATAACTTTCCTTCCAAGGAGTAAGCGTCTTTTAATTTCATGGCTGCAATCACCATCAGCAGTGATTTTGGAGCCCAAAAAAATAAAGTCTGACACTGTTTCCACTGTTTCCCCATCTATTTCCCATGAAGTGATGGGACCAGATGCCATGATCTTAGTTTTCTGAATGTTGAGCTTTAAGCCAACTTTTTCACTCTCCTCTCTCACTTTCATCAAGAGGCTCTTTAGTTCTTCTTCACTTTCTGCCATAAGGGTGGTGTCATCTGCATATCTGAGGTTATTGATATTTCTCCCGGCAATCTTGATTCCAGCTTATGCTTCTTCCAGCCCAGCATTTCTCATGATGTACTCTGCATATAAGTTAAATAAGCAGGTGACAATATACAGCCTTGATGTTCTCCTTTTCCTATTTGGAACCAGTCTGCTGTTCCATGTCCAGTTCTAACTGTTGCTTCCTGACCTGCATACAGGTTTCTCAAGAGGCAGGTCAGGTGGTCTGGTATTCCCATCTCTTTCAGAATTTTCCACAGTTTATTGTGATCCACACAGTCAAAGGCTTTGGCATAGTCAATAAAGCAGAAATAGATGTTTTTCTGGAACTTTCTTGCTTTTTCGATGATCCAGCAGATGTTGGCCATTTGATCTCTGGTTCCTCTGCCTTTTCTAAAACCAGCTTGAATATCTGGAAGTTCACGGTTCATGTATTGCTGAAGCCTGTCTTGGAGAATTTTGAGCGTTACTTTACTAGCGTATGAGATGAGTGCAATTGTTTGGTAGTTTGAGCATTCTTTGGCATTGCCTTTCTTTGGGATTGGGATGAAAACTGACCTTTTCCAGTCCTGTGGCCACTGCTGAGTTTTCCAAATTTGCTGGCATATTGAGCCCTCTTATAGCTGACAAAGCCATGGAGTGTCAAGGAGGCTCGTTTCTAGCTGTTACGGAGCTTTGTGGCATCTTAATTCTAGGCATTAGATATGTTGTACATGGAGTGTACACTTACATATCAGAGTTGGAAGACGTTGATTTCAGGTGCTTTTATATAAAAATAAGTTTATTGTCATTAGTGATAATAGAGTTCTTTTAATACTCTCATCTAGGTACTTTAGAAAATTTGGAGAAGACATGTAACTACAAGGATATTTTATTGTAATAAGGTGAAAACTTTTTACTACCCCAAATGATTGAAATGCTGTAAGCACTGTCCATCTCTATACATTCTGGTTTTAAACAAATTTAAAAACAATTTTTTAAACTTTGTCTGATGTTGGAAAGCAGCAATGAAAGGAGAGAATTTAAAAACTTTGCTTAGTCAGTAAATTTAGTGATCTCTGACAACTGATGGAATGCTTAAAGATTACATAGGTAAAGAAAGGGCAAACAGCAATATCCCAGAATGTCATCAGCCCTAAAATCATTTGCATTTGACTGAACATCTTCCTACCTTGTGAATTATCGGTGAATACTCTGTATTGTGGAGCCTGCATCATGTGACATTCAATCCAGTGCCTATTGGCTATTGGAGAAACTGACCCAAATGGCAAGTGTAGCAGCCTGAATTTCTGAAATCATTCATACCCAACTTCAGTGTGAGAATGGAGTCTCTGCATTTGCCTGCAAGGTACCTTTAAACTGTTTAGATTCTGTTTTGTGGATGTTTAATATATATTCTCTCTGCAGAAAAATAAGCAAGCTGTAACATGAAGGTATGAGGAAGTCTGTTTATTTTATGAATGTTCTTTCATGTGATGCTGGCAAAATGTTTTTAATGTAAACATGGAAACTGGGGTAGAATTCCTGTTCTTGTAAGAAATGTATTTTCCTAGCTGCCATTTATTTGAAATAGACCTCATTTAGAGCAGACTTGACTTGTTTGTGCTTCCGTGGAGTGTTCACCAATAATAAAATAAAATTTGCTAAAAATAGGAAAGACAGTTTTGACACATGGAAAGAATAAAGTTACCTACCGCCTAGCAAAATAAGAAAACAGGAATAAAAATTGGAGCGCTTCTAATGCTAAAGAGAGAGACTGTCTTAGTCTGATTTCTTTCCAGAAGCAGATCTAACACATGGGTTTGCACTCAGATGATTCATTTGAGAAATTGTTTTAGAGAACAGAAGTAGGGGACTAGAGAGAGTGAGCTAGGAAAGGAGGGAAAGGATCGAAGGCTGTGTTACTGTGTGAACTACCACTTTAAAGACTGGATGTCAGTCCTTCTGAGCGCCCTTCTGGTGCGTGTCTCAGAGTTGGCCACCTGAGGCATCGAGGCTTGTCCCCTGGACGATGGTTGTCTCATTGGGTGTTAATGCCTCTGCACTTTCAGTTTGTACCTGTACAAATACAGAGCGGGCTCCTGCGGCCCAACAGGCTCCTGTCTCTGAAAGGCAGAAAGCAAGAGAGACAGACCTTCTGTCCTTCATGGAACTGCACGCCACAGTTGTAGCCTGAGTCAGGTGAAGCCAAGGGCTGTAAGAGGTAATCCCAAGAGAGGTCTAGTGTAGGCCACCGAAAGGTACAGAAGGAGGTGACAGGTCTCTGATGTCAGCTGAACATGTGAGGTGCATTAGGGCAGATAGAGTAAGGACCACAAACTTGAGAAAATGGTGGATTCTTTAAAAAAAAAAAAAGCTAACTCAATTTGAAATAGTCGGAGGAGCAGACCCAAGAATTAAACACATAAATTTGAAGAAGTCATAAACTCATTCAGTTAACAAGTATTAAGTCCAGTATTGTGCTTTATGACTGGGTGTAGATTACTCATCCCAGCCCTCAGGGAATTTAGCAAAGGACTCTCCAGCTGTTTCAGTGAAATGAAAAAGGTAGCATATTTGGGGTAATGGACGATGCAGTTAGTTCACATAGCAGGATCCTCAGCTCCTATTTGGACAGGGCGTGGGAGATGGAACACTGATTGATGAAGTGATCTAAGTTAGACTTCTAAAAGGAACAGAATTCAAGAGCTCTAGGCAAAGAAGAGCGTATTCAGAAGGTCTGAGGAGCAGAGGGCGCTGCTAGAGTTGAAAGTGGCCATGGGCTTGGAGCAAAGAGAGGCAGCTGGCCAGTGCAGGACTTTGTGAATCATTATCTGGAGTTCAGCTTTTTCTCCTGAAAACACTGGTAGGCCATGGAAGGGTTTTCAGCCCTGAGTGACATCAACAGAGTGTCATTTCTTCTTCACAAGTGGAGAATGAATGGGACTTGGTGAAGATTGGAAGTAGGAAGACCAACTAGAAGGGTTTTGCATACAGCACTTTAAGCAGAAGATGTTGGTGGCTGAGAGAGGGTGGGAATGGTTGGTAACAGAGAGAGAGAGAGAGAGACTAGTAAAGCTCTTCAAAAGTGGGATGTACAGGACTGGCTGGTTATTTGTTGATGGTAATGGGGAGGGGAGAAAGTTACCACAAGAGTTATGGGTTCTGACAGGAACTGGGTTCATGTTGACTTCATTTCTGAAGTGAGAAGCATGAAGATGAGCAGATTTTTCAGAGAAGGAAAAGAATAATGAGTTTTACTTTGGACCTGATGAATTAAAGGTGTTTGTAGACATCCGGTAGAGGTGTTGGGAGGTGCCACCCTAAATCTTCCTCGCTGTTGTGATCAGAAGATTGAAATTCCACTGTAGTTTTAGGTGCAGCCAAGCAGTTTCAGATAGTGAACTTACAGGTGGCTCAACAGTAAAGAATCCGCCTGCCAATGCAGGAGACACAGGTTTGATCCCTGGGTCGGGAAGATCCCTTGGAGAAGGAAATGGAAATCCACTCCAGTATTCTTGCCTGGAGAATCCCATGGACAGAGGAGCCTGATGGGCAAAAGCCCTGAGATTACAAAGAATCAGATGCAGCTGAGCACGCACACATGCATGCACCCTAGGCCACTGATAGAAATGTCCCTTTACATTGTGACATAATACACATTTCCCTGAATACCTGCTTGCCTTCTGTGTCTCTTTCTCTGTCTCTCCTACACACACACGGCTGAAGCAAAAATATGCTGAACAATATGCATCCTTTCTCATTTGATGCTCCGTAGCATTTTGTTTTTGTTTTAATTTTTTAAAATTGACTTTATTATAATACTGCTTCTGTTCTATATTTTGGTCCTTTAGCCATGAGGCGTGTGGGATCCCAGCTCCCTGACCAGGGATCAAACCCACACCCCCTGCATTTGAAAGCGAAGTCTTAACCATTGGACAGCCAGGGAAGTCCCATGTTTTGAATTTGTTGTAGTTTTTTTCACGCTCTAAGAAATGCCATTCACAGTCCATTACATTGATTCCATAACCGTTAATGCCACTCACAATTTAAACAACACTAGTCTGGCAGAACCAAAGGACGAGGGGGCCTGGGGTCTCACTCCGTCTCTGCCACCGGTTCTGTGTTGGTAATGTAGTAATGGTAGCTGAGACTCGTGTAACTCATATTTCTCGATCCAAGCACTGTGCTAAACCCTTAGCATGTATCGTCTTCCTTCATCCTCACAATGCCTGTCTTGTTCTTTTCTCTAAACCTGCATTCATGAGGCAAACAGCTGGTTAGAGGCAGAAAGGGCTTGGGATGAAGAGCACGTATTTGAATATTCCTGTCACTGAAAAGACCTGTACAGAGGACTGACTTGACACCTCATTGCCATAGTTCACTAGAGGCCTCTGCCAAGTGCTGGAGATTGTCCATAGTGGGTACACCCAGCCCATGGCCCTAAGAGCTGGGGTCAGACCGAGGAATGTGCTCACACAACCCAGTTACTGTCCTGAGACACCATATTTGAGTGACCGGTTACTACCCTGGACAGCTTCAGTGAGGGCTTCTGGACTGGATATTTGGGGTCTGGCTGATGAAATTCAGGTGTTGGAGATAATGGACTCACTCATTAAAAGCATGAGGAAAGTTTTGGCTCTAGCCAAGGACTACAGAGGCAAGGGGGAAGAAAGCATATGTTTAGAGCCACCTTATTTCATTGCAGTTGCACCTCTCTGGGCTTTGCTTGTCTGTTGCTAACAGGCCTCTTCTCTGTTTCTTAATTCTAGTGATAATAACTAAAATACCGATTTTTCTCGTGTTTTCACTTCGTCTTTTACTCTTAGGTTTGTGCACATACATGGGGTTTGGGTAGGAAATGTCGCTTGTTTATTGATAAGTGTCTGATTGGTTCTTTCCCCGTCTCCTCTGTAACAATGCATTTAGACTTAGGACTGCAGCACAGATTTTTATGCTCTTTTAAAGGAGTCTTCTGTCAATCATGGTCAAGATTTTAATATTTTTATATTTTACTGGGGTCTAATTTTGTAATTTTATTGATCCAAAGATTCTGTCCCTAATTTACTAGCTATTTAACTGAAAACTGGCTAGAGCTAAACAAAATTCTATTCTATGGTGTCACAATAATATCATTGTTTTATCATGTATGATCTAGCAAACCACACAGTCATATGCCTTATTTTTAAAACAACTCTCCACTTTATTTGCAGTGTAACTCTCTTTGTCTTCCAAATGGCTGGTTTCTCCAGATGTGTCTCCTTGGACAGACTCTGGACTGAAATACTATGCATGATGACTCTAGTACACAAAGATGCTTGTTAAAAAATATTTTACTCTAAATATCTGTTATTTGAATATGCTGGAGAAAATTTAAATAAGGATAATTTGTGTTTTCTTCCCTTAATTCCTTTCTAGCTCACTCAGTCTCAAGTTGCATAGATAATTTCTTTGCAGACCACAGCAGAGTCATTTAATGTAGTCTGAGCCTTGGTGTCAAGAGCTCTGAGTTCTGATTTCACAGATCTAAGTTAAGTTCTCTTCTTAAAGAAAATCTCTCTGTCTTCCGAAGAGTAGGTGGTGAAGTGTGACAATGCTTATGAAAGAATGTATTGAAAGCACTCCAAAGGGCTCTGTAATAACACTTAATGCTGTTTGAACTTTCTCATTTGCATTTTTCTCACCTTCCATCTATACTAGCCTTAACAATGCAAAGCAAATTATTGCTCTTATGGGAACTTTGATCTTCATTTTAAAGTAATACCAGGCAATTCCTCCAATCTCTGAATAAAACCAAAGGAAAATTTTCCAGGTCAGTAAAGTTAGAGGGTATGAGGAGGGAGAGGATTAGATAACGATACTACGATGCACTGACTAAATGTTAGTAAGTATATCTGAACTATTTTACTAAATTTGCGATATCCTTGTCCTTTAAAATAATGAATAATGTTTTCAGAAAAAGTCTCATGGAGTCTAGTGATTATAAATTGAATTTTTTTTTAAATGTCTCTTTTAAAACATACCCTAATGTTAAATTCATTTTGGGAATCCTTTGATAAAACAAGGCTCTTTGCAGTGCAGTTAGTCACCATGTTATATTGTCATTTAAAAAATTAGAATTTTTGAACATACTTTCTTGAAGCACTTAAAGTGCATTCAAGAAGGCAAGTAAAAGCAGAAGGGGACCATTTAGTTTATTTGTACTTTCTGAATTTGGAACTAGTGCTAGAATTTGCTTTGGGAGATAGTCCTGGCCTTAAATGGCAAGCTGTAGCCATTTCTTTCATAACTGTTTAAATGTGTAACTGATTCAAGACTTAGGAAGAAATACTTGGGCTATAGGACGAGCTCTTAAAGATTTATTTTAAACTTTTAAGAAACTGGAATTAACTTTAGAAAGTCTCAGCTTTTAGGGACTTGTGACTGTGTAACTGAACAACATGAAGACAAGACTTAGTGTCCATGTCAGAAGCTGGGGGTGTGGGGTGCACAGGAAAGAGACCCAGGAATGTCCTGGAACAAAGCAGAGTCTCTGCTTATGCTCTTGTTGTCCAGAGGTTTTACGTCTTGATGGTGATATTTTGTGGTAACTGACTTTGGCTGCTGGTTAGCTTGCTTATGTAATGACAAGAAAGGAGTTTTAATGTTTTTATTACAGTACCCCCTCCACCTTTTCATTGTTAAAACATTTTGCTCCAAAGTAGACATTTTCAGTGCAATGAAATGAAAACAAAAATCTGGAGCATTAGATCATTTGGGGAGATTTGAGTCAGCAGGTAACAAATGGATTCCATCCTGAGCAAATGTCAGCTAGTGCAGACCTAGCAGAAGGTCTGAAGTGCATGAAACTGGATGGGTGGCACAAAAAAGGGCTGGAAGAGTCTCATAAAGTTTAAAGCAAGAACACCAAAACCTGGGTAGCTATAAGAGGTTAAAAGAAAACATTTTTCCTTTGAGCAAAAGGGAGTATACCGAAAGACATGTGGCAAAGCTTATTCAGTTCCTTACTTTTTGTCACCTCAGAGAGGGGAGCTTGCTTTGTGGAACTAGTTGCATGTTCTAGTCTAGTATCCAGAGGTAATAGAATTAAAAGAGACAGGTGATGATGGGACTCCGTAACCAAGCTTTTGAGCAGCAACAGAGAAGCCTGTAGCTCGTGGCTATCTCCAAATAATCTGTCAATTCTGGTCAAGCAGCTGGCTTTGGCTGTGAGTCACTGTCGGGTTTGGGCCCAAATTCCTCTCTTCAGCCACATCATCACTTTAGCTTCGCAGGTTCTGAAAAATCTGGAGCATGGGTGTTCTCTACTCAGTGTCTTTGTCTCTGGGATTCTCGGCATCTCTGGAGAAGCAGACATAGATGAGTCCAGAATGTGAAGCAGGAGACAGAGCCTTTCATTCCAAGTGGGCCAGAGGCATTTTTGACAGGTTGTTTACCTTAGCATCATTTCCCTCCGTTTTATTGTGGTTAATCGACAGGAGTTTGATGAAGATTTCGGATACCACTCTTGTTCTAAAAATGGATCAACCCAAAGCCCAATTTAAAGCTGTTGTGACCTGATTAATTTTAACATTTATTACACATTCAGAAATGAAGGAAAACAGTCCAAAAATGATTTGAGAATTCAGACATTGAGTAATCAACATGTGGTACTAATTAACGAGAGAGCTGATGAAAGTCGGGTAGCTGCTCTGAAGCTAGGTCTCTGTTGCTGGTCTTTGAAGAGTATGAGATTAGGATCAGCACCATGAACCACAGACATTTACTCGAAGCCTACCTGGCTCTGCACATCATATGTCTGTGTATCCTCAAAGCACAGGGCACATGGTGTCTGGGCTCTGGTTCAGTTCCCACCCTTGAGGAGTTCACTGTCAGGTTGGAAAGACCATCCACATACATAATGCTAAGGAGCAGCTAGATTATTGTTCCTATAGATAAAAGGTTTTTTTTTCCTGCATTAAAAAGCACTATTTTTGATGGATGTGTCAAGTGGCTTGATTGTGGTAATCCTTACACGATGTATGTATATATCAAAACTTTGTGTTGTACACATTAAGAGCAGTTGACCCTTAACAACTCAAATTTGAACTGGGTGGGTCTACTTATATACGGACTTTTTTCAGTAGTTAATACTGTAGTACTACACTGTCCAAGGTTAGTTCAATCAGAAGGAACAGATCACAAATAAATACAGAACTAATAGGATATAGAACCTTGGGTACCGGGGACCCACGTATACAAAGGGACAATTATAACCAATACTTGTACTTTTGTCTCTGCAGAGGGTTGGTACCCCTAATCCCGCTTTGTTTTAGGGCAACTGTATACACAATTTTAATTTTTATTTGTCAAATACATCTTAATAAAACTGGGAGGAGACGCCCCACTTTTAACTGGTCATAATTAAAGAGAAGACACTAAGGTGACACTAAGATGGCTTGCAGGAACAATTGGTGGAAATCTTGACTGTTTTCCCAAGCTAAGGGGACAGAAGAATACATGAGTGCTGCCTGCCTTTTCCTTGCTAATTGTTCTCACGTATTGAGCTTATTGCCCCTTCCATTTTGGCTTCTAAATTGTGAGAACAGTTAGAAATGAATAGATAGACAATTAAAATCGCTGCATCTTTTACAAAGGACATGAGTTGTACTTTCTCTAATTTGTTTGCATAAAAGATTTTGGAAACTGTTCTTATTGCCATTACCTCTGTTCATTGACCTTTGTAATCCTTCTGTTGTTTGAGATTAAAAATAAAACCCTGAAGTACAGTTGCATGTCTTGAGAAAGAAAACCTGTAGAATCCTGGGATAAGCTGGATTGTGGCTGGTGACTCTGGGCCTAGAAGAGGAGCTCCCTGCAGTCTTTCTTCCTAGATAAGCATACCTGTGTTTGTGTTAAGCATGGTTCATAACTTAACCCAGCAGGTCATTATTATTTTGGCATTCAGAGGATCACAGAATTCACAGTGGGGAGAGATGGTTGTGTGTAACTTGCCTTCACTTAGCTCAACCTTTTGTTAAGGTTTTTGAGAGATCTGATTTGATGTTTTGTTTTGTCTATTGGCTTTTTTTTCCCCCTGACAGCCTTGGTATCATTTGCTCATGTTAAATATTACTTTATTTTAAAAAATTTTTTGTAAGCTTAATCTAGTTAAGTGCCATTCTTGTAGATATCCAGGTTTGCTTTAACGGTTTGAGTGTTTGTATGTATAAGAAATTTTAGACAGACATTCATTCATTTATTGAAAAAATACTCAAATTTCATTTTGAGATAGCTCTTAATTGCAATAGATAAATGGAGAGTCCTGATACCAATAAGACTCTCTTTTTTTCAGTCAAGAAAGTATCTTATTCCCCTACTCATCTTGAATAATAAATTACTTAAGAAAATCAAACATAGTAAGTTATTAAATCAGATCAGACTCGTTAAAAATTTGCTTTATTGATCAAAGTGTTTATTTTATAACGTTGTTGTTGTTCAGTTGCTAAGTTGTGTCTGATTCTTTGTGACCCCATGAACTGCAGCACTCCAGGCGTCCATGTCCTTCACTGTCTCCTGGAGTCTACTCAAACTCCTGTCGATCGAGTCGGTGATGCTATCTCATCCTCTGTCTCCCCCTTCTCTTCCTGTCCTCAGTCTTTCCCAGGATCAGGGTCTTTTCCAGTGAGCTGGCTCTTCGCATCAAGTGGCCAAAGTATTAGAGCTTCAGCTTCAGCATCAGTCCTGCTAATGAATACACAGTGTTGATTTCCTTTAGGGTTGATTAGATTTATCTCCCTGCTGTCCATTATAGTGTTGTTTGAATTTTAAACCACAAAGAAGTAATTGATCTTTAGGTTCAAAAGCAAGCAGTCTTGAACAACATGATACATAATGAAACCTGAAATATTTTAAATTTGTATATAAGGCACTACAGTTTTGCTTTTGTTTATAAAAATCAGTAGTCCATGGGGTCGCAAAGAGTCGGACATGACTGAGTGACTGAACTGATGAAAATCAGTAAATTTTGATGGCTAATCTCAGAGGTTATTAGGAACTTTTATGCTAAAATAGGTCTTCTCTGGTGGCTCAGAGATAAAGAATCCACCTGCAATGCAGGAGATGCTGGTTCCATCCCTGGGTCGAGAAGATCCCCTGGAGAAGGAAATGGCAACCCACTCTAGTATTCTTGCCTGGGAAATCCCATGGACAGAGGAGCCTGATGGGTTATAGTCCATGGGATCGAAAGAGTTGGACACAACTTAGTGACTAAACGGCAGCAACAGCAAGATTGTCTCCAATTTAGGACTCCCCCCCCCCCCCCACAAATGCTATAAACATTTGTTATACAGGTTTTTGTCTTAGACTTTAGTTTTGTTTCTCTGGGCAAAATGCCTAGGAGTACAATTGCTGAGTTGTATGGTAAGTTGTATGTTTTTAAGAAGCTGCCAAACTATTTTCCATTTAGTTATTGCCAAACTAAATGCCAGACATTTCTTAAGTGGCTGTACCTTTTTATATTACCACTAAAAAAATATAGGTTGTTCACATCCTTGCCAGCATTTGGTTTTGTTACTGTTTTTAAATTTAGCAGGTCTAATAGATGGGTCGTGGTATCTCACTGTGGTCTTTGTGTTTCCTTATGGGTGTTGACCTTGAATGCTTTTTCATGTGCTTATTTACCATCCAAACATCCCCTTAGGTGAAATATATCCTTCTGTCTTTTGTGCATTTTCTAAATGGATTATTTGCTTTTATATTGTTGAGTGACAAGTGTTCTGTATATACTCTAGATACAAGTCCTTACCAACTTGCCTTTTCACCTCTTTAAAAGGTTTCACAGAACAAAAGTCTTAATTCTGATGCAGTCCAGATTTTTCTTTTATGTGTCGTGCTTTTGGTGTTACGTCTGAGAACTCTTCCCTAAGTCCTAGGTCTCCAATATCTTCTAAAACTTGTATATGTTTACATATAGCATTTAAATCTCTGATCCATTTGAGTTAGGGATTCCCAGGTGGCTTAGTGGTAAAGAATCTGCCTGCCAATGCAGGGTTCGATCCTTGAATCAGAAAGGTCCCCTGGAGGAGGAAATGGCGACCCACTCCAGTATTCTTGCCTGGGAAATCCCATGGACAGAGGAGCCTGGCGGGCTACAGTCGGTGGGATCACACAGAGTCGGACATGACTGAGCACACACTATAGACTAGAATTTCAAATAATTTTTGTATAAGGTGTGAAGTATAGGTCAAGATTTCATTTTTTGTTTATGGATATTCAGTTATTCCAACACTGTTGAAAAGTTCTTCCTCCATTTAATTGCTTTTTTTTTTAGTAAAAAATTGATTGGCCATACTTGTATGGGGCTTTCTGGATTCTCTGTTACAACATCAGTTGATGTCATCGTGTGATTTTCTTCTCTGTGAGTGAAGTCGCTCAGTCGTGTCCGACTCTTTGTGACCCCATGGACTGTAGCCTACCAGGCTCCTCTGACCATGGGATTCTCTGTAGTAGGTTATATTGATAGGTTTTCAAATCCAGGATGCAACGGCCTGGCATCCCTGGAATAAACCCAACTGCTAAATTCTGTTTACTGACATTTTGGAAAGGATTTTTGCATCTGTATTCAAATGGGATACTAGTTTGTAGTTTTCTTTTTTGTACTGTCTTTGATTGGGGTCCACTCTCTTTTACTTTCTGAAAGAGGTTGATAAAATTAATGTTAATTCTTCTTTGTTTGGTAGAGTTCTCCAGTGAAACCATCTGGGTCTAGATATTTCTTTTTCAGGGATTAATTGCAGGTTCAGTTTCTTCACTAATTATAGAAATAATTATCTATTTCATATTGTATAAGTTATCACAGTTTGTGTTTTTCGAGGTTGTTGTCTAAAAGTTTCCTTTCTTGCTAGGCTTGTCTCTTTCTTGCTCATCTGGTTAGATAGAGAAGGCTTTTCTTCTTCTTTTTTTTTCCTTTTTGTCTGTATGTTGGTGTTTCAAGTTTACCAGCTTTTCCAGTTTGCCATCTGGAATAAAAGGGCAAAAAAAGAAAACTCGAACTTCACAACCATGTCCTTCCTAGTCTCAGAGTCCCTGCTTGTCTGTCACCTTCTTTCACCTTTCAGTGGCTCCTTATATTTACTTTATATATGATGTCCAGAGTTTTCTGTAGTACTTAGTGGGACAATAGGGAAAAGTAGGTTTGTTTCATGTTCCTGCTAGTGGAAGCTCTTGTCTTTTATTTAGTTTTTGAAAAGTCCAAAGGACTATTTTTTACTAGTTAGGAATTTTTTAACTATCACTTTTGTTTTAGCTGTGCATTTCTGACTGTATCTTGAAAATTATTAAAGTTTATAGGTATCTCATATGCAGCAAATCGATAATTGAGGAAAATCTGTTAATGTATTACCTGGGGTCAAAATTGAACCTAATAAAATCTGATCCAAATGTTATAATGGACTTCTTATATCACTGTACTATTACTTCCTGTATTAACTTACAGAAAGATTAGAGCTGCCAGTTTTAAGTCTCAAACTTCAAAAAAGGATTTAAAGTCAAGTTTTAAAAGAGTAGGTCTGTGACAATAACAAAGCACAGTTATGATAGGTGGTTCCATTGTGACGGTCTTTACTATTGAGCTTTTGATGGTCTTGAATGTTAAATGGACTTCTAAGGGGCCCTCGGTTTCTCTCTTCCTCTTGTCTGTCGTTAATATACTGGCTTTTAGTCTCCCCAGATTCACTTTATCATGTGAACAAATACAGTTAAATAGAAACCTTCTATCTTCTAATATAAAGATAGTGAATCAAAACATTATTGTACTAAGATATAAAATGACCACTGAGGTTGTTTCCTCTGTGCTTATTTGCACTGTTATTAAGGCACACCTGAGTGTCAGTCTCTCCATTCTGAAACTTTAATGGAAGCAGAGATAAAAAATGGTCTTATGACTGTGGCCATATAGGATTTTTACTGGTACATCCTTGTGAGGTTTTTGGTTTTTTTTAAGTAATTCTCTGTGCTGAGCACTATTTTAGTAGAAAGAAATTGTTACTATACCCTTATTATCCATGCAGTGATATGTTTTAGGGGTCATGTATGTCTGTCTGCACCATTATTTGTAGGCCTTGGTTCCAGGCACTGATGATCCTTGGGCATCAGCGTTTCTTAAAGCTTCCCACGTGATTCTAGCGTGCAGCCAAGATTGAGAACCACTGCCTGGAGAATCCCAGGGACGGGGGAGCCTGTTGGGCTGTCGTCTGTGGGGTCGCACAGAGTTGGACACGACTGAAGCGACTTAGCAGCAGCAGCAGCAGCAGCACTAGAATTTAGCTTACTGTATTTAATGTGTTTTGTTGAGAGTCTGAAATTTCCCCTGTTGTTAAATCTTAACATTTGAAAAAAAAATTTTTATTAATAGACTTTTAAAAAAGTCTATTTTAGATCTACAGAAAAGCTGAGTGTGAAGTACAGAGTCTCTGTATGTGCTCCAGTCCCCCACTCCCCGTTTCCCCTGTTATTAACATCTTGCATTACTATGATACATTGGACCAATATTGGCTTATCAATGATAACATTATTATTAACTGAAGTGCAGAGTTTGCACTGGGGCTCAGTCTTTGTGCTGTACGTTTTCTGGGTTTTGAAGAAGGCATGGTGACATGGGCCTGCCGTTGTGCTACTGTGCAGAGCAGTGTCATTGCCTGAAGAGCCCCTGTGCTCCCTCCCCGCCCAGCCCCTCGGGAACCGGTGATCGCTCTGCTATCTCATCTCTGTAGTTTTGCCTTTTCCAGAATATCGTATAGTAATGGAATCATACACGGTATGTAGATTAGCTTCTTTCACTTAGTAATATGCATTTAAGTTTTCTTCATGCCTTTTCTAACTTGATAATGCATTTCTTTTCATCACTGAATGATAATCCATTGTATGAATGTACCACAGTTTGTTTATCCATTCACCTGTTGAAGGAAATCTTGGCACACATTTGCTTCCACGTTTTGCAGTTAATGGGCTTCCCTTGTGGCTCAGCTGATAAAGGATCCACCTGCAATGCGGGAGACCTGAGTTCAATCCCTGGGTTGGGAAGATCCCCTGGAGAAGGAAAAGGCTACCCACTCCAGTATTGCGGCCTGGAGAATTCCGTGGACTGTACAGTCCATGGGGTCGCAAAGAGTCGGACACTACTGAGCGACTTTCACTTTCACTTTGCAGTTAATGAATAAAGCTGCTGTAAACATTTATGTGCAAGTTTTGTGTGGATATAAGTTTTCAGATCCTTTGGGCAAATACCAAGAAATACAACTGCTGGATTATATGATATAAGTATGTTTACCCATTCTTTTTTAATGGTTGCATACTGTGATATGTATTATTGATAATAACTCCCCTCCCCCACTGATGAACATTTAAGTTTGTTTTTTAATTTAAGTTACAAATAATACTACAACAGAGTCTATACATCTTTTTTGCACACATACTGATATTTATGTAGAATAGACTCCTAGAAGTAGGATTGCTCTGACCAAACAATGTGAATTTGCCCTCAGCCGCATATAATATTATCAAGTCTCCTGAGGCTCTCAGGAAGTTTTGGCTGGACCTGAGGATTTAGAGGTCAGGCTTGAAAGTGGTAATTAAATCCATGGACATGGATGAAATTTCCTAGGGAGAAAATGTAGAGCAGGAAGAAACAGCAGTCTAGAACAGAGCACTGCATAACTGCCCACATTTAACAGTCAAGTGAAGAATTGCCTTGGAGGAAAGAGAATAACCAGGAACAATGGTGTCAGGAAAGCAGAAGGCAGAGTGGATTTCGAGGAGGAGGAAGCGGTCCTCTGAGTTCACATTTTTCTGAGGATGATGAAGACTGCCTGTGGTTTTTGTGTTCAAGGTCAGGGGAGACCCATTGACCTTAGTGAATAGAGGGAAGGTGACTGAATTTAAGGTACACATTGAAATAACCTGTGGAGTGAGTGGGAGGTGAGGAAATGCCAGTAATATAAACATTCTTTAAAAACAAAGTAGACTAACTGTAAGAAAAGGTAGGAGTCACAAAGAGTTTTGTTTTTGCCAGATGGCAGAGTCTTTAGCTTTTGTGAAAATTAGTGTAAAGGAATTAGTGGAAAGTTCCAGAAAGTTCCAAAAAGCAAAACTTGAGTTTGCTACTCGCCAGCAGCTATTTATATAGCATCTATACTCAGTTGGTATTTATAAGTAATCTAGAGATGATGTGAAGTATACGGGAGGGTTGCATAGGTTATGTGCAGGTACTGTGATGTCTTATATAAGGAACATGTGCACCCTTGCAGTTTGGTATCTGCTGAGGGTCTTGGAACCAATCCTTCATGGATACTGAGGGATGACTCAGAGATGGAGCTGAGATCAAGAATGAGGGTGAGGATGGGTTTCTGGATTGAGACCTTTGGCAAAGAGAAGTGAATTTGTGTTTGCCCTCATGGTAAATATTGTAATTTCATATTTGATTTTATGCCCCAGGAAATTCTTAAAAGTTTTTGCTGCTTGAAGCTGCTTTAAGAAGTCTCTAATGTAATTCCCTGGCAAGGAATCAAAATCAGCCCACTGCCAGATTCACTTGGAAATTAATATTATAGCTAACTTTCATTGTAATTTGACTTTGTAACCAGTGAAGTCATTACCATTATGGTAATAGCTTTCATGGGCTATCATATATGGTGGAATTTAAAGTTATTGATTTAGAAAAAATTTAATTTGTCAAACCAAGTGAGCAGCATGGATCCTTAATGAACTAATTCTGTGTATTTGAAAACTAAAAAAAAATTATTAGCTATTATTCATATATTGACATATTAAAAATAGTATTAACTTTTGCTTTGCCCTGTTTCAGAACTCTACTTAAGATTTTTATTCTTGATAGCTAAATTTCCAGCTACTGTGAAGCTGGTAAGGATCTCTAACTTGCCAGAAGAGAGACAATATGAAAATGCCTCAGTAAGCTGGAGTGATGAGAATATATTAGAATAAAACTTAACAATGAAAGAAGTACAAATTTAATGCTTAGGTTCCAAAAAGACACAGATATGAGAGATTATGATGGGAGGCTAAAGAATATAGCTTAGTATTTGTTAATTTTTTAATTTGAAATAATTGCAAATTTACGGAAAAATTTTAAGACTAATACGAAGAACTTCTGCATATGCTTCACCCAGATTCCCCAGTTGTTAATGTGTTTCCACATTTTTCTTATCATTTCCTTCCTTATATTCTGTATTTTTTTCTGAACTACTTGAGGGTAAGTTACAGTCTATTGAGCTATTATCCTTAAATACTGCAGTGTGTATTGCCTGAAAACAGGTACACTTTTGTACATAGAATACAACCATCAGAGCCGGGAGAACAGCATTGATATGTTACTACCATCCAATCCACAGACCCTATTCAGATGTCACCGGTTTTTCCGATGATGTCCTTTATAACACAAAACACATACTCACAGACCTACTTTCCTTTTTCTTTCTGATCCAGAGTTCAGGTTGAGATCATTGCTGTGTTTATTGTCATGTCTCGTTAGTCTCCTTTTCTCTGTAACAGTTCCTTAGTGTGTACTCTTGTTTTTTTATTACCTTGACATTTTTGAAGAATTCAGCCCAGTTACTTTGTTGACTATCCCTTAATTTGTGTTCATCAAATGTTTATAACTGGATTCAGGTTCCATAGTTTTAGCAGGAATACCCTAGGAGTGATACTGTGTTTTTATTGTGTCATCTGAGGAGGGGCACATGCTGTGGATTCATCTACTGTTGATTCACCTCGAAGCTGACAGCTTGAATTCGTATCACTTCGTAAAGTATGAAGGTGCCATCTCTGTAAACTTGATAAGTATTTTGTACATTTTAGTAAATAATTATTTATAGGGAGATGCTTTGGGACAGTGTAAATATTTTACTTTATCAAATTTTACATTCATTGATGATTTTTACTTGAAATAGCTGCCATATGATTTTTCTCCTTCAATCATCACTTCTACTTTTCTTAGTTGGTATTCTACTGTAAGAAAGAGCTGTCCCTTCTCCCTATTAGCTTGTTTATATCAATGTGGACTCAAGGAATCCTAACATTTCGGTCAGTGTATTATGTAACCCTCATAGCTCAGTTGGTAAAGAATCTGCCTGCAATGCAGGAGACCCGGGTTCAATTCCTGGGTTGGGAAGATCCCCTGGAGGAGGAAATGGCAACCCACTCCAGAATTCTTGCCTGGAGACCATGGACAGAGGAGCCTGGCAGGCTGTAGTCCATGGGGTCGCAAAGAATCGGATGCAACTTAGCGACTAAACCACCACCACCGTTATATAACCACTACTCTCATTGTTTACTTTGAATGCTCAGATTGTCTCAGACTTGGCCAGCAGGCGCCTTTTTCAAGGTGACTCCTGTATTCTTTTGACATATCTCCGATGTTTTTTGAGCATTTACTTTCTGGCACAAAGTATTCCAGGCTCATCTTGTACTTTCTCTGACCCAGCTCTGCATTCAGGCACTTCTCCAAGGAATTCTGCTTCCCTTTTGTGGAGAGTACAAGTAGGGAAATAAGACCTGGTCAATATGTATGCTCATTGCTACTGGGGTTTAGTTGCTTCCAAGCCCTCTCAGCAGACGGATCCAGGAAACACACATGTGCACACACACTTCTGTTCACTTCGTGTCTATGTGTCGGTACCGTGTATAAATGCCATGAGTTTTCACCTATTGCTCCAATTCTAATCCAACCCAGCAGAATTTGTTCTAGTCTTCTCCTGTACTAGCCCTGCTCTGGACAGAGAAATCCAACTCTCATTTTTCTCGATATGTTAATTATATAATATTATATAATTTCTTGGTATGTAACTAATCTCTTGACCACACAAGCCAGAAATGGCTTGGGCCTGTCAGCCCTGAATTCGCAGCCTCTTTGGCCCTGACTCAATGCACAGAGTTGGACACGACTGAAGCGACTTAGCAGCAGCAGCAGCAATACACATCAGCAGCTGCACAAACCAACTTCCCCTTTGTCTTTGAGAATTTCTGTAATGGCATATTTTACATGTTTCGATTGACATTTATTATTTTGTCAGTTCTTAAGTCTAGCCTTTATAAGGGTAAACATTGGTGGAAAAGGAAGTATTATGTATTTAAGGATCAAAACACATAGAATAGAAATTTGAAAGAATACAACCTTTATTCAACATCAGAAGAGGTTTTTATTAGAATTTTACTTAGATAACCAGTAACCAGTATATAAGTAAAGTCCTCGTGGCGATGAGCAGGAGGTAAAATTGGTGTGATTTTTGTATACTGCTGACTATGGATCCGGCACTGTCCTGTTTTCCTCTGGTGACCTTCTGCAGGGCTTTGATGCCATAATATCAGAACTAATGTGGAGTTCTTTCTCATTAGAATCATTTTGATGAATTAAGTGTTATATTGTTTCTGGGGGTCAAGAGGTTTTTCTAGTCACCATCATAGCTCGAGTTTGATTATGCAGGTTTTTTCCCCTTAAAAAATGATACTTCCCCCAGGACAGTTAGGCAAGAAAATGAAATAAAAGGCATCCAGTTTGGAAAGGAAGACATAAAACCATCTTCAGTTGCAGATGACTTGATCTTGTGTATAGAAAATCCTAAAGAATGTACTAAAAAAACTCTCAGAACTAATAAATGAATTCCGCAAAGTTGCTGGATAAGAGATCACACAAAACTCAGTTTCATTTCTGTATACTTGCAGTGAGCAATCTCAAAATGAAATTAGGTAGACAATTTTATTTATGACAACATCAAAAAGAATAGAATTGTTAGGAATAAGTTTAACAGAGGAGTAAATAAATTTATATTCTGAAAAATACAAAACGTTGAAAAAATTACTTAAATGGGAGGAAAGCTCCATGCTCGTGGATTAGAGATAATATTGTGAGGATGGCGGGTGCCCCTCAAGCTGGTCTACAGAATAAGTGCAGTCCCTGTTAAGAGAACAGCTGGCGTTTTTGCAGAAATTGGTTGCAATCTTAAAAGTCACGCCAAAGTTAAAGGAGTCCGAATAACCAAAGCAATCTTGAAAAAGAAGAATAAAATTAAAGACTGTGTGCTTCTAGCATGTAAATAGACATATATATTAATGGACTAGAATTGGGAGTCTGAAAAAAAACTCATATTTATGGTCAATTGATTTTCAAAAATGATACCAAGACAGTTCAGTGGGCAAAAGATAATAATCTTTTCAACAGATGGTCCTGGGTCAACTGGATATCCACATGCAAAAGAATGGGATTGATTCCCTATTTCACACTATATACAAAAATTAACTCAAAATGGATCTAAATGTAAGAGCTAAAATCATAAAACTCTTCAGTTCAGTTGCTCAGTCTTGTCCGATTCTTTGCGACCCCATGAACCGCAGCACGCCAGGCCTCCGTGTCCATCACCAACTCCTGGAGTCCACCCAAACCCATGTCAGTTGAGTCGGTGATGCCACCCAACCATTTTATCCACTGTCGTCCCCTTCTCCTCCTGCCCTCAATCTTGCCCAGCATCAGGGTCTTTTCAAATGAGTCAACTCTTCACATCAGGTGGCCAAAGTATTGGAATTTCAGCTTCAACATCAGTCCCTCCAATGAACACCCAGGACTGATCTCCCTTAGGATGGACTGTTTGGATCTCCTTGCAGTCCAAGGGACTCTCAAGAGTCTTCTCCAAAACCACAGTTCAAAAGCATCAATTCTTTGGCACTCTGCTTTCTTTATAGTCCAGCTCTCACATCCATACATGACTACTGGAAAAACCATAGCCTTGACTAGATGGACTTTGGTTGGCAAAGTAATGTCTCTGCTTTTTAATATGCTGTCTAGGTTGGTCATAACTTTCCTTCCAAGGAGTAAGCACCTTTTAATTTCATGGCTGCAGTCACCATCTGCAGTGATTTTGGAGCCCAGAAAAATAAAGTCAGCCACCGTTTCCCCATCTATTTGCCGTGAAGTGATGGGACCAGATGCCATGATCTTATTTTTCTGAATGTTGAGCTTTAAGCCAACATTTTCACTCTCCTCTTTCACTTTCATCAAGAGGCTCTTTAGTTCTTCTTCACTTTCTGCCATAAGGGTGGTGTCATCTGCATATCTGAGGTGATTGATATTTCTCCTGGCAGTCTTGATTCCAGCTTGTGCTTCTTCCAGCCCAGTGTTTCTCATGATGTACTCTGCATATAAGTTAAATAAGCAGGTGACAATATACAGCCTTGACGTTCTCCTTTTCCTATTTGGAACCAGTCTGCTGTTCCATGTCCAGTTCTAACTGTTGCTTCCTGACCTGCATACAGGTTTCTCAAGAGGCAGGTCAGGTGGTCTGGTATTCCCATCTCTTTCAGAATTTTCCACAGTTTGTTGTGATCCACAGAGTCAAAGGCAAAACTCTTAGGAAACAAAAATAGGAGTAAATTTTCATGACCATGGATTCAGTGATGGTTCTTAAATATGGCATCAAAAACACAAGCAACCAAAGAAAAACCAACTACACTTCATCAAAATTAAAAACTTTTATACTTCCAAAGACATCATCAACAAAGTAAAAAGACAGTTCGTAGAATGAGAAGGTATATTTGCAAATCATATTATCTGACAGAGATCTAATATCCACAATATATAAACAACTCTATAAAAAGACAGTTCGTAGAATGAGAAGGTATATTTGCAAATCATATTATCTGACAGAGATCTAATATCCACAATATATAAACAACTCTAAGAGCTAAATAAAAAACCCAGTTTAGAAACAGACAAATAATTTAATACAAAGAGAATATATGAATGACCAATAAACACATGAAAAGAAAATTTCATTTGCTTTATTTGACCCAATGCAAATGAAAATCACAGTAAGATGCCACTTCATACCCACTAGGATGACTGCAATTAAAAAAAAATGTGTTGATGATGATGTGAAGAAATTAGAACTTCCATACCTTGCAAGTAGGAATGAAAAATGGTTCAGCCACTTTGGAAAACATCTGGCAGTTCTTCAGTAGACTCAGCACTGTTATATGATCCAGCAATTTCACTTCTAGGTATATATTCAAGAGAAATGAAAACACACAAAAATTTGTATACAAATGTCCATACAACAGTACTTAAAATATTGATAGTTTAAAAGTGTAAATAATCCCATATGTCCATCAGCTGCTGAACAGATAAATAAAAATGGATATAGTCATTCCCCCTTAACCCCTCGGGGGAGGTGTTCTAAACCTGCAGTGGATGCCTGAAACCATGGGTATACTGAACCCTGCATACATGTTTTTTCCTATATGTACATGCCTATGATGTTTAATTTATAAACTAGCCATGGTAAGAGAATCTCCAAATCGCCACCATCACTACTCTTGCATGTTGGAGCCATTATTAAGTAAGAGTTCAGTTCAGTTGCTCAGTCGTGTCCTGCTCTTTGCGACCCCATGGACTGCAGCACGCCAGGCTTCCTTGTACTTCACCGTCTCCTAGAGTTTGCTCAAAGTCACATCCATTGAGTCGGTGATGCCATCCAACCATCTCATCCTCTTGTCCCCTTCTCCTGCTGCCTTCAGTCTTTCCCAGCATCAGGGTCTTTTCCAGTGAGTCAGCTCTTCTCATCAGGTGTCCAAAGCATTGGAGCTTCAGCCTCAGCCTCAGTCCTTCCGATGAATATTCAGGGTTGATTTCCTTTAGAATTGACTGGTTACTGATCACCAAGATGACTACTAAGTGACTAACTGGGGGAATACACCTGACAGATGGATGACTGGAGGGATGGGGTGGATGGTGGGAGATCTCATCACACTACTTAAAAGAGCACCCAATTGAAAAATTTATGAATGATTTATTTCTGGAATTTTCCATTTAGTATTTTTGTACTATGGTTTGACCATGGGTAATTGAAACCGAGGAAAGCAAAACTGCAGTCAAGGGGGACCACTGTATATCCCTACAATACTGTATTATTTTACAATAAAAAGGAATGAAGTGCTAATACTGCTGTAATGTGGGTGAACCTTGAAAACATCATGCTAAATGAAAGTAATCGGTCACAAAAGGTCACATATTGTCTGATTCCATAGAGACAGAAAGCAGATTGGTATTGCTTAGGGCTAAGGAAATTGGGGGAAATGAGGAGTGACTGCTAATAGGTATGGGGTTTCTTTCTAGGATGCTAAAGATGCTCTAAAATTGACTGTTGTGATGATTGCACCTCTCTGTGACTACTCTAAAAACCATTGATTCATACATTCTAAATGGGTGAATTGTATGGTGTGAGAGTTGTCTCCGTAAAAGTGAAAGTGTTAGTCACTCAGTTGTGCCCGACTCTGCGACCCTGTGAACTATAGCCCTTCAGACTCCTCTGTCCATGGGATTCTCCAGGCAAGAATACTGGAGTGGGCAGCCATTCCCTTCTCCAGGGCATCTTCCTGACCCAGGGATCGAACCCAGGTCTCCCACATTGCAGGCAAATTCTTTACTGTCTGAGCCACTAGGGAAAACCATTGATTCATACACCTTAAGTGGGTGCATTGTCTAATATGAGAATTGTCTCCATAAAGTGAAAGTGTTCGTTGCTCAGTCATGTCCGACTCTTTGCAACTCCATAGACTATAGCCCACCAGGCTCCTCTGTCCATGGAATTCTCCAGGCAAGAATACTGGAATGGGTTGTCATGCCCTTCTCCAGGGGATCTTCCCAACCCAGGGATCGAACCCAGGTCTCCCATATTTGAAACTGTCATTACATAGTCTTTTACAAGTAAGCTAAGTTTAGATTTGTTTTCTTAGCTTTCATTTTTACAAAAAATTACGAGTGAAATGCTAGTCATTTCACTTGTTTCTATAAGGAATTTGAAAACGTGTAATTCTCCCTGATGGATTCCCAAATCAATTTTTGAGCCTACCACCAAATGGGCTTGAAGACTTTGCTGACCGAACTCAATTAATTTCTGTCTTAACTGCTGTGCATTCCCATGCCTGGCTCTTTGCTGTCCCATACTAAAAAGCTTCCTCAAATTTCTCTCCACCTTCACCACATACTCACCCGTAGCAATTAAAACCTCTTGTCACTTTAAAATGTTCTAAATCATATTTGACTTCAAACTTCACAGAGTTGACTTTGGTTTTGCAATTGAATTCTGTCACATATTTATTTGTTCAGATTTTCAAATTCCATCATGTCAAAGTTTTGCCCATCTGTATTCAGTTTTGTTAACGTTGCCAAGTCTGCCATTTAGACAGCTATCTTTATGAAAATCTGTAAAGTATGTAACTTGTTTTTATGTTTATGTTGTCACGTTCATGCAATAGTGAAGTTCAGAAAATAGACTGTCTTATCAGTTTCTGGAAAGCCTAGAAGTTATAAAGTCTGTTTAAGAATAACCAATGAGGTAAATCCCCATAAGAAGTAAAAGTAGAGCTTTGATCTCTAGATTCTTTTCCTTTGAAAGCACCTGAGATGCACAGTTCATCTCCTGTGAATAAAACGTTGGGAGGAAATCAAGCACTTGTTGCCCACCAGAGTGTTCCTTGAAGATTAAAACATCATAGAGTTGACAGCATGTTTGTATCACTCGTGATCAAATACTCATTTCAGAAAAGGGTTTGCAAAATTGCTTTTGGTTTTTATTTTATGGAATTAAATTGTGATGCATCAGAGAAAGAAAAGATGGAAGAAGTTCTTGTTGGCACACATTTTTAAAACATCTCAAAACAAGCTGGCGGTTTATCTTAGATCATGGCAAATGGCCTTTAATCTCAGGATGGTTTTTTGTTTTTCTGTATCTTCAAGGTCCTCTTAAGAAGAGACCTGTTGTACTGTGTGCGTTTAGTTATGTAGATCTTTGTCTACAAACACTGATAACATCTGTCAGGCAGGCAACAAATATGATTCACAAGAGGGTTTCCTAAGGACTTGGGATGCATTTTGTTTTTAACTTTAGTAAATAGACCAACTAATATTCAGTGTTTTAAGTATCTGGTAGAATTTTTCTTGTTTAGGTTTTAAATTTAGATTTTAATACAGTTGTACACACAATATACTGAGAATCACAGTATATTGTCTTCCTTTGTTGAAGATGTAACTAACGATTGTAATGATTGTAAAACTGCACACCATTAAATCCAGAAAGCACTGTTTTGTATAATGATAATCGGTGGTTTCTGGGGATAATACAGTACTCATTAAGAGGTTATTTGATCTGATTTCCTGGCCTTAATACAAGATGTGGCTAGAATGTGACCCCCCCCATCTGTAGTTAAGTATTTAAATGGAGCTCTAGGAATTGTTACACACTGATAACTTACTGAGGCAAAGGGGAGAGTGGTAGGAGAAGGGATTGTGTATGAGAGCTGACATCACTCTCTCTGTTTCTGTATTATTTGAGTTCCTAAAAAAGCAGTGTTTTCATGAATTAAAAAGATACAAAATAAGAAATTAATGTGCATTTATTGAATATTCTGTAATTTCATTGATGGCTAATTCCTAGAAAATGTCAAATTAGTTCAAGTTACTGAAATCAGTCAGTTCAGTCACTCAGTTGTGTCCAACTCTTTGTGACCCTGTGGACTGCAGCATGCCAGGCTTCCCTGTCCTTCACCAACTCCTGGAGCTTGCTCAAGTTACTGAAGTATCAGGCTTTAAAATATTCATGATGTATCATTTCTTTGTTTCTCTTACTGTGTGTCTTGTTGATCTCTGTTTCAAAACTACTGGCAGTCTTAGGTTGATATTTTGGCACCACTGGGTAGATAGAATTTCAAGTTTACATTCTAAATTTGAGTTGCAGTCTAAGTTGTTATTTTTAGGTAGAGAAATACACTTTAGAGCTACTTTTTATGTGTATATTTTAGTGCCTTTTTTACAGTCAAAGTGTGATGAGAAAATTAAAGAATTTGGGACAATTAAGAAAACTAATTTGTATTTCAATAAATTTATAAAAAGTTTCAATTAAGTCTCATTATTTCTGGTGAATCATTGATAGAGCATTAGGAATACAGCATTTGGAATATTAAGCAACAACAATAACAGTAACCACAATGCCATGAACTTCCGAAGTGTTTGAGCACTGAGGTCAAATATATTTGCATCTCCAATGACTTGGACATATTAGCATTGAAGGGAACTAGAGGATTTTAAAATTCATGATTACCACTTTTTTTGGTAATTATATAGGATGTTAAAAAGCCAACATCTAGTTGATACCTACTTTTTAAGTATCTTGAGCATTTGACTGCTTTAATCCAGGACAAAGGCCTCGAAAGTATTTGGAATAAGAAGAACTATTGAATTTGATTTCTATGTTGTAGGGGTCTCCAAAATGCTATAAATTAATTTGGAAGTCTCGATGGAGGTGAAAGAGGAGAGTGAAAAGCTGGTTTAAAACTCAGCATTCAGAAAACTAAGATCATGGCATCCAGTCCCATCACTTCATTTCATATAGATAGGAAAGCAATGGAAACAGTGACAGACTTAATTTTCTTGGGATTGAAAATCACTGCAGATGGTTACTATATCCATGAAATTAAAAGACGCTTACTCCTTGGAAAAAAAGCTATGACCAACCTAGACAGCATATTACAAAGCAGAGATATTACTTTGCTGACAAACGTCTGTCTCATCAAAGCTATGGTTTTTCGAGTAGTCATGTATGGATGTGAGAGCTGGACCATAAGAAGGCTGAGCACTGAGGAATTGATGCTTTTGAGCTCTGGTGTTGGAGAAGCCTCTTGAGAGTTCCTTGGACTGCAAAGAGATGAGTCCATCCTAAAGAAAAATCAATGCTGAATATTCATTTGGACGGGCATCATGAAGCTGAAGCTCCAATACTTTGGCCAACTGATGCAAAGAGCTGACTCACTGGAAAAGACCCTGATACTGGGAAAGATTGAAGGCAGGAGGAGAAGGGGACAACAGAGGACGAGATGGTTGGATGGCATCACCAACTCAATGGACATGAGTTTGAGCAAGCTCCAGGAGATGGTGAAGGACAGGGAATCCTGGCATGCTGTCATCCATGGGGTCACAAAGAGTCACACACAACTGAGCGACTGAACAACAGCAATGAAGTTAAATTAGAGATAAGTTAAAAATAGATTTAGCAGCATCACAGGACTGTTTGGAATTCAGTGGTTAAAACTTGTATATTATAGTGTTTTCCCCAAAATTTGATATGCATATAATTTTAAAGCTTTTCCTGTAGTCTAATCTTAGTAAATAGAAATGAAATATATTTTTGACAAATGAAACAATACAAAATTTCATGTTCTCTAGGAGTGTGCACTTTAAAATAGTTGATGTAAATTATACATAATGGTGGGTTTTTCCTAATCTTCTGTTTTCATTTTTATATGTCAAACTGGAAAAGAATAAAAATTAGAGGGTAGCATTTCATTTTAGATAAAATAAGATAATAGCATGTCAAACTTGAAATTCTTATTTGTTAGTGTGTTCCATTCATTTGAATCTTAAAAGATGTCTGTCTTAAGATAGTTTAGGATAAGGGTTTAAACTGTTAAACATCATTCTACATAGTTAAATATAAACATGCTTTAAAATTCCATTTTAAAAATTCAAGGTTTTAGATTTAGAAGATTTTGTGCAATTTTTTGGGTGTTCTTCTCTCTTTTGCTGTTCTTACTTATCTTTACTAGTTTTCCATTTGTATAGTTTCTAAGCATACTTGGGGGGCTTCCCAGGTGGCACTAGTGGTAAAGAATCTGCCTGCCAGTGCACGAGAATCAAGAGACTTGGGTTCGATCACTGGGGTCAGGAAGATCCCCTGGAGGAGGGAATGGCAGCCCGCTCCAGTATTCTTGCCCAGAGAATCCCCTGGGCAGAGGAGCCTGGCGGGCTGCAGTCCACGGGGCCACGAAAGGTCAGACACAACTGAGCACACTGAGCGGGTTCGCATCAAGTCTTTCCGTGCCGATGGCGTCTGTTGCTGGGTGATGGGGATTCCTATATTATGATCCATGTACTTTAAACTCTCTGAAATTGACAGCAGGAACCAGGTGCCTGCCTTTCCTTTGCTTAGCATTTACCCTGCTAAAAGATGTGGCAACCTAGTCAATGTTAAATATTTAGTTGGCTTAAAGCATGTCGGTTTTCTGCTTCAGCTGGATATTTGTAAGAAAACGCACAGACTTTGACGGTGGTGTGTCCAGCCAGGTATACCACAGCCACTTCAAGTATTTTACAACAGAGAACATTTAATTCAGGAGATGGGTGATAACAGGCAGTGGTATTGCTGAGAGCCAAGCAAAGCACAGAGTTGATCCAGAGAATAGCAGTAGCAGGAAACCACTGCCGCCCCTGGGCTGAAGAGAAAAGGGGCCCAGGACTCAGGGAGGGTGATAGTAGGAACCAGGGTGGTTCTAGGCAAAGGGAATAGTTAGAGATAAGTACTGTTAACAGGTTGACGTATGTTTGTCCAGATTTTTTCTATGCTTCCCTGGTGGCTCAGAGGTAAAGCCTCTGCCTGCAATGCAGGAGACCCGGGTTTGATCCCTAGGTCAGGAAGATCCCCTGGAGAAGGAAATGGCAACCCATTCCAGTACTCTTGCCTGGAAAATTCCATGGGCTACAATCCATAGTGTTGCAGAGTCAGACATGACTGAGCGACTTCACTTTCACTGTTAACAGGTTGACCTATGTTTGTCCAGATTTTTTCTATGCGTATACTAGGCTTTTCATAAGAAGAAAAGTTGTTTATTTTGAACCTATCTTTTTTTTTTTCACATAACAATCTATCTTCTTCCGTCTTTTGAATAGCCATATAACATTTTACCATGTGGATATACGTTAACATGTTTAACCAGTTCTCCACTGATGGACATCTTTATTGTTTCCACTTTTTCAATGTGATAGAGAGTATTGCTGTAAATATCCTTATATTGAGTTGACCAAAACACATACATAAACACTGATGTGTGTGTGTTTTTCTAGGAGAGTGGTTCTCAATCCACCTTTCAGGCTTAAGAAAACACTGGTATGCAGGTTCATTCTGTCTGAGGATAGGACTCATTTTTTAAAAAGAAACTCTTTAGATGGTTCTGATATTTAGTAAGCCGTGGAATGATTTTGAGAACTGGTCTTGCTGAGTCAGTGATTTTATTTTTTAAAAAAACATACATTTTAGAGATAACTGTAACACTGTTTTCTGTATTAGGCTTAAGAGCAACTGCCAGTAATTGAAACTCAAAATAATTTGTCTTAAATAAGATAGTTTACTTCTGTTTTAATGTAAAATTCTAGACAGAGGCAGTCCAGGGCTGGAATGGCTGTTTTGCTCCACAAAGTTCTCAGGTACCCAGGTTCCTTCTAGCTTTTGTTTTTGCCAGACTGAGGGAAAGCTCTTAACCTCAAGCTCAAGACAGAGGTTAGAGCTCCTACTGTGACATTCTTACTCCAAGAGGCAGAATGAAGGAAGGGCTGGAAAATGCAAGAGGCAAAGGCCTGGACCAGCTGTCCTACCGACCTGTCTGCTTGTGTCCTATGGGCCAGAACTTAGTCACAAAACCACACCCGGCTGCAAGGGAGGCTGGGACACAGTCTGCTCTGCTGAAAACCAGGAGTTCTTCTATGTGGAAGAAGAGGAGAACTGATAGTGGCCATCTCCGTGAAAGCTGTAAACATCAGCCCTCTTGCTCACAATATGAATGCCCATTGCCCCAACCTGACCCCTCATCAGCCCAAACTGCTGAGTCACCAGAAGGCCGAATTGCAAAGATACATGTTGACTTGAGAAGAAGCAAAATAAGTTTAAATCAGATTCATAAAAGGTGCTGGAAAGCTGCAAACTTCATTATGTATAAGAAAATAATGAGAGATTGAAGGCCACTTTTTAAATTGCATACAATTCCTTGTCTCTCCCTAATGTTTGGATGACATCACAGACTCAGTGGACTTGAATTTGAGCAAACTCCAGGAGATGGTGAAGGACAAGGAAGCCTGGCGTGCTGCAGTCCATGGGGTCACAAAGAGTCGGACACGACTTAGTGACTGAACAACAGCAACAACAAAAGCAAGGCGTTTGTTATTTATTAACGTACATTGATCTGAATATTGCACACCCTCTTTTGAACATACCGCTCAGAGAGGACATCTTAATACATGATTTATATACACTTCAGTGTTCTTACATTAGGACGTGAAAAGCCGTCTGATGGGTAACTGGATTTAATCAGTAGTTTTTGTTCTTGCAGTGGACGAAGGTCGCAGTAAGGAACCTGACCGCCTGCAGGTGTTCTACAAGAAAGCCATAATGCCTTACGGTGTTTACAAGCAGCAGCAGAGAGACCCGAGCGAGGAGGCAGCCGTGCTGCAGTACGCGAGGCTGGTGGGGCAGGCGTGCTCCGAGCGGATGCTGCTGTTCCGAAGCTGATCGGCCGTTCTCCTCCCCCGCCCCCCAAGCCCCTGGGCTGCCCTGCTGGCGTGTGCTGTGCTGCGGGTTCATCACTCGGGGGAATTGTAGCCCTCCAAGATTCGACTTTCTAATTTTGATGGCTGTGTAGCTTTTCTAAAATATTTTGTGACATATGTATTTGTGAAAATCTCATGGTTAATGATAAAGATTTTAAAACTATGACATCGGCTCATAATTGAGGTTTATCATTTCAGAAGTCTGCTTCATGAACAAGAGACGATTAACTTCTCTTGTTAATATTTTGGGAGGTAAAAATGTATAAGTGAACCTTAAGTGATTTAAATCACAGTTGTACTTTTTTTTTGTTCTGTTAGAGAAATTAAAACAGACTGTTCCCTCAGATCCACTTAAAACATCAGTTTCTGCTGAAAAAATCTCAAGTGTGGGAAAGAAGGTGGGAATTCTGTTTGGTCACTTAGAAAACGTCTTCTCAAGGGATCAGAACTGGGATGCTGTTCAGTGTTCAATATCACATTACTGCTGAATGTTACATTACGTAGTTTCACAGAAAACTTGAGAAACGGAAACAGTACAAACTTACAAAAAAGGATGTTGTGTTAACATCAAATGTCTGTTTACCCAGGACAGTCTTATTCATGTCTGCTGTCTTGGCGCGATTATTTTTCCTAGAATAATTATTTCTCGTGTTCCTTTTTACTCTGCAAAATATCCCAGTTTGGACAATAAAATATGTGATTACCCTAGTTATATATTGTCCAAACTGGGGTAGTCTGCTTTATTTCTCAAAATCTAACAAGTAAGAGTTGTTTTTAGAAAGCTGGTGCCTCCTGCCTTGACCTAAGGAAGCCCTTTCAAAGACACATATACACTAGTTTTTATTTTCTCAGAACTCAGGATACTGGTCTTTGGTTATTGGTTAAAAATTAGTTTCTACCTGACTACTTTTATAGCAATGCTACACTGCATTTAGTGACATAGGGCGCATTGTGAACTGTTTCAGGGCAGGAGGCGAAAGCACCCACTTCCTGCTCTTTGATTTGGAAGTCAGAGAGGCGTTGCCACACTTAGTAATCACAGCAAAGGTGGGCCCTGTGTCCCTCTGTCTTGTCTCTCTGGTCCTTCACTCGTCCAGCAGTCCCTTGTCCCCCACCTTGAAGGTGGTAGGCACTGTGCCAGGAGGCAGAGGAGGGAGCAGGTACGTCCCCTCATAATTGCGCCATGCTGGAGACAGTGACGGACGGACGGATGGACGAGCTTACTTTGCAGCTGGCTGCCATCTGCTGCCACCTGCCTGGCCACTGAGTCCTTTTCATTTCCTGTTTTGTCCATTTTCCCATTTTCTTCTTATCTTTTTTTAAAATACCATTTTATTAAACTTAGTGGCTTGATTTTAAACTTTTCTCCTAAATATACTGAGTTGAGATATAAAATATTAGAAAATAATGCCAGCTAGCTAGACTAAAAAGGATCCCAAGAGAATGATTTTAAAAATCAAATGTCTAGAAGTTCAAGATCCAAATAAATTGTATTTATTCATTCACACAGAGAATGTGTATGTGTGGGTAACACCTACCAAGGGCAGGTGCTTAGCTAATGGGGGACAGAGTAGTGATGATGTGGATTTTGCGTACTCTGGAGTTTTGTCCTTCAAAATAGTCTCCCAAGAGCATTTGATAGGCTCTTATTTAGAACTGCCTTCAGAATCTATAGAACATTAAAATTTCCCTCTAAAGTGAAGTTAGCTTAATTTTTTCATTTATGAAAAGGATACTCTTAAGCAAGTAAACTTGAAGAAAAGCATACATGAGAAAGTAAGAGTGATCTGAAATCTTATTGAGTTGAAAGAAACTTCAGCATAGGACTTTAGAAATATTTTAAGTAATTTCAGTGTTAAAGTGCATAGTAAGTGCACACCTGGTACCGTTGGCATTGCAGTGTCCAGGGGATGTCATCAAGTGTGTTAAACCTACTCTTATCGTAGTGATTAGCATGTAGAATGGAATTCATTAAGATCACAACTCGAGTACCAAATGAAGAGAAAGCTTGAATCTTACTTTTTACCACAACTCAGGCTTCTTCCTGCAGAATTCAGCCCCCTACCTAGGAGCAGGGTGCTGTCCCTGAGGGTGGCCTTCTAGGGTGGCTCCTGTGAAGCCCCAGAGAGAGTGATGACTCGACTACTCAGTTGCTATATTCTATTCCTGTGTTGTTTTTTTTTTTGAGAGTAGGTACTGTATCAATCCTAATGAACAAAGTATCTTCAAAAGACAATTCTTTGTTCTTTGGAGCCCTCACTGAGTGAGTATTGATAGTGGGCAGGGAAAGTACAGTCAAGGAAGGTGACTTGACTTGGTCAGTTGACAGTCTGGCTGAGGAGTCTGATTTTATGTTAATGGCTTACATCTAAAGAAGGACATGTGAGGACATTTCCAAGACAGTTTATATCTTTTCAAGGCTAAAAGCTTTGCAATTGCCATCTTCATGTTGTAGTCTGTTCTGGTTTCAGATAAACTTAACACCTGCCTCCCTGTCTTAGGAACAAAAATGTAATAAAGATTCTCCGTGATACCATCTTTATTTAAATTATTTCCGTTCTGTGAGACTTTTTTATCTTATTTTTTTAAATGTAATCTGAGCACTTTTCTTTTATATTCTGAAAGATAGAGGCTATTATCAGATGAAAAAATTATTCATTTGATTAAAATTATTTAGATAAGAAATTATTACTGTTTATGTTTACTTTCAAACTGCTTATTCTAATTTTTATCCATTTTGCAAAATATCGTTTATATATGACTTCTTATGTATGGGAATTTATTATGTAAATGACCCTTTTCAGATTTCTGGACAGTATATGGTTTGATTTTATAGGCTTTTTTTTTTCCAGTAGGATAAAGATGAGAAGGATGATCAGTTACTTAAAATGTATGTATTGTTGCTTACTTTAAAGAAGGAAATAAATAGAAACAATTGGGAAATAGTTGACTAGAAGTTACTTAAATGTGTGTTATTTTCCAAAAGGGAACCAGTGGCTATAAAAGGCAAAACAAGTTTGATTGCATGTGACAGTTTTTGCACTTGTATATGCTTTTTGAACAGCCCATTTGATAAAGCTTGAATAAAACTTTCTATCTGCAGTGGCTCTTGCTGGTCATTACTTAAAAGACCTGTGTTTTCATCTGTCAGATTCTTAGATAAATTTTAACTATAGTCTATATGCAGAAAACAGAGGTAAGACATTGACTGTATATGAATGATAGTGTTTAATTTTCAGTAATTAGAGTTCTAGATCACTTGCTTTCCTAAATCAAAGCATGATGGATTTCTCTCTCAGTAATAAATAAAAGTAGAGTGAATCTTGCTTTAAGCAAAAAGTCTGGATTTTCACAAGATAAATTAGGGAATAGACATTCTTTTATCCAGAGGAATTTGAAATAAGATTTAAGTAGCCAACTCAAGTATCAACTTCTCTTAAAAACTTCAGTTTTCAGAGGAATTTTCATAAATATGTCATAAAGCAAGGTGTGCTTTCATTGTTCATAAGAGTCCATGGTATATTTATAGAATACATTTTAAGGCTTTTTACAGTAAAGGGGATCCTGGTAGGTTTATGATAAAATGAATCCTGTTTCCCAAGCAATTTAACTATTAGTTGAATTCCCACTAATATTTTCTCCAGAATGAAAACAGCTTTATTGTTTTTTTATTTGAAGTGGACAGTGTTCACCAGAAAACATTTAGACAATATAGAAAAGTAGACCAAAGAAAATAAAAATCACTCATAATCCTATCACTATTACTACTGTCATTCTAACAGTACATACATTTTGGTGTATGTCCTTTCATACTTTTTTCTACCTACATGTATTTATGTTTTTTGTTTTATTTTGAAATAAAAGTGAAATTATGGCATGTAAATTGTTTTATAATTTTTTCATCTATATTTTTGAACATCTTAATTTACTGTGAAAATGAGGATAGGAAGAATAATCATTTAAATGGCTACATAATATTCCACTGTGTCTATACTGTTTTGATAAAGGAAGTTTAATACTTCAGCTCCTCATGGATGATGGGAGTTGTAATTGAGTGACATTAATTACTTTTCTCAGTTCTTTGTAACACTTGGCAACATGGTTCTTCCTCCTCATTGCCTGATTCCCTGACCTTTCCCTGGAGGATAGGAATTTTCTCTTTACTTGAAGGTTCAGAAAATGTGTAGCTTTTAAAACTTAGTGCCCCTCCTCTGATTGTCCCTCAACTAAATATTTTCTGGAAGATCTACACTATTGTTCTTACAGTCTACATGCCTCTCAAAATTTCCAGTTAGAAAATGTCTTGTTTAAAAGCTTAAAGTTACTTAAAACCAGTTAAGGTTCTAATTCATTGATTCTTTGTAGAACAGAGATCTTTTAAATGGGTACCTAGAAAGAGTGGGAACCATACCACTATTTTTAATTTAACTAAGTTTTTTACTTTTAAAAGTACATTGGTTAAGATTTAATTCTAAGGAAAATAAAGTAAAATTGCATTTTTCATACCTGTGCTGTGCTTAGTTGCTCAGTCGTGCCCAACTCCTTGTGACCCCGTGTGTAGCCCACCAGGCTCCTCTGTCCGTGGGGATTCTCCAGACAAGATACTGGAGTGGATTGCCATGCCCTCCTCCAGGAGATCTTCCCAACCCAGGGATCGAACCCAGTTCTTCCATATTGCATGCGGATTCTTTACCATCAGAGAATATCTAGTTGGTGGTTAAATTGGTGTCTTCAATCCAGTCCTATCCAGAAAATATTTTCAAATTAACTGTTGGAATTAAACCAGGAATTAAAGTTGCTGAGTATTTTTTGCATTCCAAACTTTTATTGTTTTAGACCTTCAAAGTAGCTTGCAGATTTGTATAGCTTGGTTTCCTCATCACATCTTTCCATCTGCAATATATGCTATATATATATGCTAAGTCACCTCAGTTGTGTCCGACTCTGTGCGACCCCATAGATGGCAGCCCAGCAGGCTCCGCCGTCCCTGGGATTCTCCAGGCAAGAATACTGGAGTGGGTTGCCATTTCCTTCTCCAATGCATGAAAGTGAAAAGTGAAAGTGAAGTCTCTCAGTCGTGTCCGACTCTTAGTGACCCCGTGGACTGCAGCCCACCAGGCTCCTCTCTCCATGGGATTTCCAGGCAATATGAGGAAACAATTCCAAATAGAAATGCTTTTCTTAAAAAAAAAAAAAAACCTAGCAGAGCAAATCTTAATGTTACATGGCATTTGTGATTTTTAATAGTTAATTACCTGTTAATATGTCACTCAAAAGTAAATATTTCAGCCACATTGGGCGAAGAGAGAGATTATTCACTCATCTGTCATGCATAAAACAGACTGTTAGCGACTAGCACAGATATCTTTGTTTCTTTCATTGTTACAATTTTACTGAGCTCAATATGCAAAAAATAATTTTTAAACATTTATTATTTATATGTTGCATGCTAGAGCGATTATTCCAGAGAAGTATAAATGTTGGACTCCAAATTTCCATAATTCAACACTGGGATTTTGGATCATGCTTTTCCCCTGAACCTTAATTTTTTGTGCTTTTGTCAGTCTGTGCCAGGGTCTTAAAATCATTGAACACAGGCCTTTTTTTTTTTTTTTAATTAGCATTAAATTAGAACTCATGAATACTTCATGAAGTCCAATTCATCACTTTGTTAATTCAGTATTCAGTGAGTCTGAATAGCATCTCTCAACTAATGGAGCTTTTTGATCATGAAACAAGAAAAACAGCATTTTAGGTTGGTGGATTCAGAGCTTAAGGCTCTTAGCTCAGTTGTATGTAGACAGTTCTATGCAGTTTTCCAGCTCATTTTAAAATACAGAGAGATGACCAGTTTGTAATTTGGAAGCTGACCTTTATTAATGCTATTTTATTGACCATTCATTGTCTGATGTTATTTTATTGACTAAAGCAAAGATTATGCATGTGTGTGTATATATGTATATACACAATGACAGAGAGTGTGCTTAACTAAGGCTTGCTGGTAATGAAAGTGTTAGTTGCTCAGTCGTGTGTGACTCTGCGACCCCATGGACTGCAGCCCACCAGGCTCCTCTGTCCATGAGATTTTCCAGGCAAGGATACTGGAGTGGGTTGCCATTTCCTTCTCCAGGGGATCTTCCCAACACAGGGATCAAGCCCGGGTCTCGTGCACTGCAGGCAGATCCTTTACCGACTGAGCTACAGCTTGCTGGTAATAGTATGATTTATTCTCAGTTTTCATTCAAAGAATCAATTTGATAAAGGATTTAATACATAAGATTTGTAAAAGTCACCCAACTGATAAAGCTGCTCTGTCTGATAATAGTCTCTAGCCACTCAGTGTCTATTTAATTAATAAAAATTTAGTTCCTCAGCCTCACCAACCACATCTCAAATGCCCAGTAGCCACACGTGGCCTTGGCTCTCCTATTAGTTTCCTGGGGTGGCTGTAACAGGTCCCCACAACCTGGCTATCTTAAAACAACAAGAATTTATTTTCTCACAGTTTTGGAGGGTAGAAGTCCTGAATCAAGGTATCAGCAGGACCATGCTCCCTCTGATGGATCCAGGTGAACCTTCCTGTGCCCATTCCAGCAGTCCTGTGTGTTCTTGGCTGGCAGCCGCGTCCCAGTTTCTGCCTTTGGGCTCACATGGCCATCTTCCCTATATTTATGTTTCTCTGTGTCTTCTCATCTCTTACAACTCCAGTCAGATTTAGGGTCCACCTCAATCCAGTATGACCCCGTCTTGTGTGTTACTCAGTCGTGTCCGACTCTTTGCAACCTCATGGACTGTAGCCCTCCAGGCTCCTGTGTACATGGGATTCTCCAGGCAGGAATACTGGAGTGGGTAGCCATTCCCTTTTCCAGGGGATCTTCCCAACCCAAGGGTTGAACCTGGGTCTCCTGCATTGCAGGGGGATTCTTTACTCTCTGAGCCACCAGGGAAGCCCTTAATATATCTGCAAAGATCCTAATTCCAAATAAGTTCGGGTCCCTTTCACAAGCACCTGGAGTGAGGACTTGAGCAGACCTTTTGGGTAAGAGGGAGTCACAATTCAACCCACTGAAGCTGCCATGTTGGGCAGTACAGGTACAGTCCGCTTCTTCAATGAAGCAAGTTCTATTGAATGGCACTGCTGTAAGACAATTTTTTTTTTAATTGTTTAAAGTCTCTATATGGCAAAACACCATGGAGTAACTACAATAAAACATTTGGGGCAACTCATTTTGACACTTCCTAGTTTCTCTTATTTCCACTGTGCAATCTATTCCATCTTTGATTAAAGCGCATTTGTACATATGTATGAATTTGTGGTATCTCATTACCCTGGGGCTGTGTCAGTTTCCTAAGATAACTACCATGTCATTATGATTTAAAGGTAAATGTACAGGGATTTCCTAAAGGAAATCAATCCTGAATATTCACTAGAAGGACTGATACTGAAGATGAAGCTCCAATACTTCAGTCACCTGATGCCATGAGCCAATTCATTAGAAAAAACCCTGATGCTGGGAAAGATTGAAGGCGGGAGGAGAAGGGGACAACAGAGGATGAGATGGTTGGATGGCATCATTGACTCAATGGACATGAATTTAAGCAGACTCTGGGAAATGTTGAGAGACAGGGAAGCCTGGTATGCTACAGTCCTTGGGGGTCGGTCCCAAAGAGCCGGACACCACTGAACGGCTGAACAACAACAATAATGTACAGAGATAGTGTCTCTTTAAAGAACAATTTGAATGGAAGATTAATTTAGAAATGTACAGGATTTCTGCAATTTATTATTTCCATTTTTGCATCTTTCTAGTTGTTTTAGTTACATGTTAATTTTGATCAAATAGAAAAAATTTATTAACTTATCAGAATCTGTAGTAATAAAGTGATCTAAATGCATCTCCCAAAAGCAGTCTACCAAAAAAAAATGCAGTGACTGACAAAAGTGGGAAAAATAAATGCTCTTTTCATCTCTCTTATACTGTTTAATTTACAGCTGGTGGTTACCTCACATGAGTAAGTGGACTCAGAAGACAGATTAGATTGATTTAGAGCTCTGCTTTCTAAAGAATTTTTTATTCCTTTATTATTGTATTTTTAAGGATAATTTAATTACTAATTTTCCCCCTAGTACAGCCTACTTCTAGCCAAAACTGTGTGTCAATGTTCTCAGCCTGGAGACCTTACAGAATTTCACTAGAGGCATGTTACTTAGATACAGATAAGTTAATTTGGACTCACTTCACCAAAACTGTGAGCAGAGCTGGTGGGGAGGGAGGTCAGAGGAGCCTTCGAGATTGGTCAGTGGCCCCTAGAAGCTCCTCACAGTGTGAGGGGTGATTTCTACAGAAATGAAGAACTACTGTCTCTAGTCTCCCTGGTTTTCTGCCTATTCTTGAGAGCCGTCTTGTGACTCACTGGATACTATTCCATCCCTTAATTTATTAAGAAGGCCAGAGAAACTTATCTGCACATGGCCAAGCTGCACCTACAACAGCTGGTGGCTCATGCTCGAGTTTGTTAATATTTCTGTTAACATCCCCAAAGATTCTGTTGGGAAAGTCTGGAAATAAAGAAACCAAGTCTAGAGAAGAAATCTGGAGAGCAGTTTGAGCTTATTGTACCAAGTGCTTTATTCATCTCTATTAGCCTTTACTGCCTTCATTAAGCTACGGAAACTGTTACATGTCAGCCTCATCAGTGAGTGATGGTCATGGGTCTTGCTTATCTGTTGGTTGCTTATCTAGCCACTTCCCCATCTGGATCATACGTGGAGAATCAAAGAGTAAGGAGAAAAAAAAGAAACAGACTTGCCTGTTAGCAGCTAAAATGGGCTCATGCCTTACTCACAGGGAAAGCCACTTGGACCGTGTGGCATAAGGAGAAGAAATTTTGGGTGCCACAGTGAAAGGATAGCGCCATGTGGAAATGGCATGTGAATGGAAGGGGCACACGATGGTGCTGAAGGTGCAGCGGATATCCAGCACTGGCTGCATGGACAGGGAGTCCGGACACGGGGAAGGAAGATGGACCAGGGTGGGGAGGTGCTGATGTCAGGCCTAGAGCAACCTTCTGACCATATTCCACTAGCCACTGGATCATTTTATAAGCCTTAATAGGTTAAAAAAAAAAAAAAGTGAGGGGGAACCTGGACTCGACAGGCAAGCAGTTTCAGCTTCGGGGATCGCTTGAACTCATTGCGTGACCTTGGGCAAAGCCCTAAGGTCAGCAGAGCTCACCTTCATCATCAGGTGGGTGCACTGGGGCCCATGGAGAAGACTGAGTGTGCTGCTCCACTGTTCTGCCCATCACACCTTGCCAAGGCAGATGTCACCAAAAAGAAAAGTCATAGAAATAAGATTTTAACAAAATGTTTTTACTTTTTTTTGTTAATAAAAAGAGTAAATCCTACTAATCCAAGGAAGAGAACCCTAAGCATCTCAACAGTCCCTGAGCACACATAGTTTCAAGCCAGTCACTGTTGACGTCAATGATGGTAGTGCTGAGTTGTCAAGGAAATGGTTAAAAGTCATTCATTATACTCTAATATGGGCTTCCTGGTGGTTCAGTGGCAAAGAATCTCTGCCAATGCAGGAAACACAGGTTCGAACCCTGGGTCAGAAAGATCCCCTGGAGAAGGAAATGGCAACCCACTCCAGTATTCCTGCCTGGGAAGTCCCACGGACAGAGGAGCCTGGCGGGCTGCAGCCCATGGGATTGCAAAAGAGTCGGACACAACTTCGTGCCTAAAACAACAAGAACATACTCTAATACAGGAAAATGTAGACTCCGTTTTAAACATTTCCATTCAAAATTGTTTTAAAGCAATCAAAAGATTCTATTGCCAGATAAATTACAGTCATCTGCCAAATTTGTGATATTGGAACAGGTCTTCAGGACCGTGAATTAGAATCCAGTTGCAACGTCTGCTCAAAAGCCACTCTTCATGTTCGGAGGGTAAAGACTTCCTAATGGGTGCCTTTCTCCAACAGAATGTGGATAAACAATTATTCACAGGAACCCACGAGGAGAACCTCACTCTGGTGGCACCACTCTTCAGGACTTCCTCAGTATAGTGGGAGAATAAAGTGGGTTTTGAGGCCTGGGACAATTGTTCTGTCGGAGACAAAAGGAAACAACAGGCTATCTGGAAGGCCAGCAGCGTTGCGTGGTCTCCACCGATCCCTTCCGCACAGCAGGCTGCCATATCCAGTTACAGCCTAACTGATAATGACCAGGGTTGTTTTCATCTCACCCCCATGGGCTCCTGCTTTTTCTCCTCTCCTTCTGCATTATCCCTCTGCACGAAGGCAAATTCGGGAGGAGGCATTCCCTCTTCAGATCGGCCTTTCAAAGAGCCACAGTGAGCCGACGAGCATCATCAACGAGGTCGGGAAAGCAAAAGCACATTTTTTTGAGAATGGAAAAGGGGTGATGTTGCGTAGGACTGCGGCATGCTGCCTGGGTGGGGGAAGTGAGATGAGACCCAGAAATAGATTTGTTAGCTTTTACCACGCCTCCCCCTCCCAAAAGTGTTTCTGTATTAATGGTAGTTTTCTCCAGCCTAATTAAAAGCGGCTTCTGTTGTGTGTGGAGCTGTGAACCCAAGCCCTGGGCCATCACGATTTGACACGGAGGCCAGCAGAGCTGTTTCCTGGGCTTTGTCAGAAGCCGTCTGCTCGCAGGTCACGTTCCAGCAACTGCTCCGAGAGCCCCAGTGGAAGCGGGTCAGCATCTCAGTGGCCGAATCTCCCATCCCGTGAGGAGGTGGGAGAAGCACCTGCTCGCGCTTAGCAGAGAGGATGCTGGCCGTGGCCTCACCCGACTCGCCAGACTCAGGCAGAAAGTGATCGGTGTTGGAGAAGGTCTGAAATGTCTGAGTGTCTGAATCGTCTTTGTTCTTGTTTAGAGTACTGTTTGCACAGTTGACACTGAACCTAAAGTGGAACAGTCTTGCCTCTTTCTCCCTTTCCGTTAAGTTTCCCAAAAACCACCAGGGGGCAGAAAGAAACTTCCTTGCCTTTTTTTCCCCCTTTCTGATTATACGGGGAAAGGTGAATTTTTTTCTTTTTATGGTCCATGAAGGCCAGTGTTTTTGATATAAATTACGTTTCTCATGTCTTCAATTTTTTTCAGATCTGGGTTGTCTTTGGTAAAGAATCTGCCTGCAATGAAGAAGACACAGAGACTCAGTTTTGATCCCTGGGTCAGGAAGATCCCCTGGAGGAGGAAATGGCAACCCACTCCAGTATTCTTGCCTGAAAAAAATCCCATGGACAGAGAAGCCTGGCAGACTACAGTCCAAAAGGTTGCAAAGGGTGGAACACAATTAAGCTAGTAAGCACTGCCCTGCACTTCTGCAACTAAGGCAGATTGTGAGGGGGAAAACTGTGTATACACAGCATTTTATATCTGTTAATGGTTTTGTTACACAACCCTCAGGCCTGACCAGCATCCCAGTCTCTCCTGTGTTACCCTCCACGTTTCCAGCCTCATGGGGCTAGTACAGGCCCTTAGTACCTCTTATAGGGATTATTGCAAAAGCCAGTGTGCACCCGGCTTCCTCCGGCTGGTTTAACAGCCCCATGTACCATCCATTTGATCCCGCCCTCCTGTTCCCACATCAGACAGTGCCTCATTCCCTTCTGAGTGAAGCCTAAGCTACTCCACCTGCCCCAACCTCTCCAACCTCTCCCACTTTCCTCCTGCATCTCCCTTCCATCGACTCCAACCCCAGCTCTTTCTTTCCTGTGTCTCAATTCCTGGGTCTGCTCCCTCGTCAGTCACAGCCAACCCCTTCCAGCAACACACGTTCAGATCTCCGGGGTCTAGACCTGGTACCACCTCCTCACCAGCACCTCGCCTACAGTGTCTGAATTCCATCTTCATGATAGCAATTCTTTGCTTTCTTAAATTTTTATTGGCGTATAGTTGCTGCTGCTGCTGCTGCTGCTGCTGCTGTCGCTTCAGTCATGTCTGACTCTGTGTGACCCCATAGACGGTAGCCCGCTAGCCTCCCCCGTCCCTGGGATTCTCCAGACAAGAACACTGGAGTGGGTTGCCATTTCCTTCTCCAATGCATGAAAGTGAAAAGTGAAAGTGAAGTCGCTCAGTCATGTCCGACCCTTAGCGACCCCATGGACTGCAGCCTACGAGGCTCCTCCGTCCGTGGGAGTTTCCAGGCAAGAGTACTGGAGTGGGTTGCCATTTCCTTCTCCAGAGTATAGTTGATTAGCAATTTAATCTTTTTTTAATTAAATTTAGTTTTTGGCTGAGCTGGGTCTTCGTTGCGGCATGCGGGCTTTCTCTAGTCCTGGAGAGCAGGGTCCACTCTTCGTTGCATGGGCTTCTCACTGCAGCGGCTTCTCTTGCTGCAGAGCACGGGCTCTAGGCACTTGGGCTTCAGTAGTTGTGGCGCACGGGTTTAGTTGCCCTGCGGCACGTGGGATCTTCCTGGACCAGGAAAGGACCTCGAACCTGAACCAGATCCATTGATCAACCTAGACCAGGACATCGAACCCATGTCCCCTGCATTGGCAGGCAGATTCTTTTCTTTTTGGAATGTTATATATATTTTTAATTTTTTTTTTAAATTGGAGGATAATTGCTTTACAGTGTAGTGTTGGTTTCTGCCATATATCACCATGAATCAACCGTAGGTGTGCCCATGTCCCCTCCCTCTTAAACCTCCCGCAGGTGGATTCTTAACCACTGGACCACCAGGGAAGTCCAGCAATTCTTTCTTAAGACTGGAGAAAACCCAGACAACTGGGGTCCTAGGAACAATGCACGTGTTCTCAGTAGAGGCAGCCAAGGACCAGCCTCGTTGGAGAAACCTTCCTGGAGAACGCGTGCAGGTGTCATGGGGACCTGAAATCAGGCTCTGCGACCCCAGGTGGGATCTGCTCCTCACAGTTTCCCAGCATGGTGTGCAGACGTGTAGGAAGCACTCTTAGAAGAGAGTCCACGGTGGACCGTATTGAACTTTGCAGAGTCTTAACACGTATGAACAGTGAGAGAAAGGAATGCACAAAGGACCGCATGAACAACTGGGGGTTGTCGCATCTCAGTAGGGAAGGGCATACGGGAGCACACTGGCTGTTGGTAGAATGCTTGCTTTGTGTAATGAATTCCTAGCCTAGAGGGCACGTGGACCCCAGTACTCAGGCCTGTTTTTGGTTTAGAGCTCACACACCAAAAAGAAAAAAAAACAAAATTACAGAACGCACAATGTGAGTTGAAAATTCTTAAAGGAGATCAGTGTAATCCCTCTTTAATTTAGTCTTTTCCTCTTAAATTCATTTCGCATATGGGAAGACATTCGTGCAACGACACAAGGGTATTTTTACACATGCTGAACACTCTTCGCCCTGGGAGAAGTCCTTGCCCCTAATTGAGATCCTGACGGGAAGCAAACCTTGCAAACACAGCTCTGCAAGTACAAAAAGGAGCTCTCACCACCATCCAAGTGGCCTTTGGAATACAGTGTCTCCTTCTCTTTAGATCTCACGCATCCATGGATTCCTCCATAGCATTCAGGTGGGGGTGCTGAAGTGCAGTGAAACATAACCTGTGAAGATGTCACTGCTATGTACTTTACTTTGTCCTAAATGCATGGAGTCTTCCTGCGTTGTATGAGGCACTGCTTTTCCTTGAAGCTCATGAGGCCCTCAAGGACAGGCCTCCTGACTGTGTGAGGAGTGTCGCTCAAGGCATTTGAACCATGAGCTGCTCACAGTGCCATTTGCCGAAAATCACCACATCTCCCGGTAGCAGAACATGCCCCTTACCCCCGGGTGGCCAAGAGGGGTGCTTCCAGGGCAAGCAGCCCTAATACTAACCCAGCGCATCCTGGGACTGCAGACCCATGTCTCTCCTGGAAGCCCAGGGCTCTCCACCGGCTTGCTCTTGAAAAGCCCAGAGCAAACCCAACGCCACACACATACGCTTCATTCATTCATTTATTTCTCGATGGACATATCCGTCCAACAACTAGGGCGCACCTGTTCGGTGCCAGGTGCTGTGCTTGGCACTGAGTGAACATGACAGAGGGCGCTCCCATCTTCCTGGAATCACAGGCCAGGGAGAGAGACAGGCAGTTGACAGGTGAACAAATAGGCAAGAATGCTGGGTTGTGCCCAGTTGTACAAAAGGCCCCTTGAAATGGGTTGACAGGGAAGTCCTTTTTGAAGCGGTGACAATAAATGTGTCGTAGACGAAAAATTGTCACTTGCCATCTGCCTCTACAAGGTCACGAACCACGGCAGTCGCTGACCTTCAAGACACCCTGAGGGGGCTCAGGGCAGAGGGCAGGAATGAGACACTCTGTGCCCTGGGGGAAACTGGAAGGGCAGACCTTCAGTCAGTGAGATATTTTTCAGGAGAAGGTTTTATGAGCCCAATTCTTGTATCTCCTCATGTCTAGAAAAGAACTAAAATCAGTAATGGAGATAACTGCTCCTGGCAACCAGCAGCAACCTTCTACAGAAATGTGTGCTTGACTGCACATAACCCCTCCAACCAAAAGCACATACATACAGATCTCCCCCACCTCTGAGCTCTCTGAGAGGCTATCTCCTGGCCTGTAGTCTTCATTTTGCCCCAAATAAAACTTAACCCATGACTGTCACATTGTGCTTTTTTTTTTTTTTCAGTCGACAGTGTGTTGAGAGTCACAGTTCAGTCTTGGGGGAAAACAAAAACTGAAAGTCTTAGTTGCTCAGTCGTGTCCGGCCCTTTGTGAACCCATGGACTGTAGCCAGCCAGGTTTTTCTGTCCACGGGATTCTCCAGGCAAGAATACTGGAATGGGTAGCCATTCCCTTCTCCAGTGGATCTTCCCAACCCAGGGATTGTACCTGGGTCTACTGCATTGCAGGCAGATTCTTTACCTTCTGAGCCACCAGAGAAACAGTCTTGGAGGATAAACTCAAAACCGGGAGATGGAAAGCAAGTTGGGCTAAGAGCACAGATGAAACCCAGCAGACATTCTTAGGAAGAAAATTGAAGGCTAGCAAAGTGGTTTCTTGAGAGAGTTGATATTTATTTGCCCTACAGTCGATTTTGGGAAAGGAGGTCAAGGTGGTCCCAGCAGAAGGAATGGTTTAAGACCCCAAGTGGAGGTGGAAATACAAGGGAGTAGCATGTGGTTTAATTCTGCTGAAATATAGATAACTTGAAAGAAAGTCATGACGATACAGCTGGACAGGCCTAGGGAGCATCTCACGGTGGGTGGGCTCAGACGTGCTGATGTGCAAGCCCCGGGACTCACTTTCAATGAGGTGAGAGTGGCCATGGCTGGCTGGCTGGATGGCCTGTGAGGAATCTCCCCAGCAGAGAAGAAAGGAAGTTGCATCCTTGTCTGCCAGGATAGAAATGAAGCACGCCCACACAGAACCTGCAAGCCTGGATGCTCTCTTACCATCAGCTAAATTGGCTTGTTGTTTTCACCAGGAGGCCTTGTTTGGAATATTTGGGATTCCTAAACCTCTCCTATGGTCTTCCCAGGTGGCTCAGTGGTAATGAGTACGCCTGCCAATACAGGAGACGCAAGTTCGATCCCTGGGTCAGGAATATCCCTTGGAGGAGGAAATGGCAACCCCTCCACTATTCTTGCCGGGGAAATCCCACGGACAGGGGAACTTGGAGGGCTACAGTCCATGGGGTCGCAAAGAGTCGGACACGACTGAGCGGGCATGCAAACCTCTCCTAAAGGGAGCATCCCGTGTGAGGGGGCTGCAGGCCAGAAAGCCAGAGGACCCCTCCCACACTTACACAAGAACAAGCTCTGGGGGACGTAACTGGATGATGGTGAAGCCAACAGATAGGATTTGCCAGAGGGAAAGAAAAACAAAAATGGGAAAGGAGAAATCTGAAATTCTACATATACCTGGCATTCATAATATAAGCATTCTCAGCTAAGGTCACTTCATAGGACTTTTCTTTGAGAATATATGTGAATATCCATTTTAGATCGTTTCTTTCTTCCTCTTGAAGTATGGAAACATGCTATTCAAGGTGACTGATTCTTGTCTCAAATGATAAAGAGAAAGCAAGTACTTGTTTTATTTAAGTTGTGTCATTGGGTTTTTCTTCCCCTTTGTGAGAGTGAAGCTGGAAAATCCCCACCTACAACTTTCTTATGTGTAAGATGACTTGTCTCTTGCCAGTCTTGACTGTCCCTGAATCTGTTTGGATGGGGCCTCCGTCTCCCTCCCAAGAAGGGCCCAGTAACTCTAAGACACCCGAGAAGTGCTCTGCCCACTCCCCACTCACCTCTTTTGTGCGCTCCCATGACATACATCCTCGACAGCAAGGTCTCGGGGATGAGTAATCTAGGAAGTCACCAACATCAGCACTCCCGCGGCCCAGTCTGAAATAAGACACCTTGTTATGCGTTGCCCTGGCCACGAAATCTAGTCCTAGCGCCCCATTTCCTCAGGGAAACGTGGGGCCACGTGTTCCAGACCCTCACACGGCTCCTATGGACTTTAATAAGGGACAAGCGACCGAAACCACATGCCTTGCTCGGAAAAAGTCTGAGCTGCCCGCATACCGTCTCCGGAGAAAGGGGATCTTTTACAACTCAGCCAGGGACAATGAAAACCAAATGTGTCTGCTTTGCATGCGAGCCTACACATACATATCCACACACACACATACATGCTTTGCAAAAACTCATTACGTGTGCAGGTCGAGGGTAGTTTCTGCAGCTGAAGTGTGAGCTGTCGATGGGTCTGTAGAAGGCAGAATCTCACGACTAGGGTCATTCTGTTCACCGTGTTCTTTCCTCCTGTTACAGCTGAGAAACACTGAACATGTCACCAAAGTGTATTCTGCAGGAGAACAGCTGCCTCTGTATGTGGCTGACAAAATGCTGTCTGCGTCTCAGGTTGTGTGTATTTTCGACTCTGTAAATATTCCTCCCATTTTCCTACATCTCACCTGTAGGACTTGGCATCTTCATTCCTCTGTTGGAGAAGGTTGCAGGGCTTTACATGTCCCCTGCGGTCAGGAGGTGTCACTGACTCCCCTGGGCAGAGGCAGGGGACTGGTATTGCTGTTCTAAGAAGGGCTCTGGTCCCCAGCCCCGCTGTGACAAGCAGATTTCACCTTGCACAATGAAGATCTGAGAGTCCCCATACCTGCAAGATGGTGACATTGCTCTTTAGCCAGGACTCCAGCCTCTCAGTGTACGTGCCTTCACTGGAATGTTCCAGCCAGCTGGGGAGGCTTTTTGGCCCCATTCAGGGTGAAGTAGTTGGTAGTACCCTCCATGTGGGGCAGCTTAATACAGATTCCTTTATTCCAGCAGCGGCCCCTGGTTTCTGTTTATCGCCTCCAGCGGTCTCATCCATGCTCCTGGGGTCGCCTGTCATCCTCTCCTCCAGCCCCAGTTCTGCTTGCTAACACCTCCACACCTTCATGTCACTTGGTCCTCCACCACCAGCTCCCGCTCCTTCACTCTCGGTCCCCAAATGGCATCAATTCCCCCGTGGTCCATCTTGCAGCCTTCATGACCCATCACCCATGTGTCCAACATAGAATCACTTGAAAGCCTTGTCAATTCCAGCTCTAAAGTAGTTCTGGCATCTTTATCCTTGACGCTGGTTTAAGTTTGCTGTCAGCTCATCTAGCGCAGTAGTAGCCCCTTACTGGACAGGCTGGCTTCAGTTTCCCAGTCCAGCTTGCTGTCTTGCTGAAAAACAAGCAAGGGACATTTCTTCCTAAAACAGGATAAGATAATGCCTTTCATGCCTTTTCATTGATTCTTGTTATTTCCTTGCCTGAGTCAACCTTTTATTGTTCAATTAAATGCTAACCTTCTAACCTCACACCTGTTAGGATGGCTACTATCAAAAAACCCCACAAAATAATAGTGTTTGGTGAGAACGTGGAGAAAACTGGAACTCTTGTGCCCTGTTGGTGGGAATGGTGAAGGCACTGCGGAAATCAGTATGGTGGTTCCTCAAAAAATTTAAAATAAAACCACATTGTTGCTGCTGTTGTTCAGTCACTAAGTTGTGTCCAACTCTTTGCAACCACATGAACCTCAGCACGCCAGGCTTCCCTCTCCTTCAAACTCATGTCCATTAGGGCTTCCCTCATAGCTCAGTCAGTAAAGAGTCTGCCTGCAATGCAGGAGACCTGGATTTGATCCCTGGGTTGGGAAGATCCTCTGGAGAAGGAAATGGCAACCCACTCCAGTATTCTTGCCTGGAGAACCCTATGGCCAGAAGAGATTGGCAGGCTACAGTCTATGGGGTCGCAAGAATTGGACACGACTGGAGACTAAGCACCCAGGACATGTCCATTAAGTCAGCGATGTTGACGAACCATTTCATCCTCTGCCGCTCCCTTCTCCTTTTGCCTTCTATCTTTCTATCTTTCAGGGTCTTTTCCAATGAGTGAGCTCTTCACATCAAGTGACCAAAGTATTGGAGCCTCAGCATCAGTCCTTCCAATGAATATTCAGGGTTGATTCCCTTTAAGATTGACTGGTTTGATCTCCTTGCTGTCCAAAGGACTCTCAAGAGTCTTCTCCACCACCACAATTCAAAAGCATCAATTCTTCGGCGCTCAGCCTTTTTTTATGGTCCAGCTCTCACATCTGTACATGACTACTGGAAATACCATAGCTTTGACTATATGGACATTTGTGGGTAAAGTGACCACTCCTGGGTATATAGCCAAGAGAATTGAAAGCAGGAGCTCAAGGAGATGTTTGTACACTCATGTTTATGGCATTATTCACAATAGCCAGAAAGTGAGGGCAGCCCAGGTGTCCATCACAGATGAATGAATTAAAAAAAATGTGAATGCATACAGTGGAATATTATTCAACCTTAAAGAGGAAGGAAGGAAATTCTGACACATGCTACAACATGAATGAAGCTTAAGGTCATTATATTGAGTGAAATAGGCCAATCACAAAAAGACAAATGCTATCTGATTCTATGTGGATATCTGTAAATCAAATTCTGGAAGACGGGGTAGCTCCAAGAGCTGGGGGGAGGAGAAATGGGGAGTTGTGGCTTTGTGGGTACAGAGTTTCAATTTCAAAAGATGAAAAAGTTCTCAAAATTGGCTGTACCACAAAGCGGATATACCTAATACTACAGAACTGCATACTTAAAATTGATTAAGATGCTGAATTTTATATGTATTTTACCACAATTAAAAAAATTTTTAATTGTTTACATTATGACATAGCAGCCTGGTTGTCTTTTGTGCTGTTTCATAAAGATGGATTTCAGCAATTGAGAGAAGTTAACTCTGAAAAGTGTGTGGAATTTGTAGAGTAACAAAATGGTAAAATCTAAGGGCAACCAATCCTCTCTTCTAAGAAGGGTGAATTAGATTCATTCAGTAAATGTATACTATTTAGAAGATTCCTTTAGACAAAGCTTTCCAATGGAAACTTTGCTTTGCTATTGACATGACCGAGGGTCCGTGTTTCTACTTAGCCCAGCATTTTCAGCAAGCATAGGTAGCTGAGGATCTTGAATCTCAGGAGGGTAAATTGCAGGCGTACATGCTGATGTTGAAGCACAAAAGGCTAGGAGAGCAGTTACACAAATCTGGACCATGCCTTTGACCATTTATCGGGAGATTTTCCATTCCCATTTCAAAGAGAGAGAAAGAATAATAAGAACCAGTGTCCAGACCATTTTAATAAATACAAAGTTCCCCAAAAGGCCCACCATTCCAGACCTCACGGCTCCTGCCAAATCCTGTGAAAATAAAGATTAAACCGTGCAGAGTATTTGTTTTGTTCTGATTGCTGTTATTTTGTTTTGGTAATAGGAGTCCCCGGCATCTGGCCTAGGAGAGTGCAGATGGCTCTAGCTTTTGATACCCTCCTCTCCTGCCCCTTAAAAGGAATCACTTCTTCCTTGGCTGAATAATATTCTCCTGGAATCACACACTCAGCATAGCTCACGGGGAACAGGACAGTGCTAGGCTGCCACGCTGAAGCGCTGGGTTCTAGTACCAGCTGGCCTGGGGCTCACACTTCTCATCCTTTCTCAAGATTTTCTAAGTAATTTCAAGCTTGTGGAAATTTTGCAAGAATAGAACAAAGAAACCCTGCAAACCTTTTACCCAGGTTCTTCAATTGCTAACACTTTGCCTTTCTCTCTGTCTGTGTCTCATATAATCAGAGAACCATGATCAGAATCAGGAAAGTAATCTGGCGCGATAGTCTTATCTACAGCAGCTCTAATCTCACCAATCTTCCCAATAATGTCTTCTATTATTGTCTTCTTTCCCCAGTCTAAGATTGCTCATTAAGTCCATTTAGGCAGTCAAGTGTTAGTCACTCAGTCGTGCCTGACTCTTTGGGACCCCATGGACTGTAGCCTGCCCGGCTCCTTTATCCATGGAATTCTCCAGGCAACAATACTGGAGGGGGTAGCCATTCCCTTGTACAAGGGATCTTCCTGACCCAGGGATCGAATCCAGATCTCTTGACCTGCAGGGGTTGGACACCACTTAGCAACTGAACAACAACAAACACGGTAAAGCCTCATTCATTTTTTTTTAAAGATATTTTTTTGGTGTGGACCATTTTAAAGTCTTTACTGAGCTTGTTATAATTGAAGGGCTTCGCTGGTGGCTCAGTGGTAAGAATCTGCCTGCCAGTGCAGGAGACCCAGGTTTGATCTCTGCACTGGGAAGATCTCCTGGAGAAGGAAATGGCAACCCACTCCAGTATTCTTGCCTGGAAAATCCCATAGATAGAGGAGCCTGGTGGACTATAGCTCATAGGGTTGCAAAAAGAGTCAAACACGACTTAATGACTAAACTACCGAGCAATAATTAAAAATGCATGTGTGATCAGTCGCTTCAATCGTGTCCGACTCTTTGCAACCCTATGGACTGTAGCCTGCCAGGATCCTCTGTCCATACAATTCTTCAGGCAAGAATGCTGGAGTGGGTTGCCATGCCTTCTCCAAGGGATCTTCCTGACCCAGGGATTGAACCCATGTCTCCTGTGTCTCCTGCATTGCAGGCGGATTCTTTGCCACTGAGCCACTGGGGGAACCGTATAATTGAAAATACCCTAAGGTAAATGAGAATGTCCATTTGATCCTCTGTTGCAAACTATTTAACTCTTATAGCTTCACAGTCACAAAGAAATTGTCCCTCTGAGAGAACAGGGGAATTAAGATGCAACACTTTAGAGGCACGAAGACTGTCTTCTCTGTAGACTAAAATGACTGCTGCATCACTGCACTAACCAAAAGCTCACAAGAAACTGAACAGGAAAAACAGGGAGTAGAGAAAATGGTCATAAGAAGTTCATAGACTGGAGGTAGGAGGAAGGCCTCTGATGAAGCTCTGAGGACCACCATTCCTTGTCTACATTCCAAGTGGAGGCTGGAATAAACCTCTTGGGAAGCATTGCCTGTGGTGTTGCTCTGAAACATACACTCATTTCTCTAGGAATGAAGCTTCTCAACGGAGGAAAGGTTGAGTTTTCAGAAACTGGTGATTGGAAGGCAGGAGTTGGACTTTGAGAATCGTCATTATCCTGCCCTTCTCCCCCCGGCCCACCCGGCCCAGGACCGTGTGCGCATGCATTTGTGTATGTGCGTGTATGTGTGTAGGGAGATTCTTCTCAGGGTATCTTTGGTCAGGATATGGTTCTTTGGGTGAAAGAGTCTTTCATATAAGAGGGAATGGCAATGATCTATCACAATGTAGGAATGCTGACCTTATGAGAATTGTGCTTAAAAGATTCAAATGTTATTAATTTAACAAGATTGTTGAAGGGGGTCTTTCAGGGTGCTTGGTATCAGATCAGAAAGTAGAGACGTGCTAGCTTGGAAAATATGGGTTATTGCATTGAAAAAAAAAAGAACTTTTATTATGGAAAATTTCAATCATACAAATTAGAATAAAATAATGAACCCTCATGTACCTGTCATGCAGCCTCACCAGCTGTCATCTCATAGTGTCTCATCTCTCCCCTTTATCCCGAATCACCTCCCTATCCTAAATTATTTTTAGTAAAACTTGATATTGTATCATTCCATCAATAAGTATGTGTGTTTAAAAAATATATGCTCTTAAAATAATCACAACCCACTAGCATTCCTTATTATATCTCCATTTTTGTAATCAACCATAATTCCTTAAAATCACTGAATATCTCTTCAATGTTCACATTTCGTCAATTATCTTATAATTTTTTTTTTACAAATCATTCAAAATCAAATCAAATCAAATCGCTAAGAATCCAAATTAGGTCCATACATTGCAATCAGTTCATATGTCTCTTAAGTTTATTTTAATCTGTAAGTCTTCTCTGCATATCTTTTTCCCTTGGAAGTTATTTTTTGTAGAAACCTGATCATTTGTCCTGCAGAATTTTCCAAAGTCCAGATTTTGTTGACTGCATCCCCATGGTGTTGTTTAACATGTTCTTCTTTCCCCTGTACTTGTGGTACAGGTCATGCAGGAAATGAAGGATAAATGTTTGATCTTTAATTTACAGTTTTCAGGATAATAAATTTGCTCCCTTTTCTCTGAAGATACTGAAAACACACACACACACATACACGTATGTTGCAGGAAAGGAGACCCTTTCCAGGGCCCAAGACTGGGCTTGTCTAACACTGAATGAACTGTCCAAGGAGATACATGCTGATGGAGCAAGAGACTTTCTTGGGAAGGGGCACCCAAGGGGAGAGCAGGAGGGTAAGGGCACCCAGGAGGACTGCTCTGCCATGTGGCTCACCGTCTCGGGTTTTATGGCGAGGGGGTTAGTTTCCAGGTTGTCTGGCTAATCACTCTGACTCAGGGTCCTTCCTGGAGTTGTGCACAAGATGGATTCTAATGAGAAGGATTATGGGAGTTTAATAAGACATATGGGCTGGCGTCTCCTCATTCCTTTTGACTTTCTCTGAATTCTTCCAGTTGGTAGTAGCTTGTTAGTTCTACATTCCTTACCAGGACCTCCTCTTAAGATAACTCATGCAAGTGGCTACTGTCTTGCCTGGCCAGGGTGGGCGGGTTCAGTCGGTATTTCCTCTAACACATATATACATTTGTATATAGATTATGAACTTGTGGATTTAAACATATTTAACATGTTTGAACATATTTGATGACTTTTAATCCTTTGCAGTTGTTACCCTTATTGAAGCTCCAAGAGTGCCATCTTTGGCCAGTGCAAGTTCTTCTTGGTAATAAACCATTCCGTCATTCACCAGTTCATTTGCTTATTCATTTAACTGAGAGTTTTGTGTCTCTATTATAGGCAAGACATAGAACTAGTCGATGTAAAGAGTATAAAACTAAGTAAGATTTGGTCCTTGTGTGCCAAAGCTTACAGTCTAACCACGAGAAATAACATATAGACTGATTGCTCCTAGAAGGTGATATCATAAAAGATACAGAAATAAGGATGCGTTGTGGAGAGTTGGGGGTAGAGCTGTTGCATAACTGTCAGGTATGCAGTCCTCCTCCTTGCTCTGCTGTCCTCAGCATGAGATTCTTTTTGTGATCTAAGCTGGCTGCTCCATCTCCTGCCACACTGCTCATGTCCAGCCAGCAAGAAAAGTGGAGAGGGAAGGGAAAGGCAGGTTCCTACCTTCCAAGGTCAGCACCCAAACTTTGTACATATCACTTCTGCTCACCTACCAATGGCCACACCCAGCCACCAGGGAGGCTGGGAAATGTAGTCTTTAACTGGGTGACCGGGTGTTTGTTCACTTTGCTGTGTGCAAACTCTGTGTAGACCATCAACTTACCAAGTTTAATCTGCATATGAATCACCTGGGGATCCTGTTAAAATGAAGACTCTGATTCAGTGGGTGGGGGTCTTGGAATTTTGCATTTCCAACAGGCTCCCAGATGGAGCAATGCCATTGGTTCTTGGATCAACTTTTTGTACCATGCTTCAAGGATGTTGATAATCACACAGGAGGGACTGTCTGCCTTCAGGATGGCTCTGTCTCACAGACCATTTCGGTCTTCATTAATCTATCACTTCTGCTCCTGTAGCTATTTGGGTAAATATCTTTGGAAGATGTTGAGGATTTATATTAAATACCCAGATGATGGGTCAGTGTGCAGAATGTAATTAGAAGTGTCTTTGCCCGAAGTAATTTGTGTGTTAGCTTTTGTTTAGAATTTGAGTTTTCCCTTAGGATTATCAAGTTTGGGCCTTAGCGTTACTAGCATAGTAATTTTTAAAGTGAGTTATTTTCTAAGTAGAAAACATATCACAGTGGCACACAGATTTCTTGGCATTATAAATATTTAGATTTGTGGCCTTCATCCAGTTTTCTTCAAACACTTTTGAAAGTGTGAATAATTGCACTTTACGCCAGTATAAATAGCATCTTTATTTCCTAGAGAAATCTAAGCACTTCAAGGCCCTTGGATTATGTTTTACATTTCGTGAATGAAAATAGAAGGAGCATCCCTGGAAGTGTTCCTTGCCTCCCTAGACCTGGGCAAGTCCCCTCTGCCCTGCCTCCCCTGCACCCTCCAGCTTTCCAGCGTGGCCCTCGAATGGTCAGACCCAGGATGGCAGGACTGCCTCACTCTTGTTCATCTCTGGGTCCCCTAGCCTAGAACATTCCCAGTCCCTGGGGCTAGATTTAGAAGTTTTGATCTCTCAGTTTGTTTTGTCCCCAGCATCTGGCCTTTTCTGCTTGACCTGGCAGTGCCTGGTGCAGGGGCTTTGATCTTTCTCCAGCGAAGCACAACCAGGGCTTATCAGGCTAGCCCAGGGTCGTTAGGAAGATTACAAGAGGGAAGGTAAGTGGAAGCACTTTGTGAATCACAGCGTGTTACGCAAACGCAATAGAGCATTACTCTGGATAATAATGATATATTATTATAATTTTTGAGCATTTACCGCATGCCAGGAAGTAAACGCCGTACATAATTCTCTCCTTTAATTATCATCTCATTTCACAAATGGAGAAACTGAGGATTCAGTGATTGGGCTGAGGTTACTGAGCTGAACGGGCAGAGCCAGGACTCCCACCCAGGCTGTCTCCAGAGCCTATGCTGTTAACGTGGATTCACTTAAATCTGATTCCATTATAAGGTGAGAACATATTTTGGGATGCGTTCAGGCTTGAGTCTGGAATTTTTAAATCACCGCTGTATTTCGTTTCTTTTCATATTCCAGCATGTGCCTTTACCTGCTGGACATGCCTCCTGGCACCTTTTAGTTCATGTCTTTATCATCTTTCCTTATATGTGCATCAGAAGCTTGGGGCTGTGTAGAAGCTTTGTGTCTTGGCACCGTATTGGTGGGGGATCTAAGCCTTAATCTGTATTTTTGGTTCACCTACTGGGAGGAGAGGAGACCAGGAACTAGGACATGGAAGAAGAAAGGTAAAGAAGTGCAGACTAGCAGACACCCCCCACCCATTCATCCCATGTCCTGAAAACTGTCCAGACTATTATCTCATCCTGTTACCTGTGTTTCAGTCCAGATAATGTTTATTTCTCCCTCCTCCCTCTAACTTTGAAAATCACTTGCCCTACAGTGTATTAAATAGGGATGCTGTGTGCTTTAGAAAGATGCACAAAAACGGAAAGGGAATTTACCTTACCCCCTCTGGGCATCTCAGTGAGCATTTTTAAAGATGCTTAATGAAGCATGGGGCTTCTTTAGAGCAGACTTACATTTAAGCTGTGAGCTTTGGGTTTATTTCCTCCCCCATCTCATCTCTCTCTCCACCCCACCCCCAGCTCTGAACAGTTCCTCTCCGCCACCCCCTCACCAGGCAGCAAATATCCTTCGGTTCCCTCCCGCACACAGCACTCAGGGCGAGAGAAAGCAGCTTTGGGGAGTGACCTGAGTGGTCAGTTTGGGTGAAATGTGCACAATAAACTTCTATCTGGACTGAATTCTTCTGTGAAGTGGCAATCACTTCCCAGACAGACAGGCCCTAGAGGACCCGCCGTTCTGCATCTTGTAATCACCGTTGCTATGGAGAAAGCCACTATTTCATTAGAGAAAGCGCCTTAACGCAATTAACACATAGTTCAGTTGTTCCTTATCCCTTTTGGGCCCCGGGATGGAGGGGGTGCTGAGGTATTGCTTTCCCTGGGGGCCCTGCAGGAAACGGCAGGCCAAACAGGGCAGGGAGGGGTCCCAGGAAGTGAACTCGGGACACTCCAGACTGGCTTGTAGATTAAGGAATGTCCAAAGGAGGATCCGGCTTAAAATGAACAAAAAACTCAGGATGAGGACTGACTCTGTTTCAGAGCCAAACAAAACAAAATAAACAAAGAAAAAGTCTCCGCTGGCTACTTTTTGATTTTGGAAATGTACTGAAAATCCCCCCATATTTTCTGGTGAAACTGATTTTTTTGCTCTTTCTTATTTCAGTTCGGTTTTTTCCCCAGCCCTGGGACAAATCAGTAGCGTGGTTGAGTGTGTGTAGCCATGAACGCTGCCCTTGAGCCTGACCCTCTGCCTGGCTGCTGTTTTAAACTTCCTTTCACAAACTCATTTGCAAACAGGGAAGATAATATTTTCTACTTAACTGGGCCATCATAAGAAACTTTCCCCGGGGTGCCTGCCTGGCTAGAAAAAAAAGGAAATGCTAATAAAAATGATGAGTTTTGAAGGCTATGAAATGAACGCTTGGGGAAGAGCTTTCTAAAGTTACTAAATTCTGGGCATTTCCCCAGAGCGGGGCTGTAGGTTTGTTCTGGTATTCACTTTTCTCTCACTGTGTGGAGTAAAAAGACTCAAGCGACAATTTAACTCTCAATTAACAGTATTAAAGAAAAGAAGAAGGTGCACTGGGAAATCCATCTGGAAAAAGAAGGGCGGTAGAAAAGTTGGCCAACGAAACAAAGACGAGGCATATAGATTTTGTATATAGATGTTTTGCATCGTCCCTAATTAGCTGATGTATTTCTTTACGCGGACTCTTGGAGGAATTCTTAAGCGTGTCCCCTGCCGCTCCTAGAGACCGCAGAAAAGCAAATGACACCGAATTTTCCCTTCTTAATTAAAATGTTAAACAGGGTTAAGATGCCAAGTTTCATCAGTGATATTTGTTCCCCTGGTGAACTCTTAAGTCCTGCTGGGGTTCCGTTCAATGGGAGTTATTTGAGTCAACACATGTTATTAAGTTTCCGAATGTAATCAGCCTAGATATTTTAATGGAAACTTTCTCCTTTCTTTTAATAAGCATGTGGTTTGGTTATAAAAGCACTTGGGTTGGGTGCCCTGCGTTGCCCTTCCGCAACCAGATCGCCATAGCAACAGGCAGCTGGTCTCTACAAAGCCTGGCGGGCGCGGCGAGGGGGCGACGGCAGGAGTCCAGCCCCCAGCGGCCGTGTTTGGCCAGGCATAAATATCCTCAATGGGATTAGAATGTTTAAGGGGCTAAAGGCTGTGGGAAAACTTTTGTCTGCCATATTTATCTCTTCTGCTGTTGTGTCTTAACATTTCCACTCGGGGTACAATGGGGTTACAAGTGAGAGCAAATGTTTTGATGGGTTTAGTTTGAATTATGAAGTCATGGGTCTGCATAATCACCCGTCAGCATCAACCTGCTTTTGACCGTGTCCACCCAGGGCCAGAGATGGGTGGGGGGAGAAGGCAGTGGGAATCCACACCCGGGAGTAGCTTCAGCGTGGAGAATTAATTACATGGGGTGAGGGGAGATGTTTTTCTCCCTGGGTGGACACTGTATCTTGGAGACAGGTTTCAGGCTCACAGCCTTGCTCCTGGGGTAAGGAGGATGTGAAGGCCAAGCCTTTTTTTCTGGCCAGTTGATTATTATGGGAGAAGGAAAGAACGGGGAGGTAGGTGTTTCTGTCTCCTGGTCCTCAAACTACTTAAGTTGCAAAGGGTGCTGTGTTCAGGACTGTGAACAGTACGTCCTTGTTAAGCGCTGAAATGTGTACCTTCCGTATGCATATGCTGAAGCCCTAACCCCTAACACCTCAGCACATGACTGCATTTGGAGATGCTGCGCTGTGTATAGTCACTCAGTCGTATCCAACTCTTTGTGATCCCAAGGCTGTAGCCCGCCAGGCTCCTCTGTCCGTGGGATTCTCCAGGCAAGAATACTGGAGTGGGCAGCCTATCCCTTCTCCAGGGGAACTTCCCGACCCAGGAATCGAACTGGGGTCTCTTCCGTTGCAGGCAGCTTTTTAACCAGCTGAGCTACTCGGGAATTTGAAGATAGGACCTTTAAAAAAGTGATGGAGTTAAAACGAGATCATCAGGGTGGGTCCTAGTCCAATCTGACTGGTGTCCTTATAAGAGAAAATTTGGACACATAAAGACACACCAGCCATGCACGTGCTGAAAATGGGAGACCATGTGAGGACACAACCTTCTGCCAAGGAGAGGGACCTCAAGGAAACCAAGTCTGCCAGCACTTTGATCCTGGACTTTCAGCCTCCAGAACCACGTTGTTTAAGCTACCCAATCTGTGGCATTCTAACAGCACTAGCCAACTCTACATCCCCCCTCAAACTATTTTCCAGTTCTACTAGAGCTGTTAACAGCGTGTGTTAGAAGAAGTAGGTATGACAACCCAGCAAAGCCAACCTGGACCACAGGCCAAAATCTCTCTCCCTTTCTCTCTCTGGACAGGAAAAAAAAAGTCACAATTTTTAACCAAAGACCCTGCCACTAAAGCAAATTTAGCACAGGCCTCTGTCAACTCCCTTGCAAGTGGCCTACCTTTTCCCCCATCCCACTATCCTTCTTCAATGTTACATGTTATTGGCAAATTTAATGGAGCAGATATTGAATTGTTTACCTTATTTTGTAAAACTTCTGTGCTGAATATCAAAATGATGCATTCATTTTTTTCTTTTTAAAATTTATTTTATTGAAGTATAGTTGATTTACAATGCATTAGTTTTTGGTGTACAGTAGTGATTCAGATATATAGATATATGCATATATTCTTTTCTAAATACATATTTTCATATATATATTATTTTTCATATTCTTTTCCATTATAGTTTATTGCAGAGTATGGGATATAGTTTCCTGTGCTATACAGTAGGACCTTGTTATTTACCCCTTCTATATATAATGGTTTACATCTGCTAACCTCAAACTCCCGCTTCATCCCTTCTCCACCCCCCTTGGCAACTACAAGTCTATTCTCTATGTCTGTGAGTCTGTTTCTGTTTCACAGATAACGTTCATTTGTCTAATATTTTAGATTCCACATATAAGTGATAGCATATGGGTGTTTGTCTTTTTCTTTCGGACTTCACTTAGTACGATAATCTCTAGGTCCATCTGTGTTGCTGCAGTGGCATTATTTCCTTCTTTTTTATGACTGAGTAGCATTTCATTGATGGACACATTCTTATTCTGCATCCTGGGAGCCCCAGTGATTGAGGGCTCAGGAACATCCCCACGTAGATCATTTACTATCTTCTTCCCAGCCACTCCCACCTGCACACGTAAACAAGGGAACCCCTAGCTCCATCTGCTCGGAAGAGTGAGCAAAGTTTGAAGTGGAAGAGGGTAGGCATGCCCCAACAGTAAGCAGACGTGGACCGCTTGAATTGGACTTGAAAACAGACAATTTAAGGATGATGATTTGTGTTTCTACAAAGTATGCATTGCGCAAGTCTATGTGAAAGATATATCAAATAACAGACTCTCCTGATGCATTCAGAATTGGATTCAATGTAGAAAAATCTGATTCATATGGAATTTCTTTCAGAATGCTTGCTTAGTAAGATAAGACACTGAGGAGTATGTAGATTGCTTTTTTAAGCTGCTTTTGGTCAGGAATGGGGGTGATACAGTCAAACTGGAAAGCAAGTACAGCTTAACAGATGAATATATGCACACATGAATATACATACACACCTATACATTCATCTGTACATAAATATGCATACATACAGACCTATGGATCCATGCAGACCCATACATACATACATACATACATACATACATATGATTACATGCACACACCATACCTGTAGTTGACACTACCACACCTCTAACCTCTCCCTCACCTATTGTGTTTTCCCCACCTGGAACAGTTTATGATAAATAAAAAAGGAACACACATTCACAGAAAAAATAATGCTTGTTTGATAAACAGTAAGCAAACAAAAAGTTTCTGTTCAGAAAATAATTTTTGAGGAAAAGACACTAAAATATTCAGAGTGGCAGTTTCTGGGTCATGCACACTTTTTTTTTTCTGCCTTCTATTTTCTGTGTTTCCTGAATTTTTAATATCAAATACATTGTGCTTAAATAAATGAAAAGAAAGGATTTTAAAAAAACCCTACATATTCTTTAAGACCTAGTTTGGGGTGGTAGGAAATTCTGTTTGTGATGGTAGAAAAGAACATGAGTTTTTAGTTATTCCAACTTAAGTTTAGACCCTGCTTCCACTACCTAGTAGCTAGTATCAGCTGTGTGAGTCTCAGCATATACATCTGTGAAATAGGATAATGCCTTTTTTAATAAAATGTGGGGGATAAAATATCCTCTCCATAAACTGCTTAGGATATTGCTACGCTGTGGGGATTAATACACTTTCATTCCCTTCCCTTTCTCAGCCTGCATGAAGTCTAGAGCCCTTTCAGAAAATCCTGTCTTCCTTTTGTGCCTCTATCATGGCCCTACTGTTTGCTGTGATGATTTTATGTGGAGTAACTCCTCAAAGGATGGAGAAATCACGAACGGGAAGGGTGGACACATTTGTATCTCCTGCATCTCGTCCCATGATAGGAACTTAATGAATAGAATGAATATTATTTGAACAGAAGTTAAATCATCAATATCTGTGTTGAAATGAAAATTCTGTTAGAGTGGGTCTGAGAATCCAAGAGCCAATGAAAAACAGACACAACGAGAACTAGAAACCCAAATGAGAAAGAGTAGCCATTTCAAACTCACTTGAAAGTCATAAGTATCAGAAAATTCAGAATTATGGCTCCCTCTCCCACTGTAACCTTTTCACATCACACATATGTAATAGAGGCCATAAAAGTTAACACGACATTCAGTAGTACACGTTACAAACAGATTGCACGATGTGGCTGAGTTACTGTGGCAATGGGAATCATAACCTTGAATTTCCTCACTTTTATGTATTTGTAATAGTATCAGCTGTTACTGTGCATTCCCAGCCTGGTTTGCTCTTCAAACTCAAACTGTATTTATACTTGGAATAAAAGGGAAAGAAGCTGCCATTTGCAAGGCCCTGAAACTGCCCTGTTCTCTGGGGTTTACAGGGCTTTAGGCGAGTTATCCAAGTGATCATTTTCCAGAATGATATTGGAGTAAATGGAATATTTTCACCTTAACAGTGCATTTTGCTTGCGTTTATCAAATAGTATTTCTTTTCCATTAAAATAAATGCTTTCAGACAAAGGCTGCATCATCTTGGTGGTGGTTGTTGACAGAGCCACATAGCTCAAGGAGGAAGCTCTGAGCTTGGATAAAATTGGGGAGGCACAGACCATAGGCTTCTCAGGTGGCGCTAGTGGTAAAGAATCCACCTGCCAATGCAGGAGACGTCAGTTCGATCCCTGGATCAGGAAGATCCCCTGCAGGTGGGCATGGCAACCCGCTCCAGTATTCTTGCCTGGAGAATCCCACGGACAGAGGAGCCTGGTGGGCTATGGTTCACAGAGTCGCAGAGTGGAACACGACTGAAGCGACTTACGACACGTGCCCAGACCATAGCAATGCCAGGTGCTCATTCAGTTCCTGGCCTCTACCCCTGCAGAGACTTTGCAGTGTTGCCTCAAGAAGAAGCCACCAGGGAGATGGGCATGAAATCTTAGGCTGGGTGGTGAACTGGTCTTCTGTCACAAGACCCTTTAAGACTCTCAGCTTGGATCTCACAAGACCATGAACTCTGTGCCCAGGGGAGTGGCCTCCGTTCTTTAAAAGGTGGGCAGAAAATGAGAAATGGCTGCCTTTCTGGTAGCCTGTCCTTCGACTAATGATTCCACTGCTTAGGACATTAACCCTTCATTGTTGCCTTAATTTTTCATTCTTGCTCCAAATCCTTCGTCTGTCTGCAATGCGAGAGACCCAGGTTTGATTCCTGGGTCAGGAAGATCCCCTGGAGAAGGGTATGGCCACCCACTCCAGTATTTCTTGCCTGGAAAATTCCATGGACAGAGGAGCCTGGTGGACTGCAGTCCATGGGTTTACAAAGAGTCAGACATGGTGGAGCAACTAACACTTTCACTTCTTTTCCCAAAGTAGAGAATGCACGAGACCTCTGTCTTTCGGGGAGTCTTCACAAGCCTGCGGATTGTGGTCAAGGTTTCCTCCGCACTGTCTTCTCTGGTCTAAATAAATCAAGGAGGCTGTGAGCCTTTCTTCTTAGGTCATATTTTCTTACCCTTTTATCAGCCTTGTCATTTTCTCCAAGAGGCTGCAAAGACTGCTCTCTGTGACATAAACACAGTCACCAGATGAGTAAGTGTCAGCTTAAAAACTGAACTCTAAAATAATTTTGAGTCCAAGATAGAACTTAGCTCCCAGGAAAGTTTTTTTGGTCTTTTAAAGCATTCATCCAAATTGTTATCAACAAAACAATCACACACACACACACACACACACACATTCAAGAATGGTGGAAAGATTGTGGTGCCCAAGGAGCTATTTATGTATTTATGTGCTCATGATAAATGGTCATAGCACTTGAAATGTTTTAAGCTCTTGAATTTTATTTTTTTCTTTAGTTTACTTTGGTGAATGTCTTTTGGTAATTCCTGTCAGGGTTCCATTTTGGAAAATTGCAAACACCTTCTTGGCAATACTTTAGAGGAAAATTCTAGGCATACATCGGCGTGAGGGCCAAGCAGCCTGTCCCTATAAAGGAGACAGTGAGGTCAGTAAAAGCTGTTCCCCCCACCCACTGGCCCGAAGGATGGGGGAGGGGTAAAATTGCTGCGTGAAATGCTCTCAACGTTTGTATGAACTTTCAGAAGTACAAAATCTTTTTCTGTAATCCAGAAATAAAGGGGGAATGGCAATAGTTTTATTCCTTTTGCAGGTACATCCAGATATGTGGTTCTGGGGGGAGAAGGGTGAGACAGAGAAAGTTGGGAATTTCAGTTCCACCAGTAAAATGATGTGACACATCCATCTTTCACTCTTGGCTCGTAGCACAAGGTATGAGTGAACATTTTCTACAGGGTTTATAAAAACTAGATTAAAATTTCCTAGATTTTTCTAGGAAATTTGATGAGCCTTAAGATTTCTCACTCAACTCATCAGAAGTCTTTAAAGCACAAACATTAAACCTATGAGAAGTGTCCAAACTTCTTGACAAAGGTGATTTGGTTCTGACTGGGGACATAGTGGTTATTCTTAACAGGCTCTGCTCTATTCATTTCTTCTGAAAGTACTATGGAAACTTTTGGGCTACTAGGGCTTAAGCTCTTGAACCCAAGAATCAAAGTAAATGGACTCTTCTTGACTGTTCATTTAGGTACCTCCAGTGCTACTTTCTTTTAAGACCACAAAAATTTCTGAAGGAGAATTACTTTGGTGCACTTGGTAAAGGATTACAGTACTGCCACGTGGGTTTACATGCCATTTATGTGCTGTTTGACATCTTATAATAAAGGTGTGTGACAGAAAGGAAAACACAAACTCATGAAGAGAGATGAACAATCACACAGGTGAAGAGAAGTCATGGTGGTTGGAGATGGTTCTATCAAGAATAATAGAAAGTTGGGAGAAGATTAGATTTGGCTGTGAGTAACAGAGAGCCCAAAGTAATGTGGACTAATATGACATAGATATTTACTTCTCTTTCCTATTAAGGTCCAAGGATAGGCAGTCTAGGTTAAGATGATGACTTGAAGATCATCCTGGCTCTTTCTATTATGCTTCTCTGCCAACCTTAGCTTGCACCTCATGGTCCAAAATAGCTGCTCAGGCTCCAGCCATCACATTTACCTACCGATAAGCAGGAAGAAGAAGAAAGCAACACATTACTTCCTCTTATGTCCTATCTGCCAGAAGTTCATTTATAGCTATACTTGATTGCAAGAGAATCAGGGAGATATAATTTCTATCCTGAGTATTCATGTGCCCAGGTGAAAATTAGGAAGAAATTCTATTTTTAAAAAGGGGGACAAGAGGTAGTCTAAACATGTATTCTTACAAAGAATTCCTGAAATTTATGTAAATTAGAGTATATTTATTAAATTTATCTGTAAATTATAGCCATACTAGAGTACATTTAGTTAAAATTTGAGGTTAATAACAATTATTAGTAATTGACCCATTTTCACTTGGTCAGAGGGAATGACTTTGAGGACTGCAAATAATTCTTCAAATGGCTGACTTCTGTGTCCCCCTTCCACTCCTCCTTGGCAGATCTGCCCCAACAGGGACATTGGACTAGAAATCAATGGCCTCTGTTTTCCGCAGCTCCCCTCAGCCCCTGGCTTGCACTGCGGCCTTGGGCCAGCCCTCCTTGCTGTTTGAACCTCAGTTTCCTTGTGACTAGAAATTTCACAGTAATGCCAACCTCAGTGGTGAATTTTCAGGCACACTCAAGGGACCATGGTGAATGAGGTTATTCTGTGCTCTGAGCCCTCATGCCATCCTCAACCCTCAGCATGCAGAGCTGATAATAGCCGTAAACCCTGGACCCTCCGAGCAGGCTCTGTAGGAAGCCTGCCCCGTAATCCACACGGTGGTCCACCTTTGATGGAAAAGGAGATTACAGGTGAGAGAGGAAGGGAGGTGCTTGAACGGCCCAGCTGGGCAGTGGCGGCCAGGACCTCAGCCTATTTCAGATGATTTCTGGAGCCCAAGAGTTGAAGTTTTCTGCTGGGCTAAGAATAACAAGCTTGGGTGAAAAGTCTCCTTTCACTTTTCAAACCTCTAAAAAATTTCAAAACTTTCACCATTTTCTGAGCTCAGCTTGGAGGTGATAAAGAAGAGAGTCTGACGGCCTTCCAGAGCATGTGGCAGGACCTGCTAATGGCTCGGGATGGTATGTTTATAAATGTGACGTCGGGGATAGACAAGGATCATCACTGCTTCCTTTTGTTTGTGCTTTAAACTACTAATTAAGGATACGGAGCTGTCTGGTGCATTTTTTTTTTTTCCAGTTCCACTGGTGGTTTGCAGACATTAATCAGAGAATTCAGATTTTTCTCAAGACCCTCAGGAATCCACCTGAATGGGCCGTGGTCCCTGGGCATCTATCTGTGAGCAACCCAGCCTACAGAGCCCGCTGTCCTGCATTCTACCCTCTGCGGCAGGCACTCCTTCCCTACAGGGTGCTATTCCTCGGACTCAGACATACCAAGACATCTGCCTTATCTTTGATTACTCATATCTTGCTGCAACCCAAAGCCCCAGAGCGCAACCCATTCTCTGTCCAGGTACGTCCGTCTGTCCAATCTCAGAAAGCTGGCTGCAGGTAGAGAACGTGGGCCCCTGGGGCAATGCCCGGGGGGAAAGATAAAAGGCACCCAAGTTGGCACGAATGAGTCTCTCAAGCAGAAACTTCTTGCTTGTGCCAGGCCAGATGGTTGTTTCACGTCTGTTCGAAGATGCTGAGCCCCACAGGCCGTGGGATTCCGAGGAAAGACCGTCTTATCTGGTTCCCTTTCGCTAGGTTTTCTGCTTGAGTACAGGAAAATAAGGGGCTTCCCAGGTGGCTCAGTGGGTCAAGAATCCGCTTGCAATGCAGGAGATGCAAGAGACAGGGGTTAGATTCCTGAATAAAGAAGGTCCCCTGGAGAAGAGCATGGCCACCCACTCCAGTATTCTTGCCTGGAGAATCCCATGGACAGAGGAGCCTATATTTCTTAGGGCTGCAAAGAGTCGGACACGACTGAAGCAACTGAGTGTGCATGCACGCGCAGGAGAATAAGACAAAGGAAAGAATTTGTCTTTGCTTTCTGGGCATGGGACCCCACAAGTTTTTCAGATGCCCTTTTGGAAATAAAATCATCCAGGCTCTGAAAACCCCTCAGTACCCCTTAGTTTCGGTCACCTCCTATTCTTAGACCCTGTGTTTCTGACAATCGGGGTGACATTCTCACCCAACACAGCACCCCCATTCTGCTGGATGCCCAGTGGCCCTGAACTGAGGGTGCAGTGGTCCAGGGCAGGCTGTGCCCCATGGAGGAGTGCCAAGTGGCTTCATTCGGGCTGAATCTGCCTCAAATTTCTTGAGTTTCTCTGGGTGGGATTCTAGACATTTCCCCCTCCACCCGAATGCCAGCTTCTGCCCAAAGGCAAGTGTGTCTGAACAGTTGGGCTGGATTTCTGCTGGGAACTTTGGGCTTCAGACGAAGATGAGCTATTTGCTCCATTACCTTCCCAGCTCTTGTCCCTATTCTGGGAGTCCCCTGATAGCATCATCTCCAGTCCCGGCTAAAGCCCTTTATGAGCAAGACCAGGAAAGATGGGTGATCATGCTCAGGGCTGGTAAAACCAGCAAAGGGCCCATTCAGTCTCCGAGGCAGGATGAAGAACCGTTTCCTGCTCCCTGCAGAGCACGCTGCCCCACCCCACTGCCTGGCTTTGCCAATCACTAGCTGAGTGACTTGGGGCAAGTTAATGACTCTCTTCTGTCTCAGCCTGTAAAATCAATAGTACCCATCGAATAGGGTTGCCAAGAGGATTAAACAAATTGATGCCTATCAAAGGGCTGAGTGCAGTGCCCGGCTCAGTAACTATCCGTTATGATTATTCTGAGAATCCATAGGAAATCAAGATCTGATTGATTCGTGAGAGATACGTTTAGCCTTGAACATGTTTCCTTAGGAATTAAGGACAGATGATTGAGTAAATCAGGCAAAATCTAGGACTTCGGTCCCTACTAAGGACCAAAGGAGCAGGACACAGATTTGAGGCTTAACCTGTCAAAACCTGTATGACTTCTCTCACTCATTCATTCATTTACTTATTCCATTTATACAACAAACATCTCTAGAGTGCATACTGGGGGTCAGGGACTGTGGAGAGTCCTGGGGATGCCATGATGAACATAGATTAATTCATGGTGCTTATGTCCTAAGGGAAAGATTGCAGGAGAAGAGGAGGCAGGTCATGGAAGAAAACAAGTATATGAACAAGTTCATTTCAGAGAGTGGTTAGTTATTCATGTCTGTGCAGCAAATGATCGAAAGCAAAATAGCTTAAAAACATCATTTGTTTGCTCAGGATTCTGCCATTGGGGCAGGGACTGGTGGGGACAGCTCCTCTTTGCTCCGCGTGGCATCGGCTGGCTCACTCCCATGGCTGGCCAGCTGTTGCCGGCTGTTGGCTTGCGGCTCAGCTGAGGCTGTAGGCCAGGGGCTTAGTTTTCCTCCAGGTGGCCTCTCCATGGGGTTGGGTTGGCGTTTTCACCGTGTGGTGGCTGAGGTCGGCGAGGGAGTGAGCTAAGATGAGTAGAAAGAGGTATGGGAAACCACCAAAGGGTCCAGGCAGGGGAGGAATGCAACCTGATTGGGTAATGGCAAAATCTCTCTGTGCCTCACTTTTTTCATTCACAAAAGGAGAGGCCTGCCTGTTTCACCTCTCAGGTCTCTTTCAGCTAATTTTTCCCAAAAGAGAACCAGCCCTTTGGCAGCTGCAGTTTCTGGATTTGGGCCTCTCCGCTGCACTGTCTTACCTATAGAGCAACGAGAAGCAGAAGTCTTCCTGAATGCTTTATGAGACAAGACACAAACTCATTAAAGAAGGAGTCTTCAGTCCATTCTCCAGGCTGTTTTGTGAGCCTCACCATCAAGCACAAAACTGCACACAATGGATATGAAAGGCAGATGTTTAAGTGAAGGCTCTTTTGAGCAAAAAAGAAGGACTACCAGTCATCAAAGAATTCCAGAAGGCACAGTTCCTCGAGTCCAGACAAGACCAGCAAATAAAACCAAATTCCAGTGAGCTAGTATTACCTGATGTTTGTTAGTCTGAGATGGGGGGGGGGGGATCAGAATAGAAGTTTTCTTTAGAACTTAATTAGATTGAGATGGTTGCTCTGCTCCTTAAAGGGGGGAGCTGAGCATTTAACATTACAGCAAAGATCTTTTTCCCCAGGTCTCTGTAAGGGGAGCCCCGACCCTATCAAAATGTGCGATAAGAAAGTTACATGTGTCATTTTGAACTAGTTCAAACCAGCTAGGCTGCTCCCTGCTCTGAGCTGCTGGCTATTAGCTGTCATCCAGCCTGGATGTGAGACAAGCAGGTGGATAAGAGAGACATCATCTCGTTAGGACCTGCAGGAACAGGCAAGCGGGGTGCCTATCAGTGGCGCTCATCTCCGAGGCAGGCTCGGACTCCAGCACGAAGCACCAGGTTAGATTTTTTTTTTTTTTTCATTTCAATGACATTTTTTGGGAAAGTTTCAGATTTAATCCTCTCCCAGGATAGAGTTATTTCAGTTGCCACTGATGCTTCCGATAAATGAGACAGGGTTTCATTTTTTTCTTTGCTACCAAGGCATCTAATTTTATAAAAGCCTTCAACAATGCAATAATTTATTGTAGCAACAGGATGGCTACGTGCAAAGACTTGTCTGCTTTTCTGTTAATTTTCTAAAGGAATCTCTTCCCCTCGTCACTGAGAAGCTGTGCGTGCCTTTCTCTGTGGGTTTCATTAAGACTGTTTGAAGTCATGATGGCAAGATCATTACAATGTTTTTGAAAGATAGTGGGTTTCAAAGAGTTGTACTTAAGAGACTTAAAAAGCTTCATCAACTTAATTCCGGCTACTCTTTCAGAGCTGTGATCTGGAGACGCTGTAATTGGTATTATTTTCTTTACAACCTTACCCTCAACTACTGTTGTTCTCATTACTCCTATTCCTCTTCTGCAATGACACCTGTTATACGAAATTTAAAAATATGTTAGAGACTAGAATCTTCCAAGGAATTCAGAACCAATGTAGGAATGACTGCATCCACATACAGACACACACACACACACACAAATGGGGTTACTGTACACGTCTGTACAGAAGGGTAAACTGAGCAGAGGATCTTTGTGATAGTTGCTCAGTTGAGTCCAACTCTTTGCAGCCCCATGGACTGTAGCCCACCAGACTCCTCGGTCTATCGAATTTTCCAGGCAAGAATACTGGAGTGGGTTGCCGATTCCTTCTCCAGGGGCTCTCCTGACCCAGGTATTGAACCCACATCTCTTATGTCTCCTGCATTGGCAGGCAGATTCTTGACCACTAGCACCACCTGGGAAGCTTTTTAAAAAAATTACTTCCAAGAAATATTTTTATTTATTCATATTTATTTATTGATGTATTTTTTGCCACACAGCGTGTGGGCTCTTAGTTACCCAACCAAGGATTGAAACCATGCCCCCTACAGTGGAAGCACAGAGTCTTAATCACTGGACTTCTAGGAAAGTGCCATTTTGATTTTATTTACATAATTTTTTTGAAGGCATCTAGCTTAGACAGCTTTTCTTACAGTCATGCCATGGCCATGCCAGGGGTAGGGTTAGTGTTGTCATACGTGAGATGTCTGTACAGGAGTTAGTGAAAGCATTTGCATATGTCCCCAGTTTTGAAGTATGGGAATAGAGGGGAGGAAAAAAAAAGGAGGTCCTTTTTGAACCTCAGAGGCAGGATTGGGGTTTTCTGCTAAGAGGGAGGGCAAGGAAGGCAGGTTGGAGCCAGGCAGTTTTGGGAACAAGGAAATAATTCTCACAAGTTCCTAAGCTTGATCTTGATGTACACGGAAGGGTTATATTTGCATTATAATCATTTCAGTCTGTGATTGAAACATCTTCTGCCTCCGTTTTGCAGAGAAGTTAAGTCAGGCCCCAAACATGTCAATTAGCTTGTCCAAGCTCATAAAGAAAGACGGTGAATTAGGATGAAAGTCATGCTATTCCCAGTCTTGGCTTAACCAGCTGGGTTTTTCTGCCTGTCCTGGTGGGTGTTAGAAAAGAAAAAGAAGTTGGTGGAGATTGCATAAACCAGGGGCGCCTCTTCTGCCTCTTGGCAATGTGTTTATCACAGGTATTCTGCAACGAATGCTTTGGTGGTTGAGCCAAATTCCAAACCCATTCAGGGTATGTTATTTCACAAGTTGGTCTAGACCTAGAACTTCTGATAGTAGAGTAGATATGGCTCCTCCAGCCAAACGTGTCTTGTTGATTTCTGAAAAGCTGGAGGGTGGCGTGGGAGAAGATGGCAATATGGGGGTCATAGGACAAGAGATCGGGTTCTTGTAGAAAAACAGTACTTTTGACAAAGAGCAAATGAATCAAAGATATTATTAGTTGCTCGGTAAATTTTTTTTTATTAATTTATTTTAATTGGAGACTAATTACAGTACTGTGATGGTTTTTGCCATACATTGACATTAATCAGCCATGAGTACACATGTGTCCCCCCATCCTAACCCTCCCCACCTCCCTCCCCACCCCATCCCTCTGGGTTGTCCCAGAGCACCAGCCTTGGGTGCCCTGCTTCATGCATCGAACTTGCACTAACATCGAAAGTGGGGGAATGTTACAGGAAGACATACTGAGGAAGAATGTCTCTTCCACTGTGCAGATGTCTTTAAAAATGCCTTGTGCCCTCTCTGACACTCAAGCTATTGATGTTGCTAAATCCACTCCTCTCAGTGGATTTTAACTGCTTTTAAACTCAGTGGATTTTAACTGCTTCTCCACCCAAACTCCTCTCCGAGTGATTGTTTCATTTGGATGAGCCCCGTGGCTCCTTAATCAAACCTTGCAGTCAGTGCAATGGTCTGGGATTGCCGCCCACCCACCCACCCCCCAGAGTGGGCAGCCATATGCTTTTCCATTTGGAAGTTTCCCTTCATGATCCCCTTATTTAAGATGAGAGGGTCTGGAAAGAATTTTTTGAATGAGAAAGAGAGAGAGAGAGAAGTGAAAAATACTACGTCGTGAAGTGCTATTTTTGCCTTTAAAAACATACACTCTCAGACCCACACAGTGGACCGTTCTGGAAACATATGAGCTCAAGTCATAGCCAAGGTCTCTGCCTGGTAAGAGCCCTTCCTACCCGAAAGGGACCGCTTCTTAATAGCTGCATTCATGGGAGTTAAAATTAAATTTCTGTGTGTTGATGTAAAGCCAGCTTTCCCCTCAGGGCTATTTATTTTAAAAATCTAAAATAGTCAGGGGTCTGCAGCATATGCTGTAACGTAAGCGAACTGGGGTCTGTTCTCCAAGCAAAGCCCTCTTTGTGCTGGCCTCTGTGCCTTAATGCCCTCCAGGAGGGCCCTGGCAGCCCCTTGGCTTCCCCTTCAACATGTGGCAAGCTCAGGCAGTTTTCAGACTTGCCTACAAGGGCAGTTGTTCAAGATGTTCATACCTGGAGGTAAAGGCTGTAATAAACAGCGCTGGCTCTGGTCTGCCGCCTTAGGATGGAGGGGCAGGGGAGGGGGTGGTTGTGGCAGAATTGGTCCTGCGTGTGGGATCACTTTTCCTTCAGCGTCCAAGGCTGAGATGAATGCTGTGTTTTAATAAATTGTTTTAATTGACTCAGTTTTAAAAATTAAAAATAAATATTAGCAAAAAAAGAGGAGGCCATTTCTAATAATGCCAATACATAAAGCTAGGAAGTGGCGCAAATCTTATAAATGCAAATGTTTAAAATCTAGATTTGAAGAAAAAACAGTAGAAGCACAAGGCATACGTCTCCCCTGCTCCTTTGGATGGAAAAGAAGAGTAAGTGAGACTCCTTAAAATGCCTTTGGAAGATCCCAAACACCTTTCAGTCAAGGAATGAATAGCATCAACCATGGCGGGAAACAAGATGGATCTAGTGTAGACGCTGCCTCTGCAAACCCAGCCAACCTCTCCCCCTGCCACGCAGTTATAGTCTGTCTTCCCGACTTGATTGTCACTTGATTTCTATGCTTGAGCTTTTCATTTTACTCAGAAGAAACCTGGACAGATGATGGGAAGATTTGCTTTTCCCCATTCTCAGAAACCACTCATGTTTGCTCCTCCCTAGGCAAATATTGGTTAGGAGATTTAACAGATGAGGTACTGGGGATAAGGCCGTCTGAAAAGAAAGCACTTGTAAGTGTAAAATGACTTCCTCTTGTTGATGGGGAGGTGATTTCATTTTTTATTGAATAATTAGTAATAGCTAAATGATGCTGAAGCTGAAGCTCCAATACTTTGGCCATCTGCTACGAAGAGCTGACTGATTGGAAGAGACCCTGATGCTGGGAAAGATTGAGGGCAGGAGGAGAAGGGGGTGACAGACGATGAGATGGTTGGATGCCATCACTGACTCAATGGACGTGAGTTTGAGCAAACTCCAGGAGATAGTGAAGGCCAGGGAAGCCTGGCATGCTGCAGTTGAAAAGAGTCAGAGACAGCCTAGCGACTGAACAACAGCACAAAATGCCCTCTACCTGTTCATTGTATTGGATATATTGGTTGGATAAACCCAAACAAACTTTTTGGCCCACTCAGTATTATGCAATTGCCTGAGCGTGTGAGTTTCTGTATTATCACCGATGGTGTCTCCCTAAACTCTTTTAGCAATGCACCTAAGTGGAGACAGTGCATTTGCACAGACTGTCCACAGCCCAGGTAAAGATATGCACGAAGGGAAAAGACTCTTCTGGGGTGACGGCTTCTGCAGAACCCCAGTTTACCAGGTTTATCCAGAACTCTCGAGCGAGGAGGAGAAGCCGCGGCCCTCATGGGGACTGAGTTTCCCCTTCCTTTGTGCCTCACTTGGGATCCATGAGTGATCGGTGTACAGGGAGTGACCTCCTTCTTCGGGCAAACTGAACCAAGTTGAAGCTGTAAAAGCAGGACCATAAATCAGCTCCGATACAATGGCAGAGTTCTTGAAAGCACCTAAAAGCCCCCTCTGCATTCCTTCTAGTTAATGAGCAACAAGGTAGATCCCAAGTCAAGGGTTTGCTGGAGGCCAAGTTAGAAGCAGATGATGGATATGCAAAAAGCGGTCACCCGGAAAAATCTGAGCCACCTAGAGAAACACGACCAACTTCAAAGGCCTCCTAGGCTTTCTCCTACACAATGCTCTGCTGGCTGAATAAGCTGGATTTAAAAAGGAGCTGGGTTCTTCAATGGAATGGGCTGTTAGGACACATTTTGTGCCTACTCTCTCAATGGGGACTTTCTCTTAAGAACTGTCTTTAAATCTTCCCCTTGCAGTGTTGTGCGGCTTCCCGGTGACATGGTGCAAAGCTGGTGGTGGCCTCCTCTTCTCACAGTTTGGAGGCCCTCAGGTTCCCTTGTTACCCCTTTCCTGGGACTCCCAGGGCTGTTCGTTACAACTTGCTCCTTCTTTAGCCTTTCAGGTGGGCTGAGACCACGTAGGTCTTCATGGAAGATGAAACTGAAATAGATTCTTGCTGGTAGATTGAAACTCTGTAGGAGTTTTTCTTTCTCTATGAGATGATGTGCTCCAAGCTTCTGAAACAGGAGAAAATGGGAAAATCAGATTAAATAGTGAGTCCCCAGTCTGTTTGATCATGTTTGTGTGTGTGATTCTAGTCTATTGGTCTTCTTTTATCACATTTTTGTGGGCTTACCAATAAACCACGTAACTTTAAATTCATTCTGCTTTTTAGAAAGAATTCTTATATACTAATTAATGTCTGGACACAATACACACCAGACATATCCCCCCAAACCATCAATAATGCAGGGACACATTAAACGATAACAAAAGGTCCATGTAGGTATTTTTTTGTCTCTTCAGAAAAAAAAAAAAACACAGCACTCTCCCCCTGGGCAATGTATGTACCACATTTGAGTAAAAGCATTTACCTAGAGAGATACGGATTTAATGACATAAAGACAATGTGCGCAATAGTTTTACTTTTTGAAGTGCCAAACTCTCATCATGTTTATTAAAGAAACATGCGCTGACTCAGCTCCACAGAATGTGCCTAGCACAGTTTTGTGCTGCGGGTGACACCCACGGCTACTAGTCCCTTAGTGTCATCAGTTGTGAGCCATGGTGTTTTGGTTTATACCACCCGCTGGCCAGCACGTACAGATGGTCTGGGCCAGTGCTGCTGCTGTGGACTCTTCTCTGAGCTCTCCTTGCTTAATCCTCAGTGATCAGGTCTGTTCTGTGTAAAATCATTCTCAAAACCCCCAGCTTGGCTCGCACAGGCATTCAGGAAAGGCAAGTTCCCCTAACAGAGGGATACTTAACCAGGGGTCCCCGGACCCAAAAAGTCCATGTATGGACTTTAGAGTTGCAAATCACCAAGTGAGATTATATGCACAGTTTTGTATGTGGAGAGATGCTTGTGAGGTTGGGAGCTTGTAGGTCTCAGTGGATTCTCAGAGGAGTCTGAGTCCTGCCGAAAGTTCATGGCCATCACTCCAGCTGGTTTCCCACCTCCAATTTCATTCTCTTTCCAGTCCATCCTGTATATTACATTAGTGCAACATCTAAAACCTACTTTGCACGTCTTATGCCCCAACCCAAAGCTTCCAAGTCTCCCTTACCTGCAGGATGATGTATTCTCTTGCCCCCACTGCCCTCCTGATTCCATCTCCCACTGTTCTTCTCCACAGCTTTTCTTCTGGACTCCCTCTACTCATTATTTCGCCAACTCACACGTGGTCTTTGCAGTCTCAGTTACTTGCCTTGTCTCATCCCTTCCCCACATTTCAATCCTGCAACTCCTTTAAAGTCAGACTGTTTCACTAAGACTTTCTTCCCTCACCAACAATCTCACTCCTGTCCATAAGTTTGTATCCTCTGAATATGATCCCTGAGGCCTACAGAAACTTCAGTGTGGGTTTCCCAGTACTGCTCAGGAGGCCATTTGGGAAGTTTGGCCTTTGGATTGTTCTCGGTAGAAGTCTGGAATCTGAATAGTTCCACCATATTGCATAGAAGGGCTTCCCAGATAGTGGTAGTGGTAAAGAACCTGCCTGCCAATGCAGAAGACATAAGAGACATGGGTTCGATCCCTGGCTCAGGAAGATCCCCTGCAGGAGGGCATGGCAACCCGCTCCAGTATTCTTGCCTGGAGAATCCCCATGGACAGAGGAGCCTGGAGGGCTACTGGCACAGAGTTGGACACGACTGAAGTGACAAAGCAGCACAAAACTTTAATCCTAAACTCCCTCTTGCAATTTTACTTATTTCACACCATTAACCTTTCATGTGTATGTTTTGTCATCCAGCCTGGATTATCAATTTCCTGAAGATGAAGTTCCATTCATTCATTCTCTCATTTATTTGTCCCCCCAGACATGTATTGCATGTCTTTATGTGATGGAGCACCGAGACTGGTGTTGAGCTTCGGCTCCCACTACACCTGGACCAGTTCTATACACAGAGAGCATACTCAGTGAAGAATGAATGAATGAATGAATTAGGGTTAAATTGAGCCATTTCAGGAGTGCTTGAGAACCTCTGAAATGAATAGGAGCCAGAGTTTCTCTTGGTTTCTGGAGCCAAAGCAAACCCCTCAGGCATGGTGGTTCTTAAAATGGACCTTCTGGAAGGCTCAGTAAGTCCCAAGCAACAATTTCTTTCTACATCCAGGGAGACCATTTTCTGCTGACTCTGCACCATTCATGGCAGGTTTCTGCCTTCGCTGGCTCTCCTTGGCTCTTTCTTTCCCGAAGATGGCTAGGAGAGAGCAGGATCAAAGCCCACCCTGTCATGAGAGCTTGCAACTGATGGTGAGGAAAGAAAAAAGAAAACATGACTCCATTCTTCCCACCAGAGCTTTCTCGCATCCTCGCTCCTCGGGGCCCACAGCCACACTAGTGTTTCTGACGATGTTCCTTCCTGAAGAAGCCCACCTCTGGGTACAGGGGACAGGGGGACGTGGGGTGAGTGGCATCCATGCAGGTGGTGGGCTGAGGTTGTACAGCTTCAGGTGGGCCCGGGAACAGAGTGATGGGTGCACAAGGCTTTCAGAGACTGCCTTGGAAGCCCACGTGTTTGTCTTGGCCGGGTCCGTGGGCACCTGGGCATCTTCCATGAGAGCCGGCCAGGATGTTGGTTTGGTTCCTCGGCCTTCCGTCTTGGTTTGGGGTGGATTCAGTTGCTCTGCTCCCTTCAAAGAGGGGACACAGCCCCTGAGACTCTGGGGCGTTGGCGAGCCTGAGTTCTGTAAGCTGCATCCAGGAGGTATGGGGGCTGGTCTCCACTGCCTGGGATTCTGTTCTCTTTGGTGCAAACCAGAACCAGAGGGCTGGCTGGGCTCAGAAGGCCCCGAAGTCTGCTGTTATTGCTTCTCACCTCCCGCTCTTTCCTGCCAGTAAAAATAAGAGAGTGAAACGACTTAGATGCTGGACCTCCCTCAAGGCAAGTGTGTGCCGGGAAAGAGACAGATTGTGTCTGTGATTTCAGCATATCTTTACAACTTAGGCCTCAGTTCTCTTGATTTTTTTTTTTTTTACAGAAGTCCCCTGCAGAGGACCTGAGCAACTACTTTCAAAATAATGTATTAAAAATATACTGCATCACTGTTGGGTTGGGACCACTGATTGCATGTTCCTTGTTGGAATAGGGAAAAGTCACCTTTTACTCATTAGAAAATGGATCAATGTGAATATACGGTTGGCTGCCTTTTTATTTTACTGTGGTAAAATACATATACTCTTAAAATTTATCGTCTTAATTATTTTACACTGAATGATTCAGTGGCACTTAATGCCACCATCGTATCTACTTCCAGAACATTTTTTATCACCCCTAGAGGAAGGGTGGTACCCATTAAGCCATTATCCTTCCATCCTCCCTCCCCCCACCTCCTGGCAATCACTAGTCAGCCCTCTGTCTCCGTGGTTGACCCTCTTCTGGATACTTCATGTAAATATGTGCCCTTCGGTGGATGACTTCTTCCACTGAGCATAATAATGTTCCCAAGTTTATCCATGTTGCGGCATGTGTCAGAATTTCATTCCCTTTTGTGGCTGAATGTTTACCCTGTGTTTGGAGCTCAAGTTATTTTGTCTCCCTTGAATTTCCATTTCCACTGCCATCTTCACTCTGGCTTAAGAACTTCTGATGTCTTGACACAACTGAACTTGATTCCTTCCAACTCACTTCCCTCCAACTTGTCCGGCAACACCCACAACCACATCTGAGGATGACGTATACTAGGGCCCCTTGAAGGGCTGGTCAAAATCATAGCTTCCAGCACCACCCACACCTACGAAGCACACTCTTTGGGAATGGAGACAGAGGACCTACATTTCTAACAAGTTCTGGTCACTCTGATGTACGCATGTGAGCACCAGGGCTGTGACACAGGGCTGGCCAGCTCCCCCCTGAACCCCAGCCCAGGATCCCTTAGTCAACTGCAATGGCTGGGTTTCGTCTCCATCTACACCCACTGGAAATCCAGCTCAAAGGCTGCATCTCCTGTAATTCAGGAAACCTTCCTCAACTCTTGACCTGAAGCCATCTCTCCTAGACCATGAGCTCCCTGAAACAGAATCCAGGCTTCTCTTCACATCCCTTGAATAACATTCATCCCTTGAGGAACACTCGATGAGTCCTTCCACACGGTGCTATCCTGGGCGCCTCTAATCAATCACCTCATTTACTCTTCACAGAGTACCAGCAAAGGCAGTGTCACTATCCCCAACCTCGAAGAACTACCATTCCCAGGAAATGCCAGAGTGTTTCTGCTCAGTGGCAGGCAGAGATGAACCCCTCAGCCTAAATCATGGAGGGGTGCACCAGTGAGTGAAGCCTGTGAAAAAGGGTGTCTTAAACTCACAGGGAATAAAAAACTGTTAGGTGGTGGTGGTAGGACAATCATTTAAAAACAAGAATTAATGTCTGGGCTTCCCAGGTGGCACTAGTGGTAAAGAACCCTCCTGCCAGTGCAGGAGACATAAGAGACATGGGTTTGATTGCTGGGTCAGGAAGATCCCCTGGAGGAGGGCATGACAACCCACTCCAGTATTCTTGCCTGAAGAATTCCATGGACAGAGAAACCTGGCAGGCTGCATTCCACAGGGTTGCAAAGAGTTGGACACGGCTGAAGAGGCTGATCACAGCACAGCACACGTAGGTAACATCTAAGGAAAAGCTGTGTCCATGCTTTCCATCCCAGTCCCGCACTCTGTGCCTCCCCCAAGCCCGAGTGGTTTTCTCTATGCCTGAGGCTTCCTACATGGAAGGCGTACACCTTCATTCCTGCCTCATCTTATCCACATTTCAATCATTCTGCGCCCAAAGCCCACAGTATGAGCCATTCACTATGAAAAAAGCACAAGTTAATTCAAGGAGCTCCAGCAGCACGGCCCATGTGACATGTGGCTCACATGGGCCCTGCCCAGTTGGACTAGCACAGGGCTTAACCTGGGCCAAGAAAGTAAAGCTTTGAAGGAAAATGGCAGCTTTCCTTCCCACGTGAGCCAGCACCTCCACTCCCAGGCATGTCCCGCAAAGAACTGGAAACCGGAACTCAAACAGATACTAGTACATCTGTGTCCATAGCAACAGTGCCATTCACAATAGTCAAAAGGTGGTAACCACCCGAGCGTCCTTCGTGAACGGACAAACAAAATGTGACGAATCCAGAGAACAGAATGTAACTCAGCCTTAAAAGTATTGCCACTGCTGTAACCTGGATGCATCTTGGAAACACGATGCTACGTGAAATAAGCCAGACACAAAGGGGCAGATGTTGTATGATTTCACCTAGATGAAAAATCTAGAGGAGGAAAAATTCATAAAGATAAAGCAGATAAAAATTTACCTACTTTACCTGTGGGAAGGAGGAATGCAGAGTTATTGCTTAATGGGTACAGAGTTTCTGTCTGAGGTGATGGGAAAAATTTTAGAGATAAGGGTGACGTTTGCCTAACATTGTGAATGTAGTTAATGCCACTGAACGGCACATTTAACATATGATTAAAACGGTAGACTTTATGTTACTTGTTGTTGTTGTTGGTTAGTCACCCAGCTGTGTCTGACTCTTTTGCGACCCCATGGGCTGTGGCCCATCAGCTATTGTCCATGGGATTTCCCAGGCTTGAATACTGGAGTGGGTTGCCATTTCCTTCTCCCGGGGATCTTCCTGACGCTGGGATCAAACCTGTGTCTTCTGCATGGCAGGCAAATTCTTTACTGCTGAGTCACTGGAGAAGCCCTTATGTTACTTTTACTTTACCAAAAAAAAAAAGAAAAGAAAAAACCAACTCAGTTTTCCTTTCCAGCTACTCTAATAAAATAAAGAACTGTGGATTTGACAGATTCTGTTACGGGATCCTTGTGTCTTAGGTCCTCTTTGAGTAGGGTCTATTAGGAGCTCCCTGCTGTTGAAATCATAATCTGTTTAACCTCCTATTCCCCTGCCCCAGCTGCTGCGATCTGGAGAGAAAGAAATCCTCTGGCTTCCTCTGAATGGCCCAAGGGAGAGCCTTGCCCAGCCAAGAGGGCAGCCCCTGCCCCAGCAGACCTTTCAGAGGGTCTCCATCTGCACAAGGACCCCAGGGCACCTCCTGTCCTGGGATCAGAGTTCTGGCTGACTGTCCTGCGATGACCACTAAAATGGATCATCATTTCATTGTTAGAAGTTCCCCCAGCAACCTTCAGCCTGTGTCCTTACAGGACCTGTGGAATTTTTAACAATGAAACGAGGAAGTTTTAAAGAAATTTCCAAGTCTACCCCAGCCTTGGGAATACACCTGTGATGACTCTGCACCCCTGGCGTGGCTCAGTCTTACACATCCCACAAGCAGGGAGGGCAGGGACCAGAGCTGGGAACAATCATTACCGGGCAGCAAGGCCGGTGGTAAGGTTAATAGCTGTTCTGAAATACAACCACTATTCAGAGCATGTGCTTAATAATCTTCAATCAGCTCTCGTTTATTTGCATGTCAAATCGATTTTACATGCAAAAAGCATCTCTCATATAAATTAAATGCTCTATCAAAGCCCTCCACGCTTCCAAAAAGCCTCAGGCACTCACTTCAGGCTCTTTGGAAAAAACTTAACGCTAGGTTAGGTTTCCTGTAAAGTCATGTACAGATGTTTGGTTTTAATTTTTATTATTAGTTTGTCAAGGACATATGTAGATTTATTACATGCCAAGAATTGTTCCAAAATTTTTCACTAGTATCACTTCACTGATTTCTCTCCGCAATACTGTAAGACAGGTTCTGTTATTTTCCTCCATTGTACAGATGAGAAAACCAAGGCCCAGGCCTCTCTAATAGTGATGGCACAGACTGCAAGGACATCTCTTAAGATGGCAGGTAAGATACCAAACAAGCCCACTCTTTGGGAGGTTCAGCACCCCGTTTCCTCCTGTTGATTATGTTCTTATAAGGTCCAGGACAGTCCACTAAAGGACAAGGCAAGAATAGGTCTGCTGCCTGGCTCTCTCTTTGACTTCCCCTCATCTCCCTGGTTTCCAGGGAAATTGAGGGAAGGGAGAGAGGGAGGGGCTAGTGTCTCCACCTGCCCTTTTGTCAGGAAAAGATGGCAGAGGGGAAATAAGAGTTTTCAGAACAAACCCAGCATTGGTACTATCAACTTGAGGGTCCTATCATTTTCAGAGCAGCGCTGAAATTCCTGGTAATTCCAGTATCTGAGAGCCCTTTCAAGAGGTGATCACAATGCCATTGTTTTAAATCTGAATCAGGGCTGTGGATTGTCCCCATGCTTGTTTCCTGGTTTGGATGTTGCGCTTGAGTGATGTAGGATGTTATCGTGGGGGAAGTAGGGTGAAGGGTACCTGGGCCCTCTCTGCGCTATTTTTGCAGCTTCCTGTGTATCTATATTTATTTGAAAATAAGGTCTTTTTTTAAATGCCATTGTTTAAGAAGCCCGGGAACTGTAGCTACTTCTCCAGGCTTGTGCTGTTTCCCCTAGCTGTGAGCTCACAACAAGCTGATCTCTGTGATGGACCTATTGGCAGTCTCTGGGCGGAGCTCACCTGTTTCAGAGGGTGACCCCCTGCTTGGCACCAGTTCCCTGTTTCCCTAGATGAGGGTTCCCCTTTTTGCTCTGGAGGCCAGGACATTGTTAACTGCATCCCTGGGCGCCACCAGAAGCCTGCAGGGCTTTCCCATAAATCTCAGGCCATCAGCCCTGCGCCTCCCCTCCCCCACACAGAGCCTGCTGCACCTCCCATCCCTACGGTCCCCTGTTGGGCATCTGACATGTGCTGTTTCATTCATTTCTCTCAACCTCAAGAAAGGAGCTTGACTGGGAAGTGTGGGTGTCTGGGGGAGTCCCAGGAGGTGGGACCGTGGAAGCTGGGGTGAATAACAGACCATCTACAGGCCAGGACTAGAAAATTCTTTCCGGGGGACACTGAGGTTGGACTGTCATGCACAGACTGGGGTTCTAGTAAGTATTCCGAGGCCCAGAGTCATGAGCCTCATGGTAAACATGGAAACGAAATTCTCAGGCAGCAGTAAAACGGCCTGCCCGCCTTCTCCATGCTTCAAACACAAGGGGCTGTTATCTTCCAGGGGTTCTGAGAAGCCTGTGAAATTTCTTCTCCTATTTTTGTGGCCAGGCTGCAGGAGATGTATTCACAACCCTCTACTTACAGACATTAACTACCTAAGACTCTGGATCCAAATTGATTTCTCTCCCCAAAGCCTGGCATTTGGAGTTAGATCTCTTCTTCCTGGGACGTTGTGACTCCAATCATGAAATCCCTGAATGCGGGGCATGGAGATTCCACGGGGATTTGATCTGGCTAGAAAGCCTTGGAATCAGAGGCAATTTGTCACAGGCCACTCTGTATTAAACCCCCAGGGGTCAAGAGGATGAGTCTAGAAATTCCAAAGCTGGGGGCCAAGGGTCAGGAGGCACTGTGTTACCTCTCAGATGTCCCTTCTCTCTGTCTCACTTGTATTCAGCTTCAGAGTTTAGGGTCTGCTATTGCTTCTGGAAACATGACACCCCAAGTTCTTGTGGCTTCGTCTCCTGTTGTCCTGAGGGGCCAGGATAACTTTCTCCCAAAAGGAGCCTGTGGATTCCTTCCAACGCCCCCACCTTCTCCGTTGGAGCCTGATCCCCTGTTTTTGCCTTCTCTCTGCCCTTTGATCCACTGATAACCAAGGTGTCCCCCCAGCCCAGCAACAGCCTATGTGTGTTATGTGTGTTAGTTGCTCAATCGTGTCCGACTCTTTGCGACCCCATGGGCTGTAGCCCACCACACTCCTCTGTCCATGGAATTCTCCAGGCAAGGATACTTGAGTGGGTAGCCATTCCGTTCTCCAGGAGACTTTCCCAACCCAGGGATTGAACCCAGGTCTCCTGCATTGCAGGCAGATCCTATACCATCTGAGCCACTAGAGAAGTCCAACACTTCCCTGGTGGCTCAGACGTTAAAGAATCTACTTTGTGTAATTCCTTTCCCACAGATGGCAGGGCAGCTTTCGCAGGCTGTGCTTCTAAATTTTAACCTCCAGTCTGACTGACCGTGTCTCACGTGGTGCGGCTACGTTAGGGCCTAAGGTGGATGCTGTAATCTTCCTCCTGATGGGCTCCTGTCTTGGACCCTAAGCAACCTGAGCACAGTGAGGGCAGTCCTTCTGATAGGAGCTAAGACACACACTCTCTGGCCTTAATGGAGGAAGGTGACCCCAGTGCTGCTTTAGGGAGCAGCAGGAGGATCCTGGTCTGAAGCTTGTGTGCTCCCAAGGTGGTTTTTTTGAAGGATCCAACATGTGCCAGACAGTATGCTGAGCCTGTTAAATGCTTATTTCCTTTGACTCACATAATATCCTATCAGGCCAGAACTATTGTTCCTTTTTTACACATAAGGAAATTAAGGCACAGAGTGGTCAAGTAAGTAGTCTAGGGTCACACAGCAATGGTCAGGATTTGAACTCACGCTGTACCTTTCATGCCAGACATCCTCTCACATGGGTAGGCAAATGTAGCTCAGGCCAGTGAGCATGTGAGCAGCCTTGATGCTGAAATATGGGCCATTTGAAGAACCCTGCCAGGAAGAGCATCCTGGCTTCTCCCTGGTTAAGGTCACCCTTGCTAGTGATGTTCTTCAAGGAACGGTTTCATCTTGCTCAGTGACTGCAGAGCCTGTCACGTTAGGGATGATAAGAAGCCCCTTTGCTCCAGGCTCAGATTTGCTTCCACTCCCTTAGACCTGTTTTTGCAGGAGCAGCCTGGCAGCTGGGCTGTTCTATAAAAGTCAAAGCAGTACCCACGAAGGGGGGTTGTTTTCCCCTTCCGCCCCTCCGGCGCCCTGGTGTCCTTCCAAAGCAGCGTATGAGCTCCTAGCTGCTTGGAGCAGCGGGTCTGGGAAGAGAAGCTCCCCTGGCCCCTCCCTGGACGAGCCTGACTCATAGCATTTGAGGAGGGGGAAGGACGGGGGAGGAGGGAGCCCTCTACACCTGCCTGTGCCTTTGGCCGCATCCTGGGAAACGTTCCGACCCCACCCAACTGCACAAAGACTTAAGTCTCTGCTCAGCCCAGTTCGGGGCATGGCCCAGGGGGCTGCTTCTGCTCTGGGCTCCCAACATGATGGGACAAGCCCGGAGCCTGAGGACAGGTGGCCTCAGTGTGTGCCTCAAGTTCAGAGCTGTGCCTGGCATCATCCTCTCCTTTTCAGATGTGAGTCCTGCCTGGCCGGCTCCCCTCAAGCTGGGGTCTGCAGGGAGATGGCTGGGGGCTGTCATCTCACTCCTTCCTGATGTTACCCACCTGCCTGTGGCCCACCCCTGAGCTGGGACGGGGAGTCTGTCCCCCCCTGCCTGGGAGCGGTGCCCCACTGCCGCCCCCCAGCTGTGTTATGTGTCTGTCTTAACTTCCCACAATTCCTGCCATAAATTACTACTGTGGGCTCAGCTCCAAGAAAGCTGGCGAGAGTGGGCAGTCGGTCTGCATGGAGGCCAGCAAAAGTCACCTTCTGTGAGCAAAGTCATCAAACGTCTGTGTGTGTGTGTGTGTGTGTTGTGTGTAGAGCGAGAGAGATGGGGAAAGGGTGGAGGGTCATAAACTCAATAGAGACTATTCCCATAGAATATTCCCTCTCTTTCTCCCAAATATGCACCTTCAGGACTTTTATAGCGAACAAGGCCAGGTTCCCCCCCGCCTCACCTCCCTACCTCGTCCACCCCAGGAGGCACGGGGAGAGCTAAGAGACAGAACAAGTTGTCAGGCTCAGACACGTGGCAGAAGGTAATTCTTCGGCAAACAGTGGAATCAGAACTCAGGTCAAGCTGGCCCTGGAAGTGCCCAGGTTACTGTTTCCACCACAGGAGGGCCGGGGCTGTCCTGGTTTGCCTTGACCTTCTGTCTCACTACCCTGTGCTGGAGCCATGTTGAAACCTTCACCAGGTCCCCCCCGCTTGACCCTTTCTTTTGCACTCCCGTGCCTTGGCTCATGCCCTTCCCTCCCCTAGACATCCTTCCTCTTGTCTCCCACGTTCCCTTGTTATCTGTGCCTTAGGTCCCAGAAGCAAGCTACCTCCTCCTCCAGGCAGCCTTCCACATTGCTCAGGGAATGAGCAGAACCCAGTGGGAAAGGGATGGGCACCCAATCTGACAGCGCAGACCTGGAGAGCCATGGTGCATGCAGCTTCCTTCAGAGAGGCTGCTGCTATCACATCCTCACTCCCGAACTTCCCAGGCTGCATTGCTGTGGTTTGTTTATACACCCCTCCTCATGGGTCTGGGAGTCCCTTGAGAATAACAGCTCTCCTCTCTCATTCATTCAAAAATGTTTTTTGAGCAACTACTGTCTGCCAGGGGCTTCCCTTGTGGCTCAATTGGTAAAGAATCCACCTGCAATGCGGGACACTTGGGATCAGTTCCTAGGTTGGGAAGAACCCCTGGAGAAGCACATGGCAACCCACTCCAGTATTTTTCTCTCTCTTTTTTTTTTTTAATTTTAAAGCGTTTTCGGATTTTTTTTTTATCTTTTTCTCTTTCCCACTCCAGTATTTTTGTCTGGAGAATCCCCGTGGACAGAGGAGCCTGGTGGGTTGCAGAGTCGGACCCAACTGAACGACTGAGGTCATGCTGTCTGCCAGACACTATATCCTGTAGCAGGGAACATAATTGATGCTCTCAGATACCTCTGAATTGATAGAACAGGAAACAAGACATGTTGAGGGAACTGAAACTAAAGGAACAGTTTTGCATTCCGTCAGTTTGCACGTATGCGTGGCTTTGGATGACCAGGGGCTATTTGTGTTGCGTGAATTCAATTAACCGCTTACAGCTCTCCAAGCTAACTCCTCATTTATAAAATGAGACCAGAAATCAGCTACATATACAGATCTCTTCAAGGGAAATTCACTAAATTAGCTATATTCTCTCTGACTTAAATTCCTTCCCTGGGGCAAGTGGGACCTGACATTTGGTTGGTTATTTATCAGGTTGTGTCTTGGCCCTGAGACAGCACGACTGACTCCTTCCACCTCTAGGTTTCTGTAGACCGTGGACACGTGGAATTGGAGATCACCCCTTTCCCGGTTGTAACTGACCATCCCAACTTCCCCACTGATGCCTTTCCTCTTTCCCATAGCTTAGTGGGTTCAAGTTCAATTCTTCCCTGCAGCCTGCTACGTTGCTTACAGCAGCCATTGCATTGAAAGGACAGAGAAGAAAGAAAGAAAAGCCAGAGACCTGGCTGGCAGAGAGCAAGAGAGGCAGGCAGTTTTAGCATCGTCAGCAAGGACTCAACTCTTTAAGCCATATCCAATGAGCATCCCCCAGGACTTAATTCCCTGGGCTGGTATCTGCTCAGCCCCTGGAGGCAGGGAAGGAGCTGACAGCTTGGCAGAGGCACCAGCTTTGGAGGCAAAGTCTGAGCCTCGTTCTGAAAGAAAACCAGGTGTTCTTGGAGGAACTCTGCCATTCAAGAAATGATAAACGTCCCCTTGGCAGAAAGCCTATTGCAAGGGGGAGTGGTTGCTTTAGCAGAAGATCCACAATTAATAGATGTTTCTTTGAACCCAGCCCATGTGTTACAGCCACAAGCTTTCATTAAAGATCATGTTGACTCCAGTATTTGGCATTTGCTTCCTTGAGCCAGCCCAGAGCCACCAGGCTGTGGGACACTGAGGCAGCCCAAGGAGCCCACTGTCTATTTGTAATGGCCCTTACTTATCCCGAAGTGGAGACCCATTAGATGCAATTCCAAATTTTTCCATGACGCGAAGCAGAGAGGTGCTTTCAGCAGCTTCATGCCTTAACTACCTAAAAGTCAAGCACAGAAGACTTTAAAGGGCTATTTTGTGGCAGGATGAGCTACTGTTACATGTTAGTAACAAGAATTTGAGAGAGAGAGAGAGAGAGAGAGTTGGGGTGAGCGCGCCCAGGCCTGCTGCCCGTGGGGACCAGCGGCATAGCCCTGGAAAATGGAAATTGAAGTTCTCCAGCCGGGCCGAATGCAGCGAGCTGGGGACCACAGCGTGGAAGGGCAAGAAGGCTGTTGTAAGGCTGGCTCTTTGGAACCTCCTGGACCCTTTGCTGGCCTCTGTAGATTACTGCATGGAAACCCCAGTGCCTTCAAGAGCTGCTTCCTGGAGGGAGAAGATGGAGAATTCAGCAAACTGAAGGGAAGCTCTTACCTCCCTGGCTCCTTCTGGCGGCCAGGTGGGAGCAGATGGCTAGCAGGCTCAGAAGCGCTGACCATTTAGTTCACTAAGCAAATGCTGGCTGTGGGCCTGTCTGTAAGGTATAGTTCAGGCTGAGGCAGAAAAGAAGGAGAGACGACCTCAATGGAAGTAGGTTACCTTTATTCAGGCAAGGAGGGGCGACAGTCGGCCTAACGACCAGGCTGAGCTCAAGAGGCATCAGGGAGGCTTCATATTTAAAGGGAGGTTTGTGGAAGCGATAAGGGAAATGTTAATCAGGCGGGAAGTTTTGGGTATTCTTTAGTTGAAATGGCATTTGTAGTTGGGCAGGGGGTGATAAGTCCTCTGGGCAGGGGGTGATAAGTCTCTGGCAGATGTAGGGGTGGAAGGTTTCTGGACAGGGGGTGATAAGTCCCAGATGGATACAACCGGCCTGGAGCATCAGGGTGGGACCTAAAGTTCGGTTTTGTTTTCTCTGAAGTTAGACAATTCAGCAAGGGCCATAGAGACTGTTGTTTTCTTTTCTAGGCCCAAAGACTTCTTCACTATCTACCATCCGGCCTGGGCAGGGCCACCCACAAGTGGTGCCCATCTAGTTGGACAGCCAGGCTGGCCAGCTGCGCCTCAGCAAGGGCAGCAGAGGAGCAGAGGCCGGGCGTGGCCCTCCCAACCCTCTTCTCTTCCCGACCACACCTGTTACCAAATCTGTTGCCTTCGAAATCACGGTTTGAGCCCACGACTCCCTCACCCAGAGCCTCTCCTGGGCGCCCTCTGCCTGAACCCTGGGCCTCCAGGGCCCACGGGATCTGGTCCTCCAGCCTCTCCAGCTTTCATCCTCCCCTCCTCCCAGAGCTCCAGACGGCTGGAAGTTCTCTGCCCGTCCAGCTGTCCCCCCTCTTCTCTGGGCCTCTCTTGTCTGGTGACTTGGCCGAGGCATCGTCTCTGCCTGGACACCCGCCCACACCCTCCGTTCCCCTCAAACCTCGAACTCCCAAGCTAAGGCCATCTCCGAGTCCCACTCGGCCCCCACGACACTTGCTGCTGGCCTTCCTCTCTCCCCCTTTCTTCCATGGCCTTGCCATCTCCTGCGTCGACTAATGATCTCAGGCAGATTTCCATGATAGCATTTCAGACCCCTTTGTCCCCCTTGATATTGAGCCTCCACAGGGCAGTGGCCATATAGTAAGGCCCTGGTTCTCAATCTGACTGCATGTTGGAACCCTCTAAGGGGCTTTAAAAGAACCCTGATGCCTGGAGTATCAGGCTTACAGATTCTGATAGAGTTGGTCTGGCTGCAGCCAAGAGGGTTTTTTTTTTTTTTAACTTAATTTTTTTAATTGAAGTATCATTGATGTACAATATTATGTTATAGGTGTATAATAGAGTGATTTACCCTTTTTAAAGGTTATACTCCATTTATAGTTATTATAAAACATTGGCTACATTCCCCATTTTATACAATATATCCTTGTCATTTATTTCGTATATAGCAGTTTGTACCTCTTATGCCCTTACCTCTGTATTGCCCCTCCTTGCCTTCCTCTGCCCACTAGTGTTATATTCACTAGTCTGTTGTACTTTTTTAGACTCTGAATGTAACTGATAGCTTACACTAGTTGTTCTTCTCTAATTTCATTCAGTGAAACACCAAGGGGTGGGATTTTTAAGAACTCAACAGGTGATTCTAAACGCGGTCACATTCTGAGAGCATCGTTTTTATCTTCAGTGGTCTCCTGCACCTCAGGTATTCATTGCATTCAGCAGAATCATCAGAACTTGGGGGTAGAGGTGGTGAACAAGATGTAGACCAGCATTGCCCAATGGAAATATATGTAATTTCCAATTTTTAGTCACTACATATAACAAAGTCAAAATAAACAGTGAAATTAATATATCTTTTATTTAATCCATGTATGTAAAAGTATCAGGCTGCCCAGATGGTGCTAGTGGTAAAGAACCCACCTGCCAATGCAGGAGACATAAGAAACTCAGGTTCAATCCCTGGGTCAGGAAGATTCCCTAGAGGAGGGCATGGCAACCCATTCCAGTATTCTTTGCTTGGACAGGGGAGCCTGGTGGCCTACAGTCCATGGGGTTGCAAAGAGTTGGACATGACTAAAGCGACTTAGCATGGGTGCACACATGCAAAAATACCATTTCAATATATAATCAATACAAAAATTATTATTGCTGCGGATGGTGACTGCAGCCTTGAAATCAGAAGACAATTGCTTCTCAGCAGGAAAGGGATGACAAACCTAGATGGTGTGTTAAAGAGTAGAGACATCACTCTGCTGACAAAGGTCAGTATAGTCAAGGTTATGGTCTTCCCAGTGGTCATGTATGGTTGTAAGAGCTGGACCATAAAGAAGGCAGAGAGCCAAAGAATTGATGCCTTCGAACTGTGCTGTTGGAGAAGACTTCTGAGAGTCCCTTGGAGAGCAAGGAGATCAAACTAGTCAATCTTAAAGGAAATCAACCCTGAATATTCACTGGAAGGACTGATGCTGAAGCTGAAGCTCCAGTATTTTGGTCATCTGAACTGCCAACTCATTGGAAAAGACCCTGATGCTGGGAAAGATTGAGGGCAAGAGGAGAAGAGAGTGTCAGAGGATGAGATGGCTGGATGGCATCACCAAGGCAATGGACATGAACTTGAGCAAACTTTAGGTGATGGTGAGGGACAGGGAAGCCTGGTGTGCTGCAGCCCGTGGGGTTGCAAAGAGTTGGACACAACTGGGTGACTGAACAACAACAACAACAGCAACATTGTACTTTTTTTTTTTCCATCCTAGTTCTTCAAAATCTGGTGTATATTTTACACTTACTTATGGTACATCTCTGTTAGGGCAAGCCATATTTCAAGGGCTCAGTAGCCACATGCAGCTAGTGACTGCCATGGGGCAGTTAGAGACCAGAGACCAATTGAATCCTGATGTTCCCATGCAGAGTTGGTCTGCAGAGCACATGCGTGCCGTCCCAGCAGAGGGAAAGTTGCCTTCTGCGGCCACGATGAGAGAGATCTAACGCTCTCAGCCCCAAACAGCCCCTTGCTCCCTTTCTAGTTAAATCACAGCATCTTCTTATCTGGCTTCACTCTCCGCTCCACCCGCTCCCACCCCTACCCCATCTGGGTCCCACATCCAAAACAAATTTCCTCCCGTCCTCAGCCTCCTGTGGGCCAGCTTTCCAGCACCCAGCTGCGGACCTGCTGCGTTTCCTGTCCTGGTTGTTCTTTGGAGAGCTGGCTGCCAGTCCCCGCAGGAGGGGAGGCGTGGGAGGGCCAGGGCACCTGGCCCGGAGATCTGAGAGAAATCCGGAGGGTTTGGAGTGTGTTCTCTCTCTCTCTCCTATTTCTCTTGCTCTCTTTCGGAGTCAATGCTAAGTCACTGGCCACCCCTCCCTGCCAGGCCCAAAGGCCCTCCCCAACCCTCAAGAAACCCCATCTACTGAGCGAATCTCCAGGTGAGAGACACCTGGCTATTTGCCACCCTCCCCAAGGGCAACCCATGGTGGGGACATTTTGATGCCAGAATGCGCAGAGCTAGCAAGAACAGGACTATTATTACGCTTTCCCCCACCATCCCAGTCACCAGCCACATGACTCAACCCTTTGATGTCACAGAGGGGGCTTCTGCCCAGTTCTCACTAATATGGTATTTCTGCAAATGCTGGCCCACTGGCACGCACTATCATTGTGCTCTCAGCGATTATCTTTTATTTCCAAAGGCAATTAATCTTCTTTGCTGTCTTTTTTTTCTCCCTTGCATGTGGCCAGTTCCCAGCCTTTGTTGCTCTTTCGAATCTGTGAATCGTTTGGGAGCATGTGGTAAATTGGCTTTTACGCCCTAAGTTTTTGCTGAAAGCTGAGACGGCAGGGATGGCTAATGAGAAATAATTTTTTTTTTCAAGTGCTGTAACTCTTAGGCATGTAGCAAGAGGTTACACATGAAAACTTGGAGAGATTAACTGTAGATGACCCAATTTCATGGCATTATAAAGTGCTTCAGCGTGACTGGTTCCGCAGCTCAATCATCAAAGATTTATTGAGGGGTCACTCTGCCCAGGGCACGTGATAGGTTCCTGGGAGGCGCCGCAGGGACAGACAACACAGCCCCTGTTTAATTGAGGAAGTAAAACATAGGGCGCAGGTAGACAGAGAGAATGAAGGTGACAAGGTCGTGTGTGTTAAATGGAAGTTCAGGAGAGCAAGGTGATGTGGGTGTCCAGGAGAGTCGGGGGTGGTCAGAAAAGATCGCAGAGGAGGAGGGTACTTGGGCTGAATGAAAAGAATAGGCTCGTTACAGGCACAGAAGCCAGAGAGGGCAACCAGTGACTGGCAGGAGGTTCCATACAAGTCCAGAGGGGAGTGTCAGGCTTTACAACGCGTGCAGGTTGGAAGCTGCTCCATCTCACGTCAAAGTGATGCTTCTAGGAGTCAGGACCGTCAGGTTCTCCTACCACCTCTGCTGCAGACATCCTCTGATGAGTTTGGCCCATCCCATAACCACCTCACGACTCCTCCTAGGACTGACAATACTTGTCGCTGTCCTTCCCTTGATCTGCCATTCAAGAAAGATCAGAAGTTGACCATACATCCATCATCCACCCATCCAAACATCCATCCGTCTGTCCATCCATTTATCCACACATCCATCTATCCATAAATACATGCAGCTGTCCAATAATGCACCTCTCCATCCACTCATTGTCCATCCACCCATCCACTCACCCATCCTCTTGTGCAGTCATCCACCTCTCTGTAAACCAATCAGTCCATCCATCCATCCACCCACCCATCCACCATCCATTTATCTATCCTTCCAGTAAACCAGCTGTGTACACATTCATTCATCCAGTCCTCATTTTCTAAGGACCTACTCTGTGATGGTCACTGTACCAAGTGCTGAGAAATGCAAAGGGAAAAAAAGCATGATTCTTGCAATCAAGGATGGTAATGATACATACACAAGTATTCAAACTCAAATGACAAAGTTGCTTCCATAAGACAGCAGTAAGTAAAGACTGCCAGGTCCGTCTTTAAAGGAAAAAGGGAAAAGAGAGCCCTGAGTGAGTGATAACAGTGTGGACTCACCTCTGCCTGAGCATTGACTTCATAGGGTTACAATTGTCTGTGTATCTTCTCTGTTAGACTCAAAGCTCGGGAACACAGATTCTATTATTTTCAGTACCACCCTTAGACCCAGGCAAGAGGGAGCCCTGTCCTGGCAACCCTATTCCAGGGCCCTGCTCTGATGCTCTTTGATCTGTGCCCCTCTCCACAGGGGGAGGAGTCTGTGGGGCCAGGGGGACAAGCCCATTCGGAGCCCATGCCTCCCCCGCCTTTTAGGTCATGCCCCAGGTAGCCAGGCCCAGATGGACCTGAGGAGGCCCCTTCCCTGTGTGGACCCTCCCAAGAAGGGGTGCTGTCAATGCAGCCCTGAGCTAAAGTCATGGTCCAAGGGCAGCATCTGTGGAGTGTGGATGGGACTTGGACATGCAGGGTGGGCTGACCACATTCATGTGCCCACAAGGCTCCTAACAGTGTGGGACAGAGTCGGAATGGATGAGGAGACAGGCTACAGGGCAGAGACTATAGGGCAGAGATATGAGTCTGCTCTTCCCAAGTCATCAATTCCAGCACAGAGCCCTAAAGTGTCTGAGAATTCTGCACTGAAACACAGACCTCCAGGTTGCTCCAGGAGTATATTTGTCAGGGAAGGAGGAGAGAATATATTTTAACTAACAGCTTTTTATAAGAATGACCTTTAGGGACTTCCCTGGTGGTCCAGTGGTTGAGATGCCATGCTTCCACTGCAGGGGCCACGAGTTCGATCCCTGGTCAGGGAACTAAGATCCCACATGCTACAAGGTTCAATCAAAAAAATTTTTTAAAAAGGAGCAACCTTTAAATGTTTAGGCCTATAGTTTGTGAGTTTCCGCTTGTGGCACAGTTGGTAAAGAATCTGCCTGCAATGTGGGAGACCTGGGTTTGATCCCTGGGTTGGGAAGATCCTCTGGAGAAGAGAAAGGCTACCCACTCCAGTATGCTGTCCTGGAGAATTCCATGGACTGTATATAGCCCACAGGGTCTCAAAGAGTCGGACACGACTGAGTGACTTTCACTTTCTAGTGTCTTGACCAGGTCCTGTGAATGTTAGGGTCAGGACCTCACACGCTGTGTGTGGTTGAATCGTAAGTTCCTAAGCACACGTGACAACTAAAAGTAGTACATGATTTTGGACTGGATTCTGAACTAGAGGAAAAAGTGCTATGAGATATAATTGGAACAATGGACAAAATTGGAATATGGACTGTAGATTAGATAATCGTATTCTATCAATGTTAAATTCCTGAGTTTGAGAACTGGGCTGTGGTGCCTAAGAGAATATCTTCTTTCTTAGAAAATACAAGGGGAAGTAGAAAGAATAGAGGAACTGATGCCCACAACCTTTCTCAAATTATTCAGAGAAAACAAAAAGATGCTGATAACAAAAGACTTCCAAAATGTTAAAAATGGATGAATAGGGATAAAGGGTATGTGGAAGTCCTCTTTATCCTTGTAACTTTCAACTGCAAGCTTGAAATCATTTCCAGATCAAAACTTTGAAAACAAAATGGCGCAATGCCTTGAGCAGAGGGGGGATTTAGTCAGTGTTGGCTGGGGTGATATTTCGAGGCCAAAGAGAAGAGTTCTGTGACTTTCTGGCTAGTGCAGATTACAAAGCCTCCACTATTCCTCTGCTGAGCTTGGCTCTTCGGGGCTCCCCAGGGCCAAGATGCTGCACACGTGGCTGCCGTGTGTCCCATGAGTTTGGATTGCCTCCACCTCACACAGAAAGACCTCAGCTAGCGCGGCCTTCAAAGTTAGGGCATCCAAGGAGGAGAGTTTTAATGTTACCCATTGCTGAAAAAAGTCACTCCTCGTTTGAATTGGACCAGCAGGTGTAGCGTTTTGTACCATAAAACCATGTTTCCCTTGAAAATAAACTTTTCCCCTGGAAAGCCAGGGATCTGTACCTGCGCTCCCTGACCCCTGTGCCCCCTGACGAACAGCAGGACTCTGGAAGGGGCACAAAGATGGTGCTGTTCTCAGAGAAAGGAGCTGGGGCCCCTGTCTCTCCGCCCGCACAAGCCGTGGGCCCAGCGGATGTGGGTTTCCCCCTCTCCGCTCCGGAACTCAGCGCTGCCTTCCTGCTATAGCGTGCCCACCGGTGTTGTTGCTGACCTGTGGCCAGGACCCCTCCTGGGCCAAGTGTTGATGCTGAGACTCCTCTGGGTCACGCCGTCAGTGTTGCCCTGGCACCACGCGCCCTGGCTGCCCAAACTGTTGGAGGAGACACTCGGAGGGCTGCTCCCACTCTTGGCTCTCCCCATGGAAATTCCCGGCTACTTCAGAGCAGCAGGCAGGCTGGCTGCCCGCCGGGCCGCCCAGCACAGCACCTTCCTGCCCAGGGAGCCCTTCATGTCGGGAGCTGGTCCTTCGCCTTTGCTTTCTCCAAGGCTGCGGTGGGAGTGGGCATCGGTGCTCTCCTTGTCCAGGCCTGGAAGTCCCATCCCAGGGCGGGAACCATCCAGAGGGCTGAGACCACCAGCTCCTGGAGGTCCACTCTGTAAAATGGCCTCCCCCAGCTTGTGAAAAGCTGGGGGCAGAGTAATCAAACAGACCTTCAAGAGCCTTGGACAGGATTCTGTTCATAAAAGCTAGGGACTTTTCCCAGCCTACGTGAAGGCCTTCCAGAAACTGACCTCCACTGTTCTGGTATCTCTCACCCCTCTGCCCAAGAGCCTCCCCAAGGGTCCTGCCTGCATGGCCCCCACACACAGTAGGCACCTGATATGTAGCTGTTGAGTACATGCATCCATCCCTTCCAGCTAGGATGGATGCTTTCTGCCCCTCCAAGCCCCAAGGCTCCTTCAAAGTCCAGATCCAGCCCTCCCCCCACGTGAAGATTTCTCCAAGTTCCTCCCCCAGGAACTGCTCCCTGTTTTGACACTCAGACATAGACATCTGAACCCCTGGTCTGCCACTCAGCACATACTTCTTCTCATTCATTGTTTTTAGCAAACACATAGTTGGTTCATAATTACCAGAGCAATGAAGTGAAAAATTTTCCCAGTTCCTGCTTTCAGAGAAGTGCTCACAACATGATTATAGAGTGATGGTTAATTTAATGTTAACTTGATTGGGTCACAGTCCCTAGATATGTGGTCCAACATTATTCTAGAGGTTTCTGAGAGTTTTTTTTTTTAATGAGCTTTACCTTTAATTGGTGGACAATGAATAAAATGGGCTTCCCTGGTGGCTCAGATGGTAAAGAATCTGCGAGAAGTGCAGGAGACCCAGGTTCAATCCCTGATTTAGGAAGATTCCCTAGAGAAGGGCATGGCTACTCACTCCAGTATTCTTGCCTGGAGAATCCCATGGACAGAGGAGACTGTCAGGGTACAGCCGATGGCGTCACAAAGACTTGGACACGACTGACAGACTTTCACTTCATTTTTTAGGTAAAGCAGGTTACCCTCCGGAGTGCAGGTGGGTCTCATTCAATCAGTTGAAGACCTAAAGAGAACAAAGATTACTTCCCTGGTATAAGAGGGATTCTGCCAGCAGATAACTTTTGATGTGAACTGCAATATTGACTCATCCTAGGTCTCCAGCCTGAGGGCCCACTGTACAAATTTTAGACTTGCAAGTTTCCATTATTTTGTGAGCCAGTTTCTTAAAGTAAATCTCTCTCTCTAAGCACACACACACACATCTTTTAGGTTCTCTAGAGAACCCTGGCTAATACAATGAGGGAGCTGGGTCAATCAGCAGAAATAGCCCAATGTGAAAAGTAGGGGCAATACAAAGTCCCTTCAGAGCAGAGGACCCCCTGACCTAGCTGGGAGTCAGGGACAGCTTCACAGAGAAGGAACTCCAAGCCAAGTCCAGAGGAACACCTTGCTATCTTGCCTAGGTACGAGCTGCTTCCAGGAGGAGAGTTTCTTTGCTCCCTGGAGGGCCCTGCATGGAGCCCTGTCATGCTGGATGTCTGTGGTCATATTTGTTGACAATTGATCACTTCTGTAGCCAAGTTATTTAGCCCATGCTATTTCCTATCCTGCTGTAAACAGACATGGAAGGCACCCAGCCTGCCTCTGGTCATTATTCGAATCTAGTGTGCAAGGGCAATCAGAAATGGCTTTGTAAGCCCTCTAGGACTCCCTCACCAGGCACCCTCAGTGGGAGGTCAAGGAACTTTAGAAGACCATTCATCCAAATGTATCATCCTTCTTTCCTTCCCACTCACAGCCCCAAGTCTAGGTCCCTCTTCAAGGCTGCTTCCCTCTCGCTGACCTGAATCAGGCCTGAACAAATGGGCCCAAGTGACATCATGAAGTCAAGATGCGCTGGTTCTCCTAATGTAAATCCCCAGAGCTGACCTGCTTCCAGTCTGTCCCAAGATATGAATCTTCAGTCTTTGCTTCAGTCCTGTGAGCAACTCCACCCTTCCAGATAATCCCTTAAATCAATTGGAGCTGGGTTCTGTTGCTTGCAGAATCCTTTTAAAAAATATTTAATTAATTGATTTATTTGGCTGCCTTGGGTCTTCGTTGTGGTGTGCTAGCTTCTCTCCAGATGTGGTGCTCCAGAGTATATAGGCTCAGTAGTTATGGCGCGTGGGCTCAGTGGCCCCACAGCATATAGGATCTTAGTTCCCTAACCAGGGATGGAACCCTTGTCCCCTGCATTGGCAGGCAGATTCTTAACCACTGGACCACCAGGGAAGTCCTGCAATCAAGGAATCTGATTGACTTTTCTTCGTGGATAGGGACAAGGGATGACATAGGGTAAGGGAACCTCTTGTGTACTGAAGATTCCTCCAGGCCTGGAAATGTGGCAAACCTTGTATTGCGTAGATTTAAATGTGCACTTTCCCTCAACGTAACCACGGTTTAACATGAAAAAAATTGGCATGATTTGACCTCACCTGTCAATCACGGAGCCAACTGAAGGTACGAGAATATCAACCCCTGTAGGCAGAAATCTCTGAGATAAAAAGGAGCAGTCTTTTAGGAAAAGCTGCCTTTTACCAGGATGAGGACTTTGAGAAATTCTGTGTCTCCAGCAGGCATGGAGGATAATGCAGTGTCAAAAAACATAGACGGACAACTCCTGATTAGAAGGTAATTGAGAAGAACAAGACTCTGAATGAGAAGATTTAAGAGTTTTTTGGCCGGTCAATTCTCTTAAATTTCTCATTTCGTCAAGAATGCAATAGACTGGTATTCGATTTTAAAAACGCTTCTTTCAAGTAAGTCTAAAAGAATTCTCTCAATAAGTATAAAATAAACATTCTAAGTCAAAAATTGGCAACATTTTTCTACGAAGGACCAGATAGTAAATATTTTAGGCTTTGTGGGCCAGTCTCTGTTACGATTCAATTGTTGTAGCACAAAAGCCATTACAAACAACATGTAAACAAATGTGCAAACTGTGTTCCTATATGTGTCAATATCCTATAATTATTTGTGGACACTGAAAACTGAATTTCAAAAAATTTCCCAGTGTCATGAAAAATGACAGTTTTATTGTGTTTGGGGGAACTATTTACAAATATCAAAGCCATTCTTAGTTCATGAACTGCACAGACATAGATGGCAGGGTGACAGTTTGCCCACCCCTGTTGTAAGCAATGAGAAAGCATTGTGTCATGCGTTAAATGACATTTTTCCTTAGTTCACTTATGGTTCAATAATCATTACCTTAGAGTCAGTTACATAAGATTTTCAGCAAACCTATGAAGTAGGGGACATTCCCAGATGGTGACAACAAGCCATGGAGAGGTTTCATTGCTCAAGATCAAGCAGCTAGGTTGGTCTGGTTAACTTAAAAAAAGAAAATTCTTCAATGGTGGCAAGTCAGATCTTATAACTGGCATTATGTCTACAGGTAAAACCTGGAATGGATCTAGGGACTCTGGCTGCCTTTCATTTGAATCTGCCTCATACATATAGGAGATCATAGGAATTTGGGTCTAGATTTTGGGTGACCACAGCATGAGTGGTCATGTAGTTCATTTTTCTGACTGGGGGTTGATGGCATCATGCCATGACTGACACCTATTTTGGAGGGGTGGACAGCAAGGAGATCAAACCAGTCAATCCTAAAGGAAATCAACCTTGAATATTCATTGGAAGGACTGATGCTAAAGCTGAAGCTCCAATACTTTGGCCACCTGATGTGAAGAGCCAACTCGTTGGAAAAGACCCTAATGCTGGGAAAGATTGAAGGCAGGAGGAGAAGGGGTGAGATGGTTGGATGGCATCACTGACTCAATGGACAGGAGTTTGAGCAAACTCTGGGAAAGAGTGAAGGACAGGGAAGCCTGGCATGCTGCAGTCCACGGGGCCGCAAAGAGTCGGACACGACTGAATGATTGAACAACAATAAAAATGTTCCTAAGAGTGATCAGGCTAACTGCCCATCCACCTCTTGATATTAAGAAGCACATTTTTATGCAGACAAGAAAAATGCATATAACATGCATAGAATTAAGACTTATCAGACATGTAACTGGCCTCAGCCTGGTCTGTTCACACACTCCTGTTTCTGTAACATGGGCAGGGAATCGGCTGCCCCGGAGGCCTCGAGGAGCAGAGATGTGGAGCGAGCCCTGTGGTCGCTGAGTCAGGGGCTGGCACGGCTTGATGGCCCCAGAGCCACAGAAGGAATTAGCAAGTGTTCTGCTTCATTCTTTCAGGCTCCGCGTTGCAGACAGGCCTCCTGGACCAGCCGTCAAATGAAATCTGCCAGTGGGCTTCCAGAATCAATAATCCACAAAAATCTATCCAGCCTGCAAACTCTCCCTTGGTCTCCTTGACACTCATCAGTGCCTCCTTCTCTCCACATATGCATTTTCCTCCCCTGCCCACCTCCCACCCTCTGGCACTGCTGGGCAGGCAGGACAGGCCTTGGGGGGCTGGCAGGTCAGGGCACAGCTGCAAACACAGGGGCCTGTGAAATGATTCCAGGAGTGAGTGGCAAAAAAGACTGACCTAGTGCATCGCCGTGGGAATAGTTCCCGGCATGCTTATACCCATGGCTGCCCTAATGGGGACCCTGCCTTCACCTCTTCGGATATGGCCCTGGAGTGCTGACTGTCTACCAAAGACTGTGTGGGTCTTGCTTTATGTTATTAATAGTCACCATCTACCAAGCATCTGCATGGTTCTCTGAACATCAGAACCGTTTCTTCCTCTCCCCTTTTCTCATGCTGCTGCTGCTGTTTAGTTGATAACTCTCGTCTGACTGTGACTCCACGGACTATCGGCTGCCAGGCTATGGAGTTTGAAAGCCAATCAGAACCACTGTGTTAAGTTAGAAACATGGCCTCTGTCACATTGCCAGGACTGTTTCTCATTAGAAGCACTACCCCCCCCCACCCCTATCAAAGACAAATTCATGTCACCAGGTGAAGCCACTCTCAGTTTTAAAAAGATTTATTTATTTACTTTTGCCTGCACTGGATCTTTGTTGCTGTGCTCAGGCTTCCTCTAGTTGTGGGTCTGGGGCTCTAGGCCCATGGGCTTCAGTACTTGCAGCAAGTGGGCTCAGTAGTTGTGATGACTGGGCTTAGTTGCTCCTTGGCATCTGGGATCTTCCCAGACCTGGGATTGAACTCATGCCTCCTGCCTTGCAAGGTGGATTCTTAACCACTGGACCACCAGGGAAGCCCAAGCTGCACATTTCTAATCTGGCGGGCAAGTGGAAATGTCCATGCAGAGAATGCAAAGCCTGTTGCATTGTTTATGGGAAACTGAGACACACTTGTGATTATGCACTGCTATTCTTGCCTGGAGAATCCCATGGGCAGAGAAGCCTGGAGGGCTATAGTCCATGGGGCTGTAAAGAGTCGGACACAATTGCAGCGACTTAGCACAGCACAGCATATGGCACTAACTGCTGAATGACTTGCTGTGGTTGAGCAGAGCCAACAAAACCAACTCTAGAGACACGGGGAACCATCCATCCCGTCCCTTACCTCGAGGGAGCTGTAGATGTGCACACGTGGCTTTATAAGAACACTCCTCTATTCCATCTTGCCAATCTGACTTGAAAGCTAGTTATGAAATTCTAACCAAGTTTGTGTTGGTTTGGCATCTGCTTGTGCTATGAGAAAACATCAATGGTAAATCTTCTGATGAAAGTGGCTCTGGAATGTTCTTAAAAGAATTCCAAAAATTCATAGATATTTTAAAATGTCACATTTCATAACAAATCAGTCATTTGAAACTAACTGTTCAAGTTATTCAATCTCAAGCAAAGATTTCAAAACCAGTGGTTCCAGCTGTTGGCAGACCCAAGGACACTCAGAGATTAAACGGGGGCACATGGAGACTAGCCCTGGCACTGGAGGGCATTGTGGGGGGCACCAGGACAGGGAGTCCGCTGCTCTGACCCCCACTCAGGTCTGACCCCACTTGGAGGGAGGGTGGAAGAAACATGATCAGTAAAGCAGGCAGGACCTGCCTGGTGTCCAATGAGGAGAACCAGACAGTGCAGTGTTTCAGAGGAGTGAGGGACTGCCAGGATTTGGACTTTCCTGTGGGAGGCAGAGGACTAGGGGAGCTAGGATGAGAGTGGAGGGGATCACAGTGGCCCTTGTGAGGGGTACGGTGGGCAGACAGACTTGGATGCTGCAGCGTATTTGCCTGAAGAGCAGATCAGGATGAGGATGGACATGTAAGTTGGGCTCAGGTTGTGGGGGATTTTTAAAAATTTTTATTTATCTAATTAATTTTTTTGGCAGTGCTGGGTCTTTGTTGCTGGGCGCGGGCTTTCTCTAGTGTCCAGTGAGGGTCACTCTCTAGCTGTGATGCGTGGGCTTCTCATTGCAGTGGCTTCTCTAGTTGTGGAGTGTGGACTCAGCAGCTGTGAGACTCATGGGCTTGGTTGCCCCCGGGGCACATGGAATCTTCCTGGACCAGGGATTGAACCTGTGTCCTCTGCATTGGCAGCAGGATTCTTAACCCCTGGACCACCAGAGAAGTTTGGTTGTGGGGGATTTAAAACCAGGCTACAGGATTTGGATTTTTATTTGGGGTGCAGACGGAGCAGGGTTCTAGGGGCCTACCCTGCCCCTACTTGCTCCCTTCCTTGGTTTTTCCATCTTGGTACTGCTATCCACCCAGTTTCTAAGGCCCCAAACCAGGAGGTAGCCTGAATTCCTCTCACTCAGCCTTCCCAACCTTGCTTTGCCTTCTGCAGTCCCTCAGAAGTCCTGTCATCTTTGCTTTCAAAAGATATTCCAAATCCAACCACCTTTCATTCCCTCTCGGGGCCTCACTCTGTTCCAAGCCTCCATTGTTTCTTGGCTGCAGAAATACAATGGCTCCTTCACTGACTTCCATTTGCCCAGCTCCTTATCCAGCTCATAGAGACCTGTGGCCTGGCCAACCCCCTTTCTCCGCGTCTATCCCCACACTGGTCTCCTCCAGCCTCACATCAACAGGCCTGTCTCAGGCCTAACCTCAGGGCCTTTGCATTGGCAGTGGCCTCTGCCCAGGTCATTCTTCCCACAGCTCTTTGTACTGCTCATATTTTCCCCGAGGTTTCTGTTCAAATATCTTGCCCCCCCCACCCAGGAGCCCTTCCTGATCGCACCACCAACCCTCCTCCCCAAACCCAGTTACTTTCTTCATAGTAGTTGTCACGATGTGAAATTACATTGTTGATTCATTTGTGCACATGTTCCTTCTGTCTCGTTCCCTGGAGTGTTGCACTGTGAGGTGTTCGTTTGGTCTTGTTCATTGTCAGACACCTACATCCTAGAGGTGGGCCAACCCCAGGGGCTCCTTGGGCCATCTGGTGACCTTCTCAGGATGATGTTTTTAAATGCATTAAAAAACCCCCACAGAAGATTGCAAAGAAAACCAAGAATATTGGAAGTTCCCCAGCAAACCAGTGGTTAGGACTGGGCACTTTCACGGCCGTGGCCTTGGGTTCAGTCCCTGGTGGGGAACTAAGATCCCGCAAGCTATGTGGCCAAACAACCAATAGTAAGAATATTAAAATGTAATTGAAATAGTTATCCCAATATTAAAGATGTATGTGTGAGTGCTCAGTCGTGTGTAACTCTTTGTGACCCCATGGACTGTAGCCCGCCAGGCTACTCCATTCATAGGATTCTCCAGGCAAAATTACCGGGATGGGTTGCCATTTCCTCCTCCAAGGTAACTTCCCAACCCAGGGATTGAGCCCACGTCTCCTGCATTGGCAGGCAGATTCTTTACCACTGAGCCATCAGGGAAGCCAAAAATGTATAGTATAGTAAAAATGTATACAAAAATGTATCACAATAGTAAAAATGTGTATAACATACATGCTTCTTTATGAATATATTAAATAATGAAATTCACCATGAGTGTATTAACTACTGTAATAAATACATTTCAAGGTAATGATGAAGGTAAATGCTATTTTACAACATCTGCAACAATTATAATCTGATATGAAAATGAGATTTCTATTGGTGACAAGTGTCTAATACTACTACTGTTTTTTTCATTCATCATTGATGGAAATGCTGAATATCACCTCTAGGTTAGTGAAATGAAAGATTTCATTTTTTCCAATCTAAGTTCATACACCTTCTGAATTCAGAGACCCCAGGACTAGACACTCTGTAGTAGGTACTAAAGAATAATTTGTTGGAGGAACAAATAGACAAGAAGATAAAGGTTTGGAGCAGATGAGCATGATGTCTACACCTAATACACATCGGAAAAGATTTATATTGCTTTGGGGAGCCAGATTCTGTGCTAGGTACTGGGTACATCTAGCATGCAAACTCTATCCATGGAGATAGGGAAGACACAGCCCCATCCGTGAGAAGTTTCCAGTCCAGTTGGACAAAACAATCGTGCATAAGCAGAAAACTTCAATACAGCACAGTCCATCCAACATCCTGTACCAAGGTACTGAGTCCACGCAGGGGCTGCAGAGAGAGCAATTCCTGGGCTGAATTCTGGAGAATAAATTACACTCGTCCAGACAAAGGAGGGGTTGGAAGTGTGTTCTGGCCCCAGGGAACAGCATGAGTGGAGTTCAGAGTTTTGAGGGGGGTGGGGGACGTGCGAGAGCAAAATGCATGTGGAAGGAAGGGGGAGATCCCTTCCTTCCTTCCACAGATATTTATTGAGCACCTGCTAAGCACCAAGCCCTGTTCCAGGAACTGGGAATTCTGTGCTCCATGAGATACATTCTCCATTTCCAATGAGGTTGTATTCCAAAGAGAGTCAGACAACAAACAAGTATTTACAGTAGTGTCCAACAGTGCCAAATTCTGAGGAGAACAGAACAGGAGGTAAGGCTAAGGTGCCATAGTAGGGAACTCTGTAAGCCACACTCAGCATCTTTGGGAGGTGATGGGAGACACTGGTGATGCAGAGAGATGTTGCTACAACCGAACTATTTCTCCCCCAAATCCCTATGTTGAGGCCCTTACTCCCTGTGTGACTGTATTTAAAGATGGGCCTTTAAAAATGTAATTATGGTTAAGTGCTCATGCTCAGTCATGTCCAACTCTTTCGGACCCCACAGACTGTAGCCCGCCAGGCTCCTCTGTCCGTAGGATTTTCCCAGTGTGAATACTGGTGTGGGTTACCTTTCCCTCCTCCAGGGGATCTTCCCGATCCACTGAAGGTAGATTCTTTACCGCTGAGCCACCAGGGATAATAATTATGGGTAACGGTGGGCCCTAATTCAAGAGAATTGGTGTCCCTATGAGCAGAGGAAGGGACCCCAAGGATGAGCTCAGAGGACACAGAGAGAAGGTGCCGTCTGCAGCCCAGGGGAGACCAAACCTGCCGATGCCTTGACCTTGAACTTAAGCCTCCAGAACAGTGAGGTGGTACACATGGAGATGCTGCTGCTGCTGCTAAGTCGCTTCAGTCGTGTCCGACTCTGTGCGACCCCATAGATGGCAGCTCACCAGGCTCCGCCGTTCCTAGGATTCTCCAGGCAAGAATACTGGAGTGGGTTGCCATTTCCTTCTCCAGTGCGTGAAAGGGAAAAGTGAAAGTGAAGTCGCTCAGTCATATCCGACTCTTAGTGACCCCATGGACTGTAGCCTACCAGGCTCCTCCGTCCATGGGATTTTCCAGGCAAGAGTACTGGAGTGGGGTGCCATTGCCTTCTCCACACATGGAGATGAGGGGACTGTTAAGGAGTACATCGGGCTGGGAAGCGGTGTAGATGCAGGGTGAGGAGGTGGGCTGGCAGGCAGGTTTCAGAGGTGATGACTATGTACAGCAAGAACCTGGCCTGGCCCGGGTCATGAAGCCACTGAGACTGCACGACACAAGATTACTTCCACCCCCACATTTCCACGCAGACTAGGAAGTGGGGGAAAGGAGGTCATTGTCCTGAGACTTCCTCTCTCGGGCCGGAGGGGCCCTATTGTTTCCACACAAAGGGGCAGTGACCAGTCGAGTTTTTTTTTGCAGCGACTGGTGCCAGTGGGAGAGGCTGTCTCCTCGCCCTGTATCCCACCGTGTGGGGTACCAGCTGATGCGAGGCCTCTGAGCGCCCCAGTAGCAGCAGAGGAGGGGGCCGGAGCTTGTACCTGAAACACAGACGAGGCATTGATGGGCTTTGGGGCGGGTGGGGAGGCCTAGGACAGAGCCGGACTTCACTGGGCTGGCACAGACTGCTTCTCTGGGCTTTAGTCCCATCATCATCCTTCAGTTCTTCCTCCCTCCCTTCCCCTTCTCTCTTTCTCTCCCGTCATCTCCTCCCACTTCCCTTCCTCTGCTGGTATCTGCAACCTTCCAGCCTGTACAGCAGATGCCTACTGCCCCGTATCTCCCATCTGTCCCCAGCTCAAGAGTCCTGAGCCCTCACACCGGCTCCTCTCTGGCTGGTGCTCACAGCCTAGCACCCTGCACTCCTTGTCCTCAGATGTGTCCCTGCCTCCTTGATTTCCCTCTCTCCGCTCATCAAAATGTACCTGTTCTGCGTCCCAGCACCCTTAGCATCCTGCTAAGGAGGTGGATGGGCTTGGGGCTTGGCCCAAGAACTTGTTTACTGAGCCAGGTATCTGGTTGAGCTGAGCTCATCTGGGCCAATGCAGCCACCAGAGCCGGTGATTTCCTTGTCTTCTCCTTCTTATGTCATGTTGGCATAATCAGGGGTCTTCCTTGCCCTTATTCCTGCAGCTGCAGGAGGATGCCCTGTGCTTTTCTGTCTGCCCTGATCCTCTCCAGGCTGAGCATCCTGGCTTTCCTGGAGATCCAGCCGGTCTGGATCATTGAGCCCAGTTGGCCAGGAAGAGGTGGACATTATACTCTGGCCCAGACGTCTTGTTCTGGGCTCTGCTTCTGCCTCACACCTCGTGTGCATCTTTTACCTACCAGCCCCTTTCCACTTTCCTGGGTTAATCAGTAGCCTGATAAACAAGTTCACACCAAGGCTATGGCTCCTAGTTTCACGGAGTCTCTTCATTTTAAAAAAAATTTTTATTGGAATAGTTGCTTTACACTGCTGTGTCAGTTTCTGCTGTACAGCAAAGTGAATCAACCACACATATACATATCGTTGCTGTTGTTCAGTTGCTAAGTCATGTCCAGCTCTTTGCAGCCACATGGACTGGAGCACGCCAGGCTTCCCTGTCCTCCACTATCTCCTGGAGTTTGCTCAAGTTCATGTCTATTGACTCAGTGATGCTATCTAACTATCCCATCCTCTGCTACCCTCTCTTCTCCTTTTGCTTTGGGTCTTTCCCAGCATCGGGGTCTTTTCCAATGAGTTGTCTCTTCGTATCATGTGGCCAAATGATTGGTGCTTCAGCTTTAGCATCAGTTCTTCCAATGAATACTCAGGGTTGATTTCCTTTAGGGTTGACTGATTTGGTTTCCTTTAGGATTGACAGGTTTGATCTCCTTGAAGTCTAAGGGACTCTCATGAGTCTTCTCCAGCACCACAATTCACAAGGATCAGTTCTTCGGCGTTCAGCCTTTTTTTATGGTTCAACTCTCACATCCGTACATGACTATGGAAAAACCATAGCTTTGCCTATACAGACTTTTATTGGCAAAGTGATGTCTTTGCTTTTTAATACACTGTCTAGGTTTGTCATATATATATATATATATATATATACCCTCTCTTTTTTGGAATTCCTTCCCATTTAGGTCACCACAGAGCACTGAATAGAGTCTTCTGTGGTATACGATAGGTTCTCACTAGTTATCAATTTTATACATAGTAGTGTACATGCAGGCTTCCCAGGTGGTGCTAATGGTAAAGAACCTGCAGGCCAATTCAGGAGACATAAGAGATATAAGCGGGTTAGGTCCCTGGGTTGGGAAAATCCCCTGGAGGAGGGCATGGCAACCCACTCCAGTATTCTTGCCTGGAGAATCCCACGGACAGGGGAGCCTGGTGGGCTACAGTCCATAGGGTCGCAAAGAGTTGGAGACAACTGAAGTGACTCAGCACGCATGCATGGTGTACTTGCACCCCAGTGTTCATTGCAGCACTATTTACAATAGCCAGGACATGAATGCAACCTAAACGTCCATTGGCAGAGCCTCTACATTTTAAGTGACACCACTTGAGGGAACAATGCTGGTCTCAAAAGAGTGGCACTTCAGGGGGATGGGCAGGTGGGTTGAGTGGCTCCATGTGAACAGCCAGGGCGGCCCCCAGCAGAGCCCTGTCTTCTTTAATTAGCATAGAGTGGTTTCTCCTGCTCGTTCTCCAGTGAAGGTGTGAGTGGGGAAGCCACATGTTCGCACGTGTGTATAAGCTGTTCATCCCTGAGAGCAGAAGGTAAGTTCCACAAGGGAAGAGATTTCTGTGCACTTTGTTCTGTTTCTGCAGCTTCTGTGAGAGTACGTGGCCCAGGACTGGCACCCCGAATGCTTTTTGAGTTAGTGAATGCATCAGAGTCCCAGAGCCTGGCAGGGGAGTCTTCTTAGGGTCCACTAAGGGCTGAGGTCCACTTGTGTAGCTTTTCTTCTACAGTCATTAATAGGATTGTTATTGGTTCTCTGCTTTATGGCAAACCTACTGTTGTCATTACACAGAGTGTTCGGGTGCCTTTCATAGTTCCTGTTGCATTTGATCCTTGTAATTGCCTGTGAAGGACATGGAACCAACGCTATTACCCTCACTCTATAGAGAGGGAAACTGAGGCTCGGGGACACGAGATGTCTTCTCAAGGTCACACCTGGAAGCCCACAGCCTTTCCTCCATCCTTCCTGCCTCAGGGGTGTCTGAACACAAGGTCGTGAATTACTAAGGAGGGTGTTGGTAAGGGGCTTCGGGAGAGGCTCTTAGGACCCAAAGCCAGGAAGCCTTTTCATCCAAAAAAGACAAACACCCTTTTCAATTCCAATGCATGGCCTCTGGCCCTTTCTTATTTCATTTTCTTTTTTAATTGATGAAATCCACATAAAAATAACTGTTTTTGAAAATGTACATTTCAGCAGCATTCAATACATTTGCAATGTTGTGGTATTTAAGTTTCAAGATATTTTCATCATCCCAAAAGAAAACCCCGCCCCCATGAGTGGTCAGTCCCCATTCCCCTCCCCTGGCCCCTGACAACTGGCAACTGGCTTTCCATCTCTATGGATTTACCTGTTCTGGGTGTTTGTATATTGTTTGTTGTTGTTATTGTTTAGTTGCTAAGTCATGTCTGACTCTTTTGTGACCCCATGACTGTAGCCTCCAGGCTCCTCTGTCCATGGGATTTCCCAGGCAAGAATACTGGAGAGGGTTGCCATTTCCTTCTCTAGGGGATCTGTTGTATAAATAGGATCATTTAATTTTCAGTCTTTTGTGCCTGGCTTCTTTCACTTAGTATAATGTTTCCAAGCCCTCATAGCGGGTGTCGGGACTTCCTTCCTTTCGATGACTGACTAATATTCCTCTGTATGGACCTCCACATTCCGGTTATCTAGTCTAGCGGATTTTAGAAAGGTTGTGTGAAGAAGTTTCACTTTCCTGGGACATCACTTTCCGTGCACATGCCCTGAGATGTGGCTCTTGACCTTGGTCTGGTTGAAGCTCCTTTCCCTCTGCAGGAGCCCAGTGAGTGGTCACTTCCCTCAGGGACACTGAGAAGCCCCCAAGGAGATAAAGTGAGGGATCAAGGGTGGGTGAAGATCCCATTTGACCATATGCCCAGTGAACTCAAATGAAACTAGACTTGAGAGGCCAGTAAGGGGTCAGCCCCAGGGATGGAGGGGGAGGCAGTTTTTTTGCTCGGCCTGGCTACAGATTCAACCGGGGGAGACCTTTTCTCACAGGGCTTCACATACCCCTCCCTTTGCAGAGGAAATGGGGCCTGGGTCCCTGCTGCCTTTCACAGCCGAGGTTCTTATTTTTAATATTTATTTATTTATTTTGGCTGTGCCAAATCTCAGCTGTAGTACTTGGGATCTTCGATCTTTGTTGTAAAATGCAGGATCTTTGGTTGTGGCATGCAAACTCTTGGCTGTGGCACGTGGGATCTGATTCTCGGACCAGAGGTTGAACCCAGCTTCCTACGTTGGGAATGTAGAGTCTTAGCCATTGGGCCACAGGCACTCAGTTCAGTTCAGTTGCACAGTCATGTCCGACTCTTTGCAACCCCGTGAATCGCTGCACGCCAGGCCTCCCAGTCCATCACCATCTCATGGAGTCTACCCAAACTCATGTCCATCGAGTCGGTGATGCCATCCAACCATCTCATCCTCTGTCGTCCCCTTCTCCTCCTGCCCCCAATCCTTCCCAGCATCAGGGTCTTTTCCAATGAGTCAACTCTTCTCATGAGGTGGCCGAAGTATTGGAGTTTCAGCTTCAACATCAGTCCTTCCAATGAACACCCAGGACTGATCTCCTTTAGGATGGACTGGTTGGATCTCCTTGCAGTCCAAGGGACTCTCAAGAGTCTTCTCCAACACCACACTTCAAAAGCATCAATTCTTCGTCGCTCAGCTTTCTTCACAGTCCAACTCTCACATCCATACATGACCACTGGAAAAACCATAGCCTGACTAGATGGACCTTTGCTGGCAAAGTAATGTCTCTGCTTTTTAATATGCTATCTAGGTTGGCCATAACTTTCCTTCCAAGGAGTAAGCGTCTTTTAATTTCATGGCTACAATCACCATCAGCAGTGATTTTGGAGCCTCCCAAAATAAAGTCTGACACTGTTTCCACTGTTTCCCCATCTATTTGCCATGAAGTGATGAGACCAGATGCCATGATCTTAGTTTTCTGAACGTTGAGCTTTAAGGCAACTTTTTCACTCTCCTCTCTCATTTCATCAAGAGGCTCTTTATTTCTTCTTCACTTTCTGCCATAAGGGTGGTGTCATCTGCATATCTGAGGTGATTGATATTTCTCCCGGCAATCTTGATTCCAGCTTGTGCTTCTTCCAGCCCAGTGTTTCTCATGATGTACTCTGCATATAAGTTAAATAAGCAGGGTGACAATATACAGCCTTGATGTACTCCTTTTCCTATTTGGAACCAGTCTGCTGTTCCATGTCCAGTTCTAACTGTTGCTTCCTGACCTGCATACAGGTTTCTCAAGAGGCAGGTCAGGTGGTCTGGTAGTGCCATCTCTTTCAGGATTTTCCACAGTGTATTGTGATCCACACAGTCAAAGGCTTTGGCATAGTCAATAAACAGAAATAGATGTTTTTCTGGAACTTTCTTGCTTTTTTGATGATCCAGCGGATGTTGGCAATTTGATCTCTGGTTCCTCTGCCTTTCCTAAAACCAGCTTGAACATCTAGAAGTTCATGGTTGATGTATTGCTGAAGCCTGGCTTGGAGAATTTGGAGCATTACTTTACTAGTGTGTGAGAAGAGTGCAATTGTGCGGTAGTTTGAGCATTCTTTGGCATTATCTTTCTTTGGAATTGGGATGAAAACTGACCTTTTCCAGTCCTGGAGCCACTGCTGAGTTTGCAAGATTTGCTGGCATATTGAGTGCAGCACTTTCACAGCATCATCTTTCAGGATTTGAAATAGCTCAACTGGAATTCCAACACCTCCACTAGCTTTGTTCGTAGTGATGCTTTCTAAGGCCCACTTGACTTCACATTCCAGGATGTCTGGCTCTAGGTGAGTGATCACACCATCGTGATTATCTGGGTCATGAAGATCTTTTTTGTACAGTTCTTCTGTGTCTTCTTGCCACCTCTTCTTAATATCTTCTGCTTCTGTTAGGTCCATACCATTTCTGTCCTTTATCGAGCCTATCTTTGCATGAAATGTTCCCTTGGTATCTTTAATTTTCTTGACGAGATTTTGAGTCTTTCCCATTCTGTTGTTTTCCTCTATTTCTTTGCACTGATCGCTGAGGAAGGCTTTCTTATCTCTCCTTGCTATTCTTTGGAACTCTGCCTTCAAATGGGTATATCTTTCCTTTTCTTCTTTGTTTTTCACTTCCCTTCTTTTCACAGCTATTTGTAAGGCCTGCTCAGACAGCCATTTTGCCTTTTTGCATTTCTTTTCCATGGGGATGGTCTTGATCCCTGTCTCTTGTACAATGTCACAAACCTCCATCCATAGTTCATCAGGCACTCTGTCTATCAGATCTTTTCCCTTAAATCTATTTCTCACTTCCACTGTATAATCATAAGGGATTTGATTTAGTTCATACCTCAATGGTCTAGTGGTTTTCCCTACTTTCTTCAATTTCAGTCTGAATTTGGCAATAAGGAGTTCATGATCTGAGCCACAGTCAGCTCCCGGTCTTGTTTTTGCTGATTGTATAGAGCTTCTCCATCTTTGGCTGCAAAGAATACAATCAATCTGATTATGGCATTGACCATCTGGTGATGTCCATGTGTAGAGTCTTCTCTTGTGTTGTTGGAAGAGGGTGTTTGCTATGACCAGTGCGTTCTCTTGGCATAACTCTGTTAGCCTTTGCCCTGCTTCATTCCATACTCCAAGGCCAAATTTGCCTGTTATTCCAGGTGTTTCTTGACTTCCTACTTTTGCATTCCAGTCCCCTATAATGAAAAGGACATCTTTTTTGGGTGTTAGTTCTAGAAGGTCTTGTAGGTCTTCACAGAACCTTTCAACCTCACCTTCTTCAGCATTATTGGTTGGGGCATAGACTTGGATTACCGTGATACTGAATGGTTTGCCTTGGAAACAAACAGAGATCATTCTGTCGTTTTTGAGATTGCATCCAAGTACTGCATTTCAGACTCTTTTGTTGACCATGATGGCTACTCCATTTCTTCTAAGGGATTCTTGCCCACAGTAGTGATATAATGGTCATCTGAGTTAAATTCATTCCAGTCCATCTTAGTTTGCTGATTCCTAGAATGTCGATGTTCACTCTTGTCATCTCCTGTTTGACCACTTCCAATTTGCCTTGGTTCATGGACCTAACATTCCAGGTTCCTATGCAATATTGCTCTTTACAGCATCGAACCTTGCTGCTATCACCAGTCCCATCCACAACTGGGTGTTGTTTTTGTTTTGGGTCCATCCCTTCCTTCTTACTGTAGTTATTTCTCCACTGATCTCCAGTAGCATATTGGGCACCTACCGACCTGGGGAGTTCATCTTTCAGTGTCCTATCTTTTTGCCTTTTCATACTGTTCATAGGGTTCTCAAGGCAAGAATGCTGAAGTGGTTTGCCATTCCCTTCTCCAGTGGACCACATTCTGTCAGACCTCTCCACCATGACCCATCTGTCTTGGGTGGCCCCACACGACGTGGCTTAATTTCATTGAGTTAGACGAGGCTGTGGTCCATGTGATCAGATTGGCTAGTTGACTGTGATTGTGGTTTCCACATGCATTGGAAGTCCCTTATTCAAGGTTCTAATCTGTTCTCCATGGTTAGTGTCCAGCTTTGAGTCCCAGGCTGTTTTTCCCACTACCTGCCATGGGGAACTCTTTGGTGTTCATTAGAACCTTCCTTAGGTTCTATGCATGGGCTTTCCAGGTGGAACTGGTGCTAAAGAACCCACTTGCCAATGCAGGAGATGTAAGAGACCCGGGTTTAATTACTGGGTTGGGAATATCCCCTGAAAGAGGGAATGGCAACCCACTCCAGTATTCTTGCCTGGAGAATCCCATGGACAGAGGAGACTGGCAGGCTACAGTCTATAGGGTCGCAAAGAGTCAGACATGACTGAAGCGACTTAGTACGCATGTTCTATGCACTGACTTCAGCATGAACCATCTTGGGGTCATGCGTTCACAAATGAGAGTTCCTGGGGGCAATTCTATGAGTTAATTGCATATAGTTTCTGGTTAATGGTAAATTTTTAATAACTATAGCTGTGAAGACATAGTTATGAAGACTATGATACTGATTTATATTATAATTTAGTGCTTGGGAAAGAGCAGTACGGAAACGTGACCAGCTTGTTTTGTCTGCTGGGTGGACTGTCCCAGTTTCCTTGCATGGGTTGAAGATGGGAACCGGGCACCTGTCTTGTATGCAGTTAAGCATCACCAAATGTAGCTGCTTGGATGCGAATCACAGCATTTGCACCTCCTTGTCATCCCCAGACATGAAGAGCAGTTGGGCTCTGCTCACCGGTTTGGGGTCCATATTTAACAAGATTCAAACCAGAGACAGCGCTTCCTCTGCACCCCTCCCCCCACATCCTGTTCCCTAGTGGCTTTGAGGATGGAGCCAACTGCTCAAACGATATCACACCAGGAGCTGACTGCAACCTTGGATGGTTTGGCTAGAACCCAGCAAGTGTCATAAACTGGCGTTTCTTGAACTTTAATGTGTCCGCTAACCAAACTTGTAAGCTGACAGAGGCCCATTTGGCAAATGCGGGTGGAGCCTGGGCCTCTGTTTCTAACAAGCTCGCAGGTGGGGGTGCTGGTCCTCGGGCCACCCCTGGGGTAGTGAGGCCCTATGTGTTTAATTCCCTGCCTGGTCTCCATGTGTGTGTGTGCGCGCTAGGCTAGGTGTTCACGAGAGCTTCTAGAAAATTCCTAACAGTGTTTCTCCACCATTCCTTTGATATGAAAGCCTCATTCCTTGATGACATTAGGAGAGGGGGCCTCAGCTGTAGAGATCAGCCCGGCTGACAAGAGGAAGGGCCGTGGCCTTGCTGTGCTAATGGTGCTCTGTGGTCAATTCAGCCTGCTGGTCTCGGCCTGAGGCCACCTCTCTTGCCCACCCCGGGCACAGCCAGGCTGCTTGGGGCACTCAGCCCCTTGGCATGGGGGTCAAGCCCAGAGCTCCAAGGGGGTGGCCTGGGACTGTGGGACCTTGGGGCTCTCTTTCGCTGCCTTGGTCTCAGCTCTCAGTCAGATGTCAGCTGTCCGTGTGACTTTGGGTGTCCCGTGACTGCCACATGGGCTGCACCATGCTGCAGGGGGCAAGGACAGGGACCAGCTCCCTCACCACCTGGTTCCCCAGCTGGTGCTCCAGTGTCTCCTGGAGGGCGGATGCATGGCTGAGACCATGACTGCATTAAGGCATCTGGAATATTCTCAACACAGAAGAGAATGTGCACCCCAATCCCAAGAGAAGAAGGGCAGGAGCGCCCCATCTCCCCTGGCCCAGCAGCGGTGACACTCCATTCCCTGTCATCCCACCCTCAGTACCATCGGCAGCCACCAAGCCTTGGACCTCGGTGCTTTCTCCTAACTTATGGGAAAACAGTTTCCTCTAGGACACGGGGTGGAGAGCCAGAAATCATTTATTTTGTTCTTTCCCTTTCTTTCAAGGGGAAGAGGAATGCACTTGGAAAAGGAATCAATGTGTGTCCCATGTGGGTTTCATAAATTTCAGACACACCTCATCGGGCAAGATGTGACCAGGCTGCAACTGGGAAGTTTAAAGTGTGAGTGGGAGGTGGTGGCTAGTGGTCAGTGGTGGAGAGAACTGCTTTGAAGCATCTCTCAAAGCTCCTGTTCTTCAAACTCAGGGCAGACGGGCCAGGGCCAGGGGCTGCCGGGTGGTCGGGACGGTGTGCGGATTCCAGGACACGGCCAGGCGGAGGTGCTGGGGGAGACACTGGCCCCACGGTGCCTCTTTGGTTGCTGGGAGAGAGATAAGGAGGCACCCAAGGGAAGGCCAATGGGGGACGAAATGCGGGGTTTCTTAGAGCAAGAGAGGGGGGTGAGGAGCGGGAGGAATCCCTCTGAGAAGAAGCTAGCTGTCACCAAGACTCCTCTCTGGAGTGAGGGCTTCCCAGGCCAGTGGACTCAGTTAATCCTCAAAGGATCACGCAGCAGAGATGTTTTATGCCTGTGTTACAGACGCAAAAGCGGAGGCTCCCTTAACAGATGCAGACGTTTAAAGCCGTGGTGGGGCCTCCAGAAGACAGAGATGTGTGCCTGCCTCCCCAGGCACACATCTGTAAGCGGGCCACAGTGTGCCAAGGCCTCCAGCTGATTCAGGGGCACACTGGGTGAGAGCCATGTGGCCGGGATTGTGTGGTGGTTACCGTTTCTCTAGAAAGGACCATATTGGCTTTCAGAGTAGCGACATAGCATCTGTGAACATTTGGTAGAGAAAAATAGCACAAGATGACCTTCTAGAAGCATCCCGTGGATTCGGCGGGTGCCCAATTTCTCAGCACGGAGTGAGGACCAGAAGAGTTTTACAAATGCTTGGAATTAGCACGTGGAGATGGTGCCTATTATCTTCTTGTTGACAGTGGATGGGGAGTCAAGATCCCCCTGCTTTCAAGCAGAATCAGGACAAGCTGACAGTTGCTGTATTGGTTAACATTCCCATGAAGACCTTTGTCTGTAAAGATTTTATTGACTCATCAGAGATGCCTCATCTGGATCTATTGCAGTACAGAACTTGAGCTAGAACATAAATATTGAATCAGTGGCGGTTGTCTATTGAGTGCTTACTATGTGCCAGATATTTTTTGAACGTGGTTTACATATTTTGCCTCCCAAGTCCTCACAATGAGCCTATGAGGCAGGGACTGTCTTTATCGTTACTTTATGAACGGGGACATTGAGGCTCAGAGAGGCTCAGAAACTTTCCTTTGCTCACACAGCCAGGAAGTGCTGCAGCCAAGATACGAACCCAGACAAATTGGTTGGTTTGCTTTTTAAAACTATCTCAGAAAATTTCAAACACATAGAAAACTAGAGAGAATTGCACAATGAACCCCTCTGTGTCCCTCACCTACTTCGACCACGCTCAACATTCTGCCATTTCGTTTTATCTTTCTTCCCCACATTTGTTGTTGTTTTCTGGAATATTTCATTCCTGGGTATCACATCGTTTCACCTGTAAATACTTTAGTGGGTTTATGTAACAGATAAAGGCTTCTTATTTTTTATGTGACAATAATACTATAACCTGCCCCCGTAAAATTCCTTTGTATCATCTAATACTCAGTCCAGTTTCAGGTTCCCTGATGCCCCCGCAGAATGTCCTTTTGCAGCTGTGTGTGTGCTCAGCTGCTTCAGTCGTGTCCGACTCTGTGTCTCCTGTGGCTCCTGCATTGGCAGGTGGATACTTCACCACTGAGCCACCTGGGAAGCCTCCTTTTGCAGTTAGTCTGTTGGAATCATGGTGCGACCACCAAACATTGCAATTTGGTTGATGTTTTTTGTCTTCTAACCTGTAACTGTTGCCCACTCCCCTTCTCATGTCATTTATTGGTAAAATATTCTGGATTTCGCTGTTTATATCTTGGTGGTGTCATTTAACATGTTCCTCTGTCCCTTATGGTTGTGGTTTAGTTGCTAAGTTATCCAACTCTTTGCAACCCCATGGACTGCAGCCCGCTAGGCTCTCAAACTGTCTCTCTAAGAAAAGAAAGAGATTAGATAAAATTCAGCCTTGTTACTAATGCTCTTCATTTTGGAGAGAAACAGGATCTCTAGCAGAGTAGACAAGAGTAAGTGTTATTTAGTCGCTCAGTCCTATCTGACTCTTTGCGACCCCATGGACCACAGCACGCCAGGCTCTGCTGTCCTCCACTATCCCTGGGAGTTTGTTCAAATTCATGTCCGTTGAGTTTGTGATGCTATCAAACCATCTTATCCTCTGCCATCCACTTCTCCTTTTGCCTTCAATCTTTCCCAGCATCAGGGTCTTTTCCAATGAGCTAGCTCTTGGCATCAAGCTGAAACTCCAATACTTTAGCAGCATCATCCCTTCCAATGAATATTCAGGGTTGATTTCCTTTAGGATTGACTGTAGCCCTGAGAAAAGATCCCTTGAATTTGGAAGGCCCTAAATGTCACCTTGAAACCTGGGGGGAGAGTAGGTGTTGCCAAGGATTGCAGCCATGCAGGAAGCCAACAAGCACAGAAGTGTGATACGGCCTTGGCTGGTTGGAGTGGACCCTGGTTATGACATGGAGTGGCACCCCTGAAGAGGGAGCAGAGCCTTGGTTTCCAAGAAAAGGCTACTGGCCATGATCCCTACCCCACAATCCGACTCCTTCCCCATATCTGTGTCATCAGATGACAGAAGAGTGAAGCATTTAGTAAAATAAACCACAACACAGCTTACAGGATAGTGAGCCTCAGATAATGTGAAAAGGGAGTCAAGGAAAATTCCCCTGCTATTCAGAGGAAATACAATGTTGCTCTCGCTAAACTTGAGCAAGATAAGACACAGTGTGGCCATCATGCAAGCTCATTACAGAAAACAACGACAGCAAATGAAACAAAAGGACCAGAGCTGGAAAAAAAAATAGATGAAGGGCCTGTCTTGAGTGAAAACCTATTCCAGGAACTATCTATGAACATTTCGGATAATAGAACTTAATAAGACTATAAATGCAGTAAGACAAGACCGTAAAAGTAAGAAGATATACAATAACAGAGTGAGATTTTAAAAAATTTCAGAGCATAGGAAACACAGTAAGTTTAAAAGACAGGGTTGATGACTTTAATAGATTGGAAGTAAGGAATAATAAAGGCACCACTGAAAATCAAATTACTGACAAGGAAGAATTACTGAAATTATTCATGATAAATACACAGGAAAAAAGGCAAAATATTAAAGTAGGTTGTAGGAGATATGGTAATAAAGGACAAAGATGATCCAATATAATAATAAATAATGTCTCTGAATTAGGGACCCGACAAATGAAATAGGGAAAACATCACTCAGAGAGAGAAATCATCTGAAATAAAGTCAAACCTGCAGATCAAAAGGGCATAGAAAAAAAAAAAAAACGTTAGTACTGACATTAAGCTGCATCCTGGTTAAGATATTGAACTTGGAGGGTAAACAAAGACTTCTCAGACATTCACGCAGAAGAAGCCTACAAGGGGAAAAAAGTCAGGTGTCCCAGACTTATTAAGACAATGGAGCAATGTCTAGAGTGTTCGGAAGGAAAGAAAGCAAAATCCAAATATATTAAACCAACATAAGTTGTTGTTTAAGCAGAAAAGCAGCAGGCAGACACTGGAAAGAGTCTTTGCTGCAGATATTTTTTCCCAGTCTTGTGTATATGTTTTTATCATCAAAATAATCTTTTTTTTTATGAAAACACACAATTATTGCAGAAAATCAGATAATGTAGAGAAAAAACAACAACAACGTACAATTCCACCTATTCCAAACCAACTTCTATTAACACCTTGGAGTACACATTTCCAGATGATTTTCTATATAGATACCAGTTGGGGTTTTTTTTTTTTTACACAAATGTCACAGTACCATACTGTTTTGTAATACTGTATGCTTTTCTTCACATAATTTACTGTGAACATCTTTTCATGTCATTAAATTTTTTCCTTAAGTGTAATGATTATGTACTGTTTTATGATTTGGCTCTTTATTTTTTAGTTAATTCATTCTTGGCCCTTTAGATGGTTTCCTGTCTTTCACTATTATAATCCATAATGCAGTGAATGTGCTTTATAAATACATTTTTGTGCACACCCATACTTCTTTCCATGTAAAGTTGCTGGGACCAAAGCTAACGATATTTTTAAAAGACGTTTGACATATATCAAAATCTGCCATCTAGGAAGCTTGACCAAATTTCAGTCGCACCAGAATATTGGGCTGTTAAAAAGGCATCCTGTTGGCTTCTTAAACCTTCTGATTGGTGAAAAATTGTGTCTGAAAATTGATTATGTTTTCACATTCTTTGATTACTAGGGAGGTTGATTTTTTTAGGTATATATGAGTCATTTATATTTCTTCTAGAAGAACTTCATTTTCATGTTTTTTTTTTGCTATTAAAAAAAAAAAAAAAGTGGGCATCTCTTTCTTCTTGTCCTGGAAGAACTGCTTATGTTGTAAAGATAGTAGCCCTCTATTACAGATTTTCTAAATCATTTTCCTGATGTGACATTTAATTTTTAAATTATCCTCTCATCTGTTTTTTTCCTTCTTTTTTAAATTATGAAAATATAATAACACATTTACAGGAGACTTGAAAAATATAGAACAAAATTACATATAGTTCCACTATATATGGGACATTTAATGTGATTATGGTCTTCTCTATACAGAAATTTTTTTTTCTTACCACCAAATCTGTCAAAATTCTCCTTAAAAAACAACAAGAAGTATACAGTATAATATATACGTTTCCATTTAATCACCATGGAAATGGAAAAGCTCAAGCACTTGACCTTGCAGATTTGACCCTCCAGCCCTGTTCTTTGTGTTGAGGTTTTAGATCATCTGATTCCACGGCAGTTTGTCTTCATCTCTCCCAGTGCCAGGTTGTTGATGACCTGCCCTGATCCATTTCTCTTTTCTGGGGCACCCGCGGCTCACCAAGACCCCGTGAATGGAGAGATCAGAGATGAGGCCTGTGCTTTGGGCACCAGAGCTCTATGCCAGTCCGGTGGATCTGCCAGCAGGCACCAGTCTGAGTGCTGCAGAGGCAGTCCTTCCCCACGGGGTTGCCTGTCGACATTCCCACAGACGGGAGGTGTAGGCTTGGGCTGCTGAGGGATGTGACTCTGGATCCAGACTCCGTCCCTGGGAGACCTGATGGGGGGCAAGGTGACACTCTAGTGTCATCTTGAAATCTTGGGGGAGAGTAGGAGTTGCCAAGGATTGCAGCCATGCTGGAAGCCAACAAGCACAGAAGTGTGATACAGCCTTGGCTGGTTGGAGCGGACCTTGATTTATGACATGGAGTGGCACCCCAGAAGAAGGAGCAGAGCCCTGGTTTCCAACATGAGTGTTGGGGAACTCTGGGGATCTGCTGAGAGTCCTGCACCAAAACAATGACCTGGGCCCCTGCATGGGTGGCAAGGTATGAAGAAGCTTGGTCATGAGGAACAAAGCAACATCCTAGGTCCAGAAACCAGAGGTGGTTAAGTTGTGGGATGTGGGCTCAGCAGTTGGGGTGCACAGGCTTGTCACCTCACAACATGTGAGATCTTAGTTCCCAGACCAGGGATCGAACCCAGATTCTTAACCTCTTAACCACTGGGCCCCCAGGGAAGTCCCTCCCGACCATGTCCATCTTATAACTACCAGATAAGCAGCTGCTACTGCTGCTTCTCCTTCTTCTCTTCATTTTGATGATAAAGACGACTTCATCAATCATGTAGTTCATCCAAGTTGGAAGTTACAATGAACTGGAATCACTGAAGAAGTGGGGTTTCCCCAGCCATTCATTTTTGTCCCCAAATGGAGTCTGTTGTAAATAAGGATTCTTGGTTACAAATTAAGAGAAACTAATCCAAAACTATATTTATCTGTAGGCTTTCCTGAGGCTCAAGCTCCAGGCAGGAGCTTACAACAGTACTTCCTTATCAGTTTCCATAGGACCAGCCAGGACTGTCAGTCAAATGTGATGCAATAGTTAAATGAAAATGGAAAGCTTGTGTTTTGCTTGAGCAGAGGCCCTGGGGGACACTTTGCTCCAGGGATCCACTTTATAATGTCACAGAGGGAAGCTTACTCCCTCCAAACTGTGGAGGCTGAGCCAAGACCCCGGGAACAAACACCCTCCAGTTAGGGACTTGCCATCTCGACTCCTGGGGTGGGCGGTTGTGAAAAGGAACGAGTCTGGAAGACACGCCAAAAGACAGACATGCCTCAGCCCCTGCCCTGGGGTCTCTTTCCAGCTTTTGAAAATGAACCCCAACTATTTATTTTCCTGCATATGAGCTCTGTCTGCCCTTCTTGCCGGCACTGACCTAACAGAACGGGCTGTCTAACTACATTCACAGTTCAACTCAGGGAGTCAGCGTGTTCTGGTCACTGCGCAGGCGTGGGTGAGACCGACTCCCACCCTCCAGGCGGGCCCCTCCAACAGCATCCTGCCAGCAAGGGCAACCCGAAGGAAAGCCCACGTGTGCCAGTTCTGGAGAGAAGAAAGACAGGGGAAAGGCTGGGTTTGCTGAGTAGCCAGTGCTGTAAACCCGAGATCCCCTCCGCCACCAGAAAGGAACAGAAGAGCATTTGTTATTCTTTTAAATGTATCTTTTAAGCATCTGGCAAGTCACTGTATATAAAAGTAATGCATGTTCCAATGAAAAGAGGGCTTGAGTGAATAAAGCTGCCTATTCACTGTCTGGCCCGGTGTGTTTGACTTGAACAACAGTCAGAAGGACGAGTGCGTACTTGACATTTCTTCTCAAGCCCGAGCGTCTAATGCGTTGCCAATCGTCCCCAGGACCAGCAGCTGGGAGAGACCTCCCCCGTGTGCTCCCCAGCAACAAAGTAACTTCTACTGACTCACTCCCCATGGAACCACTTTGGGGGAAAAACGCAGGGATCTGAAATGAACTTTACTTCTCTGTTCTGGTGACCAAGCTAGGGGGGTGAGGATTCCCAGCTGCCTGTTAAAGTCAGGCCACTTGCTGTGTTACCATGGGCAGGTTGGTAGGCCTCTCTGTGCCTTAGTTTAAGGATTGGCAAAGAACAGATGGTCAGACCTGCATTTGTGAAAACCTCTTTTAGATCAGGGGTTGGCAAACTATGGCCTACAGGTCAAATCTAGCTTCTGTGTAGCAGCTGAGGTAAGAAAGATTTTACATTTTTAAATCATTGAAAAAGCCCAGGGCTTCCCTGGTGGCTCAGTGGTAAAGAGTTCGCCTGCCAATGCAGGAGACACAGGTTCGATCCCTGATCTGGGAAGATCTCACATGCCACAGAGCAACCAAGCCTGTGCGCCACGACTTTTGAGCCTGTGCTCTAGCGCCCTGGAGCCACAAGTATTGAGCCCACATGCGGCAACTACTGAAGCCTTCATGCCCTAGAGCGCATGCTCTGCAACCAAGAGAAGCCACCGCTATGAGAAGCCCACCCACAGCAACTAGAGAGGAGCCCCTGCTCCCCTCACCGCGATGAAAGAAAAGCCTGAGGAGCAACGAAGACACGACACAGCCAAAAATCAATCAATCAATAAAATTATATTTTTAAAAAGTCCAAAGAAGAGTCATATTTTGTGATATGCAAAAATTGTGTGAAATTCATATTACACTCAGTGAAATAAGCCAGACACAAAGGGATGAATGTTATATGATTCCACTTATACGAGGCACCTCGAGTTATCAGACTTACAGAGACAGAGAGGTGCAGGGCCACTGCCAGGGGCTGGGGGCGGGGAGTGGTGAGTTACTGTCGAGTTTAGGTGGAGTTTCAGTTTGGGACGATGGAAAAGTTCTGGAGCTGGACGGTCGTATGGTTGCACAACAGTGGGAATGTACTCCAGGCCACTGAACTGTGCACTTAAAAATGGTAAAAAAAACAAGAACTTACCCGGCAGTCCAGGGGTTAGGACTCTGCACGTCCGAGGCAGGGGTGCAAGTCCAATTCCTGGTCAAGGAACTAAGATCCCACATACCATGCAGCGCGGCCACAAAAAAGAAACAATTGGTGAAAATGGTCAATTGATGTCAATTGATGTTACGTCTGTTTTAACATCACGAAACAGTTATGTAAAATTCAAATTTCAGTGTCCATGAATCCAAGTTCTGTTGGAACACAGCCGCACGCAGTCACTTCTGGATCTTTTATGGCTCTTTTTGCTATGACTGCTCAGTTGAAAAGTGGCACCAGAGAACATATGGCTCACAAAACCTAAATTAATTCTATCTGAGCTTTTGCAGAAAAATTTTGCCGCGCCCTTGTTTAGAGATATAAAATCTGTTGCTTTTTATCAAGGGCGGGGGGCACAGCTCTGTATCAGAACCCTAACTCACAAGCTGTATCTCCCCCTATTCAGACGTCTCTGAATTCAGAGTGTCATTCACGGAGGCAGAATGCTGAGACCGAAAGAGATGGTTACACTGGGGCCTAGCTCTGCCATGAATGGTCTGAGTGACCTGGGACAAGTCCTTCTTTTCTCAGGACCACAGTCTACTTAGAGGGGTGGGTGTGCGTGTTCTCCCTGGGTTTGTCCCTAGTCAGAGCCACTTCAGAGCTGTTTTATAGTGGATTAGTTATGGCACTAACTAGAAAGCTGAGCACTGCAGAATTGATGCTTTTGAACTGTGATCTTGGAGAAGACTCCTGAGAGTCCCTTGGACTGCAAGGAGGTCCAGCCAGTCCATCCTAAAGAAATCAGTCCTGAATATTCATTGGAAGGACTGATGCTGAAGCTGAAATTCCAATACTTTGGTCACCTGATGCGAAGAACTGACTCATTGGAAAAGACCCTGATGCTGGGAAAGATTGAAGGCGGGAGGAGAAGGGGGTGACAGAGGATGAGATGGTTGGATGGCATCACTGACTCAATGGACATGAGTTTGAGTAAACTCCGGGAGTTGGTGATGGACTGGGAGGCCTGGCGTGCTACACTCCATGGGGTCGCAAAGAGTCGGACACGACTGAGTGACTGAACTGATCTGAGTTACAGCATTACCCTGTGCCCCAGTTTTCCTTCTGTAATCGGGTATAATAGTACCCTACCTCTAGGATTTTTTTGAATTCATTGATTTTTTTATTGGCATGTAATTGCTTTACAATGAAGTGAATCAGCTATATGGATTCATATATCCCCTCCGTCTTGGACCTCCCTCCCACATCCCCCCTCCTCTCCTCCCGTCCCACCTCTCTAGGTCATCACGGAGCACCAAACTGAGCTTCCTGTGCTTTATAGCAGGTTCCCTCTAGCTATCTATTTTACACATGGTAGTGTATACACGTCCTTCATAATCTCCCAGTTTAACCCACCCTCCCCTCCCCGCTGTGTCCACATGTCCATTCTCTATGTCTGTGTCTACATCTAGAATTTAAACAATAGTTGTGTGTTGTTTGGGATAATAAGTTCTGAAGATAGGTGAATGTGTTTGGATTCTTTTTACTGGATGACACCCAGGTGGCCCAAATATAGCTTCTGTCTTCCATAGTCCCACCCAGGTCTTCTTCTGAAACACTCAGGAAGCAGTCAGGCCCAAATGACCCTGCATAATGAGCTTAGAATGCAGAGCTAAAGCGAGATCCTTGTTTGATTTCTTCTAGTACCATGAGCAAACAGTTTCCTTTAGAGATGATTAAGAACATTACTGCTGCATAATTAATTGTCTTAAAGCCAGCTCTTGCAAAGCAGCGACTACTATTTTTAGTGAGCTTTCCCAGTCTCTTCATTTTGTTTCCAAAATAACTGAGTTACAGATAAGTTATAAGGAGTGACTGGTTCATTGCTTGAAGAGGCTTGCATTGTCTTATGGAAACCTCTGTAGGGCCCCAAACCGTCGTTTCTAACAGGGTCAGAACAGCAGGGAGGCGGTCGAGTTTCATAAGATTTCTTGTCCAGGTCAGCTTTATCTCTGGTTTTTAAAACTGCTGTAGAAAAATGTTTTTTTTTTTTCTGCAGCCTAGGCTTGATGTACTGATACCCGGAAGCCCTCGTGCAAGGAATCTGACCAAAATGCATGGTAGTGCTGAGATGCGAGGTGGACGATGAAATAGACTTGCTAGAGATTGCACTGCACATGCAAAACGGCAGCTCACATTTTAGCCTCAGAGGTTTGCCCCGGTCTGGGACTATCCACTGAAATAGTCAGGCTGTAACTTAATTCTCTAAATCAGTGTTCTGTGGAAAGAGTGGTTTTCAGCTGGGGGTTCTCTGCGTGTCCGTCTCTCTGCAGCCCCGCTTGAAAGTGTTGTGTGCCTTTTGCCTTTGTCAGATCCTTAAAGACGGACTTGAGAGCTGGGAAGCTTTAGCCTGTTTAAAAGAAACTCAGTCCATATGTGGACCCTTGACAAGACCCAGGGAGTGCTGGAGATTCAAAAATATGTGATGATCACGCTTTGTGTGGGACTTGGGAGGAGGGAGTGGAGGAAAACTGGATAATTTTTTTAGCAAGTGAAGGCATGTGTCAAGCATGGATCTGAAAGAGATTCTGTAAACGCAGTTTTACAAGCAGCGGACTAAACAGACTCATCTGGGGTTGGAGGGGGAACGTGGTTGCAGAAGATTCTGTTCTAGGTAATACTTATATCTTTTGTAACCGTGGTGTTTTGACTGCCCACCATCACCAGGCAAGAGCAGAGGAACTGGGGAAAGTGGGAGAAATTTGGGAGGACTGAATTGATAAAAAACATGTGACATAAGCAGTCAGGCAGGGTTTGGGTTTGGTGCCATATATGCAGTGGTGAGCTATAAACGTTAAAGCGCTGGTTCTCCAAGAAAAAAAAAAGAAGACGAAGAAGCCCTGATTTATAGTCTGCTGATTTCTGTGGTGCAAATATTCCCACCATGGCCAAGACCAAGTTCAAGCCATCCAAGTGAATTCCCTGGACATGGCCTTGGCAACAGGAGCACGGAGTTGACTCCTGTGAGCCAGGCGGAGCTGGCTCCCTCACATGTGTGAGATAAACAGTGATTCTCCAGTATTTAAGAGAGAAATGCAAGCCTGCACAAGGAAGAAGGACCGGGAGGAGGAAACCGATTAGGTGTAAACTAGGCTCAGTTATTTAGGAGGACTTTGCACTGGAGGTAGGTCATTTCAGCAGAGATGTGTGGAGCCCTTTCTGAGAATTTTTTTTTTCTTAAAATTGTTTTAAAAATTATTTATTTATTTCGCTGTGGTTGGTCTCAGTTGCAGCGCTCAGGATCTTCGGTCTTCATTGCGGCAGATGGGCTCTGGTTCTCTGACCAAGGATCGAACCCCGGTCCCCTGCATTGGGAGCATGGAATCTTAGCCACTGGACCATCAGGGAAGTCCCTGAGAATTTTCATATCTTGAAAATTGGGAAAGATGGGTCCCTGGAGGTTCCTGTTGGATTGTCAGCAATGTGATGGATGCTGAGAATGATAACTTTCAGCACGCTTCTGTGTGAGAGGCAACCTAATACTGTTGTGGGCAACGTCCCTCTCTACAGAGCGCAGTCTTTTAGAAACAGGAACAGGTAATTAATTATATGACGACAGAGATGGGTGTGGGAGCAAAGGGAAAGAGTAGTGAATTGTAACCGAAATGTCTGTGTCGTGCATCAATGATCAGGATGATCACTGAGCTCTGAAACACACCCAAAGAAGATGGGTGAACTAAAAATATAAGTTGTTGATTTCACAACTGACATCAGCATGCTAACCAGCGCTCGTGCTGTTGCAGACCATGCAGCTTACACTTCAGTGGAAGAGAGTTTGGGAGATGCCTGCAGTCCCTGCATCTGAACATACTGCTGCGTGGCCTTGGGCAAGGTTCATAACTTCTCTGAGGTTCACTGTTGTGCTTTGCAAAATGAGATCTTGCCGAAACACAGTGACAGAGACCAGCACCTCCCAGCATCTCTCAACCTTGCTCATGTTCTTGAGGACAAGGAATTAGCACCTGCAGTGTGACCCTGAACCTGGGGTCTGCTATGAGGCCATGTCACTTCAGGTCCCTCTTAACCTCCCCAGGGCTCCCTAGCTCACTAGCTTCATATGTCAATGAAGTAGGTTGGATTTGATGATCTGTAAAAACCTCATGTATTAAATAGGAACAGCCAGGGTGACCAGATGCCCTTGCTTGCCTGGATAGTCCTGATTGATGCCTACTGTTGTGGTGTAATTATTATAGCTCCATATTCACTGCTAAACATGTCCTTGTTTGGGCAATATGGTCACATTTTAATAGCTAACATTTTTCAAGTACCTATGACTTACCAAATAGTGAATTATGTAAATGTGACTTAATTTAATCATTTTACTTGCATTTAATCAGTTAAGCTGATGAAGACACAAATGTAGAGAACTTAAGGTTGCACCCAAAATGACAAACAGAACTCAGACCCAGACCCAGATCCTATATCTTCCTGAAGCCAATGTCTCCCAGCCCTCTTAGCCAGCATGCTTGACTGCCCCCACATTGTTTAGTCACTCAACAAATATTTACAGAGTGCCCATTATTCTATTCTAGTCTTGTGGTTCAGAAGAGGGTTCCAGAAACAAGTTCAAAAAGCCGTGCATGTGAAGTTGGTTATTGCTAATAAGTAAAAGCATCATTAATTAGGCCTGTGCCCAGCATGCACTGGAAGCTTTTGTGCACGTGTGGTACATACGAGGCCCATCTAGACCTCAAGGAAGCTTGCAGTAAATGAGCTTTGCCTTTTCAACTTGATGCTTTGGGGAGGCCCAAATAATTTGAAACGTTAGCTTAAGTAAAGCACCAATTAAGTAGGTGTGTTTGGTGCGGGGCATGTTCCAGCTTGATAATTGTTCTTTATCGCACCCAGATGTAGGTCAGATTCCCAGAGATGCCCAACCCAGATGCCAAAGAAAATCAGGGAGACCTACCAGGGGCTTAAAGAAATAGCACCACTTTTCAGGTTCAACTGGATGGCTCAACCAGGGACACGGGGACTTTGAGATAAAGGGAAAAAACAAGGGGTCCTGTAAGATCCGTAGGAGGGTGAAGATGAGAGGTAGGGAGATTAGTTCTGTGCTCACGCATAGCTTGTGTATCAGGCACTATTCTAGACATCGATTTTGCATGATGTTTGTACAAGGCTTCTCTATGACTCCCCATCGCTGTCTTTCTAACTGCTGCAGATTCATTTCTGCTGCACTAAGTTCCCTAGAACTATATGCCATGGCTGACTCTCAACCGCCTTCATTCAAATTCCCAGTGAAAGGATCTGGTCTATTTCCAGGCTGGGTAAACCACCCAGGCTTCTAGATCTGACTGCTCCTTATGTTAATGATGTCCATTTCCTCTGAGGGGAAAGCAGAGTAGGTGATGTTGGCTTCTGCGCAGTTGGGCTACCGGGGCCAAGAGGCTGGATGCTCGTCAGTGATGTAGCTAGGGCTTGAGTGCAGTGGAGTCCAAACTAGTGCTCTTTACACAGCAGCCTAGGGGGCCCGGGGACTGAGTATAGCTCTCAGAGCCTCGGGAATAAAAAGAGACAGATCCAAGGAGAATAAAATGGCTGGTGCAGAGATGTGTCTCATGGCTTCAGTCCACACAAACCAGTCCATCACATACCTTCCTTCCATGGTTCAGCTGTCCATGCATACCACACACCTAGCTGGAACAGAATATTTTTCAGGGAAAGGTAAATTTATTTGCTTAAGTTTCATGGTGGTCCTAGCAGTTGATGGAGGCCCCTCTGAGATCTCCTATAGCTCCTGTGCTGGACAAGGACAAGTCACTTGGTCAGGGTTGCAGGGAGCGCTCTGTGTTCTGTGGTCCCTGGACCAGCTGTACCGGCATCATTTGGAAGCCAGGCAGAAAAGCGGCATCTCAGGCCCCAGAACAGCTGAATCAGATTCTGCATTTTTACAAGCAGGCACTCCACGTGCACACCAAAGTTTCAGAGGCTTTGCTGGGCGAGTGGAGACCTGCTCAGACTGTGGCTGCCCACTTAGATGATTGGGGCTCAGAGGATGACAAGGAAAAGGCTTCTCAGGTACTCTTAACTTTCATCACTTTATTTCCCTCCTTGTTCCAGTCTGTAATTGTTGTGTTTATTTGTTTACTTGCTTATTGCTTTGTCTCCCCCAGAATGTAAATTTTATGGGGCAGAAAAGATACTGTCCTATTTAATGCTGGATCCTTAGTGCCCTTGGACTCATTGGAAGAGACCCTGATGCTGGGAAAGATTGAAGGCAGGAGGAGAAGGGGACGGCAGAGGATGAGATGGTTGGATGGCATCACCAACTCGATGAACATGAGTCTGAGCAAGCTCTGGGAGTTGGTGATGGACAGGGAAGCCTGGTGTGCTGCAGTCCATGGGGTCACAAAGCGTTGGACATGACTGAGCGACTGAACTGAACTGAACTAGTGCCCTTGGGAGAGCCCTGCACGGGGTAGATGGACGAAAACTATTAGCAGGTTGGCTAGTAGGTTGGTTGAATGAAAGATTATGGAGAGTGAGGACAAAAGAAGAAAGAGAAGGTGGATTGGCTGATGTTCCCTAAAGCACGTATCGTTGACTATACTCACCTGTGAACTCTGTCACTATTTGTCGCAAAGTTCCATTAGTAGAAATGTGTGACATTAACAGGTTGATTGTAAGGGATGTAGACCTGTCAGAGGGATCCTTCAATCACCCAGCGCTGAGTGCTTGTCACATTGGTTTTAGCAGGGAAACCCTTGGTAAATGAAGTCTGATGTGGAAACCCAACCTTGATGACCCACGTAACTGGGTGTTCAGAGCCCTGGGGTTCCAGATCAGGGCGCGTGGGCACACCCAGCTGCCACCTGGACCCCCAGCAGGTGCCCTGCATGAGGGCAGGGTCCTGCTTCTCAGGCTCTGCTGGGGGATGGTCTGGACACACCCTTGCCTCAAGCCTTGTTCTGACCCTTGCCTTCTCTGGAACACAGCCCAAAGTTCCCCTGCTCCTCCCCTTCATCTTTTAAAAATATATTTAAAAAATATTTATTTATTTGGCTGCTCTGGGTCTTAGTTGTGGCCCTTGGGATCTTCTCTCTCCTTTGGGGGATCTTTTTAGTTGTGACATGTGAGATCTTTGGTTGTGGCATGTGAATTCTTAGTTGCAGCATGTGGGATCTAGTTTCCCGACCAGGGATGGAACCCAGGCCCCCTGCATTGGGAGTGCAGAGTCTTAGCCTCTAGACTATCAGGGAAGTCCCACCCCTCCCCTTTCATGATGAGGCTCCATGGTCAGGCATCTGCCAAAACCAATCCCACTCTCCCGATGGAGGGAGGCACAGAGTGAAACAGGCAGAGGAGCCTGCCCCAGCCACACAGGGTGAGCTTGGGGCTTCCCTGGTGGCTCAGTTGGTAAAGAATCTGCCTGCAATGAAGGAGACCTGAGTTCCATCCTTGGGTTGGGAAGACCCCCTGAAGGAGGGAATGGCAACCCACTCTAGTATTCTTGCTGGAAGAATCCCATGGACAGAGGAGCCTGGCGAGCTACAGTCCATGGGGTCGCACAGAGTTGGATGCAACTGAGGGACTAACACATATATAAACAGGCGACAGCAGAAGCATCCCTAGGTCAGCAGTGAGGCTGGGAGACCAGCATTTGGTCCCCAGGAGGAACCTTCCCTGCCCGATGCCGCTCCTTGTTGCTTCTGAAAAGAACTGCTGAGTGAGAGAATGTGGTCAGCCAGTGGTCATTCCCCACCCAATCTGCAGATGAGAAAACTGCAATCAGAGAAGGGCTGTGATCTGCCTTTAGCCCCCAGTGGCTGAGCTGGGGCAGCTCTTCCTTCACCTCCCTGGGCCGGCCCTGTCTTTCAGCAAAAGAAACATATGAAGCATGGATGAGCGTTATACAGACTGGAGGTTTGGATCCCCTCCACCTCAAATTCATATGTGGAAACTTAATCCTCATGTGATGGTAGGAGGTGGAGCCTTTGGGAGGTGACCAGGTCATGAGAGTGGAGTCCCCATGAATGAGATTAGTGCCCTTATGAAAGAGACCCCAGCGGGTCCCTTCTCCCTCCTGAGTGTGAGGAGCCAGGGGGGAAATGGCAGGAGAGGCAGAAGGCCCAGATGTCCTTCTGGGAGCAGGACCCTGGTGGCCTCTTCTGCCTGGGTGTGTGGAGTGGGAGGGGTTAGGTAGGGCCTGAGGTGAGCGCTGAAGGAGACAGTTCAGGTAAAACAGCCCTTGGAGACCCCTGGAGAAGGGTTTGGAGGCAGCCCTGCTTCCATAAGTCCTCCACCACCAGGCTGTCCTCAGAGGCTGGAGCTGGGCTCTGCTGCTTTGAACATCAGAGGGAGTGGTCAGTTTGCGTTTCTGAGCCATGTTGCCAGGAGAAGGAGAAGGAGAAGGGTGTTCACTACAGGACCAAGAGGTGCTGACACTGTGGTGCGCGCTCAGGATCGTGATGGAAGGAGCGGTGTTACCTGCCTGTTACCTCAGGCCTGAGATAGCGGAAAGTGTGGCCTGAGCCACTGACACTGGCTCTCCTCCCTTCTTTCTCCTCTTCTCACCTTTTCTCTCTCTTTTCTGACTCTACCCCATCTCCTAACGAGAAACCCTGAGCCCTAAGTTATCATGGGGCTAGGATGCAGCTCCCCTGAATGGTAGGAAGAGCCTCCATCTGGGAATTAGACCCAGACCCTGGGTCTCTCTGTCGCCTACTAGGTGAGACCTTGGCCAAGTCGCCCAAGACACCTCTGGGTTTCTGTTTCCTGAAACCTGGCCTCTGTGTGCCCTGGACTCTATGCCCCTTGAAGGCAGCTGCTGTCATGCATGGCATCAGGACCGGGACTAGGTCCTGAGCGGATCGTCAATCTCCTGATCCACCAATGAGTGAATGAATGAATGAAAGAGTGGCTGCCTTGTGGGTCTCCTGGGGGACCACTGTGGGAACAGGCTTTGTGAACTGGCATCGTGAGGATAAGCATACTGTCTTTGAGATGGCTGAGATCAAGGGAGGAGGCGAGGACATCTCCAGGTACCTTTTGGACGGAGAAGAGGTGGAGCCCACGGTCTAATCTTCTCCCGCCTTCTCCTGTGCAAATGTCCCACGAGGGGATGGAGGCAGGGGACATAGGCAGATGCCTCTAAGGAGCCTCAGGGTCACAATAAAGCAGGGGTGAGGGGTGGGGGGGTGGTCCTGGCTTAAAAGACATGGGTGGCTTCTCACCTGGCTTACCTGACCTCCCTGCATTAGGCTGAGCTGAGGCTTGGGGTAGTGGATGCCAGTGGCCACCTCCTGGGTCATCGAAGAGTCACCTGGCTTGTGCCAGGGTCCGCCTGGACCCACCAGGAGAGATACTAGAAGGATATGCTGCTCATAGTCTCCCTCCCCCACGTCCTAACAGTGAGCATTTCCTCTGAGCGGAACTTTTACACACAGGCCCCTCGGAGGGATCCATAAACTGGGCTTATTAACCAGCTGAAAGGTGAGTAGCTCAGGACCCAGGGCCCTGACGCTAGGAAGATTCAAACCTCACCACATCTGTTTATTTTTTTTAAGTTTCTGAGCGAATGTATATTCCTGCATGTTTAGAGATTGGCAGCCCTGGAAAATGAAGTTTATTTATCCACCCGATACACATCACATAAACAGCTGCAAACGGCTTCCCTGCCCCATGCGGCCGTGGCACTCGGCTCTGACCTGCGGGCCTGCTGCTTAAAAGCTGGCTGCATTTCTTGAGTGTTCTGCCCCGGGCCCGGTTCCAGGTGATGCCCGTGGGAGACGGAAGCCTGAATCCTGGGACTCAGGTGGGGATGAGACTCAACCTTGACTGCCAGCAGGGACAGCTTCCACCAGTTCTGGTCTGGCAGCCTTGAGTCCCCGGTCTTCATTCATTTGTTTCTTCTGTCAACCCAGGCCCGGGCTAGATCCTGGCCATGCTGAGCTGATCCTCTGCCTGGCCTTTGGGAGCCCCTCCCCTGTAGGTGAGAGCCTCCAGGGACTGTGTCTGGAGGGAGACAGTGACCTCCCTCTGGGGCATCCTTCAGCCTCAAGCGAGGCCACCTACCTCTTCTGTTCCTCCGGCAGTGACAGCTGTCCCTCGTCCGCCCAGCTCTGTTCCCATCTGTGCTGGGGGAAACGAGCTTAAGGATGTTTCCGGAAAGAGGCGAGGTCAGGACGCTCAAGTGTTTGGAAGTCATCCTAGAGAGTGAGTGCTGAGGCCGGCTCTCTCCGCAGACGCGACTTTGTCTGGGGACTGCCCTGGGTGTGCACGTGTTCTAATTGATTAAACGTGGAGGTACTAAAAAAATGGTGTGAGATTCCTGGATGGCTGATGGAATGTATCAGCCCTTTCCTACCTTGCATTTTAAGTCAGGCCAACGTGAGGGTAACAAACGTGCAAGGGGAGGGTAATCAGACAATACTGTGTGTCCTGTAGACGCCCCCCCCCCCCCAAAGACTTATGGCCCCTGGAAGGCTGACTTGGCCAGGGTGTATGGATGTTATTGTTTTTCTTTCTAGGAAGAACAGTTCATGTTTACAAGATGGATTATTATCAGATCGGATAGAGAGAGGGTGCAATTTCTTGCTTGAAAATTACTCTTCTTCTGAACCTTCTGAGCCACTGAATCAACATCTTGCTTTATCTTCATTTCTCCCTTCAGTTTTTGGCCTGCATCGCCTAATAGGAAGGCTTATTTTCCAGCCAGCTGAGCAGTGGGACTTGCAGGGTGGAATTAGCCATTCCAGTTTCTGTCTTTAATTGGCCTAGCCTTTGGATGGGTGCAGCCACCTGAGAGACGGCCTTTCAGAGAAGGTGGAGCTTGAAGAGAGACCAGGATGCCGATTTGGAGAAGGGAGAGGACATCACAGGCAAGGGGGCAGCTTGAGTAAAGGGCGGGGGTGAAGCTGACCACAGGATGGGGGAGGGATGCTCAGGAAGGCAGGACGGAAGGAGGTGTGGTTTCCAGGCTCCTGGCGCACACCCACTAGCTGGCCACATCCATGGCCACGGTCACCCAGAGTGTCTGAGACTTCACTGGTGCATGCCGACTGCTACTGTTTTCTTTGGTGTGTATTTTTATTTATTTATTTTATTTTTGGCTGCACTGGGTCTTAGTTGAGGTATGTGGGCTGTTGTCTAGTGGAGGTGCGTGGGCTTCATTTGTCCCACAGCTTGTGGGATCTTAGTTCTCTGACCAGGGATCGAACCTGTGTCCCCTGCACAGGCAGGCAGATTCTTAACTACTGGACCACCAGGGAAGTGCCCCAATGGTTACTGTTAATTAAGCAGAGACCAGAGGTCAGGCTCTGTGCGTGGTACCTTTCTGGCATTACCTTGTGTTTGGGGTTGAATTACGTCCCCTGCAAAATACTTGTGGAAATCCTAGCCCCAGTACTGGTGAATGGGATCTAGTTTCAAAATAAGGATTTTTACAGATGGAATTGGGTTAGGTTGAGGTCATTTGAGTAGACCCTCATTCAGGATGACCGGTGTCCTAATCAGAAGAAGGAAATCTGGACACAGATGCGCGGGGAGCTGCCATGTGATGACAGAGGCAGAGACTGGAGCGATGCAGCTGCAATCCAAGGCAGCCAAGGACTGCTGGTCACCACTGGAATCTAGGACAAGAGAGAAAGGATTCTCCCCTAAGGTTTCAGAGGGAGCCTGGCTTACTGAAATGGTTGGATGGCATCACCAACTCAATGGACATGAGTTTGAGCAAACTCTGAGAGATAGTAAAGGACAGAGGAGTCCAGCATGCTGTAGTCCATGGGGTCGCAAAGAGTCACACAGGACTTAATGACTGACCACCACCACCAACAACAATGGCTCACTGACACCTTGATTTGGGACTTCTAGATGCCAGAACTGTGAGACAACAAATTCCTATTGTTTTAAGCCACCTCATTTGTGGCATATTTTACCAGCAGCCCCAGGAAATGAATACGCCTTGTTTTACCCTGAATATTCACTGGAAGGACTGATGCTGAAGCTGAAGCTCCAATACTTGGGCCACCTGATGCAAAGAGATGACTCATTGGAAAAGACCCTGATGCTGGCAAACACTGAGGGCAGGAGGAGAAGGGGGTGACAGAGGATGACATGGTTGGATGGCATCACCGATTCAATGGATGTGAGTCTGAGAAAACTCCAGCAGATAGTGAAGGACAGGGAAGCCTGGTGTTCTGCAGTCCATGGGGTCGCAAAGAGCTGGACACGATTTAGCGACTAAACAACAACTAGGAAATGAATGTGCCTTGTTTTACCCTAAAGCATCACTACCCTATCTGTGGTAGGCAGAATATGCCTCCCTCCTCCCTGCCCCAAAGACATTTGTTCTCTAATCCCCAGAACCTGGTAATAGGACTTTGAGGATGGAATTAAAATTTTGGACATAAAAATAAGAAGGTGACCTGGGTAGACCCAGTCTGATTACACGAGCCCTTAACAGCAGAGAATTTTTCTCTGGCTTGAGCAGAAGAGACACGGGAGAGGGAGAAGCCGGAGGTTTCCGCAAGGTGGGAGGGACTCGCTGTGTTGTTGCTGACTTTGCCAAAGGAAGAAGGATGAGGAGAGAGACTCCTGGTGATGGGCCAGCCAGGAAACAGGACCTGGAGCCACGAGGAACCGAACCTGCCAACAACCTAGATGAACGTGCAAGCAGATTCTCCCCACAGAGTCTCCAGAAAGGAACGAAACTCTGCCAACACCTTGAGTCCAGCTGAACCCACTGGACTCCTGAACCACAGAACCGTGGCATACTAAATTTGCATTGTTTCAAGCCACTAAGTTTGTGGCAATTTGCTATAGCAGCATGCGCGTGTATATATGCTAAGTCGCTTCGGTCGTATCTGACTCTTTTCGACCCTGTGGACTGTAGCCTGCCAGGCTCTTGTGTCCATGGGATTCTCCAGGCAAGAATACTGGAGTGGGTTGCCATTTCCTCATCCAGGGGAACTTCCTGACCCAGGGATCGAACCTGCAGTTCCTGTGTCTCCTGCATTTACAGGTGGATTCTTTACCCCATGATCTCTGGGGCTTGTTTGGGGGCGGTACCCACAGCAGGGTACCCACTCATAATAAATCACTGGAAATCCAGCAGGCTTGAGCAAGATAATCAGCTCTGAGAAACAGAGCCAGGTTAAGTAGCAGGGGCCAGCACTAAACAGCAGCCAGAAAAATGGCCCAGGTGTGTGGGGACATATTTGTGGCAGAGGGTCTGTCCACTTCCATCTTGGAACGAATTGCATTTTGCCCATTAGCTAATCCCCGTAGGATGGCACAGATCAGGTGAGGAAGCACAGGGGCTCAGAGGCCTGTTCTGTCATTACAGGCTTTGGACCCGTCCACCATGGCAAGCCTCTGCCGGTAGCACTGACCACAGCCACGCATTTTACATACACGCTTGATAACAAAGCATCATGTCTTTTCCAACAGTGCAGTCAATACCATAGTTACTACTTCATTCCAGAGGAGGCATGTTTGTTTTTTAAAATATTTATTTATTTGGATACACTGGGTCTACGTTGTGGCATGTGAGGTCTAGTTCCCTGACCAAAGATCGAACCCGGACTCCCTGCATTAGGAGCTCAGAGTCTCCATCACTGGACCACCCGGGGCGTCCTGGAAGCATGGTTTTATAACAGATTATCTTTATCACTGAATATTCAAATAGCACTGTCAATACACAAATTCATCAGAAGGAGAAGGCAATTAGTTCCCAATGACCTCTAGAAAGAAGGCCCATCTCTCTTGGACTTGCCCCAACCAGGCAACTTGTGGGAGTGCCTTCTACCCAGTGTAGGGTTGCCATATAAAATATAAACCATTCACATCAATATGAATTTCAGATAAACAATGAATACTTTTTTCATGTAAGTACATTCCATGCGATATTTGTTCATGCAATATTAGGGAATACAAAGGCCTATTCATTGTTTATCTGCAATCCCAATTTAACTGAGTGTCTTGTATTTTTATTAAATAGCTAAATTTGGCACCCCTAACCCAGTGGTGCTCTGAAGCGATGCCTTGTCTTGTTTGGAGGAGGCCAACAAATGTCTTGATTCCTGTTTTGCAGGACACAGAGGATTTTTTACAATGGGTCTTTTCCTTGGCCCGAGAGGGTGGGACAAAATGATGCCTCAGTCAGATAAAACAAAGAATCTGCTGGTCGTCATGATGAGCCAACACTGGAATGAATTTCTGTGTGACACTGAGAAGCTCTTTGGAAGAAAGTGAGCAGTACTCTGCCCTAGACGGCTTGAGCTGCTGTTGGAATAAAGACTATTGGAGGTGACACTTGAAGTTGGTGACATTCAGTGTTCAGCACCTATAAATAAGGACACAAGAGGCTCGGGGAGGTGGAGTAACTTGCCCACGGTTTCATAGCAAAGAGAAATAGCAGGAAACAAAGCCAGGGTTAGGGCTTCAAAGAGAGAGGTCTTAATGTCTCTTCACTCAGACTGGAAATAATAATACTAGCTGACATGTACTGATCATTTGCCATGAACCAAGCACTTTACCTGAAGCCTCCCATTCAATCTGTGCAAAAACTCTTCTAAGCAGGTGTTAGTATTATCTCTGTCTACAGAGGAGGATGCGGAAAGAAGATGCAGATGATAAGCCCATGGCAGGCAGAGCTGGACTCCAGGGTCCATGCCCTCAGCACTCCAAGACAGCAGAGGGTACAACCTGCAAGCCCACTGGCTAACAGAAAGAGGGGCCGGTCCAAAAACAGAGACAGCTGTCATCATCTGAATGGGATGGCCAACTTCTCTGGGAGGATCAGAAGAATTGGCCCCACTGGCTTACATTTCCATCCACTGGCTAAAGTTGCTGTCCCTCCCCTGGACTTTACATGAACCCCTGGATCTTACATGGCCCCTACCACCTGCTCAGGATGCTGGCAGCGTAGGGCACCAGCACTTGCTCCAAACCCAGGCTCCCTCCCTCATGACTGTATGACTTGGCAAGCTCTTCATGTTTCCACAGCCTCACCTGTAACGTGAGGGTCAGAGTGGTACCTGACCTGTATGGGATAACCTGTAAGGCCATGATCACACTTGCTCAGAACAGAGTAAGTGCCCAGTAAATGTCAGCCACCAAGCACCCAGTCTGTGCTGAAGAGTGCAGAGTCATGGTTTTTGCAAATGGGGAGCCACCAAGGCTCTGAGTGATGAAAGAGCAGGGCGGTGGTCCCCACCTCCAGGGAGAAGAGAGACTAGAGGCTGAAGCTGCCCCAGAATCCTAAAAGACTGGGGAGCCAGGGCAGCAGCCCTGATGCAGGAGAAAAACAAACCCAAAAGAAGGGGTGCGGTGTAAGGTTTTCCAAAGACAGCTCAGATCTGGGACAGACTGGCTTTGTTGGGAGGGGAGCTGGAAACTCCCACGCTTTAGGGTGGCAGTCCATCCAGGTGGGCGCCGTGGCTGGAAACCCAAACAGCAGGGCGGGAGGTTGAAGCTGAGCTGTAAGGATCAGGGTGCAGACGCCCTTCTCAGGCTTGAGCCAGGTGGAGAGATGCGGCCACAAGCTGGAAATGTGGGGCTAGGCCCCGCTCGGGACAGAGGAAGCCGGATGGAGGGGACACGCCAGGCCAGACCCGGGGGAGGCCGTCCCCTGCCCTTGCAGGATGCAGGGCCCAGAGGTGTCAGGGTAAGACATTCCGTCCCAGTAGGATTCTTGCTGCAGACACAGCTCGACATGAACCGCTTGTCACCTGCACAGCCCGAAGGACTTCAGGGTGAGGCCGGGCGCAGGCCGAATCGCCGTGCTCCCGGCCGGGCCGCACCCCCTAGTTCATCCCCGGGCGCTGCCCGCCCACCCATCCACCCTGTCTGTGGCGCCCGGGACGCGAGTGGCCACACGGGGGCGCCGGCGGCCGCCGCGCGCCTCACAGCGGAGAGTTCGGAGAACAAAGGGAGCCCCGGGGACCTCGGCCACCCGCACCTGGACCCACCTGCTCCCCGGGCCCTCGGGCCCAGCGCCGCTCCGGCCTCCTGCTCCGCGAGTTCATTTTTGCTCAGCGCTGCTCTTAGAAACCTGTTAAAGAAATCGCTCGCCCCTTGATGGACTTTCTCCCCAGGCTGGGGACAAAATACGAGCGCGTTGGGACGCTGAAAGCGTTACTGGGTTTGTGGTTTTACGATGAGTCCTGCTCTGGATTCCCCCGCCCGTCTCCTTCCCTAGTTCACCAGGATCCTGGCCGTATCACTTTTCTCCACTTGGGTTTATTAAAGTGAACTTTTCACATTTGGACAAAGTAGACACACCCTTGGGAAATAGGGTAACAAACGGAAGGCAGAAATCAAGGGAAAGAGAGGAAGGCACCGTGGAAATCAGGTCTTGCCAGGAAAGGTAACTTCCACTGCAATAACTTCCAATCATACTTCAGGAACTAGGTGCAACTCTGTGCAAATATTCCCCGATGCCCTAATTAGGAAGCCCCCAAAGAGGCTGTCACAATCACCATCAACTACCTAGTATCTACCAAAGACCTAGAGGCACAAAGCACCTCATGAGCTGTCCACAACCAGCCAGCAAGTGTGCCAGGCCCTGGACCACGAGAGGGGAGAGGCAGGCTGGGCTTTTCTGGGCGATACGATTTGTGTGTGTGTGCGCGTGCTGAGTCACTCGGTCGTATCCAGCTCTTGGCGACCCTCTGGACTGTAGCCTGCAAGGCTGCTCTGTCTATGGGATTTTCCAAAAATACTGGAGGGGGCTGCCATTTCCTCCTCCAGAAGATCTACTCCACCCAGGGTTCAAACGCTGGTCTCCTTCCTCTCCTGCGTTGGCCAGCAGATTCTTCACCACTGAGCCACGTCGGAAGCCCCATTATGATTTAGGAGTCCCCAGTGAACTCTTCTATTCCCGCATTGTTGTCCAAGGTCAAATTCGACAGGGATTTCTCCTTGGGCATTGCCATCTTGGTTCAGCTGGCCTTTCTGCCTCTGGTTCACGGCTCTGGGCACAGAGCTGTGAATTCCTGAGGGTTTGAGGGAGCTTCAGTTCTCACAGGGAGGGACTTAGGGCTTACAGAAACCCATAATGGGACTGCTTTAAGTGGGTCCCGGAATGAGGAGGTGATGCTGCAGGCCCTTTTCGTTCAGCCAACAGTAATATTGTATCTGTCCATCATAGATCATCCTGGCTATCTCTGACACTCTTCCCGTTCTGAAGAGGACCTGTCCCTAAACCCTGCTGGCAACACAAGACGATGGAACGCATGTGGGAATTGAGGGGAGACGGGCAAAAGCAGCCCCTGGGGACGCCCCTGGTTGAGGAGATCTTCTTGGAGGAGGAAGGGGAAGGCAGGGGGCCTCTCCAGTGAAGTCCATCCTGTACAACATTCTGCCATGGTGACAATTTCCTCTAAAATCTCCACTGTCCAAAGTGACTCCCTAGCCTCTTATTCAATTTTAACTTGAAATGATCACACTGGCTAGGGGCTACCGTATTGGACAGCACAGCTCTAGGCAGTGATGGGGAGGGGTCTGAAAGAGGCAGGAGGACCACATGGTTGATCTCATCCTCATTTGACCTACTCCAGCTAAAACCACCTGTATGCTTTCTCTCCAATCCGCTGGGAGGCATTGTTGTGGTGGAGGTGGTGGTTGAGTGCAGGGTGGGAATGAAGGGAGAGATCGGAGTCTGGCAGCCAAGCAATGGTAGTGGTGTTTAGCAGCTAGCTGACTCTATGCAACCGCCAGGCTCCTCTGTCCGTGGGATTTCCCAGGCAAGAATACTGGAGTGGGTTGCCATTTTCCTCCTCCAGGAGATCTTCCTGACCCAGAGATCCAACCTGTATCTCATGCATTGCAGGCGGATTCTTTACTGACTGAGCCAAATGCAGCCAAGCAATGGTGTGCAGTATGTGGTATGTTGCCCTTAAGCAGCTATGGACCAGGGCTTAGAGGACTTTTCTGGGAGATACCATCACTAGTAGATAGGGGTGAAAAGCAGGGTTCCTAGACTAGGGTTCAAAATACTTCAGAGTGGATGTAGACTTTCTGTAACTAGTTTGCTCTTCAGTGATGAGTAAATAACAATTTCTCTCTTTCTCTAGAGGCAAGGAATGTTCAGAGCTGGGAGAGGGTGGAGATCATAAACAAATTTGTCTTTTCAGCTTGAAAGGTGAAACCTCAATTATGTAGAAGTGGGTGATACCAAGGATAGTGGTGGTGGGGCAGGGGGCAAGGTGCACATTCAATGACTTTGCCAGAATCACACAGTTAGTCCTTGACAATGGCAGGATAAAAACCCACGTCTTACTCTGGTGGCCACTGAAATGAATCCTAGCCTGATGGAGAGATCAGATTTCTGGGTTTCCCAGCCATCAGCCGGCCTAGTGGCCCTGAGTCCATCACTTCCCCTTTTGGCATCCTGATTTCCTCCCCTGTAAAATTCAGGAGTCAGCATGATGGCAATGTTTTTTTTTTTCCTTTTCTTTTGGGCTGTACCAGGCAGCATGTAGGATCCTAATTCCTTGACCAGGGATTGAACATGTGCCCCCTGCATTGGAAGGCAGATTCTTAAGCACTGGACCACCAGGGTTTAATACACACTGCCTCATCTTTGGACACTGTCTCCCTAGAAAGACCTATCCATGTCCCTCAAGCCATTTGGGAATCTAGTAAACCATCAGAGCAAGGCATAGTGCCAGTTTTTATTCAGATGCTTCTCACATTTTCAAAGATGCTCTTTTTAAAGCCATTCCCCAGTGTTAAAAGTGTCTTCTGCTCAGCACCATCCCCTCCACCTCCCTGCCACTCCCAGGGACTGGTTCTGGGCATTGGGTACCAATGAGTGTTGTGATGCTTTCCAACTGGATGGCCATTTGTATGACTCAGCCATTTCATCTTGGGGTGGGCCTTGGGTAGACACCACCAGGCCTTTCAGCTGGGGCAGAAGTTGTTGTTGTTCAGTTGCTCAGTCGTTTCCGACTCTGCGACCCCATGGACTGCAGCATGCCAGGCTTCCCTGTCCATCACCATCTCCTGGAGCTTGCTCAAACTCATGTCCATTGAGTTGGTTATGCCATCCAATCATCTCATCCTCTGTTGTCTCCTTCTCCTCCTGCCTTCACTCTTTCTCAGCACCAGGGTCTTTTCCAGTGAGTTGGCTGCTTGCATCAGGTGGCCAAAATATTGGAGCTTCAGCATCAGTCCTTCCAGTGGGGCAGAGGTGGGTTGGGGAATCCAGCAGTGGTGGCTCCAGACTCTTTGAAAACCAGGTTTTCATGTTATTATTTTATAATAATATCCATGTAGTGCTAGTGGGTTCTCAGCTCTTCACTTAATCACTTAACTTTTCCAGTAGTCTCAGGAGGGGGGAATAATAATTAACAGCTAATGATAATCATTGCAAACACATTGCATTTCTCACGTGCCAAGAGTTTCTCCAGAACCACGGGGCATCTGGATAAAAAGGTCTAAATGCTTGTCACACCTTAATTCAGTGAATGCTTTGCATGACCCTATTAAGTTACTACAAGATAGTGCTGCCAATGCAGGAGACATGAGAGATGTGGGTTCAGTCCCTGGGTCGAGAAGATCCCCTGGAGGAGGGTGTGGCAACTCATTCCAGTATTCTTGCCTGGAGAATTCCATGGACAGAGGAGCCTGGTGGGCTATAGTCCCTAGGGTGGCCAAGAGTCAGACATGACTGAAGCAACTTATCACACACACACACACACACACACACACACACAGACCATTGTTTTCCAAATTTTATAGCTGAGAACCAGAAAGACTCAGATAACTTAAGTTTTTCTCCAGGGAAGTCTTGGCTTGGAAATTCAGGCCCCATTCTAAGTTTAGAATCATTGATGATGACCAGTACTGGGACTCATGATTCTGTTTCAATGTCATAAGCTCCATGAAAACGGGTCCTGTCTCTCTGATTCCCTCACCCATCCCGATCAGCACATCCTAGGATTAACGACTTTTACCATAGTCTTTGGACTATTGTAGATTTCTCCTTTCAAAAGCTTCTTTTATGCTACAGACATTCTTGAGATGTAGCTTAAAGAATGAAATTCATAGTTTTGCAAGGTGCTCAGAATCACATTAAAAGGGCTCATTAGCACTTAAATGTCAGTAGCCTTTTTATTCCTTCAACTTTTCCATCGGGTAAAGGACCAGCCACCCATTAGAAAACAAATTATTAAAAGAGAAATTCTAAATCTTTAAAGGAGAGAGGCCCATGGCAGCTGGGGTCCCCCCCCCCCACCCTGTCTTCTTCCCAGAACCAATGGGTGAGCAGCAGTTTGTTCCTTGAAACTTCTGGGGCATAAGAGTTCTGGTGTCCTCATTTTCCTTCCTTCCATTGATGTATCATTACTAGAGTGAAAAAAGAAGGACGTCTCGAGGGCTTTTGAAAAAAAAAAATGGGTGACTACTCAAGACATTTTGTAAAGGGGGGAAGATTGCTAGGAAAAGGGACCTCGGTGGGGGGTGAAGGGGCTGTGAATGTGCCCTTGTCTGGAGGCTCTTTCAGCTGAAACCTGGTGCAGGCATTCGTGGTTCAGTTCAAACTGTCACCTTTAGTTCTTGCTGGCTTTTCTGCCCTCGGCCCTGAACCTCAACAGATTGGGGCTTATTTACCTATTCACACTCGGCCGTGGAAGCTCATTAATAAGCTTATTGGCTACACCATTCATGGGAGGCCATTGACAAAAGGGGTTCCAGCCACTTGAAGAGGGACGAGAAAAAAACTGTAAAGAGATTATTTTCTCATTCAGAAGCCTCACTGGTGTGAAAGCTTTCCTAGACCCTCTGAGGTCACTTGAAGCCTAAATATGATGACAGGATTGGTGTTTTTTAAAATTCCAAACATGGTTTTGCTTTTCTCTAAACCAAAGAGTTTGCTGTTGTGGGCTCGTGGGCTTCGCTCACTTAAAAACGGACACTCTTAAGGGAATAAGGGGCTTTTGATGGATGGGTGTCTTTTTATTCCTATAAAGAATAAATTCTGCAGACTGCATCTGGACACTGAAGTAGGTGTTCTTATTTGTCATTTTCAGTGGAAGCCTTCCTTTTCATTCAGGGTACACAGAGCCGCTGATGAACGGTGGGTAGGGATGGCAGCTTCCTGCACCAGTAATTTATGTGAGAACGTGTTAACAGCATTTTCAATGGCTGATGGTTTCCTTGCACGATGGGAAAGGAATCTGTCCTGAGAGACTTGAGTTTCCCATTGGTGGGGAATATAAAGTTGTAAGTGCCAGCCTCCAAGCAGGCAGACACTCAGCCTGGTCTGAGACATTGAAAAGCACTGATGTGGTCAGAACAACTCGGGTGTGGTAGATGGCTGAGGTCACCTGGCTAAGGTGTCTCCATGAATTAAAAGATTCTGGGACTGACCCAGGTTAAAAGACTTGACCAAAACACATAGCCTTCCCCCAAGCACAGGAACTGATTATTTTATTTCGCTTGAGACTCAGACTATTACTTTTGCTGTCACATTTCCCGAACAGAATTTCAGAGCCATTCGCCGGAAGCATTTCAATGGATCTGTACTCCTGGTGTTTCGGTAATTTTACATAAATGTTCTCTGAGAGGTACTGTGAAGAAGAATGATTTTCTAATGATGTGGCACCCTGAAAAAATATTTTCGTAAATGTTGTGAAGTGTGCAGTGTCAATGACCCATAAGCAACTGCCTTTCTAAATGCAGGAAAAGTCGATTTCCCAGGTCAATTTGGTACTGCTGCTCCATCCATCTTTAGGACTCCAAAGCACTTCTGGGTTTAATGACCTTTTCTAAGGAAAATAATTAAGGTTTTTATCTATATTGTCTTGGACTTAAGGCACCACTGCTTGGGAGCTGGATGAGTGGGGAAGGAGAGCAAGTATGTTAAAGAAAAAATTATCCCGTAGACACAGCCTAGTGGAAAAGGTAAATGGAAAATAGGAACTTTAACCAGTTACAGCTTGGCATTTAGTTGAAGAATCTTAAGATTCAGAGAGAGGAATTGATTTGCTCAAGGTCATACAGTTATTTATAGCAGAACTGAGTCCTTAGAATCTTCCGAATTTATCGATCCAAATATATACTACCAAACACTATTTCTATACTCCCCAGTTTTGAACTTTTCCCTAAGAGAGCCAGATTCAAAGTCAGGCTCAGCTGCTGCCATTAACCAGCTGGTTAACCCTGGACAAATAACCTCTCTCACCCTGTTTCCTTAGCAGAAACTGAATATTACTCTGCAGGGTGGCTGTGCGGTTGAAAAAGAAGACTCTATTCCGTGTGCCCTGCCTATTGCAGAACCTCCGTAAATCCTCGTTTCTTTGCTCATCGCTATCGTTTTGATGGACAGGCAGGCATTCCCCAGGTTACTTTCTCTCGTTTCAAAGTTTCAGTCGCGTTATATTTCTCCCCCACGCGCCCCAATACCACGCAGATGCATTTTAAAGTCTCGTGGCGGGGGGTGGGGGTGGGTAGAGAGCAGGCTTTCTGTCATTTGTTTTGACTTGAAACGAGACAACGTAACGTAACCACCCGGCAAACCTTGGGTCAGGCGAACTGCCCAGGGAAGGAAGGGGACGCGGGGCCCGGCCGCATTCACGGAGGATGCTGCCAGCTGACCCTCTGCGTCCCGGTGCGGCCCGGGCCCCCTGGCCCTCCCCGCCGGGGTCTCGCGGCCGCTCGCAGGCGTCTGGAGCCGCGCTGAGTCGGGGCGGCCGGGCGCGCGGCGCTGATTGGCAGAGCGGGCGCCGCCGTCCAGGAAACGGCTCGGGTTTCAGCGGGGGCGTGACCCGCCGGGAGGGGGCGGCGGCGGCGGCGGCGGCGGCAGCGGAGAGCGCGGCGGAGAGCCGAGCGAGCGGGCGGGCGAGGGAGCGAGCGCGGCCGCCACAAAGCTCGGGCGCCGCGGGGTCTGCGTGCGGCGTAGCTGGCCCGGCGCGGCGACTCCTTTCCAGGCTGGCGGGGCCCGGGCGCCCCGAGGCCGCGGCTTTCCTCCGCGCTCCCAGCGTTCGCAAGTTGCGAGCGAAGTTTGGTGGAGGAAACGCCAAGCCCGAGTCCTTTCTTCCTCCCGCTCCCCAAATCCGAGCGCAGCCCGCGGGCGTCATGCCCGCGCGCCTCTGCAGCCTGGGGTGCGCGTGAAGCCTCGGAACTTTGGCGCCGGCGAGGACCCTAGGACCACTTTTTTTTTTTTTTTTTTTGCGTGGAGTTGGTCGTTTGCTCCATCCCGACCCACGCTGGGCGCGGGGACAGACCCGATCGCCGGGGATCGTTGCCATTCAAGGTAATCGCCGAGTCGAGCGCCTCGGGGGAGCTTCGCGGGGCGGGAGAGTGGGCGCGGTGGAAGCCCGAGACGCCCGGTGCACGGCCCCCCGAACGGAGGGCTGGCACTGTGGAGGCGGCTCCCTGTCCTTCCTCTTTGGCTGCATAGGTGATGGGGGAGCTGGGTGCCTGCTGACGGCTGGCCTTTGGGAAGCTCTGCCGCTACCACCCCCATCCAGATGCTGACATCTGCCTCTGGCGCTGACACCCCCCCCCCCCCCCGCCACCCTGTCAAACTCCGGCCGGCGCACTCCCGCTGGCCGGGCGCGATCTTCCCACCCCGGAGCTGGCAGGCGTGCGGCGGGGCAGCCTCGCTGATGGCACAGCCCGGTAGGTCCCGGACTCGGAGGGGGCATCTTCGAAGGTGCCTCGTTCCGGGGCCCGGGGAGCCCCTGCTCCGTCCCATCCAGGCCCGGGCCTGGGACCCTTGCCCGGGAGGGGTCTGCTGAGGTGGGGCTAGCAACACCTCTGTAGGGTAGGCGAGGGCTCGGGGCGGGGGATGGCGCACTGGGAAGGGGGCTGCTCCGGTTCCCCGATTGCAGTGCCCTTCGCCCCCCCTGGCCCGCAGCCGCCGTCTCGGCTGGCGGGAGCGCGGCGCGCCTGGGGCTAGGGGGCGAACTGGACCGACTTTTTCTAGTTCGCTGCCTGCTCTACCGGCAGCAGCTCGGAGATGTCGAAAGCGCAGGCGAGTTCTAACTTGCGCGCTCATTCTTTCAGCGCCGGGGCCGCACCGGGGAGTCAGTCTAGGGCCGGGCCAGGCGCTGGCTCCGACCCTCGCGGCCACGGGGCCAGGCGCAGGGGTCCAGCCCGGGGCCGCGGAGCCTCAGCCGCTCCCCTCGCCGCCAGCTCCTTTGCAAACTCTTCTCCGGACCTTCCTTCCTCTCGCCCAATTCAATAAAACCACCCTTAAAGGCAAACCGTCTTTCACCCATTATGTGTTTGGTGTGAAACGCTATCAACATTTAAAACCCCTTTGTGCCCTGGGTCCCAAATCCCTGTAAATCTTCCACCGGCCTCGACTCATTTTCATCTGAAAAGCCTGTTTAGTTTTAGTAGAAAAGCAATCGGGCGCCCCTTTCTCTCGCCCTGGAATGTCAATTAAAATGCAGATTTCTCTGAGCTCTTTAGCGCCCCGAGAAGGGGGAGAAAATCACTATATTCCTAGCACACTAATGAAAGAACTGCTACAATTGAAACCGGGTTGGTGGTGTTGAGTTCTCCCCGGAGCTGCTGCAAATTCTCGTTGGCTTGCCGGGGGTTAACGGGGAAGAGAAGGTGGTCCTGGGTCAGCCTGTATTTTGTTTTGAGATTTCAGTGTGTTGAGGAATTCCTACCCCCACCACATCTGACCTTGAGAGCCCCCCTGCACTGTTCAGCCGTGGGGGGCCTAGGGAGGCTTGGAGCCTAGAAGGTGGGTCTGCCCCCTGGGGGCCTGGGCACCCCTCACCTTGCCTGGCACTCTTGACTGATGGGAAGTCTGCCGGGAACAAAGCTCCCAAGTGCTCGGGTAGAGGCTCAGTTAAGGCGGGTGCTGTATTGGCTTGTCTTCTTGAAGGGTGCAGGGTTTGGGAATGTTCTGTAAACTGCATAGATCTGGCATAGGACCACTCCCCAGCCAAGCCCTCTCGCTTGTCACTTTGCCTGTCTTTGGGGGCAGGCTTGTGCCGAGGTGAAAATGGACCGGGGGGTTGGGGAACGGGTGGCCAGGAAGAGCCATCCATCACTGGGAGGGTGACAACTCCTCCTGCGCCTAAGCGGAGAAGAGAGTTCCCTTTCAAGGGGAAAAATAAACACGCTGGGGCTTTCACTGAGGCTCAGACTCCAGGAAGGATTATGGTATTGAAGGCAGGAAGCTGGGATTGTGGCCGCCAGCGGCACGCTGGGCCTGTGTTCCCAACACTGAGCCTGGGGACCTCATTATCCTGCCCAGGAGGTCCCTCCGTACCTTTGTCCATTTGGGTGAGGAGTTGTGCAGACCTGCCACCCTCCGCCTCCACTTTCTAGAGATTTGGGAAGGAAGGGGGGCGGCCGCGGAGCCTGGATCTGGAAATGGCTACATAAGTCAGTTGCTGGTGCAAGCTGATGGCGTGAAGCGATGGCTTGAGATTTCGCTGAGATCACTCACTGTCCGCCTCTCCCTGCAAAGGAAGCTCCTTAAGGCTGGGACAGGTGGGTGAGGGGGCTGGGGAAGCAATCTGGGGCCCAGCAATCTCTTGCTGGGATTTAAGACTGTTCCTGGAGTTGTGTTAGAGGCAAAAAAATTCCCATGCATTCTGGAAATGCTTCATAAATCAGTGAGAATGTTTGTATGTTCTCCTCCCACGTGTATGTAGAAATAGATATGGAGTTATCTTTTGAGGCTCTTACCTTGAAGAGGAAAAGAAAAACTGGCCAAAGAAATCCTTCAAGCAATCTGAAAGCACGGGGTGGGCACACACGCTCTTCTTTTGCTGTGAATCACACCGTTTCATGTGTGGTTTCTTTTGAAGAAGAGGTTTTCTTTTTTCCTCCTCTGAAAGTGGAGCAGCGTCCTCTTTTCCCCTTACCCACTCTAATTCTTAGTCAAGGCTGAAAGTTTTTTTCTGATGTAGCTTTGGGGACGCTCAAGCAGTATTGAAATCCCAAGTCATAATCTGAAACATGAAGTCAGCAAGCAGAAAGCGTGGGGTTTCGAGATTTGTATATGAAAGGTCTCACCTCCACCCTCAATCCTATAAAACGTGGTTCTTTCTTATATAATTCACAGAATCTGTGATTGGATCAAATTCTCTGAAGCTTGTGTATTTTGGCTCTTATTCTTAGTAATTGATACTGAACAAATGTAAAGTTTTGGATTATCTTAAGCTTGGAAATTTCTCTTTGCTTTTGGATTCAATGGGTGAGCAGACTAGTAAATTGAACACCCCCTGGTAACTTCTGTTCTGAAATTTTAGCCAGTAAGTTAACATATTGAAAGTTATTGGCCCAATCACATACCCTGAAAATAATTTACATATCATCGTCACCATCATCATCATTAATGAACACCCGTGTTATTCAAAGGAGTTTGCATCTGCTCCGTTTCTTAATGCACTCTGTCTAGTTTGAAGACATCCACTAGGCCTGGGCTGCCCTTAGTCACAGTGGAATGGGATTCAAGCTTTGAATCTCTTTTTGGATCAGCTGCTTTGAATGTATTGCAGTCCCGTTCATTCTTTGTAAGTGGCTGCTTGGCGAAAAGATTGAAATACATTTCTGCATTTGAAAATGAATCTTGACAAGTGTAAACTGGTGGGAATTTTTGGTCGCCTTCCTGGGGTTCTTTTTATTTTGCTGGTCTCCCTTCCTCCCGAGGGCTCCAGGGAGGGTGGAGCAAGCCACTTAGCTCCAGCCCCCAGGAGCAGACGCCTCTGAAGCCCAGTTGGCGTGAGAGAAGTTAACGAGAGACTGGCTATGCCAGCCAGAGCATCGTTAACTTGGCTTTTGTAGTTGCCCTTGAAACTAAGGTCACCTAGCTTCGGCTTTTGGAGGGCGGGAGAGGTGACAGTGGGTAGGAGGAGAGAGTCCACTTGCCCAGCTGAAGTGGCTGCACGTATCTGGGTCCTGTAGCTACTCTTTTTATCTCTGTTTCTTAAGAGTAGGCTTTCTCAACCATCAGCCTAACACGTTTTTGTGGACCGGTCTGGTGGAAACCCCTGGGACTCAGGTGTGGATGGAAGGTATTTGCAGATGATGAAAGAGAACTAGGTTGAACTGAATTGGTGTTGGGGAAGATTTCACTGACTTGCCGTGTCTCTCTCCTTTAGAGCCTGCAGCAGCAGCAGCGGCAAGGCCAGCGAGCGGCTGCCGCAGCACCTTGGTTCCTGAGCCCACCGCCGGCTGAAGGCATTGCTGCAGGCAGTCCATGCTCGTAGAGGAAGGGTGCAGATGGGATTAACGTCCACATGGAGATATGGAAGAGGACAGGGGATCGGCACCGTAACCATGGTCAGCTGGGGTCGCTTCCTCTGCCTGGTTGTGGTCACCATGGCAACCTTGTCCCTGGCCCGGCCCTCCTTCAATTTAGTTGACGATACCACGGTTGAGCCGGAAGGTAAGTTATCTCATTTCGCTCTTGGGGTACGAAGTTTGTTTGGGGATTTGTCTGGGGGAAGTGGCACTGAGGTCAAGGCCTGTTGGAGAATCAGCTGCCCCTTGCGTTGTAAAGGAGACTTCCAAGAGCGGTAGCCTGTGGCTCTCTGCCCCCTGCAAGCCAGGGATTACAAGAGAAGGTTCTCAGCTGTCACACTGTGGGCAGGGTGGTTTAGTTCGGTGGTTGCTTGGCGTGTGCGTTTTTCTCTGTGCTGGGTAAGGGAGGCGGCCGGCAGTTCATCCAGTGCCAGGAGAGCCATGGCAGGCAGCTCAGAGCTGAATGCCATCTACCACTCCCTGCTTACCCGAGAGTCTTGCTCACAATGTAAAGGATTGCAATTTGCCGGCAAAAGGAGTCATGCAGGGAAATTGCCAACCTCTGAAATGCTGACATTTTATTTTCATTGTCTAAGGAGAGAAAGCTTCTAAACTTCAGTGTGGAGAGGGTTGAGACGTTACATTCTTTTTAGCCCTTGTAATTCGTAATACTTCAGCCACACGTCACAGAGAAGCAGATTCTATTTTAGGTCAATTTGAGATGTACCTGGGCCTTTCCCGAATCTCTGAGAACTTCCAGATCTAACAGGGCGTGCGTTGGTGTTTCAGCTGTGGAAATTGCATGCAGGCAACACATTATGCATTTTGGAACATGCAGAAAGGCATGAGGCCAGTTGTGAGCACAAAACAGGGCTGAATTTTCCCGCCAGGCAGACTTGGAACCTCTTCTCCAGGGTCCTTCTGCGATGTCGGTAGCCCAGCCTCGACTTGGTGCCGCATGAGATCTGTCATCAGTAGGGAATATTGGTAGCTGAGTTATTTTTTGAGTGGTAATCCGAGAATAAAACGGCAGATCCTAGCACTCATCGCCACTTAATGAACCTGTTTGCTGAGAGCCCACCTGGTGCCTGCTGAGCTCGGGGGGCCTGTGTGGGCTGGGGTCGGTCAGCTGTTCTGGAAAAGACACCCTGCTCCGAAGAGGACCGCAAGCCCGTCCAGGACCAGACGGGGAGGGGAGGGCTGTGTCCCCATCCAAGGGGGGCTCCCACTGAGACCCCGAGTCATGCAAGGATAAAGGCATATCTTTTTTTTCTAAAACGGAGGCACTTCTTACCAAAAGTCACGAGTGGAGGCTCGTACCCTTTTTCTTACCCAGAGGTATGGAGGTTTATAATAAACAGGTGTAGTGACGCTGCAGTGGCTTCCAGGTCTCCAGTAGGAAACCCCGTAGGAGTTTGTGTCTGAAGCGTTCACAGGCTCCGGCTCCAGGGACTATGGAACTGCCTCCTGGTGACATAAGCGCCAATGTCACTTGCAGTGGGGATGCATGTTTAATGGGCTTAACGTGAGGGAAAGGGTTCCCGGTTTCTGAAAGTCATGCCTGTACGTCTTTAATTTTGCTAATAATTAAAATGGATGTTTCTCTAATTGCCGGTTTTCCCTCGGGGTGCATGGCTCAGTACACACACTGAGGCTGCTGAGCGGGGGGTTTCCTGCAGTGTGAGCCCAGGAACGGCCCAGGTTAGGAAGAAAATGTCATTTTTCATTTCGACTTTCAGGGCAGCGTGATTGGGAGTTTATTTCAACATAAAGTGTAAAATGGTCCTGAAGGACTTCTTTTTATCGTCTTTAATTATTGAAGGGAGTTTAAAAATATGTGTGCACATACTGGTAGGAAGAGGTGAGGCAGAGATGGGGAGGGGGTGGAGACGGACAAGGATGCAGTACCCACGGCAGTTCTTTGTGTAAAAATGTGCATCCAACAATGTATTGTTGGAAGCAGGTCTTCCCACCTGGCATCTGTGAATGCACTTGGGGTTTGAGGGGAGGTGCCTGAATTCCCTGAAATGGTAGGTCATATTTTGGGGTTCACAGCTCCTATGAGTTTGCATCCAGAGTTGTGAGAGGTTTTTTTCAAACAAAGGTTTAGTGGAAGCTGTGCAAAACCCTGCAAAGAGGCAGCTTTGGAAAAAGCACACAACCCCCTGGACCTCAGTTTCCCTTTCTGTCATCCGAGGGCTGGATTAGACAATCTTCAGGGTCTCTTTATTAATGTTAAATGAATATTAATATCCTCAGAAGCCTTCTGATGACCTGCCTCAAAAAGGTTGCTGGGAGATTTAAGTGGGTCTGGACGGAAACGCGGTTAGTGCAGGTCCTGGTGTCTAATGAGCACCTGGGACAAGTTGTTGTTGTTCCCGGTGAGTTGGGCACGCCCATCTACCCAGTCCCATAGGCTGGCTGTGTCAGTTGCCACAACATCAGGAAACATCTAGGCTTTTGGAGACAGTTGAGAAGAAAGTTGCTCCCTGATGGAGGAGCAGCTGTGTTGGCTTTCTGTAGGGTCTGCACTTCCCCTGTCGACTGATTTGAGCCCTAAGATGAGTTCTTCCAGGGCAGGAGTTTCGCTTTGGTGTCAGAGGCTATTAGGAAGGTAATCTAATTATAGACGAGAAAGAAGAGTTTTTAGCAACTGGAAGCAGACTAAGTCGGGCAGCTCCAGTTTAGGCTGTGGTCCTGGCGAACTGGAGAGAGACCGGCAGAGTCCCCCATCCATGTGTGTCCATCAGTTGCTATCTGTCCTCCATGGTGTGTTTTAACTATTTATTTTTAGATAAAGTAAGTTCAACCTCGACCTTCTATCGTACAAGGCCTTATCTTGGAAGACTTTTTGGCTTGCTAATGTGGAAGCTCAGTTTAGATAAATGTGTCCAGAGAAAAATGTGACTAAGTTCCAGGAAGGGGCCTGAGCCCTCACTCTAGAGGATCTTTTTCCGATTGTCTCAGCTTTGTACAGTATCATCTCATTGATCGTCATCCCATCCCATCCATCATCTATCATCATGTCATGTATCAACATCATCTCATCTACCATGTATCATGATCATATATCCCGTCACCTGTCATGTGTCATTTGTCTTCTGGACACGTTCTGAAGTGGTAGCTGTAGGTTTGGGTCTACTCAACAGACTGAAGAAGAAAATCATCTCTAGAGGATGTTAGTTGTTAATATTCCAGACTAAAAAAATGAGAATTTTCAGTTGGTCAGTCATTCTTGTTGGGGACCAGCTGTGCAGGGTTTAAACTCAGTTACTGACTCAAGGCGGCCAGTCCTCAATGCCAAGTACTGTTCTGTTGATTAAGGTTCTAATTATTTATAGTCAAGCTTGATTGCCCTCTAGCAGAGAGGACTCTTGCTTTCAAGTTCTTCCTGACATTGTCACCTACTCTGGTTAATTAAGTTGTTGTTGACTTTAACGACATCTTTGTTTACACCAGCCCAGTAGGAGTTAAAATAAAAGGCCTTTTCCAACCTGCAACCTTTAATTGCTTTCCCACCCTCCAGAAAGTGTGATGCTGAAAAGCAACAACCTGGGAAGAAAGTAGTTTGCATTTTTTTTTTTTTTTTTGCAGTCAGTTTTGGGGCAACCTTCTGAGGTCATGCTGTCCTGAACTGATGTGAATTGGTCCAAAGTTCAATAGCAGAGAGATGGAGCAGGGGGTCTACATGGAGACCCCCCCACTGTCAGATTTTTCCAGTGTGGGTTAGGTCTTTCATTAGAAGTATTGTAAATGCCATAATATCAGCCATACGCATTTAATTGCAAGTTAAAAGGAAAGAAAAAAAAAGAATATATCCGCATACCAAGAATGAATGATTTAAAATAATCTTCTGTTTTGTATTATCTGCATCTTTGTTCCTCAATATGAGTGTTAATATTTAAGAGTTGACTGTAACTTGATAGTTAGCTTAGGAACAAGGACTTATTCTTAGTAAATTAAACCAAATGCAGGCTTGTACAGTTAAATACACAATGAAGTACACATTCTTTATTAGTATATAAAGTATTTCACAATTCATAGACAAAGAGCTGTGTTTAATATTACTTCTAGAGCAAAAATTTGGCAAGCCCAGAGAATTGGTGTTTGTATACTTTCTATACTGGTCCGCGCTCATGCAGATTTGAAGTGTGTATGTGTTTTGCTTTTTTATTTTAACCAATTAAAGCACCGAGTGGTGCAAGCGGCAAAGAACCCGCCTCCAATGCAGGAAGCATAATGAGACTCTGGTTCGATTCCTCGGTTGGGAAGATCCCCAAGAGCAGGGCCTGGCAACCCACTCCAGTATTCTTGCCTGGAGAATCCCATGGACAGGGGAGCCTGGTGGGCTACAGTCCACGGGGTCGCAAAGAGTCATACACAACTGAAGCGATTTAGCACGCACATACCTACTAGGTGACTAGCTCCCACTAGGCCATCACTGAAGACTTGTTGCTTTCAAGTCTTTCCCATTAAGTTGAGGGTGAGAATTCACATAACTAGAGCAATGCCTATGAGATGTTTTCAATATCAAGCTTAATGAATAATTACATGGTTATGAAATAACTAGGGTAGTGTTTAAACAGGAAGAGTTTTGTTTAATGTTTACATTCTCAATAAAATGTGTCCAGGAGCCTTCCCGTTTGCAGTCTCTTGTTTGGGTGTTTACTTATCCAGGATAATTGTTAAAAGGCTATCTCCACCCGCCACCACCCCCACCCCCCTCATCAGAGTTTGGCTTAATTGTACATTTCCATTAAAAATCCTGTCTAATTTTAGTCTTTAAAGGAAAACATGGGAAATGGAGTTTGGGATTTTAGGCTCCATAGGAAATACAGCTTGTGTGTTACTTTCTGCTGTGCTGGTTAAGATTCATAGCAGAGTGACTTGCCTAGGTAGGCAATTCAGAAGTGATTGTTTGGAAGTTTTTCAGGCTCTGCCACAAATGGTTTTCTGATCCAGTGTATTTTATGAGGCTGTGCAAAAGACGCATGGTCTTTATTATTATTTCAAGAGATGACTTTAGCCTTCAATTTTGCATCCTTTTTGTGCTTTTGCTGTCTCCAAGTGAGATTTAGAAAGGGCTCTTTTTCCAGCTCCCCTGGCATTGCAGGGCCTGGTGTGGTTAACCGTGTCATACCCTCACCCTGCGTCTTCCCTCTGACTGCTGTCTTAGTAGTTTCTTTTAACTGACGGTGACAGTGTTGAAAGCCGTACGTGCCAAGTCATGGACCTAAAGCAAGGGTGGAACGTTTGACCTTAAGCCGAAGAGAGAGGGGTTTCTGATCATTAAATCCACTATGAACAAACCCTGAAGAATTCAGCTCTGACTTGCTAGAGGCCCTTGAACTTGAGTTTATAAAGCTCTACGCAGCTCGTATTCCATTTTGGGGATAGTGTTTATCTTCATGGGAAGCCTTAAGGCTTTCTGGCAGCCTGAGAATCTATACACACTGGCCACTTCCTCCTGATTACCCAGGTAGACCTGGAGTGACCCCACTAGGTTCAGTTCTGGTTTTCCTGGATCAGGGAATGTGAGGAGGTGGGGAAGGGAGGGAAGGCCGAGTTCTGTAAAGAAGTCTGGTGGAACAAGCTGCTGGCCGTTTCACCGGAATGGTCCCCCATGTCCTGGAGATGTTTCTTTCCGAAATTAATAGAGGTCACACTTTTCCCAAGTTTTTTTTCTCCCTTGTTCTGATTGTTACCACCCCATTTTAGGGCATGATAGGAAATCCAAGATGGTAGCCACATCAGTGGTAGGTGGTGGTTGCAGGCTTTCACTGGCCTCTGTTTGTATAACTTCAAGCTTTTACCATTTATAGATTCATGCAAAAGGATATGTAATAACCAGTTTAGACCATGGTCATCCTTAAAGCGGAGAAGGCAATGGCACCCCACTCCAGTACTCTTGCCTGGAAAATCCCATGGACGGAGGAGCCTGGTGGGCTACAGTCCATGGGGTCGCTAAGAGTCGGACGGCTGAGCGATTTCACTTTCACTTTACCCTCTCATGCACTGGAGAAGGAAACGGCAACCCACTCCAGTGTTCTTGCCTGGAGAATCCCAGGGACGGCGGAGCCTGGTGGGCTGCCGTCTATGGGGTCGCACAGAGTCGGACACGACTGAAGCGACTTCGCAGCCTCCTTAAAGAGTACAGGTCGAGCAAAATAGGCACGCTTTAGAGCTTCAGTAATTTGTGTTTTAGGAGCTTTGTGCACTGATGGAGTTTTAAGATGTTGGGCGCGAGCTGTTGTCACTTACTCTACTTCGGAATACCATAAGTAGTTACGTCCCATTCTGGACTTTTGCCATTTTCATGTGGATATTAAAAATTTCAGCTTCTTCTTGACTGTACCGAGTCAGGGAGCTAAGGTGTGGCCTACTGTTCCCTTTAACCCCTGTCCAACTAAAGCATGGTAAGTTCCAAGTCATGTCTGAATGGAATGCACATATATAGAATGTCGAGTCGTGGTGAACATGTTTTACGAGGAGGTCAAAAAAATAGCTGATAAGGAAAATACCAATAGGTTCAGAATTGAGGGCAAGGGACGTATATATTTTATGATTTATATGCAACACTTCACCTGAAAGAAAGATCCCAGTTCTGAGCTCTGACATTAGTACAATAAACTGTATAAACTGTGATGATTATTTTCTACACGAGAACTCCTTCTAAGTTACTATGTGTGACCTCTTTTTAAAGGCCAGTTTACTCTTAAGTTTTTCCACACATGACCAGTTGTAATGTTTTAAAGATATCAACACACTGAAAAGGCCAACGTTGTGTGTTGAGGGGAGTGGGAGTTGGGGAGGTGCTGTAAGGTGAGTAGGAAGATCTTTGCAGGGGTGAGTTGAGGGTTTAAACTCTTTGAAAATCCTTAAACTTCAGATCATGAATAGATGATGAGATTGCCTCAAAGGGGTGTGACTGCCTTCAAGGCGCCACCTTCCCTGGGGACTCCTTGGTGGCCCAGTGGTTAGAACTCAGCGCGTTCATTGCCAACAGCCTGGGTTCAATCCCTGGTCAGGAAACTAAGATACTGCATGCCACACGGGTAGCCCCTCACCCTCCAAAAAAGCCACCTCCTTCCCATCCCTCTAAGCCTCCTGATCTTGACCGAAACATGTTACCTTCTTAGCTGACCCAGGTGGGCACACAATTAACTATAGATCCTAAATATTATAAAGGTTTCCAATTGAAAATCACTCACTCATATCTTTAAAAGACCAGGAATCCTCTATATAATTAGCCTAAATTCTGCATTTGCCTTTTTTTTTTTTTTCACAGAAATGAATAAAATCATTTTAAATGGTATGTGATATGCTTTCTGGGGACAGAAACTGTCCAGAGGAACTTGGCCTTGAGAGCTAGACAAGGCAGGTTTGACTCTCTATGATCTGCTGGTGCTGCGACCTTGGATTTGTTAGATAACCTCTCTGAGCCTCTCTTTCTTTATCTAAAAGTCTATCTGATAATACACATCTTGTAAGGAGGACCTTAAGGATTAAATGCAAATGGATGTAAAGCCATTACTGTAGTTCCTGGCAGATGCTAGGTGCTCAGTAAGGACTGGTTTCCTCCCCGCCCCACCCCACTTCCTCCTCTGTGTAAAAACCTGAGATAGGATGTCTAGTCAATATTTCAGGGATGTTTACCCTACCATGTAGGATGACAAGTCTTCTGATGAGAGGTATTTGCATTAATTAAAATAGAAAAGGAGCTCTGGTTTTATCCAACACTTTTTATTATCTGGGGCGTTTACAAGTCTGGACTTTAGAAATGTGATCCTCTTGCTGCTTGCGGTCCAAATAGTTCAGGGTTGACTTTTTTTTTTCCTGTCGAAAGAAGTCATTTGCAGCTATGTAATAATAGCAGGATGTGCGCTTCACAAAGAGCAATGTATTTTCTCAGGGAGTTGTGTGTTTGGGAGCTTCCAGACGAAGGATTGTCAAACGGCCCTATGAAGAAGGATGGAGAGAAACCTCCCTGGCAGTCCAGTGGCTAGGACTTCATCCTTCCACTGCAGGGGGCATGGGTTCGACCCCTGGTTGGGGAACTAAGGTCCTGCCTGCTGTGTGGTTTGGCCAAAGAGAAAGAAAGAAGGATGGAGAGAAGGTTATGGGATTGGTTGGCGAGAAGGAGGGGTGTTGCATTCTCTGCCTGGGTCCTGGCCCTGGAGGAGTGTCCATAGCACGGTACGAGGGGCCTGCCAGGTTGGCCTGTGGTGACTTCCTCCAGGCAGCCTGCTGGGCCTTCCTCAGTGCACAGGTGTCTGGACTTCCAATCTTCATGGGAGGGAGCTGGTTATGGTGTCCATGGTACTGGGGGTGGAGGGGAGCTGAGTGGTTATTTGCATGTTACACCCCGTGGGGGTTACCTGACGGGACAGGTGGGGCGGGGGTATAAAGCATGAGGGTGTGAGTAGGAGTGGGCAGTGTGGGTGGAGTCATAGTCTTTTTAGCCCATTCATTCCTTGAGAGGATGAGAATGCAGATGATAACAATAATTCTTATTGTTATCACATCTACTAAGTGCCTGCTGTGTGTTGGACCTGGTTCGAGGAACCTTGGCATATTATCTCTAATCTTTTTTCCCTAGTTTTATTGAGATATAATAGACAGCACTGTTTAAGATGTACAGTGTTGTGATTTGACTTACACGTATTGTGAAATGATGACCACAGTAAGTTTAGCTAACATCCAGCATCTCATATAGACACACACAAAAAAAGAAAAAAGTTTTTTTCCCTTGTAATGAAAACACTTGGGATTTACTCACAACAACATTCATGTATACCAACCATACAGCAGTGTTAACTGCAGTCATCGTGTTTACATTATATCCCCGGGACTTCTTTCTCTTGTAACTGGAAATCTGTACCTTTTGACCCACTTTCCTGTAGATCTTCCTCCCCGCACCGTCTCTAATCTTAATAATGCAGTGGACCCCAGCTAGTCACATTCTCATTTATATGGACGAGACTCTTGACCTAGACTCTTGGAGATGAAATGATTCCTCCAAGACTCCATAGTTAGTGAGCATGGGCCCAGGCCTTGGGGTCAATTTATTGGTGCAGCAAAGATTCCCCAGTGCATTCCTCTTTGCTGAGCAGGAGGATCTTTTGTGGGATCCTTTGGGGGCCCCCTTATTCCTAAATCTGTCATCTGACTCTCTAACATGCAAGGACACTGCTGGTTAATGCTGTTTCTTCTCGTCTGTCCACATCCATCCCCCTAAAGCTATTTGAAGAGAAGTCATGGCAGTAAAACCATCCCAGTAATCACTGCTTTGGGATTCTTCTGGAATGGCCTCTGGTGGTATGTCGCTTATTGGTAAGAAGCTAACCCTTTCTGCTGCCCAGGAGACCAGAGGGTGGCTGCTCTGAGTCCCAGTTAGTGACCCAGGCTGAGTCACGTGGCAGGGAGTTAGGACGGGAAGGACTCGCCCCCACGCAGCAGCGCCAGGCCATGCTGTTTTCCTTGTCCCAAGTGCGTTGAGTGGTCTGCCCTGGGACCTGCTCAGTGTTCAGTTTTGGTTCTCCGTTTGACGTTGTGTTAAGCTTTTCTTGAACATTTTCTGATTTGAGATTGGGTCAAGGCCTACCTATGAGACTGCTGGTATAGCCAGGGCTCCTGCAACCTGCAGTCATGGACATGATGCATGCTGGGTCTGCTAATGTCAGAGACAAGGAAAGCAAAAAAAAAAAAGTAGAAAATAAAAATAAAAAGGGGGAAAAATTCCAAGAACGAAAGGGCAGAAACTCCAACACCTACACTTCCTGTGGCCTTGGCCAGGAAGGATGTCCTAGGGGAAAAAAAGAAGCCGAGGATCAGAGACCATTTTTAAAGCAAATAGAGTTCAGTTGGATGATTTTTTGTGTTAAAGTGCTCTCTGAGTGGTTCCAGCTAGACGTGGGGGTGAATCAGGGCTGGTTCAGTTAGCCGTACTTTGCACCGATCACCTGCTGGGCAGCGTTCAGCAGGGGGGCTCTGTGTGGGGGAGAAGTTGTACCATGTGTGACGGGGAGGTGGCACCACAGCCTGTCCCCTCTAAACCTCGAAGCCCTGATGCAGCCGCAGCTTCCAGACCCGAGTGCTGTGGTGTGACTGTGGCACAGCTTTCACATTGCAGTGTAATCGCTGTGGATGCATAATTTGCCCCCCAATTAAGTTGAGACCCTACTGCGTCCTACTCTGTACCAGGCTCAGTGGGGATAAGAGTGGCAAGCAAAAAAGTCTCAAGTCCTGTGGAGTGGGGGATGGGGAGATGGGCCTTTGTCAAATAATTGCAAAAAATGAGGGGGCCCTTCAGACCATCCTGAGGTGAAGGTCCTCAGAAGTAAAAGCACGGTGTGTCTCGAAGGATTTGGGGAGCCCTGAGGGGACCAGTATTCTGGAGAGAAGTCTCCAGAAGCCAGGCCAGTTGGGGTAGAGGCAGCCTACGTGCTGTGTCAAGGATTTTTCTGGGTCCCCCAGCTGTGCAGCTTCCTGAGGCTGGTCTTGAAGGCAGTGGGTACCACTTTGACCCACTGGCAAACCCACCACATTGGCCCCCTAGTCAGCCCCAGCCAGACATGCTGGCCAGGTTCCTCTGTGCCCAGTTTGGGTATCGTCCTGGCCTCTCTGCCCATCAGGTTAGAGGTTTTGTTGTAGTTGCTATTTAGTTGCTAAGTTTTGTCCAACTCTTTGCGACCCTGTGGACTGTAGCCCACCAGGCTCTTCTGTCCATGGGATTTCCCAGGCAAGAATACTGGAGTGGGTTGCCATTTTCTCCTCCAGGAGATCTTCCTGACCCAGGGATCAAACCTGCGTCTCCTGCATTGGCAGGCCAGATTCTTTACCACTGAGCCACCTGTGCCCACAGTTAAAGAGGAGGTCAGGGGCTGCCCGCAGTTGGCACTTACGTAGGTCGTTTACTCTTTCCCCTTGTCTTTCTGGAGCTGCAGTTTCCTTCTTGACCCATGTGGAAGCAGGGAGATGGCCTAGGAAGCCAGGGGGCCTGGACTGGGTAATGAACATGATTCTGCTCCCATCTTGGAGGCCTTGCCTGGGGACTCAGAGGTTCAATAAGGCTTCCTCCTCATGCCCTGGAGAGGGATAAATAGTCTCCACTTAAGAAAGGACCTGGTATGCCCTTGTCCACATTTCGGGGTGCTAAGATACTGGGGAGCCTTGCACAGCCCTTCCCAGATCAGATGCTCTTGAGGGTTTGAAAGGGGCTCTGTTGGGAGGTGGGTTTCCCCAGTGGCTCAGCGGTCAAGAATCTGCCTGCAGTGTAGGGGACACTGGAGACTCGGGTTCAATCCCTGGGTTGGGAAGATTCCCCTGGAGGGGGAAATGGTAACCCACTTAGAGTATTCTTGCTGGGAAGTCCCATGGACAGAGGAGCCTTGTGGGCTACAGTCTGTGGAGTCCCAAAGAGTTGGACACGACGGAGTGACTGAGCGCTTGTTCACACTGGGGAGGTAGAGACTCTTCAAAGTTTGTTTTCTTGAAGCCTTCACCTCCATGCAAATAGGCGGCTCAGGGTTGGGGAGAAAGGTTAACCATGGTGGCGCCTATCTTAATTTGGAATTTCCTGAATGAATGTGGTTTCAGTCCTCCAGCCCAGGATCCCCCTAGAGAGACTTTTCTCCGCAAATCACCGGAGAAAAGTGATCCCTGTCGCTTGTCCGGCCTCCCTGGGTCCAGCGGGGGCCCAACCAGCTGGGAATGGGCCCCGCCCACTGCAGAGGCTCCCCGCCCCTCTCTGACTTTAGGGGTCCTTCTGATCCAGCTGCTCGCTGGAGACCCCGCGGGCTGTGAATCTGTGCCTTTGCCCGAATGCAGTTGCCTCTCTGGCGGGGCCTGAACTTGCAGGGCCAGGGCTGCCAGATCAAACCCATGCAAATGAGGAGGCCCATCTGTTTCCCAGTATCCAGCTGCTGTCCCTTCGTTTGCAAATGGCTGGGGTGCTGCTGGGGAGGGAACCTGTCTGGGGACACATCTGCAGGCTCTGAACCGGTGTTGGAACTTGGGTCCTGCTGAGAGAAGAAAGGCCGAGCCCTTTAAGTAAACTTGCTGAACAATACCCGCAAAAGGTCCCGAGTTACAGATGCAAGAGGCAGTCTTGCCCTCCGGGAAGAACTCTTCGCCTTCCCTTCTCCCTTGCCTCCCCCCACCCCCCATTTGTCACTGGGGTCACTTTCAAAGTATTCATGTATTCAGAATGTACTCACTGAGGGAGGGGCTGGGGAAAATGTCACATTTGGACCGTGATCTGACTTTTAAGGGACTTCCTGGTGGCTCAGACGGTAAAGAATCTGCCTGCAATGCGGGAGACTGGAGTTCCATTCTTGGGTCAGGAAGATCCCCTGGAGAAGGGAATGGCAACCCACTCCAGTATTCTTGCCTGGGAATCCCATGGACAGAAGAGCCTGGCAGGCTACAGTCCATTGGGTCGCAGAGTCAGACACGACTGAAGCGACTAACACTTATACTTTAAGGGACTTAGAGGGCAAATGTATCCACTTGAATTGGCGCTGGTTATCCACTTTATGTTAGAAACGGGCCCTGTGAGCCACAGGTAATGCTGAGGTGGAAAGCTGACCAACCGCCCCTGAAAACTTGCTTCTGGAATGTAGTCAGATCGCTGGCTTTGGAGCTTGCTCTCTGGAATGCTGGCCAATTACCCTACTCGCTGGAACCCAGGGCCTCAGGCATTCAGCGTTTTTTTGTGGCCCGCCATGGGGTTGCCATCAGTCATCCTTGAGTCGAGCTGGGATCCTCTTTCTTAGGGAGTTCTGTGGGGGTTACTGTGCCCCCTATACAAGTATCTGAGATTTGTTGGATGAATGAATAGTAAATGGTATTTTCATAAGCCACAGGCCTCTTCCTTTATGAAAGGAATCAAACAGGTGTTGTACACGGCTGTTGATAATGGTGACTCTTATAAGATCCTTGAATGTTTAGGAACATTCCAGAAATCCCTGCTTCAGTAACTTAAATACATATGATGTGGTAGATTTGTTCTTTTGAAAGAAAACTCTGTTTTAAATTCAGACAAATGCAAATTGAGGTTCCCTTGTGATTTTTGTTTTGTTCAGTCTTTCAGTTGTGTCCGACTCTTTGCGACCCCGTGGCCTGCAGCATGTCAGGCTTCCCTGTCCTTCACCATCTCCCAGAGTTCGCTCAGACTCATGTCCATTGAGTCATTGATGCCATCCAACCATCTCATCTTCTGTTGTCCCCTTCTCCTCCTGCCTTCAATCCCACATGATTGGAGAAATATTAATAAAATCTGCTGATCAGTCATATCAAGCTATAGCCCACAAGCAGGAGCCTGGCCAGTGCTTGAGGGTAGGCAGGGAACCTCTGCTGGGGTGGGGGACTTCTCTCAGATGTACCCCCACTTGCCAAAGGCCTTCCCAGGCAGCCTCTGGTTTTGTCCCCATGGTGACCTTGACCCAGCCCAGAGGTAGCCAGTTCTACTAACCAGGACTCTGAGGCTCAGATATGTGAAGGGGCTGCCCAAGTGGACTGGGTTCATCACTGCTACAGCAGGTCTCCAGCTTGTCCTGGGATCCTGGAGCTGGGCTTCTCATGAGATGGCCCTTGGACCAGGAGCATCAGCATTACCTGGGAACTTGCAAGAAATCCAGAATCTTAGACCTTACCTCAGGTCTCCTGGCCTAGGAACTTTGGAAGTGGGGCCCTGGAAGCTGTGTCTGGGTGGTCTTTATGCAAAGTCTTTATGCAGAGGGCCTGTCCCAAGCTCTCCCTTGGAATGGGTGGATGGGTGGAGGCAGACTGTATTCCTTGAGGAATATAGTAGATGGAGAAACAAAGACCCAATGAATTGGAGATGGGAGCCATGCAGTCTGTCTTAATGGGAATCAGAGTTTTCACAAACAAGATATTTGATATGGGCTTTGAAGGCTGAATAGGAGTTTGCCATGCAGGGTATTGGGACTGGGTTTGTAGGTAGAGGGAACAGTGCCCATGTGAACAGACAAGCCTAAGCTGTGAGGGGGAGGGTGGAGAGACATCGAGGGCCAGGAGCAACCAAGGTGTAGGTGGTGTTCTTTGGGTTTTATCCTGTCAAAGAGTGGAGCGGTCTGTGCCCCCTGACTTTTTTTTTTTTTTTAAGTAGAGGTAAGGTTTGCTTTTCAAAAGATTGCTCTAGTGGCTCATGATGAACATGGGGCCAGCCACAGATGATGGGTTGGGGGGCACTGCAGAGATCTTTCAGAGAGACGGCAGAGGTCTGCGGCAGTGGGCCCATGGGAGTGACATCCGCCCTTGCTTTCTTTCCAGAGCTGTGAGTCGGGGCACAGCTCTGCAGAGGCAGAGTGAATGGGGGAGGAGCTTTGGGGACTGACGGGGATGAGAGGTGAGAGGGAGCATAGGGGCTTTAGGGCAGACGTGGAGCTTGAGTTGATGTCACGTGGAGACTCCATTCAGCAAGAGGCCAGTGGAGGAGGACGAGGTGGAAGGTCACCTGCCTGTTTTGGAGAGGACCTCGGTTGGCATCCAGGTAATGTGTTCCCTCAGGCAGGTGGAAATATGAACCTGCAAGCAGGGACTTGAGGGGCACCGATATGTGGGGGTGGGAAAAGCTGCAGAGATGGTGATCAGAAAGTAGGCAAAAGGACCAGAGGAGCCAGGGATGGAATTCAGAGTGTATCCACAGGTATGGGGGTAGAGAAGGGGCTTCCAGAAGGGCAGGAAGACCTCAGTGCGTGTTCCTGTTCTTGAAAACACATGTGTGCACGCAGACACACACACATGCCAATAGAAAACAAAATGCTGCTATAGACAAATGTGCACTAAACTGTGTGTTAGGGGCTCTCTTTCTATCGTCCCCACCCTTCCAAGTTGAGACGACCTGGTTTAGTGGGTGTTTCCTCCTTTCAGGGTTAGCCAACTGCAGCTGAGAAATAAGGATTTCAACTGCAAGGTCTTCCCCACAGCTGGTACCTCTGAGTTCTAAGTGCTGGCCATTGTGCGTGGAGCTTTCCACACACTGTCTCATGGCCATTCCTGGCCTGCAGGGGCAGAGCAATGAACTGATGAGAAACCCGAGGGCCCTGTCCCGGGTCACACGATTTTCTAAGTGGCAGAGCTGAGATTCAGGCCTGTTCTAAGTCTGGTCTTTTTAACATCCCAGCCCATCCCCGCCTTTTCTGAAGAGTCACCAGGGAGGGGACAGCAGTGAGACTTAATGCTCGGGCTCAGGGAACAGCTCCGGGAGCCGGAGGAGCATCGGATGAGGAAGGCGGCCCCCCACTTTGTACAGGGAAGAGGGCTGCCTGGGGCCAAGGGCTGTCACCAGGACTTGGGAAGGAACGTGTTTTGGGGTGGAGGGGTGGGTGGGCAGAGGGTTCGGTTTTCAGGACTGGAGATGATGTGTGTTCATTTTACAGGTGAGACCTCGGCAAGGCCATGCTTGGCCTTAAAGAGGGGGCCGACAAGGCTCAGGCCAAGTCCTTTCGTTCCTTAATCCCTATACCTCCTCATCAGGCACCCCTCCCGCTCCCCCATCCCCCTTCCCGCTTGCGGTGATACAAATAACAAAACATTCCACTGAGGAAAAGAGGGAGATTTTCCAGGGTCTCGGTCAGTCAGCAGGGCCAGCTTTTTGATGATGTGGTTTTCCCTGGAACAGCGTGCCCGAGGAAGCCCAGGTTTTGAGAAGGGCCAGCCTCCTCCGCTGTGTCTGGCAGGCGTGTCTCCAGAAGGCAGGAGGCTTGGGGCCTGGACGGCCAGGTGGCCGAGCACATAGGCTCCCCGTCTGTCCAACCTGGGCCGGGGGAGCTCCTCTGACATGACATAGTGCCCGTTTTGGCTTCCTGGGCACTAGATAATCGAATGGCTTATCTCTCTGGGAAATGGTTTTTGAATAGAGGGCTCAAGTTTGAAGTTCTTGCTCAGCCAAAGCTGCCAATATCTGGGGACCTTCTGCAGATGGTTCTGTTTTGATACTTACCTCCTGGTGGTCCAGTGGGGACCTCCTGAGTGTTTTTTTGCTCTAATGTTTGATACACATATTGTGACTGGGAGAAAAAAATCTCGTTTTGTGTCTCTCTTTCTCCCTATTGGAGAGCACTACAATGAATAGTGGAAAACACTGGATCAAGGGATGCTGACAAATTAGGGAGTGGATATTTCTACATTTTGGGTCCAAATATTAGGTGATAATGGTGACTCTTCTATGGTGCTTTTTTAAAGCACTTTGACTATTTATGCATTTATTTTCTCATAGGCAGGAACAAATATCCTTTCTTTTCAGACTCAGAGAGCTCTTTGCCCTGTTCCTCAAAGACAGACCTAAATTATAGGAGGGGTATGCCTAAATATATAATTTTTAATGGTTACCATATTGGAAGCATTAGCCATCATCCCGTCTGATCAGGAGGAATGCGAGCCAGGCTAGAGTTTCTGGAACAGTCAAGCTTCTGTGGCAGAGGCAGCTATTTATTAGTGGTCGTCCTGGCCCCCATGATACCCACAGGGAGAGTGTTAAGTCCTGACGTGAGTCTAGAAGACACCCCGACCGCGGGCTGGAAAGAGGAGACTGCAGCCTGTTTACTTCTCCCGTGTTCCAGGGCTTTGAACTCCTTGAGGCCCCCATTTTTATGTTGGCAGTATTTCTTGAGGTAGAGAACTTTCATCTTTATATTGTGCAGAATATCTCTGTCTTCTTTCCTACCCCGAAGGAACGAGTAGTACCCAGGCCTTATAAGGCCTCCGTTTGATGTCCGGATTTTGTCTTCTGCAAGCCCGTTCTTGTAAAGGCGAAGCTTCGAGGCTGTCGGAGCTGAAAACAGCCAGCTCTGCCTCTGCTCTCTGGCTGTCTGCAGGGCCCCTGTGCCGGGGATCGCAAGGGTGGTCATTTCTGACTCCATGAGGGGGATCCCGGGACCTTGAGATCTTTCTGCAGCTAAGCTTGCATGCCACCTAGATGGAAATTGTGCCGTGGAAAAGCGGGGGCTATGCTCTTCCAAAGTCCCTGTGCTCTAAGACACCACGGGTCACTGAAAAGCGATGCCAGGTGTCTGTCTGTCTGGACCCCGTCCAGCTGGTTAAAAGCACTTTGGCAGTGCCGTGTATGAGAGGCGGTTCTGTATTCCATTCCTATGGACAGAACGCGGGGTATTGGCCAGTTCAAACTTCTTGCCAGGACCAGGGTGTGGCTGCTGCGGGCCATCGTGAAGACCAGAGGGTGAGTCTGGAGCAGACTCTTGCCCGCTGTGTGCCCCGTGGACTGCCACGTTGCGGTGGCATGTGCGGCTCCATCTCGGGTGTCTCTTCTGTCGAGACAGTGGCAGCCCCACCGCACTGACGTTTGCTTCTCTCGTGCAAGGCGGCAGAATGTCTGGAGGGCATCAGGGAACCAAGGCTGGGTTACTGTTCTTGCCCCAGACACGGATGGTGTAGTTCCCAGGGGGACCCCCCGCTGCCCACACCCACTTGTAGGACATCCCTTCCTCTCTCTCCCTTCCCTCCTTGTCTTGCAGAGGGATCTGTTTAGGCGTTTCTTTCTGTTTCTTTCTCCCTTTGGTCCGATTTTTTGGAGGCATGTGTTAAGGGTTTGGATACCTCTGACTTTCTGAGACGGAGAGACCTCTTGGGGGACCCCCTCACCCCACATTCTTGAAGCTGGAGTTTCCCTTCTTAGCTGTGATCATCCTGACCTTTGAAAAGATGCTGGTCCCAAGGAAACCGCAGAAAAGGGTGCATTTGTGAACTGTGACGTGCTTTGTTGTCCCTGTGGCATACGCCGCTCTTTTCTTCCTTAACAGTTGAAACCTGTCATCCGCTCTGCACGAAGCGATTGGACAGGGCAAGATGCGGGTTTCCCATCTGTTCCCTGTTTGCATTTGGGCGCCATTTCAAAAACCACACGGGAAAAGTTTATAGGCAAACATTATAAAAAGTGACAGTCTGAAGTGCTGCTATGGCTGGTTTGGCAGCGTCAAGTGTTACCTGAAATAGCTCCCCATTCCAAACGAGCTCGCTGCTTCGATTGTCTCAAGACGGCCTCCTGATGACACTGGGGAAGAATTCAGCCGGGCGAAGAATTCAGCAGCGAAGTCCCAGAAACCACAGCCTGTTCTGCCTTTTGCAAGACTTCCCCGCCCCTCCCTGGGCTCTGGTCCCCTCCAGCAGGGACTCCTGTCCCCGTGTGGATTTCCTGAGAGGACGTCACACCTCTGCCCCGTTTGGCATCACACCTCTTCCGTTTGCAGTCAGCGGCCCCTTAGTTCTAAATTCCAGTATTTCCCAGGGATCAGGGCTCAGGAGTTTCTTTGGTGTGGGAAGGAGATGGAGCTCCAGCAGGAATCACATGCTGACTATAAGCCGAGGTGGCTGTTACTCAGACTGTTCACTTTTTGGCGAGCTGTGGAGCTGCCCGTCTCTCTCATTTTTTCATATCAGATTAGTCCATTTATTGGAAAGCAGCTGCGTGATAAGATGCCGCTGGCGCTTCTCAAGTGTTTGAAACTCATGGGGAGAAAGTTCAGATGATGCAACCTAAGATGCGCACAACTGAGCTGTCCCCGCTGGTCGTGTGCTCAGCAAGTAGGAACAAGTGCCTCTTCATCCTCCCAGAAAGTAAACTCGGCGCCTTGTTTGTTGAACGCTTTCAGCTACGGTGACGAAGAACGTCCAGCACTGGTGCCAGTGTCCCAGCCTTCTCACTTCGTTGTGGATTGTTGTTTATATTACAAAAGGTATGAAGAGACATTTTCTGTCTGTGGAAGCTTCTGAAAGAGCACTTGCTGTGTAGCCAAGTGGCTTCTGGAACCTTCTCCCGTTGTGTTTTGGTGAGAACAGACGAGGGAAGTGTTGGACTGTGTGCTCCGTGTGATTTCGCCCCCCCTCCGTGTAAAAGAGTAAAAAGTATGCTGCATCACCAGAAAAAAACAAATGCAGGAACTGGTAATATTGCCGTAAAAGCTATCCTTTAAATCTCCCGGGGAATACTCTGCCCGTGTCAACCGTCCTATTTTATAGAGCAGGCGGTGCGGCTTGGTGATGTGACATTGGAAGGTGGTCGCATCAAAGGTAGAGGGGTTGATTGGGTCCCACAGATGCTGCATTACTGCTCTGGGGGGATCTGGCCCATTGTCTCCTCTGAGCACGAGGAGGGCAGTACCACTGTGGCGGTGTTTGTGGAGCACTCGGGAGCACCTACCAGGGAGTCACCTGGAGATGGCAGCCCCAGAAGGGAAGCCAAGCCCCAGAGGCCGCGTGGGAGGGACAGGGAGAGAACTGCCTCCCCTGAGCCAGTCTGGGTCCCTGCTAAGCGTCTGTGTTCTTGGCATCTCGGCCTGGGATGGCTTTGATGCAGGACCGTGCAAGCTGGGCCACGGGAGCTGTTGGGTGGCCAGGGAGGGGCTGGGTGTGTGATTCCATCCCTTCCCACTGTAGGCCCCACTTGCCTGTCCTCCCTGACTCTTTAACCCCTGCTTCCCTCTTCCTCTCTTCCTAGTCATCCACCTAAGATGTGTTTGATGTCCTCCTAGATTACGTGGGAGTATCACAGGATTCTGCTGGGGTTCCCCAAAGATGCCCCAGACCCTCAGATGAGCCTGTTGTGAAATAATCAGCTGGGGAGGGAGGAACACACACTTTCTGAATTCCCCATGGTAGTAGTTAATGGTTTCAGACCTTGAAGGTGGATGGCTTTGTTTTATAAATGAACATCGTCACCCTATTGATGTATTTTGGGGAATTATTTTACTATCCTTGAAGCTGATCATCTCATTGGAAAGCTGGGTGATAGTTTTCACCTGGTTTTCTTGGAAATTAAAAACAGTGTTAGTATCTCAAGTCACCTTATCAGTCCTTTTGAGCTGGGAGCCCATCATTAGTAACATCATTTTATATCTATGGGATATAGCTCAGTTGGTAAAGAATCTGCCTGAAATGCAGGAGACCCTGGTTCTATTCCTGGGTTGGGAAGATCTGCTGGAGGAGGGATAGGCTACCCACTCCAGGATTCTTGGGCTGCCCTGGTTGCTCAGGTGGTAAAGAATCTGCCTGCAATGCGGGAGACCTGGGTTCGATCCCTGGGTTGGAAGATGCCCTGGAGAAGGGAAAGGCTACCCACTCCACTATTCTGGCCTGGAGAATTCCATGGACTACGATCCATGGGGTCGCAAAGAGTTGAACACGACTGAGCGACTTTCACTTTCATAAATCCAGGTAGTCTCTTGACTATCCTCTGAAAAGAGTGGTGCTTGTGATCTTGGTAGTGTCTTCAGCCTTGAAGAGTGACAGTGATGGTGACTGGCCCCAGAAGTTGTGGTTGGAAGATCAGGTTCATATTGGATGGCTCGCTGGATTCTCAAAATAACATTCTGTTTGGGGGCATTCATGAGCTTAAGCAGGAGCAGAGTGCGCTGGGAACTCAGGGTGTCACTTTTTTCTCATGCAGGTTGTTGTTGTTCAGTCTCTAAGTCACGTCCACTCTTTGCAACCCCATGGGCTGTAGCGTACCAGACTCCTTGGTCCTCCACGCACCCCTTTCACTAGCATCTCCTGTGTGTCCGGCCTGAACAGGATGTGGTCTTCTTCCTGCAGCAGCGGATAGTGATGTCTTTTTGGCGATATTGGTCCAGCATCTTAGATACCCTAGGTTTCAGCAAGACTTTGTGGTTTGCCTGTTTGAGATGAAGGAGAGGATCTTAGTGAAAATGCTTTTCTTTGAGAAGTCATAATTCTCCCTTTTGTCTGGAGAGAGATTTTTTGTATCATAACTGTAAGAATCTTGCTTTTCTTTTCTTTTTTTTTTCCTTAGAAAGCAAAAAACTGTCTTAGAGTCTTCCTGTGCCTCCATGAAGTAGTTACATGGCTTTCCCTTATCTGAGGGCCAGGGAGACAGAACAGAGCAGAATGGGCCACATGGGTCCGGGGCTCTCCTTTAAGGGAGGGAAGTGTTGCTGCTCTGTCCAGCTGTTTCCTTGCTCAATCATCTCTTGATGACCAGTTCTGGCTCAGAGGAAAGCAAATTCCACAACATTCTTGGTAACATGCTGATCATGCAATGTTGGTCCTAGTAAATAGCGATTATTTTATAACTCAGGCTGAGGCAGTGTCAATTCATTCTAACATCGTGGGTACTGTTTCTGTAATCAGTTGTGGGAGACCCAGGACTCAAATGACATCTGATCTTGGCTTTGACCAGCTGTAAAAGGGGTGGGCCACGTGGCCTCGAGAGGCTTGTCAATTCCAACGTTGTGTGGCCCTGACCCTAGGATGCAGGAAGTGAGAGATGGTCTGAGATTTGGGGCCAAACTGACTTCTTTGTTCTTCTGCTCTTCCCCTCTTCCCTGCATTTCTCTTCCATACCTTTTCTGCTCAGGATCCAGAGTTCAGTACCTTTTTATTAGTCATTGAATTGAGCAGCATTATGACTTATACAGCCTTAGGAGGCCTCATCTGAGGCCATTCCAACTAAGTTCACAGCAGTACCTTTGAAGCATCATTTTGCCCTTCCCTTCTCTCTAAAGAAGCCTTCTCTGATGATCCTACATGATAGAAGCTGGCGAATTTTCTGTAAAGGGCAAGACTGTTAATATTTTAGGCTCTGCAGGTCACCAGGTCTCTGTTTCAACCACAGGTATGTCAGCTGTCATATCACAGCAGCCCTGGACATTATGTAAGCGGTGAGCATGGCTGTGCACCTGTACAACTTTGTTTACAAAAACAGGTTATGGCTGGCTTTGGCCCCAGGGGCTGTGTGGTTTGCCAACTCCTGTTCTGGAGTCCAGAGCCCGCTTCTCTGGATGTGCCCCTAACATGCTGTATTTCTTCCTCCTAACACTCGGGACCACTCCATAGACTTTATAGTTTTGTAGATTTTATATTTATTATCTGTCACCCCGCTGTAATTAATCACCCACAAGTGCAGGGAGTATTTTTGTTTCTGTTTGCTTCTTGAGCATCCAGGATAAAAGCATGTGGCCCATAGTAGGTGTTCAGTAAAATAATTGTTGAGTGTGAAAAGCATTTGAAATGTAACCTGCTTGTCAGTTGGGGCTTTCTGCCCTTGTTTTGGGGTGTGTTTTTCCAGGTTAAATATGACTTCTGTTTTCTTCCTTTTGCTGTGAATACCCCTTTATGTTCCTTCCCATCCTGTTCAGTGTCTGGGCCCTTCCTGGTGTGGTTGCCTTGGGGGGTGCCCCTCTGGGGAGCCCTGGCCCTCCACAGTGGGTGGTAGTCGGGGGTGGGGGGGGCAGATTTCTAGAACCTGATGCATGTGGCCCTCGCCTGTCCTTGGACCCTGGCACTGAAACATGAAGTAACTGTATTTCAGTCTTATGTGGGACCCTTGTCCAGACCACACTTAAGGACAAAACAATTACCTTGTGATGCTGCCCAGATTTGGAGCCATCCCAGAGCTGGGAAGCTTTGTGCTTCCTGGGCCTGGGACTCCGGGTACCATTCATAGTGCTGTCTGTGAAGGATGAAAGCCAGTTCATGGACTCTTGTGGGTCCCAGCCGGTGGCTCTGGCTGTTCTCCTTAAAGACGCATGGTTCCTTCTCACTCTGTTTGCAGAGGCTAGGTCCTCCTGGGCCTGTTTTGCCCTGCATGTTTGTGGACCGTGTGCGTGCTCAGTCATGTCCGACCCTCGGCCCCATGGACTGTAGCCCAGCAGGCTCCTCTGTCCATGGGATTCTCCAGGCAAGAATACTGGAGTGGGTTGCCATGCCCTCCTTCAGGGCATCTTCCCAACCCAGACTCAGGTCTACTGTGTATCTCCTGCATTGCAGGTGGATTCTTTACCTCTTGAGTCACCGGGTCTTTACCTCTTGAGTCACTGGGACCGTTATCCAATTTGTAACAATCACCTTCCATGTGCCTGCCTGGGGCAGGGGAGGGGCTCTCAAAGAACCGGAGACCTCAGCCCTCCCTCTGGGATCTTGGGCATCTCCTTGGGGGAGTGGACAAGTCCATCAGGAATGTGGCCCATCCCCAGGAGCTGGTGAAGAGGGGAGACCCACTTTGCTCTGGGCCAGGGTGGCTGATGGCAGGCTCTCATCCAGGAAAGCGCGCGTGATCTGGTCGTGAAGGATGGGCGAGGTTCAGTGGGGAGGTGAGGGAGAAAGGAAAAGCTCTAAAGGAGACAAGGCAGAAGAGGGCTGAGGAGGCTGGAACCCGGGCTGTGTGGTAGGGGCTGGGGGTCAGGGAGGGGTCCAGCTCTCCAGATGGAGCACCAGGCCTGCAGCCCTCTGCACCTTCCTTTGGATCCATTTAAGTGCAATTTAAGATCCATTTAAGTGGGCTTCCCTGGTGGCTCAAACAGTAAAGAGTCTGCCCACAATGCAGGAGACCTGGGTTCAATCCCTGGGTGGTGAAGATCCCCTGGAGAAGGAAATGGCACCCCACTCCAGTATTCTTGCCTGGGAAATGCCATGGACAGAGGAGCCTGGCGGGCTACAGTCCATGGGGTCACAAAGAGTTGGACACGACTGAGCGACTACCACACCAAGTGTGATGGGGACCGTGTCTCAGTTCCCTGAGGCGTGTTTTCTCTTTTGGGTTTTGACGTGAAGGCCTCCAGGCTTTTATCATTTTAAGGAAAACAATGTGTCCCAGCTCGGCCAGCACAGAAGTAAGTCTCCCAGACCAGCAGTGTTCTGAGCCTGAGAAACTGAGGCATTTCTTTTTAAGAAGCTCAGATTTGTGATAAAAAGGGAAGTCAGCACACACAAATAGAGAGAGGTGTGTGTGTGTGTGTGTGTGTGTGTGTGTACACAGAGCAGTCATGTGGCATGAAACCATTTGTGAAACACACATTTTTACAAATTAAAAATGCCACAATGCTAGACTTCTTCGGGTGTTGGTGGTAAGCAGGCTTTGGATCAATAATTGACTTTAAACTTGTACAGTGTCCTTGCCAGTTGGGTGTTGGGTTTGTGTTGAATGCTCTACGGTGTGTTGGAGACTCGGTGGGGCAGCTTTCGCTGGGTGCTTCCTCCGGTTGGTTTCAGACACTCCTCTGGTCCTTGTTGAGGGCAGCTTCCTGGGGTACAAGGAGAGGCAGACAGACACCCCTGGGGGCATTTGCGAAAAAAGAAAAATACCATGAACTGCCTCTCCTGGGAGTCAAGGGGCCTCCACTGACCTTTGTTGGACGTTCTCTCCTTTTCCTCTTTTCCCATCTGTCTCCGTCTTCTCTCTCCCGCCTTTCTGCAGAGCCACCAACCAAATACCAAATCTCCCAACCAGAAGTTTACGTGGCTGCGCCCCGGGAGTCGCTAGAGTTGCGCTGCCTGTTGCGAGATGCCGCCATGATCAGTTGGACTAAGGATGGGGTACACTTGGGGCCCAACAATAGGACAGTGCTTATTGGGGAATATTTGCAGATAAAAGGTGCCACGCCTAGAGACTCCGGCCTCTATGCTTGTACTGCTGCTAGGAACGTAGACAGTGAGACTGTCTACTTCATGGTCAATGTCACAGGTGAGTCGGCCTGCCAGCCCTCTGCTTTCTCTTCCCCGTAGTCGTTTTTCTGGGTAAAGTGTTATCAGACCAGTGAAATCCACACTGGGGTCTGCTAATTGGATGCTGGGCACAGAGCTTCACAGTTGGTGATTGATCTGTTTTTGAAGTTCTTCTATGGGACCTGGTATATGAGAGAGGCTGGTCGTTAAAAATGACAGGGTTCTCATGTGCAACGTTACATTTTTAAGACCGCATACTTTCCTATAAGTAAAAAACACATCTTTTTAAAAAAAACTCCTGTACCACCAGCATCCTTGGCGTTTAGAACATAGGATTGAAATTTGGATGCCAAAGATTTCTGCTTCCTTTTGTTAAAATTTGAGTTTCTCTCCTTGACTTTTCTTCCACGTGGCAAGGGGGCACTGCCCAGGTCCCCTTTTGCGACTGAGTTTAAAATTCTTTTTTCAGATTATTAGTAAACAGTCAGAAGACCACAGGGTTAAGTTTTTCTAGGGACTAATTCCTTTTTTGAAGGAGATCCCGAGTGCTGAAAGATTGCGTTGGAAAGAATCTTCAGCTATTACACAATCAGTAAATTTGTTGGGGACTTGAATACGATTTGAAGCTTAAAATCCCATTTCAGTATATCCCATTATATAGCATGTTTAAATAATGTGAAAGCAGAACACGTGAAGAATCATAATCTAGACCAACTGTCATCACGGAGAGAAAATTTAAGCCATTAAAACCATCTTAACTAAACACGATCTCAGACTTTTTTTTTTTTGCCTGGGTTCCTGGGTTGTTGAATTCCCTTTCCAGAAGGTCTGAGCTATAGATGATTGCAACCTTTTGCTTTGCAAAAACACAACCGTGGCTGTGTTCTTTTGAATACAGATGCCATCTCATCTGGGGATGACGAGGACGACGCAGATGGCTCAGAGGATTTTGTCAGTGAGAACAGTAACAGCAAGAGTAAGTAATTGCCGTCTCAGAACGTCCCCGAGAGAGGAGAGCTCGGTGGGAAGTCCTGACGTGTAGCCATCTCCCTGGCGACTCCTCCGGGATGCTGTTGACTACAGTCCCCACCTCTCCACTGTGTCTTCTCTTCCTGACTTTCAAATCTGAGAATAAAGCAGTGTTACTGTACACCCTTCTCTGCTGTTTGTCCTTTCTTATTGTGTCAGTAGCCACTTTCTTTTGAAAGCACTCCTGACTTTTCTTTCCTTGGTTTGCTTTTCCCCTCTGGTTCCTCGCTATCTGGAGATGTAAAGCCAGCAGAATCATATGACATCCTGTCTTCTCCCTGTCGATGTTGCTTGGCCTGACCCAGTGGTTCTCCACTTGGGGGGATTCTCCTCCTTCCGCTTCCCCTGGGGGACACTGGGCAATGTTTGGTTGTCTCACCGAAGGAATGGGGTGATGCTTGTGGCATCAAAGAGGCCAGGGATGCTGCAAGTAAACATTTTTTCAATACACAGGACAACCTTGTAACAAAGAATTTCTTCTCCAGAATGTCGATAGTGCTGAGGTTGCGAAATCTTGGCCTTCTAAGATACTACTGCTTGCTGAGCAGAAATAAGGGAAGCGTGCCTGATATTGCCCGTAGAAAAGGGGAACATCAAAAGCTATTTGCATGTTTAAGGACAGTCAGAGCACTGCCTTAACTGACACTAGGAGGCCTGTATTCGGTGACTGAGAATGTGGGCCTCTCAGAGCTGGGCAGCCTAGGTTCAAATCTTGCTCCAACACTGCGGAATTGGGCAAGTAATTTAACTTCCGTGCCTCAGTTTCTTCATCTGTAAAATGGGAATGATAACAATATCTTTGGGGGCTGTTATGAAGATTAGTGAGTGCATATTTGGACACTGCTCAGAAAAACATTTGCAAGTTTACTCAATAAAGAAGATTAAATACAACAAGCTGTATTTTCCAGTAACATGGCTGGAATATTTCCAAAGTGATCTTACGTCTGTCGTTGGCATTCTTGGCTTAGATGTTATAGTCTTCATTTTCTCAAAAGGATATTAGTCAGTTTAGTAAATTGAAACAAGACCTAAATAATGGGACAATTAGTTATTAAAATAGACCCAGGGCTTTTTCAAGGAAGAAGAGACAATCAATGTTGTTCAGCACCTGGGATAATGTTTTGCTTCAGTGGGGAACTGGATTTGTCTCTGAGTCTCCTAGCAGCATAGGCAAAAAGGGAAATATTTTGGCTTATATTAATTTTCACTCTCTGACAAGAGAAAGCTTGCAGTCTGGACCACTAGCATCATCATTACTTAAGAACTTACTAAAAATGAAGATTCTCAGGGCCCACCCCGGACCGCCAGCTGAATTAGAAACTTTGGAAGTCACTCTGATGCCCAGTAAGTGTGAGAACCACTGGCTTCGGGAGTCACACACACACAGGTCTTCCTCCAATAGAAGTTTACTGTCAGAAGGCTTGTTGGTAAAACAGAGGGTGACAGGGTGAATGACAGTGTCTTCCACTGTGATTTGTACCAGCTTTTTAATGAGGTTGTTCTTATTATCGTGACTTAGTAATAAAACATTGGTAGATTAGATGTCACTCACTGCTTATTATTGGCTCTGGCACGAGAGGCTGTGAGCCTGATGGTGATGAAAAGGGTCTGCTCAGAGCAGGCTTTGCTCTGACTGCTGGTTCAGTCAGTGCCTCCAGCAACCTCTTAAGGTGAAGAGAGGAGTTGTTTGTGTTTTATTGCTTGAGAATCTGTGATTCAATGAACGCAAAGCAGAGCTGCAATTCAGTCATAGGCTTGTTGCCTGTCTAATCACCGTGCCCCTCTGCCAGCTCCCAGGGTGACGTTGGAGGTGGAAGGAGGATGCTCGCAGAGTTGTTGGCAGCTCGAATGTGGTACCCACATGTGGTAGCCATTGCTATTGCCTGGGGCATCAGACTCAGCGAGGTTCTGTCGGCATGCCTGAGACCTGCTTTGTCCTAGTGATCAGCCCCCTGCCTGACAGCATGTTACCCAGAATAGGAAGGAAGTAATAAAATGTAACAGAAGGTATAGGTGATGTAACAAGTAGGCTGAATGAACTACTTCTCTGTCTGATCTCCCTTTCTGATGACTCTCTTTGCATCCCGAACACTACTGCTGACTGCCCAGTGCCCAGATAGTGGGTTGTTCCATTTAATGAATGCCAGCCCACGTTGAGTGAATCTCCGTGCCTTCACCTTGCAACGAGGGTTCGTTGTAATTAGCTCTCGAATGGCACCAGCTTTTCCCTGAAGTGGGTGCTCTGGGGTGATTAAGGACTGGTGTTAGCTGTACCAGGGAGATACTGCTGTCGGGAACTGCCTCTGTTTGGGGCCCGTGAAACATTAGACGCGATTTAAAGTGATAGCAGTTCTTAGCTGGCTGCGTGGCCTCTGCCACCTGTTACTGTGATTAGGCTGGTGTGATTCACAGGTGTGGCCTGGGGCGGCTGAGATTAAGCAGCTGTGGCCGGCGTGGACAGAGGAATGCCACGGCCAGGGTAAAGTGGGGAAGGGGTTGTTGCCATTAAAACAATTTTTTGCCACCTCGAGTGTCAAATGCCTGACCTGATTAATAGGGAAAATTGTAGAAGCACCGAATTCTTTGCATTTTCAGCCACCTGGAAACCACTCATGTGTCCAAATGGATTCCTTCGGTGCCTTCTGATTGTCTGGAAATGCCCCTGGGGTGTGTTTGAAAGTTCCCCTTTAGTGAAGTTAACAAACGATGCTCTAGTGATCCTATGCTGACAGTGATATTTCTGAGCTGCTCCAAGGAGAGTTTTTTGGGGTTTGGTCCACATTAGTTGTCCATCTTCTGACTTGAAAAATAGATGGCAGGTTACTCTGGTTGCTGATACTCTCGTTTATCTAATTCTGGCAGTGCACTCGAAGAAGGCAAGCTTATCTGCCTGGTAGAGTTCTTTTTAGATTCTGTACAGAGTACAGAAAGCACGGTAGTCAAATATAATGGTAAAAGTAACAGTCAAAAATTAAGGCAGGTTTGTTGCGTTTTGGCCATGAAACTGGTATCCGTTAACCTCCAGGTCTGATTTGATGTTTATGGGAGTGTTCTGGTATATCTGAACTTCTACTTCATCCTATGAGACCTAACTCAAAAGTGGGCTCTTCTGTAGATTTCCTTGTTTATACAGGCCGATTGAGTGGCTTTGAGTGTTTGCCTGTTCCATTGTGCAACGTAAGATATCACTTTCGGTATCAGGTAGCATCTTGGACCTGCCTTTCCCCTTAGATTGCTTCTGAAGGGCAATGACTAGCCCAGATATTGAATGAATATTTTGTGGTATCACCATCCTCTTATAATCTCTTTTACGGATCCTATTAAAAACAGAGCGGTGTTCAGGTTTGGTTTGTACGTGAAGAGAATAAGTCAGTGTTTCTCAAAGAGTATCCCTGGGAGCCCTGGTTCCGAATAATCCTCTGCCAAAAATCAGTTGTATTTTGAAACGAATCTGGTGAATATCTCATACCGTAACTCTTTCTCAAAGACTTACAGTGTCTATCAGCCTAATACAAGCTCTGAGAAGTTCTGTAGTAAAACATCTGTTTCTTTTTGTCCATTCCCAGGGTTTTCCAAACTGATTGACCATAAGACCCTTTTTTAAAATATAGCATCTATTAACATCCTGCTGCACGTGCTTTGAAAATCCCTCCAGTGAGCTGATTTGATTGATCTAACCCCCCAACGCCCCACCCCCCCGCTTTTAAGTGAGGTCCTTCCATCACAGATGTGAAGGGCATTCTCCGGTCATATTTTAGCAGCTGACTTGCTGATGACGTCACACTTTACCAGTGCTAGACGGTTCCCTGAGCGGAACAATCCTGTGATGTCATTACAAGCTTGGCTGCCAGGAAATAATGCTGTTACATATGCCCTTTGGTGAAAGAGACTTTCTCTGGACAGAAAGTTGTGATTTCAAATGCTAATTTTTGAAATGCATCCAGGTTGAGGATTTTGAAAGGTTCAAGCTTTATCTTTTAGCTTAGGAAAGCATAACTTAACTAGTCCTTGCCTTCCCTAGGTACTCAGTATCTTAATGGGTTATCTGGCAGCAAATAAGTAGACATGTCTGTCCATTTTTTCAAGGTACTTTTATTACCACCAGCTTGTGTTTAAGTGATTATTGTCTCCGAAGAGCTTGAGACTGACTTCTTGGGAAGAACATGATTGACAGAAGGTTCGGGTTGGCTGCTTAACTAGAGGGAATTGATAGTAAGACAGCTGTATCAAGTGGGAGTGTGGTTCTTACTACTGAGTGAAGAGAGAGAAGATAATTTTCTATTTTGGTTTTATTCTCCTTGAGACCTGCAGCTGTCCATCTTCCATACTAGGGAGAAAGGGGATTTTTTTTTTTTTTTTTTTGAAGTAACGGGAAAATGAAGGTTCTTGGCCTGAGATTCTGAACTTGCATTGATAGACCTACTGATGGTAGCAGATCACAGTCACATTTGCTCTAATTGGGATTGTTCTTTGGTAGAGATGGTCTCTAAGTTGGTAACGCTGGTTTCTTAGTTGTGTTGAAGTTTCCAGGAGTTGAAGAAAATGCATTTTTGAAAAAAGTACATAAGCTGCCTAAAGTTTTTGAAATGCCTTTTCAGTGAAACCTCATCACAAATTGGTTTGGGTGTTTTATTACAGAAGCTAGTGATAATATTCCATCTACTCAGCCAGGTTGAATATCTTTTCTTTCTCAGCCTTCCTCCAGTCCAGCGGTGGTTCTGTTTTGAAGGCAGAGCCTGGAGACCTCCGCGGGCAACTGGTCTCCCAGTAGGGGGTCACTTGCCTGTTTTTTCTAAAGTGTATCTTACTGAATGCCTCGCTGATCAGCAAGTTGTCGTTTTAATGAGACTTCTTAAATAAAGCCCTCCTGCCCCCTACAGTTACACCTTCACTGACATCTTCATACTTTATCAGGTTTGTTTTCTCTTTCTCTATGCAAAACTGAAGTCAGATGAAGCGCAGTCTGTTGCGAGGATGGGGAAGGGCTCTCAGACACATACCCCTTCCCTCAAGGGTCAAAGCATTGAAAAGTCCTGATTAGTGATATTTTTAAAGGCCCTAATTATAGACTTAAGACAGAGGCCTTAATGGGGCTTTAGAGAGTTTGTGAGGCTTAATCTAGGAGCTGAAACAGGCTGTGGGTTTTTTTTTATTATTATTATTTTTACATCAATAAAAATACAGTTGGCAGTCATCAGCGGCCACAGCTCACATAAATCTTGAACTTTTGACTTAATTACCATGGGAGAGTTCAAAGGGCAGCATGGAGTGGTTGAAAGAACACTGCTCGGGGAATTGGAGACTTGGATCTAGCCTCGGCCCAGCCTCTGGCCGTGTGACCTTGATCAAATCACTTAACCTTTCTGAATGACATTGATCATACCAGCCATTGGGCCAGATGGTCAGTGAGGTCTCTTTTGGTACAGCGGTAATATGAGTTCATGTTTTTCCTTTAAACCCCCAGGCTGTATTCTCTCTATTTGGTTTGAGAAAGAGAGAGAGCACCATAAACCTTAGATGTCAGAGTTGAGATACATAAGAGTTTTTGTGGGAACAGGCTCAGCAGTCCATGTTTTCTCCTTAGGTTTAAGTCACAGGGTCAAAACAAAGCCTCTGAACCCACCATTTGCTGACAGAATCCGTATCTGTGTAGGATGTGGACAGATATCTGAAAAGAATGTTAGAACTGGGAAGGGCCTTATCAGAACTTTCAGTTCAACGCCCTCATTTTATAGCTCAGGGTTTTAACAGTTGTCCGTCTGGTGTCCATCCATCCCTTTATCCATCCATCCCTTTATCCACCCATCCATTCAATAAACACTTGAGTGCCTGCCCCATTGTCTGAAGATGACTTAAGCTGTACCCTCCAGGTGATCCACTCTTACTGGTCAGCAGACATTGAAAGGAATGTATTTCAGTATAGAAACACCCTGGACGTGGAAACATACACGTAACCGAGAAAATGGTGGCCCAGAGAAGGAGTAGGGGATCTTTATTGGTGGGATGAAGGGGGTTAAGAAAGGCAGTGTGCAGGGAACTTTGAGGGACATTTCTGTGGGGTTATGAATCTGCTTCACCAGACAACGTGTTATGAGGCTTCTGCTGTATTAAAATTTTACTTCCTTGGCATCGTTACTAACATACAATGTCTGTTTCAGTGTAGAAGATGATAATGAGTAGGTATGCCTTGAGGATGAGGTTGTACTTATTTATTTTGGCTGGGTCTGACTGTCCCTTTAACTTGGTCATTATTAGTTTTTAATGACTAGGAGAATGTCATGCTTTTGCTACATGCTACATCAGAAGGTTTGAGCATGTCAGAGCAGAAAGGGCCATACCTATGTCTAGGTCAGCTTATTTGCTTCTGATTTAAGTATGATCCATATTTATGTCATCAGGGGTTTTTACCACAGTTCCTTCTCTATTAAATAGATCGCTAAGATTATACCAGGGAAGGTTTACAAAGTGGATACCATACCCTTCTTTCAGGCAACATGATGTGGCCTTGGCCATCGAGATTGAGTGCCTACTGAGTGCTAGAGTCTTCTCTGCCTTTGTAGGTCATTAATTCGTTAAGTGAGTTCCTCCTGCAAATGAAAGTTGTTCATGCTGTTTGCAGCCTTGGGATGGAAGAGGCCTCCTTAGGTAGAGGAGCTTTCTCATGGGCCTGGTCCCTGCTTCTCTCCAGCTGCGTTGTAGTTTATGGAGTGGGGGCCCTGGCATTCCCACCTGTCCACACCGCACATATAGCGGGAAACGCTGAAGACAGGAAGAGTTTGCAGAGGACACTAATGTTGGAAACGCAGCGGAGCTTTTCCTGCAGTGTAATTATTTTTCTAGACCTTCCAGATTCTTCAAGTTTTGCAAAGCTAGTTTATTTCAGAAAGAGCCATTGTAAAAGACTAAAATAGCCCCTCCCCTCCAGCATCACACTTGTAATAAAATCTGTGAGCTGGACACCTTGAAGGAAAGCCTCGTCACAAAAGCACATAATGCCTGTGTGATGTTATCACCCAGGGTGGGGTCGGATGGGGGTTGGTGGTGACCCATCGCTCCTACTCAGGGAACCTGGAAACCTTGGCCCTTTCTGTTGAGTCAAGCTTTACAGTTCCTCAGGGAGAGCAGATGTCGTGAATTCAGGTTTCCAGTGATGGTCATGTAGATGATTGGCTTCTACTTTGTTGATTAGATTTCATGGTGCCCCGCTCACCTGTGATCTCTGAGCCTTTAGAAGAGAAACATGGCCCTGTGTCTGTTTTGCACAAGCAGGTTTTATAGGTGCAGTTTTGATGATTGAAATTTCACCCCAGGAAAGTGGCTACCTGCCAGAAATTCCAGCAAAATTCTTTCACTCTTGTCCTTAAATCATTACTCCGGCGCCAAGTAAAAGGTGCCCGTTGCCAGTGTACTGTTGCCACAGGCTACAGCCATCGGCGCCCGTGTGGTGTGGGTGATCCCCGGGCAGGTTGCAGGCTCACCCACAGCTTAGCCCTATGAGAGAGGAACAGAGCAATTTTCCTAGTGCCTAAAGCTCAGTCTGCTTTTTAACTCAGGGAACACGGAAACCGTGCCTAATGGTACACAGCATGTATCTGTTGATTTCTTTTATATAAAAAAAAAAAAAAGAAAAGGCATTCCATAGGATCGGGGCAGCTGTAATTGATGGTATCTGAAAGAGTGACTCCATTAATATTTAGCTAATTCATATAAATAGGCTATTGTGTTTACTTAAACAGATGACATGAATGCAGACACCTGACAGCGTGAGGTATGCCTTTCATTTGGGTCAGCTTTGTGAAAGTCTTTGTGTAGCGACAAAGCTCATTATTTATTTTGTGCTCTAATGCTTTCTTTCTCAGTGGTTGTGGATGGGCTTTGCTCAGTAGAAGCTTTTCAAATGAAAGATGATTGAAATTGTTTTGGGGTATGCCAGGCCCTGGGAGACCTGTGATAAATAGAAATTGAGTACTCCTTGGGGACCCCCTCCAAAGAATAGGTGTGTTTATGGGCGTTTGACACCCCAAGTCAAGTGGCTACCAAGTTGCCTGCTCATTACAGAAGCAACTGGATGCAGAGGCGAGAACGAGGCTCTGGGCTTTCTGCCCTGGCTCCCTACCCACCCTCCCCTGGCCCTTCTCTCTCTGGAACACAGACCGACAAGTTCTGCCTCACTGGCTCTGCCTTAGCATCATGTCCATACCAGCCATACCTCCCCACCCCACCACCCTCCACCGTGACACTTAGATAAGCAGGTAAAGAAGACACAGCATGTTCCTGTTAAGAAACCCTAACTCCACCTTTTATAAGCAGGTTTCAATAGCAAGAGTGAGGCAAAGAGGGGTGGGCGTTCTGGATGCAGTTGTTCCACTTCCTCTGTCTACCACGACAGCCTGGTTGTTAAGTGAAGGGCATCGGTAACCTGCCAGGAATGCGCTGTGGCATCCACAGAATAGAAGAGAAAACTTCTAAATCACACTGGACACAAAGCCACACTTCCTAACCCCACACTGACTCTGGTTTGTGGGAGGTGTGAACTGTTGCTCAGTCTAACCCTTGTAAGCAGTTATGGATCAGTCTTCTAGAATTTCAGTGTTCTAGAATGTTCTTGGATGTTGCAGGCCCTGTTGATGGATGTTTTGGGCAGGGGATACGGGGGTTTTGGTTACACATTTGCTGGGACAGAAACATGCATGTGAAGAGTTAAATCGCCTTACAAGATGTTGTCAGTGGAAATCCTGAGCGGTGATAAAGGAGGCAGCATGCCTCTAGTTGAGGCTGTCTTGGATGCTAGTCCTGCATGTCAGAGAGGTTAAAGGTATGGATTCCAGTGCTTTGAGAGTAGGTCGGAGAGACAGACAGTGGGCTCTAGAATCAAACCGCCTTGGCTCAAATCCTGGTTGCACCTCTTCCTAGCTCTGTGGCTTTGGTCAGGTTACCGCTCTGTGACTCAGTTTCCCTCTCTGTAAACAGGGATTATAATTGAATCGTCGTCAGGATTAATGTATTAAATGTGTGAGAGCTTTTGGGGCCGTGTCTACAAATAAAAGGGCTACCTAGATGACTCAGTGGTAAAGAATATGCCTGCCAATGCAGGAGACACAAGAAACTCAGGTTCAGTTCCTGGGTTGGGAAAATCCCCTGGAGAAGGAAATGGAAACCCACTCCGGTATTCTTGCCTGGAGAGTCCCATGGACAGAGGAGCCTGGTGGACTACAGTCCATGGGGTCTCAAAGAGTCGGACACGATCAAGTGACTGAGCATGCACCAGCTGAGATGATAAGCTATACTGTTGATACCCTTTAAAGCGCCAGCGGATGAGTTGATGTGGCTTTTGAACACAATTTGTTTATGTGTATGTGTGATCATTTCACAGCTGTGGCGATCTAAAATGATATGTTTGTGGGGGGTGAGGGGGGAACTCAGCTGTTGTTACTGTATGTATTGTTGCTTTGTGTCTAAAGTAGCATTTTAAAACATTCATGAATTTATATTCTGGCAGCAAGTACAAGGGAAGGAAAAGTTCCCTGTTAATCAACTCTAAGCAGCCCATCTCTAGGGACCTTCTGGGAGGCCAGCTGGATCAGACTTCAGAAAATGTTTCTCTAATGTATTGATAAATATTACCCAAAAGTTTTGGAGTGTCAGGTCATTCACATACAAACCTGTTAGGGGTTATTGATGGAGATGCAACTGTCCATCTATGTACATTATAATGTCTTTTTCCAAAACAGGAGCACCGTACTGGACCAACACAGAAAAGATGGAAAAACGGCTGCACGCGGTCCCAGCAGCCAACACTGTCAAGTTCCGCTGTCCAGCTGGGGGGAATCCAACACCAACCATGAGGTGGCTGAAAAACGGGAAGGAATTTAAGCAGGAGCATCGCATTGGAGGCTATAAGGTAGAATGAAGCTTGTGAAATACTTACATTTTTAAAAATGCTTAATACTATTACTTAAATTTTTATTTCTTCATTTTTTAAGTAGTCAAAAGTTAGCAGGAAATAGAAGGAATATTCTCTTTTTTAAAAAAATCAGTAGTTATCATAATTGATCGTTACCACGTTTGATATTTTAAAAAAGTTACCCCAGACTTGCATGTGATTTTAAAGTATAATCCCCGTTTGTGTTGTTCTTTATATGAAGAGAGTTTAATAAAAGAAGGGTCGAAAGTTGAGAGTCTGTTTTCTATATGTTTTATGGTCTATAAAACTGAAACTGGAGCAGAATTTGAGAAGTACAGTTGCCCTGTTTGAGCAGGATTGTGTGAATAGTGGATGGACTTGGATGAGAGACTGGGGTATGAAATATTACTTATTAAGATAGAATGCTTCCAAGATGACGGAGGCAATCTCCCTGTCCTCCATCCTCAAGGACTCTGAAGAGCACATTATGGGAGGTGGTGAAATACATTCTCATCACTCACTGGAGAGGTTGAAATGGACAATGTCTCCCCCAAGATGCCCCTTCAGGCCTTTGTTCATCCATTCAGCAGACATTGATCCAGTGCCCTCTGTGGCAGGCACTGTCCTCAGCTCTGGGCAAAACACAGCCTTAGCTCATCGGGGTTCCTTGTCCAGCAGGAAGGCAGATACAGATCTGGCCATCAGGACACCGATATGGGTGAAATTAGAGGAGTGCATTGTCCTGTGGATGTTCAGTGATGTTGGCTCCTTGAGACACTAAGGTAAAGGAGATCAGGAAAGGATTCTGGGCCAAGCTAGAAGGAAGATTGTCTCAGAAAGAGTGATACAGAATCTCCGAATCAGTTAGCCTAGAAAGGAAGAGCTTTGTGAATTTAGTATGTGAGGAAGACTTAAGGAACTTTACTGTGAAATTCTTTGGTGCATTTGGAACATGAGTGGGTGTATCAGTTACCCATTGGTGCGTAACAAATTACCCCAAGACCTGGCAGCTTTAACAACAACATTTATCCACTCACAGCTTCACAGATTCCTGGGCCAGGAATCCAGGTGTGGCTTTGCTGGCTTTCTGTCTCAAGGCTTCTCATGGGACTGTAATTATGGTTTCAGTTAAGGCTGGGATCTTATCTGAAGGATCAACAGGGAAGAATCTGCTTCCAGACTCACTCACGTGGTTGTTGTCAGGATTTAGGTCCTTGCAGGTTGTTGGACTAGGGCCTCAGTTCCTCACTGGCCGTGGGCTGGAGGCCACCCTTAGTTCTTTGCCACGTGGGCCTCTCTCCATGGCAGCTGGCCTCCTGAGAGAGAACAGAGAAGATGGAGGAGAGCATGAGGAAGACCGAGGTTACAGCCTTTGTAACCTAATCATGGACAAGCCATTCCACCACTCATGGCTGTTTTCTGCATTAAGCAAGTCACCAAAGGAGGTGATGACTGAGGGTATATCAGGAGACGTGAGCATCACGGGGCCTTTGGAGAAACCTGAAGAGTGAGTAATAAAGAGTGTGCACAGACTGAGAGGCCAGGCCCTTAAGAATCACGTGGGAGAGGATTTCTTGGTGGCAACAAGGTGGTACCTGGGAGGACTCTCCCTGATGCACTCCTCACCTGTGTTAACACTCCAGCATCACTCTGGATGGCGCACGAGTCCCTGTGTCACCACTGCTGTGGTCAGGTAGGGCTTCTCTCCACCCAAAGAGCCCCGGAGCCCTTTCCTGGAATACCATTCCCAGTGACTCATCTCGAAAGCGGGATAGTGTTTTCATCTCGAAGAGTTTATGGCTTCTAACACTGAAAGCTTACTTTCTAGAAACCAAAAGCCCAGAGGATAATTGGGAAAGCCTACAAGTGCATTTCTAAGTGCACGTGTGGGCAGTTTATGTGTGAAGTGCATCAGTTGGAAGGTGGATGCCTTTGAAGCCGTGGAGTGGGCACACTCCATTTGTCTTCCACAACTTGCTCATTGGGGGAAGCGGTAGCAGAAGGGTGTTTTGTCTCTTTGTTCCATCCCTAAATGGGCACAGTGAGGTTGGAGTTGGCTTTTTTTTTAAAGGAATGAACAGACACAGATTTCATTAGGCAGTGTTGGTTGTAAAGAAGGAGTTAAACCACTAAAATTGGGCCCCTGGGCTTGTTCTTGGGCTTTCTGACTGACACTAGTGGTAAAGACTTCACCTGCAATGCAGGAGACTCAGGTTCAATCCCTGGGTCGGGAAGATCCCCTGGAGGAGGGCCCAGTCTAGTATTCTTGCTTGGGGTATTCCATGGACAAAGGATGGGCTTTGTAACCTGGTGGGCTACAGTCCATGGGGTCACAAAGCATTGGACATGACTTAGCGACTGACCACACACACACGCAGGCTTGTTCTTACCACCAGATGTTATCTGGAAATATAATGGATGCAGTTCCAACTATTTATTTATTAAAAAAAATTTTTTTTTATTCTTTCAAAGCATTTATTGGATTTGTTACCGTATCGCTTCTGTTGTTTTATGTTCTGTTGTTTTGACTGCATGGCTTGTGGGACCATAGCTCCTCAACCAGGGATCGAACCTTCGTCCCCTGCATCGTAAGGCAAAGTCTTAACCACTGGACCACCAGGGAAGTCCCTCAATGATTTATTTAAATATAGCTTAAGTATCAGAAAGATAGTCAAAATCCTGGTGGTTAGCTCATTTCCTTCCTGGGAGATTTGAGTACAGAGGGTCGATGAGCCTCTAGAAATTCCTGGCCTCAAAATAAATAGGACCAACATCATTATTCTGCCTGAGGAGTGTTTTTGCAAGTCTGAATTAGTGATTATAAACACTCTGGAAGACTGAGGGTGCCTGATGAGGAAGCGCTGGTTGATTTTCGCTGGGTGCAGTTCGGTTTTGATTATTGATGACAACATCCTGCTAAATGAAGAGCAGCTACATTCTAAAAGCAAAATGAGCAACCTTTAGCCTTTTCTCATAGAGGCAGAGATGACCCAAGTATTTTGGTTGTTTGATGTTGGAGTCATTTCTGGAGTGAAAGAGGTGTGGAATTTGAACATGTGGGGACAAAAGCCTAAAATCTGTTTTACTTTTCTACGAAAAGGGCAAAAGGGAGAGAGTACCACACCTTTGGGTTTCCCTGGTGGCCCAGTGGTAGAGAATCCATCTGCCAATGCAGGAGACTCAGGTTTGATCCTGGGGTAGGGAAGATTCCTTGGAGAAGGAGATGGCAACCTGCTCCAGTATTCTTGCCTGGGAAATCCCGTGGACAGAAGAGCCTGGCGGGCTACAGTCATTGGGGTCACAAAAGAGTCGGACAAGACTTAGCGATTAAAACAACAACTACACCACCACCTTTGGAACATGGGGTGCTGGCTGGCTCTGATGAGGGTGTATCTCTTGCCCGGATGGGTTTTCTCTTTGGAGAAAGGGGCTAGGACAGTGGACTTTGACTGGCCTCGGAGATTGCCCCGCCATTGCAAAGGTAGTCAGCCTGGATTCACTAAGGGATTTTCACAACAGTTGTGGCATTGGTCATTCATTCTAGAAAATACTGGGCACTCTTAGAAATTCCATCGAGCTTTATGGGCTTCTGGGACTTGAAAAGACAGAGCTCTCTCATCTCCTGGGAAAATGTAGTTCCCTACAGCCTAAGCCTGCTAATGATATGTTAAGCCCAGGTCTCCAGGTCCCCAGGTTGTGAAGTCACTAAAGGTCACAGGGGCTGGCCTTCACCCGAGGGCCGCCCCCACTGGTCTGAGCTCCAGACTCTCGGGGCTGAACGGGACAGAGAGGGGAGCAGGGTCAAGATGGTGGGCTCCCCCTCTGATGTTCTTTTTGTTACCTACATGCACTTGTCAAGAACTGCGCCTCTGGGATTTCCCTGGCAGTCCATTGGTTAAGACTTCACCTTCCAGTGCAGAGGGTGTGGGTTTGAACCCTGGTCGGGAAGCTAAGATCCCACATACCTCGTCTAAATGACCCCTCCTCTCTTTCCCATCCATTAGCTCTTTGATTTAATGAAGAAGCAAAGTGTCAACTTTTCCAAGACGTCTTTTTCTAGAAAGCAACCTGAAATTTTCTGCAAATGAAATTGTGTTATTTCTGTGATTTTTCTCCCCCTCCTTCATAAATCGCATTCCATAAACCACGGCTGTGCTCCCGGTGGCTCAACTGTCTGTCTAGCTCTTTCCACCTGTTGATAGGTCGGGTGCTTTGGCCCTGGTCTACTGCCTTATGCCTATGTGTCCACTGAAGGGAAAAGGAACACAAAAAACCAAAGCAAAGTCGGAGAAAATTATGAAACAGGACAGAAAGCTCATTTTAATTAAAATGGCCCATGAAACTCCTTGGTATTCTGTGTTTCAGTCTTATTTATCAAAGAACTCATGCTGAGCCTTTCTTAGGTGATTAAGAGTCAAATTATTGTTTTTCTTAGTATGTGGGCAAAGGCTGGTTGGATGTTTTAATTTAGTTATAATGACAAAGCATGACTTGAAGCAAAACCATATCTCCCTAATTGTGCTGATGCCTGGGCTTTTTCAAAATCAGTTAAAAAGTTGGCTAAGCTCTGTACTTCACATCAGCTGTCCTTAAGATGGGAAGTTGGGGTAGAAAATCTCCCATGTTTGATCCTTTCCAGCCCTAAAACTTGTGATTTAGTAGCGTAGCCATGATGTAGCATCAGGCATTTTTCATGTTAAATAACTGCACAAATTTTTTATAAGGAGATTGCTTTTTAAAAAATATGTAATTAATTAATTAATTTGGCTGAGCTGGATCTTCACTGTGGCACTTGGGATCTTTGTGGTGGCATGTGAGATGTAGTTCCCTGACCAGATATCAAATACCTGGACCCCCTGCCTTGGGAGCGTGGAGTCTTAGCCACTGGATCACTAGAGAAGTCCCAAAAGATTGCCTTTAAGGCTATATATTTAGTAGGACTCTGGACATTTGTCACAAGGAAATGTAGAGAAATGAGAAGATGGCTGAGATTAATAGGCCATCTCCATTCCTAATTCATTCCTAGGTAATGATTTAGGCATAGAGGAGAAAAACATTCTCGAAAACCATCTTTCGAGCCACCAACTGCATAAGACCCATGGAGAGACCATGGGATAAATCTCTCTCTCAACATGACCATGCAATTGGCACAAGAGTCCATGGCATCCAAGAGGTTAGAATTTCCACAGAACCACTAGGCAGAGAGAAGCATTGTACAGCATAGACTATTAGTTTCAAAGTATATTTCAGGTCCAAGAAAAGACAACTAAAAAAAAAAAAATCATTTTCTTATAATCATAACTGAACTGGTTGTTTCGATGGGTAGATTAGATTTACATTTTCTAGGTTATTAAATGTTATGCTTAACCCCAAAGTATGTTTATTTGGAAAAGTCACGACTAATGTGACTTTGGAATATATTTATATACTTTGTTGAGCTTTTTTTTCAACTAAGACGTTTCTGCTTTCATCTCAGATCAGGCCATCTGTGATGAGAAGCAGGTGTGGTTGGTATCTGCTGGCATGTGTGATGTGTTCACTTGTGTCTTGACGGTTCTGGGTGCCTCTGTGTGCATCACACTCTGGCCCAAAGAGGTGAGCTGTTCTGCCCCTTTTACAGATGAGGCTTGTCACATGGCTCCTGGTGGCAGAGCTGCCATTTGGATCTGGGCAAGTTTTGCTCCAAAGTTCATGCTCTTATTAAACTGCTTTTTTCAAACATGGTACCATGTTTTGTTAAAAAAAAAAAAATAAAAAATAAAAACCACTGTTATGATAAATGAAAAACAGATATGGTAATAACTTCCCCGGAGCACATAAATACCAGATGAATCAAGGAGTACTGTTGAGAGCAAAGCCGTGGGGCGGGGGTGCTTGAGGGATGATATGATGCTGTTCTTCCAGTTTCCATGACCTGGGAGATGTTTTTTTTGGTGTGTGTGTGGTAAAAGTGTGGCATAAAATTCGTCATTTCTTTTCCAAAATTTTTTCATCCCTCAGAATAGAAACTCTGTATCCATTAAGTATTAATTCCCTTTCCCTCCTTTCCCCAGGCCCTGGTAACTGCTCATCTACTTTCTATTTCTGAATTCGCCTGTCTAGGTATCTCATATAAGTGCAATCATAGGAAATTTGTCCTTTCGTGTCTGGTTTATTTCACTTCATGTGTTCAAGGTTCATCCATGTTGTAGCGTGAATAATAACTTCATTCTTTTACAAGGACGGCTGGGTAATATTCCATCATATGGATAAGACCACGTTTTTTTATGCATTCATCTGTTAATGGGCACTTGGGTTGTTCCCACCTTTTGGCTACTGTTGATGCTGCTGCTGTGATCATCAGGGTACTAGTGTCTGTTTAAACCCTTGCTTTGAATTCCTTTGGGTGTATACCTGGGAATGGAATTGCTGGATCATACGGTGATTCTGTGTTAAGCTTTTTAAGGAGGGCCGTGAAATTTTAAAGAGTTAAGTTCAAAAGGCAGTGGATACCCCATTGGCAGTCTGTCCCCAGAGCACCTTTCTGGGCATTTTTAGGGAGTAGACATCTAAGAGAACAGGCTTGCATTTTATATTCACTTCCTATCTCCTCTGAAGAGAACCATTGCTTACTGAGTAGAGGGAAGAGTTTCTGCCACAAGTCCTAGAAGATCAGCGCTCGCCCAGCCCTGTTCTCTGGACACCACCTGAAAAGCAAACTTGCTGTTTAAGCATTAAACAGGTGTTTGCTTCCACGTCTGCCCAGTGATAGGCAGCAGTATGTGCCCCAGCCCTCAGCACACGTAAGCTCAGTTCATATATACACATCCCAGAGAGATGATTTGAAATACCCTAGGAACCAGCTGAAAATGGGAGTCTGGCAGGGGATAGTAAGATTTTGTGCATCCTAATGACAGCTGGCCTGTGTTGAATTACAGTTCATGTTGAATTACAGTTCATGGGGCACCTTATGAAGGGCAGAGTTAAAAGGGAGGGCTGTCCTTCTCTATAATTTGAACCCTGATACTGGTGGAAGGAAGTTGTGAGAATATTTACCATCATATGGACACTGCATTCCTTGACTTGGCACAGAGTTCCAACTTTCCATCCAGCTTCTGGGTGTTTATTCTGCTTGTTATTGAACACCTGGCTATTTAGAAATGTCCAGAGTTTTTTGCAATGTGGAAGGCAAACATCCAGGTGACAGCTGGATCTTTGACCTTTCACCCAGGTGTTTTGGTATCCTACCAACTCAATGGACATTCCCAGTTGTCAGCTGCAGGCTAGGGGTTTAACATGCAACTCGGAGGCTTTAGGTAACAGAGGAATTTCAGGAAAAAAAAAAAAACAAAAAACCTGTCTGGACCACCTTTTGTCTTTGCGATGACAGGGTATGGAATATTTGTGGGTCTAGTTTTTGGACGGCAAGTCGGAGAGTGTAGGCTGTTAGCTTAGTCGACTTGGTTCTAGTACTGAAATGTTATTTTTAAAAGTCTTTAGTGAACATTAGCTTTGAAACCCCACGCTCTCTCCTTTTGTTCCTTGGCAGATGAAAAATACTGATGAATTCCACAAAGATTTAGCCACAGGCAGGAATGAAAAGAAGGAATTGTGCATGTACTGGTTGATGCAGGACTTCAATTCTCCCGGGCTCTTGAGGTCGGTCTGAGAGAGCTACACATGCAGTGGATCTGCCGCAGAGCAACTCCTTGCCTCGAGTTTTCGTTCACATTTTCTGTTGTGTGCATGGGGGATTTATGTTTAAATTTAAAAAGTGAGAATGAGAAAAGTGTAAACATTTTTAATCCCATTACTTTAATTATATTATATATATAATATATATATATTATATATTACTAACAATTGAGTATACTTTCTTTCTGATTTTACCTTGTGTATAAGTCATGCTTACAGATTCAGGCCTGTATGCACCTAGAAGGGTGTGTGTGTGTGTGTGTGTGTGTGTGTGTGTGTGTGTGTGTGTGTGTGTGTGTGTGTGTGTGTGTGTGTGTGTGTGTGTGTGTGTGTGTATTTTTTACGAAAGGGAATCATAAATAGACATTTGCATTCAGGCTATTTGTTTTCATTCATCAATAACTGTTAATGATACTTAACCAGCACTGGACAAAAGAATGCTTCATATTTTTTAGTGACTGTTTGTTAGTCTTCTGGAATAAACTACTCATGAATGAGTCTGTTCCTCATGGATTCCAAGTTTTTTTTCTGTTACAAGCTGTGCTTGAAGCAATGATTTTGTCATGTGCTTTGAAGTAATTCTGCTCTTTTTTGTGTAGACAAGGTTTCTAGAAGTGGAATTAAGTAGGTCCCCCCCAAAAATGTCTGTTTTAATAGGTATGAGTAAATTATTTTACAGAAATATTTTTCTCAACTTCCATTCCTGTTAGGAGTCTGTTTCCCTCCACCCTCACCAAGTACTCAGTGACACTCTTCTTTCTAATTTTTGTTAATCAACTGGTGAGTAACCGTGTCTCATCATTGTTTTAATTTGCATTTCCCTGCTCCTTAATGAGGTTAACATCTTTTCATATGTTTATTAGCTGTTCACATTCCTCTTCTGGGAATGCAAAGATGGTTTATGTGCATTTGACCTAGTTGGCAGAAACGCTGGAGCATTCAAAACCTGGGGAATTGAGAAAAATATATTGAAGATAACATCTTATACATTTTTGTAGTTTCTTTAGGTTTACCCAGATTCTTGGTGTGGAAATGGTGTGTTTCAGGGCCTTTTAGCTAAGATCAAGTTTAATATAGTGGCTTCCCTGGTGGCTCAGTGGTAAAGAATCCACCTGCCAATGTAGGAGACACAAGAAACACAGGTTTGATCCCTGGGTTGAGAAGATCCCCTGGAGGAGGAAATGGTAGCCTGCTCCAGTGTTCTTGCCTGAAAAATTCCTTGGACAGAGAAGCCTGGTGGGTTACTGTCCATGGGGTCGCAAAGAGTTGAACATGGCTAAGCGACTGAGGACATTGTTTAAAAAACACAGAAACCTTTCTGCCTCTTCCCTATTTGTGTAGTTACTGTTTAGGCTCTTGGCTTGTCATTAAGCAACTAATAGTTAATGGTAGGATGTCCTCTACAAAAGTGTCAAGTTGTCTCCCTGTTGGAATACTTTGGCCACCTGATGTGAAGAGCTGACTCATTGGAAAAGACCCTGATGCTGGGAAAGATTGAGGGCAGAAGAAGGGGACGACAGAGGATGAGATGGTTGGATGGCATCACTGACTCAATGGACACGGGTTTGGGTGGACTCCGGGAGTTGGTGATGGACAGGGAGGCCTGGCGTGCTGCGGTTCATGGGGTTGCAAAGAGTCGGACACGACTGAGCGACTGAACTGAACTGAACTGGTGGTTTCCAAGGACATCCATTTGGAAAATGCCACGGCTCATAAAATTTGGGATCGGTGGCAAGTCAAGGAATCAAATATTGGAGCCATGGTGTAAGAAAATAAATATTAGCAGCATCGTATGGGGTAATATTGATTGAGTACCAAGGTCCCTGGAAGGGCAGAAACACCCTGTTTGGTAAATGTGTTTCTCATTGTGAAAGCATTTTATAAATGTTAACTTATTAACATTATTGTCGTGCATCTCTAGGAAGTAAATATCCATGGGAGAACATGCCCTTGTAGAGGGATCTTACGTGCACTGCCATAGCCCTGACGAAAGATTACGGCTAACCATATGCCCGGGGGTTTAAAAAAAAAAAGAAAAAGGCAGTGGCATGCCGAGCTGCATATGCCAAGATTTAACGTCTGGGCTGAGGCAGGCCCTGCCCTCTCTGCACAGTCCAGGTTCAGCTCCATTTGGAATCCACTCTGTGCCAAATCTGGGTCCAGGCACAAGAAAGACATTGACAGTTTGGATGGGGTCCAGAGACAGGCACTAGCCATGATTAAGGGCTTAGGCCCATGACATTTGAGCGGGGGCTCAAAGAACTGAATATTTACAGCAGGGCTAAACGCTGGATTACGTGGCTTGGTGACGTCAGGGCCTGAGTTACCCTCCATGTGACCGGTTCCTCAGAGGCCAGGCGAGTCCCATTCCTGATATTCCTGAGAGTTAGGGGAGAGGGAGGGTCTCACTGTGGGCTCATCTGGCCTAAGTTAAATCAAGAACTTTCCATGCTCGGAGCCTGCAGCCTCAGCGGAGTCCCTGAGGCCCAGGATTTCGGTAGAGAATTCTCCTCGCACTGAAAATCTTAGCATCCACATCTTGTCCTCTTTCTGAGCATCCCTTTAATACATGCTTCAGAGAAGGGGCTTATCCCTCCTAAGAGGAGACATAGCCTCTTGTTCTGGGTCTCCTGAAAGCCTGTGGTCCAGCCAAGGGCAGAAAGTGCATCTTCTCAGCATAGAGAATGGACTGTCTCCATTGTGGCTCGGATGCCTGCAAGTTCATACTGCCAGACATCTTGCCTGTAATGGTGAGACCAGCGCCCCATCACCAGCTCTAGGACCTTAGACTCTGAAACTCCATGGTTGTACAGGGGGAGTCGTCTTCAGGCAGTAGCTGAAACAAAGTGGCTGCTCAGAACTCAGTCTTGATGCAGGGCTTGTAGTCTGTTAAGAAGTAGAGTCCAGCGTTCACCCCATGATGCTTCCTAAGACTGTTAGTGATGACCAGCTCTCTTGTTTTTGGACTCAGCGTCAGTCACTGCACTCTGCAGTGGTGGCTTGTGCTGAACTGAACGGCTGACACGAGGAGAGTTGCACTACAGCGTGTTCGTCTAATCTCTTACCTCTGTTGGCTTTGCTTTTCGAAGTGGACAGCTGCTCTGCTCTCCTCTTTTGGATAATGGAGCGTTCACGAGATGATTTTCTTTCTTCTCTAATTTAGTTCCTTGAATCACTCATGTGCTTGCAGAGGCTCTGCTGGTATTATCGGTTTTTGTGTGATTAAGGCAGAAAACACTTGCCGCGCTCAGGGAATCATTCAGAAGGTCAGTTGGAATTCCTGAAACGATAGTTAACATGAGTAGGCCCTGGCTTTTTATTTTTTCTTTCCACTTCTCCAGAACGCCTTGTGCAAAATGCCTTTAAAGAATGATATGGATTTGGAGAGAACTACGAAAGCTGTGAGCCTGAACGATGCAATCTGCATTTTGTTCTTAATATGGGGAAAAAAATCATAGTTGGTTGAAAACCTGAGTCTGTCGAAATATTTTAAAAGCCAAGTGGGAACATTAGACTCTAGCCTGTTTGCATGTTGACAGAACTAGGGTAAGAATCGTAGTAACTTATTTTCTCACGTGCTGCTTATCTTTGAAATGTCTCAAGGATTTTGTAAGCAGATGGATATACACCTTAAGTTGCCTAAGGATTCATTGCTCCTATGTTTGGAATTCTGAGTATATATCTCAGGGACATGTAACATCTTATTCAGCCACCCCCAGTGATGGGGCAGGGCGCAGACCTAAGTTTCCAGCTGAAACTTCTTGATGTCCCAGTAGCATCTCAGGGCCGCACAGAAAATGCTGGGAGGCCTTCAAACCAGAAGGCTCCAGGAACAGTAACAGCAGCTACCTCATGGGTTTCTTGGAGGAGTTAAGGTTAAATTTGCTGAGGTTGAAAGGGGCGCTCAGGGAAGTATTGGGTTGGCCATAAAGTTGGTTTGGGTTTTCCCGAAACATCAGGCAGAATGAACTTTTTGGCCAGTGTAATACCTGGTATCCAGTACATGTTCACATCCTTGGCACTGGCTCTGTGTGGTTCCTTGGTGCCATAAAGGCTAAGGGTTCCCAGTGGATGACCAGTCTGAGGCTCAGCTGCCCAGGAACACTGACGCTGGTGGAGTTAGTGTTGCATTCCCTGGCCCCTTGGCAGCTGCTGGAGGAACCCTCAAGCCCATGACATGACCTCCTCCACACCCTCTTGTATCTGGACATGTCAGTGCCGGCTTGCCAGATGTTCACTGTGATGATAACTATGGTTTTCCTTGGTCACCAGGCTGAGTCCTTATTATGAGGCAGTATCAGAATTCAGGTGATTCTTCTTTACCTTCCTCGTCTCCCTCAACTTCTTTTCAAATCGCGGAAGCACAGCACCTGGTATTCTGTACTAAACTTGTCCAGTAACCGCCTTTCCTCTTTTTCAGGTACGAAACCAGCATTGGAGCCTTATTATGGAAAGCGTGGTCCCATCTGACAAAGGCAATTATACCTGCGTGGTGGAGAATGACTACGGGTCCATCAATCATACGTACCACCTCGACGTTGTTGGTGAGTTTACCTCTCCCCGAGTGCCAGCCACGTGCCATCCTGCTGTGGCTTGACTCATCTGAAGTTGTGAACGTGAGCCTTGTTTCTCCCTGTGCTTTCAGGAGAGTTGGTTTGTTTTCATTCTTTCTAAATACAGGCTGTCATTAGAGAAGGATGCTGCTGTCATTTGACAGTGTTCTGTTTCCTGATTAGCTGACTTACCTATGTTTATTGTGGTCCCCTTGGCTCCCAAGCATCCTCTTGTGTGACATGGATGTGATGTGAAATGTGCTGATGTTCTGCAAGCTGAGATTTCTCTGGGAAAAAAATGTTAGCATGTGTAGGGAATGGCACCAGTTAGGCCATGGGGGAACATTGTTTTTGAAAGAAGATCAACTGTATAATGCTGGCTGGAGAGTAAAGGAAAAGGTATTATAATGACTGAGCTTATAGCTGGTTGGAGGAAGGTTCACATCAAGGAGCCATTCAATTCCATCAGAAGAAAGTCATTAGACACCACAAGTTCAACGTCCGTTCCTAGAACCTATTTCTTCTGTGAAAAGAGAACCGTTTTAATGGGCTGATGAATACTTTAAATGCTTCGAGAAATAAGCTATTTTAATGAAGTATCTTAAGACCACATAGCTTGTTGTCCTGGAAACTCAAATTTCTTCTCAAGTCTGGTCATTATGATGGGTTTTGTTGTAACTGATGAAGAAAGGGTGTTTTGCTGTGTCGTTAGAGGATTGATAAACATACACCAAGGACGTGTCTTGGGTTGAGGCCTTTTCTTTGTAGAAGCCATTTTTTCTTGTTGCCATCTACCCTGACTCTCAAAGTGGCCACCTGTCCTTGAGTCCTTGCTGTAGGTTACCTAGTTGGTTTGCGCGTCTTCATGTGCCAGGTTGCTCCTGCTAAGGTCTCAGCTCAAAGCTCACCTTGGTTCAGTTTGCCTCAATGTGACCCTTTGTAACTCATGCCCACCCACTGTGTATCCATAAACAAAGGCCTTCCTCCATCATTTCCTGGGCATGTGTCCCTACTTTTATTTTACATGTGGACATTTCTTCTCCTTCAATAAAATATAAACTCCTTGAGGAGAGAGACCCCATAGATAAATATATATATTTGTAAATATTTTGGCCACACTTTATGTATGGCATGTAGGGTCTTAGTTCCCTGATCAGGGATCGAACCCACACCCCTTGCTTTGGCAGTGTGGAGTCTTAACCACTAGACCACCAGGGAAGTTCTACCCCTGCCCCTCCATAGATATTTGAATTGCCCAAAGAGCCATTAAGAAACCTTGCAAAGGTTTGATTAACCAAATTACATAGATTTGGTTACTTAAAGTTTTAGGTTAATTGAAAATTAAATAGAAAACCATTTTAATTTTCTATCAGGTTAAATTAAATTCATAAGTAACTCTGCCTTAGAAAGTATGATACAGTCTTTTTTAAATTTCTATTTGTAAGTATTCAGTGGAAAAAAAGTAACATTTTGTTATTCAAAAGCCTTAATGTGAAATTTGAAAGGATTTTATATAATGTGAGTTCTATATATATTCATAAAAGCCTGAGTTTTATACTCTCTTTTCCTACAGAGATATTTGTGGAATGTTTCTTAGTGGGAATCACTGTGTACAGATATTTTACCAAAGAAACACAAAGAGAAGTAACACTCAAATAAGAGAAGAAAATAGTTAGCATTAATCTTGGCATTGATGTACCATGAGTCTGTTGATCAAAGAACATACCACTTGTATTTCACTTTGGGTCTGACGCATCCTGAGTTTGACATGCAAGTGTTTCTATTTCAGGAAAGAAAGGTTTGGGGCTAAAAGTTCTAAATACTTAATTTTGAAAATAAGTAATTTATTATGGGAATAAAATCATCGTGTTATAGCAGTCTTTGGGGATCCTGGCTTTGCAGAGGTTTACAAATTGTTCATTAAGATTGGTTGGGGCCATTCCAGGAATTAGGAGTCATATCTCGGCCACTTCAGCCACGGGGCTCTTGCTTATATAGTAGGTTTTAGGTTGAGTTGTTATGTAAAACATTCAAAAGCCCCTCACCCCACCTCCCCTTTCAGCTTTCTGGCAGCTCATCTCTGTGAAGCCCTGAAATCTCTCTTAGCATTTAGGGTTGGATTTGAATTGGGCTGCTGAATAATGGAATTGTGCTGTCTAATGTTAATCCCCTGGCAATCAGTCTTGTTGAAAAGAGCGTATGATTCAGTGGTGTAATGTGGAGAGAGCGTAGAGTGTATGGAGTAATGCAGAGAAAGGCCTGATTATGTCACAAATTTGGGAGCTCGCCCAGCTAAACGTGGGCCAATAATGACACAATGCTGGTTGGGAATATCCATGAAAGCTCAACCCCAATAATTTTCCAAGCCTTGAACCTTCTTTATAAATAGAAGCTAAAAGTCAGTGGAGTCTAAGACATTTTCAGGAAAGATGGAGGTGTGAAATACTCTCATTTTTGCTCAAAAACCCTAGTAATTGCTCTGAGAAGTGGTAATAAAATAAGAATTGAGTCAGCTGAAGGGTCTCAGGCAGACTTACAAGGCTGGCAGATGATCGTTCTGAACATCTCGGCAAGTGGAAACAAAAAGGATTCAGGCACAAACACTGAATTTCTGGTGGCCAGCAGGTCTAAGCTTAATATACCGCTGCTTTGTAGCAGCCTCTCAGCTTCATCTCTGTTTCACAGAAGTTCAGAGACTCTTTCCCAGAGAAAGTGAAGTCCTGTCCTAGTGCACGTTCTCCAAGGTTTTATTTTTGTTGCTATGAGACATAGCCTTGCAGTTCAGATATGACGATGCGTCAAACCGGGTGAGATCTTTTTATTGAAATTCTTCCTTGGAAAGGCATTCCCATAAGCACTTTCATGTAAAAGCCGTGTAATTTAAGTGACATTCTTGTGTTCTGGAATTAAACAGCAAGCCATTGTTGTGTGTGAGGGAGATGCTTTGGTTTATGGGAGCCCTTTTAAGAACCTTGCTTGATCCTCATTAAAATTGACACCATTACTTTTCAGCCATTTACTTGCAAGGGGAAATTAGCGTGAAGCTCCACATCTCGGTAATTGTGCTGATAATAAAACGAGCTCTCTTTAAAAGACCTGGCTCCAGGAGGTGGCAAGTGTTTGCCACCATTCACATGTGAATGCGGCTGAAGTGCTGGGTCCTGCCCGGGGCCCTGCCACCAAGAAAGAGGCTGCAACCTGGGAGAAGTCATTTAACTTTTGGTCTCACCCTTCTCGTGTCTGAGAATGAAGGCGCTGAGACCCACTGATGTTAGATAAACGCAGCCCGGTGTTGTGAGTGTAGCGGGTCTGTCCGCCCACACGCTGGGGACCGAGCGACCTGGGACAAGCGACTTAGCTGCTCCGAGCCTCTCAGAGGTGATGCCTGCCTTATCCCTGGGTTGGGTTATCAGTTTCCTGGGGGCTGCTCTAACACATCATAGCCTGGATGGCTTCTGTATATAAAGTACATGTGTGCGTGCTCTGTCCTGTCCAGTCAGACTCTTTGTGACTCCGGGGACTGTAGCCCGCCAGGCTCCTCTGTCTGTGGGATCTTCCAGGCAAGAATACTGGAGTGGGTTGCCATTTCCTCCTCCAGGCGATCTTCCTGACCCAGAGATCAAGCTCTGATACTTAAGTTGTAGTTAAATAAATCATTGAGGGACTTGGCAGTCCAGTGGTTAAGACTTCACCTTCTAATGCAGGCCATGAACATGTGGTCCCTGGTTGGGGAACTAAGATCCCACATGCCTTGCAGCCAAACAAACCAAAACATAAAACAACAGAAGCAATGTTGTAACAAATTCAATGAATACTTTGAAAGAATAAAAAAAAAGCTTAATAAATAATTGGAACTGCATCCATTATATTTTCAGAGACTGTTTGGTAGTTAGAACAAGCCTGTGTGCGTGGTCAGTCACTCAGTCATGTCTGACTGTGCAACCCCATGGACTGTAGCCTGCTGGACTCCTCTGTCCATGGGATTCTCCAGGCAAAGACACTGGAGTGGTTTGCCATGCCTTCCTCCAGGGGATCTTCGCGACACAGGGATTGAATCTGTGTCTTCTGCATTGGCAGGTGGACCTTTACCACTGAGCTACCTGGGAAGCCCCCAGATGGCTTAAAACAATAGGAATTTATTCTCTTGTCGGTTCTGAAGTCAGGGTGTCCACAGGGTTGGTTCCTTCTGGAGACTCTGAGGGTGAGTTCGCCCATGCCTCAGTCCCAGCAGAGAGAGGCTGGGAGTGGCTGTGGGAGTCCTTGGCTTGTGGACATATCACTCCATTTCTGGCTCTGTCTTCCCATGGCCTTCTTCTCTGTTTTCTCAAATCTCCTTCTGCCTTCTCTCTCTTAAGGACGCCAGTCAATGCATTTGGGGCTCATCTTCAATCCGTGGTGATCTCCTCTTGAGATCCTTAACTTAATCACAAAGACCTCATTTCCAAATAAGGTCACGTTCACAGGTTCCTGGGGTTAAGATGTGGTCTTATCTTTTCTGGGGCCACAGTGCAACCCAGTTTAGTGGTTTGAGAAATTCATTGGGCTAACAGATGAAAACACCCGGTGGGTACCTAGATGGCTAGCAACAAATGCTGCTTTCTTTTTTGCCAATTTGGAAACTCCTTTGAGAATCAGAAGATATCCTAAATGGCTTTTATTGACTCAATCAGAAGTTTTATTGAACAAACTGGATGGCATGTTGGGACTGATGGAACTGGCCAATGGCTGGGGGTCACTTATCCTGCTGAGGTGTCCACCTTTGATTAAAGGTGTGGTTGAGGCTGCCCCGGGAATGAGATAGTTGAACTTGCAGAAGAAGGTTGTAGAGTTTTGAGAGCTTTGAGTTCATTGAATTGGTCTCGTTACTTCCACTCCCACCTCTCACCCCGTTTTACAGTCGGGGAAATCACAGTTCCAAGTGGGTAAGTCCTTTTGTCAAGATCTCAAAGGAACTCCAGAGCTGGGCCTTCTCAGATCCTAGATTAGTGCTGCCTGCACCCTCACTGATGTCTCTGTTTCAGGATTACTGTGGTGTAGACCAGCAGCTGCTGCAGCCAGACTTGAGAAAGGTGAACCCCATGTTCAGCTCTTTGTTGCCAAAACCCCCAAAAAGTGAGAGAGAGAGGGAGCAAGGGAAGTATTCAGAAAGCCAGTTGCTCCTTCTTACTCATAAAGACCCTTTCTTTGGCTTTGATTTATGAGCTTTGTGTCCTTTCGCTGTCCAGTTTTGCGTTCCCAGAGACCAGCGGGTGACTTGTGAGCTTTGCACCTGGCCTTGGGTATTTGGGGGGGGGGGCGGCGGGCAGGGGTTGGTAACGTGTAGCAGTGTTAGTCTCTTAGTTATGTTTGACTCTTTGCAACCCATGGACGGTAGTCCCGCAGGCTTCTCTGTCCATGGAATTTCTGGGCAAGAATACTGGAGTGGGTTGCCATTCCCTTCTCCAGGGGATCTTCCTGACTCACGATTGAACCTGGGTCTCCTGCATTGCAGGAAGATTCTTTGCTGTCTGAGCCACCAGGGAAGCCCACAGGCAGCTGAGGTGGGAACAAGTCCTCTGGATTTGCGGAGGTCAGCTGTGCCTCCCGTGAATCGGCTTTTTAGAGATTCATCCTCCCCGGGCAAGAGCTGTAAGCAGCAGACAGTGTCTCGGTGGACAGTTGGGAGCCATTCAGGGGCCAGGTGTCCCTTCTGGCTGTGAGGGAATCACTCAGTCCCCTTTACCAGTCCCGAAGTGCTTAGTGGCAGACCACGATGGCACTGTCCACTGGCCCTTGACATCCACCTGCTATAACTTGGCTCCAGACAGGATGGGACTCAGCCTGAAAGCAGGAAGGAATCCATCACAGTGCTGCCTGTCCCTCAGGTGTGTGTTGGGAAGGAATGAAGTCTGTTACTGCGAACGCTGACTGATAGGCCTGACTAAGGGGCTGACACCTGGCATGGAGCGCTTGGCAGCCCATCCTCATGGGAGAAGTCAGTTGTTTATTGCTTGGGGCAGCCCCGTCCTAGGAAGACAAAGGACCCTGTGTGATCCCTGGGCCATAGGAAGGAGACTGGGACAAGTCAGAGCCCCTGAAACCACACTTCTGCAGGGCAGTGGATCTTTTTTTGGGGGGAGAGGGGGGCTGTTGGAACAAAGCAGGCTTTAAGAATAAAGAAGAAATGATGTTGTAGTTTGTTAATTAACTGGCTGGATCAGGCTTCCCTGATAGTTCAGTTGGTAAAGAATCCGCCTGCAATGCAGGAGACCCCTGTTTGATTCCTGGGTTGGGATGATCAGCTGGAGAAGGGAAAGGCTACCCACTCCAGTATTCTGGCCTGGAGAATTCCATGGTTTATACAGTCCATGGGGTCTCAAAGAGTCGGACATGACTGAGTGACTTTCACTTTTTGGCTTATTACTGAGGCTCTCAAAATTAGGATCATCCCCAGCCACTTGCTCCTTATGGAAGACCCTTCTCTGTCCTGGCTTCCATCACATGGTGGCTCCTGGATGCTGCTTTTGTTTTTCTGTGTGATGAGGGCAGCCACGGCGCAGGTAGCGTGAAACAACGCAGCACTGTGTATCTGGAGACTTAAATGCATCCGACACCTGACTCTCGCCTTCCAACTTATAGCTCTTGTGCATTTCCCTGGCACTCGCCAGCCCTCGGCTCCACAGAGCCCCTTGGGGTTCTTAACTTGAAGCATCTTGACCTAGAAGCTTCCTGGCTAGACTTCATTTGATTTTCCATATTCATGATTTTACTGCCAATGAATTCTTTTCCATTTCTTGTTCTAAGTTTAAGGCTTGGTGTTTCTCCTGATACTGGTTTTGTGTGCCAGCTCAACGTTGTGAAATCTAGCTAGAGGGGGGCAGAAGGCCCCTCTATTGATGATGGATGAAGGTGCCATGCCAGGGAATAGGTCACAGTGGTGCATTCCTAAGTGGGCCTGTTAACACTGACATGGAATCTTAGAGCTCCAGTGGGCATTGAGTAGGAAGCAAAGTCTCACTGCTTTTGTGGCTTCAGCAGCCAATTCCTCCTCCTCTTCCTAACCTTGCTGTCACATCAACCCTCAGGGGTCTCCACTCCTTGCTGGGTAGCACTTCTGGAGGTTCTTGTGGGAATTACATGAGTGAGTGGTTCAAATTCTGTTTGCCTCCTCTGCTAGTTCTGTGGCTTTGAAAGTCGTGGAACTTCTGAGCCTCAATTTTCTCATCTGTAAAATGGGGGTGATGACATGCTTTTCCTGTAGCACCATTGGGAAGGTGCAGTAGGTGGGTGGTGTTTTAAATAATGGGACCCATGTGATTGCTAGTCCTGTCATCAGGGGGTCCCACACCTTCTTTCACAGCTCTAAGCTGAGACATGCAGAGTCAGCCCAGCCCTGGCTAAAGGAGTAGTTGGTCCTCTCCTTTCCTTCAGGATAGAGATTTCAAAACTTCCTTCAGTAGCTACTGTTTAACGAGCTTTCTGGTTGCTACAGAGAGGGTTTTCATACCTATTTCATAACAGGTATTCCAGGGGCAAAAACTGGTCAGTGGGTAGTTACATTAGCCCCGGATATACTGACCAGCAGAAAGTGCTTCCTGCAGGACTAACACCAACTCGAGGTGACTCCTTCCAGGCATTGAGAGCAGGTGGTACCCATGGCTGCCAGCTGCTGGGGTTGGAGCAGGCACATTCTGGCCTGGATGGGACACCTTAGAACTTTGCCACATCAGCGTATTTGCCATGTTCTCTGCAACCCATCAGTTGCCCTCTGCCCCAGAGTTGAAGAAGGAAGCTTTATTGATTGTTTTTTATTCTGGCAGGGGGCCTGGCTGAGAGGTGGCTGGGGAGAGGGCTAATATTTGATCTCTTGTTTAGTCTTTGGTGTTGAGTCTATGATGTGGGCAAAGAGGATGTAGACGTGTTACAGATAAGTGTGTGACTTACAGCGTTTTGTAAGAGGGTCTCTTCACCGTAGCTGGAAATGATTCAGGTGAGGACAGAGGGCAGAAAGAAAGCTTGCTGCTATCAGAGTGTGGGCAAGTAAGCATGGCATGAAGATGTAAATTCAGCAGTGGCAGTCAGGGTGCCTAGTAATTGAACTAGAACTTAGCAAGATTTTGATCAGTATGTGCTGAATTGACATAATAAGAAACAGTCTGAGTTACTTATATTTGGAGGTTTGTGATTCTTAACATTGCGTGTGTGCATGCATGCATGCTCAGTTGTGTCCAATCCTTTGCGACACCGTGGACTGTAGCCCACCAGGCTCCTGTGTCCATGGAATTGTCCCGGCGAGAATACTGGACTGCAAATTCTAATGTAAGGAATCTTCCTAGTTTCTCTTTAAGCTCACACAGCTTCAATTACTGGTCACCTTTTTAAACAAAAGACCTCTGTTGGCTTGTATTATGCCTGTTCTCATTAAGATGAATGTAGAAACACCAACACATCCTTCCCTTTTGAAACAGTAGTTCCACTAGAATGCATTTATGAATTCCCCCACCCTTAGAACACCCCGCTGTTGCGTTCGGGTCTTGTGTTTGGTTTCTTTTCATAGTCAGAGGAAGCTAGGGCAGAAATGACCTATCATAATAAGGATGTGCTCCCAACTTCAAGAGCAGGTTTGAATTGGAAAGGCAGCATCTTGAGTTACCAACACGTCTTTCACCATAAGGAGATCAGATGCAGGTGGCAAGTGGAGAAGAAAAGGCTGAAAGGGGGTAGTTAGTGTTTCTGTGGGGAAGTTTTTCTGTTCCTCCTTCTGAGAAGAGAGAGATGTGGAAGTAAGAACATCATTGCCTTGGTCTGGAGGGAAAGATCATTCCACAGGGGTCATGTCTATTGATTGTGTTGTAATGATTAATCCTCTATCTGTGGGGCATCTGGTGCTTGGCCTATAGGGTGTTTGGGACAATCGGTTGAATGGAACATGTGCTTTGGCCTCTTGGGGTTGTCAGGTCACAGTGCAAAACCCCCAAACTGCCGCAGTGAAGTGATAATAAATAGGAATGGAGATTCCTGGATCTTGATAGAACTTCTCCTTTTTCTTTCTTTCTTCCAGAGCCTCCCTCTTAGAGAATTTTTCAAACAAAGCCTACAGGAATTCTGTCCGTCCCAAATCAGTGTGCAAATCACAGGTCAGAAGGTGCCCCAGACATATTCTCTATTGTCTCCGCGTGAAAGTGCTCTTTTTAAAGATAAACATTGGATATTGTTTTAGAGGAATCATTTTGGAAGTTGCGCTTTACTTAGAAAAGGAATTCCTCATTTTGTTTGGTTCAATATTCATTCTGAACTAAAACTGAAAGATGAAGGATTTAGTTCTTTAAATTTTTACATTTTGGCCAAACTAAACAAAACCACCTTGAGTGTGAAGCATCACTGAGTGATCAGTGGGCAGTGGGCAGGGCTGGCCTGAAGTCTCACATCTGGCTTGGATGGTGAAAAAAGAAGAATTCAGATTGGAGCCTTTTGTGATCTGGGTGACTATTTTGAAGCTTCTCTTTAGATGCTGCTGCTTATAGCAAGGAACTATTCTCTAGACTCACTTTTATTTTCAGGGCCTGAGTTTGCCTCTAAGAAAACAAATGAGGTTTTAATGTCCAACTGCTCCTGTGGTTCATTACCAAAGGGAGGCATAACTTGTTTGCTCAGATGGGCTGAAAGCTTTTGCTTCTGCTTGAACAGCCCCAGGAATCAGGCATCTGAGAGATGAGCATGTTAGGTCTTTCTGGACTTCCTCTTGAAGTCAGGTTTTTTAATGGTGAAAGTTGATAAAACCATCAACATTATTACTGTGGACATTTTTCCATGTCTGTGCACAGCTTTTGCTTCAGTCTTCCTAGTGGTCTGTACGCTGTCTGTTGTGGACATAATTTATCTAATTGTCCCCTTTTGCTGAGTATTTAGCTTATATTCATCTTTTGTTTTCCAGTTACAAGAGAGGCTCCATTGACAAACTTTGCTCACACTTGTTTGTTGGCCACCTGGGTTAATATTTTTCTAGGACCTGTTTCTAGACCTAGATTCACTGGATCTTTTTGGATACCAACACCTTCATCCTAAACAGCTTCATTCTAAGCACTGCTGTCTTTGGGGACTCCCCCATGGTTTGGTTTTTTTTTTTTTTTTAGCTTTTTTGCAAATCATTTGGGGAAAAAAAAAATTAAATCAGAGTTCCATCTGTGTAAGAAGAGGGTATATACAGTCCTGGGCTTTTTTTTTTTTTTAACATTTCCAACACCCTCTTCCCATGAAGGGAAGCCAGCTCTGCAGACACCAGCTGATAACCTCGCATTCCTGAAAGATGTTGCATGGGCTCTAGCAAGTGGCAGGGTGCTGAGACTCGATGATGGAGCTCCCCGGCATGAGGGTGCTCAGCTGTGTTTACCCCAGCGCCTCAGGAGGGAGACTGACGTCTGAGTTTTGCATCAGCCTGAAAACCAAGCACAATACAGGGAGGGACCTTGTGCCCGGAGAGAGGAAAGCCTTAAGCCTTCATGTAGTCAACCGGACAAGATAAACATGCTTAACTAATTGAGAAGGCGGCCTTTCCAGGATCCCTGGGACTAGATCTCACCCTGAGATTGCCACCTTTGCCATGTTTCTTTAAAAAAAAAAAAAATTAAGGTAAAATATACATAACAGAAAGTGTACCATTTCAGCCGTTTCCGAGGATACAGTACAGCGGCATTAAATACAGTTGTTACTGTACCACTCTCCATCTCAGAACTTTTTCATTGTCCCAGAGCCTTTTCACAAAAGAAAGGGCACGTTTGAACCTAAAGTCGGCATGCCTTTGTGACTGCCAAAGCGTTTTCACGTCCAGTTTAACTTTTGGAAGACATAGAGATGAGGATATCATAAACATTTGGGGTGTAAATAGCACATGGCCCCGCTCCTGTAATTTGCCCAAGAAGACCTAAATTGACACCCAGCTGGTAGAAGTCACTCAACTCCCAGCCAAATAATACCGTCTATGACATTAATTAAGGAAGGCACCATGCCTCCGCCCGCTTTGGGCTTCCCAGTGCATCCAGCCTCAGCCAACGCTTCACCCTGCATCTCCGCCTCATCGAGCAAGCACAAAGGAATTAGTGGTGTTTTGCTTCTAGCATTTCACATAGTGCAGCCTCCCTAAGTCACTGAGGAACCTCAGTGCTGGGGAGAACATTTTGGCTTTTCCCAAACCAGCTTGCTCCCCAGACTTTGCTCTCTCTGCAGAGACACACGTATGTTTTGGAGGAAGTTGGCTCCCCAGGCCACTTCCTCTAGACCCCCCCGAATCAGATATCCAAGCAGGAGGAAGATGAGGCTACATGTAGGATGGAAAGAGAGCAGCAAACTAGTCACCTTCTACCAAAGTGCATTTTTCCTTTTTTAAAGTAATTTCTGGTACCCAGCATCCCCCAGTCCTTTCTGGAAGATGACAAGCAAAATCCTGACTACGGATGCCTTGACTGTTTCTGAGAGAGCAGCACTCCTTCTCATCCTATGTCCTAACTGTCCCTTTTCCTCCAGATTACTTTCTGGTTCTGATCTCCTTTTGTGCCAGGCTCGAGAAGCGGGAGGAAGCTTAAGGAAAAGAAAACTCAGAACCCAGTTAGATGTAGCCTGGCTGGTTTGAGGGCATTCAGCAGAGTCTTGACAAGGCAATGAACTCATTCTACTAATTGTAATTAGCGTGAGGTCTTTAGCAGGTTCTTGGGCTCCTCAAACATCAGAGGCTTTTGATTGGTTCTCCTAATAACCAGGCCTCATGCTAACTGGTTTAGTGCGGATTTTTTTTGTTTTTTTTTTATGCAACAAAAGCCACCACCGCCTACTCTTGAGAAAAAAAAGTGAGGCTGGGCTTTAGGAACAAGAATTCTCAGTTGTTTTCATGTGTCCTCCAAATTGCAGAATGTTCTTTCCCTATTCAGCCCCTTGGAGTTGCTAAGAAACTGCCATTTCAGAGGAGGGGTAATTCAATTTTGATTTTAATTTAAAGACAGGGCAGGCAGGGTTCTTCACGTTCCTGAAATGAATGGGTGCCCGAGAAGGAGGAGGCTCGCTCTTTCCAGATCGGTCCTGGGCATGCACCATGATTGGAGTCTCTTGGTGTTTTGCTGCCAGACAGCGTGGCTTTGAAATGGTTCTTTGTGGCAAGCGCTGCTGAACTTTGTGAGAGAAATACTTAGAAGACCAGTGTGTGCTGGGAAACCGGCGGCTCTGGGCTTGATTAATTTATAGGTGTAATTTAAGAAGCTGGTTCTCCTTCTGATCCCGGGGATGTGTATTTACGGAGCCCATGGACAGGAGGCCTCTCTGCCCAGTGGACGTTTTTTATGGCCTTTGCTGTGTTAGAGCAAAAGTTGTAGATCTCTTACAAGCAAACATATTATTATGTCCAGAGGAGGGACGGGCATGTTATAAAGTTTCAAATGGTCAATTAACAAAGATTTATTCTTTGTCACTCAGGTATTTTCTCTCTCTCCTTCTCAATAATTACCCCTTGGAATGAAACAGGCTGTTTTCTTCCTGCAGCCTTGGTCCCAGCTCCAGAGTAGGATTTGAGAGAGCTTGTCTTGAAATTTAGACTCTTAGCAGCTGGGCCTTCTGCTTTGGTAAAGTTGACTCGTTTGGAGTACTTGACAAAGGGAGTGAGACGGAGAATGCGGGGGAGAGAATGTGTTTTTTAAAGCACTCCAGGCTGTGCTTACTACACGTTTATTTGGTGGAACCTCACTCCAGCAAGGCAGCCAACTGTCCCATCGGCCGCAGCCACACCCTTTGGACTGCCTTCCGTTCCGTCTAAATTTGGAGCTTACACAGGGACCTCAGAATCTCTACTGTAAGGGTGCTCATCTTCTTTCCGGCCCATACACTGTATATCGGCAACCTGCTGAACTCAGAATATGTATTTTTAAACATTTCAGTAAAAACACAGAGATGAGATGCTTGTTAGCTTTTCTGTACATGTATTTTGCTCCCCTGGTAAAGAGCAAAATCTGGTTTCTATAATGTCTGAGAGTTAAACATGCTGTGAGAGACCCCTTGCCTAAAAGGAAGTCCTTCCTGGTAGAGGAGATACGACTTCTGTGATTACAGAAGAACAGGAGATGGGCCAGCTCTGGGTTTTATTCTCTCATCCAGAGATAACTCATCGACTGATTCTTTTCATGGGCTTCCCTGGTGGCTCAGTGGTAAAGAATTCCGTCTGCCAATGCAGGAGACGTGGGTTCGACCCCTGGACCAGGAAGATCCGTGGGAGGGGGAAATGGCAGCCCACTCCACTATTCTTGCCTGGGAAATCCCAGGGACAGAGGAGCCTGGCAGACCACACAGTCCATGGGGTCGCACAGAGTCGGACACGATTTACCAACTGAACAACAACAAATTCTTTTTATATCAGCTTGCTGCCCCCCAAAAGTTGCAGACCCAAGGGTATTGGTGGACCCCCAGGGCCGAGGAGAGCACGTTCGTCTTGGAGGGGCTTCGTGCCCACTCTCCTGTCCCTGTCCTGCTTTCCCAATGCCTGCTGGCCTGGGCCTCAGAGGGACTGCCCGTTTCCTGGGGGCTGCCCCCCAGCCTGCTCTTCTACCTGCCACCTGCACCCTACGTTCACCCCAGTTTCTCGGAAGTTAGAACGGGAGGCCAGGCGCTGTCATCCTCTCACTAGTGATCCCCGTTCTTGGGGGTCTGATGGACACAAGGGAAGAGTGGCTGCTGAAGGATCTGAGAAAGGCGAACGCCGTTCTTGGCAGAGCCTGGCATCCTGGGATCTCTTCCAAGATGCTTCAGGCCTCATTCTCCGACTTGTTTAAGGGCAGAGAATAAGGTTGCAAAGGAAATCAAAGCCTGATGTGGAGAAATGAAACATGAGGCCTACTGACTTTTTAAAAACATTTTAAATAACATTCTCTAAGGTTTCATTTTATACTGAAGGCAGCTGTAATAAGTTTTGGAAGGCGGTATAAGGTTTCGATTATAGAGCGATCCAGCTTGCAGTTTTTGTACCCAAAGTGAGAAAGGGCCGAGGGGGGAGAGGGGGTGGCTCAGAGGTTATTTTGTATAAGGTGAGAAAATTTGAAAGGATGAATTCACCACTGTAAGCGGTAACATTTGGTATGCTGTAATTTGCAAATGCAATAACATGAAACCATTGCGAAGATGGTGCTTTTTTTTTTCTCCCTTTTTTTGGGTGAACATAGTCCGGATAGCAATGGAATAACTTAATAACTGGAGCACAGCAGCACGTTGACCACAAGTAAAACAAGACTGCAGCTCCATCGTGGGCCCTGCCAGTGTTGCCCCAGTGATGAAGTTCTCTGCTGAAGGCTGGCGCAGATCAGGGCTGCGGTGCCGTATGAAAGCCCTCATTGTTCACAGCATCATTATTTGGTATTACGTGCACAATGTTTGCTTGTGAAACGATTTATGAGAAACAAGCATGTTGAAGAAAGGGGACTTGGTTTGAAATTCAGTTGATCTGGCTTATGACATTTAAGATTTTATAGTACCTTTGTTTCTAAGAATAAATATTTAGGTCCACTGTAAATATTTATCTTTTGAACACGCAAACACACGCATGCAAAACTGGAAAACTGAGCCAGAGAAGGAACTGATACCTAACATTCACTTCTCTGTGGGAAGGAGTAAAGTGCCTCAGTATTTGATAGGTGCAAAGGAGCCTGTTTTGAGAGCTTGGCCGACAGCGTCCAGCCTGCGGGACCAGCGTCCCTTGGGCTGTTAAGTCTCTTAGGAGGAGGCCTGGTGGGGAGAGTGTGTGTGGACTTAACTCTATTCGTTTCACGTGCATGGGGTGAGCTGGGGTTGAACCAGAGCTCTGTCCCTGCTGGCCACTGGCAGGTCCCTGCTGCATCCACCTGGCCACCAGGCCTGACCAGGAGGCTCACAGTGGCCCATCACTGGGATGGTGTCTTAGCCAAGCAGTGACTATTTCTAGTGATGCTTGAAAGGATGCCAGCTTTGAGATTTTCTGTCCGCAAGACTAGGAGCTTTGACTTCTGGGCTCTTTGCTTAGCCCGTGTGGGTGATACCATGGCAAATGAATGCCTTCTTTGGGTTCTGCAATCCTATGTTTTTAATGTAAAAATAAAGGTGTTTGTGAAGTGTTGGAAGATTCTAGAATGAAATGTGCTAAAGAGTAACAGCTAGCACTTTTTCCTTTTTTTTTTTTTTTTTTTTAAGTTTTTAAAGGCCAGCCACAGGCTTACGCAGTAAAATCAATTTGCACATGGTCTGGCTCCTGTCCAACAAATTCCACTAAATGACATTTTAATCTGAAAGCCCCAATATAGAAAGGCTTAGATAGCTGTCATTCTAATTTGCTGTTTCCAGTGAGATGCTTGGGGATGCTCAGGTGTGGTGTGGAGACATGTTCGGTTTATCGGGCTGGTTGGGATGTCCTCATTTCCCTTGGTGATGTTTTAGGCTGGAGGTTAAAGGCAGCGGTACCCACAGTGTGGGGAGGGAGACAGGGAGCAGGTAACGTGCAGGTAGGTGGGCACGGGGTGATATTTGTGCATGGACTCTCTTTTTGTGTGTGACTCTTGACCGAGCTGTTGTGCAGGGAGGCCCTGGTCCCTTTGTGATTATGTGGACTATCTTCGTGGACAAGATCATGCAGCAGGCTGGTCTGTTACTCTATTCTTGAGGAACCTTACGTAGTTGTTCCTACATCTTGATGCGGTTGCCTCGGCAGGGTTTCTGCAAAGACCACCCCTGAACTGGAAGGTTTCCCTAGGGAGATGCAGACAAGTGAGGGTGGAAAGTAATTGCTAGCTTACCCACTGTGGGGCCTCCTTTAAGACAGTCTGAGACGGCGCCAGGATTTGTGAACCAGTGTTGCTTTGTGTTTCTTTTGGTGCCACATCTGAATAAGCCGAGAAGCGTCTGCCTGTGCATCTAGCGTGGGACACACAGTGACCCCTAGGACTTACCAGGGAGATGAACGGGGCGTGGGACAAAGAATGACCAAATGGAGTGAATTCCACAGCAAAGGGATGAAACCAGTTGTTCGTTACTTTGGGCTTTAGATTTTAGTTTATTTTCTTTTCAAAACAAGGGCTGTAAATCTTCCCCAGAGCATCTCAGAAAGGTGCGGGGAGACACTGCCTATAGGTGCCATTTTGGAATTCAGGGTGACCTCAAAGTTAGTCCTTGAGATGTTAAGCTGATGATCAAGGTGAGTTTCTGAAATAGTCCCAAATGGAATAAGAGAAGAGGCACTCTTTCCCTCACGATTTGTCTTTTAGATCCTCAAAATAAAATCTTATTCCTGTTCATTAGGTGGCCATGGACAACAATGACTCGAGAGTGTAGTAGGTTCTTTTCTCAGCTCTCTAAATAAGCACTCTTTTTACAAGGGTCGTGCTCCAGCCATCTCCTTTGAAGTCGTTTTTTGTTATGCATGGGGCCGTGGTGTTATTTCAAAAGAGTCAGCCAGCAGACTCGAGGCTTTTTTGGCTCGAGTTCACTAGCAGCCTTCTGGACGACACGACTTATTTGTTCATCTCTCCGTGTCCTGTCCCCACTCCCCCTTCCTTCTGTGTCTCCACCAGAGCGATCACCACACCGGCCCATCCTCCAAGCCGGGCTGCCGGCAAATGCCTCCACCGTGGTTGGAGGCGATGTGGAGTTTGTCTGCAAAGTGTACAGCGATGCCCAGCCCCATATCCAGTGGATCAAACACGTGGAAAAGAACGGCAGTAAATACGGGCCCGACGGGCTGCCCTATCTCAAGGTTCTGAAGGTGAGCAAGTTCTGAATCCAAAGATACCCACGACTGGGCTTCCCCTGATGAGTCTGGCGCAGGTTCATTGATTTCCTTTTGAATTTGAGAGAAGATGACTCTCCTGTGTGTTCAGTACAGAGTGTGTTTGAGAATTAGCAGATCATTAGGCTTGCTAATAAAATCTCAGAAGGGAGCCGTGGGGCAGTGGGAGGACTACTAAAGTTGGAGTCAGAATAGTTGAGCTGTTTATCAGCCCAGAGATCTTAGATGAGATGTTTAGGCTTAGCTGCACATCTATAAAAGTGGGGATCGTGATAATATCTCCCCTACAGGGCATTGTGCAGATCAATGGATTGGAGTAGCTGGAAAGAGCGTTATAAACTCTAGGTGTTGTAGCAGCGTTTATTGTTCCACTGATGTTGTTTTCTCTTAATATGATGTTAGATTAGACTTTAGTAGCCACCTTTTAGATACAATTTAGATTTTCCTTTTAAAAGGAATCCCTTAACCTTTGAAATTCTTTCACACGTGGTTTAGATGATAAACTTGAGAAGGTATTTCTGTACGCGTGAAATGTAGAACAAGGAAACCTTCTTTCCCTGTGTAGTTCTTCTTTGGTTCCTTGCAAGACCCAGTTTTAATAGCACCAGCCTCTTTACTTTTTAGATCTGTCTTACTCTTCAAGATGGGGATAGCAACCGGCAGCCAAGTCTGCACAAATACTTCTGAGCACACTGCCTGCCACGTCTCCCACATTGAGTTGCTCACAGAGAATGTCCTTAAGAAGAACAGTCTTCCAGTAGAACCATAGGTAGCTCAGCTCAGAACACTAAACCACTAAAGTGTGCTCTCCAGCTGCAAACACCCAGGATCCAAAAAGCTGGAAAGAGATGATCAGCTTGGGGAACTGCGGGCTCTTTCTGCAAGGGAATTGATCACACCCTCCCTCCCCTCTCCACTGGGTCACTTCCACTGTCCACCAGTTGACTTATTTTTCTTCCTTCTAAACCCACAGCCCTTTGATGCTGCTGTTTAGATGAGATGGAGGTGGTTTTTTGGTGGTGTGTTGGTGGTGGGACCTTGTGAAGTCCTTCTGGGTTGGCCATTATATTGTTCTCCTGTGTCTGTTCCAGCACTCGGGGATAAATAGTTCCAATGCAGAAGTGCTGGCTCTATTCAATGTGACTGAGGCGGATGCTGGGGAGTATATTTGTAAGGTCTCCAATTATATAGGGCAGGCCAACCAGTCTGCCTGGCTCACTGTCCTGCCAAAACAGCAAGGTAACAACGTTTTTGTTTGGTTTTTTTTTTTTTTTTTTTAAAGAAGGCTGGATATAGAAGCTGAAAAGACCTGGTGCTTTGGGAGATTGCAAGCAGCTTATAGGGTGATTCTGTGGTCTTGGTATATTCATCATAATCTTTCTTCCGTGATGCAGCTGGTAGGATGCCAGCAGCCATGGAAAAATACCCACACATGTTCAAAGTGCTTGCTCTAATTTCTTTTGAAGATTGCCCTTCGCCCCCCACCCAGTTTTGAAGTTGTTCCTTCTGGTTTATCTTGTTCAGGCTGCACATCTCCCATCATTACTGCACATCAGCACTGTTGCAGACACACACCGGTGTGCCTGTTGCGTTTGTGGCATTTGCATAACAGCAGAATTTGATACCTCCTCAGCCCCAGATTTTTAGAGAAATATTGGCACAATATCATTGGTTCAACAGAGTACTGTTTTCTCTGTTACCTGATTGATACTTATAGAATACTGTCCTTGACCTTGTTATCCCAAGTTCAAGGATAGTCCATCTCCGTGAATAAATGTACTGCTGATTGGCTATTGAAGACAGCAGGTTGCCTTTCTCAGTTTTTCATATGAAAGTGATATGAGTCAATCGTGTCTGACTCTTTGCGACGCCATGGACTGTAGTCCACCAGGCTCCACTGTGGAATTATCCAGGCAAGAATACTGGAGTGGGTAGCCATTCCCTTCTCCAGGGGATCTTCCTAACCCAGGGATCAAACCCCGGTCTCCTACATTGCAGGCAGATTCTTTACTGTCTGAGCCACCAATTTGTCATGATTCACATGCAAATGTTTTTGTTGCAAAAAGGAGAAAAAAAAAAAGAGCCCAGTTTCTTTGCTATCAGTATCAGGCTTTCTTCCATTTTCTTTTAATGCAATGTATGTCAAGATGGTTGATAAAAGTAACCAGAGCTTGGTAACCCACACAGAACCCCACCTTGGTGGTTCTCACAGGCCTGGAAGGATATGCCAAGTATCCATTTGGACTTACCTGCGGTGTGCTGTCTTTCAATACAACAATTTAGACAGAGCCATCCTTTTTTCAAGGTGGGAGTCTGCAGCCAACAGAACCAGAACCCAGCTTGGACTTCTGGGTGCCCTACTTTTGGAAAATCACTCCTCCATCCAAAGCAAGCAAGCAAAGGCCCAGAGAATGGATCTCTGTGGGTTGATTTTTCCATGCCTTTGATCGCATGCATGTATGTCTAGGTGGTGAAGCCGGTGTGGTGACGGGCCTGTGGAGGTGAGCTGCTCCGTGTCGCTCAGTGTCTCTTGGTTGTGGGCTTTGTGGATGGGCTGCGATTGGAATCTTCCGGTGGCCGGTACCCGCTGGAGGTCCCGGTGCAATGCCTCGTGGTTCCATGGCCCCCTCCACAATCATTCCTGTGTCGTCTAGCCTTTTCTCTTGCTTTCCTTGTTTTCTAGGCCGCCGGTGTTAATACCACGGACAAAGAAATTGAGGTTCTCTATATTCGGAATGTAACTTTTGAGGATGCTGGGGAATATACGTGCTTGGCGGGTAATTCTATTGGGATATCCTTTCACTCTGCATGGTTGACAGTTCTGCCAGGTATATACTGCTCTTTCTCTCCATGGTTTTTTCCCTCTTCTTGGTTGATTGCTATGAAATTAACACAGCTTCTGTTCTCAGGAATGGCCCCTTTTCCCCTCACATAAAGATTTTTTAAAATGTTTAAAATTATCCCCCTGGGATAAGAAAGTTGCCTTGGAAATTCACTTGCAATGAGATCCCACCCTTGCATTTATTTATGATCAAGTGAAATTTTACCCTTCAAACCCCGAGAGATCTTATGTTTTTAGTGAGTTATTGAGTCAATGTATAAATTCACCCATCCCTGTTTCTTTTAAGGAAGAAGTTGAAATCACTGTAAAATTCAAAGGAATTTTTCTCATTTCAAATTCCATTTTGTTAAAATCCCATATGTACTTAAAAAAATTGTTTTTTTGTTCCACTTTTCTGTTTTCAATGAGAGGTAAATAGATGGGTGTATGTTGAGGCTCCTGGGCAGAAACACCTCTGTGTGTAGGGTGTTCAGAAGCAGTGTGTTATCTACTTGGGGATCGGTGGCTTGCTGCATGATGTAATGGAACAGACTCTTAGGCTTTTATTGCAAAGCATGCTCTTGCCATCTTGGGCTTGATGTTATTTCTACCCTACAGAGAAATCAACATCACTGAAGCCCTCTTGCCTAAACACTGCGGCTGTCTAAATCTTTTAACTGACATCTCTATCCTAGTCAAGTTTTAACTACTATCTTCTTTAATACATCTGTCTCTTTGTCATTTCCTTTGTGAAACTGCATAGACTATGGTTTGCCAGCTCATAATGTTCCACTCCAGTTATTAATTCCTTATTTTTAGAGTTTGGTGCCTACCTGCATGCTTATTTTATATCTAGCAAAAATAAATTGATCATTTCATTTTGTGCTGTGCTGCTAAGAGTTTTGACTATCTTGCAAATAGTTTTCTGACTCAAATGTATAAGCTTTAAATAATGTCATTGCATTCATTTTTTCCTTTTGTTGTGAATCTGCTCTGAGTATTTGCTTTGAGACAGTGAGATGCCTCTTGTATTGAGCTTGCTTTTACTTGCAGTACTGCATTTTGCAAGTGCCCGACTGGCACTTCTTAACCAATTTGCCTGACAGTACAAGCACATTAAGAATGCAGTTTGAGAAAAGTACTATTTGGAAATACACTGCTTGTCGATTGATCATTGAGGACTAAGGAAGGAGCAGATTATTGAAAGTTAGTAGAAGAGTTTCTAACTTAAGCAGTTTTATATGTCCTCACATGCGACATCACCTATTTTTTCTTTAAAAGTTATGACACCAGTATAACCAGATACACAAAAATTTAAATAGTTATTGATTAAAGAATGTTACATACTTTTTATTGTATGGACATAATGATTACATAGTATAACCAATTCAGTCTTTATTATTAAATGCATTTGTTTGTTTAGTTAAATAATCTACTGGACTGTATTTAGAAATCTGAACCTTTTCCGACCAGCCCAGTAGATGAATATTTTTTTTTTGTTTCCTTTGAAACTGTGTTCATCTGGGTAAGTGACTTGGTCACATCTTCCTTTGGAAGAGCTTACCCAAATAAGACAGAGGCACTGTACCTTTAGAGACAAAAGTGGGCATCGTTCATATTTAAGAATTTTTAAATGGTTTGCATCAGAGACCATCAAGGAAGAAGGCAGCCCTTTTGTCGTGGGTGACCGTCCTACCCTACCCAAATGTCTTAACGGAATGTGACCTTGTAACCTGACCCTCGTACCTTGGTGTCAGCCAATCCATCATGATCTCAGGATTCCGGAGGTCCATTGAGGATAGTGATAAGAGACCACCTGGGCCCCAGTGGTAAATCAAGGAGCCCAGATTTATTCACTTATGTTTAGAAGAGGTGCACGGCAGACCCAGAGCCCATGCCTCCTGCAGTGCTGAGCTGTTGGGAGGCCCGTCTTGCCTTGGGAATGATTGTCGCCTTTTGATTTCCTGTAGTTATGCCAGGAAGCATCAGTGCAGTGTCCTAACTCTGTGGCCTGCTTATCTGTTCCTCTCCTGTGATCTGCAATCTAGCTCCTGTAGGAGAAAAGGATATCCCAGCTTCCCCAGACTACCTGGAAATAGCCATTTACTGCATAGGGGTGTTCTTCATCGCCTGCATGGTGGTGACGGTCATCCTGTGCCGGATGAGGAACACGACCAAGAAGCCGGACTTCAGCAGCCAGCCGGCTGTGCACAAGCTGACCAAGCGCATCCCCCTGCGGAGACAGGTAACAGAAAGTAGATAAAGAGTTTGAAGACCTTTACCGCTCCCCCATGCCCAGCCAGCTCTTGGGTCTCTTCCTCTGGTTCCGTGCTTGTACTTTTGGGAGCATCCCTGTGGCAGTGGTTCTGACCTGCCTCTTAGTGGGCGTCTGTCCGATCAGTGTCTGGAGCTTGGAAGGTCAAGTCCTGGTGCACTGGTGGGGTCAGCTGAGTCTGGAAATAACCCAAGAGGCAGCACCCTGGTGCATTTGGTGGGACTCAAGTGCAGTGGCATAAGCCCCCTTTGTCCCTTTGATTGAATGCTATTTTTGGCAATAAACTGCTGCCTGTTGGAAAGGAAGGGATTCTGGACTTATTTTCTTGAAGTCAAGGTCAGAAACCTGTACCTGGAGGTGTCTGAACTACTACCCCATGAGGTCTGTCTTAACTGGATTTGGCTTCCACCTCTCTGATTCTTAAAATAGAATCCTATAGTTCCCCAGTGGCTCAGCAGTAAAGAATCTGTCTGCAATGCAGGAGACACAGGTTCCATCCCTGAGTCAGGAAGATCCCCTGGAGAGGGAAATGGCAACCTACTCCAGTATTCTTGCCGGGAAAATCCCACGGACAGAGGAACCTGGCAGGCTGCAGTCCATGGGGTCGCAAGGAGTCAGCCGTGAGTGAGCACACATACACACACATGCCTGTAATATGTTAGGATTAGGTGTTCACATGAACATGACTGTGGATTTGGTGGCAGAATGACTTTTATATTGAACGGCAGTTGTTGTTAACCTCGAGCTTGTTGGTTCCTTTTTGCTCATCTGTGCCTCCCAGTGGGTTTACTTTTGCTTCGGGCAGATGGGACAAGTTGGAGCCAACACCTCTGCCCTAAACCAAAGCCTGGCAAACCTGGTGGGGCTGGAAGTGCTCATGAAGATATAGGGGGAAGGCAGGTGTGAAGGCAGTGTTTCCAAAAGTATTTAGTACTTGGTTCCAATAAAGACATGATTTTTGAAACAGTAAAGACAATGGCTAACTCACAGGCTCTAACTCAGTGTGTACAGGACCCTTGCTAAAATTGCAGATTCTTTAGTTGCAGCCCCAGAGATTCTGATTGAGTAGGTTTTGAAGAGGACCAGCAATCTGCATCTTAAGCAAGTCCTCAGGTGATTCCGAAATGCACTCTGAGAAACTCTGGATTAATCCCAGACTTACCCCTCCTGGGACTGCAGGTGGCAATGATATTTTTTGGACAAGGCGTTAGGAAACATTAGGAACCAGTTGGTCAGCAGTGGTTTTGGCACAGATATGGCTGTTCTCAGCCCAGCTCCGAACTCTGGGCTGAATAGGTCCTTGTTGACTTTTTGAATCTATGTTTCAAGCAGGACTTTCTGAATGGAGGCTAAAAAAAGGGGCGGGGGGGGGAGGCTGAGGGTAGCATTTGGAGTGTGTGTCAAGTGTAGGACAGTGCCCACATGGTGTTAAGAGTGGCAGCAGGGTGAGGCAGGGGAGAAAGATGTCATTAGTTCCCCCTGCCTCCAAAAATGCTGTTTTATTAAAGTGGCACACTGTCTTTCTCGGGGCTTCCCTGGTGACTCATCGGTAAAGAATCCGCCTGCAATGCGGGAGATGCAGGTTTGATCCCTGGGTTGGGAAGATCCCCTGGAGGAGGGCATGGCAATCCATTCCAGTGTTCTTGCCTGGAGAATTCTATGGACAGAGGAGCCTGGAGGGCTACAGTCCATGGGGTCGCAAAGAGTCGGGCACAACTGAAGTGACTGCACATATCTTTCTTGGGGCCAGGGAATTGATGATGAGGCCATTTGCCTGACTCTGGGAGAGTCCAATCTTAAGATGACTCTTATAACATGGTACCTTCAGTGACCTTCAGGTGGTGTGGCCACCCCACCCCAACCCTCAGGACCATTTTTACAGCTACCATTTTGATATCCTGACTCTAGGGACTTGAAAGAGGGAGTGGTGTTGCCATCTCTATTACTTTTTTTCTAATAGGGAAAAATGCTACCTTCTGGAAGAAACTTTTAATTTGGTATAGCTAGACAATTGTCCTGTAATTATTTCATCATGCTTTTTTTTTTTCTGTTACAGAAGAGCAGCTGTTACAGTGCTCTTCTTTTTATTTAATATAGAAGAAGCAGATGCCTTTAAAATCCCCTTGACTCAACTCTGGTCTTTGTGCTTTATTTCTCTCTGGCTGACTGGTGTTTCTTCCTTGTCCGTCTCAGTCTAAGTTGGTCCTTTTTCCTGTCCTTCCCTGTGTGTAACTGAAGGCAGCATTCCAGTTCTTCCTCCTTGTTTATCCCTCCAGTTTATCCCTCCCGCCCCTCCTTCCTTCCTAATTTTCTGAGTGCTTAGTCTAACACAGGTTTCATGAAAGACATGGCCTGTGGCCTTTGCCAATGGCTCCAAAGTTATTTGGGGGCCTTCGTTTGAGATGCAATGGCCTTGTGTTTCAGTGTAAGAGAAGCAGTAGAAAGTGGGCGGGTACCAGTCCCCTGGAAAAACAAATCTCTGTTTATTTGGGGGGATGTTGACACATCTCAGCTGCACATGTGGGACCTGCTGATTCTTCACAAAGAGCCATTCGTCCATAATAAGCATGGCCCCTTTGGTGGAAGAATGCTTATCAGATACCTGGATAAAAGAGGGTTATTGGACTGTGGCTGGAATGAAAAGCCCCAGAAAGGCCTGCAGATACGTTGATGACAGAGAGCATACCACAGGGATGCCAGGCATGCCTTTACCTGGCGACAGGTGAGCTGTAATTAGATGTCTTGGGGATGGGCTGTTCCTTGGTATTTCCTAGCACTTGCCGTCCTGCATGTGCCTGGAATTTCATCTTCTTGGCCCTGATCCTTGCCCCTCCCCAGACATGCACAGACCACATCTCACTAGATCCATCATTGCTCCCTTTTTAGAAGAAGAGCAGGTTTTTAAAAAAACTTGTTTTATCCTATTGTGAATTTTTTTTGTTGACGTTTACTAATATGTACTGAAGTTACCAGTGTAAGACAGACATACAAGTTTGTTATTTGTTTTTGACACAAAAATATTTTTCTCTGGTTACCAAAGAAGAAATTCCTTGCGATCATTTCCTGGTAACCATGAGTTCATTGAAGCTCTTTATGCATTCTGATGTTTGGGGAAAGAGACATAACTTTTTGGTGGGGGAGGTGGGTGGGATAGGGCGTCTCCCCATTTCCTTTGGCAGGGATCCTCCCGTGTTCTGAGCTGAGACTCAGACAAGGGGACCAGCAGGGGCCAGGCCAGAGAGGGGCATCTGCCCGAGCCTGTTGGCTCTCGTACAGGTCTCCAGGGCTGCTAGTGGACGGCGTGGCCATTGGGAAGCCTTCCTGACACATCCATGAGTTGCCTGGTGGGCTGTACTTTTTGTGTGTTGTATACATTAGTTCTGTGGGGGTGGGGAGAGGTGTGAAAGGAAGTGAGCTGCTTGTTCAGGAGATAGGCAGCATTGCTGGGTTTGTTGAGTTGGTTTCTCAGTGAGCACATGCGGTTCTTTTTCTAGAGCCAGACTCTTCCATAGGGCGGGATGGAGATACACTTCTACCAGCAGATAACCCCACACATGCGTGTACGTCATGCTGTCTTAGCACCAGCATCTCAGGATGGGGCGGCAGGGCTGGTTTTCGTTTCTGTTTTTGTTTTCTTTCCCCAGACTTTAATTTCACCCTCTTGGTTGCTGGTACAGATAGATGGAAAACCAGAGAAAAATCAAGGTCCGTCAAGGTCATGTTTTATAACAGTATCTTTGAAGCAAAGGACACATTCCCAGGGACATCGTGAATGGGACAAAAATGGCCTGTGTGGTTCGGGAGCCAGTTCTGGGGGCCATGTTATGAAAACCCACTGAATTCTGTGAAGGGCAGGCCCACATCTAGAAGCTCATTTGCTACCAAGCAGCTAAACAGCGTGATCTCGGAACATTCTCTGTATTTTGGTCATTCAAGTGGTCTAATGGAACCTGGCTGGTTCCAGAAAGCATGTGGGTAATTGGATGGTCATGGATGGCTTAACTGGAATTTGCCCTTGCATGTGGGTGCCTGGCCTTCCCAGCCCCCACCTGGCCGTTCTCTCCTCTCTGCTTCTAGAAGACATGAAGTTCGGCTGTGATCAGACCTGGGTTTGGGCTGATGAGACCGGTCGGGGTTTGATAGGTTTTCTCCGGTGGGAGGTTTGGGGAGGCGGAGCCTTGCTAAAGGAGGAAAGTAAGTGTCAAATCAGCTCCCCTGCCTGTTTACCTAAAATTTGTCATGGAAGGAAAAGAAATCCTCCCCTCCCTCCATCCCTTGAACCTTTATTTCATGCACCAGCTCTAGGTGGTGAAGGCACTTTGTTTGCTATTAGGGAGTGATAGGCGGTGCTTATAGCATCACTGTGTTAGCTCTGGGGCCTCGTGCTCCGGTTTGAGACTGTGGATCCGTGGACTGAGCAGAGGGTTTCTCTGGCTGGCTGTGGTCCAGGTGTGAGTCCTCCTCCTCGTGGCATCTATACCTCTGCCTGCCCTGTTCTCTGCGGCCCCTCTCTCGTTGATGAATCGAATCTAGTATTAAAGGACAACACAATCTCTTGGTGGCCCTTTAAAAAGAAAAGAAAAAAAAAAAACGACTTCCTTACCTAATCTCCTTTGTGTGCTGTGGAAATAGGAGAAAAAGCACATTTAGTAAAAGCTTGATTTATGGCATGAGGAATTTATGGTAAAGAGATTCCGGAGAGTGAGGAAGCTGAGTGGAGACTGTGACAGAACATGATAGAAAAGGGCCTGCCAGGATTTGGGAGTGGGGAGACAGCTTCTTTTAGAATGTTAGTGTTTACTGTTTTAAGTAACTCAGTGATCACTATCAATGGGATATTTTAAAATTAGAGAGAAAGGAAACCAGAAATTGAAGGAGCATATCTAAGAGGGAAGATTTTGATTTTGTGCCTCCCCCACCAAAAAAAAACTGATTACCTATGTTGCAGAAGTAGGACTCAGAAGTGAAATTCAGCGGAATTCCTTGAAGAATGTAGTCCAGAAGAGAGAAGCTCTAGAAACATGCTGTTCCTCAGAGGAATTGCCTGCAAGGGATTGGGCCAGCCCTGCAAACACGTTAGCGCTTGGAGTAAGACGGAGTGAAGAGAAAGCCAGTCATGTTTTACAGTCCCAGAGGGGATTTTAAAAGCATAGTAAAATGCATGGAGGTAAAGTTATGATATACCTTCCGTAGACAGAGTGATTGAATTCTGTCGATTCTTCCACTTGGGACATTTTCTTCTCTTTTTTTTCTCTTGGTGTGTGTGGTGTTGTTTTTTTTTTTTTTTTTTTTAACAAAAGTATCTTCCAGATCTGTCCATGGAATCTAAACCTTTGCCTTTAATCTGAACAAAATTTCCATAACCTTCATCCTAGTGACAGCAACAAAGTTGGGGAAGGTTTTCCATTTTCAAAGCTTTCACATTAAAACCTTGTGGGAGACACTCTGTCTGTGGGGGAAGATGTGTATGGGTGTGAACTCTTGTCACGGGTTTGTGGGCAAAGATTCCTCTGGGGTCACAGGTTAGCCACGGAGCAGTTAACTTCTGACTGAATGCTTCGTTTTTCTTTCTGAGGCAGCCACTAAGCCCTATTTGTCATAAGGACTTTGTTAACTCTCCAGCTCTCCTCCTGCCCTGGGACCGTCCCTGACTCCTTAATTTCTGAGGCTTGCTCTTCTGCCCACTGGACCCCTCCAGCCCTATCCACCCACCCTGGCTGTGAGCAGAGGGTCTCATCTTTCAAACCATTAAGACAAATCCTACCCTTAATGCCGGTGGAATTGCTTTCTCCCCTGCTGCACACCGTGTGACAGACAGCATCTCACACACAGAACAATGCTAGGCTCCAAGTCTGCAGGCTTCCCCAGAGGGAGAGGTCACCATAAACTCCCATCAATCCGAGCAGCAAATGACTCTAAAAAGATGCTAAGGGACCTCCCTGGGGGTCCAGTGGTTAAGATACCGCCTTCCAATGCAGGGGGCATGGGTCCAGTCCCTGGTCAGGGAACTAAGTTCCCGTATACCATGGGGGTGCAGCCAAAAAAGAAAAAGATGCTAAGAGAAGCCATTGTGGTGTCGGTAGCAAAACTGAGCTCTTAGCAGGTGCCAGGCTAAACACTTTATGGGTATGATCTCATTTTACCCTCACAGTAATTCAGTGACATGGGAACTGTTCTCAGTTCAGTTCAGTCGCTCAGTCATGCCCAACTCTTTGCGACCCCATGGACTGCAGCATGCCAGGTCTCCCTGTCCATCACCAACTCCCAGAGTTTACTCAAGCTCATGTCCATTGAGTCGGTGATGCCATCCAACCATCTCATCCTCTGTCGTCCCCTTCTCCTCCCACCTTCAGTCTTTCCCAGCATCAGGGTCTTTTCCAATGAGTCAGTTCTTTGCATCAGGTGGCCAAAGTATTGGAGTTTCAGCTTTAGCATCAGTCCTTCCAATGAATATTCAGGACTGATATCCTTTAGGATGGACTGGTTGGATCTCCTTGGAACAGTTCTGGCCTCCTTTTAACAGACGAGAAGAATCGAGTTTAGGAAGGTCGAGTGACTTGCTGAAGCGCTCACAGTTAGTGTTGGAATAGGGACCCTACAGCTCACAGTGGTGCACTTGGTTCAGTTGGGACTGCCCCTGTCCCCCTCAGGGTCCCACACTGTAGACAAGTTCACAGGGGAAGGGTGCCACCTAGGATTGGTGGCACCAGCTAGGCTGGGGGAGTCACTGGGGACTCACCCGGGAGGATGCAGAGTTGCCCCAACACCCAGCCTGTAGCCCAGGGAAGAGATGAGAGCCAAGATCTCGTTTTTGACTCATTTTAGACATCAGTATATTTCAAGAACATGCCCCATTTTCCATGCCCCCCTCACTTCCGCCCATGATTTGCCTCAGGGCAGATCCTGATATTTTTGTCATTAAGGAAAAGTTCTTTGTTTTTCTAGAATGTAAAAGAGATACATATGCATGGTAATCAAATTCAAATGCTTTAGAAGGTTCTGAAATAAGACATATTCCACCCCCTCCCTCCTCAACTTCTAACCCATCTCCCCGAAGGTGACCAGGGCTCAGGCTCTCACAGATCCTTCCTGAGACTTGTTTTCACTGCCCGTGTCCTCTCACCTCGGGTGGGCAGGCGGCCCCTGCTCACCGTGTCCTGAAGCCTCACCGATGCCAGAGGAGGCGGGATGGGCCTCCTCACCCAGAGCCGCTCCTCCCATCAGCACCCCAGGGGTTTCTCCGTCTGAGTTCCCTGCGCACTCCACACAGAGGTTCTGGGAGCCCTGCAGTCCAGTGGGCAGGGCTGCGCTGATGGCCTTGGAGACTGGACTCTCCCAGACTTTGTCTGGTTGGGGCCAGGCTGACTCTGACAGCTCTTCCCAGTCTTCTGGCCTGTGATCGTCAAGCCTGGTTCCCACCGTGATGAGTGGTATCTGTACTTCTTCATGGGGGAGACCTTTTCGTCTGCAACACCCATCTCCTTTGGCATCCATAGCTCACAACCTGATGCAGGGCATTAGGATTTGGGGAAGCGTTTTTAGCCAGACCTGTTCCTTGAAATCTCTCTGAGCCCTTCTCTGCAGATGGAGCTCAAGACATATATGGGGTCAGTGGAGGCTGTAGAAATGGTGTTACTGGTGGGCCTGCAGCTGAGGTCAGCGTACTGCAGAGGTGGATTCTGCAGGCTTTTCATGTTTACCTTTGTCTTTTTTTTTTTTTACCTTTTTGTCTGTTTGCTTCTGCTCTTTGCCTCTGTGGCCCAGACACTTAGGTGTGAGGCCTCTTAGAGCTTTATCTGTCCATGAGGCCCCTCTCAGTTCCAAAACTAATGACCACTCAGTTCCTTTAAAATATGTATACATATATGTATCATTAAATACACACACAAATATATATGTGTTTACTATGCTCATAGTGAGTAAACATTGATCATAGACTCTACATAATAAAATGTAAGCATGATTCCCTTTGACAAAAGACTGCTCAGAAGGCTCAGAAATGTTTTCGTGTACATTTTAAAAGATAATAGAAATTCTATGTTAACAATTGCCTTCTTCTTGATATTATAAGCAATACTAATACCAGCTTCCTATTCCTGAAATGATTCCCCCCCTCCAATCTATTCTTGGACATCTCAGGTTTCCTACCTGCTTTTTAAGGGCAGTGTGTGTTCAAGGAGAGAGTCAAGGTTTTTTAAGCAGGACGTTCCCAGAGCAGTCTTCTGGTTTCCTGTGGAATGGCCCAGGCTCCGCCTTGAAAGTTCATCCTCATTAAATTTGTTCATCTTGGTCCTTGCCATCTTGATTTTAAACATGTTTGTAAGCACTGCTGGGGAGAAGGGTTGATGTAGGGGACAGAACCACGTTTGAGGGGTCACCTCAAACCCAATTCCAGTTCTCTTGGGCCAGTCTTGTTCATGGTTTAGAATGAGGTGATGCTCAGGCAGCCCGTGATAGTATTTTCCTTTATAGAAACCAGCACAGGGAAGATGATATATTTAAGAAATAACCGTTTTTTCAAAGGCAGACTATAATAAATGAGAGTAAACTGAGAAAACTCAGTAAAGCCCTGCAGGCTACCTGGGGGATGGGGGACGGGGAGTAAAGCTTTCCCACAAGATTGTGAATAAAGAGGTATTTTTCTTTCCCTTGACTCTTCCTTCACTAGTTTCTCAAACCAAAGTTGACCTGGTCATCAGCTAGTTCCCAAAAGGAATAGGGGAGAAGTAGACAGTGGTCCCCAATGCCTGGGTCTCTGGTTACCTTGAATAAAGGCACTTGTTGCTGCTGGAATGCTTTTCACATTCAAATCCTAGAGCTAGATCCTTGACATATTCTCCTTTACATTTCAAAAGATAGGGCTGATTGAAGAGCCGATTTTCCAGAAGTTTTTGTGGAATTTCATAAGCGTAGCATTGATTCACCATTTGAGCAGGTATGCCAGGAGGAGATTGTTAATCTGGGGCTCGGATACAAGCCCAGGCAAAAAGGCAAGAATGAAGCCTGTGAGGGTCTAGCTGTGTGTCCTCAGATGATATGTTGAGGGTTTAGGGTGGAAAGAAGACTTTTTTTTTTTAATCAAGCAATGTCTAAAATATGTTTGGAAGTCTGGTTTTAACAACATACAATTTGGATGAAATCTAGCACATACTGCCTGGATAGGAGGACTGAGGAGTTGGAATCCAGCTCCTAAACGTTTGGTCCTAAATTCATGACTTTGGCCAACCCGCCCTCTCCTTCCTTTCTAAGAGCTGACAGCTGGCTGGGCTCTGGCCGGCTCCCAGTCTTCTCAGGTGGAGCCAGGATTACATCTGTGTCTTTGCATTTTGTATCCAGGTTTCTGCTGAGTCCAGCTCCTCCATGAACTCCAACACCCCGCTGGTGAGGATTACAACTCGCCTCTCTTCAACTGCAGACACCCCCATGCTGGCGGGGGTCTCTGAGTACGAGCTGCCAGAAGATCCCAAATGGGAGTTTCCAAGAGATAAGTGAGTACTTGAGTGGGGACACATCTCCCAATGAAGACTTAAGTATAAATGGGGACATTGGGTTGACGCTTTCTGTTTATGACCCTTAACTGCCAAAGTCTTATGATGATGTCAACAGGAATGGGTAAGATTGTATTTCTAAATAACCAACTCCAGGAAAAACAGAGAACTGATTCTCTCATGGGCTCTTTTTTAATAGTTCTTTTAAAGCAGACCTACTAAGCCATGGCTGGTCCCCAAACAAAATGATACCTTGTTAGCATTTTTTTCTTTTCTTTTCTTTTTTTTTTTTCACTTTCTAGATAATTTAGATCCTGTCAAATGGAATATAAGTGGGATTATCCCATTTATAAAACAGAATTGACATTCTAACTTCTGGTTCCTAGAACATGACTGTCCTATGGTTCATTTTTTTAGAGAGATATAGAATATAAATTACCTTAAGAATCTTCACCCAACAGTGCTGTTTTTAATAGTTATTAATATAATATTGGGCTGAAAATCTTCAAATATGTTACCTGCCATTGAATTTATTATGGTCCATAATATTTTCCTTATTGGGTGATATAGAGGTGTTCCAATAAGATCAGTCCAAGTGTGGCCACCTGGGCTCTGGTGAAGGCATTGTTGAGAGCTGTATATTTCTTGGACTGGCGCCAAGTTCATGGACTTTGGATTCTCTTGGGCTGGATTTGAATCCTGGCTCTGCCAGCCAGTGGCTGGGCAACCTTGTATGAGTTACCTGATTCTTTTTGAACTTCATTTCTATAAAATGAAGGTCATAGTACAGACCTCCCAGGACTGAGCACAATTCTTGGCTTGTGTGAATTTCCCTTCATAACCGGTGAGATCTGAACTTCAAATCTCAGCAAGATGGGCATCCAGCCAGTGGATAGATCTTGGGCTACCAGCGCTCCATCTTCCAGCCAGGGGCCAGCCCCCAGGTCTGTCTTCTGAAGTGAAGATGATGGTCATTGAAGGGCTGTCAGCTCATTTCCAGGATCTCTTTTGTAGTGATTAGAGTCTAAACAGCTTGAGAGTAATGAAGGTAGAAATTTGCTGACTCTACATCTGCATCGAATCAATGGAATAAGCTTTTGACGTGCTTATGTACAGCTACCCTATTGGTCTTGACATTTGCACTGTCTTCTTGAGATTATGTCGGAGAAGTGTCTAATGACTAGAGAAGGAACTCGTGCACAGATTTGGAAACACAATGATAAGCTTTTCCAGGGATTGGATGTGATGAGGAGCCTTTCTTTGGAAGGAGAGGTAGCTTACATGGCACTTGCAACCTTGACTCACACAACTCCAACTGGCTTTGTTTCCTAACAGCTCATTTAGGGATATTAATATACTCCATAAATTAGAGCCAAATTATTATACCGGTATCATTTTGTTAGAGTGTTAACAGAAGTGATTTCCAGTTTGTTTGTGTGCTGTTCATTCATTCATTCAGGACTTGTTTACTGCATTCTTACCAGTGAGGCACCAGAAAAAAACAAAGAATGATTTCTTCACCTGTGGAGTGTGAGAAGGGGGTGTTTCTCATGAGCCTGAGCTTGACGAAACAAGTTGGTGGGCTCTTGTGCACATTCCTATGGATATAGGACTGAGTCGGGGAGCTGTGATCACATTTTAAGAAATTGCAGCTCCCAGGTTCAAGCCATAGCTTTTGCCACTTGTGACAACCACCGGCAACAGTGGGTGTCTGTCTGTCAGCTCCCACCCGGAGTACCATGAGTGCGGAAAATCTGAGTGCTAAGCGTTTCAAAATAGTGTTTAGCACAACCATAGGTGGAGCAGATTTCCAATGAATGAAGGCTATTTAGAAGCAGTTTATTAGATTGGAGGCATATGTCGCACAAAGAAAGGATTGTTATGTTTGTAGTAGCAGGGCAATAGGACATAAATTAGCCATTTTTCCAATGCAAATGTTTATTTTCTGCCAAGATATTAAATTTAATTTTAGCTCAGGGTAGGAAGGGAATGACCTCAGCATAGCACATGCTACCCTTGGTCTTTGCTTTAACTTTTGCAAACCATTGTGTACTTACCAAAAATACCGCTTACTAGTGGCAGCTCAGTACTTTGCTGTGTTGTACTTAAATGAAAAAACCACATTTGTAAGTATTCCAAAGTCTCTTCCATTCTGTTGGTTTTTGGAATGTCCAAAGAGCCTATATGGCTATTAGCATGATGCATGTAGCACTTCTGACCTTAGAAATTTAGTTTGTTGTGTTCACTTTGGATTTTCTTCATTATTAATTTTGGGTAGTCATAAGGATTTTTAAACTAATATGTCAGAAAAATCCCCCCTCTCTCTAGCGTTTCCTTTTTCCTTTAATGAAAAAGCAGAGATTCCTTGAAATGCGTTTAAGATTCATATCTTGTAACTTGGCCCAGAATATGACCATAAAATCCATTGGTATTTAAATAATAGTGATTTTTAAAGACATCACTTCACAGAGACAAAAAAAATAACAGATTTAACGGTTTTCTTTGAGGCGTTCTAAATTACAAATATTCGATGGGCTCCAGATCAAAGCTTCTTCTCATTAGCACTTAGGAAAGCTGACCACTTGACTCGTAAGGATACCTTCCTTAAAGAAAATAAATCAAGAATACAAATGTGACATTCAGTAGTTGCTCCAGCAGTCACTGACATTCCCTAAAACGTCACTAAGAAAATACTCAAGCGCGTGTGTCCCCCAAGTCTCATTAGTTCCATATGATAAATGCCCCATGCTTTTGTAAGCTGCTGAAAGATTTTTATATTGCGTTCTGGAACTTCCCTCGCTGTACCAGATGCTGTGTACTAATCCTCTCTTTACACATTCAGGCTGACGCTGGGCAAACCCCTGGGAGAAGGTTGCTTTGGGCAAGTGGTCATGGCTGAAGCAGTGGGAATCGACAAGGAGAAGCCCAAGGAAGCAGTCACTGTGGCCGTGAAGATGTTGAAAGGTGAGGGGGTGGTGTGGGGAGGGAGGAGAGGAGGGGTCGCCTTATCAAGAATGTTCCTTTTGTGTGAACTCTATCATGGCGCGGGGTCAAAGAGCACATAGTTGACCTAGGGGTTGAGAAGTTTTCAGTATAAATCAGCATCTTGGACAGACTATTTATCTTGAGCAGTGTGCACTTATAAAACAGAAAAGCCAGTTCTGTTAGAAAGTGGTAGCTCATTCCCTTTATATTTGGAAATGCTTAGAAAGTATTGACTCACATAGAAGTGATTAATTTAGATGAGTTTTGGCACATTGGATGTAGAACACAAACCTTAGCTTACAAATAAAGGGAAGTTGGCCTTTTTAGGGGGAGCCAAGAAGGCTCAGAGAGAGGAGGCCACTCTTTCTCCTTTGCAAGAGGCACAGAGCAGGAATGGCCCTGGTCTGGGGGAGTCACTTAGGAAGCTGAAAGGGAGCTCACGGCATTGATGCTGGTGCAGAATTGCTCACATGTTCAGGGACGAGTGAGCAATGACCCAGAGATGTAAACGTCGAGAGGCGTTCATGGGAGCCTGGACATTTCTGCGTTAACCTTCCAACCCTGCTCATGCCTACAAGCAAGGAGGCTGAAGACCTTTTAACCATTAACTTCATCTTCCTACAGTATTCTTTTATGAGAAGAGTTATAGGGAACGGTTACATTATAAATCCCGTTGTGGGCATCTCAGAAAAGACACCCCAAGCAGAGTTTTTCCCACATGTCCTGGCAGAGAGGTCTGTTCTCAGAATGTGTGTGTGTGGTTATGGGAGGTGTCACGCATTGCGGACACCCAGGAGTCAGGCTTTTTCTTTCTTTCGTGGGATTTTGAGTCATTGCGTCTCTACCTGAGAGGAGGGAGCAGGGTAAAAATAGTTGGAAAGGTGTTGGGTGTTTTTTGGTTGTTTTTCCTTAGCTCTGGATCTGAATGGCTCCCCAGGAAAATGAGGACATTTTGAGCTGCTCCCCACTTTGGGTGTGATGCCTGGGAGGCCCACAGACATCGGCCTTGGCCGTTCTAATAGCCAATGGGCATCTCAGAGCTTAGAGAGGACCCCGTGTGTCTTTGCAGTGGAGCCTCTCCCTCTGAGGGACAGGTGGGTACCCCTCCTGGGGCATCCGTGTGGATTTTACACCCCAGGCACTTGTGTTGCTCTTCCTTTTGTGAAGCCAAAGAGCTTTCTGCAGCATGGCTTCTATCCATGGCCTAGCCTCATTTTTGGGATAAGCCCAGATTTTCCCATATTGAATTAGTTCAAAGGGAGGTACCTGAGGAAGAATCTTGCCACTTTTTGGAAGCTTAACTGCGAGCCCAGGGTATGCAGGACCTAAGCTGTTCTTGTTTGAAACTATGGAGCAGGGAAGTTTTAAAACTTTAATTCTTTTAGGGTGGGAACCCCAGCTCCTTGGAAAGCCCTTGGAAGGAGAGAACCTTCATCCCCTCGAGATGCAGGAGCACACACACACGCACATTTTTGTCCTTGGTACGGGGACTTTTGTCCTTGCCTGAATCCATCTGGGAATGCCCTGTGGGCTTGGAGGGCTCAGCTTAGCAGCCTGTGATCCAGAGAAAGTCTGAAGTATGTGAAATGCCCCCTTCTTCCTCCCCTTCCTCCTCCTCCACAGAAGTCCTCACAGTTGCTTTCAGGCCCCATGGAATTTGATGTGGTTTTCTGAGGTGCCTGCGATCTGCCAGAGGATGGAATTATTTCACAGTAGAGAAAAATGCCCCCATGTCTGTGAGGTTTGCTGGGAAAGAATTGGCCTTAGTGTCCAAGGCATATAAAGTTGTCCTGACTTTTGACACTATTGACCCCAAATTAGCTATTTGACATGGAGGAGGGCAGTTCTCTGGGCATTTCCTGCTTCACCAGTAAGATGAGAGAGGTGATTTGGAAAGTCTTTTCTGGTTCAGAAATTCAATTTCATGCTGTTTCAACCAAATATTCATCAACCGACAGTAGCAAAACTGATCCGTAATTTACCTAATTTTCTAGATGATGCCACTGAGAAAGACCTTTCTGATCTGGTGTCTGAGATGGAGATGATGAAGATGATTGGAAAACACAAAAATATCATAAATCTCCTCGGAGCCTGTACTCAGGATGGTGAGTAGGAGGAAACAAATGGATTCATTCACGTAACCCAGGGCTCAGCGTCAGCGTCATTTTAGAAGCGTGTGGATGTTTAGATCTTGCTCCTAGAGCCTCCTAAGCACGTGTTGAAAGTTCTTTTTAAAACCCCCCTCAGGAAGGTGTTCCTGATGGCCATGCCTGGGGTCTAGAGGGATGTTGGGCAACCCTGGATGGGAAGGCCTATAGGGTCCTACTGTTTTTCAGACATAACCTGGAGGGTGTTTGGAAAAGGCCATCTCATTATGTTTTTGTTTAGTGAGTGCTAAGAGAGAGTTCCCAACGTGAGATCCTGCATTTTGATTGACAAGTTCTTCCCTTGAAATGGGATTGAGGAACCATGTCTTGCTGTGGGTGAGCCCCCAGGAGTGGCCTTAAAGAGGGGAGATGGACAGGAAGGACATGTTATCTTCCTCCGGGGAGTGAGAACCCTGGCTTCTCTCATAGATGATCTGTGTCACTTTGGGAACCAGTTTGATGATAATTAATAAACTTAGAATGCCTGTTTTTTTGCCTCTGCGATTTCCCTTTGAGGTCTCTACCAGGAGTCAGGAGACTGTAAAGGGTTATTGTAAATATTTTTGGCTTTGTGGCAGCCACCCACCTCTGCTACTGGAGTGAGCAAGCTGCCACAAACAATACAGAAATGAATTGGCCTCGTTGTGTGCCAGTAACGTTTACACACGAGAACAGGCTGGTGTCTGCCATAGAGACATTATTGCACTTGTGTATAAGGAGCCATGCACTAGCTTGCAGTGTTCATTGCACAACGTTAGCAATGGCCCAAGCCTGAAAACAACCCATCGGGGGAATGGATAAATACAGCATGGTATATTTATATGGTAGAATCTATGTAACTGTTAAATGGAATGATCTGGATCTATTTTTTATCAGCCTGACTGGCTCCCAGAAAGATCATGTGTAGGGGGAAACAGTTGCAGAGCTGGGTCTTTATTACTCACTGATGTTGCTGAAAATAATATGTCGTTTATTGATACATATGTGTTTGTAAAATTGTTAAAATTAAATGAGAGCAGCAAATTTATGGTAGCCGTTGCTTTCCAAGAGCGGGCATGACAAGAAAGGGGCACTCACTGAAGCGTTTTTGTTTTATTAAAGACTGTTGAGTCCACCTTGACCAGGTGTCGGTTGTCGTTTGGAGGGAGATTAGAATGCAGGTGTTCTATTTTTGTGTGTGCCTTTCTGTATGTTTAAATTTAAAAAGAAATAATAAAGCACTGGGTTGTAATAACTAAGAACTCCTTGGCAGAGCTGCCCCAGGGCAGCTCCGGAGTTCGCTGCCTCTCCAGCTCGTGTTTTCCATCCACAGGGCCGCTCTATGTCATCGTCGAATACGCCTCGAAAGGCAACCTTCGGGAATACCTCCGCGCCCGGAGGCCACCCGGGATGGAGTATTCTTATGACATCAACCGCGTTCCCGAGGAGCAGATGGCCTTCAAAGACTTGGTGTCGTGCACCTACCAGCTGGCCCGGGGCATGGAGTACTTGGCTTCCCAGAAAGTGAGTCCTTCCCCTTCTCCTCGGTTGGATGGATTCCAGTGAAAAATGTCTGAAGAAAACAGGCCATTTGGACGTGCTCGTTTGCCGAATCAAGCCCTGGCCTGTCTTGTACAAGCTGGAAAATATATCTTGCATTATTCATCCTGGGGTTTGGTGAACTCTTTAACAGCCAGAGTTGCGTCATAGACCTGTAGCAGCACCACAGAGTTGAGCAGAGAAGATGTCTCTTTTCAGAGACGGGGCTGCAAGGGACCCCTCGGGGAATCAACTTTCCAGGTGGACGGCGGCAGGGTTAGGGAGCACTGCCTTTGATTCCGATGACCTTTTGGCTTTGTTTTGTGGTTCTTGAGTCTCTGGTGTGGACTTCGGGTGTCGTCTCTGTGGTTTTGAGTTTGAAATGATGTTAAAGGTTCTAGGAACGGAGATCAAATGATGGGGTGTTTTGGTAACATCGAGTGCCAGGTATTCTCTGGATTTATTTTGTCTCATTTCGCGAGGTGACCCTCTGGGGTTAAAAGTTGGCCAGGTCCCCTGAGGTGAATCACTTGCATTCCGAGCATGCTGCACGCAGTTGGAACTTGAAACATCTGAGTTATTCTAGAAGCAGTTAGACGGGTGCCCAGATGTCCCCTGGGGCATTTTGGATTGGCCCCAGACGCCCTTCCCTGGCCCACACTTCGGGGAAGGTCCACAGCTTCTTCTTTGGGCAGAGATGGGTCTGTTCTTATCTGCTATGGAGTGTCATGGAACACCAGTAATTCCTCGGGTCCCCAAAGAAGTAAGAGCCTCTGGTGGACCTGGACCGTCTGTCCCCCCGCTGGATCTTGGCCATGACGGTCATTGACGGGGCAAGACAGCCCCTGTCACGTCACAGCACGCAGCGATTCAGGAAGGGCCCCGCTGCACCTCAGCCCCTGCTGTCTGGAGCCAGGTGGGAACACTGCCAGAGTTACCACGTGTTCTGGCTTTTTTTTCTTAGCAAAGGAGTCCAGAGTTGAAGATTTTTCAAAAAAAAATATTTTTTTCCTGCAAAAATCTCCCCGTGTATAGATTTTAGGAAACCAAGACAGAGTGGAATTGTGCGCGTGTGTACGTGTGTGTATGTGTGGCGCAGACTTTGCCAGCTGACAAGTCAGACAATCAGATCCAGAATGTGGGAAATTTGACAAGACATTGCTTCAAAATGTCAGAGTCACAAAAGACCGAAAAAAAAAAAAAAATCCTGTAGAGAGAGTTCCAGATGAAAAGAGGCTTAAGAGTCATGACAACTAAGTGTACATGTGTGATCCTGGACTAGGTCCCTGCTCTGGGCGGGAGGTGGGGGGACAGCTTTTCTAAAATCCATTTATGAACATTTAAAATATGTATATGGACTGTATATTAGATAATGTGACTGTTTCGATGTTAAATTTGGGGGCCGTGATAGAGGTCTTGTGTTAAGGTAGGAGATACCTGCTGATGAAGTCTGCAACTCATTTTTAAATGGTTCAGCCACAAAAAGTGTGTGTGTGTGTGTGTGTGTGAGAGAGAGAGAGAGACAGTGTGTGTGTGGGGGGAGTCGGGGTATAGAGAGGAAAAGAGAGCAAGGAAGCATAAGAATTGAATCTGGCAAACATGGATATCCATTGTTCTATTTTACCTTTACTATAGCTTGGAACAATTACTAAGTAAAACCCTGGGAAGACATCCTGCCTGCAGGCTGCCTGGTCTGACCCTCTGGTCCTTATTGCTCTGTCTTCCTCCTTCTGTGGTGTGGAGGGGGGGAAGATTTTGGGGGCTCAGCAGGGAGCTGCTCCTGATACAAAATGGTAGAAGGCTGGCCTGGTCGTTTTATTAACCCTTCAGCAAATATGCCTGAGTGTTGCTGATTCGGATGCCTGGTGCGCTGGGTTAGGCTCCCTATGAGGAGACCTCAGTGGACACCGTCCTTGGCCTCTTGGAGCGGGCACTGTGGGGGACAGCAGGTGAAATCAACAATAAACGTGGGCATAAAAATAAGCATGTGAAATACTGAGAATCGTGCGGGAGAGGGGGTACTCGGGAGGTTTGGGGACCAAAGGTGATGGCTGAGCCCTCCCGCAGAGGGACAAGCTGTGTGGAGGCAGGCCCTGCTCATTCAGAAGCTGACAGCCCCAGGCAAGACTCGGCTCTTGGCGCTGGGGAAGCCGCCAAGGGGCTGCTGCTGCTGCTGCTGCTAAGTCGCTTCAGTCTTGTCCGACTCTGTGCGACCCCACAGACGGCAGCCCACCAGGCTCCTCTGTCCCTGGGATTCTCCAGGCAAGAATCCTGGAGTGGGTTGCCATTTCCTTCTCCAATGCATGTATGCATGCTTGCTAAGTCGCTTCAGTCGTGTCTGACTCTGTGCGACCGTATGGAGAACAGCCGACCAGGCTCCTCTGTCCACGGGATTCTCTAGGCAAGAATACTGGAGTGGGTTGCCATTTCCTTCTCCCCTCCAAGGGGCGGTGATTTGGATCAGGTTCACAGTATAAAGCCGGCTACTTGTGACCATGGTTTCCGCTAAGGTTTATTGGCTCCGATAGACACCAGAGAAGTAGATTGGTTTGGGATATATTTTGCCATCAGGACAGTTAATGGATTGAGTAGATCCAGGAGGGAGAGGGACCAAGGATGACTCCTGAATTTCCACCTTGAGAAACTGGACATGGTGTGATGGTGGTACAGCTTATCAGGATGAGGAAGATGGGAGGGACAGGGGCGGTGGCAGGAATTGATTCTCATGGGAAATCCCAGGTGCATTTCCAGTATGTCCGAGGGTCATTCAAGGGCGGATGTCCTCCAGGAAGCTGAAGGCTGCAGCTCAGCTCTGGGGGGCTGGGTGAGACACTGGAGCCAGTGAAGAAGGTGTAGGTTCAGGGCACGAGAATGGATGAGTTCACCTTGGGCAGGGAGGTTGGGGAGAGGCAGAAACAGAAGCTTGGAGTGAAACCCTGAGAAACCTCTCAAAGCCAGAGATTGACTTAAAGTGCAGGAAAAGACAGAGGAGACACCCTCAGAGAAGGAAGAGGAAACCCAGAATGTGGTTCAGAGAAGTTCAGAGAGGAGTCTTGGGAAGGCAGAAGGAGGAGAAAGAAGATGGTTGAGTCTGGCTCGTGGAACGATGGTGGCCCCTCCCCACCCCACCACCTGCATCGCACCCTGGCCCTGAGATCAGAGCCTTCCTGCTTTGCTGTGTGGTGTGGTGGAGAGAGAACTCAGGATCAGATGAACTCTGCAAAATGGGGAAAAGAATACTTTTTAGAATGACAAACTGAAAGTACTCTTGTTAGTAGTGTTGTAATAATAATCATACTACTAATCACTACCACTTTTTGAGAGCTTAATGTCTGCCAGGCCTGGGGCAAACATTTTACATACAGTATTGTCCGTAAGCCCAGAATAACTCAGAAACAGGTATGTTTAAATCTCTGTTCTATGGGTAAAGATGCTGGGCACTGTTAGGAAACTCCAGGAAGCCTTTGAGCCCAGGTGTGTGTGTGTCGCTGTGCTCATTTCTGAGATGGGGACTCGTCAGTTCAGAGAATGAAGAGGCTGGTCCCAGACCTGGCTTTTTGGTTTTCTACTCAGCTATCTTGCTCTCAGGTACTCCCGCCTCTCTAGACCAAGAAGAGGACCATTGGAGAGGCATTTGGGAGTTGAAATAAAAAAGAACTTGGGAGGAGTGTATTAAAGAATTCTGTGTGCATATCTCAGGTGTATATGAAAAAGACCAAGAAGATGAGACGAAATGCTCTGTGTTGAGGCTTCATTTGCCAACCCAGGGTGGAATAGAGGGGACAGAGTCCTGTTTCCTAAGGCTTTGCAGTCATGTTTCCCAAGCTCTTTGCCAAAGGCCACCTGTAATTAAGGGCCTAGAACAGGTTTGAGCAGGTTCTAGATGAGGATCTTAAGAATGGTACCCTGAGTGGAACCTGCTTCCAAAACTGGAGGGCTTATTTCTGATGGTGGAAAATGGAGAAGCAGGGGACAGGTCAGATCCTAACTCTGCCACATGGATTCTGTCCTGGTGGAGGGCAATGCATTTGTTAGAGACCCGCCTGAGGAACTGTTGGCTGTGACATCTGGCTCACTGCTGATAGCGTGTAATTAGAAATTCAGCTCAGTGGACACTGACGAGGTCAGGCTCTGTGCTGGGAGTGTAGAGATGAACCTGCAGTCCCGCGCTTAAGCTGGAGACACTGGAGATGGACAAGTTAAGAGATGCTGTTATGTGTACAGTAATACAATGGGTGATGTGGTATTTGAGCTTTATCCCAGTTATGCAAGCCTTTCTATTTTTAGTGCAAAGTACACTAATTTTTCTTTTTTGTAAAATCTTAAGGACAGTTAAACCTCCAAGGTGTTTAACTTAAATAGCTGTTTTTATTTTTTCTGGTTTTGGTTTTTTTTTTTTATTTTTTAAGCTTAGCTTCCTCATCTTTAAAATGGCTATGATAACACCCATCTCATAAGTTGCCTTGGAAATTTAATGTGATCAACTGTGCAGAGGCACCCAGCACACTGTCAGGGTCATAGAGGTATTAGTTTTCCTTCCCTTAGGGACCTGTTGACCTATGTTTATTTCAAAAAATGGAATACCAAATATTCTAAGAGCTCTAGTTATATAAAATGGCCAGCTCTTTGCACTGGAGAACATCTCAGATTTCTGCAGATGATGGAAATTTGGCTTGACGTTGATTATTTTCTTTTTCTTGGGTATTGGTTCCAAGCCTCTTCTTGTTCAGCCCAGAGGGTGGGCTCTGGTGTTTCCCAGCCCCCTGGGACGCAGGAGGCTGGTGATGGGTTCTGGCTTTCACAGTGAAAATGGAGGTCGCCATCATGGTGACTCGGAGTTGAGCCCTTATGTGTGGTCGGAGCCCTGTGCACAGGGAGCCAGATTCTTCTGACCGCATGGCTTGCCAAACGCACAGAGTCTTGTCGGCAGGGAGCACACCACCGGGAGAGTTTGGCCCAGGACTTGGAAGTTCCATTTGAAGAGGTCTCCAAAACCAGGAACCCAGCTCCCGCCCCGACTGGATCCCCAGGCGGCTTCTGGGAGCTCTCACATTTCCTGCTTCCATTCTGGCCGGACACAGGCAGCCTGTGGCCTTCTCCTGCTTTCCCTTCAGTGACCTTAGCCCATCCAGGGGGCCCCAGAAGCAGATAACAACAAGGAATAGTTGGAGGGTGGGCAGAAAAAAATTATCCCTAATTCATTCTTCAGAGAGAGTTTGGCTTGCTCTTTTTTTTTAATCGTCTGTTTCTTAGAGTATCTATCTAAAATCAGCCCCATCTCACCCATATCAGAGGGGTTGCTAAGAGTCTCTCCTTCATATAATAGTTTGCCTTTGCCCAGAACCTGTGTAAAAGGGTTTGTTAGGGATGTTTGTTTACTTCTGTCTACCTTACTATTTTCAAAAATAGGAGGTTTTTGGGACCTTGATTATTATGCATCCTGATGAAATTTTGGTATATTAAATTACAACTAAAATGCTTTCAATAGCTTACAAAAGCATATCATTTGTAAAAAGGAAATATAGAAGTTATAAGGACTAGAGCTTTCTGAGACTGAAGAGATTGCATCAGAACAATGAGTCGGCTGCCCTGTAGTAAGCATTTCAGTGCCTGGCCTCTGTGTATGTGACAGATAGGTTGGGCTCTGTGTGGGGGCCAGGTGTTGGGTGAGAACTGGACAGAGGATTTGAATAGACAGGCAGTGATTTTGATACAGCAAGAATATAGCAAAGAATAGCAAGGAGAGATAAGAAAGCCTTCCTCAGCGATCAATGCAAAGAAATAGAGGAAAACAACAGATTGGAAAAGACTAGAGATCTCTTCAATAAAATTAGAGATACCAAGGGAACATTTCATGCAAAGATGGGCTCGATAAAGGACAGAAATGGTATGGACCTAACAGAAGCAGAAGATATTTAGAAGAGGTGGCAAGAATACACAGAAGAACTGTACAAAACAGATCTTCACGACCCAGATAATCACAATGGTGTGATCACTCACCTAGAGCCAGACATCCTGGAATGTGAAGTCAAGTGGGCCTTAGAAAGCATCACTACGAACAAAGCTAGTGGAGGTGATGGAATTCCAGTTGAGCTATTTCAAATCCTGAAAGATGATGCTGTGAAAGTGCTGCACTCGATATGCCAGCAAATCTGGAAAACTCATCAGTGGCCACAGGACTGGAAAAGATCAGTTTTCATCCCAATCCCAAAGAAAGGCAATGCCAAAGAATGTTCAAACTACCACACAATTGCACTCATCTCACACGCTAGTAAAGTAATGCTCAAAATTCTCCAAGCCAGGCTTCAGCAATACGTGAACTGGGAACTTCCAGATGTTCAAGCTGGTTTTAGAAAAGGCAGAGGAACCAGAGATCAAATTGCCAACATCCGCTGGATCATCGAAAAAGCAAGAGAGTTCCAGAAAAACATCTATTTCTGCTTTATTAACTATGCCAAAGCCTTTGACTGTGTGGATCACAGTAAACTGCGGAAAATTCTGAAAGAGATGGGAATACCAGACCATCTGACCTGTCTCTTGAGAAACCTGTATGCAGGTCAGGAAGCACCAGTTAGAACTGGACATGGAACAACAGACTGGTTTCAAATAGGAAAAGGAGTACGTCAAGGCTGTATATTGTCACCCTGCTTATTTAACTTCTATGCAGAGTACCTCATGAGAAACGCTGGCCTGGAAGAAACACAAGCTGCAATCAAGATTGCCGGGAGAAATATCAATAACCTCAGATATGCAGATGACACCACCCTATGGCAGAAAGTGAAGAAGAACTAAAGAGCCTCTTGATGAAAGTGAAAGAGGAGAGTGAAAAAGTTGCCTTAAAGCTCAACGTTCAGAAAACTAAGATCATGGCATCTGGTCCCATCACTTCATGGGAAATAGATGGGGAACAGTGAAAACAGTGTCAGACTTTATTTTTGGGGGCTCCAAAATCACTGCTGATGGTGATTGTAGCCATGAAATTAAAAGATGCTTACTCCTTGGAAGGAAGGTTATGGCCAACCTAGATAGCATATTTAAAAGCAGACACATTACTTTGCCAACCAAAGTCCGTCTAGTCAAGGCTATGGTTTTTCCAGTGGTCATGTATAGATGTGAGAGTTGGACGGTGAAAAAAGCTGAGTGCCGCAGAATTGATGCTTTTGAAGTGTGGTGTTGGAGAAGACTCTTGAGAGTCCCTTGGACTGCAAGGAGATCCAATCAATCCATCCTAAAGGAGATCAATCCTGGGTGTTCATTGGAAGGACTGATGTTGAAGCTGAAACTCCAATACTTTGGCCACCTCATGTGAAGAGTTGACTCATTGGAAAAGACCCTAATGCTGGGAGGAATTGGGGGCAGGAGGAGAAGGGGACGACAGAGGATGAGATGGTTGGATGGCATCACTGACTCGATGGATATGGGTTTGGGTAAACTCTGGGAGTTGGTGATGGACAGGGAGGCCTGGCGTGCTGCGATTCATGGGGTCGCAAGGAGTTGGACACGACTGAGCGACTGAACTGAACTGAACATTTTGATATAAGCCCAGAATAGATGTGATCAGCTCCTTCAGAAACAAAATTTGAGGGAAACAGAAAAAAAGATGCAATAGGGCTAAGTCTGGAAGCACAGAGACTGTCGTGCAGATAGTATGGCCTCCTGTAGGGGATGGGGGTGGGCAGTGATGAGACCCCGGACTAAGCGGGTGGCAGTGGGAATGGAGGTGGGTGGACAAATTGGAGAGGCATTTGGGAGTTGAAATCAAGAAGAACTCGGGAGGAGTGTGTAAAGAATTCTGGTGTGTATATCACAGGTGTGTATGAAAAAGACCAAAAAGATAAGAATAGAGACCTTGAACTTAAGGTGCCAAAAGGATGTGGAAATGTCCTATAGCCTGATAAAAGTGAGAATCTGGATCCCAGGAGAGAGGTCAGGATAGAGATAAGAATTTGAAGATCTTTCCTATGTATCTAAGAATGGGAGCCATGAGGATGTATGGAAATACACAAAATTAATGGGGCAGGTCCTCTGTTTTGAGGGAGAGAGGAGTTAAGCCAAGGAATCTGAAGGGGTGGGGAGAGAGGAGGAGAGTGAGCCAAGAGAAGGGATGGGGTGGAACTCAGCAGGGGGACAGCCTCAAAAATGAGCAAGAAAACAGTGTCCTGATCTTCAGAGAGGGAAAAATTGCATTTGAGTCTCAACAGTGTGAAGGATGCCAGTCAACTGAAGTTAAAAAGGGATGTGGTTTCTTATCTCCCTTTGCTGTTTGAAATAGTTGGGGCCTTAGTCTTTAATTAGAAAAGAAACACCAGTTTTTGACTTCAGTTGTATTTTCTGTCTACATTGTAAGAAGTGCCTGTGTTACCTTTTTATCCTTGTAGCATTTTGAAACAAGTTTCTTTTTTTTCTTTTTTGATTTCAGTGCATTCATCGAGATTTAGCTGCCAGAAATGTTTTGGTAACAGAAAACAACGTGATGAAAATAGCTGACTTTGGACTGGCCAGAGATATCAACAATATAGACTATTACAAGAAGACCACAAATGTGAGTCTACGGTGATGATATGGTGGGAGAGGGTTGGAGGGGTGGCACGGAGTGTTCCAGGTGAAAGATAAATGTTCAGAACTAGAACGACCAATGCCTTTTTATTCCCATTCGTTTGCGTTACTCCTAACAAACTTCTCAATAAGCAAATTCAGGCTTAACTCTTACTAAGAGTTAAGACTCTCTTAGTAAATGTGAACCAGTTTTATATACTGAATAATCAGCCTCTAGGATCTTCATAAGGCTCATTGTCTGGAAATTCCCTAGCAAAGATTGAAGCTTGGGAGTTTCTGGGTTAATTTTCACCTAGAAATTGGCCAGGGTGTGTCTATGTGCTGGGGAAGATGTATGATCACAAGGAAACGACCCTTTATCAACGTGTCCATATCTGTGCATCTCCCACACTCTGCGTAGTCCCTTTGGAGCGTATTTTTTCACTAATGACTCTCCAGCAAAAACCATTAGAGTGTCAGCTCTTAAAATAAACAGGGCACAGCCCCGTTGGGGCTGCTAAAGTAAACTGGTTTTAATATATTGGGTTTTACATTTCTTCCACACTTGCAGGGCCGACTTCCGGTCAAGTGGATGGCTCCTGAAGCCCTTTTCGACAGAGTGTACACCCATCAGAGCGATGTGTGAGTAACTCCCTTGTCGCTGCCTTCTCCCTGGGGTTGACTTGTGTCTGTTCCTCGCCTTCCTTCCTTCTTTGGTGCCTGCTGCATTTCACACACGCAGAAAAGGTGCAGGAGCCAGCCTTAGAAAGGACGGATTTTCTGCTAGGCTGATAACCAATGCTCTGTTACTAATCTGCCTGGCTTCAAAGCACACGGGAGGTGGAACCGCTAACCTGGTCCTGCCAGAGCGGAAGCTCCCCCCTTGAACTTACTCATGGATGTGCAAGTACAAAGCTGCTATCTAATTTGCCAAGCTGTTGGCATGTTCTTCGCGCTCTTCAACTTTTCCTTCTTGAGAGCAGTTTGTCGTATTTTCCCCATCCTAGGTTTGTCCTTACAGGGGGAGACTGGTTGGGATGAGATCCACTCAGGGAGTCTCCACGGAGCCTGATCCCTGTTCATCCTTTGAAAAATGTCCAACCTTGTCTTTGGAGCCTTGATAACATTACAGCAATAGAGTGAAAACTCTACAGTATATCAATTATGATACACTTAAAAATACTATCAGGGCTAGGCTCCAAGCGGTATTTTAGAATTCTAGCTTTGGAAATTTGGTCGAAAGATGTTACCATTGTGGGAAACTGGGTTAGAGGTACAGAGGGTCCTGCCGTTCTATTTTTGTAAGTTCCTGTGAATCTATAATTATTCCAAAAGTTAAAAAGTCATTTGAGCTACTCTTCCTTGTGTGGGCGGGAGGGTTTCTGGGGCAGGCATGGAGCCCATGCCATGGCCACCGGTTCTCTTCAGCAGTCTTAGGAGGAGAGCCTTATGGTTTCCAGTTTTGCAGTGAGCTGCCTCTCTTTCTGTATGCAAAACTGAAGTCAGTTTCATTTCTGAAACTCACCCTAATAGAATCAGTGAGGGTGTGTTTCCAGCTTAGAAGCTCATGTTGATAACACTGCATACAAACAAAGAGTTTTATTTGAAAGTGGTGGAAGGAGGAAGAAAGAACCAAATCTCCACCCCTTGTTTCCCCCCCCCCCCCAAAGAGTGATGGTTTACCATCACTTATCTGTTTCGGCTGATGGAAAATTCCATCAGAATATCTCCTCGTCCTCATCTGGGGATGCTTTCTAGGGGCAGGAAGGGGCAGGTTGGATGAACTGCAGGAGGGCCCCGGTCATTTGTCTCTGAATGTAAGAAGTGAGGGGGAGTTTGTTTTCTTAACTGGGTGTGTTTAGGTTTCTGTGATTCGGATGGATTACTAATGCTGTTTTCTCCCCTCTTTGCAGCTGGTCCTTCGGGGTGTTAATGTGGGAGATCTTCACGTTAGGGGGCTCGCCCTACCCAGGGATTCCCGTGGAGGAACTTTTTAAGCTGCTTAAGGAAGGACATAGGATGGACAAGCCAGCAAACTGCACCAACGAATTGTAAGGGCTGTTGTCTTGCCTGATGCCCCAGGGGACCCGCCGCGCCACTAACACTTCTCCCAGCTGGTTCGGTTTCCTAAGGTCCCAGGTTTCCAAATATGTCCTGAGAAAAAGAATTGCTGAGACTTCCTGGGCTCAATCCCAGAACTGAGATAGAGAGTTCCATGAACAGTCCTGACAGTCCAAAAGAAAGAGCATCCTTCTGAGGTGGTATGGAGTGCGCTTTACACCACTGAGGTGTTGGGTGCTTGGCCGAGGGCTCCCAGCTCTCCACAGTGAGCCCCACAGTTACCTTCCTGGGCCGCTGTGCTGTCCTTGCTGTTCTTCAGCGTGACAGGAAGATACATCAAGCCTTCCCTCATACATAAGCTTGAGATCCGTGGGGCTGCCTCCATTTCTCATGAGTGGTCTGTGGCCTCTGCACTGTGAGTAGAGAGTGGGTGCTTCTGCAGCCTCTTTTGTGACCATTGCTATTATAGATGGATTTTGACCACAGCCCTCATGGTGAATGAACTAGTGTCTGCTTACCTATATTTTACCCATATTTCAGTGCAGAGGATTAAAAATTTGTCCAGGTCTGACTATTAATCCTCATCTGACTATAAAACTGGTTTCGAGCAAAACCTACCCTGTACTTTAAGTGGAATTACTTGTGTTGGTGACAAGCGTCTTGTGCAGTAAAATCAGTGCTTTGAAAAGGAGTCTCTCCTCCCAGCTCCCAGTGTCAACTAAGAAGAGGGATTGTTCCAGAGACTGCGGTCTCTTGGGTATTGTTTCATGGGGATTTTATATCAGTAATCCCATGAGTGCTTTTTGGTGCACAGTGGGCGTCAGATGAATGGTCACATTTTATAGTATATTATATAAAGGCATTTATTGTGCTTCTTGTCATTCCTGGGGGTTTTTCTGCTATAGAGGATCTGTTGAAACCCATCATCAAGATAAGGCCTGGGAACCTAGGCCTGTCCAAGAGTTAATCAGGAAGCGAAGGCATAGCACAGTGACGATAGATTAATTCATAAGAACCTTGCCTTAATGTTGTGCTTTTCAAACTCTAGTTTTTCGAAACTGAGGAGCCTTTGTCCAGAGTGTCAGGCAGATGGCAGTAGAGCAGCTTTGGCCCCGGCAGGGGTGTGTAGGGAGGGAAGGCGGGATTCCCACCTGCCCCTACGCGGCTCTTCCCACGGTAGAGCAGCTTTGGCCCCGGCAGGGGTGTGTAGGGAGGGAAGGCGGGATTCCCACCTGCCCCTACACGGCTCTTCCCACGGTAGAGCAGCTTTGGCCCTGGCAGGGGTGTGTAGGGAGGGAAGGCGGGATTCCCACCTGCCCCTACAGTGTCCAGAAGTGTGGAAATGTGATGCCCTGTGATAAGTCACTGCCACAGGGATACCGAAAGTCAACCAGGAAAACACACAGAAGTGTCTCTTTGGGTTTTTGGCCACTCCGCATGGCGTGTGAGATCTTAGTTCCCTGGTTAGGGATTGAACCCCAGTCCTTGGTGGTGAAAGCGCTGAGTCCTAACCACTGGACCACCAGGGAATTCCCAGAAGTGTCTTTTTTTGATGGTGTAGATACCATCCTAAAGCATTTTGGATAAAGTGATGTTTTTGTAAACCAAAGTGCCTTTCAGAGGACCTAAGCAGTGCCTCTTGTAGCAGAGTGGATTACCACCTCCTAATTCAGATGCTAGGGAAGTTCTGATATATTTTCATAATTGAGGACATCTCTCCATACTAACTGTTAAGAGTGGCTTATAGCCACGTCCCTAGTCCTCAGGGAATTAACTCACCAAGGAAATCCATCTCTTCCAGGTATATGATGATGAGAGATTGCTGGCATGCGGTGCCCTCACAGAGACCCACCTTCAAGCAGTTGGTAGAAGACTTGGATCGAATTCTCACACTCACGACCAACGAGGTAAGAGCCTCCTTCCAGAAGCCAAGGGTCCTTGCTGGGGAGCCTCTGTGCAGCTTTTGAAATGCAGCCTCCCCAGTGGGAGTCTGGGGTATAGTTTATCATTGTTCCAGGGCTCGGACAGAGTAAAACCGTGTTCCTCCCAAACTCTGACTTTTCTTGGAGCTTCATCTTGAGAGTTCTGACTCACAAAACCAGACACAGAGGGCCCTACCTGAGGCTGCCCCTCATTGTGGCTTGTGGGTGGTGGGTCCACAGTGTGTGTGTGTAGGAAGATGGGGAGGGGGAAAGAACTCTCCAAAACTGCAGCATCTGGATTTGAGTGGGAAGGAGCTGGCGTTTCTGTGCTGGTTGGATTCCTTGCCCTGCTCATTAGTGTGAGGGCTGCTGGTCATTACTCTGAGGGCTGCTGGTCAGTATTCTGAGGGCTGCTGGTCATTACTCTGAGGGCTGCTGGTCAATACTGAGGGCTGCTGGTCATTACTCTGAGGGCTGCTGGCCAGAACTCTGAGGGCTGCTGGTCATTATTCTGAGTGCTACTGGTCATTACTCTGAGGGCTGCTGGTCAATACTCTGAGTGCTGCTGGTCATTACTCTGAGTGCTGTTGGTCATTACTCTGAGGGCTGCTGGTCATTACTCTGAGGGCTGCTGGCCAGTACTCTGAGGGCTGCTGGTCATTACTCTGAGTGCTGCTGGTCAATACTCTGAGGGCTGCTGATGGTCCATTACCAATGAACTTGCCCGGATGCAGTGATGTTATGCCATTCCAGCTTCTATATAATGCAGGACATAGACCTACATAACCCTGTGTGGTCATAGTGTAAACATACACAGAGTCACTCCTTTAGTGAGTGACTTACAGGATTTTTAAGTGAAAACTTTTGATAAAATATGTATTTTCTATCAAATAGTTATAACCTATAACAACAAAAGAAACCCTCTTCTGTCACTCACTGTCCACACTCAGCCATGTCAGTGGCTACTTCACCATGAAGAGAGAGTGATCTTTGGTTGTGGAAAGAAAGTGATGTGAGCAGGAAAGATGATAAACCCAGCAAAGCCAGAAAAACCCACAATAGAGAGAAATAGTGAATGAATTAGAGATATTTAATGAGGATATAGAACAGTGTTCCTCCAGACAAGGGGAGAAACCCCCGCAATTGTCTTAATAACAACAGAAAACGTTAAAACTGCCTAAACATTTTAGAAGGAAAAGAATACATTTTTTAAAAATAATGTATTTAATAGTTTCAGATTGATTTTTTTTTTTAATAATTAAATGTGGTGATTTGAAGCCTTAAGCCAGCAATATTATCTGTGTGTCTGACTGTGGCTGATAAAGGGAGAGATTGCGTTTAAATGAATACAGCTGACCTTCAGAAGTTGAAAGGAAAGGAACAGTTCAAGGGGGGAAAAAAAAAACAACCAACTTTCTTCTCCTGCCAAAATTGTTGTTTCTAGTATAAGTTCCTTTAACCCTAGACTTGGAATCCACTGATATCCCTAGGTTTTTTTTTTTCCCTATCAGATCTGAACATTTATGGCTTCAGTTAGAAACTGAAAAAGCACTGAAATTCCATTTTGATGATCCTGTGTCCATGCTCTATGCCATTTATTTATATATTTACATTTAAAGTGGGCCTGTTTTCACCCTGAAATTTACATCTAGCATCCTAAAATTAAAAAAAAAAGCAGAATGCCATATTGTCTAACGGATATAAAAATCGAAGTTCTTTCCTTCCGAAAATCATTACCACATGCTGGAGAAAAATGGTTCCATTTAGGACAAAATTTCATTTTTTATCATTGTAAGCAAAAAAGTTCTCTTTTGATGTGGTGGGCATGTTTGTTTCCAGTCGTGCGGTTCATGCTGATGTTGTTGGAGCTGACACATCCCCCTTTCTTGGATGGGGACTCTCTTTCTTGCCAAACCTAGTGATGAATTATAGGAGTGGTTTGGGTTTGTGTTTTTTTTTTTTTTTCTGTCTGTTAAAATGTAGAGTCGCCAACATTTTGTGGGCCCTTCTCTGATAACACTGAGGCTGGTTGTGCTGTGGTCTACACTTTTTGTCCCCTTTTCAGCAAAACCATGTATCATGGTATATTCCTTGGCTTTTGGGGGTGTGAGCAGAAGCACGCCAACATGCTAGCCCAGATGAGGCAGTGAGACCCAGTAGTGCCCCAGTTTAAAAATCTTTTCATAGTTTGCAAACCTTTTATGTCAAGGGCCAGACAGTCAATATTTTCAGCTTCATGGGCCTCTTTGTGAATCTCTGTAGCAACAGGCACAGACAATGTGTAAATGAATAAATAAATGTGTCTACATTCAGATAAAACTGTATGAACCCTAAAATTTAAATTTTAGGACATTTTACATAGTTTAATACCATGAGATGTTATTCTTCTTTTGTTTTTTTTCTTATTTTTCCCAACCATTTCATAATGTTAAAAGCCATTCTTAGCTCACGGGCCGCACAAGAGCAGGTAGAAGATTTTCACCCTGTTTTAAGTCGAAACAAATATTATCTGGGGGCCATTGGGTGGGTTTTCTGACAGCAACACCACTAAGTGCTTCAGGGAGCAGAAGAGCCCTTTTTGAATTTCAAAACTGCAAAACTTTGAACTGTAACCTGCGTTTTCCTAAACTGTTCTTTTGCAGTCCATTATGGATGTAACACCCATGAGTCTATCCAAGCCTTTTTTGAACCTGTTTACATTTTCAACTCAGAGAGCTTCTGAGAGTAATGAATTGCATCTGTGAAATTACCCACTGAATGAAGACATATTCCCCTTAAATTATCCTAGAAGCTACAATAGTAAAATGTAATTCGTGACATAAATATTCAGGGTCTCAGCGCTGGAAAGAGGTTCTGAACTTCCACAGCTTCTTATATCTTCCCCATTTTGCTGGGCATGGATTTGAACCTTGTGGTCTATCAGTGAGTCCTGGGGTCTGTGCCCATCAAGGTGACCACTCGGCTGGGTATTAGGGTTCCCCACTTGGCGATAGTTTGTTTGAGATGGGTTGTGGAGGAAAAGCGAAGGGTAACCTAGAGGAGATAAAGTCGGGGTCTCAAGGTGGTCTTTGCGGGAGCTGGGCTGGGCGGGTCTCTCCCTGCTGGGGGTGCCCCATCCTGTCCCGACTCCCATATCAACATCCCAAGAGCCTGTGTTTGAAATAAAAGTCTTCTCTTCGCTTCTTTCAGGAATACTTGGACCTCAGTCAGCCTCTCGAACCGTATTCACCTTGTTATCCTGACCCGAGATGAAATAAAACGTCTCTCTTCCCTTCTTTCAGGAATACTTGGACCTCAGTCAGCTTCTTGAACAGTATTCACCTAGTTACCCTGACACAAGGAGTTCTTGCTCTTCGGGAGATGATTCTGTTTTCTCTCCGGACCCCATGCCTTACGAACCCTGCCTTCCTCAGTATCCACATAGAAACGGCAGTGTTAAAACATGAATGGGCCTGTCCCCCTGTCCCCAAACAGGGTGGCGTCAGGAACTTAGCTGTACTGAGCAGGGAGGGCCTTGCCTCCAGGAGCCTGTTGTCTTGGCTTGTATATATGGATCAAAGGAGTAAATATTTGGAAAAGTGATCGGCACACGTGTAAAGAATTTATCCAGTTGGAGACTTGTAATCTTCACCAGGAGAACAAGAAGGTTGTGGGGGCAATGGACTCCCATGGGCCACCACGTGCTCATGACCCACTGTGGGTTCTGGCTGTGGACCAGCCGGACTTGAGGCAAACACACGTTCTGCCTGCCTTGTGAATTTTGTAATAATTGGAGAAAATATATGTCAGCGCACACTTATAGAGCACAATTGCAGTATATAGGTGCTGGATGTATGTAAATATATTCAAATTATGTATAAATATATATTATATATTTACAAGGAATTATTTTTTGTATTGATTTTAAATGGATGTCCCAGCGCACCTAGAAAATTGGTCTCTCTTTTTTTAAAAATAGCTATTTGCTAAATGCTGTTTCTTACACAGAATTTCTTAATTTTCACCGAGCAGAGGTGGAAAAGTACTTTTGCTTTCAGGGAAAAATGATATGACATTAATTTATTAATGAATTGGTAATATACAAAACAATCGTTTATTTTTTTCTTTTTCTTTTTTTGGTAATTTAAGTGGCATTTCTATGCAGGCAGCGCACCAGACTAGTTAATCTCTTGCTTGAACTTAACTAGTTACCAGATCCTTTGAAAAGAGAAATATTTACAAATATGACTAATTTGGGGGAAGTGAAGTTTTGGTTTATTTGTATTTCAACTCTGCTGTCAGATGATTGTTCTTTAACCACCTAACTGCCCGATTAAAAGAGCCCATTAATGAGAAGGTGTGTTGTTTTGGTGCAGCTTAGTCATTGGGCCCGTAAACCTTTCACTGGGAAGGTTTGTCTTCTTGGGAAGACAAACGGTACCAGCGTTCTCTTAAAAAGATGCCTTAATCCGTTCCTCAGAGGAGGAACTCTCATCAAGATGCTAACAGAATGTCCTGTCCAGCCGCTGGCTTTCTGCCCCCTTCCCCGCCGAGTTGCACATTGATCAGATTAGCCTATATTCTCTTTGGCGAATCTTCATCACGGCTTCCAGATTCACTGGCAACAGAGAAGTCTCTCAGAATCTTTACGCCCCGTCGGAGAAAATAGAAACACTGATTTGTTCTGCTGATAGTTTGGGGGATCCTTCTGTCTTTTTAAGGGATCGCTTCCGCCTCCTCTGGCAGGACCTCACCGAAAGATCCCGCCCGATGCCAACGTCACATTACTGCCATGGTGTTCGTTCTGTATGAACGTGTTGTGTTTTGCTTTCAAAACACCTTCTCACTCTGCTCTGGCTGTGCGACATGAATGCGGATGACACTGATTTTTAATGTGTTATGAAATTGGAGAAAGTATTTAATAAAACCTGTTAATTTTTATACTGACAATAAAAATGTTTCTACAGATATTAATGTTAACAAGACAAAATAAATGTCATGCGGCTTATTTTTTTAACACTCGTGTCTTACCAAGTGGTTTCCTGTGCTCGGAGGCACTGACTCGGTGCTGTGTGGTGTGATCGCCTGGAAAGAAGGCAGAGCTTGGGAGGTCTGTTGTTTGCTACAAACAGGTGACTTCTCGGGGGGCTTGGCCAGGACCCAGCAGTTCCTGGGACAGGTGGATCTAGTGGAAAATCAGAAAAGGCTGTTGAAGTCCTGGCTTCATTGCTTCCTGGGACCCCAGGGGAGTCTGTGTTCCTTTCTGGACCCTAGCTGCTCCCCGAGGAGCAAATGAAGGGCATGGGAGAGAGCTGTTCTAAGGATGGGAGGCCATCAGAGGAGGCCACAGATTAGAAGCTCTGGATACTGGGCACCTTGAAACCTTTTAAGCTGCCTTCCTCATGATGTATGGAAAGTACACTTTGCTTCAAATTTTCAAAGAGACAACTTGAGCAGATTTTTAAAATAATTGTGCTGGTTCCATGCCACCAAGAATCTGAAGAGGGAAACGGCATTTTGCCTGTTAACAAATAATGTGTCTGTGACTCTTAAGGCTTTATTAGATCAGCTTGCCAGCCTTCACACCAGCAGAAGAAGACGAAAACAAACTGGCCTCTGAACTTCAGCCATGCTCTCAGAACCCTCTGGGGCTGTTGGTGGTTAAAAAGTGCCGTCCTTGGCCAGAACTCAACCTTTCAGTTCAGAATAAAATATTTCTCTTGAAAAAAAAGACAAAGATGCTGTCCTTGGCATCTTTGTTCTGTTTGAGGCTGTTAGTGAAGCGAGGGTCTCACCAGCCAACTGAAGAGTGACCTCAGCCCTCGTTCTTCCCTTGCCAATCTCCTGCACTATTTATTATCAGGACAGGGGTATAATCCCACCTAAAAGAATGGGATTTAAAAAAATAGGATAACACTGGATTTCCCTGGCAGACCAGTGGTTAGGACTCAGCGCTTTCACTCCTGTGACCTGGGTTCAATCCCTAATTGGGGAACTAACCCCGCAAGCCACACGGCACAGCCAAGAAAAGAAAAAGATAACATTGTAAATCAGCTAAACTTCAATTAAAAAAAAAAATAGGCGAAAGCAGCCTTTAGTCACATGGATACAGGAAGACTCTTCTGTCGTCCTCTGGCTCTCTTCACCAGCGGGCTCTCCTTGGTTGGCCAGGCTTCAGGAGGGACTTGATGCTCCATGTTCACACAATTTCATGCTGTATCTTCTATATTTTTTGAGACTGAAGGAGCAGTTTATGGCTTTTACAATGTAAATTATATTGTTATTAGATGAAGTAAGTTGTAATCCTATACCAGCCGTTAGCTATTTCCATTTTAGAATTAGATTCATCATCAAGGGGGCGTCCCTGTTGGCATAGATGGTAAAGAATTTGCCTGCAATGCAGGAGATTCGGGTTCAGTCCCTGGGTCGGGAAAATCCCCTGGAGAATGCAATGGCTTCCCACTCCAGTACTGTTGCCTGGAGAATTCCATGCACAGAGGAGCCTGAAGGCTACAGTCTATGGGGTCACATAGAGTCGGACACGACTGAGCAACTTAACACTCAAGGGAAGGAAGGTAATGTGGTCCAGGGGAAAGATGAGAGATGCTTTTTTTGAGATACTTTCTAGAGATAATTTTTTTTGAGACCTGCTCCTGGTAAACACATAGGCAGGGCTTGATAAGAGTCCTAAAGCATATGGCTCCCCCCTGCCCTCTCACCCCAGGACTGAATGGAAAAATGGGAATTAGTTGAACCACTGTGTGGTTGTCATCGAGACATGAACAAAAGTCAGGCATGTTGGTGAGGAAGGAGGACTACCTGGCCCTGCTGTCTCCAGCCTGGAAGGGGGCAGATTCAAGAGGTTGCCTCGAAGTCCAGCTGGTGGTGGCCTCGGACAGGGTGGGCAGATAAAGAGTGGGGAGGCGAAGCTGGGCCGTCAGTGGGTTGCCTGAGAACCGGGTGCTCGTTCCACTCCCAGTCTCTCCATCCCTGGTGACCTCAGGTAGCTTCCCTCCACCAGATGCTCCGGGAGGTTCTTTGATCCCACGCATAGGAAGCTGAAATGTGCAGTTGCAATAAAACATATGGCAGATTTGAATAGCTAAGGAGTGACGACCAGCCCCCATCCTGGAAACCAGACGATGATCTGCTAGCGTGTACTGTATAACAGACTAGTGGGGCCAGGTACAGAGACCTCCGCTATTACAGATTAGGAATTCGAGGCTCTACTTGAGGTTCCTGGGAAACGTAAGCAAGGCTGCAGCCTTCTGCAGTCCATAAGAAAGACGATGGATGGTGAATTTGGAGGGAACTGATTTGGTTTATTTTTTAGAGCGGGGTGATGTTGGGCAAGTCATGGATTCTATCTGGACCTTCATTTCTTCAACTGTAAAACTGATTATCACCAGGCTCGTGGTCTTACCATTAGGGCTGCCCGTAGGAGCTTAGCTCAGCCTTGGCAATTGGTACTCTATCAATACACAGTTTTCTCTTCCTGAGAATTTGTATATTTTGATTTTTTGTTTTTGGTAGATAGTCACAGGATGATGCAACCATTACCACCATCTATAACATTTTCCTCACTCCAAAAAGAAGCCCTGTACTAGTTAGCAGTCACCCCCTACTTCCTCCTCACAGCTCTGGCAAACACCAATGTACTATTTTCTTATTCTAGCTATTTCATGTAAATGGAATCATATATTGTGTCTTTGTGTCTATCTTCTTTCACTTACCATAATGGTTTCTAGGTTCATTCGTGCCGTAGCATGTATCCACACTTCACTCATTTTTTATTTCCATTGTGTGGATATATACACATTTATTTATCCATTCATCAGTTGGTGGATATTGGGTTATTTCCTCTTTTTGGCTATTAGGAAAAGCGTTGCTATGAACATTTGTGTAAAAGTTCTTGTGTAGTCCCATGTTTTTATTTTTCTTGGTAGTATACCTAGCAGTGGAATTTCTGGGTCATAGGTAATTCTGTGTTTAACATTTGAGGAACTGCCAGACTGTTTCCCAAAGCAGCTGCAGTATTTTAGATTCCCATTAACAGTGTATGAAGTTTCCAATTTTTCCATATTCTTGCCAACACTTGTTATTGTTCATACTTTTTATTATAGCTAGTGGGTGTAAAGTGTCTTCTCCAAGATTTTAAAAGTTGAGGAAATGCTACTTAGATCATGGATCAAAGATACATAATACATAAATACAGAAGTGGCTCGCTTTGACAGCTATAAAATGGCCAATATAGCAAAGAAGCATCACTGGAGCTTCCCAGAGTGGAGGGCCTGAGAAATTGATCAACTCCATCTCTTTCCTCTTGACTGAGAAAGAAAGGCAGCACTCACAGATGCAGAGGGATAGAGACTCTTTCTGGCTGAAATCCTTGAGTGCATCTTTCCCCAGGTCCCCAGTTTTATAGCAAATAAAGTCTAGTGAGCTTCGGAATCCCCTGGGACTGATTAATGCACCATTACTTATGTATGCACATTGGAGCCTTCCTTATCCAGCCTGCATTTTGATATTATTTATTTTTTGATGTTTTTGAAGATGAAAGCAAAGTTTATCTTCTCTCACATTTCATTCCTTGGAAGCCTTGAAATGACTCAGCTGGGCAGGGACTACAGAAGCCTTCCACGTCTTAAGTGACATTTTGGAATGGGACCTTTCTGTGTCCTCTTTTCCTCAGGGTTTCCAGGCGGTTTTGAAGATTGCTTCAAAATTGCCTCCAAGTGCTGTCTCAGAGGTCACATGAGGGGCTACAGAAGATGGTAGATGTGAGCACAGTCAGTGCCAACTATCTGGAGACTCCAGCAGCCCTGGCCATCCTCCCGAGACCTTCGAAATAAAAGGCAGTGGATCCCTTTCATTTGCAAAGTTGAATTCTAGGTTATGTAGTTCAATGACGGAATTAGGTTTGAAATACATTTGCAGGTAAGTGATGGGTCTTTCTTCCTGTGACTCAGAACACTGCCTTCTTTTCGAGTTGATTCTTTTGAGTGTGTTTCTCCCCTCAAATTCTTTTCTTTTCCCCTGTGATTGGAATATAATTGCTTTACAGTATTGTGTTTGTTTCTGCTGTACAACAAAGTGAATCAGCTATTTGTATACATATATCTGACTTTTCAGGTGGCTCAGTGGGTAAAGAATCCTCCTGCAATGCAGGAGACACAGGAGAGGTGGGCTCAATCCCTGGGTCTGGAAGATCTCCTGGAGGAGGGTATGGCAACCCACTCCAGTATTCTTGCCTGGAGAATCCCATGGAGAGAGGAGCCTGGTGGGCTGCAGTCCAAAGGGTTGCAAAGAGTCATACATGACTGAAGCAACTGAACACTCACATGCATATATCTGCTCTCTTTTGAGCCTCCCACCCAACTCCCAATCCCACCCAGCAACCAATCCACCCATCTAGGTCATCACAGAGCACTAAGCTGAGCTCCCTGTGTTGTACAGCCGGTTCAGGCTAGCCATTTATTTTAAGCATGGTAGCATATATATTTCTGTGTTACTCTCCTAATTTGTCCCACCCTACCCTGCCCTGAGTCCATGTGCCTGTTCTCTACATCCACGTTTCTATCCCCTCTAATGCTTTAGTTGATGACACTTACCTGAATCTTGCCTGCATCCCTTACAGGTCAAAATCCTCAGCATAATATACTTGGAAAGGGACAGATTCATGGATTTATAAATTAAGAATAATGGAGGAAGTGTTTCCTTGGTCTGTAATTGTTGGTTAGTTCCTCAGTCATGTCTGACTCTTTGTGACCCCATGGACTGCAGCACGCCAGGCTTCCCTGTCCTTCACTATCTCCCAGAGTTTGCTCAAACTCATGTCCATTGAATCAGTGATGCCATCCCACATCTCATCCTCTGTCGTCCCCTTCTCCTCCTGCCTTCAGTCTTTCCCAGCATCAGGGTCTTTTTGAATGAGTCGGCTCTTTGCATCAGGTGGCCAAAGTATTGGGACTTCAGCTTCAGCATCAATGAACATTGACAGGTTGATTTCCTTTAGAACTGACTAGTTTCGGGGGGCAAATGATCCCCTTCTCAAATAAGAGTTGAATTCAATGAGATTTTACTAAACACAGTGCCTGCTACATAGCACTCAAATATTAGCTGCTGTTTTATTTATCTATCAATTGATCGAAATGTAGACAGACATAGATATAGAGGCAGATATAAAAAAAGTGTATGTATGTGTTTATAATTGTCATTTTTACTGAAGAAACTTATTCATGAAATTGCTAGTTAGCTGTGAATTTCACTAGGACCATGTTTCCCCTATTTTTGTAAACGAAAAAAAACTATGTTTTAAATCAGTGAAAATAATGATCAAAACTTTCTAAAATCATGAAATTTCTTAAAATGTTCAACTTGTTATGTTCCCCTTTTATTTTTTAAATTGAAGTATAGCTGATATACATGGTTGTGTTAATTATGTTCCGTTTTAAAACAAGCATTTGCTCTATAAATGCTGCCAGGCAATTCCCTGGATGAACTTTAAGGGACAAGTCAATGCTTTCAGAGCTGTACCAGTCATGTTGAGGAAGGGTTTAAGTACCACAGTTAAGAAAAAAACAGCAGATCAAACCAAAACAGTAAATCTCGGGAGGATTTTTGTGAGAGACGCTCCTTTCTGGCTCTGCATGTGATATTGTTACAAGCAAATCAAAATGGGTTCTGTGACAAAAGGAAATATCACATGGAAAAACTAGAGGAGGCCTGAAACAGTGCCCTCCAAGGATTTCAACTGTGAATTGTTCAGAGGCGGTCCCAGTGAATCTTCGGGAGTTATGAAATTAGTATAAGTTCCCAGACAGGGCTCAGGGGGTTGAAATAAGCTCTCTCCATTCTGCGGGGGAAGTTTAGCAGAGATTTCGGTGGACTCCAGGCGTCTTTCCTTGCTGCCAATTCAAATTTTAAATGGCAGAAGATGCCTGGAGCCTTTATACAGAACGGGCATTACAGAAGGCATTATATAAAAAATTGCTTTGTGGTTTGACCTGCTGCCTCTTCTGGAAAAAAGTCTGACTGTATCTTTGCATACACTGACACAGCAGGAGAGGAAATCAGAAACCTAGGTTCCTTCCTGGCCTGGTCTTGATCCCCCATGAGACTACCCCTTGGGTTGCTTCGTTGTGGATTTAGATTTAACCAAAATACCTAAGCTTCTGGTTCAGTGTTGGCCATCACCCAGTAGCAGCCAGAGTTAGGAACGAAGAAGGCAAAGGTGAAACCACAAAAGGGCAGCGATGCCGCTGGGGGCATGGTCAATGGAGGGGCTTGTCCTGCTCACGTGCAGAGCAGACATGGACAAACTATGGCCCCTAGACTGAGTCTGGCACCTGGCCTGCTATTTTGTACTGCTTGCAAGCTACCCATTTGTGAATGGTTGAAAGAAAATAGAAAAGATCTATCTTGTGACATGAAAATTGCAAAACCCTTAAATTTCAGTGCCCATAAAAAAAGCTTTATTGGAACACAGCCATGCTTATTCATTTCTCTATTGTGTATGGCCACTTCAGTGCTATATGGGAGAGTTGAGTCGTTTTGACAGAGACCAAATGGCTTGCGAGTAAGAATATTTACTATCTGTTACCCTTTACAAAGGGGCTTCCCAGGTGGCTCAGTGATAAAGAATCCATCTGCTAATGCAGGAGATGCGAGAGATGTGGGTTTGATTCCTGGGTTGGGAAGATCCCCTGGAGTAGGAAATGGTAACACACTCTAGTATTCTTGCCTGAAAATTCCCATGGACAGAGGAGGCTTGTGGTCTACAGACCATGGGGTTGTAAAGAGTAAAACACTGCTGATTGAGAACACACACACACTTTACTAAAAAGTTGGCCCACCGCTGGTTTAGATAGTGAGGTACTAGGTGGATGCGAGGCCTAGGCAGGTGATTATGGTCAAGGATAGTAGCAAATGACAAGGTTCTGAAATTGGGGGGTGCTTTCAGGATTGGAGGGGATTTCCCTGGTGGCTCAGACAGGAAAGAATTCACCTGCAGTGCAGGAGACCCGGGTTCAATCCCTGGGTCGGGAAGATCCCCTGGAGAAGGAAATGGCTATCCACTCCAGTATACTTGCCTGGAGAATTCCATGGACAGAGGAGCCTGGTGGGCTGTCATCCATGGGGTCGCAAAAGAGTCAGACACGACTGAGCGACTAACACACTTTCAGGACGGGGGTCCCACTTGAAAGGCCTGGCAGACGGGGATGAAAGTCATGAAAAATACCCTTAGGCCAAACGGGATGTTTTCATATCCTTTGGAGACAGTTAGTGGCCAATGTGATGTGTCGAGACAAGCCTTCCTGGCGCCATTTCTCCCCTGGAGCCCCGTGTACCAGCCTGCCCAGGACTCTTCCAAACAAGGTTGCCACAGAGATCCTCAAACCAAAGGCTAAATAAATAATGTGGTTCTTCCAGAAGGAGGGAAGGTGAGAGGCTGACGTTTGGATTTGAATGATGCTTGTTTGGCAGGAAGTTAATCTGATCTCTCCCTGCAAAGGCGCACCTTCGGGCGGTCACACTGTGTATGCCTCAGTAGGGCTGGAACACTGCGTTCAAGGGGCAGGGTGGCCTTCTTTACAGTCTTGTTGGCTGGACTTTATTTTTCCATCACCCTTGGTGTTCTTGCATGCATTAAGATTTTCATGGATGAAATGGTAGGCACACATTCTGGTCCAAACTCCTCCCTGAACACAAGGGCCATCTCAGGACAACTGGAGCTGCCTGAGTTCACCAGGACCCATAACTGGGTGTAAGTTCTATTTGCTTCCCTAAAGCTGGAGTTTATCTCTAAAAGTCAGATTGCTTAAGGCTTGAAATGACAGAGCCACTTGCTCTGTAAATTGGCAAGCAACTCTCTCACGGGTCCAGAAAAAAAAAAAGCAAAAACTACATATGCAATAAATGTATACAGGTAATGGAGACTGATAATAAAAATGCTTGGATCTGGTTTCGGCTTTCCCCTTGTCTTCTAAATGAGGTTTAAAGCCAATCAAACACTAAGCCCTTATGTTTTCTGACCTGAAAGCAGGTGAGTTTAGTCAAGTGCAGGAGATGTGACATGAAGGGGAAACCTGGGCAAGGAAGCCCAGGTGTGTGGACCTGCTCTGGGGAAGCTGAGCCTTGACAGCTTCCCAGGGTGAAAACCTAGACAGGGGCGGGTGCGAAGGACAAGGCCAAGATGTAAGTGGGATCCCTTGAAAGGTACACAGTATGGGCCTGACCTTACTTACCTGGCACCTGTGGACCCAAAGAGAACCAGAGAAGGGGTCCCTGAGCAGAAGCCCCGAGGGGGATTTGTGGTTGCCTGTGTGTGTGCCTATGCACCATTGTCGATGAGGTTTTCACAGCTTTTCAGAAAAATAAAAACATTCTGAATTCCTCTGGTGGTCCCACGACTAGGGCCTCCTGGTTATTTAAGATCACACGTGACCCAAGAGCATCTAGAAGGAGAGTTCAGATCAGTTTCAAACCTACAGAGGAGCACACAGGCTATTAAGAAAAAAAGAGGTGAGAGGGCATGGATGGCTCCAGAATTTCTTCACAAAGTGGGGGGAGGGTCTGAAATTGGCATGGAAGGGGTTGGGGAGAATCCAGGGGTTGATCTAGAACTGCTTTTACATTGCAAGTACCCTGCTAGAAAGAAATCAAATGGTTTGGTGGTTGATGTTGTTACATTGCAGGGGTTGGAGATGGGACAAAAAGTATCCAAAGGTCCCCACCCCTCCTCTCCCCAACACCCACCACTTCCACAAGGTCTAATTAGCCTGAGCAGTTTCACTTCTAAGTCCTTCTCCCCAGAAGTCCACCAGACCAAGTTTCTAAGCACTCCTGACCTCCTACTTCCCCACCCTTGCAGGTAGTGAGGGACATGGGACATTCTTTCCCCACCCTTAGAAGCCATGCCCAAGTGGAGCTGGTGCAGGGTCTCGCTCCATGTGATGGCTGCGGGGAGCATCTGTCCTGCACAGCTGACATGCTAACAAAGTTTGTGCAAAGGGAGGCTCCACTGGAGTGTTTAACTTAGCTCCCACAAGCCAGAACCAAGGGTGCATTCTGGAAAAGTGAGGCCATGCCCCATTTCCAGGGGACACAAGGTTATTTGGGTAGAGTTGACATTGGGTGAGGAGAAAAAAGGATGGGACCTGCAGACAGACGTGGCCCTCCAAGACTGCCCCAAAGCACGTTTGTGACGTTGCATTTTCAACGGACAACTTCTGGGATGACATTGAGGCTCATTTTAGCACTTTTCACCAAGCCAGCCAGTCACGAGCCATATGCTGTGGGCCCAGTACTGTGAGCCCAGGGATGGAGGGTGTATTAGCCTCCATATGTTATTCATCACTGATATAGTCCCCGAGTTTCCTTTGCTGCTGTAAGAAATTACCACAAACTTGCTGACTTAACACAAGCAGATTTTATTCTGCCACCATTTGAGACCCAAATCAAGATTTCAGTAGGGCTGTGCTCTTTCTGAAGGCTTCAGGGGAGAATCTGTCTGCTTCTTTCAGCTTCTGGTAACTCCAGGCATCCCTTGGCTTGTGGCTGCATCACTGCCACCTCTGTCTCTGTGTTCATGTGTCTTTACGTCTCCTCCTCCTCTGTATGTCACTGGATCTAGGGACCACCTCCACAACCCAGACTGATTGCATCTTGAAATTCTTAATTTAAAGATATCTGCAAAGACCTTGTTTCCTAAAAAGGAACTCCCATTTAGAGGTTCCAGGCATTAGGATATGAAACTATTTGGGTGAAAGTGTTAGTCGCTCAGTCACGTCTGATTCTTTGTGACCCCGTGGATTGTAGCCTGCCAGGCTCCTTTGTCCATGTGATTCTCCAGACAAGAATACTGGAGTGGGTTGAAATTCCCTTCTCCAGAGGATCTTCTCAACCCAGGGGTTGGACCTAGGTCTTTTGCATTGCAGGCACGTTCTTTACCATCTGAGCCGCCAAGGAAGCCATTTGTGGGTAGGGGGCTTATTATTCAACCTATGAGAGGACAGGGGTGGCATATTTGAGACTTGGCAATTGCTCAAATAATTCTAGAGTCAGGTTGGTGGAGCTCGGGGCTCCCATTCTATCCGAGGGCCTTCTGGTGTCTGGACAGAGACATGAAGCCCCAGACCCTTCCTGCCCTGGTGAGAAGGGGACTGAATGGGGGTGCATCTTCCCAGCACCTCCTTTCATGTTCGCACTACTCTCCCGCGACAGATGAGGAGGAGATGAGGCTGTGTAGTCACAGTTCCCTAGTTGCCATGTGGGAGCCTGGGGTCTAAACCTGAGCTGACCTGTTCCCAGATATGGGAGTCTGTCCGCAGTACCCATACTCCTGGCAACTGCCCAGCAGTTAGTCCCTACCCGACGGGTCAGCTTCCGGTGAGAGGGTGAGCTATACTCGACCTCCTTGGAGGATAGAACAAACTGAAGAGGAAGGCATGAGGGTCATTCTCTGGTGGACAGTGGAACAGAGAGGGAGAAATCTGCCCACGTCACGGGAAGTTTCCAAGGAAAAATGGTTCCCTGGGCTGACTGGGGCAGGTCTCAGTCCAGGTCTCTATGGAACAGGCCTCCTGAAGATGGGAGAGAGCCTGGGGAGGGGGGAGGTGTCAGGTGTGGAAACTGAGAGGGGAGGGTGGTGTGATGCACCCTGGTGGTGGCTGGCCGTAGTGAGGGTGTGCTTTCTCCCTCTTCTTTCAGTTCGTGCTGGTCTTAGTCTGCTTGGGAGGCCATAAAAAATTACTACAGGCTGTTAAGTGAACAATAGACATTCACTTCTCACAACTCTGGAGACTTGACATCCAGTATATGGTTTCAAGTGATTTGATTTCAGGAAGAGCTCTCCGTGGCTTGATCAGATGGTAAAGGATCTGTCTGCAATGTGGGAGACCTGGATTTGAGCCCTGTGTCAGGAAGATCCCCTGGAGAAGGGAATGACTGCCTACTCCAGTATTCTTACCTGAAAAATCCCGTGAACAGAGAAGCCCAGCAGGCTACAGTCCATGGGTCACAAAGAATCAGACACAACTGAGAGACCAACACTTCTACTTTTCTCCTTGGCTTGCAGTTGGCCACCTTCCTACTGAGTCCTCACAGAGCCTCTCCTCGGTGCCTATGGGGAGAGAGAGGACAGGGAGGCAGAGAGGGCTCTCTTCCTCTTGGTTTAAGGCCACCAATCCTGTTGGATTAGGGTCTCACCCTTATGACATTATTTACCTTTAATGACCTCCCTAAAGGCTCTGTCTCCAAATGCAGTCACGTGAGGGAAGCAGTCACAACAGCTTCCATGTGAGTTGGCAAGGGCCACAGTTCAGTCCACAGCTGTCCTTTTCCCTCTCTTTCCTCTCTTTCTTCCTGACCTCATGTCCAGCCCTCAGATAATGTCCCACAGGGATACAGTCTGTATTGCTCCACAGACCACAGCCAGGAGCTGCAGGCACAACACCTTGTCTCTCTGAGCCAGGGGGGTAGCTTTTGCATAGCCATGGGCTTCAAAGCCAGGACTGGCATCTCCTGCCCACCCTCACTGGAACCCCTTTGGTGCCAGACCACAGGGAGCCCCCACGGCCTTCACGTCAGGGTGAGAAGGGGGCACAGCAAGGCAGGTGGCCAAACCCAGGGGAGTCCAGAAGCTGGACTTCAAACTCAGCTCTGTCCTCACCAGCTGGATAGCCCCAGGCAAGGCCTCGGTCCCCTGAGAGTCAGGTTTCTCATCTACAACACAGGGGCAGTTGTGAACTCTGCCTCCCATCCCAGCCCCAACACAGCTGTTGTCAAGTAACTTTGGGAAAAACCCTGGAAAGAGGCAAAACAGGAACAGGTCTAAAGGTCATTCAAAGCAGGTGAACGTAACTATAAATAAGAAACCCTGAGGTCTGGGCCATGAAGAAGATGCTTCTGCCCACTTCCAAGTTCACAGGTGAGCTTTGCACACGAGGGAGTGAGTTTGAGTCCTGTGGACGGTGACTCTCTGCTGTGGACAAAGCAGCGTGAGATTCTCCAGTTCTTTCTGACTGCATGAGGCACATGGTTCTGCAGAAAGAGAAAGTTGCTCACTCAGGGCACAGGGGAATGTCTTTTTCTGGGAAGAAAGGCATACTTGCTACGTGTCCTCTGATGTCAGGATGTCTTCCAGGATGAGGGTGGCCAGCAGGCCTGGCCCCTGCACTTGTCAGATAAACATAGTCAGTATCCTGTCTTTCCCCACATCTGGGCTTCTGAAAGAAAATACCATCAAGGAGAAAGGAGAAAAAGCCATTTTTCCTTCCAGGTAATGAATCTGATTAAAAATCAACAACAACAACTGAGGAGGGTGGGCTACTTGGTTGAAGAAAGTCTTTCAAAACGACAGAAATATGGTCCAGGATGGGGTTGACCTTGTTAAATCAAGCCTAAGGCAGAGTTGCTCACAGCTGTCTTTATGTGGCCAAGGAAGTTATAGAAATATCAGAGTGTGCAAAGACACTGAAAATGGCGCATTTTTGAGACACCCTCTCTTCCTGCAGTATTTGGGTTTTTATTGCCTAGAAGTAGGTGGCCCAGCTATTCTGACACAGACCAGCCTCAGTTTACTGTGGCCTTCTCTTGGCCTTTTCTTTGCTGTGTGACCTTGGGTAAGATGCTTAATGTTTCTGAGCCACCAGTGCCTCATCTTCAAAACGGGGACGAAAAGATGGACAAGGCACCTGCCTTCTAGTCTCACTGTGAGGCTGAGGAGGGATGATGTTGCTGAGGGTCTCAGGGAGGAGGCAAACCCCTACGGGACACACAGATGGTGGGAACACAGGTGACCATATCACAGGGGTTTCACTGGGCCTTCCATTTATCAGTTCTGTTTCCTTCTGGAGGTTAGGGAGATTCCTCATGAGAAATCACCTGCAAGTCGATTCCTCATGAGAAATCACACTGCCCTCCCCTAAATTCCTGAACCATTAACTCAGGGTCACTCTGATTTCCAGAAAATACCTCTTAGGCATTGAATGGTTTCCATCAGCTGAGGGCAGAGCATGCCAAGCTGTAGGTGGCTGAGTGCTTGGAATTCACCTTGTCCCAGTCCCTCCTCTCAGAGGCCTGGAGAAGGGGCACTGGAAGCTGGCCCAGCGACATACAGAGGAGTTGGTCAAAGAGTTGGGACAGGATCCCAAGTCTCTTGGCCTCCAGTATCTGAATAGTGCCTAACAAACGAGCCCCCTCTTTTCTCTTCTTCTCTTGGCATGTTGAAATCCTGCCTCAATCCTGATTAGCACAGGAGAGCAGAGATCTAAAATGGTGCCAATGAACTGGGCTGTGTCTGGCCTATGTTGTGTTTCAGTTTGGGGGGACTTGGTTCTCGGTGTTAAAATTCAGAAGATGTCACGTAAACAAGCATATCTCATGCCTCTCCTGGAAATTCAGAGGTAGGTGACATTGGCGTCGCATGGCTACCGAGCCCAGAGCAGATTAGCATTTATCCCCTTTAGACCAGGCACATGAGCCCTACCTGGCCAGACCCTACCTGGCCAGCCTCCCTTCTCCATGCACGTGCCTGGGCTCAGTGGGCCTGGGCCTGTGGCACTCAAGTAGAACAGCGCATGAGAAAACACGTCTGGACCACAGGTGGTTCCTGTTTTTCTGCCTCTCCTTCCTCTCAACTAGTTAACCTGGCTTCAGGTGAAAGTGAAGGCAATAAGGCATCCCATTCCATAATGGTTGTTTTCCTAACAACCCATTTGAAATTGCAAACTTTCCAGAAGAAACCCTTGTTTTCTTTCCCAGTTGACCTAGTTGCAAAGGAAAAATCTCATTTTCTTAAAGAGCCACGACATTGCTGGTGTGGTGTGTGGACAGGCTGGTCAACCTTTCCATTAGGAACACTTTCCTGGGCTTTAAAAACTCAGCCATAAAGATGTGTTTTGGACTGAAATTGGTCCTCCCCCGGTGGAACCTGGGAATCTTTATTTCAAGCACTCTTTCAAAACATCTTTCCCTCTTGAAGTGCAAATATGTGTGGTTTGCGGAGTCCTCCACCATGTTTGGGGTTTGGGATTTTGCTCTTTTCCAACCTTTAATTTTGAAGCCATCATCTTCTCTATTTATTTCCATGGTTAAAATTGGTATTTTCTTTTTTTTTTTTCTATTGGAAGAGGACTGCATGAAAGAGGTCGTTGTCCAGCCTTCCCCTTTGGGGTATGCACAGGCCTGGGGCCTTGGCAGAATCCCTAGAGTGGATGTCTCTTAAGCATGCTAGTTTATATTACCTGACAACAATCAGTGGCCACAACACAGTTTACAAATGATGAGGAGGTTGCCTTCGCAGCAGTGCTTTGCTTGTTATTCTTGTTTAGATCCCTGCCTGCCCTTTGCAGGTATGCTTGGTGACCTTGTGGCTTTAACGAGCAGGAGGTAGAGCTCCAGACTTATGAAGGTTCCTGGGGAAAATGTGAAAACTGTTCTGTACCACTTATTCCATTTTCCAAAAGTTACTTGACATATTAAGTATGACGAGGTGGCCCACAGAAAATGACCCAGTATGTGTCCATTTGCTCCACTCATGCCAACCTCTTCAAGTCCACTCTTCTTAGCTCCCTAACTTGATCAAGACCATTCATCAGCCTCCCAAGCCGGAGACTCTAGATGTGGACTTGACTTGTCCCTCCTGTCCTCTCCAGTGTTCGGTAAGCACCACTTCCTGTCCATTGTCCTCTCCTGGTTCTGTCCCCCTCAGTCCCAACCCTACGACCACAGCCTTGCCTCTGCCCTCCCATCTCTTCATCTCCTGACTAGCCTGGCCATCACTGTCTCTCCCCAGCCACTCCCCACCCTGCTAGCAGTTTTAGTCCTAAAAAAAGTCATGTCTCATCCCATTTCCTTCTCTTGCTTAAAGAACACTTTTGCTGGCCCCTACTGTCTCAGGATAAAATCCGAATTCTGAAGCATGACATACTAACCAACTTTCCATGTCTATCCCCCCCGCCCCGCCAACCCCCCCAGGAACCATATGTTCCTGTCACTCTGAGCCCATCCTTCCATGGACAACCTGTCCCCAAGTCAAAGCTCTGTCCTCTTTACCTAGAATGCTTTCCTCCGATGCCTTTCGTTTGCAAATTCTTTGAAGGCCTAAGTCAAATATCACAGCCCTTGAAAGGCTTTCTTGGTCTCTTGCCGGTAGAGTTAGAACTTTTTTCAAAGCTCAGCAATAGTATTTGTCATCATGTATTGTGTTTTCTCTTTCTTTGGGTCTTATCTTCCACTAGACTGAATATTGTGATGATAGTATTCCAGATCCTAATGGATCTCCGAATTTCTTTCACCTAATAGAGTGTCTGGACCCATAGGAGATATGTCATCAATACCTTATGAATTAAATAGTCACAACTTATATTTATAAAGTGCTTGGCATACATCAGGGGCTATTTCAAACACTGTACATTTTCATCGTCAAAACCACCTTTTGAGGCGCCCTTAGCATTCCATTTGCTTATGAGACATGGAGAGGTTATATGAGTTACCCAAGGTCACACAGCCTGGGTTGCATTCAGCCTGCCTGAGCACACAGCCTATCTGCTGGCTGAATCCTGACATTAATCTGTTTTCCAGTAAATGAGTCCCAGCCAAATGCCCTGAAGTGTTGAACCTCAGGGACAAAGGCAGAGACACACTGGCCCCTTCATTATCAATTTCATCATCACACTCGTCTTTTAGGGAGTCCCTCTGAGGTCAGCAAATAGACACTGTGCAAGCCTGCAAGCCCAAGTGTGATGGAGAGTTTTTTTTATGTTTGTCCAGGACACAGGTTTATACACGAATGACCCAGCATGACTCTGGCATGTGGCTGAAGTTTCCCCAGGGACACCAGGCAGGAGAGCTGAGGTAATTACCTCCTTCCTGGAAGAATGTGGATGGGGTTCATTTGTCTTGAATGTTTAGGTACAGTCTTCTCTGGAGGTGGGGACCTGAATGAGGACTCCTCCCAAAGCTAGTCCACTTTGGAGACAGATGGACTGGAAAGAACGGAGTGGAGGAGTGGGCCTCACCAGGGTTCCAGTGCTGGCTCTGACACCAGGGGAGGCATCCGTTGCTTGTCTTTCCAGCATAATTCCCTCTTTCTACCCTTCCCAATAATCCCCACTCTCTATTTTGCTGACCTGAGTGGTCTAGGGGAATGGATTCACCTGCTAGCCCCAGGAATGGAGTGTGAGAAAAGTGAAAGTGCTAGTCATTCAACCATGTTCGACTCTTTGCAAGTCCATGGACTGTATCCCACCAGGCTCCTCTGTCCATGGGATTCTTCAGGCAAGAATACTGGAGTGGTTTGCCATTTCCTTCTCCAAGGGATCTTCCTGACCCAGGGATCAAACCCAGGTGTCCTGAATTGCAGGTAGATTCTTTACCATCTGAGCCACCAGGGAAGCCCTGGAGCATTAGAAGGCGAGGATAATCAGCACATTCAGGCATGGACAGGAGACCCCAGCCAGTCCAATCAGAGGGCAATGAGAGAGACTTGTTTCTCCCCTGAATATGCCTGAGTAATTCTGTAACCCTGGGGGTTTGTTACAAATGCAAATTCTTAGGTTCTACCCTAGACCTACTGAGTCAGAGTCTCTGAGTCAGAGCACAGGAAACAAGCCCTCCAGGTAATTCTGATGAACTATCCAGTTTGAGAAACATTTCTTTACTTCATTCAATTTACAGATGGTTAAAAAACCAAACCAAAACAAAAAACACATAGGCACAAAGAAGCAAGGTGATTTGCCCAAAGTCATGCAGCCAAGCCAGGTCTAAAAGTAAGCTATGCTTCCACCCACATCATTTAAGAGGCATCTCCATGTTTTCATCAAACTGTAAAATAGCAACAGAAATCTCTTCTCACCTTTGAAGGTCCTCCCCTACCCAGTCTTTTTCTCCAGGGATGAAAATAAATTTCACTTGCTCTGAGGTTATGTGGAGTGAAGCCTCACTATTACTTACATGTTTGTGTGCCCTATCTCAGACTTGATGTTGGCTGCCCTCAAGAGACCTTGAAGTTGGTGAGGACCACATACTCCCTGAGGAGGCAGGTCCACCTTTGGCCCCAGCCCTTGGGCATGCTGGGAGAAAGGTGGGTGCCATCATTTCTGGGGTCAAGGTGCTGTTCTCTTGGCTGGCTCCTTCCAACTTGATCTGGGATCCTAGTGTTGGTTCACCACCCAAGGCTCTGCTCCGTGTGTATGTGGGGGTAGGTGGGGGGGGGCATGGCTGGTTCGTGGCCAGAGTCATGGCTCCAGTCTGGAAGTCCAGGCATACCTAAGTCGTCTCTCGTGGCTCCCCAATGCCATATTAGGCTGCCCCCTCTGAAGGGTGGAATCTCTGACTCATCCTCCCCCTCCCCCCACACCCTCACACTCCTGCCAGTTTTGGCCAAGATTAGAATTCACTCAAATCTGTGGGTTCTAAGGTTTATGTGCTATTTCAGTTTGGCAATTGACTCTTCCTTGTTTCAAGTTAGAAAAAGAAGTCCTTTCCCAAAAGGAGTTTGGGAAGGGTTTTCTGGGTGACCCAATGGTTTGGGCAACTGAAAAGGTGATGATTTCATTGCATGTGAATCAGAAAGAAGTTGACCGCTTCTGAAATATATCCAAGTACACTCCTTCTTCCAAGAGGAGAAGCAATGAGACTTTCTCATCAGAATGATAATCTAATCAGCCTTCCCTGAGTGTCCTTTAGGTTTCCAACCCTGTGCTAGGTCCTCTCTGGGCATTTTATTAACCCGCACTGCAGTCCCAACGGGTAGGCAAACTTTACCCATTTTAGAGATGAGAAAACTGAGGCTCAGAGAAGCCAAGTTCAGAACCTGCAGTCACACAGCTGAGATGTGGCATTGGGACAGGAGCTCCGGACTTGCCACTGTGATGGTCCTGATTCTTGGCAAGAAGCAGGGGTTTTGCTCTGCTCTCCAAGACAACTAGCTGTGTGGTCCCTACCCCTTTGCCTTAGATTTGAAAGGTGAATCAGACAGGGTCCTAGGGATATGGGCAACAGAACAGGAAACTGAAAATGAGGGTCAGAATCAGGGAAACGTAGACCAGCTTGGGCAGAAGGACTGGAGTGTGGCTGCTCTGAGAGTCTTGGCAGAGGATGGAAGTTGGATCCAAGGTGCTGCCACTGGAACAAGGATCATTTTCTACTTTTTGTTCCTCCATTCACAATTCAGATTCCATGGAAAAGCTGCATGGTGGGCTCCATAAAGCTCATCTCTTGGCTGGGGAGGGAGGGGCATCTGGAATTACCCCCTCATCACACAGCTTGCAAGTTTCCAAAAGGAAACCAGAATACCATTCCTGAGACAGAAGGAGGAGAGTTGGTGCTGGGTTGGCTGCCCGAAAGGCAGAAACACACACCACACCAGGTGTTGGTGGGGAGCCCAGACAGCCCCCGGCCCTCTGAGTCTTTTGTTTGTCCTCTCACTAACATCTCCAGGTCTGAATGCATTTCTAAGTCTGGCAACCTGAAGAAGACACAAGCCCTGGTGCCTCAGGCGGTAGAGTCCCCCTGCAATGCAGGAGACCTGGGTTCAATCCCTGGGTCAGGAAGATCCCCTGGAGGAGGGAATGGCAACCCACTCCAGTATTCTTGCCTGGAGAATCCCATGGACAGAGGAAGCCTGGGGTTGCAAAGAGTTGGACACGACTGAGTGACTAACACACGAACCTGAAGACATCGGGTCCGGGCTGACTGTACCTCCTGAAAGGTGGCTTTGAGAGACGGGCCATTTGTGGTGATGTTGAAAGATGGCAGCCTGACACAGCTCAGTCCCCTCCTTTGGACCACAGCCCCTGACCTGGCTAAGCTGCACTCGAGGGGTCTGTGATGGTGGAGGGGGTGATGGGGTCATGCACACCGATCATGAGAACTCCCTGTCGTTCTGCAAACTTTGAAGCTCTGGGGCAGAAAGGGCTGGGAGATGATGAGTGGAGGGTGGAACAAAATACTTCCCCCTAGCCTGCCAAGAAACACTCGCAGGATGGAGAGGGAGGAAGACAGCTGGAAGGGGTCTTAGAGGTGACTCATGGCAAGCTTTGACTTTAAGAGCGAGACTGAGGCTGGAGAGGGAAGGCAGCATCCAGAGTGGTACTGGGGGGTGACTCAGGCTCCTTCTCTGCTCTGGTCATGCCCCCCGCATTCTGTGTCCCTGCCACCCTGACCAAGTACTGACTGTGGGCACTCAGTGGATGCCCTGGGACTCATAAACCTACTTCTGCCCCCAGTGGAGTTTATTGCCCACAGAGAGGTGAGCAGAGAAATGAAAAGAGGCTGGAGGTGATGGGTTTTACCTTCAGGACTCAGGGGGCACCTCTCTGGCCTCTAATGGTCCCCAAGCCTTGTATCTTTGTTGTAAGAAACGTAGTGAAGCTGTGAATAATTGAAAGAGATAGTATCTGTAGAAGAGGGCGGTGGGGAGTTGGTATGTGTGTCTGTGTGCACATACATCATGTGACTGAAGTCTGGGTCATTTCTCTTTCTCTTCCTCCGTGTCAGGTGATGCTGGGAGCTGGGGTTATTAGTGGGGTACTTGCTCCCAGGATGCGATGGATGATTATCTTGCTTTCTGTGGTCTCATGTGTTCCCATGTTCTCGGATTGGCCAGAGCTTTTCAGAATGAAGAATTTAAAAATTTCCTGGCGTTGGCGTTCCCACCTGGGCCTTGGCTGCTCTCGTCTGGAAGCTCAGTTTCTTTTGTCTACACCTGTTCTACCTTCACCCTGGTCCTCTAAGTCCCAGCTCAAAAGCCCGCTCACACCTCTCCAGCAGAAGCCTTTTCTGCATCCCAGTCCCAGGAGCCTACTCTCTGCAGAATCAGGGTGATGTACTCGGAGCCTGCTCATGATTTGACTCTTCAGTAGGACCACCTCCTCGGGCATCCCAAGCAGCTCAGTGGTTAAAGATTCTTCCTGCCATGCAGGAGATGCAGGAGATATGGGCTTGATCCCTGGGTCGGGAAGATCCCCTGGAGGAGAGCCTGGCAACCCACTCCAGTATTCTTGCCTGCAGAACCCCATGCATAGAGGAGCCTGGAGGGCTACAGTCCATGGGTTGCAAAGAGTCAGACATGACTGAAGCAACTAACACCCATGCGTGCACGGGGCCATCTGCTTACAGTGAGGATAAATGATGAATTGAACCCTCTCTCAGCTGGACCCCCAGTGTTTGCCCACCTGTCTTCTCTTTATAGGTGCACCCCCAAATATCTCCTGCCCAGAAATGCTTTATACACTTGCCAAATAAATATCTTGGTTCCGTTCTGGGGCCACAAAATCATTAAAAGTGGAAATTATTGCTTTGCTAAAGTGGAGTTTGGCAAGCATGTAGTGGCTGTGGCTGCATGGCAGATTTAAATTTGAATTTCAAGCCCCAGATCTCCCACTTAAAGACTATGTGACGCTGGGCCAGCTACTGAACTTCAGTAAGCCTTAGTTTGCATGCATGCATGCTAAGTCACTTCAGTAGTATCTGACTCTTTGTGACTCTATGGACTGTAGCCCACCAGGCTCCTCTGTCCATGGGGATTCTCCAAGGCAAGAATACTGGAATGGGTTGCCATGCCCTCCTCCAGAGAATCTTCCCAACCCGGGGATCAAGCCTGCATCTCTTACATCTCCTGCATTGGCAGTCAGGTTATTTACCACTAGTGCCACATGGGAAGCTCAAGCCTTAATTTACTGATCTCTAAAACGGACGGAATTCTGATGTGTATCTCACTGGAAGTATGTGAGAATCAAGAGTACAAATATTAAAGCGTTAGGTAAACCCCAAAGTACTGAGCAAATACTAGGTATTATAATTACATAGCCCCTTGATATGGTAAGAAGAGATAGACTAATTCAAATCTTAGTGCCTGGGCCTAATCTTTGTGATAAAAAGAAAAAAGCAAAGGAAGAAATTTAGTAACCTGTGGTCCTTTGCTGTTTTCTCTTGAAAAATGAAGTGAAAATTCAACAAGAAAGGCCTGGGAAACTAGAACTGATTAGATAGTTCTCCACAGAGGTGCCTGGTCCTTTTCCAGGAGGGTGGGCAAACGTTATCTCAGGGCTAACAAAACATGTGTTGACTTTCCAAGTAGGTATTCCCCCACCCACAGAAAAACCTGGCCTGGAGGCATGTCCTGGCTGATGCTGTCTTCAGGGAGTGCCTGGTACAAAGGAAAGAAGTGGGAACACGATGGCATGCAGAGCAGCAGAGGCAGCCACGTGGAGGCCAGGCTGGGCACGCTGGGAACTTTGCCTTCCTTTAAAGAGGCTCACCCCTTCCAAGAGCAGGATGGGGCACTTAAAACATCATTCCCTTATCTATTCCTACCCAGAGAACAATGTGGCAATGCTCACCAATATGTGAAAGGAGAATGCCACGAGGAAGGGGTTTATTTCAGTTCCCCCTGGTCTTAGGATGGGGAGACTGAGGGCTCAGTGTGATGAAGTTGTGCTAAACTGAGCTGACCCCAGAGAGGTATTGACACAGAGGCTGTAAGTCCCCAAGGAAGGTGACAGGGTACTGCAGAGAGAACCCCCCCATAAAAGGGGATGAAGATGAGATAAAGGGTCATTTAGACTCTGGTTCTCCAGCTTTGAGATTTGGGGTTAAAATACCAACAAGCACCCTCTAAAGATGAAATCTATCAGAATGCATGGTCTTCTGCACTGTAGATCCACCAGTGCAGGGACCTAAGCTCTCTGGACCTCCACTGGGTCCTCAGTTCCTCCCATTTAGGCCCTGCACACGTAATTATTAATTGGATGATCAATAAATGATCAGAGTCCAGTGGTTAAGTGTGTTGGACTGCTTGGATCTAATCATAGCCCTATTTCCTTGCTACCTGTATGGCACTGGCAAATTTTTTAACCTTTCTGTGCCTTTTAGCCCTTGTTTATGAAACGGGGCTATAAATGCACTTCATAGGTTGTGGGCTTCAAATGAGGTGATATGTGCAAACTCCTTAGCATAATGTCCAGCCTGTAGTAAGAATCCAAGGGAAGTTAGCATGGAGATTGTAACAAACTTTGATGGGGCCATAGGACTTGCTATGGCCAATGAAATATGTGAAGTGATATGTGGGACTTCATAGGTGAGAACTCTTGACTATGTTCCCTTCCCCTCCCACGGCCTCTGTGGAAGCACACAGTGAATGACCCCTGTGTCCCCTATGACTACAAGGAGCAGGGATCCCCCATGACTACTGCCTCCCTGCACTAGACAGTGATGGAGAGAAATAAACTTTTCGGTGGTTAAGCTTCTCAAATAAGGGGTATGTTTGTTACTGCATTATAGCTTACCTTCTCCTAACTGATACAATCCCTCTTTTCAGTTTTAGGATGCAGATGCCAAGGATAATTCTCTTTATTCAAGACTCACACACTTTATTTTCTGGAAAGAGGCAGCATGATAAAATGGCCAGAGCTCAAGTTCTTGTATGATAAACCTGGGTTTGAATCCTGCCTGGCCACTGTCTGGCTCTGTCTTTTTAGGCAGGCTATTTTATTTCTCAGAGCTTCAGTGCCCACAAATAACCACTTCTGCTTGGTTCGATTGTGGGGGCTCCAGGAGCTGGAGGAGTACCTGGCACAGGCTGGCAAATCTCCCACGTTTGGTGCTGACAGGCTGTGATCAAGGTTACTCATGAGAACTTCTAGTGTAACTGCAGCTCATCACCTTCTCCAGGGCTCGAGAGACACATCTGTAATAATTGCTTGGAATCCTGCTCTAACCATGTGATGGCGGCTGACATCTACCCTTTGCCCCATGGAACCACAGTCCAACCTCCCCACTTTTCTCTGCCCCAGAAGCTGGCACAAATGGACACATTTGGAAAGGAAGGGAGAGTTTGGGGTATTTATTCCTTCTGTATCTTCCATACCTTCTAGCTACCTCCCTGTGAGGTCAGCTCAGGCTGGCATTGCCACTGGACCCTGGGGTCCTGCTTCTCTCCAGGTAGCCTCTCCGCACAAGACTGCCCTGGTGCAGGATGACTGCATCTGAAGCTGGTAAGGGCTGTGCTGCTGCTCCGTTGCAGCACTGTCTCTGGGGTTCTTCTCACTCCACCCACAACCCTTCTGAAATGATCCAATCTTCAGTGCACCGTCTAGTTCTTGCCGAGTCCCAATGATGCCTCTGTCCTCAGCACTCTCTCCTTCCCTCTCTCACCTCCTGTGTTCTCTCTTGCCAATCTTACTTCCTCGGACAGAGCCTTCTCTTCTCATAGCAGACTGGCTTGGCCCCTTCTCTGTGCCTTATCTTTCCAGTTATGATACAAGCATCTTCTTTAAAGGCAGAACATCTCAGGTCCCTCTTGGGCATTTGCCCAGAGTGGACTGGAGGACTCTCCTCTCACCTGAAACTTGTATAAAAGTACAGATGCCTGGGTTCTGCCCAGACCTATTGTATCCAGATCTCTGGGTAGGGTTTAGGATTGGGATGAGCAGAAAAGGGTTGAAAAGCAACAGAGGCTGGAGTTCCCTGGTGGCCAACTGGTTAGGATTCTGGGCTCTCACTGCCATGGCCCAGGTTCAATCCCTGGTAGGGGAACTGGGATTCCACAAGTTGTGTGGCATGGCAACAGAGGAGATGGTCAGTAACTGTGATATACCAAGGCCCTGTTAGAGCTTTCCAGGTGACTCAGTGGTAAAGAATCTGCTTGTCAGTGTAGGAGACGAAAGAGAAAGTGAGCTTGATCCCTGGGTCAGGAAGATCCTCTATAGGAGGAAATGGCAACCCACTCCAGTATTTTTGCCTGGAAAATCTCATGAACTGGAGGACCCTGGTGGGCTACAGTCCACAGGTTTGCAAAGAGTTGTACACGATTGAACACAAGCAAGTATTAAGTAAGTAAGGGCCTGTTAATTATATTATGATTGCTTGATTTTGGATATGATCACTTTCATGTATGCAAACTCATTCCATGTGGACATGTGTGCCTGGTGTGTGCGAATGTGTATAGAAGCAGGCTGGCTAAGTCTGCTCAACATCCCATAGAAAGGCGCCTCCAGAGCCTTCATTCATGCTACTTTGTAAATGCTACTCTCTTGTAAGAACAGAAGACAAATACCCTTCCTTCTGCTCATGCAAATTCCCTTATCTTTCAAGGCCCACTGGCTTCAGCTGACCATTGCCTGAGGTTTGCAGAGAGGGGGAAGGTCCTCTTTGATATTTACTGTGATTTCATGCCCAATTGTACATGAACGATAGTGCTATATATTCATTTTAAAAATGGGAACTCGGCTTTAAACTTTCTTTTTCCTCCTTCTTTGCACTGTTTATTGACTATCTATGCCAGTGACCATAGGTACTTTTCTTATATGTCAAGTCATTAATCTTTGCAACCATCCCATGAAGTAAACATTACTATCACCATTCGACAGATAAAGAAGCCAAGGCTCTGGATGGGTGGGGGGGTAAATAACTCATCCAAATGGCAGGAGGTTGGGTTTTCAACAGAGGTCTGTCTAACTCCAGGTTATTTGCTATAAATCGGACCAAGCTCTTTGGTTTCAGGACTCCTTTGCATTCTTAAGAATTATTGAAGATTCCAAAAAACCTTTGTTAATCTGGGTTATATCTTTCAATGTACTGTATTAGAAAATAAACCCAGAAAAAGCACAATTATTTACTTCACATAAATTAACAGTAATAATCCCATTATATATTATACATGTAACTTTTTAAGTGAAAATTAGCACTATTTTCCAAAAGAAGAAAGAGTGAAAAGTGGTATTTAAAAAAAAATATTTTGTAAAACTATTGCCTGCATTAATGGAAGACCTCTGAATCCTTGTACTTGCTTATGCATTAAGTCTATTGCAATACAAATCCTGTAGCTTCTGGGAAACTCCACTGTACACTTTGGAGACAATACAATTGAAAAGGCAGATAATTTTTAGTATTGTTACAGACATCATTTTAAACCCATGTAACCCTGAAAAGGTCTTGGAGACCCCTGGGGGTGCATGGGCAGTACTTTGAGAACCATGGCTCTAAGTTGATAAGTTCTGCCTGCTCTTTGCATTCTCACTGTTTTCTGGTACCTGTCTGTCCTCAGCACAGCTTGGACTCAATGCATACCCATCCATCAATGGGTAATGTGAAGGTAGGAAAAGTTTGCAGCAGGCAGTGTGTATCCATCCTTTACCGCCAGAAATGGGCAGCCCCTGAGCTTGGCTCTGCCGCTCGGCTCCTGGAGAGAGGCTGCCATGGTCCATTGAGCAGCCCAGGTTCTCCAGGCTGTAGAGGGCACATGGGAGGTACGGAGTGTTCCTGATCACGTTTCATGAGAATGTGCAAGCTCAGCTTGATGATGAGTCTATGACCGGAATGAATCGCCTCCATTTATTTTCAAGGGAAGAAAGAGAAAAAGATACAAATGTCCTTAGCAAATTGGGATCAAAACACATTACTGGGGACTTCCCTCACAGTCCAGTGGTTCAGACTCCGTGCCCTCGAAACAAGGAGCATGAATTTGATCCCTGGTTGGGGAACTAAGATCCCACATGCTACATGGCACAGCCAAAAAGAAAGAAAGAAATTATTCATAAAGTCATGACTGACTCTTTGTGACCCCCATGGACAGTAGCCCGCCAGGCTCCTATGTCCATGGACTTCTCCAGGTTAAAATACTGGAGTGGGTTGCCATTTCCTTCTGCAGGGGATCTTCCCTACCCAGGGATTGAACACAGGTCTCCTGCATCATAGGCAGATTCTTTACCATCTGAGCCACCAAGGAAGCCCCAAAGCCATGTAAGTAGCAAAAAAAAAAAAAAAAATCCTATTGATTTTGTGGGGAGGGAGGGATTGATTTTGAGGTAGAGTTGAGGGGGTTTTTAGGTCAGTAAAATTATTCTGCCTGATTCTATGATGGTAGATACAGGTCATCATACATTTGCCCAAACCCATAGGGTGTACAACACCAAGAGTGTGTCCTAATGTGAACTATGATTTTAGCAAATAATAATGTCAGTGCATCACTTTTAACAAATGAGCTACACTAATACAAGATACTTGTAATACATGAGAATGAGGAGAGAGTAAGAGTTTGCATGGGAACTCTCTGTACTTTCCAATCATTTTTCTGTAAACCTAGAACTGCTCTTAACAAAACAAAGCAAAACCAAACATCACTGCCGGTCTGGGTCTCAGTAGAGGATCTTTGTGGTATGGGGGCTGGAGTGGCCCAGAGGAAACCCCCAAACCATTGTCCTGACCATGCCGCACCCTGGGAAACTGTACCCACTCACACACTGTGACCCCAGATGAGACGTTTTCTTGGGATCTTTCTCCCAATGCCTGTAGCTCCCAAGAGTCTACGGTAGCATCAGTTAGGATTTGGAGGGTGTAATTCTGATGGTGAGACTAGTAATTAGAGGATTGTTTAAAAGACTCCTGGCGTTGTTTAATTACTTGAGAACTATCAGCCCATCATCACAGGGATAATAGCCCCTCTAGAGCACAATGAAGCAAGAACACTGTGTGTCTATGGCTGGGGAATCTCCTGTGATGGGATCTGGGAGAAAGCCCCAGCACTTCTGCTCAGGCCGCTTGGGACTCGGGCCAGGAATTCAACAGGAAGATGTTTGGTGATCACAGGAGGAGTCAGAAGATGTGACTGGCTGAGATGTAACCGCTGGGAGTTGATCACCAGCTCAGGCAGACAAGCTTTAGCTTGCTATAAAAAAATACCCGCCTTTCCCACTAAGACTTTAAAGCCAGCCAAGTGGGGAGAATGGAACTTGTTCTTGCCATCTTTGGGGATGTGTGGCCTGGGATGGAGGAGGCAAGGGAGGCGCCCAGGGCACCGGTGTTTAGGAGGTTGAGGAAGTGCAGACTTGGTACCCAGGAGCCTTTTGCAGCCCGGGTACTTGGCTTTTGGCTCCCTGGCTGTGGCCCTGTCTTATGGTGCGCCTTACCTTGATAACGAGTTTAATCTTCAGAGGTGTCACCTGTCTTCAGCACACCTGAGTCCTGTGCACTAGAAATAGTTCTCCGCATGGGCTCCCCAACACCCTTCTCCAGGGCATCTCCTCCCCAGCTCCTTCGGGGCTGGCAGTCTCAGGAAATGAGCTTGAGTCTGGAAGGTTTCTTCCACAGCCCAGTGAACACACAGGCTCTCAGATAAAAATATGCTTGGGAGACAATAAGTGGTTGTTTTGAGACTGAAAGCGGAGACCCTAGTGGCAAGGCACCGGGGAGGCTTTTCTAAGACTCTCTACTTTTTGGGGTGGGGAGTGTTCAGGGGGTTGTTTGTAAGGAAAGGTATGGAGGTGACCCTCTCAAGGAATTTGTTTGGTTTCTCTTTTGGCTCTCTATTTGCTCAAACTTAATTAGTAATATTATAACTTTCAATTTAATCATTGACCTAAATGAATTGTATTTTTATCTCAGCAGGAGACTGGCTGGGGCTGCAAGAAGCAGCTGTGGCAGCTGAGTGAGAGGGGAAACTCTTACTAGAATATTTGGGCTGGCAAGTGACACCACTTCTGTTCTGAGATAAGATGGAGACTTTTCCAAGCTATGTTTTAAAATCATAAAAAAACAGAGTCTCCTGCTAGAGATAAGATATAAGTTGGTTTGGAGCATCTGGGAGCTGTAAAACAGGAGGGTTATACCAGCATTACTGAGGTTATTACTGAAACCAAGATTATAAGTAATTAAGGTTTTGAAAGTTTTCTCCAGGTACACAATAGACTACTCAGTATGTTGGATTCTTGAGCTGAGGTCAGGTTAACTATTAAAAGAGGATGAAAAGTATTTCTAACAAACCTGACATTTATTTAAACCTACCCTATTTCTGCTGTTTTAGCAGATATCGCTTTAAGCTGTAGCTCTTTCCTGGCTCTCGGGACTTCTAATGTTGATTCATTTCCATGCCTAGTTTCATGGTGCTTTACCTCATTTCGATGTTAAATTAGCCTGCTCGTTATCACGCTGGAATGGATGTTCTTCACCACGCTGTCTCCTGGGATCCAGCAGACTCACAGCCTTCAGAGAAAGGAGGACCAACCATCATAGCATTTCTTCTCCAACTATAACTCTCTTTGCTAGAACCAAATGCTGTGCTTGCACAGGAGATTCTTGTTCCTCCTTTTTTTTTCTCAGAAAGAGCAAATTGCATTTTTCATTGCAGGAGCACACAAGCCCTAACTTTCATGTGCCTAAAATGTTCTTGAATAGGTGTCTTCTTTCAGTATCTTTGATCTGCAGGATGTAATCACATTTTCCTTGAAGATATAAATCATCCAAAAAAACAGAAGAGGAGAAAATGCCCTTAAATAGCTTCTCAAACTGAATTAAAAATGTAAATTAATTATTTTGAATTATTTCCTGCTTCTCCTACCTCGATCTCTTGTTTTCATCTTGCCTTAGCATCATCTGTGCTGGTCACCCTGGATCTTAAATAAGATACTTCATTCACAAAGGGAAACTTTTAACTTGCTTAAATTGGCATGGGATGACTTTCACAGGACCAGAGGATTTAAATTTGTTTTTTAAATGTCTGTTTTTAATGTTTTTATTTTTTGTGTCCATTGATAAATGGATGACAAAACTGTTATATATATATGTATATACATAAAATATTATTTAATCTTAAAAAAAAAAAAAGAAAATTTGCCATTTGTGACAAACACAGGTGAATCTGAAGGACTTATGCCAAGTGAAATAAGCCAGCCACAGAAAGACAAATGCTGTCTGTGTGACCTCATTCATGAGCTAAGTCACTTCAGTCATGTCTGACTCTTTGTGACCCTGTGGACTGTAGCCCACCAGGCTCGTCTGTCCATAGTATTCTCCTTGCAAGAATACTGGAGTGGGTTGCCATGCCTTCCTTCAGGGGATCTTCCTGACCCAGGGATAGAACCAGAGCTCCCAGGTCTCCTGCATTGGCAGGCAGGTCCTTTACCACTAGGGCCACCTGGAAAACCCTACCTCACTCATTCAGTGGAATCTAAAATAGTCCAGCAACTAGAAGTCCAGAGTGGAGTGGTGGCTGCCAGGAGTTGGGAGTGGAGGAAACCCAGAGATGTTGGTCAAAGGGTATAAACTTTCAGTTACACAGGATGAGTAAGTGCTGAAGATCTAATGCACAGCAGCTGACTGTAGTGAACAATACTTTATTGTACATTTGTGTTTGCTAAGACGGTAGATCTTAAGCGTTCTCAACACACACACACATACACACAGACATAATTATGTGAGGTTGTGGGTATGCTAATTTGCTTGATTGCAGTGATTATTTCACAATGTATACACAAATCATACATCGAATTGTACATCTTAAATACATACAGCTTTCATTTGTCAATTACCACATCACAATTACCAAAACGAAAAAAAGAAAAAAAACTTAAGAAATTTAAAAGTGAAACAAAACAAGTTTTAGCAATCAGTTTAATCAAACATGTGCCGAAATGTTCAGGAGTTTTTGTGTTGCTGATACCAGGAACCCGCTCAAGAAATAAGGAGACACTATGGAAAAGACAGAGGGGTGATGCTTGGGATGGAAGGAGGGCCAGGCACCTACAGGACTCAGGAGCAGGACCTGGGACCTCTTCTGGCAACCTCAGAAGCTTGTCTAGCCTGGATGAGCTGTGCTATCCATATCTTTGGGGTTGCACTTTGGAGCTTATAGCCAAAAAGAAAGGAGGATCTTTCCAGTCTATAGAGTTAAAAAACTATCCAGGAGGAAGGCTCATTTTTCTGAACTCAAGTCAGGTGTTCCCCAGCACAGGGATGCTACCAGAACAAGGGGCAGGTGGCAAGCCAGCACCACAGCGCCCTCTCTTACAGGGGAGACACTCCTGGTCCCCAAAATGTTCACATGACTAGGACTGTCCTTCAGGGGATTTGCAGAGTTGCCCTCTCACCTCCTGATGCACTTACCCCATCACACAGGGTAACTTCATCCCTTACTTGCCAAAATGCCCCTCCCCCATTCTTTCTGTGATGAAAAATGAGTCAAGAGTAAAATACAATGATGCCATGACCAACTGAAATCTTCAATTAACCAGAAATTGGTTTTTTATTCAACTTCAGGGGAAAACAGAAGAAAGCCTTGGGGACTCACTTCACAATCTCACTTTAGGGGTAGGTTCTAGGGGGTGTCTATTTTTCCAGATATCTTTTGTATGCTTTTTAAATTGTGATAAAATATACATAACCTAAAATTTACCACTCTAAGTGTGTAATTCAGTAGCATTAGATATATTCACCACAATCCATTTCATCATGCTAAACTGAAATACTCATTAATAATAATCTCCCCCTGTCCCCAGGCCCAGCCCCTGGTGTCCTACTTTCTGCTTCTACAAATTTGCCTAGTCCAGATTCCTCAAGGCTTCTCTTTTGGCTCAGACAGTAAAGAATCTGCCTGCAATGCCGGTGACCTGGGTTCAATCCCTGAGTTGGGAAGATCCCCTGGAGAAGGAAATGATAACCTGCTCTAGTATTCTTGCCTGGAGAATTCCATGAACAGAGGATCCTGGCGGGCTACACTGTATGGGCTCGCAAAGAGTTGGACACGACTGAGCGACTACCAGACAGACATTCAGATACCTCATACAAGTGGAATCATGTAGTACTTGTATTTTTGTGACTGCTTTATTTTGCTTAGCATAATGTTTTCAAGGTTCATCCATATTATAGCATGTGTAAGAACTTTATTCCTTTTTATGGCTGAATTATATATATATATATGGACTTCCGTGGTGGTTCAGACGTTGAAGAATCTGTCTATAATGCAGGAGACCTGGGTTCGATCCCTGGGTTGGGAAAATCCCCTGGAGAAGGAAATGCAACCCACTCCAGTATTCTTGCCTGGAGAATCCCATGGACAGAGGAGACTAGTGGGCTACAACCCATGGGGTCACAAAGAGTCGGACACAACTGATAGATTAACATTTTGACTCTACATGCACGCACATAACCCCACACACACACGCACACGCACACACACACACATATATATAATTCATCAGGCTTCCCTAGTAGCTCAGTTGGTAAAGAATCTGCCTGCAATTCAGGAGACCCCAGTTCAGTTCCTGGGTTGGGAAGATCTGCTGGAGAAGGGATAGGCTACTTATTTCAGTATTCTTGGGCTTCCCTTATGGCTCAGCTGGTGAAGAATCTGCCCTCAATGTGGGAGACCTAGGTTTGATCCCTGGGTTGGGAAGATCCCCTGGAGAAGGGAAAGGCTACCCACTCCAGTATTCTGGCCTGGAGAAATCCACGGACTGTATAGTCCATGGGGTCGCAAAGAGTCAGACACAACTGAGCAACTTTCACTTTCCATTCATCTGTTGATAGACATTGTGTTGTTTCCACATTTTGTCTATTGTGAATAATGCAGCTATGAACATTGGTGTACACTAAGTATCTTTTGGCAGTGCTGCAAATATATTCCTTTTCATTAAAATGATCCTGTGCTATCTTCAGTTGTAACAACAAAAGACTGTTTCCCATCAAGATGGAGGTTCTGTGGGCTCTTGGAGAAAGGAGAACCTCCAAATCTACAGACTCATTTTTAATGCTGGTTTATGATTTCCCAGTGTGTGATGTTGAGCAAGTCATTTAATCTCTCTGAGCCTTATTTTCTTCATCCAACAAGTGACTGACAAAAAAAGGCTGAAGTGGACATTTCTGGGTTCCTTTGAGAATCTGGTGCTTCCCAGAATGAGTTAGTCATCAAAAGAGTGCCTGGTAGCACTTTTGAAAAACACAGATGCCTGAGTCCTACTCCAAAACCACTGACTTAGAATATCCACGAGCAAGGTCAGGAAGTCTGTGTCTTTACCAAAATCTTCAGATGTGACTGATGAAGCCAGATTTAAAACTCACCACTGAAGTCAAGCCTATGAAGCCAACTCCCAACTCAGGACTTGATACAGTGTAGAAGTTTAACAGATATGACTCTTCCATTTCCGTATATGGTACCCATGAGCAGAGGATGATTGCATTTTAAGGAACACTTACAACAGTGATCATTCCACATGGCAACAACAGAAATTCTAATGATGGGTTGTTTTCTACTTTGAATGACTGAACCAGTTACTTCTAACTACAAATGATGTTGGCAGATCAGACTATAAAGTCATTCACTTGATTTGTCTACATCTTTGGTTATAAATTTGTGTACAGTTGCATCATGTGCAATTCAAATTTGCTAATGAGGGTGTGGGAGTGAAGGGAGGTTGGAGGAAGTTACCAAGTCATGTTTTGTAGAAAAGAGAACTCCTTGGAGATAGTCATGCAAACCCCAGGCTCTGACGCAGAGAGAGAGAACCTGTGAATTTCTATCATACAAGCTAGATTAATGTTATTCATTTCTTTATTTGGGGGTGCCCTTCAGATTATAAAAGAAGTGAACAGAGGGAATGTAGTCAATGTAATTTGTTCCAGGTTCCAAAACAGCAAATTGGTGTCTTATGAAATGTTACAGAAAAGCGTAATTCAAATTGGCTTAGAGATGAGAGCTGTCAAATAGACTGAAAGCTGGATTATGAACCAAGACTAATGAGAGCCTGCAATGTGCACCAAGTTAGGGATGGAGTCCAAGAGAATTGCTGCAAGGTCTTACAGGGGAGGTAAACAGCCTATTAATTAAGGTAGCAGATGGTAGTAAATTGGGAGATGTTTCACATTCCAAGGACAGAAAAAGAAATGAAAGCATGAGATCTGTATTGAGGCATTAGAAATCCCAGCACGAAATTGATGACAGGAAAATAATAAAGAGGAACAGTTAGTGTTGGAAGCGAGCAGTATTTGGAATAGTACGGGATTCAAAAGAGACTAGACGTATAAGTGGAAATGCTGAGGAGCTACTGAAGAAAGCCATCCACGATGCAATTGCTTAGTTTCGGGGACCCAGCAATTCAGCTTGGGTATGTGAGCCCAAACTGAAGGTTAGCATATTTCTGAGTGAGTGTAGTCTTAAATCTATCCCCATGAGCATTTGCAGACAAGGAAGTTGCCTGATTAGAAGAGACTAAATTGGATGTAAGTTGAAGAAGCAAATTAGCATAAGGAGAAAAAAGCAGATGAGCTGAGATGATCAGTGTGATTTGACCAGAGTAAGAAGGCAAGGGCTTCCCAAGTGGCGCTAGTGGTAAAGAACATGCCTGCCAATGCAGAAGACATAAGAGACATGAGTTTGATCTCTGGGTCAGGAAGGTCCTCTGGAGGAGGAAAAAGCAACCCACTCCAGTACTCTTGCCTGGAGAATCCCATGGACAGAGGAGCCTGGTGGGCTACAGTCTATGGGGTAACGACGAGTCAGACACAACTGAAGTGACTTAGCTTGCATGCACAAGAAGGCAAAGTAGATAAGCTCTCTCCGATTGGGGGCCTCATTGTCTCTGCCACTTGCCTTCAATTCATTTTGTAGCCTTTTTGAGCCTCAGTTTCCCCATCAATGAAATGAGCACAAGATTTATTACCTTCTACAGATACTGTAATTTCCATGAGATTTCTATACAGATCACCAGGAACACAGTATGTTTTGAACACATGCAGGCTCCTCCCTGTGCTACCTGCGTAATGAATGTGACCAGTACATACTGGGAGCAGGGGACTGTGGGAGATATTTGCAGAAGCGTTGGGTAGCATTTATATAACTGTGCCTGCTTCTCAGTTCTTATTTTCTATAAGCAGAAGTCGGTCATGCTCTGTTATTAGAGTGGAGTTACATCAGAGGTTGGGTTCTATAGCCATCACATGAAGTAAGAATCATGTATGAGTAAAATAATCCTTGAGAATATCTGAAAGTGCCCATAAAATACATTACTGTGCTATCTTTCAGAAAGTTCTTTTTAACCAGTTTTGCCTCCAACGTTGAAACTGATCACATTTCTTTTCCAGTTGAGCACCAGTAGTTGGCTTGCACTTATGAGCCATGCTATATATAAAAGAAAAATTTAACACTAACCCGGCATGGTAAGATGTTCACAACAGAGAGACCCGCAGGAGCTGAGGGCAGGTTTGGGGCTCCTGGCTCACATTGTCTCCATACCTCTGCCGGCCAGGTGAAACTTGGCACCTTTTGTTCTCTGGGCCACTCTTAGATTCTGTCCTCATCCATTAGACTGAGTGGCTTAAACAACAGAAGGTTATTTCTATTCTTTTGGAAGTGGGGAAGTCCAAGGTCAAGGTGCTGGCAGATGCTGTGTTTTGTGCAGGTTTGCAGACAGCCATCTTTTCTCTGTGTCCCCCCCTGGTATGGAGAAACAACTCTATGTTTCTTTCCCTTCTCATAAGGACACTAATCCCGTTATGGGCCCCACCCTCAAGACCTCACCTAAACCAAACCACCCACCAAAGGTGCTACCTCCTAGTACCGTCCCACTGGGGGTTAGGGTTTCAAAGTGTGAATGTATAAGAGATCTAAACTTGCAGGTCTTCTGAACTGAAGCAACTTTGGAGGATCAGACTGACTGATTTGGTTGTAGAGTGAATGTACACAACAGGGCTTCATATTGCTCAATTCATGTGCTTGGCTGGTTATGATGGGATCTCTGGGGCTGTGCCAAAGGGTGGGAATCTCAGCCAGTGGCTGCCTACTCTAGACCCTGCATGAGCGTGGGTGAATGGGGGCAGTCTGACTGATCTTGCACTCTGGGTAAACAAGACTGATCAACCTTGACAAGGGCTCAACCAGCAGCTACATCCTCCTTGGAGGAGGGTATGTTCCTCTCCTGAGCCTGGAGGTGGTCCAGTGGTAAACTTGCTTTTTTAAATTTAAAAATATGTCTTGGGAATTATTTCTATTGATACAAGAGGGATTTCCTCATCCTTCTTTATTGAGGTAAAATTTATATGACATTCACCATTTTAACCATGTTGAAGTATATAGTTCAGTGGTTTCTAATACATTCATGATGTTTTGCAATCATTGTTATTGTTTAGTTGCTAATCATGTCCAATTCTTTTGTGACCCCATGGACTGTAACCTGTCAGGCTCCTCTGTCCATGGGATTTCCCAGGCAAGAATCACTGAAATGGGTTGTCATTTTCTTCTCCAAAGGATCTTTCTGATTCAGGGACTGAACCCATGTCTCCTTCATTGACAGGAGGATTCTTTACTGCTGAGCCACCTGTGAAGCCCATGCAATCATCACCACTATCTAATTCCAGAACACTTTTATCACCTCAAAAGAAACTTCATACTCATTAAGTACTGATTCCCCATCCATATCTGCCCAGCCCCTAAAAACCATTGATTTTCTTTATCTCTCTATGGATTTGCCTTTTCTGGACATTTCATATACATGGAAAAAATAATAAAACGTGGCCATTTGGGTCTAGCTTCTTTTAGTTGCACAATGTTTTCAAGGTCCATCCATGTTGTGGCATGCATCAATACTTCATTTCCTTTTAATGCCAAGTATAGACCATTGAATGGATATACCACATTTTTAAAAATAACACTGCTATGAACATCCACGTGCAAAAGTTTATTTGAATACCTGTTTTCACTAACTTGAGTGTGTACCTAGGAGTAGAATTACTAGATTGTATGGTAATCCTATGTCTTACTTTTTGACAAACCATTAAACTGTTTTCTGACCAGCTATACCATTTCATGTTCCCAGTAGCAATGTATGAGGGGTCCAAACTTCCCACACCCTTGCTAAATACCTATTTTCCATTTTTACTTATTACTATAATACCCTAGTGTGTATGAAGTAGATTCTTGTTGTGGTTTTAATTTTTACTTCTTTAATGACTAAGGATGCTGAAAATCTTTTCCTATGCTTATTGGCCACCTGTATATTTTTTTTGGAGAAATACCTATTTAGATTCTTGCCTTTTTTAAAGTTGGACTTTTGTTTTGTTGCTGTTGAGTTAGACGTTCTTTATATGTATATATTCTTCATACCGAACCCTCATCACATATATGATTTGCAAATATTTTCTCCTATTCAGTGGGTTGTCTTTTTACATTCTTGATAATATCTTTTGATATACAAAGTTTTAATTTTAGTGAAGTCCAATTTATCTATTTTCTTCTTTTGTTATTTGTGCTTTCGGTGTCATATTTAAGGGTCCATTTCCAAATCCAAGATCATTAAATTTTACTCAAATTTTTAAAAAAGAATTTAATTGTTTTAGCTCTTACATTTAATTCTTTGACCCATGTGGAGATAATTTTTGTATGTAGTGTGAGGTGAGGATAGAGGAGAGTCTTGACAGTTCCTTGGACTGCACTGAGGTCAAATCAGTCAATTCTAAAGGAAATAAACTCTGAACATTCATTGGAAGGAGTGATACTGAAGCTGAAGCTCTAATACTTTGGCCACCTAATGTGAAGAGCCAGTCATTGGAAAAGACCCTAATGCTGAGAAAGACTGAAGGCAAAAGGAGAAGAGGCCAGTGGACAATGAAATGGTTAGATAGCAACACAAACTCAATGAATATGAATTTGAGCAAACTCCAAAAGATAGTGAAGGACAGAGGAGGCTGATGTGCTGCAGTCCATGGGGTCGCAAACAGCTGGACATGGCTTAGCCATTGAACAACAGCAAAAGACCCAATTTTATTCTTTTGGATCCTTTTAAATGTCTGAATAGCAATCTGTTTTATAGTTTATTTAACCAGTTTTCTACTCAGATATTTGAGTTACTTCCAATCTTTTACTACTAGAAACAATAACATCATAAATATTCTGGTATATAACCACTTCCTACACATCTGGCATACTTGTAGGCTATGTTCCTAAAAATGGGATTGTAGGATCAAAAACTGATTGGCTAATTGCTCTCCCTGGAGGCTGAGTGGATGAACATGCCTTCCAACACTGAGCTAGGATGTGTTTCCCCATATTCTTGCTGATCCCTGTAGATCTCTGCCAACCAGAAGGATAGTTTTAATTTGGAATGTTCTTATTATGAGCAAGGTTTTTCACTTTTAATGTATTTAAGAACCTTTTGTAATTTCTTTGCCATGAACTTTTCTTAACTTTTGCTTATACTTTCCATTGGATTATTGGTGTTTGTTTTGTTTTGTAGGAGACATTCATAAAGCAATGAGGCCTCTGTAACACATGTGTCATCTGCTTTTCAGCTTTACTAATGATGTTGTTTTTCTTCTCTACAATGTGTTTTATTCTTTCTTTTTAAGGTATTTTGGTTAAGTAGCTACTTAGAGTAGCCTTTTTGCATTCCAATATTATAATATTGCTTTATGTCTTCTTAATTGTATTTTTATGATTTCAATATATGACCGAATCTATGGTACAGCTGGAATTTGTTTGGTTATATGACGTGAGGTAGGGATTCTTTTTTTTTTCTACATGATTGAGGTAGTTGTTTCTGAGGTCAGATATCCTCAGTTCCCTACAGCAGATAAAGGAGTGAAAGTTCAGTCCTGACCTGAAACAGGCCCCAAACCCCTTGTGTTTGGGCCAGACTAGGAAGGGCGTTTCTGTGTATTGGAACCAGAGGTTGGCCCATTCTTGACTTTGCCTGCTTGAGGAAGCATTTAGTAGTGCTTAAGAACAAGACAAGATAACAGCGTTGTTCTCTCAATGCCTAGATGTACAACCTTGCTCACATTTGTAACCTCTCTGTTGTGTTATTTCCTTATCTGCAAAATGGGATTCAGAGGGCTTCCCCAGTGGCTCAGTGGTAAAAAAAAAAAAAAAAAAAAAAAAAAATTGCCGGCAATGCAGGAGATGCAGGAGTCGTGGGTTTGATCTCAGAGTTGGGAAGATCCCCTGGAGCCCTGGAGGACGAAATGGCAATCCAGTCCAGTATTCTTTCCTGGAAAATTCCATGGACAGAGGAAATTGGTGGGCTACGGTCCATGAACACACATGCACAACACCATCATAGAATGGTGATGAGAAATAAACAAAGCCCTGTATGGAAATTGCTCAGCACAAGGCCTTGCAAGTAGTAAACACGGGAGAGCTGCTGCCATCTCTGTTGTCACTGTCATCATTTTATGGGCACTTTGTGATGGCTCCAACCTCACGTTGCCCTTTCCCACACAGAGGATGTTGACCTTGGGTTCCTCCACCTGGACTGGATCCATCACTTGTCCTGGATCCAGGATAAATCTCCCTTTCCTCCAGGGGAGCAAGTGGTGACCCTCAAGTTTCTGGCCACTCTGGTAGGGGAGGTGTTCTGGGCACTTTTGTGCCACCATCCATTTTTCAATCTTTTTAAGGAGATAAAATTAAATAATAGCACAAATCAAGTGTAGCTCTGAAGGGAGACAAGACCTCACAAATGGGTTAGCACCAAAGCTTGGTATTTGTAGGGGGTAAAGTGAGGTTCAGAGTGTGAAAGGGAATTAATAATCCCAAAGGAATGGTTTCTTGTTAGACCAGGTCCGAGGGCCTCAACTCCCTAATTAAGGCTTGGTCCACATGAGAGCGAGCACAGTTTCTGGTGCCCTCCACTGGTTTTTCTTTTCTTTTTTTTAAAATATGGATAATAAAGCTACCTTTTTATTTGGGGAGGTCGCATCAGTCTCTAAGAGGATCTCTTCTGTGATGTCACTTGGCATCACCCTCAGCGTTCACCTGTCTGAGAAGTGCCCAAGTGACTTTTTAGCTTCTGAAAGCCTGGAGTTATGTTGTTTCCTGCGTATCAGGGCAGTCATTGGATGAATTGACTGGGGCTTTGGTAACCATTATTTTCTGTGATTTGGTGACCTTTGAAAAGGCAGCTACTGCTTTTTCTTCTCAGCTTCAGGGAAGGGAGACACAATTCAGAGAAAAAGAGGTAAATTCTTGCCTTTAAAACTTTTTAAAAAGAAGACATGGATTAAGAGATAAAGCCTGTAGTTCTCAGAGCTGGAGAGAGATAACAGGAAAGGAGGAGAGATTAGATTCTGGTGGGTCCTTCAGAAGAGACTCCAGCCTCCCAGCCCCCTGGGGGAAGGGGTGGCAAAACCAGAAACCCCAGGGATGTGAGTTACTGGGGATCTGTGCCTCCTCTCACTAAGCGGTTCTGGTTCTGGAAATGGTTGCTTTGCAAAAGGTCTCCGAATCCAGGGATAGACTTAATTTTTATGGGGCTTGAGGCTTAAACAATTTGAGACCCTCTTTAGAAGACAGAATTCAAAACTAGGTTTGGCTGGTGTTCCTTTTGGAGGTGATGAAATATTCTGGAATTAGACAGTGGCTATGGTTGCAGAATGGCTTCCCAGGTGGCTCAATGATAAAGAATCTGCCTGCCAATGCAGGTGGTGAGAGAGATGTCAGTTCAAGTGGGTTCAATCCCTGGGTTGGGAAGATCCCCTGGAGAAGGAAATGGCAACCCACTCCAGTATTCTTGCCTGGGAAATCCCATGGCCAGAGGATCAAGGTGTGCTACAGTCCATGGGGTCACAAAGAGTTGAACATGACTTAGGACTAGACAACAAACAAACAACAAAAATGGCTGCAGAACTGAGACAGAAGGGGGTCAGGACACAACCATTGAAAGGATTACACAGCCATTGAGGACATGACATAAACTGGTTAGAACCAACTAAGTCCAAGATGGCAGACAACTGTCTCCCACTAGACCTTGAGCCTCATTATATGCTCACAGCAATGCATTAGCCTATGCTAAATGACATACCCGCAGGTGCCATGACAGTTCCAAGACTGACCATAAAAGGCCAAGAAGTGGGCAGTGACCGAATTCCTAGTAATCCCTGCCCTTTCCCCAAAAGAGCTGGAAAATTCCTCCTTCTTATTAGCTTGTGAAATTACCCAGTCAATAAAAACCACCCCAGTATCTTGGACCTCCTGCCTGCTGAGATGGTCCACACTCTGTCTACGGAGTGTGTCTTCCTGAATAAATCTTCTTTCACTTTACTTTGGCTTGCCCTTGAATCCTTTCCTGTACGAAGCTAAGAACCCACATGTGGCCATCCTAGGGACTCACCTGAGACCTAGGACATGACCGTCTTCTTGTGCCCCACTTTTATGCTACAACAGAACTTTGCAAATATACAAAAAACCACTGGATTGTACACTTTAAAGCATGAAAATAAAAGTGTTAGTTGCTCAGTCATGAGCAACTCTTTGCGATCCCACAGACTGTATGTAGCCTGCCAGGCTCCTCTGTCCATGGAATTCTCCAGTCAAGAATACTGGATTGGGTAGTCATTCCCTTCTCCTGGTGTTCTTCCCAACCCAGGCACTGAACTTAGGTCTCCTGCATTGCAGGCAGATTCTTTAGCATGTGAACCATCAGGGAAGCTAAAGATCACACGAAGTCCTTCAAGCCAGGAATGAACCCCCTTTAGTAGGGTGGATTTTATGGTCTGTAAATTAGATCTCAATTTAAAAAATACTCTGTTAAAAATTTTCAGGCACAAGTTTCTAGAAGGAGCCAAACAAGAGAGGGCCTGAAGCAGAGCTGTGTTTGCCTTGGGCTCTCTGATCCCAGTGTGGCCAAGAGTGGCATGGACAGAGGGCCAGCCGGAGCAGTCCTGCTAGAAACTTATGGTCTGGAGATATGGCCCCTTGGGGACTAGGTCTTCTTTTCTCTGCAGCTTGCCTGTCATACCCAGGCCTGAGTGAGCCTCTGGGAACTTCCTTGCAATAGAAAAGGAAGAGTGGAAATTAACAGTGACAAGGCTTCAGTTGTGTGGGATGGCACCAGGAAAATAAAGCAGTCTTGTTTCTTTCACTCTTGACTTTCAGAATTGAGACCCAAGTCTGCTACGTGTGTAACTAGACTTCCCTTGGACACCATAGGTAATGGGGCAGCAGGGCAGGCTTATAAACCATGGCTTCTGTGCTGGGGAGGGCTGGCCAGAGACGATCTCAGTTTTACCTCCATGCAGTTTTGGATGGAGGAAAAGTCTGCAGTCTGGGCAACCAGATGAGGCTCTTTGGAGGCCAGGGATATGCCACTGTCATGTTTATAATTGAGTCCTTGTTTATCTTGAATCAGACCCGGCTCTCTGCATAACTTCTGTTCCTCACATTTTGAAGATTCGGGCCCAAAACCCATTTCAGGGAATAAGGAGAAAGCTCATGTTTGAAAATGAACCAGCAAAATAGATCATTGTGTTTCTGACATGATGCCCATTGAATACTTTTCAATTCCGTGAGCTTTGGCAGCAGTGTTTTAAAAAAGCACACACACAAAACCTATCACATAATTCTTTCTGAAAGGCCCATTCAGCAGTCCTACTCCCCTTGGTTCCCAGCCTTGCTCTTTCCCTTTCCTTCTCTTTCTTTTCAACCAGCCCTTCTGGTGAGAGGGCAAGTGTACATACAGTCTTCCTTTGTGTTTGTAAAACAGAGCCATATCAGTCGAGCAGTAATGATAACATTTGTAGTTATGCAAGCAGAGATAACAGTAATCAGATCTCTGGGCAAAACCAATGGCCAAAATCTAACAACGGGTTGAGGGTTATGCTGAAAAGTGAGGGGAATGTGTTTGTGTGTTTTGTTTTATCAAAGTACCACGCACTTGTTTTTTCTGCCAGAAGATCTCCTGGTTAAAGCTCATCACAAATTGTCCATTTCAGGGGACGCTACCCTAAAGGGAGAGCTCAAGCTCCCTGCCACGCTCAGTTTCTCTCGGCTATTTTTTCTTGCATCAAATCATTTAGGGCTTCCTTTGCTTTCCAGCAGGTAATCTGACCTCTCCATATTGGAAGGAGTGAAGGCTAATGTATTCACTCAAGCAGAGGCCAGTTGAATGATAGCATCAGTTTGCAATGCCATTTGGATTTTTTCAAAGAAAGGTGTTGTTCTGGAGTTGCCCTTATTCTCTTCAAATGTGATTTCCCTGATCGGGTTTCTGTTGCATTGTTACACAAACAACATGCAAATATATTGATACCTGGGAATTTAGACAGTGGCAAGAATGGGAAGTTGCAATTGCCAAGGTTTGAGGAAGCCAAAAATAGAGACCAGGCATGTATGGGTTGAATGTGATCAAGGCCAAGATCCTCAAAATGTGATGGATGTTTATCACTCATTACCAGAGAAATGCAAATCAAAACCACAGTGAGGTACCATCTCACGTCAGTCAGAATGGCCACTATCAAAAAGTCTACAAACAATAAATGCTGGAGAGGGTGCGGAGAAAAGGGAACCCTCTTACACTGTTGGTGGGAATGCAAACTAGTGCAACCACTATGGAGAACAGTGTGGAGATTCCTTAAAAAACTGGAAATAGAACTGCCATACAACCCAGCAATCCCACTGCTGGGCATACACATCTAGGAAACCAGAACTGAAAGAGACATGTGTACCCCAATGTTCATCACAGCACTGTTTACAACAGCCAGGACATGGAAGCAATCTAGATGTCCATCAGCAGATGAATGGGTAAGAAAGCTGTGGTACATATACACAATGGAATATTCAGTTCAGTTCAGTCACTCAGTCATGTCTGACTCTTTGCAACCCCATGAACTGCAGCACGGCAGGCCTCCCTGTCCATCAACAACTCCTGGAGCCTACCCAAACTCATGTCCATTGAGTCGGTGATGCCACCAACCATCTCATCCTCTGTCATCCCCTTCTCCTCCTGCCCTCAATCTTTCCCAGCATCAGGGTCCTTTCAAATGAGTCAGCTCTTCACATCAGGTGGCCAAAGTATTGGAGTTTCAGCTTCAACATCAGTCCTTCCAATGAACACCCAGGACTGATCTCCTTTAGGATGGACTAGTTTGATCTCCTTGTAGTCCAAGGGACTCTCAAGAGCCTTCTCCAACACCACAGTTCAAAAGCATCAATTCTTCACCGTTCAGCTTTCTTTATGGTCCAACTCTCACATCCATACATGACTCCTGGAAAAACTATAGCCTTGACTAGACGGATCTTTGTTGGCAAAGTAATGTCTCTGCTTTTTAATATGCTGTCTAGGTTGCTCTTAACTTTCCTTCTAAGGAGTAAGCATCTTTTAATTTCATGGCTGCAATCACCATCTGCAGTGATTTTGGAGCCCCAAAAAATAAAGTCAGCCACTGTTTCCCCATCTATTTGCCATGAAGTGATGGGACTGGATGCCATGATCTTAGTTTTCTGAATGTTGAGTTTTAAGCCAACTTTTTCACTCTCCCCTTTCACTTTCATCAAGAGGCTCTCTAGTTCTTCTTCACTTTCTGCCATAAGGGTGGTGTCATCTGCATATCTGAGGTTATTGGTATTTCTCCCAGCAATCTTGATTCTAGCCTGTGCTTCATCCAGCCCAGCGTTTCCCATGATGTACTCTTTATATAAGTTAAATAAGCAGGGTGACAATATAAGCCTTGATGTACTCCTTTTCCTATTTGGAACCAGTCTGTTGTTCCATGTCCAGTTCTAACTGTTGCTTCCTGACCTGCATAGGTTTCTCAAGAGACAATTTAGGTGGTCTGGTATGCCCATCTCTTTCAGAATTTTCCACAGTTTATTGTGATCCACACAGTCAAAGGCTTTGGCATAGTCAATAAAGCAGAAATAGATGTTTTTCTGGTACTCTCTTGCTTTTTTGATGATCCATCAGATGTTGGCAATTTGATCTCTGTGTTCCTCTGCCTTTTCTAAAACCAGCTGGAATGGAATATTACTCAGCTATTAAAAAGAATTCATTTGAATAAGTTCTAATGAGGTGGATGAAGCTGGAGCCTATTATACAGAGTGAGGTAAGTCAGAAAGAAAAACACCAATACAGTATATTAATGCATATATATGGAATTTAGAAAGATGGTAATGATGACCCTATATGCGAGATAGCAAAAGAGACACAGATGTAAAGAACAGTCTTTTGGATTCTGTGGGAGAAGGTGAGGGTGGGATGATTTTGAGAGAATAGCATTGAAACATGTATATTATCATATGTGAAATAGATCACCAGTCCAGGTTCAATGCATGAGCCAGGGCTGGTGCACTGGGATGACCCTGAGGGATGGGATGGGGAGGGAAGATGGAGAGGGATTCAGGACAGGGAACACATGTACACCCATGGCTGATTCATGTCAATGTATGGCAAAAACCACTACAATATTGTAAAGTAATTAGCCTCCAATTAAAATAAATAAATTTTTTAAAAAGCAGCTTAAAAAAATGTGATGGATGTTTAGAGATCGCCAAGTTAATTCATTATTGGGTGTTGGGTGTCTGAGTTTCTCTGTTAGTTTGTTTCTCTGCTTTCACTTTGGGGTTGTTCAGTGATTTTGGGACAGAGAAGTAGTGCTGAGGTGTAGCCAGTAGTGTCTTCCTGTAGACCGAACACCCCATCGTGGGATAGTTGTCAAGAGACAGAGCCTGATTCTTTTCTGGCTTGGGAGGAAACTTGGATCCACAGTAACTGCACTTTTTGGCAAAATGGAGACCAAACGGTTTTTCTCTTCTGTTAGTATTTTTAATACTCTTCTGAAGTATTTTAATTACGTTTAAAATAAAGTGCATATTTTTCTGCTTTTCGTATGGATACCTGAAGAATTGTCCCACTTCATCCCTCCTTTCTATTCACCTCTACCCAAAAAAGAAACCGGAAATAGGAATGGGGACATGTGGTTGTGGAAAGCAGCAATATAAGCCAGAAAGTGGCTGGAGGGGTGCATGGGGTGGGAGGAGGTGGAGAATTGTATAAAGGAATACATGTTGTTTAATTTTTTTAAAGATACAGCTTCTTCCCTGTTTCCAGACATAAGTATATGAATTAAAAATTGTATTTAGGGGACTTTCCTAGCAGCCCAGTGGTTATGAGTCTGCACTTTCAATGCAGGGGCATGGGTTTGATTCCTGGTTGGGGAAAAAAATAAACAAAATAGCCTATTCCCAAGCTTTTTGCAAAAAAATAAAAACAATTGTACTTGGAGTGCTCTACAGATGTTGGCATTTTAAAACCAAATACTACTGGCCTGCGGGTTGCTAAGCAACCTGTGCAACCAATCAGCATGGGCTTTAAAATGGAATCTGTTCCAAGAGACAAAATGAAGCGCCCAGGGCTCTGTCTGAAGCGGTGGGCTGGCAGGACGGACTCCCCACGTGCTGGCTCTAGTTAGAAGTTCAGCTCCTCTGGCTTTCTTTGCCTGAACACACATTTTAATTTCACTGTGTCAATTCTCATTATCTGTCTACATGGAATCCCTTTTTTGGTTTTCAGAAATAATTAAGTAAAAAGCCCTTTCACTCACTGCATTTTTGGCATTGATAAAGACATTTCAGACAAGACAGGGGCCAATATCAGGGCAGTCTTTGAAGATGTTCTTTAAAGACAGTTCTGACAAACAGTGGCAAACAGACCAATTAACCCCAGAATCGAAGTCTTGGCGGCTTTAAACTCCCTTCAAAAGAAATTAGCCCTAATGTTAATAAAGTGGGTGTTAGACCATTCAGAATAGCGACTTTTCGCGGACTGAGTCCATTGGAATTATTACCTTGTTTTGCCAAAAGAGGAGCCTTGTGCTGGTGTGAATTTTTGTTATGGTTGCTGTCTGAGAGTTAGAAAAAAAAAATGTCCAAACCACATTTCCACAGTTGGAGCAAAAATTCCAAGCATAATAATACAGATTTTTTTTTTTTTTTAAAGAAAGTTAGTTTTGGAAAGGAAAAAGATCCAGAAAAGATAGTAAAGAAAGTGCCCAAAGTGTATCCTCCAACATTGGGATTTGTAGTTTGAATCAGGATTATGTCCTGGGCTCGGGCTCACCAGTGATAAAACCCACTAATATCCTCCACTCACCAGGGAAGACTTGTAGCTCAGCTATCGATTTCTTATTGGTTTTTCAGATCACAGGGAGAGAGACCCAGAGCTTTGGTCTCTGCAGGTAAAATGCTAATGAATTGCCAAGACTTGGGGTGTATGTTTGTGCTGCCTTGATGCTTGTAAGAGAAAAAGAAAATTATTTCCTGGGGTAGTTGTTTTCATCTGCTGGGACTGTACAAGTCGATTTTGCATTGTTTTGGTTAAAGGTCCATTTTGAGGGTTTGAGTCCCACCCCGGTCTCTTTCTCAGAGGAGAGAAATAGACCTTTTGATCAACATATTCTCTGAAAAAGAGGTAATATTTTTAGCATTTGACCTGTCAGCATAAATGTTTGACAACAAAGGGGAAGAAGAAAAGAAACCAGCTTCCCCAACACCTGGGTGGCTGAGGAGGGTGGCTGAGGGAGCAGTTTCCTGGGGTGGGGTGTGGTGGCCAGCGGGGATGGCTCTGAGCACTGACATGAATCTCAGACACAGGTGGAGAGGTATGTTTTGGAGAACACGATGAACTCCTATTCATATGTGGGGTGGAAGCGGCCGAGGCCTGGGCTGCCGTGTCTGAAATGGAATCAAAACTTGAAATCCAGGGAGTTTCCCAGCGGTCCAGTGGTTAAGATCCATGCTTCACTGAAAGGGGCACAGGTTTGATCCCTGGTCAGGGAACAAAGATCCCACAAGACAAGCAACGAGGTCAACAAAACAAAGCAAAAAAAACTACAACAAAGTAAGAAAAAGCCCCTGAAAATCTCCCCAAACTTGAGATCTAAGGAACAGTGTTGATAACTTATGTTTGTTCTTGTGGGCCTCTCTTCCCACCATCCCTAGCAGTTTCCAGAGAGGAAACTGAGGCTGGGAGAAGAAGTCGCCTGTCCATAGTCAAGTGATCAGACGTGCTGAGCCCCAGATCTCTGCTTTAAATAAGCCGGATTCTTCCTGCTGCACCAAGACCCAGAGGTTGAACCTGCTCAGGACTCAGGACTGATTTGAGCGTGGCCATGGGAGGGCTGGGCTGCTGTATTTGTGACCAGGGCTTCTTGCTCACCCTGTGCAAGCAACTCAGCTCTTGGACTGACTGTGGGTTGAGTAAGAGCTGGGGGCCCCGGGTTCGGGGTGAGACTCTCGCCACTGTAGCTGAGGCCAGGGCAGATCTCAGAGGCCAGCTCCCGTTCTGTCTCCACTTTCTCAGGCTCTGTGTTATCTCTCCTAGATAATGCTCGTCTCTCCCAGCCATCCACATTCTTTGACACCCAGTAAGTATGAAGCCTGATTTGGTAGGAAAAGGAGGAATCCTCAGTGCCAAGCTTTGACTCTCCTTGTTGCTTTCAGAGGCTCCAAAGTCATTTCTCCATGTTACTGTGGGAAAAATCAAGTTCTTGGCTTTGACTCACGTGGGAGAGCTGGAACATTCAGCCTTCTTTCAGACTCTTTACCCTTTGCCTAACCTGTGGGTGATGCCCCAGTTTCCAGGCAGTGGTTCATCAACTCATCAAGGGTCTAAAGGGTTGTTGTTGTTCAGCTGCTCAGTCGTGTCTGACTCTCTGCGACCCCATGGGGTGCAGCACACCAGGCTTCCCTGTCCTTCACCATCTCCCCAAGCTTGCTCAAACTCGTGTCCATTGAGTTGGTGGTGCCATCCAACCCATCTTGTTGGTCTAAAGGGTGAAGTCCCCTATTTGGCTAAATTCTTTATTTAATGCCTATCTTAAATCTCAGGGTGGCAGAAGTCGAATCTCTGTCAATTCAAGAAGACCTTCCTCTCTTCCTGGGGATGGGTCTGAGAATCCAGGGGCTCATGAGGTACCAGGGTAATGAGGCTGTGGAGGCCAGGCTCTTACAAGCCATCTTTTTTTTTTTTTTTAATGAAGTCTTTTCTTTTTGGCCACACCACAGGACATGTGGAATCTTAGTTCTCCAAGCAGGGATCGAACCCACGGCCCCTGCATTGGAAGCTTGGAGTCTTAACCACTGGGCTGCCAGGGAAGTCCTGCCTACTGCCATTGTTCATGCTGGCGTCTGTGAACTGTCCGTTGTCACCAGAGTTGACTGCTGCTGGGTCATTCTCATTCACCTCTCTGAGACCCACCAGGTCTGATGTTCTCTGTGGCGCTTCATGGTCCTGTGGAAATCATCTGCTGTTTTTGCACCAGGCGTGGGTAAGAACAGCTTTCTGAAGGCTGCGGTGCTGTTTGCTGAGACAAGAGCAGTCACGCTTTGGCTGGAGCTTGGCCACATTCTTGGTGGCTCCGTCGGTATCTGGGGCATAGGTCACTCCTCTCCAGGCTTCCAGAAATCATTCTTGGATTTTCTCATCCTCCTGCTACACTCAAATCTTGGGCTGGGGTAGGGAACTTGGGTTCCCTCTTAGGAACCCACCATTACCTAAGCTACCTTCTCTATCTAAGGACTCTCCCTTTCTCTCAACTTGAGACTCTTTTACCTAGTATGAAAGGCAGGGCTCAAACCGCTGTCATGTAAACTCCCAGTTTATGCTTCAGCCTGCTCCTCTCGGGCCTGAGCCTTTTTCTCTTTGGCATGCGTGATCTTAGCTCCCTGACCAGGGATCAAACCTTGGCCCTCAGCAGTGAAAGCAACTGAGTCCTAACCCCTTTACTGCCAGGGAATTCCCAGACCTGAACTTTTGAGTTTCCTTTTCCCTTTTCTTTCTGAGTGAAAAAAGTGTTTATATGCACAAAAACAGCTTTACTGAGACATAATTTACAGCATAGAAGTCAACCATTTTAAGTATTCGGTTGGATAAGCTTTTGTAAATTTATGTAGTTTTGCAACTATCACTACAGTTCAGGTTTAGAACATTTCCATCACTCCTTAAAGTTTTCTTATGTACATTGCCAGTCAGTCACTGCTCACTTATGGCCTCAGGCAACCACTAATCTGCTTTCTGTTTCTACAGTTTTGCCTTTTTCCAGAAATTCCATAAAAGGGGAATCATATACTATGTAGTCTTTGGTTTCTAGCATCTTTCTTTTCTGATATGTATATATATATTTAATTTTTCCCAGTTAATTATGATTCAGATGATCTGAAGATGAGGGCTGGGGAACATGAGTTCATCTTTAAGAAGCATGGTCATGCATAGAGGCTACAAGTATGGTGGTGACTGGCAGTGACAAGGGATGGAGGGAAGGGCTTGTTTGTTTTAAGACATAAGAGACTTGAGAAACTTAAATGCTGAAAGAAGAGTCATTAGCAGAAGAGAGGTTGAGAATACAGAGCAGGTGCAGGGTGAGGAGCTGAGCTGATAGAGTGGAGAAGAGGCTGGAACCTAGATCTTGGGGGAGGAGGGAAGATGGATAGAACAGATGGAGTTGGAGATTGCTGAACATTGAGGACATTCTCCTTTGACTAAGGCTTCTTGTTTCTCTGTCACCTGCTGAGAGTGAGGAGTGAGGAGAAGAGGCAGCAAGTCTGAGCCGAATGTGAGTTTGAAATAATTGTTGTGGGGAGGGGCGGTCTGAACCAGTCAAGGAGATGTAGTTGGAAGGCCAGGCAGCATTGGTGAGCATGACTTCATGGCAGCATCCATCTGTTTGCATATCCCATTGAGGTCAACGAGGCTTAGTCGTCTGGGTACACGTGGTAAGAAAACCACCTTGAGATGATTTGGTGTTTTAAGTTTCACCTGGTAATGGAGTTGCAAGAACAGGCAGGGCCTTTAGGGTGTTGGTAGAAGGAAGTTTCAAGCAGTCATTGAACCCAAGCTGAACATGGCGGGGAGTACAGAGCTGAAGAAAGGTGGTGGCGGGGGGGAGGGGGAGAAGTCAATAAAGGAGCAAATAAATGGGGGTATTGGGAGTTATTGGAAGAGCAAGCTAAAGGGAAAGGAAGCCAGGATCTCAGGAGTGGTTTCAGAGGTGGAGCATTCTGCAGAGAAGACCACCAGGTGACTGAATGGGAGTGGAGAATAAAGTTGATGGAGTTAAGAGGTCAGGGATGTTAGTGGGGAGGTGTAGGAGGGATGTTTCCATGCCCTCCAGTGAAGCTTCTTCCAGGGTTACAGTAGGGTTAGACTGGAGAAGGTGAGTGATGGAATGACCAGGTGGGCTGTTTATAGGGGGGAACAGAAAGGAAGGGTGAAAGGAACCATTTTATCTGAGGATGCTTGGCTGGAAACCTGGAGAGGGTCAAGGAAGTTTCCGAGAAAGCCACATTGAATATGGAAGATGACCAGAATTCACATGAGATGGGGCTGTAGGGAGCAGTGGTCTCAGTGGAGAACAGGTTTCTGATGGGGCCAGGAGATCAGAGCTGGGGATGGGTAAGAACCCACTGTCACCTCCTTCCCACCTGTTCAGGTACATCGGGCTGAAGAGCAAAAGCCAATCCCGAGTGTAAATTGCCCTCACAAGTTTCTGTAAAATCAGCAGCTCATCCCTGTTTGGAATAGCTTGGGGAATTACTTGATTCCCCAGCTGCAGTCTAGAAAGAAATTAAAATTGTTGGTGATGCTTTTCTGTTCAAATCTGCATTCCGCTATTTGAGCTTCCTCTTTGTTGCCGTGAATATCTGCTGTGTGAGCTGCTGCCTGCAGGACTGTTTGGATAGGAATGAATGATGTGCCTTCAACCAGGCAAAATGGGCTTTTTCACTGTCTCTGTTTATATAGGTTATTGGCTGGGGTGACTTGTTTTGATGAATAATACAAAATTGCCATTGGAAATTCTTCTTTATGAGAAGACCAAAAAAAAAAAAAAATTCTTTATTTTGTGGAGGATAAATGCTCCATTTCATCCAATTAAATGATTTTTATTTCTGAAGGCTGAGTGCCATTTAACTCTTCTGTTTGCCCCTCTTGGGTCAAAGAGCCTTAATCTCTTAAGTACATTTCATAACCTTCCAACATCTGAAACCACTATGTTGCCTCTCTTTTGGGCAAAGGAGAAATAGCCATTTTGATTGCCTGGCACTTTTTATACAGTCAGTCTGTGTCCCGAAGTGACTTTGCAGTGGGCGTGAGACCCTGCTGAGTCTAGTTCCTGCTCTCCTCTCTGAAGGGAGCATCTCATTGTGTTGAGTGAGATGACAGGGCTTAGAGGTAGGGAGGTATTTTGACTCTTACATGGTTTTTACCTTTGCTCTGACCTTGAAACCCAAATCTCAAATGTGAATCCATTGCATTTTTTCTGGAGTCAAGATTCCGTAGAGTTCCTTGAGTGAGTGATAGTCGCTTAGTCATGTCTGACTCTTTGCAACCTATGAACTGTTGCCCACCAGGCTTCTCTGTCCATGGGATTCTCCAGGCAAGAATACTGAAGTGGGTTGCCATTCCTTTCTCCAGGGGATCTTCCTGACCCAGGAATTGAACCTGGGTCTCCTGCATTGCAGGCAGATTCTTAACCACCTGAGCCACTGGGGAAGCTCAGTTTGGTCTTACAGAGAGTCATGAATGAGGCCAGTGTAATGGGTGTTGAATGTGTGAAAGAATGTAGGACCCTTCACTGAGTCTCCACTTTGGACATTTATGGGGTTCTCTGCCTGGTGTCTCCCCCTCCCTTATTATCTGGGGACATCTTGTCCCCTGAATTCACAGGGCTTTTTCAGGAGCTAACATCTTCAGTGTGACCTGCCCTGCTGGACACTGTCAGTTGGTATTGGGTAGCCCCTGACCCAAGCTGGGCCAGTCAGCCCCTTCCTTTTGGATGTGAGATTGGAGGAGGGTGACCAGCTGGTCCCAGTCTGCCCAGGACTTTCCCAGCTTTAGGACTTACAGTTCCATGTCCTGAGAAACCCCTCAGTCAGTTCAGTTCAGTCGCTCAGTCATGTCTGACTCTCTGCGACCCAATGGACTACAGCACGCCAGGCTTCCCTGTCCATCACCAACTTCCAGAGCTTACTCAAACTCATATCCATCGTCTCAGTGATGCCATCCAACCATCTCATCCTCTGTCATCCCCTTTTCCTCCAGCCTTCAATCTTTCCCAGCATCAGGGTCTTTCCCAGTGAGTCAGTTCTTCGCATCAGGTGGCCAAATATCGGAGTTTCAGCTTCAGCATCAGTCCTTCCAATGAATATTCAGGACTGATTTCCTTTAGGATGGACTGGTTGGATCTCCTTGCAGCCCAAGGACTCTTTCAAGAGTCTTCTCCAACACCACAGTTCAAAAGCATCAATTCTTTGGCACTCAGCTTTATAGTCCAACTCTCACACCCATACATGACTACTGGAAAAACCATAGCTTTGACTAGAAGGACCTTTGGTGGTAAAGTAATGTCTCTGCTCCTCTCAGTCCCCAGCAAAGCGAGGCAGTTGGCTACCCTGGACTGGAGCGAGGGTTAAACCCCATTCCTCTGTGTGATTGAAGCTCTAAGCTAGTCTGGAACAGGAGAATGTGCTGATGGGGAAACCCTGATATGAGGGAGATGGAGAGAGAGATACTGACTTTGTCTCTGTCCTGCCCATGCCCGCTGCTTGAACCCTCCTCACAGTCTGCCAACCACTGTATTGCACATTTCGCTGATGTGTGTTAAATGAAGCTTTGCCACTCCAACCACAAGAAGACTGCTGGCTGGAATGCCCCCTCTACAGCAGTGCTAGGTCCTGCCTTCTCATTGGATGTGACAACCTGTGTGCTAGGCAGCACTGTGAACTTTTACAAATAAATAAATGAAGGCACAAGATTTTGAAGACTGAGGGTCAAGGTCACCAAAGTAGGAAGCTAGAGAAGTGAGAGTGACCCAAGATTCCAAGTTTAATGTTTTCTCATCATCCTGCTGCTGCCTCTGCTGCTGATATCTGATCTGTCAGTGTTGGTAAGGTACTGGGCAGCCTGACATCTCATTTGAGCATTAGCATGTCTGGGAAGGGTCAATAGACCAGCTTATGCTCACTTCTTAAAGTCTAGCTTCCTGCTTTGGATGGAGGACATCATTAGTGTTTTGCCTTGTTTTCCCCAAAGTATTAAATGGCTTACAGAATTGTTGAGATGGTTGAGGAAATAGACTGCTGCTGCTGCTGCTAAGTCACTTCAATCGTGTCCAACTCTGTGCGACCCCATGGACTGTAGCCCACCAGGCTCCTCTGTCCATGGGATTCTCCAGGCAAGAATACTGGAGTGGGTTGCCTTTTCCTTCTCCAATGCATGCATGCATGCTAAGTCGCTTTAGTTGTGTCCGACTCTGTGCGACTGTATGGGCAGCAGCCCACCAGGCTCCTCTGTCCACGGGATTCTCCAGGCAAGAATACTGGAGTGGGTTGCCTTTTCCTTCTCCAGAGGAAATAGACTACAGGTTGACTATTCAAAAACAAGTCCCAAATAGACAGCACAGAACTGACTTTCATGGGTTCTTCTATGAAGAGGAAGCCACTGGCTCCTGCAATCCAGAAGGTGTCCTAAGCAGGAAGCCACTGCTGTCCATCAGCCCCAAAACCAGGCTGCATCTGCTGTGATGCACCCCAGCAAAGTGGATGCTCCATACTCTGCTTCCAGACCCCTGTGAAGCTAGAGCCCCAGCACTGCTGCAGAGTAGCCAAATGGCTCCAAGGCCAAGCTTACCAGTAGGGAGAGTCAACAAAGTATTACCTCCATCTACTTCCATCTTCCTAATCATACATACTTGCATCTGATTGGCTGAGAATAAATCACATCATGCATCCTAGTTGCAGGGGAGTCTGGGAAATGTAGTTTTTAAGCTTTCTAGTCTTTGCAACTCAAGTAGGAATTAAGCAGGGCAGAATGGGTGTTGGGTACCAATGGATGTTGAGAATCAATACGCCACACCAGGGTTGTCCCATAGGCAGGGCTCCCTGCAGGATATGGGACGGAGCTTCTGGATGGAACTGATGATGTTCTCTGTGTGACTGCTATGTGCTCACGTGAACAGCAGTGTGTGCACATGGCTGGATGCCAAACTCCCTGGTCCTCCTCTGCCTCCACAGAACTGTGAGCATGACTGCTGTGCAACACACCCTCTGGAAATGCCTTTCTCTGCATTTTATGTGCTAGGTGGAGTGGGCGATGTGGCATGGCACGAGCGACTCTGCACAGAGATTTTGGCTGCCTTTTGCCAATGACAAGGTGAGACATTGAGCACGCGTCCTCTTTTGTAAATGAAGGGGCTGGCCAAGCCTCCTCTTACACTTAGCAACCTCTGAATTTATAAGAAACAGACTCACATGTGGTCACTTCATTCCAGAGCAACACTGGAGAAATAACATATTTCTTTTCAATTTCAATGTTGTCAAAACCACAATATCTGGGTCTGCATGGTTTCTGGTAAAACAGAGGCTATTAAAACTATGTCAGTGCAAACGTGGACATAAATAGATAATAAATCTTGGTAGGTATATAGGACTGCTATATTTGGATTCAAACCTGTTAACCCTCACAAGATAAAGTTCACTTTGATGGCTCAGCTTCCCAAACTGGGCAAAGGTTCAGAAATGGAAGTTCTGTGGATTTCATTGCTAAGAAAACAGAAAGTAGAAGTAGCTAAGTAAGAGTGGCAACACTGTTGCTGAATTTCACCCCCTTAGTGGAGGTCAGGCATGAATTCCTGGATTCTATTAACCTGACATTAAGGGCCTAGAGCCACTTTAAAAAGGTGAATATGCATACAAAGACCAGTGTGTAAGGGCGAACATTTAGATACTGTTTAAGAGCTCCTAGCAGCTGAGGTGACCTTTCTAAGTATAAGCAGGCCCTGGCTGAAGAAAGCCCAAATATGTAAACGTTTGATCAGGGAGTTTATGTGAGAATATTTACATGGGAAAATCACAAGTATCATAGCAGCTAGCTTTTTCCTGCATTTTACACAGATAAGTCTTGGCTCACTAGAAATCCATCCTTTATGGGGCATGAACTTCTAGATCAGGCAAATCTCTTCTCTAGCCAGGAATGTACGTTTTCTTTGTTGCTTATGGTGTTCACTGTTTATTTTCTTTGCTGGGTTAAGAAGAGCCTTAGACTAGCTGGGAATGAAGTCAAAGTGGGAAGGCTTTAGAAGGGGTGGATCCTGATGGACATCTGATTGTCAGTCCTCCGTGGTCCCCCCTGGTCCTTAGCCACCTGTACATCCCGCTCACCTCCTAATGGTGATGCTCTGTGGCTCAGTTCCTCCTCACTCCTGTCCATCCCCTCTTTCCCCCTTTCTCTCTTAAGCAATCTGTGTTGTGTTTCCTGAAAAGATTTTCCCAGTGCTTCAGCATCTTTGACATTTGACTGAACTAGCTTTGAAGCTGTCCAGCTTAGCTTAGCTTCTGAGTCCTGATCAGTTCCTAATTATTGATCCATCACTTGACTGAATCCCTTCTCTTTCTCCTCTACCCCCCTCCACACCCACTCATGGAAATGGGTAGGTCTTGGCTGGGCCAGGAGTTGGGGGACCTGGACCAATGTGAGCAGTTTCTCATGCAGGGCAGCGAGGATGCCACAGGACCAGTGAAAAGGGGACAAAGCAGGGGCCTATAGGTTCCCCAAATCAAAGGAGCCATCACAGATGTTGAAGGTCAGAGACTAGACAGGGAGATAAGAAGAGAGCGACCTGAAGTGCAGGCCCTGGGGGCTGGCTGGAGCAGGGTTACTCCTTTGTGTTAACCAGAGCGAGTGGGAATGCTCAGCTTGATATACAGACCAGGATGAATTAATAGTATCTACTGTGATTTCAGCCCTGTGTGTGTGTGTGTGTGTGTGTGTGTGTGTGTGTGTGTGTGTGTACCTATGTGCAACATGAAGCTTAAGACACAGTCTTTAGTGATAGTTTCTAATCCATTTAGAAAAATGCAAAGAACCCATAAAACATGGCCAGCCATGTATTAAGTGCTAAATTATGGTGGTCAGAGAACTACACTAGTAATGAGGATGCCCCATTCTAACTCCCCATCTGCTCCTTAACTTGGCTGCCTGGGCCTCGATTTGTTATTCTGCAATGTGAAGAGATGGGACTAAACCACTTAAGGAAAAACAAAGGAAAATAAATTAGAAGGAAGATAATATAGATACAGAAATGCACACAGAACATGTGAATTTCCACAAAGTAAACACTGGAGTTTATGTTGCCAATATCACCCAGGTCAAGACTTAGAATAATGCCTGCACCCAGAGGCCACCCTTGATTCCCCCACCCTTAGTTGCCCCCTCGTTCTCTCTAGACAAAATTGCTGTGATCTTCGCAGTTTTGAAGTCTCTTTCAGCTCTAGATATGACCATCAGGAATGGAAGATCTCCACGGCCCTGGACAAAGCTGTTAAAGACTGGAACTCTATGTTATCTGCTGCTGCTGCTGCTGCTAAGTCGCTTCAGTCGTGTCTGACTTTGTGCGACCCCAAAGATGGCAGCCCAACAGGCTCCGCAGTCCCTGGGATTCTCCAGGCAAGAATACTGGAGTGATTTGCCATTTCCTTCTCCAATGCATGAAAGTGAAAAGTGAAAGTGAAGTCGCTCAGTCGTGTCCGACTCTTCGCGACCCCGTGGACTGCAGCCCACCAGGCTCCTCCGTCCATGGGAGTTTCCAGGCAAGAGTACTAGAGTGGGGTGCCATTGCCTTCTCCGCTATGTTATCTAAGTTCTCTAAAATAGTTTTGCAATAGCAACTAGGGCCTGGATTGCTCTTTTGGTCATCAGGACTCTAATTTTTTTTTTTTTTTTAACAACTGAGGATGATCAACCAAGTTTCTATATCTGCTCTTTCCCCTGTGTACTTGGCAGTATGGTTTTGAGGTTGTTCTGTGGGTCAGAAAATTCCTGCTTTCATCCCAAAGCCCAAGACTGACAGTACAGAGCTATTTTTTTCTGGTGGTTCAGAACTGAGCTGGGTGGGTACGTGATGGTGCTAAGCTGTTCCTTGGGGCTGCCAAGCTGTGACTTGGCCTGTGTACTTATACCCGTAAAAGGTTGTTTCAAGCACAGAAAGAGGGCAAGCATCGTGATTAAACACACACACACACACACACACACAGAAAGCATGGCCACCAGCATAATATCTACATCATCACCCATTCAAGCCACGTTTGCAAAAGGAAATGGATTTGAAAATTCTTTGAATGGAAAAAATGGGGCTGGATACTGTTCAGAGACAAACAAGTACATGAAGTTTTACTGAAAAGCTGGTTTCCAGCGAGACTTAGGATCATTTCACTGTGGCTTTCACCGTATTAGAGGTTTCTACCCTCCTTCAGTTGCTGATGCAAATGGGACTTCTAATAATTCACGGAGACGCGAGTGACCTTCTGTCCATCCTCATCCACTCATCAGTTCTGCCTGCCTCCATCGTATCACGTGTGCTTCCTGTCCCAGCCCTTGAGCACATCTGCTTGCACACTCACACATGTCTCCACACCTATGCATGTGTACGTGGTACCCCCCCTCCACTCCAGCTCCCACTACTTCTGCCCACCATCGGATGTGGCCTGACCCTCAGCCTGCTGGTTGGGAAAATGTGTTGAAGAAGCCCATCCTTGGGGTTCTCTTTTGACCCCAAAACGTGGAAAAACGTGGCCTCTGATGAGCTGAAGCCCACACACCATTCCCTGCCTCCTGGGATTTAAATAATTCTCACCACATGGCATCTTTCATGGGGATGGGTCACTTGCGGCGCTGAAGAAGGTGGTTACTTATGTGGCCTGATTTGAGGAGGGGGTTGTGCTTCGTTGCTTCCATCTATCCTCTTTTCTCCATCCCACCTGCCGGTCACAGTCACCAAAGTCCCTTTGGTTGTCCTCATTCCTACAGGCTGTGAAAGATTTTAGGTTATCAGGAGTTTCTTGTTAAGAGGGAAGTGTTCAAGTCATTATGACCTCGTGAACTGTAGCCCGTCAGGCTCCTCTCTCCATGGGATTTCCCATGCAAGAATACTGGAGTAGGTAGCCCTTCCCTTCTCCAGGGGATCTTCCCAACCCAGGGTTTGAATCCCGTCTTCTGCATTGCTGGGCAGATTCTTTACTGCTGAGCCACCAGGGAAGCCCTTATGAGCTGATACCTAGTAGCAATCAGACAGCATGTGTGAGGGGGTGGAGAGACGGCATGCTAGAGGGCTGAGCACTGTTTTGCTTCCTAATGGGAAGTCCAGTTTCCAGGCAAGACCTGGTTACAGGTCAAAGTGCTCTTTCAAAGGGCTGAGAACTCACAGGTCGTGGGACGCAGGCTTTGTAGAAGGTGTTGCTAAAGGTACTAGTGATCATCAGCTTAGTGCCCATTGCAGGTGGTTTCCTGTCTGTTTATGACTTGGTGCTTCTCTGCTACGAGGAAGGAGCTGCATTCTCCTGGCACAGTCCTGGGTCTAGACCGTGACCTTTAGGGACACACCGAAGCTTGTTCAGTGTCCCTGATTTGCACAAAGGAGAGTGCCTCCTAGTACCAAAACGGCGCTGCAGAAATGGGGAATCCGTCAAGCAGCATAACCTCCCGGTGGGCCCGAGGCCAGCCTTTCCAACAACTGGAGGGTTTTTAGCAGAAGGAAAGCAAAGTAGTCCTTGAATGGGAGTCCATGCAAGACTGCAAATGAAAATACAGAGTGAAACTTGATCAAACCTGGCGCTCCTCTCCCAGGCTTCCTCGGGGTAGAGGAGATTGCTATAGACTGGAAAATGTAATTTCAAGGGGGCCTGGAGAGAGACAGCAATAAAGACCAGTTTGTTTTATTGCACGTTTGGAGGGGAAAGGCTTAGGAAGTGCCTTAATGGATGAAATGAGAGATGGTTCTAGAGGACAGAGCCTGATAAAAGGAAGGTGGCCTGAGCTCTCAACAGGAGAGGTCATGCCTCTTTAATTTGGTGGAATTCATGAAGGTTTTACTGTAACTGCAGCCCAGCAGAAATCACGGGCTGTTCCAGTTTCTCTTTATCGGTGCTGATGAAGCAGAGATGAAAAAAGGCTGTAGCTAGAAGCAGAGATGAAAAAAGGCTGTAGCTAGTTGTCAAATAAACAGTGGTATGCTGGTCAGGAGCCCCAGGGGCTATAACCAGGGGCTCTGGGGGTGGGGTGGAGGCAAGGTATGGTCCATCATGTTTGCTGTTTTCTTTGGTGTAAATGCTCCTACTGTGGCTGATTTCAAGCTTCCAAGGTGATGTCACTGAACACAGATTTGGGAAGAGATATATGCAGAGTGGGTTCTCATGAGCCTTTATACCGCAGCTCCGGCACAGCCCTGCTTCAACAACCCAGGCAGTTCTTTCTGTGCCTTTGATGTGGCGTGAAAAGGGAAGAGGAGGATGGCTCCTATGGTTGCCCTTCCTCTGACAGGACTGAGAACCTGCTTCGGGATGGCATGCCAAGCTGTTTGAGGTGGCACGAGACTAGGGCGGGGCGGGAGAAGGAAGGGGGCGGAGGTGCGGGGTGGGATGGGGGACCAGGTACAGGCCACTTGCTCCCAAAGCTGTGATTTAAAATTCTAATGTTTTCAAATGGTTCCCGAGGCATTGGAAATGTTTCAGAGAAATTCCAGGAAGCCCAGAGGATTCTGTACAACACACTGTTTGAATGGCAAAAGAATATTGGGTCTTTAGGGAAAAGTGCCCATTATTGGAAACGGACTCTTTTTAATGATGTGTGTGCTGACCCGGGGTAACCGGATCAACAGGGGTCACAGGGTCGTCCCTCTTGTAGCTGGTGAAGATTGCTTAGAAAGGACTGGCTGTTTCTGCCCTTGGAACTCGTTACCCTTACTCCATATGTCTTGCATTTTTTTCTTTTTTTTTAAAAAACCAGACCTGAATTAAAATGTTCTGTCCTATTACCACGAAAAGGACAATCATACCTGTCAGATGGAGAGTGCTATGTTTGGTCCATTTATGGGGCGCCTTTCCTTTGAGTGTAGGGTTTCACCTCTTTGGGCCTCAGAGTACTGACAAGCAGCCCTCTCTGCTCCCCAGCAGCCACCAGAAAGGCACATCAACTGCAGGTCCCTTGATCCTTCCATGGAGCTGGCCTGCGCTTGGGGTGTTTGAGGCAGATTCTGACTGAACAGTGTTTTCTGTAGCTAATGAATAAATCGATGATTACAATCCTCAAATACAAACACCCACATCTCCACCTCCTCTTTAAAAAAAACCCATTAAAAAACTATAAAAAAGGAAAATCTACAGTTTAATGGCTTATTCCTGCTTGCTATTTCCCTCAAGCCTATACCATGCTTAGTGGAAACTTAATGTCTTTTATTTCTTGGGTCTATTTTTTATTATTTTTAACAAATTGGAGTATAATCACTTTACGATGTTGTGTTAGTTTCTGCCATACAACAGCGTGAATCAGCCCCATGTGTACATGTATCCCCTTCCTCTTGAACCTCCCTCCCACCCCATCCCATCCCACCCCTGTAGGTCATTGCAGCTCACTGAGTGAGCTCCCTGTGTTATATAGCACCTTCCCACTAGCTAGCCATTTCACACATGCTGGTGTATATATGTCAATGTTCCTCTCTCAGTTCATCCCATCTTTATCTTTTAAATCTAATGCCTGGAAAACTAGGAAGTTCCTTAGGCAGTTTATTCTACATATATTTAATTCTTTTTGTTGTTATTCAGTCACTAAATCATATCCACCTCTTTGCAACCCCAAGGACTACAGCATGCCAGGCTTCTCTGTCCTCCGCTATCTCCCGGAGTTTGCTCAGTCTCATGTCCGTTGAGTTGATGATGCCATCCCACCGTTTTATCTTCTGTTGCCCCCTTCTCCTCCTGCCCTTAATCTTTCCCAGCCTCAGGGTCTTTTCCAGTGAGTCAGCTCTTCACATCAGGTGGCCAAAGTATTGGGGCTTCAGCTTCAGCATCAGTCCTTCCAACGAATATTCAAGGTTGATTTCCTTTATGATGGGCTGGTTTGACCTCTTTGCTGTCCAAGGGACTCTTAAGAGTCTTCTCCAGCACCACAACTTGAAAGCATCAATTCTTTGGCTCTCAGCCTTCTTTCTAGTCCAACTCTCACATCCATACATGACTACTGGAAAACCATAGCTTTGACTATATGGACCTTTTCTATTAATTAGTGCTGGAAAAATTGATAGGATCTGGTTTCAAGATACGTGCTATTTAATAAGGAATGTAGTGTCTAGAAGGAGTTGAAACTCAAGCCAGGAGGCAGTAGGGAGGCATGGGCAGTTTTTCATCAGAGGCAGATACAGAGATGTGCTCTTGGAAAGCAGTGTGGGAAAGATGGGTTGAAAAGTGAGATTGTGAGAAACATACGTCCAAGGTTCAGAATAGGGGTCACAACACACCATGCAGGTGGAGACGGTGAGATGGGACGAGAGGAGCTGAAGAGGGGGTGAGAGGTCTCACCCAGAGAAACATAAATGTGAAGAGGAACTATTTTGAGGGCAGGATGATGAGTTCAACTGAATTGTCAAGCTTGAAGGGAAGTGGGAAGAGACTGATATTTTCTCCATGGGTTTCTGCTGTTTCTGCACATCTCTTGAGCAGAGGTGCTGATGACTTTGGTTCCAGACTCTTTTTTCAAGGATTTTGTCTGGTGAACAGACTTGGAAGATAGAGACAGTGTGTTCTTCTGGAGCACAAGCTAAGTTTGTTTACTGTCCAGTAAAATAATGTCTACCTCAAAGGTCAGGCAGCTTTGTAGTCCAGTGTGGAAATGAAGCTCATACTACCCGCTGTGCTGTACCAGCAATAATGTCCTTGGTCTCTGACTTGGGAGTCTCGTGTCTTCTTCTAGCATTCAGAAAACTGTGGCAGGCTCATGGGTTTGCTTGCAATTAGTGCAAAACCTCAGACCCTCTGTAGTTCTGGAATAGACGTTTAAGTCTAAGTAGACTTTGCATATCATTTAATTGAATTTTCTTGGATTAGGGATGAGGAAATTGAAGGCAAGGTGACTTATTCCAGGACACAGAGCAAGTTGGTGGAGGAGGGGCCCTCTGAAGGCCAGGCAGGCTTCTGATGTAGGAGTGGTGAGGACGTCCTGGTTAAAGGACCTGCTCCCAGCAAAGGTACAGAGAGCCCTCTGGTCGCTGTGGGTAGTGGGAGATGGAGAGACAAGATTGGCCCAGATTGTGGAGAGTCTTGAATGAGCAACTAAGGGGAGCTTGAGATGGTTTTAGAGGAGGAAAAGGAGATATAATAAGACATTTGAAGTGGCAAGAAGATGAGGGCTTCAGCTGGTTCCCGGAAGGTCATGGGAGGAGGGAAAGGCGGCACTGGCTTGAGTCCTGCTTCCCTCTTTCCTTTCATCCTGGCTACATGCCGGCAGTTTTGTATTCGTTATCTAGTACTTCTCCTCATTTGTGGTCTTAACACAATTTAAAATACTTCAGCCTGAACTATTAGACATAAATGTGTGGACTGGATGGTTATCACCCACACTCTAGTGGAAATCAATCGCTCAGTTTGGGAAGAAACACCCAGAGGTGATCAGTTAGTATTTGGAACACCATTCCCCAAGGGTGCTCTCTATAAGTAGGTACTGTAGGCTTTAGTTATCTTTGTTGTCGTTGTTGCTGTTTATGCACTTAGTTGAGTCAGACTTGTTGTGACCCCATGGACTACAGCCTACCAGGCTCCTCTGTCCATGGGAAGTCCCAGGCAAGAATACTGGAGCTGGTTGCCATTCTCTTCTCCAGGGGATCTTCTTCTTGGATCTTCCCGCGGATCCAACCCATGTCTCCTGCATTAGTGGGTGTATTCTTTACCACTGAGCCACCATGGAAGCCCCTTAGTTATCTTTCAGTTCAGTTCAGTTCAGTTGCTCAGTCATGTCCGACTCTTTGAGACCCCATAGACTGCAGTACGCCAGGCTTCCGGACAATCAAAACCAGGGCTGTTGTTCATAGCATAATGGATGAGGGAAATTGCCTCCCATTGGTGAATTATGTGTTCGATGTCTGGAGACTGGCCTGTTGTATGAAACCAGCATCTCCCCACTGTGTCAGCGTGTAGAGGAATGTGCAGGGAGTTCAACAGTCTACACCCAAGCTTGATTCTGAGCCGGCCCAGTCCAGGTGGTGCTTTGGAGGAATCTTACTGCCTGTGTCTAAGGAGTGACCTTGGGCATGACTTTGAATGACACCAACCTTTCATGCAAGTGCCACTGAAGCACCTGAAAACAGGACAACTGATACACACTGGACCACACAGGTGGTCCAGTGGTTAAGACTCTGAGCTCCCAATGCAGGGGCCCAGGTTTGATGCCTGCTCAGGGGACTAGATCCCACATGCCTGAAGATCCCATGTGCAGTCAAATAAATAAATTGACTGGAATGGTCAAATAAATAAATAGATATTTTTTTGAAAAAGAGTGAACAGCTGACACTTCCTCAAGTTTGAAGAAGAGCTCTGTGACTGTTTTTCTGCCTCTTTGCTAATAAATGTTTGTATCTGGGCCACAATCAGGCTGAAACTAACTTTCACTTTAACCTAGAAGGGAGGTTATGGGGAGGAAACCCTAGCCCTATTTACATCTCATTGTTGGAGACTATTGATATGTGGACTAGACCTTGATGTTGGGAAAGATTGAGGGCAGGAGGAGAAGGGGATGACAGAGGATGAGATGGTTGGATGGCATCAGTGACTCAATGGACATGAGTTTGAGTAAACTGCAAGAGATAATGAAGGACAGGGAAGCCTGATGTGCTGCAGTCCATGGGGTCGCAAAGAGTCAGAGAGGCCACAAAGAGTCAGAAATGACTGAGCAACTGAACAACAACTGATATTAGACCAAAAGAACCTCATAATTGAGAATAACCAGATTATCAGTTTGCAGTGCTCCCCTTTGAGGTAGATATTACCAATACCTTCATAGTCCAGGTGAGAAAACAGGCCTGGAGAAGGGGACCAGCTTGCCCAAGGCCACACAGCTAGGAAACGCAAGTTCCAAGGTTCAAAATGTCACCTTCACTTGTTCTGCTAAAGCAAAATGTATCTGTCATTCCTTCCTCATCATGAAAATTTAATTCGTAGCAAGGAAGGAGTGGAGATTTGCTATTTAAAATACATGACTGTCAAAGGTCTATATTTTTAGAATTCATTGCTGGAGGGCAGATGAAGTTGTGCACAGGACAGGCCCTCCGGCTTTCACTCATCTCTTCCAGCCCTAGGGGATCCAAATATAGATTTTTAACATTGGTGCCTTTCCCTCTGGCTTATTCTGATCTTATTTTAAGGGCAAAGAAGAACGCTGAGCTTGGCTTGGCTAAAATTGGAATTTACCTGCCTGGTGTGTTTTCCTCTCATAAGTTAATGTTAGTCTTGGTTCTCTGAAGGTAGATTGATGAGTCCTCTAACTTTCACTGTAGGTGGTAGATGCCTCTCAAGAGCTAGTTTCCTTTTTTCCTTGATAAGCTTGGTCTAAGCCAGCCATGGAAGTTCTATCCTTCTTTGCTAGTGAATGATTTATGGGAACATATGTAACCTAGTCCTGGCCAATAACGGGGAGTTTGTGAGGGATTTTGGGAAAGATTTTCCTTCCTGATAAAAGGCACAGAACATTATGGGAAGAAAGCCCTTTGCTCCCACCCTCTTCCTTCTTGCACAGATAGGACACTGTCATGTGAGGATATGATGTCTGGTACTACAGCAGTCATCTTGTGACCATGAGGGTCACTAACTTGTGAGGATGGCAGGACAGAGGAAAGATAGAAAGAGCTAGGGTCTTTGGTGGCATTGTTGAACTACCTAACCAACTCTGAGAAGGCTAACCCGCAGCCCAGTTGTGGGAAACTAGTAGTTTAAATCATTTTCAGTTGAATATTCTGTTACTTGTGGCTGAGAGCATTTATAAATGAATAATTGTTCATTAGTAAGGAACAAATCAAGGGAAGAGTGACTAATTCTCTGAAAGAATAGTCACCTCTGATGAAAGATATGTCCTGAGACCTTGATTAATCCCATATTCGTGAATCAATGATAGGCCCAGCAATAAAGCATTGCTAAAACATTGAAGAGACTTCTTGTCCTAATAAGGAATATTTTGGCTGAAAATGACTGTAAACAAAATCGATGAAAAGAGTGTATTGACCTAGTAAGTAAAAGATGGAGATATGGCTTGATCCAGGGCTCAATGATGTTATTAAGCCTTAGTTTCTCTCTGTCACTCAATTCTGCTCTTCTTAGAGCTGACTAAAGGCTCCAAGTGGCAGCAAAAATGCTGTCATCAGTTTCAGGTCCACAGTCTCCATTGTTCAAGTCCAGCACTGAAAGGATAAGTTCCTTCAAGGGTCCCAGCAAGGCTCATTGTTTCCATTGACTCCAGCAGGCTGTGTGATCCCCAAGGAATGTGATGCTTTGATTTAAGCCTCAGTCACCTGTCCAGCCTTGGTGCATGGGTAGAGTCAACCTCACCTGAAAGAGCATAGGCTGCACATGAAGAAAGCCTGCTTTTCCCAAGAAATTGGGACTGTTACCAGAAGATGAATAGGAATTGAATGGCAAAAAACTACAGAGGTCCACTCTGCCCCTTAAAATCTTTTAGCAAGTTTGTTTTCTGCTATTTCTTCAATATTCTTGTTTTTACATAACATGCACTTTTACAAATTCCATCATAAGCATTCCTTTTCAGTGTCAGTTTTCTTGAAGTTTCTTACGTGCTGAGCAGAAAACCGGCCATAGATATGAATGCAGAGAGGACTCCTAAGACCCTCATCAGCATAAAGGTGCACCAATTAAAATTCATACCTTGGAAATTTACAAATTAGCACAGGGCATGCAGCTTCTGGCTTTGCTCTTAAGTTGTTGGAAGGATAAGTTTATAAAGTGACAAAGAATTTCAGTGATGGACATTCTACTGTGAGTGACAAAAGACCGGGAAAGATGGCAGATGGTGGAGTGAGCCTATTTGCGACTCAACTTCTCACAATTTAGTAGAAAACAATGAACGCCTCTCTCCCTGACAGCTGTGACAAAGCCTGGGGTATGTCTGAGGGAGGCCACTGAAGACCCTCAGGAACTGATGAAGACAGTGGTGTAACCTGTAGTGCTGCATCTTCTGGAATGTGGGACTCACTGCTGTTGCTGTGTCCAACTCGTTGCAACCCCATGGACTGTAGCCTGCCAGGCTCCTCTGTCCATGGGATTTCTCAGACAAGAATTCTGGAGTGGATTGCCATTTCTTACTTGGGGGGGGGGTCTTCCCAGCCCAGGGATCAAACCCATGTCTCCCACTTGGCAGGCAGATTCTTTACCACTGGGTTCATCTGGGTAACCCCTTATGGGGCTCACACCAGGGGGAAAATACATTGTGACATTACATGCAACACAAGTAAGGACTTCCTCACTTTAATAGCTATTAAAGTATAAATATATACTTATATATATTCACTTATAAATAAGTTAAAAAACCTCACACAGCTAGCACACCAGGCTTTGATTTTTGGGTGTTGCTGCAGAAAAAGAGACTGAAGCAAGTAGCTCTCAGGTGTCCAACATGGGCAGACCTTGTGAGTTGTGGTCACAAATCCTAGGGGGAAGATGGTACTCTTGCTGGGGTTTGGGAAGATAGACTGCAAAGGCTGATGTTTAGGAAACAGGACTCCTCAAAGTCCTTTCACGTTAAAAATGTTGTTTGCCATTGTATTCATTTTCTATTGCTGTATAACAAATCACCATATATTTAGCAGTTAAAACAACATCCGTTGCACCCTTGCTATGGGTCAGGATACTGGGCATGGCTTAACTGGGTCTTCTGCTGAGAGTCTCCTTTGGCTGCAGTCAGGGTGCCCACCGGGCTTCTTCTCTTCTGGAGCTTAGGATTCACTTCCAAGCTTGTGGGGTTGTTGGTAGAATTCAGCTCCTTGTGGTTGTAGGATTGATGTGTCTGCTTTCTTGCTGGCTGTCAGCTAAAGGTCACCTGAAGTGAGTGCCTTGTCATGTGGCTCCCTCACTGGCCCACCTAAAATGTGGCAGTGCCTTTCTTCAAGGCTAGTCATCAAGCAAAAGAAAATCTCTCCCTTCTGTCTGCTGAGACAGAGTCTTATTTGTTGTTCAATCACTAAGTTGTGTTTGACTCTTTGGGACCCCATAGACTGCAGCATCCCGGGCTTCCCTGTCCTTCATTATCCCCCGGTGTTTGCTCAAACTCATGTCCATTGAGTTTGTCTTCCCCTTCTCCTCCTGTCTTCAATCTTTTCCAGCATCAGGGTCTTTTCCAATGACTTGGCTCTTTGCATCAGGTGTCCAGTATAGGACAGAAGTACAGGAGCTTCAGCTTCAGCATCAGTCCTTGCAGTGAATATTCAGGGTTGATTTCCTGAGTAATTTAGTTATAGGAGTGACTATATCATAACCTTTGCTATCTAACATGATCCAATCAAGGGAGAGACATCTCATCATATTTACTGGTCCTACCTACTCAAGGCGAGGGACTGTGCTGGGTGTGGATACCCAGGGGCAGGAATCTGGGACCATGTTGGAATTCTGCCTTGATTTTTCACTGTGATGGCTAATTTGTTTTGTCAACTTGGCTGTGCCAGAGGGTACCCAGATATTTGGATACTACTCAGGGTGTGTCTGTGAGGATGTCTCTGGATGATGTATACTACAGATAGCTCTTTACCCCGTTGGTGCCCCAGTGATTATGTGTGTGTGTATGCTCAGTGGTGTCTGACTCTAGACCCCATGCACTGTAGCCCACAAGGCTCCTCTGTGCATGGAATTCTCCGGGCAAGAATACTGGAGCAGGTTGCCGTTTCTTCCTCCAGGGGATTTTCCCGACCCAGGGATCAAACCCTCATCTCTGTGTCTCCTGCACGGGCAGGTGGATTCTTTATTATTGTGCCACCTGGATATGGAGGATAAAAAATCAAGCCTCAGAAGAACCAATGCTGTATTTTCCATTCAGAGTCTGTGACTGAAGGCAGAAGATAGAGGTCCCAGCTCAAAGACAGTCAGGCAGAAAGAAAGAGGTTTTTCTCACTCAGGCTTCTATTCTATCCCACCTTACTGGATTGAGTGAGGTCCACCCATATTGGGGTTCTCCTGGTTCTGGCCCCAAGATTCTGGTTGAATATGAGCAGCCCCCGAAGGCTGTTTATCCCTTGATCTCTTTTGCCTTTGTACTTGACTGTTCTAATTTGTCCGATAGAATTTGAAACTTTTGACCAAAATGTTTGGCTTCTCTATTTACGATCACCCTCAAACACTAAGTGATCATTCTATGTGAACCTCTGGGTATAGAGAGCTTTCCCAATGGTCCACAGGATGCTGGAACAGGCAGGCCCCAGAGATTTCTTGGTGAAACTCTAGGGGTACAGGCAGGAGGCTGAATCCTGCAGGTATTAGGTAAAGGACGCACAGGCAGCCCAGGTGGGCATGACTAGGGAAGCTTGGAATCAGGCTGGCTCTGTGGCCTTGTGACCCACACAGCTGCCCCATGCTTAGAAAAGGCCCACATCTAGTTTAAGTCTCTACTCTTGTCATCTTGACATTCTTGATAACTTTTGAACAAGGGATCTTGTATTTTCATTTAGCCCTGGGACCCAGATACTTTGTAGTCTGTCTTGCATAGATTTGTATTGTGTGGCTTGTAGGAGTCAGGTAAAACAGCATGAAAAAATGGGGGAAATAGAAATTTGCTGTATGACACAGGGAGCACAAATCAGGTAATCTGTGACAACCTAGGGGGGTGGGTTGGGGTGGGAGGTGGGAGGGAGGTTTAAAAGAGAGGGGACATTTGTATATCCATGGCTGATTTGTGTTGATGTAAGGCAGAAACCAATACAATATTGTGAAGAAATTATCCTTCAATTAAAAATAAATTTAAATTAAAAATGGGAGAAATATGTGAGGTGGGATGAGTACTTTTACAACCTGAAAACTGGGCTCATGTCTGTAGTGACAGAGATGTCTGGGTGTTTCTGTGGGCCTGGGGACAAGCTGCTGAGGTGTCCTGCCTGGGATTACTAGTTTAGGGTGAAGCAAAAAGAACTTGGGCTTGCTGTGTGGCACTAGTGGTAAAGAACCCTTGCCTGCCAGTGCAGGAGACATAAGAGATGCAGGTTTGATCCCTGGGTCAGGAAAATCTTCTGGAGGAGGGCATGGCAACCCACTCCAGGATTCTTGCCTGGAGAATCCCATGGACAGAGGAACCTCGTGGGATACAGTCCATAGGATCGCAAAGAGTCAGACATGACTGAGATGACTCAGCACGGCAGCACAAAGGGAACTCAAAAGGGGCCTATGGTTTGATGAGGAATAAAGACCCCTAAAGAGAAGTATAATAGAGAGCCATGTGGTGAGCCCAGGGATTGTGGAAAAGTGCAGGAGTGATCTCTACCCACCCTGGTGAAGGGGGATGGGAGAGTGAATTCCCTGAAGGCGGTGAGTCCAGAGCCAAGTGTTAAAGGATGAACAGAAGACAGGCTAGCAGTGGGTGGGAATGTAGCAGTGTGTGTGTGTGTGTGTGTGTGTGTGTGCATACATGCACTGGGGCAGGGAAACTATTCTAGGCAGAGGTAACCCCATGAACAAAAACATGGAAGTAAGAGAACCATGACACCTGAGCTCTATAAGCATCTTGTAAATGCCATTCTATGGGCAGAAGAAATGCAATTGGGAGGGCTGATGGTGGGGCCGCTGGCAGCCTGGTTGTGAATGATTGAGACATCACCCTGTAAGTGGTGAGGAATGACCCACATTATACAGCAATGGAGACTGAATCTGCACTAACATGCCCACGTTTACATAGTTAATAGCAAAACTGGCTTGCCAATCCAGGTCTGGCCGAGTCTCAACTAGTGTTGTCAGATTTAGCAAATAAAGATAGAGGATGCCCAGTTAAATGTGGATTTCAGACAGACAAGATGTAACTTTTTAGGGTGTATGTTCCATGCATTATTTTGGAAAAATGCGTGGCGTGCTAAGTCCCTTCAGTCGTGTCCGACTCTTTGTGACCCCATGAACTGTAGCCCACTAGGCTCCTGTCCATGGGATTCTCCAGGCAAGAATACTGGAGTGGGTTGCCATGCCCTCTTCCAGGGGATCTTCCTGACCCAGAGATTGAATCTGTGTCTCCTTGCAGGGGCATTCTTAACTGCTGAGCCAAAGGGGAAGCCCATTTTTTATATACTTAAAATTATTTGTTGTTCATACAACATTCAAATTCAAGTGGAAACCTAAATCTGGCAACCCTCCTCCCAAACCCTTGTTCTTCCTCCTGTTCCTTGGAGGTCCACCGCTCCTCCATCCAAGAAAAGATCCATGAGAGATGTGGGAGAATAAAACATGAGATGAGGAGAAATAAATGTCCAGAATATGCAGAATTGCAGCTAAGCAGAATAAACATCTTTCCCGGTTGCCTATGTCAGGGGCTTGGGGCTTAAATTAACCAGAGAGAGGGTCAACCGTCTCATTATCTGAATGCTAAACAGGGGTTTCTCTAACTTCGTGCACATATGGGAGGACAGTGAGTGAGTGAGTGAGTGAGTCGCTCAGTCGTGTCCCACTCATTGCGAGCCCGTGGACTGTGGCTCACCGGGCTCTTCTGTCCATGGGATTTTCCAGGCAAGAATACTGGAGTGGGTTGCCATTTCTTTCTCCAGGGAATCTTCCCAATCCAGGGATCCAGCCTGTGTTCCCTGCATTGCAGGCAGATTCTTTACTGTCTGAGCCACTAGGGAAGCCCCAAAAGATGAATGATCATTAAATTTTAATGAACTAAAAAGCATGATTATTTATGTAAAACTTAATTCTACTCTTGCAGATAGGGAGGACAGAGAAGCAGGTTATTTGACACTGGGATTATTTTGTCTTTTTTCCCCATCCATTATATTTCAGGAGCTTTAAAATCTTTAAAGACCACCTCAGAGGCCAGTAGAGATATCACTGATAGCTTTAAGCATTTTCTATTGTGTAAAAGAAAAAGAGGAATTCCAAATATGGAAGACCATATTTTCCAGTGCTCCAAGCCACTTTAAATACTCTTCAAAGGAAGTGCCAAAAAGAATAAGAATGAAGGTTTTTTTTTTTTAATGTCTCCCTTATTATGTTCTTGCCTTCTTAAGATCTTAACATGCCTGTGTCAGATGCAAGTAGCTTTTTACTATCATCTTGAAACAGAATCAGGAGACATTGACTCTAGAAAAATGTAGACGACTTTTTTCTTCTCCTCTAAGTAGAAATAGCACATTATGGTTAGCATATGTGTCTCTCCCTTTCATGTGTTCCTTTTGATTACGTGTTCTGTCTCTCTAGGTCTTTGTAGTCGAAAACGTGAGGCTTTGCCTTATAAACACTGCAGTCCTGAAGAAACGTCTTGGCCGGCATTACCCCAAGAAGCGTGTCTGCCTGGTTTATAATTGTCATTGCTGCACGTTTAGGATGGGTGTCGAGAGAGTGCCCATCTCTAGGCTGTATTGCATCCACCCGCCTGGCTGCATTGTGCTGTTCCTTTCCCCCTTGTTTGGAATTGTTTTCGACTGGGCAGGAAAGCGATGACTTCTTGATTCCTGTTCCGGGCAGTGTCGACTCGAGTGACATTCACTACTTGCATTCTTCCTCCACTCACCTGTAAGTCAGGGCTAGTAATATCCCCCCTCTCAGGGTTGTTGTGAGCACCGGACTCCACCTGCATGTACAGCTTGCAGGTTCCTCATGGCTGCCAAAACATATTGCTACCCACTTGGTGGCTTCCAACAGTGAATGCTGATTGTCTCAGAGTTCTGGCAGCTGGAAGTCTGAAGTCAAGGTGTCAGCAGGTCCATGCTTCCTTGGAAGCTTCTAGGGGGTGATCCTTCTCTGCCTTTTTCAGCTTCTGTTGGCATCACTGCCACCTGTTTGGTCGTGATATGACCTTCTTCTCTCTGTGTCTCCAGCTGTCCTTTCCTGCCTCTTACAAGGACACCTTCACCAGGTTAGCACCCACTTGAATCCAGCACTATCTCACCTTTTTCATCTGCCAAGACCCTATTTCCAAATAACATCCCGTTCTAAGGTTCCTGGAGGACATGAGTGTTTGGAGGGCAGTATTTCACCCACACTACACAGCTTCTCGAACAGTGCTGGGCTTCAAAGAAGCTCCCTGTTCCATCTCTACCATCTGGGCACAGGTTAACTAAGCCAGGATTTTATGTAACTTTCTCAGTCCCTCTAAAGAATAGGCTATTTACACATGGCCCCAGAAAATGCCTTATAGAGCCACTGGCCAGTTGGTTCCTCTGCCAGTTGGTCCGTGCCAGACGCTGGGAGCCAGGGACAGGGTGACCGACATCCCAGCCCTTCAGGAGGCCACGGTCTAGTGGAGGAGAGTGACATGTAAATAAGCAATTACAATGCTCCTATTTATTAGGCTGGCGTGTGTCCAGGACTCCATCCAGAACAATGCTTCCAGAGCTGTTGGCTTCACATGTGGTTCCAGGAGCCAACTCTACCCCGGCTTTCCCTGCGGCTCCTTGGGCCTCGCCCTCCTGCCCCCGCAGACGGGGCTGGAAGGTTACTTTCAGGTTAATCTCAGTCATCGCATTTATTCAGACCCTTGTCGACTCGGTGATTTTGCCCTTTATCTTTATTGGAAGCATCTCAGCTGGCTTGCTGCTCTTTCACTTTTTTCCTTGGTGATGGATTTCTACAACCCCTTTCAAAAGACAAAACAAATTGTTTGTTTAACCTCCCCAGGAATAAGTGGGCCAGGGGTGGCGTGGGAAGGGAAGCGTACTTATTATTCTTGTAGGCAGGCCTTCCTGGGTATTTCCAAAGAGACTCTTGACTGACTCACCTTATTTTATTTTCCCCATTGTATTAAAAAAAAAAAAAAAGGCACCTCTCTGATTCTTCCTTATCCATCCACTTTTCTTTTCTTTCTTTTCTGCCCCGTTCCCCCATCCCATGCTCATCCATTGTAAAATGTGGCCAGTGTGTACTTTCATATGGCTTATTTAAAAAATTTTTAGAGGTCAGTGCATGGGGCTCAGAAGTCACTTCAAATGTCACTTGATGACAGACAAATGACTGTTACTTTATTTAAATGGGATGAGGTGCTATGTTAGAAGTTTAGGTCTGTTGGCAAAGCTCAGAAGAACAAATCTTTTGGGGAAATTCCTAAGGTGATGCTTCTCAAAACCCTGACTGCATTGGAATCACATAAGTGGAGACGCTTGTTAGAAATGCTTAGTCCACCCTGGAGATTCTGATTCCTTAGGCCCAAGGGGAAGGCCCAGTCATGACATGTCTTAGAACCTTCCCAGCTGCCTGACACACAGCTAAGCTTGAGATTCTGATGCCCAGGGTGTGCCCCAGATGCATCAAACCAGACTGTCTGCTGTGAGACCCAGGTATCACTGTTGTTGCTGTTCAGTTCCTAAGTTGTGTTCACCTCGCTGTGACCCCATGGACTGTAGCACACCAGGCTTCTCTGTCCTTCACTATCTCTCAGAGTTTGCTCAAATTTATGTCCATTGCATCAGTGATGCTATCTAACCATCTCATCCTCTGCCACCCCCTTCTCCTTTTGCCTTTCCTGGCATCAGGGTCTTTTCCAATGAGTCAGCTCTTTGCATCAGGTGGCCAAAGTATTGGAGCTTCAGCAACAGACCTTCCAATGAATATTCACAGTTGATTTTGTTTAGGATTGACTGGTTTGATCTTGCAGTCCAAGGGACTCTCAAGAATCTCCTCCAGCACCACAATTCGAAAGTATCAGTTCTTTGGTGCTCAGCCTTCTTTATGGTCTATCTCTCACATTCATATGTGACTACTGGAAAAACTATAGGTTTGACTATATGGATCTTTGTAGGCAAAGTGATGCCTCTGCTTTTTAATACACTGTCTAGTTTTGTCATAGCTTTTCTTCCAAGGAGCAAACGTCTTTTAATTTCATGGCTGCAGTCACCGGCAATCACTCCAGTATTTTTGCTTGGAGAACCCCATGGACAGTATGTGTGAAAAGGCATCACTGAGCTTGGCTTTAAACCTACGCAGGTGATTGCAATGTGTGACCAAGGCTGAGAAGCCCTGCCCAAACTCAGGTTTGAGCTGGAGGGCAGGTTGAAAACACGGTGGGCGCCATCCCTGGACTCCGATGCTGCAGGGGCGAGGTGGAGCAGGGAGGGTGTTGGGGGAAGGTCTGAGAACTGAGATTCCTAACTGATTTCCAGATGTTGCTGCTGCCCCTTGTCTGAGACCACACTCTGGGGATCATGGCCGTAAAGCCAAGTTGCTTTCTCCTAGGTCACGTGTTCTTCTCATTTTCTGCTTCTTCTTGTCACCCTCTCCATCCCCTCTTCCCTTCAGCCCATTCTCATCAACTCAGAGACCCTGGCATTTCTTCTGAGCCCACTGACCCTGGGCTTGTCCTCTGGCCCCTCTGCTGGCATCTTAAGGGGCAATGCAGAGCAGACTTGCAGGAAGAAACACCTGCCTTTTTTGGTTTTCTTTCACTCTGGGTGCAGGTCCAGTGAATTCTCATGGAACCAAATTCCCCCAACATCTACTCCCCTTCCCTGGATGGGGCTGGACTATGTACCAGGGCCCAGTGAGGATCCCAGCTCAGGGATCCAGTCCAGACTAGGGGCCAAGGGGCACCTGAGCCTGCCGCAGGTGTGGGCAGCTGATGGGGAATCCGGAGGAAGATGGAGGGAGGTGGGAGGAAGCTCTGGGCTACAGAAGCTACCAACCTGGAACTTTCAGAAACTGGGAGCCCAGAAACCCTGTATTCATGGGTGTTCTGCAGGGTTTTAGGCAAGTAGCCAGTGATACAATCTGAAAAGGAGCTTGGGACGAGGCGAGGGCTGACCTGGCTGCTGCAAGAAGGAGCTATCTGTCTTTGTCTCTCGCCTCCCCAGGGTGGATAATTTGCCGTCCAGACCTGTGGCCTGGGAGCCACTTAATTTAAAGGACATGATCCTGTGGTTGTTGTAGAGGCTTCTAATATCCTCCCCACTTTCAGCCCATGGGACAGAAGCAGCAAATGTCAAAAGCAACACTCCTGGGGGGAATAGAAGGCTGTCTTTGTTGAGCCCCAGGCTTATCTGACAGCTCACAACAATCTTCAGGCAGTATGGCCACTCCTCCTGTTTCTCTTAGGCCAGATAAGCCTAAGTCCTGAAATCCTTGTGGAGTTATCTGTGGAGGAGGTGGGCTCTGTTTGAGGGGGAGGGATGCTTGGGATGGAGCAGGGCAACCAGGAGGCCAGCTGCACCCCAAAAAGGGACAGGGGAAGACACAGGGGTGTCTCCTGGCTCCCAGGCCAGGGCTGTTCTACTCAGGTTTCCTTTCTGTTAGGGCCTCAGGGTGCCTTAAAGCTGCCATGGCCAGCGTATGGCAGCCTGTGTGGACCTGGGCATGAGATCTGGCTTTACTGTAGGAGAGTCTGTTCTTCTTGAGTGAGCAGTGAGGAAGACATTTCAGAAATCAGGCTCACGGTTCCTACCAAGAAGACTGGAACCTGGGGAAATGGCTGAAGACAGCATCTCTTCTTTACAGTAAGAGGAGATAGGGTTCCACGCTTTTCAAACCCATTTCCCCAGGAAGTCAGAGAAGGAAAGAGAAGGGTGAAACCGGGCTGGAGAGACCCATCTCGTCACTCTGCGCATATCCATTGCGTGCCTCTGCTCCGTGCCCAGGATGGTTGTTTCCCTTGGAGGTTATATTTGTCAGTGTTTATCATGTTAGAAATGCAGAGAAATGTTTAACATATTTATTTTTTAATTCACTTAAAAAAATAACCCCCAATCGTCAACACAAAAAAACACTTTAATGAGAAAACTATATTGTCTTTATTCTAGACAATTTTTTTGGATTGTAATTGATATCTAATAAGCTGTATATATTTAAAATGTATTCACTGATATTTGACATAGGTATATACCCTGAAACCACCACAGAATATCCAGCACCCTAACCCCACAACCACTGATCTGCTTTCTGTCTCTATGTATTAGTTTGCATTTTGTAGGATTTATATAAATGGAATTATACAGCTTGTAGTCTTTTTTTTCCCTAACTTCTTCCACTCAGCGTAATTATTTTGAGATTCATCCATGCTGTTGTGTGTATCAATAACTCATTCCTTTTTACTGCCGGGAAGTATTCCATTCTATGGATTTACCACAGTTTGTTTATTCATCTGTGGATGAACATTTAGGCTGTTTCCAATTTTGGGCCTTAGAAATAAAACTGCTATAAATATTCATGTACAAGTATTTATATGGACATATGCTTCTTTTTCTTTTGTGTAAATATTAATATGTAGGAGTGGAATAGTTGATCATATAGTAGGCATGTGTTTAACTTTTTAGGAAATGGCCAGACTGTTTTCCAAAGCAGTTGTACCATTTTACATTTCCACCACTGGAGTTGAAACTGCTAGTTCTTCCCTATTTTTGTCAACATTTGGTGTGGTCAGTCTTTTGAATTTCAGCTGTTCTAACTGATGGTGGTATCTCATTGTGGGTTTAACTTGCGATTCTCTAACAACTAGTGATAATGTGCAGATTTTATGTGAATTTCATGTATTGTCATTTTTGATGAATTTCTGTTTAAATACTTTGGTCATTTAAACAATTGGGCTGTGTTTTATTGTTGAGTTTTGAGAGTTAAACATATATATACATATAGGATTATAAAATATACATATTTTTAGTCACTAAGTAGTGGCCGATTCTGCAACCCCATGGACTGTAGCCTGCCAGGCTCCTCTCTCCATGGGATTTACTGGCAAGAGTGCTGCAGTGGGTTGACATTCCCTTCTCCAGGGGATCTTCCCTGACCAGGGATTGAACTCACCTCTCCTGCTTTGCTGGCAGATTCTTTACCACTGAGCCACCAAGGAAGCCCTATATTCTGGATATCACTCCTTTATTAGAAAATGTTTTGCAAAGTTTTCTCCCAGGCTGTGACTTATCTTTTCATTCTGTTAACATCATCTTGAACAGTCGCAATTTTATTTTTGATGACTTCAATTTTATCAATTTGTTCTTTCATGGATTGTGCTTTTGCTGTCTAACCTCACAAATATTTGCCGAGCTCAAGTTTACACGGGGTTTCCTGGTGGCTCAGTGGTAAAAAAGCCACCTGCAATGCTGGAGACGCAGGAGACACGGGTTCGATTTGTGGGTTGAGATGATCCTCTGGAGAAGGAAATGGCAACCCACTCCAGTATTCTTGCTGGGAGAACCCCATGGGCAGAGGAACCTGGTGGGCTACAGTTGACATGGTTGCAAAGAGTCAGACATGACTGAACAGGCACACACAAGGTTACAAAGATTTTCTCCTGTGTTCTCTTCTAGAAGTTTTATAGTTTTAGGTCTTACATATACATGACACATCTACACTTAATTTTAATTTTTTAAAAATTTTAAAAATTTATTTATTTTTTTAATTGAAGGATAATTGCTTTATAGAATTTTGTTGTTTTCTGCCAAACCTCAACATGAATCAGCCATAAGTATACATATATCCCCTCCTTTTGAACCTCCCTCCCATCTCCCTCCCCATCCCACCCCTCTAGGTTGATACAGAGCCCCTGTTTTAGGTTCCTGAGACATATAGTAAATTCCCATTGGCTATCTATTTTACATCTGGTAATGTAAGTTTCCATATTACTCTCTCCATACATCTCACCCTCTGCTCCTCTTACACTTAATTTTTAAATTAAACTTTTGATGTAATTGCATGCTCACATGCAATTCTAAGGAATAATGCAGAGAAACCCCACATACAGTTTATCCAATTTTCTTCAATAGTAACATCTTGCAAAACTATAGGAGAATGTCACATCAGTGACGTTGGCATTGATACAGTCAAAATGCTGAAAATTTCCATCACTACAAGGATCTCTCCTACTGCTCTTTTATAACCACACCCACCCACTTTTCTCCGTCCCTTCCTCCTTACAACCACTAATCTCTTCTCTGTCTCTATAATTTTGTCATTTCAAGATTGTTATATAAGTGGACTTAAACAGTATGTAACCCTTTGGGACTGGTCTTTTTTCATGCAGCCTAATCCTTGGAGACATTACTTTGCCAAAAAAGGTCCGTCTAGTCAAGACTATGGTTTTTCCAGTAGTCATGTATGGATGTGAGAGTTGGACTATAAAGAATGCTGAGCACCGAAGAATTGATGATTTTGAACTGTGGTGTTGGAGAAGACTCTTGAGAGTCCCTTGGACTGCAAGGAGACCCAATCAGCCTATCCTAAAGGAGATCAGTCCTAAGTGTTCATTGGAAGGACTGATGTTGAAGCTGAAACTCTAATACTTTGGCCACCTCATGTGAAGAGCTGACTCATTTGAAAAGACCCTGATGCTGGGAAAGATTGAAGGCAGGAGGAGAAGGGGACGACTGAGGATGAGATGGTTGGATGGCATCACTGACTCAATGGACATGAGTTTGGGTAAACTCCGGGAGTTGGTGATGGACAGGGAAGCCTGGCGTGCTGCAGTCCATGGGATCGCAAAGAGTTGGACACGACTGAGGGACTGAACTGAACTGAATCCCTGGAGATTCATAGAAGTTATTGAGTATATCAATAGTTTATTTCCTTTTATTGCTGAGAGTACATCATGAGAAACGCTAGGCTGGAAGAAGCACAAGCTGGAATCAAGATTGCTGGGAGAAATATCAATAACCTTGCATTTGAAGATGACACCACCCTTATGGCAGAAAGTGCAGAGGAACTAAAGAGCCTCTTGATGAAAGTGAAAGAGGAGAGTGAAAATGTTGGCTTAAAGCTCGACATTCAGAAAACTAAGATCATGGCATCCAATCTCATCACTTCATGGCAAATAGATGGGGAAACAATGGAAACAGTGTCAGACTTTATTTTGGGGGGCTCCAAAATCACTGCAGATGATGATTGCAGCCATGAAATTAAAAGATGCTTACTCCTTGGAAGGAAAGTTATGACCAACTTAGACAGCATATTAAAAAGCAGAGACATTACTTTGCCAACAAAGATCCATCTAGTCAAGGCTATGGTTTTTCCAGTAGTCATGTATGGATGTGAGAGTTGGACTATAAAGAAAGCTGAGCACCAAAGAATTGATGCTTTTAACCTGTGGTGTTGGATAAGACTCTTGAGAGTCCCTTGGACTGCAAGGAGATCCAACCAGTCCATCCTAAAGGAGATCAGTCCTGGCTGTTCATTGGAAGGACTGATGTTGAAGCTGAAACTCCAATATTTTGGCCACCTGATGTGAAGAGCTGACTCATTTGAAAAGACCCTGATGTTGGGAAAGATTGAAGGCAGGAGGAGAAGGGGATGACAGAGGATGAAATGGTTGGATGGCATCACCGACTCGATGGACATGAGTTTGGGTAAACTCCGGGAGCTGGCGATGGACAGGGAGGCCTGGCATGCTTCGGTTCATGGGGTGGCAAAGAGTTGGACACGACTGAGCGACTGAACTGAACTGATGGATATACCATGATTCAGTTAACCATTCCCCCATTGAAGAACATCTGAATTGTTCTAGTTTTTATAGAAAAACTTTATTATAAATAATATTATTGTGAACATTTGTGTGCAGTATTTTATGTGAATATGTTGTCATTTTTCTGAGATAAATGCACCAATGTGCCATTACAGGGCTGTATAGCAGTACATGTTTAGTCTTGTAAAAACTGACAAACTGTTTCTCCAGTGGCTCTACTGTTTTGCATTCCCAGCAGCACTTTATGAATGATCCAGTTTCTCTACATTCTTGTCAGAGTTTGTTTGTGTCACTACTTTTTCTTTTAGCCATTCCAATAGGATGTGTAGTGCTATCTCTTTCTGATATGATTTGTTACACATCCCCAAGATTTTCTCCTACGTTGTTTTCTAAAAGTACTATAGTTTTGTGTTTTATCTTTACATTTGTGATCCATTTTGAGTTAATTGTAAAATGTGTGAGATTTAGGTAGATCAAAGTTCAATTTTTGACCTATGGATATCCGATTGCTCCAACACCATTTGTTGCAAAGGCTGTCCTTCACCATTGAATTGCTGTGTATCTTTGTCAAAAATCAAGTGGGCATATTTGTAGGTATTGTTTCTGAGTTCTTTCATTCCGTTTCATTGATCTATGTCTGTCCTTCCATCGATCTCACACTCTCTTGATTATGTAGCTGTATAGTAAGCCTTCAGAAAAGGCAATGGCAACCCACTCCAGTACTCTTGCCTGGAAAATCCCATGGACGGAGGAGCCTGGTAGGCTGCAGTCCATGGGGTCGCTAAGAGTCGGACACGACTGAGCAACTTCACTTTCACTTTCACTTTCATGCATTGGAGAAGGCAATGGCAACCCACTCCAGTGTTCTTGCCTGGAGAATCCCAGGGATGGGGGAGCCTGGTGGGCTACCGTCTATGGGGTCGCACAGAGTCGGACACGACTGAAGCGACTTAGCAGCAGCAGCAGCAGCAGCATAGTAAGCCTTAATATAGGATAGAGTGATACTCTTAACTTTATTTTTATTTTTCAAGATTACTTTAGCTATTCCAGGATCTGTGGCTCTCCATATAAATTTGAGAATAAGTTTGCCTGTACCTACAAAAATATTGCTGGGATTTTGATAGGAATTACACTGAACCTATAGATCAATTCGGGGAGAATTGTCATTGTTACTATGTTGAGTTTTCCACTCCATGAATATATGGTATGTCTATTTATTTCTTTGATTTTTAAAAATCAGAATTTTGCGATTTCTAGCACACTTATCCTGTGCATCTTTTGTTAAGTTTATTCTTAACATTACATTTTCTTTGGAGTGATTTATGTAGAGTGGTATTTTATCTTTAGTTTCCACCTGTCCATTGTTACCATATAGAAATGTGATTGATTTTTTTGTGTGTGATGAAATTTTTTCCTACAATCTTGCTGAACTCCCTATGAGCTCTGGGAGTCTTTTCAATCACATTATCTGTAAAGAGGGATATTTTTATGTCTTCCTTTCTAACCAGTACGCTTTTTATTTATTTATTTTTCTTGCTTTCTTGCTGTGGCTAGAACTATGCTGAATAAAAATGATAAGAGCGGACATCATTGCCTTATTTTCAGTCCTACAGAGAAAGCATTTGGTCTTTCACCATTAAGTGTATTAGCTATAAGCTGTTTTATAGATGCTATTTATCAAGTTGAGGAATTTCCCAGCTATTTTTAGTTGCTGAGAATTTTCATGAATTGTCATGAATGTATGTTGAATTTCATTAAATGCTTTTATCCTGTCAATTGACAGTGAGCATATAATTTTTATTCTTTAGCACATTTCTATGGTGAAATATAATGATTGATTTTTTTTTTAATGCTGAACCAACTTTGCATACTTGAAATATATCCCATTTGCTCATGGTGTATAATTATTTTTATATGTTGCTAGGTTTGTTTTGTTAACGTTTTGTTGAGGATATTTGCTTTGAAGTTCATGAGAAAATTGGTCTATAATTTTCTGTTTTTTGTACTGTCTTTGATTTGGTATGAGGATAATACTAGTCTCATAGGATGAGTTGGGAAATATTCCTTCATTTTTTTTTTTTTTTTAAGAATTAAATTGTTTTACATCGGTGTTAATTCTTTCAAAAATGCTTAGTAGAATTCTCCAGTGAAATCTCTTGGAGATTTCTTTGAGGGGAGCTTTTGAAATTACAAATTCTATTTTTATTTATTCATCTGGCTGTGCTGGGTCTTCATTGCTTCACTCAGTCTTTCTCTATTTGCAGCAAGTAGCAGCTGCTCTTTCTTGCAGAGTGCGGGCTTCTCATTGTGGTGGCTTCTCTTGTTGTGGAGCACAGGCTCTAGGGTGCAGGAGTTCAGTATTTGCATACAGGCTTAGTTGCCCTGCAACGTGTGGAATTGCCCCAGATCAGGGATCAAACCAGTGTCCCCTGCATTGGCAGGAGGATTCTTCACCACTGAGCCATCAGGGAAGCTCCTGTCACAAGTAATGAACCAATATTATCAAAGTCAATACTTTATTTGTACATCCTCGACTAGCTTTTACCTAATCTTGTTCTCTTCCAAGATGTCTCTTAGATTCCTATTGCCTGTGACAATTTCTCTGACTTATCTTGTTCTTTATGACCTTGAAAGTTTTGAAATACACTGGTCAGATATTTTTTAAAAGTCCTCATAATATGGCATTTTTTCTGATGTTTTTCTCGTGGTTAGACAGGAGTTATGGGGCTTTGGGAGAAAGATCACAGAGGTAAAGGGCCATTTTCATCACGTCACATCAAGGCTACATAGTATCAGCATGACTTATCCCTGTTGATGTTTGGCGTTTATTAGGTTTTTTCACTGTAATGTACTATGATGATGACATTTCAGTACTCTTACATATTGTAGTCTTTGGAAGAAAGTTGCTATGTGCAGTCTACACTTAAGTAGCGGAGAGTCATATTTCACCTTCTGAGTAGGTTGTCGCTGCATAAATTATTTTCCTCTTATTTACTTGTGCTATCATTGTATTTTATTGACGTGGATTCATGGATCTTTATTTTATACTTTGGGTTATAATCTAATACCGTGTTTTTTATTTTGTTGCTGCCTTCATTTTGACAATTATTTTTGCCAGATATAGAATTCAAGCTTGACATATATTTTCTTTTAGTACTTTAAAGATGTCCTATCAGTGTCTTCTTGCCTATGTATTTTCAGTGATAAATCTGCTGTCATTTTTTGTTCCTTGGTACATAACATGTGTTTTTCTCTGGCTGCGTTTAAGATTTTATCATTGGTTTTAAACAATTTGACTACAGTGTGTCTTGGTGTAGTTTTTTCCCATGTTTCTTCTGCTTTGCGTTTCTTGGAATTCTTGAAGTGTGGGCTTATAATTTTCATTAAGTTTGGAAAGTTTTAGATATTACTTCTTTAAATATTTTTCTTGCCATCCATTCTGCATCTCCTCCTTTAGGAACTATGGTTATCTATATATGAGGTGGCTTGAAACTGTCCCACAGCATATTGATGTGCAGTTTACTTTGATTTTTAAAAAATGTTTTTCATTTTTGATAGTTTCTTTGCTATCCATGCCTTTAAGTTTACTAAATTTTCCTTCTGCAGTGCCTAATCTGCCATTAATGTCATCCAGTGTATTTTCTACTTATAGACATTCAACTTGGGACTTTACAAACTATCTTCCATGTCTCTAGCTAACAATTTTGTATGTTTGAATAGTTTTAATAATTTAGTATTATAATCACTTTGCCAACAAAGATCCTTGTAGTCACAGCTATGGTTTTTCCAATAGTCCTGTACAGATGTGAGAGTTGGACTATAAAGAAGGTTGAGTGCCGAAGAATCAATACTTTTGAACTGTGGTGCTGGAGAAGACTCTTGAGAGTCCCTTGGACTGCAAGGAGATCAATGAAATCAACCCAGAACTTTCATTGGAAAGACTGATGCTAAAGCTGAAGCTCCAGGACTTTGGCCACCTAATGCAAAGAGTTGACTCATTGGAAAAGACCCTGATGCTGGGAAAGATTGAAGAGGATGAGATGGTTAGATAGCATTACCGACTCCATGGACATAAATTTGAGCAAACTCTGGGAGATAGTGGAGGACAGAGGACTGCAGTCCATGGGGCAGCAAAGAGTTGGAAACGTCTAGCAACTGAACAACAAAAACAACAATTATAATAACTTAGTGTTACAATGACTTAGTATCCTTCTTTGCTAATTCTAAGATCTGTGCCATTTCTGGATCACTTTCAATTTACTTATGATTGTCTTTATTATGAGTCATGGTCTTCTGTCTCTTTCCATGCCTGATAATCTTTGATTGGATGCCAGACATTCTGATTTTTACCTTGTTAGGTGCTTACAATTTTCATGTTACTATAAATATTTTTGATGGCTTCTCTCATAGCTCAGTAGGTAAAGAATCTGCCTGCAATGCAGGAGACTCACGTTCAGTTCCTGGGTCAGGAAGATCCCCTAGAGAGGGAAATGGCAACCCACTCCAGTATTCTTGCCTGGGAAATCCCATGGACAGAGGAGACTGGCAGGCTACAGTCCATGGGGTTGCAAGAATTGGACACGACTTAGCGACTAAATCCCCACTACCATAAATATTTTTAAGCTTTATACTAGGATGTAATTAAATGAGTTGGAAGCAGCTTAATTCTTGGAGTCTAACATTTATAATTAGCTAGATTGACCCATAGCAGTGCTCATTCTAGGGTTAATATTTTCCCATCACTGCGGCAAGACCTTCCTGAATACTCAGCAAAGTACTCTGTGAGTTATGAACTTTACTGGTATGGCTGGTGAAAACTAGTACTATACCTGGCCATGTGTGAACACTTAGGCATTATTTCTGCTAATCGTTTCGAATGAGTTCTTTCCTTGTCCTTGGGTCATTTTCTTTTACCCAGGCACTGATTATTACTCTGCTGACCCTTTGCAAAGGACCTTCTACAGACCTCTGGAGTTTTCTCTCTGTGCAGTTTACTCCTCTTTGTCCTATGAACTCAAGCTTCCTTGGTCTTTCTGGACTCCTAGCTCTGTATCCTCGACTCAGAAAATCTCTAAAACTGGGCCTTTGTTTCCACTCCTGTGTTACATCCTGCAAACTCACTATAGGCAGTTGTAGGGCTCACTGTGTTTGTTTCCTATATTCGGGGATTATGTTGCTTCATTGCCTAATGCCTAGTGTCATGATAACTGCTTTATATATTTTGTCTGGGTTTTTGGTTACTTCAGACGACAGAGTAAATCCAATTCCTGTCAACTGCATCTTGATTGGAAAATCTACAGAGCTATTAAAAATGTACCTGGTCAGATCCCAGACCTGGGATTCTGGTTCACTGGTAGGTCTGAGGTGAGCACTGAGTGTTCAAGTTTCTGAATTGAGGAGACAAAAATCATAACAACAGCAACCAATTAGCAAGCAATTAGCATTGGTGATTCTTATGTCCATCTCCTCCCACACAACTGAGAACTGTAGTATAGCATGAGAATAATAGTATTTATTATATTTTTCCAGTGAAGCATGCATCATGTTAGCTGTTTTACATGCTTTGTATAATTTCCTTTTTGTAACAAGACGTCAATGAAGGTCTTCTTAGCAGTGTATCTCAGAAGAGGAAACTGAAATTTAAGAAAGGATAGAAGGATAACAAAGGAGAATAAGGAGAAAAGACCCTAGCCCTTCATCACTTCAGACCACTGAAGTGCTTTCCACAGTCCACATCGTCACCCATTTGCAAGGAGCTCACTCTGATATTTGAACAAAGCGGGCAGCTGCCTTCAGAATCATTTTTATTCATTATGATGATTTACTGGGTTTTACTAACTCTGTCCTTGTGCAATTACTTTGCCATTTAGAGATATCTTTTCCTTTCTTGGTTATGATATTTTTGTTGTTGTTCTTTCTGTCCTTTTAAAGAAAAACTGAACAATTATTAAACTCCAGCAAAGGAACATTTACAAAATCTCTAAGACTAAAGAATGTGTTCCCATCAGCCAGCTCAAGAAAGAGTTGAATGGCTGTTTACAGATATTTCAGGTGGGACTAAGGTGCTTTGACTCGGTGCATAGACCTCAAACTCAACACTTTCCTCTAACTCAGGTTGCTTTCATCTTTATTCTGAGCAAGCTCTCCAGAATGTTTTACTTCATAAAGTTCAGAGATCAGGGCCCCTTGTGAACAGGGTAAGTTACTTTACATATCCTGAGGAATAGATGCTCTCAAAGGCATCATTTAGCTGTTTGCGAAAGAAGCAGCACTTTTGGCGATCATGTAGCAAATTGCATAGTTAATAAAAATAGAAATACCTCCGAGGGAAGAATGGAGCATATGTTATAGTCTCAGGGAAGCAATATCTCATTTTCTGTGCCAAAACATCAGAAACTGTTTAGGAATTACATCAGGTAACTTCTCTACACTGGTGTTCTGGCCAAAAACAAAACTGCCCTTTAGCACCACCTCTTTCACTGAAGATAAAACATGGCATCTGTTTTCTTTATCTTTCTCTCCAAAGGAAGTTACCTGCAGGCTTCATAAGTGGAATTGCAGATGTGTTGCTTTGTGGATGACACTTCCTTTCCCAAGCTGAGTGCATTGTGTTAATTCATACCATGAAGGTCTGTGGTCCCTACATGTGGCAGCTATGACATCCTGGAGATGGTGCCAGGTGGAGGTGGGGTATGTCTCAGAGTAAAAAGATTCTTTGAATTCATATGCACACCAAGCTTGTGCATATGTATTGTTCAGTCACTAAGTTGTGTTTGACTCTTTGTGACTCCATGGACTACAGCATGTCAAGCTTCCCTGTCCGTCACTATCTCCTAGAGTTTGCTCAAATTCATGTCCATTGAGTCAGTGATGCTATCTAACCATCTCATTCTGTGTTGCCTCTTTCTCCTCCTGCCCTCAATCTTTCCCAGCATCAGTGTCTTTTCCAGTGAGTCGGCTCTTTTCATCAGGTGGCCAAAGTATTGGAGCTTCAGCATCAGCCCTTCCAATGAATATCCAGGGTGGATCTCCTTTAGGATTGACTGGTTTGATCTTGCAGTCCAAGGGACCCTCAAGAGTCTTCTCCAGCACCACAATTCAACAACATCAATTCTTCGGTGCTCAACCTTCTTTATGGTCCATCTCTCACATTAGTACATGATTACTGTAAAAACCATAGCTTTTACCATAAGAACATTTATGAACAAAGTGATGTCTCTGATTTTGAATATGCTGTCTAGGTTTGTCATAGCTTTCCTTCCAAGGAGCAAGCATCTTTTAATTTCATGGCTGCGGTCACCGTTCGCAGTGATTTTAGAGCCCAAGAAAATAAAATCTGTCATTGTTTCCACTTTTTCTCCTTCTATTTGCCACAAAGTGATGGGCCCAGATGCCATGATCTTAGTTTTTTGAATATGGAGTTTTAAGCCAGCTGTTTTGCTTTCCTCTTGCACCCTTATCAAGAAGCTCTTTAGTTTCTCTTTCTGCCATCAGAATGATATCATCTGCGTATCTGAGGTGGCTGATATTTCTCTCAGCAATCTGATTATTACATATATGTGGCTGCTTTGGGAATTAAAGGTGTGAGTCAATTAAGTTTCTGAATTAATGGTAAGTGTTTACTTTTTTTTTTTTCAATCAAGAGACAAGATGCTGTGATGAAGGGAATTTATGATGTGTGAAGTTTTCTGACATTAAAAATGGACACTCTGCTCAAACTTGAGGATTGTTGGACTAGATCATCTTTAACCTTTCTTCTTGTCTACAATCCAATGACTATGTAACCTTGGGTATGTCCACTGTATGCTCTGGGTTTTTCATGTATTCAGTTCCTAGGATTCTATCTCATGTGCCAGAATGTGTGTCTTCCCTTAGCATTTTGAGCAGGGTATTTCCATACGTTGCTGCTGAGACCCTCTCCAAAGTTCACCGTGGGTCTTTGCTCCCCACCGAGTCTGAACTTTCCATGCCATTTTTAAACCCCTTGAGTCTTTCTGTGTTCTTTCACTCATTGCTTTCATAATCTCCTAATTACCAGACTATAGCATTTTATCCATCCTTCCCTCATCCCCCAAGTGATCTCTGAACTAGCACAACTCCATCTACCTCTCCTCCCATCACATAGTAAAAATTCCTATTCCCATGGTGCCAACGATCTCAATTAGCTAGGGGTTAGGATGAATGCCACCTGATTTAACATATTCATACGAATTCATACAGTTATGACCGAGAGCCCCACAGAGACAAACTCCCCTCATGCATTTACCTTTGTGAAAGAAAATGCTTATTAATCTCAATTATCCCTTAATTGGTAACTTTCAACAGTAAGGAAAAAAGATGTGAAAAAGTGCAGATAGCTAGAAAGAGGAAACAATTTTTTGGGCACGTGCCCACCAAACAGGTGGGCCAGTCTGGACTAGAGTCTGTTGCCAAAGTCAGTATCCCTCCTTTCCCTTCCCCCCTCCTTTCCCTTCCCCTCCCCTCCCCTCTCCCTCCCCTCCACCCTCCCCCTCCCCTCCCCCCTCTCCCTCCCCTCCGCCCTCCCCCTCCCCTCCCCCCTCTCCCTCCCCTCCGCCCTCCCCCTCCCCTCCCCCTCCCCCTCCCCTCCCTCTCCCTCCCCCTCCCCTCCCTCTCCCCCTCCTTCCATTCTCCCCCCCTCCCCTCCCTCCCTGTCTTCATTCTTCTACTTCAAAACACTGCACATTTTCACAAGGGCCAATATTTTTCACTGTGGCTCACCTATCAGGGAGGGCAGAGGGAAGAGAGGAAACCTGTAGCCTGTTGACAGTAGTAGATATTTTTTTTAAATAAAATCTACCTGTGTCCATCTAGGATTTTCTTATTGGGAGTGAAGAGCAGAGTAGTCATAATAGTGAAGAATTAATATTAAAGCATGGGCTGAAATGTGAATTTTTGTAGCATTTATATCCTCCGCATATTCATTTAGAAGTTTTATGGGTTTTAGAGCTCTTTCCTGCTCTGTGGGAAACAGTGAGTCAGTGGACTGGATAACAAAGTGTGATTTCTAGATCCTGTTTATCCCAGAAGAATGGAGTGAGGGGTCTGGGAAAGCAGGGGTGGGAGACAGTGGGGAGATGCGGAGGGGTGCTGTGCAGCAAGGGGCTGAACCAGAGAGGTGGAGGGTACCTGGACACCATGCATCCTCCTCTGTAAGAAAACAGGGCTGCAGTTTCCTTCAGCTTGGGGTCAAATACTAGTTCCTGGGTGGTAGATGGGGCATGGCCAACTAGAGTCCTCATGTTACTGGGATAAAGACTTGGAAACTGAAACAGCTTGTGCTGAGGAGAAAGCAGGGTCTCCATGGTCAGGGTGGAGAAACTGTGGAGTGGGCTGGGACAGGGGTGTTGGAAACCCAAGCGGTAGCCCTGGACTCCATATCCCAGGTCATCCTAATAGTGAACTTGGCCCAATGCTATGACCTTGTGCATGAGGAGCTGGAGAACAGAGGTCTTACCTGTCACAACTAGGGTTTGATTTGTTCAGTTGCCTGGTCTCTGCAGAGCTTAACCTCCCTGGGGATCCAACAGAACAAGAGGACATTTAGAACGCTCATTTGGCAAGTGGTGCAGAATCAGTATGAAGATGGTCTGCACTGAGACATTGAAGCTCTGAGCATTTCACAGTAAGTTGATTGAATGATGTGGCCAAGCGTTATTCGTTTTTAACTTTTTTAACCTCCTGAACTTATTTAAAATTTTGGACTAATCTTAGACTCACAGAGAAGTTTCAGTAAAAGCACAGAGTCATCAGTTGCATTTCATCCAGTTCCCCTTAATATTAACATCCTACATAACCAGTGTATAATAATCAAACCCAGGAAATTAGCATTGAAATCATGCAATGAACCAAACTGCAGACCTTATTAGAATTCTACTAGATTTTCCATGAATGTCCCTTTCTTTTCCAGGGTCCTATTCAAGATCCCACATTACATCTAATTATTTCTTTTCAATTTCCTCCAATCTGAGTGACTGCTTTTCCCTTCTCTCATGCCTTGACACTTTTTTAAGAGTTATGTGTGCTTCGTCACTCAGTCATGTCTGACTCTGTGTGACCCCCATGGATTGTAGCCCACCAGGCTCCTCTGTCCATGGGATTCTCCAGGCAAGAATACTAGAGTGGGTTGACATTTCCTCCTCCAGTTTTGAAGAGTACTGATTGATTATTTTATAGAATGTCCCTCATTTGGGGTTTGTTTAGTGCTTTCTAATGATTAGAATGTTCTGAGTTTTGGGAACAAATGCTACAGAAGTTATGTTGTGTCCTTTTTGGTGTATCCTATCAGGGGGTTTCTGATGTCAGTGTGTATCATTACTGGTGCTAATCACCTTGATCACTTGGTTCAGGTGGTGTCTGCAGGGGTATTTGCTGTAAAGCTCCTACCTTCCCTTTCATAATTAAAAAATAACTTGGGGTGAGATGTGTATGCTTAGTCGCTCAGTGGCGTCTGACTCGTTGCGACCCCATGGACTGTAGCCTACCAGGCTCCTCTGTCCATGGGGATTCTCTAGGCAAGAATACCAGGGTGGGTTGCCATTTCCTCCTCCAGAGGATCTTCCCAACCCAAGGATCAAACCCAGGTCTCCCTCATTGCACGTGGTTCTTTACCTTCTGAACCACCAGGGTCTTTGAGATGATACAAATATACTGTTTCTTTTCAGAGTTTCATTCATGAATTTTAGCATCTATCAGAGATCTTGTCTGTGATAGTCATGAGTATGGTATTTGTCTAATGGTGAGTTTCTATTTCCTTCTTTTCTTCTACAGTTACTAATTACAATTCTTCTGTCAGGACGAGCTGTTCTTTCCCTTCCATTTATTTACACACTTGATTATTTCTGTCAATATGGACACTTTTAATCAGTCAGTGGCCATACAAATACCACAGATTGCATGACTTAAACTATAAAAATTCGTTTATCACGGTTCTGGAGGCTGGAAAGTCCAAGATCCAGGTGCCAGCTGATTCAGTTCCCAATGAGACCTGTCTTCCTGCTTTATAGATGGCTGTAGGGAGAGAGAGAAGAGCCCTCTCCTTCTTCTTATAAGACCACTGATCCTTGACTATGATCCCACCCCTGTAATCTCAGTTAACCTTAGTTACCTCCTAAAAGCCCTGTCCGAATACAATTACACTGGGGTTTAGGGCTTCAATATTATGAGTTTTAAGAGGACACAATTCATTCAAGAGCAGACACTAGTATACTTCATTTTATGGTTTAAAATAAAATATTATTTTACTATTAATATTATTAAAATACTATTATTTTTCATTTTGCTGCTCAAGTTGTTCTATCTTTAGAAATTAGAAACTCTTTCAGGGTGTCTCCTGAGTGTTTTTTGACAGGCTTCCATTTTATTTCTTCATTCATTCATTTGTGCTTTCTTGCTTTCTGGCACTACAAGATATTCTAGGCTCATCTTGTATTTTTCCTGCCTCAGCCCTGGAATCATTTCTTGAAGGAGCTCTTGTTCTTTTTACTGGAGAATAATATTTAGAAATCAGTATTCTAGTGTTAAGTGTGCTTATTGCTACTGAACTGTCTGCATCTAGGCCCTCTCAGTGGATAGAGTTGGGAAATAGATCTATGTGGACTAACCCAAGCACGTCCATCCTTCTATACTTCTGTACCTGTCTGTGTCTTGGTATATACAAAATATCTTGAGTTCCATGATCTGTTTTTTACTTATGATGCTTCTTACACAAAATGTGAGAGATTCTCCCCTCCCTCCATACCAACCCTTCTCTAACACTGTGGACAACCCCTGTCAATTCTCTTCTGTCAGTATCTACCTGAAGTCAGCACAGACCCCTCAGGATAAGGGTTCAGTCTCGCAAGATGGCCCCCTTTCAGATGTCAATTACAAGTGCAGACCTCTGGTACTTCTGAGAGACTGACTGTAAGTTGAGAACTCCCTCCCTTCAGTTTTTGTAATTTGCTGGAATTCATCAAACTCTGCAAAGCCCTTATTACCGGTTTATTATAAAGGATACAACTCAGTAAGAGCCAGATGGAAGAGATGCATGAGATGCATACAGCAATGTATGGGGGCAGGGAGTGGACGTGAAGGGTTCACACCCTTTTGGTTGCTCTAGCCTCCCAGCACCTCTGTGTGTTCACCTTAGTATAGACACTCTCCAAACCTCATCCATTAGGGGTTTTAATGGAGGTTCCACCATACAGGCATGGTTGATTGAATCATTGGCCATTGGTGATTAACTCCATCTCCATTTCTCCTCTCCCTCCCCTCACTATGGTTATATCATTTTATTAATTACCATTTGTATTCCGTTTTTGTTTCTTGAACATCTTGGTTTTTTTTTTTTTTTTTTTTTTCAGGATGGGGAGGGCATTTGAAATTTTAATGTGGCTCTCATATTAAGTGCTTTGCAAAAAAAAAATATATATACATATATATTCTAGAAGTGTCACTCCTTCCTTATCCCTGGTACACCCTATTCCTGGTCAGCAATCTCTTTGGTTTCTGGTTAAACATACCCCCTACCCCCTACTTTTTCTTCTCAAAAATTAGCAGATATATGAGCGTGTATTTTCTTACAGTTCCTTTTATGGGTTGAATTGTGTCCTCCCCCCATTCATATGCTGACGTCCCAGCCCCCAGTAGCTGAGAAAGGAACTTTATCTGGAAATAGGGTCAGTGCAGATAATTAGTTAAGATGAGGTCATTAGAGTGGGCCACAATCCAATATGATTGATGTCCTCTAAAATAGCTGAGAGAACATATGAAGAGATACAGGGAGAAGACCAGGTGTGGATAAAGACAGAGATCAGGGTGATGCTTCTGTAAACCAAGGAATGTCAGAGATGGGCAGCAAAACCCCAGTTAGTGGAGGTACATCCTCATAACCCTAAAAGGGAACCAACCTGTTGATGCCTTGATCTTGGACTTGAGCCTCTAGAACTATGAGATGATAGATTTCTGTTGTTTAAGCCACCCAATCTGGGGGACTTCCTTGGTGGTCCAGTGACTAAGACTGTGCTCCCAATGCAGGGGGCCTGGGTTTGATTCCTGGTCAGGGCATTAAGATTCCACAATGTTGCAACAATGATCAAAGATCCCACATGCCACACATCAGAACCAGGGCAGCCAAATAAATAAATAAAAATAAATATATTAAGAAAATAAATTTAAGCTACCCAATTTGGGGTATTTTGTTATAGCAGCTCTAGCAAACTACTATACACTCTCTTCCTTATTTTCAATATGATGAATACCATACTATAAGTAGTCTTGTGCTTTGCTTTTTTCACTTAACACTTATGTCCTAGAAACCAGTCCATACAGAGATCTTCTTCATTAAAAAAAAAAGCTGTATAGTACTCCAGTGTGTGGATGTACTATAGTTTATTTAACTATTCTCCTGTGTATAAGCATTTAGGTCACTTTCAATATTTTGCAGTTACAAATAATGCTGCAATAAAAGGGCCTTGTACATAAATATTGTTGCATTATTAGAAGCGTGTCTTCAAGGTAGATTCTAGAAGTGGGATTTTGTAGAGGTAAGTGTACATGCAGTTTTATTAGGTTTTGCCAACTTTCCCTCCAGAAGGGTCACACCAATCTGCATCCCTGCCAGAAATTTCCCCATGGCCTCAACTATAGAATAAGCTGGTCACATTTTGAAAATGCTGCCAATCTGGTAGGGGAGAAATGGTATCTCAGGAGTACCGTTTTTCTAATGATGAGGGAGTTTGAGCATTTTTTCATTCATCAAAGTGTCATTATTAGATCATTTTTTGTGAATTGTCTCTTCGTTTGTTTCTTTTTTTCCTTTTGGGTTTTATTTCTTTGCCCCACAATTACGAAGTCTTTATATATAATATTTGTCTATGATACATTGATATATTGTGAATATTTTCTCCCAATTTGTCAGTTGACTTCACATAACAAAAAACACTGTAAATAATTTAAATTAATTTTCTTTGTGTATCCAAATCTCTGAAGCTTTTATTTTATTGCCTCTAGGTTTAGCTCTTAGGTAGGAAGCCTTTTTCTACACCAAGATTAACCCTCATTTCCAAGTCTGGAAATTGACAGTCTGGGTTAAGACATTGATCAGAAAATAGGTTGCATCATTCCTTGTTTTGTAGGATTCAAGCAATAGTCGAGCCAGCTACATGAAGCGCACACCTATTATTGATAACTAATTTTTATAACAGTTTCATCTTTGCATGCCCGATGAGCACCTCCATATAATCGACAGATATCCATTTACCCAGAGACTCCAAGGCTTGGCATTAAGCCCTGAGTGAGCACAGTTGCTTGAATCGGAAGGCACATTAAGCTTTTGGTATTAAGACTTGTTCCTACAGAACAGATAAACCTTTTTTTTTTTTTTTTTCCTCTGCAGGTGAGGAACTGAAACAAAGGGAAGACTAGGTGTCTTCAGACAGGGAGAATTAAAAAAACAATGTTTTTTAAACTTTTAGTCGCTAAGTCTGGGGTAACAACTCTAAGAATATATGTTGAGGTTTTCTTTGTTTAAAAAGGCAAGAAAATTTGATCTCAGTCCTTGAAAGCCTCTGTCCTTTAAAGCCCTTCTCATTTGTCTATTCATTTTCTGATTCCTCCTCCATCCAATTAAGGAACCCAGGCAGAGGGAGACTTTCAGTGATTCAGTGAGTGCATTGTTCAGTTGGGTCATTCGTGCAGCTCATTCAGCAAACATTTATCTGGACTTATTATCTTCCAGGCAATTTTGTGTTAAAAAAAAAATTTTTTTTTTTTTTAAACTGATACCTGTATCTTACCCAAGTCTTACTAGAATCTCTGAGGTTGAAGCCTAGACAACAATATTAAACTAGTGCTTCAAAAACTTCCCAGGAGATCCTCATATGCAGTTACGATGAGAACAACTGTATTGTATCACATTTCTCCAATTCTAATATGTCTGCAAATTACACAGGAATCTTGTCAACATGGAGATTGTGAGTCAATAGGTCTGGGAGGGGAATGCCTGAGATTTTGCATTTCTGTCTGGCTCCCTATTGAGGCCTATGCTGTCCATTCTTGGACCATACTTTGAGGAGTAAGTCTAGACCATTCCAGAGAGTAAGTTTGTGGATGTGTTTGTTGGATAGTTTCAGTTGTTAGGACTGACTCTGAGTCTGGAGGACCCTTCTTCTCTAGAGCTATACCTTTTTTTTTTTTTCCTGTTTTTGTTGTTGCTGTTATTTGTTTGTTTGTTTTGTTTTTAATTCCAAAAGCTGAGGAAGGCCTTGCTCATCAGGCCTGGGGCTACCTGTCCAGTCCCCAAAATCCAACTCCATAGCAAGGTATAACACAGCTGTGTAATCCATTCTGATACAGCCAGCAAGCTCTTTTCAGGAATGATATTTATCCTGTTCTGTTTTGTTGTTTCTTTCTGCAGACTCTGCTCTCCATACTCTGTGTAATTACAGGTTGGAAGGGAACTCTCCAGTTCCATCCTAGGGAGGGTAGTCAGGACCTGGACAAAGCTCTCCATCCTCCAACCAGCAACCAAAACAATGGTGGGTTCATCAGCATGAAACAAACCCGGGGCAGATCGCCCCATTTCATTTTCAGGATGAGCCCATTGGCAGTCCCTTCAAACAGCCGGGAGCTGTGTTGCTAGTTTTGATCCAAAATGTGATTAGTGGTTAATGGGCCTTGAAAGACATCTTTATTTATTACTGTTGCAGATCACTGTTGCCTTGATATTGATCTTTTCCAATTTTCTATTTTGTCCTTTGAAATGCTCAGAACACAGCAGGGGCAGCTCGTTGCCTGCAGCATTTGCTTTGTTTAAAACTCATTTCCTTTTGCAATTAATGTAGTGATATTTCATTGTAACTGTTATTTGGTTCACTTTGCTCTTAGACCAGAGGCTTGAAAGAAATGAGGACCCGTAGTTTTAAAGGTAAGTGGCAGATAGATGAGAACTTAGTTTGAAAATAAGTTTGAAACTTCTGACGAGGTATCAATGGTGGCTTAATCAGTATATTTACCAAGAGGCTGTAATTTTTTATATCATAACAGAGGGGGAAAAATGCAATGTCATATTTGAGAATTTTAGAAAATTGATCATTTTGTTGATCAGAAAGTATGTTATCTAAAGTTTTTTTTCTTTTTTCTTGTGCTGCGTGGCATGTGGGATCTTAGTTGCCTGACCAGGGATCAAACCCATTCATCCTTCAGTGGAAACATGAAGTCCAAACACTTGACCACTAGGGAAGTCCCCTGAAAGTATTTTTAGGAGGTCTATATTTATGTTCAGAGAAAATAGGTTAAATATTATTACAGTTTATGAGGCCTGGGTTAATGTTTAAGACTTGGATGACTTTGCTCAGTTGGAGGCACCTGATGTGATATACTTTCGAGGTGCTGAGTCCCATTGGGAGCATAGAGATGGATAGCACATTCCTGAGCTTTAGGGGTCCAAAGTCTAGGCGAGGAGACGAATAAATAACAGAGAGACTCATAGCTCAAAATAAGGGAGGTTCTAAAATTAATCCACCAGAGAAGGCAATGGCACCCCACTCCAGTACTCTTGCCTGGAAAATCCCATGGACGGAGGAGCCTGGTAGGCTACAGTCCGTGGGGTCGCTAACATGACTGAGCGACTTCACTTTCACTTTTCCCTTTCATGCACTGGAAAAGGAAATGGCAACCCACTCCAGTATTCTTGCCTGGAGAATCCCAGGGACGGGGGGAGCCTGGTGGGCTGCCGTCTATGGGGTCGCACAGAGTCGGACACGACTGAAGCGACTTAGCAGCAGCAGCAGCAAAGTTAGTCCACAGACAAAAACTGTGTCGAGTCAAAACACCTTGAGCCAGGGGCATTTCAACAAGTCCAACTCAGCTGTGTTTTCCCTGCCCTGGGGTAGAGCACTGCCCTTTCATTTATGCTCCTGCTGGAGAAACTGGCTTGTGTCTGGGCCTGTGGTTTAAAAGTATAGTTCTTTAAGTGCTAGAATGATTTCCCGAGAAGGAGGATGTCCACGGGACAAGAGGCATGTGAGGACAGCAGACATGTCTCCCCCAAGTTCCCTCTGACACTGGGAGCCGGGATTCCCTGCCTATCTCATGTCCTTTGCCTCGTGAATTCACATATGCACATTTTGTTTGGGGCATGGAGCTGGCAAAAGTTATTTGACCTGGATTGTGATTCGGCTGGAAGATGCCAGGCAGACTTTCCAGGTCCTGGAAGGAAGGTACGCCTGAAGGTTTAGGGAAATTTGGGGGAAGGAGAGGTTGGTATTGGACAGGGAGGCCTGGTATGCTGTAGTCCATGGGGTCACAAAGAATCGGACACAACTGAGCAACTGAACTGAACTGAACTGAGGTTAGCTCCAGTTAAGGAGCTGGGGGAAGTCTTTTGGGAACAGCGGGAATGGGAGTCAGGTGTGTGCGGACCTGGAGATCCAGGTGGACAAGACACAGAGGATGCTGAATCAGGTGTCTGGGAGCAGTTGTAGGAAAGTATGAGAATGGGCAGTGGGTAACCCCGTGGGCCTTTCGCAGTGAGCCTTCCTGAGCTGTCTCTGTTTTATTCTGGAGGCGGCAGTAGCGTGAGGACACAGAATGGTGAGATCTTGGATGGAAGGGAGCGGGAGCTATGAGGTTTCTTTGGTGGACGTCTCAGCAAGCCTGCAGTGGAGGCAGAATAAAGATGCTATGTGCAGGGAGTGTTTATGACAGAGGAGGGGCAGCTTGACCCCCAGTGGGTGGGGAGTGGAAAGGTGGGAGGGTGGGGATGGAGAGGTGGGAGGGTGAGGGCTGGTGGGTTTGGAAGGACCTGAATTTAGTAGGGAGCAGAGGGCAGTAACAGAATCTCTGGGAGTGGGAACAGTGTCCATGAGTGTTTTTTAAAAAAGCATATGCAAAGTTATGGTATCATTTTATATTTGGAAAACAAAAGATTAGATTGATTCGTTAATATAAGCTATAGGAAGCAAAATGCTAGGGTCATTTTGGGATCAGGAGATGGGGAAGAGGGTGGCCATGTCTTCCTGGTTGGACAAGGTGGTTCTGTAGAAGGACAGGGCAAGACTGAGAGCAAAGGGGTGGGCCAGAGAAAGGTGCTGTCTTTTTCAGAGGGTCCAGGGGGCTGAAGAGACTCCAGGAGGTACACGATGCCTGCACAGCCAAGGTTGGGTGGAGGATCTGCTTGGTGAGGGGAATCCTTAACCTAGTTTTGTGCCCTGGACCCCCTCGGCAGCCTGAGAATAATGGCCTTAAATGCAGGACACAGAATACATAGGACCAGAAAGGAAACTGATTAGATCAAATTAAAATTACCCACAAAAGGTTAAAAGTCACAATATATATACTTTTATTAAGACAGTGAATCACAAGAACTAGAGCCAGATTTGTTTACTTATGTACGTAATTTTGCAATAGTGATGAGTGGAGATGAAATTTTGAGATTTGTAACCACTTTGATGGGATAGGAAATGTTTTGTTTTGGCTGCACTGCCCAGCCTGTGGAATCTTAGTTCCCTGACCAGAGATTGAACCTGTATGCCCTGCATCGGAAGGGTAGGGTCTTAACCACTGGACCACCAGGGAAGTCCCCAGGAAGCATTTTTTTTTTTGATATCTAATTGTACTAAGATGACCATGGTTTGTTGCCACTCTCATAATTATAGGAAATGCCAAATCTCAGATAGAGGTTGGGGTAGTTACAGAGATACTGTTTTTCCCATCCTAGTTCGTAGCACGTTTATGTCACTCATTCGCGTCTGACTCTTCGCAACCCCTTGGACTGCAGCCTGCCAAGCTCCTCTGTCCATGGGATCCCAGACAAGAATACTGGAGTGGGTTGCTATTTCCTTCTCCGGTAGATCTTCCTGACCTGGGGATCGAACCTGGGTCTCCTGCATGGCAGGCAGATTCTTTACTGCAGTGGTGGTCTGAGCCACCAAGGAATCCTAGTTCGTGGGCCCTGTGAATTCAGGTGAAGATCCCCTGGATCCCACAGACAGCCTATTTCTTTCTCTTGACTTTTGTGGGAATGGGGACAGAGGCATCAAGTGGTAGCCATCACTGCTGACAGCATTCATCAGAGCAATCAACAACAGCCACCATCCCTTTTTGGTTGATCCTAGATGGTGGGAGGATAGATTCAACAGAGATTTAGGGGGAATGAGAGAGGGCCCTGTAGGAGAGTGCCCTGGGTTGTGAATAGGATTAGTATGGAAAACTCCATGTCCCCCTAATGGCTGGGGGAAAAGGAGAATCTCCAGGCGTGTCCTAATGCATGTAGAGCATCCCATAAGGACATACATGTTTAACATAAGGATTCTTATAACACTTGAAATAGAAGAATTAGTTTGGGGCTTCCCTAGTGGGGCAGTGGATAAGAACCTGCTAGCCAATGCAGGAGACACGTTAGATCCCTGGTCTTTGAGGATCCCAAATGCCACAGGGCAACTAAGCCCATGAACCACAACTACTGAGCTTGTGCTCTCGAATTCAGAAGCCATGACTACTGAAGCCTGCGTGCTCTAGAACCTGTGCTGTGCAACAAGAGAAGTCACCACAATGAGAAGCCCACACACCGCAAGTAGAGAGTAGCTCCTGCTTGCCGCAACTAGAGAAAAACCTGCCCCCAGCAATGAAGATCCAGTTCAGTTCAGTTCAGTCACTCAGTCATGTCTGACTCTTTGCAACCCCATGGACCACAGCACGCCAGGCCTCCCTGTCCATCACCAACTCCCAGCATAGCCACAAATAAGTAAATAAAAATTATTAAGAAAAAAAGAAGGATTAGTTTTAGTGAAGCAGGGTTTCAGAGAAAAGTATTGCTTCTCTGGGATGTCAGTTAAATATGTTTCAATAACAAAGTTCTCATTTAGGGACCTCACCCGAAGTCTATTTTGGGTGCAAAAACATTGTCCATAGCTTGAATGTCGTTAAGAATTCCAATAACCCCAGCACCTCATTAAGGGTATGAGAAAATGTTAAGAAGACGCTAATTTTAAAAGTGTTTAGACTATGAAAGCATAATCTCTGCTGTTATGACAAGCGACCACAGTCACTGCTGAGATCATTGCTGTTGATTTTTCTGTGCAGGCTGGTCCCACAGGCCCTTATTCCACATGAGAAAGGCAATCATCATTGTGACGCTAACTCAGGCCCCAAAGAGCTTGGGGTGACTTGAACTGTTTTGGTCGGAGTGAATTCTAAGTGGGCCAAGTGGTCCCGCTATGGGAATTAGATTCATCTTGCATTTTCTTTTTCTTGACCACTTACAGTTCAGCACAAAGCTGATGCTAAGCCATGTGGATTTGCTGGGCATCTGAAAAGTAAGTATAACCGAAGATTTTAGAATGGGGCATGAGGAAAATGTGTCACAGTGCTTACAAATAATGGTATCACCCCCCCTCTTTTGGACTAGAGAGATGTCATGAGGGATATGGATGAACTGGGGATGCATCTTAGCAGACAGCTTCATAAATCACACTCTCCCATCTCCATTGTTTGCTCTTGAAAACAGAGCCCCAAATGATACCAAATTGTAAATCTCTTATGCAGAAATTACAAGCTCTTTGTGAAGTGCACACTTTCTATTGTCTTCTCACACGGCTTTGAGAATCTACAGAGCACAGTTATTGGCATTCTTGTTAAGAACCAGCTGGAGCTTCAATTGTTGAGCTGGAGCCCAATGGTTGTCTGGAGGACTTCATGATGAAACTCACCAAGTTCCCGGGCCCCATCCCAGTTGGAGATGAGTTTCCGAGGGCTGCCCATGCATATTCCTGCATATTTGGTGGCTTCAAACAACATAAATGGATTTACTCCCAGTTCTGGAGGCCAGAAGTCTCCAGTAAAGAGGTGGGCAGGATTGGCTACTGCCAGAGGGTCTCAGGGCAAAGAAGTTCCCTGCCTCCATCCTTGCTTCTGGCGGATCCAGGCAGTCCTTGACTTCTGGCAACTTTACTCCTGTCTCCACATGGCCTTCGCCCCCGCATCTCTGTGTGTCAAATCTCCCTTTCCTCTTTCTTACAGGGACACTAATTCAGGATGATCTCATCTGGGTGTCTTTAGTTGTATCTGTAAAGACTCGGTTTCCAAGTAGCGTCATATTCATGGGTGCCAGGGGTTAGGACTTGAATATATCTTTTTGTCTGATGAAGGGAGATGACGGAAACTGTGTGGCTAGTACAGTGCCTGGGACATGGCAGGGGACCAATTAACAGTAGCTATTCTTGTATTTAAGGCCAAAGCAGGGGGCAGCCTGGGTTTAGTCTGTTTCCTTATCTTAATGTGGAGCTACAGTACGAGGACATAATCTGATTACTATTTGGGCAATCCCAGTGGGTTATGTTATATGATAATTTAGCATCATCTGGATTAAAAGTTGAGACTCCGTCCTTTGGTGACTGTTCTTTCCTGGTGCTCAGGGGTGGAGCTGACCTCCATCCCATGCTGGACTGAGAGCCACAGAGCCTAATCCTGGTATTGATCCAGACCCGAGTCTGTACCTGGTTGTGAGGAAAATGAACCTGTGCTCCAAACATTGGTGGGGCAGACAGGTCAGAGGCAGTGTTTCAGACCTCAAACCCTCAATATCAGCCACTGTCAATATAGTAGCCTGATAGATAAAACCCTAAAGAACCCATCAACAGTTTAACCTAGGGAATTCCCTGGCAGTCCAGGGGTTAGGACTCGGTACTTTCACTGCTGTGTTCTGGGTTCAAGCCATGCAGCAAGGCTGGAAAAAACCCCAAAAACCACTTAACCTATTGAGTTATAGCTCAGGATGATTGGAAGGGTTGAGAGATTGTGTGGCTGATCTGATAGAATCATCAATAGGATTTTTGCCACCATTACTACTGTATGAGTGCCAAAGAACTGATGTTTTCGACCTGTGGTGTTGGAGGAGACTCTTGAGAGTCCCTTGGACTACAAGGAGATCAAGCCAGTTATTCCTAAAGGAAATCAACTCTGAATATTCATTGGAAGTACTGATGCTGAAGCTCCAACTCTTTGGCCACCTGATGCTAAGAGCTGACTCATTGGAAAAGACTCTGATGCTGGGAAAGATTGAGGGCAGAAGGAGAAAGAGGTGACAGAGGATAAGATGGTTAGATAGCATCACCGACTCAGTGGACCTGAGTTTGAGCAAACTCCGGGAGATAGTGAAGGACAGGGAAGTCTGGTGTGCTGTGGTCCACGGGGTCACAAAGAGTCAGACACAATTTAGTGACTGAATATATTTATACACCGGCTGTGTGACCCTGCACAAGCTACTTAACCTCTCTGTGCCTCAATTTCCCCACCATTTAAATAGGGATAATTAGAGGACCTGCCCATCTGGTGTGTGGCTCACGTGCTTAGTCAAGGCAAAGCATGTGGGCCAAGGCCTGGATATAGCAAGGGCTCACTGAGGCAGAGGTTGCCACTAGTATTGTTATCAGGGTCATCATTTCCCATTGTGTCAGGACCCCATTTCTACATGTTTTAGGGACTTTTGCTCATTCTTGTTTTAAAAAAGACTAAAGGAAGTCTGACAGAGGATGAGATGGTTGGATGGCATCACCAACTCTATGGACATGAGTTGAGTAAGCTCCGGAAGTTGGTGATGGACAGATAAGCCTGGTGTGCTGCAGTCCATGGGGTCATAAAGAGTTGGACATGACTGAGCAACTGAACTGAACTGAAAGGAAGTCTAAGTTTTAGGTTTTCCCAGAGGCTTCTCTCATGAGTCCCTTATTTTGTAACCTGAGCATCTTTTGAACTGATAATTGGGCTTTCTAGATTAGCTTTCAGGTAGAAGTGATAGACTAGGGTCAATATTCTATGATCATTTATGGAGTCAGGCGCTGAGGTGCCTAGGGAAATAGAAATTATAGTTAGCAGAGAAATTCTCTTTGCTCCTGATAGTAAAACAGCAGCATTGAACTTTTAAAACTTGGCTTAAGTTTGAACTTCGGAACACTTGCAAATGGTATTATTCCTTTCAAAAGATATATGAGTACAGAAAACAACAAAACAGGCACTCTTATACCAACATCAAAAGCAAACATCACCCAATTAGCTTCAGATCCTATTAAAAAGAAAGAGAGAACACAGTACAGAACTTTACCCATCCACCCTCTCATAGTCCACACATTATGTAAATGCCACTCTTTTCTTTTAGTATTAATATTGCTATCACTATTGTTCAGGGCCTCCAGACCACAGTTCTAACTCTTGGGTTTGATGTATGTCATTCTTGTATCTGTGTATGTTTTAACCATGTGTGCCTATACCCGTAAGCAACAAATATTTGTGTGTTTTAAAATTTTATCTGAATGATGTTGATATATGTAAATCTAGTTAGTTCATTTTAATTGATAAATGGAATTCTATTATATGACTAAAGCATAGTTTATTTACCCACATACCCCCTGAGGGACAGTTTGGTTGTTTCCACTTGTGTAGAGCTTGTACTTTGCTTGTGTAGAGCTTGTATTCTGCACGTGGTATATGAACAAGACTGTCTATACAGGTGGAATTCTTGGACTGTGGATGTGTAAGAAAGTACATCTTCAACTTTATTCAGTTCAGTTCAGTCGCTCAGTCGTGTCTGACTCTGCGACCCCATGAATCGCAGCATGCCAGGCCTCCCTGTCCATCACCAACTCCCGGAGTTTACCCAAACTCATGTCCATCGAGTCAGTGATGCCAGCCAGCCATCTCATCCTCTGTCGTCCCCTTCTCCTCCTGCCCTCAATCCTTCCCAGCATCAGAGTCTTTTCCAATGAGTCAGCTCTTCGCATCAGGTGGCCAAAGTATTGGAGTTTCAGCTTCAACATAAGTCCTTCCGATGAACACCCAGGACTGATCTCCTTTAGGATGGACTGGTTGGACCTCCTTGTAGTCCAAGGGACTCTCAAGAGTCTTCTCCAACACCACGCTTCAAAAGCATCAATTCTTTGGCGTTCAGCTTTCTTCACCATCCAACTCTCACATCCATACATGACTACTGGAAAAACCATAGCCTTGATTAGACGGACCTTTGTTGGCAAAGTAATGTCTCTGCTTTTTAATATGCTATCTAGGTTGGTCATAACTTTCCTTCCAAGGAGTAAGCATTTTTTAATTTCACGGCTGCAATCACCATCTGCAGTGATTTTGGAGCCCCAAAAAATAAAGTCTGACACTGTTTCCACTGTTTCCCCATCTATTTCCCATGAAGTGATGGGACCGGATGCCATGATCTTAGTTTTCTGAATGTTGAGTTTTAAGCCAACTTTTTCACTCTCCTCTCTCACTTTCATCAAGAGGCTTTTTAGTTCCTCTTCACTTTCTGCGACAAAGGTGGTGTCATCCTCATATCTGAGGTTATTGATATTTCTCCTGGCAATCTTGATTCCAGCTTGAGCTTCTTCTAACCCAGCGTTTCTCATGATGTACTCTGCATATAAGTTAAATAAGCAGTGTAGGTATTGGTCAATTGTTCTCCAAAATAGATTTGCCACAGTTTGCTCCTGTGGATTGGGAGCATGGTAGCATTCAAAAACCAACTTAAGTATTTTGTCAAATGGATAAAATGAGTCAAGGATACATGCATTTCACAAAATTTGAACTGAAACATTACAAATCTTGCATTTTTGACTTCCAGATAGTCTCTTCACTTATCATCTCATGCAGTCTATGGATGTCCATGTATTTTTACACCGTAGATTCAATTCTGCTGGATCCAGAATTTCAATCTCCAATTGCTATGACTAGGGAATATGTTTTTCATTTAAGTGCTCAGATGCTAAATACTTCTCACACTTTAGTAAATTCCTGAAGTGTTTTACTTCAAGGAGAGAAATGCGTCATCTTATTAAAACAAATCTGAAGTGTAGAAAGGGTTTAACCCTTTCACAGCAAAACTGGAGGAAAGGGGATGTTATGGAGTACAGCTAGATGGAAAATATTTCAGAGACCGCCAGATATAGTTTCTACTTTTAAGGAGTTTATAACCCAGTTGTAGGTGAAAGACTATTCAACAAAAAATGATTAAGCAACAGTTTCATAGCAATGTATCAGCAAGCACATGAAGGACATGTTTTCTATATTTTATGATGGAGGAAATAAGGAATAGCTTGGAAGGATCTGATAGCAAATTAATAGCCATTGAAGGAAACTCACATAGCTTGATATGCCATTTATTATCTCACCTCAGTTGATTAATAGGTCCTGGTGATGTTGAAAGGTTCTAAATCTGACATTCTTGAAGAAAGGAAATGGAACATTGCTGGTGTTAACTACATTTCAGAGTGATTCTTGCCTTAGTTTTTACTAAGTGGAAGTAATGCGCTGGCCATGGCCAGAATTTTAAACTCACCTCCAACTCTGGGGACAGACTTCCTGCCTATGAACTTTGCCAGGCCATCTGAGTCCATCTCTAGAACCAGGTGGTAAACTTAAAGAGTATCCTGCTGTATCTGCTAAGCCACATTTGCCAGAGGAACTTGGATGATGGGGCTAAGGAATGAAGGGATGCCAAGCTGGCTGCCATGCCAGGAAGTTTGGTCTTTTGTGGTCCCTGTGCTTGGGGAATTTGGGGGAGTCAGAATGCGGCACCAAGATGTCACAGACTATCTTCCAGTAGGAGAATAAATGTTCCCTTCTGCAAGTTAACATTTCAGGGTGATCAGTGATGAGTTTATATCACCTTTTGCTTTCCAGAATTTTCTTTTTACACCATCACATGGCTTCTCTCATTGAATCTTTCCATTGTTTTCCTACTACCCTTGTAACAGGGTTTTGAATGTCAGCACTACTGACATTTGGGGCCAGATAACTTTTTTGTAGTGGGGGCTGTCCTGTGCATAGTAGGATGTTTAGCACTATTCATGATCTTTACCTACTAGATGCTGGTGGCACCAACCTCTCTTGCTCTATCCTATAGCCATGACAATCAAAAATGTCCCCAATCATTACCAAATGTCCCTGGGGAACAGAACTGCCTCCTGCTGAGAACCACTGACTTAAAGTAACATCTAACTCCTTTGGATGGCCACCGAAGCCTTGGTTCCTCTTTGATGTCTCTACTAGCTGTCTCTGTCTCTCCTGGTTCAGTACATCCCTCTGTTCTTTGAAACAAGATCATTCTCTCCTAAGGTGCCACTCAGAGCCAACAGCTCAGCCCAGAAGGTATCTGCTCAGATCTTCACATGAATGGCTGCTCCTTCTTATCCTTTAGGTCTGAGTCATAGGACTTCCCGATCTTCCTATCTAAAGCCTCCTTAGTCACTCTCTCAACATTATTAATATAAAGTGAAAGTGAAAGTCACTCAGTCGTGTCTGAATCTGTTTTGTTTCCTTTATCATACTTCTTGTCATTACTGGAATGATCTATATATTCCTTTGCTTTTTTGTTGATTATTTGTCTCCTACTAGACTGAGCTTCTAGGAATAGAAACCATGTCTGTCTTGCTTATGACTATATCCTGGAGCCTAACACCTAGTTGGCACTTAGTAAATTTTAGTTGAATGGAATTATGAGAAAAGATTGGCTAAAGAAGTAGACCAGATGACTGCTTCTATACTAGGTGGAGATTCCAATGAGAATGAGGTTGAAAATAGGTTGAATGGGGCAGACTTACCTGAATGACTTTTGGGAAGTGACTTTAAGTTTTACAAACCTCTAAATTCTAGCAGACCTCCTTTTTTGTTTCCCTTGATCATATCAGTTTTTGTGGTCATGCCAACAGCTCCATAACAGATTGTTGTCTTGGTGAAGGTCAGAGGTCATGTACAAGGCTTAACTCCACTGGTGAAAGACTGGCTGGCATGGGGGGCGGGTTCCAATTCCTTTCTAAGCTTGCCTCTCACATGGATCCTTTTCTGCAGATAATTCCCTAAATGAGCTGGAGGCTTACAATGCAAAGACCAATGGGGTCATTGTAGTCAGCTTTGAACTCTTAGCAGGGCCAACCCAGTCAGCGTTTGGAGGCTTTGGAGCAAGCTCGCCATGTCAGATGGAGAATGCTCATCGGTTTCAGGCCAAGGCGTGGAAGTGGGGCAGGGAGAGTCACATTAATAAAAGCAGTGAAAATGAAACTTAAGCGTGGGGTGGTGAAAGAGCTCAATTTTATTTTGTTTTCACACATTAGGTTCTGCTTATAGCAGACAAGTACCAGTGAAAATGTTCTGAAAAGAGGCTTTGTGTAGGAGCTGGATGTGGCTCCATCAGATTTGTCATTTCAGGAATGTCGCCAGATGTATTGACTTACTAGCAATTGCTTTGGTGCCATCTGGCCTCATGGAGGCCGTGCTTGGGATGGAAAAAGCTGAACAGAAGAAATGAAATTTGTTCATCATGCCATTACCCTTGCTGCTTATTTAAAGAAGGGAAAAAAATATAACTTCTTGGCAGGGGGGATGCCGTTTGAAAATAAAATATAAGGTTTTTTGGGAGCAAGAGTTCCAGAATTCCAAAGTCAGCCGTGATGTTTACACAGACTTGAAAGTTGGCCCCTCTTGCTGTCATATTGTATATATATATGTGTGTGCGTGTGTGTATTTTGTTCAATGTAAAGCTTCTCTGAGACTCTACTGTTCTGTATGTAAAAAAGTTAACCCCTTAGATCCTGGTTTCTTGAGCTCCCTTGTAATGCTTCTTGGAATGTCACCAAATAACTAACCCTCTGGCTTTTACCCCATGACAGGGATTTCTGCTTTAGCCCAGCTTATAATAAAGAGCTGGGATGGTTGTCACCTAGTACAAACTGTTTTGCTGCATCAGGGGAAATCTGCTCTAGGAAAATCAGAATAAATTTGCCTTCCGTACCCTTGCTCACAGTCCTTCTCCCCTTTAGAGTTGTGGTTTCGTTTCTGAGTACAACTTTAATTAATTTATTCAATCTGGGGGTGACGAGGCTGTATAAGTATCTCAGATGTCGGAATTTATGTGTTTTTTCAGGGTAAGTGGAAAAAACACCGTTGTGTATTCAGAACCAACTACGTAATCTGCAGGGTCCAGTCTGAAATGATAACATTGAACTCTCTGTTCAAAAACTATGAAGACTTTCAAGATGGCGACAGCAGAACCTTTAACCAAGTGTGGGGGCTTTCTGAACTTGATGTCCTGTATAGATCACATGTCCGTGAAGCCCACCCTTTCTGTATTTTCACTTTACACCTGTATGAAGAAGTTTCCAGGATCCATTTTCACCCCACACCCTTGCCATCCTGTTGGCTCACTTAGCCTTCAAAACTCAGCTCAGTTGCCTCTTCTCTGGGTCTGTCTGCCTCCCCACTAACCCTATATTCCCCTTTTGTATTGCACATATAATTTTCAGGTTTTATTCAGTTGACATAAGAAACATTTATTGAGTACTACTGTGTGCCTTGGGATACAGTTGACTTCTTTTTCATGAATTTATTACCTCACTCCTTCATTTTTTTTCTTTTACTTCCCTCTTGCCTGCCCACCATCTTCCCATTCAGACTAAGACAGAGCTACTTGCCCAAGGAGGAGATAGCCTGAGGGCAGGCTGAACCAAAATTACAAGTAAATATCAGAGAAAAGAAAGAAAGGCAATCCTCAGCATGCTGATGTGATTTTATGTGAGCTGTTAACTAAGTAGGAAAATAGTCCATTAAAGGAAATTACAGTATGTTTTCCATGGAATTTCGGATTTGTTCCTTTCTTTTAAAATTTTTTGGCTCCGTTGAGTCTTTGTTGTGGCATGCGGGCTTTTCTACTTGTGGTGCCAGCTCAGTAGCTGTGGCCCGTGGACTTAATTGCCCTATAGCATTTGGGATCTTAGTTTCCCGACCAGGGGTTGAACCCAAATCTCCCACATTGGAAGGTGGATTCTTAACCACTGGACCACCAGGAAAGTCTGTGAGAGTTTAATTCTTAAAGACAACCATTATTATCCCCATATTATAAATGAGGAAACTGAGTCTCAGAGAAGTAATTTGCTCTCAGTCATACAACTACTAAGAGGTAGCTAAGATCTGAGTCCATGTCAGATTGACTCCAAAAGTGCTCTGGCATTTGATCTGAATCCTATGATCTGTCTGCTTATGTGAAAAAAGGTGGAGGGGAGGAGGCTGTTTCAGGTGCAAGGACAGAGTAGGAGAAGCACCTGGGCAGTCAAGTACAGGAAATGTTTCCTGCTTCACATTTACCCTACATTTTCTTATATGTATTATTTCCTGTGGGCTTCCCAGATGGCTCAGTGGCAAAGAATTTGCCTGTCAATGCAAGAGACAGCGGAGAAGGCAATGGCACCCCACTCCAGTACTCTTGCCTGGAAAATCCCATGGATGGAGAAGCCTGGTAGGCTGCAGTCCATGGGGTCGCTAAGAGTCGGACACGACTGAGCGACTTCACTTTCACTTTTCCCTTTCATGCACTGGAGAAGGAAATGGCAACCCACTCCAGTATTCTTGCCTGGAGAATCCCAGGGACGGCAGAGCCTGGTGGGCTGCTGTCTATGGGGTCGCACAGAGTTGGACATGACGGAAGCGACTTAGCAGCAGCAGCAGCAAGAGACAGGGGTTTGATCCCTGGGTCAGGAAGATCCTCTGAAGAAGGAAATGGCAACCCACGCCAATATTCTTGCCTGGGAAATCCCATGGACAGAGGAGCCTGGTGGGCTATAGCCCATGGGGTTACAAAAGAGTTGGACACGACTGAGTGACTAAACAACAACACAATTATCTCCTGTACTTCATATACCATTCGTTTGAACTATGTAGGGAAGGTATACTTTATTGTCTTTTTTTTTTAATTTTTTTTAAATTAGTTTATTTTCTATTTTTTAACTTTACAATACTTTATTGTCTTAACCTGAAGTGTGAGTTCATGGCTCAGTTATTTGAAAGAGTTCCAGTGTCAACTGTTCTGCACTGCCTCCCCAGGCTCACCCATATTTGTCAACATAGCTCTGCTTTTAGTTGAGGAAATATAGTCATCCCAGGTACATAGGAAAATCCCATAACTGATGTCATAGAAAATTGTGGACCAATGCTATTTTTATTGATGAGAAGTCAGCACAAGACACAAAGAGCCTAGGCCTGGGAGATAAGACCTGGATTTGGTTCCCACCTTTGGTGACTCCTGAGGGTTTTTGACTGTGTGTAAGATGTTTGGTATCTTTGCCTCAATTTCCCCGCCCTGTAAAATGGACTCTATAGTCTTTCCTTCTAGCTCTGACATTCTAACCTTCTAAGTACATTTGAACTGTGGTGTTGGAGAAGACTCTTTTGAGAGTCCCTTGGACTGCAAGGAGATCCAACCAGTCCATCCTAAAGGAGATCAGTCCTGGGTGTTCATTGGAAGGACTGATGTTGAAGATGAAACTCCAATACTTTGGGCACCTGATGAGAAGAGCTGATTCATTTGAATAGACCCTGATGCTGGGAAAGATTGAAGGTGGGAGAAGAAAGGGATGACAGAGGATGAGACGGTTGGATGGCATCACCGACTCAATGGACATGGGTTTGAGTAAACTCTGGGAGTTGGTGATGGACAGAGAGGCCTAGCGTGCGGCAGTCCATGGGGTCACAAAGAATCAGACACGACTGAGCAACTAAACTGAACTGAACTGAACTGAAGGAGTACATTGAACCAGTCTGAAACATGAGAAGATAAAACACTTTATAAGTCTTTGTATTCTGGATACTGCAGGGGAATAGGGTAAATGATTTGTGGTAGGTAACTAGTGGTTTTCCTTCCTCAATAGTTTATAAAACTATCCCTCCCTCTGATTTGAGCCACAGATGTCTTCTGAGTCCAAACAGAAACCAAGAGCCATCAGTCTGATAGAAGACCCAAAATTTAAAATTTACTATGGTGCCATGCGTGCATGCTAAGTCACTTCAGTCATGTCCGACTCTGTGTGATGCTATGGACTGTAGCCTGCCAGGCTCTTCTGTCCATGAGATTTCCCAGGCAAGAATACTGGAGTGGGTGGCAATGCCCTCCTCCAGGGAATCTTCCCGACCCAGGGATCAAACCCTTGTCTCTTACATCTCCTGCATTGGCAAGTGGGTTCTTTGCCACTAGCACGACCTGGGAAGCCCTGTTATGGTACCAAAGGGTTGGGGGAAACACAGGATATGTCAGTGGAAGCAAGCAAAAGAACAATTTCAACTCAGTAAAGGATGAGATGCCTCCCAGGGAGCAGTCACCCACACTACCAAACCCACTGGTATTCAGTAGAATCTGAGGCCCACTTAGTGTGACCTGTGTGTGTATGTAGGTGAATGAACATGTGTGTGTGTGCGTGCGCGTGCGCACGTGTGTGTGTGTGTGTGTGTGTGCATGTATGTGCGCATGCTTTAAGCATCAGATAAAGAGCTATCTAAGGACTTGGAGAAAATTTGGGAATTGTTTTTAGAGCCTCGAGAAAGCCCTAGAGACAGAAAGATCTCTCCTCCCATCCCTGGCTCTCAGTAGGATTTCCACACGTCTAAAGGCTCCCAAATATTACAAACTCCAATAAACAAAGAGCCCTCAGTAAGCCCTCCACAATATAAACACCAACAATAAAGACAAGTGTGAAAAAAATCAGATGCCCGCAGGTTCCAGATGGACTGAAAAATGCCATTCTGTCCAATGGTTCTGGACAGATGCTCCTTGCTCTCCCGCTGTATGCTGTAGCCCAGCTTCTGCTCTCAGTTCCATGGTGGGAACAGTTTGGGAGGGGAGGATAGAGGTCTGGTCTTCTCGAATTTTCTCCAGCCCCGCATCTTCTCGACCCTGTGGTTTTTGTCTCTCATTTCTCTGTCCCCATGTTGGGTAGGTCATTCCACTGGGAAGAGATTCAGGCTCCTGGCTGAGAGGGAGGGCCAGACTTCCCCGAATCCCCAGGACAGATCCTCCCAGTGAAGCCAGGACATGGCACCCTGGATCGTAGGAAAAAACATGATGGCCTGGGAAAGCTGGGCCTAGCATTTCAGATCCAATAAAACAGAAAATCCTCTTTATGTGTTTACACTCTGAGTAATTACATTTCAGGTGCCTCTGCTGGAGTGCTGGTGGTTAGGGAAAAAAGCCCTCATTTGGTGCCAGAGATCAGATGACTCTCACTGGCTGGTGTGTGAAATTCAGTCACTTGGAAATGGCCAGTGCGAAGGGAAATGATCACCCTGACGGTCTCGGGTAGACTTGAATCTCGATGAGAGGGAGAGCTCAGACTCAGGGGCTGCCTACGATCTGGACTTCCGAGAGTCAACCAGGAAGACCGCAGAATGTTCATTCTTGCTGGAAAATTGTTTTACGATTGTTGAATCTCTTTTCTGATGGCTCAGTGTAATGAACCTAATGAAATTTTTTTAAAAAAAATGTTTTTTTAACCTCATGGACTTCAGCTCCTGTTGTGTAAATGTGAAAAGTATAGGACATAAACTAGAAAGACCTGGAAGTTGCCTTTTTAAAAAATATACTTTATTTATTTGGCTGTGCCCAGCTTTACTTGCAGCATGTGGGATCTAGTTCTCTGACCAGGGATCCAACCCCGGGCCCTCTGCATTGTGACTGTGTAGTCTTAACCACTGGACCATCAGGGAAGTCCCAGAAGTTGCTTTATTTATTTATTTTTGCTAAAACCTCACTACCCCTCTCAAAGTGAAGTGTTAGTTGCTCAGTCGTGTCTGACTCTTTGCGACCCCATGGACTATACCCCACCAGGCCCCTCTGTCCGTGGAATTCTCCAGGCATGAATACTGGAGCCGGTTGCCATTTCCTACTCCAGGGGAATCTTCCTGACTCAGGGATTGAACCCGGGTCTCCTGTATTGCAGGCAGATTCTTTAACATCTGTGCCACTAGGGAAGCCCCACTACCCCCTCTAGCATGAAGCTAAGTGGTCAGTCTCTGGATAAGCAGCTTTGAATCCTGGCTTTTCCATTTGCTAACGTGAATCTTTGGAAAGTTATTTGCAACTTCTGTAAGCTTCAGGTTTCTCGTTTGTAAAATGGCTATAGTAATCCTGCCAGCCTCATAAAGTGACGGTGGGATTAAACTCATGCGTGCCATTGTCTGTGCTGTATCCGGCTTTGGGCATGGGCTAAGTACTCGAAAATGTTCATGTTTTTATCATCAACCTGCTACTGTTTGTCACACTCAGCCCAGGAAGTTTCGTTAGTGGAGAATTTGTGTTGGTCGGGTTTAGGGCCTTCTTCAAGCCCTCTTAATGCTGCCCCTCCAGACTCACGAGGTCTAGAGAAGAGCTCTAGGGATGGTACTTACGCCTTCAGATAAGTCTCCAGTGTGTAAATCTAGGCTTCCGAGAAGCACCTAAAACTTGAGGACATCACATGACCTTTATCTAAATCTCTTGGGTTTGCAAATGGAGCTTTGATTTCACAAGAGGGCTTTCTGGAACTTCCTGCTCCTGGTCCGGGCAGCACCGTGAGAATAGCCTTCCCTGTGTATTTTGGCAGGGGATGGCCGGAACACGGAAGCAGAGTGATGTGCAGAACTCAAGAATAATACAAAAAGGTGAAGTGATACTTTCTGAATCTCGAAATTTTTTGTTTGGGTTCATTTCAAATTTGAGCCCGGAATCATGGAGCTGGTTCTCCTGCACATAGGGAGGGCTGGGCTCCTTAGTCTCTGGCGAATTATGCAACCCTCTTTTTCACCTGTTAATCCTACTCTTCCCCACAATGGTGACTTGAAGCGTTCTCTCCTCTCTCTCATCTTTCCCAAGTAAAATCTCTGTATTTCCCAGTCCTTTTAGGCTTTCCAGTGAGTGTTTTCAAGGTGACCTGTGTAGAACACAGTTATGAAGTTGGTCTTAGAAACTGACTGAGTCCCTATTTTATAATTTTCCTTCATAGAGCACTCACTCAACGAGCTAGCGTGAACCAGGGACAGCACTGACCTTTAAGATAAGTCGATTGGTGATCCGGCGAGTTATTAATTTTTTTACAAGGAAATCTGTTAGGCGAAACTAACTCTATTTCCTTTGGAGTGAAGCAAAGAACTATTAATACTTTGTTCTTTGATTCCTACTTGGAATGTTCCAGCATTATTCCTCATACAATGCCACCTTCCAACTCTCCTAATCAAGTTTATTTGAAAGAAATATCTATGGGAAATCTAAAGATGTCATGTTTTATCATGTGGGCCTTATCTAAGTTGGGCTGATGAGACAGTTAAGAAATGCTTTCTGGGGTCTGAAAACAGGCTTTCACCGATACATATTCCATTCAAATATAAACTGAAACAAGGATAAAGTGGAATCTAAATTAGATTTTCACTCCTGGTGGATAGCACTTTCAAAGGCTTTCCTGATAAAGTTTGAGTCATATGCTTTCAGATATTGATTTATCACTCTTAATGAGTGTTTCGGTTTTCAAAGCATTGGAACACTGGCTACTTCCTTTGGTGAGAAGACTATACTCTTTAACATGTATGCACTACAGATGTCTTGAGCACCTACTGTGTCTTACAAGGAGTGTGTACTCTGTTTTCTCCACCCAGAATGTTCTCCTTTAACTACTTAGAATTCTTAAAATCTACATGCATTTCTTCCTGTCTCTTGACGTCTGGTGTACAAACATCACTTTCTCTAAGGAAGCGTCGGATTCTTTTCTGCTTGTTTCTTTGAGATGGTTTCCATCTCAGGCTCTAGCTTGTACAGGGTTCTTAGTTGGTCAGGCATTCCTGAGAACAGGGGACTTTTTCAAAGCAGGAAATTTATCTCCTTTCTCTTTCTTCTTTATCTTTGCTTTGGACTTTTTCTTTGCTCAGAAAATGTTTGCTTAATGAATGCTGAGTGACCTTTGAAATAGGTGTTGAACGAATGGATTGTCACCTCTTCAAAGGATGGATGATCTTAACAACTGGGAAGATGAAGGCTCACATGGGCCCAGGGGCTTTGGCTGTTTCTGGGGAGTGGGCTTTGTCCACAGACCTCATGGATCTGGTGCATGCATGCGTGCACACTAAGTTGCTTCAGTCATGTCTGACTCTGTGTGACGCTATGGACTATAGCCCACCAGGCTCCTCTGTCCATGGGATTAGCCAGACAAGAATAATGGAGTGGGTTGCCATTTCTTTCTCCAGGGGATCTTCCAGACCCAGGGATAAAACCCAGGCCTCCTGCATCTCAGGCAGATTCTTTACCATCTGAGCCACTTGAAGCCTGCCTATGGGTCCATTGGAGGTGCAGTAAATGAACCGCTGTGTGACAGGACACACGTATTGCTCGCCTCTTGGCCATGGCAAAGGGTGGTCTGCCAGCTGCAACTCTTGCTGTTGTTCAGTTTGGCTGAAAGAATTAGTGATTCAGTTTATTTTCATATTGGGTGGTCACACTGCAGATCACCACAATCCAAAGCTCCCCCCCCCATGAAATGAAGGAAAGCATTATGGTCTAGAAGCAATTCCTACATTTGTTAAGAAGTTCCATGTCTAGTTAACAATGCTTAAGTTAATTTTTCATCTTTCTGTCTAAATTTTCCTGAATTCTTAGTAAATAGGATCAGAAGGAGTGACATTTTACCATATTGCCAAATAACCAAGGAACAAAACCAATAGTCATGGGGTGAGGAGGAAAAAAAAATCATGATCTTAAAAAAAAAAAAAAATAAGGAAGAAAAATCTCCAGATTTGGAAAAATTTTGCTAAACTTAATATTTTAATTTGACAGTTTTCTCCATTTACATTATATTCAAGAAAAAAAAATGCAGAATGAAGGAATACATAGCCTCCTCAAGGGGCTGTGTTGACCACCTCTGAGACCAAAGTCCTCCCTCTACTCCAGTCCCCCAGATCTGTTTTTCTAAGTCCTCCAGGAAATTCCTCAGACACCCTACCTGATGATCGCCTGGGCATGAGAATCTCCGGTTACCAGGGTGACAGGCTGATTCAAGCCTCACCCAGATGCCCTCTGTGGTCAGTGGTGGCCTTGATGGTGGGCTTTTAGAGAAGGAGCAAGCTGTCCTTTCACTCTTTCCAGCAGCCATGTTGACTCACAGGCTCCAGGACAGAGCCACATCCTCTGGTGGTGTCTGTGGGAGCTCCAGAGGCGATCAAGGGCATCTGGCAAAGTGGTCAAGTTCCTCGGAACTTCCCTGGGCTGGCCAGAGGAGGGCCTGGGCACCGCTCCTGTCTGCTGAGGTCAGCCCTGTAGCCTCAGTCCCTTCAGAATTGGTGGATGGTGGTCCAGGGTTTCAGCACGCAGACCTCAGCCCAGAGGCTGCCCTGAGGCAACGCCACAGTTTTGCCTTCATCTGGCAAAGCAGAGTGAACTCTCTGGAAATCTCAGATAATACTGTATGAACCTTCATAATATATCTGATTTAGTAACTGTGAAGAACTTTGTTATATATGTGTATATAGTATATATGCTGTTATTGTTGTTTAGTTGCTAAGTCGTGTCTGACTCTTTTGTGACCCCATGGACCATAGCCCTCCAGGCACCTCTGTCCATGGGATTCTCCAGGCAAGAATACTGCAGTGGGTTGCCATTTCCTTCTCCAGAGAATCTTCCTAACCTAGGGATTAGTTAGGTGTCTCCTGCTTGGCAGGAGGATTCTTTTTTTTTTTTTTTCCATTTTTTAACCACTGAGCCATGGGGAAAGCCCCATTTAGTGTATATAGAGTACATCTATATGGCTTCTGTGTAAGCTTTCATTTAAAGAAACAATTCTTTGCTTCCAGCAAAAATTCAAGACCACTGCTATATTTAAAGGCACATTTTCTTTTATTCATCCATCTATCCATTCATCTATCTATCTATTCATCCATCCATCCAACAAACACCTATAGCATCTCTTAGATGCTAGGCTTGATTCTAGGAGAGTCATAAATATAAACTCATTTAGTCTTCACAACCATCCTAAGTGGTAGGTACTACCATTGTTTCTGTTTTGTGAATGAGGAAACTGAAGTACAGAGGACTTAGGGTGCTGCAGCCCAAGGATGTCTGGCTGGGTCTGCCCTCTCAACTCCCTGAACTTTGCAGCCCTCCCCCAGGACAGAGCCTCTGGGTTACTCTCCCTCCACAGGACTGGAGCCCTGGGATAAATGGCCCCACCCTTCCTGTCTGCTGTCAGGGTTGGTTCCACTCCATCATCTCCAAGGTCCCATTCAGTATAAATGTCCGAGGCTCTGAAGTCAGGGCTTCCCAGGTAGCACAGTGGTAAAGAATCTTCCTTCAAAGGTAGGAGACGCAGGAGATGCAGCTTCGATCCCTGGGTGGGGAAGATCCCCTGGAGCAGGAAATGGCAACCCACTCCAGTATTCTTGCCTGGAGAATCCCATGGACAGAGGAGCCTGGCGGGCTACAGTCCATAGCGTTGCAAAGAGTCAGACATGACTGAGCCATGCACACATGCCACCTTCCCAAACCTGAAGTCAGAGGACTGGTCACTTAACATACACACTCCATTTGATTCTGTGGAAGCCAGCAAGAAGGTCCCAGGGGCAAGGATTCCAAGGCCCACAGATGTGGGTCCCAGGCTTCAGGCTGGACTCTAGACAGCGCTGACGAAAGCCAAATGGCTATTAGATGATAATGAATGTGGGCCACTGTGGACCATTAGCAACCTGAACCAGATGTAACTCAGCTCTAAGAAACAGAAGGTCTGCATTCCATTGCCCATCAGCTGGGAAGGGAGAGACAGCAACAGTTATACTTCATCTCGCTGCAACTTAAAATGGTTATGCTTCCATTGAACTGACACTGAGCAACCCTTAGAAATCAGAAGTGATTTACTAACTGCTAAGTAGTCAGTTGTGGTCATAAGTTGCCTAAGATTTTATTAGAAATTTTAACAGATCTTACGAACATAATGAAGTAGAGAATCAATAAATGTATGGACTCTATTTTTCCTATAGAAGGGATCAGTTATATTGTTATAGTAAGCTGCCATATGGGGGGAAAAGATTATCCTTTTAAGAGAGCAAAAATGTTTTAAGTGACTATATCTTTAAAGGCTCTAGTGAAAAGCGATGGCTTAAAATGACTCCTATGCATTAACCCAAGTTTCTGTGATGCTGCTGTAGTGTGAAGCTACACAAAGCATGGCTCTTAATGTAGAAAAAAAGCAGTGCCATTTTCCGTGTCACTCCCTGAAAGTTCACAAACGCCTGTGTGATTTAGGAAAGAGGGTTGCAGGGAGAGATGGAAGGAAATTTGAGGAAAAGAGAAAGTTGTTTCCTCTTTAGGCTAAAATCTCCCTTGTGGCACCGGGGTGGGGCTGGGCCAGGCCTGCCTCCACACACATCTCTGTGCCTCTCAAATGGCTTTGGAGATCTTTTGCAGCCCTGATGTGACTCAGTGAGGGAGACATGGTGGGGTGCCCTGCACGGCTGGCCTGCATGAAGCAGGCACTGGAGAGCTTGTGGATGGGGGTGGGTGGAAGCGGTCACCTTGTGAAGCAGGCTTCACAGGACTTGTGATCACTCCCCGTTCATTTGGGAAGTGCTTCATGGTCACTCAAGTGCTGAGCCTCAGAGCTGGATATTGAGAGCAAACCACAAGCAGTTATCATAGAATATGAAATGTGCCACAGAGGGGTATGGTAACTGGCGGGCAGAGGCTGACTGGGATTTGGAAAGCCAGGAAATTGCTCACAGACAGGGCTGTGGGACATTTGAGCTGGATCTGAGGAGCAAGCAGTGGTTTGCGGGATATGGGGGTAGTTAGGAGAAGACATTCCATCTCCAAGCCTAAGCACTGAAGACTGGTTTCTCACAGAGAAATGGGAGCAACGGCCCTTTGGCCCTTCAGGCAGCTCTGAGGTGTGGGGAGCAGAGTTGGACTAAGGGAATGCCCTGGTTACCCACTTATCCTTGCCTCCTTCTTATTCCCTCCCCCCACTTCCTCTGTTCCAAAAGAATTTATTGAAGGGCTTCTCTGAGCCAAAGCAAGTCCTCACTTCCTGAGGGTAGGGCACCTGGCTCCACTGTACCTGCCTCCCAATATTCCACCTGTGAGTGATCCCTTCCCACTCTGTCATGGTTGGTTTGTGTGACCAAAGGCATATGGCAGAAGCAGCAGTACGTCACTTCTGAGATTAGGTTATAAAAAGAGCGGGTTCCATCATGGGTGTGTCCTCACACTCCTGGGTCACTTTCTCTGGGGGAGCTAGCTGCCTTGTCACAAGGACACTTACACGGAAGTTCACGAGGTAAGGGATGAAAGCTTCCAGCCGAAACCTTGTGAGGAACTGAAGCCTGCCAACAAGCACCATGAGTGAGCCCGGAAGCAGAGTCCACCCATCCCTGATTGATCCTTCAGATGAGACCACAGCCCCAGCCAGCACCCTGAGTGAAGCCTCTGGGCCACCTAGTTTAGCTGTTCCTAGATTCCTGATCCAGAGAAACTTGGTCTAATAAATGCTTATTATTTTAATATGCAAAATTTGGGACTAATCTTTTATTTGGTAATTTATTGTTGTCATCCAGTCACTAAGTTGTGTCTGACTCTTTGTGACTGCATGGACTGTAGCATGCCAGGCTCCTCTGTCCTCCACTATCTCCTGGAGTTTGTTCAAATTCAAGTCCATATGTGTGTGTGCGAAGTTGTTTCAGTCGTGTGTGACTCTGTGTGACCCTAGGGATGGTAGCCCGCCAGGCTCTTCTGTCCATGGGATTCGCCAGGCAAGAATACTGGAGAGGGTTGCCACGCCCTCCTCCAGGAGATCTTCCTGACCCAGGGATTGAACCTGGGTCTCTTATGTCTTCTACATTGGTAGGCAGATTCTTTAGCACCAGCACTACCTGGGAAGCCCTCATGTCCATATGGTAATAGATAACTAGTATAAAAGCTACCTTCTTTCATCTTCATTCACTTTCCTATTCCCACTGTCCAAAGTTGACATTTGCTAATCAAGAATACGGCTGCTTGAAGTATTGGTCTCAGATTTGGGCAGAGACGGCTTGCACTAGGCCCCATGCTTTAGGAAACCCAGTCATGTCTCTTTCCATGGGCTAAGCATCTGTGGTGCCAAGAGGACTGCAACCTTCACTGCCTGACTTCCACATGGCAACTATCCACGTACCTGGGACTCTCTGCTCAAAGGGAACCAAACCTGCTTCCAAGATCACGAGGCACCATCTCTGGGCTTGATCACACAAGGGTGAACTCTGCTGCTGGAAATAAACCCGAGTTTGTGGGTATCAAAGGGATGACTGTTCTTGAGGATGTAGGTAGATCTTGGATGTGTGGGCTAGGAGGTCCACACAGGTGCTCACAGGAACCTCATGGTGTGCAATGGTGAGGGATTAAGAAGATAAGGCCAGGCTGCCAGTCTAGGTCTGGTTCTTCTTCAGTGTTCTCACAAGATACTCTGAGGATTCTACATTTGAACTGGGCCTTTCAAGTCATTAAAGTGAAAGTTACTCAGTCCTGTCCGACTCTCTGTGACCCCATGGATTATACAGTTCATGGAACTCTCCAGGCCAGAATACTGGAGTGGGTAGCCTTTCCCTTCTCCAGGGGATCTTCCCAACCCAGGGGTCAAACCCAGGTCTCCCGCATTACAGGCAGATTCTTTACTGGCTGAGCCACAAGGGAAGCCTAAGAATACTGGAGTGGGTAGCCTATTCTTTCTCCATCAGATCTTCCTGACCCAGGAATCGAACCAGGGTCTCCTGCACTGCAGGTGGATTCTTTACCAACTGAGCTATCAGGGAAGACATATTTGTCATTAGGAAGACATACTTGTTGAGGTCGGAGGACAGAATGGATTTTAGTTAACAGTTTATGATTATAATATGTAACTTTCTAATATTTAAATTTATGGTATTTATTCTTTTCTATGGGCCTTACAAATGTTAGAGTCAGTCATGGCCACTTGGTCTCAAAAGGTATTTGTGGAAAACAGTTCTTTGGAACTAGAGCTGGTCAACCTACAGACAAGAAACACTTGTCTACCTGATAGAATACAGGATAAATGGAAATAAATAAGTCCTATGTTTTTATCTTCAGTTCTGTCTATCTATTGTCCATCCGCCCAACCATCCATCTACCCACTTGCCTATCTAAAAATTCCATTCTCTTCTAGGACATTTTTTCTAAGAAAATTTTCCACTCTATACAACACTTCTTATTTCCCTTGTGTCCACCTCACCTATTTCCTTTGGGTCATTCTTCTTGGTGTTATTTTTTAACAACTGGCTGGCAAGCTGTTATACACACACTGGTGAATTTGTGGGATTACTGGATTTCTGAACTCAGTATCTCTCCTGTTCCCCATTAGAAGAAAACTTCTGACTTCTCCACCATTTTTCATGCTGGAAAATGCTTCATCCCTGACTTGCTCTTTCTTTGTGTCCTAGTACATAGAGCCTCTCCATTCTAATCCAGGAGCTGACACATTTTAGTGGTAGAAGAAGTGATGGGATCTAAATTTCTCTGTCTTTGGTTGACTCTGAAGCTGTTTGCCTCGTTTGTTTATATGTGGGTATTCTAACCACTGGAGGAAAGATACAGAAAGAGAATCATTTTTTGTTCCAGCTGGAACTTGGACCTTAGACATAAACCATACTGAATTTGAAAATGGCCCTCTAGTTTTATCAAGCTCATAGGAATCTTATCGCATTCTTGTGTTCTAATGAAATCCAAAAGAGACTGGCTGGCCATTAGTAAAATCAGTGACCATTAAATAATGCTCAGGTTACCCGACCGTATCTTTCCTTCCCTAAAGTATGCGATAGCACCATTTTAGTAAATATGATACAGGAAAGCAATTTTCAAGTTATTTCCTGATATTGAAAAGCATTTAATAATCTACAAGTCGAATAGTTTGGAGTTACTTTCTCAGTCAGTGTCTTTGTATGCTCGCTCACACACACACACACACACACTCACATACACAACACGCACATATATGTGTATTGATTTTTTTTCCTTAAACTGATTTTTATTCTGCAGTTGTCCCACATGCCCTCTGGTCATGGGTTTGTCTATGAAAAATGTTCGTTCCCAAAGCAGTTGCAGCATCAAACAGTCAGCATAGACAGAGTGTTCTAAGTTATCAGTGTAACTCTAAAAAGACACATTTATTTAATCCTGACTCGTAGGACTTAGGCCATCAAGACCCTCCTTCTCCTTTGCCAGCAGAGTAATTGCTACCACATTTAACTCTATGAATGTGGTGCCATTTCCCTGCAATTGTGGTTAACTAAGGAGAAATCCTGAGACACATAAACCTTGGTCTCTATGAGACATATACGTATGTCATTGAAATATGAGAGCTCACCATTACAATGGTATCCTTTTAGAGAGCCAGAGCTGTCCCAGGCTCCTTGGAATGGTTCTTAAAAGACTTTGGCAGTGCTGCGAGCTTTTCTTTTCTTGTTTTTTGAGGGTGGGGGTACAGATTAGGGATGGACAGAGGCAAATGGGTGGGGGGAGGTACTAATTTTTTTTTATCAGGATGCTGACATTATTCAGTGGGAGCCATTTAGGCCCATTTTGGGGCAGGGGCCTTAGAGTCTGACCACATTTGAAACAGTCACCTTGTAAATGTTTCAATTTGTTGATGGGCTTCCAAGGGGAACATCTCCAAAATATGGTGACTGACAACAATCACTGCATGGAGATCAAAGCTCCCGTCCTCTGTCTGTTGACACCTGAGCACATTATCAGAGGGAATGTTGAACTGTCAGCAGATGTCAAGGAATTATTCACCGGAGATCTAATAATGAAATATAGGGAGCTAGAAACACAATCATCCATAAAAACACACATCATTTGAAAACTGGCTTCTAACCTAATAGCTTCAGCCTGGCCGTGCCCAGTAGCCATGTTGGATTTGTAGCTACAATCAGGGCGTTGGTCCGTCTCTGTCTTCATGCTCAGGCGCAGCGTCTCCTCTGGTGGATGCCAATCGAGAGCCATTTCCATACTCAATTCACTGTTCATTTGAGTTTCCAAAAGGATCATAAAATTCAGGAAGTAAACAGACACCAGGGAGAGCACTTCAGCTCCAACATACACATGTGTAGGACATCACATCTGTGTGATCATATTTTTATTTTGGAAATTTGGAAAGCAAGCTAATCGTAACTGAGCCCTTCTGCAATGTCTCCGAGTTTTCCAGTTAACACGCACGAGCCCTTCAATGCCCAGCTAGGTGGGCAAAATCTGTCTTCCTTTTAAATGTGCAGGTTAGGAAATGGAAATAGTCTGGATAAGGGTAAAGGGAGAGAGAAGGTTTATGAAAAGAGCAAGTCATAGTGTCTGGGTCCAGGTGTGGGAGGCTTTCATTGATTCTTCCGTGCTATAAATATTTACTGAGTACCTTCTGCGTGCCAGCCCCTGGGATGAACAAAACAGGATGACTCCCGCTTTTACAAACTTGCCCTTCCAGTGGGGGTGACAGGCTTCAAATAAACAATCACGCAGACTTTTAAGTACAAACTATGATAACTGCTACTGTGATGAAGGATAGGATGCTCTAAGGGAGTGAAAGTAGGGGACCTCATTGTAGGCTGTCAGGGTTTGGCAGGGCACTGAGGGATGTCCTGTGGGCTTCCCTGGTGGCTCAGTCTATAAAGAGACTGCCTGCAATGGAGGAGACATTCCACCTCTGGGTTGGGAAGATCCCCTGGAGGAGGGCATGGAAACCCACTGCAGTATTCTTACCTGGAGAATCCCATGGACAGAGGAGCCTGGTGGCCTACAGTCCATAGGGTTGCACAGAGTCAGACACAACTGAAGCGACTTAGCATGCATGCATCTACGCTTGAGGGATGTCCCCTTCCCCAGGAAGTGGACATTTAAAGTGAGGATTGAAGCCACAGTTGCCCAGGGAAGAGAGAGGCAAAAACTTTCTAGGCTTGAGAAAAGGGTGTGTGTTGAGATCGAGTTACAGGAAAGAGCTTGATCTGCTGAAGGTCTTGGCTGGATCCAGAGGGACAGATGCAGAGAGATGGTGGAGAAACAAAGAGCGGGGAGGGGGGCAAGGATAACAGGAGGTTGGTTGGAAGCAGTGAGGCTGTCTCAGGAAGAGGACTCCATTTCCCATCTTCACAAGGAAAAGAATGGAACCTCCTTTCAGTTCCCGTGAAGCTTCTGATTCGACTTGGGAAAATAAAATATCCTTAAGGCAATGTAATAAAAATATCCCCCTCTGTACTGCATCGGAACAGGAATTCTAAACCTGTTACTGATATAAATCACTTCCCAGAGTATGTGGGTGGGAAACTTCTGTCTTATTGTTTCAGTAATCCTGTGTCTACTAGTTACTGTACAGAAATAAATCCCCAAAAGAACAAGGTTCATGTTAGAGTTGATCCTCTGGGAAGATTTGCAACAGACCTATTCAGTTTTGTTTTCATATACTTCCTCATGTCAACAAATCTCTGTCATTTCAATACAGCTCTACCTGTATTCCTTTAGTTATTCTGAAATACATAGATTTCAGGGAGAAAAAAATTTAAGTCCTTGAGGCAAACGTTGTAATCAAACTTTTCAAACAGAAGTCTTCACTGAGACTATTATCAAAGAGACTCCAAATGAGAAACTAGATATAAGATAGACCTTCATGTACATCTCTTCCACCTCTTCCCAGGTCTACTGGGAGCTTGGCTAGGTCACCCCAGAAGAAGAAATCCTGTGAAATTAAGGCTGAAGCAGCAGTCTGAACCAGAGTCTCTGAGTTGTCTACTATGTGAAGGGATTAAAAAACAATAACAACTATTTTTACTCTGCCAAACTTCTTTCCAAAATGGCTTTTAAGGTACACAGAATTGGCTGTGAAGAGCTCCTTGCCATTGGTCTACTGGGCAAGTATGTAGTGAATGTTTGCTACCTGCCATGTACTGAATCAGATTTTCTAAGGGACTTGCTCTCCCCAAGAAAAAATTCCACCACATCTTTACAGAGCTTACAATCTAATGAGGACGTAAAACACAAGTTCTTCCACCCAAGAAGTACTGTTAGGAAAGCATCACATTGATAATTAAAACTGAAAAGTCAATTAGAATTCAAAGGATGCGGCAATACCTTGGGCAGGGGGATCTGGAAATGGAGGTGGGAGGAGGGGAAGAGGAGGCAGGTGCAGATGTCCTGTGAGCACTCACAGCAAGACAAGGAGGAGGGGACAGACCGCAGTTGAGACAGAGGGTACAGAAGCCATAGTGAAGGCTGATGCCTGGGGGGAACCTAGTCTTGTTTCATGGGGATGATCTAAGCCTGTATTTTATTTGGAAAATGACCTTCTGAGATGAAGGGTTGACTCCTATACATATGATGAATGGTCTGTTGTGGGTGAGAAGCTTGTAGATCACCAATAGATGATCTGGATGTATACCTCAGGGACCATGTTCTTGTTAGTTTCACACACATCTATCAACTTGTCTCTTCTAACTTCAGTTCAGTTCAGTTCAGTAGCTCAGTCATGTCCAACTCTTTGCGACCCCATGGACTGCAGCATTCCAGGCTTCCCTGTCCATCACCAACTCCCGGAGTTTACTCAAACTCATGTCCATCGCATTGGTGATGCCATCCAACCATCTCATCCTCTGTCGTCCCCTTATCCTCCCACCTTCAATCTTTCCAAGCATCATGGTCTTTTCCAATGAGTCAGTTCTTCACTTCAGGTGGCCAAAGTATTGGAGTTTCAGCTTCAACATCAGTCCTTCCAATGAATATTCAGGACTGATTTCCTTCAGGATAGACTGGTTCGATCTCCTTGCTGTCCAAGGGACTCTCAAGAGTCTTCTCCAACACCACAATTCAAAAGCATCAATTCTTTGGCACTCAGCTTTCTTTATGGTCCAGCTCTCACATCCATACATGACTACTGGAAAAACCATAGCCTTGACTAGATGGACCTTTGTTGGCAAAGTAATGTCTCTGCTTTTTAATATGCTATCTAGGTTGGTCATAGCTTTTCTTCCAAGGGGCAAGCCCCTTTTAATTTCATGGCTACAGTCACCATCTGCAGTGATTTTGGAGCCCCCCAAAATAAAGTCTGTCACTGTTTCCCCACCTATTTGCCATGAAGTGTTGGGACTGGATGCCATGATCTTAGTTTTCTGGATGTTGAGTTTTAAGCCAACTTTTTCACTCTCCTCTTTCACTTTCATCAAGAGGCTCTTTAGCTCTTCTTTGCTTTCTTCCATAAGTGTGGAGCCATCTGCATATCAGGTTATTGATATTTCTCCTGGCAATCTTGATTCCATCTTGTGCTTTATCCAGCCTGGCATTTGCATGATGTACTCTGCATATAAGTTAAATAAGCAGGGTGACAATATAAGCCTTGATGTACTCCTTTTCCTATTTGGAACCAGTCTGTTGTTCCATGTCCAGTTCTAACTGTTGCTTCTTGACCTGCATACAGATTTCTCAAGAGGCAGGTCAGGGGGTCGATATTCCTGTCTCTGGAAGACTTTTCCACAGTTTGTTGTGATCCACACAGTCAAAGGCTTTGATGTAGTTAATAAAGCAAAAGTAGATGTTTTCTGGAACTCTCTTGCTTTTTTGATGATCCAGCAGATATTGGCAATTTGATCTCTGGTTCCTCTGCCTTTTCTAAAACCAGCTTGAACATCTGGAAGTTCACAATTCACGTATTGTTGAAGCCTGGCTTGGAAAATTTTGAGCATTACTTTCCTAATGTGTGAGATGAGTGCAGTTGTGTAGTAGTTTGAACATTATTTGGCATTGCCTTTCTTTGGGATTGAAATGAAAACTGACCTTTTCAAGTCCTGTGGCCACTTCTGAGTTTTCCAGATTTGCTGGCATATTGAGTGCAACACTTTCACAGCATCATCTTTTAGAATTTGAAATAGCTCAAATGGAATTCCATCACCTCTACTAACTTTGTTCATCATGATGCTTCCTAACGCCCACTTGACTTCACATTCCAAGATGTCTGGCTCTAGGTGAGTGATCACACCATCGTGGTTATCTGGGTCATGAAGATCTTTTTTTGTACAGTTCTTCTGTGTATTCTTGCCACCTCTTCTTAATATCTTCTGCTTCTGTTAGGTCCATATCATTTCTGTCCTTTATTGTGCTCATCTTTGCATGAAATTTCCCCTTGGTATCTCTAATTTTCTTGATGAGATCTCTAGTCTTTTCCATTCTATTATTTTCCTCTATTTCTTTGCATTTATTGCTGAGGAAGGCTTTCTCATCTCTCCTTGCTATTCTTTGGAACTCTGCATTCACATGGGTATGTCTTTCTTTTTCTCCTTTGCCTTTCCCTCTCTTCTTTTCTCAGCAATTTGTAAGGCCTCATCAGACAACCATTTTGCTTTTTTGCATTTCTTTCTTGGGGATGGTCTTGCTCCCAGTCTCCTGTACAATGTCATGAACCTCTGTCCATAGTTCTCCTGTCTATCAGATCTAATCCCTTGAATCTATTTGTCACTTTCACTGTATAATTGTAAGGGATTTGATTTAGGTCATACCTGAATGGTCTAGTGGTTTTTTGCCCTGTGGGGCCACCCAAGATGGACGGGTCATGGCAGAGAGTTCTGACAAAACGTGGTCCACTGGAGAAGGGAATGGCAAACCACTGAAGTATTCTTGCCTTGAGAGCCCCATGAACAGTATGAAAAGGAAAAAAAGTATGACACTGAAAGATGAACTCCCCAGGTCGGTAGGTGCCCAATATGCTACTGGAGAAGAGTGGAGAAATAACTCCAGAAAGAAAGAAGAGACAGAGCCAAAGCAAAAACAACACCCAGTTGTGGATGTGACGGGTGATGGAAGTAAAGTCTGATGCTGTAAAGAGCAATAGTGCATAGGAGCCTGGAATGTTAGGTCCATGAATCAAGGCAAATGGGAAGTGGTCAAACAGGAGATGGCAAGAGTGAACATCAACAATTTAGGAATCAGTGAACTAAAATGGACTGAAATGGACTGGCATGTGTGAATTTAACTCAGATAACCATTATGTCTACTACTGTGGGCAGGAATCCCTTAGAAGAAATGGAGTAGCCCTCATAGTGAACAAAAGCATCCAAAATGAAGTACTTGGATGCAATCTCAAAAATGACAGAATGATCTCTGTTTGTTTCCAAAGCAAACATTCAATATCACAGTAATCCAAGTCTATGCCCCGACCAGTAATGCTGAAGGAGCTCAAGTTAAACAGTTCTATGAAGACCTATAAGACCTTCTAGAACTAACACCCCAAAAAGATGTCCTTTCCATTATAGGGGACTGGAATGCAAAAGTAGGAAGTCAAGAGCTACCTGGAGTAGCAGGCAAATTTGGCCTTGGAGGACAAAATGAAGCAGGTCAAAGGCTAACAGAGGTTTGCCAAGAGAATGCACTGATCATAGCAAACACCCTTTTCCAACAATGCAAGAGAAGACTCTACACGTGGACATCACCAGATGGTCAATACCAAAATCAGATTGATTATATTCTTTGCAGCCAAAGATGCAGAAGCTCTATACAGTCAGCAAAAATAAGCCCGGGCACTGACTGTGGCTCAGATCATGAACTCCTTATTGCCAAACTCTTCTAACTTAAAGTCATGCATATGAAATATAGGAATGGGGAAATCCAAAAAACTATAAAGGATAGGAATAGTTCATAATCCTGCTGTTCTGAAATAACTTATGTTAGCATAATATTTAAATGTATTTACTTACACATGCATGTGTGTATCTACCCATAGTTACACACATACATTTTGGAAAGAAAATGTTTGTAGTACTAGAAAAAAATACTTTGTTTAAATTTTTGATTTAATTATATATTGTGAGTTTTGCTTTATAACCCAAAATGGTCTCTGAGAATGTTTTCTTAATGGCTGTAGAGACTTCTATGGAAAGGATGTTCCACAATTTCCTTAGTCATTCTCATTTTGTTAGGCAATTTTGTTACTTTCAAATATTTGTTAATATGGATAACTGAATGATAAACACATGAATATGATATTTATTTTTATCTCATTTCCTTAGGATAAATTTCTAGATGTACAAATTACTGAGTGAAGCAGTATAAACACATTCTAGGCTTCTGGCACACCATATCAAATTGGCGGGGCCCACTGTAGACCTGCTGGTTTTTAGATGGAAGAAAACATTTCATTAGCTGAGCTTGCTTCTGCCCCTGGGGCACCATTTTTGTGTCCTTCCAATTTTCCAAACCAAGAATGGATTCCTGTGCCCCAAAATGTGTGTCCCTTTACACAGTTAACAGATCACAGAAGAGGACTACCTGGTGTGATGGAGAAAGTAAATGTGGTCTATGCACCAATGCAATATTATTCAGCCATAAAAAGGGAGTTCTGACACTTGCTGCAACATGGGTGAACTTGCAAATTATTCTGAGTAAAAGAAGCCAGACATAAAAGGTCACACATTTCATGATTCCATTTATATGGAATATCCAGAATTGGCAAGTTTATACAGAGACAGAAAGTAGGTTAGTGGTTGTTAAGGGGTGTGGGGACAAGGAAGGGAATTGGGCAGGATAGGTTAATGAGGATGAAGTTTCCTTTAGGAATGGTAAAAACGTTCTGGAGCCCGGTGTGTTTAATGCTGGCAGTGTTGTATATATACTGAATGCCACTGAATTATGTGTTTAAACATAGTTAAGACGATAAATATCATGTTATGTGCATTTTACCTCAATGGAAACAAACAAACACGCCTGGTGTGTTTGATAGTTCAGGGATCCAGATAAGAGAACTTACTTGGGATCCCAGGAACCCTCTTCATCTGTTTCAGTGTGTTTAGTTCAGGCCGTCAGAGAAGCAAACCACATTCCTTTCAGAAAGAGAAAAAAACATGTCAAAACTTTGATTTTGGTAGATGACAATTACTTTCCTAATAACTATCCAGATAAATTGAGATATGTTGCATTTCTCATAGCATTTATTTTTTTCTTCAAAGAGTCTTACTAAAAGGGCAAGATTTAATTTTGTCAAAATTAAATTAAAAAGACAGCTGGAAGTGTCAGCACGTTAATATGGTGATGGGGTGCTATTTAACATAAAGAGTACCCCCAGAGCCCATGTTACTGACCAGCTTGTAGAAGTTCATCTTTATAAAACCTTTCCCTGGTTCTTTAATTACTCATTTCGTGAGGGAATGAGTTATTGACTATAAAGTTGGCCAGAGAGAATCTCTGTGAGTTAAAACCTGAATGTAAATTAATAATTAGTTCACCTGGCCTCAATTTTTAGAAGTAAAATATATTCCCATATCTCTATAAAAGTTGTCAAATAGCTAACTCGTTGGAAATCTCCTAACTACAGGGAAATGGCATTAAATTTCTTTCTCTCACTATCCCCAAGATTTAAAATTTTTTAAATGACAGTTTTGGCTGTGGTTATGCATTAGAATCAGTGTTTCTGGAAGTTTAAAGATATTGATATAAAATAAAAATAGTCTTTTGTCTGAAAAAGTGAGGAAAAGTACCTGTAGAAATTTCCATTAGAAGGTAGTCATGGTGGAAATGAAATTTCCATTAGTCTTATTAACAAAGCCTAGGGGACTTTTGAAAGGTATTTTAATAGAAAAACCTAGCTCAAGAGACTTACAATTAAACCCTAAAGATGAAAAAAAAAATTAACTTCCTCATCTTTATAGTTACTAGATCTGTGATGGAGGAAAACCCGTGTTAAAGATGAGCCCTCCCAAACAGTGACTCATTTGACCGTTTCAATTAATTAGCTCATCAATTAATTAATTAGTTAATCCTTTAACTAGTATTCCTTTCATTAATTGTCTACCTGCCTTGCGTCATGCAAAACTCCACTGATACAAAGATTATAGGAAATCATTTTTGACATCTGAGTTCTTATTGATAATTCAAGGCATGTAGATTTAGTAATATTGATACAAGGTGGGATAGGAATATGCCATGTAATTAGCACAACAAAGTTCTACACAAGGAAAAAACATGCTTACTTGCTGGGGGAGATTTGAGATTTCACAGAGAAAATGACTGTGGCATTGACTCTTGAAAGGGAGATGGCCTTTCAACAGGCAAAATGAAAGAGAGTGTTTCGTGTGGGGCAAATTTGTGTGGGGTGAATAGCATGTAGGTGGCAAGGTGAGTGGGCAGAGAGATTACGGGCTGTTTGAGGCACAACAGCTGCTCTCATTTGGCTGAAGTGGAGTTCTCCAAAGAGTAGAGTGAGTTCTGAGGCTGGGTAAGTAGAAATACAGTGGTACCTGGGAACAGAAAGCAAAGGGGGGCTAGACCACAGATGGTCATGAGACAGAAGTGGAAACTGAGCAATGCTTTGGAGAGGCTGTCAGATTGGGCATTCTGGGTCTTTTCCTCTTGCAGGGTCTGATGAGGACGCTGGTTGTTCTCATGATCAAGTCACTTTGTTGCACTTGCCTCTCCTTTTCCTCTAACAAAAGCCCTTACAAGGAGGGAGAAATAGTATGTGTTCTAAGAGCACTTAGAAATCTTGGACTTAAAAGGCACTTCTTTTATTTAAAAATAAAACAAAGCACTTATTTTGTTTGGGGCTGTGATGTTGTGATGAGTTGAAAGAAGTAAACTATTCTCAGGCAGTGAATTCTTCAGCATCTGATGATTTAAAGCCAAGTTGGGGAGAGCTACATTGACACCCAGGATATTTCATCTCAAACACCTTTTTTGGGGAAGATTACTCAGAGTGCCCAGGGTGGTGAAGATGTTCATTGGATACTACAGAATGTCTCGGGGTGGAGGAAGAAGGACCTCTTGAGACAGAGGAGCTGGAAAGAGCAGCCAGAAGACATGCTGAAGGCCCCAGTGAGCCTGGGCAGGGGGAGGATTCCCATGAGTGGTGGCAGCAGGGAGACCAAGAAAGCAGGAAGCCATTGGGTCGGGGGCCCAGTCCTTTGTTTCCAGAAAGGCTTTTGTATGAATTGTGAGTCTTTAAAGGCAGCACTGTAAATAGTGTTAGTAATTGCCAGTGAGGTGCATGTGAAGATCCAGATTTAAAGTTTAGCTTCTCTGGGCCCATAGAGGATTGCTAGGTAGGTCCTTTTTAATATCCCTCCATCCTTCCTTCCATCCCTCCATCTACCCATCCATACTTGTCCATCTCTCCATCTACTCTTCCTTCTATGCCTTCATCCATCTATCCATCCATTTGTTCATCCATCCATCCATCCATCCATCCATCTCTGAACACAGTATATAATAATGCCATCCTCAAATCAAAGTATCACTGTGTGCTTGCTTATTTATTATTTTTATCCACTTCCCACACATCCCCTAGGCTAACTTCCATGGGAGTTCTCATTTTCTCTGTCTTGTTCACCCCTGTATCCTCAATATCTAGGAAACTACCTGGCTCAGAGTAAGTGCTAAATAAATATTTATCAAAAATTTATTAGCTCATTATCATTCTTTAATTCACTCATCCAACTTTATGTGCCTGTCATGTCCCAGGCTTTATGCTAGATTCGGGTCATACAATGAACAAAAGACTTGTTCCTTGCACCCAAGAAACTAACATTGGGAAACAGGTAAAAAGAACATGATAAAGCATATTGGATAGTAGTGATATAGATAGATGAGAGGAAACCACCTTTATTAAATAGCCTGTGTATACTCATTACTGTATTTGTTGTTTTCCATGTGATATATTTTTCTTACTCACCTCTGCAAGGCAGAATCTCCATCCTACTGATGAAGAAACTGAGACTTTGAGAGATAAAACCACTTACTTACTGCTAACAAAAAATACTTCAAATTTTTTAAAATTTTATGTTGGAATACAGTTGATGAACACTCTTGTGTTAGTTTCAGGTGTACAGGAAAAATACTTTGAGAGTACAGAGAGCGTGTGGTTTATTCTGCTGGTCAAGGGATATAGAACTAGCCAAGGAAGACCCCTCAAATTTGGTAGCCCCAGCACTGAGACTTGAAGAAATAAGCAAGATTGCACTCAGTGGAGGAGCTGGAGGAAGAAAGACTTTCTGGTATTTCTTTCCAGCAGAGACATGTAAGAGCAACTCTCCTTCCAAATAGGAAAGTCAGTAAACTATGTGAATCATCAACAAATATGGTCCATGAACCAGCGCACCTGGAAATGAAAAATAGGATACCCATTCCCTGAGCACCTAACATTTCTGTTTTCCATGGTGTTGTCTCCCACGAAACCAAGAAATGATTGACTTGCTGTTTGGCTTCTTTTTAAGGACAATAGTGATCACGGGGAAGGGAAGATGTGTTTGTCCTCCCAGAAACAGATTACGGCTTAAATTTAGCAGGCTGAGTCAACATTCTCAAGTGCTGATTCCTACCATCAACAGATTCCATTTTCCTTAAAGAAATCATTATCTTTCAGAATAGGAGGATGCACAAAATGTCCTTAATTCCTTAGTTTCTTGTGGTTCCATCCTGCCTTAGATGGTAGTCTGTGTTTGGTATTTAGCCATAAAATATACATTCAAACCATCTTTTCCCTCCCCCACCATCTCTAAATTATATGGGTCATTGCCTTGCCCTCAACTCCAATTTGACAATCCCACTCTGGTGTGAGAAGCAACTAACAGTATCAGGTTCCTTTGCCCTAAACAGTTAATTCATCTCACATGGTTGAGCAGTTCATTCCCAGGAAATGTGGGCCCAGGCTCTGAACAGGGTCAGCCCCAACTGTCGCTGGGAGTGAAGGCTTGGGGTGGCAACAGATGCCCACGCCCAACCCGGCAACCCCCAACTTCTTCTCCGGAGAACACCAACTACGGTGGTAATTAAAAATAAATGTCTGTTTCATATGTGTTTATCTTCCACAGTTCAAATACCTGATGCACTGTACTGTTATTCATTAAAAATGTGAAGCTAGTATTAAGAATCTGGATAGGCTTGAAGAAGTTATCTGGGCTGGATGATTCCCCCAAATTTAAAAGAGATGAACCCATGTAAAATTTTTAAAAATGTGTTGTCAGTGTCAGAATGAACCGGCCCGCGCCGTCCCCCCCTGCCCCCCCCCCCCGCCCCCAGCCATATAAAACCATCTTTCTGGTGTGCTCGCCAGATTCCAGCCTGGTGCATAAACGGAGAGCCTCAGATATCTCTCCGCTCCGGGCAGTGGCTCAAATTTTACAATTGTTTTACTGAGGTGTCCACTGGTATTAGGCCCTCCTGCTTTTGATCATTCTGACTAGCTTTCTCCTTCTGAACTGTGTTTCTGTAACCAATTTACAGGACTGCGTATTCAATTTCAGCTGCCCCGTGGCAGCTGATGTGGATAGCTCAGATTGGGCGCTCGCTCTCCCCGACCATCTAGCTGGCTTTTGTGCCATCAACTGGCCTCTGGGGTCATTCATAGGCTAGCTGATTGCAGGCAGCTGAAGGGCCAGATAAAAGGCCCCTGGGGGTCTTTCACAAGCTCCTGTCTATTCACTTCCCAGGAAACCCCTCGGAGTCACCCCAGTGTCATTCTCTGGCGGTTTGCCCAAAACAAAGAAATGGGTTGGTAATACTTGAAGACTATCAGGCCAGGGGAGTCAGCTGGCCTTGGATCAGTCCTACAGTGAGCTCTCTCCTTACCTGTCAATTTTCTGGGTAACTGGACAAAGAAAATCTACTATTTTTCTTCTAGAATCAGCAGGAATTTTGTAACTTGACAAGTGAAAATATATATATTTTTCTCTGATAAAGACTTCTTTGCCAGGAGAGAAACTCTTGAGAATCAGTAATGCATTTATTCCTAGTTAGCAGTGGGTGGTTAGAAGGCTTTTAGGACCCATCTCTATTTACAACTTTAATGTTTGTAAAAAAGCAACCCAGCTGCCAACATCTGTATCAAACTCAACATTAACCTTCAAAAAGTCTTGTCCAAGAAGACTCCTAAACGTGCCCCCTTTTAATGCTCTGTGCCCCTAAAGAAAGGTTTTATGGCTTTGCAATGATTTGTCTCCCATTCATAGGCTGGGTCCCCATCCCCACCCCCCATTCAAATTCCTCTCCCGCTTTTTCTTATAAACCTCTGAATGGCAATAGGAGGCAAAGTAGATTTCTGCTGCTTCCTGCAGTTGTCTGTATCCACTGTCAGGACTTGCGGCTCTGGGCAAGAAGAGAGGGAGAGGGTATCAATGTCTGTGTTCCCTCCCCGCTTCCCTCCAAGCTGCCACCTGGGAAAGCATGAAGAAAATAATAAAGACACCACTGATGTTTCTCCCATTTGACTGAACCGCATCCAAAGGGATGCAGACACCCGAGAACTTTATTTAAAAGTCTGCCACCAGGGAGAGGGCTTCAGGACAGCCTGGTCCTTTTCTTGTCTGATGTTCAGTCCTGCAGAGAGGGCGTTGAGCTGCCTGGACCTTTGTCTCCGAGAACCTAAATATCCCTCCCACGACATTATGTGGAGCGGATGCCTGAGCTTTTCAAAGACTGAGGGGCGTGCAAAGGGCGTTGGGGGTCCCGCCACTTCAGAGAGAGGAGAGAGGGAGCCGACGCTGGGAACAATGGGAGCCCGGGGCTTTGTAACTCAGAACCCCGGCGCCCCTCTCAACTCTCCTCCTCTGACCTTCCCAAATTGGACCAAACAATGGAATTGTGGGAATGCCAACACCTAAGCAGCTTTGCCAGGGCTTTTGCATTTCTGCTTGAAGTCTTGTTTCCAGATGGAAGAAAGTCACTGAAGGGAGGGGGCCGTCTTCATGTAGATTAATCCATGTTAGGCTGCATGAAATGGGGCGATGGCTTTGTCAGGGAGCAGTAATCGTGATCGTAAGAGTTTCTGATTTTGTTTGAAAGACTGGGGAGAGGACTGCCTGTACCCGATGGCCCCAGCAGGCTAGGAAAGATGTTGCTTTGAAGCTGACTTAAGTCTGCAGATCAAAAATACTTTCAGTCATCACTCCACATTGGCAAAATTTGAGGAGTATTGGGTAGCCCCCAGATCATTCTTATTATTAAAGAGCTGACACTCAAACTTCTCCGTACCAAAGTATTTGGGAGGGTGGAGGGATCCTATTGGGTTATCACTGTTTGATTTTCAGGGAGTTTAGCTTTTCTCTCTTCACATCCATTTCTGATTTCAGAAACGTAGAGAACTGAAGTTTCAGATTAATTCCATTCATGCATCATACCGGTTAGCAGGGGAAGAGCCTCAGAGGTCTAACTTTATTTGGAGAGGTACACCCCAAAACTTTAAAGGTCTCTGCCTGCATAAAAGTACCCGACCACAGTGGAAATTGGGATGAAACATATAGCCTTGCTTCTGATGTGTTTCCATCGCTTTTTGGTTTGAATTGAACAGAAAACCCAGAGCAAATAGTCTTTCTGAGGACATAAACTTCCACTTTTCAATTTTTTTTTTTTTTCCGAGCTAGAGAAATGCCAAATTTTTCCAACCTCAAAAGAATATTCTGATTTCAGATCTGCTCGAAATTTGCTTGAGGACTATCAGAATTTCCTATCTTGGAGGATTTCCCTACTCCTGATGAGTAGCAAGAAGTCTATTTCAGAGACCTCCATGGGGACTACACTGATTGTGGGTTACCTATAGCAGGATGTTTAATCCTAGTGATAGCTTTTCTGCTTCTAGGCAGCATGTGTCAGTCAGTGCATGGTGCAAGACAAGAGATAGAAATTTGTTTCCCTTGATAGCTAGAATCTGGTGGGGATCAGAGGCTAAAACAAGTAGAAAGAAGCCAGAGACTACACTCTGCCCTCGCCCATCACTGATCTTTTTCGATAATTCACTATTCTCAATTTCTTTCTACTCTAATTCTTTAGCTCTCTTATTAACATTTGATTTAAAATTTCAGTTGCCTTTTCTGAAAGAAGGTAGTTGTGTTTTGGAAGAAAATTGGTAAACAAACCCAACTGGGTGTTGGGTTGAATATATTTGCCAGTGGTGAGACGTAGTTGCCAAAACCCAAAAACAAATAAACAAACAAACAAAAAACTAGGAGGATAGTGTATGGTGGGAGGAAAGAATGTCTTCTCTGGGCTTGCCAGACACCATCTGTCTCAGCAGGTACCACACTGGGAACTGCATTTGAAGACGAGCCTGGCCAAGGCGGAGATGGTGGCAGAGAGTGCTTTCAGCTGCCTGATGTGTTTTGTTTGACCTGCAGCATGATTTCAACATTGAATGCTTTTCGTGGAACATGGACTCATAGAAGCACACATTCTTCTTTCTTGCCTTTTATCCTGTCCTCATCACTCATCGCTGTCACTTGTCTGACTTCTGAAGGCCTCTGAGATTCTGCCAGATATGATCGCAGGCAGTGGGAATGTCCACCTGTGGACAGCACAGGGAAGCTTCTGCCCTCGTGAAGCTTTTGCTCTAGGAGGGGAGACTGAAACAGAGCAAACTCCTCCCCCGAATAACTTCCAAGATCACTTTTGATAGTGATGTGTGACCTGTAGAAAATGGTAGAAGGTAACAGGGCAGAGGGTGATAGAAGAGGAACATCACATGGGATGGTGGGGATGGTCACTGTGAGGGCGACTCTGAGCTGAGCCCTGTGACACTTTGAGGGAGTGGCAGTCCAGGCACAGGGAATAACAGCTTCAAACTCAGGAGGCTGGTGTAAGATGGCAGAGGTCCAGCGTGGTGGAGTGGAGCGAGGGATGGTCGGGGGATGACAGTGAGACAGCGGTATGCACAGGTGGAGACAAAGTGTGGAAGCCACTGTCCACAAAAGAGAAGCAGAGTCGCAGACGTAGAAAACAATCCTATGGTTACTCGGAGGAGAGTGGGGAGAGGGTTAGACTGGGAGAATGGGACTGACATGTGTATATTGTACTATATATAAAACAGATAACTAATAAGGACCTGCTGTATAGCACAGGCATTTGTTGTTGTTTAGTCACTAAGTTGTGTCTGATTCTCTTTGCAACCCCATGAACTGTAGCCCGCCAGGCTTCTCTGTTCATGGGATTTCCCAGGCAAAAATACTGGAGTGGGTAGCCATTTCCTTCTCCAGGTGATTTTCCCGACCCAAACCAATGTCTCCTGCATTGGGAGGCAGATTCTTTACCACTGAGGCACCAGGGAAACCCATAGCATAGGGAACTTGAGTCAATACTCTGTAATGGCCTATAATGGGAAAGAATCTACAAGAGTGGATATATGTATATGTATATATATGTATATATTATATATATGCTGTGCTATGCTTAGTTGCTCAGTCGTGTCTGACTCTTTGTGACCCCATGGACTGTAGCCAGTCAGGGTCCTCTGTCCATGGGGATTTCCCAAGCAAGAATACTGGAGTAGGTTGCCATGCCCTTCTACAGGAGATCTTCCCAACCCAGGGATTGAACCCAGGTCTTCCACATTGCAGGCAGATTCTTTACCATCTGAGCCACCAGGGAAGCCCATGTATATGTATACGTATACATGTATATGTATATGTGTGTATATGTATATGTATGTGTATATGTGAGGCTCAGGGAAGCCTGGCGTGCTGCAGTCCATGGGGTCACAAAGAGTCAGACACGACTTGGCGACTGAACAGCAAAATGTGTATGTATAACTGATTCACTTTATTGTACACCTGAAGCTAACACATTATAAATCAACTATACTCCAATAAAAAATTAAAAAAAGAAAACAAAACAAAGTTTGGAAACCATTGGAGGAGCCTGGAATTGGCTATGGGTGTGGTACCTAAGTTGGACAAGGCCCCTATTCAGATCCCTTCGATATCTGATTCTGAAACTCTGGTTGGTGCCTCCACGGGCTGTACGGAGACTGGTCGCCAAGCTTGTCATCCAGTGAGAGTTCAGGCCTTCTAATAGAGTTCTTATGAGATGTACAGAAGTATTGCTGCTCCAAGCAAGTGCTCAGCCCTGTTTTGCAGAGAAAAGAGGGGACAGTGAGGCTAAATGAATTGGCCACAATGACTCAACAAGGCATGAGCAGCACCTGAAATAAAGCCCCACTGTGTTGCTTCCCTTTGTTGTAAGCTCCGTACCACGATTTCTCCCCTGTATCGCCTCATTATTATTCACTTACTCGGGTGTGATCTGAAAGGGAGCATTGTTTCAGAATCAATAAGGGGCTGAGTTCGCGTAGCACAGTGAGTGTCTGAGCTTCAAGTACCTCCTTATCACCAGCGCACAGCAGAGGACAGGTCCAAATAAAACACATTATCAGGCCCTGTTGAGAGTCCAAGCCCAGCAGCTGTATTAATGGAGCTCTTTATATCCATTCCCTTTATGAACTGAGTTTTCTCACTTTCATTTCTCTGGGAACTTCTAAATGGAGCTCTTGCCGAAGAATGGCAAGGGTGTTTGAGTTGGAGAGTTGAACAGAAACCATTTGCTCAATGGAGCTCATACTTGCAAAGTGGGGAAAAAACAGGTAAGAAAAGACCACCCCCATTCTAAGAAAGCAGGGAGGGATGCAGTTGCCTACTTTGTGGCATTCCATATCATGCTTAAATTTATGATGCTAGCCTGACAGACTTAGCACTGACTTCATAAGTTTTTCTCTGAATCTACATGTCTGCAATTAGACACTGAAAAATAATTAACGTGTTTTTGCACTTAGAATCCTAATAATTGTCTGTTGAGTTTAGCCTGTGCATCAGTATGATACTATAGTAATTTTGAAAAGACCTAGATTATCAGTATTATGCCTTTATTGAAAAATTTTAGTAAAACTCTTTCTTGTTACCTACCTTCTAACATTGAGTAAGTTATTGTTATATCTGCTTGGTGGGCACTTTCAAGATAAGTGATAGGTTCAAATAATATCAGTTCTATCAAATTCAAAATGAGTGTGCTTAGAGTTGGGGTTTTTTTTTTTGTATCCCATTTTATAGACCCATTGGCCTGATCCTCCCTGTAAGTATGTTTTGCTTGGTCTCTATACTGTTTAAATATTTTCTGAGTCAATATAGAAGAGATTTTAAAAATAAAATCTGGATTTCCAGCTTCTCTGAAAATAGCAAAAGATCTATCAAACAGGGTTTACCCAGGACCAGCGCTTATCCCGAACTCACAGTCCCACCACTTCCTATTATTTCTGCCCCTGAGACTGAATGTCACTCTGTAATTTTTCATTACACTCTTCTTTTTTTTTTCTTAAGAGTAGAGAAGTATTGAGTTGCCTAAAAAATTTCGTTTGGGTTTTCTGTACAATGGCATGGAAATACCCAAATGAACTTATTGGCCAACCCAATGTTTCTCTGTATTTGTGACTGTATCCAAAATGGAAATTTAGAAAATTTACCCTTGGGAATTCCCTGGCAGTATGGTGGCTAGCCAGCTTCCCAGGTGGCTCAGTGGTGAAGAATCTGCCTGCCAAAGCAGGAGACACAGGAGAAGCAGATTTAATCCCGGAGTGGGGAAGATCCCCTGGAGGAGGAAATGGCAACCCACTCCAGTATTCTTGCCTTGATAATCCCATAGACAGAGGAGGCTGGCAGGCTGCAGTTCATAGGGATGTGAAGGAGTTGGATGCGACTTAGCCACTGAGCACACAGATGTGCACAGTGGTTAGCAAGCCACTCTTCCACTGTAAGGGGCACAGGTTTGATCCCTGGGCAGGGAACTAAAAACCCACATGCTGCACAGAGTGGCCAAAAAAAAAGAAACGAAAATTACCCAGATGACTATATGCTTGATGAAACGTGGAGTGTTTTGTGTTTCATATGTTGATAGATGTCTGGTGACCAGGCTCATTTACAGGGCTTGCTGGGACCTTAAATTCATTTGTCAACTTCACACTTCCTCTACAAGGAAAAGGCAACCTACCCTACCTTTTCCTTGAGTTCTCAATTTAAATGTCACCTTTCTTTCCCCACCTTCCCTGATTCCTGTGTTGGATTAGGTGGCCCTGCTCCGTGTCTGGTATGGGTTGACCAAAAAGTTTGAATGAACTTTCTAGCCAACACAGTCCTTTCCCCAACCTTTGCTAGGCTTTCTTGTAATTACATTTTAGACATCATTCTTTAACTCTAAGTTTTATGAGGTTTGGAATTGTCTTTTCATTGTCAAAACCCCAATTCTAGGACATAGTAGGCATGCAAAAAATAAAAATATTTTTTAAAGTATGAATGATGTCACTGCAGTCTGCAGTTTGAGTAAAAATGAAATGTAGCCTCATTTCATTTGAGTCCTCGTGACAAGCTTTTAAACCTATCCATCATAGTTTCAACATACAGAGTCTGCTTCTGAGAAGAGGATTTTTTCCTCTTCTAAGTCTACAGCAGAAAGTGATTTAAACAACTGTTAGAGCAATAATGCTATTCGTATGATAAGTATTAATTGATACCTATTTGTACCTTGTGTTATTCTCATTGTTGCAGACTCCTTGGTCTCTTGTGAAGCTTTTACTCATGTAGAGGTGGTGATGTGCATGCAATAAACATGTAAAAACAGATGAGATAAGCTCAGAACTGCAGTTGATAAACACTGCCAAGAAGTTAAAACAGGCAAGTGGCCTTGACAGTGACTGAGGTGGGGACAGCTGGAGATGAAGCTCCTGCTGCGATATTGTCAGGGAATGGCTTTTCCTTCATTTGTGTTTGAACTCCATTTGAATGATAAGAAAATGCCAGCTTTAGGAAGACCTGGGAAAAGAGTGCTCTAGTTGCAGCAGGGAGCAAGCGCAAAGGCCCTGGGATGGGGAGCAAGCTTTGCGTGTTTGAGGGATGCATAGAGCTAAGGAGGCTGGAGCTTGAATAAGGAGCCTGGTGTGAGATGAGGTCAGAAAAGAAGGCAGGATCTTATAGACACATTGTTGTTGTTCAGTCATTAAGTCATGTCCAGCTCTTTGCATAAGAGCATGAATTTAAATTCTAAGGATTGGTGAGCCTCTCATAGACTTGCAGACTCCAGATTCCTCTTGGCAGACAGACTGGTGACCTGGAGACACTGTGGGCTTGAGAATGAAACAGACTTTGGTTTGAATCTCCTCTCCGCCTTTTACCAAATGTGACCTCCAACAGGTCTTTCCTTTCTCTGAGCTCAGATTCTAGCTGTGAAATAAGATGAATGCTTTCAATGTAACTGACTCATGTCTTTGTCCATTCATCCCACAAACACTGTGTGTGTGTATGTGCTCAGTCGCTCAGTTGTGTCTGACTCTTTGCAGCCCCATGAACTGTAGTTCACCAGGCTCCTCTGTCCGTGCGATTTCCCAGGCAAGAATGTTGGAATGGATGGCCATTTCTCCTCCAGGAGATCTCCTCACCCAGGGATCGAACCTACTTATCCTGTGTCTCCTCAACTGGCAGGTGGATTCTTTACCACTGAGCCACGCGGGAAGCTCATCAAGCCCAGGAGGTAGATCCATGAATAGAACAGGTGGGGTTTTCCTACCTTCATGGAACTTAATGATGTACTTAGAAGTAACAGTACATTGATACTAAGCAATGTAAGTCAACTTGAGGTAGTAGCCAGTGCGATGAAGGAAGGGCAGAGAACAGTAATAAAGGAGACTGGGGAGGAGCTACTTGGCCTAATAAGTTGTCCCATTTTACTTGTGAGGATACTAGGGTCAGAGAAGTTAAGGGACTTGCTCAAGGTCACTATGACCATAAGAGGCAGAACCAGACATCGAAGCCTGTCCTTCTGGTTCCACAGTCTTTGTTCTTTCAAGACATGACATAGTTGTTGGTTTTACTCCCCAGAAAGCTGAATCATAAATTACCTTTTTTTTTTGGATGACTTATATCAGATAATTGGGAACTGAGCTCTTCATCTCCACCCTAGATCTAGTTCAGCCCCCTTTTATCTCCCATATGGTTCTGGTAGATACACAGTTCTCTCCATTTCTGTCACCACCACCTTGGTCCAAGCTGCTGTAGCCAAAACACACCCCCTACCCTGTCATTACTATCACCACCATCATCACTACCACCACCACCATCATCATTAGCATCATGTTACTCTTAGCTCTGGTGTCAAAGTTAGACAGTTGTTATTTTCCTATCATGGGACTTAGCCAGTTTTTCACTGGTCTCTTGGGAACATCTAGAGTTCTGATGAAGTTGCCACAGATATTTCTATATATTTGTTAGTTATCTTTTTAACTTAACAAAATTAGTGCTTTTGCTTCAGGTTTTAGAGAACTTAGGCATTTAGACTGGAAATACAAATCCTCCCAAAGGTAAGAACTGGGATCTCATTTATTCATGTAACAAATATTTATTGAATGCCTAATATGTATAAGGCACTCTATCAGGGGTGCCTCAGGGTACCAGGCCCTCAGGGAATTTATAGTAGAAGGAAATAGGCAATAAACAAGTAGATGAAATATACAACTATTAGGGATATAAACTGTACTGAAAACAAAGTGATACAGTAGAGGCTGAGGGGGCTATTTTAGATTGCAAAGTGTAGTAGCATATTTTGCAGTGTAATAAGCAGTCTTAAAATCTCAGTGGCTTATTTCAACAACAAGGGTTTATTCTGATGTTCCTCCTCTGTTTATGGGTTCTTCATTCACCTTGGACCTGTGATTATCTAGGCATATTCTTCTTAGCAGAGGAAACGAGTGCGTGGAAACATGTAACCGATCTGAGGGCCTCAGCCCAGACCTGGCCCACTGTCACTTTCACCCACATTTTAGGATCAAAGCAAATCATATGATCAGTATCAGTGGAGAAATGTTCTCTGCCTACAGTGAGAGGCACTGGAAAGACACCTGTAGGAGTGTGGATGTATAATCCTCTTACAAGGAACAAAGAGTTGGGAGCCATGATCCAGTCTACCCTGGAGAGCTCAGAGACTCTCGTTGTAGGTAACGTGCTAGCTGAGACCTACACAGAGAGAAGGAACCAGCCCTACAATCATCTCGAGAAAGAATTCCAGTAGACGGCCCAGTGGAGAGGAGGTCCACAGCAGGAACAGGCTTGGGGGATTGGATGAAACAGAAAGATTCAAGTATGGTTGAAGGAGGGAGACGAGAGAGAGATTCAGAGTTGGCAGAAGCTTGATCTCAGAGCGGCTTGCAGGTCACAGTGAGGGTTTGGATTTGCAATGAGAAGAATGGGCATGACAAGTGTACTCATGTTTTCTAAAGAAAACTCTCGCTGTGTCTGGTACCTACTGTCTGGCAGGTAGTCAAGTAGCATAGATCAGCTTTGAAAACATGTAAGATGGATGACCAGAAAGCCCTAAGGCTTTTTCAAGGGATTTGAAAGCTAGCCTGGGAAACTACAAGATAATGTAGCCCAGATTCTGGTTCTTCTCCCTGGAGATGGGCATTGTTGTTCAGTCGCTAAATCTTGTCCAACTCTTTGTGACCCCATAAACTGCAGCACACCAGGCTTCTCTGTCCTTCATCATCTCCCAGAGTTTTCTCAAACTCATGTCCATTGAGTCAGTGATGCCATCCAACTGTCTCATCCTCTGCCACCGCCTTCTTGTCGTGCCCTCAATCTTTCCCAGCATCACGGTCTTTCCCAATGAGTCGGCTCTTTGCATCAGGTGGCCAAAGTATTGGAGCCTCAGCTTCAGCATCAGTCCTTCCAGTGAATATTCAGGGTTGATTTCCTTTAGGGTTGACTGGAGATGGGCATGGACCCTCTGTTTCTTGGGGCTGTACCTCCCCAGGGAACCAGTGGACTTGTCAGGGAGAAAGAGAGCTCAGGGTGGGCCCCAGATATGTACACCACTCTGACACAACCTCCTAATTCAGAGCAGAAGCCTCAATAAGGAATCACTTTAGAAGAAAGGCTGTGCTTTAATTTATTGTTTTTTTTCTCTCTCTAAAGTTTAAACATTCTCTGCACTTGAGTGGCTGTTGCTTATGCATCTGACTTATTTAGGCAATTTGCTATTGTGTGTGTGGTCTAATCCAGCCTGTTTCAGTAAAGCGTATGTTAGACTCTTGGAAGTTGTCCAATGGGCATTTTGTGCATGCATAGATATGTGTGTGTGTGTGTGTGTGTGTGTGTGAGACAGAGAGAGGCGGGGTGGGCACAGAGGGAGAAAAAATGGCAAGAAAATTTTTGACTAGCAACCCAAGCATGATGTTCACAGATGAATAGTATACATTTAATTTGAAGAATGAATTCTTTTTTTGAAATTTTGGCTGTTGTCAGTCATATTGCAAGCACACTGACATGGTTTAAATTAACGTTGTGGAAGCAATATACTGCAAAGGAGTGCGTGACTAAATTATTAAGAGCAAATCCATGAGGACCAAGCACGAAAACATCTTAGCAAATAGAGAAACTTTATATGGAGCTTTTCACCAGCTGTGTCCCTGGTCATTGAGCACAACATGTAACAGTTTGCCTGGGGACTATTTTGGGAAAAACAGTCGTTTCATCGAAGATCCAGCTTTGAAATTTTGTTTGGATCATTTGCCAAGAAATTGACGTCCAAAAATTCAATACGACAAATGTTAAAAGAGTTGGAAACTAAGGCAGGGAACTCAGCTCACCAAGTTTTAACTCTTACTGCTGCTGCTGCTAAGTCGCTTCAGTCGTGTCCGACTCTGTGCGACCCCATAGACGGCAGCCCACCAGGCTCCGCCGTCCCTGGGATTCTCCAGGCAAGAATACTGGAGTGGGTTGCCATTTCCTTCTCCAGTGCATGAAAGGGAAAAGTGAAAGTGAAGTCGCTCACTAACCTGTTGGAAAAGAATATTGCTGAGTAATTCTGTCACATTACTAATTTATAATTTGTTCCTAGCCTAGTATTTCCATATGGCTCTGATGGGTAAGTAAAAATCTTGGAAGCTTTAAAAGTAAAAGGGCTACTATGAAATTTTGGCTTTGTGACTTACGGATGGTATGAGTGTGGGCAAGTCATCACACTTTGTGCCTACGTTTACTCATCTGTAAACTGGAAGGGCAATGCACACCCCACAGGCTTAGAAGAATCAGTGAGCTCGTGTTTGCAAGAAGCCCTTTTTAAACTTGCAAGCAGGCACAAGCATGCATTCTAACTTTAACTGATGGCAAGGATAGGGGGTGAGGGTCACTACGGAGCACTGCAGATATGAAGAGTTCAGAAGTAATCTCAACGCTTTTGAAAATTCCTGGGGCTCTTTCATTGAACAATCAAAAGAAAAAGTCAGGGCAAGTGTTTTAGCTCTGACTTGGGGGTCATGGACTTGGAAGATGTTGGGAAGCAGATTGCAACCAAAGGCAAAGAAAAATAAAATGAGAACAAGTCTGCAGCAGGTTTTAGTCTGATGTTTTGCTGACGCTCATAAGCCAGTGGAGGACTGGGAGCCCCTCATCTTGTTCTCATTTCCTCAGATGATGGGCCCATCGGCTTGGGATGATAACAACTCTCTCATGGAGAGAGAAGCATCCAGTGATTAGGGGCAGCTCCAGGTTGAAGGTGTGGGAGAGGGCTTGGGGACCTAAGGCAGGTATGAGGTCTCTAGGATAGACACCTTCCATCTCAAACAGGGGCCCAGCAAGGCTCCTAGCATGATACAATCACTCGGGGTCTGTTTATGGCACTGATGAATGAATGGACTCTTGGAGACAAAAGCAGGAAATAGGGGCCTTGAATCAAACTCTGCTTGTTCTTGAAGTCCCAGTTGAAGTTCCACCTTGTCTGTGTGGTCTTTTCACCAGGTATGTATCTTTACACCTGGGTTCTTATAGTCTACCCCTGGGGAGAATACTTTGGGCCTTTCTTTACTCATCTCATTCTGTCTGTTCTTAAAATAAGAGAGTTTTTTTTTTTTCCCCCCCTGGCACCCCATTACCATGGGCTGCTCTTTGTACTGAAGACCCAGAGAAGTCCACTGCCTAGGACGGAGGATAAAAGCCGATAACCAAGCCAATATAAAAGCCAATTTCTCCAAAGAAGATACACTGTTATTGTCGTTGTTCAGTTGCTGAGTCATGTCTGACTCTTTTGAGACCTCATGGACTGCAGCCCACCAGGCTCCTCTGTCCATGAGATTTTCTAGGCAAGAATATGGGATAGTTCGCCATTTCCTTCTCCAGGGGATTTTCCTGACCCAAAGAGCGAACCTGCATCTCCTGCATTGGCAGGCGGATTCTTTACCAGTGAGCCACCAGGAAGCCCAAAGAGGATACACAAATGATCAATATGCACACGAAAAGATGTTGAATGTCTTTAGTCATTAAGGAACTGTTGGTCAAAGCCACCATGAGATACCACTTCATACCCACCAGCATGGCTATAATTAAACAGAAAATAACAACTGTTGGTGAGGATGTGGAGAAATTGTAACGTTTATGCAACGGAGCAGGAATGTAGAATAGTGCAACCACTGTGGAAACCAGTTCAGAGGATCCTCAAAAAGTTAAACATAGGATTAACAGGTAGGGAATTCCCTGGTGGCTCAGTGGTTAGGACTCTGCGCTTCTACTGAGAGAGTGCAATTTCCATCCCTGATTGGGGAACTAAGATCCCACAAGGCGTGTGGCACAGCCAAAATAATAACAATAATAATAATGATAAAGAATTAGCAGATGACATAGCAATTCCACTTCTAAGTATGTACAATAGAGAATTGAAAACAGGTGTTAAAAACTTATACATGAATATTCATAGCAGCACTATGGACAATAGCCAAAAAATGGAAATATCCCAAATGCCTATCAACTGATGAGTAGATAAAACAAAAATGACTAAAGGTGTTGAACATCTTTTCATGTGCTTGTTGATCATTTCAGTTCAGTTCAGTTCAGTCGCTCAGTCGTGTCCGACTCTTTGCAACCCCATGAACCGCAGCACACCAGGCCTCCCTGTCCATCACCAACTCCCTGAGTCCACCCAAATCCATGTCCATTGAGTCAGTGATGCCATCAAGCCATCTCATCCTCTGTCGTCCCCTTCTCCTCCTGCCCCCAATCCTTCCCAGCATTAGGGTCTTTTCCAATGAGTCAGCTCTTCCCATCAGGTGGCCAAAGGATTGGAGTTTCAGCTTTAACATCAGTCCTTCAAATGGCCACTCAGGACTGATCTCCTTTAGGATGGACTAGTTGGATCTCCCTGCAGTCCAAGGGACTCTCAAGAGTCTTCTCCAACACCACAATTCAAAAGCATCAATTCTTCGGTGCTCAGCTTTCTTTATAGTCCAACTCTCATATCCATACTTGACCACTGGAAAAACCATAGCCTTGACTAGATGGACCTTTGTCAGCAAAGTAATATCTCTGCTTTTTAATATGCTATCTAGGTTGGTCATAACTTTTCTTCCAAGGAGTAAGTGTCTTTTAATTTCATGGCTGCAGTCGCCATCTGCAGTGATTTTTGAGCCCATAAAAATAAAGTCAGCCACTGTTTCCACTGTTTCCCCATCTATCTGCCATGAAGTGATGGGACTGGATGCCATGATCTTAGTTTTCTGAATGTTGAGCTTTAAGGCAACTTTTTCACTCTCCTCTTTCACTTTCATCAAGAGGCTCTCTAGTTCTTCACATTCTGCCATAAGGGTGGTGTCATCTGCATATCTGAGGTTACTGATATTTCTCCCAGCAATCTTGATTCCAGCTTGTGCTTCCTCCAGCCCAGCGTTTCTCATGATGTACTCTGCATATAAGTTAAATAAGCAGGGTGACAATATACAGCCTTGACGTACTCCTTTTCCTATTTGGAACCAGTCTGTTGTTCCATGTCCACTTCTAACTGTTGCTTCCTGACCTGCATACAGGTTTCTCAAGAGGCAGGTCAGGTGGTCTGGTATGCCCATCTCTTTCAGAATTTTCCACAGTTTATTGTGATCCACACAGTCAAAGGCTTTGGCATAGTCAATAAAGCAGAAATAGATGTTTTTCTGGAACTCTCTTGCTTTTTCGATGATCCAGCGGATGTTGGCAATTTGATCTCTGGTTCCTGTGCCTTTTCTAAAACCAGCTTGAACATCTGGAAGTTCACGGTTCACGTATTGCTGAAGACTGGCTTGGAGAATTTTGAGCATTACTTTGCTAGCGTGTGAGATGAGTGCAATTGTGTGGTAGTTTGAGCATTCTTTGGCATTGCCTTTCTTTGGGATTGGAACGAAAACTGACCTTTTCCAGTCCTGTGGCCACTGCTGAGTTTTTCGTATTTACTAGCATATTGAGTGCAGCACTTTCACAGCATCATCTTTCAGGATTTGAAGTAGCTCAACTGGAATTCCATCACCTCCACTAGCTTTGTTCGTAGTGATGCTTTCCAAGGCCCACTTGAGTTCACATTCCAGGATGTCTGGCTCTAAGTGAGTGATCACACCATCGTGATTATCTGGGTTGTGAAGATCTGTTTCGTACAGTTCTTCTGTGTATTCTTGCCACCTCTTCTTAATATCTTCTGCTTCTGTTAGGTCCCTACCATTTTTGTCCTTTATTGAGCCCATCTTTGCATGAAATGTTCCCTTGGTATCTCTGATTTGTTTGAAAAGATCTCTAGTCTTTCCCAATCTGTTGTTTTCCTCTATTTCTTTGCATTGATCACTTCATTGTGTATCTTCAAAAAATTAGTATATATCCATATAGTGGACTATAATTCAGTCATAAAAAGGAATGGAGAACTGATACTTACCACAACACAGATGAACCTCAAAAACATTAGATTAGGTGAAAGATTTAAGACACAAAATCTACCTATTGAGTATTGATAATTCCACTTCCTTGAAATATCAAGACTAGACAAATCCATAGAGACAGAGTTATTAGTGATTACCAGGGGCTGAGGGGAGGACAGAATGGGGAATGACTGCTTCATCGGTACAGGGTTTCATTTCAGAGATAAAAATGTCTAGTGCTGATGAACACACAATATTGTGAATGTTCTCAATGGCACCAAATTATGCACTTGAAATGGTTAATTTTATGTGATGTGAATTTTACCCCAATAAAAATAAGTTAGTTAAACAGAACTTCAGTAACTATTCATGGCCTAATGAGGGCTATAAGAGATGTGTGGTGCTTGTACAGTGGGAGCATGGGTGGAGAGAAACTGCCTCCCTGGGGGTGTTGAATGCGACAGTGGTGTAGAAGGAGGCATCCTCATTTGGGTAGCATCTTGGAGAGGAAGGGAGTGTGCTCCAAGTAGCGGGAGCAATGCAGGTAAGATATGGAAGTCTGAACAAGCGGGATTTGTTTTGGGAACATGAAACTTCTTGCAGACTTGATGAGTAAGACAGGCTTGAAACAGTGTAATGGAAAGGAAGCAAACACACACTTATTGAGCATTTACTTTGTGCCAGGCAGCAACGCTAAGGGCCTTGCCCTGAGGTCATTTAATCCTCCCAACAACTCTGATACTTTTTTCACTCTTCCTTGGAATGAAACTGAGTGTGAGAAGAGGTAATTTGCCCAAGGTTGCACAGAACCTTCACCTGTACAGCTATACAAAGAGAATACACATAGTCAGGAGTTAGCAAGAAGAGGGGCAGGACTCTCTGTTCCTCCTAGTTAGTGCTGCTTTATTAGATGTTCAAAGAGAAATTCAGGGATAGCAGGAGAAGCTTTGTTCTTGGAACCAAATGTAAACCCATATTGTAATAGTCAGCATTCTCCAGTGAAACGAGACCAATAGGTGATATGTGTGTGTGTGTGTGTCGTGTGTTAGTCACTCAGTTGTGTCCGACTCGTTGAGACCCTATGGACTATAGCCTACCAGGCTCCTCTGTCCACGGGATTCTCCAGGTAGGAAGAAATTTAGTATAAGGCTCATGAAATTATGAAGGATGAGAAATCCCCTGATCTTCCATCTACAGCTGGAGACCCAGGAAGGATGAGGGTATAATTAAGTCTGAGTCCCAAGGGCTGAGAACCAGGAGCATCAGGACAGGAAAGACCTATGCCACAGCTGGGGCAATCGGGCAGGAGGGACCAGATTCTGCCCCAACCCCTCCTTTCTGTTCTGTTCAACCCTTCAGCAGATTGCATGATGCCCACCCACATGGGGAAGGCAAATTGCTTTCCAGAGTCCACTGATTCAAAGGCTAATTTTATCCAGAAACACTCGTAACACATCCAGAAATAATGTTTGGCCAAATATCTGGTTACCCCATGATCCTGTCAAGTTGACACATAAAATTAATCATCACATGCACTTTATAGATCTCTTGAGTGTTAGATTCTGGAAAAGAGTTGTGATATTGTGTTGCTTTTTATTGCAGTTTTTAAAGTAGTTAAAATACATTTAAGCAGATCTAGACCAGACTCTTGTGGGTCACTTGCTTTCAATAGAACACAGTTTGAAAACCACTGCTTGCATGATCAGAAACCATTTAGCCCTATTTAGTCATATCATGTGTGCCTCTTATGCCTTTGAATAGAATTCTGTCTCCTTGTGGCCCATTTTTTTAATATGTTATATGTAATATGTGGTCAAAAAAGTGCCAAATCAATAACAGGATTGATAGAACTGCTGTGACTCAGACTTGATGAATGATCGTTTGTCCAGTGATTATATATTTCTGCAAAGTCTCTATATGAGCAATTTCATTTTTGACCTTTGTAACCATTGGAAAATTCTTTAGAGTTAGCCTATATCCCCATCTAAATTTTTTAAGAAATATATATCTTATTTCAGAATACTTTTAGATTTACAGAAACATTGCAAATATATCCCACACCCAGTTTTCTCTTCTATTCACGTCTTACACTGGTGTGGTACATTTGCCACAATGAATGAATCGATACAAATACAGCGTTATTAAACAAATCATGTTTTGCTCAGGTTGCCTTTGTTTTTATTGAATGTCCTATTTCCATTCCAGAATTTCATCTGGAACACCACATTACATCTGGTTGTCATGTCCCCTTAGGCTCCTCTTGGCTGTGACAGTTTCTCAGACTTTCCTTCTTTTTGATAACCTTGACAGGTGTTGGTTGTTTTTTTTTTTTTTCATATTTACTTATTTGGCTGTGCCATGTCTTAGTTGCAGCACTTGGGGATCTTTGATCTTCATTGTGGCGTGCAGGATCTTTAGTTGTGGCTTGTGGAAACTAATTTCATAACCAGGGATCAACCCGGGCCCCGTGCATTGGGAATTCAGAGTCTTAGCCTCTGGACCAGCAGGGAAGTCTCACCTTGACAGTTTTGAGGGGTATTGGTCAGGTGTTTTGTAGAATGTCCCTCAGTTGGGATTTTTCAGATGTTTTCTTCTTGGCAAGACTGGGGTAATGGGCTTGGGAGGTAGTGTCATTTTTATTGTGTCTTATCCGAAGTGGAAAAAAGTGAAAGTGTTAGTTGCTCAGCCATGTCCATCTCTTTGGGACCCCATGGACTATAGTTTGCCAGGCTCCTCTGTTCATGGAATTCTCCAAGCAAGAGTACTGAAGTGGGTAGCCATTCCCTTCTCTAGGGGATCTCCCCAACCCAGGGATTGAACCCAGGTCTCCTGCATTGCAGGCAGATTCTGTACCATCTGATCTACCAGGGAAGCATCTTATCAGGGTACATGGTAAAGAATCCACCTGCCAGTGCAGGAGATGCAGGAGACACAGATTCAATCTCAGGGGGGCAGATCCTCTGGAGGAGGGCATGGCAACCCACTCCAGTGTTCTTACCTGGAGAATCCCATGGACAGAGGATCCTGGCAGGTTCCAGTCCATGGGGTTGCAAGAAATCTGAGCAGCTGAGTGACTCAGCACGCATGCGCCAGGATCCATACTGTCAACATGGCTGTATCACTGTGGATACTGAACTCGACCACCCGGCTGAGGTTGCGTTTGCCAGGTCTCTCTTCTGGAAAGGTACTCTTTCCTCCTTTCCATCTTGTACTCTCAGGAAGGAAATCACTAGGCGATCTGCTCTGAAGGAGTGAAAGGGTGCACTCCACCTCTGAGAGCTTCACACCACCTTCTACTGCTCTCCTTTCTGTTCTCGGTGAAGGAGTAGAAAGTGGGAATTACCCACGTGGGGATGACTGTATTTCTCTCCAGCCTTCCATTAGGGCAAGCATTCCCCACACTGGTCCTACTGACATTTAGGGGAAGATATTTCTTTGTGGTACCATTTATCCCACCTAGTGGGCTTCCCTGGTGGCTCAGATGGTAAAGTGTCTGCCTGCAATTTGGGAGACCCAGGTTCGATCCCTGGGTCAGGAAGATCCTCTGGAGAAGGAAATGGCAACCCACTCCAGTATTCTGGCCTGGAAAATTCCATGGATGGAGGAGCCTGGTAGGCTACAGTCCATGGGGTCGCAAAGAGTTGGACACGACTGAACGATTTCACTTTCACTTGCCCTAGTGAGGGTGTCTACCAGCCTCCCTGCCTGCTGTGCAATAGATACAAGCAGCAAACCATTTCCAACCACCAAAAATGTTTCCGCATTTCCAAGTATCACTTTGGCGTGGGGAAAAATTCCCCACTGCTCCTGGCCCCATTTGAGAACAACTGCCTCAATATTCTGATGGCACTATGAAGAAAGATCTTCCAAAAAAAAGAAAAAATATAATAATACAAAATATTCCTTCTCTAGGCACAAAACTATTATACCCCAGTAAGAATGTCCCCGTTCATAAGTTTAACTTAGAGAACTCAGGAAATACATGCATTTTTTTCAGTGCCAAAATGCTGCCTCATTCTAGGGGCAGAAGGTAGAAGACAGGGTGAATGGTTGTGCTCTATGCATGCAACGCCCCTAGAAAGCAGCTTGAATGGTGCCCCACCCCTCCAAGTTGAGAAAGGCAATGGCCCTGAATTTACAGATCCTGAAGAGATTCCTAGTATATGCCCCATTTTATGTTAGTGTATGCTATGTTTATGGACAAGGTTATGCTGTGGTAACAAACATCCTGAAAAATCACTGTGGCTTAAAACATTGAAGCCTTATTTTTTATTCACAGCACATTTCCTAGGAGGGTCAGAGATGATCATGCTCTTTGGCGTCACTCAGGAACCCAAGATGCTAGGGTCTCTATCTCGACATATGCTTCCCCAATCTTCATGGCAGAGAGAAGTGGGCACTGCCATGTCTCACCCTGGCAATCATGTTTCTGGAAGTGACAGGCATCATTTCTGTGTACTTTTTGCTGGCCAGACCAAGTCATGAGGCCATGCCTAACCTCAGGGAGTTAGGAAAGGACAATTTTACTTTGCACCTGGGAGGAGGCATGTGAGAATATTTGTGAGCAGTCCTAATGACCACCACAGGCTTCCTGCATGGCTCAGTTGGTAAAGAATCCGCCTGCAATGCAGGACACCCCGGTTCAATTCATGGGTAGGGAAGATCTGCTAGAGAAGGGAAAGGCTACAGACTCCAGTATTCTGGCCTGGAGAATTCCATGTACTGTATAGTCCATGGGGTCGCAAAGAGTCAGACATAACTGAGTGACTTTCATTTTCACTTTCAATGACCACCACAGCTTTGAAATACAAAGCATAGTACTATTATGGCCAAACTGTTAGTGAAGAATCAATACATATATGATTCATCTATGCTTTGCTACTTTATGACAGGGCCTCAAAAATATTTTTTGTATAAAATGAGTATCTCTAAATATCCAGGGTTTTTTTTAGAAAGAGAAAATTACACAGGAGTCATCTGTGTAGAAGATGTTCCAACCAAGTTTAAACCAAGATATAGGATCTGGTTGCGTATGAACTGTGCCTTGTCCATATCTCTTACCAGGACCTACTAATGTCTATCTATGTTAACAGAGGGTTGTGCAATCAGTGTTTTTGTTTTGATTTTTTTTTGGCTGCACTGTGTAGCATGTGAGATCTTAGTTCCCTGACTAGGCATCAAACCCATGCCATGCCCCCTGCATAAGAAGCATAGAGTTTTAACCACCGGACCACCAGGGAAGTCCCACGATCAGAGTTTTGTGTAAAGATTTTTGTATGTTCCTCTCTGGAAGATTGTAGTGACCTGTCCCCTATTTCCCAACCCGCCTCTGTGGATCAAAAGATCTGAGCCCGCGGGAAGAAAGCTAGCTATAAACGAAGAACTGAAGGAGCTGGTTTGACTTTGAAAGATTGTGGATGTAAGTAGTGTCGTGTGGGTGCCTTGATGATGATGGAACATTGTGGGGTAGGGAAGAGGAGATGTCTCTTCACGCCACCATGGATATCCAGTGGGGCCCCATCAGCAATGGGGTGACGTCTTCCTGGCAGTGAAGGAGGAAGAATCATATGGCTTTCTCATGTGGCTTAGTGTAGAGTGGACAATGATAAGGAGGCTGGGGTGGGGAAATAGTTGAGCTGCCCCTGTGGTCTCCCAGGAGTAAGACCAAGGGAGAGGGCTGACTTCTTGCAAATAAGCAGCTGAAATTTTGAAACCAGAAGAGTATGGGCATTAACTTAATATAATCTCCTTCATATCCAAAGGCTTGTGAAGCCTGGGGAAATTCTAATTATGTGAGGATTTACGAATGATTTTAAAGATCTGTGAAATTGCAGTCTCTGAAAAGATTACAGACCTTTGATTTAAATATTGGTTCTCACTGAGCAAAATAACTTTTGTGTGTCAGTAAGAGCAGTAACATGGACAGTTACGTTTGAAAAAATGAATATTTAATAGCTTGGTTTGATCACCGTTTTCTGAAAGTGTTGCTGTGTGTGTGTGTGTATGTGTGTGTGTGTGTGTGCGTAGAAATGCAGAACTACCAATGAGGTATATCCATATGTGGGCTTCCCTGGTGGCTCAGTAGTAAAGAACCCACCTGCCAATGCAGGAGATGCGCATTCGATTCCTGGGTCGGGAAGATCCCCTGGAGAAGGGAATGGCAACCCATTCCAGTATTCTTGCCTGGGAAGTCCCATGGACAGAGGAGTCTGACAATCTACAGTCCATGGGATCACAAGAGTCAGACATGGCTCAGCGACTTAAAACAGCAACAGTAATATCTGTATGTGGTATACATGTGTGAAATGATTTATTATGGGCACATCTTGGCTTATATACATTTGCTTAATGTGTACCTTCCATAATACTTAGAATCCTTTATGGTCATAAGTGCCCTGATATTTAGAAAATTGTGGTTTGGGACTTGGGACAAGTAGCACTCTTGGCTATCATCAAGCAATGAAGTGGGATCGCTTATTCCCTGGGAATGGTGAAACATTCCTTTCTCACCCATGAGGTGTCTGAGGCTAACATATTATTTATGATGATTTGATGTTCATCCACGTGGTAAAGCTTATTTTTGTTAATTGCCTGCGAGTCAACAACTATACTACGCTTTTCCAGGAGAAAGTAACTCATTTTCTAGTGTACACATTTTCAAGTTCTTTAAGAAGGAGGAGCCTAGAGAAGTGTTTTTGAAGTCATCAACATCCAGCAGAGAGACTGATGCATGTTCCTAGGGACCCCATCTTTGACTTGCTTAGCAAGACAGAATTACAATTTGATATATAATGAACCTAGAGAGGATGATGGCCTGGGGGAGGAAGGTGAGAAGAGAGGCAAGTGAAGGCATTCCATGCCACCTGTTTTGTTCAGGATTAGATGTAAATATTGATAAGGTTAAGAAGTGAATGGGGAAAATGTGATGGTGAATCTTCATAAATCGGGAACAACAATCAGAAAACAAAAATGGATCATGGAATTTTCAAACAGCCAGAGTTTGATCTATCTAATGGAAGTCCGGAAAGGAGAAGTAAAAAAAAAAAAAGTTGAGTAATTAGGATAAAATTAAAGTTAGATGGCAGAAATAAATCCTAATGTAGCAGTAATTACAGTAAATAGTAACTCACCAATTAAAAGGCAGAAGAACTCAGATCGGATGTAGAACATAAAATCTGGCAATATTTTGTCAATAAGAGAGTACCGAAGGAGAGAAATTGGTTAGATTAACAACAAAAGGAATGAAAGAATATATATCCTAGACAAATGTGAACCAAAAGAAAGTTGGAAAAGTAACATAAATATCTGATGAAACAGAATTAAAGGCAAAAACCACTAAGGGCAGAGAGGGATGTGATATACTTGCAAACATAACAACAGAGTAAGAATGTGTGTGTGTGTGTGTGTGTGTGTACATATAATGAAGATAAACTCGCCCGATAACGTCATCTTGAAATACATAAATGACAACTGATAGAACTATGGGAAGGAATAAATAAGTCAACAAAAATTACTGTGGGTAGAAATTTTAAAGCAGCTCTCTCAAACTCCTTAAGCAAGCCAAATATAAGGAAAGAAATGGCAACCCGCTCCAGTACTCTTGCCTGGAGAATCTCACGGACAGAGGAGCCTGGCAGGCTACAATCCATGGGCTTGTAAGAGTTGGACATGACTTAGCAACTAAACCATAATAGGCCCGAATAATACATTAAGGTGAGAAACTAATGGATGTGTCTCAGACTGGATTATTTTTTTAAAAATGATGATTCATCAAGGAAGGCTTCTGATTAAAAAGAAGCCTATTTAATGCAGAGTTATGTTCTTTAATAAAAGTGCAATAAAAGGAGAAATCGATATCAAGAGAAAGCTAAAAAATAGCTCATATCTGGAATCTAACTAAGAAGTCATAAGAGAAGTTATGAAATACTTCGAATTAAATAGAACTAAAAAACACTGCTTATCAAAATGAGTTAGCTAAAGTAGCACTTAAAGGAAAATATAGCTTTAGATACATTTATTTGAAAATAAGAAGGATTGAAAACCCAGTATCTAAGAGTTCAAGAGGAGAATTGGAAAAAGAATAAACACACAGGAATGACAAAGACAGCTATAATAAATTTAAGATAAGAAATGTAAAGAATGCTAAAAAAATAATAGAGAAGATTAATGAAACCAAAATCTTGTACTTCAAAAAAAAAGAAACCCACAGTAGAGACATTCTGCCTGGACTGATCAGGATAAGGACAGAATGAGCAAATAACAAACTTACAGAATGAAAAACAGGGAAATAAAGTAGATATAGCTGAAAAAATATGAAAAATTATTATGGATAACTATCAATATACTTGAAAACTGCATGTATAAACAAATATAAAATACCAAAATAGTGTAAGAGAGAATAGACCAATAATCAATAATGAAATTAAAATGATATTCAGACTCTTTTCTCTCACTAAAGCTCCAGATCCAGTGGTTTTATTAGTAAGTTTTACCAAAATAAAAAAATAAATAAAAATAAATAGCTCTGGGAAATAGAAAAATGTAAAAGCATTAGAAATGACTTTATAAGGCTAGCATATTATTGATTCCAAATTCCGTAAGAGTCAATACACAAGGTCATTTGGCTTTTACACATAGCTATAAGAATGCACAAAGAAATATTAGCTACAAAATAAAAGGATAAATGTAGCAGGTGATCATGGAGAGTTTAGCCCAGAAAAGCAAAGATGGTTCAACCTCAGAGAATGCACTGCTACATAAATCCAAGGGAGAAAAACCACTCAATCATCTCAGATATAAAAAGCCATCTTAATGAAGTTCAACATCAATTTATGATAAAAAATATCTTGCAAACTATGTCTAGAAGGGAACTTCATTAATGTGATAAAGATTTATGCCTCCAACCTACAGCAGACAACATACTTCAGAGGAACTCTGGACCCGTCCCCTTTATGATTAGAAACATATGCTGCTGTTTAACACAGTGCCAAAGGTCCTGGCCAAGTCTATAAGATAAAACCAAGTCAAAACAAAACAATGCAGTCTAATGATTTGAAGGAAGAGTACTAAATTGTCATTTGTTGATGATATGATCTAAATAAAAATCTATAAGAATCAACAGGAAAAGATTAGAATAGAGAGTTGAGGAAATTTGCAACATATAAATAAACTTAGAAAAACCAGCTGTGGTGGTATGGTTGCCCTCTGTACCACCAGCAGACAACCAGAAAATGAAATAGAAAACAAGATGCCTTCAAAATGGCAATAACTATCTAGCAATGAACAGAGAATATACATCATATCTATGGATAAAGTTTTAAGAAAATATGAAATGGTGAGCTTCTCCATGCTTATGAATATTATGCTTTAACATTATAAAGATATCAGTTCTCTCTGAACTCATGTACAATTTCAGTGTGATCCAAAACAAAATTCTAATTAGTTTTTTTAAGTTATTCTATATACAGAAGAATGTAAATCCATGAATAAATAAGTTAGTTTGGAAAAGAAGAGGAAGAAAGCAGACTTACACTACCAGATATTAAGATACAGTACAAGGAAAGAAAGCAAGAAAGAGAGAGAAAGAAAGAAAAACAGTGTGACACTGGTAGAAGAACAGAGAAATAGACCCAATGAACAGACATAACTTATACTGGTATGATAAAGGTCAGCGAGCTATCAGACAATCGCTTAATAGAAGGTGTTGAGAACACTGGCTCACTATACAGAGAAAGACAAAGCTAGATCCCCACCTTACACCAAATACAAAGTGCATCTCAGATAGATGAAAAAGTATAATGTGAAAAGTAAAACTAGGATGTTAATAGAAGATATAGGACTGATGGGACCTAGGGAGAAGGAGGGACGTCTTCAACATGGCCTAAAGAACAAATCATTAGATGATAATTGATATTTCTGATTACACACAAAAAGAGTTCGGCTTAAAAAGACAACATAGACAAAATTTGTAGATGAGAGATTAGGAGAACAAATCTGCAATGTCTAAGACCAATGAGAAACCAGTATATACAAGGAACTCTTCCAATAAACAAGTAAGAGAAAAGTCTATAGAAAAAAATGGACAAAGGACGTGAATGGCAGTTCGTAGAAGGGATAAACCTAAATAACTAGCAAACATGTAAAGAGATGCTCAAACTCAGCAATATTCAGAGAAATGCAACTTAAAATAGGAATAGAATAACATTCCTATTATAATTGCAAATTTTATGATCAATTTAATTGGCTGATGGATGGGTTGGATATAGGATGCTAGGAACTCTCCTATTGGTGGGAATGGAAACTGGCCAGGCACCCAGAAGAGTAACTGGGCAGGGCTTCCTTAAATGATTTGTGTGTGAGGATGCAGAGACTCAAAAAACCCACTTGTGGGTGATTTCAGAAAGAAGTCTTTGCATGAATGCAGAGGAACACACAGATGCAAATGCTCGGTACATAGTGTTTGCATCATCCCACATGTCAGAGGGGAAGTAGCTCAGCACAGCACGGTGAGCGAGTAATGAAACACCACGCAGTAGCTACAGGGCACAACACCGATGTGCTCATAGCAACACGGACCGGGCTTGCGTACACAGAACTCAACTGAGAGAGGAAAAATATGTGGCTCATAGCCCAGTGCTATTTATGTAAATGGCAAGATGTATATACACACAATAAACAATTCTATACCTGACAGAGCTATGGTTTTTCCAGCAGTCATGTATGGATGTGAGAGTTGGACTATAAAGAAAACTGAGCTTGATGCTTTTGAACTGTAGTGTTGGAGAAGACTCTTGCGAGTCCCTTGGACTGCAAGGAGATCCAACCAGTCCATCCTAAAGGAAATCAATCCTGCATATTCGTTGAAAGGACTGATCCTGAAGTTGAAGCTCCAATACTGTGGCCACCTGATGCAAAGGGCCAACTCATTGGAAAAGATCCTGATGATGGGAAAGATGGAAGCCTGGAGGAGAAGGGGACAACAGAGGGCTAGATGGTTGGATGGCATCACTGACTTGATAGACATGAGTTTGAGCAAGCTCTGGGAGTTGGTGATGGACAACAGTCCGGGAGTTGGTTTGGCATGCTGCAGTCCGTGGGGTCACAAAGAGTCGGACAAAACTAAGTGACTGAACTGAACTGAAAATTTTACAGACATACCTACAAATTTGTAGATACATATAAAATGCATTTGAACTGTTGCCTGTGAGGGGCAATGGGAGTGGGAACATTTTTTAAGGAAGTCAATAAGTAAATAAAATAAGAGAGCAGACTTGCCTGGATCGCTGAAGAAAATAGGCCATGAATGAGACATAAGATAAATTCAACCATCTGTCTCTGAAATCTAGAATGCCAGGAAAAATAATTCTATGTGCACATATTTCTGCCTATATATATTTTCTCTGTTTCCTCATTTGCCACTAAATACGGACAACCTAATATGAGAGGTTTTAAAACTAAGTCACCTTTGAAAGGAAGGACTAAATTTCCGGCTCTTGCAATTTGGAGGAAACAAGTGGTCTCCATCCTTAATTTAGAGGGGTTCAGTCCAGTGTTCATCACCTGTTCCTCACACCTGGTTTTACTTGGCCTCCTGTTGTAGCCTACAGAAGAATTCCAGGGAGACCTTCTGTTTTCAAAATCAAGGCTTTAGAGCAGGCATCTCCGCCCGCCCCCCTATTTTGCCTACACAGACTTTCTAATTGATTGATGCTTTCCCTTCCATCAAGCTGCATCAGTTATATTAGCAGCTTTATGGTCTGATATCCGATCCCCTGGCAATCCCACAAGGCGAATGTAGGTTGTTACAGGCAACCAAGTCCTCAGACAATGTCCAGGTTTCCCAGACAATAACTTCTCAAGATTTATTTTTTTTCATTAAGAGTCTGTTAGATTCCCTAAATTTTATTTGTAACATGGTACAAAGGAGAATTAATTGAATGTCAGGGACTTTTCCTTCTGAGGTGGCCTTTATGCTTGCCTTAAAGCAAAAAATAAACCATTATAGGGCCCCAGATAGACCAGCTCAACTAATTCCTGCCTTCAGCTTTGGTTACAGCTATCTTGGTTTATTGGTCCTATTTTCAGAAAACTCTTGGACGTAATATTTTCCCACCTCCATTTGGCCTCCTCGTGAGGGAATTCCCCTTTGTAGTGATTCCCACATCCTCCACGAGGCTGGTTTCAGCTTCAGTTATTATTTTGTTCAATGAAGACAGAGCATCTGGAAAATATCCTTTGTTCAATAAATGTTCATGAATCTAAGCCTCTTAATAGTTCCCCAAGCAGTCTTTATTTCTCTCCCTAATTAATTTCTGTTATAGCAACCTTTCTAATGGTGATAATTCCGACGAAGGCTGTAATTCTAGGTATTTAGCAGATTTCCTATTAATAACAGATTTCATTATTATGGGCATACATGGAAACTGTCACAATATAGGGCTTATCAGAAGAACCCGATGTTCTTCCTATAGATTTGGTGCTGGCTTAGTCTCTGTCATTCAAGTAAGGTTAGTAGATGTTGTTTCTCCACAAATTACCAGTCTCTTGAGTAGTAGAAACATGTCATTAATGTAGAATACTCCATTTATTAAAAGTATTAAATTTTGCTATTTCTTGGTATGACAAGTTCAGGGGTCACAGAGGTCAAGGCCTTTAGTGTGCACACCTGTGCTGCAGGGAATAATAATTGGGAATCTTGACAGTTTCCAGTTCCCTTGATCTTGAGCACATCTCTGTGTCTAATTAAACTTATAGAAACATATCTGTGTTTGGAAGGCAAATTTACCTCTAATTAGTTGGATGGCCTTGAATATATTAATTCCCCTCCTTAGCCTCAGTGTCCTCCCCTATGAGATGAGAATTCCTTCATTCATTTAGCTAGCACTTATTTTATTTGTTTTGTTTTTAATTAATTTATTTTTAGTTGGAGGGTAATTGCTTAACAATGCTGTGTTGGTTTCTGCCATACATCAGCATGAATCAGCCATCGGTATACACATGTCGCCTCCCACTCATACCTCCCTCCCACCCCTCTAGTCTGAGCTCCCTGTATCACACAGCAGCTTCCCATTAGCTATCTGTTTTACACATGGTGATGTACATGTTTCAATGCTACTCTCTCGATTAGTCCCACCCTCTCCTTCCTCTGTTGTATCCATAAGTCTGTTCTCTGTCTAAGTCTCTATTCCTGTCCTGCAAATAGGTTCACCAGTAACATTTTTTTCTAGATTCCATATGTGTGTGTGTGTATGTGTTGATATACTATATTTGTTTTGTTGTTGTTCAGTCACTCAGTTGTGTCCGACTTTTTGCGACCCCATGAACTACAGCACACCAGGCATCCCTGCCCTTCACTGACTCTCAGAGTTTGCTCAAACTCAGGTCCATTGAGCCGATGATGCCATCCAACCATCTCATCCTCTGTCACTCCCTTCTCCTTTTGCCCTCAATGTTTCCCAGCATCAGAATCTTTTCCAGTGAGTTGGCCAAAGTATCAAGTGGCCAGAGTATTGGAACTTCAGTTTCAGCATCAGTCCTTCCAATGAATATTCAGGGTTGATTTCCTTTAGGATGACTGGTTTGTTCTCCTCGAAGTCCAAGGGACTCTCAAGAGTCTTCTCCACAATTCAAAAACATGAATTCTTTGGCATTCAGCCTTCTTTATGGTCCAACTCTCACATCCATACATGACTACTGGAAAAACCATAGCTTCGACTATTCCAACCTTTGTTGGCAATGTGATGTCTCTGCTTTTTAATATACTATTTAGGTTTGTCATAGCTTTTCTTCCAAGGAGCAAGCATTTTTAATTTCAAGGCTGCAGTCACCATCCGCAGTGATTTTGGAGCCCAAGATAATAAAGTCTGTCACTTTCCATTGTTTCCCCATCTATTTGCCATGAAGTGAGGGGACCAGATGCCATGATCTAAGTTTTTTTGAATGTTGAGTTTTAAACCAGCTTTTCCACTCTCCTCTTTCACCTTCATCAAGAAGCTCTTTAGTTCCTCTTCACTTTCTGCCATAAGGGTGGTGTCATCTGCACATATGAGGTTATTGATATTTTCCCTGCAATCTTAATTCAAGTTTGTGATCCAGTCTGGCATTTCGCATGATGTGCTCTATATATAAGTTAAATAAGCAGGATGACAATATACAGCCTTGACGTACTGCTTTGGACCAGTCCGTTGTTCTGTGTCTGGTCCTAACTGTTGCTTCTTGACCTGAATACAGATTTCTCAGGAGGCAGGTAAGGTGTTCTGGTATTTCCATCTCTTTAAGAATTTTCCACAGTTTGTTTTGATCCATCCAGTCAAAGGGTTTAGCATAGTCAATGAAACAGAAAGAGATGTTTTTCTGGAATCCCCTTGTTTTTTTCTATGAACCAACGGATGTTTGCAATTTCATCTCTGGTTTGTTTTAGCAAGCACTTATTAAATACCCGCTATGTTTGAAGCAATGTTTCAGGAGCTGAAAAATAACTGCAAACAAGACAGGCAAGGTTGCCCCTTTTGTGTTCACATTCTGTTTGAAACTTAAAGCACAAACAAAATACAAACAAAAAATGCAATGGTGACGTAGGGCAAATATAATAGTACAGTTAATCCTTGAGCAATTCAGGGATTAAGGGCACCAACCACCAGCCCATATGAAAATCCATGTACAACTTTTGATTTCCCCCAAATTAGCTACGGATAGCATAATCTTTTATTTAAAGATTTTTTTAATGTAGACCGTTTAAAAGTCTTTATTGAATTTGATACAATTTTGCTTCTGTTGTTTATGTTCTGGTTTTTTGGCTGTGAGGCATATGGGATCTTTGCTCCCCAACCAGGGATGGAACCCACATCCCCCTGCACTGGAAGGTGAAGTCTTAACCACTAGGACAGCCAGGGAAATCCCTAGCCTATTGTTGGCTGGAAACCTTACTGATAATAGAAACAGTTGATTAACACATATTTTGTATGTTTTGTGTATTATATACTATATTCTTCAAAGTAAACTAGGGAAAAAATGTTATTAAGAATATCATAAGAAAAAGAAAATACATTTGTAGTACTATACTGCATTGTTTCTACTTATTTTTTTTTGTATTTTTTTTACTAGTATTTATTGATACTGTAAGTTTATTTTTTCCTTTACAAAATGAATCATCTGTCAGAACTTACATCAATACTGCTTTATAATATACAAAACATTGTAGATGTTATACATATTACTATCACTAGACATCAAAAATGAAGAGATAATGTGAGAGATAAATTCATATTTACAGATATGACTATTCATGCATTGAGAAGGAAGGAGTAGCAATATGATTATTTCATGGTAGCCTAGTGTAATCCATTTAATTGCTTCACAGTAGCCTAGCATGTACACTAACAGAGGAATAGATATACAACTTTTATGACATACAATATTAAGTCATATTCATAATACAGAATTAGAAACATTTTTACATTAAATATCCCCACTTAATGTGATCATAGGCTGATAAGCAGTTTTTCTAATTATAATACAATTATGAGAGAGAGGCATACTGTATGATAATGTAGTTCTTTGAAAGCAAAGTTATAAAATAGTAAGAAAACTACACATTATTAATTTTATATTAAATATCACTCATCTTATGCCTTTGTAAGGATAGTTTAGTTCCTCTCTACCTCTATTTTACCTTCATGACATAACTAACTTTTTCTTAAATTTTTGGTATTTCTAGGCAGCAGGGTTTGTCTGAAAGTTTTTTACAAGTTGTCACCAATCTCCAAGAAATTTTCCATACATTTATTGAAAAAAATCCACATATAAGTGGACTCAGTTCAAACCCATGTTGTTCAAGGGTCAGCTGTACTTTCATTATAGAGCAGTTGTGCTACTTACCCAAAGGACATGTTACAAGGATCAAATGAGGAAACACACTTAATGTAGCTCCTGGTATGTAATATGTGCCAACCAATGGTATTTGGTTGGCCATAAAGTTTGGGTTTTTTGGTAACATCTTACAGGAAAGCCAGAAGGAGCATTTTGACCAACCCAAACTGTGAACTTCCAGATGTTCAAGCTAGTTTTAGAAAAGGCAGAGGAACCAGAGATCAAATTGCCAACATCCGCTGGATCATCGAAAAAGCAAGAGAGTTCCAGAAAAACATCTATTTCTGCTTTATTGACTATGCCAAAGCCTTTGACTGTGTGGATCACAATAAACTGTGGAAAATTCTTCAAGAGATGGGCATACCAGACCACCTGACCTGCCTCTTGAGAAACCTGTATGCAGGTCAGGAAGCAACAGTTAGAAGTGGACATGGAACAACAGACTGGTTCCAAATAGGAAAAGGAGTACGTCAAGGCTGTATATTGTCACCCTGCTTATTTAACTTATATGCAGAGTACATCATGAGAAACACTGGGCTGGAGGAAGCACAAGCTGGAATCAAGATTGCTGGGAGAAATATCAGTAACCTCAGATATGCAGATGACACCACCCTTATGGCAGAAAGTGAAGAAGAACTAAAGAGCCTCTTGATGAAAGTGAAAGAGGAGAGTGAAAAAGTTGGCTTAAAGCTCAACATTCAGAAAACTAAGATCATGGCATCCGGTCCCATCACTTCATGGCAGATAGATGGGGAAACAGTGGCTGACTTTATTTTTCTGGGCTCCAAAATCACTGCAGATGATGACTGCAGCAATGAAATTAAAAGACATTTACTCCTTGAAAGGAAAGTTATGACCAACCTAGACAGCATATTAAAAAGCCAGAGACATTACTTTGCCAACAAAGGTCCGTCTAGTCAAAGCTATGGTTTTTCCAGTGATCATGTATGGGTGTGAGAGTTGGACCATAAAGAAAGCTGAACAGTGAAGAATTGATGCTTTTGAACTGTGGTGTTGGAGAAGACTCTTGAGAGTCCCTTGGACTGCAAGGAGACCCAACCAGTCCATCCTAAGGGAGATCAGTCCTGGGTGTTCACTGGAAGGACTGATGTTGAAGCTGAAACTCCAATACTTTGGCCACCTCATGCAAAGAGCTGACTCATTGGTAAAGACCTTGATGCTGGGAAAGATTAAGGGCAGGAGGAGAAGGAGACGACAGAGGATGAGATGGCTGGATGGCATCACTGACTCGATGGACATGGGTTTGGGTGGACTCAGGGAGCTGGTGATGGACAGGGAGGCCTGACGTGCTGCGGTTCATGGGGTTGTAAAGAGTCAGACACGACTGAGCGACTGAACTGAACTGAACTGAACAGTTAGCTGAGTGGAATAACAGTAGTTTAAAGGCCATTGCTTTTTCTGTCCTCTTGGAGAGACCAGTGGGTGTGGTGGTGAAGATGCAGCAAATACTCTTGAAATGGGACTAATATGCCCATGGAAACTTTTTTCATGGAAGAAGTGTTGCAAAAGAAACACTAGGGCCCCTTGGTCTCCTAAGACAGAGAGTGTGGGGGATATATATGGAGGTGGGTATAAACTCCAGTCTGTGTAGCAAATGTCCTGCCTGGCACCTCCCTTCCCACCCCATGCACTTCACTCTACCCAGAGAAGGTATTAGAATTATTTCCCGGCAAGAATCAGAGCAGACCTTGGCTGTGATTTGAGGCTCACTTACAATTAAGTTGCAGCACCCATGCGTGCATGCAGTTGGGTGGGTGGGAGAGGGAGGGGGGCAGCCTCCCCAGGCCAGTATTTTTCCTCTCTTGTCTTCCCTGTATACTCATTGAGGATCTTTTTTTTTTTTTAAGTCTTTAATGAATTTGTTACAATATTGCTTCTGTTTTATGCTTTGGTTTTTTGGCCTGAAGCATGTGGGATCCTAGCTCCCAGACCAGGGATTGAACTCTCACCCTCTGCACTTGAAGGTAAAGTCTTAACCACTGGCCTGCCAGCGAAGTCCCTTCTCACTGAGGATCTTGCAATTTTCTTTTTTTTATCATGACCCAGCCTCTGTTTCCTTGGACGAAATAGGGGATGTCCTGGGGCCTCTCCAACTGATACACATTTTAAATTCTAGGCAGTTCTTGTCTTCTTCATCCCTGTAGGACTCAAGCTTGGAGAGGGAAGAAGCTACTCTATCTGTTGAGACTGAGCTGGGCCTGGCTGTGCAGAGTGGCCTGTCTTTGTGGAGCTCTGACTGTTCCTCGGCATTGTTCAGAAGCCTGGCTCAGGCTCCCGGCTTCATAAAACCACTTAATATATAGTCACTTGACAGACTGAGAATATCTCTGGTGCTATACTTTGTGGCCATTTTGGAAGGGACTGTGAAATATGATTGAAAGCCACTTTGGAGGAAGGAAAAGAGAAGTGGGGTGGCTAAACAAGTCAGCAGAAATCAAGTTTGAATTTGTGAACCACTCAGCGGGGCACAAGCCAGGACATTGGAAATAAATCAAAATGAGCCAACATATTTTTATATTATTCTTATTCAAGTATTTGTTACATCCATTACAGCACTGAGGCCTATTGACCTTTTCTTGGGGACACTGATTCTCAAGTTGTTGGCTTGTTTCCCTAAAGTAAGTAATAATTGCTTGAACTCCCTGGCACTGCCATTGACCATGAAGCCAGCGGGATATGCGTGGGGAAACAAATGCTTTCTCTGACTGCCCATCTCTGCCTGAACTGGCTAAGTCTGTGAGCCTTGAAGGCTTAACAAGCCAACACAAACATGCTGATTCCCCCAATCTGGTCAAAAGGAGTCTGATCAGGTTACAGTGAATTCCACTTCTTGCTCCTGGAAAATGCAGCCAGGTCGAACAGGTTCAGATATGTTACAACAGACTGGATGTGAGCGTCCCTTTTAAAAGACAAAACAAAACGCTGACTTGCTTGTAGGAATTTGACACGATACAGATTTAAAAATCTTCTGTGCAGAGATTTTCATGTTGGGTATCCTGACTGGTACCTGGTAAGGTAAATTCATTAACCAGATTGTATTTCAAGCCCAAAGAGGTATGTCCTAAGTGAACATGATTTAAGAGCCCAGGGCCACGTGGACTTCTTGAAGCAGCTGTGTTAGACATTCAAGTTAAGTTGGGGCATGAGTGACCTCTAACATCTAAAGGAGCATTTATTCCTTGTAAGTTTATCCTCCAATTTTTAAAAAATAGTGTTTGCTGACATACAGCCTTCATTAAGCTACCAGAGACTTAAGATAATAGCAGGAAGTTGTGTACAGATAAACCCAATGTGGTCCTCAGGGAAGAATGGGACTTAGTCAATTAAAATCATTAAAGGATATTTGAAATGCCTTTATAATAGGGTGCGTATGCAATCCACACATTCAAATAAAGGAGAAACATCTTATCTCATTCCATGGTTCTTCTTGAGGCCAAAAGATTCTCCCTTGAACTTACTCTGTTTATAGATGGCAAGAAACGAGGTTTATTTGAACTGATTTTGTTTTGAGTTTGTGTGGGTTTTTCCTCTCAACTGCAGAATGTATTCTTTCAGTTCCTGAGTCTCTGAGCCTGGGTTTTTTTTTTTTTTTTTGTAGCAGTGCCGGAGTTTATCACCACTCACTTCTGGATAGTGTTAATGCAACAGTCACTTCCTGTCTGCAAAACAATCGTAACATTCACCAGAGTTCTGGGTGTTAAGGCCACGTGGGGGATTGTTACCTGAAATGGCTAAAAAAACGTTTTTAAGAAGTTAGTGCAAGATGCTGACACTGTTTATGGAGAAATATTGTTCTAGGTTCAGCACGTGCCCATCAAACACATGGGAAGAATGAAGCAGACCCAAGACCAGACCAGAGGGGACCCTTTTGTTAGTGTTTAATTAAGAGTGCCTTACGGAGCCATTGCTCTGGGCCTCACTGCATCGAGAGTTCATCTGTAAGTAGTGGGAATTCCAAGGAAGGGGGTCTGTTAATGTAGAGCAGGGGTGCTCATACTTCAGCCAGCATCAGAATCACCAGGAACATTGATGAAAATGTGCCCTGGAGGGCCCATTTCTAGAGTCTACAATCAGTCACTCTTGGCTGGTGGCGGCGGGGGGCAGTGGAGGGGGGTGGGAGTGTTCTTGAGAATGAGCATTTCTAACAAGTTCCCAGGTGATGCTAATGCTGCTGGTCCAGGGAGCACATGTAGAGAACCACTGCCATGGAACCACAGGGAGGTCAAAGGGGGATGAAACTCCACGCTGGGCTGAATATTGGCTTGGCCCCAAAATTCATTTGTGTATTTCCATAATATCTTGTGGAAAAACCTGAACAAACCCTTTGGTCAACCCCATACTTCAATTCTTTGTCCCATTTAAAGGCGATAACATCTTACAAAAGATAATTTTGTCACGGCTTGAAAGGTGAATACAGTCATTCCTGGCTTCATAGATGTATTTGAACAAAGCAGCATACAAACAAATGAACAAATGCACGAAGTATAGATGAATCCTATTCGCTTGCTGATCTTGTCAATCAAGTCAGGGACAGAGTCCCTTACAGGGGAGTTCCCTGGGAGCACTAAGTAGGAGCACTTAGTTAAGGAAGGGGCTCAATGTCATGCTCATGGCATCCTGGGTGTAGGATTCTGGGTTGGTACTGTACCATTTTCTCAATTCTGCAAGCGCTCCAGCCAGCCTTTTTGCTACTTATCATTCTACCTTAACTCTTGGCACTCCCCTCATCAATAGAAAATTCTCCTGTTGCTGTAGATCAACTGATTATATATTTCACACTCTTGGAATTTAGCTCTCCAATTGTTACCTGAGCATTTTCATATCCGATGTTAGCAGACATTTCAGAAACTGTCACCTAAACCTTCCACCGTACCCCGAGACTGCCTTCAGTTGAAGTCTTCAGGATTATGGAAAGTAAACCACACACGCAAAATGAAATTACATGAAATCAAGGTGAAATGTGTCAGGTCTTCCACTTTGTAGTATTTTTAAGTGGTAACAAGTAGCAAAATCGAGTCGTCATGAACGCAACAGAGAATTTCACCGCCTGATCGTCTTTCTCAATTGAAACCCTGTTTTTACCGGGGAGAAGTAGGAACAGGAGCGGTCTGTGCTTCCCAAACTGAGGGCAGCACTCAGGAATCATTTCTTTGGGAAAATTCAAAAGGAATTTGCAGAATGTGAATGACCCATTATCTTCATGATCCAAAACATGTCAGCCAGTGTCAGGCATACGTATCATATTCTGGGCTTGTAGTTCAGTATCAGACTGAGCTATAGATAAAATCACACGTGTTGCTGCTTGAGGCTTAGAAATTAGAAAGGAAGAGGAGAGGTGGTTTTAGTTGGGGAATAACTCTTTGTGTACAAGGATGGGGATAGGGGGGAGAAAGGAGGCGAAAAAAAAAAAAAAGACTGTTTCATCACTTCTGAGTTATCATTTTGGCCTCCCAGGCTTATCCATTTTTGGAAGCCATTGGCACTTCTAAAGAAGTCAGGAGTGTCTTTGTCTCCCTCCTTTACTGTCTTCTTTTTCATCTCCTTTCATCCCTGCCTCCACTCTGCTCTATCCCTTTTATAGCAGAGCTTCCATGGAGCTGGCCTTCTGGCTCCTTTTCCCTTCCCTGCAGGGAGCCACATGCGACAATCCTCGTTCATTGCCCCAATCCACCTGCTCTGAATAGCCTCACCCATGACGCCTTGGGCGCCCCATGCTTCCTCATAAATGTGCTCCAAAGGATAATTGCGGCTTCTCAGTTACAGGCTCGATATGAGGCGACAGTTTAGTGGTCAGTCCAGCTGTACTGGGAGTTAAAATTATCCACGCTTGTCTGCACTCTGCTTACCGAACTGTACTATTCTACCTTTTTCCGGTTGATTTAGCCTTCTCTCCCCTGTGGAGAGAAGAGCCTGGATCCTTTCGCTCAGAAATTGGCTCCCGGGGTCTTTAGGAGTTTGTCAGACCGAGGGGATAATGAAGAGGTCTGGCATGTGCAGATTTCTCCCTTTGATGAGTTGCAAGAGACCATTGTTTTTAAAGTGGTAAAATGACTAGATGTTTCCCTCCCAGGAGGAAAAGGATTACTAAATTATATTCTTCCCCCTGTGCTGGTTCCTTCCCTATTTTGTCTCTGAATTTTGCTCCAGGTAAATTTCCCATCTTTGAGGAGCCTTGCTGTAGAGCCATCATCTAGTTAAGAAGTGGAAATACCATGAAGGGTCCATGGATCTCTTGGTTTCAAACTTTGTGGTTTCAAACACCATCCTATGGATTTCAAGAGAAGTTGTGCTTAGGATTACCATGCACTTTTCTCTAAAAGACTCATCTAGGAGGCATATTTTCAGAAGTTAGTCAAATCCACCTTTAAGCGCCTTCCTTGTGTGCCATCTGAATGGTTTTCCCTTACCTTCCTCGTTTATCTGTCCTGACTGTGTTTTCCTTCTGGAAATCCAGTGTGCACTTTAATCAGGAAAAGAGAAGGAGCAGAAGAAATAGCCCATCGATTAAAGCTACATCGGCATTAGCTTCCTGGGTAGGGGAACTTTTATGATTTTACAGAGTGTATTTTCTCTCTGGCTTTATCAGAGCTTTGTGTGTAATATTCTGGAGTCTCTAGATGAAATGCTTCCAAATGTTTTTCAAGGCAGCACTCCTCCAGTGTTTTCTCACTTTCTCAAGTAAAGAAATCAAGTCACCTCCTGTAATATTCGTTCCTTTAGTCATAAAATGTACTGTAAGTTCAATATTGTGCTAGAGACAGAAATGAGTCAGACAGCTTCTACCCACCAAGGAATTTGCTTTCTAGTGTTGTGGGTAGAAGGAGGTCCAGGGTACAGTGAGAATACTAGTTAAAAAAAAGGGTGGGGGGAGTGGGGGACAAGTCAAGTTCCAAGTGGAAGAGTTTGAATGGAAAATTTCCTAGAGAAGATGCTCCAGAAGCTGTGTTATAAAAGATGAGGTCCTGTGGACCTGGAGACAAGGAGAGGAGCAGGTATCTTGGTGGATGGGAGGGCAGGGCCAGGATGAGCAGACGCATGGGATCGTGAACCCAGCTGGTAAGCTTAGAGGCAGCCTGGGATGCCATATGCATGAATCTTTCCTGCTATTTAGGTTTGGGCAGCTTCAGTCATGAGCAATTTTGTGTGCACTTAAGGGCAGATCTTCCTCCCAGTAGAGATTTGTATCCTCTTTCTCGTAATGAAACCCAGAGACTCTTTTGGGCTCATCTGTAAACTAGAGAAAACACAAAGTCAGGACTCATCTCATCCTCCTCCTCCAAACACCCTGAAACTCCAAAATAACAACCGCTCTCTGCTGGATTCTCTGTACTTCCAACACCACCAGCTTGTGGGGTAAGAACAGTGTGCAGCTGAAGCAGGGGCTGCAATTATGATGAAAGTGGACGACTCCTTCGTGACCTTGATTTCAGCATGCCTTGACGGAGCCCAAGTCTGTCTGTCTCTCCACAGTTGGAGCCTGGCCCCGATTCTAGCAGATTTAATAGCTCCTCATTTATTTTTCCAGTCTTCATCAACATGCTTCTAAGTAATTGTCTTCACATCCCATTACCATTTTCTAGAATCTTCGCTGCAGAGGAAAACCAACACACCAACCCGCCACTCTGGTTAAACGTTGGCAGATGCCTTGTAAAGTTTTCATAAAACATACATTAAGCAATTCAGAGAAAGCCTGTTGTAACAAGCCATTTGATTTTCATGAGCTATCTGCACTGAAAGAGTTTTGTCATATTTACACTATGTCTTTTACTTACTAGTTTCCTTTCAAGCCAAAAAAGAGAGAGAGGAGGAAAAAAAAAAAAAGATGAGTTCCTTTTCAGGGTAAAGACAGAAATTTTCTTGTTCACAAAGTTTTCCTGTAGCCGCGTGGTCTATGCCATATATAACGGACACATGAGCCCTGAAAGACAAACGCTTCTCTGCCCCTCAGGAGTACTTCCTCTTTTTTGTATAACAAGATGTTATTAGATAAATAAATAAGAACATTTCTTTTTTTAAAAAAAGAGTAGCCACATTTGTGGAGATTGAGGATTGGCTAAACCGTGGCACCCAACAAGAGGTGAAACCAGGAATGGTTGGTGTCTTGTCAGTATGGACTTGAAACTACACGATAACTCCCTGCCCATGAAAAATAGTCATTCAAAAGTGAAAATCACAAGTTTTAAGCTCTTTTTAGACAAGATGGATGCTTCCTGGAAGACCTGTTAATGCATGGATCATCCAGTTGTTAGTCAGTGGCAGCAAAACCAATGGTACAACTCGGTTGAACGTAGTCCAGGAATGGGTTTGTTATTTACGTGGACAGGCAGTGGTTCTGATGTGGGTGTTGGGTCATAATTCTTGTCGTGTTTCCTATCAAGGTGTGTATCTCAGCAAGAGCCATTGGTCTCTTTCTAGTTTATATGAGGGACAGCATTCCAGGCAAGCAGCCAGTTGAATTAGGGGTCTGTGTTATACAAAGTTTCAGCACCCAGGGAAGCGTTTGTGTATGTAGGTGCATATTTCTGTGCGTATATATTCACAAGCCTTGTCCAGCCTCAGGTCCCCTGAAAGTAGGGCCTGAGACGAAGGCTTGTACACAGGTAGTTTGTTTAAAAAGTGATCCTTCATGGCAAATTGATGGGGGAAAAGTGGAAAAAGTGACAGATTTTATTTTCTTGGGCTCCAAAATCACTATGGACAGTGAATGCAGTCACAAAATTAAATGATGCTTCTTGGAAGAATAGCTATGGCAAACCTAGACAGTGTATTAAAAAGCAGAGACATCTCTTGGCTGACAAAGGTCCATCTAGTCAAAGCTATGCTTTTCCAGTAGTCATGTATGGATGTGAGAGTTGGACCATAAAGAAGGCTGAGTGCCAAAGAATTGATGCTTTCAAATTGTGGTGTTGGAGAGAGTCCCTTGGACAGCAAGTAGATCAAACCAGTCAATCCTAAAGGAAATCAAACCTGTATACTCATTGGAAGGACTGATGCTGAAGCTGAAGCTCCAATACTTTGGCCACCTGATGCTAAGAGCTGACTCACTGGAAAAGACACTGTTGCTGGAAATGATTGAGGGCAGGAGGAGAAGGGGGAGACAAAGGATGAGATGGTTGGATGGCATCACCTACTCAGTGGTCATGAGTTTGAGCAAACACCAGGAGACAGTGAGGGACAGGGAAGCCTGGTGTGCTGCAGTCCATGGGGTCGCAAAGAGTCAGACACGACTTAGTGACTGAACAACAACAAGGCAGTGGGAGTGAAGGATGGAGGGAGTGGACAGAGGAAGGAGACAGGTCAGTAAAGAGATGTGTTACTGAGTTGACCGTTGTATAGACAACTGGTGCTGCCTCCTGAGGGGCCTTTTGAGGAGCTTAGGAAATGCATTGCAGGTGTGTCTGTACAGGCAATGTAGAGGGATGTACTGGCATGCCAGCTCTCCCCTGGCACTGGCCAGGGTGGTCCTGAGAACTCCAGCTCATCCGTACCTCCTGAATGTACTTGTGAGTCCTAGATCAGGCCCCAGGGCCTTGGAGAAGCTCCAGGGCAGAAAGTGGAAACTGTGAAACATGTGAGGCTCTGGGGCATGATTTGGCAGATGTTAACTGTTTAGTTTTATCAGTTTTGATAAATGCATAAGCCTGTGTATGAGATCCCCACCCCTAGCAAGATGTAGTCTACTTCCATCTTCCCAGAGGTATCCTTGGATGCCTTCCTAATCAACCCCTTGCAACTCCAGAAGCAATCACTAGTTTGTTTTCTATTAGCATATATTAATTTTCTCATCTAAAACTCCATACAGATGTGATCATCTGCTGTGTACTATTTTGTATGTGGTTCCTTTCACTCAACATGATGTTCTGGACATTCACCCGTATTGTTTCATGTCTCTGTGTTTTGTACCTTTTTATTCCCATGTAGTAGTCCAGTGTATAAATCTATCACCGTTTGTTTATCCATTCTTCTACTGATTGACACTTGAGTGGTTTCCAGTACATCACTATTATGAATAAAGCTGCCATAAACAAGTCTTTTTCTAGACATGTGTTTCTATTTCCCTTGGGTAAATACTTCGGAGACTGCTGGGTCATCAGATAGCTGTATACTTAACTATGTAACAAAAGTGGTTGTAACATGTTACACTCTCACCAGCAATGTATTAGAGATCTGATAGCTCCATAGCCTTGCCAATATCTGGTGTTTTCAGTCTTTTTCACTTTAGCCATTCTAGTGAGTAGGTACCATGATTTCATTGCAGTTTACTTTATATTTCCCTGAAGACTAATGAAGCTGCATGCGCTTTCATGTGTGTATTGGCCATTTGAATATTTTCTTTGGTGAATGTCTGTTCAAATCTTTTGCTCATGTTTTTTTATTGGGTTGTTTGTCTTTTTATTATGGAGTTCTATGAATTCTTTACATACCCCAGAATCAAGTCTTTTATCAGATATATGTGTTGCAAATGTTCTTTCTCAGTTCCTGGCTTGCCTTTTTATTTTCTTAACAGCGTCTATTGACAAGCAGAATTGTAAAATTTTGACTTCGTTCAATAATTGTTTTTTTCTTTGAAGTTTAGGGCTTTCTGGGCCCTCTCTAAATCATCTTTGCCTATTCCAAGGTAGTAAAAAGGTAGTCCTAGGTTTGCTTGTAGAAGCTTTGTAGTTTTACAAGGCACATGCAGGATTGTTCTCCGTAATGTATGCCAACTTGTATTTCTTACCAAAAAAATTTGGTAGTCAGTACTTTTTATGAGGGCTTCCCAGGTGGCTCAGTGGTAAAGAATCTGCCAGCCAATGCAAGGCATGAAGGAAACATGGGTTTGATCCCTGGATTGGGAAGATCCCCTGGAGGAGGAAATGAAAACACACTCCAGTATTGTTGCCTGGGAAATGCCGAGGACAAAGGAGCCGGGTGGTCTATATAGTCTATGGGGTAGCAGAGTTGGACACAACTGAGCAATTGAACATATACACTTTGTATTACTTCTGAACATGGATGGAGACATCACCTTGCAGACTGATGAATTACAGAGAGCTTTAAAAATCCCGACTAAGTTCCCCGTGTTTACATCCCGATCTGCCCCTCTGATGGTATGTGAGTCAGGTCAGGGATGGAGGGATGCTTTCTATACGGTCCTTAAATTTACTTTGGGTGGTGCTGCTTGCCTTACCCCAGCCCACATGTGCCTGTCACCATACACAGGGTCACTCTGCTGTTGAAACCTGACATATGTTAAATACCCGTGTTGACACTTCTTTTTTTAAATGAATGGGCTTTTTATTTAACTGGTGGCTGCTGAATTTGTGGGGGCTGCCAGGTCATTAAAATGATGTTTGTTTGGATTTGGCAGAATGAAAAATTGGACTTATATTTACTTTTTTTTTGGTTCCCAAGGCTGTTCTCACCATTCCCCATTAACAATACTCTTTTGAGTTTATGAAGAAGCCATTACAGAAAAGAATGAGGTGCAGAAGAGGTTCGTGACATGTTCTAGGCTTCATTGGTATGTGGGGCCTCTCTTCTCCAGTCCCTACAAGTGAAGAAGTTGAAGAGGCCCTGGATTATACAAACAAATTAGGAAAGGAACTGTCTTTTCTGAAATTGCATATTAATTGTACAGATCATCATTGGGTCCCAGCTGGTCAGTAATTTATACGTTCAGGGACCATCTTCATTTGGGCCTTAGGGGGAAAAGGGCTGGAATCAGAATGTTTGAATTATATTCTGTGTCTTGCTACTCGTTATCAATGTGATCTTCAGTGGCTGCTCTTCTCTGTGGGTCTGGGTCTTCTCACCTGTAAGATGGAAACAATAATTACTAGTGCATCCATCAGAACAGGCTGACCTCTGCTGAGGTCATCAGTACCACTCCAAACCTTTTTGTGTTTTTCATAAAATCTCACTTTTTTTTTTCTTGAGTGAAATTTATGTATTTAATTCTTGAGCATCCCCTGCTGGGTGTCTCTTTCATGTGGTGACTCAGAGATTAAGATCTCTTTGTATTTTTTTTGTCATCTCACCAAGGGGCTCCCAAAGTCACAACAGGGCAAAAAGGGATATGGAAGAATCCCACTGCCTGGCACCTGCCTTGCCTTGGAAGTGACATTCATCATCTGTCCGTGGGAGCAAGCCACACTCCCCTGCCCCCCACCGATGGAAGGCTGGGAAAGGCAAGAGGGCGCACAATGTGCTGTTTGCCGAGTGCTTCCTGTCTTTGCTGTGTGTCATGTATACTCTGCGATGCTCAAATGAAATCACAGATTGAAGTACTTTATCAATTTTTCACAGTATTTATAACAGGATTATATTACTTTGTATTTCATTCAGGATGTGCCGATTTTGATATGTTTGTTGCCACTTATAGACACTTTTTTCTCCCCTGTTGCTTCTGTTTAAAATAGAAACAGCAGCCCTGAGGTTTCTTAAAGGCTGGTTGGCAAACAGGTTCTTCCACTCTCTATCTTTTTGCACCTAAACACTTGGTCACCCATCACTTGATGCGAGTAACAGAGTGAAAACACATTGGAATGAGTGGAAGATTTGAATTTTAGAAGAAATAAAGAAGACCTGTAGGAATTTGAACTAGCTGCTGACAACCCTGCCAATTTTGTTTTAACGGCAAAGACGCCTCTATAATGAGCCGCTGGCATGGCATGCAAATCACACGTGGAGACCTTCCTTGAGTAGCTTCAATAGGACCCCTATCAATCTTGTTTGTGTTACCGATTTGCTTAGTGAAGCCACTTCTGAAAAAGAGTACAAAGGCAGGCTTCAATGCAGCTTGAGCCAAATTATTATAATTCTGGAATGAGTGGAATCTGAAATAATGCGGTTTTATTTTCCTTTGCACTGGGGGTTTCTATGTAGTATTGGAAGAGGAAGAAATATTTGTTTTATTTAAAAGACACACAACTTTCATTGTGTTCAAAGCGGAGTTAGAAAACAAGTCAATAAAACAGCCTCCTGGTACAATGGGACTTGTTCTGGTATTAATTTCACTGTTCAAGGCATTTAACTCAAAAGATCTGGGGTTTTTCCCCCTCACTATTTGGCTCATTTAAGTTTGAACTCAGGGCTCATAAACATAACTGCAAAGTCACTGTCTTTGTTATGAGCTTTTTTTGCTGTTGTTTAAATTTCTAAAGCTCTGAGCCACGGATTCTGTGTGGTGGATACACTCAAAGTCTTTTCTCAGGAGGGGTGACCCACGCATATGGCCATAATCCAGTGATGTTATTATAATAACACTTACTCTTGTTTTCTTTCGGCACCGTATCTGTATAGAACACTGCGCGTGGAACACGTGTTCTTAGGCTTGGAATAAAGAAGAGCTATTGGTTATCTTCCTGCCTTGGCATCCATTCCCCCTCTTCGGTGACATCCTTTCTTCATTATATTCAATCTTGGCGAGACTTTCAGTTGAGATGCCCTCCGCTTGCTTGACCAGGATAGGAGTACATGACCAAGCTAAGCCAATGAGAATTCTCTCTCCTGGGAATCTGCATATTGATTTTATGGGTGGAAGCCATTAGAATGGATTCTTCTCGAAAGTTGCTTCCTGAAGAGGTTATCATTATTTCCTGCTACCTGAACTCCCAAAGGTCCTCTGAATCTTTAATTTCCAACACTTGGTACTTCATCCTTTCCTTCAGTTCTGTGTGCTCCCCAAACCTTCCCAGTAGTTTTTTTTTTTATTATTATGCTTAGATTAATTCTGGTTGGCTTCTATTGCCTGCAAAAACAAATTCTTTTTCAGCATATTATTTATTTGCGTTTGCCATAGAATCACAGAATTTCAGTAGGATGGAACCTTAAACTCAAAATGCATTGAAGTGGGGTCTGAAAGGTTGGCCAAGCTCCTTCGTGACGTTATAATTTCACTTATTAAAAGTGGTCAAAAGAATGTTTTCTGAAGACTGAAAATATTTTTCTCTCCCGGATTGTCCCCTGGTCATAAGAATTAAAGTTAAAAGAATCCTCTTCATTGTAGACTTACAATCTCAATCACTCACTTGGCCTTGCTACTTGTGATTCTCATCGGCGCCTCAGTCACAAATCGTCTAAAACCAGATGCAATTTCCTCCAAACCTGCTCCCCAAGGAGCCAAACAGAGGAGAGATCAGGATAAGAAATGAGTTCTCATTTTCTTTCCATTGCAACTTCTCATCTGGTGGCCTTACTAGAAGGGTGATATCTAATAGAATAATTTAGGACTGTATTTTTTCCAGAAGCTTCTAAAAACTCTTGTCTATCTACCTATATTCTTCATTATAAGTACATTACTAAGTTTGGAATATAGAGAAGAAAAAAGATGGCATCCAATCCTAGTATGCGCAGAAAACTCCTATTAACATTTTGATCTGGTTCCTTTCCTGTGGATTTTAATGACATGCGGCTAATAGAAAAAAAAATGCATTTTTCATCTTGCTTTTCACTTAGCATTGTATAATAAGCAGTCTCTGTATGACAATATGACTTTCATAACCATCTTCCAAAGGGGGCTACATATTTTCTAATAAGTGGCTATTCTGCATTTACTCAGCTTTTTCTCTTCTGGACATTTAGACATGTCTAGTAAATATAGAACACTCAGGTTTTATACTTAAACTTGCCCTGGTTGAAGAACAATTCAGACAGCTCCAAAGTTTGCCACGGTGGGGGATTTGTAAAACATTTTCAATTCATTTGGTTCCTTTGCTACTAGAGACAGGGCTGCTTAGATGTGATTGCTTATCACAACATAAATATCTGTAGTCACAGAGCAGTGGGAAACTTTTATAATCCTCATTTGTTGCTTACCCATGAAAATTTGAAAGCACAATGGACTCTTTTTACTCCTAGGCACTAGCGTTGGTAAAATTTTAATAATTTGTATTTAATTTCTACCATTGAGTTTATTGGGTTTAAGTTTTGGATCTCAACCTTCTTGGATTTACTTCTGTTCCCTCCCTTATATTTCAGCAGCGAGTGATTATGTTTGGGTTTCCACTCTTGGAGGGCAATCCTTGGTCTGAACTGTTTTCATTTATTTTATTTTAAAATTACAAAGACATTTCCAGTTATATTTGGTTTTGCAATTCATTCCTCCTCTGTTGCACAAAAACCATAAAACCCACATTGTCTGAAAATGCTGTGTTGAGCAAAATGGATTCAGTCCTCTTTGGAGAACAGAAAAGGATGGAGCCAGTATGTGCTATAAACATTTCCAGGGAGATAGTCTCTTTCCCAGAATTGGTTTTAGTCAAAGGCTGCTGACCAGTTGTGTGATTTCATTTGGGGTTGCTGACCCTGGACCCTACTTGAACTTGACTCTGGATGTCATGTAGGCATCTACCCACATCATATCTGCGTCCTCAATCTCCATTCCTGCTGGTTCAGCCCCTGCTGTTATTTTTTAAGGACCCGAGCCATGTAAAACCAAGACTTTGGATTTCTGAATGAACGCTTCTAATGTTAAACTTGGTGGTTTCCTGTCACAGAAGCAAAGACTTAGTGAATTCTGATCGTTCTGCAATGTGGAGCTTACTTTTCCGGTTAGATTAAACATCCTCATTCCCTTCGATTGCAACATTTGATCTTCCACGCTCAGAATCTGCAAATTCTTTGAACAGTTTACTTTCAGCAGATTACAACTGGCCTTTCATTTTCCAATCTGAGGAAAACCAAGTGGAAAGTGTGGGTTTGCTGGGGGATTGTTTTTCCTGCTTGCCCTCATATTTAGTTGAGGACTGTGATAGATGGGAATCAGATGGAGGACTTTCTCATGCAGGCCCTTGCTTCTGGTAGGCACTTGTGTTCGCTGTTGGATGGGATCCTGTGTGCCCTGCGTCCAATCACAGGTATGAGTACCCGGCTATTGTGGTGGCGCTAGTGGTAAAGAATCCATCAGCCGATGCAGGAGACATAAGAGGCACGGGTTTGATCCCTGCGATGGCAAGATCCCTGGAGGAGGGCACGGCAACCCACTCCAGTCTTCTTGCCTGGAGAATCCCTGTGGACAGAGGAGCCTGGTAGGCTCTAGTCCATGGGCATGCAAAGAGTTTGACACAACTGAAGTGACTTGGCATGCAGGCATGCATTGTGTCAATGGCAGTTGTGGTCTCAATCCAAGACTTGAAAGAGACTTTTGAGAGGATCTGAGACTTGCCCCCTCCACAGAGACCACTTCATGATCTTCCCTGCGGCCCCCAGCCCTCTTTCGCTTCCCTGAGTGAGGAAGGAAGAAGAGGGAGGAATATCTGGGAGGCACATTGCCCATCATGCTGGTATTCTTGGTGATTGCTATTGTTGTGCAGTCACTAAGTTGTGTCTGGCTCTTTGCGATATTCTGTCCATTCCTGATGGGACTTGAGGGGACAAGTGTGCATGCTCTTCTTTTTGGAGTACCTTTGAAATCTGAGCATCCCACAGCAGTCTCCCATGCATTTTGTATCCCCTCTGGTGCTTACTCACATCACTCTTGTTATTTTCACAAAGCCTCTTATCTCTGCTAGACCATGAACTAACTGAGAGTAGAGAGACAATTGATCAGCAAATGCTTGCTGAATGAATAAATAAAAGTCATTTCTTGGGGTCTCCCAGGGCCTCTCTGCTGAGCAGAGGAGTGGTGACATCCTAGTTGGATTTGAGGAGGTTCATAGATACTCCATGGACCTTCTTTCCCATCAGCGGCCTATATTGGTTTCCTGTGGCTGCCATGACAGATTACCGTAAACCACATGACTTAAAACAACAGAAACTAGTTCTTTAACATGTCTGGAGGCTGGAAGTTAAAAATCAAGGTGTTAGTGGGGCCCCTCTCCCTCTGAAAGTCCTAGGGGCAAATCTTTCTGTGCTTCTTCTGGGTTCTGGTGGCTCAAGTGTTCTTTGGCTTAGAGCTGCCTAACTTCAGTCTCTGCTTCCATCTTCACACGGCTTCTCCACTCCTTGCGTCTTCTCCTTTTCTGTCTCTTATGAGGACACTTGTCATTGGATTTAGGAGCCACCCATGTAATTCAGGAGGACATCATCTTGAGATCCTTAACTCAATTACATCTACAAAGACACCTTTCCCCAATAAGATTACATTCACCAATTCTGAGGATAAGGATGTGGATATAATGCAATATATGGATATAATGTAATGTAATATGTGATATCTTCTGGGGGACCACTGTTCAACCTAATACAGCCACAGTCTGAGTCATGCAAAAGGGGATGACTGTCTCATGCCCCTCCCTTCAATTCCACACACACTTGCCCATTCTTAAAGAGAAGATGGACACCTTTGATGTTTCCTCTGCTTTTTCTTCCTAGGCTGTGCCGCTTGTTTAAACATGGAGCCTCTTCTTTGAGCAAAAGGGCCAAACATCCACATTAGTTGGTAATTACTTGTGAATATGCAACTGAAAAATGCATTCTTAGAAAATGCCATTTCATTACTTTATAATATGTTAGTCATTTCTGAAAGGCTGTTTGGAAGATGTCCTTTTGATGTCAGTCAGCATTTGAACTTCCTAAACACTGAAGAAAGAATGAAATCCCTCCCTGTTTCCAGAATGGTTCTTATTTGTTCTGTGTCAAGTCATGGTCCTTTCAGCAGTGAGATTCTAAGTCCAGCTCAGATGTAAGGCAGGCAGCTTCTTGAGAGAAGCTATTACCTTTTGTTTATTTCTCTCATCACTTGACTTAGTGATTTTTGTTTGGCTTCAGTCAAGCCCTGACAGTATAGAATCAACCATTAAATGGGTTTTCAAAGGCACAGTTCTCGAAGGATCCCCTAGAGCCACCTGAGGCTGGCTTTAGAAATAAACAGAGGTGAGTCGACCATCTCACTTTCACTGAAGCATCTAGGCTTTAGTCCTTGAGTCTAGAAAGGGAGAAGATAGATGTGATTAGGGTCAGAAAATAAGAGATTCTGGCCCCTTTGCTCATCAGGGAGTGACCTCACATATGTCACTTTAACTTCTCTTGTCTTCAATATTTCCCTCTCACATGGGTCCAACACTGTCAACCTTTCTCTGGTTCTGAAAATCCAATGCTCCTTCCGACTCTCAGACTCATTTTGAGCTCTAAAATAAAGTTTCTACAATTGATATCTTTATCTAAATTATTTTTCAAAACTAGTTTGGAAGTTGGAAATAGATAATTGACAAAGTAACCCGTTACTTTCTGTGTATTCAGGCCCTCAAAAGCAAATATATATGCTTTTATACACACAGACACACACACAGACACACACACACACACACACACAGGATGTTGAGGCTTCCCTGGTGATTCAGTGGTAAAGAATCTACCTGCCAATGCAGGAGATGAAGATTCAATCCCTGGGTCTGAAAGATCCCCTGGAGAAGGAAACGGCAACCCACTTCAGTATTCTTGCCTAGGAAATCCCATGGACAGAGGAGCCTACAGTCCATGGAGTTGCAAAAGAGTTGGACAAGACTTAGCAACTAAATAACAACAACATGTATGATGTTACAGAAAAGCCCAAATGAACGTTTTGGCCAACCCAATATATACAGATTGCATCTTAGAGTTCCAAGTTGCCTTAGGAGGGGAAAATCTTGGATGTCCTTACTCAGGTCTTAGCTAATACCATCTATACACCCTTGCCTTTCATAACTGAGATGGTTTTCTTAAATAGCAGGTTGTCTAAAATTTTAGTGGGAAAATAGCTATATTAACCAGTATACATCATGCCAATAGCAGCCCCCATCTCAATGACTTAACACAATATACTTGTATAGCTTGCTCACACAAAGTGTAATGTCGATCAATGGTCCTGATCTGGAAGCTCTCCTGGGAGGGAAGCTGCTCCTCCAAACTGTGACCCAGATTTCCCCCATCGTTTGATTTCATTTAAGAGCCCATGCCTATGGCCTGGAAGAAAGAGGCAGGGGTGGTGGTGGTGGGGAAGCAAGAAGGAAGGCACCAGAAATCATGTGATCCCTACCGAACTGCGAAGGATGTTGGGAATGCCATCTTGCTTTGTGGCCAGGGAGAGGAAGGAGGTTTGGTGAGCACATGGTAGCCCCTCTGCCATAGTAATTCTATGTCCTACTTTGGAGTGATGAAGAGGCAGAGACTGAATGATTACCATGAGCTCTCATGATATAGCTGGGTAGATCTCAAAAGAAAATTTGTAATTTCCATTGCACTCCTGAAGACATTGATGCAAGCTTCCCTTGTCATCATTTTCTACCACAGAAACATTATTTAACCCAAGACTGTGGTTTTATTCTTTAATTTGCATCATATGCACTCAATGCCTCATGGGAATAAAATGGGAGGTCCTGTGGGTGATGGACAGCCTCTACACACTAAGGTTGATACTTCCTTGTAAAAGGGCATCCAATCACATCTTAAGAGGTCAGAAGGATAATAATCATGATAGTAGCCAACATCTATTAAGTGCCTGCTCTATACTTTGCACCATGGGCATGCTTTAGGTCTATCTTCTTTAATCCTCTCATTTAATCTCTATGTTTTATTTTACCCAGTGACTTGGAAACTGACTAATTCTAAGGGTGGATCTCTAAGTGATTTTGAGGAGAAGAACAATTCTAATTCCTTTTAAGGTGATCCCCTTGAGAATAGCAATCGTTTGGATGGATAAGTTCTGACAAGTTTGTGAAAGCATCCGTCACATGACCATAGGGTCCCATCTTGAGTGACTTGGTTGGGGCTTAGGGCTGGCCTGTCATCACTCCTGCTAGCAGATGAGGCTGCCCATCTGCTCTTCATTTTTGATGTTGCCTGCTCAGCTGGCAAGCTTGCAGTTAGAATGTTGGAGAGATCTCCCTGTCCATCTAACTGGACAAAATTGCCTGTCAAAAGTGGGGTGTGTCAGTATTGTCTTGGGGGTCTCATGTTTTGAGGAGCTGTGTTTTGGGTGACGTAAATTGAAGAATAACTGGAGTGGTTGGGAAAGGTGGTATTAATGGGTTCAGATACTTTTATAGATAAAATTAACATCTCTAAACATCCTTCTTTCCCCTAGAGGTAGTGGCTCCTTGTCCAGCAAAAATTTGAGCTCCTATGCATTATTCATATTTATCCTACACAAAGGTACATGGTTGGGGGGTGTCTGAGTCCTTCCTTCTTTCCTCCACAGCTCCAGAGATATCCCTGAAGACAAATTTCACAAGGACTTTCATGGGAGTGGAACAGAGTTGAAGGCCATCAAACTGTTAGAATGAACACTTAAGTCTTTAGGCAACAGGTATCTCCAGCATAAAGAAAGATTTTATTTGAGATGGACACTCAAAAAGATTTTCAGAACAAGTTTTCAAGGGAACTTTATGAAACCAAGACAATGGGAGACATTTCTTCACACTGGAAGAACTAGGTCTAGTGACATTTGTCTTACTGTGCAAAGATGATCAGAATCTGGGTCAATAGCTTTATAAGTCACAGCCTCTGCTTCAATGTGTCATAAGGATTCGGATGAAAATAGGCTAAAGCAAAATGTCTTTAATATGTAAAATTGTAGCTTTCAGTTTCTGAAATACAGGTTAAAAATTCGTTAGTTTCATTCACCTGTCTAATGGGAGGAGGGAAGAGGCAACAGTTCTCTTAGGATTAAACAGTGGGTTTGAAAGCCAGCCCTTAACTGCATATATTCATCCTCTCCCGTGGCCTTTTACTCAGATGTGTGAAGTTGGCCATGATGACTTCATAATGCAGTCTCAAAAACGGAGCTGCCACAGGAGGTGAGTGTTCTCTTCCATCCATTTGTGAGCTGGGCTGCTCAGCTGGGGGTTGTGAACATCTAGTAGATGATTAAATAAGACAATATTAAAGAAATACCAGAGCAATTGATACTCACTCTTAAAGAAGGGACTTGGTCAGTGACCTTGGCTTTCTAGGAACACATGCTCTGTGAGAGTAACATAGATCTTTCTCTCCATTTTCTGGTCAGAGATTGTCTTGTCTTTGCTCTCAGGCCTTGCACTCCTCTGCTCTGACACTACCAGGGCCAACAACACCCCACCCCCTCCATATGTATATTCTGGGCCTAGTATTTATAGGATAATCAAATTTTTGTTGTTATTCAGTCACTAAGTCATGTCTGACTCTTGGCAACCTCATGGACTGCAGCACACCAGGCTCCTCTGTACTCCGCTATCTCCCAGAGTTTGCTCGGATTCATGTCCATTGAGTCAGTGATGCTATCTAACTATCTCATTCTCTGCTACCCCCTTCTCCTTTTGCCTTCAATCTTTCCCAGAATCAGGGTCTTTTCCAAATGAGTTGGCTCTTTGCATCAGGCAGCCAAAAGTATTGGAGCTTCAGCTTCAGCATCAGTCCTTCCAATGAATATTCAGGGTTGTTTTCCTTTAGGATTGACTGCTTTGATCTCCTTGCAGTCCAAGGGACTTTCAAGAGTCTTTTCCAGCACCACAACTCAAAGACATCAATTCTTTGCTGCTCAACCTTCTTTATGAGCCAACTCTCACAGTGACTACTGGAAAAAACCAAAGTTTTGACTATACGGACCTTTGTTGGCAATGTGATGTCTCTGCTTTTTAATATGCTGTCTAGGTTTGTCCTAGCTTTCCTTCCAAGGAACAAGCACTTTTTAATTTTATGGCTGCAGTCACCATCCACAGTGATTTTGGAGCCCAAGAAAATAAAGTCTGTGACTATTTTCATTGTTTCCCCATCTATTTGCCATGAAGTAATGGGACTGGATGTCATGATCTTTGTTTTTTTTTTAATGTTGAGTTTTAAGTCAGGCTTTTCACTCTCCTGTTTCACTCTCATCAAGAGGCTCTTTAGTTCCTCTTCACCTTTGCCATTAGAGTGGTATCATTTGCATATCTGAGGTTGTTGATATTTCTCCTGGCAATCTTGATTCCAGCTTGTGATTCATCTAGTCCTGCATTTTGCATTAGGTGTTCTGCATATAAGTTAAATAAGCAGGGTGACAATATACAGCCTTGTCATACTCCTCTACCAATTTGGAACAAGTCAGTTGTTCCGTGTCAGGTTCTAACTGTTCCTTCTTGACCCACATACATATTTCTCAGGAGACAGGTAAGGTGGTCTGGTATGCCTATCTCTTTAAGAATTTTCCACTGTTTGTTGTCATCCACACAGTCAAAGGCTTTAGCATAGTCAGTGAAGCAGAAGTAAATGTTTTTTCTGAAATTCTTTCTTTCTCTATGATCCACTGAATGTTGGCAATTTGATCTCTGGTTCCTCTGCCTTTTCTAAACCCAGCTTGTACATCTGGAAGTTCTTGGTTCACTTACTACTGAAGCCTAGCTTGAAGGATTTTGAGCATAACCTTACTAGCATGTGTAATGAGTGCAATTGTATGGTAGTTTGAACATTCCTTGGCATTGCCCTTCTTTGGGATTGGAATGAAAACTGACCTTTTCCAGTCCCGTGGCCATTGTTGAGTTTTCCAAATTTGCTGACATGCTGAGTCATGCACCTTAACAGGATAATCAGATAGAACCACCAAACAAGTATGTAGTCTATCAATAGGGTCTGATTTGAAAGTCTTTCTTTAAATAGCCATTACAGCCATAAACTTCAGGAAATAGGCTAATGATGATTATAAAATTTACTATTGAAAGTATCTATTATTTTCCTGAGAGATGACCTCTCTTATCCCAGTTGGGCTGATTATATCTCCATAGTTAACATTTCATTATGGCCTGTGTTTTGCTCAGGGTCTCTTTTAACTTGCTGAGAGCTGAAGCCTGTCAGCTGGGAGCTCTTTTGGGGAATTTGATTTTATTAATACTTTACAGTTACTGGCCTTTAATTAATGTTAAATGAAAATGGGATTCTGAAAGCATTACAGAGGACTTTTCACTGGGGTGTCAAAATAGTTTAGAGTGATTAATAAGCTTTAAATGACCATCACCAGAAATCATTTGAATTCCATTTTGATGGTAAAGCTTTGCCAGGAAGATGTTTATAATTTTTTTTAAAATGTGTCCTTGGGAAAAATTTCTATCTGATCTTACTAGTAAGAAATGTAGCATTTCTCCTGAGCAAGGAGTTTGTCCTTAGTGTGGTGGGGGGAGAGGGCTGTTAGATCAACATGCAAGGGCTATGTTGGTGGCCTGTCCTGTGCCCTTATGGGATGCCTAAGCCAGATTTATTTATTCATTACTGTTTCCTTCTACCCACCCTGCTCAACACACACACACACACACACACACACACACACACACACACACACACACACACACTCTCACACTTCTATTCTGGAGAAAGGTGGAGGAGTATAAACAAATAGAAGCTAACATTTACAGAGAGCCTGTTGCGTGTCACATGGTGCGGTATTTATAGGCAGTGTCTCATTCAAATCTTACAGTAACTCCCTGAGGTCTTATTATTCTCCCCATTTCATGGATGAATATACCAAGGCTCACAGTGATTAACGAGTTTTCAAGGTCCTCAGCCAGGAAGTGGCAGAGTAGGATATAAATGAGGCCATTTTCAGAACTCAGAACCAGTCTATTATAATTTTTCACGGATAAGCAGGTGAGATGTCAAATCCTTGCTCACCTGTGGGCAGGCCTGGAACTCAGGGTGGGTCTCCACATTTACAAGGAAATAGAGCAGGTCAGAGGACCAGAGGAGAGGCTCTGTGATGCATACTAGGCACACTCGATGGAGGGAGAGGCTGCATCACAGTGGCTACCACGGTACCCAGGGCCAGCGGGTGCCCCCTCCTACCCGCGTCTGCTGGCCAAGCAGCTTCAAGGGGGATGCTAGCTGCTGGCAGAGGGCTTTATTGAGAAAAGATAGCAGCCTTGACTCCACTCAATTTCGTAAGCATTGTTCAACATGTTTACTATAATGTTCTCCTTTCCATATTTTTATATAGTGCCTTAAAAATGAGTCTGAAGAGTTACCTAGAAGACTCGAGTCAGTCCTGGATCATCCAGCACCAGATTTTAGCTCAGCCTGTTCTGTCCCAACCCTAAGCCTTCCCTTGGGGAGCTTGGCCCCTCTCCCACCTTCACTGTGAGTTCTTTTCGCTGGAGACCTGGAGCGTAACTAGGACACTGAGTGATCACATGGCACCAAGCCGGCTACTTTTATCAGGCAGCTTCCAGGTTCAGGCACCATGTGTGGTTTGCACGTTCAGCATCTGGTATATCCCTCACAGCAACCTGTTTCTCCTGTATTGGCTTCTTCTGGAATAACCACACAAAGGTGTCTGCAGCCACACACACACAAACATGCATGTGCACACACACAGAGACAGACACACACACACTCCCTCCTTGAGTGGGAGTCTTTAGATGATTTGAGTCTGTTTCTCTCCAGGATCCTGGGTATTGGAGAGCTCGGTGGCTGTAACAAGGAAGCTAATGTAACTGAGTCCCTGTGTGGCTGGACTGTCCGTAGGTAGACTTTATGTCCATTCTGTGTCACCCTGGTTGTTGCCCAGCAAGGGGACTGGAGCCCTTATCACAGTTGTCCTTTCCCATCCCTGTGTGTGAGTTTTGGATCACTGTCTGTCTCCACCCACAGCTGGAAGGACAGGGCCCTTTCTCCTTGCTTCACTAAGTGCTCTGGGGCTAGGGGCACCTTGGGTCCTGCCTGGCCCTTGGGGAGTGGGGCCTGAGTGAGTGAAGGGGAATGGGATGGTGGGACCCCTCAACAGGCTGGGAAGGGTCCTGGCTGACGTCTCAGATGCTCTGGGTCAGTGGATGCCATCTCATCCCCTTGTTTAGAAGAGATGCTGACTGCTCACCTGTGGAGAGGAGTCTGGGAGTCTGCAGGGCCTTCAGCTGGCCACGAGTTGACCACAACTTGCACTCCAGTCCTATCTGCCGGGACATGGAAGCTGCCGAACTTCAGAGCTGAGAAAAGTAAACGTCGCCATAGAAACTGTCTACTTAATTGGTTGAACTTTATAATGGGCCCTCCTGGAGAGGCCTTGTGATCAGGAGCTGTTTTCTCTCAGGTCCTGGGGGTGGGGAGTCTGCTATGACAGCTCAGCCTCTGATATTCTTGCCCTTCCTGCAGGGCAGAGCCGGCCTCCTGCTGTTCCCTTTTGTGTATGTGTGTGTGTGCGCGTGTATGTATGTCTGTGCGTGTGCAACCATGTTTGTGTTGTGAAGGTGTGTGTCTTTCTATGACTGTGTGTGTTGGATGTGAATAAATGCATCTGTTCCTAGCTGAATGTATGTCTGTGTGTGCAAGGATGATTGTGCATTTGGTGTGTGTTCATGACTGTGTGCAGAATATCTGTGTGTGCACATGGATGTCTGTACATGTGAGTGTGTGCGTCTGTGTGCACACATTGTGTGTGTTGGAGAGAGTGTATTGGTCAGTGTATGTCCATGTGTGTGTGTCTCTGTCAGTGTGTGTGTGTGTGTGTATTCCTGACTGTGTGTGCACTTGACTGTTTGCAGAAGTGTCTGCATCAGTGTGTGCACATGAATGTCTGTACTGTGCGTCTGCATGCACACATAGCTGTATGTTGTGGGTAGGGTATAGATCAGCGTGTGTCTGCATGTGTCTCTGTGTGTGTGTCTCTGCGTGTATGTGTGCTTGCATGACCCTCCCACCCCCACCCACAGAGGAGATGATGGCGTGTTGCACTCCCCACCACTCCGCATGTTGATATTATCACTTCTGCTTCCCAAGTCTGGCAGGAGACGCAGAATTAAACACAGACGCTCTGGTGCCAAAACAAAATCGTGAAAAGATTTGAAGCCCCCATTCCCTAAACTTGCAGCCTATCAAACTGGGAACAAGCCCGGCTTTGTTTTATTTCCTTCATTGAACGAGGATAGAACAGTCTGGAGCCACATTGGTTCTGATAGAAGAGCTGACTCAAAGCCAGGGAATTTAAAATTGCTGAAACTCAAGGCAGCATGGAGACAGCAAGATGTGATGAAGGGAAAAAAGCTTATATGGGAGGTGGAGGGGGAAGACATTCTTACCTCGAGGTAGGAATGAGGAGAAGTGGCAGCCCCATTTTTGAGAAACATAGAAGCACAAAGAGGAAAAAAAAAAGTTGGTTCAGTCAAAGAAACCTGGCGAAGGTCAGCAGACTCTGATCTCTGCATCCAGGGCCTGCATCCAGGGCCAGCCCAGTGGGTGGTACTGACAGTCAAAGGAGGCAGAAGGAACCGAGTCCATTTGAAATTGTTCTCTTGTCCAACCCTCATTTCACCTCTGGGGAGACAACATCTAGTTGGGAAGCCATGTCCTTGGGTCACAGAAGTCTGGGGTCTCTGACTTCCAGCCCAGTGCTCCCTGCCCCTTGGGGTCCTAAATGGAAGGTGAGAGCCGGCTTCACCCAGGATCTCTCCCAGCTTGCTTTGCTGGCTCATTGCTTCTCTTTCTGGAAACAAGTTTTTCTCTTTTATTTGGAGCCTCTGATCTTGCACTGGCCTCACCTGAGTTTTCTGATTTTTATCTTAATCCTAAGGTTTTGCAGTACGGTATCAACCAGGTTGTGTTTCATCAGTGACTAAGGAGTCTTTTTATCCCTTTATCCTCCCCAAGGGAATTGATGACAATAGTTCCCCAAACCTACAGGTCCCAAGGTGGCTGGCTTCCAGGTCAGTGGAAAGGAAAGAAGTTTGTGGGAGGGTCAGGAAAGGCCATAAGAACAGAGGGTGTGGGGGGAGGTCAGGGGAGAATAATTCTATTGCCGGGGGTTGGGCGTATGGGCCTGCTGGTAGAACATGTCAAAGGCTCATCACCAACTCATGTGTCACAGATGGTTACTCCTGAGGCTTCACTGGTGGCTCAGCTGGTAAATAATCCACCTGCCAATGCAGGAGATGCAGGTTCAATCCCTGGGTTGGGAAGATCCCCTGGAGAAGGAAATGACAACTTGCTCCAGTATTCTTACCTGGAAAATCCCATGGACAGGGGAGCCTGACAGGCTACAGTTCATAGGGGCATAAAGACTTGTATGTGACTGAGCACACACCCCCGAGGGAGTATCCCTGAGACCATGTCTGGCCCAGAGCCAGGCTCCTGCTCTTGGACTGGGCCTCTCTCCCTTGAGGTCATCAGGCCAGGGGCATGGGATTTCTCCCACTCTGCTCCATCCCTTCCTCCAGGCTCACCCTCCTGGAACAGCCACCTCTGTATAGAAGCCTAGCCCTTCCCAAGAAGAGGTCCTTGCTCTGTTCTGAGAGCTGCAGGCTGTGGGTGTTTTAGCTATGACCACATCAGCTGCTGACTTCATCACCCAGACTCCATCCCATGGGTACCCCCAACAGTTGTTAAAGCCCAATGCCTAATCTGTCCCAGTTCAAATGATAGTTCTTCCTTCTGTTATCTTTTGCCAAGAAAACTTTGGATTATAAATCTCCTTTATTGGGGCTTGTAAAATGAACTGGGATATGTTCATAGAGGAGAATACTCTGTAGCTGCTAAAAAGAAAGGAGCGGATTTATGTAAAGGAACGACATCCACAATATTATTTCTGACTCTTTTCCTTTGATAAGTTAAAAAAGCCAGCTGTAGAAGAGCAGGGATTGCTTGATCCCATTTTATATTACATAATGAGTATATGTAGCTGGAAAAGCATATAATAAATTGTTGGCAATGGTGATTTTGGGGAGGTAGGGCTTGGGAAATTATAATTTTTACTTCATGTATCTGTTCTCTTCCTCTCCCTCTCTGTTTCAATGGATTCTCTTGAGCATAAATAGTTTTTAAATTAAAAAAAAATCTCAATCCAAGATGGCTGGAGTTCATGGTAAGCCCACCCCATCCCCCTTTTTTGGGTGGCAACATCACAAGGGTAAAGATTGAAGAGACCCGGCTTTTCTCTTAGCCAGGGGTTTTAAGTCTTTTTTTGTGCCATGGATCTTTCTGACAGCCTGATGAAGAAAGAGGATTCCCTTCTTAGGACAATGCTTTAAATACCTAAAATCGAATAGAATTACAAAGAAAGTCAAATATACTGAGATGTAGTTATCAAAAATGTTCAAATTTAGGATATCATAATATATGTGCTCTTTCATACATTAAAATACGAGACCTAGCTGCAGGCCTCATAACCACTATAATTTAGAATTAGCAAGAGAATACATGATATTTTGAGAAATCTGTAACCCTTGACTATTACATGCAAGTATCTATAATTGCCATCAGTGACAGAGTCAGATATGCTAATACTACTCTGGCCTGGAGTTTTCCTTCATAAGTGAAGGAAATACTAAATTATTGTTAGGGGTGCTAAAAATGAAGATGTAAATGAAATGTTTTCCCATTCAGTATTACAGACCCTGATTTGAATTTCCCAGGCTGAGAACACCTACCCTTAATTGGCTGTGAGACACTGAATCATATTATTTTGTCTCTCAGAGTCTCAGTCTCTCTATCTGGGAAATGAGGACTTAGCTGTGGCCAATGTGTCTTGTCTTCTGTGTTGCCTGTAATTGACTAGTAGTGACTTGGTGAGGCACGTGGAAAACGCTATCAAGATCACCTCTGAGATCAATTGGAAAGAAGGCTGGGAGTACTCGGTGATGTCTGCCATAGGCACTAGATGGGCGAAGGGGAAAAGCAGGCTCGGCAGATTTCCATCCCTGGGCCTGAAGAGGCTCTGATACTCTATATTGAGTCTGAAACGAACTATTTTCTTCTAGTTAACAGTATCTAGTTAACAGTTTCTCCTGTCCAAGAACACTAACAACATCAACGATTGTTATTAGTAGTCCTTCCTGAGGATTTTGTGTGTGTGTGTGTGTGTGGCATGGTCTCCCCCAGTACACCCCCTCCCGCAGACCACATCTTCTGATAGACTTTCCATGAAATGAAATTGTAAGCATTACCTCAAATTTCAGTGATACAATGGTTACTGGGAACAGATTGTCTAGAAAGAAAACAAGAATTAGTAAACACTGTCTTACAAATGAGCCATCTGGAGATTTATTTACATAAGAAAAGAGGGAAGACTTGGTATTTTCATGCTGGGGTTTGTTTCTTCTACAAGTAGCCACAGGGGTGTATTTGTCATGAACACACACGGAGCTTTGTAGCAGGGATTGCTGAAAGCACGAGACAGCAATGCTCCTTTGGTTGGTTATTTGGAGAATGGGAAGGAGAAGAGAGAGCGAGTGGGAAAGCCACCAAAAACACCCGCCACAAAAGCCCCACGCTTTTTGAATGAAATTTAGTATATGGGATTTCAAAATGCTTTTAATGCATTCACACCCTAGTTTTAAAATTATGTATTATCACCAAAGTGTCAAATAAGAAAGATTTTCCCATAACAGGGTCAAATTTGGAGGCATTGAACAATCCTGCCAATGCAGAAGGACTGAAGAGTAATGCTAGGTGATCAAAACCTTGACACAGTTTGAATCAGTGTGAAGAGTGATCTTAGACCGCAGAGAGACCCCTGGGTGTCAGCCCAGCTTTGCAGAACCACTTAACCCCTTCCTCTAGCTTGTCTGTTTACCACTGTTCCCTCAGGAATCACACACTGAAATAGTCATCTCTTCCTAGGAGACCAGCCATGGGCTTCCCAAGTGGTTCAGTGGTAAAGAATCTGCCTGCAATGCAGGAGATGCAGGAGACTCAGGTTTTATCCCTGGGTTGGGAAGATTCCCTGGAAGAGGAAATGGTAGCCCACTCCAGTATTCTTGCCAGGATAATCCCATGGTTAGAAGAGCCTGGCAGGCTACAGTCCACGGGATCGCAAAAGAGATGGACAAGACAGAAGGGCCCGAGCATGCATGCCTAGGAGACCAGCCTCAAAATCTCTCCTCCCATTCACCCAGGAGTGTTCATCCTTGCAGGGTGGACACCACAGAGTAGATAACGGATGGGTGGGGAGGATCCCATGGGTGATGCACTTACTAAGCCCTCAATCCCCCAGTTGGATGACACCAAAGAGAATGGGGTTGCATTGCACGTGACACCTGCAAAGTGATAGTCTTGGTAAAAATAGCCCACTGTGTCTGGACAAGCACCGTTTGGCCAATAAAATATAAGTTAATAAGACAACGGTTGGACTGACTTTATAGAAAGATAGCTTTCTGCTCCCGGACTGGGCTGGGTTGTAAAGTCTCTTACATGTTTGCTCTGGAAATTGTATAGCTCAGGGCAGCAGCTCTTTAGAGGGGCAAGAAGAGGCAAGATTGAAAGGGCTGAGCAGGTCCGTCGCTGCCCTGGGGCCCCTGGAGTCAGAAACAGATGTAAGGAGGACGGGAAGTGAAGCTTGAAGAGTGAACACAGCTGGAAGGCACCCAGCAATTCAGAGCCATCAGCATGGAAGATAATTACCTGCTGACAGGTTTCTGATATGTACCTGAATGGGTGTGTTTGTGTGTCGTCTGTGTGTCTTTTCAGGCAACTCAGGGGCATATTCCATCCTCCATACCTGGGCAAGAGGGGGAGGGACTCATAAATAAAGACTCAGAACCCCTAAGCATTGTATTGTGAACAAATCTGCAATTAAGCTTGAAAACGTGGAAGATGTAAGGAAAAACAAAATTTGAAATATAGGAAGGTTCTGAGAGAGGAAAAGCCAGAGCAGTGCTTTGGGTCAGTATCTGGCCTGGAGATGTTTCAGAAATGGTTATAAAGGAGTATGTGATAAATTGGCCACCTTGATGGAAGGGAATTATAAGAAGAAAAACAGTCAGTATGGATGGCACACACTTGGCCTGGCTCTGGGGTTTGGACCCTTCGTGGCCCATCTCACTGTAGACACTCTGTGGATCCATTTTCCAGAAGACCATCCAGAGGCTGAGTGTGGGTAAGTGAGTTGCCCAAGGGTATACAACTAGCAAGAGGGAGGGTAAGGATTTAAAGCTACATAACCTGACCCCTGGCTTTCCCTGATGGCTCCGCGGGTAAAGAATCCACCTGCAATGCAGGAGACACAGGTTTGATCCCTAGGTCAGGAAGATCCCTTGGAGGAGGGCATGGAAACCCACTCTAGTATTCTTGCTGGGAGAATCACATGATCAGAGGAACCTGGCAGACTATCGTCCATGGGGTTGCAAAGAGTCTGAGATGACTGAAGCGACTGAGCATGCACCACAAACTCAGCCTGACCGCTAAACCTGCCTTCTTAGCTATTACTTCAGCAAAGGTGACCTTGACCTTCTGAAAGTGACAAACGGGAGCCAAGTGAAGTGGGAGGAGCACTGGAGTAGGAGAAGACTCCAGCTTATGAACCTAAGACTCTTCAAAATGTTGGGCAAAGTCATCCTTATTTTGGTATGTTCCTCCTATAGGATATCATTATTTTGGTATCCTTCTTATAAGCATTATGATTTATCACCACCAATATGTGGAATAGGATGATACAGTTGTAGCATATTGGATTTTGTTCTTCAGACTCTTAAAAGGATGTTTATGGGGCTCCGAAAGTGATGCCAGACAATAGTGAAATTAGATAGTTTTCCAGTTCAGTGATTCCAAACATGGAGGAACTACTTGTGATATCTAAAAGTTGTGCAGATTCTCACAGACGTACTTGTATATTTAGTATCCAATGTTGATGAAATGCATACTATCAAAAACTACTGTAAATTTAGAAATGCCTATAAGTGAATTTATTTGTTATTGTTACACCACCTACACATATTTGAAAACAGTCATGTATGCATGGAAGAGACAAAAAGATTGCTTAGAACACAGACCAGACATCCTGAGCAAGTGTGGTTAGGAAGGTATGTTTCTATCCTAAAATGAGAAAGGAAAGGATCCTTTCCAAGTAGCACAAAGTAGTGTTCGTGTCTTTAGCACCAAATGGACCTCTTGACTTTCTGTACAATCCAACATGATACCATGCATCCTGAATGATTTGCTCAAGAATGAAAGTTGATTTTGAGGAAACAGTGGTCTAATTTGACCATTAAGGATGTCAGACTGAGTCTGACTCTTAGATGAAGTAAAGGGTGTGACTTGTTCCATCAAAGTCATTCCAGAAGACTTGATCTCCAAGACAGCTAAGGGAAACCATAAGTTCAGGACCCATTTTCCACTTCTGGTTCCTATCGTTGAGAGCCTCTGCTGATTCCCTGGTGATAGCAATTGGGGGAAGTATGACCTATGGAAAAATGAAGCCTGCAGCTCTACCGATACAGTCCGTAGATGTTTCTCCCCCACCCTCCCATTTCCAAGGGCAGGACTGGCTCTATATAATTCATCCTTGCTTTTTCAGTCCTGATGCCAGAAGCAGCACATTCCACAGGCACTTGGTAGGGTTTTATCTGATTGTCCCTTCCAGGGACTGACAGAGGAACTCATTGCTGATGGAAAGGAAAGGTAACGCAATACGGATATTATGCTGCTTTTCCACGGAGGCCCATAAGGAAGAATCATGCTTGTGATCCATTCATCTTTTTCCCTTTCTGAAGTTTTCAAAATTTAACCAGCCAGAACAAATTGGTGTCATCATTTTCAAACTCATGGTACTGGAATTTTCCTATCATTCCTGATATTTTCAACTTGAGTGCCAAATAGACTGCTTTATCCTTAGAAATGAATGCTCTCTTCAATTTGCAGATATGGAGACAGGAGTCATTATGTCTTCCTCTGTCTTGACACGTGAATACCCACCCAGAGACGATGGAGGTGTTAGTGGTTTCCTCTCACTTTTGCTATCATACAACCTTGCACGAGATTGCGTTGTGAGTGGCAATTCTGTCTTCCGTTGCAAGGACAACATTACGCATTTTGCTAAGCTTTTGGAGAGAACACAAGTGGTGAGGATTCAACAGTTATTATGAGGAGAATCTAGTAGGCTTACAGTTCCAACTTGTTTGGGGGCTCAACTTCTGGAAGACAGCCTACAAAAATAGCAATTTACAGGAAGAAAAAAAAAAAGCAGGTCCTGAGGCATTGGGTCGGGGCAGACATTAGTTCTATTTAGGGCTTAAACCAGCCCACAGTTAATTGTAGGTCTCTTGCATTAGCTTGTAGGAGCAGTAAAAGCATGTAATTCAAGCTAATCTGATGGGCAAATGAACTGGGTACTTGGTGCCAAGTGAGATCGTGAAACAAAAGGACACATATGTTTTCAGGAAAAAAAAACAAACCAAAACACAACAGTTTCAACTGTTGCACACGTGAAACTCTGGAGAATTCGTCGGAAGTTTTGTCATTTTAGGAAAGGACCTTGAGGGTACAGTGGATGTACTTCTGAAGCCCAGAGCTCTCAGTTACCTGGGCAGTGAAACCTGTGGCCTGGAATAATGGGGAGGAGAACAGCTTTCAGAGAAGGTTTTTTTTCAACTGACTGTCAAACCTTTCTTTAGACAGTGCCCGTGTCTGGTGGGTCTTTGCGTTCATTTTCCCTGACTGTGCACTAGAATCAGCCCAGGTCCCATCCTTGAAAATTCTGATTTAATTGGTCTGGAGTGGGACTCAGGGACCGTTTCTTTCTAAAAGTCACGCTGGAGGAGTGTGATGTGATGATAGGGATTAGAATTCAAAATACTTGTATGTGCATGAGAGCTCAGTCATGTTCAACTCTCTGCTACCCCATGGACTGTAACACACCAGGCTCCTCTGTCCATGGGTTTCCCCAGGCAAGAATCCTGGAGTGGATTCTTGCCATGCCCTCCTTCAGGGGATATTCCCGAGCCAGGGATCAAACCTGCCTCTCCTGCATTGGCAGGTGGAGTCTTTACCACTGCGCTACCTGGGAAGCCTCAGAACCACTGACCTAGGGGCAGATAGGGCTGAAGGAAGGTGAGCTGGTGGTTGAGGTTAATGGCTTTTCTTTTAGCTCCTGCACGGGAAGTGAGAAACAGCCAACTGTGAGGTTATAAATGAGTATTTGACACTGCGATGACGCCATTTTGTCGTCCAAGTTGTGGGATTAGTGTTACTGGGGAATTAAGGCACAGGTGATTTTTCTAATGTCATTTGTCCAGAGATTGACTTCTTTAAGCAGAGATGTAATGCGACCCTGGATAAGACCAGTTCTAATGTGCTGTCTGCCAGAGCAAGTCCTCACAGGAACGTGGCCCTGACCTTCTTCCTTTGATCCTGAGCCTCAAACCAGGCTTTAGTACATCCTTTCCCTGGCAGGGCTACCCTCCTGGGGTCCAAGATGTGAATATCTGTTGGTGAGGTGCCCTTTAGGAGAGTGAAACAAGCAGGCAGTTTAATCATTTAAGTCAGAAATTATCCCTTTCAGCAAACACGTGTCAAGCCAGTAGTTTAAAAAAATATGTTAAAAACAGTAGTCAGTGTGGTTTGAATACATTTTGTTAATTTAAACCAATTATATAAAAGTTTGTGTTAAAATCAGGTGTTTGGTTTTTACCATTGAAAGAAAAACTTTAGAAGGCAAAAAAAATTTCATACCAAAAATGCATAATTTGGACTGAACTCCAGGACTAGAATCCTCAAAAACTGGAGGCAGAAAGTTAAATAGCAACTCAAACATAAGCTATTAAATGGCTTGAAAATGAGATTTTGAAAAACATACTACTGATTAATAGGGTTCATCAGAAAGGACACTAAAAAGAAAAAGCATTCTTGCCTGTTGCAGACTAAATATTAAGTCCACATTAGGGAAACAATGGATATATTGTTTTTATACTCTAGGTGTTTATATATATACTCCAGAGTATAAAACAATGGCTATATTGTTCTATATTCTAGATGTTATAAGTGGAAATTGAAGTAATTACTGTGACTTCATATTGGGTTAGCAAGTCAACATAAAAATTGTAAGCATAAAATTGTGGTCTCACTGGAGGCATAACAAGCAACATCATTTGTGTCCTCAGGTGTGCAGGTAAGATTTTCTTAGATCAGGTAAACCAAGTATGGGAAGGTGGATGGCAAAAATGACTTCTTCAGAAACATTTAAAACAGGAATAAAACATTCACATATAGATAGGAGCTGGTGAGTGGGTAACTTTGATGATTTTGCTAGCATTTTAAAGTACATGAATTTCCCAGAGGGATCTGAACAGCAGACCTGAGAAGGCTCCATTGCAGGGTCCAAGGTTAGTTCACTCCTCCCTCCCTAATGAATATCCTTGAAACGCGTACTCTGTGCTAGGTGACTCCACAAGGAACATTTATGGATGTGGGATTCTAAGTTAGTCAGCATTCTCTATAGGATGTATGTCTATCTCTGTCTCCATATCTATTGCTATTGTCAAGTATATTTATGTATATAGCACTATATATATGTATGTATGTGTGTATATATATATATACATTGATATATACATATGAGAGATTTTAAAGAATTGACTCATGCAGTTGTGGAGATTAGCAAGTCCAAAACATTCAGGGTAGGTCAGCAGGTTGGAAACCAAGGAAAGAACGGATGTTGTAGCTCAAGTTTGAAGGTCATCTGCTGGCAGAATTTCCTTTTCCTTAGGGATATCAGTCTTTTTTCTGTTAAGACCTTCAGCTGATTGGATGAGGTTCACCCACCTTATGGAGGGGAATCTGTTTTATTCAAAGTCTACTGGTTTCAGTGTTGTGTGTTTGTTGTGCTTAGTCACTCAGTTATGTCTGACTCTTTGTGACCCTTTGAACTATAGCCCACCAGGCTCCTCTGTCCATGGGATTTTTTAGACAAGAATACCGGAGTGTATTGCCATTTTCCTCGTCCAGGGTATCTTCCTGACCCAGGGATCAAACCTGCATCTCCTGTGTTTCTTGCATTGCAGGCAGATTCCTTACCTGCTGAGCCATCGGAGAAGCCTGGTTTCAACGTTAATGTCATCTAAAAAATACCTTCACAGAAATGTCTAGAATAATGTTTGACCAAATATCTGGGTACCCTGATCTAGACAAGCTGACATATCAGATTAACCATCACAGACAGATTCCTTGTGTGTAGGATGAAAGAGTCAGGATTCTGAGTGGTGGACTCCTAGGTCCATTGCCTGAGTCCTTGCTTACCCCCCTCTCTGTGTCATTCCCAGGGAATATTTGATGACGCTCCCTGAAGTCCTGTCAGCTTGGTGGATGGATGTTACCAAATGAGGTTCAGTAGGCAAGGAAAGAGGCTGATCTATCTCACACACGATTACTTCCCAAGAGATAGAATGGAAATCTAATGAGAAAAAGTTAGCTGTACATGTATGGAGTTCAGAAAGCAGGAGGAAATCTCTTCTGTTACTTCTTTCCCATAAAATTTTCCTCATCACTAAGTTTACAATGCAAACACATTTTGACTGTCAGCTGAAACACTGTGTCTCCTTCCCCTGCATCTTGAGTCTGGTGGACATTTGTTGTTGTTGTTTGGTTGCTAAGTTGTGTCCAACTCTTTGTAACTCCATGGACTGTAATTCACCAGGCTCCTCTGTCCTTGAGATTTCCCAGGCAAGAATACTGGAGTGGGCTTTTTGCTATTTCCTTCCCCACTGGTGACTATTATTTTTTCTTAAAAAGGACAAGTAAAAGTGTAGCTGGGGGTGCAAGTTGATTAATGAAATTGTTTGAAATATTTGTATGATGGATTTAATTTTTCTCATCTTTTCTATATGATAACATTTCAGCAATTTGGGAACATGGGGAAAAAAATAAGTGGGCCCACCATAATAGCATAATGATTTATACTTTTTTGTGTTCCCTTTTAGTCCTTTTTCGGATACATACATTTGCTTGCATGATTATTATAGAGTCCATATATTTTTATCCTTTCCCCATTAACATTTTATCATATGTACATTTCCATGTGTTTTGTAGCTAGTCTTTTTGGAGCCATAACATTACATCAAAGCGATGTAGAATAATTTAATTAACCAACCCTTATTGTTGCTTATTGAAGTTGCCTCAAGTCTTTTCCTGTTACAAATCATATTGCTATGGTTTGCTTTTATTTTCTTTAGGATAAATTCCTAAAAACAAGATCTCTGAGCCAAAGGACATGAACATTTTATAGCACTCAATGTGTAGTGCTTTTGTTTGGTTTAATTGGACTGTGTGCATTTTTCTAGGTTTTTGTCTTGTTGTTGTTTGTTTTTTCCCTCTTTGGTAATGACCTTACATTACCACCTCTGGTTTCCACCAATGACCTCTGTAGGCAAGGTGACACGCAGATGGCCATCCCAACTTCCTGATTCCTTCAGTCATATCTTTTTGACAAAAATAGCCTTTGAGGCTAAAAATGTCCATACCTTGTCGTAGCTCAAGAGAGATTTATAGCTTGGAAAATCTGAGTACAGTCTCTGCAGCCATTTTTCAACTGAGAGTGGAAAAAAACTACATTTCACACTTAAAAGCAATTTGGGATTTATTTTTGGTTCTTTGATAATTCAAGGAGTCTTGGAAATGCTTCACGTCTGGTTGCTTCTAATATAATTGAAGACGAGCCCCAGGTTGAGAAGTTTAAGGAGCAGTAGTTAGAATTTGGAGCAAACATTTTACAAGACAGGAGTTAATGGTGCTATTATCTCTGTAAAAAGAGTTTACTTTTTGTTGCAGTCTTTGGAGCTTCATGTTAAACATAAGTGTTAGTTCTACTTTCTTTGGTGTAGGTCTCATTTTAGTATACCCTGGAGGAGGAAATGGCCACCACTCTGGTATTCTTGCCTGAAAAATTCCGTGGACAGAGGAGCCTGGCAGGCTGCAGTCCTTGGGGTTGCAAAGAGTTGGACACAACCAAGTGATTAAGTGCTCACACGTCTTGGTATGAGGAAGTAATGTGTTTAAAGCAGTCAATTTAAAAATTGGTGTTAGACATGGCATGAAACTTAAGTACACGGAGTGAATTACTTGTATTGTGGGAAAACTATTTATACTTAAACCCACATCTTTTTTTCAGATCTCATATAAATAGAATCATACAGGAGGTGGCCTTTTGTGACTGGCTGCTTTCATTTAGCTTAGTGTTTCTGAGACTCACCCATGTTGTAACATGTATCAGATCTTTGTTCCTTTTGATAGCTAAATAGTACTCCATTATAATAGATAGGCCACATTTTATTTATCTACCCATCAGCTGACGGACCGCTTTTACTGTTTGATTATTACGAATTATGTTGCTATAAATATTCACATCCAAGTCTGGAATGAATATATGCTTTCATTTTTCTAGAGGTGGAATTGCTGAGTCCAATGGTAAGTCCATGTTATCTTTTTAAGAAACTGCCCATATGCTTTGTAGCCAATATATAGAGCTGGACGAGGTAATGGGTAGGGCTGTTATGGTCAGCTTGGGTGAAGGGAACGCTACAGGTTGAGGGTAAGAAAGTAAAGTGGTAGAGGCGTGCCTGAGACCAAGGAAATTTTAACGAGGCTGATTTTCCATAATAACTGTTCATTCAGAACAACCTCCTATTCCGTTTTTAAGCATATTTATATGTATAATAGTGAAGTTGTAGGATACTAATGATCTGGAAGAGTTGATTTGATCCATGTATAAAGCTTCCTATGTCTAATTTTAAATGTCTAATTCCCTGGTGGCTCAGACAGTAAAGGGTCTGCGTGCAGTGCGGAAGACCTGGTTCAATCCCTGGATGAGAAGATCTCCCGGAGAAGGAAATGGCAACCCACTCCAGTGTTCTTGCCTGGAAAATCCCATGAACGGAGGAGCCTGGAGGGCTGTAGTTCAGAGAGTAGCCAAGAGTCAGACATGACTGAGTGACTTCACTTTCAATTTACTTTTTAGGAATTGAAAAACAAATACCACTCCCACCCCCTCCCCAAGTTTTTCTCAATGAATATCCTGTTTGGGCCTTCTACTAAAAACAGTCTCTGTGCTTGCCTTCAGTTAAATACACTAATGTTGATTCCTTGACACTTACTGAGGGAAACCAACAGTTCACCAAATGTTTGAACTCTCCCTGAAATCTGCTGTGTTTGTAAAGGTTATAGTAAAATTGGTTTATTTTACACAAAATCCCTTTAACAACACAGGAGACAGTGTTTGGGGAATGTTTCTGAAATGGCCATTCTATAAGTTTAAGAAGATACACTCTAAGTATGTTAATGCTACTTCTATCAGATGCTTAATTTTTCACTTATAAACATCTGAATATGAATACCTTAGGAATTTGATATTAACCTCAGCATTAAACCCAAGATGGTTAATTCACGTGAACGTCTGGCCATGAAGATCCCTTTTCCTCTTCTTTAGTAGAAAGATGATATTTGTGTAATTATATCCCTAGGTGGCATTAACGACAGAATTGAAGGTTTGGCTTCCTTCTGGCAAACAAACCTCGGGTTTTGACTTGACGCCCGTACCGCTTGCTTGTATAATCACACTACATGTGAAGGGTGGAAATTAGGGTGTAGGGTTGCTGATTTATATTCCACAAACTGAGTTTTCCTGTGCCAACCCAGAAAAATCTTACCATTGCTGAAGTGTTCAGTTTTCTTGTGGCTTCTCCAGGCTCTGTAAGTGATCCAGGAGGCAAATTTTGGTACATTCCAGCACAAGGTCTAATTATGGATGTAATGATTGGTGAACATTTAAAGCAAAAACCTAAATACTAAACCTGGACCTTCTTGTTTTTAGATGAAAAGGTCAGTAACCCAGTGTCAACAGTTTGAGACAGCTTGGGTTATAACTCGAAGAAATAATCGAAGTCAGCAAGAAAAAACAAACCCAGACCATTCTGTTGCTTATGAGTGAAGGAATTCAGTTGTCTTACGTGTTGTAACTGACACGATTTGACATGCTCATTTTTTTTTTTAAGTCTTTGGGTTTTCAATAATTGCTTCTTACCGAAAGCCTATATTTTCTGTACTCTGTGGTTGCCAAGCTGTATTCAACTTTTAAAAGAGAGTCAAAGGAACGTATCCTTGTGAGAAATTGCTGCTTTGTGGAGTACAAATGAGAGGTTTCATGATCTTTGAAGCTAGGAAGGCCGAATCTGGCTTAGAGACCCCATCGCCAGGCTGCATTTTATATTCTTCATTTCTTTACTAAACTGAACTGTCCTTTTGTTGGAAGTGGGGGAAAAAAGATGTAATGGAGAACTGGGGTTTAGATAACTGATTCTTCCCATCTGGCTCTGAAAGCAGAAAGTTCTTCTTGACCGTTGCAGTCTAGAAGTCAGAATGTCAGAGTATTCTCACTCTAGACCAGTGCTTCTCAACTAGGGAAGATTGAGTCCCCTAGGGGCCAGCAGGCAATGTCTGGAGAGATTCTTGGTTGTCATAACTGGAGGGGAGTGTGCTTCTGGCATTTAGTGGCTAGAGACCAGTGAAAGTGAAAGTGTTAGTCGCTCAGTCATGTCTGACTCTTTGCGGCCCCACGGACTGTAGCCCGTCACAGGATTCTCCATCCGTGGGATTTCCCAGGCAAGAATACTGGAGTGGGCTGCCGTTTCCTTCTCCAGGGGATCTTCCTGACCCAGGGATCGAACCCGGGTCTTCTGCATTGCAGGTGGATTCTTTACCATCTGAGCCACCAGGGAAGCTCCAGCTCGAGACCAGAGATGCTGTTAAACATCCCACATAGCACAGGACAGCCCCCGACAACCAAGGGTTATTATTCAGGTGGACAGATGCTGACTTGGAGAGAGCACTCCTATAGCAGGTGTGAAGTTTCCTGTTCTGCCGTTCACAGGAATGGAGAACAGAAAGTAGATCCAGTGTCTTTTATCTGCTAAAATGTTTGCTTTCATTTGGCACTTTATTTCTTGAGACTGTTCTTAAAGAGAGCTCTGGAATAAGAAATTGAAGCAAGCTCCGCATGTGCAGAAGGAAGTGCTGCAGAGCTGAAGGACACACGGACACACAGCTGGTGTCACGTGACTTCAGCCTCCCCCCGACCCGCGCTCAGTGAGCCATTGGCAAGATGCTACAGGCCTGGATTTATTTTATTTGCAAATGTTTCATAAAATGCTTTTGCCTCAGGTTAACTCTCTTCTTTGTTGAAAAAAAGAAGTTTGTTTTTCTTTTTTTCGGTGAGGAATTATTCTTTAAGCTTTCACCTTTCTTGGATGGAAGCGCTTTGACAAACAGATTATAAAGCCATTCAAAGTCACCATAACCTCTAGGCTGTTTGGAACCTTGCTGACATGTGAGTGTTTCTGTTTTCCTGAGCCGTGTCTGCAGGGAAACAAAACCTCTTTCGCCAGTTTTCTAGAGTCAACGTGTCCAGGTATTCTGGGGGCCAGCTGTGGTCTGCGAACAAACGTGGAGCCAGGTTGGCCTCCTCCCCCGTTTCTGAGCCCTGTATAAGCACGACCAATTCTTGGGGTTACTCCAGGCAGGAGAAATGTGAATGAAGCACGTTCATACTAAGAGGTTCATTTCTCATTGACTTCCCTCCTCTACTTTTTTTTTTTTTAATTTTTATTAAAAAAATTTTTTTTTGGCCATGCCACATGACATTCAGGATCTTAGTTTCCCAACCCGGGATCAAAGCTATGCCCCCTGCAGTGGAAGCACAGAGTATTAACCACTGGAGCATCAGGAAATTTCCACCTCCTCCATTTTTAAGTGAAAGGCTTAAGGAGAATGATAAAAGCTAAAAGGGTGATTGTCTGCCACAGTTGTTTCAGAAATTGCTGTTGCTGGTTGGTTGAGGCATTGTGCATCTCCTGAATATTCCTAAATCGAGCTAACTCTACTGAGCATTGTCTTTATCAGCAAATACACACTATACTACCCAGTGGCAACACTACGAAAAAATGGGAAAGTGAATTGTGTTTTCTACCATGTGCTTTGTTAGGATTATTACCTTATTTAATTTTCAAAGAAAGCCTTATGGATGGAGGACTTTTATTATTTTTTGTTTTGCAGATTAGGAAACTGAAGCTTAAGAAATTGAGTAATCTGCTGATGTTTATAGAACTTTTTAGTAACTAGGTTAGGATTAGAAGTCAGGCAGACACCTTTGTATTTTCTAGATTCTGCCAGAGTAGGAGTTCAAGGGATGTCCTCTGAGCTGAAATTTTGTCCACACACCAAGTGAAAGCATAACATTATTCAGTCACTCAGTCATGTCCGACTCTTTGCAACCCCATGGATTGCAGCACACTAGGCTTCCCTGTCCTTCACTATCTCCCAGAGCTTGCTCAAACTAATGTCCATTGAGTCAGTGAGAACATCCAACCATCTCGTTCTCTGCAGTCCTCTTTTCCTCCTGCCTTCAATCTTCCCAGCATCAGGGTCTTTACTAATGAGTTGGCTCTTTACATCAGGTGGCCAAAGTATTGGTGCTTCAGCTTCAACATCAGTCTTTCCAATGAATATTCAGGGTTGATAATACTTTAGGATTGACTGGTTTGATCTCCTTGCTGTCCAAGGGACTTTCAAGAGTCTTCTCCAGCACCGCAGTTGGAAAGCATCAATTCTTTAGTGCTCAGCCTTCTTTATGGTCCAACTCTCACATCTATACGTGACTACTGGAAAAACCATAGTTTTGACTCTGTGGACCTTTGTTGGTAAAGTGATGTCTTTGCTTGTGAATATGCTATCTGGGTTTGTCATAACTTTTCTTTCAAGGAGCAAGTGTCCTTTAATTTTGTGACTGCAGTCACCATCCACAGTGATTTTGGAACCCAAGAAAATAAAATCTGTCACTGTTTCCACTTTTTCCCCATTTATTTGCCATGAAATGATGGGGCCGGATGCCATGAGCTTGTATCTGCAATTCATCACCTGTGTGTACTTTAACCTCCGTTAGAGAGGACTCTGTTTTAGGGACTGTGCATCAATTTCTACTTTGTTCCTTGGGCATTTGGAAGTAAAGCGGAGTGTTCAGCTGACTTGGTCATTCTGCCACAATACCCTGCTTGAGGTGTGTGTCTACATGGCACAAAGAACAGCTGAGATATGGCAGCTATCACTTTCTATGATATGGACCAAGTGGGTGGCCCTTGTTTTTGTTTATTTGTTGTTTTTAATCTCCAGCTAAATGCGAATGGAAACTAGCATTTTGTTCTATCTCTTTTAGGAATCTTGACCACCAACTGGAAGATACCCACCCAGCAGCCTGGTTCTGTCAGTGCTCAGTTTATTTTATTGTTATCCACTACTCCGATTAAGAATTGTGTTCTCTACCCAAGTTATCAGAGCATGGGGACAGTAGAAGCAAAGCCTTCTCGTTCCTTCAGGATGTGCATGTTTTTGATTTTAGAACCATCAAAATTAAAGACTGGAGAACACATCTGAGCATGAGTAGCTGAATTCTTAGTGTAATAGGTGAGAGAAGGCCATGGAGGTGGCTGGCGGCAGATGAGGGACCAGATCCCAGGGCATACTGCTCTCTACACTGTCCATGTCAGCGCCATTTACAGAAGAGGTGGTTCCTGGTTGGCCAGCTTACAGCTGGGGCTGACACACAGGCACGATGCCCGTACCTTGGCATCCATATCTGTGGCGATACAAAGGAAATCATGCTTGTCACCCTTGCATATGTCACTTAGCTACAAGTTTCTAAGGACAGATGATTGAATAAGAAAGAGTTAGGATAAACTTTGTGTCTCCAGTCTTGCCTGACTTCCTCAGCCCCAGACTGACATTTTCAACCAATTGACCTTCCTGTCTAAAAGTTTGGTAATGAGGGAAGCATTTAATATGTGCCAGGTATGGCTCTGAATGTTTCATGTGTATGAACTTATATCATTCTCAGAATGGCCCCATGAGGTGTCTCTATCAGTATCCCCATTTTATAGATGGAAAAGTTGAGGCATCAATTCAGTTCTGTCACTTAGTCATGTCCGATGCTTTGTGACCCCATGGACTGCAGCACATCAGGCCTCCCTGTCCATCACCAACTCCCAGAGCCTACTCAAACTCATGTCCATTGAGTTGGTGATGACATCCAACCATCTCATCCTCTGTCATCCCCTTCTCCTCCTGCCTTCAATCTTTCCCAGTATTAGAGTCTTTTCAAATGAGTCAGTTCTTTGCATCAGGTAGCCAAAGCTTTGGAGTTTCAGCTTCAGCATCAGTCCTTCCAATGAATATTCAGGACTGATTCCTTTAGGATGGACTAGTTGGATCTCCTTGCAGTCCAAGGGACTCTCAAGAGTCTTCTCCAACACCACAGTTCAAAAGCATCAATTCTTCGGCGCTCAGCTTTCTTCATAGTCTAACTCTCACATCCATACATGACTACTGGAAAAACCATAGCCTTGACTAGACGGACCCTTGTTGGCAAAGTAATGTCTCTGCTTTATAATATGCTGTCTTGGCTGGTCGTAGTTTTTCTCCAAGGAGCAAGCGTCTTTTAATTTCATGGCTGCAGTCACCATCAGCAATGATTTTGGAGCCCCCAAAAATAATGTCTCTCACTGTTTCCACTGTTTTCCCATCTGTTTGCCATGAAATGATGGGACTGGATGCCATGATCTTAGTTTTCTGAATGTTGAGCTTTAAGCCAGCTTTTTCACTCTCCTCTTTCACTTTCATCAAGAGGTTCTTTAGTTCCTCTTAGCTTTTTGCCCTTAATGGATGGTGTCATCTGCATATCTGGGGTTATTGATATTTCTCCTGGTAATCTTGATTCCAGCTTGTGATTCATACAGCCCAGCATTTCTCATGATGTACTCTGCATATAAGTTAAGTAAGCAGGGTGACAATATGCAGCCTTGACATACTCCTTTCCTGATTTGGAACCAATCTGTTGTTCCTTGTCCAGTTCTAACTATTTCTTCCTGACCTGCATACAGATTTCTTAGATGGTCTGGTATTCCCATCTATTTAAGAATTTTCCACAGTTTATTGTGATCCACACAGTCAAAGACTTTGGCATAGTCAATAGCAGAAATAGATGTTTTTATGGAACTCTCTTGCTTTTTTGCTGATCCAACGGATGTTGGCAATTTGATCTCTGATTCCTCTGCCTTTTCTAAATTCAGCTTGAACATCTGGAAGTTCACAGTTCACTTACTGTTGTAGGCTGGCTTGGAGAATTTTGAGCATTACTTTGCTAGCGTGTGAGATGAGTGCAATTGTGCAGTAGTTTGAGCATTCTTTGGCATTGTCTTTCTTTGGGATTGGAATGAAAACTGACCTAACGAAAGCAGAAGATATTAAGAAGAGTGACAAGAATACACAGAAGAACTATACAAAACAGATCTTCATGACCCAGATAATAATGGTGGTGTGATCACTAACCTAGAGCCAGACATCCTGGAATGTGAAGTCAAGTGGGCCTTAAGAAGCATCACTACAAACAAAGCTAGTGGAGGTGACGGAATTCCAGTTGAGCTATTTCAAATCCTAAAAGATGATGCTGTGAAAATGCTGCACTCAATATGCCAGCAAATTTGGAAAACTCAGCAGTGGCCATGGGACTGGAAAAGGTCAGTTTTCATTCCAGTCCCAAAGAAAGGCAATGCCAAAGTTGAGGCATAGAGAAATGAAAATTGCCCAAAGTGACACAAGTAAATATCAAAGCCAGAATTGTGAGTGCAGGTTAGGCTGGTGTTCGAGTGTTTGTTTTAACCACTACTCTGTCCTACCCAGTCCAAGAAACCCTCCAGTATATTGGGTGAAACTAAACGTCTGTCTGTACCCTCCTCTGACTCCATTTCTTTGAATGGTTTTGTCACTGTCCTTGCAGAGAGATGCCAAGGGCTGAAGGGAAGACCTCCTGCTACCTACATGTACTCAAAATGTTGTCAAGTCTAGTAGATTTGCCCCTCAGAGTTTTTCAGTTCTTTCTGTCCCTTCCTTTCACAGCAGTGCAGCACTGGAGTTCGGGAGCTAGTTATGGCTTTGGATTTCAGAGTATTAAGGAGGAGAAGTTTACAAGGGCATCCAAGCTCTGCCTCTCCCTCTCCTGCTGAGAGATCTTGTCTCCAACCCTGGGAGAGCCTCCTGTCCAAACTGCCAGCCTCCTGTCTCTCTTCACCCCAATCCCTCCCATTCTAGGCAAAGAACTGGCTGTATGAGGCACATCCCACAGCACTTATGTAAAGGCAGACTGTGGGTCCCACACCAGCTATGCAGAAACAAAACTCCTCAGTGAAGCCTCAAGTCTCCATTGTTAACAAGTTCCCCAGGTATTCTGAAAGGCAGCTTGGTTTGGGGATCACTTCCCATTTACTCGCCCATGAGGCCATTTCTGTCTTGCATGGACACCCTTAATGGCTCTCTCTTGCTGTATAATTAACATACCCCTGTGCTTACCTGCCTGGAGCTGTTTCCCTTGTGGCCTGGGGAGCTTTTCCAATGTCATTTCCAACTGCTACTCCACTTTGTACCTTCTACTCCAGCTGCATCAGATCACACACCTGGAGGGACGCGCAAGGTGATAGTTAGCAGTTGGAATCATTCAGCCGACAGGGGAACTTTGCTGAGCTTGGGAGCTTCCAAGCAGAGACCTCGTGAATGAGTGAGGGAGAGGTCTCCCTGGTTAGGCTAAATGATGTCTGGGAGCTCTCTAGGACTCTCGAAAGCTTGTGCTGAGCATAACCCCCTCTCAAGTGGTGTTTAGACGCTGATTTTGATGACTGTCTGTGTTGTTTTTCTGCTCAGGGTCCAACTCCCGAAGTGGAGGGCAGAGTTTGTTTTAAATTCCATAACTGCAACATTGGGGTGTTACACTCATAGGCTCAGAATCTCCAAGGAACAACATTCCTCTCTGTAAGCCCTGTTCCTCATCTTCGTAATCTGAAGTTGTCTCTGCCCTGGATGTTGGCTGCCCTTGGTGATCTCCCTGCTTCTGAAGCACAAGTGAGATTGGCTCCTGGGTGCTTCCTGCAGCCTGTTCTTCAGTCTCTGTTGTTGTTATTTAGTCACTAAGTCAAGGCCGACTCTTTGGTGACCCCACGGATGTAACCTGCCAGGCTCCTCCATCCGTGGAATTCTCCAGGCAAGAATACTGGAGTGGGTTGCCATTTCCTTCTCCAGGAGATCTTCCCAACCCAGGGATCAAACCCATGTCCCCTGCAGTGGCAGGCAGATTCTTTACTGCTGAGCCACCAGGGAAGCCCACGTGTCAGTTACTCTGGTATTTAAGTATAATAATCCACTGAAACAGATATTATTGTGCCCATTTGACCAGGCAGGAAATTGAGGCTCAAATATTGAGCAATCCTCCTTGAGTCATATTCCTGTTAAACAGCCAAACTAGGATTTGAATCCATGTCAGTCTGACTCTAAATCTCTTACTCTTTACTGAACACTTGGCTACAAAACAAGTTAATCCTGTAAACAATATTGCAAAAAGAATGCTTAATCTGCTAAAGAAAGCAAATGCTTCAGCAGCATAGAAACAAAATTTACTGCTGGCCAATTGATATATTAGTTACAAATCAGATTACGTTGTCCATAAAGCATTTCCTAAAGGAGCTCTTTGTGGCAGTGATGTTAGCAAAGTATGAATTATTTTAGTACTTGAGAGTTACTTAACTATTTGTCATTAAAAATAATTACTTATTCAGACTTTCTTCTAACTCAGACTGGCAGTTTCCTGGAAGTAGACTGACTTAGCATTTCCTATCATTTGCTAATTCATTGGGCCACAAAAACAATCAGTTTGGCTTGCCAGTGTTCTTACTTAGTCCTGGGTCTGTTTATCAAATATGCTGATGTCTTTAGCTGCTCCCCTCCCCTTCCCCACAATCAGAGTTAAACCCTTCTCCTTCCAGCTTAATCTCATGCACTGGTTTGCTAGATTTTGTCTCCTAGGTGTCTGGCACAGAGTTTTGTGCTCAGTAAGTATTTGTTGAAGGGATGAAGCAATGTGCTTCTTTGCTGCGTTAATCAAATTGTTGAACAGGACAGGGCTGAAATGCACACCCCAGTATGTCTTGGGTCTGTATTGTTAGCCGCCCACAGGCTTTTCTGCAGTGACCAATGGCTTCTTGATGGCTAAACCCAACTCTTTTCACCCCACCAACGTTTCTCATTAAGTTCCAGGACAAAGCTGTAACTTTCTTTTTAAACCACGTCATCTTTTTTGCTGTCTGTCTCCTCTGTCTATCCCATAAATGCTAGTGTTCTTCACAGCTCCAGTCTTGGCCCCCTTCTCTCCATGGGGTCTAATCCACTCACGTGACTTCTGGGACTACATTTAGGGTGATGACTCCCAAATTCATCTCTCTTCCAAATTTTGGAAACACAGATCCAATGACTTATTGAATGTCTTCTCTGATTGGAAAGCCTTGCAAAAAAAAATTTTTTTTTTTCCAAATCAATTTAGCATTTCTCCGCTTACCCTAAACTTGAGCCTCTGTATTTTTTTTTTTTTTTTTTTTAGCTTTTTTGTTTGGTGGGTGATATCACTCTTTTCTAATCTAGAAACTTCATATTGTTCCTCTCTGCTCTCCCATCACCTTCTAGTTAGTCACTGAATCCCAGAAGTATCCCACAAAGCCAGCCTTCATCATCCTGGACTCTGACTCCATTTACTTCTTAGTCAAGTTCATCTTCACACAGGCTGCTAGACAAGAGCCTCATGTAACAGCAGGGCCAGCCACCTCAGACTTCTCCTGACTGTAGGCAGACAGCGGTTGACTCTGGGTATCCTCCAAACTCGTTAGTGATTGGAGGAGCTACTGCATCACAGATGCAGACTGATTGGTGAGGAAGTGGCTTCCAGCTGGCCAGAAACAACCCAAGACACAGACGCAGATTGGCATCCCTGGGCTGTCTTCCTTATGTGCTGTGGTCCTCAGGTCAGCATCCAATAAGCAATGTGGACAGAGGAGGGTCCTAGGGATGCTTGCAACCTGCCACATGGAACCTGTTATTGCCGGTTGTGCAAATGGTCTTCCTGGTGTAACATTGCTTTCTCTTTGGTTAAAAGTACTGTATTTGGCCACCTGATGAGAAGAGCTGACTCACTGGAAAAGACCCTGATGTTGGGAAAGATTGAAGGCAGAAGGAGAAGGGGACGACAGAGGATGAGATGGTTAGATGGCATCACCGACTCAATGGACATGAGTTTGGGTAAGCTCCAGGAGTTGGTGATGGACAGAGAGGCCTGGCGTGCTGCAGCTCATGGGGTTGCAAAGAGTCGGACACGACTGAGCGACTGAACTGAACTGATCGCGTGTATGTATGTGTGTGTAAGTTAGCATATGTCAGTATGAGAGTGTGCGTGCATGTCTGACTATGGGTGAGGGTGTCTTTTAATCAGCAAATTCATACTAAGGAATCTCTAACCCACATGGCCTGGAAGAAAGAGACTAGGTCAAAATAAGACCAGGATTGAATCTATTAGCAAAACCTTGTGCTTTTAAACTGGAACCACTGGCAACAGTTACTCCTCTGCTTAAAAAAAACCTCAGTTGCCTTACTGTTGTCTGTAGGGTTGAGTGTGACCTTTTGTCCTGGGGTCTAAGTCTCTAACACTGGACCTCACCCCCCACCCCCTATGGCCGCCCCAGCCTGCCCTGCCCCCACTCCACCCCTGCAACCACAGCTCCTCTTTGGACAAGGAAGGGCTCTCTGGACTCCGTGATGTGTACACATTTCATCCTGCCCTTTGACCTCTCTGGCCTTCTTCTGGCATCCTTGTTCACCTCCCTGCCAACATCTGCCCTGCTGGGCACATCCCCTGGTTCCTTGTCAGATAAAATGTAGGATGCCATTTAAATTCAAATTTCAGATAAATGACTAATAATTTCTCAGTATATGCTCCAAATAACTTACCGACTCTTTATCTGAAATTTAAAATGAACTCTGTGTCCTGTATTTCCTTTTGCTCCATCTGGCGCTCTGACATTCCTTCTCCCTCCATGTTCCCACAGAACATTGTGCACAGATCTCCCATAGCTCTTCTTATATTATGATGATTTGTGATTATTATTGTTGAATCAGCCATAGGTATACAGATATCCCCTCCCTTTTGAACTTCCCTCCCATCTTCCTCCCCATCTTCCTCCCCATCCCACCCCTCCACGTTGATACAGAGCCCCTGTTTGAGTTTCTTAGCCATACAACAAATTCTCATTGGCTATCTATTTTGCATATGGTAATGTAAGTTTCCATGTTACTCTTTCCATACATCTCACCCTCTCCCCAAGTCCACAAGTCTATTCTCTATGTCTGTTTCTCCACTGCTGCCCTGTAAGTAAATTCTTCAGTACCATTTTTCAAGATTCCGTATCAATGCGTTAGAATTACAAAGTTTATCTTTCTCTTTCTGACTTACTTCACTCTGAATGATAGGTTCTAGGTTCATCCACCCCATTAGAACTGACTCACAGGCATTCCTTTTTATGGCTGAGTAATATTCCATTGTGTATATGTGCCACAACTTCTTTATCCATTCATCTGTTGATGGGTGCTTCCAAGGTTGCTTCCATGTTCTAGCTATTGTAAGTAGTGCTGCAATGAACAATGGGATACATGTGTCTTTTTCAGTTTTGGTTTCCTCAGGGTAGATGCCTAGGAGTGGGATTGCTGCAATGCAATCCCTATAAAATTAGCGATGTTGTTATTATTTTTACTAATTAATTTATTTTATTTTGGATGTGCTGGGTCTTGATTGCTGCACAGGTTTTTCTCTAGCTGTGATGAGCGGGAGCGACTCTCCGGTTTTCGTGCTCCGGTTTTTCCCTGTGGGGGCTTCTCTTGTTGCAGAGCATGGGCTCTAGGATGTTTGGGCTCCAGTAGTTGTGGTTTCCGGGCTCTAAAGCACAGGCTCAGTAGCTGTGGCACACGGGCTTAGTTGCTCCACCGCATGTGGGATCCTCCCAGACCAGGGATCAAACTTGAGTCTCTTGCATTGGCAAGCGGGTTCTTCACTACTGAGCCACCAGGGAAGCCCGTGATGATTTACTATTTTGCCACCTGTTGTCCCTTGCTGTTGTTCTATTGCTCAGTTGTCTCCAGCTCTTCGTGAGCCCATGGACTGCAGCACATCAGGCTTCCCTGTCCTTCACTATCTCCCTGAGTTTTCTCAAACTCATGTCCATTGAGTTGGTGATGCCATCCAACCACCTCATCCTCTATCACCCCCTTCTTCTCCTGCCCTTAATCTTTCCCAGCTTCAGGATCTTTTCCTGTGAGTTGGCTCTTCACATCACGTGGCCAAAGTATTGGAGCTTCAGTTTCAGCATCAGTTCTCCCAGTGCATAGTCATGGCTGATTTCCTTTAGGACTGACTGGTTTGATTTCCTTGCCGTCCTAGGGACTCTCAGGAGTCTTCTCCAGCACCACAGTTCGAAAGCATCAGTTCTTCAGCACTCAGCCTTCTTTGTGGTCCATCTCTCACGTCCATACATGACTTCTAGAAAAACCACTGCTTTGACTAGATGAACCTTTGTGGGAAAAGTGATGTCTCTGTTTTTCAATACACTGTCTAGGTTTGTCATGGCACTAGTGGTAAAGAATCCGCCTGCCAATGCAGGTGATGCAAGGCACACAGGTTCGATTCCCGGGTCAGGAAGGTCCCCTGGAGGAGGGCATGGTGGCCTACTCTAATATTCTTGCCTGGAGAATCCCATGGACAGAAGAGTCTGGTGGGGTATAGTCTATACGGTCGCAAAGAGTCAGACAGGACTGAAGAAGCTTAGCATGCGCACACACATATATGCTGTCATCCCTACCAACATGCATATCCTTGAGTCAAGACTATAACCATCAACTTACTCAATAAACATTTCTCAATCACATCCCATCTGTGAAGCACTATGATAGGTGTGAGTTCCAGGACCACTGAGATCAGTCCTTGCATTGGAGCAGGGATTAGCAAACTACTGCCCTAGCCTGGACCCAGCCCACCGCCTGTTCTGCAAGGGGCGTGGACCCTGCCAGACTCACTCAAGTATGTATTGTCTGCAGCTACTTTCACGCTACAATGGCAGAGTATGTGGCCTCTTGGCCCGCAAAGCCTTTAATGTTTACTTTCAGGCCCTTTACAGAAAAAAATTGCCGACCTCTGGTCTAAGGATCTTACCATCTAGAGGAGAGAGACAGACATAAACAAGTAAAAGCAAATTCGTCTTTCATCTCTGAAGCCTCATATACATTAATGTGTGGTCCGGGACCACCTGACTACCTGAAGCCTCATCCAGTTGATGCTGATTTCTGAGCCTGGTGATTCTGCCCTTTTAACAAGGCTTCCTGGTGATTCTTCATACCAAAGTCTGAACAGCACTGTCTTTGTGCCTGATCCCCTGTCTGGTGTGTGGTCAGCCCTGATGAATGGGTTGGCAGAAAGTGTTTGTCTGTTGATTGCATCTCAATTCTGTTAAGGGGAAAAAAAAAAGCCATTGGCATTGTTTGTTGCATAAAGTAATCATTTCAGCCTGTACTGTTGTAAGTTAACTTAGCACAATTATACTACCGATCCAGGTGTGGAGTGGCTGGGCTTCCTCCAGAGAAAATGCATGTCCAGACCATTCTCCTTGACTGTTCTGTGCAACATCTCACTCATCCCAAGGGGTGGTGGCTGCTGTCTGCTCCTGAGCAGTGCAGGAGAGCATCCTTTCCTATGACCACCGTCTTCTACCTGGGGGGCCCTTGCCGGGAGCCGACATGGACAACATCATTCACAGTCAAGTAATCAAAATAAACTAAATGGTTCCTTCATGTCCCGAAGCTCAGAAAATGCTCTGTCTCCTTCTGGTGCCATGTGAGGGGCTGACAGAAGATAAATAAGAGTGAATTCAACCCATTAGCATTTGGAAGGCAAATGTTTCCGAGTGAAAATAAAGTCTGTGACTATATGTTGAGACAGATGTTCACACTTGCTACTCTTGTTAGAGTCCTTAAGAAAATAAATTCAAGATAAGAGAGTCAGCCACGGGCATTCCTGAGGCCTGTATGTTCCTGGCTCTTCTAGCTCCTACAAGCAGCGTGCGAGCACAAAGGGAATAAAGGATGAAGGTAATTTTCCTGGTAATCCCACTTAAGTTTTCTTGTGATAGCCAAATAATTGGGGCAAATGGACTTTAAAAAAAACTTGGATTAGCTGTATAATGAACGACTTTAATGACTCGTTATTTCACAAAGAAAGATCCAAACTAATTGTTCTGATGTGTTGGTGAGAGTGAAAGTATTTCAACCACACCTTATATAGATGGCAACATGGAACGTAAACTGAACCAGTTCACACTTGTTTCTGCTGTTTGTGCAGCCACCGAGCCACACAGAGGTTTAACTGCAGTCATCCTAAGATAATAGAAATGTCTGGGTCTCACTAGATGCTTCATTCCCCGGGACGGACATCAACCTTCCTCTTCCATTCTTTTAACTTGACACATGAAGTTATCAGTGATAGACATGTTTATGTGAGTGATTGTTTAGACATATTTTAAATGAAATACCATTGTCTGAGCAATTTGGTTTTTGAGGGTTCAAATAAATGAGAACTGCTTTCTCTCTGACAAGATTTAGACTAAAAAAACAAACCCCTCAAATATCACTCTATTTACAATCTTTGGATCTTTTTTAAAAATCCAAACAATCTAGGTCATTCTGAGCTTTATGATTTCTTTGCTTGATATATCCCATGTTTGTTAAATTTATTATATTCCAAACAGTTTATGCTATACTACATCCTGTACAGGACTTAATTTGATGTAAAAACGCTTCTACGAGGACTTCCCTGGTGGTGCAGCAGTTAAGACTCCATACTTCCACTGCAGGGGGACATGTTCCATCCCTGACCAGGGAAGTAAGATTCCACAAGCTGGGAGGTGCGGCCAAAAATATAAAAAATAAAAACTCTTCTATGCCTAGTTATAGTTTCACATTCAAGAGCCCGAGGTGATTTTTTTTTTTCTTTTAATATATTCTTAATAACTTAATACTTTTTTTTTTTTCTGTGCTTCAGTCATTTGCAGAGAATCATTTACAGAAACACACCAGGGAGGGAAACTTGAGTTAAAAACTGTCTTCTCACATTTTTTAAAAAAGGAGTCTTAGAATTGGTTACTAATTGCACCAGCATGGGGCTTATTAGCTGGTTGAAGCCCTATGGACGTAAATCATTAAAGGAGGCCAAATAAATTTTATGTGCAAATCTGAGGTTTACCAAGAAAAAAAAAAAAATCCTCACTTATGTAATCACGCCGAGAAGGATCAGGTGTTGTTATACATCGAGGACACAAAATAAATATAAAAAGCAAGTCCCCCACCATTCAGCTGTTTTTTATTAATAAACCTCCATCCATCATAAGTTGCTGGGAAGGGTGGCCAGATGTTAGAAACCCACTCCACTTGTCACCTAGGTCACTCCTGCAGGAATTGCAATTTAGTTAATTTCACTACTACAGTAGCTTGATATAATTAAAGACTCTGTCGGGTGTGTTTTAAACACTATTAAGTCATTATGGGTTTTTTCGGGGACCAGGAATGTTCCTTCATTGCAGAAAAGAGGGCCACATTCTCTTAACACAAAGCAGCCAACAATTCCTATTTTAAGAGGTTGAAGTTAAAGTACTGAGGGGTGAAATGTGATTCTCTGACATCAGTTATGGAAATCAATAAAGAAGCTGCAACACACACGTGCCTTCTTTGCCCTCCCTTGATCGAAGGAGAGACCGTGGCAGGGCCAATGAGACTGTGCTTGGTTAATAATCAAAGCGATAAATTCTCTATGTCAGAATCGCTTTTTAAAGTTGCTCTAAAATTTCTCTCTCTTTTTTTTTTTTGGTGCTGAAGATTGTGTCTGAACCCAATTTACCTAATTCTTAAGAACGAGAAAGACATAGGAAAAAAAGTTTCCCATTGAACCAGTTTAAAAACATAGGTATTTCTCCACAAATCTTTCAACAGGTCTGACCCATGAGCAAAACGGGAGGCAATTGGAGAAAATCAGGGGCTGAATAGGAATCTAGGAGCAGTCAAATGCTAAAGAAGCTAAAATAATTGATAATAGCACCAAATGCATCTAAATGGATTGGGTAGATGAGCAGGTGGATCATTCTGAACCTCCTTTGCTGAGAATAAACCCCTTTCAAATCTGTTTTGGTTCAAACAACCTGTGACCTGGATGCTTTCCACCCTGCTGAGTGGGCCCAAGATCATCTCAGAGCTCCCACGGTACCAAGAAACCTTTCAACAACCCCTCTGGGCCACCAGGGAAGAGTGTCCATGAAATCTTCCACGTGCTTTGTGATCATTTATTTGAGTTTGGTTTTACTGTGTAAGCACTACAGCAGTTAGCAATCAGATTCCTAGACAAGTCTCATAAATCAGGACAACAACCTTGAAATCCTCCCCACCTTCCTCCCGCCCCCCGCCCCTGCCCCCTTCGTTCTGGAAACAAGGAGAAGACAGGGAATCGAAAGAAGGTGCTGGGTTACTCTCTGGAGCTGCCTGGGGACCTCTCAAGTTGCCTCTGAGGCGTTACAGTGAGGTGTTGATGAGGGGTGAGAGTGAGGTGGCGGTCAGAGAGCTTGGAGTTGGTCTATAGTGGGTGTCGAATGAAGCCAGGTTATCCCTGGCAACAAAACACTTGTTTGCCCAGATCTGGAATGTTTGGGGCACTTTGAGAAAGTTCCAAGGGGAGAAAAAGGTCCAAAAGAGAGTCACCAAACTGTTCTGAAGGCTTTAAGAGCAATAGGACTGTGCTCCTTCAAGGTCAAGGATGTGTACTAGTATGACTTGGCCAAAGACTGGCTTACAGTCACCGTCGGCGGGGAGCATTGGAGGGTCCAGGTCACTTGGTTTTGACCCAGGGGAGGGGAGTGGTGAATACTGTGGATTAACTCATTAGACCTAGGAGGCTTAGACATAACCCCCAAACATATCTGAATGAAAATTCAACTGGACCTCAGACTGGCTTAGGCAGAATAAGGAAACTGTGTCCCATGGGTGCTGATCCAACATTAAATCCTCCTCATGGATACGCCTGTTGGAGGCTGTCATGAAGAAGAGAGGCCTGATCTAATTGGAATCTTGATTTCCAACTTGATCCAATTAGCATGCCTGGTTCGCTGAGGTCCTTTGGGGACTGAAAGGAGTCCAGTGACCAGCGGCAATGGAAAGTTCCTGTTTGGAGCTGGAAGTAAACCAGATGTTGCGTGTGTGGCTGGCTGTCAGTGTTGATCTTGGTTCACATGAGGATGGCTCCTTGTAGATGTGTGGGCTAATCAAAGCCAACTGGCTGTCTGGTTTTAAATAGATCTGGCCCACTTGCCTGGTCCCCAACCCCCACCATAACTGATTCAGCCTTTACACAAGTAAAGCTCAAGTTAAGGATTCATCCGTCTTTTACTGAGCACCTGCAATGTGCCAGGTATCATGCCAGGCACTGGGGACACACATGACACAGACTCCGCCCTAGCAAGGACTTCAAGGCATGATCTGGCTTTGACCTGCTTCTCCAATGAGATGTGAGGCCACATCACACCTTTTGTGCTGCAGTCACACTGGCCTCAGAGCCTTTGCACATGCTGCCCCTCTTGGAATATTCTTCCTCCTCCCATCACATGTCCCTTCTTTCAGGCCACAGATGCCTTTCCTGACCACTCCTTCTAAGGAGTAGACTTTCTACCCAGTGATCCAACAGATAGCCATAGTAATAGTAGCTATTACATATTAACTGTATTCACCTTATTCTTTTTCTTTATAGCCTTTACTGCAATTTTTAATTATTTTATGTTTGTTTGCCAAGCAGAGCATTGTTGCTTTTGTTCAGTTGCTAAGTCATGTCTGACTCTGCAACTCCATGAACTGCAACCACACCAAGCTTCCCTGTCTTCACTATATCCTGGAGCTTGTTCAAACTCATGTCCATTGAGTCGGTGATGCCATCCAACCATCTTATCCTCTGCTGCCCTCTTCTCCTCCTGCCCTCAATCTTTCCCACCATCAGTCTTTTCCAGTGAGTCGGCTCTTTGTATTAGGTGGCCAAAATATTGGAGCTTCAACTTTAGCATCAGTCCTTCCAATGAATATTCAGAGTTGATTTCCTTTAGGATTGACTGGTTTGATCTCCTTTATGTCCTAGGGACTCTCAAGAGTCTTCTTCAGCACCACAATTTGGAGCATACTGGTTAAGAATGTGCCCTGGGTAAGACTACCTGGGTTCAAATCTTAACTTTGCTACTCTGTGACACTGTGTCTTCACCTCAATGCCTGAATTTCTTAATCTGTAAAATGATAACGATAATTTTTTTAAAAGGTCAGTTTAATTAAATCTTTTAGCTAATGGTACCACATTTCCCTCTTTTACTTTGGACTATTTGCTTAATAAAACGTTAGTATAGCAATGGAATAGAGACAGACTACATTCATGCATGCATGGACGGCGTTAAACTAAAAAACTTGTATTTTTAGACTATGATTATTAAAATAACTATATATCTTTATTAAATGGAGCAATTTATACCTATAAAATTTGAGGAGGAGATTTTGCTTGCCTATAAAATATATAAAAATAGTTCTGAATTAGGAAAAGACAGTCACCTTCCAAGCTCACAAAGTGTAGCCTGAGATTTATGTGGTCAGTGGATCCATATGTGTAAAACAACTAAACTCAGATGGTTCAACTTAATCTCCAAAAAACTGGCCATTTCTAGGATTTAATCATTTGCTAGTAATAGATCAACATAATGAGAGGAGACTAGGTAGTTAACACATCTAAAATATAGCAGGTGTTAATGACACACAAGAATTATTGTAAACTGTAATGGGAAGTATGATGAGTAGCTCAAAACGAAAGAAAATAAATTTTAAAGCATTACAAAAGAAGTGTAACAAGTTGTTGGTGATAGATAATGTTTTACAAGAGAAGGTATATGTTTTGGAGCATTTTTGAAAGGTGGATCTTGTGGAGAAAAGAAGCCTGTTAGTTTTAGAGTCGAGCATTAATTGATGTGGTTAACATGTAATAATATGGCATCTGTGGTCATGGGAATGACATGACATATTTCCAGTACTTTAACTAGCAACCGAGAACTTCTTTTGTTCTCTAATGAGAGCACTTTAAATCCACGAACGGTGTGACTTCCGAGTGGCGTATGTATCATCACAGTGTCGATAATGAAGACCTCCATCGCACCATGAACTCTCTGGTAGCTGATACCATTGGCGATTGGTGTCCTGCTGAATTAAGGGGTCTGGTTAACTGAATTACCATACGTAGCCTGTATAGATTCAGAATATTCAGGCTTGCACCCAATAAAATTCACGGGACATTAATGTGCTGCTGAATAGAATTTCCTTTTTCATTCAAAAATTATGTAAGATGGTTATAATGTTTTATAGTCACCATTTTGAGCACCAGTGATTATTCTGATGGTGTCGAACTGGTTGGTAGGTCATTTCAGTTGACGTCTTGGACAAACATTATTGTTTCTAGACTGGATTTAGATTTAAGTGATAGTGTAGTTCACACTTAGTGAGAGCTTTTCATGGGTCCAGGCTTGGCGTGGTGTGGCATGCATGCCCAGTCATGTCTGACTCTTTGCAACCCCATGGACTGTAGCCCACCAGGCTCCTCTGTCCCTGGAATGTTCCAGGCAAGAATACTGGAGTGGGTTGCCATTTCCTATTACAGGGGACCTTCCCCACCCAGGGATGGAACCCACATCTCCTGCACTGGCAGGCGGATTCTTTACCACTGTGCCACCTGGGAAGCCCCTTCATGGGTCAGGCACTGACCTAGGTCCTTTATAGTTTAATTCCTTTAGTCGGCACAGCAACCCATTGGGATAAATACTAGTACTAATCTCATTTTATGCATGATGAGGCCGGGACCCCCAGCAGTGGACTTGTGTAATATTTCTCTTAATAAGTGGAGGTGCTAGGATTGGAATCCCGGCAGTTTAAAGCATTACAAAAGAAGTGTAACAAGTTGTTGGTGATAGATAATGTTTTACAAGAGAAGGTATATGTTTTGGAGCATTTTTGAAAGGTGGATCTTGTGGAGAAAAGAAGCCTGTTAGTTTTAGAGTCGAGCATTAATTGATGTGGTTAACATGTAATAATATGGCATCTGTGGTCATGGGAATGACATGACATATTTCCAGTACTTTAACTCCAGAATTTATGTCTTGCAACCTTTACACAATACCAGTCTTTGGTTGGTTTGGCCATTTTGGTGAGGGGGTATGTGCATGGGAAGGAGCCTGATAAATTATTTTAACATTGAAAAATGTGTCTGTGCCTGTGTATTCCTGTGTCATGTGTAGATGATAGATACATGTTTATGTGTATGGTTTGCATGGGCCAGATTTTCACCTCAAATGGATAAGATTATTCTTGTAATTTCTGGTTGGAAATCTCATATTAGTTATCAAAGTCTTGGGTTAAGTTTTTCTCTCCTCTGGTGATCTTTTTAAATGAAAATACTGTTGGAAGAGAAATAGTTTGTTGGGAATTAAAACATCAAATGCCCCAAGATAATTAGGTTTTGAATGGAATTTTTTCCGTCTGTGAAGTACTCTCTAAAGCAGTGGTATCTTGAGGCCTCAGACAAACACTTCTTAATTCATTAGACTGAGTCTCATTGTGAACTTTAGAACCATAATTTAAAAATTAAAACAAGTATACGTTGTTTAACTCTTGTTGGGGGCTATAGCATATATATTGCAAAATAAGGGAATCAAAAAATCTATTCTCACTCAAATGCTGGTTTGCAAATGTTTGAGAAATTATGATGTTTATAGATTGTTAGCACAGATTAAAAGTATTATTATTTCATAAATGAGGGCTATTTGTTTATATTTCTTGGTGTGTTTGTAAGTACATTTTTATTGAGGTGGAACATATATAATAAGTGAATAAATCGTAAGTATATAATTTGATCAAACTTTTACAAAATAAAGACATCTGTAAATCAGCACAGCTATAAATAGCACCCAGACCAAAACGTAGATTACTGAACCCACAGAAGACCACCCTTTTGCCTCCTTACAGGCATACCCTCCAAAGGTCAACTACACTGACTGCTAACAGAACCAATTAATTTTACCTGCTTTTAAACTTTCTATAATGAGATTCATACAGTGTATGTTATTTTGTGTATGACTTCATTCTGATTGTGAAGTTTATTCCTGCACTAGAATGTAACAATATCTTTTTGTTGCAGTAATGTATTCCATTTGGGGATTCATTTCATATATGTCATTTAATGGGCTTCCCTTGTTGCTCAGATGGTGAAGAATCTGCCTGTAATGCAGGAGACCTGGGTTCCATCCCTGGGTCGTGAAGATCCTCAGGAGAAGGGAATGGCTACCCACTCCAGTATTCTTGCCTGGAGAATCCCATGGACAGAGGAGCCTGGCAGAGGGCTACAGTCCATGGGGTCACAAAGAGTTAGACATGACTGAGTGACCAACGCTTGCAATTTAAATGAGTACTTTCTCTCCTCCAGGCAATGCTAGAATCTTTGAACTTTTCTACACTCTGTTTATCCCTTTCCCTCCTTTTTACTGTTGTCATGCACGTTACTTTCCAATTTTTATATTTTTATAGATTTATTTGAACATATAAAATATTTTTATAGGTTTTTGTATTTACTTAGGACTATCCACGTGACACCAGTGACCCTTTTCCGTTTCTCTTTATTTCATCCTGCATTGCTGGCTTCCCACCTGGGATCATTTTTCTTCTGTCTAAAAACAAAACAAAACAAAATTCCCTTTAGTATTTCCTTTAATACAGGACTGTGAGTGATTAATTCTCTTAATTTTTGTTATTCTAGAAATGTCTCTATTTTGCTTCCAGTTTTTGTTTTCAGTTTTTAAATCTTTTTATTGAGACATAAGTTATGTACAGGAAAGAGCACACATCTTAAATTTATAGCTTAATTCATTTTTATATATGTACACGCCTGTGTAACCACCACCAAGAACAAGATATGAAACATTTACAGCATCCCAGGGCACTTTTGTGCCATTCCAAGTCCAAGCCTGCCCAGAGGTAATCACTACTCTAACCTCTGGATTAGTGGGTTAGATTAGTTTTACCTATTTAAAAAAATTAATGCAAATTGAAATCATATCAGGCACTCTTTTGTTTCTCCTCTCTTTTGCCTAACATGATACCTTTGAGTTTCATCTATGTTGTGTGTATAGGAGTAGTTATGTTTAACTGTTACTGCTGTATAGTATTCCACTGTATGATGTTACCATATTTGATCTGTTCATGATCATTTGGTTTGTTTGCAGTTTTTGGCTATTGTAAAGAGTGCTGCTTTCAACATTCTTGCTTAACTCTTTGGAGGACATAGTGCAATAATTTTGAATATATGCCTGGAAATGAAGGTGCTGAGTCATTGGGTATATATAGCAAAAAAAAAAAAAAGATAATGTGTCTTTTTTTTCCCTGTATGCTTTAAGAGTTTTGTCTTTGGCTTCAGCTATTTTATTTTAATGTGCTCAGATGTAATTTTTCTTTGCATTTGTCTGCAGTTTGATGTTATTTTTCAGTTTTGGAAAACTCCCCATTTCTCTTCAAATATTGCTTCTGCTGCATCCCTTTCTTCTCCCATTCTGGGACACTAATCACATATATTTTAGACTTTCTTGTCACATCCTCTATGCCTCTCATGCTGTTTACTTTCCCACTCCTTTCCTCTTTGTTCTTCAGTCTTGACTCTTTTCTATTATGTTTCTCACTTCACCCCCGTCTACGTTTCTGTTAAAGTGCTCTGTGGAATGCTTAGTTTCAGTTATTCTATTTTTATAAAACTTCCATTTATTTCTGTTCTAGAATTTCTACATTTTTATACATTTCAGTTCTGTTTTCTTGAATGTATTCATTGTAGTTATATTTTAAAGCCCGATAACTCTAATATCGGGGTTTACTGCAGTCTGTTTTCATTGCAAATGTTTTGTCTTGGTTCTGTTTCTTGGTACGATCAGGTAATTTTGCACCTTAAGCTAGGTACTTCTGTATGAATTTTGCAGGAGCTTGGCATAATGTTTTCCTCCTGCAGAGAGAATACACCCTATCCTTGGGCAAGCAGCAGAGAGGCAGATTATTTCAGTCCTATAAGGGACCAAGGGGACCCAAGCCTAGTTTAGCGCTTTTGCAGGGTTTGGTCCTCTCCTGGTTTGCTTTTCCTCCTAGGATGGCATTCTCTCGTGTTTCCTAGAGCCCCAACTCTTTGGTAGGTCTAGAACTCTTTTTTTTTCCTGCCTTTCCATCACTTTGAGATTGCCACAAATTCTGTTCCATTCTCAAGCCCCTTTCTGCTTGGCTTCTTGGCTTCTCTTTCTGTGCTGCTTGCTAAGAAAAAGCTTCTAGGAGAAATCATGGAGTGTTGGGCTCAACGCTTGCTACCTTGCTTTTCTCGGTATCTTGCCCTTCAAATTCTGGCTGCTTGGCAACTCTGAACTCCAAGTTCTGTCTCTCCAGCTTGAAGGGTTGCCTAACCCCTGCTGGCTCCTCTTATAGTAGCCTCTTTCCACTTTGCCTCTCAGATTTTTGCTTCATGTCAAACACTGGCAAATGCTCCAAGGAGAAAAGAGGTGTGCAGAAACTTGTGCTCACCTCAGTGAACTTTCCTCCTCTCTGGGACGTGCCTTCTCAAGCCCTAGATGCCTTGGCAGTTCTCTGATGCCTTTAGATGGACAGTTTTGGTATTTTATTCAAGCTCTCTCCTGCTGAGATCTACTATAAGTTGCTCCATCACAGCTGAAAAGCTTTTTACCACTTTTGAATTTTAATAAATACATGCTACAGTCTCCAACCAACCCAAAGTTAGACAATAAAATAGGACACGGTGTGACTATTTTTATCATTTCTTCACTATTTGCTGTGATGCATAATAGTTTCTGGAACATCTAAATATAAAATCACCTAGAGTACAGATTTTGGTTTTATTATTGTTTAGGTTAAGATAGAAAAGGAAAGGTTACAACGTGACTCAAGTATTCATCTGGTGAAAGACCCCTGGCACCTTGGGATCCTGGTGTAACTACAATGAGGTCACTGGATGCAGGAAGGGCTAGCACCGTGCTAAATAACTCATCTCTGTCTCAGTTCCCCATAGCAAGGGTCCTGAGGTGGAGACACTGATGTCATTTATAGGCTGAGGCGAGCTCCACTGCTTAGAATTAGCATCAGCCTTCTTCCAGGATGTGAGTATCTCAGTGGCCCAGGAGGGCTACAGCTGCCAATCACTCCTGCTGTCATCAGAAAGAGAAGCCCCCTTTTAAATGGACAGCATTTTAAAGGCTGTCGAATAACAGCAAGAAGGGCAGGAGTCAAGTCTGTCTTGCTCAGAGGGTACCTCATCTTTAGAAAAATGCCTACTTCAGGTTTTGCAAAGGAAAAAAGTGGCCTTTTCCCCACCCTTCAATTCTTTTGATAAATATTACATCCTTACTGTGTGTCCAGGTGCTGTGGGCAACACATAGGAATACAAAACATTATCCATGGCAACTCCAGCAACTTCACACTTTAGGGAGTAGCCAAGATTTGGCTCACAAGTCAAAGCAATCTGCTGTTTCGGGTGAACATAATTTCTATGGAAGGTGAATGCTGTGTGAGGTTGGCCGAGGGGGAGATCTATGAGACACAGAGGGATCCAGGAGGGCTTCCTGAGGGAGGCAACTCTCCACTGATGCCACTTCTCAGCAGCTCTTAGCCACTGCTTCCCGAGATGACATGATGCCCAGCTCTGCTTCATGCTTTCCACTGGCTCTTTCTTCCTTTTTTTGATTCTGTGGTCTAAACAAGACTTGACAACAACCGCCACTTTAGCATTCTGTGGTTTGTTCCTGGGCAAGTCCCTCTCCAGGGAAACTGGTGTTATGGGATGTCTTCCCAGGCTTTCTTCTTCTTTGGACCTTCGCCATCCGGATGGAACTCTCACCTGCTGACAGCTCCCTGCACTACACAATGGCTTCTCCTTCACCATCAGCAGTTGCCAGGGGATGAGTGAAAATGCTGGGCAATCAGAGAGAGAACCAGAACCCGGTCTGCTTGGGTTCCATGGCTGGAGCTTGGAAGGGGCTTCAACAAATTAGTGGCGTTGAGAGAAAACCCTTTGTAATCATTTCCTCCCTTTTGCTTGTTGGCTCCATGAATTTTCCAAAAGGCGATGGCCAGAACTTTATGGAAACCAAGTGATATGGTATTTGAGAGAAATAAAAGATAATTGGTTCAGAGTATCAATTCATTTCTTCCCTGTAGCTCAGTAGACAGGGTTTCCCAGCCCTCACGTCCTTGGAATCCAAAAGGGGTTCATTATTTAAGGCTGATGCTAATTTGTCAAGTCATTTAGCCTCAGAAGTAGTTTTTTAAAAATAGGCTCAGGCTCCAGCGTGGAGGCATCCTAGTCATAGAAGGGGAGCAGTGAACAGGATATGAAGGAGAAAGGATGGTGAGCCCACGTGGAAGGCAGAGACCAGGTGGGGCCCCACACTGCAGATGGGATTCTCTGAGGTCGAGTACATTACCGAGCGCCCAGCAGGGATTCGTGCGGTTCAGTCGAATTGATTATTGGAATTGAGTTGCATCCTTGCGGGTGCTGGTCCTATACTCTCACTTAGACATCTCACTTGCCTGAGAGTGAATGTCTCCTGGGCTATTCCCTGCCTTGGGGAGTGGTTAGAATGAGGGCTACAGCACTCAGGAAATTCTCAGACCCCATCATCTTGATCTCCTGGGTTTCAGCAACATCCCATGCGGTCTTTGTGGACGTAACGGGAAACTGAGCTCAGTGCAGTCTAAGCATCCATATCCATTTGAAGAAGTCCCAATGGTTGGTAAAAGTGGGCTGAAGTCTACTGCACCAAATTCTCCGAAGTATATATATACACAGTTCAAACATCAGTCCTTGCCTTTGTTCTGTTTAACATTTTATTTTTTGAATTAATTTTTATTGGGGGCATAGTTGCTTTACAATGCTTTATTACTGTCTACTTTATAGCAAAGTGAATCAGCAATACATACATCCCTCTTTTTGGACATTTCCTTCCCATTTAGGTCACCACAGGGCGCTGAGTAGGCTTCTGTGAGCTACACAGTAGGTTCTCATGATTTATCAATTCTATATCTAGTAGTGTTTAGATGTCAATCCCAATCTCTCAATTCATCCCACCCCTCCCCCATCCCCTTTGTGTTTAACATTTTAAATAAAGGTTAAAAGGAAGATAGTATGGTGTGAATGGACTAGAGGTGCTCAAACTTAGTCTTTAAAGGGCCTCATGGTGAATAGATTAGGTTTTCTGGTCTCCATGGCCTCAGTTGTATCTTCTCAACTCTGTTGTAGCTGTTGTACAACCCTGTTGTAGCTCAGCCATAGATAATGTGTAATGAAGGAGTGTGGCTGTTTTCCAGTACAATTTAGCTTTGGAAGCTAAAATTTGACTTCCATATCATTTTCAACTGTCATGAAATATTGTTCTATGGATCATCCCTTCCAACTAAGTAAAAACGTTAAAGTCTTTCTTAGCTCGTGGGTTGTACAAAAGGGAGTAGTGGGCTGGACTCAATTTGTGGATGTAGTTTGCTGTCCCCTACAGCAGAGTAGACAGTAGGATGCTTGGAGGGATTCTGACTACAGCAGATGATGGAGTCAAGATCCCCAAGGACCCTGAACTACTTAAGTGATGGACCAAATATACCATAAAGTGTGGTGGGCCTCATGTACTCAGTGTTCATTCGACAAGTATTCATTGGATGGCTACTGTGTCAGTCAGTGTTCATGTTACTGGCAACACAATAGTAAACCATATAGCTAAGATCCTGCCCTCAGGAGCTTATTTGTGCATGTGTGTATATGTGTGTGTGTGCACACACGTGTGCTCTGAGGACAACTAGTGATCACAGTCAATCTTAAAGGAAATCAATCCTGAATATACATTGGAAGGACTGATGCTGAAGCTGAAGCTCCAACACTTTGGCCACCTGATGCAAAGAACTGACTCATTGGAAGAGACCCTGATGCTAGGAAAGACTGAAGGCGGGAGGAGAAGGGGATGACAGAGGATGAGATGGTTGGATGGCATCACTGACTTGATGCACATGAGTTTGAGCAAGCTCCAGGAGTTCGTGATGGACAGGGAAGCCTGGCATGCTTCAGCCCGTGGGTTGCAAAGAGTCAGACACAACTGAGCGACTGAACTGAACTGAACTGAGTGATCACAGATCAGCCTGGGCCTCTAAGAGCTAAGCACCTATTCCCTTAGGAGACATGGATAGTGTTTTACTCTTAGGTTCAGAGGACCAAATCTACAAATACAGGACGATGGCTACATCTTATCTAGAGTCTCTGTTGACTAAATGTGAAATCAATAGTGTGTTGTGGCAGAATTAAAGGTATAGAAGAACTAGAAGTAGAGTGTTAGAAGTCAAGACAGGATCTTCCATCTTTTCTCAGGCTAGTCAGGCCCTGCTTTGAATATTGGTGTAGACATGATGCAATCCCTTATCCAAAAGCTATTTATTGAGGACTTATCTGTGCCAGGGGCTTCCCTGGTGGCTCAGCCAGTAAAGAGCCTGCCTGCAATGCAGGAGACCCAGGTTCGATCCCTGCATGCAGAAGATCCCCTGCAGAAGGGAATGGCAACCCACTCCAGCATTCTTGCCTGGAGAATTCCATGGCCAGAGGAGCCTGGTAGGCTACAGTCCATGGGGTTGCAAAAAGCTGGACATGACTGAATGACTAACATCTGTGTCAGACATGAGATTGAGCAATAATTTCTCAGGGATGCTGGAGTGAGTGAGGTGGGGCTGGGCTAGAGGATTGTTAATGTCCCTCCCTTTATTAAGGGTGAGTGGTGCAGCTTTGAGGAAAAAGTGAATTCATAGAGATCTGGAAAGACATGTGGGTTCTGAAATGGTAAATAACTGCTAAAGGTATCCATGCTGTGCCTCTGTGATCAAGGCTGATAAAAGGGCAGAGCTGGGTCCTCCCACCAGGAGTATCTCAGGGCTAATGCTGGCAACAGGATATTGAGCTGAAAGATCCTGCGTCTACCAATTTTGGGAATTTCTATTTTCTGATGAGAATTTCATTGAAGTAGCATAGGGTCTCAATTATCTGCTAATAAAATTATTTATTATTTAATATTATTATGTGATAATATATAATTTTATATTATTTAATAATTCTTATTTTTCATTTTCTATATGTAGTGAAATAGACAATAGTGTTCATAATTGTGACTTTGAGGCATTAAATATTCCATTAAAGATATATAACAAAAAAGAAACAGACTCACAGATAAAGAAAACAAACCAGTGGGTACCAGTGGGGAGAAAGAAGGGAGGAGAGGCAATATGGGGGTACGGGTCCAGTAGGTACAAACTATCAGGTATAAAATAAGCTACAAAGATACATTGACCACATGGGAATATAGCCAATAGTTTATAATAACTATAAATGAAGTATAAACTTTAAAATTGTGAGTCACTATATTGTACACCATAATTTATATAATATTATACATTAACTATACTTTAATTAAGCAAGTAAATATATTATTAAAGAGTAAATAGGGTAAAGATCATCTTGATATTAAATACTCCATACTGTTTCAATTGTTTGATAAACACAACTCTTTATTGAACAGAATGTTTAATCACCAAGTACCCATTTAGTCTCCAACCAATTCAAGTCCACTTTGTATAGCTGTAGAAAAAATGTTACTAGTAAGTAAGAAGACAACCATTGCTTGCCCTGGAAGATCTGAGATACAACATTTCCAACTTAGAAGTTTTCTGAAGGAACCGGTGAGGTGTAGGTGACTCTGGAATAAAAGCCTATTTCATTAATTCTAAGATACTCTCCCCCCCTCTGCTTTTTAACATTTTTGGAATTATAATGTATCTGGTCATCAGTGGCATCTTTAATCTTCATAATTGTCTTTTTTCCCTCCTTTTCCTCCTGTCTTTCCTTCCTCTCTTCTTCCATCCCTCCCTCCCTCTCTCTTTCTTCTTTCACATAAAAGTACATCTTTCAGTTCAGAGCATTTTACATTGTTGCAGCATTTTTAAGTAAAAGATCATAATCTTATTGGTGATAACTGGGGTGACTTGGGAGGTGAGGTCTGATGTCCATAATCGCTATCACCCTTTTCCCAAAGTTACCTTGTGCTGTTCTGTGCTTAGTTGCTTAGTAGTGCCCAACTCTTTGCAACCCCATGGACTGCAGCCCACCAGGCTCGTTTGTCCGGGGGGACTCTCCAGGCAAGAATACTGGAGTGGGTTGCCATGCCCTCCTCCATGGGACCTTCCCAACCCAGGGATCGAACCTAGGTTTCCTGCATTGCAGGCAGATTCTTTACCAACTGAGCCACCAAAGCTACCTTAAATAAAAATAATAATATTCCTTAACATGGAAAATTAATGTTTTCTCTTGATTATATGTAAAATGCAAATGAAAGCACCTTTATTTTTATTTATTTGTAACAAACTGAAAAGCAAAACAGTATGTTTACTTTGCTTCAACTGAAAAGCAAAACAGTAAGTTTGCTGTTGCAGATACAACTTTAAGAAAAGTTTCTGTCCCAATCACAGCCAAATCATTGAGCCAATGCTTCTAATGTATTGGAAAATTGGTGGTGCCACCCTCAAACAGAGGCAATTTTATTTCAAGGATGTCTTTGCATTTTTTAATGAAATAGCCTCTAAATCCCTTTTTCTTCATCATCACACTTCCTTGCAATGGATAAAAGAGGCTAGATGCAAGTAATATATATATATATACATCTATTTCAAGATGAAGGTAATTTTTTTGGTCAATTGCAAACCAAGGGATACAGTGGACAAGAGTTCCCTGCTACTCTTTTCATCTAAATCGAGACCAGGAGACTCACTGATGTGCCTGAACTTGTTAGTAAGAAGATTATTCTGCACTTGGGCTGGAGGTAGAGACCTCATTTCCCGTGTTAGATCTCTGGGAGTGAACAGTGTGGATGGTATGACTGGCGATTTAAATGCTTTTGACACTTCTTTCTTCTGGTTTTCATTCTGGGTAGTTCTTTTCAGAGTTCAAAGACTCTCTCTTCCAGGACTAGAAACTTGGTGATGTATGACTGTCTCTAAGTTTGTCCTACTTTCTGCTTTTAACAGTAATCAAATCTCATTTCTCAATTTAACTTGGCTAAAAGGGCTTGGAGTTGAGCTTTCCGAGATTTCTTGTGATGTCAGGGAAAACAAGTGTGGGTTTCTTAGCTTTCACAATGAACAGAATAAAGACATTGACAGGCTTTTATAGAAAAGATTCTTTTGTCTTTTCTTTATGTTTGAAGTCATTTTGTGCAATTTAATAATCATCTGCTTTCTTTTCTCCATCCTTGGTCAAAAGCTTTGTGTAGGAGTAAATAGAAAATAAAAGTATACCCATGGACAGTTCTGCTAACTATGTAGGCCGCAACCATCCATCACTTTACTATACAGCATTTCAATGTCCAGTCTGGGGAAAATGGCAAAAATCTATATTTTTTAATAGATTAAAAATCTATTAAACCAGTATGTCAGTTCTTCTAGCTCCAATTTTGTTACTAGGTAGTCCTGCACAATCACAAACACAGCAAAAATATGCAAGGAATTCAAATGGAGACCCTAGCATTGGTTTTGATATTGTAAGTTTTACTAAGCATTCCAGGAAATTTTTTTTTTTTGAAAAAGATGTTTGTTTAATATTTAAAAGAGGTTTTTGGGATATTTGATTTTCTTTTTCTTTTCAAAACCCAAAGAAAACACTCTTGTTCACCCTTTCCAAGAATCTTCAAGGTTACCCTAATCCGAGAATATCTCCAACCTGGAGAGCAGTGAGAAGTCAGCTCACAGAACTTTACTTCCATCACTGAAGGTCCTGCTCATGTACGTGGGACCTCTCCTCCTGAAAACTTTCGCTCAGAAAATATTTCATCTGTACTGGAAACTGAAACGGCATTTGTAGCAGGCAGAGAGCCTTGTGTCCTTGGTCTATCTCCCTCCTTCCCGTCCTTCTTTCCTCTTCTTCCTTCCTCCTTTCCTCCCTCCCTCCCTCCCCCTATCTGTTTTAATTTGGCAGCTAATGGCTCAGCAATAAGATTATTTTATCTCAAGAACAACTTCTCCCACTGTAATATATAGTTTATGAACTCTTTACTTAATTCTTATTCTTAAAATAAATGTTTTTCTTTTCATAAAAGTAATATTTATTGTAGAAATGGCCTTTAAAAACCCTACAAGTATAATGAAGAAAAGAAAAAAATGTCATCCAAATTCCCACCCTAATGTTTGGGTGTGTTTTCATCTGGTGATTTTTCTGTGCAAAACAAATTTTCTTTCTTTCTTTCTTTCTTGTTTTTTTGCTTAGTAATATATTTTGTATTCTGCACAATTCACTTAAAATATTATGTCTTCTATATGCTATTAAAATGATTTATAAATGTGATTATTGATGGTTGCATACTATTCGACCCAATGTTGACCACATTGCCCCAGCCATTCCACTACTGTTAGCTTTCTAGGGTGAATCTAACTTTTACTTTAGTTTATGAATGAATACAATGACCACCTCTGGGAATAAGTCATTGTGAGTATTTTACCTCTATCTCTTACCCTGTGGAGAAGTCTGCAAACTTTATGGTGAAGGTCTCAGTCAGTTCAGTCAGTTCAGTCACTCAGTCGTGTCCGACTCTTTGCGACCCCATGAACTGCAGCACACCAGGCCTCCCTGTCCATCACCAACTCCCGGAGTCCACCCAAACCCATGTCCATCGAGTCAGTGATGCCATCCAACCATCTCATCATCCATCGTCCCCTTCTCCTCCCGCCCTCAATCCTACCCAGCATCAGGGTCTTTTCCAATGAGTCAACCCTTCACATGAGGTGAAGGTCTAGGTATTTAATTTATAATTTCTTTACTCTTCCTTTGCAAAACAAAAGCAGCCACGACAATATGCAGATACTTGGACATGGCTGGTTTCAATAAAACTTTATTTACTAAAATATGAGCTCTTTACTAAAATATCAGCTCTTGAAGCTGTGGTTTGCCAACTCCTGCTCTAGTGTATACAATTTTAGGCTTACAAGTCTCAAAACTTTTTTTAGAATCAAGTATATAATTAATCACAAATCAATTGCACTATTCTCTTGCACTGCGGCCTGTAAAGTTAATATTTAGATCCAGCCCAGCTCACTGGCAACAGTCCATTGCCGGTCTCCAGGGCAGAGGAGCGGTTTGCTGACGGCAGCTCTCCTGGCAGGTCCAATGGGCCATCTCCCAGACTGGGAAGCCCGAGCGAAACCATCAGCTGGCCTGGTGCAACGACACTGCGACATTATTTACCCACATGTCAACTCTGTTTACAAAGTGACTCCAAAGGGCTTTGCCTCTGTTTGTACCTGCATTTGCCAGACCATCACTGGTTCTAGCCTCCTGCCAGCCAGGTTACAAGCCAGAAAAGCCAACTGAAAGGAAAAATGCAGTGAAACTAGTCTTCACAGGTCTCAATCCTCTCCTACTTGGTGGCCAGATGCCACTTCCCTAAACCCAGCTCCTTTGATAATTTGAAATAAAACCAGTTGAATGTGAGAGCCACTGAAATACTCTCTCAGATCTGATCACTTCAAGCCTCTTTGTAGCTGCTGTGTAGAGTGGGGCCTCAAAGGGAAAGGATTCTGGTACGTACGTCTCTAGGCAGTGTCAAAAATACGTATGTGTGTGCAGCATTGTGGGCAATTCTCTTGCTCTGGGAATATTCAAAAGGGAGGTCAAGGATAATGGTGTCCGTATATTTCCATGGAATCAAGAAGTGTATATAGCTGGCATCAAAACATCAATCAGCCTGCTTCCTTCCCTGAATCAACCCTGAATATCCACTGGAAGGACTGATGCTGAAGTTGAAGGTTCAATACTTTGGATACCTGATGCAAAGAGCCGACTCCTTGGAAAAGACCCTGATGCTGGGAAACATTAAAGGCAGGAGGAGAAGGGGGCGACAGAGGATGAGATGGTTGAATGGCATCATTGACTCAATGGACGTGAGTTTGAGCAAACACCGGGAGATAGTGAAGGACAGTGAAGCCTGGCAGTCCATGGGGTTGCAAAGAGTCAGATACAACCAAGCACCTAAACAACAACAGCAGGATGAGAACTTTTGTGTGACCACCCTCTCAGTTAAAGTCAAGTGCGATGTTTCCTGAAGCACTGAGAGGTAGTCTCTGAACACACACTGAAACTAAACCAACCATAATATTAAGTAAAAAGTCAGACTAGGCTTTCATATTGTAACTTAAGTTGTGATTTTTTTTTTTTAAGCCTGTATCAGGGTTGTCTCAAGTTCTCTGGCTGTGAACTCTAACTTCTTTATAATTTATTGCTAATTTGGGGGGTTATTATGTTTTCTCTCGAAACTGATATTTGAGGGAGCAGTGTATAGAATCATGGCCCACCCACCCTAGGGTTTGCCAGCGACAGATTAGCTTCTTTATCCTTCAAGTCAGTGGAGGAATTTTAGAGGAGAGAGAAGACAAATGTTGGTAGAAAAATGTTAACTTAATAAAACGAACTAAGATCAGATTTCCCTCCCCCTGGCCACCTCCCTCCTGGAATCTTTTTGTTGACTTCTTGAAACTTCCTGTGATTTATGGGACCCCTTTCCTGTAGGCTGAATACCTTTTGATTAAGAAGTGAACCACAGTTCCAAAACCACAGGGACAGCTGTTGTTTGAATTAACCAGAACACTTACTGCTGTTGTCCACTTTATACAGCAAAGACAGCATCTTAGTGACAGCAGTTGCCCCCAGTGCAAGCAAGCACCCCGTTGCCCTAGACCACAATTACATCTCCCCCCGTTTTTTTTTTTACTCCTTTTGATCAGCAGAGGTCTTAAAGGAAAGAGTCTTTGGATGTCATAAATGGATGGTGGGAGGGATGTGTGCTAAGTTGCTTCAGTCGTGTCTGACCCCCTGCTATACCATGGACTGCAGCCTGCCAGGCTCCTTGGTCCATGGGGATTCTCCAGGCAAGAATACTGGAGTGGGTTTCCATGCCCTCCTCCAGGGGATCTTTCTGACCCAGGAATGGAATCTGCGTCTCATGTTCAACTCTGTGTGTCCTGGATTCCTTCTCACCCTAAAATGTTGGGTGTATTTAAGGCTCTGGGATCCTGTGAGTAACATAATAACCCAGAACAGCGATTCTGGGGGAGGGGTGGGGGGGAGCTCTTTCCCTAGAGGGTGCTTATCAGGGTCTGGAGTGGTGGCAGGGGTGGTGGGGAGGGTGTGTATTATGTGAAAGCAAAGCATGATGACTCCTGCTGGTCAGATGTTTGATATAGTTTTAATTTCAAACAGCATGAAAAGAGAGCATGGAATTTTCATTTGTCAAATGGGGAGCAGAGATGAAGATGAGAGGAAAAGCTGTCACGTGGATGATGATGGACTAGGTCCAACAGGCTGGGAAAAGAGATGGTCAGCTGTGACCAAGCGTCTCTGCCCCTGGCCTCACTTAGGTCTCTAATATGCCTAGAACTGCCAGGATGGGAGCTTCAGATGGGCTGAACAATCAGAAAGACTCTATATCTGTGGCACCTGAGACGGGAGACAGATTGCTTCACTCAAGAAGGCGAGAAGGGCATCATGTTATCCCTGGGCTTGGAACACAGATCTCAGCCACCAGGGACATGGGGCAGGCAGGTTTGATGAAGAGGGAAGAGGTTGTCTAGAGCAGTGGTTAGCAAACTACAGCCTGTGGGCTGATCTGGCCCACTGCCTGTTTTTGTAAAGAAAATTTGATTGGAGCACAGCCATCCGTTCATTTACACATCATCGTCAGCGCTTCTACTTTACGAGGGCAGGGTTGAGTTGTGACAGAGACTACGTGTGCTAGTCACACAGTCGTGTCCGACTCTTTGCGACCCCGTGGACTGTAGCCCACTAGGCTCCTCTGTCCACAGGATTCTCCAGGTGAGAATACTGGAGTGGGTGGCCATTCCCTTCTCTAGGGGATCTTCCTGACCCAGGGATCGAGTCATCTCAATCTGAGCCACCATCTGAGCCACCAGGACAGAGACTATAATGACCTGCAAAACTGAAAATAGAACCTCCCTGGCCCTTTGTGGGAAAGCCTTGTCATCTCAAGGGTGTGGGTCCCTCAGAGGAGGATACCCCCAGTGGTCCTTAAGTGGGAAGACCAGGCCCAGCCAGAGAGTGATGAAAGCACTGTGTCCAGGGGCAGGTGGAATGAAAGAAGGAAGCAGGAGGTGCCTGCTGTTGTGGCTCCTGCTTTTTACTCCTTTGAATTCTTCCCCCTGAGCTTTCCTAGTTGTATTTTGTCCAGTTTCGCGGGCCAAGGGAAATGGTGGGCAGATTCGTCCCTTGTCTCCTTAATGCTACCTGCACATCTTTGGTCAAGGAAGGTGGAATCCAGTTTAGTTACGTGCACATAACCCTATGTTTAACTTGACCTTGGTGGAGTGTAGAGACAAATGCTTGGGTGATTCATGTGCTGACGTCATCGTCCTATCCACAGAGAAACAGAAGGGAAGGCACACCTGAGTAAGGATATCCTCTGCAGCTACCATCCAATCCGAGAGCCCCAGTCAGGAGCCACACACGGGCTCTCACCTGCCCTGCCTTGTTGACAGCCGGAGGCCACTGTGGGGTGCCCATCAGCTCCAGCCAGTGTCATGCAGAGAGGCAGGTTCACAGAGAATTGTGGCCTGAGAGGGCGTTGCTCTGCCTGTTGGAGCTGAATGAAAGGCTTCTGGAATGTTCCTGGACCTGGTGTGCAGAGCGCTCAGAGACTCTCTTCCCACAATGCCAGCAGTGTGATCAGTTCAAAAGATGTGCTTTCCTGGGGAGGGCTTTTGGGGGGGGGTACAACAGAGCCAGCAGAAGCCTGTTTGCCAAGCCCACCTCCTTTTCATTTATTTTCCAATCTCTTGACACTTCGGAAATCTCCATGAGCAGGAGGCAGTCATTCTTCTCTTGCTCCCACAGCAGGTGAAGTAGCTTGGCACTCCTGTGCCAATGGCAATGAGTTTGCTGGGGGCTCCTCTTTCCTGACAAAGCCTTGGGGACCCGAGGGATGAGGGTGAGGGTGTAATCCCGGTGTGAGTCTCCTATTTATTCCTTTGGATTTTTCTAGTTACATTTAGAGTGCTTCAGGGTTGAGAAACCCAACAGACATTTTCCAACCCAAAAGTCTGGGGCGAGGGGTATTTATTGGTAAAACTTAATTTTGCCAGTAGCCAGCCCTTCCAACTTCACAAAGTATAAGTTTGGTTTTCTGTAACACAGAGACTGTGCTATCCATCCAGTCACAGGTGATCCCTTGAGGTCTCCTTGTAAAGTCTGAGACCGTATCATCATCTTTGTAGCGACATCTTGCCTGCTTTCCTTCTGACAAATTCTCTTTGGGGAAATGGATGTCATGGTCCTGAATTGTTTTTTTTTTTTTCCTGTTAGAATTTGCATGCTGCTCTGTGCAATCTATGTTATCTGGCTGCATTTTAAAAATAATTCTATTTGTTTATTTTTTGGCTCTGCTGGGTCTTCGTGGCTGCGTGGGCTTTTCTCTAGCTGTGACAAGTGGGGGCTACTGTCTAGTTGTGGCGAGTGGGCTTCTCATTGCCGTGGCTTCTCTTGTAGCAGTGCATGGGCTCTAGGGCATGCAGGCTTCAGCAGCTGTGGCACATGGGCTCAGTAGTTGAAGCTTCTGGGCTCTAGAGCACAGGTCAATGGTTGTGATGCCCCAGTTTAGATGCTCCCAGGCTTGTGGGATCTTCCCAGATCAGGGCTCGAAACTGTGTCTCATGAATTGGCAGGCATATCTTTTTTTTTTTTTTTTTTTTTACCACTGAGCCACCAGGGAAGCCCTGGCTGCATTTTAAAAGCATGATTTTGCACACGTTGTATCTTCCTGGGATTCATTCTCAGGCTGATCTCTGGGCCATTTGGGGAACATATCAACCATCAGTGAGGCTCTGCTTGGTCCCAGCTTGACTGACTCAATGCAGATCCTGCTACTCTGCTTCCCCCACTTCTTCCATGGTGATTTTCCCATGGAGAGCCCTCTTGGAGTAGAATATAGGTCCTCCGATCCAATAGCTCACAAACCAAGGCAAGTTCCTAGGACACAGGTCCAACTGCTAGGGCAACATGGTGGGATGAGGAGTTCCTTATGGCCTAAAGAGAAGCAACTCGCATTCTCTGAGATCCACCTTCTAACCATTAGAATTTAGAATGAGTTATATTTTTCTTGTCTGCCAAATGGAGATGTGCGTGCCCCCCTGGCCTATTCCACAAGGTTTTGAGGCAATCAACTTTCTTGGAAAATACACTGGTGATGGAATAAACTAAAGGAAAACATGGGAAGATGCACAGAGAGTTTCATGAAGATAAAGGAAGTTAGTTCCATGTGAACCTCAGAGAAGGATCCATAAAGGGAGACATGCGTCAAGAGCCAGATGCTGCTCTATCTGTCTGAGATTATCACTCCTTGAAATAAGTGGGCAATATAGTTAAGCGCAGTTGGGGCAGAACAGGTAACAGGTGCTCTTTGGCGCTTTTATTGTTTTGTTATGTGTGTAAGACTCTTCATCCAGAGCAAAACAAACATATATCCTGGTTATTTAATAACAAGGAAAAGGCCACACACCGAATCAGGGTGAAAAGACAAATAGAAGGAGAACGAATCCTCTCCTTTGACAGGTGGCATGTACCAAGAGGGCAGGGTCCACAAGGGTTTTAAGGTGAGGGTTTTAAGGGCAATAAGGAACTTGCCAAAATCGAGGTCTGAAGGCAAGGGTGTTGCTGGGTGTAGAACCCAATCCTGGAGGTTCTGGGGACTGGCAAGCACACCCTCAAAGGGATGGTGGACCTGACCATCCTGTGGGTAGGTGGTGGTCAGGTCTGCCTGGAGGAGGGGAAGTTCGAATGAACTTCAAATGGAGGGGTTATCAAATGTGAGGAGGTCAGAGGGCACCTCCAAGTTAGGGCGTTACAGATTACAGAGCAGAGCTCTTAGTTCCAGAGAGTTGGGGTGAGTCAGGAGAAAATGGGGGTGGAGCCAGGAAAAAAGGCAGCTGAAAAGAAGGTGGCTGCCGCCTTGAGCCTCTGCCAGATTCCTGACCTCCTTTTATGAGCCAGCTGGGCAGGGAGCAAGGGTCACTGGGCACAGCCTTGGGGGCCGGGCTGAGCGGACCTGAGGTCTTGAGAAACCCCTGGGTTTCTGTGTGATTGCCTGAGCATCACCAATGATTGGTCTGAGAAAGGGCTGCCTTCTTTAGGGAACTTATCTAAAAAATGGTTTGGTTGGATTCTTTTTTTCTCTGTGATTTGGATGATTATGAAAATAGATAGCCTTTTACACTTCCACAGACTCCAAAGCCCATGCAAGTAGGGAATGGATGAAAACCCTACAAGACTGTCTTCTTTTTGCACTAATTTGTTAAGGAGCTGATAAAATCACTTCCACTCACAGATGGATCTCTATATTTCTTTGGCCTTTGTATTTCCCTCTGATGCAAATCCTGAGGACAGTTTATACTGCCAGAGTGAATTGTTTGAGAGCTGTCTTGGTAGGAATACAAGCTCCTTCAGGTGTTTGCCCCCAACCTTTGTCTTTGGAGTAACTGGAACAGTTTCTGGAGACTCATGGAGAGAAAAGATAAGCGGGAGCTTCCACCCCATTTAAATACATAGAGGCTGAGGCTCACGAAGGCTGTGCCTTGTCCCCTCACACACAGGGATATGGGACATGTTTGAATCAGTTCCAACTGCTATGGGGTTTTCCAGGCTGCACAGTGATAGGTGGAAAAGTGAACCAGAAACTTCTGAAGGGCAGAGAGCTATCCTCCATGAAGGATCATAGACCGAGGAAAGAGAAAGCTGCCCTGGCTATCGGAACCCAAATATTTACTGACTTTCATAGAAGGTGAAAATGGAAAGTAAGGCAGACCCTCTGCATGACCTGATTAATAACCAACCAACCGAACCATCTCCTGACTACTTTGCTTCCCCTCAGAGGAAGGGATCTGAGAGGTTGGGTATTTAGATAACTTCTAATCCATTCTGGGTATAAAATCAGGACCAGATTAAGTTGCTGCTAACTTGATAATAAAGATGGGCAACAGTTAAGGATTAGTAAAATAGATACCAAATCGTACTCAAGGATCAGTCTTTCTTCAAAAGTTATTGCAAATCACCTGGTGTTTTTGCTTAAAATACAGTTTATTTTTTTCTTTTCTTTTCTGAGTTTTAACACTGAAATAGAAAATAACAGCAGTTATTACACACAAACTGGTGGAAAATGCACAAATTTCCAGTATGGTACGGGGTGACAACACTGCCCATCTTGCTCCACCATGTGTATTCTCAAACATTTGTTTCTTTATGTAAGAGTTTGTCAGGAGTAGCAGGCAAGCCAGAACACTTTCTGGTTCTATTTCCCGTTCCTACTTTTTGGAAGTAGATTTCTGTCTGGAGTTTAACTTCTTGAGGCCCTGTAACAACATGTTCTTTTATGCTTTGGATCACTAAAAGGAGCCAGTAACAGTTCATTAAAAATGACATATTATTCTTTTTTACTTCAGAACAACGACTATAAAAAATTAGGGATGTAGATTGATTTACCTTTATATAAAAGAGCTTCCAAAGTTAGTGAAAGAAGCTGACAGAGTATGTTTTAGATCAAAGAAATGGATGATAATTTCTCATATGATCAGATGCTGGTTTTGTGCATGCTCAGTTGCTTCAGATGTGTCTGACTCTTTGCAACCCCATGAACTGTAGTCCACCAGGCTCCTCTGTCCAAAGTAAGAATATTGGAGTGGGTTGTCATTTCCTTCTCCAGGGGATCTTCCTTACCCAGGAATGGAACCCACATCTCGTGTCTCCTGCATTGGCGGGTGAGTTCTTTACCACTAGTTCCGCCTGGGAAGCCTAGATGCCAGTTTCAAGAAAGCACTAATGTTTCCACCATAGAGAGGTACTCTGGTTTTGATCCTCTAAAAGCTGAGTTTGGGAAATCTGTTCTTTGGAGTGTGAGAGTGGTAAGGAGGTGACAGAAGCTCTGGTCAGTTTTGCATGCTATTGCGTGATGCTCAGGCAGAATCCAACACAGAATCCCCATCTCCACCTTCCAACATCCATGGTCCTCCCACTGGCCACCCAGAGATGTCCTCAATGCTTAGATCACAGACCTGATGAGCTCTGCTCTGGGACCCATCTCCTACCCACCCCTCCCAAGTATGAGCTTACCTGTGCTTATTGTTTATTCTTTATCATATGCCTGGCTTTTTCACCTTTGAACATTATTTCCTCCTGCCATCCACGACCTCAGCACCTTGTTAGATTCTGAAAACCCTCTTACCTTGATACAATCCTAATGATTAATCTGACCCTCATATGAATTATGATTCTATCAAAAGAATCCCCTGCTCCCCAGGCATGCCTTTGTGTCTGATGGGAGTGGGGCTTTGTTCTTGTCCTTCTGTCTCTGCGGGTTGGACGGAGAGAGATGGAATCAGGCCAGACGGTGTGCGCTGGGCTAGGGGCCGTCCTCTAAAGGTGCGGCAGTTAGCGGCTTTGAGAGCCATCACAGAGAGGTTAACCTAAGAAACTGAACACTAGTCCCTTGGCTGGTTCCCTTTCCTTTCTGAGCTTCCCATCCTTGCCACTGTCCAACCCTTATGACTGGGAGCTATAGACTTTGACCAAGAGACCAGCACACCTCCAACCCTCAGAGCCAGTCCCAGCCCTGTGTTTGGGTAGATGGGTGGCTGCGGAGGTGAGGTCCAGGTTCCAGTTTCAGGACCCCACTTCTCCACGAGACACTTTCTGCCTTATTTCCCTACTAGTGTATGGTTCCCATGGGAATAGTCACCCTACCTTTGACCTGAAATATTCAAATGAACCGTTCCCCTCTGCTTCCACACTTGCTTGAATGACTGACCTTCTCAGACAGACCCTCTGAGACAGAGTTTGAATGTGGGCTAGTAATACACTGTGTCTGGTTATTATTAATACAAGTGAACTCTAGTTTACATATAAATACAAAATATTTTGTGCATGGTTTTAATATATACCGAACTTTCAAGAAACACAATTAACTAATAGAATGAGAGGCAATGGTACTTTGCTATGTTCAGAACTCTCCCAAGGGTTGTTCACCCTTTCTAAAAATCACATCATCCAAGGCTACACTGTCTACAGTATCTGAGCCCCCCAGACTACACTCTGCATAAGTCTTGCATCCAGCCCAATTCATTGTATATTTATGAATATTGTTGTTAAGCTCTTATTTTTAGATATTAAATATTAATATAAAGGAAGCCTATTAACAACAACTTTTCTTACATCCAAATACATTCATCATGTAAGCCATTGGTTACTCATTACATCTTGAGGGTAGAGGCACTCAGCGCTTACATATCAAAATACAGGTTACTTTGTTATAAATTACGTAACTTTTGATTTCTCTTTATATTGTAGTTAGAGCCTTATATTGATTTGATTTGTTGAAACTGTGTGTGTGGTTATGTTATATAAGCAATGAAGTTTATTACAGGCCCACAAGGGGAATGTTATAAAGTATTTATTTTTCTAGTTAGACTTCAACGTTTATATATTTATTATTGGGGTATAATTGCTTTACAGTATTGTGTTTCTGCTGTACAACAAAGTGAGTCAGCCGTATATACACATATATCCCCTCCCTCTTGGACCTCTGTCCCTCCACCCACCTCCCACCCCTTTAGGTCATCACAGAGCACGGAGCTGAGCTTCTTGCGCCATACAGCAGCTTCCAGACCGCTATTTCTTTTACACGTGGTGGTACATATATGTCAATCTCAATCTCCCAGTTCACCCCTACTCCCCACTCCCTCGTGTCTGCACGTCTGTTCTCTGTGTCTGACCTTGACATTTGCCTGGCCTTCCCCTGTCTGGCCTTTCAACTGGAGCAACCTGGCATCTGACTACCCCCTTGAAAGAAAGCCCTATTCTAAGTGAGACCCTTTGGAAACCCAGTATCTTCAGTCTGATTTAAAACACACACTTTTCCTCTATTTTTTTTTTTTTTTAATAAATTCTTTCCAGTGGTGGTCCACTATCGTAGGTTGCTAATCATTGACTGTAGTCCCAAAAAAGTCTTGTGAAAATGTTATGCCCTATGTAACAGCAGGATAACATAAAATAAAATGACATTTTATGAAACCAAATAAATAAATAAAATGAATTCTTTTCAGAAGCATACTTTCCTCTACATAGTATTCCTGTGAAGTCTTTATAGAACTCTAGGCTGACCTTTGACCTTTGGCATCCTGGGATGAGACGTGATCTCTCCCAGCCAATGGACAGGAACACACCCCCTTCATTGGTCCTCTTGGTGGCCCCCTGGCTGTGGAGGTCAAGGGGGTCTGCCCTGCTTCTTGCCAGATTTCCACATCTGCCAGACCTTCTGCTCACATAACACTGTGGGAACTTGGAGACATCTCAGCACCTCTGACACCGGGGAGAATAATGGGGCCCTTGATCATTTGAAAAAGGCTGTAGATTATCTCTTGCCAAAATTACCTCGTGAGAGGCCACCCTCTAGAATACACTGTTCTCTCAACCCTCTAAGTGCTGCCCCCTTTGACCTCCCAGCCTAGTGGCAAAGTGCCACCCCTTGTCCCTTTCCACCCCTAACCCTGTTATGTTGCTGGGAGTCCTGGTCTCCCAAGAGAGGCAGAAGGACAGGACTGAATAGAAGGAAGGATGGGGCAGGTGGGAGCCAGGGCCACGTTAGGACTCCATCCTCGATGGATGGCTCCAAGCCCTATGTCCAGGGCACTTATACCAAGTGGATGGTGAAAACCCCTGTGTACCTTTCACCGTCTGCTTTGCTGTTCTTATACAGAATCCAGGCATGAGGCAGCAGCTGTAACTTGTCAATTGCACAGAGGCTCAATGTCCCTCCCAGCGGTGGCACGTCATGAGTTTATGTGCTCCGTTCGCAACTGGCATCTCCGCGTGTGTGTGCAGAGATGATACATTTGTTTGTTCGTTTTCTTACTCAACCAAGGTTTGTACAGAGCCTGTTCTGCGCCAATGACTTTTCTAGCCTCTGGAGGTACTGTGATGAGTAAAATCATCATTTTCTTCCCTGGCAGCTTTAAAAAGTGAAAAAAATAAAGTAAATGATTTAAAACTCCGACCAACAATGAAAGGGGAATCCATGAAAGAAAAATAACAGGTGACTTACTTAGACTGGGCCCGGGTGGGTGAAGAGGTGACATTTGGCCTGAGATCTAGGGACTGGGGAGGGCCCAGGCAGGTAAGAATTTGAGAAGCATGTTGCAAGCAGAGGGAACAGAATGTACAAAGATGCGTGATATGTCTGAGCTCGAGGAGAACCAGTGGGCCTGGCGCGTGGCTTATCCAGGAGACAAGTGATGTCAGGTGAGGTCAGAAATGTGGGTATAAGTCATATCATCCAAAGCCTTAGGGGAATTTAATTATGTCCCCACAAGCTCTTTGCTACTCATTCTTTCCAAACCTGAACCCTAATTCCCCTCCCTTCAGCACAGTGTATCCTTAACGACTAGAATGTGGTGGAAGGGATTGTGTATGATGCTCGAAATTAGGGCAGAAACACACACTGGGCTTCTTCCTCACTCTTACTTGGATCGTTTGCTCTAGCAGAAGCCAGTCAAACAGCCCTAAGAGATCCATGTGGCTGAGATCTCCTGCTAGCAGCCAGGGGGAGTGCCATTTCGGAAGCAGACCCTCCAGTCCCAGTCAAGTCCCCTCAGCATCTTGAGTAAGCTGAGGAGACACTCTGAGCCAACACCTCCCAGCTAAGTCACTCCTGAATTCTTGATCCGCAGAAACTGCAATATAATAAAGATTTGTTGTAAGCTAATACATTTGGGAGTAGTTTGTTATGCCGCTATTGATAACAGATACAGCTTAGTAGATCAGATTAAGGGATCTTAAATTTTGGTAAGTGGAAAGAGAAGTCATTGAAGAGTGTTGAGCAGGACAATTGCATAATCAGGTTTATTCTTTTAAAACGATCATTCTGGTTGCTGCATGAAGAATGGCTTGGAGATGAGGAGTGCTAAACACCCCCGAGGCTGAAATAGTCAAAATGCATTTGGCAGCAAGTGTCTGAAATTCCCAACCCAAACTAACTTAAACAATAAGGACATTTATTATCTCATTGTTTAAGAAGCCTAGGTGCAGGGTGATGGATGGGATATGTAATCATCGGCTCACAATATCATCAGGACCCCAGCTCTTTTTGTCCCTGTGCTGCCTGTACTGGAGTGTTGGTTTTGTCTCCATACTCGCTTCTCTCAGGGGAACCAGCTGACTGTCAGGGTTCTTGATGGCATGTCTAGAAATGACAAAGATCAGTTGAAGCAAAGGCTGTTTCTTTTTTAAGTGTTGCTTAGGAATGTGGGAACCTTTCCTAGAAGTTCTCACATGTCATTGATAGGAATTTCATCACAGGCTTCCAGCTAATCAATTACCAGCAAAGCCATCATGGACCACCACGACTGGCTCAGGCTACACATGATGGTCCAAATCACCCTGGACGGTGACTACAGTCATGAAATTAAGACGCTTGCTCCTTGGAAGAAAAGCTGTGATGAACCTAGAGAGAGTGTTAAAAAGCAGAGACATTATTTTGCCTACAAAGGTCCATATAGTCAAAGCTAAGGTTTTTCCAGTAGTCATGTACGGATGTGAGAGCTGGACAATAAAAAAGGCTGAATGACAAAGAACTGATGCCTTTGAAATGTAGTGCTGGAGAAGACTCTTGAGAGTCCCTTGGACTGCAAGGACATCCAACCAGTCCATCCTAAAGGAGATCAGTCCTGGGTGTTCATTAGAAGGACTGATGCTAAAGCTGATGCTCCAATACTTTGGCCACCTAATGTGAAGAGCTGACTCATTGGGAAAGACCTTGATGCTGGGAAAGATTGAACGTAGGAGGAGAAGGGGGTGATAGAGGATGAGATGGTTGGGTGGCATCACCAACTCCATGGACATGAGTTTGAACAAACTCGGCGAGATGGTGGGGACAAGGAAGCCTGGCGTGCTGCAGTCCATGGGGTCCAAAGAGTCAGACAAGACTGAGCGACTGAACGACAACACATGAAGGTGACCTGGAGTAGGAGTGTAGCAGGGAGATGGAAAGAAACAGATGGATTTGAAATATATTCTGTAGAAACCAGGAGAGAGAAAATAATTGTGTCTCGCCCTTAGGTTTTTGGCGTGAGCAATCAGGGGTATAGAAGTACCATTTTCTGGGATAAGACGCCTTGAGGAGGCAGCTCTCTGTTCAATAAAGGAAATAAAGAGTTTGCTACATCTATGGGCAGGGCCCAGCAGGCTCATCATATCCTCAAGGATACTCCTTTTGCTTCCAAGATGGATTCATTGTTGTGTAGTCACTAAGTTGTGTCCAACTCTCTTGTGATCCCATGGACTGTAGCCCACCAAGCTTCTCTGTCCATGGGATTTCCCAGGCAAGAACACAGGAGTGGGTTGCCATTTCCTCCTCCAGGGGATCTTCTCGACCCAGGGATTGAACCCCCATCTCCTGCATTTGCAGGCAGATTCTTTACCACTAAGCCACTTGGGAAACTCTAAAGATAGATTCACCAAGGATAAATGTCTAGCACCACAGGAGACCTGTTCAAGGAGTACATTCAGTGAGAAAGGGCTTTCTAACTAAACCACAAAGGCTATAGCAATTTCTTTTTACTACTAAGATTTGCTTTAATGATCATTGTTAAAGACATTAATTGATACTGTAAATGGTGAGATGGACTTCAATGGTGTCCTTGGATCATTTTCTCTGCGGTGGACACTTTCATTAGTCCTCTTGGCAGCCAGATGCATTACCTTACAACTTCCATGAATAATAATGACATGAGCATTTGCCTCTGGGTTGTACTTTCTATTTTTAAAGCTCTTTGCCACATTAATGGATTGTTCCATAAATGTATAAAAGGTCTAGAAAAGAAACATTCTTATCACATTTTCTTACCCTGCATGTGTGCTCAGTTGCTAAGTCATGTCCGACTCTTTGTGACCCTATAGACTGCAGCCCATCAGGCTCTTCTGTCAGTGGGATTTCCTAAGCAAGAATACTGGAGTGGGTTGCCATTTCTTTCTCCATGGAATCTTCCCGATGCAAAGATTGAACAAACATGAATCTCCTGCATTGTGGATGGATTCTTTATCACTGAGCCACCAGGGAAGCCTTTTTCCTATCCTGTATTGGTTGAAATACAGTTAAGACCAAAACTGTTTGTGACAAGTTAGTTTGACAAACATCTCTGGACTCTCTCTTGTTCCAGGCACTGTCCTAGGTGCTGAGAGGACACTTATGATAGGTGCTCAGTCAATTTTGTTCACTGTTGAATGAATAGACTTAGATGTAGTTAGTCAAGGAAGAGATAAGAGAAGCCTACCAACCATGAAAAGCTGGCATTTTTTTTTCCTCTTAGGTGGAGTTTCCTCTTTCTAGAAATGATGACAAATACATCATCCTAGCCCTTGAGTCTTGGATTTTAAAAGAAATTGCCAGTGCTGAAATCTGGTTGGATCTTACTGGGCTCATGTCATGCTTCTGTGTAGGATTGAAACATGGTCTCTACAAAAATACAGAATCTTTAAAACAATTTAAGATTTGGATTCCTAAGGAGGAATTCCTAAAGCCTAAACATAAATTATAGTGACATTGAATTTGCTTGTCTGGAAGTTCCATCTTAGGTCTGAAGATCAAATATACTCATTCAATCTTTTTTAAAAAATCAAGTTAAACTATAATTTATTTATTATATTTGAAATTAATTTGTTTATATATTTGTTTTTATTATCTTTTTCCTATTGAGAGACTAGCATGTAGAATAGTGCTTAGCACAGACAATGGAATTAAATATTTATTGTATGAATGAATGAAACTTCTCTCCCGCTTGAAGTTTTTCTAATTATTTATCTCTCCTTTCCCTGTATTCCAGGCTTCCCAGGTGGTGCTAGTGGTAAAGAACCACCTGCCAATGCAGGAGATGCAAGAGATGTGGGTTTGATCCCTGGGTTGGGAAGATCCCCTGGGTTAGGAAGTGGCAACTCACTACAGTATTCTTGCATGGGAAATTCTAGGGACAGAGGAGCCTGGCAGGCTATAGTCCCTAGGGTCACAAAGAGTCAGACACAACAGAGCAACTGAGCACTGCCCGTATTCCAATTACCCTACATATTATAGAGTACATTTTTGTTGTTCAGACCTTGACTATAAAATTGGCAGTTGAAATTGATACCCGACTGTAAGATCCTTGAGGCCAAGGACCAAGTCTCGTATTGATACTTCTCAGAAAGCCAGCCTCCGAAGCTCAGAGTCCATAGATACTGGTTGGTCATCTGGTCAAGGTGTGAGGCAGGTGTAATTCAAGGGCAACCCTTCCTCTGCCCATCAAGTTCCCACTAGCAGCAGAGACCCGTGGCTCAGGATGAGAAGTGCAAGTCTAGTTTTCACAAGAAAACTCAGAAGTGTCAGGAGGTTAATTCACTCCCGGGCAGAGGCACCGAGCTCTGCAGCTCTGTGGCTTTGTGTGAGACTGAATAGTGTCATAAAATTGTCAGTTGTGTTTGTGGCTTGGAACTGGAATCTGCTGCCAGTTCACACCCTCAGGAAATGCATAACAGAGTTAGACTTGGGTATTTTTAAGAAAAACCAACAACCAAAAAAAGACGCCAGAAACATTAAGTTATAACATATGCTCTCCACCCGTTAAAGATGAGAACAGACACTGTGACAAAGAAATTACAGGGTGGACACAGTGGGAGTCAGGAAGTAAGGACAGATTTTATCACGGCAGAATTCTGGTTACTTTGCTCTTGAAGCCATGTGAGAAGAATCAGAAGAAATGTGACCAAAATTAGGAAGATGCTTTTGTTACTAAATATCTCTGGGGCTATTTGGCTCACTCTTCCTGCATTCAGTAAAGACAGAGCTCACATTGTCTCCAAGGAGACATTGAGTTCATCTGTATTTGCCATTGATGAGTGGTCCAGAGTGCAGAACGGTTTCCAATAGCTGGATTGTCAGCAAACTGGCAAGGTCAAAACGTGGTTTTGGGGTCCCTTGGATCTCACTATTTTAGACAGACACCCTTTGCATCAAGAGCCAGGATGGATTTTACAATTACTCTGGCTATCTTGGGACAGTTCATTTACTTTTTGACATGGATGCTCAGAAAACTGTCAGAATGGCTTCTGAGGTGTCATTAAGTGGTTTCAACTAATTTCAGACTTTCAGAAAAGTTGCAAAAAAGAAAAACCCCAATACAGTGAGTTTCCATATATCCTTCATCCAGTTTCTCCTAACATTAGCATGAAGTGAACTGTTAGTCACTCAATCGTGTCTAACTCTTTTATGACCCCATGGACTGTAGCCCACCAGGCTCTTCTGTCCATGGAACCCTCCAGGCAAGAATACTGGAGTGGGCAGCCATTCCCTTCTCCAGGGGATCTTCCTGACCTAGGGATTGAACCCAGGTCTCCTGCATTGCAGGCAGATTCTTTGTCATCTGAGCTACTAGGGCTGCTGGCTTTATCCACCATCTTTTCCCTTATAGTTAATACATGTCTTGGGGGAGATACTATGAGACTAAGCAAATTCTGTTTCTCCTCCTACTTTCACCCTCCAATTTTAGCATTCATAAGAGTCAATTGTCTGGAGTGTGCCTTTTATTGCCATGATGTTTTCTATTTCCCTTTGTCCTTCTACATTTATTTATTGGAATTTTATTCTAAGAAAAAGCAGTCTTTTCTCCCCTAATCAATTGATTAATAAGTTATCATGGACACGAGTTATTTATTTTATTCAATGAGTTATGATCCAGTGCTGTTATCATTGGGTTTCCCTGGTGGCTCAGACAGTAAAGAATCTGCCTGAAATGTAGGTGACCTGAGTTTGGCCCCTGGGATGAGGAGATCCCCTTTGTGCATCATAGTGTTTCAGCTTAGGCCATTAGGAACTCCCCTGATCTGGCTCTTCTGTTCCATCAACAAGACCTTATCATTTTTGAGCATTCCTTTATTTTCTGGCAACAGAAGATGTTCCTGGCTGCTCCAGCCCTATCGTCCCTGGCTAACTGAGAGTGACCACGGAGTCATCATTCTGGCCTTGAATTCATATCCAATTTAGATATCCAATTAGAAATCATGAATGACCAAGAAACTTGATGGCCTATCATATGGCACCTGAAATCTGTCAAGGTGTCCCAAAGATACTCCTAATAAGTGTGCTAAACCCTGGTTGCGGGCTTCCCTGGTGGCTCAGACTGTAAAGAAACCGGCTGCAATGTGAGAGACCTGGGTTTGATACTTGAGTTGGGAAGATCCGCTGGAGGAGGATGTGGCAACCCATTCCAGTATACTTGCCTGGAGAATCCCCATGGACAAAGGTGGGCTCTAAGTCCAAGGGGTCACAAAGGGTCAGGCCCGATTGAGCGACTAAGCACAGCAAAGCTTGAATGCAGTTAGGAAGGGTGGAAATTTATTCCACGTCATAGATGAAGGGTAGAACTTGTGGCATGGGGAGACTTGGTTTAGGGGCATCTCTGCCACCCCATCTATGACTCCACACGTGTCACATCCACAAAAGGACCAAGTCTGACAAGTGTACTACTCACAGATTTCCTGTGCGTATTAAATGAGCCGTGCACGAAAATGTTTATGAACTGCACAATGTTATAAAAATGTGAGGTGTTAGTGTTATTGCTTCTATAAACACTTATTCATCACAATCATGGTGGAACTAGAATAAACCTGAAAGATCATCCTGTCCAACACCTGCGTTTTACAGGCATAGAAACAGAGCTTGGGTAAGTGATTTGTCCAAGGCTCCAGGGTGGTAGAGTTGAGGCTGAAACCCAGGTCTTCTAACCCCTCATTGCGTGTTCTCTCCATTACAACATCTGCTATGTAAGCAATTTTTTCATCACCCAAACTGGGAGGAGCTACCATGCTTTTTTTCTTTTTAATACCTCCTTCTAAAATAGAATTCAAGTAGACTAGAGAAACAGAGTGCCAGTCTTACTTTGGGGAATGTTGTTACTTTAAAATTGTCTCATATTTACTTTCATCCTTTATTCTTGGCTCTCTGGTTAGGGCAGGGCCAATTCTTTTCTGTAGGAAACAGTACAAGATAAGCTATCTCCGTTCTCAGAAAACTACTATCTGAACCTGGTTCTGGGAAGTGATTCCAGCTCTTCTGCTGAAAAAGACTCCTACACACTGTGGCAATGGCTAAGTGATGCCAGACATCTGAATATTTAGAAACACACAGATGATTGTCTACACGTTTTCTCAGTGTTTACGCTAGATGTTTGGAATCATGGAGACAAAGTCTCTGTGTCTAGAATGTCAGGGAAGAAAAGGTTTTATTTTCAAAATTATATATATTCTCAGAGTATCTCAGAACAGGGCTTTATGTATTTCTTTCTTTCCTGGAATATTTGCTGGGCGGGAACTTGGAACTTCAGAAATGTATGCTCCACAAAGTCCCAATTCTTTAAAAACTTCCTGCTAAAATCAAGAGCAGACACTTGCAATTTGGTGCCCAGTACCCTTCTTTCCTTTGGGCAATTGCTTTCTCATCCCACATGCATCTGGATAATTGTTTGTTGGGATATCCTGCCTGCTCTTCAGCTGCAGATATAAATATGTGAACAGATCTTGCTAATCCTGGGTTTCATCTCCGTCTATGGTAATTGTGCAAACTGACCATCATATTTATATTTCTGGATCCAACTCTACTTGAGCCAGACTCTAGGACTTCATGGTCCAGTGAACCCACAAATCCCTTTTTACCTTAAACTAATGGAGTCGGGTTTACGTCTCTTGCAACCACAAGGGTTCAGATGGATTCCAAGTCCTTGTCTCAAGGATGTTCCATTCTACGTGCCCATGGCAGGCAATCAAGAGATGCGTATTGAGTAAGTGAGCACACTGGGGATAAATATAGTAAGTATGTGAGTTTGCCATTTTGACCTCTTCTTCCAACAACCATTTATCAGGGTACAAAAGAAAATGGGGGAGGAACATTATTTTTGAATTATCAGTGATTAGGGACATAACTCAAAGGACAAGAAGAAAGACAACCAAGGTATCTGAATAATTCACAGCCTGGATAATTAGCTGGAATGCTTAGCATTACCAGAAATTCCACCGCACAGGATCCCTTTGTTCAGCCAATAGTCACAATCTGTCTCATTTCATTACATCAGATTTTTTAATGAGAAGGGAAGGAGAAAAAAAGACCCTCACTTGTTAGAGCTCTAATACATGCCAGACTCCAGGCTGGGCAGCAGGGCTGACTCCCTGGGCGCAAGTTGTGTGGTCCCACTGGGCCCCCTGCTCAGAAAGGTCCTGCACTTGGTTTACCGCCTTACTGTCACCAGTGTGAAGTTCTTAGTAGCTTTTGAATGAGGGGTTCCGTGGCTTCACTTCTCCTGGGGCTTTGCAATCTCTCTGCTTCTCTGGTGGCTCAGATGGTAAAGAATCTGCCTGCACTGTGGGAGACTGGAGTTCAATCCCTGGATGGGGAAGAGCCCCAGGAGAAATGGCAACCCACTCCAGTATTCTTGCCTGGAGAATCCCAAGGACAGAGGAGCCTGGTGGGCTACAGTTCATGGGGTTGCAGAGTCCGACATGACTGAGTGACTAACACTTGCAAAACACAGCCAGTCCTGCTACGTAGTTAATTTTCTCTCATTAATCCTCATACCAGCTCAAGGATATTATGTCATTTACCCCCTCTTTCTAGAAGGAGGACCTAGACATATGTCCAGCCCAAGATCATATTGCAAAGCCAGAATTTGCCCATGTTTGAGAGCCTCTGAGCTTTCCTCTGCCTCTTCTGTTCACCTACAGGTAATAAGGATGAGTCCTGCTCCCAAGGGTCCTAATCTAATCTTCAGCAGGTAACATGCCAAGCATGAGACTGGGTTAATTCGAGGATTCTCCGAACATCATATATGTAATTCAACTAGAAATTTCTCAAGTTCTTTTTATTCATTTGTTTGACTGATGTTTCTTAAAGGCTAAATATTGGTCAAGTGCTTTACATGCATTTGTTCATTCAACAACAGACATTCACTGAGCTCCTGATCGGTGTTAAGTCCTTGTTTGAGGATCTAATGCTCAGTCACTTCAGTTGTGTCCCACTCTTTGCAACCCCATGGACTGTAGCCTGCCAGGCTCCTCTGTCCACGGGATTTTCCAAGCAAGAATACTAGAATGGGTTGCCATGCCCTCCTTCAGGGGATCTTCCCAACCCAGGGATCTGGAACCTGTGTCTCTTATGTCTGCTGCATTGGCAGGTGAGTTCTTTACCACTAGCGCTACCTGGGAAGCCCAACAAAGGAAGAAGCTCTAAAAGCTGTTTACATGACTAGGTCTGGTAATAAGCAGTTTATCTTTTTGGGTATTATTCTTGGGTAAAAATGTCCTTTACAAAATGTCGTGTGTCTACAAATATGTGATTCGGTTTGGACTTTTGAAAGATAGAAGAGGTTTGTGGGTAGGTAACCCCCAGTTGATTATTTTTTATTGAGTTCAATCAGTGGCCTGTCTTTGGGAAAGAATACGTCTTCTTTTTGGCCACATCTCATGGCATTTGGAACTTCCCCAACCAGGGATCGAACCCACGCCCCTTGCAGTGGAAGCGCAGAGTCTTAACCACTGGATCACCAGGGAAGCCCAGGAATGAAGATTTCTTGAAGTTGTGTTGTGGATGAGGTCTTCTCTACAACTCTTCTAGGGGGCGTGGCATGGGTAGATGCTCAGAAGTAAATTTGTTCATTATTCTTTTACAATCCCCTCCTACCCCCACTGAATACATTATTACTGTTTTTTACATTTTATATATATTTTCTTATTTTTATTTTCGCTGTGCTGGGTCTTTGTTGCAGGACACAAGCTTAGTTGTCCCGCGGCATGTGGGAATATTAGTTCCATGATCAGGGATCTAACCCCTGCATTGGAAAGCAGATTCTTAACCTCTGGACCACCAGGAAAGTCCCCATTACTATTAGATCCTTTGCTGTGCAAGTGGAGGCCTGAAGAAAGATTATGCAGAACTCACTGTTCAGTGAAGGTATCTGGGCACCTGCTCTCAGTGTGACACTGGCCAGTTTAGAAGTGATGCCTCCAGACATAGCAGTCTTATTATTTCCCTTCCTTCCTGTCTCCTGTGGGTCCCTCTAAGCCCTTCCAACTTTATCCTTACTGCATCCTATGTATTCAATATTTAGATGCGACACTGCTTTTACTTTCCTCTGTGTTGATAATGCCACAGTGACCTTCTTGCAAATTAGCACTCCCCACCTGACCCAAGCTTCGAGTAGTTGTACTTAGTTTAGCTACAGTCCTAGGTGCACAGCAGATTTAACGACCACCCGAGCTGTCTGGAAGCACTCAGATTCGTGAAGGGTCTACTTGCTGGGTTTCACGTGTGAGAAGAGGCTCACCCCCACCCCCGCCCCCCACGGGTCACTGCTATGATATCATAAACAGTAGGCAATCAGAGGGCAGCTTCCTCGCAGCAGTCTGCAGTGTGCACAGCCGCGCTCTGAGACCGGACCATTCTGCTGAGTTTGCCCAATGAGCCGCTTCGGGAGGCCAGTTGGCAATAACAACAAATTGGGTCAAAAATAATTCCCCGCCTGTTTCTTGAGTTTCTTTTCTTTTCCAGAGAGATGGAGGAGGTATGTGCAATTAAAAATGAAGCATCTTCTTTCTGCGAGCACATAAAAACACACTGAACTTCAGGGGCCGTGAAAAACGCTGGGCTCAGCACCCTGACCACAGATCCGGAATATCTACGCGCTCCGTGCGTTTGTAGAATGTCCCAGCTCATTCTTTTCAGATAATCCCAGCCTGGATCTGAATTATACCCCGAGGGATTCTTTCCCACGGACTCTGCTATTATTGGGGGAGCCCTGGTTCAGCCACCCGGGAGTCAGATCAAGGTCATTCTGTGGTGTTGGCGTGCACACATCCATGGTACCCAGCGTGCTTTCTGCTCCAAAGACAACAGTTTTCTCTGGTTCAATCCTGTTCCTTTTGTTTCACAAGTTAATGGTGGGGGAAGCAGCCCCACTCCAGGCAGCGGAGGGATTTGAGTTTCTGGGTCAGCGGGTGATGACTTCCCTTTGCCATGCCTGGCAGGCAGCCTTTGGAGGAGGCTGCCTTAACACTGACATGTTTGGTAACTTGAGGAAGGGATGGAGCAATCCGTTATCTGTTTGCATATCGCTGAGCAAGCCTCATACCCGGAGTGGCCATCTTGAATTGATTGCTCCAGCGACACAAGTCAGAGGCGAGCTCTGTGCCAATCCTGCCTGTCAGCAGATGGCTCCAAATGAGGTCATTGTTTTGACAGTTTCACAAAAGAACCTCAAACAGTCTGGACAAACTCTTACACATGTTGGATCATCCGGAACAGTTGTGAGATTAAAAAATGAACTTGGACCATAACCTTGGGAAGTGGTGAAACGCCACCGAAGTTTCTCTCTTGACTCCTCGCAGCCAGGGAACCCCTGAGCTGGGCTGGAAAAGATTGGTCTAATTCCCCTCCCAGCCTCCTCCAGTTCTGGGTGTTAGAACTGCTTGGGTGGCAGGGATGATCTGATTAGAGGAGGACAATTATCTCAAACCTCACTGATTGTAAGCTCCATTGAGTAGCATCTTGGCAGCCTGGACGCTGATATTCTTGGAACACTCTGTGTTTTTCACCAGTTCCAAGAGTGTATGTGTAGCAAGTCACATGACCCCAAAGTAACATTGGAAATTCATAGAGTTGGAAGCATCCACCGGGACTACTTATCATTTAGGTTGGGAAACTGGGCAGGCATACATCTTTCTGAGTTTTTTGCAGGGGTGACCACTATTACCTGGATTCTACATTCTGCAGCGCTTGACAGCAACACTTGAATCCTTAGCACTGTTCCAGCTTGACTTAGTCCATCAAGCTTGCACCTGAGGGAGGGACATTACCCTGTTTTAGATTTGTGTGCTCATCAGAACTGCAGTCAAAAGTGATCACACTTCCTCCTCCTTGATCCGGCAGAAAGAGCCCTGGGTTTGAAGGATGTCTCCTACCTGTAGTTTTTAGTTCTAGAAACTCACGAAGGCAAAAAGTTGTGTTCTGTGCTTGTATTGGTTTCCTGCAGCTCCCATAACAAAGCATCACAAACTAGAAACTTATTCACTCACAGTTCAGGAGACTAGAAGTCTGAAATCGAGGTTTTGGCAGAGCTGGTTCCTTCTTGGGGGCTCTGAAAGGAGGAGAATCTGTTCCATACCTTCCTTCCGGTGGCTGCCAGAAATCCTTGGTGTTCCTTGGCTTCTGGGGGCATAACTTCAATCTCTGCACCCCTTCATATAGCAGTTGCTTTGTGTTACTTGATATTCGAATTTCTCATCTTATAAGGACACCTGTCACTGAATTAGATCCCATCATAGTCCAGTATGGCCATCTGCAAAGAGTTTATTTCCGAATAAGGTCACATTCACAGGTACTATTGGGGTTAGGACCTGAAGATGTCTTCTGGGAGGAGACCATTCAACCCACTGCAGAGCTGACTCCCGAGTCCATCCCCCGTGCGCCCTCTTGCCACCAGTAGGCCTTTGGCAGATCAAGGATCTTTTAGATCTGAGTTTCTTCATCTGTAGAATGAGGACCCTGAATTAGATGATCTCCAATGTCTTGCCCTCTGGTTGTATGCTCCTGTTCCTGGGTGTTATTGCATGTGTTCTAGGGCATCTTCATCTGCATAGGGATAAATATCAACCCAGGGGGGACCCAATTTTAAATGTGAATTTCTATGTGGAATTTAGAAAAATGATATAGATGAACCTATTTGCAGGGCAGGAATAGAGATGCAGATATAGAGAACGGATGTAGGGATGTGGGTCGGAGAAAGAGGGACTGGAATGAACTGGGAGGTTGGGATGGACGTGTATACACTATCATGTATACACTACGATGTGTGAATATGTACACATGTGTACACACTACCATGTGTATGGACGTGTACACACTGTGATGTGTAAAAGAGATAGCTAGTGAGAACCTGTTGTCCAGCACAGGGAGCTCAGCCTGGTGCTCTGTGGTGACCTAGGGGAGTGCAATGGGGGGAATGGGAGGGAGGTCCAAGAAGGAGGGCTTATATGTATGCATATAGCTGATTCACTTCGTTGTACAGCAGAAACACAACATTGTAAAGCAACTATTACTATTGTTTAAAAAGCAGAGACATTACTTTGCCAAAAAAGGTCCATCTAGTCAAGGCTATGGTTTTTCCAGTGGTCATGTATGGATGTAAGAGTTGGACTGTAAAGAAAGCTGAGCGCTGAAGAATTGATGCTTTTGAACTGTGGTGTTGGAGAAGACTCTTGTGAGTCCCTTGGACTGCAAGGAGATCCAACCAGTCCATCCTAAAGATCACTCTTGAGTATTGATTGGAAGGACTGATGCTGAAGCTGAAACTCCAATACTTTGGCCACCTGATGTGAAGAATTGACTCATTTGAAAAAACCCTGATGCTGGGAAAGATTGAAGGCAGGAGGAGAAGGGGATGACAGAGGATGGGAGGGTTAGATGGCATCACCGACTCAATGGACATGAGTTTGAGTAAACTCCGAGAGTTGGTGATAGACAAAGAGGCCTGGCGTGCTGCAGTCCATGGCGTCGCAAAGAGTTGGACATGACTGAGTGACTGAATTGAACTGAACTGATTATTGTTTAGTAGCTAAGTTATGTCTAACTCTTTTGTGATCCCATGGACTGTAGCCCGCCAGGCTCCTCTGTCCATGGGAATTATCCTGGAAAGGACACTGGAGTGGGGTGCCATTTCCTCCTCCAGGGGATCTTCCTGGCCCAGGGATTGAACCTGCTTCTCCTGCACTGGAAGGAAAATTTTTCACCATTGAGCCAGCTGGGAAGTGCAAAGCATCTATACCCCAATTAAAAAAAAAATAGTTTACTCCCAAACTGCTCAGTATTGGTGAAGTGAGTCTTAAAATGAAAACTATTCAAGTGCTAGGTCTTCAGACCCACATGTGGAATTTCACTAGAGGCATTCACTATACAACATTTCATGGGCCAGTCCACAAATATTTTCATCTTTCTTCTTGGAGTGGAGGGCTTGTAGAAAAACTCCATGATTTTAGAGAGAAGTGCTAGAGGGATGCGACACTCACAGGTGTTCTGGGCACAGGACTTGGCCTTATTGGTGTGCCTGGCGAGGAAGTCAGAACCGCAAGTTCACAACAAAGATGAACCAAAGCCCAGCAGTGCTCTCACTCCAGCTCTTGTGAAGGGTGTCTCTGGTTTTTAACTCTGTATAGTGATGTTCGTTTCATCACTTTAGCTTTTTTCTTATTCCCTTTCATAGCCCAGGGTGGTGAAGCCCCATCTAAAATCTCTTAAAATGACTTCCTCTCCTGCCATCGCTTCCCACTCCTGCTCTCCTCACCAGTGCATTACTGATCATGGGAAATGGAGCAGGACTCCATGGTCATTGTCCCTCATGTCCTCCAGCTGCATTTTTTTTTTCCTGTGGAAAAACCTTGGCCAAAGAAGAAATTTCATCAGAGAAGTGAGAACATGCAGAAATGAAGGAAAACAATCAAAGGAGACCCAATGATAATAGTTTAGTCATTAAGCATAGTTCCTTCTCAAAGGCTATAGATAACATTCTGAGCCATATCCTGTGAGCTGTCTTATAGATACTTACATCCCCACCAGGTGAAGAAGTTAACTACATGATGACCAGACTGTAGCCATGACATAAACTGCCACAATTCCAAGAACTGGCCTCAAGAAATGGAAACAAACTGACCTTGGAACTGATGATTACCTGTACCTAAAACAATCAAGATGATGCTGGTCAGACCACTGATGACGAATCTCAAGATGACTTTCAGAGCTGATTGTGCTGTTTCTGCATGTAGCCCTTTCCCTCAGCCTATAAAAGCTCTAGCCCACTGATTGTCAGTGGGGGGAGTCAGCCTTTGGACAGGCATTGCCGCCCCCTCTCGCCCCACACACACTCATTGCTGGCATCCGAAATAAAGCAGGCTTTCTTTTCCACCAACCTTATTGGCTTTGGAGCGGTGAGGAGTTGAAGCCCACTTCCAGTTACAGTGGCGCCTCACTTATTCTAGGAGCTACTATGTGGGGTGCACATGAGCCAGACCCACTCGTGTGGGGTGCTAGCCACTCAAAAATAAGCATGACACAGATGCTTTCTTCCAGAAACTCACAGCTTAGGAGGAAAAGGTGATGACAGAGGACGAGATGGTTGGATGGCATCACCAAATCGATGGATGTGAGTTTGAGTAAGCTCCGGGAGTTGGTGATGGACAGGGAAGCCTGGCGTGCTGCAGTCCATGGGGTCGCAAAGAGTTGGACACGACCGAGCGACTGAACTGAACTGAAAAGTAGAAAGTCCGGGCACAATATCTAGGTACCAGGATGAAGACAGGCTGAGGCAGCTATGGGAGCACAGAAGACCGGCACCTAACCTGGCCCAGGACCCTGGGAGGCTTCCAGGAGGCCACTGGTGATTTGAGGGGAACGGGAGTCATGGACAGGTTTGTTCAGATGGGGAGGTATTCCAACCAGAGGGGAACCAAGCAGACAAGAGGCAGGACCAGCAAGCTAAGTGTTGCATGTGGCTTGTGACACTGCCACTCCTGCACTGCAAGTCCACAGTTAATGAACCTCTGCGATAGCAGGGAAGTTTGTCTTCTTTCTGCAGCACTTCCTTCAGATTAAGTGTTGTCTTAGAACTGATTGTAAAGGGGAGGCCAGGCCAACTCCCAATCCTGGTGTGATTTACTCTCTGACTCTCATGATTCTCTGAAGTATATGTATCGCATGAAATGGTGATTCGTCTTTCTGGTTCTGAAGACACTGGACAAATAGTGTGGGTTTGCTTCTGATCACGATCATGGGGGCGGTGGATGGGGCAGGCTGGACCTCCAGAGCGCCCCTTGGAGGTTCACTGACTGGAAATAGGGGCAACCTGGGATGGGGGTTGGGGAAACCTTATAATCGTCCACCAATTAAGACTCTGCTCAAGGCCTTTGTCTGCTCGGCCAGCCCGTAGAGGTCAAGCCTGTCCTTGACCCCATCTCCCGGCGGTTAATCCCATCTGGCCAGAAGCCCCCTTCCCTTGAAGAAACTTTAGCTCTTCTGTAAGCTTGTGCTCATCCCAGTCACCCTCTGTGAATCCCTCCAAAATCCTCCAGGAAGAATTAATGACCACATGCCATGATTGATATTCTTTGGTATTTTGTTCACCATCATAATAATAACATCTTACCATTGAGAAAGCTGGGCAAACATTGTGCTTGACATAACTATAACTTTCAGATTAAGTCATTTATTGATCACTCCTCTGTGTTCAATGGGGTGGTTATGGAAAAGGTGGGGGAAATAAAGCATATTTGTAGAGCTTAAAATTTAGCCAAGTTATCAAGCACATTTGCTGGAGATTCACATACTTTAGATACTGATCTCAGAACAGAATCCTTTTTTGTTTGCTTGTTTGGAGGATAATTGCTTTACAATGTTATGTTGGTTTCTGCTGGACATCAACATGAATCAGCCATAGGTATACAGATGTCCACTCCCTCTTGGACCTCCCTCCCACCCAGGACAGAGTCCCTTTTATGGTAGGGTTCTCTCTCAGTGTGGTTTCTTTTTGGAGGGTGGGGCAGTGGGAAGTGGAGTCAATCAAGTATTCCGGGAATGAAGGGCTTTCATCTAGGAATGAAGGGCTTTCATCTAGGAATGAAAGCTTATTGGAGTATTGGAAGAGCTGGTACTGCCAAGGCCTGAAAAGTTACTGCAGAAAATCAAAGAGGTGGCAGCCAGACAGTTGGGGAAGTAGACACTGAGACCTCAGGCTTCTCAAAATCTTCTAGGGAAACTGCTGGAGTTCTTAAGAATTTCTGAAGAAACTCCTACCAGCTGGCTTAGTCTGCAGTAGCAAAATGGGTGATTCACAACACTGGCTGAGGAACAACCAGGAATCTCATCTCTGCCCACGTGTCTGTGGAACTGATCTCTAGAGAAGAATGACCTCTGCTCCTGGCCCACCATGCAGGGCTCACTGGCAAACCTGACATGGAACCGTATAGGGAAGAAGTTCTGGGAATGACAGTTTCTGAATCCTTAGAAGAGTGTGCAGGGTGATAGCTTGTTGACAAAAAGACCAGTCATTCCAGGTGGTTCCCACTTGGGCTTTTGTGCCACTATTCCTTTAAAAAAATTTTTTTATTTTTAATTGGAAGATAATTGATTTACACTATTGCGTTGGTTTCTGCTGTACATCAACATGAATCAACCACAGGTATACATGCACCCCATCCTTCTTGAAACTCCCTCCCACCTCCCACCCCATCCCACCCTTCTAGGTTGTCACAGAGCACCAGGCTGAGCTCCCTGTGCTATATATACAGTGACTTCCCATTACCTATCTATTTTATATATGGTAATGTATATGTTTCAGTGCTTCTGTCTCAATTCATCTCACCCTCTCCTTCCCCACTGCATCCACAAGTCTGTTCTCTATGTCTGTGTCGCCACTGCTGCCCTGCAAATAGGTTCATCAGTACCATCTTTCTAGGTTCCATATATATGCATTAATATACAATATTTGTTTTTCTCTTTCTGACTTACTCCACTCTGTATAATAGGCTCTAGGTTATTTCAGGTAAATGCGACTTACACATGTTCAGCACATCTAGAACATTCCTTTCCCATGTTACTTTTCTGTCTCCAGGGCCATGATCATCCCTGAGAATTCTTCCTTCTTAATCCTATCATCAGGAGGTCCTCATCTACTTGACTTGGGTTTTGCTTAACTCTGAAATGTGGGCCGATTCACTAAGTGGTCACCCATCTTTTCTTCTGTGAGGATGACAGATGCCTTGGAGAGTACATAGTGTTGGTCACATAATTAGGCCCCAGTAAAAGTAAGTTTCTTTCTTCCCTCTATTTAGTGTTTTTGTCCTTCTATTATCCCTGCATCCTTCTACAGGTCACAGCAGCTCAATTTACTTTGGAAACCATCCCTCTCCCATTCTGTATATATCTACCCATGTGATTTGGATGAGGTTGATCACTGACTTACTTCCTTTTTATCCACCCCTCCACCTACTTTGGGTATGGGCATATGACTTGGGTTTGACCAGTGTTTCCCATTTCTCTGGTCCTCATGAGTGGCTGAGAGATGAACACCCAACTCAGATTGGTCCTGTGAGAACTTTGTTGAGTCCATAGAGTAAATAAGTTGAATCTAAGGCTTCCGGACATTCATGCTCCAGGTTAAACTTTCATTCTTGACCCTCAACCAAATGTGATTCTGGCACCAAAACAAGACATTCTGAGAAAGCAAAGCAGAGAATTTCAAATCAAGGGTAATGTAATTGCCATCTGGATTAGGAAAGAGGGCAAGGGAACGCTTAAAGGTTGATCGAGACACAAAGTTCCAGCACCAAGGATCTCTCACGCTCATCTTGAACTTTACCAGAATCTTCCCACAGTCTGTCCCTAAAACTTAAACCACTTGCTTCGATAAAATTTTCTTTACCTCAAATATTGGAGCATAATATAAGTAAAACACATTATATTCACTATCTTTCTCTAATAATTAACAGTATAAGAAAATACCAAGAAATGACTATGCATCTACTAAGAGTATTGGGTGTTTTCCATGTTCAAATGGCATTTAAAAAAAAAATGAGGTATCATTAACATATAACATTAAGTCAGTTTCAGGCATACAATGTAATGATTCAATATTTGTAGTTATTGGAAAATGATCACCATAATAAGTCTACTTAATACCTGTCACAATACAGAGTTACACACTTTTTTTTGTACCCAAAACTTTTAAGATCTATTCTGTTAGCAAATTTCAAATATGCAGTATAGTATGATCAACAATAGTCACCATGTTGTATATTACAACCCCATGACTTACATAGTCTATAACTGGAAGTTTATACATTTTGATGCCCTTCACCCATTTTGCCCACTCCACCACCCTCAACCTCTGGAATTTTTTTAAAATGTGGGTCCTTATTAATTTTTTACATATTATTTCAAGCAAAATGTATTGCAGTTACAGAAGGTCTATAGAAGGCTTGGTGATTTGGTCTGTGAACATAATCTTCATGTCCTATAATATTTTTATTAAAGTTTATTTCAAATAATTAGCCTACAAATCAATTTTTAGAATGCAGGCTTTGAGAATTACTGGATTCTCTAGTTTAGCATTTGTTATCATAGAGGACTTAATGTATATATGCTATGTACTAAAGAATGCAAGTTCAGGGGGGAGAAAAACTATGTAGAAAAGCCAAAATGAGTATGCTTTTAAACTGTGATACTAGAAGTCCAGTGTCTAGCTCAAGAGAGGTGACCCTCTGTGCTGGTCAGACCACACAGAGCATCACAGGAAACAGTTAATTGCAAGGTCAAACCACAATGAGGGGCTCAGCTACAGAGCCAAATGCTAAGGATACTGATAAATTGGAGCACCCTGGAGAAGAGTACTGGTACACTGAGTCCTAGCAAACTCTGACAAATAGTCAAAGGACCAAGGAGCATTTAGCTTGGAACACAGAGGACTTGCAGAGGACATCTGGTCATTCAGCGGGCGAGGGGTTCCCATATTCTCTGTACTTTTGAGGGCAGAACAAAGCCAGTGAGTGGAATGTGGATGAAGACAAAGTGTAGAAGTCTGGAGATGGTCACAGTTGGAGAGGTCAGCCTGACCTGGCTACCAGGAGACTTGGCCAGGCAGTTAAGAGCTCCAGCTGTGAGACTAGATATCTTGGTTGAGATTCTGCTTAATAGATGTGTGACCTTGAGAAGTTGCCTCGTTGGCAAATCAGAACATGCTAGTACCTACCACATAGGGATGGTTATGTGAGTTAACTGAATGCAAAAGTCCTCCGGGGCATAAGAAATAGTAAGCTCAGGGATCACATTTAGCACAGTGCTAGGCACAGTAGGTGCAGGTGTGCAGTTAGTTGTTATTGACTGACTGAATTAATGAATAAATGAATTAAATTGACAGATCATTCCTAAGGTCTCATCCATCTTTGAGTCTGGTGCCTCATCAAAAATAGCAGCATTTTCTTTGTCTTTGATATGTATCAGCTCTATTTTTATATGTTTTAAGAGACATGTATATACTTGGTATTATTTATATGATACATAATCATTTAATATATAAAATATTATATAATACATAATTCATGATTATATACATGTATATACATATATATATCTATATAAACAGTTTAAAAGAAAATCAAGAAATTAAAAAATCAAGAAGCAGGAAAGAAAACACCCATGATCTTATCTACCAGAAAAAATTACTAAGAATTCCTTTGACTCTTTTTCAATGTATTTGCTTATATAGTTGAATCAGATTATCTGTAGTTTTATGTATGTGAGTTGTTTTTTTTTGGCTTAACATCGCATGATAATTTGATTGCTTTTGAAGATGCTTTTCAGTGTTTATTTATTCCTTTGCTACTTCTCTTGAATGCTCACTGAGCACCTACAGTGTGTTCAGGTCCAGAAACAGAGATGAATGGAGGGCTGTTCTTGTGGGTTCGCCAACACAAGAGCTAGATGTTGGGTTCATAACAGCAAATAACTAAATTAAAATTTAAAAATCTGTCTTCACCGTCTTCATGGAAACTCTTGCCCCAAATGTGTATCATCAAAAGTTAATATCTGTTTCTCTTTGCCCTTGGGCTAGAAAACCTTCCCCCAAATAACCAGTTCCCTTGCCCTCAATGATGCTGCCTCTCCCTGTTTCCTCCGGATTGCTGGGAGCTGCCAGCGTGCACACAGAGCTATGAGGCATATTCCCAGACGATGCTTAATTAAATCCTTTAATTATTAGCCAGTTACCACATTTGCAACATTCCCTAGTGCTTAGCGCCAGACTCACTTATGAAGCCAGCCTCCCATTTGCCCAAATTACTGCCTCAATTAGTGCTTTATCAGATTCAGGAAACCTGGAATTCTGAAAAAAAATTTTTTTGACTCATCAGCATTTAGCTTGATATTAAGCAAGTCTTTACACCTTGAAAATGCCCTTTATCCAAACCGACAAGTTAAGCCTAGACTTCAGATTGAATCCAAATATAGCATTAGCTTGATCAAACTCATTGATGAGAGTAGCATTATCAAAGGTAACTGGAAAGTGATTTTTTTTATAGCTTTATTTGCAGACTCAAACCCTTAAGCCACTATGAAATCTCCTGTATTTGTATGTGTGTGTGTGTGTGTGTTTGCCTGTGGAGGTGATTCAAGCTGAAAAGGCAATCATGGAGGAAAGAAGAATAGGAAAAACCTGGAATTGAATTTCTGCTTGGTCACGGGTTGGCAGATGACCTGTCCTTCCGACTCCTCATCTGTAAAACAGGCCTCCTCCCTGGGGGAGTACAAGAATTAAATGAAGCAACGGAAGGGAAAGAGTGAAGGAGCACAGAGAATAGGCAAGAAGTATAGTGGCCAGGAGGGGACAAGAACCTGCACACAGCTCTTGTGTAGGCAAGGCACAGTGCTGCGCATGGGCCGTGTTTCACATCTACCTTTAAAGCAGCTGTATCCTCATCGGGTAGGACAGTGTTGGAGGGCAAGACTGGTCTTAAGATCTTCGTTTCACAGATGAGGAAACAGTCTCAGAACACCTAAGGGGAACCGAAGAGGACAACTGACTCCTCCCCAGCGTTCATGCCCCCAGTAAAATGTTTGAAAACAGCACAGTAGGGCGGGTGAGCCCTGAGTGACCTGGCCTCCTGCTCATGAGAAACCAGCAGCTGAGACCTGGAGCTGGGGCTGCCGGAAGTGAAGGGGGGTGTAGGTTCTTCCAAGAGTCCCCTTTATCCTCCCTCCTCAGAGTCCCCAGGTGCCACAGCAACAACAGCTGCCTGTCCGCATCTAAGATGTGGCAGAAGCAGTGAAATAAAAGGTATTGTCATATGTGAAACAGAGCACCATTCCATGTTCGATGCATGTGACAAGGGCTCAGGGCCGGGGCAATGGGATGATCCAGAAGGATGGGATGGGGAGGGAGGTGGGTGGGGGGTCCGGGAAGGGGAACACATGTAAACCCATGGCTGATTCATGTCAATGTATGGCAAAAACTATTACAATATTGTAAAGTAATTAGCCCCCAACTAAAATAAATAAATTTATTATAAAAAAAAAAAAAAAAAAGGTATTGCATGGGAGGGACTTCCCCTCCCCCCCAACTCGCCGTCCAGCGGTGAAGACTCCGCCTTCCAGGGCAGGGGTGTGGGTGCATGTTTGATTCCTTGTTCGGGAAACTAAGATCCCACAGGCCTCAGCGTGTGGCCAAAAGTTATTTTAAAATTTGGGTTTTTTTTGTTTTTAAAGCTATTTCATAGGAGCAGAGAAAAGATTTGCAATGCTAAGCACAGATAATGTGCTCAGGAATATTTTTTAAATAATGAATTTCATCACGCATGGTCCTATCTCTAAGGTCTTCCCTGATCACTGAATCTGAAACAGCAAACTCCCTAGGTCTTCCCTGGCGGTCCAGTGGTTAAGACTCTGTGCTTCCACTGCAGAGGGTGTGGGTTCAATCCCTGGTGGGGGAACAAGGATCGTGCATGTCACATTGCCAATAAAATAAAAATAAGAAAAATAAAATAGCATACTCCTTCCCTCCCATCTGGGTACTCTCCCCTAGGCCTGCCTGGTCTAATTCTCTCTTTAGTACCTGTTATCCTATTACACACTCAAAGACTTTTTGGTTTATTTGCTTATGGGCTAACTCTTCCCCATCCCCTTTGCTAGAAGGCAAGCTCAACAAGGCTGGGCTTTGCTGTTTTCTCTGCTGTATACCCAGCTCTAGCATTGAGCAAAGGGCATCATAGGTGTTCATTAAATATTTGTTGAATAAATAAATGAGTGTGTGAGCAAGTCTTAGACTCTCCTGAAATTTGCAGGTAATGGAGTCTGCCTTAAGGCTCCTTTATTTATACAAAAATACTTCATTAGGAATCATGGTTCTCTGGATAAGATGATATGGGAGCATTTGCCCAGGCTTGTTGTCAATTATACTCAGAGAAATGGCTCCTTCATTCTGCAGGCATTTCATGAGCACTGTGTAGGTGCCAGGCATGGTGCTCGGTGCTGGGATTTAAAAAACAAAGTGAATAGGACGTGTCTCTGCTTCCAGACTCTTGTGTAGGAAAGACAAGTAAACAGGTCAGGAGGGCAGAATGTGCAGTGATAGGGTCATTCAATCTGCTGAGGGCATCTGAGAAGAGAAGCAGCAACTTCAGCCAGGGGGGTGGGAAAATGGTTTTAGAGAGTGGACAAAGAGGAGAACTGAAGACATTCCAGGCAAAGAAAAGAACTTACAAAGGCAAGACATAGTTAAAGAGAAGGACAGCTGTGTATGGCTGAGCAGGTTGTGCACTGCACAAATCTGGATGTGTATATGGTGGTGAAGGGGCAGGGGGCATTCATATTGCAGTCTATGTGCAATATGGTGGCCCTGTGAGAGGACAAGGCAAATTTGGAAAATAGGGAAATGTAGAGGAGCTGGAAGGTAGAGGGGATTTAATGGAAATGTAAAAAATGGCCAGAGGTTATGATGGGAGGTGATGATGTCAGGATGTGAAGGGCCTTGTAAACAAGGGAAGGAGTTTGAAATTTCCTGTGTAAGTCACTGAGTGCTACTGGGATAAAAACCGGAGACAAGGAGGTTCAAAGGGAAGGGGTGGGATTAGAGCCTAAGGAATGTTCTTAGGCTGAAGGAGCTTTTTGTACGGAGCTGGCAGCTGCACACACAGGGTGAGGGGCACCTATCAGTCAGGTGAGATCTTTAAGTGAAAAAATCAAGGGAAGGGCCCGTAGACTTGAAGGCTGGGGATGAGGATTGATAGTTGGAGCCGATGTAGGGATTAGAGTAGAGTGATGTCCTTGGAACAGAATGAAGAGGGTTTTAGAAAGTCACTTGTGGTCAGCTGTGCTGAATGCAGAAAGATGAGCTCGAATGAGCTGGAGCATGGACGTTGGGACTATTCATTAGGGATTTCACTCATTTGGGGGCCTGATGGGGAAGTCAGACTGGGAGAGGCTGAGCATTGGAGGAGAGAGAAGGAAGAGGAGACAGAGGCAAAGAGACCCCTCAGAACTCAGGGTCTTCCTGGCCCAGCTGGGAAGGACACCTCATCAGCTGGAGTCAGAAGCCTTCAAACTTCTGCCTCTCCTCTCTCCTTGAGCTTTGGGATTATTATTGATATATTCGTCAAATACATTCACTCGTTTGTTCATTCGTTCACAAAATATACCCTTGTGTCCTCTATGCTAGGCTATTGAAAGACATGGCAAAATGGGACAGATACTGTGATTCTTGCCCTCTGGGGGGAGAAGCTGAACCATCAAGACCCCTTCTGACCTTGCACCACGACCTCGTCCTCTGCTCTCATGGAAGCTCTCAGCTTGAGAGAAGCCCTGCATTTTACATGGAGGGGAGACTCAAGGGCAGTTGCCTGGTTGGAAGATGTAGTTGAGGGATTTATCTTATGAGAGCATTTATGTAGCAAATGCACACGTAAATTTTTTTCACCAAAAGTATAGCTTGTATGCTTTACAAAAGTACTTATTTTCATTTCTGTTGAACGTTGATTTGGGGAGGGGTATGATGAAGGGTAGGGCTTCCCCGATGGCTCAGCCAGTAAAGAACCCACCTGCCAATGCAGGAGACCAGGTTTCGACCCTGGATCTCGAAGATCCCCTGGAGAAGGAAATAGAAGCCCAGTATTCTTGCCTGATGAATTCCACAGACAGAGGGGCCTATTGGCCTACAGACCACGGGGCCACAGAGAGAGTAGGGCATGACTTAGTGACTAAACCACCCATGATGGAGTGTGTATAGTGTTAACTTTCTCTCACCATCCCTTGGTACTGTGTTGTCTTAAACTCACTTATCCATCTTCAGACTTCATCATCGACCATTTAGATTTTACACGCCTGTTCTCACAATTCTTGTTCTTGTATTTTAGCACAATCTCTGGTCCCTATACCCTCCATTCCCACCACTTTCTCACCTCCCTTTTGGCATCTTCCTTCCTTAAATGTTGGTGTTCCACCCTTAATAGTCTTCTCTTCCATTTCATAAACTTTTCCTGCCTTCTCTCCCCCCATCCCGTATCTTGTCTATATTTGAGTGACTCCCTATATCGAGGGCATCTCTCTCTCGCCTGAGTTTCAGGTCCCTGTCATCAATTGCTTCTTAATATCTCATCTGGAAGGCCTGCTGCCACTTCAAACCTCATAAGATATCAATCTCTGGCCCAAGCAGAACTCATTTCTCTTATTGAAACTTAACTTTCTCATCAGTTCCATTCTTAGTGAACTAACTGCCAGTTCCCAAGCACCCAAGCTGGAAACCTGGGCTAGTTCCTGACACGCCCCTTCTCTGAAGTCTACCTGAGTAACCTTGTTATTAATCCCTGTACTAACCCTCTCTCAGCCTCCTGCTGAAACCACCTTGCTTTGGGTCCTCAATCCTGGCCTGGATGGCTGGGTTGGCCTCTACAGTGGTTTCCTGGCTCCCACCTAATTCTTCCTCTATGAGCTTCTGGAGTCGCCTGGTATAACACTCACCCCATCTGACTTCTCTTGGCTTAAACGCCTCCCTGGGCTCAGCCGCCTTTGTTAGCCAGCCCTGCGGCTCTTCCACAGCCTGGACTCCCCCATCCAGCCTTGTGGATGGCCGCTCCATCTCCCTCTCTGTGTTCACCCTCTGCCGTCCTCACCCTCAGCTCCCCAAAGGTGAACCACAAGCTGGGCTCACCGCTTTGCCTTCAAGTAGCCGCTCTCCCCACCTGGGATGCATTGTCAGCATCATCCCTCCTGAACATCCCTACTTTCCTTCCTTCAGGAATCACCCTTCAGTATCCCAAGAAGATGATCACAACCCTCCACCTGGCCTGACTACAGGTGTTCCCCTCCTAGGTTGGGTTGCAGATACATCAAGGGCACAAGTTTTGCCCTCTTCACTTTCATCGAACATATTTTTGGCAGTCCATTCAATAAAAATTGAATGAACAAATGTGTATTTCCTTGTTCAGGAGCCAGATTTGTAGATAAGCTTGGGCAGATGATGCCTGTCTCTAGACATCAGACTCCACATGGAAATGGACTGGATTCAAGCATTTTTCACCTCCCTTCTAGCTTTGACTGTATAGGAACTGATTCCAAAGGATTCTGTATTCAAGAAAAAGAAATATTTTTCTTTTTTAGAGGTTTGCAATCTTAAGTTGGAGCTTAAACTGACATGGATTTAAAGTAAACATTATGGCAACCGGCAGAAAAAGACAATACCTTGAAGAGAAAATGACTTGTTTTTTTAATTAAGGCGTATCCCATGGCTCTATTTTTCTGAGCCCTTTACTCGTAAATCATCATTTATAAGGGGATCTTGGAAATGGATACAGTTTTCACTGGCGAGACAGTGATGGGGGAGAGGGGGATGAGTAAGTGGAAAGGATGACTGTTTCCAACCGGCAGCCAGCCTTGACTATATTTTCAAGGGCCCCCTCTGATGGTTGCCCACCCTCCCACCCTTCTACCCATGGCAGTGAGTCAGCAAAGATAGGGGCAGGGGTGTAGAGTGTTGGGACATGCCCCCTGGTGGCTGATTGACACTGCCCCTTGGAAGGTGAACAACGTGGAGATTAATTCCTGCTCCAACTCACAACTGTGTGGGATACGCAACTCTGCCCCACGCTCTCCTTTGGCGGCAGCACTGTTCTATTTCACCAGTGGAGGAAGACGGATAAATAACTAGGCAATCGGTCGCTCCCGGCTGTGATGGAGGGAGTGGGAGCCCGGGCAACAGGCCTGATAGGGAGGCGTTATTAGTTATGTGCGAAGGACTCACAGCACCTTAAAATGATGAACTGGAGGGGAAGGTTGAGATCAGACTGAAAAGTTCCAAGGCTGAAAATCACCATTGTTCTCTTCCCAGCTGTCTTGACCAACACATTTTTGGGCTCTTTGTCCTGGTCTAGCCTCACAGTTTATTGCACCTTATCCATGAGGTCTGTCTTCTGCCTGACACGTTCTGTAGTCTTTGGAGCTGCTGACATTAGTGTCTCATCACCCCATATGGCCCAAAGCCTGGGTTACAGAAGCAGGAATACCAAATCACACTGTGGGACACCCTCACTTTAAAAGGAGACTTTCCAGGGAAGCCCCCAAGTCCATGAGGTACTCTTTCCATGTAAAGCCCCAGTCCATGATGCTGTTTCTGACCATGATTCTTTTCTCATTGCAACAATTTATTTTTTCTCTGTAGTGAGTGAACGATCTAAAAAGTATACATTTAAAATATTTACTTTCACATGATAATATTGCATTTTCTGAAGATTATCAGAAATGATTATTTGTTGACCAGGTACAACCGTGAGGTTTTCTGTAATCCACTTGCAGTGAACTATTCCCTTTTTTTCAGTGGACATCAGTAACAGCTGTATCAGGGCTCCCATCTTGACGGGCTCACCATGCAGTTGAGGCAGGTGTGTACACTTCCTCATTATCTGAGGACAGTTGGTTCTAGAAAACTAAAACTGCTTTAAACCAAGACCAAAATTGTCATATTACATAGTGGGAAATAAGGAATTTAAAAGTCATGAAAGTAGGTTTATTTAGAGTGAGTAAAATCCAGGTTATTGTGCAGCACTGTGCTGACTTTCTAGTATGAACAAGCAACGAAATATTGGGGCATTTGAGGCATGATTTTTTTCTGACAAAACTGTCTTGTACTACCAACCAACACCTTGGCCTTCATGGATGACCTTCACAGTGCTAGATCACAAGGAAACTTGTTTTGGCAAAAATGTAAAAGGCCATATTTCTTTCCTCCTAGAATCCTTTCCATCCTTGGCTCTTTAAACCTCCCATTGTGTCATTATTCTAGACTATTTTTTCCTTCATTTGTTACTGGTCCTATTCTACCCTCTCCTTACTGATCAGTAATGATGGCTCTGGTTTGAGCTATTTTAATTTAATCATAATTTCGGCCTTCTCTATACATGATAATGCAACCATTTATTTTTCTGATTTTATAAATAGTCCATTTGTCAGCTTGTTCCTGAATATTTTTGTGTTCTGGTAACTTTTCCTTACCCTAAGAAACCTCATAAGACAGAGAAACTAAATACCAAATGTCTTCCCTGCAAAATGAATGAAACCCCAGAGGTGGCTAATTGTCAAGTGAGAGGTCCAGATGTTTGTGGTCTAGGTTTACAGGAGCAGATTTGTGTAGCATAATTCCTATCATGCTAGAGTCTTCAGAACACTATGCCATGCCTTATCGACCAGGCCCTCATAATTCCCTGCAAGGTCAGAGATAATGGGCCCATTTTACAGATGAGCCACTCAAAGACACATACATGCTGGTTAAGACTGGGGCTGGGACTCCAACTAGGTCTCTTCCTTTTCAGAATATTGAGAGATCCCGGGAGGAGGGAAGGAACTTAGGTGAGCAGAGAAAATGGGGGAATTCTAGGTGAGGGGCCTTTGGTGGAAATAAGCTTGGAATACATCAAATGATGAAAAATTCAAACAAAATAGTAAAGGTGGAATATGTAAAAGGGACTTTGAACTTTGTATGTCAGATGACTGGGCTCATGGTATTTCATGGAAGAATCTGGGCGAGCAGCTGAGACATTGCCTTATCTCTACTTCCCAGACTGTGGGGAGCTCCATTGTCCCTGGCTCTTATCGCTTATAACATAGGCTTGGCAAACTCTTGAAGTTAAATGGAAAATAGTCTTTTTATCCTGCAGCAACCAGCCTGCCAGATAGGATCTAGATAAGGCACCCAGGATCTTTCACCGTGCTTTGCGCACAGCAAATGGTTTTTGGTAATAAAAACCATCAATGTAGAAAGAACTTAGAAAAGAAAAAAATCTTTCAAATTGTTATTTTTCCCTGAGGTCTTAGAGGAAGAAAGAAAGTTTACTTAAAGGAGAACACTTTTCCATAGATGCTAGCAGCTGGTAATTCGGGCCTGTAAAATGGTATTCCAATGACAACCTGCCCCAAATGTCTTGAAAATCACTTCTGACCCAGGGAACAGACTCCAGGAAGCCACTGTTGATATATTTAAATGAATCCAGCTGGATCACTCTAATGTATTGATTCTGGGGATGTGGAAGGGACCCTGGGGACAAGGCTTGAAGTCGATCCAATGCATTTTGAATAAAAGTTTATTTTATTGCTACTTTTATTAAAAGCCTTAAGATCAACCTGCTGCTGTGGGAATGCACTGACGTCTGGGGTGATGAGTTCTGGATCCGGCTGGTGCCTCCATCAGTGGGTTGAGCAGGGACCCTCCTCAGGTGTGGGCTGCTAGCAAGCGCTTCCCTTGCAATGCCCTGGGTTGGGAAGAACTGGGCACAGCTCAAGTGTGTGATCGTTTTCACGAACATCCCTTAAAAGTTGTGGCTTCTGGAAACCTCAGCAAGAGCTCACAGTCACTTCATTTCTACTTGACCACAGAAGGCTGGATGGGACCCAGTCTCCTCCCCAGCTGGCCTTGCCCTCTGTCGACCACCATCATTCCTCTGGCCTCCTGTGCTCCCGGGGCTCAGCCCTCAGCTGCTCTCAGTGTCCCAGAGGGGTCTAGACTTCCTTCAGGAGCCTGCAGCCAGGCCAGGCAGCTGTGCTTAGCCCTCTGCTTACCAGTTTGGGGCTGGGATAGGGCCTGAACTTAGTCCTGTCCTCATGTGCCACGTGGGCCCCTCTTGATGGCTCGGCTTTTCTTCTCTGTGGAGCACTCTCAGACTTTGGTGATGGTAGGAGCACAAGGGTAAGCCTTGTCTTTCTCAATTAGCAAAGAATAACACCCCCCAAATGCAAACAACTCAACCCACTATGGACAGACCACTGACATGTGATGAATATGAGGCTTCCGGTGCTCATGAGCCAACAACAAGCTGAGAAAAAACAGAGCCAGGAGAGAGGCAAATAATTTATGAAGACAAAGATGGCCTTTGTGCAGCCCCGAGCAAGCCAAGTGGGAAACCATTGCCGATGAGTTGTCCAGAACAGGAACATCACCCAGACCCGTCTGCCCAAGTCCTCCACTGTGGATTAATCTTTAGCAAAGGAGTGAGGTCTTGATGCCACTGGGATTCAGAAGAACTTAATGATTTCGTCTGTTTTTCTGATGCCTGGGCTCTGGTTTGAAGGACCCTATTGTGATGGATCCCCATGGAAAGTGAGGGGAGCTACCCTTAAAAATGCCTGTTGCAGTCTCAAAGGACACCACCAAACCACAGTGGAGTACAAAACATTATACTCAACGCCTTGACTCAGCCACTTCGTCCATGTGAAACCCAGGTGACCTTGTGTGGTGATTGAGATAGCCTTGTCTTAACAGAGACATGTTGTAGGATTAAGAGCTATGATTTCTTCCTCAACCTTCCATTCTTGAATTTGGTGAAAGTGAAAGTCGCTCAGTCGTGTCCGACTCTTTGCGACCCCATGGACTTTACAGTCCATGGAATTCTCCAGGCTGGAATGCCAGAGTGGATAGCCTTTCCCTTCTCCAGGGGATCTTCCCAACCCCGGGATCAAACCCAGGTCTCCCGCATTGCAGGTGGATTCTTTACCGGCTGAGCCATAAGGGAAGCCCAAGAATACTGGAATGGGTAGCCTATCCCTTTTTCAGGGGATCTTCCTGACCCAGGAATCAAACCCAGTTTCCTGCATTGCAGGCGGATTCATTACCAGCTGAGCTGTCAGGGAAGCCCTGAATTTGGTGACCAGAAAGGAATTTTCAGAGGTTATATTGCCCATGGTTCTTTAGTGTAAGTAGAAATCATGACTTTAGGGATAAACATTTATTGAATCCCTACCATGTGGTAAAGACTGTGCTGGGTGTGAAATGGCTGCTCCTTTCTGAGGACTGAATAGTCTATTGAAGGAGACATGTGCAAACAATTACAATGTTTTGTGACAAAGGTTATCATAGATCTAGGACCAATCCAAGCAGATACTTGTCTCCTCTTTTTTTTTTTTCTCTCAAATTCTCTGGCCAAAGAAATTGCTACACTCCTCCTTGGGAATGCACTGGGGTAGCAGGCCCTGAAGGTTTCATGTCTACTGGGCTAATTCCTAGGCTTTCTGCCTGTGGCTGGCAGGTTTATGGATTGAATTTGGCTCCTCACCAGGACAACATACCTTCCAGCTCTCTTGACATTTTCCTTGTCACACTGGACCAGATGAGAGGATATGGATGGACTTTATGGACCCACTCACAGCTCACCTGGGGGGATGAGGCAAAGCTGACTTGGTCATCTGTGACACTTACAATGAAGGCCCAAGGGGTTTTGCCTCCACCTGGCACATTGCTGTTCCTAATTCAGTGGTCACCTTTAGCTTTTTTCTTAATACCTTGAAAAAAGTTCTTGAGTCCCTCTAGTCTATAGAAGAAACTTTGTTGCTGAAGGGGAAAAAAGAGTTTCTGGTTTCACTGGTCTGCATGGAATTTTGTGGTCAGATTTGCCTCAGTTCATTTTTCTTTGCTTTGTGTCATTTTGAAAGCAGTCCCAAGTGAAACCCTGCTAAGATACCAGTCAACACCTCCAGCCTTGACTGAAACAGGAGGGCATTTGCCAAGCTCAGCCCGCTCTAGGAGATAGATCTTGGTCAAAACCAGGAACTGTGCAGCAACAAAGCACAGCCCATCCTGATTCTTGGCCACCTCTCCATAGGTGCTCATTGGCACTTCCGTAATTGTGCTGAATGGGATCAGAGTGATTCAACACCCTTTCTCTTGTCAACCTACTAAAGGTATTTATTTGTGGTATTGCTGTATTGGAAGGGGGAATCACATCTAACATTCTACAGAAAGCCTTCCAAAAATAAAGGCCAAAGAACATTCCATGGAGCACCAGGTCATTCTCTCAGCTCCCAGAGGATATGTCTGTAGTTACCCTTTAATCACGAATGACTGTGGGTAATTCAGGTCACTAGTGAGGTCTTCACATTCATAATTTCCACTGCATCTCTTGATATTGAGTGGGAAGCAGCTCTTAATTGTCACATGCAAGTTTTCCCCAAGTAACAATTTTGTCAGGGATTCAGTTGATTGTTTCCCTAACAAAAAGCCTAAATGTTATTTCTGAAGATATTGGAGAATATTAAGATTTCCCTCTAGAAATCTGAGAAGCCTGTCTTAATTGACACAAGCAAAATATCTGCCACTGGGGATTTGTAGCTTCAGCTTGGAGCGAATGAAAAGCTATCTTTGGTGCAAAAATTTCCTTTTTAGTGAATAGTTCAATTCACATTCAATAGTCAGAAGCTAGAATTCCTGGGGGATGGTTTCATCTTAGATTTTTAATTGATTCTTTTTTTCCTGCCTAGAAATGTTTGTGAGATTTTTTTGTTTAAGGGAAATAACACCGTGAATCTTCCTAATACTGCTTCTTTGAGGGCAAGTTAAAAGTGCTATGCAAGCATTTACATGCTACAGACTTTATGAGTTAGAACATTTTAGAGCATTAATTTTTACCGAGGCTAATTAGATATCATTGGGTCAACTATAAAGCAAGTTCAGAGGCTATCCTATTTACCAGGAAAACAAATCTTTGACCAAATAAAGTGCTTAGGACAATGATTTGAAAGAGAGATACTGCCACTGTCCCTGCCCAAATTCAATTGGAAAAAATTCTACTTTGATAAATATCAAATATTGGGGTTCTGTATAGGGCTTAACTTTAAAGGGGGTTGCTTAACATGTTTAGTAAAATCATTCTCTGTGCAGTATTACTTTCATCCTTCTGAATTTTTTCAATCACATGTTTTCTCTTTTAAAGCATGTATATCCGTTTTCAAAAATATATAAAATGGGATACACTGGAACTGGATCTTATACTCTCTGTAATACCCAGCCCTCTTACCCAGTTCACCTGGCTTGGGAAATATGGCTTAAGTCAGGTAGCCATATTTGACAGCAGGAAAATGGGTGTGTTTACAGATTGCACTTTGCTAACAGGAGTGCCAAGCTTCAAGAAAAGGAAGAGGAAGTGTTTCTCCTTACAAAGAGATCACTATCACCTGACAGTTTTATTCACTGGTAAATCAGCAAGATATAATTCTAAGAACCATCTATACCAAAGAGTTTTATGTCCTCAAAGTTGTAACCTTTGGCAAGGACTTGCTCACCCCAAAGATACAGTCATTTCTTTTTGATAATTTTCTCTTGTACTATGTCACTAAAATGCCACAGCACAGCTCCTGGATGATACACTAGATTTTAGGGGACCCACCAGGAAGCATAAAGAGTCAAATTGGATGGATGAGGTGGTCACCAGCCTGCATAAAAAGTTTTAATTGAAAATATATGGAGGCAAATTTTCCTCTAGATTTATTAACTGGTTCTGAAGAACTTAACGCTGAAAAAGTTAATTCATTCTTCTAATCACTGCTTATTGAAACTCTTCCTCAGGTGAGTAAGTTCTCCTTAGCTACTCTCTCTTTATGTTATTCAATTAAATATATTTTGCCTCTTAGCCAACATTACTCATTGATTTAGAGCAACGGTTTCATGTCAGTCACTCCAATGAAAATTGAACTATGGCTTGAAAGGTCTCAAATCTTTCCTTAAGCTGCCATATTTAAAACTCAGGATCCAGAAATTTTGCTTGCATTCCATAATATTTGGGAGGTTGACCACAGTCTGCAGTTATTCTGGGCTATTTTTAGAACACAGGCTTATGCCAGCACATTATTTACATTGGTCAAATTAGCTGGCTACTTGCCAGGTGGTCTTTTTCTTTTCTGAAATGCTGACACCACCTTAATTCTGCTGCTCTGACAAATGCCTAGATTTCTTAGGGGTGGGGCACACATGCTATATAACTGCAAAAGAACAGTAATTATCTCAAGCATCTGCTTATATAATCCATTCCCTTTTCTCAGAAAGAGCCACAAATAAAAGCAGAACTTTTTAAAAAATCCTTTTTTTTTTTTTCAAATGATAGTAAACATGTTGCCAGACTCCTGGGGTGCCAAGTAGGTTCAGATAACCAAAACACAGAATGAATTCTGGAAGACCATATGGATGTCAAATGCAACACCATTCCCTTTGTTTCCATGGGACTAGGTTCATATTGATAGTTTGCTTTAATTTTCTCGCTTGTAAAATATGCTGGTGAGACCGTGGGCCTGTTTGAAATGTAGGGAGGGAGACAAGATTTCCAAACTCGTGGAGTGAAATGAGATGGGGCTTGTGAAAGCATAATACCCAGAGCGGAGAAATGGCTCTGTAACATTTTCTAGCTGACCAAGTGTTTTAAATATCAAACTGGGAACATTACCCAAAGTTTCAACACATTTCAGTGTATTATACACTACATGCCATTATTAGTCATTTCAGAACAGCTTGAAAAATTGCACAAAGTTTAGTGGATGACCCAGTCTCGTTAGAGCAATAATATAGCTGAAAAAATTCCTCCTCGCTTCCATGTGAGAACCTTCTTACACTTTATAAATTTGACTTTGTTAATCCTTGCAGTTTCATTGCCTGGTTGACACGTTTTCCAGTCTTTCAGATGTCTCTCTTTTTTCCTTACGTAAGTATGCAATAGCAAGGCCTCCATTTCAAAAAATGGATGCAGTCCTTGACTTTTACCCATTCTAATATGATCATTAAGTAACCCTGGAGGAAAAGGGAGCACTTTGAACAAGAGATGTGAAGCAGATGTAGCTTCAGAAGTAACATTTAAAAATGTGCATTGGATATGACGTCTTTTCACATTTCAGAAATTGCCAACACAGTGGATTGTTTAAAATATATGAAGTGAGATTTAGCAGCTGGGGAACACTTGTTTATCTACTTCGTAGTGTTAAATCCCAATAAATGTTTTGAACAACGAACTGGTATGTAACATTATTAAATAACTCTTTCTATGAAACGAAACTTGTTAGATCTCATGGTACAGCTGAGTTTTGTACTATCAAAGGATTATGGGCCACATGTTAATCCGGGATAACATATAATCACATAATTGTTATAGCTGTATTTCAGAAGTTGTTAACTTTAGTATGCAACTTTATTTTCTACATTATGGTAAGATTTGCTTTTTGGGCTTCCCTGGTGGCTCAGTGGTAAAGAATCTGCCCGCCAATGCAGGAGATGTGGTTTCGATCCCTGGGTCAGGAAGATCCCCTGGGGAAGGAAATGGCAACCCACTCCAGTATTCTTGCCTGGGAAATCCCACAGACAGAAGATCCTGATGGGCTACAGTCCATGGGGGTCACAAAAGACTTAGACATGATTTAGTAACTAAACACCTGGAGGAGGGCATAGCAACCCACTCCAGTGTTCTTGCCTAGACAATCCCCACGGACAGAGGAGCCTGGTGGGTTACAGTCTATAGGGTTGCAAAGAGTTGGACACAACTGAGTGACTTAGCACAGCACAGCAACTAAACAACAAGATACGTTTTATAGCCAGAAGTGGGGCCAATCAGAGTCTCAGATTTTGGAGTAGACCTACTTGTTTTGGTCAAATCATCCTCTGAGGGAAATAATCAGAATGCCTAGTTTATGTTTTGTGATCAAAACTGCCTATTTGGTTGATCAGATGTCCATTTTCATCTTGTTGGGTTGACTTGTAAGATACCATTGTAGAATAGTGTTCTGGATTTCAGTTCTACCAGAGACCACAGCAAGATTCTACTGATCTGACTCATCTCAATTCAGATGCAGGCCCTCATGTGGCGGTAAAAACTGGTGTTGCTAGTCCACCCCCCACCCCCCCCGCCCCCACCACCGGCTCTTACACAGAGATTATGAAAATCTCCTCCCCTGGAGCCTATTACATAATGTGGGCACTATTACCCTAAAAATTGATTGAAGATAAAAAACCATTACAGCTACTAATATCAACAGCAGGTATGAAGCTCATGTCACAAAATCTGGGGTGAGAAATACAACTTTCTCTTTCTTTTTTTAAAAAAAACTTTACATTTTACATTGGAATGTAGCAATTAACAATGTTGTGATGGTCTGATGTGGACAGCAAAGGGTCTCAGCCATACATATTTATGAGATATAAGTTCTTCATTTTTCTCATTCTGGATTTTGTCTAAGGAGATAGAAGGGGGCTGATGAAGTGTCCCAGGGGTGTAGGTGGGCATATCCAGTGCTGGATGCCATCTCTCTCATAGGCCCCTGCTGATTCCTTCCTCATTCAGGCTGGCTCTTAGTTACTGGCCAATATAGACCTCTTCTCCTTTACTGATATTCCCATCTGCAAGGCCACTTCAGGTCCTGTAGCTCTTTGTTGCTTTCATACCTCACATTAACCATTTTGTGGTTACAAAAGCATTTGAGGAATAGAAAATCTGTGAAGCTAAGTCACCATCTACCTGAAGGTTCCTTGCTGCCCTGTCTTTCCTTCTAAGCCTATATGTGGGGAATGAGTCATGTGTGTCTCCTCGTCTTGAGTCCCACAAACCGAGGATTGATTCCTTCCTAGGACTGGAGTTTGGGGGATGGAAGAGGAGGAAGTAAGGGTCTTTATCCTGAGTGCTTTTGGCTTTTACCATTATATCTGACTCTCCTGGCTTCCAGAAAGTCTTTCTCTATTCTTGGGGATATTGTATTCTTGTTTGTTGTTTAGTTGCCAAGCCATGTCTGACTTTTTGCGACCCCATGGACTGCAGCCCTCCAGGTTCCTCTGTCCATGGGATTTCCCAGGCAAGGGGAGTGGAGTGGGGTGCCATTTCCTTCTCATGAAGTATTCTCTTAAATCTCTCAAGATTAACCATCTTCCTTCCTCAAATTATCTAAGCTTTTGAAGGGAAAGACAATGGAGAATGAGAAAAGGAAATTCTGAGGGAAAACATTGTTAGCTATTTCAAAACATTAAAATAGTACACATTTATGGACTGCTTGTAAGCCAGGCTCTGTGTTTACAAATAATATTTCATCCTATTTTCAACACCTTGTAATGTAGGGTCTTTAGCTTTATATATATACAGAAATCTAAGCCCAGAAAGGTTAGATAACTTGTGTAAAAACCAGTAAGCAGGAACAATGAGATATGAACCAGACTTTTCTGACTCCAGAGCCACAAATGTATCCCCTAAAACAGTGGAACCCTAGAGATTCTGATATGATTGATTAGGATGAAGCTGAGACATCAGGACTTTTTTTAAGTTTCTCAAGTGCTTCTGTTCAGTCAGAATTGGGAACCTTGAACCTAAATGCTATGCCCCACAAATACAAGCACCATTTCAGAGAAAGTGTACCTTATTTGGGGCTTCCTAGGTGGCGCTAATGGTAAAGAACCTGCCTGCCAGTGCAGGAGACGTAAGAGATGTGAGTTCGATCTCTGGGTCAGGAAGATCCCCTGGGGGAGGGCATGGCACCCCACTCTAGTATTCTTGCCTGGAGAATCCCATGGACAGAGGAGCCTGGGGGGCTACCGTCCATAGAGTCGCAAAGAGTCGGACACGACTGAAGCGACTTAGCACAGTACAGCACAGCACACAGCTTTCTTGGAAGTGTCTAGTAGAGACGGATCTTTGGTTTTTATTCCTTCTTGTCTTTGAAAGGTGAAACCATAGCCAGAGGAATAATTTGCATCATTGAAATATTGAGCCAAAAAATATATGCTTTACTTCATATCTTTTTGTGGCCAAAATGATTTCTGAAGGTTCATAGGTTAAGATGGACCCCTGGTCATCTTGGAATTCAATGGTAAAGAAAATTCTTTGAGGATAAATATTTAGATTAAATGATTAAGCTCTTCAAACACACAGAGAGAGGCCAAAGAACAGGCTCAATGATGTTGCTTGGAAAATTTAGTTGCAAAAAACCCTTTCTTTAGAATATTTTCTGAAGGGGTAGGGGAGTGGGAGGGCTATTTTTATAACTTCCAATGAAACTCATAAATGATATTTTTCCAAAAAGACTAATTTCATAGGAGGCCAGAGAAGTCAGTAAAGGCCTTAAATAAGTTGAACTTCTTTAGTTTTCACTTGAAAGCCATTCTCAATTGTAGTCCTTGTTAAAAGTTAAGCTGGGAAACGTCTCTGAGGAGAAATTCAAGCTTTACGTCCAGCTTGGACTGGTCATGAATGGTGATTATCTGACTGTAATTCAAATCATATGGGCTACCCTTGTTTTCTGCCCACTCAAGATTATTTTTCCCCTTTTAAATTGAGCAAAATAGTCCTTGGCTTCAGGCAGACCTGTTCACATAAAGACATGAAATGAGATGGTCTTCCAAGACCTCAGACTGCAAACCAAATTTGTAAGTCTCCGGCAAACACGAGGGCCAGTACGAACATATCCATCATGAGCTCGATAATCTTCAATGCAGCCTTCCCCTAGTGGTTCATGAATGAATACATTTCAAAACTTGAAAATAAAATTGTCAGAAAAGTACAAATGTGGGCAAAAGAGAGTCATGTACTTTATTTATATTCTAGTAGCAGAGACTCACTTTCTATGCAGATGGGCCTACTTACGCTTTTGTCTCTGAACAGCTGAGTGAAGCGTGAACAACCGCCATGTCTCTAGGAATATTTCCCAGCATCTCAGTGCTGGATGTCATTGTGGACCACATGTGTAGATTCCTGGTTTTCCTTGTGTGAAGGTTCTTTGTGTGTTTTTGCTATCCTTTAAGGCAGAACTTTAGACCAAGTGAGGCAATATGGCCTGGTAGGGAGGGTTTGTCATCAAGAGTTACCACACGGGGGTGGAGGTTCCACACCATCACTTACTGATAGTGCTGTTAGAAAACCTGTATATGATTTGAGTCTCAATTTCTGCATCTGTAAAATAGGAAACAGCAATATGTACCTCCCAGGGTCACTGTGAGGTTAAAATAAGTCTATAAGCACAGTATACAGAGCATCAGAGAAACACCAGCTATTGCTATTGTCAGAGGTTAATAGGAGGATGCTGAAGACGGTAAAGGAAATAAAAATGTGCCTTGAAAATGGAAGAGTGAGGTAAATACCCCCAGCCTCCTCCTTGCTCTGCACAGGTGCAAAGCCACCACAAGACGCATCAATTCCTTGACCTTCTGTGCTTTCCTTTTCATTGGCCTTGCAATGTGCTATGTTTTCAGAATTATCTTCACTGATACGTACCAGATTCCTTTAAAGGGTCCTCATACCCTACTCCAGTACTCTTGCCTGGGAAACCCCATGGACGGAGGAGCCTGGGACGCTGTAGCCCATGGGGTCGCGAAGAGTCGGACACGACTGAGCGACTTCACTTTCAGTTTTCACTTTCATGCGCTGGAGGAGGAAATGGCAACCCACTCCAGTATTCTTGCCTGGAGAATCCCAGGGATGGAGGAGCCTGGTGGGATGCCGTCTATGGGGTCGCACAGAGTCGGACACAACTGACGCGGCTTAGCAGCAGCAGCAGCAGCAGAAGCAATGTTCTACAAGTTTTAAGACCATGTTCTAAAAATATAGAATTCCCTCTGGCTTGTTTATGATGGATCAACTGGACTTCTAGAAGTTGCCTCTAGCCATATTTTGTATTCATTCCCTATCAGTTGGTCAGCCTAAGGCCCTCTGCAGCTTATCTCCCTGTCTGTCTCTGTTTTGTGTGTCTGTGTGAGACACATTTATTCAGGTGTTTGTCCTCATGCCCTTGTTTATTATCCTCATACGTTTATTTGGTCAAATCAACAGAGCGATAACTAGAGTAGATCTTTTGGATGGTCCTTTATACTGCATTTTAAATAAGATATTGTAAAGTATGGGGTTAATTTAAAAACTCACCTATGTGGCAACATTTTCTTCTGACAGTTTGCCCCAGTCTGCACGGGACAGCTATTGCTGAAGCAATGGGAATGTCATGCAATTGCTGCCTTTCAGATATTGGGGTGCAAAATGCCCCTCTTGAGCTGTGGAAGGAAAAGAGAAGAAAACAAATAAAAATAATGACAACAACAAATTATAACATCATCAGGCACCATTCAGACAGTTTAGAGCGGCCTGACTTGTAAAGGTCTTAAACTCAAGGCTTTCCCCACGTTAAACATTAAATTCCTTGTCTCCTTTGGAATCACGATGGAGCCGGGAAGCAGAAGAGTCAACAACAATTAGGTGGAAGAAATCCCTCCATTATTTCTGGGATACTTCCTGTGACTGTTTTAACAGTGTTAACAAAATGTCAAGCCACAACAGAGCCTCAAGTGGTGTTTCTTGAGCAATTTTGAGGAGGGGAAGAAGCACATGGCTTAAAGCAAAAGGTTTTACAGAAAAGGGCTTCCTTGGGAGGCATTTTACCTATTTCAGGTCACTAGGGCACCCTAGGAGACACCAGATTTCTTTCAGAGTGTTAATCCACGTGCCTGGGTGTCTCCCACATTCTTTAACTTACCCCTAAAGGAATGCTTGCATGGAATCTCTAGGATTTTCCAAAATGAATCCCAAGGCCCTGTGGATAATCAGAGACCCGGGCACTCAGCAGAACAAATTTATCTCTTAATTCCTCTGCTGTAGAGTCAGCAATGGCCACATACAACCTTGGGGCTGTGGGTGAGGGTTTTCAAAAAATCTAATTTAGCACAATGGACACATTCCAAAGAAAGAGCAAACATGCCTGGGTCGTGTTTGTTTTTACAAAGGGAGCCCTGATTTTGTTAAGGATGACAACTGAGGCATCTGCAACTATAAGCAACATTTTTGTGCCTTGTTCCAACCAAAATTTTCCAACAAATTTTAATGTAATTTGCTCCCCTTGCAATGAGAAAAATCTGCTTCCAGGATGAGAAGTCAGATTTCAGCAAAGAATAACAATCTCTTTGCAACTCACTTACAAGTAATTGAGAAGTGGGTTTTTGTACTGCAAATACTTAGTGTAATGCAGTGCTGTGTAGGGGATGCCAGGCTTGGGCAGGTGAGTGTGGCCCTCAGGCATCTCCTGGAAGAGTCTCCTGCCACATTTCTGCAGGCCAGTGTTAGCCAGGCTTCTGATGAGGCTGCTTGTAGCAGGTACATCACCCATCTGCAGGGAGGAAAAAGCTCTGCTCCTTTGAAATAAATGGATGGAACCCATCATCACCATTTCCACTTGGGCTTTTTGCACATCCTCAGGTAAACACGAGTCTTTCCAATTGAAAATACTATCAATTGTGACCGCAGAGGAAAAGTGGAGAAGGTATTCTACTAACTTAAATTTCAGAGCTTGAAATAACACCAGATAATGCTTAAAGTGGAAGAAAGAGGAACTTCGTTTTCTCTTGTCCTGTGTTAAAAGAGTGCTTTTGGCAGAGTTCTGCAATTTATTACATTAATTACAGTTAATGCTGGGCACCAGCCTAAGCGTTTACATGGCTTGTATTATTTCCTCCTTTTATGTTATCATCCAGATTGAGTCTCAGACAGGCCCTCATTTTTATGCAGATAATAAACTGAGTCAGGAGTCAGATCCACTAAAAGCATTGTGCTGAATCTGAGTGTTTGTTTACTGGTGAAGCCAGGTCTTAGCATCCCCAGATCATTGATGGGACTGTGGCCTGTCTGCCATTCTCCAGATCATCCAGTTCATCAAGAGGATTGTTAAGGGTGAAAGCCTGGGAATCCATTCATCAGTAGGACACATGCTGGACAGAGTGACCTCTTGAGGCTTTCCCTTTCTATTTTGCCTTTTGTTTGAACCAGGATTTTCATGGCTTTCTGTGGCATAGATGGATTGCTCAAACTCAGCCAGATCAGCCCAGTAGAACAGGGTCAGGTTGTATTCAACAAGGTTGGGTTGGTTAATGTGGCCTTTTCCAGTAGAAAAGTAACAGGCTGGAAAATATGTTCCTTCATGCCATATTTTCTTTCCCCCATTTGCAACATTTGAATCATTTATTAAAGAAAGGAGCTGTTTTTCCCCCTTGCTTTCCCAGGACAATATGTTCTTCAAAAATATAAAATAGTGTAAAAGCCAAGATTTGAGGCCCAAGCCAAGCTACCCACAGGATATCCTAGATAGAAGCCTGAGGTTCTCTTCCACCAGGTGTCAGATGTCACTGTTGTCTTACATAGGGATTAAGTATATATGAAAAAATTTCCCCACTTGAACAAACAGAAATGCACAGTAAATTCAACTAACGACTGATATGAAATTTGCTGAATACTTAATTGTGTAAACATACATGTAATACAAATTCAGAATGTTCAGAAGGGCGCCCAGTGAAAAGGCTTCCTCCCGTGCCCTCCAGAAGTCCACTCAATTCCTTACATTTAAGACACACCAATGTGGTCAGTACTGTTCCCCACATTCATCATTCCCTCCCTCTCCCCACTCCCTCCTTCTTTCATTCCTTCTTTTCTTCCTTCCTCCCTTCCTATTTTCCTATGTTTAAATTTAAATGTTATTAATTCAATCTTCTTTTCAGTTATCTGGAAATAATTGTGATTCAAGTCATCAATGATTCCCCTGTCTAGATGTTAACATTTGCTATAGAGGTATTGAGATGTCTGATGAACTCCAGCAGAATACCTCAAAGCATCTCATGTCTATGAAATTTCTTACTGTTCCAGGTGGTGCCAGTAGTAATGTTCCAGGCTTCCCAGGTGATGTTAGTGATAAAGTGCCAGTGCAGGAGACATAAGAGACTTGAATTCCATCCCTGGGTCAGAAAGATCCCCTGGAGAAGGGAATGCCAATCCACTCCAGTATTCTTGCCTGGAGAATCCCATGGACAGAAGAACCTGGTGGGCTACAGTCCATGGGTCACAAAGAGTCGGACATGACTGAGTGACTAACACTTAACGTGGTGTTGACCAAGTCAAATAGCTGTCGATTAGGTTTTAGACAATGATTGAAGCCAAAAATTTTCTCCGGAAGCTAGATAAGATAATTAAGGAAAGCAGATAAATAGCACCAGCAAAGAGAACCCTCACAAAGAAGAGCAGTGACGGGGGTGAGCTTCCACCAGACGTCAAAACATACTAGGAAACCTCTATGGTCAAAACAGCTTGCAATCAGGTTTCCCTGGTGGTCTAGTGGTTAAGAATCTGTCTTCCAATGCCCGTGACACAAGTTGGATCCCTGGTTGGGGAACTAAGACTCCATATGCCACTGGGCAACTAAACCCACACAACACAACTACTGAGTGTGTGCCCTAGAGCCCGCCCTTCACAACTAGACAGTCTGCACAGCTCAGTGAAGACTCAACCCAACACCCCTGCCCAAAAACACTTGGTATTGTCACCCGAGTAGGCAGAGTTACGGAGCAGAGCAGAGAATCCATAAAGAGCTCCACTTGAATACAGACTCTTAGTTTATGAAAGAAGGCATTCCAAATTGGTGGAGGAATGGACTTTCTACAAGTGGTGTTGGGAGAAGCACATAGCCACTGGCAAAAACCAAAATTGGATCCATTCCTTATACCATATATCAAATTAAACTACAAGTAGGTAGGAAGTTGAAATATAAAACCTGAACCTAAAAAATATTTTTTAAATATTGGCAAATTATCCCCTAACCTTGGAGAAAGTGAAACTTTCTGAACTATGACTCAAATCCAAGTACAATAAGGGAAAAAAGTTGATAAACTTGGTTGAACTGAAATTTTTTTTAAAATGTTGTAAAAAAATCAGAGAACAGAAAAAAAAATTTTTTTAATGCTGTGAATTAGATAAAAAGACAAATGACAAACCAAGGAAAATATTTGCAACTTATATAAAAAACAAATACCCCTAAGGCACACATAAAAGCTTCTAAAGATAGAGGAGAAAAACTCCAACAACTCTATAGAAAAATGGGCTGGAAATATAAGCAGACAATTGACAGAGAAAGAAATGCAAATTTCAAAAGTATAAAAAGATGCTCAACTTCATTCAAAATTTTGCGAGTCACTCAGTCGTGTCTGACTCTTTGTGACTCTATGGACTGTGACTCCATGGACTCCATGGACTGTAGCCCATCAAGCTCCTCTGTCCATGGAATTCTCCAGGAAAGACTACTGGAGTGGGTAGCCATTCCCTTCTCGAGGGGATCTTCCCGACCGAGGGATCAAACCCAGTCTCCTGCATTGCAGCGACTTCTTTACCACCTGAGCCAATTGTTCATAATAAATAAATGTAAAATAAAGACTACACTAAGATACAATTTCTCATTTACTAGATGCCAAAATCCGAAGGGTTGATCACAGAGTCTATTGGCAAAGCTGTGGGAAGCAGGCAGTCTTCCGTGGTCCTGGTGAGAATGTGCAATTGTTCAGTCCCAATGGAGGGGATGTCACCCCTATCTAGCAAAATTGCACGTGCCTTTATCCTCTGACCCAGCAATTCCACTTCTAGGAATCTCCATAATACTCTGGCCAAAATATGAAAAGACAAATGTACAGAGTTACACATCATAGCGCTGTTTACAAGAGCAAATGACTGGAAACAACCCAAATGTCCATCAATAGGAAGCTCATTGAATAAACCATGGGACATCCACATAACTGAGTATTGCAAAGCTATAGGATGCAATGGGGATCATCCCTGGATATAGCTGTAGAGTGGTTGTAAGGATTTGTTAAGTGAGCAAAGATGGGTGGAGAAAAGTATAGTATGCTGTCATTTATCATTTATGCTATTTGCTTATATTGAGAACTATGAGAGAATAAACCATGCATTGAAATAAATGACTATTTTGGGGGGAGGGAGGAACTAGTGTGATGCGAATGGAGATGAAAGCTAGCCTTGTTAAATCTATTCCGTTTTGTAGGTTTGACTTTGGAACCATGAAAATGATTTATGTAATTATAAAACTGACTTATAAAACAAAATTTAAAAAGCAATCTTTAAGAGTAGAAAATAAAAGGAAACAAATAAAGCCAACTGTGTATTGAGTTGGCGGCATAACCAAGGAGAGAAGAACTCCTCCAAGTGACTTTTAAATGTGGTAGCTTGACTGTGTGTTCCTAGTGAGTTTATACTCTTAACACATTATTGACCGGAGATGTAACAATAGCACAGACGTTAGTTCCTGTAGTCCCGGCACCGGTCGATAATGTGTTAAGGACCAAAAAGACTACAAAAAGAAGTCTTATGTTGTTTTCAATAATCATATTGTTGGCCCTAGGGCTTATATTATTATTCTGATACTGATTAAGTATGGTGTAGGATAAAGCAAATGAATAATGAGAAATGAGATTTTTGGCATGAGTATAAATACAGCCATAAGATCAAGAAATTTAAGTAAAATTGTATTAGTTCTGATTTTGAATTAGGAATATGAACTCATATTTTTTTCAAGCTCTGTCCACTCAAGACACTGGGGACCAATGCCTAAACCAATACCAATAAGTATATCTAGCACCCAAATTGTGGTTCTGCTAAAAGATTCTTGGCAAGATGGTGGATTCCATGTTTGGGAGGAAATAAACAAGGTGAGCCTGGGGCAACTTGTCATAAGTGAAAGCAAGGAAGCTATCAAAGACTAGAAGGGACATGTCAAAAGGACTCAGGAGCCAACTTGCAAAAGCTTCCACAGGGCAAATATTTTAACATCAATAAAGATAACTAAGGCGAATGGAAATGCATCAAGTATGTTTGAATCCAGGAGTTTCAAAAATGGTACTGAAAAAAATCACTGGTCACCTTGGGAGAATACTAAGAAATAATTGCTTGTTTTGAAAATTGGAGAATAAAGGAGAGAATCATGCATTTATCCTGTTGTTTCTATATGCACTCTTCCTCAGAGAACAAAAGAGCTGATGAGAGGAAGTTGCTTTTTATACAAGAATTACAGCTAATGAAGAGGGATGAGAGGAGTGGTCTGCCAGGGAAAAGAAGCTTCAGCTTTTGATGCCCCTCCTGGGGTCGGAGGCTGGAGGAAAGGGAACTGGTGCACCAACCCCAGTGAACTAACGAATCTAGGAAGTGATCCTCAATGGCTGCAAGCATTGCAAAATAGAGAAAACCCAGCTGATGGAAAAACACAATACTGCTTGTGACGTGGTTTTGTGGCAAATTCAAACCTGAATCTGAGTAAGACTCTAGATCCAACTACCAATTGCAGGAAGGACAGGGACCAGAGAGGAACGTATAAACTCCAAGGGGACGCAGCTGATGAGGGGAAATACACCACAATGACCTAGTTTCTTTAACAAAAAATTTCAAGGATATTAAAAAACAGAGATGAGGAAAAGCCTATACATTATATTAAAAAAAAAACTTTAGAGACTAAAAATCAATCACATAGTATAGACCTAGTTTGAATATTTCTTCAAACAAATAATTTCAAAATATTTAAGAAAATCTAGGAAATGTGAATGCTGGGATATTAACTAGATAACTTGGCAATAATGCAGAGTATTCTTCATTCTTTTTAAAGGTGGTAACATCTTTAGAGGTGGTATTTTACAGAACATTCTCTTAGATGTACCTATTGAGATATTTATAGATGAATTGTGATATTTGAGATTTTAAATAAAAATAAATTATAGTTTGAGGGGGGAGATATATGAGGTATAGATAAAATGAGACTGGCCACAAATGGATTATTTTTGAAGCTGGTGTTGGTACTTCCAGGCTACTTCATGCAACTAGCCGCTCTACTTTTGCGGATATTGAAATGTCCATAATAAAAATTTGAATAAAAAGTAGAGAGTAAGGAAAGTACAGAGCAGCCTTTTTCTCATTTCAGAATAGCTTTATCCAGTTATAATTCATAGTCCACACACAAAAAAATAAATCTGGACTTTCACATGTCCCTATGAACAGCTCACTTGAACCTTAAAAAAAATATTCAGTGATCTTTATTTCAGTTCACTTCAAGTTTATTACCATCACAATGATTTTTTAAAAAGTCAAATTAAACCCAAGTTATCTGGGGATTGATTATAAAATGGTGAGTTCAGCATATTCTTAAAATTTTCTTTTTACAAACGACTTGGAACTATCAGTGCTAAAAAGAGGCAGCTAACCAACCACCACACAAAGACTGATCTTGGATAATGAAAACTCTTCCCTCGTCCCTTCTGTCTTGTTCCATCTGTTTCAGTTTTTGAGGGTGAGTAGTATGTTTTCAATTTACAAATTGCCCTTGATAAGACTGTGATAATTGTCAGTATCAGAGTTTTGAGGGATGCATAGCATAATAATGGGTTTATTATTAAATGTTCCTTGGGTTGAACTCATTTTAAAATTAAGGCTTACACATAGATCCTATTACCCTCTAGATAGAAGTGCATTATTTGTGGTAAACAGCTTAAACTTCTGTAAGTTTTTTTTTTTTTAACTTATTTTTGGATGTGCTGGTTCTTTGTTGCTGCAGGCAGGCATTCTTTAGTCGCAGTGTGCTGGCTTATCTCATTGCGGTGGCTTCTCGTTGCAGAGCCCGGGCTCCAGCATGCGTAGGCTTCAGTAGTTGCAGCACATGACACCCTCGCAGAGCAGAGATTACGCTCATGTCCCCTGTTTTGGCAGGTGGATTCTTAGCCATTGGGCCACCAGGGAAGTCCTTGTAAGCTGGTTGTTTAAAAGTTTGATGGCTAGGACCTTGCCTGGCTTTATTCAGTCGCTAAGTCATGTCTGACTCTTGGCAACCCCATGGACTGTAGCACACCAGGTTCCTCTATCCTCCACTATCTCCTGGAGTTTGCTTAAACTCATGTCCATTGAGTGGTTGATGCTCTCTAACCATCTCATCCTCTGCCACCTGCTTCTCCTTTTGCCTTCAATCTTTCCCAGCCTTAGGGTCTTTTCCAAGAAGTCGGCTCTTCGCATCAAGTGACCAAAGTATTGGATCTTCAGCTTCAGCAACAGTCCTTCCAATGACTATTCAGAGTTGATTTCCTTTGGGATTGACTGGTTTGATCTTGTTGCTCTCCAAGGGACTCCCAAGAGTCTTCTCCAGCACCACAGTTTGAAAGCATCAATTCTTCTGTGCTTAGCCTACTTTATGGTCCAATTCTCACATCCATACATGACTACTGGAAAAACCATAGCTTTGAGTATATGAACTTTTGTTGGCAAAATTGTGTCTCTGCCTTTGAATACACTGTCTAGATTTGTCATAGCTTTCCTTCCAAGGAGCAAGCATCTTTTGATTTCATGACTGCAGTCACGTTTACACATGGTTTTATCCATTCTTTGGATTTTTGGATCACTTACCTTGCCTATACAAGACCTGCCTGTGTCTGCAACGTTTCTTCCGAGGAGTGCACCAATTATATCTGTTGTAATGAAAAAAGTTCTTTCAAATGTTTATGAGGATAATTTCTGTCAATTCTACTTCTCTGGCAATAGTGAAATAATTAGCTGGCAGATGATCAAGGCGTGTAATTTGTTTTTCTGAGTCTCTTGGTTGTTGGCTTTCTTTGAGCAGTGATAGATTGCTTTAAGAAAATTCATTGTAGGAGTTAAATGACCTAATGAATTTGTATTGAACTAATCTAATTACAAAATATTTATTTACCTGGTAAAAAGGATGCCTGAAGGAGATTCCTATCAATAGCTGATTCCCCTCATTGTGTTCACAGTTTAGTTTCTTTTGCTACTATTTGGTTTACATCAAATTTCCAGATCCAAGTGTATGGTGTGTAATAGCAACATGGATATGAACAATACATTTTTGTCTCCATTAGTTAGTCCTTACATTGTGCATTCACAAGGGATGGCCTTGGTGCATAGCCTGAATCAGTGGTCTCCCCCTTTGATGTCCAGGAATGCGCATGCTGGTCCCCGGAGAAAGGAAGTATTGAACTTGTATTTGCATTTGTTTTTATGAGAAAAAACTGAATCATACTGATACTTGATAGGATTGATGAAGTGCGTGTAGATAATTTTAAAATAAATATACATGTATCGGGGCTGTGTGTTCACAAAGGTTGTTTTGGCTGGCTTGCATTCTGACTGAGGAGCACCTAGGGTGTCATTATATATTTTGAACTTCAGACTAGGTGGTGAGCTAGCTTCAGCCTGTAGATTATGAGTAATGAAAGCCATTGATGACTTTTAAGCAGGGGGAGGACATGAGCAGAGATGCATTTTATTTAGTTATTTGTTTTTGGCAGCATGGCATATGGGATCTTTGTTCCCCAACCAGGGATCGAACTCAAACCCCCCTGCATTGGAAGCAAGGAGTCTTAACCGCTGAACCACCAGGGAAGTCCCAAGAGGTACATTTTAGAAAGGTGGCTTGTGCAGAATGAATTGGAGAGGGGCAGAAACAGAGCAAGGAGACTAGTTAGGAGCCGAGTGCAGTAACCTAGGGACTCCACAGCTGTGAGATGAAAACTTGAGCAGGGGGTGATGCAGTCCACGTGGACGGACCTGGTGCTTTTGATAGCATTTTTAGTGCAATTTTTTTTTTTTTAAATATGCTGTTACATGTGCCCTGTGACTTTATGGGACATATTTGGTTATTCAGTACCATGATGGGATGTGTGTTGTGGTTAATAAAGATGTGCCCTAAATACATGGTTTATTTTTTCAGAATTTGAATAGAGAAAAATCAGTTTAATAGCAAACGTCGACTTGTCTGCTTGTCTGCTGAGAACAGAGGCTTGTGGAGCCCTTGAGTCACGACTGCTCTCAGACAGTTGTTGACTTGGGTTATTACTGGTCTTTCTCACTTGGATGTAAAGGCAGACACTGTCGATCGCTTTTCAGCCCAGAACCAACTCTGACATGTAGGAGGAGCTCAATAAATCTTTTAAACCTGCTCAATTTGGGACTTGCCCGTGAACATCAATCATCCTTGTTCTGAAGCCTCCCTGGCCTACGTTTGTGTTGTGGGAGAGATCCCCTGGAAGGGTGGCAGGGCTTAGTGTTTGGGCCCCAGGCACTCTACAGTTTGGAAGAGCTCTCATTTGCAAAACAACCATCATTTTCTTTTTTTTTCCCAAGCGTTTTCCTGGCTTTGGAAGATGAGTCGAGGAGGAAATGAAATGTAGGCGTGTAGTACCCAAATGGCCACTGGTCTGACATCAAGCAAGCAGTGTTGGGGCCCTTGGGCAGGTCTAGGAAGGGCGGTGGGGAGGGCCTGTTAATGAGGACAGAGGTGCTTGTGTTTTTGAGCATCATCCATTATGCATCCATTATCACTTCTTTCGAGGTTTTATTTTTTTTCTGAAGGAACAATTTAAAAAGTATATAATCTACTTTCCTCCCTCCCTCCTTCTGTGCCCCTGTTTTGTTTGGTAGACTATTGCATTAATTTATGTGGACTACAGGTTAGCAATTAAAAAACAGCAACGGCTAAGATGTATTGAGCTGTTACTATGAGCTAGGTATTGTCCCAAACACTAAAACGGCTCAGCTACTTGCAGCTGACAACACCCCTCTGTGTGGTGCTACAGTGAACCCCATTTTGCAAATGAAAGAACTGAGACTTCTTAAAATTTTCTTTAGTTTTTAAAAATTTCTTGGCTGCACTGCACAGCATGTGGGATCTTAGTTCCCTGACCAGGGATCAAACCCACGCCCCCTGCACCGAAAGTATGGAGTCTTAACTGCTGAACCACCAGAGAAGTCTAAAGAGAACTGAGATTTTTTTAAGGAGGCCACAGTAGATGTGCATACTTTCGCCTTGTCACAGAGCTCATAAATGGTGGGCCTGAGAACTAAACCCCAGCGGGCTGACTCCAAAGCCCCCGGTTGTAACTACCACACTATCCTACCTCCTCCTGTAATGTGATTTAACTCTGCTTTCCTGGAGTCATTTCATTGCAACACCCAGAAGAGCATTTCTAATACAGTAGACTCACCCTCAGGGCACCTGGGGCTTAGTCTGGATGCAGAATTCTTGGAGAGGACGGGTGGTGCTGTGTTTATCTTTATATCCTTATGCCTCTCCTAGGACAGCTACTCAATAAATATCCACTGCCTGAAACTCAGATGACCTCATTTCTCTTGTGGATCAATCCTTGGGCCATACAGGATAGTGCCAGAAAGGATTTGACATTTATTTTGACTTTTCGGAAATGTGAGAGCTCAGATGAGCATGACGGTGTACCTACATGGTCCAGGAAGGCTGCTTCAGGAGCCTGTTGTATCTTTGGGTGCATCCTAGTGAAACCTGATCATGGCAGGAGTGACTCAAGATGGACTTGCCGATGCTGTAAAATTCCACTCCGAGGTGAAAAGCTGGAGAACCAAGTTCCAGGGAAACAATGAGGATTTCAACTGGTTTCATGGCAAGTGGAATTTCCTGGTTTTTCCTGCTTGTTCCTCTATCACCATTGCACCGTTCTGATCTGAACTGGGCACAAAGGCTGGTGGATGTGGGTGGTGGGGCTTGGATGCATTGCTGAGTCTTGGCTCGCTGATGACCACTGTGGTGGCTGCATGGTGCAGATAGGAGGGGTGGGGCTATCCATTGTCCTTCCACCCTTTGAAATAGGCCACGCCTGCTTTTTAGTCTAGAGAGCTTTTCAACTGGGATCCCACAAGCAGTCCCAGGGGTGGTATATCTATCTGTCTTTTAATGTTTAGTTCCTTAACCAGTTGGCAGCTATTCATACAGAGCTGTTGAATGGGTTAAGAAATATAGTGAGGAGTGACTTGTAACATCAGAATCCTCCCAGGCCTCACCCCAACATGGCGTCAGTGTGGTCCACTAGGACCTGACCTCGGGACATCCATGTGGCAGCGAGCATTGGGCAAGAGTAATCAGTTACAGCTCAAGATATCTCAAGGGACAGAAATCCTAACTTGATGACAAGGGGTGACAAGCAATTGGACCCAAAGCACACTTTACATTGCATTATCAGGGGGAGAGGTTACATTTTGGTTTTGAAAATACCCAAAACTTTATCTTTTTTTGGAACTGCTGTAGTATAGGATGTAGAACAGTTGCTGGAGGAAGAACTAAGAGCCATGTTTTGAAGAATCAAAGCAACTATTTGTATTTTTACCTTGTGCTTAGTAGGCACTCAATACATATTTGATGAGCATTACATAAAGAAAAACCTTGGGCTAAGTGCTTAACCTCTCTGGATCTCATTTTCTGTATCCATAAAAGAATAAATCTGGATCACATGATTTGATGGTCTTTCCAAGCTTTGATGGTCTGTGGCTATTTTTTTCCCCTTTTTTTTTGTAAGAAGACACACTGAAGGGAGAGAGATTTAATTAAGCAAAGTTCAATTAAGTCAGCATATCTTAGATGAGATCAGACTTTAAGGCATCCTTTTAATCTGTAACTTTATAAATGGTGAGTTGACAGGTGCCTGGGGAGTGTCAGAAACACCAACAAGAATTCAGAGGTCACTGTGGTCAGAGTTTGGCTGTAGTAATTTAGTCCAATATAGATGGTGGCGCTAGTGGTAAAGAATCTGCCTGCCAATGCAGCAGAGACAGGAGACACTGGTTCAATCCCTGGGTTAGGAAGATCCCCTGGAGGAGGGCAGAGTAACCCACTCCAGTATTCTTGTCTGGAGAATCCCATGGACAAAGGAACCTGGTGGGCTATGGTCCATAAGATCTCAAAGAGTCGAACATGACTGAAGCAACTTAGCACACATGGATGGTAGAATTTCATAGTTGGAAATGCGGATCAGACTACCTGAGTCTGAGTCCTGGTTTTTCCACTTACTAACATGTCTTTATGGGGCTTCCTAGGTGGCGTTAGTATTAAAGAACCTGGTTGCCAATGCAGGAGACATGAGACCTTGGGTTCAATCCCTGGGTCAGGAACATCCCCTGGTGGAGCGCATAGCAACCCACTCCAGTATTCTTGCCTGGAGAATCCCACGGACAGAGGACCCTGTTAGGCTACAGTCCATAGGGTTGCACAGAGTCAGACATGACTGAAGTGACTTAGCATGCAGTGTGTCTTTGAACAAGTGTCTCCTCTTAAACTTCTGTTTATGTGACCCCGTGATAATGATACACCTTTCCTCATACCATTGGTGGAAGGGTTGAATAGAAATGTCACTAAAACAGTTGGCACAATGCCTAGTATGGAGGCCAAGCACGCATTTGAGAGTCAGAAAAAGGACATGTTCTCCGTGTACCTAATATTGTCCAGAAGACTTAGCTAAACAGTTTGAGCAATGGCATTCTCTAGAATTCTCTATCTGCTTCAGAATGGGGGAGAATGCCTCAAAATATCTTTTATGAAGAAGGTGCTTTAACAATGTGATATTCCTTTTTTCTGACTCAATTGTCACCCAATTCGAATGTGGTTTCCCTTTATTTCAGGGAAGGAATGTATTGACCTACCAGTGGGATCATTCCAGTCTGTTAACAGTTTATCTTTTCTCATTAAAAATCCATACATTGGCATTCTGGTTATATACTAGTCTTTTATGAGTTTAGTTACTGAGAGTTCATTATGCAGGGTTTTCCCAGCTCTAGGAACTAATCAAATCTACTGAAGCAAATTTCCTGGAGCAACAAAGGGGAAGGTCACATCCAGGACTGAGGTCCAGACCCCAGTGGGACAGCCTAAAGGACATTTGACTCCCCTGGATTACACTGAGATTACACATTTTCGACCCTCTGCCGGACTTTCATATAAAGTAAAGGATTCTCCATTGGGACCAGTTGAGTTACAAAGGCCACAGATACAGCCTAGGTGCTGGATCTGTCTATAGTCCCTGCTGATTCAGAGCGTCCAAATGCAGAACTTAAGAATGTCCAGTAAGTGAAGCTGGAACTCGTCTACCTTGGACAATAGTTGTAACTGCCTTGTGTTGATTGGCACTAAGCCAAGAGAACTGGATTTTTTATGATGATTATGAAATGAATACAGAAAGCACCTGAGACGTTGGAAGCAACAGCTTGAAGCCATCGCTTATCTCCCTCCTCTCACTTAATCCTTACAAGCATCCTGCCATGGGGATTTTAAATGAAGATATCCTCATTTGATAAGGAGGGACCTGAAGTTCAAAGAGGTGAGAAACACCCGTAAACTCTTGGCGATTACAGGGCAGAGCTGGGGCTCAAACCCAGGACTTTGATGTCAAGCTTGGAACTTTTTATCTTTGCACTAAATTTGGGATTTTCACGTGTATGGATATGTATTAGAATTTGCTGAGGAAATGTCTGTGATTTCTGTGAAAATGTCAGAGGCAAAATTCAAATCATTTTTACATCTTTCCAGTAGAAAAGGCGGTTGTTGGCTATTTAGGAAAAGGGACAAGCTGTGTTACGGCAGGTCCTCAGCCTGGCTGAGTTTGTTGTGCCCAGTATTCCAAGATGCATGAAGGTCTAGCACGGCAATGGATTGTAAGCCATTCTTCCTGGTGTACTTGCTTCCTCATGTGAAATTCCCTCAAAAGGCTATATAAGAAAGAAGGGTAACACAAGCTTATACGTGGACTTTGATTACTTTCGTTCGTTTGTATGAAACAGTAGCAAATTGCCGCCAGCGCTCCCCTGACACACCTTTCAGAATGAGCAGGTGCCAATCCTGTTCATTTCAAGTCTCTAATTTCACCCACAAAAATCCAACAAGCACCCTCTCTACAATAGCAGTTTTGTGTTTCACACATTGTCATGGGTGAGCTGTTCTGGGTTTATAAAAAAATTTTAAAGAAATGTCAAGTAATGTGCTACCTCTGTCAAGACAGATACCACACCTGTGACCAGCTTCCTGTGAGAAGGTACTAGTTCAAGACTGGGTCATTCAAGCGCCATGTTGATCATTCCAATCCCACAGAGTATGTGATGCAGGGTGGGAGGGGAGTACCTCACACTCACTGGAAAAAGCCTGATAAAGGATGTCCGTGGTTTTACCAAGGCTGATGCCTGATGCAGGCTTTGGGTCTAAAAATTGTGCAATTGAGTTGGCCACTTTATGCAATGAGCTAACTCCATGGGAAAGACCCTGATGCTGGGAAAGATTGAGGGCAAGAGGAGAAGGGGCAGCAGAGGATGAGATGGTTGGATGGCATTACAGACTCAAAGGACATGAGTTTGAGCCAACTCCAGAAGATAGTAAAGGACAGGGAATCTGGTGTGCTTCAGTTCATGGGGTTGCAAACAGTCAGACACAACCTAGGGGCTGAACAACAATGACAAGGTGTAATCAAGGAAGAGTTGGCTCCTCAAATCCTCATGTTGATGTCTGGAGCTGTACTTGCTAGAATGGAAAAAAACAAAAGGAGCATCCAGTATACACGTCAGCATGATGCATCCTAGGAAAATCTTGTTAGGGTGTCAGATGTTCCAGAGGTGCTGATGAGCAATGCATTTGGTCAGTGCTTTGGAAACCAAAGAGCCAGTTTCATCTGAACTATTGTTTTGTCCTCAAAAAAAAAAAAAAATGTTCTGCTTCCCTGTTTGATGCCAGTGAGCTATTTTCACTCAGGCTGTGTGTAGATGCCATGTACAACTTGTGTGCTGGGAGGATCCTTGAATGTCCCTTCATCTTCTCCCTAATTTAAGTCAAGGCCATGCTTATAGTGCAGACAGACTATCATTATAGATTTTTAAGACATGCAGAGAAGGCCTCCAGCTTTGTGGGTCCAGAGCTTAAAAATCTTCCCTGACAGTGATTTCTTTTTTATACTTCACTTCTTTATTGGATGAATCAAGATTTATTGAGTAGTCACTACATGCAGCAACAAAAATAATAGCAGCAGCAATAATCACGATAGTACAATGATGTCCTGATCTTAGGTGCTTTCTTCATTTCAGGCAGATGGCTAAGTGCTAGACATGTATTATTTTATTTAATCCACATGGCACACTACCCTAATCTCCATCTCACAGAAAAAGAATGTGATGGCAGAGCACATTGGACTTACGGGTGTCATACAACCTGCTTGGACAAAGGTGTCACTTTTAAGGAAACTCTATCATTCCACAAATCTTTGTTGAGCATCTAATACATTCCACTGGAGACCTGAGGACCCTCTGGAGACAGTGAGGGCTCTGATCTCAAGGATTTTCCTTCTAAGGGATTATGAAATGTGCGTAAGCCACTTGAGTGTTAAATGGCTCAAAACCCCAAGTCATCTTGCACAGAAACCACATATAAAGAGTATCTGTCGAAAACTCTGTGTGGAATCCAGACGCCTGATTGTTTTGTAAGAGGGACTCAGCAACTTCTACCGCTCTCCCTTCCTGCCTCTGCCTGTCACCTTTCTGTTCAGCCTCCTTGAATTCGCAGACCCAGTCTCTGTACAGACCTGTCTTGGCAAGAAGCAAGCTTTCTGTAAGATGCAGTTTCCTTTGGCACAGTCTGCTCTTCCCCGTCTAGGGAGTTCTTTTTTGTTTGCTTGTTTTAATAGCTTTGTTGAGATATAATTTGTGTACCTACAGAAACTGTGTAATTCAGTGGTTTTTATTATATTCACAGGTATGTGCAACTCTCATTGGAATAAATTCTAAAACTTTTAAATCTCAAAAAGAAAGCCTATATCCATTATCAGTCACTCCTCATTTCCCCCAAGACCCCAGCCCCTGGAAACCACCATTTACTTTTTGTTTCTGTAGATTTGCTTCTTCAGGAGATTTAATGTAAATGGAATCACATACTATGTGATCTTTTCTGAATGGCTTCTTTCACTTAGCATCAGGTTTTTAAGGTTACTTTTTGCTGTAGCATGTATCCGGACTTCTCTTTTCAGACTGTTTTCCAAAAGTGGTGGTGTTGTTGTGTCACTAAGTCACGTCTGACTCTTTTGCAACCCACCAGGCTCCTACATCTGGGATTTCCCAGGCAAGAATACTGGAGTGTGTTGCCATTTCTTTTTCCAGGGGATCTTCCTAATGCAGGGATCAAAGCCGAGTCTACTGCATTGGCGAGTGGATTCTTTACCACTGAGCTACCTGGGAAGCCCTTTCCAGAAGTAGCTGTACCATTTTACATTCTCACCAGCAGTGTATGAAATTTCTGATTTTTTCATATCCTCACAAACACTTGCTATCTGTCTTTTAGATTATAGCCATTCTCTGGGTGAAGTGGTATCTCATTGTGGGTTTGATTTTCATTTATCTGATGACTAATGATGTTGAGCATCTTTTCCTGTGCTTTTTGGCCATTTGTATATCTTCTTCGGAGAAATACCTATTCAGATTTTTGACCCCCCCCCTTTTTTTTTTCTTTTCGTTATTGAGTTGTAAGAGTTCTTTGTATGTCCTATTAATATATACAAGTCTTGTATTAGATATTTTTGTGATTTGAAGGTAGTTTCTCCCATTCTGTCAGTTGTCTTTTTACTCTTTGTATAGTGTCCTTCGGAGCACAAAAGGTTTTAATTTCAATGAAATCTAATTTATCTATTTCTTATTTTGTTACATGTGCTTTTGAAGACATATTTAAGAAACCAGGGACTTTCCTGGTGGCCCAGTGTTAAAGAACTGCCTTGCAATGCAGAGGATGCAGGTTCAATCCTTGGTCAGGGAACTAAGATCCCACTTTCCACAAAGCAACTAAGCCTGTGTGCCACAACTACTGAGCCCATGCATCACAACTAGAGAGTCCATGCACCACATTGAAAGATCCCATGTGATGCAACAAAGAATCCTGTGCGCTGCAACTAAGACCTGATACAGCCAAATAAAATTAATTGATTAATTAACAATATCCTATTTATATTAAAAAAGAATCCATTGCCAAATCTGAGACCATGGCTTACTCCTGTTTTGAAAGTTTTATGGTTTGAGTTCTTACATTTAGTTCTTTTATTCATTTTGAGTTTGGTTTTTTTTAATATGATGTAAGGTAAGAATACAACTTCATTCTCTTCTTATAACTATCCAGTTTTCCCAGTACCATTTGTTGAAAGATTCCTCTTTCTCCACTGAATGGTCCTGGTACTCTTGCTGACATCAGTTAACCATAGATACATAGGTTTATTTACGGACTCTCAGTTCCATTCCTTACATCTGTCGTTACGTCAGTACCACATTGGTGCTTTGGGTCACACTGTTACCAGTATCACACTGCACCAATCGATCATATGCCAATAACACACTGCTACTCTTGCATTGACAGAGGAGCCTGGAGGGCTGCAGTCCATGGGGTCGCTACGAGTTGGACACAACTGAGCGACTTCACTTTCACTTTTCACTTTCATGCATTGGAGAAGGAAATAGCAACCCACTCAAGTGTTCTTGCCTGGAGAATCCCAGGGACAGCGGAGCCTGGTGGGCTGCCATCTATGGGGTCTCCAGTTGGACACAACTGAAGCGACTTAGCAGCAGCAGCAGCACTCTTGCTTTGTAGTAAGTTTTGAAGTCATAAGTGTGATTCCTTCAGCTTTGTTCTTTATTGAGACTGTTTTGACACTGTTCTGGGTCCTTTGGAATTCTGTATGAATTTTAGGATTAGTTGGTTTCTGATAGGAATTACTCTGAATCTGTAGATCATTTTAAGGAGTATTGTTATTTTAACAATATTAATTCTTTTGCCCCATGACCATGGGATATTTCCCCATTTATTTATATCTTATTTGAATTTTTCAGCAATGCTTTATAATTTTTAGAGTAAAAGTTTTCCACTTCTTCTGGTAGATATATTTGCAAGTATTTTATTCTTTTTTTTTTTTTTCAAATAAATTTATTTATTTTAGTTGGGGGCTAATTACTTTACAATATTGTAGTAGTTTTTGCCATACATTGACATGAATCAGCCATGGGTTCACATGTGTTCCCCCCCGGACCCCCCCCCATATATTCTTTTAGATGCTCTTGTAAGTGGAATTGTTTTCTTAATTTCATTTTTAGATTTATCATCTTCATTGTATAGGAATACTTTCACTTTTTGTATATTGACCTTGTATCCTGTAACCTTGCTGGACTCATTTATTTGTTCTAATACTTTTTTTTCTGGTGGATTTGTTAGCATTTTCTACATACAAGATCATGTCACCTGTGAGAAGAGATAGTTTTACTTTTAACATGGATTTCTTTACTTCTTTTTCTTGCCTAATATCTCCAGTTATAATTTCCAACACAGTGTTGACTACAAGTGACAAGAAGAAATATTCTTGTCTTGTTTCTGACTTTTGGGGGAAAACATCTAGCTTTCACTCTTAAGTTTTATGTTTCCTGTGGACTTTTCAAAGATCCCCTTATTCAGTTGAGGAAATTCCTTCCTATTATAGTTGGTTGAGAATCTTTATGAGGAAAGGTTGTTAGGCTTTATCAAATGCTTTTTCTGTATAAACTGAACTAATCCTGTAGATTTTGTTTTTTATTCCCTTGATATGGTATATTACATTCATTGATGTGGGGCGCATTAAACCAACCTTGCATTCTTTGGAATAAATCCCACTCACTCGTGGTGTACAATACTTTTTATATGTTGCTGGATTTGACGTCCTAGTATTTTGTTGAGGATTTTTGCACCCATATTTACAAGGCATGTTTGTCTTTAGTTTTTGCTTTTGTTTTTCTTTTGATGCATTTGTCTGGTTTTGGCATCAGAATAATGCTAGCCTCTCCCCTTGCCGTCTCTAGGTATCCAGGAAATAAGTCTCCGTTTATAAACGACCTTGGATGGCACTTGATGCAAACACTGCAATCCACAGGAACCACGCGTGTCAGTGCCCCATAAGACAAACTGTGATTTCTCTCTCTGGTTACTCCCGCAGCACTTTGTAGATGGATCCAGCAAAGAGTGGTCCTTTGTTGACTTTTTTCCTTCAAAGGGATGTCTGATCCCATAACTAGTCAGTGCATGCATGAGTATTTCTTGAGAAACTTTAAAAAAAATAAAAAATAATTCCAGACTTCAAGGATCTCTGGAAGTTGCACTCAGGAGCCTGTATTAAATAGATCTCCCCAGGTGATTATGACGATTGGTCGGGTTTGTACTCACTGTTATAAACATGAGGTTTGAGCACCGGACAGGTTTTCTCTGCTTAATTTGGACATGGTGGATGATTAGTCAATGCTGTCATCTGCCTAGATCCATGGTTTACAAACTTTACAAAAACTTTATTTAGAGTGTGAGATACATTTTACATCCTGACTCAGTACAAAATCTGTACATTTGTGTGTGTGTGTGTATAAACTAAAACAAAACTGTATGCAATAATACCTACTCTTATTACAAAAAATATGATTGGATTTCTTCCTATTCTGTTCTATTCTCATTCATTAATAAAAAACAGTGATCAAAACCCACTAATTAATTTCACAATCAACTAATAGATTTAAAACCCACAGTTTGAAAACTAAAATCCTAGAATACATCTCAGAAGTCTTGACATTTCCCCCTATCACTACAGTTCTGGAAGCCTCAGTTTCCCCTTCTGTAAAGTGAGAAGAGTTTTCGATCAGATCAACTCTGAACTCTTGGGTTCTGTACATTCTTTAGGTAGTAGCGGTTTCTTTGTGGGCTTCCCAAGTGGCACCGTGGTAAAGAATCCACCTGCCAATGCAGGAGACACCTGAGACTCGGGTTCAATCTCTGAGTTGGGAAGATCCCCTGGAGGAGGAAATAGCAACCCATTCCAGTATTCTTGCCTAGAAAATTCCACGGACAGAGGATCCTGGTGGGCTTCCATCCATGAGGTCGCAGAGCAGGTGAACGACAGCACAGCACAATACAAGTGTCTCTTCAGTTGTTTGCTGCTATCGGTTCTCTTACGCTGGCTAAGTGTGTTATGCTTTCCAATCCATCATTAGTTTAATCTCTGTACCCTCTCCAAGTACCCTGTGTCCCTCTTACATCAGAAAGGCCAGAACCAGCTCCAACAGATGTGTCCTGTACCAAGGGTAACTCAATAAAATCAATCATCTCCTTTCTTCTTACGCTTTTGTCTGCTGTTTGTTCTGTTGGAAGCATTAAAGAAAAGAAAAGAAACTACGTATTAGTCTGCACAAGCAATATTCTTTTCTTTATTCAGTCATTCAATAAGTGTTTATCAAGTGCCTGCTAAATGTGAAATGATCTGTGTGTGCTGGGTAAATAGAAAAGTCCAGAAGAATTCCTTTTAAAATAATTCTTAGTTTCTTTATTCACACACAGAGATGGAAGAAAGAACGAGGGTGGGTAGAGGTTCCACATCATGTTCCAGTTGTGTAACAGACTGCCAGTCTGTGCTGAGGTAGACAGTAGGGCGGAAGGGATAATGCTATAATTTATATCGTCTATCATTTGGGAGAGACAGTCTCAAATTTTAGCTTGGCTCCCAGTAAAGACAGTCTCAAAAACACTCTCAGCTCTGGTGTCAGGATTCTTTTGAATGAAAGTGACAGAAAACCCAGTTTCAATTGGCTTAAGCCATATAAAATTTTTTAAAAAAATTTATATCCCTGAAAAGTTCAGGATGCTATCTAAATTCAGGGTACTAGTAATGCTGCAAAGTTTTGGTTTCCCTCATTTCTTGGTTCTGCCTTTCATGATGTTAACTTCTTTCTATCCGGTTGTGCTCAGCAATTCCAGGTTCTCCATTGAAGGTGACAACTCTAAATCTAACATCTTCTTCGTGTTTAGATTAAAAGTGCCCACTGCTGCCCCAACGTTTTCATTGGAAGTCATGCTGAATCTCACTGACTGGGCCTCAGGCCTCCTCCTGAACCAACCATGGTGGCTGGGGAGGTACACATGCTGATGGGCTTGGGCCTGGATGGTGTGTCCTGCCCACCCCCGGAGGTGGACGTAGAGCTCCCTCCAGACCTCACAGTCTGAGCAGTTGGGGAGAGGATGCCCAGGGAGAATCTGGAGGACTATTTTTCTGTAGAGGAAGGATAGACCGATAGGGTCTTTGGGGATAAGAAGAGACCTATGCTAATGTCCTTAATTTACCTAGTGGAGAATGGGACTTTAAAAGCAAAAATGACTTATCTAAGGCCCTGCCAAAGATGGCACGCTGAAAATGTGAGAAGAGGACAGAGATATGGAAGAATATCCACCTCTAGCCTCAGGGTGAAACAAATAGGCGGAAAGTATAACCTGCCATGGGTTTGTATTTAATTGTGTATTTCCTCATTTCTGTTTTCACCTTCTTCCTCCTTTTAGAGGATAAATAATTGATTTATTCTTTTCTTCCACCACCTTGTTCCTTCCTGATGGACTGCTGCTCTTATCCTTGGCAATAATACAGTTGCTCTTGCCATTGTGACTTGATCAAAGAAGTGGGAGTCATGAATACTGTTGCCTAAAAGGACAGAAGCATAAAAGTGGCTTGAAGTTTTTCATGACGTGTCATGATCCAAGAAAAAAAAAAAAAAAAAAAACAGGAGGATGCACCTGCCTGAAAGGAGACTGGAATCATCCAGGGCAGGGGTTGGCATCTTTGCCCTGCTGCCTGTTTCTCTACATCCTGTGAATGAAAAAAAATAATGTTTACATTTTTAAATGGTTGGGAAAAACACAAAGAACAATATTCTGTGACATGAAAATTCAAGCTCAACTTCAGTGTCCATAAATAAAGCTTTATCAAAATACAGGCATATTCATTCATTTATATATGGTCCATACCTGCTTCACACTACAGAGACAGAGTTACGTAGTTGTGTCACAGACTGTACTGCTTGCAAAGCCTAAAATATTTACTGTCTGTCCCTTTACAGAAAAATCAGTCAACTCCTGCTCTTGGGGGCAGCCTGTCTGCAGAAATTTGACTAAATAATACTCACACACTCCCAATTCACTTTCTAACATTTTAAGGAGAATGAAGGTGGCATCAGTAAATACATTGCTGGCGATGCCACTAGGCAGTGCCGGGGAATTCCGTGTGTCCATCCTGTAACAGGTCACCATCTTGGACCCTGATTTCCGTGGATGCTGATGAGCCTTGACTTGGGTGGATCTAGGTGTCTGGTCACTAAGATGCGTGCATGGCTATCCTTCTCATAACATGCACTGGATTTTTAAAATATTAAGGTTAGATCTTTGCCTCTCAATTTTTTCTTAAGCCCCTGACACTTGGGGTCTCTTCTCTGCCAGAAAATGCTTGGAGGGATCAGTAGCAGCAAATGGAAGGCGGGACTCTGAGGGTGGCTCATCGTTCTGAGATGTCTGGTTCTTTTGTGGACAATGGTGGTTTTCGTGACACACAGACGATGGCGTCGTGTTCTCTGCTAGTAATTTTGCCCCTGACTTGTAAGCTGGGCTCTGCTCTGATTGGTGTTTTTGAACCCCTGCTGGTGAAAGGGTTTGAGCCGCATTCCCCCAAAGGCAGCACGATGCAGAGAAGGGGTACAAATTTGAGGATCTGAGAGGTGAGCAGTGGAAATCCCCACTAGCTGATTGTCCTTCACAAGTTCTGTAATCTTTTCAAGACTCCGTTTCTTCATCTATAAAACAAGGGTGAGAATATGTTTACTTCAACCTCGTGAACACTCTCCTTTGTTAGCTGTTACTGTAACATCCAACACACAAACATATTTAATGCTGGGAATTGAACTGAAAGAATTTTAACTTTGAACTATTTCCTTCTTGGTCGAATGATTCACTGCCCATTATCTTTACGATACAATAATGTAAAAAGCCAGTGAAAGGAGTCGGTGTTTGTTTCAATGGACCATTAACTCTTCAGGTCTGATTTTTCTTGTCTTGCTGCTGAACTCTGCATTAATTTTACATTAAGGAAATATTTGGAAGGCAGTAGCCAAAGGAACAAAAAAGTGCTCTGTTAGTGCCACAGCTGTCATGAGAACTTCAGGAGACCTGATAGAGATGACTTTGTAGTTACAAACGGGTGGGTCACTGTTTGTGCAAGGGCTTAGCAGGTACTGTTTATACCTGGTCATAATGGAGGCCTGGCCCCTTCCCCAGGGAGCTCTGGTCTATGCAAAGAGATCAGGTAGACACGACTGAGAAGTTGAGCCCACGTACAGATTCTGAAGTTTCCAGATGCTGATATAAACACGCCATCTTTCAGTTCTCTTTTCTTTTCAGAGTTCCTTGGCAGAGTTTTGATCACACTGTCCAGACATCGGTAGAGACATTTCTTTTATCTTGTTGAGCTGTTACCCCAGGCCTATCACTGATGGGTGAGTTTAGTTTTTAACCGTCACCTCTGAATCATCTTTAAGTGAGAGTTTGCTTAGAGGTAAATTTGATCATGTCTCTGACTGGTTTAAAATTCCTTCCTGGCTATGATAGTTTTGTTTTGTAATTTAACTGTTGTTTTTATTAAAGTTATATAGTAACTTAGGGTTTTCTTTAAAGACTAACAGCAGTACTAGTTTGTAAGGAAAAACAGCTGCCCTCCACCCTACCCCTCCCTAACCTCAATTCTCCTCTTTAAGAGGAGATATTTTCCACTCTTTCGTGGTTTCATATCGCTTTTCCCAGTAATACATTTTTACTCTGTGGTTGGCAGAATAATGGCCCCCAAAGATGTCCAAGTCCAAATTCCTGGAAATTGTGAATATGTTAGATTATGCAATGAAGGGGAGTTAAAATTGACAGTAGTGACAGTAGAATTAAGATTCCTAATCCATTCACTTTAAAATAGGGAGATAACCCAGGATTATCTGGATGGGTCCGATGTAATCACAAGGGACCTTAAAAGTATAAGAAGGAGGCAAAAGTTATGTCAGACTTGACTCATTCATTTCAGGCTTTGAAAATGAGACAAGAAAGCCACAGGTCAAAGAAAGTGGGCAACCACTAGGAGTGTGAGAAGCAAGGAAATAGATTCTCCCCTGGATCCTCTAGAGGGAACACAGCCCTGCTGACACCTTGACTCTAGGCCAAAGAGACCCAATTCACACTTTTAACCTTCAGAACTGTAAAATGATAAATTTGTGTTGTTTTAAGCTACTACATTCTTGCTAATTTGTTGCAGCAGTGATAGAAAGCTAATGCATACTTTCATGTTTTGATTTTTTTTCTTGTCAGTTCTATAGGTTGTCTGTTGACCTACTGTTGTTGAAGGTGAAGACCCTAAACTGTCTTGTCCATGCCCTCCTCCTACATTTTCCTTGCTTTTCACATTCTCCCCAACACTTACATCATCATTTTCCAGTTAGCATATTCAATATGTAATATTGACCTCATCATAATGGTGCATTTTGGACTGAGCCAGCTAGGGTACTACGATCACATGTCTTTTCTTGTACATCTTTTTCTTTCCACTAGAACTAATTATTGCTTTATGTGTCTGCTTAGTTTTCTAGTGCTTATGTCTATATCCCCAAACAATTCACCAGAAGTATAAATCTCTCAATTTATTCTGACTCATCAACTGATCTCTTTCTCTTATCCTTTTTGTGGAGACATCCTTCATCCCTTTTGTTGTTCTTTACTCTTTCACTCCTGCCAGATCTGTCTGCCTTCCAGGTTTACTTCTTGACACTAATCCTCTATCTCCTTAATCGCCATTTAGTATTCCCTTTCTCCCACGTTGGAGCCTCTGTATCTTGAATCTAATTTCGTCTTCTTCCTGCTTTGTTATATAAATATAAATAAAAATATAAATATTTTGTATATGTGGAGCACATGCTCTGAAGTGTGCAGAGAAAATAATGTATGACATTACAGTTTGGAGAACTTGTATAGCTAAGAATGTCTTTATTCTACCTTCAGGCTTAATGGATGTCTGGTTGGGAATGGAATTCTAGTTGGAAAGCCATCTTTCCTTTGAATTTTGAAAGCTTTGCTCTACAGACTAACAGTTTAAGAAATCTGATGCTTGAGATTTTAAAGATGATTTTCTCCCCATGGTTGTCTCAGTCCTCTATTCTGGAACACCTCTCTTCCAGAAGGTTGGACCTCTTGGAATTGTGCTTTAATTTTCTTGTCTCTTTATTTCCTACCTCTCTGGTCTTTTTTTCCTCTATTTGAACTTCCAAAATTATTATGAAATCATTCATTTCTGCTCTCTGCTTTTTAACTTTAAGATTTTTTTTATTGTTCCTGTTTTATGACTACTCCCTTTTTATAGCCTCTGATTCTTATTTCATGGGTAAAATAATTTCTCTTGGCTTTCTGAGAATGGCAATTACAGCTCTCTTTTTTTTAAACATTGCTTTGATTTCCCACAAGTTTATTTATTTATTTTTTACTTTTGTTGCCTTTGATCTCTGGCTTATAAGCTTTCTTTAAGTTAATGATACTCCTTGATTGTTTAAGAGTTTTACGTTTAAGCGCGTGTGTGTATACCTGTGTGCTGCTTATTTGTGCACTCACTGTAGGTTGATTCAGCTTCTTCATTCAGCAAGTCCCAAACCTTCGGCACTTGTGGATTTTTCTGTCGAGGTGCCTTTCCATCTTCTACCTGGGAGATGAGAGCTTTGCTTCAAGTTTTCTCACAGCTGAGTGGGAGAGAGCCGCTGGAGTTTTTACAGTCGGCTAGGTGACTTCCAGTCATTATTTTTGTAGCCAAAAATGTTACTGCTCCAAGAAGACCCGCCTCAGATCTGTTTTACCCCTTGTGTGCAAATGTCTCCAGGTATCAGGTGCGGTTGCCTCTGAGAGTGGGCACCTGTAGCTTTTCTGTGAAGAATGTCCCACGAGATGCTGGAATGCTCTGCTGACATGTGTAGCGTTGCAATGCCTGAGAGTTTATACCGACCCTCCCCCCGCCTAGGGCAGTCCTTGACCGAGGACTCTCAGGATGGCAGTGTGAAAGCCCCGCAGTCCTGACTCAGGATGAGCAGCTCTGAAGCTTTTCTTACCTTGAGGGGTCTGTGGATTTTGCCTGAAAATTCCCACTTGTTTAGATTCCTTCCTCCTTCCTTGTCCTGCACTTCCTTACTTGTCTCCCCTGAACTCTTACTATATCTCTTGCCTTCATCTCACAAGCTTTTCTGGGAACTCTATCTAAGACATCCCATTTTCAATATGGTATCCATGCCTAACATACTTCTCAAGAGCCTCTCTAAGCATCTGAAAACCTGTCAACTGGGAGAAAAGTTACATGTAGAATGTGTAGCTCTGAAAGACAGATCTTAGATCTTGGATGGAATTTATCAGGAGGTAGAGTTCAGTTTGCTAGAGGACTTCCTTAATAAGTAGTAAGTTCACCATCCCCAGAGGTACATCAGCCAAGGTGAATGCATGCTTGATGAAGTGTCTGAAGATAGGGATTCAAACAATTCATGGGGAGACTGACCTCAGGTTCTGTGGATACTTGTGTTTCAACATAGGACCTCCTTGATGAAATAATGTGGTGTTGAAGCTGAAAAATCTCATTGGGGAAGCATATTTTCAATTTTGAAGTTTTGTTTCAGTACCACGTGGCGCTCTTTGGAGACTTGTGAGGGTAATTAGAGTTTGCATGATCGTAGAGAGGTGCCCTGGAGAAGGCAATGGCACCCCACTCCAGTACTCTTGCCTGGAAAATCCCATGGACGGAGGAGTCTGGTAGGCTGCAGTCCATGGGGTGGCTAAGAGTCGGACGACTGAGCGACTTCACTTTCACTTTTCCCTTTCATGCACTGGAGAAGGAAACGGCAACCCACTCCAGTATTCTTGCCTGGAGAATCCCAGGGATGGCAGAGCCTGGTGGGCTGCCGTCTATAGGGTCGCACAGAGTCGGACATGACTGAAGCGACTTAGCAGCAGCAGCAGCAGCAGCAGAGAGGTGCCCCTGTGTTAATTTCCCAACAGCAATTACAGCTTGATTAAAAGAGTACCTAAACAATTGCAGCAAAAAATGCATTGGTAGTAAATGGTTTGTGTGTTCTTGGCATTTCTCTGCCTCATTTTCATTACCAGAGTGTAAGTCAGAATCGAACATTCACACGCATCCAGAATCACGTGCCTGGAGCTCATTGTTCCCGGGCTGTTTGTCATCCCCTCAGCGTCAGTGTGTACACACGGAACAGAGTTTGCTGATTCAGCCCCAGCAGTCCATTTGCAACTCTGTGACCCAACAACCGGGCATTGTTTTCAGCCACGAAGGCAATCAGGCTGGGCAGGAAGGTAGAGCACTGGTGATTTCATTTCACTGTAAAGACTGATGGCGTGTCTCTGTCAATGAAGACTTTGGAAACTCAAGATCAGGGGACTGTTTTCATCACCCCAAGAAGTAATTCCATCCGCAGATGACGTTATATGAGTACTTGGCACTCAGGTTCTTGAAAACCTGGACTGATAAATAAACACTGAATAATCAACCTTTTTAACCTTTAAGTGGCAAGAAGTTTCTCTTTCAGGAAATAAACATTACTGTCTCTGCTTCCATTTTTTGTGCATTGCAAAACAGCATGGCAGAGTCTCTAAACAAACAAATGAGCAAGCAGACAGTCAGCCGAAAAGCTAAGGGTCCTTGAGTCTTGGAAGCAGTTAAAGCCAGGAGGATTTGTTTGAATCTCTGCACTAGATTCTTTTAAAAAATATTCACTTGAAATATAATTAATGTAGAACATTATGTTATTTCTGCACTATATTTGGACTCCAGACACCCTAGATGCACTGCACTGATTGTCTTCCCCTGTAAAATGGGGAATAAACTTAGTAACTGTTAGGTTCTGTCCTATTCATTAAGTCAGTCCAACAGCAAATAGTTGTTGAGTCTTCACTACCATCAGAGACTTTCCTAGGAGCAGGAGATACATGACGGTCACCAATACAGATGTAGACTCTGCTTTCATGAGCTCTACCTTCTAATGGAGGAGCCAGAGTGTGATAAGACATCAGTTGATAGGAAGAGCTCTGATGATGGGTTCAGCTCAGTGAGGGACAGGTCACAGGGCTGTTCTTTTAGAAGTGTGGTCAGGAAGACTCTTTAAGAAGTTAAGCAGAATGAGGTGAGAAAGCCCACTGTCCCGGTTGACCATATTCAGCCAGATGGCTCATAAGTGCAAAGGCCCTGAGGCAGGTACATGCTTGATACATTGAAGGAAGAACCAAGAGACTAGTATACAACAGGGGATGTGGTAGAGAGGACATGGCAGTAAAGGGGACCAGCCATGCCAGGTCTGTGAGTCCACAGAAGGAGTTTAGTTCTCCCCTGGTGAGGTGGGGCGTCCTGGAAGAATACTGAGCAGGTGTGTGGTATGATCTGATTTGCATTTCACAAGAACCATCTGGCTGCAGAATCAAGAACAGATGAAGAGAAAATGTTGGAAATTCAGAGACAAATTCAAATGCTCCTTTATAGATTTCAGGGGAGAGGGGATGGTAGCATAGACTAAGGGTAGCAGTCAGACTCAGGATTTATTTTGAAGATATAACTGACCTATTTAGGGTACAAGAGAGGAGCCATAGTTAGTGCCAAGACTTTCAATCTGTGGCCTATTGACTGGTAAAGCCATTTACCCACCCTGGGCATTGTGCCTGGAACAACTCTACAAATTTTCTGATTCAACTTCGCTGAGATTGATGAAGCCACTGCCTATGGGGTACTCTCTTGGTACCTGAAGGTGTACATAATTTCCTACGTCTTTGATGTCTGGTTCACATTCTTCCCAAATTAGGGGTGTAGACAGTCTAGTCAGATTGAATGTCCCTGAGGATAATCCCTCCAAGACTGAAGGCTCTCACGTCCTTGAACACTATCTTTAGACTTCAAACTTGTGGGGATAGGCAGGTCCATGTCTTCTTTGCTTCTGTAAATATAAGTTTGAACAGTTTACTCTCTGATCACAAGCTCCTATTGGCTCCATTCTGTCGTTGGCTTCCAATAAACCTGCCTCTTGATCTCTGCAAGCCTTACTCTCTATACAGTCCCACCACCCTCGCTGTGTAGCAGCATCCTTTCTTACCTGGCACGGGCTCATCATTACTGACTTCTATGAAACATCTTTGATTCCCCAACCCCCAAACACCAGTCTCCATTCTAGCCTGAGTCAAATCCTCTGCTTTCCCTCTTTTTTCTAAGCTAAGCTCTCTCTGGTCTTGATAGAGAAGTTTCCAAATCTGACTAATAATGACTCTGTGATTCTCTGTTTGTTGTCTCCTAAAACTTCTTCCCTCCCTATGCTGTAACTCACCTTTTGTCCCCATCATGTCACTGAGAATGTTGTGGGGAAGGACAGCCTTAGGCTTCTAGATGCCAAATTCTCTTCCATCCTTACCCTGGATGGTAAGTCACTGGATGCTACTGGTCATTGCCTTCTCGAATATTTCCCTGGCTGGTGGAAAACTGTTCTCAGAGATGTTCCCTCATGTCCATGGGTTCTTCTCAGTTTCTTTGTGGTTTCCCCTTCCACTGTCCTCTGTCATTTTTTGGGATCAAAAAAAAAGTTTCTTCATAATTAATCAAGAAATTCTCACTCCTGACTTTTATCTACTGCATTTCCTGGTACAGTTAATCCCTATGGAAATTTTTATAAGTGATTCTTCAATTCTTAATTATCTACTCTAAACCTCATGGGCTTGTTAAGAGATTTCCTCCATGATATATTGCCTAATTTGTGTCTTCTTCTAATAGAAAAGTATGTTAATTACAATTGAAAAAATTTGCAAACCATTTCTCATATTTTTCTGACTTCACAAAGAGAAGAGAACTAATTTCCTGGAGGCAGAGGAGAAGGAGAAGGGCCATGTGTGAAAACAGAGTAGAAAAGAAGTCAATTACACTGACATTCAATTGTTGATGGATGGCATCTGTTGAATAGCACCATTTTATCCAACTGTCCTGTTGGTATAAATTTTATTCTATAGGTTCAAGAATATTTTGCTTAATATTTTAGCATTTTGCTAATTATAGAATTTTAACCTAGGCATTTCAATGAATTTAATTTTCCTAACTAATTTAAATTTATTAGTAAGAAACATTTATTGATCATGTACTATGTCTGTGACATTTTGTCAGTCTTGTGGGCAGGCATCATTAGATGAAGAATGGACCTAAAGGGCCCTGAGTCAGTGGTCAGAGGCAGGATCCAGTGCAGATAAAACCCCTGCCACAGAGAGAGTGCTGCTCTGCCTTTCCCCAGAGTTCCCTCTTACTGGATACAGAGGGAGCCCCCATTTCCTGGCATTCGTGGCTTGAAGCTGCTAGCCCCATGACTGAGTTGATTAGGGGCCAGGAACTCTCTCTGTGTGACATTCCCTCCCACAAGGACATCCAGCATTGTGGGCAAAGACTCCCCAGTCATCTGCGTTGACCCCTACCCTAGGACTGCACTGATTTGCTTGTTCTTTTTAGAGGGGCGTTTGCTACCAGATGCTGCTACCATCAGAGTTTGGCCAAAATAATAAGGAATAGCTATTGATAGTTGAGTGTTACCCTGGTAGCTCAGTGGTAAAGAATCTTCCTGCCAATGCAAGAGATGCAGGTTTGATTCCTGGATCAGGAAAAACCCCTGGAGAAGGAAATGGCAACCCACTCCAATATTCTTGCCTGGAAAACCCCACGGACAAAGGAGCTTGGTGGACTACAGTCCATAGGGTCATAAAGAGTCGGACACGACTAAGCAATTGAACAACTATTAGTTGAGCATCTACTACATACAGGAGCTGGCATCTGCCTCCAGAGCTTGTGCTCCTAACCACTGTGCTTTGCCCAGGCAGTCAACAAACAGGGGTTTGTATCTTTTGAGTTGCATAGAATGGAAAATGATCGGAAGACAGAAGACAAGTGTGGGTGTCATTTAAAACTAAGACTTCTTGGAAGCTAAGCCTCCTGGAAGGAGTCTCAGGCATCATCCCCATCAGCACTCATGTGAGCCATGCTGTCCTCCCAGCTTCATTTTGCCCAAGAGTGAGCTGGCCATTCTCGACAATGCTGCGTTGTCTCTGTTGCTATCAACCAACCGCCCCAGGAAGCCCACAGCCTCCCCGACTCCAGCCTTATCTCTGAACAGGACACCCTCCTCTGCACATCACTGAGCCGCCTGTGAGGCCAGCTCCACTCCTCAATTGGGCTCTATTCATCTGTGACCTTAGGCAGCAGCAGAGGAGGGACAGGCCAGCTGCGCCCTTTCCACCTGAGTGGCTGAGATATGAAGTCCCACTTTGGAACGCCGAGTTGGCCAAGCCCTGCTGCACTCCCTGGGCACCCGCAGCCCTGCATGAAAGGCCCTTCTTGTTCTGCGGAGCACGGCCGACTGTGAGATAGCCTCTAAGGTGGCCGCATCCAGGCGTTCCCCTCTGCATTTTAATAACCAAGTTAAAGGTAACCTGATACACAGATATGCTCAGAGCCTGGGAATAGGGCTTATACGCCTGTATACCTGCTTTTAAAAATTTAAATAAGATGGCTGTCATTGCTAATTTCCTCCTGCTTTCTTAGCTATCTCAATGTGCAGTTTAACAAGCAGCTGAGTTTACTTTGTAGTCAGCAAGAAACGAAAGCCCCTGAAATATAATTTGCTTATGTCATATTTTCCCAGAGTCATTTCATCATCTCTGGGCATAGCTTCATTGCTGATCCAATAATCCATGGGGTGCAGGTCACAGGAGCCTTGTTATCATCTTATTGTGTGATCCCTGCCATCTACCACACTCTAGAGACTCCTAGAAATAGCCAGGAGCTAGCCAGAGCTGAATGGACAGTGTATTCGTTCCTTAAGGAGATGGATGGAAGAATGGATGGACTCCATTGAATGTGCATTTTAGTTTGTATGTTCGTGTTGTCAGTAGGGATTGGCCCTCATAGAAAACTGTCACGGGGTGACCTTGGCAGAGTCACATGCCTCTCTGAGATTGATCCTCTAATCAGTGGGAAAGGGAGTCTGCACACTAGGACCAGAGATCAACTTTTGGAAAAATGCATGAGCCTTGTGAGGTCCAGGGCAGTTCCAGGCTGACCAACCATCCAGGTTTGCCTGGGTTTGAGGGATATTGACACTAGGAAAGTCAGGGGCAAATCCGGACAGTTGGTCACATTATCACTAAAATTTTATTCTACCTTTCTAAATACTTGTATTAGTAAAAACCAGAGGACTTGTATAACATTTGCATTTTTATTAGTAAAATCTCTGTGCTTTGTTGGTGGTATTTCTTTTTCAGATTGCAGGACATATTCAATAGAAGTGATGGTGGCTACTTTAATAAGATATTGCAGCTGTGGCTCTCTATCAGGGGAGTTTTGTTCTCACGGTGCCCAGGGAGTGAATCAGGCATGACTGTCTGGGCTCTGGGATGCCAAGTGTCCTGTAAGAAGAGTAATTTCATCCAAAATGCCAGTAGTATCTCTGATGAGGAGCCCTGGATCTGGCAAGGTTCCTGTCTACTTCCTGGTCTGACTCCTTGATGGGTTGGTGGTCCAGCCTGTTGGCAGGACAGAGCCATTCCTGGGAGTGATGGGGAAGCTGCTCTGTAAAGAGCTGTGGTGCCTCCATGCTACTCACCCATTCGTTTATTTCAGGAACTATTTTTTGAGAACTTACTATTGCTCTATGAATCAAGTGAGTGAATAAGACATGGTTCCATCTTCATGATGTTGACATTCTAGCTAGTAAATATATACCAAAAAACTGAGGACTGCTGGGAGGAAGGAAACCGCGGGGTGATGGGGAACCTGAGGCAAGACATCTCCCTTCATCCAGGGACAGTGAAGAAAGGAGTGGGGGAAAGGGCTGTCCCCGTGGCACCTCCCCATGGGTAGCTAACAAGCCTCTCAGTGAACAGGTCCAAGATAGTGCTCTTTCCACAATCTTCCCCCCTGAAGAGGAGAGCACTGCCATGCTTCTCTGGCTCAGGCCAACATCTTCGGAGTCATCCTTTCTCTCCCATCCCACACTCATACCTAATCCATCAGTAAATTTGGTGGGATAAACCTTCACAATAGAATCCAAGCACATCTCCCCACTTTCCTGTTATAGCCCTCTGGAGTTTTGCAGCATTCTCTTAAGTGGTCTCTGGGTTTCCACTTTTGTTCCCTTACAGCCTGTTCTCAACCCAGCTGCCAGAGTGAACATTTGGGAGAGCATGGCACTTACAGTAATAATAACAACAACAACGATAAGCATGATGAGTCCTTATAGACCCAAGTATGTGCTGACTAGGCATGCAATTGCTTTGTAAGTACCAACTACTTTCAATATGTCTGCATGCTAAGTCACTTCAGCTGTGTCCGACTCTTTGTGACCCTATGGACTGTAGCCCACCAGGTTCCTCTGACCACGGGATTCTCCAGGCAGGAATACCAGAGTGAGTTTCCATGCCCTCTATCAGGGGATCTTCCTGACCCAGGGATCGAACCCACATCTCTTAACATCTCCTGCATTGGCGGCCGGGTTCTTTACCACTAGCGACAGCTGGGAAGCCCAACTACTTTCAATATTCACAGTAATTCTAGGAGGTGAGTACTACAGTTAGTTCCGCTGTATTGTGGCATATGCATTCCTAAAAATCAATGTGCTGTGTAAAATACATAACAAGTACTCTAGATATGACCCTTTACCTTGGAAAAGACAAAGTGTGCTTGTTGACATGGGTGTTGGAAGAGTCAGACAGGGTCAGCTTGTGAGTTACTGTGATGTGGTAAGAGGAGGGTTTTCTGAAACAGTGATGACACACCAGGAAAGCGTGTGGCCCCCACACAGGCAGTAAACTGGGGCAGCTGGGAGAGGTTTGAGGTGTGTGCATTTGTGTGTCTTTACTGGACGAAATTCCACTGGGTGCAGTTTTCTGTTCACTGTGTGTTGAACAGTTGAAATCATGGATAGCCAAGCATGAAATTGCTCAAATATGCTCAGATTGTTCGCTGGCATATGATAAATTGCATTAGAGTAAATCTGTATTTTCAAAACAAGCATTATCACTTAACTGACTAGGCTGCCAGCCCCATTTAACAGATTAGAAAACTGAGGTACAAAACAGGTGAAGTACCCAAGTCAAGTAGCTAGTGAGGGGCAGAACTGGGTTTTGAACTTGAGTTGGATTTCAGAGGTTTGCCCAAGAGCCTCCAGAGGCTCAAAGCACAGTGCTGAGTCCTCATCGTGGACTCAAAGGCCTTGTCCGACCTGGCTCCCCATGAGCTCCCCACGAGCTCCCTGCTTCTCTCCCCTCCCCCCACACCTCTCTGGCCCGCTAATGTCTCTCTACCCCCAAGCATGGTCCCACCTCATTGCCTTGGTTCATGTCTCTTCTTGGAATTCTCTTCCCCCTAATATTTACTGGGCTCCTGTCCTCACTTCCTTCTGGGCTCTGCTGATCAAGGAGGTCCTCTCCAAGTATCTGAAATGAGGAGGAAGCCTCATCAGTACCTCTTCTTGGTGTTTAATTATCCTTTTCATCATTTGCCAACATGTATTATAGCAGCGATTCCCAAACTTTTAGACACAAGGCACTGGTTTCATGGAAGACAATTTTCCCACTAATGGTGGAGGAGGTAATTCAGCCGGTAATCTGAGGGGGGGGGCAGTGATGGGGAATAGCAGATGAAAGCTCGCTGCTCCTCTGCCCGCTGCTCACCTCCTGCTGTGCATCCCAGTTCCTAACAAGTTGCACACAGGTACCTATCTGTGGCCTGGGGGTTGGGAACCCCTGTATTAGAATTTCTCTTTACCTAGATATTTATATATCCCCTTCACACTCTCCAATAGAACATGGGTGCCAGTGAGGGGATCGTTATTCACTAGAGCAGACCATGGACCATAGGAGGTGCTCAATCAGTCACTATGGAAGGAAGGAGTAAATGGAGGAGGACAGGGGAGGGGGGGGATGTCCTAGGCAGTGAGAAAAGCACATCGGAACCCAAACCCGGTGCCTACACTGACTACTTCTAACTTCTACCACCTTTGAGGACTCTGAGGTCAGCTCCTCAAACTGACCTGGCAGGAAGCCCCGAGACTGACTGGCAGGTCCCAGAAGTGGCAGAGACAAAGTAAGAGGAGGGGAGGGACAGACGAAGACACACAAATCTCCCACGCTTTCCCCCAGAGGCCCCAGACTTTTCAACCCAACTTCACAATTCAGATATGGAGGTTGAGATCAGAAAGTGGAAGAAAGATTCCGCACCAGAATCAGGGTCTTTTAGTGACCTTGATCCTGACTAGTCAGGCTTGCAATTGATTTCCTCATAAAAGGATCTCAGAACTTATCCTGACTGGGAAAAATTGCTTGTAATGGTAAAAAATAAGGTGTGTACCTGTATGGCACGCATGGTGTTCATCATGGACCAGATACTGGGCTTGTCTCTTTACTCAAAGTAGGATAAAAATAGCAGAGGTGCTACCTCCATGCGCACCATTTTACAAGTGAGGAAAAAGAGGCACAGAGTAGCTAATTAACTTGCCCAAGGTCACACAGCAGACAAGGGTATGAATCTGAATGATATCATTTCAACAGACACGCTCTCATTAAACTGTCACGATGCCTAGGACAGCCTCCCTTGCAGCAAATGGAATCTGATTTTACAGCATGGGAACTGCAGATTTGTATTGTCAACTACAAATTGGCCCTTGCCAAGAGCATTTGCCAGTCACCGAACAACAACAAGAGCATTTGCCATCTGCCTCTGCAGAGATTGAATCCTGTGTTGCTGCAACTGTTGACCTTCGACACGCCTTGAAGGCAGTTCAGGGTGGAGAGTGAGGCACTCTGTGCTCCAGGGAAACTTATGAAACAGGTTTTTAGATAGTTAGATATTTTCAGGAAGTCATTTCATGATCCTAATCCTTGCATCTCCTCATATCTAGTGAAAATGAAAGCTGCTCAGTCGTGTCCAACTCTTTGCGACCCCAAGGACTATACAGTCCATGGAATTCTCCAGGCCAGAATACTGGAGTGGGTAGTCTTTCCCTTCTCCAGGGAATCTTGCCAACCCAGAGATCGAACCCAGGTCTCCTGCATTGCAGGCAGATTCTTTACCAGCTGAGCCACCAGGGAAGCCCAAGAATACTGGAGTGGATAGTTCATCCCTTCTCCAGTGGCTCTTCCTGACCCAGGAATCAAATCGGGGTCTCCTGCACTGCAGGAGAATTCTTTACCAACTGAGCTACTAGGGAAGCCCCCTCATGTCTAGAAAAGCACTAAATCCCTTCATAGTGACATCAGCTCCTTGCGACTAGCAGAAAACCTTTTGTAAAGTAAGTACTTGCTTGCGTTGAACTCCTGCTTCACCAAAATCCTCTATATTGACCTGTCCCCACTACCTCTTTGGAACAATTCCCCAGAGATATCTGAGGGCTTCAGTCCTCATTTTGCCCCAAATAAAACTTGACTCCCAATTCTCATATTGTTCATCTTTTTAGTCAACATGCGTGCTAAGTTGCTTCAGTCATGTCTGATTCTTGGCGACCCTGTGGACCATAGCCTGTCAGGCTCCTCTGTCCATAGGATTCTCCCGGCAAGAATACTGGAACGGGTTGCCATTTCCTCCTCCAGGCAATCTTTCTGACTCGGACTGAACCCACCTCTTTTGCATCTCCTGCATTGGCAGGTGGGTTCTTTGCCACTACCTTGTAATCAACAGTTAGGATCATTTTATCATTGAAGAGAGGGGCTGTGGCTTGCTCAAGCCCACATAGCCAACCCAGGCCACGTCCTACCTCCCAAGCCCAGCCCTGGAAGCCCTCCCACTCACCTGCCATGTGTGATGGCTGGTGTTTCTGACATGAGCATCCATCTAAAGGGAGCTGAGATGAACCTTTTATCTTCCAGGACTTTGAAATCTGGGGCACTTTTCCAACAAGGAAAATGCTTCTTCACATCCACCACATGTGGTAGCAATAACCTACGCTTTCTGAACACATCTGAAATTTGACAGATTTCTGGGTAATTACTACATCATTTGGTAAACGAGTGTTACCTACCAGTATCTAAGGAGTAACTCAATGCCAGTTCCTTGTCACAGCCCTGAAACTATCCCCAGCCGAGCACCTACTCTGCCACCCTCATGCCTCAATAATGGAGCCAGGGCAGGGACTGAATAAGCTACTGGCATGTAGCAGGGGAGGATGCTTGACTCAGATGGTCCCTGCCCTGAAGAAGGTGACTTTGGAAATGATTGATTGTTCCAGAGGACAGAGAGCACCTTGACCAGCAGCCGCCTGCCTGGCTATGTTCAGCTCACATCCTTACCACCTCTATGGATGGTGTTGGACCCAGAGCTGAGAACACACTCTGGCCTCCTGGATCTAGCAGCGCATGGCCAGAAGGGGCAGGTGTTAGAGTCAAATGAGGTCTAGCCCCTGGAGGAGAGATTTTAGGCACATCCCTTACCTACTTTGAGTCCTTGTCTCTTTATCTGAAAAGAGGAAACAAAGAAAACCTACCTCACAGGTTATTATGAGAATGAATTTAGGCTAACTAAAGGCTCCAAAATCACTGCAGATGGTGACTGCAGCCATGAAATCAAAAGACACTTGCTCCTTGGAAGAAAAGCTATGACCAACCTAGATAGCATATTGAAAAGCAGAGACATAACTTTGCCAACAAAGGTCCGTCTAGTGAAAGCTATGGTTTTTCCAGTAGTTGTGTATGGATGTGAGAGAGTTGGACCATAAAGAAAGCTGAGCACTGAAGAATTGATGCTTTTGAACTGTGGTGTTGGAGAAGACTCTTGAGAGTCCCTTGGACTGCAAGGAGATTCAACCAGTCCATCCTAAAGGAAATCAATCCTGAATATTCATTGGAAGGACTGATGCTGAAGCTGAAGCTCCAGTACTTTGGCCACCTGATATGAACTGACTCATTAGAAAAGACTCTGATGCTGGGTAAGAGTGAAGGTAGGAGGAGAAGGGAATGATGGAGGATGAGGTGATTGGATGGCATCACTGACCCCATGGACATGAGTTTGAGCAAGCTCCAGAGTTGGTGATGGACAGGGAAGCCTGGCGTGCTGCAGTCCATGGGGTCACAAAGAGTTTGGACATGAGTGAATGACTGAACTGGTAGACTGAAAGGGCGAGATAGGAATATTTAGGTTCGCAGTCTATATGGTCTCTAGGGACTACTCAAGCCTATTGTCATGGCCCAAAGCAACCACAGACAATATGTAAACAAATGCACATGGTTGAGTTCCAATAAAATTTCATTTACAAAAACAGGTGGCAGGCTGGAGTTTCATCTGTGGGCCCCAACTCTGATAGAGAATCTAGGTGAAAATCTGACACATGGTAGGCATTAAGTAGAACCTGTTATTATTTTTTACATATGAGCAATATGAGTTACTTTATTAGTGTCTTGTTTATTTTTTTAAAAGTTTTTATTGGAATATAGTTGCTTTACAATGCTGTGTTATTTTCTCCAGTAGAGCAAAATGATTCAACCGTAAGTGTACACATATCTCCTCTTGTTTGGATTTCCTTCCCGTAACCATAGGCAACCATAGGTAACCATAAAGCATTGAGTAGAGTTCCCTGAGTAGGTTCTCATTAGTTATCTATTTTGTACATAGTAATGTATACATGTCATTCCCAGTCTCCCAACTCACCGAACCCCTCTTTTCCTCCACTTGGTGTCCATACGTTTACTCTCTATGTCTGTGTCTCTAATCCTGCTTTGCAAATAGGTTCATCTGTACCATTTTTCTACAGTCCATGTATATGTGTTAATACTATTACTCTGCTTATTCCACCACCGTGGCGGGATGACCAGGGGTAACCATGATGCACTGGCTGTGTCAAAAGAAAATGAGATTAATATATAATGATAACAAGATTAATAATAAAAATAGTGTATTAAGAATAACAACATTATGAAAGGCTTACCATGTCCCTTCCCAGTCACTCTTTTAAGCACTTTACACATATTAACTCATTTAAGCTGCAGGTAGATTTTATTATTATACCCACTTTGCAGATGAATAAACTGACACAAAAAGATCTTAGTCACTTACTGAAAGCCTCTAGTTAGGATTCAAATCTAGATGATAACGGCTTCAGAGCCCAGATAACTTCTATTAGCACTCAGAGAACACTATATTGTGATCATTTATTATGTGATTCTTTAACTCAGTTCTTTGCCTTTTCTCAAGGATGCGGGGCGCTAGCATTCCTCAGCCAGTTGCAGAGCTGGACCTCTGGCATGGACCAGTCCTTGGCTGTGTCAGATTCTTCTCCTAGGGCACTCAGCTTCCCATCCTCAGCTCTAATTACTGGCTGATGTGGGAGATGTTTTGGGCATAGCTAATTGCGCTCCAGCACCTGGGTAACTCTCATTTACTGGTGCTAATTAAATGACTTCAGTGCTAGGGGTGCCCATTACCTAGCTGATTACGTTCCCTCTGCCCATTAACAGTAAAATTATAGAGCCTGGAAAAAGTCTGCTGGGAAAGAAATAACTCTTATTCGGGTGGGATGATTATTTCATTTTTACTCTATATATTACATCTTTTAAAACAAACAACTTGTAGACATCATTTCATTTTGGAAACCTCTTTACCAACTCCCAGATCCAAAATCTGGCAGATTTTGGTGATGGCAAAATTTCCATTTCGAGCGAAATTTTAATTTCTCGTGAATTTATTGCCATCTTTCCACTGTTGGTTGTATTTTCCTCTGAATTTAGAAGTGCTGGATCTTCCAGAGCAGAGCCTAGAATCTGGAGGGATCTGAGAGGCCAGGGACTGGGCTTTACTCTCTCCCTGGTGGTCTCACAATGGCAAATTCAATACAAAAGGAGCAGCTCCTTGCCAGGAATGGAACATCAGACCCGGAAAGAAGGAATAGCCGTGCCCTTTGGTTGGGCAGCCAGCTGAGCAGGGTGATCTCATGGATCTTTTCCAATCTGACCTGTGATTCATCCCTGACATATACAGAAGTATGGTTGTCAAGTGAGCCAGGCCAGGGGGTGGCCGACAGGAGAGAACAACCCTCGCTTTATTTCCATTCGATTCCCATCTTTATAAGCTGGGGTCTTTGGGTTCTATACATTCTTTGGTTGAGCGTGTTGGGGGAGATTACTTTTCCATGCGTGGCGGGTAGTCTTTGGGGCCACACCGTCTGCTGTTTCCAAAACCAGAGCTGGGCAGACATCCTCCTCCGCTGGGTTTATTTGGAAACATCAGTCCCCCCCCCGTGCCACTCAGAGGTGGAGAGAGCAGCTAGTCCAGGCCAGATGGCATCTCGGCGAGGTCCCAGCTCCCCAGGACAGGCAGGGAGTTGGGGGGCTGGTGGGGGGAGAGGGAGCCACGGTTTATGGGAGAGGATCAATCCAGAGAGGGGAAGAGGGAGCCGCGGGATAAAAATAGCATGCACGTGAACTCCTGCCCCCAACCCTGCCCCCAGTCTTTAATGAATTCTCCGATGACTTGTGTTTGGCTCGGAGAGGAACAGCGGGCGCCCGAGCCGGGTTACTCAACTGGGGAGAAAAGGAGGGAGCCCGCCTGCCAGGTGGGTTTTCCAAGCCCTCGCAGTTTCTAAACTTCTCCACATGTGAACAAGTGTTTACAGTTTTAAAGATGTGTTGAGTAATTGCACATGCAAGATAGCTCCCCTTTAATGCACACAGCATGTTGCCAGGCCATTCCTCGCCCCAGAACACCCTGCTTGACAATGAAATTGTTTGCCTTCTCTGCGTCCAGGCTTAAGGAGGCACTGGTTTGTGTTGAGATATAATTGGTAGCACTTGCGCCTTTGTAGTTCTTTTTTAGCTACTGAAAATTACTGGCTTAATCCACTCTTTACTTACCCGGATTAGAGGAGAAGCCCCACGGAGGCCCTTTCACATCAGAGAACAGAGTGGCCGTTCTTAAAACTTATTTTGAGGCTCACGTAACAATTGGGAAGACTGGTTCAACAACAAAAGCAACAGCATCGATTCACTTTTGCCTTCTCTCAATTTTCAGGAATTTTGAATCCCCTCGGAAGAATGTAATAATTGTTCTTGCGCTACTGAAAAGTCTTGGAAAACCTTCCTGTTTTTACAGATGGGTTTCTCTGCTTCTCTCCACCCCTCCCCCTTCTTAATTATTCCTTTTCTCTCTTTATTTTCATGGGAAAATAGCTGGTGTCACCTCAGGGAGACAGGCAGGGCATTCTGCTTTGCTTGTTATTTTTTATAGCGTTCTTTGTCTTCTCTCCGGCTTCCAGCAAGACACAGCCAAAATGGTTTGGCAGATCACTTTGCATTAGTAAAACTCTGTGTCAGCCACAACTGAAGCTGGGAGTAAACGACTAATGTCAGCTTGCAAGTCGGAGAAATGCACCAGGCCGGCAACTGTCTTCCCATCCAGCCTCTGATGGGGGTCCATGGGCAAGCAAGACCAAGGGATGAATGACACGCTTCATCTTTGTATCACCTGCTTGCTAGCACTCTGGCTGCTCCCAGATCACCCCATCTCAGCTGACAAATAAGAGAACTCCTTGACCTGGCTAGTGCCTAGCAATTAACGTCAGGGCTGTATTTTCCAACTTGAAAATCTTTTTAACTACTGTTTTGCGATTTTCCCCACTGAGCGCTTTGGCATTAGAAGAAGAGACTCTGAGAAGTAGGGCCCAGGGGAACTGTATCCTCTTTCCTAGCTTGGCAAGTCTGGCCCTGCTCCAGACACACTGCTTGGATTGCTTCGTTCCTCCCATAGACCTTCTGTGAAGGCGGACATGCACAGCCTCACCTGAGAACAGACCTGACAATTTCTTAAATTGTTGCAACATCAGAGCCTGAGCCTCTGTCTTGCTGGAATTAGACATGAATTTCATTTAAACGAGAAGTAATATTTCGTCCACACTCCTTGGTTTCACCCCCTAACCTTTTGTGGGCTCTCACCCTAAGCCAGGGTGGGGCAGCCTATTCCTGAGTGCTCCCCTTAGCAGGACAGTCTAGTTGGAAAGACAACCGGAGACACTTGGGTTTTCTCCCCCCAGCCCCCACCCCCATAGCTGTAGCAGCAGAATTGGGGGCATTTATCACTCTAGGGTAGTTATTTGTTTCTTTGCCATTCGAGGGGATTCTCAAGGGGAGTACCTAGGGTTGCTCAGTTTTGAGCCACTCACAGCAGAAGATCTGGCACCAATCAGGCGCTCAACAAATATTGCATGAGTAAATCCTATATTCTCTCTGAATTGATGCCTATTCCTGAGGTTGGTATTCATCCCAGAATATGCTTTAGAGATAAAATTCCCAAAGCATGGAATAGAGGCAAGAGAACTGGACTAGAAATGAGAAGAGAAAGTCCAGACCTGGCCTCTGGAGGACCTGGGGTCAGTGAGAAGAGCTGTCAGCGTGGGGTAGGGGTGGCACTCCAGCATGGAGAAGGGCAGTGATCCATGGGCAGTCCTGGGAGATCCAGAAGAGACAAGAGTGTTGGGGCCTCTGTGTAGTTACAGCAGCCACTGAGTGTCTTGGCAGGACACCAGGCACTAGGGGGTCCTGCAGATCCAAGAGTGAACAAAAGAGAAGCAAACACTGTCCTCCTGGTACATGCTGTTTGCAGAGGGAGACGGACGATGATGTGTAAAATTAGTAATTCTGAGACGTGCTAGGAAGGAAATGCACCCCTCCCCAGCAGAGGTGAAGGGTAGACTTAGATAAAGGATATGTGCACCCCAGTGTTCATTGCAGCATTGTTTGCAATAGCCAAGACATGGAAGCAATCTAAAAGTCAATCAACAGAGGAATGGATAAAGAAGATGTGGTACATATATATTCATATAGTGGAGTATTAACCATTAACATGAATGAAATAATGCCATTTGCAGCCACATGGATGGACCTAGAGATTGTTATACCGAGTGAAGTAAGTCAGACAGAGAAGGAGAAATGTCATATGACTTCCCTTATATGTGGAATCTAAAAAGAAATGATACAAATGAACTTATAAAACAGAAAGAGACTCACAGACTTAGTGAATGAACTAGTGGTTGCCTGGAGGATGGACCAGGGGGAAGGATAGTTATGGAGTTTGGGATGGACAGGTACACACTGCTATGTTTAAAATGGATAATCAACAAGGACCTACCATATAGTGCATGGAACTCTGCTAAATATTATGTGGCAGCCTGGATGGGAGGGGCGTTTGGAGGAGAATGGATACATGAATATGTATGTCTGGGTCCCTCTGCTATTCACCTGAAACTGTCATGATATTGTTAATCCACTATACCCCAGTACAAAATAAAAAGTTAAAAAAAAAAAGTAGATCCTAGGTTCATCCCACCAACTCCTTAGGTTCATCCCACCAACACTACTTGAGTCTCATCATCAGATGGTAGATGATGCCTTGCAGGTTGCATAACACTGGAACTTTTCTACAGTGATGGCTCTACTGTCAGGATTTTTCTGGACTCATTCTTCCTCTGATTCCATTATGATCTATGCCTAACAGAGCCCCAGTACAATTATTGGCAGAATAACTATTAGCCTAGAGTTACTATTGCATATGTTGAGACATATTAATAGTTGTACCCCTCAGTAGGTAGTAATAAACTCCAACAATAAAATTTTATAATGAAGACAACAACAACAAAAAAGAGTAGACTCTAATCTGAGGGTCACGTGGACTAGAGAAGATAAGGCAGTGACTCAGGCAGGGGCTTGGCTCATAAAGTCAGAGAGGACACCTGGGTTCCTAACTGGGGACAAGGCAGAGGTGGGGTCACAGGAAGCGAGGCTGGGTGCTTAATTCCAGAAATCCAGGTCAGAGCTCCCTAAAGCCTTTCTGCCTTAGGTGAGAATTTGTCCTGAAGAAGGAGGCAGGGCTAAGCTTTAAGTTCAGAGCCAATTTCATTCATTCATTCATCAGATATTTGTAGAACATCCACCATGGGACTGACATTGTTGTAGGCACACAGCAAAATCTGTACAAAATCAGTACCTGTGAATATCTTACCTGATGTTGCAGAAGAGACTTTGCAGATAAATGTTATGGATCTTGAGATGGGAGGATGTTCTGGATGACCCAGGAGGGCCTAGTCTTATCACATGAGTCTAAAAGTACAAACCTTTCCCCACTACAGAAGAAGATATGACATTAGAAAAGGGTCAGGGAGATGTAATTCTTGAAGAACGAGGATGGCCATGAGCATGGAATGCAGGCAGCCTCTAGAAGTTTGAGAATCAGGGAAACAGATTCCACCCCTCCCCTCCCACACCGCCCCAAGCCCCAAAAAGGAATACACTCCTGCTGACTTGTGGACTTGAGACCCATGTGAGATTTCTGACCTACAGAACCATAAGAAATAAATTTGTTTTTTTTTTTAAGCCACTAGGTTTGTGATAATTTGTTTCAGCAGTGATAAGAGTCTCATACATGCTAGAGGCAGAAAAGAGCTTGGTACATTCCAGCGACCACGAAGGGGCTGCTGTGTCCAGAACAGTGTAGGTGAGACACACACACAAACATTTAAGTGATTTAAACAGGAGAGGGGTAGACATAAGGGTGCGATTTACATTTCGCAATTTCACTTAGCTGTTCTACAGAAAAAAGGTTTGAGAGGGGCAGGTGTGGAGGGAGAGACTCTTGCAGGGCTGTTTTAGGAGCCCTCATAGAAGGAGACAGGTGTTCAGATCAGGGTGATGTCAGAGAAGAGGGAAAGTCATGGGTGGATCGGAGAGCTGTCTGGACATGGAATTAATCAGACATCACGATTGATTGGATTCAAAGAACAAGGGACAAAGAGGAATCAGGGATGACCCCTCAGGTTTCTGGCTCGAGCAGAGGCTGGGAGCAAAGGTGGTGGGAGGCTGGGAAGGAGACAGGCAGGGCCCCATCCACGTGGCTGCTGCACGGAAGATCCCACCTGCCACCAGCAAAGCTGATCGTTGGGAAGCATCTGTCATCTCCAAAGATGGTCGAAAATCCTCTAAAAAGCACAGAAAATGTCTGTTACCAAGCCCGTTGGCCAAGACTCCATTTGAAGATGTGAGTGATGGAAAAACCAGTTCCAAGTGTCTTATGCCTGGAGAGAATTTATGTTTATTTTAAGTTGAAAGTCCAGGGGATACATCTGGCTTCATCACAGCTCCTCTGAGGACGTCACCTCCTGGCCTCATTTCCTTTGAGGAGCTCCGTTCTCCCGCCCTGCATGCCAGCGGCCCCCCGCCCAGCAGAGGAGAGTAAATGACCTTTCCCTAGAATGCCCAGAAAAACCATGGAGACAATTCTGATGAGACCAGCCTAAATCAGTCCCAGCCCTCTCTCACCCCCCCACCCATGCCTACTCTCACTAAGGATACGAAATGAAAGGAGTTTAATAGTTTGGCCTGGGTCATGAGTTCTACTCTAAGCTGTGGCCTGAGAGAGCAGGCGGGAGGCAGGCCTGAACAGAAGTCAGGGATGCTGCTGGAAATAGGCGGACAGACCCAGAGCTGCAAGCAGCTCCACCCCACCCCACATGTGCACAATGCCCGTAGGCCTTACTGATTCATGGAACAAGTGTGTGCAGCCCTTGGTGTAGGGGTTACTGACTTGAGAACAATGTGGAAAGTAAAGCGTGCTAAATCCTTGAGATTGTCTCTTTCTTGAGTCATGGCTGTTCCTGTTCACAATGGGCAGGTGAACAGAATTATTGGGCTGGAGGAGCCAGGAAAATCAGATGCGGTAGAGCAAGTGACAGGAGGAGACTGAACCCTTAGGATAGATTCGGAGTCTGAGGCTCCTGAGTGTCAGAGTCCCGGAATATTCCCTGGGCACTGATGAGGGTTGGGCACCTCTCAGAGGAGGGGTCCTTGGTCCTTCCCCTGCTGCTGAAGAGCTGAGAGGTCTGTCCTCCCCCAGGCCTTGTCTCCTGAGCTTCAGTGGCAGACAATTGATTGGGGAGCTTCAGCCTGAGGGGCACGTGGTTTAACATTGAGGATGGACCCCACATCCACCTCTTGGCCCCACTGCCTTGTGTGGACTCAGTAAATGAGCAAAAGCAAGGCACTGGTTAGGTCCTGAGGGTTCTCTATGGGGCAAAGAGGTGTAACCTTAAGACCTTGGAGCATGGGCAGGGGATCTTGCATTCAGTGTAGCCCCTGGGTCGTTCAGTCCCCTAGCAGATGCAGTTAGGGCCCTGGCCATGCCCCTCCACTCTCCCTATTGTCTCACCTGCTAAGAGTTCACTACTGCAAGCAGCTGAGGCTCCCATTCTGTGGCTTGGCGTGTGTACCTCCCAGTAAAGGGCAGCATGGGATGCTGGCCAGGGAACCTTCAAGAGCAGCCCTCAGCCCGTGATTGGCTGGTGCCAGTGGATCAATACTGCAGCTCCCACAGTGCCATCTGCTTTCAAGAGGACATTATCTTTCAAGGGTCCTCAGTACGTGGTGGGGTGCTGGTGAATAGGCTCAGCTGGGGAGAAGGAGCAAAGGAAGCACCTCCATTATTCAGTCAAATGCCCCCCCCCTCCAGTTAGGAGAGAGGGAAAGAGGCATGACTTTGTGCATCCCTTCTGACAACAGGGTCTTCTCAGGTGGCTCAGCAGTAAAGAATGCACCGGCAATGCAAGAGCCCCAGAAGACACTGGTTCGATCTCTGTGTCTGGAAGATCCCCTGGAGGAGGAAATGGCAACCCACTCCATTATACTTGCCTGGAAAATTCTATGGGCAGGAGAGCCTGGTGGGCTACAGTCTACAGGGTCGCACAGAGTCAGACACCACTGAGCACACACACACATATCTCTGACAATGCAGGCAGCTCTGCCTTCCCTACAAGAGCCACCCTTGAGTGTCCATACATGGGAGACCAACACCCCCTCTCCTGGCTCTAGGAAGGAAACCTGTCTGCCATGGCGTTCTAGAGGTTGTCACTGCCTGTCCTGGCTGTTCACACTTCCCATCCAGCCAGTGCAGACTGGCTCAGGCAAGCCCTCTCCAATTTGGCGTCAGAGTTTCAAGTCATGCTCTAAGACCCTTGGTGATGGGCAGAATAGATGGAACAAACAACCCTGAATTCCCTTGCCATCTCTTCTTCCACCATGTGTCTTGCCTCTGTGCTGCCTTTATTTTTGCACCCGAAGATGCTATCTTGAGTTTACTGTCAGGAGGATTCTTTAAAATAGCGTTTCTATGGTGAAACAATATCCCTTGTTTGAAAATACATGGAGTTTATAAAATATGTTCTTGTATTTTCCTGGATCAGGGCATATTGTAGAGTCTAGGGATTTATTTACAGTGAAGAAATTGTTTTTGCGAATTGTGGTTAAACAAAAGGATGGCTTTTGGAGTGCTGAGTAAAAGAGACATTGTTTATTATATTAGTTATTTGGGACAAAAGCTGGAAAGGGATGACTTTACAGGGAATGATGGGGGGAGGGTGGTGCATCAGTGAATATATTCCTGTAATCGTCCATTTCTTGGGGTGGACACGCGAGAAGTTGGACAGTGTGACCTCTAACATACATCTCGTTTCCAAACTTTATTTCGCCTTTTCTGCTTCAGCCCCTATGAAGGAATATATATCAGCTCTTTCCCCATCCTTGTCGCCCCTTACCCAGGGTTCTGCCGCTCTGGCCCTTCCAAAGCCCAGTAACAGGAGATTTGCTGTCCGACCTTCCTTATCTTGCTCCAAGGCTTTCTTTCCAAAGAGCTCTCAGCACTTTGGAGACAGAATATCTCCACTCGCACGAAGTCCCAGAGCAGTGGGGGAACAGAGCGTGTCAGAGTTCGCCGGATGAAAATAAGAGCCGAATCCAAAATCTTTTGATAGTCACAGCCTCATCTTATGAGCTTCCTGGAGTGGCAAAACTGGGGCACAGAGAGGGAGAGTCTGTTAGCAAGAGCTTCGTTCTCTGGAGGATCCAGGCACTGCCATATCTGCCACTGGGAAGAGATGTCCTTACTTATTTACGGAAGCTGTCATCTTCCAGTCCCTAAACTTTCTGCATGTTGGATTTTACTTTTGGGGGGAACCGAACTAATATCAATTATTGGGTATGTGTGGGTGTGTGTGGGGGATGGGGCTTGTTAGACTGAAATATCTATTCCACAAATGCCATTTTAGCACCTTAGGAGATCCTGAAGACTATTCTATCTTTCTGGAGCCCTAGTACAGTGAAAATATCCCTAGGTAGTGTGAGTTCCTGTTGTTGTTCAGTCGCTAAGTCATGTCTGACTCTTTGTAACCCCATGGGGTTGCAGCATGCCAGGCTTCCCTGTCCTTCACCATCTCCTGGAATTTGCACAGACTCATGTCCATTGAGTCAATGATGCCATCCAACCATCTCATCCTCTGTTGACCCCTTGTCCTCCTGCCCTCAATCCTTCCCAGCATCACGGTCTTTTCCATTGAGTCAGTTCTTTGCATCAGGTGGCCAAAGTATTGGAGCTTCAGCATCAGTCCTTCCAATGAATATTCAGGGTTGATTTTCTTTAGGATTGACTGGCTTGATCGCCTTGCTGTCCAAGGGACTCTTAAGAATCTTCTCCAGCACCACGATTCAAAAGCATCAGTTCTTCAGCACTCAGTCTTTAGGGTCCAACTCTCACATCCGTACATGACTACTGGAAATGTCATAGCTTTGACTATATGGCCTTTTGTTGGTAAAGTGATGTTTCTGCTTTTTAATACATTGTTTGGGTTTGTCATAGCTTTCTTCCAAGAAGCAAGCATCTTTTAATTTCATGGCTGCAGTCACTGTCTGCAGTGATTTTGGAGCCCAAGAAAAGTGAGTTCCTGAGTGAAGAATAATTTGTTAATCTGCTAAATCTGTAGCAATTGGTCGTCTGCCATCAGGAAGGTTACAGATGTGTATGCAGGGAAAAGGCAAGGGAGCCAACTGATGGAGGTGGTGTGTGGGTTGCATTCCACATACTTAGCAATCTTTCCTGGGGCAGGGGATGTTTTATTCAGTGTAACCCCTGGGCAGTTCAGACCCACAGCAGATGTTGTTAGGGCCCTAGCCATGGCCCCTCAGTCCTTACATGCTAATGGTTTTCTACTGCAAGCCTCTGAGGCTCCCCGTCTGCTGTACATTACATGTTTATGACCCCCCAGAATTCATGTTTAAACCCATATGGCTGGATGAGACCACCTGGGAGTGAGTGAGTGTCTGTGTTGTGTGTTTAGTCGCCAAGTCATGTCTGACCTCTTTGTGACCCCATGGACTGTAACCTGCCAGGCTCCTCTGTTCATGGAATTTTTCAGGGAAGAATACTGGAGTGGGTTGCCATTTCCTCCTCCAGGGGACCTTCTTGACCCAGGAATCAAACCTGCATCTCCTATATCTCCTGTATTTCAGGCAGATTCTTTAGTCACTGAGCTATCAGGGAATCCCATGGGAAGTGACTTAGCATGCACACAGAATTCACGTGTTGAAATTCTAACCCCCAAAGTGATGGATTGAGGATGTGGAACCTTTGGGAGGTCATGACTCAGTCATAAGGGTGGAGCCCTCATGAATGGGATTAGTGCCCTCATAAGAGTCCTCAGAGAGCTGGCTCCCTCCCTGCTTCTGCCATGTGAGGACACAGCAAGAAGATGGGTCACTTACGAACTGGGAAGCAGACCCAAATTTGCAGGCACTTTTATCTTGAACTTCTGACCTCCAGAACTGTGAGAAATAAATTTTGAGTGTTAAAAACACCCAGCCTATGGTATGTGTTATTGCTGTTATTTAGTCACCAAGTCATGTCTGACTCTTTGTGACCCCATGGACTGTAGCACACCAGGCTCCTCTGTCCTTGAGATTTCCCAGGCAAGAATACTGGAGTGGGTTGCCATTTCCTCCCCTAAGGAACTTCCCAACTCAGGGATTGAACCCAAGTCTCCTGAGTCTTCTGCATTGGCAGGGGTGTTCTTGGCCACTGAGCTACCTGGGAAGCCCATGGTATGTGTTAGAGCAGCTCTATTGGACTCAGATGCCACCTGAGGGTATTCATCAACTGGGACTGTACTTCTCTTATTTCTGGAATGCAAGGCAGGTAACCCTCCCAGAGAAGCTCTTAGCCAGTGACCAATGAATGTTTGTGGCTGCACACTCTGGCTCCCCAGTGCCCTCTGCCCCCTACCCTACCCATCATCTCTCAGGGCCCCCAGCAGGCAGTGGTGTGCTGGTAAGCAGGCTCTTTGAGGGAGGATGGGCACAGATAAAGCCTTAATCTGTGGCATTTGCTAATTTCTGTGGTGTGATACTCCCACTGTGGCAGAAATCAAGATGCCACTGAACTCCTAGTTGGGGAGAGATGTACACAATTGGCTGTTGTGAGTCAGTCTGAGCTGTTCCAACACATCCCTGCCAGTGGGATGGAGGCCCAGTTGCCCCGATTGGTAACCTGCTCATTAACACACCCTGCCCTGGCAGCCTTCCCTCCCCTGTCTGCATCCCCCACAGCCTTCCCAATGCTTCCTTGGACCACCTCCCAGATAAACACCTTGCACCCAAATACTTGTTTCAGGATATGCTTCTAGTGGAATCCAAATTAAAACTAGATAAACTCATCAGTTGTTGTTCTTTGAACAAAGTGGGCAGAATTCTCCACTGACTGGAGAAATATGTGTCCTCTTGGTCTGGCCCCAGCCTAGATTCCAGCCTCCCCCTCCCCGAGAGCCCACCCACCTCCACCATGGTTTTGCTCCTGGAACCCCCTCCCCCTGGCATCCCCTCCACTAGAACTTCTAAATCCCCCATCTTCTCTTCAAATCTATTTCACACCCAGCCTCCTCTCCAAAGCAGTTCTTGGTCTCTCAGAGCAGAAGGAACCGCTTCCTCCTGCTTCGTTGAGTTGTTTGGACCTTGATTATGACTTTTACCAAGACTTGGCTTGTCTTGGCTTTCCTTGGATTTGTGCTCCTCCCTTGCTGCCCTGGGAGCCTAGAGGGCAAGAACTATGATCTGAGCAGTTTCCAGCCCAGGTGCTGCTAGGTCGTCATCAATCAATGTTTGCTGAAATGAATGGACTTGGTACTGGCCGGGGTTGTTTACTCCCCAGCTTCTGCTTTGACTTTCCCCAAGTCACAGTCCGGTACATCCCCAGCAGGCTGGTACAATCATGGATGTGGGCCCGGAGGGGGCAGTTCTGAGGGGGTGACTGTTCTTTCCTAAAGGAGAAAAAAACGCCAAGCTCCAAGGAAATGTTTTCTAGCTACCCTCGGGGTGTGTTCAGCACAACAAGGAGAGGTGAGATAGAATCTCAGTTCCCTAGATTTCCCTTTGATGAGAGAATAGGGTCACCTGGCAGTCACCACAGTCTAGTGAACATTCTCTGATTGGCAAGATCACTGGGGGGCTCTTTATTCTTTCACCTTTTAGTTCATCGAGTATCAAGTGCCTGGTAGTGTTCAGGGATAAAGAGCTTTGTCCAAACAACCTGGGCTGGGCACTTGGCTCTGTCTCTGTCACAGGCTGGGAGGCTCTGAATGAGCTTTTTAACCCCGAAACTCCGTTTCCACTCTGCAAAGTGGAGATAATCAGGTACTCACTTCTCAGGGTTTAGGGGATGTTTGAATGACATGAAGTATGTAAACTGTATAGCGTTTAGTACCTGGTACAGGTACTAAATCCTGGAGCAGGAAGTGGCAACCCACTCCAGTATTCTTGCCTAGAGAGTCAATGGACAGGGGAGCCTGGCGGGCTACAGTCCATGGGATTGCAAAGAGTCAGACATGACTAAAACAGTTTAGCATAGCACAGTACGCAAGTACTAAATATACATCAGTTATTATTAAAAGTGTGTGTCAACCTCTGTGCTGAGCTCAAAGAGTGATCATTGAATGAAATGCAACCTCTGTGTTCAGGAAGGTCACAGTCTAGGGAGAGACAAATGACAGACCTGAGACCCCAGTACAAGATGCTAAGTGGTCTGAGAGTGAAGTTTGCACTGGGCTCAGGGAGCCCAGAGGAGGGGACCTATACCAACAGACCCCTGTCAGGGGCTGTCCTTGAATTCCTCTTATTTCTGATAAATGTGCTTTGTTTGGTGAGAACTCTCCCTTCCTGTTCTTACTCTGACATAACAGAGGAAGCTGGCTGGGGTACAAGTAGCATTGATGGAGAAGGCAAGATGGTGAGGAGATGCTGGGGGCCTCTCATGCCATCTATTCTCATAAGTCCTCCCCCCATAAGATAGGAAGGTGCAGGCATGGGTCACAGAGACCCCCATGCCCTGTATGTTAAATCCACTCAACCTCAAGGAATGATGACAGACTCCTCCAGAAGAGCCCTTCTTCCTCAGACGAATTCTTGGATGTTCTCCCAACTACTTAAATGCCTTGATTTATTTAATCCAAGAAATATATTGTAAAAGGGGAGCTTTCTTACTCAACATCTAATATCTCTTGGCTTCATGGAAAGCTGGCAATGATATGGCCCTTTTAGGTCTAAGGAGACCACGGTTTGCCATGGAATGGGGAACGATTTTACTCCCCAGGGGTTATTGTGAATTTTGGTTGTCCCGCAGGGGCAGTATCCCCGGTATGTGGTGTGATGGAAGCCAGGGATGCTGCCAAACATCTCACAATGCCCAGTCCAGGCCCCGCCACAGAGAACTATCCAGCCCAAAATGCGAACAGTGTTGAGACTGAGAAACTGTTCTTGGAGAATGAAGATTAAGGAGTGTGCACACCCGTGTGTGTGTATGTGTGTGTGTGTGTAAAAGAGCAAGATGCTCTGTGTTGGACTCAAATTTACTGCTGGTCGAGTCAATGAACCAGTGCAAATTCATATTTCGTTTCTAGTGGGAGGTGACTGGAAAGCAGAGATCTGTGAACATCAGGAGTGAAGCCTGAGTCAACTAGAAGACACGCATGGTAGAGCTGAAGCTCAGGGATAAGTTACACCATCGTGTCCAATCCTCCAATGGCAGGCCGGAGAAATCCAGCCTCAACATCCCGAACACAACAGTTCAGGAGCTGTGGTGGGAGCGAGAGTGTGGAGTGGAGAAGTGTCTGGTTATTACAATTGGTCTCCCCTTGTCCCACCAGGAACAAGCAAGCAGAGGCATGGACACTGCTGATTGGTTTAGAGGTTTGTTAGTGAACATCTGGTTGGGCGGGTGGTCCCTGGCCCAGCCCTGGATGGCATGCCTGGTCTTTCAAGGGAGGAGCCTGGAAGCTGGGTAGTAAAATATCTGCTCTGTGGGCTCCAGGGTCCCAGACAGTCTCTGCATGCAGATGTGCAAAGCAAGTGGCCTGAGGCTTTTGCCCCGTTTGCAGATATCTGGCAATTAGTCTCCTTCTGAAGTGACTGAGCATTCCATGGCGTTGGATACTGCACAGACTTCTCATCAAGATGGATCTTGCTCAAGCCATTATTTATTTTAACCTTTCCTAGTTGCAGATGGCTCCTGCATGCCCAGCTGTAAAGGCTCTGCATTTCAATCTCTGGATGTAGGGCATTTTCTGTGTGGATTGTCCAGTGGAATGCTGTCAGGGAAGATAACCCTGAGTGTTGGTGGTCACCATACTTCTTGTGTGGCAAAGAGCCCCTAAAGCTTGTTTAAGGCATCCCAAACCAGGAACATACCCCATGAGGCCCATATATTTGGATAGAGCCTAGGAAAAAAAATATGTGGATTGGAATATGCCTCTGTTGTCCCCTTCTCCTCCTGCCCTCGATCTTTCCCAGCATCCGGGTCTTTTCTAATGAGTTGGCTCCATGGAATAACCCCCATCTTTCTCTAGTTTGATACTTAAATTAATGGAGGTGTCACTTATTTTTTTTCCCAACTATTGAATTAATTGATTTAACATTTTTGAATGTCCGTGGAATGTGCGTGCGTGCTAAGTCGCTTCAGTCCTGTCTCTGTGCAACCCTGTAGACCGTAGCCCGCCAGGCTCCTCAGTCTATCGGATTCTCCAGGCAAGAATGCTGGAGTGGGTTGCCATGCCCTCCTCTAGAGGAATCTTCCTAACCCAGGGATCAAACTCATGTCTCTTACGTCTCCTGCACTGGCAGGCAGGTCCTTTGCTACTAATGCCACCTGGGAAACCCCCTCCATGAAACTTGTTCAGTCGCTCAGTCGTGTCTGATTCTTTGTGACCCCATGGACTGCAGCGTGCCAGGTTTCCCTGTCCTTTACCATCTCCTGGAGATTGCTCAGACTCATAGCCACTGAATCAGTGATGCCATCCAGCCATCTTGTCCTCTGTCGTCCCCTTCTCCTTCTGCCCTCAATCTTTCCAAGCATCAGGGTCTTTTCTAACGAGTTGGTTCCACGGAATAACCCCCATCTTTCTCTAGTTTGAACACTTAAATTAATGGAGGTAACGGAGGTGTCACTTTTTTCCCCAACTATTGAATTAGATTTAACATTTTTTCGAGTGTCCATCATGTTCTTGACAATGTAATTAGATTCCAAAGACTCTTGAGTGGAGTGGTGTCAAGAAGAGAAGGGAGAATACACATCTCTCAAGGAGCCTGAGGGCAGCATGTAAGACACAGAGAGCCCTGCTCTTTTGTGAAATGAAGGGTATAAGGTGGTGGATGAGGGGCTTAAATAGGCCCTGCTGGCCCTGAGGTGTGGTGCCCAGGAGAAGCTGGGCACTGCAATTTTTTCGATTCCCCAACAGACTTTGTGATTGACTAGAATATAAATGTGGAATCTGTGGTCCATTTAAAGACACCTTAGGCAAGGCTTTGCAATCCATTGGTGGAACTGGTTGCGGACATCAGTGAGGGCTCTGTTTTTAGGTGAATCCAGTCTATTCTGAATCCGGGGGAATCTGTCAAGTTGGTTTCTACCCACAGGTCAATTCTAGGCACCATCGAAAGAAGGGTTTTGGGAAGAATCTACGCTTGGCAGCAAAGTGTTCTGATTGATGATTGCTGCTGCCAAAGTCCCAAGAGAGTGGAGTGGGCGAGTGTGTGACACTTCTTTGCCATCCTGGGTAAAACTGTGTCCCTTCTAAGCAGCGCACTGAGGGTACGTGTCTACCCTTCTGCCGCTGTGTGGTGCTCGTGGGGTTCACATCCTGGTGGGATGGTTTCTGTTCATTAGCACCCCTTCTGCTCGCCACCACTGCAGAGGAGGTCATGAAGATTACGTTACAGAAAACCTCTACTAAGGAGAAAGGGCTGCGGCTGTCACCAGAGGTACAACATTTCATCTCCACTAACCACAGGCTATCTCTGGAAACTGCCGCCAGTTTCAGTCTCCACGGAAAGTGATGCTCTGCTTGGTCCTTCCAGATCTCTGTGGACACCTTGCAGCATTTCTGAGACTATATAATTTTTTAAAGAACCCCCCCCCACCCAACCTGGAAAACCTCTCTGATTTAGAGTTTATTGTTTTGCTTTCTCTTATTTATTAACTTTTCAGTATGTTGAATTGTGGCTAGAGTAACCTTATTGGACATAGTTAGAGGATCTAAAATTATAGCTTCAAGTGCTTCTGAAACTCAGCTAGAGAAATCTCACCTTGAGGAGGATCTTTAAATGGATTTGTGGCACATTTCTGAATAACTTCAGGACTGAGTGTAGATGAAATGTTCTCCCCTTTACTTTAAAAAGCAATACTTCTTATTTATTTTTCTAAATACAAAGGCAAAACAATATGCATTATAGAACATATGGAAAATATAAGGCACTATAACATATTATATAATATGAAAGTAAAAATCATCCTTTTTTTTCCTCCACCAGGGCAATAAGCATTGTTAATATTTGGCTGTTTATTCTTCCAGTCTTTTTCTGCGCACGTCCAACTGATATGCATTAAAAATAAACTCTATACATATGCCCTGTATTTAATTTTATATCACCCTTTTCCACAGCACTGTAACATTTTCCTATGTTATTATATATTTATCAAAAACAAGATTTAAAAACACTGCATCATAGTCTCTAGTATAGATTCATCACAATCCATTTAACCCTCACCCTCTTGCTCAACATAATTGCACTTTTTAAAAAAGCATGAATGATGGCTGGTATATAAATATTTGATGAATGTCTGACTGCAAATTTCATTATACCCTTAGGATAATAACTAAAAGGGGAATTACTGAAGCACAGGATTCAAGCATTTACAAAGCTCTGGAAATGCATTGCCTCCTTAGGAAAAAACATACCGATCACAGTTCTAGCAACACGGAATATTATTGTTAAAAACAGTTTCATTTGAATTAAATTTAAAATGTCACAGGAATAATGTATCATTCTGAAGTGTTTTTTTAAAGATGTAGTTGATTAGCAATTTTGTGTTAGTTTCAGGTGTAAAGAAAAGTGATTTATATATATATATATATATATATATGTATATATTCTCTTTCTGATCCTTTCCCCCATATGTTTTTATAAGACATTGCATATGGTCGGTCCCCTGCGCTATACAGTTGCTTATCTATTTTATATACGGTAGTATGCTTCTGTTAATCCCATACTTCTAATTTATGCCTCCCTACCACCTTTCCCCTCTGTAACCACAAGTCTGTTTTCTATGTCTCTGCAGTAGTTTTAAAACATGTCTGTAATGCCTCTAACTCTTCCCATGGAGCTGTAGGATCTGATCCCCTCTCCACGAATCAGGTCTGATTGTAGTGACTCACTTGCCACTAATACAATGACGTACAATGCCAGGGATGTGATACTATGTGACCACCCAGGTTTGATCAGAAGTGGCCAACTGGTCGTCATTTTACACTTGCTTATAAGCCAGCCACCGTGGAAGAATTCTGTCCTGCTTGAGACCTCTGTGCTGGAAGATCGAAGTTAGATTATCCCATCCACAGCCCAGCCGAGCTCCTAGCCCAGAGCCAGCATCAAGTGCCCACCGAATGGATGACCCTTCCCTTTTTTGGTGGTTTATTCATATCACTTGCCAATTTTAAAAGTTAGTGTTTTCCTTAGGAGTTAAAAACATCTTATGGTTCATTAGGAATAATTATAATACTGGCTGAAAATAATTTTCTAAGTTATCACTTGCCTTTTTAAAATTCTACTTTGGAAATTATACAATTGCTATGTAGTCAGACCTTCTAAGTATTTCATTTGTGATCTCATGAACCATTTCTGGTTAGAAAATGCTCTTTCCAGAGTGCAGTTGTTCACCTACATTTTTGAGTTAGTTCGCCTCCCTCCCTTCCTTCTACATTTAACACTGAAATCAGTCTACAGATATTTTGATGTTTGATAATAATTCGGGTTAATGGCTGAATTTTCCAAAGTCATTTATTGAATGGTAATTCCTCATCCAGTAAGTTACACTGATTATTGCTAACCTAATCAAGATACACACACACACACACACACACACACACACACACTCTCACTCACATTGTAGAGTCCATTTTAGGGCTATCTGCTCTCTTTGATTTGCTCTTGGTCCTTGGTCTAGCAAAATACTGCTTTCAATTCTGATAGGACTAGATATGCATTGTTCTTAAATTCCAAAATAATTCATAGCTATTCTTCCTATTTATTCTTCTAGAAGATCTTTAAAATTGTCTTTTAAATTTAGTTCCGCATATAAGTTACTGGGAAATAACTGAAATCTTTGTCACACTTTGGTTTTCGTCTTGCAACATGGTTCTCGTCTAGCAACATTTTTCCATTTCCTCAGACCTCCCTGTGATTGCAAGGTCTCTATCATGTTTCATTTGTTGGGAACCTATATGTAGCCATCAAGGGTTTTAGTATCCCAAGGACCTGGACTTGGGCTTCCCAGGTGGCACTAGTGGTAAAGAACCTTCCTGCCAATGCAGGAGACATAAGAGATACGGGTTTGATCATTGGGTTGGGAAAATCCCCTGGAGGAGGGTGTAGCAACTCACTCCAGTATTCTTGCCTAGAGAACCCCATGGACAGAGGAGCCTGGTGGACTATGGTCCATGGGTTCGCAGAATTGGACATGACTGAGGCGACTTAGCATGCACTCATGCACCTGGACTTGAGTACAGGTTGCTATGTACGGAGAAGGCAATGGCACCCCACTCCAGTACTCTTGCCTGGAAACTCCCATGGACGGAGGAGCCTGGTAGGCTGCAGTCCATGGGGTTGCTAAGAGTCGGACACGACTGAGCAACTTTACTTTCACTTTTCCCTTTCATGCACTGGAGAAGGAAACGGCAACCCACTCCAGTGTTCTTGCCTGGAGAATCCCAGGGACGGCAGAGCCCGGTGGGCTGCCATCTATGGGGTCGCACAGAGTCGGACACGACTGAAGCGACTTAGCAGCAGCAGCAGCTACGTACTAGCTGGAAGACATTGAACAAATTCCGACCTTTGTTGGTCTCTCAGACTCTTCATCTATAAAGTGGAATAAAACTCCAAACAGCATCATCATTATTATTTTTAAAAGAGGAAGAGGTCAGTTCATGCTGTCAAACGTGACCATTACATCTTGCCCTCGCCTCCCACCACCTCGTACTTCATACTCCATGGCCTTGCAAGCATCTTCTACTCTTCTGTACTGTTCCCCAATTTGTTGTTGTTGTTTAGTCACTATGTCATAGCCAACTGTTTGGGACCCCCTGGACTGTAGCACGCCAAGCTCCTCTATCCATGGGATTTTCCAGGCAAGAATACTGGAGTGGGTTGCCATTTCCTACACCAGGGGATCTTCCTGACCCAGGGATCAAACTCATGTTGTTGTAGCCACGCGTTTTGGGAAACAAACTCACTCAGAAAGACAATGCAGGTAGCGGAGTGCAGTTTATTACACCGGCGGGCCCAAGGCAGAGTCTTCTCTTAGCCAAGGACCCCGACCAGCATTTGTGAAAATCTTTTATACCCCATGTGTACGTGTCCAAACTCACCACCCCAAATTCCTTGAGACTTACATAAACAAAGGAAGGGTGAATACAATCACAATAATCTCATCATTTAGGTGTTATGTGTTCAAACAGTTAAACCATTGGCCAATAATCAATAAGCCTGAGGTTACACTCCGATAGGTACAGAAAAATTTATGGCCTGTCCAGAGACAGGGGTGATTAGTGTATGTTTTCTCTTAGGCAATGAGTAACCTGGATATGATCTTCAAGGTTCCCCTGTCCGGCGGGGGTCTTATCCTTTTATTGTCATTGCCATAGGCACTAAGCACAGAGTTTAGAGTCCATTAGAGAGGTGGCCAAGCATGATCAGCATAAACAGGCCGAGGATGGAGGCCAGGTCCTATGAATTCCCTCTTCAGTGTCTCTTGGATTCTTTTACTGCTGAGTCACCAGGGAAGCCCTCTGTTCCCCCTACTTGCACCTTTCTTCATTCTCTCATTTGCCTGGAAGCCTCTCCCCACCATTTTGCCCTGGCCCCACTCCTATAGATCCTCTAAGAGCCAGCTCAGGAGCCACCTCCTCAGGAAGCTCTCTGTGGTTGGCCAACACCCTGTCTGGCACTCACAGCCCTCTAAGGCTGTGACAGATACCTGGTTGGTAATAGCTCACAGTCCATAGAGCAAATCTCTCTCTGTGCACTGATCACTTTGTTGCTAGCTGAGGGGAATCTCAAAGGCAGGGACTGTGTCTTATTCTCTTCTATTCCTGGTACCCACACCTGCCTGGCCCTTAGAACGCTCAGTAGCCACTCGCTGCCCTTCAGTAAATTGCATGGATTGAATTAAACAGCGTTCCTCTCTTGGGGCATCCTCTATAAGTAGAGCGCTAAAGGATTGGGATGGGAGGAGACGAATAATGAACCCTCCAAGCTGAGCAGCAGAATCTGCTCTGAAGAGGAAGACACACGTGTGGTAGCCAGACTTCCTTTGCCCTTCAGATGGGGGAAGGCGGGGTGAATAGATTCAGGGGCTTCTGAGCAGATTCACTTTAAAATGGAAATGGCTCGCCCTTGCAGTGCAGCCCTTTCTCAAAATCTGGTCCCATCTCTTTCCTTCTGATGAGGACAGCCAAGTTCAACATGCTGGAGGGATGGCTGCAGAGACACATGTGTCACACCCAGGCAGCTCCCGGCTCCAAACAAGGCCCCACTGAAAGGATCAAAGGCTGCACATGGCCCGGCAGTGACAAATTTATGAAGCCCCGTCATCCACATGAAAACATTGTGTATTTAATCTGCCCAGTGGAAATAAATCAATCTCAAGTTTCTGTTGAAGGAACTGCAAGTCAGCCACCCTTCTCCACAAAGATGTAAAGGATCTGTTTAAAGCAACGTTTACCTCTCTCAAAGAAGACGAGGTTTTCTCTTCCCCACAGAGGCATTTAAATGCACTTTTGTATTCACCCTTTCACAACAAGTCCTGAACATCAAGCTTTCAATGAGTATACAAGCTTTGTTATTACACTTAGATTTACAAACAAAGTTGTTGGCACAGGAAAGCCTGTGGTAGGTAGGACAGACCACCCGTAAGTATGCGTATGAAAGCCCAGTTGGAAAATCTCTTCTGTCGGCCAAAAGTGTGACTGCAGTTCTGAAAACTTGGCTGTTCTCTTGGTGGTCGAAAACAGTGAACCTTTTTGTTCATTGAACGCTGAAAAAACAAGTATGCCAAAAAGTGCCTTTTCCTAACGGGTTCCAAGACTCCTAGCTATTTTTGCCTCTTTTCTCTCAGGGCTTGAGAACATTCAACAAACGTGAATTGGAGATGCTTTATTGTTCCGTATGTTATGTCCGAGGTTTCAGATCACGGCCAACAAGCGCTGGCCCATTTGCCTGCCATGTGGCTTACAATGAGGCCTCTTTCTGCCCATGTCCTCTGACCACAGGCGGGGATGGAAGCTGGATGTTCGCTCTTCACTCTCAGGGGTGTCGGGGAGAGGCCTGGGCACTGGATGAGAGGGAAAAGGAGCTTGATCTTTCATCCTGGAGAGACCATTGTGCAAGATGGCTGACCGAGGCTTCGCCCTCTGATTATGGAAGGGGGACGCTGTGTCTCCAGATTGGGAGAGGACCAGCATTTCCTTGTTCTTGTTGTTTAGCCACTTCAGTTGTGTCCGACTCTCCGTGACCCCATGGACTGCAGCCCGCCAAGCTCCTCTGTCCATGGGATTTCTTGGGCAAGTATACTGGAGGGGGTTGCCATTTCCTCCTCCAGGGGATCTTCCTGACCCAGGGAATGAAACCTCATCTCCTGTGTTGGCAGGTGGATTTTTTACCACTGAGCCACCAGGGAAGCCCCAGTATCTCCTAGTAACTAGGAATTTCATTAGCTTGCTACTTCTAACCAGCTGGGCTAACAAAATCTCCAAATGTTATGTGTATGTGTATGCGTGTTTATATATGCAGACACATAAATATAATGCAGTTGACAATAATTACATACACACACTATGTAATACTATACGTAATGCTATATGTGTATGTGGATAAGTAATACTTGATGGGACATGGTTGACATAATTTCTCTGCTGCATAGAGTCTGTCATAGCCTCTGATAGACTGAAAACATTTTTTGAACTAGGTTTTTTTTTATGAAAAAGTAATTAACATGGACAAAGCAAAAAGTTCAAAGAGTACAAAAAGCTCTGCAATAAAAAATAACTCTCCTCTTCATCCTGCTTCCCCAAGTCCCCTCCATGTGGCAACCACTGTTAATTATTTGTCAAGCAAATATTTCCAGAGTAGTTCTATGAACATGTGGGTGTGTGTATGTGTTTGTGCACGCACGCACACACATACAGCCCTTCAGACCATACAGCCAAAATGGTAACATACTATATTGTTCTCCACTTTTTTCTCTTAATGATTTATTTTGGAGACCATTCTCTAATAGCTCACATTCATTTACATTATTCTTTTTAATGACTGTGTAGTGTTCAAGATTAGATGTCATACAATTATTGCACCAACTCTTATCAAAGCATATATGGTTCACTGCCAGCTCTCTGTTACAACAAACAGCACAGTTATTTATCTTCCATGTGCAAATATATCTCTAGGAGAGTCTGCTAGGTGTGGCTTATCATTGTCAATGGGTATATGCATTGCAAATTTATTATGATTATCACTGTCATCATTTATTATTGGGCTTCCCTGATAGCTCAGTTGGCAAAGAATCAACCTGCAATGCAGAATACCCCCAAAGAATCAGCCTGCAATGCAGGATACCCCGGTTTGATTCCTGGGTTGGGAAGATCCCCTGCAGAAGGGAAAGGCTACCCACTCCAATATTCTGGCCTAGATTGTCATTGCCATCATTTATTATTATTATTATATTTTTATAGCTATCCAAAGCCAGTTTACTCACCCTCCAGTGAGCCAAGAGCACCTGTTTTGTTATCCATTCATCAGCCCAATGTGTTTTGAATTTCAGTCTTTGCCAGTCTGATGAATGAAAAATGCCACGTTGAACGTTAAGGTCTTTTAATGACAGAGGCTTTATTGCTTTCTCATAATATTATAACACAGGAGAGTTTAAACACCCCTTAGAGATCATTTAGTCCAATTTTCTCATTTTATGATTTTACATTTAAGGAAGAAAGCCCAGCATGGGAAGTGCCCTCTGCCTGGCCATGTGGCATTCCCACCCTCCACCTCCTGCAGTTCCCCCCCCCCACCATACCACCACCAGTGCAGAGCCAACAGCAGAGCTAATGTAGGGATAATGTAGAAAAGGATGTTTTACTGCTTCCATTAGTGGAATTTCAACTATCAAGTCATTGGAGTGATGTGTGGAGGCAAATTGTTCCTACATATGATCTGTGTTTCCAATAAACATTTATTTCTCACAGTTCAGGAAGCTTAGAAATCCAAGATCAAGGGGCTGGCATATTCAGTATCTGGTGAGAACTGGCTTCCTGGTTCATAAATGACCATCTTCCCACTGTATTCTCACCTGGTGGAAAAGATGATGGAGCTCTCAGGGGTCTCTTTTATATGGGCACTTATCCCATTGATGAGGACTCCACCCTAATGACCTAATCACCTCTGAAAGGCACCACCTCTAAAAGCCATCCCCCTGGGGATTGTTGTTGTTCAGTCTCTCAGTCATGTCTGACTCTTTGTGACCCCATGAACTGCAGCAGTCCAGGCTTCTTTGCTGTCCTTCACCATCTCTCAGAGCTTCCTCAAACTCATGTCTGTTGGGTTGGTGATGCCACCCAACCATCTCATCCTCTGTCATACCCTTCTCCTCTTGCCTTCAATCTTTCCCAGCATCAGGGCCTTTTCCAATGAGTTGTCTCTTCCATGAGGTGACCAAAGTATTGGAGCATCAGCTTCTGCATCAGTCCTTCCCATGAATATTTGGGGTTGATTTCCTTTAGGATGGACTGGTTTGATCTCCTTGCAGTCCAAGGGACTCTCAAGAGTCTTCTCCAACACCACGGTTCAAAATCATCAATTCTTCAGCACTCAGCCTTTTTATATTGTCCAGCTCTCACATCCATACATGACTATTGGAAAAACCATAGCTTTGACTATATGGAACTTTGTCGGCAAAGTAATGTCTCTGATTTTTAATATGCTGTCTAGGTTTGTCATAGCTTTTCTTCCAAGGAGCAAGTGTCTTTTAATTTCATGGCTATAGTCACCATCTACAGTGATTTTGGAGCCCAAGAAAATAAAGTCTGTCACTGTTCCCATTGTTTCCCTATTTATTTGTCATGGAGTGATGGGACCAGATGCCATGATCTTCATTTTTTGAATGTTGAGTTTTAGGTCAGCTTTGCTCTCCTCTTCAACCTTCATTAAGAGGCTCTTTAATTCCTCTTTGCTTTCTGCCGTAAGGGTGGTGTCATGTGCACATCTGAGGTTATTGATATTTCTCCCCACAATCTTGATTCCAGTTTGTGCTTCATCCAGCCCAGCATTTTGCATGATGTACCGCATATAAGTTAGACAAGCATGGTGACAATATACATCTTTGATGTACTCCTTTTCCAATTTTGAACCAATCTATTGTTCCATGTCCACTTCTAACTGTAGTTTCCTAACCTGCATACAGGTTTTTCAGGAGGCAGGTAAGGTGGTTTTGTGCTTTGTTGTTTTTTTTTTAATTGGAGGAAAATTACTTTACAATATTGTGTTGCTTTCTGTTATTTAACAATGCAAATCAGCCCTAATTATACCTATATCCCTTCCCTCTTCAGCCTCCTTCCCCCCTTATTTATTTATTTATTTATTTTTAATTGGAGGAAGGGATTAGGTTTTAACATATGAATTTGTGGGGACACAAACATACAGTCTATAGCACTCCCTGAGCAGGAGCCAAAGTCAGGTAGACAAGGGTTCTAGTTCTGGTCCTTTACACTAGTGTTGCCACTTTCAGCAAGCTACCTAATTCGTCCAAGCCTCAGTATCCTCATCTGCAAAATGGGGATAGTGACAGAGTCTACCTCTTATGGTTTCCATGAGGATTAATAAGATAACACATGAAAATCATTTGACAATGATGCCCAACAGATGGTTAAGCCCTTCATATACTTTGAAGGTGTCTGCGTCAGTGTTGTCATTTTCTGCTAGTCTTCAGCCCAGTGACTTCTGCTCTTCGTTTCTTAACCTGCACTTCTTGTTCTCAGACCACTCTGCTGTACAAGGCATTATCTAAAATAGGAACATTGTCAGGGAAAGGACTGCCTCTTAGAATGAACAAGCCACACATCACAGGAAGGCAGGGGAAGGACGCTCCCCAGAAAAGATGCTTCCTCTCTTGGTTTTGCTGAAGCAACTCTGGGAGATTTATTAACAGATGGTGTGGTGGTGTTTGTAGCTTCAGTTCATCCAAATGTGTCTGGGAGCGGGGAGGGTATGTCAGGGTTTAGCTTGTCTTTTGTACAATCAACCACCAGAGACCTCCAGGCCTGTGGACAGCATGGTGTTGCTCTGAACCCTCTGGCATTCCCCACTCATGTTTAATTTCAGAAGCTGACACCCTCCAAGCTAAAACCCATGTGGCAAAGCAGCCATCTAGAAGCACGATTGGGATAAATACAGCTTTCCTAGTCTGTGGAAATGCTAAGTAGGAACTATTTCCTTCCGGTATTTTAAATCTAAAATTTTTGTCTTTTAGCATTTTTCCCTCTCTCCTTCTCTTGCAATTGTATAGTCCGTGGTCTAACTCCTTTTTGAAGTTAGTAGTAGATTATAACTCTTGGTTTTGGGTAAACAAATTGTGTGTGTGTGTTTGTGATTATCTCTTCTTATTAGCCATTCTCTTCATACCAGTAGGAGGACAGGTTTCTAGGAGATTTGTTGGTTTCTAAGGACATAGTAGGGGCTTTCCTTGTGGCTCAGCTGGTAAAGAATCTGCCTGCAATGTGGGAGACCTGGGTTCAATCCCTAGATTGGGAAGATCCCCTGAAGAAGGGAAAGGCTACCCACTCCAGTATTCTGGCCTGGAGAATCCCATGGACTGTATAGTCCACGGGGTCGCAAAGAGTTGGACACAACTGAGCAACTTTCACTTCACTCACTAAGGACATAGGGGAAATTTTCTGTGCGACCAGTTTGCAAATGAGGATTTCTGTAACTGTGTATTGTTTGGCCTCCTCAGAAAATGTCGGGTTTTTTATTGATATAACTGAAACTGATGCTACATCCACTCGCTTACTAGAAAAGAGTCAATGTAATGATAAGTTATAGGAACAATAGCCCCCTTTCACCTAATTTCTGTGTTACATGCATTCATGCTCAATCATTCAGTTATGTCCGACTCTTTATGATCCCGTGGACTGTAGCCTGCCAGGCTCTTCTATCCACGGGATTTCCCAGGCAACAATACCAGAGTGGGTTGCCATTTCCTGCCCCAGGGGATCTTCTCCATCCAGGGATCGAACCCAGGTCTCCTGCATCTCCTGCATTGGCAGGCAGAGTCTTGACCACTGAGCCACCTGGGAAGGTTCTATGCTACACATTCTTCTAATTTTGCCAGCACTGCCTTCCTGTAAACAATCAGGGCTCTGTCACAGAGGTTTCAACCATGTTTCAAGCACCTTCAAAAAATAACACACACACGCAGACCAAATGCAATGTGGACACTTCAGTTGACTTCACCCATAAGAAATCTGGAGAAAAATATAATTAACTCTTGCTTTGGAAGGACTGATGTTGAAGCTGAAACTCCAATACTTTGGCCACCTGATGCGAAGAGCTGACTCATTGGAAAAGACCCTGATGCTGGGAAAGATTGAAGGCAGGAGGAGAAGGGGACGACAGAGGATGAGATGGTTGGATGGCATCGCCGACTCAATGGACATGAGTGTGGGTAAACTCCGGGAGTTGGTGATGGACAGGGAGGCCTGGTGTGCTGCAGGCCATGGGGTCGCAAAGAGTTGGACACGACTGAGCGACTGAACTGAACTAAGTTTGTTAGGAGAATGTACAGGTTAAGAGGCTGGTGGCAAAGAGGCCAGGGCTCTGAGGCTGGAGGTGCTCCTCTCTCACTGTAGTGACCGCTGCCCTTCTGGGTCCTGTTCCCTCACCTACATCCCAGGACTTTAGATTAAGTGATTTACATTGGGGGGAGAGGTGGAGTCCTTCCATCTATCATACATCTGAACTCCAACTTCGTGTTGCTGTTTGTTTATTCCTTATTGGTTTACTCATGATTTTCCTCCCATTTCTGAACACTTATAAAACAAAATAAAAAAGAAAGTAATAATCACTTTCTTTCCATCACCTCAAATTAATAAATTGACATAGATGCATCTAGATCTCTTTCTCTCTTCTTGCCCTCTTTTAAAAATCATACTGTTGATATTTGATATTTGCTCATTTTAAATGAGAATTTACACACTCAATGCAGAAAAGTACAAAGATTGAAGTTAAAATAGTAAACACGAAATCCCATCCTCCAGAAACAAAGTTTCTTAGAATAAAGCAAATATCATTTCTTCCATATAACATACAAAAATATTGACAGACATTTTAGCTTGATGGGTATAAATAGTTGATAAAGATGGATTTAATCTGCACATATTCTCTTATTAAGGATTTAAATTTAACTCTGAGCTTTAAAAAAAATCTGAATTTTAGGGTTTTGTTAGGCCACAAAATTTTTGTATGTTATGAAAGATTGTTTTCTGAAAGAATTCTCTAAGAGTAAAAAATTGATTTTTCAGTTTATGAAAAAAAGAAATTATTGGCTCATGTCACTAGGAAGTCCAAGCAGAGGGTGTTAATTCTAGCAACAGCTGAATCTAGAAATGGCAACAAGATTATCAAGTGTCTATATATCTCTCCCTTCACCCACATGTCTTGCTCTGTTTTCTTCTGGTTTGGTTCATGCACATGTGGTGGCAAACCTTGTTACAGGCAACTCCATGCTTACATTATCCTAAAATATAAATGCTGGAATTGTCAAGAGATTGGAATCATTGCATCTTCTGTGGTTAACTACATGCTTCAATTCATTGACTTTCTAGTCTCAAAGATAGGAACAGGAACATCATCATATTTCCTTATCTCTGCCTACTAGATGCCAGTTTTTCATGATTGCTCTGTTTACCTCATCCTGATTTATAACATTCACACATTTATCATAATTCCCACAGTTTTGTTTAGTGTTGGTTTGACATAAAAATGAAGTCAGTGCTCGCTACTACTCATTTTAACGTGGTTCTCTATTCTCTACTTTGACTTATCATAATTGGTTGGATTTTGTTGTCGAGCAGCTTTTTCAAAATTGTTTATTATTAGTATATGCCCAGTCTTCTTTCTTTTGGTTTCAGATTATTTCTATGCTGCTTTTATCCTTGAACTATATCTTAGGTAAAATTCTCTCAGGACACATTTTCTTTACTTCGGGCATTTGTCATCATGCTGATGTCCTTCTGGCTTTAAATTTTACTGAGGAAAGTTCAGAGGCCAACTTGATTCTTCCCCCACTCCCCCCTGCCTATAGATACTTTTTAACTTGCTTTTTTGCATGACAAATTCTTTATCCTTTAAGCTTAATAATCTAAAAACTGTATGTCAGTGCTATGCATGCTCCTTCACATTTTCCTGGAATACTGTATGTTTCTTTCAGTTGATCAATTTGGGTCCTTCTTCATTTCCTCATATACTATATATCTAAATGTATCTGTATTTTCAATTGTATTCTCTATTATAAGCTATTAATTATTTTTATGTTGGATTGTTTTTTCTGATTTCTATCTTTGTTAACTTTTTTCATTGCTTTTGCATCTCTGTGAATTTTTTAAAACTCTGTATTTAGATGGATTATTTCAAATCTTGATAGCAGTTATACAAACTTATATTTTACTTCATATTTACCATTTCTAGTACCCTTCATTCCATCTTGTAGTTACAAATTTCCTTCTATTGTCATTTCTTTTTGGCATTTCTAATAGAGCATGTCTGCTGGAAAGAAAATTTCCCAGCTTATAATTATCCGAAAGTGTCTTTATTCTTGTCTTAATTTTTGAAAGGTAGTAACTCTGAATATTTAATAGAATTCTGGATTTATAGGTTTTTCTCCCCTTTCAGTAATTTAATGGTAATGTTTCAGTGTCAATCTGGCCTTTATTATTCTTGGAAAGGGGTCAGTAGCCATTCAAATAATTGTTTCTCTGAATATAATGTTTTCTTCTTTTCTCCTTTGGCTGCTTTCAAGATTTTCTCTTTATTTTTTATTTAGTAATTTAATATGAGGCACTTCGATCTGACTTTTTTCTATTATATTTACTCTTCAGTTTTGCAGAACTCCTTGGATCTGTAAAGTAATGTTTTTCACCAAACATTTGGAAATTTTGACCTTGATTTGCTCAAGTATGTTTTTCTGCCCTACTCGCCCTCTACTTTGCTTCTGGGACCACGATCACAAATGCATGTTAGACTACTAAATATCATCCAACAGGTCACTTGGTACTGATTAATTTTTCCAATTTTTAAACTTTATTCATTCATGGTAAATAATTTCTGTTACTCTGTCTTTAATTTACTGATCCTTCCTTTGGCTATCTTTAATCTGTTGTTAAGCACACCCAGTACATTTTTCATTTATTATATTGCATTTTTATTACACAATTTTCATTTGGTTCCATTTCTCTACTGAGATTCCCCACCTTTTCACTATGACAGTATTTTAAAAAACTTTTCAGACACATTTTTACTAGGTATTTTTAAGTCCTTGTCCACTGACCCTAATATTTGTATCATCATGGAATCAGTTTCAGTGACTATCCAGTGACTCCTGGGTATGGGTCACATCTTCCTATTTCTTTCAAGTCTAGTTTTCTTTCTTTTGTCTATATTACAGCCTGAACATTGGGGCAGATATCTTGTAGGGCCCCTGGATTCAGTTATCTTCCTCTGAAGAGTGTGGATTTTCATTCTAGTAAGGAGTTAAATTACTAGCTAATCATCTTGAACTTGTGGAGGTTTAGTTTTATGCATTTTTAAGATGTATCCATTTTGGTTTTGATTTCTGTCTCAAGGTAAATCCTTGTTTTTAGGACATAGTGTTTATCCCTAAGGATAACCCTTCTGGTATTTCAGTGAAAAAGCCTGAGTTATTTATCAAGACACTATAACTTGGCAGGATTCAAATTTAACAGTGTCTCCCATGATCCAGCCAACAGCTGAAATCAAGGCTCAGCTTTTTCAGGCTTCTAGCTCTTTCTTTTTGCCAATCTTTGCAGTGTCTCTGTCCATGAGGAATTTAGGAGTCAGCCAAAGATTTGGGGAAATACATATGCATATTTGGGGGCTCTCCACTCAGGCTATCTGTGATTTTCCCTCCTGTTTTCAGATGCTATGGTAGCCCTAAATTCCATCTTCTAACACCTCAGGCCAATAAGTTTGTACTTTTCTACTTGATCTTTATCCACCCAGCACTCTGTAGACTGGAAAAATGCCCTCAAGGAAAAAGTCACATAAATAAGGATCTCACCCCAATGATCTCCATCTTCCAAGGCTTGAATCTCTTCCAGTTCTGCCTGATTTTTTTTTGCCCTCAAGCATCTTTACATTGTTGGGGTTTTATATCCTGTTCAAAGTTAGTTAAACATAAGCTTCTTCAACATGATTGGAATTGAAACACCATATTTGATTTTAAACAGTAGCTACTGTGTACTATTAGTCCCATAATAAATTGTTACTGTCCTCATGGCCTGAATCTCCACTTTCATCTCACTTTGTGAGTTTAACATCTTATCTTAGGGTTATGGCTTCTAAAAAATTTCAGACTTTCTGTTTATTGTGGAGCCCAACAGACACAAAAGGGAGTTTGCTGCATTAATACATTAATATGTGATGAATGAGGAGACAGGTTCTCAGACTCTGGAAGGCCGTAGCACAACAGACAATTCTTTACCTCAGAGTAGTGTATTGGTTAGTTCCAAGTATTACTATAAAAATCAAAGGTCCTGAATGCCATTAATTTTTCTGCTTATCGCTTGACCTTCAGGGTATGTTTTAAGAAGCATCCTAGAAGAATCCACCAGAATCTCCCAAGCAGATAATCAGATACAAGATTATCTAATATTGGATGGTCCTAGGCCCCAACTGCCATTCTAGGCTTCTTTAAGGTAAAATAAGTGTTCACATTTTATAAAAATAAAATGAAAAGTATTTCCTGTGGTCTTTATGATAATACATCCATTATAAAACATGTATGTATTCTAAAAAAAAAAAAAGGTACAATGGAGGCTACAAAGGTCTCCTGTTAGCTCAGTTTATTTCTTCCTATTATTCCTGATTTTTAAAAAAATATGAGACTCTACTGGTACAGCTTCTTTCTGAGAAGCTTTAAATCTTTAGAGAAATATGCAGGTGAAAGGGTCTGAGACCCCTATCTGGAATTTGTTTAGAGTAAACCAGACGAAACTAGAAAGGATTGATTGAGCTCCTTTGCTACATAGCACGAAAAAAGAATTATTCTTCAGGACAGAGCAGAGTCAGTTGGCGCGTCTTCTTTCTTTGGGACACTTAACTTTATTTATGATCTCTGTTTCTTGTCACTTCTCAGGTTATCTGGGAACTTTTAAGGCAAATGCACAGACTGGTTAGTTTCTCTTAATCAGTGTAAGCATCATTTCATCCTTAGCCTGGATTGTGCTGTCCTGGTAGATAAAGAGGTTATCATCATGGTATTCTCACATCTAACCTTTAGAAGTGAAAAATTAAATAAAATTCCACATCTGAGAAGTTTCACAGATCTCTCATTCCAGTTTGATGTATGGAGGCTAGTGTTCAGTTTAATACTTTCAGGATTAAGAACAGGTCTGAGAACTTCAGAGATTTTTCTTTCGGCTCTTAAGTGTCTAACCCATGTTTCTGGGATATTTCCAGAACATCCCACTGACACATTATCTTTTGTCCTAGAGGCCAAGGAAAAAAACAACAATGACTAATTATTATTTTAACAGGCGTCTGTGTCAAAGAGTCTTAAGCTTAGGAGGAGGTACAGATGAAGCTATCTCACTGCATACTGTGAAATTCTCACAGTTTTCCAACTAGTCCTTTGTATTCAGTTTTATTTAGAAGTTAAATAGCATTTGTAAGAGATAAGGAAATTGGGATCTCAAAGTTTTAAGACAACCCAATGCAAATTGCCTGATATCTGATGACCTGAAAGCCTTTCAGGTTGACGGTGTTTCACCTGCAGTGGCCGGTAATCCTCTGATGTCAGCTGGATCCCCTTATGGTTTCTGTCTGAGGACTGTGCCATTTGGGGGGGATACCCTATCACATGACCCACTCACTCCCCGAAAAGCTAGTGAAGCCAAGTGACAAGGGAGGGGGCCCTGTGCGGTGGCTGTGTGTTTTCACACCAAGAGCTCTAAGCAAAGATGCCTTGCTAAAGGCCCTTCCAGCCTCTGGGCCTGCTCCCCGTGATTCAGTCTCAGAACCACAGCTCAATTGATTCTGGAGAAACATAACCTTGACTCTGTCACTACCCTGATGAAATCCCAAATGTCACCTGTCACTGCATAGTTATAACATTTCAGTGGCTCCCCTACTCCCTCCAGGATGAAACCCAAATTCCTATGCATGCCCGGCAAGGCCCTGGTGTTCTGGGCCTGTGGTTCTTCAGCCCCATCTCTGTCACGTCCCCTCCCACTGGGGGCTGCAGATGGAGAAGGTATCTGGCTATTTCCTCTCCTCTCCTTTCCTCTAATGAGCACCCCCATCCCACCTGGCACCTTTGTTGCCCTCTCTTCTTCTTACCCTCCCTCTTTAAACTCAGATACCAGCTCCTCTGGCGATCTCCCTACACTCCACTCTAGAAAACCTGGGCCAGAGCTCATCCACCAACTCTCTCTCTGAACTGAACGCTCCTGTAAGAACCCATCTGTGGACTGCATCCTTGGAGCCCAGAATGGGCCCACATGTGGTCAATGCCCAATAAATATTTGTTGAATGAATCTAAGATAGCTTGCAATCTTTTCCAAGGTAGGACTAAGGGACAGAAAAAGAATAGCTGAGAGCTCTGTTTTGTCTCCTTTTAAAAGAATTCTTTCTGAAAGTGGTGTCACTTAAGAATTTCTGTTTAATTTTTATTTTAATATCCTTCAGGGTCTGATTTTTACAAAGGATCCCTCTTGATCTCTGAATATCACCCTGGAACATCAGATAATGAAAAGCACTGGAGTGCTTTACTCGGATTGGAGGTGGTGGAAGAAAATGAATGGGCTTCCCACTTTCCTTCTGAACTATACTTGTTTATACATAGCAATGAAATATTTTCTCTTAGTGTTTTCCCTTAAAACATCTTGTCTGAGGGAAGTGGGAGGAGAACTTGGAAACCTGTCCCTTAAAACAGTTTTCATTAACTGAAAAATGGTGTGAAAGAAAAATATATGTCTAATGGAAATGCAGTTTAGTTATCACACATATGGGATGCATTTTTCTTGAGTTAAAAAGTTTCTGAAGAAAAGAATCCCATAAATATACAAACTGCTTTATTTTGATATTCAACTCAATTCAGAAGTGCTACAGGGAATTGAACATAAGAAGCTTTGACTTTTGAAGACCACACCTAAAATGTTATTATTGTTGGCATATTTATTGAAACATGTAGCATAGATGATTGATTTATTTCCATGCTGTTTTGCTGAGCTCATGTTTAAGTCTTGATTTCTGGTCAAGGCTGAGTTTTGTCTTTAGGATCTTGTTTGAAAGATTTTTTTGTAATATAAGAATAGATCCACTTTGACTCTTATTTCTGCAAGTAGCAGAACTGTTCTCAGAACTTCCTTTTTATGGATTAAGTGTTAAATTAGATGGTGCTTGTTGGAAGGTTTTCTCGGGGACTTCATCTCTGAAGTGTTTTCCAGGTGTCTTCCCTTCACTGGCTCCCGAGTAGGACCCCCAGGGTCAGGATCATAAGCTCAGTGGCTCTTTGATATGGTAATGGCCATACAATGTGCAATTTACCCCAAACACAAAAATAGGTCTTGGAGGATCTTAATCTAAGTTCAGAATGCTAGGCTTCTGTGAAATTTACATGCAGCTTACACTTTCTGTTCTTTCTTTGCCTATGCTGGAGCAAAATGCAGTTAAGGAGAAGATAAGATGCTGGCCAGTCAAATGGAAAATGTGTGATAAAATGAGTGTTTTACTGCTAAACCCAACTCTCTTTTCACCAAGTCTGTGCCACCTCTGACAAGACCAGGGGTCCTTGGGGGAAATGCCATGGACTTACATCAAGTGAAGAAAGTTTTCCAGAAAAGTTAGATTGTGAGAATTCCTCTTATTGAAAGACACTCTTTATGGAACAAGGGGGAAGAAAGGGGAGGAACTTGGAGCTCAGAAGTGACCGAATGCCCGACGACTCTGTTCCCCTTCTCTTGCAAAGCAATCCCCCGAGTTCAAGTATCAAGAGACCCCTGGGATCCCAACTCTTCTCCTTGTAGATTCTCAAGAACTTCCAGGTTTGTCTTAACTGTTGGTCTGACCCCTCTGTCTTCAAGCTGCTGTGAGTCTGGAAATTATTAGGCAATGACCACTGCTAGACACCCTTAGGCCTTGAGAGAGGGAATGACCCAAACACATACCCTCAGGGAACTTCCCCCAAGAGGAACATCATACTTAGATGATAGGTTCAGGAACCAAGGCCCCTAAGACAAAAATCTCCTGTGTTCAACCTCACCCCTGGAAGTTTCTAAGGGAGGTGATATGTTGAAGAATGACGTACTTTGACATTCATCTTTCAATGTAGTCATCAGTCCACTGAACTGGGCCATTGATCTTTCCAGCTTTCAGACTCAGACTGAAACATCAGCTCTTCCTGGATCTCCAGCCTGCCAAGGTTTGAACCAGTCCATACAATACATCAGTCCATCCGATGCTCAGTCATGTTGGACTGTAGTATGCCAGGCTCCTCTGACCATAGGATTTCCCAGGCAAGAATACTGGAGTAGGTTGCCATTTCCTTCTTCAGAGGATCTTCCCTACCCAGGAATAGAACCTCAGTCTCCTGCACTGCAGTCAAATTCTTTGCCACTGAGCCACCAGGGAAGACCACGTGAAAGAGACTAAGACTGAATAAATAAGAGTAGTAAACAATGAAATGAGGTCCTAGAATTCTGGGTGGACCAGTTAACCAAAAGGTTAGTAGAGCATAAATGGAAAAAGTATATAATTAACCAAAAAGTTGAACTGAATTGAAGTAAAATCTTATATTTCTAAGACTTTTGGTCCCTTTTTTATTTTTTTGATATTTCTGCTTTTTTTCCTCCACTAACCCTCTCTGACTTTTCAATTATCTATAAGGTTTCTCTTCTTGGAAGTTCTCATGGATTAGGAGCCTATTGGCTTATTATTCCTAGGTAAGATTTGAAGAGGGACTCATGTAGTATAATTCCTGAAATCAAAATTCTGGGTGACTGAGGTGGTGAACTGAGTCCATTATCTCTGTGAAAAGGGGCACAAAAAGGTAAAGAAAGTGCTTCAAAATCTATGAGGCAAAATCAAAGTGAATGTGATATGATTTAATGTGATTTCTATATATATTTTTGAAATGTGTATTTACAGGGGAAAAAGATGTTTCTTAAAAAGGGAAATATCCTGAATGAGAGTTGCTGAATTGGACAGATGGAATAATTCATATCCTAAAGATGGTTTAGTTATCAAAAAAGTGTTAACTAGAGAATGCAGTCAAGTTCGAAGCATTTCTCAGGGTTCTAATGATAGAGCAAATGCAATAATCAGCGGCACATTTCCTGCATTACTATGCAAATCGCACTGCCTCTAAATTAATAGTTGTCATTTGTTGTGTTTCCTGGTTTCTCCTATCCCTTTCATTTCGGTATCAGAGATTAAGAAAAAAGGCATACTTCTATTATCAGTCAACTTTTGACTACATGTATTTTCACTCTTTTGGGCCAAGCTCTAGTTCACTGACACCGACTTAATGAAAAGAAATGATAGTACTATTAAAAAATAATTATGGACTTAAAATAGCAGGCACATTCTTAACCACCATGGTTATAATAGAGATGGGTTATGATTAGAGCCTTAAGTGTAACTGTGAATTATCCTCCTTCTGCTGTTTGAGGGGAGGGGAGAGAGTACATAACTATTCCAAATATTTTTTCCTTTTTAAAATTATTTTTGGCTGGAGGCATAGTTTAAAGATATATATGTTTTGCTGTGAAATGCTCCAAGAAGCCAGTTTAATGGTGTATCAGTGATTCCTAAATTGGGCGGGAGGGTAAGCTGCATATCAGACCCAGTGAGGGTAACTTCTCAATGTCAAGTCCCCCTGGAAATTCTGGTGTCTAGCTGAAAGGAGACAATTCATTCCCTGCTACTCCTTGCTAGCACAAACCACTTTCAATAATTGATAAAATAATATTCTTTAGCTATCTTGGGGATATACATGGGTTGAGAACTATCAACTTGAATGAATTTTACAGTTAAAGAACTAGGCCACTGTAACTTAACTCTCTTGTCTTTTAGGATAAGATTAGCTACCAGTTACTGAGTATGTATGTGTACTAGCTACTTTGCTATATACTTACATACACAGATGAGAAATTGGAGGCTTGGTGAAGCCTATTGTCCAAGACAACCTGTTAGTGGCATTGCTGTGATTTGCATCCTAGCTTTTCGGGCTCCGAAGCTCAATAAAAAAGATCACTATCAATTTGAGCAACTGGGGCAAAGCCCTGTAATGGGCATCCATGATTGCCTGCCACCATCTCTTTCTGTCTTAGGGTGGCAGCACCGCAACTTGGGGCTTCCCATGTGGCACTAGTGGTAAACAGCCCATCTGCCAATGCATGAGACATAAGCGATGTGGGTTTGATCCCTGGGTCAGGAAGATTCCCTGGAGGAGGGCGTGGCAACCCATTCCAGCATTCTTGCCTGGAGAATCCCATGGATAGAGGACCAGTGGGCTATATAGTCCATACGGTCCCACAGAGTTAGACACGCCTGAAGTGACTTAGCACGCATGCACCCCAACTCTCCTTTGGGGATCACTCATCTCTCACTCTCAGTTCATATGGCTCATTCTCACTGCTGACTCCAGGGATGGCCTCTTTCTCAAGTTCAGTCAATCAATGAGCACCTCCTAGAACCTCAGCCACAAGGATTTGTCCAGGGATGGGCACACAACCCTTATATATATTATCAGGATTTGGCTTAAGCAATTACAGAGGCAAAGAAGTCCCAACATCTGGGATGGCAGGCTAGAGACTCAAGAGAACTGATGTATAGCTCCAGTCTGAGTCTCAATCTACAGGCCTGAGAACCAAGAGAGCCAACGATGTAAGTTCCAGTTCAAGCCCTGGCAGGCTGGAGACCCAGGAAGAGCTGATGTTTCAGTCTAAGTCTGAAGGCTGGAAAGATCAGTGGCTCAGCTCTAGGAATCAGGCAGGAGAGGTTCCCTCCTACTCTTGGGAGGATCAGTCTTTTTGTTCTACTCAGGTTTTCAGTGGATTGGATGAGGTCCCCCCTCATGAAGGTGAGCAATCTTCTTTCTTCAGTTTATCAATTCAAATGTTTATCTCATCCCAAAACACTCTCACAGCACACTCAGACTAGGTTTGACCCAATATCTGAGCCCCTCATGGCTCAGTCAAGTTGACACATAAAATTAACCATCACGATATCAGAGAGCAGAGCCAAGTGATGCTATAACATGAATGACTCAGTCAGCAGCACCTCTACTTCTAGCCATGCCTCATTCTTTCCCTTGGGTCTTTTCACACACATGAACCAATAAATCCCCAGCTCCATCCCCGTTTCTGAGGGAGGAGGGAAGAGATCTCACCAACGTGAACCCCTCACCAGCCAGTACCTCCAAGTCTTCACATACCCCTGATGAAGCGTAAAATCAGGTGCCCACTGTACTGAAATACACTGAAACCACACCTGAAAGTGCATTGCTGGCCCTGTGTATGTGACTCTGCTGAATTTAGGGTCAGTGGCAGGGACCACAAGACAAGAACATTGCTTCTGGGTGTCTCACAGGATAGCACCCCATATAACGAAATGAAATGCTTTCAACATGTTTGCAGTCTTTCAGTAATTTTCCATTCTTTCAGGCATTTAAAATTCCTACATTGGTCAGTTTTATTACTTTTAATTTTCTTTTTGACTTTTTAAAATTTCAAATAAAATTACTTGTTGAGGCAAAATTGTCCTGTGGTTTTGTCTACATTTTTAAAAAGTTAACCTGGTTTTTCTGCTGAGATATTTGGAAAAAGCTCTCAACAGCAAAAATTAGGTCTTGAATGCCTCCTTACTTCCCTAGGTTGTCTTTCAGGCTATTCTTACATTCAGGAATCTATTCACAATCCCTTTTTTATAATGTAGAAATGAACTAAGAAGACCTAACTTATAATTACTTACTTCCCAAAGTACTTTGTCCTTCTTTTAATGTGTCCCTGAGTGCTAGTTCTGGATTCATCCAGAAATGTTTGTTTCTAAAAATAAGAGAGTCCTCCTTTCAATTAACACAGAAGCCTGTCTTGTAGTGGAACAGTACCCCTAGTTTCTGGCCAAAGCCTTCTCTTGGTTCTATTTGAAAAATAACAGACTTCATTATTGCTTGTTCATTTAAAACTGCACTGTTTGAGCTGGTGTGTACTTGCTACACTTGTCCAACTGATGCCTTCTTAGAATAAAAACAACAAAGCAATTTGGGCTTGCAAAACTATAAAGATATTCGGAACATGTCTATAACTCCAATTCTATCATCCAAAAAATGAGATGGTTGATTTATTTTCAGTTTACTTCAAAGGGCAATTTTGAGAACAAGCTGAAGTATGAGATATGAAAAAGTATGTTAAAATACTCCCAAAGGTAGTTATTCCATACCCTTTATAACATGGGATTGGAGGATTATAATGGGGTTGAGTGGGCTTCCCTGATAGCTCAGTTGGTAAAGAATCTGCCTGCATTGCAGGAGACCCCAGTTCGATTCCTGGGTCAGGAAGATCCACTGGAGTAGGGATAGGCTACCCACTCCAGTATTCTTGGGCTTCCCTCATGGCTCAGCTGGTAAAGAATCTGCCTGCAATGTGGGAGACCTGGGTTCGATCCCTGGTTGGGAAGATCCCCTGCAGAAGGGAAAGGCTACCCGCGCCAGTATTCTGGCCTGGAGAATTCCATGGACTGTATAGTCCATGAGGTTGTGAAGAGTTGAACAGGAATGGGATTGAAGGATGAGCAACTTTCTGAACTATGTAAATCCATTTTGGAAAGCCCATTGTCTCAAGTCCTATGGGACCCAGTTCTCAATTTTCCCGACCACAGCATGCATGAGAGTCATAACCTGCATGAAAGCCCAGAATCCTTAAAGTTCCACACTCCAAATTCTTTGGGATGCAGCATCCTACTTGAATGTGTTGCTGTAACTAGGAATAGGACATCAGTAATTGTGACTCCCCGTGGCTTAGGGGGTGGCTAGGACAGAGAGGGTGGAGAGAGTGATGGAATTTCCTCCTCAAACACTCCACATCTCACCTCCTTCTCCTTCATAAAGCAGACGAGAATGCAAATGGGTGATCACAGGTCGTTCGTGGCTAACCTGAAATCTGAGGTAAATTTTTGTCCTTTAAACTTTAGCAACATAACTGCTTAAACTCTCAGTAACAAATATTACTTGAGGAGCAGCTCACAAATGAACTTGACCCACCTGTGATTCATGACCCTGAAGATGAGGACTGTGTATATGAAGGGGGGTTGGGGGCAGGGGTCAGTAGAGATATTTGGTGGGAGACATTGTGTTTCTTGTTGTTGTTATTTAGCCGTTCAGTTCTGTCTGACTCTTTTGTGACCCCATGGGCTATAGCCCACCAGGCTCCTCTGTCCATGGGATTTTCCAGTCAAGAATACTAGAGTGGGTTGCCATTTTTTTCTTCGGGGATCTTCTTGATCCAGGGATCGAGCCTGCATCTCCTGCGTTGGCAGGCGCATTCTTAACCACTGAGCCATCAGGGAAGCACAGAGATTGGGTTACCATGTCTAAAAACATGTTTTCAAAATCAAACATGTCCCTGGGATTTCAGAGGAACTTCCATTTCCTTATCTATAAAATGGGAGTAGTTAGGACTGGAGACAATACCTGAGAGCATGGAGACTACAGATGCTTAGTAAGGGGCAGAAAACCTTCTTTTATAAGATACAACAATGGAGTCATCTGCGGGTTGCTGGGACCCAGAAAATATTATGAACACCAAGTGCTTATAGTGCATTCTACCAACGTGTTGGGAGAAAAATGGGAACAAGCAGGGCGTGTGGCCCAGTCTTCCTGGAGTGCCCCACTACATGGTGGAGACAGACACCAGCTTAAGGACTTCTGCTTTGGCTAAGTGTGGATAAAACCTACATGGAAGGGCAGAGAAAGTTCCATGGAAGTGGAATTGGCAGGGAAAGGTAGCAAATGTTTGCATTGCTCTAAAACGCATGCTGTCATGACGCTTAAGAGCATTACCATCCGCCCTGAATCGTTCTCCAATTCTACCTTAACACACGGCTGTGCAAAGAGTCCTTTATTACTTTCTTAAATCAGGTTTGGCTGCTGGGGACACAAAGCCATTCCTTGGTGCCCTCCGAGGGAGCACAGATGAAATTACAAGGGCGTGAACTACAGCAATTACAAAGAAGCTGAGATAGGAGACTCTCAAATGCATGCGTTCCTTAGCAGGTACAACCAGCTCAGTTTTTATTGCACAAACAAACGCTACCAGGTAGCTACGCCATAGATGTCATAGATGGGGCGTGGAGGGGACAGATGGCAGGGGGGTGCCTCTTGGAGCCAGCAAGAGTATGAGGCTCTTTTCTTCCCTGGAGAATTTATGCCCTTAAAAAAAGAGAACGGAATGCTTTCGGTCCTCATGACTGTTAACAGTGAAGTGGGTGACTCCCACCCTCCCCTTCTGGGTGCTGTCCACCCCTACTCCCCAGGATCTTGCCTCTATTTTCTGGCAGGGCTTGTCCTGGAACCTAGGAGCCCAAAAGCAGCTCCAGTCTTTGGCTTGCTGAGTGGCTGTTTAATGTTCAGGCGGCATTCTCTCAACCAAATCCAGCCCTTTGTTTTTCATGAAGCCACACAGAGCAGCCTCCAAGGCTGGAGGAGGACCCAGCTCCATCCAAGGCCCGAGTGGAGGAAAAAGGCTGGAATGATGGCTCGTTTGGAGCCATGAGCTCAGGTGCGGTTGTCGGTGTCCGGTCCAGAGGTAACAACAGTTTGCACAAGCCTTTCGCTCAGGAGCCCAGGGATTAACGCGCCAACACGAAAACAATTGGACAGCCGTGCTCCTAAAACATGGGGCAGAGCAGTCCCAAATACAGACACGTGTTGTTCAAATCTTGGGACAAATACAAGCTGCCCTCACTCAACCACTAAGGGAAAGGGACGTGCATTGTTTGAGCACCAACAGGTCTCAGGCTCTATGCTAGCTGCCTTCAGTAGGAGGCTTGATCCAGGCTCGAAACTGTAGAAAGTGGGCATTATTATGTCCGTTGTGTAGGAGAAGCAGGCACTCAGAGGTTAAGAGAGCTACCTGAAGTTGTTGCCTTCATAAACCTGGTAGAAGAACCAGGGTCCTATCCCAACCTTGCCAGACTAACACCATTCCCACAGGCTCCCTTCTAGAATGGTCCTCCCTGAGGTCTCTTATTGTTGCTGTTGTTATTGTTAGTTGCTGTTATTGTTGCTTCTGCTGTGCTTCGCCCACTATCGCTTCTCAAATATTCACTGATGACCAAACGGCTGTGCTTGTAGGCATGGTCTTGTGCCAAGCATAGTACACAGACAGGGAGCAGAGGGAACCTCCCAAGTGCAGAGGCTAGCAACCAGGAGCTGAGACGTCCACAAGCATTTTTCATTGTCTCCCATATGACAGTGTTGGGTGCCACCGTGCAAGACAGGCAGTGTGGCTGTGCAGCACCAGCCTGGGGGCCCCATTCTTAACATAAGTGTGTGGACTGGAGGCAGAGGAAGGCAGGTCCTGGCCAGCAGGTCTGTCTCCCCACTCTGCGAAACCCCCACTCCATGAAAGGCAGAGCAGCACGACATTTATCAGTTGTCTCCATTTCAGCTCCTATAAGAAAAGACATCATTTGAAGAGTAGTTGCTGTGATCGAAAATAGATTTAGCCTGGGTTTTTGTCTGTAAAGCTGAGGTCCACATGATTTGTGATGAGTTTTCCAAGTGCACCCAGTGGTTATTGGCAAATCCAGAACTAACTCTGACATCATAGGGAAAAGCCAGGGCCTTCTGCACCCATCCTTGCCTTTTGAACACCAGTTTCAAGGCCTCCTCTTGGCAAGATGTGGCTGAAGAAAGATCCCTTATGAGGCATCACTATTGATCTGCCTTGTGAGAAAACCCATCAAACTCCCTTTGATGATAGTAATCTGCTGAGGGCTCACCTGATGCCAGGACTGTTCTAGGTGACTTTCAAGCCTCATCTCATTTAATTCTGGCAGAAACTCTCTAGATGAAGCACTCTTATTGCCACTGTTTCACAACAGAGAATATTTGCTCAGTGACTTATCCATGGTTGACCCAGGAGGCCCTGGATCCCAAGCAAAGCTGTTTTTCCCTAAATGTTGTACTGAACAGAGAAATAATTCAGCCATTTCTTCCATTCATTTTGCATTCCTTCTGGTTACAATATACTTCCTTTTTTTTTTTAATCTAGTGAGGGAAGCTTGAAAGTGGGTAGGCCAAGAGATCCTGTTTATTATTTAGGCAACAGTTTCAGTGATGACTTTCATATGAACCTTATCAGTGTCAAACCAGAGTTTACTAACACTTTGCTAACTTATAAACAGGCTCCCACACACTCACTCTGGAGCTTATACAGAGAAGCACATGTAAACATTTCAAAACATTTCTGGTGGGCAATTAATTTTTTCCTTTGGGAAAATATCCGATTGATGATAATAATGAAGCAATGCATATTTTGAAGATAAATAATATGAAAATGGGTGGCTTCAGTCTCTTTCACAAATTGTGGGATGCTTAGAAATTGTCATTAAGTTTCTGCATACTTAGAGGTCCATTTTGCAGCGGCTCCAAGGAGGGTGCTCAGGAATTCAAGATGGAAGAGGGGAGACCAGTTATGGGGTTTTTTTGGTTTATTTGAAAATTCTGTGTCTTCTGGAGAGCCAAGGACTTTTGTCTTTGGAATGTTCTTTGTTTTTTCTAAAGTCCAGTGCTGTACTTCTAAGAACCTTCTCTGTGGCTACTTCCAGATTTCTTCCTCACCATTTCTGTTTGCTTTTTTCTTTTTTCTCTCTCTCTACTCTCTCTGTGGGAAAGGTAATCTGGGAGGGTGGCCAGTACTGGCAGGGGAAAAACAGGAGTATGTTTATCATGGTTTATGACCCCAGCGCTTCCAAAAGGAGAAACATTCTCATCTGAGCATCCTCCTTGGGTCTATTGTCCATCACTGAGATCTTCAAAGATGTCTCTTCCAAGGAGAACACCTGTGTCATTGTGGCTTGCTTTCCTCCAGCACCATTAAGATAGTATTCTTCCAGTTGAACATCAGACAACACTTTTGGTGAAGGGCTTCAAGAAAAGCACCAACAAAGCTAGATCTATGACCGGCAGTCTTGAACGGTGTGTATCAACTCTCAGATTTGAAAACTGTTCACCCTAGGTTCATACAAGGGCTCTGGAAAGGTCATTAAAACATTCAATGCTTCTCCTTTTCTCTTGGTACATAGTAGAATTGCATCTCCCCACCCGCTTTGAAGTTAAGCCTGACCATGTGACTTGACTTGACCCCTGAAATGTCAATGGCAGAGCTAGGAGCCCGAGTGTAATCTGCTCCAGTCTCTTTTCCTCCATCTTGGTAACCAGCAGCATCTGCAAAGGTGACAACTCCATCAGCAGGCATGCCCCTGCTGATCTGTGATGGGCATCTTTTACATGATATAAGTAATCGGCAGAGAGTTAGGGGTCCAGGCCTGGGTGTCCTTCCGTGGAGAATTTCTTGACTGGGTGAGAGTAGCCTTCTGAAGATTTCTTCTAAATATCCAAATACTATGACATTTCAAGTTGGAAGTTGACTATGGTATCCTTCTGTGTGATGCCTCTGTACTATGTTTCCTGATCAAAGATCTAGGGGAAGATTTGGTCTTACCAGATGTGTAAGCTTCATAGCCAAATCATTCATCTTCCTGAACCCCCATTCCAAAAATCTGCAAGTGGGGTGGAAACCACCTCTGCCTATTTATGACCCTTTGGAGGAGTTTCAAAGGCAAAGTAAGATGATGTTTGTGGAAATGCAATCCAAGAAGTGTCAATACAGTATCATCATTCCTAGGTATAAAGGGCATCATGTTCATCAGCTCCCAGTTGCTGGCATGGGTGGTCTAAGGGTTGGTGTAGATGGTGAATGCATTCTGGTGGGGCCAGGGGCCAGAGGGCCTCACTGGATGGAGTAAGGAACTCTTTCTGAACTCCGGAACTGGAGGCCCTGTAACTCCTCGAAACTGTGCTGCCTGCAGCTATGCCCGCTTTTCCAAACACGGGTTCTGCATCTTGGTTCATCCATTTGTAAAACACCTGAAATATCTACCTCATAGGCTTGATCTCTACAAAATAACCACTAAGGAAACACCCTAAAACCAGGAGGGTCCAAGAATCAGTTCTACTAGGACAGTGGTCCTTTTTTTCATCTGAGAGTCCCTTTGGTCAGTTGGTTCTGGTAGGTCCCATTTGTGAGGAATCCAGTCTCAAAAATCAATCATCTTGGCCATTTCTGAGACAGTGGGAGGCAAAGCAGCACTTATCAACTGTCTGTGAGTAAGAATATCTGTCTTTCCTAGCAGATAGATGGCCTTTCTTGGATATAGCCCACTAATTTTTATTAATCTTTTGCTGTGGAGTGAATCCTGAGTTTGGACTAATTTTTTTAACTCCAAATGTTTGGATGATTTGAGGCCCCCCCTCCAAAAATGGCCTTTTAATTTTTACATATTTTTCCTTTCAGTGCAATGTGGTTTCTATTTTCATGTACACAGATTCAGAATAACTCAGTTCTTCAATGCCTTCCTCCTCTTCTCCTTCCCTCCCTCATTTCCTGTTCTGTAGCACTCTGACCAGCCTTCTGCTGATTCTGGCTTCTTGGGCGAAGCCATGCAGCTGGACGTCTTCCAAAATCACCCCTGGAAAATGATGGTGGCAACTCCCATAGACTCTTCCTTGGAACAAGCACCACAGGACAGGTTGCCTCCCCATTTGGGAGTGTGGTTACCGAGCTGGGCAGGGATGTCAGGCTGTAACTGATTCATTCATGAGTCTGGCCTCAGTGCACAGGGAGAAGCTGTTTCCCCACCCTGGACCCCCCTACCCCAGCCAAGCGGTTTCAGCTTATCTCTAAGGAGATTAGAGGACCTCTGGCTCATTGCTGCCTTTCTTTCGGTGCCAAAAGGCCTAGCAGATCAAAGTCGACATGACTTCACATAGCTAGTGGCTTATCTCCTGCCTGTCCTAAGACCACTGACCTCTCAATTAACGTTTTAACAACAATTTCTTTTGGGGGAGGAAGTGCTCGTAGGATGGAGGACAGTTTACGCTACCAGACCTCTGGTCCTGACCCTAATGGCTGGGCGGCCTGTCATGACTGCTCACCATGCAATTAGGCAGCATTTTTCAATTCCCTTATTAAGAAAAAAATGTTATTTTTGCCAAAAATATCTCCAAGTGTCCTAAAGCATTCTATTTTTCATATCTAATGAGGTGACAGTGGAATTTGTTAGACGAATATGACTTTATCAAGCTTTAATGCTAACACTCCTCTCAAACCCAGAGCTTCGTGGCGCGTCGAAGGAGACACTGATAACCCAAAGCCTTGGCTGACTGATGCATTTGGGTGCATTCCTGTGCTTCCTTGTGGAGACCAGCCCCCCACCCCCTGCATAGTTTCAGCCTCTTTAGAGTCTTCCTTGAAGCGTGGCCTGCTAGTTTGCAAGTTTTGAGTTGATTAAACTGAATGCCAAAGAAAAATATTTTGTACCTCGGTGCTGAAAAATTCTCTGAAAGAGGTGGGCTTTTCAGATGGATGTTGTAAACTGGTGAATTACGCATGTGTGTATTTACATATATGCATGTATGTGTATATATGTGTATACACACACGCACACACACACTTAGTTTTCTGAATGTCTGTCTAGTCAAAGCTATGGTTTTTCCAGTAGTCATGTATAGATGTGGGAGTTGGACTACAAGGAAAGCTGAGCACCGAAGAATTGATGCTTTTGAACTGTGGTGTTGGAGAAGACTCTTGAGAGTCCCTTGGACTGCAAGGAGATCCAACCAGTGCATCCTAAAGAAAATTAGTCCTGAATATTCATTGGTAGGACTGATGCTGAAGCTGAAACTCCAATACTTAGGCCACCTGATGTGAAGAACTGACCCATTGGAAAAGACCATGATGCTGGGAAAGATTGAAGGCAGGAGGAGAAAGGGGTGACAGAGGATGAGATGGTTGGATGGCATCACCGACTTGATGGACATGAGTTTGAGCAAGCTCTGGGGAGTTGGTGATGGACAGGGAAGCCTGGCATGCTGCAGTCCATGGGGTTGCAAAGAGTCAGACATGACTGAGTGACTGAATTGAACTGAACTGGTACACACACTGTTTTTGTTGTTCAGTCGCTAAGTTGTGTCTGATTCTTTGCAGCCTCACGGACTGCAGCATACCAGGGGGTCCAGACTGTCCTTCACTGTCTCCCAGAGCTTGTTCAAACTCATGTCCATTGAGTCAGTGATGCCATCCAACCATCTCATCCTCTGTTGCCCCATTCTCCTCCTCCTATACATATATACATATACATAATGTATACATACATATATATGTATACATTATGTATATATACACACACGGGCATACTTAGTTACAGTGTGTTTCATTTTATTGCACTTTACAGATATTACATTTTTCACAGACTTAAGGTTTGCGGCAACTACATCAAACAAGTCTATCAGTACCATTTTTCCAACAGCTCACTTCCTGTCTCAGTGCCACACGTTGATCATTCTCACAATATTTCAAGCTTTTTCATTATTATTATATTTGTTTATGGTGATCTATGATCAGTGATCTTATTGCAAAATGATGATAGCACCCACCCATTCAATAAAGATGATAGCAACCACTCAAACGGTGGTTAGCATTTTATAGCAAAAATAGCAAAAACAGTATTTTTAAATTAAAATAGGTACATTTCTTGTTTATACTTAACGCTATTGCATATTTAACACAATACAGTGTAAACATAACTTTTGTATGCACTGGGAAACCAAAAAATTAATGTCACTTGCTTTATTGTGTTATTTGCTTTATTGTTGCAGTCTGGGCCAGAACTTGAAATATCTCTGACATATGCCTGTATACACACACACACACACACACACACACACACACACACACACACACACACACACGTGTGTGTGCATGCTCAGTTGCTTCAGTTGTATCTGACTCTTTGCGACCCTATGGACTGTAGCCCGCCAGGCTCCTCTGTCCATGGGATTCTCCAGGCAAGAATACTGGAGTGGGTTGCCATGCTCTCCTCCAGAGGATCTTCCCGACCCAAGGATCAAAAGTCTCTTATGTCTCCTGCATTGGCAGGCAGATTCTTTACCACTAGCGCCACCTGGGAAGCCACATACACACACACACACACACAAACACACACACACACATTTTTTACTAGCAGATGTACTGTCTCTTTATTGGATGTTTGTGCCAGGTTCCCTGGAAGATACCATGGATGTGTATAACCAGTATCTCCCCTTGAGAAGCTTACCGTGTGCCAAGGCGTGATGAATCAAGTGTTAGATTATTGTAATAGACTAGAGCTCAGACTCCAGGGAGCACAGACCGGGGTTTGAATCTCGGCTTCAATGATTACTACCTGTTCACCCTCAAGAAGGTTACATCACTTTCCAACCTTCTGTTTCTTTGTCTTTAAAACTGGGAGAAGCATCCTTAGTGCTTCTCAGGTTTCTGTAAAGATCAAATGACATAAACCATTAAGTCTATAGGCCAGTGTACGGCATATGTAAGTATTCAATAAATAGTCTTGGCTAGTTGTTTCATTATTACTGTGTAAATTTTAAAATTTTGTTGTTCAAGGTGGGGTAGGATTTACTGAAAGGCAGGGAGGCAGAGAGCCCTTCGTGGAGCAGAAGTGGACAGGAGTGCAGGCTGAACATCAGGGGTACCGCTGGGAAACCCCCAGGAGCCACCAGCAGGTTCTATGCTTGCCTTCCTAAACATTAAAACTTATCTGCCTGCACGACTTGCTGGAAATTACCCAGGAAGCCACATAGTTAGTTTTCTGTATCTGTTACAGATGAGGGTCAGTTGTCATTTCCATCATAAAATCCATGCTTCATGGATCTAAAGCTTGGAATTTAAAATGACATGGGGCTTAAACTCCACTTAACACTTTTGATTTAAAACCTTCTCAGAGAACAAGAGTCCACTGCAGGCTCTTGGGTATAAGTTACCTTTTGAAAATGAATTCCGTATCTGGTTTTGCATAGCCTTTTCAATGACAAATAGCTTTAAACCAACAGTCATTAAAAATCAACACTTTTAAAAAGCAAATAATCAGCCATATTTACGTTCTCTTTAGACAAATGACTGGTGCCTGGTAGGGTTTCATTTTTATCTCTTTTAATGATGACTTTTCAAAATGGCTACTTGAGAAACGGGCAGTTTGGAGAAAGGAAGGCAAGGCATTTTTAGAGGTTACTTTCTTAGCCTCTAGAGATGTATATTTAATTCATTCAAATTTTATTATGGAATTTGATTTTAAAGATAAAAATGTGTCATATATAATATCAGTAAATGTTTTGTCTTTTGATTTATGCATCAGATACCCTACAGCTACAATACATCTGTTAGAAGACTGATCCAAAAGCATTTTATTTCAAAATAGCTAGATCAATATTCCACAGAAAGTAGCTGATGGCCAAGATCCACAAGGAATTTCAATTATTTGTTGAAAAAAAAAATTGCTCTGATTTCAACTTTGGAGAGAAATGGCAACATGAAAATGTTCAGAGAAGATTCCAAGAGAAAGTTGAAAGTTGGAAGCACTTACAGGAAATGAACTTGATCTAGTTGAAAATTTTAAAATTCCATAAAGTCTAGTTGTTGTTGTTGTTTAGACGCTAAGTCATGTCTGACTCTTTGCGACTCCATGGACTGTAGCCCACCAGGATCCTCTATCCATGGGATTTTCCAGGCAAGAATACTGGAGTAGGTAGCCATTTCCTTCCCCAATAGTGTTTAGTATCATGGTGTAAATAAACCTTTTTGTGTTTCTCTAGAGAACATTGTCTACTCCAGTATTCTTGCCTAGAGAATCCCGTGGACAGAGGCGCCCGGTGGGCTGCTGTCCATAGGGTCACACAGAGTCGGATATGACTGAAGCGACTTAGCATGCATGCATGCATTGGAGAAGGAAATGGCAACCCACTCCAGTATTCTTGCCTGGAGAATCCTGGGGACAGAGGAGGCTGTTGGGCTGCCGTCTATGGGGTCGCACAGAGTCAGACACTACTGAAGCGACTTAGCAGCAGCAGCAGCAGCAGTAGCAGCAAAGAACATTGCCTAACACCTCCAGGTGAAGGTGATGGGAAAAGGGAAAAGATCATGGAGCTGCAACTTCATTTACTTGCAGTTTTTATTGTGAGCAGGAGCACAAGTAATGGCAGATGGGACTTGGGGAAATGGGTTTCCCCTTCTGAAGAGATGTGGTTATCTCCCATGGCCTTTCAGTTTTTATTTTCCAGAATCCAGTGACTGTATCTTCTCACCTTGGGCTACCTTCATAATCAGACTTAAATTCTAAGAAAAGCTATTAAAGGCCTCAGGCAAGGCTGGTGAGGGAGTATAGCTTCATGTACTTTGAACCAGATGAACTGGTTTCCTTGGACTCAAGCTGGGGAAAGATGCCTGAACGACTCCCAGGCCCTTGTGGATTTCTATTCGCTGAGTAAAGATGTGAGAGCTCAGATATCCTGTCCACTCAGAGACAGATTGAAAGTAATACAACAATATTGGCAGCTTCCTCTAGACTCCAGAGGTGGGATTTCTTTCCCTACCCCTTGAACCTGGCCCAGCCCTGTGACCTGCTATGACTAATAAAATATGACAAAGTTGTGTAAGTTCTGGAGCCTAGGCCTTAGGTGGCCTTGTAGCTGCTGCCTTTGTCCTCAGAATGTTCATCACCACATAAGAAAGCCCAAGCTAGATGACTGAGACTGTGTGGTGAGAAAGGTCAGGCTGACAATCAGCATCAAGGCTCTAGGCATGTGAGTGAGGTCATCTCAGTCCCTCCAGCCCCAGCTGGGCCACTGGCTGATGGTCCCTGCCTGCAATGAAATGTGAGCACAGGCAAGACCAGAAGAACTTCCCATCGACACACAGAATCATCAGAAACAACAAGTTGGGATTTTAAAGTCAGAGTCAGTGGGCCATTCTGACCAGGCATGTGCTTTTGTAAATAAAGTTTTATTAGAACAGCACTACAGTCATTCATTCCATATTGTCTATGGCTGCTCTTATGCCTCAACACAGAGCCAAGTAGTTGTAACAGCGACCATGTGGCCCCCAAAGCCTAAGGTATTTACTCTGTTGTTGTGTATGAAACAAAATTTGCCTACCCATGTTTTAGCCATTAAGTGTCTTGATATGCAGTAAAAAAAAAAAAAAAAAATTGGTGTATTAGTGTTCTCCAGAGAAACAGACACAATAAACTTTGGTCCATGTGGTGATGGAGGCTGAGAAGTCCCCAGATCTGCAGTCAGCAGATCAGCCCAGGAGAGCTGATGGTGTAGTTATAGTCCCAAACCGATTGTCCTAGAAACTCAAGAAGAACGTGTGTTTCAGTTCAGGTTTGAAGGTGAGAAAGGACCGGTGTTATAGCTTAAGTGATCAGGCAGTTCTCACCATTGAGACAGTCAGCCTTTTTTGTTCTACTCAGGCCTTCAGCAGATTGGATGAGGCCCACCTATCTTGGGGAGAGCAACCTGCTTTATTCATTCTATCATTTCAGATGTTGATCTCATCCAGAAACACCCCCTTAGACACATCCAGAGTAATGTTTGACCACATATCTGGGCACCCTGTGGCCCAGTCATGTTGATGCATAGAATTAATCATCATAGCTGGTATCAGTATAGGTTTTGTTTCAATAACAAAAACCTAAAATTAATGACATTGGACTAGGAGGTGGACAGAAGGTGGACAGGACACTATTAGTGAGGGCTGAAAAGAAGATAAAGAAACTACTGTTGAAGGCTAGAGAAAAGGCACCCCAGGTTATGTACAGTAGAACAATAGCCCCAAACAGTCCAAACTATTAATATCACCAAGGTAATATGGAAGTTAGAAAACTGTCTATGGAATACATAGATATGGGAAAGGAAATCTCTAGATAGAATATTGAAAGTACCAACTGGCTTCTCCTAGCTGCCTGTGATAGTGTACATGAAGAGAAAGATGAGATGAATAACTATTTATTTTACAAGCAGAATACAGAGGGAATATAGAGGGCTCAGGACAGATTTGATTAGAAAACAAGACCATCTCTCATTTCAGCACACACAAGCCTCATCCCAGCTATGAGATTCTTTATTAAGACCTCAGAAGGTTTTAAACTGTTGCCTCATAGGCTCTGTCAACTAACAAAGGGCTTCTAAGAATCTCAAGGGGGTATCCTACAGCAGATTCACACTCGGCCCAAAATAGAGGCAGTGAAAGAAAGAAAGCCACTCAGTCATCAACTTTTTGCGATCCCATGGACTACACAGTCCATGGAATTCTCCAGGCCAGAATACTGGAGTGGGAAGCCTTTCCCTTCTCCAGGGGATCTTCCCAACCCAGGGATTGAACCCAGGTCCCCACATTGCAGGTGGATTCTTTACCAGCTGAGCCACCAGGGAAGCCCAAGCATACTGGAGTGGGTAGCCTATCCCTACTCCAGTGGATCTTCCCAACCCAGGAATCGAACTGGGGTCTTCTGCATTGCAGGCAGATTCTTTACCATCTGAGCTGTCAGGGAAGCAAATAGAGGCAGGTTTGTCTCAAAAAAAGAATGGATGTGATTTGGGGGGCACTGCAATCAGAATTATGGGAAATTCACAAAGTTTTAAAGACACTGTATTAGACCTAAAAAGACAGAGATAGTTCAAAATGAAAAGAGCCTCTGAGCCCTCAAATTTCCATGGGAAAGAAGCAGGAAGAGAAAAAAGCTATTTGGCTACAAAATGTGCCATGTCTAATGGAAAAGGAAGGACAACTCAGAGAGCAGAGGCAAGACCAGAGAATGGAGCCAGGAGTCAAGGAGAACAATAGGTTATAGACCCACTCCGCATGGACTGAGTACGTGTGTCCCTCCAATATCCATAACCCCCTTTGTGCTGTGTTGGGGGTGGGGCCTTTGGGAGGTAATTGGGTTTGTTTCAGGTCATGGAGGTAGAGCCCAGTGTTGAGATCCCTTGTGAGCAGATGAAGAGATCAGAGCTCTCTCTGTCTGTCCAGTTGTGTACAATGAGTGAGAAGGCAGCCATCTAAAGATCAGGAAGAGAATCCTCCCTAGACATGGAATCTGCCAGTGCAATCTTGGACTTCCAGTCTCTAGGTCTGTGAGAAATAAATGTGTGTTGTCTAAGTTCCCCAGTCGATGGTATTCTGTGATAGCAGCCCTAACTGAGGTACAGTCCAAGGGAGCAGAAGGGGCCCTGATCAAGGAGTGTTCCATACTCCTGGAGTAGGAAAATTGGAAATCTGGGCCTGGCTGGATTTCAGAATGCTATGGACCAGCAATTGCCATGTGCCTCCCACTTCTCCCCTTTCGAATAGAAATACCTACTGTGATGACCTACTTTACCAAGAATGTTGCAAAGTTGGGGCAGATAACGGTTTGAGTTGTCTGATTCAAGGGGCGCTACAACTGAAGAACTACACCCAAGGAACTGCATCCAGGGCATCTCACCTGTATTTGCATCTAGATGATCAAGGCCCTGGACTTTGAGTTTGACACTGTAATGGGATCAGATCTTTGGTCAAGGGGGCAAATGTATTTTGTGCGTAGGACCAAAGAAAAGAATTATTCAGCCCCTCCTATTAGAGATGAAAGCTATTTCATCACCCCTTATACCTAGACTTAGTTATACCTAGTTATACTTAGTTATACCTAGACTTACTTATACCTTGTGACTTACTTTGGCCAATGGAATATGGCAGAAATGACGTTAAAGCATTCCAGAACTTGATCTTCATGAGACCTTGCAGCATCCACCTTCCGTCTTGGCCCACTAGTGCTCCATGATAGAAAACTCCACTTATATACCAGAGAGAGAAGCATAGCCAACAGCCAGACCAAGGCCCCAGACATGTAAGTTAGGTCACGTTAGACTCTCCACACTCAGCTGAGAAGCCAAGTGCCTGAGGCCACATGAGTGAGCCCAGGTGAGACCACGAAAACAACTATCCCATCAACATACAGAGCCAAGAGAAGCAATAATTTGTGGTTTTAAGCAAATATATTTGGGGTGGTTTGTTATGCAGCAATGAATAACTGATACACTTTCCAGCTAATTAATTTTTATGTGCACATAAAGGAAATTCATGGAGAAAAGCATGTTTAAAGTTGCCCCCTATGGAAAAGTAGTCTTTGTATACAATTTCGAACATAATGCTTTCCTTCTATTAAAGTCTATCATCATCACAGGCATTATACCAAACAGAATAGAAATCCAAGATCATGAAAATAGATCAGTCTCCAACAGTTTAAAAAAAAAGCAGTTCTACACCCACAAATCATCCCACTTATGTTTATAAATAAATTTATATTTGTATATATATATTATTAAAAGATGACAACAAAGACTTTCTTCCAAATTAGGAGCAAGATTTTTCCATACCAGAACCTACCTGGGACAACCCAGAGAGACATATTTAACTCAGAAAATACTGATTAGCCACACAAACTGGGAAAGACTATTACTCAGCTGTAACAACATAGTCACTGCAATGAAGGCAAAGAGGAATTTGGGGTCATTGTTTTAAAGCGTGGTTGACTGCAACACTTGCTGCTTAGAAAATTAAAATAGAGCTTGATGTTTGAACAAAAGTCTCCATGAGTGAATAGAGCTTTCTTCCTCTCATTGAAAAAAAACATTTAAATAAGCAGTGATGAATTTCTCTGCCACTACATTTGAACAGAATGAGGGCACATTGAAGCCATAGGAATTTGCAGCCAACCACTTGGGGTTGGGGTGGGGGGTGGTTGTTATGTGTTTACTGGCGTCCTGCCCATGGCTGGAAATTATGTGAGTCATTTTGGTTTGTGTCTCTGTTTCTGTTTCCAAGAAGGGAGCTTCTTTCTCCCCCAGGGCTTGGCTCATTTCAACCTGTGGCTGTTCTAAGCATGCATGAGCTTACTGATAACTACGATTAAATGCCATTTCAAAAATCTTCCTGGTATTACTCATTCTTCCTTACTAGGATTCAAAGTGGAGCTCTGCTACTTACCATGGGACCTTGGACAAGTTACATAACCTCTGAGTTTCAGTGTCTCATCCATGGAGAAAAATAATCCTTGTGCCTTACAGGATAGGTGGGAAGATTAGCAACAATACGAGTTGTCGTCGTTGTTTAGTCGTTAAGTCGTGTTTGACTCTTATGCGACTCCGCGGACTGTAGCCTGCAAGTCTCCTCTGTTCATGGGATTTCCCAGGAAAGAGTATTGGAGTGGGTAGCCATTCTCTTCTCCAGGAGATCTTCCTCAGCCAGGGATAGAACCTACATCTCCTGCATTGACAGGTGGATTCTTTACCACTGAGTCACCAGGCAAGCCTCAACAATGTGGGTACAACACCTTTAATGGTGTCCGACATGTACAGTACTTCTCTTACGGGGATTTTATGTGGACCTCATAGGTTAACATTTGCAAAGCTCTCAGAACAGTGGCTTGCACATGGTAAGGGTTTGCTAAATAAAATAAAAATCTTTTGGATTCATGTAATCTGTAGATCGGAGAAGGCAATGGCACCCCACTCCAGTACTCTTGCCTGGAAAATCCCATGGATGGAGGAGCCTGGTAGGCTACAGTCCATGGGGTCGCTGAGAGTCGGACACGACTGAGCGACTTCACTTTCACTTTTCCCTTTCTTGCACTGGACAAGGAAATGGCAACCCACTCCAGTATTCTTGCCTGGAGAATCCCAGGGATGGCGGAGCCTGGTGGGCTGCCGTCTATGGGGTCGCACAGAGTCGGACACGACTGAAGTGACTTAGCAGCAGCAACTTAGCAATCTGTAGATGGGAATATCTTTCCTTTTCTCCTTTGCTTTTCACTTCTCTTCTCTTCCCAGCTGTCTGTAAGGCCTCCTCAGACAGCCATTTTGCTTTTTTGCATTTCTTTTCCATGGGGATTTTCTTGATCCCTGTCTCCTGTACAATGTCACGAACCTCTGTCCATAGTTCATCAGGCACTCTGTCTATCAGGTCTAGTCCCTTATAAATCTATTTGTCACTTCCACTGTATACTCATAAGGGATTTGATTTAGGTCATACCTGAATGGTCTAGTGGTTTTCCCTACTTTCTTCAATTTAAGTATGAATTTGGCAATAAGCAGTTCATGATCTGAGCCACAGTCTGCTCCTGGTCTTGTTTTTGCTGACTGTATAGAGCTTCTCCATCTTTGGCTGCAAAGAATATAATCAATCTGATTTCGGTGTTGACCATCTGGTGATGTCCACGTGTAGAGTCTTCTCTTGTGTTGTTGGAATAGGGTGTTTGCTATTACCAGTGCATTCTCATGGCAAAACTCTATTAGCCTTTGCCCTGCTTCATTCTGTACTCCAAGGCCAAACTTGCCTGTTACACCAGGTGTTTCTTGACTTCCTACTTTTGCATTCCAGTTCCCTATAATGAAAAGGACATCTTTTTTGGGTGTTAGTTCTAGAAGGTCTTGTAGGTCTTCATAGAACCGTTCAACTTCAGCTTCTTCGATGTTACTGGTCGGGGCATAGACTTGGATTACCATGATATTGAATGGTTTGCCTTGGAAACGAACAGAGATCATTCTGTCGTTTTTGAGATTGCATCCAAGTACTGCATTTTGGACTCTTCTGTTCACCATGATGGCTACTCCATTTCTTCTAAGGGATTCTTGCCCACAGGAGCAGATATAATGGTCATATGAGTTAAATTCACCCATTCCAGTACATCTTAGTTCGCTGATTCCTAGAATGTCAACGTTCACTCTTGCCATCTCCTGTTTGACCACTTCCAGTTTGCCTTGATTCATGGACCTAACATTCCAGGTTCCTATGCAATATTGCTCTTTACAGCATCGGACTTTGCCTCTATCACCTGTCACATCCACAATTGGGTATCATTTTTGCTTTGGCTCCATCCCATCATTCTTTCTGGAGTTATTTCTCCACTGATCTCCATTAGCATATTGGGCACCTACTGACCTGGGGAGTTCATCTTTCAATGTCCTATCCTTTTGCCTTTTCATACTGTTCATGGGGTTCTCAAGGCAAGAATACTGCAGTGGTTTGCCATGCCCTTCTCCAGTGGACCACAATCTGTCAGACCTCTCCACCATGACCCATACGTCTTGGGTGGCCCCACACGGCATGGCTTAGTTTCATTGAGATAGACAAGGCTGTGGTCCGTGTGATCAGATTAGCTAGTTTTCTGTAATTTTAGTTTTAGTGTGTCTGCCCTCTGATGCCCTCTCGCAACACTTACCATCTTACTTGGGTTTCTCTTACCCTGGGCCTTGGGTAATTCCTCTCGCCGCCGCCGCCGCTGCCGAAAAGCAAAGGAGAAAAGGAAAGATATTCCCATCTGAATGCAGAGTTCCAAAGAATAGCAAGGAGAGATAAGAAAGCCTTCCTCAGCAATCAGTGCAAAGAAATAGAGGAAAACAACAGATTGGGAAAGACTAGAGATCTCTTCAAGAAAATTAGAGATACCGAAGGAACATTTCATGCAAAGATAGGCTCGATAAAGGACAGAAATGGTATGGACCTAACAGAAGCAGAAGATATTAAGAAGAGGTGGCAAGAATACACAGAAGAACTGTACAAAAAAGATCTTCATGACCCAGATAATCACCATGGTGTGATCACTCACCTAGAGCCAGACATCCTGGAATGTGAAGTCAAGTGGGCCTTAGAAAGCATCACTACGAACAAAGTTAGTGGAGGTGATGGAATTCCAGTTCAGCTATTTCAAATCCTCAAAGGTGATGCTGTGAAAGTGCTGCACTCGATATGCCAGCAAATTTGGAAAACTCAGTAGTGGCCACAGGACTGGAAGAGGTCAGTTTTCATTCCAATCCCAAAGAAAGGCAATGCCAAAGAATGCTCAAACTACCACACAATTGCACTCATCTCACATGCTAGTAAAGTAATGCTCAAAATTCTCCAAGCCAGGCTTCAGCAATACGTGAACCGTGAACTTCCAGATGTTCAAGCTGGTTTTAGAAAAGGCAGAGGAACCAGAGATCAAATTGCCAACATCCGCTGGATCATCGAAAAAGCAAGAGAGTTCCAGAAAAACATCTATTTCTGCTTTATTGACTATGCCAAAGCCTTTGACTGTGTGGATCACAATAAACTGTGTAAAATTCTGAAAGAGATGGGAATACCAGACCATCTGACCTGTCTCTTGAGAAACCTGTATGCAGGTCAGGAAGCAACAGTTAGAACTGGACATGGAACAACAGACTGGTTCCAAATAGGAAAAGGAGTCCGTCAAGGCTGTATATTGTCACCCTGCTTATTTAACTTATATGCAGAGTACATCATGAGAAACGCTGGGCTGGAAGAAACACAAGCTGGAATCAAGATTGCCGGGAGAAATATCAATAACCTCAGATATGCGGATGACACCACCCTTATGGCAGAGAGTGAAGAAGAACTGAAGAGCCTCTTGATGAAGGTGAAGGAGGAGAGTGAAAAAGTTGGCTTAAAGCTCAACGTTCAGAAAACTAAGATCATGGCATCTGGTCCCATCACTCCATGGGAAATAGATGGGGAAACAGTGGAAACAGTGTCAGACTTTACTTTTTTGGGCTCCAGAATCACTGCTGATGGTGACTGCAGCCGTGAAATTAAAAGATGCTTACTCCTTGGAAGGAAGGTTATGGCCAACCTAGATAGCATATTTAAAAGCAGAGACATTACTTTGCCAACAAAATTCCGTCTAGTCAAGGCTATGGTTTTTCCAGTGGTCATGTATGGATGTGAGAGTTGGACGGTGAAGAAAGCTGAGCACCGCAGAATTGATGCTTTTGAAGTGTGGTGTTGGAGAAGATTCTTGAGAGTCCCTTGGACTGCAAGGAGATCCAATCAATCCATCCTAAAAGAGATCAATCCTGGGTGTTCATTGGAAGGTCTGATGTTGAAGCTGAAACTCCAATACTTTGGCCACCTCATGCGAAGGGTTGACTCATTGGAAAAGACCCTGATGCTGAGTAGGATTGGGGGCTGGAGGAGAAGGGGACAACAGAGGATGAGATGGTTGGATGGCATCACCGACTCGATGAACATGGATTTGGATAGACTCCGGGAGTTGGTGATGGACAGGGAGGCCTGGCATGCTGCAATTCATGGGGTCACAAAGAGTCGGACACGACTGAGCGACTGAACTGAACTGAACTGAATCTGTAGATGTCAGACCCCAAGGAATTTACCTTTAATTGTGTACATAAGGCACATGATCATTTGTGACTAAGACCAGTGGTCAAAATGCAAGTGTGGCCTGGATTCCATGCAACCTGTACCCATGGGATGCCTGCTGTATGCACTGTGTTAGGAACCTAGGAGAGCTCAGGGGAGGATGGAGCAGCAGAAGAGAGCTTAGCCAAGTGTCACCTGAGTTTTCTAGGATAATCTCTGTAGACTATTGGTGTTGCCCACTCAGCTTCTTAGCCCATGTGGTGGTGCTTTAGTTGCTAAGTCGTGTTGAACTCTTGCGATCCCATGGACTGTAGCCTGCCAGGCTTCTCCGTCTATGGGATTCTCCAGGCAAGAATACTGGAGTGGCTTGCCATTTCCTTCTCCAAGGTTGGATCTCCTTGCAGTCCAAAGTACTCTCAAGAGTCTTCTCCAACACCACAGTTGAAAAGCATCAGTTCTTCTGCACTCAGCTTTCTTTATAGTCCAATCCTCACATCCATACATGACCACTGGAAAAACCATAGCTTTGACCAGATGGATCTTTGTCAGCAAAGTAATGTCTCTGCCATTTAATATGCTGTCTAGGTTGGTCATAGTCTTTCTTCCAAGGAGCAAGCATCTTTTAATTTCATGGCTGCAGTCACCATCTGCAGTGATTTTGGAGCCCAAGAAAATAGTCCGTCACTGTTTCCATTGTTTCCCCATCTATCTGCCAAGAAGTGATGGGACTAGAAGCCATGATCGTAGTTTTTTGAATGCTGGGTTTTAAGCCAACTTTTTTACTCTCATCTTTCACTTTTATCAAAAGGCTCTTTAGTTCTTCTTCACTTTCTGCCATAAGGGTGGTGTCATCTGCATATCTGAGGTTATAGATATTTCTCCTGGCAATCTGACTCCAGCTTGTGCTTCATCCAGCCCAGCATTTCGCATGATGTACTCTGCATATAAGTTAAATAAGCAGGATGATAATATACAGCCTTAACGTACTCCTTTCCCAATTTGGAACCAGTCTGTTGTTCCATGTCCAGTTCTAACTGTTGTTTCCTGACCTGCATACAGATTTCTCAGGAGGCAGGTAAGGTGGTCTGGTATTCCCATCTCTTTCAGAATTTTCCACAGTTTGTTGTGATTCACACAGTCAAAGGCTTTGGCATAATCAATAAAGCAGAAGTAGCCATTTTTCAGGAATTCTCTTGCTTTTTCTATGATCCAACAGATGTTGGCAGTTTGATCCCTGGTTCCTCTGCCTTTTCTAAATCCAGCTTGAACATCTGGAGGTTTATGTACTGTTGAAGCCTGTCTTGGAGAATTTTGAGCATTACTTTGCTAACGTGAAGGTGAGTGCAGTTGTGCAGTAGTTTGAGCATTCTTTGGCATTGTCCTTCTTTGGGATTGGAATGAAAATTGACCTTTTCCAGTCCTGTGGCCACTGCTGAGTTTTCCAGATTTGCTGGCATATCGAGTGCAGCACTTTCACAGCATCATCTTTTAGGATTTGAAATAGCTCAACTGGAATTCCATCACCTCCACTAACTTTGTTCGTAGTGATGCTTCCTAAGGCCCACTTGACTTTGCATTCCAGGATGTCTGGCTCTAGGTGAGTGATCACACCATCATAGTTATCTGGGTCATGAAGATCTTTTCTGTATAGTTCTTCTGTGTATTCTCGCCACCTCTTCTTAATGTCTTCTGCTTCTGTTAGGTCTATACCATTTCTGTCCTTTATTGTGCCCATCTTTGGATGAAATGTTCTCTTGATATCTCTGATTTTCTTAAAAATTAGACCTGGATATTTGTACATTTATCAGTAACTCTGACGTTTCTTAAGCTGTGCCTTGGAAGACTGGTTTTTGGGGACCACCAAGACAGTCACACCGAAAGACTAAAAGAGAAGGGGATGAGTGGGATGAAATGGAAAAAGAAAACGGAGCATAGATGACAAGGGAGAGCAGTGTTCTTTTTTTTAAATTTTTATTGGAATATAGTTGGACTTCCCAGGTGGCTCAGTGCTAAAGAATCCTCCTGCCAATGCAGGAGACTTGGGTTTGATCCCTGGGTTGGAAAGATCCCCTTGAGTAGGAAATGGCAACCCACTTCAGTATCCTTGCCTGGAAGAGTCTGTGGACAGAAGGACCTAGCAGGTTATAGTCCATCAGGTCACAAAGAGTCGAACACAACGGAGAGGCTGAGCACACACAGAGTGTAGTTGCTTTACAGGGCTGTGTTCTACTGTACAGCGAAATGAATGAGCCACACAAATACATGTATCCCCTCCCCTTGGACTTCATTCCCACTCTGGTCTCTGCAGTGTATTAAGTAGAGTTCCCTGTGCTATTCATAGATTCTCATTAGTTATCTATCTGGGAGTTTTTTAAATGGGTCATTTATGTGTGTGTACATGTGTGTGTTGATTTGCAGTGTCCATTATTCATTAGTGTATCCTTTACTGTCGAGCTTGGCAAAAAATGTGAAGCCATGTCCTAAAATATATTTATCAAAATTGCTTGCTAGTAAGAATCCCCAGGGAACTTGTTAGAAATACAGATTCCTATGGCCCTGGCCAGTCATTCCAACTGGGTCTTTTTGGAATGGGGCAGGAATTTCCTGCATTTCTCCTCTGCCTTATTTTCTTTAAAAAACAGGTACCCTGTGATTCTTATCATCATCAAGTATGTGCGGAAAGGGAGGGAGGGGTGCACGTTACAGCCCTAAATCCACGCAGCTTTGTTTTTGAGAAAAAAAGGAGCTGGCAAAGAAGGCTAAGTGCTCAGTGAAATTGGTACTCAGAGCGGGGAAGCTGCAAAATCATGATAAATTAATAGCCAGTGGGTGAAGGAGTGAGGAGCGGTGAGCTTGCTAACCATGACCCTGACCTGACATGCCCCTTAAGACCAAGTACTCATTCCTTCTTTCAATCTGCATCTCCTGGGACTACCAAAGGCCCTTGAAGACCAGTTCATTTCATTCCTCCACACCTTTTATGTATAGAAATGGACACTGACTCTCTGAGATCAATAGCTCGGGAGGCAGAGAACCCATGTCCCTCCGACACAGCACCTGGCTCTGCGGGTCTCAGTGTTCTCTCTGGGATGCTGGCCCTTCCCAGCTGACTTCTGCTACCCTGGCTCCTCAGCTTGCTGACCACGTCCTTTTGACCTTTTGCAGCCTATATCATTCTCCATGGTGACAGAAAATACTCTCAGATAGCGAGGACGGAGGGAGGCCCATCTCTGCTCACCCTGACCTACCAGAAGATTAGCTTGGTGCACAGGAGCTGCTGGCAGAAATGTGACTCTTTGCCTCATCCATGTTCCCCTGCCCCAGGGCTCTTATCAGAACACCAGGGAGGGAGGCAAGTCTTCAAGGAGATTCAGGGCCTCCCCTGTGGGATACAACCATTCCTTATCATGATGTAAAACAAAACCCTGGCTTGGGTACAGCCCAGAAACCTCTGCCTGATCTTCCTAGCCTGCAGGAGAAAGCTCCATCCCCATCCCATGGAGGCTCACGTGGGGGACAGGAGGGGCTGGCCCTAGCTCTGTGTCCCGCCTGGAGGACCAGCTGCCTTTCTGGTTGGGGACTTAGGAGGGAAGGGAAGTTTGGAGGAGCCCCCGGGGCCCTATGGTTCAAGGGTTTGTTCCCTGGGACTTGATAGGAAAGTTGTTTGCCACCCACCAGAGCCACCAGGAGGGAAAGACTCAGAGTCCAGGCATCCCCTCTCAGAAAATGACCCTTGTCTCTCTTTCCATCTGTCTGCATGAAACCTTCACTTGGAAGTGTGATTTGGCTGAGTAGAATAGTGAAGAGGATGTTTAGGGAAAGTGTCAAATTGAGGTTAAATTAAACTTTTCAAATTAAATGTTAAACCACTAACATCCACTAAATGTGTATTTGTGCATGAGCGAGAGAGAGGGAGAGAGAGAGATTGTTTGGGAAAAGTGGCTTGGAGTACAGAGAGAGCTGTTATCTGAGAATGAGACCACACAGGCATGAGTCTTGGCTTTATCACATCCACCAGCCTATGAGCCTCAGGTTTATTCTTCTCTGAAGTGGGGGAATGACAGAGGGCATCTTGGATTCACCAAAGCTTGAGTCATTCCTACCACATGCCAGACAACACGTGGGAACTTTTCACATATGTGAACTTAATGCAGGATCGTGCATAATCCCATTTGGTGGAGATTTCACCCATTCGTGGGTGCGGTTATGGAAAATAAGCTTCAGAGATTTTCATGGGATAGCAGACTGGATCTCCTGGATGGTACATCTCCACTGCACTATGGTTGACCCAGACTTGTATTAAGACTGTACATCATTCATTCATTTACTCACTCATTCGTTCAACTCAATGATACTTGTTGAGTGCCTATAATATGCCAGGCACTGTTCTAAGTTGGTGATTCACTGGTAAATAAGATAGATAAGGTCCCTGCTATGGTCTCGGGAAGAAAGATTATAAACAGATAATAAGGCATAAGGTAAGAGTAAGATAAAATGGAGCAATAGAATAAGAGTAAATTCAAGGGCCATTACTTAGAATGGACATGGCCTCCTTCAGAACAATATTATTAAAACACAGTCTGGATCCTTCTGCCTTTAAGGGACAAATGTACTCTGCCAAGTGTCCAGAGACTCTGGAAGCTTGTCTTTATAACCACTCCAAGCTGCTTGGTGCCTCTCCCAGGCGTTTTGTTCACTGTGATAGCTGTGTGTCTTCATCTTCAAAAGAAGATCAGATAATAAGACTGAGAGGCCACAAGACAAAACAAAATACATGGTTTTATGCCAATTTGAACTCAGTTTAGAAAGAAACATAAGGCATCATCTAAATAAACCCTGATTTTTTTTCTAAATGAACAGCCGTGCGTGCGTATGTGTGCGTGTGTGATGTTTCTTCCAATTAGCACAAGTTGCTCTGTGGCCAGAACTCTTTGATGAGTTTCAATGTCACTGCTTCCCCCCAGCCCCTTCCCTGGCCATCACATCCTGTCTATTGCCACTGGGATCTAGAAAGAATTAATCAAGAGCTGAGGATCAAGGACATCATGATCTTGGTGGGGAAGCGGGGGGGTACTCAGTCGAACTCTGGCCCCCAGTTGCCGAGTCAGATTCATCCCCTTCTCAGATCCTCCCCAAGACCACCAGGCCTCATGCCTGTCCTTCAGTTCAGTTCAGTTCAGTCGCTCAGTAGTGTCCTACTCTTTGCAACCCCATGAACCACAACACGCCAGGCCTCCCAGTCCATTACCAACTCCCAGAGTCCACCCAAACCCATGTCCACTGAATCGGTGATGCCATCCAACCATCTCATCCTCTGTCATCCCCCTCTCCTCCTGCCCTCAATCTTTCCCAGCATCAGGGTCTTTTCAAATGAGTCAGCTCTCCGCATGAGGGGGCCAAAGTATTGGAGTTTCAGCTTCAACATCAGTCCCTCCAATGAACACCCGGGACTGATCTCCTTTAGGAAGGACTGGTTGGATCTCCTTGCAGTCCAAGGGACTCTCAAGAGTCTTCTCCAACACCACAGTTCAAAAGCATCAATTCTTCAGTGCTCAGCTTTCTGTACAGTCCAACTTTCACATCTATACGTGACTACTGGAAAAACCATAGCCTTGACTAGATGGACCTTTGTTGGCAAAGTAATGTCTCTGCTTTTTAATATGCTGTCTAGTTTGGTCATAACTTTCCTTCCAAGGAGCAAGTGTCTTTTTATTTCGCGGCTGCACTCACCATCTGCAGTGATTTTGGAGCCCAGCAAAATAAAGTCAGCCACTGTTTCTCCATCTATTTGCCATGAAGTGATGGGACTGGATGCCATGATCTTAGTTTTCTGAATGTTGAGCTTTAAGCCAATTTTTTCACTCTCCTCTTTCACTTTTATCAAGAGGCTCTTTAGTTCTTCTTCACTTTCTGCCATAAGGGTGGTGTCATCTGTCCTTACTCAGGAGCAGAAAAGAGCTCTCAGTCACTTGCCAAACTGGGGGCCCACTTCTCATTGTCTCTGGCCTCTCTCACTTATGATTCATGTTATTTCCGAGCTCAGTCGCTTGGTTGTGTCTGACTCTTTGTGACCCTGTGGACTAAAGCCCATCAGGCTCCTCTGTCTATGGAATCTTCCAGGCAAGAATACTGGAATGGGTTGCCATTTCGTTCTCCAGGAGATCTTTCTGACCCAGGGATCAAACCCACTTCTCCTGTGGCTCCTGCTAATCTCCACGGCCCCAGCTAACACAAAAGGCAGCCTGGTGCTCGCTTTCCTGCACTGGCTCCCATATCCTCAGCATGCACTGCTGAGTCTGCAGAGATTTTTCACGCTAGATGGGACCTGAGAAATCTTGTTGCTCAGCAGTTTGGTTTGACTTATGCATTTAATTATTTAATTACTTAATGGGGTTTTGGCCACCAAGCCCTTTGTTGAAACAAAATTTCGCAGAGATCCAAAATGTAAAAGAGATACCAGCGAGTGGGGGACCCAGAGTCTCTCCTCCTGGGCCCCCTTCTCCCTGCTGCAGCCTCTAGGGAGACCCTCAAAATGCCCCAGCTCTTCCCAGCAGCCCCGTCTGGAAAACGCCCATCTCCTTCCAATCTCCTCCAGTTCCAGAAGGGCCAGGGCCGAGTGAAAGTTCCCATTTGCTGTGGCCAGTCGCTAGGAAATAGGTGAAAGATTCATTCAGTGCAGAAAGTAAAAGGAATAGCGGTGGAATGGGGAGGTGGCTACTGCGGGAGGGTCATGGCAGGATTGGGTGGTTGGCCCAAGAAGTGGGATCCTCCGGATTAGAAGGAAGCTGTGATCCGATTGCCAAGGAGCTCCACGTGCGCGGCACATGAGTGCCGAGAACTTGCCGAGTGAGAGCCGTGATGACAGCTCAGTAATACATTCATCCCCAGGTGCTCTTCGGCGTGTTACGGGGTTTGATAATTTTATTTAACTGGAAGCGGTCAATCTGGTGCATGTGAGGCAAGGAGGCTGGGTCTGCCGTTGGCTGCCCCGGTGGTCATATCTCCCCTCCCCACCGAGAGGGCTCCTGGCCTCTGAGTGCTACAGGCTGGGCGCCAGCGTCACTCTCACCTCATCCCAAGATGCTCTGGGCTTCATCTTAGCTTAACAACCTCTTGGAAAGGGTTTGGTCCCAAGTCTCAGTGCAAGAGAGACAGACTGGGGGGAAGTGCACTGGGCTGGGAGGCGACCTGCTGGGGTGAACTAGCTGTGTGCCCCAGGTAAGTTTCTTAACCTCTCTGGGCCTCAGTTTTCCCTTATGTAAAATGAGGTTGACAACAAGAGCGTTTATCTCGCAGAATCAATGTGAGGACCACAGGAGGCAAACCTATAAGGTGTTTAGAACAGTAGCCCAGTGAAAATGAATTGTTCTTACTATTCCTGCCTCAAACCTAGTGAGTCCCCTTCCCCTACTTCTCAGCAAAGGAGACCAAAGTTACCTGAACATTGAACTGCTGTAGGGTTGCCTTCTGAAGATCATTTGGAAGAATTTAGTGGAGAAAATTCTACTGCTGGCTAACATGCAAGCGCCTGGTGCTGTCTGCCGAGTGCTTTGTCTGCATTTTGTCATTTAACTCTCACGCTGGCCCTAGACTGGGCACATAAATTCTCTTTCTCTTTCAGAGATGAGGAAGCCAAGGCGTGGGGAATTTCAGGAATTTGCCCACACCCACAGAGCCAGCAAACAGGGGAGCCAGGACTAAAATTTGAGGATTTGATTCTTCTGGGTTTATGTTTGCCTGTTGTCTTGCTTCCCTTTGATTTCGATGTTTATTATTTTTAAAATATTCATTTTTATTTATTTATTTGTGCCGGGTCTTAGTTGCAGCACACAGGATCTTCAGTCTTCATTACAGCACGTGGGATCTTTAGTTGTGGCAATATGGGATCTAGTTCCCTGACCAACGATCGAACCCAGCCACTGGACTACCAGGGAAGTCCCCCTACTCCTTTGATTTTTCGCTGCAGGGGACATAGGTACTGAGGATCACAATGGATGCTGTTAGAACAACTCAAAGCCACAAGTCAGGGTGGGGGCCACACACAGGTTTGTGATTCAGGGGTGCAGAAGCAGCCTAACTGCCCCCTGCCACTTCAGAGACCCAAGAATCACTCCAGGGGGCAGGAGTCCTGGGACACAGTGGCAATGAGCCACACTGGGACACCTTCTTCAAGACAAGTTAATGATTTAATCTTGTGGATTCTGAGATGGAGAGTGTGCTTCACTGTGAACCAGCTGTGTGACGTCCAGAATTCCTCCTAACCTCCTTGCAGTTTAGTTTCTTCCTCTAAAAAAAAAAAAAAACAAAACAACAACACTGGGAATAATAATTCCTGGCATAGAATATGGAGTCAGACAGTCTTCTCTCACTAAATACTGGAGGTATGCTGCAGGTTTTTGTAATGTGTGTGTACTATCCATTACCTATGCCCTCCAGTATTGTGAGAACTGCAAGTTCAACGAGTAGGAAAACACCAGAGAACCCCAACGATCAAATCTTGAGGAACTGATTAGGATTAATTCCTGATTAATGAGGAATTTATTCCGGCAGGACAGACTTTTTAGTGTCACTGTAGAAACTCTCCAGGTGGGAAACCCTCATTTTTGAGTGGCAAGAATATGATTGTGCTGAATGTTGATCCATAGCCGCCCTTTGGATGCAAGAGGGAGGGAAGCTCGGAGGTGCTGGGCTCAGTTCCGAGGACCACTCATCTGCCTGTAAGTGGCCGAGTGCAGACTTGATCCCTGATCTGTCTGCGGACACCCCAATATTTTCATGACACCATGTGAACCCGCTGGGGCTCTGGCCATTGATAAAAAGAAATAGCGAAGTGGATCTGATGGCTTGGTGCTTGTCCAACTTCTTCAGCCTGAATCCCACCTTAGCACTGTGACTGGAACTTGCAGCCTCTCGGGATCTTGGTTAAATGTGCCCCAGAAAGAAATGTCCAGCACTGCTCAAGTCTCTCTCCTGGCCATACCCACCAGAGTGGTTCCTGGGTCGCCCTGAGGAGGCAGTTTGTCAAGTTCCTTTGGCCCACCTGATTGATACACCCATCGGTGGCTGCCAGGCGGACAGTTCCCCAGGAATCCTCATCCACATAGCAGCCGAGTCTTTATACAGAGAAGCGTCTCTTCCAGCTCAGCCCCTGCAGATGGGCTGCTAATCCAGCTCTCCCTGCCAACAGGCCGACTCTACGGTTGATTAGGGTAATGAGGCTTATGCAGGCTTCCTCTGTCCCTCCCCATCTTCTTGGCTCTGAAAGTTAGCTCACTGTCTATCAATACTGTCTGGCACCAGAAGAAAGCCCCTCTCCCTTCCTGCACCCAGCATCTGGTTGCCTGGAAACCAGGACAGAAGCCTCGAGAATCTTAGGTTTCTTTTTAATTTCCCTGCCAGGTCCTGAAAAGCAAGCAGTGTTTGTTTTAAGCAGAACCTTTGCACTGTGGAGACTTGCCTTAACCTTGCCCAGGATGATTTCATCAACCTGCGTAAATATGATGCGAAGCGGCAGAACAGCTACTCTAGGCTCAGTGTCATTTGGTTATCGGGGCACAGAGTCATAATTAACAGTGAAAGCTGAAGATGGATTGTTTCAGAGGGAGCCAGGATGAGGCTTAACTCGTGCACGTCTGTGTGTGTGAGTGCGCTACGTGCGCCCAGGCACATGTGTTGAAATTGGCAGCTTTGTGAATTGCAGCCTGCTGTAGCCACATGCAGAAAGGAAGAGAGGTTTTTCTTTTTCCAAAAGAACAAAAGCCCATCTTGAAAATAAATGTCTTTCAAAAGTCACACAATTCGGGGAAAAGCCTCCAAGGCTGGTTGGCTCACCCTGAGGCTGTGTTTCAACAGCAATGCAAACCATCTTCAGAAAAGGGCCAGGCAGAGGTGAGGATTTAAAAAGTCACAAATGGGAGAACGCCCCCCACCCCCCACCAATCCTTTGGCTTAACACTGAGAGGGCCTACCAGAGTTTAGGACTAAACTTGGCACCCGGCACCTTGAATGTGTCTTGGCTCACGCCACCTGGAAGCTGTGTGTTCAGGAGACCGAGAGGCATTCCATTTGGGGTGAGTGGGATGGGGCTTTCTGTCTTGTCAAGGCTGCCCTGTGTGTCTTGCCCAAAACAAGAAATCTTTTGCAGAACCATTCAATCAGACCCCACTGAGCTAGTCACTTTCTAGGGATTATGAGCTAAGCTTCTTGCCTCTGGCTACCCTCTTACCACCATAAATGGTGTCCCATTTTACAGATGAGAATGGAGAGACCCAAAGTGGCCAAGCATCTTGCCTGAAGTCACGCAGCTAGTAGGCAGTGCAGTCAAATCTGAACCACAGAGCTTACTCAGGAATCGTTAAAAGAAACATTTTATCTGACTTCCTGAATCTAAAGATCTTTCAAGGAGATATTGGCTCTTCAAGCCAACAGTCTCTTGGAAAATTCTTATCACTCCATGAATAAATTGAAATAGAGCTAATAATAGATAGGTATGTGGCATGTCTGAAAAGATCTATGTGCCATATCTTGCTAGAGTTTTTTTTTTTTTTTTAAGAATGCCTCGATGTACTTTTTGCCAAGAGGTTGAATTGTGGAGTATTTTCACTAGATAACTAAACCCTGACCATGTTTCTTCATTCCATTAATTTCCTGGACTTCCTTTGTCTTTGTGTTTTGGGGAGACCTGTGTGTTTTGCAGTATTTCCCTCAACACTGGTTTCTCTTTGTTTGAAGAATATTTAGAGACAAGCATTTGAAGACAAGGACTCATATGCTTTCCCCTCATCAGTGGAGGGAGGCAGAGTAGTTAATCAACAAGTTGCTAATATTCAGCCTCAGCCTTGGGTTCAAATCTTGACTCCACCAGTTTCTTGCTTGTATGACTTGGAGCACCATGATAACCCATCCAAGCCTCAGTTTATAATCTGTGAAATGGGCATGATAATGGTCCTGAGTTATTATAAAGAAGAATTAATGGGTAAAGTGATGAGCAGAGTTCCTAACAAACAGAGACTCAATAAAGAGGGGCCACTGCTATTATTCTGTTACCAACAGGGAGGTCACGGGGTAGACTAAGGTTGTGGGATAAATCAGGACCAAAAGTTAGAAATTCCTAATCCTCGGGTGCTCAGAAGAGGCCCTCCTGATACAAAGAGGGTTTTGTCACTGACCCTGGTCTCATGACTCCTATATTCTTTAAATTTTAAAAATACTTTCAAAATAGCCCTGACCCAGAGGAAAATATCTTCATAGCCACCTCCTTTAGTACAGACAGGTGTACACGTAAGGTGAGTCTTGTGCTGTGTGCTCAGCCGCTCAGTCATCTCCGACTCACTGCAACCCCTTGGTCTGTAGCCCGCCAGGCTCCTCTGTCCAAGGGCTTCTCCAGGCAAGAATACTGGAGTGGGTTGCCATTTCCTCCTCCAGGGCATCTTCCCAACCCGGGGATCGAACCCTCATTTCCCGAGTCTCCTGCATTGAGTAGCAGGTGGATTCTTTACCACTGAGTCACCTGGGCAAATGGTAAGGTGATTCCTAGTTCATGCTTGAAGTCACCACACTGGATTTCAGTGAAAGAATTTGAAATACAGTCTTAAAGGCAAAAAAATGAAATAAAATAGAAAATCTACCGCAGAACCCTCACAGAGAAATATTCCTTCTGCTCATTCCCATTCATTCAAAGGCAACAAGAAATGAGGTGAAAGAGCAGGAAGGCTGTCACCGTTAGGGGATCAGGTCTTCTGATTTCTGTGTACAAAGCAAACCTTTAACATTCATGACCATTTTTCCCATTTTTCATCTTTTCAGCCTTTGTGGTTTCCTAGGCAAAGGTTAATTGGGCCCCAGTGTATATCAGGGAAGGTGTTTAAGCATTAAGGGATACAACCCACATAAGAAACAGACCCTCCCCTTTCCAAAGGTTTGTTTGCAGGCCCAGCTGCCTTCTCATGCATTCCTGTGGATTCTGCTAAGCCCCCTCATCTGGACCAGCTCTCCTCAATGCCCTGGCCTCACACAGTGGGGACGGGGCTGGAATTTACACCTCTATGCTTTTGGCTGGGATTGGATTCTAGGGCTGTGAAAGGTTCCATCCAGCTTGCCTGCTCCCACTGTCTTTCCTCCAGGACACTCATCACCTTGCGAGACCCCACTGTACCTGTTACACCTTGCCCCTGACCCATCCCTGGGGCTCAGTAGAAAGATAACTATCTTTTCATAGAAAGATAACTCTTCTTGCCTTTGTCCTTTCAAATTCTCTTATCTTTCCCACCCCAATTTCTCCTGGATAAACCCAGCTCAGCAATCTGCAAAGAGGAGAACTTCCTGTTTCCCTTCACAGGAAACTGTAGTGTAGTGTCAGTCACTCAATTGTGTCTGACTCTTTGAGACCCCATGGATTGTGGCCCGCCAGGCTCCTCTGTCATGGGATTCTCCAGGCAAGAATACTGGAGTGGATTGTCATTCCCTTCTCCAGGGATCAAACCCGGGTCTTCTGCATGGCCGGCAGATTCTTTACCGTCTGAGCTACAGGGAAGATATGCAGGAAACTGATTTGCATTTTAATGCAAGTTTCCTGGAACCTCAAACACCATCAGAGACACCTAAAGGATTGAGTCTAAGCACCTCAGCCTAACACATCTGGGCTCATAATTTTAAACATATGGTTTGTTTCAGATCATGCCATCCACCAGCCGGCCGCTCCATTCCTGCCAGCCTTCCCCTCAGCCGCACACTTAGCACCTTCTCTGCACAGCTTCCCATTCTTCAAAATAAAAGCAGTTGTCCTCGCTGCCGCTGGGGGAGGAGCTTTGGATGAGCTGACAATGATAACAGCTGCGGTTCCCAACCATAAGCCCTCTTTGCTCTTATTATATCTGATTCTCAGAGCCTGTGAACTGCGGGGTCACTGCTTCCACTTGACGGAGGAAAACACTGAGGGTGCAGAAGGACTCAGTACCTGATCTGAAGTCCCATAACTAGAGGCGAAGCCAAAATTCAAATCCAGGGTCACGTGATTTTTATCCGTCACACTGTACCTCTGACCTGGATAGCAGAGACCTCGAGAGCTTTAAACAGTTATTAGGAACCAGGCAGTGAGCTTTCCATGCGTTTGCATTTGATTGTCCAGAGAATCGAACGTGGAGGGCACTAACCTCACACTCATGGTAAGATGAGGAAATGGAGCATTTGAGTAACCTGCCAACGCCAAGGGTAAGGGCGATGCACCCTGTGCCTAGCCACCACTTCTTGTTCTTTGCAGTTGACTCACTGTGACTTTTGGCAAGTCCCTAACCTCTGGGGCAGGAGGGGACTTTTCTCGTCTGACAAATGCAGTCGTTGGCCTGGAAAATGGTTAAGGTCCCTCCTACGGTTTCCACGCGGACAACCCTGTGATGAGATGGGGAAGCGGAGCCAGCCTGGCCAGCCTCCTGTCTGTACTCCTAGGGCTTATTTACGCTCTGTGTCTCTGGCGACAACAACTAGGCCATATGGGCCGCTCTGGTATAGGATGGGCTCAGTGACAGCCCGGGGAGGCGAGGTTCTGCTGCCCCCAAAGTAGGGAATCTGGTCCTCCGGGGTGCTGGCCTGCTGGGGGATCGCAGTCCCTCTCTGCACCCTGGACAGGTACCCGCGGGCAGCTGCTCTGGCAAAGACAACCCCATGGGGCAGAATCTTCGCTGGCTGGCTCTGCTGCTTTTATTGCTTCATTATCTCTCAAGTCAAAAACCGTGAGGGCTGCAGTTTTGGCTGCAATCTGTTAACTTGCCAGCTCTCAGGGGCTCAGCTCTGGCTGAATCCAGCAAATTACACTGTTCTCGCCTTTCTCGAGCACCATCTTTAGCACATGCCCAGAGCTTACAAATTAAAGATACTCTTTTCTTCTTTGTCCTCAGTTTCACCAATAGCACTGCTCTATTGCAATGAGATGGAGTATTAGGGAAAATTTTGCAAATTCTAATGCATTGTGCTCACATTCATTGCTTTGGTGCTTTTTTGTTTGTTTGTTGTTGTTGCTGTCAAGCAGAAATGCCCCCCTACTGCAAACACTCTGAAGCTGAAGGCTCAAAGCTTTAATCTGCAGGGCCCCATGGATAGTACTTAACAGATTGCTTATAGATCATGTGTTAGCTCTCCCAGAGTCTGAGCTAAAGGGAGTGGCCCTGCTTTCACAGTAATATACATAGATGAGCTGGCTGTTGAGCCTGTGACAAGTACTGAGGGCACAGTGTGACATCTTTACAGAATGGTAAATCTTGCTTATTTTCCTGAACTAGGTTAAAGGACTACTTCATTTCCAAATCCTCCGGCAATACCTGGAAAAACTATTGGAAATTTATTTCAAAGACTTGGGATTGTCCCAACACTTCTGTTTTTAAAAGGTTGAAAACACCAGGAGAGTTGTTTTTCTCTCTCTGTGAAGAGGAGGAGTTCCATCTTGTAATAATGTTGTTGAAAAGAAAGACAGAAAGACAAGAAAAGGAGAAAAGGGTGAAGAAAACAAACTGCATCTGACCTAAAGGGGCACCCACACCAGACATTGCATGGGCTCTGTTTCTCTTCCAAGTGGGGCGCCCTTTCTTCTCTCCCAGAGCTTGTGGTTTACCCCCAGAGGTGCTGAGCAGCTGTGCCAGGGGCACCTTCTGGACTGTATCAAGTACAAGGGACACAAAGTATGTTAACAGCACATGTAATTGCAACTGCAGTTATTATCCCTAGTGAACCTGATCTTGCGGCAACTTGATCGCTGGAACCTCCTTCACACAATCCAGAAACCCAGCCTGCAACCCCGTGTCACCTTGTGTTGTGGGCCTAGATTTGATGACGATGATGAGATTAGCACTGTTTGCTTAGTTTCGTTTTGGATTTGTGCTAGCTCATATAAGATCAGCCTCGTTTGATGGTTGCAAGATTTTTTCCAGTGACAGTTCTTGGAAATCCCTTGAAAAGGCTGACTCTAAGGTTCTGTGAATGCCCAGGATCAGGGGGGCAGCAAGGAGGAGAGGAGGGAGCAGGCAGGACCAGCCTGGGCAGCCAAGCCTGGGGAAGGGGTAAGGCACACAGCTGGGCAGATCAGCTCACAAATGGGTGAAAGGATACAGTCCCCACCATCCAGGAGCTGACAGACAATCAAACACATTGCGATCATGGCTAGAGTGGAGTTTTGTGTAAGGAACAGTGGGAACATAGAATATGGGGGTCTGAATGGATCCAAGGGACCAGAGAGAGAGAGTCGTGGGGTGGTTGACCACAACCAGATGGACAAGTGACGAAGGCTTATTAACTAATCGTAGTGCCTACCATTTATCGTGCACTTGCTAAATGCCAGGTGCTGTACTAGCAATATAGTGTAAAATAGCATAGTGCAGCATATAGTGCAGCTAGTAATGTGTAGCATAGTACAGTACAGTATGATGTAACATCTTATAGTAAGGTTTAGTGTAGTATGGTGTAGTATAGTTAGCATAGTATAGTACAGTGCAGTACAATATAGTGTAGTGGAGTATGGTAGAGTATAACGTAGGGTCATATAGTGCAGTGTAGTACAGTATGGTATACTATAGTACAGCTTAGTAGAGTATAATAAAGTATAGGATAGTACAGTACAGTATGGTATACTATAGTACAGCTTCATAGAGTATAATAAAGTATAGGATAGTACAGTACAGTATGGTATACTATAGTACAGCTTCGTAGAGTATAATAAAGTATAGGATAGTACAGTACAGTATGGTATACTATAGTACAGCTTCATAGAGTATAATAAAGTATAGGATAGTACAGTACAGTATGGTATACTATAGTACAGCTTCGTAGAGTATAATAAAGTATAGGATAGTACAGTACAGTATGGTATACTATAGTACAGCTTAGTAGAGTATAATAAAGTATAGTACAGTATAGTATCATATACTATAGTACAGTTTAGTAGAGTATAATATAGTATGGTATACTACAGTACAGTATAGTATGAAAGTGAATGTGAAAGTCACTCTTTGCGACCCCATGGACTATACAGTCTAGGGAATTTTCCAGGACAGAATACTGAAGTGGGTAGCCTTTCTCTTCTCCAGGGGATCTTCCCAACCCAGGAACTGAATCCAGATCTTCTGCCCTGCAGGTGGATTCTTTACCAGCTGAGCCACAAGGGAAGCCCCACAGTATAGTATAGTACAGTATCATATACTATAGTACAGCTTAGTAGAGTATAACAAAGTATAATATAGTACAAAACAGTATAGTATACTATAGTACAGTTTAGTAGAGTATAATAAAGTATAGTACAGTATAGTATAGTACAGTACAGGTTCATATACTATAGTACAGTTTAGTAGACTATAATATAGTACAGTATAGTATAGTACAGTATCATATACTATATACAGCTTAGTAGAGTATAACAAAGTATAGTATAGTACAGTACAGCATAGTACACTTTAGTGGAGTTTCATATAGCATAGTACAGTACAGCATAGTACAGTTTAGTGGAGTATTATATAGTATAGTACAGTACAGCATAGTACGATATCCTATACTATAGTACAGCTTAGTAGAGTATAATAAAGTACAGTAGAGCATAGCATAGTAGAGTGACGTAAAGCAGTGTGGTATGGTATAGTATGGCACAGCATGGTACAGTGTAGTGATGCTAGGGAATGGTGTAGTGTAGGGGTGAATGGTATAGTCTAGTGGGTGCAGTACACCAGAGTATTGCGTGGTGTGGGATAGCATAGTACAGTGATGCACAGTGTAATATAGTGTAATATAGCATGAGGGAGGAGCCAGGATTTGACCCAGGACAGGGAAGTCCCCATGCCCAGCCCCTTGACCACTGTTGACTATTGTGTGCTTTTCGTATGCATGGCAGTAGTCCCTGGAGGGTGACAGCAGTGGGGCATGAGAGGGGCACTGGCCACAATTAGAGGACATCTGAGGTTGGCATCCTAGATGACAGCCACGGCCTCTTAGCTGTCCCCTCTCCAGGCCCTGCCAGCCAGGCACACAGCCTCACACTGCAGGCGATAGGAAACCTCCTGCACAGCTGGGTCTCTGCAGCTCCCTCCTTGCTGGCCATCAGCTTCGCTGGAAGAACAGTGGCAGCTTCAGTTCCATTCTCCTGAGGGTGGAGGCATGAGGGGTCAACCTCCTGCCCCTCACTCTTAACCCTGAGCAGTCGGGGGAGGGCCTGGAGTCCGAGGAGGGGAGGGGTCTGCCATCAGTTCTCATTTCCCTCCAGCATTGCGACTTGGACACTGGAACGTCCTTGTCCCTGGCTCCTCCTGGGATGTAGAGACTGGAGGAAACAGGCTGTTAGAAAATGAAAAGTGAGGTGCAGAAGCAATTTTCCTCATGGACTCTGGCCCCAGGAGCGTCAGTCTTTGCTTTGGATGCAGGTCCTTGTCTGTTCTGTTCTTAATTTATTCTCGCGGATCTGCCCAAGTGTCATTAAAGTTCATGGAAAGGAAGACAGCGGAGAGCAGGGAGCCGAGGGCCCGAGGTGCTGCCAGGGAGCAGCAGACAGACCTGGAGGTGTGCAGGCTGAGGCTCCTGACCTGCCTTGTGCTGGAAGTAATGGTTCTACACAAAATAGTCATCCTCAGAGGGACATGTGGCTGTGCCCACAGGTCCTTCCCCAGGGCCTCCCTGGGGAAGCAGAGCTGGCTCTACCTGCCCACGCCCTGGGAAAGCTCTGCTTTTGACTCCCTCTGACTAGCTTTATCCTGAGTCGTTCAAAAATGTGGAGGAGAAATGTTTAAGTGGGGTCCACATTCAAAGAGGCCACCTATGCCACCTGATGCAAAGAGCTGACTCATTGGGAAAACACCCTGACACTGGGAAAGATCGAGGGCAGGAGGAGAAGGGGGTGGCCGAGGATGAGATGGTTAGATAGCATCACCAACTCAATGGACATGAATTTGAGCAAACTGCAGGAAAGAGTGGGAGACAGAGAAGCCTGGCATGCTGCAGTTCATGGGGTTGCAAAGAAGTGGACACAACTCAGCGACTGAAGAACAGCAACAACAGTTCCAGAGGAGCAGCAGACAAGGATGGTCTGTGCTGATGGTCTATCCGGTTGTGTCTATATTGGAACAGATGGGGGTTCTTCTTTGATGCTGGGCTGGTTTCTGCTCCACCTTATTGCCTGAGAGTGAGATGAATAATGAGAGCGATTAGGGAGGATGACAACCTGGACCCTTGGAATCCTATCACCAACCCTTTGCACCTGTCACCTGAACTCCTTAATGATACATCCCAGTCCCTACCTGCCTTCACATGCACTCCCTCAGCCTGCACGCAGCTGCCAAAGCAGACGCTCTGACATGCTCGTGACAGCGCAGCTCAAAACCCTTCTGTGCTCCCTACTCTACAAGATCAAGTCTGAGGTCTTGAATGTGATCTCTAAGGCCCCTCAAGATCCGGCCCCTCCTGGGGTCCATTCAAGCCCCTGCCACCTGGCTCACACCTGGGTTCCCTCCCACAAAGGACACCAGCCCGTACTTCCTTCCTCTGTCCTCTGGCCTTGCCTCTGGCTTCAGCCCATCCTGCCCTCTCTCCCCCAAGTGCTTCTACAGCTTCTTCTCCTGGCCAAGCCCTACCCCTCCTTCAGCACCTGCCTCCAGGTGACTCCTCTCCCAAGAAGCCATGTGAGCCCCCTCCCTACCAGCCCCTCACCAATCCCCCATAGGTGGGGTTCCTTACTCTGTGCCCCTGTAACATACTGTGACCGCTTTTATTCCCACTCAGCACAGGGCACTGACATGTATCTTCACTGCCTGCCCAGGACGGGTGCTCGGTGAATCTTTCCAGAAGGAATGAGGAAAGAAATGAAGGGCAGAAGGGGAGGAACCAGAAGGACGGGAGGTAGAAAGAAGAGGGGTCCCTCTGTCCACTGCCTATTACCTTATTTAAGACCATGATTGTCGTCACCCATTTCTGTATTCCCATATTTGCTCTCAAATGGCCCCAGCAATCCTAAGAAAATGTAATTCAGACCGTGTCATCCCTCAGCTAAAACTTGCCAGCCTCCCTGGAAGTGAAAGGTCCTTATGATGACCTACAAGGCCCTGCCTGAGTCAGACCTCTCAGATCTCAAGTCACCTCTTGGATTCTCCTTCCTGCATCTTTCCCCTCTCTCTGCTCCAGGCCCACCTGCCTGCTTGCACAGTCATGCATTCTCTGTGGGATGTTACCTCTCCCAAGGGTGCAAAAACTGACTCTTGAGGACAAAAAATATCTTCTTTTTACTTATAGAATACACATGTACACACAAGACACATACAGATATACAATAGAACACACATGTACACACAGGACATAGACAGTATACAATAAAATTTCATTGGGGGACAATTAGGTAAAAAATACCTAAAAAGTCTCTGTAGGAGACTGATAATTTAAGAAAAGGGGGGGGGATTTCCTTGGTGGTCCAGTGGTTGTGAATCTGCCTTGCAATGCAGGGGTCGCTGGTTTGATCCCTGATTGGGGAACTAGGATCCCACATGCCACAGAGTAACTAGGCCCAAGTGTCATAACTACTGAGACCTGCATGCCACAGCTGGAGAGTCCAAGTGCTTCAACTAAAACCTGACACAGCCAAATAAATACATATTTAAAATAAAAAGAAAGAAGAGTTGAGAAACACTGCCTAAATCTTGCCAGGACTGATAGACCCCAGGGCGTTTGCACTTGCTGTTTCCTTGCTTAGAATTTTCTTTCCCCAGATTCTTGCCCGGCTCATTCACCTACCTCCTTCACTTCTTTACAGGGATGTCATCTCAGTGGCGCCTTCCCTGGACACCCCATCCAGATAGCAGCCTTTCATTCTGCCCATTTCTGTTTGCTAGTTTGTTTTCTTAGCCCTAACCTATTTGGCACATGATATATTTTATCTATTTTTTCTTGTTCATTGGCTTTTTATTCTCTTTGCCTGGAAGGTAATCTGAATCTGTTTTGTTCACTGCTATGTTTTGATGCTTTTGAACTGTGGTGTTGGGGAAGACTCTTGAGAGTCCCTTGGACTGCAAGGAGATCCAACCAGTCCATCCTAAACGAGAGATCGGTCCTGGGTGTTCATTGGAAGGACTGATGTTGAAGCTGAAACTCCAGTACTTTGGCCACCTAATGCAAAGAGCTGACTCATTGGAAAAAACCCTGATGCTGGGAAAGATGGAGGGCAGGAGGAGAAGGGGACGACAGAGGATGAGATGGCTGGATGGCATCACCGACTCGGTGGACGTGGGTTTGGGTGGACTCAGGGAGTTGGTGATAGACAGGGAGGCCTGGCGTGCTGAGATTTATGGGTTCACAAGGAGTTGGACACGACTGAGCGACTGAACTGAACTGAACTGATGTCTTCAGTGCCTGGAATAAGCTCTGGTGCAGAGTAGGTGCTCAATAAATACTTGCTTGATGACTGCTTGGGATGAACCTGGCACGTATGTAACAGGTGCTTAACACAGCAGTGACCGGAAAGCCCCATTCTTGGCAGTGGTTTCAGCTTTCTTCCTAGCATGATGCAGGTAAATGCAAGCAGGCAGCTCAAGTGACCCAAGATCAGAAAGAGGAAGACAGTCTAAGATTCTGAAAACAGAACCTGACTTAACAGCCCTGGACAATTGAGAATGAACTGTGTCCTGTAGCTTAAGGTGTGATGGGTTGGACAGTTGTGCTTTGGACCAGATGCCTATGGGACACCTGGTGCTATTGGTTTGCTTTAGAAAGGATGTCAGAGCCTGCAAGGAAAGGGATGCTGGATACTGTCCCAGCCCTGGCTGTATCATGTCCCCTACCCTGGGCCCAGGGACAACAGGTGAGACAATACCCCCACCCCTGCTGATAAGCCACACTGGTCAATTCCCCCCAAGAAACGTGTTCCTTTTTAAGCTTTAACCACTCACTAGCCAGGACCTGTCATCACAAACTGGATGTTGTTCTTTTTTAAGTCAAGCACAAAGAGTACTTTCTGAAGGTAGTGGAAAACTTCACAGGAGAAACATTACCCCATTTTGTCATCATTTTTTTAATGAGCAGGCGTTCCCTAGCCAGGCCCTTACTAGCTACTAAACTGATGTGAAACTACATGCCAGGTTCTCAATAAGTCAAATGGTGAAACTAATGATCATTCAGGAAAATTATATAAATGAATTGCTACAATATTATGAATTATTTATAATCCCTCACAACCTAAAATGTCAAGGCTCATGATTAAGTTAGTCTTATAAAGAAAGGGAACCACATTCTCCCCAAAGAAAATTGTGGCCAGAGGTTGTCTGTCCAATGTGTACATGCCAACGACTTAGTAGATAATTACTTAGACCTTCAAATCTTTATTTTGTTTCCTTTTCTTCTCTTGTAAAAGAGTTGTTTTTAGCTGTAAGTGAACCTTGTAAAAGGACTCTCAAACCCACCAGCCTGGATGAGTTACTTTCCTTTATTCCCTTCCCTTCCTTTTGCCTCTCTTCTTTTCAGACAGTTGCCTTTTTCTCCTCCTCTCTCCCCAGTGCCCTTGTTTCTCCCTTTCCTCTACCTCTCTATTATGTTTACTGTTATTATTATAAATGTTTTAAAATCATAAATTGATGGACGCTCATTGTAGGAAGGAAACGGCAGCCCACTCCGTTGCGATGAGAGTTGGGGCACGGGGCTGCAGATACAAGACAGACAAACCCTGGGTCCAAACCATAAGAAGCTTAGGAGGTTTGGAGCCAAACCTCCTAAATCTGAAGAGGTTTCTAAGGCAAGTATTCTTGCCTGGAAAATTCTATGAACAGAGGAGCTTGGTGGGCTACAGTCCATGCGGTTGCAAAGAGTCAGACATGACTTAGCGACTAAACCATCACTACCATCATTGTAAGAAACTTGCAGGGAGACGGCAATAAATCAATCACCTGGTGAAAAAACTATATGTATTTTTTTAAAAACATTTTGATGTACAGACTTCTCATTTCTTCCCCCACTTCCTTTCTTTTCCTTTTACATTTTTAAACATGAGACTGACATTAGACCAACTTTATAACTCCTTTTTCCTACTTAATGTATGATGGAAATGTTTCCATCTCATGACATATTCTTCCACAACATGTTTTAGGTGGATACTTTGTATTTCCATATAGGGATGAGCTATAATTCATTACAGGCTTCCCCGATGGCTCAAGTGGTAAAGAATCTGCCTGCAATGCAGGAGACTCAGGAGACTTGGGTTCAATCTCTGGGTCAGGAAGATCCCCTGGAGGAGGAAATGGCAACCCACCCCACAATTCTGCCAGAATCCCATGGACAAAGGAGCCTGACAGGTTACAGTCCATAGGGTCACAGATGTGACTGAGCACGCCTGCAAGATAATTTGTTAAACCAATCCTATATTGTGTTAAGTGGCTTCTGTCTTGTCCAACTCTTTGTGACCCTATATTGTTGAGTCTTCAGGTAATCCTCCCCACCCTTTTTATTGCTATAAATAATGTGCTAAGGGATGTCCTCAAACAAAATAAATCTTTGAGCAAACTTTGGCTTTTTTAGAATACATTCCTAGAGGTGGGGTCCCGGGTCATAAAGTAGGAAGGTTTTTCACTCCTCTTGGACTGATCAGTTCTCAGGAGTCAGATGCATCCCCCACCTTCCATGACAAGGGTCTGCCTATCAAGGAAGGGAGCTTTGAAAGCTCCTCTCTCTTTCCTTTATGTTTGCTACTGACCTTGCCCCCGAAGATATCCTTTCCCTCTTCTTTGGGGAAGCTGTGCCAGGGAGCAGTTATGTATCTGTAAATCCACATTCCTGCTCCCTCTGACCTAGGGTTAGCAGTCTTCAAAATCCACTGGAAAAATTCTAGCAATGCCAAGTCCTGGCTAGAGTTGCCATGGTGACAGACAATGACAGCAACATTTTATCCACCTCCCTAAATCTTCAGAAGCTCTCAAGACTCAGAAGATGACAGGGGAAATTTCTGCTTTATCAGCGGGTTCAATTTAATCCAGTCCCACCCAGTTGGGGTGTCTCCTACAGGCAAAGCTAATGGCCAATAAGCTTTGAATCTTACCTGGATCTTATAAAAATATCACTTTCATGCCGCTTTAATGCTTTTTTTTTGTTTGTTTCCTCTTGCCTCTTCCCTGCTTTCAGTATGTCCCCAATAATCCTAGATTTCTAAAAGTCAGTCTAAACACATGCCTGGGACATCGACAAAGAAGGGGCATTACAAATGTGAGAACACAAAGCAAATGAAAAAGACCCTTTTGAAACAATCAGGAAAATTTGATTATAGTCTAAGTATTGGAGGTTGTCCCCCGCAAAAGTAAATTTAACTTACTCAGATGTAAAACTGGCCTTGTGGTTAAAAAAGGATATGACTGTAATTTTTTTTAGAGATTCATACTGAAGTATGTGCAGGTGAAATGAAGCTATATCTTGAATGTGCTTTCAAATAGTTTAGCAAAGGAAAAGAGAGAGAATATCAATGAGGCAATGTGTCCAAATTTTGCTAATGTTGAACTTTGATGATAGTTTTAAAAATCATACTATTCTACTTTGAGTGTGTTACAAAGTTTCATATAAAAAAATTAATAAGAACAGTGTTATGGGGACTTCCATGGTGGTCCAGTGGCTAAGACTCTGAGCTCCCAGTGCAGGGGACCCAAGCTCAATACTTGGTCAGGGAACTAGATCCCACGTGTTGCAACTAAGGATGCTGTGTGCCACAACTAAGACCTGGTGAGCCAAATAAATAAATATATATTTTTTAAAAAAAGAACAGTGTTATATGCCTTACATTTACTTTTTTCTAATGGAGCATTGTGATGATCACAAGGGGCCTTCCCAGATGGTGCAGTGGTAAAGAATCCACCTGCCAATGCAGGAGACACAGGAGACCCGGGTTCCATCCCTGGATCAGGAAGATCCCCTGGAGGAGGACATGGCAACCCACTCCAGTATTCTTGCCTGGAGAATCCCATGGACAGAGGAGTGCTGGCGGGCTACAGTCCATGGGGTCACAAAGAGCTGGACACGACTGAGTGGCTAAGCACACATAATGGTCATGAAGGAGCATCAGAGCTCTCAGGTTTATTCTGTGACTTAATGTTTTCTTTTGAATTTCACTGGGGGTTGGACCACTGTCGTTCCAGAGTCCTGGTCCCAGAGTCCCAGTCCCAAGGCTACAGGGGAGGAGCCCCCTCCCCCCACAATGTCAGTAGTGGGACAAAGGCTAAGGCGACCCCTGATCTCTCCTCCAGGGCAGGGCCCAAGGCATGTCAACTTTTGGGTGGTTCTCAGCCTCAGTGTCACATATACCCTCAGTAATTTAACACTCAAAAATGCATTATTCACAGAGAAAAAGTTTTTACTGCAGTTTACACACACAGGGGCCTGTGAGAGTTAACCTGCTTCCTCCAGCCTCCTTTGTTCTTGGTTGCTAGGCATCCCCTGGCTTTATGAGAACAATATTTACTTTTATTTATTTTATTTGGGCTTGTATTTGAAGAGTCTGGGCAGCACCCAGGATGACGGGGCTGGAGATTTTCTAGGGGATAAAATGCTCTGTGAAGCAGTTTGTCCATGACTGCATCTTGGTGAGACATCGGTTCTTCCCACACAAGGTCAAAGCCCTGGATTGATGCTTGTGTCTCTGCTTGAAGCAGTGAGTGTGGGATTCCCACAAGAGATGTGGGTTCAAGGGGCTTCAGAATCCTGTGCAGAAATGCTGGCCAATCCACTGCCCCATCTCAATTATTCTACTGAGGGTTTTCTTTGCAAAAGAAACATTTTAAAACAGTCATAAAAGACTCAAATAATCATATGGAAATAAATTGCAGAAGTCTTGCTCATTACCCATCCCCAGCCCTTCCCAGTGGACCCTTGGTTATGGTCTCTGGCTTGTAGATCCCAAAGATCATCAGAAGTAATTCTAAGGACCTACCAGGGATGGGAGTTGGGGCGTGGGGCTGCAGATACAAGACAGACAAGCCCTGGTTCCTACCTATAAGAAGTTTAGGAGGTTTGGAGCCACGACAATCTGAAGAGTCTCTAAGGAGAGCTCTAAAGGATGGGTTAGATTCAGAGTTAGAGGTTGTAGTCACATCTGTTTGGAGAAGTAAAGAGAAAGCCCTGTTGCCTCTACTCACAACACTTCTGACAAGTGTGTAGGGAGTTCCCCCATACCAACCAATTCTCCGACTCAGCAGACTACAGCTGGGTATCCTACACTTCAGACACTGACAAGCCAGAGTTAGTACAGACCCCTCAGGTTATAGACTCAGCTGCACAAGACTGACCCCACTTCAGTTGACAGTCCCAAGTTCCAAGCTGTCATCTGTGCTTCTGACTGGCTCTAAACTGGGATTCTCATGATCCCCACATCTAGGGTGTGATAATTTGCTGAAATGGTTCTCAAAACTCCAGGAAATGCTCATTTCAGAGTGTATTATAAGGGATGCAGATGAACAATCAGATGAAGAAGTACATAAGGCAAAGTCTGGAAGGTCCAAAGCACAAGGGCTTCTGTCCCTGTGAAGATGGGGTGCACTACTCTCCTAGCTTGTGGACGTGCTTACCAACCTTAAAACTCTCGGCACCCCACAGTTTAGGAATTTTTACAAAGACTTCATCACGTAGGCATAATCAATTATTAACTCAGTCTTCAGCTCCTTTCTTTGCCTCTCCCTGGAGGGTGAAGGGTAGGGCTGAAAGCTCCAAGAATCTAAACATAGCTTGGTCTTTGGTGACCCGCTCCCACTGGAAAGTTATCCGGGATCCCACCAAGCTTTGCCTCAATAGAACAGAAGAAACTCTTATCAGCCAGGAATGGCCAAGAGATTTAGGCAGTCTGAGTCAGGAACCAGGACCAGAGACCAGATGTTACAACAAAAGATGCTCTGAGTATCCCTATCATTCAGGAAATAGCCAGGGATTTAGGAGCTTTGTGAAAGGAACTGGGGGGAGAGACTAAATATAGTTCTCTTATAATGCCACAAGAAAGAACAATTAGTAAGAGCATTATGCTTGGGACACTCCAGATAACGTTTGAGCAGTACTCCAAAGGATGTCGATGTTCAAACGCTAAGTCATATCTGATGCTTTGCGACCCCATGAACTGCAGCATGCCAGGCTTCCTTGTCCTTCGCTGTCTCCCAGAGTTTGCTCAAACTCATGTCCACTGAGTCGGTGATGTCATCCAACCATCTCATCTTCTGTTGCCCCCTTCTCCTCCTGCCTTCAATCTTTCCCCGCATCAGGGTCTTTCCCAATGAGTCGGTCCTTCACATCAGGTGGCCAGAGTATTGGAGCTTCAGCTTCAGCATCACTCCAAAGGATGGGGCAGGTTTAAATCATGGAGAAGGAAGACTTACCTGGTAGGGAAGAGTGAGGGGCAGGAGCAGGACCTGGGCCTTCTGCACGTCTATGGGCGTGGTGTTTGTGTCCTCTAGGAATCTTCTGGATGCAAATGATAGAAAAATCTAACCCAAGTTGGCTTAGACAAAAAGAGAATATGTATGGCCTGGTTAGATCCAGGAGCTCATAAAATGTCGAACAGTATCCCTTAGCTCTGTTCTGATTCTTGCGGACTTTATTCTTGGACCATTTTTTTGTGGATCAAGAGGGCAATCAGCAGCTCCAGAATCTAAAGTCTTTCAGGTTAGATGCTGAGGAGGAATGAACACATCTCACCCTGTTTGATGCTGAATAAGTACCAGGATTTACTCTCACGGGACAAATTCATCCCTGAAGCAGTCACTGTCGCCAGAGATTGAAATTTTGCTAATTGATCTGTTCGGATCATATGCTCAGAGAGAGACGGGAGTGGTTGTTCACAGGATGTCTGTGGATCTGTATCCAGAAGAGGGTATATCTCCTCGTATTCAGAGGAAATCTTCAGAGCATGACCTCAGCAGGGATGCCAGATGTAATGAGAGCTCCTACTTGCAGGAGCCTGTTCAGAAACAAAAGTCCACAATAATGAGATTAAGTTGAGCAAAGACTCCTCACTCAACTCCTGGGAGCCAGTTGTGCTCCATGAGTTCTAGGAGGGCAACTTAGGAGGGCCACACCTACCTTAGCTGGGGTGTCCCCGATCCTTCTGAGGGAAAGCTGGTTGCCTCCTGGACAAATCCAAGTCCCAGGGCTTGAGACCACTGAATTGTTCAGGCTTCTGGAGACGATTAGTTGCCCAGAAAATCAGAATACAGAGAACCCAGGGAAGCATTCATTCAGAGCTTCTGGCCTGATATCTTGGTGGACTGAGAAGTGAATTAGAAGTCCCCAGCTTGGCCATGGCCAAGGCAGCCACCCTCTAAACAAGAGGACATCAAGAAAGGGGGTGACACTAGCCAGAGGCCCTAGAGCCCCAAAGCCCAGGCAAGAGGGAGCCCCTTCAGGTGTTCCTCTGGGGCACACCCTCGGACAGAAGGCAGAGTCCTACTTCTGTGGAATCCAGCAGGCTCCCAGACACCCCATCGGGACTCCATGGATCTGCAGGGGGGACCTGGAGATGGATCATCACTGCAGCTTCAAACAAATCCCCTGAAACATCAGGAAGAACTTTTGCTTCCTTCCTTTTCATGGTCTTCCCCAAGGACCAGGTGTTATCTCTGACTGGAAATGAAAAATACGGGAATGAGAAGATACAGAAGGGAGACTCACAGGTGGTGAAAGGAAGATGAACTTGAGTTCAGAAGAAAACCAGGTGTAGGATTGAGACTTAAGTGTTTCCTTAGAAAGTTTAGAGAATGAACATGTTGCTTTTAACTGACAGCTAGAAGTAAACAGGGAGAAGAGTCTCACCACTCAGCTGGGGAATGGAGCAGGTGGAGGAATTAGCCTTTTGCGAAGTAACAGTTTTCATGTTGCTTAAAGCTTTTTTGGACAGAAGTATTTCAGAGTGTTTTATACAGTGCTGTGCATCCTAAAACACGAGATGTCACAGAACTGTGTGTATTTTTATCTGGGAGTTTTCATCGTGAACTCAGTTGTGAGCATACCTTCTGAGGTGTTTAGGATTTTTGACAAAACCAGAAATCCATCCAAGTCTATGCTGGGTCCAATTTTGTTTTTTAAAGGAAATAACCGATGAACACTTGACCACCAGAGATAAGAGGGAACTTCTTCAATCTGATGAAGAGCATCCATTAAAAACAAAAACGAAACCACAGCTAGCATAATGGTGAAAGACTGAATGTTTTCCTCCTCAGATTAGTGCAAGACAAAGATATTCATTCTTGCTGCTTCTAATCAACATTTCACCATAGGTTCTACCCATGAAAATTGGCCAAAAAAACAAAAACAAAAATAAAACGTGGCCTGGTTGGAAAGGAAGACTTAAAACTACCTGTATTTGCAGATGACATGATCTTATATATAGAAAACCCCAGGTATTCCACTAAAAAGCCTATTAGAACTAATAAACAAGTCCTGCAAAGTTACAGAATACAAGATAAATCTATAAAATTAATTGCATTTCTATACACTAGCAATGAACAATGAAATTGAAATTAAGAAAACAATTCCATTTGCAGTAGTATCAAAGAGAACAAAATACTTTAAAATGAATTAAACCAAAGGAGTGCAAATCCTACACTTAAAACTACAAAATATTACTGAAGAATTAAAGAAGATTTAAATAAGTAGAAAGACCTCCTGTGTTCACGAATTGGCAGATAATATTAAGATGGTCGTACTGCCTAAAGTGATCTACAGATTCAGTATAATCCCTGGTCAAATTTTTAACTTCCTTTCTCCCCCAGAAATTTACAAACTGATCCCAAGATTTTTATGGAAATGGGAGAGACCCAGAATAGCCAAAGCAATCTCCAAAAGAAGAGAAAAGGTGAAAGACTCAAACTTGCTGACTTCAACACTTAAAACAAAGTTACAGCAATCAAGACAGTGTGGTACTGGCATAAGTATAGACATAGAGATCAATGAAACAAAATTGAGAGCCAAAAATAACCAATACATCTATGGTCAATTGATTTTCAAAAAGGATGCCATTCAATGGGGAAAGAATAATCTTTTTAACAAATAGTTGGTGGCAACTGTATGCTGTGCTGTGCCTAGTCTCTAAGTCATGTCCACTCTTTGCAACCCCAGGGACTGTAGCCCGCCAGTCTCCTCTGTCCATGAGGATTCTCCAGGCAAGGATACTGGGGTGGGGTGGCCATGCCCTCCTCCAGGAGATCTTCCCGACCCAGGGATCTAACCCAGGTCTCCCGCACTGCAGGCAGATTCTTTACCATTTGAGCCACCAAGGTGGCAACTGTATATGAATATGCAAACAAATGAAGTCAGATCCCCTACCTCACAACATACATGACAAATGATCACAAATTTAATTACTTACTATCATGTGTATATCTTGCTATAGATATATAGCAAGAAAGGATTGGAAGAGTTCTGTAGAACTTGATCCCAACTTTCCTTGAGCTCTTTGCTCTGAATAAAAATAAGCAGATTTTTTTTTTTGCTGTCTTTGACATTTGTGTGGCCCATGATGATGCTTCCCAGAGGTCCATGTGACTTTTTATAGTTGTTTCCTGTTAAGCTCCCATCTCTCGTTGTTTGCAAAAGTTGTTCTTTGGGCATGACAGCTGTGCAACAGCAGTGGCTTCAGCTACCGCCACCTAAATTGGGTGTGTCTCTTGGACCTTTTCGAAGAACTATGGATGAAGGTTCATAACATTGTACAGGAGGCAGTGACCAAAAGCATCTCAAACAAAAAGAAATGTAAGACGACAAAATGGTTGTCTAAGGAGGCCTTACAAATAGCTGAGGAAAGGAGAGAAGAGAAAGGAAAGGGAGAAAGGGAAAGATACACCCAATTGAATGCAGAGTTCCAGAGAATAGGAAGGAGAGATAAGAAGGCTTTCTTAAATGAACAATGCACAGAAATAGAGGAAAACAATAGAATGGGAAAGACTGGAGATCGCTTCAAGAAAATTGGAGATATCAAGGGAACATTTCATGCAAGGATGAGCACAATAAAGGACAGAAACCATAAAGACCTAACAGAAGCAGAAGAGATTAAGAACAGGTAGCAAGAATACACGGAACTATACAAAAAAGTCTTAATGACCAAGATAACCATGATGGTGTGGTTATTCATCTAGAGCCAGAGATCGTGGAGTATGAAATCAAGTGGACCTTAGGAAGCATTACTATGCACAAAGCTAGGGGAGATGACAGAATTCCAGTTGAGTTATTAATATTAAAAATCCTAAAAGATGCTGCTGCTAAAGAGCTGCACTCAATATGTCAACAAATTTGGAAAACTCAGCATTGGCCACAGGACTGGAAAAGGGCTCTTTTTATTCCAGTCCCAAAGAAGGGCGATGTCAAAGAATGTTCAAACTACCATACAATTGTGCTCATTTTACATGCTAGCATGGTTATGCTCAAAATCCTTCAAGCTAGGTTTTAGCAGTACATGAACTGAGAACCGGAGATGGCAATGGCACCCCACTCCAGTACTCTTGCTTGGAAAATCCCATGGACGGAGGAGCCTGGTGGGCTGCAGCCCATGGGGTCGCTAAGAGTCGGATACGACTGAGCGACTTCACTTTCACTTTCCCTTTCATGCACTGGAGAAGCAAATGGCAACCCACTCCAGTATTCTTGCCTGGAGAATCCCAGGGATGGCGGAGCCTGGTGGGCTGCCGTCTATGGGGTCGCACAGAGTCGGACACGACTGGGGCGACTTAGCAGCAGCAGCAGAACTGAGAACTTCTAGATGTACAAGCTGGACTTAGAAAAGGCAGAGGAACTAGAGATCAAATTGCCAACATTTGTTGGATTACAGAGAAAGCAAGGGAGTTCCAGAAAAACAACTACTTCTGCTTCATTGACAATGCTAAAGCCTTTGACTGTGTGGCTCACAACAAACTTTGGAAAATTCTTACAGACATGAGAGTACCAAACCACCTTACCTGCCCCCTGAGAAACCTGTATGGGGATCAAGAAGCAATAGTTATAATCAGACATGGAAAACTGATTGGTTCAAAATTGAGAAAGGAATATTACAAGGCTGTATATTGTCACCCTGCTTATTTAACTTATATGCAGAGTACATCATGTGAAATGATGCCAGGCTGAATAAATCACAAGCTGGAATCAAGATTACCTGGAGAAATATCAACAACCTCAGTTATGTAGTTGTGTCAGACTCTTCGTGACCCCATGGATTGTATAGCCCACCAGGCTCCCCTGTCCATGGAATTCTCCAAGCAAGAATACTGGAGTGGGTAGCCATTCCTTTCTCCAGGGAATCTCCCTGACCCAGGGATTGAACCCAGGTCTCCTGCATTGCAGGCAGATTCTTTACGTTTGAGCCACCAAGGAAGCAGCATCAATTCAATAGGCATGAATTTGAGCAAACTTTGGTAGATATTGAGGGACAGGGTGGCCTGGTGCGCTGCAGTCCATGCAGTGACGAAGAGTTGGGTACAACTTAGTGACTGAACAAAAACAACAGATATGCAGAGGATACCACTTTAACAGCAGAAAGTGAAGAGGAATAAAGAGCCTCTTGATGAGGGTGAAAGAGGAGACTGAAAAAGCAGGCTTGAAACTCAGCATTAAAAAAACTAAGATCATGGCATCCAGTGCCATCACTTCATGGCAAATAGTGCAGAAAGTAGAAGCAGTGACAGATTTTATTTTCTTGGGTTCCAAAATCACTATAGATGGTGACTGCAGCAATGAAATTAAAAGATGCTTGCTCCTTGGAAGGAAAGCTATAACAAACCTAGATAGCATATTAAAAAGCAGAGACATCACTTTGCTGACAAAGGTCCATCTAGTCAAAGCTATGGTTTTTCCAGTAGTCATGTATGGCTGTGAGAGTGGGACCATAAAGAAGGCTGAGTGCTGAAGAATTTATGCTTTTGAACTGGGGTGCTGGAGAAGACTCTTGAGAGTCCTTGGACTGCAAGCAGATCAAACAAGCTAATCCTAAAAGAAATCAACCCATAAGATTCATTGGAAGGACTGATGCTGAAGCTGAAGCTCCAATACTTTGGCTGCTTGAGGCGAAGAGCCAACTCATAGATAAAGACCTTAATGCTGGGAAAGTTGAGGGCAGGGGGAGAAGGGGGCAACAGAGGATGAGATGGTTGGATGGCATCACCAACTCAATAGACGTGAGTTTGAGCAAGCTCCGGGAGATGGTGGAGGACAGAGGAGGATGAGGAAGCACGTCCCTTCACTCTTCTAAGAGAAAGGTGGAAAGGCCGAGCTTAACCCATTTGTGCAACTCACTGCTATGAGACTGAAATTGATATCCTTTACACAGAATTAATCTTACACCACTTCCAGTGTAGGGCTTCACCAGGACGTTCAAGTTCATACCCTCTTCCTTCTTCTGTGCTATAATATCATCTACTTCACTTTCACATATCTAATGAATCCCATAGCACACTGCTATTATTTTTTCCTTAAATATCCAATCACCTTTTAAACAAGTTAAACATTGACAAAAATTGCCTTTCATACTTGCACTTATTTACACTTTCAAGTGAAGGACAGGGAAGCCTGGCATGCTACAGTCTATGAGGTCTCAGAGAATCAGATATGACTTAGGAACTGAACACCAAAAACAACGCTGTAAGTGATCTTCATTTCTTTCCTTGGATCAACCTTACCTGGCTATTTGAGCTAAGAAGGGGTTAAGCTATTCCCAGGTGGCTCAGTGGTAAAGAATCTGTCAGTGCAGAATCCCAGGTTCAATCCCTGGGTCAGGAAGATCTCCTGGAGAAGGACATGGGAGCCCACTCCAGTATTCTTGCCTGGAGAATCCCATGGACAGAGGACGCTGGTGGGCTACATTCTATGAGGTCACAGAGACTTGGACATGGCTTAGCGACTGAGCACAGCCCACACAGCACAGAATTAAGCTGTGATTATTCCAGAGACCTGTGGTTCCTTTGGATTAAACTCTGTCTGGGCTTCAGAACCCAAGCACCTTAGGGGGCGGGGTGGGGGGAGCTGTTTTCCAGGTCTTCTGCTGCTGCTGCTACCTTCTCAACTACAACTGAGGCTGGTGGAGGACAGGTGGGAAGAATTCGTGGCTGAGTAATTCGCTTGGGGCTCCTCCAGATTCCATCCATCCATTGACCCATAGGGTCCTCTCAGGCTCAACTAAGTCCTCCTGTCCTGCAGAATCTCCACCATTCTGGCAGGACCCTCCTCCATCTTCTCATGCCAGGATCCAGGTGCCTCCTCTGGTAAGAATTCTGCTCACCCCTAAAGACTTGCTTTTCCCTGGAATTCAGTTCATCAAGGCTTTCTTGCAACCCTTGGCTCTCAAGCAGCCTGACAGAACACACTTTTAATTTTGTCCAAGTTTCTCTTGTCATTACCCCCAAGAACAAAAGTACATTCTCTTGCGTGCTAACCAGAAGCAGAAGTCCTCGCTTGTTTGCTTTGTTCTGTTCTCTCTTCTTCTTTATGAGCAGGTGGTCTTGAGAAACTAAGAGGAAACATACTGTATCATGAGGCGAGGATGATCACAGAGTTCCAGTTTCCCCAGCCAGCGTCTGGGATGCATGATGGTTCTGCTCTTACTTGGAATGGTCACTGCGTTTCCTCCGATCTAAGGGGAAGCACAAGTTTCCCAGGAGGCTCAGGGGTAAAGAATCCACCTGCGATGCAGGAGATGCAAGTTCAATCCCTGGGTCGGGAAGATCCCCTGGAGAAGGAAATGGCAACCCACTCCAGTATTCTTGCCTGGGAAATCCCATGGACAGAGGAGCCTGGGGGGCTGCAGTCCCTGGGGTCGCAAAGAGTCAGACATGACTTAGCAACTGAGCAAATCAGCAAATCAAAGGGGAAGCACAGGAGATGGAACCAGACATACACAGTGTTATGGGTGAGGATGCCTGGGTCTTACCCGTAGGCTCTGCTACCAAACCACGTGAGGTCTTGGGCTTATCATCACTCCTTGGACTTTCCTTTTCTCCTCTGTAAAGTGAGCAATTTCCACTGCACCAGCTTCGTGGAGAAGGAAGCGGTAGCACTTTAAGATTCTTGCTCAGCTTTTGCAGGGGAAAAAAAAAATGAGTAGGGTGTTTTGTGGGATCTGAGTTCCGGTAACGTGAGAGGCCCCGTCATGCCACCCCACTCATTAACTTGTGATGAGAATGTACACATAAGGCACTAATGCTTTATTTTTAAAAAATAAGATGGTGGTTAATTTGATTTGAATGCTCCGGTCTGGGAATATGCTTCATGATTTTTAATCCAATTAGTGTTGGAGATACTTCTGATTCTAAGGATATCTGGTTTCTGCTTATGGTATAAGTTCTATGTCCCAATGACTCGTGTTTCAAGAAGGAAGAAGTGGCAGCCTATAGTCGATAAAAAAAAAGGTCTGTATATATGGTTGCTTTGTTTTTTGTTATCAAACGCAACCTGCAGGGAATAGAGGCCCTACTTTTAGCTCAGATTTCTGTAAGCACCAAAAAAAGAAAAACCCACAGACAATTTTGACTTGAAGGTCTTACATACAAATTAACATTATTTCTCAATCTGGTTTCAAAACATCCTGTGTCATGTGTTTAATCATGTCTGACTCTTTGCTACCCCATGGACTGTAGCCTGCCAGGCTCCCATGTCTATGGATTTTCCCAGGCAAAAATACTGGAGTAGGTTGCCATTTCCTTCTCCAGGGGATCTTCTCAACCCAGAGATGGAACCCACATCTCCCGTGTCTCCTGCATTGCAGGTGGATTCCTTACCTGCCATAAACAAAAGCTACCACCATGACTACCAGACTGGGGAATCTTCTGGAAGTCTTAGCCCAAAAGTCAGGGGTCAGTGGGCCCACAGGTCAGCTTTTGGTTTGAACTGAATCATAGGCAGATGACTTCAGTCCTGGATTCCCCTATTCGTGCATCCTTTTCCTACTTGTTAGACCTCAAAGTTGCTCTGAACCACTCTCCAAATAAGTGACATTGTCACTAAAAAAATAGCGTCCCAGATCAAACCTTCTATTTTGTTGGCACCACCTCTATTCAATACTCTGAAAGTTCTGAACAGAGTATGTGTTTGTGGTAACAGGATGGTGGTGCAATTTTCACACTTAATTTTTGCCGTGAGTAAAATTCCTCATCGCTCTCGAGGTAATTTCATAAGAAACTTTCTTCTGTCCTCAGCTGCTGTTGACAGAAGTCCCAGGAAACCATCTTAGACATTGACACAAATTGTGCCCTGTCGCCCCTGTGATAAATCAGTGTATGATCCAATTTTTATGTGACAGGAAAGTGAAAGGAAAGCAGAGAAAAGTGAAAATGATAGACAGGAAAACGCTGTGCAGAGCCATCTGGTTGAGAACGTGTTCTCTGAGCTGTGATCCTGCACGCGTGATTGGGGAATAGTTTAAATCAAACCACCATCTCCTATATCCTTGTTCAGAGGAGAATGTCGCTAAATAGCTCTGGTGTTATTTCACAGGATGGAATTTAATCTCTCTGCAGCTGAGGCTCTCAGGTGATCAGACAAGAACAGGAAGATGAGTCTTACATATTTTCAGCAAGAAAAAAAAAAATTCCTGGGACATAATTACCCACGTTACCCTCTCCAACCAATCTGGTTCTGTATGTTCAATTAATTATGAAAACATAGATGAGACCAACGAAAATACTGTACAGAAATTAAAAACAAATACTGTTCCATTAGTAAATGTTGTGGAGAGTATGAAAAACATACCTCTGTCAAGAATGTGGAAAACAGGGAGTGGCCCTGAAATAACATTTCTTTTTTTTTTTTTTTTGAAGACTCTAGGAAAATCAAAAGCATATTGAGCTTTGGATCAGGGCTCGTGGCAAAGGGGATAGTGACAAGATTATTTCTTCTTGGCACTTCTAGGAAGAGGATTAGTTAATTGAATCTGTGGTTTTTAGATTTAGTTGGTGCTTCTGGCATGGCTGCTGGATGGATGAGGTTCTTGGGTCCATTTTCCTGCTCCGATCTCTGCCCAGTTCTCCAGGAGGAATTGAAAAGATTCTGTAGTCCATCAGCGCCCCGGCCTGTTTAGACAGACTGATGCAAAGAGGCACGAATTTGTTTGAGCAGCACAGGGAACTTTGATGTCACTGGGTACCAGAAAAAACTAGTTCTTTTTTTATTTTTGGAGATATAGTTCTGTACTATTATCTCCAGTCCAAAATTGGGGAGGATGGGTGAGCAGGAGAGTACAAGTGATTGTGAAAGGAGGGATTCAATTTCAACCTTGAAAAGACTTCTCAACCTTAAGAAATGAAAAAATTACTAAAATATTTAAGTTAAGGCAGAGAGATGGTGGGGAACTCACTGATGTCTCTCTTGCACCTAATTTTAAGGCTTAAGACTCTGATAAAACTGTTCAACTCTCACAGGGGCCTCTCACCAGATTCCCAAATGCAAGGGGTGTCATTGGAGATGTAGGAATAAGATCTTCAAAGAAATTTGTATATGAATTGGGAAATTCGTATACCCATCAACACCATCAAGTTATTAATCTTTATTCTAAGCATGAACGCAATGGGATATTTTTATCCCTAGTTTATAATCAGGGCATTTATGATCCAAATAATTTCTTTCCTTTAAGTAAGATTAGTATGCCCGGTCTATTTCTCTAAAACACCCAAAGCAAACAAACCTTGACAGTTCTCCAGCGAACATGGAATCTTCATTCTTTATGGTGATGAATGACCCTGCTTCCCACCTCCAAATCTCGTTAGAAGTCTGTGATCACGGGACGTGGTAAGGACTGGGGGAGACTGCAACATCACACACATATTTTACACATACAGCTGTCCTACCTCTAAATGGCTCAGTGGCTGCATAAGTCAGATAATCTGGACAAGTCTTCATTTCCTCATTCATAAAAGGACGGATAACCTCAGCAACTTCATCCTCCCCTCCCCGCAGACCTACTAGTCTAAGGGTTGATTAAAACTCTTCTTTTTTCCCCTGGGAGATTAAGGTTCATGTTTGTTAATAACAGGGGTCCCCAATCTCCGGGCTATTTGACAGTACCTCTTGTCAAATCAGCAGCAGCACTAGATTAGAATAAAGTGCACAGTAAATGTAATGCACTTGAGTCATCCAGAAACCATCCCCCACCCCCTCCCTGGGCCATGGAAAACTTGTCTTCCACAAACCCAGTCCCTGGTACCAAAAAAAGTTGGGGACTGTTGTTAAAACACATCTGTATATATAAATTGTACGCTTTATAGTTTTTTTTTTAAGAGGGTTAAGTCAAAATTCATGATTCTGAAAAAAAAAAATTACTGTGGTTTAAAAACATAAAGAGCCAATGAGCATCCCAGTTGTATCCAAATTCTTGGGTACATTTGAGAGATAATAAAATTATCTTCTCATCGGTAGTGTATCATTCTCACCAAGAGTATGGCCTTTCCTGAGATGTGAGTCAGTATCTTGCCCAAAGAGTCTAACTTTTCCAAGTCAAACCAAGGCAACCAAATACGAAAAGAAACAAACAAGCAAGCAAAACAAGGAAACAAATATGATCCAAATTCTTGCCTCTTACGTCATCCTGAAACAAAACTACACCTTCAGATGTTTCCTTTTAGAATTCAGACATTTCAAGTGTTTTGCGTATGATCACTCCAGACACCAGCCAGTGGGGAGAAAGGAGAATGGGAAAAATGGTTTCTCTCCAACTTAACTCCCATAAAGGGGTTCCAGCAGGGCACCTGGTGGAGGTTCAGCAAGAAGCAGGCTGGACTTGATTCTTTCCTTTTTCCTTCCTTCCCCACATCCTCTGCTTGACTCCAGAAAATGCAGAGTGCAGCATTATTTATTTTTGAGGTAGCCATGTAGAAAATTTAGGGAAAACTGCAAGACCTTGGATCTAGTCCCAGTGTAGCCAAGCAGTAGCCAAGTAATATAGGGCAAAAATCCCTGGGACTCAGTTTTCCTACCTTGGAGAGGGAAAATTGTGTGTGTGCGTGCTCAGTCATGTCTGACTCTTTGCAAGCCCATGGACTATAGCCCCCCAGGCTCCTCTGTCCATGGGATTTTCCAGGCAAGAATACTGGAGCAAGTTGCCATTTCCTACTTCAGGGGATATTCCTGACCCTGGAATCGAACCTGAATCTCTTGTGTCTCCTGCATTGGCAAGCGGATTCTTTACCACTGCTCCACCTGGGAAGATGGAACTACCTAAACAGTCTCCCTGGTCTCATCCAACTCTATCATTCCATGGCTCTTAATCATCATCTTCAAATATTAAGTTTCACAGAAGTGTATCTTACTTATTTGCAGAAATGTCTAGAAGGGTAAAAAAAAAAAAAGTAACTTCATACTATCTAAACCTCAGAACAGCTTTGGGGATATTACTTCCTCTTGATAATTAAAAATTTTCAGAGATATGTATTTAAAATTAACTACTGAATTAGTTTAGAGTTAATTAAAAAAGAAACACATCGGCACTAAGTACTTGCTCATTCCAAGTTGACTGAGGTTTTAAATATTTAACTTGTAAATATTGTGATTCAGACAAACATAACTTTATGAACAAGGAAGTTCAGGAGATTAAAATCCAGGAACACCGAGGTGCAGTTGAGTCACGCAGTAGATTGTGCAACCTCGTGGGCACATATTCATTGTTTGGGGCAAGAGATTACAGTTAAGGATACACAGGTTTGAGTTGTGGAAGTTGGCTTCCACAGATTGCCCTCCATCATTTTGTTTTCTTCCTTCGCTCTTTTAAAATTCTATGTCTCTCTTTGGACAGGTTACCCCTAATACCAACAAGTTCTTTGGTTCCACACTCAACTAGATGTTAAACAGAGGTGTCTCAGTTACCTGAGTACAGCAAAATCTTTGATTAAGTACAACTTTGAATCACTTTTATATGTAGAGTACATCACAATTATATATCACAATTATATGCAGAGTACATCATGAGAAACACTGGGCTGGAAGAAGCACAAGCTGGAATCAAGATTGCTGGGAGAAATATCAATAACCTCAAATATGCGGATGACACCACCCTTATGGCAGAAAGTGAAGAAGAACTAAAGAGCCTCTTGATGAAAGTGAAAGAGGAGAGTGAAAAAGTTGGCTTAAAGCTCAACGTTCAAAAAACTAAGACCATGGCATCTGGTCCCATCACTTCATGGGAAATAGATGGGGAAACAGTGGAAACAGTGTCAGACTTTATTTTTTGGGGCTCCAAAATCACTGCTGATGGTGATTGCAGCCATGAAATTAAAAGACGCTTACTCCTGGAAGGAAGGTTATGGCCAACCTAGGTGGCATATTTAAAAGCAGAGACATTACTTTGCCAACAAAGGTCCGTCTAGTCAAGGCTATGTTTTTTCCAGTGATCATGTATGGATGTGAGAGTTGGACGATGAAGAAAGCTGAGCACTGAAGAATTGATGCTTTTGAAGTGTGGTGTTGGAGAAGACTCTTGAGAGTCCCTTGGACTGCAAGGAGATCCAACCAGTCCATCCTAAAGGAGATCAGTCCTGGGTGTTCATTGGAAGGACTGATACTGAAGCTGAAACTCCAATACTTTAGCCACCTCATGTGAAGAGTTGACTCATTGGAAAAGACTCTAATGCTGAGAAGGATTGGGGGCAGGAGGAGAAGGGGACGACAGAGGATGAGATGGTTGGATGGCGTCACTAACTCGATGGACATGGGTCTGGGTAAACTCCGGGAGTTGGTGATGGACAGGGAGGCCTGGCGTGCTGCGATTCATGGGGTCGCAAAGAGTCGGACACGACTGAGTGACTGAACTGAACTGAACTGAATCACTTTGTGCCAGTTATCCATTTAATACCTCTCAGCTCCCAATTCACCCTTAATTGCCTGTTCTGGGAAAATGGAGAGCTTTTGAAAAAAAAATTTCCCTTGCCAACTGGCAAGATACCAAGCTTTGTCAATAGAGGGCGCCAGAGAGACATTGCAGATGAAAGGAGTTTTTCTTGCTGGTCCTGGCTCCTGCGCTTTCAATGACCGCTCCAGCCCCGGTTTTCTGTGGCTCCCAGGGCTCCCCGGTGCCCAGCTCTGACAGTGCCACAGCCAGCAGCACCCAGTAGCCAGCGGCTTCCCTCTTAGTATCCCCTAGAGCAGTTTTGTAATGAAATACCTCCAGTGAGGGACTTCCCTTTCAGCTCAGCTGATAAAGAATCTGCCTGCAATGTGGGAGACCTGAGTTCGATCCCTGGGTTGGGAAGATCCCCTGGAGAAGGGAAAGACTACCCACTCCAGTATCCTGGCCTGGAGAATTCCATGGACTGTATAGTCCATGGGGTCGCAAAAAGTCAGACACGACTGAGCGATTTGCACTTTCAGTAAGACGTTACCCTTTGAAATACTTTCCCTGGCACCCTAAAGGGCAGGTTTCTGGCAAGCTTCTAAATGTGCCACCATAATAACTTTCTTGTCATCTGGTGAGCCATGGCAGAACCCGCTGGTTCTCAGACCCGAAGGTGGGCTGGGTGAGGTGGAGGCTCGCCCTTGGGGGTCTCTCCATCAGCCCTTAGGCCAGTGCTGCTCCTTATTATCTGCTATACATATATTCCTTAGGATTCTGCTTATCCATTAGCAACCAAGTCCCCCTTATTCCAAATCTATCTTGTAGTTGATAACTCTTTATAGTAAACTCTTCATGTTCAAATGATTGTGTCGTTTCTTTCTCCTGATGAAACTCTCAGTAATATATACCCTAGGATGAAAATTTACATATATTTATGGGAGGAGAGGAGGCGATGGCTGGGGGAGAGAGAGAGGGGGAAAGAGAGATTTTAACCTGGGACAGAAATGGTTGATTTCATTGGTCATGTATTAATGTTGGGTGGCTAGTTTTGGAGTACACTCTCTTTTATCTGGTGTTAGTGGGTATCAGTCTGCTAGTGCTGTCATTACAAAACACCACAGACTACAGTCTTAAACAACAGAAACTTCTCCCAGTTCTGGAGTCTGGAAGTCCAAGAAAAGGGTGTCAGCGGGTTAGCAGGTTTGGCTTCTCCTAAGACCTTTCTCCTGGGTTTGCAGAGGGCCACCTTCTCACTGGGGCTTTCCTGGTGGCTCAGCTGGGAAAGAATCCGCCTACAATTTGGGAGAACTGGGTTCAATCCCTGGGTTGGGAAGGTCCCCTGGAGAAGGGAAAGCTACCCACTCCAGTATTCTGGCTTGGAGAATTCCATGGACTGTATAGTCCCTGGGGTCACAAAGAGTCGGACACGACCTTCTCCCTGAGTCCTCACGTGGCCTTTGCCCTGTGTGTGCACGTTTCTGGTGTCCCCTTGTGTTTTCAAATTTCCCCTTGTTCTAAGAACAGCACTCATATTGGATTAGGGTCCACCGTACTGGCCTCATATTAACTTAATCACCTTTTTACAGATCGTCTCTCCAAATACAGTCACATTCTGAGGTCCTGGGGAGTTTGGGGGAGGATACACTTCAGCCCATGAGACATTAGTGTGCATTTTCTAACTTTGGCGTTAAAGAGCGTGTACAAGTAACTCTGAGATGGTCACCAGGCTTGGCTTTAGAAGACCTGATTTGGGGCCCAGGTTCTTCTACTGACCAGATGGACAAGTTGTTTAACTTCTTGAATCTCAGTTTTCTCATCAATTAAAGGGGTTGAAAAGGGCATAACGGAAATCCAGTGAGCTCAAGAAAATGCAAGTGTTTTGGAACCCACAAAAGACTTTATAAAAAGTGAGGTATTCCGTGGTTGGTATATGGACTCACACATTTTTAAAAAACTCTCCCATTCCATTTCATACTTTACACTTACTAAAAGGCAGTTGCCAAGCTATTAAACTGGTGTCAAGTATAAATGATTTGTTTAGCCAAAAAGTCTCTTTGGCTTATTAGACACAAGAAAAATTTCTCTAGCCCCACCACAGTCTCTGCACAGCCAGGTAACCTTAATTAAACCACAACTTTGAATTATTATCTCTCTTGTGTTCTCATTCTCTGCAGAAGTTTCAATAATAAGTAATGTATTTAGGGCCTCATGAACTTACTTGACTTACCCCTAGTTTTTGGAAAAGATAGACATTACATGGCCTTTATAATGCCAGCCAGCAAATTTGGGGGAGATTATAATATTCCCTAACAGAGGGATAGGAAAGAAACTATACCTGGTTCTCATATTACCCAATATCACGGCATTTCTCCCCACACCCCTCTCCCTTGCAATCATCTTGCACAGTAGGAAACTAAGGTACCAGGCACCTCATCTTGTCCAGGACCTGAAGGGAAAGAAACTCTCAGGTATTGAGAAGGTTTATGTACAATGCATATTTGCATACATTTCTGTAATCTGCAGAACATCCCTAGAAGGTAAATATTATCATTATTAACTCCATCTTACAGAAAAGGAAACTGAGGCCCACAGAGTTAAGAGGCTAATAAATAGTAGATCGGAGATCAGAACTCAGGCCTACCTGAACCCTGTCACCTGCCTGACTCTGTCTTATCACCTACTTTGTTACCCAAAAGACATTCATAATGGCCTCGATTTAATAGTGCTGTTAGCAATTTAATTGTCACAGGGACTTCCCTGGTGACTGGGGGTTAAGAATCTGCCTGCCAATGCAGGGGACACAGGTTTGATTCCTGGTCTGAAACTAAGATCCCACATGCCATGGGGCAACTAAGCCCATGAGCTGTATCTACTGAGCCTGCGCTATAGAGACTGTGCTCCACAACAAGAGAAGCCACCGCACCGAGAAGCCCCAGCACCGTAACTAGAGTGGAGCCCCCTCTCGCTGCAACTAGAGAAAGCCCACGCATAGCAATGAAGTCCCAGTGCAGCCAAAAAAAATTTTTTAATAAAAAATAGTTGTTATTGGATGGAAAGCACTTCACAGTTGAATCTAATAGAGCTTCAATTAATAAAATTCTTCAGTGATTAGTCACTTAAGAGTTTTCAGCTACATCATGGGTAGTAAGAGTTAAGCGCTGGATCCAGAAAAAAAATTTTGGCACGTCTTCAACCATATGCTGTAATAGCACCAATTGGCCATTTGCCCCTTGTGCATATATAATCATTATCTATGATGATATTTATTCTGTTGCCTTTTTGGTTTTCCCTTTGCCATCTGTGTATGCATTGATTTAATCTGTAGAGCCAGTCATGTTCACATATTTATCTAGTGAAAGAAAGCACACTCTGGAAAACTATTTGTTTTCCTTGTTAATTTTTATATCAGGTTCAGCAGCTGAGAAACAACCTACTTTTATTTTTATTTCCTTAATCTAGACTCTTTTCGTTTGTACTAGATCTTTCAGAGGCCCTTCATAAGCTTCACTTGGAAGTCTTGTTGGAGTCATCTGGAAGACTGATCTGATTTCAAAAGAAAAACAAAAAAAACCAATCAAACTTTACTGAAATCGAAAAGACAAGTCATAAGGCTCAAAGGGAGAATGAATGAGACCATTGCTTTAATAGCAAAAGGGAGGAAATGACGTCAATTAAGCAGGACCATTCATGGGGAACCACCCTCCTTTGAGGTGTCACTCTTGGAGTTTTTCCTTACAGGGCTTTGCGATTCCATTAGTTCCGTGTTAGGTTTCACTGGCCGCTGGATGAATTCCTGGAGAGTGATCAGGAATCATTTAAGTCATCTTTCATCTCCTATTCTTCCTCAAGTACCTTTTGGGCCATCACCTTCCCTACTTGGGTTATCACAATGGTTTCTAGAAGAACTCCCTGCCTCCTGTCTTCTCAGCATTACCTCCTGTCCACTATGGAATGTGAACCAACCCAGAACGCCTCCATCTGGCTCCACGTTGATCCCAAGATACCATTTGAATGCCTCTGCTGCCTCCGAAGGCCTTGAAAAATCTTGCCCAAGTCCAATCCTGTGTCAGCCATGTTTCCCATCATCTTTACCGTTCCTCTGACCCCCACCCCCTGCAGTTCTGTGAAGGAAACAACCAGAATGGTGAGACAGCAAGGACCAAGTGGTGGGGTGGCCAGGGCTATAGACTGAGGGATCGGAGAAGGGCTCACTGAGGAGGCGACATTTGTGCTGGGACGTTTGGGGGTTGACCATATGGAGACATGGGAAAGACCGTGGACTGACATACAAAGGTTCAAATATGAAGGCCCTTGGGGAACACAGAGTTGACCTTTTGAAAAGACCTAATTGAGCTTCTCTGGTGGCTCAGATGGTAAAGAATCTACCTACACTCAGGAGACCTAGATTCGATCCCTGGGCCAGGAAGATCCCCTGGAGAAGGGAATGGCTGCTCACTCCAGTATTCTTGCCTGGAGAATTCCATGGACCAAGGAGTTGGTGGGCTACAGTCCACGAGGTGCAAGCAGTCAGACACGACTGAGCGAGAAACACACACAGTTGGAGACCAGTGTGCCTGGTGGGGATGGGGAGATGCAGGAAGCAGAGCTGCGGGTGAGAAAGCAGATAGGTCCTGCAGGAGCGTTTCCTTATTGTAAACTAGGATAAACGCCTGGGACTGTCTGCATCCACATTTTGAAAAGACCATCCCGGGCACAGGGCAGAGTAGAATGGAGAGGGTGTCATTTTCAAACAAATATATTCTGAAGTCACCTCTCTGAACATAATCTGTATAGATGAGGGGTCATTTATGCCTCATTAAACTATGCAAGAGCCACGATATCTTTGTTTAGGCCTATGTTTTGAAGTCTGCATGGGGTAGATCAGTCAAGACACTTCTTTGGAATTATTATGTGGCTTGGATAATGTTCTGTTCAATAAAGTCATAAATCTATTACTGATACTTGTGTTTAAAAATTAAAAATGTGCTAACATATCTACTCTGGACCAGGCATAGTGCTTGGCATTGAAGATACAGAGACAAGTAAAATTGATTCATTTTTTGGCCACATCACGTGGCATGTGGAATTTTAGTTCCCTGACCAAGGATCGAACCCAGGTCCCCTGCACTGAAAGCACAGAGTCTTAACACTGTCATGGAAGTCCCTAAAAGTGATTCTTTTAGAGTGTAGTAGTCAAGAATTGTTCCTGGTGGTCCATGTTTAAGGTTCTGTTGGTGCATCATTTTGTGACTCTTAACCAACCATGTCTTGTTCAGTTCAGTTCAGTTCATTTCAGTTGCTCAGTCGTGTCTGACTCTTTGTGACCCGACGGACTGCAGCACACCAGGACTCCCTGCCCATCACCAGCTCCCAGAGTTTACTCAAACTCATGTCATTGAGTCAGTGATGTCATCCAACCATCTTATCCTCTGCCATCCCCTTCTCCTCCAGCCTTCAATCTTTCCCAGCATCAGGGTCTTTTCAAATGAGTCAGTTCTTTGCATCAGGTGGCCAAAGGATTGGAGTTACCTTGTATTTATACCAGCTTGTAATCCATTGTGACTATCAGGCGATATCTTCAGCAAAGTCACATATTTTTCCTAGACTTCCCAGTTTACTCAGTGCAGTTGAGTTTTTCTTTCTCATACTAGGCTTTAAGGACACATTCTCTTTGGTTCTGATGACATTTCTAAATTACAAATTTGCCTATTGGCTGCAAATGGATCAGGAACCACTTCAGAGAAGTTTTCCCCCAGTAATAAAAAAAAAAAAAAAAATGTGCTAGTTAAACAGTCCCAGGAGTGGAGTTGAAGCTAGGGTGGCCACAGAAGTTTGATAGAGTTCTCAGTGTTGGCAGAAATTATAGATAGGAAGTCTATTTCTTTAAAGTGAGACTGTGCTTGGGTCTGGGGACAGATCTGAGATTTGCAAGGACTTTGGAAACTTCCAAAGTATGTGCCCCACAGTTAGAAAATTATATCTTAGACAAGTAGCCCATTTTTGAGGAGAACACTTAGCCTTCTATTCATAACCACATTTGTTGCATTTGGATCCAGCAGAGAAAATTAAAATCTTGTGTTTGTCAGCAATGAGGCCAGGATGCCTAGGCCTCAAGTTTAAATATCCAGGAATCATCCAGTGGTTTGCTTTTATTGTTCGTAAAGTCGGCAGAGACAAACCACCTGAGTGGTTCCAGATGTTGAATCAACAAGGCTGTACTTCCCAGACCTACATGTAAAAAAGTGAATTTATAAGCTCAAAAAAGGCTGGGAGGATTGTGCTGCTTCAGGATAGAAAGCTACTTTCATTCTTAAAACAGATTAAACACAGGATGTCCAGCCCTGGCAAGTCCAGGTGACTTTTACCTTTATTAAGCCACTTGAGGCTTCGAGTGGTGGTCCACTCCCCTCAGCTCTCTTTGTAAAAAAAAAAAAAAGCCTAGTGATTGGCTGGCCAACTCCAGTGGACTGAACTGTTTTAAGATAGCAAGTCTCTCTTAAATTTTACAGGAATAACTTGAGGGCAACATGGCAAAGAAAAATTTCTCCGTGTTGACTCGAATTCTGGAGAACATAGAGACATAATGTGGTTTATGGCTGTTAAAGTCTACTCCATCTCACTGGTATTTTGGCAGTGGAGCCTAAGATTGTTCTAGGCACCTTGCTTTGTGAGTTGGCTACATGGGGTAACATTATCAGGTGGTAAGTAATATGACTTGCATGGGCCTGGGGCCAGGAGGGTGGAATTTTGCTGCCATAAATCTTGAAACTGTTGAAGGTGTCTGATGTTCAAGTTTATCCAGCACAGCCCAAAAAGTGAAAGTTCTGATAGCCAGAATGCCTACATGACTATAATACATAACCTTACTGAGTGGTAAGGAATTTTTATGGCCACTGGCAAGAATCCAAACAAAAACTCAAGTATCTCGCCACAAGGTATTTCAGTGGAGTGACCCAAGTTATCCGAGTACGATTCTGGCTCATAAATCTGGAGTTGGAATAATAACCTTATTCTGTGTCCTAAATATTACATTACAGTGGCCAGAAGATGGAAGCATCTCTATTATTTACGCACAGTGCTGCTCCATTGTCGACTGATGAGTCATCAAGATGATCATACAATCCAGTGTGTTTTGTGCAGTAGCTAAAAGCTAACATTTATTGAGAGGTGATTATGTGTCAAGTACAGTGGTAAGTGGGCTTCAGACATTATCTTGTTCAGGCCTCCCCGGTATAGTTGGAGGAGGCGCTCTTGATAGATGAGAACTGCAAACATAGAGCAGTTGAGCACATTGTCGACATTAGGAAGCCCCGTACATACCAGCCCCAGTGTCTCAACTACATGCTAAATGCACACTACACGTATGGCCTCTTTTGACAATGATAGAAAACCTTGAAAAAAATCATGTGCCCTACAAAGTATTAAAGACATACAAAATGTATCAAGAATAATGGAAGGAATACTCATGAGGCTTCCCTTCAAGCACAAGAAATAAATACTGCCTGCATGGCAGTGTTCAGCGTGTATGCTCAGTCGTGTCCGACTCTTTGCGACCTCATGGACTACAGCCCTCTGTCACAGAATTTTCCAGGCGAGGATACTGGAGTGGGTTGCCATTTCCTTCTCCAATGGATCTTCCCGACCCAGGGATCGAACCCCTGTCTCATGTGTCTCCTGAATTGGCAGGTGGATTCTTTACCACTGCACCACCCAGGAAGCCAACACAGTTAGATCCAATCGCCTTCCCTACCCTGGGGTAGCTCCTACACTGAACTGGACACTGGTCACTCCCATGCATTTGCTTTATGCTTGAACTACATCAGCGTGTATCCCTAAGTTATGTATGTTGTATGGCTTGGCATGTTCGCATGAATGGTATGTCATGCCTAATGTGTTCTTTTATGACTTTCTTCACTCAGTATTGCATTTGATTCAACTACGTTGATTCATGTGGCTAAAGCTCTGTTCACTTTCACCGTATGAACCTACCCTGTTTACTCTCCTCTTCTAAAGGGCATCTTCACAAAAGTATGTCAGTGACTTTTACAACCACTGTCTGCATTTACCAGGATTGGTACTGATGTCATCATTTTGCTGAGACAAGCTGAAGCTCTGTTTCAACGCCTCTCCCAAGGTCTCTGTTGGAGCTGCAATGACTGAGGGCCATGTACTGTGTTGGGCTACATCACTTCAGTCATGTCCAACTCTGTATGATCCCATGGACTGTAGCCTACAAGCTCCTCGGTCCATGGGATTTCCCAGTCACTTCAGTCATGTCCAGCTCTGTATGACCCCGTGGACCATAGCCCACCAGGCTCCTCTGTCCATGGGGTTTCCCAGGCAAGAATAGTGGAGCAGGTTGCCATACCCTCCTTTAGGGGATCTTCCCCACCCGGGGATCAAACCCGCATCTCTAATGTATCCTGCATTGGCAGGCGGGTTCTTTACCACTAATGCCACCTGGGAAGTACACTAGGTGGCTAATAACCTACAGATGTTTACTGTTCACCGTTCTGGAGGCTGGAGGTCTGGGATCAGGGTGCCAGCCTATTTGGATTCTGGTGAGAGCCCTCTTCCAGGTTGAGAGGCTGACATCCTGTGTCCTCACATGGTAGAGAGAGAAAAGGAGAGCTCTGGGGGTCCTGTTGATAAAAGCACTAATCCCATTCAAGAAGGCTCCACCCACATGACCTAATGACCTCCCAAAGACCTCACCACCTACTACCATCACACTGGGGGGTTAGAATTTCAATATATGATTTGGGGGCAGAGCAGAAGGGGAAAACAAACATTTAGTTCATTGCAGCTACACAATCAGAAAAGGGCAGAGCCAATATTTGAACTCAGTTCTGCTGACTCGAGCGTGGTCTAGGACTTTCTCTCCCACTGAACTTGACCTTCTCAAATAGCACTCTACAATCTGTGCTAACATCCTATCTTCTGGAGCCCTTTCTGGCTGTCTTTTGGTCTTCTGTTTTTTTCCATTTCGTGGCTAGAACAATTTCACAAACTTCACTGGGGGCTTGGCCCCCCACCCAGCCTCTTCTCTGAAGCTCTTGAAGGAAGCTGAGAGTGAGGCAACAATTACTACCTTATACTCATCACTTAGGACATCTGAAGGTCATGGTGGCTTAAAGTAATGGAGATAAAGATGGTGTCTTCCTTCAAGCAGGCTGGAGCAGAATGCTCTCCTTTTATTTTTGTTTGTAAAAGAGTCTTTGAAGTGTGTGTGCGAGTGTGTGTATGTCTTGAAGCAAAGCCCTGGAGAGTGCTTCCACCTTGCCAGGGGCATGAAGGTTGAAAAGTAATTACTTTTTGTCATGAGGTTTAATACTTGAATTTGGGGGGACTTGTAAACTGACAAATTGAAAAATAAGAAGGGACAGAAAGCAAATGGTATCATCTGGGTGAGTTTTAGTTTTGAAGAGGTTGAAGACTGATAAATAAAGCTACAAGCTAATTATTTCTACCTCTGACTTCCTTTCTTGGGAAGCAGAAAGATCATTACTATTTTGCGTTCCATAGAAAGCACTCCTAAAGGAATAAATTTGGTTGTTTTGAGGGAGTACTTTTTCTTTTTGGTCACACAGCATTTAAGATCTTAGTTTTCTGACCAGGGATCATACCCATTACGCCTGCAGTGAAAGGGAGGAGTCCTAACCCCACCAAGGAAGTCCCTTTTTTTTTTTAATATTTGATTATTTCAGACTCAAGCAAATGGGTAAAATCCAAAAAAGACTGTCATTTGATTGTAGTGAATTAATGTCAGTTTTCTGGTTTTGATATTGTAGCATAATTATGGAAGATTTCACTGGGGGAAGCTGGGTGAAGAGCACTCCATTTTTTTAAGAAACCTCCATGTGAGTTTAAAATTATTTCAAAATTAAAAGTAAATGACTCCGTAGGTGCGTGGGTTTATCTCTGGGCTTTCTATTTTGTTCCATTGATCTATATTTCTATCTTTGTGCCAGTACCATACTGTCTTGATGACTGTGGCTTTGTAGTAGAGCCTGAAGTCAGGCAGGTTGATTCCTCCAGTTCCATTCTTCTTTCTCAAGATTGCTTTGGCTATTCGAGGTTTCTTATATTTCCATACAAATTGTGAAATGATTTGTTCTAGTTCTGTGAAAAATACCATTGGTAGCTTGATAGGGATTGCATTGAATCTATAGATTGCTTTGGGTAGTATACTCATTTTCACTATATTAATTCTTCCAATCCATGAACACGGTATATTTCTCCATCTGTTTGTGTCCTCTTTGATTTCTTTCATCAGTGTTTTATAGTTTTCTATATATAAGTCTTTTGTTTCTTTAGGTAGATATATTCCTAAGTATTTTATTCTTTTTGTTGCAATGGTGAATGGTATTGTTTCCTTAATTTCTCTTTCTGTTTTCTCATTATTGGAGTATAGGAATGCAAGGGATTTCTGTGTGTTAATTTTATATCCTGCAACTTTACTATATGCATATATATGGAATTTGAAAGATGGTAACGATAACCCTATATGCAAGACAGAATAAAAGACACAGATGCATAGAACAGTCTTATGAACTCTGAGGGAGAAGGTGAGGATGGGACGTTCTGGGAGAATAGCATTGAAACATGTATATTATCATATGTGAAACAGAACACCATTCCATGTTCGATGCATGAGACAAGGGCTCAGGGCCGGGGCAATGGGATGACCCAGAGGGATGGGATGGGGAGGGAGGTGGGAGGGGGGTCCAGGAAGGGGAACACATGTAAACCCATGGCTGATTCATGTCAGTGTATGGCAAAAACTATTACAATATTGTAAAGTAATTAGCCCCCAACTAAAATAAATAAATTTATTAAAAAAAAAAAAAAAGGTTTTGGGTAAAAAAAAAAAAAGTAAATGAGTGGTTTTTTTGCTCTTTGGATTTTGACCCAGACAAGCCTCATCAGTGGGCAATTTATAGCAATGTGCTTAGGACACACGGAGAATAGGCATTCTGAAACAATATTTAGCATCCAGTAAATTTGCTCGAAGGTAATGTTAGTGCTAATGAAAGCATCTTAAGAAGTTTATGATCACCCAACCTGTTGGGGGTACTTTCCTGATGGCTTAGCCATAAGGAATCCACCTGCAATGCAGGAGATGCAGGAGATGGGGGTTTGATCCTTGGATCAGGAAGATCCTCTGGAGGAGGAAATGGCAACCCACTCCGGTGTTCTTGCCTGGGAAATCCCATGGGCAGAGGAGCCTGGTGGGCTACAGTCCAAAGGGTCACAAAGCGTCAGACAAGACTGAGCAACTGACCAGAGACAACTTATTGGGACACATTAGTGATGTGGTCCAACTCCCAGATGTTCGATCCTTTAGGATTTCTCAACTGTGGCACTATTGGTAATTTGAAATGGACGATTCCTTGCTAGAGAGGGGCTGTCCTGTGCATGGTCTAGTGGCATCATGATTTTCATCCACTAAATGCCAGTAGCATCCCCACCCTTGCAGTTGTGACAACCATAAATATCTCCATTCATTGCTAAGTGTCTCCAGAGGGAGCAGAATTGCCCCTGATTCAGAATCTCCACTCTACTCAGTAAACAATCTTTTGTCCCTCCCTGCTTTCAAAAGAAAATGAAATTTACTGACTTTGTAAGTTACATTGACTGCGCCCTCCCACTCATCCTTCTGTTGGCCTCAAAACACAAAGCCCTGGAGTACAGATTCTAATTTTTTTTTTTTAAAAAAAAGTACAATTTCACCCATTCTTTACTGTCTTGGACATACCCAGTGGTATTGAAATAGAAGTATTTTGTACTCTTACAAGGCTGTCTGAAAGAGATATTTCAGAAGGCGAACTATACATAGGGCCTCAAAAGAGCAGAGTGGGGACAGTGTTGGCAGTAGTATTGAGTATGATAGAGAGTCATAATTTCATATGTGAAGGTAATGTGTTACATTAAAACATTCACAGGCTTTCGTTTATTTAAGCCTCTGGGGCTAACACAGCACATTTCTAAATATTATGGATTTTGTAAAGGTGCATGACGAACAAGCAGACTGCCGGTACACTGGAGAAGTGATAAAAATCAGCCCTGAGCTTTAATCACAGTTTTCTTTGGAGTGTATATTTATGTGGTGATGTCAGCACGGTATCCTGCAACCGGCTGAAGGTCATGTTCTGTGTTCATCTGCAGAGGATTTAGAAACTCTCAAACAGTCTGGCTGGAGAAAAATGGCCCCTGAGTCGGCAGCCCCTTCCCAATGTACGCTGTCCTCCTGCAAAGGAACTGAACAAAACAATCTATCTTTAAATGGATTCAAAACCACAGCGGATCCGTCTTTTGCCACATGAGTTATTTGAGTTATTGAGGCTGGCTCCAGTGTCAAGCCGTGTATGTTGCCTTAATGTATTTATTTAACCCAGGACTGCCACAGAGAAGGCAAACCCACCTCGGCACGCGAAGGTCCACGACAAAGAGAACATTCAAACCAGATCCAGGGTAACAAACACATCAGGAACTCTGGGAAGGGAAAGATGTTGCAAGCCCAGCACAATGCCCAGCTTTATTCCCCAGGTGGAGGCAGGCTGCAGCCAGCCAAACTGTAAACTGTTGTTCTCCGAGCAGACTCAGGGGATGGCAGACGTGGAGAGAGAGAGGTCTCCAGCAGGGCTGAGCAGAAGCCGGATGATGGCATAGACTCTCCAAGTCCCAGCCATCAGCAGCAGCCTTGTGTTTCCTTTTAGGGGCCTAGTACTGGCTGGATATAGCTTCCCTGGAGGCTCAGTGGTAAAGAACCTGCCTGGAAATGCAGGAGACGTGGGTTCGATCCCTGGGTCGGAGAAGAAAATGGCAACCCACTCCAGTATTCTTGCCTGGGAAATCCCATGGACAGAGGAGCCTAGCGGGCTATAGTCCAGAGGGTCCCAAAGAGTCGGACACTACTGAAGCAACTAAACAACAACAGCAGGGGCTGGGTATGCTTGGTGGCTGCTGCACAGAAAGCTTCTAGAAGCCAGTTATCCACACTGATCCATGAGCTCATACAGCATTCTGGCCCAGTCCACCAGGTCCCAGCCCCAGCACACCTCACTCACATCTGGGATTGGGTGGGGGTCGTGGTACAGTGCAGGGACTTGATGCCTGTGAACACTACCTTCAAGAGCAAAGTCTTCTAATTACAATGACTCTACAGATGACACACTCCCTGGGCCAGTCACAGCTGGAGTCTTAATCACTGGACCACCAGGGAAGTCCCTGGCCCGGGGGCTGTTAATGGATCTGATGCAGGGTGAGCTTTGAAAAGTTACTTGCACACTTCTGCTTCCACGCCGGAGGCTCTGCCATGGTATGAGAACGTGTGGGTTGGCATGCTGAAGGCTGAGAGGAGTGGAGCAGAGCCAAGATGTCCCTGTAGCCACTACAACAGCCAGGCGACCCCCAGGTTTGTGAGAGAAACCAGCCAAGACCAGAAGCACCGCTCGGCTGAGCCCAGACTAAACCATCCACTCGCAGACCCGTGAGCTAAAGCATTGCTCTTACTCCTCTGCGTCTCTGGCACACTTTATCGTGTGACAGTATTCACGATGGGAGACAGGCGTGCGTACTGATGCCCGCCAGGACCTCGGAGAGTCGGGGAGTTGGTGCCCAGAAGAAATCGGGTGATCTTAGCAGACAATGGGCCCGAGGAAAGCATTCCGGGCTGTCAAAGTAGTAGTTCTATTCCCACCCAGACAACATTATCTATTGTACTATCTGGAGTCCTTCTGTGATAAGCCAAGTGGATTTCTTTTAGATTTAAAAGACAAAAATCTATAGATTTTCTCAACTATTATTTTTCCTTATGAATAATGTATATTTGTTAACTGATTACATTTTCCTTTTTTGTTTTGACCTCCAGGAAGCTCAGGACCAAAATTGTGTCCCAAAATTAGTAAATTTTTGGATCTGAAGATATGCATTTTGTTATACTAAACTTCCCTCTTTTTTTCTCTTACCATTTTGCCTCTATTTATTTCTTTCTCATGGTTTAAAAAACTCCCTATCTCCTCTCTCTGTCTCTTTCTTAAGCATTGTTTCATATTAAACCTCCTCAAATTCATCTGAGGATGAGCAGTGATACAGAATGTAATTAATACAACTAAATGTATTTTTGTGTTAGTCATTCGGTCATATCCTACTCTTTGCAAATCCATGGTCTGTAGCTTGCCAGGCTCCTCTGTCCATGAAATTCTCCAGGAAAGAATACTGGAGTGGGTTTCTGTTTTCTTCTCCAAGGGATCTTCCCAACCCAGGGACTGAACCTGGGTCTCCCACATTGCAGGCAGATTTTTTTTTTTTTTATCATCTGAGCCTTAGATAAATAGCAGTTCAAGATGAACAAAAAATTTTTGGTTATAGTACCTTTGACATCATGAGAAGTTTGATTTAATATTAAACTAGATTACTAAAAAATAAATAAGATTTCATTATAATAGACATGAACATTAAGATTCCAATGAAATGAATTAAAACAGATCAAAATATTTGATAATCCGTCTTGACAGTAGGAGTGCAAATTGGCCCAAACTTCTGTAAAGAGCAATTTAATAATGTCTATCTTAAAATGCATATATCCTTTGACCCAGCCCTTCTAGGAATCCACTTCTAGAAATTTATTTTATTTTTCAAATTAAAATTAATAAACTTTAATTTGAAAAGTAAAATTATTTAAATTTCACTTTTAAGCATTTATCTTTCAGTTTTAAGGTAGATATGTAAAATGATATATGTATAATAACATTTGGGCTTCCCAGGTGGTGCTAGTGGTAAAGAATCCACCTGCCAATGCAGGAGATGTACAACTTGGGTTTCATCCCTGGGTCAGGAAGATCCCTTGGAGGAGGGTATGGCTACCCACTCCAGTATTCCTGCCTGGAGAATCCCATGGACAGAGGAGCCTGGCGGGCTACTAAACATGGGGTCACAAAGAGTCAGACATGACTGAAGCGACGTAGCATGCATAATGACATTCACTGTGACATTTTAGTAATAAAAGGGAAGTAGCCTAAATATGCCTTTATGGGAGACTGTTTAAAATATGGTACAATCCATATAACAGAACAATAAGTAGCCATTTAAACTTGAGAATATTACCTACATGATAACATTAAAAGGTTTTTAGGACTTAGCATTAAATGAACAAAGTATAAAACACTGTATATACACCACCTTCTAGGGAAGCAGGGGCAAGTGAACATAGGTGTACATATAATCCCACACGTATGTGGCTCAGCAGGTAAAGAATTCTCCTGCAAAGCTGGAGATGCAGGAGACACAGGTTTGATCCCTGGGTCGGGAAGATCCCTGGAATAGGGAATGGAAGCCCACTCCAGTATTTTTGCCTGAAAAATCCCAAGGACAGAGGAGCCTGGCGTGCTACAGTCCAGAGAGTCACAAAGAGCTGGACGTGACTAAGCGACTGAGCATGCACGCAGCACGCACGTATACACTTGTGCATGCACAGAATATCTCTGGAAGCAAGAAAACCAGGGACAGCTATTCATTCTAGGGATGAGAACTTAGGTGACTGAAGCCAGTGGTCAGAGACTTACTTTTCGTCTTATACTCTTTTGTAATTCCTGAATTTTGTACTGGATTTTATGTAATATAGTTAAAGAAAATAATGAAGAAAAATTAAATGAATTCTCGCTGGCCTCTTGCATAAGGAATGACCACAATTGCTTCATATTATGAGGGAAAAAGATGAATCTAACTCCTCTAGAAATTCCCCATATTAATGTAATTGTTCCATTTATTAAGTGACAGTTCAAAGATCTGAAAAAATTAGCTAATACCTATGCCCCCCAAAGCATGTCTGTGGCCCATGAAACACAGATTTATAACCAGCACCCATCGTTACACTAGACACCATTTCAATCCAATTTAACAAACATTTACTGAGGGCCTCTCATCAGTCAGGCCTTTTGTCAGGAGCTGGAAAAAAAAATACTCCTAAGACTCTGTCTTTGTCCTTAAGACAGTCACGCAGGCAACTAATACACTGTGATTAATTCTAGGATGCTGGAAGTCAGGGGCTGTTGAAGTAATCTTTTTATCTCTAGCATCTAACATATAGTAGACACTTCCAGAATGTCTGGGGAATGAATAAATGAATGATTGAGTGAAAGGAGTATGGCCACCCCTGCACAGGGTGTGGGCAGAGGAGATGACCCTAGGTAAGGAGGTAATTCAGAAATGATATACTGAGTCATGAAGAACTACCCAAATCCACAGCCTCATTACCTGGCACTAAGACTATCACAAAACGTATCCATGCAAAAGGTTACTCATCATTGACATGAACTATATTTAGTCGGTCAGGAGGTGAACAACCTCATGATTTCTGGAAGAGAATGAACTGTGCGATCAGAAAGACCTGCATTAGAAACCAAAATCTTCACCATTTGTCACCTAAGTGACTGTGAGTAACTTCACCTTTCTGAGCCTTAGCCTTCTCATCTATAAAGTGAAAATATTAATAATCTTATTTAATTTTCAGGTTAATTATGAGATGTTAAGGATCATTGATTCATTTATTCACTCACTGAAAAATATACAAATCGGTTAGTGGGTGCCTAGCACTGAGCGAGGTGCTGATTAATGTACGTACAAAGTTGAGCCCAGTGGTTAAACCCAGTAGGTATTAACATGTGGAATGTTTTGGGACTATTAATATTGTTTGGTAGCTGGTCAGTCCTTCTGCCTTCCAATCAGGAGGAATTAGGGAAGAGTCATCGGACTCTTCTGTTGGAATGAAATGAATGGAAGGGGATATCTTTAAAAAAAAAAAATAAAGATGAGTAGAAGGAAAAAATTCACTAAGTTGAGAGTTACTCAAGCAGAGTGGACTCACATTCTCATTGACAGTCTACAATGCCTTTGGCAGGAATCTCACGTTCCTGGTATAAGATGTATGATTTTTTCCTCCACAGGCAGCAGAGGATCGCCAAAGGAAAAATCAAGAAAAATGGAGCCAGGAGTATATAGGAAGTGATTATCCTCAGTAAACCCTGAACAGCTATTAAACCTGAAGCTCCCTTCTCTCTTTAACTGACTGAAGACAAAGGACTCATCCACCTCTGAGCCAGGGAGGCTCTGAGTCCCAGCTGGCCAAGATTTTGCTGAGTTTTTGTGTCAGAGGTGAGGCGGTGGAGAGTGGCCAGAATGAGAAGGGAGGTGGAGACATCACTGGAGGCAGTTGAAGACACATGTTCTGATGTGGATAAGAGAGGAGGGTATCTGAGGGGTGCTCCCTACCAGCCAAGAGGCTGCCCTGAAGTGCTGGTGGGTGAGACCTTCCTCTGTGTTGTGAATAGAGACAAGATCCGTAAACCAGGAGGCACCAGGCCTGATGCAGTCTCCTCGCTACCCCAACCGATATGGATTGTAGGTTTGGATGAGTTATTGTAGACATTGAATAATGACCTGTTCACAGTTTGCTGTGTGTGTGCATGCATGTATGTGCAGCTGCACTGGGAAACGTGAAATAGACAGTGATCATCGGCATTGAGAGGAAGAGCTCCCAATCTTATAGAGCTATGTCCAGATGAGCTACATGGCTGCAAAGAGACCCATCTGCAGGGCTCTAGGCAGACCCTCTGAGGGCTGAGATGTGCCCGTGAATCCAAAATGAGGGACTTAACAACCAGCAAGGATGACAGAAGCCAGCATGTCTCCTCAATTTTTTTAAATATTTACTTATTCATTTAGCTGCATTGGGTCTGAGCTGTGGCCCGCAGGATCTTTATTGCATCATGCAGGATCTTTCATTGGGGCACATGGGCTCTGCGGCTGTGCCATGGGGGTGCCACATGCTCCCTAGTTTTGTCTCCTCCCTGCCCCTTGCACACAGGGCAGCAGTCCCGTGATGTGTCTCCCTCCTCACTCTGGCATCTTTCTACAGGCTGTGCCTTCTGTCTTAACCATTTGGCTAACTCCTTTGTGTTCTTCAAAGTTCAGATTGGGTGTTACCTCCTCCAAGAAGCTATTTTTGGCCTTCATTTCTTTGACCTCCCCTTACCTACCACCTTCAAGCTGGTCCCCCAGCATCCTGAGTATTATAAGCCTTTCCACGCGCAGTCTTCAAGCTCTTTCCTTCCCTGCCCCCTCTGCTGGACAGTGGGCTTTAATCCAGGTCATGGCTCTTGTATTTTCAAATCACCAGGACTGATGACCTTATTGCATAGAGGAAGAACTCAAAATATTGTTGGCTGGATGAATGAACCAGTCACTGGATCAATGTGGAAAACTCAGTCACTGTGGGAAAATTGTCATTTTTAATAAGATTCTTTTTCAAGGAGTTTAAAGTGTTCTGCTGAAGCGACAGACCAGAGTCCCCACTTCACCTCCTCCAGGATGTAAATGAGGGAGCAGAGGGACGGTCCCAGGGCAGAGAAGGTAAGACTATGCCCTATGTATAAGAAGGTACTGGCTTCCCAGGTGGTGCTAGTGGTAAAGAACCTGCCCGCCAATGCAGAAGACGTAAGAGATATAGGTTCCATCCCTGGGTCAGGAAGATCTCCTGGAGGAGGGCATGGCAACCCACTCCAGTATTCTTCCCTGGAGAATCCCATGGACAGAGGAGCCTGGCAAGCTACAGTCCATGGAGTCCCAAAGAGTCGGACACAACTGAAGCAACTTAGCGCACACACACACACAGACACACACATAAGAAGGGACAGAGCCACAAAGAGTCCACAGAGTAATTGTGGACTTTATGAGTTTTTCCAACATTTTCAAATGCCGGTGCCAAATCCTGGGCACAGCCTCTTTGAAAAGGTTCTTGAAAAGCATTTTTTTTTCAGTGAGAGAGCAGTTAGCAGAGCTAAAAATGCAAGATTTCACTGACAGGAAGTGACTTTTGTTTTTTCTCTGTAGTTGGAGAATGGAAAACCCAACCCCACTCCTCTTGAAGATTTGCAAACAGATGTGGCTCTTCCAGCACATCCACACCTGCTGTCCCCACTCCAGCCTCTGGTGGCTTCTCACAAGCAGCTTATTCCCTTCAAGGACAGAAGCATAATCAGTCTCCTGCATGAAGTCATTACTTCACAACGAGTTTTCAGTTATTTATTTTTTAAACAGCTGGTTCCAGCCTCGTACTTGCATCAAAATGCAAAATTGCAAAGCAGTTATTAGCATTTCACATTGGATATATTTAAACATTGGGGGTCAAGCCACAGGCTGGTCTTGTTCTGATTATCAGCACTGCTAAGTAAGCCAAGAGAAGCTGGACAAAGATGCTCTGGTGACGGGAGTGGGTGATTTTGTGGGAGTGGATGGTTTTGCCAAGACTTCAGGGCAAGGACTCCTTCCATCCCCTTTTCCCTGTCTCAGGGGTGCCTCCTCCTGGAAGGCTGCTGTGGAAAAGTTATGCATTAAGAAGACTGGATTTCCTTTGGTGACCAGTCACCTCAAGGATGAAGCTTGTAACACCACTGAGGCTGGGAGATTTAGAAAGCAGAGGTAGACATGAAATCAGGCTAAATCTTGCCAAAATCAGTTTGAAGGAAATACTCTTTTGTCAAGTAACTGAAAACAAGGGGAGAAACTTTGGCAAGTTTAGTTTTAAAACTCCTGTTTCAATAGAGCTGGATGACTCTGGGCAAGTTGCTTGACAAGACAGTTTTAGTTGCCTCTTCTTTGCAATGCTAATTACGAAACCTACCATAATTGTTGTTTGACCTACCATAAGTTGTTGCGAAGATTCGAGATACTACACAGAATGCACTTGGCAGGCTGACTAGGACAGCAAAGATCCAGTGTCAACATGTAGGTCAGTCCCAATCTCCCAATCTATCACAACTCCCTAGTATTTTGCTTTGAAAAACTCTCCTTTCAAGTAACTGGGCAACCCACTACACGGTTAGAAAATAGAGAAAGAGGCAGCAGGCAAGATAAAAATGATGTCAGGGCCAAGGTAATGAAATCCCATTTTATTAAGGAAATGACAAGGTGCATATGGCCTGGTCTAGTACCTTCTTCTTTATGGGATCTTGCCATGATCATATACTTTTTCATCTGTTGACTAAGGTGGAGCGAAAGGTCTCTCCATACTCATAGGCCAAGAAAACTGGATCATTTCACTGTCTGGAAGGGCAGACCGCTCAAAATAGGGGTTTATTTGATTCACACTCCCTGAGGCCCCAAATTCCCAGGGGAATTCCATTCCATGCTTTTCTCCCAGTGCGTGGAGCTTGGGCCACGCAATCAGTCTATCTTTTGGCACCTGAGAGATGCCTGAGAAGCAGGTGTATCTGCTTAATATCCAACCTGTTTTTACTGCCAATCCCAATGACATAAGTGGGTTCACGGGGCCATGATTTTAGAGGAGTCAGAGTTTGTCATGGTTCCAAGAATACTGTTTCACAACAGTCATAAAATGAGGACTCTGTTTAGCCCAAGAATATTGAGTTGGGGTGAGGAGCTCCAGCTGTGACACAAAATGATAAACTTTTCAGCAAACTGGCAAGAGTATTGTTGTACCAGTCTTTTGTCTTCTTGGGGAGGTCATAAAAGACATCCAAGACACTGTGTTTGTGTTACAAAGAAATGAAGATCTTCCATCCCCTTTTCCCTGCCTCAGGGGTGCCTGCTCCATGCCTCCCAGTGACACTCAGACAATTAATAGTCTTGGACAAGTTTAGAAAGGGCATTTGATGAAATCCTTTTCATGTGAAATGCCGAAAGCACAAACCAAAGATTATTAACAATAAGTCTGTGGTCTAGAATTCTGAGAACCAGTTGTTCACTGCCAGGCTCAGTCCTGGTTCAGGGCAAACCAACGCAGCCATCTTTACTGTTGGCATAAAAATAAAGATCTGCCAAACTATTATCTAGGAAGGAGAGGGAGGTACTGAAAACAGCATACAAAGAGTACCTTTTGTTTATTTTCACCTGCTATTTCCCATCAAGAGAATCACCCTTTCACTTGCTATCAGTCCTCATGGTTCTGGGAAAGCAGACTCCCATCCCTAATTCAGAAGGTTGAGTGATCCAGGCGTAAACCAATCAGCCTATTGTATTTTCCCTAGCCACTCTGATTGAGAGTTGAGCATGTGACTTAGAGTCAGATGAGATGAGATTTTCATTAGGAATTTTGGGGAGTTATCACTGACTGTGAAGTGAGAGGGATGTGAGAACCTTATAAGCTCTGGGGTAACAGCAGGTGGAAGTCCATGGCCCAAGAAGAGCCAAGTAGTGAGCTGAGAGACACAGGAAATAGAGTCTGAAAGTCATCGTGTGAGCCCTGCCTTAAGCCTGCTTTAAGTCAGGCTTTTCCGTTCTGTGAGTCACCAACTTTCTTTTTCTGCTTCAGCCACTTCGTGTAGGAATGTTGCCATCTACACCCCTTTATCGCCCCATTGTCTCTATCTTTGCTTCTCCATCACTTCCTCTTTTTTACTTTTTTTTCTCTTTATAAGAACAAAGCACACTTACTTTAGAAAATTTCATAAATACACACACACACACACACACACACACACACAAATGACAACCCAAAGTAACTTTTCCAGGACCACACCGCTCTCAAGTGGCTGAACCATGATGCTGACCCAGCCTGGTTAATGCCAGAGGCTGTGTTGCCAATGCTACAATCTACCTTTAACCTCTCACAGTTTAATGTAGATTGTTCAGTCTCTTCCTTCCTTAAGTATCTTTTTTTCATGATTATATAGACTCATTGTTTTGCAAGTTGGAATATTACAAATACAGTTTGTGTGTGTATGTGTGTGTGTGTGTGTGTTTTATTCAGTAATATATATTGAACATTTCCCCAAGTCATTAACTATTTCATAAGATCATCATTGTTAATGGCTGCATAATATTTCATTTGAATTGAATGCATCATAATGTATTTAAACATTTTCACATTATTGAATCTTCTAGTGCTTTATATTATTTTCTATTTGAAAAAGCAAATAGGTAGAGGAAGATTTTAAGTACACAGTATCTGTACTATAATCCCTGGTGGCTCAGCAGTAAAGAATCTGTCTGCAATGCAGAAGCCGCCAGGAGACACAGGTTCAATCCCTGGGTCAGAAAGATCCCCTGGAGAAGGGCATGGCAACCCACTCCAGTATTCTTGCCTAGAGAATCCCCAGGTAGAAGAGCCTGGAGATCTACAGTCCATGGGATTGCAAACAGTTGGACACGACTAAAGCAACTTAACAGGCACACATGCAATGAGGGGGGTGGGGTACGTGCCATATATTGGTCAAAACCTATAAAATGTACCACACAAAGAATGAACTCCAAACTATGAACTTTAGTATAAAGGAATGTTCTAATATTGCATTATCAATTGCCATAAATATATGACACTAAAGTAAGATGTTAATAGGGGCATCTAGGAACACTCTGTACTCTCTGCTCAATTTTTCTGTAAACCTAAGACTTCTCCAAAAAACATTCCATTCATTAAAAACAAATAATCAACAGTATAAATGAACAAGCAAGCAAAAGCCAACATAAATATAAATTTTCAGCTGTTCTGATTACAGTTGACCCTTGAACAACATGGGATTGAACGTCGTGGGTCCACTTAGATGTGAATTTTTTTAATAAATATGTAGATAATGCTACACATCTGTGACTGGTTGAATATAGAAGGGCAGATACAGAGGAAGCATGGATAAGGGAGCTGATTATAAAGTTTATATACCGATTTTCATCTGTGGGGAGTTTCAGCACTCCAACCCCGTGTTGTTCAAGGATCAACTGTATTTTACTACAATAGATTCCTGGGGGTGGATCACTGAAACAAAGATTAATATATTTTAGACATGTGGCCATAGTTTCTTTTCAGGAAGAAAATATGTACCACCTCATAGACTCCCCATCAATGTATGAGAGAGTCTTGTTCATTAGATTCTTGTCCATGCTGAAAGTTGAGTTTTTAAATCTTTGTAAATTTACTAGGAAACATAATGCCTAATTTTAATTTGCTCATCTTTGATTATTAACTATACAAAGTAAAACTGTATGATACAGATGAATGGTACAGAACAATTATTTCAGAAACAGAATAAAGTTGTTGAAAAAGGTGGCCTCACAAACCAGTGGGAAAAAAGATTTCCTCAAAACAAAGTGAAACAAAGCGTGAGCTACACCACATACCTCCTCCAGTGGTCCTCAAACATGACTGTACATCCAAGTCCCCTGGAGGAATTCTTAAAACACAGACAGGGCCAGCTCCTGTCTCTGATTCAGTAGCTCTAGGGTAGGTCTCAAGATTTTTCATTTCTCCTAAAGTCTCAGGTAATGCTGTTGCTAAAATCTCCAGGGACCAGATTTTGAGAATCATTTCCTTGTATAATAAATTTCAGATCAATGATGGGGATTCCCTGGTGGCTCAGTTGTAAAGTATCCACCTGCCAATGCAAGAGACATGGGGTCAATCCCTTATCCGGGAAGATCCCACATGTGGAGAAGTAACTAAGCCCATGCACAACTATTGAGCCTGTGCTCTAGTGCCTGGGAGTTGCAACTACTGAGCCCATGTACTGCAACTACTGCAGCCTTCACACCCTAGAGCTGATGCTCACACCAAGAGAAAATCCTGGCAGCAACGAAGACCCAGCACACCCCAAAATAAATAAATAGATAAAATAAACTTCAGAACAGTGAGAGGGGTGAATGAAAAAAAATTAAACTCTACATCTCTTTCACTTTTTAACAGATCAAGAATGCAAAATTTACAGGCATAGATGTCTCAATAGTATGATTAATATACTTATCTGTTAAACTGTGTCTAAAATATATATTAATGTGATATGTGCATATCATATATAGTATATTATTGTATTAGATAATGTATATTCTTTTTACATACTTATGAAATAATTATTTATCTTAACTCTGTACTAAGACTAAAATCCATGCCATGCCATAAAGTCAACCTCAACATATTTTTAATGATAGGAAGGCAGTAGATCACATTGTCTAACCAAATGCAATAAAGTTAAAAATAACTAGGAAGAAATAAAAAGCAATAACTTCCAACCACTTGGGAATTACACTTCTCTCTCTCTCAATAAATACATGGCTCTCTCTCAATACTCATTTGCTAAAGCAGGAATAATGAGACTGCTGCTCACCTAAACGCATGAGTTGAAGCTAAAGTTGGAGAAAATTTTGTAGCTGTAAATTCTCTCATTATTAACAAAAGAGTTAAATCAAACAAATTAATTGCAAAACTCAAAAATTTAGGAGAAGAATATCAAACCTAAAGCAGAAGGAAAAAACACAAAAACCGTGAAAGTGAATTTAAACTAGAAAACTTAAAAGCAGTAAAACTGATTAATTAATTCAAGAGATATACAAGCCTTAAAAAAAAAAAAAAGTCATAATCTACCTTAACCAAAAAATAAAAAGGAGCAGGAAAATACAAATACCCCAAATGAGACAAAATAAAGGGCAGATACAGGGGAGCTTTCCTGGTGGCCCAGTGGTAAAGAATCTGCCTGCCAATGCAGGAGACTTAGGAGATGAGGGTTTGATCCCTGGGTCAGGAAGATCCCCTAGAGGACAAAATGGCAATCCACTCCAGTTTTCTGGGCTTCTCTGGTGACTCAGATGGTAAAGAATCTGCCTGCAAAGCAGGAGACTCAGGAAACGAGGGTTCAATCCCTGGGTAGGGAAGATCCAATGAAGGAGGGCATGGCAACCCACTCTAGTATTCTTGCCTGGAGAATCTCTTGGAGGAGCCTGGTGGGCTACAGTCCATGGGGTCACACAGAGTCGGACATGACTTAGCATGAGCAGGGAGGGACAGATATAGGGGGAAGCTTCAAAGTATTAAAGAATAGTTTGTAAAACTGTGGAAATAAATTTTAAAGTTTGGATGATACGAAGAATTATTCTAGAAATAATAGATTTCTTATATCAAGAAGAACAAGGAAACTTAAAATAAGCCGTGAGACAATTATGAAGGAGTTTCTCCTGAAAGGGGCCAGGCCCATACCGCCTACATGGCTCAAACCATAAAAGAATAGATATCACAGAAATTATTTAAATTGTTCCATAACTCAGAGAATGGAGCACTTTTCAATGCTTTTATTGTTTTTATAAAGCCAATAAAATACTGTATCAAAATTTATTAAAGGAATACCCAAAATGTAACTATAGACCTCACTTCACTTATAAACAAAATATTAGCAAGTAGATTCCATCAATACCAGCAGATCATTATTTTCACTGATATATAAGATCTGTCCAAGCCAGCACAATAAACCAAAACAGAGGTATAAGTACTGGAAAGAAGCAAGCTAAATTGTCATTATTCAAGGATAAAATGATTTTATACCAGAGAAAATTCAAGAGAATAAACTGAGAAAACTTAGAAACAGTGGTAATATGACTCTGGTTCCAAAACAAATGCTCAAAAAAGTAATAACTTTCCAACTAACAATAGTCACTTGGAAAGTGTAATGAATAAAAAATTCTAGTCATAATAGTAATTTATATATAATAACTGCTCTGTAAGTCATCTGCTCTATAAACAAAACCTTATGATGGATAATAAAAGATATTTGATATAAAGGAGAGATGTACCTTTTAGACACACTATCCTAACTTTTTGAAGAAAGGAAAAAATAATTACTAGTTTTGAAGCGGTAAGATGACTATAAAATTCCTCCCGGAGAGAAAACTGGGTTTTTTGCTTTTCACCTGTGTTTGTTTTTTCAACCAAGCACTTGGATGGGATGGGTTTATTTTGGAAGGATGTCTTGTCCTTGTTGTCATCAGCTAGCATAAGATAGTGAGATTGGGCTGGAGGTGAGTAAACCAGGAGAAAGAAGAGAAGACATCAAAGCAAGGGGCCCAGTTGGAGCTTAAAGAGAAAGTGAGGACCTTCTTCCTGTAAGAGGACAAGCAGATAAAAGTTTAAGAGTTAACACATCTAGGAACTTCCCTGGTAGTCCAGTAGTTAGGACTCTGTGCTTCCATTACAAGCGGTGTGGGCTCGATCCCTGGTTGGGGAACTAAGATCCCCTATACTCCCACGGTATGGCCAAAAAAGGAAAATAAATACATAAATATCTTTAAAAGAGTAAATATCAGTATTTAAAGTCATTCATTGTGATCCATTTGTGCAGCCTCCAAACCTTTGATGATGGTGGTGGTGGTGGTGCTGAGGGTGAAGATGATGAGAGCTCATATTCATTGAGCACCTACTTTCTGAGCGCCCTAAGCACTGTAACTGCATACATCATTGAATTGTTGTGAAAATCCTGTTTCCCATTACAGATGAGAATTTTGGGCAGAGTGATTTGACCAAACGCACAGCTTGCAAGTGGAGTCTAGTGGGTGACCCAGACATTACGACTCCAGGACTCTACTCTGAAGTCACCTATTTCATGTGTTCATGGCCTGGAGTTAATGCCAGCGAAAAGATCAGACCATCTTCAGTGGGGTGCTGTGCACTGCAGAAAGGACAGATGTGCCAGAATCAGAGCCAGAGTAGAGACCAAGAATTCTGTGGAACCAGGAAAATGGAACTGGCTCCTGGAAAAGTAAACGCCAGCCCCCTCCACTGCCATGAAACCCCAGAGACCGAGAAGCATGTTGGGGTTCGATCAGGTGTGAGATGGAGTGTTCAGACAATTTTATTACGTCTTAAAGTAAACGATTACTTCAGCTGGCTGGATAACATAGTTTTCTGCAAGAGACTGAAATATGGCTTATAATTATTAAAATGCCAATGCTCCCTGAACAAAATCTATTAAAATAAATTCAAGCACTCCCAAACTCTACTGGGACTTTTTAATTTGCCCAAATTATTCAAAATGTAGCTAATAGAATAAACTTATACAAATTGCCAAGAAAGAGCTGAAAAAGAATTATTATCAAGGAAAACTTGACTCATAAGATAATAAAACACACTTTGAAAACACATGAATTAATAGAGTATATGCTTCAAATCAGAAAAGTAGTCAGTAAGTAACATTTGAACAAATAGCTAAACATTTTTTAAGAAATCTAGATCTCTACGTTGTACATCAAATAAAATTTCCAGTGAACCAAAGATTTTAATATAAAAAAATTAAACGAAAGTACTAGAAGAAAATGGGGCTTCCCAGGTGGCACAATGGTAAAGAATCCACCTGCCAATGCAGGTGATGTTGGTTTGACCCCTAAGTGGGGAAGATCTTCTGGAGAGGGAAACGGCAACCCACTCCAGTATTCTAGCTTGGGAAATTTCATGGACAGAGGAGCCTGGAGGGCTATAGTCCATGGGGTCCCAAAGAGTCAGACACAGCTGAACGACTGAGCACTCACACATGCTCTAGAAGAAAATATAGGTGAATAAATTTGGTGCAGCATAAAACATTCCAAGTTTGACAAACCTCCAGCTCAATCCCTAACCACCAAAAAAGGGGACAGAGGATGGCCTGACTATTTAAACTTCCAGATTGGATAAGATGTCTAATTGAGCATTTGCAGGTATTCCTAATTCTGCACCAAATCTCATGAAATGTAGAAAAAATGTATATACTTTAATAATAAAATCATAGCTAGTTTGGACCCTGAAAGTACCATTGGCACACAGGACCAGATGGATCAGATCAACATGTGTGTGTGTGTGTGTGTGTGTGCACATGCACGTGCATGCATGCATGTGCTCAGTCGTGTCTGACTCTTGCAACCCCCTGGACTGTTGCTTGCCAGGCTCCTCTGTCCATGGGATTCTCCAGGCAAAAATACTGGAGTGGGTTGCCATTTCCTCCTCCAGGGGATCTTCCCAACCCAGAGATCGAACCTGCGTCTGTTATGTCTCCTGCATTGGCAGGTGGATTCTTTACTGCTGAGCCACCAAGGAAGTTCCTCTACTTAACATAAGGAGGAAAAAAAAAAAAGCCTGTAGAAGACCCATACTTCAGACATTCGTAAGAAAACCTTCCATGGATGAGGGAGAGGTTGGAGGATGTTGGGATCCCAGAGGGAGTGGGCATGAAAAGGTGAACCTGGAGCTACTGCGTGTCTGTGGTTCCCTGAGGACCTGCTTTCAAGTCCTAACATCCAGACAAAAGCAGTGAGTAGACCTGGGGTCCAGAGAACACAGCAGCATCCAGGTAGCTACTGACCCCAAAGAGAGGAGGAAGCAACATCTCAGGAGATAAAGATGGTGGATCATACACCAGCATTTTCTTATTCTTCCTCCAAAAACAATTGTAAAGAGATCTTGTGTTTACTTTTTTATTCTGTTTAATTTTCATTGGAGTATAATTACTTTACAATGCTGTGCTAGCCTTCGCGGCACAAAAAAGTGAATCAGCCACACGGACACATTCATCCTCTCCCTCTTGAACCCCCCTCCCACTCCACCCCACCCTCATTTCACCCCCATCCCACCCCCATCCCACCCTTATAAGTATCAAGAAAATTAGAGATACCAAGGGAACATTTCATGCAAAGATGAACTCAATAAAGGACAGAAATGGTATGGACCTAACAGAAGCAGAAGATGTTAAGAAGAGGTGGCAAGAATACACAGAAGAACGGTACAAAAAAAGATCTTCATGACCCAGATAATCACGATGGTGTGATCACTCACCTAGAGCCAGACATCCAGGAATGTGAAGTCAAGTGGGCCTTAGGAAGCATCACTACAAACAAAGCTAGTGAAGGTGATGGAATTCCAGTTGAGCTGTTCCAAATCCTAAAAGATGATGCTGTGAAACTGCTGCACTCAATATGCCAGCAAATTTGGAAAACTCAGCAGTGGCCACAGGGCTGAAAAGGTCAGTTTTCCTTCCAATCTCAAAGAAAGGCAATGCCAAAGAATCCTCAAACTACCGTACAATTGCACTCATCTCACATGCTAGCAAAGTAATGCTCAAAATTCTCCAAGCCAAGCTTCAGCAATATGTGAACTGTGAACTTCCAGATGTTCAAGCTGGTTTTAGAAAAGGCAGAGGAACGAGAGATCAATTTGCCAACATCCGCTGTATCATAGAAAAAGCAAGAGAGTTCCAGAAAAACATCTATTTATGCTTTATTGACTATGCCAAAGCCTTTGACTGTGTGGATCACAATAAACTGTGTAAAATTCTGAAAGAAATGGGAATAGCAGACCACCTGACCTGCCTCTTGAGAAACTTGCTTGCAGGCCAGGAAGCAACAGTTAGAACTGGACATGGAACAACAGACTTGTTCCAAATAGGAAAAGGAGTACATCAAGGCTGTATATTGTCACCCTGCTTATTTAACTTATATGCAGAGTACATCATGAGAAATGCTAGGCTGGATGAAGCACAAGCTGGAATCAAGATTGCCAGGAGAAATATCAGTAACCTCAGATGTGCATTTGACACCACACTTATAGCAGAAAGTGAAGAGGAACTAAAGAGCCTCTTGATGAAAGTGAAATAGGAGAGTGAAAAAGTTGGCTTAAAGCTCAACATTCAGAAAACTAAGATCATGGCATCCAGTCCCATCACTTCATGGCAAGTAGATGGTGAAACAGTGGAAACAGTGGCTAACTTTATTTTGGGGGGCTCCAAAATCACTGCTGATGGTGATTGCAGCCATGAAAAGATGTTTTCTCATTGGAAGGAAATGGACTTCCCTGGTAGCTCAGATGGTAAAGCATCTGCCTACAATGCAGGAGACCCAGGTTCGATCCCCGGGTTGGGAAGATCCTCTGGAGAAGGAAATGGCAACCCACTCCAGTACTCTTGCCTGGAAAATCCCAAGGATGGAGGAGCGTGGTAGGCTACAGTCCATGGGGTCGCAAAGAGTCGGACACGACTGAGCAACTTCACTTTCACTTTCATTGGAAGGAAAGTTATGACCATCCTAGACAGCGTATTAAAAAGCAGAGACATTACTTTGCCAACAAAGGTCCATCTAGTCAAGGCTATGGTTTTTCCAGTAGTCATGTATGGACATGAGAGTTGGACTATAAAGAAAGCTGAGTGCCGAAGAATTGATGCTTTTGAACTGTGGTGTTGGAGAGGACTCTTGAGAGTCCCTTGGACAGCAAGGAGATCCAACCAGTCTATCCTAAAGGAGATCAGTCCTGAATATTCATTGGAAGGACTGAAATTGAAGCTGAAACTCCAATACTTTGGCCACCTGATGCGAAGAGCCGACTCATTTGAAAAGACCCTGATGCTGGGAAAGATTGAAGGCAGAAGAAGGAGGCAACAGAGGATGAGATGGTTGGAGGGCATCACCGACTCAATGGACATGAGTATGGGTAAACTCTGGGAGTTAGTGATGGACAGGGAGGCCTGGCGTGCTGTGGTCCATGGGGTCACAAAGAGTTGGCCCACGACTGAGCAACTGAACTGAACTAAACTGCACTGAGCTGAGCTCCCCATGCTACATGCAGCTTCCCACCAGCCAGCCATCGTACACGTGGTAGTGTATGTATATGTCGATCCTACTCTCCCAGATTGGGTCCTACCCTCCCCTTCCCCCTTATGTCCATGTGTCCATTCTCTCTATCTGTATCTCTATTCCCGCTTTGCAAATACATTCATCTGTACCAGGTTTCTCAGTTCAGTTCAGTTCAGTCGCTCAGTCATGTCTGGCTCTTTTCGATCCAATGAGCTGCAGCACCCCAGGCCTCCCTGTCCATCATCAACTCCCTGAGTCCACCCAAAACCATGTTCATCGAGTTGGTGATGCCATCCATCCATCTCATCCTCTGTCGTCCCCTTCTCCTCCTGCTCTCAATCTTTCCCAGCATCAGGGTCTTTTCCAATGAGTCAGCTCTTCTCATCAGGTGGCCAAAATATTGGAGTCTCAGTTTCAACATCAGTCCTTCCAATGAACACCCAGGATTGATCTCCTTTAGGATGGACTGGTTGGATCTCCTTGCAGTCCAAGGGACTCTCAAGAGTCTTCTCCAACACCACAGTTCAAAAGCATCAATTCTTCGGTGCTCAGCTTTCTTCACCGTCCAACTCTCACATCCATACATGACCACTGGAAAAACCATAGCCTTGACTAGATGGACTTTTGTTGGCAAAGTAATGTCTCTGCTTTTAAATACGCTATCTAGGTTGGTCATAACTTTCCTATATTTGGGCTAATAGCCAATATTTGTTTTTCTCTTTCTGACTTACTTCACTCTGTATGACAGACTCCAGGTCCCTCTGTATCACTACAAATGACCCAATTTCATTCCTTTCATGGCTGAGTAAAAAAAAAATACGTTGTCTATATGTACCACATCTTCTTTATCCATTCATCTGACAATGGACATTTAGGTTGCTTCTGTGTCCTGGCTATTGCAAATAGTGCTGCAATGAACATTGGGGTGTATGGTTTTTTTGAATTGCAGAACAGATAAACCCTCAAGGACAAACAGACTGGAAAGAAGAACTAACAAAATTTGAGATGCTGGAATGCAGATGGACCAGTGCTGACTGGTTCCTCCAGGGAATGGGGGAAGCCAGGTAGTAATCTGATTTATGAGATAAAACTCCCCAAAGGCACCTCTGGAGTAGGCAGTGGAAGAAAACAAACAAATGGCTGTTTAAGAAGTTGGTTTCCTCGACCCATTACCACCACTACCACCCAGGCAGAAATGCAGAGCCCCAGCCATAGGATTGGAAAGTCAGGGAACACCTGGGACCGTTGAGAGCTGGAGTGCCATTCAGGGGTGAACTTTCACCTAACTGAATGCCAAATTGTAATCAGTCCCCAGAACTTTGGCAGGTAGGACTATGCCCTCCAGGTCAGCGATGCAAGACCTTCTCTAGGTAATGTGATCAGCCCAAGAGAAGGACCTGATCATCTTGCAAGAAGCCCATGGTTTACAAATGTCACCCTCGGGTTCAGAGCTTCTAGTCACCATAGTTTTCCTCCTCCCAGAATAGCGATCTGTGTCACAGCTGCCCTTTCCGCAGCACTGAGCACATCTCCTGGACCTTGCCCCTCACAGACACGGCATGAGCCCAGTCCTGCTGCTGGCTGGCACAGCTTTGTGGGGAGTTCTTGGCTACCACTCACTTAGCCGCTTGAGCATCTTTGTGAAACAAACACAGCTGAGAATCATATGCCAAGTCCTCCAGGGGAGGCTACAGTAGGTGGTACCCAGAGAGGCACTACGGTGTGGTGATCAGACACACGCTCTTAGAATGAGGGAGGCCTGGGTCCACATCCCAGCAGCTAGCTCCCTACCAAATCATGAACCTCTGGCAGGCCACTCAGCCTCTCAAAGCCTTCAATTGCCATCTGCAAAGTTGGGAAAATAATAGCACTTGCCTCCCGCTTCCCCCCACTTCCCTGGCTGGTGGTCGTGAAAATTACAGTGTTTACCCTCAGCCCAGAATCTGGCCTGTAAAAGCACAATCCATGTTTTCTTAAAACGATCAGAACCTTAAGACACAGACTTAGCCCAGAGCCTCCACTGGAATGCCGGGAGCAGAGAATACACAAGCCGGACCATCTCCTGAATCGGAACACATGCTCCATCCTAGCTGGTCCTCATTGTTGTTTTGATTTTTTTTCCATGAGATATTTTAGAACTTCATAAAAACATAAGCATTGTTTTAAGAGCAGGGTTGTTGTTTTTTTTTAATTTTGGGGATACTGAATTATCAACTTATTTGTTTCACAGTTTATGCTTTTGGTGTCCTGTGTAAGAAATCTTTGACTACCTCAAGGTCACGAAGATTTTCTTTTGTGATTTTAGAAGTAATTTAGATAGATTTAGCTTTTTGGTTTATATTTATGATCCACTGAATGTTAATTTTTGCATATGAGATCTCACAAGGGCTGAGGTCATCACATCCTCTTTGCTTGAATTACCTTGACACATATGTCAGCAGATAAGTGTATGTGTGGGCTGATTTCTGGACTCTGTTCTCTTCCATGTGTCTGTGTGTTGAATACCACATTGTCTTGATTACTGTGACTTTGTAGGAAGTTTTGAAATCAGGCAGTGTAGTTCTTCAGGTTGTAGCTCTTTTTCAAAATTGTTTGTCCAAATCATCTTTATAATGCCCCACTTAGATTTTGAGAGGAAAATCAAGTTTTACCAGACATATGAAAAAACCCATAAGAAAACTAAAAATCAAAATAAAGAAACTGAAGTTCCAATACTTTGGCCACCTAATGTGAAGAATCAACTCATTGGAAAAGACCCTGATGTTAGGAAGGATTAAGAGCAGGAGGAGAAGGGGTGAGAGAGGATGAGATGGTTGGATGGCATCACCGACTCAATGGACACGAGTTTGAGCAAACTCTGGGAGATGATGAAGGACAGGGAAGTCTGGCGTGCTGCACTCCATAGGGATGCAAAGAGTCAGACCAAACGTAGTGACTGAACAACAACAAGAGAAACCACAAGAGCAAGCTAAAGTAAAAAGAGACATTGAGCGCAAGAAGGAGGAAACTTCAAAAGAAGTATCATTAGTATCCTCAGATATGAGACAGTATTGACTCTAAGAATTAAAAAAGGTAAAATTTACAGGAATATTCAGAAAATAGAAGTGGGAGAAAGCACTTCAAATGACATTATCTTTGTCAAGTGTGCAGCGAACCTCCCCAGAGTTATCCACTCTATTCATTAGACACCTGCTGCATGTCAAGTGCAACATGATTCAAAGATCATGGATAAGACTATAGGATACTTGAACAGGAAGACCTCAGAGATCAACTTCATTAATTTCCAGATGGAGAAATAAAAGCTCAGTGATGTCAAAAATCTTGCCCAAGATCACACACCAGTTGGTGGCAAAACCAAAATGAAAATTCAGGGGTCTTAACATACCCATTGTTGCGTGTCATTTATTTCATTGCACTGATTGTAATCTTGTCTTTTAAAAGCTCTGTGGAATAAAAGGTAATCTGCTATTAAAAAGAAAGCAATTCAGTTAATAAAAAGGTAGGGAGAATGTTGTCAATAAATAGTACTTTGTATGACCCCAGTTCCTTATAAAATGGGTTGTAGAGATTATTGCACTGTTGCTGAAAGGAATACTTTATCTACCTAGAGACCTGAATGTTTATTTTTTTCAAATCTTAACTTGTTTTGAAGGAGAGGTTAAACTTTAAAAACATCAAGGAATTCAATATCAGGGAGGAATCTGAACTGTTTACAGCCCCTCTCATCACTTGGAAATGGAATCCTCCTTATGATCTGAGGACCCCTTGCTCGGAGGCACCGTTGCGTGGAATCCTCTGGAGCACTCCTGGTCATTACCTTCCTTTATTTTCATGTTGACTGTTGGTGGGGGGCTAGGAGGTGTGAGGTTGAGGGTGGCCCATTATTCACAGATGAAAGCCATTCTGCTCTGACTTATTGATGCTCCTCTTGGTCTGAATTGAATCCAGCACCACCTTGGAAGGATCTAGAGGAGAAAGCCTTTGTTAGGATAGGCACACTTTTGTTCTTAACCACACAATAGGAAAGAAACACAAGAGACTCTTGAGTCAGATTCCAAGAGATAAGTAGATGGTACAAATCTCACAGGTTGATCTGTTGATCTATCTATCCATCCACGCATCTATCTACATAAAGAGGGTAGATTTCCTCTCCATGGATCACAGCCTTGTCACTGCAAAAGGGTTTGGGTAAATCAATGAGCCATGCCTTTCAGTGCCACCCAAGATGGGTGAGTCATAGTGGAGAGTTCTGACAAAACGTGGTCCACTGGTGGAGGGAAAATGGCAAACTACTCCAGTATACTTGCCTCGAGAATCCCATGAACAGATTTTTAAAAGAGAGAGAGAGAGTAGATTTCTCATGAGCTTCTCTCCATAATCATTCCTCTTGCTGTGGTCCGAGCTGCATGTGTAGTTTTATGCCCCTTCTATCCGATCACGCAGTTATGACAGTTCCATGCCCTCTTCTTCAAAGCTTCTCACTCTTTAATTAGGAGATGTTGGTGCTGGTTTCCTCGAAACCTAGGGTATCTGTTGAGGGTCGAGTCCTTCATATCTGAGCTCTCTCATAAATGACAGAGGAGGGAGGGATTTGTGGAGGTGGAGGCCCTTCTACAGATCTAGGAGGTAAAGATTTGTGTTGTCCTGATTGAGCCCAACGTAACAACTGGGTGTCTGCTACACAGGATAAGCTACCAGTGTTCGTGTTCCTTGATCTCTTAACTTTAACCTTTTCTTTGACCCAGGTTATTCTGCTCCTGTCTTCCGAGACACCTGGTAAATTCTCACTTCCATCCGTCGGCTTGTTTCCCTGGTTTCCATATTCCAGCCTCGCTGAGGTACTGTTTCCCGACTCCACCATGCACACTCATACCTTTGAGCCTGGTGCCCGCTGTTCTCAGCCTGGAACCCCTTCCCTTTGCGGTCCTCTTCGCTTCGTGCGGCATTCCCAGACCCTCACTACCCACAGGGAGACTTGGTCCCCCTGCTCTGTGCTTTGACAGCACAAGCTCCTAAACTAGTAACCTTCCAGACTACTTCCAACACTGCATCTGGCCAGCACCTTCCTGCATGGAGGCCGTGAACCCCTCCAGAGTGGGAGCTTCTTGGAGTTAGGGGCTATTTCACCCATTCTTGTGGCTCTCCAGTGCTGTCACATATAAAATCTCATTTTAGAGTAAACAGCATGATTGTCAAGAATTAACGGTGTGCTCTGGGAGCTGTTCATACAAGCCTCCTCTTCAGTTATTTTCTGAAAACTTTTCTGAGTTTTAGAGATCTGTCTTTAACAAATTCTGGAGATATTTCTTACTCCAGTCATTGTCAATTTCCCACAATTTTGCTAATTTCTCACCATCAGAGCCAAGGGAGGGACTTCTAATTTTACTATCAAGCATCTGCCTTTCACTGAATTTTCAGAGTAATAGACTTCTCTACTTTATTTAACTGTAATTATAATGCATGAACCATGTGTTCATGGTTTCAAAGTATACATAGAGTCTTCTGTTTATGCTATGAGAAAGACCGTAACAATTCTGTTATTAATACAGGGGTCAGATTTTCTTTGCCTGGTGGGATAATAGAAACTTGTAAAGTAACAGAATATTACTGAATAAATATTATTATGGCTCAGGTACCATAGTACTTCAGGTGGAGTAATCGCTTTTGTTTTTGTTCAGTGGCTAAGTCGTGTCTGACTCTGAGACCCCATGCCCTGCAGCACACCAGGCTTCCCTGTCCTCCACTGTCTCCCAGAGTTTGTTCAAATTCATGTCGATTGAGTCAGTGCTACTGTCTAACCATTGCATCCTCTGCCAGCCCCTTCTCCTTTTGCCTTCAACCTTTCCCAGCATCAGGGTCTTTTCCAATGAGCCAGCTCTTCACATCAAGGGGCAAAGCTTCAGATTCAGCATCAGTCCTTCCAAGGAATATTCAGGGTTGATTTCCTTTAGGATTGATTGGTCTGATCTCCTTGTAGTCCTATTTGTACTATGCACAAAATCGGACAGTAACAAGGATGCAACTCAGGACACAGCAAACCTCCATCGTAAGTTATTAAGGGGGAGAGGAAGTATCCAGATTTTCCCTACCCACTACCTCTCCCCTGCTCACCCAAGATAATCCATCCCACTGCATGGCTCATGTGGAGAAAGGTTTAGGGGACCAGTGGAGAGGGAGGTGCTCCAGAATTCCTATAGGATGGATGGGTGGGTGCTGGTGAGAAACATGCCAGTAGAAGAAATTATTGTTAACTCTAAATTTTGATCCCCTTCGCAGTTTTGAAAAGCCCAGGTAAGGTTTGAGATTCCTTTTTTAATTACTTTTTTGGCTGCAAGACTATGGCTCTTTGAATGTGATGCTGCCCACGTGGGTCCCAGGAGTTAGGACGGTTACAGAAAAAAGGCTGATCCCAGCTGGGTTGGTTTGCCATGCTTATCTGCCTAAACATGCCTACTGTATGCCGTGCAGACATTGTCTTAAAGGAAGATAATTACTATGAGAAAGAAAAGGAAAGTAGGAAATGACATGTAATCTATAAAATAGTTTCGGAGAAGAAATATATTCCCGCTTGGCACAAATAAAAGGATCTCTTTTTATTGCCAGAAGAAAGTCAAGGCTAGTTTTCAGGGGTGTGAAAACCTCAAAGTTTTGCCTGGAGGAATTTCATCCTATAAGAGAATTCTGAAAATCTTGACTTTGATCTGCTTTGTTTGATCCATGTAAAGCAATAGGGGCAATATCTCAGGGTTCAGTGGAATACCCCATTAACCCCTCATAACCATGAAATGATTGCTTCTTCTTAAACAGAAGCACATTTAAAGTAACACAGAAGCCTTCAACCAAAGGTATCTCATGTGTCCTAAACAGTCCCATGCGGAGGACACAAAACCATTCTCAATCAACCCAATAATCTAGCTGGTCTTCAGAAATCCATACTGACAATAGTATAAGCCAGGGGTTTATACTGCGTTTGGCAGCACTTGATATGGGGACTGGCTCTAGGCCACCTCCATAACCTACATCTCAACAGTGCTTATTCATTGTAGAACTTGTTTTATACTGCGGCCCAGCAAGCAAGATGTTATTTGAACAAAAGTCACTATAGCTTTAAAAAAAAGATGGTTAAAAACCATGAGTAGCCCACCCATAGCTACAAATGGGCTCTGTTTTCAGACTGTGTGTAAGTCACTTACTTGGAATTCAGGGCACATATCCTCTCCCCGTAAAAGAATAGCTAAAGATGGTAGGCAAGATCCTAAACTCCTTCTTAGATGCTAGGGTATCATGGAATTGCAACTGCAGATGGATATTCTAGAGGCAGGAGGCTTACCACAGCTCTAAGAAAAGGACAGAAAGTGTTAGTCATGGTAAGTCATATTATTTATTGAACATACTGTATATATATATATGTCAGGGTTTCCTATACATGTATATGTATATGTCTATACATGTGTGTGTATATATATATATACACATGCAAAGCACATATATACACATGTATATATGTATATGCATGACACACACATATATACATGTAAATATGTATATGACATATACATAAACATATATAGAAAACCCTGACATATATATATACAGTATGTTCAACAAATAAAATTGTATTTATTTTGTATATATATATATGTATATGTCATATACATACATGTATATGACATATACATATATGTGTATACATGTATATGTATATGTCCATGCTTTTGGGGCTTCCATCGTAGCTCAGTCAGTAAGGAATCCGTCTGCAATGCAGGAGACCCTGTTTCAATTCCTGAGTCAGGAAGATCCCCTAGAGAAGGAAATGGCAACCCACTCCAGTATTCTTGCCTGGAGAATCCCATGGACAGAGGAGCCTGGCGGGCTATAGTCCACGAGGTCACAAGAGTCAGACATGACTTAGTGACTAAAACCAGGGCTTCCTAGGTGGCGCAGTGGTAAAGAATCCGCCTGCCAACGCAGGAGATGAAAGAGATGTGGGTTTGATCCCTGGGTTTACAAGATCCCCTGGAGGAGGATATGGCAACCCACTCCAGTATTCTTGCCTGGAAAACTCCATGGACAGAGGAACCTGGTGGGCTACAGTTCATGGGGTCAGGAAGAGTCAGGCATGCCCTAGCACACACGTGCTCAGACGTATATGTCAGGCTCTCTTTTGGGTGGTTTACATGTGCCATCTCGTGTGTTATTAGAGTTGACCCTCCTGCCCTCTGTGTGCCAGGCACCTTTTACAGATTGCTCATTTAGGTTTCTTAATAACCTATTTTATAAACGGAAAAGCAAAGTCAGAGTTGATTTACTTGCTTTCATTTGTTCGTGTTTCAATCATGTTTTCCAGTACCGGGCAGGGTGATGACTCCTTTCAAGCAGTCAGCCCACTGGCCCCATACCTACAGAGGCACAGTTTGGGCCACGCTGGGAGGGGTGACAGGCCAGGTGGAAGCTGGGGCCATCAGGGCAGAAGTCAGCCCAGAGGGAGAGCTAGCAGAGTCTGTCTGCTGAGGCCCCACTCACCAGCTGCAGGAGCCCAGCAAGCTGTGTGACCTTTCCGAGCCCCATTGTCCTGATCTGTTTGTGGAGGATAATAGCAGCCTTCACCGTATGGGGTTTCAGTGACGATTAAGCGAGGATACATTAAATGTCTTAGCTGGGCGCCGTGTGCTTAGCAGCTACTGTAACTCAGAGTCCCCTGCTTCCCTGAGTCACTAAAAAGCCACACCTTGGCCACTGTGGACTCCTGACCCACATAAGAAACAGGGCACTGCCGGCGATTTCTAATAGAGACCTAATTACAGACTCTAACACCACAGTGGGAAAAGCCTGTGAAGAATGGCAGCCTCCAACTTTCCTGATAAAAAAAAATCTGTAACAAGATGGCGTGTGTGGCAGTCCAGGCCTCGGGTCAGGGTTCCAGTCCCAGCGCTCCAGACTTCCGGCCAGTATCTCTCAGGGGCAGTGACAAGGAGTGGCCATGGAGAGCGTGTGTCCGGGGTTCTTCAGATTTTCTCAGAGGCCTCATGAGATGGGGCTTCTCCAGAAGGTTTTCTTTACATTTTCTTTTTTTTTTTTCTCTTTAAATGTTTATGTCTAGAAGGGGAGGAAAGCTTACTTTTCAAATGAAACTTGTGGATAAATGACACAGATGAGCTCCTATTTGCAAAGCAGAAATAGAGATACAGATAGAGAACAAATAGATAGTCACCACAGGGGGAGATAGTGGATGGGATGAATTGGGAGACTGGGATTGATGTATATACACTCCTGTGTAGGAAATAGACAACTAATGAAATCTGTAGTATAGCACAGAGAACTCTACTCAATGTTCTGTGCTGACCTAAACGGGAGGGAAATCCAAAAATAAATGTATACATATAACTGATTCACTTTGCTATATAGTGGAAACCAACACCACACTGAAAAGCAGATATATATGCCAACAAAATGTTTTAATAAAAAACACTTTAAAAAATAAATAAATAGGGCCTCTCTGGTGGCTTAGTGGTAAAGAATTTGCCTGCTACTGCAGGAGACAGGGGTTCGATCCCTGGTCTGGGAGGATCCCACATACTGCAGAGTGATTAAGCCCTTGTGCTGAAACTACGGAAGCCCATGCACCCTAAACTAGGCCATGCTCTGCGACAAGAGAAGCCACAGCAATGAGAGGCCCATGCAATGCAACTAGAGAGGAGCCCTCACTTGCCGCAACTAGAGAAAAGCCCACACAGCAATGAAGACCCAGCACAGATAAAACTAAAATAAATAAATAATAAATAAATAAAATGAAACTCTTTTGTGATTCCATGAAGGGAAGTGTTGTGGAGGAATTGAGAACTGCCTTATTGAGTAAGATAAATGGGTAGAATTGTCCAAACATCGCAGGATATAGAAGAAAAAACAAGGCTAAACACAACCCAGCTCTCCAAAAATGAATGCATATATACGTACATCAGGTTATTATAAATTGAACTGATATAAAGGATTATAGCACACCATGTACAAATAATAAAATATCCAAATAATCTTAACTGTAAATTCCATATACCTATAACTTCCATGTGACTTCCTATTTCTTACAAAATCCACTGTTTTTTTTAATTTGCAATTCAATAGGGTCACAAAATCAAACTACAAATAAATGCTTGAACACAATTTGAATCAACAATATCAGTCACATCACTGATGGATGGGTACACTTCTAATGAGTATATGACTAACACATGTTAGTTGGTATTTCTATAATAAAAAAAGTGAAACAATGAAGATCTGTGTTGGAAATTCACTCCGTTTTCAATGATGTGAGTGACTTCTTTGCTGAATCAGATAACAGTGATATACAGTGAGAGTCTAGTCAAGGCTATGGTTTTTCCAATGGTCATGTATGGATGTGAGAGCTGGACCATAAAGAAAGCTGAGTGCCAAAGAATTGATGCTTTTGAACTGTGGTGTTGGACAAGACTCTTGAGAGTCCCTTGGACTGCAAGGAGATCCAACCAGTCCATCCTAAAGGATATCAGTCCTGGGTGTTCATTGAAAGGACTGATGTTGAAGCTGAAACTCCAATATTTTGGCCACCTGATGAGAAGAGCTGACTCATTGGAAAAGACCCTGATGCTGGGAAAGATTGAAGGTGGGAGGAGAAGGGGACAACAGATGATGAGATGGTTAGATGGCATCACCAACTCGATGGACATGGGTTTGAGTGGACTCCGGGAGTTGGTGATGGACAGGGAGGCCTGGCGTGCTGCAGTTCACGGGGTCGCAAAGAGTCGGACACGACTGAGCGACTGAACTGAACTGAACTGAACAGTGAGAACAGTTCCTCAGTTTGGGGGGAACTATTTACAATGTAACAGCTATACAGGACACATACTTATGTTTTACTGTATTATTAACATGTTTTCCATCACTTTGTTATTATTTATTTATGAAACTGTTAGTCGTTCAGTCGTGTCCAACTCTTTATGACTTCATGGACTGTTGCTTGCCAGGCTCCTCTATTCATGGAATTCTCCAGGCACGAATACAGGAGTGGGTAGCCATTCCCTTCTCTAGGAGATCCTCCCAACTCAAGGATCGAACCTAGTTCTCCCGCATTGTAAGCAGATTCTTTACCATCACTTTCTTAAATTGAGACAAAAAACAAAACAATAATTCACACATTTCTGTGGTGTAAATATACCTATCACAGCCATTTGAGGTGACCAAGGTGACATCACTAAACACGAAGGTGGTAGGAGGTACCCAGTACTGCTGCTAAGGTGTATTTCTATCATGATAGAAATTGGTGTAAATACCTCCAAGAGCATGAATATTAGCAAAAGGTAAAATGATTAGAAAGTAATGAGATTTGGGGATTCCCAGGTGGTACAGTGGTAAAGAATCTGCCTGCCAATGCAAGAGACACAGGAGACCCAGTTTCAATCCCTGGGTAGGGAAGATCCCGTGGACTAGGAAGTGACAACCACTCCAGTATTCTTGCCTGGAAAATTCAGTGGACAGAGGAGCCCAGCAGGCTATAGTCCATGGGGTCGTGAAGAGTCATAGTTGACTGAATGACTGAGTACACACAATTAGCTCTGAATGTCCCCTACCTTTGACTATAATATATTAAATTGTACACATAACTTAAATTTTAATATGACTTTTCTTTAGCCAGATTGCAAAAATCTCCAAAATCTAAGCCTCACTAGCTGGCTAGTACAAGGAGGCTTCAACACACTCCAGCTGACCCGAGAGGGGAAGGCAGGAGTGGGCCATGTCTCCTGTAGGAAGAGCCCAGAAAGAGCTGGCAAGCAGGCACAGCGCGAGCAATGGACAGTGGCCTGTGGAAAGGCAGTTTGACCAGGAACAGGAAAACCCAGAACAAGCACCTTTTGCCCTAAGTTGGTTGCACCATGAAGGGATCCCATCACTGACTCCTGGCTCCTTCCTTCTCACCTCTGAGGTCCCAACTTAAAGGCAAGTCTCCAGGAGGTGGCTGCAACCACCTGGCTTCATTCTTCTCCCTTTCTATATGTTCACCCCGTTTGCAATGACCTCTTTAAGACAAGATTCCCAGTGGATTTCAAGCCATACAAGGGCAGGGGCAGTCTGGTTTCCTGCTCCATCCTCAGGACCATGCACAGAGCTTGGCACTTGGGAGGTGCTCAGTAGATATTTGGGACATGAAACTAAATGACTCATTACAGGCTTATGAGGATTCCAGGCATTGCCTTCCCCTGCCTTTATCTCAGCCCCCGCTTCCTGTTTGTATTTGGGTTGCAGATAACAAGTACAGGTGAGTTGCACGGCCTTATCAACTGGGCAAATTTAGCTGGGTCACCTTTCAGATTACAGAAACTATGGGAGGAGAAGCTTGGGAGTTGAGGTCATAAAGGGAACCTCTTGGGCTCCTTTCCATAATCCTGAAACCATTTAGTTCTCTCATTTGCTCATTCATCACTCATTTACCAGGTGTGCTTTGAACACTGACTCAGTGCCTTGCCCTGGATGAAGTTATCTGGTAGCAGCTCAGTCTTTGGCAGAATATTTGCAAAGAAGTGTTTAAGAGTCAGCAGGACATGGCTCCAAAGTCTGGGTCTTTACTGACAGCCTGTGAAGCCTGGGTTATGTTTCTAAGCCTCCAAGAACCTCAACTTCCCTCCTTCATGAAAAGTGCTAATACGTTTATCTTTCAGAGCTGTGAAGTGAAGTCTCTCGTGTCCGACTCTTTGCAATCCCATGGACTGTAGCCTACTAGGCTCCTCCATCCATGGAATTCTCCAGGCAAGAGTACTGGAGTGGGTTGCCATTTCCTTCTCCAGGGGATCCCCCCGACCCAGGGATCGAACCCAAGTCTCCCACACTGCAGGCAGATGCTTTTCCATCTGAGCCACCAGGGAAGCCCTGTGATAGGATCCAAAGGAGATGAATAGCTAAAATGACCCCTGGGAGTTCTCCATGGGTTAATTCCAAGCATACCTCGTACCCAACTACCTCCATCATGTCTCTGAGTGATTTGTTCCACCTCCTTTTTCAAAGCATCTTCTCTTCTCCAGTGTTAAGCCATTTGGAAAGCTTGCTTCGGTATTATTCAGAGCTTCTCTGAAGGAGTGCAGAGACCACCAGCATCAGTCAGCTGGGGAGCCCGTTAAGACGCACATTCCTTGGCTCTGAGGTATTTGATAGCATCAGACCTCTGGTGGCCCAGCAGACACTTTCCTGAGGCGGGAACACTTGCAGTTGGTACTCGCCATCTCCGAGGGGGCCTGAGGCAGCCGCCATTGGTGCCAAAGATCTAGACTCGGCTTGCAGAAAAGCCAGACTTGAAAAAGGGTCCAGAAACACCTGTGTGCTCAGCAAGGTGCCTGGAGGAGAGGGAGCAGGAGATGAAATACGCTGGCAGGAGTAAGTGTGAGTACGGTAGGGGAAACAGGGATGGCGGAGTTGCCAGATAGAGGTATCTGGGCCAGGCAGAAGCAAGGGGACCACACCTGAGCCTGAGGGTGGACATCTACCTTAGCCCGGTCCAGCACACTCCAGGTGCCAGGAGTTACAGGGGCGGGTCAAGACCTGACCAAGCCCCGCAGGTGGTGTCCTCACAGTGACCTTCTCCGGATCAGTCCTGGTTAAGAAGGTTCTGTCCCCTTATTAGATCACGTACCCCGCTGACATTAATGAGAACTTTCTAGATCCAAGGTTGAAATTCACATTCAGATCCTGGCGCTGGCCCCTTTACGAAGGGCAGCATCAGAAAACTCAAATACCTCCATTTGCTCATCGGTCAGTGAGGGTAGCAGAGCCCACCCCTCAGGACTGCGGGGACGGACCAGTGGAACAGACAGCATGCTCAAAGCCCACCCTGAAGACAGACTCAGAGGGTAGGTGCTCGGCGAATGTTCCAGAAGAGAGCACGGCAGCAGCCTGCCCCTCTCCTAGGGCTCTGGCAGCCACACAGCCCTGAAGCCACCCACAGAGACCGTTTTCTGTCTGCCTGTTACACTCACTGACGAGCCTGTACCAAACACAGAAGGATTGTATTTTCAGTGGAAGGGGCGGGAGAGACGACGGGGGTGAGGCCATGGGGGGCCTGTGAGTCAGAGCTGGCGGCTGCAGGCAAGCCCGGGAGGTTCAAGCAGAGGTGGATGTGCCAGAGGCCAGTGAAGGACAAGGGGGACTGAGTTAAGACCTGGCTCCTTGGCATTCTACCTGGAACATACCGAGCTTTTGGCCATTTCAAGCTACAAAAGTGGCCGTGACCCACTGTGGGTGAGATGGGCCGGTAGGTGAAGCAGTGACTTGTGCATCCACGGGATTCCAGACAGAGGAGGGGCTGCTGCCCTCAGGGGAAGTCGCATTATAAATCTGGAAGGGGCACAGCCTGAAGGGATTCAGCATGCCCTGGCTGTCCCCATGTCTCCGTTTTCTCTCCCCCTTCTTCTCCTTTCCCTGGTGCATCATCACTCTTGGGACTTTAGTGGGGGTGGCAGGCCCAGGACCTACTTTGACATCACACAGGGAGGACGGGGAGCAAGGGTGGGGGAGCTCCTCCACCCTGGCCGGCTTTCTTGGAGGAGCTGGTGATTCACTTAAAATGAACAGCTTTCAGCTTTCAGAGCACCTTCAGGGACTTGCTATGGCAGCTTCGTGGCAGCAGGGGACGGGGAAGGGGGCTGCTCTGGTGGTAGCAAATGCAAAACCACTGAGGGGACATTAAGTGCTCCCTTCCAAAGGCAAGATGGCATCTGGTGAGACACCCCTTTCTTCTCACCCTTTTGCATCGGGAGAAGCCCACAGCTTGGAAGCACATTGCAAAGCTGGAAGAGTCTCAGGGTGAAGTTCAGTGGTGGAGATTTGTCTCTCTCATTCTCCTTAGAATTTCCAATCCTGGTGGGCAACCCCCATATGTCTGTGCTCCCAGCCTCCCCCACCCTCCTGTGTGATGGGTGATGGCACCACCCGGCCAACCAATGAGAACCAGCAGGCCCCTCCCATCAACGGACCCCACTTTCTCACCATACACACACACACACACGAACACCCACAGGCTCCAAACACATGCTTCCACGTTGGAATCTATGAGGTAGAAGAGTCTCTGGTCCTGTCCACTGAGTGGCCGTGCCCCAGCTCACAGGGGCAGCTCACCTAAGAGCGTGTCTCCCCGGCTCTGCTGCCAGGCTCAGCTTCACAGAACCCCACTCAGTCCACGCAGCCCTTCTGCCGGGAAAATGTTGCTTCCTCTTCTCCCCAGCATCAGATTTGTTGCCTGTGGTAGACCCAGACTTTTCTTTGAAGCCCATCATCCTCTGTTCCTTGAAAGAAAAGCTATGACCAACCTAGACAGCATATTAAAAAGCAGAGACATCACTTTGCAGACAAAGGTCTGTCTAGTCAAAGCCATGGTTTTTCCAGTAGTCGTGTACGGATGTAAGAGTTGGACTATAAAGAACGCTGACCAAAGAATTGATGCTTTTGAACTGTGATGTTGGAGAAGACTCGAGAGTCCCTTGGACAGCAAGGAGATCCAACCAGTCTATCCTAAAGGAGATCAGTCCTGAGTGTTCATTGGAAGGACTGATGTTGAAGCTGAAGCTCCAATACTTTGGCTACCTGATGAGAAGAGTTGACTCATTGGAAAAGGACGCGATGCTGGGAAAGGTTGAAGGTAGGAGGAGAAGGGGACATAGGATGAGATGGTTGGACGCCATCACCAACTCAGTGGAGATGAGTTTGGATAAACTCCAGGAGTTGGTGATGGACAGGGAGGCCTGGCGTTCTGCAGTCCATGGGTTGCAAAGAGTCAGACATGACTGAGAGACTGAAATGAACTGAACTGAACTGATGGATGGATGTGAGAGTTGGACCATAAAGAAGGCTGAGCACTGAAGAACTGATGCTTTTGAACTGTGGTGTTGGTTAAGACTCTTCAGAGTCCCTTGGACTGCAATGAGATCACACTAGTCAATCCTAAAGGAAATCAATCCTGAATGTTCATTGGAAGGACTGATGCTGAAACTCCAATACTTTGGCCACCTGATGTGAAGAACTGACTCATTGGAAAAGACCTTGATGCTGGGAAAGGTTGAAATCAGGAGGAGAAGGGGGCAACAGAGGATGAGATGGTTGGATGGCATCACTGACTCAATAGACATGAGTTTGAGTATGCACCAGGAGTTGGTGATGGACAGAGAAACCTGACATGCGGCAGTCCATGGGTTTGCAAAGAGTGGGACACGACTGAGCGACTGAACAACAGCATCCTCTATGCTCTCTAGTGGTGCATCTGGGGATACAGCCAAGAATGAGCCCCCCTGGCCCTGCCTTCAGAGAGCTTCTGTTCTACACAACAAATGACTAAACAAATGTGTAATTACAAATGGTGATCTGTGTCTTGGAAGAAGCTGACAGCAGTCGGCAATAGAGAAGACTGGGCCTTCAGCAAGGCCTTCCTGAGGAGGTGGCATTTCAGCAGTGACCCGAAGCAGGAGCAGGCAGATGCTGTCTCGTCCTCAAAGCTCCCCGGCTTCCAGAACCTCGTCTCTGCCTCCTCTGTCACCAAGAGGCTCTATTTCGCTCTGAAGTGTGTCTGTGGTGGAAGCAGGTTGGCAGAGCTTGATGTGAGACCCCTGAGCCAAACCAGCTCACGCCCCATGATCCTGGGCCCCCAGGGGCTTGTATAGGTCCCCTTCCCCACCCCAGGAGTTTAGCCCAAGAACCTGAGGACTGAAGCCTCTTTGTCTCCCTCACCCTCAAGCACCCCTGTTCTTCCTTGGCCATCCGGTCAATTCTAGATGGCAGTTCAGTTCAGTTCAGTTGCTCAGTCGTGTCTGACTCTTTGCAACCCCATGAACCTCAGCACACCAGGCCTCCCTGTCCATCACCAACTCCCGGAGTCCACACAAACTCATGTCCATTGGGTCGGTGATGCCATCCAACCATCTCATCCTCTGTCATCCCCTTCTCCTCCTGCCCTCAATCTTTCCCAGCATCAGAGCCTTCTCAAATGAGTCAACTCTTCACATCAGGTGGTCAAAGTATTGGAGTTTCAGCTTCAACATGAGTCTTTCCAATGAACACCCAGGACTGACCTCCTTTAGGATGGACTGGTTGGGTCTCCTTGCAGTCCAAGGGACTCTCAAGAGTCTTCTCCAACACCACAGTTCGAAAGCATCAATTCTTCTGCACTCAGCTTTCTTTATAGTCCAACTCTCATATCCATACATGACCACTGGAAAAACCATAGCCTTGACTAGATGCACCTTTGTTGACAAAGATGGCAGGGTCCCTCCAAAGAAATCCCAGCGAGAGGAAAGAATAGAGCAGTCCACCCCCCCCAAGTCTGGGGGCCCCAGGCAGGGAGGTGACACACAGGGGTAAGCCGATCTGATCACACCTGTGTCTGCACCACCTGACTCCCAGCTCAACAGCCCAGGGCTCCCCATGTCCCCTCAGACTCGCTTCCTGGGCAGGAGTAGGAGAGCTCACTCACTCCCCTGGAGCCCAGAGGGGGTGGCCAGCACTGCCCTTGGGCTCCCATATCGTCCTGCGTTAAAGCCCTTGTGCCCTCAACTTCCTGCCTAGATGACAAACACAGGGCCTCCCTACCTCTGCTCCATCTCGATCCCCTCCCCACCCCCAGTGACCCCCAAATGCAGGAACACAAGCTCTCGGCACTTGCAATATGAATTTGACTCTGGAAGTGGTTCCTTACCTTTACCCTGTATCAGGTTTGCCCCTGACCTTGGCATTCAGATAAGATGTGAATCCTGCCCTCCCCCACCTGCCTCTGCTCTGCACTGTTGCTGGGCTGAATGCCAGGGATGCCCCATGCTGGATGGAGACCCCCAGCCCGGCTCTTCCTCCACGCTGAGTGTGCTCCGAGGTGCCTGCCAGGTCTGGCATGGCTGTCCTCCCCTTCCTCTCCGTGGAAGCCTTGGGGGCCTGCACCCCACATTTGCACCTCTACTTCCTCCCATGGCTCCACTCACATCTCCTCTGGTCTGTTGCTGCCACCTTCCCGAGTCCCCGAGCCAAGCAGTAAGGACAGCCATGTGTCTTGACTCAGGAGATGGTCTGTCCTGAGTGTTCTTTGCTCCTGGCACTTGAATGGTAGCTTTGGTCTAATCTCATGGTCCTTTAAAGGACATATTTGTTGCTCCCAACATAGGTTAGACTGGGCTCAGGGCCAACACCATGCAGTTCTCACAATTCGGTTGAAGGGGGTGGGTGGCGGGGTGAGCACCATTATTTTCCCAGTTTTACAGATGGGAAACCAAGGCTCTGAGAAGCTGACATGCCCAAAGGCTCATAATTTGGAAGGGCAATGGAGGGACATGAATCCAGGGCTGCCTGATTCCAAGAGCATGTGCCTAAACACCACACCATACTGCCTCCCTGGGCACCACCAGCTGCAGGCTCTCCTGCAGGACTCAGTAGTTCCTCAGCTGGCAGCCTGCCACGCTCCTTTGTCTGTGGGATTCTCCAGGCAAGAATACTGGAGTGGGTTGCCATTTCCTTCTCCAAGGGATCTTTCTGATCCAGGGATTGAACCTGGGTCTCCTGAGTTGCAGGCAGATTCTTTACAGTCTGAGCCACCAGGGAAGCCCCTTTATGAAGATGCTCAGTAGCAAAGTGGGAGGTAGCCGAGAACTTCCCACAAAGTAGCTCTGACCACAGCATGGCTGGGCTCATCCCCCACCCTGGAGGAGAGAGGCCAGACGGGAAATAGGCTGTAAACTCTGCAGCTGCCACCAACATGCTGGAGGAGGCCGCCTGGAAGGAGACAGAAAGGGTCCTGGCCAGTGAAGAAATGGCTTTGGGGCCCATGGCCAGCCTCACCAGGCCCAGAGTCTGTGACTGCAAAGCAGGGTGCTGATCCAGGATTTGGGAACTGTGCTGGCCCAGGGGGAGGAGGGCAGCTGGGACACAGATCACAATCCTGTGAAAGCGAGCTGTCACGGAAGCCCTGAGTCCTCCCAGGCACCAGCCTGCGGCGGCATAGCTAAGGTGAAACACCCTGGGACCTGGTTCTCAAATGCAAGCTTCTCTCGCTGTGTCCTGGGGCTTCCCGAGGGCCAGCCAGTGCCTTGGCACCTAGGAACTCTGGAACACCACCAAGAATAGTCGCGGTAGCCCCAAGACCCCTGGAGGTGGATGCCTTGAATATAGTTGAAACAGCTGGGCGGGGCAGAACCTCAAGGATCCCAGGCCAGAGACAAAGTGCGAGGCTTTGCCAGCTGTGCTGCAAACATGGCCATTTATATTCACTCAACGAGCTTTAATGGAGAAGCACAGAGGATGACTCTGGGGTGACACAGAGGGTAAAGGGGAATGTAGATCTCTCTCTCTCATCAGACAAACAGACACACAGTCTGGATGATCACAGTACTATGGAGAGCAATGGATACTAAGAAAGCCTTGAGTGGGCTGAGGGTGAGAAGATTGGGGAAGAATGGTTTCTTCAAAGTCCATCCGTTCCAGCCATTCCTTCTGCCTATAGTATCCTCAACTCCCTCTGCTTGACCAACCTCCCATTCTGCACAAAAATCTCCTCCTTCTGGAAGCCTCCCCTGATTGCCTCCATCTCCAGGCTGGGCTGGGTGTGGCTCTTACACAACCCCTGTGCCCCTGCCATCTTGGCCCTTAATGCGCTGAGTCACATAAGACCCTGCCTCCTCCCTCGGGTTGTGCCATAGGGGATGCTGTTGCCACATCTTCCTCCTCTGGGTCCCCTTTGTCCAGCCTGGGTCAAGAAGGCCAAAGGTTTGGGGAGCTTTGTTGAGCTGCATGCAAGGGCGGGGCAGGAGGAGGTAAGCAGAACCAGGGAGGAGGAGGATGGCCAGGCTTGTGGGTGGTGGCAGGCCCTGGTTTGCTTGGGGCTGTGGGCTCCTAGAGCAGCAAGGTGGCAGGTGGCCCTGGAGAGGCAGCTGTCCCCACCCTGGTCCTCACGGTCGCCAATGCTGCGGTTGTAGGAATCCCGGGGAAAGTGCCATGGCTTTTCCCACACCCCTTCAAATAAAATCTGAGTCTAAATGCCCCAGGCATCCCTTCTTTGCAGAATCACTTGTCCTTTGTTTTGCCGCCTCAGGCTGAGCTGACTGAAAGAGCATCAGGTGCGTCCCTGGCAGGCCCTGGTGTGAGAGGTAAGGGAACGCTGGGGACAGTTGGTCTGATGAAGTGAATACGGCTGAGCTTTTGGCTTTAATTCCGCATTTCTTGCTCCTGAAGCTTTGAGAAATAAAACATCCTCAGATCTGGCATACTCGGACAGAAACTCCTCTCTCCTTAGTTATCAGCTCCTCACCAGCCTGAGAGTTCTGGGGCTGAGGCTGAGTCCTCCCAGCCTGGGGGAGGCAGCAGCAACCACATGGGGATGGGGGGTTCCTTTCCATAATGGCCGGACCCTGAGTGCAACCTGTTGACCCCGCCCTGCAGGAAGAGGAGATATTGACCCGGAAGTGCTCTCCCCTCCCCAGCTGGGGAGCAGGGAGATGGTCCCCTCACAGTTGTCCCCAGAGCTCCTTGAAGAAAGCCCATGCTTCATTCCGGACACCTGAGGGATAGTCATGGAGGGAAGGGGGCTTGTGGCCGGCTGCCAACTGGGATGCAGGAGATGGGGGCAAAGACAGAGAGGTCTGGAAGAGAGCAAGAGGCCAGGAGAGGGGACTGGCGGACATCAGTTTCTTAGGTAGGTTTCTTAAGAGGAGGAGGAGCTGGAGAGACAGGTGCAGACAGCTCCGAAAATTCAGTCTGGTACTCGGAAAAGACAAAGGACCGGCAAAGAGGCATCCACAGCAGGAGAGGAGGGGAAAGGAGGTCCTGTAGTTCCATGAGTGTGGCAGGCAGAATAACAACCCCCAAAAAGCTTCCCAGGCAGCTCAAGTGGTAAAGAATTGGCCTACCAAAGCAGGAGACCCAGGTTCAATTCCTGGGTCAGGAAGATCCCCTGGAGAAGGAAATGGCAACCCACTCCAATATTCTTGCCTGGAGAATCCCATGGACAGAGGAGCCTGTGGGCTACAGTCCAAGGGGTCACCAAGAGTTGGACACGACTGAGCGACTGAGCACATATGCACACACACACACACACACAAAGATATTTACATCCTAGTCCCTGGAACCTGTGACCACATCACCTCACAGGGCAGGCAAAACGGACTTCACAGATGTGATTAAATTAAGGACTGGAGATAGGGAGATTAGCCTAGATTATCCAGGTGGATCTGGTCTAATCATACAAGTCTTTGAGCTGAATGTGACTAAAGAAGGGTTAGAGAGATGCTAACTTTGAAGATGGATGAAGGGGCCGTAAGCTATGGATTGTCGGTAAACTCTATAAGCTGGAAAAAACAAGGAAATAAATTTTTCCCTAGAGCAGATTACTGTAACACCTTGATTGTAGCCCAAGAAGACTGTGTTGGACTTTTAACCTACAGAACTATAAGATAAGCTTGTGCTGTTTTAAACCACGATGTTCATGGTCATTGGGCTTCCCTGGTAGCTCAGAAAGTAAAGAACTGCCTGCAATGCAGGAGACCTGGGTTCGATCCCTGAGTCAGGAAGATCCCCTGGAGAAAGGAATGGCTACCCACTCCAGTATTCTTGCCTGGATAATTCCATGGACAGAGGAGCCTGATGGGCTACAGTCTATGGGGCCACAAAGAGATGGACACGACTGAGCGACTACATGTTCACGGTCATTAGCAACAACAGCAACAGAAAGCTAATGTCATGACAAAAGACCTTCCTAAACTCCACCCTTTTCTCTCCACCCATGCTCCCATCTGGCCATGACAAAAGACCTTCCTAAACTCCACCCTTTTCTCTCCACCCATGCTCCCATCTGGCCATGACAAAAGACCTTCCTAAACTCCACCCTTTTCTCTCCACCCATGCTCCCATCTGGCCATGACAAAAGACCTTCCTAAACTCCACCCTTTTCTCTCCACCCATGCTCCCATCTGGCCAACCTGCCCCACCTCCCACTTCCCCAGGTCTCTTCTCTCCTGCTCCATCCCCACCTTCCCCATCAGACCACCTTCCTCCTTTCCCCTTTTTAGATCTCTTGGCATCAACTCCACCTAGGCCACCTGCCTAAAGCTATTTCCCTTTCAGTCCATCCATCTAGATTCTGGAGTTATCATCCAGAAACTCAGTTTAGATAAGGAGATTTCCCATTTAAAAATTGTTTTGGGTGTCCTATTGCCTAAGGACGTGGATCCAGATGCCTGTATCTGGCATCCAAGGTCACCAGCAGCTTCCTCCTTGGCCTTCCTCTCCACCACTTCTCTTCCTGCTGTGTGCCAGCCATAGGCTCCCTGTTGGCGCCCTGCCCTCCGCATCTCACCAGCTTTGCCTGTGTTGCCTCCATCGCCTTGAATACTCTCCCAGTCCAAAGATGCTCAAGTAGACCCTCTTCTTTCAAGTCCCTGCTGCTTTGGGAATAATACCCCAAATTGCTCTCCTCTAAGATTGTTCACTGCCTGACTTGGGTTTTTCAGGAGTGAGAAGACCCTCTTCTATCTTGTCATTTGCTTACTGCCTTGTCCATCTTGTCTCCCTTGGTCCATGCTAACTCCTGCACAGCAGGGATGGGTCTCGCTCATCTTTACTGAATGTACACACCTTTCCTTGAGAAATGCAGGTGGAGAGGGAGCACTTGGTAGCCGGTGGAGAAAGGCAGGGAGGCAGAGACATCTGAGACCTTTGGCAAATAATCCCAGTGGCTAACTTTCTCCAGCACTTGACAGTTTTCTAATCACATACAAATCTACAAGCACATTTGAGTCTCCGGTAGAATATTTTACCTAGAATCTTTAAATCCAGCTGCTGACATTTACTAAGGACTTGGACCTTAACACAAACCCCAGGAGGTAGGGGAAAATGCCAAAAGTTTTCCTACAGAGCAGCTAAAGAGAAGCAAAAATGAATGAGAAAGAAGTCATAAAGGAAGTTGTAGTTCTCACACATCGCAGCTGGTGGAACTGCTACACATGAATTATCCTCTCGGCTCTTCACCACCAGGTGGGGAGATGATCGCAATTTCCCTTCTGTTACAGATGATGAAAGTGTGGCTTAGACAGGGGCGACCCCCTCAAGGTCACATGGCCAGGAAACAGCAGAGCTGGGACTGGAACTGGGGGTTGATTCTACAACCTGTGTTTTTCCCATAGATCCGAGGAAAGGACGCGTCCAGTATTTGTCGCGGTGTGATTGATCCCACCCCGAGCCATACGGACTTAAGGGGTTTTCTCTACCTTCCTCACATAGAGTCCACTTGTGTCCCATTCTGTGTGCCTGGGCTGAGATCTATCCAGACCACCTGTCACGGGCTGAATCGTGCTCCATGTATTGAATTCTTAATCCCAGTACTTTAGAATGTAATCATACTTCGAGACAAGATCATAAAGGAAGCAGTTACATTAAAATGAGGTGTTTGAGAGGGGCCCATTTCCCAGGTGACTCAGCGGTAAAGAATCTGCTCGCAAAGCAGGAGACCCCGGTTTGATCCCTGAATCAGAAAGATCCCCTGGAGAAGGGAATGGCAACCCACTCCAGTATTCTTGCCTGGAAAATCCCATGGACAGAGGAGCCTGGAGGGCTACAGTCCATGGGGTCACAAAGAGTTGGACACTACTGAGCACACACACACACACACACACACACACACACACACACACATACACACGCTGAACCAGTGAACGAGGTCCTTATAAGAAGAGGCAGTGAGGATACATGGAGAGACACCAGAAATGTGCACAGACAGAGCAGCCAAGAGAAGCCGCAGAAGAAACCAAACTTCTTGATTTCAGACTTCCAGCCTCCAGACCCATGAGATAATAAATCTCTATTATTTAAGCCACTTATACTGTTGTGAGTGTTTGTCTTGAGAGTGATCAAATTGCCAACGTCTGTTGTATCATTGAAAAAGCAAGAGAGTTCCAGAAAAACATCTACTTCATTGACTACACCAAAGCCTTTGACTGTGTGGATCACAACAACCTGTGAAAAATTCTTCAAGTGATGGGAATGCCAGACCATCTTACCTGCCTCTTGAGAAATCTGTATGCAGGTCAAGAAACAACAGTTAGAACTGGACATGGAACAACGGACTGGTTCCAAGTTGGGAAAGGAGTATATCAAGGCTGTATATTGCCACTCTGCTTATTTAACTTATATGCAGAGTACATCATGCAAAATGCTGGGGTGGATGAAGCACAGGCTGGAATCAAGATTGCCGGGAGAAATACCAATAACTTCAGAAACGCAAACGACACCACCGTTGTGGCAGAAAGTGAAGAACTAAAGAGCCTCTTGATGAAAGTAGAAGAGGAAAGTGAAAAAGTTGGCTTAAAACTCAACATTGAGAAATCTAAGATCATGGCATCTAGTCCCATCACTTCATGGCAAATAGATGGGGAAACAATGGAAACAGTGAGAGACTTTATTTTGAGGGGCTCCAAAATCACTGCAGATGGTGACTGCAGCCATGAAATTAAAAGATGCTTGCTCCTTGGAAGAAAAGTTATGACCAACCTAGACAACATACTAAAAAGCAGAGACATTACTTTGCCAACAAAACTCCGTTTAGTCAAAGCTGTGGCTTTTCCAGTGGTCATGTATGGATGTGAGAGCTGGACGGTGAAGAAAGCTGAGCGCTGAAGAATTGATGCTTTTAAACTGTGGTGTTGGAGAAGACTCTTGAGAGTCCCTTGGACTGCAAGGAGATCCAACCAATCCATCCTAAAGGAGATCAGTCCTGAATATTCATTGGAAGGACTGATGCTGAAGCTGAAGCTCCAGTACTTTGGCCACCTGATTCGAAGAGCTGACTCATTTGAAAAGACCCTGATGCTGGGAAAGGCTGAGGGCAGGAGGAGAAGGGGACAACAGAGGATGAGATGGTTGGATGGTATCACCAACTCAATGGACATGAGTTTGAGTAAACTCCAGGAGTTGGTGATGGACAGGGAAGCCTGGTGCGCTGCAGTCCATGCGGTAGCAAAGAGTTGGACATGACTGAGTGACTGAACTGAACTTAACACTGTCGTATTTTGTTATGGCAGCCCTATGAAACTGATTGTTGTTGTCATTTAGTTGCTCAGTTGTGTCTGACTCTGTGACCCCATGGACTATAGCCCGCTAGGTTCCTCTGTCTGGATTTTCCAGGCAAAAATACTGGAGTGAGTTGCCATTTCCTCCTCTAGGGAATCTCCGCAACCCAAGGATCAAACCTATGTCTCCTGCATTGGCAGGTGTATACACCACCTAAAGAGTAAACTGTAAGGCCATTCACACCTGTTAGAATGACTCAGAAGAAAAGAGAAAGAAGGAAAATAAGCAGACAGTTCCAAGTGTTGGGAAGGATGCAGGGCAACTGGAATTCTCATGCAATCCTGGGGGAAAAGCACAATGGTGCAGCCACTTTGTAAAACAGTTTGGCTGTTTCTTACAGAGTTAAATATACCCACGTGACCCATCCATTCTACTCTTAGGCATTTACCCAAGTTAAGCAAAACTTACATCCACATAAAACCTTGAACATAAATGTTTATAGCAGCTTGATTCACCATTACCCCCAAATGGAAATAACCCAAATGTCTTCCACCTGGTGAAAATTATGTAAGAGTCTCTGGTACATCCATACTATCGAAGGCTATGCAATAATAAGAAGGAGGGGGTGATTCGTACATGATGTCTTTGATGGATCTCAAATGCATGATGCTAAATAGAAGGGGATGGCAGAGGATGAGATAGTTGGATGGCATCTGCGACTCAATGGACATGAACTTGAGAAAATTCCAGGAGAAGGTGAAGGACAGGGAAGCCTGGTGTGCTGCAGTCCATGGGGTCAGAAAGAGTCGCACACATCTGAGAGACTGAACAACAAGAGGAAGGAGCCAGACTTAAAAGGCTACACATAATATGAGATTCCACTCACATAATATCCATTTATGTAACATATAATCATACCATATGATTCCATTTATGTAACATTGAAGAAAAGGCAAAATTAAAGAAATAGGACAGACCAGTGGTTGCCAGAAGTTGGGAATGGGGAGAGGGGTTGGTTACAAAAGAGAAACCTGAGAAAATATTTTAAGGTGTTACAACCATTCTGTATCTTCATTATGAAAGTAGCTACATGACTACACCAAAAAGATGCATTTAACTGTTTGTAAATTTTTTAAGTGAGTGAAAAGAATGTTGCAATTAAAAAACCAAGCTTGCAAAGCCAGTTGAGCTATTAAGAATGTAAGGTTGACACCAGCTCCCTTCATCTATGCGGTGCTTGAAAGTTTGCCAAGCCTTTCCTAGGCACTGTCTTTTTGATCTTCTAGAATGCTGTCAGTCAGGGCACTGAGCAAAACTGCTTCACTTTACAGATGTGGAAACAAAACAGAGGTTCAGTGACCATCTCAGGATTGGTAGCGTGGCCATCCTAACCCAGCCCCTCTCACTCAGCCCCGTTCTCTTCATCAAGGCAGACATGGCACCCCCACCTCAGACCCTGGGAGAGACATGGAAGACAGAGGGGGTGGGACTGTGCCCGGGGTGCCCTCCTCCCCTCAGGGAGGGGCTTATATGAGGCTGCTGGACCCACGGCTGTGCTCAGTCATCACAGGCTGGGTGTAGAACTGCACAGACATGGTTCATTTGGGTCTTTAAGGACTCGGGCAAGTATTGCCCGGAGCCAGGAGTTACACTTGCACAGTCACAGTTGTCTTTTAGCATGCTTTGTCTCTGTACTATTTAGCATAGGAACAATAAAGTACGTTGGTTTCAATAACAGCATTACTTATCTCATAGGATCATTGGGGAAGTTATGGAGCAAATGTGTTGAGCACAGCCTCTGCTCAGTTATTAGCTTGGATGAGGTGGGAAATAACAAGAGCCGCAGATGAGAAAGCAATCTGAATAAGATGGGCAGTTGCTCCCGTTGGTCAAAGATCGAGGATGTTTCAGAGACGTGGAATTTTCAGTTTTAACACTCAGACAACTTCCACTCCCAACCTCCCCCCAGCTCCTGGTAATTAATTAATTGCCATTCTACCTTCTGTTTCTATGAATTTCACTATTCGTGGTTCCTCATGTAAGTCGAATTATTTAGCTTTGTGGTTTTGAGACTTAGCATCATGTCTTCAAGATTCCAGCTTCCCTGGTGTCTGAGTGGTTAAGAATTTGCCTGCCAGTGCAGGAGACGTGGGTTCCATCCCTGGGTCAGGAAGATCCCCTGGAGAAGGAAATGTCAACCCGCTCCAGTATTCTTGCCTGGGAAATCCTAAGGACAGAGGAGCCTGGCTAGCTACAGTCCATGGGGTTGCAAAAGAGTCAGACATGACTTAGCAACTAAACAACAACAAACCTCAAACTTCATCCACATACCATCTGCCTATGTCAGAATTTCACTCCTTTTCAGGACTTAGTAATATTCCATTGTATGAATATACCACTTTTGTTTATCACTTCATCCCTTGATGAACACTCGGGTTGCTTCCACCTCTTGGCTGTTATGAATAATACTGCCATCAACATGGACATCCTTAAGCACCTGAAGTGTTGAACAATGTTGCAGAATAGAATGGGGGGCCGTTAGTGTGTAGGGAGTAAGGCTTCCAGAGTAGCAAAGGCAGAACCTTTGCCAGCATCCCTCTTTGCAGCCTCTGCTGAGGATGCAAAGATGGCCCTTTGGAAGTAGCCCAGCGCCTCTCAGAGACGCCTGAACTGGAAAGAAAGAAGCCCCCAGAGGATCAAGCTGCCAGGGAACCCGAGATCCTACACCCTTGGAGTAACAAGCAAAGCTCCACCTCCTGCTCTCATATCTCTCTCCTGTTCAAAGGGGAAAAAAACTGAACCTGAATGGAGAAATGCCCAGAAAAGGGGCTAAAAATCAAGCAACTGGGTTCAAAGTTAGGACTCCCCTCTTCCCCGCACCCAACCACTTACTGATCTTTGATGCTAAACTCTGGGCTGGCTCCTCCCATGCTTCCCCACCACCGCCCTCCCTCCGAGGGGTATATTACTACCTCCACCAGGCATACCCGGAAATTAAGATTGGGAGGGGTTAAGGGAGGTCATGCAGCCACAGAAAGGACAGGGGGCTGGGATTCCAGCTTGGGTTTGTCAGAAGAGCCCAGAGGCCTTTCTTCTCAGCCTCCTAAGTATGAGCCGTCAACTGCTGGGCGATCAGATCTCCAAGATTAACAAGTCAACAGGCTCTCAAGCCGCTATCTGGAGGTAAACAAGTCAGTATCACCTCCCGCTGAGGGTTTGCCAGTGACATTTTCCCTCTAGGGAGACAAAGGTGGAAATCTACACCTAATCCAGCCCAGGGCAGGGGCTCAGGTTTCTCTCCGACAGGGAGCCTTTGCTGCCAGTCCCTTGGAAATCCTGGCCCGGTGCTGTTTCCAGGAGGGTCTCCCCTTCAGCAGAGAAACCAGAGCAGAAGTCACAGAAACTCCAGATAGAGAGCCTTGGGGGACACTCGGCTTAAGCCAGGTCTGAACTATTTCCCTCTATCCTGCTTTCCAGGCATGTGGGCCCCCTGCAAGGCCCTAACTACACTGATCTTATCTCTTCCTTCGGAATTTTCCCACAGGGAGGTGGGAAAGGTCAGCAGTGTGTCCTGGGAGCCCTGGAGCAGGCTCAGTCCCTTCTACTGTAGAGGGGCCACGTCAGAGGTCGCAGAACTCACAACACACAGGTGCTCCACAGGCCCCAATGTCCTTCTAGACACAGTAGGGAGCTCTGAGTGGGGACCATGGTGCCTGGCCTTCAAGACAGCTGAAAGCCAAATTCATTGCCAGGTTATAATAAGCTCCCGTATGACAGGGTTTAAAACTGACCCAATATGGGCATGGGGAACAGGGTCAGAAACTCCATGAATGAATCCCACAAACAGAACGCTAAGTGAAAGAAGGCAGGCCCGGGAAATTACATTTATTGACAGATGGAAAAAACAGGCAAATCTAACACGTGTGATCAGAAGTCAGGAGAGTAGCCACACTTTGGGAAAGAGGGGCAGTGATTACAAACGGACAGGCAGAGGAGGCTTCTGTTGTTGTTAAGTCGCTAAGTCGTCTCCAACTCTTTGTGACCCAATGGACTGCAGCACTCCAGGCCTCCCTGTCTCCTCTTGCCTTCAATCTTTCTCAGCATCAGGGTCTTTTCCAATGAGTCAGTTCTTCACATCAGGTGGCCAAAGTACTGGAGCTTCAGCTTCAGCATCAGTCCTTCCAATGAATATTCAGGACTGATCTCCTTTAGGATGGACTGGTTGGATCTCCTTGCAGTCCAAGGGACTCTCAAGAGTCTTCTCCAACACCACAGTTCAAAAGCATCAATTCTTGGCCACTCAGCTTTCTTTATGGTCCAACTCTCACATCCATACATGACTACTGGAAGAACCATAAGAAGCTGTTTATTAAATCCTGAGAAGAAGCCAGGGTCTGCTAGGGCTACTGCTGGGGTAGTCAAGAAGGTGTCACAGGTGCCCAAGAGGGGTCAAAGCCCTGTTCCTCCTCATCAGAAGGTTTGGGGGAGAATGACTTTCTCACTGTGGGATTTCAAGGTTGTCCAAGCACTTGGGAAAACTTGAAGGAGGCACTTATTCCCAGCCCCAGATAAATGATTAAAATGAGCTAAGAGTAGAGAGTTGGGGGTGGGGGGAGACAGTTGTGGGGTGGGGCTGGTGGGCGGGCAAGAGAATGAGCAATGGAGGACCAGTAGATGTCCCAGTCCAAGACCTTGGTGCTGAGGATGAGCCAGGTGGGTGCTGGGAGGAGTCTGGAGATGCCCAAGCGCTGCGGAGGCACACAGAGGGACTGGACTGGCAGGGCCCTCACTGCCGGTGTTTGGATCTGGGCTATGTACCCATCCAGATCTCAGGTCTAGTCTAGAATGGAAGCCAATGCCTTTACCTTCCCGGCTCAAGGTGATCCAGGGGGAAAGATCCAGGTCCTTAATTGGGGACCACCTAGGCGTCCCCCATTCTCCCTAGATTTTCAGGGGCCCCTGGAAACTGACAGGACGCATCTGCCCGCTCTTCCGCCCAAAGCTTGGTCTTCAAAGGGTGAGCCCAGGACCCCAACCAAACCCACGGAAGCTGACCCACACAGTCGACCCCAAGAAGACCTCCCAATCCCCCTCCCCAACCCCCAAAGGCTGAGCCAGAGCTTCCTGGGCGCCTCCACAGGCACCTGGGCAGGCCTCCCCGGGCTGCTTGAGTATTAAGCGTTAATGATTAAATCCGGCTTCTCCATTAACCTCGCCGCCGGCCTTTGTCTCTAGCCGCCTCGGAGCCTCCTCCTTTGAAATGCCACATAAAAATGATAGATGCCCTTTCCTCCCTCGATCGGATCGACGGGTTCTGTTTCCCTTTAAAGTCTGCGTGGGCCGCACAGGGCGTGCCCCGCTTAAACTAGTGAGCGAGCGGCTGGCCTGGGCTGCGTGCTGCTGCGTCCTGACCCTCGAGATAAGAGCGCGGGGATGGGGCGAGGGGCGTAGGGCGGGCCACCGCCTCCTGCTGGCCGGCCCAATGCACTGAGGGCAGGGGAGGATTTGGAAGGACTTCTTTGGCAAGGATCACGTGGATGGAGTTAATGGCATCAACGGCAAGAAGGATGCTTCGACTTGTGCACAGGGCAAAGCTTGCAAATGAGACTTGAATGAGAAGGGATGTGAGCATAGTTTGTAAATTCCAAATTCTGTCGCCTCCACTACCCAGAGCCGGGTGCCTGGACCAGAAGCATCCGCCTCACCTGGGAACTTGTTAGAAATGTGGAATCCCCGGCGCACTGGGTCAGAATATGCACTTTGATTAGATTCCCCGGGTGACTTATGTGCATGCTAGAGTTTGAGAAGTCTGATCTACATAACCAGTGGCTCTGGTAATGGTAGTAACAATCTTGGCTGATGTGTGCTGAGTGCTTATCATGAGCCAGCATGGTTTCAAGCACCTGATATGATTGTCCTGTTTAACTCTTACAACGTGCCAGGTGTACCATTTTGCAGATGAAAAGGTTGAGGTCCAGGGAGAAACGGGTGCCTTGCCAGAGGTCACACATGTAGGGATTAGAAGCCCAGGCTGGATCAGCTTCACATACAAGCACTTTCTAGGTTAGCTTTGGCATGTATGCAGGCAACAGGCTGGGGACTGTCCTTTGGAATAACCAGGGGCCAACTCCTCCTGGTGGCTTGATGTGCACCCAGCTGAGATGGGCTAGTAGCAAGCACGCTTGATGGGCTTCTCCTGTCACCCACCTCCATCTGCTGGAGATAACCTGACACGTCTAGCCCCCACCCTCCAGCTTTTAGGAAGAAATACTGGAGCTGGATATAAGCAACTGCCACTGAACACATAGCCCCAGGTCCTCTGTGGCAACATGAAAGGGTTAAGTTAGGGCTCAGCCACTACATAAATCTGTGTTTATCTGCTGCAAAGTAAGCTATTTAGGTTTCTGATTTACAATCCTTGGTTTTCATAAAAGTCAGTCATTCCCAGTAAAAGAATGTGGTTTAGATTTATAGGATCTGCATTAGTCTTTAAAGCCCAAAGCTGGTCTATGACTCACCCTCCTAATGTTTTTGCTTTAGTCCAGAGATATTCGTGTGCAAAGAGAAAGATTCAGATCTCTGCCCTTAAAATAAGACTTTTGGGGGGAACTAATTATAATGGCGTCAATTGTACTATGCTTGTAAATTTGCCGTCCTCGGGGTCCCCTAGAGCCTGTTTTCCAGGGTTTTTATTCCTCAATAAAAGGCGCTCTGGTTTGCAGCTTGGCATATAAGACCTCCACTGGTATGAGCGAATGTTTTTTCCTACCAATGTATTAGAAATAAACAGCCCACCAGTGGGAAGGCAGAAAAAAATTTTAAGCAACGAAAATAAATCTGGAATGTTTGCATTTGGTGACTTCAATAAAATCGGTCACTTAGTCCAACAGCCCAACTGGCTACATGGAGCCAGCCCGGTATTTTTATTTTAATTTGCGTTTGTGTTCTGCCAGTGTGAAATGGGGTCAAGGCAAGACATGGTAGAAAAAGACTTTGATGTTTCCTTGAAAAATATTTTGCACTGTGACTTATAGTATTTTGTGTCCTTCTCCCCCTCCCAACCCCCGGCCCCCAACAAGCTGCATGTCTAACCCATGACCATCACACGTGATAAAATATAGCCATCATCAACAGTCTTCCTTTCAACTCTCACCCCTCCCCCGATGATGTCAGAATTCAAGGCAGAATGTCTTAACAATGCAAAGTAAAAGTGCTGATCAAGATAATCGAGTATGATTAAAGGGGATGGAGAAAACCAAACTTTTAAACTTTCTCCAAGACAAAGTCAAGGTGAGGGGCCAAAGTGCAAGGAGGGTGGGAGGGAGAAGGTCCTATGGCCCGGGCTGGCGGTCAGTTCAAATAGAACTGGGTTAGAAGGGGAAGGTTTGCCAGCCAGGTAAGAAGCAGAGAAGGATGGATTGAAAAGGATAGCAGAGAGCAATGAACCCAGAATGAAAGTGAGTTCTTCTTCATCAAATATGAGAAAGACTTGGTTATGTTTGCAAGAGCTTTAATTCTGTCTCAACACAGTCTGAGATTGTGCATGGGAGAGTGAAAGAGTCGCAAGTGTGTTCTCTCAGTCGTGAGTCAGGAGAGGTTTGCTGTGGACCTCCAAGGTGCAAGCTGAGGCCCCCCAGGACACACAGATAAATGTGATTGGCTCTTGACCTTTTCCCAGACTAGTACATGGGTATCTTCCTTAATTCATCATCACCTTCACCTCAGTGCAGGGTATGATGATAAGAAGGTCTTTTGGGGCTTTCAAAAATGAACAGAATGTGGTCCCTGCCCCCAGAGTTCAATGGCACAAAGAAGAACTAAACAGACGGCTCCAATGTGCCGTATATACAGAGACTGGGGCAGTAAAGAAATCAAGGAAGGCTTCAGGGAAGAGGTGGTGTTTCTGTGGCTCTTGAAGGCTCAATAGTAATTTGACATATAGAGTTAAGGAACACGGATAATCCAGGGAGAAAGAAAAATGAAAAAAAAAAATGTTTAGCAGTAGGAGGGTATTGGTCTGTATGGAAAGAGGCAAAAGCCTTTTGGGATGCTTCATGTCACATGTGAGGAGAGGGCATGGGCCTGGTATGGGCAAACATGGACCCCTTCTAAAGAATCTAGATCAATCCTTCAAGTACTGGAGGCATTCCCTGACCCACCAAGTCTGAGGTCTGTGGTCCTTTTGTGGCCCAAGGCACACGCAGCCTCCCTACTTATTACAGCACTTTTCACTCTCGCAATTTAGCTTCATGATTATCTCCTCCATCAGGTCATGAGCCCCAAGAGTCTTGTTCACTGTTGCAATCCCAGCCCCTAACACAATGCCCAACACAGAATAGATAGTTAGGAAACACTGGATGCAAAATAAATGAGATACAGTTTTCACAAAAATAAATTAAAGGCTTGTAGCAAGCACAGACGTCTTGGAGGCAGGCTTCGGAGAATTTGGATTTGGGGTCTAGGGTAGACTGGAATCCAGAGAACCAGTAGGCAGAGATCCTGAGAATTGGCAGGCAGCTGGGGGTACGGTCTGCTAAGGGTGGGAAATGGAACGGATAAGGGAGCCAGGATGCTGAGAAGTTTAGAAATGATAACAGAAGCATGGCAAAGGAATGAATCAATGAATGAGTTCAATCAGAGATATACTGCATTTCAAGTGTGCTGCTGCTGCTGCCGCCAAGTCGCTTCAGTCGTGCCCGACTCTGTGTGACCCCATAGATGGCAGCCCACCAGGCTCCCCCATCCCTGGGATTCTCCAGGCAAGAACACTGGAGTGGGTTGCCATTTCCTTCTCCAATGCATGAAAGTGAAAAGTGAAAGTGAAGTCTCTCAGTCGTGTCTGACTCTTAGCAACCCCATGGACTGCAGCCTACCAGGCTCCTCAATCCATGGGATTTTCCAGGCAAGAGTACTGGAGTGGGTTGCCATTGCCTTCTCCATTGAAGTGTGCTGTTGACTCCAAATAGAAGGTTTGCAGCCATCAGGTAGAAATGTAGCACAGAAACATCTGCACAGCGAGTTCCAAAAGAGACAACGCAGAGAGAAAGCCAAAATTGCAGCCTGGGAGGCTGCCTATTTTAAGGAGCTGTAACATCAGACACTAAATCTGAAATTCCCTTTTCTACGATCTCTATCTTCTCTACCTATTTTAGTTGAAATCACTTTGGACTCACAGTATATCTGCCAATTTTCCCCCTGACCTTGTGTTGATCTTAAAGCCCCATAAATCAGAGGCCTCTGTAGGCATGCACCCCCCTTCCAGCAACTTGGGAAACAGCCTGGCTGGCAGCAACATTGGACTTTGTATCGCATTGTGATGAACAGTCCCGAACAATGAACTGCCCTTCCCTCCCCCGTTTTTTTGCCTTGGCTCTTCTGCCGTCCCTGGACACAAATTATCAGCTGGGAGAGCATATATAAGCCAGTGTCTTCAGCTCACACATTGGAGCTGGCTGGGAGGATCCTTGTGTCATGAAACAAGAGCTGGGCCTCGTAGCCCGGGAGCAAGGAGACAGTGAGGCTTCCCAGGTGGCAGCAGTGGTAAAGAACCTGCCTGCCAGTGCAGGAGAACTAAGAGACACTGGTTCGATCCCTGGGTTGGGAAGATCTCCTGGAGGAGGAAACGGCAACTTCCTCCAGTATTCTTGCCTGGAAAACCCCATGGCCAGAGAAGTCTGGCGGGCTACAGTCCGTGGGGTCACAAAGGGTCGGACACGACCAAAGTAACTTCGCACAGCACAAGGTCAGAGATGACAGTGAGGGGGGAGAATGGTGGCTGGGATGGAGTGATGGGCAGGAAGTGAATGTTCTAAGCTGGGAGAGATTGGCCTGAACTTGAGCATTCATGACAGGAGGGTGCTTGTGGAGATTCTGAATGTGAGGATCAGGAAGGAGGGGTGACCGAGGGGGCAGTGCCCAGGGAACCATGTCAGCCTGCGGCTGGGACCTCCAGCTGGACAACCAGCCAGGAAGGGCCTTCGGCGGGGTACGGAGAGAGTGAGGGGAGTTCAGGGGTCCCACGTGACTAGAAGACAATACAGAGCTGAACTCTGGGCCAGTGGCGGCTTCCTAACCTCTGCCAAGCCACATCTCCAGCAGTATAGTCACTTCTTTGGGCAGGGTGTCCGGGGTCGTTTGGGAACACTGGAACACTCACCACCCCCCCAACTCCTGCCACCCCTGAAGGCCAACACGGAACAGAAGGTCCTCAGCTCCCCAGTGGAGCTGTCAGAAGCGCCTAGGGTGGCCTCAGGTAGTCCCCAGCACTGCTCAGAAAGCTCCTGGAATCTGTGCTCCACGCTCCCTGCTGTGGTCTCCATGCCACGCTCTGCTCAGCAGAGGCTGCTGAGATGAACTGACCCTCGTTGGCAGAGAATTTATTTGCATTTCTAGAAGCAGGCATGCTTTTACAGGAAGGATCCTCCCACGGGTAAACAGCAGTTGCTCTCGTAATGTGTAGAATCAGCCGAGATTTAGGGTCCAGATGTAGACATGGTGACACCTTGCTGGAATTGTCAGAGTCTGGGGCTTAGTCCTGGCGGGAGTCTTATCCACATTTAAGGTAATTTTAAACAGAGCTTTTGTACATAGAGTGTGAAACTTAACATTTAAGCGATTTTGATGTGTATGACTCGGTGGCATTCAGTGTCTCCACAGTGCTGTGCAGCTATCATCACTATCAAATTCTACAATATTTATATCGCCCCCAAAGGAAACCATTTTTCCATTAAGCAGTTCTCCCTAGTCTCACCTTCCCTGAGCCCCTTGCAACCACTGATCTGTTTTCTGTCTCTGTGGATTTGTCTATTCTGGACATTTTATATAAGTAAAATCTTACAGTATGTGGCCATTTCTGTTGGACTTCTTTCACTTAGTATAATTTTTCAAGGTTCATCCATATTGTAGCTTGTATCAGGACTTCGTTCCTTTTTATCGCCAAATAATATCCATTGAATGCCTATATCCTATTTTGTTTATCCACCTATCCATTGATGTACATTTGAATTCTTTCCACCTTTTGGTTATTGTGAATGATGTTGCTTATGAACATTCACCTGCAAGTTTTTATTTGAGCACCTGTTTTTCTGTTTTTTGGTCTATACCTAAGAATAGAATTGCTAGGTTGTGTTGTAATTCTATGTTTAACTTACTAAGGAACCGCCAAAATGTTTTATGCAATGGCTACACCGTTTTACAGGAGAAGGCATTGGCACCCCACTCCAGTATTCTTGCCTGGAAAATCCCATCGACGGAGAAGCCTGGTAGGCTGCAGTCCATGGGGTTGCTAAGAGTCGGACACGACTGAGCGACTTCACTTTCACTTTTCCCTGTCACGCACTGGAGAAGGAAATGGCAGCCCACTCCAATGTTCTTGCCTGGAGAATCCTAGGGACGGCCGAGCCTGGTGGGCTGCCGTCTGTGGGGTTGCTTTACATTACCGTTTTACATTACCACCTGTAGTGTACGAGGGTGCCACTTTCTCTACATTCTCACCAATACTTGTTGTTTTCCTTTTGTTTTGTTTATTGCCATCCTAGTGTGTGTGAGGGAGATCTCACTGTGTTTTCATTTCCATCTCCCTATTGACTAAGAAGGTTAGGTATCTTTTCATGTGCTTGTTGGTTATTTGTGTATCTTCTTTGGAGAAATGCATGTTCAAGCCCTTTGCCCATTTATAAATTATTTATTAATTGGGTTGTTTGCCTTTATTATTGAGTTGTATGCATATATCACGTACATTCTTTATATATATACATATATATATTTATAGTGTATATGTGTGTGAGCAAGAGAGAGACAGAGAAAGACTTGAAGATGCTACCACCTTGAAGATGTAGGAAGAGACCATGAGCCAAAGAATGCAGGAGGCTTCTAGAAACTGGAAGAGGCAATGAAACGAATTCTAGAGCCTGAGGAAGGAACATAGCGCAGAGAACCATTATTTTAACCAAATGAGACCGGTTTTGGACTTCTGACCTCAAGAACTGCAAGATAGTAAATTTGTGTTAGGATTCAAGCCACGGAATTTGTGGTAACCAGACCACCTGACCTGCCTCTTGAGAAATCTGTATGCAGGTCAGGAAGCAATAGTTAGAACTGGACATGGAACAATAGACTGGTTCCAAATAGGAAAAGGAGTATGTCAAGGCTATATATTGTCACCCTGCTTATTTAACTTATATGCAGAGTACATCATGAGAAACGCTGGGCTGGAGGAAGCACAAGCTGGAATCAAGATTGCCGGGAGAAATATCAATAACCTCAGATATGCAGATGACACCACCCTTATGGCAGAAAGTGAAGAAGAACTAAAGAGCCTCTTGATGAAAGTGAAAGAGGAGAGTGAAAAAGTTGGCTTAAAGCTCAACATTCAGAAAACCAAAATCATGACATCTAGTCCCATCACTTCATGGGAAATAGGTGGGGAAACAGTGGAAACAGTGGCTGACTTTATTTTTCTGGGCTCCAAAATCACTGCAGATGGTAATTGCAGCCATGAAATTAAAAGACACTTTCTCCTTGAAAGGAAAGTTATGACCAACCTAGACAGCATGTTAAAAAGCTGAGGCATTACTTTGCCAAAAAAGGTCCGTCAAGTCAAGGCTATGGTTTTTCCAGTAGTCATGTATGGATGTGAAAGTTGGACTATAAGGAAAGTTGAGCACTGAAGAATTGATGCTTTTGAACTGTGGTGTTGGAGAAGACTCTTGAGAGTCCTTGGACTGCAAGGAGATCCAACCAGTCCATCCTAAAGGAGATCAGTCCTGGGTGTTCATTGGAAGGACTGATGTTGAAGCTGAAACTCCAATACTTTGACCACCCAATGTGAAGAGCTGACTCATTGGAAAAGACCCTGATGCTGGGAAAGATTGAGAGCAGGAGAAGAAGGGAACGACAGAGGATGAGATGGTTGGGTGGCATCACCGACTCAATAGACATGAGTTTGGGTGGACTCTGGAAGTTGGTGATGGACAGGGAGGCCTGGTGTGCTGCGGTTCATGGGGTTGCAAAGAGTCAGACACGACTGAGCGACTGAACTGAGCTGATTACAGCATTGTGTGTATCTAAGCTGCTTCAGTCCTGTCCAACTCTTTTTAACCCCATGGACTCTAGCCCACCAGGCTCCTCTGTCCATGGGATTTTCCAGGTAAGAGTACTGGAAGGGGTTGCCATTTCCTTCTCCAGGGAATCTTCCCAACCCAGGGATTGGATCTGAGGCTCTTATGCCTCCTGCATCAGCAGGTGGGTTCTTTACCACTAGCACCACCTGGGGAAGCCCAGTTACAGTCCTAACGGGAACCTAACACAGGAGGAGCAGGTGGAAGATCCCCTAACTCCTTCTGCATGGGGAAACCTGGGGTTACAGATCTGAGAAGAACTTTGTGTGACCACATTTGCTCTCTCTAGGAAGACCACCTTTCAGAAATCCCAAGTTTCTCTAGATGGGGCGGTATCATAATTGCCTTGTGATTTACTGTCCAGGATTTACTCAGAGAAGTAGAATCAGGGATTTACTGTAAGAACTGAGTGTTACCCAATACTGGAAGCTGGTAGGACATTCTAGGAAAGGCTGTTGCCTCTGGCGTTGAGTCTGAAGTTGATTAGGTTTGCAAAGCAGCAGTGACGAAAAGAAGGCTGCTGTGAAGCAGAGGAGGGCAAGGGTCAGCTGGGATCTGCCTGGGAGCTGGAACCCAAACCTATCTCCCGTGCAACCTTGATGACGTAGGTGACCTGCTGGAGAAACCGTGTCCTGTACCATAGAAGTCATAGGCGCCTGGCCCAGGACTTGGAGAAGTTGAAGCAGGAGACCTAGCAGAGCTGCTGAAGCCTCTGGTACCTGTGCTGCTGTGAGTGTCAACAAAGTGAGTCAGCAAATCAGTGCCACAAACATGGGCTGCCACCGTTCCCTAGACTGACCTTCAGAGCCTGAAATGGCTGCTGCACCACATACGCTTTGCCGTAGCTATTTCATTCTCTGAAGGTCAGTCTAGGGAAGGGTGGCAGCTCATCCGTACACTGGTATATCCATACAATGGAATACTGCTGCTGCTGCTGCTGCGAAGTCACTTCAGTCGTGTCTGACTCTGTGCGACCCCATAGACGGCAGCCCACCAGGCTCCCCCATCCCTGGGATTCTCCAGGCAAGAACACTGGAGTGGGTTGCCATTTCCTTCTCCAATGCATGAAAGTGAAAAGTGAAAGTGAAGTCACTCAGTCATGTCCGACTCTTCACGACCCCATGGATTGCAGCCCACCAGGCTCCTCCGTCCATGGGATTTTCCAGGCAAGAGCACTGGAGTAGGGTGCCATCACAATGGAATACTACTCAGGCACAAAAAAGAAGTACTGACATACTACAACATGGATGAACCTTGAAAACATTATTGTAAATGAAAGAACTAGTCTCCTATTGTATGATTCCATTGATACGAAAATTTAAAATAGGCAAATGCATAGAGATAGAAAGCAGATTAGAGATTTCTAAGAGCTGCTGCCGCTGCCCAGACACTTCAGTCGTGTTCAGCTCTTGTGAACCCATGGACAGTAACCCACCAGGCTCCTCTGTCCATGGGATTTCCCAGGCAAGAATACTGGAGTGGGTTGCCATGCCCTCCTCCGGGGGCTCTTCCCAACCCAGTGATCGAACCCAGGTCTCCTGCGTCTCCTGCATTGCAGCAGGATTCTTTTTACCACTGAGCCTCTGGGGAAGCCCTTCTTAGGGCTGAAGGGTTAAGAACAAAGGGAGAGTGACTGCTAATGGACCTAGAGTTTCTCTTTTGGTGTAATAACAATGTTCTGAAATTGTAGTAATGACTGCACAACTCTGTGAATGTACCAGAAACCACTGAACTGTAGGTACGAAGTATTTAATCACATTGCATGATATGTGTATTACATTTCAATAGAGCTGTTAAAAAATCATGCCACTAGTAAAGAGTAAAGCACATAGTCCTGCTAGGGTTTGTTTTTTTTTAACTCCAAAGCCATCTCCCTCCTTAGTATTAGCAGATCCTCAACCTCACAAGGTAAAAGAATCACATAATGAGTTTGTGAAACATACAGATTCCCTGGTCCCCTTCCTAGAGTCCAGTTCAGTAAAGGTGGTGAGGTTCAGGGAATCTCTGTGCTCCACAAAATCCACGTGAGTTGAGTGCAGGTGGTCCCCTGCTTGATATAGTGAGGGCGTCAGCATCTCAGGGCCAAACATGGCTCCCAATAGCCAATAAGATTAGAGAAAGTGGAACTTACAGAGGTCAGGGTTTTTAGTGGTTTTTTTGTTTGTTCGTTTTGTTTTCCAGAGGCTGGGTAGACATAAAGGAGGGAAGGAAAAAGAGAGGGACGTGAATGCTCACAGACCAGGAGATTGTATTGGAAGGAGATACTGAGTCAAAGGGCTTCCCAGGTGGCACTAGTGGTAAAGAACCCGCCTGCTAATGAAGGAGACGTAAGAGATGCAGGTTTGATCCCTGGGTCGGGAAGATCCCATGGAGGAGGGCATGGGGACCCGCTCCAGTATTCTTGCCTGGAGAATCCCATGGACAGAGGAGCCTGGAGGGCTACAGTCCATGGGGTCGCGAAGAGTCGGACAAAACTGAAACGATTTAGCACACACGCACGCACTTAGTCAGAAACCCATCTGAGGGAAGGCATACCAGAGAAGAAAAGAATGTCAACAGCATGTGGAAATTACTCCAAAGAGGAGAGAGAAAGCAAATACTCACACACTAGCCGAGTTGACCACCTGCCTGAGGCTTTTAGGAGACTGGCTTCAAATTCAAGTATAATCCTTGAGAGAAAGAGAATTTCAGTGAACTTGAGGGAACGTCAGTTCTCTGGGGCTTCTTTTTGAAGGACTAATCTGAACAAGTTTGGAAAGCGCCCAGCAGTGGAGGTTAAATTTCAATCTTTTTCTGCTCTTACGTCTCTGCTCTCTTTACCTCTGCCTTGAAGTGGAAATGATTGATGCCTAAGTAACTTCGACTAGTGAGTAATGTTTACTCAGACTGCAGGGGAGCAAGATAGGGCTTAAAAATGAGGTGGACATTTTTCCTTTGAATGGCTCAAGTTGAGCCTTTGAAAGTCAAGTGTATTCCCAATTGCTCAGTAGAATAAAGAGCGAGGGGCCAGCGGGCGAAAGGTCTCCTGCAAATGATCAATGTACAGTAGTTAAGTGGAACTCAAATAGTCTCAGAAAGCCACCTGAGTTGAGGCCCCAGATGATAAATATTGACTCGTTTGGGGGAATATCTTAGGTCTTGTGGTGAGCCCTTTTGACCCAGGAACTGGAGGGCTTTGTAAATAAGCTTGTAAAGTTCTGAGGAAAGAGACAAGTCATGTTCCCATATTCTAAACTCTCTCTAGATAACGCCCGTGCCCCCTCAGAGGTGAGGGAGCCTGGCAAGGAAAGAGGACCTCCCCCGACACCAGTGATGGGGTGATTGCCGCTAGAGAGTCCAGGCTCTTCTATGTGTGAGCTGCTTCCTCCCAGTTGGTGCACGTTGACTTGTAGAAGTCAAGAGAGCTCAGACCAATCCAAAACACACCCAATGGTTAGGCTGGGTACACTGTGATTCAGTCTGAAAATACACAAGCAAAAGCAGGGGAGAGTAATTATTTTATTTGTCTTCATTTGCAAGGGTATTCTAACAGTCGACTTGGTCATCTTTGAAACTATGGATTGAAGATGGGGCAAGGGGCCTACACTCTCCTGGGAAGTGAAGTTATAATTTCTGGGCTCTGAGTGATAGCTGGGTGAGGAAACAGCCCTCTCCTCTCCTTCTATGGCGTGAGGTTGCAAGAAGAGTTGGGGGTCTCTATACATACTCTCTCCCACCCACCCTCCAATTGTCTCTGGGTTTGGAGGGGAAGAAAGTGGCAATCTATACTGAGAGGCTAACAAGTTCATTGCCACCATTCCCATCACACTGTGACCAGCTGGTGCTCAGTCCTAATGTGAAAGGGAAGGAGGGGTGAAGGAGACTGTCCAGAGCTTCTAAAGGGGGCTTCAGGCTTGGTTTATTTAGATGGAGCCGAGTGGGTGGGAATGACTCCAGACCCATGAGTTGGCTTGTACTTCTGGCTGTTATACAGCAAGAAATCTCAACTCCAGAACTCTTCCATCTTTAACTCCTTCATATTTTAAGCATTTATATTTTTATTCCCTACTCTACTCCTTTTAAATTTTTTAATAAAGTTATCTTTGAAAAATCTCAATCATTCCCTTCGAGTTAAGCAACAGGAGAATTTTCCCCTTGCTTGAGCATATGGCACCAGCAGAAAACAAGAGAGATATAGTACCATATCTCTCTCTGGTATCATACTACCATGTGCAAAGACAATTTATAATGGACAGGGGTCAAGTGTCAAATGATAGGTTCATTCTTCATGATTACTGATCATAAAGTTGGGGAAAAGCTTTATATGTTGCTGTAAAAATTTGATGTTATGTGACTTGCTTAACCTTTGTTGACAAAGGTCCATCTAGTCAAGGCTATGGTTTTTCCAGTGGTCATTTATGGATGTGAGAGTTGAACTATAAAGAAAGCTGAGCGCCAGAGAATCGATGCTTTTGAACTGTGGTGTTGGAGAAGGCTCTTGAGAGTCCCTTGGACTGCAAGGAGATCCAACCAGTCCATCCTAAAGGAGATCAGTCCTGGGTGTTCATTGGAAGGACTGTTGTTGAAGCTGAAACTCCAATACTTTGGCCACGATGAAAAGAGCTGACTTGTTTGAAAAGACCCTGATGCTGGGAAAGATTGAGGGTAGGAGGAGAAGGGAACCACAGAGGATGAGATGGTTGGATGGCATCACTGACTCAATGGACATGAGTGAGTAAATTCCGGGAGTTGGTGATGGACAGGGAGGCCTGGTGTGCTGCGGTTCATGGGGTCCCAAAGAGCTGGACATGACTGAGTGACTGAACTGAACTGACTTTCTTAACACCAGGGGCTTCCCTGGTGGCTCAGATGGTAAAGCGTCTGCCTGCAATGTGGGAGACCTGAGTTTGATCCCTGGGTCAGGAAGATCCCCTGGGGAAGGAAATGGCACCCCACTCCAGTACTCTTGCCTGAAAAATTCCATGGGCTGAGGAGCCCGGTGGGCTACAGTCCACGGGGGCGCAAAGAGTCGGACACGACTGAGCAACTTCACTTCTTCAATTTTGACTTTCTTAAGATCACACAGCTTGTAGGCGGCAGAACCATGATCTCCATTTGGGAGAAAGGAAAGATGGATGTGTTCTGAGACATCCAGTAAAGATGTCTGTATTTGTCAGAGTTTATTAAACTCTGCAACAACAAAGATCCTCAAATCTGATTGGCTTACGGCAACAAGAGCTTCAATCTCATTCATGTTGAGAACTGCGAGGTGGCCACTCTGGTTCCACTCCCTGTGCCTTTTCATTCTGGGACATGTCCTGAGAGGGAACAACTATAGTTGGGATATTGTGTTCTTTTGGCAAAGGGAAAAGAACACGAGACCAAGTCAAGCCACGTAACTACCCTTAATGCTACTTAGACGTGGCTTCTGTCACACCCATTCACATTCCTTTGGCCAAAGCAAGTCACACCGCCAAACCTGGAGGCAGGGCAGGGAAGAATCCCCTGCAGTCAGTCACATGCCAATGAATGGGAATGTTTGGTTCTCCTACAGGGAAGGGCAGTAGATGGGAATGTTAATATCATCAACCATAGCTTCCAGAAGGCAAAGTAGTTGCTTACAATCTGTAAGCCTTGGACTACTGGCAACCATTCCTTCATTTAACAGGTTTCTACTAAACATCCCCTAAATGCCCAGGCACTCGAGAGCAAAAACAAGTAAGTTTTCTGTCTTCGTGGAGTTTACAGTTGAGAGAGAAAGACCGAGATTAATTATAGAAGAACATAAATCACGGTGGAATTCTAAGAAACGTCATAGAGGAGAGGTATGTGGTGTCGTGTGTGTATATAGACCTAGTCAGGGGATCCAAGAACCCAGAACCATGTGTGCCAACCCACAGAGAGAACCTGACTTCCTTGGCTCCATTGTGATGAGTGCTGACCTGGTGGTAGCAATGCGTTCCCCTGTGACACCACTTTCTATCAGTTACAGGGTGCCCATGAAGCTGCTACAAGGATGTGAGACTAACCAACCCTACAGAAGGACAGAAGGGACCTTGGACTTTATGGAAAGAAAAAATGAGGCCTATGGCTAGAGGGTCAAGATGGGTGATTATCCCAAGAGGAGGCTGCTAAGATGCAGTGGTGACGAGGCAGGGAGTTACAAGAATGCAGGTTCACCTTTACCATCCAGGAGCCCGTCCCTGGATGGGCGTCAGTTTGCTCATCTATGGGGGCAATAATGCCCTTCAGATTCACATGACTATGACTGGAGATGGAATAAAGGTTCCCCCCAGTTCACTTCAGTCACTCAGTCTCTTCTTGCAACCCCATGGACTGCAGCAAGCCAGGTTTCCCTGTCCATTACCAACTCCTGGAGCTTACTCAAACTCATATCCATCACGTCGGTGGTGCCATCCAACCATCTCATCCTCTGTTGTCCCTTTCTCCTCCTGCCCTCAATCCTTCCCAGCATCAGGGTCATTTCAAATGAGTCAGTTCTTCGCATGAGGTGGCCAAAGTATTGGAGTTTCAGCTTCAACATCAGTCCTTCCAATGAACAGCTGGGACTGATCTCCTTTAGGATGGACTGGTTGGATCTCCTTGCAGTCCAAGGGACTCTCAAGAGTCTTCTCCAACACCACAGTTCAAAAGCATCAATTCTTTAGCGCTCAGCTTTTCTTATAGTCCCTGGCCAAAGATTAAGTTACAGATCTTCAGCTGGGAAGATTCTCCTGGTGAGTCCAACGTAATCACTGGGTTCTTAGATGAGGGAGAGAGAACAGAAAGAGGCAGAGGAGGAGACATGAGACAAACAGAGATGAGACAGATTCAAGGAAGGGACCACAAGCCAAGAAATGTAGGTGCCACAAGAATTCAAAAAAGGAAAGAATGGATTCCCGGCAAAGCCTGTAGAAGGAGTACAGCCCCAGGACCTCCTTGGTTTTAGCCTCACAAGCTGGTGTTGGATGACTGAACTCCAGGACAGAAAGGTAAGAAGTTTGTGTTGTTTCAGGCACATTCACTACATTTGTGTTGATTGGTTACATCATCAATAGAAACTAGTACACGGGTTAAAATAAAATCATAGATGTTCCAGTTCTTTGAAAAGGGCTTCCTACATGGAAATCAGAAGTGTTTGGGCAGCCGGGAGATGTGGAGGGGCGGAGCAGGCCTCTGGATTGGTCAGACTCACCCTCCTTATTGATTCTGGCCCTCTCTAGGCGGATAAAACTCCCAAACAGCTGTATGCATCATCCTTCCTGCACCCACAGAGGCATGTACTACTGAAGCCACCCCACCCCCGGCCAAAACTAGGAGCCCCCCTTTCCCTTTCCACCAGCTCTGGAATCTCTGGCAGTTATCAACCTTGGTGTCACGCTAAAATCTTCTGTAGAGCTTTGAAAATATTGTTGAGAGTGGTGTCCACCTTCAGAGGATCAGATGGGCTCGGTCTGCAGTGTGGCTCAGGCCTCAGCATTTTTGAAACACTCTCGCAGAAGCATCCGGTGTGCAGCCGGAGCTGGGAGCGGCTAGCCAAGAGGGGCCACCGCGCGGGTCCATGGGAGAGCGGTACCCCCCTCACTCACAGGGATGCTGGTGTCCAATTTCTCCCAGGCCCCGCAGCCTGCCTGGCATCAGCTTTGCCCACTAAGCCAGCTCCTCCCAGACAGGCAGGCTCAACCATAAATTTTAATTCAAAACTTTTCCTTTTCATTATTTTCAAAGGCTCAAGGTCCTACACGAGATGAAAAACTTTTCTCACGCTGAAACCTGCAGGAAAGAAGAGAACTTCTCTGCAAGTTCCCCTTTGACAAAATGCGTCGTATTTCAGCAGCCCCAACCCCTGTACACACACACACACACGCTCACATGTTAAACTGGTTATTCTTTGCATCTGTGGATACTGTTCTATCCAAGTGCGAGACCACTGACTTCGCTCTGCTAAACTCTTTGTGTGGCGGCTCCTTCTCTGGGGCCAAATGGAAAGAAAATCCAGATAATCGTGGATAATGTAAGTGCTGACAGGTCCGGGCGCACAGCTCCACCTGTACGGGCTGCCTCCTCACTGAGACCCACAAACGTGCCCCAGCACGAGGAGCCGCGGCTCATCGTTGGCGTGAGCTCACCTGCATTCCCGGATTGTTTTGTTTCTTGGCTCTGCACCCGCCCGACGCCCTGTGCCTGAGACTGACTGAGCCCCTTCTGGCTGGCCTCCTGCCTGGAGCCTTGAAAATCTGAAAACCCGAGGCTGAAGCCTTGCTTAGCACCTGGAGGGCAGTCCTGGTCCTGCTCTTGCCCTAGCCCCCCTGGCCTGAGCCTGGGAGTGGAGGGTCCATCCTTGAGATCACGTGGCCCCAGGCAGTGAGCACTTGGTCTGGGAGCCCTCGGAAAGATGCAGGGCCCTGGCGAACTGGAGAAGCCGGATCCAGTGGGTTCGGTGTGGGCCTGAGGTGCTATATTTCTCACAAGCTCCCACAGGAGGCCGATGAGGCTGGTACCTGGACCACACCTCGAGTAGAAAGGCCTGGGGGTTTCCGATGGGATTTTCGTCTAGGACCAAACCCAGCTGGAGCTTTAACGGAAACATCGCTTGCTTATAGGCAGACAAGCTCCAAAGGGAGCCATGGGGGACGCCTGAAGGTCAGCACAGCAGGGTGACCCGTTTATGCTTGTGGCTGTCAAGCTGTGATGCTGCTGCCCCCAGGCAACCAGTGGAAGAGGTCTCCCGTCTCTCTCCCTTCCAGCCTGTACCCTACAGCCCAGAAGCTGAGACAGTATCCCCTTGTTAGATTCCTTGTGTAGCTCCCTGAGACTAGGCGAGACCTTCCCAAAGTCTGGGGCAGCACGTTGGGTCTCTCCCTGGGGTCTCAACCCACCTCTCCAGCCTGAGCCTGCTGCTCCACATCCCTGTCCCTGACCCCTGATCCCTATCCTCTCTCAGGCTGGGACCCAGGACACCCCATCCTGGTCAGAGGCTGAGCTCATAGCTACCTCCCCTGTGTGGTCTCCCCACCTTGTGCTAGAATGATCCCTGTATCCCAGGCCTTGAAACACCTTGTTCAGACCCCTCCTCTGCAGCTTTCCTTGTTGTGCTATAATTGTCTTCCCTGCCAGCCTCTGAGCACCTTAAAAATAGCGCCTGCCAGGCATGCCGGTCAGTCGCAGGCAATCAATGCCTGTTTAAAATATAAATAGGGCGAGCTGGCTTCCCCCTGTGCACAGAACAAATCTTTCCCTAACAATATAACAAAAATGCAGCCCAGTTCAGAGCCCAGGAGGAATAAAGGACATTCTCAGTAGGGATCACAAGCAGGGCAGAGAAGAACTGCTCTGAGATAAGAGGAGACAGATGAAAAGTTATCTCTCGCTCTGACACTCCCCCTTAATCTTCTTTCCTAAAGAAAAAGCCCCTGGTCTGCAACACGGGCCTCCTCGGAACCAGCAGGTGTATGGAAACCTCGTGGTGTGCGCCTTGAGGATCCCTTTGACAAAGAAGTCCATCCCCCTGAGGGGAGGGTCGGTTCCGATCCAAGGCACCCGCCAAGGCCAAGGGGCTCTTGTCTCTGAGGCCTCAGGCTCTCAGTGATGAGATAGGCTCAAATGGCAAGCCAGTCCAGTATTCTTGCCTGGAGAATCCCAAAGACAGAGGAGCCTGGCAGGCTGCAGTCCCCGGGGTCGCAAAGAGTCAGACATGACTGAGCACACACGCAGGCTCACGGCTTTTCCATCTCTTCTTTCTTTCCAGGGAGGGGTAGGTCTTTGTTAAGAACTTTGTAGAGCTCCCAGGGAACTCGCTTTGGGGGAAGCTATTCCAGGAAAATACAGGAGATGAAAGAGACACGGGTTCGATCCCTGGGTTGGGAAGATCCCCTGGAGTAGGAAATAATGGCAACCCACGCCAGTATTCTTGCCTGAAAAATTCCGTGGGGTTGCAAAGAGTCAGACACGAGTGCGCGCGCGCGTGCACACACACACACACACATATTTCTTATTATGTCAAACATTAAAATACATTCCTGGCTAATATTCAAACACATTTTCATTTAAGTATTTGAGTGGCAGTTGACTTTTAGATGCAGCATTATGTTTTGTAGACATTAAATTTTAGTTTTGTTTTTCACTCCCTCTCTTGCAGGGAGGGGACGTGACTTAAACCTTTCTGTACAGTCTGGGTCCTAAGCAAGCCCCGTGCCTCTGGGGCCCTGGCAGACTCGCCTGGCTGGGCTGTGGGCCTTGGGAGAGAGGAGTAGGAAGCAGGGAGACATCACTTTTCTCTTCTCCCATTATCTTCTTGGACAAGCATCAGTGTCCAGCTCACGGTGTCTCTCTTCTGCCTTCAAGCAGGATTCTTCCTCCAAGTTCTCTCCTTAGCAGGAGCAAGGGGAGTGAGCTCCCTGTCGAACAGAGTAATTTTCCTTGAGCCAGGAACTCAGTGACAGCCCACTCCTTAAGCCACCTAAGTCATGAGGACCCAGAAGTCAACTTACGGGTTTCTATTTTTCTTTGAGAGGTACAATCTCCAGGTATGATTGTACAGTTACTTCTCTTTGATGTTGCCTGGCCCAGGGCCGCTTCTAGTGGCCTGACTCCTGCTGAAACAGCACTTCTGTGGCCCAAGGGCCGCTGCGGCACTCATCTCCGGCCCCCCTACCCTCCCTACTCTACATTTTTTCTAACTATGAGTCCCTTTAACCCCAGTTGTCTTCACTGCCCTCCCTGCCAGACGCCCCCCCACCCCCGGAAACACACCTGCAGCCCGAAGCCTCCTGACCTGGGCCGGGCCAGGCAGGTGTGCTCTCCACATTCCACTCCACGCTGCGCCTCGCCTCCAGGCTGGCTCAGACAAGCACCCCTCCCAGCTCCGGATGCACCCACAGAGGCCTTTCCCGCTCCGCGCCTGGGCCTAATTGCAGTGAAGCCTGGATGCGAGCGTCAGGAGGGACCGACCAGAGCAGGTGAACGAACAAGCCAGGACGCTCCTGCTCTGAATTCTTCACCAGTCGGGATGCCCCAGGCGTGAGGCCCAGAAGCAGAGACAGTGAGGGGGACAGGAGCTAATTAAGCTGTAAGCCAGCCCCCAGAGTCCTCGTTCATTTGTAATTATGCTCTCTGATCTCAGAAGCAGCCTGGGGCGCTCTGGGAGGGTGAGGAGGAGAAGGGGAAGCAGATGATTGAGAAGCTGATCAGGTCTTTTAGAATGGCTTTTCATGAAACTGACATGTACACCCTTCTCGGAGACTCCAGCTCCCTGAAAAGAACCAAAAACCGGGCCTAATTCTACCACGTGATCTGAGGAGCTCCAATCGGCTGGCCCCAGGGGGTGCTGACTTGTTTTATATAGGTCAGGGGACCCCTGTGTGGTGTAATTTTGGAAGCCCTGCCTTGCTCCTCCCCACAGAAATACCCTGGTTCAGCTCACTGAGGCTGGCAATCCAGTCGTGCAAGCACTCTAGTGCTTTGGCATCGCAAACATCCAAACTCTGAGCTTGCTCTCACAGACAGTGACTCCAGTGGGCAGGAGGCGCACCTAGTCTCTATGAGGGGACCTGACTGCCGTGTACCCCAACCCGTATTTTTTGTAAACTGTCAGCAAATCAAAATATGATCTAATTTTTAGACCTAATTTTTCCAATGGGTAAACTGAGGACCAGAAAGAGCTAATGACTTAATTAAAGGTCAAGGAGACAGAATGTAGCAGAGCGGGCCCAGTACCCAAGTCCGCTGGCCTCCAGTCAAGTGAACTCTGCAGTTCATAAGAAGTGGAGTATAAAGAACAAGCTAGAAAGCTAATGACTGGCCAAGCATCACTGCAGAGGCTGGTACTGGGTGGGGAAGGGCGCCTGCAGAAAGGGTTGGAGCCTGAACTTGGTCCCCGTTATCACCTTTGGTTACTTTTTGATTTGTTGACTGTTAGAAAAATCCAGGTTGAGAACACAGCCATGCTCCAAAGGATAAATTGCAAGCAGAAGCTCTTGAGCCGATGCTCCTACATCTGTTAAGCTCATCCCGTGTACTAACGGGTCCTGCTGACAGCTGACTCGGGTCTGGGCCCCTGAGCACAGGCTCCCCCAGACCCTGCTGCTCCCCAGACAGCCCTACAGAACCAAATAGCAGCAGCTCATCTTCGTGTGTCTTTGAAGAAAACCAGATAATACTGGGCTCAGCCTAGTTTAGGCAGTGGCTATTTCTTTTAAAAACAAAGAAGGAGACAGACAAAATTCCTGCCTGAATCCGTTTGCCCTGGCTCTGTGGCCAAGCCCCAGGAATTCTGCCCTGGCGGGGAAGACTCCGGCCTCAGCACTTTTCTGAGCAGACTTGGGGACTTGGGCCAGAGTCTCCGCCCCTGACTCTGGTTCCCAGAGTGGCAGCAAGGCATGTCAGAGGGAGCTGGCCTTCCAGAGCCTTCCAGATCTGTGGAATGAAGCTAGGGAATCTTGAGACTTTTTCTATTTTTGTTACAAATTATAAACAAAACTTGTTTCATAGAGTTTTAATAAAGATTCCAGAGGTAAGGAACTTAGCCCAGTACCAGGCAGAGAGTAAGCACCCCCAAAATGGTCATTATGAAAATAATACATTTCTAGTGATAAAAGTAGCTGTCTCATTTAAACAAATTTAGAAAATACTGAGATGTACGAGGAACAAAATGAAATTTATTTACAATCCAAATTCAAATACATGGGACCTTATGGATATATATCCTTCCAGAGTTTTTTCATAAACTCAATATATCTGGATTATAAACTGGATTATAATATAATAAACTATATTATAAAGCTGGGTTTAGAAAAAGCAGAGGAACCAGAGGTCAAATTGCCAACATTCACTGAATCTTAGAGAAAGCAAGAGAATTCCAGAAAAACATCAACTTATGCTTCATTGACTACAAGAAAGCCTTTGACTGTGTGGATCATAATAAATTGGGGGAAATTCTTAAAGAGATGGAAATATCAGACCACCTTACCTGTCTCCTGAGAAACCTGTATGCAGGTCAAGAAGCAACAGTTAGGACCTTATATGGAAAAACTGACTTGTTCAAAACTGGGAAAGGAGTGTGACAAAGTTGTACAACTCTGGTGCTAGAGAAGACTCTTGAGAGTCCCTTGGACTACGAGGAGATCAAACCAGTCAATCCTAGGGGAAGTCAACCCTGAATATTTATTGGAAGGACTCACGCTGAAGCTGAAACTCCAGTACTTGGGTCACCCGATGCGAAGGGCCAACTCATTGGAAAAGACCTTGATGCAGGGAAAGATCGAAGGCAGGAGGAGAAGGGAGTGACAGAGGATAAAATGGTTGGACGGCATCATCGACTCAATGGAATGGACATGACTTTGAGCAAACTCCAGGAGATAGTGAAGGACAGGGAACACTGGTGTGCTACAGTCCATGGGGTTGCAAAGAGTTGGACAAAACTCAGTGACTGACCAACAACAAATAAACTGGATATGTCTGTCTCACACAGCATAAATGCAATGTATTTATTCACAGAAAAACTTTATTCATAAACATGGTTATATGTATTGTTTGACTATACTTTCACTTTACAGCATTTCATGAGCTTCTTTTCATATTAATATTAACAAATATTCATTTAATCATTATTCAGAACCACACAGTAGTCCATTATATCATAGACAACTCTTCAGGGAGCATCTTTGCACACAGAGATTCACTCACTTCTGGATAATTCTGAGAAGTTAAAGAGCTTAGGGCCACATGACCCAGCTTCTCTCTAGAATGAGTGGACCAGTTTTATCCTGAAACCCTTTCAGGTACTAACAATACATTGACACCAGTCTCTCCTCATTATTCCTGGATTCCATGTTTGCAAATTCTCAACAAGTATTCCCCAAAGAGTTCCAGAAGTCTCTATGGAAAATAGGATTCAAATGTTGGATATTAAACTTCTAATGCCCCTGGTATACATAATAAGCATTCATTAAATACAGCATGTGTTGAATAAGTGGGGGGAAGAGTCAGAGTTGGTTATACAATTTGGACCACAACGCAGCATAATGAACTCTTCTGCTTCCTCCTTTGGAACCGGGGTGCTCCCCTACCCCACCGCGTTTGGGTGGCTCTCTACGGGCATTTCTCTGAGGTGCAAGCGCCCACCTTACATGTCCCCTTGCAATGCAAGGTCCAGATCACACCCTTGATCCTTCGTCACCCCTGAATCACCAAGCACAGTGGGAGTTTAGCATGGATGATCCCATGTCCTCAAACGAAAAAGTCAGAAACAAGGATGTTATCTAATTTATAAATCTACTTATGGGGAAGAAGAAAAACACTTGCAAAAAAATAATATTTTGTGACACGTGAAGATTATACAGCACTCAAATTTCAGTGTCCATAAATAATGTCGTTGGAACCTAGCCACACCCATTTGTTCCTGATCGTTGTTGGCTGATTTTGTGACCCTGCGGTCGCATGGAGTAGTTACAACAGAGACTGCACAGCCCACAAAGCCTAAAATATTTACTCTCTGGCGCTTTACAGAAAAGTTTGCCAACTGCTGGCCTGGAGGTAGGAAAGGATATTCAGTCACAACGGACTAAGTATCACGGAGACAGTCGGAGTGCAAACATCCTACTGTTGAAAGCTGATTCTCAAACTCCTTGGCCTCAGAACCCTCTTTAACACTGGAAATCACTGAAGGGCTTCCCTGGTGGCTCAGTGGTAAAGAATTTGCCTTCGAGGGCAAGAGACACGAGTTCATTCCCTGGTCCAGGAAGATTCCATAGGCTGCAGAGCAACTAAGCCCATGCACCACAACTACTGAGCCCAAGCTCTACAGCCTGGGAAATGCAATCACTGAGCCCTCGGGCTGCAACTACTGAAGCCCATGAGCCTAGGGCCTGTGCTCCTCAAAAAGGAAGCCACTGTAATGAGAAGACTGGGCACTGAAACTAGAGTAGCCCCTGCTCGCCACAACTACAGGCGAGCCAGCGCCACATTGAAGACCCAGCACAGCCAAAATAAATACATAAAATTATAAAGAAACAAAAAAGAAAATCATTCAAGACCCCAGAGAGCTTTTGTTGGCTGTGAGTTGCATCTATTGATATTTGCCATACTTGAAATTAAAACTGTGAAACATTTAAAGCATTTATGTATTAGTTCTTTTAAAATAACTCCACTCATCTTCCCACCAGCAGCCTAGCTTTTCCTGCCTGGGGGCCCATGAGGATTCCTGCTTAAATAAAACCACTAGGCCAGCCTTTTGTGAGCCAGCTCATGAGCTGGTTCTTTTGTTGTATGCTGCTGCTGCTGCTAAGTCGCTTCAGTCATGTCCGACTCTGTGCTACCCCATAGACGGCAGCCCACCAGGCTCCCTCATTCCTGGGATTCTCCAGGCAAGAACACTGGAGTGGGTTGCCATTTCCTTCTCCAATGCATGAAAGAGAAAAGTGAAAGTGAAGTCGCTCAGTCACGTCCGACTCTTCACAACCCCATGGACTGCAGCCCACCAGGCTCCTCCGTCCATGGGATTTTCCAGGCAAGAGTACTGAAGTGAGTTGCCATTTCCTTCTCCACTTTTGTGGTATATCATTGTATTAGTCAGGTTAGGCTCACCATACTACAATAACTAATTAACTCCCAAACTTTAGTGCCTAACATAACAAAGGCTTATTCCTCACCCAGTGTGGGTTGGGGAGAGCCTGAAAGGTAGTCAATGAACTCATTCTCCACATAGTCCCATAAAGACCCAGGCTAATGACCGCTCCTGCATCTTGGAGTTACACTCTCAAGAATAGTATCCTCCATGATTACCATGGAAGGGGAAGAGAGTGTCTCCTGGGGTATCCCACTCCTTCTGTCTTATGTTTTAACCCAGAAGTAACAGCTCACTTCCTCTCACAGCCCATTGGCCAGAACTAGTCACACAGGCCCACCTATTTGCAAGGGGACTGGGAAACATGGGAAATGTACACCACATATGGTGGGCAGGAAATGTCTCTGCCCTCCCATGTAAGCACCATATGTCTACAATCAGGTCCTCCTGAAAAACATTCTTGAGCATGCATGCTTAATCTGAGCAACCCCATGGGCTGTCCATGGCTCCTCTGTCCATGGAATTTTCTAAGCAAGTATATGGGAGTGGGTTACCATTTCCTACTCCAGGGGATCATCCCGATCCAGGGATCAAACCCACATCTCCTGTGTCTCCTGCATTGGCAAGCAGATTCTTTACCACTGAGCCATCTGGAAAGCCAGTCCTTTTCCTTAGTCTTTAGTGGGGACAGGTGAGACATTCTAGGTTTCAATTTAGGGAAAGCATGGATGCATAAGAACTTTCCTGGTATCCCTGTCTTAGCAACAGAATAGGTGAAGATCTGAAGAAATATTTGATGGCTAAGGAGTGATTGATGGCCAAAGAGGACTTCCCTGGTGGTTCAGATGGTAAAGAAAACTGCCTGCAATGCAGGAGACCCAGGTTCAGACCCCGGGTTGGGAAGATCCCCTGGAGAAAGGAATGGCTACCCACTTCAGTAGTCTTGCCTGAAGAATTCCATGGACCATGGAGCCTGGTGGGGTTACAGTCCATGGGGTCGAAAAGAGTCAGACATGACTGAGAGACTAACACTTTCCCTTTCAAGAGTGATTACTCAAGCAGAGCCTGGGAACTAAATAGGACACTTGGTGGCCTGAGGGGAAATAAGCCACTTTTTCCACTGGCGTCTGCCTTACAGACCGTGAAGACATCTGCACTAGTACCTGAAGCGCTATCTATTCCTCCACCTTCTCTGAGCCCCTCCAAACAGGATGAGAGGAAATAGATACACAGATGTGTGGGCTTTGGAAAGAGATCAACTCAGGAGTATATATCAAGAGAAATATATATTTTTATTTGTACCCTAAGTCCTCCAGTCTAAACACTTTAGATTTTATTTCAGTTCAGTCGCTCAGTCGTATCCAACTCTTTGTGACCCCATGCCAGGCTTCCCTGTCCGTCACCAACTTCCGGAGTGTACTCAAACTGATGTCCATTGAGTCAGTGGTGCCATCCAACCATCTCAATCTCTGTCGTCCCCTTCTCCTCTCGCCTTCAATCTTTCCAAGCATCAAGGTCTTTTCAAATGAGCACTTCTTCGCCATGAACAGTATGAAAAGATTTTATTTAAGAGGTTTCAAAACAAAAGAGTTAGCTTCTCTTTTTTTACAGTTAGCCAATTCCAAGGAGCACTTAAGGACCTTGTGGAACCAGAGATTTTCTCAGTTTTGCTCTGAAATGTAAATCAATCACTCAGGTATTTACTTTGTCCCTCTCATGTGCCTGGTGCAATGCTGAATTCTTTGATGAAAGGAAAAGCACAGTGTGCTATACAGCAATGAGACCGGTTTTGTAGTAAAACGTGCCATTTTTGTAATATTTAACCCTAAAGAATTTGTCCTTTGAAGTAGTGCCTTTAAGAGACTTCTTAGCAATCGAAAAGAAGCAACACCCAGTGAATCTGTATCTAGAAAAATGTGCTGTAGCTGCTGAAGGCAAACCCCAAAGTGCATTTTAAAACTTTGTGGCAGATTATATTTTCCAAAACCAATATCTCTAATGATATTTCTCATTCTATATGCTTTTTGAGAAACCTGACACCCACTCATTAAGACGTGGACTCTAACTCCCCTCCCCTTGAAGCCAGGCAAGGTTCTGACTCACTTGTAACCAACAGAATGGGCAGAAGTGATGCTGTCTGACTTCAGGGTGAGGTCATATAAAGCAGTTGAGTTCTGCCTTGTGAGCTGAACACCCTCCCCAGAGCCGTCACCCACCCTGTAAGCACTCTGATGGCTCTGAAGCCACGATGCTCTGAAGAAGCCCAAACTCCCCAACATGGAGAAACCGCATGACTGTGAGGAGCAGGAGATTTCCAGCCAGCCACCAGCTGCTCTCTCCTAACCCAGCTCCAGCCATCATCTGACTGCAAATGCACAAGAGACCCAAAACCATCCAAACAAGTCCTTCATTTCCTGTCCCACAGAAACTGTGAGATAATAAAATCCTTGCTGTATTAAGCACAGCCAGTGACGTGTTGGTAGATTTTTTAAAAGATAATTCTAGGATCTCCAGGAAAAAAAAAAAAATCCAGATTTGTGCTTACTATCTCCATGGTATAAATACTCCCACAATGGCCAAACTTCAGCTTCCACTGTGGTGACTGTCGAGCTGGGAGGAGATGCACGCAACAGGCTCAGCCAACTGCATGAGCTGGCTCCAGTGTTTTGAGCTGTATCCAGCCCCAAAACAGACCCTCTGCGTCCCAAATGGAGCCCCTGGGTGTGTTTTAAAGTTCCTTCCCCAGATTATGTGACGGAGCCCAGAGCCATGTGATACTCGAATATGTGATGCTTAACTGTGTTAAGGGGTTAAGGGGTCACATAAGGACCTCTCATTTGACAGCATCTTTTCCTGATACTGAAAAATGTAGTGGAGGAAGCCCTTCACCTTCTAAGGGATAGATATTTTAAGGGGTGGGCAAGTGAAGCCATAGCTCTTTGGGGTTCCGAAGACTCTGCTTCCACAACTAGGCTGGGAAGACCTGTCCCGAGGGACTTGACAAGTGCAGAACAAACTTGTATACAAAAAGGTCTGGGAGTGCTAGGCCTGCTTCGTGAGACATGGCCACATTTCCAACGTGTCTACACACACCACTCCCACCATTGCCTGGGAAAAACATCTATCCCCAGTCATCATCATCCAAGTCTGCTTGAGGGGGTCAGAACGAGAAAGTCATGCCATTTCAACAACTTTTTTTAAAATCATAAATTAATATATTTTACTCTGGGGAAACACACACACACACACACACACAAAGGGAGAAAATAAGTCACTCAAACCCACTATCACAACAGAAAACTTTAGGATTTTGTTTGTAGTCTTTTATATAAAGAGTAGACACAGGTTTTATCCGAAGTTGTTCTCTTCGAGTTACATCATGGCCATTTCCTTAAGAAAGAATGATTACAGGGACTTCCTGGCAGCCCAGTGGCCAAGACTCCACGCTTCCACTGAAGGGAATGTGGGTTTGATCCCTCATCAGGGAAGGAACATCCCGTGTGTGGTGTGGTGTGGCCAAAATGTAATAAAAATTATTTTTTTTAAATGTACCAACAGATCTTATGCCTGGTGAGATGCTTTAAAAAAAATTCACTTTGAAAAAAATAATAATAATGGCTATATAATATTCCATCATTTGGATGCTAACAATTCTAATTAACAGCAGAGGCCACCTCCCAAAACTTTTGAGCTTCTCCAGAAATGAAAAACCTTGTGATTAAGTCTTGTGTTTTTATCTGACTATAGGGCATTTGTAGCAACAGGAAAATATAATGAAAGAATATGATCATTTTTAAGACTCTTGATTAACATTATTGTTTAAGAAAGTTTCTATCAGTGTGAACACCCATGAGGAATGTGAAAGAGAGTCGGTCCTACAGTAAATTAATGCGCAAGATGAATTTTAATTATTGGTTTGATTTACATTTTTGATTAACGTATTTGAGCATCTTACACGTTTGTTAAACATTTATATTGCTGTACTTTGTGTTCTTGGTCCATTTTAATATAGTTACCTTAGCACTTTTCTCATTGTTTTGCAATAGGCTTTCACATAAAAATAAGATTCTTTGCAATACTCCTCACAAACACTTTTCCAGGGTTACAGATGTCTAGAAGTTTTAAGGTTTCTGTGGTCAAACACAATAATCTTTTCCTTTTTAACCTATGTCTTAAGCTTTTATATCTATAAAATTCTCCTCTCAAGATCTGAAATTTCCCCATGTCTTCTATTTTTATGTTATTTTTGCATATAACTGCTAAGTGCATGTGGAATTTATTTTGCTATATGGGGAGAGCTAGGGATTATGTCTAATATTTTCCACATGGTTGGTCCTAACATCATTTATTGACTAATCTCCCTTTCCTCACGGATCTTTACCACGTACTAATTTTTTATCTCTACTAGGGTCTGTGCTTGAGACATTTCGTTATACCCATCCATCTGTTGATGGTTTGATGTGACTATTGAAGTTTTATAATATCTTTGTGTTTCTTCTTTTCCCTCAGTGGTATAATATTTTTAATAGACTTCATCCTCAAAATAATCTGGGCTGGATCAAGCTATCAAAATTTCTTGAGAAGGAGCAATCCAGGCTACTGCAAGTCTTGTCTGAATATAACCCTTGTTGACCTGAGTAGCTGTTGTCTTCTTGTGATAATAGTCAACTTTACAACTTTCACCCAGGAACCTACTCTTTTGATTTATTTTTCCCCTGCTCATCCCAGTCTTCTGTTTTGGAATGGAAAAGCAAACAAGGGCAGAAGGAAAACAGAGCTTGGGCCTTGCTGGGCCACCTTGATAGAAAACTAACATATATGGTCACCTTTTTCTTTTTGCGTGTCATGTGCCTATGTTGCCACAAAGCATCAGCTTCCATTTAGCTACGTTTTCACTGAAATTTAGCAGATACACCCACAAAAGAAACTAGTAGCTGCTCATTAAAGAACACTCAGCAAGAGGGAGGGGCTCTATTTGTAATGCATGTGTGCTAAGCCACTTCAGTGGTTTCCGACTCTTTGTGACCCCCATGCGACTGTAGCCTGCCAGGCTCCTCTGTCCATGGGATTCTCCAGGTAAGAATATTGGAGTGGGTTGCCATTTCCTTCTCCAGGGCATCTTCCCTCCCCAGGGATTGAACCCATGTCTCAGGTCTCCTGCATTAGCAGGTGGGCTCTTTTCCACGAGTGCCACCTGGGAAGCGCCTCTACTTGTCACTTCATCACTAAATTATCCTGAGTGAACTGCTGCTCCCAGACTGGACAGGCTCCCAGCTCTAACCCAGTGCCACTGGTTCTAAACAGCAGCGCCCCAATCTTGACAGTGAAATCCTCCAACTGCCTTTATTTTCTGGAAACCAGCATCCGTCTGAACTTTTCAATAGCTCAAAGTGTAGCCATCTTCCTGTTTTTCCTGAGCCTTCTTGCTTTGTGAATGATCCTTTCAAGATACCAAGAATAAAGCTGTCCCCAAAGCGTGAAGCAGAGAGAAAGCAACAGTAGGACAAGAGAAGAAGAGATTTGTGGGCTTTTTCTCCGCCCTCTCATTAGTGTAACTTCTGACCGATTTAAACATTTGTTACACTTTTCCTGGAAACTTGAAAGTTGAATTTGGAAACCAGTCATGGAGAGAAAATTCTGCTGAGTATATAAGGCAAAAATATGGTTGCTAATGAGTGGCACTGATTTAACAGGAAATAAGGGAGAAAAATACAAATTTTGGAAGAAAATAAGCAATTTCACAATGTTTCCATTTGCTCCATATCCAACTTCATTGCTTCAGGGGGTAGCTTGGAAATTTTTCTCCTGAAAGCGCAGTAAATATTCCTGTAGACTGTCTATTTTCTGACCTGAAAGAAATGGCTAGAGATGACAGATTTCCTAGAACAACTCTGGGAAATTTGTGTTGATGGTACCTCTGATTTTAAAATCTTCATTCTTTCTTTCAGTAAAAACACATTAAATCTTGCAACAAGGCAGAACAGAGCAAATTCCTGCTTCTTTAATTAAAATAAAAAAATCTTTTAAGCCTTGATGGTTGCTTTGTTTGCATGTAAATACGGTGGGGGGCAGGGGGCAATGTTTTAGATGCCTTTTGAGATAGTTTAGGGAGACAGCAAAAAGCAGTCACCTTCCTCCTCATTAGAAATTCTGATTTTACACCATTAACTGGCATTTTCAAAACAGCCCGCACCCAATTTGAAGTCTACAAATAAAATCCAAGCCCAGATGCTGTGTTCACACTTGCATGCATTTAACACTTCATAAGCAGTTCATTAAACTGATAACACTTTAAACAGTAACACTGCCTCTTTCAGACTCCCTCAGCCTGTAATTGTCCTGAGGCTCCGAATGAACCCTTCTCAGGCTGGAAACCGCAGGAATTTACATTCTTGACGTGTGTCTCTTAATTATGGACACGAGAGTCCCTGAGTCACAGAAGGCCAGGCTCGGGCCTGCACGGCCCAGTGACCGTGCTCACAGGGACAGGCCCCAGGCGCTGTCGCCAGGGCGGCGCAGGGACCTAGCCCAACAGAGGAAAAACCAAGTCTCATAACTTTCCTGAAACTCCTCGGCTGCGTTTCAGCCAAGCCCCTTGCTTCTCTGAAACACCTTCCTTCTGACCTGAAACCAGTTTCCCAGGCGTGAATCTTCCTGATCCAAAAGGATGTGGGGTGCACCTTCGCCACCTCCCTCCTAAGGGTCCTAACCCCACCGCCCAAGTTCTCTCCAGAACACGGGAGACCCTAGCGCAGGGAGGCCTCCCACACTCCCCGCACACCCCCCAGGAAGCGGGGTGACTGTGGTTAGAGAGGCAACAGAATGTCTTGGTCCACAGTACACCTTCCAGAACAGTGGAAAGGTTAATGGTTGTTGGTTATTCGGGCTGTGCTCGGCCAGTGTGAGCTCTGTATGCCTTTCATTCAAACCCACAACAAGCCGGAGTGGACACTGGACCTCTTCTGTGGACGGTGACCCGAGACTAGCCTGGCCCGAGTCAAGGGATGACTATGGTCAGTGACTCTCCAGTGAGCTTGAGTGCAGGGCGCTATGCTAAGTCTTTTCCTGCAGCATCTCCTTCAATCCTACCAACTAGTGGGGACTAATATTATCCCCACTTTGCAAAACAGTAAAAGGAAGTAGAAAGTCAGGGACAGTATTTGGAACTCAAGTCCTTTGGGAACTCCTAAAGAGGCAATTGTGGAGAAGGAAATGGCAACGCACTCCAGTATTCTTGCCTGAAGAATCACATGGACAGAGGAGCCTGGGTCGGACACGACTGGGTTTAGCGACTAAACCACCACCACCACCAAGGCAATTGACTTCTATGCCATGGCCCCTCGGAGGACACCGGGTGTGTACAGCGAATTAGAGGTTCTCAAAGTCTGGCACTGGGGGTTTCACTTCTAGGGCGGCGAGAATCCTGTCCCTCTTGTCTCCGCAACCCCCTACCTCTCCACCCCCGGTCCTCCTGCCCGGCTCGAGGCCAGGACCCCTGAGTTCCCACGCCTACCACCTGCCCTGGAGATCATTTCCAGCCCCCTGGAAATGATGGGTAATTGACGGGTAACTGATTAACCTGAGTGGGGCTTCTGGGACCCTGGAAACGACTCGCAAGCCCCCTTCCCAGGCCCGGAGCCCCGCGGTCTCTCGGAACCAGGAGAGGAACCCCGATTTCCCTGCGCGGAGCCCGCCGTGAGCGCGCGCGAGTGGTTGGAGGAGCGGCGGCTCCGGGGCCGGGCCCACAGCGCCATCGTGTGGTCTGAGAGGGCAGCACGGCTGGGGCCGTCGGCTCCCACCTTCTCCAGGACTGGAGTGGGTTAGCCGATCCCTGCGGATGGGGAAAGACGGCCGTGTCCTAGAGGAACATCACCTGGGCTCCAGCTCTGGGCGTGGGCGGACTGTGTGGCTGCAGCAGCAAAGGGAATGGCCCGGTGGAGTCCTGCTGGGTGAGGACTCTTTGGTCAGACCTGGACTCTCGGTGTGGGGAGCAAGCCACCCAGCCTCTCCCCTTGGGGGACCAGGTTTGTCACAGAGAAAGGCGCACTGGTGACAAAGGCTGCTGGGAGCCTTCTGCTCCTTCGAGGATGCACCAGACTCTCGGCAGGAAGCCGGGCAAGGTTATATTAAGGCTCCTGCTAGCATTCATTCATTTGTTTTATGGTTAATCCAGTAAATCAGTTCACAAAAATGTCACGAATTCCTCCTATTGCCACCGGGACTCTAGGTGGCTCTTGATACAGAAAAGAATAAAAGTGACAGCTTAGAGCAGAGTGAGTGCCTTTGCTGGTCACATGAAGCCCCTGTGATCCTTTTAACTGTGGAATGGTCATGTTCTGTGTAAATATATGATGTCACAAGAACTACAGACCTTTATGTTAACTACCAGTTTTTCAAAATAGCGATGAGCACAAATGGTATTTCAAGATAACTACCAATTGCAAGATGATATGAGAATAGCTGAGATTTCTTGGTTAGGAAGCCGCAGTCACTGCTAATACACTGTGACATATTGCCTGTGTTCATAATTGAAAAAATTTCTGTTCGAGGTTACTCAGACTAGCTTCCCTAGGCAAGTTCAAGAACCTTCTGGATTCTACCCACAGAACACTTGGTTAAGAAGCCTGGTAGGTGAGCAGACAATAAGTAAGTAAACAGGGTAAGTATCGATGGTGCTGAAGGCCCTGAAGGAAATCATCAGGATGATTTTGACAATGAAAACAGAAGAGAGGGCCTGACTCTGGTGGGATGTCACAAAAAGCCTGGAAGACGTTTGATGTTACAAAGCCTCCCACAGAGGCAGGAAACGGCCACCAGGGGCCTCATGCGAACCCTGCACAGTGAAAACTCTGACTCTCCAGTGGAAGAAGACCTGTTTTTACTTTCTGACCACTGTGCTCCCCCAGTTCCTAAAACCCAGACTCATTTACATCCTGTGGCTCAGTGGTAAAGAATCCGCCTGCCGATGCAGGAGACTCGAGTTCAATCCCCGGGTCAGGAAGATCCCCTGGAGGAGGAAATGGCAACCCACTCCAGTATTCTTGCCCGGGAAATCCCATGGACAGGGGAGCCTGGTGGGCTACAGTCCATGGGGTCCCAAAAGAGTTGGACATGACTCAGACCAAACAACAGCAACAACTAGCCCTAAAGGGATTTGATTTTGCAACTTTGCTTGTTTGGGGGGAACCAGCCAAACAGGAGCAATCTGCCCTGCAAAACTGAACCCCTCAAAATTTAAAGAAAAAGCTCAGGATCTCTGAATAGTCCTGATTGGGAACCAGCCTCCTTAAGGCTTGGAGAACCCCTGAACCTTCCAGGTCTCCACCATCTTTCATTCAAACTGATGCTCCAGGGTCCCCTCCCCTCAAGCTAGTGGATGTGGGACACCTCGGTTCTCATCCGTGGGTTCCCAGTCCAGAAGCAGCACGGGGGCAGTGGGGGCAGCATTTGGGGCAGGGGGAGAGTTGGTGAGCTTAGGGTGGGTCGGACGCGGCCTCTGTGGTTGGGTATGAACCACTGCGGCAGGCTTGTGGGGTGATGTCAGGGTTGGCAGCGGTGAAGAACAACTTTGTTGACAAGAAGATTAATTAGACAAACGTAGTGCCCATCAGTTATTACCGCCCCTCCTCGGGGTCAGCTCTACTCAAGCCTTTGCAAGAGGCTTTTTTGTTCATCTTTTAAAATGAAAGCCTAATCTCCTCACAAGGCAGCCAGAAAACAATTCATGGTGTGCCAGAGAGCAAGTACCTACAAGCAGGGACTGGAGAGGAAGGGTTCCTGCAAACCGCCAGGCCTCGGGCTGGCCCCGCCTGGGAGCGACCCGGCCTCTTCCTTCTGCCTGTACAGACCCGGCCCCAGGAAGCGTCTTGAGCCCTGAATCCTTCCTCACAAGGGAGGACGCCCCGCTGGTGAGCTCTCTTGATCTTGCTTCCTCTCTACCTTTCATGGGAGAGTGTCCCTAGAGAGGGGCTGGCAGCCAGCCACACCAGGTCTGCAGAGCTTGGGGCCTTCCGCCACCTACACCTTCCCTCTTTTCAAATGCCCTCTTTCTCCCAACGGGAGCCTGCCCCATTGTCCTATTATTGGAAGAGACAATGAATCAGTAAGTTGTCATGGCCTCATTCATCATCCGATAACTATTCCTTGAGCTTCTTATGTGCCAGCAACACCAGGGAGAAAGGGGTGATCGTGATATGCCCCCTGGCTTTAGGGGCAGAGGCTTATATTCTGGAAGGAGAGACACAGCAGTGAGTAAGATAAACGCACACAGGCGCCTGTGGTAAAGGTCCAGGAGGAGCAAAGTGAGGGGATGTGGTAGAGAAGGCCTGAAGGTGGCAGCCATTTTGGCAAGGGTGTCCCAAGGAGGTGAAATTGCAGTTGAGATCTGAGAAGGGAGGGAAGATGTGGGGGAGGGTGGCATTCTCTCAGCTACAGGGGACAAGAATCTGGTGGTGCCAAGGGAAGGGACTCTGTAAATACTTATTGACTGAATGAATTAAAAAATGTTTCTAAGTTTAACATTTTAATGTGAATTAGAACCTTCTGGGGACTTGCAGCCCCATCAGTCCTGTCAGGTTTCCCTGAGGTTCTGGAAAGTACTGGAGTACTGGAGTGGGTTGCCATGCCCTCCTCCAGGGGATCTTCCTGACCCAGGAATCAAACCAGGGTCTCCTGCACTGCAGGTGGATTCCTTACCAGCTGAGCTACCGTGGAAGCTCCCACAGTCAGGCTATGGACACCCAAAGCTCATGGAGCTTCAACAAGCCAGTCCCAGTAGCTTGTCAGAGCCCAGGTGGGCCTAGGGGGAGCCCAGGCCCCAGGCTGTGCGTGGTGGGGGCAGCTGAGCACATGGAGGCTCCAAGGCCCAGATGTCTTCTTGGCGTGGCAGATGAGCTGGCCTTCTCTTTCCGAGTCCTCTGAAAGCCTCCTAGGGCTGGGCCCCAGTGATGGCACTCGATGGCTGTGTCAACCATCTTCTTGTTAGACTCCCCAAAGCTCCATGGGTCCCCCAGCAGCCTCCTGAACCCATATCTACTTCCTCTTGGGCAGAACTGAGACCCCTGCCTGCAGGAATCAGTTGAAGGTCTACATTCTGCTTTGATAGCCGATGGGAGCCTGAGGTCCGATGGGCGTCTGCACCCAGGGCGAACCCGGGAACCCAGAGGTGCGTCCCACCCTTTGAGGAGCAAATCACAGCAGTCATTGCACAGTCCTTTGCCTTCCACGGAAGGAGGAGCCGGTTTGCCGCCTTGAGGCTGTCCTGTTGGAGACCTGGGCGGGAAGGGGCATCTGCGCTGCCTCCTAGGGCCACGCCCCTCTGTGGGCGGAGTCTCCAACCTGGGGGCAGGGCCTGCGTCCTGTCCTTGCAGAGGTCATCTCGAATCCGTGGCCCCAGATCTATGTTGCCTGTCCCCCTCCATCGGTTTTCCTCTGGGTGACACAGCAGCTGGATGTGTGTGTGGGGGGGGTGGCGGACAGAACTGGGACACGTGAGGCTGGTGGGTACACGCTTGTGTGCCCTCACATCCATGCGCAAGACCCCTCCAGTGGGCCCATGGAGAGCTAGAGGTGGATTTCCAAGGGATGGGACACAGCCTGGCTCCCCGCGCCGCCGTGTCCTGACAACCCACTCCCGTGATTCTTAAATTCAAACCTGGAGGAAGATGTTTATCAAGGTAGAAAAATAACACATTTTATCTCACAGCTTATTAGCTTGATTAGGAATGGTAATCGACACATGGCCTGGGGCCTCCGCGTTTACCCTTGTCCTGGCCTCCAAAACGTCAGGAAGTTAGGAGACCCTTGGAGGAATTTACCAGAACCAAGGAATCCTCCTTATGCGGACAGCTGAGCCCGTGTCCCTTTCTTGCATCCTCCCTGAATGAACCTCTGCACCCTGATCCTCAAGGTGAGGACCAGCCTGGGCTTAACATGAGGTCCCAGGGCCACCCCCAGACCTGATGAACAGGGTCTCTCGGGCAAGGGTCTTGGGAAGCTGTGTCTTTTGACCCTGTTCCCCTTCCTCCATCAAGTGACTCAGAAGTGTGAACCCTTTGTGGGGAAGGGGACAGGAGTTCTCTATTTAAAGCCCAGCAGGGAAGATGCAGACTGGGACTTGCCTGCTGTCTCTGAATAGATGTTTGTGGGCCCTGGGGTCAGATCCTTATAGGGAACCCCCTTTTCTGGCTGCACATGGAGGGGGCTCCAGTCTCATGGGGCCTGACTTAAAAAGCCACTCATGTCTGTCCTGCACCCTGTCTGGAGGCCCCCAGAGCCCCACCTGGCCTGATTCTCCTCCTGAAGGGGATGCAAAAGTTAGAAAAGGAGGAAGTAAATGGCCTGTGTATTATTCTGACCTTCCACTAACGTGTGACTGTGGGCTTTCCCCCCACCCCCCTCCAGGCCTCAGTTTCCCAGGGCTATAAAGGTGATTCACAAAAAAACCTTCCACATAAGGCATCAATTCACCTCTCCTGGTCACAGGAGAGGGCAAGTGGATTAAAAAGTTTTCTGTCCTTTGGTCTAGCGGGTTTTGAAGCACTGAGTTGCCAGAGGAAGTGAAGCCACGCAGTCTTGTCTGACTGTTTGTGACCCTTTAGACTGTAGCCTACCAGGCTCCTCCACCCATGGGATTTTCCAGGTAAGAGTACTGGAAGATCCCCCACCCAGGGATGAAACCTGGATGTCCCACATTGCGAGCAGATGCTTTACCGTCTGAGCCACCAGGGAACAGATGTTCAAACAAGAGTCAGTGCCCACGCTGTGTTCAGTGGGCTCTTGCAGCTGCCTGACTCTTCTCCGTTTCCTGGTCTCTGCTGCCCTCTGCTGCCCAGAGCAGGCTGGGCCAGGCCGATGCAATCAGCAGGCGTGGAGCCCAGGACCCCTTTCTAAAGGCTTCTCTTTTTACTTGCAGGGGACCTGAGGCTCAGAATGGACAGCGACTTCCTCTAGGCCACACACCAGGTCAGCAGGACAGAGGGTCCCCTGCCCCATGGCCCCTCCTAGGGCCCGGACCAGCCTCCAGAAGGGCAGCTTCTCGGGACTCATTCCAGACCTGACTGAAACACGTGGCTGCCGCTCAGCTTTCAGCATCTTCATAAACCCTCCACGTGATGCTCATGCATACTCCAGATGAGAACCTTTGCTATAGTTCTGGACCTGGAATTTCAGAGGAGGAATCACTTCAGTTCAGTCGCTCAGTCGTGTCCGACTCTCTGCGACCTCATGAACCGCAGCACGCCAGGCCTCCCTGTCCATCACCAACTCCCGGAGTCTACCCAAACCCGTGTTCATCGAGTTGGTGATGCCATCCAACCATCTCATCCTCTGTCGTCCTCTTCTCCTCCCGCCCCCAATCCTACCCAGCATTAGGGTCTTTTCCAATGAGTCAACCCTTCGCATGAGGTGCCCAAAGTATTGGAGTTTCAGCTTCAACATCAGTCCTTCCAATGAACACCCAGGATTGATCTCTTTTAGGATGGATTGATTGGATCTCCTTGCAGTCCAAGGGACTCTCAAGAGTCTTCTCCAACACCACAGCTCAAAAGCATCAATTCTTCGGCGCTCAGCTTTCTTCACTGTCCAACTCTCACATCCATACATGACCACTGGAAAAACCATAGCCTTGACTAGACGGACTTTTGTTGGCAAAGTAATGTCTCTGCTTTTAAATATGCTATCTAGGTTGGCCATAACCTTCCTGCCAAGGAGTAAGCGACTTTTAATTTCATGGCTGCAGTCACCATCAGCAGTGATTTTGGAGCCCAAAAAAATAAAGTCTGACACTGTTTCCACTGTTTCCCCATCTATTTCCCATGGAGTGATGGGACCAGATGCCATGATCTTAGTTTTCTGAACGTTGAGCTTTAAGCCAACTTTTTCACTCTCCTCCTTCACCTTCATCAAGAGGCTCTTTAGTTCTTCTTCACTCTCTGCCATAAGGGTGGTGTCATCCGCATATCTGAGGTTATTGATATTTCTCCCAGAAATCTTGATTCCAGCTTGTGTTTCTTCCAGCCCAGCGTTTCTCATGATGTACTCTGCATAGAAGTTAAATAAGCAGGGTGACAATAAACAGCCTTGACGTACTCCTTTTCCTATTTGGAACCAGTCTGTTGTTCCATGTCCAGTTCTAACTGTTGCTTCCTGACCTGCATACAGATTTCTCAAGAGACAGGTCAAATGGTCTGGTATTCCCATCTCTCTCAGAATTGTCCACAGTTTATTGTGATCCACACAGTCAAAGGCTTTGGCATAGTCAATAAAGCAGAAATAGATGTTTTTCTGGAACTCTCTTGCTTTTTCGATGATCCAGCGGATATTGGCAATTTGATCTCTGGTTCCTCTGCCTTTTCTAAAACCAGCTTGAACATCTGGAAGTTCACAGTTCACGTATTGCTGAAGCCTGGCTTGGAGAATTTTGAGCATTACTTTACTAGCATGTGAGATGAGTGCAATTGTGCGGTAGTTTGAGCATTCTTTGGTATTGCCTTTCTTTGGGATCGGAACGAAAACTGACTTTTTCCAGCCCTGTGGCCACTGCTGAGTTTTCCAAATTTGCTGGCATATCGAGTGCAGCACTTCCACAGCATCATCTTTCAGGATTTGAAATAGCTCAACTGGAATTCCATCACCTCCACTAGTTTTGTGTGTACTGATGCTTCCTAAGGCCCACTTGACTTCACATTCCAGGATGTCTGGCTCTAGGTGAGTGATCACACCATCGTGATTATCTGGGTCGTGAAGATCTTTTTTGTACAGTTCTTCTGTGTATTCTTGCCACCTCTTCTTAATATCTTCTGCTTCTGTTAGGTCCATACCATTTCTGTCCTTTATCAAGCCTATCTTTGCATGAAATGTTCCTTTGGTATCTCTAATTTTCTTGACGAGATCTCTAGTCTTTCCCAATCTGTGGTTTTCCTCTATTTCTTTGCATTGATCGCTGAGGAAGGCTTTCTTATCTCTCCTTGCTATTCTTTGGAACTCTGCATTCAGATGGGAATATCTTTCCTTTTCCCCTTTGCTTTTCACTTCTCTTCTCTTCCCAGCTATCTGTAAGGCCTCCTCAGACAGCCATTTTGCTTTTTTGCATTTCTTTTCCATGGCAATTGTCTTGATCCCTGTCTCCTGTACAATGTCACAAACCTCTGTCCATAGTTCATCAGGCACTCTGTCTATCAGATCTAGTCCCTTAAATCTATTTGTCACTTCTACTGTATACTCATAAGGGATTTGATCTAGGTCATATCTGAATAGACTAGTGGTTTTCCCTACTTTCTTCAATTTAAGTCTGAATTTGGCAATAAGCAGTTCATGATCTGAGCCACAGTCTGCTCCCGGTCTTGTTTTTGCTGACTGTATAGAGCTTCTCCATCTTTGGCTGCAAAGAATATAATCAGTCTGATTTCGGTGTTGACCATCTGGTGATGTCCACGTGTAGAGTCTTCTCTTGTGTTGTTGGAAGAGGGTGTTTGCTATGACCCGTGTGTTCTCTTGGCAAAACTCTATTAGCCTTTGCCCTGCTTCATTCTGTACTCCAAGGCCAAATTTGCCTGTTACTCCAGGTGTTTCTTGACTTCCTACTTTTGCATTCCAGTCCCCTATAATGAAAAGGACATCTTTTTTGGGTGTTAGTTCTAGGTCTTGTAGGTATTCATAGAACCGTTCAACTTCAGCTTCTTCAGTGTTACTGGTTGGGGCATAGACTTGGATTACTGTGATATTGAATGGTTTGCCTTGGAAACGAACAGAGATCATTCTGTCGTTTTTGAGACTGCATCCAAGTACTGCCTTTCGGACTCTTCTGTTGACCATGATGGCTACTCCATTTCTTCTAAGGGATTCTTGCCCACAGTAGTAGATATAATGGTCATCTGAGTTAAATTCACCCATTCCAGTCCATCTTAGTTCACTGATTCCCAGAATGTCGACGTTCACTCTTGCCATCTCCTGTTTGACCACTTCCAATTTGCCTTGATTCATGGACCTAACATTCCAGGTTCCTATGCAATATTGCTCTTTACAGCATCAGACTTTGCTTCTATCACCAGTCACATCCACAGCTGGGTATCGTTTTTCCTTTGGCTCCATCCCATCATTCTTTCTGGAGTTATTTCTCCACTGACTTTTTTTAAAAAAAATCATGTTGTGCATCAGAGGAGCCTGGTGGGCTACAGTCCTTGGGGTAGCAAATGGTCAGACACAACTGAGTGACTAAGCACACACACACACACACCTTTAAAATTAAAATGATGCATGAAAATGCAGAAGTTCAACTGCTTGGTTTTAATTTCATCCTTAAGTTCAGTGCTGTGAGAATGTTGGATTCCCATAGCACACAGGTGGATTCCGTTCAAGCTTTTGCTGAGACTCCTTGGGGACACATAGAAAGTTTCCTCTCATCTGGGTGATGTGTGTGCCACTCCAGTGAGTGACAGAGAGCCTCTGCTATTGAGCAGGATTTCTGAAGTCTGGAGAGACGCATCTGATGATCGGCAGCATCCGGGGAAAGGCTTTGGATTTTCCGAGATAGTCCGGATTTGAATTCATTCGTCTATATATTCACCCCTTCACTCACACAGAAACTGTTTGTCAAGTGCCAACTATGAATTCTGCAGACTGTGCTGGCTGTTCGGCCTTTGGTCTCTACCCTTTCTGATACAATCCAGTGGGAAAGACAGATGGGAGACCAAAAATTACACAGAAAAATAAATTCCACTGAAGTTAATTAGTCATAATGGTAATGAGCTCCCTGAAGGGGACTTTCTGGGTGTCCTGATAGTCAGGAGGGCACAGCCTAGGGAGAGGATTATAAAAGAATGTGATGATACGTCTTATGAAGAAGGTGGTCCCGAGGGCTATGGGAGGGGAAAGGATGCCCCCTTCCTACGGGAGCTGCAGGGGGAACCCAGAGAAAAGACCTCACGGAGGCTGAGGGTTGGTGGGCTGAGTCTTTCTACTATTAGAATTTAAACTTGACTTTTATTATGAGACAACATTTTATTCTTAAAAATGTTTTAAATATAGATAATACAGTAAATGTCTTAAACCACAGACAATCCCACTGTGTAGACATAACCACTGACAAGAATTTGCTCTAGAGACTTCTGAATATTTTATGTCAATCTGTGTGATACTGTGTTATACTATGTGAAAGGGTTAGTCACTCAGCCATGTCTGATTCTTTTGTGACCCCATGGGCTGTAGCCCACCAAGCTCCTCTGTCCGTAGGATTCTCCAGGCAAGAATACTGGAGTGGGTTGTCATTTCCTTCTCCAGGGGGTCTTTCTGAACCAGGGATCCAACCCGGGTCTCCTGCATTGCAGGCAGATTCTTTACCGTCTGAGGCACCACAAACCACCATACTATGTATTGTTTGGTGATTTGCTTTTTAAATGAACAATGTGCATGGGCATTCTTTCTTCCTGCCTGCTCTTCATGTGTGAATACCTCTCTGCTAGTACCTGGCTGTTTCAAGTACATCCAATGCTTCTTTCATTTAAATACCTGTCAAGCTGTCCCCCCAACTCTAAGTATACCCTGAACACATCAGACCACTGGGAAGGGATTTTTCTTATGAAAAATGTGGTAGCTTTGGGACTTCCCTAGTGATCCAGTGGTTAAGATTCTGTGCTCCCAATGCAGGGAGTCGGAGTTTGTTCCCTGGTCAGGGTAACTCGATCCTGCATGTTGCAACTAAGACCAGGCACATTCAAAAAAAAAAAAAACCAACAACAACACCTAAAAACAAACAAAAAACTCAAAAATAAAAATGTGGTAACTTTAAGATAGCAGTGGCTGTGTCCTGGGACTTACTGTGGGAAAAATCGTTACACACTCACAGAGATAATAATCCCTCAAGGGCCTGAAGAGCATAAAATCAGACCAGAAGCTCCAACCAAGAGGTGGAGGGGTTCCTGGCCAGGCAGAGACTGGGAGGGAGGAGAAGGGAGACAGCGGTGTGGGTCTGGGGGTGGGGGGTGGGAGTCACATTGGGAAAGGCAGAGCCCACTCAGGAGCAGAGAGATCGGGGCTGAGATGCTCACCACCCACTTGCTCCTCTGGGTGGACACTGAAGGGGCTAACATCAGTAACGAGGATCAAAGTCTCCTCTCCACAGACCACCAACCCACAGTGGAGTCATGTGTCCTCCCTGTGCCCTGGACCAGACACGGCCCCGGGACTCAGCATCTCAGGATGACAGAGCCTTCCACCAGGTTCTGGTCACAACAGGCAGGAGCCAGGGTGAGGGGGGGTGGTGGATAGAGCCCAGCTCCAAGGGTCTGCGTGAAGCAGCATGGGGGTGTTCATGCAGAGGGCAGGTGAAGAAATCGGACACAAGAGAGGACTAGGGGCAGGAGAAAGCTCAGAAAACGATGTATGCACGTGTGCTGTGTTCACAGCCGGCCAGCTGCTCACAGAATTCTGTATCAGTATCAGAATGACGAAACCCGGATCACATAGAAAAGCGCTCCAGCCAGCCAGTGACAGAGGAAGGCCCTACCCGGGTCTTCACCCGTCTCTGAAGGGTCCAGAGAGTCAGCCAAGAGAAAGAGCACACCCCTGTGCTGAGAAGATGGCCCTTTGTAAGCCATCGGGGTCTTTTATGAAGGGGGTACCCTGGCAGGCACATCAACTCTTAGTTGCCTTCACTGTAATGGGAGGAGAACAGAGGGATAAGCAAATAAACTCAATCCTGGCTGCACATTAAAGTCACTTGGGGGCACTGTGCAAACCTCAGATGCTCAGACCCCAACTCTTGAGACTCCAACTGAACAAGGCTGTGTGGTTATATGATTTTTTAAAAAGAAGTTTACACACACATATCCGATAGCCAGGAGTGAGGCAGAACTGCCTGGGACCCTACTCTCAGAGCCCGAGTGCATCAGGGAGGGGCCTCGGTAGCTCAGAGAGACCAGGGTACTCCATATCTTTTAGCATTTTTTTGCCTTTTAATATAGTAAAGCTAAGAGATGAAGCGTGGTGCTGATGCTTTCTTATTTTTATGATTATGGGAGTCACAAACTGCCAGCACAAAGGCTGATTTTGGCCCAGAGATGTATTTTGTTTGGCATGCACTGGATTTTTTTAAAAACTCGAGCCAACCTTTAAAAATCTGGATACTTCATGGAGTTATTTGGACTTGCAGCTTCTTTTGAAAGATCAAAAGCTCTGACACTTGGTGCCCCAATGGCGCTGTTTCCGTGCCAACAGACAGCAGGTGCTGAGTAGGGGCTATGGCTTACTTTACTGAGCCTGCTGCCCTGGGACCCCCAAGGACAGGGTGGGCTTTGGCACTGCACCCCAACAGTCTTACTGGCACTTGTGGTTGACTTTCTGATTTGTTTTAACAGAAAAAAATTGGTCCATCAGAACCTAATCTGTGCTAAAATCGAGCAACACAAAGTGAGTTGCTCATGGTTCTTTCCAAACCAGAAAAGTGTGTACACTCCATTTTGCCCCAGGAACCAGCCAAACAACACTAGCCAACTAGTCAAAATTATAGCAACACTGTCTGTTTTCATTTTTAAAATATCGTAACCACAAACATATCTAGAGAAAAAAAAAGCTGCTGACTTTGACATTGCTGGTCATTTCTAAGTTTCCTGTTGTACCCTGTGTCTGCTCCTTTGCTCACTAATGCAAGGCAAGCCTTACCAAAGCCAACAGAAGATTCGACAGTGACTTGCTTTCTCTGGCTGCCTTGTGGGGAGAGTGCCTTATGTGGCATTTACAGGCCACAATGCGGCCCGGAGACCATGCAGGTGAGGAACCAGGGCTGCTGAATCTTATTGTTTTCTTCAAGTGGCCAAAATGGTTTTTTTCTGGGTTTATACCTGGAAGGACTGATGTTAAAGCTGAAACTCCAATACTTTGGCTACTTAATGCGAAGAGCTGATTCATTTGAAAAGACCCTGATGCTGGGAAAGATTGAGGGCAGGAGGAGAAGGGGATGACAGAGGATGAGATGGCTGGATGGCATCACTGACTCAATGGACATGAGTTTGAGTAAACTCAGGGAGTTGGTGATGGGCAGGGAGGCCTGGCGTGCTGCAGTCCATGGCGTCGCAAAGAGTCGGACACGACTGAGCGACTGAACTGAACTGATACCTGATGACAGAGAGGCTGAGAACCAAAGTGAAGCTTTCAGCAGACAAAAGGGGACTGGGGGACCCTGAAAGGCTTGGGGACGTGATATAATGTGTGGGGCTCAGAGATGGGGCATCTGATCTGGGTAGTGGGGGAGTAGGAGGCATGAGGTGGGAGAGGACACTCAGTCCTGAGGATGTGAGGATGGGTAGATGGTCTCCAGGCAGATAAGGCAGGAAAGGCATCCCAGACAGCAAGGGCCAAGCTGTGACTATGTCACGTGATCAGGAATCACAAGTGTCTCGGGTTGATTGGGTTGTAAGTTGCAAAGAACACCTTACAGTGAGAGGCGTGGCCTAACCCTGGATGATGGAGGGTATTTCATGCCATTTAACTTGAGCCTAGAGGGTCCAGTAACATAGTTACACTGATTTATGGGGAAGACAGGAGGAGCAAAGTGGTTTTTTAAACTTGGAAGAGAAAGCTCTGGTAGCAGAGAAGGAAGGGAGGGACACCTTCACTGTTGTAATTCAACAAAACACAACTGACTAAAAGCAAGCAGAATGCAGAGAGAACCTGTGATCAAGCAGGTTTGGGAACCTTGAACACTGTGTCCTTTGCTTGAAGGGACTCAACTTGTATCTGACATATTAAAAGTCCCGAGAAGGTCTGCAGTACAGCAATTTGCTCAACTATGTTTATTTTGGCAGTTCCCAAACTTATTTGACTATGATGTTTAAAACATATTTATTAATATTTTTGCAGGACATTACGGTTCTAAGGAACACATGCAGGGATAAATTGGCAAAACGGATATTCGGTTCCAGAAGCCTGGAAAGCTAAAACCACAGAGAATCCCGGACTCTGGAATCTTCCCCAAGCCAGAATCATGAGTCTGGGTGGCTTTGACTACCCAGGGCTTCCCTGGGCATGGGTGCTAGAGCTATTGCTGTCCATGGTTTTCCCTGATCCACAGCGGGCCTTGGGGAGAAATGCCAGCAAAGCATCATGAGGGCTTCTAGAAAGATGAGAACAGAAGGTGGGGAGCCTGGTTATGTCAACCTGGTTGACAGTGAAATTTCTAGTCCAGAAGTGCAACTGAAAACCATTCCTCTGTTTCTGGAACTGTGGGCTCTTCCCTGACAAAGCAGATTCAGTAAAACAAACGCAGAAACAAAGGCAAACAAAGTAAATGAAGGCAGAAAGCCTCCTCCAGCTTGGCCAGGAGACCAGGACAGGGGAATGGAAGCAGAATTCTTACTGTTCCGGGTGAAGAAGGGGGGCATTGGCCCTACAGCTTGAGGTCCCTGAGGAATTCCTGGTCCTCCTTTTTGCTCAGAGGAGGTGTCTTAGCTGGCCATAAAAAAAAAAAAGAGCACAAACTTAGAGGCTTGAAACAAGAGAAATTTGTTCTCCCAGGGTTCTGGAAGCCATATGTCTGTAATCAAAGTTGGTAGGGCCATGCTTTCTCTGCAGGTTCCAGGGAAGAATCCTTCTTGCCACATCCCGGCTTCTGTCCTTCCAGTGAGCCTCAGCGTCTGTGGCTGGTAGCTGCATCACTCCAATCTCCACCTGTCACAAGGCCTTCATCCCTCTGTGCGTCCTCTCCTCTTCCTATAAAGACATCATCATTGTCTGATGATGTCATCTCAAGGTCTAATCACTTCTGCAAAGACCTTATTTTCAAATAAAGTCATGTTCTGAGGTTCCAAGTGGACATGAATTCGGTGGGAGGGGGACAGCATTCAAGCCCCTACAGGGAGCCAGCAATTCCCCAGCAGTCTCCAGCAGGTGTTCCCGTGGCCTCCCCCTTGGCAGAGGCTGACACGTGTGTCTGTGGGGCTCTCTCTTTCTACGTTGAGTTGGATTCGATCATGGCCTGAAGGTCTGGGAGCTCGGAGGCTGGGCTGCAGCCCTGAAATTCACCAAGCCTCTCTGTTACTCTGTGAAAAGCCAGAGCCCCCACCTCTCAGACACAGCAGTGCCATTCACATCCCCACCAGCAGGCTGAGGCATAAGTGACTGAAATTTCATGGGGAGTCGAGTTTGGGTCAAAAACTTGAGTGGGCGGGAACTTAGGGTAGTGATGGAGCTTAGAGGTTTTCCTTTGTCTTTTTGCTTTTTTAACCTGCCATCGTGTTCTTGAAGTTGTGAGCTGGCTGTTTCTAGAAGTGGTTGGAAACTCTATAATCACCTTGGGGATGGACTTTCTTTGTTGCTGGACAAAGTGGCTCCAAGGGTCCTGGGGAGCCCTTTGGGGTACACTGTTCCTTCCCTAGGCCCTGGAGCTCAGGGGGAGAAGTTAGGAGAGGCTTGGAAGCAGATTGGAGGAGACGTTAGTAGAGGTTCCCCACCGTTGATAGCTACAAATGCACATAGGGTCCCAAGAGACAGGGAATCTCACGTCCAACTCTGCAACCCCATGGACGGTAACATGCCAGGCTTCCCTGTCTCTCACTATCTCCTGGAGTCTGCTCAAGTTCATGATCATTGAATCAGTGATGCTATATAACCACCTCATCCTCTGCCTTCCCCTTATTTTCCTGCCCTCAGTCTTTCCCAGCATCAGGGTCTTTTCCAATGAGCTGACACTTTGCATCGGGTGGCCAAAGTTTTGGAGCTATAGCTTCAGCATCAGTCCGTGCCATGACTATTCAGAGTTGATTTCCTTTAGGATTGACTGGAGGGTCCTGGACTGCAAGGAGATCAAACCAGTCAACAGCCCTAGGGGGTAAGTATAAGTCACCACCCCCATTTGGCAGGGGACTAAACTGAGGCTCAGAGCGGCATAGCTTGCTGCCCGTTGGCACACGGCTGCGATGGAGCTGGGATTCTGACTAGCTAGCTGGTTTGATGCAGAGTCCAGGTTCTCACCTGCTACACTGCACTGCCCTTGCCATGTGCGGGGCCTCTGGGGTCACCCTGCTGTCCCTTAATGCCCATTCTGGTGGCAGAACTTATGTGTGACTCAGGGGACAGCCTGGGAGGTCGTGAGCACCCGTCCCAGGAGGCCTGTGAGCAGAGGCAGGATGGCCGCTTGGAAGAGACCGTGGCAAGGCTGGCTTCCCACCCCTCGGGAGCCTGAGAAACAAAGTGGAAAGAAACTGCGGTGGCATGAATTATTCAGAAACTCCAAGGGCTAAGAAATCTCATTAAGTGTGTTCTGTTCTCAGGGTTTGTTCTTTGGTTTGTTTTTTGGTGGAAGTGTTTTTGTTTTCTTTCCTTCTCATGAAACTTCTAGACCTGGAGGAAATTGTTTGATGATCTCAATCCTCATTTTGTGTGTATAAAAGGGTTTCTCTCTGGGAAAAGACATTAAATCCTTTTGCTTCAACTGAGGGCAAATCAGTTCAAGGAGAGCCCTGAGGCTTGTTCTGGGAAGGCTCCATCTGTGTGGCTCAAGGGCCAGCCTCCTGCAAGTCCCTGGGTCACCCTTGGTCCCTTCACATTGGAAGCCCCAGAAATCCTGCTGGGAGTGTGGAGTCATTGCTCTGACCCCTGAGAATGACATCCCATAGCCTGCAGGTCTCCAGGTATCTCAGGTGACCGTGTCCACCGCAGTCCTCAGCACAGATTCCACGTGATGCTCGGAGACAGCAGAGGAGAAAGAGAGGGCGAGCAAAGAGGGGAGACAGGCACTTCTGGTTAAGTGTGTTTAGCTATTGTTGGTTGAAACACAGTTATGCAGGATTCTTTATTACAGGACTTCTCAGAGCCTTTAGTGTCTATGTGCATTGTGACAGGAGACTTTAGACTATCTTGTTTTCCTGAATTATTTAATTCCTGCCTCCTTTTTAAGAGACTTCATTATTTGGAGCCCCCATCCCCCGCCGAGTTTTTTCCTGAGGGATGTATTACGGGACTATCTCTTGCACGTGTTCCTTGGCATCGCCTTTTGGAGGAAATAACCTTAGACTGTCATCTCTGTATTAGGACCTTTTCTCTCCACAAACGTTTTTCTCCAGAAATATTTATGGAGTCCCTACGGGAGCCAACAAGGACGCCAGGTGCTCTGGGAACATCTCAGGGAAGGATTCATCTCTCCTGTGGTTTTCTGAGTTCGGTTCAGAACTCAAGACTAGGGCTTCTCATGGGCCTCTTTGCTCAAGGAGGGGACATGGCACCCCTTCCCTCCTTCCACAGGGGCAAAATGTGGAGCTCCGGGCTAGACCTAGCGAAGGACGGCCCTTTAAAGGTCGTCTCCCTCCTCCTGGGCCTCCTCCCTCTGTCTTCCCTCTCCTCCCCAAAACCACTTCGTTCTCAAGCGTCCAGGCCTCCAACATCTCCCAAGGACTGGGAAGCTGTTTTCAGGGTTCAATGCCGCGGGGCACTCCAAGCCAGACGGGGTGATGAGACATGGCTCTGGCTGTGGAGATGGTCTCAGCAGGCACCGCCCCAGTGAAGGGAGGGAGGGGGCTGCAGGGCTGCAGGGAGCGAAGACCCCTGAGGGCAGAACTGGGTCTGAAGGCTGGGGCTGTGTGGCTCTCACCGCAGACCAGTGCGTGTTATGGGGGAACCCTGACTCCCTGCCGGTTGTGGGGGGAGTGGAATGAGCATGTTGGTTCTCTCCCAGCTCCTTCCAGATGATTTGTGAGGCCACTGAGAACCTGAGGCTCCGGAGGCTACACACGCAGAGTTACTCCTGCTCACAAAACACGATACACCTCCCTGGGCTCCGCTGATGGAGAGGAAGAGGAAGTTTTCCAGGGACACCTGGAGGTTCATTAATCAGAACGTTAGGGATGCTCTGATCCTCACTGGGCTCTTTGTGGGGAGAACACAGAGGGGAGGTGAGTCTTCTCAGAATCCCCAGGAAAGCACACAGCTTCCCTCCGGACCAGAGGGGCCTCCAGTCTCTAGCCAACAACCATCTCCCCCAAGATAGCGATAGAAATGAGAGCCAATATTCATCAGCATTCATCCTGCCAAGCTGTGTCCTAAGAGCTTTTCAACTTAACGAGGGAAGGACTATCATCGAACCCATTGTACAGATGAGGAAACTGAGGCATGGGGATGCTAGATTCACTTGTCAGGGATAACAGAACTAGCAAAGGCAGAACCAGGAGTCAGACATGGAGTGGGGAGTGGAAGGACAGGGCCAAGAGACCATGGAGGAGCAGATCCGGGGCTCAAAGAGCTGCTGAGAGGGACAGAGTGGGCAGAGCCAGCACACCTAGGTGGCAGGTGACAGCACTCAGGGGTCACTCCACCTGCTCTGTCTACGCCCCCCTCCCTGCTTCCCCCCCTCCCCACAGTAGAGAGTGAACTACCGGCTTTCCTGGACAGATTGCATCTTCGTTATTAACAGATTTCAGAGAAGAAAAAGCAATGAACATCATTTGCCTCTCTCAAAAGTGCTTTTTTTCTGCATTCATCAACCACAGTAGAGATACTGTTCAGTTAGTAACTACCCTTCAGTTAGTAAGTTTTCAGATAATCTCATTTAAATAAGATACCGTGTGCATTTGCTAAAGGAAATGAAATATGATGAGAAAAAGATGTATGAGGAGGCTTGTCCTGCTGCAGGTGCTGGGGAAAATTGGAAAATTTTGGAACATGATTGCCCAACACCTGTCGGTAACCTTTCTGGAACACTGGAGAATGTGGGGGCCCCGCAGGGCACAGTCAGATGGGAAGGCCTCTGGTGCCCTAAGAGTGAGGACCAGGCTGGTGCCAGGCTGGTCTCAGGTTGTCTGAGCCCTCTGGAAATGCCACCTCTGGGCAGCCGGTGTGGCCGGGCCCTCCCCAGTCCAGGCTCTTCCCTGGGGACTTTAGTGTGAACCTGTCCCCATCTCGTGGGCCAAGGCTGTCTCAGTCCTGTACCAGCCTCCACTCAAATCCCCCCTGACTTTTCCCAAAAGCTTAGTCACATCAACCACAAGGTGAATTTCCTACTTTTATTAAAGATTTGTGGAGTCGCAGGAGAGAGAGAGCGCATTGCACATGGCATTTCTGAGAAAAATCCCCATTTCACGTGTCTTCTCCCAAAGCATCTTGATGACAGCACTGCAAATGGGGCTCCGGGACAAGGCTGGGGTGAGCGGAGCTGCTATCTCTAGCTTGTGCTCCTGGAAGAGCAGCAAGGCCGGCTTGCCTCTGCCTCTGCCTCCGGAAAGCAGCCCTCTCTGTCATCCCTGCCCACCTCGCCCCTGCCCCAAGGCAGTTCAGATCAGTTCAGTCACTCAGTCATGTTCAACTCTTCGTGACCCCATGGACTGCAGCATGCCAGGCTTCCCTGTCCGTCACCAACTCCCGGAGCTTGCTCAGACTCATGTCCAGTGAGTCAGTGATGTCATCCAACCATCTCATCCTCTGTCATCCCCTTCTCTCACCTTCAAACTTTCCCAGCATCAGGGTCTTTTCCAATGAGTCAGTTCTTCCCATCAGGTGGCCAAAGTATTGGAGCTTCAGCTTCAGCATCAGTCCTTCCAGTGAATATTCAGGTTTGATTTCCTTTAGGACGGACTGGTTGGATCTCCTTGCAGTCCAAGAGACTCTCAAGAGTCTTCTCCAACACCACAGTTCAAAAGCATCAGTTCTTTGGTGCTCAGCTTTCTTTATAGTCCAACTGTCACATCCGTATATGACTCCTGCCCCAAGGCAGGGATGGTGATAAATAAGCCTCCAGACTGGCTTCCTGCTGCGAGGCAGGGGCTCCCAGGACCCTCCCCTCTGGGGTTCTGACCTTTCTCCCCCAGTGGCCCGCTCTGCCCACTGTGGCTCTGTTACTTCTCAGGCTCCTGGAAGACTGAGGCCGGGGCCTCCGCATCCTTTCCTCCGGGGTGACAACGACAATGATGGAGGTTTGGCACATGTCTATACTGAGCGAAGGCTCATTCACAGGAAAGGAGGCTGATGGGATGGAGGCTTCAATAGGCGTGGGTTTCCCGCAAGGGCACTGCACCTCCACCTGCTTTTGTCGGAAGCCGGACAGGGCAGGTCAGCCCCTGCCTGGAAGGGGAGTCGGGAAACCGACACCGAGATGATTCTGCAGACCTCTCGAGGCCCTTCCTGGACATGGCTCAGGTGCCACTAAGAAGCACGGGCTCCCGGTCAGGGGACCCGGGACAGAGACCCAGGGAGTATCTTAGATGATGGGGGGTGGGGGGGAGGACAGGAAGCAGGTCTCAGGGGCTGTCAGGCCCCTCAGAGGAGATGCTCCCTGCCGGCTCTCACCGGGACAGCCGAGCCCTCTGCTTCTCTTCCAGGTTCCCCTAGCCCCCTTCTTCATGCATCCTTTCACTCCGCATTTATTTATCAAGGGAGTTCTGTGTGCTCGACCCTCTGCTGGGATCTGAGGGTTCAGGAAAGCACAAGACAGACCTAGCCCTGCCTTCATGGAGCCTACAATCTCATGAGGAAGCCAGGGGTTCTGCAAAAAGGCAAGCAGGATCAGGGCTAGTGGAGTATGGGACCCTGCTTGTAAGAGTAGATCAGAGGGGCCCGGCTGAGGTTGAGGTGACATTTGAGCAGAGGTCTTGGGGAGGGAATATCGAGCCACGTGAGCGGCAAGGGAAGAGAGCTCCAGGCAAAGGGCACAGCACGTGCAAAGGTGCTGAGGCAGAGTGGATTAGCACATTCAAGGTCAGAGATGTGGACAGAGGTAAGTGGGCGGGGCTAGACAACACAGCTGCTGCTACTGCTCGGTCACTCAGTTATGTCCCCGACTCGTTTGTGACCCTATGGGCTATACCCCGCCAGGCTCCTCTGTCCATGGGACTCTCCAGGCAAGAATACTGGAGTGGGTTGCCGTGCCCTCTTCCAGGGGATCTTCCTGACCCAGGGATCGAACGTGTGTCTCTTGTGTCTCCTACATTGGCAGGCGGATTCTTGACCTCTGTGCCACCTGAGAAGCCCTTAGATAATGCAGAGCCTCCCTTACGGACAAACGTAGTAAGGGCTTTGACTTTTAAGTGTGGTGGGAGCCACTGGAGAGATGTGGCCAGGGCAGTGTTTGATGAGAATCTTGTGTCTAAAACATCACTCTGGCTGCTCTCAAGGCTTCCTGGGCGGCGCTAGAGGTAAAGAACCTTCCTGCCAGTGCAAGAGACATAAGAGACGCACATTTGATCCCTAGATTGGGAAGACCCCCTGGAGGAGGGCATGACAACCCACTCCAGTATTTTTGCCTGGAGAACCCCATGGACAGAGGAGCCTGGCAGGCTACAGTCCATAGGGTCACAAAGAGTTGGACACAACTGAAGCGTCTTAGCACACACCCACACACACTGTGACTAGACCGCAGGACTAACATGGAAGCGGGGAGCTGGCTGAGCTGCTGTTTTCTCCACCAGTTCTGCACTCCCCTCTCAGGGGCAATGGGCTGGCCCCACCACAGTGGACAGACAGACCCGCAGCCTCATTGGCCAGCAGGTCAGGAGCTTCTGCTCTTTCTTCTTCACCCCTCTGTCAGAGAAGCAGATGTCAGCTGCCAACTGGAGCAGCTGGTGGGAGCTGCTGCCCGGCTCTCTGGTGAGCTGGCCCCCAGCTGGGCCCTCATGGGCATCCAAGCAGCTGGTCCACGAATTCCTCCCACCAGGCCCTGGGGGAGAAGTCCCACATTCCTGAAAAATGGAACCATTTGCTTGTGTCGGTTGTAGGCCCGTTGTCCTGACCGCATCTTTCCTTGCGTTTTTTATCTGCCTGTAGACCCTGGGCTCACCCCTGCTCATCTTTCAGGGCCATGCTGACACCCCCTCCCCAGGAGCCCCAGTGAGTCACCTGCTCCCTTTCTGAACCCCATGCATTCTGCTGTGGGCCTCTCCGGCTCTGGTGTCCCGTTTGCTCTCTGTCCTTTCAAGAACCCCAGTGGGTTCTGTTCCATCCTTCCCTCTTGGGCCTGGGGTTGCTCTTCACCTCCCTGCTCCATCCCAGCCTCCCCCAGTTTTAGGGAAGTGCCCTCGTCCCCTGACCAAGTGTGTCGAGTCCCTGGCAGAAGGTGGTGGCTCAGTTGGTACTTGGAGCTTGGTGGTTCCCATGGGTAGGGCTGGGACGGGAGATGAGGAGGCATCAAAGGACTGGGGTGCGGGAAGGGGAGGTGAGTTTCAGGCAGGAGGAGGCTTGCTGAGTGTCCCGGAGATGGTCAGCGAGGAACCGCTGGAAGCAGACGGAGCAGGTTTTTGGAGATGCCTCACGGAGAGAAGAAGGTCCACCCTGGCTCCAGACCAAGTCCTTTCTACTCAAAACAAGTTTTCCATGATGCCAGTGGGCAACGTGAGGGATGCCCAGAGTCACTCCCCTTCTTTTTTCTCTCTCCCTTCCTCCCTGTCCCGTTCTGATCTCTGCTCCTGGTCTGCGTCACACAAGCAAGACTCTCAGTCCTGAGTGCAAGCTGACAGTCTCATCCGTCTTCTCACAAACAGTGACACGGGCAGACCACACACGTTCCTGAACAGCTTCTAAAGACCTGAGCAGCCTGTAGACTGGCGAGCCCTCACATCTGTCACGTCATCTTCGCTCAACCATCTTGGGAGGCAGGCAGTATCATCCCCCTCTTACAAACGAGGCTCAGGTGACAGCTTGTCCAAGGTCAGTCAGTTAGATGGCAGGGACACGCCATCCCCAGGACACGCTTTCCTCTTTGTTCCACACTATGGGCACTGGTGTTCAGAAGCACGGCTGAGCAAGTCTGCAGAGGTAAAAAGCAAAACCCAGGGCTTGACTGATGGTTACTCTGCTGGCCGGAGGGTGGCTCAGTCGGTCCTCTGCAACGTGCCGTGGCATTTCCAAGAATACAAACAGATCAAATTCTTAACATCCCGAATTAACTACCGTTACACTTTCACTAGAATACTATCATCCAGGACAGCTGTCAAGCTGCTGCATGGGACACAGTCTATTTTCCTTGGCCTATTCTAGCCAAACATTAGCAACTTTAGCAAAGGGCCTATTGTTCCATTACATTCTCAGCTGATGTGAGCTCCAGACCACGGGGCAGTGAACTTAATCTGTAGAACTATATTTTGTCCTTGGACAGGTGGTTCTTTAAGAAAACAATCTGAGTGATTTCCCTCCAAATCAGGAGACCCAGGTTCAATTCCTGGGTCAGGAGAATCCCATGACAGAGGAGTCTGGAGGGCTCCAGTCCATGGGGTCTCGAAGAGTTGGACATGACTAACTAACACTTTCACTTTCACCCTGCCTGAAGCACTAAGGCTCTAGATGGTAGAATGTCAAAGTATTGGAATAAAGTGAGCTCTTACTATAGCAGAACACATTAGGAGGTGCCTGGAGTAAAACTGAGATTATTTTAAAATTTTGATAATGAAACAGCTCTTGGATTTAAAATTTTCTTTAAAATTTTCTATCACCTGTTGACGTCAGTTCAGTTCAGTTCAGTCGCTCAGTCGTGTCCGACTCTGCAACTCCATGAATCGCAGCACGCCAGGCTTCCCTGTCCATCACCAACTCTCGGAGTCTACCCAAACCCACGTCCATCGAGTCGGTGATGCCATCCAACCATCTCATCCTCTGTCGTCCCCTTCTCCTGCCCCCAATCCTACCAAGCATTAGGGTCTTTTCCAATGAGTCAACTCTTTGCATGAGGTGGCCAAAGTATTGGAGTTTCAGCTTCAACATCAGTCCTTCCAATGAACACCCAGGACTGATCTCCTTTAGGATAGACTGGTTGGATCTTCTTGCAGTCCAACGGACTCTCAAGAGTCTTCTCCAACACCACAGTTCAAAAGCATCAATTCTTCGGCGCTCAGCTTTCTTCACCGTCCAACTCTCACATCCATACATGACCACTGGAAAAACCATAGCCTTGACTAGATGGACCTTTGTTGGCAGACCATCATCAACTACCATCTGTTTACTCAGAACTGTCAAAAATAAGACTAGGTCAGCCTGAATGATGCATGTTGTATGTAGTTTCCCAGATCCACTGCCATGGGAACTGGGGTCCATGAATCAGATGAAAGTGAAAGTGAAAGTCACTCAGTCGCGTCCGGCTCTTTGCAACTCCAAGGACTACACAGTCCATGGAATTCTCCAGGCCAGAATACTGGAGTGGGTATCCTTTCCCTTCTCCAGAGGATCTTCCCAACTCAGGGACCGAACCCAGGTCTCCCACATTGCAGGTGGACTCTTTACCAGCTGAGCCACAAGGGAAGCCCAGGAATACTGGAGTGGGTAGCCCTATCCCTTCTCCGGGGGAGCTTCCTGACCCAGGAATCGAAATGGGGTCTCCTGCATTGAGGAGGATTCTTAACCAACTGAGCTATTAGGGAAGCCCTGGGATGATGCTAATAACATCTTTCTGAAAAGGACTAAGTTATAGTGCATCAAGGCTTCCCTGGTGGATCAAACTATAAAGAATCTGCCTTCAGTGTGGGAGACCTGGGTTCAATCCCTAGGTCAGGAAGATCCCCTGGAGAAGGGAATGGCTACCCATTCCAGTATTCTTGCCTGGAGAATTCTATGGACAGAGGCTACAGTCAGTGGGATTGCAAAGAGTTGGACATGACTGAGTGACTAACACTTTCACTGTATAGTACACCTAGTCAGAGGACCACTGATCTGGACCCACAAGAACAACTGGACATCTGAAATTTCACCTCAAGTTGGCATTATAGACCTAGAGTAGGAGTGGGTGAATTTTTTCCTATAAAAGGCCAGACAGTAAAATATTTTAGGCTTTTTAGGACATACAGTCTGTTCCAAGTACTCAAATCTGTCACATGAAAGCAGCCACAGACTATGAACAAATGGGTGTGGTTGTTCCAGTAAAACTTTTATTTACGAAACAGGCAAGGAGTGGGATCAGGTCTGCAGGTTGCATTTTGCAGCCCTTCACCTTGAGGGTCACGATGAGAGGTTTCTTCCTGTGCAGCCCCCCGCCATCCACCCACACCAGCCCACCCTACTTCAGTTTCAAAAAGGCCGTAAACACAAGGGAAAACTGGTCCAAGCTACATTTTTAAGGCAGTGACTGGAGAATATCCTTTTATCTGATCTTAAATTCTTAACAATTTGTTCAGTCCTTCTGAAGCTATACATCACAGGGTTTTTAACAGCCTTCTTGCCTAATTGCACTTGGCTTTGCTAAAAATAAACATGGAAAACAGAAAAGCTAAAAATCAACCCAAATCACCTATGGTACCTAGAATATCTTTCCTTCTCTGGTACTTGGAACAGTTACTTTCACCTTGACTAAGTCCTATTTCTCAGTGTCCCTGAAAAAAAAATAAGCAGGGTCGGTAGTGTTAGTTGGCCTTTTTAGGTAGAAGAGCCAAATATTTAAGCAAGGTGCCTGCAGGGATTCATCTGAGAGCCACAGTCATAGAAAATCTCAGTGGGTGAGAGGTGGGACTCTCGTGGCGTTATTTTGTGGGGGTCTCACGTGGCTGACAGAACAAACACATGCAAGGAGCCTTTAAGGACAGGAGAAACAGCAGGGCAATCTGCTCATCCAAGTGCCCACTGGACCCGCCCATCTAATTGGATTCCAGCAGTTCTGAGGAGAACTGCATTCCTAAAGCCTAGCTCCTTTGCTTTTCTTTTTTTAAAAACACCAGCACATTCAAGTATTGATAGAGCCAATTTAAAATGCCTTTACACTTTAATTGAGGGACTTCTTTCATTCACAAAATGAGAATGAGTCATTTTGAGTCAGTCAAATCAATTGTAAGCAAGATCCCAAAGAAATAAAGCCCTACTGGTTCAGAGAATATTTTCACTTGTCTGTCATTTATTTCTGTGTTGCAGAATGCTTTTGTTCTAATACAATTGCCAGTGTATACCCGAACACTTTACTTCAGTCCCGAAGTGCTGCTGAGGAGAATGAAATACTCTGGGTGATCACGAGCTCAGGAATCACAGACACCTAAGACTGTCCTCATGCAAGATGGAATCTCCAGGCAATCAACAGCCGAGAGAGGCACTGTTCTATCAAGGTGAGGGCTACTCTGTAGAGAACCTCTGGGAGGGACGTGAGGCTGGTATTGACACTGCTACACTATTGGTTTTAGGAGAACAAAATGTCCTGCTTCCACTTTCAAAGCAATGGAAAGACCTAAAGGAAAGAGCGTGGGGAGGCCCAGGGCTGGTCAACATCTGCAAAACAATCAGCAACAGAACAGGGAAAAGGTAACAGTGAGCGACAAGAGGCGCAGGATGGTGGGTCTCATGCTGGCAGAAACTCCCCCCAACCAGACCAGGTTTCCTCACTCCACCCCGGCTTGTTCACTGCCAAGGATAGAGGCCTGACAAGCACAACCGGGGGGGTCTGCACAGGGAGACGCCTGCTGCCCTGAAGTCACTGTCTCTCTCCTTCCAGACGCCCAGGCTGCTGGTATCACCCCAGAGAGCCTCCTCTGCTAAACCACAGATAACCCAATGTGCTTAAAGCACTTCCATGCAAATGCAAGCTGAGGGTCAGAAAGACTCTTGAAAGTGATTCACTCACCCTTGTCTGCTCTTGAATTTGAATGCTCACAGGAGAGGAGTGGAGCCGTTTCAGCTTTGAGCCCACAAGGTCATGGGGAGAGGGTGGTCCGGGTTCTGCTCAGACCAGAATTTGAGTTGTATCCTGACCCAGACTTGCTGCCACCCTAACCAGCTGGGCTGTGACACGGTCCAGGCCCCCAGGGCCTCTCTGCTCAGCAGCGGCTGCCGAGCTGCTCTGCCTGGTCCTCTCCGCAGTCCCACAATCCAGCAATGGATCACTGCCTATCTGTTGGCCTCCAATCCCAAGCACACCGAACTTTCAAATGCCCTCTGCTGGAATTTCTACTTCTTTCTCTTTGATTTACTAAGGCCAGCATTCTTTTCTCCCTTAGCTAGTTGATGGCTGAATTAATCAAGTCCATCCTGACAACCATTTAACAATCATTTGTTAATCTCTGAACAATATAAAGAGAGCTGGGTTTGCCTGTGGCCTTTAAAAATTTGGTGGAACCTACCCAGGCAGAGAAAGGGCAAGAAGGTGACCAGTTACAGCATCAATGAACGGACATTTAGCAAAAGCACTGGCCTGGGAACAAGCATTCCTGGGACAGGTCCTTCCTCTCCGTGGACGTCAGTTCCTTGTTTGAGGGGGGTTGATATCTAAGGGTAGAGACTACGATTCTATCTAAAAACACCTCCCAGTGGGTGTTAGTACATATGCCACCCTGGACGTCCAGAGGAAAGACAGGAAGGCCATTTCCTCACCTCTCAGAGACACAAGCTGAGCCCTGCCCACCCAGGAACCCCGGCGGCAGGTGTTCCGCCCTGCTCTGTGCCACGGCCCTGAGTTCCTGCAGCCCGGTTCTGGATTCAGCAAAGCGACGCTGGAGGGCGGGCAGCTGGACCAACTCCTGAGGTGCCAGCACAGCACCCGACATGGTGCACAGCAGCTCAGAGGACACAAAGGCCTGGCTGGGATTAATTCCCTTTTATTTATCATTTCTGTAAGTTACACACATTTAAATTTTTAGCAATAATTTATAAGTCACATCTCATATAGTTCAGTCATTGGAAGAACACAAAGAAAATTATTAGAGCACAGAGCCTTCAAAGAGGAGGTTACTGTAACACATCACAGAAGGAGCTAAACAAATATCCAAGACTCCACAGACAAAACCTAAAGCTTACAATTTCTCTAAGAGCCTATACACTTGAAATTACAAAATTCAGCAACTGCCTAAACCAAGAAATGAACAGCTCTGTTTTCAAGGTAAGAAAACAAGGAATGCTGTGGTAAGTCACCTTTACTGTTTAAATGTTTCTGCTCTGTTTATACCTGGAATGACTGTATATACACACAGGCACAGCACATATTTCAGTATAGCTCTCACAAACTGCTTTTACTACAGATTTAAATCTAGTCCATGAGAAAAGCACTTTAATTGATTGGATCTTAAATTTTAAAAAAATGAAAAGCATTTCTAGGGACTCTTAAAGCTGTCTCCAAAAGTATAAAATGTTATACTTTCACTATCTGAAGCATTCCTGTCTTTCTCTGAGACAAATACAGGTCCTAGGACTGGCTTCTTACAGTGTAAATGCTCACATACTGTTGTGGATACGTGGTGAAACAGCCCACGAGGGCCCTGGAGGGGACGGCACCCTCGTGGGTCTGGGCTGTGACCGTCCACAGCCAGACCAACACCCCGGCCGCTGCTCTTGAGGCCGGGTGCCCTGGTGCACGGAGACTGGTCACCCTTCAGTCAGTCAGTTCTTGCTTGGGGGATTCCAGTTCGTTCAATAAATCTCTGCCAGCTGCTCCAGCCTTTGAAGCAAAAAGAACCGCTCCCTGTTTAAAGCCGAGGTTCTTTAAACTTCGGGCATAATCTGCATATATAACAGAGATGAGCTTCTGTAAACCGCAGTTAAGGAAGAAAAGGGCAGAGAGGGCCCCAGCAGGTTCCCACAGGCTGCAAACAAGGACCAGCTCCACTGAGTGTCCAGGGGAGGGCAGCGCGGGAGGAGCACAGGGAGCTCTTCTGGGGGAGGGCAGCTCCTAGGGGTGGGGGCGGAGGCGAGGTTTCAATCTGCAATGTCCCTGCACTGGCACCAGCTGAGCCCAAAGCTCGGCCTCTTACAAGACGCAATTAAGATCCCCTCAGATACTCCAAGGTCTAAATGCACTTAAGGAGTGGAGAGGGAAGGATAACAGAAGAGAAATACATGTGCAAACCCCTGAGCTGTTTGCAAGTCTGAGAGGTTGGTATTTAAGGGGCAGATCCAGCCTCACTGAGTGGCTCAGACGGTAAAGAATCCGCCTGCCATGCGGAAGACCTGGGTTCGATCCCTGGGTTGGGAAGATCCCCTGAAGGAGGGCACAGCAACCCACTCCAGTATTCTTGCCTGGAGAATTCCATGGACAGAGGGGCCTGGCGGGCTACAGTCCATGGGGCTGCAGAGTCAGACACGACCGAGTGACTTTCACTTTGGGGATGTTAGACAGCCCTGTTCCACCGTGTTCTGACATCCAAAACAGCTCCACTGATTCAGAGCCAACTTCACCAGTGCCGAGATACATGACACTGAGTTTAATTTTCTGTTAAAAAAAATACAAAAAAATAAAAAACATGACATGTAGACATGAGGCCACAATGAAACAATTCAAGAAAAAGTGCAATGAGAACAAGGCCTCTGCAAATACAAGGACCTGAGAGTAGGATTCTCAAGCTCCTTCTCTTCAAAGAAAAACATGTGACTCAAGTGATGGGTGGAAGAACTGAAATGCTCCTGGTCACACGGGGGCCACCATGACCTGCCTATGTGACAGGTCTCTCTGAAGTGCTGCTGTGCCTTGTTCCACATTAGCCCATCCCTGTGGGTAGCAGCTGGTCTTTCTTTTTAATCTATTCTGGTATGCATTTATTCCAGCAGAGCCTCCTATACCTTCCCTACATTCGTCTTTTTAATCTATTCTGGTATGCATTTATTCCAGCAGAGCCTCCTATACCTTCCCTACACTAGTTCCTCTATCTTCTTTGTAAGTTCAAACAAAACATTACAAAATCTGGGCTCCCTCCACTTCACAGCCCTTCCTGGCTCTCCACTTATCTCACAGCTGATGCCGGTGGGGCAACAACCTTCTTTCTGATTTGTCCCCTCCCGTTTCTCCCTTTTTCCTGGCTCTGGGCAGTCAGAACTCGGATCTTTCTCCATACAATAGTTTCCTCCCAGGCAGCACAGCCAACGGGGATGCTAAAACCCACTCAGGGCATCTGGTTCCCCCTCAGCATACACATCCCGGCAAAGGATATCTGTGTCCTCACTGACTTCGATGGCTCCGTACTTGAGACAAGCTTCCACAAACAAGGCCGCTCTGTCGAAGTACCTCATGCTGCTCAACAGAACACAAAGCGCATCAGGAGTTGTGACTTTCATCATCTGAGGGTAGGACCATCCCAGGGAGTGTTTCTATACAAGGACTCGTACACACTCTCCACAAAAGCCCGAGGGCTGCGTGAGGCACACCAGCACTGTTCTCTGCCCCAGCTTAGAGGAAAGGAGAATTCTCGTGCCCCAACCCTTTTGCTCTTTTCTATTAACTCTTATAAAAAATTTGTGAAATCACTGAAATAGAGACAGGACAAGAATCCTGTCTTGTCCTATCTACAGAGACAGAGCAAGAAATCAACAGAGACAGGACAAAAATCCACATACCCAGGTCCACATTTCACAAGTAACTTTCTGTCATATCTGCCTCAACGTACCTCCCTGTTTTAAATAAATAAAATGTCCTATGGTAAATGAGAAGCATTAATCACCCTTCAAGGTTCTTAGAGGGGACACCTCCAACTTGCCACACTTTCTTCCCCCTTCCTACTGCTTTTCTGCTTTTGTCTCAGTTGTTCTGCTCGAAGCTAAGTTGACCTCAATTCTTTTTAAATATTCTTTTTAAACAGGTAACTATTAGGTTTGACTAGCACACTGGCAGAGAAGTAGCAAAGTTCCCAGACCAAAAGAAGGATGAGTAAACATGGACTGTTCCACTCCCTCTAGGGTTTTTTTAAAAAAATAAACCTAAAATATATGCTTCTCCCTTCACTCCCAACATCAAGGACTACCACCCTCCTGGCAGAGCCTCACGAGCATGAGGTGGTGAATCCTGGGTGGTTCTGACCAGCCATTGACAGTGGGTGTACCTGTGAAGCGTCTCAGCCACGCTGGAAAAGCAGCCCAGGGAAAGGAGAACCAGGAGGGCCTTGGACTTCTGGTTCACTTGAGGGGAACAAAGGTGGTCGACCCACCGTTTCAAAACGTCAGCGCACTCTTCAGAATTTAAGCGGACCTGAGAAAGATGCTCATGTTAAAAAGGACAGCCTGCACTACACAGAAGGAAAAAAGAATTCAGTTGAAATGGGATCTGTTACCATGAAACAGAGCTCATCTCTGCGTTACAACACAGCCCCTGCTGCTGCAGCACCGTGACCAGAGGTGACAGGGATCTATGCCTCAGGACCAACAGGCCCGGGACCACCTCTGGGCTGTATGTAGTCTGGACTCACACCCCAGCAGGGACAGGAGGCAGCTGCTTTCACTTAATTGCTACCAATGCAACCTCCACTTTGCAGTAAGAAGAAATATAATTTATATGCAAAGAATAAGAAGATGAAAATTGCTAAGAAAATATTTGTAAAGCCACGCTGCAGCCAAAAAAAATACCTCCAAATCATGAGTCAAAAATTCAAGACTGAACTTTCTCGCCTGAAGTTCCAGGAGCCTACTCGAATCACCTACTTTGGCAAGCCATGCTGCCCGGTTCCACTCGCCGTAGGTCTGCAGGTAGCGGCAGGCGTCCGCAGCTTTGTCTATCAGGCAGAGCAGCTGGACGCCCTCTGGAAGACAAGACAGCAGCCCCGTGAGTGACGCTGGAGCTGTCTCTCTGACGAGTCACTGAAGGGTAAAACCACCATTTGACTTCATCTGGTCTTGGACATTTTATACCTACTGGAGACACAACTGACTTAAATTTAAAAACGAAGTATTAAAATAGGGTTTTACCATGTTATCACTTAAGTAACCTGGGTTGGCAGTACAAATATAGTCCAGAAAACAAACAAGTCAAGATTATCTCACTCACTGGTTTTAACGTTTAGGGTGCCCAGGTTTGTCCAATTTATGTCTATTATTTTGGCAATTATTAATAACACCCCGTTTACTCTTTAAAAACGCACTGGTCTAGATGACTAAATTACACGGTCATCTTACAATATGAGGGCTTCCCTGGTGGCTCAGATGGTAAAGAATCTGCCTGCAATGCAGGAGACCCAGGTTCGATCCCTGGATCAGGAAGATCCCCTGGAGAAGGGAATGGCAACCCACTCCAGTATCCTTGCCTGGACAATTCCATGGATAGAGGAGCCTGGCAGGCTATAGTCCATGGGGTCACAAAGAACCGGACACAATTGAGCAACTAACACTTTCATAACATAAACTGCTGTCAATAATTTATTTTTCTCAAGCATGTATCAAAAAAGAAAGAAATATTCCTAATAACCAAATACTTTCCAAGGAATGGGTCTGATTTTTTAGAGTACTGACGAATATAGCCCTAAAGCATGCCGCACCTGCCAGTTTTCCGTTGGCGATCATATTAGTTGCCACGAGCTTGATGGTGCTCTGGGAGGGGCCTGAAGAGGTGACAGTGGTGACCAGGCAGGCTTTCAGTGAGTCACAGTAATAGTGCTGGTTGTCTGCACTGGTTTCCAAAAGCAACTGCACGGCTCTGTCCGTCTAATAAGGGAAACAGTTCTTCTAGTTATGAGGCCATTTTCCTCCAACATAACCTTTCAAATTTCATAATTTGGAACACTAAAGTTTTCAGCTTAAAGACGACTTTCATTGTCAAAAATTATCCATAAACACATTGTTTACATGTATACAAGTTGAACAAAAGTGCAACACTGCTTCTTTAGGACAAATGTAAAACCAGTTTGGTTTACACAGGTACTTATTTAAGCTCTGTACTAGTCAAGAGACAAAACCAAAACAAAACAAAACTAGGCAGTGACATTATGGAAGCCAAAACTACAAGTTGGTTTGCCATATATTTTTGCTTTCTCAGAATGTCTGTTGGTCTTATTTTGAGAGAAAGTATATACTTACACTTATACTTTCAGGGAAATGCTATAGTGTGTGTGCACAGTGTTTGTGTGTTACATAAATGATGCTATAAAATACTAATCAACTAGCAACTCCCTGAAACATGAAAAAAGTTATAAAAACCGACATACTTGACCCAAGAGAAGTAGCTGGTCTGTACATTTCCTTGTATGATCATAAGTTGACCGTTTTACCTCCTGGAGATTAACCCTTTCCAACTGAAATTTCTAGAGCAGAAAAAAAAAAATAGAGAAAATTGAGCCTGGATTTTAAAATGTTTGAATTATTTAACTATTAGTAAACATTACTTTGACTTCTGAGTCAAAGAAGAAGTCCAACAATTTAATAAGAATTTGATAAGAAAAAAAATGTTGAAATGTACTACAATCTGTGTGCAAGTCTGCCTGCTTACAGAAACTGGCACTTTAGTAGAGCTGGAAGAAAAATCCCTATGTGTAATTCAGTACTCTACTGGAGGTTAAATTATGAAAATACCTTTATATATATAGAACAGCAAATTCAAACCAAGTAAATTAAGTATTTGTTACTTATAGAAAATTAATAACATGAGAAAATTAAAATGAACCAAGTTAAAAATTTTTAAGATCCCCCCCAAAATTAAAAGGCTGTTAATAATAAAATTTTAATGTCTACTAAAATCTCAGTAAGCGTTTATGAGCTTTTCAAGTCCTGAATCAGGCCTTTTTTATGTGACTGTGCCAAGGGACTCATTTCTGTTTATGTGGACCTTTACTTAGTACAAAGTTTCCCAACTTTAAGATACTTACAAAGAAAGACATAGCTTTAAGGGTTTTTAATATATGAAACGTAATACCTGAAAATAGGCATTTTCACAGAGGACGTCATAACATATATCTAGCGGGTTGTTCACTCTGTCCCGAGGAGCAGCTTCTTTAGCCACTGGTGTGCACACGGCCTTTTCCTGGGACAGGCTGTGCAGGTAGTGGGCGGCGACAGTCCAGAAGTGCAGCTCCGATTCATCACCGTAAAGCCTGGCCAGGGTGAGACCTCAGTCTCCACTGACCTCACGCAGCAGTGTGGGGCCTGGACGGGGGCTCCCCACGGCAAGCCTGAAGTGCCAGGAGCATGGGGCTGGCCCGTGAGAGACCACATGCTGCTGGTGGAAGAGCTGAAGCTGCAAGTCCTCCAGCCCCGTTACTGGGTCTCAAACAGCACAGGGCCCTGACTGCACGGGGCCCCTTCCGACCCAAGCCTCCCTTTGTTCTATGTTAAGAGCAACTCCGTGGTGCTGTAGCCTGTGCTATTATTTACCCGGTTTGCCATCAGCACACCTTTCAATCTGCAGCAGTTAATGAAGAAGGTCCTCTGGGATCACTGACTAGATAAGTTGTAGAAATTATACGCTCTTTATTCTCTGGGGAGTGGAGGGAAATGTCTTTCTTATAAGGGACGGCTCTACTCTAAGTAAGAATATATAGGTTATTACTTCTAAATATAACTTATGGGTATACTTAGGACATGCCCTTTGTAGCTGATATTTTAAAAAGCTATCTGTAGAATGGAGTCTTTTCAATAGAGAAGGCCTAGAGCTCATGTTTTTTTCTTTTTCCGATTTGTAATACTACTTTCAAAACGATCTGTAAGCCAACTATAAAGGATGAACTGATATATTTTCTAAAATCCCCAAGAGTTTGGTCTTAACTAACCCCTTGATAAAAGGAGTGAGTTAACCTGAAATTCCCTGTCTCTTACACAGAACACTTCAAATAGTGTTACCTTGAAACAAGCAGGCATCTCTGCAGGAGAGTAAACTCCGGATCAAGCAAGAGTTTCTTTATGTCACTGCAGGCAGGAATCCAGACAAACGCAAGACAAAATTTGGAATCCAACAATCAAAGAGATAAATCAATACACTCTTAAAATGGAAAATTCTACCCTAAAGATATGATAGGAACCTACAAAAGAAGTCACTTTGCCACAGCCCAGGAACTACAAAAGCTTACAGGGCTTAGACAGTATCTAGGCTTGGAGAAGTGGAACCCATCAACCACCACAGCTTAAGGCTCTAATTCTGATTTACCTTCTTGAAGCAGCTCAACTCCCATTCTAAAAAATATGAACAGCTACCTAACTACAGGAATAAGGTCATTGCTGATAAAATGATTTTACTAAATGATCATCAGGAACACTCTATACTTCAGAGAAGATGCATTCAGAATTTATTCTTCAAAGTACTGAAAAATTAAAATACATAAGGAAGAAAGGCTAGTGTTTCACAAATTGATATTTCTACAATAGCCCATTATAGACTATTGATAAATCAGGAAGAAGGGGAGATAGTCTTTAAATCTATTCTTTTCCATTTAAACATAAATGCTAACCTTGGGACAGAGAAGAGAAAAAAGTAATTACTTTGAATTCGACGTCAATATAATATTCCCTTAGGATTAATTTATTATTAAAATATATGTGATGGATTCTAGATGGCCAAGATATGTTTTCCCAAGAACTCCTTGTGGAGTCAAATTTTTCTACTTCCTTTCCAATGTTATTCACAGTACCTATTTGTAAATGCTCTTGACTCTAGGGAGCATATTAATTTCTCAGCCAGAATTGTGCACACACAGCACCTGACACAGAGAACTCATCTTAGCAGAGAGAAGCTGACACACAAGAACTGCCCCGTGTACATCCATCCTCTAACGTGAGGCTTTGCAGGGCATTTGTGCTGGAGGCCGGCTAGCTATAAGGCGGCTCACCCCACTGCTTCTTCTCCTGCCCTGACATGAGACCACAGCAATCCGAACCTTACTTCCACAAAACAAAGACTCTAAAGGGAAACAAATCAAGGCTAAGAGAAGGGTCTCTCCGTGGGCCACTAATATTTTCCAAAACAAAGCTTGTTCTAATTTTAAAAAGTCTAAATCAGTATGTTTTTCTTTTTCATAGTCTTATTTTCTAATAAAACATAGTCAGAGTGCTTACTTAGACAACGAGTTCAACTGCTCTTGAAGGAGATTCTTTATTTCTTCATTTTCTGGATAATCACTGTACCAAGAAAAGATTTTAAATGAGTTCATTTTCTCTTTATTTACCACCATTTATTTCTTCACCAGGGCAGGGGTGGGGGGGAGTTGTATTAATACAGAAACAACTTCTTTGTAGTCCTTGGTTAAAAACCTGCGTGTAGACCAAAATTGCAACAGACTATTCAGGAACCTACCAATCATCTTTAATGTCTGCTTTTATCTTATTGAGTCAAAACTGAGAAATGAGCACAGAAAAGTTTCTCTGGCTTTCAAGAAACCAGAAAATTAATCAGTGAACTCTAAAACTATCAGGTTTAGATTCATGTCAATAAGGAACTTAGCAATGACTACAGGAATCTGCTCGTTCTGCTCTGCAAAATTAACATTCATTTCTCTGAGTAGATACTTCTCGGAGAAAGAACATCTCATCACATTTATTTCTTTAATTCTCCTAACCCAGGGCTTCACTGGTGGCTCAATGGTAAAGAATCTGCCTGCCAATGCAGGAGATGTAGGTTTGATCCCCGGGTCAGGAAGATCCACCGGAGAAGGAAATGGCAACCCACTTCAGTATTCTTGCCTAGAAAATTCCACAGACAGAGGAGCCTGGCAGGCTACAGTCCACAGGGTCACAAAGAGTCAGACACGACTAAGTGACTGAGCACACATACAACCCATGCCTATCTGTGCATTCCACACAGCAAAGGTCCCAGAACACTTGTGGTAGTTTAACTGACAACCACCAATAATGGTTTCTGTGACAATTTTTTGCAAGGAGGCAGGCTATAAAACATAAAACACTTCTGAAGCAGGTTCCTTTATGCCGCTTTTAAAAAGATTTAATCTTGTCCCCTGACCCTGATGCTGGGAAAGATTGAAGGTGGGAGGAGAAGGGGACGACAGAGGATGAGATGGTTGAATGGCATCACTGACTCAATGGACATGAGTTTGAGTAAGCTCTGGGAGCTGGTGATGGACAGGGAGGCCTAGCGTGCTGCAATCCATGGGGTCGCAAAGAGACACGGCTGGAGCGACTTAACTGAATGGAATCCTGTCCCCAAATTCTTCTTGGCCTCAACTGGCCCTCTTCACATTCGGTATGCCACGCCCAGGTTCAGACCATAAGATGACCACACAGCCACCTGAGAGCCCCATGTGTACTCACAGCTGCGCCCAGGTCCCCAGAGTGGGGAAGATAAGAGGCAGATCAGTGACTCTTTCAGGGTCTCTGCCAGCACTGCCTCAACTTGGTTTTAAGGTTCCAATCCCTGTAAGCCCTGGAGACCAGCCACTGCTAGTTTTCATGGGATGTCCTTCAATCTCAAATCAATTAAGAAAGGAAAACAAACACACAAAAAAACTTACACATGAGAAATGTCCAAAGAATACTGTCCAATCCAAGGCTGATGTAATAAGAAAGCTTTCAAGGCGAAGGCAGCCCTGGGAACAAGGAGATATGGGCACCACACAGGCTCTAGACAAAAACACAGATTTTGCTTTTAACAAGTAGAATTGTATACAACTATAAAGCTTCCACTATAGACAGTTCACAGAGAAATCAGCAGAGAACGATGTATAAGTCTGGTGGTGGCAACTCAGAGAGTATATTAGTGTAATCACTGCTTAAGACACAGTGGCTAAGTGTTGGGCAGAGAGTTAGACTGAAGAGTCTCTGACCCCACAGAGATAGTACTCAAAGTTCTTGGAAACAGCATCATATGAAACGTTATTAAACAAGTCTCATAGTCCTGGATTCATTTCAGACACTGCTAAAGAGAATATTGTTTTATGCCATTTTATGCCCCTGATCTAGGCAGCAGGTAAGAAGGATTCTCCAACTTAAAAACAGGGATTCCAATTTTCTACATTTGTCTGACTTCCCCTTTTACTGGGAGAAGAGGCAATGTCAGAAAAATGTAAATAAAGGGCAGGGGTGGAGAAAGAAGACTAAGCTATTCTAAGAAAACAGACTTGAATATATTATGATCTTCTCTACTTGTCATAAAGGAGAAATGAAGCAAATATACTAAATATTATATCAATGCATATGACCTCAAATGATTTTATTATCTTACATCAACAAAGTCCAAAATACATTTCTAATTTCTCAGAATAGAAATATACTACATCAAACATATTTTTCCAAGCTCAAATCAGCACATATCTTGCAGCAAACACACAGAAATCTTTCTCCTAACTCCATGTTTACATTCTCACCAGTCTTTATTCTTTAACATTTACTGAGTGTTGTTCTGAGTTTAAAGTTCAATTTGGGGAATATATGCACAATTTCATTGACTTTCCCCATTATTATTTTAAAACTTGCCCTTTTTGGCTGAGGTTGCACCACTAGAGAGTCGATAGGATTTTTTTTTTAGGAAAATTTTAAAAGAAAAATGTAATCTAAAATCTGGTTGAGAGTCACCTGTTCATTCATGGTATTAAACAGTCATAGTATTAAACATCGTATTAAACAGTGGTACCCCACTCCAGTACTCTTGCCTGGAAAATCCCATGGACGGAGGAGCCTGGGAGGCTAGAGTCCATGGGGTTGCTAAGAGTCAGACACGACTGAGCGACTTCACTTTCCCTTTTCCCTTTCATGCACTGGAGAAGGAAATGGCAACCCACTCCAGTATTCTTGCCTGGAGAATCCTAGGGACGGCGGAGCCTGGTGGGCTGACTGAAGTGACTTAGCAGCAGCAGCAGCCCATTAAGCTAACAATGGGCTCTCATTCATTATATAAATAGTTTAATTTAAAAACAAGTACCTTGGCTTTGGAGACTTTTAGACTCAGATTTTAAGATAAAGGTCAAAGAATAGCTTCTCAAACATCTAGATTATATTTGCATACTTCTTTACCCAGGACTAATAACTAAATTAAAAGAAAAAAATCATTCTTGAAATTCCCTTCATTTCCTCAATAACTTTATGTTTAAAGTTAGTATCTATGCCTGTCCTTTCCTAGAGGGAGGTTCTGCTACTTCTGCAGAGCTGGCAGGGATCTTGAGGACAGACGTGGGAATGCGGTGCTCAACTGCAGCTCACCAGACAGCAGTCACAGTTACAGAGTAAGAATTGATGGCTCCCAAAACAGTGGCAGAGGTGGAGCAATGACACAAACAAAAGCTTAATCTAAGTTGAAGGCAGCCCAGTCAACATACACAGCGACTCGGTAGTGCCTCAAGCACTAACACAACACGAAGCATCATGTTTTTAAAACCCTACTGTCTCTGAATGTGCCAAAGACTGACTCTGTGAAGGCACAGACAATTCCCAGAGCCGACAGTTTCTACGATGAAACTCTGTAAATGACTAAATCATTCTCTTATGACGTTTTTTTACAGATTAGATAGCCCAGTGTGTACACCAAAGGTATGCCTGGAGAAAATTTAATGTAGGGACATCTCATTTTCAAATAGATTGATGAGTGCATTCACAAACTTCTCATTCATAGTTACTTTTTACTAAAATAGCTTTCATTCTCAGAAAAAAATTTCAAAACCATCACATAAAAAAGGGCAGGGTAGTGCAATCATCCAATTCTGTTTTGACTGGCCCTTTAACAAGTCATAAGACAGGCATCACAATTCATGATACTTTCCAAAGTTATTTTTCTATAATACATGGTTGCAAAAGATACAAGACTCACTATTAGAAAACCAGCAGCACTTTACCACTAGATTCGTGTCCTCTGATGAGCTCTCCTAAAGTTTGAGAAGTCATTTTTATTCATGTTAACATCTTTGATCTTTTGACAGAGCACTCAGAAAGGGGTCAAGGGAGGGGCGCTGAGTAAACCAGCGTTGGGGAATGACTGACATCTAATTACAGAGTCTAGCATCTCAGCAGTAAAAACACTCAAGCTTTAAGTTAATATACATTCTTAAACGTAGAGCCCTAAAAAGAAAGAACGAAATGAAACAGAAGCAGCTCTCTCCCACGAAAGAACAGCTGGTGCAAAATAAAGACCCTTCCAAGCATCCTTTCCTTAGAACTCCGTACCGGTCAACTCCTGCTCGTCCATCCTAAAGCATGTGGACTTCATGGACATCTCCAGGACCCTGATACACCCATCATCGGAAGCCAGGATCACTTTATCTGATGTGCACCAGTCCACGTCCAATATCCGAAAGGTTACATTTCTTCCACTTCTTAAACTGCTCACCATCTGAACCTTCAAGAGTGAATTTGGTTGTCACTTTCAGAAAGAAAAGGAAGATGTTTATCATTCCAGACTAAACGAGCAAGAAACAGAGTGCCTGTGGCGAAGGCCCAGTTCACGTTTAAAACTGAGCAGTCTTGGGCAATCTATCTTCCACATGCAAACTGCATTTTGAAGGTCCCAGAGATAGTGATAACATTAACAATCTGTTGAGCTGTTACCTTTAGAACAGAAATACTATAAAAGAAAAATTTAAAAGGAAGAAAACTGTTCTAAGAAGCTGGACAAACCCATTTATAAATCAGAAGGAAGGAAAAAAAATACATAGTTCTTGTGACCAGCAACTTCATTTGCAGTGAACCCACATGGAGCTGGGCTTACCTCTTTAGAATCCCATACTTCAGCTCCATCATTGTACATTGCTATTAATTTTTGGTTTCCTTTACCAGGGGCGAAACGAATCTTCTTCACCCAACTTCGGTGTGTAGGTATTCCTCTGAGGACAAACAGAAACCAAAACACCAATATGAAGTAGAGTAATATCTCGTTATTGAGAGATATGTCCAATGTCTCTTTCTATTTCTGCTTTTGACAAGGTCTAGTGACATGACAGGAGAATCATTCTGCTTTCTGGGACAGGGGTCACATATGACAGACATGGTCTGCTCTTTAACAACAGTTGGAATAGTGTCCCAGCACTTCTGTGTGGGCCACCTGCAGGTAAGGGTCATCTATGAATATTTCAGAGTTTAGCTCAAGGCCATTCCTCCCAAGTTCTGTAACAAGAGACCCAAGGGTCCAGCCTGCACATGACTATATTTAGTGATGCTTACTGCCAAGTAACAAGCCTCCAGTGGAACTATATCAAGATTTTTTGTTTCAGCCAAATAATACACCTGAATTCTTGACACATACCTGGATACTCTGCCTTTCAAATCCCAAAAATTTAAATTTCCATCCATATCTCCAAGAACTAACGTATCACCTTTCCAAGCAATGCAAGTAATGCTACCCATACTCCCCTAGAAAAGAACAGCAACAAACACACATCAGTTTCACCACTTATAAGCAGTCACAACAGAGAAATACTTTTCTTTAACAACCGTGATGAGATAATAAAGATATCTTGCTGGTGGTTTAGTCGCTGAGTTGTGTCCGACTCTTTACGACCCCACAGACTGCAGCCCACCAGGCTCCTCTGTCCGTGCGATCTCCCAGGCAAGAATATTGCAGTGGGTTGTTATCTCCTTCTCCAGGGGATCTTCCCAACCCAGGGATCGAACTTGAGTCTCCTGAACTGCAGGCAGATCCTCTACAGACTGAGCCACCAGGGAAGCCCCAAAGATATCTTAATAAAACCTAATTATAAATGGGTTTCCCTTTAGTATGAACATCATCAAACACTAACAGAGGTTAGTCACTAAGAGGGCTACCTAGCATTTCAATTTCAACTAAGGAGAAACAGAAGATTTCAATTCAATAGACATTATTATCTGAACTAGATTTATAGAGAAGGGATGTCTTTTGAGGAAGAACTACTTCAGAGAAAAGAAAATTAAAAGAAGAAAAAAGAGAAGGAAAGGACATCCTTTCAGGAGCTCCTGTCTCCGAGTTATCCCTCACTGCTAAAGGATGAACACATCTATTCTGGGGGAACTCAGAGCTGTCTCACAACTAACTGTTCAGCAATTCTTCAATTTGAAAAAAAGATTCATAGCTTTGCTGATACCTTCATGAATAATGAAGGAGAAGAGATACTGTACACTGAAGGCATCTGTAAAATCTGAATTCACAGAAGGTTCTGCAGAGAAGTTACACACGGAAACACAAATACCAGAATGAAACACTTCTGTAATAAATCAAAGTGGGTTGGAAGGAGCATGCAGCTCTAACACATGCACAGAGGTACTGTGATGGAGAGACGCGAAGTTGGGGCTCTCAGGAAAGCTGTGTGGACCTGAATCCCAGCTGTATCACTGTATTGCTGTGTGATGTGGGGCATGCTTACTTAATCTTTATATGTCTGGATTTATCATCAATAAAGTAAGGCAAGCTCATAAAATTTGAGGAGTTCCTATTAGTGTTAATATATTTTTACAGGTAAAGGCCTTATGACAATGTTTGCCACAGAGTCAATATAATGCTAGCTATTCAATAATATTGCTTAATTACTTTTCTACTTATATTCTTATATTCAAAGAAATCTTATTTCATCATTTATAGAACAATATTAAAAATTCACATTTGGTTCTCATGGTATTGCTAGTAAGAAGTAGGAATGCTCCAGAGTTTTGCTAAATTGGCTGTTAGAAGACTTGCACATACACCAAATACTGCATAAATCCTAGTGGTAGTCAAGAAACAAAAGATAAAATTGGATTAAAAATAATTATTTTAATGATTCGATTAGTAAAAAACTTAGAAAGCTATGTTGAATAAATAGAATTCAGTACAGTATAAAGTAATACTCCAAGATATTGTTTCTATTCTTCTGACTCTATTAACAGAATGTTTAAGAGTTTGCCTTTAAATTTAACTTTTTTAGTCCTGAGAATTTTTTTTTTTTTACATTTTTACATTACTTTCTAACTTCTAAAAATTAGAATATTAAAGGTTCAGTTCAGAAATCTGTCACCAGCTTAGAATTACAAGTGATGTATTAAAACAACTGTACAATTAAACAATATAGAACTTTCTACCTAAGAGTTTGTTGATGGGATACAAGCCATATGAAGATTCTAAGCTGCTTTCGAAGAAATGTGGAACAAACTCGCTTTCTGGTTCCAAATAATCCCAAGAGAATCAATGAAAGATTTAAAAGTCAGTAGAGTATTATTAGTTGGCACTGATATGTTGCCTACATGTAAAACACGATGTTCAAAGGATCGAAGAAAAGCTGGCGGCAAATAGATAATCATTCTCTCCCACAGTTTTCTGAATAAAGGCAGTCAGTCAACTATAAACTCTCCATGGGAATGTAATTTAAAATATATCAGGCTTCTTCTTTTTACCATTTTTATATGCTCTATAGTTCTGGGGCCAAAATTTAAAGGTAAAGTTCCAACTCAAAATAAATGGCTTAGTGGCTTAGTACTTTATATTTGGAAGGAAGGTTAAGAAAAATATTAGATTAAAATAAACAAAACCTCTGCCTCAATTCTACACTCTGGTCACTGAAAATTATTTTGATTACTGAAAATAAAAATAATGAACACAAATCAATCATTCATGTTTTATATAGTAGATACCTAACTCTCTTTCCTAAAATAATCTGCTCTAAAATATGCACTAATTTCACTGGAGGCTGGATCCTTATTAGGCTGTCATTCTTTGAAGAAACTGCTTCCAGCTGTGGAATAAAATGATCTGGCAGGCAGAATTAAGCCTTGCTATATCCTGACCAGACGTCCATAAGAAGAGGCAGAATCTTAAAAGCTGTGTTGTGCAATAATCCTGAAAGCAGTAGGACTTTTCTTTCCCCTTTTCTTCCTTACAAAAAGGAAAATTCATGTGTCTAGTGTTCAAAAGTTTTAAACTTTTTTTAGAGTGGGGGAACCTAGAATCTCAGAAATTATTGGATTATTTCTATTCTAATCTCAAAGGTGATGTAATTAGAAAACAAAGAGAATGAGCTATTTGCAAGTGGCACTAGAGGAGCTAAGGTGTGGCCTTCTCTGAGGTCTAAAGGAGAAGCTCTGAAAGCCAACTAATTTTCCAGAGTAGAGCTCATTACACTGCAACTCTTAAGGCCACGCTCTTGAACTGCAGTTTTTCTTTCTACGCAGTTAAAGTTAGGTTACTGCTCCTATTATAATGCCAAATATCAATCTTCACATTTGCATTATTTTTATCCTTTCAAACTAGTGAAAACTTTTGGCACTACCAAGAGTTTAAAACAGACATTACTAAATCTCAGATATGACTCAGTCTATGGAACAGTAAACTTGGAATTACAGCTTGAAAAGCACTTTCACATGCTAGCTATGTATATGTATATATATATACACAAATATATATATAAAATTTCATCCTCTACCTAGTTATAGTAATATTAGCAAAAACATTTTCTTCATCCACTCAGTAAAAAAAACCCATGAGATACAGGCTGACTCAAATCATTAACTACAAAACCTTAGTTAGAGAATTCCACAAGGCCATGGGGGATATGTATGTCAGTAAAGATTAATAAATACCTTTACACCTACAACCTGATTACTGTTTCCTAAAAATAATACTAGATTTTAAATCAAATCCTTCAGGGTAATACTTGAAATGGAAAGAGGAGAGACTAGAGTCAGACACATAGACCTGGGTTTAAACGCTGCTCTGGGATGTCAAGAGGCTGGGCAACCTGGGGAAGTGACTCATTCTCCCTCAAGCCTATCACAGATAAAATGGAAATAGTTCCTCATGAATTATTATAATGACAAAAATGAGTAGCACATGGTATGTCATCAAAATAGTTATAATGTTATTCTCTAGAAGTATGGGACAAATTTCATCAATGGTAATATCTCCTTAAGAAAGTTTATTTAGATTAAACTTTTCCGAAATAGTTTTCCACCTTAACTGTGGCTTCACTGAATATAGAACTAATGAGATCTATGGTAAGAAATCTTCATGCAGGTTTAACCAGTTTGGACTCACGTCTGGTGGGATCCGAGCACTGTCTTTCACTGAGTTTCCTTCAACAGTGAGATGATAAACTTGGCCGTCATTATCGGTGAACACAAAATGCTCCCGGGCAGAGATGTTCTGACTGAGTTCGGATTTACTTTCAGCCTCCTGCAACAAGCTTTGGGGTAGAGGAAAAGATGAAGATACTTCTTTTCCCTAGAGTGACATAATAAATTAACTCACCCAAAATATAGATGGATTAACAGGAGGTCAAATCATTCAAAAAAAAAGGCTGAAACTAATCTCTGCCCAGCAATCATAGGAAAACACAAATTATTCTTCATACCACGGCTGAATGTTTACCCTGTACAGAAGAATGTAGTGATCTAGACTTCACATGGTAAAGAAGCCTCTTTGCTGTTCCTGCTGCAAAACAGAGGCCTTACCTTGGCCCATAATTCTCTCAAGTTTTTTATTTGTAAATCTGGTGGGGACAGGGCAGTACAAAAGTTAGAATTCCTAATACATTTTCTGTGGTGAAGATAAATGACAACAGGGTCCACCTGGGTGTTCACGCTACGTTCATTTGAACTTCAGAAGCTGAAGTCTGTGGAGCCGAAGGGCACTGAGAATCAATCATGCTCACTAACAGGTGCTGACATGTAAACCACACGCTGCACCAAGCAATGCAATTACAAACTAGCTCTTTAGTCATTTGAGTGTGTACTGAAACATCAGAGCCTGTTCCAAAGCAGACTAGAGATGCCTTAGGATGCCATCTGTCAAATTTCCAACCGGGACTTAACAAATTTCCCAACCAGGAAATACTAGATTTCTGGTTATCTGTAACAACCAGGTTATTACAAATGACAGTGGCAGAGGTAGGGCACCTGATCACAGATGACTCAACAACACTCAGCTCTGTATCTGAGACCACGGTCTGGCGGGCCATGGCCTCTCGGGTGGCCAGCTGTTTCTTCCTCAAGCTCTTCAAGTTGTGAGAAGGTGACCACTCCTGTGAATCAAAGACAGACACACCCACAAGTGCTCAGTTCCTCTTTCTTCCAGAAAAGCGGGCCATACTCACCACTGCCCAGCATCACTTCTTGTTACTACACATGAACTCACAATTTGTTCTTAGGTTTTACTTTTTTTTTATTTTTAGAAAGGCTGAAGGCATGCATTTTTATTAGAGCTTATGATAGAAGGTTTCAATAACCTATTTCTATTTCCTTCCACCTCTAATCTTCAATTAGAGCTTAAGGGAAAAGAGTTTAATGGCAAACTCCAATGGCTTAAACTTTTGATGCTTTCATTTTTCAAAATCAAAATAATACATTTAATTATGGTACCTCCCACTCCTTACCTCCCCACCTCCCCATTAGGTGAGCTGATCACACAATCCTCCAGTCGCTGCCCATTATCACCTCCAGGCCCACCCCAAACCTCTCCTTTTATGTATTTATTCCTGTTTATTCTAAAGCATTTAATCTAATACCCTCTCATATGTATAAATTCTTACACATGTCCTTATTGTACATGCACATATTTGTGATCGGCATGAACAGCAGTGGATTATGTATCTCACCCCATTGCTCTTTTTACTCGGCACCACGTATTCAAGTCCCACCTCTGTTGTTTCTGTATGTTACACAGTACTTCATGGGTACAGCTGCCAATTTTTAGTCTAGTTTTTAGTTTAGTTTTCCCAGGAAAGGACACCCAGATTGCCTCTATACTCTCATCATGGGAAATTACACTGCACTGAAATTTCAATGTCCACACAGAAGTTCCAGAAGCTGACCAGCTGGGGCAAAGAGGATGTCTCTAAGTGCTGCCAGCTTGCTCTGCAGAATGGCTTCACTGCTCTACATCCCTACCAGCAGTGCCTAAGAATTCTTACAGTCCATACCTCACCCACACGGGATGCTACTGGCATTCCAATTTTTGTTTGTTTAAAAAGTTTATCATGGCCACTTTACTTTGCATATCTCAAAACCCAGGAATTTGAATATTTTTCACGTGCTTGTTGGCCTTTTAGGTCTCTGACATTCATTAACTGGTCATATGCTTGTTCATCTTTCCACTGGGGCTCCTACTGCTTCATTGCAGGAGTTCCCACAATACTAACCCTTTAGAGGGATTAGTTAGTCCTCTGTCCATCTTAAGACACTGGACAATTTCTTTTTTTAAAGTTGCCTTCCATATTTAACTTTGACCGTGGTATGATTCACTGAATAGAAAGCACCAATCTTGATGTAATCAAATTCATTAATTACCTTTCTGTCTTTTGGCTTGAGCTTCCAATATCCTCTTTTGCTCCCAGAACAGAAAAATATTCTTCTGTATCTGATTATATTAATTTTATAGCTGTACTTGTTTTCACATTTAGGTCATTAATCCTGTGGAGCCCACCTCTGAATATGGTATTATACATAAACCCAGTATTTCCCTCTATGAAGTGAGAGGTTCCCCAACACTTTCTACTAAACAGGCTGTCCCTCCCCTTGGGTTTGTAAGTTAGTTTGCTGCACATTAAGTTACCAAATATTCATGGGCCTATTAATGAGCTCTTTATTATACTGATCCATTTCTCTTACTTGGGCCAGTATGACATTACTTTATTTCTATGGTTTTATATGTACTGCATGGAACAGGATGGGGCCTACGTCCAGCCATACCGCCTATATTACTCTCTTTTTTCCAAGGTTAACTTAGCTACTAGGACTTTTATTTTTCCATAAATATTTTAGAATATGTTTATCATGCTCCTCAAAATATCTAAATTAAATTTTAATTGGACTTTAACATAATATTAGCTTAACCTATCCAAGAAAATAAGAATTATCTCCATTTGTTTAGATTATCTTCTCTGAATATACATTTTTTGCAATAAAACATACAGCAGTAATGATTTTAATTTGAGCTAAAGAAAAATATTCACCACGTATATACATACCCAAATAAACTGTTTACTTCTTTAAAACTGTAACTTACCAAAGCAGTTATTGCAGGGAAGTTTTTGGACATTTCTCTAAGAATGGTACAAGTCCTAACATCCCATAACTCCAGGGGTTTATCTTTGAATACAACTGCCAAATACTGCCTAAAATAAACAAAATTACTAAATGAAGCTCTTTTGCAGCATTTTCACCATAAGTAGTACAAATAAAAAGTTCATAAAGTTCAGATGACACATTCTAAACAAAGAGAATTTAAACTAACTTTTAGCCCTCTTGATTAGTAGTCCTAAGAAGGTAAAGCTCTAAGATGACCTGTGAGAGTCACACACAACATCAGGGCAAGAAGCCTAGCTCAGAATGAAGAATGAGAAAAGGCATGAGTTCACATTCAAATCTTAAAATAACCCTCCTGAGGCTCAATTTTCTCATCGAGACATGAAAATACCACTACTCGCATCAATGGGCTGATTCGTATGCAGGTTAGGGGAAAAACTAAATGAAAAAGTAAGTAAAGTTTCTATCATGCCGACTGTGACGAACTATGACAGAGTAGGAAATGTGACTTGTAGCTCAGTGTATCACAGGACTTAAGATTCTCCCACTTGATAGTTATATGACCTCAGACAAACCATGTGACCTTTTGAGTTTTAGTCTACTTACCTTTAAAATGGTGTTAACAATACCTGCCTCATCCACCTCACTAAATACTACAAGGATAAAGAAAAAGGGACAGCACACATGCAAGATTTTATAAATCACAATGGATTATGCAAATGAAATATGTCACACTTTTATTATATCTAATATAAAAACATGTAGAGACATGTATGTAAATAACTAATATAAATAAAAGAGAACCTGGTAAATGCTATAAAGATTCACTATGAAAGCTGATATTAACTTTGACAATAGGGAAATGGCATTCTAGGCAGTTACAAGTGTGATGAATGGCTAAAGACAGGAAAGGAGACAGGGTGTGTGGGGTAAATATGCTACTTGAAATGCAGAGTATGTGAGATGAGAGCAATCATTGTGAGAAAGAAGACTAATATGTGAATTTTGGATTCACATTAAAAACCCTAAGACACCCTAAAATGCAATGCTATCGTGAACAGAGATTCATTCTGTAGAGAACAGGGCATCCTTGAGTTTTGAGGCAGTGGTGATAATGTGACCAGACGTTTAAGATGTATTAATTTAGTAGGCTTGTGCAGAGTCAAGAGTGACGAGAAATAGAAAAATCTGGTGTCCAAATAGTTTGAGCAATTATGAGAATTTTTCGTGGCAGGACTCCCTTATATTTGAAAAAATTACTGAGGGTCTCCCCCAAAGAACTTTTGTTTATGTGGGTTTTACTGATATTTTGCCTATGAGAAATTAAACCTAACATCATTATAAACTATATTAATTTACTTAAAATGAGAAAAGAAAATAACTACCAAAATGGCAGATGAAAACATAAGACATGTTGATAATGACATTAAATATGAATAACTTAAACACTGCAATTAGGAGCCGAGATTATCAGATCAAATAGTAAAATAAGTCCAATTATATGCTCTCTTTCAGAAATCAACTTTAAATACAAAGACAGAGATAAGTTACAAATAGGAGGAAGGAAAAAGATATATCATGCAGATACTAATCGAAAGAAGCTAGAGTGTCCATACTACTCAGACAAATTCTCAGAAAAGACAAACAGGTTATTTCAGTGATAAAGTCAGTAACTCAACAAGATATAAGCTTGGCAGTCAGTGGAACAGAAAACAGAAAACCACAAGGAAACATGAAAGAAACCCAAAGGATTTTCTTTGAAACAATTAATAAAATTGACATAATTTACTGATATACAGAGAACAAAGTAGTGATTACCATAGGGAAAGACGCAGGGCAGAGGGAAAAATGGGTAAAGGAGATCAACTGTATGGTGAGAGACAGAAAATAAAATTTGGATAGTGAGCATGTTGTGGAGTATATATATAGAAGTAGAAATATAGTGTTGTACACATGAAATTTACATAATGTTACAAATAAATATTATATCAAACTATTTCAGTATATGAATAATTGAAAACTGAAATTAACAGAAGAAAAAATATTAAAAAATATTTATAATAGCATCAAAGAAAAAGTAAAAAATAATTCACAAATGATGCACAGGACCTGTATACTGGAAACTACACAATATTATTGAAAGAAATTAAAGAACTAGACAAGTGGAGACATATACCATGCTCATGAATCACAAAACTTGGTAAGATGTCAGCTCTTTCCCATGTTGATCCATGGATTCAGTGCAATCACAATCAAAATCCCAGTAAGCTTTAATGATAAAACTGATTAAGTTGATTCTAAAATTTATATGGAAATGCAGAGATCCTCAAAAAGCTAAAGCAATGTTAAAAATAATTTCAGAGTGCTTACTCCTTCTTTCTTTGTTCTTTTGATTAGTTTTCAGTCAATCTCTGTTTTCAATGATTCTGCTTTACATATATTTTTCCTTGGAACAAAAAACTTACTAGAATTAGATCTAAGTTACAAATAAGGAAAATGAATTCTTTCATCCAATAAGCACATACTGAGGTAGAAGCTGAACAAAGAATTTCACCAAATAACAAATAACATTTCTTAGTGAGTAACAGGTACTTCTATCAATAGCTATAGTTGAACAAAATGGGGTTACTCATTTTACCAATCTGATGAAATGTTAAGATTCAGATAAGTCACCTTGTCTTTATAGAAATGGAGAATTAAAAGCAATAGCAACTTAATTTTGCAATTAAAATATTTTCTGTGATACAGCTGCATATTGCAATTTGCTACCACTAAGAAATCCTATGCACATGCATACATGTTCTCATTTCCTTAAAGATTAAAAAAAATGTTTGAGATTCCCTTGTGATTAACACCAGACTTTTTTTTTTAGGTTGACACTTACTTCAAATGAGATACTTTAATCATTTCGATGGGCGACTCATCATTACCTCGTTCACCACGGAAAGCAATGCTCCTGCCTTTAATTGTAAATATTAAACAAAATGTAAAAACAGCACAGGAAATGCATAAGAAACTAAAAGCTGTACCAATGTAATTTGATCAGTGGTACCTTCTAGTCTCCTCCTCACTCTTCCATTTGCTTTAAGCTTTCTAATGATCTAAATTCAAAACTAAATCAAAAGTATTATAAGACCAACACTGTATTACTTACATTCAAATATCTACTTTATAAAAAGATATTTTCATTTTCTTATAGAATTTTTTGACGCCCTTCTGTGGTACCTTTCAAATAATTTAATTTTAGAAATTTAGAAACATCAATTTCTAAAGTTTTAATGCATATATGGTAAAGCAATTATCTACTATAAAAACTACTGGTACATTCAAGGTATTATAAACATTTCCATGTTTACAAATATTAACTAATGGGGAAAACACTTTTTGAATAGGTATTTAAGATTTCTTGTCCCATGTGCAAAATACTCAACTACAATATTTTGACATGTTCCTATCAAAAGGTCTCTATAAACTGAAATTTGGGAATATTAAGAATGAGTTAACAGCCAAAGAAATTAAACAGTTTTCTATAACTAAAAAAAAAAAAGTTCTATCTTATGTTTGAAAAAATATTTTAATAGCATCTCCTAGATTTCTATTTACATTAAACAAAAGAGAGAAGAGACTCAATTCAAAGACAAATGAATGCCTACAGGTCTCCCTGCTCTTCAAGGCCATCACATCAAATCTCACTATTACTATTCACCAAACACCCGACACCCTTTCCTGGCTCTGCTAGTCTGCTGCTCTCCTTAGCAGACTAGGCTGTAAAAATCTATAATTTGTGAACTCAAATGTCCTACCTGAAAAAAGTCAGTATCTTTTACTTAGAAATCTGTTCCTCAAAAAGAAATCTGTGAAAGACAGATTTTGAGTTATCTAAGAGTTCTCTGAACCTGAGCTGATGGGAAAAATGCACAGGCATGTTTTTAGTGAACGATACTACAGGACAGCATTTCATCCCTGGGCTACCATGTGACTGCAGTGACCAGTGTCAGTTACTGACAAATCAGGAATATGGGTCACCAGGCAGGTCATTTCCAATCAGACTAGAGCAACACTGGACTAACTGGAGCTAATTCTTTGAGGCTTAGTAAGATAATCTGGTAAGTAAGAACAGCTATGAATTGGAAACATATATTGAGAATTCAAGGAAGCAACCATAATATACATGATTTACTACACAGACATATAACTTATTGGTTGAAACTATATACATTTCTATTGCTAAGCCATTTAAAAAAAACTCCCCATAATTTTGTTAAAAAAAAAAAACTTGAAATCATTCCATGTGCTATATATAAAATAATATAAAACCTTCACCTTACTCTGTTTTTAAGTTCTTATTTTGAAACTCACTGGGTTGCAGGTTTTTAACAATTGTGAACAAGTTACTTTATTGGAATATTTCCTATTGTAATGCCTTTAAACTCCTAAATTAAGTTTTCCTACTAGTCAGCCAGAGAATATCAAGTTTCAAAGCTGAGCATTTTAAAACAATCCTTGTAATATTTTTAAGGGTTTCCTGAAAAGGCCAAAATTTTTAAAAGAGATTCTAAAAAAGTATAACTACAAAGATTTATTTTAAAACTGTACTTCTGGTTATCTGTAACAATGTACTTGGAAGGAAGTAGAACTGATATCTCATCTATGAATCTGTCCATTTGGGCTAACGGTACTCCATGGACTCGTGTTAACACAATTTGCATACAAACAATGATGAGTCTTTGCTAAGGCAATTATTATAGAGCAACCAAAAAATTAATACATAAACATAAAATATATAAAAATGAATACATAAATGAGAAAAAAATTCCAAGGTGAACGAAAGAACTTTGAACATGTCTTCTAAATAGCAGCATCTTTGATCAACATGATGGTACCATTTTAAATATTTTAATAGTCTAAATACACAAACCTGTTGGAAGATCAACCAGTTGAAGTTCATTTCTCACTAATCCCATGTTGTTTGGTGTTGAGGTAGCAAAAGAAAGAAAACCAGTTAAACTCGTCCATTCAATACCCCTATAAAGAGAAATTAAACAAAGACTAAAATTCTTTGTTTGAAAAATTTATTTGAAAATTAAGTTTTTTCTATGTCCTAAATTTTATTATATAGGTTAATTAAAGAATAATATTAATACATTTGAGAATAAATTATATATTTCCAACATATAAAAAATTATTTCTAATTAAAACTTTCTCTCCAAAGATAGCTCAGTTATCAGAAATCATGGCATTAAAATGACTATTAGAATCTGGCAAAGAAGAGCACCAGATCATTGCCAAGAATTCCATTGTTTAAAACAAGTGGTATAGAAATATTCTGAGCAGACTGCTTAAAGTTGAGTACACGAAGGAACTTTATCAAATTTTATCAAAATTCCTAGCTGGTTAGGAAGCAGAAATTCCTCAAGAAATACAGACTGAACTGTTAGATTGCAAGCGGATGAAAGCTCCAAACAGTGTCTCAATTAAGGTCAGTTCAGTTCAGTCGCTCAGTCGTGTCCGACTCTTTGCGACCCCATGAATCCCAGCACGTCAGGCCTCCCTGTCCATCACCAATTCCCGGAGTCTACCCAAACCCATGTCCACTGAGTCGGTGATGCCATCCAACCATCTCATTCTCTGTCGTCCCCTTCTCCTCCTGCCCCCAATCCTTCCCAGCATTAGGGTCTTTTCCAATGAGTCAATTAAAGAAGAGCACAAAAGAAAAAAATAAACATGTATGACTAGACACTAACCTATCAATCTAATGCTCTGCGAGTTCCATTTCCTTGGGACTGGCAGTGGATGAGTCCATGTTTTTTTTCCACTGACATAACTGGCTTAACCATCAACGGAAAATGAAGGGACTCGGGACATGTGAATTCATCACAGTAGTCACAAAAAGAAGTGAGAAACACTATTATTACCCTACACTGCTTACAAGGTAATGGGGTTTCCCTGGTGGCTCAGCCGTAAAGAATCCGCCTGCTAATACAGGAGACGCAGGTTTGATCCCTGCCTTGGGAAGACCTCCTGGAGAAGGAAATGACAACTCATTCTAATACTCTTACCTACGAAATTCCATGGACAGAGGGGCCTGGCAGGTGGGGTCACAAAGAGTCTCTACTACACAAGGTAATAGAGCTGGCTGGGAGGCAAGTCTAAACCTCTGTTCTATACGCAATTGCTCATCGGCACTTACAAGACAACAATATCAATGGCTGCTGTCACAATACAATGAAAGGGCTGAGTAACTGTGCCAGAAATTTTATGGCCTACAAAGCTTAAAATATTTGCCTTCTATCCTTTCCGGGAAATGCCTGCTGACTGATCTAATTTTTCCATGTCTACTCTAATTTGAATGCTATTGCTCGACTTAGCATGATTGCTCTGACCACCTCTCTCACCTGCCCAAGAAAAGGTGTGATGGCTCCCGCATCACATCCACGCTGCTCTGTGATTTTCAAAGCTACCCAGCAACACAGGTACCTCTCAATCATCTGAACCTGTCTGCTATTTCAATAAGAGAAACTTTTCCTCACTGACCCCTTGTATATCTGTCTACTTGTCTTTTCTCAGAGGAGCAAAGATAATCCCAAGAGAACTGAAAATAACATTTGCAAGAGCTGGGAATTCCTGTCGTTACCAATTTATACCTCTTTAAATGTAAACTTGTCTTGAAACATTCAGATTAGACTGCTGAAAACTGAGTACTCTTCAGAATCTCCACGCCTGGAGTGGCCCCTCTCCTTCTCGCTTTGACTACTACCTAGGTCAAGTCCCACTCCAGCACTTACTGGCTCTGTGCTCCTCTACACCTCAGCTTTTTTCCCTGCTGTCCAGGGGTAACAACACTGAGCGCATGAAGAAGGCCTGGCACAGAGTCTGCGCTGTACGGACTCATCATCACCATCAATTATTCTTATTTTGGGATCTCTAACTCAAGCCGTGTTTTTTTCATTTAGCCTCCCCATGAACTACACTCAAACCACAGCCATAGTGACTAGAATATAAGTTGGTTAATTATTCAGTGGAAGAGTCCCTTCGTCTCTTGTTTCTTTCTTTCCCCTAACGTGGAGTACTCATTAATTTTTCTATTTAGAGTGAGCACAAAGAGAGAAGCAGCATTTTGGACTTCTGCTCTCTAGATAAGTCTGGTAGCTTCAATCAGATCTGTTTACCCACAGAAACCTTAAGATAAACTTTTCAAGTCTTGCTGATGGAAATTTGATACTCCGGTATAGTAATGCCGCTATCTCTAGACAGGAAAAATTTCAGTGTTCTCACTTTCCAATTATTATTTTAAAGATACATCTGTTAAGTACCCCATAAATGCTGGTGCCTGTGCTATTAAGTACCCAGGACATGTGAGCAACTTGCCAGGCTAGGGAATACAGCTGCAAATGAGGCGGACTTAACTGCTGTCCTTCAAGAGCCCTGTGATCTAGCAGGAGAGAGACATTATACAAGTGCATCTGGGGTTATCTATCACAAAAGAGAGCAGTGGCAAGTTCAGCAGGAGCTTGCACGAGTCACACAGAAATCTGGTCTCACGGGCCACATAGGGCTTCCTGGAGAAACAGTAAAGCTGAGACTCAAAGGGCAACCAGGGTTTTGCCTGAGAGCCTGAAAAGCTGAGTAAACAGTGCAATTGATGGAGAAGCGCTGCCCTAGACTGTACTCTCTTAGAAGGGAGGCAACTGCCCCGCCAATCCAAGCACATGACAGGCACTCAGCAAATTCTATTAAAAGAATGATGTCCAAAAAAAAACCTACCATGCCTCCTATGTTTCTAAGTGCCGTTCATATTCAGAGAAGGGCTTTCCCCACTGTTTACAGGATGTCCCAGTGTTGAGGATATAACAGAACATGGGTGGCTGCTTATTTATAATTGAGCACAAGTATATTGCTTGTGAACAGATTCCAGCAGCAGCTTGTATACCTGACTCCTACGGATCGACTAAAAAAAATAAAAATCACGTTGGACTTCAAAGTGTATGAGAGAAGGAGGGGATTATTTCTCAAAAGAAAAGAATGAAAACTCTTGTTAAACGGCTGAGCACAACACTGCTCCCAGGATTAGAAAACCGCTGTCCATCTGGGTTTAACCATACACTGAGCTCTATTAAAATAAACCTGTAAGAACTGTAGCCCGTGTTCTGACTCAGATAGTCTAAGTTGGTTTTGCAGCATTCCTCACTACTGAATAACTATAACCTTAAAATCTGCCAACAGGTGCTCAGGCTCTGACTCTTAGAGATTCCCAAATTCTTCCCTGTTCACCTGCACTGGGGATGCTTCACTGGCTACCTCTCAACACCGGGTAGTCCGAGGGGAGCACACACTTTCTGAAAAGCCTTGAGGTTCTACAATGATATGAAACTAACTTCTGCAAGTTTACAGACGAACAAAATGGAGATCAGTTTACTTTGCACAAATAACTCAATGTACTAAAAGCGATACCGAGTCCATCAGTGTTCTGATACCCATACACATTTTAACAATTTTTGACAATGAACATATTGGGCTATATTATTGTAATTTTAGTCTACAGGACAAAGATACCAACTGATAATATAAGAACTCTAATAATCTAAGAAAACCTGTATGTACCATTCCACATTGTTTACTTCTAGGTATCTTCTACTGGATTATAAGCTTCCAAGATTTTGTCTGCTTACAGGCATAGAGAAGAGATTTAATATATATTTCATATCTATAAAGTGTAACTGGTTTGTCTGTTTACAGGCATAGAGAAGAGATTCAATGTATATTTCATATTTATAAAGTGTAACTGGTTAAAACATCATGGTTTTGAAAAACACACAGATATAAACTATCTATAGTTAGGTAGTCCCAGGCCATGTATATGCACAACACTGAAGTACTTAAGTGGTTTTAAAAAACACATTTAGTACAAGGTAGAAAAATCACCTTTTAAAAGCTGGCCTTTGATTTTCATATGAGTATCTAGAATGTATCGGGTTTATTGCTAATAAGTTCAGCAATTTTTATAACACATCTGTGAAATTTTCATAATGGTTTTTAATTATAATATTATAATTGCATTAATTGAAACACGAAGACAGCAGTATTTTAGCATCCTCTTGAGCACCATCTCTGGATGTAAAATGTGAATTATCTTTAAAATAGCAATTAAAAGGGAAAATTTATATTAAAAAAATGAGCATATTTACAAGATCGTTCACAACACTAGCCTGACTGAGTGGCATACCCTTGACAGCTATTTGGTACCCCAAGCAACACTTTATAAATAATTTTTGTGTCAATAACAAATACTATCATAATGTGTAAATCATGTTCTTAGTGACATCTACGACCCGAGCAATCCAGAATAACCATCTTACTTACAGCAGATAGCTCACTGATTAACTAACTATTGTGTCTTTATTAAAGACTTCATATTGTGTGATCATTTCACCACACATACAACTATTATTACACTGTACATCTGAAACTAATATATCTTACTGCACCTCAGTATAAATAAATAAGATTTCAGTGTTCAGAAAAAAATGAACATGTGCTTGATTTCCCAGAAGCATGTACCAAATTCTTGGTATTAATCTTGGCTTAGTCAACATTTTTATCTTACTGCCAAACTGTTTCCAATTAATCTATGTGAATTTTTTTATCTGAAGACCCAGCACACAGATGCTACGAGCTCAGTTCTGCAGCCTAAAAGGTCTAGACTCAATTCCATAAACCTCTTCACAGATGACTCTACAATGCTCTGTTTCTTCTTCTGTAAATTGGGAATAATGATAGTGCCTACTGCATAGAGTTGTAGTGAGGAATCAACGAAACAATGAAAACAAAGTATTAATATTTAACATAATCCTTAGAACAAGTATTGATTAAATGATGTGTTTTGATTCACTGCTGTTTGCCATAAAAGGGAACACTGCACACAAAATCCAAGGGTGAGAGGAAATGTCAATACAGATGGGAAAGAAAGGGAGAGAGAATGTATCAGTGGCAGCAAGGACTATTTGAAGGAGAGAAAAAGATGACCAACAGTCTGAAAGGATCCAAATAGATACCTAATGCTTCTGAAGACATTATTCCTCCATGTAGGTGTATTTAGGGAGATACTGGGGGGCGGTGGGGGGAAATAGCATAAAGTGGCGATAAATAGTCACTTAGGCTGTACCAAAAAATCAAACATTTGAAAGATTAAGGCAACATTAACTCTCAGAAACTTCCACCACAATCAGAAGCTGTGATACTTCAAGCACTGACCCTTCCCATTTAGAAAATGCACTTATTCAGAATAATGTGTATGCTAAGGGTTCACTAAGAATTTTAACATATACATGAGACCTATAATTTATATGAAGTAAGAAAATAGCCTGATACATTTGTTCCAAAATCATCCAAAAATAACCAAAGATTAATAAATTTATATTTTACATGTGTAACTTTACAATCCGTCATTACCAGGGCAAAGAAAATAATATAGTCATGTGATCAGCAAAATAATGCTATGGAGCAGGTAGGTATATAGTTTTTATTTTTATTTTCATTGGAGAGGTATATACATACTTTAGAACAAAAAGCAAGAGGCTTCCTTCTGTCCTATTAGCCTTCCCTCAGATACCTCTACATTCAGAGAACTCATAAAACAGGTCATATGTCAAATGAAAGAATAAATGAGATTAACTAAAAATTAAAGAGACTTTACTCAAATTTTTCATCAGAAGTCCTACTATAAGATCTTTACAGAAGTGAAAAAAACTATATAAACTGGAACAAGGGAAGAGAGTTATATCCAGTAAGAAAACAGCCTGGACCTTAGAATAAATAAATAAGATGCAGAAATAAAGTGAGAAAAAATTCTCCACTGAATTAAGGTCCTCTACGAAGTAAACAGTTAGTACTCATCCTTTATGAACACAGCCATTAGTTGGACAAGAATATCTATTATTCAAAGCTTTCAGTCAAATAATCATTGCACAGTATTCCGTGTAGAAAAGTCCATAAGAACTTTTTTGATGTTACATATGTTTATGAGCTCAATGTCCCAATGACAGACTCACCTGACTTCACATGAATGGATGCTTAACTCCTTGTGCAGCAGCCCACTGGTGAGATGGTACACCAGGACGGAACCATTGCTTGTACCTATCAAAATGACATGAGAGAGGAGAAGTCACCTAGTAGAAGTTCCACATCTGACAAAAGTCTTCTCTCACGATTTCAATCATTTTAAAACATCTATCTTTTATAAAAGGAGCCTAAGCTAGGAGTGAAGGAAGAGTGTATTTCTCTGTCTTCCCTCTTTTCAAAAATGGGTCGAATCTCACGGACTCTGTGCTGTGTTGTGCTTCGTCACTCAGTCGTGTCCCCATGGACTGGAGCCCTCTAGGCTCTTCTGTCCATGGGATTTTCCAGGCAAGAATACTGGAGTGAGTTGCCATACCCTCCTCCAGAGTCTTCTCATCCAACGGATCAAAGCCACGTCTCCCACACTGCAGGCAGATTCTTTACCATCTGAGCCACCAGGGAGCCCAAGAATACTGAAGTAGGTAGCCTATCTCTTCTCCAGGGTATCTTCCCAACCCAGCAATCAAACCAGGGCCTCCTGCATTGCAGGCAGATTCTTTACCAGCTGAGCTACCAGGGAAGTTCCATAGACTCTGTAATCTTACCTAAACCCAGAAATAGATTTTCAAAGACTTCAAAATCTAATTCAATACACACAAAATTTGACAATGCACTTTCTGAAGCTTTTTGAATGTTTATTATTATAACTGATCCTCAAAAATGCAACTGAGCAGAACTCCTTAACCAGATTTTTCTAGTTTTCTTTACAAAGATTTTTTGCTCTGTCTTTAACATTAAATACATCATAAAGACACGGTAAAGTACAGTGGCTAACTGTGGATTTTACAGTTAAAGAAGTCTAAGTTTAAGCCCTGGCTCTGCTCTACACTCTTGCAGTTTTCTTGCTTGCATTGAAAATCTATTTATTCATTGGAGATTAAATGAGAAATGTATGCGTAAAACACTTAGTACAACACTCAGCACAATGTAAGGATGTGATTATTACTATTACTGTTATCACTGTATTATGATTTGTAGTGATTATTATGCCTAAAGCTTTTCACAGTCTCAGGTAATAAGTCTAAAATTTAATTAGAAGGGACATGGCCACGTGAGAAAGTAATACTTTCTTCAGAAATTAATGTTTCAGCCTTTAATATGTTTTTATAAGTGAAGCAAGAAAAGTGAACAATGTTAGTGGTTGCACAATCACTTTCTCACTACACATGACTGAAAGAATTAACGGATTCATACAAAGCAACAGATTGTAGAAATAATAATATAATAATGTGAAAGTGAAAGAGAAAGTCGCTCAGTCATGTCCGACTCTTTGCAACCCCATAGACTATATAGTCCGTGGAATTCTCCAGGCCAGAATACTGTAGCCTTTCCCTTCTCCAGGGGATCTTCCCAACCCAGGGATCATATAATAGTAAAAGCAAAAACGCTAGGCAAATTCCAATCTTGGCTAACTTGCTGAATTAAAGCTTCAGAAATTTCTTTCAAAACTATTCTAGAGAAATATGGTATTACAACTTTATATTTATTACCTATTCCACAATATCTTCTAGTTCTAGTACTGAGAAAATATCTAAATTACTCAAATTTTTCAATCAGCAAATGTTCAAAATAACTATATGATTTCTATATTCTGTACATTTTAATGTTGAAACTATGATCTACAGGCCCTAGAAGGAGAAGTAAATCCAGCTGAGTTCTGCTTGTGTTTCCTAATGACTCTGCAAGACTTCAGTACATATATTTTTTGTTTTTACTTTGCTATTATACTAAATTCAATAAATGACTTGCTATTCACTATATATCACTATAATATAGCTTATTCTACAATGGAAATCTCCTATTCTGATCAACTCTTATTATCTAACTATCTCAAGACATAATTTTCATCAAAAAATTACTAAAAATCCTAATTGACAAATTAGGTATACTGACATTCAGAGACATACATTCTATTTACATTGACAAATTCCAACTGAAATTTCAATAAGAGGTTTAATATGAATCAGCAGTTTCTAGAGCAAAAATTAAACATCTATCTGAATTTATATAAATCTGGATACCTATAAGCACAGATCATTGAATCTTAAAATTCAAATTACTTTCAAAAAATGATAATGGAAAAAAATGGGAAAATAACAGTACCGCCAAACAGTAATACTCAAACGAGCCATTAGGTCTCACAAGCCAGCCACTGAGCTAAGACAAGGGCTGCAAGATACATGGGATCAGATTGTCATTTTAGGGGAAAAAAAAAAAGGAATCACGAATCACATGTTTAGAGAACTGGGAAAAAACCAGAAGTCAAACCAAGAGCATCTTAAGAAAAGTAATGACAATTTCAAACAAATATTCTATTTTTCAAAATTTTAGAGAAATTAATTTTTAACCTTATATACTTAAAAGCAAATTAAAATTGGGTTTTCTCTGTAAAAGAAACCAGGTTAATCACATTACCATGAAATTACTGTGACAGCAAGCTGAAACCCAGACCAATCTTTTAAAAATCTAAAACATAAAAACTGCAATTTCAACCCAGAAGGCAAATCTTTAGTTTACAAAGACAAGAGCCACTTTGAACAAAATAAAACCAGGTTTAACGTACAATTCTTAGCAAATATAGATCCTTGCTGTTACTAAATATTAACTTTGACCACATTATTAGTTAACAAAAACTCAAAACAAAATGACATGTACAGGAAGAGCTTGAGATGGTCCAAGAAAAGACAAGCAGTCTGGTTTCAGCATCACACAGGAACTACCCTCCTGACCTTTCAGAAACACACCCATGGTGTCGGAATCTCTGTCATCTGCTGTAGGTGAATGAGCTATTGTTGTGATTTAAAAAGATTAACAGGACAGGGAAAAAAGCATTTCAAGATGAGTATTTATACAATTTCATGGAGCCTCTTCCTCCACTTAAAGCATTCTAAAGGAGAATAAAGGATTTTCTAATAACCAGGAAACTTTAATGTCTTAAAAATGTAAAAGAGACATTAACAGTTAAAACAGGAACTCACCAACAGCAAGCAACGGCTGATACATCTTGATGTTTTTTGTGGTCAACGGAGGGCACATACGGATAGCGAACTGTGGGGAGGGCAGTCCTGAAAGCAGACCTGTTAGCAGGAACTTGAGCTGCACTTCCTGCAGAATGGAGCCTTTGGGATGTTCTTCCCCAGCAATTGCACTTTGCCCTGGTTTATAATAAAACAAACAAATACATTAATTGCAACATATGCTGATCTTAAAAATCTAAAGGAATTTTACAGTGGAAGTACTCTTCAGATCGAGAAGGTGTCATGTAGCACTCTGGGGGCTTAGCTATACACTGGGTTTCATTTAGCTATGGGACTTAATTTGCATCATCTAATATCTCAAAGCTTAGATTACTCCAGAGTATTGCTATCCATAATTCAGGGGCCTTTGTCTTCTAAGAAACACTGTTTTAGCCAAAGTTGCTGGCTACAGGGCATCAAAGGCAAATTGAGAAGGACTAGGGTTAGAGAACAGTTTCTGTACATGACATATTATAGCATATTTCTGTCTCACTGCCTTACTAAAGGGTTATGTTTTGATCTGATGCTCTTTAAAGTGCACATAAAATTGGTAATCACAAATAGGTTCAAAGAGCTCAAACCAGTCAAACCTAAAGGAAATCAACTCTGAATATTCATTGCAAAGACTGATGCTGAAGCTGAAGCTCTAATACTCTGGCTACCCGATGCGAAGAGTTGACTCATTGGAAAAGACCCTGATGCTGGGAAAGATTGAGGGCAGGAGGAGAAGGGGACGACAGAGGATGAGAAGCCAACTCAATGGACATGAGTTTGAGTAAACTCAGGGAGATAGTGAAGGACAGGGAAGCCTGGTTTTTTGCAGTCCATGGGGTCACAAAGAGTCAGACATGACTTTGCAACTGAACAACAACAACAAAATGTGACTACAAACAGGGCAGCAAAATTGAAACTTTAATTCACTAATAAGGGTATAAAATTTTTCTTCTTTTGTGTGTGTTAAGTTGCTTCAGTTGTGTCCAACTCTTTCTGACGCTATGGACTATAGCCCACCAGGCTCCTCTGTCCATGGGATTCTCCAGGCAAGAATACTGGAGTGGGTTGCCATGTCCTTCTCCAGGGGATCTTCCCACCCAGGGATCGAACCTGTGTCCCTTATGTCTCCTGCACTGACAGGCAGGTTCTTTACCACTAGCACCACCAAAAGACTGGGATAGAGTTATCACACAAGAATATGTTTGAGTGTATGTGCGTGTGTGTTTAATCACAGGTAGTGCTACTGGTAAACAATCCACCTGTCCAGGCAGAAGACACAAGAGATGCAGGTTCAATCCCCTGGGTCGGAAAGACTTCCTGGAGTAGCAAACGGCATCCCACTCCAATATTCTTGCCTGGAAAATTCCATGGGAAGAAGAGCCTGGCTGGCTACAGTCCACAGGGTCACAAAGAGCTGGACACGACTGAGCACAAGCACATATTAGTGCGTGTGTGTGTGTATATATATATATGTATATATATGTACACACACATACACACATATTGTGAAAGGGAAACACGTAAATAATTATTCAGAGTGGGTGATGGGATTCTAAATAAACCTCTTAAACTTGTCAAGTTGTTTTAGTAAAATGCTATTATAAAATCGGTAAGATATACACAAAAAATAGGATCAACTGAATCTGAATAAATGATCCCTTAGATAAGCCATACAACTGATACTCATTTTTAGTAACAAAGATGGAGTCTAAAGCAATGGCAACAAGTAGGTGCCATGTTTCCCAACTTTTGACAGCTTGGAGCTGATTCCAGGAAACTGCATATTTCTCTTCCAGCATTTTCCATGTGAAGTGATTCACAAAGTAGGGCAGATTAGGCCTTAATAAGCAACAGCCTTTACTCAATGAATATAAATCAGACCTCTGTACTTAACTGAATTGCTTTCAATTATCACTAAGTACATAGTGAATTTCAAATTAAAAGTTTAATTAAAAGTTTTAATTAAAATGTTTTCAAGTAACAAAGATTTAATAATTTAATACTTTCAAATCAACAATATTGTCAAGAACTGCTATACAATCTGTATCATTTTGTCCCCTAAAAAATGTAATTTATATCACTTAGATACCTAAACAGCATAAAATTTCAAACTCCTATGGGCTTCATATTACTGATTAGTTCTGTGCATGTGTGTTCATAATTCTTTTCACTTTAATAGTTTATATTAAGTGCAGACAGGGTCAATTAACTCAGAAAATTATGTTACTGATAAAATAAATTTTGCAGAACAATTATGTGCCTGAACTTCTTCATAGGGATTTATGTCTGAAAGGTGAAAAGAAAAAATCTGATGTAAGTTAGCATCAGTGAGCACAAAGATTACAAAACTGGCAGGAATTATGAGAATACCAGGGTATGGAGAGGTCAAGCCTTGCTTCGGTCACAGTGACGCAGCCTGGACTAGAGGCCATGGCCAAGAAGCAGACTCCAGGCTGGGATGATTATGACCACATTTCCACTAACTGGCTGTGTACTTTGGGGCAAGTGTGTTAATCTCTCCAGGTCTTAGTTCCCACATATATAAAATGGAAATAATAATAGTACCTAGTCCGCAGGGTTGTCGAGGTATTACGTAGAGAATTTGGCACAGCATTTAATATAGTATTAAGCCCCCAATAAATGTCATCTCTGATTAAGAAGATCAATAAACTAATGCTCTTCTTTCTGCTGCTGCTGCTGCCAAGTCGCTTCAGTTGTGTCCAACTCTGTGCGACCCCATGGACTGCAGCCCACCAGGCTTCTCCGTCCATGGGATTTTCCAGGCAAGAGTACTGGAGTGGGTTACCATTGCCTTCTCCGGCTCTTCTTTCTAGTATATCATTTATCTTTATAGCATTTAAACAAACAAAAAGAAACCTAGTAAATAATGTCCATGTTTAATTACATTATAGAATAACAAATAATGGTAAAGAAAATCCTTTAAAAACCACTGGCCACAATTTTAAGTGAATTGCATGTCAACTCTGCTTGGCATATTTATAATTCCTAGTTGTGTAATATTTGAAAACACCAACCCTCATTCTTCCTTGACTATATTCTGGCTCTATAATAACTAGATAAGTTTGAAATAATATTTTATTTGCAAATAAATATTTGGTGAAAGTAAGAATTCCCAACATAAAAATAAGAAAATGTAAGTCAAGAAGTTGATTTTTTCTAATACTGCTCAGTTAATTATTTCTTCAATAACTATTTATTGTACATCTAGAATGGACAACACCCTGTGCTGAGTGCTGGGGGATGCAAGGCTGAATTAAGCTCTGTCCCACCCTTGTGGTGTGTATAACCTACGGGAAGAAACAGACAAGTAAAATTACAATGACAATCGGCAGATAACTATTAGGGACCACAAAAATTTTATTTATTTTATACCCCTCTGATTTATTCAGAAAGGAATGAATCTACATTTTAGTTTTCTGAAGTATTAACTTAGATTTAATAGTAACTACAATCACTGACTATTAATTTTGTCCTTCAAAAAGTATACCTAACATGAAAGTCAGAAGGGAAAAAAAAGTGGCTTACCAATCATGTTATCTAAGGAGAGGTCTGGGAGTTTATTCTGTAGGACTCCTACAGGAATTCCACAGAAAGACACTGGTGAATATAAAGGTGACACGCCAGAACTACTGCAAAGATATAATAATTAGACGGTTCTTACATATTTGAAGTCTGCATCATATGTTAGTAACTCAAATTACTAACTTTAGATCATAGTACTCTATCCATTTTTTACACTAATCATTAATCTAAACCACAGGTGAAATATCTCTAGCAGGTTTACATAATCCCCTTATAATCTAATATCTAAGTATTTTTTACAGAAAAAAGGCCCTGCTATTTTTATACGATTCTGGCAATCTTAAAAAGGGGGGGAAGCAAAGCAAAACAAAAAGAGATCCTATTGGTTCATTTACCTGCTCCGTGAATTCCGATTACAAACAGCAGACTTCAGTTCCCATATCATGACCCTGCCATCGCTCACTATGAGGGCAGCTGCATTCTCATTGACGGGACAGCACACCATACTGAAGGGACGGACAGTTTTTGTCACCCTGATTGCATCACACTGGCTTCGTAGGTCATAGGTAAGCTCCTGGACAGGATCTGGATCTTCACAAGAGTATTGTTTTGTTTAAATATTAGAAAGCAACCATATTAATGTCACTGCTACTTGTTTCAATGTAAATAATACCTCAACCAAAAAGAACATCATCCCTTCAACTAAGGCAAAGTTTGTCAAAATTCCCTGTGTTTATAATTACTAATTTCTTCAAGATATAAGACAATTAACTTAATGACTGTACACATCAAGTTTAATGTCCAAAATAGCAATCATCAAAATAGCTTATTTAATATTTTTTAAATGAAGAAAATCTTTCAAAAAAAGATCAACAGATACACGATTAAATAACAACAGTGCACCTGTAGTCCATCATAATTTACTGTGCTCTACATCACGATGGTGTGATAACTCACCTAGAACCAGACATCCTAGAATGTGAAGTCAAGTGGGCCTTAGGAAGGATCACTATGAACAAATCTAGTGGAGGTGATGGAATTCCAGCTGATCTATTTCAAGTCCTAAAAGATGATGCTGTGAAAGTGCTACACTCAATATGACAGCAAATTTGGAAAAAGCAGTGGCCACAGGACTGGAAAAGATCAGTTTTCATTCCAATTCCAAAGAAAGGCAATCCCAAAGAAAGTTCAAACTACTACACAATTGTACTCATCTCACATGCTAGCAAAGTAATGCTCAAAATTCCCCAAGCCAGGCTTCAAGTATGTGAACCGAGAACTACCAGATGTTCAAACTGGATTTAGAAAAGGCAGAGGAACCAGAGATCAAATTTCCAACATCCAGTGGATCATAGAAAAAGCAAAAGAATCCCAGAAAAACATCTACTTCTGCTTCATTGCCTATGCCAAAGCCTTTGACTGTGTGGATCACAACAAACTGTGGAAAATTCTTACAGAGATGGGAATACCAGACCACCTTATCTGCCTCCTGACAAATCTGTATGCAGGCCAAGAAGCAACAGTTAGAACCGGACATGAAACAAGAGACTGGTTCCAAAGTGGGAAAGGAGTACCTCAAGGCTGTATATTGTCACCCTGCTTACTTAACTTATATGCAGGTACATCATGTAAAATGTTGGGCTGGATGAAGCATAAGCTGGAATCAAGATTGCAGGGAGAAATATCAATAACCTCAGATATGCAGATGACATCATCCTTATGGCAGAAAGCTAAGAGGAACTAAAGAGCCTCTTGATGAAAGTGAAAGAGGAGAGTGAAAAAGATGGCTTAAAACTCAACATTCAAAAAACGAATATCATGGCACCTGGTCCCATCACTTCATGGCAAATAGATGGAGAAACAATGGAAACAGTGGGAGACTTTATTTCTTGGGGCTCCAAAATCACTGCAGATGGTGACTGCAGCCATGAAATTAAAAGACGCTTCCTCCTTCGAAGAAAAGCTATGACCAACCTAGACAGCATATTAAAAAGCAGAGACATTACATTAATGAAAAGATCCATCTAGTCAAAGCTATGGTTTTTCCAGTAGTCATGTATGGATGTGAGAATTGGACCATAAAGAAGTCTTAGCACTGAAGAATTGATGTTTTTGAACTACAGTGTTGGAGAAGACTCTTGAGAGGCCTTTGGACATCAGGGAGATCAAACCAGTCAACGCTAAGGGAAATCAGTCCTGAATATTCACTGGAAGGACTGATGCTGACACCGAAGCTCCAACACTTTGGCCACCTGATGCAAAGAACTGACTCACTGGAAAAAGACCCTGATGCTGTGAAAGACTGAAGGCGGGAGGAGAAGGGGACGACAGAGGATGAAATGGCTGGATGGCATCACTGACTCTATGGACATGAGTTTGAGCAAGCTCTAGGAGTTGGTGATAGACAGGGAAGCCTGGCACACTGCAGTCCCATGGGGCTGCAAAGAGTCGGACATGACTGAGTGACCAAAATGAACAGTAAGCCTGAAAATAACTGTATTTTATGAAAGATGTGAAAGTCAGTTTCACCTTTACATAGCACATCATTCCATAAAAACATCAGTTTTATTCTCCAGGATAAGACTGAAAAAGACAACTGAATGCCCTGAAGACTTATTAACCTATGTCACTTTACCATGGAAGTGACACAGGTTTAAGACATTCCTTGCTAAAGCAGAAGAAAAGTCAAAGGGGTGTAATAATACAGATATATACAAGGTCGGACTTGTGCAAGAGAAACAGTCACAAAAGATAACATGCACTTGGCTCATGGACACAGTCACAAAGGGATTCAAAACAACTACTATTTTTGCTGCATACAGGTGCACTGTTACAATACCCAGAGATTATCTTGGGTTTGTGCTTTCTTATGCCTCATATTATAACCATATTCTATGATCTTAGGCAAGGATTATCATTAAGTCCATGTCTGGCTAGTATTTGCCACATAAAGCTTTATAAAATAATTCTGAAGAAAAATAAGTGAACATTATTGTGAGATATAAACTTACCTGGTTCCTCATTTGAAGTGGTGAAAATACTACTGTAAGATCTTCGAACACGTAAGGTTATACAACCATTTTCATGTAGGCAAAATAAACCATCACGTTGAAAGCAGGGAATTACCTTTAAATAGATGATGTATTTATTTTTTAAAACAACAGATTTTAAAATTATATATATAGTGAGACTCATAAACTCATATTTACAGAATACGGGCAAAAAGTAAAACAAAAACACAAAAACATACACATACTCCCCTAATCCATCAATCCTAAAAAATTTGTCTTTATTCATGTAATTTAAATAGTTCAGTATCTATCTGCAGATCTGTCAGAAGAATTTCTAGGGTTAAATCAAACCAATCAGAAGTCCAGAAAAATAAGGGATGTAAAATAACATTGTCAATCTTTAAATAAACAGAAAAAAAGTGAAACTAAGGACTTTCGCAAGACTATGCAGAAGTATAGATTATTTTTCTCTATATAATTCATAATCAACTTTTGGTGATGCAATTTATAAGCTATAGATACCTGCAGAAAAGGAACTCCTGTTCGCTCTATTGCAATCACACCCACTGTCTGATTCACCTCAAGATCAAGGATTAAAATCTCACGAGGATAGAGCAGCAACATGTGATTCCTTTTGGAAGGCAGGTATGCCAACTGAAGGCAATCATTGAGAGTTATGAATTCTGCACTGGAAAAAGTAAACATTTACTTCAGGCATCAAGAAATGAGCCAGACTCACACATGAATGTATGTATAAAACAGATACAGACCCATAGACACGAAAACAAACTTATAGTTACCAAAGGTAGGGTGGCAGTGAGTGAGGGATAAATTAAGAGTTTGGGATTAGCAGATACAAACTACTCTATATAAAGTAAACAAGGTCCTACCATATGGCACAAGGAACTAGATTCAATATCCTATAATAAACCATAATGGAAAAGAATATGAAAAAGAATACTAATATAATATGTATAACTGAATCACTTTGCTGTGTGTGTGTGCATGTGCGTGGGCATGCACTGTGTCACTCAGTCGTGTCCGACTCTTTGCAACCCCATGGACCGTAGACTGCCAGGCTCCTCTGTCCATGGGATTCTCCAGGCAAAAATACTAGAGTGGGTTGCCATTCCCTTCTCAGGGGATTTTCCCAACCCAAGGATAGAACGCACGTCTCTTGCATTGCAGGCAGATTCTTTACTGTCTGAGCCACCGGGGGGCCCCATGTAATATAATATGTATACCTGAATCACTTTGCTGCATACCAGGAACTAACACAGCATTGTAAATCAACTACACTTCAATTTTAAAAAATGAATCAGACTTTATTCATATCAGAAAAAGCTAAAAATGGATTGAATTTTGTACTTTCCACATAATAACCATCAATGAGAATGTACAACTGTCTCCTGAAATAACCAACATGAGCTAGCATCTAAAAATTAGATCTCTCCTTTGTACCAAAATCCAAATTATGACAACAACATTGGACAGGCTAGAGAGACATGTTTCCAAATCATTGAAAGTTTAAAGTAAACTAGTAAGTCTATGATATGAGATGGTAAGTGACAATACTATACAGCTCATAAGATAGTACTGTCATTCTTATTTTATAATCAGAACTACTAGATGGACTGCTGAAAAGAAGCCTTGGGATTAAAACAAAAGCATTTAGAGTAATTAGGGCTAGACAACTGGATCAGGAGTCAATGGGCTGACTATCTGTTTGGCCTTGAACAAGTCACTTCCTCTACTCTGCCTTCCTTCACTCTTCAGCTGTCCTTAAAGATTTTTTGGAACAAAGTTGGGTATTTTATTCACTTACCACAGAATTTTCTTCTGTGTAAATAAAAGAGATGAAACAACATTAGGACTGTAGACTGTTGAAGAGTCTCAAAAATCATTTCAGTAATTTGTGATTGTTGTATATACTTAATCACAACTTTGAATTTATAATAAATTTACATATTTATTTCAACAGGAATGGGCATATAATTATGCACCATCTCTTTACATAATAATTTTATTAAGGTTTTGAAATTTAAAATAAAGTTACATCAGAGGACCATGGAGAGGGATGTGGACTGCATTAAAATTCTGGCTCTGCACTTCCCAGTTGGGCAAGCTTAAGTAACAAATTTAAAAAATGTTAAGACTCAATTTCCTCACACAGTTGAACATATGATTCACATGAGAGAAAATACATTACGTAGGTCATAACTTATAAAACCATGCAGGTTAAAATAATTATTTATGATACAGAATCACTGCAAAAGAAGTAAGTTCTCAAGATACTTAAGGAGCAATCTTCAATCATTTCGGCATAGGGTGGGGGATAAATTAGGGATAAATTTAACCAGCCTTTGGTTTAATATATAAAACTGATATTTACATATCAGTTCAGAATTTGTAGAGCAATTTGTATTTTGCCATGTTTTTCAGGTAATTACCCACAAAGTTTAGATAGAATAATCTTAGCATATTAAAAATAAAAGCATTTTTAAAATGAATGCCGAAAAACTACCAAAGCAATAAAAATATAAGAACCACAGCACTAGGAAAAAAACAGAAATCTATTTTTAATGCATAAAATTAGTTCTTCAAAATAAAATTTTATTCAGTTGAAATTTCTGAAATAAACAAAAATAGCTAGCATTTACCAAAAGAATGCTTATTAAGTATCAGATACTATGATAAGGACTTAAGTTTCTGTATCCATTAATCTTTACAACAGCCCTGTGAAATCCTTTAAAACACTATCTTGGCTATTGGAAGAGTGAAATCTGAGAAAGATTAAAGTATACTCCAAGTCGCAGAGCTACAGTTGCCCTAGAATCTTGGCCCTTAACCACTATGGGAAACCACCTTTATATGCAGAAGAAAAACATCCGTATTTTACTGGCTAATGACATTACACAGCATTTAAGTCAGGAAAATGTATTTAAAATCATAATCCAGCTTTTGCCCCCCAATTTTTAATGTGTTCAGTGGCCCCCATCTTAGAATCTTTCTCTCTCATTTTCCGAAGTCAAAGATGTTCTCTGAAAATTAGTGGGGGTTGTTTACTGCATTACTGGAAACAAAGGAACCATGCTAAGTGCTAAATCTCTTCTTAGAGGAGGAAACAAAAAATATTTTTCCTCTTATAAATTCAAAATTAGAAACAAGAAAGGGTAAATGAAGAAGAAAATCAATCTTAATACATCTCCAAAAATGATATTTTCAATAAACAAATGTTGAATTACATGAATGTTGCTGCTAGTTTTATACTTGCAACTTACCTAGGCTTCTCTTGAGTGATTAAGATTTTCACTTTATTAAGAGCCTTCTTGGCCCCTGTGGCAGCAGCCAGCTTGTTGTGAGCTGGGCTGGAGTGTGGACTGGATACGTAAACTTTTTTCCCAGGGCCTGAGGGAGGCTTGGATGGAGAGAAATCTGAGATGAATACAATGCCCTCGCTGGTGAGTACTGTACTGAGAGAAGTGAAACTCTGATTAAAGTTTAATCAAGTTTAGCACAGAGTTTTATTCCAATACACTTTTGAGAGCAAGGTAATGATAATTTTAATAATAAAGAACTGGCAGTGTTATGCAGACATACATAATGGGAATGTTCTCCAAGTTAAAGGGAAACAGGTGGTCCATTACAATTCATCAGAGGCCTCCAAGCTCAGCGCTCTAAATTAATGTTTTATATTAAAAAGATACCAGAAGGTTACTGGCAGAAAGAGCAAACGTTTGTTCTTCCAAATAAATTCAGTGTACGGACTTTCATTAGAAACCTTTCCTCATTATATCTCATAACTTCAAAATCCAAAGATTTTCAGAATATAAAATTCACAGAAGAGGAAAAGAACACCCATATATGAGGCTCTGCATAACCACACTTGGCAAGTTCTAATATTTAACTTGTTGATACTAATTTTTTATCATTATCATGAGTTGCTCTAAACTTACTTCCTTTTTCTTCTTGAGTGTCAAACTGAAGCTCGGGATGTGCAAAGAGTGTTTTCACTTAATACCTAGAGTAAAAGTGCCAACAGTGGCTTACTAGTGTACCGAAAACAGAACTATGTTATGCCTTTTTTGACTGAAAAAATAATCCCCCTCACAACTGGGGCCGACTAACACCTATCTGATCATAAAAATCTTATCTACCCTGGCTCCTGGCAATGAGTGAGGCTGCTTTAAACACAGAGAACAAAGCATTCAAGAATTATGACAACCCCAGCACATTCAATGAGCAAATCAAAGATGTTAGGTCAACTGATGCTTTGAAATCTCGTGCTTTCATCAACTAAATTACAGAGATGCAGTAAATTAACCTGAAGCTTTGTCTCCATTTCAGATTATAGAAGGCATCCTTCAAGGTCGAAGTCTGTCCCCTCCTTTTGTGATGTCCTAACTCCCTGACTCTGTCAGCTAAGCCTGCTCTCCTCAGGGCTCCCACAACACTGCCTTCCATAGCAACCTAGTGAGAGCACACATATGTTCACATAACACACTTACACATACAAAGCCGAAACACACCGATTGCAGTTATTTATCCAGCTGTGTTTCCCATTTTAATTTCTACTTGTCTGACCTTCTGTCCCCTCCATCAACTCACATGCCCCTCAATAAATACTGAAGGATACAAGTTGGAATTTTGAGTCATTCAAATCCAGGGAAAACATTCTTTACCATAGTAGACTCCCTCATCTCTTCCCAGTTGTTCATCAAATATCAAAATGATATTTATCTTGACCACTTTATCTAATACAACAAGCCCACTCCCACTCCCTTTATCTTATTTTTTCTACTGCTCATAACAATATATTGCAGTGTACTAACTCATATGTTCATAGGTTACAACCTAATTCTTGCTCAATAGAATGCAAACTTTATGAAGGCCAAGAATCCTTGTCTTGGTTCACTGATATATTCCAGGCTCCCAGAACACTCCTGGCATATAGTAAGTAAACGCTCAAGAAATGTTTGTTGGATAACTGAATAAAAAATATTTTCTAAATAATTTATAGTCACAAAAATATCTGTCTAGAATCTGATTTTTAGATCAGTGGCTCAGTGAAACATTAAAGTCTACTGGCAAAAAACAGTCTGCAAGAAAAAACTCCCCTGGGCTTAGTCTGTTCCTGACATGCATCTGTTTATGGCACTCAAAAGGCTTGGAATGAATTAGAACAATATTTTGAAAAGGAAGAAATGAATTTGGCCACAGACTAAATGAAACCCTTGACTCAGGTTCTTTTGATGTTCCTAGAAAAAAAATTTAATGAAGTCTGAATTAGAATAACACAGCAACTCTCTCGTTCTCTGACTAATCTAATTCTGATCACAAATTCCACACACTGAAGGTCTAGCTTGCTGATTTAAATTTCTAATCATCAGAATACTTGCAAAAAATATAGGTTATGATTTAGTATCTGTACTAGGAGCTGAAAAGATATGAACTAGATGCACTTCTCATTTTAAGATGTATGATGTATGATGGCTGTGTGTGTATGTGTATCTTATGTATATAGTACTAACCATATATATTACAAATACCTCAATTCATTTTCCATAAGAAACTAGTACTCACAAGTTAAATGTGAGGGATCAAAAGGATCAAAAGAAAAAGAAAGAATGTTATCTGCATAGCTCTTCTTCCAGAGTTTGGTGCCAGTATCTGCATTCCAGAGCACAATGTAATTTGGCGGATGGATAGCAAGCAATAAATCTCGGGAAGCATCTTGATTCCATAACCACTGAACATCTGCAAAGACCACATAAATAAAGGCAAAATTCAGAAATCACCCACTTTAAAACACTTGGTTAATGTATCCTTTATATCCAGTTGTGTGTGTGTGTTTTCATAATCCTTAAAATCTTAACTTCCCCCTCCTCTTCAACGTTGCATCTAAGTGTATGTGTCAAGATTGACAGGGAAAACTAATTTTACATAAAAATGAGCTGCCTAAACATTAGAATCTAGAGGTCAACATTTCCAAGTAATCTGAAATATTACTTCAAAGAAAATACAAGGCAATTTACACTATTCATTAGTTAAAACTTTATGTCAAAGACTTGTCCTAGCCATGATCAATGTCAGACTCTCCTAATATTTTTGTGGATTTACTTAATGGGGCTTTAACAGAATTGCATGTTTTTTCATGACAATAAAGAAGATAAAGATCTAGTCCAATAGGCACAGTAAGTACTCAATAAATATTTTTAACAGTCATTTAAAAGATTCACCCAGTCAAGAGAGCCACTCAGTCAAAGCCAGGAATACTGTATTGATTAGGTCAGTAACATAAGCAAGCAAACAAATGATCTATTGATATATGAAAATGAGAATAACATTTTCTCTCTATTAACAGAAAGAAAGCGTTGAGGGCTAATTCAAAGGACCAGTTCAGGGGAGTTTATTTATAGCTTAGATTTACAAGACCATTTATAAGGAGCTTAATGTTTCTCTTCATGCTCAACTGAAGGCAAGGTTGAAATTAATGCATTTTACCAAAGCACAAATCAACTGAGATCTGAGGAAATAAGCCCAGAAGCGTATTGATAAGGAAAAGAAAGCTAGATTCGGATCCGCAGAACTGGCTGCACACAATCAGGAGTTAACTGAGAAGTGATGAAAGGGACGAAGACCAACCGCTCTAACAGTAAGTGTACTAACACAGACGCTCGGCCGCGCGAGACTCTCCTCACCCTGAACAGGCTTGGCGTGCTCTTGGATCTCACACTGCGCTACTCCTGCTGCTACATCCCAAACGATGATCTTTCCACTGACATCAGCAGAAGCTAAGCGCAAGGAATATGGCGAGCCAATGTTATGATGATAATTCTCCCTGGCCCATTTAACCTAGTGTCAAGAAGAAACCAAATCAAGTAAATACTTGCACTGTATGTAAACCACACATAATTTTCATAAAACACTGACCAGAACTCAAGCTACATTCTACACTGACATTACAAAAACAGGACATTAGCTTCCTCAAAAGTCAGACATTTTCATTATGATGTTTTTAAAGTCACAATTAAAATAGTTTTGAAAACATGACAACTTTCTCGCCTTTAAAATATCGGAAATGAGACGCAGCCTTAATAATCTGGAGAATTCGGGTAAAAATTCCAGAATACCATCTCTTAAAATGGAATGATCATTGGTATATCATCTAATCACAGTAAAGACCATAAAATCTAATTCTGACAGAACACATAAAATTCTAAATTGTTAGGAAGACTCTTCTCTTGCATTCTATTCTTCTAATAAAAAGGAGACAACTTCGAGCTACAAAAATCTTGCAAAAGGAAAACACAAAATCAAAACAAAAAATCTGGATATCCCTCTCATAAAATCGGAAAAAAATTGTAACAGTTTTTTCTCTAAAAAAATAAATTTATGCCTCATACTTTTTATAATAACATTAATAGTTTTTTAAATAAAAAATACAAGAATTTCAGCACAAATCAGGTTAATTCCTGACCACTAACACTGACAGAATAAGGAATAAAACAGAGTCCTTACTCTGAGCTAAGGTCTTCCTGGCCACAACCTCCCTTTTCTAGCTCAGCGTCCTACTTGCTAACTTGGGATCATTTCCCACGTAACACTCTGTAATTATTTTATTTACTCTGTTTTGACCTATCACCAGTCCTGCTCCATATGGCAGGATCATGGGGGCCTTGCTCACATTTCTATTCCCAGACCCTAACACAGTGCCTGCAGCTGACATTCAAGTATGTGTTTAGTAAACAAACTTAACACCACAGACTCTTCAAACATATACCTATATTTGAAAATATAGGCATATACTTATGTACACAGACACACACATGTATGTATACATAAAAGTAAACACACTCAGAGAAAATGCTAAGGTAGGGAGGCATGCTAATCAATTCCAATAGCATTCATGAAAAAGATGGCAAAGTTTTCTGAACTTCAGTGTTAATAAGACACATCTTTTCCTCAGGCAATAGTTTTTTTAAAATGAAAATGTGTGTCTGCACATATGCATGTATATACGTTTGAATGTGTGTATATGTGTATATTTACTTTATACGTGTGTGAAGGTATGTATACTCTCCCTCCTCGTTATTTACAGAATCTGTATTTGTGAATTTGCCTACTCACTAAAATGTATTTGTAATTTTATTTGCAAAGTTCGTATTTGCAGTGCTTTTACAGCCATTAATGGACACACGCAGAGCGATGAAAGACCTGAGTCACTCAGCACGCAAGAGCGTCCCTGCTGCGGGTGAGCAAGGTGCTCCTGTGTCAGTTCTCGTATGTAAACAAATGTTTTTTCTGAGGCCTACCTACCACCGTGCTTTCTGCATTTCTGTGCTTCCAGTTGTGACTGCACTGTTTAAAATGGTCCCCCAGCACAGTGCTAAAGTGCTGTTTAGTGTTCCTAAGCACAAGAAGCTGTGCCATATCTTATAGAAAAAAACACATGAAATAAGCTTTGTCCAGGCATGAGTTATGGTGCGGTCGGCCATGAGTTCAATGATAATAAATCAACAGTATATAACAAATTAGATGTCTTTTAACAGAAACACGTATAAAACAAGGTTATAGATCAATCAGTTGATGAAAATACTGCAACTAGAGGCTCACTAGGAACCAAATTGCATTATTTCCCCTAGGAGCAATCAGTGTTTCAGTATTTGCTAATTCAGTGTTTACAACAACTTTACAGAATAAAAGTACCACAGATAAGAATTACTGTAGGGTGTGTGTGTGTATTTGTAGTACCTGAACTTCATCTCTGTATATATTTAAAAAAAAAATCATGTAAACGCATCATAATCAAACTGCTGAAAATCAAGATAAGGAGATGAGAAAAGACACACTGCATACAGAGGAACAAAGACAAAAATTTCCCAACAAAAATTACTCTGGGAGATAACGGAGTGATATCTTTAAAGCACTACAAGGAAAAAAAAAATACTGGTGAAACAGTTTCTCAAACAAATAAAATCAGAAAGGATCAACCAATATCAGATACATGCCTCAAGGACTTGAAGGAAATTCTTTAGCCAAAAGGAATATGACACCAGACTGAAACACAGATCTTTACTAAGAAATGAAAACTCCAGAAATGCAAAAATGACAGAAATGGGGGGAGAGACAATACTTCTTCTCAAAAAACAAAAAAATTAAAAAACAAAACCTATACCTAACATTAGACTTGATGGTGAAAGACTGAATGCTTTCTTCCTAGGCTCAGGATAAGACAAGGGCATTCTCCCTCAGTCCTAAGCACTGTAGTAGAGGTCCCAGTCAACACAACAGGACAAGGAAAAGAAAGAAGACACCAGATTACTAGCGAAAAATCCAAGCTGTCGTTATCTGCAGATAACACCATTGTCTACGTAAGAAAAACAAAACAATAACACTCAAATTACTAAATCTAAAGAGTTTAGCAAGATCATAGGATACGTGTAGATACAAAAAAAAATCCCCTGTATTTTTCCCTATTGCACATTACATACAAAAATTAACTCAAAATGGATCTGAAACCTAAATATAAGAGCTAAAACTATAATATCCTTAGACAAAAACAAAGGTATAACTCTTCTTGACACTGGGAAAAGCAATGGTTCTTGGATACAGCAAAAAAAAAGAAAAAAAATTGTATCTACATCAAAATTTAGAACTTTTGTGCTTCAGAGGGAACTATCACGGAATGAGAGAAAATATTTGCCAGGCACATATCCGATAAGGGACTTGTATGTAGAACCATAAAGAACTCTTTCAACTCCAAAATTTTAAAAAATACAATTTTAAAATGGGCAAAGGAATGAAGAGACATTTCAAAGAATATCTACAAATGGCCAATAAGCACATGAAAAGATGCTAAACACTATTAGCCATTAAGGAAATGCAAACCAAAACCACAATGAGAACCACTTCGTACCCCCTAGGAGGGCTATAATCAAAAGGACAAGTAACAACAAATGTTGAGTTTGAGGAGAAATTAGAGCCCTCATACACTGCTACGGGCATGTAAAATATTGAAGCCTCTTTGGGAAACAGTCTGGCAGTTCCTCAAAAGTTAAATATAGAGTTACCATGTGAGTCAGCAATTCTACTTTGAGGTACAGATGCAAGAAAAATGAAAACATAGGTTCACACAAACTGTACACAAATGTTCATGGCAGCATTGTTCATAATATCTAAAAAGTGAGATATGCCAAATATCCATCAATAAATACATGTTGTGTCAGTGGAATATTATTCAGCAATAAAAAGGAAAAGAGTACTGACACAAGCTACATAACATGGATGAATCCTGAAAAACATTATGCTAGGTGAAAGAAGCCAGGCACATACTGTATCATCTCATCTATTTCAAATGTCTAGAACAGACAAATCTACAGAACAGAAAGCAGATTAGTGGCTGCCTAGGGATGAAGGGAAAGGGGGTAGATGGCAACTGCTAAGGCATACAAGGTTTCTTTTGGGGGTTATGAAATTGATTGTGGTGATGGCTACACAACTCTGTGGATATACTGAAAGCCATGGAACTGTATGCTTTAAATGGGTGAATTTTATGGCACGAGTATCTCAATAAAACAGTTAACAACCAATAAAAGACCCCAGATCTCTATCTCCAATAGTAACATCTTTCCTAAAATTTCAGATCAGTATAATTCAACTGCCCCGGGTGTCTCAGACTTTGCACCTTAAACACTGACTTCACACACAGTCACGTCATCAGAACAATACTACCATTCAGTCACTCATACAGAAACCTTGAGTCATTCTGATTCTCCCTTAAGACTGTTCACTATAAAGTGCACTAAAGTGAAAGTTGCTCGTCATGTCCTACTCTGCGAACCCATGAACTGTTGTCTGCCAGGCTTTTCTGTCCATGGAATTCACCAGACCAGAATACTGGAATGGGTAGCTGTTCCCTTCTCCAGGGGATCTTCCCAACCCAGGGATGAACCCAAGTCTCCCACATTACAGGTGGATTCTTTACCTTCTGAGCCACCAGGGAAGTCCGAGAATACTGGAGTGGGTAACCTATCCCTTCTCCAGTGGATCTTCCCGACCCAGGAATCAAACCAGGGTCTCCTGCATTGGAGTCATTCTGTCGATTAAGACTGTTTACTATAAATGCTATCAAGTTCACCTCTTAGAGAGCTCCTAAATCTGACTCTTTTACGTCTCCTCTTTATTTTAGGCCCTAAGGATTTCCTGCCAAAATTACTACAACTCTCCTAAATGATCCCATTGCACTGTCTTGCCTTTTTCCAACAGATCCTCCACTACTGCCAGAGTGAGTTTTTCTAAAATGCAAACGTGATCAAATCAATCTCCTACTTAAAAATCCAAAGTCCATCATAATTTTATAGACCTTTCAGGGTAGGTGAATTTCTCTGGCTGCCTTCTTTCATCACTCCTACTGATTACACGTGTATTCCATCTTTTAGCCATCCTTTATACATAGACTGCTTCCTTTTGAGTCTATCCTCCTTTTTTCCTGCAGTGCACTTCCTGATTTCACTCAGCCAGCTACTGTTTACCAGTCCCTAAAATGAAAAGAATTCTGAGCCCTCCTTTGATCCCTACAACCAGGTGATCTGTAGCTCCTCTGTCTTCCTACAGCATATAAAACAGGTCTCACTTAACACACTGTATTTGTTTTCTTTGCACCCTTCCTCACTAGACAATGAATTGCTGGAGGGCTTTCATCTCTATACTCGTAGCACATACTAGATGCTCAAAACTAATGAGTGAAATGAGTGGTGCAGTAGAGGACAAAATTAGTGTTTTCCACTAATATTAAAATGATCTAAGAACTAGCATTTAATAGTTCATCCTGATGCGACATGAAGTATATATATGGAAACACTGTATGTGCATGTGTGCTCAGTTGTGTCCAACTCTTTTGTGACCCCATGGACTGTGGCAGGCCAGGCTTCTCTGTCCATGGGTTTCTTCAGGCAAGAATACTGGAGTGGGTTCCACTTCCTCTTCCAGGACATCCTCCTGACCCAGGGATCGAACCTGAGACTCCTGCATTGGCAGGTGGGTTCTTTACCACTGAGCCACTCGGGAAACCCCATATGGAAATATTAGGCTACCCCAAATAGAGTATCACATGTAAAACCTACTCAACATTTCTACATATGACTTTAACGAGATTCCAGTGATATTTAAAACTTTAGAACAGACAATTTATGATAGGGTGGAAGTAGGATCTGACTTACCTTGACAACGTCAGCTTTATGTTTTTCTAAAACTTGAAGCGTTTGAGCAGTATTGGAATCAATCACTACCACAAGCGAATGACATCCATAAGCAATTAAACCTTGCCAGCCCCTAACAAAAAGTGTTAACATTTAAGTGAAGAGCAAAGCAAAGTAACTACTCTCTTGCCAAGAGGCATCTTAAATAACAGATAAATCTAACCAACAGGCACCACCATTAATAAAATTATCATGTAAGCTCAAAGGCTAGTACTTTACATTTTACCATTTAAATATAAAAGGTCTAGCTAAGCTTTAAAAAAACAGAACTTGTTGAAATTCTTTTTTTTTCCCCCCAGATAAAAAAAATTAAGTTCTGAGAGATATGCCTGTAGAGGCGTAAAGACATATAAAACGACTGCGGTCGTCTATTTGTCTTTGAGAGCTTATGCCTCGTCTTACTCCACTTTGAATCCCGAGCATCCACAGAGGGCGTGGAATCACACGCCACCCTCTGTGATAAGCCCTGGTCCCTCTAACCAGATAAAAAGACGAACACTGAACAGGAAGTTTCTGTACTCTTGCCAACCTTCCCAGGAGCCACAGCTACAAGCAGTCTGCTTTATATCTGCCTGGTTATTAATTATCGGTGACATTTTACAGTAAAAAGATAAAGGTGGAATGAAGAGTTGGCGAGGGCCCAGGGGGCTGGCACAGCGTCCAGCACCTTGTTGAACGGATACAGGTTCAGAAAAGGGGGTGAGAGAAAAAGAAGACAGAATTGGGGAAGAACGGAACTGACATGGAGGCGAGAAGCCCAGAGACTTGGAGGAGACGTTAAGAGTGGGGAGTGGGGACGGGGAGGAAGGCGTGGGGAAAGAGCGAAGAGAAACAAGAGATAGGAGGACGAGGGCAAGTATATCCACCCGGGCAAGTTCCCACATGGGGGTATTTACAGCTTTTATAGTAACAACAGAAAGCCAGCATTTAAAAATGAAAATCTCTGACGTGTGAAGGTAGCGTCCAGACTTGAAGAGAACAAACTAAGAAGCAGGGGGATGAAACCTCTTGTTCTTTCCCCTTCCCCTCACAGACTCCTGGCCGAGCCTGGCGGCCTTGGAGCCCGGCGCCCTCACCAGTCCACCGCCGCCTTGTTGTGGGCATTGAGGGCCCCGGTGAGGGTGCGCGCCGACACCTTAAAATTCACGGTGTAGGGCAACATCGCCACGGCTAAACTCGACCCTCAGCGTCGCCGCGCAACCAGGAAGCCGGCGGCCACTGGGCTTCCGTTCCAAACAGAGTCCGGGTGGCTCCTTGAGCGCCGCAGTTTGGTTCCGCCAAATCCGAGGTTCCACCGCTCCCGGATTCCGTTGCCTTCAGGTTCCGTCACTCCTGTGTTCCGCCTGCTTCAGGGTTCCGCCACCGTGGGGGTTCCATGGCTCTTCATAGGATCTGGTTGTGCCTTGAAGGAAAAGGTGTTGCCTGGGGTCACATCTGTTTTCTTAAGACTGGGACTGCGTAAGCCTATGTGCCCTGATGAAAATGTAAGCCTATATGTCCTGATAAAAATGGTGAAAAGCAAGAGCTGAAAGTCCCAATTAGTCCTTCGATCAGTTAACTTAGGAAAACTTCCAATGTCTAGTCAAAGCTATGGTTTTTCCAGTAGTCAGGTCATGGTGGAGAGGTCTGACAGAATGTGGTCCACTGGAGAAGGGAACAGCAAACCACTTCAGTATTCTTGCCTTGAGAACCCCATGAACAGTATGAAAAGACAAAACGATAGGACACTGAAAGATGAACTCCCCAGGTCGGTAGGTGCCCAATATGCTACTGGAGATCAGTGGAGAAATAACTACAGAAAGAATGAAGGGATGGAGCCAAAGCAAAAACAACACCCAGGTGTGAATGGGACTGGTGATAGAAGCAAGATTTGATGCTATAAAGAGCAACATTGCATAGGAACCTGGAATGTTAGGTCCATGAATCAGGGCAAATTGGAAGTGGTCAAACAGGAGATGACAAGAGTGAATGTCGACATTCTAGGAATCAGTGAACTAAGATGGACTGGAATGGGTGAATTTAACTCAGATGACCATTATATCTACTAGTGAGGGCTGGAATCCCTTGGAAGAAATGGAGTAGCCATCACGGTCGACAAAAGAGTCCCCATTCTTTTCCAGACTTGGGTCTCTCGAGCTTCCCTTCTCAGGCTGTGTCTTTACTCAAACCCTTCTCCTGAAACTTGGTCACTTAGCCTCCCACTACTTCTAGCATCAATATGGGCCATGACATTTACTACATTAGTTAGATTATTTTTCTTATAGCACTGGTATTTTAAATTGGTCTGTCCCGTCTTATTTTCAAAGAAAGCCTTTGAATTGCAAACCAACCCTGTTTCATCAGTGGTAGGTACCGCCAACTCCAAGTTCTAGATAAAGAAACTCAGCCTCAGAAAGGGGAAGGGACTTACCCAAGATCACATTACTGGCCAGTGAAAGAGGTGAACTTCCACCCACTCAGGGCTCAGTCCAGGATACAGAACTGCTCTCATGTGAGGTTTAGCTATGGTTGTACATTGTCGCCGGGGATGAAATGGGGACCATGTGTGCACACCTTATGCAGTCGGTACATTTTAAAGGAAAGGCACCCAGTAACATGGGAGGCACAGTCGGCAGCTGAGTGGGGGACTGGATGAACAGGAGGGAGTACTATATTGACAGCCTAGACTTGGCATCTATTTGTCTTTCCTTGGGATTTTCCTTAAATACCTTCCACCCACCCCTTACTTCCTTGTGGATGATCATCAGTCCGAATTATTATCTGACTACTCTTGTTATTGATCTCTTTTTGTGTCTGCACATATTATGGGTAATTATTACAGTACAATGGATCAGTCACTGCACTTTATGACATGGTAATTGAGGTTTATTAGACTAAAGGAGGTTTCTGAGAAAAGCAGTCATGGTGAAATGGATTTCTCCTGAGGAAGCTGGGTGAGGGATGTGTTTTTCTTACCCTGAGCACAAGGACAGGCAGTTAGGTGTTGCTGGAAATGGCAAGGGCTTTGTGGTTAGACAGACAGACAGGTAGGAGTCCTGCTCTGGTCCAGCCACCTCCTAGCTCTGTGAATTTGGGCAAATTTAGGGTTTGAAATATTGTATGTAAGATTCTCCAATGTGATGGTTGTCCTGGGTATTAAGACAAGGAGCCAGGTATGCACCCATTCGGGCCCCTTCTCTCTTTCCAGCTGGTCCACATAACTGACCTGCAGGCAAAACTAACCCCTGGAGTCACTGGGGCTCTGTCAGTGTGTGCTTATCAAGTTATTGGCTGTTTTTAACAAAAGAATAAGCTAGAGGATATCCTTATTTGATTCATTCATCAGAATTTTATTAGTCCAAATAAACAATGTCTTAATATTGAGCTCATGGAATAGCATTGCATAAATTAGATTAACTTTACAAACTTGCAGCTGGTGCGCAAACATGCTTTCTTGAGAAGTAATTCTATTGATTACTCATTCTTAACAAGCTTGGATCTTGGTAGAAATAGACTGTGAGACACTCTAACAGGCTTAAGGGTTTCACAACATTGTCTGGTCTTTCACAGAATCTTCCAGTTGTTGCAATTAAAAACGAATGCCAATTTGACACTTCTGAGTGTCATATTTGTGTTCCTACTCAGGGTAGATGGCTGGCTTGTAATTCAAAGTCTGCCCTAGAATAAGTCTTGAGCATACACAGACTAAATCCAGAGGACTAGAAGCCAGCATAAGATAAAAAAGTGAACTTGTAAGCCCCCTGACGTATCCTGAAAGTGTTTATCTAAGAGTATCTAGTTTTACTCTCTTGAAATATTAGGAACAACATCACAATTTTTACAAAGAGAAAAAATAATCTTTACTTGCTAATGTAATTTTTTAATTCAGTTCAGTTCAGTCACTCAGTCGTGTCCAACTCTTTGTGACCTCATGGACTGCAGCACGCCAGGCCTCCCTGTCCATCACCAACTTCCAGAAACTAAAGTCCGTTGAGTCAGTGATGCCTCCCAACCATCTCACCCTCTGTCGTCCCCTTCTCCCACCTTCAATCTTTCCCAGCATCAGGGTCTTTTCCAATGAGTCAGTTCTTCGCATCAGGTGACCAAAGTATTGAAGTTTCAGCTTCAGCATCAGTCCTTCCAATGAATATTCAGGACTGATTTCCTTTAGGATGGACTGGTTAGATCTGCTTGCAGTCCAAGGGACTCTCAAGAGTCTTCTCCATCACCACAGTTCAAAAACATCAGTTCTTCGGTGCTCAGCTTTCTTTATGGTCCAATTCTCACATCCATACATGACTACAGGAAAAATCATAGCTTTGACAAGAAAGACTTTCATCATCAAAGTATTATCTCTGCTTTTTAATATGTTGTCTAGGTTGGTCATAGCTTTTCTTCCAAGGAGCAAGCATCTTTTAATTTCATGGCTGCAGTCACCATCTTTAGTGATTTTGGAGTCCAAGAAAATAAAGTCTGTCACTGTTTCCATTGTTTCCCCATCTATTTGCCATGAAGTGATGGGACCAGATGCCATGATCTTCATTTTTTGAATGTTGTTTTAAGCCATCTTTTTCACTCTCCTCTTTCATTTTCATCAAGAGGCTCTTCAGTTCCTCTTCACTTTCTGCCATAAGGATCATGTCATCTGCATATCTGAGGTTATTGATATTTCTCCCTGCAATCTTGATTCCAGCTTGTGTTTCATCCAGCCCAGCTTTTCTCATGATGTACTCTGCATATAAGTTAAATAAGCACGGTGACAATATACAGCCTTGACGTACTCCTTTCCCTATTTGGAACCAGTCTCTTGTTTCATGTCTGGTTCTAATTGTTTCTTCTTGGCCTGCATACAGATTTCTCAGGAGGCAGGTCAGGTGGTTTGGTATTCCTATCTCTTTCAGAATTCTCCACAATTTGTTGTGATCCACATAGTCAAAGGCTTTGGCATAGTCAATGAAGCAGAAGTAGATGTTTTTCTGGGATCCTCTTGCTTTTCCTATGATCCAATGGATGTTGGCAATTTGATCTCTGGTTCCTCTGCCTTTTCTAAATCCAGTTTTAACATCTGGAAGTTCTCGGTTCACATACTATTGAAGCCTCACTTGGAGAATTTTGAGCTTTACTTTGCTAGTGTGTGAGATGAGTGCAATTGCGCAGTAGTTTGAACATTCTTTGGGATTGCCTTTCTTTGGGATTGGGATGAAAACTGATCTTTTCCAGTCCTGGGCCACTGCTGCATTTTCCAAATTTGCTGGCATATTGGGTGCAGCACTTTCACAGCATCATCTTTTAGGATTTGAAATAGCTCAGCTGGAATTCCATCACCTCCACTAGTTTTTTTCATAGTGATGTTTCCTAAGGCCCATTTGACTTCACATTCCAGGATGTCTGGCTCTAGGTGAGTGATCACATCATCTTGATTATCTGGGTCATGAAGATCTTTTTTGTACAGTTCTTCTGTGTATTCTTGCCACCTCTTCTTAATATCTTCTGCTTCTGTTAGATCCATACCTTTTCTGTCCTTTATTGCACCCAACTTTGCATGAAATATTCCCTTGGTATCTCTAATTTTCTTGAAGAAATCTCTAGTCTTTCCCATTCTATTGTTTTCCTCTATTTCTTTGCATTGATCACTGAGGAAGGCTTTCTTATCTCTCCTTGCTATTCTTTGGAACTCTGCTTTCAAATGAGTATATCTTTCCTTTTCTCCTTTGCCCTTAGCTTCTCTTCTTTTCTCATCTATTTGTAAGGCCTCTTCAGACAACCATTTTGCCTTTATTTTACATTTTTCTCCCAATCCTGTTCAAATAAAGATATATTTCATATTTTCACAATGCACATATGTTTTATTAATCTTTTTTTGACCCTTCTATCATAAGTATGAGGCTTCCCTAGTGGCTCAGACAGTAAAGAATGTGCCTGCAATGTGAAAGACCCAGGTTTGATCCCTGAGTCAGAAATACCCCCCAGAGAAGGAAATGGCAAGCCACTCCAGTACACTTGCCTGGAGAATTCAATGGTCAGAGGAGCCTGTCGGGCTACAGCCCGTGGGATTGCAGAGTCAGACACGACTGAGCGACTAACACTTTCATATCATAAGTATACTTATAATACTTATATAGTCATCATAATTATCATTCAAATGAATTCACAGTATTTCATAGAATAGATAAACAATGATTTATTTAGCTATTTCACTATCTGCTGATATTTAAATTATTTCCATTTTTAATAAAAAAGATAAAGCTACAATAAATATCTTCATGCTTAGAGTTGGTTTTAATTCTATGTTATGTCCCTAAAATAATTCACAGAAGTGAATATAATTGTCTTTTATTTTACAATTAAAATTTTTCTAAATTACAAAATAAATAAGTGCTTATTGCAGAAAATATGGGAGTTCCAGAAGAGTATAAATACAAAAAAACTATTATTATATGATTACTGGTAATATTGGCTTCTTTTAAGTGACTGAATATCTCTTCCTTTAAAAAATACATCTTTTTAATAAAATTGAGGTCATCATCTAAGAACTAAGACTTTACTCTTTTTTCCACTCAGTAATGAAATGTAATCATTTGCAAATATTTCTCTAATTTAATTTTCCCTTTATTTTGTGAATTTGGGGAAATACAGAAATTTAACATCTTCTACGGGAATCAGATGCATTGCCCATTGTATGCCCTTTTCACACAACAAAAGCAGGTCTTTCATTGCTTAACTACAGACTACCTTTTGACAGTGCAGTGTTCTGTGTTTGTCATAACACCCCCGACTCTGGGCCTGGTGTCAATCAAGGACACCGAAGCAAAGGAGCCCTGTCTGAAGTCCCCAGGTGATCGCAAGTCTGGAGCTGAGCCAGGTGCCAGGACCGGGGGTGTCATTCCTCCTTCCTGCTTATCCTGCTCCTCTCACCGGCCTGCTGTTTTCCCACGGGGACACTGGGTGCAGCAGGAACTGTCTCCCAGAATCTGCCCTCAGAAACTACATGGTCCCCATGGAGAGCCTGCGAGTCCCTGTCTTTTCTGGGCTTTCCTGGTCCCTTGGGTGTCACTGAGCTCAACACCTGGGAGTCTGGTCCAGAGGGCGGGAGACAGCTGTCAGACCCATGAGTCTGCCTCAAGACAGACCTAGCAGGTGGTCACCAAACAAGCTGACTATTGAGAATTCAGCTCCTGCCTTTGAAGGATGCTGTTTTGAGGGTGAAGTTAATGCCTGGGGGGTTCCAGCCAAATTCATTAGGAAAGTGACACCTGACTTTTTTATGTGCCATGTCTCTCATATCTGTCTCGTTTGCACAAAGGGTTTCAATAAAGAGAAGGAAAAGTCATAAATCTTCTTTGTGGCAGAATGTAGTGGTCATGAATGTTAATTCTCTGTAGGATACAGGTTTAAATTTCACTTAAGGTATTTCAAAGGGAAAACCACTAGGATTCTTGCATAATTGTAGAAAGGGACATTTTATAAATCTTGGCCTGAGTAACAATGCTGTTTGTTGAGAAGCAGTACACTAAAAATTTGTATTTCTGACTATGTACATGTACATAGTTACAAATACAAATATTCTCTCAAAGTTACTCAGTAGTGTCCAACTCTTTGTGACCCCATGGACTGTAGCTCACCTGGCTTGTCTATCCATAGAGTTCTCCTGGCAAGAATATTGGAGTGGGTTGCCATTCCCTTCCCTGAGGAACCTTCCTGACCCAGGGATTGAACCCTGGTCTCCCACATTGCAGGCAGATTCTATACCATCTGAGCTACCAGGGAAGAATGTAGTAAAATGGCAGTGATACTAAAATGTTCTCCTACTGAGTCTTGCCTGTCCTGGCTGAGCACTCTCTGTGGGCTTGGGAAGCAGAAGACGTGAGTTACTCCTGAGGCCAAAACAGAAAAGGCCAATAGAGCAGCCATTATTGAAGACATTTATGGTGTCTGTGATTGAGGAATCCATTGGCTCTCTGCTTTATTCAGACCATAAGAAGAGTCTTCCTATGGTAATATATTCACATCAGGGCTATATTGGTATTGCAGAATTTGCATTAGGGCTCATTAATCTACAACAGGAGGTAGGAAGTACCTTAATATGAACTTAAGTGATTCAGGGAAGTGATAATAACACATCAGTTTTTAAACTGTGGGGAAATTACCCATTCCTGAACAGTACCTATTCCTCTAAAATGGAGTGTGCCGAGTGCAGTAAAAATTTCCTTTATGCTCTGAAAACTGCACAAGCCTTCCAGGTGACCCCCATGAATCAGATCTATCCTCCTGGGAAACCATGCTCTCCCCTGACTGCTGCCCTTCCCCTCCTGCTCCTATATGAGGCTCAACCTGGGCAGCCAAAATAACTAAGCGTCCCTTCCACAGGCTCCATCACATTGGGAGTGAGGATTCCTGCATATGAACTTTGAGTGGATGCAAACATTCCATCTATAACAGAGAAGTGGGGGTTTAAGAATTAAACTAAAAAGAATATTTGTGTTGACAGTGCAACCTGGAAAGGAAAGGGGGCTATTCAAACTTTTAGCTAGCTAGCGCTAGCTAAATACAGAGCTGCCCATCATGTAATTCCCTTGAGTCTCACTAATAGGACTCAGACCCGATTCAGCTGTGTACCCCTTCTCAAATAATCCATAAACCTCAGGAGATGCTGACTTCACTACCCTTGGCTGTAAGCTTGGGCCTGATTAGTTCAAGTGAGATCTCTTCCTCTTTATCAGTGGTTGTTTCAGGAATTGACATGAAATATGCTTCTGCCTGGGCCTCCCAGGTGACTCAGTGGTAAACAACGCACTTGCCAATGCAGGAGACACAAGATATGCAGGTTTGATCCCTGGGTCAGGAAGATCCCCTAAAGGAGGAAATGGTAAGCCACTCTAGTATTCTTGCCTGGAAAAGTCCGTGGACAGAGGAGCCTGGCAGGCTACAGTCCAAGGGGTCACAAAGAGTCGAATATGACTGAACAACTGAGCAGACACACACACGTACACTTCTGGCTAATAACATATGAGAAGTGTTTTGCTGGAGATTTCTGAGAATATTCTTCCTTGGTTCTCTGAGAGACTTTGAGAAACAACTCCCCGTTTCTCCTCTTGGATATGAATAAGGGACAATTGGTCCTAGTTACTGCTAAAGCCACCCTCCGACCAGGAGGAAAACCCAATTTAGGATGCAATTGACTCTGGACATCAGCGGAGATCCATGGAAAGAGTTTGGGGTCCAGTTATATCCTGAGCCTGATGTCAGGTACCCCAAGGCTCACCCTATCTTCAGACTTTGTCTTGTGTAAGTGGATTTTCAGTTTAATCCAGTTTGAGTTGGTTTTCTGTTACTGAAGCCTAAAACACCTAAAGGCTGACATCTTTTGACACTGGAAATAATACATACTCCAAAAGTTAAATTATAGCAATAGAATATTGGTGCAAGCGGTGTCTGAAAGCATTCTTTGATAAGAGCCAATGAGCAGTCCACACTCCCCATCAGGGATGTCATTAAATGCAGAAGGTACACACTGCCTCCTATCAGGAAACATCAAGCTCCTGTGAAAGCAATTCCTGCTCCTGTAGCATCTGAGTCTGGCAGACCCTGTTTTGACCAACATTTCAGCCACTCAGCTATCGTCTGGACACTTAGCCTTGAGTTGTGCCATTGATTTTCTTAAGACCGCTTTCAGCTCCCCATTTCTCCACTACTATCCTAACAGGCCCAGGAGGGCAGCAATCACTTACCCTGAGAAGCATTTTCATTTATATTCATGATTAATTTGTGGGGAGCCAGCTGAGAGTCAGCAATAGAAAAGCTGTTGCCTGGGAAACAAGATTCTTCTTGGAATTTTTTGAGAAACGTGGGGTCCTTGATGCTTCATGAAACACACAACTTCCTCTAAGAGCTGAGCCACCAAAGTAACCCTGCCGATCCATTTTAGAATGCAGAACTCCAGAGCCTGAAGCCATGGTTGACTTTTTACTCTGCCTAAATGTGGCATCACTGACTCAATGGACATGAGTTTGAGCAAACTCGGGGAGATAGTGAAGGACAGGAAAGCCTGGCGTGCTGCAGTTCATGTGGTTGCAAAGAGTCAGACATGACTTAGCAACTGAACAACAACAACAAAATGTGTTCAAACCTCCTGGAGGAGCACTTTGTACTTCCTACTCAGACAGTTAAATCTATTCTGTAATAAACTCCACAACCTATACGCATAACTGAAGATAACACATTCGGAGGCACTCCAGACTGTTCTGTATTCTACCTGCTAGGCTGGTGGTGACGAGTTCTTTGTCAGACACTCATGGAAAAGATAGCTTTTGGCCTTGGAGATGGAGGATTATACACCCCTGAGGAATTCCCAGTTTTCCCTGGAGGTAATAGCATGTTGCAACAGAAGCTGAAATTCAAGGGTAGCATGCTAGCAGATTTAATAAAATGTTAAAAACCATGCCATCCCAGCAAGGTGTACTAGGGTTCCAATTTCTCCACATTCTTGCCAACATTTATTGTCTTTTTTTTTTTAAACAATAGCCATCCTAGTAAGAGATGTGAGATGTGAGAGTTGGACCATAAAAAAAGCTGAGCGCTGAAAAATTGATGCTTTTGAACTGTGGTGTTGGAGAAGACTCTTGAGAGTCCCTTGGACTATAAGGAGATCAAACCAGTGAATCCTAAAGCAAATCAGTCCTGAATATTCATTGGAAGGACTGATGCTGTAACTGAAACCAATACTTTGGCCACCTGATGTAAAGAACTGACTTATTGGAAAAGACTCTGTTTCTGGGAAAGATTGAAGGCAGGAGGAGAAGGGGATGACAGAGGATGAGATGGTTGGATGGCATCACCGACTCAATGGACATGAGTTTGAGCAAGCTCCAGGAGTTGGTGATGGACAGGGAAGCCTGGCGTGCTGCAGTCCATGGGGTCGCAGAGAGTCAGACACGACTGAGTGACTGAACTGAACTGAACTAATCCTAGTAAGTGTGAGATGATATCTCACTGTGGTTTTGATGTGCAGCTCCCTGATGATGAATATTAGTGACCGTAAGCATCTTTTCATGTACTTGGCCATTTTAAAATTTTACGTATTTATTATAAATAAAGACTTGTATCAAGTCTTAGTTGCCACATGCAGGATCTTCATTATGTCATGCAGATCATTCATTTCAGCGCCAGCCTCCCTGTGTGGTACATGGGCTTAGTTGCTCCACTGCAAGTGAGATCTCCATTCCAAAACCAGGGATCAAACACCCATCCCCTGCATTGCAAGGTGGAGTCAACCACCAGACCCCTGGGGAAGTCCCCACATACTTGGCTATTTGTATGTCTTTTCTGAAGAAATGTCTATTCAAGTCTTTCGTCCATTTAAAAAATCAATTTATTAGGGGTTTTTTGTTGTTTTTCTTGAGTTACAGGAGTTCCTTATATATTTTAGAGCTGAAGTCCTTATGAGATGTATGGTTTGCAACTATTTTATTCCATTCCAAAGGTGGCCTTTTCCACTCTATTGACTGTTTCCTTTGCTGGGTATAATCTTTCTAGTTTGATGTAGTTCCACTATATTTTTGCTTTTGTTAACTGTGTTTTTGATGTTGTATCCAAGAAATCAGTGCCCAGATCAATGTCAACAAGGTTTTCCCCTGTTTTTCTTCTAGGAGTTTTACAATTTCAGGTCTTATCTTTAAGTTCTTTATACATTTTGAGTTCTATTTTTTTGATGGAATAAGATATAAGGTTCAATTTCACTGTTTCGCAAAGGGATATACAGTTTTCCCAAAATTATTTATTGAAGTAACTATCCTTTCTCTATTGTGTATTCTTGACACCTGTTTCGGAGATCAGTTGAAAATACATTGTGAAAGTGAAACTGTTAGTCGCTTAGTTGTGTCCAACTTTTTGCCACCCCAGGTACAGGCTCCTCTGTCCATGGAATTCTCCAGGGAAGAATACTGGAGCATGTTACCATTTCCTCCTCCAGGGGATCTTCCTGACCCAGGGATGGAACCCTCATCTCCTGCATTAGTAGGCAAGTTTTTTTTTTACCACTTAGCCACCAGGGAAGCCCATATTGTATACTTAGATATCTGTTAAGAGTTAGATATTATTTTAAATGTCCTTAACATAAGAAAATAAAATGTAAAAATAAAAACCCATACAAAGAGACAACCATGCTATCCCAAATAAACATGAGGGTTGTTTGGATCAAATAAAAATGGTGCTCCAAATCAGGAATTTTGGTTGCAAAAGACAGAAATTCAACTCAAACTCGCTTTGGCCAAAAGAAAATTCTTTGGCTCATAAAACCCAAAGAAAGGAAATACCCAAACTGTAAGGAGGAGAGTGATGCAGGCAGGCATCCTGTGGAACTGAATTAGAAAGTTAAGTACTGGCTGGACTCAGCACCTTCCCTGCATCTTTGCTCTCTGTTTCTCTCTCTGTTGGCTTTTTTCTTTCTCTCATTGCAGCCCCTTTTTCTACTAAATTGCTGGCAAGATGGCTGTCAGCAGCTTTGAGCTAAGTTTCATTGCTTCCTGAGGCTCTTTTTCAATCCCAGAACAACTGATGGAGATGAACTTTGTTTTGCTTTTTCTTTTGTTTGTTTTTTCTTTTATTTTGATTGGAGATGGACTTTGATTCACCTGTTTGGGTCAGGTGCTTGGAAGAATCCCCGCTGGCCAGGGGAAGCCAGGCTGTGTAATAATGTAAGGGACCCCATATAGTTGTGTGCGTGGAGGAGATGTTTCTGGAAGAAAGGAGAAGTTTCATGCAAACGATCCCTGGAAGTTTCACTCTACAGAGCCTTGGCTCTGAAGGCAGCTAATGACAGAGCTGGGAGGCAGTCTGGGGACAAGCTGGTCCAAGCAACCAGGAACCAGATTGCCCAAGGGGGCTTATCAAGGGTCACACAGAAAATGAGAGGTAAGAAAAAAATTGAGTCTAATTCTCCTCGGAAGATTATACTTCTCAGCTTCTTAGAACCCTACAACAAACAGGAATGTGTAGCCTTTGACAGTCTGTTATTGCTATTTAAAGAGGAGTTAAGAATCCTTTCCTTCCTCTGTGTTAGAAAAGAGGAAAGGGGTGGGGACAACCCTGCCAGCAGGAGCCAGACACTGCATTGCTGTATTCAGTGCTTCACGTTCCTCATTTCATTCAGTCCTCAGAGCACATCCTGAGGAAGCATCCGCATTTTACAGACAAGAAAACTGAGGCTCAATGGAACAAGACAACTTGCCTAAGGTCTCCTAAGGGATGGAATTTGCTGGCAGCAGCAGGTTAGAGACCCTCTCCATGGACCACCCTGGGGAGAAGGGGTGAGGATGGTGGCAGCTGGCTGAGAATCTGCTCAGCCCTGATATGGTGAAAATATACTTCTTTCATCCATCCCATGGACGGAGGAGCCTGGTAGACTGCAGTCCATGGGGTCGAGAAGAGTCAGACACGACTGAGCGACTTCACTTTCACTTTTCACTTTCATGCATTGGAGAAGGAAATGGCAACCCACTCCAGTGTTCTTGCCTGGAGAATCCCAGGGACGGGGGAGCCTGGTGGGCTGCCGTCTATGGGGTCGCACAGAGTCGGACACGACTGAAGCGACTTAGCAGCAGCAGCAGCAGCAGCCATCCTCACAAAGGATTCTTATTTTTTTTCTAATAATAGCTTGTCTGCTGTGGCTGAGTCCCTTCACTCTTCACCTGAGACTATTACAACCTTGTTAATTGGCTATACCCCATTACAAAATGTTTTTGGTGTTAAAAAAAAAAAAATTAAAAAATTAAAAAAAAATAACTTGTATACATTCTTTAAAAATTTTTATTTATTTAGTTAGGTAGTTATTAAGTTTTTTGGGTTTTTTTTGGCTGTGCTGGGTCTCCACTGCTGCTGGAGCTTTTCTCTGGCTGCAGTGAGCAGGGAGTAAGTACTCTTCGTTGCTGAGCGTGGGGAGCGGGGGGTTCAGTAGTTGTGGCTCCTGGGTTCAAGAGCTCAGGCTCAGTGTTTGTGGTACACGGACTTAGCTACTCCGCAGTATGTGGGAATCTTCCTGGACCAGGGATCGAACCTGTGTCTCCTGCATTGGCAGGCAGATTCTTTACCATTGAGCTACCAAGGAAGCCCTGCAAAGGATTCTCAATGAATTTCTGGGGGATTTTTAGAGCTTAGGGATTACTTGCCCCCTATCTTCCCTGGCCCACTGGGTCAGGTCTGGATGGAGCATAAACCCCTGGTTCCCTCTTTGTTGTCCAGGTAACTAGAAGCCACCTCCAGTGCCAGGCCCCAGAATCTGCCTGAGAGGGCTCTAACCCAGCCCCCAACACTGCCTGGGCCTTGAGGTCAGCTGCACCTGTATGATTCCTTGTTCAGAAAATTGTCATGTATAATTTTCTCTCTTAAAATGAGTAGGACTATTTCATTGATTTTTCAGAGATTTGAATTTCAACCATAAGCACATCATAATGAAAGGAGCGGATTATCCAGGCTGGACCTTATTGCAGTGTCTTCCAAATTATATTAAAATATTTATTTATACCCTGAATAGTCCATGGGGCTGCTAATACCTTTCATAATGTCATCTCATGCCAAGGCTGACAAAGGTAATGAAATAATCTTCTCCACTGCCCCCCTCCCACAAAGCAATCATTTCTTATCATCAAATCTCAGAAACTGCACACAAACCCCTTTGAAGTAGTTTTGGGGACTGTATTATAGAGATGGATTTCTGCTATGAGAGTGAAATTCCATTTAAATATTTTCAGCTGGCTGTCCAGGTATGAGAAGGCTTTCCCAGTGTTTAATGGAGCCATTTGTCTCTAGAAATAAGCACTAATGCAATGTGACATGCATAGACCCAGAGTTCTGCCTTTTTTTTCCTCTGCCTTGAGCCGCCAGTGGAGGAAAGAAAGGCCCTAGTATCAGTGAGAATCACAAAAGGCTGCTTTTTCCTTGGAGCAACAGTGAACCTCCATGGACCTGCAAGAATAGCCTAGAAAAGTGGGACCTTATTTCCCCCATCAGGAATCAAACCCTGCATCTTGCAAGGCAGATTCTTGACCCCTGAACCACCAGGTGGTGAAGTCCCAAGAATGTCTGGAATTTAGACCTAGGAGAAAGGCTGGCCAGGAATATAGTTCCATCCTAGTAATCTGACAGCAATTACTGAGGCTGTGATGGTCACTTCAGTCTCATGTAGAAATTGGCAACATGCTTTTTAGTCATTTTATGCCAAAAATCAAGAGCCGACGGGCTCTTGCTAAAAAGCATTCAAAAGTTGCTGACAACTAAGGAAAGATCCACTCTGGTGAGGAAGTAAGTAGCCAGCACTCATTATAGAAATTTAAGAACAGATGATATGTGCAGAGGATAATAACACAGCACTGTACTTGCTATGCTATTATCACTTCCTGCAGGGGCAGATATTACTGTTATTCTCATTTTACAGTTGGGGAAACTAAGTCCTAGAGACAAATTCAAGGTCACTCAGCTGTTTATTCAATCTCTTTTGTTTTTGCCTAGTTAATCTCCATTGCTGCTTTTGGTAACAATAGTTCATTTACCCTTGGGCAGCCACCCACCCATCCTCTACTCCCACTGCCTGTGCTTTGCTCGAGGTTGTCAACTCCCTCTGCCTGCTCCAGTCTCACCCTCCCCTCCCCAACCCCTCAGCGAGTGGGGTGGGTGGGTATGTGACTCAGGCTTAAGAAGATCAGCAAATTCTACCTCCGGCCACAATGTTGGATTCAGGGAAGAGGGCCATGGGAACAGTCAAGCCCTGAAAACTTCTCTGCAAAGTTAAGAGAAACCCGTCTTTGGGCTTGAGTCAGAGCACAGAGCAGGGAGGATGTGTATGTCTGGGTCTGCAGGAATCGCACTGCACCCCACCCCACCCCGATCCCCTGCCCAGTGAGAGGCGGCCTAAGTGTGGAACCACCCACCCAAAGCAGAGCAGAGCTACAGGAGGAAAGTGATGGGGCTTACGGATACTGTGGAGGCCCCATGCATCCTGCCATTTCTAAAGTCTGCACTGGGCTTGTCCCACCTTTCCTTTTTTTTCAATTCAGGTTTGTTTTTTTTTTTTTAATATTTGCAAGATTGTGCAACCATCATCACTATCTAACTCTACAAGTTTCATCAGTCTCAAAAGAAACCCATTAGTGGTCACTCCCCACCCACCCACCCAGCAGCCTTTTGCAGTCATGAATCAGTGCTCCCGTCCTCGCAGTTTGCAGGGGAGAACCATTGCTCACTTGGGCTTCAGGGCTTCCTCTCTCTGGCTTCCATCCCAGTCCCAGGGAGAGCTCTTCCATCCCAGGGAGAGCGTTGGTCTTCATGAGGATCATTGAGGATGTCTACTGGGGATAATTCACACCAGGGATGCCTTCTCTGTTATACATAAACACATTAGGAAGTAGAGACTCCACTGTGAAAGTGACAAGCAGAGAAGAAGGGGATAGGATGTTTGTGACATGTGACTCTGATGCTGGGTAGGACCATGCCACCCCTTGTTGTTTGGATAAGATAGTCACTGAATCCCCAAATGTAGAGCCTTTCCAACCATTACCTCGAGTCACTGATGGTGCAGGGTCTCCAGGCCGCTACCCTGGTGCCGGATCCTCCTTTTAGACCGTGTTGCTGACTTGGCATCACTTGTGTCAAAGCTGGAACTTGGCTCTTGTTCAGTTTCTTTTTCACTTTAACTCCACTTGCACAAAATTTACTAGTAGAATCAACTTCAGGTTAAGTTGAGAGGGAGATAAGGAAAGTGGTCTGGGGGCCCCACAAATAACTTCCAAATAAACATCAAGCCCTCAAGCCAAACATAAGGTCTTCCTAAGACCAATTGAATGCTGAGCTGTGAGGCAGGCACACGTGACTTCAGTGGGCCCTCAGCACTTTTACTTTCATGGGCCACCTCATTCATTTATCTATCTTTATATATATTTGTATTTATATATATTTGTAATTATATTTATGACTGGGATTTCCCTGATGGCCCAGAAGTAAAGAATCTGCCTGCAATGCAAGAGACACAGGAGATGCAAGTTCACTCCCTGGGTCAGAAAGATCCCCTGGAGAAAGAAACAGCAGCTCACTCCAGTATTCTTGCCTGGAGAATTCTGTGGACAGAGGGGCCTAGCAGGCTACAGTCCAAAGGGTTGCAAGGAGTACGACACGACTGAGCACAGATGTTTATGACTACGTCGGTATAAGAAAAATGTAATTTTAGCTGTATTTTTTTTTTTTTAAGTTTTCACTTTAAGAGAAATTAAAACTTGCTAAGGAGATCTTCCCTTGTGACTCAGACAGTAAAGAATCTGCCTGCAATGCAGGAGACCTGGGTTTGATCCCTTAGTTGGAAAGACCCCCTGGAGAAGGGAATGGCAACCCACTCCAGTATTCTTGCCTGGAGAATTCCATGGACAGAGGAGCCTGGCGGGCTATAGTCCACGGGGTTGCAAAGAGTCAGACACAACTAAGTGATTAACACACACAGAGGTCCTTAAAAGTTCCATTGGCCCTGGGCACCATTCCTATTGGCTAAGTTGGCCCTGCCATTAAGATAATACCTTCTTCCTGCTTTACATCTGAGTGAGGTGGGATCTTCAATCAGCGGAGAGGGCGTCTCCCACCTGCAAGGCCTTTCTCACACATTGGCCTTCTTGGTGCTCAGGCTGGGGCCGTGGCGAACCTCACTCTGCTGCCCCTTTGCCCTCTGCTCCTCTGCACTCGCCTGGGAATGGACAAGGAAGCTCAACCTAGGCACCCCAGGGTCCCCAGCAAACGCCTCACTGAGGGTGTTAAAGGAGCAAGGACCCAGGGGTGAGGGAAGGGGTGGGAGGGACTCAGCAGGCACTGGTCAGCATTGCTTCATTTCACATCCATGAGCATCTTAGAGGCAGACAGACAACAAGTACGTGTAAGGCCTTTACTATGTCTAGGTGCCACGCTGATGAGCTCATCTAATATTCACGGTCACCTGAGAAGTAGGCATTATCTGTCTTTATTTTACAGGCGAAGATGTCAATGTTCAGAGAGGGTTAAGTAAACATTTATAAGCACAGCCAGGTATAAAGGCAAAGCACAGGATTGGTCATGATAAGTTGAGTTTCAGGGACTCTCCTGGGACCACAAATGGCTCATGCCCTCTTGGCATATCCCAGTCTGGAGTAGACTTTGATACGGAAAGACTGTCACCTGGAGCATGAGTCATTGTGTGTGACAAAGGGTTGACAGTTTAGTCCTGGCCTCAGAGTCTCAGTGACTGTCTCCCTGGTTGAGACTCAGGCTAGATTTTGGGAGAGGTAGGGTTGTGCCACAGGGGCCAGGCTAAATTGAGGCTCATGCACCATGAGTCTCAAGAATCCTTTAATACAATAAACATGTACCAGCTTGATTACCGAATCAGATACCTAGAAAGCAGGTCTCCAGTAGAACTATATGACAGGTCCAACTATTTAATGTATAATTATTTTTCTTTCAAAGGGCCTATTCCTAAGAAAAATTGACTTGTCCACAGTACCTTCCAGAATATAGCAGCCCATTCAGCCATCATATGACTGTCCAACGTCTAATAGAGCTTCCCAGGTGGCACTAGTGGTAAAGAACCTGCCTGCCAATGCAGGAGACACAAGAGACGTGGGTTTGGTCCCTGGGTTGGGAAGGTCTCTTGGAGGAGGGCATGGCAACCCACTCCAGTATTTTTGCCTGTAGAATCCCAGGGACAGAGGAGCCTGGCAGGCTACAGTCCATGGGGTTGCAAAGACTCAGATAGGACTGAATCAACTTTAACAGCCGCACAATGTCTAATAACAATAACAGTTAACAGCAACCATCATTGTGGTTACAATATTATTGCGTTAAAATGCTTTGTACATCATGTCTCTTTTAATCTTCCTAAGTACCTTGGGAGATAGAAAATTTTTTTTTAATCTATTTACAGATGAGAAAACTGAGGCTGAGAAGGGTTGAGTAATTTATACAAGGCTACATAGTAAGTAGTAGAGTCACATCAAATCCAAATCTGTCTGATTCTGAATCTTGAGCTCAAGATTCTTCTAAACCCTAAAGGTAAGAATTTCTCATCCTCTGTGTGCTAGGTTGTGTCCAACCTTTGTGGCCCCATGGACTGTAGCCCGCCAGGCTCCTCTGTCCATGAGATTTCTCAGGCAAGAATACTGGAGTGGGTTGCCATTTCCTTCTCCAAGGTATCTTCCTGACCCAGGGATCATACCTGAGTCTCTTGCATCTGCTGCAGTGGCAGGTCGATTCTTTACCACTAGCGCCACCTGGGAAGCCCCTCTGAAGTCAGTCCCTTCGTCCCCTAAAGTCAGGTGCTATTTCAGATAGTCATGACTATCTGAGGCTGAATCTACCCAGATTTGTATATGAAATCCTATTGTAAGAATCTTCACATCAATGGTTTTCAAATGGGGATGACTTTACCTTCCCAATGGCTTTGACAATGTCTGGAGATATTCTTGGCTGTCACAAACAGAGCAGGGGAGGAGAGTGCCACTGATATCTAACAAGAAGAGGCCAGGGATGCAGCTTAATATCTTACAGTGCACAAGACAGACCCCACAGCAAAGAATTTTTATCCAGCTCCAAATGTCAACAGTGTTGATGTTGAGAACGCCTGCACTTCTACATAAAGTAGCACTTGACTCTAGAATATACAAATCATCCTATTTTGTCCCTCTTAATACGGTGTGTCATTTGCCGAGAGTGCAAAGTACAGTCTTTGAAGCATCCATCAGATATGACTCTTAAATGAATGGTTTTTCAAGGGTCCCACTGGGTAGGATGACCAGATATGTTATCCTGCTAATCAGGACACTGACTATGAAAGAAAAGCCTATTTACAGATACTCCATGATATCAGGTGTATATCTGGACAAATGGCCCCCTTACTATTGAGTTCACCATTAAAACATGCTTGTGGCAGAAGTCAGTGCAGCAGTAAAGATGAAATGCTGCCTCATATGTCTTGGCAATAACTTCAAACCTTCCCCTCCCAACTTAAAGGTGCATTTTCCTCCAAGATCTCCAGAACCCTCTAGACACCCAGAGGCCATTCTGGGTCTCTCTGTCACCCATACAAGTGGCATTCAGCACCATCCATTGTTTTTTCAGACACCACTCAAAAGCTTTTGCTCTGCAGCCAGTTTTCTTGCTAGTTTCGCAAGTCCATCACTTGAACTTTGGCAACTGTGTATCTTCTACAGGTCGTTTTATTTTGGCAAGCACCCTGTGAAGGAGGTCATGTGATATGGTCACCTTTAAGAAGTGTAAAGGGAGACACAGAGAGGTTGCTACCTCTGGGGAGCAAAGCAAGTCCCAGTCCAGTAACTCCGTCATAAGACAGGAGACAGATGGCGTCATATTCTAAATGCACCCCTGTGGGTTTAACTGGACTCCAAGAAAAACCTAAAAAGCTTTTTTAGGACAACCCTAACTAACTACCATCTTTGTTGACAGGTGTCTGTAAAGGCATGTCCTGAGCCATGGAAGAGCCAAGATGATGGAAGGGCCCTTGACTCTTTTCCCTTCCACTCAAGAGCACGTATCAGAATGAGAGTGAAAGCAATTTCATTGGAAGGATAACCTTGACTGCATTCTGTTTTGTTAGAAAAAAGATTCAATCACAAGCTTTAATTCGGCCATGCCCACCGGCCCGCTGGGCTCCGTGCTCCGCCTTGGGGCTCTCTTCCACTGGGCTCCATCTCTGGGGAAGTGAACTTAAGAAGCAAGCCATAAAATAAAACACTGTCATTAGTCGAGTTCTTATCTTAGAACCGTTTCATCTCCATTTGTCTTTTGAATCCAAGATCAAATCCCCTGATTAAAGCTTGTGGGTTTGGGCAGGAAGAAAACAGTAGATAATTTGAGGCCCCAAGTATCTGACTGTGTTAAAACGCATAATGGATAGAACACAGCCATGGGAAAGGTAAAGAAGTTACAATTCGAGGTGAGGTCTTGTGAAAAGAAGTGGACTCCCCCACCCCAATGGGGACGATGTGATATTGATGAGGTAAAAAAATTAGGTTGTGAGGTTCATGTAGGGCTTTATCACACATCCTTTTAATTCTGCAATTAAAAGAGGGAAATAGGTGTGCTGTGTTTCTTTCTCCTTCACAGACACGATGGAAGCTGGGGGCAGAGTTGCCCACTGACAACCAGAAGAGGGAAAATGGATGACCCCAGCTCCTCGGAGAGGTCTTAATGGAGTTTTCTCCTCCACTGCATTCCGTTTTTTCTCACCACAGATCCTGAGTTCTCCCTGTCCCCAGCTGAAATACAGTCCCTTCTGTTTGCAGATGGCAAATGTGACAGTTCAGTGAGCTGTGGGCCATCATCCAGTCTGACAGGCACCCAGGTCTGTGAGAGGGAGCCAGAAATAGGGCGGAAACGCAGACCATGGAGTTGAGATGGCCTCCTGGAGTGCTAGAGAGGCCCTGGAGAATGCTGGAGGGCGGCTTTGCAAATCGGCTTTCTTCTCCTTGTCTCCCATTTTTGGGGAGCTTCTTTTTCATCTCCCATCTGCCCTCCCCAGGCTATTCTCTCCCAGTGATTTGGAGCAGAGCTGTAGCACTTCAAAAATCACCTAAATTAACTTCTGTTTGGCGTTTATGGGAAGAAGTGTGTCTTTCCATAGAACCCGCAGTATCAGCAGAGGCAAGGTAGCTGGGAGAAAAATGAATCTGGGGACTTCAACCTGTCAGAACTCTGTGTGCCAGAGCTGAAAGCACTTGTTTGCATCGGTGAATGTGCAGTGGGTTTGAATGTTACGCTACATCTATGCACATAAGAAATGTTACAGTGTGTTTATTCTCCTAAATCAATTTTAATTGGCTCTGAGCTCCCGCCAACCAGACTGGCAGGAAGTCAGTCTTGCTCATGGGACTGCTGCTGCTGCTGCTAAGTCGCTTCAGTCGTGTCCGACTCCGTGCGACACCATAGACGGCAGCCACCAGGCTCCGCCGTCCCTGGGATTCTCCAGGCAAGAATACTGGAGTGGATTGCCATTTCCTTCCCCAGTGCATGAAAGGGAAAAGTGAAAGTGAAGTCGCTCAGTCGTGTCCGACTCTTAGCGACTCCATGGACTGTAGCCTACCAGGCTCCTCCATTCATGGGATTTTCCAGGCAAGAGTACTGGAGTGGGGTGCCATTGCCTCAGGGGTCCTCATTTCCCTCCTCTGGGTTGTACCCAACCTCGGAAGGCATGGCAGAGTCCAGAACATTCATCGGAGGTGTCTCTGGCCTTTAGATCATATTCCTTGTTTAAGGGGTGCACTGAGGTGCCCTTGAGGACAGAGCTTCCTTGTGGAGCTGCACAGAGAGCTTTGCTGGGACCAGTAGGCTCACTTCTGATTCATTCCCATGGGAAGTCCTGCTTAAGCCCCACCCACAACCCCAATACCAATGTGCTACATGGGAACAGGACTCGGGATCCAACTGCCCATTCAGTCCTCCAAAGCCGCACCTCCTTTCAGAGCCTAAGGAAGCTCTAAGTGATCTTGTTCCCTCTCTGTGTCTTCACCATCCTGAGTCCTCAAATTCTACCCCATCCCTTCCCTTGTCTCCAACCATCCACCATGACTGCAACATGAGCGCAGACTTTTGCCAAAGACCAAGCTGTCATCAGGTTTGATTTCTTCTGAGGGCTGGAATAGAGAATCTGCTCCAGGCCCTCTCCCAGCTTTCAGTGGGTAACTAGCTAGCTTTGACTGTCTTGACACCTGCTGATGCCAGCCTTCTCAGCCTTCATCTTCACATGGTTCTCTGTGTGCTTCGTTGTCTCCAAATTTCCCCCTTTGACAACAACACTAGCCATATTGGACTAGGGGCCCTACTCGAGGATGCACTTTTCTAATTACTATTAACTAATTACAACTGCAATGACCCCATTTCTTAAAAGGTCACATTCTGACATACAGGGAATTAGGGCTTCAACATATGAATTTTGGGGGTACAGAACCAAACCCAAAACAGTGACTAGTTTGCCTCAGTTTTCCTGAGATTGTCCTGCTTTTAAAGTTCCAGGCTGGACTTCTCTGGTGGTATAGTGAATAAGAATCTGCCCATCAGTGCAGGGGACACGGGTTCAATCCCTGGAGCAACTAAGCCCATGCACTACAACTCATGAGCCCAGGTACCCTAGAGCCTGGGCTCCACAACGAGAGAAGCCACAGCATGAGAACCCACACACAGCAACTAGAGACTAGCCCCCAGTCTCCTCAACTAGAGAAAGCCTGTGTACAGCAATGAAGACCCAGTGCAACCAAAAATAAAATCAAGAAATAAATTATAAAAAAAGAATACAGTTCCCAGTCCTGGAAACTTCCTCAGTCCCAGGCAAATCAGAAGAGCTTGTCCCCTTATTTAGAGACAATGCCAAATTAGTAACAAAAAGTGTCCAACATTTGGTCATTTCCTGGTGTATCTATTTCTTGGGAGCCTCAAAGCAAAGACCAGCTAGTAGCAGATAAATTTGGATAGTCCTAGATTCCTTGGATGACTGTCACTTCTTTAACTGTTGACATATAGTGGATATTGACTAAGTGTTGATGAAACGTGAAGGTGAGGTACAGAGAGAGTTGGGCCAATGGCCAAATGTGTGTGAAGAAGGAGGGGGTGGAAGCTGGAGGATGGTGGAGAGATTACTCTTGTAGAAGAGTCTGGATAGTTGAGGTGTCTGTTTGAGATGCTAGGGTGCAGAGAGGAGGGCCTGTGAGGTGCGTACACCTGAGCCTGCCCCCTCACCTTGTCGAGAGTGAGCCATCGGGCCAAGGAAACTCAGTATCAGTGGCTCTAATCTCCGCCATGTTTTCTAGTTGCTGCAGAGGAGTGGGAGCAACTCTTTAATTCTCCCATAAATTGAAGGTAATGAGAGTCACCTCTTAGAAGGTTCTGGTCATGCTTAGAACACATATGTGGTTTGCAAGTCACCATCCAGGACTGATTACAGAGAAGAAGGAGAATTCAACTTTGAGAAGGAAATCCATTTTATTTTTTAAATTTTATTTATTTATTTTGGCTGCATTGGGTCTACATTGCATTGCACTGGCCTTCTCTAGCTGTGGTACGTGGGCTTTGCTTGTGGCAGCGTGCAGGCTTAGCTGCCCCGTGGCAGGTGGAATCTTTGTTCTCTGACCAGGGAACACATCTGCATCCCCTACATTGGCAGGCAGATTCTTAACCACTGGACTACCAGGGAAGCCCCCCAGGAAACCCACTCTAGAAGAGCAGAAACTGCATTGTGGTAAGAGGAGGGTCCCCTGCCCCCAGCCTGCTCCCACGGTGGTTGGCGGTTGCTGCTGTTTACGAGTTAGGCTTTAGGAAGCTTATGCGAATGCCTCCCAAAGGATCTGTGTGTTATTTGACGTGATATTGAAATAATCCCCACTAAATAAGTTTTCTGATTACTGATCCAGCTTATAGAGAAATCAAAATAAACTCTCTTTTGTAAAAACCGCTATCATGGATATGCGAAGGTGTCCTGAGCAGACAATTTCAGAAAAAGGTATGATTTTGACAAATCAGCAACTGCTCTTATTAGATAATCATTCTCCTTTCATAAGACCAAAAATAAGTCACAGCTCAAGTAAGGTACAGTTGGTTAGAGAAGGATATGTTCTTGTTTATAGCCAATCAAAAATACTATAATCAAGCAACTATTAGGTACAGAGCAAAATTTTTAAGGATTCCAAATATTTGGCCTGGCATAGAGTTTCCCTACATTACCAGAAATTTATGCCGCTGTCCACATTATTAATGACTCAGTCCTAAAAGACAGTCTCCCTGGTGTAATGAAAATGTCTTCAAAATTGCTTTGGGGCAACCCAGAAACCTATTCTACAGATGGAAACACTGAGGTACTTTGTGCCTTATACAAGTACGACTAGAGAATCGACAGGAACAGTCATCTCTAAACTGAGCCTCAGAGTTATGGGGACTCTACACCCCACAGATGTTGGGCGGGGTGTCTGACTGGACAGTGTCTGTGAGTCTTGGTTTTAGAGGGGTTCACCCCATGCCATCCATTCATTAGTTCTGGGGTCAGCGCAGCACACTCCCCTTTCTGATTAGCAACCACCACCTGCTGTTGGAAGTCAACCCAAAGGCTGTGGCTGCTGTTCTGTGGCAATCTGTCACCTGGCCTGACAGAAACACCTCCAGCATGGTAAGAGTTCTCCGGTGACAATCTCACCTTGCCTACCCTTCCCTTGTCTCTCCTCCATGCAGGAAAGATCACAGGAGGAACCCCAAGAAAGGTGAGGAACAGGGATGACCAAGAGCTGCCCTGTGAGAAGGCACACATGCAACTTAGAGGCATCAGGTTCCTCTTGGCTTTTGCTGCATCGAATGAAGGGCGCTTGGGCATTGGGTTTTATATATTTATCTGTCATCTATCTATCTCTCATCTATTTTTACTGAGATATGAAAGTGAAAGTGAAAGTCACCCAGTCGTGTCCGACTCTTTGCGACCCCATGGACTATACAGTCCATGGAATTCTCCAGGCCAGAATACTGGAGTGGGTTGCCATTTCCTCCTCCAGGGGATCTTCCCAACCCAGGGATCGAACCCAGGTCTCCCGCATTGCAGGGGGATACAACTCAGTGGGTTTTAGCATATTTAGAGTCGTGCAACTACCACCACTAATTCCAGAATACTTTGATCGCCCAAAAGAAAAACTCCATACCCGGTAGCAGTCACTCTGCACTAGCTTCCCCCAATCCCTGGCAGCCATTAACCTACCTTCTATCTCCATGGATTTGAGCATTTTGTTATTAAAGGCCTGCTGACAGGGTCCTTGGCACCTGCCCATTAACAGCCAAGACAGGGAAAAATTAAGGCCCATGATAAAAGATGGAAGGCCATTTTTCATGACCTTTCTTCTTGACTTCCGAAAGTAGCAACACCCCACTCTTCTCTTCGCTAGCGATTCATGTCTTTCTTTTGTATCCACTGCCTGCACCCCATGGCGCTGTCTGGGGTTCAGCCCTGCTCTGGGCATCAGTGTGTCGCACCCTTCTTCCCTGTCATCCACTCCATCTGTTTCTGTGGCTTCGACCATCCCTCGTGGCCGTGACTGCACCACTGGTCCCTCTGAGCCCAGTCCCTCCTTCTGAGCTTTGGTTTCACCAGATACACTGATGGGTGCTTGAATTAATTTCCTCTTGCTGTAACAAATAACCACAAACTTGGTGGTCTACAACAATAAGAATTTATTGTCTTAAAGTTCCAGGAGTCAGAAGTTCAAAATCATGTCATTGGACTGAAAAGCATTGAGAGGGCTTCACTCTCTCCAGAGGCTTGAGATGAGAATCCCCTTCCTTGCCTCCTGCAGTTTCTAGAGCTGCGTTCCTCGCATCTGTTGGCTCCTGGCCCCTTTCTCTACCTTCACAGCCTGCAGGGCAGCATCTTCTATCTCTCTGCTTTGTTGTCACATGACCTTCTTCTCTGACTCTGACTCTTCCTGTGTCCCCTTTAATCACATCTGCAGAGGCCCCTGTCGCCATGGAAGGTCACTTGGTCACTGTTCCTGGTATTAGGGCGTGGACATCTCAGGGGCCAGTATTCAATCTTCCACGGCACTCAGTGTATGTTCACGGGAGAGATAAGGGAGGAAGGAAGGGAGGAGAGGGGAAAGATGAAGCCAAAGCATAGTGTTTCCTCCGAGAAGTTCTGATCCACTGATAGTTTTGATGATTGAGGAGAGGACTCTGGAAAGGCAGGGTCTCTGGAAGAGTCCCCCCATTCAGGGGAAGGACATGGTGGAAAGGTGGTAGCGGGGCACCTCTGTGATGCTTTTGACTGTCTCATCTCTCCTCTCATCAAACTGCTTGTATTTTAGGCCAGGCCTGGGGTGCAGGACATGGGGCAGGGAGAGAATTCGGGTAACAGCAGGAAGTCAGGCAGAGCTAGGGGTCCTGTGGCCATTGTAGAAGTGGCGGCTGAGACCCACTGCTCAAGCAGGGCAACTCTTTCCCCTTTTTAACCACGTTTCAAAAGGCAGATCAAGGAAGCAATTGGAAGAAAATACTACATAATGTTTCCTTCTCTGCTTCCACTAGGTCAGAATAACTAAAACACGAATAGTGTGTACGATCCAATGAGGGACACCCTCCCAAACCTTTCAGCATTTAGCGTGTTATTTTTGTGCAGGTCCTTGCATGATGCAGCCATCAGAACTAAGGCACACGCAGTTGAAAAAATTGCTTAGGAAACCAAAGCTTGTCATCAGATCCCAGGGTTGGGTACATGTGGGTCAATTTAAAAGACTTTTTTATTGCTGTTATTTTCAATTTTTCTTTAAATAAAATGAGCTGTTTACAGCAATAATAATAATATATTGTGTAGCTTATAACATGTGTGCATGTGTGCGCACGCGTGTGTGTGTATGTGTGTTAGTTGCTTAGTTGTGTCCAACTCTTTGTAACCCCATGGACTGTAGCCCGCCAGGCTCCTCTGTCTGTGGGATTTCCCAGGCAAGAATACTGGAGTGGGTAGCCGTTCCCTTCTCCAGGGGATCTTCCTGACCCAGAGATCTAACTGGGGATCTTCCTGACCCAGAGATCTAACTCAGGTCTCCCTGCATTACAGGCAGATTCTTTACCATCTGAGCCACCAGGAAAGCCCAGCTTATAACATACTTTGAAGTAAAATGTATGACTCTAATAGCACGAAGTCTGGGAGATGCCACAGGCAAGTCTCTCCAGAAGATATGCAGAGCTGTAATAGTCCTTGAAAATAGACTGGGATAAGTTTAATAAGTATAGTATATACACCTATTCACCTTGGTTTTATTTTGGAGACTATGTTGTTTTTAATAAAAAATTTTATTACTTGACATGGATCAGGCTTATTATTGTTGTTTGGGCTTATCATTGTTTTAAAATACAGAGGATCCTGAAAGGCTACTGTCGGTGGGCCTGCAAAAAGTCGGACATGACCGAGTGAGTAACACTTTCACTTTCACTTGGGCTTATCATTGTTTTAAAACGAACCAGGAAAGATTTTTAAAACTGCTTAGTTTTAATTTCTAACATGATAAGTATCGATACATAACCCACAAAAACAAAAGCTCTTTGTGGTCTTCAAGCTTTTTAAGAGTGCAAAGAGGGGCTTCCCTCACAGCTCAGTGATAAAAAATCTGCCTGCCAATGAAGGAGACATAGGTTTGATCCCTGATCTGGAAAGATCCCACACGCCACAGAGTGACTAAGCCCGTGCACCCCAACTACTGAGCTTGTGCTCTAGAGCCTGTGAGTCCCAACTACTGAGCTCATGCATCACAACTACTGAAACCCTCGTGCCCTAGAATCCGTGCTCCGCAACAAGAGAAGCCACCTCAGTGAGAAGTCTGTGCACCCAATGAAGAGTCACCCCCACTCTCCACAACTAGAGAAAACCCCATGCAGCAACGAAAACCCAGCATAGCCAAAAAGAAATAAAAATATTTTTTAAAAAAAGAGTGCAAAGAGATGCTGACACCAGCAAGATTGAGAACCATGTGACCTTGGAAAGAACTTATCACCCAATGTTTATTATATTCGATACTGATTCCAGGGTCTGTTGTCTAAGTATGTGACTGCCCTGCTTCTCAAGTGTAAAAAAAAAAAAAAAAAATCAAAATTTGTAAAAAATAAAATGTAAGAATACGAGGGAATATTATTACTTGATGAAGAGTTTATGTAAAATATACAAAGATATACCTAAAGAGGAGAACATGATACATATTCACTCTGAACTCAAACCTGCATTGTTTCAACTACTGCTTCTATTCTATTATGCATTAGTCAGTATAATAAAATAAGAAAAACAAAATGTAAAAGAATTACGAAGGCAGGAACAAAATTGCCATTATTTGCATTATTACTAGCTTCTCTGGAGCTGCAGAGAAGCTACAAGAACCAATAAGGCAGTTCTATATGATTGCTAGACAGAAGAGTAATACAAAAATCAATATCATCCTTATATCCCAGAAACTATTAAGTAGAAATGTAATTTTTTTAAAAAAGCCTAAACTTCATATTTGTAACAAGACTTTTCAGATAAAAGGGAAAAAGGAAACAAAAAACCTTCCTTGAATGTTATAGAAGATCTAAATATCCAGTTTGTAGGTGGGAACATTAGATATTATAAAGAAGGCTTATTACTTTTATTATTTCATTGCTTATCTAATAAAAGTCTTAACATAGTTTTTCACAGAATTTGATAAAGTGCTAAAGACAAATTTGAAGAATGTGGCCATTTGTGTGGTAAAGAAGAAAGTCGGGGGAATATATCTTGTCTTATTTGATAGTCAAGCAGGCACTGTGAATAAAAGGGCGCAGCACTGGACTGGAGGTGTATACAAAGGCCAGTGAACCTGTGAGCAGCCTGGAAGCAGAACCACATATGGGTTTGACCTGGTACATGACACAAGTGGCTTTAAAATCGGTAGGGAAAGAGTAGCCCAAACAACTATTGTGTTGGAGGACAGACGGAAGGAAAAGCGTCCACTGAACTGAGAAAGCATCTTGAGACTGAAAAATGAGGCAGGCAGCTCCATAATCAATGGATCAGTTTTTCAGAGGGCACCTTACAGGGTGGGATGAAGTGGCTGGCTGTTTGGAAGCATTAACAGCTGCACTCTGAACAGCTGAGGAGTCACTGGGATAATTTTGCCATTATCCTAGGCTATGGTAGTAGGGGCTTGGAAACAGGAAGTGCATTCCTAAGATTTATAAGTGGTAACTAGTCTCATGGGTGCCTGGAATACATCAGCGAAAGTTTTCATCATTGTTTGGTGACTAACAGAGCGTAAAGGCAACCTGGTCCCAATGATTATTAAACAGTATCTATTATCTACAAAGCCTTGATGACAGAGAAGTGATTTAACTCACAGTAAAGTCCTGGGTAGGGTCAGTTGAAGGACAGGAGAAACTCTGATGGCTCAAGATGGTGTTGGTTATCCTAAGAGGCGTACATAGTGATTTTGGAATAATGAGAAGTCTTTATTTTGGAAGAAGATAGTAACAACATTGGGCTTACCTCATAGTTAAGTCAATAAAGAATCTGCCTGCAATCGGGAGACCTGGGTTCGATCTCTGGGTTGGGAAGATCCTCTGGAGAAGGAAATGGCAACCCACTCCAGTATTCTTGCCTGGAGAATCCCATGGACAGAGGAGCTTAGCAGGCTACAGCCTATGGGGTCGCAAGTCGGACACGACTTAGCGGCTAAACCACCACCAGTAATAACATTTATTCATTATTTCTTACCATATTAAAAGTTAAATTCCATTGTGTAAAAGATACTCATGTCAAAAACAGAACTATAAAACTTTTGGGAGAAAGTGAAATTCGCTCCGAGTCCATGGAATTCTCCAGGCCAGAATACTGGAGTGGGTAAACTTTCCCTTCTCCAGGGGATCTTCCCAACCCAGGGATCAAACCCAGGTTTCCCACTTTGCAGGCAGATTCTTTACCAGCTGAGCCACAAGGGAAACCCAAGGATACTGGAGTGGGTAGCCTATCCCTTCTCCAGGGGATCTTCCTGATCCAGGAATCGAACCGAGGTCTCCTTCATTGCAGGCAGATTCTTTACCAACTGAGCCATCAGGGAAGAAAGCACAAGCAAACATCGCTATGACAATGAAGAAGGGACTGGTATTTTAAATGACAGAAAAAGCATAAATCACAAAGAAAAAGTTTGATCAAATTGTCTAGTTAAAAAAATAAACTCTCATGCCAAGAGGCAGGAAAAATCATATAAAAATAAGAACAGATTTTACAATCCAAGTAATGACAAAATGTCAGTTTTGAATACATAAGGAAATTTTGTTTAAAAAGACAAACCCAGTAGGAATATGGGAAAAATAACATGAAAAGACAAGTTTTCCCAAAGGAGGAAAGCTTCATAGTCAATAAATATACAAAAGTATTCTCACTCTCTCACGAGTGACCAAATTTACCCATGAAACAGCAATAAGATACCATGACACACATCAGTTTAGGATAATTAATAAGCCTGTTCCAACCAAGTGTTGGCAAAGGCGTACAGAAATGGGGGCTCTGTCCCAAAGTTGTGGGCATGCTGATTGGTGAAGTGACCACTCCAGAGAACAATATGGCACCTCTAGTACATTCTCCTCAAGAGAAACTCACATTTGCACACTACTGATGTGTACATGGTGGTCACCGCAGCTCTGTTATTTCATAGGATATAAGTGGAAACCACCCAACAGTAGAAGGACTGATAAAGAAGGTCTGTTGGTTAAATGGAAGCTTGAGCTAGATCTGTTAAGACATGGAATCAAAGTGGGTGCATTTCTGACATGATGTTGAATGAAAAAAGGCAAATAGCAAGCTGAAGGAACAGTGTTAGACTAAATATTTGTCTAAATGCTTAAAAACATGAAAAATAGATGTGTATATGCTATTGCAGGAATGGTAAAATTTGTTAATGGCAATAATTCGTATCAGCTTTAGAATGGTGGGTATCTTTAAGGAATTATGGCCGGCGGCTGTTGTGGAATGAGAGGTGAAGCTGAGGTATAGCTGTGTCTGCCATGTTTTGTTTCTGAGAGAGTTTGGAGGCCAAACGTATATGGTAAAATGTTACGTTTAGCTTTGGTGGAAGACACCGCATGGCAGCATGTGGGTGGCCCAGAGCCTGGGCTCCCTGTGAGTGAGTCCATGTCTGAGAGGGAACTCAGGTGGGTTAGTGGCTGGGGCAGTGGCCGTTGTCCAGCCTGGGGTTCAGCCAGTGGCTCCAGGCAGTGTTTCAGGATGCTTAAAGCAACAGGCCATGCTGGGCATGTAGAGGAAAGATACAGGACAGCCATCAAGAGAGAGAAAACCACAGGACCACAGCAAGCATAGTTCAGTGAAGGAGTTTTGTATAAGAGCAGCTCTAGAGCATTGGAAAACAGGTGGTGAGTGGAGTCAGGCTGGGATGGGCAAGGGATGGACTTCTGCTTTGAGGGGGGCCTGTGCTGACTTTTGAGTTTGTTGTAATGTAGGAAGCAAGTAAATCTGATTTGTGCTTTGAGATTACTTTGGTGTCATTTCCCCCTGAATTTCATTTTATTCAATATAAAAAAAAAAAAATCAACCTTGGACCAGCACTGTATTCAATTCTTCAAGTGCATCTCCTCACAAATTCAAAGAGGTCCTTTGCTCTTAAAACATACACACACACACTTAATTTTTTAACATAGTTTTACAGAGGGATGTAAAGTTCTAGGTGATCTTGTTTCCATACAATTCAAAAAAAACCAAATCAAATTATTTATCAAAGGTATTCTTTAGGACATTGTGCTTGTCTTTTATTTTTCAACTGTCCTTCTGTGTCTATTCTAATTATTCCATACAGGCTTCAACCTGGTAAAGGCATGTTGCTGTCCCTTTGAAACATGAAAATGTCTAATGTCGGGAAACCATAAAGAAAGAGTACTCTCTACCCTAGATTTCGACCTATATGATTCTTTTCTTCTCTTTGGTTTTACTTAATTGAAAGCCTGTTTCATACATTTTTCTAGTCTCCTCATAACTATTTTCATTCTTTCTAGTCTCATTTCAGAATTCATTCAACCATTTCTGCTTCTCAAAGCTACACTATTCCATTGGTAATAGAGAAAGCTCCAGGTGCAATGCTGTAACCTAATTTTAAGATATTATTAAAAGCATTTAATTCACATAATTGTGTTTGATTTGAAAAAGATGACTAAATCTTGGATTGAACTGACTGGGGCATAACTATTTTAGGGCTTGTTATTAAGAATTTAAACATTGTTGGGCAATTTCTTTCAACTGTTTCAAGTGTCTATTTTCACTTATAATAATAAATCTCCTTGTAAAATCTTCCACAGATAGCATTTTATACTTATCAGGGGCTGGCCTGTTTTATTTGATACAATCACTTTAATGTCTTATTTCAGATGTTCTTTCATTATTTTCATTTTCAGGTTGGGGAAACAGAAGCCTGAGGCTTAAATGACCTGCCAAAGTGCATCGGTAGTGGGCGGCTCCTTCACTTGTCTTCAGGTTTAAAAGTCAAGATTCTTTTCATTGTTGTCATGTGAATTCCAAGACTCCATCTTATCCCTAAACTTGTTTTTCCATTTGTCTTCATGACATCTGAGGATTAAGCTGCCTGCCTATGAGAAATATGGTGTGATTGGTTGCTCAACAATTTCTAAAATTGAAAAAGGAGGGCAAGGAATGATTGAACTGGATATTGATAACTCTGTTCAAGTTGCGGTCTTTAAATCATGGTGCATTATCATTCATTTCAATTGATTCTTGACATTATGGTGTTCACCAATGTTAAGTTATGGGCTTCCCAGGCAGTGCAGTGGTAAAGAATCCACCTGCCAATGCCAGAGATGCTGGAGACTGGGGTTTGATCCCTGGGTCGAGAAGATTTCCTGGAGGAGGACATAGCAACCCACTCCAGTATTCTTGCCTGGAGAATTCCATGGATAGAGGAGTCTGCTGGGCTTGAGTCCATGGGGTTTGCAAAAAGTTGGACACGATTCAGCACACACACACACACACACATACAATGTTAAGTTATAATTCTAAGTTATTTTCTCTACTGTGGAATCAATAACCATTTCCCCCTTTATTATTTGTATTCTTTGGGTATTTTTGTAGATTGGGGTTTCTATATAGAGGTAAATCTTCCTCTGTGGGGGACAGGGGGAGGCTGTCCTGAGCTCTGTAGGATGTTTAACAGCATCCCTGGTCTCTACCCACTAGATGCCAATAGCACCGCCACCACCACCCCCCCAGTTGTGACAAACAAAAATGTCTCTGTGCTGTGCGTGCTCAGTTGCTGCAGTCTTGTCTGACTCTTTGTGACCCCATGGACTGTAGCCCACCAGACTCCCCTGTCCTTGGGGATTCTCCAGGCAAGAATATTGGAGTGGGTTGCCATGCCCTCCTCTGATCTTTCAGACCCAGGGGTTGAAGCCACATCTCCTGCGTCTCATGCATTGCAGGCATATTTGTTATCCACTGAGCCACCTGGGAAGCCCCCAAAATGTTTCTAGGCATTGCCAAATACTCCCCGGGACAAAGTCACCTTCAATTGAGGACCACTGCTGTCAACGATACAGGCAGTGAAAATACCTTATTCTCTTAAATTATTGAATCCTCTAACCTAAAGAAGCATTATTAATTACTTATAGATGCACATTTACCTATTGATCCTTGTAAAATCAATAGAAATCAGTTGAGAAAGTGTCTCAGAGGAGAGAAAACCCAAAAGCTAGTTAACTCAAACATAACCTTTGGGACCAGATAATTAAAGATGTAATTAACTGGTTGTCTTACCAAAATCAATACAAATTGCAGTTTCATCCTTCTTAGCTATAGACCATGTTTTCTTCTAGTGATGTTCCTGTTAGAGATCTTAGGACTAGGAACTGAGAAAACAAGTTAGGGATGGCATCTTTTGTTGCATAATCAATGTGTTTGACTCACATCAATCGGAGTGCTCTGCAACTTTGATCATTCTACTGATTCTCCTTTATAATTTGAAATGGAACAGTCACTTACGATTAGGAAAAATGAAGGGAAGGCTCTGGGTAAAAAGGCATAAATAGGAAAAGGAGGATAAAGCAGTTAATTTCAACACAAATTGCTTCTTATTTGTCTGTTCTGGTCAGCACATGGCTGCATTGCAGACAAGGCAGTGAGTTCCCCATCACTGGAGGTGTGCAAACTGAGTTAAGCTCGGGAAGAGATTAGGTCAGGCCGACCTTGATTTGAAAGTTCAGCAGCTTGTATATAACTTGACTGAGCTTCAGTTTCCTATCTGTAAAATGAGAATAACTGATGCCATTTACAGAAGTCCTGACTTAGGCTAGACAGTCAATAATGGGCAGTTTTGTTTCTAATTTCTATGTAGGCTCATGCTTCTGTTGGAGGGTTGGGTGGCTTCACTTCTAGGCTCCACCCGGGAAGACACCCAGGAATCATGGTTATGAAGGAACTGCTCCAAAATGGCTTTATCCATCACCATAAAGCAAACATTTTGCAATACCCATTAGATGCACATTGTTATTAACTTCCCTGAAAGCATCCTTGACTGTTTCATGGTTTGAGAAAAAGAATGAGCAAGAAGAATAACAGTTAAGCACTCCATCCACTGAATCCTGGTTTATGGCGGCAATAAAAGCAGCATGTTATCCAACCATAGAGTGTCTATTTTTAAGTAAGCTAAGCTTAGCTTACATTATGCAGAGCTGCGTGGAAATGTGGACTTGAGTGTCTGGAAGCATCTCAGTGTGGGTTATGCTGGCTCGGCTTCCTTGCATGAGAGGGGGTTGAAGAACCACAGGCAAGGAGAGAGTGTCCTTCTACCACTGGGGAACTTTGCCTCTGCACAACCCTCCAGAGCTGAGAACGGGTGCCAGACCTGGAACACAAGAAACCAAACTGACAATGTCGACCACAACCTGGGTCTTAACTTTGTCATCCATCAAAATGTTTGCTGTTTCAAACTATGTTGGTCCCAAAGAGAATACTTCATCAGCCAAGACTCTCTAGCATGCTGGAGCAGGCTGCAGGCTGCTGGTTTTCAATTACTTTCAAAGATAGGTAGTCTTCTCCACACATAGCATCTCCCATGGGAGAGTGATCCATAAGACAAATGAAAGGAGACCCCTCTGGTTGAGGTGGGAGTTGGAACTGGAGCTTTGCAGTATCTTCGCCTCCGGAACCACCCTGCACAGCTCCCCCTAGTGGCTTTGAGGCATCCCTTTGAGCCTCTGAAGTGAAAGTGTAAGTGATTCAGTGGTATCTGACTCTTTAGGACCCTGTGGACTGTAGCCTTCCAGGCTCCTCTGTCCATGAAATTCTTTAGGCAAGGATGCTTGAGTGGGTAGCTATTGTCTTCTCCAGGGGAGCTTACTGACTCAGGTATTGAATCCATGTCTCTTGCATCACAGGTGGATTCTTTACCATCTGAGCCACCAGGGACAACCAGCTGGACTCAACCATTTCAGATCCCTTTCTTGTTTAAGAGCCATTGACTGCATTCTTCTGTACACAGTGGGCTTATAAGCCTTTATAACATCAGCAGTTGGCAAAAAAAGAAAGAAAAATCCAAAGCATTCCCGTGCCAACTTGGTCTTCAGAGCCACCTAACACAGTCTATTCTTATCCCAGAGAGTTTTTTTTAATGATGTTTAGTAAGAGCACTGCTTTGTTTATATTGCTTCCGATGCTTTTCCCTGACTTACCATTATTTTCAAAACAGAAAGAAGGTGGTGGAGTAAATGGTTGCTCATTTGATGTTGCCATGATTTTAACTGTCTGGGAAAAGTTAGCAGAAGTACAGAGTCTTGAATGTGAATAGTGGTTCTTCCATCTTTGGAAAGTTGGGAACTGCTCTTATGGACATTCTACTGACCCTGCTTAGATTTCGAAGTGTCTAGAACAGGGTCTGGTACATGGTAGGTGCTCAACATACCATGGTTGAATGAAAAGGAAGCCAGGGCACTAGAAGCATCCCAGTTGGATAATGCTCTCCATCACACTGCTAAAATTTAATTCTGGTGTGGGCATTGCTGGATTTTGCTGACTAATGATTTCCCCCCCTCTCTTCTGGCACTCATCTCCAGAGAAAACGAGGAGACATTATGAAATGAGATAAATTTGCATGTGTAATTTTCTTTTAGCAGAATAGCTTTTTAATTTTTTAAAAACATGATCGTGGTGGCAATTGGCACAAGTAGACTTTGAAACCAATTAGTGGGATGACATGAAGTAAGACCAAAAAAAATGTAGATTTAATTGAAGAAAGTTGCAACATAAAATCCAGCTGCCTGGCTTTAAAATTGTAATTAATTCTAGGAGGAAGAGAAGGCTCATCAAATCCTTCTGGCTGCGTCCTCAATAGAGCGTTTGCACAACCATTTTTCTTCAAGGTCCTTTCAGGCGTCTTCTGATCTGTGATAAACACTCTTCTCTGGATGATGACTGGACAACTCAGTGACTACAGGGAAGCTCTTTCCTCTGGAGATGTTTTCGTACTTCCTGTATGAACAAGGCCACATTCTAAGTTCTTCTGGCCACTTCCAGAAGACATGGAAGGTGGCAGCCAACACCATCATGTTAGTAACTAGCATCCCAGGTCTATCGGAGGTCAGAAACAAGGGTTTTGTTAGAAATGATGCCAAAAAAAAAAAAAATCAACCCAGTTAATCAGAGAGCTAATGATATCAAATTTCCAGTCAGGGCCGGCATTACCCCTGGCCTATGAGAGAGTTGACACTCAAGAGTCTCACTAAACAGCAAAGGAAGTCTGGAGGGAAACAGTAAGGATTCAAGTCTGAAAATTCTCCCCACAGCCCCCAAATCTCTCCCAACCCAGCCTCCCCAGTGCTTGAAATCTTTCCATCCCAAATTTGTACCACGGTTGATTTTTCCAGGTATTTTTTGGAAAAGGTAAAGACTCTGAGAAGGTACTTCCATATTCCAGCATGGATTAATTGATCAGATACATTTCTGCTCTGGCTGTAGAGATAGAAGCAAATGGGAGTTTTGAGCAGCAGATCATTGACCAAGTCTTGGTTACCCTTCTCATTATGACCTTCCAGCACATGCTAAGTTGTACAACAAATAATATTCTAATGAGGCCCCACTATATTTCTGGGAAAGCCATTCTCTGTAGCCTTTGTTCTCTCAGGATGTGCAGAGAAAGCTGAAACTTAAATCATGGGCTTCTTTTTCATGATTACTATTCACAAAAAGCTCTGCATAGTGAAAATGTTAAGAAATGTATTCCTGACTAGGAAAGGAAAACAACCTGTATTATAAGAAAACAAAGAAGCTGGAGCATGTACAGAGATGATCATTTGGGGCAATAAATGGATCCTAGGTTTGTATGAAGGCTTCTCTGGTGGCCCAGTGGTAAAGAATCCACCTGCCAATGCAGGAAACATGGGTTTAATCCCTGGGTTGGGAAGATTCTCTGGAGAAAGAAATGGCAACCCACTCCAGTATTCTTGCCTGGGAAATCCCATGGACAGAGGAGCCTGGTGGGCTAGAGTCCACGGGGTTGCAAAAGAGCTGGACATAACTTAGCGACTAACCACCACCAACAACAACAAAGGTTGCATGCAATTCTTCTTGGAAGTATTAAGGACACATCAGTTTTCATTTCAGACATGCTATCTACAGTCTCACAGATCTTAAATACGCAGTGGCTAATGGTTTTAACTTTCATTGTTCTTGTCCCTGAGCTTGTCAATGAAACAATGATCTTCCACAAAACAAGTCCATAATCTGCCACCTGAAGAATTCTTTTGCAAAGTAAATCCTGATCCTCTAATTCATCTGTTGTATATGCTTTTGCTTTAATGCATTGAAATGTTTTATTCACCAAGAAAAGGAGTAGGATAATTTGATGTGATTTTCTTTTTTAATGTAAACCTTTCTCCAGGGAGCACACACAACTAGGAAATGCTGAGGGTAAGCAATAAATAAGGCTGAGCTTCTTTCTTTAAGTGTCTATAAAATCTACATGTCTCCTCTCTCAGTGTTGATATTGGCAATTTGTATTTTCTCTCTTTGTTTTCTCAATCAGTGAGGGTATGGACTGTGTCAGGCTGTTCAGGCAAAACTATGCTTCCCAGTTTTTTTCTGGGTCATGGCTGTGCCCAAGAAAAATTCATATATTTGGAAGGCATAAGGAAATGGCACCCCGTTCACGGGCAGGCAGGCACTGGTCAGCTCCTGCTCCTTGTGCTTCTCGGTCAGCTCACCTGATGAGTAAGGACAGCAGCCCACTGGTCCTCCAGCTCCTGCTGGATCTCCTCCTTCAGCATCATTGAATCCTGGTCCAAGTACTTACACAGCTCCAAGGCAAGCGCAGCAGTGGTTGGTCCCTTGAGACACTGAAGCTGGATGCTTAGCAATGGTGAAGAAGAATGCCGGCTGTGCTCCTGGGTTCCAGATGAGCCTCCTTTTAGTCCTGGGTTCTCTCACTTCATGGCCTCTTTCCATTCCTGATGGAAGTCCCTGTAGGCTTCAGTCACTGAAACATTACTCCTCAAGGACTGTTTAACCAGTTCTTCCAGTTGCTTAAGGTCAAATTCCTACATCCCGTATTCTATATAGTTCAGATTGGCTCAGATTCTCAGATTAACCCTCAACTGATAAGACCAGTGTTGCTAAGGGATAATGTTACCATTTTTTTTCCCCAAAGAATCAACTGTTTTCCTTGTTTTTGTATTATTTGTCTATTTTTTTTTAATTCCTTCAGTTTCTGCTCTTATATTTATGTCTTTCCTCCTTTCTATGTATCTGGGTTTAACTAACCCATATTTTTCTAGTCCTGTCATCTGGAAACTTACGTTCAGAAATAAGAAAGGTTTCAAATCAATGATCTGAGATTAAAAGCTATGCATTTAAAGTTAACGCTTTAGTGGAATTGTTGAATTTTTGATATGTTGCATTTATTATCAACTTTCAGCACAAACGTTTTCTTATTGCTTATGCTTCTTCTTTGACCTATATGTCATTTAGTATGTGTTCCACGTGTTCTTGAAAAATGAATGTGTATTCTTCCATTGCTCAGTAAATGCCAACTAAGTCAAATTTGTTGATAGTGTTAGTCAAATCTTCCATATCCTCACTGAATTTTTTGGACTACTTTGTCAGTTACTGAAAGAGAGATGTTAAAATCTCCAACTGTATCTATTTCTCTCTTTAACACTGTTACTTTTTGTCCCTCATAAATTTTGAAGTCCATATATATTTTTCGCTGATTTTGAAGACCATGTACATGTTGTACTGTTATATATCTTGATGAATTGACCTTTTTATTACTATAAAATGCTCTCTGTATCTCTGCTTATAGTCTTTGCCTTGAAATTTATTTTGATTCATCTTAAGATTGCTGGGAGAAATACCAACAACCGCAAGTATGTAGATGATATCACTATAATGGCAGAAAGTGAAGGGGAACTAAAGAGCCTCTTGATGAAAGTGAAAGAGAAGAGTGAAAAAGCTGGCTTAAAACTCAACATTCAAAAGATGAAGATCATGGTATCCAGTCCCATCACTTCATGGCAAACAGAAGGGAAAAAAGTGTAAACAGTGACAGATTTTATTTTCTCGGGTTCCAAAATCACTGCAGATGGTGACTGCAGCCATGAAATGAAAAGACACTTTCTCCTTGGAAGAAAAGTTATGACAAACCTAGACAATGTATTAAAAAGCAGAGATATTACTTTACCAACAAAGATCTGTGTAGTCAAAGCTATGGTTTTTCTAGTAGTCATGGATGGATGTGCGAGTTGGACCATAAAAAAGGCTGAGCGCTGAAGAACTGATGCCTTTGAACTGTGGTGCTGGAAAAGACTCTTGAGAGTCCCTTGAACAGCAAGGAAATCAAACTAGCCAATCCTAAAGGAAATCAGAACTGAATATTCATTGGAAGCACTGATGCTGAAACTGAAGCCCCAATACTTTGGCCACATGATGCAAAGAACTGATTCATTGGAAAAGACCCTGATGTTAGGGAAGATTGAAGGCAAATGGAGAAGAGGGCGGCAGAGGATGAGATGGTCAGATAGCATCACCAACTCAATGGACATGAGTTTGAGCATACTCTGGGAGACAGTGGAGTAGCCTGCCAGGCTCCTCTGTCCATGGGATTCTCCAGGTAGGAATACTGGGGTGGGTAGCCACGCCCTTCTCCAGAGGATCTTCCCAACCCAGGGATCAAACTCAGTTCTCCCACATTGCAGGCGGATTCTTTACCATCTGAGCCACCAGGGAAGCCCAAGAATACTGGAATGGGTAGCCCATCCCTTCTCCAGGGGATCTTCCTGACCCAGGAATCGAACCGGGAGGGCTCTCCTGCATTGTAGGCAGATTCTTTACCAGCTGAACTACCAGGGAAGCCCTGGTATTATGTCTGGATAATGATAAACCAAATATTAGCTTTCATGAATTTAGGCAAGTGGTTGATTAAAAATATAATTTCCCCCTAATTTGGCAATTGCTCAGTTCACCCATATCCCTTTGACAGCTGTTTCTCAAACAGTAGAAATATGAGACTGTCAGAGACAGTTTGGGTTGCTGGTGCTATGTCTTGCAGTAATGGCATAATTTGAATGAAATGAGAAGATCATAACTGTTTGCTGCTCTCTCTGAACAAACACTGTCATCTTGTAATATCTCAGAGGCTCTGCCGACAGAGTTTGATGATACTCATGGAAGCACTTGTCATGAGAATTGAGATGAAAAGACAAAGAATGGAGAACAAAGCAATTATTCCACTCAACATAAGTGCCTTGAAATTAAACAATCTTTAACAGTTAAATGACCTTATGGACCTGCACTCTTTCCTATCCATCACCAATGTGTGCTGTCTAATCTTTCAAATTGCTCCACTGAGTTAAAATTTTCTCTACACAGAATTAGAAAAATAAAAAAATTAATATATTAAGTTTACATAAATATTCTTAGATAGTCATTACTATAATGATAATTGTACTTTGTATTTATTCTTTTCTATTCTGCTCCAGCTTTGTTATTGTGAAAAACTGTTCCCTGTTCTCCCTCACAACTAGACTCTCCTGTTAAATGGCATGGGAGACAGCACTGAAGGCTGGGGGAAAATGAAAGAAAAATGTAGCACAGAGACTATCTAGTTACCCAGCCTGCTATCCCAAGGCATTTCCTGGCCCCCTGACCACATGGACACTACAGATGCTCCCTGGATTAACAAAGAGGAAAAGCTAGTTCTCATTTCCCTTTTTCAACAGTATCTGAGTCTCCTCTCCTGAGTGTTCATTTCCTGGACCAACTTCTTCATAAAGTGACTGATAGTGGAAACCTCGATCCCACCTGCAGGGCTGCAGATGGAATTCTCTGGCCTGCACAAGGGACCCTTGAAATTGTCCTATACCAGGGACGTTCTGTTTCTAAGTTGGGCAGCCTCATGTGATCTCACCGATGGGATATCTCTTAACCCAGGTGAGGCAAGACTGAGCTAAGTTCAGTCCAGTTTCTTTTTAGACTCTTCATTAGTGTTTAAAAATCTTGGGCTTCATCTGCTTGAAGGTACTGTCATAACCATTTTACAGATAATAAAACTTAGGGTCTGAGAAGCTAAGGACTTGAACAGGGCCACATCTCAGGAAGTGCTAGAAATTTCCGCCATTCCTGCAAATTCGGAATTCCTAAAGTAAAAATCATCCTGACCTACCCCTCCAACCAGACAGGAATAGCCAGACTCGACCCTCACCCCATCTCAGCACACAACTCACCCTTCAGTGTCATCAAAATGAACTGACTCTCCAAATTCCAGAAGGAAGCCTCAAACAAATTTCTAACCATCCTATCAGGACACAGAAACATACATAGATTATTTTTAATAGCATTAACCTACTTTATAATGATTCTCCAAAGCAGGGAACATATCCATGGAGACTAATTCCATTCGAATAGAGTTTTAGAAAACACCACTCTTAGATAAGGTAACAGGCTCCAGTTTAGACAATATAGGAGAAAAAAAGAAAGAATAAATTATGCTCTAATGAAAGAGGCTGAGGATGGAGAAATGGAGAAGACACAAAAATTGGAAACGTTTACTATGCAAAATGCTGATTTTACACTTGGATGGGATCACTGATGTAACTGTGTCTCAAAACACACCCCCCCCAAACAAACAAACAAAAAACCCAGCCATGTTAACACAGTTGTGTCACAATGTTCTACTTTGGTTCAGGGACTGATTAGAAAGCAGGAGGTAGGATGGATCAAGGGGCTGATTCGGGACAGGAAGGATGAAGAGGGTGAGCGCTGGAGGCTTGTTTGGATTCAGTGCTAATGCATCCTTTCTTCTGGGGCTGCTGACCAGACACCTGGCCAGCAGGACAAGAGGACACGCCTATCTCTGATCCAGGTCTTTTCTAGCACTGAGTCAGGGCACATAGCAGGTGCACAATGAATGCTTATCAAGTGATTGCATTTCAAGCTCGGTAACTGCTAAGTCACTTCAGTCGTGTCCGACTCTGTGCGACCCCAGAGACGGCCGCCCACCAGGCTGCCCCGTCCCTGGGATTCTCCACGCAAGAGTACTGGAGTGGGTCGCCATTTCCTTCTCCAAGGCATGAAAGTGAAAAGTGAAAGTGAAGTCGCTCAGTCGTGTCCGACTCCTAGCGACCCCATGGAGTGCAGCCTACCAGCTCCTCCATCCACGGGATTTTCCAGGTGAGAGGACTGGAGTGGTTGCAACTAATATTCCTTACCCTCTCCTTCATTGTATAAGATATAATCAGTAAGAGTATTAACAGCAAGGGGTGAGTCCAGAGAGTAAATAAGCATGAACATGAAGGGTTGAGGATACATTAGATTTAATTTTCTTTCTTTAATTATACGTGTCTATGAACATATAATTCATTCTTCAGAGGGAGGAAAGGAGGGAGAGAGAAAATACAAGTGAGAAAGAAAGCGAATTGCTAGGAGTGGCCAGCTTTGTGATTCCCCAGAGTGCTTTCCAGCAAGAAGGAACTGAGGGGGAGTGCTGCAGAGAATCAAGAGTGAGGGTGTAAGTGGGGTCACAGTCTCTACACTTAAGAAGGTCTCAAACTGGCTCCCCAACTCCAAGGAGGATAAAACTGCCAGCCTTGTGGGTGGGATGACTGCACCCACCTGGGACTGCAAGCAGGTCCAGGACACGGAGGTGGTACCCACTCAAGGGCAAGCGCGATCACTGGTCTACCCCATCACTTCCCCAAGGGCAGGGTCCCAATCTTGCTTATCCATCTGCTTTCCAACCCTGCACACAGTTTGGTGCAGTGTAGGAGCCCATGAATCTTTGCTGAATGAACAGATGAACAAGCGAATGAATAAATGAACACACTGCTTTTTCTAACACTTGTGGTTCAAAGAAACTGCTTTTTTGACTTTAGGAACCATTCTCTTTTGTTGTTTCTTTGAGTCATTTGCTCTGTGTTTTGTGACATTGCAACGCACAACTGCCCGCACACCCCACATTCAAACCGAGCCTGAAATCCTTGTGCTGGCGACAAGTGCAAAAACATTTTTAAAAACACTCCAACCCTAAACCAACTGAAGTCCACCCATCGTGGCATGACTTGAAGGTCTGTGGGAGGGAATTGATATTTATTTATGCATCTACAATGTGAGAGGTTTATAGCCTGCTTTGTCCTCATTAGAAAAGACGCTTATGTTGGGAAAGATAGAAGGCAGGAGGAAAAGGGGACGACAGAGGATGAGATGGTTGGATGGCATCACTGACTCAATGGACATGAGTGTGCATAAGCTCTGGGAGTTGATGATGGACAGGGAGGCCTGGAGTGCTGCAGTCCATGGGTTTGCAAAGAGTCAGACATGACCGAGTGATGGAACTGAACTGAACTTATCCTCAGGAGTTTCGGACTAGAACTCCATCTTTCTAGATATATTCTCATCCACAGAAATTCCGTTGTTATACACAGCCATTTTGAACACCTGCCCTGACCAGCTTTATGGATTTGATATCCTTATAGCCAGAGACAGCACTTCTAAAGGACAACGGAAAGAACACAATGGGTCTTGACCACCTGGTGTGCAGAGAAGGCTTCAGTGAAGTCAGTCTGAGGGTGTGCTGGGGCTGAGAAATGGTCTTTGGGGCTAGAAGCCCATCTCCACCCTCTCTTGATAATGACATTGGGTGAGTGATGAGAGGTGACACCAGCTGAGTTTATCCACTAGTGAGGCAGTGTAAAAGGCCAGCCAGCCAGCCTGAACCTATTATAAAAGCTAACCTATGTCACACAGCATTGATTATGTGCCCAAGCTGTTCTAAATGCTTTGCACGTTACCTCATTTAATCCCGAGGATCCGATGGGCTTGTCTGCATCATTATGCTAAGGTTACCCGGAAGACATTGGGCCAGGAGCATTTAGTCCATCTTTCTGTTCTATGGCTAGTAGGCAATGGGGCCAGGATGGTGCTCGAGTTAGGTCATGGCAAGATTGCTGTGCCTCTCGTCAAAGGCTGTATTATCTTTGCAGCTACAACCTCCTGGCATGAGACTTCACCTCTGACATCCATTACTTCTGTTACATGGGGAAATAATTTGACAATAATATCTATTTCATTAGGTTGTGCTGAAGATGAAAATGAATCACATCTACTGATGCTTGGCCCATAGTTTCTATTTGAAAAATGGAGCCATTTTACTAAGCTAAGGGTTAGGAATGGGAGAGCCATGAATTTCAATGTTAATTTCCTTTGTATATAAGTACAGTTGGACTAACTGAAAATGCAAACCTGCTTATATCCATTTTCCTTTAAAAATCACTTTTATAAAATAAATGTCTTAGGGCTATTTCTTAAGACACATAGTTTCCAGGAAAACTTTGGGTTTCCATAACTATTAGTCCAACGTATCAGCACATTCATCCATTGGCAGGAAAGTTTACTATTAAACTTGGTAGTCAGGTCTCTCTGGGGGGGCTCTTTTTTAAGATATTTTTTTTGTACACTGAAAAAAAAATTAAATATCCTTCCTTTATTCTATTTGTTGATTGTCTAACATGTCCCGAGCAAGCTCCTTATCCCTAGTATTGGGTATGCTCCCCATCGCAGCCTTGTGAGGAAAGCATTATTAGCCCCATTTCGTGGAGAAGCCTGAGTCTCCATGTGTTTCTATGATCTGTTCAAGGTCACGCAGCTAGTGAAGGGTCCCAGCTCCCTGCCCTATGGCTTGTTCCCTCAAATGTATACGGTGCAGTATGCCAGGATTTCTATATCTTTGGATTTTGAAAATTGTAAAATCTTTGATGTTTAAGCCCATTTTTGAACAGAAGATTTGAAAAATTAAAAATCACACACTTTCCTATCCTGCAATAGTAAATAGGGCAAACATGAACCATTTCTTCGTGATCCAAGTTTATCATTATTAATCATCATTTTATCTCACGGGGGACATTTCTTCTACACACAATGCCCAAGTTGCTATGATTTGGAATACTTTTGCCTGTATATTTTCTCTATCAATTTTTGCTGAATTATTGTGAAATGCGCTACAGACAATATGATGCATTACCCTTACATATTTCAGTATATACCTCTAAAAATAAGGACATTTTCCTGTATAACCATACCACCATAATCAAAGCTAACAAAGTGAATGTCATCTTATAGTCTGTCTATATATTCAAATTTCCCAAGTTATCCCAGAAATGTCCTTCTATAGCTGGTCAAATTCTCTTTTGAAATTCTTGCCCATGGGAGAAAATAGCTGATCTGGTCTGAAAACTGGCATTTAGAGGCATGCCTCCATGCAGGGGGAGGTCAGAAGAGGCTTTGTGACCCCAGTGAAAGCAGCTCGTTGAAACACAGCAAAACCAGACCTCATGGCCAGATAGGAGATGCACCTGTAATTGGCAGTGTCATGTGTACAAGTTAAATGTAGTATTCAGAACTCAGTAGGGTTTTCCTGGGCTTGTTACCTATTGTAGCCGGTGCTGAAATGTCTAACCCCTCCCACTGCTGGAAGCATGAGTCATCTTCCCCTCTGGTGGACACTCAAGGTCACAGTGAGGTGTCAAGTAGAAAGGGAACAGCCCCCTCCCAGCTCTGACTGCCTGCAGGGAGAAGTTCAAGGACTGCCAAAGTTGAATCTCAGTGCCCTAGGTAGGCAGGTATAGATTCTGCAAAACCTCATCTGTCCACCAACACCCCCCACCCCCCACCCCACCAGCAGAGTGACCAGCATCTGGTTTCCCTGAGGTTGAATGGACATACAACTTTTAAAACCAAGCGAGACCCTTTGGGACTCCTGGGCACAAAAGCCTTTCTGTGTCCCCCATTTCTTATCTACAGGAAATAGGCTTCATTTAGCCTCCATGACCTTCCCTGGGATCCAAAGGGCAGGTTCAAACAGTTGCTAATTCTGGAAGGGAAGGGATACTAGAAAAGGCACTGATGTTAGGAAAGACCCTGATGCTGGGAAGGATGGAAGGCAGGAGGAGAAGGGGACGACAGAGAATAAGATGGCTGGATGGCATCACTGACTCAATGGACATGAGTTTGGGCAAACTCCAGGTGATGGCAAAGGACAGGGAAGACTGTATGTTGCAGTCCCTGGGGTTGCAGAGTTGGACATGACTGAGCGACTGAACAACAAGAACAAAGGGAGCTAAGAAGAAGGAGGAGCTGTCAAGAAAAAATAGTGCAGCCTCAGGGAAGGGTCCTCGTTTCCCCTCAAGGGATACACAGAAAGATATCTTTGAGCTGATTTACAGATACTGAAACAGGTGGGAGAAGTTAACTGTAAGCTGTCCACAAGCAATGCCTGGTTCTCCAGACCAGTTGGAACCAGAAAGTTGATGATGCTGACTCTTACTTATCTCACCACCAATAAGAAGAATGTCATTGAGCTGATCACACCCTCTTTAAAACTCTTCACTACCCACTCCAGGCTGGGACACATGGTTTTGGGGGCATTAGTCCACTGTGGCCCTCTCTGCGTGGCAAAGCAATAAAGCTGTTCTCTTCTACTACACCCAAGATTTAATTCGGTGTCAGGGTGCAGAGACCAGATTCAGTTTCACTTTCAGTTTTAAAACTATGACAAGTTGGCCAGTCTACTCCCGGGGACCCTCTGTTGGTACCTGGTAGTGCAGTTCTTACCTTTTGCTTGGGCTGACCTGTCCATCAACCAGCAGTATTTGCTGAGCCCTCTTTCAGGTCTAGTAGAGCGTTGAGGGGGGTGTTGGAAGAAGGGGATTGGGAACTGACATCGTTGACAACCACTGTGTGGCCAGTGATTCACAGAATCAACCTATTCACCCAGGCGTTACCCCATGGGGAGGGGAGTGGGTGTGCTTCTCTCCTGTTCTTCAGCTTGTCTCCTGCCCATATGTTAGAGTCACTGGGCAGCTTTTAAAACAACAACTCCAGCATCTCATCCCCCAGGAGTTATTTTTCAATCAATATGAAGTGAAGGCCTATAAAGTGCTTCCATATGATTCTGGACACTTTTTATCCATAGATTCCAGACTAGGCTTGTAAGTTTCTCAGTGCAAAACTCTAGGCAGCCAACCCTGTTGGCATGCATGAGATAAGTGATTTGCCCAACTGACATGCAAGGTGGCTCCCTTTGAATAGAACCATATGAGAGCAACCTCACCAGTGAAGGACAAGCTCATGGGTGAGGACCAGGCACCCTGGGTTGAGATACCAGCTCTTTGCAGGCTGCCCAGAATCCTTCCCCCAGAAAAGTGGGGAGAAAGCTCTGGGTCAAGCTGGCTCTTTATCTAGCCAACCCCAAGTGGGCTACTGTGGTCATTCTCAGACAAATGAGCTTGTCGCCCTACAATGTCTTGTATGAAGAACTGAAAGTCACCATGGGTGCCTGTTACCTAATACCCACACACGTGTCTTGAATAAAAGTCAGTACAATATGACAAGTGCTCCTGAAAACATAATCAATATGGTCAGACAGACAATGAACAATATAGAAATGAAGCACAATGGATTCCTTAGGGCTGGGGTGGACCTAGAAGTCTTCCTGGAGGAGGTGGTATGGATAGAAGTCAGGTCCTGCTCAGAAGAGAATGGACTTCCCTATCATTATAGAAATTCATTTGGAGGAAAAAATATGGGTGTCACTTCATTTTCAGACTCTAGTATTTTAAGGTCACTGACATTACCAGTGACTATAACTTAGAAATTAAGAACATAAACTCCTGAGATGAACTACCTAGGTCTAAGTCTGGGTTTCTGGTTATGGAACCATGGGTAAGGCAGAGTCTTTGTCTATAAATAACAATAACAATAAAATCTGCTTAATGTGATCATGTCCGACTCTTTGTGATCCCATGGGGTATAGTCCGCTAGGTTCCTCTGTCTATGGAATTCTCGAGGCAAGAATACTGAAGTGGGTTGCCATGCCCTTCTCCAGGGGATCTTTCTGACCCAGGAATTGCATTGCAGGTGGTTTCTTTACCATCTGAGCCACCAGGGAAGCCCTAATATGATTGTGGTGATGGTGATGAGATAATGCATATGGAGTGTGCAGTACAGAGTGTGGGACATAGTATACTAACTCCCAATAAGGGCTGGTGATGACTATTGCTATCATTATTCATCAAGTGCTTAATAAGTTGCATATGGGTCCCATATCATCTCTCAAAAATATTAAGGAATGTTCTTGGTGAAATCATTACTCACAGAAGATGGCTCTCCACTAAGGGGGTGGGGACTCAGCTGACACTGACATTTTTGCCATGTTTTGAGGGTCATCAGTTTAACTCTAGATCTATTTGATGTTTTAGTTTGCCAAGAGGAAGATTAAAATACCACAGACCGGGTGACCTAAACCACAGAAATTTATTTTCTCATAGTTCTGGAGGCTGGAAATTTAAGATCAAGGTGTCGGCAGGTTTAGCTTCTCCTGAGGTCTCTCTGACTTGTAGATGGCTGCCTTCTCACTGTGGTCTTTCTTGTGTATGTGTGTGTCCATGTCCTAATCTATTCTCATAAAAACATCAATAGGATTGGACCAGAGCCCATGGTAATAGCCTCATTTTAGTTTAATAACCTCTTTAAGGACCCTATCTCCCAATACAATGCTGAGATCCTGGAAGTTAGGGCTTCAGCAAGTGAATTAGGGGGTGGGTGGGTATATACAGTCAGCTCATAATTACTGAGTTCTGTTTTCCATTCTGCTTCTATTGATACAGAGCAAAGGGAAGTTCTAGTGACTTTTTTTATTTATTGCCTGATTGGCAGGAAAATCTGGACTCCTTAAGCACACATAACACATGGCTCAATACACCCGCTCAGCCTGGTGAGTTTGTCTGAAGCATTCATAGAAACAAACCAGCAACCATTTCCAACATAAACAAACCACTCAGTACTAAAGTGCTCTGAGAAGTGAAAATGAGTTTTTAAATATGAATCATTTGTTGAACACAGCCGCTATTATCTGCAGCCAATATATCTCATTAATGGATGGAGTAAAAAATGAATTTATAGGCAATCTTGCATAATGAAATATTTGTACTCTTTATAATTACTAATGATTTAAAGCAGATCATTCCCTTGCTTAGTACATGGAATTCTCAAGTCTTTTATCTTAAATTAAATAAGACAAAATCATGTTGATGATATTCAACCAAAAAAAAAGGCAGAATAAAATGAACTTAGAAAAAAAAAAGTTTTGGGGTGCACATGTGTGTTTTGAACATGTTTTTTTCAGCTTTTACATTGCTGACAATCTGTGAAATTTTATAATGAATTATTCACTTGTGGTGTTCAAATGCAGAAGAGCTATGCCAAATTATTGAGTTACTAAAATTTAGCCTTCCCTGGTGGCTCAGACAGTAAAGAATCTATGGGCCAGAGACCAGTAGATTCAATGCCAATCTAATGCTGGAGACCAGGGTTCCATCCCTGGGTCGGGAAGATCCCCTGGAGAAGGGAATGGCAACCCACTCTAGTATTCTTTCCTGGAGAATTCCATGGACAGAGGAGCCTAGTGAGCTACAGTCTATGGGGTTGCAAAGAGTTGGACACAACTGAACAACTAACACACACAAAATGTAGTCTTATAGGATCTTTTAGAGGTTTTTTTTTTTTTTTGCTTTGTTTTGGTTTTAAAGTACTTGGGTCTTCAAAATGTTTAATTTACAGGTTCTTTTCTTCGAGGCAGCACAAGAATGAAAATTAAATTCATTAAAAATAATTTTATGTCCTAATAGCCTGTTTGCTTTATTTTCACCAACACACATGTACACACAGACACACAGACATACAGACACACAGACATTCTTAAGAGCTTAGAAAACCCAGAAAGTGAGATTTGATTTCAAGGTTACTTTGGAGACGCTATCATGTTCTTTGGTAGCTTGAAAAGGTTGCCCCAATGAGGACCAAATGGTGCACCTTAGGCCTTTGGATATTTTGATTTACTTATGAAAAGTATTCACCATTGATTATTTTATTCTTCTGTCAATTTTCCTTTCTGGGAATGTCTCTGACATGGATTTTAAGTGTCCCATTAACTAGAATCTAATTTATGGCCAGCCATGAGGATTGGTATCAGCATAAAAAAGCTTTGTGATATAGGCTTAATTTACATGACTTTATTGAGTTATAAAGCATAGATTAGACCTTAAAGCATAAATCTGCCCAGTAATAGGATAGTCATAAAGAATTGCTGTGTTCATAAAAGTAATGATATTCCCTTTCTTCTCATTTATATTATGTAAATTATTTTATGCTGTAGCATCACTGAATACACACACACTAAAATGTTGAGATATTTAATCAGGACCTCCCTTTCTTTCTTGGCAAACATAAGCCTAGTCTGACTTGCAGTAGAGAGGCTGGCGGAGTGGTGGGAACAGCAGTATGGGTGTTGGGCCCTGGGGCCGAGCTAGGTGGATTCTTTGATATTACATTCTTGCTGGTAACCTTTCAGGAGCTCCAGCTTCCATGAACTTCCTGACTTTTAATCTGTTTGCACTTGCCCTCTCAAGTCCCCAGGAAAAGAATGAGTTTGTCAATCAGCCACCTTCATAAAGGTCACATGTTTTGGGAGGGATTGTGTAGAAATGGGTAGGTAAAAGATAGGGTTTCCCAAGGCAGGCTCAAGGGTTAACAGAACAGAATGGTGATCTCAAACCCAAGCCTCTGGACTAGGACCACTTTGGAGGGATTAAGAAACTCATCCAAAGCCACACAGATAATAAATACCTGCTGCATGAAGTAATGAGGGTTAAATGTTGCCATATTAGTGTCTGGTACACTCAGTGAATTGCAAACCACTTCAGTATTCTTGCCTTTAGAACCCCATGAACAGTATGAAAAGGCAAAAAGATAGAACACTGAAAGATGAACTCCCCAGGTCAGTACGTGCCAAATATGCTAATGGAGATCAGTGGAGAAATAACTCCAGAAAGAATGATGGGACGGAGTCAAAGCAAAAACGATACCCAGCTGTGGAGGTGACTGGTGATAGACGCAAAGTCCGATGCTGTAAAGAGCAATATTGCATAGGAACCTGGAATGTTAGGTCCATGAATCAAGGCAAATTGGAAGTGGTCAAACAGGAGATGGCAAGAGTGAACGTCGACATTCTAGGAATCAGCGAACTAAGATGGACTGGAATGGGTGAATTTAACTCAGATGACCATTATATCTACTACTGTGGGCAAGAATCCCTTAGAAGAAATGGAGTAGCCATCATGGTCAACAAAAGAGTCTGAAAGGCAGTATTTGGATGCAATCTCAAAAATGACAGAATGATCTTTGTTCCTTTCCAAGGCAAACCATTCAATATCACAGTAATCCAAGTCTATGCCCCAACAAGTAACGCCGAAGAAGCTGAAGTTGAACAGTTCTATGAAGACCTACAAGACCTTCTAGAACTAACACCCAAAAAAGATGTCCTTTTCATTATAGGGGACTGGAGTGCAAAAGTAGGAAGTCAAGAAACACCTGGAGTAACAGGCAAATTTAGCCTTGGAGTACAGAATGAAACAGGGCAAAGGCTAACAGAGTTTTGTCAAGAGAACGCACTGGTCATAGCAAACACACTCTTCCAACAACACAAGAGAAGACTCTACACGTGGACATCACCAGATGGTCAACACCAAAATCAGATTGATTATATTCTTTGCAGCCAAAGATGGAGAAGCTCTATATAGTCAGCAAAAACAAGACCGGGAGCAGACTGTGGCTCAGATCATGAACTGCTTATTGCCAAATTCAGACTTAAATTGAAGAAAGTAGGGAAAATCACTAGTCCATTCAGGTATGATCTAGATCAAATCCCTTATGAATATACAGTAGAAGTGATAAATAGATTTAAGGCACTAGATCTGATAGAGTGCCTGATGAACTATGGACAGAGGTTCGTGACATTGTACAGCAGACAGGGATCAAGACAATCGCCATGGAAAAGAAATGCAAAAAAGCAAAATGGCTGTCCGAGGAAGCCTTACAGATAGCTGGGAAGAGAAGAGAAGTGAAAAGCAAAGGAGAAAAGGAAAGATATTCCCATCTGAATGCAGAGTTCCAAAGAATAGCAAGGAGAGATAAGAAAGCCTTCCTCAGCGATCAGTGCAAAGAAATAGAGGAAAACAACAGATTGGGAAAGACTAGAGATCTCTTCAAGAAAATTAGAGATACCAAAGGAAAATTTCATGCAAAGATAGGCTCGATATAGGACAGAAATGGTATGGACCTAACAGAAGCAGAAGATATTAAGAAGAGGTGGCAAGAATACACAGAAGAACTGTGCAAAAAAGATCTTCACGACCCAGATAATCACAATGGTGTGATCACTCACCTAGAGCCAGACATCCTGGAATGTGAAGTCAAGTGGGCCTTAGAAAGCATCACTATGAACAAAACTAGTGGAGGTGATGGAATTCCAGTTGAGCTATTTCAAATCCTCAAAGGTGATGCTGTGAAAGTGCTGCACTCAATATGCCAGCAAATTTGGAAAACTCAGCAGTGGCCACGGGACTGGAAAAGGTCAGTTTTCGTTCCAATCCCAAAGAAAGGCAATGCCAAAGAATGCTCAAACTATCGCACAATTGCCCTCATCTCACATGCTAGTAAAATAATGCTCAAAATTCTCCAAGCCAGGCTTCAGCAATACGTGAACCGTGAACTTCCAGATGTTCAAGCTGGTTTTAGAAAAGGCAGAGGAACCAGAGATCAAATTGCCAACATCCGCTGGATCATTGAAAAAGCAAGAGAGTTCCAGAAAAACATCTATTTCTGCTTTATTGATGATGCCAAAGCCTTTGACTGTGTGGATCACAATAAACTGTGGAAAATTCTTCAAGAGATGGGAATACCAGACCATCTGACCTGTCTCTTGAGAAACCTGTATGCAGGTCAGGAAGCAACAGTTAGAACTGGACATGGAACAACAGACTGGTTCCAAATAGGAAAAGGAGTCCGTCAAGGCTGTATATTGTCACTCTGCTTATTTAACTTATACACAGAGTACATCATGAGAAACGCTGGGCTGGAAGAAACGCAAGCTGGAGTCAAGATTGCCGGGAGAAATATCAATAACCTCAGATATGTGAATGACACCACCCTTATGGCAGAAAGTGAAGAAGAACTAAAGAGCCTCTTGATGAAGGTGAAGGAGGAGAGTGAAAAAGTTGGCTTAAAGCTCAACGTTCAGAAAACTAAGATCATGGCATCTGGTCCCATCACTTCATGGGAAATACATGGGAAACAGTGTCAGACTTTATTTTTTTGGGCTCCAAAATCACTGCTGATGGTGATTGCAGCCATGAAATTAAAAGACGCTTACTCCTTGGAAGGAAGGTTATGGCCAACCTAGATAGCATATTTAAAAGTAGAGACATTACTTTGCCAACAAAAGTCCGTCTAGTCAAGGCTATGGTTTTTCCAGTGGTCATGTATGGATGTGAGAGTTGGATGGTGAAGAAAGCTGAGTGCTGCAGAATTGATGCTTTTGAACTGTGGTGTTGGAGAAGACTCTTGAGAGTCCCTTGGACTGCAAGGAGATCCAATCAATCCATCCTAAAAGAGATCAATCCTGGGTGTTCATTGGAAGGTCTGATGTTGAAGCTGAAACTCCAGTACTTTGGGCACCTCATGCGAAGAGTTGACTCATTGGAAAAGACCCTAATGCTGGGTAGGATTGGGGGCGGGAGGAGAAGGGGATGACAGAGGATGAGATGGTTGGACGGCATCACCAACTTAATGGACATGGGTTTGGGTAGACTCCGGGAGTTGGTGATGGACAGAGAGGCCTGGTGTGCTGCAGTTCATGGGGTCGCAAAGAGTCGGACACGACTGAGCGACTGAACTGAACTGACACTCAGTGATGTGGCTTTAATACTGTGCTCTTTCCAGGGGCACAGCTCTGTGGAAACTTAGCCATCATTTGATGTTAACAACATCAATAGACAAGGCAGTGAAATCAACCAGTTTGTGATCAACATCATTGTCTCTTGCCAGATTTCCACTTCATTCCGTGCCAGGTAGATACACTTAAGCACAAAGAATTAGAGATGCTATAATTCGCTAATGTGCGCAAGCTGTTCCAAGCCTTTCAGAAAACTTGATGATTTCCAGTATTCACAAATTAAGCATCCTGCTCTGATGCCCACGATCTGAAGAGTTTCACTTCTGGGCAATAGAAGCCAGTCGGTGATTTGCAGGACCAATGTCCACCTGCTGATCAATGCAGGGGAAACAGCTTTGCCCAGGCAGCCTGTGCCGTTCGCCAATCTGAAGGCTGGATGGGAAGCGTGGTCCTTTACATTTGGACCAGCTCTAGATTTTTAGGGCTTCACTCTCTCCTGGTCCCCCAGTGAGAGAAAGCTATTTTGCTTCCACAGTGAGGGGTGAATAAAGCAGAGAAACACATTCGTTTTCTCATGCACAGATGTCGATGTCGGGACGAATCATAAAAGGGGAGTGTGGAGAGCTGGGGACATTAAAGCCATGGGGTTCCCAGCTGGCAACTCAGCAGTTCTTCCTCGCTGGGCTCCGCGTGAAGCCCGTGCAGTATTACAGCGGGGCCCCACAGGCATCATTTGTCAAAGCAAAGACTGCAGACCTCCTTCGCCCCACTGTGAGTCTCGCTCCCCGCAGCAGCCTCCACCATCCCAGGAAGACCTCCGTGAACAGCAGTCGGCACTTCTCTCTGCTACCAAGTCTCAGGGTTCAGACAACTCAGCCATACTCCTCAGAGGCCACCTCTGTGCCTGGAGGGGCTGCAGTTCCCAGCCATGGCACAGTTTCTGCTGAGGCTCCAGGGGCAGCTTTGGAGCCTCACGGCTCCTTCAAGGGACCAGGCACAGCCTCCTAGGCAGCAATGCAGAGTCAACACACCTCTTCCTGCCGTTCCTTCTAGCTGTGCCCTGAAGCCTCACTGACGTGGTTAAGACATCATTTCTCTGTTCCTCACCCCTGGGGGCTCCTAAGGGAATTTGAATTCTGGCTCTCATGTACTTTGGCAGGTCACTGGGAGCAGTGAATTTGAGGAGATGGAGAACAAGTCAATTTTTTATCATTTTTCTTGGCAGTCTACTTGTGTGTGCTGGAGATTACATCAGGACAAAGAGTGAGAAGCAGGAAGGCCAGACCAAGAGTGGGAGCTCGGAGGGCCCTTAGGATGATGCTTCTGACTGCAAGGAATAGACCTCCTGAAAACAGACTAGACACAGTTTATGTAATAAAGGTTTTTTTCCCTCCCATAGTAAGAAATCCAGAAGGAGCTGATTTATGGGAGTTGGGAGGGTGGCCCAGAAACTCTGGACACTTAGTTGGTGTTCTTTTCTGAATCCAAAAGTAAGAGTAGGGTGAAGCTTCATCCTATATCTCTCAGGGAGGAAAATCTTTCTAAAGAGATGCTTAGTATATTTCCTCTAAAGTCTCTGGACTGGTTCAACAACAGATGGGTTCAAAATTAGGAAAGTACTATGTCAAGGCTGTCTATTGACACCCTGCTTATTTAACTTGTACGCAGAGTACATCATACGAAATGCCATGCTGGATGAAGCTCAAGCTGGAATCAAGATTGCAGGGAGAAATATCAATAACCTCAGCAATGCAGATGACACCACCCTTATGACAGAAAGCAAAGAGGAACTAAAGAGCCTCTTGATGAAAGTGAAAGAGGAGAGTGAAAAAGCTGGCTTAAAACTCAACTTTCAAAAAACAAAGATCATGGCATCTGATCCCATCACTTCATGGCAAATAGATGGGGAAACAGTGGAAACAGTGAGAGATTTTATCTTCTTGGGCTCCAAAATCACTGTGGATGGTGACTGCAGCCATGAAATGAAAAGACGCTTGCTCCCTGGAGGAAAAGCTATGTCCAACCTAGACAGCACATTAAAAAGAGAGACATTATCTTGCCAACAAAGATCCACGTAGTCAAAGCTATGGTTTTTCCAGTAATCATGTATGGATGTGAGTGAAAGTGAAAATCGCTCAGTCATGTCCAACTCATTGCGACCCCAATGGACTATACAGTCCATGGAATTCTCTAGGCCAGAATACTGGAGTGGATAGTCAGTCTTTCCCTTCTCCAGGGGATCTTCCCAACCCAGGGAACAAACCCAGGTCTCCCACATTGCAGGCGGATTCTTTACCAGCTGAGCCACAAGGGTGACAGTTGGACCCTTGTCCAACTCTCTGTCCAAGAAGGCTGAGCGCCAGATTGATGCTTTCAAGCTGTGTTGTTGTAGAAGACTCTTGAGAGTCCCTTGGACTGCATGGAGATCAAATCAGTCAATCCTAAAGGAAATCAATCCTGAATATTCATTGGCAGGACTGAAGCTGAAGCTCCAATTCTTTGGCCACCTGATGTGAAGAGCTGACTCACTGGAAAAAACCTTGATGCTGGGAAAGACTGAAGGCAGGAGGAGAAGGGGGAGACAGAGGATGAGATGGTTGGATGGCATCACAGACTCGATGGACATGAGTTTGAGCAAGCTCCGGGAGTTGGTGATACACAGGGAAGCCAGGCGTGCTGCAGTCCATGGGGTGGCAAAGAGTCGGACGGGACTAAACAACTGAACAGCAACAACAACAAAGTCTCTGGACCAAATTAGGTTCTATGACTGTCAGTGGATCAAGAGCAGCTTAAAAGTGACTTTCTGACATATTCAGCCTCAATTTATCATTGATCCAGCCAGAAAGGAAATAAAGTAGGGGGTGGTGACTGGAAAAGTGACAAACAGCAATGGTGCTGGACACTCATTTGTGAAGTTTGAGTGATGGCATCATATTTTCACCCCTTGGCCTCAATATGATCTAAGAAGAAAGTGCTTGCAAATGCCTATCTATCTTTCCTCCTATCCTCTCATTAGGGACAATATGTATTAAATCATGCAGCATATCTCTGTGTGTGCATGTATGAAAATTCCATGTCAGATGTGGTTTATATATATGTACAAAATTAGCTTCATTTTCAAGGAAGCAACAAAATAGCATCCATAACTACTGGTAGAATATAAATGCTTTTATCCTTTTATTGAGTCAGAGGATTTGGGCCTGGGATCTGCTACTAATTTAAATACTTTGGCAAATTGGTAACCACAGTGATGAGAAACCCTAGCATCTCTTCCCAGTTCCTTTTGCCATCAGGCAAGGAATCCAGCTTAACATGGAGAAGAGTTATTATCACATGGGTCAGAAGATATTTGAAAGAAAATATAGAAATATGTAAAGCATCAGTTCAGTTCAGTTCAGTCGCTCAGTCGTGTCTGACTCTCTGCGACCCCATGAACCGCAGCATGCCAGGCCTCCCTGTCCATCACCAACTCCCGGAGTCTACCCAAACCCGTGTTCATCGAGTTGGTGATGCCATCCAACCATCTCATCCTCTGTCGTCCTCTTCTCCTCCCGCCCCCAATCCTACCAAGCATTAGGGTCTTTTCCAATGAGTCAACTCTTCGCATGAGGTGCCCAAAGTATTGGAGTTTCAGCTTCAACATCAGACCTTCCAATGAACACCCAGGATTGATCTCTTTTAGGATGGATTGATTGGATCTCCTTGAAGTCCAAGGGACTCTCAAGAGTCTTCTCCAACACCACAGTTCAAAAGCATCAATTCTTCGGCGCTCAGCTTTCTTCACTGTCCAACTCTCACATCCATACATGACCACTGGAAAAACCATAGCCTTGACTAGACGGACTTTTGTTGGCAAAGTAATGTCTCTGCTTTTAAATATGCTATCTAGGTTGGCCATAACCTTCCTGCCAAGGAGTAAGCGACTTTTAATTTCATGGCTGCAGTCACCATCAGCAGTGATTTTGGAGCCCAAAAAAATAAAGTCTGACACTGTTTCCACTGTTTCCCCATCTATTTCCCATGGAGTGATGGGACCAGATGCCATGATCTTAGTTTTCTGAACGTTGAGCTTTAAGCCAACTTTTTCACTCTCCTCCTTCACCTTCATCAAGAGGCTCTTTAGTTCTTCTTCATTCTCTGCCATAAGGGTGGTGTCATCTGCATATCTGAGGTTATTGATATTTCTCCCAGAAATCTTGATTCCAGCTTGTGTTTCTTCCAGCCGAGCGTTTCTCATGATGTACTCTGCATAGAAGTTAAATAAGCAGGGTGACAATATACAGCCTTGACGGACTCCTTTTCCTATTTGGAACCAGTCTGTTGTTCCATGTCCAGTTCTAACTGTTGCTTCCTGACCTGCATACAGGTTTCTCAAGAGACAGGTCAGATGGTCTGGTATTCCCATCTCTTGAAGAATTTTACACAGTTTATTGTGATCCACACAGTCAAAGGCTTTGGCATAGTCAATAAAGCAGAAATAGATGTTTTTCTGGAACTCTCTTGCTTTTTCGATGATCCAGCGGATATTGGCAATTTGATCTCTGGTTCCTCTGCCTTTTCTAAAACCAGCTTGAACATCTGGAAGTTCACGGTTCACGTATTGCTGAAGCCTGGCTTGGAGAATTTTGAGCATTACTTTACTAGCATGTGAGATGAGTGCAATTGTGCGGTAGTTTGAGCATTCTTTGGCATTGCCTTTCTTTGGGATTGGAACAAAAACTGACCTTTTCCAGTCCTGTGGCCACTGCTAAGTTTTCCAAATTTGCTGGCATATCGAGTGCAGCACTTTCACAGCATCACCTTTGAGGATTTGAAATAGCTCAACTGGAATTCCATCACCTCCACTAGTTTTGTTCGTAGTGATGCTTTCTAAGGCCCACTTGACTTCACATTCCAGGATGTCTGGCTCTAGGTGAGTGATCACACCATCATGATTATCTGGGTCATGAAGAGCTTTTTTGTACAGTTCTTCTGTGTATTCTTGCCACCTCTTCTTAATATCTTCTGCTTCTGTTAGGTCCATACCATTTCTGTCCTTTATCGAGCCCATCTTTGCATGAAATGTTCCTTTGGTATCTCTAATTTTCTTGAAGAGATCTCTAGTCTTTCCCAATCTGTTGTTTTCCTCTATTTCTTTGCACTGATCGCTGAGGAAGGCTTTCTTATCTCTCCTTGCTATTCTTTGGAACTCTGCATTCAGATGGGAATATCTTTCCTTTTCCCCTTTGCTTTTCACTTCTCTTCTCTTCCCAGCTATCTGTAAGGCCTCCTCAGACAACCATTTTGCTTTTTTGCATTTCTTTTCCATGGGGATTGTCTTGATCCCTGTCTCCTCTACAATGTCACGAACCTCTGTCCATAGTTCATCAGGCACTCTGTCTATCAGATCTAGTCCCTTAAATCTATTTCTCACTTCCACTGTATACTCATAAGGGATTTGATCTAGGTCATACCTGAATGGCCCAGTGGTTTTCCCTACTTTCTTCAATTTAAGTCTGAATTTGGCAATAAGCAGTTCATGATCTGAGCCACAGTCTGCTCCTGGTCTTGTTTTTGCTGACTGTATAGAGTTTCTCCATCTTTGGCTGCAAAGAATATAATCAATCTGATTTCGGTGTTGACCATCTGGTGATGTCCACGTGTAGAGTCTTCTCTTGTGTTGTTGGAATAGGGTGTTTGCTATTACCAGTGCGTTCTCGTGGCAAAACTCTATTAGCCTTTGCCCTGCTTCATTCTGTACTCCAAGGCCAAACTTGCCTGTTACGCCAGGTGTTTCTTGACTTCCTACTTTTGCATTCCAGTCCCCTATAATGAAAAGCATAGAAAATATTTATAAGATGTTATAGACCATACCACTGAATTAAAGAGACCTAAGTTTACCCCTCGGGCAGCAAGGAGATCCAACCTGTCCATCCTAAAGGAAATCAGTCCTGAATATTCACTGGAAGGACTGATGCTGAAGCTGAACTGATGCGAAGAACTGACTCATTTGAAAAGACCCTGATGCTGGGAAAGATTGAAGGCGGGAGGAGAAGGGGACGGCAGAGGATGAGATGGTTGGATGGCATCACCTACTCAATGGACATGAGTTTGAGTAAACTCCAGGAGTTGGTGATGGACAGGGAGGCCTGGAGTGCTGCAGTCCATGGGGTCGCAAAGAGTCAGACATAACTGAGCAGCTGAACTGAACTGAAGGTTATCCAAAGAAGGGGAAAGGAACCTACTTGGCAACCATTTTACAGATGAACTTACTGAAACTTGTTGGCAGTAAGTATTTAGCCAAGAGCTAGTATGTTGATCTGTCTGATTCCAAGTACTGTATTTTTAATCACATCACCCAACAAAAACTCAACACCTAAAGAATTAATAGAGATTTTCTTTAAGTTTCTGAAGTGTGTAGTGAATGTTCTATTTTATGTAAATTATATTTGAAAATTAGATCCAGTAACACCCGCCGTTATTTTTATTTTTTCATTTTTGCATGTGATATGCTTGATATTTCTGAAGTGTGCAAATGACAAGGCACTTTAGGGCATGGAATCTACATCTCAGTCTGCATAATGGCTTACTGGACTGTTCAGTCAGGCTCAAGTCACCAAAGCTACCTTGGGACCGAAATGCACTCGGCATTACCCACCAGAAAGGGGATGGGCTCAAAGTATGCTAACTCATCTGAAAGGTGCCAATTTTCACTTGATAGACCTGGCATAAATGCACTGGATAATAATACCCACCTGCTCATGGCCAGAGTCACAGTTGGAGAGCTCTTCTATTTGCCCCAAATTTCCAAGACTCAAAATATCTAGCTGTCACTCTTTTGCTTATTATTTCTGAAGCAAGATGCATATAGTTGTTAACAAAATACGTGATTTTTCTATGGAAAGTCATCTGGCTGGGAAGGTAAAAGCTTTTTAGAATGGGTGACAATCTATTGCTTGTAAGTGAAAATTTCACTTTCTAGAATAATAGGGTTGTTCTAAGAAAGGTTCTCTTATAGCACATATTTGAATTCCATTGCTTTGAAGCTGAAGACACTAAAGCAGTGAAGGTGAAAATTTACCATAAAAGCACATACAAATCTAGTACTTAAATTGTCCTGAGTATTCTCAAAACAAAATTGTTCATTACCAAGCTAGTATAACCTCATTGTGTAAACGTTTAATATGCAGAAAAAAGAAAAATAAACTCACCTTTAATTGTGTCACTCTTAGTAATTATTTGGGATGTTTTTCCTGTAATCTTTTTTTTTTTTCTATTTTTACTGTCAGGTTTTCTAAGGCCTTTAATTCCTATGATATATTCTTACTTAAATACCAGAATCATTAAATAAAAGAATATGTAAAGTATGTAAAGCTACTAAAAGGTACTATAAATGGAATGACTTTTAAAATTTAATTTTCATTTTATATTGGAGTATAGTTGATTTATAACGTTGTGTCAGTTTCAGGTGCACAGCAAAGTGGTTCAGTTATACATATACACATATCCATTCTCTTTCAGATGCTTTTCCCACGTAGGTTATCACAGAATATCAAGTCGAGTTCCCTGTGCTATACGGTAGGCCCTTGTTGATTATCTATAAATGGAATGATTTTGATTGGAATTGTGTTGGGTCCCTAAGGTTCTCTCTCCACCTGGTATAGACAGACTTTTGAAAATGCTTTCCCCAAATCAATTAACATAGTTGGACTCATTTTAAAACCCAAACCCTGTGGGATCACGGATCATATTGGTGTTTCCACTCTAGGCCTCTTCCCCCTACACTGAACCAAGTGGGTCCTCAGTCAGTATGTCGACTCAATCCGAGCACCCAGGGTTGCGAGTCTGTACTGATGACTCGAGTCTGCATTGTTCCTTCTGAAGCACATTCAGTTCCGTTCTGTCATTCGGTCCTTTCACAGACATTCTGAGCCCGGGACTGCTGTGACCTTTTTCCAGAAGCGGAACCTGAGACTCAGGGAGCAAGACCTGAACACTCAATGAATGTTTAGGGGCCATGTTTTTGAACCCCGAGGCATAACCTTTACGAATGTTAGGGGTGTTCTCAACCAGCCCTGAGGTCCTCGTTCTTGGAATCTTTCCAGCAGAGGTGAGGTGAGGAGGCAGTAGGAGGTGTCCTGAACTCAATGGGAGGCTAGACCAGATTATCTCTAATGGGCCTTCATCCTCTGAAAGCCTGTAATTGTATGTTCTCACCCCTTCTAATCAGTGCCGGTGCGGGATGATAGGTGAGCACCGAATACTCAGCAAACAAGATGTTCTGCTCATAAAACTAGGACCCACGTGGACCAGTTTCAGAGGAAGATACTGCAACCTTATAGGAGATTGGAGTTTGTTTAGGTCTTTCCTCAGTGGCACAGTGGTAAAAAGTCCACCTGCAATGCAGGAGACTTGCAGGAAACACAGGTTCAATCCCTGGGTTGGGAAGGTTCCCTGGAGAAGGAAAAGGCGACCAACAACATTATTCTTGCCTGGAAAATCCCATGGACAAAAAAGCCTGTGGGCTATAGTCCATGGGGTTGCAGAGTCGGACACAACTGAGCATGCACACAGTGCAATGAAAAACAAGCACTCCTGGGGCTCCAAGGGCAAAGTCCACAACTTTTTATAACTTCTCTTGTTTCCTGCTCTCCTCTGCCATCCCCAAATGCTCAGGGCTTTCTCACCCTCCTACGCCATGAGTCCTGTCCCTGTCCCCATTCATACAGTCCTGTCTGCACCTCCACGAGCTTGTCCCCCAGTCCTGACCCATTTGACCAATCTCAACTTTTCCTTTCCTGTGAAGCTATCTGAAGGGTATGTCCTGTCTGATCTCCTTTCTCACGAGGCTTTGCATAGATTTTGCCCTTTCTACTCTTAGCAGTCAGGGAGAGGGGTGAGGACAGACAAAGCCACACGGGCAATTCTGAAATTGTTATAGGTTGGAGAAAGATGGGGCTTCCCTTGTGGCTCAGCAGTTAAAAAAAAAAAATCTGCCTGCAATACAGGAGATGCAGATTCGATCCCTGGGTCGGGAAGATCTCCTGGAGGAGGGCATGGCAACCCACTCCAGGATTACTGCCTGGATAATCCCATGGACAGAGGAGCCTGGCGGGTTACAGTCCACGGGGTCACAGTCGGACACGACTGAAGCAGCTGAGCATGCATGCAAGCAAGAGAAAGATAAAATCTGAAAATCCCCACACATTAAAAATTATGTGTCCTCACACAAAGGAAGGTATTGTCTCCGTGGTCTGTGTCCTGCAAGAACTGTCAAGTGCCCTTGAGTGCCTGTGGTACCCCAGAGCTGCCAATCTGCTGTCATTAGCACAGGAGAGACCTTCCAAACAGGCTGTCTCTGCAGTGATAATACCAATGGAAAGGAATTGAGGTGAGGTGTCCACATGGGTGAAATGGAAGTGGCTTTTCACCCTGAGGCTGGCCTTTGCAGCTCAAGGGATGGTAGCACTGATGAGACCTTGATGTGAGGAAGACAACCACGTGTGCAGAGAGGCTGCATCTGTATCCACAGGGACCGAGATGGAATCTAACTGCTCAGCTCCCGTAGTGGCGTGAGTGGGCTTTGAAAGTCTTCATTAATCGAGGCATTAAGGTAATGGAAAAATAATGACACACACAGGACTACTGCTATCACTATAATGTAGGAATTAAATCAGAACATCTTTTTTCCTCACCCCCCTCTGCGTAGTTCAGAGAAGGCTCTTTAAGCTCTCAGATGGAGGAATGTTTAAATACTTCTATGACTTTAGTTCATTATCTGTGCTGTACTGTGCTCAGTCACATCTGACTCTTTTTAACCCCGCTGGACTCTGCCAGGCTCCTCTGTCCATGGAATTTTCCAGGGAAGAATACTGGAGTGGGTTGCCATTTCCTTCTCCAAGGGATCTTCTTCTTGCATCTCTTGCGTTGGCAGGAGGATTCTTTACCACTGCGCCCTTTGGGAAGCCCCAGGTCATTATCTACCAAAGCTTAAGAATTTTCTACATGTGGCAAGATGGGTTAGCTTCCTTCTCTGCCCTGTTTCTGCCTACCTCCATCACCACTGACAGAGTGCCTGGGAGTCTTTGGCAAGATGAATAAAAAGATGGAAAACTTGTTTTGGTGGAGGTGGGGTGAAGCATAAAAGCACATTAGAATTAACCAGGTAGGTTCATCTGTTTTCTAAAAGCTCCCGTCTGAAAAGTCAAAAGGAGTCTAAGCTTCCCACAGCTAAGTGCCTGCCACCTCCTCTGCAGAATGGAGCCTTAGGTGATGCTCAAACCCTGAGAACTCAGCTTACAAATCTGGGATTGCAAATCTGTGATTTGCAACCAGGACACCTAGGTGAGAAAGGATGGCAGGTGATCACTGTGGTGAGACAAAGAAAGAGCCTGGAAAGAAAAGAAATGGCGAGGTGCTTGCCAGGTTGAAGTGACCGCACTGCCCTTCGGACACTGGGTGGCTAGTTAGCCAAATGTAAAGTGACAGGTAGCGCATGTACCCAGCGCCCCTTGTTGTTCAGTTGCTCAGTCGTGTCCAACTCTTTGCGACCCCATGGACTGCATACACCAGGCTTTCCTGTCCTTCACCTTCTCCCAGAGTTTGCTCAAACTCATGTCCATTGAGTCAGTGATGCCATCCAACCACCTCATCCTCTGCTGCCCTCTTCTCCTCCTGCCCTCAATCTTTCCCATCAGCAGGGTCTTTTCCAATGAGTTGGCTCTTTGCATCAGCCTAAATAGCATTATAACTAAGCATGTTACAAGTGCTCAAGTGAGTCAAGTTTTACTCCATCAAAATGTTAAACTAGGGAAGCAATGAAGGGGCAAGGGAGATGGGATTAATTTTTGTGTACACCACATTGTGCAGCTGTGGTATCTTAGTTCCCTGATCAAGGCTTGTATCCTCACCCCCTGCAGTGGAAATGCAGCCTTAACCACTGGACCACTAGGGAAATCCCAGGATTAATATTTTAACAATCACACTGTTGGTAGTGGTCCCTTTTTGCTCTTGTGAAAGACTCTGACTATGAAAGTGTTAGTCACTCAGTCATGTCTGACTCTTTGCGACCCCATGGACCCCACCAGGCTCCTCTGTCCACAGAATTCTCCAGGCAAGAATACTGGAATGGGTAGCCATTTCCTTCTCCAGGGGATCTTCCCGACCCAGGGATCGAACTTGGGTCTCCTGCACTGCAGGCAGATTCTTTACTGTCTGAGCCACAAGTCCAGCCCCAAATCTTTGATAACAGCTCTGTGTCTGCACAAATTGACTTCACTCTTGCAGGTTCAACTGTATCCTCCTCTGGGAAAGATATGTTTATGCCTTAACCTCTGGTACCTTTGAATCAGATTTATTTGAAAACAGAGTCTTTACAGATATACTCAAGATAAGATGAGATCATACAAGATTGAAGTTGGCCCTAAATCCAGACTGGTGTCCTTATAAGGAGAGGGAGATTTGGAATCAGGGACACACAGAGATAAAGGCCATGTGATGATGGAGGCAAAGATTGGAGTGATGCAAGCCAAGGATTGCTGGCCATCACCAAGAGCTATGAAGAGGCCAGGGAGGACCCTTCGCTGGAGGCTTCAGAGGGAGCACGGCCCTGCTGTCACCTTTATTTCAGACTTCTGGCCGCTCAGCTGTCAGAGAGTAAATTTTTGTTGCATTAAGCCAAGCAGTTGGTAGTGATTTGTGTCAGGACACTGACACATGACCTTAAGGAAGCTGCTTAACTTTTCTTGCCTCCTGTCTCAAGCCTGTATTAGGAGGGCTCCCTCTTCTCTACATCCTCATAGCTCCCTGTGTGAACTTGCCCCAAGTCACATGCAGCATTCAGCAGTCTTTCTGTTCTTATGTGTTCAGTTTCCTTTCTAGAATCAGTCAATAGTTCTCTGATTGATGGGCTAATCTATTGATCTCATTTATTTCTCTCTCGCTGTGAGCTTCCCAATACCAGGGACACAGTAGATGGTTGGTAAATATTTGGGGGTGTGTATAACTATTGATAGCAATGCATAAGAGTAGGTTGTCATGACAGTAACAGAACACACCCGGCTAATGACTGTTACAAGGAAGGTTAAACCAGGACATGGGGCTATTAATTAGCCTTGGGCAGAGGCTGAAATGAAGAGAGGAAAAAGAGGGCAGCAAACAGTGAGTTGTTGGGATGTGTATAGAGGTTGAAGACTCTAGAGACTTCTAGGCTGAAGACTCTAGAGGCTGATACAGAATGTCCTCTGTGATCACAGAGAAGCTGCCATGTGTTAGCAGCTTGGCCAGTTTTACCTCCACGAAGCCACACACTGGCAGGAGTCTTCATACACTATTCACCTCCCCAGCCTGCTCTAGCTCACCAACCCACTCATGGATCTCAGGAAAATGTCCTGTGGACACTGGTGATTAGAGCACCTTCATCTCAAGAGTAAATTTTTTCCAATTCTATCACATGTCAGTTTTGCTGAACACAGAACAATGAAAATATATGTTGGGAAGAAAATAGAAAGCTCTGGGATGAGCAGGGGGTCTAGTCAAGACTCTTGGATAGTATGAAACAGTCCAAGAAGGTAGAAAGTGGGTCCATCTTGAATAGGGCATATTATCTAGCTATTGTCTGTACAGGAAGATGTGTGTGTGTAGGAAATACAGAGGTTAAGGATGAGGTGCTGTGTCCCAAGCCTTCCTCCTTTAACTCTTGCATTGGTAGATGTGTTTCCTCATTTCATTTCATAACAGTAGGGAGAGAATTTATGCACAGAATATATTCTCTTAACCATGTTAATTCAACCTGGTTTCTTACAAAAAAAAAAAGTGTGTTTTGGTTCCTAGGATAAGAATATATTTGATCTTTGCCCCCAGTTCCTGGCACAGAGCTAAAATTTGAATTCCCTGAGTGTTAAGGGTGAGAGGAGAGTCTTCTCTTATTCATAACAAGAAACCTTACCCGAGGGCTTCCCAGGTGGTGCTAGTGATAAAGAACCCACCTACCAATGCAGGAGACATAAGAGACACAGGTTCGATCCCTGGGTGGGAAGAATCCCCTGGAGGAAGGGCATGGCAACCCACTCCAGTAGTCTTGCCTGGAGAATCCCATGGTCAGAGGAGCCTGGTGGGTACAGTCCAAAGGGTCACAAAGAATCAGACTCAACTGAAGCGACTTAGCACGCACACATGCATGCACACGCATGCAACCACCTGAGCTTAAAATAATGTGATTTTTTTTTTTTTGTCCAAGGTTTATTGAAAATACTACTGGCCTTTGCTCGGCTGCCAAGCCATGATTCTGTCCCAAACTCCAGAAAAGACCAGCTCTGGCAATCGAATGAGGCACAAAAAGCATTATTGAATGCAGAAATGGAGGACTTTTGGGTATTGCAATATGTTGTGTAATGGTGGGGGATGGTCAGTTTGTGTTCAAATATATTCATCTCCAGACTCTCTGGGATGATTGAAAGAGCTCAGTGGGGAGCTGAGTTGAGTCATACTCAGATTAGAATTCCCATTCTTGTCTCATGACCTCCTTCCATTTGATTGTGCCATCTTGGGACATTCTCCAAATTTTCTAAATCAATATTTTTTTAATTGCAAAATAGGGGTGATTCTCACCTCACAGAGATCTTAGGGAGATTTGATATAATAATATTATGTGATGATACAATGTTACGTACTGCAAACATGGGAGGTGCTCAACAGCCGGGACCGTTCTGTACAGCTGCACAGGTTGTACACTATGTAATGCCAAGGGTGCCACTTACACAGTTTCCACAACACCATTTGCTACAGCCTCGCCCCCTAATATTAGTTGCCTTCATCTCCTTTCCTCTAAATTAGTGTAAAGATAGAGTGAAAAGATTTTAGAGAAGAGGCAGGACAAGTTTATAACTAAACAACCAGAAGAGATGCATTAAAACAATAAGTGATATTCTTCTGATTTCTTTACTTGACTAAACAGAGTCCATTCATTCATCAGCCCAATGTTCAAATATCACTTACTAAGTGCTAGGCATGCTAGACCCACAATAGGGGCTTTGGATTCATTTCTGTAGAGTTTTTTTTTTTTCACACTTCCTCCCTGTATCTCACCACAGAATGAAAGCAGAAGCTATTTCCATCCAAGACCATGTTATTGGCTCCATGAGGGGTCTCTTCCCAAACTCAGTCTGCATCTCTTCCCTGATCTCACACCAAGCCCCCTACTGTGTGCCTGGCCTGTCAGTGCTCAGGGAACAGACCTTTGGTGCTTGATAATAAGAGAGATTTTGGGGTCACTGAAATATTTAGAGCTATAGAATCTGAGCGCCAGGAAAGTCTGCAGAATTCCACACAGCTTTGACTTTCCATCTGTCTCTTATGAGCCTGGCTATCTACACTTACTCATGTTTCTTCCTAAAGCTGTCAAGAGATGCTTACAGTCAGGACTTTACTTTTGGACATTAGCCAAATGTGTGAGAGCTGAAAATAAATAATATATTTTGGAAGAAGGCTTCTCTTCTCTAAGAGATAAAGTATGAAATTTCTACTTAGCCCTGCACTTTGGGCATGAAAAATATATAGGCAATAACTTTTCCTCCATTTTATACATGCTTTTCAAAATCAAATATATATTGCTTTCTCTTTGTCTCAAGTGCAACACACTTATAAGATCAATAATTCTTACCATTAATAATCAGACCTTTGGTTTTTCATTTCTACTAATTTTTTCAAAAATTTATTTTATTGAGATTTAGTTGATTTATAGAGCTTTCCAGGTGGTGCTAGTGGTAAAGAATCTGCGCCAAAGCAGAAGACTCAAGAGATGCAGGTTCAATCCCTGGGTCAGGAAGATCCCCTGGAGGAGGAAATGGCAACCCACTCCAGTATTCTTGCCTGGAGAATTCCATGGACAGAGGAGCCTGGCAGGCAGTTGATTTATAATATTGTGTTAATTTTTGCTGGAGAGCAAAGTGATTAAGATATATAAATATATATATATGTTCTTTTTCATATTCTTTTCCATTAGTGTTTATCACAGCATACCAACTATGGTTCCCTGTGCTAAAGAGTAGGACCTTGTTGTTTATCCATCCTATACATAATAGTTTGCATCTTCTAATCCCAAACTCCTAATCCATCCCTCTCCAAACCCCTCTTTGCCTTAGCAACCGCAAGTCTTGTCTTTATATCTGTGAGTCTATTTCTGCTTATCTATAATTTCATTTGTGTCACATTTTAGATTCCACATATAAACGATATCATACGGTATTTGTCTTTCTCTGCCTGACTTACTTCACTTCATACGATAATCTCCAGGTCCATCCATGTTGCTTCAAATGGCATTATTTCGTTCTTTTTTATGGTTGAGTAGTGTTCCTTGTATATACGTACCACTTCTTCTTTATCCATTCATCTGTCAATAGACATTTAGATCGTTTCCACTAATTTCTTTTTAACAATTTTACAATTCAATGAATTGCATCAATACATAGGGATGTAGAAAGACATCACTCAAACCCACCTGGAGCCTGGCAGGTAGTGCCACCATGCTCAGTCCTACCTAATAATTTATCAAAAACTCACGTGATGAAATATTATACAGCCATTAAGTAAGATGAAGTGGTATGCATGCATTTACTGCAGAAAAATATGTACAACACACTATTAAAAGTAGGCTATAAAACAGTATATAAAATAAAGTCTCACTTTAATTGTATATTGTTGTTTAGGATGTAAATAGCTAATATTTACTGAACACTTATTACGTACTAGGCACTAATTTAAGATTTTATTCATGTTATCTCATTTGATCCTCCTAAAATACTGTGAGGAAGATACTGTTTTTATCCCAATTATATAGGTGAGAAAATTGAATCAACATTTAAGTGAATTCTCCAGATCACAGAATCTGTAAGTGATGAGCTCTTACTCTGGACCCCTATGCTCTTAGCTACCAGGCTATATAGATATATAAACCTCCTGAAAGTTTAAGGCAAGATTAATAGCGGTTATTTCTTAAAATGGGTCATTTTCTTTTTTAAGCTTATCTGTTTTATATATGTGTGTGTATGTCTGCGTGTGACTATTAAGATATATAAATATATATATAATCCATATATATGGATAGAGAGAACATTATACATGTATATATATGTATTTATGAAGTGAATATCTTATACTGGAAAAATAATAACAATTAGGAAAAATAATACCATCTGAGAAAGGATGTTTAAACATCTTTATTTCTGTCTATTGAGTTCTAGATGCATTTCAGGGTCACTGTGTAGCAGTGTATTTCATCTGCCTGTAATCTTTTTAAATACTCCAAAGCCTAACTGTTTAGTTGCTTAATGAAAGAGATTCCCTTTGAGATTCTCTAACAAGCTAATAATGCCTTTCAAAAAGAGCTGAGTAACCAGTTAAGTGGAATTACAAAGGCATGACCATTTGCCGTTATAAGTCAATTTTGATATTTTCAGACTTTGTAATTGGCTATGCTTTTTCTGACTCTGGGGCAAACGAACATCTCACACTTCTCAGTTTGTCAGCACAAAAGAAAATCGTTGTAAAGCTTCATGTCCTGATATGTATTTCATTGTGAGAGGCTGGAAAACATACCCTTTCAAATGCTGAACAGACATTTTTACAAAAGGTCATGCTGACCATTGGAAAATTAGCTGGTGTATGTAACTCTATTCATCTTAGCAGTTCAATTAATCTTACAGTTTCAGGGTATGTGAGTGAGGTGGAAGGGAGCAAAATCAATATGATGCCTAGAGTGCAATCTCTGAATTTGAAGCGGCACTGGCTTCTGAAGATCAGAGGAAAATGACTCGTGAATGTACCAGCACTGTGGCTTTAAGGAATGTTATCATCATTGAGTCTGTCCATGGCCATTACCTAATAGCTAGTGAATCTCTGTGTGAGCTTAGGGCTTAGATCCAGGAGTCTGGCATCATCCTTGGGCAGAGTTCTCATTCTTTGGTCCATAACTTTAGCTCATCTATTGTTAAGGTTTATTGCCAGAGATATAGGACAACTGTATATTTTTAAGAGGATTTGGGGGCATGAAAATAAGGTTCTCAGGATTACTGCTCTTTGTCACAGCAATTGCCTTCTTAATGTTGGAGGAGATGTGGGTACCAGCTGGGGCCCCCAAGCAAGAAGCCTACCCAATAATAATAGTTGCATTTATACTTTCATCGTAGAAGTCATCACAGCCTGCCTGGTATTAGCTGTGCATAGTTGTGGATCACAGCTTTAATAACAGTAATAAGAGTGGCTATAATGATTTCCTGCTATGTGCCACATGCTAGTAAGCTCTTTACGTATGCTGCTTCATTAATTTCATCCCGTCACCTGATGATGCAGATTCTCCTTATTATCCCCATTTGTTCTTGAGAATGTGGGGGCTCTGACAGGCAAAGTCACTTGCCAAGGTTACCAAAGCTGCTGCAGAAGAGCAGAGTCGAGATGCATAACCATGTCTGCCCAAACCCAAAGCCCCGAATGGTCCATCTCTATGCCATGTTGTCTCTGCAGAGCACCCAGGTGCTGTATGCTGCAGCACAGCTAGTGGCAGGGGGTGATGTGGTGGGTGGGAGAAGAAGGGGTCATCATAGCAGCAAACCTGGGAAGTTTATTTCCAATTTATTGTCTCGTACGTCCAACTCCTACGGACCCAATACAGTTCTGGGGAGAAGTTAGGGGCTGACAGTTACTCTTAACCATAAGAGAAAAGTTCTGCTGCCCTCTGTAGGAGAGGAACAGCAAAATAGGGAGACAGATTAAGATGTGTGTGTGTGTGCGAAGTTGCTTCAGTCGTGTCTGACTCTTTGCAAACCCTATGGACTGTAGCCTGCCAGGCTCCTCTGTCCATGGGATTCTTCAAGCAAGAATACTGGAGTGGGTTGCCATTTCCTTCTCCAGGGGAGAAGGATCTTCCCGACCCAGGAATCGAACCTGCGTCTCCTACACCTTCTGCATTGGAAGGTGGGTTCTTTACCACTAGAGCCCCCTTGGTTAAGACACCCTGTTGTTTAGTTGCTAAATTGTGTCATCATGTCCAACTCTTCTGTGACCCCATAGACTGTCGCTCATCAATCTCCTCTATCCATGGGATTTCCCTGGCAAGGATACTGGAGTGGGTTGCCATTTCCTTCTCCAGGGGATCTTTCCGGCCCAGGGATCAAACCCACATCTCCTGCATTGACAGGTGTATTCTTTATCACTGAGCCCCCAGGGAAGTCCAAGACACCGTGTGCCTGCATTAAAATGCAACTATCAAATGTGATGATCTTGAGCAATTGTTTAGCAATATGACCATCAACAACCATGAAGAGCCAAGATTTTTCTCCCTTTGTAAATTAACAAGTCTCCATCATTTAATGGTTCTTGGCAGAAGATACATACCCCTGGGTCAGAGACAAGGGACTTCATTACTCACAGCAATAGCAATAGCCAGAATATTAGGATTTGTTTTCCTGCCAACTTCCTGAGCCCTGAGTCCCAAAGGGTGACATAAAGGGCAGAGGTGACGGCTGCACTGCCATCAACGGTGGGCTGCATTTTCCGAGGAGAATTCTGAGCTTAGGAAACCCCTGCTCTTTGCTCCAGGGAGAGAAATCATCTCTGTCCTCCAAGGTTGTAAGCAAACCTGATCTTTGCTCTGAGGAGAGACACCATCTCTGTCCTCCAAGGTTGTTTGATGTATAAATGTCCTTGAACGTATTATCTGGGACAAAAGAAGAAAGTGCCTCTGTTCCCAAGATGAGCAGAAATGTGAGAGATTCATGGGGAATTATTTCCCAGCGATGAAAACACTGACAATATGTTGTTTAGGAGGAAGTCAGAGAGCAGTGTAACCTCATTTTTGTAAAATGTTTAAATTTATGTATATAGATATGCAGAAAAGTATGGAAGAAAATTCATCCAGATGTCAATGGAAGGCTTTTTTGGTTGTTATTTTTTGTTAGTTATAAATTCAAATTTTTCTAGTGAACATAGATTACTTGTGAAATAAAAATATTTAAATTTTAAAAGGTGGCTCTGAAATGTCAATATAATAACTGAGGGAGCCCCTAGCCTGTCCTACTCATTTCCATTTGGGCGTATAAAACACAGTGTCTAATCATGTCTTAGGGGAGATAAGTACACCCTTAATATTTTTACAAAAGACCTGCCTGTTGACAGCATAGCTGGGGAGTTGCTGACAAGAGCATACCTCCTCAAACAATGCAAATCACGTCCACATCAGAGCTGCCTGCGAATTCTTGTTTTCTGCGATGCCACGTTACTTTCTACCTGCCTGAGAGAGTAGCAAGTATAATATCAGTGTATTAAAGGGCTTTCTCTCCTTTACCCATTTTTGCCACATAAGGCGGAAATGTTTAAAATCTTTCTCATATTTGCATTGGCTTCATGAATCTAAATAGATTTCTCCAAAGTAAGCTTTCCTTTTCCTGCATCCATTTGCTCTATATGATTGTAGTATTGTGAATTGCTTTATAGTAACCATTACGGTTTTCCACAATTTTTATGCTTATTCCACACTGCAAACTTTGGTTTGGTTTAATAGTTTGGACACACACATACACACATACATGTACATACTCAGAGTTTCTCGTATTTAAACAGGAGTAATAATTATCTTACAAAGAATGGGTAGGATAGGGAAAAAAGAGATAAAATTCTCTGGCACAATGTCTGGCACATAATTGTTACACGATTCCAAATTTTCTACAGCAACTAAATAGTATTTCATAATTGATAGAAAATAAATGCAAACTTTTATTTTAAAATTTCTTCAATTATTTCACATTTGACAATTCAATTAATGGGTCTGTGTGTGTGTGTCCCAAGTGTTGCTGTTCAGTTACTCAGCTGTATCCAACTTTGTGACCCCGTGGACTGCAGCACACCGGGCTTCCCTGTTCTTCACTATCTCCCAGAGTTTGCTCAAACTCATGTCCAATGTACATATGTATATACACACACACGTATTTTGTTTGAATGCATAAAAAGTATATTTTCTAGTAGCTGCATTTAAGAGCTATCAAACTCTTTATCTCAAGAAAAGAGATCACCTTTTAATAAGCATTTCAGCTTATGATGGGAACCTGCATAAACTGATCACTCATTTTTTAAACTGATTTCCTGGGATCAACCAGCACTTAAGTAATTTACTCCATCACAGAGGAGCATCAGGAGAGACAGTGTGTTTATCATTTTCCTGGGGCTCTCTCACAGTTTTGTTAAGATATTTGGTGGCAAATATCAGAAACTGACTTTGAATTAGCTCAAGTACAGGGTGGGATTTACTTGAAGACACTGAGGTAGTAACCTCTGAAATCAAAGAAAAGGTCAGGCGACACAGAGGTCAGGAGGGAGGAGTAAAGGAGGACTCTCTCAAACCCCAGTTCGTGGGCTTTCCTGCTGGAGCCTTGTTGTTCCCATCACTCAGCTATATTTTCCCATGTGCACTGTTTCTCAGTTTCAGTTCTTGAGAGAGAGGAGCTGAGTGGTCCAGCTTGGGTCAGGTGTTCATGCCTACTCCATCGTCTATGACCAGGAAAGCAGGGTCTCATCATAGAACCATGGCTGCTGGAGGTCCCAGTGTGTGTATGTGTGTGTGTGTGTGTGTGTGTGTGTGTTTGTGTACGTGTGCCTAGGTGTGAGTAATCAGGGTGCTGTGATGCAGGTGGTGGTTCTCAGGGATCTGTGACTGGACTGACATCCCCAAATGTCTTCTCCACACACACAGTTTTTGCTCTAGAGGGGTAGAAACTTCCCTTCCTCCTATAATTTAATAATATTGTTCCCAGGTTACCTCCCCTCTCTGGATCTGGGTATCCTAAGATGGAAGTTGCATAGGTGATACCTAAGCACCCTTTGAGCTTTAACACAATAGTTCACCCAGCACCTGGGGAGTCTGTCTCAATGGAAAATTCAGCTGTTCAGGGTGGGTGACAGGTTCCACTTGGAAATACCTACTGCCTTTTGTAAAGGGATGACCAAGAATGAATCATGTTTCAAATAGATAGTCTTTTAAAAGAATAATCTTTAAATTGCTCCCATGTCCTGGATATTTTAACTAGTGCTGCAGTGCACACTGGGTCGCATGTGATTTTTTGAATTATGGTTTTCTCAGGGTATATGCCCAATAGTGGGATTGCTGGGTCAGATAGCTAGTGGAAGCTCCTGTATAGCACAGGGAGCTCTGCTCAGTGCTCTGTGATGACCTAGAGGGTGAGATGGGGGTGGAGAGGGAGGGAGGTTCAAAAGGGAGGAGACAGGTGTATACGTATGGCTGATTCACTTCGTTGTACAGTGCAAACTAATACAACATTGTAAAGCAACCATACTCCAATTAAAGAAAATAATAGAACTTCCCTGGTGGTACAGTGGATAAAAATCTGCCTGCCAATGCAGGGGACACACGTTCGATCCCTGGTTTGAGAAGATTTCACCTGCCATGGAGCAACTAAGCCCATGCACCACAACTACTGAAGCCCTCGCACCCTAGTGCCAGCGTGCCACGACAAGAAAAGCCACTACCATGAGGAGCCCATGCACCACAGCAAAGAGTAGCCCCTGCTTGCCGCAACTGGAGACAGCCTACGTGCAGCAATGAAGATTCAGCACAACCAAAATTAAAGTTAATTAATTAAAAAATGATGGCAAAAGAATAATCTGCTGTAGTACGCCTGTGATTGCCTGCATGCCTGTACCAGGTCATCTTTGCTGTAGTCCACTCCTTGCAATTAATTAACCCCCACCTGCAATGGGCTGGAAGGAGATGAATGAGACTTAGCCACTGGCCGGGAGTCAGGGACCCAGGTACTGATCCTGTGTCTGCCTTTACTACCGATGGAGACTTGAATACATAGTATCAACTGTCAGGACTCTGATTTCCTCATCTTTAAACTGAGATGCAAATCCCAATCTTTTCAAGGAGCTGGGAGAAGGCAGATGGAATAATACATGTGGACATACTTTGGACATCGCAAAGTTCTATGTAAATGCTAAATATATTCTCCATTTTTAAATCTGCCTACCTTGCCTCTTGGGTGTGTTAAACCACATGCATCTGTGCTTCTAATCAACTAGAGACCCCACTTTCTCTGGGCCATGTGGCAGAGGAACAAAATCTGTGGTTATTTTCTTTGAACTACTCTTTCATTTTAGAAACTGCGACATCTTCAGAGAAAATAAATATTCTGTAATATTCACAGCTGTACCCCTATGAGAGTAATTAAGAGAATCTCAGAGGCAAAGTTATATATAAAATACCCCCAGGAGAGTCATTTTTTCACTGAACTATTCCATAAAGATGAGAATCACTCCTCACACTCCCACCTGCCCCAGTCTCATTCCCGTAGACACAAAATACTTGTAGTATTATTGAGGTTACTTGTATTTTGCTACAAATATGAATATTACTTAGTTTTCTAGGCCCTTAAGATTAAATATTTACACACGTAGGGTCAACCTTTCTGATGGCTCAGTGGGGAAAGAATCTGCCTGCAATGCAGAAGACACAGGAGACATGAATTCCATCCCTAGGTCAGGAAGATTCCCCGGGAGAAATAAATGGAAACCCACTCCAGTGTTCTTGCCTGGAAAATCCTATTGTCAGAGGAGCCTGGTGGGCTACAGTCCATGGGGTCCAAAAGAGTGGGACACAACTTAGCAACTGAGTGTGCACATGTATAGGGTCACCACAAATAATTAAATATCATTCAGAAAAGGTAAATAATTTGTTTTCCTGCAAAAAGTAGCTTTAAACCTATAAAAGAAATTTCCCAGTCCATGGGGTTGCAAAGAGCAGGACATGACTGAGAGACTGAACAACAACTCTGAAGAGAGTTCATACCTCTTGACTCTCAGAGGAAATTAAAATTTCTGACCATGGACTTGAAGTACATCCTTGGGTGATGAACCCATCTGTCCTGGACCAGCCCATCTCATAGGGAGTGTGAATGATCATGCAAATTGTTTCACAAGCCTCATTGTCTGGCAGCTGAAATTCCAAAGACGAGATCACTGGCATCATCAACAGCTACAGAGGGGTTAAGGAGGATTAGAAAGGGCATTTGTGGGACTTCCCCGGTGGTCCAGTGGTTAAGAATCCACCTTGCAATGCAGAGAACACAGGTTCGATCCCTGATCAGAGAACTAAGATTCCACATGTGGTGGAGCAACCAAGCCTGCACACCACAACCACTGAGACCCAGGGGCTCTGGAGCCCGTGAGTCACAACCAGAGAGTCCCTGAGTCGAAACAGAAGATCCTGTGTGCCCCAACTAAGGCCCAACACAGACCAATAAATAAAATAATTAAAAATATAAAAGATATATCGTTTTTAAAAAAGGCATTTGTTTGTAGAGGAGGTGGCCATTGGTGCTTTCAGTGACACCAGTACACGTTGGCTGAATAACAGGACACAGAAGCCAGAACGCAAGGACTTAAGGCTGGTTGGGTTGTTGAGGAAATGGAGGCAGAGGTACCCACTTGCTTGATAGATACATTAGCAATGAAAGGAAGGAGAATAATACAAGAAGGCCTCAAGGGAGGTGAGGTATTTATTTTCTTAGTTACTTAGAGCCAAAACATGCCCATGTTTCAAGGTCAAGGAGACGGAGCTAATGAGATCCACCAGCTGTAAGCTGTGTGATCTTGGACAAGTTACCTGACTTTTCTGAGCCTAAAAATCTGCTTCCATAAAGTAGGAATAAAGATATTGCACATTGATAACAATATATTTTATTGGTAATGAGATACTTCGTGAATGCTTAGCTTTACATTGTATATGGCACCCTTTAGTGAAGTGAAGTCGCTCAGTCGTGTCCAACTCTTTGCAACCCCATGGACTGTAGCCCACCACGCTCCTCCTTCCATGGAATTCTCCAGGCAAGAATACTGGAGTGGGTTGCCATTTCCTTCTCCAGGGGCTCTTTCCGACCCAGGGATTGAACCCGGGTCTCCCGCACTGTAGGCAGACTTTAAGTGATTGACAAATAAGGTGATGATAGAAAGGATGCTCTACTACCAGATGGAAAAGGGATGGACGGTTGTGTACACAAAAAGATGCTCTCCTGGCAAAGAAGGGGGGAGGAGGGCAGCCTTCCGAGGGACATTCCTCATTTCCTTAACAAAGGACACATGGTTTTCTTTGAAACAGTAGCAAAAAGGGGGGTAGTTGGAAGAGAGAAAAAGTTTCAGGATTGCCAATGTGAAGCACATACTAAGACTCCGCAAGAGGTGAACAAGTTTATAGAGTAGCCACGAGAGTCCATTCGAATCAGAAAGGAAGTCCGGGTCAGAAGTGCAGGTGAGGGCTGAGAGGAAGTGCAAGGGAGAGAGGAGAACGGAGTGGAGGTGAGGACAGTCTGTCTTTCCTTTTCTTGTCTTTTCTTTTTCTTCTTCCCTCCTTCTCCCTTCCTCCATCTCCAACCCTTCCTTCCTTCTTTCCTTCTACTTTAAGGGGTAATAGATCATAGAATTATTAATTGTTCCTTCTGTATTTTCTATCATCTTGTGAATCTTAAAGGATGGATATCCAATTTGTAGGTTCTTGTGGATATACTGATCTCTTTGGAAGAAGGAGCTGTAAAAGGGAAATAATAGCAAAATTAATGTCAAAAGTTTATAGTATCAACATTATAATATGCAGCCTGAAAATGGATCCCAGAGCCGGAGAAGCTTAGGTATCACAAAGAAAAATGTAAGCTAAATTGGAAATCTCTCCCAGACTGGTATCTTCACGCACTGTTTACTCTGTTCCAGGGGTTTTCCTTGTGATTAGGTTATTAAAATGCAATAACTCTCCCTTTTCAGACTACTGAGGCAATATTTTTTTTTCTCATGCAAAACATAGAGATAAAGTTAGAATTAAAAGTTAGAATTAAAAACATGACTTCACATATAATCTAAAATACCTTCAAATGAGTATACCAATTTATTGAAGAAATGTTTTAGTGAGAACTGGCTATATGCTAGGTATTGTGCATTTAATGGGGAGATAAGTCTCACGGTTCCTATGATCATGGGCGTTCATCATCTTTAGGAGAAATTCCAGTTCTGGACAACATGGCAAATTAACAAAAGTCAAACCTTACTCTACCAGGGCTTCCCTAGTAGCTCAGCTGGTAAAGAATCTGCCTGCAATGCAGGACACCTACCCACTCCAGTATTCTTGGGCTTCCCTGGTGGCTCAGGGTAAAGAATCCACCTGCAATGTGAGAGACCTAGATTCAATCCCTGGGTTGGGAAGATCCCCTGGAGAAGGGAAAGGCTACCCACTCCAGTATTCTGGCCTGGAGAATTCCATGGACTGTATATTGTCCATGGGGTCGCAAAGAGTCAAACACGACCGAGTGACTTTCACTTTCAAACCCTACTGTGGACACATTAAGGAAAAAAGCAAAAGATATGTGGATGGGTCCTAGCACTTAACATCAAAACTGTGAAAACCTATAGGAACACAGAAGGTGGATAAGTCCTTGTGTGGAAGGAAAGTGAGAGCCCAGATCAGGAGGAGCCCAGGGAGGCAGGTAGGAGGTGAGTTTGGCAGGGCTGGCGGAGTGTGCCTTTTTCATCTCCCACCTTGACCTCAGGAGACTACTGGCACTTGTTCCTTTAGTGGCAAATCAGCTCCTCAGCTCAGCACTCATCAGAGGTCGCTGGGCGACATTGGGGAGAGCCAGAGCCCCTCTGTGGTGATAACAAACATGCAGAGGCTGGCCATCCCCTGAATATTTCCTCCTCCAATCCGCCAATGTCAAAGCCAAAAGGGATAATCTTTGGGAATAAGCAGTTCCCCAGGTTGTCTGAGGGTGGGAGTCCTTGGGGAGTATGAGGGTGGGGCGGGGTAGGAGGGAAGGGGACAAGCGCATTGGGACTGGCTGATTCCTATTGGCAGAATCTGCCAGAATCTGTCCAGAAACATTCCCTACTTCACTGCAATATGCTTGACTTTCTATCTGGTACACATTACATCAACTGAACTTCCCTAGGCAACACGCATAGCCAGAGAGAAATAACAAGACTTCTGCAGAGTACACGTACCCTGAAAGGCTATGTACTGAAAACCTCTACTGGAGAATTTTAAATCAGTCTGACAAATATCATCTAAAAAAAAAGGGAGGAGAGAGATTTGAAACACAGAGTAAGAAGATGAAGCTGTGAATAAGAAGAGATGGGAGATCCGGAGCATGAAAAATGGAAGTGTAGAAATGAAAAGCCTAATAAATGAGTAAGAGAGCTGAATGGATGCATCCAAAGGAGAAAGACTGATTCAGGAGAGAGAAATGAGGTGTGGGAAGAATGGGTGAGGAAAGGAATTAACACATTTTATTTCTGTGTCGATTTGCAATGACTTCCTATTACTTCTCCCTTACAAAGTAAAAAGCATAGCCATGAGAACCAAAACAAAGACCTCGGATGAGACCAAGAAGACAGGATGAGACAGAATGAGATGGATGAAAGTGTGTGAATGCTCTTCTAAGGGAAAAGACATCAATAATAATCATACAGATAGCAGGTAAAATCTAATTAATAAATTATATAATAAAAACCATGCATTTTGGTAAGGGGAGGGGAGAAGGGATGAAGAGTGAAGTGGGAGGGGCTGTTCCCTTATTAATCTTTGGGGTAAAAAATACACTCTCAAGTACATATAAAACATGTAAATCATTCAGAATGTGTCCCTTTGGATCAAATAAACCTCCTCTTGGACCTAATTTCTGAAATCTGTGTTCAGTTTAAGGTCTTATTTCCAATGACTCCTTCTCAGAATCTGACCCTTCCATACTCAAGTCACACTTCAGGAATAGCTGAATGCAAATTATAGAGACATTCTTGGGATATTGTTTCCACTATTTTTTCCAAATCCTCTCTTGGATCATTAGATTTTGGATTACAAACCCTCCTGGGGAAGTTTCCATGTCATTGGTTCATTGACCAAGCTCATGAACCATGAGCCTGGTTCATTGACCAAGAGGACGATTCATAACAAGAGTGGTACAAGCGCCACTCTGCAGGATCACTTCCTCCCATCTCTCCAGTTACTGGGCCTTTTCTCCACAATGGCTTTTATCCCAGCGTTTCATCTGAATTCAGTTCATCGGTCTTCCTCTAACTAGCTGAAAGGGTCTCATTATCAGCCCATGCCTGGTCAATTATCGGATTACCTCCAGTATCAATCAACAAAGCATCTCCTCTGATTTAATTTGTAGGCTCACAGCACCAAGACAGCATGGGGTGCTTTGCTGTCAGAGATTTATTAGGGAGAGAGAATTTATTGCCCTGTCAGTGATATTTCCTTCATCCTTATCAGCTTCTCATTAGAGTTGGTTAAACTGCCATTGTATGCACACTATAGACTGATCTTCCACTGGAATGGTGTTTTGTACTCTGGGGGACTCAGTGATATCATCAGCTTTCAAGGAATAACTTTAGGAATCACATGGGAGAACACTGACTATAACAGACTGGGGAAGGGTGATGGGAGGCTTGGAATCTCCTTTATGCTTTGGGGTAACTGAACTTCATGACTGATGTTTCGAACGATAAAATTAGACCTTGAATTAATGTTTTCTCTACAAAAGTGATGTCAAATTTCTGGACTCTTTTTTTTTTTTTTTTTTATGGAGTCAGTAATTGGGCACAGTTGAATCTTTAAAAGGACAAGGTTTTTAAACAAACTGTGTTTCTTCATTTGGTTACATTTCTTTTCAACTCAAGGTTATAAGAACTCTATGTGTTCAGCTTTTACTGAGCACCTATTATATTCAGGGTTTATGCTAGGTATTAGGGATATTGTTGCAGTGAAAAAGAAAAAAAGAGGAATGAGTATTTCTTTTTCCCTTTCCTGAGAACAAAGAATATAAAGAGAGCAGTGAGCAGGCCTGTACATTTCTAGTTTTTTTACTTTAACTGCTCCTAACTCTGAAGGTCTGTAACTAAGTTTGCTTTTCTGCCCCCTAACTCTGCAGGAGCTATACTTTGCACCTATTTTCCTTTGATTCTATGCTAAATACATCCCCTATCTGGTGTTTACCCTTACAACACCCTTCCTCTTGTAGTTACATATCAGAAGGGAGACTGCAGAGCCACCAAAACCCCAGACTCAATTAGTGGGTTACAGTTGCCAGTTTATTACTGTCTTTGAAACAAGGCAAGAGGAAGAAATCAAGATGCTATCACCTTTGTTCCTCATCACTGACTCCTGACTGCGAGCCCTTGCCTTATATAAGCCCCTAGACTCCTCATGGAGCAGGAGTGGGGTAGGGTGTGTGCACAGTTCTTGAGGCATTCATCTACTGTTTACCCCTCTCTGCTGGCTGGCTGGCTGAGAATAAAAGCCATCTTTCTATTTCCTCCAAAATCTGTCTCCGTATTTTTCATTCAGGTTTAGTGGGCAGAGAAGACAAAGATTTTGGCCAGCAACAATACTAGGCAAAGTATCTTGATTTGTCTGAAAATAGGAGAGTAATAGAATTCTATGAAGCTCTTCTGGGACTCTCCAGGTGGCTCCGTGGTAAAGAATCTGCCTGCCAATGTAGGAGATGAGGGAGACAGGACTTTGATCCCTGGGTTGGCAAGAGCCCCTGGAGGAGGAAATGGCTGTCCACTCCAGTATTCTTGCCTTGGCAATCCCATAGCCAGAGGAGTCTGGAGGGCTACAGTCTATGGAGTTGCAAAGAGTCAGTCATGACTGAGCAACTGGGCAAGCACGCACGCACGCACCACAAAGTTCTAATAGATAAGATCTTTGATTCTGACTGTGCTCTGAAAAGAATCAAATAAAAGCTGTACTTTCTCTTAGAAAAATTTCCTGAACAGATATAGTGCTGAATTTCTCAGGATATGCTCTTTGCTTATTTTCCCTCATCTCAACTAGGGAATACCAGTGGATGTTTAATTCAGACCCTGAATAGAATATATTATTTGAATTCTCTTCTTTTCAGCAGAGGTACAGGAAGCAAACCAGCCAAACCCATGAAAGAAACTACAGTTGACCCTTGAATAACGTGGGGGTTAGGGGCGCTCATCCTCCATGCTGTAGAAAATCTGCTTATAACTTAGGTTGGTCTCTTAATATTTGTGTTTCTGTCTGACAAGATTCAACCAGCTCAGGATCATGTAATACTGTAGTATTTCTTATTGAAAAAAAATCTGAGTATAAGTGGACTCGTGTAGTTCAAACCCGTGTTGTTGAAGGGTCAACTGTATATTACTATTTTAGGTATTCACTTTTCAGTTTTTTTGTTATGAATCTATCTCTGTATTAACAAGTTTAGATGGAAAAACACCTATATAATAGCTATTAAATTGCCCTTCTGTCTTTCCAAATTGGATAAGTGATACTTTGACTAAAAAATAATCCTCTGGGACTTCCCTGATGGTCCAGTGGCTGAGACTCCATGCTTCCAATTTAGGGAGCCTGGGTTCGATCCCTGGTCACCTAACTAGATCCCACATGCCACAACCTGACACAGCCGAGTAAGTAAATTAAATAGATTAAAAAATAATAATCCTCTGAGGCAGAGAGGAGGGAAGGGGAAGGGGGAGTTAAATTCTAAGAGCAATGTAACAAAGGTCACATTTCTAGGCGTGAGGCAAATTCCAGCGACTAGCTCCCTGTTTGCAAGTAAAGTACATTATTGCAAGGTCCTGCAGTTAGAATTTTACATGTCTTTACATGCTGGTACATCTGCTTTAGAAAAGAGTTTAGCATTCCTTTTAGATTTGAAGATACACCTATTGAATGATCCAGAAAGTTTATCAGCAGACAAATACCCTGGAGAAACTTCTACACAAGTATTCCAATGTACAGGAGCAAAACAAGCTTAGCAGCAAACTGTAAACAACTCAAATGTCCATCAGCTCATGGATAGTAGAATGGATACATCAAGTCGTGGTTACATAATGTCCTACTGCAGTAATCAGAAGAATAGATTTCAATTATAACACCTGCATAAATGAAGTTCACAAGCATCAGAGGTGGTTTTATAACAGTGGATTTATACAATAGTGAAGAAGAGCAGACTGTCACGAGGGCTTCCCTGGTAACTCAGTGGTAAAGAATGTACCTGTCAGTGCAGGAGACACAGATTTGATCCCTGGGTGGGGAAGAGCCCCTGGAGAAGGAAATGGCAATCCACTCCAGTATTCTCGCCTGGACAATCCCACGGACAGAGGAGCCAGGTGAGCTACAGTCCTTGAGGTCGCACAGAGTCGGACACAATTGAGCACTCACGCATGCACGCAGGCTCTGAGGAAGTGATAACTTTGCTTAAAGTCTCTGAACAGATAAGGGGTCAAAATGAAACTAAAACCGCAGCAACCAAAACAGCAATTATGTAATGAGTGCCTTCTATGCCCAGACATTGTGCTAGGCACTTGAGATACATCAGTAAGCAAAATAGATAATGCATAATATTGGTGAAAAGAGAAACTTTTGTATTAAAATATTGGAATTTATAGGTTTAGGATCACATATATACAATGCATTTGTTAAGAGATCTTCTAGATACCATTATAGGTTAAGAAATAAATATATATAATGCATTTGATAAGAGATTTTCTAGATCTCATTTGTTTCTATTCAGACAACAAACGTAGAGAAACTGTAGAGAAATTAAGGTGATAAGTCGTGTAGGGCAAGGAGGGTCAGAAGTCTGGAAGGTGGAGGCAGGTTTCAATTAGGGTGGTCAGCGTGAGTCTCACGAAGAAGGTGACAGTGGGGCAAAATCTTGAACATCTAAAGAAAGCGTGTTCCTGGCAGAGGGACACGAGGTGCATAGGGCCAAAGGCAGTACCGGTGCTGCTGTGTTCAATGGAGGGGCAAAGCCAAGGGGCTGGAGCAAAGCGAGTGGGGGAGAAAGCAAGAGATGAAGTCGGAGAAGTCACAGAGAGGTGATGATCACATAAGGGCTTATGTCTCAGGCCTCCGACTCCAAGTCCAGAGTTATTTTGGCCATTTACCCTAGAAGAAATCAGAAGGAGCGCTAGGGATCAAGAAACACTCATTACAGTTAAAGATGAAGTCCACATGAGAAAGTCTGGATACCATTTAGATTCTAATTATTTCCATATTCCATCAGGTTAAAGCAACTTACACAGGAGACACAGGTTCGATCCCTGGGTCAGGAAGATCCCCTGGAGAAGGGCATGGCAATCCACTCCAGTATTCTTACCTGGAGAATCCCATGGACAGAGGAGCCTGGCGGGCTACAGTCCATAGTGTCGCAAAGAGTCAGACACGAATGAAGCGACTGAGCACATAAAGCAACTTATGCATTGTGGGTAAAGCACCAGTACTTCAGGGTAACTTTTAATGAGCTTGACCTAGAGTCAGCCTGTATTTTCTCCTATAGTGAACATTTGGTTTAAATCTTAAGGGAAAAGTAGAAAATACTTTGAAGTTTCTCTGCTAGTCATTAAACTACCTTATTGGGTCCTTCAGTTTTCTTCTCTGGACATTACTGGTTTGAATCAGTTCCTCCCTATGTTGCAGAGGAGAGGGAGGCATCCTTTGGCTGGAGCCAGAATTTGGGATGGCCATAACCTTTGCTTCAATTTCATTTCCCCACGGAAAGAATTTGTAGACACAAAACTTGCATTATCATGGTGATCACCAATTGGCAGTAAGATTCTAGCTCTTAATGAAAAGCTGGAATAAAACAACATGCGTGTGTCCGTTGGAGAGGAAGGCTTTTATGCACAGGCCCCAGAGGGAAAGACAAATGTAAACTCTCTCAGAGCAATACCAGGGGAGAGTGGGAGCCTCCCAGCTGTAATAAGTTTTACTTTGCTGCCGAGAAGCCCCAGTCCAGCCACCGCACAGGAAGTCTTTAAATAAGCATTTTCACAGAAGGCACATGAAGCGGTCACCCTGAGTATTGACTTGGAGGTTTATGACAGTCTTAATGGCCAGTCACAGCACACAAACTCCAAGTTACTCTGCTGGAAAGGGAAATTTATAGGACAAGACACAAGCAGGATGGGGATAGTTTTGTAAACCTTACTTTCAAGTATAAATAATCGATAAACTTCATCCTGTTCAAAAGTATAATCTTAACTTCTGCAGGCATGGACTTTGAGGTCAGACATGAGTTCAAATCCCAGCTCCATATTTATTGGTAAAGAAGTCAGAATAGTGGTGACCTCTAAGAGGCGAATGACCCAGAAGGACCACAGGCACCTTTCTGGGAGTGATGGGAAGGTTCTATCCGGGTCATTGTTGCAGGAATTCCCACATATGTTTAAAGTCATTGAGTTGTACGCTTGAGAATCGCGTAACTTACTTTACAGAAGTTGTATCTCGATTAAAAGGAAAAAAAGGAGAGGAGGAGGTAGAGGAAAGAAGTGGAATGACCTTCCCAGAGCTCAAAGTGTTCAGGTAGAATATAGATCACTATTAGGAACACTATAAAGGTCTCTTTACTTCAGGAATTAAGATTCAAAGATCCACATTGGGTTTCTCACCTTGGTAAACATACAGAGAACATTCAGACAGGAGCAGTGCTTCAGGAAGAATGGAGTAATGCTGGCTATTTCGTAAGGCAGAACTCGAGAGAGATTGACTGAGCAGGAGGAGGTCTCTGCAATGGTCTAGAGATTTCTGTAAGAGTCTTGAACAGGGTTTCTTAGTCTCAGCTCTATTGCCATTTTGGACCAAAAAATTCTTTGCTGTGTGGGGTTGACTGTACATTGTGTGATATTTAACAGTCTCACTGACCTCCATCCACTAAATGACAGTATCACCTCTGCAGTCAAAAGAGTAAAAAATGTCCCCAAACATTTCCAGTGGGGCAGTTGAGGAGGAGCACACCAGAATCCCCAGGAGGGTCTTTAAAACTAAAGATGCTCTTCCTCCAAGTTGGATGCCAAGGTCAACCAATTTGATTCTCAATCTCTTTCTCTATGATCTAACTTTAGCCAATTAGATATAACTGAAAGGCTTTCTACAAAGTGCTTTCCTTTTTTCACTGAAATATAAACACGATGGCTGGAGCTTCAGCAGCCATCCGGCAACCATGAAATTGAAGTCAAGAGAATACTAGATACTTTGGTGATCACACGTGAGTGACTGGATCCAGTGCCAGGTAGCATCCATCTGCAGCCTTTGAAAAATGTAAAAAAAAATGAGCAAATAAACCTGTTCTGGTTTAATCACTCTGGTCAGGATTTTTGTTACAATTTTTATAGTCAAAAGCATTTGTGATTAACATAGCTTTTTCTAGTGTTTCCTATGTCCTTCTCTATTTTCACCATGAGGATCACTGAAGTGATCCACAGTTACAGTTAAGAATGTGTTGTATGTCTCAGGAATGGCAAAAAGCTTGGTCTAGTTTGGATTCTCCTAGCCCTAGCTGCAATTAGAATCTCCTTGGAAGTTAATACTAATGATGATGATGATGCCTGGGTCTCACCCCAGACAAATTAACTCAGTCCATGTGGGTGAGAGTCCATTTCCATTGTGCTTAGTGCATCTACTAGCTACATCCTTCTCTCCAGATGTATGGAGGGTCCAAGTGGGGTGAAGATACAGTCTTATGAAAAGCTGAAGTACATTTCCCATGTCCCCAGCCCCAATAGGCAATATGATTCCCTGGCTGGTCTATGCTCTCCTTCTCAGCTGCTACAGCCCCCATCTTCTTTCCCTTGTTGCACTGACTGCATTCTCCCTAGTGTCAGGGTAACATTCTCCCATGTGTCTGCTCCAGGAGTGTCTCTTTACTTCATTCACCACTACTCCCTGGCACACAGAACATAGCATCTCACTGAGAGTGATCAGGAGCCAGGTACCAAAGTTTGAATCTGTCTTCACAACCAATGCTTTTAACCCCCCAAAAAGATGCTCAAAGGGGAGTCCCCTGGCATGAGTGATGTTCCCATAAACCCAGACTACAGGGACCTTATTTCTGCATCACAGCCATGAAGGTCTGATATCTCAGAAAGAGAGGAAGGAGAGCACAGTGGTTATGGGCACAGCATGTTCAGATCCTGCTGTGAGCAGGCGACAGTAGCTAAGAAAAGAGGCGGAGATTGGGCTGCTCTGGTTTCAAATCCTTCCTTTTTGTCCTGGAGCAAGTTACTCAACTCTTCTAAGCTTCACATGCCAAATGGGAATGGATTACATAAATAAGGCATATTAGGGCCAGGTACACAGTAAGGACTTAGGACGATATCACTCCCAAATGGGTTCTTGGAGGACAGAAATCTTACAGGTTACAATGATTTGTGGTTCTCCAAAAAGGACAGGGAGGACTTCCCCAGTGGCTCATAAGGTAAAGAACCCACCTGCAATTCAGGAGGTGCAATGCAGGTTTGATCCCTGGGTTGGGAAGTTCCCCTGGAAGAGGGAATGGCAACCCACTCCAGTGTTCTTGCCTGAAGAATCCCCATGGACAGAGGAGCCTGGTGGGCTACAGTTCATGGGGTTGCAAAGAGTCGGACACGACTGAGCGACTTACCACTTTCACTTCCTAAAAGGACAGGGAAGCCTGGAGTGCTGCAGTCCGTGGGGCCTCAAACAGCTGAGCCACTGAACAATGACAAAGGGTCACAGTACATAAACTGCAATTTAGCACGTCCATGGGATTAAAATTTCATGGGGAGGGACAGTTAGGAAAAATGCTGTCTTAAAAGGCTTCTTAAGGTGTGGGAGTCAATAATGGAAAAAAAGGCCCAGCAACATTGGATCAAAGCCTGTTGATTAAGGTGTCTTTGGTTCTGAGCCCTGGGTCCTGCTCTCCCCCTTCCCCCCTCCCTCTCCCTCTTCCCCTCCCTCTCCCCCTCCCTCTTCCTAAGGCAGGCAGGTGCAGGCAGGTTTCAGGCTTCGATCAGCAGGGGTGAGCTGGTTATGTCGGGTACCAGGTTTCACATCTCTCTTTGTTTCTTGATTCACAAACTGATGACCCATGAACCAGCAGAAAAAGCACTTACTTCAAACCCGACGGACTGTAGCTTTTCTAGGATTTCTTTCCCGTCCTTCATCCACATCCTTCACTTTGTCTCATATTAAGTTCTTTAGCTTGTGTTCTTTCCCTGGTTATTTTTCTTCCTGAAATGTCTTTTGATTGTTCTTAAAATGGCCTTTAAAAATCCCTCAAGGATTTATTCCTCTCTATGAGGAGTGTTCCCCAGAGCTCTGTAAAGTTAAGGAGATTCTTCAACTCTCACTTCTCCAGGATGCTACCATGATCAGTAGGTGGAGGTCTGCTGATTTTAGAAGTACAAACTCTTTCCAAAGCATGGCCCCCCCCCACTGCTGACTCATGACTTGAATCAGAAAAGTAGAAATCAAATGATACCCCAAAGTCAAGAAGGATAGATATCAAAACTCCTACCCTGTCTTTGGTAGGAATATGTACATTTAATACAAAGATATGAACCCACTCATTCAACGGCTCTATTCAATGTTCATGCTAGTGTGTGGCTTTACTCCCCTATTTGCTGCTTTTCCCAAACTTTTTTCTTTGTACTTCATAAATCACACTTATCTAAACACCTTATGATCGCCCAGGTCCCACTCACACACCTTGTTGGGATGGTGTTAGCTATCTTTCCATGAGGATATTTTAAAATTCAGCATTAATTACAGTAATTCCTTCTTCCCACCCATTGAGGCACTTTCAGAAAGAAGTAAAAAAGTTTGCTTTCTTTCCTCCATGAAGAGCCTAGAGAAGTTTTTCAACTAACTACCAAATTAGCCAAGATTGGATTTAATATTTCGATTTGGGAGATTGCCTCAGTGCAAGAATATCTGTCTGCAAATTAAGGGAGTAAATAAGAGTAAATGTCGGAGAAGGCAATGGCACCCCACTCCAGTACTCTTGCCTGGAAACTCCCATGGACGGAGGAGCCTGGTAGGCTGCAGACCATGGGGTCGCTAAGAGTCAGAAACGACTGAGCGACTTCACTTTCACTTTTCAATTTCATGCATTGGAGAAGGAAATGGCAACCCACTCCAGTGTTCTTGCCTGGAGAATCCCAGGGACGGCGGAGCCTGGTGGGCTGCCGTCTATGGGGTCGCACAGAGTCGGACACGACTGAAGCGATTTAGCAGGAGTAAATGTAGCATGTTTAAACATTCAGAATGACAGAGTTCTCCTTATTATTCAAGTCAAAAACCAACTCCCCCCAAAAAACGTCAAGAGGAAACTTGTAGGACCATCCCCCATTAGCTCTGTCCTAGTCCCAGAGACCCAAGCAGCAGAGGAAATGTTAAATTCTGGAATGATATAGTAGGTTCTTTTTTTAAACAGGCCATTTATGGAGTTCTCTGAGGATGCCCATTCCCCCAAAATAGCTACTTTCAGCTTAGAGCCCTCAGTGTGCACCATCAGTGCCGGGCTCTCTGCCAAGCGCTTTGTGTGAATGATCACACTGCTCCACAGCCGCACTGTGTATGGCAGAAATTCTGTTCTTGTCTCTGCTTCAAAGGTGAGGAACTAAAGGTTAGAGAGGTTAAGGACCAACTTGAAGGGCAGCTGAGGGATCGTTTCTTTTTTCTCTTTTTAGTTATTTTATTTTTGGCCACACTGGGTCTTCACTGCTGCAAGCGGGCTTTCCCTGGTTGTGGCGAGTGGGGGCTACTCTCCAGTTGCAGGGCGAGGGCTTATGGCAGTGGCTTCTCTTTGTGCTGAGCACAGGTTCTAGGCACATGGGTTTCAGTAGTTGTAGCCCTCGGGCTCTAGAGCACAGGCTCAGTAGTTGTGCATGGGTTTTTTGTTGCTGCACGGCATGTGGGATCTTCCCAGACCAGGAATGGAACAGGGTGTCTTCTGCACTGGCAGGAAGATTCTTTATCTCCGAGCCACCAGGGAAACCCGAGGGATCAGTTCTTAATGACAAAGCCTTCAGTTCAATTCAGTCGCTCAGTCATGTCCGACTCTTTGCAACCCCATGGACTGCAGCACGCCAGGGCTCCCTGTCTATCACCAACTCCTGGAGCTTGCTCAAACTCATGTCCATCGGGTCAGTGATGCCATCCAATCATTTGATCCTCTGTCACCCCCTTCTCCCCCTGCCTTCAATCTTTCCCAGCATCAGGGTCTTTTCCAGTGAGTCAGTACTTCGCATCAGGTGGCCAAAGAACTGGAGCTTCAGCTTCAGCATCAGTTCTTCCAGTGAATATTCAGGACTGATTTCCTTTAGGGTGGACTGGTTGGATCGCCTTGCAGTCCAAGGGACTCTCAAGAGTCTTCTCCAAATACCACAGTTCGAAGCATCAATTCTTTGGCACTCGGCCTGGACTGAAGCTGATGGTTCATTCTCAAAGGCCAGGGCTGATGGAGATGTGGTCCCACTTACTCGGGCCTTCTGCAAACCTCACCCTCTCTCCCTGGTTTGGCAGCCCACGTAAGCAGGGAGACCAGCACAACCCCGACCGACAGACACGTCACTGCAGTGCTGTCCAGATCAAGCAGGACCCACAGTACAAGTTGTCCAGGTTTTTACTTCTCAGATACCCCTTTGGGCTCCTGCCCAACCTCCAGACTGCACACCATCCTCTTCATTAAAGGTAATCAGGAAGGGACTCCCTCTACCTGCTGCCTCACACCTGCCAGTGTATCCAGGCTGCTGCCACACTCAAGGCTCCAAGACAACAATGGTGACAAGACTGCCCTTCACTCTGCTTCCGGGAGCCATGTACCACATCCCAAAAGTCATCTCATTCTGCAGATCCCATCTCAGAACTCCCCCCTGTATCCCCACCCCTCTCCGTCGCATGTCTGTAATTCAAGCCCGCATCCACTTCAGGCTAGACGGCCGTCTCACGCAGCTCACGGGAGTCTTCCCCTGGCCTCTCCTCGCACGACATCAAGTTATCTTTCGGCAAGTCAGCTCTGGTCCCAGCATTTCACAGCTTACACCCCAGTGACTTCTTGACACCAAACCTCAAACCATCAGCAATGACAGCAATGCCTTTCCCAACCTGAGTTAATGGCGCTGACCTTGAACCTCTCTCTGCAGCCCCAGGGGAGCACTCCGTGTCCAGGGTGCAGTGGGATCCTGCACACTTTCCAGCCCTTACCTACTCGTCCTTTTGCCTCGTTTTGCTCTGTTCTCTGTTTGGTAAATTCTGATTCCTCCCTGGAGACCCAGTTTAAATTGGCTTCGGCAGATGGGGAGTGACTGTTAGGACTAAACTGATTTCCAGAAGGGAATGAGGAGGCAGACTTCACACGGTTCAGTGGATTTCAAAACAACTTTAAGCACACACCACCTGACTCTGAGAGAAGAAGAGTTTAAGATAGTGGTGATGAAATAATCTTCGTACCTAGAAAGACCACTTTGATCATCGGAAAAAAATCTCTTCTCCATCCACTAGATGGCGCATCTAAATTTACAAGGCACGCATCAGAGCAAGCCCTTAACTCAAAGCACGTATCATCTACATTTTCTTTATAGTGATTACAGAATTTGCCTCACACCGCTCACTACAGTGTAAACACTAATCATGTGAATACTTATTCAGAATACAAATTCATATACAGAGTTGGGTGTCAAGGATCCATAAGACCAATATTAAGATATGAGCCAGAACTAGACCTCACTACTCCATCCATCACCACCCGATTTCCTTTGGTCCTGGGAGATACGTTTCTTAGCTCTCAGCCTGCAGATGCCCAAAGTTCAGCCAATTTTCTAACCACTTTTAAGCAAAAAAAACCTGAAACTAATAATGGCTCTGCTTGACCCAACCGTGGAATAAATGGGTATGATCTTGACATTCCTTGGGTTTCTTCTCTGATCTCAAACTTCCTCTCCCTTCATTCTAAAACCAAAAGCCTTTGTCTTCAGGGAGGCAATAAACTCTCAAGCTGGGGAATGCACACCTGTTTTTATTGTATATTAAATGGTATTTATGGAACAATACTCATATGGTAATCCAAGCCAAAAATCTTTTAAAGTGATAATGAGACTATTTCTTTGTAGGTGGAGATGCATATTTGACTCACTCCCATGAATTCTGGTCTGATTGTATCCTATTCCCTTCATTTTATTTTGATGCTCACAAGAGTATTATCTGAAGTCACTCTTAGCCTCAGCACAGAACTGCGCTGAATAAACCTGAGTGCTTCTTTATGGTCACCTGAGGAGAGAAAGTTTCCCTATTCCCTCTTTAAAGGCAGACACGGTCCACTGTGGAAAGTCCATACATTAAATAAGCCAGGTTTGCAAGCATCTGCCTGAAGATACTGGCAACAGAGAAGCCCTGTACAGTCAACAGATTATTGAAAGACATTCTCATCCAAGTCATCAATTTTCTCCAGCCATCACAGGGCTGGAGTTCACAGTGAGGTCAGCCCATCAACCAAGTTTTGCCATCTGACCCTGGAGGATCACAAAGCTTACCCATAGTATTATAGAGTACTACTATAAGTTGTATTTAGTTGTAACTATTAGCTGGGCTTCCCCAGTGGCTCAGATGGTAAAGAATCTCCCTGCAATGAAGCTAGACCCAGGTTCAATCCATGGCTCGGGAAGATTCCCCTGGAGAAGGAAATGGCAACCCCTCCCAGTATTTTTGCCTGGAGAATTCCATGGACAGAGGAGCCTGGTGGGCTAAATGGGGTCACAAAGAATTGGAGCTAAAATTAGTATTTGTTTTTCTTTAAGACTCAGCTTAGATGCCAATTCTTCCAGGAAGTATTCTGTGAATTCCTTTCACAGATAAATGTTTTCTGAGCATGGTTTGATGATCTGCTATTACACTTAATGCGGTGGATTATAACTGTTTATGAGGTTGGTTAACCTCCTGAGGGCAAGGATTGTGCATTATTCATCCCATTATCCAGCAAAATGCTTGATACATAGAAGAAAGTACAATAAGCAAATGGATGAATTATTCAAGCAATAATTTTTAAAAATTGAACATTTCCTAGGGGAGAGCATCTGAGTTCCTATTTTTGTGGGCTGGGACATTTCCTGATCTTAGTTTTACAACTGATGTGTGTTTACAGGTTAAAGAAACTACTGGATTCCCTCTATGTGACAAGAAATACTCAGGTGATTTAGTCAGTTTAATCAACAACTGAGCAAAAATTAAAAAGCATCCTGTAAGATATCAAAAATTAACACATGAACCTTACATGACATTTTATATTATACAATTGTCTGATTGTATAATACAATATTACTTCTGTCTTTTTCTTTTCTGGAGCATAGGGATATTAGTTCCCCCCACCAGGAATTGAACCTGGGTCCTATGCAGTAGAAGCACAAACTCAATCACTGGACCACCAGGGACGTCCCACAAGTATATTATTTCTTCCCATCTCAGGACAACTCTACTGAGTGGGTTAGATCAGGGGGCATTTACATATGAAGGAATTGAGACTCAGAGGCATTAACTGACTTGAGTTAGTGAAGGGTTGAGTCAAGATGACACCTTTGATTCCAAATCAATGTCCCCCCTGGGATACCACCAAGCTCAGCAGGCACGTCCCCCCTTCCCATCATTGACCGCTGGCTGTTTGACTACTCTGGCCAGTGTCTTGGCTCACTGAATCCTTAGTGTGACCATCCTGGGCAAATAACTCTCTTTTTGGCTCAGCCTTTTACTAGCTATCAAACCTTGAACAAGTCATCAAAATTTTTGTCTAAGCTTCCTGAAGCTGGGATAAAAGAGTAAAATCAAGGAAAATGCATTACCTAACTCTCAGGTGGTTAGAGGGTTCAGTCATCCTTACCATCAGTATGATCACAGCAGTAGCTGCCATTTATTCCATTCTGGCTATGTACCCTCACTGTTTCAGCCCTTGACATATCGTAACTCATTTCACCTACCAAATAACCAAAAGTGAAGTAGGTATGCTAAAGGAAATCCACCCTGAAAATACATTGGAAGGACTGATGCTGAAGCTGAGGCTCCAATACTTTGGCGACCTAATGTGAAGGGCCAACTGATTGGAAAAGACCCTGATGCTGGGAAAGATTGAAGGCAGGAGGAGAAGGGGATGACAGAGGATGAGATGGTTGGATGGCATCATCAACTCACTGTAGGTGAGTCTGAGCAAATTCTGGGAGATAGTGAAGTACAGGGAAGCCTGGCTTGCTGCTGTCCATGGGGTTGCAAAGAGTCAGCCATGACTAAGCGACTGAAAAACAACGCTATCATTCTCATTTTACAGATGTAGAAACTGAGGTATGACGTATGATAAGGTTAAGTAACTCAAGCACAGTTACATATCAAGTCAGTGGAGGAGGAAGGATTAAAGCTCCCATAGTTTGGATTCAGAGTTTGTGTCCTATTGTACGGCAAGCACTTGGGCACATCTTACGAGTTTACTGGGGCTGTGTGTGTGTGTGCTGTACCATTCTCATATTCAACGCAAAGGGGGCTTAGAGTTCATTTACCTGGAAAGATGAAAATTTGGGAAGTTCTCATGGAAGCTGAGTCTTCATCTAAGTATGCCCGAGCCTGAAGCTTAAGGGCAAAGTCAATGCGATAATTCCTGCCAGTGCTGCAGAGCCATGCAAGCAATTAGTTCATATCAAGCTGTTATTAAGAAGTTATTTTTGTAACAAAAATACTGTCTTCCTTTAATTTCTATGCAAATGCAAGGAAGCCAACACAAGTATAGTTTATTTAAAGATGTTCTTGTAGGAATTTAATTTATCCTTTTGAAGAAGCTACAAAAAGGAAAGGTACAGAGATGAGCCAGACAACTTGGACGTGTCCTGAGCTACTGATAAAAGAAAGGGCAGCTTCTTTCTCCTTTTAGATTCAACATCAAACCCTCCCCTCACCTTGACCAAGGACAGAGCACACATGTCTAGTGTGTCCAGTGACACTTGGAGATAATATTCCGGGCATCATTCCACATGGTGCAGAGTTACCATAAAGTAAATCCCAACACACAACCAGTCCCCTGAAATATTAGGACAGTGACTGCAAATGAAACTGCAACACAGTGTGTTTAGAGTGCCCTAAAGTGGGGCTTGTTAAAAGCATCGGGGGAAGAAACAGTCAAGCACAATGTTTGGAAAAGCAATATGGTATAGAAGAGAGGACACTGTACTTGGGTAGAGGGGGCAGAAAACAGGAACCTGAGCCCAGTTCCACATTCATAGATTGTGTCCCCTGGATGCGTCATTAGCTTCCTTGAGCCTCAGTCTCTCTCAGGAAACAGAAATTGTCTTAACTATTTCTTAGAGTTGCTATTTCTTTTGAAAGGCATGCGACAGAGGTCATGAAAACTCTTGGCAAACTAGAAAGTACTGCTTGAATTGTAAGACATCTTTCACTCACTCTTCATATAAAAGGAATCACCTCTATGAAGGGTCAGAACACCTGGAAGGAGCAGTACGTGGGTGATTGTATGAATCCAGCCATCCTTTATGTAGGTATCATCTAATTCTTGTTATACTGATTGGACCACGTACTTGAAATTACATTCAAGTTATGCCATTCAAATGGTGGTTGGGGACAAAGTGTTGAACAGAAAACGGTGTGGTTTTGTATTTATTGTGTAACAGATCTAAACTGGCAGCAAACACTTGGAGGGGCTGCATTAGGCTATAATAGCATTGAAAAATATTTCAATCCCATTGTAGCTCTGGAAGAAAAAGTTGAACTTCAAAAATTCATTTCTTAATAGCTTTTGATTAAGGCCTGATCAATGATAATTGATTTTGATGTAAATCATTGACTGCTTGAAGGTTAAGCTGTATTATGCATCAACTTTTATAATAATTTGTCATATGGAGTGATATGCAGAATCAGGATCTCCTTGGATTCTCCTTTGAAAAGTCGAGGAATCAGAATGTAACAAGAGCAGGTGGGCACTGGATATTAGCGATTCCCACTCACGCACCAGCATGGTTTTGTGGAGGATCAGCTGATAAACATGCATATGGGCAAACATGATCCACTGCAGATGAAAGATTTATCAGCTTCCCTCTCATGACCCATCTGGTAGCAAAATTCATGGCTGTTTAGAAGTTATAAATTTAGAAAAAGGCTGTGTAGGTAGGAACTCCTGTTTACCCAGGCTGTATGTTAAATGGCCTATGAAACTGCTGAACCATTGAGAAGCATCTTTTCAGACTTTAGTCTGTACACAGTGGTCCTATTTACTTGGAAAGTCTCTTTATTTTCTGAGAAATAAATCCATTGTGATACTTCAATAAACAAACAAAAAAATAGTACTTAGACCCTGCAGGATGAACCATCCCAGTGCCAGTAACTGGGAAAAGTTTAGAGAACAGGGATTTACTCCTTGAGTAATGGGACTGCACGAAAAGCCTGGTCCCACTTGTCTCTCCCCTTTAATTCACTGCAATGGCATTTTTAAAAGATCTTGTACACTTAGTAAGGATTTGGGGGACATTGGGGAAAGCGACTTGGAGTGGAACAGCTGATTGGCCCCTCTGCAATATGGCAAGTAATGACAACAGTTGTTCTCAGATTCTTCCAGCTCTGATGTTTCATGATCTTACAATCCCATGAGACTCAAGTCTACCTGTCAGGTGTACAACCTCCTACACCTTGGGATTTTGGATACATTTCACAAATTTAAATGCCCAAATGGGTTAGGGAGCAACAGAAATGAATAACTGATTGTATGGTAACTGTGGGGAACAGAAGGATGTGTGTTCCTTCTAAAGGGGGTGTATGGGTTAAATTGTGCTCCCCACAATTATATGGTGAGGTCCTAACCCCCAAGTGCCTCAGAAAGTGAAAATTGAAAGTGAAAGTGAAGTCGTGTCTGACTCTTTGCGAGCCCATGGACTGTAGCCTACCAGGTTGCTCAGTCCACGGAATTTTCTAGGCAAGAGTAGTGGAGTGGGTTGCCATTTCCTTCTCCAGGGATCTTCCCGACACAGGGATCTAACCCGGGTCTCCCGCATTGTGGGCAGACGCTTTACCGTCTGAGATACCAGGGAAGCCCAGTGCCTCAGAATGTGACCTTACTAGGAAATATGGCTGTTGCAGAGGTACATAGCTAAGATGAGGTCATAACAGGGGTAGGGTGGACTCCTAGTTCAGCCTGACCGGTTCCTTACAAAAAGTGGAAATATGAACACAGACACAGGGACAACACTATGTGGACATAAAGGCAGAGATGAGAGTGATGGGTCTACAAGCCAAGGAATGCCAAAGATCTTTAGCAAACCGCCATAAGTTAGGAGGAAGACACGGAGATCATCCTTACAGCCAACAGAAGGGACCTAAGGTGCCAATATCCTGCTCTCAGACTTCTAGCCTCCAGAACGGCAATAATACATCTCTGTTGTTTAAGCCACCCAGTTTGAAACTTTTTTTATGGCCACCTCAGGAAGCTGATACGTGATGTCAACTCAACTCCAACCCAACTTTGCGTGTCAGAAGTGCTGGTGTCACTCTTTCAATTTCTAAGAGAACTCAGAAATATGGATTCTGTTCCATATATAAAATCTCCCAACTTAACAATGCTGGTCAGCAATACAGAGAATTAAAAATGCAATGAAAAGGCAAAATACATCTGGTCCACAAGTTACCAGCTGGAAACCTCTGCTCAAAGGCTTGCTAAACCTGTCCCAAATTATAGTCTTTAAGGTCAGTTCAAGAATTATCTTGACATTCTCCTCCATCTCCACTTTGGAGTAAGGTCCAGGAAGGCTACCAGTACCACACTCGTGGGTTAGGTCATGTGCCAACACACAGAACCCAAATCATTTTTTTCTCTTAATCTTAAGTTAATTGGTTAGATTCATTTACTGATTTTCACACTTCTGAGCATGGAAATCCTATTTTCAAAATTGACATCATGAAACTCAAAAACAAAAGTGGAGTCTCTCTGGCATATATTACTTCATGTGTTTAAACTTATAACATTATTTATTATAAAGGTAATCAATAAGAATAAGAAGACCCTTTGATTAACAGGAATACCTGAAATTAGGATCTGTGTAATTCTGTCAGAATTTATCATCCAAATATTTTCTGTACACTTTTTTTAGTTTTGAAAAATCCTTGGTTCAGACAGATGAAGTGGTTGCAAAAGATAACAAAAGTACATAAATATGTCCTTTGAAATCTTTGGAATCTTTTCAATTTAACTTATTCAAGCTGAAAGAAGAAAAATAGGAGATATTTACCACTCATATAATATCTCATGCACAGAAATCAGAGAAGTGCAAAACTTTTGCTTCTAGTAAATGAGTGCTGAAGTGTTTTAATAAAACTTTATTTATAAATAATGAAATTTGAATTTCAATGAGTTTTTGTCATGAGATATTATTCTTAGTCACAGGCTGTACAAAAACAAGTAATGATCTGTGGGGTGCTGCTGCTCCAGGGCATCCACTAAAATTGTTTCAAAGCATATAATTTGTAAAAAAAAAAAAAAAGGCAGGGTAGATGGAGCAATAAAAAATTCTCAGCCACTCTGAAAGCAGATAATAAAGAAAAGAAAAGAGAATGTAGAACAGACAGGACAAATAGCAGCAAATAAGATGGTAGATTTAAACACATATTAGCAACTACATTAAATCTAATCTAAAAGATACACCATTCTTTTTTTACACCTTTTTAGACACTATAAAAAGAAAATTGTATTCATATCAGATCAGCCATACATTAAGGCAAAACGTTTCACGGATGATAAAGGGAGACATTTCATAATATTCTGTTTCAAGTCATTGGGAAGATACAACTATTCATAATATGCATGTACCCAATAGGATGGATTCATAACTATAAAACAAAACTTGACAGGGCCATAGAGCAAAAGAAAAACCACAGTCACAGGGGAGAAATGAATATAGCTCTCTTGGTTGCCAACAGAACAGCTGACCAAACTTCACAAAAGATTCAGACGGCTTCAATAACATCATTAGAAAACAGGATTAAGGTATACATATAGAACATTGTATGGAAGAATTGCAAAATCAATATTCTTTTCAAGTACATACAAAACATTACTAAAAATTAAAATAACTATAAGCTGTTCCGTAAGCAAGAATCTACCAATTTCAAATAATTATCACCATTGACTATGTTCTCTTATCATAATACAATGAAGTTGTAAGACTATAAACCAATCATAAGATAGACAACTATAAACTGCATGCTTGGAAATTTAAAAATTGACTTCTAAGTAATCCATGGGTTATGAAGAAATCCCTCCCCCCCAAATAACAAAGTATTTCAAACTGTATGATCACTTAAAATGCATGTAAAACTTGGAGGATACAGCTAATGGCATGCAGACGGAATTTCATAGTCCTAAAATCACATTGTTACCAAAATAAGAAAATTTTAAAATTAAGACACTAAATATCTATCTCAATAAGTTATTTTTTAAAAATAAAAAAATTAAAATCAGGGAAGTACTATACATAGAGGTTTTATAGATACATTTGTACATGGGTTACATATATTCCTGTATTTCCTTGTTCCACAAGCTGAAAGATACTAAAAGCAATGGCCCCCAATAGCAACAAGAACAAGTACCAAACAGATCTTGATTTTTTGATACCATTCTCCAGTAAAAGGAACCAGGGCTCCTTTGAGAAATGCTGATTCTAGGACAGAGGCAGTGAATATGTAAGATGAGCCTAGAACACTGTGTAGTGCCAAAACGTGAGGAAGAGCTTACAAAATCCAACAAAACTCACCATAATGGGGTATGTCCAAAGAGCTGCAGGAGCCTCCGAAAGAGCTCTCATGGCTAGAGCTAGAACAATTTGACAAACAAAATAAAGTAGTATTAGATTATAGCCCAAGCCATTAAATAAGTATCCACAGTCCATGTTGAAAGAAACAAATGATAAAATAAATAAATGGGAGAGAATTTATTCCTTTTTTCCCAAAACACAGTAAATGGAAAAGAGTAACATAATAGTGGAGGAAATGATACTCTTTTCCTTAGCCAGGCGCTCAAGTCAACAGTAAGGTGATAAGTCATGTTGATAGTGTGTACCCTTGATATGATGTGATGAAAACGGCAATTTACCTTTGCGGTCTCCACCTACAGATGCTTCCACCTCCACGTAGAACTTCCAGAGTGCCCGTGAAAGGAGGGTCATCAAGACATCCTTCCTGTTCAATGTCTCAGACTGGAAGTGACACCTGCTATTCCCTCTTAGGGCCAAAACTAGTCACATGGTCCCAACCTCCCTACACAGGAAGTGAGGAAGGCTAGGGAGCTCATGGAGACCCTGGCAAATAGTACTGCTTCTGCATTTTGGGGTTTTGGGAGCAAAAGAAATGGATTTCGTGTGTGACCATCTTATAAAACTGGCGCATTCAAGCTAAATACAGTAAGTTTAAATATTAATGGCTTCAAGTCTCTCTGGGAAACAACAGTAAATCAGCCTGATAGATTTCTTTAATCCACCAGGCTGCAAATGTTTGCCTCTTCTTCACTTCATAATCTCCTGGCAGTGATGTATGTCTTGCCACCAACTCACAGTCGCCTGTAGGGGTATATTACTAATGATGTAATTTTGGGTTTCAATTTTTATTCAAATTCTTACATATCTATGTATTAGTGTTCTTCAGAGAGATTCTGATAATTCTGAAATAGGATTGATTTTCTTTGAAACAAAAATCCAGTTTTAAAATGGATTGAAGTCTGATCCTAAAGGAACAGGCTTTGTCAATCAGCCAATAGCAAACGTCACTCTCCTATTTCTGTAAGTTGCATTTTCAGAATGCTTGAGAGCCTTGGATAACTAAAATTTAGTGCTTTCAGTACCTTTCCAAAAAATGATCTTCCATGCCTCTCTTCATTCATCCCTTTCTTATAGAATTGTTTGCTGTTTAGTTGCTAAGTTGTGTCCGACTCTTTGCAAACCCATGGACTGTAGCCCGCCAGGCACCTCTGTCCATGGGATGTTCCAGGCAAGAATACTGGAGTGGGTTGCCATTTCCTCCTCCAGAGGATATTCCCAACCCAGGGATTGAACTGCATCTCCAGCATTGGCAGGCAGATTCTTTTACCACTGAGCCACCAGGGAATATTCCAGTCTAAAAGTCAGTTGGGTTGGGGACACACAAGAAGGTGCGCCCAGAGCATACGGTGGCTTTCCAGAGAGGATCTGGGGCCACGTGAAGAAGATGAGGTGAGCAAGGGTGGTGACCACCTGGAGGTGGGAGGGGGCCCTAGTGCTGAGACCTAAGGGAAGAAAGCAGACATGCCTCGGACATCAAACAGCGGGTTTCACTCTCCACACTAGGAAAACCATAGCTCGGTGCACTACAGAGCCACGAAAGTAGAGTGCACTTCCACCCTACATGCGCAAACATCATTCACCACCTCAAGGGAGAGGCACCAAAGGAGAGCAAAGAGACGTAGCTGAAGCGGTCCACAGGAAGAAAGAAAATCTAATGCATTGTCCAGACCATCATGAACAGTTTCAGCCTCCTAAGGATATCACACACATCCATACACGCACACGCACACACACATACACACCTATGCACACACATACACACACACACATGCTCACCCAACTGTTAAACAACAGGGTTTACTGGTATGAGCCAGTAAAGATTTTGAAAGATCAAAAATGCTATTAGAATTCAAAATGTTAGTAGTTGGAAGGTCTAGTCAATCACCAAGTTGCAGGAGTTAGACCTGAGATAAGAGACTCAAGATTTCCTTTAGGGTATTATTTTGCTGAGGTCCACGAAGACACAGGATGGATCCACAGCCACATGGTTCCTGATGGATGTGGGAATAGACACTGGGATCCTGTCTTCCAGTCTGATGCTCTCTTGACTCAGCCATCGCTACCCTAAGAAGGCTCGTGGAGAGGAGCCAAAGGACCATTTCAGAAACCCCAGGGGAGAGAGATGGTATGGACTTAACCAATTTGAGTCATAGGCAAACAATGACCCAGGCACAAATTTCTCTTTATCTCTCCTGCTGTCAGATAAAAAAACAAATCAAAACTTAAGTAAGGAGAGACTATGTTCCAAAGCATGATAGGAAAGAGGAGAATGTAGAGCTATAGGAAAAAGAAAAGGAAACTATTGCAATACAGGACTTCTGACCTGATCTACAAGCATCTCAAAGGTCATGCTGTCAAGAATTTTTCTTTTATGGGGAGGAATAAGCAAATCTAGAAAACTATAGGTGTGAGGCACTGGGATGAGCAGAGACGGTGTGACTGGGCAGCAGACCACAGGATGTTTAACCCCAAGGTCAGCCTATTTCTCAGGTTGGGCCACTAAAGAGGGGTTGTATGCTGGTGCAGGATGATGGTGGGACCAAATTCAGGGGCTTAGGGCACCAGAGTGATCTTAGCTGAAGTTGGGTTAATAAGCATTTTGTTCAGATCATAGATAGTTCAGTTAATATGAAATAAAGAATGGAAATTTGGAGGGCATCTGTCTAATCTTGTCCCAGGTAAACAAAGAAGGCATCTGTGAGCCTTATCTAAGCCCTGTGGGGAGGGAAAGTTCCTTGCAGCAAGTCAGCTCTGGAACACAAAAGACTGGGGCTTTCTCAACCATCTCTGTTTTCTGGGACCACAGGGTACCGGTAAAATCAATGTTGTCGTGGCAAAGTGGGTCATTCTCTGGTACCTTTCCCAATTACTTGTCTTCATTTCCCTACTCCACAGACCACTCTGTGAGAAGTCTTTTATTTTAAGAAGAGGAACTTATTTCACAAGATTCTTCTTATGAACCAAATCTCAAGGTGGAGGCTGCAATGTCCCTTATCGTAACTGAGACAAGATATTGATTTCAAAATACTGAGACCCAAGTCACCCCATCCACCACTTCTTTTAATTGATTGTTTTAAAAGTTTTCATGCTGCCTTTTTCTCTTCTCTATGAATAAAAGACTCTTTGGGCTTCCTGGTGGTCTGCTAAGTTGCTTCAGTTCAGTTCAGTTCAGTCGCTCAGTCGTGTCCAACTCTTTGCGACCCCATGAATTGCAGCACGCCAGGCCTCTCTGTCCATCACCAACTCCCGGAGTCTACCCAAACCCATGTCCATCGAGTCAGTGATGCCATCCAACCATCTCATCCTCTGTCGTCCCCTTCTCCTCCTGCCCCCAATCCTACCCAGCAACTCTGTGCGACCCCATAGACGGCAGCCTACGAGGCTCCCCCGTCCCTGGGATTCTCCGGGCAAGAACACTGGGGTGGGTTCCCGCTGGTCTAGTGGTTAAGAACCTGCCTTTCAGTGCAGGTTGGATCCTTTGTCAAGGAACAGAGTTCCCACACGCAGCACCGCAAGTAGAGAGAAGTCCGTATCCTGCAACGAAGAGTCTACACGTTGCAATTAAGACGTGATGCAGCCAAATAAATGAATGAAAACAAGACACTCTACTATGACAAAGCTAGAGGCAGAGATTCCTAAATCTTGTCCCACCTAAGACCAATTCTGTGGGACCTTAGTAGTCTTTGCCCAGATATCAGCTGCGGCCTCCCTACCTCTCAGGTGTCTTGTTTACTTGATTTAAACCCTCAGTTATAATTTATGTGAGCCCTAATACCTCTCTGTCCCAGTTTTTGCAAATTCTCAGAGCCTTCTGCCTTGTGGATATTTGTGCTTTCCCAAGCAAAACCTGGGCCCAGAGCTCTGTGTTTTCAAGCGTTCTGTAACAGCCTCATGTTCATGACGCACTGTGCTCGTCTCACAGTTTCAGCAAAAACAAAGGGGTTCAACACACGTCACACAGGCTTCCACCAACTTGCTGTTTCTCACTCTGGGAAAACCGTTTGTCCCACACCCAGACATCTGGGTACTTGTTTTAATATGTATATGATTAATTTGTAGATGGAATTTTTTTTAAGTATTCACTTTTTCTAAGCTGCACTGTAAACTTCACATTAACAATCAGGGCTTGAAAAACCATAAAATCTTAGAGTCGTAAAGGATTCTTAACATCATCTCGTGTTACTTCAGTTGGGAGAAGAGTCATACAGGGAAATATCAAAATTACTTCTCAACTTCTACTGCGTCAGACACTTGACAAAACTGGGTCTTTCTACTTCTTTCTCTGGATTGAGTTTACTTATTTTCTCTTGAAATAAGCAAAAAAGAAGGAAATTCCATGATACCAGGAGACCTGGAGAACCACCAAAGGATTATGCTGCTCCCCATTTCTTAACAAAATAATATAATCCAATTTCTATACTGCACAGATTTCAGCCTTCTGATAGTGAGTTAAATAGCCTCATATGTCCCAACAGAACTTGACTCATTCATTTTTAGGGGATGGACAGAGCGTCGGGATGCTACTGGACAGTATGACATAAACGACAACCCTATTACCTCACCTGAGATGGATGAAAGGCAGGTCCTGCTCCATCTTTCCTGGCAAACAGCTGGCACAGCTTTGCAAGGATTTCTCGTAGGAACCTTACAAGCATCATGTGATCCATCTGGTGCAATAATGAGAAATTTATACTTCAGGGAAAGGTAGGCACAGGGCCTGATGGGACTTATCGAAGAATTATACAACAGTCACAATTTACTGCTTCAACCTGTCTCTCATTAGCAAGGAAAACTCATCAATTTTATGATGTGTGTTAACAGTCCTATAAAGTGGATTGACCACGGTCTCCTGGATTCACTTTTACTTGCACACAAATGGGAATTCCCAGCCTTGTTCATTGCTCTCTGATACTAGCTGGTCACTCCCTTTGTCACTGGCTTTAGTTTTTGGGTTTTGGGTGGGGTTGAAAGAGAATATGGGCTTTGAAATTCAGAGGCTCAAGCTGAAGTTATAAGATACTAAATTATCTAGCATTTTTCTGCCATGGAATCAAAAAGTTTTACTTCTCTGAGGGCTTTCAAGAGCTGGAACCTCCCAGATCATGTCAATTTGAGCCCCTTGAGTGCAGGGACAGGGTGTTGCTTGGCTATGCATCCTACACAACCCCCTCGCTGAAGGTTGATGCTCACAAGTTTTCTGAATCAGATTCAGACCCACAATCCCACTTGATAAAGGAGGATATTAGGCTCAGAAGATCAAGAGACTCTTCAGCAGATCAGCGATGGGAAAGTGCATTCAGTGTCCACCCTGCTAGGGACGATTTTTATTCCAAGATTCAGCTGAAGCGCCACAGCCTCTGAGAAATATCTGCAACTACTCCAGGCCTATATAGCTCCTCCCATGAGAGGAGCTTTGCAGCTTCTCCTCAGAGGAATGTTTTCAGCCCTAAAATGCAACATTTGCTAAGTGATTTTTATCATTTCTTTTTGTCTTTTGCAATAGTCTTTTCTCCTTCCTGCTAATTCAGCAAATTCTCATTAAAAGGCAAACACTCTGCCCTCATTTCAAATTTTTGACCTTTCACCACCTACCTTTTTGTGCCATGTGCTAAGGATTATTCTACCAGGGCAGGGAATCCTGTCTCTTCTCGAACAGAAGGTGGGCTACCTTCTCGCCCACAACAAGCCTCTTGTTCAGATTTGATTCTCCAGAGCTGACATCTCTCTTGAGTAACCTCTGTGTCGCCCATGTCCTGTTGTCTGGCTTGTAACACCAGTCAGCCCAAAGTGCTTATCGACCCTAGTATTTGTTTTCCCACCTCATAGTTCTTTGCTCTTAACGCTGTCCCAGTGCAGCAGGCCAGCTGCTCTCGGTAGGGGTGGGAGGGGGAAGGCTTGATGCTCTCCTGCTCTGCATCCTGTGAGCCCAGGGACTTGTCTGGGCAGAGAGCTTCGTGTCTTAAAGCAGGAATTTCCCACCTCAGCACAGTTGGCATGCAGAGTGGATCCTTCTTTGCTGTGCAGAGCTGTCCTGCACACTGTAGGATTTGAAGTACATCCACAGTCTCTACATGGGCTTCCCAGGTGGCTCAGTGATAAAGAACCTGCCTGCCAATGCCGGAGACGTGGGTTCAGTCCCTGGATTGGGAAGATCCCCTGGAGGAGGAAATGGCAACCCACTCCAGTGTTCTTGCCTGGAGAATCCCATGGACAGAGGAGCCTGGTGGGCTACAGCTCCATGGGGTCTGAACGAGTCTAACACGACTGAGCTAGTGAACATAAGCATGGTCCCTGCACACCAGGTGCCTGGAACACCCACCCACCAAAAAGGTCTCCAGACATTGCCAACCATCCCTGGGGGCAAATTTACCCCTGTTTGAAAACCGCTGCTTGAATGGAACAGGCCAGCTGCTCATTAAACCCAAGGACAGAAGACAGTGCTCTGTGATTTCCTACCTGTGTGGAAAGGACTGGGAACCAACCACCAGAGTCATGTCAGAAGAATCAAGTTCTGTGTTCAAGAAACCCACACTCAAGCGTAAGCTCTCTGTGTGGAAACGCCAGTGCATTTTCTTAAAAACCATAAAAATCTTTTGTTAGTTTCTTAGTATACACCAAAGCAGGCTGAGCAAAAGGACCTGACTCGGGGGCATAATAATAAACTTTTGCATGTAAATAATATTTTAGAGTTTAATACAGCCTTCCACGTGTATCAGCTCATTTTGGCATGGATCTTTGAAGTACTAAAGGGAAAATTATGATGGAAATAACACTGCTTTGTTAAAGCCATCCTCTGGAAGAAACCGAATTCAGCCAGTTTTAAAAAGTTCTAGAAATTCCCTGGCAGTCTGGTGGTTGGGACTCTGTGCTTCCACTGCGAGGCATGAGTTCCATCCCTGGTGGGAGAACTAAGATCTTGAAAGCTTCAGGGTGCAGCCAACAAACAACCCCACACCAAAAAAAAAAAAAAAAAAATTGAAAAAATAAAAACCTTCTCCACTGGATTTATTTCCTTGATAGACAAATTAAGGGCAAATACATATTTTCTTTAATCACAAACTATGCAAAATAAAAATAACTTCCAGAAATAACTGAAAACTCTGTGAGGTTATATCCTGATTGTTTCTCACACTCTCTCCTTCTTCCTACCCCAAATGGAAAAAATAATTGAACTACCTTTTGTTGGTGGAAAAATGTCCCCTTAGAGGAGTACGAGCAGGAAGTTGATTTTTGCAAATCCAGAAGTTGCTTGGTAAGCGTTTTGCATCCATAAGGCCTCTTGGTAATCAGAGTATGAAACAGCAAGTGTCCCAGCAGACCATCATTTCCAGGGTTCTCTTATTATATTTCTTGGTTTCTAGACCTTACAAGCTCTTCACTGACGTCCAGTGGGATTTTAATGTGTTCTCTTCCACTCTGCTTCCTACTCCCTTAATAAAACTAACTGATGAGCTTGGTTTGATGCTTCTCACCCAGGAGGGGCTGTTGATCACAACCATCTGTATTCTGAAATGGCCTTATCTTTGGCCCAGTGGGCCTGTCTGCACCTATAGCCCAGAGCACTGGTGAGATGATGGGCAAGCCCCTCCCAGACAGCCATGTGTCATCAAGTTCCCTCTGATTATAGGAGATGTGCCTACGGGGGAAATGGCTTGATCTGTACTATGAACTGGTTGAGGTCACAGGCAGAATCGTAATGGGACTCTAATGGAATCAAAGCTGTGCTTGGAAAAAGCTGTTTTAATTGGCTGTGTAACTTTGATGGACATGGGCCAAGCACCTGTAATTGGGAACTTGGAAGACCAAGTTGGGCTGGCTGGTACAGATACAGGGACACTCAAGAGAAGACGCTAAGCGTATGCTGGGTGGTTATGTGAAGGATGTGGGAACCTGGAGTGTGACACAAATTTCTCCATGATGGGCTCCATCTTCTTGATAACAGTGGGCAATGGATGCTTTACTTATAGGCAGAGGCAGTGGGGCTGCACTGAAAAAGCAGGCTGTCCACCCTCCATTTATTTCCACAGATTCTAGCTGCCCCAGAGGGTCCTGTCGACAACTAGAAGGACAGACAGACACATCCCAACCACCTGATGGAAGTAAGGACACCATGATCCCCTAGAGTGAACTTTGGGTGGCATGAAATTCACGACACAAATATCAGAATCTGCTTTGGGAATCTGCAAAAACTTTCATACTTCAACATTCTGGAAAGAATTTTTAAATTTCTTGGATGACTGAGGAATCCATTATGAATCCATTTCTTTCTTTTCAACAAGCTGAATTCCCTGAAGCCAGCTGTCCTAACAGGGGGTTAATTTTCATTTCCTTTATTGCATTTTCAACCAAGTGATTGTGAGGAGACTGGGAATAATCAACAATCCAGGAAATTCCTCCAGATGGTCTTAAAGCTTCAGGGACCCCCCCAGTCTCCAAGCCATTGCTGACATGCAGTGGACAATCATATCACACAATGAACAGACAGTTATTTACTTGAAATTGACTGTTAGGGAAGCAACAGGGTTTAGGGTGAAAGGAAATCAATTTTGAGAGATCACAAAAATGCTAAATTGCAAAAAAATAAAACCAAAAAACAGTAAGTGAGCCACTGCTTTCTTTGCACTTCTGTCCAAGCTGGAGGGAGGAGGGGTTCTGGTGCTTCTCAAAAAAATTACTTCTCATCAGAACCTTCCATTAATCATGCTGCCTGCAGTCAGAAGCCAGGCTGCCGTGGAGGAGTGCAAAGTCCACCTGAAACACAGAGAATCTTCCAACTCGGGGATGTGCCCTCAAACCTCTGGATGCCAACCACAATCACCTCTCACATTCACAAAGCCTGGTTTGGTTTGCAGAGAGCATCCTGGAACACTCCATCATTTGAAATGTAATCTGGGGAGTAGGGTTTGATGGAGCTCCGGGTAAATGAATGGACATCCAAAGAGGGGGACTCCGTGGCTCTGCTTCTCTGAGGGGGAGATGCAGACAGCTAAGGCGTCTGGAAAGAGAATGGATTAGACTCATTAGTGGCTTCTGCTCCAAGGCGCAGCGTAACGAGCGAGTTGCCTGTTGTTCCCATCACTGTCTTCTGGAAGCCACTTTAGTTTTTAGCTGAAAGAGAGTTTTCACAAAGCAGGAGCTGGTGTTTCACCTCGTGGCTTTCTGAGGCCACCAGGTGAAGCTGGGAGCAGCTGCAGGGAAGGCTTTCCTGACCTCAGTCTCAAGCAACCTCAGTGCCCTAAAAGTAGAGTGTGCCCACAGGCGGGTACTAATCACCCTTGGAGCCAAATGCTGGCTTCCCTGTGTGCATTTTTACACTGATTCAGGAGCTGGTTCCATGTGGGTCCTCACCACTAAGGGAGCACTGCCTATTTCCCCCTCACCCCACCCAGCCTGCAGAGTGCGTGGTGGGGTGTGGATTCTTTCTTTCTAAAGCATAGAACGGCATGTTAGACCTGGGTGAAAAGACAGGCCTGATGTGGCTGCCTGAGACTCAATGGGTCCTTTTCCTCACCAGCAGAAATGCAGAGTCCCCGAAACACAGGACATTAATCCACCAGGAGCAGTCATCATGCAGGACAGTAGCCTCGCCTCTTAAAACTTCTCCCAAAAAGATGTATGGGGAGGGGGCACGCAGAAAAAAAGAGTGGGTATCATAAAGCTGTCTTCTCTTCTTCTCTAGTATATATGTCTCTCTGGTCTTATTTCTTCTGCTTTATCTTACAACTAAAGGAAGCTCACCATGGAAAAGTTTAAAAAATACAGAAAAATAAAATTAAAGAAGGATGTGCTATGCTGCTCCCTATAGGAAACAGAGGTGAATTTTCTTCCCATCTTTTCTCTATACATTTATATACACTTCCCAGGTGGCTCAGTGGTAAAGAATTCACCTGCCAATGCAGGAGCCACAGGAGACATGGGTTCAATCCTTGAGTCAGGGAGATCCCCTGGAGAAGGAAATGGCAACCCACTCCAGTATTCTTGCCAGGATAATCTCATGAACGGAAGAGCCTTTTGGGGTAGCAAAGAGTTGGACATGACTGAGCATCTGAGCATACATTTTATATAAGCATTATATTTATATTCTGTCTTTTCTTCATCTGCATACATTTACATATTTCTGAATGCTCTCATGGGATATGTGTTCTTTTAACCTTGCTCTTTACAGTTTATAAATCTTGAGTATCTCCCCACATCATTAACTTAAACATAATGTACAAAGCTGGGTGATATTTTGAGAGATTAATTTCTGCTCCTCCTCCCTATATTTCCCCTTCCTTCCCTCCCTACCCTGGCCCTACCCTTAAAGCAGAGAGTAAGCTCTGTGTTTTCCCACCCAGTAAGAGTTTACAGCCAGACAGAAAGAATTTGCCATCAAAATGCCTCCTGTCCTGGAATTGTTTCAAAAAGTCTGAGCCCACTGCGGGGGAATAGTGTGCTGAGTCAGGTGAAAGGAGAGTCTGGGAGAGAAAGATGGGGGTAGGAAGGGGTGGACAGTAAGAGGCCTCTGGGGTGTGTAAGAGTGAGCCTGAGGAGGTGGCCAGGGATGAGAGGAAATGGTCTGATGATGTGTCCAGAAAGACAGGATCTGGAGACAAGCTCCCAGTATCAGCAGAGACCTCATCCCAGGGGGGACTGAGGACAGTCAGGAGCCCCTCACTTAAGGGGACCTGTGTTCAGGGTAGAGGATGCTCGTGGTCACTGCTGTGAAAAGACGATTGTAATTACAGCCCTCACCCTTTCATTAACTCCCCAGCCATAACACTGAAGATGAGCCAAAGCTTCATCATGAGCAGGAGGTAAAATGGGTGGAGCCTTCGAAACAACGAGGGACTTGAATCCAACATGTAGGTTGAGTCAATGAAGAAAATGGGCTTCCCTGGTAGCTCAAACAGTACGGTAAAGAATCTGCCACATTGCGGGAGACCTGGGTTCAATCTCTGGGTTGGGAAGATCCCCTGGAGGAGAGCATGACAACCCACTCCAGTATTCTTGCCTGGAGAATTCCCATGGACAGAGGAGTATGGAGAGTTACAGTCCATGGGGTCGCAAAGAGTCTGACATGACTGAGTGACTTTCACTTCACTTCAATGAAGAAAATGAGGCTTTTTGCAGAGCTGGGCTTCAAAAGTAGAGTCAGGCTCGTTCTGTGTACTTAACCCACCCTTCTCACAGGGTTAGAAAGTATTTCTAATTTCCTCACCATTTGATCTCCTGAGTCTTAACTGTCATTTTGTTATCAAATCAATGTCTTTGTTAAATTTCACTTATCATTTTCCCCCTAATTTGGGGATCTAATTTTATCTGTTTAACGCAACATTTTATATCTGTATACAGCCTTTGTGTGCATGCGTGCTCAGTCATGTCTGACTTTTTGTGACTCTGTGGACCATAGCCCACCAGGTTCCTCTGCCCATGGGATTTTCCAGGCAAGAATACTGGAGCAGGTGGCCACGCCCTCCTCCAGGGGATCTTCGCAACTCAGGGATTGAACCTGTGTCTCCTGCAATGCAGGCAGATCCTTTACCCTTGAGCCACCAGGAAAGCCCACGCAAGTAGGAAGTGTCCCCACCAGGCGGCCACAGGGAGGTTGATCTGTGGCCTGAGCAAGCCAGCCAGGGCATCGTCCTCCCCCTAGCTGAGGCTGCAGTGACCATCCCCACCTCCGGGAGCCGGTCACGCCACTTTCTCTGCAGAGAGGAACAGAGAGGAGAGCCTGCCTGAATCACTTTGGACAGTCCAGGCAAAGCCCAGATCAGAGTTCTCCCTCATGGTGAACAAGTCCTTCTCTCTTTGCAGATTTCCCAGGTGGCGCCAGTGGTTAAAAAAAAAAACAGAAAATCCACCTGCCAATGGAGGAGACACAGGGTTTGATCCCTGGGTTGGGAAGATCCACTGAAGGAGGGAATGGCAACCCACTCCAATAGTCTTGCCTGGGAAATGCCATGGACAGAAGAGCCTGGCAGACTACAGTCCACGGGGTCACAAAGGGTCAGATGCAACTGAGGATGCACGCAGCAGCAACCTTCTTTCAGTTCACAGGAAACCTCAGCCAGGAGACAGCAGCTCCTCCTATGCTACTAGTCTGGCATCCACTGTACTTGGACTTCTGCTGATCCCTAGCAGTGGGGTGTCTGAGCCTCAGTCAGGAACACACTATGCCCTGGGTGGGGAAAGGAGGGGTCTCAAGAGTCAACTTTTACTGAGAGAGGATCTCTCTGAGTGGAGACTGCAGAAGCAAAGACTCCTCTTTGGGGAAGTTGAAGAGAGAGATTGTGTGGTAATCGTGGCAGACATGGTTCAAAAGAGGATTTGTTTGGATCAAGAGAGTTGTATGCTTCTAGAGTGAGAGGAAACAATGTAGGTAGAGAGAAAGGTTGAAGTGGTAGGATCAGGGGAGGTCTGAGCAGTGAGGCGCTGGGGAGAATGTAAGAAAATGGGCTCAAGAAACTCATTTTTCCGAGTCACCCCTGAATCTTATCTGAATGACTGTTGCCCACTTGGGTCACTTTCTAATATCTGCTATTTAAGAACATCATAATGAACAGGAAAAAATAACATTTAAAAGTCAAAAGAGAGGGGCTTGTCTGGTAGTCCACTGGTTAAGAATCTGCCTTGCAATGCAAGGGACACTGGTTTGATCCCTGGTCCGGGAAGATCCCACATGCCACGGAGCAACTAAGTCCATGTGCCACAACTGAGCCTGAGCTCTAGAGCCCACGAGCCACAACTACTGAGACCACATGCTGCAACTACTGAAGCTGGCGCTAGAGCCTGCCCTCTGCAACCAGAAGAAGCACCGCAATGAGAAGCCCAGGCACCGCAATGAAGAGTAGCCCCCACTCGCCACTAGAGAAAGCCCGCATGCGGCAAAAAAAAGTCACCACAGCCAAAAGTCAAAAAGTAAATACATAAACCTTTTAAAAAGAGGGTCAGAAGAGAATAAAAATCTATGTCTCCTCTTGTTGCGAATTGTGGTTACACCGATTTATATGATTGTTAAAGCTCATTGAACTGAATATTTATATTTGGTATATTTTATGTATCCCAAGGTAAAAAAATAAACTTACCTCTCCTAGGAACTATAAAAATATTAATTAGGCATTCTATTGACAAACATGATTACAGTATTTAGGGACAGTCAGAATTATAAGATTTGAAAGCAAGAGTAATACAATGTTTTCATTTCCCAAGTATGATTCTAAAAACGCATATAGAAGCTGGAAAATCACCATTAATTTTGTGCTTATTGGTGCAAATTAGATGGGACTCTGTCCCCATAAGTGCTGAGCTGAATCAATATATGTTTTGCATTTTGTGATCAATAATACTGATAGCTAAAATTATAATTATAACTAACATTATTTACCATTTCTATAAGCCAAGCGTTTCAAGAATGTTATCTCACTTTATCCTCATTATGAGCCTTTGAAGTAATGGCATTTTTGTAATGGCATTTTTCTAATGAGGAGCCTGAGGCTCAGAATGGCGGTATTATCTGCTCAAGGAAAATAACAGATCTAGGGTTCAAGTCGATCTCTGCCTGTGTCCAGAGCTCAACTTTTGAATCACTTTGTGTCACTGAAATTTTTTAAAAAAATTATTTTATTTCTAACATTTTATTTTAAATGTAATGGAGTTAGGGAGGGAGACCTGATATTCAAAGAAACCAAGTGAGCAGTATTTTGGGTGAAATGAAACACTTTGTAATGTGATGAATCAGATCATCTGTTGCATAAGTTAACATCTTTGCATCTGTCCATTTCCTCACGATGGGCATGCCATGTGACCAGGGCTAAGGGGAAGAAATGTCTCAGCCAGGAGTCTTTCCTTAATGAAGCAGAGACATGAATATTCAAGAGAGGAAGGCCACTTCTTTCATAAACATTAGTAAAAAAATCTACCTACAACTTCTGCTCACACCTCCTTGGTTTGAACTGTTGCACATGGCAAGGGAAATGGGGAAATAAATGTCACCTTTTGCAGCATATACTTTCACTCCCAATTAAATCAGTTGTTCCTTAAGCAACTGAGAACCTAGCTAGAAGCCCCCACCAGAGAGAAAGTAAAGCCAGGATTATGGGAAACCAGAGCCCAGACTCAAGAGCAGGCACAGTGGCAAGATGGGGATAGGAGTGTCTGGGGTGTTAGGGTGGGAAGAACTCCTAAGCCCTCCACCCTGGTGCCAGCGCTGGAAGGGAGACCAGCTCTGCTTGTCTTGGCTTCGCTCAGCTCAAAATACGGAGGCTGGGAGAGGAGTCCTGGGAGCACGCGTAGATGAAGAGGTTGCTCCTGGCTTAGACACACAGCACCTGATGGGCCCACCAAAGCAGCCAGTGGAGGGGAAAGCCTCCCTCCTCCAAAACACATCCACAGTGCCACTAGGAAGGAATAATGATGCCAAGAGGCCAGAAATCACAAATATTCACACCCATTGCACATGTCTTGCTGGTATATCAGGGTTGGAATGTGTGTGTGTGCTGACTGCTGTGTGGGTGAGTCTACTGGGGGAGAAAAAGCGGCCAGCAACCCTCTTCTTAGCAGGTCAACAGGGCTGTAGCCCTGCCCTGTGTTGCTGCTCTCACGTGGGTTGAATTGAATGGACTAAAATTGAGGACTACTGATTTCAAAAAGAGACAAAATATACTGTAGGGTTTATCAAAGTGTGCTCGGGGGACAAACTGCATCAGAATCACCTGGAAGTCTTGTTTAAAAACATTCATTCATTTATTCTTTCACTGAACAAACAGATATTGATTTCATGTGTGTGACAGGCATAGTGCGAGGAGCTGAGAACAAAACAGTAAACAGGGCAGACATCATCCCTGACCTCCTGGAACATTCAGTTTAGCGAGGAAAATTTGTTGTTTTTTAATCACTAAGTTTGTGTCTGATACTTTTGCGACCCCATGGACTGTAGCCTGCCAGGCTCCTCTATACATATGATTTTCCAGGCAAGAATACTGGAGTGGGTTGCCATTTCCCTCTCCAGGGGTGCTTCCCAGCCCAGGGATCGAACCCATGTCTCTTGCTTGACAGACGGATTCTTTACCACTGAGTCACCTGGGAAGCCCAGGGAGGAAAACAGTGAAAAGTAAAAACTGTAGTAATAAGAAAGTAAAATTACACATTGTGATGTATTTTTGTGAAAGAAGCAAATCCTGGTGGTGACCACAAATTTCAGAAGTCTACGGGCTGTCTTCTATTTTTCAGATGCCAACTAAATCCTTGAGCCCTCCCTTGTTAAGCCCTGGAGAAGGGAATGAGACCTTAACACAAGCCAAGATCACTTATCTCACCACCTTGGATATCTTACAGTCAGTGTTAGTTTGATTTAGAAAACTAAAGGGAGTTTTCAGAAAACCTGACATATGAACTTTCCGTGTTTATCTCCTTCACCAAATCCACTAAATTCACTAAAACTGCAGGTATTAACCCACAAGTTCTGAGAGATTAGGAAGGAGAAAACAGCTATTGAAAGATTTCAGTGTGTTTTTGGAAGACAGAATGCAAATGAAATAATGACAGCAGACGGCAGGCAGTTACCACCCATGTGTGTGTGTTTCAGGGGAAAGGTATAGAGACGGGAGGATGCTGATGATTAAGAGATTCAGTTCATCCTACAGAACCTCAGGAAGCTCAAGCTCGGCACCACGGGCTGTGGGAAGCAGACAGAGGAGGTCGATCCAAAAGAGGGTGGCTGGTTGTCTTTGCAGTATGCAACTGTCCCCCCACCTACCACCACCGCCCCTCTCTGCCACCCCACACAGCCACAAACAGGCTCCACCTATCTTCCTTCTATAGAAAATGGACAGCTTAGTATGTGGAGAAGTGTATCCAGAAATCTACAAGCTCAGGGACATCAGGAGGGAAATCCAGGAGGCACAGGGAGAAAAGAGTAAGACAGGTCAAGGTCTGCATTCTGAGCCCTGGAATTCCCAGCCTACCTCCCAAAGTCTGCTCCTAGGACCCTAAAGCAAGATATACACTTCCCTAAGCCAGAGATTGGCGTGTTCATTTAAGAAAACACTTACTGTGAAAGCACTGTTACATAACAAACATTCTGAGTTGCCCTGGGGATAGCAGGCTGGCTGATCATCCAGGAAAATGAAAGGTGAAAGAAAGTAATATGAGGAAAATAAAGGTGAAAGGAAGACAGGATGAAGCAGAAACAAGTGTTTTTTAATTGTTATAGTTGATTTAGAAAGTTTTTTTTTTTTTTAATACAGTTATTACTTTATGGTCCTCGGGGAAATGAAGAAGCCATTCTACCCATAAAACAAGAACAAAATGCTTTTAGAAAATAACAAATGGAAAATAATATATAACTCTTAAAAATACAAATTTGTTCTTGTTTAGTGGCTAAGTCATGTCCTACTCTTTTGCGGCCTCATGTACTCTAGCCTGCCAAGCTCCTCTGTCCATAGGATTTCCCAGGCAAAACTATTAGAGTGGGTTGCCGTTTCCTTCTCCAGAGGATCTACCCAACCCATGGGTCAAAGATAGTTTTAAAGAGTAACCCAGAAATCACCCAGGAAAATAAAACCAAAATGTGAATAACAGAAGAGAGGAGAAATGCAATGAGAGAATATATCTGTGAGAGTCCTAGCAATAGGGATTTTAAAGTGTGAAGTCAGAGAAACAGGTAGGAAGAAATTGTTAAGAAAATAATACAAGAAAATTTCCCAGAACTAAATTTGGGTCTCTTGACTGAAAAGGCTTGTTGGGTGTCCAGTCCTATGCACAGCAAAACATCCATAACAAGCCTCATCATGATAATATTTCTGAATACTAGAATAAAAAGAAAGCCACACACTTTCAGGGAGCAAAAATAACAGGCTACATGCAAAGTAGCAGGAATCAGAATGTTATCAGTCTTCCCAGTGGCAACGCTGGATGCTAGACAACGGTGAGAAATTCCCTTAAAAGATGATGAGGGAAGGTTATTTTCAACCTAGAAGTCTACACTGCCGGAAGGGTGAGAGTAGAATAAAGACGTTTTTTGAAGTGTAAGGACTCAAAGATTTACCTAAAATGCACATTTCTTTAGAAAGTGACTGAAGAACGGGCATTCACAACATGAGAGCAAACCAAAGAAGACACTAGAAACAGAAATTCAATCCAGGAGATGGTGAAGAGCAGTCTAAGATGCACTGGACAGAGTCCTAGAGAACAACCCATGGACACTAGGACAAGAACATAGAGGGTAGTGGGAAAAAGATACCCAGCTAAAATTGGGACCGGCAGATTTTTGTTACAGACTGAATGTTAGTGTCCCCTCCCCCAAATTTCATATGTTGAAGTCTGGACTCCAATGAGATGACATTAGGAGGTGGGGGCCTTTGGGAGGTGTTTGGACCATGAGGATGGAGCACTCATGAATGGGATTAGTGCCCTTGTAAAAGGGACCTATGGTTTTTCCAGTAGTCGTGTATGGATGTGAGAGCTGAATGCCAAAGAATTGATGCTTTTGAACTGTGGTGTTGGAGAAGACTCTTGAGAGTCCCTTGGACTGCAAGGAGATCCAACCAGTCCATCCGAAAGGAGATCAGTTCTGGGTGTTCATTGGAAAGTCTGATATTGATGCTGAAACTCCAATACTTTGGCCATCTGATGCGAAGAGCTGACTCATTTGAAAAGACCCTGATGCTGGGGAAGATTGAGGGCAGGAGGAGAAGGGGATGACAGAGGATGAGATGGTTGGATGGCATCACCGACTCAACGGACATGAGTTTGGATGGGCTCCAGGGATTGGTGTTGGACAGGGAGGCCTGGCGTGCTGCAATTCATGGGGTCACAAAGAGTCGGACATGACTGAGCAACTGAACTGAACTGAAAAGGGACCCCAGAGGAGTTCTTTCACCCTCTTTCTGCTATTTGAGGACACCATGGAAGTCAGCAGGCTGTAACTTGGAAGAGGACCCTCACCAGAAATGGATCATCCTGGAACCTGTCTCAGACTTCCAGCCTCGAAAACTATGAGAAATAAACCTCTGTTGTTTATAAGTCACCAGTCTCTGGAACTTTGTTATGGCAGCTCAAACTAAGACAATTATCCAGTGTATATGGATATTTTCTTTAAATATGGCAAACCCTCAGGTGAGTTTAGGAGGGAATTGGCAATAGAACAATAGAAAATTATGCAAATTATCAACTGTAAGGAAGACAGAACTATATATAAGAGAAAATAGTCATCACTTAATTACTGGGTACAATAGTAAGTAATGTAGATGATCACAATATATAAGCATTTTAATATATATGATATTTACCAGGAATTATGATACAATTCTATTGGTTAATTGGTAGTGATGGTAAAAGAACTAATAGTCAATTATACTACAGTAAAAAATCAGTAAGCAGGAAGTATCGCCTAACACTGGTAACTGAGAAAATAGTACTGTAAATACATTAGAAAAATAAAATTCCTGAATGTTATATCATCTAAATGCATTACAGCCTTAGGTATTTGATAAATGTCATCACCTGACAAAGATAGCTGATATTAAGTTTATATTCAGTATCTTTAAGCAGTAATTGCAAGATGTCAAATTGTACTTTATTACTATCTCAACTTACAAGAGCCAGAAAATATTGACTACCATTGCTTTCCTGTGTTGAAGTGGTGAAATCTAATTTCGTTAGCATTATGGAACAATTTACCAAGTTCACGATAACTATGAAATGGAGATTTTATATTGTCCCCCAAACCAATTTCATTTTTCCCTATTCATGCTTCTGGGTATAATTTAAAAGGTCTTAAAAACTGAATCACCCTGTACTATTTTCAGGCCCTATAATGTTAAGAAACACAAATACATACTTGACTTCTATTTTCCATTTGTTAATTTTTTTGTCATGAGAAAGTCATACAAACAGAATGAGGACAGATTGAACATTAAGATTCAATAGACTCATTTTAATGAGAAAGGTTATAATAGGAAGAGGAAATAGAATAAAATTCACCCCGAGACAGCAAATGATCCGACGCTAACTCCTTCTGGCTGCTTTACGCTTGCAGTCATCATTCTAGATGCCTTGGCCTGAAGGATCTTTTATGTAATTTAAACATATCCTCTGTTCTCAGAACTGAGATAACCAATTTCATATTTTCCATTTCGCTAGCAAAGTGGAAGAGGCTCTGGGTGGAAATGAGAGGAATGCTTAGTCTAGGCAAATATATAATTGCTCTGTTAGAAACATCTTCATCCAGAAAGATAAATTAATGTAACTCATTTTGATGGCATCTTCTTGAGCCAAATACATTTCAAAGTGGGGACAGGATAGGATGTAAGCTCTGAAATTAAAATGCGGAGATATATTTATATCAAAATCATTTTCTCTCCATCCCTCTAAAACAGGAAGATAATACTGCCCAGAACAGACCAGAGAGCGCTTACCCACAGAGGTGATGCAAATAGAAAAATTCAACACTTCACATTGGTATTCTGCTGCCAACCCTCACAAGAGGAGAAAAATCCACACTATATCCTAGACCAACCTCTACCAGGACTGCTCCAGGTTATTATTACATCTTTGGAGCCTTAATTATCATTTTCAACATTTTTATCCCAGTGGGGAAAGGACTCGGTTAACTACACAATCTAATGAACTAAATGAAAAATCTTCATGAAACTAAAATAAAACAATTTTTATATAAGACTACTTTATTTAATGAAAATAAAATAAAACTAAAGTTAAACTAAAAGTTTTAATGAAAATAACAACTGAAAAACATTTGGGGTGGGAGGATCATTTCTCAAGGCAGGTAAGACCCATGGATGAAGAAAATACTTTTGGCAAAGTTTGAATGCCCTCATTTGAATTCAGTGAAAATGAAAATAGTAATTATTTTACTGTCATTATTGTATTTTTGATTGAGAAAAAATGAACTGCAGAATTTGTGTTTGTATAATTCAAGAGATGGTTGCCAGCTTTCAAGTATTAAGTCCACAGGTAGAAATCTCAGTTTTGCAAAATTTTGTTTGATATTCGCTGCTGAAAATACTGACTTAAATGTGCTCAGTTGCTCATTCATGTCCAACTCTGTGCGATCTCAAGGACTGTAGCCTGCCAGGTGCCTCTGTCCATGGAATTTCCCAGGTAGGAATACTAGAGTGGGTTGCCATTTCCTTCTCCAGAGGATCTTCCCGACTCAGGGATCAAACCCAGGTCTCTTGCATCTACATGCATTGGCTAGTGAGTTCTTTACCACTACTGCCACCTGGGAAGACCGGCTTTAAAATATACTACATCAAAGGTGAATAAAAACATTCATCAGTATTTCAGACAGGCATGTAATTGACAGGTTTCCTTCTGGAAAGACCCTGCCCAGAAACCCCAGGAGACACACTACCTCCTATGATAAAACATGGGAATACTTGATGACACCACATTGCCTCTTAGTGTCCCAGAGAGCCGGGTGCCCAAAGACAAAATGCCATGTGGTTGTCTGCCTTGACTTAAGATGGAGAAAGGCATGGACCACACGTGGGACACCCAGGGCCTGGAGTGCTAGGATAAGGAGCCAATTTCCAGAGGGCCCTGAGAGGCAGGCTGAGGACGAGGATTCCAGCATATGCCTGGCGATGGGACCTCGCCTCCGGTCCAGTGTGCCCCCAGTGGTGACCTCTAACTTGGCTGAAGGAAGGACGTCCCCTCCCCATCCGGCCCCATGGCATTGCCTCTTCACCTGCTCTCTCCACAGCCTTTGCTCAGGAGCTTTGTATTCAGGGACCTGGACTCCACTCTGGTTGTGCCAACTGTAGCTGCTACGCTCCCAGCAGGGGACTTCAGCTCTCTTTCCCCCTCTTTTCTCATCTAACAAGGAAGATGATTCCAACACCTGCTGCCTGGGGTTAATAGGCGCATCGAGGTGATGATGTGTTTAGCACTGAGCCTGGTGCACAGTGTGCGAGGAGTGGCAGTTACTCATTGTTTTTGATCTACTGATGCTTTTAATAGCTGTTGGCCCCCTACGAGGGATTCCCAAGTGGTGCTCATGGTAAAGAATCTGCCTGCCATTGCAGGAGACGCAAGAGACATGGATTCAATCCCTGGGTTGGGAAGATCCCCTGGAGAAGGGAGTGGCAAACCATTCAAGTATTCCTGCCTGGAGAATCCCATGGACAGAGGAGCCTGATGGGCTACCATCCCTGTGGTCACAAACAGTTGGACATGACTGGGCACACACGGTCCCCTACTAAGTGGTCATGCCTGGGGACACAGAGATGAATCAGACACAGTCATCCCCCAGAGAGACCATAGTTCCCACATGGCTCCATGCCTAATACAAGCCCTCTGACTGTTTGGGACAGAGACTTCAGACTCCATTTCAGGGCACGCATGCGATCCTCTACCCCAAGCCTGCACCCAAGATGTCACAGCTGCATGTCCCTCTCTATAATTGCTATCTGCTCTCCTAGCTTCAGAAAATCTTTTGTCCAAGGGCTCTGCCCTCTCAGAGTCCTGTGGGGATTATGGTAAACAGGTTTTGGAATTCATAAAGTGGGAGAGGTACAGTTTCACAAAGAGAAGGGATGAGAGAGAGACAAAATAGCAGGGATCCACTTTACTAAGTGCTTGGCCAATGCTCGTTGATTGGATTTAACAAACAGCTCAGAGAGAGGAAGTTTTGTTCCTGACTAATGGCATTCATCCCATGCCCCAAATAACCAGGAACCATGAATACAGTCAGCAATCAAAGAGCAAACAGGTAGCCAGTCCCCACCTACCCCATTGTGCTAATGGCATAAAAGGCCACTAGCCGAGCATGCCTTTGGCTGAATGGAAGCGGACAGCAATCACACCACCCGGGAATTTTGCTGCCTGGTGACAAACCTTCTGAATCGATCCCAGCTTTTAGAGCTACAAGTCCTCAGGGTCCTCATTATTTTATGCTGCAAAAGCATAAGTGCCCACAGAATAAGAAACAAGCAAAGGAGGCAGAATGGGAATGAGGAAGATGTGTGCTTGGAGGCGAATGCACAAGTGGTTAATATCATTTAACTCACGGGAGACAAATGCATTTGGAAGCTGGATCTCTTTTCAGGATGCAGGGAGCAGATGGGCATGCCGAATCCACAGAAGCATCCTTTAGCCTTTGAGAGGCACTCGGGCCCAGAAGATAAGACTGGTTTTCCCTACGGATCTTCATCCTCAATGGCCCCACCAAGAGTCATCTCATGGAAGGGGGTCATTGAGGACTTTCAATAAGCTTGCAGGAAGTCGGCTCTCCCCTCCGAACTAGGCATGCTGAGGTTTGCCTGATTACAATTTCCTTCCTTTCTTTTTAAAGAACTATATCCAATGTATTAACATCCGAGAGAGAAAATGATCATATTAAAGGCTTAAAAGTTATAAAGATGTCTTCTAACTTTATTTGGTACAGTGTTTTTCAAACTTATTTGACCATTTGCATATAGACTCATGTGTGTAAAACCCCCATTAACACCCCAACTCTGGAGCCCTATGAGAGCCTGCCTAGGAGCAACAGCCAGGAGAGGGGGCTTGTCCATGGCTTCACCCCAAGGAGTCTGCGTTCACTGTCGGTCATTGTTACATCCACCTCTCTGACCAATCCATTACCTGCCCCCCAAGTACCATCTTGAGAAACACTAACAATAGCCTGCTGAGCAGAGAATCCCATACAGTGTACAATTCTAGCCCTGAAGTGATCTCTTGTGTTCATCTAATACAAACCAGTAATCATTCAGATGAGGAAACACCTAAAAAGGGGAAGCAAGTTGATAGCTAAGGTGGAAATCAAATTTGGATTCTCCAACTCTTTTTCAGCGTTACTTTAATTGTTCTGTTCTTTCCCCCCACCAGTTACCCACCTCTGGTTCACCTTGTCTAGGAGACTAGCAGTCCTGGCTCCACACCCCAGATCTTCTGACAACACTCCCCATTCCAGTCCTGAACTCTACTTCCCATTGAACATGACCACCGTTCTTGTAACTACTTGCATTTGGAACACAAGGGCCATCTGGGATATCTCTTATTTCTAAACATAATCACAGACACAAACTTACATAAAAATAGAAACACGAGGAGGTTTGCACATTAGGAAGACCACTCAGGCTGCAGTAAGAAAATGGATGGGCCTGAGGCTGGTCTCTTTGCCAGGAAAGCCTTTCCCCCAGGTACCCACATGATTGAGTCCCGTCTCTGCTTAAATGTCAACCTGTCATCTTCTCAGTGAGGCCTTCAGATGGCTACCTTAGACAAAATAGCCATCTCTTCCCATTCCTCTTAACTGACTTTGTTTTTCTAAATGTCATTTATTAGCCCCTCTCATCACATACATTTTTGTTCATTTGTCTTTATTTGCATGCATGATCTTATAAGTACAAGACTTTGTTTTAAAAGGAAATACATTGCCATGTATCTAATGCCTAGAACATAGTAGCTGCTCATTAAAGTTTTGAACACTGTTCTAAAACACATTTTTATACTTAGCCTCTTTTTTAGGAACATCAGGGTTTTTCTCGGGTATAAATCTACAAATGGAATTGCTGGGAAAAAAGAGCTTGTGCAAATCCAGCTTCTCTTATGATTTCCAAATTGTTTTTCAATGTGATTGTATTAAGTTACATGCCTACAGGCTGTGTTGCCAAGTTCCTGCATCTTTACCAACCATTGATATTCTGTCTTTCTAAATTCAGCAATAAGGGTAATGATTTTTAGTTATATAGGAAGAATGACTCACAAGTATAGAAAATATATAGTATGTAATACTGGAAGGAAATGTATCAAAATATTAATGAAATAGTAATCGCCGGATGATGGCTAGTGGGGCAGAGTTATAGATTATTGTATAAACTTCCCTGTTTCTATGTGTCCTCCCCATCTCTCTTATCCCTTTGGACCTCAAGGGCCATTTTTCCTTATGTTAAACCATATTGAAAAGGAGCAAAGCCTCAAAATGGCCTCTTAATAAAATATGGAAATAACGCCAATGTCTATCAACAAATGAATGGATAAAGACGTGTAATACATATGTACAATGAAATATTATTCAGCCTCAATAAAGAAAGAAATACTGTCATTTTTGACAACATGAATGTATCTTGAGGACATCATACTAAGTGAAATAAACCAGACAGAGAGAGGAAAAAACCCTGCCTGATCTCCCTTATATACGGAATCTAAAATCGTCAAACTCATAGAACAAAGAGTAGAATGGTGGTACCCAGGGGCTGAGGGAAGGTGAAATGGAGAGTTGCTGTTCAATTGGTATAAAGCTTAAAGGAGAAGGGGGTGGCAGAGGATGAGATGGTTAGATAGTATCACTGACTCAATGGACATAAATCTGAGCAAAGTCCTGGAGAGAGTTAAGGACAGGGTAGCCTTGCGTGCTGCAGTCCATGGGGTTGCAAAGAGTCAGACATGACTTAGTGATTGAACAATAACAACATGCAAGACGGGTTAGTTCTAGAGATACACTGTACAACATTATGTCAAGTCAACAAAACTATACTATGCACTTAAAAACAGGATGGATCTCGTATTAATTGTTCTTACTACAGAAAACAAAAAACTAAAAAAGCCCCCAAGGAACACAAAGGAAATTTTGGGGGGTGATGGGTGTGTCTTTTACTTTGCTTGTGGTGATGGTTTCACAAGTGTATGCGTGCATCCAAACTCTTCAAATTGCTCACATTAAATACATGCGGTGTGTTGCATATCGATTATAACTCAGTAAAGCTGTTTTAAAGATAAATAGAGGATGGTCCCAAAGATGCAGTGCCGACTTGCAAAGCCAGTTTCTCTTCCTCAGAGATGAGGCAAGGCTGAGGCAGAGGGAGATGAGATGAGGATGGACAGCAGAGTCTGAAAAGGGGAGCAGCCTCCTGTCCTGAAATCTAGGAGCCGAGTAGAAAGCGGGAGTCGAGCTGCAATAGCATATGGGCAGGTGACCTTCTCATCCAAACCCTTTTGTGGCCAATTTACAAGCTAACAGTCCTCGCGTGGTGATGGTTCCAAGTAATACGTGGTGATGGACGTACAAATAATACATCTGCATTTCTTCTGAGTTTTGTAAAACCTCCTTGGATCCCCCCCTCCCCCCAGGAGGGAAATTTCTCCTACATTCTGCTTGAACTAAGGCACATGCCACCACTAAGCAGTGATCACACTGTGTTGTTCTTGTTTTAGTGACCGTCTCCTCACTGGATTGCAAGATCCCTGAGGTCAGGGATCATCTCTGTCCACCATGGTATCCACAGACCCTTGTGCAAGCTTACACTTCAGGCTCTTGATAACTTTGCATGTGTGCCTAGTCAGATCTGACTCTTTGCGATCCCATGGACTGTAGCCCACCAGGCTCCTCTGCCCATGGGATTCTCCAGGCAAAAATACTGGAATGGACTGTCATGCCCTCCTCCAGGGGATCTTTCTGAGCCAGGGATTGAATTCGCATCTCCTGGATTGCACGTGGATCTTCACCACTGAGCCACAGGGGAAGCCCTTGATAAGTACATGTTGATATAGTTATCGCCCCTGACCTCAGGAACCAGAAAACAGTGGTGCAGATGGTTCTGAAGAAAGTCATTTTTTGTCCCAGATTTCTTTTACTATCCTTTTTGGAAGAGGCATCCCAGACTCTGTAGGTACTACAAAGGAGTCACTGGCAGCAGCTAGAGGGTGGGAACCAGGCAACCCTGGATCAGACTCAGGTTATGAGAGGACAGCTGTGACTCAGGAGTTGTGGACTCTGGAAGGATCAATGCAAATCTCTCTCCACTCTGGAGAAATAGTCCCCGTGCTTTCCAGGGACTTCCCCACAGGCTCAGCAGTAAAAAATCTGCCTGCCAATGCAGGAGATGAAGGTTCGATTCCTGGGTCAGGAAGATCCCCTGGAGAAGGAAATGGCAACCCACTCCAGTATCCTTGCCTGGGAAATGCCATGGACAGAGGAGCCTGGCAGCCTACAGTCCATGGGGTCACAAGAATCAGACAGGACTTAAGCAACTAAGCAACAACTGTGCCTTCCTAGGGAGTGGTCCATAGGGCATGCCCGACCCTCACTAGTGAATTACTTCAGAGAATCAAGGCAATCCGAAAGGGAATAATTACACTTTTTCTCTGACATCACTTTTAAAATATCTCCCTATGCAAATAATCAAATGGAATGAAGCTGCCCCATTTTAAAGCCAGATCTTGCAAAAGATACTTTTTGAGAGAAAAACAGCAATTTTCAGACTTTTTCACTCCCATACTGCTCAGATGAAGATTGTGTAAAACCTACCCCAGTAAGTAAGAAATAACTTTCGTGGCCAAGACCTAAGCCTCTGGGGCCTAAGCTTCCACTGTGCTTACCTCCTAATGGGCTCAGAGGGGATTGTGTTCTAAGAACTCAAATGAGCACAGATTCACAGTTTGTTGTTGTCATCGTTTAGTTGTTCTAAAAGGATAATTTCTGCACGTTAAATCTGCATATGGATTTCAGTGATGTTACTACTAAGATTTATTTAGGTTTACTTATGGAACCAGCTTAGAACAGAACATATGCCTGCTGTAAAACAATAGTCATCATCTCCATATATCACATTATCAGGGCAGAGAGGACCTACCAGATTGTCATAATTTGAAAAAGCCTAAACATGCATTTGCATTCCCTCTGGGACTTGAACTGGGAAGGCCCATTAGAGGGCTTCCCTGCAGGGATGAATTCACTCTATTATGGCCACGTAAGCATATTCTAGAGCCTTTGGCCTCTTTATCCCAGCATAAGTATGGGTCTTTGACAAGTCAGAGAATACTGATTGCTTTCAAACATTATCATTCTGACTGTCTCTAAATACTATAATCATGTTTGTCAATAGAACCCCTAATTAATATTTTTTACAGCTCCTAGGAGAGGTAGGTTTATTTTTTTTAATGTTGGGATATACAAAATAAAATGCACCAACTATAAGTATTTAGTTCAATGAGCTTTGAAAATCATATAAATCTGTATAACTACAATTCAAAACAAGAGGAGAGGTAGGTTTTAATTCTGCTTTCAAATTAGAGCTTTCCTTAGAATCACCAAGGAGACTTGTTACAACAATATTGTTATACCCATCACCAGGGTCTCTCATTTTGTGGGTAAAGTAAGGTCTTGAGAATTGGCATTTCTAGTAAGTTCTCAGATGAGGGCAATGTGTTTCTTGCAACTTCCCAGGTGATCTTAAAGCTGCTGGTCCAATGCTTGGAAAACCGTGGTGTACCTGATACTGCTCAGCCCTGACTATGCATTAGAACACCCTGGGAAGTCTTGAAGACCTGGCAACCCTCTTCTCCTCCCCGTGTATCTGATTTAGTTGGGGCTAAAGGAGACAGGGGCTTCCCAAGTAGCACTAGTGGTAAAGAACCTGCCTGCCAATGCAGGAGACATAAGAGCCGAGGGTTCCATCTCTGGGTCAAAAAGATCCCCTGGAGCAGGGTATGGCAACCCACTCCTGTATTCTTGCCTGGAGAATCCCACGGACAGAGGAGCCTGGTGGGCTACAGTCCATGGGGTCATATAGAGTCGGACACAACTAAGCGACTAAATGGTAGCAGCAGCAAAGGAGGCAGAGTAATCTGCCCTGCCTCTCTGGAATAGATGCCAGCACCACCTTTAAAAAATAAAAATAGAGAAGCACACACAACAAATGTATAGCTCGGTGGATTATTAAATGGTGAGTATCCTCGTAACCACCAGACAGGTCAAGAAATTGAACTTGGTCAGCCATCCAGGGCTGTCCCTTCTCAATCACAGCCCCCTCCATTCCAACTTTTATAGCAATTACTTTGGTTTCTTTTTAGTTTTTTTCATACTTATGAAAAAGCATGTATAGTTTGTATCCATACACACTAGTTTCATCTTGCCATTGAAAAAGTTGACACATCTTTTAAATTTCTTTTAATTTTCAGAATTATCTCCATCCCCTTCTTTCCCTTGTGGGTACATGTTGAAAAATCCAAGCAATTTAACCTGTGGCTTCCAACAGTGTGGATTTTGTTGGTTGTGTACTTGTCTTGCTGTTACTATGTCCCTCTTTCTTACGTGTTTCTTGAAAATGGCAACCAGAGCCAAAGGCTTGAATAGACTCCAGTTTGATTGCATTGGCAAGACTATAAGCATGCCATATTCTCTCTTTTTGTGAAGTTAGCCATTATTATTCCACAATGCCTAGGGCTGTTCATTCCCTGGGGACTTCAAAATGGTGGTATTCTAATTCCATATTTCTTTTTATGTTTTTAATTGAAATGATTTTATAACAGAGACTGTTGTCCCTGATACACTATTTGGAGACCCAGTAGGACAGTTCATATAGGAAAAAAAGGAATAAATGCATCCTTCTTTCTCAGTTTTTAAGATAATGAAATCCCACGAAGTTAGCCAGTTAGTTTGGGTTAAAACTATTATTGCTAACTCGTGGACCTAAAACATATATGATGAATTTTAATTCCTTTCAATTGTTATCTTTATTGGAGCAAAAATTGGGTCTTATATGTCAATTGGGAGCCTATTCAGGTTGGTCAGTGAATCTTTTTGATATGACCTTAGTGGTCTTTGATAACTTTCTTATTGTATTCTAGGCTTATTGGCCTTTTTTTTTTTTTCTGTCTCAGACTTGGGATCGACCATGATTTCTTTTAATAGGAAATGAAATCTGAAGACCACTTGTGGGTGGGTCATTGTTTCTAGGTTTTAAGTGGAAAGGGTTTATATATATACAGTCCATGGAATTCTCCAGGCCAAAATACTGGAGTGGATATCCTTTCCCTTCTCCAGGGGATCTTCCCAACCCAGGGATCGAACCCAGGTTTCCCGCATTGCAGGCAGATTCTTTACCAGCTGAGCCACAAGGGAAGCCCAAGAATACTGGAGTGGGTAGCCTATCCCTTCTTCAGAGGATCTTCCCGACCCAGGAATTGAATGGGGGTCTCCTGCATTACAGGTGGATTGTTTACCAAGTGAGCTATCAGGGAATCATTTTATATATGTATGTATATATTCCTATTTATATGTATGTGCTGGAGAGATAAAATGCTTCATGAGATGATAGAGCTATGTCTAATTTAAATGAAGGACTATAGGTCCCTTTTACACGTTAGACCTGTTTCTCCATTGTTCCACCCTAAGAATCTTGATGAAATCCTCAGAACCAGAGGATTACTTATTTGCTTCATTTCACAATACACATCCACCAACTTCAGAATACCAATATCAATACAACAAATACCAATATGATTATGAAAAATAATTAAAGAATTTCTTATGTATGTTCTTCCTCCCTTTTAAAAATTGTTGTACCACATCTACATTGTCTAGAGAAGAGAATGGCAATCCACTCCAGTATTCTTGCCTGGAGAATTCCACGGATAGAGGAGCCTGACGGGCTACAGTTCGTGGGGTCGCAAAGAGTCGGACACGACTGAGCGACTAACCCACATCTACAGAGTCACAGCAGATACACACCTGTTAATACTTTCTCTTTTTAACCTTCATTTAGAATTCATTCTACAAATAGCTGTATATGCACCGCCAGGCTTTATGTAAATATCTCTCTAGTTCCTTTGAGGATCTGAAGCTCATTCTCTGGTATATTTTCCAGGAAGGAGCCTGTAAACAATATTCACTGAGATCTTGCTTGTTGATAATACATTATACCCTTTATACTTATTTTATTCCTAAATCTTTCCTGAGTTGGTGTTTCCTTTTGAGTTTTTCCAATTTTAATGGATATTGTTATTTCATGTCATGTATCATTTTTCAAATGTCATTTTGCTCATTTTGAAACAGTGGGTTATAGTTTTCTGGGCTTGCATTTCTGGCATGCATTCATCATCTGTAAGGATATTATCCTGCTCCTTATTCTCAGTTTTTCTATTATTAACTCTGAATGAACATGACTTTGAATTATACTTGCTGCTCATTTTTGTATGAATTTATTTCCTCCTGAACCTTTAGTAGGAGGCAAGGTTCAGAACAGCTTTTCTCATTTCTCAGAGGTCCCGCTTCTGTTGTTTTTGTTTGTTTTAAGAAGTGTGCAAAAATCGGATAGCTGACTTCCTGAATTTTCTTGGTGTTTCCCCCTCCCTTACTTCTTTTTTTAAATTTTATTTATTTATATTTAGTTTAGGCTGTGCTGAGTCTTTGTTGCTGCAAGGGCTTTTCTCTAGTTGCAGTGAGCAGAGGCTACTCTCTAGTTGTGATGCCCCAGTTTCTCATTGCCATGGCTTCTCTTGTGGCAGAGTATGGACCCTAGGGCATGTGGGCCCAGTAGTTGCAGCTCCTGGGCTCTAGAGCACAAGCTCAACAGCTGTGGTGCATGGGCTCTGCAGTATGTGAGATCTTCTTGGATCAGGAATCGAACCCGTGTCTCTTGCACTGGCAGGTGGATTCTTAACCACTGATCCACGAGGGAAGCCCTCCCCTCTTCTCCTCCTCTTTGGACTTTCTCTTTCCTTTTTCTCTATTGTCCACATCATGCTCAATTTTGTTTCCACTCCCAGATGTTTCTCTTCCATATGAGTTTCTGTCCTGGAAAGCAGTTCTGATAAGTCAATTTCAAGTTCATTCAAACTGCCTGATCTCCTTTCAAAACTTGCCAAGGAAAGCCTTCATTTACTCACTTAACAATTTTATCCACTGTTCACAAATCAATCGAATTTCATTTTCCAGTGACTACCCACTGGGTATTTGGAGTTCTCCTCCTTCACAACCTTCAGATGCCCCATTGCCGCCTTCCATTTCCTTCCACAGAAAGTGCTTTTGGACAACCTTCTCAGGACATAGGCATACTTTTCTTTCCTCTGCTGTTTCACTCAAGAAAATTCACTATGAAAGTGTGAATTTTATAATCTATCCTTCCCTTGGAAAATATTTTAAAATATGATTAAGAAGGTGGTTACACTATAGGATTACAGCAGCACTGTGGGACAGTCATAGAATCTACCTGAATCTCCACCAAAAAAATACATGAAAGAAATCAGACACTAAACTAAAAACTCATGGACAATATTTATTTACAAAATCATTAAGTGATAAGATATACCCCCCACCCAGCACCCTGTAATAAAAGGAGAGGGGGACAAACCTGAATTGGTCAATACATGCCCCTTGTTTTTCCAAGAGAAACTTGTTTGTGTTTCACATTTTAGAAGAAATGAAACATTTCAAGAAGCTTCCTTTTAGCTGTGGCCAAAGAAAATTACATTCCACACCCCCACAGCTGGGTATGGGGGAGGGAGGAGTAAGAGCTTTAATGGAGTTATTAAAGCTGCAGCATAAGAAATAAAATTCTCAATGGAAGTTCTTTTAAGCTCATGAAATTTGAGAGAAACAAAAAATTTAAGACCCAGTTTATTATTTGATTTCACAAAAATGCCTGGTGTGAAAGCAATTACCCATTTTAAATGCTTCAGCAGAGAAAATATACACTTCCTCATCTGAGATTTGAGGGGAAGAAGGCAGACAGTAGCTGGTAGCATCATAAATCTTTGAAGGATCTGAACAAGCATCTTCTGAACATTTTAAGAGTTTAACGAGTGCTAAACTTCAGCCCTGAAGAAACAAACCAGAGAGCAGTTTCATCTTTCCTAAATCTCAGCTTCCATCTGGAGTCTTTCTTGCAGGGAGGAAGTAAACATCATCCTTTTTAAGAAGAGATAAGATCTTAATTGCCTGTTTGACCCTCACACAGCTTTTCCCCATGAGCAAAATTTAATGTAACCTGTTTGGATATTGATAGCTTACTCATTAATATTCCTTGTGATATAAAATCAAGACAGATCTGTGAACACTTCTGAAAAACTGCAGTCTATCTTTGGAGAGAGGGAGAAAGTTGCACTATCATCAAGTACAAGCTATGTTCCCAAATGACACTAGAATTTTTAAAGTTATATTAATAAAGTTGATGGCAAATAATCATACAAATCCAGTTATAACACAAATCAAGATAGTAAAGGAATCTCTGGCATTGATATTTTTTAAAACAGATTACAGCTTAGGAAGGACAGTATAATGTAATTTTTCTGAGTTGGCTGCACTAGAGAATTGCCTGAAATGGGATCCACTTAGAATTCACATTTCCTGCCACATATTTTTGTCAGGGTGTTGAAGAGTAGTTTCCAGTATGTTCTTTCATTTTTGTTTCCTTGAAACCTTGGACAAGGACTATCACATGATTAACAAAATCTTTTTAGAAGCAGAATGATGGCCCAGGGACAAGCTATGTTTAAGACAGAGGAGCGGGAGCTAGAGAAGTCAGTAAAAACCACACGTGATAAATTTGCAAATGATTGTCACTGCCAGATGGAAAACGACAGTTGGCTTATTTGGATTCGACAGATACATAGAGGAATCATCAGAAAATTATGAGAGGTGCCACAGCATGATGCTTCAAAGCCTGTGCTTTAGATAGATGCACTGGGGTAGAATTTTTGTCTACCAGTTGTGTGATCCTGGGCAAGTAACTTAACCTGATCCATTATATTGGGATAATGATAGTATCAATCTCATTGTGTGTGTGAGAATGAAAAGAGATGATGTTCATAGATGCTTAGCACTGGGATAATTTCATAAAATTTTTACACATCACTCAAATATTGAGGAGGGATATGGCTGACAGCACAAGTTGACATCCTAGGCTAGCACTGGATGCAATTTGGTAGGTGAGCTAGTCTTATTTGGAAAGTAGAGACCACCTCAAATGCCAAAAACATTGCAGCTGAAGAACTGAAAAGGAAATTAGAATAAATTGTCTTACGTATAACAAAGCTGATTTTCAGACAAGAGCAAAAGAGAGTGGAGAGCTTGTCTCATTAGCTTCCTAAGAATCTCGGGTCTATTTGACTTTCCCTAGGTGAAGTAGACATGTTTGGAGTGTCCCCTACTTTTTCCTCCCCTTTCTTCAAGGACACACAAAGGTGAGCCCTTGTGGTCATGTTTGTGTCACATCTCCCTGCTCCTCCCTGGAACAGTCATCGAGACCAGCGATAGAGCCAACCAAGCACAGACAGGGCCAAGAAGACGGGTCCTCTTTCCAGGAGAAGCTTGTCTCATGTTTGGATGCCACGTTATCTCAAGCCATTTTGCAAAATTCATCAACAATTTCCAAATCAAATTAATTTAGATTTATAACTTTAACAATACATACTTGCAGTGTGTGTGTGTGTGTGTGTGTGTGTGTGTGTGCGCACGCACGCTTAGTTGCTCAGTCGTGTCCAACTCTGTGACCCTTTGGATGGTAGCCACCAGCTCCTCTATCCCTGAGATTTTTCAGGCAAGAATACTGAAGTGGGTTGCCATTTCCTCCTCCAGGGGATCTTCCCGATTCAGGGATTGAACCTGTGTCTCTTGCATTGCAGGCAGATTCTTTACCTGCTGAACCACTGGAGAAGCCCACTTGTAATAGAATAGTCGTTGGAATAAGAAGGAAATTGTAACATTAGATCAGAGATGAGGAGTCTTAAATCAAGAAAGCCAATAAACTCAGCTCTGTCAGAGGCATTCTGTGGGTACAGGAAGTAAGAGAGTCTGGCTGGGAAGAGCAGAGAAGGCACAGAGTGATGCAACGCCAAGAGTTAGATTGACTGGTACCAACAAAGGGTGAGAGATGGAAGCTCTACTGAGAAGTGCTCTAATTCTCCCAGTTCCAAAGCCCTTTGCTTATTGAGATGAGTAGCTGGAAATGGCTACTGGGGACACCCAATGTCTTCTGCTGCTGCTGCTGCTAAGTCGCTTCAGTTGTGTCCAATGTCTTCTACTCCTGCAGTAATCTCCAAAGGACATTTGCTTATTTTTGTTCTTGGTTCTCTATTTTTTAAAATCTTCCATCGGCACAGCAGAGAAATATTTTTTAAAATTTGAAGAGCTGAGAAATGGAATTTTCACTTTGACCGAGGAATAACAAACTATAGAGGTTAAATGAAAACTCTAAACACCATTGAAAGCCAGGCTTCTTCTTTTTTGCCTTTCATATTTTTCCTTTCTCCTTCCTAGACGGCTACAGGAAACTCACTTTAGGAACCAGGGAAGACTGTGCATGCTAAGCAATCTGTCTCCTTCATCTCTCAGACTGACACAACCAAGCCATTGTATCCTGTTCCCTCTTACAAAGCTGGCGAGGTCCTTCACCATGGGTGAGCAGAACCATTTTGCAATGCAGCAGCGCAGCCTGAAGGCACCTGGCAGGATAAGCTATCTCTTCTTTTCTTTCCTTCGGCTGAGTTATGACTCATGTTTTCTATTCCTTGCTCCCCTTGAGCTATTGCTTTGGGCTAGTGATCTTGTTATGATATCAGCATTATGACACAATGTCAAGGTTTCACCGTGGCCCTCGGGTTCACTTAAGAAGAAAGCTCTGAGCATATCTTCTCTGGGAAAGTTTGACACAATATGAGGAGCAGGAATGAGGACAGGAAAGCTTAGTTATTTACTAAACGTCCATAAACTCACTGGGCTGGGGATGGCCCGATTCAGAGAATTTTTCAGGCTTATTCATACCCAAATGGAGATCACTAGGCTGTCTAAAGCAGCTTCCCTTGTAGCTCAGTCAGTAAAGAATCTGCCTGCAATGCAGGAGACCCGGGTTCGATTCCTGGGTTGGGAAGATCCCCTGGAGGAGGAAATGGCAACCCACTCCAGTATTCTTGCCTGGAGAATCCCATGGACAGAGGAACCTGGATGGCTATAGTCTGCAGGGTTGCGAGAGTTGGACATGACTTAGAGACTAAACCACCACCACCAGGCTGTATAAAAGAGACTGAGAGTAGCCAAATATCAAATTATTCCTGACGGTCAGATTCATGCAAAGACTATTGAAAAGTTATGTGGGGCTTTGGGAATTATTTAATAATTAGTATTGGAGAGAAAGAGCATTCAAATAGTTAAGGTTTGTTCCTCACTTATACAATTTCATAAAATGTGCAGTTTTCCTCTCAATTAAATAGTGATTTTGTCCACAATGAGACACCACGACACACTGATTAGAATGGCTAACAGTTTTAAAAACTGGTCATACCTAGTGTTGACAAGGATGAGGAGAAACTAAAACTCATATATTCCTAGCGTGTGCATGCTAAGTCACATCCAACTCTCTTCAACCACATGGACTGTAGCCTGCTGGGCTCTTCTGTCCATGGGGTTCTCCAGGCAAGAATCCTGGAGTGGGTTGCCATTTCCTACTTTAGGAGATCCACCTGACCTAGGGATCGAACCCACGTCTCTTGTATTTCCTGCATTGGCAGGCAGTTTCTTTATCACTGTGCACCTCCTGGTAGAGGTGTCAAAAGAATATAACTAGTTTGAAAAACAGACAATTTCTTAAAAAGTTAACCATATAGCTGCCATGTGATTTAGCCATTCTTCTTCTAGATATTTACCTAAGAGAAATGAAAGCACACTTCTATGTAAAGATTTGTGCATGAATGTTCACAGCTGCTTTAGTTGGAACAGCCCAAAACTGGAAACAATCCAAATGTCTATCAAAGGAGAAAGAATCAATAAGTTGCATTTTGTCCATACAATGGAGTACTACTCAGCAATAAAGAGAAATGAGTTATTGAAAAATTCATTAACATTGAAGATGAGCAAAATAATGATCCTGAATGAAAGAAGTCAGAAAGAATAGAGCACATGCCATCTGATTCCATTTACATAAACTCCTAGGAAATGCAAATTAATCTATCATGACAAAAAATGTGTCAGTGGTTGTTAGGGACGTGAAGGAGAAAAGGGCTAGGCAGAAGGTATTAGCAAGGGGCAAGGAGAAGCCTTTGGAGGTGATAATACATTCAATGCCTTGACTGTGGTGATGGCATCACAAGTATATACATGAGTAAAACTTTATCCAATTGAATACTTTGTGAGTGAGTGAAAGTTGCTCAGTCATGTCCAATTCTTTGCGACCCCATGGACTATATTGTCCATGGCATTCTCCAGGCCAGAATACTGGAGTGGGTAGCCTTTCCCTTCTCCAGGGGATCTTCCCAACCCAGGGATCAAACCCAGGTCTCCCATATTGCAGGTGGATTCTTTACCAGCTGAGCCACAAGGGAAGCCCAAGAATGCTGGAGTGGGTATCCTATCCCTTCTCCAGTGGATCTTCCCAACCCAGGAATTGAACTGGAGTCTCCTGCATTGCAGGTGGATTCTTTACCAACTCAGTTATGACGGAAGCCATATTGAACACTTTGAATATGTGCAATTTATTGCTTGTCAATTTTATCTCAATTATTCAATTTTTTAATTAAAAAATCATGTGATTATGTTTAACATCTGTCTCTCCTAGAGACATAAGCTCTTTGTGGTTCAAGCCTGGGATGTTCTGGCTCACTGCTGTATCTGTAGCAACTAAAACAGTGCCTGGCACACAGTAGGCATATAATAATTACTTATTAAATGAACTAATGGATGAACTAATAACCTATTAAGGCAAGAATTTGATATTATTATGTCTTCCATTGTCAAGTTGAAGTTTATCATCTTAATGATTTTTTAAAGAACCTAATTGGTTATTCTTAGTTTGGCATTGAAAGATGTGCAACCTTATAGGTTATGACAAATATACCTTTGAAATCAGGGATCCTGACTTTAAAATAATTTCTGCTTCTACTTATAACATGCTTACTGTAGAAAATTAGGGAATATAGAATAACAGGGAAACTTTTTAAAAGGCTGTATTCTTGTTTCTTATCCTGAAATGTGACTAATTATGAAGATAATGTTTCAAAGGATAAATATAATGAACTTGAATAAACTTTAAAAAAAAAAATGGTTCTCCAGACTCTGTATTATTTCAATACCTGTAGACCATGAAATTTTTGCACCTTGCTTTGTGTCCCTGGATATGCTCCAATGTCTCCTGGTTTATACTCTATGGGAACGCAATAGAATTTGTATCCTGCTGTGTGTGAAAATTGTATAAATCTTAATTATGTTGAATTGATTCATGGTGCTTTTCAGCCCTACTATATACTCTTCTACTTTTCTGTCTATTCATTTACTAATTTTTGAGAGCTTGATATTGAAATGCCAACTAAAAATCTTAATTTATCTACTTAAAACTAATTATACTATATAGTGGAACTATATATAACTTTGTTCTATATTTAAGTTTCTATAAATGTGTTATCATACTTTCATATTTTAAAAAATAAAGAAGAAAGAAAAATAATGGTTCTCATCTCTAAGTTACATTACCAAAACCTGAGTGGAGTGAGCAAAACATACCTAATTTTCCTTTTTATACCAGATCAAGTCACAAGGTTGACATGACTTCACTATTGACTTTAATAATCAGATATTATAGTTTATTCCTTAAAATGCTTGAAAACAGGATGTAGGACTTTCATTCATTCTGGAAAATAAAGTCAAACAAACCACAATGAATATGAGACAGAAGACAAGACCAACGAAATAGCAAAGATACAAATAGAACCTCCCCCCATCCAAGAACATTCTCCAAAGAATAGAGAAAAAGATTAAAGAATTAAGACCAAACATACAGAAATTACTTAAGTAATTGTAAACAGTTTAACTTCAGCTGTTAAAAAAAATGTGGAACCTAAAATAAACAAACCAAACGAGCAAGCTCAGAGTTGCAGAGAACAGACTGGTGGTTGCTTGGAAATGGGGTTTGGGGAGTGGAAGAAACAAATGATTTTTTGTTTTTAGTTTAAATAAATTGATTTATTTTTTAGAAAATGATTTAGTTAAAAATAATTGGACACTAGACTCAGAGTTGGGCTCTAAGCAAAGAAGGAGAATGTGTAAGAAGGCTCACACATAAACATTTTTTTTTCCATTTTTGTTTTTCGTCACACCCTGTAGCATGTGGGGTCTTAGTTCCCCGACCAGGAATCTAACCTGTGGCCCCTACATTGAGAGCACAGAGTCTTAACCACTGGACTGCCAGGAAAGTCCCACATACACATTTCTACCCTCAATTTATCTTTCTACTGCATTTTAAAATTTGACTCTCTTCTATGTGATCGACACTCCAGAAAACTTCTACAAAAACAAGTTAGGGTCTAGGAACTTAAATTAGAGCTTTTCAGTCAAAGCTGTATGACCTACAACTGCAGGAAGAGGTTTCCAAGCTCATTTGGAATGAGGTGGGTTTCTCTACCCTCTGAGCTTTAGGTGACCTTTGGATTCAATGACTGGTGATTAAACGAATTTTTTTTCCTTTTTTCTTCCTGCTGAAATGCTACAAGGAGAAAAAAAAATAGGGAAAAGGGACATCCATTTAAAACCGCGAGTAACCTCGCGTCTAATTTTATAACTCGGTCCTCTGTCCCATGCCTTCCCTCCACTGTTCCACTCTTTGTCATCTCTGGCACTTTGTCACTGTCCGTAAAATGACACCTGGGATAATAAAAGAGCATTCTTCAGTCTCCCAGGCAGACCCGATGATGTGTAAAGGGCTCTGGATGGGTGTTAGTTCAGTTCAGTCTCTCACTCGTGTCCGACTCTTTGCAACCCCATGGACTGCAGCATGCCAGGCTTCCCTGTCCATCACCAACTCCCCGAGCTTACTGAAATTCATGTCCATCGAGTCGGTGATGCCACCCAACCATCTCATCCTCTGTTGTCCCCTTCTCCTCCCGCCTTCAATCTTTCCCAGCATCAAGGTCTTTTCCAATGAGCCAGTTCCTCATATCAGGTGGCCAAAGTATTGGAACTTCAGCTTCAGCATGTCCTTCCAATGAGTATTCAGGGTTGATTTCCTTTAGGATTGACTGGTTTGATCTCCTTGCAATCCAAGGGACTCGCAAGAGTCTTCTCCAACACCACAATTCAAAAGTATCAATTCTTCGGTGCTCAGCTTTCTTTATGGTCCAACTCACATCCATACATGATTACTGGAAAAATCATAGCTTTGACTAGACAGACCTTTGTCATAAAGTAGTGTCTCTGCTTTTTAATATGTTGCCTAGGTTGGTCATAGCTTTTCCTCCAAGGAGCAAGTGTTTAATTTCATGGCTGCAGTCACCATCTGCAGTGAACTTGGAGCCCCCCAAAATAAAGCCTGTCACGGTTTCCATTGTTTTCTCATCTATTTGCCATGAAGTGATAGGACCGGATGCCATGATTTTAGTTTTTTGAATGTTGAGTTTTAAGCCAGCTTCTTCACTCTCCTCTTTCACTTTCATCAAGAGGCTCTTTAGTTCCTCTTCACTTTCTGCCATAAGGGCGGTGTCATCTGCGTATCTGAGGTTATTGATATTTCTCCCAGCAATCTTGATCCAGCTTGTGCTTCATCCAGTCTGGCATTTTGCATCATGTACTCTGCATATAAGTTAAATAAGCATAGTGACAATATACAGCCTTGACGCACTCCTTTCCCAGTTTGGAACCAGTCTGTTGTTCCATGTCCGGTTCTAACTGTTGCTTTATGACCTGCATACAGATTTCTCAGGAGGCAGGCAAGGTGGTTTGGTATTCCCATCTCTTTAAGAATTTTCCACAGTTTGTTGTGATGGGTGTCAGGAAACAGGAACTCTGAGCCCTGTGACCTTCAACAATGCACTTAACCTCTTGGGAATTCAATTAACATTAATAAAGGCCTGCCAATGCAGGAAACACAGGTTCAATCTCTGGGTCAGGAAGATTCCCTGGAGAAGGAAATGGCCACCCACTCCAGCATTCTTGCCTGGGAAATCCCATGGACAGAGGAGCCTGGCAGGGTACAGTCCATGGGGCTGCAAAAGAGTCGAACACAATTTAGTGACTAAACAACAAGAAATCTCTAAGGTCCCTTGTAGCCTTAATATATAACCCTATGTAGAGGAATAGGAAATGTCTGCAAAGCATAATGGCAGGGAAAACTGAAAATCCATTACTGTGGAAGAATTCAATGGATTTGGGCATCCAGGGTTGCGTGTGCCTGCTTGCTATGTCGCTTTAGTTGTGTCCGACTCTTTGGGACCCCATGAGGTATAGCCCACTGGGTTCCTCTATCCATGGGATTCTCCAGGTAATAATACTGGAGTGAGTTGCCATGCCCTCCTCAGGGGATCTTCCTGAACCAGGGATGGAGCCCGCAACTCATGTCTCCTGCATTGGCCGGCAGGTTCTTTACTAGTAGCCCATCCAGGGTTACTAAGGAGGAAATATTTGCCCACCGAGGCATTCCATGAGCTGTATGAATTACACACTGATAGTCTCCAAGGGCACGTTCATACTACCATTTGCCACCAATACAATTAACTCAAATCAGTAATGCACAAAGCTCCAAGGGTAAACTTGATTTTGATAGAGAACAGGAAATTAAGGCTCTGCCCTTCCTCTCTAGAAAAAGAAACAGATCCCGTTGTGAATGAACCTCTTACTACTTTTTATGAGAGGGAAGCTGAAGAGTCTTGCTCCTGAGCTTTTACAGGAGCGCCTATTTCCTGGTGAGGGTGTGCGTGGAAAGCTAATTAGTTCAGACCAGTTTCCCCAGGACTGTGTCATGCTTGGCTTCTTCCTGCCTTGGTTGCTTTTCTATGAGATTGTGATGAGGCTGTCATGTCTGCAGGTCTATAGTGAAGGATGAGACTAACCCACATGTTCACAGACTGTGAGAACAGCAAGACACTGGTTCTTCTTACTGATAAATGATGAGTTGCAGAGGTCTAAATGAAGTTGACGCGGGTGACTAGTGTTATACCTGAAGAACCAAATGTCCTGATAGATGTCAAAGAACTTTTCATCCTGAAAAGAGGATTGAGAGGTTAGTCATTATTTGGGGCTGTTCTGTTTAAACTCCTTCTTACAGATGAAGAAAACAAAGCCCAGATAGGGGACTGCCAGCCAGAAGTCACCAGCAAGAGAATGGCAGAGCCACGCCTGGAAAGCGGGGGTCCAGGGAGAGGCCAGAGACCCAGACCAAGCTCTGTCCCTGTGTAAACCACATAATGATATTGAGGACAATTTTTTTTCCGCAGCTTAAAAGTTTTGACTTCAAAGAATCTTAAACACTTTCTTTGTGATCCCGTGTGTGTTTTGCAATTAAATTCTAGGAATTAAAACAACTTAGGAAAGTAAAGCCCTGGGTTGCCAGAAATCCTATGGAATGGGGAGTTTAGTCTAACTGAAATGTACAGCACTTTTATTTCACAATTAAAAGCTACCATTTTGGAGTATCTCTTTCATGTCACTGACTTGTGTGCAGGATGCATAGTGCTGATTTACCCAGCATCCTCTGCACACTGCTAAGCCCATTCACTTCCCTGACTTCATACCCTTTGCCCAGCAGGACTTAAGAAGCTGAGTTCTCCCAGGATTAGATGGCATTTGCGATTTTTCTGCACAAGTGCATACTCTCTCACCTATCCTTCCAAGTGGGCTGGGAGGTAACTCTTGAATCTGAAAAGATGAACTGGTTCCTTATGCTCCAAGATGCCTTTGGTGGATTTGACTGCTCAGTGGTAACTGTAGCTGCTCCATACACCTCCCATCTGCCAGGAGAAGCACCCAGCCATGCTCACGTGTTTCAGATGTAACCTGAGCAACCATCCTGAATGCCAGGTACTGAACTAAGTACTGAGGATGCCGGAGTTGATAAAACACAGACCCTGACTTCAAGAACTCCAAGACCAGCAGATATTCCTCCTGGTCCAGTGGTTAAGACTTTGCTTTCCAATGCAAGGGGGTGCAGGTTCGATCCCTGGTTGGGGAGCTGTGATCTCACATGCTTCAAGCCGAAAAGCCCAAACATAAAACAGAAGCAATATTGTAACAAATTCAATAAAGACTTAAAAAAAAAAAAACTCCAAGACCAGGAAGCAAGTAAGGATTCATTACACGAATGAATGAATGTGGGCCATGTGTGTTGGGGATTCTGACACATGGGCTGCAAAAGGGCCAAGGGGATTCTGGAATTCTGGAGAAATTTTCCTCTTCTGCCTTCTTGCCTTACGTGTGACCCACCCACCTGTTGAGGGCCAGTTGTACTAAGGAGAGAGCTGCCACCCATTACTGATTTCTATCACTGTTATTGGTTCATGCAAAATTCAGGTGAGGATCTTAGCTCTCTGCCGTGACGATTGATCAGTGGATGCATATGAATCAGTCACGTCAACATGCCTCGCTCTCCCTCCGAGAGGAACCACGGATGAGAGGCCTCATTTAGCTGATGGGACCATAAGCCCAGCTTTCATCAGGAAGCATCCTGGGCTGCTCTGAAGGAAGCATTGGACCTCATGAGGAGTTGATGTGGTAACATGATTAAGTGATTCATTTTCCAACTGCTTCATCATGAGTTCCTTTTAAACACATGAGGCTAATAAGGAGTGCTTGCCGTTTGGTGATTTTTCTCCTGGTCCTTTTAGGCAGCCTACGTGAAGACACTGGTTACGTAGCTTCCCTGCTTAAATCATGGCCTAAGGTTGGAACAGACTCTGGAGAGAGGTGGGCTGGCGCTGCCTCTGTGACCGCCGGGCCTGTGTCTGAAAACATATACATGTGGGACAACCAGGCAGGACTCCAGAGAGGCCCTGGGCAGAGGACGAAGAGTTCCCACTCTCTCTGACTCCTCTTCTCTGTGTGAAAGTTCAGAATAAACCTAGTTTCCGCAATGTTCCTGCTTTCTTTTCCCATCCCCGAAAAATGGAATGCTCTCTGCTTGCTCTCTCTCTCTCACTCACCTTCCTTTCCCTAGCTCTTTGGTTTAAAGTCAGCTTCCTACAATCAAAAACGTGTTCCAAAAGTATCTCCTTTGCCCTCTGCTGTATCCCAGCAGGTCTGAAAGTGCCCGACACCTAACAGATAAGACCAAATAGTTGTTGAATGAATGAGCGACTCTTCTTCACTCTTCAATTTCAGCACTCACCTCTGTGGGTACAACTCCAGCCTCAAACTGTCTCTTAAACAAAGTCCCGCATCTCCAGCTGTTTGTCTGCATTTCTTTCTGCTGCCTGTTCATATTCAACATGCTTGCAACAGAAATCTTTTTCTTTCTCTCCAAACCAGCACCCCCATTTGACCTTCCTCTTTCTGCCAGCAACACCATCATTCATTCAACGACTCCAGTACCAAATTTCCGTGTGGGGCTCCCTCCCCTCCTCCTTCTGTGAACCATAGCTTGTCCTAAAGCCTGCTTACCTGTCCACTGCCCAGTTTCCAGCCACCTTCCCTTTCCTACCAATCCGAGTCCAAAGGTCTAACTTGGAATCTCATCCCCTTAGATTTACCCTCTTACAATAGCCTCCTAACTTGTTTCATTGCTTTCTTCATTCATTGGAAAATTTTTCTCCAATCAGTGTTCTCCAAGTTCTTCGTTCATCTTCCACTTCTCTAACCTAATCAAAATTCATCAGCCACTCTCTCATGCCTACTGCTTTGAATTTGGCATTCAAAATTCTCCATGGTCACTCTTTAAATATTGCCCAATCACACCTCCAGTGATTCCCAAGATAGAACCTTCCTTTGATCGAGTATTATTTCTGAACATGTTTTACATCTTCCCCCATCTGGATTCAAGTCCTCTCCTGTCCCTCCCCCACGAGTCTCTCTCCTCAACTCTTTCCAGTGAACTCTGACCCAGCCTTCAAGACCAGCTCAGATCACACCTCCTCCAGGAAGCCTTCCCTGACCAGTTGAGCCCACAGTTGTTTCCACTTCATCTGAGTTCCTATAGATCATGTCCTCTGTATTCTCACTTGATCTTAGCATCAGAGCTATGTGGATATAGTGAGCCATTAGTAATTTTGTCATGTGTATTAGTCTTATCTCCCCAGACAGCTTGTAAACTCTTTTTGAACAAAGCTCATGCCTCATGTTCTCTTATATTCCTACAGCAGTTAATCTCCTTGTTTTCCAAATCAAGACCTTGCACAGAGTAGGAACTCAACTGATACTAGTTGATTTTTAAGTAAGATTAAGACTGAAATAAATGAACATCAGGATAGGAATCAAACTATGCACATTTAGGAAATGGCTTTCCTGAAGGTATTTTAACGCATTTTTCCCTCAAAAAAACTGAATATTTTAAACAATATTAACATCACATATTAGATGTGAAATACGCTAGCTTATGTTAGAATTTATTTCATTGTTACTCATTTACATAAGAAAGAAAAGTAGAGAATGTTTTAAATTCCAGTAACAAAAGTAGGTCATCTGCAAATTGATCTTAATTTTCCATATTTAAATCACCTCATTTCAGCAATAACATGGTAGATTTAGTAATGATGAAGGGCTCATAAAGTAACTCTTTTGTAGTGTTTGTGTTTTAAATCAACACAAAACTGTTACTCATGTTGTTCTGATTAAAACTGGTTAAACTACGCTCTGGATTTTCGGAGAAGGCAATGGCACCCCACTCCAGTACTCTTGCCTGGAAAATCCCATGGACAGAGGAGCCTGGTAGGCTGTAGTCCATGGGGTCGCGAAGAGTCGGACACGACTGAGCAACTTCACTTTCACTTTTCACTTTCATGCATTGGGGAAGGAAATGGCAACCCACTCCAGTGTTCTTGCCTGGAGAATCCCAGGGACGGGGGAGCCTGGTGGGCCGCCATCTATGGGGTCACACAGAGTCGGGCACGACTGAAACAACTTAGCAGCAGCAGCTCCAATATGGTTCTTGACTCTAAAGCCCAGATTTGGCTCTCCCCCTTTTCCTCCCTGTGGTGTTGAAGAAGACTCTTGAGAGTCCCTTGGACTGCAAGGAGATCAAACCAGTCAATCCTAAATGAAATCAGTCCTGAATATTCACTAGAAGGACTGATGCTGAAGCTGAAGCTCCAATACTTGGGCCACCTGATGTGAAGAACCGATTCATTGGAAAAGACCCTGATGCTGGGAAAGATTGAAGGCAGGAGGAGAAGGGGATGACAGAGGATGAGATGGTTGGATGGCATCACCAACTCAGTGGATGTGAGTTTGAGTAAGCTCCGGGAGTTGGTGATGGACAGGGAAGCCTGGCGTGCTGCAGTCCATGGGGTCACAAAGAGCTGGACATGACTGAGTGACTGCACTGACTGACTGACTCTTCCTTCTTTGTCGAGAATGAATGTCTGTGTCCCTCCCACAAAATCATATGTTAAAGCCTAATCCCCAAGTTGATGAAATCAGGAAGTGAGGCATTTGGGTGGTGATTAGGTCATGAGGGTGGAACCCTTATAAATGGGATTAGTGCCCTTATAATAAGGGACAGGAGAGAGCTTCCCCTCCCCACTCTGTTCTTCACCACCTATGGATACAGGACAGCTGTGTGCAAACCAGGAAGCAGGTCCTCACCAGACACAGGATCTAGCAGCACCTTGCTACCTTCATCTTAGGCTTCCCAGTCTCTGAAACTGACAAATAAGTGGTTTTCGCTTAAACCAGACAGTCTGTGGTATATTTATTATACCAGCTTGAAGAGTCAGCTTTTCTACAAAGAAAGTCTGAACCCCAAATCTGACCAAATGCTGCTCTCTCCTGTTCTTTCTATATGAGGACATTAAAACCTGAAAATCTCATCCTCAGTTTTCTGATTAATTTCCCTGGTTAGCCTCTGACCTGATTGATCCCAGAGGTGACATCCTATTTAGCTGTGTATCCACAGCCCCCACACAGTGCCTGGTACACAACTAGAGCTCCACTGTTGCTGTTTGAATGCATACATGAATAAACGATGACCACCCAGAGAGGTGCACAAGGGCAGCGGTGGCACAGAGGAGCCAGGGCTCTGAGCTGCTAGAGGGCATTCCAAAAGACTTTACAAAGGAAGCAATGTTTCCCTGGCTGGCTCTTCCCCTGCCCCCTCTCCCCAAGTCTGTCCCCAGTCTGTGCCATCTGGGCATTTTCTGACAAATATAGTTTCCTGGCTCCAATCTCAGAGCTATGGCGAATACTCTCTTGGGTGGGGTTAGTGACAGGTGTGCCAAAATGCTCCACTGGTGATTCTGATGAGAAGTCAGCTTTGGGAATCCCTGATCTTCAGGCATGGGGGCTTCCCTGTTGGCTCAATGCCCAAGAATCTGCCTGCAATGCAGGAGATATGGGTTCAATCCCTGGGTCAGGAAAATCCCCTGAAGGAGGGCATGGCAATCTGCTCCAGTATTCTTGCCAGGAAAACCCCATGAACAGCAGAGCCTGGTGGGCTCCATTCCATTGGGTCACAAAGCGTCAGACACAACTGAAGCGACTAAGCACAGCCTAGTACAGACTGACTGAGCACAGCACAGTACATTCTTCAAGCATGAAAAATCTAAGTGGCTTCTATGAGCAAGAAGTGGCCTACAGGACTGTGCTAACCTCCGCCCACCAGGACAGCCTCATTTTGAACCACTCCCCTCTCTCTAAGAGTGTGTGTGCACAACACACACCTACCTGTCTACTCATAACTCCATGCCTCTGCTCAGCTCTCCACTTGTCTGGGTTACCCTTTCCGACCTTGCCTATTCACCCAGTCCCTCCAGAGGAAATATTACTTCCTTTGTAAGCTCTTTTGGAAAGCCCTCTAGAGCCCTCAGAGCCCTTGCTCCTCTGTGTCTCCGCTGCCCTTGTGCACCTCTCTGGGAGGTCATCATTTATTCATGTATGCATTCAAAGAGCATCAGTGGAGCTCCAGTTGTGTACCAGGCACTGTATGGGGGCTGTGGATACACAGCTAAATAGGTGTCATCTCTGGGATCAAGCCAGTAAGAGTTTAACCCAGGAGATTAACCAGAAAACCCAGGATGAGATTTTCAGGCTTTAATGTCCCTGACATAGAAAGGACAGGAGAGAGCAGCATTTGGTCAGATTTTGGGGTCAGAGTTTTCTTGTTGAAAGCTGGCTCTTCAACTGAGGTTTTCTACAATATTAGGTGGCCCTAATGGTAAAGAACCTTCCTGCCAGTAAAACACCATGTTATCATCATTAAGATCAAACTCATAAACAATTGTCTAAATATCCTCTCTAGAAGTCCAGATGCATTCAGTACTTTTTCAAGTCCATCTTCCTAAGGAAACTCTCTCCCAGGGCCTTCAGCCAGGCTCCAGGCTGGCTGGTGGCCCTACGTGCCCAGCACTCAATGGTGGTCCTGGATCTCCTTGCATCAGCATCCTCAGGGCTCCCTCCCCTCTGCCCTGTGTACCAGGGCAGTAACCAGACTGCTTTCTGCATCCCATGTCTTCCTCTTCTTTCATTTATGGCCTTGTTTTGGAAAAGCACATTCTCTGGTATCTTTCTAAAAAGGTGCCTAGAAGGTACATTTTCTGAGGCTTTGCATGTCTGAAAAAGTCTTTGTTCTAACATGACACTTGGTTAATTGCTTAGCAGTTGGGTCTCCAGCTCTACTTTATTTCTTTTTTTTTTTTTTTTTTTAGAATTTTTTTTTTTTAATAAATTTATTTATTTTAGTTGGGGGCTAATTACTTTACAATATTGTAATAGTTTTTGCCATACATTGACATGAATCAGCCATGGGTTTACATATGTTCCCCTTCCTGGACCCCCCACCCACCTCCCTCCCCATCCCATCCTTCTGGATCATCCCATTGCCCCGGCCCTGAGCCCTTGTCACATGCATCGAACATGGAATGGTGTTCTGTTTCACATATGATAATATACATGTTTCAATGCTATTCTCCCAGAACGTCCCACCCTCACCTCCCTCAGAGTCCATAAAATTGTTCCATGCATCTGTGTCTCTTATTCTGTCTCGCATATAGGGTTATCGTTACCATCTTTCAGATTCCATATATATGCATTAGTATACTGTACTGTTGTTTTTCTTTCTGGCTTACTTCACTCTGTATAATGGGCTCCAGTTTCATCCATCTCAGTAGAACCGATTCAAATGTATTTTTTTAATGGCTGAGTAATATTCCATTTCCAGCTCTACTTTAAATGGCTCTACTCACGCCAGTCTTCACAGTTTAAATGCTTCAATTCTTGGGGAAATGTGTGTAGGAAGTAATTCACAGTATAGTGATAATCACAAAATCTTGGGATAACCCAAATGTCTTTTTAACAGGCAACTGTTAAAAATAATGAAAGATTCATTAATGGATCCACTTAGTCATTTCCCCAGCTAACCCTTACTGAGCACCCGCCATATGTCAGGCCAGGTTCTAAGTGCTAAAGACATAACAGAAGTTCCTGTCAGCAGGTACTTTATACTGTCTGCCTTTTCCTCACACTTAGGTGTATTTTTCTACATCCTAAGTGGAATCTGATTCTTGAATCTCTTTCAAGTCAGGGCCAACTGGGAAAACACAGGAGTCAACCCTATTTTTTGCAATTGAAAGATCTACTTAACCCACATTTCTGTTTATGTAAATGTGTAAAAGTCAGATATGACTGAGCGATTGAACACACACACAAAACATAATTTCAGTAGTTCAGTTCAGTTTAGTTACTCAGTTTTGTCCGACTCTTTGTGACCCCATGGACTGTAGACCGCCAGGCTTCCTTGTCCATTATCAACTCCCAGAGCTTACTCAAACTCATGTCCATTGAGTCGGTGATGCCATCCAACCATCTCATCCTCTGTCGTCTCCTTCTCCTCCTGCCTTCAATCTTTCCCAACATCAGGGGCTTTTCCAATGAGTCTGTTCTTCGCATCAGATGGCCAAAGTATTGGAGTTTCAGCTTCAGCATCAGTCCTTCCAATGAATATTCAGGACTGATTTCCTTTAGGATGGACAGGTTTGATCTCCTTGCAGTCCAAGGGACTCTCAAGAGTCTTTTCCAACACCACAGTTCAAAAGCATCGATTCTTTGGTGCTCAGCTTTCTTTATACTGCAACTCTCACATCCATACATGACTACTGGAAAAACCATAGCTTTGACTAGACAGACCTTTGTTGGCAAAGTAATATCAGTAATAAAATACCAAATATTGCCATTCTTTGGTGTCTTTTTAAGGTCAATAATGTTTCAATTACTGTTGAAGCTAAAGACTTAATAAAGATTTAAGACAATTTACCTAGTGCTTTTGTGTAGAGTGAATTTTCAAATCATAGACTCAAATTGCAGGTTAATTTATAGCTGAATTCACTGCATAAAATCTAAGTGTGAATTTTAAAATTTTCTTTGTAATTTTAACCTGAAATTTACTAAAGGGTTATTATAAGTATGGAAAGTCACAAGAAAGAAAGAACTGAAGGAGTATCCCTACAGGCCACAGGTTTCAGGCTTTTCTTTGGAATATCTGGAGGCATTTTTGGCTGTCACAGTGGAAGAATAGGGTGAGAGAGTGGTAGGGGTGCTATTGGCATCTAGTGTGTAGAGGCTGGGCTTCTAAACATCTTGCAATGCACAGGACAGCCCCAGAGCAAAGAACTTTCCAGTCCCAAATATCAGTGGTGCTAAGCCTGAGAAACCCTGGTTCACAATATTAGCCATAATAATAATAATCAGGCATTGCAAAAACAAAATAAGTATTTATTCAGGAAGTGTTAGCAAAAGTTTAAATCACAAGTAATTTTAGCAGATATTTTAAACATTGGGTTTGAACCCCTGACTCTTTCTGTGCCTCTTTGAATTGTGTGTAGGACTTTCACCTTTGGCTAGGAGACTGCATTTTCATTTTTTCTAACCCTAACCCTAACCCTAACCCTGGAATATTTGGAATATTCCAAATGCCTTCTGACGGAGGAGGACAAGCTGGTTGAGTAACACTGTTCTGAACAAAGACTTTGACTGTCATCTACTTGTTCTCTGCAATTGCATGTGTTGCTGGTACTTAGAAAATAAGACTGCCATGTGCAGTTGGCCAGGTTACTCACTGTGTAAGGGCAGCTGGCCAAAGATATAAGGAAAAGCCAAAATCCAGCCCTTGCTCTCCTTGCCACATCATGGTCCCTATAATGGGTCTCTGTCCTGGAGGGAGAGACTTCTTTAGAACTTACATATTAGGTACCTTGTGGGCTATCTTCTTGTAGCAACATTAAAAAGTAAAAGTAATAGGAAGACTAGAATGTCAGATGCAAAACTCATCTAGCCCAACTCCTTCAGTCTTAAAGATAGGAAAACTGAGGCCCAGGAAATTATGGAAGGATAACTTTGAGAAATGTATTCAACCTCTAGTTGAAAACTTGGGAAGAAAAGGGAGAAGCTGATTATACTTTAGGGAGCTTGAGTATCAAATGGGAAAATCTAACGTACATCTTGGAGAAGGGCCCTTGCATGGGTGGAGGGAGGAAGCACAACCCAGTTTACAGGCCAACACAAGACAGAGACATAACCTTTCATATGAAAGGCAGTGTAGACAGGAGGAATGGGATGGAATGAGCCACACAGAAAAATGTCCCTGGAGAAGAACATGCTGATGGTCACTGCTGGCCTGGGATCAGCTCAAAACCAAGACCAGAGTCTGATTCATCTCTGTGGCCTTTGGGTTCATTTCTGGCCCATACTGGCACAGAGCAGAAGCACAGCAAAGCACTAGCCTGGGTAAAACACTATTGACTGTGGAGACCACAGAGGCAGAAACAGGAAGCACGGGCTGTCCAGGTGGAGAATGTTCCAAGAAGCCAATGCCTCGGTCTCCCTGACCCTCAGAGAGTTCTCCTCTCTGTCTCTAAGAAAGCATGGCTAAATATGACACCCTCCCTTCTCCAGATGGTCCACTCACTGAAGGTGATACAGCAAGTTGTATTTTACCACCGTCTGCCCTGGTGAGTCCAGCTGCACCCATATACCCTGGACTCACCAGTTGAACCCACCCTCCCCAGGACAAGCTGGGCTCTGGGCTTCTGAGCCCACTGACCTCCTGAAACCTCAGTGTGTGGGCATCTGGCCCAAGCACACGCTGTTCCCCTTGCTCTTGTAGGTTGACTTAACCTTGGCCAAGGGCTCCGCCCTCTCACAGTCCCAGCAAGAATCCTGACAAATCCATGATAGAGTTAACAGAAGCTGCAGCAAACGGCACACATGCTCAGAAGCCACCAGGGACACATTTCTCCTCCCTGGGCTTTTCGCTGCAACCCCGTGGTGGGTCTCCTCCTTTCCTCCAGTCCAGGGAACTCATAGCTTCACTGGTTTCTGTCTTTCCTGTTCCTCAGGGGCAGTAGTTGAACATTGAGGAAGCAACTATAATGCATCAACTGGGAGCTTTCTCAATGGCCCAGCGGGTAAAGAAGCCACCTGCAATGCAGGAGACATAGGAGATGCGAATCTGATTCCTGGGCCAGGAAGATCCCCTTGAGGAGGAAATGTCAACCCACTGAGTATTCTTGCCTGGAAAACCCCACGGACAGAGGAGTCTGGCAGACTATACATAGTCAATGGTGTTATAAAGAGTCGGATGCAATTGAAGTGACCAAGCACGCACTTATGCATAATGCACCAACTAACCAGGAGAGATGCCCAGAGGCCCCCTGCTAGGTCAGGTGTTAATTCACTAGTGACTGGATCACATGGAGGTGCTGGGTGCTGGGGACTGTCTCCACTGGCACAGGAGTATCTCAAGGTTTTACCCCTGGCGGGGTCTTCCCAGTGGCTATCAGACCCAGTATCTCTCTCTTTCTTGAAAGTACAATTTGACTCTGCTGGGCTCTTGCAAACACAGAGAAGCATCTGTAGCTTTTAACAGGTCCCCTGAGGGCAGTTCAAACTCTAGCAATCCATGCTCCTCCGGAGGTGATGGGGTCCGGCCACGATATCCCCTTGCAGGTCTCCTTTCCACAGAGCACCTGCTGTGGCACCTTTTCAGGAGGAGCTTAATAATACAGTCCAGGCCACTAACTCCTCTATTCTGCTGCCAAACTTTACAGATGTTTCTGCAAGGTCTGACTCTGTAACAATCCATAAAGCACCAACTACAGCTATAATTAAATTGTAAAAATCAATCCAGCCACAGCACGCAGCTGAGGAGGAATTCATCTCCTGCAATGTCCCCAGTGGGCCATAATCCTCCTCTGGCTGCCATGGCAGGTGGCAGAGGGCACTAAGTCAGCAGCACGGGAGCCCAGAGTGCACCTCTGGCTCTCGTTTCCTTGGCAGGGTTTTGGGGACCATCAGAGAGTCATTAGAGCTGCATTGACAATGACATGGAAAATAGTCCATAGGGTATGTGTTGTCAGGTTGAGAGACACTCTGTCCAGAGCTCATAGAACTCAGGAGTGAGGGTGTAAGATCTGGTGCCTCGAAGGGACCACCCAGGGTTGGATGTGTGACTGGGCAGGGAGGGTGGGAGACCCGGAACCAGGAGAATGAAGGAGGAACGTGATCCAGGCTAAGGCAGGGGCAGAACCCCTAGCACTTCAGACAAGGGTTGTCAATGGTAGAGATTGCCAACCAGACTAATTAATTAAATTTGCATGGTATTTAAAATTTGCTACGTATCTGCTTAAGTTGTGTGTGTGTGTGCAGGTGTGGCTACAATGTAAATTTTGTTTTCAATGAGTCCATCTGTTATCTTTATGAAATGCTGGAATTAAAAGGAATCTCCTTGGATATTGTTAAGATGAAGTACTAAACTGAATTTGCATTTGGAACAAGTCTTTGGCAGCCTGGACTGGAAACAGCCTGGTGACCACTTGCCTCATGTCCACTTTCTCTTTTATGTGGGTTGAATGCTGCCCCAATCCCCAGTCCCCCCTTCCAGGAGATATCCATCCTTATTCGGGAAAAGTCTTTCAGCAGTAATTAAGGATCTCAACCAAGGATTAGGATGGATCGTAAATTCAATGACAAGTATCTAGAAGAAATAAGAAGTGAGGGACTTCCCTGGCAGTCTAGGGCTTAAGACTTCACCTTCCACTGCAGGGGCTGTGGGTGCAATCCTTGGTTGAGCTAAGACCCCCACATGCCTCACAGTCAAAAAACCAAAACATAAACAGAAGCAATATTGTAATAAATTCAATGAAGACTTTTTTAAATGGTTCATATTAAAAAAAATCTTTAAAAAAAGGAAGGAAAAGGAGAAACTACAAGTCTACAGAGGCTTCCCAGGAGGGGCAGTGGTAAAGAATCCACCTGCCAATGCAGGAGATGCAGGTTTGATCCCTGGGTCAGGAATATCCCCTGGAGGAGGAAATGGCAACCCACTCCAGTATTCTTGCCTGGGAAATCCCATAGACAGAGGAACCTGGTGGGCTACAGTCCACAGGGTCTCAAAAAGTCAGACGTGACTGAGCACGCACTCATGCACATATGCACACATGCACACATGAGTCTACAACCAAGGAACCCCATCAAATGCCAGCAGCCACCAGAAGCTAGAGGAGAAGCATGGGACGAATTCTCCCTCAGAGCCAACTCTGCCAGTACCTTGATTTCAGACATCTGGCTTGCAGACTGTGAGAGAATAAGTACGCTGTTTTAAGCCACCCAGTTTATGGAAGTTCGCTATGGCAACCACAGGAAACTACTGTAATATACATGGTAGCTCATGACATGGTGACATGGGGAGGAGCATCTAATACTAGTTTTGGAGTCACAATTACCTGAATTTGGATTTTATTTGTGTCTCTGCCATTTTCTACTTATATGATTTTAGACAGATGATTTCTCAATGTTCCCCTCTGTGCAGTGGGGTGGTAATATTTATTCTACAAAGTCAGAAAAATGAAATGAGAGGCAGCCACACAGCATCTGGCACATAATAACAACTGGATAAATATTAGGTCATTATCATGACTCTATTATTAGAAGTTGGTTGGACACCCAAGTTAATGACTAGTTAAGGGGAAGACAGGAAGTTACTTTTTTTTTTTTTAAGGAAGTTGCTTTTGAAATAGGCGTTCCAGAAAGAGATGATGGCTCTTCTTCTGGGAAGAAGTAGGGAGAGAGGATATTTGGAGAAAAACTAAGGAAGAGAGTCCATTGTCTGTATTTGAAAAGAAGAGAGAAAAGAGGACAGAGGAATAACTGGGAAAGACATGAGGGGAGGACTGGTTTTAAAATAAAACAACTATCGCTGTTATGGAAGATGAATGGAGGGTGTTGCTCTATGTTTAGGAGGAGGACAGAAATAGAAAAATTACTCTTTTAGAGGACAGAAGGAGAGAGACTATAATTATAAAGGGAATATATGTATCTCTCATGCTGAGTGGTTAAATAAACAGGCCTTTATGGAGGCTTCTCTCTTTATGGAGAAGTCCAAGGAAGAGTGAACTTCCTTTTTAGGATGCCACCAGGTATCAGAAGGGGTACCTGCCCATCTCCTGGGCTGGGGGTGATAACAGGAAACAGAGACATTTCCAGGCAACTGCCCAGCATAGGGAAAGTGCACTGCCTAGGAACTCATGTTGGGCAGAAATTTAGACCCTCTCTCCTTTCCCCCTATACCACCAAAAGGATACAGAATATGTTCATCAGTTCTCATCAAGACTGAGATAGTCCTGTGACCCCATGGGCTGTAGCCTGCCAGGCTCCTCTGAATCCAACAGGAATTCTCCAGGCAAGAATACTGGAGTGGTTTGCCACGCCCTCCTGCAGGGGATCTTCCCGACCCAGGGATCGAACCCAGGTCTCCTGCATCACAGGAATATTCTTCACCCTCAGAGCCATCAGGGAAGCCCTGAGCTAGTCCTAAAGGGGTATTTTTGACAGCTGAGAGGGTGGAGTATGTTCTGGGAGGAAAAAACAGGTTGAACAAAGACAGCAAGTGAATAAAAAATGAAGGCGGTACAGGAGGAGGGCACCAGCCTGCAGGATATATACAGGGGAGGAGGGGGAGAAAAAGAGAAGAGACCCTGGGGCACCCATCACCCCAAGCAAGGGGCTGCCATGAGCAGTGGGAGCTCCATATAGAAACGGGAGGGGAGGGAGCACTCAGAGTGCTTAATTAACAAGTTTAAATAAGCGTCAACATTTAAGAATCGAGCGTTTTTCCTTAAAAAGCCAGATTACTGATATTAAGAGAAAACAGACGGTCTGGCAGCTCTGGCCCCTTACTGTGATGTAGTCGAAGGGAGGCTGAGGCAAGGGGCTGCTGATGGAAGGCTCATGCTCTCCTTGCCATGGCCCCACCTTACCCAGCACTTCACACATTCACATGACCTGCCCAGGCCCTGGCGGCCAGAGGCAGCAAATGTAGATGACTCCACGGGACAAAGTAAGACATTCCCACCCTCTCTCCCTCCAGGCCCTAGTGCTGAGAAGCATCTCTGATGTTGGCAGTTGATTGACAGTATTAATCAAACTTTCTTTATCCTTAACTATCTTTGATTTTGTCTACTGGTTCTATGAATTCTTGAGAAAGCAGTGTGTGTGTGTGTGTGTGTGTGTGTGTGTGAATTCTTGAGAAAGCAGTGTGTGTGTGTGTGTGTGTGTGTGTGTGTGTGTGTGTGTGTATGCATTTTAACCAGCTTCTTAGGAAGGAGAAACTAGTCAGAAATTAGAGCTCTCACACATAACCTGGCACATAAGTAGTATATTGACCTGCATCTAGTTCTCCTTCCAGAGTGCAGGTTCAGACATTCTCCTGGCACCTTCATGATGTCTTTAGCCAAGTATGTAGATACAGTCTCTGGATGGATCCTCTTAGGCTTATTAAATCAAGATTCTGAAAGTCAGAGTTGCTTAAACCAGGCTAACTGCTACAAATACTGTCTATTAAGGCTTCTTTATTTTTTTCCTGAGTAGAAAACAGCATATGAAGAAAAAGTATGGCTCTCTTCTGTTTTTTCTGTGGTTTCAAACTCAGGGCAGGTATATCTATAGGCCACATTAACTAGGTACCAGACTTTGGGTCAATACAGGCATCACCCCCAGGGTGATTTTTTTCCAGGGAATTTCTTTGGAAAGCTTTCTTAATGTGAAGATGCTACAACACTCTTCAGTCAGCCTTGGGAATTGCAAATGCAACCCAAAGATGGAACTAGCACTGACTTTCTTTAAAAAGACAGAATCGTAATGCTTAAACTGCAAAGAACTAATAGTCATCATGCAATTCCATTTGATGGTAATTAATATTTATTATTTGTACCAACTCATGGAATTTCCTCATACTTATTTTCATCCTTTGAGTTAAATTTTCTTTATTCTCCATGAAACAGTTGCTGTTCCAATTTATGCAAGTCAAACAGTGACACTCCAGTGGTCCATCCTCTGACGTGACTAGGAATCAGTTCCAGGAGCAAAATAGATGCTGGCAAGAAACACTACATCCCAGCAAGGATCCTGGAACATGTGATACAACAAGATTACAATAAGGATGGGCTGGAGCTGACCTTGAAGTCTAGAGTATAGGTAGGCAGAGAGGACAGATGGGGTCTTCCTGATTGGGGGTTGGGGAAGGAGTATAGCCAAAGAAAACCCACCTCTAATGACAATCTCCCCCACTGACCTTGACCTTCCTTGCTGGATGACAGCATCATCTTTCACGTACATGTTGTTTAGGCTAAGCGCCCAGGATAAGACAATAATACATAGTCCTAATTAGCACCTGTTGTCACTCCTCAGAAAATAACGACTGGGATGGCATGGGTCAATATTGACCACAGGAAAGGGGAAGAATTTTTTTAAGCCAGGATTAGATGGAACCAGTGTGGGAATCTCTGTTCTAAACAGAGAAGATCAGGGCATGATCAGCCTGTGCACCTCTACTGTTCTACCCCTTGGTGGAGTTATTTATGACAGTCTTCCCATTGAGTTATGATCTTCTCCCACCACAGGGTCCTATTTTCCATTCAATTGCTTATTTTCTGATGAACTGTTGGTTGCAGAAACGGTGCAAAAATGCACCAGAGACTAGGAAACTGAGAGTGTCTATTTCCGGTCATGACAAGTGAACTGGTAGCAGACTTATCTTCCCACCATGAACTACTAGAAAACCAAACTGAATATGTGAGACAACTGTTTTCAGATATTGGATAGCAGACAGCATAAGAATATGATCCCTAGAGAAGGGAGATAAACAAGGTGAAAAAGATAAACTCTACAATGACCTTCTGACCTCGGACATAGGGTAGCTCCTCTCAGCCGCTGCCCCTGACCTCGGACGTGGGGTAGCTCCTCTTGGCCACTGCCCCTGACCTCGGATGTGGGATAGCTCCCCTGGGCTGCTCCTGCACCGTCGCAGCCTGGTGCTCTGGGCAAATTTGGAAAACTCAGCAGTGGCCACAGGACTGGAAAAGGTCAGTTTTCATCCCAATCCCAAAGAAAGGCAATGCCGAAGAATGCTCAAACTACCACACAATTGCACTCATTTCACACGCTAGTAAAGTAATGCTCAAAATTCTCCAAGCCAGGCCTCAGCAATTCGTGAACCGTGAACTTCCAGATGTTCAAGCTGGTTTTAGAAAAGGCAGAGGAACCAGAGATCAAGTTGCCAACATCTGCTGGATCATTGAAAAAGCAAGAGAGTTCCAGAAAAACATCTATTTCTGCTTTATTGACTATGCCAAAACCTTTGACTGTGTGGATCACAATAAACTGTGGAAAATTCTGAAAGAGAAGGGAATACCAGACCACCTGACCTGTCTCTTGAGAAACCTGTATGCAGGTCAGGAAGCAACAGTTAGAACTGGACATGGAACAACAGACTGGTTCCAAATAGGAAAAGGAGTACGTCAAGGCTGTATATTGTCACCCTGCTTATTAAACTTATATGCAGAGTACATCATGAGAAACACTGGGCTGGAAAAAGCACAATCTGGAATCAAGATTGCTGGGAGAAATATCAATAACCTCAGATATGCAGATGACACCATCCTTATGGCAGAAAGTGAAGAGGAACTAAAAAGCCTCTTGGTGAAAGTGAAAGAGGAGAGTGAAAAAGTTGGCTTAAAGCTCAACATTCAGAAAACGAAGATCATGGCATCTGGTCCCATCAGTTCATGGGAAATAGATGGGGAAACAGTGGAAACAGTGTCAGACTTTATTTTTTTGGGCTCCAAAATCACTGCTGATGGTGATTGCAGCCATGAAATTAAAAGACACTTACTCCTTGGAAGGAAAGTTATGACCAACCAATATGGCAGCATGTTAAAAAGCAGAGACATTACTTTGTCAACAAAGGTCCGTCTAGTCAAGGCTATGGTTTTTCCAGTAGTCATGTATGGATGTGAGAGTTGGACGGTGAAGAAAGCTGAGTGCCAAAGAATCGATGCTTTTGAACAGTGGTGTTGGAGAAGACTCTTGAAAGTCCCTTGGACTGCAAGGAGATCCAACCAGTCCATCCTAAAGGAGATCAGTCCTGGGTGTTCACTGGAAGGACTGATGTTGAAGCTGAAACTCCAATACTTTGGCCACCAATACTTTTGATGCGAAGAGCTGACTCATTTGAAAAAACCCTGATGCTGGGAAAGATTGAGGGCAGGAGGAAAAGGGGATGACAGAGGATGAGATGGTTAGATGGCATCACCGAATTGATGGACATGAATCTGTGTAAACTCCGGGAGTTGGTGATGGACAGGGAGGCCTGGCGTGCTGCGATTCATGGGGTCGCAAAGAGTTGGACATGACTGAGCGACTGAACTGAACTGTGACCTTAGTTTTCTGCCTGGGGGCACTTTGCAGATCTCAGTGCGAGGAGAGAGATCCCAAGCAGAACACACTGTTCTTGTTAAATTGAGAAGTGAAAGGAAAAGTTTTAGTCACTCAGTGGTGTCTGACTCTTTGCAACCCCATGGACTGTAGCTCGTCAGCCTCTTCTGTCTGTGGAATTCTCCAGGCAAAAATAATAGAGTGGTTTGCCATTCCCTTCTCCAGGGGATTTTCCAGACCCAGGGATTGAACCCATGTTTCCTGCATTGCTGGCAGATTCTTTACCATCTGAGCCACTGGGGGATCACTCTAAAAAAGCTTTAACACAAAGGATCTTCCAAAGGAACAGTTTGCTCTTCAAATAAATTGACTGCCTGCCAGGGCAAAGGCCAACTCTCTTTAAAAGAAAGTGAAAAAATCTGTATGATCAACAAGGTAAAACTTACAGTGTCCAGCATACAATTAAAAACTTCTAAACATGCCTTGATGCAAGAATGGTGGGCTATAACCAGGGGAAGGAAAAAAATTAGTTCGTAGAAATAGAGAGTAAGAGCCTAAACCTTTTAGGTATATTTGAGTCTCATATCCAAATTCTACTTTTCATAATTAGCAACTTATTTTACTCCTGTCAGACTCTTTGAATAAAAAGCTGCTCCTGTTTTCCTACCATCTGATGTGCTTGACATCTAATTATCTAAAAAATGTACAAGTCCTCAGAGGCCAGCTGATAGCTTCTGCCTTGGAAAAAACAAAGGCTGGGCTTGTTTGGGTGAGATAACGAAAAGTTGCTCACCCCAGCACATGAGAATAATAAATACTAGATAAATTATTTTCAGGGAGGTGATGCACCAATTTGCTTTTCAGCTTCTCTGGGTTTTAATTGTCTCTGCTTCCTCCTTGCCCATCTCCACGCCTACAGTGATCACAAAACCAACGAATGAGAACACACACATAGCAAATGTTGGCAAGATCCCAAAAGATGAAAGTAAAGAAATGAAAAATGAGACTCTATTTGGATGGTGCCTTGGGTTTCTCTTATTATTCTTAGGGAATTATGCCAAACTATTTCTTTTCTTTAACAAGTACATTAAAAAGCAAGCCAATGTTCAATCACTATGATTTTCCAAGTAGCTGCCTAGCACAGCCTGCAGAAGGGGCCATCACTGAGTATGTAGAATACAGAATGCCAAGAACAGGTGGGAGCAGGACAGGTTTTCCACCTCAGCTTCTATGTGGTAGTTTAGGAACTTTGCTTCATTTAATCAAGCGATCAGTTCGAATTTCAGCATTTACTTTGAGTGTCAACAACCCCTACCACCACCACACACCACACAAAGCTCCTGATGTGTGGATTTGAGTGTGAAAGCAAATTTTTAAACATAAGACGGATATTTGTCCTCTCTTCGAGTGGGCTTCCCTGATAGCTCAGTTGGTAAAGAATCTGCCTGCAATGCAGGACACCCCAGTTCGATTCCTGGATCAGGAATCTCCACCGGAGAAGGGATAGGTTACCCACTCCAGTATTCTTGGGCTTCCCTTGTGGCTCAGCTGGTAAAGAATCTGTGTGTGCGTGGTGAGGATCTGGTCAACAATGACCAGGCATGGTTTGGGACTGAGTGACTTTTTATAACCATCTCACTGTGTTCTGAGAGCTCCCCAGAGCTGACAGAACAGGGCCAATTAGAAAGGCAACTCGAGTAATTGACTAGATAATGAGGGGAAATGCCTGTGATTTAACTTGTACCTACTATTGTTCCCTGTGGGGTTTTTGAAGGGAAGTAATCACCTCCTCATTATCACAAGTGTTACTTGATGTGTGTTTTGCCGTTGCTACCATATTTGTTTCTTCTTTTGAACTCTCCAGGCGCCTGAGGTACAGGCAGATCTCGTTTTATCACACCTCACACATACTGCTTTTTTCACAGATGGAAGGTTTGTGGCAATCTTGTATCAAGCAAGTCTATTGGTACCATTTTTTTCCAACAGCTTTGGTTCACTTTCTGTCTCTGCGTCACGTTTTAGTAATTCTCACAATATTTCAAACTTTTTCATGATTATTTTTGCTATGGTGATCTCTGATGTTATTGCAAAAGACTACAACTCACTGACGACTCAGATGACGGTTAGCAGTTTTAGCAATAAATTATTTTTAAATTAAGGTACACACATCATTTTCCTTAGACATCATGCATACTTAATAGACTACAGAAGTGTGTAAACAATTTTTATTTGCATTGGGAAACCAAAGAGTTTATGGATTGTGATATTCACTTTATTGTGGTGGTCTGGGACTGAACTCACAGCCTCTCTGAGGTGTGTCTGTATTTGCTTGGAGGCTTGAGCTTCTCTTAGGGATCCCATTATGATCACTTCAATTTCCAAGAGTCAAACATGAAACATAGACTCTAAGCAGTGAGCTAGTCTTACTTTTCACCCAGTGAATGACTTCCTTCGTTGACACCCTGTAAGTGTCTGGTCTCTGCTTGCACATTCCCAGAGAGGGAACTCACCACCTCACTTGGAAGCCCATTTCTCTACTAAGCAAGTTCTTAAAATTGAACTGAAGTCTCTCTCCTACTACTGTTTCTAATTCTTCCTTCTGTCGTGCAAGAAACAGTCTACTCAGGTTTCCAAATGATGGTTCTTGTGTCACACTCTGTTCCGACCCCTCGACTGCTTCCCAAACCCCATCCCCTCTCATGTCCTCCCCTCAGTGACGCTACAATAGAATCGACCCTTTCAGTTCCTTTTTCTTTTCCCTTCTTTTTCTGTTTTCCCTCTGTCTTCCTTCCTTCTTCCCATCTTTTCCCCTTCCTTCTTTCCTTGTTAAAAAAAAATCAGACAAAGACAAATATATATGATATCACCCATACATGGAATCTAAAAAATATCATAAACCAGTGAATATAACAAAAAAGGAGCAGACTCAAAGATGCAGAGAACAAACTAGTGGTCACCAGTGAGGAGAGGGGAGAGTAAAGGGGCAACGGAGGGGGAGAAGATTCAGAAGAGAAACTATTAGGTATAAAATAAGCTACAAAGACATATTGTACAACACAGGGAATATAGCCAATATTTTATAATAACTACAAGCAGAGTATAACCCTTAAAAATTATGAACCACTATATTGTACACATGCAACTTCTATAATATTGTACACCAACTATAGTTAAATAAAAAATACACACTATATATATATATATCAAAAATATATGCACAATTTGAAACACTGCTCAGAAACACCAATCACATGCCTCCAGTATTCCCCAAGTCTCTTTGGAAGTACTAGACTCAAATCTGCTCCTAATATAGTAGCTTTTTGCGCCACGAAAATAGACTCTTGGATCCTATTTACTCAAAGAATCATGGTGAAAATGTTGCTTTGGGATCTTTTTCCAGAATGCCTATATCTACCAGCCTCAGACCCGCAGTTTTCATTTCACTACACATCTCCTGAGCCCAAAATAACTGAGGGTTAAGACAATAACTTGGTTCAATTCAGATGACAAATTTTCGGTTCCATGTAGCAGCTGATAAAAGAAAAGGAATTTCATGAACATGAGGCCTTTGGTGAGTGTCCTGCACACCATCACACAATGTAAAGAAAGACAGTCTCTGGGTGCACACCAAGCGCAGGAACCCCTCTTTTCATAACCATAACCTGAGACTCTAGAAACTCCCAACCTGCCTGCAGGGAGACGTGTCATTCACAAATCAAGACAACTGTCCCAATGCTTGATGGAAAACAAACATCATAATTGTAAAAATGATTTTCAAGTAGTATTTAATGTGTTTCATTATTCCTTGTGATATTGATGGTGTAATAACCTACTTTCTTCTTGTTTCTTTGGGAAACAAACCATGGGGACTGCCTTTTCTTTTCATATCACATCAAAGGGTGGATTTAAATGTGGAATTATTGATTTATATACACATATTTGGAAAAATTGGACAGCTATTTTCCTACATTTTCTAAAATGACATAGCAGGTATCAATAACAAGGTGAAATTGTGACTCTGAGCCATCAGAAATGGAAGTCTCAGCCCAGCTGCGTGTATACGCTCAGGCTGATGAAGGAAGGCCCTGGAATTCTAACTAGCACACTGAGATGCTCTGCATTCAGCCTGCATCACCCGAGGCAGAAAACAGTATGCTGATGAGGGAGAAGGGTGAGTAACACAAAGTTCCACTGGACAGGCTCCAGGCGTCAGCCAGAAGAACAGAGTGCCATGGCTGACTCAAGGGCTGAAGGTGAGCCAGCAAAAGGACTAGGAGCAAATGAAATGTAAAGGAAATGCAAGGCTCCGACGGACTCCAATTCAAAAGAAAGGAGACCAGTGAACAGGGAGTACGTGGGCACTGCTTGCGTTTTAGGGCTTGCATTGGCACTTGCTAAAAGTAGTGTCTATTTCATTTGGTCACCTGAGATGCAGAATGAAACTAAACTTGGCTAAAGCAGAAAAGGGAATTCATTGGTTCAAGTAACTTAAAAGCCAGGGACAGGGTTTGTTTCTGGAACAGCTGGGTAGAGAGGCCCAGGCAATGTCTTCCATTTCACCTTCTCTACTTTTTGGTTCTGAATTCCTCTGTGTGGGCCCCACTTACAAGCAGATGCCTTCTTCTTCTGGTAAGATGGCTGCAGCTGTTTGAGGCTTCCATTCCATTCTCACAGCAATCTCAAGCAACAGAGAACTTCTCTTTTTCTATGGTTCACAGAAGTTGTGAAACTGAGTCTCAACAGCTCTGAGTGGTCTGCTTTGGGTCACATGTTTATCCCTTTACCAATCGTTAAGCTCAGAGGCATGTGACACTCTGATTGGCCAGGCTAGGTCACATGCTTCACCTCTGGAGCTAACGTGGGGCCAGCCTATTATTCATCACTTGGACAGAGAAAAGAATGTGTAGTTTTCCCCCAGAGTTGAAAGCTACGAAGGAGAAAGGCTGCAGAACAGGACACAAAATTACATAACCACCTCAAGGTAGCAAAGATGATTGAAGGGACTGGGGCAGAGTCTATGGAATACATGAAACTGCTAAATACAAGACTAAATGGTGACTTCATCTGCTGTCATCCCAGATGAGCCTACACCTTCTGGGGATTCTGTAATCCATTAGGGGTCTGCTCTTTCCAGTCACCGTTTTGACCATGGCCATTACTGAAGAACCATGGTTACCCATTGTGGTTTTGTCTGAGGATAAAAGCATGAGATTATCCAGGACAGTTAGAAATGAATTTGTTCACATCAAGAGTCAGTCAGACATTTTGAGGACTGATAATGTTTAAACTATATAGGGATTGCCTTTAATTATTCTTGACAAACTTATTCTTGCAAGTTTTCATGTTTCCTTTACTAACTCTTAATAATGAAATATTGACACTTAATAGTTATGACTCACTATTTATGAGGTAGATTTCCAATGTGACCTTGTGAAGTCATAGATGTTTCTGTTAAAAAAAAAATTCAACCAAGTAAATTTGAAGTTTCAATTGACCGTGTTCAAGGATTCATGAGCCAGGCAGAATACAGCTCCTATCAGAGGAGTTGTACAAAGTGGAAAGTTTTAGAGGATAGAGAAAGAAACTATTAGCAAAAGAAAATAAAGGACTGTTTCAGGCCAGGTCACCTTTCTTGGTGGGGGTAAAGGAACAGGAGGGGTCTTTACTGTGCAGTTACCTCACTGGTATTGATCCTTGATCAGGAAATCTCAGATTAACTGTTTTAAAGGTCATTTCTGGGAGGGACTGAAACTGCAGTTAAGTCTTGGTTTGCTGTCCTGGGGTGGGAGATATTATTTTTGACTTGTTATTTCTTTCTAACATTTCCCTGTTGTTTTCTGTTTTATTAGACGTGCAGGGATCATCATTTCTAAGTTTGTTCATTATGCTGATGTCTCTCCCAAGTGTTCTATTACTCTTAGTGTTAAACAACTGGGAGAGATCATTCTGAAAGTCATAGTGAGCAGCCTTCTGAGTGATGAATTCATTATGAGGCCATGACACATCAACGGCTTCCCTCTAGAATCTCTCTTAGTCATTCCTACTGACTCAGAGCAGTTCCTTCTCGGAGTAGCAGTTTCCCTGAGGCAAGTCCCCACCATTTGGCTGTTTTGACTAGTGGAAGAATTCAAAGTGATACTCACAAAGCAAAGAGGTCTTGTGACTCCCAAGCAGCAGATCATTGTCAAGTGGAAGGGAGCAAGCTTGATTACTGAGCTAGCACTGCCAAGGGTGTCATTTTAACTTCTATACTCTGCTTCATGACAACCCACAGATGCTTGACTACAGATGGAAGGACATAAGTGAGTAAAAGAGAGAATATGAAATATTTTCCAGTCATACTGTAAGCTTCCATACTCATTGTCTCAGATGAGCTGGAAGGAAATCAAAATATGTAACCCCAAAATATGAACACTTTGGCAAAAAGACTGTTTTGAATTGAAAGCAATTAAGAAAAAGCAGTTACAAAAAAAAAAGTGTTCTGCCTTCTCACTATTTGCCTAGAAGCAGGACTTTCTAGCTAGAAGGACAAAAGTTTGTCACTGGACACAACTTTGTGTTGTCTAGACACTACTTTAGACAACTTCATATCCACCTGGAGACAAATTTACATAATAAACTTTACTAACCAGCTTTGATCTGTCACTGGTTTCCAATATATTTACCTTCTTACAGTGTACCATCCTTGGAAGCCTAAAATCACCTTCTATGTTCTGTTATTTCTCTGCAAATTTATTGTCTGCTGAAGATGTTACTTCAGCCTGAGTTGCAAGCCACCTCTCTTAGTTACTCACCTATTGGTGTTCCCACGTGCTACATGTGTAGTACACACGTTAATCAACTTGTTTTTCTCTTCTTAACCTGTGCTTTGTTTCAGGGCTCCAGCTGAGAATATAGAAAGGTAAAAGGGGAAGATTTTCACCTCTGCTTTATCCTTGGTAATCATCTCGTTGAGTTTACCAGGGCAGGTTTTGCCACATTACAGACAAGAAGATGGAGGCTTGTACTAGGTAGCCATCTTGGATCCACTACCTAATGGTACTTCAGGAATCCTTCTCAAAGGGATTGAAGAGATGGAAGGTCTGGCCTGCAGACACCTACCAGTCAAGATCATCTAAGGATATAGACATACTAAGGACAGTTACCACCCTTGCCCTCCTACCACTTCATATAGCTCATTCTTAAGCTCTAGGCCTATTTGAAGCCACTGTCCTTCATCCTTCCCAAGGGACCAAAAGGTAAGGTAACCAAAGGGCCCTTGAATAAGCCCATTCCAATAAAGACCCAGAGTTTATGCAAGTGAAAAGCCTTGTTAAAGTTCTAGCCCCGTTCTAGCAAATTATTTTCTGGGAGTAAGACGAGCCAACTTATTTGTTTCAGTGTCTTCTCCACTCTTCTTTTTCTTTTTCATTTATTTGTCAAAATAGCCACTCACTCTTTGGGACAATTTTCATCACCTACTGGAAGGCCCAATGTTGCAAAGTAGGGAAGATGTGTTTATGAACCATGCTGAGAAGGCTGTAGTATACACAACCCAAACACTGTCTTATCTTCTCCCTGACATGACTCAGATGGTTGTTTGGTCTTCTGTGAACACCAGATCTTCCTCAATAAAGCATCGAGCCACTGTATTAACGCCAGATCTTCCTCAATAAAGCATCGAGCCACTGTATTCTTAGTCTAATTTGCAATCATACCTTTAAGCCAATGCTAGATAAAGGAAGAGAGAAGTCTAAGCCATATGAGAGGCCGTTGTCCTTGAGATTTAGAGAAGGACAGAACTTTAGACATCATCTAGTTCAAAACTTCATCATGGGTGATCTCTAATGGTCCCTTTCTCCAAGATTGGTCAGTAATAAAAAGTAAAAATTAGAGTCAGTACTTCTCAGCTACTTGTCAGATGCCAAGCACTTTTACCTCCATGCTTTACATGTATTGATTTGCTTAATTCTCATGTAACATCTCAGATAAGTACTATCAAGATCACCATCGTACAGATGAACAAACTGAAGGTAAGAGAATCTATGTAACTTGCCCAAGGCCACGTGATTCAAGTGAGATATAAATCTATGGATGTGAATCTGTGTTTGAGCTAAGATCTGAAAAATCTAGAACTGTCACTCTTACCCACTCAACTATGTTTTTTTTTCAACTGAAACACAGGACTGAGTTAACAGATATAAAGGGAATAAGGGACAATATTCTGAAGAGCAAAAAAGTCACGTATCTGTACAACGCCGTGGAGCACACACCTTCCACTGAAGCCTGAGTTAGACTTGGAAGTTATTTACTTAAGTGGGGTAACACATGTCAACTTACTTTATTTTCTTTAAGTCAAATTAATTTTGATTTTGAGTCCCCAACTCAACCCTTCTGGCCTGGCAAGGAATCCAGGCTGAGTGAATTGGGGGCTGTTTTTACCCGGCTCTGGAAAGGGCTCTGGGGGTCTCAGAGGAGAACATTCGGGGGCAGGGGAGCCCATGGTTTCCAGTCCTTGCCAAGCCACTCTGCCCAAACCCGTGCAGCCCCTCAGGTGCAGTGATTCTGCTCTTTCTTGCAGCTCTGGTATCTGTCGATCTGGGTTGAGGTTCAGGGTCTTGGTTAAGGTTGAGGGCTCCAAGATGTAGTGGGGGGGTCCCCCCTCTCCAGGAAGATCACACAGCCAATCCTCCACTTCTCTCCCACATTACCCAGGAGGCCCCCTTCCCTCACTGAGACCATCGTTCTTGGTCTCCACCCAGTGTGAGCTCCGCACATGCAGGAATATCTGTTTTGTGTTCTGACATCTCCTCGACGCCTAAGTGAGAGCTTGACGCGTGGACTTGTGCTGCTTCTGCTCCCTCCCCCTTCCCTCGCTCCCCCCGCCCCGCTCCTCCCCCTCCCCCTCCCTCCCCCCTCCCTCTCCCCTGCCTCCCCCCTCCCTCCCCCCCTCCCCCATAGGAAGCTCTTCCTGCCTCCCTGCTCCCCTGGAACACCCAGCACCATCCCCACAGTAGCCCCAGGCCATCAAGAGAAGCAGGTTCACTGGGATCTGGAGAAGTGAGAAACCCAGAGAACAGGACAATAAAGGCTCTCATGATGTTGATTTCCCCTGCCGCAAAGACAGAACCCTAACTAATATCTCAATAAATTGCTCTCCCCTTCATGGACCAGCCAGTGGGCATTCAGTACTGTTTACCCACATTTTAGCTGTTGGGTAAAAGTAGACAGGAGGGTGCAGATAATTATAAAGATTTCAAAGGTCTTTCTTAGTGAGATGACAAAGTGTGAGAAGTTCCTCTCTCCAGCCCCCGGATAATGAGATAGCATTCCCACACTTAAAAGGATTTCTCTGTCTCCTGGGTGGAACAAAAGAGCTCGGCTTTCAGTGTGGGGGAGGCTGATGAAGTTTTACACAGACTGTCAGGCTCTGCACCACCAGAGCAGTGGCCAGAGAAAGTGAGAGGGAGCGGGGGAGCAGAGATACACTGGCAGAAGGAACGATAACTGTAGAAGTCACAGACACACATCCATGTACAGAAACCCAGAAAAGACACTCTGAAAGACAGAGACAGAGAAGAAAACTAAAGAGTTCAAAGAGCTTCTTTTCGCTAAAAAGAAAACAGCAAGAGTTAGAACACACCGGTGCTGAACTGCAAATTAAACGCTCTATCATTCCCCAAACTTAACTAATTTCCCATGAAAGTGATAGCTATATCACTTAGGCACCAGGAGAAAAAATGACTTCCCTTAATGAGCTGTCTCATTGCAAACCTGCTTCAAGGTTCAGCCACTTAAAGAAATAATATATTTGTTCTCCTTTGCCTGCCCTCATTTCCCAGACACTTCTCCACGTGTACAAGCAGACTTCAGAGATAATGTGGGTTGGCTCCAGACCACTGCAATAAAGCAAATATCGAAATACAGCAAGCCGCTCCAGGTTTTTGGTTTCCCAGTGCCTATGAAAGTTATGTTTACACTATCCTGCAGTCTACCAAGGGGCTTCCCAGGTGGCTCAGTGGTAAAGAATTCACCTGTCAAGCAGGAGACACAGGTTCGATCCCTGGGCTGGGAAGATCTTCTGGAGAAGGAAATGGCAACCCACTCCAGTATTCTTGCCTAGGAAATCCTATGGACAGAGGAATCTGGCGGGCTATAGTCCATGGGGTCGCAAAGAGTCAGACACAACTTAGTGACTAAACAGCAGCAGCAGCAGTCTAAGTGTGCAATAGCATCATGTCTAAACAAATGTACATATCTTACTTTAAAAATGTTTTACAGCTAAAACACACTAACCATCATTTGAGTCTCAAGAGTCACAGTACTAACATCCAAAATCACTGATCACGGATCACCATAACAAATATAATAATAATAATAAAGTTTGAAATATTGCAAGAATACTAAAATGTGACACAGGGACACGATGTGAGAAAACGCTGCTGGGAAAATGGTGCTGATAGACTTGCTTGATACACGGTGGCCACAGACCTTCAATCTGTAAAAAACACAATATCTGCAAAGCATGATAAAGCAGAGCTCCATAAACGAGGTATGCCAATACTTGGTGCTTTGAATTTGTTCTCTCACAGCTCTTCGGGTGTCAAATTAAGAGCTACCTTGTCCTCTTCTTTTCTAGTCTTTTTGGCAAATACCTCTTGGTTTTGTAAAAAATTAACAAAGAGATGCCAAGTCGCTTCAGTCGCGTTCCACTCTTTGCGACGCTATGGACTCTAGTCTGCCAGGCTCCTCTCTCCATGGGGATTCTCCAGGCAAAAATCCTGGAGTGGGTTGCCATGCCCTCCTCAATAAACAGAAGCTTCAGTTAAATTCAGTTGGGAGACCAGAAGGGGGAGCTCTCACGCCCTGTGAGGATAGTAGAGCCCCCTCAGGAAGAAGAAGGACAGGACAGGAAGGACAGGAAGAAGACTTTGCGGACAAGGACTCAGTCAGTGGAAAGCCTTGACTCCGTTTACTGTCGCCCTCCTGGCTTCCTTGACCCCTCTATAAAAGTGTTCTCCTTCTCTTGCAATGCGGGGACTTGCTTGCTGTGATTGCAGACCCTAAATGCAATTTTCTGCCTGATACCAAATAAACCCATCTTTGTTGCAGAAATATCCAGTGGTCTATTTGTCTCAGGTCAACAGTTTATAGGTATGTTTTAATCAACAGGCAAGTGTGCAATAGATAGCTCCTTGAAAGATCTTTGTAAATCAAATTGCAATATAGCAGCACTATTTACAACATTCAAGACCTGGAAGCAACCAAAGTGTCCGTTGACAGATGAATAGATAAAGATGTAGTACATATATACAATAGAAAATGACTCAGCCATAGAAAGAATGAAACTGCCATTTGCAGCAACATAGACATAGAGATTATCATAATAAACGAAGTCAGACAGAGAAAGACAAATATCATATGATATCACTTACATGTGGAATCTTAAAGAAGGATACAAATAAACTTATTTCTAAAAGATAAATAGAATCATAGACCCAGAGAACAAATGTATGGTTCCCAAGAGGGGTAACTAGGAGATTGGGATTAAAATATACACACTACTAAACATAAAATAGATAACCAAAAGGACCTACTGTATAGCACAGGGAACTAGACTCGGTATCTTGTAATCACCTCTAATGGAAGAGAATGTAAAAAAAAAAAAGAGTCTCTCTCTCTCTCTATATATAGATAGATAGATAGAGGGAGTGAGTCTTTTTTTTTTACATTCTCTGGAGTGGGTAGCTCTTCCCTTCTCCAGGGAATCTTCCAAATCCAGGGATCGAACCCAGGTCTCCTGCATTGCAGGTGGATTCTTTACCAGCTGAGCTACCAGGGAAGCCCATATATATATGTATACCTGAATCATATTACACCTGAAACTAACAAAGCATTGTAAATCAACTATATTTCAATAAAAAATAAAAAATCAAACTGTAATAAATTATATCATGTGAGGATGGGTTGGGGTAATAGTGTGATGTTCGATACTTAGGTTAAGAAAAGAAGTCCTTTGTTGGTTGGTTTACTTCGTTTAATGTAAACAACCTCCTTCAAGGTATCTAGTTTGGGTTGATATGTTGTTTTGTTTTTATTTTTGCCTCTCCCTCCACAGCCCAGGGGCTTCCCCAGTGGCTCAGTGATAAAGAAACTGCCTGCAATGTAGGAGACCTGGGTTCAATCCCTGGCTCGGGAAGATTCCCTGGAGGAGGAAATGGCAATCCACCCCAGTATTCTTGCTTAGAAAATTCCCTGGACAGAGGAGCCTGCTGGACTACAGTCCATGGGGTCACAAATTGCTGGACAAGATTGAACAAGCATGCAGGCAGGCCACAGCCCAAATGTGAACCTTCTGAAGCACTTTAAGGAGAACAAGCATTCCATATTCTGTGAGAAGGGAAGGCTGGTAGATTTTCTTTTTTTTTTTTTCAAGCTGGCCCTCAGGGAACTATGGAATAATTGGAATGATGTGGGACTAGGAATCAAAAATTCTCTTGCTTTTAGCTGTGTCACCTTGAGTAGGTAACTTAAACTTCATGAGCCAACCTTAGAAGGATAACGGTGAGAATAAGAGGATGTTCCCATTCACTAATTCAGCAACATATCAAGGGCCTCCTCTGTGCCCGGCCCTGGGGACAGAGCTATGCACGAGGCAGATGGGTCCTTGCATCCACCAGATCTACACTCTGCTGAGGACAGAATGCAAAAAAATCCATTTGTTTGCTCAGGCTGCAGTAACAAAGTACCACAGACTTGTGCCTTAAACAACAGAAACCTATCATCTCACAGTTCTGGAGCTAAAAGTCCAAGGCTAAGGTGTCAGCCGGGTGGGGTCCTCTGAGGGCTGTGAGCGAAGGGTCTGTCCAGGCTTCTGTCCCTGGCATGTCCAAGGTGGCTTTCACTCAGTCTTCCCTCTGTGTAGGTCTGTCTCCAAGCCTCCCCTTTCTATAAAGACATTGATCATATTGGATTAGTACTACCCTAATGCCAACTCGTTGGAAAAGATCCTGATGCTGGGAAAGATTGAAGGCAGGAAGAGAAAGGGGCAACAAAGGATGAGGTGGTTGGATGGCCTCGCTAATTCAATGGACGTGAGTTTCAGCAAATTCTGGGATAGAGTGATGGAGAGGGAAGCCTGGCATGCTGCAGTCCATGGGGTAGCAAAGAGTTGGACATGACTGAGAGAATGAAAAACAACAATGACCTCATTTTAACTTTGGTTATCTCTGTAAAGACCCTCTCTCCCTATAAGGTCACATCCTAGGATACTGGGGGTTTGGACTTCAATAGAGGAATTTTAAGGGAGGCAATTCAACCTGTAAGAATATATGAATAATATAACTGTGACATGAAGGAACTTAATAGGAGAACCTGAGAGAAAAATAATTGTGTGTGTGCATGTGAGTGAAGAGTAGAAGACTGGCCTGGTGAGTGATGCTCAGAGGAGAAGGCATCTGAGTTGAGACCAGGAAAAAGAGAAAGAGGAAGAGCCGGGCAGAGCTGCTGGGTGCAGAGGGCACAGAGATGCAGAGGCAATAAACTACTCAGCTGATTTATGGACAGAGAGGAGGCAGCCAGAGCAGATGTGAGGGAGGAGGCTAGATGGCAAAAACAGACAGAAGCCAGACACAAAAGGCCACATATTATGTGATTGTATTATATGACCTTCTAGAAAAGGTACAGAGCTTCTCAGGTGGTGGTAGTGGTAAAGAATCCGCTTGCCAATGCAGGAGACGTAAGAGACGCAAGTTTGATCCCTGGATCGAGAAGATCCCCTGCAGTAGGGCGTGGCAACCCATTCCAGTATCCTTGCCTGGAGAATCCCAAGGACAGAGGAGCTTGGTGGGCTACAGTCCATAGGGTCACAAAGAGTTGGATATGACTAAAGCTACTTAGCAAGCATGCATGCAGAAAATGTATAACCTTACAACAGAAAGCAGATCCACAGTTGCCCGGGGCTAGGGATGGAGGAGGGCATGGAGAACAGAGGCAATAAGGAACCTTCCAGGAGGAGGGAGCACTTCTAATCAGTGGTGGTGGTCACATAGCTGTGTACAGTGATCAAAATTCAAAAAGCTGGACATTCGAAAGAGGTGAGTTTATTCTATGTAAAAAATGTTGTTCAGTCATGTCTGACTCTTTGTGACCCCATGGACTATAGCCTGCCAGGCTCCTCTGTCCATGGGATTTCCCAGGCAAGAATACTGAAATGGGTTGCCATTTCCTCCTCCAGGGAATTTTCCTGACCCGGGGATCGAACCCATATTTCTTGAGTCTACTGCATTGGCGTGTGGATTCTTTACCACTGAGCTACCTGGGAAGCCCAACATAAATATTACTTGAATAAAAAAAGAATACAGTTATGATGTGGTTTGTTTTCTGTGAAACTTATAGGGTTTCAGCCACGTTTTTAGGACATGTTAAGTAGTCCAAAACAGAGTCACAGTGGTCAACGTGAACGTCCAAGTGAGTTGTTTTGAAACACCTTCATTAGGACTGTGGGTGTCTAAGAGAGATGAACTAAGGGTGGAACCTGAGATAAGAAGTTTAATGGGCCACATACATCACTGAAACAGAAGGGACAACTGTTAGAGCCAAGAACCCACCACCCCTGTTTCTCCTTAAAAAAGACACCAAGTCATGGGGCTACAAGGCTCTTCTGCTTAAAGGGCTCGACTCCAGGCTGCTGGCAGCTTCTCTGGACAAAGCCGCCCTGTGCCCTGTTGCCTGACCGCTTGTGCAGAGACATCTCCTTGGACTTCTCCTGGGAGGTCTTGTTACCCGCTTATTCTCTTTTCCCTACTCCTTCTAACCTGTGTCGTGTGCTAATTGGGTGCAATAAACCATGTGAGTCATGAATTACATATCGACCATATTTCAGACATCTCCTGCCCTAGGATATTTACCTGGTCTTAGGGCTGGGCCCTGCAACACACACACACACACACACACACACACACACTTGGTCTTCCGCACACGCACGTGCACACACATGGATACCTTGGCTCCTAAGTGGATCGTGGATTGGGTGGCAGAGGTGGATGTGGTGAGGCAGGTAGGAGGCATCACAGCCATTCAAGTGAGAGAGAGTGACCCCCTGGACTAGGGTGGCCACAGCTAAGGTCGGGGGGGAAGTGGGCGAGTGAGGCATGGGCAAGTATGGGGAGGATTTTGAAGGTAAAACCAAGAGGTGTTGCTTATGCATTGATGCATTAGACGAAGGGAATCAGGGAAAAGAAACCATCAAGGGAGACGCTGGGGATTTGGACTTCAGAGGATGAACTAACTGTGGATCCACGGGACACAGCATGCAGCACAGACGGAAATGCCAACAGCAAATAAAACAACATGATCATTTCCAAGACCCTTCCCTCCCAGAGAAGAAGACCCCCGGAGAACGGCTCCATAGACTAGTCCCCTGCCCCTCCAGCCTGTCCCTCTGTGAGAAAGGGAAGCAGGAGACAGACTTTCAGGCAAGGGGTCTAAACACTGCTTGTGAGTCCTCACTACAGATTCCGGGTTCTCTTTCCCCAGCATCTAATTCAGGAGCTCTGGGGTGGCACCTGGGAATCAGTAACCAGATGAACAAGAAAACTGCCACGCCCCCGTGTGCACGTAACCTGAGGACCTGGAGAAAGGAGCAGAGGAAAATGACGGGGACTTTCCCTCCCAAGCCCCCTGACTTCTGGTTGGTCACAGGACAGAGTTCTAGCCAGTGCAGATGGACTCTGAGCACATTCTCTGGGGGAGGGAAGAGCCTCACGGATCACAGCTTTTGGCTGGGCTCCGTGGGAACTGTCTACAACCTGCTTTGCCAGAGACTGAATTAGTAACCCCTCACGTCCAAAAAAGACCAGAGGCTGGGGAAAAAATGACTTCATTCGCAGCCATTTTATTAGTGCTTTGTGATGCTACATTTCCTTCATCTTAATAGAGCATGAAATTAAAACACATGCACCCAAAAAACACCTGCCTTTTGTGAACTGACTCATCCTGTTAATTATGTCTCCTAAGGATCCTGGCATACACTTCATGTTATTACGTCCTTTGTGATTTTAATTACAATTTAATGAAAGCTTTTACATGGCCTGCTTAGGACTTTCAATTTAATAATCATCAGCAGTAACAATGCTCTGTGCTTTGTTACTTTTCAGTGTCCTTCCATTTATTGTTAAATGTAAGTTTTTATATTAAATTTACATTTTATGGTCCAGAATGTTAACTCATCATCATTAACTGAAGTGTGGTTCTCTCACTTTCCTCCTGCTTGCTATTCAGAGTAGGAGGAAAACCAGAATCAAAGAAATACACAGGCGGCATTGGGTGGATTGTTTTTAACAGCAGGTAGCAAAAGGATTCTTTTCCTGTATTTTTATATTTGACTTTATTTTCAAAATTATAGAATTTTTAGTTAGATTAGAATACTGTTTCAATTTTTATATTTTATATGAATTTTGGCTCTGGATTTAAAATTGCTGCATGCTTCATCTCTTTAGTCATGTCCAACTCTTTGCGACCCCATGGACTGTAGCCTGCCAGTTTCCTCTGTCCATGGGGTATTTTCCAGGCAAGAATACTGGAGTGGGTAGCCATTCCTACTCCAGGGGATCTTCCCGACCCAAGGATCGAACCCTCATCTCCTCTATCTCCTGCATTGCAGGTGGATTCTTTACCCCTGAGCTATCAGGGAAGTCATATTTAAAATTGTCTTATGAACTACTATGATTTAGCTTTTAAAGTATCTCATATATGTTTTCAAAGTTACTCGTGAATGCAACTGCTGCAATTTAAAAATATCTGACTTTGGAAGGACTTTAAGACTTCCCCACCCCTTACCCCACAATAGTTGCTCCCTGGCAGGTGTGGACACAGGGTTGAAAGGACCATGGCTCTAGAGAGCTGCAGTGGAGCTCACCTGATAAGATCTTTACAAGTGGTACAGGCACCCCTAGGCTTAGCCCACAGCTGAGGTGGCTGATCAAACACACCCTGATGGTTCTAACTGGCATGCCCAGGGCAGAGCTACATGGGTGACCGCTTCAGTCCCTACAGATGCAGTCTGTTACAGGGACTGCTGGAAAGTGACAGTCTTAAGACATCAGAAATGCATCCCATGGTTGGAGGATCTGGAGAACCACTTGGCACGTCTGATCAGAATGGAACGGAAGGTTGCTCGCTGCTTTGAAAAGAACAAGCTGGCTGAGGAGCGGCGGGATCTGTACCCCCAGACTGCACACAGTTCTCCTCTGGCCACCTTTAAACAGTGAGAAGAGCTGAGCCAGAGACAGCATATTTCTGTTTCTGTTCTGGCACCTTCTGTGGGAGCCCCATCATGCTGAAACGCCATCTGCCAGACAGGATTGGAGATCCGATGCTGCCACGTGATGAATCCTTTGAGCACCAGGATCCTAAAGGGGAAAAACTCCTACCCAGAGGCTGCCTTTACTCCAGCATCACCCAGCCATTCCCTTGAAAGGATATGGTACCCTCGGCCCTCAGAACACTACTTTGACCCTCTCCCCACACTCTCGATCTTTATTTTCCTCCTGTTTGGTAGAAACCTATGTGTGAGATGATTCATCTCATTGCCTTCTAGATTCGTAACAGGGAACAACAAAATCTGACTCCACGTTGGCTTTTCTTTTACTTTAACCTTTGCTTTCCGTTGCTTTTGTTACTATAATCACTGAAAGGATGCTGGCTATAGTTATAGGCACACATAATGGTCTGCCTCAGGGAACCCCGCCCCTCGGCCTGAATGTTGAACTGAAGTGTCTTTGTTCAGCTCACAAGGAAACTCCCTGTCTTGCCCATGTGTGAATGGCTGCGGGAAAGAAGAAATTAATACAACCCCCCCCCCCCCCCGCCACGTTTCCCGAGGATGGCCAAACCAGGAGATATTTTGCAAGACTTATGGCCTTTATACATTGTTCCCTGACCTCCTCCCTCTCTCTGTTCCATAAAAGAAACTAGCATCCAGACCCCATTAGACAGTGCTGTAGGGCATTAGTCCACTATCTCCTTGGATGCTTGACTTTCCAGATAAAGTCACTATTCCTTGCCTCAACACCTTGACTCCCAATTCTTGGCTCAGTGGAATGACCAGACTGGGCTTGGACTTGGTAACAGATTCAGTGATTCAAAGAGCCCTAGAGATATCAAGGCTGTAGCTCCAGGCTGCAACTCCATTTCAGAGCTGTGATCAGCTGACAGTTCTCAAAGGTTGTCAGTCTCACCCCGCAGCTCAGTACCTAGAACAACCACAGCTAGAGCTGGGCCAGCTCTCCACCCTGGGGGTGGATGTGAAACTCACCGCAGCCCCGAATGATCTGTGCACTGAACCGCCAACACCATGTCTTCCAGATGGGACATTTTATTGTTTTACAACCATGAAAACATAGGACGGTGGCCGTGACGGCAAACATTTTGGAAGGAGGCATCGACAAAGCTGCACCCGCCCACCCCAGCAGCCTCCTTCCACGTGTCTCTTACAAAATGTTCCTGGGCCCTTCTCTTGACCAGTTCAGGAGAGTTGAAAGTAGACATGGAACGTAGTAGGATCACCATCAGCAAAATGGGAGCAGAAGGAGAACTTGGAGAAACAACGGATGAGAAACATATTACAGAAAACTCTTCTACTGTGTGATGAGGTGAGGGTGGAAGAGCATGGCCTGGGCTCAGAGTCCATCCCCCGAGGTCTGGGTCATACGGGGCCCTCGGTGATCCCCTCCAGGGGCAGGCTGGGTGCGCTGTCGGCTGTGGGCCTCTCATCTTTCTTCAGCGAGGGCGGGACTCGGAGACTGACGTAGGGTTTGTGACATGCTGTGTTGGCCAGAGGCGGGTAATGCTGTCTGTAGCAAATATAGGCAAAAATGAGGCCAATGACTCCGCCAACAAACGAATCTAGGACAGAAGAGCAGAACCAGGAGAAATGCGTTATGATTCATTCAAATGAGGCCAGTTGTGTTTTCCAGAAAGCACTTTCCTACGCATTTCGGTGACTGGTTTGCTGATGAGACCCCTCGAAAAACTAAAGGGGAGAGAAACGACACTGGAGGTGTACATCTTGGTGGCCTCCGCAAACCCTTACCATTTCTAGAACTTCAAACATCCCCTTTTCAGTGTGTACTGGATTCTTCTCGTTATTGATGGAATACGCAGCAGAGCACAGCACAAACTCAGAACTGCATTCTTGATTTTGAAAATCAATTCTGAATTCTGGAAGAAGAATTCCAGCCATCTCCATGGGATGTGAATACCCTCGGGGGCTGTCATTTTTCTTGAGCAAGTTTCTGCTGGAGTCCTGCAACGTTGCTGGTGCAGCACGGAAAGCCAGCGGGCATGCTGGCCTCCTCCTTAAAGTTAAGTGATTTCCCAGGGATGGAATAAAACTTCTGAGTCACAAAGTGAATATAACATTTTATGCTGCACCAGGGTGGGCAAATTCAACACTCCAAGTGGGAGGGGCCTAAACCCTCCAACAAGCTGCAGATTTTATCAAGTCAGAGGACCTGGAGGGGGGGCCCCCGCAGACAAGGTAGGAGAGGGAACCTGTGGGCAAAACAGGCCCCACCACCTCTGGTGACCCAGTGCTAAAGAGGGCATTCAGCTAGTGTCCAACAGAGACCCCATGAAAGTGGCCCATCCCAACAACCCTCACTCTGTGTGTGTGTGTGTGTGTGTGTGTGTGTGTGTGTGTGCATGCCCTTTAAAGTGTGTCTATGGGTTTATTCTTGCCAAAAAGATCCTAACACAATGGAAAAACCTCCCCTGCCAAGAGAACCTTTGATTTCTCTGAAGGTCGCTGCCAGGCTGAAGTGTCATCCTCCAGTGGGGGGCGGGTTTCACTTTCACCTTCATTATATTGTTGAATCGCCCACACCTGCTCTGGGCAGGGATACACTTTCTCATCTCCTGGGGATGAGAACGGCAAGTGGTGTGTCGAGCTGTGTGATGATGTAACATTAACAATGGAATCTCTGCTCCACCAGGGCAGGGGCTCTCTGAGGCTTACGGGCTGTTGATTCCTCAACACCTGGAACAGCACTTTGCTCATCTCCTGCAGAATTAAGTTGGTGAAGGGAAGTGGCTGAATGAATATTGTTGCTTAGTCGCTAAGTCGTATCCGACTCTTTTGTGACCCCATGGGCTGTAGCCCGCCAGGCTCCTCCGTCTATGGGATTTCCCAGGCAAGAGTACTGGAGTGGGTTGCCACTTCCTTCTCTGGGGATCCTTCTGGCTCAGGGATCAAGCCCACATCTCCTGCATTGGCAGGTGGATTCTTTACCACTGAGCCACCAGGGAAGCCCGGATGAATGACTACGTGCACAGTAATTGGGAGCTAGGCTCTGGTTACTGTCTTGTGTTGTCCCCATTCCCCCTCTGAACCTCAGTTCCCTCACCAGGAATAAGTGCTTGGCAGCTGAGAGTCTTTCTCATATGAATGTTCTAGGAATTTGGTCCCCAGGGACAATCTACTGAGACTAGCCTGCAGATAATTACGAAACTCTGCTGAGCATCTTCAGAAAATAGGTCATATCCTTGATTGGGATAAAATATCACTTGCAAACAAAAGTCATTCTAACAGGCCAGAGAGACTGAATACTTGGCTACTTCCTTTGCACAGGAGTGCAAACATGGTGCAACTTTGGCCACCACCTGGCAGAAGAAGAGGAAAAGAGATTAGTGGCCACTCAGCCTTGATAAGTAGCCACCAAGGTAAGAGGGGTGGGGAGGACCACTTGCAAGATACGGTGAAACCCAGGTGCCCAGTTTTGCTCCCAGGGTTTGATCCCTGGTCAGGGAATTAAGATCTCACATGCTGTATTATGTAGCCAAAAAAAATTTTTTTTAATTAAAAATAATAGCATCCATCACTGTTATTCTGTTCCTCTCCAGCACTGCATGCTGTCGCTTCAGTAGTGGCTGACTCTTTGTGACCCTATGGACCGCAGCTGACCAGACTCCTCTATCCATGGGATTCTCCAGGCAAGACTACTGGATTGGGTTGCCATTTCCTCCTCCAGGGGATCTTCCCAGCACTACTGGGGACTCTCTAATCCTTCCCCATCCTTCTCTTCACACAGTAACTCAATAGTCTATAGTTGTAATCTCTTTAGCACAGCCACACTTTCATAGCATTTTAAATAAAGTCATGAACTTAAAAAAAACTGGTCACCCAAGACATTGGAAAGTAATAACTACTATGAATTCCTCCATGAGGTCATGAGGCATAATTAATGTGATTAAACCAAGTTCCTCAAATTGAGAAACTTCATACCGCCTGTGGGCAGGAGCCTATACCAGGAAATGTGCCAGGCTTTTTCATGTACAAAGTCTTAGAGACACACCATTGTTTTGTTTTTCCAATAACCCCAGAGAACAGGCCCACGGGGTGTTACTTTTACGAGTATCTGAAATGACCCAGGACATCTGTGTTTGAGTCATTGACTATTGAACAGACCACACAGCGAAACCTATAAATAATGCCACTTGACTTTTATTTTCTGTGACAAGGCATTTGTCAAGGAGCATCATGGACCAAAAGATATCAAATCATTCTGAGTGTACGTGCCCCAAGCTTACTGATGTGGCAGCAAGCCAGAGCATGTGACTGCTGTCAATGCTGTTTTCCCATTTAATGGAATGAGTAAAAAGTGGTATCGTAGGTGCCACCATAGTTATCAGAAGCAACTAGGGCAATGGAAGGTCTAGCGAAGGTGCCTTCTCAGCAGTTATTCAGGGCTTTGTTTATCACAAAGATGGTGAGTAAGATTTAAAAAATGACTTACTTAAAGAGAGAGATTGTCATTAAGCGCCACTTGATGAAATCCCATTCCCATCCCGTAGAGCATGTGCTTAGAGAAAAGCAGGCAGGAGACAAGCGGCCCTTGTTAAGGAAAAAACTGCTTGGGATTGACTTCACCCCAAATATGGTCGCATGGGAGTGGAGGGCTCCCAGGGGGAGTGTGTGGATCTCCGTGTCCCCAGAGTACACAAGCTGCAGTCTCCTCACTCAGCATCGATGTCATTCATCCATCATGTATTTTGCAAGGGGATCAGGTGTCAGGAGTGAGGCCCAGGACCAGAACATGAGGCTGAACAAAAGAGATGTGTTCCCAGTCCTAGGGGCTAAGATGGACACTGGGAAGTGACAGCCTTATCAGCGAGCAGCAGCTGTGGTGAGTGCCATGAAGGAGAAGGCGGGTCTGTGAGATCGGCCAGCAGAGTGGTCTGGCTCGTCTGGATCGGGGTAGTTTCATTGAAGACGAGACCCACGGGTCAGCCCTGCGGGATGAGCAGATGCAAACCAGCGGGGTGGGAAGTGGAGGCAGGGATGGCAGCGCAGTCTTCCGGGCAGAGGAAGGAAGGGGCGTGGCCAGTCTGAGAAACTGAAAGGAGTGGTCCATCTTCTCCCAGAGAGCTGTGTCTTCATAGTTCTATAGGACATAAGTTGACCAGGCTGCAGGTGTGGGCTGGAGAAGATGGTTCCCCATGTCCCCTTGGGACTCTGTCGAGGACCAGGGGCTCCACTAGCTTTCTAGGCTGTTGTCTGTGCACCTCTCAGCTCACATCTACCTGTCAGTGTTAACTGCCCCTTGGGTGCCTCATCTTCATTTCCCCAGAGCCCAGCAGTTGCGTGCATGTGTGTATGTGTAGTCACTAAGTTGTGTCTGACTCTTTGCGACCCCACGGACTATAGCCTGCCAGGCTCCTCTGTCCACAGGATTTCCCAGGCAAGAATACTGGAGTTGGTTGCCATTTCCTCCTCCAGGGGATCTTCCTGACCCAGGGATCGAACTCGGGTCTCCTGCTTGGCAGGCTGATTCTTTACCACTGAGCCACTTGGAAGCCCAGCCCAGCAGTTATTATTCAGTAAATGTTGAGATGCCCTGAACAACATCTAAAAGATGCACTAAAGAACAGACACCACAAGACACAAAAGGCCACATATTATGTGATGCCAGAAATATGCAATGTCCAGAAGATGGAAATCCATAGAGAAAGAAACTAGATTTGTGGTTGCCAGGGGCTGTGGTGGCCGATATGAACATTTCCTGGAATTAGTCAGTGGTGATGGCTGCACAGTTCTGAATATACAAAAACCACTTAACTGTACACTTTAAAAGGGAGAATTTATGCATTGTGAGTTATGAATTACACCTCAACAGAGCTATCTGGAAGGGGAGGTTAGAATCAATACCTAGTGGGCTCCAGTGGTAGTAGAAAGAGGGCTAGACTTTGAATCAGGCGACCTGTATTTCAATCCTTACCTGGAAAATGAGAATGACCTCAACCCCTTCTCATGAGGTTGAAGGGCAGGAAAGGATCTCATGGAGTCTGGCCTATTGAGGTGCCAGTACTCAGCTCCAGCACCAACAAGCAGAAAGTGTTCTGATAATGTGCTGTCAGGTCCCTGGGAGGAACACATCTCTCCCTGTTGCCATGGCAACATCCAACATCACTTAGCTGGCTTACTTGGGACCTTATATGCCTTGGGCTTTATGACCCAAGACCCTAGAGTAAATACCATTTCTGGAAAACTCAACAACCTCACATGATTGTTTCTATTCTTTTTATTCTACTACTAATAATGCATCCTGTTTTTGTGAGTTTGAGCTTTTATAAAAGAACTTATAGCACAGAGAATGCACAATCTACCTGCTACACTGTAAGCTGGCAGGCACCAAGTCTGTCTGCATCAATACTGTGCCTCCATCAGAGAATATGCCTGACACACAAGAGATAATGAATGAGTGAGTGGATGGTTTTTGAAATTAACTTTTTGGTTTGTTTTTGAAGAGAAAGAACTTGCAAAGTGTAAGAATAATTTTAGTAAAATCAGTGCATAGAGAAAATAAAGTTAGTAAGAAAGGAATATGATTTTACCAAAGTCATTAATTCCTGCATTCCACACTTATGTACTTTGCACTCTTAAGCATTAAGAATTGTTCCTCCAAAAGATACACTGAAGTCCTAAACCCCAGTACTTCAGAATGTAACCATATTTGGATATAGAATCCGTACAGAGATAATCAAGCCCGAATGAGATCAGTAGAATGGGTTCTAATCTGACTGGTGTGCTTATAGAAAGGGGAAATTTGAATACAGAGACAGATATACACAGAGGGAAGGTGACGTGAAGAAACTCAAGGGAAATGCCACATGAAGACAGAGGCAGAGATTGGAATTATGCTTGCAGAAGCCAAGAACTATCTGGGGCTGATCAGCTACAAGAGGCAAGGAAAGCTCTTTCCCTTGCAGGTGTCAGAGGGAGAGGGGCCACCAACACCTTGACCTTGGGCTTCTGGCCTCCAGAACCATGAGACAACTGCTATTCTTCTAAGCCACTCAGTTTGTGGAACCTGGGAAACTAACATGAGCACCTACTATGTGCCATACCAGCAAAAGAGACAAAAATCCTTCCCCACGGGGAGAGTATATTCTAGTACAGAGAGCAGCAAACTATGTGAACCATTCATTTATAGGCTGGTGTTCACACCACTATCACCAACTCGAGCAGTTACAATAGAGACCGCATGGCCCACATAAAGCCCAAGATAGTGACTATCTGACCCTTTACAGAGGAAGTGTGCAGAAGCCTGTTCAAGTAGATAAGAACAGGCAATAATAAACACCTAAGAAATGACTGGGGCTTCCCCAGTGGCTCAGTGGTAAAGAATTTGCCTGCAATGCAGGAGACAGGTGTTCGATCCCTGGGAGACACGTGTTCGATCCCTGGGTCGGGAAGACCACCTGGAGGAGGGCACAGCAACCCACTCCAGTATTTTCGCCCGAAGAATCCCATAGACAGAGGAGCCAGGCAGGCTATAGTCCATGGGGTCGCAAAGAGCTGGACATGACTGAATTGACTGAGCAAGAAATGACTGGGTTTGTCAGAAGGTGGTAGATGAGCAAGGTGAGCACCACAGAGAGTGTGGGGACTGGGCTGTGATTTGAACAGAGTGGTCACTATAAGACAGGCTCACCTGAGCTAAGGTCAGGAGGGAAGGGAAGGAGCCGTACACACATCTGAGAGAAGCACATTCTTGGCACTGGAGACAGCCAGTGCAAAGGCCCTGGGGTGGGAAAGCACTGGCATGAACAAAGAGGGGCGGTGCAGAACACCATCAGAGAAGCAAGAACTGCAGGACCACGCCTCATAGTCGCTGTAGGACCTGGGCTTTGATGCTGATGGACACAAGGAGTCCCCAGGGGCAGAGGAGCAGGCACCACACGTGATAGGGTTTAAAGGCTCTTCCTGGCTGCAGTGTGAGGGGCAGAGGAGAAAGGAGAGGAGACGGTAGCAGGGCTTCAGCAATAACCCAGGCAGCAGGTGATGGTGGTCTGGACTACAGTGGGAAGAGGAAGGTGGCTTCTGGAATTATTTTGAACATAAAGCCAATAGCAGAAAGCACAGTTAAATGAAGCCAGGTTGCCAAGAGACTTGGGAGCAGCCAACGCCTGTCTTCCCTGGGAACTAAGCAACGAGGGAGCCCAGGGCAGAGGGCAGGGGGCCTGGCTGAGAAAGCCTCTCAAGGCCCAATGCTCTCTGCCCAGTGGATTTTTTTTTTTTTAATATTTACTTACTTGGCTGCATCGGGTCCCAGTTGCGGCATGCGGGATAGTCGTGTGGTGGGTGGGCTTCTCTCTAGCTGAAGCGCATGGGCTCAGCAGCCGTGGCACTCAGGCTTAGTTGCCCCGTGGCACGTGGGATCTTAGTTCTCTGACCAGGGATTGAACCTGCATCCTCTGCACTGGAAAGTAGATTCTTACCCACTGGCCCACCCTGGGAAGTCCCTGTTCAGTGCATTCTGATCCCAGCAAGGGAGTGGCCTGGGCCTGCTCAAGCCCTCTCACAGGGATGGCCCAGGTATGGTGGCAGAAATGGGTAGATTCACGGGCAGTCAAGGCCCAGAGGTCCCAGACCCCAAGCAGCATTTGGCAGCTGATGATAAATGTGAATGCAGACACACCACATGGGCAGCCAGTTGTGGAAGGAAGAAGAGATGAGATCAGTTCACCTGGGAAGGAGGATCTTGGAGGGAGGAATTGAGCACTCCTGTTCTACGTAAGGCTGGTGGGTTTTGGTGGGAAGCATGATATCGTTCCAAAGTCTCCTTTTCAAGTCACTTCACTTAGAAAATCTAGAGATTGTTTCTGACAGTCCAGGGAGGACTGGTGAGCAGTGTGTGTCCCTCGACTGTGTGTGTGTTGGGGGGAGGGGGTGAATGGGACTGTGAGAGGAGGGAGCAGACTCCGCCTGGCTGTTTAGTGTGGTTCAGGTAGTTAGGTGCAGGGCGCTCACTATGTTGTTCGGTCATGTCTGACTCTTTGTGACCCCGTGGACTGTAGCCCGCCAGGCTCCCCAGTCCATGGGATTTTCCAGGCAAGAGTACTGCAGCAGGTTGCCATTTCCTTCTCCGCGTAGGCGCAGTGCCCTCATCCTCAAACAGCCCATCTGCAGAGATGGGAAACTGCACCTCAACTCATTACACATCACAGACCCTTCATGGCCAAGTCAGGAAACCTGGCAAAAGCAGTGGCGCCATCTTGAAATTTTCAGGCCAGTCAATCACGGTGTCTGTGACTGACAGGGATGCGTTCTGGCCTCAGGCTGGGTGGGAACAAACTACTGCTTCCTCCCTTGAGACTTGTTTTTCTGGATTACACTCAGACCTGGATGCCCTTTCTTATGGTGAAACACTGCCTGAGGCACCCAGGGCTGCTTAAAATGAGCTATGGTTAGAGAATCAGTGTTGGTTAGAAGGTTGCTTGCAAGCTGGAGTCACATAAGGAAACACTGGAACCAGATACAAGGATTTGAGGGCAGAAGGAGCTCGTTATGTCCGTTCATGAAAAAAAACAACATACTCCTGCCACTTTTGGCTCTAACTGTCCACTGACAGGAAGCATAAACCCATGAGGCTATGAACTGAGGCAGAAGACGGTTCAGGGAGGTACTCTGTTCTTTCTGTGCATTTTTCTCCACAGATGTTCCCCCAAGCATGGGAATTCTACAAGTTTTAATGCCGAAAACACGCAGTTAATCACAAAGGTAAGCTTCTTTGTGAAGCGTTGACATCACCCAGGGACTCTCTAGCTTCCAGCTGACCCAAAAGCCAGCATGTCACACAGACAAGGAGGACTTCAGCCACAGAAAGATTTATAATCCATCCAGCGGTTTTATTTGTGAAGAAGCCCTGCTGAGTGTCTTACTGCCCCTCCAGACCATGGCCTGTGCCCTCTATGTTCCTCACTTAATAAAACAACAGCCTTGTGTGGAGTGGAGCTGGGAAGGCAGAGAAGACCGGAAGGGCATCGATAACCATGATAATGAACAGAGCGAAGCATTTGAGATTATGGTTTATTTACTGGATATGAATATGTAATCGAGTAATTGGATATACTTCCACATTAGACACAGTTGCTTAAGTCAAAATTGAAATGGACTCATAAAAACCTCATAATATTAATGTTGTTAACTAAAGTCTATAATGAGAGGTTCTCAGGTTGTGCTGCTGCCTAGGGGTCTCCCCATGAATTTTCATCATGACGGACGGCCCCGGCCCACGGTCACTGGGCAGCTCAGTCCACCAACAAACAACACCTCGTTAATCTCAGCCAAGCATCCTGCGTCCAACACCCTCCCACACGGCAGCCAAGGGCCTCACCGTCTATCCCTTCTCCAAGCTGCAAACCTCTGCAGCCTCCTTGATTACTTCCTTAATCAGTGAGTGTTGAATGAATAAAATTTTCCACTCATTGAACACTGCTGCTCTTAACGTGTAATAAGGGAAAGAAAGATGGAGCTGAGATGTGGTGTGTGTGTGTGCTTAGTTGCTTCAGTTGTGTCTGATTCTGTCCAATCCTATGGACTGTAGCCCACCAGGATCCTCTGTCCATGGGATTCTCCAGGCAAGAATACTAGAATGGGTTGCCATGCCCTCCTCCAGAGTATCTTCCCAACCCAGGGATCGAACCTGTGTCTCTTATGTCTCCTGCATTGGCAGGTGGTTGCTTTACCACTAGCACCACCTGGGAAGCCCGAGAGGAGGTGTAGGTCAGGCTCTCTCAACCTCAGCTGTAGATTTTTGGGCAGAGAAGTCTTCCCTGTGGGGGAGGTACTATCTTGTACACTGTAGGATGTTGAAGAGCGTCCCTGGCCTCTACCCACTAGATGCCAGTAGCCACCACCACTCCCACCACCCCATCTGTGAAGAAGTCCCCAGACATTGCTAAATGCCCCCTAGGAGGTTCAGTCGCTCCCCATTGAGACCACTGGTATAGACAGTGACAGATGATCCCCTACAGGGGAATTCAGATAAAATGAGCCCAACTCAGGGCCCATTAGAGGATCCAAGGAAAGGCACACTCTGCTCCTGGCTAACTCCGGGGTACAAGCTGAACAGGTGACAGCTGAAAGGGTAGCTGGGCCACATCCATGACCTGTAACCCACTCAGACACGTTCAGTTTGGGCTGGAGGATGGGTCTACCATGATGCAATTTTGGCTTACCCCTCCTGCTCCCAAAGTACGGACCTACACATCACTGATCATATATTCTCTTGCTTTGCTTTCTCATCAGCTCACAGAGCATTAGTATTCTCCCTCTACTGCTCCAAGTTCCCTTCTGTGCCAGTTGGATAGGATGGGTGTGAAGTTCCGCTGCCAGGAGGGCTTGGGGGCACCAGCTGCATCAAGTCCAGCATCTCCCCAAAGCCAAGAACTGCAATTCTTCATCCTTTCATGATGCACCAACCACAGATCAATAGTAACAAAAGAGCATTTAAGACAGGCCAACCTCTCTTCCTAGGTTTTCAGGACAAGATCACTACACAAAAGTTCTTACTATCTTCCAAGATGAAGCCAAAATATCAACTCTGAAATCCTTCATCATTTCTCAGATCCAGTGTGGATGAATAAAAGTGGAAACTAGGGATTCAGAGCTTACAAATGGACCATGTGCCAAAAGCATGTCCACCTCAAAATCAGTGGCTTGTGAGACACAACACATCCTTGTTTAGAATGATGCACTAAGCAACTTCAATACCAATTCACAGTTGTGCAACACGCTTTCATTTACAAAGTACACGCAGATCCATTATTTCATTTAGTCTATGAAATGGCTCTAGGAAATGTTGGGGGATTATTGTTCCCATGTTCAAAAGAAGAAACTACAGTTTACAAAGGATAAATGAGAAGCAGTTCACGAAATGCCATCCAACCCATAACAGTCCTCATGGGGAAATGCTCTAATCATATGCACCACCATGATTCTGTTGGAAAATATTCCTAGTTTCAAGGGTACGATGGGTCTGCCCTTGCACTGTTGGCTCAGCAATTCTCTTCCTGCCCCCCCATTGCCCCCTTAATCCAAGTAACTGATAAAATCAGAGATCAAGGGAAGGCTCAGGGTGCAGCCTGATGGGCCTCTACTGACCACCTCCATCAGCAGGGTCTCAAGCCTCCTTGATGCCTCCACCTGTCTAGACCATGCATCAGCCCCTTTTTCCCCCAGACCCTTCACCCCCAGGTTGAATCTGCTGCTAGAAGCTCATGACACCCAGCATGTGAGTTCCAGGAGGGAAGAAAGTGGAGCTGAGGTCAGAGAAGGAGCAGAAGGCCCCTGGAGAAGATAGGGCAAAGGTACCTCCAAGCAGGAGTTCCCCTCACCTCTGGCCTCAACTGCTGCCTCACTACCACTGGGACATACACCTGGGAAGAGGTGAGAAGAGGGTGGTAAGAAAAGGGGGCAGAGGGGAATGAGCCCGGGGGACAGCAGGAGGACAGGAAAGGAAGAGGAGGGGCTGGCCACAGACAGATCGTGGAAGGCCATTCGTCCAGGGAAGCCGGATTAGGGTTAGGCCCATTTCATTCACTGTGTTTGCGGAAAGCTGACACGGTAGAGCTCTCCATGGTGCTTCTCAGACTTCATCAGAATTAATAAACTGCCTTGCTAACAATGCACACTTCTGGCGGTCACTCCGAACCCATCTCCAAGAGTCCAATTCCTAGTTCGGAGTGGCCTGATCAAGGTGATCTGAGTATCAGATTCTGGGAAACACAGCCCTAAGCCCTGCGCTCCTGGAGGGCACACCTCCTATGGACAATGCCTCTGTCTCTGCTCCCTTTCTTGCCATCGCAGATGCTGCTGTGGTTCAGGCAAGCTGAGAGCTGTGGCTGATCTGCAGAGAGGCATGGCACAGTTTTGCTTTATTCCAGGAAGAGGCCCTTCCCTTGTCCCATGTTATTCTGACTCGGCACAGACACCCCGGGGCTGAAACACACAGGTGAGCCTTGCCCAGCCTTGCAGTGGCTGCTGGCATCCATTCCTGGGCTGGAAAGCTCTTCTGGAAAAGCGTCGCTGGTGAGAAACATGCCTTTGTAGGGTGGATGTGATAGGAGCCAACCACCACTTGGCACCAAGTCTGAGAACAGAGGCAAGGGATCCAGCAGGGAGGTCACATCTGAGCCTGTGACTGAGGTCCTCCCTTCCTGGTAAGACTCGAGCCGCCTAGTTGACCATGAAAGAACTGGAGGAACTCTGATTCTGTTCCTAGCAAGGCCAGAGCTCACCTGAACAGGTGCATTTTCTTTAAAACTGTGTCTGCTCTGTCATTTCAGCTAACTCTAGTTTCTCAAAGCAGGCTCTTACTTCTCCCCACAGTAGGTACACATCTCCCCCCATCCCTGCAGGAGAGTGGCAGATGGCGTGTGGACCGGGCGGACCCGGGGCAGGGACTCACCTTGCCAGTGATGCTTGTAGTCACACATGCGGGACAGGGCGATCATCATGGCGCAGTACAGGGGCAGGATGGCAGCACAGAGCCGCCAGCTCTTCCCCCGCCCACTCTCGGTGAAGCAGTGTAGCTTGCCAGCCAAGTAGAACGTTGTGAAGCCAAGGCCTGAAAAGGCAACTGCCAAAGAGAAACAGCAGGTGTTACCCTAGCAGGTGGGAAGCGGCAGGGACACAGGGCACCCTGAGCATCCTGTCTGCCATCTTGCAACACCCCCAGGGTCAAGACCATGTTGGCACCAGACACCATCTCGGCAATCTGTGCTCTTGCTAGAACCATGCTGGTTTGAAGCTTTCAACGAGAACGACCTTGCAGGCTTGCATGTGATCAAAATCTACTCAATCTCACTCATTCATTCATTCAACAGTGACTTGAGGGGTAGCTACTGTGTGCTAGACAAGCGCTGTTCAGGGTCGGGGAAATTAAAAGTTGATCCAGAGGCTGTCTCTGCTCTCATGGGGCTCATGGACTGGTTGAAGATCCCAGTTGTGCTAATAGAGAGTTTTAATACTGTGTTTAGAGTTCTATATGAAAAAAAGTGCCTGCAGAACACATGACTGATGACAGCTTAGCTTTGAAAAGTGAGGGAAAGAAAGGCAGTTTTAGCTTGGTAAGTTTCAGCTCAAGAAAATGGGACCAGCAAATGCTACGGAAAAGTGGGTTTGACGGAGAAGCCAGTGGTGACAAAGTTCTTATTTTCTCTCAAAAATTATGGTTATTAGTTTTTAGAACTGCAAATACATCTCATAACTTCACTGGATCCATTGCCAAAAGCGTGGAGTCAGGTGGAGCAGGTAAGCCCTGAGCTTTTCATCTAGTCAGGTTTAATACACAGTTGAAGTCAGTGAGATTTAAGGTGAGTCTTCTGTGGACTTACAACAACAGTGTTTAACCCCGGGCTACACTCGGAAATCACCTTTAAAACCTGGGAAGTTTTCAAAAATACTGGTAGTCAGACCTCATTACCAAACCTTCTATTTGCAGTAGTCTGGAGTGAATCCTAATGGTGCACATGTACGTGTATGTGTGTGTGTGTGTGTGTGTGTGCGTGTGTGTCTGTACTCCCCAGGTGATTCTAATGGCAGCCAGCAGTGAGTTTAGATGCTTCTCTTGAGGGCAGGGGCTACAGCTCCCACCTCCTCTGGACACCAGCCTACTCAAAACTCTCCTCTTGATCAGAAAATACTCCTGAGGGGCAGGGCTCCTAGGCAACCAGCCTACACAGTGATTTGATAGAGATGGTAGAACAGGGCAAAAGCTAGGGCATCAAGGACTTTAACTCACTGTCTGAAGCCTAAGCAGCAGCCTTGGCACCAGTGAGTTAGTCACAAATACAGAACCTCAGATCTGCCCTGCATGTACTAAGTTAGAACCCCCTTTCACAAGATCCACAAGCGAGCTATGTGCACCCTGAAGTCTGAGAAGGCCTGGACTATAGAACATTCATCCTCTTGATATGATGTGTCTGAGAGTCCATCTTCAGGAAATAATAAAAAACCATGGAGAAATCTAGAAGATATTCTGCTTAAAATTATTTGTAATTATGGGGAAAAAAGTAAAGATAAAGAACTAGAATATTTCCATTCAATGAGTTATGATGCAGCCACAGAAAATATTCTGACTATGTGAAGGAGATTACACCAGTCAATCCTAAAGGAAATCAACTCTGAATGTTCACTGGAAGGACCGATGCTGAAGCTAAAGCTCCAATACTTTGGCTACCTGATGTGAAGAGTTGACTCACTGGAAAAGACCCTGATGGTGAGAAAGATTGAAGGCAGAAGGAGAAGGGGATGACAGAAGATGAGATGGTTGGCTAGCATCACCGACTCAATGGACATGAATTTGAGCAAATTCTGGAAGATGGTGAAGGACAGGGAAACTTGGTGGGCTGCAGTCCATGGGGCTGCAAAGAGTTGGACATGACTGAGCAACTGAACGACAACAAAATATAGCTCTAAAGACAATACTTAGGATACAATGTTAAGTGAAAAAAGCAGGACTCTAAGTTGTAAGTTCATGATAATCACAGTTATGGTACATAAAGATGAATAACCTGCAGTTTTAATGAATCATCTCTAATAATAATGTGTCTTCTTAAATAGAGTTCCCCAAGTATGAACACAAGCTTGTGCCAAAGCAGAACTTTTTCAGCAATCAAATTAAACAAGGTAACAGAGGATTGCTTGTTTTTGTTTTTTATTAATAAACAATATGAAGCCAGGTTTATCTCAGGAATAAAAATGAAGCACTTAAATATTTTTGAATAATGATTTGTACTCAAACAGTAAAGCAGTGCCAACATATATTGAATATTCTGTTTAAAGTAAAACTCTGTGCAAAACTGCATTGCCCAGGTCAGTTCTAAATTGTTTGCTATGATGAAGGGTATTATTAATAAATGATTTACAGCATGTTCCAAAGTGGCCCCATTTGGCCACCATCCTAGCAAGTGCAATGGGCTCTTAATTCCTCATCCTCATCCAGTTTGCTCTGTTTCTTCTCTTCATTCACACTCTGCCCTGAGGTATCAGAGTGGGCAAAAGAGGCTGGACACTTGGTTGTGGTGGGTACTGGCCTCATTCTGAGCTCTTATAGGAGCAATAGACTTCGTTCAACTCTGACAGCCTGGCAGTCTACCCACCTAACTACTGCTACTCCATTTATATAAGGATCTTGAGCATCCATGGATTTCACTGTCTGCAGGGGCCCGGAACCAATCCCCTGATGGATACTGAGGGATGACTGTACACTGAATGTGATGAGCATAAAAGATCTGCCCTGAAGCTTTGTAGGGTTATGGATGGAAGTTTTCAAGATTTGAATCAGAAGAGAGGCAGTCCTGGGTGTTGCCAAGTTGTCAATATTAAAAGCAAGGTCAGTGAGTATAGGGTGGATGTTGAGTAGGAATTTGTATGTGTCCCCATAAACAATGGTTTGGAGACTTTAAGATAGATGAGTCCAGACTCAACAGCCAATAGCCTCTGGGCAGATTCACAAGATGGACAAGAGAAGGGGCTGCTGAAAACCCACCAAGGTCAAGTCCTGGGGCATGTGGTCCAAGGCCAGACTCTCGACCTCCACCAGGTCACCTCCCTGCCCCCAGAAACTCAAATTTGGCCAGCTCCGACAGTGGGGGCTGTGGCTCAAAGGAGAGCAGGCAAAGCACATTCTCTCTCTCACAGGGGGACCCATGCTGCAGGTCCTCTGAAATGGAGAGTTATCTGCTTCTTGGAAAAGAAGTGAAATGAAGTGAAAGTCACTCAGTTGTGTCCGACTCTTTGCGACCCCATGGACTATATAGTCCATGGAATTCTCCAGGCCAGAATACTGGAGTAGGTAGCCTTTCCCTCCTCCAGGGGATCTGCCCAACCCAGGGATTGAACCCAGGTCTCCTGTATTGCAGGCAGACTCCTTATCAGCTGAGCCACAAGGAAAATCCTCTTGGAAAAGAAAGAGGGGTTCAAAGGAATTTTAAAGACTGAGTTCAACAGCGTAGATCCTGTAGGCATCCCACAGCAGCTGATCTCCTTCGAAACATCCTATTGGTCCTCAGGGCAGCATGTCTAAACCAGCATGGTGTGTCCTTACTTGTCTAGCTGACACAACAGACTTTGATTCCATGTTAAACCTTATGCTTGTCACTTTCTCACTGATATTCCTACAGTTATTGAACTGGCATGTGGTCCTTTGACAAAGGGCTTCTGAGGCACCTCCTTCTGGCCCACCCATGGGCAGCTCAGGTGCTTTGCCAAAACTCCTGTTTTCCCAAATACCAACCGAATGAGAATGAGGCTCTACCAAACTATACTGAGCTCATAGGATCCCACAGGTTTCTGCCCCCTCCTCCTTTGAGGCTGGCAGTTTGGGACCAGGATGCTCCTATGAGCCTTTCAGCTCTGAGATCCTGGGACTTATCAAGGCTTCAAGTTCAACTGGGAGAAAAAGAAAGCAGGAAGGTTTTTAAAGAAATGCTTTCTGACTCGAGCCAAACAACATCCTCTTCTCTTCTCAAAGAAATGAGCATGTGAGACACTGCAGGGCCACAGAAGCTTGTATGCTAGTGAGGAGCGCGGAGATGACATCGGTTCCAAGGGATTGCCTTCCCCCTGAAATGAGGTCCCTGCCTCCAGCACGGCTAGGAGATAAAACTGAGCATTTAAAGATGCAGGCAGAGCACTGGACATTTTGGAAGATGGAGATGATAAAGCATGATAAATGCCTTCATAGTTTGCTAACATTATTAACAACAGAAATACGATTACAACAATGGGATGAGAGAAAGCTGAGAGTCGACCTCTCCTGGGGGTTCAGAACATGTTTATTTGCTCTCCAGAGTTTAGAACACACACACACACACTCACACAAGCACTCACATGGATCAAGGGAAGAGCATATGCCCCTTGTTTTCAAAGTCTGAAGCAGATTTTCTTGGCAGGAAGCAGCTGATTATAAATATTTCTCTGTTGAACTCGCTGTGAGAAGTAAAAATACTCTTGCAGCCTCTAAACTAGGAAGCAGATGAAGAAGGGTGGTTTCCCCACCTGTTTCTGGCACTTTCAGGGCTCACTTGGCTGTCATCAATGAGAGACGATAAGCAAAACCTCACAATACAAGTTGCTGGTCTAGGTGGTGAATGCTGGGCATGTGGCCTGAACAGGGCTATCTGCCTGTCTGGTGATTCTGAAAGGGAGTTACTGATTCATCGCTCCGACTACGCAGGTGAACTGTCCCAGGTTTACAACATTCCCTTTGCAAGAAGGGTCTATTTACTGAGTCAGCTTAGGTGGCAACCCACTCCAGTATCCTTGCCTGGAGAATCCCATGGACAGAGGAGCCTGGTGGGCTACAGTCCAGGGGATTGCAAAGAGTCGGACACGACTGAGCTACTAACACACACACACTTAGGTGAAATAAAGTCATTTTACCTTTTCCTCCCCTACTGACTTTAGACCAAGTGAAAGAGGTTTGGACCCCAACGACTGCAAGAACTGAGAAAACTGGCACCAAAGAAAAGGCTTTAAAAACAAATGAGATAAGAACCAGGGGGACAGACTCAGCTTTTGGGGCTGTATTTTTTACTCTAATTACAACGAATTTCTCCAAACTGGTTATACCTGACACCATAAATGGAATTGCGTTCTAATGAGGTAACTTGTACAAATTTTTCACGTGATGCTGAAAGAGTAAGTATTTTCTTCTCCAAGAGGGAGAAAGGCGATACTGGGTAGTGGAATAAAATTTTTTTAATTAATTAATTAATTTTTGGCTGTACCGTGTTTTCATTCTGCACACGGGCTTTCTCTAGTTGCGGTGAGAGGGGGCTACTCTCAAGCTGCGGTGCTCTGGCTTCTCATTGCGGTGGCTTCTCTTGTTGCAGAGCACAGTCTCTAGGGTTGCGGGCTTCAGTAGTTGTGGCTCACAGGCTTAGCTGCTCTGCAGCATGTGGGATCTCCCATGTCCCCTGCATTGGCAAATGGATTCTTAACCACTGGACCACCAGAGAAGTCTCTGAATAAATCTTAATGTTGAAGGGTGTTTTGAGGAGTTTGCCAGTACATCTCCACAAGACCACCCAAAACCAAGGATGCAGAACACGCATGCCTGGTCAGCCCCTGCAGACTCCTAACAAGCAGTGGGGTGCTGTTGGGAGCGTGGGGTACAGGTTCCCATTCTGGCTCTGCCATTAACTAAATGCATGATCCTACGCAAGTCTCTTTCCTTCTCTGGGCCTCAGTTTGCTCTGTAAAACAAGAGGCTGATACACAAGGGGCTACCACATCGTGCCTGGGGGAGCCAGGTAGATAGGGAGCATGAGTTAAGTAGCTGGATGTTGAACCAACGTTTTTGCAACAGAAAGCCCTCTTGGTCCGTCTTCTATTACTCCTCTATTGCTAGACACTCAGATCCAAGTGATATTTTCAGAAAAAATCTCAATGGTTCATTTGTGATGATAAACGGCAACTAATACCTGGCCTCGCCATTGGGAGACATTTGAGAGTGGTGAGGACTGGGGAAAACAGGAACATTCGCCTGTTTAAAGATGCAGCCCCTTCCCTCTGCTCAAGCTGCTGTCTGGCCACATGGGCTCAGAGTTCCCAGAAGTTTTGATCTTCTAACAGAAGAGGGAAACCCTGATATTTGTGAGAAATGTCTCCATTTAAATGTGAACAATTCATCAAAAATGAATACAGTACAGACCACATGAAACTCATCTGTGTACTAACACGGTTGGGTCAGTGGGCTGCTGACTTGAGATCACTTAAATCCTGCTCCCAGTGCTAGTGGTCCACTGTCTAAATGACCCCCTAAGTCTGTGCTAGACGTGAGGGACATCAATTTATCCCTTCTCTCCACACTAGAGCAAAGGAGCACTTGAAAAGTTTTAGAGTTGGTGTTGCTTAAACCAATAGCAACAACAAATTAAGTGACACAGGAGATTCAGGGATTGAATACTCAGTTCAACAGGAGGGAGTACTGTGTGCTGTTGAGAAAAGCAGACCTTTCAGGACTCAGCTCTGCTACCTTCTCCTGTGTGGGCTCATCTCTGGGGGCTTCAGTTTCCTCATCTGTACAGTGGGGTTAGTAGCACTCGACTCACAAAGCCATCTTGAGGATGAGCTCACAAGGAGTTGTAACAGGCTTAGCTCGGTGCTGAGTGACTGCTCTCCTAACTCTGCCAGCTCTGCAGCTGCTGTTGAGTCCTGCCTGGTTCTGGAAAGTTTCATCCTCAAAGAAAAGCCTTCCTAAGCTCTACTCTTGCGCTCTGCAGCTCCTCAGTTATATAACTGCATGCTTGCTTACAGAGAATTCTGGAGCTGGGTTCCTAGCCTCTTAGCATTTTGTAGCCCCTGCAGCTCTCAGCAGATGTAAAACAATCTCAGCTGGTAGTGAACAAACTTACAGACCCGGTGAGAGGAGCCAGCAGAGATACTGTTCCCACTCCACTCCAGAGATGCCTGAAGCTCTCCAATGAGAGGATCAGACAACCAGAAGGCCATTCTAATGGCACATGACCCATCATGTAGCTTGTCTCCTATGATTCCAAGTTTCACTGTGTTGACACCTACTTTTACATCCCTTTGGCCCCAAATGTCTTAAAAGAACTAGCTTCTCATTCATAGTTTCAGTTTTACAGTTTCTTAATTCATAGTTCATGCTAGCTAAGATGCTTGCTCTGTTTTCTTTATATGACAAGCTATATTTATTAACATTCTAAGTTATGAAGAAATGTCACTTTCAAAAAAAGGATGAGAGAAAAAGGGATGCTACAAATCTTAGAGAGACTGTGGGTCCACAGGGCATCTATTGCCTAAACCATTCAACTGAACATGAAAGACAGTTATTTATTCCTAATGAAATGACTGACAGAAGATCATTGCCTCTGATGTAGCTATCGAACCAGAATCATAATTTCAAGGGGAAATTTTGATAAAAATTATAGAACAAACTCAGTACCACAGTGATTTTTTTTTTTTAATCTCTCCTTTCTAATCCAGCAGTAGAGAGATTGCTTTACTATGATGTAGGAGATGTGTCTATCTTTGCTGGAATGAAGAGAATTCTCAAAATCTGGGAAATTTTCTACATCTCACACCAATGATACCTCTTGGTACAATTACAAAGAAATTGTAATAAAATTTCTTTCATTACAATTGATATAATCCAAGGGTGTTGGGGAGGCGGGGTTAAAAGTATTCATCCATGCAGTAAAGTTGCCTGTGATTCCAGGAACAGTCAGAATGCCCAACAGCCTCAGGTAGAATTATTTACTCCAGTACCATCAGTCATAAGAGTTAATAAGAATTGCTCTGCTACTAAGGAGCTGAAGGCCATCTGCTGAGACAAAGGAGACTGGATGGGTCCTAAGCACCTTGGGGAAGGCAGGTGGAGTTTGAGGCTGTTGAAGCCAAAACCATTCGACCACCTGATCCAGAGGAATGGCAAGAACCATTTTAACCCACTGGAGAGGGCCAGGTAGCCAAGAAGACCCAGTGGCTGCAACACTAGAGATGTCAAATGAATGGAGGCCCTATAGCCAGGCAGGGGTAGTGTGGGGACTGAGCACAGGCGAGAATGCCCTTGTACACAGCTGGATGGATCCAGGTAGGCATACTGACCAACCCCCCCACCACCTCCTACCTATGTGACCTAGGGTGAGGTGCTTAACTTCAGAAGCTCAGGCTTGTCATCTTTACAATGGATAAGCCAACAGTTGTCCACAGAGCCACTGAAAGAACCAATGATAGAGTGTCCAGGGCACATTGGACAAAGTGTCCGGCACGCCTTAAGCCCTAAGTTAAAAATCTGATCTCTTTCCCCTCTATCTGCTTTTTCTACTTATGCTCTTCTTCAAAATCATGCTACATCCCTGCAGTGAATCTGAGAACGTGGAAGAGGAAATAAAGCAAATGCGCACAGAAAGCTAAAAGGATGTGAGTTCTGGGTTGGCTCCATGACCACACCACCAAGATGGTGTCTGTGTCTGTTGCCATTATATGCCCCACATCAAAAACTGGTGCTTGAGATGAGTGAATGAACAAATTAGTGACAGGAAGGATAATATGACAACTGGACCAGATGGTGTGTACTCGTGGGCGCTCCAAGGAAACACAGTGATGAGCCTCCCTTTTCTGCCCAACAAACTTCTACTCCGCCCTGCAAGTCTTGGTTTACATGACACTGCCCCAGAGGTCTTCCGCTGCTCCACCAGCAGGTGTAACGGGCTCTGATTGTCCTCTGCACCTGCCTTCATAACATTTAACACCATTCCCCTCGTGTATGCGACTGTCCAGCATCTCTCTCCCTTCCACTAGATTCTCAGCTCTGGGGGCAGAGGCTGTGTCCCCTGTGCCTGCACTCACTAGGGGTTCCACCAACACACATACTGAATGAATGGCTGAAGACCTGATAATCAGGGAAGGTTTCACAAAAGAAGACAGGGATGTACCCAGGGGAGGAGAAGGGCTAGAGTCAGGCTTGAGCTGCACTGGGTCAGGATCGAGTGTGGGAGGAAGGTGAGTTGGGCCTCCACTGAATTCTTCCTTCAGTGATCACCCCACCCTTCAGACATACACAGAGAGTGTGTGGGTCTCTTTTAAATACATTCACACACTTCCCTGCCCTCCTCCTCCAAGAATGACCCCAGAGTTCTCCTGGAGCCTTCACAGCAGAGGTTCCTCTGTTTTTCAGAGACTGGTGGCCACCTCTCAGATATCTGGGCTAGTTTCTGAGGAACAATGTAAAAAATTCTACAAAAGGAAGCCATGAAATTCTAAGGGTCTGAAGGATGGGTGGGTGAAGTGCCAATTTCAGCGAATGAGAAAAGAAGGAAAGCGGAAACTGTCTACTCGAGCAGGTACCAGGATTGTTCTATCAGGAGGACAAGACCGTCAGGCATGGAAAGCCTCCCTCTGTCAGACTCTGCACTAGAAGCTTCCCTAACTTGGCTTCACTGAATCCCCAGAAAAACACAATGACATAGCTATTGGGCCATTACATGGACGAGAAATGAAGGCTCAGGTCAAATTATCTACTGAAGGTTAATGCGGTCCTTAAGAAACTGTGAATTAAGTAACTAGCCTCCAATTAAAATAAATAAATTATTTACAAAAAAAATAAGAAAAAAAAGAAACTGTGAATTATTTCTAAACAGAGCAAAAAAATCACATATTTTCTTGGCATGGTTGTACTTACAGCACTCCTAGCTGCCTATTTGTTTTATACTCCCTGTTGGCATGTGACGATCAGGGTCACTGTTCAAGCCTTAGAACCCAGCACATTGCCTGGGAGGAGAAGTCAGCGATACATGGTGACTGAATGAATATATAAATGGCAGAGATGATTTAGTCCTTTCACAAACATAACTTCACTCGAACAAGTACTCTGGCAAGAGGCCAAGCTCTTTAGAGAAAGAAAGACATACATGGCCATGAAAGGTCGTGTCCTCCACCCGCTGTTTCAGGCAGCATGATTCTGCAGCTACCTGAGCCAGAAGATGATTTCCACCTCATGATGGAAAGGATCGCACCACCTTGTTTGAGAATGAGCCATGGGGAAAAGGAACTGGAAAGCTCGTAATTAGTCTGAAAGCAAATGTCAGAGGCAGGAAGTGCAAACAGAGAAAAGCAGACTGTAAACTCCTTGCATAACCTCAGTTTGCATCCCCAAAGAGGATTTTGTTCTGGAAAACACACAAAAAAAGAATCAACTTAGGCACAATGCACAAAAAGTGCAGAGGAAGCACGAGGGGTAGGGAAGAAACTCACTTTGGGAGAAGAAGGTGGCGGTCCTTTTGTCAAGCCCCAGAGGTACCAATCCTGGGAAGGAAAGAAGCTCAGCAGAGGAGGATTAAGGATTTCTAAATGACAAAAGTCACTTTGTCTCTCCCCCACCCACCCTCAACAGCTTGATGAAAAATTCTTACTAGGAATCATAAATGTTACTCCTTGCCCCAGAGAGAGCTAACTAAGAACAGGCACCAAGATGGGATGTGGTTTTGCATATCACACTCTTCTAATCTACCGAAGGTCTAAATCCCCAGGACAACTTTTGGTCTTTTCAGTCTTGATTATACACCACAATGACCTGAAACATGAATATGAGAATAAACCTTCAAAAGGGACAGATTACCTTTTTCCATAACACTATTAGAGGAGCCGATAAAAGCACGGGCGGGATTCAGATAAAGATAACATATTAATGGAAAATCATTTTATTTTACCTCCGACGGATGGCCTTACCAGAACATAAATTTGATGGCGAGATTTGAATAGTCATGTACACATTTGAAAAACAACTAAAAAGAAACAACTAAAGGTAGCCATTAACGGGCCCAAGGTACTCATCTGATTGGACTTCTCAGGTGGCGCTGGTGATAAAGACCCTGCCTGCCAATGCAGGAGACATAAGAGACCTGGGTTCAGTCCCTGGGTTGGGAAGATCCCCTGGAGGAGGGCATGGCAACCCATTCCAGTATTCTTGCCTGGGAAATCTCCTCGGACAGAGAAGCCTGGAGGGCTACTGTTCATAAGATCGCAAAGAATCGGACACAACTGAAGTGACACAGCACACACATGCTCACATGATTAGCCTCTTCCCAGGGTGTACGATCTTCAGGAGGAATCCTGAGACTGCCCAGCTGTCTTCTCAGGATGTGGCCTCAACGGCATCTGCCTTTTGTGAAATGTTGTACCACCTGCAGTGTGATTCGTCAGGGAGAACACCCTTCGAACATGCCCCTGGCAGCCTTGACTGGGGCTCTCAGCCCGAACAGGAAGGGAATGTGTGAAATAATAGAAATATAGCTCATGACACAGAGCTCCTAAAATCCTTGAAAATCCCAAGGAATGACAAGAGCATATTGTTCCTGTTAAGTCACTAAGTCGTGTCTGACTCTTCTGCGACGCCATGGACTGTAGCCCGCCAGGCTCCCCTGTCCATGGGATTCTCCAGGCCAGAATACTGGAGTGGGTTGCCATTTCCTTCTCCAGGGGATCTTCCCAACCCAGGGATCGAACCTGGCACTCCTGCATTGGCAGACGGGTTCTTTACCACTGAGCTACCAGGGAAACCCGATAAGAGTATAAGGAGCATCTTTTGTTCTATTGCGGTGACGCTGGGTGGGCTCCTGGTGTGGGGCTGGTCCAGAAAGATCAAGCCATGATGAGAAGCTTAGAATTTTCATCTCCTGTTCTCCAGAGGGGGGAGAGGGACTGTAAACAGAGTTCATGATAGATCAGACCTGCATGATGAAGCCTCCACAAAAATCCCAAAGGTAAAAGATTCAGAGAGCTAACAGGCTGGTGAACATATTCATATACCAGGAGGGTGGCCTTGACTCCATGGGAACAGAATTTCCTGTGCCCAGGACCCTCCTAGACCTCACCTTATTAGCTTTCTTATCTGGCTGTTCATCTGCATCCTTTATCATAGCCCTCAATAGACTGGTAAATGTCAGGAAGAGTTTCCCTGAGTTCTGTGTGCTGCTCTAGCAAATGAATCAAGCTGGAGGAGGGGGTCATGAGAACCTCAGATCTGCAGCTGATTAATGAGAAGTACAAATGACAACCTGGACCTGCGAAGGGCATCTGAAATAGGAGAAGTCTGGTGGGGATGAACCCTTTCCCATGGGATCTGAGACTCTTCAGGCAGAGATGTTGGAAATGAGTGAAATTGTAGGACACCCGGCAGAGAGCGGCTTGGTGGGGAAACCCCTGCGCCTCCAGTGTCAGAGGCACTGTAAGTGTGATAGGCATGTGAGAGGAGAGGAAAAACACAGGAGGAAGACTGGGTTGAAGCCACAGGCTATAAACGGGCTGGCATTAAGAGGATCTACTACCTCTGAGGTATTCGGCTCAAATGCTGACCTCCAGGGCAGCTGGTGATGAGTGCTGACCACACAGTCCAACCAAACCTTCCCAATACTGTGTAACTGGAAAGGGGGAAGGAAAATGGACCTTATCTTTCTGTCCTAAGCTAGGCTAGACCAGTGTTTTGGTAACTGAAGAAAACCACAGCATCTGCCAGTTTTAGGACCAAAGTCTTAGATGACTGGGTAGCTGGTGAGGTGGCTTCCCAGCCTTTTCCGACATCCCTGTCTCTCTGACAACAAACTCCCATCAATAACAACTGACTCGGTTCATCTTTCACTTACACCTCTAAGGAAATTGATCATAAACAGGACGAGAGCTTCATTTATTTGATGGACGCAAAAGCGACCTCTCTCTGTTACTTCAAAAAAGATTTGTTTGACGTTCATTTGAGAATTGTGAATTTTTTTTAAAGTTAGGATGGCCATTTAAATTTTGGAAAGCAAATATGTGGCATTTCATCTCCTGTGGTCTTGGCAGCAAAGGACTTTATGCAGAAGCCAGCTTTGGACTCACAAACTTCCTTAAGGCAGAGTCCATGTAGTGACTTGGCCCACACAACAAGGTGAAATCCACCTTGGCTTCTTTTAAATCACTTCATCGAGGACTGCACAAAACAGAACAAAAATAGAATGCTTCTAGGTGTTAGAAAGTCTGGTTCTAGCACAGCGTGGGGTTGCCCTCAATGGTCTCATCTGTCCCCCAAATGGGGAACATCACCCAGCTCTCAAAAGACATGGTATTGGTGAAAATACTTAGGAAATGGAAATTCCACATACACATGGAAGGTGTTAGCAAGGGTGAGGTAACAGGTAACTAGAAATACTGAAGCTGGTTTCAAGCCCGGACCTGACTGCTTCTAAGCCCAAGTTTAATCCTCTTTCTCAATACAGAAATAGCTGTAATTCTCAAACCCAGGACTTTATTTCCAGCTGTGTGGCAGACTATATATCCTGATGGAAATAATTACATGTAGGATGAAATATAAATCAAACAAAAAGCTTTTAAACCTATCACTGAGTTGACACCAAGAGAAGAATTAAGGAAATTAATCCTTAATTAAAGAATTAGTGGAAACAAGGTTTCCCCCGATGACAGGAAAAAGAGGGTCTTAGATGCAAGGAAACGGCATAGCCAGATTGAGCCCTGAGTGTTTATGGAAACCTGCAGACCCTGGGCTTTGCAGGGTTGATGTCTCCCTGGGGCACGGGAGTGAAGAGACAGAGTCTCAGGCCTACCCAAGGTGAAGAATGTAACACAAGACCCCTGAATAAATATTAAATCCTAAAGCGTCAGAGCAAGTAAGAAAGGAAGCCTGATTTTCAGAAGAAAAGGCAAGGAAACTTGTCTGTCTCCACTTTTCTACTGTGTACAGAGATTCCATAAATATGACTTGTGTATATTTTTGCTGTCCCATTCATGCTTATCATATGGTCCCCAAAAAACCTAAGGGGAGAATTAATTTCGGATGGTCCTGGAGTAGGTAGTGGTCTCTGGAGGAATTCATTTCAACTCAGACATCAAAATATTCCTCAAAATAAAGTTGTAGGGGAAGTTAAAAGCCCAGTGTAAGAAAACTCAAAACACAAAATATTTCAGGGCATATATACGAAAAGCAGATTCACAACAACTTTGGATATTGTTAAGGCACAGAATATAAAATAATTATTTGCAATATGTTTAAGGAAATTACAGGGAAGTATGAAAATGAGGACAAAGAAGAAGCATTAAAAATAATGAAGCAGATTTTTTTAAAAGCCCAAATAAAATTTCTATAAATAAAAAATGAGTCTGGAACTTAAACTAGGGTTAAATAATAACCAGACAGATTAAACAGTAGCTGAGACAAAGCTGAATAGAGAATTAATACATTGGAAGACAGATTCAGAATTTTTCGAGAGTCCAGTAGAAGAAGAAGAAAGGAGAGAGGGATGAAAAATATGAAGAGAGGCTATGGTAAAAAATTCTAACAAATGTCTACTTGGAATTCCAAATCAGAGGAAAAGATAATTGAGAAAAAGGGGAAGAAGCAATATCCAAATAGCTCGTGACATAGGATATCTCAGCATGTGGAAAGATACAAACCTGAGAATTAGAAAGCCCGGTAAATCTCATACAAGATACAGAAAGGGAAACAGACACCAAGACCCACAGTAATAAAACTTCATGACACACACAAAAAACCAAGATGCTAAAAGCATCTCGAAAGGAAGAACAGAAGGGGCAGCAGTGACACCACTGACTTCAAATATGCCAAAAAAATCGAAGCTGGAAAACAGCAAAATAATATCTTCAAAATTCAGAGAGACAGTAACTGCCAAATTAGAATTCTGTATTTAGTAAAGCTATCTTTCAAGAATGGGGTCAAAGAAAATTTAGAAAAATAAAAAACAGAGCATTTTCCACAAAAGATGTATCGAAGAAGGAAATTTAAAGGATATATTTTTGGCAGAAAGTAGAAAGACTGAGATGGAAAAGAGAATGGTATGTACATGGCTAAACTATGCACAGGTTGGTGGTTTTGTTGGTGGGAGAGAAGAATCAGGCTAGAATTAAAACACCAAAGAAAACTACCAGATGTGTTACAATGCGTTTATCAGAGGTAAAACATTCAAAGTCTTTACACTGCTCAGAAGAAGAAAAACAAAAAGTTAATTAATTAATTTGAGATTTCATTAACTACATGTGTTAACCATGAGTCTTAGTAGACCTTGCAAACAAAAAGAGCAAAGTAGATGAAAACGGTACAAGAAGTAAGGAGAACACAGTACATAATGAATGATGTAAATAAGTCCTAATATATGAGTATTAACAACTATAATTGAAATTAGCTCCCTAGGTAAATGTTTAAAAAAATACATAGATAAAACATAGAACACAATCAGTACAGGACAGGAAAAGATATAAGAAGCAGAATTTAATCAATAGGAAGTTTGTCTCAATAATAAAGTCAAATTGTAAAAAACAACACTAGAAATAAAGATGGACATGAACTTAATTATAAAGGCAGAAGAAGCAGTAGAAGGTATAATAAGAAGCAGGATAATTCTAAACTATATTTACACATCACTTCAAAATATCAAAAATGGGCAAAAAAAATGAAAACCACAGAACTACAAGATCTACTGTAAGAGTGGAATTTTTAAGGTACATTTAAAAAATTAAGCCTAAATTAATACTTTGATTAATTATATGAACTAAGCATTAATTAAGTAATCATAAACAGAATTTAGAGAGTATATGTTAAGATTTGAACAGCACAATTAACAAGCTTAGTCCAATGGACATATATATAGCTTTATTTCTAGCCGTTTAAAAATTTACATTCTTTTTAACCATATGAAACATTTGTGAAAACTAAACATATGCTAAGCCACAAAACTAGCCTCAAGATCAAGAGTGATAATTTTTGTAGATCACATTATCTGACCACAATGTAATTAAACTATAAACCATTTAAAAAATAGAACAAGAAAAAATCATGCTTAGGATTTTTTTTAAAGCTCCTCTAAACAACTTATGAGTCACAGAAGAAAAATTAAAATTGGAAAATTTTCAAAAGTAAATTTAATGAAAACAATATGGGGACATCCCTGGTGGTCCAGTGGTTAAGAATCTGCCTTGCAATGCAGGGGACATGGGTTCAACTCCTGGTTGGGGAACAGAGATCCCCTCTGCCATGGAGCAACTAAACCAAGTGCCTGCAACTACTGAAGCCCGCAAACCACAACTAGAGAGTGCATGCACCACTACAGAAGACCCCGCATGCCGAACTAAGACCCAATGCAAGCAAATAAATAATCAGAAAATTTTTAAAAAAACAACAAGTATTAAAATTTATAGAATGTAGCTAAAGAAACATTTATAGGAAAATTTATAGCCCAAATTGCTTAAGTTTAGAAAAGAAGAAAGGCTGGCATTATCAAGCAATGCATTTAAGTTAACTTAGTAAGTTTAAAAAAGAACATAATATACTTAAAGTTGATAGAGGGAAATAATAAAGGTAACAGCAGAAATAGTGAAAAATAAAACAAGCACATGGTAAAGAGGGTCACAGCAAAAGTTGGCTCATTGAGGAGACTAACAGACTAACTCTGCCAAGACTAGCAAGAAAAAAATTTAGGAGAGAGAGAGAGAAGGTACATATATACAATACAGAAATGACCAATGCAGATAAAACCTGAAAACAAATGATATTTTAAAATACTATGTCAATACATTTGAAAGTTCATGTGAAAGAACTAAGTTCTAAAAATAAATTGAAGTTACCAAAAATTTCTCAAGAAAAAAATTTTAGAACACAAAGAGTTTTATAACTTTAAGTAAATTGATTCAGTGTTTTAAATCTAGGACCAGATACTTTATGGGCATATCTGCCAGATATCCCAAAAGGAAATAAACCATCTTACACAGACTGTTTACAGATAATTAAAAATAAAGGAGCACTCATTTTAATGAAGCTTGTTAACTGTGCTGTTCAAATCTTATATATTTTCCCATTTATATTTGATTTGTTAGTCACTGAAATGAATATTTAAAATTTCCAATCATTTTGGGGAATTTTGTAAGTCTTGTACTTCCTTTTTGTACCTCCATCTGGTTTGATAACACTGATTATCAGACAAGCGTGGCACAAGAAATGAGAATTATTGACCAACATCACTCAAATATAAACATCATAAACAGAATGTTATCAACCAAAGCTAGTAGTAAATTAAAAGGAGAATACATCTTCATCAAAGTGTGTTAATTACAGAAATTAATACTGGTTTAATGTTTTTAAAGTTACTCACCACATTAAGATATTAAACGGAAAGTAAACAACTTGTCAGATGCACCAAATTTAACATTCATTCTTAGCAAACTAGAAATAAAAGGACCTTTATAAAGAATGTTTACCCAAAAAAGTCATACTTAATGGTAAAATGTTTAAAGCATTCCTTTTGTATCAGTAATAAGACATGGATGCTTGTTATCCCCACTTCTAGAACCTTTACAGGGAGGTCCTAGCTAGTAAAGTGATACAAAAACTAGAATAAAAGCTTAAGAACTGGAAAGGAAAAAATAAAACTGTCATTTGTAGGTAATATGATTTTCTTTGTAGAAAATCCCAAGTCATCTATGAATAAGAAATGAGAATTACTGTGAGAGTTCAGCAAAATTTCTGCACTAAAAATCAATATACCAAAGTCAACTGTATTTTTGGACACTAAGAAAAAATCAGACAGAAAATGTAACAAAGTAGTAACAATATAAACAATAATATCAAGTACCTATGAATTACTGAAATAAATAATATGTAAAACCTTTAAGGAAGAAGTATAAAATGGCTAAAAGATATTATCACCTAAAGTGACAAACATACCATACACTTAGATAGGAAGGAATTAAACCTGAGATTCAATAAAACAGCAATCAAAATCTCAATAAGGATTTTCATGAAACTTGACCAGATGATTCTAAAATACTTATATAAGAGCAAAGGGCTGAGAATAACCAAAATACTACTGAAAAAGAACAAAGTCAAAGAGGGCAAACAATCCTATAGTTCCAATTATAGAAGAATTGAATTCCCTTATACCTTTGAAATTAGGTGTGGTCACGTGACTAGTTCTGTCAACGAAACATGAGTAGCACCTACACGTGTCACTTCTAGGAGGAGGTGTTAACTGCTCACTCTCCACACTCTCCTCTCCTCCCTGGAAGCACATGTTGAGATGGTAACAGAGTTCAGTTTGTCTGGGTCCTAAATGACTACAATTCTATGTGTAACATAAGTAAGAAACAACTTTTTTTGGTTTTAAGCCACTGAGATTTATACTGAAAGGTAGCCCACCTATGCTGACTAACAGGGAGATTTGCCCTATTAAATCTCAAGTCTTTATAAAGCTGTAACAATAAAAACACTGCAGCGTTGGTACAAAAATAAGCAAACGGACACATGGATTAGAATAGAGAGAGCCAATTAAAAGACCCATCCTTGAGCGGACACAAGATATGCCAGAGGTTGTATTATAGATCAATAAACAGTGTTGGGAAAGATAAGTCCACAGGGACAATAAAACTGGACCAGTACTGGACAGTATTCACCATCAACAGGTCCAGATGGATTACAGACCAATGAAATGGAAGAGCAATTAGAAGATAACACAGTCTTAGGAGTGGCAGATAAGTCTAAAAAGCCACAAAAAGCACTAACCATAAAGGAAAAAATGGATGAAGCTGACTACACTTAATAACGAACATTTGTTTTTTCCAAATATGCAATAAATTTCAGATTGGATATTGGTTTGACCACATTTATAAAGGATATTGGTAGTAGATGGAGGAAATCTGAAGATGGTTTGCATATGCCATGTGATGAAAATTTACTGAAATGCAAAGATGGAAACTGTTGATTGAACTTGCATTTTGATCACACACACACACAAATGCAACTCAGTAGAATATGCACTGAGATGTTCAGGCTGATGACTTCTAGGCAGTAGAAATACAAAGTTCTTTAAAAAAATTGTGTGCATCTCTGTATATCCTAACTTGCTACAGTATACATGTACTGTTTCTATGATAATAAACAATTATTAAAATAAATGAATAAATAAATGAAACAATGAATACACAAACTGTGGGAGGCTAAAACCAACACATAAAGATAACGAAAAAGACAAGCACAGAGAGGGAAAAGATGTTTGCCTCACGAATAACCAACAAATAACTAATATGGAGAATTTCTTTAACCCTGTAAGTCAATGATACAAAGGCAGACAACCTATTTGAAAAATCAGCAAAATACATGAGGAGTAATGTCACATAAAGAAGAAATCTAAATTGCATTAAATTTATGAGAAGATGGTCCAGCCATCTTATAGTCATCTATAAGAAACATATCGCAACTCCTGGGAGCTACTATCACACCCTCCAGATGGGCAAAAATTAAATTCTGATGATGCCAAGTCCTGGCAAGGCTGTGGGTGATGGGTGCCCTCATAACTTGCTGGCAAGAATATATATATATATATATATAAAGTATGACATTATTTGTTAAAGCTGCAGATGAGCAAATGACCCAAAAATCTCATTGCCAGGAATACATCTGAGAATTATTTTTGCAAGAAAGAGTTCATAGTAACACTGTTCATAACTGGTCCAAACTGGATATGGGCCAAATTTTCATTAACATTAAAATGATTTTTTAAAAAACTGTGGTATCGTCATGTCTTAGAGTACCATAAAGGAATGAGCATGAATAAATTCCTGTTACATATATTAATAAACAGAAGAACCTTAAAAACAGGGGTGAGCAAAAGTAACAAATCACAAAAATACATTCTGTATGACTCCATTTAAGTTCAAAACCAGGCAAAACCAAGTAATATATTATTTAGGAATGTGTGTGTGTGTGTGTGTGTGTAAAACTATCTAGAAAAGCAAATAAATTAGTTTTAAAATTTCAAGACAGTGGCTACAGTGTGAGTAAGAACAATAAGCCAGGGGGTGGGGGCAAGGGTGGCGGGGGTTAGACAGGATTTCTAAGACTATAGTTAGATTCTATATTTTATTTCCAGTGGTGAGTACACCAGAGTCTGTTTTTCATTATTACTTAACGTTTATTGACACTATTTAACAATAACAATAATATCTTTATGTGTGTTTGTCTGTGTGTGTGCTCAGTTATGTCCAACTCTATGTGATCCCATGGACTGCAGTCTGCCAGGCTCCTTTGGCCATGGAATTTTCCAGGCAAGAATACTGGAATGGGTTGCCATTTCCTTCTCCAGGGGATCTTCCTCATCCAGGGATTGAACCCGTGTCTCTTGAATCTCCTGCATTGGCAAGCAGATTCTTTACCATTGTGCCACCTGGGAAGCCTTAATAATATTACATAATATTATACAGATATTCATTATTACAGATCATGTTTCATGTGTGATTTTGTACATGCCTTTCATGGTTAACTAAATTATCCCTATAAAACAACAGCAGGATATCAAGAAATGTATACAGTCCAGGAGGAAATGTAAAATTAAAACCAGTCACCAAACTGTAATAGTCGCTGTAACAGAGACTATACAGCTATTCATTTGGTCATCAAGCAAGTCAGGCCGTTAAAAGAGGAACAAGTTCAAGTACCCAGCGCTGGTCTCCTTTCTCTGTGTAGCTTAACTGTAAAAGCTCCATGTTCCCAGGCAGGCGCTCTGCAGGCCAAGGCTACATGCGCTGGCTCACTAGTGAACCTGAAGTCCTGGATTTCGTTTTAGGAAACGCTGAGTGTCATGATCACGCAGGCTACAAATTGCATTTTTATGATGACAGTGATTGTTTAACCAGAAAAACAGAAGCAATGCGCCTGAAGAAAAAACAACAAAGGAAGCCTACCCAAACATCACCTCATTATTCAAGTGCAATGAACTCCGACTAATACTTAATTACAAGAGGCGCATGGAGGCTCTGAGCAGAATAAGACATGGCACTCTCCCAAGGCACTTGATTGATTTCTCAGATTACAAAATTCAAGCCACTGAGAATTCTGAAAACATTGATTTAGCAAGAGTGAGCCCAGGGAACACTCAAGGCTTCTAATGGGCATAAATACAGAATAAATGAAACTGGCCAGGCTGCCTGTTACAGATCTTATATCAGGACGGATTTCAAACTTCGCTGATATTTTATTGTTCTAATGTAGCTATTTCTTAAAGGGGAAAACACAGACCTCATCGTTTTTACTCCTGTTCACTGCAACAAAGGCCTGTGACTCCGTGCCATCTGTTGTGATGTTCTGCATGGTTTGCATAGCTCAGAAATATGCTAAGCCAGGACATGGATTATTTATTTTTCTTTGAAAAGTATTACCAAGGAAGCATGCCCCACACATATGAACATAAAATGCTTTGGTTACCAAGTTTTCAAGGAAAGAAATAGCTTCTTCCTGCATGAATCATCAATGGGAGATTTCTTCACTAATATCTTGAATTAAATATCAGATAGATTGATATTTAGGCAAAAGCATTAGTCGCTCAGTTGTGTCTGACTCTTGGCGACCTCATGGACTGCAGCCTGCCAGAGTCTTCTTTCCATGGAATTCTCCAGGCAAGAATACCGGAGTGAGTTGCCATGCCGTCCTCCAGATAGTTACACGAAGTCACATCAAAATGCCTGGGTTTGAATCCTAGCTTCATTGCTTACTAGCTGTGACGTGGGGCAAGACACTTAACCCTCTGGGTCTCACCTGCAAAATGGGATTAATAAGAATATCTACCTCCTGAGGACTAAATAAAATAATGCATGTAAAACATTTGGTGCTTGTCCAGATTATAGTAAAAGCTCAACAAACAGCTGTATAAAGTCAGTAGGAAGACTCTATGCTTAGTTCAAGATGCTCTACAGGAGACTGAATTTTCTCTGAGTTCCCACTATTGCAAATAGCAAGCTTAAATTTTATCCTCATATCCACACCATTTGACATTCTGCTCATGCCATCTGAACACATCTGCATCTACAAACAGAAGCTTGGGCCAGAAATAGTTTAACAGTTCCCATGTCCTCTGTGGTTACCAACATGAGAAACAGAACAATTTTTCCCCAGGACAAAAGAGCCCTTCCCCATGTGATCAAAAATTACTTCTAGGAATCTTTATAAAAGCAGGGGTAATAGGAAAGGTGCTGGAAGCCTGATGGCAGGGAAATATCCTAGTTTGTCTTTTAATAAAGGCTTGGGGCTTCCCTGGTGGCTGTAGTAAAGACTCTGGCTGCCAATGAAGGAGACTTGGGTTTGATTCCTGGTCCAGGAGGATCCCACATGCCTAAGAGCAATTAAGTCCATGCCCCACAACTACTGAGCCCGTGCGCCTAGAGCCTGTGCTTCGCAACAGAAGCCACCACAATGAGAAGCCCATGCCCTGCAATTAGAAAGCAGCTCCTGCTTGATGCAACTAGAGAAAAGCCCGCACAGAAATGAAGACCCAGCATAGGCAAAATATATATATACATATATATATATACACACACATATATATGTATGTGTATACACAATCTCATTGCTTCCTTAAGGCTTTTTAAAAAGTATATATACACATATATACATATACTTTTTAAAAAGCCTTAAGGAAGCAATGAGATTCTTGAAGTTAAAGACTGAAGTATCTTCTATCAGTCTCTGGAAACAGTTACAGATCGGAGTGTTATTTCTTCACAGTGCTCACCACTTTCCTAAGACAAGGATGGGAAAGGGCACCAGCCTACAGAAACAACAGATCCAAGGATAACTACATCTCTAAGTTGGTCTCCTGGTACACAGGGCCAGTTAGTCTCCTGCAAGAATCCCTCCTTTACTGTCTTACCACCTTACAAGACCTTGAGGAGAGATGCTGTCTTATTCACCATTAGCCTCAACACTTAATTTACTGTCTGGAATCCAGGAGGCAATCAATAAATGTCTCCTGGGTGAATAAAGGAGAAGTCAATAACCTGCTCAGGGTCACTGCTGGAAGTGATAGGTATAAGACTCAAGATTCCATCCATCCATCCATCTATCCATCCATTCTGGCAAACAGGTACTAAGTTAGTCAGAGCTCTCAAGTCCCATGCTTTCTCTGCCTGTCACAGTGACACTCAGTGGGTCTTAAGTTTAGTGAGGCATTTGCCAAAGTCACACTTGAGAACTTTACCAGAGTGCTGCTTTGCAGTTTTGGTAGCTGGCTGAAAAAGCAACTAAAAAAGTACAGATGCCAACCTAACCAGGAGCCCTTGGTCTTATTTCTATCTAAAGTCTTCCTGGATGATTTGGGTAAGAGATTGAAAAGGGAGGTGCCAAATAAAGTCCCTGTGATGTGGACGAGAAGTAAAGTTCTTTCTACCCAAACAGCTCCACATGCCCTGGGTACAATGCAAGGACAATATAAAATCTGATTCAAACACTAAGGAAAAAGTCAGTTGGGGCCAGCTCACCATTTGGAAGTTTCTATATTATTCAAACCAGTCAATCTTAAAGGCAATCAACCTTGAATATTCATTAGAAGGACTGATGCTGAAGCTGAAGCTCCAATATTCTGGGCACCTGATGAGAAGAGCCAGCTCACTGGAAAAGACCCTGATGCTGAGAAGGATTGAAGGCAGGAGGAGACAGGGATGACAGAGGACAAGATGGTTGGATGGCATCATTGACTCATTGGACATGAGTTTGAGCAAACTCTGGGAGATGGTGAAGGACTGGGAAGGACTGGTGTGCTGTAGTCTGTGGGGTCACAAAGAGTCGGACATGACTTAGCAACTGAATAGCAACATTTTACTCAGGTCAACTACAGCACAGAGTCAATTTTTTTTTTTTCAATCTAACTATGAGAGTAAAGGTTGGATTTGGGTTTTCCCTTTTCTTCTCTGGAGGCAAAGATCAATGCTTTGCTATTTGGGTTCTACTTGGTTTTGGTGTCCTGGGTTTGTTTCTGCCTTTCTAGAACTAATCTCATTCCTTTCTGTCCCTCAAATTTGGTAGTCAGTGTAACTACCAGACTCTGGAAGGTTATCAACATTCCCAGAACTTCCAGAAGATAGGTTTGAGGGTCCTATGCTGCCCAGAGTGGGCAGGCAGAGCTGTCTGCTATGGATCTAGGGGTGTGTAGGTGCTGGGGACAGCAAGCGGAATGGCAAGTCTGGGTCACAGCTCAGTCCACTGCACTTGTCCTCTCAGACCTCTCTCTCTCCACCTCTGTGATTCTCAAGGAGTCTCACATACTCATAGGCATCAGAGGGCCCCAGGCACACAGTATCCAGGTTACTGTCAGGGATAGGCACCCTTAATAAGAGAAGGTTACTTAAGCGAGTCCACTCAAAACCAAAAGCAACCTTTCATATTAAAGAGTGTAAAAAAGCTTTCATTAAGATTCAACTCAAAAAAATTAAAACTCTTAAAAATAAATTAATTTTATCTTATATTTAATAAAATGTGAGTTATAATTGCGATTAAGCTAATTTTTAGAACAAAAGAAATCAAATTTCCATGGTTTTTTATGTGTGTGTGTTAGTTACTCAGTCGTGTCTGACTCTTTGCAACCCCACAGACTGTAGCCCGCCAGGGTCCTCTTTCCACGGGATTCTCCAGGCAAGAATACTGAAGTGGCTTGCCATTCCTTTCTCCAGAAAATCTTCCCGACCCAGGGAATGAACCCTGGTCTCCCGCATTGCAGGCAGATTCTTTACCATTTGAGTTATAGGGAAGTCCCAGTTTTTTATATAATTAAAATAAAAATTGGTCTTCAGTCACTAAGTCGTGTCCAGCGCTTTGCAACCCCATGGACTGCAAGACAGGACTATAGGACACCAGGCTTCCCTGTTCTGCAGCCATAAAATACAGCACGCACCCCTCAAAATCACCAGGAAGATCTTTTTTGAACAAAAATAGTAGTAGGATTCACTACTTTTTCTCAACTACATCTCATAATTCGTTGACATTCATATCAGTCTCTTCCGAAGCAACTCTACTGGCCTCATTCTAGTGGATTTGCCTCCTTCCAATTGTTAACTGGTCTCATTGTCTGACCTGGCAGCTCTGCAGCATCACTTTCACTAACTTCATGAAAGCCTGCATCTTTCTCAAGATGTGCAGTTTGACTTCATCATCAACTTGCAATGTGTTTGTGTTGTACTGTCATATTAAAACACCCAATAATCAGTGAGAACTGAGCAAGGAGGAGGAAAGAAAAGGAACAGATATTTGAGAGCAGGTTAATTTGAGAGATGGTCAGTTCATTACTCTGCATTTCCTTTCATGGCATATTGACTTCACCTTTCCTGTGCAACTTTGTAAACTTTGCAAAGAATCAGATAATAATGTAAATACTGAGAACCCCAATGTCTGCACCCTTCTCAAATGTGGTGGAGCTTTGTCTACACCATATTAATAATCAGAAGATAATTTTGCAGGTGGGATCCCAGCTGCCTACACTGCAGCATTCAAAGACATCTTCTTGTATCAATTCCATCTGCTCCAGCTTTTGTCACTCAGCTCCTTGAAGAGATCTGGAAATCAACACAGCTGATATGCCTTTCCAATCACTGATGCAAGCCTACAGTTTTGAGGAAATGAAGCTCAGAGGTGGAAGCTGGTTGGTGTTTTGCAGTGCTGACATGGGTCATGGAGTTAGTCAGTTGAGTTAAAAAAAAAAAAAAAAGGAGGAGGAGAAAGAAGCTGCAGCAGTCACTTATTAATTCAGTAAAATAAATGGTCCATCTGGTCCACCAGCCAGACTGCTTTCCTGAGAATGAGCACAAAAGTATGTGCATTTGGAATGCAGGAAATGATAAAATTCCTAGACTCCCCAAGATACTCTTTGATGGTCAATGGTGATAGAATGCAGACAGAAAATGTTGAAGACCTACAGTTAAACCAGATTTCAATTTTCTACTCAGAGAAGGGATGATGATGTATGGCCCTGATTTGGGGTTCATTGTATCATCCATTAGATAAAGAAGCTGAAAGGTCGCCTAACTTCTGTTATTGTTGTTCAGTCGCTACGTCATGTCTGACTCTTCTGTGACCCCATGGACTGTAGCTCGCAAGGCTCCTTCTATCCATGGGATTTCCCAGGCAAGAATACTGGGGTGGGTTGCCACTTCCTTCTCCAGGGGATCTTCCCGACCCAGGGATTTAAACTCAGGTCTCCTGCATTGGCAGGCAAGTTCTTTACCACTGAGTCACGAGGGAAACCCATCTAACTAGAGGCAGACAAATATCCAAGTTTAGAGAAAGGTGACTTTATTCCCTATGATAATGTAAGTTTTTGTCAATAAATAAGAATTTAGTCTGCCAGGATCTTGAAAAAATATGTAGGCTTCATGAGACACACACACGCACACTCAAAACAACACCACCTGGCATGATAAGGTTGAAAGTTTTATAATGAAGCCATTATTTCAACAAATATTTATTCAGTTTCTTATATGTGCCAGGTCAAGTATTAATGGTCAGGTTTGAGATAATGAGACAAATTTGGTTCTTGGCTTTATGGAATCTAGAAATAGAAACAATGACCAACTACAAAAAGTGTTAGGAAAGGAATAAACAGGCTTTTGGGAGAGTGTGGCTGATAAGGCCAGGGAGGGGGGCACCATTTTATGTAAATCAGAAAGATGAGAAGACGTTAGATATGCAGAGCATTAGAGAGTATCCAAGGTGGAAAAAGGGCTTCCCTGGTGCCTCAGACAGTAAAGAATCTGCCTGCATTGCAGGAGACCGGGTTCAATCCCTGAGTCAGAAGGATCCCCTGGAGAAGGGAATGGCAACCCACTCCAGTAGTCTTGCCTGGAGAATTCCATGGACAGAGGAGCCTGGCAGGCTACAGTCCATGGAGTCACAAAAGAGTTGACACGACTGAGCGACTAACACACACAAGGTAGAAAACAGCAACGGCGGCCTCAGAGAGGGAGAGCTGGATACAGTCAAGGAACTGTCAAGTCAGTAGGTTGGCACGCAGTATAGCTGAGATGAAGCTAGAGGCTTAGGCAGAGGCTAGATTTTTACAAGGCTTTGTGGAACATGAAAATTCACTTGACTTTTATTCCAAGAGTTGAAATTTTACGCTAAGACTTTTAAAGAGAAGAGTAGCAGAAAATCAATTCGTTGCTATGTGAAAGACCAAGAAGTGAAATAAAAGAAGGAAAACAGAATAGAGCCCACTGGTCTGGACAACCATATCAGTGGACAACAGCTGACCTCTGGTCATCTTGCTATGTCACAGTGTCATTTCAAATGCCACTTAAATGTAATCACAATCTACAACTTGCTTATCTTTCAAGTTAAAATAAATGCTATGTGAAAATCCTCATCAACTACCAAGTTGTTCCTAATATCCTTGAGATTCACTAATACATATGTAGACAGTACGTAGAGAGTATCTGAAAATTTTTCTTTTTGGTCTAGTTTTTTTGAAATTGAGCTTAAATTTATACAGAGTGAAGTGCACAGATCGTTAAGTCCTAAATATCACAGACATTCTTAGAAGCACTCCCCCAACCCCTGCAAAAGATAACATTACAGCCTTTTCTAGTCAGCCCTACCCCTATCTACAACCCCTCCCCTGATCAGAACAATTACTCTGATTTCTACTCCTTGGACTAGTTTTGCCAGTTCTTGAACCTCATATAAACAGAATGTTACAGTATATATTCTTTGGTGTCTGGCCTTCTCTTCCTATATGCTTTTGAGATTCATCTCTATTGCAACATGTATTTGTTAATTTGTTCCATTTTGCTATCTGTTCTCCTATTGATAAACATTTGAATTGATTCCAATTTAGGTCTCTTGGAGGAGAAGGGGGTGACAGAGGATGAGATAGTTGGATGGCATCACCGACCCAACGGACATGAGTTTGTGCAAACTCTGTGAGATAGTGAAGGATAAGGAAGCCTGGCATGCTGCAGTCCATGGGGTCCCAAAGAGTAGGAAACAACTGAGTGACTGAACAACAACAAAAGAAATAAAACTGATAAAAACATCTGTACAAGTCCTCTTATGAATATGTGTTTTCCTGTTGGGTAAATACCTAGGAATGGACCTGCTGAATCATAGGGTAAGTATACGATTGATTTCATAAAAAAGACTCCCAACTTACAAAGTCATTATATCAATTTCTACTTCCATAAACAGCATATGAGAGTCCCACTTAAACCTACATATATCAACATTTGATGTTGTCTGTCTTTTTCAATTTAGCTATTAGTAAATGGCTGTGAAGTGGTATCTTAATAGGGCTTTAATTTGTATTTCCCAATGAACAATCATCTAACATCTTTTCATATGCTTACCAGCCATTCATATTATCTTCCTTTATGCAGTCTCTGATCAGGTCTTTTGCCTACATTTTTATTAGATTGTCTTTCTGTTGCTTACCTGTAGGAGCTCTTTATATACTCTGGATGTGAATACATAGGTCTTTTGTGAGATATATGAATTACAAGTATTTTCTTTCAGTAGGTGGCTTGCCCTGTTACTTTCATAATGATATCTTTTGCAAAGCAAAATTTTAAATTTTGGTGAAGCTCCATTTATCTTTTTTTGTAATTGTTGGTGCTTTTATTTTCCTTTTAAGAAGTCTCTGGGGCTTCCCTAATGGTTCAGTAGTAAAGAATCTACCTGCCAATGCAGGAAACACCAGTTCAATCCCTGGTCCAGGAAGATCCCTGGAGAAGGAAATGGCACCCCACTCTGGTATTCTTGCCTTGAAATCCCCATGGACAGAGGAGCCTGGCAAGCTTCAGTCCATGGGATCACAAAGGAGTCAGACACAACTCAGTACTGAACAAGAAGAAGAAGAAGCCTCTGACTATCTCAAAGTACCAAAGATATTCTTCTACATTATCTTCTTAAGTCTCAGTAAATAATTTGTTTTGAATTATTACATATAATGTGAGGTAGCTGTCAAGGTTAAATTTTTTCATAATTTTATTCACGTTTTCTGGTTTATTGATTTTAAACTTTTACTTTTGCCACTGAAATGCCTTGGCACCTTTGTCAAAAAGTTTATTCCTATGTATCCATAAATTGATGCTACTGTAAATAGGACTTTTAAAATATGCATTTTCTATTATAATTTTTTCCTGTTATACAGAAATAAAACTGATTTTTATATTAACCTTTTATCCTATAACTTTCCAAAATTCAATTATTGCTTCTAATATATTTTGTAGATTTCTTAGGATTTTCTAAAGAAATAATCAAATTATTTAAATAAAATAAAAATTATTTCTTCTTTGCCTATTACTTTTTTTTTTGCCTAATTGTACTGACCAGAATAACCGTCACAATTTTAATAGATATAGCTTTATATTTTTACATAGATAAAATAATTAAATGAAAAATTATAAACTCATGATGTTACCAATCATGAAAGGAAAGCTTTTAACCATTAAGTATGAAGTTAGTAGTAGATTTTTCACAGATGCCTTTCATCAAACTGAGGAAGTTCCATTTTATTTCTACTTTAATGAAAGAAGAATTTTTTAAAATTATGGATGGCTGTTGTTTTTTCTATGTCTATTGATAATATGATTTTTCCCTACATTTTACTAATTTAGTCAATAACAATGATTGATTTTTAATTTTTAAATCAACTTTGCATTCCTAGGATAAATTCCAATTCCCTCTTACTTATTACTGGACTTGAAATTTTATTAAAGAATTTTGTGTCTATGTTCGTGAGAGATATTTGGCCTATAATTTTTCTTCCCTACAATGTCTTTGCCGGATGGTACGAGAATTAGTCTATAATCTTATCTGTATAGTCTTACAGAACCAGTTGGGACATGTTTCCTTCTTTTCTACTAATTTTTTTAAGTTTTGTGTAAGATTGATATTACTTCTCCTTAAATGTTTGATGAAAGATACCAGTGAAACCATCTGAGCCTGGAGATTTCTTTCTACAGAAGCATTTAATTACAAATTCGATTTCTATTTCATCTTTAAATCAGTCTTGGTGAGCAGTGGTTTTCAAAGAATTTGACCATTCTACATACATTGTTGAATTTATTGGCAAAAAACTGTTCACAATATCCCCTTAATGTCCTTTTAATGTATTTAGAATCTATAGGAGTAGCTCATCTTTTTTTCCTGATATTGATAAAGTGTATATTCTTTTTCCCTTGATTAGTCTTGCTGGAAGCTTATCAATTTTATTAACCTTAAAAATAACAATAAGGGCAAGTCCAATACCAGTTTCTCTCTCATGGCTAGAACTAGAAATTCATTATCCAAACATTTTGGCATTCCAAACAACAGTTGGCATCTAAATCAATCCCCCAAGTATAATACCAACCATCTTGGACCATATGTACTTATTATCCTTAAATTTCATAGAATGTAGCTAAAGCAAAGGAGAAGTCAACAGCAACCCATTCCAGTACTCTTGCCTGGAAAATCCTATGGACGGAGGAGCCTGGTAGGCTGCAGTCCATGGGGTCGCGAAGAGTCGGACCCGACTGAGCGGCTTCACTTTCACTTTTCACTTTCATGCATTGGAGAAGGAAATGGCAACCCACTCCATTGTTCTTGCCTGGAGAATCCCAGGGACGGCGGAGCCTGGTGGGCTGCCATCTATGGGGTCGTACAGAGTTGGACACGACTTAAGCGACTTAGCAGCAGCAGCAACTAAAGCAAATTTTAAAATTAGCATATTTTAAAAGTTCAGTGATACAATCCTCACAGTGACATTAAGAAATACTATTGTATCCACTTCAAAGATGAGAAAACCAAAGCTTATAAAAATTAAGCAATTACCAAGTTCATAAAAACTAGTTTGGATTCACAGTCATGTCCTTCTGATTCTAACACCCATGAACTTTCCACTCAACCATGAAGTTTCCATGAACAAATGATTCAGGATCATATTACCAGCACTTGAGCAGTTTGCCTTTAGAAAGGTATTATAAAGGCATGTCCTCATGAAACAGGCCTAAATGCAATCAGAAAAAGGAAAGTAACAAGAAAAAAATGTCTCTTGTTTTTTTTTTTCACATGGCCAAGAAGCATCACATAGTACTTAATAAAATGTTACTGTTGATGAAAATTACAGAAAGCAATATTTTGGCCAAATCTAAATGAATGTAGTTTTTTTTTTTTAATTATTGATGATCAATCATTTTCCTACTGGGTTTCTTCTCTAAATTGCCAACTGTTTATTTTTTAATAAAATTTTTAACCTTCACTTCAAAAATTATGATTGATGAGGCTGGGAAATGTCACTTACAAGATTATGCCATGCTATATTCAATAAAATATCATGCCATTTCTTTTTATCTAATAATGGGTCCTCATAGAGCTATGCTTTCTCCTCTAATTCCTTGACATTTATTTCCTCTTAGTCAAGAAATACTAGAGTTCACAGAGATGTATTGCAGCCATGAAATTAAAAGACGCTTGCTCCTTGGAAGAAAAGTTATGACCAATGTAGAAAACATATTAAAAAGCAGAGACATTACTTGGCCAACAAAGGTCCATCTAGTCAAAGCTATGGTTTTTCCAGTAGTCATGTATGGATGTGGGAGTTGGACTATAAAGAAAGCTAAGCGCCGCAGAATTGATGCTTTTGAACTGTGGTGTTGGAGAAGACTCTTGAGAGTCCCTTGGACTGCAAGGAGATCCAACCAGTCCATCCTAAAGGAAATCAGTCCTGAACATTCATTGGAAGGACTGATGCTGTAGCTGAAACTCCAATACGTTGGCCACCTGATGCAAAAAACTGACTCATTTGGAAAGACTCTGATGCTGGGAAAGATTGAAGGCGGGAGGAGAAGGGGACGACAGAGGGAGAGATGGTTGGATGGTATCATCGACTTGATGGACATGGGTTTGGGTGGACTCTGGGAGTTGGTGATGGACGGGGAGGGCTGGCATGTGCAGTCCATGGGGTCGAAAAGAGTCGGACACGACTGAGCGACTGAACTGAACAGAACAGAGATGTAGAGAACAGACTTGCGGTGGTTGGAAAGAGCTGGAGTCTGCTAACCACGCTGGCATCCACACAGGCAGGAGACTCTGTGCCAGGCAGCTGTGAGGGTGCCAAGGTCACCTGGGCTCCACCCCTCCTCTGCCTCCACCATCTACAGGTAAGGATCAGTTCAGTTCAGTTCAGTCGCTCAGTCACGTCCAACTCTTTGTGACCCCATGGACTGCAGCACACCAGGCTTCCCTGTCCATCACCAACTCCCAGACCTTGCTCAAACTCATGTCCATCAAGTCAGTGATGCCAACAGTAAGGATAGTGCTGTCTGAACAGGAAGGACATGCAGACTTCCTCTAGGGGAAGAAAAACTCAATCCAAATGAGTGTTATAGATGCATGGAAGAATTTTTGAAAAACTCTGGGACATGAAGACATCACTTACCAACAATCAGGGTAGTCTAGTGGTAGTGGGTGATTTAGTTGCAACCCCAGGGACTGTATGTAGCCCACCAGGCTCCTCTGTCCACAGGATTTCTCAGGCAAGAATACTGGAGTGGGTTGCCATTTCCTTCTCCAGGGGATCTTCCCAACCCAGGGATCAAACCCATATCTCTTTCACTGCAGATGTATTCTTTACTGACTGAGCTACCAGGGAAGCCAATCAGAGGTCTAACTGTTTGTAATGTCGGGGATGAGATAAAGCATCGAGGACAGCCACTTGGCAGTAAGTTTTGTGGTTATCGTCACCATACGAAAAGCTTTTACCAGTTAATTTCTCAGCAGCAATTGAGAAAAAAGAGCACATATGGGCTGGATGCATGAAAGGAACTAAATATACTTTTACATAGTCACGAAGCTTATACATTCCTGTATTGGGCTGAAGGCCTCCAGAGGCACCGCTTCTCTCCATGGGGAGGCGGCGAGCTGCTCTGCAATGAACTTGCACCGCTATGCCTGCGCTATTGCAAATCCCACCTAGAGACTGAATGAGGCTGAGTAAAAACCAGTGGCTCCCAGGTTGCCTCCAACTGGTTAGGACAACCATCCCAGCTGTACCCAGAGGCTTCCTTTGCATCTCAAGCGACTGCCTCCATAAATTACGTTATTCGCTTTGAGAAATGAGTGGTACTTCTGTGCTTCAGCTTTAGCCACCATCCAATGAGGAAAACAATAGATGATGTAGTGGATGATGACTTCCAATCCCATGGTCTAAGGTTAGGCTGTGTCTCTGGTGGTTTGTACTTGGGCCCAAGCTGGCTGACATTCTGGCTAACTGCACTCCAGGTATCCCTGCCGCTGTGATCTTTCTAGGTGTGGGTACAATTGTTCATGAACTTTCTAGGAAATGAATCTCCAGCGGGCCTCCCACTTCTCAGTCTGTGGCCGTCAGGCAAATGTGCCATGCTGTGGTCATTGATTTGGCCTTGTCCTTGAGCCTGGCTCAAGGGAGCTCTTTGAAACACACACTGGTTTTTAAGAAGGATCTAAGTGGCACGCCATGATTCTTAAATACACAGGAGGCCATGATCAGAGAAATCTTTTTTTAACTTTTTACTTTTGTTTTAAAAAATTGTAAGACAGTGAATTTCTGAAGTGTATAGATCTGTTGTTTAATCACTCAGTCGTGCCTGACTCTTTGTGACCCCACGGACTGCAGCCTGCCAGGCTCCTCTGGCCATGAAATTTCCAAGCAAGAATACTGGAGTGGGTTGCCATTCCCCTCTCTGGGGGATCTTTCTGACTCAGGGATCGAACTCGTGTATCCTGTATTGCAGGCGGATTCTTTACCACTGAGTCACCTGGGAACCCCAGATAGATCTGTATATAGGATCAAATTAATACCATAGGTGTTGACAGGAGAACCACTGCAGGAGGAGTGTGTTGACTGAATATACTGCACAAATCTCACAGCAAAACACATGCCATGAAGGACATTATTAAGGACACAATAATCAGACACACAACTTTCAGCAGGGAACTCAACTGGATGCATCTATAGTCTGCTGTCGTACGATGTAAGAAACAAACACATTTGAATCAACATATGTTGGCCAGATTCTGTTTTGTTTCGCTCTGGCTTTCCCATTGCTGCCAAAGGGGACAGAGACCAGCCTCTTCTGATCTTTCCCAGAGTCAGAGCTCAAGGGAGAATGGGCACTAAATCTTCATATTTAATTTTCCCCACACCTTGAAAGGTAGGGATTAGAAATCCCATTTTACAGATGAGTAAACTGAGGCAGAAACTCATGAAGCAACTTGCCCAAGATCACGTCATTACAAAGTAAGGGAGCCAGGCCAAACTCAGGTCTATCTGAATCTGAAAATAATTCTTCTCTTTCTATCATAACTAACACTAAAGTGTTCTTAAATATGAAATTATTTATGTAGAGAAATCTAATGATTACAAAAGCAAATTTATCTTTTTTTACCCCATGAGAGGTCTTAAAATGGCATTCTTTTGACACCTAGCAATGTGTAGTTACAGACTTATAAAAAAAAATAAATGAATGCTCTAATCGAATAAGTGGTTAGACCAGAAATCCAAAAGTCTTAAACTTATCTAAGTGCCCTGGCTCTCCTCTCCACAGGCACCAAGACGATGGGTGGGGATGCTTGGCGTTCTGGTGAGAAATGTTCTCATGCACTCCTCCTTCAGAATTGTCCCAGACACCTCTGATTATGTAAGAGACACTATTTCATAATTATGTATTAGGTACTTTTCTTACTCGTATATGTCAGACTTGTAATTAAATGTCTATTTGAGTAATAATTTGTTTAATGTCCGCTGCTGTCCATTAGGGCTGCCAAGAATGATTGTTCAGAATACTCACTGCCCAAGGGCTCCCACCTGATAAAGGACACGTGCTTTCTGCTAACGATGCTCCGTACCCAGGACCGCATCTGCTGGGAGCAAGAGACACCTTATCCTAATGGGCTGACGGCACCATATGGCTCGCTGAGGCCATGCTCTGTAAAGGCTGCTAGGACGGGAATGGTGTCTGCCTTCTCTCACACCACAAGCAGACCTGGCACATAGTAGGTCATCATGAAACACGGGTTGAATAAATGGCTGAATCACTACAGAAATGCGCAAATGAATACTTTCTGAGATACTTACAGTGTATTTGGAGTTCTACCTAAGATATTGTGACAAAGGCCAGATCATGACATACATGGCAGCGTCTCACTTGTTTTTCTTTTTTTGCTTTGTTCGGTCACATCATACAACATGCGGAATCTCAGTTCCCCGACCAGGGATCGAACCGGCACCCCCTGCATCCCTGCATTGGAAGCACGGAGTCTTAACCACTGAACCTCCAGGGAAGTCCCTCTGGATTTTATAGCTAAATCCTAACAACAGGAGGAGACAACCCTCTGCCCATAAGACCAAGTAATGAGGAGACACGGGCAGTTCTCCACTGGGCTGCCTGGCTCTACGCAGTCAGCAAATGCCAGTCACTTTTCTTCTTTTCCAGAAGGGAGTAATTTTGAAAGAAAACAAATGGACTCTTGTATTATTTGTAAGGTGTGGTAAAGAATACCCAGGCCAGAAACCTGAACATTTGATCAAAAGGCCATATTAGCGAAGGACAAAAATATGAGCCATATATATATATTTTTAAATTTTTTTACAAAGTTACTAATCACCATGGGATCTGAAGTCTGTCAAGTTTCCCCTAGCCTCTAGCTCGTAAATGAGCCATAAAGAAAGCAGTGTGTTTTTCCTCCCCTTCCTCGCCTTCCTTCCTTGCTTCTGATGAAAAACTATAGAGATTCTTACAGCCTGGAAAACTGAGGGAGATAATCCTGTGAGAGAAAACCAACTGAAATTGAATCCATTTATTGGCAGAAATAAGCACAAAGACACTCCCAAATAAATGTTAACTTCTGAATATGTTTGCTTACAAAAACAAGCAAAGACTCAGGAAAGCCAAAGCTCTGGAGTAAAGAAGCTCATCAGTCTCTCCTCCCAGGAGAACCCAGTTCCCAGCCCCCAGGCCCCACTCCAGGCTTCCAGGCAGAGAGGACCCTCACCCACAGCGCCATCTTGGTCTCCGCAGGCATTATCAGGATTAACCAGCTCTGCTGGAGGAGGCAGAGAGAGGATCTAGCCACAAAGCACCTACTGGGTGCTCAGCACAGTACAAGTGGCTTCACAGCCTTTATCCCTTTCAATCCTCACCACACCTTTGGGAGGTTTTTTTTGTTTTGTTTTTTCTTTTTTCACTTTAAGCAAAGTCTTGAGTTTCAAGGCAAAAGTACATTTTTTTTTTTTTCATTTTCTGTTCTTGGCATAAATTTTAATTACTTCCAGTAGAACCGAAACCTCCTGAACCCCTTTCAGTGTCATCTAAAGCTTGAACTTCCTCAATTTCTGGGTAAAATATCCATTCACAAATAAGTTGTGCAATTCAATCACCCTTTTTGACTTCAAACTTTTCTTTGCCAAAATTAAACAGAACAACACCAACAACTCCTCTATAATCTTCATCTATGGCACCAGCTCCTACCTCTGTGAAATGTTTTGCCAAGTCAGAATGTGGAGCTTCTCTCCCATAGCACCCAGAAGGAAGAGCTATCTGAATGTCGGTTTTCACAGGGACTTTCTCCATCGGTGGTATTGTGTAATCATGGACCCTCTACAGGGCATAGCCCGAGGCACACACGGACCCTATGGTTGAGGCAGTGGTGTGCTCCCAGAACTGGGCAAAGCAGAGCCCCATGCCTTCCTCCCCTACAACCAGGGGAGATGGTTTGAGCCTCTTGAGAGCTGGGCAAGGGGGGCAGAACATGAGCACAGGAGGGAGCAGGGGAAACAAGGGCCTTTGGGAGGTGTTTATAAACCCTCTTTCAAAACTGATGACAGAGGCTGAAAACATGTTCCACCACTCAAAATGAGTTCTGAAACCTCATCTCAACTGTATCCCTTCATCTCTTAAAAGTGAAAGGGAAGACTGAAAAGTCAAGTGTTTGCCATGAAATGACGTTGCTGATTAGAAGGCGAGCTGCCACATTATTCTAACCGCTAGGGTCCCTTTCTTACTCTAGACAAAGGCAGGGGAGTTCTGAAAATTCAGTGTCGGTGGTGAGTTGGGGGTCCTGAACACACTTTTGGAGCATAGCCTCAGTTGAGTCTTTATTCAATTAAGTTAACAAATCAATTAGTTCAATAAATATTTGGGGGCACCTATAGTGAGTCATTCACTGTGCAGGCCCTGAGAACATCTCACTTCTGGGGATAATCAAGTCCCCGCTCTCATGCAGTAGATGTAGATAAAAAAAACAGGTAAACAACCAGGATAATTACAGACTCAACTATGTGCTATGACAAGAATGATGAGAAGAGTGCTGGAGTATTCAGGGTGGTTTTCCTGAATAAAGCAACGTTCAGGCTGAAACTCAAGATTAAGCAGGAGCTAGCCATGGTGATATCTTCGTCTGAGCACCCTCAGGATGAGACTCTGAGATGGATTCGAGTGCAGGTAGTTGACTAGGAAGATGATCCCAGTTAACGTCGGTGGGGAGTGAGACAGGGATGGGCAGGAAGCCGATAAAGCATATGACATCAAACAAGTTATTCTGTGGGCAGCAAGGGCTCAATCCCACTGGGGAACTCTGAGAGACAGGGTAAAGTACACACCTCAGATCTATCCCACCTAAGGGGCAAGGGAGCTGGGGTATTTATACAACATCCCCCAGAAATCACTGGCTGAGGGCTGCTCTGGGGAACAGGGTAAGCATTCATCCCCTACGTGCCCAGTCTGTCCTGAGCATAGACAGAGAGGGTTCTGGCAGCCAGCAGAAGCCTCAGAGAGAGAAGCAGGTGTTGGTAGTTGGAAATCAATGTGCAGAACATAGTAAGTGCTAAAGAAATATGAGTGGGTTCTGATAGCATTTGAGAGCTGTAGGAGAAGGGTAAGTTCAAAGCCAAGGAAGAAACAACCAAGGGTGTCTCATGTTGAGGGGGCTGTCAAGAGTTGGGCTCTGAAATCAAGAGTCTGGGTTAAAGTCAGATGATTTGGGTACACATGCCAGTTTTGGGACACGATGGCTGTGTGACATTGGGAAAAAATGATTATTTTCCCTCAGCCTCAGTTTCTTCATCTGAATAAGAAAACTAATAAGAGTTCTGACCTCACAGGTATGTTGTAAAGATTCAATGGGACAAGTCCTTTACAGCCACTAACACAGTCCCTGACATGCTTGACATGATCAATAAATGATATTCTTTTGCATTATCATCAAAAGAATAGGGTTGCTGGAATGTAGGAAGTAGGGGTTTGGGGGAGGGGAGCAGGACATGAGCAGAAGAGGCAACAGGGGTCAGATCATGCAAGGTCTGAAGACTCTGGATTATCCCTGAGATGCGCTGGAAGTCACTGCAGAGTTTGAAGCTATAGAGTCACCTGATATCATCATTCTAGAATGTCCTACTCATCTAAGGGCCTCCCTGGTGGCTCAGTGGTAAAGAATCCGCCTGCCGAGCAGGAGACAGGATTTGATCCCTGAGTCAGGAAGATTTCCTAGAGAAGGAAATGGCAACCCACTACATATTCTTGCCTAGGAAATCTCATGGACAGAGGAGCCCGATGGACTACAGTCCATGGAGTTGCAAAGAGTTGGACACAACTTAGCGACTAAACAACGACAACTCTTCAAAGGCTTGAAATGCTTTTTCTACTTCTGTATCCCAGTGCTAACTCTACTGCTGGCATAAAAGGAAGGTGCTATTTAGCAGTAATTAGTAGACTCCAGAGGCGGATGGGTGGAAAGAAGCATTGGCTTGAATCACCCAACAACTGCACACACTTGGCTGTGGAATGATCTGCTTCATTTTCCTTCAGCAGACTTACCCTCCTAATTAAGTTGGCTCCAGCCAACATTCAAATGACTTTGCATTTTCCAAGTAGATGCCAAGAGAGGCCAGAGAGACCGCCCCCAAAGCCAGTGGGAGAAATGAGGAAGCAAGTCTGGAATGAAATACATGCTGTGGAGACCCTCATGGGAATAACTTATGTACATACATGAGTTCTATCCAAAGGGGAAAAGAAATTGCACCGGTTCTAAGGATATGCACACTAGATACGAGTCGGAGAAAACACAAAGAAACGACTTGGTGTGGTTCTAAAGCCAAAAGATAATGCTTCCATGGCAGGCGCCCAGCTGAGGCTGGGACTGGGACAGTTTCCAGAAAAAGGGATTGTAGAACAGTATTATCTCATATTTATCTACCTATGTCCCTTCCTTCCTTCCATCTATCTATATCCCAAAAGATGTCCCCTGCAGAAGACATGTGGTTATCTGAATTTTTATTTTGAGGACATATCTAACATCTTGAATGATCCTTGGGCCCAAATTTGGAAGACTGAGTTAAAAGTCAATGATTTGAAACAGTGATAAAAGAAACACCCACACAAACCAGCTGCCTACCCAACAATTATTCCTTTATAATTCAAGTCCATTCTACCATCACGGGCCAAGAACAAGATCTCTGATGAGCCTAGGACCCTCACATCCACAAGACGTCATTACATGCAATGGGAGAGAGAATGGAGAGCAGAGGACATTTCATAATGATTAAGGAAAGGGTCAGACAACAAGCATATACAGCAATCACAAATGTGTGAGTGCCTATAGAAAGAGCTCCAAAACACATGAAGCAAACCCAGCAAAACAAAAAGGACAAACTGGCAAATCTACAATCATAGCGAACACTATCAAACTCTCAACTGATAACAATGAGACAAAGAAAAAGAATGAGAAATCTCTGAACGACAACATCTTAATCGACACATATGGAATGCCATACCCAACAAACTCAGAATATGTTTTCGGGTATGAATGAAATATCCACCATGATAAAGAATATGCTAGGCAATAAGACAAATCTCCATAAATTTCAAAAGACTGAAATTTTCATGAGTACGTTTTCCAGTCACAATAAAACTAAGATAACAATTCATTACATTAAAATAGCTGGGAAAGTCTTCAATATTTGGAAATTTAAAAATTCACTTCTGAATGACACATAGATCAAAGAAGAAACCATAAGGATGTTAGAAAATATTTTGAACATAATAACAATAAAAATACAATATAACAAATTTTGTGGGGTACAGCTAAAACAGAGACATTTACAGCTTTAAATGCTTACATTAGAAAGGAAAAAATCTTTAAACATTTATTATTTAAATTTCCAATTTAAGCTAGAAAATTATGAGCAAATTAAACTCAAATTAAAAGCAAGGAAACAATGAAGATAAGAACCAAAATCAACAAAGCAGAAAAGACATAAAAATAGAAAAAGTAAAGACAAAAGTAGGTTTTTTGAAAAGTTTAATAACATCAATAAACTGCAAGTAAAGTTAATCAAGGAAAAAAAGGATCGGAAACAAATTACTATATCAGAAATGGAAGAGGGCCTAGCACCACCAATCTTAACAGACATGAAAAAGTCAATAAGGTAATATTATGAACACCTTTATGTTAACAAACTCAACAATATAGATAAATGTACAAATTACTTTAAAATCACAATTTATCAAAAGTGACATAAGGGAGATTTACTTCCACACTGTCATATGAGCAGCTCTGGGGACCCCACTTCCAAGCTAAACTGGAAAAAATTACTAAAAATATAATCAAGTCTCTGGAAGTGATCCTAAGAGCATACAGCAAATGAAGAAATAGTCATTTAGGAAGACACTAAAACTCAGTAGGGACAGTGAAAATCTCTGGCATCTGAACCTCGATCCATTCTTGCTCCTTCCCTCCCAGCCTAGTGTGAAGGAAGGTCCATCCCAGATGGATACGGCCCAGAACACAGGGCTCCCCCTCCCTCTTCTCACAGCTCCTAGTCGAGGGCAGTGGTATCCTGCTGGGAAAGACAGGCTGTTGGTATTAAGATCAGAAGCTACGGTGCTCCCCTCCTTCCAGTGGCCAAGTCCCAGGCATGAGCATCACTCAGAAGGAACCTGCCATTGTCCCTATCTTCAGCTCCAGAGACAAGGTTCGGGAAGACACATCTTAAAACAGAGAACTCTGGAGCTCTTCTCAAAGGAACTGACTTTATTTGAACATGGTAAAGTTCAAGCCTAAGGGCGCACTCAGAAACACTCGACGTTGTGATGAAAAGCAGTTAAGTGGAAAATGGGAGCTTCACTAGAGATATGAACTAAATGATACATGTTAACTCTTCTTTTCAAATTCTGTTGATTAAGTGTAATCCCAATTATAATGCCAGAACACTTTCTTATGAAAATTCATAAACTGATTCCACAGCATATATTTTGGAAAAGTAAAGAACCTATAATTGCCAAAGTAACCTTGAGAAAAAAAAGAACAAAGATGAAAGACTCCAGCTGCCTGAGTTCAACAGACCTACCATAAAGCTACAGTAATCAATACAGTGCAGTTCTAGAAAAAGGATAGGCAGACAGATTAATGACCCTTATAGAGAGTACAGAAATAGAACCACACATGTATGGTCTATTAACTTCTGCAAAGGCACTAAAGCTACTTGATGGTGAAAGGAAAAATCTTCAATAAATGGTGCTAAAAATGGGTATAAATGCAAAAATATTAACTTTTAAACACTGTCTCACACAATGAACAAAAATCAACTTGGTTGTAAGTATAAAACCAAAACCATAAAGCTTTTGAAGAAAACATATGAAGACAGGTTTATAACTGGAAGGTGGGAAAGATTTCTTACATAGAATGCAGAAAGCAATAACCACAAATGAAAAAAGTGACAAGTAAGATTTAATCAAAATTTAAAACTACTACTCATCAACAGATATCATTAAGAAAATGAATAGGCAAGCCACTGATGGAGAACACATTCACAAAACATTTATTTGACACAAGGCTTCTAAAGAGAATATGAAGAAACATCACCAGTTAATCATAAATAGACAAAAATAATTAATGGAAAAAGGATTTGAACAGACACTGCATCAAGGAAGATATGCAAACAGCCAATAGGCAAATGAAAATGTCAGTGACATCATTAGTATGAGAGAACTACAGTAAGACACTGTACATACCCACCCAAATGACTAAACAAACAAAAAAGACCAGTAACAGCAAATGTTGGTGAAGACCCGGTGTACCTGAAATTTTCATACATTGCCAGGGGGAATGTAAACTAGCACAAGCATTTTGTGAAAATATCTGGCAGTTTCGTCAAATGTTAAACATATCCTAGTGTTTTTACGTTAGCAATATCATTCACAGATATTTAGCCAAGATAAATGTCAGCACAGTCCATTAAGAGAACTGCACACAAATGTTCATAGCAGCTTAATTCACAATCGAAATAACCAGAAAGACAAAAAACCTGTGGAATATTCATTACAATGAAATACATTGCAGCAATAAAAAAGAACAAATTATGGATACTTATAAAAATATGGATGAACTTCAAGATGTTATACTGAGCAAAAACTGCCAGACTCAAAAAGAATACACTGCATTATTCCATTTAGATGAAGTTCTAAAGTAGGCAAAGCTAATCTAAAGGTTAAAAAAAAAACAGTACAGTGGTTATTTCAAGAGAATGAAGATTGGAAATGAACCTAAAGAACTTTCCGAGGTGATAGAAATACCTTACATTATGATAGGAATATGGGTTTCATAATGTGTCCATTTCTCAAGACTGAATGGCAATGACTTACGCATCTCAATGTAAATTTTACCTTAAAATGCTAAAATAATTTTTAAAAAGATATACTACCATGTGTAAAATAGATAGCTAGTGGGAACCTGCTATGAAGCAAAAGGGGCTCAACTAAGTGCTCTGTGATGACATAGATGGGGGGTGGGGGTGAGAGGGAGAGCCAAGAGGGAGGGGATATACGTATATATACAGCTGACTCACTTCACTGTAGAGCCGAGATGAACACAATGTTGTAAAGCAGTTATGCTCCAATAAAAAGAAACTGTCAGCATTCTTCAGTGCTGGTAGGAAATGGGCAGAGAAAAACAGGAAGAAAGAAGGGTAGATTTTTGTACTTGGAGCATGTGGGGATTCATTACTCTGTTTTCTTTTATATGTCTGAATTTCTTTATAACAAAATATTTAAAAAGAAAGACAGGAATAAAAAGGCATTAGGCTTTAATTACAACCTTTAATCTGACCGTGATCTTTTTTTCATGGAAGTCAAATGGTGAGCCAAGTCTTTGAGGGAGAATATTTTTAATTAATTAAACAGTAACCATTTCTAAAAATATTCTATTTATTCAGACCAAGAACCTGAAGAGTGGATGAATTTAACATATGAAAGATCAGTTTCTTCTATATATTTGCCTAATTATCTTAGAATGGGGTTCTCAGCCTGGACATCATTGACATTTGGGGCTGGATACTTCTTTGTCGTGAGGACTGTCCTCTGCACTGAAGGATGTCTGGCGGCATCCCTGGCCTCCATGGAGGAGATGCCAGTAACCCTCTACACAAGCACTTGTGACAACCACAAATGTCTCTGGACTTTGCTAATGTCCCCTAGGGGGCAAAATTGTCCAGTTGAGAACTACTGCCCAAGAATACTCATTCCCAGCCAAGACCATACAGCCCTCACTGTTCAGTCGCCCAGTCATATCCGACTCTTTGAGACCCCGTGGACTGCAGCACGCTAGGCCTCCTCACTCCTCACCATCTCCCAGAATTTGCCCAAGTTTATGTCCATTGCATCGGTGATGCCATCCAGCCATTTCATCCTCTGACATCCTCTTCTCTTTCTGCCCTCAATCTTTCCCAGCATAAGGGACTTTTCCAGTTAGTCGGCTGTTCACATCAGGTGACCGAAATACTTGAGTTTCAGCTTCAGCATCAGTCCTTCCAGTGAGTATTCAGGGTTGATTTCCCTTAAGATTGACTGGTTTGATCTCCCTGCTGTCCAACAGACTCTCAGGGGTCTTCTCCAGCACCACAGTTTGAAGGAATCAATTCTTTGGCACTCTGCCTTCTTTATGGTCCAGCTCTCACAACCATACGTGAATACTGGGAAGACCATAGCCTTAACTACAGGGACCTTTGTCAGCTGAGTAATGTCTCTGCTTTTCAACACACTGTCTAGGTTTGTCATAGCTTTCCTGGCAAGAAATAAATGTCTTCTGATTTCATGGCTGCAGTCACTGTCCACAGTGATTTTGGAGTCCAAGAAGAAGAAATCTGTCACTACTTCCACCTTTTCCCCCTTCTATTTGCCATGCAGTAATGGGGCCAGATGCCATGATCTTGGTTTTTTCAATATTTACTTTTAAGCTGGCTCTTTCACTCTCTTCCTTCACCCTCAGCAAGAGGCTCTTTAGTTCCTCTTTACTTTCTGCCATTAGAGTGGTACCACCCAAGGGGACAAAAATTGATTCTTGGGGAGATGAGAAAATTCTAGACATTATAATTTTTTGTGGCCTTCCAAAGGGCCATAATATTAATACAATATATCCGTGGAATTGATATTTCATAGTAGAGAAGAGCAGTTGAGGGGGAAGCCTGCAAAAATGAGGATGGGTGATACTGAAAAAAAAAAGATTGAAAAACATCACCCCATAAAGAGGTCTGATTCTTTTTAAAGCCAACTATTTCCTCCAAGGATTTGGCATCCCCAAAGCAAGACTTTTCAGCATTCAGGGGAGTCTTCGTTTCAATGATGAAAAAGTTGCAAAATCAGTGCAGTTGCTTCCCAGAACCTCTGAAACTGTTTTGGAAGTTTGAGATGAAAGATAATACAAATTTAGGGGAAAAAAGCTAGGAGAGGCTCTTGCCAAGTGTGATGATGTCCCATGATAGGACAGTGAATCTGGAAGCTCTCATTTGTCACTTAGAAGGCAAACCACACAAATTGAACTGACCTCAGATAAGTGACCACCAGTTTGCCCTGGTTGAACATGGCCCAATCAGCCCATGTCATTTTATACCATTTTTAAAAGAAGAAGAAAATGGTCTTTTTCAAGCTTCCCATCTAGCAGCAAAAACCCTAGATGGCAATTTCATTTCATTAAATGATGCAAAACAAATGAATCTTGCATTTTCTTCTGCTCTCCTATTTCCTGTATCTTAATGCAAAAGCCTGTCTAACCACTCCAAAACCCAGCTGGTTTATAACATTAAGTATTCATGCTTGATGGAGTTAAACCTGGCTACTTAGCATAGATGATATCTTATGATAACTTTTCAATCCATATTTACAAACCCTTTAAATTTGTTCCACAAAAGCAAACTCCTAGACACTCAGCCTACAAAGACCCTTTGATGTATGCACATCACTCTCCAGGATTCTGTCATGGAAGTAAAACTGAGGTTACATGAGAATCTTCTAACATACAGTGTCCCCGCAACTAAGGCATCAGAGCATTACCAAGGTACTCCTGAATTTAAAATGATAAGGGAAGGAAGGAACAAGAGAGTGATGACTAATTTTGTGTGTCAGCTTGGCTAGGCCATAGTGCCCAGATGTTTGGCCAAACATCAGTCTGGAAGTTGCTTCGAAGACTGTTTTTAGATGTAATGAGCATTTACAGTCAGTTGGCTTTAAGTTAAGGAGCTTACCCTCCATAATTTGGGTGCACCTCATTCAATTAGTTGAAGGCCTTAGGAGCAAAGACTGAGGTTTCCCAAGTAAGAAATTCTACCTCAAGACTGCAACACAGGGATTTCTCTGCTGGTCCAGTGGTTAAGAATCAGCCTTCCAATGCAAGAGATGCAGGTTCGATCCCTGGTCAGAGAACTAAGATCTCACATACTGCAGGGCAGCCACTGAGCCTGCGTGCTCTGGAGTCCACGCACCACAACTAGAGAGCCCGCATGCCACAACTAAGACCCAACACAGTCACAATAAATAAATAATAAAAAAGAGACTGCAACCTTGAAATCCTACCCAAATTTCTAGCCTGCAGGCCTTTACAAATTTCCGACCTGTCAGTCCTCACGATTTCGTGAGCTAATTCCTTAAAATAACTGTTTCTCTCCTTCTGTATATACACACATCCTATTGGTTCTGTTTCTCCTGAGAACCCTGACTATGCAACAGGGAGACAAATTCTATCTTCAATGAAACGAGAAGCACCTCAACACCACCCCATGATATACGAGGGTGGGAAGAAGCTGGCAGAGCAGAGGCTGACTCAGAGAGGAAAGGCACATCTCCACGTGGTTCTGTGGACGATGATGCCTGTGAGAAGCCCTAATTCACCAAGAGGGGCCTTGCAAGGGTTTGAACTGGAGGCAGAGGTACCGCAGAGGGCTGGGGTCAGATGCCGGCTAGACTGGAAAGTAGGTGGGAAGTTCCCAGAGAGCAGCTGAGCTCTCCAGGTCCCCACCTCATCCTAGAACCAGTTAACTGTCACCTCCTCAACTCTTGAATAAGAGTTTAACCATCCAAGGCTCTGGGCTTGGAAAAAGCAGTCAAAGTGAAAAAAAGGCTAAACAATAAGGCTGAAAATAGGGGGGCTTAGGGAAAGTCTGCAAGGTAACCTGTGAGAAAGAAAGCCCCTGGGCTTGGCTTCCAGAATCCCAGGTTCATATACACCCGGCCAGAGACTGGGAGGGGGCGGGGAGTTCCTGCCAGTGAATAGAATAGCCTCTAAGTAAAGGCCAGATTCTAGCACTCAGGGTCAACCAGTGAAACCCCAGCTTGCTTCCCACCCACTCTTCAGTGAAGCCCACTTAATGGGCTCTGTCCAGTTAGCTTCAGCACTCCCACCTTAAATAAGAACATCCAGCCAAAGATCACCAGATATGTAAGGAAAGCTAGATACCAAAAAACATGCAGATACAGAGAAGGCGAGGAGCAGATGACGCCTGCAGTCAAAGAGAAAAGAGACAGTGTAGCCATGAGAAAAAGAACTTGATTGTTATTTTTTTGTTAAATGAGAGTTCAGGAAAGAGCTCTTGGAAATTAAACAGACAAAATTCATAATAAAATTCAATAGAAGGGTTGGTAAATAAAAATTTTAAACTCTCCTAGAGAGATGAACAAAAACACAAAGAGAAAGACAGTAGGAAAATAAAATTAAAAGATAAAATCAACCCAGGAGATTCAACACCTGCCTAACACAGGATCCAGAGAAAAGAAACAGGGAATGCAGAGAGAGAGGGACACAAAGTTCCAGGGTTAGAAGGACTTACTGAGAGACCAGAACAATAAATATAAAGAAAGAAAATCCCAGGAAGGCACATCATTGTAAAACTTCAGACGACCAGAGATAAAGACTCCTAAGAAGGTCCAGAGAGAGAAAGAGAAAAGCAAGACAGAAGCAGGAAATGTCACAGGGTCTCCCTGAAGCACACGGTAAACTAGAATCCTGCATAGAACTGATGTTCAACCTAGAATTCTACCCTCAGCTGGAGAGTAGCATAAAGATACTTCAGACATAAATGACCCCAAACACCTGCTCATGTGTACTCTCCTGGGAAATGACAGAAGAAAGAGCTTTACCTCCAAAGGCTTTCCCTGTCCCTGCACTGGAATTCCCAGCTCCCCAAACCCAGAGCACTGTGTGAAAGTTCCTGGCATCTGCCCCGGCCCCCATCAGGACATGGCCATTTCTGAGCACCTGTACCCTCCTCAAGAGCAAGCCTATACCTGCAAAACACTAAGTGCCCAAGAAGAGTCTGTTAAATCACCATCAGTCAGACAGATCTTGAAATCCTTTCTCTCATTTAAAGAATGCATCCCATAAGCACTGATTATCCTTCACAACTTAGTGACTGAACAACACCACCCTTTAAATGCCTCCTTTTTATTCCATAGTGTTGTTGAAAAATGAAACACCTGTGTGCACAATTCAAGTGCAATGGTCTTGCTTTAGTAATGTCTTTTTCTTAGACCTTAGTTTCTGAGACCAGCATTAGGTATACAGCAAATTTTAAAAGGTACAGAGACTTCCTATAGATGCCAAGTGCCCCTCCCTTCACAGCATCCCTCATTACAAACATCCTCCAACAGCTGTTACAATTGACGAACCTACACTGACACTTCAGAATCACCCAAAGTCCACAGTTTACATTAGGGTTCACTCTTGATGCTGTATAGTCTATGGGTTTTGACAAATGTATAATACAATGACAAGCATCCACCATTATAGTGTCATATAAAGTAGTTTCACTGTCCTAAAAACTCCTAAAAACTTGGCCTATTCTTCTGTCCCCCACCAGGAACTTTTTAATACTATTTGTTTGGAGTATGGACAATATGCTTGTAGTTTTGTGGGCCAGGTCTCTTTTGCAACTACCAACTCTGCCATTAATACGTAAAAGCCTCCACACACAATATGTAAGTGATGGGCACTTCTGTGTTCCAATAAAACTTTATTTACAAAAACAGTCAGCATGCATGCTGTCATTTGCTGACCCTGGACTACAGTATCACTTTATTCATTCCCACTATTTTATAGAAAAAAGTTTCTTAATACCTTGATTTGATAAAAATAAGGTGTTTTTTTTTCTTCAATTTTTCTCTCTGAAATGTATCCACTTTCTGCAAGTTGAAACAACACCCAATCAAAAGTTGAGATAATGTGATGAAAGACAGTTCTCTTTTCAGAATATCCTTGCTTTGAAGCTGTAACGCCTTTCTCCACTTTAAACCCCAAGCTTCTCAAAACTCTGAAGGAAATACTTGCTCTTTGCAGCTTTGCCTCACAGAGCCAGTCCCCTAACATGGTTGCCACGGGACACATTGTGTGCTGAAAGGTTGTCACACGAGCCCTTCAGGGCAGTGCTGTTTGACTGCTTCTGGTAAACTAAGAAAAAGATCTTTGGTTTCCAAAAGACATTAGTGTTTGTTCTTCTGTTCAAAGGAAACCAACTGTTTTGCAGGATGACATGTGGACGTTGACTACCTTCCAGTCACCAATTATCTGTGAACAGAGCAGAAGCAAACCCATGTTTACCCAGAATGGGGGATTCGTCTCCAGAGATCCTTGGTCCAGAAGCCCTGGGTCCACTCACTCAAGTGTAACCCACAAAAATGGATTTTTATTGAAGGAAGAAAGAGCCTGTGTATCAAAACGGGAGTCCACCAAGGTCACCCCTTCTGAGGTCCGCCACCTCCTCTAGGGAGCAACGAGTCACACCAACCTCTAGGCTTCCTATCAGCTACAGTAAAAAAATCCAGAAAGCAGCACTGATGGTTTTCTGAGCAGATATGGCAGCTGCCTTGAAGGCAATCACTGATCTGTCATAAAAAAGAGCAGAGGAAAAGACTCACCAAAAGCCTAGAGGCTGGGGAGGATTCTGTCAGCCAAATAGTAAAGATCTGTAACATTTGAAGCACATCTTAAGCTGCTGCTGCTGCTGCTGCTGCTAAGTCGCTTCAGTCGTGTCCGACTCTGTGTGACTCCACAGACGGCAGCCCACCAGGCTCCCCCGTCCCTGGGATTCTCCAGGCAAGAACACTGGAGTGGGTTGCCATTTCCTTCTCCAATGCGTGAAAGGGAAAAGTGAAAGTGAAGTCTTAAGCAAAAGGTAGTAATAGCCTCTGTCAGAAAGCTTGTTGAGCACAGAAGGGACATCAGCCTCCCATTGGACAAGGCAGCTGGTGGGCAGACCCATCAGGAAATGCATTTGACAAGGAGGGGGTGCCTCTAAAAGAAACTTCTGAGGGTCCTGACCGCTACTCTTTGCAATCCAGCAGTCTCCTAGCTTGAGCCATTCACATGAGAGCTATTTCCTTCCCAAGTTCAGATGCAACGGTAGATACAAAACTGTGCTGCAGTCCTGTTAACCATTTGAAAACTAGGATGAAGGTTTCCCCGAAGAGTTTCACTTCTTACTGCTAATAACTTTTGAAGCTCCTTAAAGCTCAGCACCAAGTCTTTGGGAGACCAGAACGTGTCTTCAAACAGCAGAGAACTTGAGTGACCCCGCAAGGATACAGATGAAGAGCAGATGGAAGCCGGCCCCAGGTGAATACTATCCCAGATACAATGCCAGCCGGGGAATTCCTGACAGCAAGGAGACAGGAAATCAGTACAGCAGGGCTCCCTCCAACTGGCACCTACACAACCTCCAAACCAGACTGACCGAAAACATGACTTCAGAGAGGAAGAAGAAACTCAGAGAGGAAGTGATTATTCCAAAAGGATGCTCGACCTTAAATAACAGGAACAACTAGAGCCTAAAAGCACTGTGAACTCTAAGCCTTCACGCACGCTGTGCCCCTGGCCATATTAACTTCAGGAACGCACGTTCTGTCAATCTCCCCTCCCCCACCTCCAAGGCTCTAAAGCCAGACCCGCTCTCTTAACCAGAAAGTGTTCAGTCTAAGTCTCCTCATTCTTTACTCAGGGCTGCTGTTGAGAGAGGCCTGGGACCTGGGACCTTTCACTGCAGTGCTGCATTGCCTGCACCTGAACACATCTCTCCTTGAGCAACAAAATACAAAGAAACAGTATGGGACTAAAAATACCTGTGTACACCTGCAGTTGGGGCAAATTCTGGACAAAAGATACAAAGAGACCAAGAAATCCAACGGCCACTTTTGAGGAGCCTGGAGCACAAACAGGGTGTTGGGAGCAAAAGCAGGGTACTGAACACACCACCACCTAAGGGGTGGGCAAAACACCTAAGCCATCCCTTCGGCCTGATCCCTGGACACACCCCTACCCTCACCCCGTATAAGGAACCAGCTTGCCCCTTGCTCATGGATTAAGAGAAATCTGCTGCTTGCTCTCGCTCTCCCACACTACAGTAGGGCCCCCAATAAAACTTTGCCTGAGTTTCTTGTCTGGCCTCTAGTCAATTTCTATTGACTGGGGAAGCCCAAGAAGCCTGATGGATAACACTGTGACAAATCATCACAAACCTGGGGGCTGAAAATGAAAGAAATGTATTCCCTCCCAGTTCTGGAGACCAGAAGTCCCATATTAAGGTGCTGGCCAGTCCACAGTCCCTCTGACGGCTTCAGGGGAGACTCCTTCCTGCCTCGTCCAGCTTGTAGTGGCTCCAGGGTTCCTTGGCTTGTGACTATATCACTTCAATTCCTGCCTCCATCTTCACATGACCTCCTTCCTCATGTCTCTAGGTCTCAATATTCCTCTGCCTTTCTCTTATAAGGACATCTGTCGTTGGATTTACAGCCCACGCTAAAGCCAGGATGAACTCATCTTGAGATTCTTAACTACATCTACAAAGGCTTTTTTTTTTTTTCAAATAAAGTCACATTCACAGGTCCTGTGGGGTAGGATCTAGACAAAATTTTTTTTGGTGCCATTATTCAAAGCCTCCAGTAAACTAGGGGAGAAAAGGAGTTATTTATTTAAATGAATGTGGACTGTGAATCAGTTCAGTTGCTCAGTCATGTCTGACTCTTTGCAACCCCACGGAATGCAGCATGCCAGGCTTCCCTGTCCATCACCAACTCCCAGAGCTTGCTCAAACTCACGCCCATCAAGTCGGTGATGCCATCCAACCATCTCATCCTCCTGTCTTCAATCTTTCCCAGCATCAGGGTCTTTTCCAACGAGTCAGTTCTTCGCATCAGGTGGCCTAAGTGTGACTACCTTGTATTTGTTGTTTAACCACCAAAAACCCAAGACACTATCATTTTAGAGGCTGGCAGGAAGGTCAGCTAGTGTCCTTGAAAATCTGCTGAGTCTGTCTAAGCCTCACTGTCCCTATGCACACAGTGGGGACAACTGGACCTGGCAGGGTTGTAGCACAGGCTGATGGAGGGTCACTCAGAGTGCCGGGCACCCCGATATTGCTGACAGGCCCTACTCTCTAGTGACTCTGAGCAAAATGGCCAACTACCACTCTGCAGGAAAGGCCATCCAGTTACTCCTTGGTCTAGCCACTATCAGGGTGTGTATTAGCTACTCAGAAAAAAGAAAAAGGATAAGGGTAACAGGCTTGACCAAGGTAAACAATGATCCGACCTGTGGGGATTCAAGGATTTCAAATCATAAAAGTGGCTGGTCCTCTCCAAAATGCTCAGCTAGGGGCCTGGTTCCTCTCCAAGGATTTCAGAATCACCAACCTAAATACACAGCCTGCCACTGCCTATGGACTCCCCAGGACACGAGCTGTGTCTCATTTATCTCCATGTCCCCAGCACCTGTCACAATGTCTGGCACCTGAGTCACTTGGTAAACACCAATGGAATGAAAGAAGATGTGAGCCAGGACACTCTGATATGGATAACTTGGTTTATTCAAAGCATGATACCATGTACTTGACATTCATGGAGTGGATTAAATAAGATAATGCACTGAAACATTTTGACTTGGTGATGCTCCAGAAATGTCAGTGATCACCATCACTTATTTTAACCCTCACTCCAACTAACAGTGGAGGCCTTATCATTCCCAGTCTACACAGCAGGAATTGAGGCACAGAGAGGTTAAGTCACAGTTCATATCTGGCATAGCCAGGATTTGTCACATTTCAAAGACCTGCATACTGTTCACTATACCACACTGCACCTGGTTCACATTATTTAGTTTAAGGCTGGTCCCAGCTTATATACCTATAATCAGACTATATATTAGGGGTGACGGGGTGTATGTACATGTATATATAGACACATATATGCTATATGTTGGTATAGTACACACACACACACACACACACACACACACACACACACACACACACAACTTTCATTGAAGGAGTAAACTAGAGAGAACACTGAGCTGAAAGGCATAAGGTCCCAGGGAACACGGTTAATTTCCTTGCACTGTCAGGATCCTGAATGGATACTGCCAAAGGGTAAAGTGTTGCAAGTTTCACTCTGCCCAGTTGACAAGAGCCACACATACAATGTTTTGTAAATTCCAGAGTCTTGGTCTCAGGCTTATTTCTTCCTGGGGAATGTCTTGTTTCTAAGACAACCGCTCGACAGTGAAGAAAAGTGAACTACACTTGACATTCAGGTATCAACACTTTTCCCTCCACCTAAATTCCCAATAAGAGTGATCAGGAGACATGACCTAGGAATCAGAGTCTCCCAACCAGGGAACTTACAGGAGGAATGGATGCTGGGGAAGCTTTTGCGGCCCTCGGACACCAGATCGGGGTCACCGGTGCAGTGCATTTCCGAGTTCATCACTCCATCTGGAAAGCAGCGGTAAAAGAAATCGGGGCGAGGTCTACAAAAGACACCATGGACAGTTTCAATATAAAACGCTGCCATCACAAACAAACCCCAGCTGACCCCGCCGACCCCTGCTGCTGCCCCAGTTCCTTCTTCTGCCATCAACACTGCAGCCCCCACCGGAAGACACCATGGGCTTAGGCAAAGATCAGGCTTCAAGGTCAGAAAGATCTGGGCTGGAACTCCCACTCTGCCACTTACTAGTTTTATGACTTAGTAAGTCACATAGCCACCCTCAGTCTCCACATCTGTAAAAGAGGGATATTAATACCTACCCAAAAGTGAGGTACTGAGGGTCAAGTGAGATGACTTCCGGGAAACATCTGAGCATAGCGCTGGTGAAATAAAGATGGAGCCATAGCTCCATCAATGGCTCCACTGCTCAGACGCTGCTCCCAGGATCCAAGCCTCCAGGCTCCTTATGGCCCTGTATCTTGAATCTGATGGCCAACTGCCTACACTTCCTTAAAGAGCAGGTCTCACTTAACCTCACTGAGAAGACCTGAAAACTCAGTTCCGAGCTTTGGCACACAGTCACCAGGCCAGCTCTTGGTCCAGGTTGTGGGGGAAGGAAGTAGGGGACAAACTGGCCCCGAGGCCAAGTCACCTGCCACGATCATGGCTAACATGTACTGAGTACTTACTGCATACCAGACCCAGCATTAAGTACCACCCATGGGTCACGTCGTACAATTCTTACGAAAACCCTGGGGCAGGTCCTGGAACTTCCTTCATTTCACACATGTGAAAATGAAGCCTTAGAAAGACCACACTCCTGCCCAAGGGGGCACACAACCAGTAAGTGGCAAAGACAAGCTCTGAACCCTGGCAACTGGCTTCCTGCACCTACACCCCACACCCCACATGTGTTCACTTCACTCAAGAGCAGATTCTCATTCTGATGAGTGATGGTGGATTCTTCATACGAATTCAACAAACTTTGCCAGATGCCTGCCATGGACAAGGTTTTTCTAACACGGTAAACACAGTCCCCCTTTTCAGCACATAGTGGGTTATAGTTCATATGGTTCTCACTGTGAACTATAAGGGCTCACTAGTCCTCCAGCTCTGGGATCTGGGCCCAATAACAATCTATCAGTATCTATAACATATCAATTATCAATAATCTATCAGAACTGTTGGTGTGCTGTCTCTCCCCTATGTGTTTCTCCAAGTGTGGCTATTCACCTACTGAACCAAACCCTCAGAGAGGGCCTGGGAGTCAGCATTTCACTGGGTCCTCAGCAACTCTAAGCACAGAAAGTTGGAAGGACAATGCAGCCCGAGGTCACTCGCTGACCAATCCATATCCATCTTCCACCCGCTCAGCGCCTGACCAGCACCACACACCAAGTACCCGATCACTAAATACTGAGGTTCCGAGAGGGAAACCAACCTGTCCAAGGCCAACAGCTAGTCAAGGCCTAAGTCAGGTCTCAAACTCAGATTTTTTGACTGTTTTTCTCTACAGAGACTAGCTCACTTCCAGAGCATTTGGGGGAGAAGGCAAGATAAACAGAAAATAGAAATCATCTCCCAGGAGGGTAAGGGAAATGTGCCAGGCGTCACAGCTCAAATACCAATCCATGTTGCTTATCCCAGAGAGAATGATAAATAAGCAAGATTATCTATTTTTTGGATGCCAAAACTGACAAGTGAGTGGGTGTCTGGTGAGGCCCTGGAATAGCAGTGGGCTGGAAATGGAAATTGCTTTCTTGACTTTGGTCCCCCCCAAAAGTATAGTCATTAGATACTTCTTTACTATTGATGTCCTGCTTACTGAAATAGTGAGTTCGTCATTCAAAGGAGAGGAAAGATCTGAGTTGAGGACAGAAACCCCAGAAGGACAACAATTTAAGGGAAAACCAGATGAGCTCCAATCTGTTCCATCCAGTTTCCTGTGGCCAAGGTTTCTACATTGCTGACCTTGAGACTCTAAGTCACTAGCTGTTTCTTTTTGGAACTTACCTTCCCACTATCAATTTAATAGTGTTTGTGCAGACTCCATTCAAAGCAAGAGCCAAGGACACGGCTACAAAACAAAACCAACAAACAGAAAAATAACCATCTGGCTCTCCAATCAAAATCATCATCATTACCATCATCATCATCATTACTTTTCCATCACACTATTTAATTTATGACCATAGAAATATGAACCAATGCAGCAGCAGCAGCTTTTAAAAAAGGAGGGAAGTTTGAGGGGCTAGAGTAAAACATAATTAGAACCGGACTTTGGATTGTGAAAGTTCATAAAATTCCAAGCCCCTATGACATAAAATTTCTCTCTCCTCCTAGACTGAAATTTTTAGTATCACAGAGAAGCCCATGTATCATGTTCTGACGCAATAGAACAGATTTAATACTACAGCATGTACAATTTCTTTTACTGGTAGCAAGAAACATAACATTTTATTTCCTTCTGGCAACATTCTCAGACATAATTCTAATCAGAGCAGCTGCAGGAATCCCTCTGCAAACAGGCATGCCCACTCAGCCATCACCTCCTTGTTGACCTGTCCCCTGCTGACGGCTGTCCACTTGTTATCAAACAAATCACTATTTCTAAGAAGGTGAAGTGTCTCAATACCTCATTATTGGTGTTTGAAAAGGTTTGCCCAGGTGGTTCTTTCTGCCACCTAAAACAGTAGGCACTTCTGGATGACATTCTTCAAAAATAGACAGCCTGGGGAGTTTCTCCAAGCAGCTTGGAAGGACTTTGCTGGATGAAGCACAGATTGTCCAAAGGATGCAGGTGAAATGAGTCATGGAGTTTTCCCTGCAAGGCCCCTGCATCTCTCTCTTGTGTTTATCAAGATTACACAAAAGGCAAGTCAATGCGATGGAAGGTCAAATGCTTTGCATAAGCAATAAAAACCTAGCGATGCCCCGTTCCATTGCTTTGTTGAATAATAAAGCATGTGAGTTACCATTTCCCTTTGGCAAGTATTAACTGTTCAATACTAGCTGAGATTTATGTAAGGAAACAGCAGTGGAGGGCCACTTTCGGGAAGGTGCTGCCTGGAGCAGTTCATGATCATCAGGGGAGACAAATGTGTTATTCTACAAATGGAAAGGACTGTGAACAGTCAACACAGTCACCAAGGGCACAGGCCACTGAGATAGAGACAAAAAACCCACCTGCTTGTATCAAGTCACGGGGAAGCAGAGAGAATGGGAGGGACCAGTTCAAATGAGCACCTTTGTCAAAGGGAAACTAGTCCCCAAAGCAGAGGATGGGCCACATTGCAGTAGCTGGAAAGGAGGGATGGGCCCCCCGGGTGCAGAGTGGGACATGAGTCAGCAGCACCGGACCACCATTAAAACACCCAGCATGCAACGAGGTGTGTAACCTGGAAGCAAGTATGGAGGAACTGGAGACATTTTCTGATTACACTCTGCACACACAGACCCTTCTTTCCTAAAACGTTGGCTTCCCTTCTCTCTCACAAGCTTGGAGTACGGCTGAGAGGTTTCCTTTCAAGAGAGGAGGGAGAATTCCCTGGGCCATCATTACTGCAGGATTCTCCCAGAGCCATGACAATTAACAGGCTGTGAGACTGCCCTGAGATGACAAGGGTCTTTTCTTGTTAGGGCTGGTCCAGCACAGGCTTACTGCTGTGTTTTCCCAGTGGGGCTGAACTCCTTTTACTGGTCCTAGCAAGGCCTCTGCAAAGAAAAGGTCTCTGGGTACAAGCATCACTAGCTGACCTCCCAGTGCCCTTGAGGAACTTCAGAGACCACGACATCAATCCAGAACACCATACACGTCCCCGACCTCTACCCCAGCTGGGTTTACTGTGGCGCAGAGCAATTCTCTGAAAAGCTTCAAGTGGCTGAGCCATAAAAGGTGTGGCTGTGATGGAAGCACCAACATCTGGCAGCTTCCCTCTCTGATCCAAAAGCCTGAAGGAGACAGAAGAGAGCGAAGATCTGGGTGGAAAGTGTCACAGCCTTCGGGAAGTAAAGTAAACCGATTACTATGTTCATCTGCATAGCACAACCTCCAGGGAACCGAGACAGGGGACCTCTCACTGACACCACAGGGAAGGCTGGGCTGAGAGTAGAGGCATGAAAGGCTGGCTGAGCAGGAAATGAATGACCCCAATTATGGGGGGCTGGCTTGTTGATTAACAAGAACCCGGGGCATCTGGTTCATAACAGCTGCATCGACAGCATCCCACAGCACTGCGGGCTTGAGAGCAGAGTCAGGAAGACAAGCCAGACTGTGTTCTGATAAAGAAATGCAAAGCAATGTGTCATGTGAGTTGCCCTCCAAGTGGCCTGTATTGAGGGCACTCCTGCTTACAAGCACCCCCAGAGGATTAGAAGGCTTTTGTTGCTGTCACTTTTGTTGTTGTTGGGAATTCAATGTCGCAGTCCTTCCAAAACAGCGTTCGCTATTATATAGACTTGACCATTCTGCAGCCAAATCCCTGGGTGGGGCAAGCCTTAGTTGCACACGAACAGATGCACAAAGTGGGCTGCTGTGGACATGCAGCCAAGGGGCGTTCTTAGGGTCCAGGTCTGTTGAAGATGCCTGGGTAAAGAAGGGACTTCAGACCAATCCACCCTTACTGAGAAAGTCCTGAATTCCAGATATTGGAGAAAAAGCTACACCTAGTTTTCTGTCCTTGGTTTTGAAAGCTCACTCCCTCCAACCCCTTCCAAGCCTTCCTAAAAGTGGCAATCTTTTTAAATTGTGTAAAAAGGGAGCTTCTTCATCATTTTTACAAGGCAGCCTCTCATTTATTTAGGCAAACAGAACATCCAGTTAACTCCACCTTCTCTCTTAACATATAGGAGGCCAGGTATGGTGTACAATTATGAAATGTCATCCTAAGGGAGATTTAGCTGAGACTGAAAAGGTGTAGAGAAAGTAACTGTAAGCTCCTCAAGGCCATAACAATATCCCAGTTTCAAAAGCAGCCAATGAATTATAACTGTAACCATGAAAGATAGTTCCTACCCACAGCCAAATGTCTTGGGACTCAGTGTCAGGGGAGCAGCTATAATAACAAGTGAGGCAAAAAGATTTCCAGGTCAACTGAGAGGGGCTCCCAATGGGACATTTGGGGACCACAGTGATATCTGTCCAAACGCTGTCCCAGCTGCTTGAGCCCAAGAGGGAGGGCATCCACACCGTTCCTGGAAAACCTGACCTTTCCACCACCTCAGCTGAAGAGACAGAGACCATGTGATGACCAGAGCCTCAAACCACAGGTGAGCAGCCTGGGGAACACACCTGTCTTCAAGCAGAGCATCCACAGGCTGGCCAGAGACTTGGGACTTTTGCATCCAGGCTTGAGATTTGAGTCAAGTCCAGAGTCTCCACCTGGGAAGTCTGGACCACAAGATGCAGTGACACTTGGAGGTGGCACTGGAGCTGGGCAGCCCTGCAGGCGTGGGGCAGGGGCACCCACCACTGCAAGCCCAAGCCTCACACAGACCAAGATGCAGGCAGCAGACACGACGTCCTCACAGGAGACTGAAGCAGGGAATCAGAAGAGAGGAAGGGCGCATCACAGAGAGGAGGGGTCAAGAGGCAACAGGGGCACCTCCACCCCTCAGGGACTGGATCCCTATTCCATCCCCACGAGGGTTTCCCCCTGATTCTTGAAGGTCTGTACGAATGCTTGTTATATAGTCCTATAACCAAAACTCTAATTTATTTGATCCAATTTAAGAGGAATTCTGTTCTTTTCAACTACACAGAGTCTAACCAAAGCCTGGCTATGTAAGAAACGGTCCCGGTCCTTCCACTGCTCTGCACACCCTAGAACTCACACCCACTCTCCTTCCCTTACAAAGAACAGGGAAGACCGTATGTTTTTCATTTCCTCAAAGCCCAGTAATTAACAAACATCATCTTTAGTGAAGAATCTCATATTTCCAGATTTACTACCTTACTGAATAGTGAGCCTACACAACACACCAACAACATAATGTGTGGGAGGGTTTGGATAATGTCAAGGCGTCATGTCAGAAAATAAACCCAATTCAGTTTTCCTGATGATCAAAAAGCTAAAACCCTGGCTTCTGGGGAGTTTATTTTGCTAAACAAGCCAAATAGTTTTGCTTTCTCTTCATGCTGTCATTTACTTTGTCTTTTGATTAATATGTAGATCAGAAAAAAATGAATTTAACCCTAAAAAATATCAAACTCCTGTCACACGCAGATATGGCTTAGCTTAGGGAGAATTTATAAGCATCGTGTCATACTCAATGGTAAAGATTGTAGCATTCTTTACATAATAACAACTGATTTTCTGCCAAAATGTCCCCACACTGGAGATGAGTTATGGAGCTTGTTTCCAATTTACATTACATTTTACATCTGCTTTTCCACATTTTTGCTTCTAGTCAATGGTGACTGGTCAAGGAGTCTATGGTCGATATCTGAATTGCCCCAAACAGGGGCCTGTTAGCCACAAATGCAGTGTTGGACAGTCAGTGGTGACCAAGTTTCAGATTCACTTTGCCTTACAGCCGAGAGCTGTCCTTCCAGTTTGCTTAGAAGCACAGAGCTCGGGTGAGGAGCCTGACATGCATTTTCAGCACAAGGGACAGCGGCGATGGGCTGGCCGGCAGATGAGCTAGTTACCATGCATTGGCTCTTTAAAAGGGCTAAACGTTTACCTTGTCTTGTGTCTACCAAGCTTAATTTGACCAAGAGAAAAATCAGTTGAGTGCAACTGAGATTTTTGAAATCTGGTAATCTAATCAAGTTCAGCCCCATCCCCTAAAGCAGGAACTGGGAATACTCTACCTAGGAAGGCTTCCTTAATTTCAGTCTTGTCTGTCCGCCGGATAATTTTCACCACACAAATAACAGCCAGAGGTGTGAGGAAAGAAATTGCCTGGAAGAAACAACAAATAATCCCTTATGAAGGCAGTAGTTTGCTATCAGAGAGCAGATTGATAATTAGTTCCAGTTAGCTTCGTTTGGACTCACTAGTTGAATGACCTCACTGAACTTCTGACCTCACACTAAGGATTTATATCTATACTGAGAGACTCCACAGACTTGAAAAATCAGAGGTCTGATTATGGGTTATAATTGATTTGTAATTGCTGGGAGTCACATTTAAAGTGGTGGCTTTTTAAACAGAAAAGAAGAGTCTATAATTACAGTGACATCTTTGCCAGTAACCCTCCTCCCATCCTCCCCTGCAGGGGGGTGGAAGAACCCTTGGCCTCCCATCCCCAGCACTCTGACAACATGGGAGCACGTGGGATTTGCTTAGAGTCTATTGATTCGTTCCCCTTTGGTATTCTTTGGTTGAATATTCATTTCAGCTGCAAAGCAGAGGTTAATCCCTTCACATGAAGTCTCTCCTCTTCTGTTCCTCCATCCCCTTCCCTCCCCTAGACCAAAGCACTCAGGAGTACAGTGTGCACTTAACAAATCAAGCTGGTGGGATTCAGATGCAAACAACTCTTATCACTGAAACTTCTGTGAGGCAGGAGCTATGTTTGGGTACCATCCAGTACTGGAATCTCTTCAGTCTCTTCAGCAGGCTTTGTGACAATCTTTGCCAGGCTCGGGGACTATGTGATGTGCCCAAGGACACACATCTGGGAAATAGCAAGATGGGCTTCAGAGGCCAGGTTTTCTGCCTCCCATATCTAGTCTTTACTCAGCATTCTATAATTAGTACGCTTTTTTTTTTTTTTTTTCAACATTCCAACGATCAAGAGAAAGGTATTAGATTGGCCAAAAAGTTCATTCATTTGGGGTTTTCATCCTATCTTACCGAAAAACCTGAACGAACTTTTTGGCATACAATATTTGTGTTACTTCCTTATGATTATAACGTCTCAGGATAACAATCAAAAGGGATTAAATATCTCACAAATCTACAGCTGGGCTCACAGACGATGGTCGGAGGAGTGGGCGTGGGAGATGGCAACTATTAACCAACAGTGTTCACAATTTGGGAAGTCTCCACCTGGGCTCTAATCAATGTTGCTTTTTGGAAAGAGGGCTTGCTAACAGGACTAAGGCATGGCTGGAAGACACTTTCCTTAAAAAAAAAAAAAAAACAGAATTCCTCCAAATGCACACAGTCTATCAAAATAATTGGAGATGCCCTGCAGATGTGCAAGAGCCAGACCGCGAGAGCTCAGAGCATCTTGGGGACTCCTCTTTGGGAGCAATATTCACAGACAGTTCATGAAACAGGAGAAAACCCTTCTCCTTACAGGCTGGTTTCTTCCTGACCACAAATGGTAGTAACCAGCTTGATGAGCCTCCTTACTGGCCATGGCCCTGAATGACTTAACATCAGTAAGTCCTGTCGCCATGGAGGGTGTTCAGAAGTGTGTGGCCCAGGTCTCAGGGGCGCTGCACCGAAGGAGATTCAGAACTGGATCAGAGAAGCAGAGGATTTACCCGGGGTGACTGAAAAAGGCAAAACTCACTCGTGAGGGAAGAGTTCCAGCAAGACTGTGAGTCTCCAACAGTGCCTGGGTGGCTCTCACACCTGCAAGCATTTGTTACAAGTCTGCATCCCTCAGACCCTCTTATAGGACAGGTCTGGAATCGACATTGTGTAACAAGCATCTCAAATGACTCTAGTGACTGAGAAACACTGCATCAGTTCTGATTCACGCATTCAGTGTTTAGAGAGTGATGGCTGAAGCCCCAGCTTACCTAAGTCCAAAGTTAAGCTTACGGTCGAAGAAGTCCTGGACTTTTGGTTTCCTCTCACTTTGGGCACTACAGACCAGCCACTGCCCTCAAAGAGGAGAGAGCAGCCCACTGAACAGTGGACAGTACTGTTCACCAACAGTCAAACCATAAATATGAGAACAATAGTGAACTGAAGATGTTCTGTGTGCTGTGCTTAGCTGCTCAGTCATGTCTGACCCTTTGAGACCCCATGGATTGTAGCCCTCCAGGCTCCTCTATCCATGGGGATTCTCCATTCTGGTGGAAGTAAAGATAGCTTTCCTCTTCTTGGGCTCTAAAATCACTGTGAATGGTGACTGCAGTCATGAAATCAGAAGATGTTTGGTTCCTGGCAGGAAAGCTATGACAAACCTAGACAGTGTGTTGAAAAGCAGAGACATTACTCTGCCGACAAAGGTCCACATAAACAAGGCTATGGTCTTCCCAGTGGTCATGTACAGTTGTGAGAGCTGGACCATAAAGAAGGCAGAGTGCTGAAGAATTAATGCCTTCGAACTGTGGTGCTGGAGAAGACTCCTGAGGGTCCCTTGGACAGCAAGGACCTCAAACCAGCCAATCTTAAGGGAAATCAACATTGAATACTTGTTGGAAGGACTGATGCTAAAGCTGAAACTCCAGTATATTGGTCACCTGATGCGAACAGCTGACTCACTGAAAAAGTCCCTGATGCTGGGAAAGATTGAGAGGAGAAGGAGAAGACAGTGTCAGAGGATGAGATGGCTGGATAGCATCACCAAAGCAATGGACATGAACTTGGAAAACTCTGGGAGATGTGAGGGACAGGGAGGCCTGGCATGCTGCAGTCCATGGGGTCGCAAAGAGTTGGACATGACTAGACAACTGAACAACAATACACACACACACACACACACACACACACACACATATATATACACACACACATATGCTATTGGTGGCTTCTCTGGTGGCTCAGCTGGTAAAGAATCTACCTGCAATGCAGGAGATCCAGGTTCAGTCCCTGGGTTGGGAAGATTCCCTGGAGAAAGGAATGGCTACCCACTCCAGTATTCTTGCCTGGAGAATCCCGTGGACAGATTAGCCTGGTGGGCTTGAGTCCCTGGCGTCACAAAGAGTCAGATAAGACTGAGCGACTAAGTGTCTTAGCACACATATGCTATTAATATAAGACAATCCCAGAAGGCATAGTCTAAGGTTAGACAGAATTGGAACCCCAGAGAAAATATGATTTGGGAAGACTTTCCCTCCAAGGTTCCAGAGGCTGCCTGCAGGGGATGACCCTGAGCTGGACTGTTCTGACCAAACAGGAGATGGGGCTCTGTGAGGAAGCCCCATGGTTCCAACCAGGAGTGGGAGCTGGAGAATGCAAGGGCCATACCTTGTGCATCCACCAATGAAACCAACACAGGACATGCCGTCCGTACCCCATCCCTGGATGCTGATATAAGGCACTGTGTTGCCAAGATGCTCCTGGGAACCCACCAAGCGTGACACCAGACACAAAGCTTGTCTTCAGGGAAGGGCATGAGTGGCCAACAACTTTTAACCACCAAAGGGGTTGAAGCCCAGGCACCTGATACTAGGATGGTTTAGCCACAGAAGAGCTTGTCACTGGGGGTTAGTCACATCAGACAAAACAATGGGCCCAAAGTGACTGAATTTTCAGCCTCCGACAGAAAGGTGTGTGTGCTGCATGATGCTTCTAACTCAAGACACACGGCCACCTGGGAAAGGCCCTGAGGTGGGCAAACAATCACAGCCTGTCACAGAGCTGGGAGCGAAGACTTGTCAAAAGTGTCTAAAACTAAACTATCACGAGCCTCCTCCTCACAAACTGATTTTATTTTTGTCTTCTTAGAAGCATCCTTTACAGAATAGAAGCTCCTGTTATTAAATCAACACAATACCGGTAATATGCTACGGAAGTAAATCTTCTGGACACGTCACGGCCAGAGGAAAAAGACTGACCTTAGGCAAAGGATAGGTCTTGGGCAGATTTTTTTAAGTCAAGTTAAGAAATTGAGAAACACCTCCTCTTCCTTCAGGTCCCTGAATCTTGCCTGTCCTTCGAGGGTTTTTCTGTGATGCTGAACGGTCTGACTTGTGTTCATGTCTCTGTTCCCACTAGACTAGAAACCATACCTACTCAGCTCTGCACCTCCACTACCTACCACCGTGCTTGGTTCTAGGAAGGTGCTTCATAACTTTCTGTTGAATTAAGCAATAATTAACTAACTTGAAGTTGTCCACACTCTGCCTATATCCTTGCCTCCCGCTGCTCCCTTCACCATGCAGTACTCCAAGCAAACTCCCATTCTTGAGGCCCCCTTGGCCTGGATCCGCCGTGTCTGCTCCTTGACACCTGCTCTTCTATGTGTGACAGGCTGCACTCACCACCTGTCCACCTCCCTTCGACTCCCCAGGAGGCAGCACAGCTGAATGGCTCCAAGAGTGTCTGCACTCTGATCAGCAGTGTTCAGACCCTGGTCCAGCCACTGACAGTTGTAAACCTGGGATAAGCTGTTTAATCTCATGACAGTTTCATTTTCTCTACTGAAATGATGGGATCACAAAAGTGCCAACCTCAAAGGATTCTGAGAGAATTCAGTGAGATGCTATTTGTAAAGTGATGAGCACAGTTACTATAGTCAAGAGATGCTAGCTGCTGTTGTTACTACCATGGTGATGAGAAGGACAATGATGAGGATGGGGATGAAGGTCTGTAAAAGTGCACCTGAGACTCTCCTCCACTCTTTCTCAGATTCCACTTTGCTTCAGGGTACCATCGCCCCCACGAGCCTGCAGGGGTCAAGTCTAATTTGACTTCACACCACCTGCAATTCCTATGGCTTTCCTCACCCTGGAAGTGTTCTCTGGACACACAAAGACACCACAGGCAACAATACAGAGGGTACTGAAAAGCAATACCGAATATCAGCTGAGTAGTCTTCCTACACCAAAAAGCAGGCTTTCAAAGATGCGCTGATATACTCCACATGTTCAGAAAGGAAGCATGACCTCTTCTGAATAAGGAAGCAGCTGATAGCCTGTTAACATTTAACAGCAAATGTTAAAGTCAAGACCCAGTATGTGAGAAAAGAGTTCTCAGCCTTCCTCTCTGGTCCAGAGGAGCCCAGGGGAATCAAGGGAAACAAGCTCTTGGAATCACATGGTCCAACCACATCCAAGTTTCATACAGATACACTCACCTTAGCTGATGGTGCCAAAGACAGAGAAAATGCCAGGCAGTGGCTTCCAGGTGATGTCATTACTATTTACTCCTTACTTAATTCCCTAACCTTCTGATAATATTTTTGTAACATTTGACCAAGTAGCTCTTTTAAAACAGACTTGCACACAAATAAGCATAACTCCAGAGACACTGATTTTGCAAAGAAACCTGGATTCATAGCAGCTGCCTTTAAAAAACACTTTGGTTATTAGAAAGTTAGCAAGTTTGTCTTTAGATTAAAACATTCTAGACAAAAATAGAGGAGACCCCAGGATTATTTATGTGTTAAATAATGAAACTGGAGCTTTCTAAGGAAGCCAAGCGATTTTTCAAAAACACTGAAAATATGTTGTCTTATACATTCTTTTAGAAACGTCACATGGTTTGTAGAGATCAAAAGCAGACAAATGATATCTTGTATTAAACTCTCAATAAAACCCAGGAGAACAAATCTAATTTATGTGGTGACAAAGCATTTTTCATCTTGCGTTGCACATATTCTAAATGTATCTACTGCTTTCCTTGTATTATGGAATCACACTAAATCTTGCGACCAAATGAATGAAATTCATCAACAACTATTAACAAAACAAAAGGTTGAACTTATTTCATTAGGAGATTAGAGGGTATGAATCGGTGTTTGTGGCTGAAAACCCTTTTGCTCTCTGAGAATCGCAGCACTGAATGAATAACTCCTTCACTGTCTCCTTGCCTCCCCTGCCAACACGCAAACGTGCCCCATCCTATTTGTGTCTGCAGCCAGGATATTTGTGGCATTTGTATCTAGACTTCAAAACAATCCATTGTTCATAAATCTAGGACACAGCCACAGATTCATCACAACATCCCATATGAACAGTCATCTCCAAATTGGGTTTTACAGCACATAAAATGGGAAATCTTTGAAAATGGGGATAAGTGATAAACAGAAGCTCCTCCTACTAAAACCATGGGGTAAACTAGTGAGACACATGCTAGTTACTTTATTTGTAGGATTTATGGAAGATGTGAGTTGGAACAGAAATGGAAAAAAAAAATCTGATTCTAATACACAGATGTAAGACAATGCCCAACTCATAAGAACATTATTCAATTTCCCTGATATTTACAAAAATCTGGTTTACTTTCCAGCAGGAAGGTAATTATGAAAAAGCAATAAAAATAAGACTGTGATGTTCACGTAGTGTTCTGGACACTTGGGGATGTCTGCAGACACAAAGATCTTTCCAATCACTGATGAACAAGATTTCCTCCCCAAATCAGAGGGATTTCTTTCAAAGTGCAAAATATCCCACGTCTGCTCTATAAAAGCTCTGGAACACGCACTTGAGTTCCCAGAGACAGGACACATGATGGCTGGTCAATAGGCAAAAGCTTTGAGCTAAAGCGTTGCCCATCCAAAAGCTACATTCTTGTTCTGTAACAAGACGGAGCTGCAATATTTCTTCTGCCACAGAAAGGCCTTAAAGCAATTCTCTAGGAGCTGGTGAGCCTTAGCAAGGAGTCCTGAACACTCAGCTCCAGACTGCAGGGCAACCTCCTGGCTGAGAGCGGGGCTCAGAGCTGGTTGCTCGGGTGCGAATCTGGGCTCTCCCACTCTTTAGCTTGTGTGGCTTTGGGCAAGCTCTCTCATCTCTCTGGGATGCCGGTCTGCAGCTGCAAAATTCAGACAATAATGACATCTTCCTCACTGGGAAACAGTTAGTTCAGTTCAGTCGCTCAGTCGTGTCCGACTCTTTGTGACCCCATGGACTGCAGCACGCCAGGCCTCCTGTCCATCACCAACTCCTGGAGTTTACTCAAACTCATGTCCATTGAGTTGGTGATGCCATCCAACCATCTCATCTTCTGTCGTCCCCTTCTCCTCTCACCCTCAATCAAAGTGGGTCTAAATGAGATAATCCTTCCTAAGCTTTCAGCAAGGGACCAGCACATAGTAGTGTTAGCTGCTCAGTCGTGTCCCACTCTTTATGACGCCATGAACTATAGCCCGCCAGGCTCCTCCATCCATAGGATTCTCCAGGCAAGACTACTGGAGTTGCCATTCCCTTCTCCAGGGGATCTTCTCGGCCCAGGGATCAAACCCGGGGCTCCTGCTTTGCAGGTGGATTCTTTACCACCCGAGCCACCAGGAAAGCCCATAGTAGGGGAAGTGTAAAAGGCTGTAATCAACATGGGGCAGAATGAAGAGGTAAAAATAATCCCAATATATCCACCAATTATTTGGGTGTTCGTCCATTTATCCTAGGATCAGAGATGCTATCCAGAGTTGAGTCACACACAGTGGTCTCATCACTGGTTAACTGACCAGCCAAGCCCAGAAAAGTGGCTAACAGAGCAGCTTAATGGTGTCTGAGCATGGCTAAATCAAGGTCTACTTTAAAAGAAGACGGAGCAGGCAACTCTGTTCACTAGTTTCTCATCTTATTTTACTCTGCTGCTGCTAAGTCGCTTCAGTCGTGTCCGACTTGTGCAACCCCGTAGACGGCAGCCTACCAGGCTCCTCCATCCCTGGGATTCTCCAGGCAAGAACACTGGAGTGGGTTGCCATTGCCTTCTCCAATGCATGAAAGTGAAAAGTGAAAGTGAAGTCGCTCAGTCATGTCTGACTCTTTGCGACCCCGTGGACTAGAGCCCACCAGGCTCCTCCGTCCATGGGATTCTCCAGGCAAGAGTACTGGAGTGGGGTGCCATTGCCTTCTCCACTTATTCTATTCTAAGTATTTGGAAACAGTTCAGGTTTAGCTCAAGTAAGCAGGGCCCATCTTTTCCAAAGCCTCAGGCAATTGCTTCTCACAAGACCAAGCGGCGAACCATCCTGATCTGGAGTTGAATTTTAATTTGTCGGGCCGCTTGCTTCTGTTCTTTAGGCTGCTCGCCGTCATCAGCAGGGGGTGGAAAAACAGAAATGAAAACCCATGTGGCTCACACTCGGGGGAGTGGTCCCATCAACCATGAAATCACCAGTACTTACAAACATGAGGCGGGTGGGTATGTTGTCTGACTGCACCAGAGGATTCTTATAGAGCCAGATCTCTTCTGGCTGGATGACTCTCTGGAAGGGATCCAAAAATTCTGTAAAACTGAAACAAAACAAAGAGGCGTGAGGGCTCAGAGTGGACGAACTGGTCCCTGGGGAGGGGAGGACAGGCTGCCCAGCTGATGGGTCTCAGCCAGCTCCAACTGGGGAAAGATGGAAGAATCACCAAGACTGTAGGGTCTTTTGTCACCACCAGCCTGCTAGGACCAACAGCGGGCATAAGAGAAGAGCTGAGAGCCGGACACACAAAGACCCTAAGAACTTGGGGATCCAAAGTGAACTGGGAGTTGAAGTCCAGAATGGTGGCTTGGACTGGGGCAAGGCCAGGCCAGCAGCCGTCTCTGGGGACAAAATGATCTTGAGTTGGAGAGAAGGGGATGGAGCAGTGGGCAGGACTAGAGAAAAGAACCCACAGTGTTCCTCCTCCACGTTACTCCAGATGGTGCCCCTCCACCATCACCACCACCAAGGGAGCGGAATGAGAGAAAGAAGCTTCCAGAAAAGGGAAGGCTGGGACAGGAGAGACAGCAGAGGAGAGGAAAGAAGGAAGGAAGCGGGAGGGGGGTTGGGGGCTGCTGTTAAAGAACCAGAAAGCTCTAAGCCTCCACCTCCCGACCCCTCTCTCACCCTGGGAACCCGCAACACCCAGGTAGATGAAAAGAATCACCATCAGGAGAAAACCTGCAGGGAAGAACAACAGAGATGGCAGGTTTGTTTAGCCAGCTTTCAGCCCTTGGACCCCCTCCCAGCTCTCCAGCCCAGTTCTCCACCTGGTGAATCTGGTTCAGGGTGGCTTCAGATGTGGCCAGGTGAGTCAGGGCTTGAGTGCCAGACTGAGGAATCTGGCTTTTGAACCAAGGAGGAATTTGGCAGAAAAGCATGGAAGGAAATGAACAATGGTGAAGACGGAGCACTGGAGCAGAACAGAGGAGGGAGGCAGAGACAGTGAGGAGGTGAGGGCAGCTGTCCCAGCAAGAGATGCCTGCAGAGAGAAGCAAAAGGCAGGACTGAAAATGGAAGAACATGCACAGGCAGGGGTAGGGGTGATGGTCAGAGCTGATGCCAAGGGCTTGGGCTTGGGCTCTCAGGAAGTGGGGTACCACTGCCAAGATGAGGAGGAGGGGAGTTGGGGGACGGGAGTTGGAGGTCAGCAGTCGTCTCATCTAGGAGACCACCCAGGTGACCAACAGTCCCGGTTTGCCCAGGACTCTCATGGGCTTCCGTCATAGCTTAGTCGGTAAAGAATCTGCCTGCAATGCAGGAGACCCCAGTTCAATTCCTGGATCAGGAAGATCCCCTGGAGAAGGGATAGGCTACCCACTCCAGTATTCTTGGGCTTCCCTTGTGGCTCAGCTGATAAAGAATCTACCTGCAATGAGGGAGACCTGGGTTGGGAAGATCCCCTGGAGAAGGGAAAGGCTACCCATTCTAGTATTCTGGCCTGGAGAATTCCATGGACTGTATAGTCCATGAGGTCACAAAGAGTCGGACATGACTGAGCAACTTTCACTTTCACTCCTGGTTTTAGCACTGAAAGTCCTATATCCCAGGAAAACCCCCAATCTCAGGAAAAAAAAACCTAGATGGTGGGTCATCTTAAAGCCATTCTAGCCCCAAGACAGAGTCAGCGGTCTGAGAGTCCTGGTTTCTACCCTAGACTTGGAGCTTTGTATGAACATTAGTCTGTATGTCCAGCTACATTGGGAGGGTGTGGAGGGTGGAGTCACTCTCCAGGGTTATGTCCTCAGAGTCCAGCAGGGTGGAATTCTCAGTGACTCTCCAGTGACTGCAGAATCTACTGTCTGTTCCAGACTATGAACAGCTGCTACTGTTAAAAAAAAAAATACCCTCGGTCTGATCAGCCTCACACTGAATTCTATCATATATATATAATGTACATATACATATATATATATATATATATATATGACCTAAAATTCAGCCTGTCTTTTGTGTCTCTATATACACGTCCCTCCCTCTCTCTGTCTCCCTCTGTTCCTCTCCTCCCCTCTCTCTCCTCACAACTGAGGTTTTTCAAGTCATAAAACTCTGTCCTTCTGTCCGTGTATTTATGAAATTTCAAGAAGAAAGTAGTGCTGGCCCCTGACTGTTTCACTCAGCACTCAGCCCAGAACATATCTACTATAGGATCTTACTGCAATGTCCTGAGACCCCTGCATTGATGTGTAAGGTAATTTCTGCTAACAGCCCTCCAAGCCTCCTCCAAGACACAAGGGTGCATGCCATCTGGGTGCTAAGAAACCTGCTTTCCGCCCGAGTCCACCATTAAGCTGCTCCTGGCCTCAAAACAACCCACTTCTCACTGGGCAACATGCGTGCATGAGTGCATGCGTGCTAAGTCGCTTCAGTCATGTCCGACTTTTTGTGACCCCATAGACTGCAGCCCACCAGGCTCCTCTGTCCATGGGATTTCCCAGGTAAGAATACTGGAGCGGGTTGCCATTCCCTTCTCCAGGGGATCTTCCCAATCCAGTGACTAAATCTTGTCTCTTAGTCTCCTGCATTGACAGGTGGGTTCTTTATCACTAGCACCACTTGGGAAGCCCCCTGCAACATGGGAGGTTAGGTTAGGTCAGCGGTGACAAATGAAGAAGGGTTAGAACCTCTGGAGACCCCCTACCCCAGACCTACAGCCTTGGTATGGACTGGGCCTGGTATGTGAATTTTAAAATATTCCCCAGGTGATTCTGAAGGACCCAGCACTAAACAAGAAAATTCTCCAAGATTCCCAGAACCCTTGTCCACAAGGAGAGAAGACTTAGGAATTTAGCTCTATATATTAACAATTCTTCCATCTGCTGAAGGACAGGCACTGGAGTCAGTCTCATCCAAGTTCAAATCCCACCCCCTGCTGTGTGGGTCTTAGTGAGTTCATTAACATCTCTGAGCCTCAGTCCTCCCATCTGTAAAATGGGCACACCTTCAAGAGTGGAAATAAAGCTTAAATGAATGAATATAAAGTACCTAATAGAGCACAAATAGAAACCAGCATTTTGTCACTCTATCATTGTACTCTAGCCTTCAATTGCAAGGTTTTACTAGATAGTTTTCTAGTAAAAAAACTGTTTTCTAGACAGTTTCCAGGCTTTTTTTCAGGGGTGGGGGCGGATTTCATTTTGCAACAACCTACTCACTGCACTTGGGTATTTTAAAAACATTTTAAATAAAACTAAGTAAAAAGAATTTTATTTGCAAGTTATTTTTAAGAATATGTTGGCTTCCCTGGTGACTCAGATGGTAAAGAATCTGCCTGCAATGTGGGAGCCCTGGGTTCGATCCCTGGGCTGGGAAGATCCCCTGGAAGAGGGCATGGCGGCCCACTCCAGTTCTTGGCTGGAGAATTTCATGGACAGAGGAGCCTGGTGGGCTACAGTCCATGGGGTAACAAAAGAGTTAGCCACGACGGAGTGACTAACACTTTAAGAATATACTTATGAAACCTAAAGCTTCCAGAACACTCCAATTACTCTGGATGCATAACAAATTACCCCCAAACTTAATGTCTTAAACCACTCATTTTCTTTTGCTCATGATTTTGTGGATCTGGAAATCGAGATGGGTCCAGCTAGGCAGAGCTCACTTCACGTGGTCACAGAAGTTAGACATCAGCTGGGACTGCGTCACCTGAAGGCTTGATCAGGCTGGACATCAGGATGGTCCCTTACATGGGTGCTGGCTGTCAACTAGGAGCTCAGCTGGTACCGCCACCTGGAGCACCACATACATGTCTCCAGCTGACAAACTCAGCATAGTCAGAATTTTTCATGGCTGCTGGCTTCCTCTGGAACGCAGGTCTCAGGAAGTCCAGGCAGAAGCTGAATGGCTTTTCTGACCCAGCCTCCGAAGTTCTGTAGCATTACTGGGTTACAGAACGTCAGCCCCGATTCAAGACAGGGGAGCTGACTCCACCTCTTAGCAGTGGTGTGGCAGAGTCCCATCATAGAAAAGCAGGTAGGATGAGAGATAGGGCCACAGCCACCTTTCAAATACAATCTGTCACCCGTAGGCTGTCATCGTTACAATGGTCTTGCAGTCCCTACTCTCAGAGACTCCAGAACTCTGATTCCCATTTCCTCTGCACACAGCTGGCCACAGGGCCAAGGAGCTGGCACGCCGCTGAGCACGGTCCTTCCTCATCTCGTCTGTTGCCCAGGGGACACTATCCTCATGGCGATCTTTTAAAGCCTCGTGCACCCAGCCTTTCACAGGACTCCTCACCCCACCCTGAGTGGCTGCAGCCAGAACACATCTGTCAAGCAAATTGTATCCTCAGGGAGCAGCACAACAGGCAAGATAGATGTCCCTTCTCCCCGCACACCAGCCACTGGCGTCTGCCTCCGAGAATCCAGACAGTGAGGCAGCTACACAGAGGACAGGACGTGAGTCTCAAAATGCAGATGGGAGCAGAAGTGGGCATACAGTAGGATGGAAAGCTCTGGAAACGTGAAAGGGTGCCTCCAAGAGAGGGCATGCCAGGCCTGGAAACATCCTTCCAGGAACTCTTTGTAAAGTGGTTTGGAAACCAGGAAATGGAAACCTTGCTTCCAGGGGAGGAATTCAGGCATGGGAGCCAACTGCCTGCTCAGCAGGGCTCACTACGCACTGAGGACCTGCCCTTGGCCCCCCACCAGCATGAACGATCAGGGCTTCCCAAACAAGAATGTGCCAGAGACCTCTTGGGGACTGCTGATACAGCAGGTCCAGGGCTGGCATCTCCAGCAAGCTCTCCGAGGATGCTGATGCTGCTGGTCTATGGACCAGAACTAGAGTCACAAGAGGCCAGTGCATCAGCATCACCTAGGACGGAGCTGTTAAAAATACAGAAACTGGACTTCCCTGGTGGCTCGGCGGTAAGGAGTCCGCCTGCCAATGCAGGAGGCATGGGTTTGATCCCTGGTCCGGGAATATCCTACATGTCGTGAAGCAACTAAGCCCGTATGCTACAACTACTGAGCCAGTGCTAGACAGCCTGGAAACTGTGACTACTGAAGCCCACACACTCTACAGCCGAGCTCTGCAAAAAAGAGAAGCCACTGCGATGGGAAGCCCACGCACCACACACCGCAACTAGAGAGTAGCCCCCGCTTGTCTCAACTACAGAAAAGCCCGTGTAGCAACTAACACCCAGCACAGCCAAAAAGAAATAAGTTATTTTTAAAAACGCAGAAACTTGGGCCCCAGCCCAGATCTGCTGACTCAGAATCTTCATTTTTCACAAGATTGCTGTGAGCGCTATAGTGGGTACAGACAGAGTTCTTGGGAACAGCCCATGCTTCCCAACTGCAGCCATTTAAGAACCAAGGCGGCCAGTTTTGCTTGATCTGCCCTCCACCTGCACTGTGACTTTTCTTCAGACTTTGTAAACTGCAGTGAGTTTATTCTAGAAGAAACCTGATGTCACTGCTGAGTTATGGGATTGGCATTCCTTTTATAAATAGTTGGTAAATGTTAAAAGCAGGCTATTAGATTCTACCTTGATGCTTTTGCCTCTGGAGGCCGGCCTTCTCTGTGAGGTCACAAGACCATTCCGTGCAAGATGGGAGGATAGAAGGAGAGGAAGCAGGGTGCACGTGCCTTCTTCATGATACAGAGTCAGGTGGATCATGTCCATGGACAATGGAAATTCACTTTGCGAAGCCCCTACCATTATCTCCAGCATCACTTGTGCCACAGAAGAGGCAGAAAAAAGATGAAAAGCAAAAATGACAACTCAAAAGCACAGAGGCCATTCACTACAGAAGAAATAGCCCCCCGGGTCTTAGGACCTCCCGCCAGCATCAGCATAATGACTTGACTATGCTGATAATCCCAGCATACCCCAGGCGAGTATAATGACTGATGTCCTTGAATTTTCAAGAAAACGCTGAAGGAAGAGGAGCAACTCTTTGGCCACTGGGAGGTGTGTAAACCCACTTCAGTTACTTTTATTTCCAATAAATATAATGCAGAGAAAAACATCTCAATGCCCAGAAAGAGAATGACAGACCCACTGATGCAGAGTTCCTAGTACTCCGAGGCTGAGAATCAAAACTATCCCCCCTGTGAATGGCATTTCTGCATCACCACAGAGACTCATGAAGAAAAAGAGTCTTGGTGTGACGATCAGCACCCCAATTCTGTGGCTAAATGCCCCACTTATCCATTTTAAATCCAGACAGGCTTAAGAGTGGAGGGGACTTCTAAGACTTCATCAGACTTGATGACCAAAAGTAAACAGAAAGGAAGAGTGAGCGCTATGAGAGAAGGATGAATGTAAATCTAACCAGTCAGAAATATCATGTATTAATCATTTCAAAGAAAAAATGCAAGTTAATGAGATCCCATAGGTGCAAAAGCAATGTTTTCTGCATTGGTACTGATCAACTCTGATTCACCATCCAGGACCAGTCCAGTCTCAAAATAACTGACTTCTCCCCCAGTCAAATGCAGTCACTGAATCTTAACTATTATCAAAAGCATCATTGCCCTTAACAGTGATTTGAAACTAAAATAAAATGACTAAACTGTATAGGTCAACATGTTCTGATATGAAAAGCATGAAGTTACTATTATAGGTGATGGTGGTTGAGTCACTAAGTTGTGTCCAACTCTTGTGACCCATGGACTGTAGCCCGCCAGGCTCCTCTGTCCATGGGATTTTCCAGGCAAGAACACTGGAGTGGGTAGCCATTTCTTTCTCCAGGGGATCTTTCTGACCCAGGGATCGAGCCGGGGTCTCCTGCACTGCAGGCAGAGTCTTTACCAACTGAGCTACCAGGGAAATAGGAGATGAAAAATTTTCTCTCCTGAAAATGAAAACTGTCCAAAGTCAGGTAACTTGCTGTGGGATCTTGATCCAAGACAAGCTCCTTCGAACTGGACAATCATCTTAGTCTAACCTTCTCTTAATTTCTCCCTGCAAAGTTTAGACAGTGTTGCTCATCTTCTCCTCAGTTCTCTGATGATACAGAAGAGTTCGGAAAACAGACAATAAGGAAATTCAAAGATGTTCTTCTAACTTTTTAGTGTCAGTGTTAATCGCTCAGTCGTGTCCAATTTACTGCGACCCCATGGACTGTGCCCTGCCAGGCTCCTCTGTCCATGGAATTCTCTAGGAAAGAATACTGGAGTGGGTAGCCATTCCCTTCTCTAGGAGATCTTCCCAACCCAGGGATCAAACCCGGGTCTCCTGCACTGTAGGCAGATTCTTTACCATCTGAACCACAAGTCTATGCCTAGCATAGATGCTTTAATCCTTCTTAGACCAGATCTTATCTACATATCTCACACACACACACAACCATAACCACACACACACACACACCAAACCAGAACTTAAGTGAGCAGAAGGCAAGCAGAAGTAAGCAAGTTTCTAAGATACCAGGAAGACCTTACTAAAACTAATTGAAATAGAAAAGAGGCAGAAGGAGATCGGATGCTGACACAGAGTGAAGAGCAGGCAGAAAGCTAAAGGAGAAATAAAGCCAAGAAGTTAAAAACATCCTAGTGTCTTCCTTTTCCCCTCGGGTAGGTGACCAGCCACTGCTTCTCGCCAAATCACAGACACATGGCCTGTCACCCTTCTGTGGTCCCCTGAGCCCTCGCCCAGGAGAAAAAGGATGCAACGCCAGTGTCACACACTGTACCATGAGGGTCTCTCCAGGAAAATAAAAACATTTTTTATGTTTTAATAAAAAAATACTAGCAGCAAATAAAAACATCCCCTTGCCCCTCGGAGGATTCCCCAGACCAGGGCCAGCTAGGGTAGCATTTACAGTATGACAGATACATACCAAACTCACACATGCTCACAAACACACATACACATGTACACACACATTCTCTCCTGTTGGCTAGTCCTGTTTTCATAGCTCACCTGCCCTTAAGCAGCCTAGGATACAGTCTGCTTACACAGGAAGGGGTGTAGCAGGGGGCAGAAAATCGACTTCCGCCTTTGCCTGTTGTTTATTCATTCAACAAACATTTACTGAGTGCCTGTGATGTACCAGATACTGTGTTATGAACCCTGGTGTATGAAACACATATGATCCCACTCTTGTGGAGACTACAGTCAAGGGATGCTAAGCTACACCTGACTGGGGAATGAGATGTCAAGGCCTTTAGTTACAGGTGTGAGAACTCTGACTACACAAAATCTCACCACCCCAGGGTGTGAATCTATTACCGTCCACTTGCTGAATGTGGCAAGAGATTCAGCCCAAAGCTGGGAATGCAGGGAAATGGCCAATCTTGACATCACAGTAGCAGGAACAAGTCCCTGAACAAGGGACTATGATGCTACTGTCCTCTGGGCCTCTTCTGACTCAAAGTCAAGTTTTCAAAGCCCCAGGATCTCCCCATAATCATCTAAGAGATTCCACAGATTTGTCAATGACGTTTAACTCATGTTCCTTGATAACATGCTTTTTTCAAGACAGGTTAATATTTCTGCTATATACTTGACTCAGATTTCAACATCCTTTCCTCCAAACACTAGTAACACAAGATTATATGGAAATATGAACTTAGACCATTAAACTTGGTTCAAATCACTGATTTGGCATTTTCCAGCTGGGTGACTTGAAAAAAGTCACTTAACCTCTCTGAGACTTCAAATCTCCCTCCTCGCTTCCCAGGATGGCCAGGGCAGGGCAGTAATAATGCTGCTATCATTAGCAAGAAGAAATATTAGAATCTGACACAGTGCCTGGGGCACCAAAGGGCTCAGTCAAAGCTGATTTGATTGGCTGCTGTTCTTGCAAATGTGGACAAGAATGATGCTGATGGCTGACATGACCACTGGGTCTAAGAAGCCTTCTCCTCTCCATTTCTGCCCCACCTGGGACAGTGAGGTTTCATGTTGCGGGAAGGAGATGAGACAGGACAGATGAATGCCAACAACTACCAACCACATCCTTTAGCCATTCTTTGAGCAAACAATGGCCCAGAAAGTCACTTTCAAACCTTGCAAGATCCAAAGGAGGAAAAAACAGGACACATGATAAAGCTTTCCAGGCGAGAGCAGAAAGCAGAGCGTGTTTCTTAATTGCACTATTGACTTTTCCTCTCTAGTGAGCCTCTCTCAGGCAAGAGGGAAAACATTCACTAATGGTCAGCAGAACAGGCAGGCAGCTCCACCAGTAGGGAGGAGGTGTTTCAGATTTTCCATTGGTCCTGGGGACAGGCCACTGAGAGAAGATATTGATGGATTATCTCTGTGAGGCAGTAAACCAGAGACGTGCCACCGGACAGGCTTTCCCCTGGGTGGGGGAGCTTAGCCATCCCCACGACAAGTCTAACAAGTATAAGAATAGTAACTAGTTATCACATTCGGAGCTGTCTTGTGCCAAGTGCTTTGTTTGGTGTTTTCCAACATTACTTCGTTTAACCTTCATAAGAATCGTATGAGGTGGAAATTACTGTTATTCCCATTTTAGGGATGAGAGCACTAAGGTTATAAGACATAGGATGTCTTGCCTAAATCTGCACAGTTCTATCTGTGCAGTCCATTGATGGAAGTCCACTCTTCCATGTCCTCCTTGGCACATATTCTGGAATTCTAAAGAGATCAAGGAATATGCACGCGTGTGCGCGCGCGCGCGCGCGCACACACACACACACACACAATTCCCACCAATGTAATGGCATCTGCAATTATTTTAATAAGAGATAAAATTTTCCACAATTAGAAATACAGCCTTACTCTTGGGAAACACAGGATGTCAATCTCAGTTCTCAGTGTGAACAACCGAGATCAAATCCTTGTAAAGAGCAATTTGCTGTTTGTTGTGAAAGAGAAAAAGAAAGAGTAACACACCGTGAAGGAGGTAAAAAGAGAAATGGAAGAACCTGCTCCCACCACCTCCCTCCTCCCTGTGCTTCAGAAAAGCAGGTTCCCTCGCAGCAGCTGACTTAATCAAAGCTACCTGCCCTTCACCTGGATGGAGGAGAATTGCATCCAGGAGACCAGCCACGGACCAGGCAAGAAACAGCTCCTGGAGTCACCACCACCCTCTTGCGATGATCCCCCTTGCTCTGTAAAGAGCTCGCGATAAATGGAGAGCCTGGGGCTTTAGCAAGTGTAGCTGCCCACTTGAGGCAGAGCCTGGATTCATGTTCTCCTTTCTTTACTCTAGGTCTCATGTCCTTTTCAATCAAGTGGACACAGACTCCAGACGGCAGCCTGGGGGAGCATTTCAATCACCTCCTCCAGCTGCAGGACCTTGATCAAGGCACCTCCCTGGCCTCAGTTTCCTCATCTATAAAGTGGTGCTGGTGGCAGCACCTACCTCAGAGGGTTGGTATGACTGGTGAGGTCATACCGCAAGATGAACTGCTGCTGGGAGGTGGGGGGGTGCCTGCGTGGAGAGAGTGTACTGTAGGTGTGTACTGTACTGTAGCAAAAAGCCAAAAACTAAGGTACAATATCACATCCTCCCTTGATATCTGAAACCACAAAGGCTTCTCATGTCCTAACCACAAGTTCCCTTTCCACTCAGCTCCTTCAACCAAATAACCCCCCCTTATCAAGGAGACCAGGTATAGTACCTGCCCATCCCCAAAGAGCAGGTTTCGGTCCCATGGACTGAAATGCCAGCCCAAGGACTTATTCTAACAAGTCAATCACATCCTCCCATGGGAACCAGGGGGCACTGGAGCCCCTTGATAGTACAAAGCCTGCCTCCCATTGCCCGTGGTTTGCTGTGCCCCTGGGCGGCCTGTGTGACGTTCAGTGTCCTGCTTCCCGGGGCTGTGAGTCTGTTACTAATAAACTGCTTCAGTCTCATCTGTCCAGTGTTGGCTGTCATGAACGGTCAGGATCCCTGTAACTCCAGGTCAGGAATCCCTCCCTGACCAAGGGGAAAAATAGGAGGTGATTAAAAGATGCACTCCTCCACCATGCTCTCCTAAATTCTGACGGGATGGGATGGGGTGAGCGGTGCTGTGCTTAGTCGCTCAGTCATGTCTGACCCTTTGTGACTTCATGGACAGAGGAGCCTGTCGGAGCTCCTGTAGCGCACCAGGCTTCTCTGTCCATGGGGATTCTCCAGGCAAGAATAGTAGAGTGGGTTGCCGTGCCCTCCTCCAGGGGATCTTCCCAACCCAGGGATCAAACCCAGGTCTCCAGCAATGTAGGTGGATTCTTTACCATCTGAGCCACCAGGGAAGCCCAAGAATACTGGAGTGGATAGCCTATCCCTTCTCCAGGAGATCTTCGATTCCCAGGAATTGAACTGGGGTCTCCTGCATTCCAAGTGGATTCTTTACCAGCTGAGCTACCAGGAAAGCCCAGGGATGAGTGCTGGGACAGTGGAAATATATGGGTCAAGTCTGGAGGTGTTCTCATCCATCTAGAGCCCAGGAAGAGAGACAGAACCAGGAACAGGCTGCATGGAAAAGGCAAAGCCACAGACTCAAAGATGCTCTGCTCACACCAACTCTTCTTCAGCGTTTTTTTTTTTTTTTTGGAAAAATGGCACTAACCTGCACACCCAACCTGTGGTCACCAATGCTAGGACCACAGACCCCTGCAGATCCCTGACATGTGGTTATATGAAGTGCATGGCATCCCCATGAAGCATTCTTCCAAATGTGTATACTCTGAACCCAATCAGGATTTTGGACTCAACTTCCAGCTTGTCAAAATACAGGGGCAGAGGAACAGACAAGTCCAGAAACAAAGTTGCAATATTCCACATTACAAAAATCTGAAGACATAAGACAACCAAATGTAACCACTGTGTGCTGACTGGGTCTTGGGTCAAAAAGAAAGTTTTGTTTTTTTTTAAACTATGAAACAGAAACTTGGAGGATGACAGGAAATTTTGGAACCAGAGAATGAGCTGGATATGAGATGACAGTAAGGAAATATTGCAATTTCCTTCAATGTAGAAGAATATTTTTGGAGAAGCAACTAAAACATTTAGGGTGTTTAGGATCATGATATGTCAGCAGCTTGCTTTCAGATAGTTCAGAAAAGTGTACAAATAAACACAAATACAGAGATAAAGCAAATAGGATAAAACATCAATTGCTTAATCTAGGTGGAGTATATGGCGGATCATTTTGACTCTTTCCGTTTTTCTGAATACTTGACCTTTTCTGGATGAACATGGGCACAGTGAGGTCCCAGTGCAGGAACCTATGTGGGGGAAATGGCATAGAAGGTAGTGTCACCATGAAAGTGCAATGGGAGCATCCAGAGCTGTGGAGTGAAAACCTATTTTCTACCCTTGCCACTTTTTAGCTATGACCTTGGGCTAGTGACATCTCTTCTCTGAGTCTTGCTGCCTCCTCTGGGAGTGGAGATAACCATACCACCTGCCAGGAGGGCCGTGATGAGGGATGGATATGAGGACTTAGCTTGGACTCAGCGTAAGATCAGGCTATTCTCTGCTCAGTTGTCATCTCCCCCCAGAAGTCATCTCCAATAGCAGAGGCATATTCAAAACCACTTCTGCTTCAGAGGAAAAGCAGAACACATTTGCACACGTCTGCAATGGAGCACAGGCATAAATGGAAGCTCGTTTTGCAGAAGCACAACGTTCAGAAACCATATGGATCACCCCAGAAGTCCAAACATTCAGAGCAATTATTTTCAAACATTTCTACAAAGGGTGCCTTCCCTTTGGAAGGAGGCAACAGAAGACAGGAAATGCTTTCATGGCCTGCACCTAAACAGAAAATCCTGGCCTCCATAAACTCAAGCTGCAAAAACCAACACATTGGGTCCAGTCGGGGCTTCATGACCTGGGGCAAACTGCTATACTCCTTTCCGCATCATAAAATGGGTAGAACACCCTGCTGGACATAGTGAGTATCTGGGATCATCATCAGGGTCCACAGGAAGCACTCAAAACTAGCAAGGACACATTAATCAGTGAAAAATTCTAAATTAAAAACTCATTCCTAAAATATCTGCACACCAAGTAACCATGTGTGGACCTTATTTGGATTCTGATTCAAAGAAATTAATGTTAATTTTATTGGGTGTTACAAACAGTATTGTGGCTTGTGAGGGAGGGGCAATTAGAGGGTTTGTTTTTGTTTTTGTTCTCACTGGTTAAAGTTACCTTTTGAAGAATTTAGTTGAGGTGATGCAATATTTGAAATTTGCTTTAAAATACTCCACAAAAAAACTAAAAAGGAGAACAGTGGCGGGAAATAATAAATAAAAGTGCTGATAACTGGAGGAGGTGTTGTAAAATTCCACAACAAAAAACGGTTTTGTTTTTGGTTTTTCCTAATGATTTCATTCACTGGCTATAAAGACACTTAACAAAATTAAGTGTCTTATCAGCCAAAGCAGCTGATACTCTTGGAAAGTATTATTAGCTTTAATTGGATTTCAGTAAAGCATGACAATGGGAAGGGTAATGAAAAAAAATCAGAAAGAAGAAGACAGAGAAATGAAAAGAGGTCATCAGGTCATTCACAAAACAAGCAGCCTTCACACCCGGACCTACCTGGACACCCTCAGGTTAAAGGTGCCCCAGAGTCTGGGGTGATGAGAAGCCCTCTCCCCAGCTCAGATGCTGCCTTGGCAAGTCGGTGCCTAATAAGTAGAGTAATGAGGAGCCAGTGGAAGTGAGCCCTGTGGTGGCCAGTGACCAGGGGCAGAGCCAGGCCACTAGACTTGGGACTCGGGGAAACCTGGCTGCCAGGACTTCTCGGAGCCCAGACCCCATCCCAGCACAAGGCCCTCCTCTCCCAACAGCGCCAGGAGACTGAGCCCTCTAGGACTGAACACTCTCTGGGCCAGACATACTTCCTAGTGGGAAATGATGTTTGGTGCAGAGAACACTGTGCTGGATCTGAACCAGAAGCAAACAAAAGCCACTCCAACAGCAACAACAAAAACTAGTAAGAGAAGAGGGAGAAAAGTGTACATTTCTTTGCTACGAGACCTCAGTCTCCAATTAATCTTTGACACACAATGCCCAGTGAACCGTTCATTCCTAGATTAATTAGGAGTCTTTAGGTACTTACCAGAGCTTAAAGCACTCTGGAACATTCTATATACCCACCCCCAGACCAGGGCACAGCAAGAACCTGGGACTCATCACTGAGCGGAGAACTGAGGCAGAAGAATGCCCCTCAACACTCAGGGCAAAACACAGTGAAGACAGAACTTAATTTGAAAACAGGCTTCTGAGCTATAATTTTAATTAACTACACCAACCAGAGAGCTCTTATTCCTAAACAGGAGACTGCGACATGTCTTTGCGATCTTTTCTCCCCTTAGAACCTCATCTGATTTTCCCTGGTGTCAGCAGTGGCAAAGGACAGTACTAGGCCTTTCTTACCCCAGTTCTTTGCAGAAATCTGCCAAGTTTTCACCTGGACTAAGTCCGTGACCTTTCTCTCCATGACCTATTTTCCCCAGTGGAGGTATCAGGTCATGTTCTCTTAAAATGATCTTCAGTGGGGCTGGCAGGTAAGGGGAGGCTGATGAATGAAATGGAGAAGCCACCAATCTAAAGGCTCAGGGTTGGGGACAGCTGTGATCAGGTGAGAGCAGGGCACAGGTCAGAATTGAGAACAGGAATAGCCAGGTCTATGGCTTTTAAGCAGATTAATCCTTACTTTTGCCCCCAAACTTTGTTGCTGATGGTGACCACCACTAAATGTTTTCATGGCCACGTACCTTGCGAACCCCGAGCTCCCCAGCACAAAGTCATACTGAGACACAGGCCTGTGGATGTGGGCTTGACCTTGGACAACTGGAGACACCCCTAAACTGGTGTCTGGGGCCCCAACAATGGCCAGTGTCTAAGTCAAGAATCAAGCCACAGTTGCCAGTTGGTATGACTGGGCTCTGTGGCTGGGATGAAGCTGTTTGATCGAAATCTTCCTAAGAAGGGGATGAAGATAACCAGGTCGTCATCACAGCTGCAAAGATACAGCAGCATGAGGCAGAATGTAAGGGCCACAGTGGAACAGCAGCTCCAAGAGGCATCCAGGATTCCTGTCTATATTTAATGAGAGCCTTCACAGATCTTAGAACAACACCTGGTATGTAGTAGATGCCCCCAAAATATTTGTTTAGTAAAGAAAACTATCAACAAAACAAAAAGACAACCTACTGAATGAGAGAAAATATTTGCAAATGACATGAACAATAGGAGGCTAATATCCAAAATATACAAATAGCTCATACAACTCAATATAAAAAAAATTACTAAAAATGGGTATAAGATCTGAGTAGATATTTTTGCAAAGAAGATATACCAACAGGAGATGGTCTAAAGGCATATGAAAAGATACTCAAAATCTCTAATCATCAGAGAAATAAGAATCAAAAGCACAATGAGATATAACCTCAAACCTGTCAGAAAGGCTAGCATCAAAAAGTCTACAAATAACAAATCTTGGCAAGGATGTGCGGAAAAGGGAGCCCTAGTATACTGTTGGTAGGACTGTAAATTGGTGAAGCCACTAAGGAAAACAGGATGGAGCATCCTCAAAAAAACAAAAACAGAAACAAAAAAAACAGAACTACCATATGACCCAGCAGTTCCACATCTGAATAACTTCCAGAGAAAATGAAAGCAATCATTCAAAAAGATACCTGAACCCCAATGTTCAGCTTTATTTACAACAGCCAAGGTGTGGAAGCAACCTAAGTGTCCATCAACAAATGAATAGATAAAGAGGGTGTGGTATACAATGGAATATTACTTGGCCATCAAAAAGAATGTAATCTTGCCATTTGCAACAATGTGGTTGGACCTAGAGGGTGTTGTGCTTAGTAAAACAAGTCAGAGAGAGAAAGACAAATATTGTATGCTATCACTTATATGTGGAATCTAAAAAATAAAACAAAAGAATATATAAAACAAAACAGAAAGAGGCTGACAGATATAGAAAACAAACTAGTGGTTACCAATGGGAAGATGGAAGTGGGGAGGGGCAGGATGGGGTAGGGAATTAAGAGGCACAAACTATCGACAGTATGTATAAAATAAATAAGCTATAAGGACATATTGTACAGCACAGGAAATATAGCCTTTATTTTGCAATAACTTTAAAAAGAAGACCATCTACAAAAATGTTGAATCACTGTGCTGTACATTGGAAACTAACGTTAATATTATAAATCAACTATACCTCAATAAAAACAAATAAGTAAATATTTGCTGAATCAAGACTTAACAAATAAGTCCAGCTGTTTCAATACAGATCCAATCCTCCACCACATAGAATCTTAAGTCAGAGGCTGGTAACTGGTCATCCTTAAGACTGAAAAAAAATTTTTTTAATGTATGATTTATAGCCAATATTTAAAAGCCAGGAGGTGTTGCAGCAAAGTCTGCATTTCTGGCTTCCACTGAAGAACTTGGTCTGGCAACCTTGGGCCTGCAGTTCTGCACGGCAACAGGGAGTTGGAGGAGCTGAGAAGCGCCCCGACTTTCGGCAAGCAGAGTCCCATCCAGGGTCCTGCCCACCCATCTGTTTGTGACCTCCCCATTCTGGCCGTGCTGTGTGGCATCTGTGCTCACCCCTTGTGGAGGGAGACCACCAGCAGATTGCTGGTCAGCCTGAGAGTGGGGGGCATTTAAGCAACCCTCAGACCTCTTGGATCTACTCTATGAAGTTGGCTCCTCTGTAGACAATGAGACCCTCTCTCTTGAGGAAGCTGGGCTTTTCAGAGTGCTCATCTGCTGAGTGGTATGTTAGGACTAACCAATCCATGGCACTTGCATATTTACCTGTTTCCCACCAGGACCATCATCACCACCAATTCTGGGCTGAAAGGTCAGCGTACAGACCTTGCTCTCCTCCTCATCTGTGCCAAGTGACAGAACCACCCCGGTCCAGGACCACTGGGAGCCGGGTGTGAGATGTCACGGGCTGCCTGAATGGTTCCTTCTTCCCTCGGTAAATGAGATGCTGTCTGCCGAGACGGCCAGAGGGAGGAAGGGAGGAAGAGAAGAAGGGAGAGAGCGAATTGAGGGAGCGAGGGAGGATCCACTGATCCTTTTCTCAGCGCTTCTTACTGGCCAGCAGCCTGCCAGGCGCATCTTACACCTTCTCTCGATCACTCCTCACAACTAGAAAAAGCAGGCCCTGTTATCCCCCTTTTCCAGAGAGAGAAACTGAGACCAGAGAGGCTTCTTGACCTACCCAAGGTCATTCAGCCAACCTGGAACCCAAACCCAGATCTTCTAACCATAATAATCCTGGGCTCTTTCCACAGCCCCAACCTTGGAAAAATAGGCAAGTACACTCTAAGGGGGACGTGGGGCCACAGGTGGGCTGCAGATGACAACTCAGCTCAGTAGAGGGGGCGGTGGGAGGGCCCAGGGCCTGACTAGGTGGTACAGAGACACAGCCTGGCACTAGTGAGCAGCTCGCTGGACTAGGAAGCAAAAGAGCTGCTAGCTCTGACTCCACCACTGATGACTCTCTAATTGTAGGAAAGTTACTTGCCCTTCAATGTCATTATTTCTTAACAGGTAAGATGGAAATGCCCTCACTTATTCATCCATTCATTTGCAGCACAGCAAGATAGTTAAATGAAAAGCACAGATTTTGAAAGGGGTCTGACCTTGGCCAAATCACTTTGCTTTTCTGTGCCTCGTGTGCAGAAGGACTACTATAAATGAGATGACTGGCACATAAGAAGCAGGTCCAATATTCATCATCCACTCTTCCAGCAAGCATTGATATCACACCCATTGAGTGGGTATTGTGACCCTGGGTTTCTGGGGCACATTCTCCTGTTTTTCCACCCCTCTCCCTGCTCTCTTTCCCAAGTGCCTCTCCTTCCTTCTAGATCCTTCATGAATAATGTTGGCCCTTCAAGACCAAGGCCATCAGGCAGTGGGGACCACACTGGCTCCCACAGCCAAGCTCACCCCTGACTTCTTGTCTTCCCAAACTGAGATCTCCATCCCTGAGTTCTCGCTCCCTCCTGGGCTGAATCTCTAGTTGCTCATGACCTGACAGCCATGGGTTTCCTTTTGGCTTTGGGAGCAAGTCCCAAGCAGGCAGTAGCCACCAACACTGGGAGCCTAATCTTGGCTTAGCTGTTAAATGAACTCCAGTAAAGGTTTTCCTCATTTTTTTCAGTAAGGAACTAGACATTCAGAGTTTTCTGTCTCAGTTCAGTTCAGTCGGTCAGTTGTGTCTGACTCTTTGCGACCCCACGGACTGCAGCATGCCAGGCCTCCCTATCCATCACCAACTATCGTTTTCATAAGTCAACTGTATCTCAATAAGCTGAAAACAGGAAACAACCTGAGTTTAAAGGTCAAGTAGTATTGGGAAAAGGAGGCTAAAAGTGTGTAAATAAACCAACTGATGCTTCTCACCTTAAATGACTTCCCAAAGTTTAACTTTTTATTTTATCAACAGTATCATGTGTCTTCAAATGAATCAGCATCCAGTGCAACTGGCAATATTACTAACCAGCATGACAACCTTGCAATATGCCAGCAGTGAGTCTGTATCACTATACGCCCAGTCAGCAGAAGAGTGGGTACCTTCCCACCTGTACATGTAACATGACAATACAACTCCATGGCTATCAATGAAATATAAAAACATCCTAGGCAGAAGAATTGTCCTCACCATCCTCAACGTATTGGCCAACTGGCTAGACTTACGAGAGCAACTTCCCTAGAAGCTGCAGTCATTATTGGAAGGTCTTAATTGGCTTTCGGGATTTTGCACAGCCTTGCAAATTTGGATAATCGAGTTTGGGAAAGTGTGTAATCAAGCTGATTTACCCACAATTATCTCCCCCTATTACCCTCCTTGTTACCCCATACTGCAATTACTTGCATGGAAAATTTTTATGTACTAGAGACACGCAGGAGAAGGGCAGCAGGTCCCTTCTGAATACCAGAGTGAGTGAGGGGCTCAGCTCTGTCCAAGGAGTCTGGGCCCCTACAGGAGACGGTCCTGAGCAGGCAGACCTGAAGATGGGGAGGATAAATAGAAGTAAATGCCCAGTGAGCCCTCGCTTACACTTGCTTGGAAACTCACAATTACTTCTTCCAAGAGAAGACTCTCTCTCGTCCAGTCAAGGAGTGACCCACTGGGCACTGTCCAAAACAAGCTGAAAAGCAACAGTGAAAAACGATGCATCCATCGACACTTGCTACTGGCTCTGATGCTTGAACTCCCATTCTCTTCCCTCAATTAATGGTAATTTCATACAATAATATTACTTATAACATCTGGCATTCACAAACCGCACACTGTTCTGGGCACTTTGAATGCATTATATGTCTTCTTTCAAACTTCACAACTCCTGTGGAGTATTATTACTACTATCCCCATTTTACAGATGGTCAAACTGAGGCTCTCAGAGGCCACACAGTCTTAGTGCTGCCAGATCTCAGAGCCGGTGCTCATACTCACCAAGTGGTCCTCCCTCATCAAGGGACAGGTGGAGACGGATGGGCCATGTTTGCATCAAAGCATCAGCCGATCTTTTTAAAAACTTACTAGCTTATTTTTTTTAATTTATTATTTTTAATTGGAGGATAACTGCTTTACAATATTGTGTTGGTTTCTGTCACACATCAACACAAATCAGCCATGGGTAAACTATGTCCCCTCCCTCTTGAACCTCCTTCCCACCTCCCACCCCATCCATCCCACCCCTCTGGGTTGTCACAGAGTACCAGTTTGAGCTCCCTGAGTCATACATCAAATTCCCACTGGCTATCTATTCTATATATGGTAATGTATATGTTTCCAACCTACTGTTTCCATTTTCCCCACCCTTCCCTTCCCCTACTGTGTCCACAAATCTGTTCTCTATTGCTGTCCTGTAAATAGGTTCATCAGTACCATCTTTCTAGATTCCATATATATGCGTTAATATATGGTATTTATTTTTCTCTTTCTGACTTACTTCACTCTGTATAATAGGTTCTAGGTCCATCCACCTCATTAAAACTGATGGACATCAAGGTTGCTTCCATGTCTTAGCTATTGCAAACAGTGCTGCAATGAACAAGGGGGTACATATGTCTCTTTCAATTATGGTTTCCTCAAGGTATATGCCCAGCAGTCATATAGTAGTTTTATTCCTAGTTTTTTAAGGAATATCCATAGTGTTCTCCATAGTGGCTGTATCAATTCACATTCCCACCAACAGTGCAAGAGGGTTCCCTCTTCTCCACACCCTCCCCAGCATTTATTGTTTGCAGATGTTTTGATGACGGCCATTCTGATCAGTGCCAGGCGATGCCTTATTGTAGCTTTGATTTTCATTTCTCTAATGTTGAGCGATGTTGAGCATCTTTTCATGTGGTTATTAGCGGATCTGCATATCTTCTGTCAGCTGACCTTTTAAAGGAGCATTTGGCGCAGATGTAGAAAACAAGCTTTGGTTACCAGAGGGGAAGAGAGGGAGGGAAAAATAGGGACGTACACACCACCGTATATAAAATAGGTAACTAATAAGCACTCACTGTAGAGCACAGGGACCTCTACTCAGTATTCTGTAACGGCCTATATGGGAAAGAAATCTGAAAACAAAAGTGGATACATGCATATGTATTGCTGATTCACTTTGCTGTATAGCAGAAACCAACACAGTTTAGCTTTACAACATAGCTGTAAATCAACTATTTGCCAATAAATGCTTTTTGTTTTTTTTTTTTAAATAAAGGAGCATTGGGGAAGAAGTAAGAAAAAGTGTGAAAAGCTGAAAGTCACTCGCAGATGGAAGCTGGTGGGATCATTCTGGTTTGAGGCCATTGGCATGAGCAGTCCACAGACGGAGGCCCTGGTCTTGTGACCTTGGTTTCTCCATTTGTAAAATGCTTGAATGTAATACCCAGTGATACCACTTAATGACTTTTAGGGTTTGGAGGCTTCTAACAAGAGAAGGGAGCAAAGCAAGAATGCCCGGGGGCATTGATTCTCAACCCCTGCTGCAAACGACACTCACTCCAGGCACTTCTAAAAATCTCACTGCCCTTGCCCTGCCCCAGACCAATTAAATCAGACTCTCTGAGCATCCAGAGTGGGGAACCCCTTCTCCCTATATAAAAACAGGCAGGCAGGAGGCGGCTCGGAAGGTCAACGGCCACATCTCTTCATCCTTTCAGCTCTTTCAGTCCTTTACTCTCTTGTTTGGCTTTTCTCTTCGATTTGTTTTTACCTCACTTATTTCCTTGCTGAATGAATCAATAATGGTCCTTTAAAAAATGTTACAAGGAAGCCACAGTATCCAGCATCAAAAAAAAGAACATGTGCATGTTTTGAGTTCCGCCCGTGAATTCTTCTCCTTTATAAGGACGTCCCTTCGGAAGGAGGCCCCATTAGCTAGGAGCTGAGCGGGCAGGCCCTGCTCTCTCTCCATCTGTGTCACCTTTTCGGGGCTGAGAGTGGCCTGGCCTGGCAGCCAGTCCCTGAGCCTTGGAGGCCTTTCCCAGTGGGTAGCATCAAGACTAGAGTTTGGGTTTAGGGAAGAGAATCAAGGAGGCCATTCCACCCCTAATTCCAAGGTGCAGCTCTTGATCGGGTACAGAGGTTAGCAAAAGCTTGTTCAGCCTGAAAGCAGTGCCCAGCACTGAGATCCAGAGTGAATAAGGCATGGCCCCTGCCCTCAGGGAGCTCACAGTCCGGTGGGGGGAGGCCGTGGGCTTAGAGACCAACCATAGGGAAGTCCCTGGTGGTCCAGGGGTTAGGGCTTTATGCTTCCATGGCAGGAGGGCATGGGCATGGGTTCAGTCCCAGGTTGGGGAACTAAGATCCCACAAGCTATAAGGCACAGACAAAAAAAAAAAATGACTATAGTATTAGGTTCCTTTCACCAATGTAACAAATAACCACAAGCTTATTAGTTTTAAACAACATATGTTCCAGAGGTCAAAAGTCTGATGCAGATCTCACGGAGTGAAGATCAAAGTGCTAGGCAGGACTGCATTCCTTTCTAACCGAAAATTCACTTCCTTGCCTTTTCCAGCTTCTGGACACTGCCTGCCTTCCTTGTACAGGGGCCCTTCATCTTCAAAGCCAGCAACAGTAGGTCCAGTCCTGTCCACAGGAAATATTTCTGCCTGATCCTCTGATTCTCTTTCCACTTTTAAGGACTCATGGAATGAGACAGATCCTAGCCAGATTATCCAGGATAATCTCCCATTCTCGAGGCTGACTGATTAGCAACCTTAATTACATCTGCACACTTAATTCTCTTTGGCGTGTAAAGTAACATACTCACAAGTTCCAGAAGCTGGGATGGGGACACCTCTGGGGGAATATTACCCTGCCACACACTGGTGGTGATAACACATTGGTAGGTGAAGGAGTTTCCTGGGCTCTCTCCCATTTTGTTGCTGATGTTGTTATTTACATGACACGCAAACACACATAGGAGAGAAAGAGAGACATGATGAAAATCCCCCACATGTTAACATATTTATATCTGCTAGGGCACTATTATATCACACTTAAAATTCCCAGTGTGGCACTTACATGCAAATATTTGCTCACTGTTGCTGGGGCCCGCCAGGCTGGGAGCACCGTGAGAGCACAGCGCTCTGTCTGTCTGTCTCTCCTTCTTCATCCCGGGACCAGGGCAGTGTCGGGCCCCTGTTAGTGACCACAGCGGATGGTGACCAAGGATCCATGCTGTGCCCAGCACGTTCTGAGTGCTTCTACATGCATTAACTCACTCAGGCCTCATGAGACCCCTCAGAGCATGGGCTTATTAAGCACCACTGTCTGCACAAGAGCAAGTGGTGTCTCCACTTCACCTGCCTCTCAAAGCCACCTCACAGCCCTGGAAAGGGTCCCTTGGTACTCTCATCCGCCCCTGCTAATGGAGGCCAGGACTGACTCTGTGTCCTGTCCTCAAACAGTCATTTCTAATGCATTCCAGTTTCGACCTAGATAAATACTCTTCCCACAGAGCTTCCACAGGGATGAGGCTGAAACCTGGACAGGGAGTGCCCTGCAGGGAGGAGGAGGGTGCAGAGCTCTGTTCCTGGCCGGTGCTGCGGACACCTGTAGGGGTTAATAGTCAGCCGCCTGTTGCTCTGGCTAAGCCATGAGAAAATCACCATGGGAAAAGAATAAAAGCAAAATATAGCAATACAGCATAACCCACATAGAAGTACATTGGGTTGATCAGTTGGGGTTTGTCACGCCCTGCTAAGCTAAGGAAAATCATAGTGCGGACCTTGGAATGCTGGGTCAGCTCAAGTTCAGAACACTGCTTGTACACACCCTAAGATGTTTTCCCAAGGAATATGTGGGTCTATGACCTCCAGCTAGGTGATAGCCCTTGTACAAGAAAATAGCAAAGATAGTTTAAAGTAATCAATGAAATGGGAGACATGACCGGGGACACAGGAGCCTGACTTCATCACAGCACAATAGAGGCTTTCCGCTTGCCCAGACACGAAATAAAAGTGATGTGGCTCCAGGGAACAGGGCTCTTGACCCAAGAGGTCTTGAGTCCCCTGGTCCCATCTTGAAAACTTTAATTCTGTCTCTAGTTTCTTTTTCCCAAACTGTGCATTGACCACTTTCGATCCCTTTGCAGGACTCGAGCCTCCTAAGCTGGGCGTTTACACAGGGAACCAGGAGGGTGACTGCAGAGCCGAGGGAGAATGGAGTCTCCACCAGCTCAGCCTGGTGGGAGGTGCAAGGACTTTAGAATCGTGTGGATCTAGATGAGAATCTGGGCTCACTACCCAGAGCTAAGGTTCTGGGTGTGTCACCTCCCCACCCTACCTCTCAGTGGAGAAACAGGACTTCTGGACAGTGGAGACCAGCGCAGATGCACAAGGCAGCTGGACCCAGGGCCTGGAATCTACCGCCCAGTCGATCCGTGCAGTATCCTCTCACTCCATTCTGACCACACTGTCTCCTGAGGGTCCTTGAACTTGCCAAGCAAGCCTGACTCGGGAATTGTGTCCAGGCTGCTCCCTCTACCGGGATGCTCTTCCCCAGCACCTGCCTGGCTCCCTCCTCACTTCCCTCAGTTTCTGCTCAAGCAACACAGGTCCACCAGGTTTTCCCAAACACATTTACTTGAAATAGCAACACTGTGCCCCAAATCAGCTGTCTCTTTCCTCCTCACCCATATAGGTTTTTCTGCTTTTTGTCACCCTCCAACTGACTACTTTTACCTGTATATTTACTAATCTGGTACTTCTCACCTGATTAGGATATAAGCTACATGAGGGCAAGGTCTCTGTTTTGGTCACTGATACATCATCAGGGTCTGGAGTTCTGCCTGACATCTAACAAGTGTTAAGAAGAATTTGTTGAGGAATAAATGATCCTTCTCTATAATTTCAGAGAAGAAAAACCACGCACCTATTTACTGATATTCCCTCGAACAAATGGTCTGTAATCATCTTTCTGGCTACAGAAGAGAGTTATAGAAAACATCTTGAGAAAATACACACACACACACACCACACACACACACACACACACACCAGACAACTGAGAAGGCCAAGGACAGTCAGGATGACAAAGGGCAGAAAGGCCTGGATACAGAACATCCCCTGGGCAGCATGAGGCCAGCAGAGTTCCACAATTTATTTCTGCCCCTTCCCTCTGCCCTGATACCTATTAGGCAGGGAAAGTTCTACACACCACACACACACGGTGAGGAACATATTAAGTCCATTTTGTTTTCCTGGATATGCTCAGCTTATCTGGACAACAGATTTCTAACCACTTCAACCATGAGCAATACAGCCGAGAATCTGATAGCAGACGGGAGCACAAGCCATCTTTTGCCAGGGGGCCCCCTGGATCAGGTGCTTTACAAAACTGGAGGCTAACTCTACATTTCACAGCTGAGGCTCAGAGAGGTTAAATGACTGGACTGGGGACCCACAGCCAGCAAGTGGCAGAGGACACTCAAACCCAGGACTGTCTGGCTTCTGGATCTGTGAGGTCTTCCATCACCCTACTCTGCCTCAAGGCCCACAGAAGCCAATGTCTGCATGTTAACAATGCAGCTGAATGAGCCAGTGAAGGGCTGACACACACACGGATGGAGGAGGTGGGCAGGGGCTCTAGGAAGCTGGCCGAACTCTGAGGCCATGGAATTTCTACACTTCCCAGATCCTGGAGGAGATGCTGCTTAACCTTCAGACAGCAGATTCCCAGCATCAGAGCCCTTAGCATGGGAACAGGCTTTGGTGATCTGCTGCTTACCTGCTGGGTGGCCTGACACAAGGTCCTGAAGTCTCATCTGCTCAGCGGAGACAGAGAGCACCAGACCCCACAGGGAAGCTGTGAGGACTCAGTTACACAAAGTGCCCGACACCCAGGGAGGCTCTGGAAGGGTTAGCTGTTGTGATGGTTGTTATTACCATTAGCTTTCAGCTTCTACACTTGCAATTTAAAAATCCTCTCCCCGATTCAGGATTCAGTATTCATAGTTAATGAGTGGCTCCTAGCAAGTCAGCGGTCACGTGCTCGGACAGCTTCAAGCTGTCTTCATGCTCTGGCATTCGAGGAACCGAGGCTTTCTTGCTGTCCTTCCCTGCACTGCCCTGGAACTCCTGAGATGGTCCACATCCTCCTTTCTTGGAGGCTCACACCTGGGCATGGTCTGGCTGAGCATCCACAATTCTATTGCCTGTTCCTTAAGGGACAAAGTCTGCAAATCAGTCACTACCTGGTCCAGGATCCTACCCATATTCTGAGAATGGATATACCCCCAACCAGGGCATCCACTGGCCTCTCTTGCGTGCCGATCACAGTGTTACTGCTCAGTTCAGTTCAGTTGCTCAGTCGTGTCCGACTCTTTGCAGCCCCGTGGACTGCAGCATGCCAGGCCTCCCTGTCCATCACCAACTCCTAGAGTTTACTCAAACTCATGTCCATCGAGTCAGTGATGCCATCCAACCGTCTCATCCTCTGTCATCCCCTTCTCCTCCTGCCTTCAATCTTTCCCAGCATCTGAGTCTTTTCCAATGAGTCAGTTCTTCGCATCAGGTGGCCAAAGTATTGGAGTTTCACCTTTAGCATCAGCCTTCCAATGAATATTCAGGACTGATTTCCTTTAGGATGGACTGGTTGGATCTCCTTGCTGTCCACGGGACTCTCAAGAGTCTTCTCCAACACCACAGTTCAAAAGCACTGCTCAGAATGGAGCATCCAGGGAGCAGATACAGTCCCTGCCTTCCAGGAGCCCTGGGTCCAAAGAGGAAGATGGACAGTCAGACACAGCCACACAGTTTGGGGAGACTGCAATGGGGAAGCAGTGGTGCTGTCTTGAGCACCCAGGAGAGCATAACTCACTCCATCTTACCAGCTCAGGGAAGGTTCCTCAGAGAAGGAGCCCAGCTGGGGTCTGAACACCGTGTGAGTTGGATGAAGCTTCAGGGAGATGGACAATGAAGAGAAGTTCTGCAGGAAGGAATTTCTATGAGGCAGTTTGCCATCCTTAGATCTGGAGGTCATACTACTGTTAACAGTATATAAGGCATACTTAGTTTTTTTATTTTTATTTTTTTTTAATTTATTTATTTTAGTTGGAGGCTAATTACTTTATAATATTGTAGTGGTTTTTGCCATACATTGATATGAATCAGCCATGGGTTTACATGTATTCCCCATCCTGAACCCCCCTCCCATCTCCCTCTCCACCCCATCCCTCTGGGTCATCCCATTGCACCAGCCCTGAGCACTTGTCTTATGCATTGAACCTGGACTGGCGATCTGTCTCACATATGATAATATACATGTTTCAATGCTATTCTCTCAGATCATCCCACCCTCGCCTTCTCCCACAGAGTCCAAAAGACTGTTCTATACATCTGTGTCTCTTTTTCTGTCTCAAATATAGAGTTATCGTTATCATCCTTCTAAATTCCATATATATGCGTTAGTATACTGTATTGGTGTTTTTCTTTCTGGCTTACTTCACTCTGTATAATGGGCTCCAGTTTCATTCACCTCATTAGAACTGATTCAAATGTATTCTTTTTAATGGCTGAGTAATATTCCATTGTGTATATGTACCACAGCTTTCTTATCCATTTGTCTGTTGATGGACATCTAGGTTGCTTCCATGTCCTGGCTATTATAAACAGTGCTGTGATGAACATTGGGGTACACATGTCTCTTTCAATTCTGGTTTCCTCAGTGTGTATGCCCAGTAGTGGGATTGCTGGGTCATATGGCAGTTCTATTCCCAGTTTTTTGAGGAATCTCCACATTGTTCTCCATAGTGGTTGTACTAGCAAAACTAAACAAATGGGACCTAATTAAACTTAAAAGCTTTTGCACAACAAAGGAAACTATAAGCAAGGTGAAAAGACAGCCTTCAGAATGGGAGAAAATAATAGCAAACGAAACAACTGACAAAGAATTAATATCAAAAATATACAAGCAACTCCTGCAGCTCAATTCCAGAAAAATAAATGACCCAATCAAAAAATGGGCCAAAGAACTAAACAGATATTTCTCTAAAGAAGACATATAGATGGCTAACAAACACATGAAAAGATGCTCAACATCACTCATTATTAGAGAAATGCAAATCAAAACCAAAATGAGGTACCATTTCACGCCAGTCAGAATGGCTGCTATCCAAGTCTATAAACAATAAATGCTGGAGAGGGTGTGGAGAAAAGGGAACCCTCTTACAGTGTTGGTGGGAATGCAAACTAATACTTAGTTTTTCTAAATGTTGCATCTAAGAAACCCACAGGCCTTACAAGGTCTTCGCTACCCAAATGGCCTTCAAACCAGGCCCCTCCCATCACTGGCAGCTGCAGCCGACTCTGTTGAAGTGAGATGCAGGACTTCACACGTAATCCTGTTAGGGCTTACCTTGTTAGTTTCAGACCCATCATTCCTGCCAAGATTTTTATGAATCTTGATTCTATTATCCTACGTATTAGCCTTCCATCTTGGTTTTGTGTTATTCGCAAATTTGATAAGCCTGCTTTTTCTGTGTCCTTCTCCAAGTTGCTGATAAAAACCTTGGACAGAGGAAGCCAGATTCAGAGTCCAGAGGCATGGCCCTTGAGAGCATCCCCCAACTACGTCCCAGATGCACAGCCACTGCCAGTATTCTCTAGATATGCTAGTTGTTCAACATCTGACTACTATGTTAGCCATGCTGTCCCTTGTACTCAAGGGAGGGACAGCCTCAGTAACAAGAATTGCAATACTCTGCTCATTTAGAACTCAACTATCAACACTATCCTCCCATAGTAGTAAGGTTAGTCACTCAGTTGTGTCTGACTCTTTGCGACCCCGTGGAGTGTGGCCCGCCAGGCTCCTCTGTCCATAGGATTCTACAGGCAAGAATACTGGAGTGGATTGCCATTCCCTTCTCCAATTCTCCTATAAGAACCAAAAAACAAAACAAAACAGTCAAAAAAGCCTCTGTCACACAGAATATTCAAGCACTTAAACATAGCAGACCTATTGAGACCCTCGAGCTAAACCTATTAATTCTTATTTTATACACAATGTTAATAAGGTGGCTTTCTCCTTTCAAAGCTTTAGCAGACTAGTAGTTGCAAATCAGAAGTGGACACATAACTTGGATGACTGTCTACGACCTTTCAAGAAGAGAGAAAAATTAAGCCAAAAGAAACAAACCACAATAATTATAAACCCAAGTTAGAGCTTGGGAAAGAAGCCTTACCCCTCAGTACACCAAATGGAATCATGGTATCACCTGAGGGCCACTGGTCACCAGCAATGGGTCAAGCGATGCTTGGCATCCTTTCTTTCAGAATAAAAGTAACAATTTTAATGCATGATGATACAAGTGTCATTGATATTATGGATAAACATATGTTCATTCAGCAAATTTATCCTGCACACCAAGATGCACAAGTGTAGTGGAAAAGGTTGACTGGTTGAAAGGCACCGCCAAACAGCAGTGACCCCCAACAGGCAAGGCCCCTGCACTCACAGAGCTTACAACCTGTCAAGTGAGTTGCCACTAAACAGGGATGCCAATAAATGATGGACAACATCATTTCAGATTAAAATAAGTGCTATTCAAAAACAAAAGGGGGTGATATGATACTGTGATAGGATAGGGTGTGAGACACTAAACAGAATGTTCAGTGAGGATTTCTCCATCGGGATACAATTGAGCAGGAATGGTAAGGAGAACCAACAGATGACATACTGCAAGGAGCAATGTTAACTGGTACAATCTTTCTGGATGGCAAGCTAATGAAAGCAGAGGGGAAGAAATGCTTTGACCCAGGAATCCCTCCTCCAAGAATTAAGCCTATGAATCTAATCAGAGATGTGTATGGTAAGGCATGAGCCATAAACCCTGTTCAACACAGGGGTGTCTCTAGTTCTAGTTCAGTCACTCAGTCGTGTCTGACTCTTTGCGATTCCATGGACTCAGCACACCAGCCTTCCCTGTCCATCACCAGCTCCTGGAGCTTGCTCAAACTCATGTCCATCGAGTTGGTGATGCCATCCAACCATCTCATCCTCTGTTGTCCCCTTCTCCGCCTGCCCTCAATCTTTCCCAGCATCAGGGTCTTTTCCAATGAGTCAGTTTTTCACATCAGGTGGCCAAAGTATTGGAGTCTCAGCTTCAGCATCAGTCCTTCCAATGAACATTCAGGACTGATTTCCTTGAGGATTAACTGGTTGGATCTCCTTGCAGTCCAAGGGACTCTCAAGAGTCTTCTTCAACACCACAGCTCAAAAGCATCAATTATTTGGCACTCAGTTTTCTTTATTGGCTTTTAATTTCATGGCTGCAGTCACCATCTGCAGTGATTTTGGAGCCCCCAAAAATAAAGTCTCTCAGGTTTCCATTGTTTCCCCACTATTTGCCATGAAGTGATGGGGGACCAGATGCCATGATCTTAGTTTTTTGAATGGTGAGTTTTAAGCCAGCTTTTTCATCTCCTCTTTCACTTTCATCAAGAGGCTCTTTAGTTCTTCTTCACTTTCTGCCATAAAGGTGGTGTCTTCTGCATATCTGAGGTTATTGATATTTCTCCTGGCAATCTTGATTCCAGTTTGTGCTTCATCCAGCCTGTCATTTCACATAACGTACTCTGCATATAAGTTAAATAAGCAGGATGACAATATACATCCTTTGACATACTCCTTTCCCAATCTGGAACCAGTCTGTTGTTCCATGTCTGGTTCTAACTGTTGCTTCTTGACCTGCATACAGATTTCTTAGGAGGCAGGTCAGGTGGTCTGGTATTCCCATCTCTTGAAGAATTTTCCACAGTATGTTGTGATCCAGATAGTCAAAGGCTTTGGTGTAATCAATAAAGCAGAAGTAGATGTTTTTCTGGAACTCTCTTGCTTTTTTGATGATCTAACAGATGTTGGCAATTTGATCTCTGGTTCCTGCATCTACATCAGCTAAAAACCAGAGACAGACCACTAATGTCCAACTCGTCTGTTTACTGTATTAGATTATTTGCCTAATTTAATGGATTGTGTTACAACTGTAGGAGAGGAAAAAACAACATTCCCTCCACCATTCTGAATTCTTGGCTGGGACTCCTATAACAAAAGACAAAAAATTAACAAGAAAAATAAAGAACCAGAAGTTTATTAACATGAATATCTCATGTATACATGGGGGATATCCAGCGGAAAATGAGTAACTCTAAGCAGTGGCTTAGAACTCCAGTTTATATAGCATCCCCACGAAAGAACAATGATTTAGTGAAGAAATGACAGGACAAATGAAACATGTTTTAGGCTTCCAAGGGCAGCAAACTGTGGGGAGGTTAATACATAGAAGGAAACATAGCTCAACTGGTAAAAAATCCACCTGTATTGCAGGAGACCCTGGTTTGATTCCTGGGTCAGAAAGGTCCCCTGGAGAAGGGATAAGCTACCTACTCCTGTATGCTTGGGCTTCTCTTGTGGCTCAGACAGTAAAGAATCTGCCCACAATGCAGGAGACCTGGGTTTGATCCCTGGGTTGGGAAGATCCCCTGGAGCAGGGGAAGGCTACCCACTCCAGTATTCTGGCCTGGAGAATTCCATGGACTGTATAGTCCATGGGGTCACAAAGAGTCAGACATGACTGAGCAACCTTCACTTTCACTTTCAAAGGTCTCAGTCCTTCCTGGTATGGATGGGTGGAAGGACACCCTTTTAAGTTAATGCTCTGCTTTTAGGAAAATAGGGGGAGGGCAGAAAGCCCTTCCTGCATCTGCTTCCTCTCAACTGCCCTCAGCCCCAAATAATCTTTATGCCAGAGTGGCATATTTGGGGGCAGCATATTCTGCCCACCACTCACAGCTTTTAAAAAAGCAAGTTGGGGAAGAGTATTTATTGGTATAGAAAGATGCTGAGGGTATAATGCCAAATGAAAAAGGCAGCCTACACAATTTCATTTCAGATAAGGCATACCTTCTCTGCAGAAAAAGTATCATGTATCATGGTATGAGTAGGGGTGAGGGAATGGAAGAAGACTAAAAGAATGCGAAACCAAAATGTTAACTCTGGCTTTCTCTGGGTGGTAGGATCATAAATAATTCCATTTTCTTTCAATTTTTTTTCTTCCTATTGAGCTTTCTGCACCGAGCCTATATTTGTTTCATAACTTTGAAAAATCATTAAAGTAAAATGAAAGAATTCTAACAAAGATGACTTGTTTAAAAGCTGAGGTCCTGGAAGAGGTAAATAAACCTCAGGTCAGAGGTAATACAACCAGACGAAGTAGCTAACCCCCAAGAAGGGATGGGAAGTAACTGATCGCAGAGCCTGCACCTGGGGAAATGGGTGTGACGCCACTAAGGACCCCTTACCAGAAGGTTGTCCAGACAGTTGTGGGTGTGAGTCCTGTTGGGGGGCGGGGGAGGCGGAGATGGAGACCTGGCAAAGCCTGATGTGTGTCTGGACATTTAATCACACACACACACAGCCACACTACCCCACTGTCACTTTGCCACCTCCCTGCTCGCTCGCACCCTGCATGGCCTCTAAATGACAGAGCCCAAGCAGGGCAAACCAGGGGTCTGCCAGGCTCCCCAGGAAGCTGGCAGAGTTGCAAACCCACAGGACATCTCCATGCAGCTCCTGGCCCTTTGTTCACTGCATTTCTTCCTGGGGAGGTAACCTTGTCTTCCTTTAGTGACACATGTCCTCCTACAACAGTTCCTCCCAGCTTCTCTGCACATCTGAGGACAAGTCTTGGCTTCTGACTTCCTGTCTGCAGACCCAGGAGGCCCTGGTTGGAAAAGCTCTTCCTCTAGAAGGTGATAAAGTGACCGGAAATCACCTCACCACAGTTATATCATTCATTCCGCATTTCCTGAGCATCTACTATGTGCCAGGCACACATCAGGGGTGGGACAGAGACTGGTGAACACAAAAGTCCAGGCTCCTCTTCTTGAGAAGCTTGTAGTCAAATGAGGGAATGCTTTCAAACCAAAGGCCACACGGGGAAGTTGTGCCAGGGACTTATTTATATCTGACATTGATTTGTACCTAGGACTTCACTCCGTTCAGTGTGAAGTCGAACCCCACTCAGTCCGGAGTGAGCCCTGCTTCCCGATTTCCTGAAGTAAGCAAGGACTTGTGATTTCTAGCACAGCCAGCAGAAAAACCCAGAGTGATTTTCAAAACATCTCAGACACAAGCGAACAAAACTGACAAGGGAGACCCTTCTTTCCTGAGCATGATCTTCACAAAGTTCTTTTCCCTTCTTTTTTACAAACTTGAATCCAAAAATTATTCTACACACCTTCAGATTCTCTAAGAATTTAAAACGAAACCCTCAGGCAATAATTCTGAGTGCTGACACAGCAGTAGGGAGGTTTAAAACAAACAAAAAAACACCCCACTACATTGCTAGATTAATTTAAAGCAGGCAACTCACATTCTTGACAAGAAAATGAAAACCATGATTCACGCTTTAGGCATAAAGTACACAGGTAATTAATCAAGCTTCATCAGATGCTTTTTATGTTTGCTGTTCCGAGGCAGGCACTGTTTTCCAACAACGCCTGCTGACATCCAGGGAGAGGTTCCACTTGGTCAGGAAAGAAACAGCGATCACAGTGAAGTGAGACACATAATTCTTATAAACAAATGGCTCTCACAGGCAAGATAAGGTCGGGGTGACAAGAAGACCACCGGAGAAAGGTACAGAAAAAGACATGTTGTTCTGAAGACAGGGCAAGAAGAAGGGTAGGAAAATTTCTAGATGAGCGCTTGTGAATATGATAATAATGGGGATTGACACATATACATTATTGATTCTATGTATAGAACTGGTGTGCTGCAGTCCACGGGGTCACAAAGAGTCGGACATGACTGAGTGACGGAACAACATAAACCAGACAACTGATGGGAGACTACTGTATAGCACAGAGAAGTCTACTTAATGCACTGTGTGACCCGAATGGCAGGGAAATCCAAAAGGGGGAGTATCTATGTATATGTATGGTTGATTCATCTTGCTGTACATACAGCAGAAGCTAACACAACGTTGTAAAGCGACTATACCACAGTAAAAAATAAATTAATAAAAAATACATTACACCAGTGCTTCCCTGGCGGTTCAGCTGGTAAAGAATCCACCTGCAATGCAGGAGACCTGGGTTCACTCCCTGGGTTGGGAAGATCCCCTGGAGGAGGGAAAGCTACCCACTCCAGTATTCTGGCCTGGAGAATTCCATAAACTGTATAGTCCATGGGGTTGCAAAGAGTTGGACACGACTGAGCGACTTTCACTTTCACATTTAAGTAAGAAACAAATAACAGCTTACATTTGTGCTCCCTATGTGCCAGGCATTGCTCGGCCAGCATTTATCCCCTGACAGGTTCCAGCAGGTAATATTTCTATCCCCGTTCTACAGGTCGGTAAACTGAGGAAGGAGACGTTAAAGTAACCTAAGCCGGGGTGGAGGCAGCAGTGGATGCTAAGCAGCCTGGCTCCAGATTCTGGGGCCTCAGTGCTAGACTCGGGTACATCTGACAATATGTTTGTTGTGACCAAGATCCACACCAGACATAGCGGGCAGCAGGCCATCATGCGGGTGGTGGTTTAGTCACTAAGCCATTTCCGACTCTGTGTGACCCCATGGACTGTAGACCACCAGGCTCTGTCCGTGGAATTTCCCAGGCAAGAATACTGGAGTGGGTAGCTGCTTCCTTTTCCAAGGGCTCATCCTGACCCCGGGAGCGAACCTGGGTCTCCTGCATTGCAGGCAGATTCTCTACCAACTGAGCCACCAGGGAATCATGTGGGTGACTCGGGACAAAGCTAATTCCCCACCCAAGTGCAGCCATAGAACAATGGGAACAGAGAGCGATCAGAGCCAGGCAGGCCTGGACTCCAATTTCACCTCCACCACCTATGAGCAAACAACCACAGACAGATCACACCCCTCCCCACACTTCAGCACCTCCACCCCCTGTAAGGTGAAACAAAAATCACCGCACTCACATCATGTTGCATGGATGAGATGAGCTAACTGCCCACAAAGCACAGAGTAAGCACTCAGAAAGAAAGAAGCTGCTATTTCTCATGCCAAAGCAGCTCCAAGGACAGTCCCTGGGGCTGGAGGGTCAGCCGCAAGGTCTACCTAGAGAAGGGCACGGCTGGCCCCAGGCAAAGCTGCTTCCTGGTGTCCTCTATGCTACTTTGTCGTCCTGCTCTGAGCACTGTCGTTTTTTACCCCGCAAGGCCCTGACCCCACTGCAAGCCCCTAACTCCTGGCAAGTCCCCTGGCACTGGTAAGTCCCCAGGCCAGAAAGACTGGCCTGACTGTAACCCAACATACAGAAGCCCTGCTGTCCCCTGGCCATGTGACCAGGGCTGGCGTGTGGTATCCTTCATCTCTGTGCCCTGGGCCTGGCACAATGGGACTCAATCCAAGCACAGGTCAGGCTGCAGAAGTGAAGGAATGGAGGGGATTTCAACGGGATCTTAAGTGAAGGCAGTGGCTCCCTGCCCTTAAACGTCATCTACTCCTGCTCGCAAGACAAGGGAACTGGGCCAAAGACAGCAATGCATCAGCAGCTGCAGACACTCTGCCCAACGAACACACACTCGGAGTGTGACACGTGGTACGCCTCGGTTTCTAAAGCTGGACTTTGGGGAGAAAACACCTCTAGACACACCCACCCCGGAACTTCAGGTTGCATCCCTTGTCCTGACACTTAGAACAAAGTCCACAGGAAGCCTCAGGTCAGGTCGCCCACCAGGAGTGGACACCACCCTCAGGCATGGAGGCTCGTCACCTCGCCTTCTCTCAGCCTGGAGACTCCCCTCTTCTGTGTCCTGAGGAAGTGTGACAAGCACACGGGAGGGAACTGTCAGGACTTCTTTTTTTTCCCAGCTTGATGGAGATACAGCAGACGTCATGTATGTTTAAGATGTACGATGTGCTAGTTTGATAAGCATGTGTTGCAAAATGCTCACTGCAGTAATGCTAACTAACACTCGCATCGTGTCACATAACCACCATTTCTTTCCTGTGAACATAGCAGTTACGATCAACTTTAAAATATATAATAGAGTATCATTAACCATCATCACCACGCTGTACATTAGACCCCCAGAGTTTATTCATCTTATAACTGGAAGTAGTGAGGGGGGCAGGGGGAGATGTTGGACCAAGGACTTCCTTTTGGGCAAGAGTGTGTCTGTTTTGTTTTTTTTTTTTTTAGTTTATTTATTTTAATTGGAGGCTAATTACAATATTGTAGTGGTTTTTGTCATACATTGACATGAATCAGCCATGAAAAGCAGCTCCCCAGCTAGCTCCCCACAGAGGCTATCAAGAAAGGCAACTGCATTCACATGATCCCAACAGGATGGGGAAGAAAGCAGCCCAAATACAAATGCGCAGGACCTATGCCTTATTAGAAGCAGAGGAGGTCACATGCTGAGAAGCCCCTGGGGCCAAGAGTCAAGAGACTGGGGGTCTAGGTGTGCCTCCGTCACTGAACAAGGAGGATATGATTGAGGCCCTCTGTTAAAGACAGAAAAAAAAAACAAAACACAGAGGGGAAGACAGATGAGACAAGCCCTTGAGACTCTCCCAGGTCAGACATAGGGTAAGATATAATTCACTCTGTGGTGTCTTCTGGTAAAATGTCAGAGTTCCATTTGCTCAATGTATGTCAATCCCCTTCATGTCCATGACTTCACTGAGGATGTCAGGGTCATTTAATTACCAGAAAGCCTCACCACCAGATCCTTCTCTCCCCTCTCTACCCAAATCTGATGCAAACTGTTCCATCGCATTAAACACTCAATTTAAATGTTTCACTGAAGGCACTTTCATCTCACTTATTAACAGTCTGACACTGGGTGAGTTCTTAAACCTCTCTAAGCCTTGGATTTCTCATCCAAAAATATGAAGAGTTATAAAACTCCTACCTCATAGGATTGAAGACTTAAAGGGTAAATTGCCTTAGTGCACTGCCTGGTATACAATGAGTGCTCAATAAATATCAGCTATTATCATCATCATCACCCCTGGAGCCAAACAACCCCAATCTGCTCCTTTCAGGAAACAATGAAAGGATATTTTAAATCTGGAAAAAATCAAAGCATAAGTACCTCTGTTTCTTGTGTTTTTCCATAAATAAGGTATTCATATTTTTTAAATTTAATTTAGTATGTTCTCATTACATGGCTGAAGACATTTTCACTTGTCCACAAGACTGAATTAAAACCCAATACATCCAGAAAACCAAGTATTTCCATCATTTAAAAAAAAAGACATATGTGGGACTTCTGTGTAACTTTATCATCAGTATTATATACATTTAGAGTTAGTATATTTAAGTTACCACAGAAAAGCAAATTCTCAGCCACGTCTTGGAAAACAGGTAGGATTTTAGATTAGCAAAGGGCTTCCCTTGTAGCTCAGTTGGTAAAGAATCTGCTTGCAGTGCAGGAGACCTGGGTTCGATCCCTGGGTTCGGAAGACCCCCTGGAGAAGGAAATGGCAACCCACTCCAGTATCCTTGCCTGGAAAATCTCATGGACAGAGGAGCCTGGTGGGCTGCAGTCCACGGGGTCGCAAAGAGTTGGGCACGACTGAGCGGCTGATACTTACTTAGATTAGCAAAGAGGAGACCACTTACTTGATGACTCAGAAAACCATAAAAATATTCACAAGTGGAAGAAGCTATTTTTAATGTAATTTTAATATAAAAAGTAAACAGTGTATCAAAGAAAAATTTGAAAATGTTTTTGAAAGAGACATATAGTTCAAGAAGACTAACTGAACCTGCACATTTTGTCTTTCTTCCCTCTCAGAACTCCACTCATAAGAATGTAACACATAAAATCCATATCCGGGCTGAAGAGCCTCAAGGGGTCCTGATTAGAAAGCAGAATACGAAAAAAATTATGGAAAACACAAAGCACGTGGGGAGAAAATACTGGATAATACAAGAAAGGAGACACATCCATGTTAAGGAGTTTAGACAGACAGTGGGAATCCAAAATTCCATGTACAAATTTCCTTCGAATCACTGACAAACTCAGAAATTGCAACATGCAGGAGAAGAGTACCAATTACAACAGTGGAAAGGAACAGCCACATGGAAAAGGAAATGGCAACTTACTCCAGTATTCTTGCCTGGGAAACCTCATGGACAGAGGAGCCTAGCGGACTATAGTCCGTGGGGTCACAAAAGAGTCAGACATGATTTAGCAACTAAACAACAACAACCTAGTTAACCAGTGGCTCAAACTCAATATAATGTTTACTTTGTGTTCTGGGGGTAATTTAAATTTTTAGTAATGAGTTGTCTCAGGCAAAACCGGTTGTTTAAGAAGCCTATAAACATTGGCCTTCGGCCACAGAAGAACTAAGCTTGTTACCTTAGGTTTATTAAGATTTGCCCCATAAAAACTTAAATTTAATTGAAAATCCCTACGCAGTATTTATTTTAGCAACTGTAGCTTGGGGTTTAACTAAGTTTTCAAATTTTCTGTGGTTGTGGAAAATAGTATTTGAGGCAGCTGGCTGTAGCAACAATACTTCCTAGTGCTATTATTTGGGTACACCTGTTAGTGACCATATTTCTAGGACTAGAATATCCAGAAATCTCAGTTTGAGGCAGTTTTAATTAGTTAAATTGTAAATATGGCTTGGAATGTATATTCTTCTTCTGCAAAATACATAATTGCTTAAATAATAAGGAAATGCCACCACCTCCATTAAAGGTTTGGTCTTATTAAGTGCTCTCTCTCACAATGTGGGCAATCATGAGTTTCTGTGGTACATTTGACATTATTAATATATGTGTTTGTACTGGAAAAAAAAACAGAGAGAAAGAGAAACAGCCGAAGTCTAAAGAGTGAAGGACAGACTTCAGCAGCCAGGAAATAGAGTTTGGAGTTGAAATTTCCCCAAGTCACACTTTCTACTGAAACCTTGAAAGGGTCAAACCACAGGAGCAAGAAACACATCCTAGAACTTAAGGACACACCCTAGTATCTAAAGCAAAACCAACACAGACTTATCCAAACACAGCCTAGAACCAAGGCTTCAAGGATTAAGGTGACTCCACAGTAAATTAACTGCACACAAGGATAAAACTCAACATTTTTCAGAGGACAGTAACAGTCAAGTGTCTCCACAATGTGTGACTCATAATATCCAATATACAATTAAAAATTATGACACAAGCAAAGAAACAGGAAAACATGATCCATAATTCAGAGAAAAAAAACAAAACTATGGATCATCCTAACAATGGAAATAGCAGAAAAGGACTTTCTACTGTAAAATATGTAAAATAATTCTAGAGAAAGATGAAAAGAATAGGTGAATCAGTGGAAAATATCACAAAGAAACTAAAACTATAAAAAAGACTCAAAAGGAAATTAGCAATATATAACTGAAAAAAATAAGCATTTGAAATAAAACATCTGTTGCATGGGCTTACCAAAAAAAATAGATACAGCGGAATAAAGAATTAGTGAATTTGAAGAAAAGTCAATATATATTATCTTAAACTAAGTCACAGAGAGGGAAATTAAAAAAAAAAAACAAACGAACAAACAGAAAGAACTACCCAAGACCTGTGGAATAAAAAAAAACAAAAAACAAAAAACTGCCTGATATATGTATAACTGAAGAACCAGAAGGAAAGGAGAGACAGACAGACTGAGGTTAAAGAAATATTTGAAAAAATAATGCCCTGAGAATAACTAATTGATGAAAGACATCAAACCATACCTCCAACAATCTCTATGAACCCAAGCAGCAAAAATACAAATGTGCCACTCCTTTGGGGTTGGCCTTCTCCCTTGTCTCAGGAGTTTACTATCCACTGTCTATCTAATAAAAGATCTGTCTACTAGAGCTGTAAAAAAAAAAATACAAATGAGACCAAACAAGACATATCATAGACAAACTGCTGACAACCAAAAATGAAAATAAAGTTTTAAAATTAGCCAACTGGAAAACACATGGCATTCAGAAGGTGACAGTAACAGTGACAGCTGACTTCTCATCAAAATATTAAAATCTACAAGACAATTCAAAGCCATCTCTAAAGTACTGAAAGAAAATTGTCAATCTAAAATTCTATAACAAACAAAAATATCTTTCCAAAGTTAAGGCAAAATAAAGACCAATCCAATAAAGCAAAAGCCAAAAGAATTCATTCCTGGCAAACCTGCCCTACAAGAAATGCTAAAGGAAGTTATCTAGGCTGAAGGGACATAATCCTAAAGGGAAAATCAAATATGCAAGAAGTAATAAAGAGTACTAGAAATGGTAGATGTGTGGATAAACATATATTTAAAATTTAATTTCTGTAAAAATATATTAATTGCTAAGACAGAATAATGTAAATGTTTTATGGGGCTTACACATAAAAGTGAAATCTAAGACAATGTACCAAAGGCATGAGAAAAACATGTTTTTTAAAGATTCTTACATTGTACATAAAATGGTATAATATTGACTTAACAATGACAAGTAAAAAATGCATATTGTAATGTATAGAGAATCATATGAATTTTTTTAAAGAGGTATCATTAAAATACAATAAAGGAGATAAAGTGGAATACTAACAAGTATTTGATTAGCCTAAAAGAAGACAGAAAAAGGGAAACAAGAATAGATGGAAAAAATAAAAATCAAATAAGAAGGTGGCAGGCTTCAACCCAACCGTATCCATTGCATTAACTATAAATGGCTTAACCACTCCAACTGAATAGCAGAGACCGGTCAGACTAGATAAAATTAAAAGGTACAACTAAAAGATGTTTATAAGAGTCACAGTTCTATACATTAAACATAAAAATACAGATAGGTTGAAAATAAAAAGACTGAAAAATATATTCTGTGCAGACATGAATCTCAAGAAAGATAATGTACCTACATATTAAAAGTAGATAAAGTGGACTCTAAGATAAAGAATATTGAAACAAAGATAGAAACTTCACAATGATAAGATGTTCAATGTCATCAGAATGAAAGATAATTTAAGAACACTACCTAGAAATGGACATAGTAATTTCACTTACAAATCACTAAAGGACAAAAAGGGAGGTAGCAAAGAAAACCTGAACTATTCAGCAAAGCAAGAAAGAAAAGGGGAAAGAAAAACACAAAAATGAGCACCACTTAAAGTAAACAGAATAAGTTGGCAGCAGTACAAAAGAAATATTAGTTATCTCAAAAAATGTGAAAACTTTAATTACCCCAGTTTGACATAGGGAACATATCTTCACATTTAAAAGAACAAATTTAAAAGAGTGAAAATATGAGGATTCGAACAGCACAGCTAACTTGCTTTAATATATTTAGAGCTTTATATCCACCAAACAGAAACTATTCATTATGTTCAAACTATGTAAATTTACAAAAATTTATATTTCATGCAAAGATGGGCTCAATACAGGACAGAAATGGTAGAGACCTAACAGAAGCAGAAGATATTAAGAAGAGGTGGCAAGAATACACAGAAGAATTGTACAAAAAAGATCTTCATGACCCAGATAATCACGATGGCGTGATCATTCACCTAGAGCCAGACATCCTGGAATATGAAGTCAAGTGGGCCTTAGAAAGCATCACTACGAACAAAGCTAGTGGAGGTGATGGAATTCCAGTTGAGCTATTTCAAATCCTAAAAGATGATGCTGTGAAAGTGCTGCACTGAATATTCCAGCAAATCTGGAAAACTCAGCAGTGGCCATAGGACTGGAAAAAGTCAGTTTTCATTCCAATCCCAAAGAAAGGCAATGCCAAAGAATGCTCAAACTACCGCACAATTGCCCTCATCTCACATGCTAGTAAAGTAATGCTCAAAATTCTCCAAGCCAGGCTTCAGCAATACGTGAACTTTCAGATGTTCAAGCTGGTTTTAGAAAAGGCAGAGGAACCAGAGATCAAATTGTTAACATCCGCTGGATCATCGAAAAAGCAAGAGAGTTCCAGAAAAACATCTATTTCTGCTTTATTGACTATGCCAAAGCCTTTGACTGTGTGGATCACAATAAACTGTGGAAAATTCTTCAAGAGATGGGAATACCAGACCACCTGACCTGCTTCTTGAGAAACCTGTATGCAGGTCAGGAAGCAACAGTTAGAACTGGACATGGAACAACAGACTGGTTCCAAATAGGAAAAGGAGTACGTCAAGGCTGTATATTGTCACCCTGCTTATTTAACTTCTATGCAGAGTACATCATGAGAAACGCTGGGCTGGAAGAAGCACAAGCTGGAATCAAGATTGCCGGGAGAAATATCAATAACCTCAGATATGCAGATGACACCACCCTTATGGCAGAAAGTGAAGAACTAAAGAGCCTCTTGATGAAAGTGAAAGAGGTGAGTGAAAAGTTGGCTTAAAGCTCAACATTCAGAAAACTAAGGTCATGGCATCTGGTCCCATCACTTCATGGCAGATAGATGGGCAAACAGTGCAAACAGTGGCTGATTTTATTTTTCTGGGCTCCAAAATCACTGCTGATGGTGACTGCAGCCATGAAATTAAAAGACGCTTACTCCTTGGAAGGAAAGTTATGACCAACCTAGACAGCATATTAAAAAGCAGAGACATTACTTTGCCAACAAAGGTCTGTCTAGTCAAGGCTATGGTTTTTCTAGTGGTCATGTATGGATGTGAGAGTTGGACTATAAAGCAACCTGAGCGCCGAAGAATTGATGCTTTTGAAGTGTGATGTTGGAGAAGACTCTTGAGAGTCCCTTGGACTGCAAGGAGATCCAACCAGTCCATCCTAAAGGAGATCAGTCCTGGGTGTTCATTGGAAGGACTGCTGTTGAAGTTGAAACTCCAATACTTTGGCCACCTGATGTGAAGAGCTGACTCATTGGAAAAGACTCTGATGCTGGGAAAGATTGAGAGCAGGCGGAGAAGGGGACGATGGAGGACGAGATGGTTGGATGGCATCACCGACTCGATGGACATGGGTTTGGATGGACTCCGGGAGTTGGTGATGGACAGGGAGGCCTGGCGTGCTGCGGTTCATGGGGTCGCAAAGAGTTGGACATGACTGAGTGACTGAACTGAACTGATACTGTATGTAAATTTAAAAATTGACCATGTATGTGACCATAAAGAGAATCTCAAAATTTTTTAAAAAACTAGAAATCACACAAGCCACAGTCTCTGATCTCAATTCAATGAAACTATTTTAGCACTGTGGTTGTTGTTCAGTTATTAAGTTGTGTCCAACTCTTTGTGACTCCATGGACCCTTCAGACTCCTCTGTCCATGAGGTTCTCCAGGCAAGAATTCTGAAGTGGGTTGCCATTTCCTTCTCCAAACACTGTACTTATCTCCATATTTAAGACTAGGGAGCTGAAACACAGAGAGATAAAGGAAACCACCCAAGTTCACATAATTAGTCAACAGCAGATTAGTGTTTTGAGCCCCAGACATCCTGGTTCTGAATCCTGCAATCTAAACCTTCTCAGGAAGAAGTGGCCATTTCCCTTCAGGTATCTCAATAAACTATAAAGTTACAATAATTAAAATGTTATACTGAGCCACAACCAGGCAAACAAAAAATCACAATAGAATTCACTTGCAATCTGTGGACATATGGAAGTTTGTTAAGTGATAGAGAAGTCACTGAGAAAACAATGACTATTTTGTAATTGACAAACCACATGTAAGAAAAATGTTAAATCCTCCACTTCACTCCATAAGTTTAAAAAATTCTCATACAGAATTAAAATTAAATTAAATCTCATAATTAAAATTCCCATAAAGAAATAAAATTAAAGAATGAAAGTATAAAATACTAGGCAATACAGAAAAATGTTTCTGTTTTAGCTGAGAAAAGTGAAAGTGAAAATGAAAGTCGCTCAGTCAGGTCCGACTCATTGCAACCCCATGGACTATACAGTCCATGGAATTTTCTAGGCCGGATAACCAGAGTGGGTAGCCTTTCCTTTCTCCAGAGGCTCTTCCCAACTCAGGGGTTGAACCCAGGTATCCCCAATTGCAGGCAGATTCTTTACCAGCTGAGCCATCTTTCTAAATAGGACAGAAACTCTGAAACCATAAAGGAAAAGACTAATAGATTTAACTATATCATTGAATTGTGCACAATAATAGAAAGTGCAAAGAAACTTAAAAGTCAATCATAGAGGTGTAAAAGTTTTGCAACTTATGAAATAAAAGGTCAATAGCTATTAAGAATAAAGCACTCCTACATATCAGGAAGATCCAATAAAAGCATGAATAAAGGAAAATGGCAGATATTTTAGTTAAAAATACAAATTTCCAATACATGAGTGAAAAGATGCAAATGTTATATTCCCTCTCATGGTATAAATATAAAATGTTAATAACATCCAGCATTGGCAAAGATGTTAAAAAAAAAAAAAAACAGATACCTCTGAACTATTGGTAGAATGTAAGTAGGTATAGCCATTTGGGTAGCAATTTGGCAATACCCAAGGCTTCCCTGATAGCTCAGTTGGTAAGGACTCTGCCTGCAATGTGGGAGACCTGGGTTGGGAAACTCCCCTGGAGAAGGGAAAAGCTACCCACTCTAGTATTCTAGAGAATTCCATGGACAGTCCATGGGGTCGCAAAAGTCAGACATCACTAGGCAACTTGCACTTTCACTTTTGGTAGTAGCCATCAGAATTTAAAATACATGTGGCCTTTGGCCCAGAGATTTCATTTATTGGGTTTATCACAGCAGTAATTTAACAGGTACATCACAATATACGCACAACTGCAATGTTGTCTATTATAACAAAAGATGAAAATACTCTTAAAATTCTGTGAATAGGTTAATACAACAGAACACTACACAGCCAGCAAAAAGAATCAAGTAGATCTATAAAGATAGAAAATATCTCCAAGGTACATTAAGTTAAAAAAATTAAGCTATAGATAAAACGTATTTTCTTTTTTATTATATAAATATGTGTTTAAAAGTTTAACTTTAAAAAGTGAAGGGAATGGAATAGGCAGAAGTGCAGGAGTTCTGGGAAACTTACACCTTTTGTATTGTTTTAATTTTTAAAATAACGTTCAAGTGAAAGGGAACATTCATTCCCATCACATTCATTTTTTTGTAATCTTTTCTAACATTTGTCCGAATCAGACCTGTTTCCTATAGCCTGGAAATACATATTTTGTGCTTAGTGCTTTCCTTAACAATTACTTCATAAAATTTTACCCTGTTTCTTCATGATTTTCAAAAAGGTTAGTTTAATAGCTACATAGTATTTCTTTATATCCATAACTTCTACAACTTTTCTTCACTCGTTGACCATTTGAAATTTTTTTGACCATTTGAACTTTAGTTTATTTTTATTTGACAAGTGTATTTGCTTGGCATGGAACACAACAATGAACATTTTTATACATGAGGATTTTGCATCTTTTATATCAGTGTTTCAACATATTTTTTAAAGCATTCTAAGTCAAAGAACAAGAATAATTTTTATGGCTGTCTATGCACTGGGCTGCCGTCTGTGGGGTCGCACAGAGTCAGACACGACTGAGGTGACTTAGCAGTAGCATGCACTGCGATATTACTCTTCAAAAGGCTTATGTCCATTTATAATTCCACCTGTAGCATCTGATCATATCTGTTTTACCATGATCTCACACATCCTGTGTGTTAATCCTTACTTTCTGATTTTCCTTTAAACATTTTATTTGACATGAAATATAGTAAGGTTGATTTTTGACACATTCCCACTTCAGATATTTCTAAAGCAATCAGAAAAGAATCATCCAGTGCCCTGTCTATGGATATTTCATTAGCTTCTTTTTCCCCTCATAACAGGAAACATCTAAGTCAATTTCTAATTATGTATGAAAGTAATAAATGTTTACTCTAAAATAATTACACAATAAATGGTATAATGAAAAAAGCAAATATTATATAATCCCATCAGCCTGAAATAACCACCATTAAAATTTTGTTGTTTATCTTTATAGCTATTTTCTTACAGACATAGATACAAATTGATTTTATTCTATTACTACATTACAGTAGCTTTATACACACTTATGTAACCTGCTTTTTATCACTTAACAGCAGTTTATGGATATCTTCCAAGCTAACAAATAGTTATCTACATTATGTACAAAACTAAGTTCAATGGCTACATTTGCTCATTGCAGCCCATAAAAAGCTTGTGCTAATCTATATGCAATGTATTTTATTGTTTTTAGATGCATATCTTGAACTTCTATGGAAACCAAAGGTTTAAAATAGATTATTTGTATTTTTGTTAGTTCTCTATTCCTATCCACTGTCCTTTTTTTTTGTTTGTTTTTGGCAGAGCTCTTTTCTTCTCATATTGATTAGTAAAAGTTCTCTGTTTTTGAGGAACATTAAACTCTGTAAATTAGGACAGCAGTATCACCTCCTAGAGTAAAGGATTGAAAAGATTAAGTCATCTAGGATGTGACAAATGCCTAGTATGAATATGGCACATGGTTACTATTAAAACTTGTTTCCCCAAGATGGAGAGACAGGTCAATTAAAGGATACCCCCCACACACACAAATAAACAGCCTCCTGCATTGCAGACCGATTCTTGACCAACTGAGCCACCAGGGAAGCCCCTATACACGCTTATAAACCTCTTCTTTTTCTCAATGACTTCTTGTATAATTATTCAGAACACCATCCTCAGACTTCCCAGATACCAGTTCCAGGTTCATCTCTGCTGTGGCACTGAGTGCTGCAGTCATTATTATTATTACATTGTGACACTGTTGTTGTTGTTCAGTTGTTCAGTCGTGTCTGACTCTTTGTGACCCCGTAGACTGCAGCACACCAGGCTTTCCTGTCCTTCACCATCTCCCGAGGTCTGTGCAAACTCATATCCATTGACTCAGTGATGCTATCTAACCATCTCATCCTCCCCCACCCCCTTCTCCTCCTGCCTTCAATCTTTCCCAGCATCAGGGTCTTTTCCAATGAGTCATTTCTTTGCATCAGGTGGCCAACGTATTGGAGCTTCAGCTTCAGCATCAGTCCTTCCAATGAATATTCAAGGTTGATTTCCTTTACAATTGACTGGTTTGATCTCCCTGTTTGTGACATTAGGTATCTTTCATTTACCTCTATCTCGACCTCCCCCTTTTCATACTGTTCATGGAAGAAAAGCTATCATCAACCTAGACAGCATATTAAAAAGCAGAGACATTACTTGGCCAACAAAGGTCCATCTAGTCAAAGCTATGGTTTTTCCAGTAGTCATGTATGGACGTGAGAGTTGGACCATAAAGAAAGCTGAGCACTGAAGAATGGATACTTTTGAACTGTGGTGTTGGAGAAGACTCAAGAGCCCCTTGGACTGCAAGGAGATCCAACCAGTCCATCCTAAAGGAAATCAGTCCTGAATATTCATTGGAAGGACTGATGCTGAAGCTGAGACTCCAATACTTTGGCTACCTGATGTGAAGAACTAACTCATTGGAAAAGACCCTGATGCTGGGAAAGATTAAAGGCGGGAGGAGAAGGAGATGACTTAGGATGAGATGGTTGGATGGCATCACCAACTCGATGGACATGAGTTTGAGCAAGTTTGAGGAGTTGGTGATGGACAGGGAAGGCTGGTGTGCTGCAGTCTGTGGGGTCGCAAAGAGTTGGACACAACTGAGCGACTGAACTGAATCTTGACCTCCCCACTGGAGGGAAGAGAGATGGAGGAAGGAAAGGAGCCTGGCTTTAATATTTACCATGTGTCACAACATTATATCCTTTTACCTTTAAGCCTCCTCAGCAATGATATCTTGTCCCCACTTTACAGATGAGGAAGCCGGGACACATCTCTCTCATCAGCAGTCAGGATACAGCTCCAATGCCCACGAGCAGACTTTGGTGCCATGCTGTCCCACTCCTGCAGAGTGGGCACCCAGCCTCTGGGCACCTCCTGTCATTTGCCGCACGCTTTACACAAAGTAACTCATCAACGGATGGAGATTAAAGTAGCATACAGACTAGTACTCTCTCTCAGAATCTGAGCCAGACAAAAAGAAGCCAAATCCTCTTTAAAATTCTCAGATGAGTTACTGAGCATTTCCACTCCTCAGTATATAGCCCACAGGAATTACAGATATGTTCATTAAAAACAATAGCAGCATTATGCTTAATAGCCAAAAATAATAAATAATCCAAATATCCATAAATGATACCCATATAATGAGTAAACAAAAAGGTACCATCATGCAATGACAATGAGAATTAACAAACTAAAACTATGCACAACACGGATAAGTCTCCAAAGCATGCCCAAGCAAAAAGCCCCAAAAAAGCTACAGAAAACAGTATACACAGTGCATGATGCCATTTACACAAAGCTCAAAAATGTTGTTAGAAGTTAAAATGATGGAGACCCTCAGGGTGGCAGAAGGGGCTGTGAGGGTGGAGGGTGCTCTGTACAATCATGAATCATGCACTTTTCTTTGTGGATATTATTTTTAGTTTGGACTGAGATGAAATTCCTGAGTCTGTAGGTCAAAGCAGTCAAATATCAGCAATTCCACATGGTTCAAACTGATACTTCAATAAAAACACGTTTTAAAAACCCTCTGGTAAAGGAGAAAGATATGTCTAGTGCTGATGGGCAGACTGTTTCCTTTCTGCAAACCAACCTAGATGCTCCTGCAGCTTCTGACCCCATTTCTCATTCCTTTGTCTTCGGTGGAGACAGAATAACAACTCGTCCCTCACCTCGATGGGACGATTTTTCACAGTCACATATTAAAAGACTGTAATGAAGCAGTCCTTGGGCTCCACAGCCCCAGGCTCTCCTGCCTTCCTGCTCACCCATCCCCGGCATTGCCAAGTCCTGTACGAATTTACTTCCTCACGGTGAACCAGGGTTTCTAATTCATCCACAGAACACCAAGATTATATTTTTTAAAGAAACAATATTACTGAGACAGTTTTCATATTTAAAAACACTATCACAGAAAAATAGAGAAATGGAGCTTTTACGAGCCTCGTGTGGGTCATAAAAGGCATAATCTTTATAACTAATTGAGATAACTTTATCCCAAAGCTATAAAACTAATGATCTCTTTTTGTGGCATTGTAAGCATTTATCTCCCTGTGGGAAAACATCACCAATTCTCAGAATTCTGGGTACAGCCGACTCATTCTACAGTGGCAAATAATATTTCAAATGGAAGGATGCTCCATTTATCAGAAGACAGAGCAGATGCCTTCTTGGGTGGAGGAGAAGTGCTGGGTATACTTGGTCCGGCATGCAGAGGCTGGGGGGTGCAAGGGGTGTCTGACTGAAGAATTGTCTGCACCAGGCTCCTAGGAGAACTCTGTGTGACAAGCACAGACTCAGAAGTCAATGATGGGAACACAGCATTTTCCTTACGTATTAGCGAATGCTGATAACACTTCTGATTCAGTGTCCTAGAATCGCTGCTGTAAAAGGCCAGTGATTTGTCACTGCTGAGAAGCTACAGGGCTGAGACACCATCAGAGAGACAGCACCCCATGCTTGAATATGGGGGTACAGCTCACTGAACAAACTAATGGCAATTTACGTACCTCACTTAAGGGGGCTAAAAGCAATCGCTTGAAATATAAAGGAGTTAATTATTTTACAGAAATCTTGTAGTAAATCATTTGCAATAAGAGTATCATTAGCTACCTATGGCATTTTCCTTAGAGTGTACATTACAGATTCATCTCAATAAAAGGATAATAAAAATCATATCACCATTTGTTGATATCACCATTTAGTACTCACAAGTCTTACATCCAAGGATGCTGTTGATAGAGAACAGATGCAGAAACATGGACTGAACTGGGATAAACACTTTGCTAAAAGGTTCACACAGCTAAGTGACAAACAAGGATTCAAGCCCCAGTAACCCAACGCCAAGCGCCTTGACTGTGACCACTATACTACACTGCCATGTTTTGACACTACATATAAGCAATAGGGATTCACAAGAGTGGGGGCAGACACCTAATTATGGGTATAAGTACTGTAGGCACTTAACAGTAGCTTATTTAGTAAAACCCAGTGAAGTAGGAACTAGTCCCATTTCACTCATGAAAAAACTGAGGTTCAGAGATTTTAGCCAATTTGCTAGTTGGTGGCAGAGTCAAAATCCCATCCAAACCCCAATCCATCTAGCTCCAAAGCCCATGGTTTGTCATTTACACTTTGCCTCAAACAACTCTTGGTTTCTAGAGAGTGGGCAAAATTATTACAGGTGTATGAGATAGAATAGGTTTCTGCTACAGTAGCTAAAGTGAAAGTCACTCAGTCGTGCCCGACTCTTTGCAACCCCATGGATTATTCACTCCATGGAATTCTCCAGGCCAGAATCCTGGAGTGGGCAGCCTATCCCTTCAGTCCCCTGCATTGCGGGTGTATTCCTTCCCAGCTGAGCCACCAGGGAAGTCTAAGAATCCTGGGGTGGGTAGCCTATCCCTTCTCCAAGGGATCTTCCCAACCCAGGAATCGAACCAGTGTCTCCTGCACTGCAGGCGGATTCTTTACCAGCTGAGCTACCTCAGTCCCCAAGTCACAGTTAATGAAAAAAAGCTTCCTTCTGTCCCACAAGTCCACCTCCAATAGCAGTGGGCATCTGGCAGCTTTGCCATCTCAATACAGAGCTCCATGCTCGCCGCCAACAGAGAAGGACAATGACAGGTCACCAAAGGGGCCTGATGCTGTCTCAACCTGAAGGTGACCCCTGTCACTCTTCCCGTGTTCCCCACGGCTCCACCTAAAAGCAGGGATTTGGGAACAGTCATCTCCCATGTAGCCAAAGGAGAAAATAACCAGAGGCGACCCTAGACCACAAGAGGGTCTCAAGCCTCTGTAACTGCACATCAGTAGTTCCCAAATGCGGTGGACAGGAGGATCTCCTGATGAAAATGCAACACTCCACAGGTTGATAGGAGTGTTGATCCACTCCAGGGTTGGGCTCCACTCCAAAGGTTGATCCAGTTAGGCCTGACTGGGCCCCAGGTAATTCAGGCGCAGGTGGTCAGCAGGCTGCCCTTCAGGAAGCCTTGCTCTGAATGGATGCCGAACACTCAGGGGTCTATAAACACGATCTTCGCAAACCAAGTGCCAGCTGGTGAGCTCTCCTGAGCACCAACCATGCAAGGCCCAAGTGAGAGAGCAGGGAAAGCAAAGAAGACAGAGATATGGATGTCTGTACAGAAGGCAGAACAAAGCTCAGGCTCTCCGAAAGCACGAGGAGCCTAGCAGTACATGGTCACTGACAGAAGGACCAGGGCCTAGGTGCCCGAGGGAACTGCCGCTCCCCTCCACAGTGGGCACATATCTGTCCATGGTGCTTTTCTGTTTCAAACTTCCCAGGGCTCCCCAGGGACATTCCACACAGGGGACCATCCAGGCTTCGTGCAGGGCACTGAGAAGTCCTTGTGCCAGGCTCATTTCCTGACCCTCCTACCACCCTCAACTCCCCAACCTCGAAACCCACACTTTGTGCTGAGGCCACACATGGTGACCTTAGTTAGTGTCAGTTACTCATTCATCTCCGACTCTTTGCAACCCATGGACTGTGGCCCACTAGGCTCCTCCGTCCATGGGATTCTCCAGGCAAGAATACTGGAGTAGGTTGCCATTCCCTTCTCCAGGGAATCTTCCCAACCCAGGGATCAAACCTGGGTCTCCACTGTAGGCTGATTCTTTACCGTCTGAGCCAATTCCACCCAAAACGTGCCTCCAGGCTTTGGCTCCAGGACTCTATCTGCAGGAATGTTCTCGGGCCAGGCTCTCTGCTCCTTCCACGCCCTGCTCAAGACTCAGGTGAGAGACGCCAGCTCTAAACAACCTTCCTTGGCACCTGTCTCTTCCTTGTCATTCCTCCCAGGGCTAATTAATTCCTCCTTCTAAGACTGAGCAGTCTGCTCCAAACACTGTAGCCCTCCCCCACCTCGAGTCTTAAACCAGATTCCTCGGGGTAATAAAGAAAGATCTATTAGCTACTGCCAATATTCCAAAAATCCACCTCACAGCCAGGGCCCTCGAGCAAGTCACCTGGATCAGCTAAAGCGCCAAGTTACCCTGTGTCTGTTTGGAATTACACAAACTGAAGTTTACTAATGAAAGAGAAAAAAATAACCACTATAACTGCAGGCACCTACAAGATGCCAAACATGCATCTACAGACTGGATAGATAATAAAAGGGAAATGTTTGGAGGCAAAACTTTCAAAACCAGTGATTGCAAAGTGACGGGGAGTGGGGGATGGGAATAACAAAAAACAGTGTGTCATGTGCTTGCTCTGCCAGGCTGCATGCTCCTTGGAGGCCCCCTGGTCTTCCTTACCCAACCATCCCTGCCATCTGCTCAGGCCTCCAGCATAGGAAGTGCTCAAGGAAGGAGGCTGAGTTGATCTGAGGTGAAGCAAACACCATTGCCTGGCATCCTGAGCACACCCCTAGCTTCTGGAGGGACATCCCAGACAAGGACCCTCCCGGAGCCACAGGGAGGGAGAGAAAGAGGATGGAAGGATGTGGGGAGGGAAAGAGGGGTTGAGGACCCCAGACTCACAAATGAAGTAGGCAGCTCATCTGCACCATCCCCCACCCACCCCGTCAGCATTTCAGGTCATCATCATATTTCCAGGGTCCTTTCTGCAGCGCTATAAATAAAGGTTTCTCCCATTTATCTGATGTACCAGAGGGGAACAGCCAACAACGGCAAGAGAAAGCAGTGCTAGTCCTTTAATGTTTTCACCAGCAACTTCCTCACCATGTCATGCTTTCTGGGCTCCAGAGACCTAAGGAAGACCCTTAAAATCTGTAACAAGCCCAACCCCTTCTCTTAGGAAAGGTGAACCACAGCTGGCCCCCTCCACCACTGAGATGTCAGAGAATCTGGTTTTAGTACTAGAGTGACATTAGTCCAGACCGTGCCTCTCTAAAGATAAGGGGCCAAATAAAGGGATGGCTTCTAAGAGGTGGTCATTTTAGTTCCAGTCCAGAAGCCTGGGACTGGACATAGTTCGTCTCAGCAGCTTTGGGAAGGGAAGACAACTGCCTGAAACCATGTTATACCTCCTGCTGGCTGAGTACATGCAGACAAGTTACTTAGCCTTTCTAAATTGGTCTCCTTATTTGTAAAGTCGGAAAAATTAAGAGGATCCCTTCAAGTAAAATGAGGCTTAAAGGAGAAATTACATGGAGTCCCTTGGGTGGACAGCGAGCCCTCAACAGGCCACTGCTGGCTGTTTTTTTCCCTGAAGCTGTACATCGAGGTAACTGAGAGCTGGAGCATTGAGATTTAGATCTCTGCACCCTTACCAGCTCTGTGGCAGTTCCTTAATCTGTGTTCCAGATCCTTCATCCATGATTAGAAATGTCAACACACCCACCTCATCAGGTGCGTATAATGGTTAAATAGAATATGTGATTGTCTTTATTAGTGCCTGACACATAGTAAGCCCTGAATCAATGGTAGTTATTGGAGTGGCTAAGGTGGAAAAGTGGAAGTAGTGTACCACTAGTAGTACACATACTGTGGGTTATAGGGCCATTGACTGGCCACCTTGTTTACACACTCCACCTGCTCAGCAACATCCAGTGCTGGCTTTAGCAGGTGCAGGAACACTCACAGTATCCCTGCTGGCATCTCAGGTGATGGCAGAACGGAGGAACCCTGTGGGTACTCCTTCTCTCTGCTTTTCCCACAGCCTTTGCCACGCCGTGCTAAGAAGCTTCAGTCATGTCTGACTCTTTGCAACCCTATGGACTGTAGCTCACCAGGCTCCTCTGTCCGTAGGATTCTCCAAACAAGAATACTGGAGTGGGTTGCCAGACCCTCCTCCAGGGGATCTTCGTGACCCAGGATTGAACCCACATCTCATGTCTCCTGCATGAGCAGGCAGGTTCTTTACCACTAGCGCCACCTGAGAAGCCCTCCCATAGTCCTTGAGGAAGAGCAAAGCCCACAAGTCTCAAAGTACTAAATTCAGCCTCAAAGCTGCACACCATACTTTGATGTTTCCTAAACACTGATTCCTCAAACCAGTTTATTTCCTGGTAAGTTATACTTTATATATCAGCCCTGATGGGCATTACTTGTTACTAATTTTCTCCTCGGTGATTGAGCTTCTCAGGCAGGATCGAGCATTTCTTGCATGCTCTCTGGAGAGTGGTCCATGAAAAGCATCCTCTTGGAATCCTAAGTCATCAAACCTCAGTGCTAAACCTGGTCTAGAGACAGAGAACCGGTTCCTTAAGAGAACAAGGGAAACCTTGTTTCCTAGGCTATCCCCACTACCCATGGATTCACAAATACATTGCATTAGCACTAACTTCACACCTCTAGGGGGTCTTCCCTGGTGGCTCAGCCGTATAAAGAATCCACCTCCCAATGTCAGGAGATGCAGGTTGGCAATCCACTCCAGTATTCTTGCCTGAGAAATCCCATGGACAGAGAAGCCTGGTGGGCTACAGTCCACAGGGTCACAAAAGAGTCAGACACAACTTTGGGCACCAGGAAGTGGGGTTCTAGTTTCATACAGAGCAAATCTGATTAGAGAACAGGTGCATCTACAGATGATGTTCCCCAGAGGCACAAGTCTGCAAAGAAATAAAGTATCCCCCAGCAAAAGATTATTCCCTTATCCTTAGAAATAAGGCAGATACATCAAGCAGGACCAAATAGTGTCATCTAAGTTGGACCCAACAGCAGAGAAATGGATTCGGCTTGTCCAGAGGGACTTTCTAAACCTACGAGGATGAAGCCCTCCTACTGAGACCACCATCTTCATGACTAGAGGTGGGTTCAAGCCACTGAAGCTTGCTATCAGATCAGCATCAGTGAAAGGAAGAATAAAACTCCCCCCATCCCCCAAAGCCAGCCTCTGTCATCTCGCCAGAAGCTTATCTAAGAAAACAAAGGGTCATCTGTATCTCGTGCTCCACACCAGTCCTTCCGGAAGTCGGAAGTCAGTATCTGCCTGATGATAACAGCATCTGAGCATCCAAGATTCCTACCCAGGGAGTTGAGCACAGATACGGAAGCTGGTCTTTGCAGGTAAAAGAGCCACAAGTTGGACACACACTGTTAATATTTCCAATTCAATACAAAACCAGGGAATCATCCAAAAATGCCATCAGCGCCCAAGATTTTGGGTGATAACAGATCCCCTCTGGGTGATAGCAGATCCCCCATTAGGTAATTAATACAAAGGGGAAGCTGGAGAAAAAAATATAAACTGCCTGGTTTTTACATAACATCTTTAGACGAAGCAAGAAGCACATAAAACGTAATTATCAAATTTCCAAATCCACTGCATGGACCATTCATTACGTATTTGTAAACACCACATAAATGTTTGGTGGAGGGGGGAGATATTTGAAGGAATGTTTGAAAATATACAAATATTTACATATCATTGGATCCCTTTTTTTTTTAAATTTGGCGATTGCCAGTGGCAAACAAAACTAGCAGCTGAAGAGCCTGCCTCATTTAATTTCAACATTACTCACACAAACATTCACCCAACAAATGGTAAATTTTGCTGTGCACAGAACACTGTTTTATCATTTCTATCACACAATACTTTAATGGGGCTCAGGCTAACTGCCAGTTGGAAGCTGTCTCCACCTGACCGCAAGGCAAGTACTAGTTTGAATGTATATTTCAAAGGTAGAAAAATATACTAAGAGGAGGGAAAAGTGTTTTCTGTTTTTTTCTGAAGTGCCTCAGGAACCACCCGAGTTCTTCTTCTTCCCACTGAATAACACTAGTGTTTAGTCAGAAGCTAGGGGAAGGGGGTTTCTGCATCTGGGGGAAGCTCACGGATTTTTTCTAGCAGTGTGAATGACACGCTGCTAGAAAAACACGCTGGATGAATTTAGTCCCTGGTAAAGAAAAACATGCCAGAAAGGGCATTTCTTTGCATGTGTATACCGTGGGTGAAGGAAACCGAAGTCATCTCACAGCCTCCCACCTGCCACCAAGGACTCCGGATTTGGGGCAGAAATTCAGAGAGAGGCCTCCTGTTTGGAATGGCTCAATGGGCTTTTTTTTTTTTTTTTTTTAAAGCAAATCCAGAAAGTTCATGCAACTTAAATATTTAAAATGTGTCTGAAAACAGCCCTGGGCAGAGGAGGAGAAAGAACCTGAACCCCTAACGGAGGGACAAGTGTAGACATGGGCGCCTGGGTGACTGGGAGATGACAGAAGGCTAGGAATGGGTCTGAGCGGATGTTCTGGGCTTGACTCTGAAGGGCAGAGACGCGACATCGCTGCTGCTTGGGCGCGGGGGAAGCTGAGGGGCAGCGGGTCCCCGGGGATAACAGTGGGGCTCAGACGTCTCTGAAAGAACCCATGCCAGATCCCTTTCCTCTTGCCAAACACCCGCCGCTCAGGGCCCCCGGGGCATCTCGCTGCTGCCCTAAGTGGACATGGACTCCGCATATGGAGCCCACATTCCGGGCTGCCGGCCCTCCGACTTCTCAGCCACCGCAGCAACAGTTTTCCGGCCGGAGAAGTACCCCAAATGCCTCCGGGGAAAATGCTCACCAGGACCCCCCAGCGCCAAAGCCAGGGGCGCGAAGAGAGATCCAGCCTGGCCCTGGGCACCGCGTGGATCCAGGAAGGATGCAGCCAGGAGCAGAGACTGCAAACGTCGAGCTCCGAAGATCACACACAGGGAGAAACTTCCTCAGGGCGCCAACGAGGGTGCGCGTCTGCGTCCCTGGGAGCATCCAGAATCCCCGGCAGGTGGTGCAGGGCCGGGGAAAGGTGCCGGCCAGAGGACCTGGCGCCATGAGGGTAACGGGAGCCGGCTCAGTCTCGCGCGCGGGGGTCCCTTCATGCGCAGAGTCCCAGCAAGGGGGCTAGAAGGGTCTCTCTAGGTCCCCTAGGACGCATCCCTGGGCGGGGAAGGGGCCCTCCAATCCAGGCCCCGGCGGGACGCAAACAAACTTGGGGTGCCCAGACGCTCGGTCCGTGGATCCCCGAGTCCTCGCGCCCCGACCCGCAGCGCGCCACTACTTACACGAAGACCCCGAAAAGCAGGGCTCGGACCCCGATCTCGATGGCCAGTTCTCGCATGGTGCGGCCGGAGCGGCTCCTGCGGTGGCGGCGGCGGCGGCTGGTGCTCTCGGTGGCTCCCGCAGCTCGGCCGGTGCCGGCTCACCAGACCCGGGGCGGCGAGGGAGGCGCGCTCCAGGCCGCGGGCGGGGGCGGGAGGCGGGTGCCGGGAGGGGCGGGCGGGCGGCGGGGAGGGCTCAGCCCAAGTCTCCCGCCGGAGGCTCCGGGGTTCGGGGACGCCGCGCCGACCTCCCTGGGCGCTCCCCGCCCCGCGGCCCCTGAGCCGAGCGGGAGGGCGCCTGGGGGACTCTCGGGTCCCCGGCGCCCGGCACCGCCTCCGCCCCCTGGGCCCGCCGCGCCTTGCGCTCGCGGGCGGGCGAGGGGAAGCCCGGGGAAGCCCGGCCGCCGCCGCCTCCCCTGCGCGCTCCCCGGCTCCCCCTCCAGTGGGCGGCCCCTGGGCTTGGCGCCCGGGCAGCGCGCTCGCTGAGTCTCTGCCTGCGGCCCCTCTGCGTCTCCTCGCTCGGCCTCAACTCTCGCTGCTCCCGGGGCTCTGGCTCCTTGGCACACGCACTCACGTGGGCAGGTAGTAGCGGAACGCTTTGAGGATTCTCTCGGGCTCCAGACAGCCCTGGCACCCACTGTTCGTGGCGGGCAGCGCTCCTTCCTATTTGTTCTCTGCCCTTCCTACATTTTTCTAACCTGGAATTGTTTCGTTCTTTCTTTTCCTAATAAGTTCCCCGAGATTACTCTCAAGCTTTGTTTTGCCTCCCAGAAGAGCCGGCCAGATTCCAGGGTCCTGGCACAGACTGAGGGCAAAGGGGAACCTGGCTCTTCGCCAAGCCACCAGCACCAGGCCAAAGGAAACCACCCTCACCCCCCACCCGGCGCAGCCCCCAAGCACCTCTGAAACGTGAAAGAGAGAGAGAGAGACTGGCACAGCCCCTACCTCAGCAGGTGGGCAGCGTCCCTCTTTGCTGACACAGCATCGTCATCAGCACCTGAGGCAGCAAGGGCTGCTGGGAAGACCAGGAGCCTCACCCAAAGGGTTCAGACTCAAAGGCCCAAGATCCTCACCGGTGACCCAAGGGTCAGGACCTCAAACCAGAGCCCAAGCAGGGGTTAGGTTTGCTTTCCCACCACCTTTCAGGATTATATGTTTCTCAGAATTTGAACCTCCTATTTTTATTAATTTAAAACAAATGGACATTCAAGATGCAAAACTCATATTAACCATAACCATCAGGTTGTCTCTGGGGAGCCCAGAACTCTCCTGGGTTTAGAGATCTAGGGAGATGGTAGTTTCTGGGAATGAGAAGCCAGAGTGCAGCCTCGGACAAGAGGGAGGGTAGGAAGAAGGAAGACCTTAGAAGGAGAGCTTAGGCATCAGCAGAGGGCAAACTGACTCTACCTCAGAAGAGACCCATGACAGATCCAAGATTCCAGAGCCAAGACATGTCAGGGACTAGGGAGAGAAAGGCAGAGAGACGAGGAACAGTCCAGGCTGTGTGGAAGGGACTCCATCCCAGAAGCCCCAGAGGCAGGCACTGCATCTAGTTAGCCTGTCACTGTATACATGATGTCTGGCACACTGTGCTTGGTAAGTATTTGGTGAATGAATGAATGAATGACTATGTATATCATGCATGTGGAGTGTCAGGTGTAGGTAGAGTAATGAGGACTTGGAGGAAGGAGGTGTGGGTCTGTTTTCTCTGTTCCCTGGGCCTTGCAACTACCCTGAACACAATGGATTGAGTAGAGGTATAGGAGAGTCCATATTCAACCCAGTGAACACTGCTGCTGCTGCTAAGTTGCTTCAGTCGTGTCCAACTCTGTGTGACCCCATAGACAGCAGCCCACCAGGCTCCCCCGTCCCTGGGATTCTCCAGGCAAGAACACTGGAGTGGGTTGCCATTTCCTTCTCCAATGCATGAAAGTGAAAAGTGAAAGTGAAGTTGCTCAGTCATATTCGACTCTTTGCAACCCCATGGACTGCAGCCTACCAGGCTCCTCCATCCATGGGATCTTCCAGGCAAGAGTACTGGAGTGGGGTGCCATTGCCTTCTCCTCAGTGAACACTAGGGACACAGATCCAAGACTGTCAGGTGGCCAGATTCCAGATTACTAACAAGAGCCCATGATATTAATACATCACTTACCTATGGGCATCAACTGAGCACAGCCTCTGCAAAGCTATGTGTTGGGTACGAGGACTCATAATCTAAATCTGCCCTCAAGCAGACAGACAGACAAGGAACCATGAAGAAACATTAAGGAACTTTGCAAAGCAGTACCAATCAGTCCCAAAGGAGTGCTTCTGAAAACTGGATCACTCTGAGATTGGAGGTTTGAGTCCTCCCTTTGGTCTGGGGTAGCCAGAGCACAAAGCCTTGTTGAGAAGAGTTGGTTCTTAAAAGGCCTAGGAAATTCCAAGTGAGGGCAAGAGCATAAATAGGTGAAGGGAGAAGAAGTAGAAGGGGTCTGGAGGGCAGAGTGGATCGAACTCTCTGGCAGTCAGAAGGGCAGACCAAGGTTAAGTTCATGGTCGAGACCTAATTTTGTTGGTGCTGCCCACCAGGGACTGTTACCAAGATCATTGATTTAGAATCGTTGTGCCACATGTTCCTGATCATTGCTTGCTTGTATTAGAGATGTCTAGAGAAGGAGTTTGAAAGGACATGTGACCACACTGCTGTCATCATTAAAAAGGGACTTTGAAACACACAGCTCTAAAGAGCTGCCCAGTTAACCCTCTCTTTTGATGCTTGAATTGATTTCTATGCTCTCCACTCAATGTGGCCATCCTGTTCAGATCAGAAATCCTGCTCCTGATAAAGAATTCACCCTTGAGGGAGTCTGTACCCTCTCCAGACAGCTCTGTCGAAATCTCTTCCCTATAGGGAATTACAACAACACACCATCCGGTAACATATAACAACGGATTAGTCCTATTCCACCTGTTCTCACCCTATGCCTGCTAGCTGCACCTAACTGATACCATCAGAACTTTTGTGGAGCAAGGAACAGATGGCTCAAGCCAAATTCATTTTAAAGAAGAAGAAGAATTGTAAAGTTCAGAAGAAGATCAGACTTCAGGCACAGCTGGATTCAGCATCCAACCAATGTCACTGGGACTTGATTCTTTCTTCCTCTCCACTCTATCTGCATTTGTATTGGCTTCAGTCTTGGGTTCCTGGTAACTCCAAGGTGATTGCAAGAATTCCAGCTTTCCATGCTCTCAGAATCAAATCTGATGGGAAAGACCTCTATCTTGAAGTCAGCAGCCCCAACAAAAGTGTCATTAAAGGTCACTGGCCCTGCCCAGCCCTGAACCAGTCACCATGGTCTGGGAATTATGATTGGATTGATTGTCTCAGGCCCAGGCCACATGTTTCATCCCTAAGCTGAGAATGGAAACTTCACCCACAGCTTCTGAGCTGACAATGGAAAAGTTGGGCCCACAAATGATGCTTTGGAGGAGGGAAAATGTTTCATGTAGAGCAAACAAACATGGACCTGGATACCCCCTTCCATGCCATAACCGTGCAGGTTGAAGAATGCTAGCATGCTTCCCTGAGTTCTTGTCCAGCCCCTCCATCTTTAAGCAGAAGAGTTACACACGGTAAGGCTGCCTTGCCTTTGTGTTGCCAGGCAGACTGGCAGAACTGCCTTTATACGAAGTGGTGATGTCACCCAGGGGCTCTTCTTCAGCTGCAGAGTCTCTTCCTTCTCCACTCCCTCTGGCAACTCTGTCATCTGCTCTAATCATCTCCTTTCTCGTTCACCAAAGCCAGCTGTCAAGGGAAAGCTCTAGCCTTCTTCATTACATGGTGGCTCAGATGGTAAAGAGTCTGCCTGCAATGCAGGAGATCCGGTTTCAATCACTGGGTTGGGAAGATCCCCTGGAGAAGAGAATGGCAACCCACTCCAGTATTCTTGCCTGGAGAATCTGGAGGAGTCTGATGGGCTAAAGTCCATGGGGCTGCAAAGAGTTGGACCCAAATGAATAACTCACACTTTCACTTTCTTCATTACATATCCTGGATCAGGATATTCCATGGGCTCACTCTCTCACACACACAGAACTGATTATTTAACGCGGGTCCCTCTTGAAGGGCAGTTCCCAGAAATGGCCTGAAGATGGCATCCTCTGTGTCCCAAATAGCACACAATGGGAGGCCACTCCCTTGTATGGAGGTGGCCGGCTCCAGCAACTGTCCAGCTGTGCATGAGTGTTCAGTCACTCAGTCCAACTCTTTGCAACCCCAGAGATTGTGTAGCCCACCAGGCTCCTCTGTCCATGAAATTTCCCAAGCAAGAACACTGTAGTGGGTTGCTGTTTCCTCCTCCAGGGGATCTTTCCAACTCAGGGATCGAACCCAAGTCTCCTGTGTATCCCGCATTGGCAGGAGAATTTTTTTTTTTTTTTTTTTTTACCACTGGCACTACCAGGGAAGTCTGGTCTAGCTGTGAACATGTGCCAAATAGTAGAGCCCTTCAAAGTGCCGTGATGCTACTGCAGCAATGAGTTGACAAGGGAGTGAAGTAAAGGTTAGGTAAAGCTGTCCAGCCAGGTACCCAGCTTGACAGCTTCAGCTGGGTCTTCAGAAGACCCCCATGGAACGTGATGAGTTCTCCCGTGAAGGAAGCATGGGTCAGAGGTTCTAGCAGTCTCAGAAACGTTCTATCATAAGAAATGAAATAAACATGCCAATTCCTTACCGAGATAAAGTGAGCACCATAACTGTAAAGTGTGAGACTGATCTTTGAAAAATCACTGCAGGACGCAAACTCTCAAATGAGTGCAGCTTCCTTTGGTGCCTCTGCGGCTGCACAACTTTTCAAAGTGCCACTTGGGGAAAAAGCTCTCATATTTCGTGCTGAGCTTATGGACATGCCGGGGAAATCACCCTTGGCCCTCCATAGTCATGCCTCTGTTGTTGGATTATTTTTTAAATCCCCAAATGGTGTCCAGTGTGGTGATCCCATATTGATCAGATTTGGGGCTATTTCTAAGAACCAACGCCACTTTCAGAAAACACATATCTGCAACAATTTCTTACCATTTCCAAAAGTTATACATTGTGTCTCAATGACTCCTACCTAGCTGCCCTAAGAGTGGGTCCTGGAAACAGGTAGCCAGCATAGCGATCCTTCCCTATAGAGACCCACACATCCACACCTTCCCTATAGAGACCCACACATCCACACTTTCCACTGTCGTTGCCTGGTGTGAACTTGCTGATGTGCAGAGATTGAAGAGGAATTTCAGAAGAGGTCATCAAGTTCAACTTGTTCCATAAATATCTTCCACAAGGGTCTCCATAAATATCTGTCTGCTTGAACACCTCCAGGGATGAGGAACTCATTCACTGCTCACTTCACCCCTGGAGAGATCTATTGTCCTTGATGTCTGAGTAGAAAGAGACTTGCCCGTAGCCTAAGGCATCCATGGGTCCAGCTGTGCTTTGAGGACCACACAATATATTTAATGCCTATTCTTCTACATTATGGCCCTTTAATTATCCCTCAACTGGAAACAGGAAACTGGAGATAGAGAGATGGAGATGAGAATGGAAGGAGGGAGGCAGAGAAAGAGAGAGGAAGAGAGAGTAGATCTTCTAGACAAGTTAAATCTTCTCAGATCTTGCACCTTCTGGTGGTAATATTTATTAGACCTCTGAGGATACAGAACTGCAGACCCAACACTGAAGTGCATTAAGCCAAATGCCACATAATAAAAGGGAATTTTTCTACTTCCTGGAACGAGATAAAGCACATTGAAAGTAACTTAACACCTTCCTGTCTTCAGAGCAGCTGTTAGGCCATCAAAGGAGAAAAACGTATGAATTGATGAAGTCTTCAGGAGAAAATGTTACTTCAGTTCTTAGAAAGCTTTATGTTAGAAACTTTCTTTTTTAGCAAGATTTTGTCTCTTGTTTTCAAATTCATCATGTGAAAAGTCTAACTATCACTACCTTTGCGTACGTGCCAGGTCACTTCCATTGTCTGACTCTTTTCGACCCTATGGACCCCTATGGAGCCCGCCAGGCTCCTCTATCCGTGGGATTTTCCAGGCAAGAATACTGGAGTGGGTTGCCATGCCCTCCTCCAGGGGATCTTCCCAACCTAGGGATCGAACCCACATCTCTTATGTCTCCTGCGTTGGTAGGCGGATTTTTTACCACTAGCACCACCTGGGAAGCCCTACCTTTACTTTGCCCAAAAAGAAATCTTTGTGTGGGAGCCACCAATAGGATTCTCACGAATATTCCTAATTAGAATCCTGGAATATATTAGTGCAAGGGAAAGGGAAAGTGAAAGTCACTCAGTCGTGTCCGACTCTTTGCAACCCCATGAACTATACAGTCTATGGAATTCTCCAGGCCAGAATACTGGAGTGGGTAACCTTTCCCTTCTCCAGGGGATCTTCCCAACCCAGAGATCGAACCCAGGTAGGTCTCCCACATTGCAGGCAGACTCTTTACCAGCTGAGCCACATGGGAAGCCTGCCAAGTTCAAGGGAAGGAAATTCAAAATTAAGAAGACTTGGTTCTTAGGGTGCAGCTATTTCTGCTCCTTCACTTGTGGGTGGTCCAGGGCCTTGCCAGGACCCCCACCCCCACCCCAGGGAGTCAGGGACACAGCCAGGAGCAGGACCCATGTCCCTTACTCACAATCCCGTGCTCTTGAAAGGCACTCAGCTGAGTCCTGGCTGACATCTGATTGTGATCGTGGTTTGTGTCTCCCTGATGGTTAATGATGCTGAGCATCTTTTCATGTGAGTTTTGGCCATTCTTTCATCTTTTCGTGTGAAGTATCTCCATGTATCTGTTGCCCATTTTTAAATTGGATTTTTGGTTTTTATTATTGATTTGAAGGAATTTTTAATATTTATCTGAACCCCAGTTCCTTCTTAGATGTACATATTATAAATATCTCCTACCTCTGCCTTAACTTTTTCTTTACAGTTCTTTTCAAAGAGCACACACTTTTAATTTTGATGAAATCCAATTTATCAATTTCCTCTTTTACACTTGCTCCTTTTGTGTGTGAAGAAATCTTTGCCTGTTCCATATCTGTGAATATTTCCCTTTGTGTTTTCCTCTAGAAGCTTTATAATAGCTTTTACGTGTAGATCTATGTTATGTCTCAAATTAATTTTTGCATGTGGTGTAAAGTAAGGGCTGAGGGACTCGCCTGGTGGTCCAGTGGTTAAGAATCTGCCTTACAATGCAGGGGACGTGAGTTCAATCCTTGGTTGAGGAACTAAGACCCCATGTGCCATGGAACAGCTAGAGAAGCCTGCTCATTGCAACAAAGACCCAATGTAGCCAAATTACAAAAATAAAATAAAATACAGTAGGGCTCTCAGCCAAATGAAAAATAAAATAAAGTAGGGGCTGAGATTCCTTTATTTGTAAGGATATTCGGTTACTCCAGCATTGCTTGTAAAGAATACAATCTTTTTCAGCTGAATTGCCTTGAAGCCTTTGCAAAAGCTGACCATTGTATGGGTTTCCTCAATTCTTTTCATTTTCTCCACCCGTCTCTTCGGGGTCCAGCTCTGTGCTAGCCAATATCAAGGGACTTGTACCAATGTTCATTACAGCTTTATGCATGATAACCGAATAGTAGAAACAACCCAAATATTTATTAACATAAACACAGATAATGGATAAATGGTGGCATATTAATACAATGAAATACTATGTGTGTGTGTTAAGTCGCTTCAATCATGTCCAACTCTTTGTGACCCTGTGGGCTGTAGCCCCCCAGGCTCCCCTGTCTGTGGAATTCTCCAGGCAAGAATACTGAAGTGGGTTGCCATGTCCTCCTCCAGCGAATCTTCCCAACCCAAGGATCGAACCCACATCTCATGTCTCCTGCATTGGCAGGCAGGTTCTTTACCTCTAGCACCACCTGGAAAGCCCAAAATGAAATACTATTTAGTGATAAGAGGGAATGAGCTACTGATACTTGCAAACACAAGAATAAACCTGAAAAGCATATTTTGAGCAAAAGAGACCAGACATAAAAGAGAGCATATCATAGGATTCTATTTATATGAGCTTCTAGAACAGGCAAACTGGGCTGTGGCAATAGAGAGCAAAAGGGCAGAGCTGAGAAGGTGACCCAGTGGAATTTCCTGAGGCGTTAGAAATACTCTATGCTTAGTTGAGGTGCTGGTCACATGGGTACATGCGGGCTTGATCCCTGGGTGGGGAAGATCCCCTAGAGGAGGGCATGGCAACCCACTCCAGTACTCTCTTTGCCTAGAGAATCCCATGGACAGAGGAGCCTGGTGGGCTACAGCCCATAGGGTCGCAAAGAGTTGGACACTAGTGAAGTGACTTAGCGTGCACGTACTTATCCAGTTCTATATTTTATATCTGTGTATTTAATGGTGTACAGGTTATATCTTCACTTTTTTTAAAAGAGGAAGAACCAGGGGAAGAATTAGGTCACAGGATGTGGGGGAATTCCCAGTGGGGCACCTCCAAGCAAACAATGCCAACTGCTCTGTTCATTCAAGTATTGTGAGTGCCACGGGGTCAGACACACTCGGCAAAACCGCCGTGCTTGTGCTTGTCTTTCAGAGACTCAAACAGAAAGGTCTCTTCTGGGGAATCTGGAAGCTGCCCAAAGGCTCCTTGTGAGGAGGCTCTCAGATAACAGCGAAGGTTGTTTTCCTGGCCTCTGACCTGACCAGCGAACTCAATACTCCAGCCCGTTCTTCCAGGTCAACTCTTCATTTGTTTTCAAAATTTTAGCCTTCATTAGCCAAAAATTTTCTTCCTGGGATCTTCTCACGCTGGTCACCTCCGTACCTTCACTCGGCTCCCCACCTGCATTCTTGTCCATCAGGAAACCAGGCTGCCTGGTCGGTGCTTTCTCTTCAACACCACCTCTTTCCTTATGTGTGCATGCTACTCCTGGCATGCTCAGTCATGTCTGACTCTTCGTGACCCCATGGACTGTAGCCCACCAGGCTCCTCTGTCCATGGGGATTCTCCAGGCAAGAATACTGGAGTGGGTTGCCATTTCCTCCTCCAGGGGATCTTCCTCACCCAAGGATGGAACCCGCGTCTCCTGACTCCTGTGTCTTCTGCATTGCAGGTGTATCCGTTATCATTTGAGCCATTGAGCAGTGCTGCAAAAATATCTACCAATGAGAAGCAAAATGTTCTCCTTAATGAACAGATTCTTCCAGGTCCTAACTGCTGTCCTGGGAATGAAGTTGGCTGCAGGGCTGGGCTGGAGAGCACATGCCTTCACTGGATAACTGAGTTATCCCCCCAAAACTGTGACCCTGGCTAAAGGCTATTAGTTCATCATTACAGCTTCATTTGTGTAGCCAGGAAATCTTTCCTCTTCAAAGATCCCCTTTTAAAGTAGACATTCTCCCAAGCAATTAACAACGATATCTTCTTTATCACATGTCAACTTGATGGTTACAACACTATTCCCATGCATCACTTCCTTGATCCTCACCACAAGATCATGTGGAAGAGGTATTATTATTGTTAATGTTATGATCTCCACCCCTTTTTCGGAAGAGAGAGCTCATGGTTATGTGTTCACCCAGACCACCTAGATGGTCTAGGGCAGAGCAGAACTAAGGGGTGAATCTTCCAGTAATAGGCTCCATGTCCTTTCCAGGGTGCCAAGGCTCCTGGTCCTCAGTACCCAAGTGAGGATTGATGGGCTGCTGGGAGAACAGAAAGAGAACACAAGACCAGTGCCTGGGGAAGGCAGGAAGACTGCATGTGGCAGGATGCTGGGGAGTGAGCAGAGGGGTGATAGGAAGGAAGGGGTGACCAGGCCCACCTTCATCTGCTCCATTGTTTGGCATACCCATCCCCACGCATGCATGCTCAGCTGCTCAGTTGTGTCTGACTCTTTGCAACACCACTGACTGTAGTCTGCCAGGCTTCTCTGTCCATGGGATTTCCCAGGCAAGAATACTGCAGTGGTTTGCCATTTCCTCCTCCAGGGGATCTTCCTGACCCAGGAATCAGACTCACGTCTCCTGCACCTTCTGTACTGGCAGGCAGATTCTTTATCACTGAACCACCTAGAAAGCCCATATCCATCCCCAGAGAACCTTAAATACCCCAGGAATTCAGAACATGCACATAGATGAAACCACTTCACTGAATCTTCCAGGCTAACAGGAAAATAAATTATGGTTTCTCTACTAGCAATTGATAGAAAACCTAACTCAAATTGACCTGGACAATGATCAGAGGGGAACTCTGGGCTCAGGAACAGCTTGATCCAGATTCAAAACAGTGTCATGAAGACTCAGTATCTTTTGCACATCACTCAATATAACTTCACTGTGGTCTTCATACTCAGCTCTACTCTCTCCTTGCTAGGCAGCTCCATCTTACAGCCTCTTAGGTTCAAGTTCAACAGAGAAAAAAAAGTGTGTGTGTGTGTTTCTTTGTTTTCCAATAGCTCTTGCAAAAGTCCTGAGATTTGCTCTGATTAGACCAGTTTGAGTCATGACAATGGACCCATTGTGGTGGGGAACTATGCTAACTGGGATAATTCTGGGTCATAAACCCATCCCTTTAACCCAAGAGGATCAAGAGTAGAAAAGGGACAGAACCTTGAGCTAACGTTGGTTACTGTTAACAAGTAAGGTGAATGGATATGGAGAAAGCAAATTTCAAATTCTCACCACACAACAAGATCCCCACCACACAGATCTCACTAGAAGGCAATCACCAACAGAACAGGGTTGTTTCCATGTTCAGTGCTATGGCCCCTAGAAAAATACCTGGCACAGAGTACAATGGGTACTCAGTAAATAGTGATATTTATCATACAAATAAATAAATGAGTGAAACTCTAGCTGCTAATATGGTATCACATGGTTTGTTTTGCTTATCCCTTTCTTGGCCCAAACTAAACTTTCAGGAAAAAACTGGGTGCACAGCCACCTCCAACAGTTATGCCTTTTCGTGTTACATTCATCCATCTGAAAGTCATTTGCCGCTTGAGCTTAAATCAGACAACACATGCCATCTTCCACCATGGTACAAGTGACACTGATGTATTAACTTGTATTAAGACTGCACCTTGGAGCCTACCTTCTAAAGAAATCTTTCCACCCTTTGTTCTTCCTCAAAGAGACTCAGGAGAATCTATTGCAAGGGGACAATGTGTTTATAGCAGCAATGGACAGATATACACTCATAGTGGCACAACAGCCCCACACAGCACTGCCAGTGAAACAGCATAGGCTTCTGAATTTCCACAAGCCATTGCTCTGTAGCTGTAGTCTTTGCAGTCAAGGAACTGGAATAAAGGTTGTGTTATCTGAATTGCTACTCACCAACTTCTCTAAATGTTACTCTCTGTCTGGGGCTTCCGTGGTGGCTCAGCTGTAAAGAATCCGCCTGCCAATGCAGGAGGCGCAGGTTTGATCCCTGGATAGAGAAGATCCCATCGAGAAAGAAAATGGCAACCCACTCCAGTATTCTTGCCTGGGAAACCCCACGGATAGAGGAGCCTGGCAGGCTACAGCCCATGGGATCACAAGTCGGACACAGCTTAGCCACTAAACAACAACAATGGAGTTCTCTAATCATAATGTATCTATAACACCGGGACTTCAAGAATAAAGAAAAAACCATACTGTTTGTAAAGTCTGGAATTTATTTTATTTTTCTGAGAAGAGTGCCCATAATTTTTATCTGTTCCTCAGAAAGCTTCATAGGAAAAAAAAACAGTCAAGAACATCTGCTTTAGTGGTTATAAGATCAAATCACCTGTGAGTCTAATAAGGTTTAATCAGCAGCAACAGCAGCCTTGTGCCCCAGAGGCATTAAACAGCTTTTTTTTTTTTTAATGATTCCAGTTGAATAACAAAGATTCCCTCCCATAGTCAGACTTGAAATCAGGTCTATCTGAGCATCTAACCTAAGTCAACCAAAACACCCAACCTATATTTGAATAAACTGAGGGCCCCTGATCATGAGGAAAGAGGAGTGAAGTGGCCTGGAGTGGAGTTGCGGGTCCACGCAGAAAGTGATGGAAGTGTTAGTTGCTCAGTCTCCAACTCTTTGTGACCCCATAGACTGTCCATGGGATTTCCTCCTCTGTCCATGGGATTTCCCAGGCAAGAATACTAGAGTGTGTTGCCAGTTCCTTCCCCAGGGGATCTTCCCATCCCAGGGATGGAACTCAGGTCTCCTGGATTGCAGGCAGATTCTTTACCATCTGAGTCATCAGGGAAGCCCAAGGTGGGTCCACCCAGGTGTCCCTAAAGGCTGACATTTCAAAACCATCCACAATGAAGGTTCTCTTCCCAAAAGGAAGACCCACCTTCTCAGAACAACTGTCCTTGGGGCTTTGTCCTGTATCATCCACACTTTCTTCCCTAACCTTCTCCATTAAGACCTTAGAGGCATTTAAACAAGATTCCCAAGACTGGGTCAGCACAAGGATGACCAGTCCAGACAAACCAAAGGACTGGCATTTGATGACCAGTTACTAATGACCACTTTTGGGAAATCTCTTGACTCGGAAATAGTGGAGGCCCATTGTTTTTCTTGTTGTTCAGTCGCCCAGTTGGGTCCAATTCTTCGCAACCCAATGGACTACAGCACGCCATGCTGTTTTTCCATCCAGCATCAATTTATCCTGGACAACTAACGAACAGTCCCTCATTTTCTTCTGGGAACAACTGTGGTGTAAAAACCTAAAGCTAAGATCCAGTAGTATGTGTTGTGTGGACATCTGGTGAAACCAGGAGGGGCTCAAATGGCCTCGTTTCTAATCTCCCTCCCTGCTCTGCTGTTGTGCATAGGCATCCTAGGCAATGCTCTCCTTGTCACATGGGAACCAGGCACAGTTTCTGCTTATCCCAAAGGCCAGGTTTCTGGCCTGCAAAATTATTCCAACAGGCCGATCACATCTTCCCGTGGAAACCAGGGTTCACCCCTCTTGCCCATGCTATTCCTGAGTGCAACCCTCACATGGCCCCATGTGCCATGCTGTGCCCTCCTTCCTGGGACTGGGACTGCATGTGACTACTGTCTTATCTGTCCAGTGTCATAGGTCATGTGTCCTATGTTGGCCATCCTTATAACCCCAGGTCAGGAAACCCTCCCTGGCCAAAGAGGGAAACAGGAGGTGATTAAGACAATCACCACACTCATACCTTGTGTTCCCAAGCTAACCTCACCCTAGCCTCAAAGATGTGACTTTGACTCAGACCTGGCCAATCAGAGAACACATTCTCCCAGCCACAGTGATTGGTCAGGGCTGGACACGTGACTGGGTTAGAACCAATGAGATTTGATGCAACATCTCATCCTAGTGCTGAGAAAGGTACTTTTCTTCTTTCATCTTAGACCTTGGAGGAGATGGGACTGGAGCTGGTACGTTTTCACCACACAGATACTGAGAATTAAGCTACCATGGAAGAGAGAAGGGATAAGGTTTAGAGAGCTCAGGCCCCATTGACATTGTAAGGGGCCCTGGGGGAAGTTATGCCTAAAGCTACTAAGACTTTCGAGTTATCTAAGTCACAGCATTCTTGGTTTTGGTTAAGACAGTTTGCTTGGGTTTTATTTTATTTTTTTTTGTCATGGAGATGTTTGCCAAATATCTACCATGTGCCATGCACTGCTAAGAGATATGTGTGGGACACAGAGGTATAGGGCCCACAGAGGTTTAGTGAGCGAGATCAACATCCACAAAGCACAGAGCTAATGAGTAAGGACTGCATTCGATGGCACTGATGCAGGCAGGGATCGTTGAGAGTGACTATTCTGTCCATCTATCAGTTGTAGAATAAAATTCCATTCCAGAATGACTCCCTCTCTCATAGCCTCTAGTGATCCATGTGCATGACCAGGAACCGTCAGCAGCAGACAGGAGGAGAAAGTGATGTCACCAGAACAAAGCTGGCTCCTTCCCACTTTACCTGAAGCTCATCTCCTTATTCAATTTACAGGTCTGTTTTATAACTTTCCAGGACACAAGATGTTCTGACACCTGAATAATAAGTGATATTCACAAGATGTTTTCCCCTTCTCCTTGCCAAGGGTGCTAATGAGAATAGGTGCCATACATGCCCTCTTCCCAGCCTTTGTCCAGGTAGTAAGGTGATGGTCCTCCCTCTCTTTCAAGTTCATCATCAGTAGAGCTAGACAACCACAATGCCCTCAACCTACACAGAGAGAAAGCAAAATAGAGATGCCAACAGCCCAGAAGAGTTCCTTCAGTTTCGTCCTGGTGAGTTGAAACAGAAAGTTAATGCTAGGCCAGAGGCTCAGTGGTCTCACCAGGCAGGACAGCCAGACAGCTGTAATCACTAAGAGCATCTCCAGAGCAGGGGACCCTGGATAGGGGGATGGGCAGATGAGGGGTTCAGCCATTCACTAAGAGAAACAGCCCACAGGGGATGGGCCTGCACTAGCAATTACCACACTGAGGTTTTTTATTACAAACACAGTTCCAAAGATCTACTGGTAATAGATAAAAATTTAGAGAAGTTGGATCTCTATGGGTGACAGGTGCTATATATGCTACCCATTGACTGACTTGTTGTAAAAGTAGGGAACATGCCTGTACATGATTCTTCACCAATTTTTACTGAGTCCTATCAACACTGTGAAGATAAAAAGATACCTTCTTCCAAGAGGAAGTGAAGTGAAGTGAAAGTCACTCAGTTGTGTCCGACTCTTTAAGACCCCACGGACCACACAGTCCGTGGAATTCTCCAGGCCAGAATACTGGAGTGGGTAGCCTTTCCCTTCTCCAAGGGATCTTCCCAACCCAGGGATCAAATCCAGGTCTCCCTCATTGCAGGTAAAAGTCCTTTATTTTCAGGCCTGCTTTATCCACGCCATTAGGAATAGCTAACACATTTGGGGAATGAATGAGGCACAGCTTGTACACTGCAGTTAAGCCATCAGAGAATCCTTTGGAGTCAGAAGATAGATTTGAACCCCAGCTCTGCCTCTCTTTCACTGTGTGATCTTGAGCAAATGACTTAACCTCTCTGTGCTTCTTTCCCTATAAAAAGGTAATTATATCTGCCTCACAGAGCATTTGCGGTGCCCAGGGAGATGAAGCATGTGAGTGCTGCATACCACGCACAGGACATGGTCAGTGCTGGGAAAACAAAGCTGCAGGTACTGCAGACTGGAAGACAGAGGGGCCAGGAGTTGTGCAGGCTAAACACCAGAATACGGTGGTTTTGAACCTGGCTCTGCTTCAAGGCGCTGTAGTCAAATGGGTGCTGTTTTAAAATATATTTTAAGCACCTTAAAAACTGTAATAAAAAAAGAACACACACCTACTAAATCTTAACATACCCAAGATTGCTAGAGTGTGAACTGGTGCAGCCGCATAAACTCATTTTTGTGTGAACTTTGGGAAAGAACGCGTCTTCCATCCCTGTGTTGGCCTGATCTTCATAGGAAGGTGGCACCAATTAGGCACCAATGCACTCTGGTGGGTGGTTTTAAAAAATCCAGCTTCTGCACATTTCTTCGGCTCTAATGCACAAATGAGGACACCACTGCCTGCCCAGGGCCTGCCCTTGTCACTTCAAAGCAGTCAGCAGTGCCACCACAGGTGAACGTAGGGGCATTCACACCACGCACCCGATGCAGCCGTCTCATCAAGGTAACCCTGTATGCTGGGCCAGGAGAGGTATTGCTTTTCTCAAAGGATCCTGCTGCTTCTTGCTTGATCTCCAGAATGGAAAATGGTTTAAATCTGGGGTGCTTCTCAGGTGAAATCTGAAACTGGCTCCCACACACAGAGGGCCAGGAGAGATGGACGGAGAGGCAGACCTCTCCAGGTGGGCTGTTGTTGTTTATTCCTAAGTTGTGTCTGACTCTTCATGACCCCATGGACTACAGCCCACCAGGCTCCTCTGTCCATGGGATTTCCCAGCAAGAAGACTGGAGTGGGCTGCCATTTCCTGCTCCAGGGGATCTTCCCAATCCAGGGATCAAGCTCACGTCTCCTGCTTCGCAGGCAAGTTCTTTACCACTAAGCCCCCAGGGAAGCCAGATGGGTAGGTGGCAGGTTTAATAAGCACATGAACTTACGAGGCTTGCCTTGGGTGGTCAGTTCAGTTCAGTCATTCAGTCGTGTCCGAATCTGTGACCCTATGGGCTGCAGCACGCCAGGCTTCCCTGTCCATCACCAACTTCAGGAGCTTGCTCAAACTCATGTCCATCGAGTTGGTGATGCCATCCAACCATCTCATCCTCTGTCGTCCCCTTCTCCCGCCTTCAGTCTTTCCCAGCATCAGGGTCTTTTCCAGTGAGTCAGTTCTTTGCATCAGGTGGCCAAAGAATTGGAGTTTCAGCTTCAGCATCAGTCCTTCCAATGAATATTCAGGACTGATTTCCTTTAGGATGGACTGGATGGATCTCCTTGCAGTCCAAGGGACTCTCAAGAGTCTTCTCCAACACCACACAAGATGAGTTTATCTCTACACCCACTCACCAGAGTCTTAAAAGTTTGTGCAGAGGCCTTAACAGGGTTCAGTCACGTATACTGTCCAGATGGTCTCAACAATGCATGACTCTCAAGTCTATGACCTTGAAAACAGCTCCCATTGTGAGAACGGTGGGCAGAAGACAGAGTCCAAAGACAGGGCAGGGGTGAGGAGCCCAATTCCAATCGAAGTCAACAAGCATCACTTCCTCTCGATGACCCCTCCCCCATTAAGTGCTTGTTAGACCTTGTTGATGATTAGACCTTGTCAATCTGAAAGTAATCATTACCCATTTCTCATGCTTTCGGGAGTTTAACTGAAGAACGCATACTGTAACTGCAAGGTGAGATCTTAAAAGCCCATTGATAATGCTACTACCATGTGTAAAACAGATAGCAAGAAGCTGCTGTAGGGAGCTCAGCTCGGTGCTCTGTGATGACCTAGAGGGGTGGGGTGGGAAAAGCAGTAGAGAGGCTCAAGAGGGAGGGGAGATATGTCTACATATGACTGATCTTGATGCTGTACTGCAGAAACTAACACACTGTAAAGCAATTACATTCCAATCTTTGAGGTCCAAAAAATAAAATAAAATGCCAAACCTAGAAGAAAAAAAAATTGTTAGATTTGTAACTGTGTGCCTGTGTGTAAAGGGCTTCCCAGGTGGCTCAGTGGTAAAGAACCTGCCTGCCACTGCAGGGAACACGGGTTCGATCTCTGGGTCAGGAAGATCCTGTGAAGAAGGAAATGGCAACCTACTCCAGTATTCTTGCCTGAGAAATCCCACAGACAGAGGAGCCTGGCGGGCTACAGTCCATGGGGTTGCAAGAGAGTCAGACACAACTCAGCAACAAAACAACAAACCCCTGTGTGAAAAGAGTCTTTTTCTCTCCCATGCAAACCAAACAGACCAAAGTAAATGGGGTAACAACGCTTAGTCCCGGCTCCTCTAGAGTCTGGCCCTGAGACAAGGGTCCAAGTGCTTGCAGCTTATTTAGGAACTGATCCCTCTGCCTGCCCCCAGCAAGAAGCCCTGCAGGAAGGTGAGAAAATGAGACTGGGAAGGGATCAAGCAGGTGACCACTATGGTCTGCCAAAACTCAGTTCCGCCAGGGAACTCGAGCAGGGAGCATCTCAGGGTCACCCCACCCTCACCCCCACCTCAGAGCCAGGGTTCTTATCCACCAATTATTGTCAGTCTTGGGGAGCTGAAGGGCACTTCTGGGCATTTTCTTCCTCCTCTGAGCTCCGGCCAAGCACATGACAATGACCAGAGAAAGCCCCCAGCCAAAAGTTGCAGGTGTTTGCAGCTGGAAGCCAGGATGCCTCTTACAGAAGAGGTGGTGAATACTGAGGGGTGTAGGTGAGGTGTGAACAGTATTGGATACCCCCTCCTCTTTCCACCAACTTTGATAACAGCTCAGGGTGCCGGGAACCTTACCTATGACACCTTGTGTGATCCTCACACCCACCCCATGAAAAAGATACCATTCCTGTGCCCATTTTAAAGATGAGTAAACTGAGACTTAGAGAGATTAAAGAACTAGCTCGTGATGCCATCAGTCAATACAATCAACTACAGCACTCGAACCTGGAGCTATCTGACTCAAACTCTTTGCCCCTTATCATGCCACCGAGTTTCAGCCTCATTCATTCTCATGTATGATGTTAACTAGTTGGTTACTCTGATTTCTATTCCATAGCAGACTAGAAACAGAAGATGTCAGGCAGACACATGGCTGCTGCATGCCAGCACTCAGGGATGATGGATCAATCTTGCTGTAGAACAGCTCAGCCCAATGACGAACACCCACCACAAATAATCATTTAAAGCTTAAATGATGTTCAGTACCTCCCAGACAGAACCTCAGGATGCTATGAGGTTTCTGAAGGACTTCCAATAAGAATCACAAGCTACGTCTAGGTTTGTGCTTCAGAAGAGTCTATCTCAATGATCTGATTATCCATGCCCTGGCAGAGCTGAGTTCCCCATTGCAGAATTTTTAAGCCAATGTGATGAGTCCAGAGCAGAGAGAGGGAAAGGGCTGAAGGGCCAAGGGGATCATTTTGGGAGGAAGGCAGTTCGGCCTTGTGGGTAGTTGGGATTAGCAAGGCCACACTCAGGAGGAGGAGGCCTGCAAGGGTGGGTGCAGCAGCAGCTCAGCTGATAGCTCATGACACCCCTGCGGGAACAGGACCGGAACCGGAGAGGCTGCAAGACTAAATTAAGGGGGAGCCGCATGAAGAGAAAGCACCTCCTTTTATCTTCAAAGCTCTTTGCAAAAACTGAATCTGAAAACAGTCTGACCTCCTAGGAAGCACTACACGGGAGGGCTTCTGCCAGCCAGTTTTAAAGGAGAAGTGAGATGGAGGCGGCCTGATGGGGCCAGAACCAAGGAAGAGGCCAGAACCAAGAAAGAAGCATCCTTTAAAGCAGTGCTCTGGTCTGACCACCCACCACTGCTCCCAAGAGGGCTACAACTTTGAAAATCTCCTTCAAAGGGAATAGGCTGCAGACCATTCGCTTCAGTCACAGCCTTGGAAATAGACATCTGTTTTGGAAACACACACGACAACTCTCACCTAACTGTTAGCTCCTTGTCCATTAGGGAGGGGGCGGTTCCTACAAGCTGCTGCCTCTGTGGTTCTGGTCATGCTGCCTAGTGACTCTTAAATCCACATTATAAACCTGTCAGACAATTAATAGCAGCACCTGCCTCTCGGGCTTCCCTGGTGGCTCAGATGGTAAAGAATCTGCTGGCAATGCAGAAGACCCAGGTTTGATCTCTGGGTTGGGAAGGTCCCTTAAAGAAGGGGATGGCTACTCACTCCAGTAGTCTTGCCTGGAGAATCCCATGGACAGAGGAGCCTGGGGGGCTACAGTCTATGGGGCTGCAAAGAGTCAGACATGACTGAATGACTAACACATACACACACACACACATAAACCTGCCTCTCACCGGACATCAAATGAAATTCACCAGGAGTTCTCTCCTGCTCTGCCCTGGTTTAACCAACTCTGCAATGACACACTGGAAACAATATAAATGCAACACACAGACCGGGAGCAATGGTTAACACAAAAGTTTGAAGCTTACAAGGTTCTCATCTTCCATCCCACCATCATCATTATTTTCTGTGATTTCAAATCATCTGGTGGAATTTCTCAGTTGCATTCAATTAAAAAAAACTCTGCCCAAAAGATTTATGAAGCATGTCCTTGTGGGAGAAAATGTGAGAACTTCTAAACTGATGGACTGCAAGAGTAAACTCAGCCTCCAGAGGATTTACGAAGCGCTTGGCCAGTGATTCCAGGGTTTCAGCCATTCACTCAGTGCATCTCAAGCTGAGTGTCACTCAAGCAGCAGGGGCCACGCCAGTTATGGAGTATCAGACCAGACTCAGCAGGGGAAGGTAAGAAAGGGTCATTGCTTTTTATTATTAAAATCCCCTGCTGGAGGACTTGTACGCCGATGTTTTTAGCAGCATTATTCACAACAGCCAAAAGATGGAAGAAATCCAAGGGTCCACAGATAGAGGAATGGATAAACAAAGTATGATTAAACATAAAATGGAATTTTATTCAGCCTTTGGAAGAAGGAAATGCTGACAGCTGCTACAACATGGATGAATCTTGAGGATATTATCCAAAGTGGAATAAGCCAACACAAGAAAATAAGCATTATATGATTCCACTTATAATAAGAGGGACCTGGAGGAGTCAAATTCATGGAGATGTTACCGAGTCCAGGCTCATTCTGCTTGCCACACTCTAGGCCAATGAATCCAAGAGGAGGTGTTGAGGCAAGGAATATGACTTTATTTGGAAAGCCAGCTGACTGAGAAGATGGCAGACTAGTGTCTCAAAATAATCATCTTGTCGAGGTTTGGATGCCAGGTTCTTTTATGGATCAGAGATGGGGGGAGGTGAGAACCAGTAAGAAGGACATTTAATCTTGCTAGTATCTCCTAGAATCCTCCCCAGGGGGTTGTGTTAATTTCTTTTTTCCTGCAATCTACAGGTGGACAGGCTTATGAACAAAGGCACTTTAGTTTAAGGGTCAGGGAGTGCTTAGTTGCTCAGTTGTGTCCGATTCTTTGCGACCTCATGGACTGTAGCCCCCGCCAGGCTCCTCTGTCTATGGGGATGCTCCAGGCAAGAATACTGGAGTGGGTTGCCATGCCCTCCTCCAGGGGTCTTCCCAACCCAGGGATTGAATCCAGGTCTCCCGTATTGCAGGTGGATTCTTTACCATCTGAGCCAACATGGAAGGGTCAGGGAGAAGGGGCAGGATTCTCTGAGGCAGGATATTATGTGTGATTATAATGACAAAAGTGGCAGAAAGCAAGTCAAAGAAACAGTTTCACCATGGAGTCAGAACTGACTTCTCCCTGCAACAGAGAAGACGGTAGCACGGTCTGGGGGTGGGGAGGAGAATGGAATGTTAGGATTCAATGGGCATGGGGTTTCACTTTGGGAGGATGAAAACTTTCCACAGGTGGTTGGTGGTGATGGTTATTAAACAATGAGAGCACACTGAATGCCACAAAACTGTACACTTAAAAGTGGTAAATTTTATGTTATTTCTCTTTTACCACAATGATAAACAAAGAGTCCCCTGCTGGAAGAATTTCCCATTGTGCTGTTTTTCCACCAACCAAAGAACCATGCACAGCAATGATGCACACCATCCCACAAAACTCAGACTGTTTACCATTTTGTTCTCATTGCCATTCTCATCCGCATTTTCTCTTCATCTTTTCTGTGCCTGACGAGGTGTTCTTTTTTAGAAACTGACTTTTTCTAAGTTGGAAGCACCACGGAGTACACTTTTTACTGGATATAACAAACAAAAAACAGAAGGAAAAAAAAAAACAACACTGGGTTATAGTATCCTAACACTAACATTCCAGGCTTCCTATTTCAAAAGTTTGTCACAGAGACTCACATTGGGTTACACTTTTTAATACAGCATGGTAAAAGCTCTGATTTCTTTTTGGCTTAAGATTTTAGGCATATATAACTTTCTGCTTAATGACCTCAGAGCAAGTTATCTAATTTTTCATAATATGCAAGGAATGAAGAGGTCAAATGGAGAAAATGACTTAATGTTTTCGAAGCTCTCTGCACTTCATAAATTCATCCTTTAATGCCATCATGCATATCTATCTGGCAGCATTTTTTTCACTTTCTTCCTTTCAAAAGGGACTTGGTGCCAGCAAAAAAAAAAAAAAAAAATTACACAGAAAATTCTAAAACAATAAAGACAAATTACGTCCCCCTTTAAAAAGACAGAAGTAGAATTTCCAAAAGTGGGTTCCATGAACTGCCTGTATTAGAATCGCAAATGTGCTGATTAAAGATGTAGGTGCCCCACTGAGTCAGAATCTCTGGGGTGCTGGCCCTGAATCCACTTTTTAGAATATTTCACAAGGTCCCTGGTAACTGAGGGAAGGCTGGACTGAGGCAAGATGGTGGACAAGACACAACTGGATTTGCTCAGCAGGGCTGCACGTCAACAGGCTGGCTAGGGAGAGCAGACACGTGAGCCCAGGGCCTCACCTCCTTGAGGCCCAACCCAGGTGCCTCTCCTATTTGCCTCGTGGCCCCAGCCTTCCACATCCAGCATCCTCAGACATCCCCACTGGTTGACTTCAAGCGGACAGCAGACACTGTGCTCTCAGCACACTTACTTAATAATCACAAAGAAGTAATGGCCAGTCTGGGCAGGAGCCTCCACTGCCCTCCTTTGGCCTCTGACTGGCCTCACCACTGTGGGCACTGCCCTTACCAGAGCTGCTGCCAGGCTGCACCTCATTCAACCAGAGCCCCTTTCCAGGCCTGCTGGAGTGGTGGGACCAGGGTGAGCAATGGAGCTTGGTCTTAAGGACTCAGTCTCAACCACTGCTTGTGGCCACCTTGGACCTGTGCTGTCTGGCATGGGCTGGGAGGGACAGGGCAGCGTCAGTTTCCAGCACGCTCTCTCTGCCCTTTAATTGCTTTAAGACAGGGGTCTCCAACCTCCCAGATCTAATGCCTGATGATCTGAGGAGGCGCCGATGTGATTATAATAGAAATAAAGTGCACAACGAACATAATGTGCTTGAATCACTCCGAAACCATCCCCTCCCCCACCCCCACCCCCAGTCCATGGAAAATGTTTCTCCTAGGAAGCCCATCCCTTGTGCCAAAAAGGTTGGGGACTGCTACTTTAAGACAATACTTTTCATGGCTCTGTGAATTACTTACTCATTTATTTATAAGTACTTATATAGCACTTTCTATGTTCCAGAAACCTTCTAGTGCTTTATAAATATTAACTCATTCAATTCTTATAAAAACATTGAAGCAGAGACTCTTTGCACTCAGTCGTGTCTGACTCTTTGTGACCCCATGGACTGTAGCCCGCTAGTCTCCTCTTTCCACGGAATTTTCCAGGCGAGAATACTGGAGTGGGCTGCCATTCCTTCTCCAGGATCTCCCTGATTCAGGGATCGAACGTGCATCTCTTGCGTCTCCTGCATTAGCAGGCGGACTCTTTACCACTAGCACAACCTGGGAAGCCCTAGAGACTCTTTACCCTTATTTGAAACTGGGACAGCCAAAGCACAGGGAAGTTCAGAACTTTGCCCACAGTTGTAAACTGGCAGAACCGATTCAAGCCAAGATGGTCTATCTTCACAATCTGTACCAAGCTGTTTAAATAGGGTATATATGAATTAAAGGCAAAATACAGCTCATCAATAAAAACACAGAGGGTATTAAATTCTGGTTACTGTTCCCTATCCTGAGGCTTTGTTGAAAGAGGAAATTAGAGAGCATCTTTGAGAGGTGTTAAAGGAAAAAGCACAGAACTGAAGCTTTCTCATTGGTACTGCTGGAACTGAACAAGAACCGAAAAACAAGCCGCTTTCTCATTTTGCCGGTGCCGGTGCCACTTGAGGCCACCAGGTGCACAACTGAGGGCATCTTTTAGGGAAACAACCTCCTGATAAATTATTGCTTTGTACTTAGCCCACCTTTCTACTTTCTTTTCCTATAGCTTAAATCTCTTCTTCATATCTATGCCTGCTGTGGATTCACTGAAAAGATCTTATCTTTTTTGTTGCAAACTGACATCTTAGCCCTAGTCACACGTGAATCCATGCGAGTTGAGTCTGACAACACCTTTATAGTTGAGTATCTCCAGTCAACACACAGCATCCGGAGAGGTCACACGGGTCAACACACAGGTCTAGGAGAGTAGTTTTCAATACGTGGTATCTGACCAGCAGGAGCAGCGTCACTCAAGAACCTGTTAGAAGGACGAATTCTCTGTCCCACCCCAGAGCTACCAAATCAAAACCTGTGGACTAGAGCCCTATGTTCTGTGTTTTAACAATTCTCTGAATTTAAGAAAACTAGTCTAGAAAAAAATAACCAAATACCATGCATACACTAATAAAAAAAATAATGTCAATTTCTTACTATGAGTTAGGTTTCTAAGAGTTTATCTGGGATTAAATACTGGTTCTACATTGTACTGCCTATATGGTTTTAGGCAAGCCATTAACCTCTGTAAATCTCAGTTTTCTGTAAGATGGGAATAACAAGACTTGATGTTACCTGGATTAGACGGAAAATATGCATCCAGAATGCTGACAGCACATAGAACATGACAAATACTCAAGATATGTCTGTGTTAGTATCTATAACTGTGGTCATCTTCATGGGTGCAACAGCATGTGTTAAGGAATATTTTAAAAGGAGAAGGACTGTGTTATGGGTGGGAATTCTCAGAGAATACCCAGGCAAAGATTGGAGACAGATTCCATTTTGTTCAAAATATGTGCCTGACCTAGAGGGGGTGGGACTGGGATGGGGGTGGGAGAGAAGCTCCAGAGGGAGGAGATATATGTGTGTGTGTGTATATATATACACGGAGAACCGATTCACGCTGTCGTACAGCAGAAACCAGCACAACACTGTAAAGCAGTTATTCTCCAACTTAAAAAAAAAACAAAACCATGAGACTATCTGGCCAAACCCTTCCCCCACTGGCCTATTAACCTAGAGCATCAGCATCCCTGACTTTCAAGATCCCTAGAATGCAGAGATGGTCCTTTCGATAGACCCTGCCAGTCAGACTCTTCTCCTCCCCAGGAAGTCTGTGAATTCAGTGGCTGGGGGAGGGGATGGGGTTCAAGAAGGACCCGATAAACAGGGATGGGGGATGAGGAGGAAGATGGGACCATCCTGGGCAGAGCCCAGGTCCAGGGTCTTCCCCTCCACCACCGCCCCCCCCCCAAGACCTCTGTCCTCCTGTGGCCACCGTGGTCCGCCTTGAAAACATGCTACTCTCCTGTCTCTGGACACAAACCTTTCCCTCAAACCCTCCCACCCAGGCTGGAATTTTCCAACCCAAACGGTACTAAATCCAAAGGTGAGAAGAGATGGGGGAAAGAAAATAAGCATGAAGAAATCAGGGAAAACTAATGCAAATCCCAGACAACCAGCGGTGCTCACCAAGGAATGGGATCTGACCCTACAACAACAGCTCCACAAGTTTCGGTGAGTTGATTTTTCTCGTTAAACTGGAATAACAGGGTAATCCCAAGGGAAGTGCTACCAGCCAAGGAGAGCCCTCATTGATCCAAAGGCTCTTTTGTTATGGCATCTGAATTCCTAACCCTAACCTATCTCTCTTCATTCTTCCCACTTGGTCCTTTGGGCTAAGCTGGCTTAGTGGGAAAGAATCCTCTTGCCATTGCAGGAGACACAGGAGACCCCAGTTCAATCCCTGGGTAGGGAAGATCTCCTGGGGGAGGAAATGGCAACCCACTCCAGTATTCTTGCCTGGAAAATCCCTAGGACAGAGGAGCGTGGCAGGCCACAGTCCCTGGCGTCACAAAGAGTAGGACACGACTGAGCACACACACACACACCAGCACGCGCGCACGCACGCACGCGCACACACACGCACGCGCACGCACGCACGCGCACACACACGCACGCGCACACACGCACGCGCACACACACGCACGCGCACACACACACACACACACACACACACACACACACCAGCAAGGGAAGTTACAACATTTGCTGAACAAGTTAGGTCACAGGTGGGTTGAGCCACAGCCGAGGATAAGAGCCCATCAGGTGGAAGACAAGAATAATAACCACACAGCACCTATGAAGTGCCAGGAACTATGCTGAATTTGTTATATCCACCCTCTCAGGAAAGCCTCCTAACAAATCAACAAAGGCAATAATAATAGTTATTGTGATCAATTGAGCACTCACTGTGTACCAAGCACTGGCCTAGACACTTTACATAAAGTCTTCATGCATTTAATTCTTAATACAACTGTATAAGCTATAGATCATTATTATGCCTATTTTTAACATGTGGAATTTGAGACGCCAGGAAATTAAACGCTGGACCCAAAGTCACACGGAGTAAATACAGCAGAGGCTGGAGTTGAACCCAGGGGCTGACCAGAAAGTCCACCGTCCCCAGCACTAGGAAGAGGGGACAGCAGTCATCCAGGGCGTGGCATTGGCCGGAAGGTTCACTGAGTGCTGGGAAAGTGCGGTCATTTTAGCTTCAGGAAATGATTTGCATCAGATGAACAAAATAATAATAATGTGGAACCTGGGTCCACAGGGCATTCAGGAAAAGAAAATTCAATCTCTGAGGAAAACAAAAGAATTGAGAGTGAAGAGGGTGAGTTACTTGCTCTCTCAATAGCTACATCAATCAAGGGTTTCAGTAAAGAAAAGAAACAAAGTTCTTAATAGCAATTCTTTGGATGGATTTTATAACATCAACAGAAAAGACAAAGAACCAGACGAGCGAGATCCAAGCAACAAGAAATACGCTGTGGCCACACCCCGAAGAACAATCAGCCAGGACTCTCCCTGGACCTTCTGCTGTGCCCTGTCCCCCATTCAGCCTCTCTTGGCTCTGAGTCACCTCTCAGTTCCCTCCACTGGTGTGTCATACTCTCAGCTGGGGGCACTGGGATGGCTGAGTCTGGACCAGGGACAAACCCTCGTTCAGCTTCTAGGATCTCTGAAATCAAGATTCACACAACACAGGATACCCTTCCTTTTCCTCCCAAACCCACGCCATCCACGACTGTTGCCGAGGCCGACTTGAACAGATACGCAACGTGACAGGTCGACGGAGATCCTGAAGACCAGCAAGCCTGGAATAAAAACAGTTGGCGAGGGATCTAATATAGGGGCAAACTCACATGCCTCTATGAGAAGATGTATCAGTTTTAATGACTGAGACGCTGAAGCCTTCTTCCTGAGTACCAGTGTCACCAGCCTTGTGAAAAGCTTCCCTCAACTCAGGAGGGTTTAAGACTTGAGGTCCTAGTGCCTCCTGACCATGCAGTGGCTGAGGATGATGACCAAGGGCTCCTGGAGTCAGTGGGCTGGAAACTTCTCCCCTGAAGGTCCCCTTTGGGCCCACCATGCTCTGTGTGACCGATACTCAGAGTAACGGCAGCAGGAAAGTGCCCTCTGGAGGGACAGGTTCATGGCCATGTGCAGACTTCCTATCAATAGAAGGAGGTACCATGACCCTGGAATTTTTTTCATCTGTGCAAAGGCTGGCCCTGCACCCAGTTCTCCGGCCTCTGCTTGTGCTGACCTGGAAATCTCAGTGTGAACTCCTCTGCGCAGTGATAAGCCTTCCCAGCTCCCAGAGCTCCCTTTGTGGGAGGATCCCTCTTTTTGCTTAGTTCCAGCTTGACACAGCAGGGTCAGACAGTGAATCATAAGCAGAACTCATTCATGCACGCACAACATGCCATGGCCTAGCAGATCTGGCCATCAAAATCAAGACACAAACAAGCCTCCCCACAAACATGGTGGGGAGAGAACAATCACCACCACGAATGCAACTGAACAGCTGGCTGCAGATGACAGCAAAAGAAAACGCTCAATGGGGACATTTAATTTCAAAGGAAAAACCTCCAGAAGATGACAAATGCAATCTTTGGATTGAAACATCTGCAGTTGAATAGCTCCCCGTGAGCAACACATTGAAACATTTATAGAATTAAGATGCTAAAAAATTAATGTTTACCTATTATAGAAGTGCTTATAGTTGTCTGACGCTCGTCCATCATCAAATAACAGTTTTAAACATTCCAGGACTGGCCCCATCCCGGCGAAACTGTCAAGAGAGAACAAGGAAAAGTTTGTGAGCTGTGAGCCCTCTTGTGGCCACAAAGTGCAGTGCAGCCTGTGTCTCCATCCCCACCCCCAGCCCTCAGTCCTGGAGATGGTGGAGTTGGGGGCTAGAGTGTTGAATTTGAGGCCTGAGTCCTTCACCAGTTCAAGACCTCTGATTCAAAGAGACTGCTGGACAGCAAGAAAATTCTCTTCCTTCCTTGTGGTATCATCAAGGACATTAGGACAGGGCACAAAGCTTCCCACACCTCCACTGTCATCCATAAACAGTGCTGTACCCATAAACATTTACGGAACTTTAGAGTTGCATTGATAGACAACATCATTTATCTAGAAAGAAAACACCTCTGAAACTGAGGCTCCAGGAGATGATGTGCCTTGCCTGAGGTCTCTTATTCTTCCAACCTGATCTTAAATGTCACCTCTTCCTGATTTGAAATGGTCACCTGCCTTTAAATGTCTTCCTTGACCATCCTGTATAAAGCCATACTAGCATCACCCACAGAGAAGGCAATGGCAACCCACTCCAGTACTCTTGCCTGGAAAATCCCATGGATGGAGGAGCCTGGTAGGCTGCAGTCCATGGGGTCGCTAGGAGTTGGACACGACTGAGCGACTTCCCTTTCACTTTTCACTTTCATGCACTGGAGAAGGAAATGGCAACCCACTCCAGTGTTCTTGCCTGGAGAATCCCAGGGACGGGGGAGCCTGGTGGGCTGCCATCTATGGGGTCGCACAGAGTCGGACACAACTGAAGCGACTTAGCAGCAGCAGCAGCAGCATCACCCACACCACCTACTGTCAAACACAGTCCACCCTCTTTGCCTCCATTTCCACAAATGGTCACATGTTGGCTATATGCCCCTCCCACTAGAGTGGAGACGCCAGTGAGTCCAGATCCATCTCATTCACCCATACTCCAGAAGTATCCGTGGAACCATGAGTGACGTGATCAGTAAGGCACGTGACTGAAACGCAGCACAGACCCGTTGACTCCAGACTCACTGGAGAAGCACACCCCCTCAGGGCTTGTTGACTTGGTGTCAGCTCCTGGATACCCTGCTGGGCTCAGCCTGCAGACCCCTGTGTGTAAGGTTAACTCCACCCTTTGCCACGAAAACTCATTCCTCCTCCTTTATTCCCCATCTCAGGCTGGAGGCACCACTCTCCACCCAGCTGTGCAAGCAAAACGTCAGGAGGTCATCTTGCCTCCACTGCATGTGAACAGCTCCTTCATCCCCCATCCACATCACCAACCCCAAGTCCTGCTAATTCTATTAATACCTCCCAAAGGGTCCCTTGTGGCTCAGCTGGTAAAGAATCCGCCTGCAATGCGGGAGACCTGGGTTCAATGCCTGGGTTGGGAAGATCCCCTGGAGAAGGAAAAGGCAACCCACTCCAGTATGCCGGCCTGGAGAATTCCAAGGACTGTATAGGCCATGGGGTCGCAAAGAGCAGACATGACTGAGCGACTTTCACTTTCATTTAAAGAGTCAGACATGACTAAGCGACTAAACTGAACTGAATGCACTCACCTGGATGTGCCCACTGCTCTCTACTCCAGCCATGCTCCCTTGCACAGGTCATCATCATGAAGCATTTGCATTAGGGCAGAAGCTTGTCAGCTGTCCTTCCAGCTCTAGGCTGCTGTCCTGACTGCAGCCAGAGGGTGGTTGCAGAGTCAAGCTGCCTTGTCACTTAGAACCCTCCAGGGCTCCTTGTGGCTTTTTGGAGAAAGTCCAAAAGGGTTCATATGACCCGTTTGGCTCCTGCTGCTTCCCCATCCTCTGCTCTTCCCGCCCCCCAACCCCTAGCTCCAGCCCCCAGCTCCAGCCTTGCAGAGGTTCCTCCAGAGAGTTCCTTACAGCCTGCCACTACACCACACCCTTTCAGGGACATTATCTTGCTAAACTCTCACAATACCTTTTCAAGGGAGCTATTATTGTTCCCATTTTCAAATGAAGCAGCTCAGGGAGGCCAAAGTGATTTGCCTGGAGTCATCAGGCCTCTTGGCCAACCAATTCATTGTACTTTCCTATTCCCCATCCTCACTCCTGTCATTGACAGTGTTTGTTAAACACCTACTGTATACAGGAAAACATTCAAGATAAACACCAGGGCACTCTTTTGAGCAAGTCATAAAGCACCCTTGTTCACACACAGCTACCTGGGCACTCACTAGAGAACACCTGATCCCTGCACCTTGAATCTCCAGCCTCTAGAACAGTGTCCAACACACAACAGGTGCTCAATAAATACTTGTCAAGTGAAAGATTGTTCATTCTCTTTCCCCTTTCAGATAGCATAGTTTGTAGTGTTTCTAGGGCCATCTGACTTATAAAAGACAAAGCACAAGAAAAATATGAGCTGGGACTTCCCTGGTGGTCCAGTGGCTAAGATTCCATGATCCCAATCCAAGGGACCTCGGTTTGATCCCTGGTCAGGGAATCAGATCGCAGATGCTGCATGCCACAACTAAGACCTGGCACAATCAAATTAAATAAATATTTTTTTTTAAAAAAAGAAAATACGAGCTTTTCTCCTTATCTTCTCTGGTTCTTCAGGTTCCTATAGGTCTAGAAAAGATTTTTTCATGTCTCCAGATAGAACATGAATTCTGCCATCACACAGGTCTCTCACCCCCATTGGCAAGTCCCATGACGATGTGAATAAAAACTGTGTTGAAGATACTAGAAAATGTCAGCCATTCACAGATTTGGTCCCGAGGCAGTATGGCAGGGGCTTCAGGTGTGACCTGTATTGGACTTGGAATATAGAGCTGAGCTCTCGTGAAGCCACAGTAAAGCAATGACTCAGGGAGACAGGGGTAGCCCCCAGTGGGAGAAATGTTCCAGGCAGCTGCTCATCAAGTTACAGGAGTAGTCTGTTTATACTAGTTGCCATAGCAACCCTGCCCTTCAAATTCAGAAAGTTTCATGAACAAGATCACTCTGGCGTTAAAGATTTCATGAAAAAAAAAAAAAAAACTGGCCAACTCAGCCCCAGGGGTTAGGTGTACTTTCTTTGGAGGACTTCTCCCCTCAAGCCAGCCACAGATAAAAGGACTCTGAAGGTTGGTAGTAGGTTGGTGCAAACATAATTGTGGTTTTGGACTGTGAATTTTAAATCATTATAACTAAGGTCAAATACTTTATTCATCAAACTAGGAACCATTATAATCAACACATTTTAGCCAATGAAAAATATGTTTGCTTATTCCTGTAGCGTAAAACTCCGTACTTTGGGATTTGACCAACACTTGGAAAGCATTTTTCACATCCTGCTAGTTGTGGAAGCAATTTCCCTGCAAAAAGTTGTCGAGATGCTTGAAGAAGTGGTAGTTGGTTGGCGAGAGGTCAAGTGAATATGGCGGATGAGGCGAAACTTGGGAGCCCAGTTCTTTCAGCTATTGAAGTGTTGGTTGTGCGATGTGCGATTGGGCATTTTCATGGAGAAGACTTAGGCCCTTTCTGTTGACCAATGCTGGCTACAGGCATTGCAGTTTTCAGTGCATCTCATCAATTTGCTGAGCATACTTCTCAGATGTAATGGTCACCAAGATTCAGAAAGCTGAGTGGATCAGACAGGCAGCAGACTACTAAATAGTGACCATGATCTATTTTTGGTGCAGGTTTGGCTTTGGGAAGTGCTTTGGAGCCTCTTCTCAGTCCAACCACTGAGCTGGTCATTGCCAGTTGTCATATAAAATTCACTTTTCATCACATGTCACAATCTGATTGAGAAATGGTTAGTTGGTGTTGTGTAGAATGAGAGAAAACGACTCTTCAGAATGACAGATTTTTGGGGTTTTAGATCAGCTCATGAGGAACCCACTTATCAAACTTTTTCACCTTTCTAATTTGCTTAAATGTCAAATGACCATAGAACGATCAATGTTGAGTTCTTCAGCAACTTATCATGTAGTTGTAAGAGGATCAGCTTCGATGATTACTCTCAATTAGTCACCATTACCTTCTGATGGCTGGCCACTGTGTTCCTCATCTTCAAGGCTCTCATCTCCTTTGCAAAACTTTAACTCCCACTGCACTGTACATTTGTTAGCAGTTCCTGGGCCAAATGCATTGTTGATGTGGTGACTTTTCTCTGATGCTTTATGACCCATTTTGAACTCATAAAAAAATTGCACGAATTTGCTTTTTGGCTAACATCATTCCCATAGTGTCAAATAAATATAAAGTAGGCAGCAAGTAATTAAGTCATTAGCAAAAAAAAATAAAGTGAGAAATGCACATTAAAATAATGTATAACATAACCACATTTATTAAGAATGTATTCCAATATCAAACAGTAAGTTTCAACAATGCAAACACAGCAATTATGTTTGTTCCAACCTAACAACTATGAATAGGAAAACAATACAAACTGCTTTATTTTTCATTCTACTAGTTAAGGATTTGTGAAAATCAAAAAGAATTACCCTGGCATGCAGCTGGTTCAAATACTGTATGCTGAACATATGAGTGACAAAGGAATATTTTAAAGTACTGACTTGATTAAAATATTATTATTTACATTTATAAAAATATTTTAATATTTACAATTTAAAATTTATTTATCTTATAAATGAATATAGGTATAATATAGATATAGATATGTTAAAACTGCCTGGAAAAACTGGCTGGCTCTGAAGGTTGGATTTTTTGAATGCACTATAATTTATGATTAGAACATAAACACTGACTAGCAGGAGAAGCTTTGGATCTGGGCCTAGGATCATAGTCTACTAGGAAGCTAGTTTTCTCATATGAAGTAGTCATGATCATAAATAAGACAATATATGCTTAAAGGGGGGCTTCCCAGGTGGCCCTAGTGGTAAAGAACCTGCCTGCCAATGCAGGAGACATAAGAGACGTGGGTTCAATCCCTGGGCCAGGAAGATCCCCTGGAGGAGGGCATGACAACCTCCATTATTCTTGCCTGAAGAATCCCATGGACAAAGGAGCCTGGCAGGGCTACAGTCCATAGGGTCATAAAGAGTCAGACACGACTGAAGCAACTTAGCACACACACAGACGTGTTTAAAAACAGCTTGGAAAAGCTAATGTGCTAAACTAATGCTAATAGTTTTTTGTTTAGTCACATCTCATCAGGCTCAGATTCTTGCGTTTCTGCTAACTTGGATCCTACCTCTCTTTTACATGGTTAGTAAATATTGCTTTTCTGCTGCCTTAGGCAGTCACATCCAACCAGAGGGTTAGACCAGCATGCAGTCTGCAGAGCGAGTATGTTTGTGGGCACCTGGCTGCATGCGCCTGTCCATGGGTGAACACAGTCGGGACACCAGTCACACGAGCGGAAACCCCTGGCCATCCTGGGCAGGAACCAAATGCCTGGGGACTGAACTCTGAGCATTCATTCAGTTTGTTTTCCAACAAACTCACAGTTGGAAATGGGAGGCTTCCATGAAAACCCTTCCAGGCTTGTCTGAATGGAATGTCCATTGTCACCTTTTCTGTGTGTGTGATCCACAAAAATTCCTTCTCCCAGACGCCTAGCAGTTTCTTGGCAGGTGACCATACTGAGGTGCCATTCGTGATCTGAGGGGCCTTCAAATCACATCCAGACAGAGATCTCTACCCACATCTCCCACTCGCCAACTGATCACGCTACCCGCTTCTTCTTCAGAGGCTGGAGGGAATGAAAATGGGCAGACAGTACCTGGAGCAAAAGGAGGCCTCTAACGCATTCATATCATCCTTTCCTTTCTTCACTCATTGATCCATTCATCAATCACTAATACACTTACTCTGTGAAGCTGTTGGATACCTACAAGGGGATAGGCCCCATAGTAGGCAGCGGGATCCTATAGTGAACAGGACCTGACTTCTCACCTTTGCCCTCCATTCTCCCATCACACAGGCTCTGTTCTTACACACCATGTTCCTGCCCCAGGATGTTTGCACTTGCTGTTTCCTCTGCCTAAAACGTTCTTCCCCTAACTCTTCATAGAGCTCATGCCTCCCCTATTTATCTGGCCTCAGCTCACAAGTCACCTTTCCAGAGAGGCCTCCCCTGATCGCACTATGTAAAAGAAATCTCCCTTCCCCACCACCCTGCATTTATTTTCTTTATAACTGATGTGAAATTATTCAAATTTTTTTGACAGTTTTGTCTTCTTCCCTGCTGGATCCCCAGACCTGACTCACTGATTAACGTATAATAAGATGCAATAGATAAAATTTATTTACCACTCACTGAATGCCAGTTGGGCTTCCCTGGTGGCTCAGTGGTAAAGAACCCACCTGCCAATGCAGGAGACATGTGTTTGATCCCCGGGTTGGGAAAATTCCCTGGAGAAGGAAATGGCAACCCACTGTAGTATGCCAGTTGCCGTTTAGGGTATTTTATACACTCTCCCAATTAATCATTCCTACAAGCCGATGCACTGGATATTAATAGAGGGTTAGGAAAGTTATGTACCTTAATCATATAGTTAGTAAGAAACAAGGTTGTTTTTTGAACCCAGGAAGTTTAAGTCCAGTGCCTGTGCTCCTAATCCCTACACAAAGCAGTCACTGAATCCATCACCCAGTGTTTTGAATGAATAGATGAATAAATATAAGAATGAATGAATGAATGAATCTAAGACAAGCATTAAACAATTATTTGACAGGTACATAAGTGCAAAGAAATGTATTATTATGAGGTGAGTTTTTGATAGATCAAACCTAGTTAGTACATCAGGGGAGACCAGCCAAGGGAAGTGACATTTAGACAGCCTGGAGTGTGGACAGGAGGTAGTGAGAGAAGAGGGCCATTCATCAGGTAATCTGCGGGTCACAGCTGAACACAGGCGTTCGACCTCAGGTTCAGAATAATATCCATTTGTAATGGTGTGGAGAAGCAGGCAGGGCATGTATCAAGGTTGGAGCAAAAGCTGGTTACGTTTTTTGGAAGGCAATTTGCAGAATCCATGCTATCTATAATCAGTTTGCAGACTTTAAAAGATACGCACTTTTCAACCCAGCAGTTTCACTTTTAACTAGCTAACCTACCAATATACTTGCCTATCTGTGAAAGGGAGTATGTATAAGGAGGGTAGCCATTGAAATAGCCCCAAACTGAATAATGAAAACCAAATACTTCTCAACAAATAACACCATACTGTGAGGAATATTCTAGAACAAGTTCTTAAATGATGTTATCAGCAATTCTATCAAGACATAGTAGCACTTTACGATCTACAAGACATAGTGCTAAGTGAAAAAAAGTCACGTAACATTTCACTATGTAAAACATGATCCTATTTATATTTTTTTAAAAAGAGAAATTGAAGCTATATGTGTGCGGACACAATGCACACACATACACCCACAGATGTAAATGCATGTTTTGAAATGTTAGCGATGCTTTGAAAAACCATTCAGCAAATTCTTATCTGTGATTTCCTGGGAGGAAAAAAGAGGAGAAAAAAAAAAAAAGACTCTGACTTAAAAAAAGTAAAGAATCTACAATGTTTGAATATTTATAATGAAAATGTATGCGTATATTACTGTGATTTTTAAAAATCTCATATTGAAATAAAAAGATTAAAAGCCATCACTGTAAATAGAAATCCCCCTGAGAGTATCCCACAGGGCTCCACAGAGGCCCCATCCAGCCAAAACCCTCCCAGCCACACAATTTGATCTGGACCATCTTCCTAGAGTTTCCTGCTGGTCCTGATTTGCTTCCTCAGGGATTCCCTGATAGCTCAGTTGGTAAAGAATCCGCCTGCAATGCAGGAGACATGGGTTCGATCCCTAGGCTGGGAAGATCCCCTGGAGAAGAGAAAGGCTACCCACTCCAGTATTCTGGCCTGGAGAATTCCACGGACTGTATAGCCCATGGGGTTGCAAAGAGTCAGACATGACTGAGCGACTTTCACTTTGGCAGGAAGAAGGCTCTCTTGGGTCAGCGGTTCTTAGATTCTGATCCCTGGCTAATCCCTGACTCGGAATTTGAGCTTCATCCAGGGTTCAGGACACCTGCCCGTCTATCCACCATTCAACTGCGGCCCTGATTTGTACTAGTCTGGGTGGCTTCATTTTGTTCATCCTCAGGTTTCTGTACCCTCATGGAGAAGCAAGGTAAAATGCCCTCCTCTGTCCCTTTGTCTCACAGATGAAAAGACACTCACTTTTAGCATTACCTGGTGATGAGGTTAAGACCAAGTTTTCCACCAGAATTTCCCTTTTCTCTGTTGTGCTGCTGAATTCTCCATGTGGTTTCTGTTCTCTTTCCAGGATTCTGAAATAGAGTACCTCAAAATACCGGCAGGGGAAATCACGCTTGGCTGGTTGAATCTTTAGTTGCATTAAGAAAATAATGTCTTAATGATGTGGGATTTTGGGGCAAAGTAGTGACTACTTCTCCGAGACTTTGCCTTCTTAGAGTTTCCAGTCCAGTTTAGGAGACTGACACACAAGCACATAATCTCAACACTATCTGGTGAGTGGTAAAAACAGTCAGACGTGTAAGAAGCTATGAATACAAACATTAGGGGTCCTTAGCTTAGCTAGAAAATTCTGGGATGGCTTCTTGGAGTAGACAGATGGGTGAGTAAGAGTATCTTGGCAGAGAAAGATGAAGAAGCAGAGGGAAAATCATGAGTGAGCACATGGAGATTTGAAATGAACAGATTGACACTGTGCAAAGATTAGCAGTGATTGATGTGGCTGTGGCAGGAGATGGCACAGGAGAGGCAGGCAGGGCCCAGGCAACAGAAGGCCTAGAATCCAGCTCATACCATTTCCACTGCATCAGAACATGCCAACTGGCATTTCAGTAGTGACCTCCAAATGACTATGCACCTTTATACTGATGCTTTTGAACTGTGGTGTTGGAGAAAACTCTTGAGAATCCCTTGGACTGCGAGAAGATCCAACCTGTCCATCCTAAAGGAAATCAGTCCTGAATACTCATTGGAAGGACTGAGGCTGAACCTGAAACTCCAATACTTTGGCCACCTGAGGCGAAGAACTGACTCACTGGAAAAGACCCTGATGCTGGGGAAAATGGAAGGTGGGAGGAGAAAGGGACGACAGAGGATGAGATGGTTTAATGGCATCACCAACTCAATGGTGGTGGGTATCAGAGGGTACTGATATGGTACCCACTTGCCATGGTAATTTCAAGTGCAACACAGCCAGGTTTGAACACCAGATGATTTGGTGCACTACAGTTTTCCCTTGGTATCTGGGGATTGGTTCCCTGACTCCACAGATACCAAAATCCATGGATGCTCAAGTTCCTCATATAAAATTTTGTAGTATTCGCATATAAACTACATTCTCCCATATACTTTGAATCTTCTCTAAGTGACTTATACAATATGATGCAAATAGTTGTAAATACAATATAAACACTATGTAAGTAGTGTTTGCATGCAACAAATCCATGTTTTGCTTTTTGGAATTTTCTAGAATTTTCAAATATTTTCAACCTGTGGTTGGTTGAATCTGAGGATGCAGAACCTGCAGGTATGGAGGGCCAACTGTGCTAGATTCAAACAGACGTTCTAAATTACATTTATTAGTGCTTTTTTTATACAAAAAAAAGAATAAGAAAAAAAACCCTACTGTTTCATCACTGATAAAGTTACTCTATCATCTCAATTTACTTTTACTTCATTTTTTAAAATCCAAGCTTATTGAGATATAATTTACACACATCAAAATTTAGCCTTTTGAGGGTACAGTTCAGTGAATTCAGATAAGACCACGTAACCATGAATCCAATTGGGATACAAAGCATTTTCATTACCCCCAGAAGTTCCTTCATGCCTTTTTGTGGGTCATCTCCTTTCCCTACCCTTGATCCCTGAAAATCACTAACCCAATTTCTGCCCCTACACTTTTGCCTCAATTATTAAAAAATAATTTAAGAATCAAGTAAGAAATTTCAAATATTAAAGTTATGGAAAGAAAGATAAAGGGTAATTTAAGAAGTAATTTATTGTTTTTTGTAAAATTTCTGGAGTTGGAAGAAGTAGAATCCTATTTTGTCAGTTACTTTTCCTTTACTGCATAGTGGTTAAAAAATGTAGTCTTAGACTTTTGACATAATGGAATTTACTGAGATATTCTCCATAATTATTTTATGATCAATTGTTATAAATATGAAACAACTACTTGAAATAAGAGTGGTCTCCATCAGTTGATATGCCAATGTGTATTAGAGTGACCACATTAATTTTAATTATGGTGTGGGTACTCAGTTGGGTCTGACTCTTTGCAACCCCATGAACTATGGCTGACCTGGCTCTTCTACCCATGGGATTCTCCAGGCAAGAATACTGGAGTGGGTTGCCATTTCCTTCTTCAGGGGATCTTCCTGACCCAGGGATTGAACCCGGGTCTCCTGCAACGCAGGCAGACTCTTTACCGTCTGAGCCACCAGGGAAGCCCTATGGTGGCGCAGTGGTAGGAAATCTGCCTGTAATACAGGAGACCCAGGTTCAATCCCTAGGTCGGGAAGATTCCCTGGAGGAGGAAATGGCAACCCACTCCAGTATTCTTGCCTGGGAAATCCCATGGACAGAGGAGTCTGGGGGGCTACAGTCCATAGGATCACACAGAGTCGAACGTGACTGAGCAACTGAGCACTGAGCACAGTTCCGTCTATAGCATCAATTTTAACTCTTAGGTCTTTAAAAATTCTTAAATATATATTTTTTACTATTTCACCTAATTCTTAAGCAAGACTGCAGGTGCTACTGCTAAGTCGCTTTAATCGTGTCCAACTCTTTGCAACCCCACAGACTATATAGCCCACAAGGCTCCTTTGTCTATGGGATTCTCCAGGCAAGAATACTGGAGTGGGTTAACATGCCCTCCTCCAGGGGGATCTTCCTGACCCAGGGATCGAACCTATGTCTCCTGCATTGTAGGCAGTTTCTTTACCACTGAGCTACTGGAGAAGCCCAAGCAAGACTAATAAATCAAAATAAACAATGACTCAAATGCAGTAAAAGTTTATTTCTCACTCTGATAAAATATTCTGGTCACAAGTGGTTCTCCTGAAGGCAGTGGTTCAAAGACCCAGCTCTTTCTTCCTTGAGGTTGCTCCATGTCCCAAGGCCCTATCATTGCCTTGGGGGAAGAGAGAGCAGAGTGAGTTTCTTAAAAGTCTCAGCCCATAAATATCTTACATCAGATTGGCTGGAATTCAGTCACATGGCTGTGTCTAGCTGCAAAGGAATCTGCGAAATCCAAAGTTGTGTACTTGGGACGAAAAGCACACAGACTCTGATGAGCAGCTGGCAATCCCCAAGCCAGTTCTGTGTGCTAACAGAAGTGGGTTAAAATCTCTTTAATGTTTCTGTGTATTTATCACTGTATTCCCTGCCTTTTTTGGCTGTACCAGGTCTCAGCTGCAGTTGGCGAGATCTAGTTTCCTGACCAGGGGTCGAACTTGGGCCCCCTACACTGGGAATACAGAGTCTTAACCACTGAACCACAAGGGAAGTCACTCCTTGCCCTTTATTCTTTACGTAATTTGATGCTTTGTTGTTTGGTACATGTATCTTGTTCAGGCTCTAAGTCATGTCCAACTCTTCACAAGCCCATGGACTGCAGCACACCAGGCTCCTCTGTCCTCTACTATCTCCCAGAGTTTGCTCAAATTCACGTGTTAATAGCGGCTTAAACAACACAAAGGCATTACCATACACCTCTGGGAATCTGAAGACTCATGGACTAACATCAATGTGTTGGCAGGGCTGCACTTTTTTCTGCAGGCTCCAGGGGAGAATCTACTTCCTTGCCTTCCTTGCTTCCAGCGGCTACTCTTATTCCTTGGTTTGCGGCCCTCTTCCATCTTCCAAGACAGAAATTGCATCACTGCAGCCCTAGCTTCCATCATCATATCTCATTCTCTGACACCACTCCCTTCCTCTTTCACTTATGAGGACCCTCGTGATAGCATTGGGTCCATGTGGATAATTCAGGATAATCTCCCCATCTCAAAATCTTTAATGGAAATTCATCTATAAAGTCCTTTTTGTCATGGTCACATATTTACAGGCTTCAGGAATTGTACACGGACATCTTTGGGGGAACCATTATTCTGTCCAACCACAAAATCTGAATTTCCATATAGGTGATCATCATGGTCTTGTTGTGGATAATATCTTTTATCACCTTAAAGTGCTACTTCTGCCTTATTTCAGTTCTTGGCCTTGAATTCAACCTTGTGTGAGATTAGCACAGTTTGTTAATAGCTGCTTGATGTGTCTTTGTCAAGCCTTTTGCTTTCAACTTGATTGAACCACTAATTTTGAATGTCTTTCATTCAAAAATTGAGTTCTTACAAATTTGAGCCTGAAGTATTCTTTTTTTAGGGAATGAGTTTGACTCTCTTACAGTTACTGCTGCTGTTTTGCCTCATTCTGTCATCTTCTTTTGTGTATGTGCTTCTTTATAGGTTATCTTTTTGCTATATGGGTTATCTTTTTGTTATATGGGTTATCGTTTCTCAATTTTATTTAGAGTATTTGCTTTTTCTTCTGATATTTTCAAAGTTTTATTTATCTAATTTTAGTTCTTCAAGTGGTTATAATTATACATTTTTAAGTAAGCTTGAACCTCTTCATTAGTTGGCTTACCAATATTTGACACATCTATTGAATCCTCTCCATGAATAAAAACATTTATCTTATCCTTCTTCTCATTTATCTACACAAGTACAGCCCACAAAACTGCATAATTTTAAAGTGTAAGCACAATGATTTGACTTACACACATCATGAAATGATTATCACACTAAGTTTAGTGAACATTCATCATCTCATACAGACACAAAACTAAAATAGAAAAAAATGTTTTCCTTACGATGAGAACTCTTAGGAATTATTCTCTTAACATTCATGTATAACCTACAGCAGCGTTAATTATATTTACCAAGTTGTACATTTATCTCAAGTACCTATTTATCTTATAACTGGGAGTTCGTACCTTTTGACTGCCTCCATCTAATCCACGCCCCCACCCCCTCGCCTCATGCCTCGCCTCCAATAACTGCCTATCTGATCTCTTCTTCTGAATTTGTTTTTCGTTTGATTGTTTTCGAAGTAAAATTGACCTGCAAAACTATGTTAGCCCCTGTGGCACAACATAGTGATTCTATATTTCTATACCCTTCAAAATGATCACCAGGGTAAGTCTAGTTACAGCTTGTCACTGTACAAAGATACTACAGTTACTGACTATATCCCTCACACTGTACATTCCATTCCGATGACTCGTTTATTTTGCAGCTGGAAGTTTGTGCCTCTTAATCTCCTTCACTTGCTTCTTTCATTACTCTTATTGCTGTCATTGTCACAGGACTGAGCACACTTTAAAGTTTTATGACATTTGCCATCTACAATTATGATACGCAGGTTTGTTCCTTTCATGATAATCTCGTTCAATGCTCACCCAACTCTTTTGCTACTGTCCCCACTTACCTATTTCTGCCCAAGCTCCACCTCACACGTATCTGGCTTTGCCCCTTAGATATCTGAAGAATTCTTTCTTTCCTTTGGCATTGTATTATCTTTATTGGGGTATGTCTTAGTATCAATCACTCTGTATCTTTTCTATTTGGGGCAGTAAAAAAGACAATGATCAATACTGCCTTTTGATAGGAGAGGCTTCATTTTAGGAAGAACATCAGTTTTTTTCTCCAATAAATCTTTGAATAATGCTTTTGTTCATTTATTGGATTCTCTGTTGGATCATTTCCTTTCAATATCTTTGTTTTTATTCTCTGTATGCATTATGATTACCTCAGCTTTGCATTCTCTTTGTTGCTGTTGAGTCTCTTATTTTATTTTACCTATTATTTTTGTTTGTTTGTTTTTTTGGCTGTGCCACACAGCTTGTGGGATCTCGGTTTCCAGACCAGGGATTGAACCCTTGCCTTTGACAGTGAAAGCACAGAGTCCTAACCACTGAACCTCTGAGGAATTCCCAATTCTCCTATTTGTTTTCTTTATTTTGTATTTTTTCTTGAAGGTTTATTACTATTTTAAGTTGCTGATGAACAAACGCATTGCCCTAAGGAAATGATTCAGGGTAACAGGTCCCCCCACTCCACTCCCCGGGGCCACCTTTGATGGTTCTGCCAGTGCCCATTTAAACATCCACAATCCCAGAACCAAGGTTACAGGTTCACAGTCTCAACTTCTTTACTGTTCTGTCATGGGAAGACTTTTCTCCCAGAAAACCAGAGTGATAACGATCTGCTTCCTCCTCCTCCACATAGGATGCCCCCAAAGGAAAGGGGTCACTGCACGGTTCCCGGGAACAATTCCCACTTCTTACAAATGACAGGGTAACATGGTGTAGGGGCTTCCCGGGTGGCACAGTGGTAAAGAATCCATCTGCCAATGTAAGAGATGTGGGATCGACCCCTAGGTCTGGAAGATTCCCTGGAGGAGGAAATGGCAACCTGCTCCAGTATTCTTGCCCGGAAAATTCCATGGACAGAGAAGCCTGGCAGGCTACAGTCCATGGGGTCACAAGAGTCAGACACAATTGAGTACACACACAAAAGATGTTTTAGAGATTCTGAACATTGTCACCTAAAACCCTTCCTTGTGTAACTTCCCAGAGAAACTCAGAAAGAAATGTTACAACATTTTAAAGAGATTTGGCATTTGCTGCCACGAGAGAATTCATAAAGTGAATTAATTATTTAGCTATTTTCTGTAAAGCAGCCTAGAAATACCTTTGAGGCATCTGTGTTTAATTCTGCTAAAGGATGAGCAGTCTGCCTAATTTCTCCCTTTCATATTTTACTAACATTTTTCCTCCTCTATTTACTCCATTAAAGTCTATAACAGCATAAAGGATGAAAGAATGCATTCAATTGTTTTAAAATGCTAATTTCATCAAGCCTGTGGTGGCTGTTCAAGGTGATTTCTCATTTAATGAGGAGATGACTTGGTAAATTTCTGACTCTCAATGTAAAGTGTTCAGTGTTCAGTTCACAGCCTCACTAATTTATGTGTTAATTTGATCAAGAGTAGTTTACATTGTGAACCACAAAACCTGCATTTCCTTCATTGTTGTTGACAACAGGGAATCCACTTCATGTATGTAAATCAGGCATTTACTCCTTTCTGAAAGGCAGAGTGCAGTAATCAGAAGTGATGGAAACCATGAGTTAGTAGAAATTCCATGTGCACAGAAGCTATGAGGAAGTAGAATAGAATAATAGGATACAAAGATATTCACAGTAGTAACAAAAATAGGCAGAAAGTATTATTGCTCTGTGGTTGAACTCCAGAGGAGGGAACACTAAATGGTCACCTTGAGTGAGGGATTAATAATGTGACCTTGACAATGACATTGGAATCCAAATGGCGTCCCAGTCTCCCTAGGAGGCTCAGCTCTACCACTGATTTATCTTTTTAATTAGGAAGTATATTTATAACCATCCTCATTATTGGGGGTAATCTGAATGGTCCTGGAAAGTAAGATTCAAGCCAAAGTTGTGGTCCCATGAGGAGACCAGATGGCAGCTATGGCTGTATCGGGGCAAACCAACCAATGGTTTGGTTTCAGTCGCTAAGTCGTGTCTGACTCTTGTGACCCCATGGATTGTAGCCTGCTGGGCTTCTCTGTCCATGGGATTCTCCAGGCAAGAATACTGGAATGGGTTGCCATTTCCTTCTCCAGGAGCTCTTCCTCCAACCTAGGAATTGAACCCAGGTCTCCTGCATTGCAGACAGATTCTTTATCAACTGAGCTACAACAGAAACCCCAAAACTAACCAATGTCGGTGAGAAAAAACACTCAAATGTAGGTGCAGCCAAGGAAGAAAGGACAGCCTGTCTCCATAGATAAAGGAGAGTATATTTCAGTGGTCATGCTAGAGAACAGTCTTAATCATGCATTCAACAAGCAGCATCAGGCATGGGACTGGCAGGACCACATACATGAACACACAGACCGTGCGAAGTTGCAGCCCCACCTCCCAGCAGACGATAAGAGTACAGAGTCCCTGCCCCTGTGGAGCTCACATTTGAATGGGGCTCACAGGGAACTGCTTACTAAACTGCATCACAGGACGGGTGGGAGCCGGAGAAGTTATCCTCTCACTCCTGCCGTCTACTGACCAAGGGCTGCCCTGCTCTTCCACGTCATCTCCACACCCACAGCCGATGAACAGCCTTGGACAGACCATCAGGAGGCTACTGGTGGGTTAGAGAGCTGTTCCCCGTGACCTCCAGGCCAGGCTGGGCTAAGGGGAATGGGAGGGACACCCACAGCCCCTGTTATGATCACAGGTCCCTTTCCAGAAGGGCTGGGCTGCCGCACAAGTGGAAGTGGCTGTCGTAAGACCGTAATGTGTGCTCTTCCGTGGTCACCAATGGGAGGGGAAAGAACCCAGAGGAGTCGGGCTGGCAGACGGCAGAGGACGGCAAGGTCTCACCTGTTTTCTCAGTGACATGAGGACAGAGGTCATCAGCCGGCGGAGCAGACAGGGGAAGATGTTGGAGATTGGAGGAAAGCTAAAGTGTGAAATGGTCATCGCAAAGTGTAGGGAGGTGCATTTACTGAGAAATAGCATGGGGTGGGATGGTGCTGAAGGCCCTTCCAAGATGAGAAACCACCATCCCAGTTATATGTCTTCTTCCAGCAATACTCGGGAGGCAGCACGCAGGTTGTCTGGTTTAATTAGGGCTGGGATGTTGTCAGGTGTGTGTGTGAAGGGGGAGAGGGGGACCAGAGAGTTAAGGGTTAAGCTTTGGCATCAGGAGGAATCCAGGTTTGAGGGGGTGGGGCTAAAATGTAGACACTTTGGGTGCCCTCTTTAAGAGAAAGTTTACCAAATCACAGATGAGAAATTAAACACATGAGTGAACTTTTTTAGAATCAGAAAATAAGAAATTTTAAAACTCAATGCTCACTGCAGACGTCATAACATCCAAAAAAAAAAAACATGCTTTTTAGTTAGCTGTCTGATACAATTTTGTGTTACTTTCTTTCCTGCCCTCTTTTGCCTATTCATGTGACAATAATCTTAAAGAACAGAAAGATAATTCAGTCTTTCCTCTAGCAAGGTTGATGGATATCTGTTGTTTTTTTTCCTTATTGATAGTTGCAGAAATAAAACATATGACTTCACACAGATATAATTACTGTGTGTAATACTGATACAGGTTTTATGCTACTGACACGGAAAAACTAGTAGATTCTATTACACATCATGCCCATCAAAAAAGAGTGGATTTATAAGTGTCAATGTTGCGTCACTGAGGATATTCTTTCCTCCAAGGTATCTATGAGGAATTTCCACACACCACCTTCTGGGTCCACACGTTTTGAAGCTTGGTTCTCCCTCATTATCCAGCCACTTCCCGAGCTGAGCTCTATAGGACCTGTTCAAATCACAGTATGACCCCGGGCTCTGACCCCTTGGGTCCTGATGGTGGATAGATCAGCATAAAAGGCAGTAGGAATATTCTGGAAGCGAGGTCTACATGAGGACAGCTAGTGCTATCCTAACTATACTCAACTTTCCCTTAGCCACGTCCAAAAACTGCCTCTGGACAATTCAATCCCACCCAATGAAAAGACACATGCAACAGAGTGGAAGTATGAATAGAAAGATACAGTGATTTTCAATCAATTGTGGTTTAAATAGCTCACTTTTGCAAATTTTGCAATCGCACCTGAACTTATGACCTCTCAGGGTCGTAGGAGGATCTCCTACAAATGGGGACCCCAGGACCTAGACGTCACTAGCTATACAAATACCTCTTTAAGGCATAACTGTAATAATGGGTGATCTTATTTCTAAGCTAGATGAGAAGTGTGGATGTAGAAACACAGCAAGATAAATGTTATCAATAGAAGGTGTGAATCCTGTTGAAAAATGCTGAGGTGGGTGGTTCCAGAGTCAATGCACTGAAAATACAGGTTGAGGTAGGTCTCAGGCTGAGATGTCTGAATCCAAGATCTTGGATTTCATGACATTTCAACAGAAATAAGAACCAGAGTAGGACCACGGGGCTTACACAGGATGGAGGCAATGATAGTTGGACACAAAAAAGCCAGGCATTGCATGGATTCCAAAGCCACACTGTCCCATATGGTGGCCACTAGCCACAATTGCCTACTCACATATAACTCAACTAAAAATTCATTTCAAGGGCCCAATACCCATACCTGGTGAGCATATACCCATATCTGTCTACTACATTGGAAAGTGCAGATATATTGACAGAACAGTCCGTTGATAGAACATTCTACTGGACAATGCTACTCTAGAAGATGTTGAAATCAGTAAGAATTATGACCAAAATGTTGGGGTATAAAAAATTGAGCTATGATGCCTGAGTTCAAGTCCTGGTTCCATCAAGGACTAGCAATGTATCACTTTGGATACATTACTTAGCCTGTCTGTGCCTTAGTTTCCTCATCTTTAAAATGGGTATTATCATAATGCTTACATTAGAGGGTTGTTGTGAAGATAAGTTAATATAGCAAATGCTTAGGATAGTACCTGGCACATAGGGAATACTATTCGAGTGTTAGCTGTGCTTATTATGTGCTAAAAATCCACACGGAATAAGGGAGTGTAAAAGGAGGAGAACCAGGATCAGATGACTGCAACATGAGGGGCAGCAGTGAGACGGTCTGAGGGGCAGCTAGAGAAAAGCTGGAATTAAGAGAGGAGGGCAGAGCCTGCACTGGCAGCCAGCAAGGCACCTAAACCTTCTCTGGGCTCCAAGAAATGCGGCTAGAAACAATACCACATTGTAGACGGTATGAGAGGGCTACAGAGGAGACCAAACACTCAGGGCACAGCTTCATTTCTGCTGATGGGAGAAGGTGGAAGAAACTCAGGGAAGAGGTTGATGTTGGATGGAATTTTGCTGATGGTAACCCCAGTGTCCCAAATGGTCCAAGACAAAAGCTGGGGAGGCAGGCGTGGTGGAGAACTGGGTCAAATGACGAAGCCTTGCCCGGAGAAGCATCGCAGTGGCCACGTTCCCCTGGGAAGCTCACACTTCCAGTGTGACTGAGGCACACCTGAGTGGAGGGCATGAAGGCGTGAAGAGGCTGAGGGTCTCCTGGGGGCAGGTGGGGACCTACCCCCAAAAGGGGACCCCTTTTGGCAATTTACAATGCTGGACAGTGTCACAGCCAGAGGTGCAGAGCTCTGGGTGACTTAGTGTCAAAAATCAGGTACCCTTCTGTTTTAACCCACCTCCCCCCTACATCACTCCATCCATCCATATCCCCTACCCATCTGTCCACTCACCCATCAAGTCACCCACAAATCCATCCACCCATCTATGCATCCAGCTGCCCACCCACTTGCTGACTCCCCACCCATGTACCTATCTCTGGCCGCCCTTATAAGTACCTGATAAATGAAAGGCTTAACGTTTCATTTAGACAACTGAAGCCTTTTCATGCTTTTTCATTTCCAATCGCATTTTTTCCATTTCTTTTTATCACGATGGATTTATGCATGTAAATCCCTTGTCTCATTTACAATTTCATCTTCAAGACCACAGTTCAAGCCATTCTTCTCCCCACAGAGGCCCCTTCTCCTCCACGCTATTTGCACTGCTTGGGCATGACTAATTAACTTCTCTAATCGTCATAAGCCTCCTCCCAACACTGTCGGCATTAGGCAACAGCAAGTCGAAAGCATTGTGTCATTTGCTAAAATTTAATAAGGAAACAATAGCTTGGGATTTATAAGTTTTCCGACAGTACAGACATTTGCCCAAGGAGAGATGGATAAATAAAATCCAGTTCATCAGCCGGAAAGAAGTGCATAAATAGAAGAAAGAATTGTTGAAAATATATGTTGAGCCTGAGCTCTCTCCAGCATAGTGTTTGGAGGAAGGATGATAAGAGCTGACATTTATGCAGCTCTTACTAAGGGCCAGGTTCTCTGCATTGTTTTATTTAACTATCACTGCATAAAGGATAAATTTAGCTGTTGTCCCGTTTTGCAAATAGGGAAACTGAGGCATTGCTCAATGTCACAGTCAAGCACAGGCAGCTAGGAATCTGCCTGTAGAGCCCATGCTCTCACTGTACGACACGGAGGGTCGAGGCTTAACTGGAGACTAGGTATACAGTGGAGATAGTAAAGCAGAGCCTGGGGCTCAAGGGCTTCACCCTTGAGGCTCCTTTCTGCCAATACCTCATTGGGTGACCTTGAGTGAGTTCATGAAACTCTGGTTTTCATAAAATGAAAAGGCTGAGTTGATGATCTCCCGTGGCTGTTCCAGCTCCAAAGCCTGGAAGATCTACATTACTATATCGCTGGCTACGGAATTCATTTACAGCATTCAAGTCAAAGCTGCTGAAAAGTTACCCAAGCAGCCAGAATTAACCAGAGCAAGGACTGCAGATGGAAATATCGATATTCCAACCTTAAAACACAGTCTGGGCAATTCTGTGTCCAGGGAGGGCACCAGAGACGACCGCACCATTGGAAACTGTGAGTCCACTGCCCGTGGATGCCCAGAGGATCTGCAAAACCCAGCTTTACAGAGAACGGCTTACAAGGAGGCACATGACCCATCCCCAGCATGGGCAAGACGCTGAGTAGACTCCTCCATTCAAAAATCTGCTGTGTGCCGCCTACCATTTTGGAAAAGACTCTGATGCTGGGAAAGATTGAGGGCAGGAAGAGAAGGGGATGACAGAGGATGAGATAGTTGGATGGCATCACTAACTCAACGGACCTGAGTTTGAGTAAATTCCAGGAAATGGTGAAGGATAGGGAAACCTGGCGTGCTGCAGTCGGTTGGGTTGCAAAGAGTTGGACACAACTAAGCAATTGAACAACCACCACCACCACCTACCACGTGCCCAAGAGCTGAAGACACCAGGTGACTAGATCAGAGACAGTCCATAGACACCCAGTCTGGGAGCTGGAACACGCCCTGCATGGGAGCATATTCTAAAGGTTTGAGGGCCCAGATGGGGGGCAGTAATCCACATTCTCCCCAGTCTCACTGGCTTCCTTCAGTCCCTCAGACTTGCCAAGCCCCTTCCTTCTGCTTCCCCAGGTTCCGAAATGCTCTTCCCCTGCTCCAGGGACAGCAGGCTCCCTCTCATGCTCCAAGGGACAGACTACAAGTCACCTCCTCAAAGAGCCCCCCTTTCACTCCTCACCTATGAGCTCCTTTATCATTCTCCATCCCAGCATACAGTTTTATGTATTTTTTAATTGTATTGGAGCAGAGTTGGTTTACAATGTTAAGTTAGTTTCGACTGTACAGCAAAGTGAATCGGCTATATGTATACAGTTACCCCCTCTTTTTTTTGGATTTCCTTCCCACTTAGGTCCCCACAGAGCACTGAGTAGAGTTCTCTGTGCTACAGAGTAGGCTCACATTAGTTATCTGTTTTATGCATGCATGCTCAGTTGCTTCAGTCATGTTCAACTCTCTGCGACCCTATGGACTGTAGCCCGCCAGGCTCCTCTGTCCATGTGATTCTCCAGGCCAGAACACTGGAATGGGTTGCCGTTTCCTCCTCCAAAGGATCTTCCTGGCCCAGGGATTGAACCCATGTTTTCTGCATCTCCTGCATTGCAGGCAGTTTCTTTAACCGCTGAGCCACTGGGGGATCACTATTTTATAATAGCATCAAGAGTGTATACATGTCAATCCCAGTCTCCCAGTTCATTCTCCCCTTTTCCCACTTTGGTGTCCATACCCTTGTTCTCTATGTCTGTGTCTCTATTCCTGCCCTGCAAACAGGTTCATCTGTACCACTTTTCTAGATTCCACAAATTTTAATATACAGTATTTGTTCTTCTGACTTACTTCACTCTCTATGACAGATGGCAAATGGCATGATTTCATTCCTACCACTGTTAAAACCATTGATGATGATGATTTTCTTACACCCTCACTAAACTGTTTCAAGAGGGCAAGTGCTGGGTCTACTATAACCACTGCGCTACTCTAGGACCCCCAGCCAGTGCCTGTCACATCATTTCAAACATTTTGTGAATGAAGAGATATCTGGGGGGAGGCAGGGAAGGCTCCACAGGGGAGACATTGGAAGGAAAAGCAGGTTCCCAGACACGCAGGGTGAGGACACAGTGCACGTTCAGGACGGCAGCACGTGCCAAGACACGGGGGTAACACTGAGAAGGATGATCCCAGGAAAGTGTCTGATGGGGAATGAGGGACGTGGCCCCTCTCTCAACACCCGTGGATCCAAACTTTGGAAGGACTTGCCCTTCCTTTTTTCTTCTTCAGGAAAATGTTGTAAGCAAGCACAACCGCTGAGTCTCAAATAAAACAAAGCTAATAAAAACAAGCAAATGATGCAAATGATAGCTTACAGATGCCTGAGGAGGGAAGAAACCTCACAGCTGATGATGCCGGATGTGTCAATGAATCATGATTTGTGTCTCCAGATGACTCTAGCAAAAAAAAAAAAAAAAAAGGCTACACTATGTCTGTCTTGGTGCATCTCCTTAAAGGACTGGCAGACAGTCATTACCACATGAGTCTAATTTCCACCTGCCTATAGGCCCACTGAGTTCTTCTCATCACAGACAAGATCCATTTTCGAGAGCACGGCTCCGGCAAGGAAAGCAGCGAGGCCTGGGTCATAGATGCATCTCCCAGCCCTCTCCCCAGCCCCTGTTACCCAGCACCTTCTTCCCATCTCATCCTGACTGCACTCTTAGGCAGTGGTCCCCAACCTTTTTGGCACTACGGATCGTCTTCATGGAAGATAATTTTTCCATGGATGGGCAGGGCAATAGATGGGGGGAGGGAAGAAAGTGTACTTTATTTCTATGATTATTCTATCAGCTCCAGCTCAGACCATTAGGCATCAGATCCCGGAGGTGGGGACCCCTGCCCTTACGCATGGGATGATGCAGTTGAGGACTTCCTCTGAGTCGCCGAACATCACAGACCTGGTTCTGTGTCACCTTCCTGTCTCCCCCCAAATGCTGATACCAAGTCTGTTCCCTCTGCCTTAGGCATTTGCATAGAGTGTACCCAAGAGCTTCTCATGTTGAGAGGGGAGATTAACCAATGCTAATGACAAGGATGGCACATTACATCCAGATCAACCCCCAACGCACTCATCACAGGGCTGGTGCCACAGTGCAGACACCAAAGGAATTAGTGATGATGAGGCCCCTCCTTGTTGAGTGGAACCGGAGAAGTGATCATTACTTGGAGTTTATATGCTTCCTCAAGTGAAAATGAGCGAGCACCTCCTTCCTAACAGAAAAAGCTCCCGCAGCCAAGCATCAGCTGCAATGTGGGTTTTCAGTGATGCCAGCTCTGTTATTAACCATCCTAACGGAAGCAGCTCATGGAACTGAGAGGCTGGATCCTCTAGGAGGATCTTGCTAGAACTGACTTCACAGTGAGATCGCTCAGGGAAGTGACAGCATGTACCTCTAGAGATTTACTGTGTGCTCTGAAAGAAGCTGACTGAGTACAATGCAGAGTTTCTGTTAAAGCAACAAAGTGTTTTTCTTCCAGCTTTGAAATCTACTGTTGAAAAATTCGATTTGGTTCCCACCCAGTAACACTTCAGTTTCTAAAATGATCAATCCTCCTCTGAAGGGAAGCTAAACTTTTGAATCAATGAGAAACTTCTTCGTAATCATGTATTCCAATAAAACCCCACCCTTGTGGTTTTGGAGTGGTGCCTGTTTGTGTCTCTTGGGACCACTCAACAGTGTGAAACACTCAAAAAGCTCCAGGGAACAACTACTCTAACAGCTGTCCTACACAAATGACAACCAGACTCCTTGAATTTCTAGAGGAAGGTGGGATTTCTTTCCTGGTAGGTTGTGATATACATTAGCAAACAACTCCTTGAACTAAACAGCTTAGGTCCAAGGAGCCTGGTGGGCTACTATCCATGGGATTGCAAAAGAGTTGGACATGACTTAGCAACTAAACAACAACCAGAAGGAGAAGCAGGGAGGGGACATCAGGGCCCCACTCCATCGTCACCTCTCTCCCAGGTTAGATGGAATGATGACTACACCTCACGATGCTCATGTAAACAGTTCCACTGAATCTCTGCAAAGCCCAAACCCATCTAGGAGCGTGGCATGCTTCTTCCAGGAAACTTGACTCTGCTAACATCGGTGATTTGCAGGTATTAAATATACAACAGATGATTGTTCAAAGACATACTAGTTGTCTCTTCCTCTCTCAGGCAAGGTACCTCAGTAAATGCACGGCGCCCTTTTATCTATTATTGAAACGACGATATAAAACAAAGGCAAATACTTCTATCATTTGGCTTAGGAAGTGAAATGGACTGGCGCTCCAGGCTACTGGGCTTGGCTCACTCCAGGATGTAACTGCAGCAGTCAGCCTGTGTGTGATCCTGCATTGTGATCCCAGGGAGGACCAGGCACCCCAGGCCCAGTGAGGCCAGAGGCTCTGCAGGGCTTGTCCCCCACCCAACCCTGGGCTCAGGACTACTCTGCAGAAGACTGGCCTGTGGATGTGAAAAAGAGAATCCAAGGGAACTTCCCCCAGCTGCCCTGCTCCCAACTCACATCACCTTTATTTTAATAAAGATAGCCATGCATGGAAAGGGGAAAGAGGATCTCAAACAATACAGAGAAAGGTTTAAAAATTTTTTAAAAGTGCCACTTACAACAGACTCACAGACTTAGAGAATGAATTTATGGTTGCTGGGGGAAGAATGAGGGGGAAGAGATAGTTAGGAAGTTTGGGATGGGACGTGTACACACTGCTATGTTTAAAATGAATAACCAATCAGGACCTACTGTACAGCACAGGGAACTTTACTCAGTGTTATGTGGCAGCTGGGATGGAAGCAGAGTTTGGCAAGAATGGATACCTGTGTATGAATGGCTGAGTCCCTTGGCTGTCTACCTGAAACCATCACATCGTTAATTGGCTATATTCCAATATAAAATAAAAAGTTTAAACTGAAAACAAAAGAAAAAAAGGACCATTTGCTCTCTCCCCACTTCCAGTCCTATATAAAGGAAACCACTATCAACATTTCTTGCAATCCTTCCAGTAAAATATTAGTACACATAACTACATATATTTTCATATGCTTTTAACATATTCAATTAAGGTTATATTTACAAAGAGAAATATATATGGATCAAACCTGGGTCTCCTGGATCGCAGGCAGATTCTTTACTGTCTGAGCCACCAGGGAAACCCTTATATAGAGAAACGTATACATACAAATATCTAAATATTTATATATAAATCTATATATATGCTATTCTTGATTTTTTTCCTTAATGTATTGAAGATAATTTCATATTACATGCATCTATTTTTATTTTTTATGTTTTGTTTTCCTTTTTTATTGTGATCAACTACACATGACATAAACATTACCATCTTAAGAGCACAGTTCAGCGGTGTTACATACATTTGCAACACTGAATGCGTAACCATGGGCAACCATCACCACTATCCATTTACAAAACTTTTCATTATCCCAAAATGAAACTCTTTACCCATTAAACAATAACCTCTTCTTCCCCCTAAGCCCCTGGTAACCTGTCTTTTATGAATTTGTCTATTTTAGATACCTTATGCAAATGAAATCATACAATGTTTGTCCTTTTGTGTTTGGCTTATTTCACCTCGCATAACGTTTCTGAGGTTCATCCATGTTATGATGTGTCAGGATTCCATTCATCTTAATGGCTGAGTAATATTCCATTGTATGGATAGACAATATTTTGTTTATCCATTCACTTGTGATGGACACTTGGATTGCTTCCACCTCTTGGCTATGTACAAGTATTGTTGCTTAAATTTCTTGGTGCATATAAGCTGAAGTGCTAGATCATATGGAAAATCTGTGTATAACTTTTTTTTTTAATTAATTTATTTTTTATTTGAAGGATAATTGCTTTACAGAATTTCATGGTTTTCTGTCTAACCTCAACGTTGTGTATAACTTTTTGAGGAACTACCAAACCATTTTCTATAGTGGCTACATAATTTTACATATCCACCAGAAATATATAAGGATTCCACCCTCCTACGTTGTTGGTGGGAATGTAAACTGATGCAGCCACTATGGAAAACATTAGAGTCTCCCTCTGTGCATCTCCCTGTATGAGCCTCCCTGTGTGTCTCCCTGTGTGTCTCCCTGTATGAGTCTCCCTGTATGTGTCTCCCTGTATGTGGCTCCTTGTATGTGGCTCCTTGTGTGTGTGTGTCTCTGTCCAAATCTCCCCCTTCTTACAAGACACCAGTCACAGTAGATTAAGATCCTCTCTAATGCCCACATCTCAACTTGATTACATCTGCAGAGACCCTATTTCTAAATGAGTGAACATTCATAGGTACAGGAGGTTAGTCAACGTATGTTTTGGGGGAGACGTGATTCAACCCATAACAGGTGCCTAAATCCAGAAACCGCCTCTAAAACCTCACCTTTCCCATGCATCCTTCACTTTGTCACTTGAGCAATTTTTTTTTTTCTAAATTATAAGACTGTCTTCCCATGCTCTCAGAAACCTGTCGCAGCTCCAGCCACCTGCAGGCTCAAATCCAAACCCCTCAGCACAGAAGGGCCTCCACTACCCAGTCCTGTCTAATTTCCGCCTCTTCCCTCACTATTTCCTGTCCATGTGCTCTGCATCCCAGAAGCTCCCAGTCATCTACCCTTCCCTAAACACAGCCTGCACTTTGACTTCTTTCTATGCACCAAATGTCCTTCCCTCATCCCCTCTACCTCCTGAACTGTTACTCATCCTTCAAGTCCCACAGGGTAAACTGAGTTCCTTGAGGAGAATAAATAATATAGTAATTTGGGGCTTCTCTGGTGGTCTGGTGGTTAAGAATCAGCCTCGCAGTGCAGGGGACACCAGTTCGATTCCCGGTCCGAAAGACCCCACATGCCATGGGGTACCTAGGCCTGTGCAATCGACTACTGAGCACATGCGAGCCACAGCTGCTGAAGCCCTAATTCCCTAGAGCCCATGCTCTGCAACGGGAGAGGCCACCACAATGAGAGGCCCTCAGTGAGATTCCACAACCAGGGAGTAAGAGAGTAGTCCCTCACTCGCTGCAACTCAAGAAAGCCTGTGCTCAGCAACAAAGACCCAGGGCAGTCAAAGATAAATATATATTATACATATGTACATATAGTAATGTGGTGATGATAATTGAGGAGACATCTGAGAACTTGTTCCCAGAGGAACTAGTGGTACAAAATTCAGGAATGGCTTCTTCCTTGTGCGGAGGGGAGCTGCAGAGCACATACAAGCCAGACCCAAACAGCACTGTGAGGAAGAATCCACAGTTTGCACACCCTATCTCCACCCCATGCCCCTGGTCTACCTGGTTCTATTCCTGTGCTTTCCATCTCAGTGAATGGCTCCACTGTCCATCCTGTAGACAAGTAAGGAACTTCAATGTCACCCTTCACCCTTAAGCTCTCCATCACCTCCTAGGTGGCGCTAGTGGTATAAAGACTCTCCCTGCAATGCAGGAGACACAGGAGACGTGGGTTCGATCCCTGGTTGGGAAGATCCCCTGGAGTAGGAAATGGGAACCCACTCCAGTATTCTTGCCCGGAGAACGGACAGAGGAGCCTGGCGGGCTACAGTCCATGGGGTCCCAAAACATCAGATACGACTAAGCACATACGCACCTCTATTTCTAAATTCAAAATTATATCCTGTGGTTTTTATCTTCTGAACTGCACTCAAAGGTCCAGGTATTTCCACCACCATCTCAGTCTAATTTTCTGTCATCTCTCACTGGTACTTAACTGCTCTGCCATTTCCACTCCTGCCCTCCCACACCGCGGCTGAGAGAGCCTTCGAAATGGAAAGTGAATCATGTATATTACACACACATACACACACACATACAGACACTTGTTCTTAAAACCTTTAAACACGTTCCCACTGTGCTAAGATTAAAAAATAAAAACAAAACAGGAAGTCCCAGCAATGCCTACCAGGCTCTACATAGCTCACATAAATGCCTCCTCGTCACACCCATAATGATTTGTTCACCCCATCCTCATTCAATGCCACACTGGCCTTTTTGCGCTTCCTGGAACATGCTCCGTCATACCTCAGACTCTTTGTTCTTGCTGTTTCATCTTTCTGGAAGGCTCTCCTCTCACCTTGAACCAGGTTCAAATCAGATCTCCAGTTTATCAGATCTCCATCCAAGCATCACTTCCTCAGTACATCCCTATCCTTCCTGAATAAGTCAGATTTCCCTTCATAGCCTCTCCATTACCGTGATGCTCTTATTTTTAGCACAACTATAAATAGTTTCTGTGTTAGTGTTTCACTGTTTATCTGATGCATGGTTCTCACTATACTATACTACATATCAATACTATACTATATACTGTTCTATACTATACACTATACTACACTATACTATACTATAAGCTCCATAGGGCAGGCACTGAGTTTCTTTCTTATCACCTAGATCAGGTTAACAGGAGCACAGGAAATATCTGCTGAATGGATGAATGACTAATTGTAAATGAAGAACTGAACTCAAGCCATTGTTCTTGCCCCAGTGCCCATGTGACTGAAATTCCTGCACCAAAGAACAGGGAAGACCGTTTGTCTTGGGGAATGTATAAAGGAAAACGTTACGGATCACTCAAGTTGTCATAAAATAATCTCAGCAGGGCAACCACTGCCCCTGCAAGGACAGTCAGTGAACAAATCACATGGGCCTGGCCCCCCAGTTGGCACGAGTGGGAAACGCTTCCCAAACAAGTTAGATGAAACTGTTCAGTGAGGTTATTTGCACTGATTCACTCACTGGAACACTGGGGGGATGTCTTCCAAGAATCACGATTTCCATTCCAGCACAGGTAATGTTTCTTCTAAGGAAATTGCCAAACAGGCTTGGCTGCCTCTCCAGGTACCTGGTTGAAGACAGAGAAGTGATGCCCACGTAATAGAAAAAGACCTCCTTTTTCCTCATTCACTCTGCCAAACGAGCATACAGTCTTTTCACTAAAACTCAAGTAATTTGGGCAGAAGTAGAAATAAGAAGGGGGTGGTAGCAACAATGACAAGAATAATGCTGAGGCTACCATTTACTGAGCTCTCTTTATGGGTCAGGCTCAGTGCAAAACATCCCCCAAGTATAATCTCATTTAATTCTTAGAGACACCCTTCAGATGTAGGTACCATTATTATCTTCTTCTGATTGCCTGAGGAATAAGTGGTTCAAAGAGTTTAAATGACTTGGCGAAGATCCACATCAAGGAAATCACAGCCCAGCATGGAGCCCAGAGCCTCAGACTAGGGTTCTATGACTTCAGTGGCATGTGGATTATAAGCTGAGTAAATCACCTACCTACTGCCCCACCTCTCCCACCATCTAGCTCAGTTAGCCCTCCTACAGTGAACTTAGTGAATAGAGCCCATATCTGAATGATAATTGTGTGCCTAGAAATTTGGTTAATCCCCACAACAGCCCTGCAGAATATTGCTACTTTCCAGTTTTACAAATAAAGAAACGGAGACTTGGGGGAAGGGAATAATATGCCTAAAGACACATAATTAGTAAGTGCCCATCTGCTAGTTGAACTCAAGACTCTGACTTTGAGGCTTCTGTTCATTTGATCCCCTCTCTTATATAACACACCCTGCTTCTGTTTGTAGCCAGTATCTCTCTCAGTCCCAAGAAGAGGTTCCCAGGAACACCTCCAAAAAAGAGATTAGCGAACTGAGACCCAAATTAATGGAGAAACTGATGCCTAGTTTTTTTTTTAGAACCAGCCTGTTTTCTTTGCATTCATGGCAGGTGCTGACTATAACAATTACTCCGCTCTATTTCCAGGGACTCAGAAACATTCAAATATCCAGTCAGAGATCACTTAGCAAAACAAAGACTTTGTATTAAAATCACAGGACTGATTTAAATTAATTCTCTGTGATCTATCTGTCTATTCGGGGAGATCAGAAACCGTAACAGGATCTTCTCCACAAAGCTGCTTTTTCTGCTCCCCGTGCAAGCTTATCTCATGACACAACCTGGAAAAATGAGCTGAAATTACTACTGCTGGAAGGCTGAAACTGCCCTCCAGATTTCTAAAATACTTTCCCTCTGAAGTTCTAGAAAGATGTTAGGTTTGCAGATCTTCGTCCCCAGACACCTCAGAGCCTGAGGAAGCCTCAGAATGATGGCTCTTTGAGCAGGTTGAATTACATCTGCTGAGAAAGGAAAGCTGCCAAAATACAATTGAGAAATTCCATCAGTGTTTCCCTGACAAAAGATCTTTTCCATTATGACTTCAATTATTCTTTCAGAATTTCTGATTAAAATATAATCACTTTTGCATGGGTCCATAGGAGATAGGATTCTGGAAAAGAAATGACTCTTTCTGCATAGAAATAAAAGTCACAGAGTTGTAAAAGATACAAGAGAGAGTTAGTGATATGGTATTTGAGCAGGACCTCAGTGTGTAAAATTCTCATACTGTCTAACACACCGCACCCCAAAACACACCCCGTGATCAAGAAGAGGGTTCACGTGTCCACTGCAGGAAACTCCATGAGGGCAGGAATCATGGCCTCAAGTGGAGGCTGGCATTTAATAAATGTCCGTAAGTATTTATGGAATGACCAAATAAGTGGCAACAACCTAAGTATCCATCAATAGGGAATGCTGAAATACATTAAGGCAGTTCAAGACCTTGGAACAAAGGTCAACTATAAAATACGTGCCACAGTGAAAAGAATAAAAGCCCTGGAAGAGAGTGTGTGTTTGTGTGTGTGTATGTGTGTGTGTGTATATCTGTTCGTGGGCATAGCTAAGGGTCTGGAAAAATACACATCAAGCTGTTACCAATATTATATTCAGGGGTTGGAATGAAAAGAGGGTTGAGGGACTGAAAGCCTTCCACTATTTATACTTGTCTGTTGGATATCAGTTTTTAGTCATCACTCTGTATTATGTTTGTGATTAAAAAGCATATCAACAATACAAAAAGTGGTATCTGTTGCCTGTTGACTTATCGACTGAGATCTCAGCTGCACAAGCTTCCAAGTTCCTAGCTCCCTGAAATTGCAGATCCCTTGGCACCAATCTTTCTCTCTGGTGCTCCGGGGGTTCCAGGTTTGAACGTCAGCCGGGCTTGGCTGCCGGCCCAGGACAAGGGTGATTCGTGGGCAAGGACGGAGGCTCATCAAACACAGGGCTGAGCCCTTGTCAATCACTTTGCATGAAGCATCAGAAATCAATTTATCCACCTGATGTAACTGGAAAAACTTGTGTAGGTCACCCGTCACTGGAATTTTGAGATGAAGCTCTGGGGTGAGTGACCCTAACCAAAAATTCAGGAGGGAACATAAGCGATCCACTGGGGAGGGGCTTTCTGTAGGAAATGCTCATTCACCTGGGAGGCCCTGGCAGCAAACTGTAGCCTGGGCTGTGACGGGCGTCAGAGCGATAACAGGCGACTGCAGGGCAGCTTCCACCTCCTTTCCCTTCTTTTCTCTGTTACAAGCCCTCCAACCCTTCAAAGGACTTCACTGCCCCCTCTTCCCAGGGTTCACACCACTCTGCTCCCTTCTCTTCAGTGACCTCCAAATCACCTTGGGTTCTTCTCATTCCACAGTCGGCTCTGGTAAAAAATACTGGTTGGTTACCTCCTGACTATTTAAAATAAGCACTACTGCCCTCCTTTTTTCTATTTGAAGACGTCTACTGTCAGTTATGAGGGACAAATAGGGCATTATAAAACTGTGTGCTTAGAGGAATTACAAAACCATTAAGCAGTGGTTCCAACTTTGGTACTTATGCTCTGCTGCTAAGTCGCTTCAGTCGTGTCCGACTCTGCGTGACCCCATAGACGGCAGCCCAACAGGCTCCCCCGTCCCTGGGATTCTCCAGGCAAGAACACCGGAGTGGGTTGCCATTTCCTTCTCCAATGCATGAAAGTGAAAAGTGAAAGTGAAGTCGCTCAGTCGTCTCCGACTCCTAGCGACCCCATGGACTGCAGCCTACCAGGCTCCTCCATCCATGGGATTTTCCAGGCAAGAGTACTGGAGTGGGGTGCCATTGCCTTCTCCGACTTATGCTCTAGATGCTTGCAAAAGCCCCTGTCCCTAAAGACTCCTAACACTGATATGTGTTCACATAAAATGCTTCATGTACATTTAAATTTTTTCACATGTAATATAGATTAGTGAAATCAATGGAAGATTTTTTAAAATCTACCAATGTAGAAAGCTAAAATAGTACTGACAGTCCAATTAACTGCATTCCAGTAATAACATAAGGAATCTGAAAAGAGCAGGAAATAAGTGGAAAGCAAGAACCAAGAAGGGAAAAAAAGTATGTAGCTTTTTATGCCTAAAATTAAGTTTAAATGTTTTAGAAAATATTCTAATTAAATATTAATTTTACCATCCATGAGTGCATATTGGAAATATAGCTCATTGGCTTTCCCTTAGAAGCCCCCAAATCAGCATTTAATATTTAGAAACTGTAGGAAAAAAAGAGACAATAAAATTCTTCTGTCATTAGGGGCTTCCCAGGAGGTGCTGTTGGTAAAGAATCTGCCTGCCTATGCAGGAGATGCAAGAGACGCAGGTCCGATCCCTGGGTCACACAGATCCCCTAGAGGAGGAAATGGTAACCCACTCCACTATTCTTGCCTGAAAAATTCCATGGACAGAGGAGCCTGGTGGGTTACAGTCCATGGATCTCAAAAAGTCGGACAGGACTGAGCAACTGGGCACACATTCTGTCGTTACATAAAACCCAAAACATGAACATATAGGCCAAATGAGTAGCCAAATAGAAAATGCTACCAATGGCAGATGGAAGAACTTAGCATAAAAGTAGTCCAGGGCAATCTCTAGACATCAGAGATGGAGGGAGTATCCCAAGGTTCTTCCTGTCCGTATTCCCCACAGGCATCTCCTGCAGCTCTGGCTAGCAGCAAAGCTGTCCAGGGAGGAGAAGCAGAGTCAGGATGCAGCCCTAAGCCAGACTTGAGGCAGAGGATGCAAGAAGGGATGAGGTCATGCAGGGACCATGGTTTTACACCTGGCCAGATTTGGGAACAGGCAGGAGTTAACAAGAACCCAGAAGGGATAGGACACCATAGGTATCTGATGGCCTCCTTTCCTCAAAGGAGGAAAGTTTCTTTGATTTGCAAATGGAAGGCCCACTCTAGCCAAATAGGAGCATACCTGCTGCTCCATGTGCTCAGTCGAGTCTGACTCTTAGCAACCCCATGGGCTGTAGCCCACCAGGTTTCTCTGTCCATGAGATCTCCCACACAAGGATGCTGGAGCGGGTTGCCATTTCCTACTACAGAGGATCTTTCCCGACCCAGGGATTGAACCTGAGTCTCTCATGTCTCCTGCACTGGCAGGTGAGTTCTTTACCACTAGCACTAGCTGGGAATCCCTAGGAGGAGAATGAAAGGGAATTCTTGGAAGGATTCTGGAGCATCTCACAGGCTGTGGTATAGCTGAGGAGCCTGGGGTCTTCTTTCTAAATTTCTACATTCATACAACATGTTTCCTGGTGAACCGCAACGCAACTCTGATGTTTACCATCTGCGGTTGGCACAGCCTCCACAGGTCAAGGGCTCAGTCCCCAACAAGACTGCCCTCAGACACCAGCCACAAGCTCTGGGGGTCCCAAGCCACCTCCATTCCTGAGCAACTGGCGACAAATTCAGAAGTTTCTTATGAACCATTAAGGTTGAATAACTCACTAGAATAATCCATAGAACTCAGGAAAAAGACTATGCTCACAACTGCAGTTTTATTTTAAAGGGCTAACCAAATGAAAAGACATACAGGGCAAGGTCAGGGAGGGACCCCAATACAGAGCTTTGGTGTCCTCCCCCAGGTGGCACTAGTGGTAAGGAACCTGCCTGTCAATCCAGGAGACCTAAGAGATGTGGGTTCGATCCCTGGGTTGGGAAGATCCCCTGGAGAAGGGCATGGCAACCCACTCCAGTATTCTTGCCTGGAGAATCCCAAGGACAGAGGAGCCTGGTGGGCTACAGTCCATAGGGTTGCAAAGAGTCGAACACAACTGAAGTGACTTAGCACACACATACCCTGAGGACAGGGCACATCATCCTCTCCAAATATCTGTGTTCACCAACCAGAAAACTCATCCAAGTCTGGGCGTCCAGAGTTTTTGTTGGGGTTACATTTGACAGACGTGATTGGCTGAATTATCAGCCACGTGATTGAGCTTGATCTCCAGCCCACCTGCCCAGAGGCTGGGCTGCCATCAACCGGCCAATGCCCAACCTTCTAATTACATGGTTGAGCTTTCAGGTGTGACCAATCCCATCTGCAGTCATTTGAGCATAAACTCAGGTGTGGTCCAGTTGGCCACTATGAATAATGAAGATATTCTTGCCACTTGAGATCTCCTAGGAGGGTAGAAGCTCCCTCCCAGGAACTGGGCATGCATGCTAAGTCCTTTCAGTCATGTCCAACTCTGTGCGACCCTATGGACTGTAGCCCGCCAGGCTCCTCTGTCCATGAGATTCTCCAGGCAAGAATACTGGAGTGCGTTGCCATGCCCTCCTCTAGCGGATCTTCCCAACCCAGGGATCAATCCCACATCTCTTACATGTCCTGCATTGGCAGGCAGGTTCTTTACCATTAGTGCCATCTGGGGACAGAGGCCAAATTCTCTATTACATAACATCTCTCCATGCCCTGCCTCTGGTTCTGCATTTGTTTTCTCAAGAGAACAAATCTAAATGGGCCAGCATGGGCCTAGAATTCACTGTTAGTTTAATAAACCAGAGACCTAAGAGGCAGGAGCAAAACTTCCAGGGTAAAATGCTGCAAGGGAGGTTCTAGAGAGAAAGGACAGGCAAACCCCCTCTCTTTATGAGTGTCTACTAAACCCTGATTAACAGCACCAAATCAAGCATCCAGCAGTCTGAAATCAAGCGTCTAGCCTTAGTATTCCCTAGAAAAAAGGGTAGTTTTTATATTATTAATGGAAGAATTAAGTATGTCCTTAGAACCCTGTCAGAGTTGAAATGAGCATTATAAAACCTGTCAGAAGTGTGGTAGAGAAGGCTAGAACTTTGTATGAGACAAGGTATTTCATTAAAATGAAGACATTTTCTTCAAGTAATTGAAACCTTCAATACTGCTACAGTAGTAGCAAGAATGTATTGATTGTGTGAAGCTCAGAAATTATATTTGGTCCTCAACTTAATAAAATAACTTTGGAAATTTTATATTAAAGAAACACCCATTACTCTGAAGAATCTAAATTCAAAAACAGCTAACGATGAAGGGAAAAGATTGTATGTTTGAACTCTTGAAATAAATTTGGGTGAATTTATAACAAAGAAAGCTGAAACAGTGAGATGGCATTGTCCTGCCTGAATGCACAGAGACAAATTAATATCATACAAGGATGGAGACATCTCATGAAAGTGCTAGTATCTGAAGACAGAAGGTTCTTTTTGCTTCAACTCTTGTCAATCATTTATCCCACAGAAACTTATGCATGGTCAGCCCATAAAGTGAGTTGATAAGGAAGCAGTATTTCTTTTTCAGTATTTCTTTTTCATCCAAGACACAACACACTTGGATGCTCAGAATCTTGTTATGTTTATGACACACTTTCCTTTTCCAACTTGTCAAGTCCACTTGGAAATAATGATTGATGATGTGGGACCGCCTGAGCTCCTCAACCTTTGCACTGGTTTATCTAACCTTGACCTGGGCAGCCACTATCAACCTTAGCAAACAAATGGGATTTGGGCAGCTTCCTTCTCAATGCTGTGGTTACAGAGGACCATCTGTGTTTTCCCCCATTCTAATTTTGAGGAATAAGTACCAGGTTTCTCTTCTTACAAGTCCAGAGGCTTGTTGGCTGGTCAAGAGGTTGGCCAGGTGGGAGAGCTAAGACGTGAGGACCAGGGCAGATAAGAAGTAGGGGTAGCAGTAAGGCATTTTCTCCTTTGGCCTCAGGCAGCATTGCACAGTGGGTGGGATTTACCTCCAAACAGATACAGTCACATCACCTTTTCCTTTCTGCTAGCAGGCTGGTTCTAACCTGTGCATACATGCAGAAAGTAAAATACACGTTGGGGAAAAGCAGAGCAATTGCAGAAAGCCAGGAGGTTGGTGGGTTCTGCCATTGGTCAGATCCTCAACAGTGCTGTATCTTTCTTTTTTTTTTTTTGGCCACACCACGCAGTTTGCAGGATCTCAGTGCCCCAACCAGGGACTGAAACCGGGTCACGGCAGTGAAAGCTCCAAGTTCTAACCATCAGACCACCAGGGAATTCCCAACAGTGCTGTATCAAGCCACACCACTGATCCCACAGCTTCTGTAGATGCAGCTGCCAGTCTCACAGTATCCATCCATCCCAAAGGGCAGGAAAGAGCTTCCTTGGTGTGCTCTATTAGGGATTCCCTCCACATACACATTTCACAGGCTCCTGGTCATCTTCACAATGGAAAAGTTACAAAAAAAAAAAAAATAGCTCCATTTGGCTATTTTGAACACTTACATTTTAAAATATTTCACAAGAAATGGCATTTTAAAATAGCACTCAGCAAGATTAAAATCTCACAATCTCATTATTCAAATTTTTACAAATATGCCAACAAAGCATTACCTTGCTCCAAGGGGCTCAAAGAGCCGTTACAAGTGGATCTTGTTCTTTTAACCTTCCTGTAAGTATATTTCTATTACCGTTCAAAACTACGTTAATGTTATAATAGTTCTATACCACCAGCTAATGTGATGTATTGTGAACTATGAAGGACTGAGTAATTTCCAGAGTATGGGATGCAAATCTATTCTTAATGGGCACCTGAGTGTGTATTTATGGATTACCTCACAATAAATCACAGGAATGACCCAGAAGTCTTTAAGCACATATTTGAAAACTCCTAACAGCTCCAGAAGCCTCAATAAATCTCACTGTACAAATTAATATGTAATGTTTCATTTGACTTACACAAGACAAATGTGTTTTAATGCCTACAGGGAGAAGGGAAATCTACATATGTCACCTTTGAGTTCATTTGTCAAAAGGAGGAAAGCAAAAAAGAAAGATGTGCCAAATTACTGAAAAATCTATTGACTTAATTTTACTTCTCATAAATTGGATATTTTATACGAAAAAAGAGAGATCATACTTTGAGGAGAAAATGTGAGTTAGGTATCCAGATAATTTAATTAATATCCGTTTGAAATATTTAGATTATTAGACTCAATCTGATGTGGAATGGCTTGAATCACTTGTATAAAATCGCATCAACTGTCCTTTGAGCATCTTTGTCATTCTCTGTTCTAGGAGTACTCCACTCTTGGCAAAACCAGTGGCGGCCACAAAATTTTGGTGCTTTCTTAACTCTCTATCCAGCAAGGTCTAGACTGTTTTTTTCTTTCTTGAAAAGAACTAAACTGATGCTGCTGATTGAAAACTAGCAATTGTCCTGCAGAAATTGCCTGTAATGAATTGCAGCTCATTAGTTGTAAATAGTCTTTTTCAGTGGTGTGGATTCCTGCCCACTCTCTGGGTTTGTTCCTCCGTAGGCCAGGATGCTAGAGAGGCAAGTCTCCTTCACTCCTTGTTCACAGCCACAGAAGAACCTCAGCTTAGTTTTTGGATGGTTTCCACTGACTCCTCTTCTTCAACCCTCTACCTCCTCCACCCTGCACTGTGTCCTGAAGCTCCACAGGGACAGTGCCCCCTGGACTTGGTTGGTTCTACCATGAGAGGCAGTGCCAGGAAATAGAAGGAGGGGGGAAAATGAGGCTGGTGTATCCATGCCCCTTGACATATTCTTGGTCTCTGCAGTTTGGCCAGCTCCCTGTACCAAAGGCCATGGCTCCCATTGGGAGGCCTTCTCCTCCAGTTTCAGTTCCTCCTTCTGGGTTCAAGCAATTGTCCTCCTCAAGCCAAGGGGTGACAGAAACATCCCAGGGTCCTGCATTATCCTGCGGGGTTTTCTCTTAACCCTGGTCACAACTTTGTAAACAGCGTCCGTGTCAGTTAATTTTGTGTCAACTTGACTGGACCATGGGATGCCAAGATATCTGATTATCTAATAGTAACATTATTTCTGTGTGTCTGCTGCAGTTCCAGAAGAGATTAGCATTTGAATTGGTGGACTGAGTAAAGCAGATTGACCACCCCACTGCAGATGGGCATCACCCATTGAGTGACTGAGTAGAACAAGAAGACAGAGGAAGGCTGGCTCTGCCCTCCCTCTGCCTGGTGACACAGCTGAGACATCCAGCTTCTCCCGTCCTCACTGCTCCTGGCTCTCAGGAGATTTGGATCAGAAGCTACACCATCAGCCTCCCAGCTCTCAGGCCTTCAAACTACACCTTCCTGAACCTCCAGCTTGCAGGTGGCAGACTGTGGACCTTCTCAGCCTCCATAATCATATAAGTCAATACCTTAGAGTGAGTGAGTGCGTGAGTGAGTGTGTGTGTGCGTGCACGCGCACACACGCACTAAGTTGCTTCAGTCGTGTCTGACTCTTCGCAACACCATGGACTGTAGCCCACCAGGCTCCTCTGTCCAAGGGATTTCCCAGGCAAGGATACTAGAGTGGGTGGCCATTTCCTACTCCAGGGGATCTTCCTGGCCCAGGGACTGAAACTGCGTCTCTGGTGTCTCCTTCCTAGACAGGCAGATGCTCTACCACTGTGCTGCCTGGGAAGCCAGTACCTTAGCATAATGGGACTTCATTTGGAAATAGGGTCTTTGCAGATATAATAGTTAAGATGAGGTCACACTGGGTGAGGGTGGACCCTAATCTAATGACCGGCATCCTTAGAAGAAGAGAAAACCCAGACACACGCACAGAGATGACGGCCATGTGAAGATGGAGGCAGAAACCAGAGGCTCACAGCTGTCAGCCAAGGTAGGCCAAGGACTGTTAGCAACCAGAAGCTAGGGTGCGACTAGAAAGGATCCTTCCCCAGAGCCTGCAGAGGAAGCATGGCCTTGTCGACACCTTGAACTTGAAATTCTAGACATCAGAACTTGAGAGAATAAATGTCTGTTGTTTTGAGCCACCTGGTTTGTGGCACTTTGTTCTGGAAGTCCTGGAAAATGAATACGGAGGTGAGCGTTCTCCCAGCACAGGAGCTTGAGGGCATCTCTTAGGACTTGATTGTCTCATTCTGTGAGACTCTCCGCACGACAGCCATTTTAGCACGTGTCCCAGATTGGTAACCGTTGTGTCTTCTCGCTGACCATTTCTCTGCGCCTGTGTCCCCCCGAGAGTTTCCGTCTTTCTCTTTCTTCGCTCCCAGTCTCTCATGCCTCCCTTTTCTCCACCCATGACTCTTTCCCCACTTCCTAGGAGAGGACAAACAAGGGTCACAAGAGTCCCATTAAAGATAAACCACCATGCCCAGGCAGTGCCCCGTTCCTGAGGCCACAGACAGCAGCTCTGGTCAAGAGTTACACCCACGTCACATTGTGCCGGCAGCCATGACCCTCCCAACATGTTAGCCAAGCAATGACTGTGACACCTTGAGATGACGTCTATTTTTCTTCCAAGTCATCTCCTTTCCCCACTGAAGCAGGTGATAGGAATGTGCCTGAGTGGAATGCAACCAGCCTGAACCTTCTCGGATTTTGGTTTCCCAAATCCTGAGCCTGCCAAGCTAGGCAGAGCTTGAAGAAGTGGCAGAGGGCTCCAGAGAAGCAGGGTGACGCAGTGAGGGTCCTCCCACTGAAGAAGAGGTTTCCTGAGATGAGGAAGAGAGTGGCAGGGATCTGGCACCCGCCCCTAGAGAGATAGTCAGACTGGTGGGGGAGAAGGGGCCCTGAGGGAGATGGTCAGCGGCAGCGAGCGCCCCAGCCTCCCCCCAACTCCATGCCCCAAGCCTTTGACCTGCACGGTGGCCTGGTCAGCAGAGGAACTGGCGTGGCTGGAGACCCTTCCCCTTCCAGGCTCTGGTCACAACCCTGGGAGTAGAAGGAGTCCCTAAATGACCAGATGGGATTCCCTCAGCCTGGTAGTGAGAGCACTCTGAGATTAGATTTGAATAAGAAAATAAAGTGATATTTCTTATACGCTTGACTTTATGGCCTAAGCAACACTGTCTGCCTCTTCCATTTCGATGAGGATTGAGATGGCTGAAGGATAGGTAAATCCTGCAGGTAAAGTAACAGGAAGCCAACATTTCTTCTTCTAAATATATGCATGGCAGGCATGTGGGCATATGCTGAACAGAGGACATGTTCTAGAATGTTCCTAGGGGCACTCTCCTCAACAGCCCCTAATCAGAAACTTAGCAAGGCCTATTGACAGCATCAATAAACTGTGATGTGTGCACTCCATGCCAAAGTGCCCGCCATGAGAATGAGCAGTTTTTAACTACACGCAAAGTGGAGAAGCTGCAGGAGCAAAATGCCAACTTAAAAGCAGCTATGTGATTCCACTCATGTAAACTGTAAAAACAAGCAAATGCATTTACGCTGTTGGAAGGCAGGGGCGTGGCTGTCCTTGCACAGAGGAAGGGACTAGAAGGGGACTTCAAGGATGATTAGAGTTTACAAGAATGCCCTGAGCTGAACTCTCATGATCTGAGCATTTTCTGTATGTATATTACCCTTCAGCACAAAAACAGTCAAGGTAAGGAGAGGGTTTCTGATAACATGAACAAAGATGAAGATGGAAACAGAGATACACTGGGACAGCAGGAAGCAGACAGGGATAGGAGGGGACCAGCACTGACGGACATCGCCCTCCCCAAAAGCCGGTAGTACGTGCCTATCATACATGCATGCTTAGTTGCTTCAATCATGTCTGACTCTTTGTTAACTCCATGGACTGTGGCCCAGCAGGCTCCTCTGTCCATGGGATTCTCCAAGCAAGAATACCGAAGTGGGTTGCCATGCCCTCCTCCAGAGGATCTTCCTGACCCATGGATCAAACCCCTGTTTCTTATGTCACCTGTATTGGCGGGCGGGTTCTTTACCACTAGTGCCACCATTACTGGGATACTAAATATACTGGCTTGGGGTGGGAGGTTTGGGGGTGAAAGGTACACCATCTGAAAACATGTTATCTGGATTGGCATTCTATTTGCAAGAAAAGGTTGTCGCATAACTGGCAAGCCACCAATGTAGCTCCCAGCTTTCCCTTTCCTCTGAACAATCGTGCTAAAAGTTCTGAATTTTATAATGAGCAGAGCTGTGCAAACTCTCATAAATACCCAGGGCATGAGAGAAGGACTTCTATACCCAGAGACAAACATTTGCACTGGTTCATTTCTGAGTGCGGTAAAATAAAAAACTTGCAGTGTTTCTTGGAGGGGAAAATGATGCTCATTCATAAATCATAGAAATTTAATGACTGTTATAAATTGCTAAATAATTTTTTTTCAAAAACCACAATATTGCTGGAATTGTGTAGAGGCACAGAAAACTGTGCTCAAGATAATTCCATTTTGGAAAGCTAGGTCGTACCTCCCACTCCTGATGAACTAATTCAGCATCCCACCCAACCCCACATGTGGCATAAACAATCTTCAGACTTCTTAACAAAGGTCCCCAACATAGGTTTTTCTGATAACCAGAGAAATATTATTTTAACTGGGCACCAACAAGCCTCTGGAGGATAGGGTCATGAATTATTCATTGCTGGCGTTAATGTACATCAAAAGAGTATATATTTGGACACGACCCTCATTACTTCTCAAGCATTTTTTCCACTTGATTTATTCTTCTCCCTTCTATGAATGCATGTTCATAATCTACATTACCAGTCCTCTAATGATGCCATGTCAGATCCAAATGTCACCTCATTATTTCTGACACTCACAGAACCCACAACAGTAAAAGCCAATTATAGACTAGAAAAATCCCAGAAGACCTCGCTGCTACCACAGCTAATAAGCTTCGGCATCATGAAGCTTGGAGAGAGCCCCACACGGTGGGCATATGCGCACACCCATCCTGGGCCCTTTCATTCACAAGAGCAAGGAGATCTAGCGTGATAGAGCTGGCTATTGGGAAACCAATCTGCACACCCTGGCAAGAAGCCATGAAATTCACCAGCAGAAGTCTGATGACCAAAGTGTTGTATTTTACTCCAACACATGTATCGGTTTCATTGACAGACTCAGCTGGGCTGGGCTGGGACCATATTTATGGATTTGGTGGAGAGTTGGCCGGAAGCGAGATTTGTCTATGACCTACCATAACTTTTGGAAAGTTGTTATGGTTACATAGGGGCAAATGAGGTGCTGAGGGGCAGGTAGATTTCAGCTTGTCCTTGCTCTCCCCTCAAAGCGCATCCAGCTCTTCAGATTGCCACCCTGCTGGCCAGCAGTCCAGGCCCTCCCCAGGCAGAGACAGTCCACAGACTTCTCCCCCAGCCTCCAGGTGGTCCCTCTCCAGCACAGGAATCTAAGTGGCAGTTTCTCAGAGTTCCCCGCAAACTCTGATCTTTCCACCCAGGTTAGTACTTCTAGAGGACTGGTTAATGACTTTTCTCTGATCTTCCAACTCTCCTTTCTGGATTCTCCTTCCAGCTTGAAGGACTGGCCTGATATCAAGGGGTCTTAAAGGACCCCTGATCAATGCGAGCTACCAGTGGGAATTCATCCCTTCAGCAAATATTTGTCTAGAATCTTCCATGAGCCAAGCACTGGGGATCCCACAAGGAAAAGACAGCCAGTCCCTGTCTTCCTGAGCCCGCACACCTACTAAGAGGATGTAAACTGCCTACAAGGTCACAGGCTCTGGGCTAAGTGCTTTACATGAAGGATTTCATTTCATCTTCATGAACACAAATTTATAATGTTGGTATGATTATTACTTCCATTTACAGACAAGGAAACTGAGGCTTACTGAGATCAAGGAACCTAGGTGCTATCAATTCCAGAATTCAAATTCTGATCCATTCTGCTATTTAGTCTCCTTGTGCAGGAAGACACCCCCCACCCCAACTCAGCAAAAACGAAAACCCAGGCAAGGTCCCAGGGCACGAGGCATACACAGCAAGAACAAGGCGATGCCTGTGTAAACCTCTTGTCCACGGCCAGAGCATTTAAGTGACTCCAGGAGAAGGCAATGGCGCCCCAGTCCAGTACTCTTGCCTGGAAAATCCCGTGGATGGAGGAGCCTGGTGGGCTACAGTCCATGGGGTCGCTAAGAGTCAGACATGACTGAGCAACTTCACTTTCACTTTTCCCTTTCATGCACTGGAGAAGGAAATGGCAACCCACTCCAGTGTTCTTGCCTGGAGAATCCCAGGGATGGGGGAGCCTGATGGGCTGCCGTCTATGGGGTTGCACAGAATCGGACATGACTGAAGCGACTTAGCAGTTGAGGAAAATGTTAATCCTGGAACCAAGCCATTTTAGCATCTGAAAGAGGTCACTGGAGGACAGTGACCACAGGGGACAGTGACCACAGGGGACAGGCCAGCTGCTGACCAGAGACACATCCTGACAGGGACGCAGGCCCAGATCTATGGAGATTGTTTACTTTTTTAATGCATACAGATATTAAGCTACAAATCAAGCTCAAAATATATTACTTGACTTTTTCTCTGTTAATAAACAAATGAGTGGTAGTGTGAGTTCAAAAATAATTACAAAAACCAGATGATAATGCTTATATATGGAATCTTAAATATGACACAAATGGACACATGTACAAAATATAAACAGACTCACAGACATACAGAACAGACTCGTGGTTGCCAAGGGTGAGAGGGTTAGAGGTTAGGGGAGGAAAGGATTGGAAGCTTGGGACTAGCAGATGCAAACCAGTATATAAAATGGGTAAACAAGGTCCTACCATATAGCACAGGGAACTACAATTCAATGTTCTGTGATAAACCATAATGGAAAAATATATGATAAATAATATATAGGTATACCTGAGTCATCTTGCTGTACAGCAGAAATAGCACAACGTTGTAAATCAACTATACGTCAATACATTTTTTAAAGAAATAATTGCAAAAATACCCAACTCTTAATGATGGTTTTCTCTGAGACGGGGAGAGGAGTGATGATTTCAGAGAATTCTCACTTAGCAAGTCAGACATTTCATAATATGCAAATGTTTAACAGCGAGGATATACAGTTCCATAAGCAGAAAATAAACAAATGAGGCTGCTAGTAAGGCCAAGAGTTTATGCTGCCGTACCAGTTCTACAATTAGACAACGCTGGGCCAGGAAGCACCACCTAAGCCCAGATGGGGTCTTCCCAGGTCGCTCAGTGGTAAAGAATCTGGCCAATGCGGAACACTCGGGTCTGATTGCTGGGTCAGGAAAATCCCCTGGAATAGGAAATGGTAACCCACTCCAGTATTCTTTCCTGGGAAATCCCATGCACACAGGGCCTGCTGGGCTACAGTTCATGAGATCACAATGAGTTGGACATGACTTAGTAGCTAAACAACAACAACAGCAAAGCGCGGATGTAGCCTGAGGCCCAGACCATGCCTTCTTCACTCCCTGTCCCCTCCCTCTGCCTCCATATACATTCAAAGGACAGCGCTGAATTACCAACTACTCCCTGGGAATGAAGTCCAAGTTCACCTATGAACAATCTTGCTTTATACCTCTTTCCCGATTCAAATCAAGGGCAAACCATTAATCATTTCAGCAGCGCCCAGAAAATTGCATACACTGATCTTCTGAATTTTATCACCTGCTCTTCAAGGAATATTGAGCCCTTATGACTTGACAGGGATTTCATTACAATTTAAGAATATCATATATAACCTTTCTTGTGATCCTGTCACTAAATAATCAGTAAATACTTATTATTGAAACAGATGTACTAATGAAATGGACAGGTTTGAGTTTGTCAATATTCTTCTTGGGGTGATTTTACCTTTTAATGTCAAAGAAAATAATGCAAAAACTGAATTAAAACTTTGCAGAGAGACAAGTTTTCTTCTTTAACAGTATCAGTAACAGCCGGGAGTCTGACCATATATATTTACCTCATGAAAATTAGTCTTTCTGAAGTCAGTAAGAAATTCCAGTTCTCAGGGATTCCCAGTTCCACTGTACAGTTTGGAGTGGCAACAAAACAAGAACAGATTTCAATAATAATTTCATCCATAACACAACACTGTAAATCAACTAGACTCTGATAAAAAGTATTTAACAATAACTTCATCTTTTAGTGAATAAAAGTGTTCAAAAGGCACAAAACTGTGGACTGGGTCACACTGGACTATTTGTCTTCCCAGCCACTGGACATTTGCATCTCCCTTGTCCTCTGGCCTCCAACTCCCCAACTCATCACCTCCACTCATCAACAACCCCAGGGGATTCCACTCTAGGGACCATTATAGGACCTTCAGCTCCCCTTGGACAGACTCAATCAGCAAATCCTCCCCAATCCAGAAGCTTCACATAGTTCGCATGTTCTGTACCTCTATTGTTGAGAGCTCCTTGTAGCCAGGAGCAATTTCTATTGCCTTTGACCCCCATGTCCAGCCTGGCACCCAACCCAGAGCAAGCACTCAATACTTGACAATAACAAACAAATATGGCAGTAACTTGGATTTAATGTCCAAACTTACCACTACTGGCTGCTTCATGCTGAAGAGTCATCAATTTCTCTGAAGCACTGTCTTCTCTCTGTAACACACACACACACACACGAACAACCATGATCATCACACTACATGACTTAGAACTGCAGGAAGAGCCAGGGCTATAATGAATGAGAAAGCAGTTTGTAAGGCATAAACTAAAGCACAAGGTGAATTCTATTCCAGCTCCCCACATCCAGGCACGTGGTAAGAGACTGGGGAAGCACAGGAGAAACAAACTCAGGGCCGGCAATGCCTCTCACAGCGGCCCTGGGCACCAGGACTCTGTGGAGTAAGGAGTCACAGAGGGAGAAGCAGAGGAGGGATCCTTTGTTCTCAGCTGGATCCAGGGATGCTGACTTCCTTTCCACAGTGCGGAGATGCAAGCAGGATGCGGGCAGGGTGGGAAACCCCCGTGCCCTGTGCCCTGTCCCCTCCAAGGGAAAGACGTGATGGAGGCTGGGGTGGGGGGCAGTGCTCTGTGGCCAGAGGGCCCTTGGCAACAGTGTCCCTGTTGATGCCAGGCACAGACAACCCGGGCATGAAGGGATTCCAGCAAGGAAACACACCTCAGTAAGATGTGGAAGATACCAGCAATGCTGGGGCTGGTAACCTGACCTTCTGGAGGCTGCAGCCAGCAGGAAGCAGACTGCTCAGACAAGGATCTAGCTGAGTAGGTGGAGCTGCCCCCCAGGCACAACCACAGGAGGGATTTCATGTAAATGCCCTTTACCTTTGGCAAAAAGGAGGTCACCAAGTTTCCTCTGCTTCCTGGTTGCTTTTCTTCCTGTTTACTGAACTCCCTACTATGCATGCTGGGAACCTGTACACGTGTGCGCAGGAGGTTAAGGGTACCACGGTAATGACCCCTCACACCTGTAGAGTGTTCTGATTTTTAAAGAATGATCTCACCCACAGCCAGTTTGAGCCTGATAATAAATAACCTTCGCATTTCATAGACGTGGAAAGTGAAGTTCAGGATGAAGTGCCCTGCCTAGAATTCCTAAAGCTAGGACTCCAACCCTTCTGCCTCACAATATCTCTACCCTCCTGCCTTGAGAGACGCAGGTTTGATCCCCGAGTCCGGAAGATTCCCTGGAGGAGGAAATGGCAACCCTCCGCAGTATTCTTGCCTGGAAAAACCCAGTTCTCGTTCCAAAGTCAACATTGGGATTGGCCTGTCCTACCTTGCCCCTTGGCCAACCTTGTGCCAGCCAGACATTTTAACTGAGCAGCTGCTGGGAGCCCCTGCAAGACTGTGAGAAGCACCTGGACACTTGCTTTTTGGGAGACACAAAAAGTGGTCAACTTTCAGGAGGAGGAAGCTCATTTTGATCAAGGCCTTTGTATGAACAGGGCTTCCCTGGTTGTTCAGATGGTAAAGAATTCGCCTGTCAATGAAGGAGACCCAGGCTCAATCCCTGGGTTGGGAAGATTCCCAGGAGAAGGGAATGGCAACCCACTCCAGTATTCTTGCCTGGTGGGCTACAGTACATGGGGTCACAAAGAGTCGGACATGACTGAGCGACTATCACTTTCACTTTCAAGGCATAAACTAAAGCCTACATTATGAGACTATTCAGTGCTCAATTCTAAGTAAGTCTGAATTCTATCTAAAGGGAAGAAGAAGCATGGTTTTCCAATCTTAATTCTAAATTCTTTCTAAATTTTTCAAGCTCAAGAATCCACTTACATTTATTAATACAAAGCTCTTGTAAAATTTGAAATTTTAATAGACTGCCTGTAAGATCTCAACTGCCTTAGCCTTTTTCCCAGTTGGTCTGTGTGTGTGTGTGTGTGTGTATGGGGGTGCGTGTGTGTGCACACACATCTGTGTATTATATGTTGGGTATTTTATTGGAAAGCTAAGAATAAATTTAAAAAGTCAGAAACTATGTTTTCTTCAACAGGAAGATTCCTGTTTCAAATTACCATAATGCGTTCTATTTTTTCTTATTCGGAAGCTGCCTTAGGAAATTGTATCTTAATACCCCTACAGAATTTTCAACAGATCTACTTTGAGTTAATTTTCTAGACCATTTCCATCCCATTTTCCAGTTTTCCCCCTCTATTTACTACATTCAACCAAAAAGCAACAAACATACATTTTATAGACTTAATTATCCCTGAAGCTAAATGTAATCTGAACACTTGTCCAATGCAAAGGCTAAAATTCCAAAAGCAATGATGAGTAAGCAGATGGCTGCTTACAGGGAAACATGGACAAAAATGATGTAGCCGTCTTTATACACCTTTTCTGGGCAAAATAACTCCAGGTTCTTTACCACATTATTAAAGTTATAAACTAATCCACCTTGAGGGCTTGGCAAAGACATAACAACCACAGAGAGGAGAGTGGGGGAAAGAATGAAATGAAGGTGAAGGAAAGGGAGGTTAGCAGAGGAGCTGGCAGGAGGCACGTGGCAGGATTCTCAAGAACATCCTCCTGCCGCCTCCAGTAGGAACCACCTCCACTGAGTTTATTCCAAGTTCTTCCTCCTAATGTCTAATAAGGCTGCATAGTAGACAAAGCAGCATTCCGTTTGAGAACAGAAATGCCCTTGGCTGACATTAGGTATGAGAGGTCTCTCTACCGATTTCTTTTTCTGATTTCTAGGCTGTACTTAGCCAATCCGCCACTTTGACATGACCCTGCATCCTTCTGGTTAATGGTCATAAGGAAGGCAGCTTCCCCATGTAAGAACTGTAAATTCACTGGGAATAATAGCAATTGTACACATTAGGTGCCGTTAGTGACATAGGAGACAGATGGGCCCCTGGGCTGGACAGCTCGTGTTTGTCAAGTGGAGTAAAATTGAAGCTTTGTTCCCACCCAGACACTCCAAGGACCAAACTGAGCTGTGCTTTAAGTTAAAAGATAAGATGACCCCTCCTGAAGTCAAGGAAAACTTCCCTGTCTTCACAAGTGCCAGAAGAATCCTTGCAGGTCAAAAAGTGAGGGGGCGCTACCCCATAATAAGTGTGGGCATGCACCCACAGGCCTCTGCAGTGGGTCTATCTTTACAAAATGTTGAACACACATCTTGGGAAGGGTCCTAGGGCCGACCAGTCAGGTGTAATAAAAGAAGATAATTGGCCAAAGTTAAACAAAGACCCAAGAGGACTGTCCTACATAAAGGATCTAAATCATCTCTTTACCATGCTCTTTCTCATTAAGGGGGGACACTCACCCCTTTCTCTCTGCATATGTATTTCTGCCTTACTTCTGTCTTCAATAAGCAAGCTGTTTCTCTGTGTGCTTTCCCATATATGATGCTGTGTCTCTAATAGTAAATGTTGTAGCAGTATTTATAGTTTTTGACTCCTTGAAACATTCTTACTTTCAAATGGAGGGAAAAGAGCAGGGCTACTTTGCTTCTGGGCTTCCCTGGTGGCTCAGATGGTAAAGAATCTTCCTGCGACCTGGGTTCAATCCCTGGGTCAGGAAGATCCCCTGGAAAAGGGAATAGCAACCCACACCAGTATTCTGGCCTGGAGAATCCCATGAGCAGAGGAGCCTGGCAGGCTACAGCCCATTGCGTCGCAAAGAGTACAACACGACTGAGCCACTAATACACACTTTGCTTCTAGCCTCTAGTACCTGGTGGTCTAGCAGCTAGAATTTCTAGTTTTCATCCAGGCTACCAAGGTTCAATTTCTGGGCAGGGAACTAAGATCTCTTTTCAGGACAGCTGACTGCTCTCCCTCCAAGATCAATATGATGTGGAGGACGAGGGCTCCACAAAGTGAGACATACTCTATTCTTTGCAAATGGCAGGTACTTGAGTATTTGCAAGTTATCTTGTTCCCCTCTTTTTAGTGATATAAATGAACCACTGGTTATACCGCTAAATTCTAGACAGTGCAGAATCTACTCATTATTCTTAGAATATAACAAGTTGCCAGTGTTAGACTTCCCACTTAACAATGTTTATTTAGATACTCAGTTCTTTACAATTTTTGTAACATTTAGGAAATTTCCAGGCTATAGGGGGAAAAAAGACTATATTTCATATAATTTATATTTTAGCCATCAAATTTTATGCTCCACTTCCAAGAATTCTGGAAAAATTATCTAAAACTAACCATTTACTAAGGCAAGAAAAAAATCTCAGTCTAGAGCCAGGATACCAGTAATTCCAGCCAAGATCTGTGCCATAACCCAGTTATTTCTCCTTCTTGAGCTCCACATCTCCATAAGCAAAAGCTGAAGTTTGGTTGATTCTGAGTTATAAATAAGCATCACCCTAAGTAAATCAGACTTGGTATTGTATTGAAAGGATGATGCAGCTGCATCCAAGCCTGGTGGGAAAAAGTACAGAGATCAATAAACAACAAAAACATCAAATAGTGCAGGAGTACTGCCCTGCAGATGGCTGCTAAGGTCTCTCCAAGGTCTAAAACCTACAGAACATAATCCCAGACATATCCTTTAATGTCATTTTCTCCAGAAACCCTGTCTAGGGACAATCCCTTAGGGAGCACAGAATGGGGCAAGGGACATTCGTCTTAGAAGAGACACCAAGTTGACTCTGGCCACAAGGAATTCCAAGAGAGAAAATTCAGAGATGGGGCCGAGTGAGCATGGCCCTTATAGGGAATCAGACTATGCAACCCCGAAGTTCACATTTTGGTGTAAGGATTTTTGAGTTCAGACTGTTGAGAAAAAGCAAATGCCAAAAAAGCTCTCCATCTGACCCACATTTGTCTAAAAGCAGACTCAGACTTTTAGTCACCAGAGAGAACTCCAGACCAGCCCAAGATGGCACCCAGAGGAATCTACATAACAGACCTTACCAAAATAATCCTTCTTTTCTCTTAGTTCACCGCACACATTTGTCTTCCCACAGTCTGCTACCCTTGGAAGCCCAAAGCCCATTTCCCTGTGCCTTGTCACCTCTCTATATGTGTATTGTTCTTTGCTCAGATGCTAACTATATAAGCCCAAGGTCTGGTCACCCCTCTGAGTTATTCAGTGCTGAGTTTCTCCCATGTATATGCATACTGCATGTGCTATAAGCTCTGATTTTCTCTTGTTAATCTGTCTTTTGTCAGCTTAATTTCTAGGGCCTCAGCCAGAGAATCTAGGAAGTTGGAAAGAAAAGGTTTCTTTTTCCTCCTCTAGGCCCCCCAGAACAGGCACCCTGTTCAGGATCAAGAGCTCTGTTCCCTTCATAAGAAGTTGCATCCCCACCCCACACCTGGGCCCAGCTGTTTGTCCTGGCCCCTTCCCAAACTGACTGAATTCAGATCTTTGGGCGTGGGGCCCAAGAAGCTGTGGTCCATCAAGCCCATGTGATTCTGGTCCACCCTCAAGTCTGAGGGGCCCTGTTTAAGGAACCCCAGGCTTGCTGGCTCTTCTCCCTTGATCGTATTGGAGGATCCCAAGATACAGCAAAGAATCCAAACCTTTGGTTTCCCATTGGTTACAAAATTAGCAGTGCTGGCTGGGTCCTCCTGGGTCTCTCTGTCCTTCTTCATTCCTTGATTCTGAATTGCCTGACTGTGCACCCAGCAAAGCAACTTCTTAGTGAGCCACACATCTCTCAAGTGAGCAGAAAGCCTCCTTTAGTATTTTTGCCACACTGGAAAGAGACATAGAGCAGAAAAGGGGGTCCATAAACTTCACCTGAGAAGCTTTATAAAAATATAGATGCCAAGTTCCATTCCCAGAGAGTCTAATCTCATTTATTTGCGTGAGTCTCAGGAATCTGCAGTTTGCAGTTCCTCAGGGTCCTGGGGAGCAGGTGGTAGAGGGACCACTCTCAGGAAAACCCATCACTTTGTGATCCATCATGTGGAAACTCGAGAAGCGACATGTCCCCACAACCCCTGAAATGAGCTGACTTGTTTCCAATGACATCCATCAAAGATGTTAATGTCACGAATTGATGACTTTTAAGCAATTTGTATTCTTCCTCAGTGGCTCAGCGGTAAAGAATCTGCCTGCCAACGCAGGAGATGGGGGTTCCGTCCCAGGGATGGGAAGATCCCCTGAAGGAGGAAGTGGCAACCCACTCCAGTAATTTTACTGGAAAATCCCATGGACAGAGGAGCCTGGCGGGCCACAGTCCACGGAGTCACAAAGGGTCAGAGATGACTGAGTGACTCAGCGTACGCACGCACGCACGCACACACACACACACGTCATTTGTATAAGTGGCTGCCCATGTGATCAATCTTAATTCGCAAACACTGCTGACTGCCTGCACACACACACAAGTCATTTGTATAAGTGGCTGCCCATGTGATCAATCTTAATTCGCAAACACTGCTGACTGCCTGCACAGGGTCATAATGTGTCCAAACTCACACATAAACCTCTCAAATGGAAGTTAAGCAAGTATGTAAGACTCTGGTGGGGACGACTCAACATTCCAAGGGATAGCATTAGGTTAACAGGATTGAAGCTGAAAAATCAATTGGACCATCAGGAGAGCAGCTGTCCTGCTCTGGTGAGAGTCATGCCTGATTTCAAAGCCAGTGCAGGGACCTGGAAGAGAAACCCTCTTCTCTCTGAGGCAGGTGTGTGTGAACCTGGAGACCCTCTTGAGGCCTGGAGGGTGGTGGAACTGAAAGAATTCCTCTCCCCCCACCTCAGGCAAAGTGCTCACACGCCCACCACCTCAAATGTCGGGAATGCCTGTTACTTTGGAAGATAGAAGCCGGACATTTCAGAGGTCACAGGTTGTCTATCCAACATCCCTTCTTCAGGAGAACAATCCTTTCTCTTCTGATAAAACTGGATTTGGGAGCATCACTTTTTTTGCCCCATTTGTGAGCCCTGGGAGCTTGAGGGCAGCTTGCTGGCTGCCATGATGATGGGAGAGAAGATATGAAAGCAGCTGGCCAGGGTGTGGTTAGCACAGCTGGCAGCATGCTGAACAGTGCTCCTTCAACAGCCTCTGTTCCAGGTGCTGAGCTTCTCAAAGCCCATTCGTCCCCACTGTCTTCAGACATACAAGCCAAAAGCAGTTGCAAAAGTACAATTATACTTACCATGGCTGTCATCCCTCCTGCTCTCCCTGCTGTGGTCCCATGTGATTTCTGGATGACTTGCTGCCTCTCACCCTGCAGCCATGACACTGCCTCCATGCGGGTTCCCCTTCTTCCATAAATGAAGCCCTCTGTTCCTCCTCTTACACGGACTTGGTGTTTTCTTGCACTGTGTTGTTGTTGTTGTTCATCACTAAGGTGTGTCCGACTCTGCAATCCCATGGGCTGGAGCCTGCCAGAGTCCTCTGTCTATGGGATTTCCCAGGCAAGAATACTGGAGTGGGTTGCCATCTCCTTCTCCAGGAGATCTTCCCAACCCAGGGATCAAACCTGCATCTCCTGCGTCTCTTGCATTAGCAAGCGGATTCTTTACCACTGTGCCACCAGAGAAGTTCTCTTGCACTATAATCAGCTGTTTACTGTCTCTCACAATTGGTCTACAGCTCCTACACAGCAGGGACCTGCTTTTATTTACTTCTAAATCTATTCCCTCCTCTTCCCCCCAGAGTCTCAGTTCAGTTCAGTCACTCAGTGTTTGCGACCCCATGGACTGCAGCACGTCAGACTTCCCTGTACATAACCAACTTCCGGAGTCTACTCAAACTCATGTCCATGGAGTCAGTGATGCCATCCAACCATCTCATCCTCTGTCATCCCCTTCTCCTCCCATCTTCAATCTTTCCCAGCATCAGGGTCTTTTCCAGTGAGTCGGTTCTTCGCCTCAGGTGGCCAAAGTATTGGAGTTTCAGCTTTAGCATCAGTCCTTCCAATGAATATTCAGGACTGATTTCCTTTAGGATGGACTGGTTGGATCTCCTTGCAGTCCAAGGGACTCTCGAGAGTCTTCTCCAACACCACAGTTCAAAAGCATCAATTCTTCAGTGCTCAGATTTCTTTATTGTCCAACTCTCACATCCATACATGACTACTGGAAAAACCATAGCTTTGACTAGACAGACCTTTGTTGGCAAAGTAATGTCTCTGCTTTTCAATATGCTGTCTAGGTTGGTCATAATTTTCCTTCCAAGGAGTAAGCATCTTTTAATTTCATGGCTGCAGTCACCATCTGCAGTGATTTTGTAGCCCCCCAAAATAAAGCCTGTCACTGTTTCCACTGTTTCCCCATCTATTTGCCATGAAGTGATGGGACCAGATGCCATGATCTTAGTTTTTTGAATATTGTTTTAAGCCAGCTCTTTCACTCTCCTCTTTCACCTTCATCAAGAGACTCTTTAGTTCCTCTTTGCTTTCTGCCCTAAGAGTGGTATCACCTGCATATCTGAGCTTACTGATATTTCTCCTGGCAATCTTGATTCCAGCTTGTGCTTCATCCAGCCTGGCTTTTCACATGATGTACCCTGCATATAAGTTAAAAAGCAGGGTGACAATATACAGCCTTGACATACTCCTTTCCTGATTTGGAACCAGTCTGTTGTTCCATGTCCAGTTCTAACTGTTGCTTCTTGACCTGCACACAGATTTCTCTGGAGGCAGGTCAGGTGGTCTGGTATTCCCATCTCTTTAAGAATTTTCCACAGTTTGTTGTGATCCACACAGCCACAGAGTCTAGCATAATGCTTACACACCGTAGGTATATAATAAATGCACATTACACAGAAACAAACTGAATCTCAAATGAATATGGGAACTATGCACAGACTGCAGGATTTGGGCTTTTGGATACTGATGACATTTAAACAAGGCTGCCCAGGCAAGTGGAGGAAGAAGCTCCCAGATAGAAATTAGATCCATAGTGGGTACACAGTAGGAGTAAAATAAATGCATGCTCTCCATCACAAAGGCACTGAATTTTCTGCAAAACTTTTATGTCTGCAAAGAGCTGCTTGGAGAGGGAGAGGAGTGAGTTTTCCACTTACTATTTTTCACTCAAAGTTATCGCTCTCCCAGTAGTCATGTACAGATGCAAGAGTTGGACCATAAAGAAGGCTGAGCACCAAAGAATTGATGCTTTCAAACCATGGTGTTGGAGAAGACTCTTCAAAGTCCCTTGGACAGGAAGGACATCAAAGCAGTCAATCCTAAAGGAAATCAATCCTAAATATTCATTGGAAGCACTGATGCTGAAGCTGAAGCTCCAATACTTTGGCCACCTGATGCGAAGAGCCGACTCACTGGAAAAGACCCTGATGCTGGAAAAGATTGAAGGCAAAAGGAGAAGGGAGTGACAGAGGATGAGATGGTTGGATGGCATCACTGACTCTTTGGACATGAGTCTGAGCAAACTCCAGGAGACAGTGAAGGATAGGGAAGCCTGGCATGCTGCAGTCCATGGTTTCACAAAGAGTCAGACATGACTGAGAGACAACATTTCTCACTCACATCCATCTCCAAGAAGAGAATGGGAGGCTAACCTCTAGATAATTAAATGTGCTAACCCAGGAGAAGGGGACCACAGAGGACGAGATGGTTGGATGGCATCACTGACTCAGTGGACATGAGTTTGAGCAAGCTCCAGGAGATGGTGAAGGACAGGGAAGCCCGGTGTGCTGCAGTCTACGGGGTTGCAAAGAGCCCATGGGACATGACTGAGCTACTGAACAACATCAACCCAGCCTTGGTGGTAACATTTGTTCATTTTCTTCATTGTTTTGTGTAAGCTCTCCTTTGAAGGCTGGTGGGATGTGAGTACCCCCTGCTGTAGAAGTCAAGCATCAAAGGCCACTTGCTTGCCCCCACTGTCCCCTGAGGCAGTGGAGGGTGACTTCAGCTCAGCCACTCAGATGCCCCATCCTAAACATGTGATTCAAGAGTGAGGGGATCAGAAAAGGAGAGGGTGCCATAGATTCCAATCTGTTGGTGACCATGGCTGCATCTCAAGTCCAGAGGCAGCAAACCATGTCCTGGGTCTCAGGGTCAGGGGGAATCAGGGGATTCTAAGCAGATTGGAACTGCAGGTCACCAGCGGTTCTGGCTGCCCAACTGCCCTTGCTGCAGGCTATAACCCAAAGGTTAGGAACCCAAAGAAGGTTCCCTGTCTCCACCTTTTGCTTCCTGGTCTCCTTCCCATGCATTCTTTTTCTGCTGAAATCAAGCAGGATTGGTTTCTGCTTAGTCAGGACCCCATCTGGTACAGTGCTCAAGAACTGTTGGACTAATGTTATTGGGATTGGGGAGTTAACTAAAGACATTCTTTTCTTTTCCTCTGGAGTAAGGAACTAAGTGAGAAATAGAATCCACAGGCAGAGATCAAAATGTCAGGTCTACTCCATTCTCTTACTGTAAATGCTGGGCCAGATGGCATGGCTTTCCAGTGCAACCATCACAAGGCTCCAATCTCTTTATTCTAGAAATAAATTGGCTGCCCAGGTACACACAGAATTCAGCAATCGCTTGCTTTTTCCACAGTGGGGGCCCGTCACCACCAAGAGAAAGCCGGGGACAGACAGAACACACCCTCTCTGCAAGCAGACTAATCCTGTTAATAAGAAGTGCGTGATCAACCTCCAATTCAGGGCCCCATGGGTCCCTCCTCCTCCTCCTCTGAGGAGAGGTGGTAGTGAGGGTGGGGTGGGTCCATGACCTCCTGACCCTTGCTCCAGACAGTCTGGAGTTCCTCACCTGAAAGCAAAGGAAATGGATAAATGGAGACCCTCACTGACTGTGATTAACACATTTATCTAAAAAATGGGCTTCCCGGTGGCTCAGATGGTAAAGAATCTGCCTGCAATGCAGGAGACCCGGGTTTGATCCCCAGGTTGGGCAGATCCCCTGGAGAAGGAAATGGCAACCCACTCCAGTATTCTTGCCTGAAGAATCCCATGGACAGAGGAGCCTGGCGGGCTGCAGTCCATGGGGCTGCAGAGTCGGACACGACTGAGCAACTAACACTACTTACTAAAATATCATCTGGACAGATCACTTCTGGCAAGAGTTTTCTTTTTGTTAGAAGGGTAGCAAATTTAAAACTATCACTGTGATACTGTAACATAATAAATATACATTTGGTCTTCACACCCTGTTTCCTGGCACAGAGCTCCTAAAACGCTTGGAATTTACCGAGTGACAGGAGTAATAGGAACATCTGGTAACTTCAGGGAGAGGTCTAACTGCTAGAGGTACCAGCCATGTGATTGGTGGGATGGAACTTTCAGCTTCACCCTTTGACCTCCAGAGGGGAGAGGGTCTGGAGACTGAGTTAATAATTACCAGTGGTCAATAACTTAGTCAATCATGCCTACATAATGGAAACTCCATAGAAACCCAAAGTAAAGGGGTTCAGAGAGCTTCTCAGGTAGTTGAATGCATCCATATCACAAGAGGATGTAAGGGCCTCTTTACAGTCTGGGCAAACCCCAAATTGTGGGGATAGGAGTTCTCGCATTGGGACCCCTCTGAACCTTACACTTTGGACTTCTTCATCTGGTTGTTCATTTGTATCCACTATAATATTCCTTATAACCATCTGATAACAGTAAATAAAATATTTCCCTGAGTTTTACAAGCTGTTACAGCAAATTACTGAACCTGAGGAGAGGGTCATGAGAACTGATATAGTTATGTCAGACAAGGTGTGAGTTACCTAGTTAGTTAGTCAGTGTTAGTCACTCAGTTGTGTCCAAGTCTTTGCAACCCCATGGACTATAGCCCTCCAGGCTCCTCTGTCCATGGAATTCTCCAGGCAAGAATACTGGAGTGGGTTGCCATGTCCTCCTCCAGGGGATCTTCCTGACCTAGGGATCAAACCTGGGTCTCCTACATTGCAGGCAAATTCTTTACCATCTGAGCTACCAAAGAAACCCATGGGTTACCAGGGGACCCACTATTTGCAATTGGCATCTGAGTCTAATGGGACTGAGCCCTTAACCTATGGGGTCTACTCTAACACAGAGCAGTTAATGCCAGAATTGAATTCAATTGTAGGATACCCAGTTGGTGTCCTCAGAGAACTGCTTGGTGTGGAAAACCCACACATTTCAACATTTGATGTCAGAAGTGTTGTAAGTAGAAACAGTTTTCATTCAATGCCTCATAACACAGAACTCAAAACCACTGGCAGAAGTCAAAACTCTTGGCTTTCTATCTATTTCCATTTGAAAGAAAACTGTCCATGCCATATTTCTCTTAAATATATGCACAGGAAATCTAAGAGCTGCCTAAATCACATTACCATTAGAAATGGCTGCTGTGGATTTCTTTATCAGAAAGTAGACCTCAAAAAAAAAAAAAAAGAATTCCAAATTTGGATGCTGAAGAAAAAGGAGAGTATGAAATTTCATTGTGTTATCTCAGCTACTTTCCTCCCTAATAAAACTCTTCTTCAGAATTCCATCCACATTTTAATATTTGGGTTTAAATTAATGTAAACTAATTCAGGTATGAATCAAATGAGGTGACTGAAAATTCAGATTCAGATCAAGAAATCTACAAGAAAGATGGACACTGTCTGGTATATGGAAACTTAACTGAGAAGGTATAACCAGAGCTCCCCAGAGAGACAAATCTAAAGAGTAGGATATGTACAAATACACATACATGTATGGCATCATCGATGGACATGAGTCTGAGCAAACTCCAGGAGATGGTGAAGGACAGGGAAGCCTGGAGTGCTGCATCCACGGGGTCGCAAAGGGTTGGATATGACTGAGCAAGTGAACAACAATGTATACAGAATATATACACAGATTTATTTTTTAAAACTGGATTTTGTGATTGTGAGACTTGGCAAGTTTGAAATTCATAGGAACAGCAGGCTGGAAACTCAGGCAGGATACTAGTCTTGAAGCAGAATTTCTTCTCCAGGAAATCTCAATTTTCGCTCTTAGGACCTTCAACCGATTGGGTCAGGCCCACCTCACTACCTCCTTTACTTTAAGTCAGTTGACTGTGGATGTTAATGATGTTTACAGAAACACCTCCACAGCAACACTTAGACTAAGTACTATATCCTAGCCAAGTTGACATGTAAAATTAACTATCACCACAGGCTTAGCAGAACACAGTAATTCATTTCAAACATTCCCCCCATGCCATATCCAGTCAAGTGAATTATTTGGCAAGGTACATAGATCATAAAAATGAATTTGATTAACCATGCCCTCTATTTCATTCATTTTTACCAATATACTTGTAACTTTACACGTATGCAAGTGTATATACATATATGTGTGTACATATGCACATACACAAATACATATATATATGACCCAGACACCCATTCACACACACACACACATTGATTCTCTCAAGTGTGTTTGCTCCATACAGCATGACAACTATAGTTAATAATACTGTATTGCATATTTGAAAGTTGCTAAGAGAGAGTAGGTCTTAAAATTTCTCATCACAAAAAAAATTTTTTTGGTAACTATGATTGGGGATGGGTGTTAACTAGGCTTATTGTGAGGATCTTTCACATTATATACAAATATCGAATCATTACGTTGCACACCTGAAACTAACACAATGTTGTATGTCCATTATACCTCAGTAAAAAATGTGTTTGCTGCAAAACTCTTTTCCCATTCATTTCCTCCAAACTGGCTATATTTTAAGTGAACATTTTAAATTACTTTTCTACGGATGATGCTTTTGAGTTCATTACATCTCACTTTTTCTTTGTTATAATGATGATATTTAACTTGAATTTTCATTTCAAACAATTATGTAGTTGTTTAGAGCCTAGAAAACTAAACGGCTCCCTGACTGTCCCTCAGCCATCAATGACTTTGCTATATTGAGATGCAAAAAGAGGGACACTCTGCTGTTTCACATCTAAGCTGTGACTACAATGCCCCAGGATATTTATTGTGATTTAATCTCTTATTTAATTACCTTGGCAAATGTGACTTAAAATAAAAACACTACACAAGCAAGTCAGTTCCTGCTTCTCCATGATAAACACAGGTCAAACTGCAATTACACATTATCACTAAAATTAAAGCACAGTAAGACTTAATAATTTCTGGTATTTGGGGAGGGTTTGTTTTTAGAGTGAAAAAATATCAGTGGAACTCCCTGCTTAACCAGTCTTCATCTATTTGTTTTCTCCAGACTTTATTATGATCATCCTGCTAGATAATGCCTGGGATAAGCCATAACTCAGGGTGATTTAATTAGTTTTAATAATAACACCTGCCCATGCTTGGTCCTTTTGGAGATTCATTGCAACATTAGGGCATAAATTGGGAAATGTCTACAATAGGGAATGCCTGGTTATAACTCTCACCTCTGGAATCTCATAAAGTCAAAGAAATATCACCAGCCTCTTCCATCTTCAGATTCCAATGCATCATCCTCCCTCTACCTCCTGCCAGGTGATGAACGACACTTTCTCTGGGTCCAGCTGATGATACTCAACAAACTGACATTGTCTCAGAAACAAACGTCCCTGTTTTTTCCCCAAAACATGTTTCTCTCCTCTGAATTGGTATTTACATAAGTCCTTTTCATCAGTAGAAAAAGTGTTCTAGTACAGACACAATCTAACTCTGTTTGCCTCTAAGCTGTTTTGAAGAAAACTCAATAGTTTGCCTGCCTCAGCTGTCAAGAATGAGCATGTAATTCTTTTTTCTTCATCAGGCAATGGTTGAGGTATTCAGAAGTTTTGTTTAACAATTCAGTTATTTTATTTAATTATTTCCACTTGATCTGGAAAATAACTAATGAGAGCCTACTGCAAAGCCAATATTTAGAAAGATTTACCAGTTTAAATAATGTTTGTCTATGGTTTTAAGAAATTAACTAATGGAAGGATGAATCTAAAAACAGAATGGTTCCAGAAACCCTTAAGTATATACTGTTCTAACCAGGACAAACTGTTTCCCTGTTTTGCTCAAACGTGTTAGATTTGTTCTACCCCCAGAGAGATGCATCAGTAAATCAAAAGAAGCAGAATATCAGAAAGTCAGTTTTATGAGAGACTCAAAAGACAATGTAACTTCCAAATATTTTTTCACAAAATTTTAAGACTTTTTCAGGTTGGTCAGAGTTGCTCATTTAAAATCTTTTTTTTTTTTTTTCATTTCACTTTAGTAACTCATGAGCTGTCCACATTCCTGGAAACCTTAGCGAGGTTCTTCATGTGTAGCTCTCAATATATCAGTATGAAAACCATCTGAACAATAATCTATGTTTTCCAGAACAGTCTCCTCTGTCATACTTGGGGACAAGACACAGAGATACTATTTACAAATAATTGCGCTGTGCTGTCGCTGCAGTCATGTCCGTCTCTTTGTGACCCTATGGACTGTAGCCCCCCCAGACTCCTCTGTCCGTGGGATTCTCCAGGCAAGAATACTGGAGTGGGTTACATGACCTCCTCCAGGGGATCTTCCTGACCCAGGAATCGAACTTGAATCTCTTAAGTCTCCTGCACTGGTAGGCGGGTTCTTTACCACTAGCGCCACCTGGGAAGCCCCCATTTACAAATCATTAGCTGCTGATTTTCAACAGTTGATTTGTTGTGTCCAACTCTTTGTGATCCCCTGGACTGCAGCACACCAGGATCCTCTGTCCTCCAATATCTCCTGGAGTTTGCTCAGATTCACGTCCATTGAGTCAGTGATGCTAGCTAACCATCTCATCTTCTGCAGACACAACTAAACACAAATATTGTGTATCATAATGATTTTTCCTGAAAGATTCCAGCAAAGAAGCACAGCTAGTGATGGGAAAGCTCATACAAGTTTGAGTGGCTGGGGTTGACCTTTCTTTAGGGGTACACAGAAATGTTCACAAAAAAATGGGTAGTTGGTATCCTCCTAAAAAAAAACGAAAGATCAAAAGGAAAGCATTGAAAGTATCATTAAAAGCTGGAGGAAAGAAGAGAAGGAAGGGAGTAAGAGAGGAGGAGAAAAGTATAGGACCATCTTTTGTGTGGTCACGGGAGGAAATCCAATTTACTTTTTGCATTTTTGAAAATAAAATTCAGGATAACATTGAGCAAGGGGGAAACATTTCTTAATAAAAGGAAATAAAGAATGAAAATCCCATGCCTGCCTCAGAACAAGCAGCTGCTTCTCCAAGTGTTGGGCTTCAAGGACCCAAGTATCAAGTTGGAGTCTTGCTTTCTGCCTCTAGAGGTTAACAGAGAAGAGAAAATAAAAATGAAAATTTAAAAGGAACAAGTAAATGAGAGGACCACACCACAAGAGTTAAATCCAATCAGAGAAAAGCTGAAAGCTTCCAGAACGCCAATTCAAAGTTTCTATTTAAAATAAAATTAGATTAGGACTATCTTGGACAGCAAGGAGATCAGTCAATCCTCAAGGATATCAACACTGAATATTCATTGGAAGGACTGATGCTGAGCGACATGACTGAGTGAGTGAACAACAAGGACTAAAATCAGATTTCCAATGCACTTATCTGATATATTTTAAAGAAGTGTCAAAAGTTAGTAAATCTGGCTATTTCCATCCCTCCCCTCCACTTCCCCCACCAGGCCACCAGCTCCCCTTTGATCTGCCAGGAACTACTTCCAAAGCCTCCTGCCTCAGGACCTTCTAGATGCCTCTTCTCCACCTGCCCATCTGACCATCTGATCATCTGATCACATCATTGCCCAGTGGAAATCCTCACTGCCATCTCAGCAGCCTCAACATCTACACCAAGCTCTTAATATTGGGGTACATCTCTCCAACAGGTACTGAGTGTTAGTCCCACAGGAAGCTGAAGAATAAACACAGCACATCTTCCTGAAGCTGTAATTTCACTTAAAAATTAGGGAGGGAAAAATTCATTTTTAATGTATATATAACATGAAGCTGGGCTTCCCAGGTGACGCCAGTGGTAAAGAATCCGCCTGCCAATGCAGGAGACATGGGTTTGATCCCTGGATCAGGAAAATCCCCTGGAGAAGGAAATGGCAATCCACTACAGTAATTTTGCCTGGAGAGTTCCATGGACAGAGGAGTCTGGTGGGCTACAGTCCATGGGGTCACAGAGAGTCAGACATTACTGAGCCACTAACATACATACATACATTCCTTGCCTCATGGACCTCCCTCCCATCCCCTGATCCCACCCCTCTAGCTCATCACAGAGCACCACGCTGAGCTCCCTGTGCTGTACAGCAGCCTCCTGCTAGCTATCTTTTTTTGCACATGATACCTGTCATTCTTGATCTATCTCCTGCCCACCTCCCTCAGTTTCATTTCTTGCTCACCCACCCTGGTCCTTTACCCACTGATAAAACTGGAATTAACTGTAGCTTTTCAGATCAGAGCTGTTCTCTCATACCTCTATGCTTTCCAGGAGCTTTTGTCTCTGCCTGACATGTCCTTCTTTAACTTGCTAACTTGACAAACAACTTCCCTGATGATAAGGCGGCTTCTCATTGTGCCTTCACCTCGAGAGAAAACATTCTGGCCACACAATTGATTTGCCTGACACCCCTTCACAATGATGCTCCTCAGTTTAAATTCATAAAGACTCTGCTTTTGTAGATCAGCCTTTGTGTGCCTGGTCGATGTGAGTCACCCCGACAGGCAGTCACTCTAGGAGCCTGCCCACACTAGGGATTTTCGTTTGCACAGCTGATGCCCACGGGCTCCATCTGGTGAGAAGCAGCAGATATCCTGTGAGCCATGTTGAAACAGCCAACCCTAACCTTCCTTGCCTGGGCAATGAACCATCCCAATATCATTCTTTTGGCCAGGCTAGAGCCCCAGTTTCCCACGAATATCAAGGAAAATCTCAACAACTGAATTATCTGAGGAGCCAGGCAGCTCCAATTCAAAACCAATAACAGAGATTTCATCATACTACAGATCAATGAGAGAAGGGCAATGCCCGTCTGTGTACTTTCATTCTCTCACTCAGCATAGAGCTTTGAGCCCTGAGTATGTGTCAGGCAGTGTGTGTGTGTGTGTGTGTGTGTGTGTGTGTGTGTTTAACAAAGCAAACACAATTTATGCCCTCTGGGTTATTCAATCTAACACCTTGACCTCTCCAATGAAGAACCATATTTCCTAGACAATTTTTTGTTCACCAAGCTGCCTCCAATTGCAAACTCAAACAGGGCAAAAAATACATGAGAAGCAAGTACATCAGACTTTGAGCAAGAATCCTGACAATTCATTGTTTCAGGCAACTGGCAGAAACAGTGACAACTTCCCAGCCTCCGTCCATCCTGATCAGGAACATCATTTCTAAATCTCCATCACTGTAATACACGATGCTGGAGGTAACGCTGAATAAAAACAGCCTGCTGTGAGCAATGATCTTCAACTTGATTTTCAACTTGACTTGTGTCTGGCCTGAGTCATCTGCTGCATTTTGCTTTATGAGGCAGCAAAATGTCTGAGGATGTCCCCCTTGCTTTTAGAGTGAATTTTTAACGCATCTTCAGAAAGGAAGACTTGTCAGCTCTGTTTATACTCTTGACCACTTTGGAGAGGAGAGAAATAGCAGCCACAGAAGCACATAACTCAAGGTAAAAAGATCCAAAGGGGGGAGATAAAACTCAGGGATGAGGTTCTGCTTTTTGCGGGTGATCAATACAGATTTGACGCCTCTGCCCAAACACAGCGATTGCCAAGTACAACAGTGATCCCAGGCTTGCGTCAGAGTTAATAGCCTAAGCTACATATTTTCAGTCCCACCTGAGTAAACAAAAGTAATGAATGGTGATTATCATGGAGACATTATGCTTAGAGCTTAGTCTCTTGTCTACACTGCATCTGCCTCAAGAAGAATGAATATTAAAAAAAAAAATCCTCAGTCTCACTAGTAAGCATGGACATGCAAATTAACACAAAGAGATGTCATTTTTCACCTGTCAAACTAGCAAAGATTTTTAAACTGCTATTATCCAGTGTTGACAAGGGCGTAGGGAAGCAAGCACTCTGACATTCTGTTGGAGGGAGTGTAAATTGGTTCTGTTTTTTGGAATACGATGTGCCAAGACACATTATAAACTTAAATTTTTGCATATGCATGCGCTTGGAAGTTTTTTCCAACTGAAAAAAAAAAAACAACCCTAATTCCTAATGATTTGACCAGTAAGGAAACTTATCTCAGACATCAAGTGCGGCTGTAAGAGCTTCAGGACCGGTCAATCCAGAAACTCTAGTGCATCATCCCAGCCCCAGGGTTTTACCATCTTTCTGCTCTGCCAGTGTTACTCTGTTGGTTTCTGTCCTCGCCATCACAGGAGGGCTCCTGGCAGCCCGCTTTCACACACCAACATCCAAAAGCAACAAACAAACCAAACCCTACCTCTTTTTAAAAAATATTCACTTATTTGGCTGTGCCACATCTTAGTTGTGGGCACACAGGATCTTAAATCATTGTGAATGTAGGATCTAGTTCTGTGACTAGATTCAACCCAGGCCCCCTGCCCTGGGTGTGCAGAGTCTTAGCCACTGGACCACCAGGGAAGTCCCAAAACCCTACCTCTTTTTCAGTCTCTTAGACACATAGGAAGTCTTCTCTGGGAGCTTCCTAGAAGACTTATCATTCCACTGGCCTAATTTAGTGATTCCCAAAAGCGTGGTCCTTGGTCAGCAACAGCACCTGGGAACTTCTGAGAAATCCTGTTTCTAAGCCCACGCTGGACCTACTGAAAGTGAAATTCTGGAGTGAGGCCGACTCTCTTGCTCCAGTTTGAGAACCACTGATATAAACCAACCAACTTCACAAGGGGAATGGAATTACCAGGGTTGGCTTCAGACTTCTCATGGTCCATTCCCTTGGGCTAGAGACAGGATGGATAGGTTCGCCTCTCCTGAGCAAATGGTCTGACCTCACTGACCTCCACTCTACCTGTCCACTTGCATGATGAGCCCTAACATGCTACATTCTGTAGAATTAGGATGTTTCTCAGCTGTGAGGACAGAAAACCTAACCCAAAATGTCTTTATCAATGAGGAGGTTTATTGACTCACATAGTAACAAGAATTACACTTCAGGGTTAAGGACCTACTGTGTAGCACAGGGAACTCTGCTCAATGTTCTGTAACAACCTAATCGGGAAAAGAATTTGAAAAAGAATAGATACAAGTAAAAACATCAATGAAACACTTTGTTGTACACCTGAAACTAAACAACATTGCTAATCAACTATACTGCAATATAAAATAAAAAGCTAAAAAATAAAAAACTAGAAAAAGGGTTAATTAAGATGTTTGCCTCTATAAACTATAGACAAATTTCTTCGTCTTTTACATTTCTCTCTCTCCCTGTGGGGGATGGAGGAAGGAGTGATTTGCTGTGCTGGCTTTAAAATATATCCACAAATTTTCTGATATTCCTCCATTCCAAAAGCGAAGCTCAATTCTACTCCTCTTGAGTGTGGGCCATGCCGTGACTCACCTCTAACAGATGGAATGTGGTAGAAATGGTGGTGTGTGACTTTTAATACACGGTCACAAATGACAATATACCTTTCTCCTTTTCTCTCCGGGATCACTTGTTCTGGGGGGAAACTGACCGCCACACTATGACTACTAAAGCATCCAGGGAAGCAGTCTGTGAAGAATGAATTCAGGCCCTCTGCCCACAGGCTGGAAGTGCATCCTCCGGCCCCAGTCAAGCCTTCAGATGACCGCTAATATCTTGACTACAGCATATGACCCATGAGACACCTTGAACCATAACCATCCTGCTAAGCTGCTCAATGAAATGAAATGCAAGTCACTCAGTCGGGTCTGACTCTTTTGTGACCCCGTGGACTATACAGTCCATGGAATTCTCCAGGCCAGAATACTGGGGTGGATAGCCTTTCCCTTCTCCAGGGGATCTTCCCATCCCAGGGATCGAACCCAGGTCTCCCACACTGCAGGCAGATTCTTTACCAGCTGGGCCACCAGGAAAGACGACTGAGTGACTGAACTGAACTGAAGCTGCTCAATAATTCTCCACCCATAGAAACTATGAAATGATGTTTGGGTGTTTTTAAGACAGTAAGTTTGAGGGCAATTTACTGTAGAGACTAATAGAATCCCCTAGTAGAATGGCTTGGATGTCTGGGGGCCCAGTGACTTCAGTTTTACTTTGCAACTTTTTCTTCTCCCCAGGATGTATGTGAGTCCCCAGCAGGGGTGAGTTGGGAGTAACCTAACCCTTGTTTTCTTTCTACACTTAGGTCCTGTTACTGGTTCTTGTTTGTTATATGGCAAACCTCTTCCTTTCTTGTGCTGATTACTCTTCTTTTAGATATCCTGGCATCTCCCCCCTGAATCTAATTTCTTTAGTCTCTTCTTGTTCTTTGCCACTTTTCTGCATTCTAGCAGAGACCAGCTGGAAAGAAACTGCATCTCTCCCTATAGTAGTGACTCTAGTAGTAGAAATTTCTAGTCATGCCTCAAAGGTGAAGGAAAAGTTGGAAAGACTGTGATTCAGGCAAACTTGTGGGTAAACTCCAAGTTCCACCTCAGAGGTAGTGTAGGGATACATGTTGAGACAATAGCATTTTCTGGACATTTAAAGCAAATCGACATAATCTTTCCTGTCAACAACACAATTCTTGTGATGTAACTAAGGCTATGCTTCTGTTCTGCCCGGAGTAGAGGTGGCCAGTGACTCCAGGCCTGTGTCTCTAGAAAGTGCCTATAGAAGTTTCCTGGCCTAGTAGGATCAAAGGTACACGGGGAAATGATGCAGGCCTATGTGATGCTTCCACATGGCACGTGCACACATGCTAAGTCACGTGAGCCATGTCCAACTCTTTGCAGTCCTACAGACTGCAGCTGCCAGGCTCCTGGTCTGTCCATGGGATTCTTCAGGCAAGACTACTGAATGGGTTGCCATTTCCTCCTCCAGGGGATCTTCCTGACCTAGGGATCAAACCTGCATCTCTTACATCTCCTGCATTGGCACATGAGTTTTTTCCACAAGTGCCACCTGGGAAGCCCTACACACTGCACAGAAGCCTGTAAACAAGACCCATGAGGCACCCTAACTTTTGAAAACTGTAGCTATTTTGTATGATTTACATACAGTAAAATGTAAATGTTCAATTCAGTGATTTTTGACAGTTGTGTACACCTGTGAAACCACCACCAAACAAGATAGAGAACATTTCATCAGAAAATCCTCTCTTGCCCCTTTCCATTAACCCCCTCCCCCAGAACTCATGACTTTTGAGTTTCTACCATCATTGAGAATTTTGTCCAGAACTACTGCTTTGAAAGAGTGAGGTTTAAAAAAAAAAAAAGAACAAAATCTGTCATTTGAGAGTTCTAAATAAGCCATTTCTGTCTGGCAGGAAGAAGAGACTTCAATAGTCCATTTGAGGAGATTGTTCCATTTTCCTAGGAAAACCAGCCAAATGGACCTCTTAGTGATGCAAATACAGAAACTCCTGAATTGGCAGTGTGATTGGAAATGTGACTCTTGAGGAGCTAACACTGCATTGGGAGGGAGAATGTTAAAGGTCTCTGTGTTGGAGGCAGGGCTGCAGATCTTAAGTATCAGGACAGGGGAGGAGTTCCAAAGACTTTCGCTCTCTCCAAGCCCTCTGGAAGGGAGTTAAGGGATGAGGGCAAAAAGTAGATGGGATCTTTATCATGAGAGACATTGTGATACTGTGGGCTCAGACAAGGGCCCAACATCCCCAGCAAATGTGGCTATATGAATGGTATTGTTTTTTCATCATACTTCCTAAATAATGTGTTGCTGACATCTGGGGAAGCCTTTGAAATTTGTATATTTATTTCATGGCTGATCACCTCATTGAATGAATTGTCTTATTAGTTCTGGTAGCTTTACAGTAATTTAACAGGGTTTTCTAGGTGATATCTACATAACATCTTCTGAAAAGAATACTTTTATTTTTTCCTTTCTAATTGCTATCTTGGTTTTTCCCTGCCTTATCATTTTGTTGTTGTTGTTCAGTTGCTAAGTCATGTCTGACTCTTTGCAACACCATGGACTTCAGCACACCTGGCTTCCCATCCTTCACCATCTCTTGGAGCTTGCTCAAACTCATGTCCATTGAGTTGGTGATGCCATCCAACCATCTCATCCTCTGTCGCCCCCTTCTCCTCCTGCCTTCTTTCCCAGAATCAGGGTCTTTTCCAGTGAGTCAGCTCTTCACATCAGGTGGCCAAAAGTGTCAGAGCTTCAGCTTTAGCTTCAGCATCAATCCTTCTAATAAATATTCAGGGTTGATTTCCTTTAGGATTGACTGATTTGATCTCTTGAAATCCAAGGGACTCTCAAGAGTCTTCTCTAACACCACAATTAGAAAGCATCAGTCCTTTGGCACTCAGTCTTATCACTTTGGCAATTATTAAATTATTCTAATATTCTTTAGTATAAAGATGCATTTGTGTGTGCAAGCTCAGTTGCTCAGTCATGTCTGACTCTTTGACACCCCATGGACTGTAGTCTGCCAGGCTCCTCTGTCCACAAAATTCTCCAAGCTAGAATACTGGAGTGGGTTGCCATTTCCTTCTCCAAAGGACCTTCCTGACCCAAAGATCGAACCTGTGTCTCCTGCATTGGCAGGCAGATTCTTTACCACTGAGCCACCTGGGAAGCCTAGATAAAGATACTAGTGTTGAAGTTTTGACCAATTTGAAAATGATGGGTTTTGGAATAGAGCAGCTATAATCTGAGTAAAGAGAAGCCACATCAGAGTTCAGGTGTGATGTGATAATAATGACTGGTGGGGAGTGAGAAAACAAAAAGAAGGGACATATATGAAAGATAGCTTAGATTAAAAAAAAAAAAAAGTTGGGTTGTGATAAGAGAAGGAAAAATCATTGTAGGCCATGGCTCCTAATGCTGTGGTCCCTTTGACAATAAAACATATGAGTGAAAGTCGCTCGGTCATGTCTAACTCTTTGGGACTCCATGGACTGTAGACTTCCAGGCTCCTCTGTCCATGGAATTCTCTAGGCCAGAATACTGGAGTGGGTAGTCTTTCCTTTCTCCAGGGAATGATCCCAACCCAGGGATTGAACCCAGGGATCAAAGCTGGTAAAGAGTGGATTCTCTACCAGCTGAGCCACAAGGGAAGCCCAACAATACTGGAGTAGGTAGCCTATCCCTTCTCTGCAGATCTTCCCAACCCAAGAATCAAACCGGGGTCTCCTGCATTGCAAGCGGATTCTTTACCAGCTGAGCTATCAGGGAAGCCCAAAACATACGAAGAGCTCTATTTTGAATCAACTCTGGTATCCGTCATAACTTACTCATCTTAAAAGATGTGAGAAGGAAATTAAGGATGCATTTCAGCTCATGCAAACTTATGACTAAGAATTTAAGACAATTTAGCAAATAGCTTTTTTCCTACTGTTTATCCTCAGTATGACTGTTAACCTACCAACAAGCAAAATATGTTGTAAGAATTAATACTTTATTTTGACTTTTCCAGTTCGAAAAGAAATCTTTCTTTTCCTTTGGGATTTCAAACACAAAGAATTACAGTGATGGGGTCAATATATTCACCTCAAGTCAGCTTATGCTGTATTAGCATTAAGAGTTCACATAGAACCTCATTTTATCATTAACACTTCAAAATTTTATTTATTTTGGCTCTTTCACCCAACTCCTAATTCTTTTCCTATTCCACTATATTATACTCTTGTTATCTAATATACAGCTGCCTTGTATGGCTTTATTTACACCTACAGGCATTTTGGGGACTTCTCGGGTGGCTCAATGCTAAAGAATCTGCCTGCAATGCCGGAGACGTAAGTTTGATCCCTGGGTCAGGAAGATCCCCTGGAGGAGGGCGTGGCAACCCACTCCAGTGTTCTTGCCTGGAGAATCCCAAGGACAGAGGAGCCTGGCGGGCTACAGTCCGTGGGCTCACAGAAGAGTAGGACATGACCTAGCGAGTAAACAACAGCAACAACAGAGGCATTCTTAGCACTACTTTACTAGTGTGGATTGTTCTTGTTCTACAAACAGTATTGTACTGGGCGTATCACTAGGTCTTTTTACTTTTTTCATTCAGTATTACATGTTTGAGATTTATTGATGTTAAAACATATAAAGAGTACTAAGATTTAAAAATAAAATGAACACCAGTGACCCATCACCTGCGATTAGACTCAGCAATCTAACAATCTAACGTAGAAACAAGGTGCTCTCTGATCCAACCGAACTTCCTCACCAATCGGTAGCTGAATCCCAAGTCTGTGCTTATTATTTCCTTACTTTTCTTTATTGGTTTTTCCATGTATATTATGAAAGTTTCCCTGGTGGCTCAGACAGTAAAGAATCTGCCTGTAATGCAGGAGACCCAAGTTCAATCCCTGGGTCAGAAAGAGTCTCTGGAGAAGGGAATGGCAACCCACTCCAGTATTCTTGCCTGGAGAATTCCACGGACAGAGGAACCTGGAAGGCTCCAGTCCACAGGGTCTCAAAGAGTCAGACACAATTGAGCAAAGAACACTTTCACTCTCATATATATTATGCACTCCAAAATAATACATTCTGTAGTTTTTACATGATTTTCAACTTTGCATAAGTGGAATTATATGTATTCTTTTTTCCTTTTTATTGAATATTGGAGTATAGTTGATTTACAATGTTGTATTAGTTTCAGATATACAGCAAAATGATTTAGTTATACAGATACGTATATCTGTTCTTTTCCAGATTCTTTTCCCATACAGGTTATTACAGAGAATTATATGTACTCTTATGCAACTTTTTAAAATTCAACATTATGCACGTGAGATTCATTCCTGCAGATGGTCGTAATTGTTGTAATAACATTTTCATAGCCGTGCATCGATGTTCATCCATTTTCCATCCTCAGACATTTGGGTTGTTTGCATGTTTTTACTATCACAAAGCTGGTATGAACATCCTTAAGCATATGTGCAGGAGCGTCTCTATGCCGCAAAGTGGAGTTGCAGGGTTAGGAATACATACACCTTCCACTTCAATAGATTCCAAATTATGTCCAAAGTGGTTGCAGCAATTGGCATACCTATCAGCAGAGAATCAATATTCCAGCGGCACCAAGCTTCTCAAAGTTTCAATAGTGTCAGAGTTAAACGTGTGCCAATGGTGTAGCTATAAAATATGGCTTTCATTTTCATTGCTACCAATGAACTTGACAATTTTTTATGTTTATTTAGCATTTGGTGACGTGACTGGTTGATGTTTTTGTCTTTTTTTCTGTTGGATTTTTTGTTGGGCTTGACTGGTATATAGATGGTTACTCCTTTTAACACATCACATTTATCAATTTCTCTTACTTCTGCCTGTTTAGTTTATTCCCAACCCTTCATTATTACCAACAATGCTACACTAAACATCCTAGTACAAGTCTCTTTGGGAGGTAAGAGATGTCCCTTGAAGTGGAATGGCTGGGTCTTAGAGTGAGTGCATATTCAGTGTCCCTAGAGGCTGATGATTTGCTCTCCCAAACAGCACTACCAATGGACTGTCCTTCTACAAGGGGTTGAAGTTTCCCATTCATTCTCCTACACATTTGCCAGCACCTGGTATTACCCATAAGGCAACTTTAGGTACATACTGTCTCATGGAGTTTGTAAGTAATCCTGGAATTTAAAACAGCAGCATTTTTCTAGTACTTTACAATTTGCAGTCTTTTCACTTGTATTGTCTACCTCATTTTATGCTCACGTTCTGTCACTCATTTCCTTGCAAGTCATGCTCAAAGAGCTGTATTTCATTCTCTAAATCCCAAGTGCTTCTTCACACTTTCACATAAACACAAGTGTCTTGCCCAGCTCAAGTATAATCCAAAATATTTCCCAAACCCTGTTCAGTGATGAGCTGTTCTTTATCCATACCCTGGGAAAGCATAGAAAACCAGAGTCTATTCTCTGTCATGGAGATCATCAAAAAGGAGAATGTGGTTCTATGATCTTCGCCCCATAGACCCTGCCTCCTCCCAAAGCCACAGGGGGTGGAGGGTTCCTCACACATGAGAAGGAGTATGGATACTGGTCAGCCAAACACAAAGACAAGTTGTCCAGCAAAGAGATTATAAATAGGCCAGTTAAGGATACAGTGTTCCAGTCTTTTCTCCCTAAACATAATCTTTCTCTTCTTTTCTTCATCCAATGTCTGGTGACAGGTTTGGGATAAAGAATGAGACACAGTATCATAATCACTCAAGCATTCCTACCAATGGAAGCTCACTCGTGAGCTGTTTGTTTTTGTGACTGTGTTCCTTATGTTGGCAATATGTCATCCTAATGATTTTATTTTAACAGTAATGAATTATGACTCAGTTCCCTCAGTAAGGCATATGGCATCCCATTTCAATCCCAAGTGAATCAGTGTTGTAGTAATAAATACCAACTTCATCAATAACATTAGAGAATATAAAACAGTGTTCTCTAAGTCACTGTCTTTCTTTTCTGTAATTTTTGCATTCCATCATTTTGACTAATTATTGCTAGATTTAGCTTCCTTTTAATTTACAAAACACTCGTGCAAGTCTGCCTGAATTATAACTTCCAGATTCCAATTTCACTAATAAGTTTTGGGCACCTGTGTGGGGCTTCTTCACACAACAAACCCTACTGAGACAACCTGGGTTCAGAAAAGTGACGTCCTTTGGTCAAAGTCCTAAAGATGAAGCCAGGACTTCATCACTGGGTTTAAACCTCAAAATCTAGAGCTTTTTCTTCTAAACCACACCCCAACTTTGTACAGTTCTGTTGTTTTTCTTAAGATTCACATATACAATTCCTGAATTTTAATTTAATTTTCTTTGTAATCCTGAAGAAATCTGAATGGTATCCCACTTCATCTATGATATTTGAGTCCCCATAGAGTGAAAATCAAGCCATATGGTACCTTGTTACATTCTTCAGAGATGTGTATTAGATACTCTAGAACTCGACCAGCTTTTGCTCTCTAAAAGGCAAGGTGGAGAGATTTCTACTACCAATTAGTTGCCTTGACAGTTATTTTCATTCCCTTTCCCTGTGAGAATCAATACTAATAAATATGAGGCTCTGGATTTCTAGCTACACAGCTTTAGATGTATAGAATCATGCTTTCAAATATCGTAGGAAACTGTCTGGAATGGGTGAGGATAGCCTACATTTTCAGGTTTCAAATTTCAATCTTCTGATAGATATTATTTGGCTTTCAGAGCTGTATTGTAAACCCAAGGAATTTTGACCCAGGTTCAGCTAAGTCTACAAAAGATCAGAACTTTATAAGAACATGATGATTCATTTAAGATAAAGAGTCTGGGGATAAGCATACTTAGATGTCATAAAATTGTCACTAGAAAATCGTGTTCTCGACTTTCTTTTCCGACCCTTGTGCCTGTGTGGTATGGTTTAGTCACTAAGTCGTGTCCGACTCTTGCAACCCCAGGGAATGCAGCCTGCCAGGCTCCTCTGTCCGTGGAATTCTCCAGGCAAGAATACTCGAGTAGGTTGCCATTTCCTTCTCCAGGGGATCTTCCCGACCCTAGAATCAAACCCAGGTCTCCTGAATTGCAGGCCGGTTCTTTCCCGACTGAGCTACAAGGGAAGCCTGACCCTTGTGTCTCTATGATCACCATTCCCACCGAGAAGCAGCCTGACTCGTCTCTCCTCATCACAGCTCCATCCGCCTGTAAAGCTCCTGGTTCAGAGCTGCATCCCCGCGACTGAAACCTTCTGGACATCCACGCCGGTCCCTTGCGATAGTTCCTCCCTGTTACGGCACTATGCGCATGCACGCAGCCGCTCATTCACCCAGCAAATACTCACCGAGGGTCTACCGTGTGACTCACTGGAAAAGAGCCTGATTCTGGGAAAGACCGATGGCAGGAGGAGAAGGGGGCAACAGAGGATGAAATGGTTGGATGGCATCATCGACTCAGGGGACTCATTTGCTCAATGAGTTTGAGCAAACTCCGGGAGACAGTGAAGGACAGGGAAGCCTGGCACACTGCAGTCCATGGGATCGCAAAGAGCTGGACATAACCGAGCAACTGAACAACAACAACTGCCATGTGCCAGGGGCCACCCTAGGCTCTGAGATACATCCTGGAGCCAACAGACAAAACTCTTGCTCTGTAGAGACTGCACTTCAACTGCAGACCATGACCAAGAAACATAACACAGAAATGAAACAGAGTACCCAGGACAGCGATGAATGCCATGGGGAAAGGCGAAGCAGGGAAAGATGGGCACAGAGCACGGGGGTGAGGAGGAGGCTTCCGACTTAAAACAGAGGGCCAGGGTAGACCTCATTGAGCAGATGACGGAGTTGAGGGAGCATAGGGAGTTATCCATGTCAGGGAGGAACATTCCAGGCTGAGGATCAGACAGTAACAAGCGCTTAGGGCAGGAGACCCCTTCGGCAGGAGCGAAGTGATGAACAAGACACAGTATTCACAGAGGCCCTGGGGACCAAGCTGTGGCAGCCCAGTTGGCCATTCTGAGGATGTTGGGTTTTTGCAACAAGAGAAGTGGGGAGACATTAGAGGATTCTGAGCAGAGGGGATTGGATTCTGAATATCTTACCAGGACTTCCTATTAGACAGATTAAGAAATATGATAAAGGATGGCCTCAGGGTACATTCCACCATGATAGCCCTCATCGCACTCGGTCATACGTGTTTAACTACGTGTCTTTCTCCCTCACTGGATGTGACTTGGTTGGGACAGAAACTGTCTTTGGATTCCCAATGTCCAGCTTAGGGCAGGACACATAGGCAAGAAATGTGTGTTGAGTCTCGTAGTCAAAATGAGTGTGTCTCAACCATGAATTTTATTAGTGAACTGAGACAGGCTTTCAGTATCATTCGGGAAGACAAGTCAGAGACTGAGAAAGAATCTCCATCCAGCCTCTCCTATCAGGATGGATAGTTTCCAGACATCACCAACATTGTTCTTCCGGGTGGATGTGAGATGTGCTGGCTACTAATGCCCTCTTTACACAAGGACATGGCGGCAGATGGAACGAACTTCTATATCTGCTGAGACCTAGGGGCAGACATCTGTCTGTTCAGAGTGTTACAATCAGAATTATTTACAGCCAGGGGATTTCCCCCGAGGCTAGTTTCAGCCGAGCAGGGTGGTTGCACAGGACTTGAAGAGGACTCCAGAAGGCTTTAATGCTGGGTGGGCACAGCACCAGTTGCTCACTGGACTGCCAGGAGATGCCCCACCCTGGCAACCTCGGTCTCCTGAATGCAGAGGTGTCAGGATGAATTACAGCTCCTTCTGGATGCCAAACACATCCTCTCACCCTGTTCTGTTTTGTCTGCTGAAGATCCCTTCGCTGTCTCTGAGGGCAGAGTGAAAAAGCACTGGAACTGGACTTAGAACAGGTAAAGCGTGGAGTGACTGTGGGCCTGGCCCTGGAATGACATAAAGTGCTGTTCTTTGTCCTGCGCGCCTCCATTCCTGGCTAAGAGGAAGGCCCACAGTCGGGACTGGTTTATCCAGAAAGGAAAGGCGCCAGCCAAGCAGGGAGAGAGGGGTGAGATTTCAAAATCCAGCAAGAAGCCATTTAAATTCCAGCATGTATGTAAACTTCATGTCATTTTGAAAAATAAACTACTTTAAGGTTTAATGGTAGTCTTACTCTGAATTCCATATGCCAATGGCGTAGCAAGCTTTTTAGTCTATAGAGTTGCTAGTCTCTTCCCATCAACACACCTGCAGGGCTTCTCAAAGCTACAGTTTAGGCATTAGAAATAAAACTGCTTCCTCTGATTTGAATGCGCAAGCTCCATTATGTGACAAATTCTATGAAACTTTCAAAGACCAAGGAGAGCGTAGGGCTTGTGAGCATCAGGAAGAGGGTGTGTGGTCACTTACCAGGTGACCACAATGCTATTCTGCCAGGCTCTTGGGAACGTGTCTGCAGACCAGCTGCCATCACGTGTATCTGAACTGCACAGCAATACTTGTCACCTTCCTCAAGGTGTACATGCAATCTGTCCACAGTGCACCAGGACCACCACTGGCCCTGAGGAGGGAAGGTATTCCTGCCCTCAGTGGAACTAACACATGGTATTATTTATATAGCTTTTGTGTTGCCTGACATTTGCTATGTTGCATTATGTTTATTACTCTCTTTTAACCAGGGATGGAAACATGCAGCACTCTGCCATCTTCCTGCCCACTGCCCATGACAGATGTTATATGTGATCACAGTGCTTTTCCCACTGACCTCAACATTTTCTCAACACACACTCCAAGCAGCCACTACCAACTGTTAACCGAATGGTGATGGCATGTGACATGAAGCCTTCTTTCATCCTAATTCTGATGGTCAGCTTTTTGAAGAGCAGGAACCCTGTCTTCTATATTTTCTGTATTTTTGTACTTACCCCCTGTCTCAGATACAGAAAGCAATCTAAAGTAATTTTCCATTCTGGGACTTTCATATGCATTCATCAAACTTTCCCCAAGCATGTGGGAGTGTTAAGTGTTAGTTGCTCAGAGTTGTGTCCAACTCTTCACGATCCCATGGACTGTAGCTTGCCAGGCTCCTCTGTCCATGGGGTTTTCCAGGCAAGAATACTGGAGCGGGTTGCCATTCCCATCACCAGGGGATCGTCCCAACCCAAGGATCAAACCCGGGTTTCCTGCATTGCAGACAAATTCTTTACCATATGAGTCATGGGGAAGAACCAGAGAAGCATGTAGGAACACAGAAACGAATCCGACTTAGTCTCCAACCTCCAGAGCCTTAGAGTCATTTAACACTTATCAGACTAACTCTGATGAAAGTATATATTATAGCATTGATTCCAAAGAAATTTTGTATGGGTCAGTCTGAAAGGTCAAAGAGGTAGCCCCAGAAACCAGGTTAGTTAAGTGCAAGCTGCTATATTTAACAAATAACAATTAAAATGTCCTTGCTCCTTGACGAATTGCCTTCCAGAAGCAAAACTGTCAGACTTTCCAGACATCCTGGCGCCCTGTGATAAAATGGCTTTGGGATGACATATATCATCGCTAAGCCATTCCCTTCACATTTATTTTCCTCATTACCATTGTTAAGAAATTGAACAGGAAAGCCTTCTGCAACTGAGATAATGACTTTCTCTGAATCGTTTACACCAGTTGTAAGGGGCTACCCAATCTGACATTCCAATTTGTTTTCATTTCTCTTTTAACCACCCCAAATAGGAGCTAAGTTGTAATTTTTAAAAGTGCCTCAAAACTTTTGTGAGTCTCATTAATAACAGGGCTGATCCACACATTTGAGTTGGCAACTGTTATTCCCATCAGGGCAGAAGCTGCAGCTCTCAGAACACCCGATTACACTGGCTAATGAGGCCCATTAATCAGTGCTCATAGCTTTGGGGAACACCACTGAACGGTCTGTTGACCTCTGGAGCAGGCTGCATAGTCACTGTCATATTTTATGTGTCACATTTCTAGTGAAGTTAGCTGTGGTTAAGGTCTTTACTCCCTGATAGCTCAGTTGGTAAAGAATCCGCCTGCAATGCAGGAGACCCTACTTTGATTCCTGGATCCTGAGGATTTGCTGGAGAAAGGATAGGCTATCCACACCAATATTCGTGGGCTTTCCTTGTGGCTCAGCTGGTAAAGAATCCACCTGCAATATGGGAGACCCGGGTTCGATTCCTGGTTTGGGAAGATCCCCTGGAGAAGGGAAAGTCCACCCACCCAAGTATTCTGGCATGTATAATAGTCCATGGAGTCGAAAAGAGTCTGACATAACTGAGCCACTTTCACTTTCAGGGTCTTCACTCAAGTTTTACTAATTGTCAGTTAGGTTCAGTTGTGTCCAACTCTTTGAGACCCCATGGACTGCAGCAGGCCAGGCTTCCCTGTCCATCACCAACTCCCGGTACTCAAATTCATGTCCATCAGGTCAGTGATGCCATCCAACCATCTCATTCTCTGTCGTCCCCTTCCCCTCCAGCCTTTAATCTTTCCCAGCATCAAGGTCTTTTCAAATGAGTGAGTTCTTCCAATCAGGTGGCCAAAGTATTGGAGTTTCAGCTTCAGCAGCAGTCCTTCCAATGAATATTCAGGACTGATCTCACTTAGGATTGACTGGTTGGATCATAGCATCTGGTCCCATCACTTCATGACAAATAGACGGGGAAGCAATGGAAAGAGTGACAGACTATATTTTGGGGGGGCTCCAAAATCACTGCAGATGGTGACTGCAGCCATGAAATTAAAAGACGCTTGCTCCTTGGAAGAAAAGTTGTGACCAACCTAAACAGTATATTAAAAAGCAGAGACATTACTTTGCCAACAAAGGTCCATCTAGTCAAAGCTATGGTTTTTCCAGGAGTTATGTAGGGATGTGAGAGCTGGACTACAAACAAAGATGAGTGCCGAAGAATTGATGCTTTTGAACTCTGGTGTTGGAGACTTTTGAGAGTCCCTTGGACAGCAAGGAGATCAAACCAGTCAATCCGAAAGGAAATCAGTCCTGAATATTCATTGGAAGGACTGCTGCTGAAGCTGAAACTCCAATACTGTGTCCACTTGATTGGAAGAACTGACTCATTGGAAAAGAACCTGATGCTAGGAAAGACTGAAGGTGGGAGGAGAAGGGGATGACAGAGGATGAGATGGTTGGATGGCATTACTGACTTGGTGGACATGAGTTTGAGCAAGCTCCGGGAGTTGATGGACAGAGAGGCCTGGTGTGCTGCAGTCTATGGGGTCACAAAGAGTCGGACAAAACTGAGCAACTGAACTGAACTGAGCTGAACTAACTGAATGGATCTCCTTGCAGTCTAAGGGACTCTCAAGAGTCTTCTCCAACACCACAGCTCAAAAGCATCAATTTTTCAGTGTGCAGCTTTCTTTATAGTCCAACTCTCACATCCACACATGACTACTGGAAAAACCATAGCTTTGACTAGATGGACCTTTGTCAGCAAAGTAATGTGTTTGCTTTTTAATATGCTGTCCAGGTTGGTCATAGTTTTTCTTCCAAGGAGTAAGCATCTTTTAATTTCATGGCTGCAGTCACTATCTGCAGTGATTTTGGAGCCCAAAAAAATATAAAGTCTCTCATTGTTTCCACTGTTTCCCCATCTACTTGCCATGAAGTGATGGGGCTGGATGCCATGATCTTAGTTTTCTGAATGTTGAGCTTTAAGCCAACTTTTTCATTCTCCTCTTTCACTTTCATCAAGAGGCTTTTTAGTTCTTCTTTGCTTTCTGCCATAAGGGTGGTGTCATCTGTATATCTGAGGTTATTGATATTTCTCCTAGCAATCTTGATTCCAGCTTGTGCTTCATCCAGCCCGGCATTTCTCATGATGTACTCTGCATAGGAGTTAAATAAGCAGGGTGACAATAGACAGCCTTGACAGACTGCTTTCCTGATTTGGAACCAGTCTGTTGTTCCATGTCCAGTTCTAACTGTTGCTTCTTGACCACCTGCATACAGATTTCTCAGGAGGCAGGTCAGGTGGTCTGGTATGCCCATCTCTTGAAGAATTTTCCACAGTTTGTCGTGATCCACACAGTCAAAGGCTTTGGCATAGTTAATAAAGCAAACACAGATGTTTTTCTGGAACTCTCTTGCTTTTTCAATGATCCATCAGATACTGGCAATTTGATTTTTGGTTCCTCTGCCTTTTTTAAAACCAGGTTGAACTTCTGGAAGTTCACGGTTCATGTACTGTTAAAGCCTGTCTTGGAGAATTTTGAGCATTACTTTGCCAGCATGTGAGATGAGTATAATTGTGCAGTAGTTTAAACATTCTTTGGCATTGCCTTTCTTTGGGATTGAAATGAAAACTGACTTTTTCCAGTCCTGTGGCCACTGCTGAGTCTTCCATATTTGCTGGCATATTGAGTGCAGCACTTTCACAGCATCATCTTTTAAGATTTGAAATAGCTCAACTGGAATTTCATCACTTCCACCTGCTTTGTTCATAGTGATGCTTCTTAAGGCCCACTTGACTTCACATTCCAGGATGTCTGGCTCTAGGTGAATGATCACACCGTCATGGTTATCTGAGTCATGAAGATCTTTTTTGTATAGTTCTTCTGTGTATTGTTGCCACGTCTTCTTATATCTTCTGCTTCTGTTAGGTCCATACCATTTCTGTCCTTTTTTGTGCTCATCTTTGCATGAAATGTTCCCTTGGTATCTCTAATTTTCTTGAAGAGATCTCTAGTCTTTCCCATTCTATTGTTTTCCTCTATTTCAAGAGAAATCTCAAGAGAGGACAGTTTCAGGAGGCATCAACAACTGCAGAATCAGGCATTCTGCGAAACAGGTCCCACCTTTGGTACCAATGGCCAGCCTTTGCCAAGCACACACGTGTCCTGATACCCCATGTCTCTGAATGTTACTTTATTTGGATAAAGTCTTTGCATATATAATATATGTATATATATCATTGCATATATAATTAAGGATTTGGGGATTAAGAAACCATCCTGGACTATCTGGTGGGTCCTAACCTCAATGACGTGTCCTTATAAGAGACACACTGAAAAGAAAGAGCAGATGGCGTGAAGATAGATTCTGAGAGTGGAGTGACTCAGCTACTAGCCAAGGAATGTCGAGGATTGCCGGCAGACACCAGGAGCTGGGAGAGCGGCATGAAATGGATTTCCTCTTAGAGGCATCAGAAGAACTAATGTGCTGACACCTTAATTTCAGACTTCTGGCCTCCAGAACTGTGCCGGAATACATTTGTATTGTTTTGAGTGATTCAGTTTGTGGCAATCTGTCACAGCAGCCACAAGAAACTAATAAATCAATGAATGAAGAAAAATCTTTTCCAAACATGCAACACTAGTTCACAGAAAAACTTTGAAAACTAGGAATATAAGCAAAAGGTAACTTACAGATGGAGCAAATATATTCGAAACACATATCAACGTAAGATTAATATCCAAAATGTGGAAAGAATTGCAAATCAATAAGGAAAAGATCAAAATCCTAATGGGAAAAAAGGTACTAAATACGAACAGACAACTCACGGAAGAGGAAACTCATTCAGTCTCACCTGTAATCAAGAAAATGCAAACTGAAATACTAATGAGATTCTATTTCACACTCATCAAATTGGCTGTAAATTTAAAATGAAAATCTCAGTGTTGGCAAGTGTGGAGACAAATTAACTCAGCAGATCTGATTGCTCACATCTCGTACGTTCTCAGGGGGGCCTGCTTGTATGACTGCTCCTTGGCTGGCTCCTGAGAACTGATCTATTGGTTATTGGACTATTCCTTATGCTACTAACTGATAAGGACATTTTATATACTTTAACCATGTTGTACCAGCTTGTTTATATAATTTTTGCAAACACCGATTTATGGTAAACAGCTACTTTCCTTCTGTAGGAGTTTCAGTAACCCTATCTAATCACAAAGGCAATATGTGGGACTTCCCTGGTGGTCCAGTAGTTAAGATTTCATCTTCCAATGCAGGGGATGCAGGTTCAATCCCTGGTCCAGAAGCTGAGATCCCACATGCCTCGTGGCCAAAAAAATGAAAACACGAAACAGAAGCAATACTGTAATAATACTTTAAGCAATACTGTAAATTCAATAAAGACTTTAAAAATGGCCCATATCGAAAAAAATCCTTTAAAAAAAAGGCAATATGTGCCTGTATAACCAGGCTTTATTAGAATCTCCAGACCCCTAAGCTCCAATAAACTTTCCCGGGACATACACTTCACAGGTGTTCCTACAATTAGCTGCCAAAGGAAGAAGCATGTCCTGTACAACTCCATCAGGTAGAACTTCTGGAAGTTCACACCTGGTCTCCCCAGACTTGGCCACAAGTGTCCTTTTCCTTTATCGATCCTGCTTTGCATTCATTAACTGTAATAAATCATAGCCATGAGTGAAAACTATTTCTGAGGTTTGTGAGTCCTTCTAAGAAATCAATGAACCAAGGAGTGGTCTTGGGATCCCTCAAAGAATGAACATGAGAAAGAATGAGAAAGTGGAGAGACAGGACCCATACACATAGCTGGTGTGTCATCCTGGAGGGCAACTGGGCCAGATAGGAAAGGTTTACATGTACCTATGCTACGTCTAGCAATTTCACACCTATGTTACCAATGTAGAAAACCTCTCTCTCAATGTCATATATAAACATGTTCATTGCAGCACTGTTTCTTTCTTTCTTCCTTTTTTAAGTCTTTATTGAACTTGTTACAATATTGCTTCTGTCCCAACCAGGGATTAAAATATCATCCCCTGCACTGGGAGGCGAAGTCATAACTACTGGACTGCCAGGAAAGTCCCCTGCATCATTTTTTCTGTAAGTGATAAACTGGACACAATTTCAAAATTCACTGACAGGGAAATGGAAAAAAACACGATCATGGCAAAGCATTTCAAATGAAAGAATAAGAGCTACACTGACATTGATAAATCTCAAAAACAAAATGTTATGCAACAGAGTGAAGTGAAGTCACTCAGTCGTGTCCGACTCTTTGTGACCTCATGGACTGTAGCCTGTCAGGCTCCTCCGTCCATGGGATTTTCCAGACAAGAATACTGGAGTGGGTTGCCATTTCCTTCTCCAGGGTATCTTCCTGACCCAGGAATCAAACCCTGGTCTCCAGCACTGCAGGCAGACTCTTTACCATCTGAGCCACCAGGGAAGCCCTATGCAACAGAAGGAAGCTGAAAATATATCTGCATGGTAGGGTATCACACAACATTTAAAAACATGTAAGATTAATATTTAAAGCATGAGAATGACACTCACCAACTTCATGACAGAAGTTATTCTTTAAAGAAAAGGAGAGAAGTGAAATGAGGGAGGGGCAGAAACAGGGGTTTTACATAGACTTGCAATGCTTTATTTCTTACATCAAACTGAAATCTGAACTCCAGCTCCCAAGCCTGGCTACAAACTTTACTAGGTGTCATTTCTTTTCAGTCATGTGTTAATTAAAATCCAGGCAAATTAACTTAATCCCATCTGCTGCAGATCATGCAGAGTTCAGAATTAAATTTAAACAAAATGCTTAATTTACTATAAAAGTTTAGCTGCTTGTGAGAACTCAGAATGTAATTAAATGTTGTAAATAGCAACTGAAGTCCCACATTAATGACAAAGACCTTATAGATAGACTTCAGGAGACAATAAAACTCAACTGATGGAACAGCTACTAAATCTCCTGAGCCATGGAGTATCTCGTTCATTTAAAATATTGAAGAAAAGTAAAATCAATATGAAGGTCTCAAGACTGGTAACTTGGTCAACTGAATATAAATTAGGAGGAGCTCTTAACTGAATAATTTGTATGTGCTGATAGGTTCATTTCATCTTTTAAGAAACATAGCTGGTTTCAGTTTGTCATTGAAACATCACAAGACAGAAACCAACATATTTTGTATTTAAACATGAAAAGTCAAAGAAGAAGGATAAATATCAAACACTTGAGGTCTCAAAATGAAGCACACAGGAGATGTAAGACATACATGCTAATGCTGTTATATAATTTTAACTAAAAATGTGGAGAGTGGGAGTTTGACCAGTTTCATTTTAAAGTTTTTCTTAATTAAAATGAGCCAGAAATCACAAGAAATTGCTTTCATGTGTTTCATCAATGTACTTGCAGTTCAATTTCACAAATATCTTATAAGGATTTACTTGTAAGAGGAGCATTGTTCTGGGTTCTGAAGAGATGAGGAATTCCTTTGTTATGATAATAGCGAAAAACACTAGTATTGCTACTCTACTGGATTCCTCTCCATGGGCCAGGAACTCTGTTAGAAGATTTGCATAATTAGAAGTAAAGTGAAATATGGGTGTGTGGACGCAAAGCCTGAAGAACATAAATGATAGTAAATAAAGTTGCTAAGACCACAGAGCAAAAATGGAGAGAAATGTTCAGAGAAAGAATTTTAAAGTTCAAGATACGTGAGTAGAAATGTTCTCAGAGGCTGTAAGGTTGATAGAGTACGAATCTTCTGTTTTTGCTGAGACAAACCTGATGGCTTAAAACAACACAGATCTGTTGTCTTGCAGTTCTGTGGATCAAAAGTCCAACATGGGTCTTACGGGGCTAAAAGTCAAGGAATGCAGGGCTGGGTTCCTTCAGGTTCCGGGGGAAATCTATTGATATTTCCTTCCCTCTTCCAGTTTCTGGAGGCCACCTACACTCCTCATGTCCCCTTCTTGCATCTTCACAGTCAGCAATAGCAAACTGAATCCTCCCCACACAAGTGACTCTGACCTCCCTTGCTGCCTCCGTCTTGCACCCCTCAGGACCCTTGTCAAAATGCTGGGTCCATGCACATAATCCAGGATAATCTCCCTATCTTGAAGGCAGTTGATTAGCAACTCTTATTCCATCTGCTCCCTTAATTCCCCTTTGCTATGTAATGTAATATAATGTCGGAGAAGGCAATGGCACCCCACTCCAGTACTGTTGCCTGGAAAATCCCATGGATGGAGGAGCCTGGTAGGCTACAGTCCTTGGGGTCGCTAAGAGTCGGACACGACTGAGCGACTTCATTTTCACTTTTCCCTTTCATGCACTGGAGGAGGAAATGGCAACCCACTCCAGTATTCTTGCCTGGAGAATCCCAGGGACGGCGGAGCCTGGTGGGCTGCCGTCTATGGGGTCGCACAGAGTCGGACACAACTGAAGCGACTTAGCAGTAGCAGCAGCAATATAATGTAATGCAATGCAATGTATGTAATGTCCTATTGCTTCACAGTAAATAGAAGGGGAAAAAGCAGAGGCAGCAAGAGATCTTATTTTCCTGGGCTCCAAAATCTCTCCATCTCACCTGTCTATACTACACGCTTCTAGTGAAGTTACAAACCAAAGGAAAAATGTCTTTCTTTCCCTTATTGATCCTGATAAGAAACTGAATGGGGCATGGTCAACACCACACTGGACTCTGAGCCCCGTGAAGTCTGAGGATTCAAGTATGTCTCCCTCAACCCTGTCTCCACAGCACAGTGTGGGTCTGGCCCATAGAAGTGGACGATAAACATCTGTGCTAACTAGACAGAGTGCTAAGTGCTGCTGCTGCTGCTGCTGCTAAGTCGCTTCAGTTGTGTTGGACTCTGTGCAACCCCATAGACGGCAGCCCACCAGGCTCCCCCGTCCCTGGGATTCTCCAGGCAAGAACACTGGCGTGGGCTGCCATTTCCTCCTCCGGTGCATGAAAGTGAAAAGTGAAAGTGAAGTCGCTTAGTCGTGTCCGACTCGTCACAACCCCATGGACTGTAGCCTACCAGGCTCCTCCGTCCATGGGATTTTCCAGGCAACAGTACTGGAGTGGGGTGCCATCACCTTCTCTGAAGTGCTGCAGTCTATGAGAATGAGTAAGATACTCAGCTGACCTACTAGGAGTTTATACCAGCATGTTTTCTAAGATGTTAATAACATTTCTGTCTGCTTAAGATGGAAGTCTCCTAAAAGCTAACAAGGAGACAATCAATAACAAGGACTATCACAAACACATTTATCTCTGAAAAGCAAAAGCAAATTCTCCTCCAAAGCTTAAATGGCAGCTAAAATGTTTTCTCTACTTTCATAAAAAGTAATCAAATGTCAGCCTTGTAAATATTTATGATCCTCAGCAGTCATATTTGAACATCAATTGTTTCAAGATCCAAGTGCTTTTTGACAGAAATCTTATATTCTTTGCATTCCCTACACACAGAAAAGCATGCCTTTAGAATGTTTTCTAGGATAAGGTCACAAAGGTAACCAAATATGATGGTGCAGACCCACCTAGAGCTTCATTTATTCTGGCCACTGCATGTGTAAAGGTTAGAAGCAAATGAGTTTCACTGGCAAGGAGGCCACCTCGACTCTTACTCATCATTAAATGTTATCTGGGTTACAGTATTTTCACTTCTCAGATGCATTTCCCGATATAACACGAGAAGAAAACGAGAGAAGGGGCCAAGAAGTCATGATAATTATATATGTGTGCTGTGCTCAGTCGTGCCCGACTCTTCATGACCCCATGGAATAGCCCACCAGGTTTCTCTGTCCATGGAATTCGCCAGGTTAGAATACTGGTATGGGTTGCCATTTGCTATTCCAGGGGATCTTCCTGACCCAGGGATAGAACCTGTGTCTCTTATGTCTCCTGCATTGGCAGGCAGATTCTTTACCACTGTGCCACCTAGGAAGCCCATCAATAACTATAATGCTTGTTAAATGTTCCATCCAGGCAGGGGTGTGGCTGTGTGCTGTGGTTAAGTTTATGATCTTTTGCCGGTAACTACCTGGGACTTTAAAAAAAATTATCTGGGCCTCAGTTTCTTCAATAGTAATGTATATCTTATATATAAAGATTATATGAATATCAAGCATTGTTGTGTGCTGTGTACTTACTCATTCAGTCGTGTCCGACTCTTTGCGACACCGTGAACTATAGCCCACCAGGCTCCTCTGCCCATGGGGATTCTCCAGGCAAGAATACTGGAGTGGATTGCCATGCCCTTCTCCAGGGGATCTTCCCAACCCAGGGATCGAACCCAGGTCTCCTGCATTGCAGGCGGATTCTTTACTGTCTGAGCCACCAGGGCACTGTTGACACATTATTAATCATCCATTTAAGAAATGAAACTATTGCTGAATTTCTGATACCCCTTTCCACTCTAAAACATAATGGTTTTATCAACTTGATAAAGGACATCAAAGAATCACAAGAAATAAATGGACATATTTTATTCAATTGCTCAAGAATAAGCCCCAAACTCTCTGAAACTATGAGTCTCAAGTGCCTCATTCCACCAATACTCTGCCCAGAACAAAAATGCCTTGGTATTACTTATATTCCAGTTTTTCTCCATTTTTCTCTACTCTGATAGAAAAATTAAGAGAAAAGGAAAAAATGGAGGCATCATAAAAGCAATCTGTGAAGTCTGTTTAAGAATCAGCCAGACTATATAAATCTGTCAGACTTCAAAACACTGCAATCACTTACCAGGATTTTTTTTTGCCAGGACTGGCCAATTGGAATATCAAGTTATTCACTTAAAATAATACTTAGTTGATATGGAACTGTCAGAAGACAAGGGGTTCTACTTAATGAATTTTCCAGAAAACTGACACAGAAAGATGAAAACTTTTTTTTTAAGCTTGAAGGATCTAACATTTTCTAAAATAGATAACCTACTTCCCCAGCTGCTTATACTGAGGATAATGAACTCAATTAAACCTTTTTTGGGGATTCAAGTTCTGTACCATTGAATATCCATACATGAAACTGTGCTGATTTATCACATCACACTGTCCAGCCTGATGGACAGGCACTAGCTTCCCCAGCATTTCCCAGCCTGCCTTGCAGCTACAGCCTGAACATGCAACCCAAATTCACCCAATGGGACTCTGTGGAGGACTTCAGGGAAGGAGCAGGGAAGGTTGGTCTTTTGTTCTTTTGCTTGATTTATTTTGGTTTGGTTTTGTGTCCAAATTAACAGAGACGAGTAGGAAACAATGATCTCTTCTCTTTAGGACATAGCTGTGTCCACTGTGAAGGGAACTATGACACTGTGAAGATGGCAGATACCTGGCCCTTGGAAGCACCACAAGCTACTGAATTAGCTAGCTAGCCTTCCTTGGTGGCTCAGATGGTAAAGAATCTGCCTGCAATGAGGGAGATCGGGTCTGATCTCTTGGTTGGGAAGATTCCTGAAGAAGGGAATGGCAACCGACTCCAGTATTCTTGCCTGGAGAATTCCATGAACAGAGGAGCCTGGCAGGCTATAGTCCATGAGGTCGCAAAACGCTGGATACAACTGAGCAATAATATTTTCACTTTCAGGACCCCCACCTCTCCCTACCCTGGATTTCTGGATAAGTGAGAAAATGAGAGTCCTCTTATGAAGTCGACACAGGTCATGGAGCCTTGTCTTGCATCTAAAGCACTTAGCTTATAGGTAAGGTCTCCAGGAAAACCCAAATTAGAGTTCAGAACCAGCCTCTTGCAGAACAGCTGACCCAGTGGCCCTTCTGAGTGTGTAGCTGCAAGAGTGGATATTCAGGGTAGTCTTTTGTCAGACTGAGAAGTATGAAAGAGCGTGTTTGCAGGTTGATCTGGAACAAAAAGACTGCCAGCTATCTCTCCAGCAAAGATGAGTTTATTCAGGATCAGCAGAGAATCGCAACCTGGGGTTGGCCACCAGGGAAAGCCCAACCTGCAAGTCCCTGCACAGCAAGGGCAGGAGAGGAAGAGAACTCTTTTATGGAGGGGACAAGGAAGTTGAGAGGATACAGTCCACAAAGAATCTGAGCCTTTCATTGGCTGAGTCCTTGTCAGGAAGGAAGAGGAGCCTTTCCTCTTCCTGTTGGGCTCTGCTATCCTCAGAGAGCATTAGAGCTCCCCCTTCTGGCCTCCTAACTGGATTTTTTGAGGTTCCTGTATTAATTTTTTATTTATTTATTTAATTGGAGGCTAATTACAATATTGTAGTGGTTTTGCCATACATTGACATGAATCAGCCATGGGTATACATTTTTAACACAGGTTTGTGCTCAGAGGCTTCTGGGTCACAAAAGTGATTGACAGGAGGGAGGGACAGACAATGGTGTGGCCTGCTGTCCAGGTAACAAGGAAGGGGATAACATGTAGCATGTGAAGAGCATGGGCTCGGGGCTCCAGCAGATTCCCAGCTCCACTATGGGTCACCTGTGACATAAGCCCCGTGCCTCTTCCTTAAGTGAGAGATGATAGTGCCCTCCTCACAGTGATGCTGGCAGGACTGGAGGCTGGATTTCACTGGGTCGCTCACATGGATTCTACAACGCATCCCAATTTTAGAGATGTAGAACTGGGGGCCAGGAGTGGGGGAGGAAACTCTCTTTAGTGAATCATGGTGAAGTGAAATTCACTCAGTCATGTCCAACTCTTTTCGACCCCTTGGACTATACATAGTCCATGGAACTCTCTAGGCCCGTACGCTGGAGTGGGTAGCCTTTCCCTTCTCCAGGGGATCTTCCCAACCCAAGGACTGAACCCAGGTCTCCCACATTGCAGGTGGATTCTTTACCAGCTGAGCCACCAGGGAAGCCCAAGAATACTGGAGTGGGTAGCCTATCAGTGAGTTTACATATATAAAGTGTCTGGTACAAACAATGAGGCTCGGAACGTTTGCTGTGGTCCTCAGAGCCAGAGGAAGGGGCTTCCCCCCAGCCCCACTTGGGACCCAGCAGAGATGGCCCTCTGGGACCAGCGGCTTGGGCAGCATTGAGAGGGAGGACCTGGCTCAGAGACTGTCAGACCCATAGAAGGAAATGCCTGAACTTTGTGGGAATGATCCTGGGGGAAATGGGAAAGCCTTGGGGCCAGGCAGCTGTGAGAGGCCGGACACGGCAGAGCTCAGAGGGGACAGGGGCAGGGATCAGAAACCCTGCTGCTCACACAACTCCATGTGTGTGCACACATGTTTTTGTGGGCTGTTGAGGAGGCTAGCTCCTTCTGCCCCCACATGCAATGTCCCCCAAGCATGCTGCATGTTTGAGCTCTGGCGGGGCCTTATGGCCATTCTTGGATTCCCCCCTCACTGCTCACAGCACTCCTTCCTCTTCCAATTGTCTTCTTTTAATCACCCAAGTCTAGGAGACCAGAAAATCAGATGTCATCAACTTACTTGAAAGGCTCTTCTGTGATTCAAAAAGAGAAAACGGTGTAGTCATTCCATTCTTCCATCCAGTATCTCAACAGATAATTTTGAGCACCTACTTGTGCTAGACGCTGTCCAGACACTGGTAATGCAAAGGGACCAAGAGACACCAAGCCCCTTCTCTGATGGGATTTACATTTTAAAGGGAAGCAGACATAGACAACATCTAATTAAAGTAAATGAATAAGATCATGTTGGCGACTGTAACCTCATCATCTCTCTACTCACTACTGCCAGCAACACCACCCTAACAAATTCATGCCACTGGGAATAGTGCTATTAAATCCATCCTGAACAATGACATGCAGAGCCTTCTCTGAGTTTTGAAAAATGTCCTTCTTTTGAGATCAAAAGAAAGGAAAAAAAATTAAAGATCATTAGACATAGTTCCACTGTTTCCCCATCTATCTGCCATGAAGATAGACTGAATGCCATGATCTTAGTTTTATGAATGTTGAGCTTTAAGCCAACTTTTTCACTCTCTTCTTTCACTTTCATCAAGAGGCTCTTTAGTTCTTCTTCACTTTCTGCCATAAGAGTGGTGTCATCTGCACATCTGAGGTTATTGATATTTCTCCTGGCAATCCTGATTCCAGCTTGTGCTTTCTCCAGCCCGGCATTTCTCATGATGTACTCTGCATATAAGTTAAATAATTTTCTTGGCTCCAAGATCACTGCAGATGGTGATTGCAGCAATGAAATTAAAAGATGCTTACTCCTTGGAAGGAAAGTTAGGACCAACCTGGACAGCATATTAAAAAGCAGAGACATTACTTTGCCAACAAAGGTCTGTCTAGTCAAGGCTATGGTTTTTCCAGTGGTCATGTATGGATGTGAGAGTTGGACGGTGAAGAAAGCTGAGCACCGAAGAATCGATGCTTTTGAACTGTGGTGTTGGAGAAGACTCTTGAGAGTCCCTTGGACTGCAAGGAGATCCAACCAGTCCATCCTAAAGGAGATCAGTCCTGGGTGTTCACTGGAAGGACTGGTGTTGAAGCTGAAGCTCCAATACTTTGGCCACCTGATGTGAAGAGCTGACTCACTGGAAAGTCCCATATGCTGGGAAAGATTGAGGGCAGGAGGAGAAGGGGACGACGGAGGATGAGATGGCTGGATGGCATCACCGACTTGATGGACATGGGTTTGGATGGATTCAGGGAGTTGGTGATGGACAGGGAGGGCTGGCATGCTGCGGTTCATGGGGTCACAAAGAGTTGGCCACGACTGAGAGACTGAACTGAACTGAACTGAACTGGAGACATAGTTCAGGAAAACTACAAATCAGTGCATTAAGATAAGCTGATCATTGAACTGCACTACTAATGGTATCATGAAACAAATCCAATCTCTTGGAATATCGCACAGAAGAATTCTTGGAGAACCACCTCAAGTGAACCACCTTAATAATGCCTGCTTCTCTCCGCATTGGACTGTGGGGAGCTGTTTTTTGTGTCAGTTTACTTATCCAGTGGACAACTCCTTGAGGCCAGGGATCCTGTCTGGTTTAAGTCAGTCTTCTTTTAAGCCTAGCACTTGCATTTATTCAATAAATATTTACGAAGAGCACTCTGCTAAGCCCCAGTCATCCTCAATAAATACTTCCTGAGTTGAATTCAGAACAGGCTCCATTAGAAATAAAGTGATGTAAACTGATGGAGGGAGGGAGAGAAAGATGGATGGCGGGATGAAGGGAAAGAGGGAGGCAGGGAAGAAGTGAGAGAAATGGACTTGCTCTTTGTTTATAATGAGAAAGAAAAAAAAAAGAAAAGTCTTCTGGGGAAGGCTGTAGGGTCTCTACCACCTAAAGAAGACAAGATGAAATAGATAATGGAGAAATCCACCTTGTAAGATGCATTAGGCAGGATCGGGACTTGGAAAAGACCCTGATGCTGGGAAAGATTGAAGGCAGGAGGAGAAGGGGGCGACAGAGGATGAGATGGTTGGATGGCATCACCGACTCAATGGACATGAGTTTGAGCAAGCTCCGGGAGTTGTGATGGACAGGGAAGCCTGGTGTGCTGCAGTCCATGGGGTCACAAAGAGTTGGACATGACTGAACAACTGAACTGAACTGAACTGAGGCAGGATCATGGGATTTTGGAGTCTCATCCAACTCTAGGCTACAGTGTTTCACTGAGAGAGGAAGGCCAGAAAGAAAAAGTGCTTAATTATATCGATCTCAGAGAGAGACTTTAGTCTGGATGAACTTGGGGGCCAGGCAGCCCCGTGCCCACTTACCGTTCTTCGTCCTTTCCTTTCATGCTGATCAATCATCCTGTGCTGGAATCACGTGTTTGTTTTGTTTACGCTCTGGCTGCTCTGCTCAGTATAATTTCTTACTTCACGACGAGGTGCTCAGGGCAGTATACTCAGCGCTGTACTAGGCACATGCAGTCGGCCAACAGAAATTTGCTGAATGAATTAGACATGAATTATTTTGTTTCAGTACTTAATCTTCCTAAGCCTCAGATTTGTCATTTGTAACATAGGAATTATAGTTATTGTCACTTCCCAAGGGCCGATACAAGGGCCAAATGAGTGAAAGTATTTCAAATGCTTGACACATAAAAAGGTATTCAATAGATGAAGAATACCAGGTTGTAACGAATATCATTACCATTATTATTGACACAAGAGCTAATTTATTCAAATAGTAAAGAAAAAGAAAAGCTACATCAGAATTATAAAGGCGAACCACATAATAAGGAGACATTTGTGGGGGGTTTCCCTGGTGGCTCAGGGGTAAAGAATCCACCTGCCAATGCAGGAAACACAGATTGGATCTCTGATGGGGAAAGATCCCACATGCCGAAGGGTAACTAGCCTGTGCTCCACAACTATTGAGCTCACGTGCTGCAACTACTGAAGCCCCCATGCCCGAGAGCCTGTGCTCTGCAACAAAAGAAGCCACAGCCCCAAGAAGCCCACACACCGCAACTAGAGAGTGGTCCCCATGCAAGGAAACTAGAGAAAAGGCCTCGCAGCAACAAAGACCCAGTGCAGCCAAAAGTAAATAAAAGTTTAAAAAGAGAGAGACATTTGGAAAAATGCTTAGTAAGATGGGAGGCCTATCAGATTAAAATGAAGGCACAGAGATGGAGGGAGGGGGACTTCCCTTCACGGAAGAAGAGGCTAGGTGTTAACCAGGTGTCGGAAGGAAGAGAGACTAAAGCAACACTCACCCCACTCACTTCCACAGCGTCTCCAAGGGGTACAGGAAGAGGACAGCAGTGGCTACACTTTGCCACAGAAACCAACCCAGCCTTTCCCTGCCAGACTCAAGCGAGCTTTGTTCCTTCACACCAAGTGTCAAAATCCTCTTCTGAATCACCCAGTTTGCCATCTCAAAGCTGTATTCTCAGTTCCCGTCAAATGCATCTTTTCTCTTGACTTTTCCTCAGCTTTTACCTCAGAACCACCCAACAGTTCCATCGAGGCTTGAGAGGATATTGTTCAATCCATAGTCTGCGAGGTCACAATCACATACACCCAGATCCTGGTCATAATTCACGCTTCCCTGTAGCTTATTTGTTTCTTGTCAAACCATTCGAACTGCAGCTCGTACTGGAAAACCATCTGATCGAGCGCTTTACCTGGGTTGCCCCTGGTTTACTAACCCTCTCTGAAACAATTCCATGATCAGATTCCACCATGAAGTTGAGATGGGAGAAGAGTCATTTCTTCATTGTAGACTCCTGCACCCATTTGTCTTTTAACTCCAGAACCATCCAAAACATCTCTCTGTGACATACTGAAGTAAAAAAATAGATAGTTTCTGTTTTATTTCTTTAGTCCAAGGATCAACGAACTTCTGTAAATGGCCAGGGGGTAAATATTTTAGGTTTTGTGTGCCAGATGGTGCTTGTCACAACTCAACTTTGCTACCGTCACCAAAGACAGAACACAAATGAAAAGGGATGGCTGTATTGCAATAAAACTTTATTGACAAAACAAGCAACTACTGCACACAGCCTGTTTTCCAGTCCCTGCTCTGCAGTTTGCCCAATGTCTAGAGAGCCAGAAAATCAATGGGCTCTTATCTCCTGAGAAGTCAAAAGGAAACCTATTCTCAAGGCAACTAGTTCATGTGCTACCAAGTAAAGTATAATCGCCCCACAAGTTACAGTTCCTGATGTTTTGTTGTTTGTTTTGATCAATTATTCCCAGTACTTGATTCCACAGGAGCACCAAATAGACAGCAGAACCTCTTTGTCACATGTTTCTCTTACATAGAACCTGACACATAAAACCAAGGAAACAGATGAGGAGGCTTCTCCAAGGGGGCTACATCTTTTCTGATTTGGATAGATTCTCGAACATGTGGAGATGCTCTGTGGCACCCCTGCAGAGTGTGATAAACACCAGTGAAGAGCTCAGAGGCTGGGGCTCTGAGTTGGAGACCTGAGCTCTAGTCCAGGCTCTATCCAATTTCTTTGGAAACTGCAGAGATATGAGGTGATGAAAGGCAGCACCCCAGAGAGACAGAAGTTGACGTTGGCCCAGATACCAGCTCCTGGCTTAGGCCCTTGAAGATGCCTGGCTGGCCTTCTGTAGTCTGGGCCCAGTGTTCTTCCAATAAATTTCATTTTGATTTTTGCTCAAGTTAGCTTGGCTGGATGTCTGTACTTTACAACCAAACAATCCCTAAACAAATTAGCAGCAGAATTAGATTTAATGACATTTCAATTCTGTCCAGCTTATGCTGAAAGAGACATCAAATGGGCCACCTGAGTTCTGGAATGTAATCAAATCTTCAAATTCTTAAATTAATTAAACAATTAAGTCTCTTGTAAGACAACACTCCAATATGTGGGAAGAAGATGACCTGGGCTTTTATTTATTTTCCTATAGCTGTTTACAGTTCCACTTCTAAACTAGAAAGTGAATCAGAGAATATTCAGTGCAAAGTTAACCTAGTGATTCAAAATCAAGAGTGTGGTTCATGAGACAAGATTAAAATAATGAAAGCTCCAGCCAAGCTAAATAAAGAGTAAAGGTGCAGGTTTAAGCATGTCTGACTACCTACAAGGTGTAAACAACTGAGTAATGAGGTTTGGGGGATGGTAGTAAAGTGTGTTAGGTAAAAAGAGGGGAAGGCTTGGTAAAATGTCCTGAATGTTGCTAATTCCATTGAAGATAGAATTATCCCTCTGTAGAAATTTGCAGAATTATCTTCAGAATTAACTGTGTGATTTCTGAGACTGGTCTAGATAAGGCAGAACAATATGTGAGTTGTTCTTTTTCCATCTTAATACTTATTAATCTTTATTAATGCATCTAATTGAAAGAAATAAAATTCATTTCAAACATCCTCTAATGCAGACTTTTCACAGATATTATTTCAACATTATGTCCTTTGCTCTCCATCCTGAGCCCAGGTTACTGTGGTCAGAAAATGTTTTCCTGTGGGTCCTTCTCCAAGGAAGTGGGTAACAGGCAGTCTTTGGTTTGTTAGATCTAAGAGACTGTGACCCTTCTCAGAATGAGAAGGTTCTGGAGCCCTCTTAGTCCCATGAAGCTTATTTGTCTACATCTTACCTCTTTCTATTTCTCTTGACTCCAAATCTCTCAGGGTAGGGTTTCCAGGATGATACACCCTCCTGTAAGGTCAACCACAGAGAATCTTCATGGTCATCAGGCACTTGGGTATCCCTTGAAGACTGTGCAGTGACCTGACATGGCCCAGCCTCCAACACGAGGACAGAGCCATAAGCGCCCAGGTGGCCTCACCAAACCTAAGTTGAGAAGCTCTGTTTTTAAAGAATTCATCCCTTGTGCTTGCATGTAGCCCTCCAGAGAAAAGAAGGACCAAGTACCTCTTTGACTTGGATTCAAGAACCAAAGGCTACAGTGTGAGATGGGTGGAAATGAAGTGATTGGACTCCAGGTTTCTGAAATCTGGATTCCTTATAGGCAATGAGGCCAATGGATCATTTTGACTTCCAGTTTCCTCATCTCAGTTCAGTCACTCAGTCGTGTCCGACTCTTTGCGACCCCATGAACCGCAGCACACCAGGCCTCCCTGTCCATCACCAACTACCGGAGTTTACCCAAACCCATGTCCATCAAGTCGGTGACGCCATCCTCTGTCATCCTCTGTCATCTCATCCTCTGTCATCCCCTTCTCCTCCTGCCCACAATCCTTCCCAGCATCAGGGTCTTTTCCAATGAGTCAACTCTTCGCATGAGGTGGCCAAAGTATTAGAGTTTCAGCTTCAACATCAGTCCTTCCAATGAACACCCAGGACTGATCTCCTTTAGGATGGACTGGTTGGATCTCCTCATCTAGGGCACAGGAATTCCTGTTGTTCAGTCACTAAGTCGTGGCCAGCTCTTTGAGATCCCATGGACTGCAGCACACCAGGCTTGTCTGTCTTCCACTAACTCCCAGAGTTTGATCAAACTCAAGTCCATTGAGTCAGTGATGTTATCTAACCATCTCATTCTCTGTTGTCCCCTTCTCATCCTGCCTTCGATCTTTCCCAGCATCAGCATCTTTTCCAATGAGTTGGCTCTTCACATTAGGCACTAAAGCATTGGAGCTTCAATTTCAGCATCAGTCCTTCCAATCAATACTCAGAGTTGATTTCTATTAGGACTGACTGGTTTGATCTCCTTGCTGTCCATGGGACTCTCAAGAGTCTCCTCTAGCACAATTTGAAAGCATCAATTCTTCTGCACTCAGCCTTCTTTGTGGTCCAACTCTCACATCTGTACATGACTACTGGAAAAACTATAGTTTTGACGATATGGACTTTTGTCAGCAAAGCGATGTCTCTGCTTTTTAATACACTGTCTAGGTTTAGCATAGCTTTCCTTCCAAGGAACAAGCATCTTTTAATTTCGTGGCAGAGAACTAGCCAGGAGTAAAACACCAGGGCCCAAGCACCAAATCTAGCTGCCACCAGTTTTTGTAAATAAAGTTTTATTGGAACATAGCCACACCACTTATTTACATACTGCCTATAGCTTCTTTTGTGCTGCAACGGCAACACTGAGTAGCTACAACATAGTATGCCTTACCAACCCTAAAAGAAGAACCAACCCTATCTGGTTCTTCATGGAAAAAGTTAGTCAACCCCTGAACTAATTGTTTTTTCTGACATCTTCCAAACTCTCTGCCTCTTCCCCATGTTGCCACACACTAGGAAAGTGTTTCTGATGTGTGTGTACACATATATGAGAGACCTATCTCACTCATGACAATTATAGATAATGGGCTGGGGTATAGTCTGAGAGATGTCCCATGGGCACGCTTAGCCAACCAAGAAGAGGAAGATTCCAGATGAACAGAGCAAAGTTCATGGTTTCTGATGGGCCTAATGAGAGAATGGGCTTCCCTGTTGGCTCAGTGGTAGGGAATCCACCTGCCAATGCAAGAGAGGCAGGTTCCATTCCTGGGTAGGGAAGATCCCCTGTAGGAGGAAATGACAACCCACTCCAGTATTCTGGCCTGGAGAATCCCATGGACCGAGGAGCCGAGTGGGCTATAGTCTATGGGGTCACAAAAGAGTAGGACATGACTTAGTGACTAAACAACAACAAATGAAAGAATGAATCTGTGTCTTTCCTCCAATAACGCACAGCCTTCCCAGTAAGACCTAACAGGGTTCTCTTTGCCTCACGTATCAAGAACCCAGCCCATGGTCACCGCATCTCTACACAAACTCAACACTGAAACCAAACTGTAAACAATCTTTCTCATAGTTTTGCTCAGAAAGAGATTTGGCCAGTCCTGTATTTATAGGATAGCTGTGTTTAAATTTCAGCTATGCGGGAATTGCAGATTTCTGTTTTTTTTCCCAGCTAACACTATACACAAAGAATAGCCAGCCACTGGATGGGCAGACAATTTCCATTAAACTTTCCCAGTGATGTTACAGGACTGCTTCTTATTCATCCTACCCTTGTACACTGGGTGTTAGGAGATGATTTTCACAGAGAAATCCAGTCCCCAGAAGAAGAAAGACAAGACAGCAGCCACTGCCACCACCCTTTCTGGTGGTGGCAAAATTATGAGCTGACAGCCTCTGCCAGCTGGTACTTTTCTGATATGGGTCATTTGTCATCTTGACAGGAAGACTGGAAAGGAATTGAATGATAGTTTTAATCCATGCGATAGAAAGCATATATGTATCAAAAAGCAGTGCCTGCAATTATGAAGCTATTTTAAAAAAACAATTAATCCCTAAAATCCTCCATCTGTCATGAAACAGGCCTCATTTAGGTACTTAACAAAATTACAGAAAGAGGTTCTGTTTCTACCGTTCGCAGTTCCCTGGTGGCCTCCTCCTTCTGCTCAATTGCATTCAGCCAACAACTTGACTTACACCCTGCCAGTCTAATAACTCGGAGAAGGCAATGGCACCCCACTCCAGTACTCTTGCCTGGAAAATCCCATGGATGGAGGAGCCTGGTAGGCTACAGTCCATGGGGTCACTAAGAGTCAGACACGACTGAGTGACTTCACTTTCACTTTTCCCTTTCATGCACTGGAGAAGGAAATGGCAACCCACTCCAGTGTTCTTGCCTGGAGAATCCCAGGGATGGCAGAGCCTGGTGGGCTGCCGTCTATGGGGTCGCACAGAGTCAGACACGACTGAAGCGACTTAGCAGCAGCAGCAGCAGCAGCAGCAGCAGTCTAATAACTTTCAGTGGAAAGAGGAGCTTTCTCTCCCAACATCTATGTACCCATCCAGGGAAGAATCTGAACGGTCCAACTTGGGTCACGTGACCTACCTTCACCTACCAGCCTTTTCATGAAAGATTACTAATTAACCAGCCTGGGTCAAATACTCACTCCTATGGCAGAGATTAGGGATCCTGACTGATACTCGCCAGCATTAAAGAAATAGGTCTGGGTCTCCAAAGAATGAGAAAAGACCTCTAAGAGGCCAAAGCTGTAACCATCATGCCCCATCAAGCCAGGCTTCAAACATGGTTTCCAAAGGCATCAGCAAGAATGGAAGGGGAGTTCATACTGTTCTAATTTTTAAAAGGTGGCCAGTTTACCATACCAGCAGACGTGAATGCTGCATGCATGCTCAAGTCGCTAAGTCATGTGCAACTCTTTGAGACCCCATGAACTGCAGCCCATCAGGCTCCTCTGTCCACGGATTTCTCAGGCAATAATACTAGAGTGGGTTGCCACTTCCTACTCCAGGGGAATCTTCCTGACCCAGGAATCGAACCTGCATCTCCTGCATTGGCAGGCAGATTCTTTACCACTGTGCTATCTGGGATGCCCAAAAGCACCAAACAGAGGATAACAGTTCTGTAGCAATGTTGTAAAGTAGCTAACAAAGCATTCGTTGTTTGAGGTAGTCAGATTTAAGTTATTAGTAACCACACTAAATGAAGATTAGGGATTTTCTTTTTTATACTATGTTCACTGATATATCTGGATTCTCTATTATTCTTCCTTCTTTCTCCTGCCACTTTGATCACCCATTTTCCTCTTCATAACAAAAATACTTCTTCAAAAGCTATACTGTATTCAGATGTTTGAGAAATAATAGGTCACCTTTCCTGAATTTAACCTTCCCGAAAAGTAACTTTTGTTGCTGGCTGACATTCACTTTGTAAAGGGTTTGTGTATAAACAAGTTTATATGATCTGAAGATCTCTGTATGGGTTATCAGCAAGAATCTTGGGGATGGTCTATAAGTCATTCTGAAATCTACAGAAATTTAAGGTGAAGGCATGGCTTTGGCCCCAGGCTCCTACCATGAAAGGAAGCTGGCACACAGCCATTGGCTGCTAACACCACTGTTCTTGGCATTCTTCATCCCTGATCACAGAGAAAGCATCTTTAGGACTATGACTGCACCCCCAGAGCATGATCGCTCAGAGGTCTCTCATAACCTTTCTCCCACACTAACTTGTTAATATTCTCCCATCTTTGTTCCTCAAACAATCAGAGATATCATTTAGGCCCAATTCCTTCAAAGTGGAAAGGGAAACTTTTCTCAAGACTGACTTGATTCAACTATGCCTTATGCTTTTTTATTCCCCACTTTATTATCCCAAACATATTATTTTAGCATTAAGCACATGGGTAACTTGGGGAAACACTGTGTTCCAACGCAAAAAACCCCAGCTGGATTTAGACTTCGTGGTTTGGGAGAAAAATATTCTCATTCCAAAGTGACTTGAAAACTCAAAGGCTTTGTGATAAGCACATTTGGAGACTTGCTTCCTAAAAGCCTAAAATATTCTCTGCTATTCACAAAGTTTCCAAATATATGTGAATGAACTATGGCGATTACTCATGGGAAATATCCTCCAATGTTGTCTAAACAAGAACAGCTGTCCAGAAGCCCTTTGAGGTTATGTGAGTCCACAAGATCTCTAGCCATCAGACTCTGCAGGGCCTCCCAGGCCACTTCTGATGAGCCCCACAAGCTTCAGCTCTGAGGGGGTGTGGTACCTAGTCTTTAGGAGGCACTATGGAAAACATTATTTCTAGCTTAATCCAGGCTTCAACTTGCCTTGTCAGGAGCAAAGTGCTGCAAATTCTTAACAAATTACTTTAAATGATGTTTCTACTATGGAAGCTTGGACTCCTGCATTTTATTTTAGGATATTTCCCACTAATCCAGGCTTCCATTGGCCTTGTTGGTGGCAAACAAAATGCTGCAAATTCTTAACAAATTCCTTTAAATGGTGTTTCTACTATACACGCATGGACTTCTGCATTTTACTTTATGATATTTCCCATACTGCTTTGCTGTGCTCAGTCGTGTCCTACTCTTTGCAACCCCATGGACAGTGGCCTGCCAGGCTGCTCCGTCCATGGAATTTCCCAGGCAAGAATATTGAAGTGGGTTGTTATTTCCTCCTCCAGGGGATCTTGCTGACTCAGGGATCAAACCTATGTCTCCTGCGTCTTCTGTAGTGGCAGGTGGATTCTTTACCACTGAGCCACCTGGAAAGCCCTCATAAGGAGTTGACCTCTACCCTTTTTTCTAATGCTCACCTGCCACCTAGGCTGAGACTGCTTTGCTGTTCCTGGATTCTCTCTTATCTACCTGGATTCCTGATGATCTGCATAGTCTGATCCTGACTCCCATATACCCCTAGTACCAGCCTACATGTGGCACTTACCACATCACAGAACGAGCCTTTCAAAGTGCAAATCTTATTGTGCCATTTCCTGCTTAGTATTTTTCAGTACGATAAAGACTAAAACCCTGTTCTTGGAGTACATCTCACAGCAACACTCCCTGACCCCATGGAACCCAGACTTATAGACCTCTCTCTCTCTCCATCCCCACCTCCAAATATCTTCTCCTTGTTAATTCCTATTCTTCCTTCGAATTTCAGCTAAATCCTCTCTTCCTCAAGAAAGTAACCCCTGACTTCCCAATGAGCCACTCCTCCATTATAATTTCCAATAGTGTTACAGGTCTACCTTTCCATAACCCTGGTCACAATTACCGTTTTGGACACACTGTATGATGCTTTTACTAGTGCTGATAAATTCCACTAAACTGTGAATTCCTTGAGGAATTCCTTGAGTTACTCTACCAATTCTTGCATCTCCAGCATTGCTTTTAGGTTGGCCCTCAACAGGCATTCACTCAATGAGTGGCTGAATGAGTCTACTAACCCAAGCGCAAGGTGAACTGATTCACACTATAAAATAACAATATTGGCTTTCTCATTTTTCACTGGACATCTTTCTCTCTCACAGGAAACTTCCTGCCTGGGTCTCAGAGATCAAAGGGCTGAGAGAGCATCTTCCAGTCCTAATTCTCAGAGAGACACAATTCCTAATACATTTTGATCATTATTTCTTTTGGGCTCCCCTGGTGGCTCAGCAGTGAAGAATCTGCCTGCAATGCAGGAGCTGCAGGAGAACACGGGTTCGATGCCGGGGTTGGGAAGATCCCCTGGAGAAGGGAATGGCAACTCTCTCCAATATTCTTGCCTGGAGAATCCCATGGACAGAGGAGCCTGGCAGGCTACAGTCCATGAGGTTGCAAAGAGTCAGACATGACTGAAGTAACTTAGCATACACACATGATTTCTTTTACCAATTATTCTTTGATATCACATTAAATTGATCAAATACTCGCGGGTTTGATGTTGGGCACCATTCCACCAATGCAGTTTTCCTATGATGGTCCCCTGTCTGTCTCTGCAGCTAAATGGATTTACAAAGCACATCCTCCTTGAAGCTTGAAATTAATGTACATGAAATTGGGCTGATGGGATTACTGATGAGTAACAGAGTACAATCAAATCAAAGTGGGCATTCCACATGAGTGTAAACACATTGAGGATTTGGGAAAAGCTGATGCTGGCTTCATTTATGCCTCTCTTACCTCGAAGCCGACAATGGGACTTTCATTCATTTAATTTGATCACTGTCAAGAAATAATAGAACTCACTATATGTCTTAAACCAAATAGATTTCAGGAAAACATTCTCTGTTCTGCACTGACCCCAAATCAGACTCTGCAGAGGCCATGACTTTCCAATCCCACAAGCTTCCAAGCCCCTTCTCCTGGGTCTCATGAGTTCATCTAGTTCTGACAGTTTCCAGGATTCGGGGTTGGGTTTAAATTAACTTCCTCCTGTTGGTATTTGTGTTTATTTTTTTCCTCTCTTTATTGCAAGGGATTCGATTGTGTGTTTCAAGCAATCTCTCGTTTTGCTCTAACACCACTGGTAGACATTGTTCCACAGGAGGGAGAAGCAGAATGGGGTGGAACAGAGGTTTCCCAAACAGAAGGAGCAAAGAATCACTTTGCATGGTCTGACCTCCCCACAGCCTGCTTCTCTGGTCTGAAATTGGGGCAGAGAGAAAAGAAAGAGCAGATACAAGCTTCTCATACTTCTTGTTTCTCCCAGAGACATCCTAAGGAGTCCCAAATCCCATAAAACTCCACCTAAAACCAAAGCTTCTGACTATAACCCACCGCTGAAATGAGCAAGTTCTAGCATGTCTCAGAGTCCTGCCTTATCATATATGGCAGCATTCTATTAGCCCTAGTCCCTGGGTCATGTTCATTTCTGACATCTCTTTGATATTTACTGCTTTCACAGCTGTCTCATCTGACCCTTAACATACTGTGAAGCAAGCAGGACAGGGTTTATCATCCCCATCTCAGAGACACATACACTCAGTTCAGTTCAGTCGCTCAGTTGTGTCTGACTCTTTGCGACCCCATGGACTGCAGCATGCCAGGCCTCCCGTCCATCACCAACTCCAGGAGCTTACTCAAACTCATGTCCATCAAGTCAGTGATGCCATCCAACCATCTCATCTTCTGTCATCCCCTTCTCCTCCCACCTTCAATTTTTCCCAGCATCAGGGTCTTTTCCAACGAGTCAGTTCTTTGCATCAGGTGGCCAAAGTATTGGAGTTTCAGCTTCAGCATCAGTCCTTCCAATGAATATTCAGGACTGATTTCCTTTAGGATGGACTAGCTGGATCTCCTTGCTGTCCAGGGGAATCTCAAGAGTCTTCTCCAACACCACAGTTCAAAAGCATCAATTCTTTGGTGCTCAGCTTTCCTTATAGACACAGGCACTGCAATAGACATCTGCTTTTTCTGCATGCCCAGCCTCCCTCCTCCTCTTCGTCTGACATTGGCAGCTCCCTTTCCCTTAGGAGATACCTCTTGCCACACCACATTTGATTTTGATGAAGCTTTGATCAAAGGATACTGCTCCAGCTGCCACTACCTCCTATATCGCTACCACCTTCTGAAGCTGAAAGAGTCACGAGGAAGAAAAGCCAGTGAGACTCTCTGTCTCCTGGAAATCTGAATCAAAGAGAACTTTCGGGCTGTTGGAACTGAGGGATCGCCCACAATGTCTGATGTCCAGATCCCTGGAATGACCCAGTTACTCAAACCCCCCTTTCTTCCCTTACCCTCCGAACAAATCCTTTTCACCCTTAACTTAATCAGTTAGTTTCTGCCACTTGCAACTGAAGCACTCAGCAACAAGTCTGTAACTTGCCCAAGCTCTCAGACTTGAACACAGGTCTCTCAACTCAATCTTCGTGCTATGGCATGGAATATGTCATAAGTAATACTAATACCTTAACCAACACAGAGAAGATGGCAGGGCTGATACAACTGAAGATAAATCTCATTCATTATCTAGGGCAATGAGTCTCAACCAGGAAGTAGTTTTACCCCTCTACATCCTCAAGGATAAGTGGCAATGCCATGAAACATTTTGGTTGTCACAATGATAGGGGACTACTACTGGTTACTGACAGAGGCCAGGGATGCTGATAAATGTCCAACAATGCACAGGAAAGCCCCCCGAGTCCCATTCACCTCCTCCCCCCAAATAGTTATCTGCCCAAAAATGTCAGTAGTACCAAGGTTTAGAAAACTTGATCTGGAGAAAATGGAGTTATTTAGCATGCCAGTCAGGATAACATCAGGTAATGGCAAAAAGGAGGGGGAAAATCCAAGTTTTCAACAGCCTAACACTGAAGTCATCAAAAGTTGCAACTTGCTGTTGCAAAGTCTGCAGGTAAAAGTCTCCTTTCTGTAATGACTTGCAATCCAGATCATGCTATCATGTGACACGACCACTTCAGCACATAGTTTCCAGGTTGATAGGCAGGGGGTGCAAGAACTGGCAGACTGGATGCCAGGTTCCAAATGCTCATGATCCATTGGCTAGAACAAGAAACCTAAATGCCAGAGGCTGGGATACACAGGGTGGAGTTGGGGACAATGCAATGGATACTAAAGAGTAAACAATGCTGTCACACAGCCCATAGAGCTCAGTGCCATTAAACTGTATTAGATACAGAAATCTATTTGCACAATTCATAACTCAGTGACATGGCTAGGACCTGTGCAGGGCCTTACTTAGTTATCTCCTCCAAATTAGGTTGTTTTGCTTTTTCCTTTTTAACCTCAAAGAATTAATTTGCTGTAGCAGCCCTGACTGCCATCAATAATTCTCAGCTCTAAATAAGTGCCATTAAGGCCTGATTTGCTTTTTGGTGATTGGGCTATGAACTTTGGTAAACAGACCATAGCCAACTAAATTCCATTGATTTAAAGGGCATTTCCTTCCAAGAGCAGAGTCACGTAAATGAAATTGTATCTATATGTGATGCAGAGCATTTATAAGTAAGACCAATATATTTTCATTGCAAATAATGTCGGACACAATTTATGCAGAGATGTCATCTTGCAGTTAAGAATCTTTAAATATGCATGAGATACAGTTTCTCAGTCATTTGGAGCAGTGTTTCTTAATCATGGGCAGAATCACTCCAGCAGCTTTTTTCAAAAATCACAGTCTGGGCTGATCCTCCAAATTTCTAATTCAACAGAGGTATATTCATTAAGATGGCTACTGCTGCTGCTGCTAAGTCGCTTCAGTCGTGTCTGACTCTGTGCGACCCCATAGACGGCAGCCCACCAGGCTCCCCCGTCCCTGGGATGCTCCAGGCAAGAACACTGGCGTGGGCTGCCATTTCCTCCTCCAATGCATGAAAGTGAAAAGTGAAAGTGAAGTCGCTCAGTCATATCCGACTCTTAGCGACCCCACAGACTGCAGCCTACCAGGCTCCTCCGTCCATGGGATTTTCCAGGCAAGAGTACTGGAGTGAGGTGCCATTATTATTGTGGTTGCAAATAAAGAATCTGATTGTGGCTACTTGAAAAACGAAAGGGGAAGGGTTGCTGGAAGGATACCAGGAAACTAACAGAACTGAGGTGCCAGGGCTTGGGAACCACAGAACTGGAGCACGGCTGGACATGTAGCAGCCAGGGTTCAAGGTCCTTCTGCGAGCTTCGAGGAGCTCACCCCCATCCCCCTCCCCTACTTCTAAATCTCCACTTAAGTTTACTTCTCCCAGGAGTTGATGGACTACCCTGGCTGAGGAGGGTAGCTCCACCCCTGGATAAATCAGCTCCGATGGAGGAAAAGGGAAATCTTCCATGAGACTCTACAACCCTGAGCAAGTTACTCGACCTCTTCATGCCTCAGTTTCCTCTTCTGTGAAGTGAACCTGATGGTAGCATGTGTCCTAGAGGAGCTATTATGAGCACATCTTACAGTTCCAATCAGTGTCTAATACTGCTGGGATTTAGAGGTGTGTTATTTGGAATTAGGATTGGGTGCTTTAATTAGTAGATTTCCTGAGCACTTATAATGGGTAGACAATATGAAGCCTTTTCCTTGCACTGGCTCATTTAATTTTCAGAAGAGATCTATAGGCTGAGACCTCCTGTGTCTGATACCTTGCCTGGAAAATAGCAAGTGCTACAAAATGTCAAGTGAATGGGTGAATGAATGAATGAAATGAATGGTGGTGTCACAGCAAAGCATTTCAGCTAAGATTGCAGGTGGTGATCTGCATAGGTGGTGACCCCACCTCTTCCATGCAGACAGACCCTATACCTGCCCAGCACCTGCTGGGCAACGGAGTGCCGGGCATAGATAAGGTATGGGGTCTGAAATGGAGGAGGTGCATCCTCCACTTCTCATGCAGCCACCATTCTAGTTGGTGCCCCCTATAGATGGCCCCTCTCTAACATTCACCCTCATTTTTCACAAATGCATTCACTACATATGAAAGTACAGGAATGCCAGTTTTTCTTAAAGAGTTTATGTGTGTGGCATAGGCTCCAAAAGCAGGCAATCTGGCTCCAACTGGGATTCTTTATACTTCCTCTCTGTGTGACTTGGGGATAATTACTTTCTTTCTCTGGGCCTCAGTTTTGCAATGTACAAAAGGAGGGGAAGATAAAGAATGCAGCATTTGTAGTATAGTTATGTGAACAAATGCATGGTAAAAGCAGCACAATTCTTGTCACATAATTGGGGTTCAATCAATAATTAGCCAAAATTATAACAGTACTTAATAATCATTATTAAGGATGATACCACAGTGGGTCAAGGAAATAGATGAAAGTAAACTAACCCCAAAGCAATCCCAAAGAAAGACAATGACAAAGAATGTTCAAACTACCACACAATTGCACTCATCTCACACGCTAGCAAAGTAATGCTCAAAATTCTCCAAGCCAGGCCTCAACAGTATGTCTGTGAAATTCCAGGTGATCAAGCTGGATTTAGAAAAGGCAGAGGAACCAGAGATCAAATTGCCAACATCCCTTGGATCATCGAAAAAGCAAGAGAGTTCCAGAAAGACATCTACTTCTGCTTTATTGACTACGCCAAAGCCTTTGACTGTGTGGATCACAACAAACTGGAAAATTCTGAAAGAGATGGGAATACCAGACCACCTGATCTGCCTCCTGAGAAATCTGAATGCAGGCCAAGAAGCAACAGTTAGAACTGAACATGGAACAACAGACTGGTTCCAAATCAGGAAAGGAATACGTCAAGGCTGTATACTGTCACCCTGCTTATTTGACTTATAGGCAGAGTACATCATGTGAAATGCCAGGCTGGATGAAGCACAAGCTGGAATCAAGATCGCTGGAAGAAATATCAATAACCTCAGATATGCAGATGACACCACCTTTATGGCAGAAAGTGAAGAAGAACTTAAGAGCCTCTTGATGAAAGTGAAAGAGGAGAGTGAAAAAGTTGGCTTAAAGTTCAACATTCAGAAAACTAAGATCATGGCATCCGGTCCCATCACTTCATGGCAAATAGACAGGGAAACAGTGGAAACAATGAGAGACTTTATATTTTCTTGGGCTCCAAAATCACTGCAGATAGTGACTGCAGCCATGAAATTAAAAGATGCTTACTCCTTGGAAGAAAAGCTATGACCAACATAGACAGCATATTAAAAAGCAGAGACATTACTTTGCCAACAAAGATCCATCTAGTCAAAGCTATGGTTTTTCCAGTCGTCACGTATAGATGTGAGAATTGGACTATAAAGAAAGCCGAGCGCCAAAGAATTGATGCTTTTGAACTGTGGTGTTGGAGAAGACTCTTGAGAGTCCCTTGGACTGCAAGGAGATCAAACCAGTCAATCCTCAAGGAAATCAGTCCTGAATATTCATTGGAAGGACTGATGCTGAAGCTGAAATTCCAATACTTTGGCCATCTAATGCAAAGAATTGACTCATTTGAGAAGACCCTGATGCTGGGGAAGATTGAAGGCGGGAGGAGAAGGGGATGACAGAGGATGAGATGGTTGGATGGCATCACTGACTCAATGGGCATGAGTTTGAGCAACTTCTGGGAGTTGGTGATGGACAGGGAAGCCTGGCGTGCTGCAGTTCATGGGGTTGCAAAGAAAGAGTCGGACATGACTGAGCGACTGAACTGAAAGCAATCATTTATTTTTAAAGCAACTTGTTTGCTTGATGCTTGCTTTCCTTGTGTGTGTGTTTAGTTGCTCAGTTATGTCTGACTCATTGCAGTCCCAAGGACTATAGGCCACCAGGCTCCTCTGTCCATGGGATTTCCCAGGCAAGAATACTGAACAGGTTGCCAATTCCTACTCCTAGGGATCTTCCCCACCCAAAGATTGAACCCACATCTCCTGCATGGGCAGGCACACTGTTTACCACTAAGCCACCTAGGAAGACCTGCTTTCCTTGAGATTTGCTATGAAACATGGATTCTGGAAAGAGGGGGCCTGGGTTTGAATCCAGATTCACCACTGTGATCTTGGGCAAAAGTTTAACTTCTTTGTACTTCAATTTCCTCATCTGTGAGATACAATCCTATTAGTACTTAACTCATAGGACTGTGGTAGGGATTAAATGAACTAGTATTTATAAAACAGAATGATACCCACTTCATAGTAAGTACTATTTGTTTATTAAATAAGTGAAACAGAGTGCAGGGGCAGTTTCTGATCACCCAGCACTAACACAGCCAGGTAGTTGGGTTCCAGACATGACGTCTCGGTAAGGACACCAGTTAAACAAGGTTTACTCCATTTTATTTCTGAGTTCAGCATTTGATCATTCTTCAAATCTGGATTTCAGAAGACAGTTAATGCTCACGCTCATTCAGGTTTACTCAACTTGAAGGGAGGTGAGACCATGGGGTCTCGTATGAATCAAAATATCTTGAAATGCTCTGATCATTGGGGTTCAGCTATTTCTTGGCCTCAGTACAAAAGAAGTGACACCTATTTCTAGTTTACTTGGAGCTGGTGAAATCTTTAGGCACAGATGACAAAAGGGCTCTAGGAGCCAGCAGATGGTACCTGGTAAATAGCCCCTTCAAGATGAGCAATATCTGGAAAAGGAAGGTGAAATGCCCCCAAGCAAGTTGTTTTGCATATGAATTGCTGCATTTCTGATCAAGTTTCCCTGAGGCTTACCTGAAGGAAGACTTGTAAAGCTTTCTGTTCAGAGATACTGAAGAGCAAAAAAAAAAAAGCCAGAGAATAGTATCTGTCACTGTGGTTTTCTTTTTTAAAATTTACTGTGGAAAAAAAAAAAAAGAAAGAAACACAGCATAAAATTGATTGTCGTAACCACTTTTCACTGCATAGTTCATAGTGCTAAGGTATTTGCGCCGTGTTTTAAAATAGATTCAGAACTTTTTTATATTGCAAAGCTGAAAGTCTCTATCATTAAACAACGACACTCCTTTTTCCCTAGCCCCTGGCAACCATCATTTTACTTTCTGCTTCTATGAACTGGACTACTTTAGATACCTCATATAAATGGAATCATGTGGTACTTGCCTTTTTGTAACAAATTATTTCGCCTGTATAATGTCCGCAAGATTCATCCATTTTGTAGCATATGACAGTATTTCTTTCCTTCTTTGACACTGAAAAACATTTTGCTTGCATATACCATATTGTGTTTATCCACTCATCTATGCCAAACAGTATTCCACCTCTTCACGATTGCAAATATTGCTGCTACAAATATTGGTGTACAAACACCTGAGACCCTGCTTTCATTTATTTTGATATATACCAAGAAATGGGATTGCTGGATCATAGGGCAGTTTTATTTTTGATTTTTTAAGGAAACTCCACACTGTTTTCACAGTGGCTGGACTATTATACATTCCCACCAACAGCGCAGAAGGGTTCCAATTTCTCCACAGCCTTACCAAGGCAGTTATTGTTTGTTTGTTTGTTTGTTTATACTAGATAGCCTAACAGTCTAAGATGATAACTCATGTGGTTTTGATTTGTCTTTCTCTGATAATTAGTGATGTTGAACATCTTTTCATATGCTTATTGGCCATTTGTATATAATCTTTGGAGAAACATCTATTCCATTTTAAACCCATCTTTTAATTGGGTTATTTGACTTTTTTTTTAGTTTATTTTCTATTTTTTAACTTTACAATATTGTATTTGTTTTGCCATACATTGATATGAATCCACCATGGGTGTACATGTTTTCCCCTTCCAGAACCCCCCTTCAACCTCCCTCCCCAGACTTTTCATTGTTGTTGTCAAGTTGCAGGAGTGCTTTATATATCCTCGATATTAACCCTTTATCAGACACATGGTTTGCAAATCTTTTCTCCTACTCCATAGGTGCCTTTTCACTCTGTTGATTGCATCCTTTAATGTACAAAGGTTCTTAAGTTTGATAGAGCTCTCTTTCCCTTTTTCAGCTTTTGTTGCCTGTTTTTTTGGTGGTCATCCAAGAAATCATTGCCAAGTGCAATGTCATGAAGCTTCTCCCTATATCGTCTTCTAGGAGTTTTATGATTTTAGGTCTTACATGTAGGTCTTTATTTCACTCATTAATTTTTGTATATGGTGTAAGACAAAGTTAATTTCATTCTTTTGCTTTAGGAAATCCAGGTTTCTTGGCACCATGTGTTGAAGATTCTTTCTCCTGCTTTTGACTTTCCTTATTAAGAGAGTGGATCAGTAAGGCTGCTAGAGCTCTCCTAATAGATGCAACAAGGCCCAACCAGTCGAGGAAGAAAATAGTTTAATTCACACACAGCTCTCCCTCTGAGCCTCTGTTTCACAGTCACTGTTAGACTTGCACTTTCAGTCACAGCCCTGACTTTGCTTTAAATCACTGTTTTCAGTTCAACCTTCTCACTATGAGGAATCAGGTTTGCTCCATTTGTTTCTCAATGACTTCTGAAACAATCCTCCATTCAATCCATAATCCAGAGAAGTCAATTTCCTTTGCCAAAACCTAACTGACCAGGTTTCATTTCATCTTCTTGGTACTTACTAATCATAATTGAGGTATTTTTCCTTTTCCTAATGTGTGGGAGACACCAGCAGAATACATGTGATATTCTTTTTTAAAATTATATTTGTTTGCTTAAATTCTCTCTCCTGGTGAAAACTATCTCTAGAAACTTAATGTTTAATAATTTCATCTCATTTCTTGAAAGGTGAATGATATTTTAACTCAGTTAAGCTCATAGAATATAAAATCAATCCTTGTCAACTGGGCATCCACACATGTCTTTTAACCACACATGCATGTGTGCTAAGCTGCTTCAGTCGTGTCTGACTCTGTGTGACCCTATGGACTGTAGCCTGCCAGGCTCCCCTGTCCATGGGATTGTCCAGGCAAGAACACTGGAGTGGGTTGCCATGCCCTCCTCCAGGGGATTTTCCCAGCCCAGGGATCAAACCCATGTCTCTTATGTTTCCTGCATTGGCAGGCAGGTTCTTTACCACTAGCACCACCTGGGAAGCCCTTTTAAGCACACTTAACATACAAATAAAGACGATAGCAAAATCATGCATTCCACCTCACACCATGCACTTCTCGTATTTATACCTTGAACAACTAAAAACACATTCCCAAAAAGCGGATACGGAGCACTTTTATCTATCTCTGAGTCATGTTAATTCTTCTTCTAGCTGAGTCACAATCCCCTTTTGATGTCCTGTAACTTAAATACTGAGATATAAAGTTAACTGTTGTTAATATATGTTACGTAAAATGGTAGGGGAATGGGAAGAAGGGATAGAAAATAATTAAATACACACACAAATATAAACATATCAAAATAAAGAAAAAAATACTTATAAATGTTACAGCTTCTACAACTTCTTTCATGACTGATAAGAGCTTGTAAAACTTTCTTCTTTGACTGTCTACTCTACATGCCTTTGGCCTTCAGCGAGCATGTCAGGGAGTCATGATTCCTTGCCTGGGGAGGTGACCCAAACCTTTGATTCTAAAGATTCTAGACTACTGGAAGTCCTGGCTGAATTATATCACTATGGTTTTCCACTAACTTATTTTTTCCTTTAAGCTTTTTATTTTGTATTGAGGTCTATCTGATTAACAATCTGGTGATAGTTTCAGGTGAACAGCAAAGGGACTCAGCCATACATATACATGTATCCATTCTTCCCCAAACTCCCCTCCCATCCAGGCTGCCACATAACATTGAGCAGAGTTTCCTGTGCTGTACAATAGGTCCTTGTTGGTTATTCATTTTAAATATAGCACTGTGTATAGGCAACCATAAGTTCATTCCTTAAGTTTATGAGTCTCTTTCTGTTTTATAAATTCATTTGTATCATTTCTTTCTAGATTCCACATATAAGGGATGTCATACAATATTTCTCCTCTGTCAAACTTACTTCATTCAGTCTAACAATCTTTAGGTCCATCCATTGCTGAAAATGACAGTATTTCCTTCTTTTTAGGTTTTCCATTGACTTTTACCACAGGACATGGTAGTACTAAGACGTTCTGGGAGGCTCTCCTCTTTATCTCTTATGCATTGAGGAAAATCCTTGAATGTCAGCATCTCTGATCCCAGTCAGTACAGAAACTCTCCTTTGCCTGGAGAGGCTGGTTAGCAGCCTCCACTTCCCATAAACTGGATCACTGCTGTCTCCTGGTGGAAGCATTTGTTCCTTGGGAACTAAGATCTCTAGACCAGTAGACCCAAAGTCTCAGAGATGGAAAGCAAATTCATTCTTGGGTCACTAGGGGTAATATTGAGAGGAGCCAATTCCATATTCACCCTTTGATTCCCAGACCCATGAACATTATGGGGGAAACAGCACCATACATAGCCTCTTAATTTAGAGCATATTATCTCAGCCCTGGTCTTCCCTGGTGGCTCAGACAGTGAAGATTCTGCCTGCAATGCAGGAGATGTGGGTTTGATCCCTAGGTCAGGAAGATCCCCCGGAGAAGGGAATGGCAACCGATTCCAGTACTCTTGCCTAGAGAACTTCATAGACATAGTCCTTCATAGACAGGACTCTGGCAGGCCACAGTCCATGGGGTTGCAAAGAGTCAGACACGATTAAGCGGCTAATGCTAACTAACTAACTAATCTCAGTTTTACAAGGTGTTCTCACCCAACTGGCACTGTAAATGGATCTTTAAAAAGGCATTTCAGAACTTCCCAGGTGGTCCAGGGTTGGGTGTCCACCTGCCAATGCAGGGGACGCCAGTTCGATCTCTGGTCCAGGAAGATCCACATGCCAAGGGGCAACTAAGGCTGTGGACCACAACTACTAAAGACCATGCTCTAGAGCTCATGCTCCATAACAAAAGGAGTCACCACAATGAGAAGCCCATGCACTGAAACTAGAGAGTAGCCCTCACTCACTATGATTAGAGAAAGCCTTTCTGCAACCATAAATAAATAAATAAATTAAGTTAAAAAGAATCACCAGACTTTGAAATTTTCTTTTTATAAAAAGGCAATTAAGTGTCTTATCAGATCAGTTTTTTCTAGGTGATGTGGCCATAGTCAAACCAGTGAATTCCATGAACATGAGTCTGCTGACACACTTTAGTTGCTCAAGCCCAGTCTCATATGTACTTCTTACATTGGATGATGGGATGCTCTGTGCACATTCAACATTATGGCTTAGTGGGCAATGCCCAGTTCATGATAGGTGGTTCAGGTCACACGGCCATTTGAAGGCCTGTCGTCAAGCATTGGTGTTGCCCAGCAGCTACCACTCATGCATCAAATGGTAAAGAGTCTGCCTGCAATGCAGGAGACCTGGGTTCGATCCCTGGGTTGGGAAGATCCCCTGGAGAAGGAAATGGCAACCCCCTCCAGTATTCTTGCCTGGAGAATTCCATGGACAGAGGAGCCTGGTGGGCTAAAGTCCAGAGGGTTGCAAAGAGTCGGACACGACTAACTCTTTCACTTTCAGTAGCACTTGTAGACACCTGTAATAAAGAACCACTTTCCTTAAGTTGCCAGTGCACTTAGAAACAACCAAACAAATCCATTAAATTCCATATTTTCACTAAAATATTCTGTGGTAGCAACTGCTTGGTCACCTAGAAACCTATAGGAGCAAGGGAAGACATCCATAGAAGGTTGCAGACTTTGACGCTATGATGGGTCTGAAGTCCCTGTAGGGTGGCCAGGATGGAAGTTGGGAAGAAAAGCTGGGCATCAGGAAGGAGAGATCAAGGATGCAAGGAACCCTGTGGAGATGATCTAGAACACGCAAGGATAAACTGGACCCCACCACACAACCAAAATGTGTGTCTCTCTTTCACCACACTAACCCTGAGGATGTGGTGACTGGCAGAAGTATCTGGTGTCCCCTTTCACAGAGGTGTGCACATACCTGCCCTGGGACCTGGAGAAGCTGGTGAGGGGGTCTGGGGGGAGCGGGAGGAGCTGGGGGCTCATCTGCAGTCTTGTGACAACAAGGGAGCCAGCAACAAGGTGAGGGGCCACCAGATGCTCCCTACTGTGACCTTCAGAGGGCAAAGCCCACCCCTTCACTTCTGTTCCTAACATCCAATCCAAAATCCTCTTATAGCCAACCCTAACCCAGAACCAGAGACAGCAAGGAATCCTTGGAAACAGTTCCACATGGCTTGCCTTGACATAGAGGCAACACAGGGATGGAAATCATGTTGTGTGCATGCTAAGTCGGTTCAGTCGTGTCTGACTCTTTGTGATCCCGTGGACTGTAGCCTCTCTGGCTCCTCTGTCCATGGGATTCTCCAGGCAAGAATACTGGAGCAGGCTGCCATGCTGTCTTCCAGGGGAGCTTCCCGACCCAGGAATTGAACCCGAGTATCCTGCATTGGCAGGTGGGTTCTTAACCACTAGCGCCACCTTGAGAAGCCCATGGAAATCATAGACTGCTAGAAATCTCTGGGAACCATTTCTCACGAATAAATCCCTCTCTCTGTCTCTGATCTTCTTTGATCCTCATAGTCATTGGACAGCAATTATTATGTTTGATTACTGTGATCATCATCACAGCTAATATTTATTGCACATTTACTATGTGATGGACACTAGTCAACTACCTTGTATCCCTAATTCACTTATTCTCACAATCATCCAATGGGGTGGGTCCTATTTCACAATGAGGGAACTAAAGCTGAAGAGAGATGAAAGAGCTTCTCAAGATCATACAGAGAGTAAGAGGCAGGGCAGGTATCTGAACAAAGTCAGTCTGATTCCAGTGTCCTTTTTCTTAACCACTAAGCTATAACATTCCTAACTTCAAACAGGATCCAAATATTAATAAAGATCTTAACACAAATGAAAAGCAAAGAATTTCTCTATGAATTTGGTTTTGAAGAAAAAGGAACACTTTAAAGAATATTGACAATCATAAAAATGTAAATGATACATTACTCATACTTAATCCAGGGGGTACCATAACTTGCTTTAAATTCCCAGAGGGGCCTAAGATTACAGCACTAGTTTTGAAAAGCATTATGACATAAAATAATAAATTTGTATTCAAGCCATGTAGGATATGAGAGCAACACTAAAGTAAATCGGATGAGGCGTTACAAAAACAAGGCAAGAGAAATGTATATTTACACACTCTTCCACTCACTTCTTTAGCTAATATTTGGAAAGAGCAGTGTGGGTAAGTGACTGTGGTCATAAAAACACTGAAGCCTAGCTAGGGTGTTGAGTCTACAAGGGAAGATAAAGCATCAAGAGAAGGCGCGTGGCATCTCCCCTGCTAGAAGCCAGAAAGCAAGGTAGACCTGGTAGCCAAAGAGAAGGAAAAATCAAGCCAACAGGAGTTTGGTGAAAGAAGAGAGAAATGCTGTCCTCGTATGATTTCCTTTCTCTTCACTTTTGGTATTTCATGGAAATCTGGCAAAACAATGGCCAGGGAGTCCCATTTTCCTGTTTCTCCCACTAGCTCACTAGGGGATCTACTTCCATTCTTCTCTAGGTCTCAGTTTTATTATCTGTAAAATGAAGTGGGAGTGGCCCTAACAATTTTCTTCTAAAGTTCTAACAATCACGCATTCTATGACACTAGACTTTTTTATACAAAAGGGAGCGGTCCTAACCACCACTCAGGAAGCACACTCTTGATGCTAAATAGTGTTGCTGAGGATCCTGACACTTCTGTGTTCTGACTGATTTTATTCTATCACTTTTTTTTTGTTTGTTTGTTTCTTTGTTTTTTCCATGTCAGTGATAGATTCTACCAGATCCACCATTATTCTTTCCATTTCCACCATTTCCCTCAAGGCCACCAGATGGCTGAAATCACAAGTCCATTTGAACCCCAGGACAGAGTCAAAAGAATCTGGTTCCTGTCTACAAGCAATAAATGCTGGAGAGGGTGTGGAGAAAAGGGAACCCTCTTACACTGTTGGTGGGAATGCAAACTAGTACAGCCACTATGGAGAACAGTGTGGAGATTCCTTAAAAAACTGGGAATAGAACTGCCATATGACCCAGCAATCCCACTGCTGGGCATATACACCGAGGAAACCAGAATTGAAAGAGACGCGTGTACCCCAATGTTCATCGCAGCACTGTTTACAATAGCCAGGACATGGAAGCAACCTAGATGTCCATCAGCAGACGAATGGATAAGGAAGCTGTGGTACATATACACAATGGAATATTACTCAGCCATTAAAAAAAATACATTTGAACCGGTTCTATTGAAATGGATGAAACTGGAGCCCATTATACAGAGTGAAGTAAGCCAGAAAGAAAAACAACAATACAGTATACTAATGCATATATATGGAATTTGAAAGATGGTAACGATAACCCTATATGCGAGACAGAATAAGAGACACAGATGCATGGAACAATTTTATGGACTCTGAGGGAGAAGGTGAGGGTGGGACGTTCTGGGAGAATAGCATTGAAACATGTATATTATCATATGTGAAACAGAACACCATTCCATGTTCGATGCATGTGACAAGGGCTCAGGGCCGGGGCAATGGGATGATCCAGAAGGATGGGATGGGGAGGGAGGTGGGTGGGGGGTCCAGGAAGGGGAACACATGTAAACCCATAGCTGATTCATGTCAATGTATGGCAAAAACTATTACAATATTGTAAAGTAATTAGCCCCCAACTAAAATAAATAAATTTATAAAAAATAAAAATAAAAAAAATAAAAAATAAAAAAATTAAAAAAAAAAAAAAAAAAAAAAAGAATCTGGTTCCTGACCCAGTCCTGGAATCAGAGTACCATCCTCAGTGGGAGCCAGTAGCCCCAAACTACCAGTGATGGGATTCTTCCTACACTCAAAAAACAGACTCATTTCACCCAGAAAGGAGCTGCCGGCAAAGTATTCTCAAGATCAGAGTGAACACTGCAGACCAAATAAAATGAAAGAGCATGTGATTCTTAAACATTTTTAGGACTGAGTTAACAGCAAATTAACTGAAAGTAATCTGAATAGAAAAGCGGATATCTTGAGCTTTACATTGCCAAAAGAAGCAAGGTGTGTGTCTGTGTGTGTGTGGGAGGGAGAGTGTTAAGTGTGTGTTTTCTGCAGAGATTTTAAGATGGGGGCTTCCCAGGTAGCTTTGTGGTAAAAAAAAAAAAAAAAAATCCACCTGCCAATGCAGAAGATGCAGGAGACTCGGGTTCAATCTCTGGGTTAGGAAGATCTCCTGGAGGAAGAAATGGCAATCCACTCCATTATTCTTGCCTGGATAATCCCATGGACAGCGGAGCCTGGCAGGCTACATTCCATGGGGTCGCAAAGAATTAGACACAACTGAGCAACTGCGCATGCCCATGCGTGCACGCATCCACGTTCTATGGCTCCCATGTTAATGGCCCCCATTAACTGGTCCCAGTCACTAGACCAAGCATATTATATGCATTTTCTCATTTAAACTTCACATTAAGCTCATTTGGGTGTTATTTCTGTCCCATTTCACAGATGAGGAAACAGTCCTAGGCAGGAGAAATGTGTGTCCAAACCACATGGCTAAGGGAAGAGTTGGGATTTGAATCCAAGCCTAACTCCAGACACCTCTGTCCTTCTGTCTACTAACACTGGCCTTTTTTTTCTTTTTTTTTTTCCTAAGAGAATTAACTTTTGCCTTAACTTGAGTATTTTTGCCACTAGATATTGGCCTTGGTCAGGTTGGAAGGGTGTGTTGAGATCTTTGTTATGCACGTTGAATGTGGATGAACAGGGTGCACACAATAACATTTACTGAATAAATAACATGCCTGGTTCTGTGTTAGGTAGGAGTTGGAACACAGAAACTCAAACATAAAACAAAGAGGCCACTGCTGCACTAGAGATGTGTGTGGAAACTTCAGGGTGATCTGGATGACCAAGCACTAAATTGTGCTTGGGTGAACTGCTGAGTCTCCTCAGGGAAAGCTCTCTTCGAAATGAGCCTCAAAGCACGATGGTAGCTCACTGCTGAAGGAAAGCAGAGGGGACATGCATTTAAGGCAAAACCTTAGGAAATAAAGGAAAGTCTAAGCATAGCAGATTTGGCTTCCCTATCTCCTGAGAGTCTGAAAGCCACCATCCCATGGCTGGTGTTGGGACTGCTACTGTTGGCTTTAAAAAGCCAGACTGACACCCAGTCTGCTCTTCTGTGGTGTGAAGTGAACTGGCAATACTGAAGCAAGGAACTTGCGGCCTTGCGGGGCCGTAAAATGAATTGAGCACGGATAACAACAGCTTTTCTGTTGGCCTGCGGTGACTCGAATATGCCCAGTCCTGAACATGTTGGTCGGCTATCTTGTATTCTTTGAGAACTGAGAATAAAGGGGTCAGTGAGCATTTAACACGCTAACTGCAATTATAGCACAGCCAATCATATTTGGAACTCAGAAGAAGCTCCCTGTTCCAGATAATGGCTGCTCAAAAACCAAAAAAAACAAAGGGGAAAAAAAGAGGAATAAGAAAGAAACTTGGAAGTGAACCAGCAGGGAGGGAATTGAGGAAGTCATTGCGTGCCTGCTCAGTCTTGTCCGACTCTGTCAGTTTCCAGGCAAGAATACTGGAGTGGGTTGCCATTTCTTCCTCCAGGGGATCTTTCCCGCCCAGGGATGGAACCCATGTCTCCTGTGTCTCTTGCACTGGCAGGCAGATTCTTCACAGCTGAGCCACCAGGGAAGCCCTTGAAGAAGTCATTGCCTAAACTAAAGAATCCTCCATAGTTCATGGACCAGCTCTACCTGCATTTACACAGAGCCTTGTAGAGGAGGCTTTGAAAATCTGGAATTGTACTTAAAGATAAACTTTAAGATATTAAAAAAAAAAAAAAGACTATATGGAAACAAAACTAAAATCAGGTCTCAGAGTCAAGTGAACTGAGCCATAATGTACAGTCAGAATCACTGCACTATAACCTTTGGCAGCAGGTTATGAAGCTGATGTAGCCATCTATAAACTTTTTCTTCCTTTCATTTCTTATGCTCATTCCTTATGTCCCCAAGTCATCTGCAGATTTTTCAAGAATTTTCCTGATCTGTCCATTGAGAGTCCCTGGTCCATTTTGTCAAGTTTTACCTCTTCCTTTAAGCTTTTTTCATTTACACAGGAAAGGAAAGTATTTAGTCATGGCCAACGTAAGTGAAAAGCTTGAAATCCTGACACAACACATTCATAATTAAGGCTTTCTGTTTACCTCATCTCTCAGAATGCCCAGCAACCCCTTACCTCTCTCTCTCTTTTTTTTTTTAACAATGATTTTGTTCCAAAAATAATGCTATTAATTTTTTTTTAAGTAAATCAGATCTTAAACTATAGATGGGGATTTTTCTACTTAGGGAAAATTTTTGCGAAAATATTTTATAAACTTAACAGAATGTTCTATAAATGTTTGTCTCTGTAAAAATTCACTTTTAAATTGTATTTTAAGTGTACTAAAAAATTAGAATACCACTCTCTCTAAACACTTAAAGTTTTGCATGAGCATGTCATAGAATATTCATTGATGATTATCATTAATCTCAAACCTTACAAAGAACTTCATTCCCTCAGAATCAATGCTCCTTTGAATGGATACCTGTATATGTATAGCTGAGTCCCTTCACTGTCCACCTGAAACTATCACAACATTGTTAATAATCTATAGTCCAATATAAAATTAAAAGTTTAATTTAAAAAAAAATCAATGCTCCCTGACAAACATGGCAAAATAATACATGTTTGCAAAATCCTAGAAGAATCAGAAAGTGGAGGCAGGAGATCTCGAACTTGGAGGGGCTTCCTTGTTCACTGAAACCAACTGGTGACAGGATGATTTCTTAAGGCGCTTCTGAAATTCAGGCCAACTAGAATTTTATCTACCTCAGAGACAATTTTTCAAGGTAGTTAAATTTTCAAATGAAATTCTATTTCTTCCCCAAAGTACACTTACTGCAAACAGTACAGTAAAAAAAGGCAATACACACAGATGAAACTGAAATGAATCTGAATTACCAGGGAAGCTCTTGGTGAAGATACAGAACGTGTGACAATTATTATTTTATGAAAAAACTTTAAGAAGTAACCAGAGACAATACCCAGAAGCTCTTCCTGAAGACTACTATAAAGGGAGAAACCTAGCCTAGCAAAGTTAAGAATTATATGAAGTTTATCTACTTCTTTTGTTTTTCACTCACTGCTATTACTCTTTCCCACTTTCTTTGGGAACCAATGTCTTATGTTTCTGCCTGGAGTTCCCCAGAAGGAGCCATTTAGACAAACCATTCGTGGTATTAAAATCTCTGGTGACACAGAACTACCTTGCCCTCCTTCCCACTGCCCTTCAAAGCTTCTCCTTGCACAGCTGTCCCAAGTATTCTGTCTGGAGCAGCATCACCAAGACTGTGGTCCTGAACTGAGAGAGTAACATTGAAATATATACATCACCATATGTAAAATAGATAGCTAATGGGAAACTGCTGTATAACACCAGGAGCTCAACCTGGTGCTCTGTGACAACCTAAAGAGGTGGGATGGGGTGGGAGCTGGCAAGGAGGTTCAACAGGGAAGAAACATATGCACACCCACAGCTGGTTCATGGTCACGTATGGGGGAAACCAACACATCACTGTAAAGCAATTATTCTCCAATTAAAACTAAGCAAACTTTTTCTGAAAAGAGTATTGTCCTCAAAACAGCAGCATTAGCATCACCTTGGAGTTTGTTAGAAATGCAAATTCTCAAGGTAATGAAATAGGTCCCTCAAAGAGATCTGCACTCCTCAGTCACTGTAGATCATTCACAACCGTCAAGACATGTGGAAAAAACCCACATATCTGCCAATGGATGAATGGATAAAGAAACTGTGGTTTAAATAAACAATGGAGTATCACTCAACCTTTAAAAAGATCATACCATTTGCAACAACGTGGATGAATCTGGAGGACAGCATGCTAAGTGAAATAAGGTACAGATACAGAACCAAAAAAAATAAAGAAAACCTGCACATCCTCTCTTACATGTGTAATCTGTAAAAGTCAAATACACAGAAGCAGAGAGTAGGATGGCGGTTACCAAGGGCAGGGCAGTGGGGGAAATGAGGAGATGTTAAAGTGTACAAAGTTGAAGTTCTGTGGGCTGAGTGAGTCCAGGGATCTAAAGGCAGCATGACCACTATAGTTAGTAATTGTTTTTGAAAATTTCAATAGAGCTGTATTTTTAGGGCTTCACACAATTTAAGTAACAAAATTAGTAATTTCCAGTAAAGCGGAACAGAAAGTAAAAGAAAAACATTCCTCAACACTGTAGATCATTTTCTAATACTGTGTGAGTGAGTGTAGATTTGTCCTTCAGTATACATCAGGGTTTGGTTTCAGGAGCCCCAACAGATACCAAAATCCAAGAAAAAACATACTGTGCTGAATATTGGAAATTTGCCTAGAAAGTTCAGGTGCTCTCACCACAAAGGAAAAAAGGTTAACAGTATACAGAGATGGATAATGTTAATTAGCTTGATTGTAGTAATCTTTCACTACATATCCATACATCAAATCATCATATTGTTCTCATAAAATATACACAATTTGTATTTTAAAATAATTCCTCAAAAAATGAAAATTGTCAAGCTCCACCTTAGAATCAGGGGCTAAGGCACTGTTTTAATAAGCTTTTCATGTGGTTCTTACATTAAAGTTTGAAGATGACTGACTTAGAGAAGGGCTTCCCTGATAGCTCGGTTGGTAAAGAATCCACCTGCAATGGAGGAGACTCCGGCTTGATTCCTGGGTCGGGAAGATCCGCTGGCAAAGGGATAGGCTACCCACTCTAGTATTCTTGGGTTTCCCTTGTGACTCAGCTGGTAAAGAATCCATCTGCAATGCGGGAGACCTGGGTTCGATCCCTGGGTTGGGAAGATCCCCTGAAGAAGGGAAAGGCTACCCACTCCAGTATTCTGGCCTGGAGAATTTCATGGCCTGTATAGTCCATGGGGTCACAAAGAGTCAGGCACAACTGAGTGACTTTCACTTTCAGGCTTCCCTGATAGCTCAGTTGGTAAAGAATCTGCCTGCAATACAGGAGACCCCAGTCTGATTCCTAGCTCGGGAAGATCCACTGGAGAAGAGATAGGCTACCCACTCCAGTATTCTTGGGCTTCCCTTGTGGCTTAGCTGGTAAAGAATTTGAGAAACCATTGGAGAGAGAATTTCAGCAGTGAAGGAGATGGGAAGAGCTGGAGCTCTCCCTCCATGACCCTTCCCAACAAAGAGCTTCTGGTCCAAAGCACTTCCACCCACCAACTATAAGCCAATCACTGACACAAGACATGCAAAATGGAAACACTGGGAAGTGGTCTAACATCTTATTGAATAACTTCCCTACACTTTGGATGTGAAGATTCAAAATTAATGACTCAAGGATATTGGGAATGAACAGTACATTTCACTTAATTCTCCACGTCTCCAGAGAGAGGTTAATTGGGACCGATAGATTGGAAGAGATTACTTAACGAGTTGATTAATGTTCTGAGAAAGGAGGGGCCCCAACTGGACACATTCTGCTGATTTCTAAAAAAGAGGATTTAATTAAAATCAATTGCTTAACCCTACTGTAAACAAGTGGGATCAATCTCTGCTGTGGGGAGTCTCATCAGTGTGCAAGAAGGAAGAAATGAGGCCATAGTCAGCAGGACTGCAGAGAGATTCAGTATTTGCCAAAAGACTATTTATCACCTGCAGGAATGTCAGTGCATAGAAGGAAAAATCAAATATCAATTTCAGCCAAGAATAGATTTTCCTGTAAGTGGAAAAGGGGAACACCCAGCCCCGAGTCATCCAGAGTTAAGTAAATTATTCTCCTGGGTTAAATTGCTGTCAGGCTATACTCTATAACATGAACGTTTGCTATGCCTTTTCAACAATGTGCACACACCTCATCGTGTGTCTGTGGAAACATATGGGTGGGCTGGCATTGCTGAGTTTAGATCAGTACAGTGAAAGCATCATTATTCAGCAGCAGACTCTTGGCACTGTTGAGTCCCCAGGGGCTTTCTTTGCAGGGCCCAGGTCTGTACCCCACACTCCCACTCCCTCCACCATGGCCTCAGGCCACCTCCCACTCTCCCAGTCAAGGCCCAGAACCCCCATTACTCCAGTTCGAAGGCCTTGTCTAGGTTCACCCTGCTTCCCCAGGTTTCAGTTACTCCTGCTCCAGCTCTGAGAAAATTCTCCTGTCTGGTAGAGAAACTGACCTGCATCTGAGAAGTGAGGAAGCTAGGAGACTTGCAAAGGGAGACTAAGCGGGGTGAAGAACATAGGAGCTCAAAGCCATTAATAAACCCAGGCAGGCCGGGCCTGGGGTGAGAGGCCAAAGAATGCTCCCCCACCCACCCAGAGATGCCCATAGCCTAGCCTCAGAACCTGTGAATACGTTAGCTTTCATGGCAAAGGGGAATAAGGCTGCTGATGCAGTGAGGTTTGCTGACTTAGAGGTTAACCTGGATTATCTGAGTGGGATCCATCTAATCACATGAGTCCTTAAAAGTGGAAGGAGAGAGAAAAAAATGCAAGGTGGGTAGGTCATGACCAACTGCTGCTGGTGCTGAAGTTGGAAGAAGGGGAGTGTGGAGAAGACTCTAGAAGCCGGAAAGGGAAAGAAATGGATTCTCCCCAGAGCCTTCGAAATGAAGGCAGCCGTGCTGATCCCTTGATCTTAGCCCAGTGAGACCCAAGAGCTTTCTGACCTACAGAACTATGAGGTATTAAATGTGTGTTGCTTTAAGCCAGTTGGTGTGTGGTCATTTGTTATAGCAGTGATAGGACACTCATATGGTCAGCAAGGGCTGAGTGGTCAGCCTCCTGACCTCAGAGTACTCTGTGGGCCTTGCAGGACCTGCTCCAGACGGTGTCTCAGGGCATAGCCAGTGCCTGTGCAGTGGGAGAAGTGGGCAGGAAGCCAGAAAGTAAAAAGACAGGTGGTTTCTAACCATTAATTTACCACTGAAGTTTCACAAATGCGAAAATGGTGGAAATTCTAAGAAATAAGGTGAGCACCCATATTATGAATTGTATAAAACAGATTTACTTTGCATCTTTTAGAAAATGAAGCTGCGTACATTTGATTGACTGTCTGAAACAATCTTGACAAAGCCATGGGCTTCCCTTGTGGCCCAGCTGGTAAAGAATCCACCCACAATGTGGGAGACCTGGGTTTGATTCCTGAGTTGGGAAGATCCCCTGGAGAAGGGAAAGGCTACCCACTCCAGTATTCTGGCCTGGAGAATTCCATGGACTGTATAGTCCATGGGGTTGCAAAGAGTTGGACATGACTGAGAGACTTTCAGTTTCACTTTTACTGACAAAGCCATCTTATTTTCAGAGAATGTCGCAAAACGTTATGGGGCTAGTGAAATTGTTTTTAGTGTCAAAAGAAAAACTGCAGCCTGGTATTTAATATTTAACAAACTCCTTATTTTGTTAGAAACATTTTAACTTTAATACTAATTATATGTCCTTCAGTATCTAATATATATAGTATTCAAATTTTTTAGATTTGTGTAAATCCACACTTAGTCACCTTCCTGCATGATAGAATTAATACAGACTCTTTAAAAGGGGCAGATGTTGTATTGGAAGATGTAAATAAAATAGATGGGTGATTTTTAGTGGACTTTAGTAGAAGAAGTTCAAGCATTCTCCACCACATTCCATCCCCATCAGCCCTGGTGAAAAGGAGATTTTGTTAGGCCATGTGTTTGGCCTCCAAGGTCAATGCCATACTTCCCCAGAGCTGCTGGTTAAGAGCCTCGCCTCTCACTCATCTGAGCTGAAGGGTGCGTGTGCCCTGCCTACACTGCAGCCAGGCCATGTCAGTCCTGGATCAAATATGGGGACCAAACAGGGCTCTCTTGCCATTTCATTCTCTCTGGGTACCAGTCCCCCTGGAGTGGGGGGCAATGTCAGGCTGGCTTTCTTCTGTGTGGCCAAACACATCTTACCAGGGAGCTCTGCACTGGGTCTTGGGTCCAAAGGCCGGTTAACAATCAGGTATTAGCAGGGTATATTAGTCAGAGTTCTCTAGAAAAATAGAACCAATCTATATATACTTGAAATTTTAATACAGGAATTGGCTCACAGGGTCACAGATACCGATAAGTCCCATGACCTGCCATCTGCAGACTGGAGAACCAAGAAGGCTGAAGGTACCATTCAGTTCAAGTCTGAAGGCCTGAGACCCGGGAGCCCGAGTGTCCAAGGCCAGGAGAGGATGCAGAGTGAATTCACCCTCCCCGACTCCATGTCCTATGGGGCCCTCAGTAAACTGGGTGACGCACATTGGAGTGGACCACCTGCTTTACCCGGGCCACCAATTCAAATGCTAATTTCTTCCAGAAACATCCTCCCAGACACGCCCCAGAAGTGTTTTACACCTATCTGGGCATCCCTTAGCCCAGTCAAGCTGACACATAAAGTTGCCTGGAATTGTGCTCCAATACCCTCTGGAAGTCATATGAAGGGGAACAGTGGACAGGGAGGTATAGACTGACTCAGGGGAGTCCTGAGATGACAACCAGCTGCCGGAAGACATCCAACCCGCCCCTCGAACTATAATATCCAAAAAAGAGGGAAACAGGAAAGATGTCCGGAGAGAAAAAGAGACAAAGGGAAGGAGAAAGAGGGAAGTCTCTCTCTCATGCCCACCATGGGAGTCTCACACAGTCTAAACTGCCTTCCAGACCCACAGGAGGACACCCAGGACCGCCCCTCGACGCGTCAGAGCAAGGGTGGGCACACACATGAGGAGGAGGAGACGCCTGGGGACTGCCTGCCAGCACCTTTTCCTTTTTAACCATTTCCTCAAACAGCTTTTGAAACATCAGTAATTCCAATTCAAAGTTCAACGTGGCAAAATGCGGGCAATGCAAAGAACCCTGTGCCCAGAATTTTAACATGCATTTTCCCTAAGCAAATGAGCACCAGGAAAAGAGCTTTTCTTTTTTTTCCCTTGCTTGGAGACACTGAAGATCTCCACTGGAGTGAAGTCATGGGCTATCAGCCCTGCCCGTGCTCTGGAATATTGATTTGCTGGAAAACTGCAGCTTTCAAAGTGGAAGCCTGGCTTTAAGCAGGTAATGGGAAGCACTACTAATATATTCTGAGGTTTTGCAACACAGTTTAAAGATGTGTCACATCTATTAGATGGTGCATGATCAAGTGTCAGTTAATTTTGCAAAATTTCTAGAAGTGAGGAGGGATGGGGCTATTTTATGATTTATCACACTATGAGTACAACAACTCGGATCTATGTGTGTATGTTTTCAGGGCTCGGGTGTTTGTTAAGGACTGCTCCTTTCCATGTGTAAAAGTCTTATCTCATGTCAGGAAGTTCGCCTAAATGTCTAACCACAACCTTTGCAAATGTGGGCTTCCCTGATAGCTCAGTTGGTAAAGAACCCGCCTGCAATGCAGGAGACCCCGGTTAGATTCCTGGGTTGGGAAGATCCCCCGGAGAAGAGAAAGGCTACCCACTCCAGTATTCTGGCCTGGATAATTCTGTGGACTGTATAGTTCATGCAGTCGCAAAGAGTCGGACATGACTGAGCGACTTTCACTTCACTTCACACCTCACCAAGCCCGTAGAAGACTTCTGCTGCATTTCAATAGAGGCAAGCATTTATTATCATTGATTACTTGTCTTTTAATTTGACATTTAATATTGCTCCTTGTCTCCAAGGCATTATAAGACATGCATTTGTTTCCTTTTCACTCTAAGTTAACATTATGCCTTTCTTCCAAGATCATCATTCTTAATCTCCTTTAAACACTTCATAAAAGCCAATAGCCATCTTTAGCCTCTCTGCCTAAAGTATTTCCAATAGCAATTGCAGATTGTCGTGTAGTTGAACTTTGCTCCTCAATGATATCAGTCTTAGTGAGGCTTGCGGTCCTTGGGACCCAGAACCTCATCTTTTTATACATTCTGCAAAGTGTCTTGTGAACTTAGAGCCTCAATAAATTACATACGGCCACAGTGGTGATCACTTTCCATCTCCACCCTTGGGACTGAGGTCATCTATATTTTATCGGCACCTCTTTTAACTAGGTCCATTAATTTTGCAGAAAGCATTCTGAGTGTAAATCAGCTCCTGTATGGTATGATCTGCCAACTTTTCAGTCTGTCTTTTTCACAAAGGCGCCAACAGGACCCAACTTATGGCATCCTTAAGTAATACAAGGATTGGAGGCTGTTTTCATACAGGAGCTGGAAAGCCTTTGTGGATCACCTCTACGCAAGAGTGAGCTTTACCTGGGCTCCAAAGCCTGGGAGGTGGAACTCATGCTAGAAGAGTGTAGTGGGGTTCCTGAAGAGCAGGCCACCTGGAGGACATCTTCCTGTGGGCAGCATGGGCTGATGCCCCCCACGGAACACTTCTATTTGACCAGGGTTTAGCCTGGGCAGACACGCAGCAGATAGAAGGTGGGAACCTTAAGGGTCCCAGCAGATGACCCTGGAGCTCAGTTCTTGGATATGGATGAACTGACCCCAGATTTGGAGCTGGGGCCTCCTGGTCTTGGGTCACTCTTCCAAATCCTGAGCACTTCATCAAAGTCAACTCCCCTGACTTAAACTTACCTTCAGAGTCCTAGTGAGACGCTCCTGGCTCAACAGTCAGATAGCTTCTTGCCTCTGCTGAGCCTCCACATGCCACCTGTGTGGACAGGTAACAGCACCAGCCTCATCAGGACATTAGGACCGTGATAGCAACACACAGAGAACTCACAGCGCAGATGCACCCAACGTGGGTGACTTCTCTGTATTCTGCCATCTTTATTCTTATGGCTTCTGACTCCTGCTGCTGCAAGTCTTCAACAGTTGGAAGACTGAGTCAGTCCTGAGGGTCTGTATACCTGTGAAAGACAAACAGCTGGGCCCAGCCAGAAATCTCCCCATTCCGGGAACCAAACTGGCCCTTCTGCCATGCCTGCCTCAAGCAGAGCCGGTGACTCCTTCTTCTTGTCACCTGGAAGTCTTCTGTGACAAAGTCTGTGAGCTAAGTCTCACAGCCCTTGAGGGACCACTTTTCCTTGAATAACCAAGTGGTAATAACCAGAGGACCCTCCCACACCACTACCAAAAGCCCCTCCATCAGCATTCCCGAGAGCACCCAGGAACTGTGTGCAGGGCCCATAGCTCCACTCTGCCCCAGTTTTTCATGGTCACACCTGGCTGCCTCTTAGCTGCTTTGCCCTGCTTGCTTAATGCTCAGTCATGTCTGACTCTTAGTGACCTGTTGGACTGTAGCCCATCAGACTCCTCTGAGTATGAGATTTTTCAGGCAAGAATACTGGAGTGGGTTGCCGTCTCCTTCTCCAGGGCATCTTCCCAACCCAGGGATCGAACCTGAGTTTCCTGTGTCTCTGGCATTGCAGGCGGATTCTTTACCCACTGAGCCATCGGGGAAGCCCACCTGCTTCACCATCCTATCCTAACTCTCTTTTTAATCTGCCCAGTCTGCACCTGTGAGCACAGCCTTAGAATCAGCAGACCCAGAGCTGTTGCCAATGTTTAAGAAGTCGTGTTACAGCCCAAATGTTTCATGGGGCCTCCTTATGGGCTCCTTTCCCTAAGCCCCAAGACAGCTGCCAGGTTGCTGGGGTTTACTCAGAATTCCCACACAAAGCCTCCATGGTCACCTCCCTTTATCAAGTGATAAAATCTCTGCAGCCACCCCCAACCTCCATGGAGCCGTTGTCCTTGTACAAAGGGTGCCTTGTGGCCTGTCCCAGACTCGGCTCGTGGCTTCGTCAAGCAGTCATTTCCCCCAAAGTGGGGAGCCCTGAGCCCTCATCAGGCCTCCATCTCTGGCAACACAAGGAATGCAAATGCTTTGAATATCTTTTCCTTCAAGGTTGCAAGACTCTTTTGTCCAACAGGGGAGTAAGGCATCCCCAGCTGTCCAGGGCCAGTGCTTGAATTCCAGCTCGTGGAAGCGACTCACCAAACAGGTCTCCCAAAACAAAGGGGCATCTTCCCCAAAGACAGCTTTGTTTCTATCACAGATTAAAGAAACTTCTGAAGTTTTCAAAATAGCATTTCTCCTGGTCCCAAACATTCACAGATCCCATTCTTTTATAATCTGTTCTAATGTTCTGCTTCCTACTATGCAGGATTTTGAACGTTTTATAACCTACGACTCCTGCATGCTTTCCCACGGTCTTGTAGAACCAAGATCCTGTAGAACTTCACTTTCTATAGACTGTATTTAAACTGGCATTTTGGAGTATTTTTTTTATCCACATGTTCCTCCCCAGAGCTTCACCGGCCCTCCTGGCACCCACTCCTTACTCCACCCTGGAGGATGGGAGTCAGTTATATTAGCTATGAGCTCCTCCGAGGTGAGGATACAGTCCCACGGGCTCTGTTCCCCAAGGGTGGTGCATCCACTCCTGAATATTTGTTCACATCATTCATCTCTGTGTTTCTTTCTCTTCCCACTGTCCCCACCTGAGTTGAATCCACCTTCTCAGCTCATCGACTCACAGTAGCTTCCTCAATAGTCTCCTGGCCTCTGTTTCTGCTCCTCCCCAATCTGGGGTCCACACCTGGGGTGAAGCAAGATTTATAAAATGTAGATCTGACTATGTCACTCCTCAGCTTCTATGCTGCTGTGGGCTTGCAGGACAGTCCAAATGACTCTCAGGACCTTGCCTGTCCTGGCTGCCGCCTACACCCACTGCTGTTACTTCTCACCAGCACCCTCGCCCCCTCTCCTTCCCACTCTATGCTCAGCCATGCTGAACCTGTTTTAGTCCTCAGGTTTGCCATCCTCTCTCATGTCCCATCCTCTGACATGCTAGTCCCAATATCTGACCTGTGACAACTTCTCAATACCCATGTGGTAAATTTGTTGTGTTAGTCGCTTCAGTCATGTCCAGCTCTTTGCAACCCCATGGACTGTAGCCCACCAGGCTCCTCTGTCCATGGAATTCTCTAGGCAAGAATACTGGAGTGGTTTGCCATTCCCTTCTCCAAGGCATCTTCCCATCCCAGGGACCGAACCTGGTCTCCTTCATTGCAGGCAGATTCTTTACCATCTGAGTCACCAGGGAAACCCATGTGGTAAATACCCCAATCAATCAACTAATTACTGGGCTACTCAATGCCCATTCCTAGCCTGCCTGACACATGCATAGCTTCTCTGTCAATGTTCGAAGGAAAAGAAGAGAGGTGAGATGAGGAAAGAGAGGGACAGAGGAAGGGACTAGAAGACAGGTTGTACACCTCCCGATGAGAGGCCACAGAGATCAGGTGCCCAATCCATAGATCTCAGGGGGTCGAAGCACAGGGTTAGGAAAGGGCAAAGCCAGGGAGACAACAGGTGTCATCACTGGGGGTCTTGAGACCGTGGCCAGTCCCACTGAGGCGGGTCCTCGTGACAGATCTCAACAAACCTAAGTCCCAGATGGTCCAGGGTGGCCAAGAGAGTCCTGCCGCCCTAGGTCCGCTTATCCACGTGTTGTCCATCCAGCAGAAGGGCCCTCGCAGTGGAAGGATGGAGTGGAACCAGAACTGGACAAATCCTTGACTCAGTACATAGGCTTGACTTTCACCCCCAGAACTACAACAAGGTCTCATCAGTCGGCCCTTCTACCAGGGGTTCAAAGTCATTCTGGCCCATTTTGACCTCATTCTGATATGAAAACACCTAGGCAGAGAAAACAAAATCTGGATGGGTATCTTAAGTCCTGTGCTTTATAACCAACCATGAGGCAATTACATAGTCGTGTTATTATACAGAAAACCAGTATGCCAACTCTGTGAGCAGCAGCAAATTTTGTTTTCCTCCTAGAAAATGAATTTTCTCCTGCCTAGTAGTACACTTGATTTCTGTGCAGCAGTGTAGCTTTTAGAGATTCAGTCTGCATACATTTATACTCCCACGGAACTACAACCTACAAGGGAAGACAGAAATGTAAAGAATATATTAATAAGTTATCAGTGGGATAACACAGGGTCTATCCCATAGCAGGCACTCAATTAAAAATTAGCTGCAGGTGAATGAATGAATGGGTACTACAGCAAAGGTGGAATATAGGATCCAGTGGGGCAACAGGAAAAGGCACAATTCATACTTGAAAGGAAAAGTTAAGTCATAGAAGAGAAGTAAGATGCACCTGGTTGTTATTTTAGGAATTTGGTACATGAGGGTCTAACTATTAAAGTGCTTATTGGAAAAAACTTGGATTTTTGAAAAAAGCTTAAAGAAGAAGACAAAATGTGTCAACAATTTAGGTAGCAAATGAAATTTGAGTAGATGTGGAGGAAGTGGCTGAACAGGGATGGAAATGAAGGCAGTAAGCAAATTAGCCAGGGCTGGGCTAGTGGGTGAAGGGAAGGCATAGGGGTTGTTCCCGGAATGAATGAGAAATTCAGTTGGCTGTACCATGGAGGCTCTAATCAAAGATATATTGTTGAGACTTCAAAAATATCCAGGACTTCTGACTGATTCTTCAGAGAGAAAGAGGGGGTAAAGGGGTACTAATGATTGATACTGCCCAACTCTCGTCCTAGAGAGTTTGTGTTGGCCTGGAGAGTGTGTGGAAGGCAGTGGTAGGCAGAATAATGTCCCTTCCCCTTCCCCTGCCAAAGATTTCTATGTTCTGATTCCAGGAACCTATGAATATGTTACCTATATAATCATAGGGACTTAGCAGGTGTAATTAAATTGAAAATTTTAAGATGGGGAGATTATGCTGGATTATCCCGGTGAACCCAACGTAACCACAGAGTCCTTATCAGGGAAAGCGGGGAGGCAGGAGAGTCAGAAAAGTATGTGACAATAGAAGACAGCATTCAGAGAGAGATCTGAAGATGTTACGCAACTGTCTTTGAAGATGGGGGAAGGGGCCATGAACCAAGGAATGCCAGCAGCCCTTAGAAGCTTGGAAAGGGAACAGATTCTCCCCAAGAACCTCCAGACAGGAATCAGCCCTGGTGACACCTTGCTCTTAGCCCATTGAGACCCACACAAGAGTTAGAATTACAAGGTAAGAATTTATCAGGTTGTATCATGCTTGTAAGTTTGTGGCAATTTACCACAGTAGCCATGCGAACCAATGCAGCATGCCTTTGTTTTATAAGATGATCCCCACATTGCAAGACACACTGCCTCCATGGCTCCTGCCTGGTGGGTTGGGGGGTGCCCCACAGTCATGTGACAGTCAGAAACACCCTCGCATTTTCAAACATTCACTGTGGGTGAGGGAGCATCCAGCCCATTTGAATACAACTGCCCAGAGAACAGAACAGGCAAGTCTTTCTTTTCTGCCTCAACCCCTCAAGCTTTCATCACGCTTGCCATTTCCTCTCACTCAGTGCCAATCCATCAGATTAAAAGGCTTCTAAAACGTACTGAAATTGAGCGAACTGGGGCTTGGTAACAAAGGTGAAAGCACGGACATGTAAAGGGAAACAGTCATCCATTTGATTTACTTATGCACACTCCCTCTGTCTGTTTCTGTGTGTATTTTCAACAAAGTGCAAAGATATCACTTACAAGAGGGCTTGCAGCAACCAGAGTAGGGGGAGCTGAAATGTAAGCAGCTCTGTGTCCCCTGATTAATGGAGAAAAGGAGGTTGGGCTCCTTGATTGATGATACTCAACTCCTATCAGCTTGTCCCCAGCAGCAAGCATGGCTGCCTAACAGTCTCAGAATCCAGAAGACAAAAGGATTTTCATTCTGGGCATAGAAAAACTGGAAAAACAGCAGACCGAGCTGGAATCTGCTCTTGCATTGTCTGCTAGATGAAATGATGCCTTGTCAGTTTTCACTTTGGTTTTCCTCCCAGATCTGCACGCCAGAGACCCCAGCAGGGGGACTGCTGACTTCCCCTGAAAAAGTCTGCCATTTAAGCATCCCTCCAGGTGGCACTAGTGGTAAAGAACCCGCCTGCTAAAGCAGGAGACCTAAAGAGATGCAGGTTCGATCCCTGGGTCAGGAACCCCTGGAGGAGGAAATGGCAACCCACTCCAGTATTCTTGCCTGAAGAATCCCATGGACTGAAGATACCAGCAGGCTACAATCTTTGGGGTTGCAAAGAGTCGGTGACGTGAAGAATTTTAGGTAGCTAAGACCTGTCTTAGGCTTGCAAGAAAAGAGTTTCACTGATCACCCCATTATTTCCCATTAGCCTAAGAACAGTGCCCTTTTTTTCCCTCAGAGAGAAGCTTTACATAGATAGATAGCTGTTTCTGAAACCCATAAAAGGAACAGGAATTCAAAGGTGCTTTTCTGTCTTTAGCTAACATTCACTGCATGCATCTTTGAATTATTTATTATTGAAATTATGCCACCAGCAGAACCAAATCATCTCTGTTAAGGGAAGTTTATCTCTGTTAATGGAAGTTTTAGTAAGCTGGAATATGGGTTAGAATCACCACTCCCATTTTTACCCTAATTATTTTTTCCTTAACATCCATACATACCCATGGTTTGTGCTATAAAAAAGCAAAATCAGACTGATTATGTAAAGTTGCTGACATATTTTAATGCTCAAGGCTCAAATTTTGTTATTAAATGTTAAATGCTTTTTCTTAGCTTCAAGAGAATATTCAACTTTATTATTTTATTAATCTTCTTCAAGGGGAATGCCATCACCCAAGACATACAAACACTATTTTTTAAATTTGGGAAAAGTCTTATTCTTAAGTTCCCAGAAAAAGTCATTGCCAAGTTCTCACTGGGATCCTGAGGTTGCCATCCACGCCTCTCTCCATCATGCCTTCCCGAGCAGGGCGTGCATTCTTGCTCACACAACACAGAGTTGAATTTCTCTGAGCCTTCACCTTTTCTGCCTTCAGCTTTGATCAGAATCATGAGATTAGGGAAAGTATACAAAAGAGAAAATCTATCCTACAGCAATTCTTCCCACATCTGAAGACTTGGCTTTGGAGGAAGAAAGTCTTTGTGAAAATGAATGAATGAGGTTAAGGCATAGAAAATACCATAAGGTTATGCATGCTTTATAATTAGTAAGCTGTGTGACCTCAGGAAAATGGCCTAACCTCTCTGTGCCACAATTTCCTTATCTGGAAAATGTGAATAGTCATAGTATCCACCTCACAGGGTTGTTGTGAGAATTGAATGAATGAATACTTAACACAGTTAACAGAGGAAGGGATGTAACAGAAGCATACACAGACAATGCATAGTTTGGGGTTTTTTTTTTAGTAGTTAAGACAGTAGCAGTCTTCAGAGTAGAAGACTTCAGACTTCAGTACTATTAAGTCAGACAGTACTGACTTCAGCAGACAGTAGCAGACTTCACTCAACAGCGACTGATTAAACACCTAGGAAGAGGCAGGCCCTGGGCTTATTGTCACAGATATGATCATAAACAGTCCAGCTTGGTTCTTACTCTCACAGAGCACTCAGTCATCCCCAAAAGCATGGGGTCTCCATGTAACTGACATGGTCAAGTCACCGCCCTCTTAAGGTGGAGTGAGCAGGACACCTGCTGTTGGCTCAATCATCAGAGGAAAAAAAACACAAGAGTAACAATATGATGGAGTCCTACAAACTTCAAAAAGTCCATCATTTCTTTTAAATAGTTCACCTTCTGGTCTATAGCAGTCATTTTTCTCGGGTACCAGGATCAAAATTTGATCACAGTGTACCCAAGTTAAATATCCTTAAGTGATGTATTACTATCATTCCTACAAATTCAGCACAAATGGTATCCTATTCAAGACATCATCTCAAGCACTGCAATTTCTAAGATGGAAACGTACAGACAGCCTCCATGTGGTCCCTTGGGGTCAGGCTTAAATTAATTGACATCTCCCTCTCCGATGTCTGTGTTAAATGCTGCTTCAACCAACTCCCCTAAACCCATCATCACAGGATGCTTCTTCTGGAACAAGTCAGGATTAGAGTGGCAGAGGAGGCACGATCTCTAAACCAGGCTCTAGAAGTTGGTCTTCTTTTCAGCTGACAAGAATTCCCCACTAAAAGAGAATCCTGTTTACAATTTGTTTACTGAGCTCTTAGGAACCAATCCAGCATTGCAGAGATTCCAAAGGGAATGGCCACTGGAAGAAGAGTAACTTATCATTTTCTGCAAACAAAGCTTCAAGGCACATTTTCAGTCTTGTTTCTGAGCAGAAGCGAGAAGGCTTAATTTCAAAATGTAGTGTGATTATTAAGTGGTTTCACTTAAAGAAACCAGCCTCCTGGGTCCTTGCATTTCAGTTCACTACACCAATCTCCCACTGAGTCAAAAGCATATTTCATAAGAATTATCCCTCTGGTTTCCAAATGTCTGCTAATAATAATAATAATAAAGCTAATTATTGAGTAGTTACTATAATGCAGACAAATTCTTATTGAAATATAATTGATATACACCATTGTGTCAATTTAAGGAGTCAACATGTTGATTTGATAATTTATATATTGCAATATGATTGCCATTGTAGTATTAGCTAACGTCTTTATCACATCACATAACCATTTCTTCTTTTGTGAAAAGGTAATTAAGATTTAGTCTCTTAGCAAGTTTGATTTGTATAATGCAGTATTGTGTCTGTAATCACCATACTATGCATTAAATCTCCAGAATTTATCTCCTGCTTGCAAGTTTATACCCTTAAACAACGTCTCTACTATTCCTCCCCCCAAAGTACTTGATAACCACCATTTGACTCCGTTTTTGTTTTTAAAGTTTGGCTTTTCAGATTCCACATGTAAGTTTTGACTCATATATATCCCTATGAAACCAACACCATGTCAACATAATGAATGTGTCCATCATACACTGCAAAAGTTTCCTGTACCCCTTTATAACCTTCTCTCATACTCTGCCCTAACTCCCACCCTCCATGCATCCCCATCCCCCACAACCTGTCACTGCTGTCACTCTAGTCATTCATGTCATTAGTTTGCATCATCTCAAGTTTAATATAAATTGAATCATACTGTATTGTACTATTTTCTTCTTTTTTGGCCTGGTTTCTATCACTCAGTCTAATTATTTTGAGATCCATCCATACCATTGCATACATCAACAATTCATCAGTTTTACTATTGACTCGTACAGCGTTACAAAATTACTCTGATGGCTGCATGGCGCTGGAGCTACTTTGAGGAGATATCCCACTTCCAAGGGCAAAGGAGAAGCCCCAGAAAGATGGTAGGAGGGGTGAAATCACATTCAGAATCAAACCCCATACCCACCAGAGATGCTCAGAGGGCTTAAACATACCTTGTTTGCACCAGGACCCAGACACCCCACAGAGACTGAGACAGAACTGTGTTTGAGTGTCTCCTGTGGAGGTACGGGTCAGCAGTGGACTGCCATAGGGGCAGGGGCTCTGGGTGCACAGAACTGGGTATGGCTGGGTGCAGCAGACAGGGGTATGGCATAAGCTCTCTTGGAGGAGGTCGCCATTAACCCCACCATAGAACTGCCAGAACTTACACAGGACTGGGGAAACAGACTCTTGGTGGGCACAAACAGAACCTTGTGTGCACCAGGACCCAGGAGAAAGGAGCAGTGACCCCACAAGAAACTGACTCAGACTTGAACATGTCCAGGAGTCTCTGGTGGAGGTGTGGGTCGGCGGTGGCCTGCTGCAGGGTTGGGGGCACCGAGTGTAGCAGTGCGTGCACGGGACCTTTTGAAGCAGGTCGCCATTATCTTCATTACCTCCACCAGGTAAATAACAGGGAGGGAACACAGCCCCACTCATGAACAGAAAATTGGATTAAAGATTTACTGAGCACAGCCCCGCCCATCAGAACAAGACCCAGTTTCCCCCTCAGTCAGTCTCTCCCATCAGGAAACTTCCATAAGCCTCTTATCCTTCAACATCAGAGGCCAGACAGACTGAAAACCACAATCACAGAAAACTAACCAATCTGATCACATGGACCACAGCCTTGTCTAACTCAATGAAACTATGAGCCATGCTGTGGGTAGGGCCACCCAAGACAGACAGGTCATGGTGGAGAATTCTGACAAAATGTGGTCCACGGGAGAAGGGAATGGAAAACCACTTCAGTATTCTTGCCTTGAGAACCCCATGAACAGTATGAAAAGGCAAAAAGATAGAACACTGAAAGATGAACTCCACAGGTTGGTATGTGCCCAATACGCTACTGGAGATCAGTGGAGAAATAACTCCAAAAAGAATGAAGAGACGGAGCCAAAGCAAAAACAACACCCAGTTGTGGATGTGACTGGTGATGGAAGTAAAGTTCAATGCTGTAAAGAGCAATATTGCATAGGAATGTGAAATGTTAGGTCCATGAATCAAGGCAAATTGGAAGTGGTCAAACAGGAGATGGCAAGAGTGAACATTGACATTTTAGGAATCAGCGAACTAAAATGGACTGGAAAGGTTGAATTTAACTCAGATGACCATTATATCTATTACTGTGGGCAAGAATCCCTTTGAAGAAATGGAGTAACCCTCATAGTCAACAAAAGAGTCTGAAATGCAGTACTTGGATGCAATCCCAAAAATGACAGAATGATCTCTGTTTGTTTCCAAGGCAAACCATTCAATATCACAGTAATCCAAGTCTATGACCTGACCAGTAATGCTGAAGAAGCTGAAGTTGAACGGCTCTGTGAAGACCTACAAGACCTTCTGGAACTAACACCCAAAAAAGATGTCCTTTTCATTATATGGGACTGGAATGCAAAAGTAGGGAGTCAAGAAATACCTGGAGTAACAGGCAAATTTGGCCTTGGAGTACAGAATGAAGCAGGGCAAAGGCTAATAGAGTTCTGCCAAGAGAACGCATTGATCATAGCAAACACCCTCTTCCAACAACACAAGAGAAGACTCTACATATGGACATCACCAGATGGTCAATACAGAAATCAGACTGATTATATTCTTTGCAACCAAAGATGGAGAAGCTCTATACACTCAGCAAAAGAAAGGTTGGGAGCTGACTGTGGCTCAGATCATGAACTCCTTATTGCCAAATTCAGACTTCAATTGAAGAAAGTAGGGAAAACCACTAGACCATTCAGGTATGAGCTAAATCAAATCCCTTACGATTATACAGTGGAAGTGACAAATAGATTCAAGGGGTTAGACCTGACAGACAGAGTGCCTGAAGAACTATGAATGGAGGTTTGTGACACTGTATAGGAGGCAGGGATCAAGACCAACCCCAAGAAAAAGAAAGGCAAAATAGTTGTCTGAGGAGGCCTTACAAAGAGCTGTGAAAAGAAGAGAAGTGAAAGGCAAAGGAGAAAAGGAAGGATATACCCATTTGAATGCAGAGTTCGAAAGAAGAGCAGAAGAGATAAGAAAGCCTTCCTCAGGGGTCAGTGCAAAGAAATAGAGGAAAACAACAGAATGGGAAAGACTAGAGATCTCTTCAGGAAAATTAGAGATACCAAGGGAACATTTCATGCAAAGATGGGCTCAATAAAGAATAGAAATGGTATGGGCCTAACAGAAGCAGAAGATATTAAGAAGAGGTGGCAAGAATAAACAGAAGATCTTCATGGCTCAGATAATCACGATGGTATGATCACTCACCGAGAGCCAGACATCCATGTGAAGTCAACTGGGCCTTAGGAAGCATCACTACAAACAAAGCTAGTGGAGGTGATGGAATTCCAGTTGAGCTACTTCAAATCCTAAAAGATGATGCTGTGAAAGTGCTGCACTCAATATGCCAGAAAATTTGGAAAACTCAGCAGTGGCCACAGGGCTGGAAAAGGTCAGTTTTCATTCCGATCCCAAAGAAAGGCAATGCCAAAGAATGCTCAAACTACTGCACAATTGCACTCATCTCACACGCTAGCAAAGTAATGCTCAAAATTCTCCAAGCCAGGCTTCAACAGGACGTGAACCATGAACTTCCAGATGTTCAAGCTGGATTTAGGAAAGGCAGAGGTACCAGAGATCAAATTTCCAACATCCGTTGGATCATCAAAAAAGCAAGAGAGTGCCAGAAAAACTTCTATTTCTGCTTTATTGACTATGCCAAAGCCTTTGACTGTGTGGATCACAACAAACTGTGGAAAATACTTTAAGAGATACCAGACCACCTGCCCTGCCTCCTGAGAAATACGAATGCAGGTCAGGAAGCAACAGCTAGAACTGGACATGGAACAACAGACTGGTTTCAAATAAGGAAAGGAGTACATCAAGGCTGTATATTGTCACCCTGCTTATTTAACTTATACACAGGGTATATCATAAGAAACACTGGACTGGATGAAGCACAAGCTGGAATCAAGATTGCCAGGAGAAATATCAATAACCTCAGATATGCAGATGACACCACCCTTCTGGTAGAAAGCAGAGAAGAACTCAAGAGCCTTTTGATGAAAGTGAAAGAGGAGAGTAAAAAAGTTGGTTTAAAGCTCAATATTCAGAAAACTAAGATCATGGCATCCAGTCCCATCACTTCATGGCAAATAGATGGGGAAACAGTGACAGAATTTATTTTGGGGGGCTCCAAAATCACTGCAGATAGTGGCTGCAGCCATGAAATTAAAAGACACTTGTTTCTTGGAAGAAAAGTTATGACCAACCTGGAGAGCATATTACAAAGCAGACATTACTTTGCCAACAAAGGTCCATCTAGTCAAAGCTATGGTTTTTCCAGTTGCCATGTATGGATGTGAGAGTTGGACTATAAAGAAAGCTGAGCACTGAATAATTGATGCTTTTGAACTGTGGTGTTGGAGAAGACTCTTGAGAGTCCCTTGGACTGCAAGGAGATTCAGCTAGTCCATCCTAAAGGAAATCAGTCCTGAATATTCATTGGAAGGATTGCTGCTGAAGCTGAAACTCCAACACTTTGGCCACCTGATATGAAGAACTGACTCATTGGAAAAGATCCTGATGCTGGGAAAGATTGAAGGCAGGAGGAGAAGGAGACAACGGAGGATGAGATGGTTGGATGGCATCACCAACTCGGTGGACATGAGTTTGAGTAAACTCTGGGAGTTAGTGATGGACAGGGAGGCCTGGCGTGCTGCAGTCCATGGGGTTGCAAAGAGTCCAACACGACTGAGAGACTGAAGTGAACTGACTGAGCATTACAAAAATAAACCAAAGGGAACTTCCCAGGTGGAGCTAGTGGTAAAGAATACACCTGCCAGTGCAGGAGATGCAAGAGACTCGGGTTCGATCCTGGGTCAGGAAGATCCCCTGGAGGAGGAAATGGCAACCCGTTCCTGTATTCTTGCCTGGAAAATTACATGGACAGAGGAGCTTGGCAGACTATGGGGTCATAAAGAGTCAGACACAACTGATCACACACACAAATGTTCATTCATTTACCTACTGATATACACTGGACTCCAAACTTGGGGTGTCACAAGTAAAGTAGCTATAAATACTATGTAGAATTATTTGTACAGACATGTGCTTTCATTTCTCTTGCGTAAATGCCTACATGAGAGGTGGCTGCGTCACAAGTGTGCAACTAACTTTTAAGAAACTGTCAAACTATTTTTCAAAGTGGTTTTACCACGTATAGACATTGATATGTTGTATTTGCATTTTTATTCAATTCAGAGTACCTACCCATGTCATTACTATTTTTCACACTCTTCATTACTTTGTGTAGATCCAGATTTTCCTCTGGTATCAGTTTCCTTCTGCCCACTGGATTTCCTGCAGCATTTCTTGTAGTGCATGTCTACTGCTGATGAATTCTTTCATCTATCTCAAAAACTCTTCACTTGCATTTCTAAAGAATAGTTTCACTGGGCATATTCTAGACTAATGGGTTTTCTCTCAGTACTTTTAAGATGATGCTTTACTGTCTTCTGGTTTATATCATTTCCAACAAGAAATATGGTATCATCCTCATCTTTGTTCCTCTGTATGTTGTAAGTATATGTAAAGGTGCTCCTTCACAGGAATAACTTTAAAATACTAGTTAAAATTACAAAATACTACTTTTCTATTATATTCATAAAGATTTAAAGTATTGATAGCATCTAGTTGTGAGTACACACTCACTATATGCCACTATTAGTGGTAGTATAAACTGGTACACTTTTTTGCACAATAATTGTATAGAATCTACTAAAATCAAAATGTCTGAACTTTTTCACAATTTTTCTACTAGTATTTTTTTCTCTAGAGATATTTTCAACTACTAGCGCAAGTGTTCAAGAATGATACTGCAGCATTATCTAAATTCAAAACTTCAAAATACAAATGATTATAAATAGAAGATGTAAAAGATATATATGAGTTTGTACATCAGTGAAATGGATCCAATAAAACAAATGAATAACATTTATTTGCATAAAAATATGTGTTAGTAAAGACACTTTTGAGTATAAATGGCAAGAAATACAATTAAAACTAGGTTGAGGCAAAAAAGGAGAAGTTATTAATTCTTACAACCCAATGAAAAGGAATGTGACTGAGCAATTCAACTGTAATAAAAGAACAACCAGAAAGAAAATAGGAAGAAAAGTTGAACGGCTGTATACCAAACTATATCTAAAAGATTATCTCTGAGGTTTGGGACTGTGTAGAACTCCCACTTTCTACTTTACACATTTCTCTAGGGTTTCCACTTTCATAATATAAGTAGAAAAAAATCATATATTTCAATATAAAACTTCACAGAAACCCAAAATCTCCTCATCAGGTTGTGGGTATGATTTTTTCATATTTGCAATAAGACATTCTTGAAAATGTTTAATTTTTAATAATATTCCAATCTAGAGGAAAACATGGAAATATTATCTTTAAACTCTTTGGGAGTCTGGAATTCTTAAATGCACTAGCTCACCGACTCGATGGACATGGGTTTGGGTGGACTCAGGGAGTTGGTGATGGACAGGGAGGCCTGGCGTGCTGCGATTCATGGGGTCGCAAAGAGTCAGACATGACTGAGCGACTGAACTGAACTGAACTGAACTGACAACTCAAAGTACTGCCCTCCTTTATGCAAAATATTTAAAAGCATAGATATTTGCCAAACTGCCTCTGGAGAATTTAAGCCAAAATCAGTTCCTGCCCCATGTTCTGAATGCCTCAAAAACACTATAGACAAGAAGGAGTATGGGCCCTCTTCCTCCCCACCTACCCACTCACAGAGCAGGACATTTCCAATAGAACCTTTGTGTAAAATAATGAGTCCTCCCCAAGATCGTGCTAGACACACAGCATGTAAGTAGGAACAGAGCCTCTAGCACAGCAATGCTCACATGGCTGTCCCAACCCCACCTTATACCTTCCCAGGAGATAATCCAGAATTTAAAAATTTAAATTATACCACATAATCCAAGCAAATGGAAATGGTACAGAGTTTCTTCAAGCCACTCAACTGAATATATGAACAGCGCTGTCTGAGATTTCTGGGGTTTACCATTATTGTTTAGTCACTAAGTCGTGTCGGTATCCAACCCTTTGCGACCCCATGGACTGCAGCACACCAGGCTTTCCTGTCCTTCACCATCTCCCGGAGTTTGCTCAAATTCATGTCCATGGAGTCAATGATGCCATACAAGCATCTTATCCTCTGTTGCCCCCTTCATCTCCTGTCCTCAATCTTTCCTACCACCAGGGTCTTTTCCACTGAGTCAGCTCTTCATATCAGGTAGCCAAAGTATTAGAGCTTCAGCTTCAGCGTAAGTTCTTCCAATGAATATTCAGGGTTGATTTCCTTTAGGATTGACTTGTTTGATCTCCCTGCTGTCCAAGGGACTCTCAAGAGTCTCCTCCAGCACCACAATTCGAAAGCACCAATTGTTCAGCACTCAACCTTCTTTACAGTCCAACTCTCACATCCATACATGATTAGTGGAAAAGCCATAGCTTTGAGTATATGCACTTTTGTCAGCAAAGTAATGTCTCTGCTTTTGAATACGCTGTCTAGGTTTGTCACAGCTTTCCTTCCCAGGAGCAAGCGTCTTTTAATTTCCATGTGGAGTGACATCAATTAGAGAAACATTCTCAGCCTCTCTCTTGGGCTGTTGTTGTTTAGTTGCTAAGTCATGTCTGATTCTTTTGTGACCCCATGAACTGTAGCCTGCCAGGCTCCTCTGCCATGGAATTCTCCAGGCAAGAATATTGGAGTGGATTGCCATGCCCTCCTCCAGGGGATCTTTCTAACCAAGGGATTGAAGCCACTCTCCCGCAGCTCCTGCATTCCAAGTGGATTCTTTACCTGTGAGCCACCAGGGAATCCCTCAAAAATGCACCAAGTACTACGTTAACATTCTGGGGAAAATTAAGAGCAAAGAAGACACCATCTCTGTTCTCAAGAGGCTCAGTATAGTGGGAAAGGCATTACCTGTAATTACAGGTCATTACAATACAAAATTATACATGCCACAGTAAGAATAAGTATGGGCTTCCCTGGTAGATCAGCTGGTAAAGAATCTGCCTGCAATGTAGGAGACCCAAGTTCGATTCCTGGGTTGGAAAGATCCTCTGCAGAAAGGATAGGCTACCCACTCCAATATTCTTGCCTGGAGAATCCCCATGGACAGAGGAGCCTGGCAGGCTACAGTCTATGGGGTCACAAAGAGTCGGACATGACTGAGCAACTAAGCAAGAATAAGTATAGATGCTAAGAGGCACATAACCTACAACTGTAGAGGGCTGGTTCTGTTTCAGAAGGAATTATACATAAAACGACCATTATCAGCTGACTATCATGACAGTTACAAGATAAACCCTGTCTAATCAAGGCTTCCCCCAAAATTCTACGGCTATACTGCTTCCTGTGGCGACACCACACCTGGCTAGAGCTAAGCCTCCACAAACAAAGCAACCCAAAGCTTCGCTTATTCCCTGGAAACGTCCAGATCCGTCTCACTCCTGATTTGCAAGGGAATTTCTCGAGTCTTCAGTGCAGATGTGGAAATCCATCAGCTTCCCCAAAGACGCTGTGCATAACAGCTGTGATGAAAAGGCCCTCATAGTACGAAACAGGCACCGCTTATCATCTTCTCTCTACTATCAAAATGATTGCACAGTGCACAGCCTCATTATTAAGAACTGGGCACCACCAGGGAAAACATGTTGCTGGAAAAACACCTGCACTGGCAAAGCAGAGATGAGCTGACCCAATTATGTCCTCCATCTCTAATTCTGGACGGGATATTAAGAGTGGCTGAAAAGAACATATTGGCAAGAAATGCAGATAGTTCAGCTTGAGGCGGGGGGAGTTGCCCACAGAGCTCTATTGGGCAAAACTTTGAAGTATCATCTAATTACACTTTTACACCCCCTTTATTCCCCATGAAAAATGCCAGGGGTGAAAACATGTCATCTAAAGCCCTCCCCTGCCACTCCCACCCCCCCTACAATTTTTCTCTCACATCTGATTTGAAATTTTTTTAAATTCTAATCTAGAGCTCTTTGAAGGATAATGATGAGAACGAGGCCCTGCCAGGCAGGCACGATGGGATGCGGTGAGCTATGACTGGAACAGATGGCTCGAACAGAAGCCACCAATTCAACATGACAGCCCAAGATTAAACTGCTCCCTTTAAGTCTTCAGCAGTTTTGTGGCCCAATCCTTATTAACTTCTCCAGGAACACAAAGAGATTTGGGTCTACAGAAGTGCCAACAGGGCACTTTTCAAATAAAATATTGATTTGAACAAGATTTGAACTAGAAGAGGTTCATCTGCTGTATTCATTCCCAAATCTAGTAGCACAAAGAATCACTCCAGAGCTTGGAAATATTCCTATAAATGTCAAATATGGAGAAATGCAATATATCTAAATAACAAGTACCCAGCATAGATCATTTAGGCATTTTGGTCATTTTTCCAGATTTTACCTGGATTTTTTACATAAAAAGTCACAACAGATACATTTCAACTATGTTTTGCACTCCTCCCAGTCTCATTATCCAAAGATAACTAATTTCTTAAAGATAATATGTTCCCTTCCCATATGCATTTTTAGAGTTTTAGTATATAATGTGTGTCTATAAACAGCACACTGTGTTGTTTTCTGTTTTAAAATATACACAAATGATACATTACTGTACCTATTCTGTAACTGGGATTTTTCACTCAACATTTTAGATTTATCCACACTGATATATGAAAACGCATTTCATTTTCACTGCCACAGTCGTATTTTTGATGTATTTCTTTTAAGCCACATCTTTTTTTTTTTTTTTTTACTGTATGTCCTTTTGAGTCTCTGAATGAAGAATTTTAATCTACTTATGTTTGTTGTGACTACTAACATAATTAATTTACACCTACTCTCTTATTTTGTGTTTTTTATTTACCATGGGTTTTGGGTTTTGTTTTGTTTTGTTTTGTTTTGCTACTTTGTCTTATACAGTTTTGCATTTTATTTCTTCTTCTTCCCATATACTGGTTCAGAAGTCATGCTTTCTATTTTTATTCTTTCACTAGGTTCTCTAAATTTTTTAATAAACATTTAATTCAACAGATTTAGAGTTAGTAAGTAACAATCCTGTTCACATTTAATACAAAGGTAGGATGTTTTAACTGAAAACACCCAAGCCCATTCTTCTATGATAAATTTGTTGCTAATATCTGCTATTAGATTACTCTTATTCTAAAACCCCCACAAATTGGCCTTTTCTAAGTCAACTCATGTTTAGATTTGCCAACATCCTTATGAATTTCCCCATCTACTGCTCCTTACATCCTTCTCTTTCCATCTGCACTGTGCTTCAGCAATATATATGTCATGCATTTGCTTCAGAAGAGTTTACAAGCAGCAAACTCTCTCAGTCTTTGTATGCCTGTGGGTATCTTTATTTCATCATCTCTCTTGAATAGTAATTTGAATATAAAATTCGAGGTTGGGCTCTGTTTTCATCATTAGGAATGATGGATGGCTGTCATTCTATTGTCTCCTGGCATCTTTTTGCTGACAAGAACCTTACTATTAGTTCACTGTCATTCCTTGTAGATAATCTATATTTTATCTCTAGTAGCTTTTATGACTGCTGTTTTGATATTCACGTTCTGCCATTTCACTATGTTGATGTCTGCTTGTGTACATTTTTTTTATTTTTTCTGCTAGAGATTCAACATATACCTTCCATCTCTGCTTCATGTCTCATCATTTCTCTTTCATACTTCTCTTTATCTCTCTCTGCCACATCCTGGGTAATTTCCTCAGCTCTTTATCCAACTAAGTAAGTCTCTTTTCAGCTGTGTCTAACCTACCTTTAGACTCATCATTTGAGAAACTTTTCCCCCTCCCATAGCTTTATGTTATTTTCTATCCTCTACTTGGTCCTTTTTTAATTCTATTCATTTATCATACTGTTCTAATTTTGCCTTTAAGGTTTCTAGCTCTTCTTTTACCTTTTTAGATATCTGATTGTGCTATCATCTCTAGTTCTTGCAGTGTGAATTCTGCAGCGTGACAATTCTCCTTCACTGGTGTTTTCTTGTGTGAGATTTTTATTTTTTAAATAGGCAGCCTACTGATGGTGGCATCATTGTCCATGAGTGTTCTAAGGCTCTGGGCAGTGTCTGTTTTCCCACAGATGCTTCTCTTCCCTTCTACTGCCCCAAACAGAGGCCCACTTTTCTTGCAACTTCCCCACACAAGCGAATGGAATTTCTCATGGCCCCCAGTGTTCGCTGACTGCTTTATTTTCATGGGGCCTGAGACCTTGTCTCCTATCCTCTAGTAAGTGTTAAAACCCCACCCTAGTCAGGAGCTTTTAAAAACTCTTAAGCTCCATTTTAGACCTTCTGAAACAAAACTCTGAATGTGGGACCCAGAAATCTATTTATCGTGTTTCCTAGGTCCAGTTACCCTAGTTATTTATGGAGCCAGGATAAGAAGCTGTATTTCCTAAAAGAATGTTAGTGGCAGAAAATACTGGGGAGCAATTTAATACCTCCATGAAACTTACTGTCTCAGTCAACAGAAGAAGAGTAAAGTATGGCTTAACAGTCCACCAATTACAACTAATGAACTATAAGCATGCACTACAGGCTATCACTTTCCTGGGTGATGTTCCTTTATACAAAAGTTTTCCACTTACCCACTCCAGTATTCTTGGGCTTCCCTGGTAGCTCAGCTGGTAAAGAACCCACCTGCAATGCGGGAGACCTGGGTTTGATCCCTGGGTTGGGAAGATCCCCTGGAGAAGGGAACAGCTACCCACTCCAGTATTCTGGCCTGGAGAATTCCATGGACTGTGTATAGCCCATGAGGTTGCAAAGAGTTGGACACGACTGAGCGACTTTCACTTTCCACTTACCTGTCTGGACTCCAACTGTTCCATTTTGCCAGTTTTTTCACAGAATAATGCTATAATCCTCTAAATAACCACCAGTAAGAATCCACTTGACACAAAAAGGAAATTTTTTTCTTAAGATTCCTACACAAAAAAAATAATTATCTTTAACCTCTACTTTTGCCTTTTATCTGGGTATCCATGTTGTCTCTATGGTTAGTTATCTAAATTTGATTTTTAAATGCCTTATCCACAGGTTTAATTATAATTTCACCTTCCACAACAAAGTTTACTACCATGACTTCATGGGAAGGCCTCAAGGCAAGGAGGAGTATTTAAGGAGAAAAACAGAAGGCAAGCTGGCTGGGGTCCCAGAGCAAGGAGCTGGGCAACCACAGATGAGGCAGGAAAGGGGCAGAGGTATGTCTAAGTAGGAGATTTTAGGCCTAGAGCAGGTCACAGGGGGCAGGGTTGACCTACTGACATGTATTCCAGTCCTTAGTATGTGTGGTGCCTGAGAAATAATGTCTCAGTAAACATTTGCCAAAGAATTAATAATCCATGAACACACACAAAATTGACTTTGAGTTCAAAGCCATGAAAGCAAGGCTGAATTATTACCTTAGTTTGAGAAAAATCAATTCTCGAAAACAAATAATACAGAAACTTATTCATATCCTCATTTAACAAATATTCGTAATGCTACCACTTTGGACAAGGTATTGCAAGGTGTGACACGGCTATCAGAATCCATCACCGATGGCACAGAGACATTTTTCTGAAATCCAACAAGTCCCTTCCATTTTATTTCACTGTTTTCAGATAAATTTAAGCAAACTGAAATTTCATAGTTTTTCAACTAAACAGCAAATATACAATAATTCCATTTTCCCAAGCTATTTTGTCCATGTGTTTGTTTGCACCTATGATGTCCATCAGATATTAATGAAAGTTGGTTATCTCTAGGTGGTGAGATTTTTTAATGATTTATTAGCTTTCATTTTTGTATTTTTCTGTATTGTCTGACTTTTTAATTTAATGAGTTTCTATAATTTTTACAGAACAATAAAGTCACATTATTTTTATTTTAACTTTTTATTCTGTATTAGGGTACAGCTGATTAACAATGTTGTGACAGTTTCATGTGAATAGAAAAGAGACTCAGCCATACATATACTGGAGAATGTATCCATTCTCCCCTGGACTCCCCTCGTATCCAGGCTGCCAGATAACATTGAGCAGAGTTGTATGTGCTACACAGTAGGTCCTCATTGGTTATCCATTTTAAATATAGCAGTGTGTACATGTCCACCCCAAACTTCCTAACTATCCCTCCCTCCCATCCTTCCCCCTGGCAACTATAAGTTCATTCTCTAATAAGTCTGTGAGTTTCTTTCTGTCTTGTAAGCAAATTCATTTGTATTATTTCTTTTTAGATTCACCATATAAGCAATGCCGTATGATATTTCTCCTTCTCTGCCTGACTTACTTCACTCAGTATGACAATCTCTAGGTCCATCCATGTTGCTGCAAATGGCATTATTCCGTTCTTTTTAATGGCTGAGTAATATTCCACTGTATATATATACCACTTCTTCTTTATCCATTCCTCTGTTGATGGACATCTAGGTTGCTTCCATGTCTTGGGTGTTGTAAATAGAGCTTCAATGAACAATTGGGGTGCATGTATCCTTTCAGATCATGTTTTTCTCCAGATATATGCCCAGGAGCGGGATTATAGGGTCATATGGTAGCTCTATTTTTCATTTTTTAAGGAACCTCCATACTGTTCTCCATAGTGGCTGTACCAATTTACATTCCCATCAACCATGTAGCAAGCCTCCCTTCTCTCCACACCCTCTCTAGCATTTATTGTTTGTGGATTTTTTGATGATAGCCATTCTGACTGGTAAAAGTCACATTATTTTTAAACCACTGAAGAACAAGGGATTCTACCTCCCCTGTAGTTCCCACAATCCCCTGATTACAGAGGTGAGTACCTCACATGGGAACACACACACCCCTGGGGCCCCTGCCACATTCTTGGGCTCTTTCTGTTTCAGGAACATAATCTGAAACATGCTGAATCTGAAGCAGTGACAATTAGTAATATGCCTGCCTTTCACAGGAACACAGTGTGGGGATGAACAGGTCAATCTCTGGCTAATTTTCTATAATAATTCTCTTCTTTATCAGAGAATTTAAGAGATGTGCTGTTGGAAGAAGAAGCATGCAACCTCATATAAAGTGCCTCGTATTTTCTATCACAGATTCTATCAGGCTGCAGACAAAAGAAAATCCCCATATTCACATTTCTATTTCAGTTCTACTTTTCTCTTTTTAAATCCATTAACTTTTTTTCCCCTACAACATCAGCTGTGCAGCAAGATTTGCTGTATTCAACAACCACCTGTAAAGTACCTAAAGGATTTCAGAAACTGTGAAATATAGGGAAATCAAAGATAAACAGGCCAGGGCTGCACCCAATAAGTTTACAGGCAGGAGTCAAAACTTTCTACGATTGAAAAATATCACTAAACATGTTACTACACTGCTGATTAAAGATTAGAAAATCCTAGAAAGTGATTCTGGATGCTATTGCAACTATCATCTTAGAAGTAATGAATGTGTAAAAGGGGACTTGACTTGGTGTCTGGCCTTAAAAGAAAAAAAAAAGATATAGAAGTCCGGTGTGACAAAGATTACCAAAAGAACTATACAATTTATGATGACAGAAATCCAAGATGCTCACTCTGAAATTCTCTTTCCTGACAAGCACATTAGTCGCTGGGCAGGAGAAGGGAGCAGTATTCTGGTTTAAGATATACTTTTTGGATCACTATTTATGACTTGTGGAAAATCCATCTGCCAAATTTGCTCTTTCTTGAGTAGTTTTTTTCTTACGTCTTTCAGGAGATTCAAGTATAACCACTCTGCTTTAGCAGTAAAGTTGAAATAAAATTGGCCTCAATCTGCTAGTGGTAAAACATTAAGTCACTGGAATTCAAGAGGCAGATGTTTGGGAGTAAACGCTACCCACCAAAGAATAACTGTCAACTCGTCTAAAAGAGATAAAAGAAAAATCAATACAAAATAGGTCATGGAGAAACTTTCAGACCGAATGTGTCCACCCAAGCCTACACCTCACAGCTGGAAATGGGCCCATGAAAAGTATGGGGAAGGAGGCGAGGTACACAAAATTTGGTCTCTTTTATACCTACTAGGGGGCTTCCCTGGTGGCTCAGATCGTCAAGAATCTGCCTGCCAATGCAGGAGACCTAAGAGATGTGGGTTCAATCCCTGGGTCGGGAAGATCTCCTGGAGGAGGGCATGGCAACCCACTCCAGTATTCTTGCCTGGAGAATCCCTATGAACAGAGGCACCTGGTGGGCTACAGTTGCAAAGAGTCAGCCATAACTGAAGCATCTCAGCATGCACACACACTCAACTACTAGAGATATTTAATTTCACCTGTAGAGACGCGTCAATATAAGCTGTATGTCTCTCCACTCTACAAACCTCTCCAATGTGCTTTATGAAATCCCAAAGTGTCTTACTGCAGGAAAAGAAACCCATGGTGGCACTGAACCCCACAAAATTATCCTTTAAAACCTTCAGAGAAAACCAATTCATCTATTTAAAACCTGTCTCAGGCCACTCTTTCTCAACAACCTTGTCTCATTAGAAGAATTAAAACTTATTAAGACAGAATAATCAGCTTTCCACAAACACACCCTGAGGATTTGAGAGAATAACCATTCTAACATCCCATTAATGTTTATTCAATAGTTTATGGTAATTTTGTAAAGTGAATATTTAACACAGTAAGAAAATATTCTTTACCATGTCAAAACTATAATCCTTAACGGTTTCATGTGCATGAAAAAAAGAATCAACTTTTCTCAATAAAAACTTGAACACAATGTAATTTCTCTTCCAGAGTACATATAGTCAACAATCATTATTATTGCATGTCCCTGTTTCAACTCTTCCTTGAAAAAAATAACAACAATAAATCTTGCAATTAAGAGAAAAATGTTCCATTGATTTGGAGAAATTTGATTTCAGATATATGGAGTATTTTAACTGGATTAAAGAGAGATGGCATCTTAACTTTGCAAGGATCCCCCTTCATCAGAGGCCCTTAAGTCAGCAACCCTCCCAGAGTTGGGAGACCCCCAGGGCACTGCTTAGCAGAAATCAGAGAGTAAGAACCCCCAGGAGTACACACTAAAACCCCAACACAGCCCTCAATTCTCCAGGATAAAAATCCAGTCCCCACTCCCAGTCACTGCCTTTTTTTACAGGTTCAACTGTCCTCTCTGGGACCCTGGAATTCTCAGGAAAGAAAGATGGTCAGACTTTTCCTTAAATGACATGGTAAGAGATTTAATTTCTAGTCCTCCTCCCTCAGACCCAAAGGAAAAAGTGCAAACTCAGACTTATTTCCTAAGAACCCATCAAAGGATTTGACCTACAGAACACTAAAGTGGAGAGAACGTATCTGATGCTATCCAAAGCAAGCCTTGAGTTTTCCTCTTCCCAAAAGTTCCATACAGTGAGAAGAAGAGAATAGAGCCAGTTACTTACAAAGAAAAGGAGAGAAAAATTAATCACTTAGAGGAAAAAGTTATCCAGGTATCCAGTTCCTCTACGGGAAGAGCCTGACCTAAAGCCACTCATTCAGTCACTTAACGCTCCTTGACATCCACTCTATGCCAGTCACTGCACTGGGCCCCAAAAAGCATGAGACAGGCCTGCCTGCAAAGAGCTCACAGTCCAGGAAGAGCGTCAGACTAGCAAACAAATTACAGAATAATGTGATGTGTGCCCAGGAGCAAACAGCAGCAAACCAGGGATGACTACTGCAACCTGAGATGCCAGAAACTCATGGGCTGGGATTTGAAAATAGTTCATTAGGCAAAGAAGTGAGGAAATGGTGTTTCCATGGAGTGGAAGGGGCCGTACCTGACATAGGCAGCACAAGGGCAGAACAATCAGCAGCCCAGCTAAGAGAGGAAGGCAGGCTCTGAATCCATCCTAGAGCCACTATTGGTTTATGATTTCTGACAAGTTTGGACGAATCATCTAGAGCCACCACCAGTTTACATCTATAGGAGAAGTTCAGGCCAATTGCCAAACTCAGTTGTCAGCACCTCTGCCTGCACGTTAGCCTCAACACAGAAGCTTGAAAAATAAAAATCAGTGCTTGGGGCCCACTCCAAACCAATTATACTGGAATCTCTAGCTTCAGGGTCCAGTCCAAACATCAGTAATTTTTAAAGCATTCCCATCACTTCTTGGCCTTTTGGCTAAGATCAAGTGTAAAACATCCCAGCTGGTTCCCATGTGGTATGAACCTCAGAACTCACTATAAAAAGAAGTTAATTTTTAAGATCTAGCCCCAAGGGTTGTCACAAAGGTTAAGTGAAATAATAAATGTCTAGGAGGTATAAAGATGATGATGGGTTATGTAGAGGGGGTCAAGTATGGAAATGAGGCTGGAGATAGGCCAGAACCAGACCCTTGTGACAGCTAAATCATACAGCATCCTTCCCTCATGGCAGGCATGAGCTCTTCACACGCGTGACACAGCAGTCTGACTCTGCAGACCAGGCTCTTTCACCCCCTCTCTCTACTGCAAGAGGAGAGAAGGTCCGATTCAGAGGTAAAGGCTTTAAGTGTGCTGTGTGGGTATGAACCACAGTATCAGGGAGTAATAATCAGAATTATATTATTTAAAGTCATTCTGACTTTAGTGTAGACAATAGTTTGAAAGAGAAAGAGACAGAGGCTGGGAAACAACTCTATTCCATACGCAGAAGGCAGAGACTGGATGGGTCAATGAGAGAGAAAAACCACCCAGAAACTCAGAGCCTGAAAGAAAACAAAAAGGCACCACAGGCTGGTAGATTTTCTCATATGACCTCTGAGACTTCATTAAGACATAAATGTGTTCTGCAACACAAATACAGTCCATTTTGACCTCTTACCTCTTGTGAAATTTCAGTCCGCAACATTAATATCACCTGAAACACTTTTAATGATGTCTCCAGAAGTCTATGAATAATACACTTAGCATGTTTTTATCATCTTTCAAGAATTTTGTCTATTCAAAGGGTTTTTTAAATGCTGTTATCATCACCTGCTCAGAGAGTTTGATTTAATAATTTCCTTTATGGCAGAGTCTCTTTAATGAGCAATTCAGATTTAAATTATTTTTCCATTACTGATACATTCATGATGTTACTGTTGTCTGACTCTGTCAGCACATATTCTTATACCACAGGTAGGTGTCATTCCCATTTTACAGGCAACAGCTAAGCTGGTTTTCCTTCAGCGTTTCCTTCATAGTTACAGAAAGAATAAACTACTCAAGTACCAATTATTTGTAAGCATTTCTAGCACTTCAGAATTATTAACTCCAGAGAATAAATGTGACAACTCAGTCTTTTCCATTCCTTAAATTCACTCTATTTATTAGGTAAAATAGCTAGTCTATTTATACCTAGGGGAAAAAGGCCAGGCCATGGTTTAACTAATTCCTTGTACTTATAAATATACTAAATATGATATCTGGAGCATTTTCTGATTTTTATTGTAAAATACACGAACAAAAGTTACCATCTTAATGATATAAGCATACAGTTCAGTGGTGTTAAATACATTTAAAATGTTGTGCAACCACTACCACTGTCCATCTCCATAACTCTTCATTTTGTAAAATTAAGACTATGAGCCTTTAAACAGTAACTCCCCATCCCCTCTCCCATGGCAACTACTATTTATTCTACCTTCTGTCTCTGTGATTTTGATTACCCTAAGAATCTCACATAAGTGGAATCATAGAAGAGTTGTCTTTTTATGAATGGCTTGTTTCACTCAGCATAATGTCCTCAAGGTTCAACCATGTGATAGTATGTGTCAGCATTTCCTTTCTTTTTAAGGCTGAATAACAAACATCCCACTGTGTGTATACATTCATATATACGTATGCGAAGGACAGACTCGTTGGAAAAGACCCTGATGCTGGTAAAGATTGAAGGCAGGAGGAGAAGGGGATGATTGAGGATGAGATGGTTGGATGGCATCACTGACTGAATGGACATCAGTTTGAGCAAACTCCAGGAGATGGTGCAGGACAGGGAAGCCTGGCGTGCTACAGTCCACGGGGTCGCAAAGAGTCGGACATGACTCAGTAACTGAACAACAACAAACTTGATATTTTTGTAGGTCAAAAGTAGACATGCTGGCAATCTCATATGGTTCACTCTAATACAACAATATGAGTATGATACCAGTCAGGCTTGTTAGTACTTTAGACTAACTCTTTTTTCTTTTTTTTTAAATAAATTTATTTATTTTAGTTGGGGGCTAATTACTTTACAATATTGTAGTGGTTTTTGCCATACATTGACATGAATCAGCCATGGGTTTACATGTGTTCCCCTTCCTGGACCCCCCACCCACCTCCCTCCCCATCCCATCCCTCTGGGTCATCCCATTGCACCAGCCCTGAGCATTTGTCTCATGCATCGAACCTGGAATGGTGTTCTGTTTCACATATGATAATATACATGTTTCAATGCTATTCTCCCAGAACGTCCCACCCTCACCTTCTCCCTCAGAGTCCATAAGACTGTTCTGTGCATTTGTGTCTCTTATTCTGTCTCGCATATAGGGTTATCGTTACCATCTTTCAGATTCCACATATATGCATTAGTATACTGTATTGGTGTTTTTCTTTCTGGCTTACTTCACTCTGTATAATGGGCTCCAGTTTCATCCATCTCAATAGAACTGATTCAAATGTATTCTTTTTAATGGCTGAGTAATATTCCATTGTGTATATGTACCACAGCTTCCTTATCTATTCGTCTGCTGATGGACATCTAGGTTGCTTCCATGTCCTGGCTATTGTAAACAGTGCTGCGATGAACAATGGGGTACACGTGTCTCTTTCAATTCTGGTTTCCTCGGTGTGTATGCCCAGCAGTGGGATTGCTGGGTCGTATGGCAGTTCTATTCCCAGTTTTTTAAGGAATCCCCACACTGTTTTCCATAGTGGCTGTATTAGTTTGCATTCCCACCAACAGTGTAAGAGGGTTCCCTTTTCTCCACACCCTCTCCAGCATTTATTGCTTGTAGACTTTTGGATAGCAGCCATTCTGACTGGCGTGAAATGGTACCTCATTGTGGTTTTGATTTGCGTTTCTCTAATAATGAGTGATGTTGAGCATCTTTTCATGTGTCTGTTAGCTATCTGCATGTCTTCTTTGGAGAAATGTCTGTTTAGCCAAAGCAATCTTGAGAAAGAAGAATGGAACTGGAGGAATCAACCTGCCTGACTTCAGGCTCTACTACAAAGACACAGTCATCAAGACAGTATGGTACTGGCACGAAGATAGGAATATAGATCAATGGAACAAAACAGAAAGCCCAGAGATAAATCCACACACCTATGGACACCTTATCTTTGACAAAGGAGGCAAGAATATACAATGGAGAAAAGACAATCTCTTTAACAAGTGGTGCTGGGACAATTGGTCAACCACTTGTAAAAGAATGAAACTAGAACACTTTCTAACACCACACACAAAAATAAACTCAAAATGGATTAAAGATCTAAACGTAAGACCAGAAACTATGAAACTCCTAGAGGAAAACATAGGCAAAACACTCTCCGACATAAATCACAGCAGGATCCTCCATGACCCACCTCCCAGAATATTGGAAATAAAAGCAAAAATAAACAAATGGGACCTAATTAAAATTAAAAGCTTTTGCACAACAAAGGAAACTATAAGCAAGGTGAAAAGACAGCCTTCAGAATGGGAGAAAATAATAGCAAATGAAGCAACAGACAAACAATTAATCTCAAAAATATACAAGCAACTCCTGCAGCTGAATTCCAGAAAAATAAACGACCCAATCAAAAAATGGGCCAAAGAACTAAACTTTAGACTAACTCTTGTTCTTCCTTGCACACTGCAGGTACCATCCGGTGGACCAAAATGGATCATGGGAACAGCTTCCGAGACCCTGGTTGGGGGCGGGGGGCGAGGCAGTAGGGGTAAAATGCAGCCCTACAGTAAGAGTTTAAGAGAGGTAGAGTCTCAGTTTTCCCAGCTTTGGCTCCTGAACTGATTAGACCTGTGTGTCTTTAAGCTCCCCAAGAGTAAACCATCTCCTTCCTTGGCTCTTGCCAAACATGACCAGCCTTTGCCTTGCCCTGTGTTGCTGGCTTGTACGTCTCACTGCCTGATCCTTACCTACCCTCTGTGCCCTTGGATGGCAGTACATCTTTCCCACAGGAGGGTCCCACCCACGAACTACTGATACCACTGCACATTGGGTAGATAAATGCTTTAAAATAAATTGGAACAATGATAAATCTAAGATAGAATTTTCATTCCTATACCAAGTCTACTCTCCAAGACTAAGAGAAATATTTTTTTAACTCCAAAAGTCACAAAGTTCTATCAGAAATGAAGGATGAAAATACTGAGTAAAGAATAAAGCACTTGACAAATACTGATGGCTATTATTTCTATCATGTCCATGACAATGGAACAGAAAGATCTTGAGCCTGCCTTTCCAACTATGCTCCAAAGTCAGGGTCAGAGGAACAAGTAAAATCTAAATGCACATCACTGGGATACATTGTAATATAGCAATCTCTGCCATGGAATTACCATATGGCAATTAGGTGGATCTTTATTCTCCAACATATAGAGAGCAACAATGAACACATAAATACACATGAGCTATACGTACTTTTTATGTGTGTATGTCTCTATGTGATTACAAGTTCTTAGAAGCAAAACAGCAAATACTTGAAAGTAGTTCCCTGTGAGGAGAAAAAAGGAAGAAAACTAGAGAAGCGAATTTTCATGTGTTTCTTCAACAATTTGTAAGAGAAAAAGAGATGAAAAACCATGGATTAAAACAGACAAGAGACATATCAGTTTATTGCAACATGCAGACCCTATTAGACCTTGATTTTAACAAAATTTTTAAGTATGAGATAATGGGAAATCCATTCACTGGATGTTTGTTGATAAGGAATTATTGTTAATCTGGGGAGATATGATAATGGATTGGAGTTAGTTTATGAACATTTATCTTTTGGAGACACATTGAAATATTTACATATGAAGTGGTATTTGCTACCAAAATAATGTAATGGCAGGTATAGATAAAACAAGATAACCTGATAATTGTTCAAGGTGGGTGACACTACACATTATATTATTTTTCTATTTTGTGTATGCTTGAAGCCTTCTACAATAAAATTCCCAGGTGGCACTAGTGGTAAAGAACCCGCTTGCCGATGCAGGAGAAGAGTGAGTCGTGGGTTCAATCCCTGGGTTGGGAAGATCTCCTAGAGGAGGGCATGGCAACCCACTCCAGGATTCTTGCCTGGAGAATCCTATGGACAGAGGAGCCTGGGGGGCTGTGGTCTGTAGGGTCATAAAGAGTTGGACACAACTAAAGGAACTTAGCACGCATGCACAATAAAATGTCACAAAAATCCTTCTTAAAAAAGTACTTGGGTTTGCCACCTTCCTGATTATGTGACTGAAGCAAGCTATCTAACCTCTGTAAGTTTCTGTCCCTTTTTCTAAGAAGTAGGGATAATGTGGCTTGGTAAAGAGTAAACTTTCAAGAAGCTTGGACCGCACTACACTGTTTGACAGGCCCTCACCAAAGGGCAGTAGTAGCTATTTTATAGCTATTTGTCATCTCTATTTGAATGTGTCAGAGGAAATGCAAACCTAACATGTCTGAAAATGAATCATCAAATAGGATGGATGGATGGATAGAAAGAAGGAAGGAAGGGAGAAAAAGATCCATGTCACCATTCTGGTCTGTGTTCTGACAGTTTCTTCCTTGTAGCTGGGCTTTTTCACAACCGCTGTCAGAAATGCTTCATCCCTGATTTCAGTTGCTCAAAGCTCAGACTTCAAGTACGAAGTCATTATGAACTAACTTTTCTCTAGTCTTAGCATCCCCACTTGAAGGATCTCTACAGCTACTGAATCGGTTAATGGGAGCTTTGTAAAACACGTGCTTCTCATTGAAACCAGCTTCTCTGTCTGACTAAAGACCTATTCTCTGTATCCTTGGTCTTTGGCAGGAGTGAACATCCAAATTATATATAACCCCACAAAAGAATTCATGGACTCAATAATGCCCTTAGTTTGATCACGTTGTTTGATCATGACCAGGGGTGCAGCAACCTATGCTTTTACCGTTAACTATTTCATGCCCATCTTGATATGACCCAAATTAGGTGTGTAATGACCCTATCGGAGATCTTCCCCACTCAGGAGCCATGTAATAATCAAAAAACAGGGAGGAGGAAAAACCCAAGAGACTGTTTTCTCCATAACATCTTTGAAATCTGAGCAATTTAACAAGACTGTAAGCATATTGCATCAAATGTGGTCTCCTGATGGATTTCATACTAGTAATAATTCCTCCATCACTGTTCAGTAATGAGCACCTTTCCATGTCCTCGGGAATAAATAACATGCTTCTCGTGTGCGTAAATTTGTTTCAGATCCATTAGCTCCTTGGCCAGTGAATGTATTTATTTCTAAATAGATACAGACACAGTAATTTTGCCACATCATTAACTCCTGGAGGACCTAAGGGTTGTGTCTTTCCATAATATCCTTTTGTTCTTTTTTGATGGTATGTGTATCCAACAGCCCATATCTTGCATTTACTCAGCACTCAGTTCTCCTGGGTGAGGTTTTTATGGCTAAGGAAAGCATCAGAATTAAAGAATCATCACACATGAGAGCTAGAAAAGAAACTAAAAATCTAGTTCACTGCTGTTGTTTTGCATAAGGAAAAGTGGGGCGCAGAGAGCTGGAGGGTCTTGCCACACCACTAAGTGGCCAGTGACAAAATCGGGGCTAAGGTCATACCTTTGGAGCCCTCGTTCAGGGCTCTTTGGACTTCAACCACGGAAAACAAATTATTTTCTGATCTTTAGAAAGTAGAGTCTGTTTTTCAGATCATTTAGGTGCCACATAATGGTTTATGAGAACACATGAAGCACTCAGACCGTTCTCAAAAGCCCACACCACAGCTCTATTTACATCGAGGGAACAGCTCAGTATGGGGACAAATATCCCCAGAGAATCTATTCTGTTCCTGCTGACCTCTGTAAAGCCGGGACCTTTCAGAGAACCTATGCAAAATCCTGACAGAAATAAGCAACAAAGCCCCTGAGAGGAACCCAAGCCAGAATACTGGGCTGACATGCCGATAGATACGTGCTCTAAAACTGCAAGCATGCAAAAGCTTGACAGTGCAAACACATGAGTACCCCCATTTATTCACACATTTATAACTTCCACCTGGAAGCAGGTATGAGGGGCTTTGTCTTCCTGTGGTCTCCCATCCGGCTCCCCCTCCCCTGGGAGACCCCTGTCCAGCATCACCTGACCGTGTCTCTCTGTCACTTATTCAAATCCCCGAAGAATTCCATTTTCTCAGCCACCAGTGTTGCCTCCTCCTGGGTCAGGGCACCCTTGGTCCAGGCAACTGTAGCTGCTGGGTGGTGTCCTGAGACAAGTCCATCTGCCCAGGTCTATAGGGGCTGTGGATTCCTGCACACACCACCCCAAAGGCATCCTCCTGTCTGCACCTGAAGTGATCCCCTGGGGGCTTTCTCTGGCTGCTTCATACAGAAGGTCAGGTGTGCTGGGGAGCTGATGCCCCCTCAAAACTCTCAACTAATGACTAATGGGAGCTGGTAAATAACTCAGCTCAGGACTCTGTGCAGATAATGACGTGGGGTCAGAACTGCCCAGTAGATCAAGTTCAGATGCTCATGGCATCAACCTGCTTAATAGCACACATTTTATAGGCTCTTTCCACATCTGTCTTTCCACTCTCTTACAGGACTCCTAGGATCCTTAACTAGGCTAGTCTATCCCACAATACACCTGTGAAACTACTGCCTCTTTTAAACACCAATTACATGTTACATTTGCAAGAACCATCCAGACACTATTGTGCAGTAGGAGATATTGCAGCCTACTACAACCTATTAGACCTTGCAAGCTTTTTAATAAACAAGCCTAAAGCATAATTCCACTTTAACTGCATCAAGGAAAGTGTGACTTTTGCCCAACTCCAGAAAGCTCCTCAGTGGCTTGTTTATCAAACAGGCACCACTGAAATATTTGCACTCATTTTTATCAACTCTAATAGGCAGGTAATTATCTTTTCACTTCCCAGCTCAAAATACCATAAGGCAAATTTTCCCCAAGATGCAGAGGGCAGGTGAAGGCTTCCTTTCACCCATGTGCTACTGAGTAATAAAACTGGCAGGACAATTTAATGTCCATCATCCTAGAGCGTACATGCAGAAAACTGAATGGTGGCTGTAATGGACAACAGACTGAAAGTTAGAAAGAAAAGTTCCATGGGATCACGTCATAGTTTTAATTCTCTATTTTTAAAAATTGACATAAGCTGAATGAGTGACTAAATTAAACTTACCCTGACTTCCATTTCATTTTCACATGGACACATTTAAGGATATTGGGAGGACATATAAAGAGGAAGGCTCACTGGTATATATATACCTTGGACTCTTCCAAGGAACGATACTCCTGGGCTTGTTAAGTAGCATAGATGGAATGAGAGGCAACATCATATACGTAAAAGTTAACAGCCACGTTTGAATCTGGCACCATTAGCAGTAGCTTCTACTTTCTCATCTAAAAGATGGAGACTTGAAATAGCATCTGAGGGACTTCCCTGGTGGTCCAGTGGCTAAGGCTCCACACTCCCAACACAGTGGGGCCCGGGGTTTGATTCCTGGTCAGGGAACTAGATCCCAGAAGCCACAACTAAGGGTTCACACACCTCAGTTAAAGGGCCCTGCACACTACAATGAAGATCAAAGATCCCTCATGCCACGACTAAGACCCGGCGCAGCCAAATAAATAAATAATTTTTTTAAAAAAAGAAGTAGTACCTGAGTCATAGGGTTATTGTGAAGACTGAACAAGATAATGGCATGTGGAGTCCAGGCACAGGTAAGTGCTCAGGAATTATTAGCAAAAGGGATGGAAACTTCTGCACAATAAGAAAGGAGAAAAGAATTCATCCTTCAGGCTTACTTCTCATCTTCACTCCCTTTACATTTAATGCTGCCGAGGGGTCTCATTTGTGCTCCCACGAACTTTAGGACCGAGCATCTACTAAAGTTGACCTTAGTCATACACGATGGCAGGGCTTCCCTTGTAGCTCAGTTGGTAAAGAGTCTGACTACAATGCAGGAGTCCTCCTTACAGTCCACGGGGTCGCATGAGTCGGACACAACTGAGCGACTAAGCACGCACACTCACCAGTGGATGTCTCACCCATGGTGAGAACGAACAAATCGCAGCCACCGCAATGCAGGTGAATCTCACACGCACACCACTGACAAGAGAAGCCAGACAGCCAAGAGTGCCCAGGGCACGCTTGTGTTTACAGGCTGTACAAAAGCAGGCCAAACTGTTCTAATCTGCACTGTCAAGACTCAGGAGAGTGGTTCCTGTTGGGGGATAGTCACCGGAGGGGACCAAAAGAGTCACTTTTGGTGACAGTAATGTCTTATTTGAGCAGGGCACTCAAGAAAGGGTGATACGCTTAGAAAAAAATTTGAGTTGGACATTGAGAATGTGTGCTCTTACCTATAAGTATGTGATACTTTAGTAAAAAGTTCAACAAGAAAGTGGACTACACCCCTTGGGCTCAGGAGCTGTGCCTTCCCAAAGCGTGGCTGACTTCTGCACAGATATAGTAATGCCAGTAGAGCATCACCGGGGACCTGGGTGATGCTAGTAGGCTGTCTACCCACTGCTGACAGCTGGTCCTCACTGTTGACCATTCTACAGCTGAAATCTGAGTCTAACCAGACACAACTGTACGAATACACTGTGGCCAGGACACTGGTCTCTAGACCAGGACTGGGGACACTTAGGAACTGTCTCTTAGCCAAGGTCCAAGTCCTCTCACTTTCCCATTGTCCTCCAGATGTGTGGCCCGAGGGACAACACAGATTATTCCAAATCACTGCTCTAAGGGACACTGTGTCCTACAGAGCCCCGGGCATATAGTGTATGAGTCATTTTATTTGGATAAGATGGAAACAGCAGTGAGGAGTTCCATACAGAAGACTAGGTTTGAAATCCTCTGTAACAACAAATGTATATATGTATTGCTTTTAGTAGATGAAGTTATATAGAGTTATATATATTTTATATCTAGACATACACAGGCATATCTCCTTTCATTGCATTTTTCCTTTACTGTGCCTTGCAAATCCTTTTTCTTTTTTTAAATCAAAGGTCTGTGGCAACCCCCCAGGTGGCTCAGTGGTAAGAGAATCCTCGTGCAGGTGCAGTAGACACAGGAGATGCCAGTTCAATCCCTGGGTTGGGAAGATCTCCTGGAGAAGGAAATGGCAACCCACTCCAGTATTCTTGCCTGGAGAATCCCATGGACAGAGGAGCCTGGTGGGCTACAATCTATGGGGTCACAAAGAGTCAGACATGACTGAGCCAATGAGAATGCACATGGTCAGATGATGGTTAGAATTTTTTAGCAATAAAATATTTTAAAATTATGGTATGTATACTGTTTTCTTAGATGGAATGCTACTGCACAGACTACCATATAGTGTAAACATAACTTCTATATGATCTAGAAAACCAAAGTATTGATATGACTCGCTTTATTGTGATATTTGCTTTATCGTGGTGGTCTGGAACTGAACTCATACTATCTGAGGTATGCCTATATTGTTTTAAATAGTTCTTTCTACATAAATGGATTTTCAATTGAAATTGTTCATGGCTTCAGGAAATCGGTTTTTTGAAAGTCCTCTTGTGACACCAAAAAAAAAAATCGTTTTGATAACAGGCAATTCCTAGTACTTCCAAATATACTTAATACTTTGTATCAGTCATTTGCTCAGTGACTGTATGTGTGTGTGTGTTTTAGTCGCTCAGCCATGTCCGACTGTAGCCCACCAGGCTCCCCTGTCCCTGGAATTCTCCAGGCAAGAATACTGGAATGGGTAGCCATTCCCTTCTCTAAGGGACCCTCCCAAACCCAGGGATCGAACCCAGGTCTCCTGCTCAGCAATAACATTTATTTAAATGGTCATGCAGACTTTTGTGGAAAACATACTGAATCCTGTCATTTTTCCCCCAAAAAATCTGTGATGCCCCAAAGTTCTTCCAGAGCAAGTGAAACTCCCTTGGCATCCCAAAGTTTCTAGAGTTCAGTTTCCATCCCTCATGGAAGAATGTAGGCAGTTACCAAAAAGCTAGAAGCAGCACCAGCCTGAAGCCTTAGGAGGGAGCCCAGCCCTGCAGATGCCTTGACTTCAGCACAGTGATACCAATTTCAGAGTTCTGGCCTCCCAGAACTTCACAGGGCCTCCATGGGAAAATAAATTCCTGCTGTTTTGCCATCAACTCTGTCATAATTTGTCACAGCAGCAATAGGAAACTAGCATACAACTCAAGACTGCATTTGTTTTCCTTTTGTTCTCTGTCCATGATGCCAACTTGCTGAATTTAAATCAATTATTAGTTTCAAAAAAATAAATAAATAAAGTAGAGCGGTTGAGAAGAAAAGGTCCTATTTTATGGATTCCTAACACAGACTGAGACTTCCCTGGTGGCTCAGATGGTAAAAAATCTGCCTGCAATGCAGGAGACATGGGTTCGATCCCTGGGTCAGGAAGACCCTCTGGAGAAGGAAATGGCAACCCACTCCAGTATTCTTGCCTGGGACATCCCATGGGCATCCCAAGAGCCTGGTGGGCTACAGTACATGGGGTCCAGAAAAGAGTGGGATGCAACTGAGCAACTGAACAGCAACCAAGCACAGACTATGGAGAGAATGAAGGGGTTTGAGACTGAGCCTTGTGAACTTGCATTAATCACTCTCTGAGTCACTTTTCCCACTTATAAGATGAATAAATAACTTCTGAGGTGATGATTCTATAAATCTTCATAGCTTTTGACTCAACTTTCCACTAATTTCATGAAGGTCCCTAGGCAATTGCTGACTTAATGTCACCTCCTTAAGTGCCACCTCCACTGGGAAGCCTGCTGTGATTCACCTCTCTTGTCTATTCTCCAGGCTCTCTTGAAACCCATCATTTCAGTATTTACTGGGCTGTGATGCAGTGATTTGTCTCCATACCATCTTCCCCACTAGACATGTATTACTGGAGGGCAGGAGCCACATTTTGCTCACCCCTCCAGGGCCCAGTTGAGTAATGAATGGGCAAGAAAACTGAGTTGTTATGAAGTATTAATAATGACTTCTCACCCTACACAGATGACTGATGAAAATGTCCCAGGACAGGGCTGTGCATGAGATTCCTGGAGCCCAAGCAGCTCCCTCATGGGAGCCATTCATTGACTAAGTTCTGGCACCCAGACTGCATTTTATGAGAGTTTTATGTGTTTTCATCAGTGTACGCTTGACTTGTTTGATCTATTGAATGAGCTTCAGTTATAATTCAAAAGCCAGATTTGGTAACTTATATGCTTGAATTTTATAATCATGCTCAATATTTACTGATACATACTTCAACATTTCAAATGGCTCCTAGAGACGCTTTCTTCTCTTGGCTCATCAAGGTTTTAGAAAGACTTTCCAAAAAATCTTGCCATTTATAACCATAACGCCCATCTCCATGGGTATAAATTCAGTGATAATACCCAAAAAAAAAATTGTACAGGGAAGAATTTTCCCTGGAGCCTGGTTTATTCTCTCCCTTCTGTTGGTTTTGGTCTCTTCTTTGGATAGAAATAAAGGGTTCATCATGGTGGCAGATGCCCCAGTTGCCCTAAGTCTCAAGGAGCCTTGCCCTAGTCCAGTAAGCAAATTCAACCTGCTGAGATTTTGACTGAAGCATTCCCATCTTTGGCTGGATCTCAATATAATTTAAAGACTTTTCTAAGGCCAGTCATCAGCATCATAGTTGGTACTGAGCACATTCATTCATTCATGCTTGTGCTCAGTCACGTCCAACTCTTTGCAACTCTTTGCAACCCCATGGACTACAGCTGCCAGCCTCCTCTGTCCGTGGGAATTTCCAGGCAAGAATACTGCAGGGGGCTGCCACTCGCTTCTCCAGGGGATCTTCCCAACATAGGGGGACTGAACCTGTGTCTCTTCACCACTGTGCCATTTGGGAAGCCCACTGAGCACAGAAGCCGTTTATAACAAGAATTATGGAGTCTCATTTGGATTTCTAAAATAATCACTCAAATCCAGACTTCTCTATGAAAATCTATGAGCTTCTAATAAAATTAAATTTGTGAAGTTATCTGGTGTTATTTTACTAATCAAAATCACCACAGGTACCTTCCTATTCATCTCAGAAGGTGAAGATCAATCTGGAAAGTCAGACTAAGAGTAGATTCAAAGGCCTGATAAGAGATGAGATTTGCCCAGCTTTATCTCTTCTGAGACAAAGACCACATGCCCTTTCAATCAGGATGCATTCACAGTCAGCAGGAACCCAGGGCCCTCTCCTCCTGCCTGCAGTAACATTGCTAAAGGTGCTGAGCCTTGGAATTGCTTCTCATTTGCAAATGGTAACTTTCATATTTACAAACGGTAACCATCTAGATGTAAACCTGCCTTCAGTTCAGTTCAGTTGCTCTTTGCAACCCCATGAATCGCAGCACACCAGGCCTCCCTGTCCATCACCAGCTCCTGGAGTTTACCCAAACTCTTGTCCACTGAGTCGGTGATGCCATCTCATCCTCTGCCGTCCCCTTCTCCTCCTGCCTTCAATTTTTCCCAGCATCAAGGTCTTTTCAGATGAGTCAGGTCCTCACATCAGGTGGCCAAATTACTGGAGCTTCAGCTTCAACATCAGTCCTTCCAATGCATTTTCAGGACTGGTCTCCTTTAGGATCTTTCTTAAGTAAATGGATTATTAGACATAAATATATAGCCCTCTAGATGACCACCTGATGTGAAGAGCTAACTCACTAGAAAAGACCCTGATGCTGGGAAAGATTGAGGGCAGAAGAAGGTGGTATCAGAGGATGACATGGTTAGATAGCATCACTGACTCAGGGGACATGAATTTGAGAAAACTCCTGGGAGACAGTGGAGGACAGAGAGCCTGGCGCACTGCCGTCCATGGGGTCTGCACCACATGCAGCCTGACTCACAAAGAGTAGGACACGACTTGAACAACAACAACAACAAATACGCAATTTTCCGAATGTCTCTGTAGCAATTCAAAGGCCTCTGCTGCCACAAGTCCAAAATTCCTTGATACTAATTCATTTTACCTGGGGATTCCCAGATGGTGCTAATAGTAAAGAACTCACCTGCCAATGCAGGAGAGACATAAGAGAACCGGGTTCAATCCCTGAGTCCAGAAGATCCCCTGGAGAAAGAAATAGCAACCCACTCCAGTATTCTTGCCTGGAGAATACCATGGACAGAGAAGCCTGGAGGACTATAGTCCATAGGGTCGCAAAGATTCAGACACGACTGAAGCGACTTAGCACGCACGCATGCATTTTACCTCATATCGTTATATATATTTTCTGCAATTATCAATCCCTTTTTACTTTTAATCTATATCTATACCATTGACTTTCAAATTTTGCCTTTTAGAGCCCAGGCATTTTGTGATTTTGACTTAAATGCTTTAAAGGTTAATAAACTTTTCCTAATTCACAAAAGGGATAACAAAATCAAGCAGTTTCCCCAATTTTTATATTTTCATTCAAGACTACCAGAAGTGCTACTGCTTAAAGGATAGCAAATTATTGAATTATTAATAAACAAATACTGAGGGAAACAATGTTTCGATCAAATGATTAAACATCAATGTGATGCAGAGAACATTTTAATTCAACCTAATTTGTATAGCACACCAAAAATGAGTGAGGTGCTATGCAAGACACAAAGTTGAAACACTATTTCTGCTGTGAGCGTGAATGTTCTATGAAATGTGTCAGGAAAATGGACAGCTGTGTAAAAGGGTATCCACGGAAAACTCCACCATGGAGGAACAACACTCTTTCTCCTCTCAGGTGATAAGAAGGCTGGTAGACTGTGGCTGAACAGGACAGAACGCACAGAAATAGGAAAGGACAGGAGCTGCAAAGAGGAGGTAGGAAAAGGACTTTCTAGCTAGGCTGAAGAGGCGACAGCTTAAGAAAAGAAAAAGATAGCACCATGCCTTCACGGAGAAGCAGAAAGCAAACTGTTACTCAAAGTGGAAGACTTAGGTAGAGATACAAATAAAGGTCAGGGAATGAATCAGGACCTTGGATGCCAAGTTGAAGAGTCTAGGTAGTTTCCTTGAGGCAACTGGAAGACAACAAGATGGCTGAGCGTGGGAAGATGTGAAAGATTAATGTCCCTGTGTCGTGCATGTCCCTATGCCGTGCAAAATGGGGGACCGGGGCGGGGGAGGGGAGTAAATGATGGATAACCCGTGGAAGTTACTGAAATAGATCAGGCATAAGCCAGGCTGGTGAAGGAGGGAATAGTAAGGGAGGAGGAAGGTAAGAGCTGTTGAAGAGAATGTTTTGGTTCAGAGGCTAATTGAATAGGGAGGACAGAGACAGAAAACACACTATTTTTACATCCAAATAACTGGGATCATTAATCAAAACACCACAAATTCAAGGAGAGTAAATATGACGGCTGCTGATTTTAGATGAAAAATGTCCAGGATTAAAATAACCACACTTATTCAGAGCTTGCCACAGGTCAGCTCATGGAATTGTCATGAAAGCTCCATGAGACAGGTATATTATTGCCCTTTTACAAACCAGAGAACTGAGGCCAGTGTCTTGCGGGGAGTGAGTGACAGAGTTGAGACCTGAGCCCAGATCATGGTTTTGCATTGAACTTTCAAGTTTCCAGGAGGAGACTGGTGATGTGGAGCAGAGACCTAGAAGAATAATCAGAGCTGGAGACAGAAATTTGGGAGTAATAGCAGCAGCCTGGGACAAGAGAGCAGAAGAGCGGAGGTGGAAGCCAGGAGCCGAGCTCCGACTGGCCCTTTGTTCTGGTTTCCATTGCAGATCTGAAATCAATAACAATATTCTGTGATAAACGACCTACACTCAGAAACTGACTTTGAGAAATAAAGAGGCCATTTCTTTGTTTCCTTCCCATTCCATGCACTTGTCACTTTCTCTCTTCTTTCCACAATGCTGGAGATCTGTATCACAACCATCAGAGATTCAATCAGCCGAGGACAGTCAGGAAAGAGAAATTATGCAGTAATTTGAAGTTAAATGGTTAACAGAAGGGCATATAAAAGGGGATTAGATTTGCAAGAGACCAGCTAATAAGAAGTGAAAAGGACTTTAAAGAGCATAGGACTAGCAGATACAGAGAGAAGCCACTACCTCTAGGAGACAGATTATTCCCTACCTAGGTTTCCCTGGTGGCTCAGAAGGTAAAGAATCAGTCTCCTGCAGTGCAGGAGATCCAGGTTTGATCCCTGGGTCAGAAAGATCCCTTGGAGAAGGATATGGCAACCCACTCCAGCATTCTTGCCTGGAGAATTCCATGTACAGAGGAGCCTGGCAGGCTACAGTCCATGGGGTCACAAAGAGTCAGACACGACTGAGGTGACTAAAACGACAACAACAGGTATCAAGCCGGGATAACCATCTTCAGACTGCTTTTCTGTAAAATAAAAATAAATCCTTAGTCTATAACCTGGAGCTAAATACAGTTTCTAACTCAAAAGGTACAGTACTACTTAGCTTTCAAATATGTAAAACAAAATCTGATAGAGGAAAACAACTAGCAAGTCAACAATCAGTGATAGATTTCAATACATCTGTTTCTACATCAACTGATTTTAAACATTAGAATGAAAATGCAGAAATTATCAGTATGGATAAAAAAGCATACCCCCAACTATATGCTATTAGAAATGGAATTTAAGATTTCAAAATGCAAACAGGTAGAAAACAACAAGTTGGAAAAGTCTATGCCATGCTAACAGGGAGTATAAGAATCAGCAAAAATAGGCAAGGAATATTACAGAGAAATGAGAATCATTTCATAATGATAAGGTAGCCAATTCATCAAGACAGAATTCTAAATGCAGCACACCTGATAACAGAGCTTCAAAACACATGCAGCAAAAGCTGACAGAGCTAAAGGGAGGAATGAATCCGCAATCACGGCTGGAGATTTTGTCATCCCCCTCTCAGTAACTGATGGAAAAATGGACAGAAAATCACTAAGGATATAAAGACTTGAGTAACACCAGCTAACAACTCAACCTCACTGACAATTCTAGAATATCCCACCTGACAACTGTAGAATGCACAATCTTTTCAACTGCACGTAAAATAGTCACCGAGATAGACCCTTATCCAAGACCAAAGCCAGCTGATGAAGCAAGTAAAAATCAGGAATAATTTTGAAGACTTTACACAATTAACAAGTGAGATCCCTGCCTACATGGCACACATCTCAGCAAACAGACACAAAAACATTCTTTTCAAACCACATGAAGAAGTGAAAGTTGCTCAGTTGTGTCCATCTCTTTGCGACCCCATGGACTATACAGTCGATGAAATTCTCTAGGCCAGAATACTGGAATGGGTAGCCTTTCCCTTCTCCAGAGGATCTTCCCAAGCCAGGGATGGAACCCAGGTCTCCCGCATTGCAGGCAGATTCTTTACCAGCTGAGTCACAAGGGAAGCCCCTCAAACCACATGAGTCAGTACCAAAAATTATGTGTACCTGACTGTGGCAGGCAGCCTCCAGTATGGTCCCCAGTGGTCTTCACCTCCCAGTAGCCTCACCCTATGTGGTCTACTCCCATCGAGTACAGACTGGACTTAGTGATCCCCTTCTGACGAACAGAATAAGATGTGATGGCTATAAGTCAGAGACGAGGTCATAAAAGGCTGTCTGGGGTTGCTATCCCTCTTTCTCTCTGAACCCTCCTTCTAGGAGAAGCCAGCTGCTACATGACGAAATCCACCTGGTGAGGAACTGAGGCCTCCTGCCAACAGTCATGTGAGTGAACTGTGAAAGTTGCTCTCCAACCCCCATCAAATCTTCAGATGCCTGGAGTCCTACCAACAGCCTCTCAAAACCTCATGAGAGATCCTGAGACAGAACCACCCAGGTAAGCTCCTTCTAGATTCCTGACCCTCAGAAACTCTGAGATAATAACTGTTTGTTGTTCTAAACTACTAAGTTTTGGGGGTAATTTGTCACCAAACAATAGATAATATCTAAGCTATTAGGAAAAGAAACTCTCCAAACTGAAATTTATACAATCTACTTTTCCTGACCAGAAAGCAATACAATTAAATATTAACGATAAATCTTTCTTAAAAATTTTAAACTGTTTTAAATAATTCTTGGTTAAGAAGGATTTCAAACTGAAATTATAAACTATTTATAGATTAATGAAAATGAAAACACTACATATCAAAACCCATGGGATGCAGTCAAATATATTAAGAAATATTTTTAGCTCAAAAATCTAGTATTTATTAGAAACCAGGAAAAGACTAATGGGAAATGAACTAAACACCTGACTCAAGCAACTCGATGAAAAGACCCAAAAAATAATACACTCCAAAGAGTAAAAAAGGGTTAGTAATAAAAGTTAGAATATAATGCTTTAAACAATCAGTTCAGTTCAGTACGGTCGCTCAGTCGTGTCCGACTCTTTGCAACCCCACGAATTGCAGCACGCCAGGCCTCCCTGTCCATCACCAACTCCAAAAGTTTACCCAAACTCATGTCCATCGAGTTAGTGACGCCATCCAGCCATCTCATCCTCTGTCGTCCCCCTTCTCCTCCTGCCCCTAATCCTTCCCAGCATCAGGGTCTTTTCCAATGAGTCAACTCTTCACATGAGGTGGCCAAAGTATTGGAGTTTCAGCTTCAACATCAGTCCTTCCAATGAACACCCAGGACTGATCTTCTCTAGGATGGACTGGCTGGATCTCCTTGCAGTCCAAGCGACTCTCAAGAGTCTTCTCCAACACCACAGTTCAAAAGCATCAATTCTTCGGCGCTCAGCTTTCTTCACAGTCCAACTCTCACATCCATACATGACTACTGGAAAAACCATAGCCTTGACTAGATGGACCTTTGGTGGCAAAGTAATGTCTCTGCTTTTAAATATGCTATCTAGGTTGGTCATAACTTTCCTTCCAAGGAGTAAGTGTCTTTTAATTTCATGGCTCCAATCACCATCTGCAGTGATTTTGGAGCCCAGAAAAATAAAGTCTGATACTGTTTCCACTGTTTCCCCATCTATTTCCCATGAAGTGATGGGACCAGATGCCATGATCTTTGTTTTCTGAATGTTGAGCTTTAAGCCAACTTTTTACTCTCCTCTTTCACTTTCATCAAGAGGCTTTTTAGTTCCCTCTTCACTTTCTGCCATAAGGGTGGTGTCATCTGCATATCTGAGGTTACTGATATTTCTCCCAGCAATCCTGATTCCAGCTTGTGCTTCTTCCAGCCCAGCGTTTCTCATGATGTACTCTGCATATAAGTTAAATAAGCAGGGTGACAATATACAGCCTTGACGTACTCCTTTTCCTATTTGGAACCAGTCTCTTGTTCCATGTCCAGTTCTAACTGTTGCTTCCTGACCTGCATACAAGTTTCTCAAGAGACAGGTCAGGTGGTCTGGTATCCCCATCTCTTTCAGAATTTTCCGCAGTTTATTGTGATCCACACAGTCAAAGGCTTTGGCATAGTCAATAAAGCAGAAATAGATGTTTTTCTGGAACTCTCTTGCTTTTTTGATGATCCAGCGGATGTTGCCAATTTGATCTCTGGTTCCTCTGCCTTTTCTGAAACCAGCTTGAACATCTGGAATTTCACAGTTCACATATTGCTGAAGCCTGGCTTAGAGAATTTTGAACATTACTAGCGTGTGAGATGAGTGCAATTGTGCGGTAGTTTGAACATTCTTTGGCATTGCCTTTCTTTGGGATTGGGATGAAAATTGACCTTTTCCAGTCCTGTGGCCACTGCTGAGTTTTCCAAATTTGCTGGCATATTGAGTACAGCACTTTCACAGCATCATCTTTTAGGATTTGAAATAGCTCAACTGGAATTCCATAGACTTAGTCAAAACCAACATTCTTTGACTAATAAAAGAGAAGAACTCTTGGCATTTCTAATTTCTAACTGGTAAAAAAAAAAAAAGGGAGAGAATAAACATTAGAAATGCAAAAAAGAACAAAACTTGAATCTCTTTATCTGGAGCCATTTTCTTAAAGACTGCATATAATTATATGCCCAAAAGTGGAATATCCAATTCAAATTAAAATTCAATCAAAATTTTCTGATACGGTCCAATAGAACTTTTGCAAGGATGGAAATATTTTGTATCTTCACTGTCAAATATGTTAGCATTGGCCATACATTGATATAACTGTAGAGCAATTGATACATCATTACTGCAATTAATTGAATTTTTAAATATTACTTCACTTGAATAAACTTAATCACATATTGCTGGTAATAACTGTAATAAATAACACAGTTCTAGAAAAAAATTATAAAAGTTAAGAGGTAGAAAAATTTATTTAGCCAAAACACTATGAAGGAATTTGAAAGTGCAGTCAACAATATACTTTAAAGATGTTTATTAGGTGAGCTCTACTAAAAATTCATAAATAATGTTACAAATTTGAAAAGTATAGAAAGATCTCAAAATCCAAATTATTTCTTCAAAGTTAACTCTGAAGCCAAATTCCAATAAGAAAGTGTATAGAGGAGCTTCCCTGGTGGTCCAGTGGTGGTCTGTGCTTCCACTGCAGGGGAAACAGCTTCAATCCCTGGTCCAGGAACTAAGATCCTATATGCCGCAGAGTGCAGCCAAAATTTTTTTAATAAATAAATAAATAAATAAACAAGTACAGTTTATCTTCTCACTAATGCTCAAGCTCCATTGCTGATCGACAAGAGGCTATGCTCATTACAGTGACTCAAGGGCCCAGGCCGGCTTTGTATGTTGCAGGTCAGGAAGTCAGAGGTAGAAAGAAATAGCCCTGGATATGTTGCTGTAACAATAAAATTCTTGGCCCAGAATTGTGACATTAGTTCCACTTCCAACTCATTGGCCCAAACTAATAACATGGCTGGACCCAACTCCAAAGAATCTAAGGCCCACACAAGCTATGCCTCATGGCCAGGAAAAAAAAAAAGACACCTTTGGAGAAAATCTAATTAAATCAGCGATCAGAGGAAGACACCCACCACTGGCTGTACTAGTCAGTATCGTACTTGAAGTCCTTGCCAATGCAAGAAGAATTAAGGGGTGAAACAATATTAGTATTGGAAAAATGAGCAGATGTCATAATGAAGACAATGTGTTGATCAACTTAGAAAATCCAATGAAATCAACTAACATGAGAATTAATTACAAACATTAGAACTAGAGGACACTTCAGAAAGTGGCCATATCCAAGGCCAATGGAGTCACTAGAAAGATAATTTGAAATTATGGGGGGCTTCTCTGGTGGTCCAATAGGTAAGAGTCTGCCTTGCAATGAAGGGGACAACAGTTTCAATCCCTGATCTGGGAAGATTGCACATGCTTCGGAGCCACTAAGCCCATGCACTACAACTACTGAAGCCTACACTCTAGAGCCCGTGCTCTGCAACAAGAGAAGCCACCACACCATGCACCGCAGCTAGAAAGCAGCCCCCACAGCAACAAAGAGCCAGCACCGCCAAAATAATAATAAAGAAAGAAGGAAAATTATTGTAACAGAGAAAGAAAATCTGGAGAAAGATTTCATTCTCAGAAGAAAATCAAATTATCAGATATCTAGGAATAAATTTATCAGAAAATATATAAAACAAAAATGATTAAACTAGAATTTTTTTTACTAGAGAAAAGAATTACAATGATTCTGAATGAGAAGATTTACTACTGTTACGATTTTAGTTTAAAAACAATTACCTATGCACTCAAACTAATTCCAATCAAAATCCCAGTAATTAATTACATCAAGCTAATACTAAAATTCACATCTAACTGTCCAAGAATTTCCAAGAAAATAGCTTTTAAAAGCAATCTCCTTACCAAATGTGCTAATAAAGTTACAGAAAATACAACTGTGTAACTCTAGGACAGCAATAAACAAATATACAAGGGGACCACGCCAGTCAATCCTAAAGGAAATCAACCCTGAATATTCATTGGAAGGACTGATACTGAAGCTCCAATACTTTGGTCACCTAATGTGAAGAGTCAACTCATTGGAAAAGACCCTAATGCTGGGAAAGATTAGAGACAAAAGGTAAAGTGGGCAACAGAGGATGAGATGGTTGGATGGCATCACTGACTCAATGGACATGAGTTTGAGCAAACTCCAGGAGATAGTGAGGGACAAAGGAGCCTGGCGTGTTGCCATTCATGGGGTCACGAAGACTCAGATATGACTTATCAACTGAATGACAGCAACAAATAAGGAAACTAAGTAGAAGATTGGGAATAGATCCATTTCATATCAGCCATAGTTGGCTCTTTGTATCAATGGGGATGAAACAGACAATTCAGTAACTGTCACTGGAGAAACCTAACATCCATCTGTGAAAAAATTAAAATATATCTACCCCACACTACCTAAGCACAAAATTCAGATGGATTATAAAAACAGTAGCCAAAACTCTAGACCACTGCTTTTATGACCTTGGCGGAGTAAAAAAACATACAAATCCTAGAAACTATAAACGAAAAGACTGGCTTATGTGCTCACATAGAAATTTAAAACTTGACAAAAGATATTCTATAAGCATAATTAAAATGCTAGAGAAAATAACTGCAAAGAATTAAAATTTATAAAACATAAATATATAAAATTTATAATAATAATGCATTTCTCTAAGTCAAGAAAAAGACAAACAATAAACAAATAAAACTAATATACTTTGGAATGATATCTTACAACTATTATAAATTAAATATACATTAAGAATACAAGAAAAGTATTTTGTGACCCAATCTTGCAACATTTCTGCTTTTTTTTTTTTTTTGTGGGGATGTGTGTGGGTGTGTATGAATAAGGATAGTCAGATAGATATTCTCAAGTTTGGAAGGGCAAGTTGGCAAAAGCATTATACTTCTGTACCCATTTTTACCTCTAATAATCCATCATGCTGGAATATTTTTAAATCTTTTTTATGATTTATATTAAGACAATTTTCTAAATTTTACTTAGAATAATGAGAAATCTGACTAGAAATAGTCAACCAAAACAAATATTATAACTACCATAAATGTAAGCATATGGAAATGTCCATAACAAAATTAGAGCATGATATCAAATTACATAATAAAAGCTATAGTAACAGTGTGAGTGGTACTGTTAATATTTGTTGAACATTTACTAAGCCCTTACTATCTACTAACTTATTTAATTCACACAATCCCTGTATGAAGTAAATACTACTTTTTTACCCATAAAGATAAATTGATGCCTCAAAGGTTTGGGTGGATTCACTTACCTAAGGTAACTAGGTGGTGTCTGCAAACACTGTAAGTATTCTGAGTTTGGTTAACGAAGGTTTTCAAGTTGAGATTGTAATACTGTCACCTCAGCCACCCCCTACCAACTCAGGGCAATCTAGGATCCTTGCCAAAGCTGAGAAGCAAAGGATAAACCAACAGAGAAGGTCAAAGTTCTGCTTGCCTTCCCAGAGGAAGATCGCATCTCTGGCTCGGCGACCTGGGAAGTAACAGGTGGAAATTCCTCTGCCCGCCTTCGGCTCACCTAAGACACAACAGGCATCTCAAGGCTGAGGCGGATGCTTAAACTCGGTGAGTGATCAGCACGAACACCTACTTGGGTTCTCACCTCCTAAAAGCACTACCCGGCCACTATGATTATATAAGCAGGCTGACCCTGGATAAACTAGAACAGCGGGGGTTAGAAAAGCTGTAGAAGAGTCTCCCACCCTGCAGGGTGATCTCCCAACCACAGTCTCCATCCTTAAGGACGCCCAACATTCACAGCTCTGCCTTTACCTGCCCAACTCACTCCAGAAGGAAGCACAGAATTCTGAAACTTGATTATCACTCAAAGAAACATTTGCATAAGATTAAACAACAACAAAAAAAGAATGGCCCTGGACCAAACAGTGCATTGCACAGAGGAGTTATTCGGTGGTAGTCTTTCCAGCATCAGTGGGGGAATACTTGAGATGGAGTCCTTCCCAGACTGTCTCCCACCTCCCAATACTAACTGGGATGTTGCTGATACAGCTGATCCACGTGGCAAACAGCTCAGTAAGCAATCAGCTCTGTCTTTTCACGTCATTGAGAAGGTAACCTGATTTCCCCCACAAGTATAATATATCTGATCATTAAAAACTCTAGAAGCCCTCATGGAAAAATTAAAGAGTATGAGAATAGAAACGTGAAAATGTGATGCGTGGTCTCAGGCCAGCCCTGAAAGCACAGCTGCAAGAAAGGTGCTGATGTAGTTGATGAAAACTTTAGATGCTTTAAGACTTTCCAGAAGCACAGGTCAAAGGCTGGTGCTATATTCAGACCTGTAAAGGAGCAATTTCAAGCTCCTTAAGGGGCCATTTCAAGCTCATATCAGAGTGGTACTGAAGCACTGTGTGCGTCTACCGATGTATGACCTGACCAGCTGGACGTCTGAAACATCTCAGACAGCTCGGGTACAGACCCTGGAGATAAACGGTAGAGGACACTAAGCTTATTAACTACAGTCACAAAGCAGTTTTAATTAGAAAGTAAAAAAGGCATCTGCTGTTAAAACTCAAGATCCCCTGGCAGGAGAGCATTAATGAGGCTGGGAGAGAGAAGGGACAGAGCAGTGAGTGAGAAGGAACAATACATGCAAAGGTCTTGGCAGAGAAACTAAAATAAGGCCAGTGTGGGCAGAAGAGAGCAAGATAGGGAAAGCAAGGAAGACCTGGACCAGCCCAGGCTGGAGGGGTGGCCAGGGCCCGGATGCCACAGGCCTTTCAAGACATGATAAGAATTTGAGATTGTGTTCTACGTGCTTTGGAAAGCCATGAAAGCAGGGAGGGTATGAACTGATTCATGTTTTTTAATGATCAGCGGCTGGGTAAAGGATAGATGGGGAGGGGCAAGAACACACTTGGGGGACCACTTAGGTGGCTACTGGGTGGTCTAGATCAACCTCCAGGCCACAGAATGGCACCTCCTGTCAGATCAGGGGCAGCATTATGTTAGAAATAAAGTGAAAGTGAAGTCGCTCAGTCATGTCCGATTCTTTGCGACCCCATGGACTGTAGCCCAGCAGGCTCCTCCATCCATGGAATTTTCTAGGCAAGAGTACTGGAGTGGGTTGCCATTTCCTTCTCCAGGGGATCTTCCCGACCCGGGGATTGAACCCAGGTCTCCCGCATTGTGGGCAGACGCTTTACCGTCTGAGCCACCAGGGAATAAGTGCACAGTGAATGTAATATGCTTGAATCATCCCCAAACCATCCCCCCATCACCCTAGTTCATGGAAAAATCACCTTCCATGAAATCAATCCCTGGTGCCAAAAAGTCTGGGGACCCCTGGTCTAGATGCAAGATGGTGGTGGCCTGCGATGAAGGCAGCAGTGGAACTGAAGGGAAGGAGCAGATTTGAAGACTTGTTGATGGACTGGATACAAGTGGCAAGGAGAGAGGGGTGTAAAGAGTAAGAAGGGGAGACAGTAGGAAGAACAGGGTTGGAGCTGAAGATCAAGAGTTCAGCCTTGGACACGCTGCTAAGATGGCATCTAGGCCTCTATAAACCAGGCAACATATGCTCCGGGAGGCAGGCAGAGGCCACAGAGTCCTGCCCCCACCCCAAAAGACTTTTCTAGCAGCCACTATGGTTTGAATTCTCAGCACTGGCCTCCTCTCACTGGGGAATTTGGGGTTTGCAGGAAGGTACTACTGCACATCACATTACATGCTGCACATGCACGTCACATTACAGCCCCAGATCTGCAAGCTCACTGCTGAGCAGGCTGTGAACCAGGAGGAGGGACGAAGCCGCAGGCTGGGACATTTCTGATGATGAGACAAGCAGAGAGGTGGCTGGAGAGGGAGGCATCTCAGGAGTAGACTGCCAGTTAGGGCCGGCCTGAAAGATCTGTACTAAACCACCTTCTGTTCAGCCCAGATTCCTGACTGCAGAGACAAAGATGTCAATTAAAGAGAACTACCTGAGATTCCTGTGAGGTGCCTGTCATCAGGCAGAGGCACAGGAATACTGGCTTAGGCAGAATCCATTTCCACTGCCTGCCAGGAAGGGACATGCACGCGCTCCCCTGAGGATGCCCTGGGGCTGATCAGAGAAAGTCAGCGTGAGGGGCACAGGCCTCAGCACACAAATGTGTCTGGCTGGGCATCAGTGTTCTTATTATCGTTCCCAAGAATTACTCCTGACCCTCTCCTCCGCCTGAAGACATGGGCGTGCCATCTCCTGCGGAAACTTCCTTCCTTTCAGCCCAGTGCAGACTTAGGAGTCAGACCGCATGGTTTTGTAGCCCAGGTTTGCCACCTACTGTGCAACCTCAAGCAAGTCACTTAACCTCTCTGTGCCTCACATGTCTCATCTGTAAAATGAACACGGCAATAGTAGAGAGACGTTCCCTCCTGGGATAGCACTGTGAGGAGCTCTGCAGACCTACTTCTCAATGAAACAAGCCTAACTTGTGAAATCTATTTGAAAACAAACAATTATTTAAAATCTCTGAAAATTGTCCTAAAGGCATGTAGCAAATGAAACACTTACTCGAGAAAATCTACTACAACTTGCTAAGACATTGAGAATCTGTGGCACCTGAGTCGCAATCCCTGCCCTCCTGCCCACCCAGCTCAGCCCCCACCCCCTCATCCACTCTGGACAGCTGTGGCCAGGAAGAGGGCTTCCTCTCCCCTCAGTTCCTAAACAAGGGGTACAGGGCCCTAGGAGGAGCAGGCTGCCAGCGTTTCTCATGCTTCCAAATCCAATAAATGTGTGCTAAGTCGCTTCAGTCATGTCTGACCCTTTGTGTCTCCATGGACTGTAGCCCGCCAGGCTCCTCTGTTCATGGGACTCTCCAGGCAAGAATACTGGAGTGGGGTGCCATTTCCTCCTCCAGGACATCTTCCTGACACAGGGATTGAACCCACGCCTCTTAAGTCTCCTGCACTGGCAGGCGGGTTCTTTACCATTAGCACCACCTGAGAAGAGGCTAAATTCCTGGTGAATTTAGTCAAGAGATCAGGGCTTCTTTCTTCTGCTATCTCCTATTCATCCAGTGGATGCTCTAACCCGGCGCCATCAAGCCAACAACACTGGGGCCCCAACTGCCCCTGCCCCCTCCTCACTCAGAGGGCAGAGAGGCAAGCTGTGAAGACCAATGGTTACTGCCTCCCCAGTGCGGGAGCAGTGCTCAGAGTTTTCTGGGGGAGAAAGCAATCCCCAAACGAAATGATTCTATTTGAAACTGAGTGTGGGAAAGTTCAAGCCTAAGAGCGCTCTTGGAAACAATAGGGATTTTGTTTTTTGGGGTTTTTTTTAATTTATTTATTTTAGTTGGAGGCTAATTACTTTACAATGTTGTAGTAGTTTTTGCCATACATTGATATGAATCAGCCATGGGTTTACATGTGTTCCCCATCCTGAACCCCCCTCCCACTTCCCTCCCCATCCCATCCCTCTGGGTCATCCCAGTGCCCCAGCCCTGAGCACTTGTCTCATGCTTCGAACCAGGACTGGCATTCTGTTTCACATATGATAATATACATGTTTCAATGATATTCTCTCAGAACGTCCCACCCTCACCTTCTCCCACAGAGTCCAAAAGACTGTTCTATGCATCTGTGTCTCTTTTTCTGTCTCGCATATAGGGTTATCGTTACCATCTTTCTAAATTTCATATATATGTGTTAGTATACTGTAATGGTGTTTTTCTTTCTGGCTTACTTCACTCTGTATAATGGGCTCCAGTTTCATCCACCTCATTAGAACTGATTCAAATGTATTCTTTTTAATCATAAGAAAATAAGAAGAGACTAGTAGCCTCTTGTATTCAACTGTAGCAAGCTAAACCACAGGCCAGCTAGTTCATCAGAAAGGACCAGGAAAAGAGCCACAAAGAGCTCAAAACAAACCCCAAAGACTAGCCTCAAAAACTGCCTCTGCTCTCTACATGTAAAACAGATAGCTAGTGGGAAGCTGCTGTGTAGCACAGGGAACTCAGCTCAGTGCTCTGTGGTGACCTATAAGGGTGGGATGGAGGTCCAAGAGGGAGGGGATATATGTATACATATAGCTGAGTCACCTCGTTGTACAGCAGAAACTAAAACAACTTTGGAAAGCAATTATACTCTAATAAAATACATCCGATGAGAGGTAGAGTAATTGATGCCCCAGGACACTGTTTAAGAAAACTGAGCAATTAGCCAGCAAATAATGGAGACTAACATCTGGGTGTGATACCAAACAAAGCAAGCATCTTGACAGAGATGAGAAGGAAACACAAAGAGACAGCCACCCCCACCTCACCCCCACCCACCAAAACCACTGTCATCCCTGAGTGATGGCTGTGCACACGCCCTTCACTCGGAACTAAATCATTTCACTTTCTCTCAGTGGTTAAAGGATATCAGTAGTTAAAATGAGTTCTGCAGAGATTAAGAATAATTCTACATCACCGCATTCATGGAATTATGCTCAAATTCGACAATGTTTGGTAAAATACTTTGCAAACTACAAAATACACTACATGTGTTGGGTAGCATTCTTCTATACTTTATAGGGCAATCAATATAAGGTAGTAATTAAGATGACAAATTCGAGGGTGAAGTACGAAGGTTCAAAGCCCAAAGCCATCGCCTCTTGATTTGGGGAGTTACCTAGTTTCTCTGAGACTTGGTGACCTCATATATGAAATATGTCATGCACGTCACAGACAACACACTTCTAAATCTCTAACACATCACCTGGTACCCAGCCAGTGACAACCAATGAAAGTTGTTATCATAAACATAAATTAGCACTAATATCTGACTAGGTTGCTTAGAAGCAGAATTTACTGGGACCCCAAAGCCAAATCTGAAAATAGAAAATTGACACTAATTTATTAACTTGTTAGAAACAAGATCTAAAGAGAGATGGACCAGCCACTTTTTAAAAATTCAGTCATTGACCTGTTAGATGTTGCTGGTAGAGTTCCATATTCCCAGGAAGGTTCCACTTTATAAAGATAGTTCTAGAGTGCATCAGAAGGGTATTTGCTGGTGGTGGATAGTGATGTACATTGTAGTGCTTTTGACTGACATTAGAAAGACTTTCAACAGTTTCTCAAAGGCACTAAAGATTATTCTTTTGTCCTTCAACTTCTCTTTAATAGAGATCATGAGAACATTATTTAGCTGGAGCCGTGTTGCTTCTGGTGGAAACACTGGGTGTCCTTTTTGAGTTCATACCTTAGGTTGGTCCCTGTCTGACCACTTTGTTCTCCAGATGAAAAGGTGACCCAATATCCATAGAAGAAATGATCTGTTGGCTTCAACCAATTCAAGAGGAAAGCAACATAGCTTTGTTACATTAATATTCTTTTTTAAGCAAGCTGCCCTGGGGGTTTTCTTTGATTACAGCCTCTAAAATGGATTTACTTTCTAAATGTTGACCTTTACCAGGTATTTTGTAGACAATAAATCATCTCCAAGTGGTCCCGTATTTACCAAGATATACCACCTACTATGTGGGCATTGATTTTTTTAAGCCACAAACTCTCTCAACTTTATCTGCTGAAAATATCCCCAGCAAAATAATGCTTCATTCTTTTTCCACCTCCAAATCCTACAGTACACGAATGTACAATGAAATTTTTATGCAGCATAGTAGGGGTTGGAGTGGATCTGACTTTTGGTATAAAACAGCGTCTTTAGTTCTTATTGTTAAGTAGCTTTTCCCAAGAAATGTGCTAAATTTATTGGAATGCAGAGTACATTCGTACTCAAATGATATTTACATTTCGCAAGCATACAGATCACTGTCCTCTGCTCTTCCAGCCAAAAGTCAGAGCGCTGGTCAGTGCTCTGGCTCAAATGCCCTGCCCTCCCCAGCGCCATGCTCAAGTTGAGGCCTCCATCAGGTCTTGTCTGGACTAAGGCAGCAGCTTCCTACTGCCACCTAAGGCCCCCCAAGCTGCACACACTTAGAACTCTTATTCTGCCCTCCTGGGTTCTGACAGGGGGTGGGCTAGACCTTGCTTATCCTAGATGAGAGAGGGGACTATAACATTTCCAGGAATTTTGTGAGCAAAATTCTAAACATAGCCATTATTTAAAAGCCAAGTTAGGGGCTTCCCTGGTGGCTCAGTGGTAAAGAATCTGCCTGCCAATGCAGGAGACACGGGTTCGATCTCTGATCCGGGAAGATCCCACAGGTTGCAGAGCAGCTAAGCCCATGAACCACAACTATTGAGGCTGTGCGCCAGAGCCTGCCAGCTGCAGCCACTGAAGCCTGTGCGCCCCAGAGCCCACGGTCCACAACAAGAGAAGCCACCACAATGGAAAGCCTGTGCACCGCAACTAGAGAGCAGCCCCGCTCTCTGCAACTAGAAGAAAGCCTGAGAAGCAACAAAGACCCAGTACAGCCAAAAAGACTTCCCTGGAGGCTCAGACGGTAAAGTGTCTGCCTACAATGCGGGAGACCGGGGTTCGATCCCTGGGTCGGGAAGATCCCCTGGAGGAGGAAATGGCAACCCACTCCAGTACTCTTGCCTGGAAAATCCCATCGACCTGGTTTGCTACAGTCCATGGAGTTGCAAAGAGTTGGACACGACTGAGTGACTTCACTTTCACAGCCAAAAATATATAAATAAATATATTTTTTAAAAACCAAGTTACATCAATTTTACAATTAAACAAATTACAAAAAAAAAAAAGGCGATGACTTCCAAAACCTCATCATTTCCTAATTATTTTACTCTCCTTTACAATCATCTATGCTCTTGGGATTGTACCAGCCCAGAGAAAACACTCTAGAAGGGAGTGCATTTCTTCCCACCTCCACCTTAGGGATGAAACCAAGCAGGACCCTGTGGGGCTCCTGGACACAAAAGTTTTTCTGTGTCCCCTGTTTCTTGTTTGTAGGAAACAGGCTTCATTCAGCCCCCAGGACCCTTCCTGAGTTCCAAAGGGCAGATTCAAACAGCTGCTAATCCGGGAAGGAAGGGGATGTGGAGACAAAGGCGGGCAAGTCAAGAAACAACACCGCAGCTTCAAGGCAGAGTCCTTGTTCCCCCTCAAGGCATACACACTGCAAGATCTTCGAGCTCTTGTGCAGAACTAAAACTCCCACCAAATGGAAGATGTTTACTTGGTGAAGCACTCCATTCCAGAGAGAAGGTCACAGTTCCATAATCTCAAGAACCACAGAAGCCCATCATGAGAGCACCTGATGGCAGATGCTCTCTAGACTGAAAAATGCAGGCCCTGCAGGCACCCTGATCCTTATCAGCAACCCCACCCCTTGACTACAAGACTCCTCACAAATCCCCTCCAGGTTGGGACACCGTTTTGAGGGCATTAGGCAGGTTATGGACCCTTTTGCCTAGCAAAGCAATATAGCTGTTCTTTTCTACTTCATCCAAACTCTGTCTCTGAGATTCAGTTTGGTGCCAAGGGTACAGAGGCTGATGTTCAGTATCAGGAAAAACATGTTGAGAGCTTGCAATGGGCCAGGTGGGAATTACTACACCACAGAAATTAGTAAAATGATACAAATTAGGGCTTCCCATCACCCTGCACCAGAAAAGGTTTTGAACATTTAGGCACATGGCACCGGCTCTCACTTACCTCCAGTGCAGAGCCGTCAGGCAGGAGAACCCACGTCTTCCTCACAGCAAGTATAGCCTCTGGAGACAGTGATGGGCTTGGGGAAAGTCATATAATCCAAACAGGGCCAACTGGAGATCTCTGGAGAGGAGTTCAATGTGAATAACGGCAGAATAAGGACTTTTCTCTCTTTGATTGCAACCTGGGGTACATTTAAGCCTGGAGCTGCTAGGGAATCTTCATGTGGAAGGAATCTGTCTGAAAAACAAAAACCACACAAAAGGAAACCAGTATGAGAGAGTAAGAGAGATGGGGGGCGGTGAAGAGGGGGGTAGTTGTGACATCATTCGAGGACCTTGATCCAGCTGTACCTGAAATTAGCACAATTTCTGGAGTTTTCAGATACATGAGTGAAAAAATTCCTTCGGGGCTTGACAACCTTCAAGTTCTTCGCTTCTGTTCTTTGTAACTTAAAATTTTCTGAGCTATGTAATTTTCTTAGTAGAATTTAAGCAGACCATTGGGCTCTGGTTTAAGTTTTGTTCTTATTGAGCAAATACCGTCAGCCTCCTGGCAGGAGGGAAAGGGAAGGAACAGAGCAAACAGCAGAGCTGGCCTCCTGCCAAACAATTGCAACCGAACAGCACATCTATTAATGCAAAGGCTCTGAGTATGCCTCAAGGGAGACTCTATTTTCAATACCCAGGGACACAAAATGCAAAGCCAAATACATCCTAAGCACTAAGACCTCTGGATCAGAACCACCCTCGCCACCCCCAGAGTTTCAGATTAAGTAGGTCTGGGATGGGGCAGATGAATATGAATTTCTCTCAAGTTCCCAGATGATGCTTGGTGTACCTGGCCCAGTGACCATACTTTGGAAACCATCCTTTGTGCATTAGAAATCTAAACACAGAGGTGGCAGACACAAGTTTAGGGGTATCAGCTAGTCTCCAGATTCTATCCTTCCTTCTCAGGTCCCAATATGCAGGGTGGGCCCCCAAGGGCCATGTTTTCTGCCACTGGACTCTACCACTGTTATTCGGAGTTGGTCAAAGTTATGCCAATTTAATGGTTTTCCCCAATAACTTGAACTTAGGAGAGAGAGACTAGAAGTCATCACAGCAGAGTCTCAAAGGATCTGCCTAGGAAGCTGATTCCAAACTCCTGCTGCTGAGGCATCTTTGTGTATTAAGAACAGAGGCTCTGTAATCAGCCTGCCTGATTCTAGCCTATATGCCCCAAGTAGCTCACTGGCAAAGCAGAGATGATAATAATAAGACCAACCTCATGGGGTTGCTGTGAAAATTAACTATGATGCAGTTTTGGCCCAGGGCCTGGCACATAGGGAGTGTTCAGTAAATGTCAGCCACTGTTATCCCAGTTGTTGTCAACATTCCATCGTGGAGCTTACGGGGCTCCTGCCCTTCCTTCAGTTCTGTGAGCTATCATAGCAGCCTTCCAATATATTCCTTTCTCTTAAGTTATTCAAAGTGGGTTCCTGTGGCTTGCAATCAAAGGAGCTTAAATAAAATACAATTACAGAGAAAAGCTTGGACTTGCCTACACTGGTTTAGCATCATCAGCCAGCAGGTTTAGCATCATCAAACCAGCCCAGGAAATCACTTCACCCTTGTAATACAGCCCACCCTTCATTCAACAAGCATTCAAGTGGCTCTTAGATGACTGGCACCATACCAGACACTGTGAGGAAAACATGGTCCCTGCATCAAACAAGTTTCTGGCCTCAGAAGAAATCAAGGCTTGCACACAATTAACGGAGATGCAGTGCCGGAAGCCAGGTGGCCATCAGAAGGTAGCAATAAAGGTGTCATGTTATCTCTCCCACTCAGAACCAGGGAGCCCTAGGAACCCCAATGGGAATGTGGGCAGCAGGTGTAAACTCAGACAGCAGAGGTTACCCCACCCAGGAGGCTACAGAGTCGGGGTATTGATACCCAAAAGCCCATTGGTCACTGGCGAGGCTGCTCCCAAGGGCATTAACTCTCCAGAACTTTCCATCTGTTCTGTGGGTGACAAAGCAAGCTTGGGGCAAGAGAAATCCCCCCGGCAAGGAAACCCAGGTGCTGACAGTTAGGAGTCAGGCTGTGTGCTAAAGTGGCAAAGCTGGGGGTTTTGTCAGTGGGGCACCGATAGCATCTTCCAGGCAGAGTGTGTAAGAAGATGGAAGAATGGGCGGGAGCAACAGGTAAAAGGAGTGATTTCTGGGGTGGAGCTTCGGAGCTACTTTTCCTATAACATGCCTTGTTGCACTATTGGACTTTCAGAAAAATTCATGTTCCCAAATAAGGGACATTCTACAAACACATGACCAGCACTCCTCAAATCTATTAAAGTTGTCAAAAACAAGGAAAGTCTGAGAAACTATCAAAGACAAGAAGAGTCTAAGGACATATGATAGTCAACCATAATGTGGTGTCCTAGATCCTTTCTTGGAACAGAAAAGGGAGGAAAAAAAAGAACTACAGAAATCTGAATAAAGAATGGTGAGTAATAATGTATCAATACTGATTCATTTATTGTGACAAATGTACCACCCTAATGTAAGATGTTAGCAACAGGAGAAACTGGGTCTAGGGGTACATATGAAGTCTTTGTACTATCTTAGAAATTTTTCTATAAATCTAAAACTGCTCTAAAGTGAACAGTTTATTTTAAAAATGGAAGCACACCTCCTCCTTCACAGGGCTGTTGAAAGGCTCAAAGGGATGTCTTATAGGAAGTAAGTGACATACCCAATGCTCTCAATAAATATTAGCTTGTTTAAGAAGCCACAAGATAACTGAAAGTTCCAAGAATAAATTCTGGTTTAATGGAAGCTCAATCGGTCTTCCCACTCTATCTTTTCTTCATACTTACTTATTTCCACATGATTCCATTTCTTTCACCAAATTCATTATTTAACCAGTCTAAGCTCCAATACTTTGGCCACCTGATGTGAAGAGCTGACTCACTGGGAAAGACCTTGCTGCTCGGAAAGACTGAAGGCAGGAGGAGAAGGGGATGACAGAGGATGAGATGGATGGATGGCATCACTGACTCAGTGAACATGAGTTTGAGCAAATTCCAGGAGATGGTGAAGGACAGGGAAGCCTGGTGTGCTTCGGTCCATAGGGTTACAAAGAGTCAACACAACTGAGCAACTGAACAACAATGACAGATACCAGCACCCATTTTTAAGTTAATTTCCAGAAGCCTCCCTAACACTAATAATAAAAATTGAAAAATGAATAAGTAAACAAAAGTTAGGTTCCTTTCACTTGTTGAAACAAAAGCAAATCACAGGGTGTGACAATCTCATATCTCCAGCCCAAACTGTCTCACAGTCACGTTCAGGAATAATTCAGGGTCATTCGCAGACATAAAGCAAAGAGCCTCCCAAATGCCCAAGGTCAGTCGGATACCAGAGCCAGGCCACATTTTATTTACCAGCAGGGATCAGCTGCTTGTCCTCTTAAACCCAAGAGGGAGCCTGACCAGAACAAGTCAGCCTGGAGAAGGTCTGTGGCTGCGACACTTCCAGCCCGGGCCTGTACTGGGCCTGTGGGGACAAGCCAGGTGATAAATGAAATCCTTGTCTTTGCACAGATCCGCCACGGGGAAAGTATAGGAAAGAAAGCCCATCAGTGCTTTTAATGGGCTTTCTGATGGGCTTACATAAAGGTTACAGATAAGGTTACATGAATGCTTGAGAAGACAGAGCAATGGCCCGGGACCCCCGGCTCAAAGCACTGATTTGAGGATATCATTTCTCTGTGGAGTAGGCAGACAGCGTTGAGCCCAGAGCCACTCAGGAGAAAGGGAAAAGCCATCTGCTGATTCATTCAGTTCAGTTCAATTCAGTCGCTCATTCATGTCCGACTCTTTGCAATCTCATGGACTGCAGCACGCCAGGCCTCCCTGTCCATCACCAACTTCCAGAGTCTACTCAAACCCAAGTCCATTGAGTTGGTGATGCCATCCAACCATCTCATCCTCTGTCACCCCCTTCTCCTCTTGCCTTCAATCTTTCTCAGCAACAGAATCTTTTCTAGTGAGTTAGTTCTTAGCAATACGTGGCCAAAGTATTGGAGATTCAAGTTCAACATCAGTCCTTCCAATGAATATTCAGGGTTGATTTACTTTAGGAAGGACTGGTTGGATCTCCTTGCATTTCAAGGAACTTTTAAGATTCTTCTCCAACCCCATGGTTCAAAAGCATCCATTCTTCAGCACTCAGCTTTCTTTATAGTCCAACTCTCACATCCATACATGACTACTGGAAAAACCATAGCTTTGATTAGACGGGCCTTTGTTGGTAAAATAATGTCTGCTTTGTAATATGCTCTCTAGGTTGGTCATAACTTTTCTTCCAAGGAGTAAGCATCTTTTAATTTCACAGCTGCAGTCACCATCTGCAGTGATTTTGGAGCCCCCCAAAATAGTCTGTCACTGTTTCCACTGTTTCCCCATCTATTTGCCATGAAGTGATGGGACCAGATGCCATGATTTTCATTTTCTGAATGTTGAGCTTTAAACCAACTTCTGCACTCTCCTCTTTCATTTTCATCAAGAGGCTCTTTAGTTCTTCTTTGCTTTCTGCCATAAGGCTGGTGTCATCTGCATATCTGAGGTTGTTGATATTTTTCCCAGAAATCTTGATTCCAGCTTGTGCTTCATCCAGCCCAGCATTTCTCATGATGTACTCTGCATATAAGTTAAATAAGCAGGGTGACAATATACAGCCTTGAAGTCCTCCTTTCCCATTTTGGAACCAGTCTGTTGTTGCATGTCCAGCTCTAACTGTTGCTTCTTGAAATTGAATACAGATTTCTCAAGAGGCAGGTCAGGTGGTCTGGGATTCCAATCTCATTAAGAATTTTCCACCGTTTGTTGTGAGCCACACAGTCAAAGGCTTTGATGTAGTCAATAAAGCAGAAATAGATATTTTTCTGGAACTCTCTTGCTTTTTCAATGATCCAATGGATGTTGGAAACTTGATCTCTGGTTCCTCTGCCTTTTCTAAATCTGGAAGTTCACAGTTCACATAATGTTGAAGTCTGGCTTGGAGAATTTTGAGCATTACCTTACAGGCGTGTGAGATGAGTGCAATTGTGCAGTACTTGGAGCATTCTTTGGCATTCCCTTTCTTTGGGATTGGAATGAAAACTGACCTTTTCCAGTCCTGTGGCCACTGCTGAGTTTTCCAAATTTTCTGGCATATTGAGTATAGCACTTTCACAGCGTCATCTTTCAGGATTTGAAATAGCTCAACTGGAATTCCATCACCTCCACTAGCTTTGTTCATAGTGATGCTTCCTAAGACCCACTTGACTTTTCATTCCAGGATGTCTGGCTCTAGGTGAGTGATCACACCATCGTGATTATCTGGGTTGTGAAGATCTTTTTTGTACAATTCTTCTGTGTATTCTTGCCACCTCTTCTTAATATCTTCTGCTTCTGTTAGGTCCCTACCATTTCTGTCCTTTATTGAGCCCATCTTTGCATGAAATGTTCCCTTGGTATCTCTAATTTTCTTGAAGAGATCTCTAGTCTTTCCCATTCTGTTGTTTTCCTCTATTTCTTTGCATTGATCCCTGAGGAAGGCTTTCTTATCTCTCCTTGCTATTCTTTGGAACTCTGCATTCAAATGGGTAAATCTTTCTTTTTCTCCTTGCCTTTCACTTCTCTTCTTTTCACAGGTATTTGTAATGCCTCCTCAGAAAACTATTTTGCCTTTTTGCATTTCTTTTTCTTGGGGATGGTCTTGATCCCTGCCTCCTATACAATGACACAAACCTCCATCCATAGTTCTTGAGGCACTCTGTCTATCAGATCTAATCCCTTGAATCTATTTGTCACTTCCACTGTTGATCATAAGGAATTTGATTTAGGTCATACCTGAATGGTCTACTTCTGCTTTATTGACTATGCCAAAGCCTTTGATTCTATGGATCACAATAAACTGTGGAAAATCCTGAAAGAGATGGGAATAACAGACCACCTGACCTGCCTCTTGAGAAACCTGTATGCAGGTCAGGAAGCAACAGTTAGAACTGGACATGGAACAACAGACTGGTTCCAAATAGGAAAAGGAGTACGTCAAGGCTGTATATTGTCACCCTGCTTATTTAACTTATATGCAGAGTACATCATGAGAAACACTGGGCTGGAAGAAACACAAGCTGGAATCAAGATTGCCGGGAGAAATATCAATAACCTCAGATATGCAGATGACACCACCCTTATGGCAGAAAGTGAAGAAGAACTAAAGAGCCTCTTGATGAAAGTGAAAGAGGAGAGTGAAAAAGTTGGCTTAAAGCTCAACATTCAGAAAACGAAGATCATGGCATCTGGTCCCATCACTTCATGGCAGATAGATGGGGAAACAGTGGAAACAGTGTCAGACTTTATTTTTCTGGGCTCCAAAATCACTGCAGATGGTGATTGCAGCCATGAAATTAAGACGCTTACTCCTTGGAAGGAAGGTTATGACCAAACTAGACAGCATATTTAAAAGCAGAGACATTACTTTGCCAACAAAGGTCTGTCTAGTCAAGGCTATGGTTTTTCCAGTGGTCATGTATGGACGTGAGAGTTGGACTATAAAGAAAGCTGAGTGCCTAAGAATTGATGTTTTTGAACTGTGGTGTTGGAGAAGACTCTTAAGAGTCCCTTGGACTGCAAGGAGATCCAACCAGTGTATCGTAAAGGAGATCAGTCCTGGGTGTTCATTGGAAGGACTGATGTTGAAGCTGAAACTCTAATACTTTGGCCACCTGATGCAAAGAGCTGACTCATTGGAAAAGACTCTGATGCTGGGAAAGATTGAGGGCAGGAGGAGAAGGGGACAACAGAGGATGAGATGGCTGGATGGCATCACCGATTCGATGGACATGGGTTTAGGTGGACTCAGGGAGTTGGTGATGGACAGGGAGGCCTGGTGTGCTGAGGTTCAAGGCGTCACAAACAGTCGGACGCGACTGAGTGACTGAGCAACTGAAATGAACTGAGTTGAACTGAACTGAATGGTCTAGTGGTTTTCTCTACTTTCTTCAATTGAAGTCTGAATTTGGCAACAAGGAGTTCATGATTTGAGCCACAGTCAGCTTCCGGTCTTGTTTTTGTTGACTGTATAGAGCTTTTCCATCTTCGGCTGCAAAGAATATAATCAATCTGATTTCGGTGTTGACCATCTGGTGATGTCCATGTGTAGAGTCTTCTTTTGTGCTGTTGAAAGAGGGTGTTTGCTATGACCAGTACATTCTCTTGGCAAAACTCTATTAGCCTTTGCCCTGCTTCATTCTTACTCCAAGGCCAAATTTGCCTGTTACTCCAGGTATCTCCTGACTCCCTACTTTTGCATTCCAGTCCCCTATAATGAAAAGGACATCTTTTTTTGGGTGTTAGTTCTAGAAGGTCTTGTAGGTCTTCACAGAACCATTCAACTTCAGCTTCTTCAGCATTACTGGTCGGGGCATAGACTTGAATTACTGTGATTGAATGGTTTGCCTTGGGAACAAACAGAGATCATTCTGTCATTTTTGGGATTGCATCCAAGTGCTGCATTTCAGACTCTTTTGTTGACTATGAGGGTTACTCCATTTCTTCAAAGGGATTCTTGCCCACAGTAGTAGATATAATGGTCATCTAAGTTAAATTTACCCACACCAGTCCATTTTAGTTCGCTGATTCCTAAAATGTCGACGTTCACGCTTGCCATCTCCTGTTTGACCACTTCCAATTTGCCTTGATTTATGGACCTAACATTCCAGGTTCCTATACAATATTGCTCTTTACAGCATTGGATGGACTTAATTCCATCACCAGTCAAATCCACAACTGGGTGCTGTCTGCTGATTACATAAACGTATTTCTTAAGACTGTCTTGCAAAGTCATATTATCAGTAGAGATTCATTGCTTGTTTTTTATAAAGGCTTTCTCCCAAGGACACTTGGTTCTACCTTACTGCTTCCAAAAAGTGAAGTGTGCCTTGTCTTTTACTAGCTGAGGACTACAGGAGCCCGCAAAAGACAAGTTTGGTCCCCAATCCATGCCCACCCCTGTGTGCTAAAGCGGACTGGAATTATAATTCTGGGTCATTCAGTGGCTTTGAACTCCTGCTAGGGTGCTGGGAACCGGGGGGCAATGGGGACACGGGAGGGGGAGCAGAGGAGGAGGTGAGTGGTCTGCAGCTGCTCAGGCGGGCAGGCCCCTCATTCAAGGGCTCTGTGATGAGGTTAGATGGCTGGGCGCCTGCCATCTCCACCTGTCCTGGAGCTCTGAGGGTGGCATGGGACAGCCTGCAGTGCTGTCCAGAGGAACGTGGCACCTCAGCTCCATCTCCCAGCCAGAAAGGTCCAGACCGTGGACTCAGCACCTCTGCAGTGTTTCCCTCACTAGCATGTAATTAAAAGCACACAGAGACAATAAGTCATAAGAGGAAAGACTATATAGTTAAATACTGAATTGACCAAAAAGTTCATCTAACCGAAGTTCAAAGACCAAAGCTCAAAGATCAAAATGAATTTTTTGGCCAACCCAATACATTACAACTTTAAAGGTCTCTATGAAAAAAGACTATAAATATAGTTAGAAAGCAAGCCACAGCTAAAGATAATTGCAACTTATTTCACTGACAAATGATCAATACCTATTGCTTATAGATGGTGATTGGTAAGAATAAAGATTTCATCCTTAAAAAATTTTTATCCTTTATAAAATCTTTATCCTTTATAGAATCTTTATCCTTACAAATCAATGATTTAAACACACCCACTCACACAACACAGAAGAGGGAGCTTGAAGTGCCAAAAAATACATGAAATTATGCTCAGCCCCTTTAATACTCAAGAGGTCAGCAAATTATATCAGGAAGTACAGGATGGTTAAGAACTTGTGCTAGCTAAGCCCCAGAATTAATAACAACAACAGACTGAGCAGGAGAAATGCCCCTCACGTGCTTACATATAATCTCAGGAAGTGGGGGAAGGAAGGGCCTCCCTACTCCCCTCCAGATACCTCTTCAAGGATATAATGAGATTTTCTTTCTTTTAAAAAGAAAAAATCTGACCAGCCATGGTGCGTGATAAGTCCCTTCAGTCGTGTCCGACTCTTTGCAACCCCATGGACTGTAGTCCACCAGGCTCCTCTGTCCATGGGATTCTCCAGGCAAGAATACTAAGAGTATGTTGCCATGCCCTTCTCCAGGGGGTCTTCCCAACCCATGCATTGAACCCAGGTCTCTGTCCTGCATTAACAGGTAGGTTCTTTACCACTAGCACCACCTGGGAAGCCTGACGCAGCCATGGTAAAACATAATATTTAAGAAACTTGTGTGGTAGGCATATGTATGTTACTTTCTGAATTCTTTTTGCATGCTTGAAACATTTTACAATTTTTATAGAGCTCATAAATGATGAAAAATGAATGAAATGATGACATTGAAACCAAGGATGGAGTCAGAAGAGGACACCAGGATGCAAAAGCAATTCCCTTGGGCACAGACCTGGGGAGCGGTGGGTGGAGCCAGGCTCCCCTCCCCATCCCAGCAGCCCTGAACCTTGCTTCATTCCCTGGGTTATTCATGACCTTGTAAGGGGGCCTTTCTCCTGCCCAGTCTGGGGCCAGTTTTGGGACCCACAGCTCATGTTCCAACTATACTGACTCTGACAACAGGCCAAAAAGACTGAAGTTTAAAATTTTGGGTATTAATGTGTCACCTTCACATTAACCAAGTCCTGATGTTAATAAGAACATTCATTACTTATGATAAATGCGGACACTTGGAAAGGGCATGACCTAAGTTGTTATCATTCATTACAGACTGCCTTCCAGAAACAAGATTTTCATTTAAATTTCCTGAGGTTGAGTTTGCCTCCATTTCTGATATTCAAAAAAAGAAAAAATTCACTGTGAATACAAATCAGTTCAGGTTGAGTAAAAGGTAATTCTATTACTTTCCAAAATGTCAAAGATCCGTGCTTTTGTATCCCATGAGATACCTGATCACAGCAATGGGCATTTCTTTGTGATGGCGATTAAGTGCAAGTAGCAAGAACCTATAACTTTAGGCTTGAAGTTGACTCAACTGGGCGAAAATATTTATTTTTCCTTTGCTTTTTCTATTGGGTTCACATAATGAATTAAATGCAGGGCTCTCTTTCTTGATTATTGCTTTAGAAAGAAACTGTCATGTCTCATTACTCATTTTCAAAAAGAGATGATAGCATGCTTTATTATAGGATTCTTATGTATTGCTAATGTCTGGAAAACTCAGCAGGTTAATTCTCTCTATACAATGAGAAATGATTGAATGATCTGGATATCTATAAAAGTCCATCAATTGTGACCTGAAAACTTTATAGAAGAGGGCACACAAGGACCCAAAGAGAAAAATATAAATCTGACATCAGAGACATAAAATTATACCCAGAGGTTTATCTGAGATTGATTGAAGAACCATAGGATTCAATAGGTAATTTTTTAATACTAAGTACTATAAATTACCTATAGAAGGTGGAAGACATGAAAAAAATAGCTAAAAATATACCCTGAGATATATATGGCACTTAAAATTTAAAAAGCTGAATTATTTATAGCTTCTGAACACTCACAGAAGCCAGACTTACACAAAATTTCAGATGTAAGTTTTGATGAGTCTCTGATAAAATATAACATCAATGTCATGGGACAAGTTGTGAACCTCAGGAAACTTCAGTAGAACACTGGACAACTTTTCGTTTGCCCAGCATGCTATTGTGACTTCCCCTAGAGAGAAGTCCATCCATGGGGTTCAAGTAAAGTGAACCCTTACTTTCTTGCATAAGATGCTGGGTATCTCACACTGGGCCCTCATCTCCATCCTTTCCCACCCTGCTCTGAGCCCTGGGAAGCTGACTAGTCTCGCCTGTGTTAACAGCTCCCTGGCACTCTGGCTTCCAGTTGGCCGGGCCCCACAGGAGTCATCAGTAGGAGAAAAAAGGCAGGAGGAAAGTGAAGTTGAAAAGTTTATTCTCCATCAGGTGCCACAGCCGAAGTCCCCATCTCCTATCAGGAGGTGCTCCCAGCTTCCAAAAAGTGCCCTCTCCTTGCTCTGCAGGCATAGGGACAAGGACAGCAGCGTGGGCTACTGTGTCATCCCTTGCTGGTTTCCCTACATCCTGCCCTATACGACTACAAATGATCCATTGATGAGCCATCCATTTCCTGCCAGGCCCCTGGCTAATATCCTTGATCCTCCCCTTCCAGCTTCACCAATGGGCTAAACCCTGGAAGTTCTAGACCAAGATCATCCAAACAGTTGGGGCTCCTAGTAAAGAGACAGATCATCCAAACAGTTGAGGCTCCTAGTAAAGAGACAGACTTTCTCTTGACTGCTGTAAGAAGCAATTAACAGGTTTGGATCACATTTTGGAAGAAAACTCTAGTAAGAGAGTACAGGAATATTAGGAAGAAGACAAAACTAGAGACAGAGGACTAGTTTTTGTTTTGTTTTTTTTCAAGGCTACAGGCCAAGTCAGCTTCTCTGGTAGCTCAGATGATAAAGAATCTGCCTGCAATGCAGGCGACCCAGGTTTGATCCCTGGGTTGGGAAGACCCCCTGGAGAAGGGAATGGCTACCCACTCCAGTATTCTTACCTGGAGAATTCCATGGACAGAAGAGCCTATCGGGCTATAATAGTTCATGGGGTAACAAAGAGTTGGACATGACTGAGACACTAACACTTTTACACAGGCCCAGTACTACACTACAGGGCTTCCCTGGTGGCTCAGATGGTTAAGAATCCGCCTGCAATGTGGGAGACCTGGGCTTTTTCTCTAGGTTGGGAGGATTCCCTGGAGAATGGAACAGCTAGCTACTCACTCCAGCATTCTTGCCTGGAGAATCCCCATGGACAGAGGAGCCTGGCAGGCTACAGTACCTGGGGTCACAAAGAGTCAGACACAACTGAGTGACTTTCACTTTCAAGTACTATGCTAGGTCTTAAGAATACAACACAAGCAAAAACAGTGGAGTCTAGAGTCTAAAGAACTAATTGAATCTTAAGTGTTATTATCACCTTCAGCTGGACTGGACTTTATTGGGAGCATTAACACCATTGCAAAGTCATCCCAGATTTAAATGTCCAATGCAGAATTTCTTGTTTATTTTCCTCAGGTCATATTTGGATAGATCAGAATAACCCAGTTTTGTAGATACAATTCTCCTGCAGTCATCCCAGCAATGATGCATTGTCTAATTCAATCTTCATAACAGCCAAAGAAGGAAGGTTTTGTTATTATCCCAATTTTACAAAAGGGCAAACTAAAGCTTCAGATCACACAGCCAAAAAGTGGCAGGGCTACATTTCACACCCCAGCAATTCTGATCCCCATCCTCTATATCTTCCGTTTTTTTCTCACTGAAGTAGGGTTTGTTTACAATGTTGTATTAGAAATTAGGAATGCAGCCTTATCACTGAGGGAATTAAACCCTGGGCTCCTGGGTGACAAGCAGGCACATTCACCATTATACTAACAAGGAAGACATTCCCACCCTCCATATCTCAACCTCTCCCCTATAGTTGTTGTTCAGTCACTTGGTCGTCTCCGACTCTTTGCAATCCCATGGGCTGCAGCACTCCAGGTTTCTCTGTCCTCCACTATCTCCCAGAGTTTGCTCAAACTCATGTCCATTGAGTCAGTGATGCCATCCAACCATCTCATCCTCTGTCACCCTGTTCTCCTCCTGCCTTCAATCTTTCCCAGCATCTGGGTCTTTTCCAGTGAGTCAACTCTTCGCGTCAGGTGGCCAAAGTATCGGAGCTTTCAGCTTCAGTATGAGTCCTTCCAATGAATATTCAGGGTTGACTTCCTTTAGGATATAGTACTATAATCTTTTTTCATAATTATCTAATCCAACCAAAATGGAATCTTCTAATCACTTAAACAAAAATTAACTATACCAAGAAATGATTGGTAGGAAAATGGTAAACTCCCATACCATTGATACCTCAGAAAACATTATCAAAATTAATAGTCATGCACATTTCAATATTAACGTATCAAACCAAGGTGTAGCTTATAACATTCCAGGAATATTGTCACATGTATCTCAACAAAGCGTTCCTAGTATGGAGTTCTAGCACTGTTTGGGGAAATTTTCATCTCTTTTTTATTTTACCCAGAATATCATGGACACAGCTGGAGGTGCTCCAGTTCAATCAGGTATTAGCACTTGGTGTTCAGCTGACACTTGATTATCATTAGTTAAGAGTGAGCTACACCACATTCTTAATGAGTAGATACAATATTTTCTTTTATTATTTGTACTTACCATCAAACTATGGTATTATAAAGCACGGCCCACTAGGGTTTTAGTAAGACGTGTGCATTTAGCTTTGATCAGAGCAGCTTTCCCTGCACCTGCTTCTCATCAGACAGGATAGGGGCTCCCTGGCTTCTCACCAGAAGGCAAACGATAACATGTGATTTGGAGTGTCTCAGTTTACTCAGATGTCCAGTGGTTAAGAGTGAAGATGTAGTCTAGTGACAAAGAAGGAACTAGGTCCAATTAGGAAGGAGAGGGAGATGTTTCTGACACAAGCCTTGCAAATAATGCAAGAACTTAGAAAGGACACTGGCCTGGGAGAGATGTCGTAACTACAGGCAACTGCTCACCATTGACATCATCCGCACTGGAATCTTGGGGTGCCTGAAAGACACAAAACAGGGTACCAGGAAATATGAAAAACTGGTTGTTTGGACTAAATTGGGTAGTTATCAAATAGACAATAAGTGGCCCTAACAGGCATGCACATGTGCACACTCACGCCTCCCAGAGCCCAAGTGAGCAAAATGAAGTTGGGCAACAGCCCAAGGCGATGGGTGTGAAATGGCAAAGGCATATGAAATCAGAAATGGGCAGGAAGGAGATAGTAACTGTTCCCCTACGGGCTTCAGGACTAAAACAAAATACTTGGAGAGCCAGTGTGAGTCACCAGCACAGAGGAGGGCAACACTTTTAAAGAAATCCATCCTGGTCCAAAAATCTCTTACTTCCTAGGACATGGCTAACCTAGATCTGCAGACAGATTGACCTGCTGAAGTGAGGAGTCTGGGAGACTTAAAACATGGCCTTACACTAAGATTACTTTGCATTTACTGCCCCTTTCTTGGTCCCAGGGACCCTTCAATCCCTTCCCCTCTCTTCCTCAGCATCATACTCCATTATTCACATTAGCTGTCTACAGTGACCTGTTTAAGTGAGTAAGTATTCAGCACTTTACTTCTCTATATGCCAGGTGTACACAGCCTAGATCCAATTTTTAGCCTGAAGAAGGTTTTCATTATGATCTACCTGAAATGACGAGCAAGGGTTTGCCAATTACCAGGCAATGGAAATTCAGCACCAAGAGAGGCTTACAAAAGAAAACTTCCTCTAAAAAATTAAGCTGAAATCAAAACACTACTTTAGACCATCAAAAAGATGTTGTGATGGCTAACTTTCTGTGTCAACCTCACTGGCCATGGGGTGTCCAGGTTAAACAATATTTCTGGATGGGTTTGTGAAGGTATTTCCAGATGAGACCAGAGACCATATTGCCAACATCCGCTGGATCATAGAAAAAAGCAAGAGAGTTCCAGAAAAACATCTACTTCTGTTTTATTGACTACATCAAAGCCTTTGACTGTGTAGGTCACAACAAACTGTGGAAAATACTTAAAGAGATGGGAATACCAGACCATCTCACCTGCCTCCTGAGAAACCTGTATGCAGGTCAAGAAGCAACAGTTAGAACCGGACATGGAACAACAGACTGGTTCCAAATTGGGAAAGAAGTACGTCAAGGCTGTATGCTGTCACCCTGCTTATTTAACTTATATGCAGAGTACATCACGCGAAATGTCGGGCTGGATGAAGAACAAGTTGGAATCAAGATTGCCAGAAGAAATATCAATAACCTCAGATATGCAGATGATACCACCCTTATGGCAGAAAGTGAAGAGAAACTGAAGAGCCTCTGGATAAAAGTGAAAGAGGAGAGTGAAAAAGTTGGCTTAAAACTCAGCATTCAAAAAACAAAGATTATGGCATCTGGTCCCATCATGTCATGCCAAATAGATGGGGAAACAATGGAAACAGTGACAGACTTTATTTTCTTGGGCTCCAAAATCACTCCACATGGTGACTGCATCCATGAAAGTGAAAGACGCTTGCTCCTTGGAAGAAAAGCTATGACCAACCTAGAAAGCATATCAAAAAGCAGAGACATTACTTTGCCAATGAAAGTCCATCTAGTCAAAGCTACAGTTTTTCCAGTAGTCACGTATGGATGTGAGAGTTGGACCATAAAGAAGGCTGAGTGCCAAAGAATTGATGCTTTTGAACTGTAGTGTGGGAGAAGACTCTTGAGAGTCCCTTGGACTGCAAGGAGATCAAACCGGTCAATCCTAAAGGAAATCAGTCCTGAATATTCATTGGAAGGACTGTTGCTGAAGCTGAAGCTCCAATACTTTGGCCACCAGATGCAAAGAACTGACTCATTTGAAAAGATGGGAAAGATGCTGGGAAAGATTGAAGGCAGGAGGAGAAGGGGATGACAGAGCATGAAATGATTGGATGGCATCACCGACTCAATGGACATGAGTTTGAGTAAGCTCCAGGAGATGGTGAAGGACAGGGAAGCCTGGCATGCTGCAGTCCATGGGGTTGCAAAGGTTTAGACACAACTGAGCGGCTGAACAACAACTTCATTTTTAAGAAAGATACCCAACTGCAGTCTCTGGAATGTAAACGGGAATAAAATGAAATAGGTCCTGCCTATCACAATGTCCAGAATTTTCCATAAACCCACTCTGCTGCGGTTGCCAAACTCCTGTTCTTTGTCAACCCCAAGTCAGACACAAGTCTTCATGCAACACACACAGAGACTATGAGCAGCCAGGTAAACTGAAGAAATGGTGAAAATTATTGATTTTATAGATGCAAATATTAGGAAACTTAAATGTTGTATCTAGTATGGGGAAAGAACTTTAAACAATTGCATTTAGATTTATTATTAAAAAAAAAACAGTAGGCAAAACGGGGTCCATATATAGTAAAATCAATAGCTAAATCCAATACACGTTCATCTCCAGACTGCAAATGAGATTATATTTCAAATAAGAATTCCATTGAGGACTCCCCTCATGGTCCAGAGGCTAGGAATCCACCGACTGATGCAGAAGACATGGGTTCCATCTCTGGTCCGGGAAGATCCCACATGCCGCAGGGCAGCTAAGCCCATGCACCACAACTCAGCCTGTGCTCTAGAGCCTGGGAGCCACAAGAATCACGCTGTGCAATGAAGAGTTCCTCACAACTAAAAAGAGCCCAAACATAGCAAGAGGACCCAGCACAGCCATAAATAAATAACTTTTTTTTAAAGAATTCCATTGCTAGGGTACCTACTAAGAGATACATAGGGAATCTATAAAACAATACCACCACAAACCGGTTCAATTGCAAGGTGATAGTAATTCACTGAGCTAATACAAAGCTACAGATATAATTCCAAGCTGTACACAGTAATGAAACACCATGAAGTAAAATGACTGCTTGTTTCTCGTACACTTTTTCAGAATGTGTTTGGCCATCGGCCCCCAGTATCCTTGATGTCACTGGAAAAATAGGACAACAGCCAACAAGTCACAACCATCGCCAGTTTCCTAGTGTGGCATTTTTTACCTGAAGAATGAATTTCCAAGGGTCTTTCCTGGGAGTGGAGTAATTAGCTCTGAGATCCAGAACTTACAGCTACTCCAGGCTCGATTATAAACCTCTTTGGCTGTAACTATGAGCACTGTAATATTATCTTCAGGCATCTCGGGGACCTGGAGACTTCATAAAATGAGAGCTCTTCAGAGGTCAAGCGCAGCATAAATCTCCTTAAGCTTGCAGCTCTTGCTCCAAAATGTAAGCTATTATAAATAATCCATGGAAAACGGACCCACATGCTCAAATGACATTTGTTGAGGATTTAAACGTCTTTGCCATTGTAATTCAAGGAGGGTCTCAGTACAGTCAGGCAAAATGCACACGTCAGAGACAGGAAGAACAAGAGTGACAGCTCTAGAAGATTGAAAAGAAAAAAACTGAGCATGCATTTAGAGAAGGCTGGTCAACGTGTTCTTCATGGAATTTGAAGTCCAGGTAGAAAGGACTATTCCCCTCCTCTATGCTGGATGAAGTCTTGTAGGAAGTAGCTTGAGAAGGACCCCTGATGACATGTTGCAGGCTAAGTTGCTCCAATCATGTCCAGCTCTTTGCGATCCCATGGACTGTAGCCCACCAGGCTCCTCTGTCCATGGGATTCTCTAGGCAAGAATACTGGAGTGGGTTGCCATGCCCTCCTCCAGGGGATCGTCCCGATCCAGGGATTAAACCCACGTCTCTTATGCCTCCTGCATGGCAGGGGGGTTCTTTACCACTAGTGCCACCTGGGAAGCCTGATGACATGTTACACTTCAAGAAAACATCATTGGCGCTCTTATTATATGCAGCTGCTGTTTCTCTAGACCTTGGCTTCCCTGAGCCCTCCTTACCATATTTCAGCTTATGTTCAAGTCACCACTGACCATTCTCCATATCCTTCTCTATCTTTTAAAATACTCATTAGCTTTCTAGTGAGGAGATCCTATTGGGTCTGTTCTCTGTGCTAAGACAGATATTTTATATTAGGACAATGTTCTTTCAAAGCTGGTTGGTGTAAGTATTATATTTTTGACTGACGCAGCTCTAAGCTTCTTGCTTGGCCTGACAGTTTAATTGTCAGCTCTTCTTCCAAACGCAACTGATCAGAGTTTCTCACTCGAGGATTCCGTAATTGGTTAGGATATACCTCAGTAATTTTAACTACCTGCCTCACCTCCTGTTGTAGAAAAACTCATAAACCGCTCGAGAGCTCTAAACAGTCCTGTATTCACTGTGGCGCCTCCTTTACTATAAGGATAAACAGCATCGCTCCACTCCATTTAACTCCCATCAATGACACATCTTGAGATTTACGCTCTAGCTAGTGCCCTTATCTCCCACTTCACACACACGGCCTACTTAGTGGCGAGCTGAGCTTTCCACCCGAAGTTATTAAGTGACTTATCTTCACAATTCTGAAGAAATGATCCAGTATTTTGCTCAAGTGCCAATCGAATTTCAAGAAACTGCTTTTTTTTTCCCCCTTTGAATGTGGAATGTTTCTCTTCTGATTGAATTCAGACTATTAACAGCGGAATACCAACAAAGTTTGGAGCAAGTTTAAGAGATATGGAAAGCATCCAGAAGAGAGAAATGAAAATAAATAAAAGGTTGCAAAACAAAACTGATAAAAGGATAAGTGAACTGATACAAGATGTCTGAGGATGAATCCCATATGCTACCTGGTTCACTAGTGCAAAAATGTTGTGTGCTAATAAACATTCATTTACATAAACCACTCAGTGTCTGTCCAGAGGTCTCTCTGTCCCAGGTCTGTAACACTGCTGTCATCAATCTTAAAGATGGATTGACATATATCAAATTACCATATATCAAATATGATAATTAATAAAGACCTACTGTATAGTACAGGAAACTCTACTCAATATTCTGTAATGACCTATATGGGAAAATAATTTAAAAAGGAGTGGATATATTACATGCATAACTGATTCAGTTTGCTGTGCAGCAGTAACTTGCACAACACTGTAAATCAACCATACCCCAATAAATGTTTAAAAAAAAAATCTTAAAGATGAAGTGGATTCCCCTGAGATTATAGGAGTGTACCAACTGTGTTGGAGGTTTTGTGGCAATGTGATTGTTACTCTCAAGAGTAATAATAATTATTTTTATAATTTTTAAAATTTTTATAATTTATTTAACATTTTTAAATGTTACAAATTTAACATTCTAAATTTATAAGTTAATAACTATAAATTATGTCAAATAGACTATCAATAATAATTACATTTTAGAATTAAAAGATGATATGGTATCATTGTTTGCAAATGTTTTCTCCTGGCATGACTTGTTTTCCATTTTCTTGACAGTGTCTTTCTAAGAGCATACACTGTAAGTCAGTTTATCATGTTTTTCTTTGTAGTTATGTTTTTGGGAATTGGTTGTTTATACCAAGATTTATAATAATAATTGGGGCTTTCCTGGTAGCTCAGATGGTAAAGAATCCACCTGGATTGCAGGAAACCCAGGGTCAATCCCTGGGTTGGGAAGATCCCCTAGAGAAGGGAATGGATATCCACTCCAGTATTCTTGCCTGGAGAATTCTATGGGCAGAGGAGCCTGGTGGGCTACAGTCCATGGGGGTCACTAAGAGTCGGACACTACTTTCACTTTTCATAATAATAATTGAGCTTCCCAGGTGGCGCTAGTGGTAAAGAAGCCACCTGCCAACGCAGGAGACACAAGAGACTCAGGTTAGCAACCCACTCCAGTATTCTTGTCAGGAGAATTCCTGGCATAATAATAATAATTACATAATCACTTAATATATAATATATATTATAGACATATTATAGATAAATATTATATAGATATTATATAATACGTAATATAGATATAATAGATATTTATGTAGCATTCATTTTCTACTATCCATTATATATGATTTTATATTTACTGTATATTATTTATAATTACAAAAATAAGATACTTATATAATGCATAACATATTTTATTCTTATAAAGCCAAAATTATTATTTTTGTACAAGTTTATGTCTCAAATTAACTGTGCCCAATCATTAAGATAAATGAATATAAAAATACAAATTCATGTGCCAATATGCATGAATACAAGCCTCTAAAAATGTATGACTGTTTTTCATTGCTTTAGGTGTTAGTATGTTGCCTTGTCAGATTAACACTGCTGCAGAATTTAAATTTTAAGCATCATTAAAAGTATACTCAAGTGATTGTTCACATTTAGCTCACAGTGTAGAAAAAGCATTATGATCAAATACTGCTGTTGCACAAAAAATACACACAAAGCACAATTATTGAACAAAAGATCGCTCTTTAATAGCATCACCTTAAGTGCTCGGCCTCAACTCAATGGAGTAAATTGTGTTTTAACAATAAAATAATAATGTTTGCCATCCTAGAATTGCCACACATTTATGACTTTGAATGCATTTTACACATTTGAAATAATAATCATTATCCTCATTTTCCACACGGTAACCTTCATTCCATGTTAAGTACTTAAAATTCAAACTCTCTGCTGCCAATTACTGCACTTGTCTTTGGCAACATCAAGTCCAGAAGCCAAGAAAAATATGTTTGAAAGGACTCAGCCAGGTTTTATGAATAGAAAGGGAGGCTATAAATACATCTTTGCTTCCTCCACCAAAATACTACTTTTCTCTAGACTTCTTGAGAATTTCATTTTTTAATGGCTTAGCAGGTCAGCTGTAGCAACATTAAGTGACTGTGGCTCCACCACTGAGCAGAATACTTGGGTACTGTGACACAAAAAGACCGAGGGAGGAAGCACAGATGAAACAGCTGAATGCTACAGAAAGAGTAGGGGCTCAGGGCCGAGAGCCTGAATTTACTAAGTGAACTAACCTTAGCTCATTTACAAACATCTTATCTCTTGCCTCAGTCTCCTCGTCTCCAAGCTAAAGCTCACATCTACCTTGTACAGCTAGGTCAGGAAATCTATACAGCAAACATCACACATCTGGAAAATAGCTCCCCCATCTAATGTTGGAGAAGGAAATGGCAACCCACTCCAGTACTCTTGCCTAGAAAATTCCATGGATGGAGGAGCCTGGTGAGCTTCAGTCCATGGAGTCGCAAAGAGTCAGACACGACTGAGCGATTTCACTTTCACTTTCAGTTTAATGTTAGTTCCCCTCTTCCAGCTGCCTATCTTCAAAGGCCTTACAACCATGGGGGAAGGAAAGATTATGAGAGAAGAGAGAAAAAAGCTTCAGGTAAATCTCTACCTTTTATCAAAACATGTTGAGGTAAATTAACTACTTAAAGGTTTGAAATGAAGCCACCAAAAGTAACTAGGAAAAAAAGTCAAGGTTGCAATCATTCTTGATTTAGAATGATCTTATCATTCTAGAGTTATGAAGTCTTTTCTCAAGCTGAATAGGAAAAGTAAAACTAAAAAAAAAATGTATACAACTGACTCTGTAAAAATAAATACTAGGCTTCCCATGTAGCTCAGCTGGTAAAGAATCCACCTGCAATGCAGCAGACCCCGGTTCGATTCCTGGATTGGGAAGATCTGCTGGAGAAGGGATAGGCTACCCACTCCAGGATTCTTGGGCTTCCCTTGTGGCTCAGCTGGTAAAGAATCCACCTGCAACGCAGGAGACCTGGGTTATCTTCACAGGCACAATTTTAAATTCTCGAAGTCAAAACATAAAAAGCAAACTCAGAAGAAATATCTGCTTTAAAAATGGCAAAGAGCTAACTTAGTATATAAAATGCTCTTCAAAAGCAATGATAAAAAGATGAACACCTTTTAGGGAAAAAATGAGCAGAGGATAGGAAAAGTAATTCACTCAACATCCAACAAATATTTGAGCTCCTTCTTCTGTGTATCAAGCACTCTTCTAGGAATGGAAGAGAGAGAAGAAACAAAACTGATGAACATCTCAACCTGTATGAGCTGATCTTCTAGTAAACACAGAATAAATACAAGTGGGAAAAGCAAAAACCGAAGCAATTAAGGGAATGAAAATTAAAATGAGTTCCCACTTCTCTAGGCAAAGATTAAAATATTGTGTAGAGGGCAGTAGAACAAAACGTTTTAGAACCTTGAAAGACTGTACACTAATTTCCCAGAAATTCCTGTCCTAAGGAAATATATAAAGATACAAGTCTAAGGATATACAATTTATAAAAAACTGAAAATAACCCAAACATTTACCTAGACGTTGATTCTATAAATTACAGACAGTCCATACAATGAAATGTAATGCAAGCATTAAAAAATCATAGCATTAACAAAGTATGTCCACAAAAAGCGGGTTTCAAAAGTGTGTATATTACATGGTACAATGTTTGTGTTTAAATATACGTGTGTAGATTCAGATATCTTTAAGCATAAAAAAGAATCCTGTATATAAAAAAGAATCCTGAATGATTATACATAAAAATATTAACAGCAGGGACTTCCCTGTTGGTCCAGTGTTAGGAATCTACCTGCCAATGCAGAATACATGGGTTCGATCCTTGGTCCAGGAAGATCTCACATGCCTCAGAGCAACAAAGCCCACTCACAGCAACTACTGAGCCCTCATGCCTAGTGCCACACTCTGCAACAAGAGAAGGCAGGGCAACGAGAAGCCCCGGCACCTCAACTAGAGAGTAGCCCCCTCTCATCACAACTAGAAAAGGCTCACACACAGAAATAAAGACCCAGTGTAGCCAATAAATAAATAAAATATTAACAGCAGATATCGTTGGATGGAGAGCTGACAGGTGTTTTTATGATCAAAAAATTCTAAAACTATTTGCACTGGAATTTTTTTTAAACTTAAAAAAAAAAAAAAGATGGACAACAGCCAACAGCACACACATTCCTGGAAGAACCACACTCAAAGCAGTAAGAGTCCACTATGTAGTTTGAAGCACCACTAACCCGACGTGCCATATCCTTCTCCTCTTTTCTGGCAAGCAAGAGATGCCTTTGCCATATCCAATTCATGGGAAATGCCAGCCTCAGAGACCACAAAACACCAGACTTGGGGACAACAGAAGAGTCTGTGCTCTCAATAAGATTTCCAACTGGAAGAAAAAGATGCCCCAGAGAACCAGCCAGTCAAGTTAAGCGAATATATAGTACCTGTGAAAACAGCTCTCCACTCCTGACCATTAAATATTCACCACATGGACCATAAAGGCCCAAGTAATTGAAACTGGAATGAGTTTTTACCCGTGGCACTCAATTTTTAATATATAAAATCCAGCTCTAAAACCCCATTTATGGAAATCTGTCACAACTAAATTACAGATCTCACAGTGGTCAGGGAGCATCTGTGCTCTTAGTCTCTTTAACCAGGAAGCAATAAAATTAATTATTTTTATTTCAAACTCATTTAACTTTCTGTCACCAGCAGTAACATTTATACCACGTTCAGGAGTTTTTTCAGGGTTATCAGTGTTTCTGCCGAGGCTTTTCCCATTTCAATTTACCATCAACATAAAGCCCTTTTATCTCCAAAAATATGCATATCATATTCATAACTAAAGCATTTTTTTAAATGGCTCTTCTGACCCACCTCATTAACAGTGTAAAATTCATTGGTCAAATACATATCATTAGCCAGTGAACTACTATCCTTTTTGAAAAGCCATATATACATACATATACAAAGGATTTGATTCAAAGGTGACTTTCTTTTTATTCTCCCAAAAAGGTGCTGCTGCTTTGCTTGGTAACGTGCTTTATAGGTTGCTAGAAAGGAGAATTATTAGACAGCAGCAACATAAATAAAAAACTGGGGAGGAAAGCAACAGATGGCTTACCCCCCATTTCCACCCACTTGTAGCTCATGGTCTTTGCACTCCGTTCCACCGCGCGCTTGGCTCCTGCGAGGAGGAGACAATCTTGCACCGGAAGTGGGAGGAGCTGGAGTTACCCTCTTCTCGCGAGCAAACTCGAGAGTGGATTCTGCGCGACCCACCAGGGTAAACTAAGCTGATACCCGAACGTGCCTGACGTCCTCCTCACCAGCTCTCGCCTCAAAATTTGTTAACTCTGCGATACCTGGGGGAGGTAGGTTGGCGCTGGGAGACCTGGTCTCTGGTCCAAGCTGGAGCATGTGTCCAAGGATGTGATCTTGTTCTGTGGGCCTCGGTTTCCTTATCTGTCAAAGGAGAGGACGGAATCCAGACGCAAACTGGGATTTTTTTTTCTACTAACAAATTGTGGCAAGTCCAAAGCTATGCCTAAGATCTCAAACTTTCAGAGTGGTGGGAATTTGGGGGTCACGTTCCTGGGTCACCTCTGGCTTGGAGCTTCTGCACCAGATCAGCCCTGATGCGGATTTCTGAAAGTGCCTCCTGTAGTTCTGCCACCTGGTCAAGACTGGGAACCACGGCATGGAAGAGTCACCGCAGGCTCTCCTAGCTCCGGCAGCAGGAACTTGACTGATTCTTGATTTATTGAATTCATTGTTCAAAAAGATGTGGGGGAAAAAAATTGGCATAATGACCCAGATTAAAGACAATTCTCTTGAAAGAAGGTGAGAGGACAAGAAAAAGACCTTCCAGGCAGCATCAAACGCAGAAATAAAGGTGGCTGCCTTCATGTCACATAGCAGAGGCTCCCAGAATCGGTCTGCCCAAGTGGTCTGCAGGACGTGACAGAGAAAATAAGCCTGGAAATGCCTTGGCTGCTTCCCTGACCAGTCCCCCAGCTCAGACCATCCCAGTGGTTCTTCCTTTGCCTAGAATGACCCCAGTTCACAAGTAGTATTCAGGGTTTCTCCCAGGCTTCCCTCTCCTGCCCAATATCATGCCCCCAATCCTATACAACTGTTGTTTTCCAGAATTCCCCAGTGTTAAAACTTTGAAAAGTCATGCTGGTCTCTAACTTATCACAAGGTCTGGAAAAGAGGAGCAGTGTACACGGTGATACTGAGTTCACATGAAGATACGATCGTCTTCTGTTCTTTCTTGGGAAAACCCAGCAGAAACTAGGAAGGAAACTGGCCCAAATATCAGCTCACAAGGAAAAATTCCCACAAGGAAATAGCACTCTCAAAGTAGGATGATCTGAGGAGAGCTTATTTACAAAGGTGCTACTTATACAAAGGTGTGGCTAAGACAACCAAACAGGGTAGTGTATAGCAGCTAAGCTGAAGGACCAAGGAGAGGGAGCTGTAACTGGATATATGTGTATTTTATATATTCTAGCATATATAATAATGTACGTACATATAATTTTTATATAAATATGTTATAATTTTATCAATTTTATAAATTTTCATTATGTAATATACAATTGTTTTATAATATAATACATAATACACTATTATCTGTGCTATATATTCCTCCATATTATGTATATATGTGTGGGGCTTCCCAGGTGGCTCAGTGATAAAGAATCCTCCTGCCAGTGCAGGACACACAGGAGACATAGGTTCAATCCCTGGAGAAGGAAATGGCAACCCACTCCAGTATTCTTGTCTGGAAAATTCCATGGACTGAGGAGCCTGGCAGGCTCCATGGGGTGGCAAAGAGTCAGACAAGACTGAGCACGTGCACGCGCACACACACACACACACACACACACAGTATACATATATGTACAGGTACGAACATATTCTTGCTTAAAACAGACTCACCTACTTAGTGCTAACCTGGAAACCATGGTATTATCTGATATTACCCATCAGCAACACCTGAAGCAACAAATTTCATAATTTAGCCATTTCACATGGATCAACCCCACCTAAAGATTCAAACCTCAAATATAACTATTTTGGATATAAGAATGGGTAGCACATTCTTTGTTAATCCTAAGTGATCGGTGTACTGATTTCCTGTTTATTATTTAAATACCAGTGTAAAATAATGCAAAAACTTATAGACTTCCTTGAAAACTGTGAGCAACATGACATCAGTAGTAACATCCTTCGATCAAAGTGAGTGAAGAACACCTTGATATAATCTTAAAAGTAGAACGACAGTAACTGCCTGCCTACACATTGTTAGAGCTGGGAGTTTGTCCAGATTAGCCATATATAAAGCCATCTGTGTATCACCCCTGTTGTTGTTTAGTTGCCAAGTTGTGCCCGATTCTTTTGCATATCACCCTTACTTGCTATCTAAATAAAGACTTGAGTTTTCATGATGATGCTGTTGAATCCATGGCTTTAAAAACACTAATCAAAATATATCACTCTTCCTTGCCATTCTCTATTTACATTTAAACTACCTATAAAAGAGATGAAAATCCCATTTCCAGACCTAAACTCTCTTGACCTTCAGATCCGAATATTTAACTGCCTGCTAGAACTCTCCCCTTTCCTTTTCATTTTCCTTTCCACACAGGCTCCTTATGTCTCTTCCACTCAACTGTAAGTTCCCCAAGGACAAGGAACTTCCCCCCACCATCATCACCCCAGCACCCTCCTGGGTGCAGCACATAAAACAGAAGTCTAACAAACGTTTGCTCGATTAAACTTGATTCCTAAACTTTCCTTCTCCAAAGGAGAAAATGACCACAATATTGTATATGAAATATAACACAAGCTGCCTACTAGAAATCTCAAAATGGACACAGCTCTGCAAAAGAGAGGGTGGAGAAAAGAATGCTGAAGTCAGTGCTTTCTTGGAAACAATAACAGGCTATTTCACCCCGAAAGGGAAACCTAAGCATCTTTAAAAAGTGCAACCATTAAAAGAAAGAAAAAGCAAATCAGAGACAGGGAGAATATACTTGCAAAACACATATCTGATAAAGGACTGGTATCCAAAATATACAAAGAACTTGTAAAGTTTAACAGTAACAAAACAAAAGTAAACAAAAAATGGACAAAAGATCTAGATATCTCACCAGAGAAACTACACAGATGGTAAATAAGCATATAAAAAGATGTTCCATGTTGTATGTCATTGGGGAAGTGCAAATTAAAACAACAATGCAATACAGCTACACAGCAATCAGAAAGACCCAAATCCAACATAATGACAACACCAAATGCTGACAAGGGTGTGGAGCAACAGGAACTCTCTCATCCATTACTGGTGAGAATCAAAATGATACAGTTTGGAAGACAGTTGGGCAGTTCCTTCCTCTTACCACACAATCCAACAATCTTGCTCCTTGGTATTTATCCAAACAAGTTGAAAACACATCCACACAAAAACCTGCACTCAAATGTTTGTAGCAGCCTAATTCATAATTGCCAATAACTGGTGCAACAAAGATGTCCTTCAATAAGTTAACAGATAAGCTGTGATACACTGAATAATACCAGCAATAAAAAGAAATGAACTGTCAAGCCACGAAAAGACATGGAAGGACCTTAAAATGTATATTACTAAGTCAAAAAGACAGATTGGAAAGGCTACATGTTATATGATTCCAACTTTTAATTACATTCTGTTAAAAGCAAAACTATAGAGACAGTGGTTAGCAGGGGTTTAAGAGAAAGAAAGAGTGATGAATAGATGGAGCACAGGGGATTTTTAAGGCAGTGAAACTATGCTGTATGATGCTGTAATAGTAGATATGTGTCATTTTACATTCATCAAAACCATCAGAACTATAAAACAAGAGTGAGTCCTGATGTAAAATTCGGACTTAAGCTAATAATAATATATCAATACTGGTTCACCAATTGTTATAATGTACCACATTAACACAAGAGGTTAATAACAGGGAAACTGGGGCATAGGTAGGCAATGGGGGGAGCATAATATGGGAGCTCTGACTTTCAGCTCTAATTTTTCTATAACCCAAAACTTCTCTAAAAAATAAAGTTTTTTCATTAATTTTTTAAAAGGAGTAGGACCAGAGAAGCTGTGTTTTCAAAGGCCCTCATCCCAACTCTTCCCACTAAACTCTTCCCAACGCACCTATACACACTCATGACCACATCACAGAGTTGGAGAAAAGTATTGGAGAAGGACTTGGAGAAGGCCAAGTGGAAGGGACTTACTTTAAGGTGTTCTTCTCTAACTTCAATAACTAAACCTTCCTGGAAGGGGTCTCCCCAGAGCCAGGTGGGACTGAATGCCTCGAGTGAGCAGGATGGAGAATGAAATAGTTACTGATGTTGTGGCTAGAAGTACCAGGGTAGGATACTTGGAAGACCTGTATCTATTCTAAGACAAGAACAACAAATTCAAGCCCTTTATTTCTCAGCATTTTTTTCTCTTTGACTTTTCTAATACATATGTGTGCATACATGTGTGTTTAGTCGCTTCAGTTGTGTCTGACTCTTTGCGACCCCATGGACTGTAGCCTGCCAGGTTCCTCTGTCCATGGGATTCTCCAGGCAAGAGTACTGGAGTAGGTTGCCATTTCCTCCTTCAGGGGATCTTCCTGACCCAGGGATTGAACCTGCATCTCTCACATCTCCTGCATTGACAGGCAGGTTCTTTACTACCAGTGCCACCTAGGTAGCCCTCTAATACATATAAGCCTTCCTTTTACTACTTACAATGTGACTATTCCTTTTCCTGTTACCTAGAGGAAGAACTTTCTGGACTCCTCAAAACAGCAGCATACTGGTTAGGGATGTGGGCCCTGAAGACAAAGAAACTTGAGTATGGGGACTTCCCTGGTGGTCCAGTGGCTAAGACTCCATGCTACCAAGGCAGGGGGCCTAGGTTAGATCCCTGGTCGGGGAACTAGATCCCACATGCCACAATTAAAGATCCTGCATGCTGGAACTAAGGGCCAGAGCAGTCAAATAAATAAATAAATAAACTTGAGTCTGGAACTAGAGTTCAGTAACTCTGCCATTTCCTAGTTGTGTGACCATGTAGAATTTACTTAACTACCTTGCCTATAAGATGGGTTCATCATGGTGCCTCCATCAGAGGAGGGAAATGAGATAATACATGTAAAGAACTGAGTCCAATAACAGCTTAGAAGCAACAGCATAATAAGTAGAAGCTATTATATTTATTATTCCAAATCCTATACTTGTTTCCCAGTGCCATGAAGCCTCTCTGCAGCTGACAGATGGTAATGATTAATGCTGGAAAACAATCAAAGATATTATGGTCTCTGATGCTGTCACTTCTATCTCACAGCAAATGAATCTCATACTAGGCTAACCCTTCAGTCCATCACTTCTAAGTTACCCCAACTACACTTCTCAAATTCTATGCTTCTATATATTCCATATTCAAACCTCCATCTGGCAAAATTATATCAAATCTGTCTTCCCACTTATACCTAGTAGTTGTTATTCAGTCATTAAGTCATGTCCAACTCTTTGTGACCCCATGGACTGCAGCACGCCAGCCTTCCCTGTCATTCAGTATCTCCTGGAGTTTGCTCAAACTCATGTCCATTGAGTCAGTGATACTATCCAACCATCTCATCCTCTGCCACCCTCTTTTCCTTGTGCCATCCATCTTTCCCAGCATCAGGATATTTTCCAATGAGTCAGTTCTTCACATCAGGTGGCCAAAGTACTGGAGCTTCAGCTTCAGCATCAGTCCTTCCAACGTATATTCAGGGTTGGTTTCCTTTAGGATTGACTGGCTTGATCTCCTTGCTGTCCAAGGGACTCTCAAGGGTCTTCTCTAGCACTACAATTCAAAAGCATGAATTCTCTGGCGCTCAGCCTTCTTAATGGTCCACCTTTCACATCTGTACATGACTACAAGTCATAGCTTTGACTATATGGACTTTCATCAGCAAAATGATGTCTTTGCTTTTTCATAGGATATCTAGGTTTGTCATAACTTTTCCTCAAGGAGCAAGCATCTTTTAATTTCCCTTATACCTTGTAGTAGCCACCTCAATCTATTTGAAGAAAATCAGTAAATTTATATAATGTATAAAGTGCATCAGTAAAAGACAACTACAATAACCCTCTCAAATGTTATGAGAAGTGTTTACCCTGAGCAAAATGACAGAGGTAATTTTGTTTGCAAAGGTAAGTTTGTTCTCAACTTGTCCCTTTTTCGGGGGCTCTCTCTCCCTCACCAGAGCCCTATCTAGGCTAGATGCCTTGGTGAGGTGGTAGCTGATAAATGTTTAAAATGCTGGACTTTCTGGAGATATCTGCCCATAAATAGGGCATTCTTAAGAACCAGAGGAGCCCTTGGATTTTAAGGGAATGATTAAGGATATAAGGGTTTTAAGGAATCTAGCTCTTTAGCTCCTGCTTGGGAAAAATCTGAGACAAGAAAACTTTTCTGATATTTTCTGCATCCTGCCAACATGATTGTCTGTCTAAGGTCAACCTGTAAAATTTCACCAAAATGTCTTAAAAGCCCAAGCCACCATAGCTAGGTTCACAAAAATTTCATTCTAGAACCATAGCACTGAAAATCTTTCCAAGATATCATCAAATTAGTTCTATTTTGACGAAGATTTCTCCTAAGCTCTCTGGCCGCACGGCTGGTGAGCTGACTCCAGAAGGGCCATAGATATTTGATTAAGCCAACAGGTGTTGCAGATTTATCTGGGGACCACAAAAGCAATTAGAATAGCGGGGGAAGTCTGATTAACTTCATTATTGCTGGTGCTCAGCCAAGAAGAGAGTTGCCATACACAATATTAATGAAAAGCCGTTCCAGAACAGGAAAATGCAAATAATGTTTCAGCTGCTGATTTTCTGTCACCAACCCAGCAAAGCTGAGTGAAATAGCAAATCTTTCTCTGCCAGTCACTTCAGCGTGGCACAGTTGCCAGGCTAACCAAATGGAACTTAAAGCCATGTTTCACTGTCGCCTGTCTTACTCATTAACAATAGCAGGAGCACAATATTTCAAAATAATTGCAGACGTGAAAGGTAGTAATTAGCAGTACAAATTAGCTATTAAGTGATTCCAAAATTTCAAAGTGAGAAGATGACCTTTTCACTTCTTACCTGGCAGTGATAAATTGGGTTCTGATTTAAGAAGAAAAATAAAGCCCTCTAACACATTATGGATTTTCTTCACCTTCCAATGGGAACTGAGCCAAGTTAATTAAAAATATGGTAGAAAGCAGGAATTTCAGGATATCCCCAGGTGGCTTTCTCACCTGCCTACCTGGAAGGGTCACCTTCATCTTCAGCCCATCCTCAGCACCTTCCCTCATAGTTATGAGAAGGAAAAATGGGAATTCCTACTGCATAATATTTTATTTAATTAGTGGATGGCCCGGTAAACCTGTTTCTTTCTTGTGACAACTTTTCCCACTCTAATTAAAAATTATTGGCTGAAGATACACATGCTGAGTGTTCATTAATTCCTCTAACAAATAATTTCACTTTACAATAAACATGGCATTGTAGTCCCAGTCTTGGATATTTTCCATCTAAAAATAGTGCCAAGTTATCCTTTCCATTTTACCTGCTGAGCAAAACTACCCAGATGCCACCATGAAGAGCTAACCAGACCACTCACCTCTATTAACCTGCAGTCATGCTAAGCACCTTCCATTGCTGCTTCTCTTGGAAAAGGTACCCTTGGCTCAAGAACTGTATATTTCTTTTATATGCTAAAGTCTCTTTTGTCACCGCGGTCTTGACGCAATTGCAATCTGAGCTACTCCTTTACAAGTCAACGTATGAAAACCTTTTTTCTGCACTTTATGGTGAGGCTGAAGATTTTGACATGAGAAAGCACATTGCCACGGGGGGTTGGCACGGAGACGAAGGTGATGATCTCTTTAACACAAAGAAGCAGATGAACACAGTGATCCACGCTATACCCACGGGGCTTCCACCTGAGGGCGCAACTCAGAACCACCAAACTGCAGAGGCCAAAAGGACCTCAGGTGTAATTAAGTTTAAACCACCTTACTTATAAATGACGGGACAAAGACTATTAATGCATATATGTGGAATTTAGAAAAATGGTACAGATGAATCTATGTGCAGGGCAGGAATAGAGGGACAGACACAGAGGACAGACATATGGACATGGCAGTGGGGAAGGAGAGGGCAGGACAAACTGGGAGAGTAGGACAGACATATATACACTGCTGCTGCTGCTAAGTCGCTTCAGTTGTGGCCGACTCTGTGCGACCCCATAGATGGCAGCCCACCAGGCTCCGCTGTCCCTGGGATTCTCCAGGCAAGAATACTGGAGTGGGTTGCCATTTCCTTCTCCAGTGCATGAAAGTGAAAAGTGAAAGTGAAGTCGCTCAGTCGTGTCCGACTCTTCAAGACCCCATGGGCTGCAGCCTACCAGGCTCCTCCGTCCATGGGATTTTCCAGGCAAGAGTACTGGAGTGGGGTGCCATTGCCTTCTCCGATATATACACTACCATGTATACAACCGATAGCTAGCTAGAAACAGCCATACAGCACTGGGAGCTCAGCTCAGTGCTCTGTGATGACCTAGAGGCGGAGGATAGGGTGGAGAAGGGAGGTCCAAGAGGGAGGGGATTTTGTATACATATAACTGACTCATTTCCTTGTATAGCAGAAACTAACACAACATTGTAAAGTAATTATACTTCAACCGGAAAAAAAAAAAAAGACTCATAGTAAACAGGTTTTGCCCATCAGCACACAGATACCTGGGGGCAGAGCCAGCCTAGATCCCAGGGCATCACCTGGTTCTGGGTCCAGTGCTTTTTGTGCCTACCTGCTGCTCTTTCAGGAGAAGGAAATAGCAACCCACTCCAGTGTTCTTGCCTGGAAAATCCCAGGGATGGGGGAGCCTGGTGGGCTGCCGTCTATGGGGTCGCACAGAGTCAGACACGACTGAAGCGACTTAGCAGCAGCAGCAGCTGCTGCTCTTTCAAAGGTTTCTCCCTCTCCAAGCTGGAGTTACATACAGTGCAACACTCATTGCAGATATCATATCTGCAAATTCTCCTACTTGCTAGAATGCATTTGGAACCCCAAAACCAATACCCACAGCACTTTCATTCATGGACATGCATGCAGAACAGAAAAATGTTTGAGCCACCTGGCATGCCAAGCCATCTCAGCCAAGGTCTAGCAAAGATACTCTCTGCCTCCCTGTTGCAGTTCTTACACTAAACAAATGTCCTTCATGTGGCCTATTTCATTCCACTTCTTTATATTTTGTGTTTTTGCTTGGTGATTTCACTGTTTAAAATGATACAGTGCTAAAGCACTGTCTAGCATTTCTAAGTGTAAGAAAGTTGTGAGGAGACACAGAGAAAACACAAGTGTTAGATACACTTCCTTCTGGGCATGAGTTATAATGCTGTTCGCTGAATTCAGTATTACTTAATCCACAGTCTATATTAAATAAGATGCTGTTAAACAGAAACACACATAAAACAAGGTTATGTATTAACTGGCTGACAAAGTTCTTGTGACCAGAGGTTTGCAGGAAGCTAACCCTATACTTCTTCTAGCAGCAATGGCTCAGAATTTGCTCATTCAGTGTTCACGGCAACTTTACAGACCATGACTACCATGAATAGAGCTTCCCAGGTGGCGCTAGTGGTAAAGAACCCTCCCGCCAATGTAGGAGACATAAGAGATACGGGTTCCATCCCTGGGTCAGGAAGATCCCCTGGAGGAAAGCATGGCAACCCACTCCAGTATTCTTGCCTGGACCAAATAGCCTGGACAGAAGAGCCCTTGGACAAAAGAGCCTGGCAAGGCTACGGTCCATAGGGTCGCAAAAAGTCAGACACGACTGAAGCAATTTAGCACGCATGCACGCAGCATGAATAGTAAGAATCACCCATACATTTGAAGAGGCCACCAGATGATGAGGGCTTACCTGATAGCTCAGTTGGTAAAGAACCTGCCTGCAGTGCAAGAGACCCCGGTTCAATTCCTGGGTCAGGAAGATCCGCTGGAGAAGGGATAGGCTACCTACTCCTGTATTCTTGGGCTTCCTTGGTGGTTCAGCTGGCAAAGAATCTGCTTGCAATGTGGGAAACCTGGGTTCGATCCCTGGCTTGGGAAGATCCCCTGGAGAAGGGAAAGGCTACCCACTCCAGTATTCTGGCCTGTAGAATTCCATTGACCATCTAGTCCATTGGGTCACAAAGAGTCAGACACAACTGAGCAACTTTCACTTTCAGATGATGGCTCAAAAAATGTTAAAACAATACAGGAAAGGTAGGACGATCCCAAGGTCATGGACAGGTGCATCTGGGAGATGAGGCAGACTCCCTGTGGGTGCTCACTCTTGTCAATGGTTCTTGGTTTATAAGTATTTATGGGGCAGAACCAGGTCCCTCAGTTGGGCATCGTGTGCTAGCATCATGTACCTATTACTGAGCATGTGAGGTGCCTCTATTAGGAAATGAATGATCAATGATGATTTCTGAGAGCAGAATAGCAAGCTTAGAAATTCAAGAGAGCAGAATCGCAGCCATGTGTACATTAGCCTCTCTGCCTCAGACACTCTCTCCCACAAATGCTACTGGTATTCACTCCGGGCTTTCTTTTGGCTGAGTCTCCCATGACCCTGACAGTGGCACTACTCTTTGATTCTTGCAAGAAACGCAGATTGAGAAGCTGTCTCCTGAGAAGTCACAGTAAAAAGCATGATTTTAAAGAGATACACTGATGCTCAGCATTTAAGTACACGTTTCAAAAAATTGTTAGCATACACACACACAATATTTGGGAGAACATACACCAACCATCAGCAGTGGTTTTTTTATGGAGGAGAGAATTACTAGGGACTTTCACTTTGTCCATTATTTATTTCTGCAATGTTTCAGTTCTTTGTGAAAAGCATCTATTACCTTTTGCAATGGACTGAATTATTTCCCCCCTTAAAAAATGTTGAACCTCTAACCTCCAGTGTGACTGTATCGGGAGATAGGGCTAAGAGGAGGGATAAAGGTTAATGGGTGTGATAAGGGTGAAGCCCTAGTCTAGCAGGGCTGATGTCCTTATAAAAAGATGAACAGACACCAGAACTCACTCTTTTTTTGCCATGTGAGGACACAGCAAGAAGCTGTCTGCAACAGGGAACTACATTCAATATCCTGTTATAACTCATAATAGAAAAGAATATGAAAAAGAATATATGTATAATGTATAACTGAACCACTTTGCTGTACACCAGAAATTAACACAATATTGCAAAAATCAACTACATTTCAATAAAATTTTGTTTGAAAGATACAAAAAAAACAAGCTCTCTGCAAGCTAGAAAGCGAGTTCTTACCAAGTCAGCTGGCACCTTGGTCTTAGACTTCCTGGCTTCCAGAACTGCAAGACAATAAATGTGCTTTGTTTAAGCCACCCAGTCAGTGGTATTTTGTTATGACAGCTGGAGCTGACTAATACATCTTTGTAAGCAGGGGGAGAAAAGATACATTTAATAAATAAATACACACACATTTCCAGAGCTCAGACAAATACACTCATTGCTGACCCAGCTGAAGTTTTTGTTTTGTATTCAGCAAATGTGTGATCCCAATGAACTATTTGAAATATATCATTAAACATTGAAAGGTAGCATCCATACAGAAGTGAACAGCTTGATCATTTCTGTTTTGCTTGACAATGTTCTTCCCTAGGGCATATTTTGTGAAAATTGAACTCAAACATGTAATCAAGTCAATTCCAAACAACTCACATGGTTTTCCGTGTATTCTACACTCTTGAAGACATCCCACAGGCAGAATTTCAGTTCTAGAATAGTCCACTCCAGTGGCCACTCTGGAAATCTCTGCAAAGATCATCAGCTGCCCTCCTCTTCCAACCAGGTGACATCTAAGTAAGGCCTGGGAACTTTGGAACCAGGCAACAAACGAATACTTTTCAAAAGAAACCAATGCACCACACCCATTAAAATGACTACTATCAACAACCGGAAAATAACAAGTGTTAGCAAGGAGGTGGGGAAATTGTAACATTTGTGCTCTGTTGCTGCTGCTGCTAAGTCACTTCAGTCGTGTCAGACTCTGTGTGACTCCATAGACCGCAGCCCACCAGGCTCTGCCATCCCTGGGATTCTCCAGGCAAGAATACTGGAGTGGATTGCCATTTCCTTCTCCAGTGCATGAAAGGGAAAAGTAAAAGTGAAGTCGCTCAGTCGTGTCTGACTCTTAGCGACCCCATGGACTGTAGCCTACCAGGCTCCTCCGTCCACGGGATTTTCCAGGCAAGAGTACTGGAGTGGGGTGCCATTGCCTGTTGATGGGAATGTAAAACGGTGCAGTCACTATGGAGAGCAGTTTGGCCGTGAAACCACATACAAGCCTCTGTGTCCTTATCTTTTGAAGTAAAATGCTGACTTGGGAAGTATAAAGATGTGGAAACAAAGATTAGCCATTGGGCTAAGGAACTGGTAACAATTTAGACTATAATTCTACCATATAACAGAATCACCAAACTCCAGTTTCCTGAAAGATAGATAGATAGAGGCCTGACACACATTCCTAAGTTGTTTTTACAGGAAGCAGACCCCTCTCCAGATGAAAACTGCTGACCACAAGAACATAGACCCTAAACTAGTTGAAACCAGAAGGCTGATGATGCTTGAAACTTCACCTTGATGCCAACCAATCCAAGAACTGTCCATGACCTGATCACGTCCTGCTCCTTGGACACTGTAAAACCCCTCACTACCCCTTCCAGGGTGCGTCACATGGTCTTCAGGGCATTAGCCCACTATGGCTCCCTTTGCCTGGTAAAGCAATAAAAGCTACTCTTTTCTACTTCATCTAAAACTCTGCTTCTATTTGGCACTGGTGAACAGAGGCCAAGTTTCAGCAACAGCAGTTACTTAAAAAATTAAAAATAGTGACAATGTGAAGTTCAGTGAGCGGGATACGTCAGGGTCGCTGCGGGTGGGACTCTCTGCCCACTCGTTCCTGCTGGTGATCATCTGTCTGTACAGGGCCACAGACCACAGACCAGGGAATGGGGACCAGGAACCAGACCTAGCAACATTTTTCTCCAACATCCCTGGGCAAGGTATGCCTGCTGGGAAGAGGACAGATTGCTCCCTCCCAGTGCTGGGCCAGTTCCTAGCATCAGTGGCTTCCAAGGTTCACCATAGGCCACCCTCAGGTGGCTCAAACAAGTCGAGAAATTTTCACCATCATCTTGGGTCAATATCCCAACATTTATACATGCATGAAGAAAGTTTTGTTTTTGGGTTTTTTTTTTAACCCCTTGCTGTCGCTGCAATGAAGGAACATCCACAAATGAGATGAATAAACACAGAGTAATATTTAAAATTTTAAAAATTAAAAATACAACTACCATATGATCCAACAATCCCACTTCTGGGTATATGTATTCTAAAGAATTGAAAGCCAGGTCTCACAGAGGTATTTGTACATCCAAATTTATAGCAGCATCATTCACAATAGTCAAAAGGTAGAAGCCACCCAAATGTCTCTCAACAGGTGGATAGATAAACAGAATATGGTCAATACATTCAGTGGAGTATTATCCAGCCTTTAAAAGGAAGAGAATCTGACACATGCTGCAACATGGATGAACCCTGAAGACTGGCTGGGAGTGGAGGTAATAACTATCAGGGCCACGCAAGGGCTTCTGGGGAAATGATATTGCTTTGATTCTTGACTTGGGTGCTGGTTACAGAAGTGTGTTTACTTCGAGACAATATTTTAAGCTTCGGAGATTGAGGATATGTAAATATGTGTATTATACTTCAATTAAAAGCTTTTTCAGAAATTCCCAATGTGAATGCAAAACTTCAAGCTACAGCCACAGTGGATCGATGGACCAGAAGCCAGGAGGGACTGAGAGACAAAGCGGAATTTAGGCTTGGGAGATTCAGTCACTTCCAGATTTCCAAACAATTGGTACAGGTGCTTCTGAGCCGTAGAGCTGGACCCCACGTGCTCAGCCAGATGTTCTCAACCCTGGTGCGTGTCGGAATGCCCTGGGGAGCTTTAACAGTCCCCAGTGCCTGGGCCCTGCCCCTAAGGATTGTTGTGGTGTAACTGGCCTGGGCGGCAGCCTTGGCATCAGATTTTCAAAGGCTCCTGAGTGTTCTGTGAGCATCCAAAGCTGAGTACCACAGCTCCAGGGACCAGGTTAAATCCTTTACATCAGTATCTCTAACCCCTTCACTCTTCTACAAGATGATAAAATAAAGCTCTGAGAAACTGTCTTTTTCCAAGACCACACAGCAAATAAAGAGCCAAGGTGGATTAAAAAGCTCAGGTCTGTCGGTCTACAAAGACTGCTACCTCCATAATATTACCTACAGTTGTTCAAAATCACGAGTTTTCTTATAAATAATTTGCATACTTGTCATGTGTTTTTTATCTGGCTCTTATCCTTGCCAGCTTCTTCATACTGTGAAAGAAAGTGAAAGCGACAGTCGCTTAGTCGTGTCCGACTCTTTGCAACCCTGTGGACTTTAGCCTCCCCTGTTCCTCTGTCCGTGGGATTTCCCAGGCAAGAACACTGGAGTGGGTAGCCACTCCCTTCTCCAGGGGATCTTCCCAACCCAGGGATCGAACCCAGGTCTCCTGCATTGCAGGCAGATTCTTTACCATCTGAGCCATCAGAGAAGCCCTCTTCATATACATCCCTGCTTAAACTGGTGTCTTCTAAGAAAGGTCTTTCCTCTTCTCTTAGTCCTCCACCCACACACACTTAACCACCCCCAGCTATCATTTCTATCACAGTTGAAAATGGCCCAGCAATTCGTTTCTTTCCTTGTTTGGTTTCCTTCCCTACTAAGTGGTAACCTCCAGGGGAGTGGGAATGCATCTGTTTTCCTCCCTAATGAATTCCCAACACTTAGCACAGTGCCTGACATTTCATAAGGACTAAATAACTCACCGCTGAATAATAAGTAAATGAACCACTCAATACCGAAGTATGCCACTCAAAGCCTGTGGAAATGGGGCATCCCCCCTCTCGTAGGCCCCCAGAGGCCACTGAAGTGAATGCACCCCTCCACGTGAACACTAGGGAGGACCCAGGGTCATCCACAGAGAATACAGAGGAGAAAAGAGAAAAACAAGAGGCAGAGATGAAAACCTCGAGGTGGAGACAGCATCTCACCACGGGCAGCAAATCACACACGCCGCTCCCATCTGTCTCCAGATCATCTTGTTTATTCCCCACATCCCTCAGTTTATCCTGGGGCTGGAGAAGAGACAGATGTTGCTGAAGCTCAACCCCAGCTCCTCGGCGGCCCCCCTGGGTTCACCTGCAGCTGCGGGAGACATCACAGGAAGCTCTCTTATAACCTGGCCCCCTGGGCGCTGGCTCCATTGTAAGCAGGCACAACCCAGAAGGATGAGGGGCTTAACCTCGCCACTGCCCCTCCCCTGGACAACCGAGGGGAGGGGAATCCAAGGACAAACACCCCAGGCCCTTGTCCTCTGCCAGCCCGATCTTTCAGAGGTCCTGCAGAGGGTCCCCGTGGGATTTAGACCCTGGCACTCATCTAGGTACCCGCTCATTCCCACATTTAATGAGCTCATCTCCTTCCCTGCCTCAACTTCCTACTTCCTCCCTTGTGCTTCCTGATATTAACTCCCGAATAAACCACCTGCACTCAATGCTTGTGTCAGGACCTGCTTTAGGGGCCCCACGTTAGGGCAGGTTGTTATTTCTACGGGACAGGTTAATAAGTGAAGGAGGGAAGAAGCAGAGTCTTGCTTAGAGTGAGTTGTTTTCTTTGCATTGTCCACAGAAACTTAGGGATTCCTGCACTGCTTAGGGATGACCCCTCATGGAACTCAGAATTCTGGAGGCAACAGCAGGGCAGCCTTCACCGCAGAGCAGAGCGGGGAGTTCCTGACCTTCGATCCAGGTGCAGACAGGCCCCAGGGGCTGCAGAGATGCTGGGGAGGGCACGCCCCAACATCCACGGCGTCTATGGTCTCAGGGACTTAATCTCTGCCTGGGAGGCAGTGGCACAAACTGTCCCTATTCCCATGTCAAAAACTGACTGCAGACAAGCAGCCGGACCATGAGGAGTCCCCCTTCGGACCACGTCTGTGGCAGACACAGAGAACCCAACCGGGTCTGCAATGCCTTCCCCTTCACTCTGAGAAGCTGGATCTGAGTGTCAACGCACAAGACACCTCGTGGGAATTCGTTGTCCTTCTAAGCACATCCAGGTTAACTGGGTAAGAAAACCATGCTCTGAAGTTCTTAGGGATCCTAGTTTAGTCCAAAGTAGAAATTCCCTCCCCACTTCAGGGCAGAAACTGGTGTCCCCTGAGCTGTGTTTGTCCCATGAATGTGTTCATTTTGGGGCTGGATGAGGATGATAAAATGAGATTTCGCATGAAACCAGGAATTTCTAGTTTTTCTTCAAAAAGATCAAAGGATCTGGCCAGGCTGGGCCCACACTCTCACCTGGCAAGTATTGTCCAGAACCAAACAGCGGCTGCCTTTTCTAAACAAGCCAAGTACGGGGGTGGGGGGCAGGGGGCAGGGGAGAAGCAGGGAGGATTAACTGGGAGACTGGGATTGACATATATAGACTATTGATACCATGTATAAAATGGATGACTAATGAGAACCGACCGTATAGCTCAGGGACCTCTACTCAGTGCTCTTTCGGGACCTAAATGGGAAGGAAATCCAAAAAAGAAGGGCTATATATATACATCGGAGAAGGCAATGGCACCCCACTGCAGTACTCTTGCCTGGAAAATCCCATGGACGGAGTAGTCTGGTGAGCTGCAATATAGCTGGTTCACTTTGCTTTACAGTAGAAACTAACTCTTCAATGTAAAACAACTATGCACGTGTGCATGCCAAGTCACTTCGGTCGTGTCTGACTCTTTGTAACCCCATGAGGCTCCTCTGCCCATGGGATTCTCCAGGCAAGCATACTAGAGTGGGTTGCCATTTCCTGTTCCAAGGGATCTTCCCAACCCAGGGATTGAACCCCGAATCTCCTGCACTAGCAGGGGGATTCTTTATCACTGAGCCACCAGGGAAGTCCTAAATACCTACTTTAGCCATGCTCTAAATAATAACATGCATGAAATCATGGTTTTGGAGTGCCAGCTTAATTTTCCTGTTAAACACTGAAATAAACATAAACCTTTTAAAATCTTTAAATGTCACTTATACCATCTCAAATTGTTTTCCCTAACATATTTGTTAGGGTAATGCCAACAATTATAATAAAGAACTAAAAACATATAATGGTTCCAACACAATCGATGTTTATTTCTTGCTCTCATGGCAGTCTTGGGCAGGTAAACTGGACAGCAGGCCCGTCTTTCTCCACACAGCCCAGCTGTGCCCTCTTTCACACAAGGCTGCTGAGGTCACCCTATGGGTCATGTCCACTTCAGCCAGCCTACGGGAGAAAAGAACATAGGAGGGCATGCACGGTTGCCATGGCCAAGTCAGAAGGGGGTGCCCTTCATGTCCACTCAATTTCCTTGGCTAGATTCCAGCCCTGTGTTACACCTTCCAGAGAGGCTGGGAGAGGGGATACAGCTAAGTTACAGGAGAAAAAGAGAAAACTCTAAGCTGTGTTATGGCCCATTACATATAAATCCATTCCTTACTAGTGTCTGGGCATTCTGATGGCAAGGAGAAGAGATTTTACATCCCTGTACTCTCTCACGATCCCTGACAGTGTGGCTAAATAGGTATTCATTCCACAGCCAACAGAACAATCTTTTCAGGACACCAACATTCCAGTAAACAGTAGACAAGATGTTGTTCCAAACAGTCTTTTTTAGTTACAAGAGCCACTTTAGTGGGAAACGGAAGGAACCATTAACATGAGAAAGCTCCAAGTAAGACCAGATTCTATCTCATGGGGAAACTTAGTCTTTCTTAAGCCAAAGCAGAATTAAGAAACATTGTCACCGATGCTCTCCAGAAACACAGAGGGTATGATGCTAGAGATCTTCTGGGCATCGGGGAAAAAAAGATCAAGAAAGCCTCTAGAAGAATAGAAAAATGCTTACACTTGGCAACAGAAAAGAACAGAGATGAATGGATTTAGAATATAAAAGGCATCTTCTAAAATCAACAAATTCCTTTTTTGCACAATTAAAACTCAGAGGGGAAATGGCAGAGAAAGAAGGGAAGAGCAATTTTCTTGTAAATCACAAACTCTAGGAGGTGATGATGTATCACACTATCACATTTCAAGTGGTGTCCTGGGAAGAAGTCAGTAAAAATAATTTATAAAAAAGAAATTGAGGAGAGATAAAAGGAAATGAACACCCCAAAGCAAACACTGTCAGCAGCGCTTTAAAGAGTCAATAATTATTGACAGTTCAGCACTTGCACGATGATAAATAGCTGGTGATACAGGCTTTATATAGCTGTGCTGGTGGCTCAGGTGGTAAAGAATCTGCCTGCAGTGCAGGAGACCCGGGTTTGATCTCTGGGTTGAGGACATACCCTGGAGAAGGGAATGGCTACCCGCTTCAGTATTCTTGCCTGGGAAATCCCATGGACAGAGGAGCCTGGCAGACTATAACCCACGGGGTCACAGAGAGTTGGACACAGCTGAGCAACTAACACACAGGCTTTATAAGCATACCAGTATTTATAATATGAAAATATGCTGTCAAATCATTTTCTAATGCAGACATGAGAGAGAAATAAGAGAGAAATAACAATTAGGGTCTGTCCTCTGCACACGGGTGCATGGGAGAGTGTGTCAGTTTTCTATTCCTGCTGTAACAAATCACCACAAATGTGACTCAGAACAACACAAATTTTTCATCTTATAGTCCTGCATATCGGTCAAACACAGGTCTCCCATGACTAAGGCCAAATTGTCAGCAGGGTGCCTCCCCATCTGGGGGCTCCAGAGAGAATCCACAACCGTTGCCTTTTTCCAGTTTCTACAGGTGTCCACATTCCTTGTCTCAGGACCCCACTCCTCTGCAAAGCTGGTGGCAGAGTCCTCCAGCTGCTTTCCCATCTCTGTGATTCCCTTCCTTGAGTCTCTCTCTCACTTTTAAGGTCTCCTGATTACACTAGCTCACCAGGGTAACTCAGGCTTATCTTCCTGTTTCAAAGTCAGCTGATTAGCAACCTAACTCCATTTGCAACCTTAATTCCCTCTGGCCATGTGTTATGGACGGAATGCATCCCCTCAAAATTCATAAGCTGAACACCTAACCCCTCACACTGTGATGGTGTTTGGAGTCAGGGCCTTTGGAAGGTGATTAGGTCATAAGGGTGGAGCCCTCATGAATGGAATTAGTGCCCTGATAAGAAGAGGCTGGGCCTCCCTCATAGCTCAGTCGGTAAAGAATCTTCCTGCAATGCAGGAGACCTGGGTTCGATTCCTGGGTTGGGAAGATCCCCTGGAAAAGGAAATGGCAATCCACTCCAGTATTCTTGCCTGGAAAATCCCATGGACAGAGGAGCCTGGAGGGTTACAGTCCATGGGATCCCAAGAGTTGGACACGACTTGGCGACTAAACCACCACCACCACCAAGAAGCTATAGAGCTCTACGGCCCCTCCCACTATGGAAGGATATCACAAAAAGTCAGTCGTCCGCAACCCTGAAGCGGGCCTTCTCTGTAACACAACCATGCTGACATACCCCAATCTTAAACTGTGAGAAATGCTTGCTGGTTAAGCCACCCAGTGAACAGCATTTTTGTTATTGCAGCCTGAACTCTCCAAGAATCATGGAATTTAACATATTACAGGATATAGGGATTAAGACATGGGCATCTTTGAGGGGAGCCATTATACTGCCAACCACAGGGATTATGTTAAATGAGCCACAAACCTTGCTTTTATGATGCCTATGTGTAAGTAAAGGAAATGTTACCTATTACCCAATAATAACAGCCATGACTGGTTACTGAGCACCATGCTCTGTCCTGAGCAGTGTATCTAGTAACTAGGGGGTTAGAAAACTACAGCTCATTACCTGTTTTTGTAAATAAAGTTTTATTGGAACACAGGCACACCACTTGTTTACATACCATCTCTGGCTGTTTTCTCACTACAACAGTAGTTGTGACAGAATATATATGACCCACAACCCTGAAATATTCACTATGGCCCTTCCCAGGAGAAAAACTTGCCAAACCTATGTATCAGCTCGTTAAATAACCTTTAGAGGTCAGTTGTCTTAATATAATCCCCATTTTACAGATCAAAACCCTGAAGCACAGAGAGAAAAGGAACTTGGCTCAAATCACATAGCTCACAAGAAACAGAGTCAGAATTTAAGCATCCTTTAACCGTTGTTGTTCAGTTTCTAAGTCGTGTCCAGCTTTTTGCAACCCTATGAACTGCAGCAAGCCAGGCTTCCCTGTCTCTCACTATCTCCCGGAGTTTGCTCAAACTCATGTCCATTGAGTCGGTGATGCCATTCAACCATCTCATCCTCTGTTGTCCCCTTCTCCTCCTGCCCTCAATCTTATCCGGCATCAAGGTCTTTTCCAATGAGTTGGCTCTTCGCATCAGGTGGCCAAAGTACTGAAGCCTCAGCTTCAGAATGAGTCCTTCCAATGAATATTCAGGGTTGACTCTCTGAAATAACCACACACTAAAGACCCAAATGCTGTCTCATAAGAATCCTGCATACGTATTATTGGGCTTCCCAGATGGTGCTAGCAGTAAAGAATCTACCTGCCAATGCAGAAGACGTAAGAGATGCAGGTTCTATCCTTGGGATGGGAAGATCCACTGGAGGAGGAAAAGACAACCCATTCCAGTATTTTTGCCTGGAAAATCCCATGGACAGAGGAGCCTAGCAGGCTACAGTCCATGGGGTTGCAAAACAGTCAAACACAACTGAGCAACTTAGCACATAGGGGTTATTGTCCTCAGTTTAGAGATATAGAAACTGAAGCTTACAGTCCTACAGCTGGTCATGGCAGAGGCAAGATTCACACCCAGGTCTGTCTGACTCCAGAGTGTCTGCTCCCCCAACATGCAGTGATACATTGCATCATGCAATGGAAACCACCCTTACAGGGTGGGAAACAGGGGAGGCTGCTGGCCAGTTATGTGTGAGTTGGGTTTTGAAGAATAAATGAGATTTTGAGCTGCAGAGCTGAGGCTGAAGAATGGGGTGTTCCAGGGAAATGGATAGCAAGAAAGAAATCTTGGAGGTAAAAAAAAAAAAAAATCACTCAGTATGTTTGGTGACTGGTGAGGAGGCTGGAGTTGAGAACTTCAACAAGAGAGCAGTGGAGGTTGGACTGAACTGATGGGAGAACCAAAGTATTTAGATCTTAAATACCAAGTGATAGTATGGGATTTTATCTGAGGGCAGAAAAGATTTTCAAGTTGGAGTTTATCTGTCATAGTCTATGAAAAGAGAGCAAAGGTGATGGTAGAAGAAATGGAAGGAGAAGGAAAAAGGCTCTTGGTTAAAGAAGAATCACAGGAGGGTCACAGGAAAGAAAAGGTCAAGGAAGACAATGGCAGGCAGGCATCTCTGAGCTGGATGCTGGGTGAAAAGGGTGATGCCATGGATAGAAAGCAGAGATGAGGGACTTCACTGGGGTTCCAGTGACTAAGACTTTGAGCTCCCAATGCAGTGGATGCGGGTCAATCTCTGGTCAGGGAACTAAGATCCCACATGCCCCAGGACAACTAAGACTGCACCCTGCAACTACTGAATCCACACACCACAACTAGAGAAGAGCCCAAAAGAAGAGCAACAAAAGATTCCACGTGCCACGACAAAGATCCTGTGTGCCTCAAATACGACCCAGCACAGCCAAATCAATCAATCAATCAATCAATATTTTAAAAAATGTTTTAAAATTTTTGTTTCAAGATGAGAAAAAACTGGTTGTAGAGAGTAGCTGACAGTTATTTTGGCTTTAGTTCTGCTGTATGCAGGATTCTAGCACTACGTCCAGGTAGGTATACTAGCAGAAGCTGAAAATTCAGAAATAGAGTTCAAGGGACATCCTTGTGTTAGACAGAGCACTAGATAGAGAGGTCTGTATGTGGAGGTCTTGGCTGGAACTGTGGACCTGGACAATGTTTCTGGTGCAACTGTCATCCTCTGTGAGATCTGAAAAGGTACACGGACTCTGTGGGTCCTCACCAGCATCATCTTTGATCTCAGGAGTGGAGACTCCCAACATATAACTTCTTTTAGGAGAGCCGAGACTCAGCATGTGCACTCAGCCACTCAGTCTTGTCTGACTCTTTGTGACCCCATGGACTGTAGCCCACCAGGCTCCTCTGTTCATGGGATTCTCCAGGCAAGAATACTGGGGTGGGTTGCCATGCCCTCCTCCAGGCAATCTTCCCGATCCAGGGATTGAACCCAGGTCTCCAGCATTTCCTGCACTGGCGGGTCGATTCTTTACCACTGAGCTACCTGGTAAGCCCCCGCTTACTCAGAATCCTCAGTGAGTCCATGAGGACTTGTGAGAGTAAAACCAACGGCTCCTCTTTCAGTGCTCCCTTCTCTGAGTTCCATCCAGGCCCCTGACTACCCCTTCCCCGCCCAGAAGCACAGTTCAGTCCTTGCAACTGGCTGATGCGATTCTGGAATCAAATATATTCTCCACAGAGGATCGAGCTTTCCTGCTTTTACTTTGTGTATACTGTAAATTGTTGTATAAACAGTTGTATATTGTAAAACAACTGCTCTGCTCAGACAGGATGATTAACTGATAGGTCTATGGATGGATCATGAATTTTAAAGTTAGTAACAATGTGTTTAGCATGTTTCACTTGTATCAACATCAGACAGGATGATTAACTGATAGGTCTATGGATGGATCATGAATTTTAAAGTTAGTAACAATGTGTTTAGCATGTTTCACTTGTATCAACATGCATGGAAACTTATCATCTCAGCTTATCCTTGTGAGACTCAGCTTGTAAGGGTGAATATGGGGGTCATTCCAGTTTTACAAGTGAAAATAAACTGAGACCAAGAGTCTCCATGTGGCTCCCCATGGTCACCTTATATTCTTTCCCTTCCTCAGTGCCAGAATTTCCAAGTCTGCTCCAACGGTCAGTGAGAAAGACTAAGCATCTGAGTGCTGATAGGAGAGTCAGGTGCTATCATGAGACTGCTGATGACAACAGATGCTTCCAACTCTGCACTGGTCTTCCAATAAAGCTGTTTTTTAAAGAATAAGACCATAAAATTCTACAAGGAAGATAACAGTCTGGCATTGATGGGCTTGCAAGCTATTCTCTGTTGCCTTGAATTTAGCAAGGATGAAGTTTTACACCAAATGCAAGATTTTGTATTTGTATTCCCTTGGGTTCTTTTAAAAAATGTTCTTCATTTAGATTAGTAATAAGAACATATGTTCTAAATAATCCCCATGTGGACAAAAGATCAGAAACAGCTAACTAACATAACAGCGTGACAGTGACTTCAAAACATGATGACTTAAAGAAAAAGACTTCAAAGGGAAAAAAAAATTTTTCAAAGGAAATTCTGTTATATTCAAGCAGTTAGAAAGATTTATGAATCTAAGTCTCCTGCATTTAACAGATAACTTGTATGCCTTTAATATCAACTAGCTCATCTCTTGGAGAAGGAAATGGCAACCCACTCCAGTATTCTTGCCTAGAGAATCCCGTGGACAGAGAAGCCTAGTGGGCTACAGTCTATGGCGTTGCACAGAGTCGGACACGACTGAAGCAACTTAGCAGCAGCAGAAGCTCATCTCTACCTACCTCATTTTAGACAAAATTAAGTGAAAGGAGGTATAGAGTAAAATTCAAATGAAATAATTTGATGACTAAAGAGTGCAGGATGAGGGAACATGAATTTATCCATTCATAGGTCCAGTGATCACCTGACATAATCCTCTCAATCAGAATAGAACAAATGGATCAGAGTATGATTTCAGCTTTCTAACAAAGTTGCCCAAAGATTAAGGGAGCTTCCTTTGGGCTTCCCTGGTGGTTCAGCAATAAAGAATTTGCCAGCCAGTGCAGGAGGCATGGGTTTGATCCCTGGATCAGGAAGTTCCCCTAGAGAAGGAAATGGCAATCCACTCCAGTTTTCTTGCCTGGAACATCCCATAGACAGAGGAGCCTGGAGGGCTACAGTCCATGGGGTCACAAAGAGTTGGGCACAACTTAGCAACTAAACAACAACAACCTGGGGACTGGAAAATTCTCTCTCACTGCAAGTGTTCAGGCTCATCAAACTTCCTCTAAGGATAATTCAAAACTTAGAGGGACTTTGGAGAGGCTTGAATCACAGACCTTCTCTGACTCTAGGAGAAAGGTCCTAAATGGTGGCTCTCAAAATTATTTTGATCTATGACGACTTGCTAAGGAATTTCTGGCCCTCTGGGAATCTAGGGCTGTACTTTGAGAAAGGATGCAGTCATTCAACCAACATGTATTGAAAACATATTACTATCTTCCAGGTTCAGTTCAGTTCAGTTGCTCAGTCGTGTCCGACTCTTTGTGACCCCATGAATTGCAGCACGCGAGGCCTCCCTGTCCATCACCAACTTCCGGAGTTTACCCACCCCATGTCCATCAAGTCGGTGATGCCATCCAGCAATCTCATCCTCTGTCATCCTCTTCTCCTCCTGCCCCCAATCCTTTCCAGCATCAGGGTCTTTTCCAATGAGTCAACTCTTAGTATGAGGTGGCCAAAGTATTGGAGTTTCAGCTTCAAAATCAGTCCTTTTAATGAACAACCAGGACTGATCTCCTTTAGGATGGACTGGTTGGATCACCTTGCTGTCCAAGGGACTCTCAAGAGTCTTCTCTAACACCACAGTTCAAAAGCATCAATTATTCTGCACTCCGCTTTCTTTATAGTCCAACTATCACATCCATACATGACTACTGGAAAAACCATAGCCTTGACTAGATGGACCTTTGTTGGCAAAGTAATGTCTCTGCTTTTTAATATGCTTTCTAGGTTGGTCATAACTTTCCTTCCAAGGAGTAAGTGTCTTTTAATTTCATGGCTGCAGTCACCATCAGCAGTGATTCTGGAGCCCAAAAAAATAAAGTCTGACACTGTTTCCACTGTTTCCCCATCTATTTCCCAGGAAGTGATGGGACAAGATGCCATGATCTCAGTTTTCTGAATGTTGAGCTTTAAGCCAACTTTTTCACTCTCCTCTTTCACCTTCATCAAGAGGCTCTTTAGTTCTTCTTCACTTTCTGCCATAAGGGTGGTGTCATCCGCATATCTGAGGTTATTGATATTTCTCCCGGCAATCTTGATTCCAGCTTGTGTTTCTTCCAGCCAAGCGTTTCTCATGATATACTCTGCATATAAGTTAAACAAGCAGGGTGACAATATACAGCCTTGACGTACTCCTTTTCCTATTTGGAACCAGTCTGTTGTTCCATGTCCAGTTCTAACTGTTGCTTCCTGACCGGCATATAGGTTTCTCAAGAGACAGGTCAGATGGTCTGGTATTCCCATTTCTTTCAGAATTTTCCACAGTTTATTGTGATCCACACAGTCAAAGGCTTTGGCATAGTCAATAAAGCAGAAATAGATGTTTTTCTGGAACTCCCTTTGCTTTTCCAATGATCCAGCAGATGTCGGCAATTTGATCTCTGGTTCCTCTGCCTTTTCTAAAACCAGCTTGAACATCTGGAAGTTCATGGTTCAGGTATTGCTGAAGCCTGGTTTGGAGAATTTTGAGCATTACTCTGCTAGCGTGTGAGATGAGTGCAATTGTGTGGTAGTTTGAGCATTCTTTGGCATTGCCTTTCTTTGGGATCGGAATGAAAACTGACCTTTTCCAGCCCTGTGGCCACTGCTGAGTTTTCCAAATTTGCTGGCATATCGAGTGCAGCACTTTCATAGCATCATCTTTCAGGAGTTGAAATAGCTCAACTGGAATTCCATCACCTCCACTAGCTTTGTTCGTAGTGATGCTTTCCAAGGCCCACTTGACTTCACATTCCAGAATGTCTGGCTCTAGGTGAGTGATCACACCATCGTGATTATCTGGGTCATGACGATCTTTTTTGTACAGTTCTTCTGTGTATTCTTGCCACCTCTTCTTAATATCTTCTGCTTCTGTTAGGTCCATACCATTTCTGTCCTTTATCGAGCCCATCTTTGCATGAAATGTTCCCTTGGTATCTCTAATTTTCTTGAAGAGGTCTCTAGTCCTTCCCATTCTGTTGTTTTCCTCTATTTCTTTGCATTGATCGCTGAGGAAGGCTTTCTTATCTCTCCTTGCTATTCTTTGGAACTCTGCATTCAGATGGGAATATCTTTCCTTTTATCCTTTGCTTTTTGCTTCTCTTCTCTTCCCAGCTATCTGTAAGGCCTCCTCAGACAGCCATTTTGCTTTTTTGCATTTCTTTTCCATGGGGATTTTCTTGATCTCTGTCTCCTGTACAATGTCACGAACCTCTGTCCATAGTTCATCAGGCACTCTGTCTATCAGGTCTAGTCCCTTAAATCTATTTGTCACTTCCACTGTATACTCATAAGGGATTTGATCTAGGTCATACCTGAATGGTCTAGTGGTTTTCGTACTTTCTTCAATTTAAGTCTGAATTTGGCAATAAGCAGTTCATGATCTGAGCCACAGTCAGCTCCTGGTCTTGTTTTTGCTGACTGTATAGAGCTTCTCCATCTTTGGCTGCAAAGAATATAATCAATCTGATTTCGGTGTTGACCATCTGGTGATGTCCACGTGTAGAGTCTTCTCTTGTGTTGTTGGAATAGGGTGTTTGCTATTACCAGTGCGTTCTCATGGCAAAACTCTATTAGCTTTTGCCCTGCTTCAGTACTCCAAGGCCAAACTTGCCTGTTACACCAGGTGTTTCTTGACTTCCTACTTTTGCATTCCAGTCCCCTATAATGAAAAGGACATCTTTTTGGGGTGTTAGTTCTAGAAGGTCTTGTAGGTCTTCATAGAACCGTTCAACTTCAGCTTCTTTGGCGTTACTGGTTGGGGCATAGACTTGGATTACTGTGATATTGAATGGTTTGCCTTGGAAACGAACAGAGATCATTCTATCTTTTTTGAGATTTCATCCAAGTACTGCATTTTGGACTCTTTTGTTGACCATGATGGCTACTCCATTTCTTCTAAGGGATTCTTGCCCACAGTAGTAGATATAATGGTCATCTGAGTTAAATTCACCCATTCCAGTCCATCTTAGTTCGCTGATTCCTAGAATGTCACCACATTTCAAAAGCATCAATTCTTCAGTGCTCAGCTTTCTTCACAGTCCAACTCTCACATCCATACATGACCACTGGAAAAACCATAGCCTTGACTACATGAACCTTTGTTGGCAAAGTAATGTCTCTGCTTTTAAATATGCTATCTAGGTTGGTCATAACCTTCCTTCCAAGGAGTAAGTATCTTTTAATTTCATGGCTGCAATCACCATCAGCAGTGATTTTGGAGTCCAAAAAAATAAAGTCAGCCACTGTTTCCACTGTTTCCTCATCTATTTCCCATGAAGTGATGGGACCAGATGCCATGATCTTAGTTTTCTGAACGTTGAGCTTTAAGCCAACTTCTTCACTCTCCTTTTTCACTGTCATCAAGAGGCTCTTTAGTTCCTCTTTACTTTCTACCATAAGTGTGGTGTCATCTGCATATCTGAGGTTATTGATATTTCTCCCGGCAATCTTGATTCCAGCTTGTGTTTCTTCCAGCCCAGCGTTTCTCATGATGTACTCTGCATATAAGTTAAATAAGCAGGGTGACAATATACAGCCTTGACGTACTCCTTTTCCTATTTGGAACCAGTCTGTTGTTCCATGTCCAGTTCTAACTGTTGCTTCCTGACCTGCTTACATGTTTCTCAAGAGACAGGTCAGATGGTCTGGTATTCCCATCTCTTTCAGAATTTTCCACAGTTTATTGTGATCCACACAGTCAAAGGCTTTGGCATAGTCAATAAAGCAGAAATAGATGTTTTTCTGGAACTCTCTGGCTTTCTCGATGATCCAGCGGATGTTGGCAATTTGATCTCTGGTTCCTCTGCCTTTTCTAAAACCAGCTTGAACATCTGAAATTTCACAGTTCACGTATTGCTGAAGCCTGGCTTGGAGAATTTTGAGCATTGCTTTACTAGCATGTGAGATGAGTGCAGTTGTGCGGTAGTTTGAGCGTTCTTTGGCATTGTATAGTATACATATAGGCATGTATAGTATATATGTATATATACATATATATACACACATATATATCCATATATAGTATACATGTATATATCCATATATAGTATATATGTATATATCCATATATAGTATATATGGATATAGGCATGTATAGTAGGTCATTAAATTTGCCTCCCTTTCTTCCAGCTGGGATTGTTGGCAGTTCTTTGAGTTGATCTGTTCTTTTCCTCTTTCTGTAGACATTTTGAGCTGAGCTACGTAAAGGTGAAGGGGGTAGACACCCTGGCACTGCTACACAAAACAAGATTGAAAAAATAATTTACTCTGTATGCCTAGCAGCCTGCCCAGCCCAGAGGAACTCCTGCCAGTGGTGATGGCCTTTGTTGTTGTCTCCAGCACTGGCGCTGAAGGACAAATAGAGAAGCAAGATGTCAGATCACCGAGAGCTCTTCTCCCCTCTGAAAACATCTTAAATTTAATCTGATAGTCAAGAACCCATCTCTAAGACCAAAACAGAATTTTCTTCATGGGAACAGGCCATAACGAATTACATTACTGGCCCCCTTACTTTCCATTTCCCTCACTTCTTAGAACTCTCAAGAAATCTTCCAACCCCTTAATTAGGATGCTGGAGACCGGTTTATGCAATCTGATCCTGGCAGAGGGAAGGCCACAGAGACTTTTTCCCATCACAAAACGGGGCTGCATTTGTTTCTTTCATAGAAGTCAGGCAGCCACAGGCCAAATCCCATCAGCACTAGATATAAGACTTCATAACTCAGTTCATACCACTAGGCACTGGGGTTAATTGATCTAGGAAAACAGCTCCTGACAGCCCCTGGGTTTTTCCTGTGTGGGTCTTGAGCAGGTAGGAACCATCAGGCCCTTGTTGAGACCTCCAGTATTACCTGTCGATGCTGAATTAAATCACAGAGGAACAGCTTCAGCAGCATCGTCTTTAAATAAAAGCATCAAGTTAATAACAAACAACAGAAGGAAGAAATTGCCGACCAAGTTTGCAATCACAAGAGATGTACTTGTTCTGCTGCAAAATGAATGCTGGAAAACGCAGGAATTTTAAAAGCCAAGTGAAGCTAGTGTCTTGCACAACGGCACAGAAGGGAGTTCTTCCTGGATGGATCAAGTGGAATGATAGGATTTATCTCTTTGCAAAATAAGGGAAGTGTCCATTTTATCACAGTCAAGCTATATTTTTAATATTCATTTATTCCACATTCTGTGAAGCCATTATTGACCAGGCTTCAGTATGAGCATGGTAAGGATACGGTTACAAATGTAACCTGGATTCAGTGCTGAATTTTATTTGCATATCAATCCTGGGGGATTTTCAGGCACAGCCAGGCTGTTCCTGGACTCAGTAGACATATGAGCTCCAGCACCTATTTCTTGAGGAAGAGGGACAGTGAGGAAGTAGGTGAGCTATAATCTGGGGCTTTTGTTGAGCCTTCTGGAAAGTCGAGTTCAAGTGCTACCAAGGGGAATGATGGTTCTAACCCACAACAGTCCTCAGAGAATTTGTGGGTTATGAGAGTTCCACTGAGGATGCCAACTACAGGGTAGTCCTGCTACTTCTGTCGCTCCAGTATCACTGCCTCCTTCTTCTGGTACTAAATTCCCTTTCCTGTGAGGAACCAACCCCCATACAGCCCCTCGCAACCACCCTCACCATGAAGTTGTCAAACACTCAGGTCAGACAATCAGTCTTCTCTGGGATTTTGCTGCTAGTGCTGTTTCGGGGGGTCACCATGCTAACAAAACCGGCTTCTCTTCTCTGGTGGCTCAGCAATAAAGAATCTGCCTGCAGTACAGGAGACCTATGTTCAATCCCTGGGTCAGAAAGATCCCCTGGAGGAGGGCATGGCAACCCACTCCAGTATTCTTGACTGGAGAATCCTCAGGGTTACAGTCCAGAGGGTCACAAAGAGTCAGACACAACTGAAGCGACTGAGCATGCACACGTGCAAGCTAACAGGACATGAGTCCAGAGGCAGTGGGTGACCATCTCACCCCTCACATGGAGGAACCAGTCTAAGAGGGGGGAGAATGGTTCGTGGTGGCATTATTTAAGCCTCTGGACCCAACCAGACCTGAAGTCAGATGCACTCCTGGACATGTAAGTTTTGAGAACTAATATATGTCTTGTGTCCTTAAGAAACCTGAGTTCCTCATTTACAATCAAAAATACAAAATTGATCATTAAACCATAGACAAGATCCTGGAAGAACTGTTGCAGGAAACTCTGAGTAGTATTTGCCGCAGCAATTCGGGAAACCCTTGAGGCTCTGTCCTTTGCCAAGTTCGTGTTCAACACCAAGCTGATGCTAAAGGTTCTGAATGGGACACTTCTTGGAGCTGTTCCCTGGGCCTGGTTCTGAACAGAAACCTTCGTGTGACCTGCATCTGAGCTCTAGAATAAGAAAGGGAAGGTCACTATGGAAACAGCAGCTAGGATCGTCAGCTCCCATGGGAAGCCTACCAACTGGCTGTGCAGTTTTATGAGAATAAAGGACCACTGACAGGTGACCGGAGCATGAAGGTACGTCTGGCTAGTCCAGGGGAGCCTAGAAGCAAAGACTCTGGCAGTAAGCAGAACCCTACAGTCAGGAACAATCTGGAGGCAAAAATCCAGGCACCCCCAAGAACTGGAGTGAAGAGTTGTTGCATGTGAGAGAGAAGATTGAGAAAAGTAGGACTCCAGTTTTAGAGCAAATGGAGTACTGAAGTCAGAGGCCCTGGGTTCAAGTCCCAGTTCTGACATTTATAAGACATCTGACCTTAGGAAAGCAGCCATTCTCAGCCTCAAATTAAGGATGTGAATGATAGTAATTAAAATCAAAACATATGCCTGAATTGGTTTTTATCTCTCCTATGCGAGTTCTGTACTTTCTGAATTGTGGTAGTTTGTATGTCTGTTTGTATGTCTGCCCCCTCCCCGCTGTACTCATCTTCTTTATCCCTTCTCCTTTTAGCTCAGTACATGAAACTCAAAATTATATACATAACAAGTTAGTGAAATTAGACAATGCATATAGAAGCACTTTATACCCTTCTGCACACAGCACTATTATATAGAATTAGTAAGCAGAACAAAGTTAGTGAAGGTGATGGAATTCCAGTTCAGCTATTTCAAATCCTAAAAGATGATGCTGTGAAAGTGCTGCACTCAATATGCCAGCAAATTTGGAAAACTCAGCAGTGGCCACAGGGCTGGAAAAGGTCAGTTTTCATTCCAATCCCAAAGAAAGATAATGCCAAAGAATGCTCAAGCTACCGCACAATTGCACTCATCTCACATGCTAGCAAAGTAATGCTCAAAATTCTTCAAGCTAGACTTCAACACTATGTGAACTGTGAACTTCCAGATGTTCAAGCTAGATTTAGAAAAGGTAGAAGAACAAGAGATCAAATTGCTGACATCTGTTGGATCATCAAAAAAGCAAGAGAGTTCCAGAAAAAAATCTACTTCTGCTTTATATACTACACGAAAGCCTTTGTGTGGATCACAACAAACTGCGGAAAATTCTTAAAAAGACGGGAATACCAGACCACTTGACCCACCTCCTGAGAAATCTGTATTCAGGTCAAGAAGCAACAGTTAGAACTGGACATAGAACAACAGACTAGTTCCAAATTGGGAAAGGAGTACGTCAAGGCTGCATATTGTCACCCTGCTTATTTAACTTATAAGCAGAGTACATCATGTGAAATGCTGGGCTGGAGGAAGCAAAAGCTGAAATCAAGACTGCCGGGAGAAATATCAATAACCTCAGATATGCAGATGACACCACCCTTATGGCAGAAAGTGAAGAAGTAAAGAGCCTCTTGATGAACATGAAAGAGGAGAGTGAAAAAGTTGGCTTAAAACTCAACATTCAGAAAACTAAGATCATGGCATCCAGTCCAATCACTTCATGGCAAATAGATGGGGAAACAAAGAAAACAGTGAGAGACTTTATTTTGGGGGGCTCCAAAATCACTGCAGATGGTGACTGCAGCCATGAAATTAAAACACACTTGCTCCTTGGAAGAAAAGCTATGACCAACCTAGAAAGCATATTAAAAATCAGAGACACTACTTTGCCAACAAAGAGCCATCTAGTCAAAGGTATGTTTTTTCCAGTAGTCATGTATGGATGTGACAGTTGGACTATAAAGAAAGCTGAGTGCCAAAGAATTGATGCTTTTGAACTGTGGTGTTGGGGAAGACTCAAGAGTCCCTTGGACTGAAAGGAGATCCAACCAGTCCATCCTAAAGGAGATCAGTCCTGATATTCATTGGAAGGACTGATGCTGAAGCTGAAGCTGAGGCTCCAATACTTTGGCCACCTGATGCGAAGAACTGACTCACTAGAAAAGATCTGATGCTGAGAGAGAGTGAAGGCAAGAGGAGAAGGGGATGACAGAGGATGCGATGGTTGGATGGCATCACTGATTCGATGGACATGAGTTTGAGTAAGCTCCGCGAGTTGGTGATGGACAGGGAAACCTGGTGTGCTGCAGTCCATGGGGTCGCAAAGGGTCGGACATGACTGAGAGACTGAACTGAATAGTAAGCGGAAAACAAAATCAGAGACCAGGACAGGAACTAAATTGCTGGACCTGAATATGCCAGGAATTATCAAACAGGGGAGGACAAGAGTCCTGGACCCTGGCCTAGGTGACTGAATGCTGTATCCCAAGATACAGAAATCAAAACCTTCCTGAGCAGGTCCCAGATTTATCCCCTACTTTAGAGGAAACATGATTTAAGTCCTCTGTAGGAGGCATCTCATAATAATGAGCCACCACCAACGCTCAGTGTCCACTGGAAGGAAACGGCTTTTAGAAATACCTGAGAACAGATTAAGGCCCAGATGTCTCTATTGTCCCAGTATTTGTGATCACTGAGGGAGACAAGAGGTTAAGTTCCCACTGGGAACTGTTTAATATACACTTTGCTCAGAAGAATGCATCAGTATCATTTTTCAAAGTCGGAAAAGTGTTAACTAAGATGCTGTAGGTGGCCACTGGAATCAATCGCAGAGATAAGCAATAACACAAACTTTAGGTTCTCAGTCAGGGAAAGAGGATTATAAGACATGGAAACCACTAAATAGTCCTGCCTAAGACAGGGACTGCACTTTCTAGGTTTAGTAATGTAACTTCAAAACTATATGCTTCCAAAGGTTAAAAGTGACTATATTTCACAAAAGATCTAGGCATTTTGTGTTATCTTCCATCCTGTTTCCAAAATTGTATTCATTCAAAGTATTGAAGCAAATTAAGTTTTTTATATCTTAACAGATTTTTCTCATAATTTTTCCTCCAGTTCTATTATACAGTAAAAGTTCATGATACTCAAATACTAAGAGGATTGTAATTGATGCTTTAAACTGGTATCAGATCTCAAACATAGATGACTGTCCTTGGTATTTTTCTATTTCCTACTTATATAATGATATATTTATAAAGCACATCTGGGGTCAAAAAATTATAGCTTCTTTTAAGACCAAGAATCTATTCATTCCTTCTTCCTTTATAAAGCTTGATTCACTTTCTAAAGATAATCTTGAGATTATATCCAGTTGACCATGAGCATTAAATAATGTCTTATTTGCTCAGATAAAAATGCTGTTACTCTTGGCCAAAGATAGTGATACAAGTTATAGAGCAAAGCTGGTAAATGAATCAATAAAATTAGAAATATAAAAATAAAATGGGGACACCAAAACTGTCTCAGCCTATTTTGAAGACCTGTGAAGATTGTAAAATTAAAATACACAGGGTTGGGAATTCCCTGGCAGTCCAGTAGGTAGGACTTGGCACCTTCACTGCCATGGTTCAATCCATGGTCAGGGAACTAACATCCTACAGGCCATGCAGTACAGTAAAATAGAACAGAATAAAATAAATATACAAGGAAGTAGCTGGGATGATTTAGGCAGCAATGGATTAGGATTAGAGACATCAGTATGAATGCATATTTAGCTTAATATAGATACAGACAGAAATACAAAAATACTTATAGGTACATGGGTTAGTATACACAAAAATATTTCCTTGTTCTGTCAGCTGAGAGGGCCTGGAAGCAATGACACCCAAGTAGCAATGAACACACCTAAGAATCTTGGTTTCTAATACCATTCTCAAAAAAAGAAAAAAGAGCCAGGGCTCCCTGGATAAATGACTGACTCTCAGATTGGAGCAAGAAATATATAAGTTGATCCTGGAGTATCTTACTGTGCCAGGAAGTAAGAAAGTGCTTTAAAAAATGAAAGAAAGAAAACCACAATGATGAAATTATATCAAAGGGACCCAGAAATCAACTAAAATAGCTTCCAATGGCTAGAGTTAGAACAATTTGAGCAAAAAAAGTACTGGGTTATAGTCAAAGGATAAATAAATATCCATGAGTCTATTCTCACATATAAATAAATAAATAAATGCTTCAATAACTATGCCTGCCCTCCAGAAATGTGTTTTAATAGGTCTGGAGTGGAGCCTAAGCCTAAGTTTTGTTTTACTTTTCATTCCATGAGTTATTCTAATTTGCATCCAGACAGATAACCACTGGAATAGATGACTCTTGAGGTTCCATCTAGTCCTCAAATACTGCCATCTTTAATTTCCTTTAGTAGGAACCTTCAAGCCAAATGTTTAGCAGGAACTCATCTCACCAGTATGACATTTATATACTTGCATTTTTTAATCTAATGCTACATACTAAATTACCCAAAAACTTTTCCTTGAATTTGTGTAACTTTTTGGTCCTCAAACCTTTTTAACTCAAAAAGTATTGAGGGCTCCAAAGACCTTTTGCTTATGTGGATTACATTCATTGATATTTAGTGTATTACAAATCAAAACTGAGTTATTTCGTAAATATTTATTTGATTTAAAATAACAGTAAAAAATCCATTACATGTTAGCAGAAATAATATGCTTAAATGAAAGTAACTATATCTTATAAAACAAGATAATTAGGGAGAAGCACAGCATTGGTTTTCACTTTTGCTAACTTCTTAAATGACTAGCTTAAAAGAAAACACCAGATTCTACTACCTGTGTCTGAATTCAATCTGTGGCAATATGTTGCTTTCATTAAAAAAAAGAAAAATCTGACCTCATACAAATAATTAGAAAGAGGAGAAATAATATAATAGTCTTTTCATGTCCCCATGGATTTTCTTTCTGGATACCACATCAAACTTGACAGCTGATAGTTTCTTAAAGGTTAACTGCAAAGTGGAATCTGATATCATATCAATGACCTTTTCATATTCTGCTATATTAAAATTAATTGATCTATACTACAGTTGAATGGATATTTTGTCTACACATGATTTTGCCATTTCATGCTTTGGTGATTTGGAAAATATTAGTTCAGAGAGTAATACAGATATTACAAATGTTACCATATTTAATCATACAATATCAAAATCACATTTGTTAACATCTTCACTGATCCCATCAGAAAAGCGTTAAAGTGTGGGGAAACTGGCAAGATCATGAGAGATACTCAAAGTTTGAGAAAACTCAAAACTTTATCGCTGATAGCAAATCTGGTCAGACGTTTGCCTTTAAGAAACAAACTCCCTTGGTTCATTTTTGAGCAAATATGTACCAAATGCCCGAGTCTAAAAAACTGGTTTTGCCCATCTGTTATTTCTTTCCATTAAAACTGGTGTTGACTGAAAGCAGAAGCTTGGTCAGCTCACAATCCCAGCAGCCAGGCACAGGGCTCCTCCTGGGACGGCCACTCTACCTTGACAGGACAGCTCAAGTGTGCTCCTCCCATTTCATCAGTCCGGGCGCTGAGCTTTGTTCAATTTTCTGCCTATGTCAGGGAGTCTTCTGCTCCTAGGAATTCTGAGGCCATAGTTCAGTCTTCAGTTATTTCTCAAATCATACAGAATGTGTGCATTCTTTTGTCTAAATCACCTACAATAAGCATGTATAGGAGAATTTTAAGAGACTTCTCAAAATAAAGCCTTTCTCAGTACATTATATCTGTTGTTTTTATATACAAAGTAGGCCTTTTATTAAAGTTGTAGTGTTTGTATCATCAAGGAGAAATGAGCGTTCTTCTGATTATGATCCCCAAATTACTGTGAACACGGGACAGGCCTCAGAATAACTAGAAATTCCTAGTACTTGAACGGCTTTAGTAAACCAAGGCAAATAAAATTTATACCTTCTCTAGTCTTCTACAGTTTACCACATGCCTTCAAGTTTGCCTCTTACAATTTAGCTTGCATTCTGGTATGACATAACACGGCACTAGCGGTAAAGAACCTGCCTGCCAAGGCAGGAGACACAAGAGATGCAGGCTCGATCCCTGCGTCGGGAAGATCCCCTGGAGAAGGAAATGGCAACCCATTCCAGAACTGTTGCCTGAAAAATTCCATGGACAGAGGAGCCTGGCAGACTACAGTCCATGAGGCCACAAAGAGTCGGACATGACTGAGTGACTGAGCACACACACGTGTACATAAAATTACTCCGTTAACATCCAAAATATATAAAGAACTGATACAACTCAACAGCAACAGATTTTTAATGGGCAGAAGAGCTAAATAGACATTTTTTTCTGAAGAAGACATACCGATACCAGCAGGCACATTAGAAGATGCTCAACATCACTAATTATCAGGAAAATGCAAAGCAAAACCACAATAAGATATCATCTTATGCCCATTAGAATAGCTATTATCAACATGGATGGGCCGTGAGGGTATTATGCTAAGTGAAGTAAATCAGACAGAGAAAAACAAACACCAGATGATTTCACTCATATGTGGAACACAAATAAGTAAATAAATAAACAAGTAAATAATCAAATAAAAAGACAGCAGACACAAAAAACAGAGTAATATTTACCAGAGGTGAAAGTGGTTGGGGGAGCACAAAATGGGTAAAGGGGGTCATGTTTCCGGTGACTCAACTTTTGGTGATGACCACACTGTACTGTATACTGAAGTCAAATATAATGTGATACACATGAAACTTACTGTTGTTCAATGGCTCGGTCATGTCCATTTGCAACCCCATGGACTGCAGCACATCAGGCTTCCCTGGCTTACATAATGAAACTTACATAATGTTACAAACCAGTAAAACTATTTTTTCTTCTGTACTTACTTCCAGTCAATGTGCATGTTCTTTTTCCTTTCAGACAACTTTACCATTTCATTCTGGGGAACTGAATTCTAAGGCAGTGGAGGACAGAGAGAGTTAGTGGTAACTATATTAACAAGAAAGCTGATGGCTTTCTTCATGTCTTTAGACAATTTCTCCTGGAAGTTCAGAGGAAGGAGAGGAAATTGGGGGGTGCTAATGTTTCCCTCGCATGATACCATGTTTGAGTTTTATTTCTTTGGTAATATGGAACACTGTTTCTTCTAATGCCCCTTCTGCTTGCAAATATTTACAGAGATCTTTATTCATAGACTTTCAGTCTTGTTTTTGTCCTTATTTCAAAGGTCAATTGTTTTGCCTTGAGATCTAGAAATCTATTTTCATTTCTAGCTTATTTACTCTCTATATCTTTTAAATTGGCAATTTTCCATTCCAATTTACTTATTTATGACTAAAAACCTCTATTTCAGGTCTAAATCTACTTACAAAAGGAGAGGACAAGGCTCCCTTTACTCGAGCGGCTAGGACTAGCCAGAATACTGCTTAAAAGCTTCCGAGGGTCTATTTTCTAAGTCTCCTATTGATTCATCTTCATCTTCATTTGTTTGCAATTTTGAATCTTTGTCCAATCTTCTCTTTGGGAAAGACTTATGAAATAGCTTAATGGAATACACTATTTTTCTTGCCCTCTCAAGGCGATTATTAAATTATGGACCACTGGGCTGTTTAAACTCTCTGTCTTTCTCATCCTGTGCTTTTAACCATTTTCCCCCATCTGAGGGGGCTATCAATCAAATGAACTAGTTGGTATAGATTTGATAGTCCAGAACAATAAATATCTAATAAAATCTCAAGCTCGGCAGTAAATTTCTATCCATCTCACTGAGGTTTAAATTTTTTTAATTAGTGTCCTTTACTCAATTCTAGACCATTGGCTTAAATTCAGCTTCCATGTTGCCTCTTTCGCTTTAGACATTTTATAGTGTGATAAAAAGGGCGTGTTCTTTTATTAAGGAAATCCTGAAGAAAGGAAAACTCATTTAGGAAGTCAGAGGAAGAACAGAAGAAAGAGAAGGACTGTAAAGCGGGTGATGAAGACAACACAGAGATGGGGGATGCAAGGAGAGTGGGTTCCACGTGGCTTGAAGGATAGTGAACTAGAGAGTTTTTTGAGAGAAAATACCTTAGAGTCAGCACTTTGTTCTGTGGGTTCCTTGGCTTAACAATTTTAAAGAAGCTGACGTTGAACCTTTGAATGTTATTATTTCCTAATTTTTCGAGAATCCTTCTTTAGTGTATTAATTTTGACATGTCAGAAGTTTTCTCAAATGGGCACTGTTATTCTAAATCAAAATACATTTGCCACGTAACCAAGGTAAGCACAAAAGTGAGGGTTACAGAGCAACTTCATGTAGGAAAGAGTTCTTGAGGAGAGTGAAACACGGACACAGATTAACTAGAAAGAGATCATGCAGTAGAATCCCAGATAATTACTGACTCCAGACCATGAGTGAAACAACACAATCTCTGGTTGACTTGAGTGTCTTTATGAATATTCTGAAGGGGATACAAGGCTAAGTTTCAATATAACCCATCAATACTGCACAAATTGGCCACCAATCAAACAGATGTTCACCAATTTGTCTTCTAGGTGGGTTTGGATTGAAGAGGAAATTTGCTGAGCCTGCACCTATTCACATTCTCTGTGGAGTACTTCTTCATGTATTCAACAGGACAAGACAATCCAGGAAGTAACAAAAACACCTTCGACATCACTGTACAAATAGTCAAACAATTGCAAAAGCAAAGTGATCAGTGGAATTCTCCAGTAGGTTAATGGCAAAAATACTTACCAAGCAATAAAACTACCAACCAAAACTTCTAATGATTATATACATATACTTAAATCTGACTTAAAAACAAAAAATGTTTGTGTGCCTACAAACCAAAAGGTCTAGTTTCCTTAAAATAATTTTGTTAAATAAATTCTAAGATACAAACCACAGAATATGAAAAGAAACTCAGCAGCCAAAGTCACTGAAATCATCCAGAGATGGTTTGGTTATAAACCCTGGGATAATAAAATAAGCAACAAGAACACTAAAACCTCTTGGAAGCCAAATCACTGTAGAGACAGGCTTCAGTTCAGTTCAGTTCAGTCGCTCAGTCATGTCCGACTCTTGGCGACCCCATGAACCACAGCATGCCAGGCCTCCCTGTCCATCACCAACTCCATGAGTCCACCCAAACCCATGTCCATTAAGTCGGCGATGCCATCCAGCCATCTCATCTTCTGTCACTCTCTTCTCCTCCTGCCCTCAATCTTTCCCAGCATCAGAGTCTTTTCCAATGAGTCAACTCTTTGCATCAGGTGGTCAAAGTACTGGAGTTTCAGCTTCAACATCAGTCCTTCCAATGAACACCCAGGACTGATCTCCTCTAGGATGGACTGGTTGGATCTTCTTGCAGTCCAAGGGACTCTCAAGAGCCTTCTCCAACACCACAGTTCAAAAGCATCAATTCTTCGGCGCTCAGCTTTCTTTACAGTCCAACTCTCACATCCATACACGACCACTGGAAAAACCATAGCCTTGACTAGACGGATCTTTGTTGGCAAAGTAATGTCTCTGCTTTTTAATATGCTGTCTAGGTTAGTCATAACTTGCCTTCCAAGGAGTAAGCGTCTTAATTTCATGGCTGCTGTCTCCATCTACAGTGATTTTGGAGCCCCCAAAAATAAAGTCAGCCACTGTTTCCACTGTTTCCCCATCTATTTCCCATGAAGTGATGGGATCAGATGTCATGATCTTAGTTTTCTGAATGTTGAGCTTTAAGCCAACTTTTTCCACTCTCTTCTTTCACTTTCATCAAGAGGCTCTTTAGTTCTTCTTCACTTTCTGCCATAAGGGTGGTGTCATCTGCATATCTGAGGTTACTGATATTTCTCCCAGCAATCTTGATTCCAGCCTGTGCTTCCTCCAGCCCAGTGTTTCTCATGATGTACTCTGCATATAAGTTAAATAAGCAGGGTGACAATATACAGCCTTGACGGACTCCTTTTCCTATTTGGAATCAGTCTGTTGTTCCACGTCCAGTTCTAACTGTTGCTTCCTGACCTGCATACAGGTTTCTCAAGAGACAGGTCAGGTGGTCTGGTATTCCCATCTCTTTCAGAATTTTCCACAGTTTATTGTGATCCACACAGTCAAAGGCTTTGGCATAGTCAGTAAAGCAGAAACAGATGTTTTTCTGGAACTCTCTTGTTTTCTCGATGATCCAGCGGATGTTGCCAATTTGATCTCTGGTTCCTCTGCCTTTTCTAAAACCAGCATGAACATCGGAAGTTCACGGTTCACATACTGCTGAAGCCTGGCTTGGAGAATTTTGAGCATTACTTTGCTAGCATGTGAGATGAGTGCAATTGTGCGGTAGTTTGAGCATTCTTTGGCATTGCCTTTCTTTGGGATTGGAATGAAAACTGCCCTTTCCAGTCCTGTGGCCACTGCTGAGTTTTCCATATTTGCTGGCATATTGAGTGCAGCACTTTCACAGAGTCATCTTTCAGGCCCTATGCACAACTGATGATAAAATAGATAGCTTTTGTTTTTCAGATTCAACCTTTTACTTCTTTTTTCAAAGGAAAAGTTTATAACCTTTTTAGGCCCCCTGGACTCCTGCTGCTCTCAATCACTTCTTCTAAGTCGTTTGAGCACCTCTACATTTGGGAGCTGAGCCAATGAATATACAAGTCAACCAGTTCTGCTAATGTAAACATGCCCACCTTTTCAAAATGGGCATTTGCTGGATGGGACGTATGTAGGCAAAATAAATGAAAATGCACAGCTGCATTGTTTCCAAAATCAAGGGCATTTTAGAGACATTAAGTACTTAAATAATTCAGAGGTAAGAGTAACACTGTGCCCTAGGAGATCAGGAAAGGCTTCACAGAGGAGATGGACTTGATCTGGTTCTAAAAAATCCATTAGTATTTTAACAGGCAGAGAGGAGCACGTATTCAACATGGATGACAGAGCACTCTAAGAGTCAAGACAGAAAATGTTTTATATATTTAAAGATAATGTGCAGAAAGCTGTAAGAGACCAGTACCCTCTGTCTAACAAACAAATGAGATGGCCAAGCTATGAATGCATACCAGACTAAATTTTAACTCCAGTTAATGACAAGCCATTTGGAAGAGAAAAGATACCCATGGCTGCTCTCCTCACCGGCTGAGCAACAGGAAGAGGATAAATCCTACAAGGGTTGGAGTAAAGAGGACCCAACCAAACACTGAATGAACTTCTAATGGGCACGTGTGAACTGCAATGACAGATGTGAACTCCAGGAGTCCTGACCCCAGAACAGGTTTGCTTCTCCCAGCCCGTTCTTTTCCACAGGTCCTCACTGAGTGCTCAGGGCTGCGAACCCTGGCTGGGGACCAACCAGAAATGAGAGATATTTCTCCCAAGGCACACAGAGCCTCCTCCTGCAACAGGGCCAATCTGAATAGGTGGGAAGAAGAACAGAGTAGCTGAGAGGAAGCAATTCCTTTGAGGAAGACACAAAGGACTCTTAGCTGGAAACAGCTGAGAGAAACCTCCCTAGAGCATTCTGGAAAGCAGAGAAATCTCCTCAGGTACAAAATGCATAGGGTAGGATTGGAGAACAAAGTGAACTATCTAGAAATTCAAAAGGCTAGGCATGACTGCAAAGTAAAGAAAGCACTCCTACCACTAGGAAAGCAATCATTTCAGCTATAACACCAGTCAATCCTAAAGGAAATCAACCCTGAATATTCATTGGAAGGACTAATGCTGAAGCTGAAACTCCAATACTTTGGCCACCTGATGCGAAGAACTGACTCACTGGAAAAGACCCTGATGCTGGGAAAGATTGAGGGCAGGAGGAGAAGGGGATGACAGAGGATGAGATGGTTGGATGGCATCACCGACTCAATGGACATGAGTTTGAGCAAGCTCCAGGAGTTGGTGATGGACAGAAAAGCCTGGCATGCTGCGGTCCATGGGGTCGCAAAGAGTCGCAAAGACATTACTGAGCAACTGAACTGAACTGACAAATTATAAATTTTTACAAGTTTCAGAGTAAAAATATTTAGACAATAATGCCTCTATATCTGAGTTCCTGTAACAAAAAAGGACATGCCCAACCCCTACACTCTGTAGGTGACATTTACAAGGAATTGATGGCTTACGTTTTAACACATAAAGTAGCTCATAACTTTTATTGAAAACTCTTGTTAATTCTTTACATAATACATTGGCAGTCACCTTACCAGTAGTTATCATTCAAACCAACTCTTAAATACATAAGTGTATTATCATATGCAAATACTTCCTCCACTTCATTAATGACTAACATACAAAAAAAAAATTTTTCCACTTGATTTTATTTTTTAACCAAGGATAAGTTAAAGAACAAGATGGTCAACCTTTGTCCTGGTTTTCAGAGGAGAAAATCATGACTTAAGCAGTAGTTAAATTCACTGAGTATGCCAAAGCTCAATTAACTGACACCATTACGTGAAGATCAAGCTTTACTTCATTAAACTCCAACTTACTGATGGTAATATTTCAAGCCTATGATTCTTGTGTCTTCCTTGCCTGAAGGCCTTTGGAGGTTTTAAAAGTACCAACACCATGCTGATTAGTCAGATTTTTCTTTCAGAATTCATAAAGATAGGTTGTATTTAACTTTACACATTTCTTTGCATCTACTATTCCTAAAAGAGATTTTGTTTTCTATGCATCTTAAGAAAAAGCCTGATGAAAAATATGACACAAACACATACCAAAAAATTAAAACCTCCTTAAGAGACCAGTGGGGAAGGAAATGGCAACCCACTGCAGTGTTCTTGCCTGGAGAATCCCAGGGACGGAGGAGCCTGGTGGGCTGCCGTCTATGGGGTCACACAGAGTCGGACACGACTGGAGCAACGCAGCAGCAGCAGCAAGAGACCAAACTGGGACTTCTTGCCAGCCCAGAGGTTAAGACTCTGTGCTCCCAACACAGGGGCACGGGTTCAGTCCCTGGTCGGGGAATTAAGATCCTGCATACTGCATGGCACAGCCAAAGAAATAAATAAATATAAAGGGGAAGAAAAGAGACCAAACTAGCCTTATTATTTTATGATTTACAATATAGAAGCAATTTCCCCAATAATTTGATAATTATAATTGGAAGGAAGTAGGAAGAAAAGCTTTAAATATCTCAAAAAATAAGTTCTCAAAATAATTTACAAAATCAAAATAATTTCACCAACCATTCCCAGACTTATTAGTACCGTGAAATGTCTTTTATTATTCCATTTTGTTTCATGCCCTACATCAGACCTCTCCTCTCATTTGCCTTCACAAATGCAACCCTGGTAGCCACTTGCTTAGAAAACACTTCCTCTCCGGCTGTAGATGGGGCTTCCCTGGTGGCGCCTATTGGTAAAAAACCCTCCTGCCAATGCAGGAGGTGCTGGAGACATGGGTTCAATCCCTGGGTAGGGAGAATTCTGGAGGGGGGCATGACAACCCACTCCAGTATCCTTGTCTGGAAAAATCCCACGGACAGAGGAGTCTGGAGGGCTACAGTTCATGAGATCATGAAGAATCAGACACGACTAAGTGACTTACCACGCATGCTGGCTGTAGATACTCTCATTCCGATGGCTTCCGTGGATGACCATCAGCATTCTCTCTACTGGAGAGAATGGGGAAGGTAACGGCCTGCAAACCATTTTCCCCTACTGTCTGTCCCCCTGGGCTGCCACTTGATAAGAATATCATACACAGAATGTAGTGACATAAATTTTCCTTGGACATTATGAAACTGAAGCTTATGAAGGGAATCCCAGAGGTGCTCTGAAATGACCCAGGAGTGGAATGGGGAAGAAGGAAGGAGGAGCTTACAGACAGACAGACGATAGAGAGACTGAAACAGAGAGAACCATACCACAGAGGAAAGAGAAAGGTCAATCTCATGAAAATCAGACCCCCAGGGGGCTTCCCTGATGGTTCAGTAGCTAAGACTTTGCGCTCCCAATGCAGGAGTGCCCAGGATTGATCCCTGGCCCAGGAACTAGGTCCTGTATGCTGCAGCTAAGAGTTCATATGCAGCAACAAAGATCTTGCGTGATGCAACTAAGACCTGGCTCAGGCAAATAAATAAATAAAATATTTTTAAGAATCAGACCACCTAAGTATTCTGAAATCTACAGGATAACACATGCTTAGGAAAAGAGATGTTTGCTCTCATTTTTTTCCATTTCCAGATGTTTATCTAGTGTCCATATTATTCACGAAAATTATAATCTAACATGTTTTAAGGGAGGACTTTGCTGAGTTATCAACAGCCAAATATCAAAAACTTCCTGCTCCTCCCAACAGGCAACCTTCAACAACATTTCATGTTTTATTCTATCCAAGAAAGAGAAGGGGAGGGTACCACTCAGGGGGGTCCACACGTCAACTGAAATTTTCCTGACTTCCACAAGTCCTGAGAGACTAACCGTCCCACAGTCTCCACCTCACTCAACCTGAGACCCATCCATTTGCCCCAGGGCTTACTAAATAGTCTTCCTCACCCTTCACTCCCCTTCCCCTCAGTGCATAATCCTACAGCTACGATTGAAGGAAGATTCTTTCTTGGTTCCAGACTTTCCAAGGACAGAGAGTGTGGGGAGCAACAGAGAAAAGCAGAGAACCCATGAGTGTATCTGGCAATAGACTGGTCCTGAGGACAGAGCCACAGACAGAATCTCCTATTGCCATATCACTTCTTCAGCCAAGAGTCTGGCTAGGAGACTTCGCTGGTGGTACGATGGATGGGAATCCACCTGCCAAAGCAGGGGACGCGAGTTTGATCCCTGGTCCGGGAACAGCCCACGTGCCGCAGAGCAACCAAGTCCATGCGCCACAACTACTACTAAGCCCAAGTGCCCTAGAGCCTGTGCTCCACAACAAGAGAAGTCCCTGCTTGCTGTAACTAGATAAGCTCATGTGCAGCAATGAAGACTCAGCACAACCAAAAATTAAAAAAAAAGAATCTGGCTAGGTTGCTTGATACTCAGAGTGCTGAAGATGGACCTTATAAAATGAGGGGATTAAACCACAGTCACCCACTAGCTATAACATTTTGACATTCTAGAATGCTGTTCTCTCCATGTCCTATGGCTTAGAGTTTGGTATTTACTGTAGGGTTGCCGAATTTAACAAATAAAAACACAGAATACCTGGTTAAATTAGACCTACAGGTAAATGATAGTTATTTTTAGTGTAAGTATATCCCATGCAATACTTGGGATATACTTAGAAAATTCTTTATTGTTTATCTGAAAATTTGACTGGGAGCCCTACATTTTATCTGGAAACCATAACTTAGTGGAAAATCATAAATAATCATTCATATAGGTCACCACTTACTGAGCACTGACCTGACTAGGACTTCAGATATGTAAGACTTATCTTATTTGATGCTAACAGCCTTATGAGGGAAGTAAATACAGAGGCTTCTAGAAGTGAAGCACTTCTGGAGAGCAGTGAATGCTAGAATAGAAGTCGGGGTCTGGATGACTACATGCAATTTACAGACTCTTATTTACAAATTATTGCAATGTTGAAAATGCATCAAACATTTTTGAATAACATGCACAGAACTCTACTTGTCTCTGAGGAGGAAAATTTTGAATCCAGAGGTGAAAGAGATCATTATTTTTCACTGCTTTTATCTGTACTGTTTGGATTTTTTTAAAAACAATGTACACGCATAACGTACATAATTATTTTCATTTAAATAAAATTAATCTCCAAAGATTGTTACAATATACAACTTTGATAAATAGACCTTTATCAACCTTAGTACTTTTTCAATAAGTAGTAGCAATACCTATTATTACAAATATGTTGACTTTACTTCTTTTTTGTTGGAGGTAGATTCCTGCTTCAGAGCACAGTTCTCAGTTGCTCACAGACTGTTAACGAAGTCTCCCTCTGCCATTCAAGAACCCTTGCCAACCCGTGGCTGATTCATGTCGATATATGGCAAAAAACACCACAATATTGCAAAGTAATTATCCTCCAATTAAAATTAATTAATTAAAAAAAAAAAAGAACCCTAGCCGGTTACATAAGGAGGAAGTACCCGTGGAGCCTGAAATGTAGGGTTTCCCAGGAGCTCCACTGCCTGCATTTCTCCCTAAGGCAGTAAGCAGATCTTACTTGGAAGAATAACTTACCCCAGGGAGTGGGCCAAGGCAAAGGCAGGAGGCCCCTCCCCTGCAACCCAGACCCACTGGGCAGAGCTTTTGATCTTCCACTACTATTACTGGGGGCTCCCATTAGTGGTGTCAAATGTCAGATGTCACATCCCCCCAGTCCTAACGGCCACGGTACCCAGTGGCTTCAGCTCTACATTTTTAAAGAGGAAAAGATATATCCATGAAAAAAGAAATGTGATAGTGACAAAGTTTTCTCCTAAGTGGACTGCAGTCCCTCATTGCTAGTTATCTCAGACATACATTTCTGTAGTTGGAGAAGAAATACTCACTTTTTTGAAAATTCTCTGCTTTCAACCGTTACCTCGTAATTGGTAAGGGTCGAATTAAATTGAACTCTTCAACTGAAAATAATTGAAGCCACATTTCACTTCTTAGAAACCAGGTTGCCAACATTGCAAGGGGCCATGGATATCCGGAGAAGGCAATGGCACCCCACTCCAGTACTCTTGCCTGGAAAATCCCATGGACGGAGGAGCCTGGTAGGCTACAGTCCACGGGGTCGCTAAGAGTCAGACACGACTGAGAGACTTCACTTTCACCTTTCCCTTTCATGCACTGGAGAAGGAAATGGCACCCTACTCCAGTATTCTTGCCTGGAGAATCCCAGGGACAGCAGAGCCTGGTGGGCTGCCGTCTATGGGGTCGCACAGAGTCGGACACGACTGAAGCGACTTAGCAGCAGCAGTAGCAGCATGGATAAAGGGAAATGAGCATGCTTTAAGACATTTAGGTAGGTGTTCCTTGGAGGCGCTTGTAAACACCAGCCACAGAAGAGACACCACAAGCAAGTTTCCATCAGAGTTAATTGATAAAAATTAAATCCCATTAATAAAAAAGGCAATATCCAATGCCCACCAAAGCTCCAAATGGCAAAATGACAGTGAGCTCTTCATGTATATCAGAGTTTAGAATACAAAGTGTGCAGGAAAGAAAAAGGGAGAAAGTTAGTGCCTTCTCCAAGGACAACGGAAATTGTGTGAAAAACAGAGATATATGGACCAGATTGCTCTCCATTAGCATCCAGGCCAGTCTCATGATGTCAGAAGCACCATTCAGGTAACAGGAGACCTGGTTTCTCTCCCAGCTCTGCCATCACCTCCCTGGAAGTACTGGGATTGAGTAGAGGAAAGGAACTCAGAGTGTGTTAGTGGCTCAGTCATGTCCGACTCTTTGTGACCCCATGGAATATAGCCCGCCAGGCTCCTCTGCCCATGGGATTCTCCAGGCAGGAACACTGGAGTGGGTTGCCATTTCCTTCTCCAGAGGATCTTCCTGACCCAGGAGTTGAACCTGGGTCTCCTGCATTGCAGGCAAATTCTTTACCGACAGCTATGAGGGAAGCCCACACAGTAGGTCGTCCATAAATGCATGCGGAATGAATGGACTCATCCTCTCATTCACTGAGCACTCATCAGGCACCTGAGGATTCTGCTAATTGATTTGCATGCAACTGATGAATAAATAAACAGAATATGTTATAGTTATACAATAGAATATTTTTCAGCCATAAAAAAGAAAGGAGTGCTGATCCATGCTACAATGTGGATGAACTTTGAGAACATATGCAAAGTGAAAGAAGCCAGATACCAAAAGCCAGATACGGCGTGCTCCATTTAAAATGAATGAATGGTTCAGAATAAGCAAATTCATATAGACGCAATTAGTGGTTGCCAGGGGATGGGCAGCGAGGGGCTTCTAAGAATGGGAGGTGATAGCTGAAGATGATACAGGGTTCCTTTTTAAGATGATGAAAATGTTCTAAAATCAATTGTGGTCATAGTTTCATACATCTATGAACAGACTAACAGTTACTGAATTTACATTTTAAATGAATGAATTGTATAATACGGGAATTATATATCAATAAAGCGATTATAAAAATAATACTGAAGCTGACCTCATCATCTCACCAAAATCCATACTCCTGCTTTTATTTGTACCTCATCTCCCGTTAAATTGCCTTTTCCAGAAAAAAACATAGCTAATAGAAACATGTGTAAGAATGGCTGAGTCCCAATGCTGTTCACTACCACAGCTGAAACTACCACAACGCTGTTAATCGGCTATACCCCAATACCAAATGTTTTGGGAGTTTAAAAAAAATCTTAAAAAATAAGAAATACTAATGACCACACACCCAAGGAGCGGCCGCTGCGCAGGCGCAGGAGGGCCAAGAGGAGCTACTTCAAGTCCAAGGTTAGGAGGGGTGACCGTGAGGAGATACCCCTCATCCAAGGTAAGGAGCAGAGGCTGCACTTTGCTGGAGCAGCCATGAAGAGATACCCCACGTCCAAGGTAAGAGAAACCCAAGTAAGACGGTAGGTGTTGCAAGAGGGCATCAGAGAGCAGACACACTGAAACTATAATCACAGAAAACTAGCCAATCTGATCACACGGACCACAACCTTGTCTATCTCAATGAAACTAAGCCATGCCGTGTGGGGCCACCTAAGACAGACGGGTCATGATGGAGAGTTCTGACAGAATGTGGTCCACTGGAGAAGGGAATGGGAAACCACTTCAGCATTCTTGCCTTGAGAACCCCATGAACAGTATGAAAAGGCAAAAAGATAGGAAACAGAAAGATGAACTCCCCAGGTCAGTAGGTGCCGAATATGCTACTGGAGATCAGTGGAGAACTAACTCCAGAAAGAATGAAGGGATGGAGCCAAAGCAAAAACAATACCCAGTTGTGAATGTGACTGGTGATAGAAACAAGGTCAGATGCTGTAAAAAGCAGTATTGCATAGGAACCTGGAATGTTAGGTCCATGAATCAAGGCAAACTGGAAGTGGTCAAACAGGAGATGGTAAGAGTGAATGTCAACATTTTGAGGAATCAGCAAACTAAAGTGGACTGGAATGGGTGAATTTAACTCAGATGACCATTATATCTACCACTGTGGGCAGGAATTCCTTAGAAGAAATTGAGTACCCATCATGGTCAACAAAAGAGTCCGAAATGCAGTACTTGGATGCAACCTCAAAAACGACAGAATGATCTCTGTTCGTTTCCAAGGCAAACCATTCAATATCACAGTAATCCAAGTCTATGCCCCTACCAGTAACACCAAAGAAGCTGAAGAGTTCTATGAAGACCTACAAGACCTTTTAGAACTAACACGCAAAAAAGATGTCGTTTTCATTATAGGGGACTGGAATGCAAAAGTAGGAAGTCAAGAAACACCTGGAGTAACAGACAAATTTGGCCTTGGAGTACAGAATGAAGCAGGGCAAAGGCTAATAGAGTTTTGCCAAGAGAACGCACTGGTCATAACAAACACCCTCTTCCAACAACACAAGAGAAGACTCTCCACGTGGACATCACCAGATGGTCAATCAGATTGATTACATTCTTTGCAGCCAAAGATGGAGAAGCTCTATACAGTCAGCAAAAACAAGACCAGGAGCTAACTGTGGCTCAGATCATGAACTCCTTATTGCCAAATTCAGACTTAAATTGAAGAAAGTAGGGAAAACCACTAGACCATTCAGGTATGACCTAAATCAAATCCCTTATGATTATACAGTGGAAGTGACAAATAGATTTAAGGGACTAGATCTGATAGACAGAGTGCCTGATGAACTATGGACAGAGGTTCATGACACTGTACAGAAGACAGGGATCAAGACCATCCCCATGGAAAAGAAATGCAAAAAAGTAAAATGGCTGTCTGAGGAGGCCTTACAAATAGCTGGGAAAAGAAGAGACATGAAAAGGAAAGATATTCCCGTCTGAATGCAGAGTTCCAAAGAATAGCAAGGAGAGATAAGAAAGCCTTCCTCAGCGATCAGTGCAAAGAAATAGAGGAAAACAACAGAATGGGAAGGACTAGAGACCTCTTCAAGAAAATTAGAGATACCAAGGGAACATTTCATGCAAAGATGGGCTCGATAAAGGACAGAAATGGTATGGACCTAACAGAAGCAGAAGATATTAAGAAGAGGTGGCAAGAATACACAGAAGAACTGTACAAAAAGGATCGTCATGACCCAGATAATCACGATGGTGTGATCGCTCACCTAGAGCCAGACATTCTGGAATGTGAAGTCAAGTGGGCCTTGGAAAGCATCACTACGAACAAAGCTAGTGGAGGTGATGGAATTCCAGTTGAGCTATTTCAAATCCTGAAAGATGATGCTATGAAAGTGCTGCACTCGATATGCCAGCAAATCTGGAAAACTCAGCAGTGGCCACAGGGCTGGAAAAGGTCAGTTTTCATTCTGATCCCAAAGAAAGGCAATGCCAAAAAATGCTCAAACTACCACACAATTGCACTCATCTCACACGCTAGCAAAGTAATGCTCAAAATTCTCCAAGCCAGTCTTCAGCAATACCTGAACCGTGAATTCCAGATGTTCAAGCTGGTTTTAGAAAAGGCAGAGGAACCGGAGACCAAATTGCCAACATCCGCTGGATCATCGAAAAGCAAGGGAGTTCCAGAAAAACATCTATTTCCACTTTATTGACTATGCCAAAGCCTTTGACTGTGTGGATCACAATAAACTGTGGAAAATTCTGAAAGAGATAGGAATATCAGACCACCTGACCTGCCTCTTGAGAAACCTGTATGCAGGTCAGGAAGCAACAGTTAGAACTGGACATGGAACAACAGACTGACTCCAAATAGGAAAAGGAGTACGTCAAGGCTGTATATTGTCACCCTGCTTATTTAACTTACATGCAGAGTACATCATGAGAAACACTGGGCTGGAGGAAGCACAAGCTGGAATCAAGATTGCCAGGAGAAATATCAATAACCTCAGATATGCAGGTGATACCACCTTTATGGCACAAAGTGAAGAACTAAAAAGCCTCATGATGAAAGTGAAAGAGGAGAGTGAAAAAGTTGGCTTAAAGCTCAACATGCAGAAAACTAAGATCATGGCATCCAGTCTCATCACTTCATGGGAAATAGATGGGGAAACAGTGGAAACAGTATCAGACTTTATTTTTCTGGGCTCCAAAATCACTGCAAATGGTGATTGCAGCCATGAAATTAAAAGATGCTTACTCCTTGGAAGGAAGTTATGACCAACCTAGATAGCATATTAAAAAGCAGAGACATTACTTTGCCTACAAAGGTCCATCTAGTCAAGGCTATGGTTTTTCCAGTAGTCATGTACGGATGTGAGAGTTGGACTGTGAGGAAAGCTTAGAGCTGAAGAATTGATGCTTTTGAATTGTGGTGTTGGAGAAGACTCTTGAGAGTCCCTTGGACTGCAAGGAGACCCAACCAGTCCATCCTAAAGGAGATCAGTCCTGGATGTTCATTGGAAGGACTGATGTTGAAGCTGAAACTCCAATACTTTGGCCACCTCATGCGAAGGGTTGACTCATTGGAAAAGACCCTGATGCTGGGAAGGACTGGGGGCAGGAGGAGAAGCGGGACGATAGAGGATGAGATGGTTGGATGGCATCACCGACTCGATGGACATGAGTTTGCATAAACTCCAGGAGTTGGTGATGGAGAGGGAGGCCTGGTGTGCTGCGATTCATGGGGTCGCAAAGAGTCGGACACGACTGAGCGACTGAACGGAACTGAATGACCACATAGTTCTTCAAATTATGTTTTTCTAGTTATTATTTTTAAGGTGGTTTTAGTATTTTAAAGTCTTTATTGAATTTGTTACAACATTGCTTCTGTTTTGTGTTTTGGTTTTTCGACCACGAGGCATGTGGAATCTCAGCTCCCTGACCAGGGATCCAACCTGCACCCCTTGCACTGGAAGGTGAAGTCTCAACCGCTGGACCTCCAAGGAAGCCCACCTCCTATTTTTCTATCTCAATCCTCATGAATTATGAGGTGGCCCACATGGGGTTCATTGCTTCAGATGAGTCCCTGTGCTCTCACCATCAGGAGCTGGACTAACCTCTTCCATGGAAGGATAAAGTGTTCACACCTGTGTTCACTGTCACAGAAGGAAATGCACAATATGAGATGTAATGTCCTTGAAAATCTAGGGCTTCCAAGCCAGAGAAGACATAATTTTAGCAAACAGAAAGTTTACTTTGATTTTTAACCCACTTGGCAAGGAAGTGATGAGATGTCAATTGTCACATGGCCAGCTAAGTTTTCAAAAGCAGTAGAATAAAACTATCACATCTGTTATTTTTAAAAGTGCACAGTGATTCTTAAAACTTAAGCCCCTGCTAGACTTTCCTATTCTCTGCCCTCTTCAGTCCCTCCACAATATTTTTAAATATCTACCCAGGTTCTGGACAATCCAGAATAACAACTTGGCATCACCTCTTTTCCTTACTCTGAGCACGATTTATAGACATGGGTTGACTTTGTCTCTCCCTAAAAGGACAAGAAGAGGCCCCATCAGAGCCCTAAGCACTCTGAACTCCTAGAAAGGATTTCCGGGTCAAAATGCTAAGAGCAGCAGGCTTGCATCCCATTAAACAGTAGCTCTGGGAATCTCCTTGGAAAGGCAAAGAAAGGAAATGTTGCACAATAGAAACATAGAATTATAACAAGAGTATTCAGCTTTACTGACTTGCAGAAAGGCACAGTCTCTAGAATCAAAAGAAAAAAAGCTATTTTATTTTTCTCCTATTTTTGAAGGGAAAAAAAATAACTTATTTCCTTTCTCCAAAGGCATTGAAAGTAATTAACCATAAAAACGTCATGGAAACATCAGCTCTGAAAGGTTCCCACTGCTCACATGGTAGGATCCGAACAACAGATCAGGTCACACCTGGGGCTGTGGAGTCCCAGAACACAGCAACTGTGTCTTAGCACAAGCATCCTGAGGATCCGCTGTGTGCTCGGCTCTGGGCTGGGCACTGGAGACCCTGTGCATGCAAGCTCAGTCACTTCAGTCGTGTTCAACTCTTGGTGACCTCATGGACTGTACCCACCAGGCTCCTCTGTCCATAGAATTCTCCCCACGAGAATACTGGAGTGGGTTGCCATTTCCTCCCTCAGGGGATCTTCCCCACCCAGGGATCGAACCTACGTCTCCTCTGTCTCCTGCACTGGCAGGCAGGTTCTTTACCACTGAACCACCTGGGAAGCCCACTGGAGACCCCGCATGCTGAGAACTCTATCTGCTCCACTCACATTCACACAAATGCTAAACTGGTTCATGATGCATCTGCAACACGGCATGAGAGCAGGGTTTCTCAGCCTCACCATTACTGACACCTTGGGCTGGAACATTCTCTGTTACGAGGGGCTGCCCTGTGAATTGGAGGACGTTTAATAACATCCCTGGCCCAACCCTCTAGGGGCCAGCAGCACCTTCCAGAGGGCAAGTGGGGCTCCATCAAAGTTGCTTTTGGCTGGTTTGAAGAGTGAACAGCAAAGAAAATAGCATTATGCTAAAGAGCCAGGGGAAAGTAAGGTGATTTTAACAAGCTACTGAGGATGGTTTGGGCAGGTGTCTTATTGATTAGAGCATCTAAGTAGAGCAAAGTCTGATTGGCCCAGCTTCCACTCGGTGAGAGTCTGGAGCCAGGAAGACAGGGACTCTTCCCATCTGTGGGACTTGGGCTAGAGAACTTATTAAGCTTTCCTCTAATTCCAGGACTTCCCTGGTGGCTCAGACAGTAAAGTGTCCGCCTACAATGCGGCAGACCCGGGCTCGATCCTTGGGTCGGGAAGATCCCCTGGAGAAGGAAATGGCAATCCACTCCAGTACTCTTGCCTGGAAAATCCCATGGACGGAGGAGCCTGGTAGGCTATAGTCCATAGGGTCGCAAAGAGTCAGACACAACTGAGAGACTTCACTTTCTTTTCTTCCAATTCCAAAATTGTATAACATGATCCTTTCCACCCCACCCAAACCAAGTTGTCAGACTACTGTGGGCTGGGAGGAGCCAGGTTCGAGATGCATGCCATCTCTGCCTGCGTGGAGTCAGAAGTGGGTACAAAAGGAGGGGAGAACTTTGAAGAATGGGTTGGACGGCATCACTGACTCAATGGACATGAGTTTCACCAAACTCCAGGAGATAGTGAAGGGCAGGAAAGCCTGGTGCACTGCGGTCCATGGAGTCACAGAGAGTCAGACACGACTTGGCAATGGAAATACAACAACCCCACTCCCCACATGTGCAATGCCCAGAGCCTCACTGCATCTAAGACCAGCTCAGCTACCAGAGGAAGAACCATCACAGTATGTTCTGTTTTACATTCAGTGCCTTGAATCTTTTCTTTACAACTTAAATGAAATGAACCAAAGGAGGGGGAGAGGTCCAGGCATTAATCTGACTCAGACGGTAAAGCGTCTGCCTACAATGCGGGAGACCCAAGTTCAATCCCTGGGTCGGGAAGATCTCTTGGAGAAGGAAATGGCAACCCACTCCAGTATTCTTGCCTGGAAAATCCCATGGACAGAGGAGTCTGGTAGGCTACAGTCCATGGGGTCAAAATGAATCGGACACGACTGAGTGACTTCACTTCACCCAAAGGAAACGCATAAGGAGCGAGGTTAAGTACTGGGTTGGGTGGCATCACTGATGCGATGGGCGTGAGTTTGAGTAAGCTCTGGGAGTTGGTGATGGACAGGGAAGCCTGGCGTGCTGCAGTCCATGGGGTCACAAAGAGTCGGACACAACCGAGCGACTGAACTGAACTGAAGCACTGGCTCTGCTTTTCCCAAAACGGCCTCCCAGAGCCAGGGAGAGGAGCTAAACAAACTGTCCATGCACAAAGGCGCACTGTATTAGAAGGGCGGTTTAATTCATTCTTACAAACACACAAGAGATCCACGTCTCTGATCTCCAGGGTAGTGAAACGAGGAGGTGAATTATAACAGCCTAATTTAGCCAGCTCAGTGAATAAATAATCATTGCAAATGAAGCAGTCCTACCAGGTAATTAAATTAATTTGTCTCGCAGACATGATCCACCAACTCTCCACTGACATGAGTTGCCTTCTTAGATGTTAACTTTTATTCCTGGATCTTCTTTGGATGTTGAAATTACTTCTCAGCTTCTTATTCTCAGGTAGCCAAAACGAATATTTATTTCTCCAGCGATTAATCATTCAGCAAATATCAGAGCTCCTAAGATATGTTGGGCTTAGAAACATGATAAAAAAAAAGACCCAGGTCCTTATCCTCATGCAGTTGCATGTCTAGCAAAAAAGACTGATGTTAAATAACCACAAAGGTGTTGGGTGCAGTGATGTATAAAACAGGCCGTTGTGGGTTCAGGCTTTGGAGAATAACTTCCTTTTCTTTTAAAACAGAAACATAGGACCTCACGTTCATTTGCTGGACCTCTGCTGAGAGGGAGTTCAATAGTTCATGGCAGATAATCCATTCCAGGAGAGTAAGAGGGTCACTCAGAAAGGGTATGAAGAACTGTAGACTAAATGTCCATCCTTCATCCTGTGTTGCCAGACCCACCAGGTCCAATGGGTGAAATGTGGAGACCAGTTCCATCCTATTTCTTCACACCTTTCCACTGACTCTTTGAATGTTCACATTAAAATTCTAACTGCTATAAAGTTGAGGAGTGGGACGGAGGAGAGAAGAATCAGGAATGAAGGTTATTTCTATAAATTATAGTTTTAATATTACTCCTATACAGCATCTCAAAGATCTAACTTACATGAAGACCGGGACAAAATTAAAAGAAAAATGACCTCTTGAAATAATCATCTTTTAAAAAAAATTTTTTTAAGACCTAACACTCAAGAATGTCATACGTAGATTTTTCCATGCCCTGGAAAAAAAGGCACTCAATTAAGTGCAAAATGTGAGTCTCTGAAAAAGTCAGTGCTGCTGATTGACAGGCTGACAATTACAAGACACAATGTTTTCCAGGGTGTGAGTACCTGAACATGTGTCTACTCATCAATGCTATGCTTTATATCAAAGACCACTTTCATAAGACAAGGTACTAAGTATCATTTATCAAACTGACGATTACTTATAAGTTATGATATATTTTTTGCAGCTGTGAAGAGCTATTTGGGTTGAAAATTTAGGATTTAAAGCATGCTTATCCAGAAAACAGACATATGAACAGCAGTATATAGCCAGCTCTATGTCCTAAGGTTTTAGGAATAGTTTGTCTAAACTTACCGGTCAGCGAGGAGTAGCTGATTCATTTTTGGAGGGTACATTAACCCAATTTAGACACCATGCGGTGCTGGAAAAATGATTCTCCAGTACATTAAACAGTCTCTTGGATCTATTCAAGTGCATTTATTCACATTTAGGATATCATATTGCCCATTTTTGTCATTGCAATATGCCAGCCAGATTTTTTAAATGACATTGTGAAAATGGAAAGCATTTTTAAAGGTAAATATCAAAAATACCTCTCCAAGAGGGAGTTAACAACTCTTCTCACCACTTTAAGTCTGGCTGAAACTAAACCCTGAAACTTAGCTCTCCAAGGATGGCCCCCTGAGGCCTCCCAAACCCCAATCCAGAAACCCGGTGTGTACATCACTCTCTCGAGTTTTTCAGCAGCACTGGAGGGCCTTCACACATTCATTTCCTCTCTCTCTCTCTTTTTCAGAAATTTTCTCCATCTCTAGCTTCCCAGGTGGCACGACTGGTAAAGAATCTACCTGCCAATGCCGGGACATGGGTCTGATCCCGGGTCAGGAAGATCCCCTAGAGGAGGGCATGGCAACCCACTCCAGTACTCTTGCCTCGGGAATCCCGTGGACAGAGGAGCCTGGCGGGCTCCAGTCCATAGCATCACAAAAAGTCAGACACAACTCAGCACAGAGCTTTTAAAATCTTCTTTGCTGCTGCTGCCTGGCTTTCTACTACTTCACACTCCTGTCCTTCCTATTATTAATTCATTTTCTCCGCCTCGCTTTCTTCAGGAAGACACTTCCACGGGGCTCTGACCATGACCTCTATCATTCTCTCTCTCTGGGGTCTTTCTCTGTGCCCTCCCTAGTTCACTCACCCAGCCTCACCCCTTCCCTAGAGACCCAATGACAGTTCTTCTCGATGTCTCTCTAGCCGTTAAACTACGCAAGCCCGGCTTACTGCCTTCCCTCCAAACTGCACTGCCAGGCTTCCTGGAGTCTGCCTCACCATCCTCCCAGACACAAAGCGCAAGGGCCCACTTGGTCTTGGCTTCTCCCTTGAGATTCTTCTCCCAGCGCACCTGTCATAGCAGCCCCTCCCTTCTATTCCCACCGCCCTTGCGCCGGCTGCCCTAGGCCACTGTGGACCCCAGCCTGGTCTCCTTTTCTTAACTGGTCTTCTTGTCATTCTCTCTAAGCCATCCCTGAATGGCTGCACTTAGACCTAGAAGGCCGACGCAAAGGGTAAGCCAGGATGGTTGCTGCGTTGTTTGAGGTTACTAGGGACTGCAAAATACCCCTTAGACACCCTCCACGAGCCCCCATTACTTACTGAATAAACTCCCCCCGCTCTCCCTCAGAATTCAAGAACCTCCGAAATAAAGACACCAGTCTCCCAGTCTTACCTCCCATTATTCCCCTACTTTAAAGCTCTAGACTATATTACAAAATGGAATATTATAAAAGGAAATGTTGAGTCTCTGTTCGCTTTTCCCTTAATATGCCTCCCGGAGCTTTCCTTGGCACAGGCTCCTTCTGGGCTAGGGCCACCCCACCATCACCCCCACCTCTTGAAAGTTCACACACTCCTCCAGGCTCAATTACAAGTGCTCTCATCCATGAAGCCATCCCGGATCCTCCATCATGATGTGAGTGCCTTGAATCTCATGCTCCTTTTCTTTGGACTGAAGGGTTCTGTTTTTTCATCTTTCAGTCCCTCCCAGATGATCACTTCCTTGAGTATGCCTTGGTTCTCCCTGTCTCCTGCGGTATTTTCCTCGGCTTAAAGAGTTTAGTAAGCACTGTTCCATAAATATAAGGTTCATTCAGAGGGGTTCTCTGGAACCAAAAATTCATAGAAAGCAAAAAGAATTCCCCACCGTGGAACATGTATGACCTCACTTACCAAATAAATTAAAGGCACTGCCTCTGCCCTCAAGGTTAAAGACTAATTTGGGTTGAACAGTGAATACTGTAAGAATTCTCAAATAAAGGAGTCTCAAAAGTAAAATTCTTAAAAAAAGAAAATCTACAAATTCCTGGGGGAACTCAGAGTATCACAAGGACAGATACATAAAATTCCCCTCCACAATGCAGTGAGTCTACTCCTAGGTTTACGATACTCTAGAGTGTTTGAAATCACATGAAAAGGAGTCATACTTAGAAGCTAGCAACTCGATGTAATTTCGATTAATATGCAAGTTTAAAAGGGGTCAATCATGTGAGGCACTTCTTCGAGAAGGCTCAGGAGAGGGCAGAGCAAGACATAGTCACAAAAACCAACCAGAATGAAGTCAGCTCCAACAATACTGGAAATCTGCTTTTCTCTGATGATAAACGGCCTCTCCTGTTATGAGACCTGGGCTGGTGGGCAGCTTTTCTAGGGCCACCAAAAGCCAAGCCCTTGGGAAAGAAAATCTTCACCCATGGTTAATGTGGGATCATGAAAGAAGCTTCGTGACGGCTTTCAAAGGAAGGACTGGGCACCAATTAACTACATATGTTGAGACTAAAGCATTCATTGTGTTAGGAAAAGCGGCCATTCAGCATCTGCCACTTCTTATATTTGCATACATTCAGAAATCCAAATATCTCCAGCACATTCGCTTATGAGCTTTACAGTTTTATACCTAAGAGCCTCTTCATTACGGTATTCATCACAGACTTTAAGTTGGTCTTCATAGTTGTACAGCGTGTGCACTGGTTTTCCTCTGAGCTGCCTCTGGCCCTGGAGGTCTGGGAAACCACTGGGAAGCCATCCTGAGCTGCCAAGATAAGAGCAGAAGTGTCCCCAGGCCTTTGCTTCAATGCCCTTCCCTGAGTTAGCTCAGTGTTTGGGTCTCAAGGCTACTCAAAATATAAATCCCACTTCCCTTCCCCTCGGATCTAACTCCAAAAGCCAACTGATCAAGCCTAGAATTGCAACCTGCTTTGGCTTTCTCTGCTTTGAACTCATTTTCTGTGATCTTATACACAGAATATGGAAATCAAGGATAATGCCTGTAACAATCATAATGGCGTGGCTTGAGAGCAGTTAAAGAGATTCAAGGAATTTGTCTTAATATAACAAAATTTTGCTTGAAAGTATGCAAATACACATGCATGCACACATACATACACACACTTGGATGTCTTAGCTGCAAATAGACTAGAAGTCTGGCAGCTTCTGGGCTTCTACTGAAAGTCACATGGTTTTCCAGTGTCAAGGTGTCTACACACTTCCACTGAGTTACAAAGGACAAGTATTTGGCTCACTATTTCATGTTTATCTAGATGCTTTTGTCTTGAGAGTTTAAAAGCAATTTAATTGCATTAATTAGGCTTCAAAGCAGTGCTGCAGTATCTTCTTTATTTTTCTGAAGCCAGAACAAAAGAAAGTTGTACCCTGAGATCATTCGTCAGGTCCCCGAAGCAAAATAATTTCATCTAAAATTTAAACTAAATTAGAAAAACATTTCAAAAAGACCATAAACCCCTAAATAACTGAAAAGACATAAAAAAGAGAAGTGAAGAGAGGAAAAATAAAAGGAAAAAAGTAAACTCTGTCCTTAGAAGTCATATCTCCAAACACAAGGCATTTTTATTTGATAATATTGCTTACATTTTTGGAATATTCTTTAAAACAGCTATCTGAATTCCCAGATGATAACAAGATTCTTTTGAGGCTGACAGCAGGAATTCAACTTATAAACCCAATACACAACCAGAGCCACATCTGCTTTTATGTTTTAAGCATAAAAGTATTTTTAATATCTACTCTGAATGCATTATCAACTTGGCAACGGAGAGGAATACTCATAGACTCAAAGACTTCCAAAGTGAACACAATCCCATCATATGAGTTCAAAAATCACAAAAAAAGTTTTTGTTTCATTATTTCAGTTCTTTGAGTTTTATACCTTGGTTCTCAGAAATGGGCAAAATCCATAGCAAGAATGAATTAGAAAATTAATTTGCAGGATATCTTTCTCTTGTTATGAAAAGGTTTTTTTTTTTTCCCTCCTAAAGACATGACACACTAACTGTTCATTTCAAGCAAATTTAATTGCAACACCTTTAACCAAGTAGTCTATAACTCTGCTGCTCAGAACATAACCATAAACTTGAAAGGGCCCCCCCAAATGCCGACTAGCAGCTCTTGAGTTGAGGACCATTTCAGAGCCTTCAGCAGTGTGTTCTGTCTCACCATCAGACTCTCATCAGTTCATCTGCTAGTCCTTGCTTACATCTAAGTTGGTCATTTTATATATGTGCGTCCCACACGGTACTTGCCAGGGAAACACAAGGGAAAAAACTTTCCTCCTCCCATCCTCCCTTTCTGGAACTTGGCCCACTTAAAATATTGCTTCCTGATCCTTCCAATAAGCTAAAACCCCAGAGGCACGTAACAATTAAAAGAAGAGACCAGAGGTGTTCATTTGGAACAGGTACATCATGTATAAAATCTAATTGTTCTTTTTCATCACCATATTGCTAATATTGCCCAACTAGAAATGGAAAACTGCCACATAATTTAATCTGCTCAAGATTCTTACCTTTATGCAACTAGAATAGACTAAATTAAGAAGTTTTTATTTCTGTTTTTTTCTCCCCTAAAAGAAGTTAAAACTTTAAAGCCATTAAGAGATTTCAAGTTCACATTGAATTCTGCTGGGCTAAGAGATACAGGAGATCATGAGTAGGCATTCACATATCCGTCACAGAGACATTCAGGCAGGATCAAATTAGGTTGTTTGGTTTTCATGGTCCCCACAGGGTTTTGTTCTGTTTAGCATCATCAGGCAAGGAACTTATATTATAACTCGGCAAGTTCAGTCTATTGTCAAAATATTATTCCCCTAAGGTCTCAATACTAGCCATGCAGCCTCCCCATCACCTTAGCCAAGTAAAAGACTGGTAGCCCACCCCACCTCTCTCCCCCAGATATTCCTTTTAAGAAACCCTGGCCATGTGTACTGGATGGATATGTTCTAGATGGACACCACTTGAATTGGGCAGGCCTCAGCATCCTCTAACTTTGTAGAGTAACACCAACGAAAAAGTAAGCATGGCATTCAGTAATTAAGTATTTGCCTGTGTGCTGTACAGTTATCCTCTCTCTTTTTTTTCCCAACAACCCTACGAGGTTGACACTATTGTTATCTCTACTTTGCAGATGAGGAAATGAAGGCCCAGAGAAGTTAGATAAGTTGCCCATTGTCACACAGCAAGTAAGGAAAGAGCAGATCCATGGTACAGACCTAGGCCTCTTTGACTCCAAAGCCCTGCTCTTCCCTATATTCTGTCTCTTGTGGTTCCTAATGTGCCCACCCATGTCCCCTCACTCATGCCAAGACCACTGTGGGTCCAGATGACTCCCCAAGGAAGCTGTCCACCGTACAGTGGCTCAGCATCTGCACTGACCATCAACAATGACCAATCATCATTGACCTCCATCAGGCCATTCTTCCACAGATGCTACACGGGGCATTGGAATTAATGGAGAGTGAGCACTGATGCTCACAACTGATGCTTCCACCCAGAGGTGACACATTTACTGTCACCCAGAGTCTGTTGGCCACAGAGAGGCATAGAGCCATGCCCATCTTCAAGAAGGCAGAGAAATACAATCCTTCTGTTTGAACAAAGGAGAAAAGAAATCAGATGTCAGGAAAGCAGAAATATCTGCCACAAACACTGAAAAAAGAAAGATTTGAGAGGCAACATGATTTAAGAAGTAACAAGGTCAGGCAGTTAAAAAGTGGCAGAGTCAGGACCCAGCCCAGGTTTACTTTTCTCTAAAATCTGAGTCCCTAACTAACACTTAAGTCCCAAGAGAAGTATATCCATTTCATAAGACACAATTATTTTTGCATTAACAATAAGCACTTATTGCTTGTTGGTTGACCCCACTCACCTGTCTGGAATTTGCTCAGCAGACAGCTGATGGAGGCTGGCCTTGGTTGGGAGGACTCAGATGACTTGACTCTGTTCCACAAGTCTGTCACCCTCCAGCAGGCTAGCTTGGGCATTTTTCATTGCAAAAAGCAGAGGCACAAGACCAAGCAGCACAAAAGCAAGTCGTATGGCCGAGTCCAGAGTCAGGAAGTGGGGAAGGAGGGCACTGTAATATTACACAGCAAAGAGAATGAAGAATTACTCCAAGGCTATGCAAGCTCTTTCTACAAAAGGCTATGTGGTAAATATTTTTGGTTTCTTGGATCATACTCAACTCTGTGATTGTAGCATGAAACAAGCCATACATCATAAGTAAATTGATGGGTGTGGCCAAGTTCCAATATAACTATAAGTATTCAGAAATACTATAAGTATTTAGAAAAAGAGGCAGCAGGCCAGATTTGCTCCAAGGCTGGAGTCTGCCAACTTCTGAATTAGAGCCATCACAGCAATCTTCCACATAAGGTTCTAGTCCTAGTTCTGGAACTATCTGGTCATATGGTCTTGACAGCATCACTTTTTTTCTCACCTGACAACTTCTCCATTTACAAAGTGAGGGAGGTTGGAGTAGTTCTCTAGAACTATAAAACTCTTACATTCACAGTCCACATTATATCATCCTATAAATCAGATGGTACGTTCTGAGGTCTAACTGAAGAGATTATTCTCAATCTATTAATTGAGTATGTATTTTTTTTGTCCTTAATATTATTATTCACCTGCATAGGCTAAAATTCTATGATTTTACTTGTACTAGAGTTGCCATGCAAAAGACACTGCAGTATAATCTTAGCCCCATGAAAGTCAAATAGGTTTTTTTCCATCCACCCAAGAGGAAGTCAGTCAGATATATCAAATGGAAAACAAACTGACCCTTTTAATTACAAATAGGTAGCAAAGCTTTATTGATTGGAAGAATAAAAAATAAAATAGTGGAGAGTCAACCCTCAGTGATATCAATGAAGGTTAAAGAGAAACACAGAATTAATTGATCCACAAGGATAAGCTCTAGTGAAGGACACTATGAACAGGAAGCTAGGAATGCAGAGTTTAACTGAAAGTTACTCTGTTTACCATCGTCTACTTTCTTGACACCTCAACAGCATGTACTTCAGCACACTGCAACATTGCAGGAGGATGTTTTTGCTTTTTTCCCTCTATTCATCTTCACTGCCAGGCTATTGCCAAAATTACAAATAAGAATATTCATGTTAATAGCAGGCTGCTAAGGGAAAATGCATGTAAAATACTCTGTAACTATCCATAAAATCAGGGCAACACACAGAGCTTTGCAGACATCTGACTTCTGAAGCTTTCTATCAATGATTCCCAACCGGGCAAGGGAGAAGAGGAGCCATGTTGGCAGCCTTTGGAGATATTTTCATTGTCCCAATTGGGGAAGCATTACTGGCATCTAGCCTGCAAAGGTCACGATGATGCTAAAAATCCTACAATATACAAGACAGACACACATGGCAAAAAAAAAAAAAAAAAAAGATGATCCGGTCTAATGTGGGAAGCCTGGCATGTTCCAGTCCATGGTGTCGCAAAGAGTTGGACATGACTTAGTGACTGAACAGCAATGTGTTAACAGTGTCAAGGTTGAGAAATTTGCTTTTCATAGACAAAAAAAAAAAAAGCTCCAGCTGAGACTGACAACAACTTTTCAAATCACTGGGAATTCCAAATCATGATCATACATCCCACAAAAGCAGCATGTATCTCAGACTACCCCTGAGTGACTTTATTTTGTAACCTAGCAACGTTTCAAGCCAGGTACTTGGTATCATAAGATTCTGCAGAAGTGCTCGAGAAAATACCTTTCCAAAAGGCAGGTCACAAATTCAAAAACCTGTCCCAGAAATGATAAATGGTTCAAAATACTGAAAAAAACATTGGGACTAATATATAAGTTTTAAGTATAAGAAGTGCCTTTATTACTGCATTATATATAATAGTTTTTTTAAAATCTACATCATCAAAAGCAGTGTGGATATTTTCTAATCAAAGAACATGGTATGTGGCAGAAGAGTTTTTACTCTGTTTGAATCATGTCTTGACAATCACAGGCAACATCAGCTTTTTTCCTCCAGGTCAGGATACTGGAGTGGGCAGCCTTTTACTTCTCCAGGGGATCTTCCCAACCCAGGGATCGAACCCAGGTCTCCCATGCTGCAGGCGGATTCTTTACCAGCTGAGCCACAGGGAAGCCCAAGAATACTGGAGTGGGTAGGCTATCCCTTCTCCAGCAGATCTTCCTGACCCAGGAATCGAACCGGGGTCTCCTGCATTGCAGAAGGATTCTCTACCAACTGAGCTATGAGGGAAGCCCCAAGTGTATCTCCAACAGGATATAATATATCAGCAGGTCAAAGAGCTGGAAAATTAGTATCTGTTTAGCTAAACACATCGCATCTGTTGGCAAACCTGTCCAAATAATTTGGCATTGTTGCTTTCAGTATATGTAGACAGAGACCATTTATCATATGGATTATTTCTAGAACCCACAGGCTTGTCTGCTATGCACTGCATAGAAACATGTGTGGACTTGCACATGCTTTACAGGAATCCTTTAGAATGCTTTGCACCAGTTGGTTGTTTGCTTTTAAGTGAAGGGAGTACAGCATCGCTTCTGCAATTTCCTTTAAGTTCTGTTTTTCCATTGCATCATCCCTCCACCTTGCCCACCATTAGTGTCATTTCCACTTCAATTCATTCCTACACAACCGAGGAAATAGATTTTCAGCAAAAGCAGGGAAGACTGTTTAGGATTATGTTCCAGGGCCTGACAGACAGTTCCTGCATATGTACCCTAGCCCCACATTAATCCACATTAACTGCAGTAGAGCTCTATACTCCTGGCTTCAGGGACCTCCCCAAGCAAAAGCATGTGTGATGAAGTGCGTAACTTGGGTGTCAGGTTGACCCCTGTTCTAAACCCACTTTGACCATTTTCTGGCTGTGATCTTGGGCAAATAGCATAACCGCTTCACTCCTCAGCCCCCTACATGAAAGCAGAGGCAAAACTGCCTGCCTCCAGGGGCTGCTATGAGGATGAGAAGAGGTCATGCTTTTACGGTAGCAAGTGCAGGGCACGGTACACAGTCCTGCATAAACATCAGGTGTCATTATTACATCAGAGGACTCTGCAAGCTATTCCATCAAGGCCATTTTGAGCCTGCAATTCAGACCTAACTCTCTACTCAGGGCCAAGGACAATCACATGAGACAGACACATTCTCCCCTCAGATTCAGTGTTCGGTGTTCCCAGTGAACTTAAGGTTCCTGCTTCCTTGGGAAAGAATTCGGAGGTGAAGCAAGGGGGTTAAGAAAGCAAGGTGAGAGTTTATTTAAGCAAGAACATTCCCATGGTTCAGTGGTAAAGAATCTGCCTGCAATGCCGCAGATGCGGGCTCAATCTCAGGGTTGGGAAGATTCCCTAGAGGAGGACATGGCAACCCACTCCAGTCTTCTTGCCTGGAGAACCCCATGGCCAGCGGAGCCCGGCGGGCTACAGTCCATGGGGTCACAGAGAGTCAGACAGGAATGAACCAGCTGAGCACAAGAGCAGACCCTCAGAGGGAGAGCAGGCAGAGGAGCTGCTGCCCTGGGTTTCTTGGGCAAGCCGGTTATGGGGGGCATACAAATGAAGGGGTGGAATAGTCACTGGGGAAGGAGGAGCCTGGGGGTCATACTCCCTGATTTTCATCCCAGCTCCATTTTCGCGAGGGGAGAAGGGGATGTGTGTGGGTCTTCAGTCGCTCAATCATGTCTGACCCTTTGCGACCCCATGGACTGTAGTCCACCAGGCTCCTCTCCACCTCTGTCCACCAGGAGGAAGGATTTTGTCCTTATTTAGCTTAGATCAGAAGTGTCATGGCGTCGGTACATGACGGGTACTTCGTATCTGTAAGGCTAATCTTATCGTAATGAGAGCATAATGAGCAAAGGTTACATTTGGACACAGAACATTCCCATCTTTCCTCACCTTTTTTTGTCTGCTTCCAGGACACTCATCACCCAAAACGTGTGGCTTCCTGTCAGTCTGGAGGTTCCTGCTTTCCTTTGTCTGTTTATAGACGCCCACTGTTTACAAGATTCATGGTTTCCTGCCACCTGGCCTCTGCCCCCGCTTCTCTGCTCATACCTAGCTACCTGCCTGCTGTGACAATGGTGTCACCAAGGAAACACACTGGCACAGGCGAAAGAGCAGAACAGGCAGGGGTGTTGCGTGGTGCAGAGCCAGAATTGCAGAGATCAGAGACCAGGGAGTTCAGCTGGGAATTTCAGGGAAGTTAACACATCAGAAGCGATCAGCCCAGGGTCTGGGTTGGAACAGGTACACTGGGAACACAGGCCATAGTTACTATCACTGTCATCCACTGCAGGGGGTGATGGGACCTATGCCTCCTGCATCCCTGCATCAGGGATGCCGACAAAGGTCCGTCTAGTCAAAGCTATGGTTTTTCCAGGAGTCATGTACAGATGTGAGAGTTGGACCAAAAAGAAGCCTGAGTGCCAAAGAACTGATGCTTTTGAACTGTGGTGTTGGAGAAGACTCTTGAGAGTCCTTTGGACAGCAAGGAGTTCAGTGCAGTCCATTCTAAAGGAAATCAATCCTGAATATTCATTGGAAGGACTGATGCTGAAGTTGAAACTCCAATACTTTGGCTGCCTGATGCAAAGAGCCAACTCATGGGAAAAGACCCTGCTGCTGGGAAAGACTGAGAGCAAGAGGAGAAGGGGGCAACAGAGGATGAGATGGTTGGATGGCATCCCTGACGCACTCAATGGACATTAGTTTGAGCAAACTCTGGGAGGTAGTGAAGGACAGAGAGGCCTGATGTGCTGCAGTTCATGGGGTCACAAAGAGTTAGACACAACTGAGCGACTAAACAACAACAACCTTGGCATCACTGACTCCCACCCCTTATTGAAGGACAAGAGCTCCTGCAGAAACTCTCACTTCACTGCTATTTTGTGGGCTTGCCCGGGGCCTTTTTCATTATTCCTTGTTTTCCTCTCTGTATTGCTTGCTCTCTCTCCTTCTTGGCTTTTGGTTCAGTGTGGGAGTTATTTGATTTATTATTTGCTAAACAGGCAAAGCAATTTTTTCCTTGTTAAATTTCATAATTTTACCAGTGCTGGCAAGTGTGTTCACAAATCCCATAAATCATCTCCATGAAGTCTTTAAATCCATTCAGATGTGAGCGGTTGCGGGATTATGCATCATCTAGCAAAAATACATTGGCTCTGTGGTGTTTTACCCTTTTTATTTAAACTTGACTTGTTTCTTATTTGTTTTGGTTTTTTCTAAACAAAAACCTTAACACTAAAGAAATGAAGCTGACAGCACAGAGTTCCTTAGGCATTAGGGCTCCCTTATGAAATTCAGAAAACAGTAATCATCAGCCCAGGAATTCGAGCTGCACAGAAAAGGTGTCCACAGTTATCTGTCCCGTTATCAACATTTTCCATTGCTAAGGCCCTACCTAGGTCAGCCTGGGTACCATATTTAGTCTAGGCATTCTGGAAGAAATATATTAGAGCTAGAAAAAAAAAAATGTAAAGATGACCTGTTCAAACTAACATTTAACAGGCAGGAAATTGAGGCTATGAGGAAGAAGTGACCTAAAGTTGGAGGCAACCAAGATGCCCTTCAGCCAGGCTCCAGATCACGGGGTCGGGCACAGCGTGTCTGCACATGGCACCCTGTGAGCAAGAGCAGCTAGACAAAGCACAAAGGGAAAGGAAGAGAGAGATCTGGCCCCAGTCCTGAGTCTGATCTGAAGATGTGAGCGGCGGAAGCTAAAGGATCAACATCACTACACATCAAACACATGAATGCTGGCTCTAGAGACAAAGCAGCAGAATAGAAGGATGTGAGCTCACCCCTTCTTAGAGAAACACCAAAATCACAATTAACTGTCGAACAACCACCAACACGATGTCATTCAGTACGAAAGTAGAGAGATTCCCTGTAGTACATTCAGACAATGGAATATTACTCAGTGCCAAAAAGAAATGAGCTATCAATCCATGAAAAGATATAGAGGAAACTTAAGTGCATACTGCTAAGTGGAAAGAGCGAATCTGAAAAGCATAAATATTATATAACTGCCGTATGTAATTATACATCAATTCTGGAAAAGGTAAAACTATAGAGTTAATAAAAAGATCAGGGGTTGCCAGAGTTTAGGGGAGAGAGAGGGGTGAATACACAGAACACATAGGATTTTTTAGGGCAGTGAAAATACTCTTGTGATATTACAATTATGGATGCACGTACATTTGTCCAAGCTAGTAGATTGTGCAACACCAAGAGCAAAACTTAACTTAAACTGTGGAATTCGGGTGATAATAATATGTCAATGTAGGATCTTCAATTATAACAAATTTACACTCTGATGGGGGATGTTGATCATGGAAGAGGCTATGCACATGTGGGGACAGGAGACATATGAGAAACCTCTGTTCTTCTGTTCAATATTGCTATGAATTGAAAACTGTTCTAAATTTAAAAATAGAGCTTTAAAAAAAAACTACACTGTACATGGCTATGTATTGGCTTGGCCAAAATGTCTGCAACATCTTAAAGTAAAACCCAATATATCTACTCATTGGTGACCAATACAACACTTCTCATGGGGCCCTAGGCTTCCCTGGTGGCTCAGACGGTAAAGAATCTGCCTGCAACGCAGGAGACCCAGGTTCAATTCTCCGGTTGGGAAGATCCCCTAGAGAAGGGCATGACAACTCACTCCAGTATTCTTGCCTGGAGAATCCAATGGACAGACTCAGACACAACTAAGTGGCAAACACTTTCGGGGGAAAAAACCCATGGACTATAGCCCAGAAGGCTCCTCTCTCCATGGGATTCTTCAGGCAAGAATACTGGATTGGCTTGCAATGCCCTTCTCCAGGGGATCTTCCCGACCCAGGCATTGAACCCTCGTCTCTTTTGTCTCCTGCATTGGCAGGTGGGTTTTTTACCACTAGCGCCACCTGGGAAGCCAAAGATAGCTTCCATATCTACTGACTTTGCCCCTAATCTAATCTCTTCCCAGTTAGCCTATCAGCTCCTTGAACCAAAGGTTCTCTAAAAATAAATAAACGAATTCCATGTGGTGAGAGCTTGCTTTTCCCTTCTGACATCCCTGGGGCCTGGAATGCTGGTGAGATTAAGTTAAAAGACCTCCCTTTCCTCAACCTCACCCACATCCCAAGTATCACCCTGTGTCCAGACTTCACATGGTTTTAATTCTAGCAAGCATCACCTGATCTCTTTAATGCACTGGCAAGAGGCTGGGTACTAGAACTGATTCCATGCACTAGATCCTGTTTATGCACCTCTCCAGACCTTTCCACCCACCTCTCTCTCCCCCCACCCCCACCCCTGCTCTCTAGAGCCTTCCTAGGGAGGGTTCATGCCATTTCTTTGCTGTACAGCCCAGCTGCCTTTGCCTGCTTAGTCGCTCAGTCATGTCTGACTCTTTGCAACCCCATGGACATTAGCCTGCCAGGCTCCTCTGTCCACGGGATTTTCTCAGCAAGTATACAGGAGTGGGTTACCATTTCCTCCTCCAGGGGATCTTCCCAACCCAGGGACTGAACCTGTATCTACTGGGTCGCCTGCATTGCAGGCAGAGTCCTTACGGCTGAGCCACCAGGGAAGACCCTGCCACCACGTTTGATGCCATCAATTAGGAGCCCCCCCCCGTAGCATGACTGACACACTGGCCAGACCACATCACCGAAGCTCTGTCTCTCCCAGCACCTCCCTGGATCGGTCAGGAAACAGAGAGCAGAAATGCAGGATAGTTAACACCCAACAGCCAAGAAACGAAGGAGCCAACTGGTAAACTCCTCCCACCTCTTACGCCCGCTTCCCCCAGCCTCCCCACCCCACTCTGGATGGTTCTGAGTTGCTGTGATTCTGTGCCTCTGCTCCAGTGATGTCCTGCACTGCTGTATTCCTTACAAACTCTGACCCACTCTGGCAAATACCAGCCTGTATTTACTGTCATTGGCCGCCTCTCTCAATTCTCTTTTTCCCCTTGGTATTTCACCACTCTCCACTTTCCCACCAAGCTTTCTCTGTAAATGGCCAGACAGTAAACATTTCAGGTTCTACAGGCCACACGGTCTCTATCACAACGACTCAACTCCAACCTTGCAGCCTGAAAGCAGGTGGCTATGCAATTTGTTAACGAGTGGGTGTGACTGGTCAACCAAATGTTATTTATAGATGCTGACATATGAATTTCATGTTAATATACACATGTCACAAAATTCTTTTTTCATCTTTTTTCAGCCATTTATAAACTGAAAAACCCATTCTCAGCTCATGGATCATATAACACAGACAATAAGGGGATGCATCTGGCCCATAGTTTGATAACCCTGCTTGAAATCACTGAGCTATCAGGTTTCTTAATTCACAGATTATACAAACCAGGTAACACAGGCCAAAGTTTGCCAGTCCCCTGGCTTTAGCCCATAAGCTTTGCTTCAGGCCTGTTTTCTAGAGCTCTCCAGCTAAGGCACCACAGTCATAATCCTTAGGTGAATTTGTTAAATAATAAATGAAATTTTTTTTTCTTAAGAATGTTCTGTACTGACTAAGGAGCCTGAGTTACTAGACATATGGCTCCATCAAGAATCCTGCCAGATCCTGAAAGGCAAACACCATATGATATCATTATATGTGGAATCTAAAATATGACACAAATGAACAAATCTATGAAAAAGAAAGAAACTCACAGATATAGAGAACTGACTTGTGGTTGCCAAGGGCAGGTAGGGGAGGGAAGAATTTAGAGTTTGGTATTAGAAGATGCAAGCTCTTATACCTAAGATGGATGAGCAACAAGGTCCTACTGTATAGCACAGGGAACTATATTCAAGACCCGCTAATACGTGTACCCCAATGTTCATCGCAGCACTGTTTACAATAGCCAGGACATGGAAGCAACCTAGATGTCCATCAGAAGACGAATGGATAAGGAAGCTGTGGTACATATACACAATGGAATATTACTCAGCTATTGAAACGAATGCATTTGAATCAGTTCTAATGAGGTGGATGAAACTGGAGCCTATTATACAGAGTGAAGTAAGTTAGAAAGAAAAACACCAATACAGTATATGGAATTTAGAAAGACGGTAATGATGACCCTATATGCGAGACAGCGAAAGAGACACAGATGTAAAGAACAGACTTTTGCACTCTGTGGGGGAAGACAAGGGTGGGATGATTTGAGAGAATAGCATTGAAACATGTATATTATCATATGTGAAATAGATCGCTAGTCCAGGTTTGATGCATGAGACAGGGTGCTCAGGGCTGGTGAATCAGGATGACCCAGAGGGATGGGATGGGGAGAGAGGTTGGAGGGGGGTTCAGGATGGGGAACACATGTACACCCATGGCTGATTCATGTCAATGTATGGCAAAAACCACTACAATATTGTAAAGTAATTAGCCTCCAACTAAAATAAATAAATTAATTTTTAAAAACAGACCCTATGATAAACCACAATGGAAAAGAATATGCAAAAGAATATATATATATACAACTATACATATATATGTATAATTGAATCACCTTGCTGTATAGCAGAAATTAATACAACATTGTAAATCAACTATATGTGAATAAAATTTTTAAAAAAATCCCCTGCCTCCTTCGCACAGTCATCCTTATCCCTGAAGCTCAGGGGTCTGGGAGACTGGATCCACTGAGGAGCTTGGAGCTCTAGGGCTTCTCTTGTGTGTCAAACACTACTTTCCATTCCATTTTGCTTCCCTTGGGCATAATTCTTTACTCCCCATAAGGTTAAGGAACATCAATTAAATTTTTTTATCCTCTGCTAATACCATCTACACAATGAATATTTATTGCTCACTAAACATATGTTGATGCTTCATCAGAGTAGGTGTAAGAAGACAGATTTCGGGCTTCCCTGGTGGCTCAATAGTAAAGTAAAGCAAATAGTAAAGAATAGTAAAAAAAAGAAAAAAAAAAAAGATTTCATGATGGGGTTGGATTTCCTAATCAGAGCTGCCTGAGGAGAGAGTAGGATGACTTCAGGAGAAGTGAGTTGCTCATCATGTTAGCTAATCAAGAAGACTCTCTAAGGCCATTTGGCAAGGATGCTAAGGATTCAAGAATTTATACTTCAGGGACTTCCGTGGTGGTCCAGCTGTTAAGACTCCAAGCTCCCAATGCAGAGGGCCTGGGTTTGGTCCCTAGTCGGGGAACTAGCGACCACATGCTACAGCTAAAGATCCCACATACCACAACTAAGACTGGTGCAGCCAAATAAAAAATAAATATAAACAAATAATTTTTTAAAAAAAGAATTTATATTCAGGTAGAAGGTTGGACTTCAGTCCAGCCCCAAGAGTCTGTGATTCCCCAAATGGGCAAAAGAGAGCCAATTGGCTGAGACACAAGAGAAAGAGAGAGAAAACTATCAGCTGCCCATTCACTGTGCTGAGTGCTTTGCAAATGAACAGTATCGAAAATAATAATGACCAACGAGTACTGAACTTATGATGCATTCCAAGTACTGCGCAGCACTAATCCAAGACCACACAGACAGAAAACAAGACAAGGACTGACCCCACTCCGACTGACCCCAAAGGCCAGGAGGTATCATTCTCCTCGAGTGGGAGGTTAGGGTCACATCATGAAGTCCTAGTATGTCTTGACGGGACTGTATTATCTGACCACTTAAAAAGTGACATTAATGATCATGCCCTTGACTAAATTAAGGTCCATTGTGATGTCTCTTCTCTTGAGAAGGAATGTATCAGAGGATCAATCTGCTCCTCGACTTAAAAAATAAAATTGCAGAGAATCACCAGTGTTATGGAACATGGACTCTCCCCAGGGAACCGGGAAGAGCAACAAACCGCATCACAGCCCATCACCAATGAAAGATGCTTAAATGGCAGCTTGTATCTCAGGGGGACGCCACAGGCAGGAACCACGGCGTTCCATCAGGCCTGAAAACAAGTACTTTGTCGTGGTCTTGATGTATAATTTACATGAGCATAAAATGTGTCTCCTCTCTTTTTAAAAACAGACAAGCGCCAGCACAGAGCCCCAGCTGTGCCCCTCAGCCCCTCCACAGAGAAAAACTATTCCTGTCACGGTCTAGCTTTTGTTTTGACCTGGAGCACATCTGAAAACGTGGCCATGGCAGCTACTCTGAGCTTCCCTTCAATCCATCCCTCAAATGAAGCAACTACTTAACACCCGCACCTGTTCTCATTCCAAAATGCCCTCCCAGCTCCTCCTTCAAAACTCAGGGAGTCCTCCTAGAGGGGCCTCTTCCTCATCTTTACCATGTGTCACCTCCATACCTGTGTTGACATAGTTTTGAATTCATTATCATGATGCTTGGAAAGAATTAAAAACAGCGTTCTTAAGTTAGGTTTGCCCCCACAAGCAGGCTGTAAACCTGAAGAGAGGAACCAGTCTATTATGTATGTGGGAAGAGACAGAGAACATTATTCATCTGAATTTCAGACTGGCAGGGGTGGTGGGAGCTGATTCTCATGAGAAAGGTGAAGAGAGAAAAACCCTGTTTCCAAGGGCCAGTGGTCAATGGAAAGTTGCTGTATGAAGACTTTGGCTACATAACAAACCAGCACAGAATCGAATGGCTTAGAATCACTGCTATGGGCATTACCTCTCACAGTTCTGTGCATTTACCAGACTTCACCTAGCGGCTCTTTCCTAGGTCTCTAGTTGTTGCTGTTGTTCAGTCACTAAGTCGTGTTCAACTCTTCGACCTTGTGGGCAGTAGTAGCCTGGCTCCTCTGTCCTTCACCACCTCCCAGAGTTTGCTCAAATTCATGTCCATTGAGTCGGTGATGCTCTCTAACCATCTCATCCTCTGCCACCCCCTTCTCCTTTTGTCTTCAATCTTTCCCAACATCAGGGTCTTTTCCAATGAGTCAACTCTTCGCATCAGGTGGCCAAAGTACTGGAGTTTCAGCTTCAGTCCATCCCATGAACATTCAGGGTTGATTTCCTTTAGGACTGATTGGTTTGATCTCCTTTCAGTCCAAGGGACTCTCAACAGTCTTCTCCAGCGCCATTCCAGGTGCACTCAGATCCTGGCTGGGGTCAGCTGAAGAAGGGTCCACTGGGACAGATGTTCAGATGACAGCCTCATGCCCACCGCTGGTGGCCATCCAGACAGGCACGTGTGTCTCTGCACCCAACCTGCCTGGGCATCTCCAGAGCATTTTGGGGTACTGCTAGCATCCTTAAACCATGCCCCAGAGGGTTAAAGAAATTGGTGACTCACCAACTCTTGACCTTGTCTTCCAGGAGGACAGATAGGGAGGCAGCTGTGGAAATCAACTCCATTTGTAACAGGACAGAAGTGGCCCAAACCGGCTGGAGCCAAGACTGCTGATCAGAGTCTGTGCAGAAGAGACTTGCTCGCGGGTGGGGCGGCCTTCTGACGTCACAGCTCGGATTTCCACCGGGAGTTTCATACCAGCTCTGGGCAAATGGGCACATGCAACCCAGGAAGAAACAAGCCGTGTGCTTGCACCTGCGTGTAAGAACCCATCACTTGCCTTTAACTTTGTAAACAACCATGTTTCTCCTTGATTCACAGCCTCCAAACCCTAACTGTTATTAAATATCCCCCTCATCTTTCTACTGGGGACACAGATTTGAGCTGTGCCTCCTGTCTCCTTGTCTCAATGAAGCTTTTCCTTTTCTCAAAAGCCAGAGCATAAGCTTCCATGCATGTTGGGCAGCAAGCCCTTTGCTCCATAGCACCTTCGTTTCCCAGAGCTGCTGTAACAAATTGCCACTAACGACGTGGCTTAAGCAACAGAATGTCATTCTGGAGGTTCTTTAAGAGAAGACTTCCTTGCCTCTCTGTAACTTGTGGTGCCGACAGTCCCCAGCAGGGTGGGGACCCCTCAATGGGTCCTTTGCCCTGAGTTGCAAATGCCAGTCAAGCAACATCAGGTTGGTATAGCAGAGCAGAAAATTTATTCATTGATCAAGCATGGAGGAGGGAGGGTTCGTGTTCTAAAAACACCTTCTCCCCAAAGCAAAGGGAAGGTGGGAATATTAAGGGGTAGGAGAAGATGTGACATCAGGGCTCTAGGAAAGGGGCAGAGGTTTCCAGAGGCAGTGGAAGCACGCATAGTCTTCTGTGCTTCTTTGCGCGTGGAATTGTGCCTCAGTTCAGTTCAGTTCATTTCAGTCACTCAGTCCTGTCCGACTCTTTGCAACCCCATGAACCGCAGCATGCCAGGCCTCCCTGTCTATCACCAACTCCATGAGTCCACCCAAACCCATGTCCATCGAGTCGGTGATGCCATCCAGCCATCTCATCCTCTGTCATCCCCTTCTCCTCCTGCCCTCAATCCTTCCCAGCATCAGGGTCTTTTCCAATGAGTCAGCTCTTCGCATCAGGTGGCCAAAGTATTGGAGTTTCAACTTCAACATCAGTCCCTCCAATGAACACCCAGGACTGATCCCCGTTAGGTTGGATCTCCTTGCAGTCCAAGGGACTCTCAAGAGTCTTCTCCAACACCACAGTTCAAAAGTATCAATTCTTCGGTGCTCAGCTTTCTTTATAGGCCAACTCTCACATCCATACATGACCACTGGAAAAACCATAGCCTTGACTAGATGGACCTTTGTTGGCAAAGTAATGTCTCTGCTTTTTAATATGCTGTCTAGGTTGGTCATAACTTTCCTTCCAAGGAGTAAGCGTCTTTTAATTTCATGGCTGCAATCACCATCTGCAGTGATTTTGGAGCCCAGAAAAATAAAGTCAGCCACTGTTTCTCCATCTATCTGCCATGAAGTGATGGGACCGGATGCCATGATCTTAGTTTTCTGAATGTTGAGCTTTAAGCCAACTTTTTCACTCTCCTCTTTCACTTTCATCAAGAGGCTCTTTAGTTCTTCTTCACTTTCTGCCATAAGGGTAGTGTCATCTGCATGCCTAGTAGAGTACAGATCCTTGCCTTGGGCAGAGAGCTTAGCATAGCAAGGAAGCAAAGAAAACTTCCAGACAAGTCCAAGTCTCATCTGGGCAGGTACATTCTTGTGGTCAAGTCTGAGCCCAATTGGGGCAGTGGACCACTGCATAGCTCTCAAAGCATAGCTGCAAAACATCTCTGTCAAACACCAGGTACTTTTGAAACAAACAGAAGTAAATGAAGGGCAGGATCCTTCAGCCCTCAGGGACTGCCAGCAATCCTCAGTGTGCCTTGGCCTACAGCTGCATCACTCCAGTCTCATCTCCAACTTCACGTGGCCTTCTCTGTGTGTGTCTCTCTGTGTCCCGTCCTCTTACAAGAGTACCAGTGGATTTAGGACCCAATCTAACTAAATCAAGCATGATGTCGTCTAGATACCCATAACGAATTACACCTGTGAAGACAGTATTTCCAAGTAATTTCTGGGTGGACATGAGTTTTTAACGGATATTGTTTAACCTACAGCTGGTTTCCCTCAAAATAAGATTCTTTATGAAGACACGGCAGAAGCTGCAAGGCATTCTCTGACCCAGCCTTAGAGGAATCAGCCACATGACTGTTGATTATAGGTGTCTTACAGGGTGAGCTATGATTTGAGAATGGGCAACATAGGACATAGTACTAGAAGCATAATCCCTTGGCATCATACTTGGAGACCAGCATCTATAAGAACCTGTCTCCTGAGAAACTGTATGCAGGTCAAGAAGCAACAGTTAGAACCAGACATGGAACAATGGGCTGGTTCCAAATTGGGAAAGCAGTATGACAAAGGTGTGTATTGTCACCCTGCTTATTTAACTTCTATGTGAAGTTAAATTGAAGTACATCATGCAAAGTGCAGGGCTGGATGAAGCATAAGCTGGAATCAAGATTGCTGACAGAAACATCAACAACTTCAGATATGCAGATGATAATACTCTAATAGCAGAAAGCAAAGAGGAACTTAAGAGCCTCTTGATGAAACTGATAGAGGAGAGTGAAAAAGCTGGCTTAAAACTTGACATTCAAAAAACTAACATCATAGCATCCAGGCCCATCACTTCACGGCAAATAGAAGGGGAAAAGCAGTGACAGATTTTATTTTCTTGGGCTCCAAAATCACTGCAGATGGTGACTGCAGCCATGAAATTAAAAGACGCTTGCTCCTTGGAAGGAAAGCTATGACAAACGTAGACAGCATATTAAAAAGCAGAGACATCAAGCAACAAAGGTCCATATAATTAAAGCTATGGATGGTTTTTCCAGCAGTCATATATAGATGTGAGAGTTGGACCATAAAGAAGGTTGAGAGCCAAAGAATTGATGCTTTCAAACTGTGGTGCTAGAGAAGACTCTTGAGAATTCTTTGGACAACAAGCAGATCAAACCAGTCAATCCTAAAGGAAATCAATCCTGAGTACTCATCGAAAGGACTGTTGCTAAAGCTCCAATTCTTTGGCCACCTGATGTGAAGATCCAACTCTGAAAATACACTGATGCTGGGAAAGATTGAAGGCAAATGGAGAAGAGGAGGCAGCAGAGGATGAGTGGTTAGATAGCATCACTGACTCAACGGACATGAATTTGAGTAAACTCTGGGAGATGGTGAAAGACAGGGGAGCCTGGCATGCTGCAGTCCATGTGGTCACAAAGAATCAGACATGACTTAGCAACTGAACAACAATCTATGAGAAGGACCAGGGACAAGGGGAAGTGAACAGGAGGGACAGGACACGGAGGGGAGATAAGACATTCTTAGGACTGCCATGGTGGGGCAAGGGAAGCAATGCATGCACTGATTTCCAGGAAAGGTCTGGACAAGACAGAGAAGGCTCTCAGGAGCCACCATCTGGCAGAAGAGGAAAATTGTGCATGACAGAGATCTCTACAGAGGATTTTTAAGATGTTTCACTGCACATCAAGACTCTTCTCTGCCCTTTGACATTTCTCAAGAGACGGGGTAAAGATATGAATTGCCTTAATTTGTGTTTTTCTGCCTGGCTGTTATTTCTCATACGGATTTTCTGCAGGCCAAGATCACAAGATGATCACAGGATTTCATCGTTTTTATACAAGCGACATTTCTCTCTCAGTAAAGCCAGCACAGGGCTCTGTCTGTGGAATGTAATCAACAAATAACGACCAAGTTTAAAGCATTTACAAGTTTAATTTGGAGACTGTACATTCGAAAGGTGAAACCAGGATTTCTGTTGAATAGGAGTATGTGCATGCACTTTCAAAAGAGTATCAACTGAGTTTTTCATTTTGGTCTCTCTGTAACAGGTTTCAACATGGGTATTGTTTGATTTTTATAGCCTGAGGGTTATTAAAGGTGATGTTTGGCGAACTGCCTTTCCAGGAAAGTTTGGCTGGGAGGTTCATTTTATTGAACAATATGCCTGACAGTCTTCAGATAACAAAAGACTCAGAGGATGTAGGCAGTGTTCCCTCACAGGCTGCAAAGCCCAATAATTCTTCCATGATAAGAAGATGATAAGCCCCATGATAAGCCCAATAATTCTTCCAGCTCAGGAAATGTTTAGAGGGTGACTAGAAGGCGCAGATGAGTCGGGGTATTATAACTGTGGGCTTTCCAGCTCTGGGGGACCTAGTTAATCAGAGAAATTAAGGGTTCAAAGCACTAAGATGATGTTTAGACCCCAACCAACAAAACAAACCAGTCATGGGAGGAAGTTTATGGAAATACTTCCTATTTCAACATAGTTGATGTAATCTGGTACAAAAGATTAGGAACCGACCTGAAATGAGACTTCTCTGCTCGCAACCTATCTGTTTTTATCCTGTGTGTGTGTGTTTTTTGGGTTTTTTTTGTCATTGTTGTTGTTAATATTTGTTGAAGACTTACTATGCTATGTATTTGACATACATAATCTCATTTAATCCTTACAACACTCACATGAAACTGGTACTAAGGAAAAGAAGATGTACTGGGATGGAAATTTGAGTAGGAGTGGATGGAATAGCCCCTGCTCAAAAAGACTGTCTTGCTGTGAAACATAAAGAATGGTCTACAAATTGTCTGAATGTTTAAAACCAAGAATGTAGTTTGAGTTTTAAGAAATTGAGCCAAGGGCTCAAAGAGGGCTTAAACACAAGTTTAAATTAATTTATATGTTAAACTTACATGTATCCAGACCCACTTATGAATGTAAGTGTTCTTATTCCTACAGTCTCAGTGTAATGGAAGACTTCCTGTGTGTTAATGACATTAACATTCAATAGATGTAAGTGTATATATTAAATGTCAATTAAATATGGAGGGAGATACCACTTCATACCCACTGAGATGGCTAAATCCAAAAAAGACAGACATTAACAAGTAATGATGAGTTTGTAAATTGGTGAAGCCACTTTGGAAAATAGTCTGGATGTTCCTCAAAATATTAACTATACAGTAACCATCTAACAACATTCAGAAAACTAAGATCATGGCATCCGATCCCATCACTTCATGGCAAATAGATGGGGAAACAGTGGCAGACTTTGTTTTTTTGGGCTCCAAAATTACTGCAGATGGTGACTGCAACCATGAAATTAAAAGACGCTTACTCCTTGGAAGGAAAGTTATGACCAACCTAGACAGCATATTAAAAAGCAGAGACATTACTTTACCAACAAAGGTATATCTAGTCAAAGCTATGGTTTTTCCAGTAGTCATGTATGGATGTGAGAATTGGACTATAAAGACAAGTGAGGACCAAGAATTGATGCTTTTGAACTATGGTGTTGGAGAAGACTCTTGAGAATCTGTTGGACTGCAAAGAGATCCAACCAGTCCATCCTAAAGGAGATCAGTCCTGGGTGTTCACTGGAAGGACTGATGTTGAAGTTGAAACTCCAATACCTTGGCCACCTGATGCAAAGAAATGACTCATTGAAAAAGACCCTGATGCTGGGAGAGATTGAAGGCAGGAGGAGAAGGGGACAACAGAGGATGACATGGTTGGATGACATCACCAACTCAATGAACATGAGTTTGGATAAGCTCTGGGAGTTGGTGATGGACCGGGAGGCCTGGCGTGCTGCAGTCCATGGGGTCGCAGAGAGTTGGACACGACTGAGTGACTGAACTGAACTGAACTGAACCATATAACCATCATTCCACTCTAAGATATCTACTCAAGAGAAGTGAAAACATATATCCACACTAAGAACCACTCATAAATATTCATACCAATGTTATTTGTAATAGCCAAAAGGTAGAAACAGCCCAAATACCCACCAACTGATTTATGGATGAACAAAATGGGGTGTTATCTATACAATGCAATCTTATTCAGTAATAAAAAAAAATGAAACACTGATACCCACTATGACATGATCACCCTTGAAGACATTATAAGTGAAAGAAGCCAGTCACAAATGACCACGTATTATATGATTCCACTTATATGAAATGTCCAAAGTAGGAAAATTCATGGAGACAGAAATTAGATTAGTGGTTCCCAGCAACGAGGGAAGTGGGCAGTGACTATTACTAGGTATAAGATTTCTTTGGGGAGGTAATGAAGATGTTCTGAAGATTGTCTTATGACAGTTGTACAATGCTGTGAATATACCGAAAGCCGTTGAATTGCATATTTTAAAAGAGTGAAGATATAGGCACTTCCCTGGTGATTCAGTGGTTAAGAATCTACCTGCCAATACAGGGGACATAGGCTCAATCCTTGGTGTGTGAAGATTCCACATCCCTTGGTGCCACTAAGCCCCTGCGCTACAACTACTGAGCCCCTGCACTGCAACTATTGAAGCCAACGTGCCCTAGAGCCCGACAATAAGAGAAGCCACCTCAATGAGAAGCCAGCACAGCCATAAATAAATAAATAAATAAAAATTTTTAAAAATGTATTTTTGTAAAAAAAAAAAGAGTGAACATATAGTATACAAACTATATCTCAATAAAACTGTTCTTAAAAAAAAAAGAAGAGAAAATAAAAAGTTTCTTTTTAATATGTAGTTTTAAAATGCCACTTTGGAAAGTCTGAGGACAAGATGGATTCAGGTTTGTAAGCCTTGCATGTGTACAATTTGGGGAACCTTCTTCAACAAACATAATTTTATAAATGCCAATGTTCTGTGCTATGCTTATTCGCTCAGTCATGTCCGACTCTTTGCGACCCCATGGTCTGTAGCCCACCAGGCTCCTCTGTCCATGGGATTTCCCTGGCAAGAATACTGGAGTGGGTTGCCATGCACTCCTCCAGGGGATCTTCCCAATCCAGGGACTGAACTCAGGTCTCCCACATTGTAGGCAGATTCTTTACCAGCTGAGTCACCAGGGAAGCCCAAGAATACTGGAGTGGGTAAACTACCCCTTTCCAGTGTATCTTCCCAACACAGGAATCAAACTGGGGTCTCCTACATTGCAGTCAGCTTCTTTAGCAGCTGAGCTACTAGGGAAGCCCATAAATGCCATACACTGTACAATAAGGCGAATATAGTTAACAATACAGTGTGTGCTCAGTTGTGTCCTACTCTTTGTGACCCCATGGACTATAGCCAACCAGGCTCCTCTGTCCTTGGAATTTTTCAGGCAAGAATACTGGAGCATGGTGCCATTTCCTATTCCAGGGGATCTTCCCAACCCAGGGATCTAACCTGTGTCTCTTGCGTCTCCTGCGTCGCAGCCAGATTCTTTACCACTGTGCCACCTGGGAAGCCTCCAACAATACAGTACTGTAACTTAAAAATTTGTTAAGGGGTAGAGTTCATGTCATGTGTTGTTTTTTTTTTTACCACAATTTAAAAATGCAAACACAAATTTCAGTGCAAACTGGATAATTAGGGTGAGAAAAGAAATGGCAAATTTAAAAATAAATTTCAATGACAAATTAAAAAGTAAGAGCTGGAAACCATCTACAACTAATTTATAAAACCACACTTTTTATTAACTAACTGCCTGTCATCTGTCTACAATCCTACTTTCCAACATTGCTGGCTGCATGATCTTTGTTCATGTTGCCATGAGACAATGATCTCTATCAGTTTCTACAGGGAGAATAGAGAGCACTCAGTCTTTCCTCTAGCATAATTGATACAAATTGCTTTTTATAATATACATATCCCAATTTCGCCTTGCTCAAGACAAGTCTCCTGCCTTTCCAGGACATGCTCCCCAGAGATGAGGGCAGTCTTTATCTTCTCTTTGAACTCAATATCACCCCCAGCACTTGAACTTTCCAACACCAGCCAGGCGAAGCTGGTGAAGATATGCTGAAACCAGCACTCCCATCCTGCCCAGAGAAGTGAAAACAAACTCACTTGTTCTTGGAACACAATTTGACGATAGATAGTAGAGATCCCTCTAAATTCCACCTTCGGGAATTCCTCCTAAGGAAATAATTGCAATGCACAAAAGTAATCTAAATGTCTGATATAAGCAAATAATGAAAAACTTTATTATCTGATCATGTGTTGGCACCTGTTAAAATGGTAATAAAAATAATGTAATAATTTGAAAATTATAATACACATAATATTGTATAATTATAATAAGTCATAGGGTGATATAAAATTGTGTACACCGTATGCCTAGAACCAGGCAGGTGGTGCAGTGGTAAAGAATCCGCCTGCCAATACAGGAGACAAAGAGGCACGGGTTCAATCTCTGGGTCGGGAAGATTCCCTGGAGAAGTAAACGGCAACCCACTCCAGTATTCTTGCCTGGGAAATGCCATGGACAGAGGAACCTGGGGGGGTTACAATCCATGGGGTCGCAAAGAGTCGGCTATGACAGCTCAGCACAGAACATGCCTAGAACTAGATTTGGTTTCAATCCTGTGCATAAAGAAAAAGAAAAAAGGATTGGAAGGAAATGCATCAAAATTCTAAAATGATTGTGTTGGGAAGGCTTATGCAAATTTTCCTTATCTCATATAAATTTCCTAGTGAAAATATGGTTGCCTAATAATCCTGTCTGCTCCCTGACTCAGGCCATAGAATTAATGGTCTAAATATTAGCAAAGCAGCTGGCTCCTTAGAGAGGGCCGCTATAATAAATAAATGTAAAGTATGGTTATGAGTTTATTTTTGAAGTGCTTTCAGCAAAATCACTTGTTTATACATAGTGACATTCTAGGGGGGAAAAAATCAATGCAGTTAAATACCTTCACCTCTGAAACTGCCCCACACATAGTGCCTAGCTTTGTTCTGTGACTGGAACCCCCATTCAGTGACTCCTAGACGCACTATTAGAGAGTCAATGTAGATCATGCCATCTGCTGCATGCTCTCCAGACTTGAAAATCAGAATAACTCAACAAGAAGCCCACAAAGCTGCCAAGAGCTGTCAGAGGCGTGCATTATTGTAGTAACAATCTGGCGGCAGCAGTGGAGCAGAGGAAATAGGAGTATTCAGGACATAGGACTTGCTGGACCAGAATTAATGGTGGAAGGAAGGAGAGGATGAAAATGCAAGCAACAGTTGGCAATGGGTAACTTACAACATGGATATTTGTAAGGAAAATGTCTACACTTTAGGTGGTGGTCCAGTCATGTTTTAAATACCTCAACACCACTGTAGAGAGAGAATTCCATGTAAGTCCCATTCACATTGGACTTTACACCATGGGCTTACTATCAGAAATAGTCCTGTGATTTGAAGGAGGTGAGAGTCACATGGAGGAAGTTGATTCCTCAAGCTCATGGTAGCCTTCCTGCATCAGTGCATCAGTGCAAACCGGAAGCTGTTCCACAAGCTCATGGTAGCCTTCCTGCATCAATGCATGCAAACCAGAAGCAGAGCTAAGCCTTGACTGCAGAGCACAGTGTAAAGAACCCCAGGCTTTGGAATTGGGAAGACTTCCCTGGTAGCTCAGCTGGTGAAGAAACCGCCTGCAATACAGGAGACCTGGGTTCGATCCTTGAGTTGGGAAGATCCCCTGGAGAAAGGAACGGCTACCCACTCCAGTATCCTTGCCTGGAGAATTCCATAGACATAGGAGCCTGGCAGGCTATAGTCCATGGGGTCTCAAAGAGTCGGACACAACTTTCACTCACTCTCTTGGGGTCAAATCCAGGCTCGGCCACTTGCTAATTGTGTTACATTGACAAGATGCTTAACCTCCTCCAGCCTCAGTTTTAGCATCAGTAAAATGGGAATAAAAATTCCTGCTTTACAGGATTTTTAGAAGCATCAGAAATGCCATTTGTAAACATAAACGATAACACATGACCCAGCAATTCCACTCACAAATATCTACCCACACAAAAACTTGTATATGAATGTTCATAGGAGCATTACTCAGGATAGCCAAAAAGCTGAAAGAGAGGAGCTTGGAGATTGTTTATATTGTGGAATCGCCAATATAGCAAGCCTCAGGTGGCTGCCTTTTGTTCTTTTATGAGAAAGGAAAATAAACCCTGTGTGTTTTAAAAAAAATTGTCAAAAAGTAGAAATAATATGTCCATCACCTGATGAACAATCCCTGGGTCAGGAAGATCCCCTGGAGAAGGGAATGGTTACTTACTCCAGTATTCTTGCCTGGGAAATCTCATGGACAGAGGAGCCTGACAGGCTACAGTCCATGGGGTCACAAAGAGTCGGACACGACTGAGCAGGCACGCATCTTAAGGCTGTTATTTAAAACAGAAATGCTCTATTTAAAACGCCTAGCATAGTGCCAGGTAACCAATAGGACATGGTTGACGCAGCAGCAGCATTCGATTGCAATTTAACTAGCTTCTCCCCCTTCTAGAAAATTTCCTTAGTACACTGTGTGTTTCCTGCTCAGAAGGTAGTGTTAGAAGCAGAAGTGCAATCCTAGAAGATACTCAGCAGCTCATTGATCCTTTCTGCAGATGGGAAAACTAAGGCCCAGGAGACTGATGGTTCTTACTTCAGGAAGGTGGATTAACCAGTACATTCCCAGCAAAGCAAGGCAAGTACAAACGCAACAAAGCTCCTGCTCCCAGGAGCGCACCTTCATGAATTGCTTCTGCCTGAGTCCTTGGCCCAGGATCAGCTTCTGAAAGAAGGGCACGCCCATAGATAACAACCATAATCATCATCAGGCTAAAGGCTGGGGTCTACTGGGGGAGATTGTGCTCTCCTGGACAGTCCCTTAGACATTTTCTTCCTCAGTAAGAATTTGGTAAACAATCAGACACAATGGGGCTCAGAGTTTCTTCATCCAGTAAACACCGAGGCCTGGATCACACACACCCACTGCACACACGGGACCCTTGGTGGAAAAAAAGGACAAATCCCAGCTGAGGCAGTGGCTGCTGATGGGTTGAAATTTGAAAGGTTATTCTGTCCCTGAAACACCCCTCATCCAAGTCTGAGTCTGAAAATTCCACACTAGTGACTCATTCATTTGGGTGGAAGCATTGCCTTTCCATTCAGAAAACTAAGATCACGGCATCCGGTCCCATCACTTCATGGCAAATAGATGGGGAAACAGTGGAAACAGTGTCAGACTTTATTTTTTGGGGCTCCAGAATCACTGCTGATGGTGACTGCAGCCATGAAATTAAAAGACGCTTACTCCTTGGAAGGAAAGGTATGACCAACCTAGACAGCATATTGAAAAGCAGAGACATTACTTTACCAACAAAGGTCTGTCTAGTCAAAGCTATGGTTTTTTCAGTAGTCATGTATTGATGTGAGAGTAGAACTGTAAAGAAATCTGAGGACTGAAGAATTGATACTTTTGAACGGTGGTGTTGGAGAAGACACTTGAGAGTCCCTTGGACTGCAAGGAGATCCAACCAGTCCATCCTAAAGGAAATCAGTCCTGAGTGTTCATTGGAAGGACTGATGTTGAAGCTGAAACTCCAATACTTTGGCCACCTGATGCGAAGTGTTGACTCACTGGAAAAGACCCTGATGCTGGGAAAGACTGAAGGCGAGAGGAGAAGGGGACGACAGAGGATGAGATGGTTGGATGGCATCACCAACTCAATGGACATGAATTTGAGTAAGCTCCAGGAGTTGGTGATGTACAGGGAAGCCTGGTGTCTATGGGGTCCCAAAGAGTTGGGCACGACTGAGTGACGGAACTGAACTGAGGAGCCAAAGATAACATATCCTCTTTTAATTTTAAATCATACAATTTTATAGCCATCAGGAAACCTAGATGTCATCTAGTACAATGATTTTCTAAGGTATGTTGGCAACTGACTTCACATAGATGCCAAAAAAGAAAGTCAAAATGTTAGTCACTCAGTCATGTCCAACTCTTTGCAACCCCATGAACGGTAGCCCACCAGGCTCCTCTGTCCATGGGATTTCCCAGGCAAGAATACTGGAGTGGGTAGCCATTCTCTTCTCCAGGGGATCTTCCCAACCCAGGAACCCAGGTCTCCTGCATTGTGGGCAGTTTCTTTACCATCTGAGCCACCAGGGACCTAATATTTAAAACAGGTAAAGAGGAGTTGCTCTAATACCAGCAGAGGGAGGTGCCATACTCTGCCCACCTGCTCCCCACTGGGCAGCCCCTTGGCGTGGCCAAGACTGCGAGACTCCTCCACTCCAACTGGAAACTGCCACCCCACACTGTCGTGTGGTCAGAAATGGTACCTATTAACATTAATTACTTGGTCTAAAGAACAACTACCAGTTGTTGAACATGAATACTCAATGAAGTCCCAGCAGTGTACAAAGTAACCACCTTACAAGGATTTTCTCATTTAATTCTCACAATAAACTGCTCTGGCATTGGTACCATTATTATTCCCATTTTACCATTTAAGTGGCACACTGGTTAAATAACAACTAATATGAGTTGGAGGTAGGATATGAACGCCGGCTATCTGACTCCAAACCAGCCATCATATTTCTCCTAACTCATTCTTTCCATCCTGCAGATGCAGGCCGAGCACAGGAAGTGGGCTTTGTGCAGTCAGAAGGTTGATATCTGCAGAGCTGGACCCAGGATCAGGGTGCGACTCCCAGTTCAGGGTCCTCTTACGGGGTTCCTTCATCTAAGGGATCAAGTAAAAAGTCTTCATGTAGAAGCCCCGGTCTGGGGATTCTATAGTGATCCAGTGGTTAGGACTCCACGCTTCCACTGAGGGGGGTACAGGTTCAACCCCTGGTCCAGGAACTAAGATCCTGCAAGTTGCGCAGAGTAGCAAAACATAAAAGCCCCAGTCTTCAGCACGGTTCCCCCAGTCCTCATCCCTGCCAGCCCTCCAGTCTCACTTCAGTCTCACCAGTGCTCATCCCACTCATGCTCCTGGACTACCAGGTCCTAAAAACGCCACACTCTGTCACCCTCTTCCCTCAGGTTGTCCCCAGAGAAGGGACCCCCAGGGGATGTCCTTCCCCTGCCCTGATTAACTCCTACGGAGCCTTCAAGGTTTAGCTAGGGCATCTCCCTGGTATGATTCCTAGGGAAACCCCAGACACTCGCTGGACTTCTCCACACATCCCGGCCCACCTAGCTCATCCTTTCTCCTCACTCCCCTCCACACGGAAGCACCTTTAGTCCTGGGCACATCAGCCTCTCTCTTTCCAACTAAAACCTTCAAGAATTAGTCCCACCTGTTACCTATCTTTGTTTCCTAATCCTAGAACAGGGCTGGGACTTAGGTGTGCTCCAATAAAGTAGGAATGAACAAGCAAATGACCCTTGAGGTGACACAAAAATAACTGGCTATCAAGTCCATTTTGAGCCCCTCTATATTTTTATTTAAGTAGAAAGTTCACTCAAAAGTTAAACAGTAATTGTTTACTATAAGAAAAAAAGTCACCTCAAATGGAATGATATACTTTTGTCCATGAACTGCACACCCTTTTCTGGACATGCAGTTCTACTCAGTTAGCACACACATAACTTCCCATAGCTTGTCTGATCTTCACTCTCTCCAGGCACAAGCACAGTCACACATCCACTCTTGAGCTCCCCACCCCCATCTCTATCAAGTGGTGCCCAAGTCTCTACTCACACCCACCAGTGACCAAGAAGACACAGTCTTTCCAAGGCAGTTCATTCTGACCTAACTCCTAAAAATCATCAAATCATAGCAAACAAGAGACAAGGATCCTATATTCAACCATAATCTGCTTCCTTGTAATTCTTCCCCAGTATGTCCCCTTTACCCCTAGGTCCACTCAGTTCAGTTCAGTCGCTCAGTCATGTCCGACTCTTTGCGACCCCATGAATTGCAGCACACCAGGCCTCTCTCTCCATCACCAACTCCCGGAGTCTACCCAAACGAATGTTCATCGAGTCAGTGATGCCATCCAAGCATCTCATCCTCTGTCGTCCCCTTCTCCTCCCGCCTCCAATCCTACCCAGCATTAGGGTCTTTTCCAATGAGTCAACCCTTCGCATGAGGTGGCCAAAGTATTGGAGCCTCAGACTCAACATCAGACCTTCCAATGAACACCCAGGGTTGATCTCTTTTAGGATGGATTGATTGGATCTCCTTGCAGTCCAAGGGACTCTCAAGAGTCTTCTCCAACACCACAGCTCAAAAGCATCAATTCTGCGGTGCTCAGCTTTCTTCACTGTCCAACTCTCACATCCATACATGACCACTGGAAAAACCATAGCCTTGACTAGACGGACTTTTGTTGGCAAAGTAATGTCTCTGCTTTTAAATATGCTATCTAGGTTGGCCATAACCTTCCTTCCAAGGAGTAAGCGTCTTTTAATCTCATGGCTGCAGTCACCATCAGCAGTGATTTTGGAGCCCAAAAAAATAAAGTCTGACACTGTTTCCACTGTTTCCCCATCTATTTCCCATGGAGTGATGGGACCAGATGCCATGATCTTAGTTTTCTGAACGTTGAGCTTTAAGCCAACTTTTTCACTCTCCTCCTTCACCTTCATCAAGAGGCTCTTTAGCTCTTCTTCACTCTCTGCCATAAGGGTGGTGTCATCCGCACATCTGAGGTTATTGATATTTCTCCCGGCAATCTTGATTCCAGCTTGTGTTTCTTCCAGCCAAGCGTTTCTCATGATGTACTCTGCATATAAGTTAAACAAGCAGGGTGACAATATACAGCCTTGACGTACTCCTTTTCCTATTTGGAACCAGTCTGTTGTTCCATGTCCAGTTCTAACTGTTGCTTCCTGACCTGCATACAGGTTTCTCAAGAGACAGGTCAGATGGTCTGGTATTCCCATCTCTTTCAGAATTTTCCACAGTTTATTGTGATCCACACAGTCAAAGTCTTTGGCATAGTCAATAAAGCAGAAATAGATGTTTTTCTGGAACTCTCTTGCTTTTTCGATGATCCAGCGGATATTGGCAATTTGATCTCTGGTTCCTCTGTCTTTTCTAAAACCAGCTTGAACATCTGGAAGTTCACGGTTCACGTATTGCTGAAGCCTGGCTTGGAGAATTTTGAGCATTACTTTACTAGCATGTGAGATGAGTGCAATTGTGCGGTAGTTTGAGCATTCTTTGGCAATGCCTTTCTTTGGGATTGGAACGAAAACTGACCTTTTCCAGTCCTGTGGCCACTGCTGAGTTTTCCAAATTTGCTGGCATATCGAGTGCAGCACTTTCACAGCACCACCTTTGAGGATTTGAAATAGCTCAACTGGAATTCCATCACCTCCACTAGCTTTGTTCGTAGTGACGCTTTCCAAGGCCCACTTGACTTCACATTCCAGGATGTCTGGCTCTAGGTGAGTGATCACACCATCATGATTATCTGGGTCGTGAAGATCTTTTTTGTCCAGTTCTTCTGTGTATTCTTGCCATCTCTTCGTAATATCTTCTGCTTCTGTTAGGTCCATACCATTTCTGTCCTTTATCGAGCCTATCTTTGCATGAAATGTTCCTTTGGTATCTCTAATTTTCTTGAAAAGATCTCTAGTCTTTCCCAATCTGTTGTTTTCCTCTATTTCTTTGCACTGATCACTGAGGAAGGCTTTCTTATCTCTCCTTGCTATTCTTTGGAACTCTGCATTCAGATGGGAATATCTTTCCTTTTCTCCTTTGCTTTTCACTTCTCTTCTCTTCCCAGCTATCTGTAAGGCCTCCTCAGACAGCCATTTTGCTTTTTTGCATTTCTTTTCCATGGGGATTTTCTTGATCCCTGTCTCCTGTACAATGTCACGAACCTCTGTCCATAGTTCATCAGGCACTCTGTCTATCAGGTCTAGTCCCTTAAATCTATTTGTCACTTCCACTGTATAATCATAAGGGATTTGATCTAGGTCATACCTGAATGGTCTAGTGGTTTTCCCAACTTTCTTCAATTTAAGTCTGAATTTGGCAATAAGCAGTTCATGATCTGAGCCACAGTCAGCTCCTGGTCTTGTTTTTGCTGACTGTATAGAGCTTCTCCATCTTTGGCTGCAAAGAATATAATCAATCTGATTTCGGTGTTGACCATCTGGTGATGTCCACGTGTAGAGTCTTCTCTTGTGTTATTGGAATAGGGTGTTTGCTATTACCAGTGCATTCTCATGGCAAAACTCTATTAGGTCCACTCAGATCTAGCCTAATCTCTTTTCCAGAAAACAGCCCTTCAGAAGACTCTCAAGTCCCATCTGAGTCTCTGGATTAAATATAGCCAGCTCCGCCAACAGTCTTGACTGTCTTCTCAGCATCTATGTGGTTTCTCAGCAACTCCCAAGTGTCATAGACTTGCTATTGGTGCACCCAGGATTTAATTAGCTCTTTTGCAGCTACAGCTCAGCAGTCCCTCACAGAGCTCATGGTCAACTACCTCCTCTGAGTCTTTTCCATTCTTGTTGCTGCTAAACCATGTCGCTCTCATTCTAAATGGAACAGCTGCATTTATGGACAATATTTTGTTTCTGTAATCGCAGGAGAGACTGCTAGCTGTTGGCCAAAATCCATTTCCTCTATTTCCCAGGCATACAGCCAGGTTACACTTCCCAGACTCCCTTGCAGCTATGTGTTGTCATGTGACTTAGTTGTAGCCAATATATTATGAACACAAGGTGTTTAAGAAACAAGTGTGACATCAGAATAACCAAATCGTTAAGGAAAAAGGTTTCTTTTTTTAGAGGAACTCTGGCTAACAAATGAGCAAGAAAAGACAGAACATCACCACATACAAACCTTTACATAATCATCAATAGTCAAAACACCATCTATGGAGTAAACTTGTCCCAAAAATCTGGACCAGAGAAACAAGTGTGGCCCTAAATCCATTATTGTTGAAGCTGAATGATGAGTATTGGGGATGAACTTCAGTATCTCCCTTCTTTTTTGTATGTTTGAAATATTTCATAATAAAAAATAAAGTTAAAAAAAATACTCTTCACTCTTCTCCTCCTCCTGGAGGCACATCTAGAGGAGGATGTTAATGAGACCTTCAGGGATGGAAGAAGCCACAAGATGGAAGGAGCCTGTCATCAGCCAACCACAGACATCCATCTCATACTGTTATATGAACAAGAAATAAACATCTGTTGTGTATGTGACATTATAACATTCTAGGTTTATTTGTTTCCACAACCTACTCTACACATAAAATACAGAAAGAAATACTTTGATCTTCGTCCATAGCTTAACTTATGTGATCTTTCCAAAATCATTCTTTTTCTCAAATTATGTTCCCTTGTTTTGCTATTTGTGCATTCTAGCATTTAAGCTTTGAAATGAAAATGCCAAGTACAGCATTTCTAAATGTTAGAAAATGCCCTGTAGCCACCACTAGGCACCTTCTACAGGGAGACCAAGTCAATTAATCAATATCCTTTGAGTAGTGATTCTGTTATGAAACCATCTCATTATACTAACCCCTGACACAATATTCTGTTCTGTCTGGCGATTATTATGTCCCTGTAAGATGTCTTGTTAAACTCTAACTAGGTAATTGACAGTTGAGTCTACTAACTTAGGAAAAAGGAAATAAGATCAGATTTGATTTATTCTTAGTAAATCCACACTAACTCTATTGATCATTTTCAGTTTTAAGTGGTCACAAGTAATTCCCTTAATAATTTATTGTGGAATCTTGTCTGGTTTCAACTGTTAAGCTCACCATTCTATAATTTATGGGGAGAAAAGTCATCCCTTTTTGAAAAGTCAATTTCTTTTCAAAAATCAAAATTATTTTTGTAGGGTTCAACCTCTAACACTGCAGTTTCTCAAATCCACTCCCAGTGGTTGGGTGTTTCCACTTGAAGATCCCCTGGAAAATATTTTCTTTCCCTCAAGATACTTGAAATCATTTAGAGAAATTCAGGCTCTTAACTTTAGTTCCCTTTTTATCAATATTTATTCTACCATTGTTTTTGAGAACCTCTTCTGTAAGAGAGAAGAGATGCAAAATAAGAATAAAGCCATTCTACTTCCTCTGTGTCAATTATGTTCACCATGTGCATCTCTCAGAACAGTTAGTTGTTTCTTTTGGAAACAAGTGGCAGGTTCCTGCTGTCTTGAGACCTTCCAGCTCCCTTCTGTGTCCCAGCTCATTCCCCATAGCTCCTTGGGGAACACACTGACACTTTCACACTCTTTATCACCAACTAGGGCTGCAGCATAATGTTCGTATCTGACCTCATTCCCCAGGTCCTGGCTGAGCAATGCACCAACGTCAGAGAATTGCCTTCAATGTCAGGCCAAGGCTAGCAGACAGCGTGGACATCTATGCTTGTCTCTCAATCCTCAGGCCCTACTAACCCAGCAGCATTAGATCAAAGAGACTAAAGGAATAATGAACAAGAATGACTCACAGAAGAGAGGTGATTTGTCAGAATTTTACTTGAAATTCCTTCACTCCTCCCACCTAAATCTCTTCTTCCTAGACTCATGGTGCATGCATGCTCCTGAGGGTTCCCCTTCAGTTTAGGCTCACACCAAAGAGCTGGACCTGAAGCAGAGACAGTCCTCAAGTATCCCCAGAGCATAGTGTATGACTTTGTTGTCTTTGTTCAGTCATTCAGTCATGTCTGACTCTTGGTGACCCCATGCACTGCAGCACGCCAGGCTTCCCTGTCCTTCACCATCTCCCAGAGTTTGCTCAAATGCATGTCCTTTGAGTCAATGATGCCATCCAACCATCTCATCCTCTGTATATGACTAACACTATCCTTGAACCCAAGTTATCTTGGTCATTTTTGCTCTTCATATCACTAAGGAGCCCTTGGCATTTTTGTTCCAAAACAAAAATGACTGACATTTTTCCTTTGAATCTCAAATCACTCTCAACTTTGACCTTTCTGACATCATTGAAAATGTTGAGAAAGAACTACTTACTTTTCAGAACTCAAAAACTACTCTCAAGGGCACCAAAGTTTCACACCTTGTTCTCAAGGTTGTCACCACTGTCGTTTCACTATCTCATCTCTCCTCGGCACTAGGATATAAAGAACAACCCACTGTTTCTCACTCTGGCCTTGGGGAGGACAACCTCCATCCAGACCAGTAAAGCACCTGTTAGACATTCTGCTTCCAGCTGAGCCCTCAAGCAGGAGGTTAAGCCAAATGGTTAACCCTGACCAATATATCTCTGGGCCATTTGGAGAATTTGCATCTACTTGTTCCATCTAGCCCAGCAGAATCTTTGCCTGAAAATACTTTGACTCCTCAATTATTTTATCCTCACTTGGATGGTCCTAAATGACTCTCCCCACCAGCCCTGCAGGTTTTTGAGAAGGGTTATATTTTATTTGTACTTCCCCAGTGGCTCAGTGGTAAAGAACCGTCTGCTAATGCAGGAGACAAAAGAGACTTGGGTTCAATCCCTGGGTTGGGAAGATCCCCTGGAGAAGGGAAGGGAAACCCACTCCAATATCCTTAGAGAATCCCAAGGATAGAGAAGCCTGGTGGGCTACAGTCCATAGGGTCACAAAAAGTCATGCACAACTGAAGCAATTTAGCATGTACACACACTAGCCTCAGCTTCAATTGTTTTTTTTCCAAGCAAGCCCTTATTGGGGCTCCTGCAGCAGCAGCAAGGGAGCAAGAACAAACAACAGGTTCCTCTCCTTGTTCCCTGCTCCCCAAGGGGGAGCAAGCTTGTTCCCTATATAAGCTGAGGGTAGGGATGTGTCCAGGGGTTGGGCCAGAAGTGTGGTTTAGACATTTTACCTACCACTTAGCTGGTATTATGTGCAGGGTGCATGCTCAAGTACACTGCGTTTGCTCCCAATACTCTGTTTTTTTCTCTAGGCTCATACTTTTTGGTCTCTTTGCATCTTTTGGGTCCAGAATTTGTCCAAAGTGCACCATGCACCTCTGCACACAGTCGTTTTTACAACCATACAGTTTCTTTGTGTTTTATTGCTCTAGGAGGGGCATGGCCAAGTGCAAGCATTGCCACACTGCAGCAAGAGTGAAGCTGGGGAATGACCCAGCTTCCCTCTTAACAAGTCTGTTTCCTTAAATAAGAGCTGGCTCCCCGTGTATAGCCATAGTTCCTAACATTCCAGAATAAAATGCTATTGCTCACTCACGAGCTTGTACAATGAGAACATTCAGATAATTCAACAGACAACAAGGCAGTGGACAAGATCCACTTATTCGTCCAGCAAGACCTTTGAGTGTGCTGCCTGTGAAATCAGACTCCCTAGGCCTGAAGTCTGACCCTGTTACTTCTGACTCTTGAACCTCATTTTCCCTATCTGTAAAATGTGTCCACAAATTGCACTTCCACCTAAAGCTGTTGTGGGATTAAACAATATAACCCACATCAGTACTTAGCACGATGCCTGACACATCAGAAGAGCTCCGTGAACATCACTATCATCATGAATTCAAGGGGATTTGAAGACTGTCCACTGGCTCATAGGTGATACGAATCCAGACTTCATTGGAATGGTCCATTTCAGTCTTAAATTTAGAATAAATGACTTCACAGGCTTTGTCCCTCCCATTATTTCCTGCATTCAGCCAAACCTAGCTCTGAACTAAAAGTAGTTATCATCTGAAGCAAGGAAATGAAACTTTTAGCAAAAAAAAAAAAAACAAGCAAATTCAATGAGATCTTGGAAAATAAGTTCTGGGTCTGTCATTTACACTCTCTGTATCTTGTAAATTCCTGGAAATTGGAGATTCACAACTTTTTAATCAAAATTTAATTAGCACCTTGCACACAGTAAGCACTCAGTGATTAGGAATATATATGGAAAAATTATCTTTTCAGTCACCCAGGTACCAGGGAAACCCTATCCTCACTCTTATTCATTAAAGCGGAATTCTCCAAGGACTTGTCTGAGAGCCGTTGGCAGAGAGATTCCTCGGAGCCTCAATTAAAGGGCCCCTTCCCCTTGTATCCACTACTTCTCACCTTCCCTTCCCTCCTCATATTCAGTTCCCATCTTCTCTGAGAGATTCCTACCATAGAAAATAGAGAACTGCTTTTTAACAAGAATAATCTAGGGACGTCCCTGGTGGTCCAGTGGATGGGAATCCACCTGTCAAGGCAGGGGACACGGGTTCAGTCCCTGGTCTGGGAAGATTCCACCTGCCTCGGGGCAACTGAGCCAACGGGCCACAACTACTGAGCCCGTGGGCTGCAACTTCTGAAGCCCACACGCCTAGAGCCCACACTCCACAGCAAGAGAAGCCACCGCAGGGAGAAGCCTTCACGCTGCAACAAAGAGTGGCCCCATTCACCACAATGAGAGAAAGCCCATGCACAGCAACAAAGACCCAGCACAACCAAAAATAAAGTAAATAAATAAATAATTTGTTTAAAAAAGAATAATCTAGAGAAGTGACTGGATGTATTTTATCTCTACAGGAGCATGCTAAGAATATGTACTTTAGGGATAATTATTTTTACCTGTCCTACATCAGGACGTGGCCTGTAGGCCTCACACTAGGCATTGTTCCTACAAGCTCAGATCACAATCTCCTGCTGACAATCTCATAAAGATTCCATTCCAAAGAAGCTCTAGTCTTACCCAATAAGTTTACCGAGTTGCTCTCCTACCAATGAAAGCACCCTCTCCAAACATACTGTTGAGAAAGAGAAATCCAAGGCCTTTTCAGTTTACACTTATAATATTAGAAAAATCTCACATCCCCAAATCCTGGAAACCTGTGGCTGCTCTTAAGCAATGCAGTCATTTCGATGGAAGTCTGGCATGTCAGAAGTTCAAGGGCATTCTGTTATTCAATCTGGTTTCTCAAACGGCAAAGTCTTACTTACTGATAGATAGGGAATCAACAGCAAATCAAAAGAGGTTAAGTTCTGTAGCAAATGGTACATCCAATTATTTAAGAGCAGTAAATAAGGATAGGGAATGTAAAGGCTCCCCAAACATTCAGAATTGAACTGTGAAACCTAAACAGATATTTGAATGTTGCCTTAGAGAGACAATCTGCTGGAGCCAGGAAGAAGGAAAGCAAGTGAAATATTGGTCTAATAGACAAATATCTGCCCTAGAATGAATGGACTTGCCACTCCTGAGGAGTGATAAGATCAGAAGACACAAGGCCATTTGCTTTGCAAAGCAGAAATAGAGACACAGACGTAGAGAACAGACGGGGCAGGATGGATTGGGAGACTGGGACTGACACATATACACTACCATGTATAAAATCCACAACTAATGAGAACAGACTGTATAGCACAGGGAATTCTACTCAACACTCTGTGGTGACCTAAATGGGAAGGAAATCCAAAAACAAGGTAATAAATGTAGATGTGTGGCTGATTTGCTTTGTTGTATAGCAGAAACTATACAACATTTTGCCAACAAAGGTCGGTCTTCTCAAAGCTATGGCTTTTCCAGTAGTCATGTATGGATGTGAGAGTTGGACTATAAAGAAAGCTGAGCACCGAAGAATTGATGCTTTTGAACTGTGGTGTTGGAGAAGACTCTTAAGAGTCCCTTGGACTGCAAGGAGATCCAACCAATCCATCCTAAAGAAAATTAGTCCCGAATATTCATTGGAAGGACTGATGCTGAGCTGAAGCTCCAGTACTTTGGCCACCTGATGCAAAAAGCTGACTCATTGGAAAAGATCCTGATGCTGGGAAAGATTGAGAGCCAAAGCAGAAGAGGGCAACAGAGGATGAGATGGTTAATGGCATCACCAATTCATTGGACGTGAACTTGGGCAAATTCTGGGAGATAGTGAGGGACAGCGAGTCCTGGCATGCTGCAGTCCATGGGTCTCAAAGAGTCAGATACAACTGATTGACTGGACAACTACCTATCCATCTATCTATCTATCTATCTATCTATCTATCTATCTATCTATGTATATATATACATATAGTGGAATATACCCTACGTGATGCAGTCCTACAGCCTAGACATGCATCTGGGTCCTACTCTAGACTCCTAAAACCCTTTGTGTGTTATCTTGTTATCTTTACCATTTTACTTAGCTCATTGTCAACATCTACTATAAACACACCTGTGAGATCCTCCCTGCACATGTCACAGGGACTGGTACTCAACTAGAGATGACTAAGGGCTTCCTGAACTGGATCATATCCTAGGGGGTGCCATGTGTTTTGCATTCTGATTGAAAAGTCATCCTTGGTAAAAGAGAAAAATGATATTGCAAGGTAATGAGGGAAAAGAGTAGCATATTTAGCAAAACACATTTGAAAGTTCAGAAATAATGAGAGATGCCTGAAGTGCTAGTCTGGACATGAAACATTTAGACAGTAGCATCTCAGACCCTACCATCTTACAACATCTGAAGCATTATTTTGCCTACTGGCATCTCCTGCTACAAGATTATAAAGCAAATTATGATTAGGCATTCTTCAAAAGTTTGAGACAGAAAAGCTGACTAATAAGGACAGATCATATTTAATTAAGAATGGTTCTGGACTGCCCTCCTGGAGTTCGTGCATAAATCAAGTGGTGATTGTTGCCTTCCTGATGCTGCACTTAGCTCGCTGAGCTGCTGTGACCTGCCGTCTGACTACCTGTCTGTTATTGCTCTGAGCCCAGGCATTCCTGGAGGGCAGGGACACCTGGCAAAGTGCTGAGCATGCGGCTGGCATTCAATGGATATCCATTCTGTGATGCTGTTTACTCACAGGACTTCTGACACCAACTACATGGGCTTTTTCTTTTTTCTTAATATGGTACAATTTAATGTCTTCAATCTGCTTTTTAACATGAAATGGTCATATAATTTTTTTCTTCCATTGTGTAATTATTTAATTTCTCATTGATCCAAGATTTAGAAGAGAGAGTTTCAGTTTCCAAGTGCCTGCATTTTTGTATTGTTTTGTGTGATTATAGTTTACACTTTGGCTATCTATTGTTGGGTTTATGTAGTATTTGCCCTGGGGTCAGCTGGAATGAGGGATTTGAGTTCCCTGAATGTGCCAGCTATTAGTATAAAGTCATGACATTCCCACAACTACAACTCCCTCCTCAGGCTCACTAATTTTCTAGAATAGCTCACAGAACTCACACAGGGTCTTTGTTTACTAGTGAAAGTGAAAATGCTAGTCATATCCAACTCTTTGTGATTCCATGGACTGTAGCCCACCAGGCTCCTCTGTCCATGGGATTCTCCGGGCAAGAATACTGGAGTGGGTAGCCATTTCCTTCTCCAGGGGATATTCTCAATCCACAGATGGAACCTGAGTCTCCTGGATTGCAGGCAGATTCTTTATCATCTGAGCCACCAGGGGAGCTTACTATTACTGGTTTATTATAAAGGCTGCAACTCAGGAACAACCAAATACTATAGAAGAGATGCAGAGGACAAGGTACGGTGGCAGGGGAGCTTCCATGGCTTCTCTGGGTGCATTATCCTTCCAGGACCTCAATGTATTCACCAATCTAGAAGCCCCCCAAGTCCCACAGCTTAGGGGGTTTTAAAGAGGCTCCATTACCTGGGCACAATCAATGAAATCATTCCCTAACGGAGACTGACTCAATCTCAAGCCCCTCTCCCAAGAGGTCAAAGGTTGGGATGAAAGTTTCAAATTTTTAAAGGGAACCCTCCTACACTATTGGTGGGAATGTAAATTGGTATGACTACTATGGAGAACACTACGGAGGTTCCTTAAAAACCTAAAAACAGAGCTACCGTGTGATCCAGCGATCCCATTCCTGGGTATATATCCAGAGAAAACCATAATCCTAAAGGATACATGCAGCCCAATGTTCATTGCAGTCCTATTTACAATAGCCAAGACACGGAAACTACCTAAATGTTAAGGAATGGGTAAAGAAGATGTGGTACATATATACAGTGGAATATTAATCAGACACAAAAAATGAAATAATGCCAATTGCAACAACATGGATGGACCTAGAGATTATCATACTAAGTGAAGGAAGTCAGACAAGGACAAATATCCTATGATATCACTCATGTGTGGAATCTAATTTGTAAAAAGATATCAATGAGCTTATCTACAAAGAAGAAGCAGACTTGCAGATATCAAAAATAAACTTACAGTTACCAAAAGGAAACATGGAGGTGGGGGAAACAAATAGGGATGTTCATCCCAAACTTGAATGCACACACACTACTATATATAAGACAGATGACTGACGGGAACCTGCTGTGTAGCACAGGGAACTCTACCCAATACTCGATGACTATCCATATGAGAAAAGAACCTAAAAAAGAATGAATATTTGTATAACTGAATCACTTTCCTGTACACTTGAAATTAACACCACATTATAAATAGACCATACTCCAATAATTTTTTTCAGTTCCAAGTTTCTAATCATGTCTTGGTCTTTCTGGAGACCAGCCCCCATCCTGACACTGTCTAAGGGCCCCCAGCACCAGTCATCTCATTAGCATACAGAAGATCCCCTTCCCACTCTGGAGGTTCCAAGGTTTTAGAAGCTCTTGTATCAAGATTCAAGGACTATAATCCAAGACCAAAATTAGAACAGATGATGCTCCTATCAGACTTCCATGGTAGTCCAATGGTTAAGACTCTGAGCTGCCAATGCAGGAGGTGTGGGTTCAATCCCTGGTTGGGGAACTAAGATCCTACATGCTGGAAAGATTAAAAAATAAAATAAAGGCATCCCCATCAAAAACAAATTCTTTAAAAATATGCTCCTATCACCCCTACCATTCAGGAAATCAAAAGGTTTTAAGGGCTCTGCACCAGGAACCAGGGACAAAAAACAAATAATATTTATTATTATATTATAATATCAGATTTGTGGATGTCACCAGCTTCCCCAAGCCCCAGATAATCATTTTTTGTACAGACAGGGTAGTGCAAGGGTAAAAAGCAAGAACTCAGCCTCTGAATGCCTAGTTTCCTGATCCATAAAATAGGAATAAAATAGCGCCTAATTCATAGCATTTCTGAGATTTAAATTATGTACAAAGCTTATGGAACCCTGCCTGGTGTAGAGGGCCATAAAATGCTTCTTCTATTATTGTAACAATATGAGACTATCTTTTCACTGTGAAACTGAACAGCCCAGAACCCAGAAGTTTATTTAATAAAATGTTAAGTGAAAAAAAGCAGGTTACAGAAGAGTATGTATGGAATGATCCCATTTATATAAGAAAAAAAAATGTGTCTATACACTGAGGGCACCTAAAACACAGCTTCCAGGAAGGACAGAGAGAAAGAACAGGAGAGAAAGGTGAGAAAGAAAAAGCGAGAGTGGGAAATGAAGTAGAATAGTCACTGTTTTGCTCACTTTGCTACTGTGTTGTTTGAATCGTTTCAGTGGGAATACAATCACGTCCCTTTTACAGATTTAAAAACAATAATTAGGGACTTGCCTGGTGGTCCCGTGGCTAAGACTCCATGCCGGCAATGCAGGGGGGCCCCCCAATGCAGGTTCGATCCCTCATTAGGGAAATAGATCCCAAATGCTGCAACTAAGACCAGTGCAGCCAAATAAATAAATGTATTTATAAATAGATAAAATAATAATCAGGCAAAAAAAATCACACAAATTGACCCTAAGATATCATGCTAACAAGGGAGTGTTATTCAAAACTCCTGAACGTATCAGCATCCAACCATTGGACCAAAACTTCCAACATGACGGCTGCATGGTGAGTCTCATCCCACGCAGAGCTTCCTACCCTCAGCACGTCGACATTTGGGGCCAGCTCATTCTTTGTTGTGGGGACTGTCCTGTGCCCTGTAGGGCACCTGGCAGTACCCTGGCCTCTACCCTTTAGATGCCAATGGGACCTCCCCGCTTTTGACGAATGTCCCCAGATGTTGCCAAATGTCCCTTAGGGGAAGAAATCGCCCTGATTGAGAACTACTATTTGCTCATTTTATGAAAATGAGCCAGTGGTTGCCACCTGTTTGATTTATAAGGGACTGTCAACTTTACAGGTTTTGCTATAAGGCAAAGCTAGCAGAAATCTGGAGCCAGGAGAAAAGCAATGAATGCATGAAGCTGGACTGTGGTTCCTTCCTAGTACAGAGAGGACAACCTAAGGAACATTATCCATTCCCTCAGTAAATACTGTCTCTCCTAACACTGTAAAGAGCTTCTCCAGTAACTCAGTTGGTAAAGAATCCATCTGCAATGTAGGAGACCTGGGTCAAGAAGATGCCCTAGAGAAGGAAATGGTAACCCACTCCAGTATTCTTGTCTGGAGAATTCCATGGAGAGAGAAGCCTGGCGGGCACAGTTCATGGGGTCACAAGAGTCAGAAATGACTTAGTAACTAAACCACCACCACCCAAGACTGTAAAAAACAATTCACAGCATTTGGTTTGCAAAATAACCCTTCCCCTCCAGTCTCAAGAGAAAGTGTCACCTCCCTCCCTTGGGTCCAGTGCAATGATGATGGCAGTTTACATTTATATCATCCGTTCTGCCAGGAGAGCGAAACCATACTTTTGTGGAACTTTTGAGAAACCATCAGAAATCAGGAGCACCAAAATATCACGTCTTTGGGAAAGGTTTGTAGAGCTGGAAAGGCTAAACTAAGGATAGAAATTCCTACCTTTGAGAAGTCAGATTATTCATTCTGTTTTGGCCTCTCTTCTTTCTTCCTCTCACTCTCCCTCCCTCTCCCTCACCAAGGGAAAGTGATGTAGCTGGGGACTCCAGGCAGGAAGCAATAGAAAATTCCAGAGGCAAGAACTCTGACCCAAGATGTGGTCCCTGCAGAGGAGAGACTGACCTGTGGGTGGAAGCCGCCCTAGACTTGGAAACAAAGCAGAAGAGGAACTGTTTTGCTCTGTTCACACCTGTACAGTTTGAATCTTTTGCAGAAGGAATACAGGCATGTCTCACTTGTAGGTTTTTTTAAAATAGTAAGACAAATAAATTACAAATCTGACCCCAAAATATCATGCTAACCGGGTTTGCCTGACTTTGAACTCTCCACAGCCTTCGGGTCTTCCAGGTGTGACCTTGGGCTGAGTCCTTAGTTTCCTCACTTATGAAATAGAGGTGATGGCTCTACCTGCTCAACTGACTTCATCAGGCTGTTCTCAGAAGTTGCAGAGACAATGTTGGTGTTGGTAAGGGACACTGCAGGGAAATATACAAGCTCTCATGGCCCAGGCCCTAGGACTCATCCCCTCTAAGGGTCACAGGTCTAAGAACCCCTAAGGAATGGAAACAGTAGGAGAAACATGACCACTTTATCAGAACAGGAGCTAAGATTTCACAAAGATGAAACTTTGTGTCTCCAGCATGGCAGCCTATTTCCAACTCCTCTCCAACTCCTCTCCTTTCAGATACAGCATGGTAACCACCCATGTCAGAATGGGAAGGAAACAGAGGGTGGGAAACTTTTCAGGAGACAAAACTGGGCCGTCACCTCTTTCTTCTGTCTTGAGGGGCCAGGCAGCCTTGCGTCCTCCTTTGTCATTCTGAAGAGAGTGTAACAGGATCCTTAACTTACCATGCCAAACCTCAAAAATCCTAAATGTATAACCCAGGTGGGAGAAGCAAGTATCAGTAACGTATGTACCACCTTTGCCCCCTTACAGCTTTGTTCCAGGTATTACTGTTGCATTCAAGGTGTGGAAGCAAGGTTATCTAACAGAGGTAGCCTAACATGATGAGCTAACTGGAAGATGCAGAGACCACATCTGGTCATCCAAGCCTGCCCTACTCCAGCAGACGATGGAGAAACGGCTCATACTGCGAGAAGGAAAGTATTTCTAGATCTGCCTGCTGAGTAGCTTCCAAAGGATAGAACCTTACCTTTAGGGAATAAGAAATTGAGACTATGATCTGACCAGATACTAGACCAATAAGAATTACCACTGCTATTACCACCCACTAAGGTTTAACTATGTGCCAGGCACTGAGCTAAAAGCTTTCATACATTTTATCTGATCTCCCCTCAACAAACAAGCAAATGAGGACTCAGGAGCCAAGGGACTGGCCCGGAGTAACACCATTTGTGCCAGGACTTAAACACACGTCTGTCCAAAGCTTTAACCTTAACTACAACACACTGCCTTCAAGCTGCCAAGCACGGTCTCTCCCCAGCAAATCAGCTGTAGACCATATGTTATATGATAGTAAGGTCACAGAGCCCACCCTCCATGTGGCTCCCAGTTCAGTTGGTGTTCATTTTCCTGTGCTTAATTCCCTGTCCTGACTCTTATAAATTCTACTTAGAAGGGTCAAGGTGGGGGCTGTAGACAAGGTAACAAATGACCTTTCTGGAATATCCTCCACTTGGTGTACCAAACATATAATTAACCCAAAAGTTAAATTTATTTCCTGTTTAAAAATCTAAGCATGTTATAAGGAAAATCAAGAATAATTTCTTTGAAATGCTGAATGATGAAGACAAATTCCTAGCAGAACAAGTCAAGAAACCCAGGGCAGTATTTACAGTGAAGGATGCTAACTGGACTTTCTGTGGTGATCATCTCATAATATATACAAATATCAAATCATTATGTCGTACACCTGAAACTAACATAATCTTCTAGGTCAATTATACTGCTTAGTCACTCAGTCGTGTCTGACTCTCTGCAACCCCATGGACTATAACCTGCCAGGTTTCTCTGTCCATGGAATTTTCGCAGGCAAGAATACTGGAGTGGGTTGCCATTTCCTTCTCCAGGGGATCTTCCCAACCCAGGGATCGAACCTGTGTCTCCTGCATGTCCTGCACTGAAGGCAGAGTCTTTACCATTAGCGCCACCTGGGAAGACCACCTGACCTGTCTCTTGAGAAACCTGTATGCAGGTCAGGAAGCAACAGTTAGAACTGGACATGGAACAACAGACTGGTTCCAAATAGGAAAAGGAGTACATCAAGGCTGTATATTGTCCCCCTGCTTATTTAACTTCTATGCAGAGTACATCATGAGAAACGCTGGGCTGGAAGAAGCACAAGCTGGAATCAAGATTGCTGGGAGAAATATCAATAACCTCAGATATACAGATGACACTACCCTTATGGCAGAAAGTGAAGAGGAACTAAAAAGCCTCTTGATGAAAGTGAAAGAGGAGAGCCAAAAAGTTGGCTTAAAGCTCAACATTCAGAAAACGAAGATCATGGCATCTGGTCCCATCACTTCATGGGAAATAGATGTGGAAACAGAAAAAAGATCTTCACGATCCAGATAATCACGATGGTGTGATCACTCACCTAGAGCCAGATATCCTGGAATGTGAAGTCAAATGGGCCTTAGAAAGCATCACTATGAACAAAGCTAGTGGAGGTGATGGAATTCCAGTTGAGCTATTTCAAATCCTCAAAGGTGATGCTGTGAAAGTGCTGCACTCGATATGCCAGCAAATTTGGAAAACTCAGCAGTGGCCACAGGACTGGAAAAGGTCAGTTTTCGTTCCAATCCCAAAGAAAGGCAATGCCAAAGAATGCTCAAACTACCGCACAATTGCACTCATCTCACATGCTAGTAAAGTAATGCTCAAAATTCTCCAAGCCAGGCTTCAGCAATACGTGAACCGTGAACTTCCAGATGTTCAAGCTGGTTTTAGAAAAGGCAGAGGAACCAGAGATCAAATTGCCAATATCCGCTGGATCACCGAAAAAGCAAGAGAGTTCCAGAAAAACATCTATTTCTGCTTTATTGACTATGCCAAAGCCTTTGACTGTGTGGATCACAATAAACTGTGGAAAATTCTGAAAGAGATGGGAATACCAGACCATCTGACCTGTCTCTTGAGAAACCTGTATGCAGGTCAGGAAGCAACAGTTAGAACTGGACATGGAACAACAGACTGGTTCCAAATAGGAAAAGGAGTATGTCAAGGCTGTATATTGTCCCCCTGCTTATTTAACTTATATGCAGAGTACATCATGAGAAACGCTGGGCTGGAAGAAACACAAGCTGGAATCAAGATTGCCGGGAGAAATATCAATAACCTCAGATATGCGGATGACACCACCCTTATGGCAGAGAGTGAAGAAGAACTAAAGAGCCTCTTGATGAAGGTGAAAGAGGAGAGTGAAAAAGTTGGCTTAAAGCTCAACGTTCAGAAAACTAAGATCATGGCATCTGGTCCCATCACTCCATGGGAAATAGATGGGGAAACAGTGGAAACAGTGTCAGACTTTATTTTTTTGGGCTCCAGAATCACTGCTGATGGTGGCTGCAGCCATGAAATTAAAAGACGCTTACTCCTTGGAAGGAAGGTTATGGCCAACCTAGATAGCATGTTTAAAAGCAGAGACATTACTTTGCCAGCAAAAGTCCATCTAGTCAAGGCTATGGTTTTTCCAGTGGTCATGTATGGATGTGAGAGTTGGACGGTGAAGAAAGCTGAGCGCCGAAGAATTGATGCTTTTGAACTGTGGTGTTGGAGAAGACTCTTGAGAGTCCCTTGGACTGCAAGGAGATCCAATCAATCCATCCTAAAAGAGATCAATCCTGGGTGTTCATTGGAAGGTCTGATGTGGAAGCTGAAACTCCAATACTTTGGCCACCTCATGCGAAGGGTTGACTCATTGGAAAAGACCCTGATGCTGGGTAGGATTGGGGGCGGGAGGAGAAGGAGACGACAGAGGATGAGATGGTTGGATGGCATCACTAACTCTATGAACATGGGTTTGGGTAGACTCCAGGAGTTGGTGATGGACAGGGAGGCCTGGCGTGCTGCAGTTCATGGGGCCGTAAAGAGTCGGACACGACTGAGCGACTGAACTGAACTGAGATATAAACTACCAAAATAGACTCAAGAAAAGATAGAAGAATTGGCAGGGGGTGGGGAGGATTGTGAAACATCTACCGCTGCAATAGGAACCAGACCCAGATAGTTTTGCCCATAAAGTGTATCTGTCCTTCAGAGAACGTAATTCCTGTCATGTTTGAATCATGACTTACAGGGGCCTCCCCAGTGGCTCAGGGCTAAAAAATCTGCCTGCAATGCAGGAGCCACAGGAGCCACCGGTTTGATCCCTGGGTCAGGAAGATACCTTGGAGGAGGGCATGGCAACCCACTTCAGTGTTCTTGCCTGGAGAATCCCCACAGACAGAGGATTCTGGTGGGCTACAGTCCATAGGGTCACAAAGGGTCAGACATGACTGAAGCGACTTAGCACACAGGCACAGAAGAAGAGGAAAAACCTTTCCAAATCATCTGGGAAGTAGACACAGACCTGATTCAAAGCATAATTTTTTAAAGTTCAAAGAAATTACTGACCTATATTACTAGCAATACAAGTTACAAAACCTTACATAATATATTAACAAATTGAATCTAAAAAAATATTTTTTAAAGCACAGTGACCAACTTGGGTTTATTACAGAATTTTATGATGATTTCATATCCTACCTTGGTTTAACATTAGGAAATCTATTAATGTAACTTATTATATCAGTAGATTAAAGAAGAAAAATTCTATTTTGATAGGTTTCAAAAAAGCATTACATAAAAATTCTAAGCAATCGAAAGAAGAAAATGAAACTTACCTAGAGAGTCTGAACAATCTATGTACACAAAGTCTCTAAGAAGCTGGATTAAAACTGGAATCCAAATCCAGTCCATTGCTCTTCCCCATGTATTTTGCTACTTTTACTAGGGATTTGAAATGCCAACAAAATTATTCAAAATGCCCTTTGATTGAGGAAAAATAACTTGCAAATGCCAGGGTGATTAGAATAGTACATGATTGTTTTCTTATATACCCTAAAATGTATTTGTGAAACAGGGTCCAGGGGCAGTATGAATGTATTCCGTTCTTCTATCACACTAAACTTCACGCAATTAGTGCTTTTCAATAGTCGTTCGGCCTTTTCTGCTTTTGAGGGCTAAGATGAAGATCTCTCTTAGTAAATGTCACATTGCACTTGAAAATATGGTTGTTATTTCCAAGTATCTTTTGATATTGATTTCTGACATAATTCAACAGTGTTAAGAGAAGAGACTCTGTATGATTTCAGTATCTTTAGACCATGAAATCTTTGAACCTTGTTTTATGTCCCTGGATATGTTCAAGTGCCTCCTAGTTTATAGTCTATGGGAACTTGAATAGAATTTGTATCCTACTCTTGTGTGAAAATTATATACATCTTAATTATGTTGAATTGGTTCACAGTACTTGTTAGGTCTACTATATCCTTTTATTTCTCTGTATATGCATTGTATTAACTTTTGAGAGTTTGCTATTGAAACTCCACGTAAAAATCTTAATTTACCTACTTAAAAAAATAATTGTAATATATAGTGAAACCATATGTAACCTTGTTCTGTATTTTCCAAGTTTCCTGTAAATGAGTTATCATACTTCCATAATTTAAAAAAATAAAAGCTTAAAAAAAGCCAGATGCAGGGCATGATATACAGAATGACCCCTTACCTAAATTACAGAGATAATCGTGCATGTATGTATGATTAAAGAGATGATTGGATATTCATTGATATATTAATGGTACATTATAAAAGCATATATTATACCTTATATTAAAGTATTATAAAATCTAGTGGCCATGATGCCTGGTCTGCAGCACATCTCATCTATAAGCTTCCCAATGTGCCGGTTTAAATCTGTATATGGTATTGAAATTACAGTGAAAAAGTTCTAAATGTAAAATTATTCACATTCAACCATTTGGAGACGCTCCTTTATTAAATCTATTTCTAGCATCAGTAAAGTCATGTGTGCAAAGTCTCATCCATTTTCAAGGGAAAAGATATTCACCCCTGGTTCATAAGGCTGGCCACACAGCCCTCCAGTCTTGCATTTAATGATAGCCTGAGAATTACAGAAGGAAAACTGCCGAATCTCTACTGAGGCTCTTCTAAGATGGGGACCAGAGAGATGCAGATCACTCAGGGTCTCAGATGTGATAAACAGTTAGAGGCAATTTCACAAGTCAACTCTAGAAAGAATAATAAATCCAGGAAGAGATCGGCTGTAACACAAGTATGAGATTACTCTCAAGCTGTAAAAACAAAATCCAAACATTTTCTCACCTTCACCTTTATGAAAGAAAGGCTGTTGATAATTTGAGAACAAAAACATTGCAGTTTCTGAAAATTTAAATCCCATACTTTCTGCTCATTGTGAAAGCAGAAGCGTTATTCACTCAGTCATGTCCTACTTGTTGGGACACCATGAACTGTAGCCCGCCAGGCTCCTCTGTCCATGGAATTCTCCAGGCAGGGATACTGGAGTGAGTTGCCATTCCCTTCTCCAGAGGATCTTCCTGAACAAGGGATCAAACCTAGGTGTCCTGTATTGCAGGCAGATTCTTTATCGTCTAAGCTACCAAGGAACACTCTCCATAAAAGTAAAATATGCATCAGAGGCAGATTAAAAATCAGGACTTTATTCTAGACCATATCATTCTCTTTGCAGGAAAAGGAGAGGGGCATCTTTCCCTACATGCAATTGTTCAAAGGGTGCAGGCTTTAAATACATGTTGAACATCTGTTGATTTAGCCTCTTTATTTCTCATGTTCATGTTAAGAATGCCCCAAATTTCCCATGAGGAACTGTACCTCTCAAATTCTGAGCTGCGTGATTTAGGCAAAATTGACGCATACACACCACCACCATCTCCCCCATTAGCAATACAGCTAGATCACCAGGAGGGACTAAGGAGACAGCTAGCTGCCACTGTCTTAATTCTGCTCCTCAAGGAAACCACACCCTTTCTACAGGGAGATCCTCTATGTTAGAGGAACCCTGCCCCCGACAACCAAGCATGAACCTGAGCAGGACCCTCTGGCACCCTCCCAGGTACAAATTCTTTCTATGTCCCTTGTTTCTTATTTGCAGAAAAGAGGCTTCAGCCTCCTAGACTTTCCCTGAGTTCCAAAGGCTAGATTATTTTTTTCTTAAACTGCTGTTTTGTCCTGGTTAAGTTACATCCAGTTACTGGACTAAATAACCCAGGTCTAGCCTGGCCCAGACGCTAAGGACACTGTTACTTTTCTCATTATTATGTACATCCCTTGAGGAGAAACCAGAATCCTGTCGACTTGTGGCACTATTCTTTCTTGACTGCCTTTCCTTTGTTCCTGCGTTCCCTCACTCCTCTAATTAGTACTAAAATACCTGTTTGAATCTGCCCTTTGGAACTCAGGGAAGGTCTAGGAGGCTGAAACCTTTTTCCCACAAGCAAGAAATGGAAGACACGGTAAGGCTTTCATGCCCAGGGAGGCCCCCACAGGGTCCTGCTCACTTTCAAGTTCCTCTTTTCTTTGGTATTTCTTAATCTTGAGGGAAACACGTGCTGGACAAGAAAGGGAATAAAATTTTGGATAGAGAGGTTAATCATAAACTCAGGAGAGGACCTCAGTTTTAGAGGGACTCGGTTTCACTCCCTTATCCCAATTCAGGAAGAGCCAGATGTGGAGAAAGGAGAAGACTATTCTTCCTGAGCAGACTAAGTCTCCAGCCCCACGGACACCACAGGTCCCTGGAGCCACAGCATGGAGGAGAGGTAAGAGCTTCAATCAACTATAAAGTTCTACCCAGGACGAGACAAGATGAAAGGAAGTAAAGTTAAGGAATTTGCCCAAGATTTTATTAAGGGGCAGGAAAGAAGAAACTGACAAGGTGTAGCTAGAGGCAATGATGGAAAGAAATAAAGACAATTTCTTGTTTATATCCCCACTGATTTTGACAGGTTACAGATTTTTTATTTGAACAATAAAACCACAATAGCACAGGAAAGCAAGAAAGGCCATCTAAAGGTAATAAATTTTTTTAAGCTCAGGAAGATAGCAGATAGAGTTAGAGCAGTAAAAATCAGAACTGAGAACATCTACCCACACGAGTCCTGAGAGAGTGAGACTCACCCCAAAAGCCATAGAAAATTTCAAAGTGGAGAAGAGAAAAACCAAGCAGGCATTGATGGGGGTTGGGGCCGGAGGTAGAGGGGCACGACCAGGGAGATTTATCAAAGAACTGCACTCAGGGGACTTCCCAGGTGGTCCAGTGGGTAAGACTCCTCACTCCCAGTGCAGGGAGCCCCTGGTCTGATCTCTGGTCAGGGAACTAGATCCCACATGCATGCCAGAACACAGACCCCACAAGTCGCGACAGAGACCCAGGGCAGGCAAAATAAATAAATACTTTAAAAAAAAAAACCTGCATTCAGAATTACAGTGACAGAAAACAGATCAGTGCTTGCCTGGAGCTGTAGAGGAGGGTGGGGATTGATCTCAAAGAGGCACAAGGGAACTTTTCAGAGTGATGAAAATGTTCTATATCTTAATGGGAACAGTAGTTATGTAGCAAAAGAGAAGGTACGCTTCAAATGGGTACTTTTTATTATATGGAAGCTATAACTTAGGTATAAATACATGAAAATCAACCAAATGAGAAAAGCAAAGACTGTTCATTCAGAGCTTGCAGCCATCATCACTTGCATTTGGCAGAAGGCAAACAGGAAGAAGGCTTCAGGCATGCCCTGACTGCTGGCTTTTGCAGAGAAGAGAAATGCTTACCATGGAGGCCGTTACCCCACTGCTGCTCACCAAGAGGACTGACCGAGAGTCCATTGGACGTTAAAGAGTCAGCCGAGTTAGAGCTTCCTCCAACAGAAATGGGGTTGGATGATAAAAACTTGTGAGCGTGGGAAGGAAACGGCTCCGAGAACTGAGTGAGAGGGAATTTAGGATAAGAATTCAAAAGGCAGATAGAATCGTACCATTTGAAGTGAGGTCTGCAGACCATGGCTTCCCAAGTGGCTCAGGGGTAAAGAATCCGCCTGCCAGGGCAGGAGACCCAAGAGACACGGGTTTGACCCCTGGGTTGGGAAGATCCCCTGGGGAAGGAAATGGCAACTCACTCCAATATTCTTGCCTGGGAAATCCCATGGATGAAGGAGTCTGGCAGGCTACAGTCCACGGGGTCGCAAGGAGTCGGACACAACTGAGCGACTGACCACACAACAACTACAGACCGTCCATGTACAGACCAACTACAGGTCCAACTACAGACCGTTCCACCTGGGAACGCATTAGCAACACAAATTCTCAAGCTGCGCCCCAGACCAACTGCATCTGCAGGGTAAGGCCAGGAATTTGTGATTTAACAAGCTCTCTAGGTGACTCTTATCCACACTGAAATTTAAGTACCAGTGTAGAGAACAGTCATGTTTTCCTGACAGTTCTCCATGGGTGGTAGCAGAAATACACCCTTATGAAATAGAGTTGAGGAAGGTTCAAGAGGAGCCTACAAAGCAGATAATTGTGTGGTTGGACACTTGGACCCAGAAGTCACTTTGGTAAAGAAAAGTCTGTGAGAGTCACAACTTCAAAGGCTCAGCTGCACTGAGATGCTTGGAGCCCGTATAATTTGTCGTTCAGCCGCTAAGTCGTGTCCGACACTGCAGTCCCATAGATTGCAGCACATCAGACTTCCCTGTCCTTCACTATCTTCCAGAGTTTGCTCAAACTCATGTCCATTGAGTCAGTGATGCCATCCAACCATCTCATCCTCTGTCATCTCCTTCTCCTCCTGCCCTCAATCTTTCCCAGTATCAGGGTCTTTTCCAATGAGTTGGCTCTTCGCATCGGGTGGCCAAAGTATTGGAGCTTCAGCTTCAGTATCAGTCCTTCCAATGAGTATTCAGTGTTGCTTTCCTTTAGGATGGACTGGTTGGATCTCCTTGCTGTCCAAGGGACTCTCAAGAGTCTTCTCCAACACCACACTTCAAAAGCATCAGTTTTTCGGTGCTCAGCCTTCTTTATGATCCAACTCTCACATCCGTACATGACTACTAGAAAAACCATACCTTTGACTATACAGACCTTTTTACCAAGGCGTAACCACTCCTGGAAAAGATCAGACTACAGAGACTTGTGTGCCAGGACAGAGAATGAATCAAGGTCTTTTAGCTTCCAGAATGAGCCGCGTTGCCCAATAGCCCTAAGGAGCCCTCTGCTGTCTCTAACAGGTGACAAACTGGGTTCCTACCTGGTATAACACTCTGACCTCTGAAACCAACATCAGGATACAAACCAAGGCTCTAACTATAAATCAACTCAATGGTATTTATGAAAAATTAAGGTGCAGTGTTTTATAAATGTTAAACCACTATTTGGCTGGAACCACTATTTGGTTTAACAGCTCTCTTTGTTCTCAAGTGCAGGTTCTCTTTTGCACCCAGTTTATTAGGAAAGATAGACAGGATCAGGGGAATTTCCATGACAATGATCTTCTCTCACACTGAAGACACTCTTAATCAATGAGCTGACAACATAATGGACTGCTCATTAGATCTGTCAAAAATAAGTCCCAGCCAAGTGAGGGGGCTCTTCCTGAGCTGAAATCAAGAAAACCACAGAGGAAGATGTGAAGAAAAAAGCCCAGAGGCTGCAGTAGATCCTATTATGAAAGAACTGTCTGGGTGATGTCCTTGATATTTCACAGAAGACTATCAGCAACTTTGCAAGCATAACAAATTTCATTTAGAGTTCTTTTATACAAAGAAAAAGAAGTAGCAAATTTGGTGTTTTGATAAGGTAGCCTGAAAGAATACATTCAAATAGTATACATGTTTTAAAGGGGAAGCATCAGTAAATTATTGCTGAGTAAACAAACCATCCCAAAACTCAGTGGCTGAAACAATGACAGCTATTATTTGCTTATGCACCTAGGGGTTGGGGGAATGACTAGTCTAGTCTGTACTTAACTGAGATGGCTCTGCTCCACGTGTGTCTCTGAGGCTCCTTGGACAAGACTCCCAGTCCAGGCACAGTCTTCTGTTTGGCCTTGGCCAGAGATTAAGTGGAAACCGAAGATCACTTGGCCTAGGCACAGACCTGGCACTGTCACTTCCGCCTCATTCTCTTGGCCAAACCAAAGCACATAGCTGAATGCAATATCCAAGGGCAGGGAAATGTGTTGCACCTTCAAGGAAGAAATTCAAGGTCACATGGCAAAGGGCATGGATACAGGTGAGGCAAGAGTTGGGGTCAAGTGGGAATTCCCTGATGGTCCAGTGGTTAGGACTCCACACTCACTGCAGAAAGCATGAGGTCCATCCTTGGTCAAGAAATTAAGATCCCACAAACAGCACAGACAAAAGTAAATAAATAAAGAGTTGGGGTCAGTAATGCAATCTACCCTAGGGAACAGCAGGTTTTTCTCATCAGGCATATTAGTTGAAATTTCCCCCTAGGATTGTACATGGTAACTTGATACTTTTTTAATTATGAAACTATTAATTTAAGGTGACAGGAAAGCACATGGCTCTGAACTACCTTTTTAGTCTCATCTCCATGAATTCCCAGGTTTGCACAAATCTTCCACTGGAAGCCAACTGGCTAAACTACTAGTTTCCACATATACCCTATAATTCTACATCTTCTTACCTTGGAGCAGTGGTTCTCAAAGTGTGGCCCATTATACATATGTAGCAGATTGTTTTTATCCATTCCTCTGTCAGCAGACAATTAGATTGCTCCCATGTCTTGGCTATTGTAAATAGTGCTGCAATGAACATTTGGGTTCACGTATCTTTTTGAATGATGGTTTTCTCTGCATACATGCCCAGGAATAAGACTGCTGGATCATACGGTAGTATTATTTTTAGTTTTTTTTAAGGAACCTCCACATTGTTCTCCTGGAGAAGGAAATGGCAACCCACTCCAGTATTCTTGCCTGGAGAATCCCATGGAGAGAGAAGCCTGGCGGGATACAGTCCATGAGGTCGTAAAAGAGTTGGACACGACTGAAGCAACTTGGCGGCAGCAGCATATTGTTCTCCATAGTGTCTGTACCAATTTCCACCAACAGTGCAGCAGGGTTCCTTTTACTATACACCCTCTGCAGCATTTATTGTTCGTAGAATTTTTGATGATGGCCATTCTGACCAATGTAAGTTTTTTAGTTTCTACTCTCCGTAGCTCTGATTTGCATTTCTCTAATAATTAGTGATAAAAGTGGAGTTCTGAAGAAGAGCTGAGACCTCAGTTCTTCATGGTCAGCAAGCTCAGTCCAATTCCCATGCGCCTGTCAGAGAAATGTGAAGCAGAGATTCATGAGATTCAAGTCTCTTTGAGGACATTGTCTCCTGGTCTTACACCTCCTTTCACATTTACAAGAGGCAGCAAGCCTCAATCAGTTCAATCACTCAGTCACATCTGACTCTTTGCAACCCCATGGGCTGAGCACGGCAGGCCTTCCTGTCCATCACCAACTCCCAGAGTTTACTCAAACTCATGTCCATTGAGTCAGTGATGCCATCCAACCATCTCATCCTCTGTCGTCCCCTTCTCCTCCTGCCCTCAATCTTTCCCAGCATCAGGGTCTTTTCAAATGAGTCAGCTCTTTGCATCAGGTGGCCAAAGTATGGAGTTTCAGCTTCAACATCAGTCCTTCCAATGAATATCCAGGACTGATCTCCTTTAGGATGGACTGGTTGGATCTCCTGGCTGTCCAAGGGACTCTCAAGAGTTTTCTCCAACACCACAGTTCAAAAGTATCAATTCTTTGGCGCTCAGCTTTCTTTATAGTCCAACTCTCACATCCATACATGACTACTGGAAAAACCACAGCTTTGACAAGATGGACCTTTGTTGGTAAAGTAACAGCAAAGGTTGTTACTGCTTTTAATATGCTGTCTAGATTGGTCATAGCTTTTCTTCCAAGGAGCAAGCATCGTTTAACTCTATGGCTACAGTCACCACCTACAGTGATTTTGGAGCCCAAGAAAATAAAGTCTCTCACTGTTTCCATTGTTTCCCCATCTATTTGCCAAGAAGTGATGGGACCAGATCATGCCATTCATTTTTTGAATGTCAAATTTTAAGCCAGCTTTTTCACTCTCCTCTTTCACTTTCACTAGGCAGCAAGCCTCAATATAAGAAGCCTCAATATAAGAAGGGGGACACTCTGGATATTCAGCTGTCATATGAGTTCTATATGAGGACATGGTAATTCTCAACACAAGCATGAATGAAAAGTTCAATTATCCCAGGTAAAATAATCCCCATCCAGGAAAGATAAAGGTCTAGAGCTTTCTGAGCTGACTCCCAGGCCATTGATGTTGTTCACCTTGGTCATCCTATACTGTTAGCTAATTTGACTTCTTTGTGAATGCCCCAGAGGTTCAAGATAAATAGATGATGACTCATCTAAAGCAACAAGGAAAATTAAAATGCCCCTAATTATAAAGGAATTTGAATTTGCTGCACCTAAGAATTTAGAGACTAAACTCTTGTTTAAAATCATTACAGAGATAAGATTTGTGAATTTAACCATAATTACTTTCACTCCGTTCTAAAGAAATGCTCATTGTAAAGGTAGTTTTTGTAAAGAAATCATTACATGTCGGGGAAAAAGGTTTAATCATTGTGCACTTGGAGACAAAAGATTCATTTGCTGGCAGATAATACAGGTGCCAGAACTGAATTTCTAGGGAACAACATAATTCTACTTTTTAAAATATTTATCATGGTAGTTCTGTGGAAATGTTTACCTTTCTAAAGAATGTTCAGACACTTGGAATTGAAAGTACCAGAGAAGGAGATGGTAATCCGCTTTCCGTTTCAAAGGATACAGGTTGCAGGTGACAATGTCAAAACTTTGGTAAGCCCTGTGTTCCCGGGAAGCAGTGATGGTTGAGAAATCCCACCTCCCACCCTGTGTTCTGGAAAAGGCCTGATTACAAAGATCTATGCTTCTTTAGCATATTTCAAGATACCAACGACCTCCAACCTTCCTTTATGACTCCCCTATTTTATAAAACCCAGTTTTTCTCCCTCTTCTTACCCTCATTAATGAACACTGTCCCTATCGCAATATCCTGGATGAAACAACCTCAGTTGTCCAGGGAATTTTGTCCTTGAGAAAAGAGGGAAAATCTCTCTACCCAACTGAAAGTCACTAAGTAAGTTGTTAAGTCTGTGTTTACCGGGCTCCAGATTGGGGTTTTATTAAATAGGGGAGTCATGTAGATGTTAATACAAAGCTGAAGATTATATTCCATGAGTCATCTCAATGGTCTATCTAGACCTAACTCTGAACCAACATATTTACAATCACTTTCCAACTAGATGTTTAGCTGTGGATATAGGCTTCCCCGGTGGAGCTAGTGGTAAAGAATTCACCTGCCAATGCAGGAGACTCAAGAGCCAGGTTTGATCCCTGAGTCAGGAAGATACCCTGGAGAAGGAAATGGCAACCCACTCCAGTATTGCTGGGTGGAAAATTCCATGGTCAGAAGAGCCTCGCAGGCTACAGCCATGGGGTCACAAAAAGTCAGACACAACGGAGCGCACACACACACACACACACACATACACACACACACACACTACCCATTAGAAAGCTCAGCTCTTGGTTCTTCTAAGACTGGAGTGGAGCACTCCCTGATCTTACTAGACTAACCAAAGACAAAAGTCCTTCCAGTTAATGCCCTTCTCTGGTGTGGACACCTGCCACCTCCTGGCTGACTCGCTCACTGCACACCACACCTGCTAGGTTTGCTGCAAATGAAGGGTTGCCAAGGCTCACTGGCAACCATGTGACCATCTAACCTCCACTTGCCAGGCCCTGCTGATGTCTGCTTGGTGTGAAGGACAGAATTCCCAGAACAATTAAGATGATGATTCTATTCAAGCTATTGTTATAAGGAAGATGTCCACTAATGAGAAGCATCTCAGAGGAAAGGATAGAGGCCTGGAGTTTTCTAGAGGCAGGGAGGCAACAGAATCATCCCCATTTTCATGGGAGTCAGGGGAGGAAGGGTGGAGGTGGCTCTTGCCATGGAATATGCAAGAGTGGAGTGGTCATTTAGTTACCCCTTGCTCAGAACCCAAAAGGCTGGGAGATTTCTCAATCAGCAGTGCCCTATGGAAGCCCAGGGCTCAGATAAAATTCTCTACCATCACTGAGTCTCACCATCTCACCAAAAACTAAGCCCCAACTCTGTCAAGCGCTCTTGCAGGTCACCATGTGCCAAAGCAAAAACAATTATTTTAAAAACAAAAACTGCCAACCTTCAGACAGCAATGCTACATTTTTGTTACCAAACAAAGGGTCTGCTGCCCAATGCACTTAGCAGTCAACACCATGACTTTGGCTTTTGAGAAAAGAGAAGGCTTTATTGAAAGGTGGACCAGAAAGGAGACAGGAGGTGTGGCTCGAGTCTCTCCCCTGATCTGGGGTTCGGTCAAACTTTTGGGAGTTAGGGAGGGAGGCTGGTCTGGGGAAGTACTGGTGGGTGGGTTATGACGAGAGGGCTTCAGAGCTGGCCACCTGTGGTCAGTGTGGAAAAGGGGTTCAACACCAGATCTTCCTGGACAACAGACCCTTGGTTCCTGAAAATGGTCCAGGTTCAGGCTCCAGTAAAGTCCTGGTCCTTTGGTTCCTTTGTGGGGAGAAATGTCTAGGTATTAATTAAGGGCAAAATTTTCTCTTCTGCACCTGCTTTGGCTGCATGACTTGTGGTTTTCTTCTGTTGTCCCTGAAAAACAACTGAGTATCTTGTTAGAAACAGGATAGAACCAATTTGGGGTGGCTCTGCAGTACTTTTTGGGGGGAGCCATTGGAGTTTGGCTAATTAATTGTCCACCCTGAGAATAGTTTTTCAGCAAACTGGCTTTCAGAAAGGGAGACCTCTCCCACACAATGCTCCCTAGGATTGCACAGTCGCTGGTGTTTTTGTCTCTCTTCTGAAGCAAATGCTGAAGTCCTTGTGGGTCCTGACTACCTTTGCCAGTCCCCAACCCCCCATTCTTACCCCAGAGCCAGGGAGCCCTCAATAAATGCCAGCTGAGTTAAAATATTCTTTGATATAAATCTACCACTTATTCATCAAGCAGAATCATTTTCAAATAGTTTCCAGTTCTGAAAATCTCCAATCCATCCAGGTATTCAAACCTTACATCCTGGGAGGGGATACCACCCAGAGGGCTGTTGATTCTCCCAGGTTTCCCTGGCTCCCCACCTGTGGTCCTGAGCTGGTCCACACTGGGTGTCAGAGCAATACTCACTTATATCACAGCAAAGGCAGAAAATAGAAGAAAAACAAAATCCACAGCAAAAGTGGGAGTAGAGGCTCTACAGCTTTCAGGGTGGTGTGACTGATCAGCAAAGCCCCATGTGTAAAACCCGGAGTTTAGGCATCTGTGTTTCCTTAGGACATGATGTTACAACCAAGGGGTCGTAACATCACCCTCCAAGTACCTTGTCTAGGAGAATGTCACACCACGTGGAAAGAAAGAGGCTGCCAGTAGCCACAGTGGGCTTGGATAGGAGAGGCCGGGAGCTCCAGCATCACACAGTCATGGCAAAGATTCAATTACAGGAGAAACTGGAAGGAAGCCAAGCCAGCCACAGAAAGCACCAGAGTCCCTCGGTCTGCAAGGAGGTCAAACCAGTCAATCCTAAAAGAAATCAACCCTCAATATTTATTGGAAGGACTTCCCTGATGGTCCAGTGGCCGAGACTCCACGCTATCAATGCAGCGGGCCGGGGTTCGATCCCTGGCTGAGGAACTAGATCCCACATACCACAACAAAGAGTTCTCATGGCATAACTAAAAATCGCATATTCAAGTAAGACCCGGCACAGCCAAATAAATATTTATCTTTTAAAAAAAGAATATGCCGCCCTAAAATACTCCACTCTGTCACAATGATTATTTTGAGTTGGAGGCAAATGAGAATCAACAGATCCGGAAAGAAACCTTCCCAGACCTTCTCTTATCTGACAAAAAGCAGAAACTTTTGAGAACTTGAGGATGCCATAAATCCCCTCTGCCAAGGAAGCTTTATGGCCATGAAGAAGACAGAAAGTTGGCACGGGAATTTACCTGCACACATAACCCATTATCTTCCATTAGTTCCCCCATATATTTACCTTCCCACAGCTGATATCTTTGGAAGCCTAAAACCTTTCTCCTTTGTTTTGTTACTTCTCCTCAGATTTATTGTTTCTTTTCGAAGATGCTATATAAGCCCAAGTTCAGACCACTCTGAGTTACTCATCGTTGAAGCTTCTCCCACATGATAATAAACTGTTTCTGTATTGCTAATTTGTCTTTTGTTAGTCTAATTTACAGGAGACCAGTCCGAAAATCTAAGTTGGAGCAGAGGAAAAACATTTTTCTCCTCCCCTACGAAGCTTCTCAAACCAATTACTTAAGATGCTTACTTCTAGTTAGCCCACCTCCAGCTTCCCCCAGGCCAACAGCTTGCAATCAAAACATGCTGAAAACCTTCTCCCTTTCTTCACTGTAAAGCTTTCCTATTCCCCTGCCTGCCTTGGAGTCTCAGCCAGACACAAAGATGGAGGTTGACTTCGTGCCTGCAGCAAGCTCTGAAGAAGTAGCCTTTGTTCTCATTTGAGTGGTCTTCTTTATTTCTGGCTTTCCCTGGTGGCTCAGCTGGTCAAGAACCCACTTGCCAATGCAGGAGACTCAAGAGATGAGGGTTTGATCCCTGGGTCAGGAAGATCTCCTGGAGTAGGAAATGGCAACCCACTCCAGTATTCTTGCCTGGAGAATCTCCTGGGCAGAGGAGCCTGGCGGGCTACAGTCCATGGGGTCACGTAAGAGTCAGACTTAGCAACTAAACAACAATAACAACAACTGTAACCAGGAAGGGTTAATTTTAAATATATACTGGATCTATTCTGTGGCTTGAACCCTTTTTTGTTATTATAAGCATACATAATGGCCTGCTCAGGGAGATAACCTGAGCCGCCCACCTGTGAAGAACTGTGTAAGAAAGTAAAACTAACACATTCCCCTGCCTGAGGCTTGCCTTTCTAGGGAACATTTGCAAGGGTTGAATAGTTGTTTTGCTTTGTTTCCTCACCTCCCAACCATCTCTGATCCATAAAAGAACCTGGCAATCAGGTCCTGACAAGATGGTTATTTTGAGGCGTTAGCCTGCCATCTTCTTGAGCAGCTGGCTCCCAGATTAAAGTCTCTTCCTTGCCTCAAACCCTCATCTCATGGATTCATGGCCTGTCGTGCGGAGAGCAGAGCGAGCTTGGACTCAGTAATACAACAATTTCAATAGTATATGTGAACTTTGACCTGTATAGCTCCACCCCTACACCATCTTGAAGCTGCTATGAATGGAGGAAGGGGGTCAGAAGCTAAGGGATGCAGAAAGCTCTGGAAGTTGGAAAAGGTGCTGCAACTAAAAGATCCCACATGCAGCAACTAAGACCCAGCACAGCCAAATAAATAAATATAAATAAATTAATAAAATAAAATAAAACAGAACTTTGATATGGCTAAGAGACATCTCTCCCTCTAGCCCTTTTCAAATACCCAGCTGTGCCAAAGCTACGTTTTCTTGAGTTACTTTTACACGAGCACTAGCAGCTGATTGTGAAATAAAGTTTTCATTGCTTTCCCTAAGTTAAAATGAGTACAGAGACTTCTCTGGTGGTCCAGGGACTAAGACTTTGCACTCCCAATGCAGGAGGCCCAGGTTTGATCCCTGGTCAGGAAACTAGATGCCACACGCTACAACTAAGACCTGGCATAGCCAGATAAACAAATATTAAAAAAAAAAAAAAAAAATGAGTAGAGAGGGAAAAGCAGAACTGGGCTCACCCACCAATTAAGGGCCAGGAACTGACCATGACTCAAACACGTGCCCCAGTGTACTTGTCTATTTGAGTCATTAATAGATCTTATTTTGTAGGGTCATTGTGAGGTCTAAGTGAGTTTATACAGGTCGAGAGCTTAGGTGAGTGCCTAGCACATTCCAGTGCTCTGTTACAGTTGCTATTTCAGAGTACAGGCTTGTCGGCCTACCTTAGACTTTAGTCACTGTCATAAAGACCTCAGCCAAAGCATTTTTCTGAGTTCTGCAGACTTGCACACGTGGGCTAGATGGGCCCTACTGGGCAGGTAGCATTCTCTCAGGGGAATCCTTCTCTGCTTTTGCCCAGTATGAACACATGTCTCTTGAATTCATCTCAATTTGACTTAATTCTCTCTAGGCACGCTCCATGTCACACTAACAACTGGGAAGGGAAAGCATGGATGGTCTGTCTCTGGGTGACTGAGTCAAAAATGGGACCTGCGATTAGACACAGGGGGTTAGGAAAAGAAAAGTATTCTGACCAGAGTGAGAAAAGAAAGCTTCCGTGTGTGTCCTGGAGTTGCCTGTTCTTATCTGTAACACTTGTCGTTATGGATTGAATTGTGTCCTCACTCCAAATGTTCAAAAGCTGGAGTCCTAACCCCCAAGACTTCAGAATGTGATCTGATTAGGGATGAGGGTCTTTGCAGATGTACTTAGTGAAGACAAGGTCATACTGGAGTAGGGTGGGCCCCTAATCCCACAGGACTGGTGCCCTTTTAAAGGGGAAATTTGGACGTAGGTCTGCACACAGGGAGGATGTCCTGTGAAGACTGGGGTTATGTGGCCACAAGCAAAGGAAGTACTAGACGTTCAGAGAGAGGTCTGGGGCAGACCCTTCCCCAAACCGGCAGAGGTGGCAAGGCTGTGCCATCATTTTGACTTCAGACTGTCAGTCTCCAAAAAGACGATGTATTTCTGTTGTCTTGAGCCAAAGTTTGCAGCACTTTGTTGTGGCAGCCCTAGGAAACAAATACATGTGTAGAAAACCTGTGTTGTTGTTCTTCAGTCGCTAAATTATGTCTGACTCTTTGTGATCCCATGGACTACATCGAACCAGCCTCCTCTGTCCTCCACTACCTCCCGGAGTCTGCTCAAACTCATGTCCATTGAGTCGGTGATGCTGCCTAACCATTTCGTCCCCTTCTCCTCCTGCTCTCAATCTTTCCCAGTCTTTTCCAATGAGTTGGCTCTTTGCAGTAGGTGACCAGCCAAAGTATTGGAGCTTCAGCTTCAGCTTCAGCTTCTAATATTCACTGGAACAACATATTCCTTCCAATGAATATTCAGAGGCAAGAAAAGCTAGATTGCTGCAAAAAGAATCTGCCCGCAGTGTCATAATGTACTGTCTGAGGCCCTGTTCCACTCAGAGGGCTAGAATTAATAAAAACATGAAATAAAACTTGTCACCAGCCTTTAATAACCACTCCATAAAGCAAGACTTCCTGCTCCTATAAATTGTTGATGGCAGTGTACCCTGATGCAGTCGTGTTGGAGGACAGTTAGACAGTATCTATCAATAACACACACACATCCTTTTGACACAGAAATTTCATGCACAGGGCTTGATTCTATACACATACTTGCATTAATTGCAAAGATCCATGCACATAGATATTCAACACAGCATTTGTTGATAACGGCCAAAACATGGAGGAAAAAGAAACTCCAGGTCCTTTAGTAATTATGACACACCCACACAGAATAATATGCAGCGGATAGGCATTCCCAGAACAATCTCTATGCTAATGTTTAACCTCTCCAGGCCTAATTGTTAAGAAAGGAAAAAAAACGTAGATCAATAAGTATAGCATGTAACAATTCATGTTTTTAAAAAAATGAGAATTTCCTGGTGGTCCAGTAGTTAGGACTCTGCACTTCCACTGCCAAGGACCAGAGTTCAGTCCTTGATCAGGAAGCTAAGATCCTGCAAGCCTTGATATGATTAAAAAAAAAAAAAAAAGAGTAACAAGACGTTAAAGATGGCGGGGGAGGGAAGGGCAGGGGTGTGACTATAAAGTGCAACACAACTCCATCTCTGTGGTGATGGAGCAGTTCTGCATCTTGACTGGGGTGATGGTTACAGAAATCTACACATGGGATCAAGTGCCATTGAACCACATTGTACCAACGTTAATTGCCTGGCTTTGATACAGGGGTGTAAGGTGGAAAATTTTTTCCTTTTTCCCCTCTAGGTTCTTTGGCTAATCTAACAACTGAATATATAAGTCAGATTAACAGGAGAAAAACAAATTTAATTTTGTGTATATGGGAGCTCCATAAAAATACAAGACTCAAAGTGGCCAAAGGAGGGAAATTTCATATCTTTTAGACAAAAAAACAATAAATTTGTGGAGAGCTGACAAGACAAAGGGGTTTGAGTTTGGAGCAGTAAATTAGTGAAGAAGTAACAAGCTTTGTTCAAACAGCTTTATCAGTCCTAAATTTCAGTCTCTGGTGGTAAGGATGCCATCTACCCCTTGGTACCTTTCACGGGGGGATGTATTTCCTGTTTCCAGGGGAACTAAGGAGGTCAGAGTGTCCTTCTTGCACCAGCTGTTTCCTAAGTAACTTTAATTCAAAATAATCAATATGATCAATATGCCAGAGTGGGCATATTTTGCGGAGGCATATTCTACTCTCCATCAGGAGAAACTGGCTTAGGGTACAGGAGACATATCTGTACTGTCTCTGCAACTTTCTATGAATCTAATGATTTCAGAATTTGTCAATAAAATAAACAAAAAATCATGTAGGACATTAGAAAAATAATAAAACTATATACATGTGTATGTATACATATAAAGATATGAATGTCTATCAATGAACAGGAAACTGAAAGCATGGCCATCTATTGTTGGTATTCCTTAATTCTGGGAGAGGAATGGAAAGAATAAGCATTTTATTCTATATTGCTATCAACTTTAGTATTGATAGAATATTTTAAAGTTACTTTTTCCCTAAAAAAGTACGTCTTCCAAAGGACCCTTTATTTATCCATCTTTGAGGAAGAGCACTAAATTTTGTTTTCCATTCTAGAATTTAAAATAAAGCAAGTTAAGGGACTTCCCTGGTGGTCCAATGGATAAGATCCCATACTCCCAATGCAGGGGGTCCAGGTTCCATCCCTGGTCAGGGAACTAGATCCCACATGCTGCAACTAAAGATCCCAAATGCCACAGTTAAGACCTGGCACTGCCAAACAAATTTTTTTTTAAAAATAAGTAAAAGCAAGTTAAGAAAAGGAGGGAACACCTGAAATTGAAAACCATCACTTCACACACCAGCTCTTCGGAGTTCGGTGAACAGTGGGGCTTTTATCGGTCCCATAGAGAGGGGATTCAATGCAAAAGAGAAGGAAATAGCCAGAGGTGCCCCAGCCCATCAGCAACACACAGGCCTCTCCTAGGGCATCTGTGATCATGAACTGCTCCCAGATAAAGCTTCCTTGTGCATTATACTAATTGAGAAGAACAGGTTTGTTAAAACAAAATTATGCTAGAATCAAAAAGTGGAGAACTTGTTTCAACCTACTTCAACGAAATTGTTCGTAGGGACTCCTGAAACCAGCTGCTTACAGAGAAGAGAAGTTCTCTCTTTGCAAGACAATCTATAGAGCCAGCCTTGGGTTATACAACTCAGGGCTATACTATTTCCCTTATCAGGACCTCAACACTTAGTATTGGTAAGAATTTCCCTTTGGAAAAGTAGATTTTTTTCTGAAAGAATGATAGAGGCGTAGGTGCTCACAGCACCACTCTTTTTATTTTCATTTGTTCCTTAATGACTTGATACTTTAATGGATGGCTGAAAACCCTCAGAACAACTCTGACTACCAAACCAAAAGATGGCATTCACTGTATAAACAGGGCATTGTCACAAACAAGGGGTTGAAACAAACAACTCACCACATGAGACAAGGACTACCCAAAGGGCCGAACATCAACCTTTCCAAAATCAACCTTTTTTTCTAATCATTAAAATAATTTATTGAGCACCAACTGGCTATATGCCACGTTGATCACCAAGATATGACCCTTGCCCTCATAATTTCTTTTAATTGAGATCTAATTCACACAGCAAAGACATTACTTTGCTGACAAAGGCTCATCTCGTCAAGGCTATGGTTTTTCCAGTCATGTATGGATGTGAGAGTTGGACTATAAAGAAAGCTGAGCGCCGAAGAATTGATGCTTTTGAACTGTGGTGTTGGAGAAGACTCTTGAGAGTCCCTTGGACTGCGAGGAGATCCAACCAATCCATCCTAAAAGAGATCAGTCCTAGGTGTTCATTGGAAGGTCTGATGTTGAAGCTGAAACTTGAAGCTGATACTTTGGCCACCTGATGCGAAGAGCTGACTCATTTGAAAGACACTAATGCTGGGAAAGATTCAGGGCAGGAGGAGAAGGGGACGACAGAGGATGAGATGGTTGGATGGCATCACCGACTCAATGGACATGACTTTGGGTGGGCTCCGGGAGTTGGTGTTGGACAGGGAGGCCTGGTGTGCTGCAGCTCATGGGGTCGCAAAGAGTCAGACACAACTGAACGACTGAACTGAACTGAACTGAATTCACACAGCATAAAAATCACTCTGCTGCCCCTGCTTTTAAGTATAACTGCTATACTAGCCAGGGCTTCCCTGGTGGCTCAGACGGTAAAGAATACTCTTGCAATTTGGGAGACCTGGGTTCGACCCCTGGGTTGGGAAGATCTGCTGAAGGAGGGCATGGCAACCCACTCCAGTTTTCTTGCCTGGAGAATCCCCATGGAGAGAGGAGCCCAGCAGGCTACAGTCGATGGGGTCACAAAAAGTCAGACATGACTGAGCGACTAAACACACATAAGTTATACTAACCAACTCGGACAGCACGTTTACTCATTGAGTTCCCTCACAGCATACTTTGCAACCAAGCCATTTTAAAGACGACACAAACAAATATGATGCTTCAAGTTCAGAAAGCTCAGACAATCAAGACTGTCTTGTGTCCTGACCAAGTCTCCTCCACCAGGCCCCCACTGCCTCTCAGCCCTAGCTCACACCTTCTCCTATGGTTCCCGGGCTGCGGCTGCACGAATCTGCCCTCCGGCCTTCTCCACCAAGCCCTTCCTGCCTCAGTCCGGTCTCCTGTCATTGCTTCTTCCTGAAGGCTCTTCTCCCAGACCTTTGTTCAGGTCACAGTCTAAAAGTTCCCTCCTTAGAAGGGCTTTCTCACCTCACCTAATGTGGTGATCTCCCCTCACCTCTTCTTACCTCCCTCTGTCCAAGCCCTTAGCACAGCTTGTCATTATTTTTTTATTTATTCATTCATTTACTTTAATGCTCTCCATCTCCCATCCAGCAGATAGCAAACTCCAGGAAGGCAAGGAATTCGGCTCTATTATTAATACTTAGCACAGTGTAGGACCTCAACAATGCACACAATGCATGAATCTGTTTTAAAGGTTTTCCTAGCTAAAACTAGGGCTTCCCCAGTGGCTCAGCAGTAAAGAATTCACCTCCAATGCAGGATATGTGGGAGATGCAGGTTCAATCCCTGGGACAGGAAGATCCCCTGGAGGAGGGCATGCAACCCACTCCAGCATTCCTGCCAGGAAATCCCATGGATAGAGGAACCTGGTGAGCTACAGTCCATAGGGTTGCAAAGAGTTGGACATGACTGAATCGACTGAGCACAGCTAAGACTGACACAAAACGCTGGGGCTTTAGGGACTTCCCTTATGGTTCAGGGGCTAAGATTCTGCACTACCCATGCAGGAGGCCCAGGTTCAATCCCTGGTCAGGGAACTAGATCCCACATGCCAGAGTGACAACCCAGCATAGCCAAATAAATAAATAAAAATAACTATTAAAAAAAAAAGTCTTTGGGGTTCTAATCAGCCATTATGCACATGTTACAACAGATCCTGAATTGCTCTCTAAGGTAAAATCTGGCCCTCCCAACAGGTACTTCTGTGACCTACCTCTATGGGCGGGCGGACGGGCCTCAGCACAGGCACTTGTCCTGGTGAGACTCCCAGTTTTCTTAAGAGGATGCCCATCTCATCTCCACTGCAAGGAGTTGGCCCTTGAAGGTTGGCTTGGTCGGTGCTATGTCTCTACTTGTCAGAGAATAGACCATCAAACTCAGTACTAGCCTATACTTAGCAACCCGAACTTAATTGCAAAAAATAATATTGATGAAAGACTGCTTAGAGAACACACCACCCACTCTTTCCATCAGTTTTAAATGCAACCTTTTAAGTCAGCCAGATCTTTGGAAAGAATTGAACCATTTTTGCTTCCCATATACAAGTTTTTAATAAACTATATTTTTTCACTATATTTGACCTACATTGAAAGACACTATGAAAAACAACCCTGGGAAGCTCATCATTATATATTATTATATATTCCATATGAGTGTTTTTGAGGATATTATTTGCTACATCACACTGGGCCTCCTATTGAAGACCCACAGGAGAAATGTCTCCGCTCTCGGTAACAAAAATAGCTGCACTTCTCCGAACCACTGGTTTGCTTTTAATCTTTTACTTGTCATGAATCTTATTTATTCCCGAGCTTTAGGGGCTGAAAAGCTCAGCCACACACTTGGGATAACAAGGGCACTTTATGTGCAAACCTCACCTTGGGCTTCATCGGGTCTTTCATATCCTTATTTTCCTTTGACCTCAATTTCTTTACTCATTGTTTTTTTTTTTTAGTCTTGTTAAACTAAATGTATTGTTACAGAGATTCTAATATCTTTCCTGGAATAAGGCAGGGTGTCAACATTTAAAAAGTTAAGATTTTGGCAGGTTGCTACCATGTTACACAAAAACAGTGATATGGGGGCCCATTTGGGTAGCCTGACTTAAAATGCAGACCTCATAGCACTCCTGGGTTTGATTATGAGGTTCCCAGAGTCAGCTCCATAGCATTCCTGGGTTTGGTTATGAGGTTCCCAGAGTCAGCCCCAGGACTGCCGAGACTCGTACCCGAAAAGAAGTCCATGTTAGTGGGGCTGAGTTTTACATCTGTATGTAAGAGATGTTCCATGATGTCAGGAGCATAGCAAGCACATGCTTGGCTTCCAACATGAGGACCAAGTCAACAATGTCCTTAGGGTCCTCACCACACCCATGCCACACTGTTCCATGCACAAGAGGGAAGTACACCACACGCTGAAGTGTGACCTGCACCCAAGGACCTCACTAGTTCCTACAGCTTCCACCAGCAGCCACACCCTCTATGGGGCTAAGTCCTTGAATCTGAACCGGGACAAATCTGCAAGGTGGGAGCCTTGCTGTCCTCCTCAATCCAGGTTCTCCCTCAGCTCAGACACAAAAATCTCTCCTTCACCACTTCCAGTCCATAGCCCTCTGCCCACTCATTATTACCCATGCCCAGACATGTCTGAACACCAGGTTCAGCTCAGTGTATACACACACATACATACATGCGTGCGCACACATACATGCATGCACACACACAGACGCACATACTTCTGAAACTTAAGTAATGAGAAACAACCTAGGGAAAGGATGATAGGATAGTTGGATCAGAAGGGTCAAGAGGAAGGAGATCCATGCCAAGAAAATAAAGAGAAGAATAAATATAATAACTTGAATGACTTTTATGAGCCTTAGAAAGAACAATAAGTTCTTCCCTTCAAATGCCAGCAAAAACATTCCAGCCTCTATTGGTATCCTTTGCAGCAAAATTCATTCCTAGAAAAAAAAAGCCCTGCCTCTATTAAAAAAACACAGCTAAATCATAATTTCATATGGTCTAATTCCTTGTCTAATTGGTTTCTGCCTATGATCACTCTTGAGGGATTGCCCTCTCCTCTCCATCCATAGACCTGCAGTGGCAATGGTCATGTTCATACAGAAAGACCTCCCTCCAGTTCTCCGACCACAGGCCAAAAGCCTCTACATCAGGGATTTGGCATGAAGACCAAGAGAGGCCACCTAGCCTTACTAGGGTGGGTGTGGGGAGTTAGAAATCGCAGAAGCTGTTGGCAGCAACTTTGTACATACTCAGTTCCTGGCTCTAGTCTTTACTGAGACCCAGTCAGGTCCCTGTTCTTGGGTTCTGCCATAGACCCCAAGACCCTTCCAAAGAATTCTATCCGCTGAAACGATTTTCATTATTTGCAGCTAAAAGAGTATTAATTAGAAAACATCTAATAAGCCAAAGATGGTTGTTAGAGGACCTTGAAAGGAAAAGAGCAAAGGATAATAAATAAACAATACATGACAGATGGGTGGATTGATAAACAGATGATAAATAAACCAAATCTGCATCTAGAAGGAAGCAGAGATGCTAGAGGACCATGGGCACAGAATTCTCCTGCAAAACTAGTAATATCAAGATGACAGAAAGGAGAAGTTAGCCTAAGAAAGGAAACCAGCCCTTGACAATTATCTTGGGAACATGCAGAAAGACACCCCACTGTCTCAGGAGTGGCCTCCCTTACTGACAGCTCAAAATGCATGCATGCTAAGTCGCTTCAGTCACGTCTGACTCTTTGTGACCCCACGGACTGTAGCCCATCAGGCTCCTCTGTCCATTGGATTCTCCAAGCAAGAGTACTAGAGTGGGTTCCCATACCTTTCTCCAGGGAATCTTCCCAACCCCGGGATTGAACCCATATCTCATGTTTCCTGCGTTGGCCGGCAGGGTTCTTTACCACTAGCAACACCTAGGAAGCCCTACAGGTCAAAAGCTCCCAAATCTCTCAGCTAACAGCTCTCTTCTTAGGAGGAGCCTGAGATGATACAGCAGATGGGAAAATGCTTCACAAAGCGGCAATTGCTCTTCCTCCAGTGCAAGGGAGAGAAATCAACATTTACTTATCATCACTGTTTTTCTTATTGAATATGCAGAAGGACAAAGAGAGAGAGAGAAACTAATGAAAGAGAATCAAAATTTTCTAAAATTGAAGCAAAAAATGAACAGTACCCAGAATCTTGACCTCATGGTTCCTGTGTGGAAAGCTTTTCTGTGAGTTCCTGTTACCTACAGATGGAGTCCAAGGCTTGAAGATATATGGTCCCTGCCACTTGGTCCACGTGCTCTGTCATCACCGCAGCCTTCCCCCTGGGCGCCAATGACACCAAGTGCTCAAGGCTCACCGGCTCGCCACGACGGTCCTCAACCCTGTTCCCAGTGGTCACCTCCAGCGAATCTCCCTCCTTGGTGACGGGGTTTTTTGTCTCCTTCTCTCTCTCTTTGAATCACTTTGGTCTTTTCACTTCAAGTTCCTCAACAGTCAACTTTGCCTCTTTAGATGACTCTTCTTTGTCCGGTCAATTCCTCTTGAATTTATTGTTTCTTTGTCTAAAAAAGCATAAAAGCTGCTTGCTTTGGCCACTTCTTAGGTCATATTTCTTTAAGCCTTCCATGTGCAAGAACTAAAATTAGTTTCTTTTTCTCCTGTTAATCTGTCTGCTTTAGGTTTACCAACTCTCCACTCCCAATGTGTTCTGCACAAAGTCAGACCATGAGCTTGCTGAGAACAGGGACTCGGCCCCCTAGAGTTAGTGCTTCGTGTGGCTGGTCCTAGAAACTCCATAGGTGTTTGTTGGACACATATGTGAATTGTCAAAAAGGTAAATTCCTGCTGGCAACCTATGTAATCATTATTAGTCATTGTCAACCTTTTTTTTTTTTAAATTTCTGATCATTGTCAGCTATATTTTTTTAAATTTCATTTAAATGTTTTAAAATGTTCTTGCCCATGAAATTCTTTTTCTCAGCAGTCAACTTCAGTCAATTTCACACATATTCATCATGCTTAGAATCTCTGGTACCCCTTCTTCCAGCAAAGCAGATTTTTCCTTTTGAATTTGCAATTGCTCCATTTATCAACATTATGTTGCTCTGAAATATAAAGCTGCACTCATTATCATGGTCTTGATGTTACCCGGTGACATGAACGCTTAATTCCAAACCATCTCATATATTTCAGGTGGATTTTTTCTCAAAGAACTGAACTTGAGTGACATGCTTGGCATTTATTTAAATAATATGGACCTTTCACTACACCCTTAAGTAGCTAGGCCTGGGCTGAGCATTTTACGTGTACCATCTCACTTAATCCTCACATTAACCCTTAGGAATTATTGCCGCCTTACAGATGAGATTGCTATTTAGAGAGGTTAAGTAACTTGTTCAATGTGATGTGGATGCTAAGTGGTAGAACCCGGAACCAAGGACATCAGATTCAAAATCACCCACAGTCCCTATCAGCGGGTGCCTAAGAAAAAGATGGACTGAGAATGGTGTGATCAGGACCCAAAAGAATGGCAAGAAAATTGACTAAAAACCAGGGGCTACATTTCATTATGTTCCCAGGCACCTTTTTCATTGCTCTAAGAATATTTGTGCCTTTTGTTCCTCTCTTGTTACCTGTCATAAAACTGTAAACTGGAACCTGAGGCTGGGTAATGGGAAAGCATTATTACTTGCTTCTCCACTGGAATTTGACATGAGGCCATATATCTAAGACCACATTAGGAATCTCCTGAAAGCAATAACGTTGCAACCCAGATTACCAGCAGCAAAGCCAACCACCTTGGGGTTCATGAGGTCTGTGTTCTCTGAGACTAGGATGTAAACTATAAATCACCAAGACTTGACAAGATAATGAACAGCCCTTGGGGGCTCCCTCTGGAGGCAGAGACAGAGGCCCTGTTCTATGCAACCCCACTTGGGCTTCCCATGGCCACATCCCTAAAAATTACACTGATGCCCTAACAAATGGCCAGTGAAGATCCTCTTCTGATTAACTGACATAAAGTGGTTTAAAAAAAAAACAAAATATCTGAATCTGAGCATGAAATCTGCTTGACTGGTTCTTATTAAGGTGAATTTCTCCATTGGGTCAGAAAAGGAAAAGTGTTATAAGTGCTGAGTCCAGGTATTTTAAATGAATCAAAAGACTGTATCAAATTTTGATGGCAGAAAATAGGTCAGCTCTTATCTTTTTGTTTTTTCAAGGGAAAGGTCTCAGTGGTAAGGTCTTGGGCTATGCCCCCCTACCCGAAAACTCTTGCCATTGGAGGACTTAAAACTGAAGCCTAAGGATTCCTCCATCTTTGACTTCTTACCGGTATAAGTGAGTGAGAGGAAATGTAGTTTATTTGTAGAATTTCACTGTGGGTTGTTTCAGGAAAGCTGACTTGATAAAAATCTATTGAAAACTCTACTGAATAAAGACAAATGTTTTGTGGCAGGCAAGTATACATATGAAAAGAAATGTTTTTCTACTGAATTATGGATGCTTTTTTTAAATGGTAACTATGAAACAAGGCTTCCCTGGTGGCTCTGGGGGTAAAGTAACTGTCTGCAATGCAGGAGACTCAGGTTTGATCCCTAGGTCAGGAAGATCTGCTGGAGAAGGGAATGGCTACCCACTTTAGTATTTTTGCTTGGGAAATCCCAGGGACAGAGGAGCCTGGCGGGCTACAGTCCATAGGGTCTGAGCAGCTCACACTTTCACTTTTCATGAAGCAAGGCAGGGTTGGAAATATTGCTTATCAGTGTATATTACACCTTGTCTAATCAATCTTGAGGACCAAAGTGAGTCAGGGCAGAGCCATTCCAGTCTTCATCACAGACTAGCCAATTACCAGGAACATGTTTCTCTTTCCACCTCCTACAGAACTATGGGTACTCCCTTGCCGTCTGTACCATGGAGTGATTCTTCCTCAAAGAATCCTGCCATCATGTGAGTTGCCACATTAGTGCCCTATGCATCTAATTCCAAAACAAAACATTCAGCCAAAGGTGAGAACAGCCCAAATGTCCGTGAACAGATGAACGGATCAACCAAATGTAGCAGATCCATACAATAGAATATTATTCAACCGTAAAAATGAATGGAGTTTTAATACATGCCACTATGTGGCTAAACCATAAAATTGAATGGAGTTTTAATACATGCTGCTATGTGGATAAACTTCTAATAAAATATTAGAATAAACATTATTCTAAGTGAAATAAGCCACAAAAATGCCGCATATTATATGATTCCATTTAGATGAATATAGAGTAGATAAATCCACAGGGAGGAAGTGCAGAGGGCTGCTGCCAGGATCTAGGGAGGGGGGAACAGAGAGCAGCTGCTTAAAGTGTCTAGTATTGCCTTGTGGGGTGATGAAAATGTTTGGAATGAGACACTGTGAATATACTAAATGCCACTGAATTTTTCACTTTAAAATGGTCAATTTTATGTCCTGTGACTTTCACTTCCATCAAAAAGAATTTTGCAATAAAACAAAGATTTTACTTTATGTCTTTTAAAGATGTCATATGGAAATTTTAATACAAAAGTAAGAGGACAGTGTGATAAATGCTTCTAATAAAACCAAAATTATAAGAGCAGGCCTCTCATCCTCCACAGCACTCAAAAGTAAAGCATAAAATCTTCTGGAAGGGTCATAATCTTCTGAGGCAATATGAATTTAATCAAAGAACTATGCATTTAGCGGAGCAGGAAAACTCTCAGCCACAATATTCTACTTTTCAATATTTTTTTGCAAAAAAAAAAAAAACAACTGCAAATGGCAACACCTCCAAGAAAGTTCTTTCTTTTGCTATGTCTATCTCTTGTTGAGCCAGCTGAGGGTGGGAGATCAAAGCTGTCCCCACACCTTAGATGGCTCCTAGGGTTCTTGCAAGCACTGGGCACCATAGCACTCACAAGCTTATCTTAAGTCATAAACCTGCCTCTGTATTCAGGGTCCAACTTCGCCACAGAGAGAAACCTGAGCTTTAACTAAATTAGGGAATCTGAGAACCCTGGAAAGTTCACTTTGTGCTGTTTCAAGCTTCATAAGATTTGCTTTATAGCATGCCTACACAAAACTCTAAGGAAAGGTCTATACAAGTGCATCAGTTATGAATCCCAGGCTACTCATCTCATCTCTTACCTCCCCACCAAGTAATACCCTGCAGTGTGAAATGTTTGACTTGTAAAGTGATTTATTAGGACTCGAAAATAACTCTGCTGACCATGATCAGAATGGCATCTAATTGACTTAAGCATGTTCAAGCCAAGTCAGTGGACGAAAGAGTGGGTGTGTTTTCTAGTGGAATTCTTCCCACATAGTATGATCTGGGAGCATTATTAGAACTCACAGCCACTCCTCATACACACTCTTTTCAAGTCAAAAATTTGCACAGGACAGTGGCTAGAAAATAGACATATCTGAGAACACATGCAAAGTAATCCATAAGCAATTATGCAAAGTTGGAAGCAGGAATGCAAACCTGAACACTACACTTGTGCAGCATCTTCACTTAGAAATTCCTAGATATGGGGTGGGGCGGGGTGGGAGCCTAATTTATCAGCTTTGATAGGAAAACCCATCCGATTATTCTAAAGACTCCTTTACCTTGGGGCCTATTTTCAGCAGATGCGGGCACAGATTTCACTATAACACACACACTCCGAGCTGTTTGGGTTTTGTGACCAAATCTCCTACTGTTATCTTCCTTGAGAAGCAGGAAGGAAATAAACCAAAAAAATAAACATTCATACATCAAATTGATAACTACAAGATCCGTAACCAAAACAAGCCCTAAAGACTGGATACCACTATATCTATCTTCCTCCACTCACCCTAGAATATTCTGCACATCTTTGTCAGGGGAAGAAATCCATCAAAATAATAAGATACTGACAGTCCATCTCTACTTGCCTCCAGCCATGAACACAGCGTTCTTCTCTTTAAATATCTCCATTCACATCAAGGAACATGAGAAAGACAGAACTTTGCGTTTAGATGCTTAAACAGAGATGGACAATCTGAGTTTATAAACACTCTGGAATTTCTTACAATATGTTGTATTTCATTGCAAAACCTAAAGAGACAGTCAAAAGTTTCCTCGAGCTCTTAGAGTGACCCCTGATTCAGAAAAGTTCCAGACTTTTTATTTTAAAAGTCTCCTACGAGAGGGCTTCCCTGATGGCTCAGTGATAAAGAATCCACCTGCCAATGCAGGAGACATGGGTTGGATCCTGATCCGGGAAGATCCCACATGTGCCAGAGCAACTAAGCCCATGAGTCACAACCATTGAGCCTGTGTTCTAGAGCCTGGGAACCGCAGCTACTGAAGCCTGAGGCCCAGAGCCTGTGCTCCGCAGTAAGAGAAGTCACTGCAATGAGAAGCCAGTGCATCGCAGCTGGAAAGTAGCCTCCTCTCAGGGCAACTAGAGAAAAGCCCACATGGCAATGAAGACCCAGCACAGCCCCAAATAGGTAACTATTAAAAAAAAAAAGGCTCCCATGAGAGACTGAATGACTGAGCAGAATCTAATTTGATTCAACCGAAGTCGCCACCATCTTCACCAGCTTTAGAATTTCATTCCCTTCAACCAAATTTTGTTATGCCTACGATGTGTCAGAATGGAGGGCAGGGCAGAGAACCACCGTAAAATCTGAAACCAGGTCCCAGAAAAATAGGCAAAGATTGTACAAGAGAACTCACAATGGGAAGAAACCACCTCAGGAACTTTTTACAAAGACAGTGCTTGCTCAAGCTGACCTGGCCGACTTGAGACTTGAGTTCAGATGGATGTTAGCTGGAATAAACCTCTTAAACCCTTCATCTTTCCTGCGTTAAAACTAGTGTTAAAGAGAAAACTATAGGGTCAAAATGGCATCACTTGTGCTAAAGCCCATGATACCAAACTTACACCAAACACCTGACTTAATTGCAGTTTCAACTTTCCCAGAAACATAATCTTAATCAACCTGTCTGGAATGTTCTGGTCAGCACCAGCGAGGTAGTCTGTCATGTGGGGGCCTTCCATCCTTACCCTCACCCAGCACGAGAGGCCAGCTGTTCCATAAAATCCTTACCATTTCCCCCCTCCTCCCCTCAGAAAAGACGTCCTGGCCTAAAAACAATGTTTGCTCTTCTTTTGCTAACAGCTCCCTCGTCCCACCCTTCTCCCTATAAAACCTCCCATTCTGTACATCCTTCTCCGAGTGTCCTCCTAGTGGCTAGATGGAACGCCACCCGGTTCATCAGTCACTCAATGAAGCCAATTAGACCTTCGACCTTACTTGCTTGGATTCTGTTTTTAACACGTCACAGATAGACGTAGCATTGTGAGAAGGTTAGAAGTTAAATTCACATCACATGTATGCAGATACTCACACAACTAAATTCAGTCATTAGCGTATGGTGGTCCCCGAGACTCTAGTGCCACGCACAGCTTTTGGACAAGCTACTGCTGATTCGTCTCATGTGATCCCAAGCAGAACCAGTTCTGTTCTCTAGAATTTGCTCTGGCTAGTTTCTGTTTTATCCATTCAAACCCAGAAAACATGACTCAGATTGACATGGGCATAGTTTCTAAGATCACATTTCAGCGTGGAGAACTCAGGTACCCCTCCCCAGCAGGTAGGTCCCACCGAGATCTCTCCCATCCCCAATTCCAGTGTATGTCTCTCATTCGCTGCTGAGAGACTCTCTAGGCTTAGAGATGCTCAAGTTCACACAGAAAGCATCAGAGCCGGACAGGGACCCCAGCAGTGCTGCAGCTGCAAAACACACAGTCCTAGCCCTACGCCATCCCAGCAAGCTATTGGCCCATTTTACAGTTAGGAAAACAGAGGTATGTATCTGTCTGTAAATGACTTAGTCACTCACAGAGGCCAGTTCTTTCCATTCCTCCACAACTGTTAGTTGTAACAGTGAGTTAACCCCAAGGCAAAATTTCCATATAAGATACAGGCAAGATGGTAAGCCTGGCCACTTGCAGTTATTCTCCCCCTCACCCCATCCGATCCCCCTCACCTTCCCTCTTCTTTCGCACCCCCCACCCCTTAACAAGTCACCAGAAGCCCATTCCTTAAGCAGATCCTTTGGGCTCTGAAAACTGCCCCAGCCCCTGGTGTGTCCTGACTGGGGCTCCATGGGGCACGCTCTGTGTCACTTCATGGGAAGCAGTGGTGCCCTTTTCCCTCCCTCTCCCCAAGTAAAACGTGTGCACGTCTTTGCCATGGCCTTGGAGACCAAGCCTTCATATTTGTTTCCCAGTGATGAGGAGTGTCTGTCTGTCCTTACCATTCCTGAAGTCACTACTGATGCTGCCAGGCCAGGCACTGGGGGCTGACACCAGCCAAGCAGGGCGACAAATCCCCTCCATGCATCTCAGCCACTGGTTTCAACCTTGCTCCTGCCAGCCTCTCCTCTGCCAAATTCCACATGAGGTATTAGCTTCTTTTCGCTGCCTCAAACCCTGAGGGAGCTGTTAACAAACGGAGAACTGTTCAGAGAGCAGCAGCCACAGGCCAGGGAGACCCTGGAGCTGGAGGACTTCCAAAGGGGACTGGCTCCCAGTGGGTAAGGTACCTGGAGAGGGGACACTTCAGGGCCAGTGTAGGGGCAGGGCCAGGGCCTCAGCTGCCTGGCAGGCCAGGGCTCTGGCACTGTTGGCAGGCGCATGGCTGAGTCTAGCATCTTATCAGGGCAGCTTCTTAGCCAGAAACGTAGGCGGTAAAACTTAACTATAATCCATGCCGGTTTCCACTCTCAACACCATGCTCTTTCAAAGGCTCCCTGAGGAGGTAGCTGTGTTTCCCCTGCTCCCAGTAACACGCTCTTCAACAGCCCCCTGCAGGGTAGCTGTGTTCCCTCCCAGGGCTGTGTATTCCCCGAGAGGCTGCAGGCGATGGCCAAGATTAAAGTGGAGTGTTGAAACCCAGTCCCCTCAAAGCTGACTTTATGATTCTCCTCCCTGTCTAAAATGTTGTTCCCTTTCTTGTCCTCTCTGATCTCAGCCCTGAGCTTACTGAACCTAATCCACCAGACAGATGACTAAAATTGCTCTTGTCCATACCATTATTGTATTAAAATTGCTGTTGTCGATAACATCGTTAACGTGCTGAAATTGCTGTTGTAGATATCACCTTTAACCACAAACTCTGGTTGCTTCTCCAGGTCAAGATGAACTAACAGACCCCCAAGCCATGGACCACCTGGCCAGAGAATCATAAACCACAGGCATCCTGACTTCAAAACCTCAATTAAGGAAAGTCATAGAAATGTCACATGATTGATCCTCGTCTCTTTGTTCTTTCCCTTCTTAAGAAAAAAAAAAAAAATCCTAACTCAAAGACCAAGTTGGAGTGGATCTGAGGCTTGTCGCCCACTCCCTTGCTTGGTGTCCTGCAATAAATCCTGACTTTGCTGCAGACTTACTTTGTGGCTGTCGGAGTCTGGCTTTTCGTGCCGCAGACGCACAAGCCCTTGCTTGGTTACAGCATCAGAATCAACCCTGTGCCTTAGCAGGGGGCGATGAGGCTGGCTGCATTTACGTTCAGCTCTGGCGCCATCTGCTGGCCGTTCTGTGCATCGTCTCGTCTCTGTACCAGGAAACAGGATGATTGTTAACAGCAGCCCCCTAGTGGGACTGAGGGGCGGTTGGATGAGTTCAGGGCTTAACAGCAGCTCCTATCAGAGCAAGTACTAGAGAAAAGATTTGCTATTTCTATATTTTCCAGTTTCTTCTAGGAAACTTTGTGTCAACTGTGTCCATCCAGTCACAAGACAGAACTACATTTTGCTTAAAGGCACGCAGCTAAGAATGAGGTATTCTCATGCAAACAATTCACTGATTCCAAAGAGAAAATACGTTTTATTCACAGATATGCAAGGTCGAGATGAAATAGCACGATTCATCAGATCTCTAAGATTCTTGGGACTTCCCTGGTGGCCCAGCGGCTAAGACTTCACGCTGCCAGTGCAGGGGGCCTGGGTTCAATCTTGACCAAGGAACTAGATCCCACATGCCATCACTAAGACCCAGTACAGTCAAATAAAATAAGTAAATAATTTTTTGATTAAAAAAAGTAAGATTCTTAGCCTTGGTTACCATTTTCAGACAAAATCCAAATTTCTAGAAGCTTCGTTAATGTGAGGAACATTCATTTCATTGGTCCTCCTCAAGGAAACCTGTGTCCATACTTCAACGAAATCTATATAAGCTTCAACCTTTTCTAACATATTAATAAATGGAGAAAGAGCAACAAAACTGAGGACAAGGAACAGTAACTATACACTTGGTAACCCCCTATTATGGGTTGAATTATGTTCCTCCTGCCAAATTTATATTTCAAGTCCTAATCCCAGTACTTTAGGATGCAACCTCACCTCGAGTCACTGCAGATTTGATTAGTTAAAAGCTAGGTACCAAGCAAGGAGAACAGGCGGCTCATGCCCAGAAGACGTAGCTCCCAGTGGCTTTCAGGGAAGAGTTTTTTAAAAATTTATTTTATTTTTAGTTGAAGGATAATTGCTTTCCAATATTGTGTTGGTTTCTGCCATACATCAACATGAATCAGCCACAGGTATACGTATGTTCTCAGGGAAAGCTTTTAAATGGCAACATTTAGGGTGAGGGCTGGAGGATGCATGATTTTCTTCTGATTGATTGGTGGTGAGGGAACACGGTGGTGTTTCAGGAATCTTAATCATCAACCTGATTCCAACCAGCCTAGGGTCTGTGAGGTCAGCATGTAGTCACCATCTTCCACTTGGGTGGAAGGTCTTAGTGTCTGCAAAACAACTCAAAAATATGCATTAGATTCTTATGAAATCCCTTGAAAAGGAGCTTGGACTCTATTATCTGAACTATTTTATTTTTCAGTTTTTTAATTCTTTTCTGAAGATTTTTGTAGACATATATTTTATTTCTCTTAGATAAATATCTAGGAGCGCATGAATGAATAACAGGATAAGTATATGATTAATGTGATTAACTTTTAAGAAACAGCCAAACTGTTTTTCAAAGTGGTGTTTCCTTTTGTACAATGTACACATGTGTAAGATTGCTCCATCTCCTTTCCAGCACTTAGTGTTCTAAATTTTTTTTGGTCATGCCTTGTGGCTTGTGGGATCTTACTTCCCCAACCAATGATTGAACCTAGGTCCACAGCAATAAAAGCTCAGTTTAATTTTTAAATTTAATTTATTTTATATTAAATTTACCTAAGCTATTGTTTAAGCTATCATTACTTTTCTTGCTTGACTGATTTTCCTTTGTTTCTGTATTCCCTCACTTCCCTAATTCATAACCTGTTTGAGTCTGCTCTCTGGAACCCAGGGAGGACTTGGAGACTAAAGCCTTGCTTTTTTACAAACAGGGAACACAGCGGGGCTTTTGTACCCAGAAAAGCATCATAGGGTCCTGCTCAGTTTTATGGCCTCCAGAGCTCTGAGAGAGTTTCTGTTGTTTCAGCCACCCCGTTTGTGCTACTCGGTTATAGAAGTCCTCAAAAACAAATACACCCTTCCACAGCAAGAAGGCGTAGAGGTTGTTTGCAGGGTAATACATAACATTCAGTAGTCCATGAATATATATGGACCTGTTCCACCAAGATTTGGGGGTACCTGCCCTGGGGAGGTGCTGTGCTGGGTCCTGGGGTTGCAATAGTCCACCACACAGGCACTGAATTCCCTACTACCTGCGTGACTGTTTAGAGAGGATGTGGGAGCCAGGAAGAGTTTGGTCGTGGCCCAAGAGGGGTCTACACGTAACCAGCAGCAGCTGGACATAACTGAGGGAGCCAGAGGCGGCCAAGGCAGCAGATGCAACATGATCAGGAGCCTGGCAGGGAGGGAAGAGGCTCCTGCCAGCTTTTTATGCCCACGATAGCTGAAGCTGAATCTGGCCTCACCTCCATACACCAGCACCAAATTAAGTCTCAGTTTTGGGGTGAAGTTAGAAGAGAATAGCTTTATTGCTTTGCCAGGCAAAGGGGGCCCCAGCAGGCTAATGACCTCAAAACTGCATGTCCCCAGACCTAGAGAACAGACTTATGGATATGGCAGGAGGGTGCGGGGGGGGTAGTGGTTGGGAGAGGGTGGGATGTATGGAGAGAATAAGACGGAAACATATATTACCATATGTAAAACAGCCAACCGGAATTTGGGAATTTGCTGTATGACTCAGGAAACTCAAACCAGGACTCTGTAACAAACTATCAGGGTGGGGTGGGGAGGGAGGTTCAAGAGGGAGGAAACATACGTATACACATGGCTGATTGACGTTGATATTTGGCAGAAACCAACACAATAAAGCAACTATCCTTCAACTAAAAATGAATAACTTAAAAAAAAAAAACCTGCATGTCCCTACTTGGAAAGCAGAAATGTAGGAAGCAACAGAGACTTGATGATGCCACCAAAGAAAGCCCTATGTCTGCATCTCTTGTTATATAAGATAAGAAGCTCCTTAATGTTGAAGCCCTTGCTATTTGCAGCCAAAAGTGTCCAGAGGGTGTGACATGAAGCTAACCTCCTGCCTGCTGAATGTCACTTGAAGGCAGAAAGTTTTTCGGGGATGTTGCAATGTGACCTCTGTACTCTTGCAATGAATCAGACAACTGGACAAGACGCTCTGATGTTATTACAGCTCTCATGTCATCCTGGGGAAAGCACATCATTCTACGTCATTCCTCTGTTCTTAGGATCTCAAAAAAGTTTTCTTTTGTAAATTCATATGAAAATGATAGTGGGTCAGAATAAGCCTGCAGGAAGGTGTTGAGTCCTGCCCCAAGGCCACAGAAGCAAAGTCCAGAACCAAGGTCACCTCTGAAGCTGACTAACCCCCTTTGTAACCTTGCCAAAAGCCCCCTGATTATCACTAACATCCTTCCTGACTCCCAATTAAGTAAAGATGCCCACTCCAGTAAATACCCTATAGCGTCCCAACCAGTCACTTAACACCAAACTTCTAGCAGGAATTTTCTTTGTCTTGAAGCTATAAAAATTGGTTATTAACCGGCAAAAACGGTCAGCTTTCCCTAGTCTGTCAGGAGGTTGGCCCACTCCATTTGCAGGGCCCATTTTATCTCTGTTCTTTGTTCTTAATAAACTCACTCCCTTCTGAAATGCTCTGTGTCTGGAAATTCTTTTCCAACCCGCGCTTGGACTGCGTCAACAGAGGGAAAGAAAAGTAAATGAAGTCAGAGCTTGAACCCACCTCTGTGGCGATCAAGAGTAAGCGGGCATCTCTACATGACCTGGAAGCCAGGAGCCGTCTCTGCCCACACACATCACTACTTGCCAAGTAAACAGGCATATTGGAGTGAACTTGTCTAAGCCCTCGCTTCCCGGGAGACAGCGTTCCCATTTTAGGGTAGTTTCTCACAAAATCCTAGAACCTCTTTAAATTGTATTATTTTAGAGTCCTTAGGCTGAGAATGACTGAAAAATTATCTCAAATATGTCTCATGGCTTATGTGAGAAAGCCAAGGAAATCGGAGTTGGGATATAATAACCTGAACGACATCAGGACTGTCTTTTCTCTCTGCTTTTCTCTGCTCCTGGGCTCCACCCACTCAGGCAAACTTCTCCCCAAGGCTGGACTCATGATGGCCAGCAGCTCGGCCACGGTTGTCTCAAGCAGAGCAAGAATGGGGACTTCCCTGGTGGTCCCCTGGTTAAGAATCTGCCTTCCAATTCAGGGGATGTGGGTTCCATCCCCAGCGGGGGAACTAAGATCCCTCATGCCATGGGGCAGCTAAGCCTGTGTGACCCTACACAGCCAAGAAAATAAATAGATAAATATTTATTAAAAAGAAGAAGAACAAGAAAGGAAGGAAGAGAGGGGAAAAAAAGGACGTTCCCCAAAGCTTCAATAGGAGACTCCGATTGGCCCAGTTTGGGTACAATGATTATCACTGGACCACTCACCATGGGGAAGAAAGTGTGGTGGGTTGAATTCTGCCCCCGAAAGACAGATTCAAGTCCTAATTCCTGATATCATGAGAATCTGACCTTGTTTGTAAACAAGGCCTTTGCATATGCAATTAAGTTAAGAAGAGGTCACACTGGATCCGAGTGGTCTCTAATCCAATGGCTGGTGCCCTTATAAGATGAGGGAAATTTGGACACGGACATACACACACAGGGAGAATACCATGTGATGAAAGGGGCTGAAATTAGACAGATGCATCTACAAACCAGGGCATGCCAAGGATCACCAGCAACTACCAGAAGCTATGGCTTCCCAGGTGGTGCAGTGGTAAAGAATCTGCCTGCAAATGCAGGAGGCGTGAGAGACACGGGTTCTGTCCTTGGATCAGGAAGATCCCCTGGAGACGAAAATGGCAACCCACTCTAGGATTCTTGCCTGAGAAATCCCATGGACAGGCTGTGGTCCATGGGGTCACAAAGAGTCAGACACGACTGAGCACACACACACACACACACACACACACACACACACGAGAAGCTGCGTGAGAGGTGTGGAGCAGATTCCCCCTCAGGGCCTCCCAGAGGTGCCAGTCTTGACAACATCTTGATTTTTTACTTCTAACGGTGTTATGGTAAGCCACCTGCTCTGTGGTATTTTGTTATAGAAGTTCTAGAAACTCATACAGACATGTAGGACCCAGGTTGATCAGGCACCCATGGCAGGGGTCAGGAATTTGGGGTATTATGAAGGGCAGCCCCCAATACACAGTTGAAGGGGAGAAAGGGCTGTACCCCAAAGAAGGGGGAGGTGCTCCATTAACAGAAAGTGAAGGTGTTAGCTGGTCAGTCGTGTCCAACTCTTTGTGACCCAGTGGACTGTAGCCCGCCAGGTTCCTCTGTCCATGGAATTCTGCAGGCAAGAATACTGGAGTGGATAGCCATTCCCTTCTCCAGGGGATCTTCCCGACCCAGGGATCGAATTCTATCTCATCTCTGTATTGCAGGCAGATTCTTTTACCATCCGAGCCACCAGGGAAACCTCCCTTAACAGAGGAGGAGGATGAAGGGGCTGGGCAGGCAAGTACATTCCCATACAGCATCATCAGCTTTGACTGGATTTCTTATAGGGGAAGAGAATGCAGAAAATGTTTATTCCTTCTTCCAAAGACACTACAGATTCTTTGTTCCAAAGTCAAGAATTTACCAGCCCCTGCAATTTCAACAGTTTTATTCTTTAGACGAGGATTGAAGTAATGTGATTTGCTTTACTCAGGGAGTTCATGGATTCATGCAGTCATGCAATTCTGCTGTAAGAAATGTTTTATTAATTACACCAAGGTATATAAAAAATTAAAAGTTAAGTTTCCATGATACACATATTCTGTTTCAGTTATCTATCAGGTTTAACCTTTTATTTCAGCCATGAAATTCAAATTATGTATCAAATAAAATAAAGATCCATTCCAATAAATTAAAATTAGCTGTCCTTTTAACATGCTCTTAAACTATTTTTAATTGATAACATGCTGATATTAAATGGTCAGTTCAAAGATGGAAAAGCATTACTTATAAAGAGTAATCTTCAAGCGGACACTGTCAGATGGCCTTATGCTTAAAGATTCTATTTCAAGGCAAGCTCCGCTGTAGTTAGAATTCTAACGAACCCCACAGAATCCTTTAACAGCCTAGGTGGCAAGGAATGTTCTCCATCACCAGGATCACTTTTTTTTTAATTCCATTGCAATTTCTCTCAAAAAATTTATTTTTTATAATTGGAGGGTAATTCCTTTACAATGTTGTGTTGGTTTCTGCCATGCAACCCATATAAGCATAATTATATATATCCCCTCCCTTGTGAGCCTCCCTTCCCACTCCCATCCCATTCCTCTAGGTCATCAAGGCTCACTTTCAAAGTGCAGAGCTTGCAAGTCAAAGTTAAAGGTAAGGAAATTAGCCATGTGAATATGCATTCAACTCAACCAACAAGCATAGAATCTACTGAGACCTCACTCGTAGCAAGTAATGTGCCATGTGTCAGGTGTTGCTGTATGCAATGTGTGGGTATCAGTTAATTCTCACGACACCTCTAGAAGTAAGTACTGTTCCTCTCCATTTTACAGAAGTAAACTGAGAAACAGAATTTTACATGACTTGCCCAGATCACTTCACTAACAAAGTGCAGAGCACCAGGACTCTAAACCAAATGGGCTCCAGAGGCCCAGGACACAGTGGCCTTACCTCCTGCTTCAAGAGTCTCACAAGATCTTCGAAGGGATAAAACCCGTCCACGTGAAATCATAGAGACCTTGATTAAATCACTGCAGAGCTTGATGGCATAGGGTGAAATGGTTCGTACAGAAATCAGTCCTGCCGATCAGTGAGGTGTCTGACAACCACCACAGTGGTCAGGGAAGGTGGGACAGGAGGTGACCGGGCCTGGAAGGACAGACTGGACTGCGTGTAGGGGAGCAGGATTTGGGTGCTCACAGCCCAGAGAGAGTCCCAATTTGTCTCTTCTTTGTCACAGAACAGAGTTATCTGTTTCCTTTCATGTAGCACAGGCCAGAAGTCACAGGTCACCAGGAAACAGGACAAAACCATCCAGAAGAAAAGCTGCAAACCCTTGCAACAGGGTCACAAACTCATGCTGGTTTTCCTGAACTTCCCTGGTTTACTCCAAAGTCCTGAGTTCCAGAGACCCTGTGAGTCCTGAGCAAATAAGGATGGCAAGTCAAATTCTAAGCGGAGAAAGACAGCTTTTTGAAAAGAAACCATTTAAAACAAAGCCTATGCCATGCACATCTTACACTAGGTAAGGAAACCCCTCAAAAGATTAAAGCTGTGGAATCTGAGCTCCTCTGGTCACTGCTCCATAGAGGCTGTGGAATCTTAGAATGGTCACCTCACCAGTCTGAGCCCAGCTTCCTCACCTGCAAATCTTAAGGTTTGAGTTGGGTGAGCTTCAAGGTCAAATTCGATGCTAATGACCAGCCTAAAATTCTTTCCTTTTTTTGGCCACACAGCATGTGAGATCTAGTTCCCTGACCAGGGATCAAACCCCCACTCCCTGCACTGAAAGAGCAGAGTCTAACCACTGGACCGCAGGGAAGTCCCAGCCTGATGTTCTTGAGTTAACATCAGTGTTGGGGAGAGCGCCCTGGCCATAAACACACTCACACACACACAAACACACACACATGTGTTTGTGTGTGTATCCTATACAAACACACACCTATGCACATCTATACACAGTTTTCTTATTTAGGGGGAGAATCTCATGCTGCACGTTATTTTTCATCTGAGATACGAATTCATTGGAAATGCTCTCTAAGATAAATTAAGATTTCTTTTTTCACCACGATTCTTTCAGAGTTTTAACATTTTCTAATTTTACTTAGCCAGTCTTAATCAATTTCACAAACAATGATGGGGAGAAATGCTCTCAGAATAAGCTGGCTGATAACAATCAGAAGCTAGGTTTCATGAATGGTGGCCCTTATCTCCCAGACTTTGCACCTTGGGAAGGCAAGATTAGCTAGGACTTAGACAAACAACAATGGGAACTCTGCTCCAAAGAACACAGCCCCTGCTAACTGTGCTACCACACAGTTGCTACGTGAAGAAAGGAGTAGAATCTGTGTAACAGACTGATTGCTGAAGGAATGCAGTGCAGGACAATTCAAGTCAAAAATCTATTAGCACGCAGGCCAAAAGGAGGTGCAGCTCAGCAAATCCGACTGAAGTATAAGCAACTCAGCTTCAATAAGTGGAACAAAATGGCTGTGAGCACTCCATTTTCCCTGTTGATACTGGGGAAGGGGGCAGCCGACTCTCAGGTAACTTGCCAAATAGTAAATCACGCGACCCACCCACTGGTCCTGTGTGCCCTGCTGCGACTTTGTTGCGCTGTGTTTTCCGTTGGAACCCAGGGCCAGCTTGGTTAATCAAGTCGTTGTCTCCTGAAATAGACCATATGCTCTGGGGAATAGATTCAGACTATGAACACTGATGCCCTTCTGACCTGACTCAGCTTTGTGCTCGGCTTGAGTTCCACCTGCTTCTATGGAAGGCAGGTGGCAAATAAATGCACAATTATGTTGTCTTATCTGCTGAAACTGGGAAGCATCTCAGGTAAGGGTCACACTGTCAATCAAAAGACAGGAGAATTGGATCCTGGGCATCTGCTATAAAATCAATAAATATATCTTCTTTTCATATCAGCAAGAGGGATATCCTGTCTTTACTTTATAAGAACTAGTCCTACAGAGAGATTACAGCTTAACCCCTAGTATGCCATCTCTGGTGGGCAGCAAGCATTAACTTCCTGCCATTTTATATCTCCAAGTTCAGTGTCAGTGTCTAAGGTCTGATTTATTTTGTTGTTGTTATTGTTATGGAGGAGGAAATAGCAACCCACTCCAGTATTCCTGCCTGGAAAATACCATGGACAGAGGAGCCTGGCGGCTGCAGTCCATGGGGTCACAAAGAGTCGAACACTACTGAGCAACTGTGCGCACACACACACACAAGAGGGCTAATGCCATAAAACTTGCAAATAAAAGAAAGCAAAAAAAAATTTAGGGTTTGGGTTAGGCAAATATTTCTTAAGTAAGACACAAAAAACACAACCTATTTTTTTAATGTTTTAAAATTAATAAATTGGACTGCATCAATATTTAAATCTTCTGCTTCAAAAACCACTTTTTATTGTTAAGACAATAAAAAGACAAGCCACAGGCTGGAAGAAAATATTTATAAAACATATCTACCCAAAATACATAAAATAATTCTCACAACTCAATAAGAATAAAACAAGTGATCAAAAAATTTGAATCGGCACTTCACCAAAGAAGATATATGAATGGGAAATAAGCACAATTATCATCAGGGAAATATATATTAAAATCACAATGGAGTAACACACACATCCACTAAATAGCTAAAATTAAAAAGACTGACAGTAACAAGTGTTGATAAAGATGGGGAGCAACTTGAACTCTTACAAATTGATGGTGGGAGTATAAAATGATATAAGTCAGCTTTTTACAAAGGTAATGTACAGATACTATAAGAACCAGCAATTACAATCCTAGCTCAAAAGAAATGAATGCATATTTTCACACAAAACATGCACGCAGATGTTCAAAGTAGCTGTATTCATGACAGCCCCAAACTGAAAACATCCAAATAGCCATGAATAGGTGAACAGAGCAACAAATTTTGATAGACCCACACAAAAGACCACTACTTAGCAATAAAAACGAACACACTACTAATACACACAATATAGATGAATCTGAAAAATATTATATAGAATGAAAGAAGCCAGGCACAAAATACATATACCCTGTGTGATTCCATATATGTTAAATTCTAGAAAACGCAATCAACTCTAGAGTGATAGAAACAGATCAGTAATTGCCTGGGGCCTGAAGTGGAGACAGATTGACAATCAAGGGCACAAGGAAGTTGGATGTGGTGGAAATGTTCTGTCTTGATTTTGTCGGTGGTTATTTGTATACATTTATCAAATTCACCACAATTAAAACTGGTGCACTTTATTTTATGTAAATTTATCTCAATAAGTTGACTTTTAAATAAAAAGAGAGGGACAGGAATTGCCTGGAAGAGACATCAGCATATACACTGGCAACAAATTGAAGCTTTCTCCCAAGATAATCAGAGAACTGAGAGGAAATTTCTAAAAAGTAACCTTTCATGATTTCAGTCAATGTTTTTAAATGTCTGAGTTCAACTCTGAGAACACAGTGAAAAACACTGGTCTTTACAATTTCAACAATCTCTAGAAAGCATTTTCCTTAAACCCATTTTGGTTCAGATTTTAATTATCAGCTAAGGATTTAGCAGGAATTAGTTGGCAATCGTCTGAAAGGATAAGCTTTATAGAAGCAGAACAGAAGAGAGGAAAAGGCTATGGTTTCACCAAAAGATTCAGGAGAACATCCCCATGAGCTGTGGCAAGGAGGCGAGTGAAGGAGCTGCAGGGAGAAAGAGAAAAGGCAGGAGGGTCCATCCCCCCAGATGCCCAGCCTCTTGGTCATGCTCTGGGAGCCGATCCTTTTGTTTTCCCATGGGTCAACCTGGGCAGTTCAGGGTGAAGCAAGGAGCTCGGTAAATGAGTGGTCCAGAGTAAACAGTCCCGGTGGCCTGAGACGACGTGTACTCGCAGACCCACCTCTGTCACGTACAAGACTTCAGGTTGAAAGTTCAGGTGGAGAGTCTTGTTCTTTAACCTAAAAACTCAAAGCTGTCAGGCTGCTAAGTGTGTTTTATCCTCCTACTTATACAGGCACACTTTCATAATGACAAAACCTAAAACATATATAAAGTTAGGTTTGGGTGTTCTGTTGTGTGTGTGTTGTTGTGTTTTTTTTGGCCACACTTCGAGCAGCGTGCGGGAGTCTTACTCCCCAGTTAGGGATGGAACACATGTGCCCTTCAGTGGAAGCACAGTCTCAATCCCCGGACTGCCAGGGAAGTCCCAAAGTTACGCTTCTATGTGCCTGAAAGTTGGCAAAAAGTCAAACACAACTGACTGTATTATTTCCCAAATCAGGATGTTCAATTAATGCTCTAACATTGATAAGTCAGAAAGATATATGTTATTATCAATTACCTTTATTTCATAAATTGTTTCTCGACTTCATTTCAGGGAAATCATAATTATGTTTCTACAATTTTCACATAATTTCTGTGCTATTGATAGCAATGACCTAAATGATTAAATAGTGAGAATTTAATAATATTCCAATGTACAAAATTGAAATAACTTTTTATTAAAAATACAAGTTAAAAGAAAACAAAATGTTTAAATTGAGATTATTTTATGCTTTTAAAATAGGGGTTTTTTTTCCCTAACATATTGCAAGGTGTTGGGTGGAGGCATAGGGTATATATGAGCAAAAATAAAATTTTTAATCAATGAAGATAAAAATTTTAAATCAAAAGTACTTAAAACTAAGGTCATTTAATTTTTTGAAAATGTAATCAAGGCATATTAAATATATATTATAGAAGTAAAACTATTCATAATTTCAGCATTCAATTTCCATGCAGGTGCCTATATTAAAAAATAGACATCATGCTTCATTGGTTGAAAAATAATATGCAGTGCTTCGAGCTTCTCTGGTGCCTCAGATGGTAAGGAATTTGCCTGCAATGCAGGAGGCCCAGGTTCAATCACAGGGTAGGGAAGATTCCGTGGAGAAAGGAATGGCAACCCACTCTAGTATTCTTGCCTGGAGAATTCCATGCATGGAGGAGCCTGGCAGGCTACAGTCCATAGGGTCTCAGAGATTTGGACATGACTGAGCAACTAACACTTTCCCTTTTTCTTCATGCATTGTTTTAATATTTCAGAATATTCTCCAGCTGCCATGTGTAACGACTGCAAATACCATGCAAATTTATGATACCCCTGGAACCAAGGATTGGAACACAAAGAGAAGAAAATGAATGTTGGCACTACTGGGAAACAATAACTCTTTATGCAAGAATCTATTGTAAGTTAATTCATGATAAATTAATTAAATTGTCTCTTCTTTACCTCAGTGCTCTGCTGCTCAAATCCTAATGCAATAAAGCAGCTCCTACACAGGCAGCAGCACAAGCCTCACCCTTCCTGGTATTTGGGGGCAGTTGCCTTTGTCCAAGGGCAAAAGACCTGCAGAATCTTTTCCCTAGGACCTGAATGGAGCTCGTCACAAAAGCAGATGCTCGGGTTTTTAATTAGCATTAAATCATATGGTTCCTAAGTGACAAAGCTGCCCATGTGTTCTCTGAGATGCAGGACTCTCTAAAACACAGGGCTCAGGGCAAGATCCCCTCTGCCCACGTCCAAGGGCAGCCCTCCTTATGATATTTGTCTTAAAATTTTAGTCAATATATCTGCTTTTAAGATCTATTAAATTCCTTTTTAGTTATACAAGCAACGTGAACATATTTCCTTATTGCAAAAGTATTAACACATTAAAGATCCGGCTACAGCCCAATTCATCCATCCACCCCACCCACTGTTAACAACTACAACGTCAGTACAAGTCATTCTAAATGCATTACATCATAGTAGTAGTTAACATTTTTGACATATTCATACTGTGTAATATATTTGCACATATTTACATTTTTCTAGGAATTTTATGTCCATCATCTTTTTTTAATCTTCATAATAACTTCATGAGACAGCTACTTTCAGTTCAGTTCAGCTCAGTCGTTCACCCATGTCTGACTCTTTGGGACCCCATGGACTGCAGCACACCAGGCTTCCCTGTCCATCATCAACTGCCAGAGCTTGCTCAAACTCATGTCCATCAAGTCGGTGATTCTATCCAACCATCTCGTCCTCTGTCGTCCCCTTCTTTTGCCTTCAATCTTTCCCAGCATCATGGTCTTTTCAAATAAATCAGCTCTTCCCATCAAGTTGCCAAAGTATTGGAGCTTCAGTATCAGTCCTTCAAATGAATATTCAGGACTGATTTCCTTTAGGATGGACTGGTTGGATCTCCTGTCTGCCCAAAGGACTCTCAAGAGTCTTCTCCAACACCACAGTTCAAAAGCATCAATTCTTCAGTGCTCAGCTTTCTTTATGGTCCAAATCTCACATCCACACATGACTACTGGAAAAACCATAGCTTTGACTATACAGACATTTGTCAGTAAAGTAATGTCTCTGCTTTTTAATATGCTGTCTAGGTTTGTCATTGCTTTTCTTCCAAGGAGCAAGCATCTTTTAATGTCATGGCTACAATCACTATCTGCAGTGATTTTGGAGCCCATGAAAATAAAGTCTATCACTGTTTCCATTGTTTCCCCATCTATTTGCCATGAAGTGATGAGACCAGATTCCACGATCTTAGTTTTCTTAATGTTGTTTTAAGCCATTTTTTTCACTCTCCTCTTTCACTTTCATCAAGATGTTCTTTAGTTCCTCTTTGCCTTCTGCCCTAAGAGTAGTGTCATCTGCATATCTGAGGTTATTGATATTTCTCCCAGCAATCTGGAGTCCAGCTTGTACTTCATTGAGCCCAGCATTTCGCATGATGTACTCTGCATGTAAGTCAAATAAGCAGGGTAACAATGTACAGCCTTGATATACTCCTTTCCCAATTTGGAACCAGTCTATTGTTCCATGTCTGGTTCTAACTGTTGCTTCTTGACTTGCATTCAGATTTCTCAGGAGGCAGGTCAGGTGGTCTGGTATTCCTATCTCTTTAAGAATTTTCCACAATTTGTTGTGATACACACAATCAAAGGCTTTGACATAATCAATAAAGCAGAAGTAGATGTTTTTCTGGAACTCTCTTGCTTTTTCAATGATCCAATGGATGTTGGCAATTTGATCTCTGGTTCCTCTGCCTTTACTAAATCCAACTTGAACATCTGGAAGGTCTCAGTTCACATACTGTTGAAGCCTAGCTTGGAGAATTTTGAGCATTACTTTGCTAGCGTGTGAAATGAGTGCAATTGTGTGGTAGTTTGAACATTCGTTGGCATTGCCTTTCTTTGGGATTGGAATGAAAACTGACATTTTCCAGTCCTGTGGCCACTGCTGAGTTTTCCAAATTTTCTGGCATATTGAGTGCAGCACTTTCACAGCATCATCTTTTAGGATTTGAAATAGCTCAACTGGAATTTCACCACATCTACTAGCTTTGTTCGTAGTGATGCTTCCTAAGACCCACTTGACTTTGCATTCCAGGACGTCTGGGTCTAGGTGAGGGATCACACCATTATGGTTATCTGAGACATTAAGATCTTTTTTGTATAGTTCTTCTGTGGCAGCTACTTTACATTCATATATTCTTGTATTTACTTATAGAGGATCTGTAACAGTGTGTATGTGTGTTTGTGTGTGTGTCTTAACCTCAGAAGGGACTTCCCTGGTGGTCCAGTGGTTAAGACTCAGTGCTCCCAATGCAGGGGCATGGGTTCAATCCCTGGTCAGAGAATAAAGATCCCACATGCTACACAGTGTGGCCAAAAAATATTGATAATATTAATAAGGCAAAATATATCTTGGAGACTTACCCATGCAAGGACATTTAGATCATACTTTCTTTCATAATAGCAAAAGATAATAACAAAAGGTAAATGTTAGTGAAACCTGCTTTGGGAGGAAACAAAAGTTTTCTAAAGATCTTCAGAATGTCCCATTTACTGAGATTTCTAATTTTTCGTTTTCTAATTAGCTTCAGCTTCTGAGATCCACAGGCAATTAGCCACCAAGTGGAAGGTTAACAGCACAGCTGGCCAAGGCAAAAATTTCCCTGTGCAAATGTCCAATTTGCTGGGCATCATCTTTATCCCACCAGACAGCTCTCTAAATGAAAGAGCAAAAGTCCCACCAGGCTATTTCTGGATGATTTTCTAATAAACACATTGAATTATTCTACACAGGATCTAATGAATACAAAGGAGCAAAAATTATAATGTCTATACAATTATTCCTTAATTAAAGAAGCTCTTCTTACACTGGACTAAATCACCAGCCTCCTCATTCCTCTCCCAGAGCCAGCATCCGGGCACCACCAGCAATTCTCTGGTGTGTTCTGAACTGTCCAAAGTGCCCCTGTGAGCCACAATACCCTCTTCCTTTGCCCTATTCCCACTTCCTTCTCCACTCCCAAAATAGGTAAATCGCTTCCTAAGTGTAGCTTTCAACTTAGTGTTGGGAGAAAACTGATGTATTTCACACTAAAAGTGAGTGTCTGATACTTCCCCTTTCAGAACTGTCTCAAGATGACTTGTTTTTTTGTTTGTTTCCTTTTTTAATTCTCATTGGAACATAGTTGATTTACAGTGCTGTGTTAGTTTCAGGGGTGGAGCAAAGTGAATCAGTTATACATATACATATACCATTCGATTTTAGATTCTTTCCCCGTATAGGTAAGCATGACTTGTTTTAATCCAAACCCTCTATTTGTGAATTGAGACTCATTGGGGGAGACATCTAGGCACAGAGAGAAGGCCCAAATACTTCCTCCTCTTTATTGTTGTCAGTAGGAAAGATTAGCTCATTAATATTTATGATGCATCAAACAAGTTGGGCCATAGAGTGGTACAGAGTGGAGCTCAACATAAATAAACAAATAAAATGAACATCATGAACTAATCAAGGCTGCTGGGACTATAAACCTGCAGGCAAGAGATGAAAAGAGAAATGGGGCACAATACCTAGAAACTTAATCAACATGGATATTTTTATCCTTTCCTCTTTGAATAGCAAAGTAGAAATCAACCCCTTATAAATCAGGGGTTTGGTCTTTAGCATGCTAGAACTTTTCTGTTTCTTCATGAAAAGAAGTACCAGGGTAATTTTTATATCACTTATTTGTCTCCAGATTCTCGTTGAGAGAGTCTCCCACTGTCACCCAGAGTCAGTTAGGAAAAGAAAATTCCTGAACATCCAGCCATGCAGGTCCTGTCTCTGGCAATTCTCCATGGTTTTAAGGCTCTCTCACCCTTATGCATGGTCAGAGAGGGGGAATTTCCCCTTCGACCATTCTTGAGTTCTTGTGGCTACACTAATAATAAAATTGACACAAAGCTAATTAACAGGAGAAAAGAGAAACTAATTTTAACTTAGATGCATGGAGGTCTTACAGAAATGGGGCCTAAAAAATAGTCAAAGCAGGCAGCTTTTATACTTTTTGGACAAAAAAACAATAAATGTGTAAGGAATTGACAGGACTAAGAAACTTAGGATTTGGAAGCTTAATGAGTGACAAGTTTAAACAGAATTGGACCTGGGGTAGTACATTAGAATTACTACCTAGCTGGGTAACATGGACAAGTTGGTGAACTTCAGTAGGGCTCTGTGACAGAAAGACGAGGAAGGAGATCACTCAACAATACCTCAGGCTTCTTCCAACTCTAAAAATTCTGCGATTCTACATGTAGCCCTGCCTAAACCGCTACAATCAAAATACTCTTCCAGGGACTTCCCTGGTGTCCAGCGGTTAAGAATCCACCTGCCAATGCAGGGGGACATGGGTTCAGTCCCTGGTCCAGGAAAATCCCACCTGCCATGGAGCAACTAAGCCCATGCACTGCAACTACTGAAGCCCAAGCACCCTCGAGCCTGTACTCCACAAGAGAAGCCACCATAATGAGAAGTCCATGCTCCACAACTAGAGAGTAGCCCCTGCCCGCTGCAACCAGAAAAAGACTGCACACAGCAATGAAGACCGAGCACAGACAAAAATTAAATAATTAATTAGTTAATTAATTAACTGTAGCCCATGAAATTAAAAGACGCTTGCTCCTTGGAAGAAAAGCTATGACAAACCTAGACAGTGTATTAAAAAACAGAGACATTACTTTACTAACAAAGGTCTGTATAGCCAAAACTACGGTTTTCCCAGTAGTCATGTGTGGATGTGAGATTTGGACCATAAAGAAAGCTGAGCATTGAAGAATTGATGCTTTTGAACTGTGGTGTTGGAGAAGACTCTTGAGAGTCCCTTGGACTGCAAGGAGATCCAACCAGTCCATCTTAAAGGAGATCAGTCCTGAATATTCATTGGAAGGACTGATGCTGAAGCTGAGACTCCAATACTTTGGCCACCTGATGTGAAGAACCGACTCATTGGAAAAGTCCCTGATGCTTGGAAAGATTGAAGGCAAGAGGAGAATGGGATTACAGAGGATGAGATGGTTGGATAGCATCACCGACTCAATGGACATGAGTTTGAGTAATCTCTGGGAGTTGGTGATGGACAGGGAAGCCTGGTGTGCTGCCGTCCATGGGGTCGCAAAGAGTCAGATGTGACTGAGCAACTGAACTGAACTAATTAAAAAAAAAAAAAAAAAAAACTCTTCCAAGTAAAAATATATGACATACTTAACTGCAAAAAAAAAAATTGATATCTTAAAACTTTTTAAAGAATGAAATTGCATCCTATTCAGGTGATGCGAAAGACAATGGAAACCAAAACCTCATTTTCAAGTGCCATAACCTAGAGTTCCTCTAAAAGATTCCCAGGAGAAGTGTAGAAGTGCTTTTTCTCAATATACAGACCATCATCCTGAAGTCTTACACATATAGTTTGGAATATCTGCCTTTAAGAATCCTGAGCTAATTTATATTACCTTTTAAAGTACCTTTCTTTGTGCCAAGTCACAGTGAGAAGTAGTGAAAATAACTTTACAGAGCTTAAGAGTTTCTTGGGAGAATGGCATTGAGACATGTGTATTGTCATATGTGAAACAGAGCACCATTCCATGTTCGATGCATGTGACAAGGGCTCGGGGCCGGGGCAGTGGGATGATCCAGAGGGATGGGAGGGGGAGGGAGGTGGGTGGGGGGTTCGGGAAGGGGAACACATGTAAACCCATGGCTGATTCTTGTCAATGTATGGCAAAAACTATTACAATATTGTAAAGTAATTAGCCCCCAAGTAAAATAAATAAATTTATAAAAAAAAAAAAAGAGTTTCTAAGTACAGCCTCACCTTCAGCACCTTCTGTCTAAAAGTACAGATCTTAAAAGGCAGTACATTTCATAGTAATTATTGCTTCACAGTGGGATTCGCCAAGCATTTCTTTTAAATAAGCTCTTTTGTGGCATGATAAATGAAATTATATATATAAACCACTATCTTTACACAACTTTTCAGAAACATAAAACAATAATGTGTGTGTCTGTGCATGCTAAGTCGCTTTAGTCGTATCCAGCTCTTTGCGACCCTATGCACTGTAACCCACCAGGCTCCTCTGTCATGGGATTCTCGAGGCAAAAATACTGGAATTGATTGCCTTGCCCTCCTCCGGGGGATCTTCCCGACCCAGGGATCAAAGCTGTGCTTTCCGCAGCTCCTACATGGCAGGCGGATTCTTTACCGCTGAACCACTGGGGAAGCCCCAAACTGTAACAGCTAGTATTTGTTCAATGCTTCATTTGGTGACAGCCTATATACCTGGTGTGTTTTGGTTTATTAATCGTAAGAAGAATCTCCCAAGCAAGGTATTATTTTTCCCCACTTTACAAGTGAAAAAAATGGGTTCATGGTGGTTGAGTAAATTTGAGTTCACACAAATTTGAGTTCACACACATAAAAAAATATAGAGTCAGGAATCTAGAGTCTGCACTATTATATAAAATAAGGTGCCTACAACAACAGAACCTAAGATACAGCAGGTGGTAAATCGGAAGCTAAGGTCAACAACTGACTGAACATTCTCTTCAGGCTCCCCGTGGTGTTAAATCATTGGGATTATCTATATTAATCCTTGATGTCTATCTTAATCAGATTGAAATTTTAAAGTTAAAACATACTATCACCCGGGGACCTCCTTGCTGGTCCAGTGGTTAGGAATCTGCCTGGCAATGCAAGGGAAGCAGGTTTGATGCCTTGTTGGGGAACTAAGATCCCACATGTCACAGGGCACTTAAGCCAGAGTGCAGCAAACACTGAAACCACACGCCCGACCAACAGGTCCCACAGGCTGCAACTGAGACCCAACGCAGCCAAACAGAGAGACAGATAAACAGCATCAGCCTGCTAGACCCAGGGAGACTGCATTAATTCACAGTTTCTCATGCTGCAGTCATTTCCATACCATGTGTATGCTTTTTGTCATATGCATGTATCACTCAAACTATTATTTACTTAATGCCTGTGTGCATGCATGCTAAATCGCTTCAGTCGTGTCCGACTCTTTGTGACCCTGTGGACTGTCGGCCATCAGGCTTCTTACTTTCATTTAAATCTACTTTATTTCAAAGAGTTATACAATATCCAAATCCATTGGTTTGGTGTTCTAGTTGTATTTTTTTCAACTACTTTAAAATAAATACATGTCCATCTAAACTTTAAAAACCATTCGTATATCTCCTAAGATTATTTTTTGTTATATTTCTGGCAATATACATAACAATGGGAACAGGCTGTGATTGAAAACCTGAGGCTTCTGGAACTATGATAGAGATAAAAGATAGCAACAGCAAGGTCATTATTGGCTGCTGACAGGAACCTTGTACTTAGAGAATGTCTCTACCAATAGACACAAGTTCAACCCATCCGTCTGTGACTTTTAAACCCTGATAGACTGTCATGAAGAACTGTGAAGAAATAAATATGGTTCCAGGGGATAGTTTTTGCAATCCTCTAAGATATTGGAGAAGGCAATGGCACCCCACTCCAGTACTCTTGCCTGGAAAATCCCATGGATGGAGGAGCCCGGTAGGCTGCAGTCCATGGGGTCGCGAAGAGTCAGACACGACTGAGCGACTTCCCTTTCACTTTTCCCTTTCATGCACTGGAGAAGGAAATGGCAACCCACTCCAGTATTCTTGCCTGGAGAATCCCAGGGACGGCAGAGCCTGGTGGGCTGCCGTCTATGGGGTCGCACAGAGTCGGACACGACTGAAGCGACTTAGTAGCAGCAAGATATGGTTTGCCCTTACATTAAACATAAGACTGCATAGCTTTTGGAATTAGATCTTATTAAGCTCTACCCACCCCCATTAGAATTTCTTTCTAATTGTCAGATGTTTGAGTTGACTTTGGAAGGGAAACTTCCACTGTTTCATAGAGGACAGGATTTCAAGGTCTTTACTAATCTGGGAACTAATTTACTGACACGTGGCACCTCTGTACTTCTGTAAAAAGAAATTCCCATAAAAGAAATGGATTTTATCATAGCGTGTCATCCCAGTGACAGGAACATAAAGGCATGAAGCCAGCAACTCTGGCCAAATTCCATTCACTCATTTTTCCTCTCATCCTTACAGAATCAGACTTATTTTTACATCTTAGAGTCTTGAGAGCCAATTAATCCCTCAAAAGAAAAAGGTGATGAGCCAGAAAAACAGATGAATCAGTAGTTAGTACTGACAGCTTTGAGACCACAATACATTTCCCGTGGACCTTGCAGGCAGTTTTAGAATGTACTGAGGAAGCAGGAGAAAGACATAGGGGGTTGGGAGCAGGTACTAAGGAAAGCATCTGATGTTTTTCTCTGTAATTGTCACCCTTATTTCATGTAGAAAAAAGCTTTAGACTCTAACAATGGAGAAAGCAACTACACAACCTTGTAATTTTGTCACATACACTACCATTTTACTCAGTTCAAAGAGATAAATAGCATCATAACACTCAAATCATGTAGGCTTGAATTTATGTTAGGGAGGTAAGCACGCCCACTGATATTTTCATAAGAAGTTTAATTTCCATTTGGCCTCTTTACAAAACCACAGAATTTGTTCCTTAAATGAAATATCTTTAGCATACATTAAAAGCATCTTCAAAACAGTCACCTTTTGTTTTCAAGTCAGCCCATGAGCCCTCTTAAAGAGTAAACTAAAGGGTGTTTAAAATAAATACTCACCTGATTGGACTATAAATCACATGAGATAGGCAAGATAAGAACTTTAGGATTCCAGAGAGAGATTCTCTGAAATTACGAAAAGACAATGTAACTTGATGGGGAGGCTGAAATATAGCCCTCCAGTGCCATGATGTCAAATGTTAGCCCACAGATGTGGGTTTCTCCACCTGCCTAGTGTTATGGAAAATTCAGTTAATTCGCTGCATTTAACAACTGGGAAAGTACACAGAAAAGTGTGGGTTTCCAACTACACTACCCTCCAGAATGTCAGAGAGAGAAAGACAGGGGAAGCGGAGAGGGGCTGGGGGGTGGTGTTAAATCCAGCTGATGACAGAATTAAGAGAGCGCTGGGAAGTCCCCAAGTTCTCCTGTCAGTAGCCGAGCCAGTGTTAATATTGCCACGACCCTTCTTAGGAGGTGGGTAATGTCCGTAAGTAACGTGTTGCAGGAGAGATGAGATGGGCCAACTTCTTCATGCTTCCAGACACCACCAAAACTTTTCAGACACATTAGAAGCCAACTCAGAAGCTATCTTTCCAGAGTTTCTGGGAGGTTGTTCAAGTACAAGTTTGGACTACACATGAATGTGCAACTACAAATGTTGAGACATAACATAGCTTTCATTTCTTTAAATCAACTTGAGGGCAGGAGGAGAAGGGGACGACAGAGAATGAGATGGTTGGATGGCATCACTGACTCATTGGATGAGTCTGGGCAAACTCCAGGAGTTGGTGATGGACAGGGAGGCCTGGCATGCTGTGGTTCATGGGGTCGCAAAGAGTCAGACATGACTGAGCAACTGAACTGAAATACAGGTAGGATCTCCGAAGTCAGCCACGGTCACCACACACAGAGGCTCACTGTGACAGGGTGGGAATTATTGAGCATGATGTCATGAACAGGGAGGATGGGGGTAGGGGACCCACCCTTGCTCCCAGGGTCCTCGACAGACATCCCTGGGAGAAGTTCTTTGTCCCAGAGAGGAAAGGGGACTGTTGCTCTCATCCAGTGCTCTGGAAACCATCCCATCCATGTTCAGGGGCCAGTCCAGTGGGTGAGCCCTCACGGGCTGTGATTCAGACGGGTGCTAGCCAGCTACCGAACCAGTGGCCTCAGTGTGTTCAGCAGGGTGAGCTCATTAATTGAGCCAATCAGGCACCAGGACAGGGAACTGGAAGAAGATATTGGAAATCTATGGCCAAGTGGCTGTGAGAAAGAATAGATAAGTAAATAAAATAATTTGCAGGGAGTGTGAAGAACATATCCAGGAGGATGCACACGAGGTATCCACACTGACCTTCCATGAGGTGGCTGGGGAGACCGTCAGCTCTGCTCGAGTTTTCTACAGCAAGCCTGCATTGCTGTCATAATTATTAAAAGTTTCTGAATTATTGAACTCTCTCATGGAATTTCTCTCATCCCGGTGTACATTATGGTTATTTAAAAAATTCTCAACCCTTGTGGGCTTCCCTAGTGGCTCAGATGGTAAAGAATCTGCTTGCAATGCAAGAGATACAGGTTCAATCCCTGAGTCAGGAAGATCCCCTGGAGCACAGAACGGCTACCCAATCCAATATTCTTGCCTGGAGAATTCCATGAAAGAGGAACCTGGTGGGCTACAGTCCATGGGGTTGCAAAAAGTCAGACAAGACCAAGGAACTAACAATTTCAACCCTTCTAGAGTTAAATGCCCTGAGAACTGTATGGTTAAAAAACAGATCTGGCTGCTGTGCAAGAAACATCTCCAAATAACAATGGCTTTAAGAAGATGGGAGTTTGTTTCTTTCTCATGTAATGCTGCAGGGGCAGTGTGGAGGCTGGAGGGCAGCTCTGCTCCGCTGACATGCAGGGACCCAGGCACCTGCCATCTGCAACTCTCCCATCCTTGAGAGCGTTGCCTTTATCTGTCTACAAAGGCTCTACCCCTTGTCTACACAATCAGTAAGAAGGGGGATCAGTGGCAAGGAGAGCGGAAGTCCCTCCCTTCTAAAAGCAGAACCAAGTTAAAAGTTCTTTCACTGTCATGACTCAGGGAGCTCAAATCCGGTGCTCTGTGACAACCTAGAGGGATGGGATGGGGTGGGAGGTGGGAGGGAACCTCAAGAGGGAGGGGACATACGTATACCTATGGCTGATGCATGCTGATGTATGGCAGAAACCAACACAATACTGTAAAGCAATTTTTATCTTCCAATTAAAAATAACTTTTTAAAAAGTTCTTTCCCTGGCAAAGAAAGGGAGAGCCTGTAGTGAAAGAAAATGAACATCGCAAGGGACCATGTCTTAGGAAATACATTCAAAACGATGTTGTGTGCGTGCATACAACATTTTTTCATCCATCAAATATGTGTAAAATGCCACCATATGTCAGACACTGAGCTAACCCCTGGGAGTCCAACGCAAGGCATTTACAAGCAATGGGTGAATAAATGAATGAGCCCTTTTATGGAAGAGCAATCTGGAGGAAAGACCATGAAAATTTCATGAGGGCAAATAATTTAAAATATGGACACAAGTAATTTCTTCCCACAGTAGGTCATAGATAAAAACAGACATATTTAAAGCTGAATTTTCCATGACTTGCTGAAAAATATGGAAAATCAATTATAAAGAAAGTGAACAAATAGATCTGATTTATTGGGCTATGCTGCCACTAGCAAAATATATTACAGAGTCTCAATCCTGAATTTTTATTTTAATGACTTTTTCTGTGTTTTGCTCTGAAGCACATTTTTGCTTTTTCCCTATATACAACAAAAAAAACCCAAAAAACAAAAAATGGTCACTCACTGCACTTAGATAAATATACAGGTCTAAAATCAAATTCTTTCTGTGTCTTCTATAAGATAAACATTCGAGGAGTCTAATCTGGGAGAGGAGCCAAAAGTTCAACTCCAATTTATTATTATTTATAAAATATATATATAGGCTTTAATAATAATGTCAGTTGGGCTACCGCTGGAAGACATTATTGTTTTCAGCCATAGACATCACCAACTTGGCTTATCTCATTTCCCAAATTCCATTGAGACAGAACTTTCCAGATGGTGCCATCAACCCTCCACCTCTCCCCACCGTGAAAAAGTCCAACAAATGATTTGCACTTAGCATGTTAACCAAAATGTGAGTAGTAATATGAATAATAATATTAAAGAGTAAATCTTAAAATTCAAATGTGAAAGAGATGGCTGAAATTCTGAAGGGGATTAAAATGAAGCTGTATTTAATTAGAATAAAGTTTTCTGTGCTCAGGCTTTAGGTTTCAAAGAGGTAGAGGTGAGCCCTAGGAATCTGTATTTTCTTCCCTAGTGTTGTTAACTTGCGATGTTTTTCTCCGCATACACTGCTCCTGAGAACCTGACTTCATTTCTCCTTCCTCTCCTTGGCACCAGACACACCCTACTTATTCAGTGTGCTGCTTCTAGGAGGGCAGCTGCTGTGCCCACTCTGGCGTCTTCCCTCCAACTGCATTAGACTTGACTGAAAGGAATAACTCCTGAGCATTAAATAAGAGCTACTCATCTGGAGGAAGCAGAGCATTGTGCCTTTCAATTTTGCGGTTCTCATCTTCTGTGACTTAATTGCAGGCGTATTTATTCTGCTATGGTAGTAAAGCATTTGGTAGTGTGTGTGGCAAACAGTTATTATTTGCTTAGGACTTACTATAAGAAGGCAGAATCCTAAGTCCTCTGAGGACTACGGAGACTCTTTCATTTATTTAAAATGCTTATGGGGCTTCCCTGGTGGCTCAGTGGTAAAGAATCTGCCTGCCAATGCAGGAGATATGGGTTCGATCTCTGATTCAGGAAGATCCTACAGGCCAGGCTGCAGAGCAACTGAGCCCATGTGCCACAACTACTGAGCCTGTGCTCTACAGCACTGGAGTCGCAACCACTGAAGCCCGAATGCCCTAGAGCCCGCGCTCCGCAACAAGAGAAGCCACTGCAGGGAGAAGCCTGTGCACTGCGACTAGGGAGTCACCTCACTCTCTGCAACCAGAGAAAAGCCCGTGCAGCAGCAAAGACCCCACCCAGCCAGAAAGAAAAGTAAATAAACAAAATCATTTTTTAGAAATGCATATGGGACTTCACTGGTGGTCCAGGGAAATGGTCCTCCGTGCTCCCAATGCAGGGGTTTGACCCCTGCACCGTGGGTTTGACCTCTGATCAGGGAACTAAGATCTCACATGCTGCGGGATGTGGCCAAAAATTTCAAAGATTAATAACGCACCAGTATCAGTTTATTAATCATAACAAATGAGTCATACCAGTGTAAGATGCTAATAATAATGGGAACTGAGTGCTGGGTATAAGGGAACACTACACCATCTACACCATCTAGCACTAGAGATCTCTTCAAGAAAATTAGAGATACCAAAGGAACATTTCATGCAAAGATGGGCTCGATAAAGGACAGAAATGGTATGGACCTAACAGAAGCAGAAGGTATTAAGAAGAGGTGGCAAGAATACACAGAAGAACTGTACAAAAAAGATCTTCATGACCCAGATAATCATGATGGTGTGATCACTCACCTAGAGCCAGACATCCTGGAATGTGAAGTCAAGTGGACCTTAGAAAGCATCACTACGAACAAAGCTAGTGGAGGTGATGGAATTCCAGTTGAGCTATTTCAAATCCTCAAAGGTGATGCTGTGAAAGTGCTGCACTCGATATGCCAGCAAATTTGGAAAACTCAGCAGTGGCCACAGGACTGGAAGAGGTCAGTCTTCGTTCCAATCCCAAAGAAAGGCAATGCCAAAGAATGCTCAAACTACCGCACAATTGCACTCATCTCACATGCTAGTAAAGTAATGCTCAAAATTCTCCAAGCCAGGCTTCAGCAATACGTGAACCGTGAACTTCCAGATGTTCAAGCTGGTTTTAGAAAAGGCAGAGGAACCAGAGATCAAATTGCCAATATCTGCTGGATCATTGAAAAAGCAAGAGAGTTCCAGAAAAACATCTATTTCTGCTTTATTGACTATGCCAAAGCATTTGACTGTGTGGATCACAATAAACTGTGGAAAATTCTGAAAGAGATGGGAATACCAGACCATCTGACCTGTCTCTTGAGAAACTTGTATGCAGGTCAGGAAGCAACAGTTAGAACTGGACATGGAACAACAGACTGGTTCCAAATAGGAAAAGGAGTATGTCAAGGCTGTATATTGTCACCCTGCTTATTTAACTTATATGCAGAGTACATCATGAGAAGTGCTGGGCTGGAAGAAACACAAGCTAGAATCAAGATTGCCAGGAGAAATATCAATAACCTCAGATATGCGGATGACAGCACCCTTATGGCAGAAAGTGAAGAAGAACTAAAGAGCCTCTTGATGAAGGTGAAAGAGGAGAGTGAAAAAGTTGGCTTAAAGCTCAACGTTCAGAAAACTAAGATCATGGCATCTGGTCCCATCACTTCATAGGAAATAGATGGGGAAACAGTGGAAAGAGTGTCAGACTTTTATTTTTTTGGGCTCCAAAATCACTGCTGATGGTGATTGCAGCCATGAAATTAAAAGACGCTTACTCCTTGGAAGGAAGGTTATGGCCAACCTAGATAGCATATTTAAAAGCAGAGACATTACTTTGCCAACAAAAGTCCGTCTAGTCAAGGCTATGGTTTTTCCAGTGGTCATGTATGGATGTGAGAGTTGGACGGTGAAGAAAGCGGAGTGCCGAAGAATTGATGCTTTTGAACTGTGGTGTTGGAGAAGACTCTTGAGAGTCCCTTGGACTGCAAGGAGATCCAATCAATCCATCCTAAAAGAGATCAATCCTGGGTGTTCATTGGAAGGTCTGATGTTGAAGCTGAAACTCCAATACTTTGGGCACCTCATGCGAAGGGTTGACTCATTGGAGAAGACCCTAATGGTGGGTAGGATTTGGGGCGGGAGGAGAAGGGGACGACAGAGGGTGAGATGGTTGGATGGCATCACCGACTCGATGGACATGGGTTTGGGTGGACTCTGGGAGTTGGTGATGGACAGAGAGGCCTGGCGTGCTGCGATTCATGGGGTCGCAAAGAGTCGGACACGACTGAGCGACTGAACTGAACTGAACACCATCTTCTCAGTTTTTCTGAGAACTCCTAGATGCTCTCCCCAGCGTGATGCTTTTCAGCAGCTGCCCTTGCCCCACCTTGGCAGAAAATGGGAGGTTTATTCATTTGAATGGGTATAAAAAGATGGAGGCACCAGCCCTAGTTGAGGGACAGAGTAAGATACTGAAAATAAGACTGATCTACATATTAATGTTGAAACACTCAGCTCTCTTCCCTGACTCAGAACCCAGGGGAAACCAGGCTTCTAACCCCAAGAAGGAGAATTTAAAATTATTCTCTGGCCAATTCAAATGAAAAAGCATAGAGAGAGTTAGGAGAGAAGGAGAAATCCCCAATGAAATGGTCCTTCCACTCATGGTGAGGCTCTCTGTTAACAAGCCCAGTCCCACAGGGGTTCTTGGTGTATCAAGCTTAAAAATAATTACCAGATATTTGAGTAAAATCCTTAACATGAAAGACACCAAAAAAACAGTAAAAAGCAATTTAGAAGAGGTAGACACTCTAAGAACAAAAACTTCAAAGCCACAATTTAATATTCTCAGAGCAATAAGAGAATAGTTTATCTCCATGAAACTAGAACACGATGCTACAAAAATGGGGCTTCCCTGGTAGCTCAGCTGGTAAAGAATCCACCCACAATGTGGCAGACCTGCGTTTGATCCCCGGGTTGGGAAGATCCCCTGGAGAAGGGAAAGGCGACCCACTCCAGTATTCTGGCCTGGGTTGCAAAGAGTCGGACACGACTGAGCAACTTTCACTGTCACTGAGCACAAAGAAAAAAGTGGGAGGGAGGGGCTCTTGGAAATTAAATTTTTAGCGGCCAAAATGAAAAGCTCAGAAAACAAAACTCCAGAGGAATGAAAAATATTAGAGAAAGAAGAATAGTAAACCAGTCCAGAAGGCTCAACACTCACATAAGAAGGGTAATCCCAGAAGGAAAGCACAGAAAAACCAAAGGGAAGAAAATTAGCTTGTTATGTTTCAAGAACATTTTTCAGAATTAAAAGAATGAGTCAGTATGTTGAAAAGACAACTGACAGTGGATGCAGACAGACACACACCCAGGCACAGGATCATGACATTTTGGAACATGAGAGACATGGTCTAGCCAAACATAATAATTCTACGCCCCCCTTGCCAATAACTGGCTCAGGACAGGGCATGCAGTGCAATGCTAGCCACTGAGACATGAAGGGAATTATGCATTAGCTTTCTGGGAAAGGTCTCTCAATAACTTACATAGATGCAGGAAGAAAGACTCTCTTTTGATGCTTCCGGACATTTGGAACTGCCCTAGCCATCTTCAAACCACAGCCTAAGAGGACACACATTTGGTAAGTGGAAGACCTAGGTCTCAAGTCTGCCTCCAAATTCCATGTTCTATTTTTTTCAATAAATAGTACGGCATTATTATTAGCCAAGAGGCATGTAGGAATCTTAGTTCCCCTACCAAGGATTGAACCCATGGCCCCTGCAGTGGAAACGTGGAGTCTTAACCACTGGACCACCAGGGAAGTCCCAAATCCCATGTTCTCATGTTCTCAGCTCACAGTCTATACTGAAAGACTATCCACAGATAATAGCCTGAGGGAAAATTTACATCTCCTATTATATCACAATAGTTTATCCATCAAGCACCTCTAATAAGCTCACAGTACTTTTCCAGAACCTTTATAACTTGAATTTGTATACTTACTAGTACTAGAAAGTAACCCTAGATTATAAATTCTCAAATATCAATAACCTGGAAGTTCTAGTAACAGCAATTATCAGTTTAACCTACAACTCATTTAAAATGTCATCTAATAAACAAGTATAATAAGAAGACTTTTTCACTTTCAAGTTCATTTATTTTCACGCCAGATAGTAGATTCAGACATTAAGTCTCTGGCCGGTTAAAGCAACAGTACTAAAGAGGCCAAAGTCATGAATTTGAACTCCAGGTAAAGCAGTTTAATTATCTTCACCACTGACTTCAATCAGTAGTTTTTCAAACAATGAAGTGTGACTCTAAAACAAGAGGTGAGCTTTATCATGTGACCAAAAAAAAAAAAAAATGAGTTGGTCAAATTGAGGGTGAGGGATCATCCTAGTCTTGCAAAAAAAAAAAACACTGCCAGTAGTTAGAAAGCATCTTTAGGAACAAAGGGAAGCTATTGTGGTTTACGGCTCAGTCTCACTGAACCCAATGATGTTAACCACTTCCTATGGAGTGATGACACTCGTAAACCAACACCTCTGCCCAGGTCACCCTTCTAGATGCCAAGCCTTCATAGCCGACCACAAGTCTCCATCTCCTCCTGAAGGTCCCATGGCTATCTCAGCCTCAACATAGTGAAAATAGACCTAGACTTTCTCCTTTCCGTCTTGACGAATGGCACCACCATGCAACAAGTTGGGGAGACAAGCCTTAGAAGCCACTCACAACCACTCCTTGCCCCCAGAGTGTCTCTTCACTTTGACCCTCTCTTTGGTATCCCAATCTAGGCATCTCTTTCCCGTTCTATTTCAGTGGGATTCTAAGCAGTCATTCTTTTTCTAGTATCTTCTCTCTCCAATCTCCACAGTTACTAAAGTTATACTAAAAGGCAAATCTGATGAGAGGAAGCAAAGGAGGAAAGTGGAGAGGTGAGTGTGTGGTCCCTCAGGCAGGCGACATGGGTGTGTGTGAAAGTTTTAACACAGGGGAGTGACATAAACATAAAAACTTTTTTTCTTTTTTTGCTGTCAAACGGACATAGGGTCTCATTACTATTTCAATTTGTGCTTTTCTGATTGATGTTGAGCATCTCTTCGGATATGTATCATTCATTCAGGCTTCCTCTTCTGTAAATTGCCCATTCATGTAATGTCCCTTTTAATTCTTTTTCCTAATTTATTTCCCTTTTTCTATACTGAGTTTTAGATGTTTTTCCCTACACTCTAGAAGTTAATTGTTTTCCAGTCATAGATGTTGCACATGCATATTACCAGCTGTCATCTATTTGCTTGGATGATATCTGCCTATTAACAGCAGCCAAAAAAGTCTGTTTTAAATACATTTGAGTCCATTGTTTTCTTTAGCGTATACACTTTGAGCATCCTATTAAGAAATCCTCCACCACTCAAGATCACAAAGAATTATCTATGTTTTTTTCTATAACATAGCACTTTTATCTTTAAAGTTAGGTCTTTAATCCACCAGGAGTTTATTTCTGTATCTAGTAGAGATAAGGATCCAACTTTATCTCCAGATAACAAGCCAAGATTATTTACCAAATAATCTTATCTTTTCCCTAGCTCTATAAAATACCAAAACCCCATTTATACAGGGTTTATTTCTAGATGCTTTTCTGTTCAATCGGGCCTGGTTTAACGTCTGGTTCTGTAATATATATTAATATCTGGTAGTGTTAGTCACTTTTCTTTGTTCCTTTTTGTCCCCAAGATGTCTCAGCTCTTCTTGAAGTTTTATTCATCTATCTAATTTGCAGATACAGCTTATTAAGTCCTCTCAAAATACTCTTGGAATTTTATTTGGAATTGCATTGAATTTACAAGTTATGTGAAATCAATAGTTTTATAATGTTATCCTATCCACAGCTCTTCATTCATTTACATTTTATTTTATATTGTCTAATAGAGTTTCAGACTTTTCTTCATAAAGGTCTTGAGGCTTTTTATTATGTTAATTCCTAGAAAATGTACAGGTTTGTGGAGCTTCTCTTTTAATTTTTTTTTCATTTTATAATGAGTTATTTCTAGAGTAAGAAGATGCTATTAATATTTATTTTGTACCCAATTTCTTTCAAATTCACTGAGACTTTCTTTGTGCTATGGTACATAAATCACTGTGTGCTTATTCTGTGTGTGCTCGAAAGATTGTATATTCTGTGTTGCTTAAATTCATCTCTGTTAATCTGGGTTAACTAATGTTATTAAACTCTTCTATATCCTTGGTTATTTTTTCTGCTTAATTTATCAGCTTTTGAGCATATGTTAAAATCTCCAACTATAATTCTTCATTTATATTCCTCTTATCTTAATTCTACTGTATTTTGCTTTATGTATTTCCAGGGTATGGTATTAGGGGCATATGTCTATAATCATTAGATCTTCTTGGTTTATTGTGCCTTTCTTCAGCATGCAACACTTTATCTTTGATGTTTTTCCATAAAATCGTTTCGTTTGATACTAAAATTGCTCCTTGAACTTTATTTGCCTCGTGTATCTCTTTTCATCTCTTTCTTTTCAGTGTTTCTGTGTCCTTCTGTTTCAAGTGTAATTTGGTAGATAATATGTCACTGGATCTCGGGATTCCCTCATCCCAGAATCTCTGACTTTGGCAATCATCCCTCTTTCACAGGACTCTTGCTTCTTAGAGGTCTCTTTTTAAAAATTATTTAAACCTTTTATTTTATGTTGGGGTATAGCCAGTTAACATGCTGTTTCAGGTGCCCAGCAAAGCAACCCAGCCATACATATACATGTATCCATTTTCCCCCAAACTCCCCTCCCTTCTAGGCTGCCACATGACACTGAGCAGAGTCCCATGTTCTGTACAGTAGGTCCTTGTTGGTTATCCATTTTAGATATAGCAATGTGTACATGTCTATCCCAAACTCCCTAACTATCCCTTACCCCCGTTCTTCCCCGCCCTGAACCATAAGTTCATTCTCTAAGTCTGTGAGTCTGTTCCTGTTTTGTAAATAAGTTCATTAGTATCATTTAAATTCATTTGTATCATTTCCTTTTAGATTCCACATATAAAGGATATCATAGGATATTTCTCTTTCTCTGTCTGACTTGCTTCACTCAGTATGACAATCTCTAGATCCATCCATGTTACTGCAGATGGCATTATTTCATTCTTTTTAGTGGCTGAGTAATATTCCATTGTATGTATGTACCACAGCTTCTTTATCCATTCCTCTGTCAATGGACATTTAGGTGGCTTCTCCTCAAAAGTCTCTTAATTGTTCTTCTGCGTTCACCATTATTCCCTTAAGACTAACTATTCCTTGGGTAGTGATGGCTCTCTGGTAGGGAGAATAAGCCCTATCTTGTGCTTCTCCAGGTGAGTTGGAGATACAGACACAGAAAGTCCCAGCTGGGGCTTTCCAAGCTCAAGCAGTTCCTGCCTGGGCACCCTGCAGTGAGAGCAGTGATAGGAGCTCTGGACACATGGCAGTGGGCACTCAGTCAATCAGCATGTTCATCTGCCTGCTAATTTATGAGCTGATTTAGACTTTAGGGTTTCAAACAACCCAAGTTCTGATCCAGCCATATAAATCAAAGGTTTGCTAATTGCCTCGGTTCACCCAGGGTGATGTAAGAGAAAGAGAAAGCCCAAGTATAACCAGTCCCGGTCCACCATGGCTTTGGCTTCCTACCTTGAACCCATCTCTCCCCTTTCTCCCAAGAGTTTAGGGTCAGCTGTAGAGGGAGATTTTGAGCACCAATCCCTCCCTAACTCCTCTCAGCATCTCCAGGGTCAGATTCAGAAGTTGTAGGTTTCCTTGACCAGAAAATAAATTCTGAATAGCCCATAACAGAGATGTGTTTTTTCTTGCAAGATATTGTGCAGCTGTTTGTTGCCTGTAAATCAACTTAATTTATTTAGCCTTCCCATGGTCAGGCTGGTAGGAAAATACAAACTCTATCTCTCTTGATTTTCAAAAGGTGATCTATTCACAAGGTTTAGGAACAAAAAATATATCTAAAAAGTGATACTGTGAAAATCTTCCCATCCCCAAATACAACCACGGGTAATGGCTTGTCATCATTCCAGAGTTTCATTATACAAGCAAGAGTATATGCTGCTGCTGCTAAGTCACTTCAGTCGTGTCCGACTCTTCGCCACCCCATGGACTGTAGCCTACCAGGCTCCTCCGTCCATGGGGTTTTCCAGGCAAGAGTACTGGAGTGGGTTGCCATTGCCTTCTCCTCAAGAGTATATATATATATACACAAACAAGGGTAAGAATGTATTATACATATAAATACACAACACACAGTCTTAATACCTACTTTTTCTACAAAGGACAGCATACTCTACAATCTAACTAGCATTTCACCTATGTCATTTCACTTAACTATCTGGGAGATCTTTCTCTACAGAAAGGTCGAGCATCTTTTTTACAGCACTACAATCTCACACTGTGTGGAGAAGTGTGATTTATCTAAGCATTTCCCACCGATAGACATCGAGGTTGTTTACAGTCTCTGCCATTACAAACAATGCTGCATTGAATAATACAGGGCATTTAAATGAAGGTGGGAGGGAGGAAAAAAGCAGCCGAGGCATTTCATATTGTGAGTCTTTCCCAGTAATTTCTTTCTCCTGCTGCTGCTGCTTCCTGCTGCATTTTTATTTTCCTGGAAGCCACATGTGAATGCTTGATTGCAGCTTCTACATTGTACAGGGTCATTTTAGCGGTTGGAATTACACAATAAAATAGAAAAATGTACGTTTGTGAGTAGCAACAGCAGAAGCAAATCTTGCATTTGTCCAGTGCCTTCTGCAGCCACAAGTGCTGAGACAGCAAGCTGGTGGGGGCTTTGAAAGCTCAACACACAATGACAGTCAACTGAAGACCCCTCCTTTCTGCCACGGCAGCCTAAGATGCCCAGGGTCTGCTGGTCAGGCTGTTCTTCCAAGGGCTACAGAAACCAGAGAAGGCACACACGAATTTTATCCTTAATGTGCTCTAGCTTTCAAAAACCCACTGGCTGTCAATGTATGGCAAAAACTACTACAATATTGTAAAGTAATTAGCCCCCAACTAAAATAAATAAATTTATTTAAAAAAAGAAAAAAAAAAACACCCACTGGCATATATACATCAAAGAACTGAAAGCAAGGGCTCAAAGTGCTATTTGTTCACCTACAATCAAAGCAGAGCTATTCACAATAACCAAGGTGTGGGCCAACCCCAGTGTTTACTGACAGATGAATGGATAAACAAAATGTAGTATGTACATAATACACTGGGATGTTTTTCAGCTTTAAAAAGGTAGGATAGTCTGACAAATGCTACAATATGGATGAACCTTGAGGACGTTAAAGTGTTAGTTGTTCAGTGGTGTTCAATTCTTCGTGACCCTAGAGACTGCAGCCTTCCAGGCTCCTCCGTCCACGGAATTCTCCAGGCAAGAATACTGGAGTGGGTAGCCATTCCTTTCTCCAGGGGATCTTCCCCACCCAGGGATTGAAACTAGGTCTCCTGCACTGCAGGCAGATTCTTTACCATCTGAGCCACCAGGGAAGCCTGGACATTATGTTCAATGAAATAAAGGAAAGTGAAGTCGCTCAGTTGGGTCCGACTCTCTGCGACCCCATGGACTGGAGCCCACCAGGCTCCTCAGTCCATGGAATTTAAACAAGCCAGACACAAAAGGACAAATAATATATGTTTCCACTTACATGAGGTACCTAGAGCCATCAAATTCATAGACACAGAAGGCAGAACAGTGGCTGCCAGCGTTTGGAAGGGAGTGGCAAGTTACTGCTGATGGGCACGGAGTTTCAGTTTCCCACGATGAAAAGAGGTCTGGAGATGGATGAAACTGATGGTTGCACAGCAATGTGAAAATATTTCATGAGACAGTGCTACACTTAAAATGGTTAAGATGGTACATTTTATGTTAGGTGAACTTTGCCACAATTTTTTACACATGTAAAGAGTAAAAAAAAAAACCAAAAAACTGTTAGTAGCCTCTTGACTGATGTCGGTCTTTCTGTATCAGCAACTGTAAGTAGAGCCTTTTCTGATCAAATCATTTCTCCATGATCCTTTTTCCCACAATCAGTGAAGGCAGTCATGAAGAAAAAATCTTATCATGAAGACAGTGGAAGTAATACTGCAAGTTAACATTAATCAAGCCCCCACTGAGCTGGGCACTAAGCTCAGCTTCTTTATCTCATTTGATCCTTATTAAAGCTCTGCAACACTGTCTTCATTTTGCAGATGAGAAAACCAATGTTCAGTAAATAAGAAAGAAAAACAACTGAAAATTATTAGTACTCATAAGAGTGAAGAGTTAGGCAATTGACATGAGATTATGAATGATAATCAATACTTGCCTGTGTACTAACAATATCCAACTTGAAATTGTTTTTAAAAAAATCATCACATCCACAGCAACAAAAATTACAAAATACTGAGGAAACATTGCAAATAAATATAAATAAGAGAGGGACTAGGACAAGGGGATAGAGTGAAAAATTCACTTTTTACCTGGTTCAACAGACTGAACATGTATGTTCTCCCCAAGTCCATATGTTGAAATCATAACCTCCAACTTTGCCAACAAAGGTCCGTCTAGTCAAGGCTATGATTTTTTCAGTAGTCAAGTATGGATGTGAGAGTTGGACTATAAAGAAAGCTGAACGCTGAAGAATTGATGCTTTTGAACTGTGGTGTTGGAGAAGACTCTTGAGAGTCCCTTGGACTTCAAGGAGATCCAACCAATCCATCCTAAAGGAGATCAGTCCTGGGTGTTTGTTGGAAGGACTGATGTTGAAGCTGAAACTCCAATACTTTGGCCACCTCATGTGAAGAGCTGACTCATTGGAAAAGACCCTGATGCTGGGAAAGATTGGGGGCAGGAGGAGAAGGGGACAACAGAGGATGAGATGGTTGGATGGCATCACCGACTCAATGGACATGAGTTTGGGTGGACTCTGGGAGTTGGTGATGGACAGGGAGGCCTGGCGTGCTGCAGTCCATGGGGTCGCAAAGAGTTGGACACAACTGAGTGACTGAACTGAACTGAATGTGATGATATTAGGAGGTGGAGCCTTTAGAAGGTAATTAGGTCACGAGGGTGGAGGCCTCATAAAAGGGATTAGTACCCTTATGTAAAAGACCCCAGGAAGCTCCTTCACCCCTTCTGACATGTGAGGACACAGTGAGAAGACAGCTATCTACAAATCAGGAAGTGGGCTCTCACAACACTGAATCTACTGACACCTTCATCTTGGACTTCTCAGCTTCTAAAACTGTGAGAAATAAATTTCTGCTGTTTATAATACACCCAGTCTGTGGTAGTTTGCATAGCAGTCCAACAGCCTAAGATATCTCATATTACTTCTGTATCGTTTTATATTCATGGGGACTTCCTTGGTGGTCCAGTGGTGAGGACTGGAAGTGCTTCCTCTGTACCGTGCTTTTGTCTGTGGACAAAAGGACCGTGCTTCCTCTGTAGGAATATGGGTTCAATTCCTGGTTGGTCAACTAAGATCCCACAGAGCATGATCTTTTGCAGTGAAGCCAAAAATAATAGTAATTTTATATTTGTATTAAAATGAAATTTCTGCCTAGTGAAAAAAATAAATGATGCCCTGGGCCTAAAGTAAAGACCTCTCCAGGTTGCTGTGAAGACCAAATAAGATCCAGCACAGTGACAGCTTCTCCTAGTGCCTGACACAGTCAGCACTCTGTGGATGGAGATTTCTCTTAATTCTGTGAGTGGAGAGGCAAATATCAGACAAGTTGATGCTAATAGTGGTTAGAAATACTCTTTGAGTGAGATTTACTTTAATTTCCAATTTTATGCCACAATTGTTTTTGTATAACTATGTATTTACCTAAAGAAAAGGAACACAATGAGAATAAAATATTTTGCAGTATAAAGACCCTGATGCTGGGAAGGATTGGGGGCAGGAAGAGAAGGGGACGACAGAGGATGAGATGGTTGGATGGCATCACCGACTCCATGGACACGGGTTTGGGTAGACTCCAGGAGTTGGTGATGGACAGGGAGGCCTGGTGTGCTGCGATTCATGGGGTCGCAAGGAGTTGGACATGACTGAGCGACTGAACTGAACTGAATTACAGAAAATGTGTATGAATTCATATGCATATATTAAAATACATCAGTCAAGGAGTTAACAGCAGTCAGAAGGCAGCTGAATCAGGAATACAGGATCCAAATTAATGGAATTGCTATTAAAGAATTTTATGATAGAGAAAATGGTATATTTTATGCATCGATTTTTTTTTAAGGCAGAAACAGGAACCAAATCTAAATTGGGTCAGGGTAGTAAGAGTGGCAATGTTTAACAGTCTAGGTGGTTTATTTGATCTTATCAGGATCTGATTTCTCTGGTTCTTCAGAAACTTTTCTAACTTCAGTGTTCACTTCTTTTGAAAGATGAAGTTCACCAACTCTTGCACATACTTAAGGAGATTAATTTTTAAACTCTCCTCTGATCTAAAATGTATACCACCTCCTCTCCTTGCATGTTACTTCCCATTGGGATGAGCCAGACACAAAAATCTGAAGAAGTCTTAGCTATTATTAAGGAAGGAATATGTGGCTGCCAGTCAGACGGAAGACATGAGGCCAGGAGATTTAAAAATAAACTCATTCACTAATTCCATTAATTACTGTATGTCAAAAACTTTACATCCACGAACTCATTTAATTCTCGTAACACCCCTAAAAAAGAGTAAATAACCATCATAATTTTTATTGTACATTTTAGGACTGAAAAGCTTCAAGAAGTGAGATTACATTCTGAGTAAGTGGGGGAACAAAGAGAGGAAACCTGGGGATTCCCTGGCGGTCCAGTGGTTAGGACTCCACGCTTTCACTGCTGACCAGTTTCAATCCCTGGTCGGGGAACTAAGATCCCACAAGCTGAGTGGCACAGCCAAAAAATAAAAAATAAAAAAAATAGGCACTCTGTTTCCAGCCCCTCAGTGGGAGACCAGCCAGGGCACACTAGGCACCGAGCATTTCTCCCCGGGATCACAGACAAAAGTGCAGCGAGAGGAGAACTCCACCTCTGGGTACACAGAGATCTTACCAAGGTCAAAAGCTGGTCCTTAGAAATTGTACCCCTAAAGAGAGATGTGTCTGGTAAGAATTTAAAGGCAAAGCTCTGGAAGCAGTTGTGGAAATTCATAGCCACGGTGCTGCCCACTGAGGTGAAGACATTCTTACCAAACAGTGGCTGAAGTAGTGATTTTAAGCCACCTAGCATTTTACCACGATGTGCCTTAGTGTGTGGTTTTCTTTGTGTCCAGACAAGGGTTTACAGTGTTTCTTGAAACCATTCACCAGTTTTGGAAAATCCTCATTGTCTCTTCAAATAATGCTCTCTGTCCTCCTTGCTTTGTGGACCCCAATTACACATATTTGGGTTTTCCGTCATGTTCCATATATCTCTTCTTACACTCTTTCCTGTGTTTTCTATCCTTTTCTCCTGCGAGTTTCAGTCTATTTCTTTCTGACCTTCTTACCAATCCATTATTCGTCTCTTCGGTTATGTCCTACCTGGTATGAAATTCACTACTGAATTCTTATCTTCCATTACTATAGTGCTCAGTTCTAGAATTTCCATTCAGTTATATATATGTGTGTGTGTATGTAAATATATGTGTGTATATATATATATATATATTTAGTTAGAACTATATAGTTTATATATATATATATTTAGAACTATAGGTATATAGTTCTCTAAAATTGTTAGTCACTCAGTCATGTCCAACTCTTTGCGACCCCATGGACTCTAGCCCACCAGGCTCCTCTGTCCATGGAATTTTCCAGGCAAGAATACCGAAGTGGGTAGCCATTTCCTTCTTCAGGGAATCTTCCCAACCCTGGGATTGAACCTGGATCCCAGATTCTTTACCGTCTGAGCCACCAGGGAAGCCCAGTTCTCTGAAAGAAGTCTCCAAATTGTCATCCTATTTTTTGACAATATTAATCACTGTTATTTTAAATCTGTGTCTAAAAACCTCCAATGTATGGATGTACTATAGGTCTTTTTTTTTTTTTTTTTTGGTTTTTAGTCATATAGATTAGTTATCATGTATAAAAAACTATACAGAAAATTTGAAGCTCTAGATGATGTTATCTTCCTTCCCCCAAAAATGTGTTTTGCCTCTTGCAGGCAGCTTGGAGCGGGGTAGATCCCTTTACAATGAAGGATTAGGCCAGTGTAAATCTGGGCCATAGTCCTTGTGAGGGTTGCTCTACTTTTATTTTATCCCCATCTGAAGGAATAAAGATTGTCAGAAGTCCCAGTTGAAATGTTGGGGGTATTTTTCAGAATCCCTTGAACACCTTAAGCTATAAATGTTGTCTCTTCAGTCATAAGAATGCCAGAGTGCTCACCTTCATAGCATCTTAATTGGCACTTTCTGCTGTGGCAGTTACCTCAAGGGAAGAAGTGGCACCAAATGTCAGCCTTCCCTTCTCTCTGGGATCTTGGTTCCTCAATTCCTTGCTTCTTTGGTAGGTCTCTGCTACCTTCAAACACTTTTTCCATATATTTTCTAGTTGTTTTTAGTGGGAGGGTTGGTGTACAATAAGCTAGTCTACCATCACTGAAAGTGGAAGTCTCCCTCATGGCATCACAACTGAAAAACATGATGAGTTGGATGATAAAAATTGGGTGGGGATAAAAGCTAAAAAGGAACAAGAATATTCTGGAAGATACTATTGCTTTGTGAGAGACAACATTAGGTGGGTTACTCTGCTCCCCTTCTTCCCTTCTCATATACATAATTTGGATTTAAGGCTTTTAGAACGTAAAAAGAGAGTCTGAACAGATTTGTGAGGAAACAATACGTTAAAGCCAATAACTACATGTTCTGAAATTAAAGTTTTATGTTCAAAGGCGAATTTAATTTTTTTAACTTTTTATTTTATATTAGAGTATAGTTGGTGCTTCCCTGGTAGCTCAGCTGGTAAAGAAGCCGCCTGCAATGCAGGAGACCCTGGTTCGATTCCTGGGTCAGGAAGATCCCCTGGAGAAGGGATGGGCTACCCACTGCAGTATTCTTGGGCTTCCCCGGTGGCTCAGATGGTAAAGAATTCACCTGCAACTTGAGAGACCTGGGTTCAGTCCCTGCGTTAGGAGGAGGGCATGGCAACCCACTCCAGTGTTCTTATCTGGAGAATCCCATGGACTGAGAAGCCTGGCAGGCTACAGTCTGTGGGGTCGCAAAGAGTTAGGCTAGACTGAATGACTCAGCACAGCACATAGTTGATAACCATGTTGTGACAGTTTCAGGTGTACACCAAAGTGATTCAGTTATCCATGTACATTTACCTATTTTTCAAACTCAACAAATTTCATTTTTAAATGAGTAAATAAGTGAAATGAACAAATACTACACAAGAAATTTTAAAAATGGCTAACATTAGCTACATATGTCAGATCAAGTTCTAAAGTAAGATGTATGTCCCAAATGAAAACAAATGAATGCAATACAAATCATATACACAGCATAAACAAGACAACTCAAAACTTCCTGAACTAGGAAGCCTTTCCAGAAGATTCTGAAGGGTCAGAACCTGGATCATTAGGCTTACATGATCATATATGCAAGCCATAACTTAAATGGGACCCATTGGTGAAACCAGTTTGTGGTTTAGAAACAATTTACTCCCTTTTAGTTAAAGAAAAAAAGGTCAATGTGTTCTAACAGAGGAATGCCTTCTAGAATTCACATTTCCCATTACTGTCTCATTTTTTTTTAATTTAGTTTTTTTAGCAGAATTAATTTTGGCCTGAAAAAAAATAGAACCACCACTTTACTAGTTAGCTAAGTGACTGAGTTAAATCTACTTGAAACATACAGGTTGGGAGATACCAAAACTACCATTCAGGAAACAGAATCTTGAAGGTGACTTTAAGGTTGAAAAGAGGTTGTACAAAGACTTAAATAAAATCAAGTGAACAAAGTCTTATTTCCTTAGCAACTTCCTATATCATTTGACCTCTGAGAAATCTTAGACCTGTTCAGTGACTGAATTTAAAATCTAATTCACATGTTCACGAAGCTTTCTCTGAAAGTAGGTTCATTAAAAGGTTCATCACCAGGGGCTTTCCTGGTGGCTCAGTGCTAAAAGAATCTGCCTGCCATTGCAGGAGACACAGGTTCGATCCCTGATCCAGAAAGATCCCACATGCCTCGGGGCAACTAAGCCAGTGTGCCACAACTACTAAGTCTGAGCTCTAGAGCTGGGAGCCACAGCTACTGAAGCCCACGATCCCTAGAGCCTGTGCCCTGCAACGAGAAGCCATGGCAATAGGAAGCTCGAGCACCACAGCTAGAGAAAAGCCCTGGCAGTAACAAAGACCCAGCATAGCCAAAAATGAATAATTCATTTTTTAAAAAACAGTAAAAAAAAAAAAAAAAAAGGTTGACCTATCTGATCGACCTCTATGATGTGCGTATGGTGTATCTATCTGTATACACACACACATATACATATGTATACAGAAAACTGAAAACAACAAACAATAGGTGAAAGTAAAAACTGATTTGTCTTTATAAAAGATTGTTTCCATAACAGAAAAGAATTCAAGAAACAGTAAATGAAAAAAGGAAGTTCCAAATATTATAATGTGATCCCATTTACTAAGGAAAAATGCAAAATGGTGAGAGTAGAATATGTGTGATTGTTATTTTCTCATTTATGCTTCTCTGCATTTTCCAAATTTTCAGTCCAACACAATGCCAAGAGCTATTTCATGTTTATAAATTTTAAGGTCTGTGAGAATTGCCTGTACTGATAAATAACATATTTCCACACAGAAACAAAATGATGCCACAGACAGAGGAATGGACTTTGAGAGAGAAGACTTGAGTTCAAGTCCCAGCTTCAGCGCTCACTCTTCTGAGTCACTTCAGACAAGTCACAGCACCTCTGGGAATCTCGGTTCTCTCATCTAATTAAAGATGGAGATGCTCATCCCCAGATTGTCTTCCTCCCTTAATTAGTGCAAATATCAAATGCAAAAAGTTCACAAAACTCTTCTGCCAAGAGGAAAGTAAGGTTCAGCAAAAGGAGTAACTAACTATTAAGGCTGCTTTTAAAGTTCTTTATGGATCTGATTCAAGTTTATGAAGTTTTAAGACTGTATTTTGCATTGGAAAAAAAAATATCCATCATCACCACCACACCTGTTCCCTCAGGTGGGACAAATGCAGGATCCTGACAAAGCACCAAAGCAGGAGTGTTGGACAGGTAGGTAGTATCCGCCCATAGAGAGAAAAAACAAAATGTTTTCACAAGTCACTAGAGTGAAGAAACAGCTGTCCCAGGTCCCCAGTGGTACCTTATCAACAGTTACATGAGGCAGAAAAAGACAAGGGAAGGATACTGTGGGAAACACAGCCACATGTGAAGAATAGGAGGATTTTTTTTTAGATACTAACACACTCTTCTCTCTTCCAAATCCACTAAAGAAAGAATATTGGTCGGCAACCTCCAAGACTTTGTCCAAACATTGGAGGAAAACTAAAAGCTTGAATTTTCATCTCATTTTTTAAAAAATTTTCTTTACTCTGACCACAATGCCACCAGTTACTTAAAATGTGATCTTGGATAGGTCACTCCATGATGCTGAAATCAGCATCAGCCGATACCATCATCAGCCGAGTGGCATCAGCCAATGCCATTCTGATGTCACAAATGCCAGAGTTACATATAAAGAAGCTATTCTCCTTGGGATTCAAAATGGACACAAATGAACTTGGGCTCAGGAGATAGCAACGCTGGTCTTGTCACTATTTGCGATCCTGACCAGGCCCCCTCCCCTTTCTGATCCTCAGATTGCCGAGGACTTGTTAGGAGGATTCCTGTGCCCCCAGCTCCAGCCACAGTTCAAGCTATGCATGTCCACTGATCTCCCAGACTGGGCTATTTGTAGCTAGTGGCATCTGTGCTAGGATAGCGACCCTGTCTGACAAGCTGACCTTGTACAGGTAGTGCTGCCAGCCTGCCTGGCAGTGATACAACTGGGCTGTTCTTATAGTTACAGAAATACAGACTTATGTCAAACTGTCCATGGGCTTTTATTGTCCAATAAGACTCTTCGTGGCCAAAACTAGAAATTTGTGAATTTCCAAGTCTTCTTCCCACTTCTCCTCCAACTTTTTCCCAAACTGACCATGTAATTTTGTTTAAACTACCCTGAACATTTGTATCCACACTTTCACTCTGTAACTCTCCCAGGATGAACAATCCAGGATATATAAATCTTTGTCCATTTTTTTAAAGACTCTGTTTCTCAGAGTGAAATTACTGGGTTAAAAGGTACAGACCATTTTAAAGCTCTTGATACATCTTACACCAAATTGTCTTCTGGAAAAGAAGCATCAGTTGATATTTCTGCCAGCAATGGATGAGCTTTCATGCCAATCTTTTTTTTAAACTTGGCATTATGAGCAGTTAAAAAACAAGTCCCTCTTTTACATTTTAATTTGTTTTTTTAAGGTAAGTAATGAGGATGAACATTTTATTTCAAGTGTATAAGTCTGTTTTAGTGACTTATCTGTTCATGACCTTTTCAGATATTTTAACTTGCTAAAAATTCATCAAAGAAAAATCGGTGGAGTAATTTCTTTCACAGCTAAAAAGGATGGGACAGTTAATTCCAGGCAAAAATTAAAACTGTGAAATTGATTAATGTGAAATGGACATTTTAGCCAAATACTGTTAACACACACATTGTTTATAGAAATTAAAGCATATATACTCCTATTTTTGTGAAATGTTTTCTTGCCTTAAAGCAGTTTTAAGAAAAATTGATCTTGTTCTCTATTTCACCATACTAAATATGTCTTTATGAAAAAGTGTCTTTTCTTTAGATGTGACACTCTTAAAATGAAATAAAATTCAAAAACAAAAAAATAAAACTGAACACTTTAAAGTTGGTTGGGATCTGCATTTTGCAAAGCTAAACAACAGCTATAAAATAAAAACTTCTTTAAATATTCATTTCCCTTTGGGGCCTGGCAAATGGGAATTTAGTTCCAGCTAACTGCACACATTCACTCTTGCAATTCAAGAAAGTTCTTTCCAAAACTTTAAGATATGCCAAGAGGAGACTTCATGCTCTTCTTTTAGCTCCAAAGAAAGTGATGACAGATGTGACTCTACAATCCAGCCAGAAGACTGGATTTAATTCTCTGCAGATAAGCAGCACATGTTCAACTATTGATGCCCAAGGATTCAGAAACCTTCATCTTGACAGATTTCATCTGGAGGGGACTGAGACTCAAATTCACCCATTCAAAACTCATCGTGTACAGTCGAGGTAAACTCTAATTTTCAGTTGGCAAAATACTGTCATTTTCAAGAGAATAAAATTCCACAGGCCCCAGGCAATAAGTAAGGATAGAGGGAGATAATCACACACTGTCATCCAAAGACCACAGCCTGAGTAGACTCAGGTGTTGACAAAACTGACTGGGAAAAGAGGGAAAAAAGTGGAGGCATTGAGGGCTTGATTCTGAAATTTGTTGAAAAATGAAAACTGGCATCAGAAAATGAATTTTAATGCAAGTTCAGTGAAAGGTACTTGAGCTAAAAGAAATGAGGCACAGCCTCAAACAATAAACAACTTTCTATTACAAGTGTATGTTTTGAATTATAAGACTGAGAGTTGGCCTACCGAATGCTGAATAAAATCAACTCCCTCCCTCTCATACCCATGACCTACCTAAAGAATTTCTAATGAAAATGACAGAAACCTTCAAAACAGACAAGTTAAGAATTTCTGGATGGTATCCAGAAAAGTCTATCTAATAAAAGGTATCACAGATATTTAAAGAAATTAAGTATTTTGACCTGAGGTGATATTTTGGGGAATGATACTTTGGGAAAATTACAGTTTAAAGAGATGGGAATACCAGACCACCTGACCCGCCTCTTGAGAAATCTGTATGCAGGTCAAGAAGCAACAGTTAGAACTGGACATGGAACAACAGACTGGTTCCAAATCGGGAAAGGAGTACGTCAAGGCTGTATATTTTCACCCAGCTTATTTAACTTATATGCAAGTACAGCATGTGAAATGCCAGGCTGGATGAAGTACAAGCTGGAATCAAGATTGCTGGGAGAAATATCAATAACCTCAGATATGCAGATGACACCACCCTTATGGCAGAAAGTGAAGAAGAACTAAAGAGCCTCTTGATGACCGTGAAAGAGAGTGAAAAAGTTGGCTTAAAACTCAACATTCAAAAAACTAAGATCATGGCATCCGGTCTCATCACGTCATGGCAGATAGATGAGGAAACAATGGAAACAGTGACAGACTTTATTTTGGGGGAGCTCCAAAATCACTGCAGATGGTGACTGCAGCCATGAAATTAAAAGACGCTTGCTCCTTGGAAGAAAAGCTATGACCAACTGAGACAGCATGCTAAAAAGCAGAGACATTACTTTGCCAACAAAGGTCCATCTAGTCAAAGCTATGGTTTTTCCATTAGTCATGTATGGATGTGAGAGTTGGACCATAAAGAAAGCTGAGCACTGAAGAATTGATGCTTTTGAACAGTGGTGTTGGAGAAGACTCTTGAGAGTCCCTTGGACTGCAAGGAGATCCAACCAGTCCATCCAAAAGGAAATCAGTCCTGAATATTCATTGGAAGAACTTATGCTGAAGCTGAAACTCCAATACTTTCGGCCACATGATGCGAAGAGCTGACTCATTTGAAAAGACCCTGATGCTGGGAAAGATTGAAGGCGAGAGAAGAAGGGGACGACAGAGGATGAGATGGTTGGATGGCATCACAGACTCAATGGACATGAGTTTGAGTAACTCCGGGAGTTGGTGATGGACAGGGAGGCCTGGCGTGCTGCAGTCCATGGCACAACTCGCAAAGAGTCGGACACAACTGTGCGACTGGACTGAACTGATACTTTGAGCGGGGAGGGGATTTTATTATGTACCTTTTCACAGGAAGTTTTGTGATAAGATGTTTTTATTAAATAGGAGGAATAGAAAGCATTAAATCCAGATCCTTAATATGAACACGAACTTCCAGCCTATAAAGGACACCTCACCAGGTAACTGCATGTGTAGAACCATGTACCTCCTTCCCTCGCCAGCCACTTGCTGAAATCAACACATGAAACCTTCCTCTTACCTGATGGATGCCCACGAGGGTCAAGATGTAGCTGTGAGATGAGAAACTCACGTTCCCGCTGTGTTTGGGGAGGGGTGCAGGTGGAGGACAGCGAGGCAGAGGCCGCTGGCCTCGGGGAAAAGGAGAGGAAAGGGGTTCTTATCGGCCTTTCTGTGCCCTGGGGCTTTGCCTCCCTCTGATGAGGAGGCTGGAACCCCGTGCTAGTCATTCTCCCGTTGAACGGTGCTCTTTGAGTTAAGACACCTGCAACCAAACCAGGGTAAAATGTCGATTCAACATCACTGAGCAGCACTGGAGAAGCAGCCCCACTTAGACTTTCTGGAGGCAGAGGCTTTGCGGAGAAGGTGGGAGCCCAAGGCTCTGGTCTCCTGCAGAGGTTGGGAAAGGGTAATAAAGGAACAGCAAACTGGGAGAATGAATAGCCAGCTTTGTTCATACGGAGGGAGCAGCAGGAAAGGCGGCAGAGATGCTGGGGCAGCAGAGAGAGGAGGACAGGAAATTCTGAACCAGAGAAAGCCCCCTACAGGGAGAGGGGAGGCAGGGGCGGCCTCCGGAGAGCTGGGAGGGCAGAGGATGCTGGAGGGTTGCAGAGTTGGCATGGTGTCTCCGGGGCCTGGGCTAAAGGAAAGCCAGGGTGATGGCAGTGAGAATGGAGAAACAACCCCAGGGAAACATAAAACCTGGGAGCAGTCACTGAGACATTCAGATGGGCACACAAGCTAGGACACCTCCACACTCTTTTTTTAAGGACAGAAGATCATCTTGCCGTTTATTTCTCTTTTCAGTTCAAAGGGTAGTTATGCAAACATTTAGGTCCTATTCAGAACAATATTTGGGAATCTCCACTAACAAGAGGCTTTCACCCTCTGCGTTAAAAAGAAGCAGCACTCCAGGTGCAAACAACAAAGCAAATTATAATCCACACCTTCTAAAACTTACCCTTTTCTTTCAAAGGCTCCTTTGAAAATGCTTTTGCTCGTGGGAGGGGGAAAAAAAAGCAGGGGGAGGTAGTGTTGTGACTGCCTAGGTGTTTCAAAAAGAGGCAATTTGCAAATATCTTTCTACAGTAGATATTTCTTATTTTTGAGTCTTAAGTACACTTTAGTCTTCTCTGCCATTAACTGTGTGGCCCTGGCAAGATGGCTAGCTTCTGTGAGCTTTGGTTCTCTCATCTGTAAAATGGAATAAACCGACTCCCATGGGGTTTCTGTTAAGACATGATAGTTTGCACAGCACCTGAAACACAGTCCACACCCCAAAAAAACACAAATTCCTCTCCCGTTATATTCTAAGGAGTAACATTCAGAACTATTATAGCCTCCTTGACGTGAAGCTTCTCCAAGAGAAGTGCTCTCCCAAACAGTTTTTCATCTCCTGACTAATAAACATTCCTTGGAAAGAGAAGCAGGCAGGTCTCAGAGATACAGCTGGGCACAGGCTCTGAGAAGCACAGGAAAACAGGATTTCCTCTTAGTTGGTAGTGAGCACTTTCCAATATTCCAAACCATGTTCCTTTCAGCAAGAGTGAATGCCAGCAAGTGGCTTATAAGAAGAAAAAGCACCACTAGAAATGCTGCCTTTAAAACAATTTTAATGAAAACCGTACTCAACACATTCAAACAGCTCTTATTGTGTTTCATGCACAACTTACTCTCTTCCAGTTGCCCCACTGTGTGATGCCGTTTCCCCGCTCAAGTCTTCCCACGGCATGAATGCACTTTCTCTCTCCGCTTGGCTCTGGCTACCACTGCTCACCTGTCTTTTAGGTTACAGAGAGGCGGACCCTGGCACCACCAGAGGCGAGGGCAGGGCTCCATCCATAGTAATTCATTACACCATTCTCCACACTTTGGAGTATATGAACATCTCTACGATAAAACTTTTCAAGTCGCTCTTTAACAGGATACGTGAAAGAAAAACACAGTGGGTCACCCCAGGTACACCGATTCCACCTGTGAACCTGAACTGCAGCTCAGCCCCTAGCAAATATGCAGCACTGGCTGCTGTCTCCAGGATGCGTCCTCACTCATCCTTGGTCTGTTCTACAGGTTTCTCTGAGGCTTCCTATATTAAACATATCCTGTGACCGCTTACTGTCATGAAGTGTGAATACTGTCCAAACGCGTTTCACTTGCTTTGAGACTTGCAGGAAGGAAGCATTCAACGAAGAGGATGCACTGTCTCACGAGCGCCCACTAGTGTTAACAACATGAAGTCATTCTCAGAGCTCTGGGGCCGATGCTGCATGCACGCCAAGTCACTTCAGTCGTGTCTGACTCTTTGCAACCCCATGGGATGGAGCCCGCCAGCCTCCTCTGTCCATGGGGCCAATAGGTTTGAGAAAATCTGCAGCAGAGTTGGTGTTTTAAAGCAGGAAAATAAAATATCAGGGAGAAAAAAGGGCAGAATTTGGGAAGGAAAACATGTTTTTTCAATCCTTATACCAAAAGGAGCTTAGAGAATCAGGGCACGTAGAAGTTATTTGAAGGTGCTTTCTAAGAGTCCCACTGACCTGCATGCAGATTCATGAACACTACCACCCCCCGCCCCTAGCCCCACCCCAACTGGCTCCACATTTCCTGTGTCCTGCCCAGTCACCTGCACCTCTAGGCCTCCACACCTACAGACACCTGGCGTCTGTGGAGGGTGCTCAGCCCTCCCGGCATCCCTCAGAGACAAGAAACCTGGCCGAGTACAGCCTAGGGAGGACTGCAAGTGGCACAAAGACGTGGGTCTTCCCTGAATCTGAGTGCTCATGATAAAAAGAGCAACAGTACTGATAATTAGCTAACGTTCTGAGTGCTTACTATAGCCCAGAACTCCTATATTCTCCTTACTCATATTTTCGTTTAAGCTTCATAACAACTGTGAGGTTGAGGAATTTCATGAAAGAGGAAACTGACCAGAAACACTCTGCCAAGAGCTTAGGAGAAATCGATCTTGCATGGGACCCACAGCTAAGGTAGAGAGCCTGGACACAAAGGCAGGTGGGCACCAGAGCTCTTTAACATACTGTCAAGATTTTGGTAAGCTCACTTTAGAGGTGAAATACCAGAGAAAGACCGATACCTGATGGAAGTCTTACAGAAATGGCAAGGAGACAAGTCAACTGACAGTCCATCCAGTGCTTGGCAGGGAGATGGACAAGAGCAGAGTCGCCACATCAGCACCTCAGCTCGTTGTTTTTCAGTTGCTCAGTCATGTCTGACTCTTTGTGACCCCAGGGACTGCAGCACACCAGGCTTCCCTGTCATTCACCATCTCCCAGAGCTTGCTCAAACTCATGTTCATGGAGTCAGTGATGCCATCCAACCTTCTCATCCTGTTGTCCCCTTCTCCTCCTGCCTTCAATCTTTCCCAGCACCAGGGTCTTTTCTAATGAGTCGGCTCTTCGCATCAGGTGGCCAAACTATTGGAGCCTCAGCTTCAGCATCAGTCCTTCCAGTGAATATTCAGGACTGATTTCCTTTAGGATTGACTGATCTCCTTGCAGTCCAAGGGACTCTCAAGAGTCTTCTCCAACACCACAGCTCAAATGCATCAATTCTTTGGCGGTCACCCTTCTTTGTGGTCTAACTCTCACATCCATACATGACTACTGGAAAAACCACAGCTTTGACTAGACAGACGCTTTGCCAGCAAAGTAATGTCTCTTATTTTTAATATGCTGTCTAGGTTTGTCATAACTCATAAAGGAACTAAATTCTATCAACTCGCCTTAGAGGACCCACCCTGGGGAACTATTAATAACTCATACTAACCAGTGCCAAATTATTGTCACAATGAGAACCATTAACTTGGAATAAAATCAGAGCATTCAGTGTCTGCAGCTCAAGGCACCCTCTTCCCAGACGGGAAGATCTACATGGGAAACAAGTCACCAAGAGAATGATGCTAAGTGAAATGATGAGGCTCAACACTAAGGTAGTTAGACACCTCAAGTCAAAAACCTGAAACAACAGTAAAATAAATACCAAGATCAACGACTCTGGAATTTCCAGGACAGTCCTCATCTCCAGCACTCTATTTACAGTGCTGTGAGTCACTATGTTGAATAGAGGATCATCCCTGCCAGGATAGTGCTGTCTACACTCTATGTCCTCATTTTCAAGGGTTTACGTAAAGCACACCTTTCCAATAACATATTCAATACTCACCTCAAAAATCAATATGATCTGTGTGAAGTTTCCTTGTATCAATACCACAGCCACACTCTGGTGTTGAGAAATATCCTTATCTGGTGAAATCACAAAACACACAAGCCCAACAGACTTGGAAGATAACTTTCCTTTCACTACGGCCACATTAACACACCAGACCTAGGTTGTCCTTATCAGTTTTACGACAACTCTTTGACCTTCAATTTCAGACACTGACGCTTTTTAACTTTAGTCCCAAACTCTGCATATGAAACAACTTCAGAATCACTAGAGACTTGACTTCCCTCATCGGAAGAAAATGAGAGCATCAATCCAGGTTAGGGCTGGGTAGGAGGGTCCTAAGAGAGGACGAGCTGTTGGGGAAGAGGAGGAGGTCAAGCTTTACTCAACAGCTATACTCTCATCTAAAATTTTAAAATGGGGAGCTTTCCTGGTGGTCCAGGGCTTAAGAATCCACCTTTGCAGTGGAGAGAACACAGGTTTGATCCCTGGTCTGGGAAGATTCCACATGCCTCAGGGCAACTAAGCCCGTGGGCCGCAACTACTGAAGCCTGAACACCTAGAGCTCATGCTCTGCAACAAGAGAAGTCACGACAATGAGAAGCCCTTGCACGACAACTAGAGAAAGCCCAGGAGCAGCAACAAACACCCGTGCAGACAAGAATAATAAATATATTAAAAAGAATGCAAAATTAAAGAAAATACGTAATTTGTAAATCTGAACAGATTCTAAGGTCTCTTATTTAATTCTACTTCTGATTTTTTAAATTGTTTTATTCACAAATATTTGCAAAGCGCCTTACTTTGTGACAAGACTGTGCAAGGCAGGGTGAACAATACGCTAATAAAGAGACTCTGCCTTCAGACCTACTTACCATTTTGACTTTAGGTTTTCTTTTCTTTAAGAAACTGAAGAGGGATATAAATACATGCCCCAAATTCTACTTTGTATCTTCTGAAGTCTTAAAATCACAAGATTCCTAAAACTGCGCTGGTGTATGTTTCTACTATGGACACTGGTTCAAGGGTTTCTTCTCCTCTGCTCAATGTTCAGAAGACATAGGTTGAATAATACAGACAAAACCAGTTGTATGTTGAAAAATCAAACTGGATTTTATTAAAATATACATAAATAACTCTTATTTTTCTTTATTTCATCAGTTGGGGGAGTTAGGAGGAAATTAAGTGAAAAGTAATAGCACTGGTGTCGAGAAATGAAGGCCAAAAGGGAGTGGGTGGAACCGTACTCCAGCCCAGATCTCCACCAGCAGCCTGAGAAAGGCATTTAGTGTCGTGTCCTTGGATGCAGAATAAGGTGGTTGGAACATATGCTGTTTGGGGCCAGCTGCAGTTCAAAAGCTCTACTGTCCTAATTCTATTATCAGGAGCAGATGCTATAGTTAGACATTAACTGTAGAGCAGGTGCTCACAATGAAAAGTAAATGAACACTGAACTCAAAAGAATACTTTTAAGGAAGACAAGAAAATTACAGAAGTTTTCTGCTTTAGAAAAATGTACTGATGTTACTATTTTATTCACACTAATATATATACACAAAAAATGTGTATCATATGTTGACTTTCAAAAAATTCTATGTTCCATGAGAACTATGTAAACAGTGTAAAATGTTCCTACTGCATAACAAAAGCAAATCAGCATTCCCATGTAGTATTAGGAAAATATTTAGATAATCTGAAGTTACAGTAAAACAAAGTAAAATATCACAGAACAGTCTTTTCATGAAGTAGAGCTACAGTCTAGAAGTTCATACAGTTCATACTTTCCAATACTTTGGTATAAGTGAAATTAATACAAGGCAAAAAAACCCAAAACCCAAAAAAATTCTACTGTGGTTCTCATATTAACTGCAACTTCAGCAATAAGGCGATCGCACAGCTACCATAGGTGACAAAATGGAGAAACTTCTTGTTTGCTCCCAGCTGCTAGCGGAAGTGACGTTGGGAGAGCATTCACAAAACTTCCATGAAGTGAGGAGCGTCTCACTTCCCCTCACCACTTTCCTCCCAGCGATAGCCTAGAAGGACCCACAAGACCACAGCAGACCTTGGAACGAAGTGATTTTGGTTACTTCCGCTTAACAAATACAAATAACCTTGCATTAAAGCAGCCCAAACTATAATTCACATTTAAAAAGTTGAACATAAATTTTTAAAAAACTGTATTATTATGGTTTCTTGAGAAGTCTGTAGAACATACTACATTAATTTTAAAATGCAAGTTTAACAGACCACTGACAATAGTTTTTTAGGAAAAAGAAACAACCGTTTGCATGCTACAAATATTTTTCATTGATATCACATATTACTTTGACAACTATACAATTAAACTGATCTGAGGAGTTTTAAACTGCATCATTTTAAACATCTCTTTTTCTCATCTACACAGTCCAAATGTGGTAGTGATTTTTTTCATTGTCTTTCTGTTCTGCATGTTTTCTTTAAAATGAACCCCTACATCTGAGAATGACAGCACAGGAACAACACTGAATCACTTTTCTGTCATCCATCCCAGGAGCGGACTGGGAATGTCCTCCAAGGATTTTCCCGGCACTGTAATTTAGACTGCAAGCTTCTGTAAAGACAAGAGAGTCTTGAAAAGAAAAAAAGAATCCTTGGTCAACTTTACAAACTTACAGACATAACACAAAAACTCACTGTCATTCCTTTCTGAAATAAAAGAACACACTGTCAAGCGACAAACAAACACTGCAAACTGCGTGGAAGAAAACGGCCCGTGAACAGAAGTCCTCAGGCCTTCTGCCTTCAGGGACAGAAGGGCATCAGGGAGCGTTCAGTGAGGTTAACGAGCTTACAAATCTTCACAACAAAATGAGGACAAAAAATAAAAGATAAAACATAAAGTGAATTGTCTGTCAGGTTAATCTGAGGCTTTTTAAAGAGAAATTCTAAAATTAAAGGACAAAAAAAATTCAGCAAAACTGTCGATGCTTGAATGAACCATGTATAGAAGGACTGTTAAGATTTTAAATTATTTTATAGTGTCAGTACACTGTTATGAACTATAAGCTCTTGCTCTTGCCTAAATTTTACAACCACGTATAAGAAGAAATCAAACAATTACAGTGAACAAATCATGTGTAAGATGAAAGGGTCTTAATTTTTCACAGCAGACGATGTCACAGTCCTAGAACTGCTATGGTTTGGATTTTGTTTGTTCTGCTTTGTTCTGTGCACAAAGAATGTCAGGGGAATTTAAATCATTTCAAAATTCATTTGGAATAATAGGCAAGACTATGGTATACTAAGAAATTGGACACCAGATATTAAAAACTTTCACTAAATCTAAGCGTCAATTGTAAGATGCAACACTGTTTTATGCATCATGCAAAGAAAAGATGCCTAGTGTAGGGAGTCTAAAAGGCGACAGAGACCCTCACAAAAAGCGGGGATATCAAATCCCAAACAGCCTCAATGAGGGTAAAAATATAATAATAAAAATAATAATGCTTCCTCCAGAAAAGAAAGCAAAGATGCTGCAGACCACTTCCCTGACAACAGGAAGGGGGAGAAATTCCCTGTTACTGACTTGGTGCCTCCAGCCCCACCAGCCTGCAGATTTTATGACCTGAGTGCACACTGATCAGCACAGGCCAAGAAAATCTCAAGAAGAGAAGTTAGTTTCAAAAGACTCAGACCAGCAGTGCCTCCCAGTGACTGGCAGAAGAAAACTCAAACCCTCTCAAGGAGAACTCAACTTTCATTAAGGCAACAGCTGCTTTTTAAGATGCATTCCAAATGTAAAGATGCTGAAGTGCAAAAAATATGTAGCTTGAAATCAGTAAAATATGGTAGACAGACAAATAAGTCAAAATAAGAAATGTCAGAAAACCTAGAAAACAAATATTGGGTGTACGAATAAAAAAAAAGTCAACAGCACATGATAAAAACATCAAACCAACAAAAAGGTACATTATTCAATACACGGCACAGGCAAAAAAGATTTAAATATTTAAGAAAAAAGTTCAATTCCTCTCTATACCATATCCTTCAAAACTATAAAGTCAGGTGAAAAAACAAAACCATATAAAAACTAAAAGAAAACAAATGTAATTATCTCAATAATATTAAAAGACTGGCCTGCACATTTTTAAAACATGCTCCCTGATCCTACCCCCCAAAAATAAAAGGGGATATTTATTTATTAGAAGGCAAATGCTAAACTCAAAAAAAACCTGTAATGACAAAATGTTAATTTCTTTAACTATCATAACTATAAATCAATAAGAAGCAAAAATATCATATCCCCCACCCCCAGAAAAAAGCATAAAGGTCAAAAACAGGCAATTGACAAAAGAAGAAATGGCCAGTTAAAAACACTAAACATGCTTAATTTCACTAGTACAAGAAATGCAAAATGAAACAATGATGTAACAACCTCTGGGCTTCCCAGGTGGCAGAACCTGCCTGCCAATGAAGGAGTAATAAGAGATGTGAGTTTGATCCATGGGTAGGGAAGATCTCCTTGAGGAAGGCATGGCACCCCACTCCAGTATTTTTGCCTGGAGAATACCATGAACAGAGGAGCCTGGAGGGCTACAGTCCATAGGATTGCAAAGAGTTGGACATGAATGAAGTGACTTAGCATGTACGCATAACAATTTCTAGCTATCAAATTAGCAAAACTTTAAAAAACAGTAATAACCAATATGGACAAGGGTAGAGAAAAACTAGCACTTATATTGACAGCAGCTATGAAACTTCTGCAAACCTTCTGAAATACAACTTCCCAATAAATACAGATGAAAAATCTTTTAAAAATGTTATTACTTTTAGATTTAACAATGCTACTTCTAGGAATTTAGGCCAAGCAAACAGTCAGAGATGCACAAAAAGTACGTACAATTACATGTTAAGAATTATTTATAATAGAGAAAAATTGGAAAATCACCTAAACATGCAACAATGGTAGCTACATTAAGGATTTTAATAAAAAGAACTATGAATGAAATACAACTATTAACTATAACGTTTCTCTGAAGCACTGTTCATACTAGTCAACCTATATGCCCAATGGTAAGGAATGGTTAAAACAAATTGTGGTGTAACAGTCAATGGAATAGACACCATCACTAAAAAGAATGAGGCAGCTCTTTGGTTCTGATATATATTCTGTCTGTCTGAGATAATCTTCTTCCCCCAGATATCCACCTGGCTCAGTTGCTCCAATGACATTCTATCATTTAAGGATGTCCCCTGCCATTTATATACAACAGCAACCTGTTCACTCTCCCCCTTATCCTGCTGCTCTATTTTTAACCATCTGACTCACTGCCACTGTTTATTTATTGTCTGTCCTCCCCCAGAGGAAAGAAGATCCCTGAGGGCAGAGACTGTGTGGTCCACTGCTGTGACGCTCAGGGCCTAGGCACTGAGCAGGTAAGTAAGGTGCTCAGCAAATGATGGAAAGATGCTGGGTGGGTGGAGGGACGGATGAATGGATGGGTGGGTGGATGCGGGGAAAATCACAAAGATACAAAGGTAAGCAGAGTGGGTCAAGTTGACGGTGGTTAGAGTGGGATTCTCTGGCTTCTCTCCTAAGTGTGTGAGAGTAGGGTCACGGTCAAGTGCTGTGGGAAACTTGAGGAGAGAGAGGAGCAAAATAACAGTCACCTCAGGGTGTGGAGAAGGGAATTTACCAGCAAAGTGTGGCAAACTATACTGCAGGCTTGACTGCCCATTGGATGCTTTGGTCATAGATTTGAAGCGAGTACGGTTAGCACAATTGCCTGACTTTTCTCTGGCAATGTGCTGCTACTTGGGTGAGGTTCAGAGTAAGAGACAACTGGGGTTTACTAGGATTAAGGTTTTTCCAGGTGAATAAGAGAGGAAGAGAAAGACATGGGACTCCCCTGGTGGTTCAGGAATTAAGACTCTGCTCCCAACAAAGGGGGCCCAGGTTTGATCCCTGGTCGAGGAACTAAGATCCTATGTGCTGCAGGGTGCAGCCAAAAAAAAAAAGCCTCAGAATGAAGCCTTCAGAATTTATACACACAATAAAGATAAACTCACACAGTGAAGCTGAAGTCCAGTCAATGCTGGGGCTGTTCTGGACTAATGTTCATTGTTCGATAAATTTCTTTAAGTAATAATAGAGCAGTATCTTCTGATTCCCTATTAAAAAGAAAAGCACATTTACTTAAGAGAGAATGAGAAATTAACCTCTATGCATAAAAGTGGAAAGGCAGCTTTGGTTCTATTCAACATTACCTAAGGAGGGCAAATGAAAACAAAGTCGTGTAATCTCAGAGCTGTCCTTAAAAAAGGGATCAAGACTGATCAGCAACCAAACAGCTGTGCTGCCGCCGTTCTCCTTGGTGACAGAGGACATATGAAAGCATGGCCTTCAAAGTCCCTACCATTCCCACTCTGAAAGGCATCCCAACAACGTGTACAAGTACCAAAGGCCTTTGGTCAAACGCAGGTGACACGCTGCCATCTTGTGGATAACTAAGCTAATGGAGGAAAATACTGATTTTGAATATATGGGCGTTCAAATTAATATTCCGTAACAAATGCTAACTCAGCAAGAATCTCACGGAACTGCAGTATGTGCTGGCACCTAAAGGCCACATGAACACTATCAAAGGTGAAAATACTTACCAATAGCATAAGTGACTCTGAAGAGCGAAAAGATATTCATTAAAACTCTCTATTGGCTTTTCCTGAAGAACGTAGTCAATTCGACGGCCTCCGTTCAACATTCCAACCTTTCCTAAGTAGTCCTCATCCTTGGAAAAATCTGGACTTTCAACAATCTTTTCTGCTAGAATTCAAACCATTTCAATATCAAAGTCAATCACTTAATCATTATCCTTTGACTTTAGCTGACTTTCTGGGCTCAAGAGAAAATTGCTTGACACACGCAGCAGCCCGGGGAGCTACAGGCTCACTTCCCATTCCTCCAAAGAGCCAGGGGGAAGAGGGGCTGGCTGCCCGGGAGAGAAGAGAGCGAGCCAACCAGCTGACAGGAGTTTTGAAGAAAAAGGGTGAGAGAGCATTGTAGAGAGAAAGGAAATAGAATTAGAACCTGAAAGAGTCCAAAACATCACGGCACAACGACCTGACATTGCACGTACAGTCTACAGTGACACAGTCAGACATAGAGCCAGGAGAGCTTCCCTCACAGGGGGTCATTCAGATGCCTGAATACCAACTTAGTTCTCAACTCCGACATTCCACTCTGGCCTTATGAATCTCAACAAAATTTAAAGCCTGTACAGTAAAACCTGGGCTTCCCAGGTGGCTCAGTGGTAAAAAATCTTCATGCCGGTGTAGGAGATGCAGGAGACGCAGGCTCAATCCCTGGGTCAGGAAGATCCCCAGGAGGAGGAAATGGCAACCCACCCCAGTATTCTTGCCTGGAGAATCCCATGGACAGGAGCCTGGTGAGCTACAGTCCATGGGGTTGCGAAGAGTTGGACATGACTTAGCAACTAAACAGCAGCAGAATAAAACCTGCAACTATCAGCCCAAAACCTAGTTTAAAAAGAAAGGATGACATGCATTTTGAAGTACAGTTTGTCCAAACAGATTTTCCTTTATAGGAAGAGCCTCTACATTTTAACAAAAAGGACTATAATGGAAAAGCATCATCAAATAATTTATGTGTGCTTTGTTCACAAATAATTTTTGCACTGGAAAATGCCTTAAATGTCAAATTTACCTTCAACTACTTGCTTTTCTTCTTCTTCTTTGATCTGATTGGCTACCTTCTCCAATTCTTCTTGCAACTGAGTTGAAGAGGTATGAGCGCGGGCAAACTCATTTAATGTCTGCCAAGCACTTTTCAGAGAGCTAATGAAACCCTGCTTCAAATCAGATCCCATACGAGAGAGACTTTCTTTCAACTCTAAAGAGATTAAGGCGACATAACAAGGTATTAGTTACTGGGTAAAATTCTGCACCACTAAAATTAAAACACAAGTTACACTATTCTCAGACTGGATAAGACCTCTTATTCTTCTCTTAAATGTCAGATACATGAGAGTTTCTCAGCCAAGAACTCTCAACATATTAAAATGTTCTGTGGAGTCTTATTCTATCATTTTTGTAATGACTAAACTTGATCCAGCCTAAACCTATACATTTCCTCTCTCCAAAAAAAAAGAGACAGAATTCAAATACCATAAAAATGTATAAGCACATTTATGGGCCTTTTTTTATGCGATAAGTCAAAATATGGGCCCACAAGACTAAAAAGATGACTGTTTTTCTAATATGTATTGGTGAATGGTTTTGAGAATTTGACATTCTGTTATAATCACAATTTAAACTGCTAATTTAAAAATGAAGAAACTACTGCCCCTTTACTTTTTCTGCTTTTGTCTAATAAATCATATTTTAATTCAAAATCTTAAGAATATCCAAGCATCAAATTTCTCATTTTAACTTCAAAAGTTAATTGTGTTTGAAAAGCATGATGCAAGTTCAAAGAAAAAAAAAAGAACAAAAATTTTAAATAAGAGGGCATGATCACTCTTCCTTCTTTTAAACCTATGAATAAGAAGTAATATACACCATTAATAGGCATACAAGAAACCTAAACCCTACTTGGAATTATTATCAATCCACTTTGTTCAATAAAACTTTTTTAAAAGAAAAAGTTTATTTATAGTTACCAAGGAAAAAATAGATCACTTGACTGAGCATCAAATTTATTTCTTGATGGTTTGGTCTTTAGTTCAAAAATTACTCTGCTTCCCAATTCCAAAAACTATTAGCAAATCTTATCAAAATGTATGCATCTCACTTTATCAGCAACTTCCCCCATTCCTCATTATATCAACATCTAGAATATTATCAAGAAATCATCAAGGAGAAGAAACTCTTTCATAACTTTATAGCTCCTCCAAATATTTAGTAAACAGGTTCTGAATATAGTAGGCACTTAAATAAGTAAGAGCTTAGTGTTAAAATGCTCATAACTTATTACAAATGGCGGGAAGAACACACATCATTAAATGACAGATCACAAAATGACAGGAAGGAAACGAGTTTTTGTTGCACTTGCTTTTTACCTAAATGGAGTCTTTTTCTGCCTTTGTGATGTGGAATGAGAACCGCCTTTAGGTCCAAATCTGGTACAATCATAGGTTCTAATCGATATGCCACTGGGTCCAGCTATAAACAGAAGAATTAGAAATTTATGAAAAGCTGTTTTGAGTTATGTATCTTAGTTAAGTGAGAAAACAGATAACTGGCAAACCAGAGATTTTTTTTTTCACACCTTATTCAAATACTGGTAATTATAAGAAGACTTTTCAGTTTGTGGAGAAAATTACTTTGCAAACAAAACAAAAGAATCATTTCCTTGAACAAAGGCTTTCTGGTAGAATAGTTTATTGCAAAGTATCAGACTGTATTTTTTAGGTCAGAGAGCTAAGTTCTACAAAATCAAAATCAGTATTAATTCCTAAGAAATAAGAATCTGAGAATCTATCAGGATAAAGAGGACTCGTGCTTTGTCTCCTTCAAAGCAGAAGTAAATGCAAGTCACTCACTGGGTGATAAATATTGAAGAATCCTTTGCAGGTGGGAAGCCTGTAGTTTTCATCTATCCTATCCACTCCTCGAATAGTGAGAAACATACCAATTGGAGATCCCAAGGCAAAGAAAATCTCTGGTTCAAAGTCTAAGGAGCTGTAAACAACAGAAACCTAGGAAGAATCAGAAAACAATGAAAGACAGTCATTTTAATGTCATGAAATACAAACATCAAAGGTTCAACTGAAACCGCACTTAATTAAAAGCACCCCAATACAGATGATGCTCTGTAACGTGCGGCTTACGATGCTACTCATCACTGTAATGGACAGCTGCTGCTAGCACAAAAGGACCAAAAAATTTCCCTCTGAAATCTTTATCCACTATTACATTCTCTAACTAGACTTTCACTTATTGCGTAAAGCATAAAATATATAGTGTATAGAAGCATCATCTCTATGTTAGTTATAAATGTGGTCAAAACTGCAGACTCTAGAATCAAAATGCCTGGGTTTGAGCCCTGACTCCACTCCTCACTGTGTGTCTTCAGGCAAGTTTCTCAACCTCTCTTGCCTCCACCGCAGTTTCCTCATCTATAAAATGGGAATCATAACAATGCCAAACTCATAATGTGGTTGAAAAGCCACACTTAATAACCAAATCCACATAAGGTGCTTGGCATATTTTAGGCATCCAATGACTGTGACTTCTACTATAACCACCATCCTTATCCATTAGGCATGTTTCTCTCCATTAGAAAGATGACTTATCCCCAAAGAGCTCCTGTGAGGGGGAAGCTCACATGTAGCCTTTCAGCTCACAGAGAACTGTTAGCCTAAGAGAAAGCACCCACATTCGGACAGCTCTCTCTAGTTTACAAAGGTCTTTTGTTTGCTGCTCAGTGACAGAATGTGTGTCTTCATCATTTCAGTATCCTGAGAATGAAGAACAATGAATGGCATAATCAAGGGCATGACAGAGGTACACTGAGAGCAGAGGGCATCATGGCAGGGACTCTCATGCCCGCTTATCAGACGAAGACAGTGAAGCCCAAGTAGGTGACGTCACTTACCCAGGACCACACGGTGAGTGGCAGAATGACATCTAACCCCAAATGCAAAGCTCTTTCTACTAACTAGGCTGCCCTTCTAACAAAGTCTAGACTTCACATCCCTTGGTTTGCCCCTACATTTGCAAATTCAATGGTTTCTGCACTGATGGGGACCACAAAGGAGGTGCTCTCAAGATTATGCATCTTCCTTCAGTTCCAGTAAAAAAAAAAAAAAATAAGGTTAAAAAAATTATCAACTGGAAAAAATATTTACATGAAGGGGCCAAAATCCCTAATATATAAAAAATTCTTCAGTACCAGTAAAGAGAAAAGCAACCCAACAGAAAAATAGGTACACTAGTACATCATTGGAAAAAAGCATAAAAAACAGATGACAAAATATCTAACTCTCTAGTGCTCAAAGAAATACAGTTTGATACAGTTAGCACAGATATAAATAAAATACTAAAAAAAAAAATTAAAAACTCCTATTTGCATGTGAAAAAATTATTTCTTTAGAAGAAGTTATAAAAGTAAGAATACGACATTTTTAAATAAGAATGATAGTACTAGCAAGGGAGAGGAGAGAGAGGCAGTCTTATAAGCTGCCAGTGGGAGTACAAACTTTCTAGGGGCAAGTAGCAGTAACTTTAACATTCTCGTGTTCACGGCCTTTGGCCCAGCTATAAATACTTTCAATTATATAACTGCAAGAAAGAATAAAAAATGTTCATAGAAAGTTGGTTTAAAACTATTTATCACTGGATTGCTTAATAGAGTGAAAAACTGCCTACAGGTCCAATATTATGGATTGAATGTGTTCCCCCAAAGAGAACTGCACCAGTACCTCAGACTTTCTTTGGAAACAGAATCATTACAGCATTAAGGTGGGCCCTAAATCCAGTGACTGGTGTCATTATAAAAAGGAGAAACCTCGACACAGAGACAGGGAAGTGATGTAAGACAAGGGGAGGCGGCCACATGAAAATGGAAGAATGGGGCGGCGGGGTGAAGCACACTTAAACCAAAGGAGGCTAACAACTGCTGGCAAACCACCAGAAGGGAAACAGGCAGGGAAGGGTGCCCCTACAGGGCTTCAGAGGGGAGCAAGGCCCTGCTGACACCTCAGCGTGGACTTCCAGCCTCCAGAACTGTGAGACAGTAAGTTTATGGTGATTAAGACCACCCAGCTTGTGACAGTTTGTTACGGCAGCCTATTTAAAAAATGGGCTTTGTGTTGGGTAATTCTGCCCAACTATAGGCTAATTTTAAGTGTTCTGAGCACATTTAATGCTTAATGTTCTGATGCTGGGCAGGTTAGGTATATTAAATGCACTTTTGACTTTGGGTATCTTCAGGTTATAATGGGTTAATCAGGACGTAACTCCATCATAAGTCAAGGGAGACCTATATAATGTTCTAGTATTTTCCATTTTTATTAAAATAGATATGTAAATATATGCTCAAGAGCCCAGAAGGCCTTGTTCGAACTGCTTATGGTAGTTAGTCATGGTTAAGGAGATCATGAGATTTTTTTTCCCCCCTCATCTTTTCCTTAATCAGTATTTCCTGGCTTTCTGGCATGAATGATGCACACTGTGGATTACCACAACAACCCTGTGGGTTACAAAGGAGATGGCATGTGACCTGGACTGGGTCAATCAAACCATGCCCCACTCCCCAGGCAGAAAAAATTGGTCCGGGATGGACTTGAGACTCAAGTCAGGTCAAATAAAATCCTTCCTCAAAAGTTTCTTAACCTGACCTATTAGGTAGATTCCTCTACCTCTATGGTGATGAAGCTATGAGGAGGGAACTCCAGAACCACCAACACCCACAATTCCACGTTCACAGAGGCCAACACTTCCAAGGAGAAGCAGGCAGTGAGAGTGTCCTGATGATGGGGAGGCCCTGTTTCCACAAACCTTCTACACTCCAGCGTTCACATGCAGCTGAGAAAGTATCTGTCCTTTCTTTATTTGCTAGAGTCTGTTCAAGTTTGCTCATATTTTAAGAAGACATTTTTGGGGACTTTCCTGGTGGCTCAGATGGTAAAGAATCCGCCTGCAATGCGGGAGACCTGGGTTGGAAAGATCCCGTGCAGAAGGGAACAGCTACCCACTCCAGGACTCTGGCCTGAAGAATTCCATAGACAGAAGAGCCTGGCAGGCAACAGTCCATGGGGCCACAAGAAGTCAGACACGACTGAGAGACTTTCACTTCATTGATGGTACAGTGGTTAAGGATCCACCTTGCAAGCCTTGCAATGTGGGGAATGCAGGTTTGATCCCTGGTTGGGGAACTAAGATCCCACACGCCATGGGGCAACTGAGCCTGCCAGTCGTAACTACTGAGCTCATTCACTCTGGAGTAGGCAAGCCAAATAAGTAAGTTAAAGAAAGAAAGAAAAATCCTTTCAAATGCAAGTTTTATGTATGAATTAGGCTTAAAAGCTTGAATAGGCTATATCAAACATCCAGCAATATTTTCTGCCTTCTTTAAATCAGTCATGAGCTCACTTAAGAGATTAGAACCATACAACTATAAATATATTGAAAGTAACCTTCTCTAAAAAGATTTTCATACTTTTAAGCCACTGTGAAACAAGTTTATCATTAAATGCAGCATTATCAACTACTTGGTAGGTTTTTACAGAAACTGTTTCCCTCAAGGAAGAACTGTGAGTAATAAAAAAGTTTAAGCATACTCTGAACATAATTAATTTTCTATCACCACTTCTCTTTCTAGTGGCTGGGACACTTAACGCTATAAAACTGAGGGGTGAAAAGATTTAAATAGAGACAATTTCAAAGGCGAGGTGATATGTTCAGTACACATTCAATCCCTTATTTTTAACATTATGAAAGCATACTGTTTTTATTAAGAGAAAATCAGTTTTCTCCACCCTCCCCCCAAAAAATTGTTGAATAAATATTTAAAGAATTTAAAGTCGCTCAAATAACCCAGTAAGTGATTCCAACATAAACCACACTGCCTGAGTCAGTGTGTTGACTTGCCTGTCCGGTGCCAACTTCAAAGGCCTCATAATCAACACGCACAGAAGAGACAGATGCTCCAAGCGGGAGTCTCCTCTTGGACTCATTCGAGTTTGAGGGAGGAGAAGCCACGTCTTTAGCTTTCTGAGCACTTTCCTCCTGTCCTTTTGTCGAAGAGGTCACCACTGCCTTCTTTTCTGATGCTGCTTTTTTCTCTTCCTGTGAAATACCAAAATTTCATAATATAACTAAGGGAAAAAAGTTATCAGCTATCACTGTGAAATATCCATACCAATATTAAGGAATGATTAGTAATTTCTTAGGCATAAGAATGAAGGCGTTGTGGTTAATTAGAGAAATGTTCTTTTAGAGAAACACACTAAATATTCAAGGAAAAAAATGCCATGATGTCTATAAGCTACTTTAAAATTCTTAAGAAAAAGAAAATTAAGAACAAAGAAAAATGTGGCAAAACAGCTACAATTAAATCTTAACATTAGCTATTATTATACTCTGTGCCCTACACTTTTTATGTAATTTAAAACTTTAATAGAAGTTTTTTTTAAAAAATACCAACTTCTTCCTTTATGATCTCAACTTTAGGCAGATAATTTTAGAAGTACTTATGTAACTGTAAAATATATACTTTCTACAAAGAGGTGTAAACTTAAAAAATTTATATTCTTACATCTATATGAAGCCATTGACAAGTTTTCCTCAAAAGCATTCTGTAAAGAACACACTGTGGTACATTCATACAGTGGGATAACTACTCAGAAATAAAAAGAAGTAAACTGCAAATAAAACTACAACTGCATGGATCTTAAAAACAGTATTTTGAGTAAAAGAAGAAAGATACAAAAGAATTTTCAGTGTCGGTTCCATTTATATACAGTTCTAGAACAGGCAAAACTATTTGACAGAGATCAGATTCGGAAGAGGAGCTGTATGGCAGGAGGAGCTGATCAGAAAGCAGCATGAGAGAACTGAGGGACAGAAATGTTCTGTTTCTGGTTTTGGCTGGTGATTACACAGGTGCAAAAACTGTCAAAGCTTATTGAACAGAACACTCAAGATCTATGCGTTTCATACATAAGTCAGTAAAGAAAATCTTTGGGAGCATCAACAGAACAGGTGTATCACTATAGTAATGAGACAAAATCCACCCGTGTTGGTTTGTGACTGCACCCCAGGACAGCGGCAACAACGTCAGGGGAATGTGAACGACCGTCAACAGTGGATTTGCCGACTTCCCACGGGCACAGGTCTCAGAGGTCCTCACTCCCCAAGCTGGGAATACCTGGGGAAGTCTCTGTTTGAACATTACTGACAGTGCCTAAACCCAACAGCTGGTCTAACTGCTCTAGTCCGGTAGTGAATTCCAAATACTAGGAAACCTGGAAACAAGTCCAATTGGTTAATTCAAAAGATGATATAGCAAAAAGAAAGCTCTCCGCCAGCTATCTGGGAACTGATCCCACCATGAAGGTCTGGGTTGGCCTTGTTATCTCTGCCCTTTGGAGACACCACAGGATTAAACCTAAAACACAAACTGAAGAATGTGGCCTACGTTCTTCAGTTTAAATTTGCTTTCTTGCTTCGAAGTACCTCCCATTACAGTCATACAACTTAACATTCTAAACTGCTAAGAGACTGTTTAAATAGACCCTGAACAGTCCTACCGCGGACTGCTGTTTTGTCTCCCTCTTAGACACATGCAGTAACTTGAAAACAAAGTGAGCCAACATCCACACACTTGACAATCAATATTCCCAACACTGAGAATTATTTCTTTTCAAAGGAAAATGATTTAGATGGTTTACAAAGGGGAAAGAAAAGTTCAGGTCACAAATACTTGATCTCCTTATTAAAAATAATGGGCTAACTTTTCAGTTACAGTAAATCAACAGGATGCACCATTTTATCTCATTATTGATCCAGCAGCACCTTGTTAATGATGAAAAACAGAGCGATCAATGGCAACACGGCTGAGAAAGTGTCCCAGTTCGTTCAGAGGCAATTATTTTTGAATTTAAAAAATAAGATGACTTTATAGGTTTTTACCCCTTTCAAAACATTCTTATAAGTGTCATAACTTACATATCCAAGCTACTACAGGACCCAAACCAGACTCCTTCTAGAGACTTTTCAAGAACTATAAGCAGAACACTTTTCTTTTTTTCTTTTATTGAAACATAAAATCAAGGACAGATGCAGGACCTGGAAATCTAGCTTCTCATTTTTTGTTTTTCTCTGTTTTTACAGGCCTGTGCTTCACTGACATGCACATGCAGACAAACGTGCTTACTTGTGGAGAACACAGGCTGGTGTCCACAGTGTGGACACACTTGTGGTGTCCTGGTTTTGGTGACCACTGTGTTCACCAGAGATGCTGCCTCAACTCAGTCTTCATCGTCACCTTCAATCAACCATCACAAACACTATCCTGTGTCTTAAATGTGTTTTGAGTCGCACCCTTCTTTTCCATTTCCTATTACACCCCAACCATTTCTGAGTCACTGCATAATTACAGTGACTATGCTGAGACTCCCAACACCCTCTAGCTTCACCCTCTTCCAACTCCATCTGCACACTCTAACCAAGTGAACTCTAAAACACCAGCCCAGTCATGGAAGTGTCCTGACTGCTCCACTGACCCACGGCAGCGGGTCTCACACTGTGTCCCTTAGAACTGAACCAGTGGCTTTACACTGCTGCTAAAACGTGGCCCAGTTCTCTCTCTCACACACATATACACACACACACATTAATGTAAAATTCAGGTTGATAATGGAATTGTCTCAACTTAAAGGTTTGCTCCAACTTTTTCTTCCTTTAGTACTCCATATCAGCCAGTAGGCCCTAACCAATAGCACAAGACAGCAAATATTAATAGAAAACCAGGAAGGAATCAATGTCTAAAAACTCGTTTACTATTTATCATAAGCACATTTGCTCATGGCTGAAATTTTATAGGGGCTTCCCTTATAGCTCAGTTGGTAAAGAATCCGCCTGCAATGCAGGAGACCCTGGTAATATGGCTTACAGCACATAGCTTTAAATTTTAACATTTCTGAAGTAAAAAAATTAAAATTTAGACTAAATAAATGTTTTGGTGCTAAATCATAATTTGTGACAAAAATTAATAAGCAAGTCAACATTTCATGGTGTTAGTTTAAAAAGCACAATGCCTTTCACGGCCATGAGAATACATTTGAGAACCAGCTGCCACTTTCACCGTTTGGGCCTCTGGGACCCTCTCCCCTACCCTATTCTCAATCCCCTTGCTGTTTCCACTGCAGAAAAATACTTGCCCCCTCCTGGAAAGCCATCTCCTGACCCCACCCCTCCCCTTCAAGTTCATTCCCCAACACCTGGGGGAAGTTTTCCCTCACCAGCCCCTGTCCCTTCTCCCACAGCCAGGCCTCACTTGGCTCTGACAGCACAGACATCACTGTCAGAGGACCGATACTTCCTTTGTGGTCAAATCTCACCCCCTAGCTAGACCACAGGTCCCACAGTTCATCTCCAGATCCCAAGGATCTAGCACATGCCCGATCCAAAAGATACACTCGGAAAATGCTCAACAATTCAACTGCTTAGCTAATCACAACAACTCTGTCCTATGACTTTATAATCATATTACACATAAAGGGGCATGCTAAGTTCTTTCCAAAGTAAAGAACCACAGAAGTTCAAAAGATGGAAGGGTCAATGAAGACCATGTTAATTAATATACAACAAAAACAAAATAGCTACCCTAAATGCTACCAACTTTTTCTAAGTTTACAGAAAATCTCTGTATAGTTAACTTAATGAAAATTAAATAAAACAAGTGAGTTATTCCCAGTTGTTTTACTTCTTCTTAACTGCTTTTCAGTTGTTGCTGTTATTGCTGTGTTTAGGACTGCTAACAATTTTTGATTTTGAGTTATTATTTAATAAGATGTATGTGTGTGTTCTTTTTATCTCTTTAGATGGTGAGAAGGATTAGAAAGACAGAAAATGAGCTAATATTTATTGGGTGATTAGCTATACATGCATGGCTTCATCTACTCTGCAATCCTGTAAGGAAGGCATTATCGCTCCTACTGTAGAAATGAAGGAAACCAAGGACCAGAAAAGTGGAGCAAACTGCTCATGAAAATATGGTTAATGAGCAGTTGAGCTGGAAATTAGGGTCACCAGCTCATCTATTTGTCTAGGACTTATCCAGTGTTGCACTGGGAAATATGCAAATACCAATTTTAAAACTGAAAGTCCTTTATCCTGAACTTTGATCAGCCCCAGGAAAACCAGGAATTGGAATGCAATCAGAATTTAAACCCAGTTCTGGCTGACTCCCACATCTGGGCTTCCATACTCGATTACTGTTCCCTTGAGCAGGGAGCACAGTAACTGGCCTAACCATAATGGTATGAACAAAAATTTCCAAAATATAAACAAGCTAGTCAGAGACAAGTTGTGTTTTCTTTTAGGAGCAGTAATGAACTTTACCAGTTTGACAGCTTTATGTTTTACAAAGTTAGCTATCTTCTTTCTGGGTCCAAGCGGTATCCCCATTTCCTTCAGATCATCCACTGTACACATAAGCTTTAAAAGAAAACAGACAAGCGCATTAGTCAATCTAATGATACATGAACTGAAACTGAAAAAAGGAAATTATGAAAAGAAACTGTATCATCTAAGATAATTGAATATCCTAGTCAATTTAAGTTAATTTTTTCACCTCCACCCTCAATAATTTTTTTAATTATGAATTAATTTAGGTGGTAAAATCTTCAGCCTCCACATCTAAACCATTCTCTTAATTTTTAACAGAAAATACATGCATGGTTGTACAGTATCAAAAGTTATGTCAAGCGTAAAATGAAGTCTCTTCCTTCCACCCACCCAACCACCCAGTCCTCTGAGCGGAAACTGCAGGTAACTTGTTCTCCTTCCAGAGACATCTTATATACACACAGCATCCCATGTTTTTCCATGTGTGCAACCTATACGCATCACCAACTCAACGGACATGAATTTAAGCAACTCTAGTTAACTTAATGAAAAAGTGTAGGACAAGGAAGCCTGGCACGCTACAGTCCAAGGGATCGTAAAGAGTAGGACATGACTTAGTGACTGAACAACAAACCTATATACACAAACAGGTCTGAATTTTGGTCTTTTCACCTAACAAACCTTAGAGATCATTCCACACCAATCCTTCTGGCACTGCCCCATTCATTCAACAGCTGCAGGGTTCGCCACTGTGTGCATGCACCATAAATGATTTCACTGGCACCCTACTAGTGGACACAGGTGTTCCTAAGGTGATGCTATTACAAATAGTGCTACAGTGAGTATCCTTGGAAATACTCCTATATGAGTATTTTTCCACAGGAAATACCCTTGGCAGTGAAATTGCTGGGCTAAGTGTATGCATTCTTTGTATTTTAAAAGATAGGACTTCCCTGGTGGCCCAGTGGCTGAGACTCCACGCTCCCAATGCAGGGTGCCGAGGTTTGAGCCCTGGTCAGGGAACAAGATCCCACATATTGCAACTAAAACCTGGTGCAGCCAAATAAATATTTTAAAAATAATAAAAGATATTGTTGGACTGCCCTCCATAGAGGTTGTACCAATTTATGCTCTTACTCCAGTACGTATCAGTACCTATTTCCTGTTATCCCAGCCACAGAGTGTATTAAATCAAACTCTTAATATTCTTGCCAAACTGATAGGTTAAAAAAAAATCTCGTTGCACTTTTAATTCATATTTTTCTTGAGTTTCTTGATAAGCTGCTTGTTATTTTATTTTCCATGTACATCTGTTCATATCCTTTGCCTATTTTCCTATTGTGTTGATGGTTTTTGTGTAGTTAATTTGTAGAAACTTTGAAAAATAAGGAAATACATGCTCTGTCTATAAGGTGTGCTCCAAATCGTCTTAACCTATCATTGGCCTTTAGATATTGTTTATGGGATCCCCTACTACACAATTTTTTTTCCTTATGGCTTGTGGGTTTTGTTATACTTAGAAAAGTCTTCCCAGATTATTAAAAAAAAAAGTTCTCCTGATTTTTTCAATTTTTTTAAACATTTAAGTCTCTGCTTACACTGTGATGTAAAAGGGTTTAAATCTTAATAATTTTCCATCTCATACACAGGAAAAACAATTTCAGACAAAAATGAATCAAATGATCATCGGTACCAGAGATTCCATATCAATCTTTTCCTTTTCAAAAGTGCTAACATATTCAGAGAGGCTAAGTGCTTCCAGAGTTTCCTGCAAAGTCAGGACTTCTTCATTTTCCACATCAAGGTCACAAGACTCATCCAACGTCAGCTTTGGCTCTTCAGGTATCTTTGTAAAAAAAAGTTGGGAGAACATTATAAAGTTCAGAAAAACTCCCATAAAATATCTTCTGATCTATGGGAAAATCTTAATTCTGTTCCATATATAAATCATAATTTTTGGCAGTTTGTTATTCCAAGTTTGAATATTCAGAAAATTACTAAAATTACTAAATTTGTATGCCATTTCCTACAATAATTTACTTCACATTTTTTAAACAAACCATAAACATTCTATCACATTTAAATGTATAATCCATAAGGAAGACAAGTGAGAAACTCAAACACGCTCTATGGCTCCATCATACTTGTAAACCTCAAGGAGTTTTGTTACATAAAATCAGTACAGATTTTGAAAAGCTCTTTGGCTCAAACTCTAAATCTAGATGTTAGTAGGCCATACCTGCTTTTCCTGAAAATGTGGTTGCTTCACAACTCCATTAGCAACAGCAAAAGGCACAGGAGACTTTGATATGCTCAAATCTTTTTGATTAGACAGGATGTCAAACAATATTAAAGAGCCTTAAAATAAAAAAAGGATTTTGATTTTTTGTTTTATAATGTACTAGGTGCTTCTATAACACTAAATAAATTCTCCTACTCATTTTGTTCAACGTCCCAAGCGGAGGCCACATAAAGTTTAGATGCTAATCAAGATCTGATAATCAATATTCTTGCTTTACCAAATAGCAGAATGAATTAAAATATAAAGCATTCCTAGGCAACATGAAAGGTGAATAGCAAAAGGCAGAATGTAAACTCAAAGCATTCACTTCTACCCTTTATAAAATTGAAAATCTGTAATTATAGATCTCTAACGAACCATATCACCCACACTGAAAACAGTGATGACTCAACAAAAATTGTACTTTAAATGTGGAAATTTAAAAGTTTCACCTAAGCTGTGACCAGCAACAGAGACCCCTCCTTTGAAGTCCGGGTTCCGACTCATGAAGAGTGCATACAGACGGTTTATTTCCAATCCCACTTTCTCCACAATCGTCTGACAGTAGGTGGGGCTGTTGTAAAATAAAATGTCTAGCAAGGTCTCATTGGTAAAGTGACGAAATCGACCAATACTCGGTAAAGTGATTTTCTTAATATTCCTGTTTAGAAAGAAAAAAGTATACTTAGTAACCACCCTAAATATGAGTTCATAAAAGTTTTGATTTTGAATCCTGAAAATACACTGAGAAAAAAAAACTCACAGACTAATTAGGAGATTTCAGACGGTTACTGTAAATAAATCAAGATAAACCAAAAACGTTATCAACTTGTGCCTATAACTATACTGTGAATTTGTGGATTCTCTAAAGTTATCATATAAAATAAGGCCAAAACAAAGATCTTTATTTCATTTTTAAAGAGGAAAGCCTACCTTTCATTTTTCTTCCAATTTACTGGGAATCAGGATACCTGACAAAAATTGTAGGTAGCAAGGACAACAGAGAATGTAGCAAGAAACTAGGAAAGGAGTTTAAGAGAATGAAAATCTTTCCTGGTTTGAGATGGTCATATTTCAGGACACAGCACAGCACAGGAACACCCAGAGAGAAAGAAAACAGCCCCGTGACAGGGCCTCAGTTCAGTTCAGTCGCTCAGTCGTGTCCGACTCTTTGCGACCCCATGGACTGCAGCATGTCAGGCCTCCCTGCCCAGCATCAACTCCCAGAGTTTACTCAAACTCATGTCCTTTGAGTCAGTGATGCCATCCAACCATCTCATCCTCTGTACAGGGCCTCACATGATAAAATGTTCGTAGGTTAGTTTTATTAAAACACGTGCCCTGAAACATCATGACTTTCACTAAAATCCAAGTATGTTATCAGCTCTGTGTCCCTAGCAGAAATACTTTCTAAATCTGTGGTTCCCAACTGGAAGCAATCAAAAGTAAGTGGAGACCTTTTTAGTTGTCACAGTGCCTGGTAAGTGCTGCTGGCATTTAGACTAAGGATACTAAATGGCCTACAAAACACACAACAGTCTTTCATGACAAAGAACTGTCCTGCCAGAAGAGTCTCCACTGAGAAACAATCATCTAAACCAGTGGTTCTCAACTAGGGGCAACTCTGCCACCAGGGCACATCTGGCAACGACTAGAGACATTTTTGGTTGTTAAATTAGAGGTAAGGTTGTGTTACTCTTATTTGGAGGGTAGAGGCCAAGGGTACTATTCAACATGCTACAATGTACAGGACAGCCCCATGTCTGAACCACTACAGAAAAAAAAAACTGCTACAGGTAAGTATTTTAAAACCAGTTTAAGTTTTTCAGATTCTTTTAAATATTTACAATAGAAATATACACACCACATACATATATAATCAGGCATGCACACATACAAAGTAGCATATAAACTTAACAGTGAATGCAGAGTTCCAAAGAATAGCAAGGAGAGATAAGAAAGCCTTCCTCAGCGATCAGTGCAAAGAAATAGAGGAAAACAACAGATTGGGAAAGACTAGAGATCTCTTCAAGAAAATTAGAGATACCAAAGGAACATTTCATGCAAAGATAGGCTCGATAAAGGACAGAAATGGTATGGACCTAACAGAAGCAGAAGATATTAAGAAGAGGTGGCAAGAATACACAGAAGAACTGTACAAAAAAGATCTTCACGACCCAGATAATCACGATGGTGTGATCACTCACCTAGAGCCAGACATCCTGGAATGTGAAGTCAAGTGGGCCTTAGAAAGCATCACTATGAACAAAGCTAGTGGAGGTGATGGAATTTCAGTTGAGCTATTTCAAATCCTCAAAGGTGATGCTGTTAAAGTGCTGCACTTGATATGGCAGCAAATTTGGAAAACTCAGCAGTGGCCACAGGACTGGAAGAGGTCAGTTTTCGTTCCAATCCCAAAGAAAGACAATGCCAAAGAATGCTCAAACTACCGCACAATTGCACTCATCTCACACGCTAGTAAAGTAATGCTCAAAATTCTCCAAGCCAGGCTTCAGCAATACGTGAACCATGAACTTCCAGATGTTCAAGCTGGTTTTAGAAAAGGCAGAGGAACCAGAGATCAAATTGCCAATATCCGCTGGATCATCGAAAAAGCAAGAGAGATCCAGAAAAACATCTATTTCTGCTTTATTGACTATGCCAAAGCCTTTGACTGTATGGAAAAACTGTGGAAAATTCTGAAGAGATGGGAATACCAGACCATCTGATCTGTCTCTTGAGAAACCTGTATGCAGGTCAGGAAGCAACGGTTAGAACTGGACATGGAACAACAGACTGGTTCCAAATAAGAAAAGGAGTACGTCAAGGCTGTATATTGTCACCCTGCTTATTTAACTTATATGCAGAGGACATCATGAGAAACGCTGGGCTGGAAGAAACACAAGCTAGAATCAAGATTGCCGGGAGAAATATCAATAACCTCAGATATGCAGATGACACCACCCTTATGGCAGAAAGTGAAGAAGAACTAAAGAGCCTCTTGATGAAGGTGAAAGAGAGTGAAAAAGTTGGCTTAAAGCTCAACGTTCAGAAAACTAAGATCATGGCATCTGGTCCCATCACTTCATGGGAAATAGATGGGGAAACAGTGGAAACAGTGTCAGACTTTATTTTTTGGGGCTCCAGAATCACTGCTGATGGTGACTGCAGCCATGAAATTAAAAGACGCTTACTCCTTGGAAGGAAGGTTATGGCCAACCTAGATAGCATATTTAAAAGCAGAGACATTACTTTGCCAACAAAAGTCTGTCTAGTCAAGGCTATGGTTTTTCCAGTGGTCATGTATGGATGTGAGAGTTGGACGGTGAAGAAAGCTGAATGTCGAAGAATTGATGCTTTTGAACTGTGGTGTTGGAGGAGACTCTTGAGAACCCCTTGGACTGCAAGGAGATCCAATCAATCCATCCTAAAGGAGATCAATCCTGGGTATTCATTGGAAGGACTGATGTTGAAGCTGAAACTCCAATACTTTGGCCACCACATGCGAAGGGTTGACTTATTGGAAAAGACCCTAATGCTGGGTAGGATTGGGGGCGGGAGGAGAAGGGGACAACAGAGGATGAGATGGTTGGATGGCATCACCAACTCGATGGACATGGGTTTGGGCAGACTTCGGGAGTTGGTGATGGACAGGGAGGCCTGGCGTGCTGCGATTCATGGGGTCGCAAGGAGTTGGACATGACTGAGCGACTGAACTGAACTGAACTGAATCATATATAAGAGCAAATATATAATCAAAGCTTTTTAGTGTACTTGTTGAAGTCATAATAAACTACTTCATACGATAGTTTAAAATTTGAATCTAAGCTTGACTAATCTGAAAACCAAGTTATCAAAATCCACAAACCTGTCAACACCTGTGGCATCTCCACCCAAGGAACTGTGCCAGTGAACTGGAAGGAACTCCACTCTGCTTACTTTCCGATCATCTAAAGATTTCTTGAAATGTGTCTGCAGCAATTTGAGAGAAACCACCCTAAAATCATCCACTTAAAGAAAAAAAATCAGGGAAGACAAATGTACTTGATTAAATTTTGCTACCTTGGTAAGCAGTCAGCAATCACCTCAATTATACCAGTATTTTTTGTAACACTAACTTTTCAAAGAAAAAAACTGACAAAATTTAGTTCGGAAATAAAAAAAAAACCCAATCTTTAAGAAGTTCTTTCATTATTTTACAGGAACAGATAAATGACTGAAAACTATTGGCTCAACTACCACTACTGGCAGGCAGAAATGCACTGTGGGTAGACTCTGGAGTCAAATTAACCTGCTCCAGAACCTCCCAGACTGAGACACAGGAGAGGTTGACATACTCTGGGCCTCAGCTCCTTACTCAACAGTAAAGATGACAGTAACAGCACCTATACCTCAAAGAGTTATTGTGAGGGCTAAATGATACAAAACATGTAAGGTACTTGGCACATACCAAGTATTCAATAAATACGAACTATTACTACAAACAAAAAAATAAACTTCATAGCTTATTTATGTAAAACAGACAAATTCATAGTGCCTTTAAATAACTTCTCACAACTACTCCACCAGAAATCAGTTCAACGTGTAGGTGTTTCTAGTAGCTCAAAGTGTTCAGGCAGAGGCTGTCAGAAGGGCTCAATTATTTCCAAGATTCCTGCTCATTCTTCACAGTCTAGGATTTTATGAGTTACAAATGTCATAAGAGCAAAACAAGTACAAATTAGTATTGCCCAGTCATCAGTTCAATCTCCTCTGACAGTCTGTCAGCAAACAGTATACAGCTGGAAACTCTTTAAAACGAAGGTTTAAAGTTCTAATAGTTCTCAAATCATTTCATGAAATAAAGTGACTAACACTTACCACATTCAATAATGCTTCTAAAGCGCAAGTCACACACAGGTCCAATGCCATGTACCATGAACACCAAATGGTCAACCTGAGGCATTTCCCCTGCAAAAGACAGACAGACATGCACACATCCATACATACAAACATACACAAGCTGGAGACTGGTGTAGGTTTTCTTAAACGAGTAGCAATATTCAATATCCCTTTTGTCATCACAAACTTGCCAAAATTGGATGAACAAGGCTCAAAGTCCATCTTGGCATAAAACAGTGAACTAGGCCACCGGAGAAGCTATGAGCCAATGACAACCATCAGTTTTGTACCTATAGATAGAGGTTCCATAACTTTGTCATTTCTCCAGAACTGCCCAGGGCACTAAGGCCCACATGGAGAAGCAATTTGCCAATATAAAACTTACAATCTTTTCCCAAAATCCTTCTCTTATTAGATTTATACACACTATAATGAACATTTCCAAGTTAAATCCACTATTTTTACTCTGATTATTTCATTCAGATTGTAGACTGATTCAGATTATTTAATCTGAATAATCATTCAGATGATTTCATTTCATTCATTATTTCATTCAAATATGGCTGGTAATCCTAATAACTGTTTGCTTTTCTCATTATTTTAAAGTAGGAAAGTTTAAAAATGATCTTGATCCTAAACAAATTATACAAACCATCAGGAATTTCATCAAGGTTATCATCAATTCCACGCTTTACAACCCTAGGCCTTGTCTGTCCATCTTGTGTGGTCCCCCATTCATCAGGCACCGAGGAAGGTTGGAACTGAACAATAACCTTCAAGATACAGAGAAGGATTATGACAGAGCTCACTACCGAATTCATTTCCAGTATAAATTAAATAATTTATTTCAATACATGATAAACTACTTCATAGTATAGCTTATAAATCAAGTACTTATACTGCTCCCTAAAATCAGTTTTCTAACAGTCTTGCTGGTGTTCAGTAACCATTAAAACTAAGCAAGTCAATACCATTATTTCCAATGCTTGCGTTGAAAAATAATACAACTAAATGAGAAGTAGTTTGTCTTGATTTAAAAATATAACAAATTTCCAGGTTTACACGTAAGAAATTAAAGAAAAGTTACCTGCAGTAGAGGAATCTTTGTTTTATAAACACATATAAGGCAAATCCTCTAGATAACAAAGTACAAATTCAATCTCAATGTCAAAAATGGATTTACCTACCACTTTTCAGGAAGACATACACTATTCTGTTAAATCAACTGCATTAAATTTAGTCCAATGTCACATGGAAAAATCTCAAACAACCTAATCTACCATCTAAAGGAATCAGAAAAAGAACAAAAAATGACGTCCAAAGTCAGCAGAAGGAAGGAACTAATTAAGATCAGAGAGGAAATAAATAAAACAGAGATCAAAATAAACAACAAGAAAGATCAATGAAACCAAGAGCTGGTTTTTTTGAAACAGATAAACAAAACTGATAAACTGTTAACCAGGTTTACCAAGAAGAGGAGACAACTAAACAAAATAAGAAATGAAAAAGGAGAAATAACAACCAAAATTCAACACCCACTCCTGACAAAACTCATCAAAATTGGTACAGAAAGACCATATCTCAACATAACAAAGGCCATTTATGTAAAAACCCACCGCTAACATCATACTCAATGGTGAAAAGCTGATACTGAAAACAAGACAAAGATGCCCACTCCTGCCACCACTATTTAACATAGTGTTGGAAGTCTGGCCACAGCAATCAGATTAGAAAAAGACACAAAAGGCATCCAAACTGGAAAGGAAGAAGTAAAACTGTCATTATCTGCACATGACATGACACTGTATACAGAAAATCCTAAAGTCTCCACCAAAAAACTACTAGAACCGATATATGAATTCAGTAAAGCGGCAGAACACAGGCGTTAATACACAGAACCCTGTTGCTTTTCTACACACTAACAATGAGCTATAAGGGGAAGAAAAAGAAAAAAATCCCGCTTAAAACCTCTTCGAAAATAAAATACCTAGGAATAAACTTCGGAGAAGGCAATGGCACCCCACTCCAGTACTCTTGCCTGGAAAATCCCATGGACGGAGGAGCCTGGTAGGCTGCAGTCCATGGGGTCACTAAGAGTCGGACACGACTGAGCGACTTCACTTTCACTTTTCACTTTCATGCATTGGAGAAGGAAATGGCAGCCCACTCCAGTGTTCTTGCCTGGAGAATCCCAGGGACGGGGGAGCCTGGTGGGCTGCTGTCTATGGGGTCGCACAGAGTCAGGCACGACTGAAGCGACTTAGCAGCAGCAGAAGGAATAAACTTAAACCAAAAAACTTAAAAGTTTACAGCAACACTAGTTATACCAGCCAAGATATGAAAGCAACCCAAGTGTCCATCAACAGACAAGTGGATAAAGAAGATGCTGGACACACACATAGATATAGACACATACACACACACGCTGGAATATTAGCTATAAAAAAGAATGAAATTCTTCCATCTACAGCAACATGGATGGACCTAGAAAACATGTGCAGTGAAATTAAGTTAGAAAAGACAAATACTATACCACTTATCTGTGGAGTCTTAAAAAATAAAACAAACTAATGTATATAGAAAAACAGAAAGACTCATAGATTAAAAAAAACAAAAAAAGCAAAGCAGTTTAACAAGTAGGGAGAGGGAAAGGAGTAAGGCGAGATAAGGTAGGGGATTAAGAGACACAGGATGAGATGGCTGGATGGCATCACCGACTTGATGGACATGGGTTTCAGTAGACTCCAGGAGTTGGTGATGAACAGGGAGGCCTGGCGTGCTGCGATTCATGGGGTCGCAAAGAGACACAACTGAGCGACTGAACTGAAATGAACTGAAGAGACACAATCTACTATATATAAAATAGATAAGCTACAAGGATATATTGCACAGCACAAGGAATTACAGCCATTATCTTGTAATAACTTCCAGTGGAGTGTAATCTATAAAATTACTGAGTCACAATGCTGTAACCTGAAACTAATATATTGTATAAATCAACTATACTTCAATTAAAAAAGTAAAATGATAGTTTAACTTAACATCAACCTCTCCCTCCCCCTCAAAAAATGAATGCATGTAAGATGGTATGCACAGTTCTGTGTGTTTATATAAAAACAAGAGTTTAAAAAAAAACAATTAAAAAAGAGTAAGCATGGTTACCATTTAGAGGCGAAACTAGGGGAACGTAGTAGTAAAAGGCTTTTATTTTTCATTTAATACCTTTCAACACTTTAAATTTTGACGGGCTATGGGTATGTTTTTATTTACTTATTTCAATATATCAGTAAGGACTATAGAGGTGGTCAGAATACAGATTATTTTTGTTTTTCTTTTACATTTTTCTGTAATAAATAGCCTATGTTCTGAGAAACTACACTTGCACTCTGCTAGATGCTTTTGCACAACAACCTCACTTCATCTAAAATATGACCCTAGGAGATTGTTGTAGATGAGAGTCCTAGAGCTTAGATTAAGGATGGTAACTGGAAGAATTTGAACACTACACCGGGGATCTTTAAAGAAACAAGAAAAGTTCCTGGAGACAATATAAACAAAAAGAGGAAGAATGTATTTTACTGTAAAGGTTGAAACAAACCACTCTCAAGGGAAAGGTAGACAAACTATTGCCGCAGGTCAAACCTGGCCCACCACTCATTTTTATAAGCAAATGAAAATACTGACATATTGTTTTAATTGAAATAGTTTGTTTTATTGAAAATAGCCATGCCCGTTGGTTTACATACTGCCTAAATACCAATACACTTTCAGAGACTACATGGCCTACAAAGCCTTAAATATTTACTCTTTGACCCTTCACAGAAAAGTCTGCTGACCTTGGGTCAAGTACAAAAACTTGTCAAGCTTAATTTCAATGATGCACACTAACCTTTAGCTAATGTGCTGTCATAAATAGAAACTTAGCGAGAGAAATTTAAATTTCATTTATTTTTCTATCATCCATGCAATGCACTTGTTATAAATATATCCCTATTGCAGAATAAAAGTGAACACTTATCAAACCCATTCAGCAAAATAATCATTTTTTAAAACCTAAACATTTTAATATCTTAAATAATACCATTACCTTTGGATTGTGCATAACAATTGTCTCTCCACTTGGAAACTCTAATCTTCGGTGCCACTGATTTGTGGTTACAGCTTTCTTATATGCAGCCTACAATGGAAACAACATACAATCCAGTAAGACAGATCTGTATCACATTAAGAGAAAGTGTGGAAGAAAATTATTAACAATGATAGTAATAAAAAACAACAGTAATAGCAGCTCTCATTTACTAAGCGGTTATCAAACTTAACATTTTACATACAGTACCTCCTTTGATCAACTGCTTTTAATCAGCCCTAAATAACATTATCCCCCTTACACAGAGGTGAAAACCAAAGTTTAGAGTTGTCTATTAATTTCTTTGTTGTTGTTATTCAGTTGCTAATTCGACTCTTTGCAACCCTAAGACTGCAGCATACCAGGATCCCCTGTCCTTCACCATCTCCTGGAATTGCTCATATTCATGTCAGCTGAGTCAGTGATACTATCGAATCATCCCATCCTCTGCCTCCCCTTCTCCTTCTGCCTTCAATCTTTCCCAGCATCAGGGTCTTTTCCAATGTGTCAGCTCTTCGCATCACATGGCCAAAGTATTGACGCTTCAGCATCAGTCTTTCCAGTGAATATTCAGGGTTGATTTTCTTCAGGACTGACTGGTTTGATCTCCTCCTTGCTGTCCAAGGGACTCTCAAGAGTCTTCTCCAGCATCACAATTCGAAAGCATCAAGTCTTCAGAGCTCAGCCTTCTTTATGGTCCAACTCTCGCATTCATACATGACTACCAGAAAAACCATAGCTTTGACTAGACAGACCTTTGTCAGCAAAGTGATGTCTATGCTTTTTAAGACATTGCCTAGGTCTGTCATAGCTTTCAAGGAGCAACAGTATTTTAATTTCGCGGCTGCAGTCACCAACCACAGTGATTTTGGAACCCAAGAAAATAAAATCTGTCACTGCTTCCACTTTTTCCCCTTCTATTTGCCATGAAGTGATAGGACCAGATGCCATGATCTTAGTTTACTGAATGCTGAGTTTTAAGCCAGCTTTTTCACTCTTTTTCACCCTCTTCAAAAGACTCTTTAGTTCCTCTTTGCTTTCTGCTGCCATTAAAGTGGTATCACCTGCATATCTGAGGTTGTTGATATTTCTCCCGGCAATCTTGATTCCAGTATGTGCTTCATCCAGCCCGGCATTGTGCATAATGTACTCTGTATATAAACTAAATAAGCAGGGTGACAATATACAGACTTGTTGTACTCCTTTCCCAATTCTGAACCAGTCCACTGTTCTATATCTGGTTCTAACTATTGCTTCTTGACCCAAATACAGGTTTCTTAGGAGATAGGTAAGGTGGTCTGGTATTCTCATTTCTTTCAGATTTTCCGGTTTGCTGTGATCCACACAGTCAAAGGCTTTAGCTGAGTCAACTAAACAGAAGGAGATGTTTTTCTGGAATTCCCTTGCTTTCTCCATGATCCAACAAATGTTGGCAATTTGATCTCTGGTTCCTCTGCCTTTTCTAAATCCAGCTTGTACATCTGGAAGTTCTCAGTTCATATACTACTGAAGCCTAGCTTGAAGGATTTTGAGCACAACCTTACCAGCATGTGAAATGAGAGCAACTGTATGGCAGTTTGAACATTCTTTGGCATTGTCCTTCTTTGGGATTGGAGTGACCTTTTCCAGTCCTGTGGCCACTGTTTAGTTTTCCAAATTTGCTAACATACTGGGTACAGCACTTAAACAGCATCACCTTTTAGGATGTGAAATAACTCAGTTGAAATTCCATCACCTCCACTAGCTTTGTTCATAGTAATGCTTCCTAAGGCCCACGTGACTTCACACTCCAGAGCCAGATGTCTGGCTCTAGGTGAGTGACCACACCATCATGGTTATCCAGGTCATTAGACCTTTTTTGTACAGTTCTTCTGTGTATTCTTGCCACCTCTTCTTAAAGGACCCCCTTCACAGATCACAGCTCTGTCCTGGTAAAGGGGCTTGTATAACTCAGTGAGGCATGCCATGCAGGGTCACCCAAGACAAATGAGTCAGAGTGAAGAGTTCTGACAAAATATGGTCCACCAGGAGGGAATAGCAACCCATTTCAGTACTCTTGCCAGGAGATCCCCATGAACAGTATCAAAAGGCAAAAAGGGACGACAGACAGGTTTACTAACTTGTTTGTGGTGGTGGTTTCACAGGTGTGTGGATATGCCCAAACTTTTTGAATCATATAATATCATAAATACATATAGTTCACTGCCTGTCAGTTATACTTCCAATGCTACCTGAAGCCCACTTGACTTCACACTACAGGATGTCTGGCTCTAGGTGAGTAAACACACCGTAGTGGTTATCCAGGTCATTAAGATCCTTCTTGGATAGTTCTTCTGTATGTTCCTGCCACCTCTTCATAATCTCTTCTGCTTCTGTTAGGTCTTTTTCATTTCTGTCCTTTATCATGCCCATGTATGCAGATGAATTAATTTAACTTATTTCAAATATTTAAATACTCAATTATTAAGATCAACAATAAATTAACACTATTATGTAAAGCAACATTAACCATCAGTTTTAAAATAGTTAAAAAGTCTCACAACATCTATTCCTATTCTTATGTTTATTTTCATAAACCCTTTTAATGAATATTAATTTGAAAAACATCCATATGCTTGGCATGTATTAGTAGCAGCAGATCCCAGCAGCCTAAGTTCTTTTGAAGGTTCGATACAATATCTTATTATATTAGATCTGTAATGTTCCCCTGAAAAACATTCTATCTTCAGACACCAAGGCCACAATTAGCACTTCAAAAAAGATGACATTACTTAAAAAGTAGTCTTCTTTGTGAATAGGATCAAGATGAGGTGTCTTGTAAATAAAGCCTGCTCCACTGTGAGAGGTATTACATGAGGCTCCAATGTATACAGAGTCTATGTGTTTTAAGGAAAGGCATAAAAGAATAAAGCCCACGTACCTCTAGCTTTTCACTGAACTCCTCTGTATAGGGAATAAATCTGCTGTCTGTGTCACCTTTGTAGAACCAAGTACAGCGTCTCACTTCGGCTGGTTCCTCTTCCCAGTACACAGCTTTCCGCATCCGGTCATAAAGGTAGACGTCGTAGCGCCCTCCATCAGTGCCAAGGACCACACTCTCAGGGTCTGGCTGGACTGGAGAACAAAGTCCACACTTTAATTCAACAGTTACAAGGTACATTTAAAAGTAATAAATAATGAATATGGTGACTCGTCTAACATTAAAGACAAAGAACAAAGCTCATTTCTATTCAAAAACAGAATTTTAAGATTAATCTGTGCTGCTCAAAATGATGACTCTTTTTAAGTGGAGAAGAAATAATCAGAGTAAAATATAAAAACATCATGAAATAATTCCAATAAATGGTAGGGTTTTTTCTCTATATATCAAAGCAGCAAATGCTCCAAGAACACTTCTAAATAGGTGATTTTTAAGTCCTAAGATGAAATATCTTCAGGATAAACAAAGAAACCTATTTCTACAGTGAAGACTTCTCAGAGTCTTAACACACTCCTGTGCACCGCCTTAAGAGAGGGATCCACCTGCTCCAGTGAAGGAAAAAAAAGAGAGAAATGGATGTAGTTACAGCACTTCCAAAACTCTTATCTGCAGGAACAAGAGTTCCATAGAAAATGCTTTATAAATGCCCTCTGAAGTGAAAATGAAAGTCGCTCAGTCATGTCCGACTCATTGCAACCCCATGGACTATACAGTCCATGGAATTCTCCAGGTCAGAATACTGGAGTGGGTAGCCTTTCCCTTCTCCAGGGGATCTTCCCAATCCAGGGATCGAACCCAGGTCTTCCACACTGCTCTCTGGCTACAAACAAATAAAGGAAATACGAAAACTGATACCTGGATTATTTGAACTACTTTATTTCTTGGATTTAAAATACTTTTAAACAAAAAATTATTAAAACATGTCTTCAAATACCTTACTCAAATAACCCAGAACTTAAAGTATCATCACCTCAAGGTACAGAGGATGGTGAGGTCTACAGGATTAAAGAATGTGACATTCATAAAAAGGAGGCCATGGATAATTACTCTTCATTCCACTCTTCCTCAAATCAGATACAAATGATGTAGGACCCACACTTACCTGAATTATAGATTTCTTCAAGATTCAAAGAGTCAAAAACACTGAAAGGCATCCATAGTTGTTTGTATTCTATCTCCTTGCAGTAAAACCAGTGGGGCTGGACAGGTTCATACTGGTTCTGAAGTAGAAAAGGAGGTGGCGCCGACACAGGGGCTCCCGCAGGTCTGGCAGGTGCCTGCTGCTGGACTGGGGGGGGTGACCCTGCCTGCGCTGAAGGAGGAATCTGGGAGGGACAAGAGACAGGACCATCAGTCAGTCCAAAGGAACAATTCTGTGTATGCTGCAGACCCAAACTGACATTAGTAATAATTATCCTTAATACTTCTCTAGACAGCTATTTAATAACTAAGCTCCAGAGCAATTAAATTTTTTTAAAAAAAATCTAACAAAATCCCATGCCAGCTGTAAAGTGAACAGGGCTTTCTCACACTGATGGCAAGGTAAACTAACACCTTTATAGAAATCAATCCAGCAGTACATCTCCTGTCATTTCTTTAATCTTTAAGACATGCATAATCCTCGAGAATTCTGTGGCAGTCCAGTGGTTAGGACTTGGTGTTTTCACTGCTAAGGGTGTGGGGTCATCCCTGGTTCAGGAACTAAGATCCCACAAGTCATGAGGCATGGCCAAAAAAAATAAATAAATAATGCATATTCCTTGACCTAGCTATTCCATTTCTAAGAATTCATCCTAAAGTCATAACTGTAAAAATTTATCCACAAGGTCGTATACCAAAAAATTATTTATAACAATCACTAGATACAATCTAAAGACCTACCAGAAACCTGATTAAATAAATCATCTTTTACTCATACACTGGAATTCTCTACAAAGACTAAAAATGTTTTAGAAAAAAATCTTAACCTCTAAAATATGTTGACATAAAAAACATATATAATGCTTGTCAAGGAAAAACTATGCTTATCTAGAAAAAAGATAAGAAAGACATAAAAACTAAAAACAAGATTTTCTCGTGGCCATTTTTACTCATTTGGCTAGCAGTCATTTCTCAAATTCTGTGCAGTAAAAATACCTTTAAAAGCTGAATACAATTATTTTTTTCAATTTTATTAAAAAATGATTTCAAAATATTCCATCAATGTTAAATTTACTAAGGTTGATTACTATGGTTAAGCAAAAGAATATTCTTATTCTTAGGAAATATTAATACACACTAAAGTATCTAGGAGTAAAGAATCATAATGTATGTAAGTGAAAGTGAAAGTCGCTCAGTTGTATCCGACTGTTTGCAACCCGATGGACTACACAGTCCATGGAATTCTCCCGGCCAGAATACTGGAGTGGGTAGCTGTTCCCTTCTCCAGGGGATCTTCCCAACCCAGGGATCAAACCCAGGTCTCCTGCATTGCAGGTGGATTCTTCCCCAGCTGAGCCACCAGTGAAGCCCTATAATGTATGTAACTGATCTTCAAATGTTTCCCCCCAAAACTGCACATATACAGTGTGAGAAAGGAACGGGGGGCGGGGGGAGCATGCTCCAACATGTGTCACTGTGCAAATTCACGAAGGAGAGAACAAATGTTCATGACAGGGAATCTGGGTTAGGGTACTGGGATGTTCTTTGTCCTTTTTTTTTATTTTTGCAACGGTTTACTTAAAATTATTTAAAAAATTTTTAATCAGAACTCTTCAAAATTTCATCAGCAAACAAGTATACTAACTTACACTACATGCTACCAATCTGCTGAAATCCGTTACCAAGAGTTTGTGTACTGGTATGATTTAGATTAGATGGTAAAATGGAGCCCATGCTCCTATCACCACTGACTACAATACCATTATCCCTGCCACAACGGGTTCTTAACTCTTCCTTTCAATCATTTCCCTTTTTCTGATTCAGTTCACTTCCCTTTGGAAGTCAGCTGAATAATTAGTAGGGGGAGGGGAAGCATAAAGGAATTTCATAAAATTTATCCAAGGCAAAAGTTATTCCATCATCTGTCTGAGATAGTCTGTCCAGATACAAACTTTATAAATGTAAATAAATTATTGGAGTAATCAATTTTAGTCCCAGCAATTGAGCATTTTGATCAGACAGTATAATTAAAAAAAGAGAAGCTGATAATAGTTCCAGACTCTCACATATCTACAGAAGACATTTGCTATTAGTATCTTACATTAAATCTGGTAATACTGGCATATGGTTAATGCATTAAAATCAATTATTACTTCCATAAATAGAAAATATAACCTAAAACATGAACCACTCAATGAGCTACTTTTTAAAAAATTGTTTACTTCAAAACATATAGCTTACAAAAAAAAAAAAATCCCTCTGAAAATAATTTGTCATCAAAGCACAGGTAAAAATGAAAGAAGGATTAGAATTACACTGAACGATATAAAGATATAAAAGCATGTCTTCATACCGGCGGCAAAGATCCTGGAGGCACCTGGTACATCTGAACAGGGGGTGCGGAGGGCGGAGGATGGGAGGGATGGGCTGGTGTCTGGCACTGCTGCAGCTGCGGTGGTGCAATGTAAGGATTAGCCCTGCTGCTTACAGCTGTGTGGCGATACGGATTGTATCCTTGTTGGGGCGTTCCTTGTGGTGGGCTCCCAAAATTCGAAGGAGGGAGATTACTAGGCTGAGAAGGCAGATAAGGATTTATTCCCATTTGTGAAGCAGGTGGAGCACCATATTGCGCCTTCGAAATGGATGATGAAAATGCATTCGACATATCTTGGGATCCAGTTGTAAAAGGCAGAGCCGTTGGGGGCTTGGAATAGGCTGACTGTCCAGCTGATGCTGCTGCAGTTGTTAACGGGGACTGTCCAATATTCCCAAAAGGATCACTACTGCTTGATACCTGAGAGAAGTAACTAAATGTCTGTGGGGTAGACGTGTGAGCAGAAGTCTGCCCAAGGAAGCTGTCCTCCTCACCCACATCAGTGGAATCCTCTGCAAGGGAACAGGAGGGCACATGGTTTAAAAGGATGCTGTCACTCTGTGCATAAGATTCCATACGGCAGGTCTAGCAATTATACCTCTTATTTTGTTGTTCAAACTTACCCTTCTGCCTTAAAGACAATAATGACAAACTTGTTTTTTTCTTTGAAATGAAAAACTAGAAAATATCAGTCAGAAACAACAAAAGGAGGGAAACCTTGCAATTCATTCATAAGCTCACCTCCCAGGACAATCACTGTTAATGCTGTTAATATGTTGATACATACCTTTCCGTACTTTTAAAATAAATATAAATAGTTACATACTATTTATTTGGTAGATATGTATAAATTATGTAGACATATTTGTATATAACCGTGGTTTCCTGCATTCCTGCAGATTCTTTACCATCTGAACCACCAGGGAAGCCCATATTTGTACATAGGAGAATTTTTCAAAAAGTGCAAACAAAATTTGTACCTACTAGTTTTAGATGTTATTTTGAACGATTTTTTTTCCTAGGAAGAAACAATTCAAACATTATTCCACTACCCAAATACACAGAACTTTATTTATACAGTTACAACAAGAAACTAAAGTAGAGGTATCAACTCTGTTGACAAGAAGAGGTGTGTCAGGGCTCTTACCTACAAAGCACTCGTTATACAAGTGAACATGAGGAGCTGGCATTCCCAAGGCAAAGTAGGTCAACCATTCATTACCATCCCTAAAACCACACAGTATCACAACCAGGTAACTTGTCATTAGAGAATGCCAATCACTAAAAAAAAGTCATTTCTAACAAAGGGAAGGTCTCCTCACTTCCCTTTGCCAAACTTGATCTTCATTGTGGGTATTCTTGGCACCAAACCATGTTATTTTATTCTCTCTTTTGCTACCAAGTTGTAAAATAATATTTTGCTTCTACACGGCCTAAAAAGTCCTGTCTAGTTTTCCTTAGTAAACTCTTATGAGTCTTTAGCTTGGAACATCACCTTTCTCTTCCTAATCTTTTCTTTCTCCCATCTCAACCCCTTACCTTCAAATCTCTCCAATATCCCACCACTGTAGGCACAGAGCAGATAAGAACAGTGGAGCCCTTCCCAACACACAGGCAGGCTGTGGTCCCTGTCCTTGAGACCTGCCAAAGTGTGGCCTTTCAAGCTCTGAGCTCCTTCTTGACCTCCACTGCTGAATGTGGCCTGCAGCTATTAGGTTGCTCCCAGTTATATTTCACACATCAATTTAACTGAGATACTCCACTATTCAAATACCCCTCTGAACTGTTTCTTCGTAATTAAAATATCATTTCCTGAGCAAGGCCCCCTTTCTGCTTGTATCATTCTACTTCTCTGACACATTTCTGGTTCCTATCCTCTCTCTCCATTCCCATGAACCTCACCTGGACTCAGACTTCAGTCCATCTCTCAACACCTGAAAGAAGGGGGAAAACCTCTGTGGTTTCCTTCATCCTTTAAAGCAACTTGGGATCAATCTGATACAAGAAACTTTTCTCTGATTAGCATCATTTACAAACAAAATACTCAGCTCAACAAGCTGCCAGTCTCACCTCAGGGGCACTTTCTAATTACATGTGGACACTTTTGGCATCAAGACCTAGATCTTTAATAAGCGCCTGTATACTTGTGACACTCCCAACTCTGTCCCAAACTGAGACTGATCATATGTGTCCCAGAGCCTATTTTCCAACTGCTTCCTCAATACTTTTGGCAGACACATACATCTCAAGCTTAGTAAACCTAGACTGAATCTATCATCTTAACTGTCCCCCTTCATATGCTCCTTTTACAATCTCACCACCTCAACGGATGTCTACCAAAATCCATCCAGACATGAAAACCAGAAACCTCCTCTCTGAGACTCCTCCCTCTCTCCCATTTAATCATTTAGATCTTCAATTAAAGAAGTAAGTACACAGTATCTATTATATGCCAGGTGGAGCTGTATCTTGGAGCTGAAACTGAACACAGAAAGAGCCTGTACACTGGACAGTCTGCCCCTTAGTGAGTCATTAAGTCCCAACAATCTGCTGGTGTAAAAATCTCTTACTTCTGTTTCCTGCTCTTCACACCCTGCGTGGCTGACCGGGGCTAGACTGGCACTCGCTCCTCCCTGACTCACAGTGGCGTCCAGATTGGACACTTCCGCTACAGTCAGCTTTACTCTGGTGCAATCTCAGATCTCCAGTCTTTCTGAAACACATCTCTAATGTCACTGCCCTGTTTAGAACCCTTCAAGGGCACCCGCACACCACACAGGATGTACTATGAACTCCTCAGTGTGCTGTATGAGGCCCTTCCTGACCTGGTTCCCCCACTAACCACTTGAGCCACTCCCCCGCATTCACTCTAGTCACATGGACCTGGGGGGGCGGGGGCAGGGGGACTGGCCAAGAGGGAAAGAGTTGGGGGAGAGAGAGAGAATGTGAGCACCTACCTCGAAATCCCACCAACTCTGCAGGTTTCTCTCACACCTCCAGACTTTTACATATGCCTGTCTCCCCAGACTCCCTAATTTCTATGTATCCTTCAACACTCAGCTCAAGAATCACCTCCTCTGTAAAGTTATGAAGGTCTAAGGGATGTCCACTCCCTGGTCAGACAGCCTGACAGCCACAGCTCCCACAACAGCCTATCAATCCCTCTTTCCAGCCATCACAAACCTGGACCACAACTACTTACACAGCTGGGTACAGCGTGTCTGTAAAAATGTGCAGTCATTGGGGACAATGCTATCTGCTTCTCTCTGTCTCTCTGACACCTGGAACAGGGCCTGGCAAACAAGCTGCTCAATCCAGGTTTGCTGAGTGAATGAAACTGCTTCCTGTATGCCTCTTTCACTGACATTGATTCATCGCTGCTTCCAATGCCACAGGTTCTCCTTTTGTCTCTGGAAATTCACTGAATGGACTTCAAATGATCAACTCTTTTTTAAAGGTAGAAAAACATTTGTTAAAGAATTTTAGTTCTAAAACTTATTAATTTTCTTATTAAAAAATAAACCATCTCCAAGAAACAATAGCTTTCAAGACAGGTAAGTTACCCTGTACTTGACAAGGAAGATGTTTACCATTTATTGACAGTGACAGGCACAAACAAAATATTTTAAAGGAACATGGGCATGAACCAAACATTTGTGAAGCAGAGGATGATAAGAGAACCCCATGTACAGCCTTATTTATTCCTACAACCTCCAAAAGCATTCTGCCTGGTCCTCCACCAAAAATGGCAATGTGGAACCTTTCAGCCACACTATCAAAATGAGACAAACATATTCCTAACTCCCACCCTTTCACTCATACAAGTTTCTATAGAAAAAAATCTGCCTACAGCATACCAGGCCGTGTTCTAGGTATAAGTTCCGACTCTCTCATGGAGCTTACATGCTAGTGGGACAAGATAAACAAATACGTGGACATGTCAGGTGGTAAGCACCAAGAAGAAACACGACACCAGAGAAGAACCATCGTGTGCTGTTCCGGTTCGCCCTTTGCCACCTCTCCATGAAACTTTCCTTAGTCCTCCAAATAAGAATAAATTATTCAACAGAAAAATATTCACCATTTACTGAGGAATTATGTGCTGGGCACTAAACAAGATCCTAGAAATAAAAAGGTAAATAAGTCATAGCTGCAAACTTCACATAGCTCACAGCCCAAACAAACAGGCAGACATGTTTACTTTACAAACGTTTATGCAACATGATGTGCCAGATGCTATATTCGGTGCTTCACAAAAATCAATTCAATTCTCATGATAGCCCTGGGAGGCTGTTCATGTATGGAAAATGAAGCACAGAGAGGTGAAGTAACATGCCTGAGGTCACACAGCAAGTTACTGCCAGGGCTAGGGTTGGAATACAGTCTGTGCTCCTAAACACCAGCTCTGGGTTATGCCGCATTCTCATGAAAACGCAAGCTCCACAGACACTAATAAAGATACGTACAAAATGCTAAGGTGCACACAGGAGTGGGTACCTAAGAGAACAAGCAAGAGCTTCCAACAGAAAATGAGGCACGGCCTTGAAAGATGACTGTGTTCTATATCTCTGCTTTGCAAGTATTACGAGTCTATCCTAAGAGATAGTCTACTGTATCCGAGGAGAGGGGGCAATAATTTATTCTGCCTTCCCTGCAAGCACCTGGCTCACCAGTAGATGTTCAACAAAAACGTGAGGAGTGGCCCGTGCAGGAGTGGCCAGCACTTGAACAGTCCCTTCGACGAAGAGCTTGACCCCGCCCCCAAGACCCCAAAGTTCCCAAGCTACTCAAATCGGGCCACTAACGGCCCTGACAAGGTATCGAAGGGTCGGATCCAGGCAAAGGAAAACCTCTTGTCCGACCCTTCACCTCAAGCCCCCCGCCCACACTTGCCCAACCAGATCTCCATCTCCTTACTACCTCCGGGCAAGAGTAGGGAGGCCGAGGCAGCGGCGGCTTGGGTGACTGGGATAAAGGGCACGTTGAAGCTGAACTCCGTGGCCGAAGAGGAGAAAAGTAAGTTAGTGCCCGACGAGGAGGCCGAGGCGGCGCCACCGCCGCCGTTAGGTTTCCTCTCGGCCATGGCTGCGGCCCACCATCCGTTACACGTCTACAGGCGGCCGGTGCGGAACCACCGGCCGGAAACTGAGCAAAGTCGGGGCCAACACACTTCCGCACTTGCGCACGAGGGCCGGAAGTCCGGGCGGCCACTCAGCTTCCCTTTGCCTTCTCCAACGGGGCTGCCAGAAAGCAACATGGCGGCGCGGGCTTCGCGCCCGGGTCCTCGCACGTGACAACCTCGGCCACTGCCCGGGCGGGGCTGGAGGCGGAGGCCGAGGCTGGGGCTGGAGCGTGGCAGATAGGGTGCTGCTGTTTGTGAATCAAAGTACGAATCGACACTGCAAGTCTCGGATTTCGGGGGGCGCTCTGTGCTTCCATAAAGTACCCACAGGAGCATTTAACTAGGTAAGATTTTGAGGAACTGCGAATGCCCGCAGGTGTAGGTAACAGATTGCTAGCGACCAAGGGAGAACTAGAGGTGTGTGGGCCATTTGTAGCCAAGGTATAGACCAACTCACCCGCTCTAACCAAATACCAGCATCTTACCCATCCACACGTCTTTCTGCACTGAACTGAATTCTTGTCATTGGTCCAGAAATTGAAATAGTAAAACTTAGTAGATATTGTTACAGAAAATACGCCAGAGGATTTCTCATTTGTTAGCTAATAATGTCTCGTGAATGCAAGATCTGCGGAGAAACCTCTGTAGTTTTTACCTGCTGCTGCTGTCTGTTCGAGAATAAATTTTGGATGGTTCTTTGTTTTCACCAGAAGGGAAAAAAAAGAAATGGTAAAACTTTTGAAGATTTTAAGCCAAAACGAAGAAAAAAGTTTAAAAGCGAAAAGAGGGAATTGACGTTTGGGTGTGTGACTTTTTAACAGCTTTTAACACACTATAGTGGTGGTGATGGTTTAGTGGCTAAGTCGTGTCCACCTCTTTACCCACCTACAATAATCTGACTAGTTTAATCCTAAAATACACTGTGGATGATTTGGATATGATTGTTATATTTCATATAAGTTAGATTATGAAGGAAAAAAAAAACATAACTTCTTGGAGGGTGGGAGAAAGCGATAGAAGAAACCCCAAAGGAAGCTTTGAAATAATGAAACTATCATGTCCCTCTGCTGTTCACACCAGTTCAGTTCAGTCACTCAGTTGTGTCCAACTCTTTGCGACTCTATGTACTGCAGCACACCAGGCTTCCCTGTGCATTACCAACTCCCAGAGCTTGCTCAAACTCATATCCATCTAGTCAGTAATGCCATCCAACCATCTCATCTTCTGTCCTCCCCTTCTCCTCCTGCCTTCAATCTTTCCCAGCATCAAGGTCTTTTCCAATGAGTCAGTTCTTCGAAACAGGTGGCCAGAATATTGGAGCTTCAGTTTCAGGATCAGTCCTTCCAAAGACTATTCAGGACTGATTTCCTTTAGGATAGACTGGTTGGATCTCCTTGCAGTCCAGGGGACTCAAGAGTGTTCTCCAACACTACAGTTCAAAAGCATCAATTCTTTGGTGCTCAGCTTTCTTTATAGTCCAACTCACATCCATACATGATTACTGGAAAAACCATAGCTTTGGCTAGATGGACCTTTGTCAGGAAAGTAATGTCTGCTTTTTAATATAGTACCTGTTTATTACTTAATTTAATAACTACTTAGTATGCTTACTGTCAAAAGAAAAAAAAAAAGCTAAGGAAAGCACTGAAGGGTGCCATGGGTTGTTGGTACATGTGACTAGGCCATGCAGGTCTGTTAATTGGCATTTATATGGAGAAGGAATTAACTTTTCATATCTTCATGATAGGCCATGGTACAAGCTAAAGCAGGGTACCCACCAGGCTTCCCAGGTGGCACTAATGGTAAAGAACCCACCTGCCAATGCAAGAGACATAAGAGACGTGGGTTCGATCCCTGGGTGGGAAAGATCCCCTGGAGGAGGGCGTGGCAACCCAGTCCAGTATTCTTGCCTGGAGAATCCCATGGACAGAGGAGCCTGGCGGGCTACAGTCCACAGGGACACAAAGAGTCAGACACAACTAAATGACGTTACATGCATGCTGGCACCCACCAGGGTGGGAGGAGATGTCAAGTCCTTGAGAATACAGTTCTGGGTGACAAAAGATTTATATCTCAAAGGGGCAGAAAGAAGATTTATAGTTGCTGACTTTCTAAAGTAACTACTTAAAGGAGGTTCAGGGGCCTATATACCTATCACCTGGTTTAGGTTGGAACTGTCGATTCTCCCTGCAGTGTTGAGCTTTCTCATGCAGGCATTTTAAGGGGGACAGGGTTCATCCTGGGGACATGGCCTTAAGCTGAGTTTGGTCAAGGGGTCTTTGCCATTACTGTGGGTGGTCAAGACGGTATACTAGGGGTCTTTGCCATACTGTGGGTAGTCAAGGTGGTATACTAAACGCTGGGGATACCATGGTATATAAGATAGACACAGGACCTTTCCTTCTTGCAGCTTACAGTCTGGTCAGGAAGACAGACAACTAAACACACAATAACAATAAAGTGTGATGAAAGTGATAATGTAAGATTTCCAGAAGTGTCTTATGTGGAATATTGACACCATCAGGAGAGGGAGTTGTAACCTTTCTAGGGGAGAGATAGCAAGTATTTAGAACAATCAGACCACCAACAAAGGACTTACCTTGTCTGGAGCCACATGAAAGACTTTCCTGAAGAAAACATATTTAAGTTGACACCTGAAAGTGAATGAGTAGAAGTTAACCAGAAAAGCTGGAGGAGAGGGGTTGGAGGATGTGGTAAGAGACAATTAACAGATAAAATTACAGTATGTAGGGATGCCTTAAGATGCCATATTTGAGTGTAATAAAAGAAACCCGAGTTACAGCATGGCTGGAGCCCAGTGAGCAAATGGGAGAAAGCTGAGAAATAAGAATGAAAAGTAGATCAAGGCCAGCTGATACACGGTCCTTACAAGTTAAGGACAAAAGGGACTGAAAGAAAGGTTTAAAGGAGGGTGGAGAAATAATAACATTTGTTCTGCAGAAAGTTCACTCTGACTTCAGTGTAATAAAATAGATAAGGAAAGAGCAAGCCTTGAGAGTAGAAAGAACAGTTGGCAGCCTGCTGCAGTGACCAGCTGAGCAATGATGGTGACTCAAAGTAAGAGCAGTTGCAGTCGGAATGAACAGATATAGGAGTGATTTCTGGGCAAAGATGTCAGATTGAGCAGCTGGATCTTCATTTTCTTCCTAAAACTCTGTTGAAAGCACAAACGGGTTTGTTTGATTTTTTGTTGTTATTGTTTGTTTTTTTAGGCATACATCTGTAAGGATGAGGAGAATGTGGGAAGATTTGACAGCAACAAGATTTTGGAAGGCACCAAAAAAGAAAGAAAAAAAAAAGGGGGCAAGTAGTAGATGATTTAGCAAACCAGTAATGGGGAGAGCTCAAAGGCAACATTATTTGCACCATAAGATCACCAAAAGGTGTAAGACCTGATAACCTCAGGCACCTCTGGAAGTGGCAGTCCAGTGCAAAACAGAGGTCCTGGAATTAGGTTTTAAAACTGTTTAAACAGATCCCCTCCCCCAACTCTCAGTAACTGGACTACTGACCATCCCCCTTAAAGAAAAAAGACTGACTTTTCCCTTCTGGACAGGGTAAAACAGAAGGAAGATTAAGCAATTTTGTACATACTAAGTAATAAAACACTCTCTTCCACAACACTAGACTATAGTCTGCCAGGTTCCTCTGTCCATGGATTTCCCAGGCAAGAGTATTGGAGTGGGTTGCCATTCCCTTCTTCAAGGGCTCTTCCCCACCCAGGGATCAAACCTGGGTCTCCTGCATTACAGGCAGATTCTTTACTGTCTGAGCCACCAGGGAAGCCCAAAACAGGAGGAAGATTGAGCAAATATGTACATACCGAGTAATAAAACACTCTCTTCCACAATCCCAGCCCAATTTTTCACTTAGCTCCCAAAACACTAGCTGCCAGGTCTTCAACCTCTCAGCAGGAGATTAGAAGACTCTTCTTGGGGTCATGTAAACAGAACATCTAGAGATAATGAAATCAGGGCTCCCCAGTAAGAGCCCAGGCAGCATGTGCTGTGCTCAGTTGTTCAGTCGTATCCAGCTCTTTGCAATGCCATGGACTGTAGCCTGCCAGGCTCTTCTGTCCATGGAATTTTCCAGGCAAGAATACTGGAGTGGGTTGCCATTCCCTCCTCCAGAGGATCTTCCAGACCCAGGGATCAAACTTGCGTCTCCGGCATAGGCACACAGGTTCTTTACCAGTGAGCCACCTGGGAAACCCCGGCAGATCACCCCATAATTTAGCTCACAGTCAGCTAGTCCAGGACACCCCTGCCACTAGCCCAAATGTCTCTTCTTGGCCACTGATTTGGACATCTGGCCTCAATTCAGCCGAAAATGAACCCCAAGTGCTCGAGAGCCTCTGGTGGTTCCTGCACCCTGCCCTCACTCTTACTATTTGCTCCTGCAAATGCACCTCCTGCAATCAGAGCTGCTGCTCCTGCTGCCCCGTGGATAACGCCAAGTGTGCCCGGGGGTGCGTCTGCATACAGGCAGCAGAAATGGGCCACTGCTGAGCCCGATGTTGGGAAAGCCTGATCCCAGATGTAAATAGAGAAACACCTACGAATCTCCACTTACAATTTTTTATCCTACTACCCAGACCCTCTTGCTACATTGCTATTTCCATGAAATATTTGTATAAATATTTTTATACAAATTAATGCTTTTGAACTGTGGTGTTGGAGAAGACTCTTGAGAGTCCCTTGGATTGCAAGGAGATCAAACCAGTCACTCCTAAAGGAAATCAGTTCTGAATATTCATTGGAAGGATGGATGCTGAAGCCGAAGCTCCAATACTTTGGCCACCTGAGGTGAAGAACTGACTCATTTGAAAAGACCCTGATGCTGGGAAAGAATGAAGGCAGGAGGAGAAGGGCACAACAGAGGATGAGATGGTTAAATGGCCTCACCGACTCATTGGACATGAGTTTGAGCAAGCTCCGGGAGTTGGTGATGGACAGGGAATCCTGGCATGCTGCAGTCCATGGTGTTGCAAAGAGTCGGACATGACTGAGCGACTGAACTGATTCATATAAAAATAAACTCATCTAGACAAAAAATAACCACCAGACCCATTTACCTGCTCTGAGCTCCCAAACACCTTTTTAGTCCCCATACTTTTTTTTTCAGGCATTCATTCAGCAAATACTATTATGTGAACTTGCCCTTGTGCCAGACATGGGAGATACAAGAATGGCCAGACCAGCAGAGTCCTGACAGTTCACACACTAGGGAACAGCAACCCTCTCTTCCACACTCACGTCCACCTGGCAAGGCAGGTAAACAGGGAGGACGAGGCACAGGTGACTGGAGGGAAAGTGTGCTAATTTCTGATTCAGGGAACACAGAGCAACAGGAGGACAAAGTGGAACATAAAAATGGAGATACCCAGCAATTAGACGGAGAAGGCAATGGCACCCCACTCCAGCGTTCTTGCCTGGAGAATCCTAGGGACGGGGGAGCCTGGTGGGCTGCCATCTATGGGGTCGCACAGAGTCGGACACGACTGAAGCGACTTGCAGCAGCAGCAGCAATTAGATAGATGGCTCTGAAACTGAAGAAAGAAGTCCGGGCTTAGAATGAGATGTAAGAGGCATCAGTTCACATGTGACTGATTTGGAAATTGGGGGAAGTGGGCAAAGAGCCTCATGCTCTGTCAATGTCAGAAATGGCCATTCTTTTGAAGGAGAGTTTGTGTTACTTTCTATACAAAGTGACATGCTGGGTATTAATTCAGGCTGACAGGTGTGATCAGAAGAAGCACAGGTGGGAGGCAGTCCCCACACTTTAAGTATATTTACCACATGATTGAGAAGAGTCATTAACCTGAAAGACAGTGATCCAAACATAACCCACAAAAGGAACAGGAAATGGTAATTTAGGAGAAATAACCCACACAGGAAGGCAAGGACTTTTAAAAAATCTATCAGTAATATCTTCAGAGGGATCTGCAACCAAGAAACAGGATCAAGGTGCTGTTTAAGAAAGAAAAGAAATATTTAGGGAACAAACAGGAAAGTGCGTATAAGGAAAATAAATACGAGAAATTTTCTCAAAAAGGAAAACAAAAAGATAAACAGATGGAAGCTAGGCGAGAAACCTAAGAAAATTAGAGTACCAGGCAAGAAAAGCCAGTATTTGTATTTTAAGAGCTCTGCTAAAAAAGACAGAACATGCAGGGGAGGGAATCATCAAGAAAAAAAATTAACTCCAGAAATGAAGGATACAAGTTTCCAAATTAAAAGGGTTTAATGGGGACTTCCCTGGTGGTCCATTGGTTCAGACTTTGCCTTCCAATGCAGGGAGTGTGGGTTCGATCTCTGGTCAGGAAGCCGAGATCCCACATGCCTCATGGTCAAAAAACCAAAACATGAAGCAGAAGCCATATTGTAATAAATCTGATAAAGACTTTAAAAATGATCCAGTAAAAAAAAAATCTCTGGACATCCCTGGTGGCACTGCTATGCTCTGTTACTCAGTAGTCTCCAACTCATTGCAACCCCATGGACTGTAGCCTGCCAGGCTCCTCTGTCCAAGGAATTCTCCAGGCAAGAATACTGGAGTGGGTTGTCACTTCCTTCTCCAGGGGATCATCTCAACCCAGGGACTGAACTCTCATCTCTTGTGTCTCCTCTACTGGCAAGCAGATTCTGTACCACTAGCACCACCTGGAACAGGAGACAGATCTCTGGCCCGGGAAGATTCCATAAGCTAAGAAGCAGCTAAGCTCACACACGGCAACTACTCATCCCTTGTGCTGCAACTACTGAAGGCCACGTGCTAAAGCCTGTGCACTGCAATGAAAAGTAGCCCCCGCACGCCACATCTAGGAAAGCCCGTGCAAAGCAAGGAAGACCCAGCACAGCAAAAAATAAAAAAACTTTTTAAATCTTAAAAAAAAAAAAGGATGGGTGAGGGGTTTCAGTATCCAGCACAATAGCTGAAAAAACACACATCGGAGCATAGGAGACAAAAGATCCATACAGCTTCCAGAAGGATAAAAACAGGTCAAATGCAAAGAAATTCAGCTCCCGAAAGAGTTACCTCTCAAGCAGACTTTCTAAGAATATGATGGAGGGGCTCCACCAAAAATAAAGGAATAAGGCTAAGTCTTCCTATATGGGCTGCAAGTAACAGGATATCCAACACAGGTGTACAGGATAATTCAAGCACATTCCCAAACAAAAAGACCCATAAATGCAATGGTTCAAACAAATGTTCCTTTCTCACTCACACAAGAGTACATGTTGGTGACCAGCTTTTGTCTCCAACATAGCACTTCTGAGGCTGCCCACCCCAAGGCAATAAAAAGAGGTGAGGTCAGTTCAGAGACATATGTCCCGTGTTGTTTTCCTGGCCACACTGTGAGGTGTGTGGGATCTTAGTTCCCCAACCCGTGCCCTTTGCAGTGAAAGCACAGAGTCTTAACCACTGGACCACCACAGAGTCCAAATATCCCTTCTTAGGAGAAGTGAAAAAGAAGTTAACACACATCACTTTTGGTCACATTCCGCTAATGTGAACTTCTACAAAAGGCACTCCCTTTGGGTGCAAGAAGAGCTGGGAAATACACTCCACACTTGGGTAGCCACAATTCTGGTGACTACAATTCTGTAACAATGGAGGAAGAAGGTTTTGGTGGGCAAATGACAATTGCCATGGCAGTCTATCCCTCTGGCCACCATTTACCAAGCCTTCTTCCCAAATGGAACATACACGTGCCCCAAGGGTGGCAACCAGCTGCCTTCAGCTTCAAAGTCCAGGATCTCTGGGCAGCTCAGCTTTTCCCAGTGATTCTGGATGTGGTTCCTCAGGAGCTGTGACTACGAGACACTCAATAGATGATTGTGGAGCAAGAACAGGGTAACTGCAATGGAGACGCCCACTAGGAATCAAAGAGGAATGGAAAGCACAGTAATCCCTGTTTCATAGAAATGATTGAGTCCTTCTAGACAAAAACTGAAAATACCCTTGCCCTGACAGTGGAGAATGTTGGTGGTTAGTCCTGGCTGTCTTTGGTTTGGTTTTCTGTAAATAACCCCCCCATCCACAGTCCTTCCTGGCCCTGGCTTTGCCCTCTGGGGGGCTTCTCCTTGACCGTGGTCATCCAAGGCCATAAGTGAAGTAGCATTGGGAAGTACATCCTCGTTAGGGGCAGTACAGCTTTGGCAGTTTACTTCCTGTTGATATGAGTTTGAAGCCTGAGACTTGCTTTCAGGCTTAAACAGTTACAGACTCTTTCAGGCCAACCCCTGGTTTGCCGTTTCCAGTAAAGTAACATCCATGTCTGACCTGAGCTCTTTTTTTTCTCTGAGCCTAACGGTGGTTACGGAAAAGGCAATGGCACCCCACTCCAGTACTCTTGCCTGGAAAATCCCATGGACGGAGGAGCCTGGTAGGCTGCAGTCCACGGGGTCGCTAAGAGTCGGACACGACTGAGCGACTTCACTTTCACTTTTCCCATTCATGCACTGGAGAAGGCAATGGCAACCCACTCCAGTATTCCTGCCTGGTGAATCCCAGGGACGGAGAAGGCAATGGCACCCCACTCCAGTACTCTTGCCTGGAAAATCCCATGGATGGAGGAGCCTGGTAGGCTACAGTCCATGGGGTCGCTAAGAGTCGGACACGACTGAGTGACTTCACTTTCACTTTTCCCTTTCATGCACTGGAGAAGGAAATGGCAACCCACTCCAGTATTCCTGCCTGGAGAATCCCAGGGATGGCAGAGCCTGCTGGGCTGCCGTCTATGGGGTCACACAGAGTCGGACACGACTGAAGTGACTTAGCAGCAGCAGAATCCCAGGGATGGCGGAGCCTGGTGGGCTGCCGTCTATGGGGTCGCACAGAGTCGGACATGACTGAAGCAACTTAGCAGCAGCAGCAACGGTGGTTACTGTGGCTTCCCTGATAGCTCAGTTGGTAAAGAATTTGCCTGCAATTCAGGAGACCCCAGTTCAATTCCTGGGTTGGAGATCCCCTGGAGAAGGGATGGGCTTACCCACTCCAGTATTCTTGGGCGTCCCTTGTGGCTCAGCTGGTAAAGAATCTGCCTGCTGTGCGGGAGACCTGGGTTCCATCCCTGGGTTGGGAAGATCCCCTGGAGAAGGGAAAGGCTACCCACTCCAGTATTCTGGCTTGGAGAATTCTAAGAACTGTGTAGTCCATGGGGGTCACAGAGTCGGTCACGACTGAGCAACTTTCCCTTTGACTTTCAGTGGTGGTTAACTTGAGATCATTTAAAACCAAGCTACAGTCTTGATCTGACCTTTGCTACGAAGCTAGATTCTTTAGTTTACCTGAGAAGTCTTAAAGGATTGATCCTTGAAAACACCTTTGAATAAATTCTCCTTGAGTTTGAATACCACACTGATTGTTTTTTTCAATCCAGGAAGGCCCCAATTTCTCCTGTGCTTTTATAGCTCTCCTGATCTTGTAGCTGTGCCCAGCTGTGGTTACTAAGCATTAGAAATGTGGCTATTTGAATTGAGATGTGCTATCAGTATATAATACACTCTGGATTTTGAAGAATTAGTTTTAAAAAAGATAATAAGTCTTCACATGGATTATTTGTACAGATTACAATATTTTTATATGTTGGGTTAAAGTGAAAGTTGCTCAGTTGTGTCTTACTCTTCGTGACTCCATGGACTATACAGTCCATGGAATTCTCCAGGCCAGAATAATGGAGTGGGTAGCCTTTCCCTTCTCCAGGGGATCTTCCCAACCCAGGGATCGAACCCAGGTCTCCCACATTGCAGGAGGATTCTTTACCAGCTGAGTCACCAGGGAAACCCATACTGGGTTAAATATATTATTAAAATTAGTGTTACCACTCTGTGCCAGAGCAATGTCGTCCTTTTTCTCTCCATTGAAAGGACTATTTATCCTTTTAAATGTATTCAGAAAGTCAGCTCATTTAAAAAAAAAAAAAATGTTACTTTTTAAAATTTAACTTTTAAATTACATATGTGGTTTGCACAATGTATCTGGGAGACTGAATACACAAACAATGGCCAGACCACATTTAACAGTAGAACTCTGACCCATATCCTCTGACAGTAGAGCAATGGGTTGGTAAGTGCCAACTTTCCTATTTGTTTCCCTCACTCCCCAGAAAATAGGGATGGTTAGAAATTACTCCTTGGAAATTCCCTGGCAGTCCAGTGGTTAGCATTTGGCGCTTTCACTGCAGGGGCCTAGGTTCAATCCCTGGTTAGGAAACTAAGATCCTGCAAGCCATACAGCATGGTCACAAAAAAAAAAAAATTACTCCTTCCTTTTGTTTTCTAAGAAAGGGCTAACTGTAAAGGACCATCTTCCTCTTGCACGTTCCAAAATAAGACTAACCCCATCCTCAGTGACTCTTTATAAAATCTCCAATTTTAACTCTTTAAAATGTTCCTGAGGGACGTCGCTGGTGGTCCAGAGGTTAAGAATCTCCCTGCCATTGCAGGAGACATGGGTTCATCCCTGGTCCTAGAAGATTCCACATGCCTTGGGGCAAGTAAGCCTGAGCACAACTATTGAGCTCAGGTACCCTAGAGCCTATGCTCTGTAACAAGAGAAGTCACCACCACAATGAGAAGCCTGCTCACTGCAACTAGAGTTGTCCCTGCTCGCTGCAACTAGAGAAACTTTGTGTACAGCAACAAAGACCCAGTGCAAAAAAAAAAAAAAACCTCTCCTGAATGTGTGTTCTCTCTATTGCAACAGCCTGAATAAATGATCTGCATTCCCTGGGGCATTTTGTCTTTCATCTATTGTCATCCACTATCCAACCAGTAAACTAGAGCCACATTATGTATTTTCTCTTTGTTATGGTAGCACATCACTTCTGAAAGTAATTTCTGTATTATTTAGAGTAATGCTAGCAGCTGTAAAAAAGCTATCTCAGAATGCAATGTTCATATGAAAATCTAGGCTAGCTTTAGCACAAGGTCATTCTAGACATCACCATCCCATCCATCAGGAAAGAACAAAGAACATATCCAAGGCCAAATTCTTAAGAAATTGAAGTGGAAGTTCCAGATATACTTTCCCTTGTGCTTCTTTGGTAAACCTAGTCATATAGCCCTGCCTAGCATCAAAGAAGGCTGGGAAATGTAGTTCCTAGCCAGGCAACCAACCTCTCCTACACTTCGAAGCTAGGAAATGCAGTTCTTCCCAGGACAACCTTTCTACAACCCTGAAAGGAGAAAACATATTTTTTTGAAGTCTCAATGAAAAGATGAATCCTAAAGAAGAAACTCTTTAGGATAATGGTGGCGGGAGATCCTAAGAAGACAGTTTTGCACCAGAAGTACAGGGCAACAAACCAGATTGGAATAGGACAGAGGACTTTGGGAAAGATGTCCAAGAAAATAATGTATATAAAATACCTGATGTGACTTCCCTGGGGAAGTGATTAAGAATCTGCTTGCCAATGCAGGGAACACAAGTTTGATACCTGCTCCAGGAAGATTCCATATGCCACGGGGCAGCTAAGCCCACAATCACTGAACCCTGCACACGCTGGAGCCTGTGTTCTACCACAAGAGAAGCCACCGCAATAAGCTCACACACCTCAACTAGAGAGGAGCCCCCGCTTGCCACAATGAAGACCCAGAGCAGCCAAAATTAAAATTAATTAATTAATTAAAAAATACTCAATGTGTCTATTTAGAAAGGAGATTGAGGCAATTGATGGAAAGTATGCATTATCCATTCAGCAACTATTTATTGCACATCTATGACATCAGACACTGTTCTAGGTACTTAGGAACAATACAGCATAAAAATACCAAAATCACTGCTTCAAAGATCTCGTGATCTAGTGGAAATTTCAGTGCACCTGAGGTTGAATTCATGCTAAGTCTATAGAAAATAAGCAAATGTTTAAAAGAAACTTTTATCCCATCCTGGAGGCAATGACATTCAATTCTTTCTGCTGATTGTTTCAATATTTCTATATTTTCAAATTAACATTATATTGTCACTTCTGATTTTTCCTTTTTTTCTCCTTTGAATTATGTGTTGACTTCCCAGGTTTAAGATGAGGTTTAAGTCTTCTTTATCCTATCACATATATGAATCCTATACATCCTCATCCCCTTAGCTTCCTGAAGTTAAATTATAATGTTGCTTAGATAAATATTCTAATTTAACATTATTATGCTGTTAAATACTCTTGAGAGCTTTGTCATGACATAAATTGTGACTTAATTTTCTATTCAAGTTTTTGTTTTCCTAGCCTTAAGACTTGGAATAATTTTCCCTCATGCTTTTCACCTAGCTATGCAGAATACATCATGAGAAATGCTGGGCTGGAGGAAGCACAAGCTGGAATCAAGATTGCCGGGAGAAATATCAATAACCTCAGATATGCAGATGACACCACCCTTATGGCAGAAAGTGAAGAAGAACTAAAGAGCCTCTTGATGACAGTGAAAGAGGAGAGTGAAAAAGTTGGCTTAAAGCTCAACGTTCAGAAAACGAAGATCATGGCATCCGGTCCCATCACTTCATGGGAAATAGATGGGGAAACAGTGGAAACAGTGTCAGACTTTATTTTTTTGGGCTCCAAAATCAATGCTGATGGTGACTGCAGCCATGAATTTAAAAGACGCTTATTCCTTGGAAGGAAAGTTATGACCAACCTAGAAAGCATATTAAAAAGCAGAGACATTATTTTGCCAACAAAGGTCCATCTAGTCAAGGCTATGATTTTTCCAGTGGTCACGTATGGATGTGAGAGCTGGACTATAAAGAAAGCTGAGCGCCAAAGAATTGATGCTTTAGAACTGTGGTGTTGGAGAAGACTCTTGAGAGTCCCTTGGACTGCAAGGAGATCCAACCAGTCCGTCCTAAAGGAGATCAGTCCTGGGTGTTCATTGGAAGGACTGATGTTGTTGAAGCTGAAACTCCAATACTTTGGCCACCTGATGCGAAGAGCTGACTCATTTGAAAAAACCCTGATAATGGGAAAGATTGAGGGCAGGAGGAGAAGGGGACGACAGAGGATGAGATGGTTAGATGGTATCACCGAATTGATGGACATGGGTTTAGTGGACTCCGGGAGTTGGTGATGGACAGGGAGGCCTGGCATGCTGCGGTTCATGGGGTCGCAAAGAGTCGGACACGACTGAGCAACTGAACTGAACTGAACTGAACTCTTACTTATCTTTCAAGTTCTAGTGAAAATGTCACATTTTCAGGAAATCCCTGAAGGATCCTTTCCCCAAAACTCTCTCTCACTAGACTATATGGTACTATTCATTCCTTTTATAGAACTTCACTTTTTCTTCCCTGGTACCTGTCATGGTTGTAAGTGGATAATTATTCAGTAGTAAGTCTCTCACTGAACTGTATATAACATGAAGGCAGTGGGTCTTTGTTGCAGTCCACGGGGGTGTCTCTTGTTCTGGAACACAGGCTCTAGAGTGCGTGGGCTCAGTAGTTGTAGCCCACCAGCTTAGCTGCCCCTCAGCATGTGGAATTTTAGTTTCCCCACGAAGGATCAAACTTGTGTCCCCTGCATTGGAAGGCAAATTCTTAACCACTGGACCATCACAGAAGTCCCTTAATGTCCTTAAAAATACAGACTTGAGAGTGGGGTAAGTATGATTGCCAGCAGTGGGGGAAAAAATCTTGCCATAGAGAAGTACTCTTATGGACCTTCCCTTGGCCTTTTAAGTTTTCATAACCACTCAGTAGTGTCAAAACATCTTGCCACAGGAAAATTAGAGGGTGAAATTATTCACATTATAAAGTAATTACATTTCAGTAGGATCACAGTGTCTATTAAGGTTAAATCTGAACAGTTGTTTACAAATCACTGAATACAGGGAGAAACCAAAAGCTGACGTGTTCTTAGGCACTGCTGAAATGGTGTCCAGCTGCAATTTCATAAACAGCAAATTGAAATTATAATATAAAAGCAGATGTCCATGACATACATTTAATTTGCATTTCACTGGCCACAAAGCTAAATAGGAGATTTCTCTATTCAATACCAGGAATCTCGAGCCCTTCTCTGCTAAATGAATGAATGAAAGAAGTAGTAATGCCAAAGATTTGAAACTGTTTTCTCAGCTCACCCAAACTCACAAGAGCCAGACATATAGTATAATATGCCAATCACAGTTATTCCCTGGTATCAATTGCAGGGAATTTGTTCCAGGAACACATATCTACGGATGCCAGAGTTCCTTATGTAAAATGTACGAAATAGTATAGAGGGCCCTGCGTGATCAGGTCTCCATAGCTTCAGTTTCCACATCCGGGGATTCAACCAGCCTTGACCACTAGATGCAGAGGAATGTAATTAGTTCACAGTGACAGATACAAAATAAACCCTTTTGCCCTAAGGAGGGCTTGAGATCTGAGTTCAGTTCTCCAGCTCCCCACTTTCTAGATCGCATTCAGATCATCCTTCTGTTAATACGCTGTATTTCAGGTTGTGAGAGGGAGGTTTTTCTCCGATATATTCCAGATCTAGGGGCTGTTTCATTACAGAACTTGGTTGTTTTCCAAATTTCCTCATTCAAAGGTTACCATTAACCAGATCTTTTCTGTATACAGATGCCACTGTCTTGATTCAGTCGAGGGAAGACTTGATCCAGTGGAGGAAAGTCACTATATAGGGTTTCTAGCTGCCTGGAGAATCCCAGCGACGGGGGAGCCTGGTGGGCTGCCGTCTTTGGGGTCGCACAGAGTCGGACACGACTGAAGTGACTTAGCAGCAGCAGCAGGGAACCAAACAAAAGAGTTGCCATTGGCCAAAAAAGAAAAAAAAAAAGCACCAAGAGGCGGGACGAGGTGGGCAGACACCAGAGGCGACGTTACCTTCTAATTTTGCCCAGAGATAACTTTGAGGTCTCTTTGCACTTGTGCTTTTGGACTGTTGCGGTCTCCGACCTGAGCGAGGCCTCGCCACTATAAACAGATAACAGACTTCGGGAGTTTCTCCTTTCGAGTCTGCAGAGGGACACCGAGCAATACGCAGCCCTCAAGTAACCACGCGGCATGCTCGCGAGGCCGCGCCTGCCCTTCCCTCGCCCGTCTCCAAGATGGCGACCGCCCTGCCGCCGCGGCCCCGCCCCGCCGAGCCCCGCCCCCCAAGGCCGCCCCGCCTCCCGCCGCGGGGCCGCGCCGCGCGCTCCCGCCGCCCCTCCCCGCACGAGCTCCACCCAGGTCGCCGGCAGCGCGGTCGGCGGCGGCGGCGCCTATTTCCCGCCATTGTGCGAAGTGGAGGCTGGGGGCCCGCACGCGCCGTCTGCCCGTCGCCGGCAGCGCCTCACAGCCGCCGCCACCGCCGCTGTTCCCTGAGGCGCGAGGAGGCCGGGCTGCCCGCGCCGCGAGGCTTCCCCTGCGTGGGAGGGCGCGGGCGAGGAGCGGCCGAGCCCCCGACGAGGAGCAGCGGCGCTCGGGACGCCCGGGCCGCGCCGGCTCCGGCCCGTCGGCGAGATGCCCTGTGGGGAGGATTGGCTCAGCCACCCGCTGGGCATCGTTCAGGGCTTCTTCGGTGAGTGGCGGCGCCGGGGTCGGGCGAGGGCCGGGCGGGCCGCCGAGTTCACCGAGCCCCCGGGGCCCGGACCATGCCGCGCGGCCCCCAGGCGGAGCCGCCTCGAGGGCTCGAGCTGCCGAGACGGTCAGCCGGGCCTGCGCCGGCTGGCGCTCGGCAACCCCCTCCCGCCCGGAGACTCCGGGCCGCGGCTGGCCCGGGCCGCAGGTGCCTCCCACCTGCCCGATTCGCGACTCCCGAGCGGCCAAGGTTACGCTGCCAGGAGCCGGCGGCCGGCCGTGATTGACGGCCTCGCTACCCGCTTCGTGGCCCCGCGGGCGGCCCCCGAGCCCCGCGTGCGGCCGGACTCTGAGGTGAGGGATCCTCGAAGCTTTCGGGAGGACCCGCAGAGATGGGCTGAAGGGAAAAGCTCTTTGCCTATGGGAAGCCCGCAGGACATTTCAAAACTTCCGGTGTGTGGGGGGAGTGCTCGCTTGCTCGCTCGCTGCAGAAGTTGGCTGTAACTCCTGTATTACACACATTCTCCCTTTTCGAGATAAGATTTAGTGTGATAACTTCGATTTTTTTCCGTTAGGACACCTTTAAAACCTGTCTCGTCTCCCCGTCTCCTTTTGGGCCAGAGCTAGCAAGAAATGGTGAACGAACTCAAATGCGTTCCTGCATAGAAAGAGCTTAGCACGTGGCAGACAAGCTCAGGAAATTTCACTTGCAATCGTGGTTAATGCCACTTTTCGGGTAGGGTACACTAAGGAAAATTGAGGTCTGGTTGCCGTTCACTAGGCATTTTGGCCCCACCCCGCATGTCTTTTGCACTTAGGAGTGGTGGAGGCAAACCCAACCAGGAATCAGTGTGTAAGATCAGAACACCTGACTTGTCAGGAGGTAACTTGAACTTGTAAAGTGGCCTTCCTCACTTAAGACCTTGTGGAATATTAGTGTGAACGCTTATTAAGAAGCTAAATAGTCCCCAGCAGCCAAAATGGATTGCAGAAAATGTATTTCTTGCAGGAAAGGCTCACTCAGCAACTCTTTATTCATTTTCCTTGTAATTTGAACTTGTTCAGTTATCTGGTTTCCCAGGCTGAAACTAGAGGCAGCAAATTAGGGAAAGCCGTGGGTAGGCATCCAGATTGTAGCTAGTGAACACTGACAACCTATTAAAGGAGAAATTTCAAATTACATATATAGTGTTTAAAAAGTTTTTTTTTTAAATCCTTGTATATCCATCCAGGGCCCTTTTCAAAAAGGGGCATATGTCTCTCTACTAAATCCTAGTAATTGATGCTTATAATGAATACTAGAACCCATAATTGATTTCTGAAATAATGGTCTCAAAATGTGGAGTGAAGATTAAATTGCACAGTAGGTTTAAGAGGGTGCAGACACAGAGATGCTTTTTAGGGAAAATCATTCAAAAGTAAGTAAATTTTGGTGCTTAATTGATGTTTTGAAAATTTATGAGAATTATCCCTGTCCTAGTCTGGCTGGATAAATTATATTTGGTATATATTTGAATGTATTTGTGTCAGATTTTGTCTCCTGCCTGTAGGACCCTAAGAGGCAGACAACTCATTATAGCATAGAAGATGTAATTTGGATATAAAACGCTGGCTCTGCAGTATTTTGTGAAGTTTGTGTATTGTTGGTGACCTGGACCTTGTTGACGTGTTTTTCCTCTAGAATGTCTTATTCTCATACAGGTTATGTCTTGCAGAGAAGAAACTAATCCTGTCTTACAGTCATGATGTTTTTGTAGAAGCTGCTTTGATGTATAATGTATATTTTTGCTATATTTTCCTATCACTGTGACTGTGTGGGATTGAATAACTTTATAATAACAGTATTACAGGTATGTTCGTGTGAGAAGTGAGGTGTTAAACTTGTAGACTCTTTTTGGTCTAATAGGAAATTGTTTTAAATCCATTTTTCCCCCAGAGAGAAAAGTAATGCTCATCTTTTGTGGTTTATGAGGCCTTTTGGCTCCACCCCTGCCCAGCTCTGGTGTCTCAGTGGTAAAGAACTCACCTGTGATGCAGGCGACCCCGGAGACGAAGGTTCGATCCTTGGGCCAGGAAGATCCCTTGGAGAAGGAAATGGCAACCTCATTCCAGTATTCTTCCCAGCGAAATCCCATGGACCGAGAATGCTGGCAGTCTGCAGTCCATAGGGTGGCAAAGAGTCAGACACAACTGGGCAGGCACATTGCCCAGCTCTCGGCCCTCATCACTGTATTCCCCCTCACACTGAACCTTCTTTCAGTTCTTTGATCTTGAACCGTGCCACTAGGCTTTCTGCATAGGCTGTTTCCTTTGCCTGGTCACCACTTCCTCTCCCACTTCTATTTTCCTGGCTAAATCTTACTCTTTGGAAACCTAAGTTAGGTAACTTCTGCTACATGTAATTATAGGATCCTGTGAAGCCCGAAAATTAACTTGTAAAGCGTGTTGTTGAAATCACTCGTTTCCTGGGTTCCTTGGCTTTGTTTTAACCCTGGGGATTTTAGGATGTGTATCTGTTTTATTTGCCTAGAATATACCTGTACATCAAAAATGCTCCCATGAGGGATTTTCTGATGGTCCAGTGGTTAAGACTCCGCAATTGCAATGTATAGAGCACAGGTTCAATCCCTGGTTAGGGGACCAAGATCCCACGTGCTCCTCAGCCAAAAAATAAAATAAGATTTTTTAAAAAAGAGTGCTCCATGAGTATTTGTTGAGCAGAGGCAGTGAAAAGACTAATTAATCAATCAGAAATGGTGTAAACTGGGGTGGTTTCTGTCACCACAAATCTTAACTAAAGACAGTCCTGGTGGACATTATATTGGTTCAGAGAATATGATCATACCAGGTATGAGTTACTTTCACATGCAAATACTAATTCTTGTTTCTTGGTTCAGATAAGAAACTTTGAAATTCTCTTAGTGGCCAATCACAACTATATGAATCATAATTCACCTTTGTGGGGCACTATCTACATGCGTATTTTGAATTTGTATCTGCCATATTACAATTGTTCGTATGTAAATTTTTCCCTATAAGCAAGCCTTCATAAAATAATTTTTCTATTTCTGTTGGGGTTTCTAAAAGATTTTATATACAGAACATTGAGGTCCGTAGACTTAAGATTTAGAAATACTTGATTGAGCTCTGTGTATGTGTTAATCACTCAGTCATGTCCGACTCTGCGACTTCATGGACTGTAGCCTGCAAGGCTCCTCTGTCCATGGGATTCTCCAGGCGAGAATACTAGAGTGGGTTGCTGTTTCCTTCTCCAGGGGATCTTCCCAACCCAGGGATCAAACCCCAGTCTCCTGCATTGCAGGCGGATTCTTTACCATCGGAGCCACTGGGGAAGCACATGTTGAGCTCTGTTATGTGCATAATGCTGATGCCTTGGTCCCCGCAGAGATTGTTCATTAGTGACCTGTAACAACTTGCTTCCCTTAAACAGAAGCAGGCATCATAAATGAGAAAAAAAAATTTTTTGCATACTTTTTTCTTTTAATCTTTTTTTTTAATTTTAAAAAAGGAATTTTTTTTCACTTGAATTAATAACTGCATTAATTTCAGAATAAGTAGAAATGCTTACCAACTCAGATTTCTTTATGTTCAGATTGTTGGTTGGGTCAAGATCATTAGTTTCAGTTATATTCAAGGCACTTTGGTCATATCTAACAGAACTAGAATTAGACTAGCTCATGAAGAAAAAGGTCCTTGATGTGTGGAGGAGAGAAGGGAGTAGTATCCTATCACTAGCATTTTAGAGAATTTAAAGTAATAGTAAAATCATCTAAAAGTCTGTCTGCCTTTTTATTGTCACCATGATTCTAAACCAACAGTTCACTCCTTTTTGTCTGTACCCACCTTGGACCTTCCTACCACCTGGCCCTTGTTCAGTTCAGTTCAGTCTCTCAGTCGTGTCCGACTCTTTGCGACCCAATGGACTGCAGCACGCCAGACCTCCTTGTCCATCACCCAACTTCCAGAGCTTACTCAAACTCATGTCCATTGAGTTGGGATGCCATCCAACCATCTCATCCTCTGTCATTCCCTTCTCCCGCCTTCAATCTTTCCCAGCATCAGGGTCTTTTCAGATGAGTCAGTTCTTTGCATCACGTGGCCAGAGTATTGGAGTTTCAGCTTCAGCATCAGTCCTTCCAATGAATATTCAGGCCCCTGTTACGCCACTGAAAAAAAGTAATTTGTTTTAAAGCTATAGAACCCAAAGGCAGAGAGGATGGTTTGGTAACCCAAGAGACTACTGAGTGAAATTGGAAAGCTAGCAGAAATCCAACCAAGCAGCACATCTCAGTTTTCTCCCCTAGGCTATGTTCATCTCTGCACACAAAGTTTACCTTTCTCTAGTCCAGGGCTCCCAGTTTCACTTGTCAGTTCCAGCCCACTTGAGCTAGCATCTTTATTTTTTCCAAAAATATTTTTTTCGCTATGCCCGATCTCAGTTGTGGCATGTGGGTCTTTAGCTGAGGCATGTGGGATCTAGTTCCCCAACCAGGGTTCGAACCTGGGTACCTGGGGGGCGCAGTCTTAGCGGATGAACCACCAGAGAAGTTCCAGCATCTTTATCTTAATCCCAGATTTTAGGGTTGGAGGATCTGATTGGCCCAGCATGGAGCCAATGGTTCACTCATGGGCCAGTCAGCCACTGCCAAGGCAGTGTTATGTAATGGATGGTCATAACTATTGAGGCCCACACCTCACCACTGGGGGAAGTTCTCAGGAATGGATTGGAGAGCTGTGGGAAAAGGCATGTATGTGTGTGTATACAAACATCCACACGCATATGTATAGATATATACATGTGTATGTATATGAATTTTTAAATTATTGAATAATAACTTGCATATGGTTTAAAAAAAAGTGTTACAGTATAAAAAGAAGAGTAAGCATGTGCTGCTCTTCTCCCACTGAGGGTCCCACTTTTTTAACTTTCTGATTATAGTTCTTTTTTATTTTTGCATTGAGATATAAAATTCACCGTTTTAAAATGTACAGTTCAGCGGTTTTTAGTTTATTCATTATGAGTATGCAGCCATCAGCACATCATTACCGTTACCGCAGAAAGAAGTCCCGTATATGTTAGCAGTCACTCCCGATTGCCCCATCCTCCGTCCTCTTGCAACCACTCATTGACTTCTGTCCATGGTTTACCTATTCTGGACATTTCATATAAATGGAATCATGTAACTTATGGCCTCTCATGTCTGGTTTCTTTAACTTAGCATAATGTTATCAAGGTTCATCCATGTTGTAGCATGTGTCAGTACAACATTCCTTTCCATGACTGCAAATAGTACCCCACAGCATGAATATACCATGTTTTGCCTATCCATTTCTCCATAGGTGGACACTTGGCTATTGTAGATAGTGCTGCTATAAATACACACGGTTTTTGTGTGAATACATGTTTTCAGTTCTCTTGGGAATATGCCTCGGTGTATGATTGCTGGGCCATATAGTAATTTCATGTTAGAACTTTTGCCCAAAGTATCTGCACCATTGTACATTTCCACCAGCAAAGTATGAGGTTTCAAATTTCTCCAGTCCACTTCAACATTTGTTATGACCCGTTTTATTGATAATAGCCATCCTAATAGGGGTGAAGTGGTATCTCATGATTTCAATTTGCGTTACTGTAATGTAATAGTATATTGTATTGGTTCATATGCATATAAGCCTTTTGTATATCTCATTTGGAGAAATGCCTTTTCAAATTCTTTGCAGATTTTTATTTTTTGACCACACCATGCAGCTGCTTCCCAAATCTTAGTCCCTGACCAGAGATTGAACCCATGCCCTTGGCAGTGAAAGCCCAGAATCCTAACCATTGCACCTCCAGGGAATTCCCCTTTGCAGATTTTTAAATTGGGGTTTTGTCTTGTATTGTTGCATTATAAGGGTTCTTTATATATTCTGTATATTAGACCCTTATCAGATATATGTTTTAGAAATATTTTATCCTGTTCTATAAATTGCGTTTTTGCTTTCTTGATAACATCTTCTGATGCAGATTGTTAATTTTGATGATGTCCAATTTATTTTTCCTTTAGTTGCTTTTGGTACCATATTTAAGAAACCATTGTCTGATGCAAGGTCACAAAGATATATATCTGAATTCTTTCTTAGAATTTTGTAGTTTCAGCTCCTTACATTTAGGTCTTGGATCCATTTTGAATTAATTTTTGTGGATGGTGTGAGGTAGGGATTCAAGTTCATTCTGTTGCATGTGGACACCTAGTTATCACCGCGCCTTGTGTGTGTGTGTTTAACATTTACCGGTTTATTTTGAAGGATCTCATAACGTACGCAGATGCAGAGGAACGTAGGGCAAGGTCTGGTAGGGTCCCCTGTGGAAAGCTTCTGTCTCCATGGAACTTGGGCCTGCTACCTTTTCAGCATGTGGTTGCCTTCACCATCCTGGAAGCTCCCCAGCATTTTTTGTTGAAAAAGACTATTCTTTCGTCACTGATTAGGTTTGGCAGCTTTTTTTTTTTTTTAAAGGTGTGTGTGTGTGTGTGTGTGTGTGTGTGTGTGTGTTGACCCTAGATGTGTGTGTGTGTGTGTGTGTGTGTGTGTGTGTGTGTGTTGACCCTAGATGTATAGCTTTATTTCTGAACTCTCAATTCCATTCCATTGATCTGTATGTTTTCCCTTCTGCCAGTACTGTGTTGTCTTGATTACTGTACCTTTGTAGCAAGTTTTAAAATGATGAAGCATGAGTCCTTCAACTTTGTTGTTGTTCTTTTTTTAAAGATTGTTTTTACTCTTCAGAATCCCTTGTATTTCCATATGAATTTAGAATCTGTCTGTCATTGCTGCAAAAAAGGCACTTGGCATTATGGTGGGGATTGCATTGAATCTGTAGTGCATTTAGTTCTTTGGGTAATACAGAATAGTCAAGATTTCAGATTCTAAAGCCGAACTGCTTCTTAGTTATAGGGCCATACCCAGGGCATTTAGCTCTAATCATTTTTTAATACCTCCTTTCTTTATACTACAGAGTTATTTTCAGTAATAATGAAGTTATGTGCAGTGTTTAAGGTAATTACATATTTCAAATTCAATCTGCTGCTGCTAAGTCGCTTCAGTCGTGTCCGACTCTGTGCGACCCCATAGACGGCAGCCCACCAGGCTCCGCCGTCCCTGGGATTCTCCAGGCAAGAATACTGGAGTGGGTTGCCATTTCCTTCTCCAATGCATGAAAGTGAAAAGTGAAAGTGAAGTCGCATAGTCGTGTCTGACTCCTCGCGACCCCATGGACTACAGCCTACTAGGCTCCTCCGTCCATGGGATTTTCCAGGCAAGAGTACTGGAGTGGGGTGCCATTGCCTTCTCCGCAAATTCAATCTAGACATTGCTTTTCTCAACTTCTTCCTCACCCCTGCTCATTTTAGAATTTTTTTGTGGTTGATGAATTGTTATGATGATGTTGTTCCATGTTGGTACAGGTATCACACTTTAGATTTGAATAATCTTGTACTAATTGTATAATTAATTAATTTTTTGTATTAAGAATAACTTAAGTTTCTATAGACAAAAAAGCTCAACTGTTACTCAATAGTGTTCATACCTACTAAATAGTTTGAATTTTGGTCTTTTAGTTATAATTCAGTATAATAATACTTTATATAAACAGTTCAATTATAAATGAATTTTTGTAAAACTGAAACATCTGCAAAAGACACAAATTAGAAATCTTTCCACTGATGTTACTAACATTTTCTTGATTCATTCTTCACTGTAAAACAAATAGCTGTTTAAGAAGAATGTGCTGTGCTTAGTTGCTCAGTAATGTCTGACTCTTTGTGACCCCATGGACTGTAGCCCACCATGCTCCTCTGTCCATGGGGATTGTCGAGGCAAGAATACTGGAGTGGGTTGCCATGCCCTCCTCCAGGGGATCTTCCCAACCTAGGGATCGAACCCAGGTCTCCTGAATTGCAGGCGGATTCTTTACCATCTGAGCCACCAGGGAAGCTCATAAATACTGGAGTGAGTAGCCTATCCCTATCTTTGCAACCCAGGAATCAACCGGGTTCTCCCGCATTGCAGGTGGATTCTTTACCAGCTGAGCTACCAGGGAGGCAAGCCCTTAAGAAGAGTACATTTCAAATTCAGTAAAATTTTCACTTATGAGCAAAATTTGCACCTACTGCACCTCTCACTTCATACTATTTCACTGTTTAAAATGTTAAACACAAAAAGTTGTTCAAGTTGTCCCATGGAAGATAGAATTGAAGTAATTCAAGTTCTCCTTCATCTTTACAATCACTGGGTTATTGTTTGTTGAAAGTCTTTCATATACCTGTAGGACTCTAGAGTACCACAGGGCTTGGGGGGTGCTAACTTCTGTAACCAAGTTTGGACTGTTCTGTACCACTTAGAGGGCTTCCCAGGTGGCTCAGTGGTAAAGAATCTGTCTGCCAATGCAGGAGATGCAGGTTTAATCCCTCAGTTGGGAAGATCCCCTGGAGAAGGAAATGGCTACCCACTCTAGTATTCTTGTCTGGAAAATTTCTATGGGCAGAGGACCCTGGCAGGCTATAGTCCCTGGGGTTGCAAAGAGTCGACCATGACTGAGCATCCAAGCACGTACCACTTAGAAATGTACTGTCCAGACAAATGCATGTGGCTGAGTCTGTGTTGGGAGCTAAGTACGTAACAGAGGATGAGATGGTTAGATAGCCTCACTAACTCAGTACATGAATTTTGAGCAAACTCTGGGAGATTGTAAAGGACAGAGGAGCCGTCCGTGGGATCACACAGAGTCAGACACAACTTAGTGACTGAACAACAGCAACAGAATGTAACAGGTTCTGTGGGATTACAAAGAGTCAGACACAACTTAGTGACTGAACAACAGCAACAAAATGTAACAGGTTCTTCAAATAAACTTCTATGTAGAATGCGATATTTATTAAAGGGTAATTAGTAAAAATGTACTAATTGCAGCCCTATGGACTGTAGGCCCTCCAGGCTCCTCTGTCCATGGACTTCTCCAGGCAAGAATACTGGAGCGGGCAGCCATTCCCTTCTCCATGGGATCTTCCCGACCCAGGGATCGAATTCGGGTCTCCTGCATCGTGGACAGATTCTTTACCGTCTGAGCCACCAGGGAAGTCTGTATTAAAACTCAGCAGTAGTCACAATTGTTTAGGATTTATACCACCAAAAGATATTCAAAGGAAAAATATTTTATCACTGATATTGTTTAGAATGGTTAATTCATAGTGATGGTTAGAAGTGGAATGGATTTTAGTTGGTTTTACTATTTTTAAATTCTCTGCAGGAAAGGTATCTCCTATTGCTAGCGCTTAGGCTAGACCACTCCTACCACTTCTGTAGTAGATCACTGCTTGACCCCTCCTACTTCCTAACCTTGAGTGTGAACATGTCAATTAACCTTTCTTTACCTCAATTTTATCATCTGTGAAATGGGAACAATAAGGGAATCCTTTTTTTTTTTTCCCATGTCCTCTTCCAGGGGATCTTCCTGGCTCAGGGATTGAACCCGCGTCTCTATGTCTCCTGCATTGGCAGGCAGGTTCTTTATCACTAGTGCCACCTGGGAAGCCCTTGTATGAAACTGCCAAACTGTGTTCCAAAGTTGCTGTACTATTTTGAAAGAGCAGATACCATTAGAGAACGTGTGAAAGAATAATACAGACAGGAAAAGAATAATACAGCTCTACAGATATAAATTCAACAAGGTGGATGAAATAGACCAATTCTTTAAAAAATACACTATTAATTTCCTCTTTCTGCTGTAATAAATTACCACAAATTTAATTGCTTAAAACAAAATAAATTTGTTTTTTATTGTAATGTGGTTGGTTTACAATGTTGTGTTAATTTCTGCTGTGTAGGAAAGTGATTCAGTTATATATATAATATATATATTCTTTTTAGTATTCTTTTCCATTATGATTTGTCACAGGATACTATATCTTTTTGAACTATAGTTTTGTCCCAGTATAGCCCAGGAGTGGGATTCCTGGTTCATGTGGCAACTCTAATTTTTAGTTTTTTTTAAAAACTTCCATACCGTTTTCCATAGTGGCTACACCAACTTAACATTCCCACCAACAGTGTAAGAGGGCTCCCTTTTCTCCACACTCTCTCCAGTGTTTGTTATACAGATTTATTGTCTTATGGTTCTGGAGGCCAGAAGTCTGATGTGGGTCTCACTGGGGTAAAATCAAGTTGTCCATAGGTCTGCCTTCCTCTCTGCAGCTTCTAGAGGAGACTGTTTCCTCGCCGTTTTTTACTGCTGATAGAGTTTGGCTAATTTCTTGTGTTGGGGCCCCCTTCAGTCTTCAAAGTCAGCAACAGCAGGTCAAGTTCTTGAATCTTAGTTCTCCTCCCAATCTGTATATGCAGTATATAATCAAACTGAAATTTAAACATCAAAATATAATCTGATAGAAGTTTCAGCAGTCGTTTTCAGGTGTTCCTCAGAATTACTTAGAAATGTTGAGAATCTAGAGTAATCAAGACAAAAGCAAAGATGAAGAACATGACTGCCTAATTTTGAGACTCGCTATCAGGCTATGTTGATTAAGACTATATGGTATTGGCATAAGGATAGAAACCTCTTACCAGTTTAACAGAATACGGTAACATAAAAACAGGAGTTGAGTTTGACAGTAGTATCACAGCAATTTACTTACTTATTTAAAAAATCTCATCTGTTGCTGCTGAGGGCCAACGAAAAGACTTTCCCCAATTACGGCATCTATTTCTCATCAGTGATGGACTTGGAATCATGCAAGTTTGCTAATTCTATAGGAGGAAAGATTAACAGTGTATGAGTTAAGCTCTTCATCTTTGACCATGGTTTTGTGGCATATGTTGAGTGAGTGGTTATTTTTTTGCATGTTTTCTCTTTGGTAATTGTGTGACAGTTAATTGTTACTCTGTTTGCCAAAGCAATTTACCAGTAGAAAGTAGTTTAAATGATGCTGGAACAAATAGAAAGCTTTCTGGAAAAAAAAGAGCCTTGATGTCTATGTCACACTAGAAACAAAAACATTAATTTGATATATGATACATATTAAAAAGATTGACAAGACCAAGTATTGAGGCAGAACATTGGACCTCTCATAGGCTGTTGGTGAGAGGGTAAAAGTGTGTCTGTCTTTTGTTCCTCAGTTCCTCTGACCACTTAAACTAGGGCAAGAGAATGCAGGGGTGCCCACGTTCAGATGGCCAGGAATTCATGAGAAATATGATAGTGATAGGTATGTGCTCAGCAGGATTCTTGGTTGCCTGTGGCCCAACTCGATTCTGCTTAAACCAAGAAAGATGACCCTGTCGTTTCCAGTAACAGTTCCTGAGTGGGCTAATGTCTGGCTCGACTACAGCCAAATACTTCAAACTGTCTCTGTAGAAATCAGCCTGTCTACTTCACTTTCCCTTGGCATGGCTTCGTTTTCAGACAGACCTTGGTCACTGTGGCCACAGGCAGCTGTGGGGTTTGTTGGACCCAGCTACTAAGCCTTATACCTGGGGTTGTGCTTGACTGAGGCACCCCTAACCTGATCATCCGAACTACCGTGAGGCCTCAGTCAGGTCCGCCCCAGCGCTGAGAGTGAGGGTGCTGTGGTTCCTCCTCAGAAGAGGCACTGTCACTAGAAGAAGGGGAAATGGGTGCTAGTCTTGCGAAACAGCCTATGTTTCTCTCTGTTTTGTCTGTTTAATGTTTATTTCTCTGACTCCAGTAGCTGTGTCCCAGGCCCTTGATAGAGCCTGGGATTGTAAAGGTGAATTGTTTATGAACACAGAGCAGATCTGTAGCCTGCCACTGAAAACTCTGCAGTGTGTTTGGTCTCATCTTCCTTTTGTTCATTAGCTTTGTTCTTTTCCAGCCACTTTGTGCTCGTGTATTTGAATTGCTGGTATATCTATCCTTGTCCTTGGCTTACTGTTACTGTTCCTTCCCCCAGAATGCCCTGTGTCTGCAATATGCCCACCCCTCATACCTCAACATGGTTCCGTTCTGCCCCTTTCCCAGGCCTGGCTCAAACACCACCTCTTTCAGAAGCCCCCTCTGAGATATTTTGACCTTCATTATTTTCTCCACTTTGCTTTTGCCTGTTATTATGCCCATAGCTTATCTTAGCTCTCATGTGCTTGCGTGCACCTCCAAGAGATCTTCCCATCCCAGGGATCAAACCCACGTCTCCTGCATTGGCAGGAGGATTCTTTACCACAGAGCCACCTGGGAAGCCCTGTCTTAGCTCTAAGTTCCTTCAATTCTAAGGATCCTGATAGCACCTGGCAGAGTGCTGGGCATACAGTAGGCTTAATACATAATGGGTAGTTATTGTACTCCTGAGAATTTTGGAATTCTCTGTTGCAGTCCTTAAATTGTCCAGCAATACCGGATGTTTTGTTTAACATTTCATAACATGTAAGTTACTTCAAGGTAACTTGCCGCTTCCTAGTCACTCTGATGTAGCTTCATCACCTGTGATGCGGTGTATTCAACCTTCTTACACAGATGCAGTCAGAATGGTAGTGTTGGCGGTCATGTCTGTTTGTAGGTCTTTTCTTTAAACATCTATTTTGACTAGAAGCAGAAATACCCAGTCTAGTCCCCCCACACACACCCCATTCAGTGATCATTTATTGGCATGCCTTCAGTAGAGCAGTGCTTCTCAAATTTCAGTGTGCATCAGAATCACCTAGAGGGTATTTTAAAGCATGAGTTGCTAGGCCTCACGTCCAGAGTTTCTCATTCAGTAGTTCTGGGATGGGCTAAAGAATTGCCTTGCTAACAACTGCTCAGGTGGTGCTAGTGCTGCTGGTCTGGGAAGCTACACTTTGAGGACCAGTTTACTAGTAGGAGATTGAACCCTTGGGGGCTTTGCTGTAGCTCAGTTGATAAAGAATCCATCTGCAATGCAGGAGACCCGGATTGAGAAGATGCCCTGGAGAAGGAAATAGCAACCCACTCCAGTATTCTTCCCTGGGAAATCCCATGGATAGAGGAGCCTGGCGGCCTACAGTCCATGGGGTTGCAAAGAGATGGACATGACAAGCGACTAACATACACACCCAAGGATTTAACCCTCATTGCAGTCGGAATCACTGAAGCCACTCTCACCTCCACGAGTGCTTTTTAATAACTGTCCTTTGCAACAGTTAGAACTGGACATGGAACAACAGACTGGTTCCAGATAGGAAAAGGAGTACGTCAAGGCTGTATATTGTCACCCTGCTTATTTAACTTATATGCAGAGGACATCATGAGAAACGCTGGGCTGGAAGAAACACAAGCTGGAGTCAAGATTGCCGGGAGAAATATCAATAACCTCAGATATGCAGATGACACCACCCTTATGGCAGAAAGTGAAGAAGAACTAAAGAGCCTCTTGATGAAAGTGAAAGAGGAGAGTGAAAAAGTTGGCTTAAAGCTCAACGTTCAGGAAACTAAGATCATGGCATCTGGTCCCATCACTTCGTGGGAAATAGATGGGGAAACAATGTCAGACTTTATTTTTTTGGGCTCCTAAATCAATGCTGATGGTGACTGCAGCCATGAAATTAAAAGACGCTTACTCCTTGGAAGGAGGGTTATGGCCAACCTAGATAGCATATTTAAAAGCAGAGACATTACTTTGCCAACAAAGGTCCGTCTAGTCAAGGCTATGGTTTTTCGAGTGGTCATGTATGGATGTGAGAGTTGGACGGTGAAGAAAGTTGAGCGCCGAAGAATTGATGCTTTTGAACTGTGGTGTTGGAGAAGACTCTTGAGAGTCCCTTGGACTGCAAGGAGATCCAATCAATCCATCCTAAAGGAGATCAATCCTGGTTGTTCATTGGAAGGACTGATGTTGAAGCTGAAACTCCAATACTTCGGCCACCTCATGCGAAGAGTTGACTCATTGGAAAAGACCCTAATGTTGGGTAGGATTGGGGGCAGGAGGAGAAGGGGACAACAGAGGATGAGATGGTTGGATGGCATCACTGACTCGATGGACATGGGTTTGGGTGGACTCCGGGAGTTGGTGATGGACGGAGAGGCCTGGCGTGCTGCAATTCATGGAGTCACAAAGAGTCGGACACAACTGAGCGACTGAACTGAACTGAACTGAACTTTGCTCAGTTAAGTGAAAGCATTAGGAATCTCTGCTACAGCAGGTGTTAGCAGGATCTTATGAGTGTTTCTAACAGAATCAGCTGTATAACAAAGACAAAATTCCTTTACACCACATTTCCATAGCACTTGTGTGATGTAGATGGTATCCATGCATTGTTGGAAGTATTGACCAGCTCGGGTTAGGTAGTTCTAATTCATGAAAACATGCATATATATATTCCTGGAATTTTTTTTCTTTGATGATTCACTTTTTTGATAATTCGGAAATTATGGGATTTGGCCAATCCCATAATTTTTCAAAATCTGGTTTCTAATCTTTAATATGACATTAAAAACAAGTTTCTCTTATTTTGCAATCATCATTGCAAGAGGCTTGCTGAATCTTGGGAGCAGGGCAAGTTTCATGAAAATTACTTGTTTGGTCCTGAGGTATGTCCTGTAGAGTGCTTACTAGAGGAGAGGGGGGAAAGTGACTACTATGGAGAACTTGGCTGTCACTTTAACTGGGTGGTGAAAATTAACGTCATGCATGAAAAGATGAACATCTCCTGTCTAAATGAAGCACGTACAACCTACAAAGACACCGCGTGCTTATGTAGCACTCTGACTGGTAACGTGTAACTGCACTCTACGCATAAGGAAACATCAGACAGACCCAGTGAGGAACATTCTGTTTTTTTATAATGGGTTTGTATTTTCATTATCAGTGTCATAAAAGATAAAGATTGAGGAACTGTTCCAGAATTTAAAAAAGATTAAAAGAAAAAATAGCTGAAAGCAGCATGTGATCCTAAACTGGATCTGTACTGAAGTGGAAAAAGTACAATAAACAATGGTGTTGGGTCGGGAGACAAGTTGGAATATGGGTGGTAGACTCGATAAAAAGTATGGTATCGATTTTGAATTTCCTGAGATTGATCGCAAGTACCGTGGTTATGTAAGATAATCTCCTTATTCCTAGGAAACACACTGTACTATTTAAGTGAAAGTCGCTCTTTCGTGTTCGACTCTGTGCTGCTCCATGGACTGAATTCCATGGAATTCTCCAGGCCAGAATACTGGAGTAGGCAGGCTCCCGCCTCTCTAGGGGATCTTCCCAACTCAGGGATTGAACCCAGGTCTCATGCATTGCAGGCGGGTTCTTTACCAGCTGAGCCACCAGGGAAGCCCAAGTACTATTTAAAGGTAAAAATAAATGATGTGTGTGTAATGTAAGCTCAGGTGAGAAAAATGTGGGAGAGGGCGAGAGAGCAAGCAAATAATAAAGTAAATGGGGGTGAGGGTACAGGTGTTCTTTGTAATTTTTGTTGTGACTTTTTGGAAGTTGGAAATTATTCCCAAATAGTTTAAAAAAAAAAAGAACATGCTCTCCTTTTCATTTCAGGGTAATTGTAAAAATTTTTTAAATCTGTATAAAAATGTTTTCAAGGAGCAGAGTGCTTTTCAGGTGATGGTTCCTGTGCTGCTTTGTCTGGGGGCCTCATGTCTCACTTTGGAGGAGCTCTCAGGAGATTGTTAGCACCTGAGAGCCTGCAGGGGCTCGGCTTCACCCCGATTGTAGTAGCCAGCCCCCCACCCCAACCCGGCAGCTTCTGCTGTCTTGTGCAGTGCTTCCAATAAGGCACCCTAAAATAATGTGTCAGCAGTCTTTTATTATAGATTGTACTTTCAGCTTTGAAAAGTATATTTTTCTTTCAGCTCAAAATGGAGTTAATCCTGACTGGGAGAAGAAAGTAATAGAATATTTTAAGGAAAAGCTGAAGGAGAATAATGCTCCTAAATGGGTAAGCTTATTATTGCTGTTTGCTGGGGGTGGGTGGGCAGGCGAGGGTTGGGCAGACTTCCAATTTCTCACAGTAGTGATACACATATAGCTTAAAAATATATAAATTAACATGTACCACCCTCTGCTTTAAGTGCACATGTATTGAAAGATTTTGGTCTCTTGCAACTTAAATTCAAGCAAATAAATGCTTCTATACTGGCACCTCTAGGTGGCAGTAACTGACCATGAAAAAAAAAGGTAGTTGTGAGAGCTTCGATGATCTTTTATTACCTTCATTTTAAAGAATTACTTGTAGGAGTTGTAAGAGAAGAGCTTAACAAACAAAGCAAATGCCTTTCTGCTAAGTGGAAAGTGTTCTGAAGGAAAAGCATCCTTTGACATTATAATCAAATGTCATCATACGAACTGAACTTGCAAGAATGCGGAAAGGACTTTTGTTCAGCAGTTGTGTTGTTCGTTGAAATCATTTGGCTCCCTGATAGGGCTTGATTTTGTATGTGGGATGGTGGGTGGGTAGGTGGGGAATGGCAGTTTGTCTGGATATGTATGTGTATGTGCTTAACATTTTACGCACAGACTATTTTGACTTGATTGTTTTCCTTTAAGGTACCATCACTGAATGAAGTTCCTCTTCATTATTTGAAACCTAACAGTTTTGTGAAGTTTCGTTGCATGGTTCAGGATATGTTTGACCCTGAATTTTACATGGGAGTTTATGAAACTGTTAACCGAAACACAAAAGCACGTGTATGTATTGCTTTTTTCTTGAAACTTAGTGTTTACAATTAGTAGGATTAGCTTTGTCCTTGTGTTGTCTATGGCAGTTTTGATTCTGATATGTTGATATAATACTGTTATTTTTTGTTTTGATCATAGGTTCTTCATTTTGGAAAATACAGAGATGTAGCAGAGTGTGGGGTATGTATACTTAAAATATATAAAAAACTTTTTAATGAGCATTTTCTCCTGGGCAGGGAATATTATTTTCCTTTGGTTGATCATAAATTTACTTATCTTATATATAAGTTAGTTCTAAGAAGTCAGGGGAAATGTTTTGTTTATTTGCCTTTTTCTTGAGTTTCTCTGATAGGATTTTTTTTTGATCTTCTAAAAATGTCCTAGAAGGTGGAATATTGCAAATGACAAAGTTAATTCCTTTCTTTTCCTAATATCTATATACTTGCTTTTAAAAGTTACTTACAATAAGTTCTTTTAAAATGAAAAGTAGAAGAAAAATAAAAGAATATTACTTTAGGGCTTTGCATATGCTTAATTTTTTTATACCTTTTTTTTTTTTGGCCATGCTGCACAGCATGTGGTATCTTATTTCCCTGACCAGGGATCAAAGCCATATCTCCTACATTGGCAGCAAGGAGTCCTAACCCCTGAACTGCCGGGGAAGCCCCTACATGTGCTTAATTAAATTTGATTAAATCCTGCCATCTTTTCCTGGGAAGAAAAAAGTAAACTTAAGTCTTCTTTGATAAAAGGAAGTAATAGAAACTTTCCTACCTATCAATAATGGGAAAGGGAAGAAGAAAGAAGACAAAATCCTGGAATAAATATTCTAGCTCAGCAGGCTGATCTGTATGGAAGAATGGCCCTAATTAGGAAGGTTTCTGTAGAGAAAGAAATATAACTTCCTACACTTATTTAGAGTAATGGACTTGTGAAAGATGAATTCGTTTAATCTTTTGATGACCTCCAGGTCTCCCAGTGTCTTTTTTCTTTTAAGGGTGTTTCCATGACATTAATACATTGTTGTGCTGAGCCTAATGAATCAACTTTATAAATGTTTCCTGCATTCCTGTTTATGGAGCCCTAAGTTATATTAGGCTGATAAATTAATACACGATTTTTCCTCTAGTACACGATAATGCAGTGTCTCTCTAACTCAGTAATCTCAGCATCTGGAAATAGGAAAATAAAATAGATGAGGGTGTCCATCTGTGATACTCCTAAAGGCAAAGAGTTTGTGCTGTGTTTCTGAAGAGTCATAAGTAAGAACACCATACCAGGAAAAGGGGACTTTGGCCCTGGAAAGAAAGAAACAAACAAACAAAGCCCACTTTGCTTGTACATATCATCTCAGACTCAATTGATGTCTCTGGAATTCTTTCTTTCTTTTCTTTCTTTGTTTTTCTTTTACAAGATAGAATATAGATTTTGTTTACTTATAAGGGATTTTTTTTGTACTGTAAAAGTAATATGAGTGTGTTGAAATAATTTCTTTTTAATATTACATCTTGGGTCCTCTACCTGTCTTTACTTAAGACTTTCTAAGTATATTTGAAACAGAGAATATGCCTTTTCTAAGGAATAATATCTGATTTTTAAATCTCATCTCAGAACAACCTCATAAGTATTTCATTAAATTCCTATTTGGTAGGCTAATGCTGATAGCATGCCTGTGAGAGAGACAGTGGGATTACCATGAGTGTTGTCTTTGAAAAAATTTTAACAAAATAATGTGTTTATTTTAAGGATTTAATTTTGTAACCTAGGGTATTGTGTATTTTGGATTTGAAGGAAGGTGCAATATTAATTGGGCTTCCCTGGTGGCTCCGACAGGAAAGAATCCGCCTGCAGTGCAGGAGACCTGCGTTCGATCCTTAGGTCGGGAAGATCCCCTGGAGGAGGGCATGGCAACCCACTCCAGTATTCTTGCCTGGAGAATCCCATGGACCGAGGAGCCTGGCGGGCTACGGTCCGTGGGGTCGCAGAGTCAGACACAGCTGAGCAAGAGTTTGTGCTGTGTTGCTGAAGGTTCGTAAGTAAGAGCACCATACCAGGAAAAGGGGACTTTGGCCCTGGAAGGAAAGAAAGAAACAGAACCCACCTTGTTTATACATACCATCTCAGGCTGTACACACGGCATTGATGATTGCGTTTGAAGTGATTTTATGTCAGTTTTTTTTTTCAAAAATGATAGTTTGGATTTAGTAGTTGCTTGTTAATTAACTATTCAATATGAAGTATTTACTGTGATTTTATAAACAACCTGAAAACACGGTTGCTACTTTTTTTAAGTTTTTTAATAAAATTATTAAAAGAAAATTTTGTGAACATCACAGCCTCAGCAAGAAGTTGATTTAAACTCTCCACGAACTACTACTTTGGAGAGACAGACATTCTACTGTGTTCCAGTGCCCGGAGAATCTACGTGGGTAAAAGAAATATCCTTTATCTGAACCTTCTTATGTGTTGCATGCTTCCTGATAATTTCCTTAATTGAAGAGACCACAATTCACTTTTTTTTTTTTAAACTTAGTCTTTTTACCTCAATGAAGTTAGCTGGAAAAAATAACTTTTTTATTCTTTTTTTTTTTTTAATGAGGTGTAGTTTGTTTACAATAGTGTATTAATTTCAGGTACAACATAATGATTCAAAAATTTTGGTAGATTTTACTTCATATTTACTATAAAATATTGCTTATATTTGTGGTGCTATGCAATATATCCTAGTAGCTTATTTTTTGTATACATCAGCCTTCTTTTAAAAAAAAATTTTTATTTTAACCAAGCTACCAAAGTAGAAGTAGTCGTTTATTAGTCATAGAGGTAGCATAATTTTAGGATATTCCCCAGTTCATGGAAATCTTTCTTTAACCCTTCATTTAACGCCTATGTTAATGCCAACCAAGCTCGAGTCAGCCCTTCAACTTCTTACACTCCCAGCCGTCACAAGAGGAGCTATGAAGATGACGAAGATATGGATCTGCAGCCCAATAAACAGAAAGACCAGCATATGGGTGCCAGACAAGCAGGTGGTGTGTGCCATCCCGCTTTCTGGAGACTTCTGCTCCCCTGCAGGGGATTCATATTCAGAACTGATAGTTCTATAATGTAGCTGTAGATTCAGGAGCTGGCAGTGATTTGACAGCTTTGCTTTCAGGTTTACCAGAATTATAGACAGTTCTGAGAGCTTTAACAGTTCCTCTCTGGCTGGTCTGTGCTTTTAATGAGCGGTTCGGCATCACTTGGAAGTGGCTCCTCTGCTGTCAGGTGTTCAGGTCTCAAGTCGGGAAGCTAGAAGAGGGCTTTTGTGTTTCTTCATATTTATTTTTTATCTCAGCCTTTAAGTAATATGAAAGCATAGTACTCTACTCTAAAAATGACTTATTTGTATCTGAAAACATCCTTTCTTATTTTCTTTTTGGAATAATGATGCTCTAACTTAGACTGAGCACATTGAAGGAAAAACGTGAAGTTTTGGTACTCTGGATTACTTATTCCTAAACTTTAAAGCAAATAACCCTTAGAATAGTCACAGTTCTATTTGTTCTATTTAAAGTAGGTTTGTAGTAGTTTATGTATTAAAATACAATTAAAACGCAAGTAATTCTGATTATTCAAGGAAACCAAAAGTTGAAATTTTCTAAGAGAGTTTCAGAATTGGTATATATCTATTGATTTGCCAATCACAGTTTTTATAAGCAGTGAATTCCTTCATATGGCAGGTAGATAAGGTTGTCTTTATTTCTCCTTTTATGTCCTGTCACTTCTTAATGTCCTGTCACTTCTTAAAGGCAGAGGAGGTAAAACAAATTAGTTAATTTAATCTGAAAAGTGGGTTGAGAGAGCAAATATAAGAATCAGTGGTAAACAAAGATTTACTACTGAGTTTTTTCATTTAACCATATATTATTCTACGTTGTAAGTTCATATTACTGTATGTATTTAAGCTAAGGCATATTTTAGTATTTTTAAAATTGGAATGTTTTATACCAAATATATACAAATGTAATAGTATTCTTTCTTTTTCTCTACTCACTCCCAAATGTTTATTAAAATTAATGGTGCATCATAATGATAATCTAAATACATATTAGAATCCAGGACATATGGTAATTCTTTCTTAACATTTAAGCTATGGATGCTTCTTTCTATCTCTTGCCCCTTTTGTTTGTCATACTTCAGGGCTTTTGAATACGTTTGAGTGCATTAGTTATGTGAAGCTGTACCTTGTTTGTGTCTTCCCTTGTGTTTCAAACGGTAAAGAATCCGCCTGCTACAGGAGACCTGGGTTCAGTCCCTGGGTTGGGAAGATCTCCTGGAGAAGGGAATGGCAACCCACTCCAGTATTACTGCCAGGAGAATTCCACGGACAGAGGAGCCTTGAGGGCTACAGTTCATGGGGTCACAAAGAGTCGGACACAACTGAGCAACTAACATTTAACCTTGTTTGTTGGTTTCTAGGCAATCTATCAGACTGTGTGTGTATATATATACATATATATATGTATATGTGTGTATATATTAAACTGTTTTGGAGATAAGTATAGATTCACATACTTCCCTGGTGGCTTAGACAGTAAAGCGTCTGCCTACAATGAGGGAAACCCAGGTTCAGTCCCTGGGTTGGGAAGATCTCCTGGAGAAGGAAATGGCAACCTACTCCAGTATTCTTGCCTGGAAAATCCCATGGACAGAGGAGCCTGGTAGGCTACAGTCAGTCCGTGGGGTCGCAAAGAGTCAGACACGACTGAGCGACTTCACTTCACTTCTTCATAGATTCACATGCACTTACAGAAAAAATAATACAGAGAGATCCCCGTATATCCTTGATGCAGTTTCAAGTAGGTCAACATCTTATATAAATATAACATCTTGCATAATTATAGTAGAATATCATAACTAGGAAATGGATATTGATATGGTCCATAGATCTTCAGAATTCACATTTTTACATGCACTTATTTTTGTGCATTAGTTTGTGCAGTTTCATCACATATGTAGATTCATGTGACCACTACCACAGGCAGGATACAGAACAATTCATTACCTGGATCTCTTATGTTGCCCTTTTATAATCATAATCATATCTACCTCTCCTGCCTCTCTGCCTCCCCTCTGACAACTACTAATTTGTTCTTCATCCCTATAATTTTGTCATTTATGAATGTTATATAAAAGGAATCATACAGTATATAGACTTTATAGAGTAGCTTTTGTCATTCAGCATAATTTCTTTGAGGTCTGTCCAAGTTGTTGCTTATATCAATAGCTTATTCTTTTTATTGCTGAGCAGTATAGTGTGGTATGGCAAGCTATATTTTAATTCTAACTAGTTACCAGTCCTAAATTGTAACTACTTTAGGGATACAGGCTATCTTTAAATGATCTTTGTAGCCCCAACAATTAGTCTGATTCCTGGTACATAGTGGAAGTTAATAGTTGTTTGGTAAATAAGTTTATTGCTATGTGATTTTATTCTGCTTAGTAAGAAAGAAATATATTCTACCAAAATGTTTTTGTTGTCTGTAGACCAATTTACTCGTTGGGTCAAAGACGTTAAATAACCCTATTAAATATTAACTTTTTAAGTTACTTCTAGGAGATTTGACGGCATAGGGGGGAATCTGTTGCTGTTTTATTGCAAGGGAAAGCGATCACACTTCCAGATCTTTGTAATCTTTGTTCCCTTTATAGGTCAAAAGGGCTTCTAGTGTGGGTTACTTCTTTAAAACGGGAACAACTTGAAGTTGGCAAGCTCAGAAACATTTCAGTCAAACGCAAAAGGCTGTTTAGGAATGTTCTTTATCTCCAGGAAGCCTTCGAAATGACGATGTGCAATGCTATCCCTTTGAATTTAGGGAATGTTGGTGGTCTTCAGTGGTGTGGCGAGCCAAAACGTTTAGAAACTGAAGCTTCTTCTGGACAACAGCTGAGCTCCCTAAACCTCTCTTCTCCTTTTGATCTGAATTTTCCATTGCCAGGAGAGAAGGGTCCTGCATGCCTCGTGAAGGTAAGAAAGTCTTTGACGGGTCTGATGCTGACAAAGATGTGCTAAGTGTCTCAGAAATTAAAACAGGAAAGTCTTAGCATTTGTGTTAGCGAGTTTTCTCTTGCTGCTGTAACAAATCGCCACAAATTTATGGGGCTTAAAATAACAACCAATCCATCCTAAAGGAGATCAGTCCTGGGTGTTCATTGGAAGGACTGATGTTGAAGCTGAAACTCCAATACTTTGACCACCTCATGCGAAGAGTTGACTCATTGGAAAAGACCCTGATCCTGGGAAGGATTGGGGGCAGGAGGAGAAGGGGACGACAGAGGATGAGATGGTTGGATGGCATCACCGACTCGATGGACATGGGTTTGGGTGGATTCCGGGAGTTGGTGATGGACAGGGAGGCCTGGCATGCTGCGATTCATGGGGCCGCAAAGAGTCGGACACGACTGAGCGACTGAACTGAAAATAACAAAATTTATCAGCTTAAGAGGCTTTAGGCCAGAAGTCCAATGTGAATCTCACTGGGGATAAAATAAAAGTGGCTGCAAGACTGGTTCCTCTCTGGAGACTCAGGGGCAATCTCTCTTCTAGCCTTTTCCAGCTTCTAGAGGCTTGTGACTCCTTCCTCCATCTTCCAGGGCAGCGGTAATACAGCCAGCCCTTTGACCATTTTTTTTATAGTCTCATCTCCCTCTGGCCATAGGTAGGAAGGATTCTCTAATTTTAAGGACATGAGTAATTAGATCGAGCCCACTCATGCAGTCCAGAGTAATCTCCCCATCTTAAGGTCCTTTAATTTATATAAGTCCCTTTTACACGTAAGGTAGCATATTCAAGGATTCCAGTGAGATGTGGATACGTGTATGGCCGGGAGGGGGCATTATTTTATCTACCACAGCACTGTCTTCTTTTTAAAAAATGAATATTTCAAATAGAGGTGAAACAGCATTTAAATTAATGTCTATATTCCTCCTGTATGATTTCTAACTTACTAATTTCTGCTTTATTTTCACCATTCTTTTCTTATCAACTAGATTTAGAATAAGGTAGAAGAAAATCTGTTAACAGTTTGTTCCCTATCTTGCTGATCCTGGTTTTTTAATCGTGAGCAGTGAACAAGTGATACAAGTTTCAGAAACGATCAGTGAGAATTTCCTTTCTTAGTTGTTATGGTTTTAAGTTAAATGGAACCTCAGCTATGTAGCACAGGAACCAGAATTAGCACATTTTTCCTTCTGTGCTTCTCTTAGGTCTCACCAGTAAGAGGCTATGACAGTTTCTAATGTCCATGTTGATAGATGGCTTTGAAGGTTTGGCTCTTTATTGTGAGAAGCCTCATGGCCATTTGATGTCTGTCTCAGTCCTCCTAATACTGCATAGTTTGTGAATAAGTCCAAAGTTAATACTCAGTTTTCCCCTTCTCTCGATGTAGTTGATATATTTTGAGATTATTCATGTTTCTAGTTTTAGTTCATCCTTTGGGAAAAGCTTTTCTCTGAAGTAGTGGGAAAACAGACGTTGGTCAGGAGTCCTGTGTTTTAGTTGTTAACTTATTTGCTAACTAGCAAAATGGCTTCAGGTAAGAGCATTACCTCCCTTGGTCTCCATTTATCAAATAAAGGAGATGCTGTAAGGTTCATTTTCTGATTATTATTACTTTAAGGCTAATATCTTATGCTTTTTTGATGTCATTGAGTCCTAACTGATTTTGTGTGGCCTCTTGTTAGGTATATGAAGACTGGGATTGTTTTAAAGTAAACGATGTTCTTGAGTTATATGGCATACTCTCTGTGGATCCTGTGCTAAGTATACTGAATAATGATGAAAGGTGAGTCTATTTTGAGATAATTTCAAACTTTGAGAAAAGTTGGAGGATGGTTATATAAAGAACTCCCTTTTCCCTTCATTCAGATTTACAGATGGTTAACACTTAGGGTCCATTTGTTTTGTCATTCATTTGTGCTTATTTTTAGATACATACATTTTTATACATATGTAGTTTTTGGAAACACTTTTGTGTATGTAATATCCTAAATACTTGCTGCATCCGTATTTCCTGAGAACAAAGACCCTCTCATATATAATCAGAGTATAGCTGCAAAGTTTGGAAGTTTGTCGTGAATACATAGCACCCTAAGCACAGTCCATACTAAATTTCGTTAAGTGTTTCAGTGCTGTTCTTTCTGACAGTCTTTTTCTTGGTCCAGAATCCATAGGATCACTCGTTGCATTAACCTCGAGCGGTCTCCAGCTCTTAGTTGTCCTTCAAGGACTTGATACTTTTCTTTTTTTTCCTGTCCTTCAACGTACTGACACTTTTCTTGACACGATGAGAAAATCCATTTCTCATAGTACAGAGGCACCAAGATCGAGACGCCAGCATTTGGTGAGGGCCCGTTTCCTGGCTTGTAGGTGGCTGTCTTCTTGCTGTGTCCTCACGTGGCAGAGCAGACTCACGACACTTTGAAGAGTACAGACCAGTTACTTTGTAGGACGTCTGTCCGTTTGGGTTTATCTGATGTTTCCTTGTGATTAGATTCCGGCTATGCATTTTGGGCAGAAAACTACAAAGTGATGTATTTTTCTCAGTGCATCACATCTGGAGGTACAGTGTCCTCTTACTGGTGAAATTCTTTCTGATCACTTTGTTACACTTGGTACACACTTGTACATACATATACCTTTATCATAATATGACGTATGTAGGTAGTCTGAAATCTGTCAGGTAACAGCTGACGATGAGGAGGAGCATTTTCTGTTCTCTCAGGAGAAGTGCAGGTGGAGCTGTCCTCGGCTCGAGTTCTCATTTCATTTTCAGAGATGGGTGTTAGTTTTCGTGTGTACAGCTGCCGCCTCTGTGAACTGAAGCTCTGTCATTTCTCGGCAGGGACGCCTGTTCGCTGCTGGACCCAATGGAATGCACGGACGTGGCTGAGGAACAGAGGGTGCACAGTCCTCCTGCCTCCTTAGTGCCAAGAATCCATGTGGTCTTAGCCCAGAAGCTGCAGCACATCAACCCCTTACTGCCTGCTTGCCTTAACAAGGAGGAGAGCAAGACCTGTAAGTGTAAGTGCTGATGCCTCGTGGCCCAGAGACTCACCCGGCGTGTGGGAGCTACATTTTGTGGAGCTGTTGGTCAGATGCTCAGTCGTCAGGATAAGTTCCTCCAGCGGTCACCATCGCTTTGCCCATTTTCCTTTGTGTTAATTCTCTTCATTAAAATGGGCACCCCACCCCCGCCGAAAGGTATACCCCCTTGTCTTGTCTTGACAGTCGGTATCACTGACGGGCCAGTATTGGAAGCCCCTGCTAGTTGTCTCCTGACGTGCAGTGCTTCGTTCCATAGTTACTTTTTAGCCAAAGAGACACGAGAGGACCTGGTGTGTGTGCTGAACCTGATCACCCTTCTCTCTCCAGTTGTTTCCGGTTTCATGTCCGAATTGTCTCCAGTCAGAGCAGAACTGCTTGGGTTCCTCACTCATGCCCTTCTGGGAGACAGCTTGGCCGCTGAGTACCTTATATTACATCTCATCTCTACAGTGTAAGTGCTGTGTTCCTGGGAGTTTGGTGTTTTGTTGAGAGGGAGAAAGAAGAGGAAGGTTTCTGAGATAATTTGTTTTGTTTATTAGGCTTCATCACCAGATGGTTTCAGTGCAACAGCTGTTACACTGAATAATCACAGATATTCCTTTGTGCAGGTTTTCTGAGTCACGTGTAGCATTTTGATTGTATCTCCTTAAATTTAAGAGCTAAACTAGGTATAGAACCTAGCTGATGAGTAAAGTAAGCTGTCTTGTCATTTTTGCAGTCTGCAAGTCCTGTTTATACATCCTGAGGCTCTGTGTCTACTCTCTGCGAGGCCCATTGGGTGCACGTCTCACTTGCGCATGGACGTGAGCCCCTCTCCCTCTCACCTCACTATAGCTCTTTGTTTTCCAGTTTCAAAGTAACGTGCATACCTTCAATAAGTTCCAAGAGCATAAAGAAGAAAGCAGAAATTGTCTGTAATCTCATCAGTTAACAGACCTTGGTAGCTGATGATATCATCTTTTTTTGTTTGCATATGTATACCTCCCTACTTGGGTCTCAGTTATACTCTGAATAGATCATTAGCTTGCTTTTATCATTAATAAATATTAAACATTCTCCCATCATAATTCTCCTTGAGCCTTTTAATGGCTGTACAGTATATTTCATTATAGACAGTTGTACTTTTCCTATAAATGTTAGGCTTTCCTAGTTTTTCTCTGTTTAAATAACTCTGTAGTAAACATGTTTGTCCTAAAAAATCTTTCCTCAGGTAGGATTTGAGACAGTAGTACAAAATGGTTGAATGCATAGATGCTGGAACCAAATTGGCTATGTTCAAGTCCAGCTCTACCACTTCATGGCTGTGTGAACATGGGCATATTATTTAAAATGCCTCAGATTTCTCATCTGTAAAATGAAAATAATATTACCTACCTCAGAGAAACCTGTATGCAGGTCAGGAAGCAACAGTTAGAACTGGACACGGAACAACAGACTGGTTCCAGATAGGAAAAGGAGTACGACAAGGCTGTATATTGTCACCCTGCTTATTTAACTTATATGCAGAGTACATCATGAGAAACGCTGGGCTGGAAGAAACACAAGCTGGAATCAAGATTGCTGGGAGAAATATCAATAACCTCAGATATGCAGATGACACCACCCTTATGGCAGAAAGTGAAGAAGAACTAAAGAGCCTCTTGATGAAAGTGAAAGAGGAGAGTGAAAAAGTTGGCTTAAAGCTCAACATTCAGAAAACTAACATCATGGCATCTGGTCCCATCACTTCATGGGAAGTAGATGGAGAAACAGTGGAAACAGTGCCAGACTTTATTTTTTGGGGGCTCCAAAATCACTGCTGATGGTGACTGCAGCCATGAAATTAAAAGTCACTTACTCCTTGGAAGGAAGGTTATGACCAACCTAGATAGCATATTTAAAAGCAGAGACATTACTTTGCCAACAAAAGTCCGTCTAGTCAAGGCTATGGTTTTTCGAGTGGTCATGTATGGATGTGAGAGTTGGACGGTGAAGAAAGCTGAGCACCGAAGAATTGATGCTTTTGAACTGTGGTGTTGGAGAAGGCTCTTGAGAGTCCCTTGGACTGCAAGGAGATCCAACCAGTCCATCCTAAAGGAGATCAGTCCTGGGTATTCATTGGAAGGACTGATGTTGAAGCTGAAACTCCAATATTTTGGCCACCTCATGCGGAGTTGACTCATTGGAAAAGACTCTAATGCTGGGAAGGATTGGGGGCAGGAGGAGAAGGGGACAACAGAGGATGAGATGGTTGGATGGCATCACCAACTCGATGGACATGGGTTTGGGTAAACTCTGGGAGTTGGTAATGGACAGGGAGGCCTGGCCTGCTGCGATTCATGGGGTCGCAAAGAGGCGGACACAACTGAGAGACTGGACTGAACTGAACAGAGTGTTTGGGAATTAAATGATAAAGTACTTAGAACAGTACTTGGCACGTGGTAGAGGAATAATACCAGCACTTTAAGTATTGGCTATTATTTTCATTACTGTTTCTGTTTTTTAAAAAATGCTGATCAGAGTAATTGGCTTTATTTTTAATGACAGTATTAAGCTAATTTTTCTTTGTTTGCCTTTTGATGGAGATCAGGAAATCACCTAAGTGTCTTACTGGTTGATACCTTTTTTTTTTTTTCTAGATATACAAGAAGAGATGTTCTTCCACTAGGAAAATTCACGGTTAACTTGAGTGGTTGTCCACGGAATAGTACCTTCACGGAACACTTATATCGAATTATTCAACATCTGGTTCCGGCGGTAAGATCAACATAAACACGTGTTATAAACCTAAGTACACTTTAAAAGTCCATCTAATGGTCTTTCATTCAACCCAAATATTTAACTTTGAGATTTTAATAGATCTCATTAAGGGGAAACAAAGCCTGCCCAGTTTCATAATTTAAAATGTACTTACCTCTAAACATTTCACTTTTCCTTTGTTGCCTTAGCATGAATTTCTTTGAATAACAGTTAATACAGCTGTAGTAATTCCTTTAACATTGTACTCTCCTTTGATGCCAGTTTGTACGATTTGGTATCCTTTGTATGCTTTAAGATTTTAAATGTCAATTAACTCTAAATTGTAAGAGCATAATTCTTTTTAGTTGAGGAAATAACTTCATCTCTGCTGCCCAAGTTTAATTCCTGTTTGAAAGTCAAGCTACCTTTATTTGCCAGGGCATCTGGAATGAAGTGTTTGTGTGATGGTAAGATCTTAGGGGAATAGCTTCTGATTAGTTGTGTGCCTGGCAATGCTGATCACACCTTACTTTGGAAATTTAAGAGATTGAAGCAGATCATTCATTTAATCAGTGTTTATTCAGTGTCTTTTGGGCCCTTAAGAAACACAGCAATAGACCAAATAGACCAGCATTCCTCACTCTCCTTGACTTACTTTACACTCTTGAAAAATCATTGAGGACTCAAAGAGATATTGTTTGTGTGGATTGTTTGTATCCTCAATTTACCATGTTAGAAATTAAAAACATGCTAAGATAGTCATTGAAAACAAATCAATTATATATGAACATAAGCAAAATGTTTTGTGAAAATAGCTATTTTTTCCAAACAAAAAAATATCAGTGATAAAAGTGACATTGTTTTAAATTTTTGCCAGTCTCTGTAATGTCTGGATTAATAGACAGCTGGATTGGCATATCTGTTTCTGCATTCAGTTTATTGTAACATGATGTTTTGACTGAAGTATACGAAGGAGAGCTGGCCTCACACAGATGAAAAAGTAGTTGACGAAGGAAGGGCCATTTTAATGGCCTTTTCAGATAACTGTGGACGTTCTGATACTGAACGAAAGCTGTGCATGTGATATTTTCTTCAAAAAGAGTTGCAAGTGTGAAATCTGAGATCTCATCAGTGAGCTTTTTATGCTCTGCTGTCGTAAATTCGTTGGTCTCTCTTGCACACTGAATGGATCTTTTATCCAGGATTTTGACCTCATGGGACCCCATAAACGGGTCTTAGCAAGCCTCTGGCAATATCTTTTTTTTTAAGCTTCTGGGTATTTGAGATACATATACTAATATATATCTCAGTTGTCTATGATTTGTTTCTGGTTCACTAGTAAAATAAAAATTATTCTCCAGGAATACTGAACAGGACAGTTGAGAATAAAGCAGCTCATAGAATCAGAGAAATTCTTACTTAGGATGTAGAAATTTTTGCTTCTGAGAGCTCCAGAAACCATGAGCCTACTCCCTTAGAAATTGATAAGATCTTTCTTTCCGTATAAAAGGTAGTGTTTAACTCCAAATACATATTTTCTTAAAAGAGGGAAACTTGCTAATTAGAAAATTTCTCTTTGCAGTCTTTTCGTCTGCAGATGACTATAGAGAACATGAACCACTTGAAGTTCATTCCCCACAAAGACTATGCAGCCAATCGCTTGGTCAGTGGGCTCCTGCAGCTGCCCAGCAACACTTCGCTTGTAATTGACGAGACTCTCCTGGAGCAGGGGCAGCTGGACACACCAGGTGTGTGCACGGACGTTTCCCCACCATTTCTAAGTCCCAGCAAAGCCAGGCTGGATAATGATTTTCTAAAAATATAACCGTGAACAAGGGCAGATTCACACTTCACAGATATTTAAGATAAAGGCTTGCTCTGTGAATTTAGTTAAAGCTTATATGGTAAACAAACAAGTTGTGTACATCAGCTATGTTTTATGATGCTATGAAAATTGTACCATGTTACAAGTAAGTAACATAGCTTTTTAAAGGCTACAAGGGAGGAGGCTTTGCCTTTAGTCCTGTATTATCTCAAAAGAAAAGTTGTAGAAAAGACCTAATAAAACATTTTCTTACCAACCAATGTGATTAAACTTTTTTTCCAAAGAATCAAAATATTCAGTAGATCAAATGGCTTGAACTAAATGTTACGGAACATGTTACGAAATTATAAGAAAGCAGATTGCTTTGCCTGTGCTCAAATGAGAATGCAGACGACACTTTGCTAGTGATCGGTTCAAGAGGTAAAGGTAGAAAAAGCAGTGTTAGACTGAATAGGATTAAGGCAAAAATGAGTATAAATTCATTAAAATTCAATAACCTCATCTCTGTATAAAAATCGTTTTGGTCCTGCCAGATTATTTTAGTCCTGTGAACACATCACATACAAAGTAATCTTACTTTTATTGGGAATTATTTTATGTCTAATTGCACACCAGATGCTTGATAGTAAATTTTGGGTGGGTCGGTGCGGAATCTTGGCTCCAAAAATATGTTTTATCTATCTTGACAAATATTGTCTGTGAGCCCTCTTAGTTAATGGTCATTTAGAAAATTGGACAGTGCCTCTCATAGTTTTTTAAAGCAGTAGAAATCTCATGTCTTATTATCAATGTCAGCAAAACTAATTTGGTTAAGTAATTAAAATCAAGCTACTGAAAAATTATTTTCTTGCTTTTGTAGGTGTTCATAATGTGACTGCCCTGAGCAACCTAATAACTTGGCAGAAGGTGGATTATGACTTCAGCTACCACCAGATGGAATTTCCCTGCAACATTAATGTTTTTATTACTTCAGAGGGGAGATCGCTCCTGCCGGTATGAAGGGTCATTTTGAAATGGAGGGCAGTTACTGGAAAGAGATCTGTACTTTTGCTTTGTTTCTTGGCACTGCTTATTATTAATAAGCTAAACTCGTTTAAAAATTGTGGCTGCTGATTATTAATGAGGGAATTGAATATTTTGGTGCTCTGGGATGAACACCTTGTATCTAGAAAGAAAATCACAAGGTAAGGAAAGAAAGCTGTGGCAGCAGAAACCCCCACAAGTGGGGAGAGAAAGTAGAAGCTGTCTGTAAATTGCCTGATTAACATCCAGACCTTGGTTCTTGTTGCCTCTGTTACACTGTTTTCTGCCAATCTTTCGTGAGAAATATTTGAGAATTCCCTTTAGAATGTTCCTAATCAGCCTGGTAGTTACTTCAGTGCTTCATGGAAGAGCACTTTTACTTCTGAGACTTCTAATGATGAGAAATATTCCCAGTTGCTTGAAAGACATCTAGTTGCTCTGTATAATGTGCTCACCCGTGATGTATGAGGAACTGCCTGTGAATGAGAACGATGTGGCCCAGTGGTAAGTTTCTGTGGTGAAAGTGATTTGCTTTTGTGGTGTCTAGAAACACGGTTCAGTAAGATACAGAGTACATATTCCATGAAGAAGGAAACATCTAAAACGTTTTAATTAGCCACTTTGTAGAGATGCACTCTCTTTCTGTATGCTTACTGATACCACTGAGGAAACATAAGTAACCAAGAAAAGGCTAGCTTTGGTAATTATTGCTGGGTAGTTACAGCTCACATAAATTAATATTAAAAAGTGACCTCCCCCTAATAATAAATCATATTTCCTATTTCCCTCAGGGGCTTACAGAGCTGAAGCATCCCCTGAAAATTTAGATTAATTTAGGAACTTGGAAAACACTGTGTACTGTTTCTCTTTTTAGGCAGACTGCCAGATCCACTTACAGCCGCAGCTAATGCCACCAAACATGGAGGAGTACATGAACAGCCTTCTCTCCGCGGTGCTGCCCTCCGTGCTGAATAAATTCCGCATCTATCTGACCCTTCTGAGGTTCCTGGATTATAGCATCTCTGATGAAATAACCAAGGTGTGTTTGGGTTAAAACAAAGGATTTCTCTGTGTTGAATTGGAATAATCTATTTACATTTACTGTAATTACTGATAAGGTAATTTTGCTATTTGTTTTCTGTGTCATAATGTCTTTTGTTCCTCTGTTCCTGTCTTTTGTTTGATATAGATATTACTAGTGTACAATTTTAATTTTGTCTTCTATGATACATATTTTTTTTCTTTAGTGGTTGCCCTGGGAGCTATATTAACATCTTAATTATGATAATCCGGGATTAATTTAGGATTAATGCCACTTTACTTATAATAGTATGCAACAGCTTTGCTCCTTCATAATTCCATTCCTTCCTTTGTGCTTTATTATCATTCAGATTACATCTTTATATTGTATGTCTATCAACACATTTATAATTATTGTTTTATGCAGTTGTCTTTAAAGACATTTATACTACCTTTTGTATTTACCCGTGTGGATACCCTTACCAGTGACCTTCACATGGATCTGAGTTACTTTCACTTCAGCCTGGAGAACTTTCATATTTCTCAGGGTTTTTCTGTTAAGGGAGATCTGCTTGTGACAAATTCTGAGTTTTTGCTTATCTGGGAATGTCTTAATTTCTCCTTAATTTTTGAAAGTCAACTAATTTTGCTGGGTGTGGAATTCCTAGTTCATAGGCTTGTTCTTTCAGCACTTTGAGTAAGTCCTCCAGCTGCCTTTTGGACTTTGTGATAAGTCAGTTTCCAGTGAGAGGATTCTTTGTACATTAGTGAGTCATTTTTCTCTTGTCCTTTGAAGATTCTCTCTGGCTTTTGACAGTTGAGCTGTGATGTGTCTAGATGGTGGATCTCTTGAGTTTATCCTACTTGCAGTTTATTGAGTTTCTTGGATATGCAGATTAATGCACATTTTGGGGAAGCTTTCAAGACATTTGGTAGATTTTTTACCACTGTGTAAGTTTCTTCCTGCCCCTCTCTCCCTCCTCCCTGGCATTCCCAGGTATGTACGTGGTACACTTGATGGGTCCCACAGGTCTTTGAGGCTCTGTTCGGATAACCTCGGTCAGCCTGTCTACAGATTTTCTGAATTTTCTGCCAGTTAAATTCTGCTGTGGAGCCTTTCAAGTGAATTTTTAATTTAAGGTGTATTTTTCAACTTCAGGATCTGTTTGCTTTTTAAATAATTTCTCTTTATTGATATTTTCTATTTGATATCATTCTCATGCCTTCAGTTCTTTATTCCTGGTGCCCTTTAGTTCTTTGAATGTATTTAAAATAGCTGATTTAAGGTCTTTGTGTAAAAAAAAAAAAAAGGTCTTTGTGTAGTAACTCCAATGTTTAGGTTTCCTCAAGACTTCTTCTTTTCCCACGAAGCGGACCACGCATTCTTGTTTCTTAGTATGTCTTCCAGTTTTTGTGTTGAAAGCCTGGTGCTTTAAATAATATAATCTGGCACCTTTGCTCTGGCAGATTCTCCCCTGCCCTAGGGTTTATTGTTGTTGCTGTTTGTTGTTTAGTGACTTTTTTGAATTGATTTCTAAAAGTCTGTATTCTTAGTTGTATGTGGGCACAGAAGTCTCCCTCAGTTAGTTCAGTGGTCAGTGATTGGAAAGAAATTTAATTTCCTTAGATGCCTGCAAACAGTCTCCCAGTATAAGCCAAGGGACTCTGTGTCCATGGTGGAGCAAATCTTCGGCACTCAGCCGTGCAGTTTACAACTCTGCCCTAGCCTTTGCCTTCTGCTCACACAGAGCCTCAGGGTTGTTGAGGAGTGAGAGCTTATGGCCTGCCTGCTCAGGCTCAGATCTCCTGAGCACCTGCACAGCCCTGTGCGTGTATGTGCGTGGCCTTGTAAATTCCTGGTGGTCAGGGGAATATATGGACATTTCATTCCTAGATTTTCTTTTTAATGGTTTTGGTTAGCCTGCTGTTTGCCCCATCTACTATCCAGTGTCTGGGGCAGCTGAGGTGGTCGATAATTGCTTCTGATTGTTTCTGATAAACATTCAGTGGGGGGTGGGGTGGGGGGAGACAAGCTGTGCACCGAACAAGCTCCCAGTCAGGTAAAATAAAGACAGCAAGACAGTAAAGCAATTACCCTTCAATTAAAAAAAAAAGACAGCCTTGCGAATGTGTTCTTCCCAGGAGCCACCAGGCAGTCAGGTAATGACAGTTCTCTGGGAATGGTGCTTTGACAGAGCTCCAGCCCCACCACCTCTCCAGTAGGTTGCCAGACTGTTTTCACGGCTGCTTGGAGATGGGGAAGGGAATGGGGCAAATTTAAATGCCTCAGAGGACAATGTTCTTTTGTCTTTCTCAGAGAAAATGCTCCCCTGTTTCAGGGGTCTGGTTAATTTCTAGTATTGAAGGAGCTGATGTTGATCATTTTTGCCAGTGTTCTTGTTCTCTGTAATGGTGGGGAAATTTTCAGAGGTCCTGACTTGGCCAGTTTTGCTGACATCTCTCTCCCTGTATTTAAAGGCATCATGTTTTGCTATGCGAATTGCTGGCTTGTATCTGTCTGACCTTCTCAAAAATGACTCTTGAGTTTTATTATTTTGTTTCCAGTACTCTCCTCAGTGGTATAATTTTGGTGTAAAGTTTGGTTTTTGGCCCTTTTACCCACACTGTCTCATTTGTCCAAGGTGCAGGGCTGACCTCATTTTCCCATCGGGTAAGGGACCATCTTACTTTAGCTTGGTAAAGAATCCTTTTTCCCACAAAATGCAAATATCATTTCCTCATAAGGAGTAACTTTAAAGTTCATTTACTGTTTTGATAAAGGCAGTTGAAGATGACTTTGTGGAGATGCGCAAGAACGATCCTCAGAGCATCACTGCCGACGATCTCCACCAGTTACTCATCGTAGCTCGGTGAGTCAGTCCCTGTCCACCGTTGCCTTTTCAGCGACCTGTGGCTAACTCTCCTTATTTAGGGTAACTGAGGCAGACTTGCAAAAATGGAAATGAACTGTTCCCTTCTAAAAACCCTCTTGTGAAATGGCTCACAGAGGGGGAACTATGTTTGGCCAGAGATCACTTCAGTGGACAAGGCATGCTCCTTGTTCTCCACTCAAAGGGAAGAAAGTGAAAAGTGTTAGTCACTCAGTTGTGTCTGACTCTCTGCAACCCTGTGGACTGTAGTCCACCAGGCTCCTCTATCCATGGAATTCTCCAGGCAAGAATACTGGAGTGGGTAGCCATTCTCTTCTCCACAGGATCTTCCTGACACAGGGATTGAACCCGTCTCCTGCAGTGCCGGCAGATTCTTTACCATCTGAGCCACCAGGGAAGCCCCACTCTTAAAGAGGGAATCATTCCAAATCTGACTCTGAAAGGATTCCTCTGTAGAAGTCTTAACTTGGCTGTTGAGTTGGGTAGCTACCAGATGGTCTTATCTCCCACAACAACATTTTTTAAAAAACTTCTAAACTAGTAGGTTTTTGTTTTTTTTTAAAGGCCTTTTTCTAGGTCTAGACTATAATTTGTTTCTGTATTTCAAACCAGGTTTCTGTCTCTCAGTGCTGGTCAGACAACGCTGTCAAGAGAACGATGGCTAAGAGCCAAGCAGCTGGAGTCTTTAAGAAGAGCCAGGCTTCAACAGCAGAAATGTGTCAATGGAAATGAACTTTAAAGGTCTGACATCTATTAAAGAGTAATGGGCAAATTGTAGCCACATTATTGTAAAATTCAAATATCATTTATATCACATTGTTTTGTAGATAATTTGTATCAAAGAAACCAATGACTTTTCCTGAAATCACGCCTGGTAACATCTAAAGTTTATATAATATTTAGTAAGGGCTTTTACCTTACTGATTTTATGGAGCTTTTGAATTTTGTTTTATAATTATATAAATTAGTAACAATGTACAAAAATGTATTTGATATTAAAAATTTAATATTGATAATGTTGCTGATATACCATTTCCTTAGTTTCCTTAGCTTCAGCTAAGTCATAGGCCAGACTCTGTTGAAATAGGAAATGTGAACATCATTTGAAGAAAACTGTTGCAATTCCAAAGTCAAAGGAATTGTTCGCTTCAGATTTTTGTCTCTCCAGTGAACAGTGGGTCTGAATGTGTATAGTGCTCCAAGTTTGGGGAATGGAGCATACTTGCCATTAATTCACATATGTAGTATCATTTCCCAGACATTTGACCACACCTTTTTTCCATTTATTTAATAGTTTTTAACAACATGCAAAGCAAATCTTTAAATGGCAGTGGTCCCCAGACTTTTGGGTTTCATGGACCAGTAATATTTCCAAAAATTGTGGAGGATTGAGAGTTGCCAATTTATTTTGCCAGGTAATCTGAAAGAAGTGACTGTATTATCACCTTTTTTTTTTTTCATAAAAGAACAGTCTCAGAACAAGAGAGAGTCCTTTAAATGGAATAAATGTAGCTTTTTTGGAAGAAAAAAAAATTATATTGTTCTTATTTTTCTCATTTCACTCCAGTGCGTTTGGGAACTGCTTGTTTATGGGACTCACTTAAAGGGAATGCTGCCTGCCCTGTGAAGTTGTTTTGCCCAAAGAGGAAGAGAACAAAATAATTTAACTTTTTAAAAAATGCTTTCTTAAAAAAATGGGTTTTTATTCTTTTCCTAATAATGTCATTTAGTTGCTTTGATGATTACCTTGCATTTTGAACTTCTTATATGTTTATCCATTAGTTCCAGATGTATTAGATCAACTAACATTATCTGCTAGTCCAGGAATGTCCTGATAAAACTGTATGTGGTAGGTTATCACCAAGTTACAGTTTTAACAAATTTTTAAAGGAACAGAAATATTATCCATAGCTAGAAAGCAAATTGATAAAGCATAGTAGTATAATTGTGGCATCAAGAATCTTTGGAAAGGTTAGAACATTACTTTTTTAAGCTACCACTGGTTACATATAAAAATTAGTTTCTTTAGTCAGTAACGTAGAAACATTAGAGATCAGTTAAATGATTACTTAAATTTGGCATCCCCCTGGCCCCGAGGCCTCAACTGAGAAAACAGGGTCAGCCTTGCAAATGGAGCAATCTGCTATGCCTCATGAACTGAAGTGGAAATTATTAGTTCTTTAACTTTTCCTAAACTCAAATCTATTTTTATAAACTAATGTAAATAATCTGTTTATACTTAGAATTCTAACTGGTTTTCATTTTTATAACTGGTAGATTAGACTTTCCTTAAACTTTTAGAAATAAAACAAAGGCTCAGCTGGATTTGTGAGAATAAACTTCAAAAGAGTAGATTAGTTCCTGTGTGTTTAATGTGCCAATGTGGATTGTAATTTACCAAAGAGTACATAATTTGCCTGGTCTTACAGAAAAGTTCCCTTGAAAGGAAAACCTTCTTTCAAATAAATAAAACTTACCAAATTACTAGTACTTTGGGCTGTTTTTCATGAATTATGAGGCTCACCCCATGTGATCTTCTGTGTGGAGAATCATTACCAGAGATAAACTTCAGTATGAGATGATTAACATGGTGTCCCCCCCCACCGAGGGCCCACTCAGGTAAGAGATTGGTACTCTGGGCTTCAGAAGTCCTTTTCTCCATGGGGACAATTTGTTGATCTAATGCAATATTAACCCAATTTTAAGCATCGGGAAACTGAATAGGCATCTATATTACCCTGACTGGATTTAAACATCACCTCCTTATTTTAGTTTTCAAAAATCTCTGTCAAATTAATTTCCTTGGAGTTTTAAATGCATTTTTATCACTTGACCGTGACTTTATTCTCTCTCATGTTGTAGGACACCTTAATAGTTTCAAGAAAAAATGGTAACAGAGTACATGTTCAGTTTTGATGTTTAGTTTTTAAAATCATGATAACACTTTAAGAATGAAGTATTTGGAAAGGCTGGAACCAGGAGTTTCAGTTATAGCTAACTAACTTACTAACCTTTGCTTCTGAATTCTTCAGTCTGACTTAAATCAAACCCTTATCTTCAAAATGTTATTAAAGGAATTCTCATACACATTGTCACACTTTAAATTATAATGATGTTTTATTTTAAATAGTCACAACATCTGACACTTCAAAAAAAGATACCACTAATAAATAACAAAAGTGGAAATACTTATCAAAGTTACAACAGACATGATGTTTAGCTGAGAATCACTTCAACAGAACAGAGTAAGGCTCTAAAGATACCAGACAAACCAATACTTGTTTGGAATACCATGTGCAACTCTCTTACTGTATGGGCTTACAGACAAGGCCCTAGTTCCATGCGGTCAACGTTACAGTCGTGCTGCAGGCTAACATTTTCAGTAGTTTTGAGAGCCTATACAAGATGTTATGGACTGCACCCTGCAAAAAGTTAACAACTTGAAAATTTCTTTCAAGCTTTACCAGTGTCCAATGTGTATATTTTTAACATTTCTGAAGAGAGAACAAAATGAATAGGTGCTGGTATTCACATCTGATATCTCAGGTTTCATGGCAGACAAGTCTTAATGCTCCTAGACTTTGGGGTGTACAAGGTAGGAATATTTTAAATTTATTTAAGTAGAGTGTGGGGAAAATTAGGATCAAATGGGCATACATTCCTTGACTCCAGTGCCATTAGCCCTGTTAACTCTATAGGGAATGGTTAAACCATCAAAAATTAAACCAATAGTTTTTACATTAAAATGCTTCTCCATACTAGTAACACTTAAGAGTCACTAAACTAAGAATTTACCTTGTAGAGGTTAACACACAGAAATGAGCTGACAGAACAGTAACAATTATGAACAATGCTACTCATCTAAAAGGATCCATGTCCACCCTTTGAATCTACTTCATACATTCTGCCCACCCACCCCACTCCAAAAGTTTCATATTATTATGTCCCAAAGTAATCTATTCCTGAATTACCTGTGAAGAGACAAACTGCTCTGTAGTGTATAAGCTACTTAGGTCCTGTTCTAGGATGATGCATTTCCATTGTCCTAGCTCTCAAATTTGGAAATCTGCTCAGGTTCAGTCTTTTAAAACCTTTCCAAATTAACGTTAATTAGAATTTGTGATCCCTAGATTCACATACAGTACACGCTCTGTGACACCTTTTTGGGGTGGTTAAATAAAAGCCACAGGATTGTGTGACTAAAAACTAAATCTGAATTATTCGTGTCTGGCATTGTGTAAACATATTTTTAAGTTCATTTTGCTGGACTTCATTAACAACTACTTCAGGATCTGCAGGGCTCTTCTGAACCTTTGCCACTGCAAAGTTGATCCCCTGGGTTAATCCAGCCTGGGTAATGTTAGCGACCTGGACCATAGAACTTCGAATCTTTGCAAAAGGAGAGACTGCTCTGCTGCTACAGCTCTCTGAAGGAGAAGGCGTTACATGAAGCCCTCTCTCAAGTTCAAGCGTGCCCGATTCTGAGCCGGGGGTCTTTTGAGATACAACTGAATGCACTGGTTCAACTGACAAAAACTGTGGGCCTGCTGCAGAAAAAGACACATCTAATTGAGAAGGTCGAGAAGGTATCTGTTCCGTCGATTCAAACTGAGTTTCTTCGCTAGAAACTTGATTGGTCATTTGATTTCCTTCCTCACTAGCCTGCTGAGAAACAGAGCTGGTTTCTGATAGCTGGGTCATTTTGTTTTGTGCATCTTGAACAAATCTATGGCAGTAAATATCCGTAGGCTTGGCAAAGCCAGTCAATGTGTATATGTTGTCAGTGGAAGGACTTTTCTTCAAAGAAGACTCCTGGCCTTTTCCAAGCCCGCTTTCATGAGCAATAGTAACCTCTGAAGGAACATGAATACTGATATCAGTGCTGCTAATAGACTGGGATCGACTGCCTAATCGAGGTGCTGAAGCAATAATACCACAACTAGGAAGAACATAGTCTATTGGCCCTACATTCTCTAAAGAGTTAGTTAGCTGCCTGTCTTCATCAGACTTGGAATTTGTAAGAAATTCATCAGAGTGATACGAGTCATTATCTGAAGAGATTTCCCCTTCTGACTCTGCCTGGGCTTTATTATCCATCACACTTGTGTTTTCCATGGTTTCAAGACTACTATCTGATTTCCAAAGATTTACTTTTAAGTTTGGTTTTAGAAAGTTAACTTTCATTTCAGGTTTTGTGAAGTTTCCTAGCTTTCGTAGATTGCCAATGTTTACATTGGATTTGGTCTGTTTCACTTTTTGATTTAGAGATGAAAATTTGCTCATTAAAAATTTTTTTCCCTGGGCCAAAGAGCCTTGGTTTTGAGATCTGATGCCAATGATGTCTTCATGAGGTTTACTGCTTTTCCTACAGATTAGAAAAGAAAAAGGTTAATTTCCCACTGAATCCAATATGACAGTCCCAATTATTAATGTAAGTGAAAACTCAAGTTGGCCTCAATACCTTAAGAGTAGCATACTGCTTAATGACAAATCTAGATAACTCCTTATACAATCATGTGGGCTATATACAATTTTATATACAAAAATTTGTCATTTCAACACATAATTAGTATTAAGAGATGATTAATCAGGTATCTTCATCTTTCTCAAACTTAAGTCTTTGGAACAACCAATGAAGTATTTTCTATTTTGTAACAGGGCGGCCTTTGTTAAGTGACAGTGATGAGTCATCTGCAGGCACTGAGAGGGTAGAGCTGGCACACTATGTGACCTGAACCCCAGGTCCAGCAAGCAGGCCACAGACATCTCCCGCTGAGCTGTCTTCTCTCTCAGGCCGCAAGGGTACTGAAGAACCGCCCTAGAGGAACACTACCTCCACAGTGTCTTCACCCCACCTCTTGAAGCTCTTCACAGTAATCCGATGAGTTATGTTCTCTTGGACCAGACCTTTTGTGTTTACAACTCATCATCATTTGTGATGGCGTGCTTCCTTCAGCTGTTCTCCCTGGCATTCAGAGAGGAGGGGAGGCAGGGAAGCCTAATGGTAGCTTCAACCTCTGTTTTTGCATTATTCTGAGAACTTGTTTCCCCAAAAACCTCACACCCCAAAATTCAAACTATCACATTTCAAAACAACCATATGTGGTGACTCACTACAATCTGGGGGAGCACAGATCCACCACATCCACGATCTAAACCACCAGCAAAGGAGACACTGACTATAAATGGATATTTACAGCATTTTAACTAAAGCTGGTCTATACACATTGCACTTTGGTTGAATTCAGGCAGAGAAGAGATGGAAAGGAGCTCCATTTCCTTATGTTTTCTGTGGGTTATCTGAATTTATCTGAGAAGACTTGGGGCATTCAACATAAATAATTTGTGTTTTCTCTTTAGCCAGCCCTCCTGGTTGCTAAAAATAAGAAAAAAGGCAGTCCTATTTACCGCACATCTCAGTACACGAGTTCAACACTTGGTCATTCAGGATCACTGGTCATGAGAATATTTCATAAAAATTATGTTAAAAAGAGTTATTGAATACAGTACTGCTTTTTTAAAAACCTACTGAAATAATTATTTCTAACAGAAGACTGAAAATTTTTCTCTAGATGACCAGATGGTCCTCCTTTCTAGTGGAATTTGGACTTTAAAACCTGCTCATTAGATGGAAAACCCACAAATTTAAAATGTAAAATAATTTGTTTATAGGCTTTCTTTTCCCAAATTAACCTAGTGTTTAAAACATACTGGCTGGTTATTTTCTCTAAAAAGTTATTTAAATTTGAATGCTCCCTCTCAGAAGTTTTAAAACATATCACTTGTGGCCATAATTTAAACAAAATTATTACTTTTTGATCCATAAAGATATGATCTTTCCCCCTCTAAATTAATCAACACAATATCATAATGTGATTTCTCTCCTTTTTGCAGATACTTTAAAAGAAGTAAAACTTTAATTTTCTCTGTAGAATCAAGACACTTCTGTGCAAAGTGGTTTACTTACCTCTCAAGCTTTTTCTCAATTATAGGTACATCTAATCCCATGGCTTGCTTGGTGATCTGCAGCATCTCCGCAATGCACTGAAGGGTATCTGAAACCCAAATGCAATTGCTTACCCCTTTTCAAAAACATTTAAAAACTAGCCATTCTAACTCAGAACTCTAAATGGAACTTTTAATCTTATAATAAAAGCTTGCTATAATTTACAGAAACATACTACTTGTTCTTCACTCCCCTAATTGAAAATGTTCTAAAATGTTAACAGAAAACTAAATGAACAACAAAAGAACCAAATCAATTGGAATTAAAAGTTTATCTGGAAACTCTCATCTGTCCAAACACTGTGCTAGACGCTGAGACAACAGGCAGGAACAAGATAGGTGTTGTCCCTGACTATTATCCATGAGAGACGTATGTGGTAGGAAAAGCCATCACACTCAAATGGCCAAACACACTGAGAATTCCCATAATAGATTCCCTTGCCCAGACTCTCATCAATTCAGTGTCCCTGCACTGCCAGGAACAAAGCTGCTATTTCAAGATCTCAAATCACAAAGGTATTTTTCCTGATCACTCATTTGTATAATGGTATATACAGTCCCCAGTTGCACTTAGGCTTATAAAAGCAGATAAGTTATAACTGAAACATCTCTGTTACCTTTTCCATCCTCTTCTGGGTTGCGCATTACAGCTCTCAGTGTGTGGAAATAGCCACTTGCTTCTTTACATCTGTAGTGCAATCTCATGCAGGAGAACTTTGGCTTACCAAAAAGAGTGGGTTCAGGACCTAAAGACCCAAATGAATATATGTTAATCCTTCACATAACATTCACTTTCTTCTGTATCTTCAAAATACTGATATTTTTGATATTACCCAAAATACTTCAAAATACTGATCTTCATAATACTTCAAAATATTAATGACTGATTCATCAATCATTTAGCACTTTTTTTCATCTGAATAAGCACACACACTTATGATGACTTGGTCTAGTAAGACTATAAATAAAAATTCTTCAGTCTCAAATAGTTAAACTTTCTAGACCTAGGCTTAATCTTCACAGGACAAGTAATGAAAGAAAGAATTATTAGACTATATCCACCACTCATCTCTAAAATATAGAAGGGAATCTTAAGAAATGGACTACTTAGACTACCTACTCCTTTCTGATTTCCAGTAAGATGTTATTATACCAGTTGCTTAAATAACAGCCCACTCTTGGAAGAAACAGTATTTGCTTTCTATGACCTGGTTAGTATCTTAAAAATTTACCTATTTCTATTTTTTCCAGGTCTTCTAGACTTAGTCGTTGATACTGGTTTACTTTGTCAACTTCATCATCATAACTAGACAAAGGGAAAAGGGAGTAAGAAGAGGATTAAAATCAAAAGCACATTTGGCTGGTCAGCTGAGGCATACCATTATGCAGGTAAAGTCTTCCACAACACAATACATTCTGGGGTGAAGAGTTAAATATTTTAAAAACTAGATGAAACTTTATATATATATATAGTTCAATAGCTAAATGAAAATCAGTTTATAGATCTTACACTAACATCAATTACAAAGCAAAATTAAATTCAGTTTTACAAAAGCTCTTACAAAAACTAAAACCAACAAGCCTAAAACTTAACCTAAAAGGAAAGCAAAACACATATTGAAGCTACATATTCCTGATTTGGCAGATAAATATGATATCCAAAATAAAAAATGATCAATGCCAATAGGCACCTGGACCAAGGACTGAAAAATGACAGTTCATACCAGACCAAAAAGAAAGTGACTATGTATTTGAAAAAAATAATTCTGGTTAAGGCTATGAGGAAATACTTGTATTTCTGCTACTGGCATTGTTAACTGGGTGTCATTTCTAAAGCATAAAAAGTCATAATTCATCATATTCTTATAATCAGAAGTGCATGTGTACACATACACAATTATCTGCACAGAGCTGTCTCATTCATCATAGCAAAAAAAGAAAAGTATTTTAATGCCTAACAATGGGGAAACATTTAACTATGGTATCGTAATAAAAAGTCATGGTATATGGTCAATTACAATAAAAATAGAATACATCAGAACTTGAGATCTATAGGAGATAGTATCAGATACTCAAAGAACACTATTATAACACTGATTATAATTAACTCTAAAATCACAGTTTCAAATTGATAAAAGTCAGTGATGTAACAATTATGTAAGATAAAGGGGTTCAGTGAAATTTCTTAAAATATATAGCAAAACTGGATTCTTAACATTTTGTGTTACAAAATCTAAAAATGATATTTACTCACATTAAAAGAGTAAAAGCTTTAAATCAATAAGCAACTTACTAGGCCACGTAGTATGCAGAGTTAGAAAGCAGTAACAACACATCCACATCTCTGTGAGTAGCATCAATGAGGCTAAACAAACATGACACAAGGAATTAGATATTTTCATTTTCATCTACATTTTTTCTATAGCAGATCCCCTTTTGACAAAAGATTGGTGGGGACTAGGGTGGGGGAAAAATATCAAGTAATCAATGAGTCCTGTTTCTGAAGTTAAATGTACATGGTCTATGCATTTGGAGATTAAAAAAACAAAACCAGGAACACAGTTTAGGAAGGTGGGGTACGTAGAGGGAAGGACTGGAGCTGAGGAGTAGCCAAAGAGAAGGGAGGGTTCAGGGAAAATAGGATAATGGTATGTGGGGAGGAGGGGGAATTGCATGACGGTGGAGGGGGTAAGGATTGTAAAGGAAAATATCAGGCTGAGAAAAGAGAAATTATCTAGATCATCTCACACGACCTAATCTTCAAGTTATACTGCGCATTTACCATATGTTTACACTCGAAATGTATCCTTTGAAAGCCTTTTATGTAAATAGAACATTTATGTGCAAAAATGGAACCAAGCCCAAACTATTTTTTTTTAACTTCAGATTAATTTACACAGCTTTTAGAGAATGAGTAAACATTTCCTTATTCTAAGTCCACTTTGCTGTATTTTATCTCCATTCTAAAGTCAAATATCAGAATAAGGGTTAGAAACTGAGTACTGATGAACCATTAAACCAAAAACTAACTTATTTTTTAAAAGGTCAACATATGAAATCCACAAATAGTCAACAGGTAACATGAGCAGAATCTGAACTCAACCTTTTAATCAAATATTCATCTACTATTAAAACAGCTTTTCCAATCAAAAGATGAAAATTAATCTGCACACTTATACTGGTTCTCAAAATTCCACTGCTGGAGTAGATATTTCTTCAAATAGAAATACCTTAGAATTTCATAGCTATTTGCAAAAACTGACCAGATGCTACTGAAAAACAAATGGAAAACAATAGGGGGAAAAATGACTAGTAGATGGAATTTAAGTAAAGTCACGTACATAATCTGCCTAAGAATGATGAGGTCATTGTTTAACAGGTACTGCAGAGAAAATTTCACCAAGATCTTAAATTGCAGTATTTTACATCAGGGGCATCTTGTTGCACCGTAACTAGAACAATCAATCTAAAATAACAAACTGACCTCAATTTTCACCAAAAATATGCCCCCCAAATACAACTAATTTAGATTGAAGAAATCAGAACCCAATTAATACAGAGATTGATCCAAAATACGAGCAATAACTAACCAACCAACCAACCGGAAAGAGAAAACCATCTATTCTACGATCTTGGTAGCCTCACCGAGAATAACGTAGACGAACGCCATAACATACAATTTAGTTTTGCACATTGGTGCTTACCTGCGCTCTTAAAACTGTCGCTTGAGCCAAGCCATAAAAATTACGTCACGACACGTAGTTTAATATGAACAAAAATTTCTACGCCTACTAAGGAGTGCTACTTTATCATAGCTTCTATTTTGACACGAATATTTACACTGGCCAAACATGATCTCAGTCAAAAGTATTACGTCTAGAACGAAAAGCACTTGGCACGTCACAGGCAATCAAGAAAGAAGTCAGCCCTCCCCCCACCCGCATTTTTACTTAAGTATAAGCTGCAGTAAATACTTAATTTCCCTCCCCACCACCCTCTGCCCCACTTAAACAGAAATAAACAAAACCTAATCCCCACTTTTTTTTTTAAACACAGACAAAAGAAAGAAAACCCCTTTCGGTGCCCCCCCGCCCCTCGCCCGCAGCTCGGAGGGAAGGGCCGCGCTACTCGTTTTTCTCTTCCCGCCAGTCAGGCATGCCCTCCTTCCACACGATGAACACAAACACCGCCAGCACCACATGCAGCCCCACCACCGCCACAATAGTCGCGTAAAAGCCACTGTCATCGGGGGACATTAACAGGAGGCTTTGGAAGAGCAGCAATTTGCAGGAAAAATACAACCCCACAGGAACTTTAACCATCAGTCCTGCAAAAAGGAGAAAAATCTTGAAAGTGGTCGCCAGGCTGCTGCCTTCGGGCTTGGGCTCGGCAGCGTTGCCGGCGGCATTGCCTGTGGCGTTCGCCTGCCGCTGAGCGGTTGGAGGAGGCCGGTGGGAGCGCGGCATCTGGTCAGTCAGTCAGTCAGTCCGTCAGTCCGTCCGTCAAGTAGTCGAAGCTCAGTCAGAGACACCTGCGCCAGACCTCACGCCGGCAGCCACTGCGGCAACTGCAGCGCGGCCGCACCAGGTCCCGCCCCCAAACCCGGCGCACTTCCGCCGCCCACGCTCGCCGCGGTGCGCGCCCAGTGCGCAGGCGCAACCCGTCCAGCGCCGCCGACGTCCAGAGGAGGGCGCAGCCCCCCGGCCATCCCGGAGGGAAGCTGAGGTGGGCTCGGGCCCCGGCCCCGGCCCGGGTCCCGGGAGAGTGCATGCACGCACGCACGCCTTGGTGAAGAGCCGTCCCTCCTGCCCTGAGGGCCACTGGCGGGGTCCTGCGGCACCGTGACTAAGCGCCTCCCCGCACTGCCGCGCGCCTGAGAGCAGGTTGCCGCGCGCCTCGTGAGTCCACTAGCACGAGTACCAGTAGTCAGCTGCTCTCGGTGTAAGGAAAAGCGAGTCCGAGTTGGACAAAATAAAGAGTGGGCTTTGTGCAGATGCTGAAGGGCACCTGGACGGTCCCCGATTTCCCGTCACATCAGAGATTCCTCCTCCAGCCACGAGTGTACCACCCAGCGCTTACGGGCTGTCACTCGAGTCAGCTCCTCTCCCTGCGGCAGCGGCGGCCGCGTGGACGGGAAAGGGTGCGGGACGACCCATGAGGTCTGATCTGTGTCTGCGGGGAATTAACTGAGCTGTGCTCAGGAGTTTAACAGAAAAAGGCCCGAGGGTGGACTCCAGGTAGCTGGACAGGTCCAACTGGAGCCCTGGGAGATCAAGGAAAAGGGAAGGGCAGCCATTCTTGCTGCCTGCGCAGGAGCAAGCATTTGTAAACGGCTCGCCATAACTATCTTTCTGCCATATGTGTAAAATTAAACAGGACCATAACTACAGTGAAGTCAGTGAGGCACTGGTTTCTGGCGCAAAATTTATGGGGGTGCCAAAAAAAAACCTGACATCAAAGAAAGTTTTTAATGCAGTATTTTTAAAAAATCAAAATTAATGCAAACATACCATGATAAAACATCCAACATTTCAAATAAAGGATAGGATCTGACTCTGCAACCTGTCCAACCCTGTCTCGCTTGCCTCACCCTAATCCCAGCTCCGTTCCTGTAAAGCTTTATTGACAAAAACATGTGGCCCAACTCAACAACAAAAAAAAACCCAGTTTTTTAAATGAGCAAAGGATTTGAATAGACATTTTTCTGAGGAAGACATACAAATATCCAACAAACCCAGGAAAAAATCTTCAACATCATTTGTCATGAGGGAAATGCAAGTCAAAACCGCGATATGACAGTACTTCACATCCACTAGGATGACTACAGTAAAAAACATGGGGGAAAAAAAAGTGTGGGTGAGGACATGAAAAACTAGAACCCTCCCACATTACTCGTGGAAACGTAAAATGGTGCAGCCACCAAAGAAAATAGTTCGGTGGTTTCTTAAAAGTTAAGCATAGTAGCCTGGCAATCTCCCCTCCTACTATATACCCAAAAGAAAAACAGGTGTTCAAACAAAAACTTGTTTATAAGTATTCACAGCATCACTGTTTGCAACAGAAAAGCCAGAAGGTGGAAACATAAATGCCCAAAAGAAGAGTAAAAAAAGAAAACATGGTCTATCCATACAATGAAATACTGTTCAGCCATGAAAAGGACTGTAGTTCTGCTACATGGCACAACATCCATGAACCATGAAACATTATGCTAAGTGAATGAAGCCAGTCACAAAGGCTACATGTATATGAAGTGTCCAGAATTCACATATCTAGAGAGAGAAAAGTAGATTAGCGGTTGCTTAGGGGGTGAGGGCGGGGATAGAGTACAAGGATTCTCTTTGTGGTGATAAAAATGTTCTAAAACTGACCAAAATGATGGTCTTACAATTCTAAGCATATTCTAAAAATCACCCAATTATATACTTAAAATGGATGAAATGTATGCTATATGAATTACATCTCAATAAAGGTATTTTGAGGCTTTCTGGGTGGCAGCAGTGGTAAAGAACCCCCCTGCCAATGCAGGAGACATAAGAGACACGAGTTCAATCCCTGGGTTGGGAAGATCCCCTGGAGGAGGGCATGGCAAGTCACTCTAGTATTCTTGCCTGGAGAATCCCATGGACAGAGGAGTCTGGCAGGCTACAGTCCACGGGGTCGCAAAGAGTCAGACATGACTGAAGCAACTTCACACACACACACACACACACACACACACACACGTTTTTAAAAACCATGCAGCTCACTCACACACACACACACACACACACACACACACACACATGTGTTTTTAAAAACCATACATGCAGCTGGAGGCAAACAGGTGCAAACTGCTGTACCCCCAAGCCTGAGGGGCTGAGGCCACCACAGGCTGTCCAGGATCTGAGCCTGCAAAGCCACTCCCAGAGCTACTCGTGCTGTCCTCAACCAGGGGCCACCTGTTCTGCGTCCACATCTGTGGCTCTGTAGACAGACTGTACAAAGGCTCTCTAGCAACCTCAGATAGCCCAAGGGCAGGTTTCCAAACATCTCCCTTCAAGAGAAAAGGAAAACTATCCACCATCCAGAAAATCTTTAAGCCTTGCAAATGATAAATACCAGTAGCAAATTTAAAGCAATTTTAGCAGTAATAGAAAGGATGATAACCACAAAGTATCTCTCATAAGAAGGACAGTTCTTAAAGAACTGTCTAATCAAGATGGCAATATAGGGACTTCCCTAATGGTCTAGTGGTTACAAATCCACCTTGCATTGTGGAGAATACAGGTTTGATCCCTGGTTGGGCAACTGAGCCCTCGCATCACAACTACTGAGCCCTCGCTCTACAACTGGAGAGTCTGCATGCTACAACAAAAGCTCCCATGTGACACAATGAAGAACCCACATGTGGCAACTAAGACCCAAGGCAGCCTAATATCCAACAACAACAACAACAAAGATGGAGACATATAATTAACTTTGGAAATTCAAATGGGAAGAAAACCTCATCTATTAAGAGCCCAAAAATCACATCTATACATACAGTACTAACTATCAAAGTGAAATAATCCATGAATTTGAAGTCATGGAAGGACTCCCTATGAACCTATGGTCAGTATCATTTTTTATTCATTATCATATATGTAGATACTCCCTTGCGTTCTATTGTTCTTGCAAGCTTGTTTTATGCCCCTTTTATTAAAAAACATATGAAATGTAAAAGAAGATAAAATCTAAATAAAGCCTTTTACTCTCAAAGCTTGGTTTAGAATTTTCGGAAGTGTTTCTGATTCCTAATATTGAAAAATATAATTTTAGATTTTAGCCTGAAAGCAAGCAATCTGGCGGATAAATTTGGATCCTGCCATCCATCTGATATTTTAAAGAACCACTTGAAAGTGGATGGTTTTTGTTTAAAAAAGAATGTAGAGTATTAGTTGGCCTATTTATTTTATGAAAGACCAGGACCATTTAACAACCCATCAAAGTAACTAGCATCATTAAACCTCCTGGTGCACGCGGTTCTGTGCATTAATACAATAAACCTAGCTTCTGGGGCATGGGGTGGGGTTGGGGGCAGGGGAGGACCCATGAAACAAGCTTTGAATTGTAGTTTCACCATTTGGGTTTTTAAAAAATCAAATATTGCATTATAATATTTTACCTCATTACTGAGTTTTTTAGTGCCCCTTTAATTTTACAGCCGAAGTTGAGTGTCTTATCAGCTTGCCTTAGTACCAGCCATGTATTTGAGAACTGCCATGCACTTTGCATCCATGCCCACAGCTTTATGGACAACTGCTAGCAATAATTAGGACAGCTTAACATCAGAAATTTAAGCACATTAGTCACCAGGACACCACTCCAACTTACCTGGGGTCACAGTCAATAAGGGCCCAGCCACCATGGAACTTTTCATTATCAGGCAGCAGTAACTTCATGTAACTCTGTAAGAGTTGGCTAATTAGTTCCTGGTGGCTTCTCTGATTTTCCTTATGCAAAGCTTCATGCTCTTTTTCCTTGGTAAATATGGAATAAAGATCTTCTGTCACTGGAATGCCTTGCATCAAATCTAGAGTAGAAAGTGTTGATATCTATCATCTTCTTAGTTTACTAATACATTATTAAAAAGCAAAAGAGAATACAAGACCTAAAACAATAAGACTCTCATTTTAAAAAACAGGCATAAATCTTTGTGACCTTGGACATGTTTTTTTTTTTTTTCATATGAAACTAAGGTCACAAGGAACAAAAAGACAAACTGGACACCATCAAAATTAGAAACTTTTGTGTTTCAAAGGCAAACGCCATGAAAATTAAAAGGCAACCACAGAGTAGAAGTGAGTATTTAAAAATCATCTATAAGGGACCTGTATCCAAGAATATATAAGGAATTCCTGAAACTGAAAGTTAGTTGCACAGTCATGTCTTCCTCTTTGCAATCCCAGGGACTGTAACCCGTCAAGCTCCTCTGTCCATGGGATTCTCCAGGCAAGAAAACTGGAGTAGGCTGCCATTTCCTTCTCCAGGGGATCTTCCCAACCCAGGGACTGAACCCAGGTCTCCTGCATTGCAGGCAGATTCTTTACCAACTGAGCTACTAGGAAAGCCCTACAACTCAATAATAAAAGAATTACTATTAATTATTATCAATAATAAAAAATTCCTACAACTCAATAATAAAGACAAATAAGCCAATTTTAAAATGAGCAAAGGAACTGAACAGACAAGTTAACTTCTTCCTGGTGTAGGATGCAGTTCAAGGCTTATTTACAAAATCATTGTAATCCCACTCCTTACACGTGTTTAAGACAGTAAGACTAGAGGCTTCTGGGAAAGACCTGCTGACCACTGGCCTTTTAGGGAGAAGCAGTGAGCCCAGACTGCTACTAGCCCTTCTCTCTCAAACTTGGAAGAGATTCAGCTTCAGGGTTAGGATGAAGCTGGTATTATTGATGGTCAAAATGGGAGGAACAAAATCTGGGTCCTCAGTGACCTGAGTTGCTAGATCAACCAACAGAAAAAAATGTATCAATTTTTCCTTGAAAAAACTGCTAAAATCCAATTTTCCTATCAGTACATACCGTATCTGTGGCAAATGAACCAAACTTAATTACACCAGACTTCTCAAATTCCTAGATTGCCTATGTGTGGGCCCTACTATTTCATATATAATAAATAATTATGTTAAAAAAATAGGATTTAAAAAATATTCCTAGAGACCATATGACAAGCTGTTATGTTTGGTTCTAATCCAGAATACTCTACATTTACTTTAATCCTAAAAGGTAATACTTTCATGGAAATTAAATTTAAAGTCACATTAAAAAAAATATGCTGTGGCATGAATTCCACTGGGCAATCCACCCTCCATTTTTTTCTCTTAAATAATGATAAGAATTGGTTAGGATAGTCTGATATCCTAACACTCTGTTAAATCACACTTATAAGGAAGGATAGTATATTTGTCCACAGCAAGAACACACGATAAACATTAGACAAAGAAAATCATTTTGTTTTATCTCTCAGGCTTGAGTAATGGGAAAACAGAATATGGAGTTTTTACTTGATGAGGTTTTAGGGCACCATATTCCATAATCCAGTAGCCTCAACCTTGCCTTCTGTTACATGAATAACAAATTGACAAATATGTATGGAAATGAGCAGTTTCTTTTGCTGCTCCAGCCTAAAAAATTTGTCAGATTCTAATCTTGTAAAAACTTGATTTATCGGGTAAGATGTTCAATATAGAAACACAAGTGTATTATAAAACATGGATTCTGTTAATGAAGTTGGTTACTGTAAAATGTTAGTCACAGAAAGTATAACAAATTTTCAAGAAAGAAAGACATTTGTGTTCCTTACCTATAACAGCTTGCCTATAAGCATCCTTAAAACGATTCAGGTAATACCTATTTGCCGAGTTAACACCATCTTTCATAACTCCTGCTAACTTCCTTTCTCCTGTCCTTGTAAAGTCACCCTGTCAAGAAAAAAGTCACTGACAATTTATGCAAACACAAAAATGTTCCTGAAGTCAATGTGGGCTTTCAAGACTGGAATTCTACAGGCTTTTACAACTTCCAAATAATGTAGTTAAAATATCTACTAGTATTTGACTCAGATCCAAGCATGTCAAATAACTAAACACGCTATTGGTGTCATCCACCTTCACAGTTAGATGGTGCTTTAAGGTAAAGCCATTCTTGGCAGTCTGTAGAATATCTAGAACTTATAGGTCAAAACTTATAAATAACAAAACAAAAAGATTTTTAAGCCTCCAACTGGTATGATATTCAAAACACACAAATATCTGATGTGGGACAATGTGGACAGTTCCCTAGAGCTTATTACAACAGTATTTAACCTGTGTATGTGGTTGTGTGTAAATATAGACAGAGCAGAGGTTTCCATACCTTGCTGCACATTACAATCCCTGTAGAATGATCCAATGAAGATTTAATTGTTTTGTTTCTCTTGATTTTCACAACAAAGGTGTCAGAGCAAGTCCCTAGAGAGGTAGGGAAAGCACAGTCTCTTTTTCCCCCATCCCAACCCCACTAATTCCATCCAAGGCAATCTTAGAAATAGGCCCTGTCCTAAAATTGACAATTTAGGAAGAACATGTTGCCAATTAGTTAGGTCATTCACAGAAAATATTAATTTAGCAACAGGAATCTATTATGGAAAAGAGAGACATGAATGCTGCATCCAAAGAATTTTAATATCCAAGGAAAAAAGTATTCCTCTTTGTCCAGCTTTGTATAATTAACAAGTACCACTGCATAAGTTTAAGGTGTACAATATGATACTGTGTGTGTGTATATAGTATTGTTAATTATAGTCACCATGCTGTACTTTAGATCCCCAGAACCTATAAGTGAAAGTTTGTACTCTGACCAGTCTCTCCCCATTTACCCCATCCTCTGGTAACTGTCAATCTCAGTGTTTCTGTGAGTCTGACTTTTTAAAATTCCACATATAAGTGAGATCATGCACTATTTTTATTTATTTTGGCTATGCTGCATCTTTGTTGCTGCACGCAGGCTTTCTTTAGTTTCTGTGCACAGACTTCTCTTGTTTAGAGCATGGGCTCTTGGGGCCAGCGGCAGTAGCTGAGGCACTCGGGCTTAGCTGCTTCATGGCCTGTGGGATTTTCCCAGACCAAGAATTGAACCCGTGTCCCCCGCATTGACTGGCAGGCAGATTCTTAACGACTGGACCACCAGGGAAGTTCAGAGTTCATGCATTACTTGTCTTTCTGTTTGCCTGATTTCACTTTTTCATTTAACATAATACCCTCAAGGTTCATCCATGTTGCTACAAATGTCAGGATTTCCTTCTTCTTTTGAATAAATAAACTATTTTTTTTTGGCTGCGCTAGGTCTACATTGTTGTGTGCAGGGTTCCCATTGCAGTGGTTTCTCTTGTTGTGGAGCATGGGCTCTAGGCACCTGGGCTTCAGTAGATGCGATTCACAGGCTCTACTGAGTGGGTTCTGGAGTTGTGGCAAACGGGCTTGGTTCCTCCTTGGCATGTGGGATCTTCTTGGACCAGGATCAAACTTGTATGCTTCGCATTGGCAGGCGGACTCCCTACCACTGGACCACCAGAGAAATCCCAGGACTTTCTTCCTTTTATGGCTGAATATTCCATTATATATATATATATATATATATATATATATATATATAAATAAAATTTTGTATGGCTGCTTCCCTTGTTAACATCTTCTTTAGCCATTCATTCGGCATCAGATGCTTAGGTTCTTCCCAGATCTTGACTACCGTGAACAGTGCTACAATGAACACAAGAGTACACGTATTTCTTCCAGATATTGATGTCATTTTCTCTGGATATATATTTAGAAAATAGGATTGCTGGATCGTATGGTAGTTCCATTTTTAATTTTTTGAGGAAGTTCCTTACCATTTCCCATAATGGCTATGCCAATTCACATTCCCACCAACAATGTACAAGGGTGAACTTTTCTGCCAACCTTGTTATCTCTTGCCTTTTAGATAACAGCCAACAGGTGATAGCCCATTGTGGTTTTGATTTGCATTTCCCTGAGGATTACTGACATTGAGCACCTTTTTATGTACCTGCTGGCCATTTGTATATCTTCTTTGGAAAAATGTTCAAATCCTTTGCCCATTTTAAAATCAGTTTTGTTTTGTTTTTTTTGCTATTGAGTGGCATTAGTTCTTTACATATTTTGGATATTAACCCTTTCTCAGACATATGGTTTGCAAATATTTTCTCCCATTCCATGGGTTGTCTTTTCATTCTGTTGATTACTTATTTTGCTATGCAAAACATTTTTTGTTTGATGTTGTCCCACTTGTTTATTTTTACTTTTCTTCTTGTGCTTTTGGTGTCAGTCAAAAAAATTATTGCTAAGACCAATGTCATGAAATGTTTCCCTATGTTTTCTTGTAGGAATAAAGTTTCAGGCCTTACATTTAAGTCTTTAACCTATTTCAATTCAATTTTTGTGAATGGTGTCCAGTTTAATTATTTTGCATATCTCAGTTTCCCAACACCATTTAGTGAAGAGACTATCATTTCCCTATTGACTATTCTTGGATCCCTTGTCAAATTATTAGTTGACTGTACACATGTGGGTTTATTTCTGGGCTCTCAGTTCTATTCCATTGGTCTTTGTGCCTGTTTTTATGCCAGTACTATACTATGTTGATTACTACAACTTTGCAATATAGTCTGAAATCAGAAGTAGGATGCATCCAGTTCTGTTCTTTCTCAAGATCGCTTTGGCCGTTAGGGGTCTCATGTGTTTCCACATGAATTTTAGGACTGTTTTTTCTATTCTTGTAGAAAATGCCAATGGAATTTTGATAGAGATTACACTGAATCTGAAGATAGCTTTGGGTAATATTTTAATACTAATTTTTCTAAGCCATCAACCTGGGCTATCTTCCACTTATCTGTGCTTTCAATTTCTTTTATCAATGTCTTAGTTTTTAGTGTACAGATCTTTTACCTTCTTGTTTAAATTTATTCCTTTGTATTTTATTGTTTTTGATGCTATTATAAATGGGATTGTTTTATTTCTTTTTTAGATAATCTCTATTAGTATATAGAAACAACTGATTTTCATAGGTTGATTTTGTATCCTGCAACTTCACTGAATTAATTTATTAGTTCTAACAGTTTTCTGGTGGAGTCTTTAGGATTTTATTCAGGATTTGTTATAACAAATGTTCTGGGGTGAACTATTTACCTTGAAGGAAAATAACTATAAACCTAATTTAATTCAACCACTTCCTATTGCCAAGAGAGGGAGTATTTAGTGACCAGTGACTGTATTTTACATTTACATTAAATTCTGTGAAGATCAGCTTGGTAAGATCCTCAAAAGACTTTATGTAAAACAATCACAAAAAGATAATAAAACACTTCTTCACCATTTACTGTGTGTCAGAGAATGATCTAAGCCCTAACGTATTAGCTCATATAATCCCACACTACTTTTTTTGGAGGCCTAGAATTATTCCTGTTTTATACATGAAGAGACAGACACAGAGAATTTAAGTGACTTGCCCACAGTCCCAGAGCTAGTAAGAGGCAGGGTTGGGATTCAAATTTAGAGGAGGCAAATGATACTAGGGATCCAAATCCCACCAACCGACATGTTTTATTTTGTCTGTATAAAGTTTTAAAAACCAACTATTACATATAAAATTCCCGATTTCCAAACTCCCTTGAAAACTGGGAGCTCTGGCAACACTGGGCCTCTAGCCCCCTCAGGAAGTAACAGAACAGCACCTTCCTGAGTCATCATATGCTCTTTCTCAGACGCACATCGCCCATCTCTCCCTTTAAGCTAATGAGTGGCCAGTTCAAGTCACATGACTTGGCAGCTGCAGGAATTTGGAAGTGTGACCCCTGCCTTACCCAAACATTCCAGAGTCAACTACGTAGACCTACCACCTGAAACCCACATGCTTTTCTCTCAAAAACCAAGTTGGTTTTAAACCACACCCTGTGTCCCACAGAATGACCCACAGATGCTGGCTACAGATACTTACCTTCAGAGCAGCTGTCCCAGCATACTGTCTGCTAATGGAGTCACCATTGTTGGCCCACATTATCTGATAAATCCGATTGCATTTCACCGGTAATGGCTGCTCTGGGGGCATCACACCTAATTTTTTCAGCTAAAATGAATACATTGGTAGATTAACTGCAGATAAGCCAGGAAACCATAGCATAAAACATACACTGCAGAGAAAGGAAGCATATGCATGTACAATTTAGGACCCTTCAAGAAATGTTTTCAGACTTTTTCAAAGTAAAGTGCCACTTGAGAGACAGCTTTATGAACTGCTACATCTGAAAAAATAGAATAAAAAATTCACACTGTTCTGGTGTCATTTTTAATGTGTAGACTCATACTATTGTATCTTTCTTTTAAATTTGGCTATGAAGTAAAGCTAACTATCAAAAAATCATACAGAAACAACAATAACATTAATAGTAGCAGAGCAGTAAGTGCTCAGTAAAGATTAAGTCTGGTGCCATATGCTAAGAGCTTTCTAAAATAAATGATCTCATTTATTCCTCATAACAAGTCTATGCAATCAATATTCTTAGTACCCTCATTTTATGGATGAAAAGAAAGAAGTTTGCAGAGGTTGATCTCTTTGCAGGGGGTCAACACCTAGTATGTGGTAGGACCAGGGCTTGATCACCAAAGCCTGGCTGCTTCAATGCAACAGTAGAAGACTTCCTCTAAGGATAGTCACAAGGCTCTATCAGGAAAAAAAACAAAACACCATGCTAGGAATATCAACCTTGGGAATTCATTACCCAGGTGTTGGAGGGATAAAAGATCTAAAAGGAGACACAGAGGTAAGAGATATAATAACTACAGGAAACAGGTGCCACTGTGAGGGTTGGGGCACAAAGGGAAGAGGCTGGTTCTGTGATGTCAAAGGACCCACAGCCCCAGAGAGGGTGCTGATCATGGGAATTTAACACAGGTGAACAAACTTGTCCCATTTTCCTCCTTCAGCCTCACAGTCTTCCTTTAAAGCCCCCACTGGCAAAGCCTGACATGGAAGCAGGTGGTCGAGCAGAAAGGTGGTGTGCAGACCCCATGCCTCAAGAACAGGTGGGAGGGTATGTAGCTGAGAGAAAAAAGTAAATGACTACACAGTGCCACCTAGTACATTATTAAATTTTGGGCCTCACATTTTTGAAATGAGTACTTAAGAAAACATCACTTGATTCAACTGATTTCTAGTAAAGGTTGTACTTTACAGGTTTTAAAGCAACAAGGATGGTTGCATGCTGTAAATGTTCTATGGAAGGAAGATTTTAGCTACTTGTTTACAAGTGAAAAAATTAGAAATGAATATTTACAATAGTGGACTCCAAATTACCTGCTGTTCCATGACCACTCGTGCAATGGCAGCTTGGACCACATTGGTGCGATCCAGGCAGTCCATGCAATTAACGCGAAAAATCCCTTCTTGTTTACATATTACTCCAGCTTGATCAACCCTTTTCAAAAACAGTATGGAATTACTTTACAATAGGAAATACTTAAAAGTTTTCAAAACCCACAATTCTTTACAGTATAACGATAACAACAGCAACACTGGTTATCTATTTGCTTGGAATAATATAGGGCAGGCATTACTGAGACCTTTATAGACGTTATTGTTAATTTATATAATAACCTGACAAGGAAGATATTATCCTCATTTTGAAAAACAAAACAATTGAGATGCAGAGTGACTTTCCTGAGTCACACAATTACTAGGCAGAGCTGACACCACCCCAGCTATGCTTTTCTACGCATTTAAAACCAGAAGGCACTTTAAAAAACATCCTGTTCCCTCCTTTTGACTTCAAGCAGAAATGCATCTAAATGAGCTTGTACAGACTAATTCACTCTACCACCCAGTGTGGAATCATGAAGCATGCCTCATTCATCTAATTCCTCTGGCCACCTGTGGCCTTAAAATCTAATCAAATGTTCTCTTCTGTCCTTTAAGCCAATTTCTTCTTCCTACTTCTCCCTCCTGTAGTCTGAGAATCATTTTTCTTCTCCAGCTATTTTTAAATGTCTCAAAACTGAGACCAAACACCTCTAAGCCTTCCTTCCCATGTTAGGGACCAGGAAGAAATGTAGAGGACAGAGCATTAGAAGGAACTGAAGGACAGTCATAGAGCACTTTGCCCATTTTGCCAATCATCTGACACCTTCTTCCTGTTCAAAGCTAACAATGCCTAAACGACTAACGCTTTTGAAAAGGAGAATAGGAATCTGGAAGTGAAATAAGAAAAACAAAAATTCTTTCCCAGCCTGCTATTATTTTAACACTTAGTGGTACTAGACAAGAACATATGATTTGAAAGACCAAGAGTTTGTCAAACTGATTTCTCATGAAATACCTACCAACACCACTTCATGTCAAGAATAATGTCATGAATGGCATCTGTTAGTGTTTGGACATTCTCAAACTTCATTCCTCGGCTAAAATTATATGCCAAAAGAAAGAAAAACATCTTTAAGGATATTTTTTAAGTTTAAGATATGATATCTAAGATTGCTTGGAAAAATTAAAATTATTACTGGAAATATGAGATTAATACTACTTTAAATTATAGGGGAAATTATATAAATGTTTACAAGTAATCTGCATTATGAAAGAAAATATGCTTAAGAATACACTGAAACACATCACAGCCACCGGAAGCTTCTTTCCCCACCAAAATTTTCAATACCTAGGTAAATGAACCAACACTAGAACCAGGCTTATAACAAAAGAAATGTGCTTTCAGAATACACACAAGTTAAAATTACCATCAAAATGATTGTTGTTTTCCAGATAAGTAGTGAACTTATCCCAAGGGAGAGCATTACTACTAACAGAGTACGAAGACGAGCCAGCAGGATGAGTTTTAAGTAAGAGAATGTTATTATTCCTGCCAGGCTCAAACTCAAGCAGAAAGAAAAAGCTCCATTAATTCTTTAAGTGAAGGATAAAAGGAAAAAAGGAACTCTAAGTCTTGAAATTATTTTGGAACAAAAAGACTGTAAATATTTCAGGAAGAATTAACTTAAAATTTTAGGCAAAATAAAACCAGTATGAAAATGGAACTAAGAAATGATCATCCTCTCCTTTCTAACAATGAGAACAAGATTTTCTTCCCAATAAAAAAAGAATAAAAACTAAGGTCCCTGTGGCAGCAACTACTATAAATACTGGACCTGATCAAAACTCATCTCAGGAAGCCATCTTTTTTTTCTCTTTCTTTTTTGTAAATTATGAAAGTATGATAACACATTTACAGGAGACTTGGAAAATACAGAACAAAGTTACATATAATTCTACTATACAATTCTTAAGTAGATAAATTAAGATTTTTATTTGGAGTTTCAATATCAAACTCTCAAAAAGTAATAGAATGAATAGACAGAAAAGTAGAAGGATACAGTTGACCTGAAAAGCACTATGAACCAATTCAACATAATTAAGATTTATACAATTTTTCAGGAAGCTATCTTACCAGTGCTCATGGAAATCAAATGAAACATAGGTGAGGTGTGAGTTGTTAAACAGCAACACTTGTTTCAGGTAAGCATCACCAATTATTTTCTCTCTTCCTGCCTGGTCTACCAAATTAATAATAACCTATGAGAGTGGGGAAAAAGAAAAAATTCAGTTAATCAGACTTTAGACTCATGATTTTCACTGAATTTATTTAATGTTTTAGAAATATTTTGTACCCAGGCTTAGAAATTAATCCACTCAAGCATCAGTTTTTTCCCCTATAAAATTAATTTTCATTTGTTACACTTAGGTTTATGAGAATTTACATCAATGGCAAGAATATTTTTACACATTATACATGTGCAATAACCTAGTCGAATACATAATGAAAACAAGTTCCTTTATGATAGATATTTTAAATCTCTAGAATAATTTTTAAAGAAATATATAGGACCTACATGTTAGACAGTATGAAACATTGCTGAAACACATAAAAGAAAACCTGAGTAAATGGAGAGACACCATGGTGCTAGATGGCAAGATTCAATATTATAAAGATGTCAGGGCTCCCCAGGTTAACCTACACACTCAACAATTCCAGTCAAAATTCGATCAGGATCTTTCTACAGACTAGGCAAGTTAATTCTGAAGTTTTTCTGGAAAAGTGAATAATATGGGAACATTTTTGAAAACCAGTTAAGGACTTGTCCCGCTGAAGAGCAAAACATATGTTAAATCTAGTTATTAAAACTATGGTATGAGTGCAGAAAAATGAACAACTCAACAGAACAAGACAGATGGCCAAGACAGACCTATGAACACTGAGGACTCTAAGCTACAATGATATCATTCTCAGAGAATATGGACTATACTATACACAGACTATACTATATATTACTATATTGTAATATACTATAGTGGCATACTATAAATGATATTGGGATAACTGTCTATTTACATGGGGGGGGGACTTAAGTTAGCCCCTTCATTATATGTAAAAGAAATTCTAGATGCATTAGTGATCTAAATATTTTTTCTTCAAGTTATGAAAAAGCAAGAAGAATGTTGGCTTGATTTTGCCCTAATTGTAGGATGTCATAGGACTTTCCAAGCATAATAAAAATCAGCGAGCATAAAGAAAAAGATGGACAGATGTGACAACATGAACATTTAAAACCTCTGTGTACCAAATGACAGTATAAGTAAACGTTAAGAAAAATAGAGGACTACCTAGGGGAATATACCTGCAACACAAAAACCATTAAAATATAGAGTGCTATAAATTCAGTAAGAAAAGTGCAGGTAAAGGATTCAGAGGATATTCAGAAGAGAAAACAGACAAATAGCCAATAAACATGAGATTTGCAACTTTGTTAATAAAGATATGTACATTTTAAAACAGAAAACCAGTTTTAATCTATAGACAGGCAAAAACTGAATATTAAATATGGACAGCATGGTGAACATGTGGAGAAATGGGTACCAGCTCTCGCTGCTAAGAGTATAAACTGGTATGATCTTTTTGGAAGCAACTAAGTGGTGGGTATCAACCTAAAGTTAATCTAATGTTTGATCCCTTGGACTGCAAGGAGATCAAACCAGTCAATCATAAAGGAAATCAGTCCTGAACATTCACTGGAAGGACTGATGCTGAAACTGAAGCTCCAATACTCTGGCCACCTGATGCAAAGAACTGACTCATTGGAAAATACCCTGATGCTAGGAAAGATTGAAGACAGGAGGAGAAGGGGACCACAGAGGATGAGATGGTTGGATGGTATTACCAACTCGATGTACATGAGTTTGCGCAAGCTCTGGGAGTTGGTGATGGACAGGGACACCTGGCGTGCTGCAGTCCATGGAGTCGCAAAGAGTCAGACACAACTGAGCGACTGAACTGAATGTTTGATCTAGCCATATCACTTCTAGAAATTTAGTCTATAAAGCACATACATATTTCAAAACGTGTAAAAGATGTTCTCTGGGGAATCTTAGAATAGCAAACAGAAACTATATCCTAAAGGTCCACCAGTGGAGAACTGGTTGAATAATAGCCATCAGCTACTATGAGAAAATAGTTGCAGAACAGTGTATATGGTATAACTTATAGCCTTCTTTTGACTTAAATTTCGAATGCATATATATGCACGTGTCAAGATGTTTCTTTGCTGCAAATAACAAATCCCTGACTCAAATCTCAGGACAGAAGTCTGTTCTGAACCTCAGAAGTCTGGAGGTTGCATGGTTCTGGAACTGCTTTATTCAGTAGTTACCAATACCAGCTCTTTGTTCTACCGTCTTTCATGTATTGATCAATCCTCAGGCTAATGAACTAGCCTGGATAAAGTTGCAGCAGCTACCAGTCAAATCCAGACACAACAACCACAGAGGGACTGTGGGTTCCTGCATCTCTTTTTATTAGAGCAGGAAATCTTGCCTGGAGCCTCCCAGCAGACTTCTCTTCACATCAGACCTCGTTGGTCAAAGTGCCAAAAACATACATTGGCCCACATTTATACCAACTACAGGTAAGAGCAACAGTAGTGACACCATGACTGAGTCAGACCAACCGTAGGACCACCTCCCAGAACAATTACCCAAGGGATGAGGATGGATAAAAGGATACCCTTGGGGTACTGTTAGAAAGGAACAGGTGACTGCTAATACCTATGCCCTTAAGACTGATGTGTACAAACAGGTCGTGAAAGTCAACAGGGAGCAGGCACAAGGGTGGTCAAGAGGTTATTTCTTCTACTTTCTTTACATACCTCAGTATTACTTCAATTTTTATAATGATTAGGTGTTACCACTGTAAGTAGGTGATACTACTTATTGACTCTGTTGTGCTTAGTCATGTCGGACTCTCTTTAGCCCCATGGACTGCAGTCTGCCAAGCTCCCCTGTCCATGGGATTTTCCAGGGAAGAATACTGGAGTGTGTTGCCATTTCCTCCTCCAGGGAATTGTCCCGACTCAGGGATCAAACCCACATCTCTTGTGTCTCCTGCACTGGCAGGCAGGTTCTTTACTACTAGAGCCACCTGGGAAGCCTACAATACTACTTATAACTACACGTACTGCAAATACATGAAAATTTTTTCAGATTGTAAAAAATTCAAATGTGGATAAAGGTCACATCCTTCCTGAGCACACCTAGTCCACAGCTTTCCCTGAAGGTAACTCCTGCTACAAGTTTGAAGTGTACCCTTTCAGGCCACCTAAGCATGTCCCTAAAAAAATGTGCAAGCCATATGTAGGTGAGAACACACATATATATGGAAGAGACTGCATATGTATAAACAGCAGTTTTGTTTTGTGGGATTTTTAAGTGGTAACATGCCATATGCTATTATATAGTTTTCCTCTCACTCCATCATATGATTTTAAGATATTTTCACATTAGTACACATAGATTCATCCCATCATTTTTAACTATTTGTATTCAACACTTTAGATATGCTGTACTTTATCCATTGAATGCCTAATGAACAATTAGGGTTTTTTTAATGCTGCAATAAAGGAGGTTTATACACGCCTCCTTGATCGAACATGTTTCTCTCAGGGAGATTTAAGTTTTTTGTTTAATTTGTATTAGAGTTATGGCTGCTCCATATCCTTGACAAAACTTATATTTTCCATCTTTTTTATTTTAGTCATCCTCGTGTGAGTGGTGGTTTTAATTTGCATTTCCCCAATGATTAACAAAGTGGAGTACCTTTTTCTGTTTATTGGACTTGGACTATCCTTTGTCATGAAGAATCTGCTCAAGTCTTTTGTCCAGTTTTCCTTTGGGTTGTACACCTTTTATGAATTTGAAGGCATTCTTAATGTACTCTAGCTATAAACCCTTTGTCATTTATATGTCTTCTGCAACTTTCTGAATTGCCTTTCCATTCTCTTAACGGTGCTTTTTAATAATCAAGAAGTTCTTTAAAGCCAAATTATCAATTTTTCATTATGGTTGGTACTTTTAAAATCTTATTTCATTTTAATAAATAACACTTGTAGAGTTTTAATATTGAAAATATATGATAATTCAATAAAGTTTTAATAAACATTAAAAATTTAGTCAAGTCTACTTTTTTATTATGGTTCGTTCTTTTAAAACCTTGTTTAAGATTCAAGGTCGAAAGATAGTCTATATGCAATATTTTCCTTTAAAAGGTTATTGTTTAACCTTTCATCTTTAGATCCATATCTATCTGGAACTGATTTCTGTATATGGCATGTAGGGCCAAAAAGCAAATTACTATACTAACAGTATAAGCATATTTCATTTTGATTGATAATACCATTCAAAAATGGCCACAGCAATTTATGCTCCTCCCAGCGAAATATCACTGTTGTTCAGCTGCTAAATCATATTCAACTCTTGGCAACCCTGTGGGCTGCAGCACGCCAGGCTTCCCTGTCCTTCTCTAGCTCCCAGAGTTTGCTCAAACTCATGTCCACCGAGATGGTGACGTCATCCAACCATCTCATCCTCTCTTGCCCCCTTCTCCTCTTGCCCTCAATCTTTCCCAGCATCAGGGTCTTTTGCAATAAGTCAGCTCTTCACATCAGTTGGCCAAAGTACTGGAGCTTCAGCTTCAGCATCAGTCCTTCTAATGAATATTCAGGAATGATTTCCTTTAGGATTGATTGGTTTGATATCCAGCAATGTGTGGCAGTTCTCATTTCCCCAGTTACCTGCCTTTATTTCTTCTTTTCACACTTTACATAATTTTTTCCAATGTGAGGATTTCCTTTTTATTTCCCTGCTGGGACTGTCTTTGGGCTGCAAAACATTTATATGTTAATTTTGCAAGAACTGAAGTCTATTCAAATTGAGTCTTTTCTTCCAGAAACATAGTATTTTCTCTCCGCTTATCCAGGTTTTCTTCTATGTTCTCTGGTAGACTTTCCCTTCCAACACCACACCCCCCTCACATATATGCTATCTTTTTTGTATGTTCAATAGATTTTAGGCTATTTCTTCTTATTTGTGCTGTGATTATAAAAATGCATCCCATGGCATTACAACTTCAGACTGGTCACTGCTAATAGATAAGAAAAGTCACTGATTATTCTATATTAATCTGTATGAAATCTGGTCATCTTATTGAAATTGTATTTCACCCAACAGTTCTCAAATGATTTTGGTTTATAGGTTCACGTATCTACATATTGACTGTATGAATACATAAGAAAGGTGTTCAGAGAAAAAAAAGATACTGAAGGATATTTCTAATTGTTATCTCAAAGAGGTGGACCTGAAAGATGCCTTTCATATCTTACTCTAGATATATCTCAGATTGGGATAACAGATAGTAGACTAATCTCATCTGAAGTCTAAAGTAGCTGACTGGATAATTGTTAAAGAATACTAAGACTACTCTTAGCTTATGTTTCTTAACGTCATGACAAATGCCGTTTTACTTAATTATGAGCCGTATGTTGTTATCTTCATGAAATTTAAACAGATGCACAACCATTTCTAAAAATATGAAGGAACACTTATTACTACAGATGAAATCCCACCTGTTTTTTGTAAATTTTCAGTTGTTCTTCGAAATGGGCGCAGAAATAGGCAACCGTGTCCTTTTCACCTACAAAGAAGTGATACAAAATCTATTTTTCCTTCCCATGTTTAAGACAGAGCTTAGCGTCTATTCCATCTTTACTCTTCCTTTATACATTAACAGCCCAAATGTAACTAAGATTGTCTAAAACTAGCATTTTAAAATGAAATGCTAAGCTGAAGATTTGATTTCTTTTTTCCCCAATTAGATTAAACTGAAACATACTAAAGATGTCAACTATGAAACGATGGCATTTATTTATATAGTCAACCAATTTGTCAGAAAAGGTTTCATGTAGTTTATAATAAATTAATAAAAACCCCTTAAAGCAAGGATATTAAAAATTAAAGTTTGCTGAAGTCTCACAAACATGAATTAAGTTTTGAGTGAAAAATATTCTGTAAACAATTTTAAAATCAGCTCCTTTGAGTAATCTAATTAGATTAATACAATTTAGCTATTCTGGTTAAAATACTTGAAGAAATTAAATCTTTAATATTTCGAACAACAAACCTTTCACAGCAAACACCTGAAAAGAGATTCTACTTATTCCGTGAAGACGCTGTCTCGTTAAGGTATTTCCTGCTTCTACACATACTGGCTATATTTATACTTTTCCAAAATTAAGCATTGTAATAAAGTATTCTCAAAGAAACAACAAATTAAAATCAGTGAAATAAGCTATGAGATACTCTACTTTGCCATTTTTTATTGTTAATTACTTAAATTGTCAGCAACCACTATTATTAATGCTTTTGAGATTATTATATTACTATTAAATCTCGGTGTACCAGCTACTGTCTTAAATGAACTATCTGGCAAAATAAATCCAAACCTATGAAGTATCTAGGATTTTAAAAACATCTCCTCTGAAATCATCGTTTGCAAACCAAATAACTGACAAGCTTACTTCTGTCCAGCCGAGGTCTTGGATTATATCTATACCCAACCTGGCTCCAGAAGACAGGCACCGAGCCTCGTGTCTGAATAAACGACAGAGTGTGATTATGCACATGAATTAACTGCTCAGTCTCCACATAATTTGCAACATTTCCATTTTTATCCACTCCTCTTCGCTTATAACGCATTCCTACAAAAAAATTAAAACAGCAAAAATTTTAAAAATTAGTCTGGTTTGCGGGAGAATGGATACATGTATATGGATGACCAAGCCCCTTCACTGTTCACCTGAAACTATCACAATATTGTTAATTGGCCACAGCCCGATACCAAATAAAAAGTTTTTAAAAAAATTTGTGTCTTTCAGGATAGCCTTGGGGATCTAACATGCAACTGCTTGGCAGCACAGTATCAACCAACTTACCCCAAATCATGCCTGTGTTCACCAGTTTTTTAAAAGTTGAAGCTGAGATAATGCCTGTGAACTAAAAGAGGAGGGTTTTCCCAAAGGTGCTAGCGCTAAGGATTTATTACAGTGATACAGGCTGTCAGTAGGAACAATGGTATTTAGAAGCACATCCCAAGTGACTTTCTGCTCTTTTCCACAATATACCTCCTTTTCTTTCCCCTTTTGGTAACACTCTCCCATTCACTTCTCTCCAAAAAATTGGTCCCCAATTATACCACACTATTGAGAGTCACTGAGCACTTTGAAGCTAACTGTTTTTACAAATCCATTATTGCCATTAGCATTTCAATTCATCTGCGATGTTCCATTCTCGCCTGGATCTGATTTGCACACTACACAGCCCGCCACTTACCTGCTCTATGTCTACTTCGGCGTGAAATGAGAGCCACTAGAAATCGGGGGTGAATGTCATCTACACAGGTGGACTCCTGAGGCGGGGTCTCTGGGCTGCTTTTCTCATCGTCAGATGACTCATTATAATTCACCACAAGCTCTTCAATCTGCACAAAACCTTGGATTATGGGGATGATCCAAAAGTCCACATCTGGTGTCTGAAAATAATATGAACACCATGTTACTTCTATTCTGTACAGCACTGCTACTTCCTTAAATCCAAGCAGTGGACATCACATACTTGCTAGCTTATTAGAAGCAGAAACCTTCCATTCTTCAATCATATTTTCTGCTTATTGGAGAACACTGCGGAATAAGGGGAGGGAGCGGGCAGAGCCTTTCATTTCCTTTGTGGTGGTCATTCAAGAAGAGCTGCCTGCGAGGGACCAGAGCATAGGAGCTGGATGGCTGGGAGCAAATTCAGGCTCCATCACTTACTCCCTCACTCAGGAGACTGACCTAACCTCTCCAGGCCTCCAGATATTCTGCCTTGTGAAATAAGACCACAACCTCATAAGGTTACTGTGAAGATTAAATGAGTAAAATCTAAAATGCCTGCCTGCTGATAATAAGGATTTAACAAATGTAGCTAGTATGGTTATTCCTGTTGGTATAAAAGAAGATATAGCTTAAAAGTTGCTTTTCAACTCACAGTTGTATTAAGCCTTTAATAAAACCAACTCTGATCACTTAGTTATGAAACGCAAAGGTCTATTCTACTTTCTAGTTTAGACAAAGTCTTGCTTTGTGCCCAGCTAAAATCTAAGCAGTCAATGAATCGAAAAAAAAAGAAAACCATTTCCATAAATATTTTAAAAAGTCATCCAATGTAATTAGGTAAGTATTAATTAAAGGCAAAAATCTCCTCATAGTCTTTGATACTAAGAATACTCAGATTTCTCAACTGACTGTATCCAGGGCCAATAAAGGATGAAAAGTGCTCCAGAGAAGTTGTTCTTTGTCCCTCTTTCTCCCCTGTCTCCATGTCTGTATCTACCCTTGATCTTAGCATCAACTTCAAATCCACCCCTTTTTTAACAACCATATCTTTCAAGTCCCCTCACAGTTCTGTTTTATGGAGCCTGTAGACAGGATCTCAGGAAGGTAATTAGAGTTGAAAACAGTGAGGCGAAGGATCTATCCACATTCATTATTTTCATTACCATTCTCATTATTTGTAATTTTGTTCCAGCAATAAATGCAAATGAGGAAACAGGAACATTTAATAACTGGGATTCCCTAGAGGCTCAGACAGTAAAAGAGTCTGCCTGCAATGCAGGAGACCTAGGTTAGATCCCTGGGTCAGGAAGATCCTCTGGAGAAGGAAATGGCAACCCATTCCAGTATTTTTGCCTGGAAAATCCCACGGATGGAGGAGCCTGGCAGGCCACAGTCCATGAGGTTGCAAAGAGTTGGACACGACTGAGAGACTTCACTTCACTATCTCACTAAAGGAAAACTGGGCTTCAACATTTCCAATGGGTAAAAACAAAATATCTTTTAGAGGAACTCTATGGATATTAGTTCCATAGCTTTAAATTACGAATGTCCTATGGGAACCTGCTAAAAAGATAAGTCTGTGGCCATACAGTTGAATTGTGAACCGCCTTAAAACAGTACCTTGGTTTTCCTTAGCTAAATGATTTCCATTCTACAGGGTAAAACATTACGTGAGTTTTAAAATTTCTTTTAGTACAACTTAAAAATATTTGCTTAACAATTATAACTACATTAAAATATTTCAGAAACAACTACTCACACCAATCTCAGTAAGGTCTTGTATCATATATTTATTCCAAAAAAATCGGTCATCAACCTGAAAAAGGTAGAAAACAAATAGATCAGAAACATGTGGTTTCAGTTTTCCCACAGAGGCCGAACAGGTCCATAAATTCTCTGGGGCAAACCAGGCTCTGAGCTGTGAGGTGTACCTTTTGCCAGAGGGGACGGGGGTCCTTCTCCCCAGCGCTTTGCCTCTGCACGGAATTGGTCAGGTCGTAGGTCAAGCTATAGTAAAAGGATTCCGAGTCCATGAACATCTTCAGCAACTCCTCGAGTAATCTTCTCTCCAGCTTCTCCTTTTCTTTACTTTCCTTAACCTAGAAGAAATGTATCTACTATTACTGCAGGAGTTAAATGCAAGGCATTGTATGGAAACCACACAACTCCCTAGGAGAAAAGTGAAAAATAATCCCAAGGACATGCAGAGACAGTGCTTTATGATGATGAGTAGTCTGAAAATAAGTCTCCTAGCAGGAAAGTTGCCCCTCCATTTAAAACTAATCAAAGATGAATTCCAAGCCCATATCAATCAAACTCTTACTTTCTTTTTATTAGGAGCAGACACATTGGATTTAATATGTGTAAAGGTCTTCAGTAGAAACTTTGAGTCATCAGGAGATGGTATAATCTTCTCTGGTTTGTTAATTCCAAAATGATGCTTCTTACAGAGCTACATAATTAGGAAGAGAAAGAGAATTCATTATTACTAATATCTGCTTGCTAAATGTTCTAGCATGAGTGCACAAGTGCAGCTGTTGCTCAAGCAGTGTGGTTAACACCTCAAGAGCAAGTAAAATGACCAAGTAGTCAACTGATACTAGAAAATACAGCTGTGGTTTCAAGGATTAGAAAGCTACAGCAGAGCACAAGCAAAAAATACAGGGCAGGATATACTTAGGGTTTATAGTAAGTTCTTATCTAATGTAACTGAAGAATAAAATGCTCTGGTTGGGGTTCATCAATGCTTTAAAAATTGGCATCTAAGATTTCCCAGGTGGCTCAGTGGCAAAGAATCTGCCTGCCAATGCAGGAGCCACAGGAGGCTCCTGGGTGGAGAAGATCCCCCTAGAGGAGGGCATGGCAACCCACTCCAGTATACTTGCCATGAATAACCCCATGGAAAGGGGAGGCTGGCAGGCTACAATCCATGGGGTTGCAAAGAGTTGGACATGACTGAAGCGCACTGAGCAGGTACAGGCACACAAAATTAAAATTGGTGCAATATACAGTTTCTATGCTCTAGGAACATTTCTTTACAGCAATCTGTGCTAAACATTAATGCTAGCTAATGCAGTGTTTTGGGTGAGAAGATGCCAAGAGTCTGCTCTATTAGGAATCTTACACTCTGGACATTTCAACTACTCTTTCCCCTTCTATCCTCACACACACACTGATGAAATCAGCATAAAAACACACTCGTTGGGTCCAGGGATTAAACTTGGAGAACCAAAAAGTTGGAGCTACAGGAAATGAGCAGTCTAACCCACAAAGGTGAGGAAGAGGATGGAAAGGTTTAGCCAAGAGAAAGGCACAAAGGTTCTAGAGACGACTATCTGGTTAGAGTTGAGCATTTTACATATAATTTCATGTGACTCAACACACAAACCAAACGTTCTGAAGGGGACACGTGGATTCTATTAACCATATGCAGACTAATTCCATTTTTTCAATACAGTGGTTTTACTGCTGTACTAAGTGGCAGAACCCTGTTAGGAGGTAACATTTACTATATGCTTATTATTACTTGTGTCTTACTTACAAAATAACTATTACTAGATAATAAACAGGATGAGAAAAACAAGGAGAGCAAAAACTAGTCCAAGCTGTTTTTTATTTTTCTTTAATTATTATTTATTTTTGGCTGTGCTGGGTCTTCACTGCTGTATTGGGCGGGGGGGGGGGGGGGGGTGCTTTCTCTAGTTGCAGCGAGCTGGGCCTACTCTCCAGGTGTGGTGCACAGGTTTAATTGTGGTGACTTCTCTTGTTGCAGAGCACAGGCTCATCCCAGACCAGGGATTGAACCTGTGTCCCTTGCACTGCAAAGCGAATTCTTAATCACCAGAGAAGCCCTAATTCAAGTTCTGATAGTAAATTATTTTTTTAAAAAAGGAAGGAGGCTGTTCCTGTTTTATCAGATTGGAAGTGGAGACTGATAATTGAACCAAGAATTTAGATGTAATGCAATCTTATGGGTTTTATGTCTTTTTAAAGCTCTGGCTATCAAACACTCAGTTTACATGGGTTTCACAACATGACTACAACTTTACACTCCTCCTGGCCTAGCAAGGGAAGACAAGGGAACCAAAGGGGAATAAAAAAGATCTACAGTCATCCTGCTGAAACCCGAACTAACTTAAATTTTCTCCAAGGGTTTCCTGGGTGGCTCAGAGGTCAAGAATCCACCTGCAATGCAGGCGCCACAGCAGATGCTGGTTTGATCTCTGGGTCAGGAAGATCCCCAGAAGGAGGAAATGGCAACCCACTCCAGTATTCTTACTTGGAGAATCCCATGGACAGAGGAGCCTGGTGGGCTCTAGTCCATGGGGTCCCAAAGAGTCAGACACAACTGAAGCAACTTAGCAAACACACAAGCAAAACTAACCAGATCATGACATGATGGGGAAGGAGAGGGAATCAAGAATATGGATGTTGCTCCAGCAATTCTCTCTGTTCCCTTCTTCCTGCCTGATCACTCGACCAGCACAGAAACACACTGATATTTCTCTCCTCTAACACCTTCCTGTGCCAGCCAGGATCCTACTTCTTTACAACCCTCACTGCCTCCAATTCGTCTCCTCCTCTTCTCTTGCCAGCACGCTGCAACTTGGCTTTGGCCCCCACCACCCCACCTTAACCTATCTTCAGTGTGACCCATGTGGTCTTCTTGGCTAAACGCAATGGCAGATTCCTGGTCCTCATCTTAACTGCTCAGTAGCATCTGACACAGTTCCTCTGTCCCTTGTCCTCTCTGATACACTGTCTCACCTGACTTCCACTGGCATTCTTTACCTCTTTTACTGGTTCCTTCCCAACCATTTCACTTCCTAACATCTTGGCACCTCCAGGTTCAGTCTTATCTGCATTCACTTTCTCAGCGATTTCGTCCAGTCTCCTGGCTTCAAATACCATCGACATACCAATCCTTCCCTCTCAACAGTATATTTCTAGCTCTGCACTTCTCCCAAATTCCAGAATCACAAATGCCAACATTTCCACCCCGATTTCCATCAGGCACCTCACACTCAACATATCCAAAACTAGACCCTCATCTTTCCTCCCCTGCCTTCTTCTCCTATGGCTCTCTTCCCTTTGCTTCCTCCGCTCCACCCACATCAGCTACCTGCTGTTCCCCACACGGCAGGGCTACTTCCACCTCAGGGCCTTTGTTCTAGCTGTTCATCATCCTCTTCCCAAATGTTGTTCAGTCGCTCAGACGTGTCCAACCCCTTGCGACCCCGTGGACTGCAGCACGCCAGGTTTCCCTGTCCTTCACCATCTCCCAGAGTTTGCTCAAACTCATGTCCATTGAGTTGGTGATGCCGTCCAGATATCTCCCGAGATATCTCACCATAATCCCCGCCCCTGGCACTCCACCCATCACTCTTATTGCACTCAACTTTTATTTCCCATAGCATGGGTTACTTTTCAACATAAGACATAACATAATCATGTTAATGTTTATTGCCTGCCTACATTCACCAGAGACCTTTGCTTTATTGGCTCATATCTCCAGGGGCCTTAGCAGTACCTGGTACAGGAGGTCACAAAAAAACCTTTGTTAAATGAATGAATGGGCACTGATGTTACAAATGTGAAGTGGTAACCTCCAGATTCACACATAGGTCATAAGAGTAGTCTTGGGAAACCATCACTTCCCTTCTTCCACGTATACACCTCACACCCCTCGACGCTGGTTAGTGCAGAATTCCTGGGACAACCAAGAAGCTCTGTTAGTCCCCTGTTGCTGCTGCATTTTTTTTTTTTTTTTAAATCTGAAAACATGCCTCAAACCTAGTTATAAGTTATTACAATTTTAATATTCAAACAGAATATTATGCATCTGTCAGATACAGTTATTCCTTAACAGCATTCAAGCCAGCAAGATTTTCCCCCAAGGAATACATCAAAGATGATTTCAAATATCTAGCTATTCTAAAGTAATCTTGTAGCAGCACACCCAGCCTGCACCCACACTCTCCTCATTTGCAAAAGGACGGGAGTTGTTTTTCTCTGCAAAGCTAGCTTCCCACTGTCTCCCCTTAAGGATTAGGACCTTGTCCTGTCATTCACTCCCCTTTACTCTATTGCAACCTCTCTCTACTGGCCCCTTTCCTACCACCTTTTAACACTACTGAAGCTTACTGAATCTTTTTTTTTTTTTTAATCATTTCTCAACCCTGAAATCACAGTCCTTGGAACTGTGAGGATGCTAGTATTATTGGGATAGATCAAGGAGTGACGGCCCAATGAAATTCCTGAGGCAGAGTGAAACAAGGACCGCCCACCCCACCCCAATGCCACTCTGAAAAGGACAAATCAAAGAATGTGGCAATAATGATCACTTCCTGCTGTCTCTTCCTCTGTCCCCATGAAACCTGTCTCTCTGGGCTCTTACCAGAACTCTGACTGTTCCTTCTCTGTCTAGCGTCTCTATCTCTAAACATGATGGTGGTTCCTGACGTTCCATCCTGAGCTTTCTGCCCATCCTTCATGCTCTGCTGAAAAAATTTCATCCTCTATCCTCTGGAGAAGGTAATGGCGACCCACTGCAGTGTTCTTGCCTGGAGAATCCCATGGACAGAGAAGCCTGGTGAGCTACAGTCCGTGGGGTCGCAAAGAGTCGGACATGACTGAGCGACTAACACACACACACATCCTCATTTTAACTACTAGTATGTTTAACTCCACATTTCTAACTCCACTCTTTTGCTCTGAGCTCATGACCCAAAAATACAACGTTTCCCCACTATTGACACTAGTCTCTCAAATTCAGCATCTCCAAAACTGAACAACGTCTATTTCACAAATCTTGTTCTTTCTCTGGTATGCCCTATCTCAGGCAATACCACCAACTGTACAGCTTAAGCAAGAAACCTTCGAGTCATCTTCCTTTACTCTCCCTGGTAAAGTCTCTCCTATCAACCTCAAGTATTTCATGTTCATTGTTATTGTGTTAATTCAGATCCGCATCTTTTGCCTAAACCATTACTTCTCAAGGGAGGTGCTACTGGCTTAACAGACTGAAGAATTCTTTTATACACAATCATCCCACTTAGAGCAGAAAACCTAACAGCCTCCTTTCACGAACTGGGGAGTCCACTCTAGCACCAGGCTTCAAGTACTGAACAGGGTTCCAGGTTTCCGTTTAGTTCCCTTTACTGTGTAGAGATTGCCTGGAGAAGGAAATGTTACCCACTCCAGTATTCTTGCCTAGAGAATCCCATGGACAGAGAAGCCTGGTTGGCTATAGTCCATGGGGTCGCAAAGAGTCACACAAGACTGAGTGACTAACACTTTCACTTTTTTTCACTGTGTAGGGACCAAATCTCCACCCACCACTGCCTGCTTATGGATCCAGAACCTAGGAGGCCTATGGCCTCTATTTGACCTACTATTCCATTTTTGGTCCATGAAGATAAGATGCAGTTTCCCTCTAGGCCTGGCAATGTCTTCCTTGTTTTTCTTTTCTCTTTTTTTAATCTACACTCCTCCTGGGCTTGGAACAGAGTTGACAGGGGCCTAATATCCCTTAACTTCCTTACCAACAACTTCAAAAAATGCTAAAACTTGAAAGTTTATTTTTAAAGTTTGCTACAAGCTCATCTAATGATAAAATAATCCCAAAAGAGACATGAGGCTATTTATAGTTAACATTTACCTTCCTCAGAATGAATATTTGTTATGATTCTTTAAGAAGTATGAATGCATAGTATCATAGGGTAACATCCCAGAGCCCTCAAAACCTGAATTCTAAAATAAATACAGCCCCAAAGGTTTCAGATAAGGATCTGCACAGCAGAGCATAAAGTCATGACACCATCTCTCTTATTAAAGTTGATTTTTCTAAAGAGAAATTTAAAATTACTTTAAACATAAAAATTTTCAATGAATATTTTAGAATCATCCATATATATAGTTAGTGGTAAAGAATCTGCCTGCCTGCCAACACAGGAGATGCAAAAGACCCAGGTTCGATCCCTGGTTCAGGAAGATCCCCTGGAGAAGGAAATGGCAACCCACTCCAATATTCTTGCCTGGAAAAGTCCCATGGACAGAGGAGCCTGGTGGGCTACAGTCCATGGGGTTGCAAAGAGTCAGACAGGACTGAGTACTTGTCAGGGACAGTCAGTGTACATATACTGTTAACTTTAGAAAAGAAAGCATGACCACTATCTCATTTTATAAATTTATTTATTTTTAATTGAAGGATAATTGCTTTATAATTATAATTTGTGTTGTTTCTGCCATATATCAACATCAATCAGCCATGGGTATACATATGTCCCCTCCCTCCCTCCCACCTCTCACCCCATCCTACCCCTCTAGGTTGCCCCAGAACCCTGGTTTGAGTTCCCTGAATCATACAGCGAATTCCCACTCGCTATCTATTTTACGTATGGTAACGTATATGTTTCCTTGCTACTCTCTCCATTCATCCCACCCTCTCCTCCCCGCCACCCCCGCACCATGTCCACACGTCTGTTCCCTGTCTGGGTCTCCACTGCTGCACTGAAAATAGGTTCACTATCTTTTTTTAAAGGTTAAGTTCAGTCCTACCAAGAAATAAGAATATAGAAAATAACTTCTCAGACTTCCTTCTAGTTTTAAGATGCTTTGTTTAGACAGAGCTCTTGGGATTACAACACACAGTGTGTACAGTAGGATCACCTTCCCTTTTCCAGAGGCCCAGTCAGTTCTGCATAATATGTGCTTAGGCCCTTATCACAACATCGATACACACAGTCTCAAAAAGAAAACCACAACCACAGCACCACAGTGCTCCCCTAGTAGTTATACTGCTCTAACCACTTACTGTTCACAACCAAGATTAAGGGGTGATGTTGCTGCTGCTGCTGTATAGGGAAAGGAAAATAAATGATTTTACTTTATAAGTTGATATCTATGTCCATCAGGAGCTAAAATTTTAAACAGATGTCTAATGGGAAACCAAATATGGAAAATGATGCAGCTATCTATTAAAGCAACGAGATACAGCAAATAAGATATGCAGACATGGAACATAAGCCTATAAAACTTTAAAGGATGTTTTTCCAAAAGAAAGAATATCTATGTTCTCATCTATCTGAACTCCAAAGATTCTTCATATCCTTGCATAGATCTTTTCTTTTTTAAATGGCACAATGCTTTGAAAAACAGTCTGGCAGATCCTCAAAAGGTTAAACACAGAGTTACTATATAATCCAGCGATTCCATTCCTAGGTACAGAATTTCTTTTTCTCACAAGAGAAATGAAAACAATGTCCACCAAAAACATATACACAAATGTACAAGTTTTGCTATGTATAGAAACTTGTATATAAATATACAGCAATATTATTCATAAACAGCCACAAAGTGAAAACAACCCAAATGTCCATCAACTGATGAAAGGATAAATATAATGTGGTATATCCATACAAAGGGATAAAAAGAAATTAAGTACTGACACATGCTACAACAAGCATGAACCTTGAAAACATGGTGCTAAATAAATTGGGCACTTTAAAAAGCTACATATTTTATGCCATGTAGAAAAAATGTTCAGAATAGGCAAATTTATATAGACACAGAAAGTAGATTAGTGGTTGCCTAGGATTTGCCTGGGGTTTGGAGGAAAATGAGTGACTGCTAATGAGTGCAGGGTTATTTTTAGAGTCATGAAAATGTTCTAAAATTAACTGCAGTGATGGTTACAAATCTGTGAATATACTAAACACCACTGAATTATATGCTTTAAATGGATGAACTGTATAGTATGAAAAGTATTTTAAGAATTGGCAAACATAATAAGCCATACAAGTAAAGTAAAAAGTCAACTGGGGTAGAAAACTAGAAATTCTATTAATTCCTGACTCTGAAACAAAATGCTTCTGCTTGAAGACAGATGAGGTCCTAGAAAATCTGAGAACAGTGACCACAATAAAGAGCCCAGGGATCCTGAGGGGAAAGGTAGAAAGCAATGGGTATTCAAACACAGACACAGATGTCCAAATTATAAAGACATACTAAGAAGACCTAGGCTTCCCTGATAGCTCAGTTGGTAAAGAATCCACCTGCAAGGCAGGATTGGTGAAGAATCTGCCTGCAATGCAGGAGACTCCAGTTCAATCCCTGGGTTAGGAAGATCCCCTGGAGAAGGGAAAGGCTACCCACTCCAGTATTCTGGCCTGGAGAATTCCATGGACTGTATAGTCCATGGGGTTGCAATGAGTCAGATATGACTGAGCGACTTTCACTTTCAAGAAGACCTAAGAATCAGCTTCATTTAAGAAAGTCTTACGTGCATAAGATACATATGGTCATGAAAACTAACAAGAATTTTTTAACTAACAGAAGTAGGAAAAATATGCAAAGATGCAAAATATAAAAACTACCCTGAAAATTTGAAATATTGCTCCTCCAAGGAGCTGGAGGCAAATGGAAACCAGGGGACATGTATACCTATGGCTGATTCATGTTGATGTATGACAGAAACCAATACAATATTTTAAAGCTATTATCCTTCAATTAAAACTAAATTGTTTTTAAAAACCAGAATATTGACAGTGATCATTTCTATGTGGGAGAATATTTTTCCTCCTCCTCAGTTACAATTTACTATATAATCAAAAATAAAAAGCCCCACAAAAATTTATCATGCTTCTAAATGCTCTTTTTAATTGGCGTTACATGGAAACTAGAATAAGAATACCAAATATTTAAATTAATATGTCAGAAAATAAGCAAAGAGTTGGTGATTTTCAACAGAGCTGTTCTTTGCTCTTCTATTGTTCACTGTCATAAAGCTCCATTAACAGAAAACAGGATTAAAGGGGAAAAAAGGCTTAAATGCAAATTTCTAAAATTATATTCTCTTGAGAGAAAGCCGTGCCTCACTATCACTAAATTGGGATCTGGAAATACTTTACCTATAATCACGTTTATCCCTAATTAAAGGGTCATTATATATTTCCAGCTCTTAACATGGACTGTACTTTTAGTACCCTGGCAAATGCCATTGCTCAGATTGTCCAACAGTACTGTAAAAACACTCAGCTATGTGGGACTATCTCATTTTCATCTGTATGTGAAGATGATCTCATTCACTTAAGAGTGTCAAGAAAGAAAAGGAAAAGTCTTCAAAATGAAGACATTTAAAAAGCTGTCATCACAGCCACTTTTTTTTTGTTTTAAAATTCCATTAAATGTTATTTCCTAAAGATTCCTCCCCCTCCACCACCCACCATCTATACAATAGTCAGCTGAAGCTGAAGCTCCAATACTTTGGCCACCTGATGTGAAGACCCAATTCACTGCAAAAGACCCTGATTCTGGGAAAAACTGGAAGCAAAAGGAGAAGAGGGCGGCAGAGGATGAGATGGTTAGATAGCCATCACTGATTCAACGGACATGAGTTTGAGCAAACTCTGGGTGATGGTGAAGTACAGCGAAGGCTGGTGTGCTGCAGTCCATGGGATCGCAGAGTCAGACACAACTCAGTGACTGAACGACAACAACAATCTCAAATGATACAGACTGATGGCCACGAAGAGCATCTTCCTGAAAAGTCCAGAAGGCATCCCATGCAGGTCTCTAGATGAGGACAGTTTATTTCCCCAGAGTTGGGGGTGCGAGATGTGCAAACTGATGACTAACAGGTGACCAAGGTGCTGAGGAGCTGGTCCCTGCTCTAAATCTAACTGCCCGGGCCCCCAGCTCACTGCTCAAACCAGCATGCAAGGACTGCTCACCCTCAAGGCCAAGACTGGTGACAGGAAGCCATGCTGATCTTTCCATTTGTCAGCAGTTATCCAAAAGACACAAGTTTACTGGCTTAATCAATGGGTACAATTTTTTAGTCTGCTCTTTGCTAAAATAAAATGCAAACAAAAACTGCAAACACTTGTTTTTAATAGGCCAAATTGCCACCGAGTTTACTTGTCTGAGGATCAGCAATAGTGAATAGTATTCTATCTCTAGTACTAACCAAAGGAAATAAGTACTCAAATCTTTTTTTTTAATTCCTATAACAGAGAATCAGTGTCCTCCTAAATTCATTTTAATATTGGTTTGTTAGACTGCCAAAGAAAGATCTGAAGCACAAAAATAACTATATTGTTACGGCATACCCTGTTTTATTGTGCTTTACAGACGCTTTTTAAGAAAAAAAAAAAAAAACAAGAGGTTTGTGGCAATCTCGCAATGAACAAGTTTATTGCTACCATTTGTGAAAAGACTGACTCCCTAAAATCTCAGATGATGGTGAGGCCTTCTCTGGTAGCTCAGATGGCAAAGAATCCGTGTGCAATGCTGGAGACCTGGGTCCGATCCCTAGGTTGGGAAGATCCCCTGGAGGAGGGCATGGCAACCCACTCCAGTATTCTTGCCTGGAGAATCCCATGGACAGAGGAGCCTTGAAGGCTGCAGTTCACGGGGTCACAAAGAGTTGGACACAACTAAGTAACTGAGAACACATTTAGTATTTTAGCAATAGTATTTTAAAATTAAGGTATGTATTTTTTTTTAGGCATAATGCTCTTGTACACTTAACAGACTACAGTGTAATATAAACATAACTCATATACACACTGAGAAACCAAAAAATTCATGTTATTGTATTTATTTACTTTACTGCAATGGTCTGGAACCAAATCCATAGTATCTCTAAGATATGCCTGTACGTATTTTTTAAAATAATTTAACCCTGTCCCCAAATTTCTTTCCCAAAGGTTCAGCCGAGAAAACACGTACTGAGTTGTGGGGCAGTGGACACTATGCTACCTGTTACCTGTGGTTCAGGTGACAGGGAGGCAAGCCCAGCAGAGGGATACAGGAATAGCCGGCCTAAGTCCAGGTCCAGATACACTACAAGCCAGCTGTGTGATTAATCCTTGCCAAGCCTTCTCTCTTCACCTGTGCAACATGGATTATAACAGTGCCTACTTCACAGGATGGCCCAAAGGATGAAATATGATTATCCATTTAACCCTCAGGGCCTGTCTGGCACATCACATAGTGATCAAAATAGGCCAGGACTGTGACAGTGTGCTGACACCCCTAGATGCCACAACCCCACACTGATAGTAGACATGATACAAGTGCTTTCATGGGTTATTTCTGCCAGTGTGGAGACAAACACTGGCCCTGGGCAAACTCATTATCTTGGCCCTAACTTACTCAACTTGTGGGCTTGGTTTCCTTTTAGAAAATGAAAGTCTAATAGGTCAGTGGGTTGTTTTTTTTCCTTCTTCCTTAAAAAAACAAAAAACCCAACTTTAAGAAAAAAATTATAAGAGAAACATAGCTTCAGAAAAATTTCAAGACCTACAGATTAAAGAAGATACAGCAGAAGTTAAATCTAACCTTCCTGACTCTCCTCACCCCACATCAGTTTTCAAATTGTACTATAGTGACTCAGATGGTCAAGAATCTGCCTGCAGTGCAGGAGACCTGGGTTGGGAAGATCCCCTGGAAAAGGAAATGGCAACCCACTCCAGCATTCTTGACTGGAGAATCCCATGGACAGAGGAGCCTGGGGGGCTACAGTCCTTGGTGTTGCAAAGAGTCGGACACAACTGAGTGCCTAACACACACAGGGGTTCCCAGAGCAGAGGTGGCTTTCCAGCAAAGGCAAAGGAGGAACGGCCCCAAGGAGAAGCTCTTCCCCCATCACCACCTCAACCAGTGCAACTCTGCTTCTTTGCATCTTACATACTGGCTTTCATAGATTTTAAAACAAAGGTTCCACACCAAAGTTTGAAAACCACAGGACTCAATTACTCTAAAGATACTCAGCTCTAGAACTCTGTGATTCTGGTCTATTAAATCAAATCCTTATAGTTGCCATTATACCTGTATCAAGTTGCCATGAAATTTCCTGAAACTTTCACCTTACCTCTAGCTCAAGATCCTGAGGTTCCATTTCAGAAAGTGATAGTACAGCAATTTTGGTAACTTTACAGACCTCATGGTCTCCTGGAAGTTTGCCCACCAAGGCTTTCTGCCGAATTAAAATAAGCCACCATGGAAGATCTGAAAGAGAAAAGTCATATTTAATGACTGGTTTCTATATAAGGTACTGCTGTCCTAGCAAGCTGAAGCTGAGTTACACAGTATGCAAATGGCACAATCCTTTGGTAAAAGTGAAAGTCAAAGTCAAAGTGGCTCAGTCGTGTCCATCTGCTATCCTCCAGATGCAGGAATTCTCCAGGCCAGAATATTGGAGTGGGTATCCTTTCCCTTCTCCAGGGGATCTTCCCAACCCAGGGATCAAACCTAGGTCATCCGAATTGCAGGTGGCACCCCACTCCAGTACTCTTGCCTGGAAAATCCCATGGATGGAGGAGCCTGGTAGGCTGCAGTCCATGGGGTCGAGAAGAGTCGGACACGACTGAGCGACTTCACTTTCACTTTTCCCTTTCATGCATTGGAGAAGGAAATGGCAACCCACTCCAGTATTCTTGCCTGGAGAATCCCAAGGACGGTGGAGCCTGCTGGGCTGCCATCTATGGGGTCGCACAGAGTCGGACACGACTGAGGTGACTTAGAAGTCTTTACCAGCTGAGCCACCGGGGAAGCCCAAGAACACTGAAGTGGGTAGGCCTATCCCTTCTCCAGCAGATCTTCATGACCCAGGAATCAAACTGGGGTCTCCTGCATTGCAGGCAGATTCTTTACCAACTGAGCTATCAGGGAAGCCCACAATCCTTTGGTAAAGAGCACAACAAAGATAGAAAAATGGCCCTAAAACCTATAAAAACATGTTCAATGGAGATGTAAATTAAAATGTTTTTGTACCATTCTCACCCATCAGCTTGGGGATAATAAAAAAGTATTGTTATGACAGCACATTCTGACAAGGCTGTGGGAACCCGGCACCCTCACAGCGCTTGTGAGAACACAAACAGATGTAACTTTTCCAAGATGTTAATTTTACTATAACTAACATTAAAACATACCCACTTACCTTTTAACCCAGCAATCCCACTCTTGTGAATTTACCCTGAAGACACATCTCAACAAAACAGAAGTATACACACTCAAATCTATTCACAGCAGCAGTCTAACTGCAAACTACGGGAAACAACTTGAATGCCCAGACAAAGAAGAATGGTTGAATAAACTAAGGCACATCTATGCAATAGAGTACTATAAAGAATCAGCTGTAAAAAAGAATTAGAAGCATTCTATAAACTGATAAGGGGATAAACTGGATATATTATTCATATATTAATATCTTTATTGATATATTAATATGATATAATAAGATATAGTATTAAATCAAAGCACAATAAAGTAGCTAGAGTGCACTACCGTTTCTGTAAAAAAAAAAAAAGACAAAATATGCATATATCTACTCATTTGTATAGAAAAAGAGAGGCCGGAGAAATTAGAAATTAACGAGATTGGTTACCTAACAAGGGGGAGGTGGAAATGAGATGGAAGGAAAACAGGAATGAGATAAAAGGGACTGGAACTGATAGCTCTCCAAGTACACCCTTTGACATAATTCTGACTCTCTGAACCATGATAATGTTTTATATCTCCTCAAAAATAAATGATTCAAATTAATTAAAATATGGAGGGAATCCAAGATGAAATGCAAAGAGTAACCCAACTCTGTTATAAATGGAAAATGTAACCCACTGTAGGAGACAAGGAAGAAAAAAACTAAGTAACTTTGGAAAACAGTATTTTGTAAAGATAAAGACAAAAAGAACTGTATACAATACTGTACTCTGGTGAGCAAGTTATTTTTCAGAAGAATATAGGTTAGCAATTCCAGAACTATTTCATGTGCACACTAGGACTGAGGAAATAAGTAAATATATTGATGATAGTGGGAGAGGGGTATAAAACAAATTAACGAAATACTTAATAAATATAAGAAAGAAAGGAAAGAAAATGCCTAGAGGCCCAACAGTTATCTTTTCAATTCAAATTTCTACTTTTCACAAAAGGTTTTTATTTAAATGAGAAATAGTCTATGAAAGCCAGCATGCAAAAGCAATTTTTCATTTTGAGACTATACCCTTTAAAAATACTACCTAATTAGTACCCCCCCAAAAAACTATTGAAACAATGTTTCAGAAATTTCTTATTATAGAAAAACAGCATGGTGGATATATACTGTGCTTATGAAAAAATATTTTTTAAAAAGATACAGTATTTTAATTTCTTCCATTTTTCTCCCAAATACTAATCCACTTTCATTTTAGGCATAGTGCTTTGGAGATGTGCATTAAACGTTTCATAAATGCAAGAGTTTGGAAATGTTTCATAAGTCTTTATAAAGTAGGCTGGAAATTCACTCCAAAGTTTCAAGTCTTTTATAAGTCATTTCATTATTCATGATCATTAAACTTTAACCAAGGACCCACCATGTGCTGGGAAGTACGTCAGGCACGGATTAAGGTTACCAAGCATTTAACATGCAGTAAACCTAACACATAATAAAGCACATAATACACAGTACACTGGAATGTTAATATAGTCTGTTGAATAAAAGGAAGCTCTTACCACAAATCTCTTAACCTTATAAGAATAACTTTTATTTTACATGGAACAATTTAGAGTGTTGGCAGAGGATAAGACAAGCCAACATTAGGAAGCCCTCTTCCTTCTTGTCTTATTAACATTATGAACTGCAATTTTAAAAAATTACAGCAATGACAAAAACACAATGTGCATAATCAAATGTGATAAATGTCTTTCTCATATGCCATCTAATGGTGTAGTACCAAAAATACCAAATTTCAAACACAGAGGTTTTACCCCATACATAGACTCACTTGGGAAAACAAAAAGCACGCTTTTTACACAAAAATGCTGATATTGTCAATACTGAAATTCAACTTACAAACTTAAAAACACTTAAAACATTACAGACTTAAGTTCAATATACCTGAGAGGTTATAATGAAGATTAAATCTGAGAAAATACAATGTAAATGATCTCAAACAACAAGGAACAAAATTTGTTAACAATAGTTTTCCCTTTTCAGAAAAGCCTCAATGTGTTCCTAGAGGTCAGAACTCAGACTCAAATTTTAGCTCCACTATTTATCATGTACTTCAGCATAATACTTAACTGTTCCAATTCTTGGTTTCTCACCAGTAGAATGGGGAAAAATTGCCTAATTCAAAGGGTACCTAGGAGGGTTAAATAATTTTTATAATCCATATTATTAAGAGTTAATGTTTACCAGGTAGCAAAACATACTACAAAGCTATGGTAAGTAAAACAATGTGGTGCTGGTACAGGAATGAACAAATGAATACTAGAAAAGAACACAGCAGACAGACAGAGACCCATGTAAAAACGGGCATCTAAGTTAATGATGACAAAGAGGGGGAAAGTATGGTATGTCAATAACTAGTGTTGAAATACATACTGAAGTATCTGCAGACAAATGTATCTACCTGGAACCTGCTTTGAAATAATTTAGACGCTGGGAATGTGAGGACCATGGATAAAAACACCTTTTTGTAGTTGACTTACAACCCGTTCTACAAATTGCACTGGGTTAAGGTCTCATAAGTCTTTCACTATACAGTTCCTGCCTTACTGTTTTCAGTCTCACACACTGATCAAAACAAAAAAACTAAAAGTAATATAGATAAGAAAATTGATATATACTAGTTATAATCTAAGTAACTTGGGATGATGAAAATACACTGGAGTTACATAGCAGTGATGGTAGGATAATACAACCTTACGATGATACTAAAACTCACTGAATTATAATGTTAAGAGTGAATTTTATGGTGTGAATTTTATCTCAGTTTTAAAAAAAGCTTCTAAAGAACAAAAAAACTTGCTAGGAGTCTTACCTACTAGAACAGTGAATAAAAAACTAAAAAGTATATTTTCTGCCAAACACACAGATATAGGTACTTGAAATAGTGTTTAAAGAAACAAGTAAAATTATCATAATGGAAAGAAAATGAAAAACTTGAATTGGACACTAAGATATTTCTAGGTTGATTCTAGAAAACAAAGCAAAACAAAAAACCTCTTGGGAAATAACAGCAATCTGTATTCCTGTAATTATTTTGTCGTAGGTGAAACAAACACAACAGTAAATACATAGAAGCCTGGAAATCCAGCAAAAATGAGTATGTTAGTTACAGGGTTAAATGATCCAAATATATTTTCTCTAGTTTGAATTTTAAGCTAAGAAAAATGCAAAAGTATAGCATCACTATTGTTTAGCAGTCTCTATCCAGTCAAGCACAATTTTGTAACAAAGCTTTTAAAAGCACTAAAGCAGGTTATTGCATTAATTTATATCACCCACTAGAAAAAGAAACTTGGCTAATTAAAGCCATCACACTGGAGATCTGGATATGTAGTATAACCAAGTATCAAAGGTAATTTATTCTAGCAAGGTCTTTCGGTATAAAGATATTTCCTCAACTTTTAAAATATATTACAATGGGGAAAAAGGTCAATTTTGTAACCCTGACTCCTTTAAAAAAAAAAAAAAAAGACAAAAAATGTGACTTCTCCAGCCAGATAAGAAAACTAACTAGGAAGTGATTATCTTGAAAAGCATGACCAGTTAGGGCAAGCAAAACAATAGTCCTGGAAAAGATTCAATTGCTTGCCCTATACAATAACTGACTCAGTTAAAATAGGGTAAGCAATTGCAGGAGAAAGATTTTTATTTAAAAAACTTTTTTTCTAAAATTAAAATTAGTGGCTTCCCTCACAGCTCAGTCGGTAAATCAACTGTCCGCAATGCAGGAGACCTGGGTTCGATTCCTGGGTCGGGAAGACCCCCTGGAGAAGGAAATGGCAACCCACTCCAGTATTCTTGTCTGGAGAATACCATGGACAGAGGAGCCTGACAGACTACAGTCCATGGGGTCGCAAGAGCTGGACACGACTTAGTGACTAAACCACCACCGTATGAAAATCTTTTCTCCCTACTCACAACCTCACCTCCAAGTACTGCATCTAATATTTCTCAACACAGCTATCCATTCTACTGACATGCATCAATAGAAAAGATCAGCATTTGATTCAACAATGCATGTCTAGCAATCCTTTATTTTTATTAATGTTAATCATACAGAAAATAAAGGAATACATTCCATGTGTTTAAAAATGCAAACATTACATATAAAATTAATATTCCCTTTCACCACTGTTCTCCATTCCATGGAAATTCTTTAAACCTAATCCAAACCCCACTTTATGAGTTCTCTCATACAAGAAGACTAGCAGAGAAAGAGAACAACTGGTTACCATTGCTGGCACTAGTCCTTTCAATCTTACTTGAGTTTAACAACAACTTTTTAAAAGTATTTACTTATTTATGGCTGCATTGGATCTTAGTTGCGGTGTGCAGGCTCAGTAGTCTAGGCTCAAGGGCTCAGTCACCCCTCGGCATGTGGGATATTAGTTCCCTGACCAGGGATCAAACCCACATCCCCTGCATTGGAAGATGGACTCAACCCCTGGACCACTAAGGAAGTACCACCAATGACTTTTTAAACATGCATAATTTAGGGAATTTCCCAGCAATCTAGTGGTTAGAACTCCGAGCTTCCATTACAAGGGCCATAGGTCAGTTCCTAGTCCAGGAAATAAAATCCTACGTTCTTTGAGAATGAGCCCCTAGCATTTTTTTTTTTAATGCAACACAGCTTTATCTCGTCTTTTCAAAGCATTCAATTTAGCCTTCATAGAAACAGGAAGTCATTCCTTTTGTATTTACAGTTGATGGGTTTATTTAGTTATGTAATTACAGTATCAAGTAAAACAAGTATGAACAGGTATGGAAATAAACACAACCCATGATCTACCAGAAGACAGAGGGCTTCCTACCCAGTCTCCACCAGCCTTTAGAGCATCCAACACATCTACCAATGCATTCCTCAGAGGCAGCGAGGAATGCTGGTTAATCTTAAGTGAGGTCCAATTAAAAGAGCTCCTACTGACAGAAATACATACACAGTACATATTCTCTGTGCCAGACACTTGAAGCGAGTGAAGTATCTGTATGAAAATAATTTTGTTTTTCTGATTTTTTTTCCCTTCTGGGTCACCTTTTCCCAAGACTGTTTCTGATTTGAATTGGTTCGGTGGGATTTTTAAGACAATTCAAAAATAACATGTCGTCAGCACTCAGCCTTCTTTATGGTCCAATGCTCATAGCTACACACGACTACTGAAAAAAACCATAGCTTTGTCTATATGGACCTTTGTCGACAAAGTGATAATATCTGCTTTTTAATATGCTGTCTAGGTTTGTCATAGCTTTCCTTCCAAGGAACAAGAGTCTTTTAATTTCATGGCTGCAGTCACCAAGGAGCCCAAGAAAATAAAATCTGTCACTGCTTCCAATTTTTCCCCTTCTGTTTGCTATAAAGTGATGGGACCAGATGCCATGACCTTAGTTTTTTTTAATGTTGAGTTTCAAGCCAGCTTTTACACAAAAGAATTTACAATTATATCCACATGCCAAATTACTAACATTTATTTACTACATACTCCAAAGTCCTAACATAACATTCAATAACCAATATTTAAATTCTTGAAGAGCTTCTGCAGATTATGCCTCTAGAAAGAGCTTAGAGTCCACATTCGAACCAGACGAATCAGAGGATGGAAATGTGCTGGTGTGAAGGAGACAGCGAGTTAGGGAGGGTGATTATAGCTAGCTCACTTTTTCTTTCTTCTGTGTCAAGCTGACAATAAGAATACTTATGTGTTTCTCTGCCATTTCAAGTTGACACTCTGAACTAATAAATTTAAGCCAAATGACTCACTGCTCCTTTTATACTTTAAGGCTTAGGTGCTTACAAATTTAACATTGCTTTATCTTTCTGGTGATTTGAACTTTGACTGCTTTTGAAATGTATATCTGTTCATGCTTCTTGCCTTAAAGTCTGTTTTGATATTATTATGAGCACATCAGTTTTCAGTAGGTTAGCATTCGCTTGCTTTCTCTTTGTTCTATCCTTTTACTTTTGGCCATTCTCTATACATATACATATACCTAAGGTATCTGTCTTAAAAGTAGCTTGTAGATGAATTTTGTTTTTCCATTATGAAAAGCTTTGCTTTTTAACTACTAAGTCCATTCACGGTGTTCCCTGGTGGCTCAGAGGTAAAGAACCCGCCTGCCAATGCAGGTGTATTCTTGCCTGGGAAATCCCATGGACAGAGGAGTTTGGCGGGCAACACCCCATGGGAACACAAAGAGTCAGACTTGACTTAGCGACTAAACGAGTCCATTTATATGTAATGTAATTGTTGAAATATTTAAGAATCATTCTACCATCTTACCATTTCTTCACCTGTTCTATATACTTTCTTTCCTTGTCTTCTTTTGGATTGAGTGTTAAAATTATTATTCCATTTCCTCCCTTTATTAGCTTTTTACAATCTTTTATTATTTTATTAGTGGTTATATTGTAGGGTCTGATAACATGAGCCCTAACTTACAAAAGCCTAATGTAAGTAAGTACTTTTGCCAGTTCCTGGACAGGGAAAGGACCTGAGAAGACCAGCCTTTTTTAGCTCACTATAGTTACTATTACTGCTGTGTGTTTTCATTCTGTGTTAATTTTAAACCTCAGATAAAGCTAACTTTGTTTAAATTTACCAACATTTACTCTTTCCATTGCTTTATGTTCCTTCCAACAATGCCACACTCCTATTTGGAATCATTTTCCTTTTATGTGAAGAACCCCTTAGTATTTATTTTAGTGCAGATACTGGTGGTGACAAATTCAGTTTGTTTGGCTCAAAATGTCTTTTTTTCCTTAGTTTTTGAAGGTATAAAATTCTAGACAGGCACTTTGAAGGTATCACTCCACTGTCTTCTGGCTTCCACTGTTCCTACCAAAGCTTTATTGAATGCCCTTGAATTTAACATGTAGCTTTTCTTTGGCTGCTTTAGGATGTTTTCTTTGACTTCTGCTTTTATCAGTTTTACTATGAGATGCTCAAGTGTGGTTTTCTTCGTATTTTTTCTCTTGCAGTTCAAAGCATTTCTCGATATTGTGACTGTCAGAAACTATCTCTGACTAGTTTCTCTTGATCTCATTTTTTAAAATGCACGAAGTATCTTTAAATGATCTGTTGTATAGCATAGTAATGCACTATGCATTTTAAGAGACTTTAATCATTGGGTAATATCTTAATGGCTTTGTTGCTGTTGTTTAGTCACTAAGTCATTTCCAACTCTTCTGTGACCTCATGGACTGTAGCCTGCCAGGCTCTTCTGTCTACAGGATTTCCCAGGCAAGAAAACAGGAGTGGGTTGCCATCTTCTTCTGCAGGGGATATTCCTGACCCAGGGGTTGAACCTGCATCTCCTGCATTGGCAGGTGGATTCTTTATTACTGAGCCACCATGGCTTATCTCAAGATAAATTATATTCCAATTTGAAGGATCCTGCCTTTCTTTATTTAAAATAAATCTTCGGCAGGAATTTAAATTCAGTCCACTATGTGCATAAAACCTACTTCATTGATACCTACTGCATAAGCTATTAATTGGCCATTTAGTACTTTTAAATGAATATAAGCATAAGTCTATAGATTTTATGTAAGCTTATGCTCAGATGGCAAAGAATCTGCCTGCAATGCAGGAGACCTGGGTTCAATCCCTGCATCAGGAAGATCCCTTAGAGAAGGGAATGGCTATCCACTCTATTCTTGCCTGGAGAATTCCATGGACAGAGGAGCCTGGTGGGCTGGGGTCACAAAGAGTCGGACATGACTGAGCAACTAAAATGCATGAATTTAAATTTCTACTGAAAGATATGGATTCACGGTATGTTTAATATAATTTTTTGCTTTCTATTTAAGGTTATTTCTATTTTTTAAAAGCTACATCAAGAAAAATATTTTTTCTAATAGAAACAGAGATAAAGTAATATATTCCTTTGAATATATTTCAAGGAGCATCGTACACCATTGTACATCAAGTAAGTAGAAATACAAATACTACTACCACACAGCAGTGCTGTTTTTTTCTACTGTGAGATACCTGTAGTTAAAAGTACATATTGGGCTTCTAATATTCTCAGTGACCAAAGAGCCAATCATCAATTTGTTCATCTTCCCAACACAGTAGCAGCTCAGTGTTTCTAGATTGATTGCTCTATTGCCTACTAAAGTGTCCTAAGTCTGGGTATACAGAAACTGACAGTGACTCATAAGGAGAGTGTCTGGGACATGAGGTATGTTTATTAGGGTCCATTTCAAAGGAACCAAATGGTGCAATCAGAAGCATATTCAGCTTAACCTACGAATTCAAACTCAGCCTAATAACAAAATCCCTAATAATGACCTGTCATAAAATTAATCTATTATAATCTATAAAAATATAAAGGCTTTTCTATCCATAACAGTCCTAGAAAACTACAAAAGTCTAAGTATCAATGGGCAAAATGAGTTTCTATTATAAGAGTACATTTTCCACATAACTGTGTCTTTCTCTTGCTAAAGTGCTAAGTAAGATGTTTCCTTACATGTTTATTTAAAATGTTAATCTATTACATGCTTTCCTACCTATTAAACCCCAGCATACTAAATATAATTGGGGTTATTTATGGTGCAAGTTTATCATCATGAAGATAAACTACTGCTTTGAGGAGTGACCCAAGTATGCTGTGAGGTTGGAGGCTACAGGCCTCTCTGCTTGAGGGAACACAAACCCACAGGCTGTAACGAACCTGAGGGCCAAGTCAAAGTCAATTCGATGAATAACCTTCCTTTTCTGCCCTGGATGGCTGATACTGGCCACATCTAAGTAAGTGAGTTGTTTGTTTTTTTTTAATCAAAAAAATCCTTTTTAAAACACAATTAGACCTGATAATAATTTGACTGTAATCACTTCAAAATGTTCAGGAAGATAAAATGTTCAATAAGATAAAAACCTTAATAAGAATATAAAGGAGGAAATAATATAAATATAGGAAACACCTTTATAGGTGGCCCATACATACACTCAGTCACTCTCACCTTTACAAGATTTTTCTCTTTATGGAGTTAAGAACTTTTAATATCACTGCCATAGAAATCACTGAGAAAACAACTGGAGTTTAAGAACAAATTCGTTTATAACTGGACAGCAGAATGACAGTGAAACAGAAGAGGCAAGCTGGCATGCCTCTAAAGTATCTCTCTGCCTGAGGAAACAAAAATCTGTCAGTTAGAGATATGCTCAGAGCTAAGCAGCATGCTTGTCTGATGCCCTTGGAAAAGCTCAGAACTGTGGGTCACCTTCAGAGTGTCTCGTTCAAGCACTGCTCCTACCAGGGAGGTAGAACCATCCACACCAAGGAGACTGGCGCACAGATCAGGACAAGGGAGGTGATGGGAAATTCTGAAGCATAAAGTAAGGAGCAGAAAGAGGGGAGCAAAGAGAGGAGGGAAGGGTCATTCAGCACCTAGGTACCTGGGGAGAGAGTAAAAGGAAGACAGAAGCAAAAAAGAGCAACCAGAAGATGCCCAAGAAAGGAGCCCCTTGCCGCTTAGCCCGCCTGCTTCCAAGACCCAAAGCTATTAACTGAATAGATGAGCTAAACTACGGTGAAAGAATCTTTTAAGGGTTAACCAGGAACCTAGTCACCAATATAAATCTTACCTCCAAAATTCATGAGTTCTGAGACTCTCATGAATCAAAGTCGCTCAGTCGTGTCCAGCTGTTTGTGACCCCATGGACTATACAGTCCATGGAATTCTCCAGGCCAGAATACTGGAGTGGGTAGCCTTTCCCTTCTCCAGGGGATCTTCCCAGCCCAGGGATCAAACCCAGGTCTCCCGCATTGCAGGCGGATTCTTTACCAGCTGAGCCACAAGGGAAGCCGTGAATGAAAAACTGAATATAAAATGACTTTTTAAATTACATTTTAGATTCTCTGGTAGAAATGTTATGTGACAAATAATACGGTTTCTTTAAGATTCTTCCCTCAAAGTAACTTCAGAACTGAAAAAAGTTACCTTTAAGTTACCAAAAGGTAGATTAATTATTAAAATAAGATAAAATCAGAAGTAATGACAAAAGGATACAAAAAAACTATTCTCTGACTTAAATATTTTCAATGGCTTTATTGAGATATAATTTATATACCATAAAATTCACTCATTTTAAGTATAAACAAGCCACTGATTTTAATTAATTTATGGTTGTGCAATCATTATCACAATCCCTACATGTTTCTATAATATGAGTCATCTGTAGACAATAAAACAATCTTCTCCCATGATGCAATTGTACACAGACTATGAAACTCGTATTTAAACAGAAGTACCATCTAAAGGCTGTGCCCAAGAAGCAGGCCTCAAGCAGGGACCCTGCCAGGCTTCTCTTCCCTTTTCTCTAGTGCCCCTGAGGAGTGGGCCTTTCTAATGGCTTTTTAGGAAAGTACAAAAGCAATGCTGGTGACATTCCATTCATTCACACTATAAGTATAAAAATACTTCATATCATTGAGTGTCAGAACAAAGTCTCCATAGACAGCAAGGGACTAAAATCACACTTTTAAAATCATATACATAATATATTGTACCATTTTAAGGATCTCGATATCCTCACCACTTTAAAAGTGGAGAAGCAGATGGTGATACTATTTTAATGAATGGGAGAGACTTGAGTGAATTGTGTCTGTAGCTGCTCAATACTAGGAGTAGTAATTCTCTTAATTACTAAATGAAGAGCCCCTATTGCTAAATAAATCAGGATTCCTGACAATTCTCTCTTCAAACTAGTTCTGAATATACTGTGGATATATTTGCATTTTATAGTCAGATATTTCATACCCTAACAAGCCTATCCTTGTGGAGCTAGTGGTAAAGAACCCACCTGCCAATGCAGGAGACCTAAGAGGCACAGGTTCGATCCCTGGGTCGGGAAGATCCCTTGGAGGAGGAAATGGCAACCCACTCCGGTATTCTTGCCTGGAGAATACCATGAACAGAGGAGCCTGATGGGTTCCAGTCCATGGGGTCACAAAGAGTCGGACACAACTAAAGCAAATTAGCACCCATGCATGCACAGGCTTCAGGACACATACTCACAGGGGATACATTCCAGGACTCTCAGCAGACGCCTGAAACTGCAGATAGAACCAAACCTTATATACACATTCTTTCTTGAACATTGGGGTCATTACTAAGTAAAATAAGTGTTACTTGAACACAGCACTATGATACCAACAGCCAATCTGATAACTGAACCAATTACACAACTAAATGGGCTGGAAACATACTGTGTGGATACACTGGACAAAGGGATGACTCATATCCCAGGCCGGAGGGCACAGAGATCTCATCACAGCACTCAGGACATCATGCAATTTACAACTTGTGAATTGTTTATTTCTGGAATTTTCCATTTAATACTTTTGGACCATGGCTTACCACAGGTAACAGAAACTTCAGACTGGGAAACTACGTACTGGGTGGGGCAGGGGGAGGACTACTGTAGATTTTAGAGAGCTTTTGTAATACATTTAAAACCTCCAGCCTCAAGCCATCCTGGGGGCTTCCCAGGTGTCGATAGTGTAGGATACATAAGAGAGGCGGGTTCAATTCCTCATTTGGAAAAGCCCTTGGCGAAGGGCATAGAAACCCACTTCAGTATTCTCGCCTGGAGAATCCCATGGACAGAAGGGTCTGGCAGGCTACACTCCATAGGGTCACACAAAGTCAGACACGACTGAAGCGACTTAGCATGCAAGCCATCTTTTCAAGGTTATCTGTATGATGATATACTATCTCCTGGATGGAGGGCATTCCTACAGAGGTGATGTCTGAATTGAGGTCAGGACTATTTCAGTAGGATAATTTGGACAGGGTCAGGGTGGGGAAAGTGAAAGGAGAGTACTAGTTGGCAGAGTAAGCCATGTACAAAAAGATCCCCGTGACTGAGAAAACACATTTCAGGTCTCAACTGAGACATCACTTCCTCAGGGATGCCTTCCACCCAGGAACCCCTTCCCCACCAGACACGCCCCTTGGCTACGTGCTTCACAATATCTCACATTTGTCTTCTTCAGAAGCTTAAGTTTAATGATAAAACTCTGATTGGGCAATTAATGTCTAGCTCTTGGATTCGATTCTATGCTCTTGGAAGCTTTGCATTTTGTTCACCCTGTAGCCCCCAGCATACAACAGGCACTCTGTAAATATCTGTTAAATAATTATGTGCTAAGTATTTTTAAATAGCCACTGCACAGGGGGATAGAGCAGTGAGCACAAACAACACAGCTCCTGTCTTGGAGCTTATCCTCTAGAGAGGGAAGAAGACGACAAACAGAAAAGAAGAAAACAAAAAATTAATGTGTCATTACAACTGTGGTAAGATCTGACACTACAAGGTAAGATCCTGGACACTACAAGGAATAGAAGACAATGATTTTTCATGGAGCTTTACTTCGCCTTCATCTATTTAGCACATGACATGTTCCTTCAACTTTCTGTTCCTCATCCTAATAAATCCCAACCAATCAAACCAGAGTCAGACACCTTCAGGCTGTCAAAGATAGACTCATTAGGCCCTGGCTGAAAGTCTACCTGCCTGCAAATGCCTGGGGGAAGAGACCTTCCAAACTGAAGAAAGGCCAACGATTCTAAATAGTTTGTTTTCTAGGCACCAGGGTTAATAGAACAATTTGAGGGGCAGGGCTTGCTATAAAAGGAAGGGCAATTATCAGCAAAGGATTCCACAACCAAATAATACTTCTAAATTCTTTTCTACCACACATTTTTCTAGATGGGCACACAGCTTATAAAATATAACCTTCACTAATGCTACTAATATTTCACTTCTAAAAACATTGCTTTTATAATCCCCACCATGTCGTCTTTTAGTGACATGTTAGTATCATTAGTTTCAGTAAAAATTAGTGTTAGTGGAAAAAACAGTCTAAGTTTAACATTTATTCAAAATTATACATTCAGAACTTAAGTGTTCTCTAGTGATATGTTTTACCTTTAAAACTAAGAAAAAAAAAAAATAATAGCCAGCATCTACTGAATGCTTACTATTATCAGAAGCCATGCTAAGCACTTAATGAGAGTTTTATTAAACTTACCATAACCATACCTAGGTGGTATCATCACCCAGCAACTGAGGCTTGGATGAATAACCTGATCCAAGGCAATCATGTGACCTCAAAGTTAGTCCAGTGCTGGGGCCAGTGCCTACCCAGTGATATTTGGGGAATGGCCTATTCCACTGTAAAATAAAAGGTCAGATGCAAAGGTGAGAATTCTCTTGGACGTGCTTTTGTAGTGAGCATTCCAGAGGATGTTAGGTTCCTATTATGGATTGAATTAGGCCCCCGTAAAATTCATTATGCTGGAATCCTAACCCTCAGTGCTTCAGAATGTGAGCCTGTTTTAAAGAATGCGATCTTTAAAGCTGTAATTAAATTAAATGAGGTCATTAGGGTATGCTCTAATCCCTAATGACTGGTGTCCTTATAAGAGGAAATCTGGAGACAGACACACAGAGAGAAAATAGTGTGAAGACGATGTGAAGACACAAGGAGAAGATCAGCCATCTACAAGCCAACAAAAGAGGCCTCAGAAGAAACCAACCCTGATGACTAGATCTTAGACTTTAAGCCTCCAGAACTACAAGAAAATAAATTTGTTTAAGCCCCCAAGCTTGAGGAACTTTGCTGCGGCAGCCTAGCAAACTAATGCCATTCCAAAGTCACGACTGCTTAATGACAGTCACAGCTCACCCACGCCGCTTTTAGACTGTCAATGACAACTGTTCAAGTAAACTTCTGTTCCCATCTCACTAGGCAAGAACAAAAATTCATGCATTAATATGTAGAGAATAAGTAGGAGGGAAAGAGGAGTGAGAAAGAGTTTAAGTACAGACATTTTCTTCCCCTCATCTTCTACCCCCAGAAGCTAAGATGCTCCCGTGGGAAAGTACACTTGGAGTGATTATTTCAGTTCTAACAGAGATCAAGAGCACACTGCCTAGCGGGCAAGTTGATGGTGTGGTCAAAGCAAGAGCTTCAGTGGGACACAGGGTGGGGAGGAGATGAGGCACGCCCAGGATAGAGGATGAAGAAAGAGAAGGCGGCAAGAGCAAGATGGATGCTCAGAGCATGGGAGCTGGGGGTGGAGTGGTACGCAGGGTGGTACACAGGGTGGGGCTGCAGTTCTCTGGGCGAGGGAAAGAGCAGCAGGGGGCCCAGGAAAGAGATTTTCCTTTGTTTGTTCCCCCATATCCTTTCTTAACAGCCAAACCTTAGAAGTGATGCGGCAAGAGGCAGCGGGGTAGGGTGGGGGTGGGGGTGGGGGTGGGGGTGGGGGTGGGGGGGAAGTACAGAGATTAGGAGCGTGAAAAACTTTCCCAGCCCCCCTTACTTCTTTTTAATATTTTCTTTATTATTTTCTCTAGTTCACTCTATTCCCTCACTTTTCCCTCTTCCAAAATATGTGACAGGTATCTACATTGCCTACCAACTTCTTTTTGTTTCAAAGAAAGGCATGAGTACAAGAAGGGAAAGTGCATGTAAACAGGGGCTGACTAGAAAAGACCATAGGAAATGCCCACAGCCTCCTAATGACCATACTTTCCACTGCATCAAACTCACCAACCACTAGCATATTTGTACATTGCTTTAAGAAATGACTTCGGGTTTGTTTGCCAAGTTCAAACCGTCCTGCTTTGACTGACTGTCCTGCTTAGAGTAGTGGGCATGTTTGAACTTTGTGACCAGGGAAGGCCCCTGACTCAGACTGAGCCAAAAAGGGTCTCTTCCCTAGGGTCTTAACTAGAGAGCCAGTCAATCTCTAGAAGTTATAGGGTATATCAGATGCTGGCTGGCTTGAGGGCTAAGGTCGGTCTGAGTACCACATAAGGACAGAAATTTCATCCCACATACACAGAGAAAGCCAAAAGAAGAAAAGAATGTATAAGAGATGTACAGGGACAAGTGATGGTCAGAGACTGTCTGCCAAAAAGTGTAATCTCAGATCCTGAACAAATCAACTTTTTGGTTTTGTTCTCTTGAATTCTAATAAAAATTTGTTTGCATAAACTGATAGGTTTGTGTTTGCAACCAAAAGAATTGATAAAATAGTGATAATTTACTAGGCACCTTTAGGTATATCGGAGAAGGCAATGGCACCCCACTCCAGTCCTCTTGCCTGGAAAATCCCATGGACGGAGGAGCCTGGTAGGCTGCAGTCCATGGGTCGCGAAGCAGTCCATGGGTCGTGAAAAGTCGGACATGACTGAGCGACTTCACTTTCACTTTTCACTTTTATGCATTGGAGAAGGAAATGGCAACCCACTCCAGTGTTCTTGCCTGGAGAATCCCAGGGACGGGGGAGCCTGGTGGGCTGCCATCTATGGGGTCGCACAGAGTCGGACACGACTGAAGTGACTTAGCAGCAGCAGCAGCAGCAGAGGCTCTAGGGCCTTGGGGGACCCAATGAACTAACCTCCTGGGATGCAAACCCTTGCGAAGCCCCTTCCCATGTTGGTGCTAGGTTTGACTGTGTGACCTCTCTGACCAGTGGGATATTAGCAAGCTCAGTGATGCAAGCAGAGGCTCGATAAGCCCTTCTACACTGGAACTTGTCACGTCAGCACCCTGAAAGGTTGTCCAGGTATCTAGGAGACAGAGAGGGCCCAAAAAGAGGCCTCGTGAGATGAGCTACATGGACAGAAATGCCACATGAAGGAAAACTAAGATGCTCCAGGCAGACCCCTAGCTGAGTGCTGCCACTCAGATGGCCCTGGCCAACAGACGGAAAGGGCAGAAGAGCCACATGTTGACCCACAGAACTTGAGATACTATAAACTGTTACTGTTTTAAGGCTTTAAAACTTTTGTGGCAGTTTATTACACAGCAACAGATGAAACAGATGTTATGTAATTTCTCTCATATCTCAAAGCTCTAATAAATAAAGCTTGAATTCAGGTCTCTTGACTCATGTCAGTGATTTATTCATTGTTTCAAGATGTAACTGAAATTGGAGAAAAATAACTCAAAAGTTTCATACGCTTTGCTTAAACAATAGAAAATGAATTTTAGCTCAGAACATTCAACTGTGAAATTATCCTGTCAGCATATAAATGAATTAAAAATATACGTATGTAAATGTGGACAGGTAGGAGAGTGTGACTAAAATACTTATTAGCATGTTACACAATGTCTAAACGCTTTTCTCCTTTGTATTGAAAGAATTTAAAACTACCAAAGACAGAATGTACAAGAACACTCACAGTGGTCTCATTTCTAATGGCAAAAAAAAAGGCCCAAAAAACAAAAATTACCCAATGACAGGAAAAAGGACAAATTATGATATAGTAATACAATAGTGGAGATAGGAACTAAAGTTTCATATATCAAGGTGGACAAATCTCAAAAGTACCCAGTTGTGTGGGTAGGGGCAACAAGTGAAAGAATACAAATGGCTTAACATCATTTATACAAAATTTCCAAAATACAAAATTTAGCAACATATTAGTTAGGGATATATATGTAACAAAAGCAATAATGAAAATCAATGGGCTAATAAGTACAATATTCAAAATCACGGGTTCTCTTGAAGGGAAGGAGACAGGAGGATACACTTGGAGAAGGGCAGGGAGAGTTCCAAAGACACTGGTTTCATTTCTTAATCTAGGTGGTAGATAAATGTGTTTAATTTACAGCAAGTATACTGTGTATCTGTCACAAATAGCTCTTTGTGTCTATAAAATATTTAACAATTTTTTTTAAATAACCAAAAAAATCAGCAAAATGAAATTAAGACTGTCTATGGCAATTTGTGTTTTATATTCAGAAGTCAATCTGGCTTCCAAATGCACAATAATTTTATTTTAAAAGAATTTTTAAAAACTTACAAAGGTGGCTACACTCCTGATTGCATAGCAGTAATAGCAAAGCTTCCTATACCTCTTAACTCACATTAAAATCAGTAACAAAGGAAAAATATATATTTAAATTTCATGCTTAAAATATTTCAGTTAGTCCTTTTCATGACTTTTTGGGACCTGCCTATGTAACACCTATCTTTTAACAAAATTCCCTCTGAACTCAGGGCATAGGTGCCTGTCCTTCCAAGGAAGGGTCTGGTGAATGAACTAGATCTTCCATCAATTTGTCTTCCCTGGACAGGACTCCTAGAAGCACCACATTGTGTACTAACAGACCCTTTCTCTTCCTGGCCAGAGTTGACTACATGAGGAACAGACAGCTGACCAAAGCCGATCAGTCCCAGTCTGCCACCTGCCTACCTCTCCAGCCTTATTTCCACTATTCTCTCCCTCAAAACCACTGCAGTTGGTGTATCTGTCAGAGCACCTATCACAATTAACAAATAATTATACATTTATTTCAGTGATTAATCACTAATGTCTAGTCTTCCCTCTTAAACCGAAAGCTCCACGATGGTGGGAACAGGTCAGTTTTTGCTCACTCTTGTATTCCACCGACTAACACAATTCCTGACACAATTCCTGAGAGTAGGTATTTAATAAGTTGTTGGGTTTAAGAGGAAGAAAGGATTTTAATATTATGCCTCCTTTCTCCAAAGCTTTATAGGCATCCCTTGGAGATACTGTACCTTCAGTTCCAGACTACTGCAATGAAGCAAACACAGCAATAAAATAAGTCACACAAATTTTTTGGTTTCCCAGTGCCTATAACGGAGAAGGCAATGGCATCCCACTCCAGTACTCTTGACTGGAAAATCCCATGGACAGAGGAGCCTGGTGGGCCGCAGTCCATGGGGTCGCGAAGAGTCAGACATGACTGAGCGACTTTACTTTCACTTTTCACTTTCATGCATTGGAGAAGGAAATGGCAACCCACTCCAGTATTCTTGCCTGGAGAATCCCAGGGACGGGGGAGCCTGGTGGGATGCCGTCTATGGAGTCGCACAGAGTCGGACATAACTGAAGCAACTTAGCAGCAGCAGCAGCAGCAGTGCCTATAAAAGTTGTTTACACCAAACTGTAGTCTACTAAGTGTGCAATGGATTATGTTTAAAAATGTACATACTTTAATTAAAAGTACTTCTTCGCTGAACATATTGACTGCAATGGAGAAAAGAGAGGTTCTTCGGCAAGTGGCGTTGGAAAAGCAGGACAGCTCGTGCAAATCAATGAAGTTAAACCACTATACACAAAAATAAACTCAAAATGGTTTAAGTATAAGACAACACCATAAAACTCCTAGAAGAGAACAAAGAAAACATTTTCTGACATAAATCATACCACTGCTTTCTAAGGTCAGTCTACCCAGGCAATAGACATAAAACCAAAAATAAACAAATGGGACTTAATCCAAACTTATAAGCTTTTATACAACAAAGGAAGCCATAAACAAAATGAAAAGACAATCTACAGAATAGCAGAAAATATTTGCAAACCATGTCACTGACAAGGGCTTAATTTCCAAAATACACAAACAGCTCATACAACTCAGTAACAAACAACTCAATCAAAAATGGGCAAAAAATTACCTAGATGCTCAACAACGCTAATTATTAGAGAAATGCAAATCAAAACAGTGAGGTACCACCTCACACCAGTCAGAATGGCCATCATTAAAAAGTCTACAAATAACAAATGTTGGAGAGGGTGTGGAGAAAAGGAAACCTTCCAACACTGTTGGTGGGAATGTAAATTGGTGCGGCCACATAGAAAACAGTATGGAGGTTTCTTTAAAAACTAAAAATACAGTTGCCACATGATCCAATAATCCCACCCCTGGGCATATATCCAGAGAAAACTGTAATTTGAAAAGATACATAGCAATGTACCAAAGTTCATAGCAGCACTATTTATTTACAACAGAGAAGACACGGAAGCAACCATCAGTAGATGAATGGATAAAGAGGATGTGGCACATAGGCAATAGAAAACTATTCAGCCTTAATAAAGAATGAAATAATGCCATTTGCAGCAACATGGATAGGCCTAGAGATTATCGTAAGACAAATAAGTCAGAAAGAAAAAGACAAACACCATATGATATCACTTACCCATGAAATCTACAATATAACACAAATGAACGTATTTACAAAATAGAGAAAGACTCGTAGACTTAAAAAATGAACTTATGGTTACCAAAGGGACGAGGGCTAGGGGAGGGATGAACTAGGAGTTTGGGATTAGCAGGTACAAACTTCTGTATATAAACATAAAATAGATAAACAACAAGATCCTACTGTATTATACAGGGAACTATATTCATTATCTTATATTAACCTATAATATAAAAGAACATACAAGTGTGTGTGTGTGTATATATATACATGCATAACTGAATCACTTTGCCGTATACCAGAAACTAACACTGTATATCAACTATCCTTCGATTAAAAAATACTTTCTTACTAAAAAATGTTAACCATCATCTGAGCCTTCAGTGAATCATAACTGTAACAAAGATCACTGATCACAGATCACCATAACAAATATAAAGTTTGAAATATTGAAGAATTACCTAAATGTGACACAGAGATATGAAATGACCAAATGCTGTTGGAAAAATGGCACCAATATATTTGTTGGACTGAGAACTGCCATAAACCTTCAATCTATAAAAAAAAAACCCACAATATCTGCAAAGGACAATAAAATGAGGGATGCCTGTATTTTTGTTTCCCTTATACGGACGAAGAAGAAAAGTTAAAATTTTATATAACCTCCTTCTCCTTCTGCCTCTGTAACTCAGCTTGCCTCTTGCAAAGTCTAAATCACGTAGGTCACGTAGTTTCAGAAAGTGGGGACTTGCAATACTAGGAACTGGAATTTATCTCACTCACCCTCGTCCTGCTCTTTGCAATCGTCCAGCCCCTGCAAACCTGCTTCATCATGCCTGTCCAGGCCAGGCATTCCCCTCCCCATCTTGACCACCGTTTCCACGCACACGAAACCCCTTAGTTTAAACCAGCCTATTAACAGCTAGTGTTGCCCACTACAGTCTGTCTATAAAAACTCTGTAACCCCTTTGTTCAGGGCTCAGAGCTTGGAGTGTTAACTCCTCTGGGCCCGCCGGCGTAATAAACCTGAGTTCTCCAACTCTCCGAGTGTGGTGCTTGGTTTCTCGTGTACTGGTTTCTGCAACACAGAAATATGCCCACTTTGGGTAGATCCAAAATTAAGGTAAAGGAATCAAAGCCATTACAGAATCTACACTTATCCTCAAAGAGACCATGTCATAGAATGCCACGTTAAATTTGACAAGCTTAAAAGAGTTTACAGAAACATACCTGAATGAAGCTGAATTTTTCCAATAACACCTTCTACCAACCCCAAACAGATGGGATTCCAGGCAAGAAGCAGATCAGTAGCTAAAATAAAATAAGAAGCAGTCATGAGAAAATATTCATTGGAAAACATTAAAACAATATCTTTACAGAGAACAAACTAGTGGTTACCAGTGGGGAGAGGGAAATGAGAAGGGACAAGATAAAGGTAAGGGAGGGGAAGGTACAAACTACTGGGTGTAAGATGGGGTCAAGGATGTATTATATAATACACCACAAGGAATAGAACCAGTATTTCCTGAGAACGGTAAATGGAAAGTAACCTTTAACACTATAAAAATAAAAAATTTTAACAAGAAATGTCACAGAAATGTCACAAGATGATTTAAAAAACACATTGTCTTTAGCAATGTATTAAGAAATGACCAGCAACCCAAAAGAGCAGGTATCAACACCCAGGACTGAGTACAATACTAACAAGCCATTGTAGAGAAGCATTAAATCCGAGGCGTGAGTAAGTCCTCTAACATAAGGACAGTTATGGGAAGAGAGCTGACATTCTGAAACTCTATTTGGATGGGAGGCAGTACTTTGGCGCCCTGCAGTGGAAAAAGGAGGCTGGTACAAATTAAGAGGGCAAAGACAGGAGTTATCCAAGGTCCTATTGCCAGAGCCGGTCTCAGATCCAGAGACAAGGATTGAGAAACCCCCACAGAGATGTCCACTTACTGAATCACACTCTGGAAAATATCCTTTCCCGAAGAAGCTAACACCAAACAAAGAAATTCAGAAAGGCAGTTCTCTTTCATGTGACTTCTATGGCAACAACAACAGGAATCACTTCTATTTATATCGAGTGCCTACTATGTGCCAGGCATCCCAATTAGGGTTTCTCATCTGAACCATAGAACAAGACAGTGACTTGGATGACTGTATTCTCAATTATCCCAAGGATGGTAGATCATTTATATCATTCTAGACACACAGAAGAGAAGCTAATTCATTACACACAATAGATGCCTGAGGACATTAGGGCTGAATTCTGTTGTGGAACCCAGGCTACAAAAGGCTGTTATACCCAAGGAGATAAAGGTATCATTAGTGGTGGCTCAATAGCAGGAAGAGATTAGCAAGAATGAAAACAATATTTCTCTTAGCAGAAAATTTAAATTACATTTTAATTATTACCATTTAAATTCTATTTTAATGAAATGTATAATCAATCTGTAACTCATGTGGGTAATTACAGAAGACTTAATAGTCTCCAAATTCATTTGACTTTTGACTATTGTATCTTGAACATCTTTGTTATTAATGATATATTCAGTGGGAGGCAAAAAAAGTTGACTTCTGTTTTTATTGCAAGAATTAAAGTAAAATAGAGAATTAATTTTTTAAAGGCTATTATACATACTATCATTTCTAATCCTGATGACTCTAGCAGTTAGGTATTAGGAGTCCCAAATCACAGATGAGGAAATGCAGCCTTAGAAAAGTAAAGTGGTCATATCACACAATGGGCCAAGGGCAGAGCTGCAATTCAAAGTCAGGTCTGCAGCTCATGGCCTGTGCTCTTAACCGTCCAAATACAGTGCCTCCCTCAGAATCTATACATACATGGAACTAATCAATAAGACAATATTTACATTTTAAGTAACATGCATTCAGTTAAGTTCAGTCGCTCAGTTGTGTCCGACTCTTTGCGATCCCATGAATTGCAGCACGCCAGGCCTCTCTGTCCATCACCAACTCCCGGAGTCCACCCAAACCCATGTCCATCGAGTCAGCAATGCCATCCAACCATCTCATCCTCTGTCGTCCCCTTCTCCTCTTGCCCCCAATCCTACCCAACATTAGGGTCTTTTCCAATGAGTCAACTCTTCTCATGAGGTGGCCAAAGTATTGGAGTTTCAGCTTCAACATGAGTCCTTCCAATGAACATCCAGGATTGATCTCCTTTAGGATGGATTGATTGGATCTCCTTGCAGTCCAAGGGACTCTCAAGAGTCTTCTCCAACACCACAGTTCAAAAGCATCAATTCTTCAGTGCTCAGCTTTCTTCACCGTCCAACTCTCACATCCATACATGACCACTGGAAAAACCATAGCCTTAACCAGACGGACTTTTGTTGGCAAAGTAATGTCTCTGCTTTTAAATATGCTATCTAGGTTGGCCATAACCCTCCTTCCAAGGAGTAAGCGTCTTTTAATTTCATGGCTGCAATCACCATCAGCAGTGATTTTGGAGCCCAAAAAATAAAGTCTGACACTGTTTCCCCATCTATTTCCCACGAAGTGATGGGACCAGATGCCATGATCTTAGTTTTCTGAACGTTGAGCTTTAAGCCAACTTTTTCACTCTCCTCTTTCACCTTCATCAAGAGGCTCTTTAGTTCTTCTTCACTTTCTGCCATAAGGGTGGTGTCATCCGCATATCTGAGGTTATTGATATTTCTCCCGGCAATCTTGATTCCAGCTTATGTTTCTTCCAGCCCAGCATTTCTCATGATTAACATGCATTATTATTACATTTCACATCATATATTTGTGTGCATATCCAACTGCAATATTGTGAATACAGCACTATATGCTAACTTTTTCTTATAATATCTCATGAGTATTTTCTTACATCCTTAAAATTCTTCAAAATTATAAATTCACAGCTGTCTAATTTTCCACTTAAGGAAGCACTTTCTCACTCTTAGACATTTAAGTCGTTTCCAGTTTTTCTCTATTATAAAAAATGCTGTGATAAATGATGAACATTATGCAAGTATTTTATTTGCTCCCTAACTAATAGCTTTAGGACAAATTCTTAGGGATGAAATCAGTAGGTAAAAACTTTAAAAAAATTAAAGCTTTCAATACTATCTACAAAGGTTATACATCAAATTAGATTTCTGCCAGAGCATATGAAAATGCTTCTTACGCTTGCTATCATTTAGAATTTCTTTGTAAGTTTTGCTATTTTGATGGCATCCATTGCCTAAATGATGTTTATTTTCTTTTCATTGCTGGTAAGATTAAACATTTAATTATAAAACTGGCTGCTTATGGTTCTTCTTCTATGATCTCCTTATTCAGATCTAAGAATTTTTCTTTATGTTTCTTATGGATTTATGAGTTTTCATAATATGAAACAACTCTGGACAACAACTCTGACATGTTCATAAATACTTCCAGTTTTAAATTTTTATACATGTCATTTTCATTATCCATCATTTTTTCACTTATTATATTATCTAAGTTGTTCCATAGTGGTAGTAGTGTTAGCCGCTCAGTCGTGTCCAACTCTTTGCGAGCCCATGGACTGTGGCCTGCCAGGCTCCTCTGTCCATGGATTCTCCAGGCAAGAATACTGGAGTGGGTTGCCATTTCCTTCTCCAGAGGATCTTCCCAACTCAGGAATCGAACCCAAGTCTCCTGCCTTGCAGGCAGATTCTTTACCATCTGAGCTACAGGGAAGATCACTAAATTGTTCCCTACCCGTTATCAATCATTTATTAATTTTACCCCTTTGTTAATTTATTAAAATCTAACCCTGACTGCAAGGAGATCCAACTAGTCCATCCTAAAGAAGATCAGTCCTGGGTGTTCATTGGAAGGACTGATGTTGAAGCTGAAACTCCAATACTTTGGCCACCTCATGCGAAGAGTTGACTCATTGGAAAAGACCCTAATGCTGGGAAGGATTTGGGGCAGGAGAAGAAGGGGACGACAGAGGATGAGATGGTTGGATGGCATCACTGACTCGATGGACATGGGTTTGGGTAAACTCTGGGAGTTGGTGATGAACAGGGAGGCCTGGCGTGCTGCGGATTCATGGGGTCACAAAGAGTCGGACACGACTGAGCGACTGAACTGAACTGAACCCTAATTCTGGAGTTCATGATGGTATATAAACTAGAAGTATCCTGATTTCTTTTCAAATAACCAGAATCCCTGTCAGGCAGGCCACATCTCGACTCTGCCAACACTGATGCCCCTGCTAAGGAAAGAGCTCCAGCTACTCATAATCTCACCCTGATCTCAGATGAACAAGCACAGTTGCAAGATTCTATCCCTCGGGTATCAAATGAGCTCGAGGAATATGGAGGAGGATGAAAAGTCAGAGCTAAAGCAGTCGTGGACAGTTACACAGAGGAAGTGGAACTTCAAGCATAAGGAAATCAGAAAGAAGAATGATGTGGCAGAAAGAAAGTACAAGGTTTGTTTTGGAATCCATCCCTTCACTGGGGAAATACTTATCAAGTACATTTCAGGAACCAGGCACTGAGAAGATATAAAAATAAAGGAGCAAACAATAAAGATCAGAAGGCCAAGGAGTATGGTGAGTATGGTGGAGATCTTCATTGGGAAGACTGGAAAAAGTACACTGAGGCCAATAAGGAGAGACTTGAATAAAAGACTAATGAAGGAACCTTACTTCCTGGAGGCCATGACAGGCAAATAATAACAAAAGTAAAACAAGACTGCAGCCAGGGATTAGCCAACAGCACTGAAAGGAGGTGGAGACTACGAACAGGGAAAGGAGCTAGATGGTTCTTTATTACAAGAGTGTTGGCTTGAAAGGATATGGTAGTGGGGGAGCAAGGTGGGCAGTAGGTGAAGAAAGTACAGAAGGAGGTTAGCATGAAACACCTTAAAGGAAGCTACACAAAGGACAGGAAGAGGGTAAACTTACAAATGACAGTGAAACAGCTATCCTCTCTAGAGAGGGATGAGGACGGAGATGAGTAAGAAGGAGTAAGACACAAAAAGCAGGGTATACAGTAGCTGGGAGAAAAGGTGGGTGAAAACCTCTTAACTCAATAATACCCTTAACTCAGTAACACCTATGGTATTTTGAACCGTTTGACTATATCAGCCACTGAAGAAAATTAAAATTTCACTTAAAAAAAAAACAAACAGAAAAAAACCTATATTTTGCAGTCTAGTAGATTAAAAATTATAATCACCGATAATCTTTGAGATCCAAAGAGAGAACCAGGTAAGTTCATTAAGACTGAGTTCATGATGGGATGGTCAAGGGGAAATGTCTAGGTATAAGAACCAGAGGAGATATTAAAGGAGGAAAAGAAAACAAAAGAAAATGAAATCAAAAGTACCGGTATAAATGTTAACCCTGGGGGGAAAGAAAAGATATTACTTTTTACTAAGTCTGGAAGAAAAGATGAAAAGGCTAAATATAGAAATGGAGCCGAGAAGCAGATGCATGTATCGAATGGCCTTGGCTCAGTAAAAATAGGAGTCAAAGTCATCTTTTCTTTGGAAGGGGGAAGGACAGAGGGAGAACAAGAGGAGTACCAGATGCTAAGCGTGGTCAGGAGAATCTAGAAAGTCAGTTTGTAAATGTTCTGCGTGTACTTGAAAAGCATGTATATTTGCTTAGTGTTTTCAAGAAAAAGGGCATCAATTCAATTCATTGGTGGGTCATTTCATCAGTTTTGTATAATGAGATCGGCACTAACAGCAATGAAACAGAAAACAGAAAAACTGCACCATGTAAGGAGAAACATTTCACAAAACTTTTGATTCTGGTACATACATACATATGTGTCTGTTCAGGTCAGGATTTTAGAAGTATTTCTTACTTCAAACATGAATACACTATTCAACTCTGGGGTAAGGGCTCATTATCAGCTTTGTTATTCTATTCACCTGCTCTATGTACTTGCTAATTATTTGACTGCTTAGCCTAATATCAACAGTTTGAGAGGGTTTTTTGTTTTTTAAATCTCATGCTTTATGTATTTCCCTCTCCCATTCTTCCTTTGTAATTTTTGCATTATATTTTTTGAAACTATGTTGTCAGGCACATACAGATTCAGAATTATATCTTCCTGCTGAACTGCTCTGTTCATCAGGATGTAATAACTGCCTTTATTTCAATTAATGCTCTTTTGCCCTAAAGTCTAGTTTGTCTAAGATTAATATTGTGAAAGAAATATATCAGTCATTAAAAAAAATAAGTACACACAACACAGAACACTGTTAATCCCATCATATTACTTCTCCTACATCCCACAGCCTGAGAAACAAAGTCCAAATTCCTTGAAAAAGCTTGCAAGGCTGTGCATGGGTTGCTCCTGTCTACCCTCTTCCTGCCTCCCCACCCCCAGCATCCTTCATCTTCCAGAAGTGTCCGAGGGCTGGGCCTGGAATGCTGCTCCCCACCCACTTCAGCCTGCTTTTCATTCCTGACACAGAACAAGGGTCACCGGTGTTCCCCGACATTCCCCACTCCACCCACCCAGCAGAGCTGATCAGCCTCTCTTTTGTGAGCCCCCTGGACCCTGCTCATACACCCACACTTATCATTTTGGTTTAATGCCTGTCTCTTTGAACAGGAAGCCCATCGAGAACAGAAAATTCATTGAGACCTGGTCTCATTGAGCTTTACGTCCCAAGTGCATGATACATGCACTGCAGGCTCCAAAATGCTGAACGGACAACTGAACATATGACTCAGAATGGAGAAGTAGGTTGGAGTCAGATAATTTGCAATGAATCACATTAGAAGGGTTCAGTATCTGAAGTGGCAAAGTGAAAGTCATCTGCAGTATTTCAAACAAACGTAATCATGGCTGGCAGAGGTTAAAGTGTTCAGTACTAACTACCCATACTGTGAAAACGGAAACTCCATTTCTCACTCTCAGTCCAGCGCTCTATCATACCTCTAATACCATACGCTTCCCTACCAGGTGTAATTACTCAGATATGATGCTCTCATTTTAAAATTATATGGAGTCTTCCAGCTCACCAACATCATTCCAGCTGCACAAGCCAGAATCTGGGAGACATTCAAAATGCTTTTCTTCCTCACCAAGTCCTGTTGACTCCACCTCCTCATATCTAATGTTTCACTTTTCTCCATCCCCACTGCTGCTGTCCTTGTTGAGGACCAAGACCTCTCCCATCTGGGTCATGAGAAAAGCCCTGGGCAGCCTCACAGCCAGCAGATTGTTTAATACATAATAGGCACTCACATATTTACTGAATGCAGTCAAGACTCTAAATGGTTTGGTACGGTAAGGCCCTAAGGTAAAAGGCAGGAAGCTGTAAGAATAAGGCTGAAAAACCAAACAGGGACCAACTCAGGAGGACCACAGACAGTAAATTCAGGAGCCATTTCCTCCAGAGAGGACAGATTTGTATGTGAGATTGAACTTTAGGGCCACTATGTAGAGAGTTGACCCAAGAGGGCAATCCTAAAGCTGGAGATCCAGATGACAGGAGTGTGCACAAGGGCGGCCCGGTGCCAAGTCCGGAAATGAAAGGCTGGACAGAGTCAAGAGATTCTACATGATGCGGGCACAACCTGCATTCCAGGTCCTGAGAGAAAAGTCCTACTAGCTCTACTGTAATCTCGGAACCCCTTTCAACTTCAGGTTCCTCTTACGTAAGCAGGAATCCATCTAACTCACAGGATTTTCATGAGGATTAGATGAAAGAATTATGTGAAAGTACCCAGCACAATGTCTGGCACATAAATGTTCAATAACTTTTACCTCAAGTTGGGAAATGTAAATGCATGTAAAATTCAAGGTTCCTACCACTCCATAAATCTCTCCATAGATTTTTATATCAAGGGTCTACATATGGCTTTTTTTTTATAAAGGAAAGGATATTAAAAAAAAAACAACTGTGATAATGTTTTTCTGCATTAAAATTTATGGTAAGGCCATAATTCCTAAAGGCTTTCTGAGAGTAATAAAGGTTTATGAAATATCTCAACGCTTATATATGCCCCCCAAATTCTGTTTCTTTAGAATGTGAAACAGATACAGAGCTCTAATGCAGCTCAAAATTAAGCATGTAGTCTCAGTCCTAGCAACCCAATTCAGGTCCAAATGGCAAATCAACCATGACTGCCAGCTTCCTCCCCTCCCCGAAGTCCCTTACACTGGACAGGAAAAATCTAGAAGAGGGAGAGTCTAAATAGAGGTTGAAACATTGCTTGGGGAAAAGACACAGACATCAGTTCAGTCGCTCAGTCGTGTCCGACTCTTTGCGACCCCATGGACTGCAGCACGCCAGGCCTCCCTGTCCATCACCAACTCCCAGAGTTTATTCAAACTCATGTCCATTGAGTCAGTAATGCCATCCAACCATCTCATCCTCTGTCATCCCCATCTCCTGCCTTCAATCTTTCCCACCATCAGGGTCTTTTCCAATGAGTCAGTTCTTTGAATCAGGTGGCCAAAGTATTGGAAGTTTCAGCTTCACCATCAGTCCTTCCAATGAATGTTGAGGACTGATCTCTTTTAGGATGGACTGGTTGGATCTCCTTGCTGTCCAAGGGACTCTCAAGAGTCTTTTCCAACACCACAGTTCAAAAGTATCAATTCTTCGGCGCTCAGCTTTCTTTATAGTCCAACTCTCACATCCATACATGACTACTGGAAAAACCATAGCTTTGACTAGACAGACCTTTGTTGGCAAAGTAATGTCTCTGCTTTTTAATGTGCTACAGACATCAGTAGACTTCAGTTACATATGTGAAAATAACTACTGGTCTGAAGTTCTGAGAAACAGCACAAGAATGAAAAACAGGATGGGTAACTTCTAATCAGCAACAGAAAGACATCGGAAAAAATTCACACCATCCAAAAAATAAATAAATAAAATGCATACTACCCAATGGAATACAGTAAAAGGTGACAGAACCAAAAAAAACTGAGAAAAAGCACAATAAATGGAAAAGATGAGTAAAAGGCAGTTGTTATTAATTATAATAAATGTAAAGTTTCAACTTACCAATTAAAAGACTCCTAAGTCTCAAAACGAAGACTAACAAGTCTCAATTTTTCTATCAATTTAATTCTAGACCTATTTTGTTTACAGAATATACTTTTCAAAAGAAGGATTAGGAAGCAATACATTTGTTGCAGCAGATCAATTTTATGGCTGTTGTTTGTGGAAGGATAGGATGTATGCCTGCAGCCTAGCACAGGGTTTGACACACAACGGGATTCATTCAACAGTTACTGAACCAGATGAACCGGTGAATAGACACAGCATGAAAGAGTGAATTGGAAATCTTCTCCCACCAATTGTTTATTCTCTTCGACTTTTAATAAGACTAACATTTTAAGTTTTTCCTGTTTTAAAAGACAGTCCCTCAACATTGTTCTTGATTAGAGAAATGCAAATCAAAACTACAATGAGGTATCATCTCACACTGGTCAGAAGGGCCATCATCAAAAAATCTACAAACAATAAATGCTGGAGAGGATGTGGAGAAAAGGGGACTCTCTGCACTGTGGGTGGGAATGCAAATTGCTACAGTCACTATGGAGAACAGTACCGATATTCCTTAACAAACTAAGTATAAAACTACCACATGACCCAGCAATCCTACTACTGAGAATATACCCTGAAAAAAACCACAATTCTAAAACATACGTGTACCCCAATGTTCATTGCAGAAGTATTTACAATAGCCAGGACATGGAAGCAACCTATATATCCATCGACAGATGAATGGATAAAGCAGTTATGGTACATATATACAAAGGAATATTACTCAGCCATAAAAGGAATGAATTCTAGTCAGTTAAACTGAGGTGGATGAACCTAGACCCCTGTTAGACAGAGTAAAGTAAGTCAGAAAGAGAGAAAATAAATATATACAGAATCTAGAAAAATGCTACTGGTGAACCTATTTGCAGGGCAGGAATAGGGATGCCGATACAGAGAACAGACTTGTGGACACAGCAGGGGAAGGAAAGGTGGAACAAATTAAGAGAGTACCACTGAAATATATACATTACCATGTGTAAAATAGAGAGCCAGTGGGAAGATGCTCTGTGACAACAGAAGGTGAGATGGGGGACTGGGAGGGAGGCTCAAGCTGCACTTACAGCTGCTTCACGCTGCTGTACAAAAGAAATCAATACAACAGTGTAAAGTAATTATCCTCCAATTAAAAATAAATATTAAAAAACAAGAAAAGTCCCAAAACACAAGTCTCTGGCTAGGTGGGCACTTTTAATAATAAAAGAATTTCTCTTTCAATAAATATGATTTCTCACGTGTGATTTCTCACAATGAAAGACAACTAAAATTTGGGAAACTCTAAATTATCTTAAAATCTCTAAGAAGTGCTCACAGTTTCTCACGTCAATAAAGAGACAAGAGACAAGCCAGTGGAGGAAGGCCTGAAGCAGGCTACGTAACTGGCACAAGAAAGGAGGCTAAGTGTGTCTTTTTGAGCTGCTATGACTTTATCCCTGGTACAGTGTCTGACACACAACAGACACTTCAAAATATGTGTGTAGTTTTTAATCTGTTACTAAGGAAATAAAAACAAAAGCACTAGCAGAGTGTTCACACAGAGACCAGTATAAACCATATTTATCTAAGCATATGTAGTAACTACAGTTCAGTTGCATGCGACTCTTTTCGACCCCATGGACTGCATGTAGTAACGTAGCATATGCTTATTAATGGACACCCTGTCACCATTATTAATGGTTACTCCGGAGGCAGAAGACATAGGAATGGCAGGGAAAATGGCCAGTGGGCTTGTCCTTCCACAAAGAACAGCCAGGTAATTTATCTGCTCCAACAAATGTACTGCCCTCTAATCCTTCCTTCGAAAGGCATATTCCAACATGGCACGCAATTTCAAAAGAGAAACAGTTGAAGTTTGCAAATAGGTTTTAAATTTTAGGATTATCAAAATTATCTAGCAAAGAGTAGAGTTGCTTACAAATTGCAAAAGCATAGGGTTTGGGAAATAATGCCAAATTTTAATTAGTGAAATCATTAAAGGAACATACACCCAAAGACATAAGTATTTTGTCATAAGCTCAATTGTCTGACCCATTAGGTCAACATTTCCACTCTTATTTCAGAACCCATTTGGCAGTACACGGCTTCTATTTTCATATGCCCTCCTCTTCCTGGTATACAGAAAACAAGTGATTAAGGGCTGTGTGCTTGCAGAGAGCATGAGTCACTCATTCCAAGAGCCATAACTGATGTCGTTCCCTGAGCACAAGAACAACCCTGGGTTTTGCACAGCTGCTGAAGTTTATAGGCAGTTTCTCTTGTGTCAAAAAAAAAAAAAAAAGGTCCGAGGTATGCATACATAATCTGACCCAAGTTTCATTTCCTGCTAAAGACAAACGGTATTACTGCTCTGAAAGGCAATTACCAACACCAAAGTCAAACAGATGAGGGAAAGGGTTCTACAATGAGGAACTAGAAGTTCCAGTGGTTAGCTCATCCATACTTCAATTCTCAAAATTTAATTAGGCCAGAAGAAAAGATTAAGGAATAATTTGATTCAGTTGCCTTCTTATAAATGCAAAATTTGATATACATTTCTCTCAACTCTAACAGTAATTATTTTCCAGCATTCAGCAAGCTAAAGAGCTAATCCAATTTAAAAGTTCTAGCAGCTGCTGCTTTCCCAGTGTCAACTCCAGCTCAATGGCCCTGGATCCTGGCCATCATTGTCATCATCTGGGAGCTTTATAAATACTGATGCCTGGGCCCCACACCTGGAGAGTCTGACTCTGTTGGTCAGGGTGGGGCCCAGGCATAGGTATTTTGTAAATTTCTTCCATATGATTCTAAGGTAAGCCAGGTTGAGAATTACAGGTCAAACTGATTACAGGCTACTAGTTGGAATTTGCATTAGTAGCTTAGTTTTATCCTACCAGTCTGATTCAAAGATGATGCCTGTCCATGTATAGCTTTGAACTATTTTCATATAATTAAGTACCATAAACTGAAGAAAGAGCTCATAATACAGTGAACTGGCAAAAGCTGGTTAAGCTAGTATAAAAAAAAATACATTTAAAAAAATAACCCTAAGGGAAAAATAGAAAAGAAAAAAAAAACCCTCAGAACAGCTAGAAGATGAGATACATACCTAGAAAAGGGATCCTAAGAATTTCTAGACTTCTCCATTAAAACAGGGATTTATTAATAATACAGTGCAGCAACAGGGCTACAAAGTTTTGATCATGAAGGATATTTGGAAGTGTTTTTTTGGGCAGAAGTTCTAAATAGACACATCTCCAAAGAAAACATACAGATGACCAACAGGCATGTGAATAGATCCTTAACATCACTAATTATTAGAGAACTACAAATCAAAACTAAAAGAAGGTATACCACCTCACACTGGTCAGAATGGCCATCATTAAAAAGTTTACAAATAACAAACGTTGGGGAGGGTGTGGAGAAAAGAGAACCCTCTCACACTATTGATTGGAATGTAAATTGGTGCAACTATTATAGAAAACAACATGGAGGTTCCTCAAAAAACTAAAAATAAAGTTGCCATATGATCCAGTAAGCCACTCCTGGGCATGTATCCTGACAAAACTATAATCCAAAGGGATCCATGCACCCCTATGTTCACAGCAGCACTATTTACAATACCCAAGACATGGAAACAACCTAAAAGCCCATTAACAGATGAATGGTTAAAAAAAGATGTGGTATATATATAAATACCATGGACTATGACATGGATGGACTTAGAGGTTATCATACAAAGCAAAATAAGTCAGAAAGAGAAAAACAATACAAATACCATATGATATCACTTATATGTGGAATCTAAAATACAACACAAATAAACAAATCTAGGAAACAGAAATAGACTCCCAACATGAGAAAAGACTTGTGGTTGCCAGAGGAGGGGTGGAAATAGGAAGCACTGGGAGTTTGGAATTAGCAAATGGAAACAAATATATGCACACATGCGTTCGTCCTAAGTCGCTTCAGTCATGTCCGACTCTGTGCAACCCTATGGACTGCAGCCCGCCAGGCTCCTCTGTCCATGGGATTCTCCAGGCAAGAATACTGAAGAGGGTTTCCATGCCCTCCTCTAGGGGATCTTCTCAACCTGGCAACAAACTAAGATATATATAAGATAGATCAACATCAAGGTCCTACTGTATAGCATAGGAATCATATTCAATATCCTGTGATAAACTATAATGGAAAACAATATAAAAAAGAATGTATAACTGAGTCACTTTGCTACACTGAAGAAATTAACATAACATTGTAAATCAACTATACTTCAATAAAAAAATTGTTTTTTTAGGGGGATTTCCCTGGGGGTCCAGTGGCTAAGACCCCATGCTTCTGAGGCAGGTGGCCCAGGATTTGATTCCTGGTCAGGGAACTAGATTCCCATATGCTGCAACTAAGACTTGGGGCAGTCAAATAGATAAGTAAAAATAGTTTAAAAAAATTTTTTTAAGCTCTACACTATTCAAACTAAAAATTGTTATGATTCTCTATTTGAAGTATAAAGTTCTAATTGTCACATCTCAAGAAAGACCCAGTGCAACTCAAAAAAAGGACAGAGGACAACTAAAGAAAAAGACTTAGGTCCTGAGAGGATCTGATGAATATATATAAGATTATAAAAGATGTGGGCTTTACAGTACATTCAGAATACCAGTATAGGGCACAGAGATTGCAAAGATGCAGTTTGGGAATAAATGAAGGGAAGTACAAGCTTAAATGACAACTTTCTCAACTCATTACCTTAGGAAACTGAAAATATAACCAGTCCAAAGAAGCCTTAAACCTTTGGATAACAAATTCATAATGCATCACCCAAGAAACACGGCAGTGTGTCGCGATGCACTCCTGACCTCTGCTCTCCCAAAAACTGTCCTTCAGAACAATATGACTTTCAGAAATAGGATCTGAGAGCTAAATAAGAGAACAGGGTAGCTAACAATTGGTATTTTCCTTAGCTCATTTTAGAACTGGTAACTGAGATTAAAATAGCATAAAATTAGCACTCCGAACATAAAATAGAAGTAAACTTTGTCTCTGTTGGTGTTTAAATAACTTCCTAGCTTTTCCCGATAACTGTTCAAAACTTATTCTCTTCCATCTAGGATTGTCTGTATAGTCATTCTGATACCATAGGTCCCTACCAACACAAAGCTCTACCTTCAAAGACACCATCAGGTCTACTTTAATTGGCCTCAAGTCAAGAACTGCTTCTAGATCAAACAGGGGCCACAGCAGAGTGTTCTGTGGGGTTGGGAGTACAGGGGAGAACCTGTACTATTTCAGTCTGGCCAGTTAGGCACTATTCATCCCCATAATTTTTTTTTTTTTTTTGAGTACTTAATTAAAACCAAAGCACTGTGCATACAAAGTTATTTCTGGCAAGGCCAAAAAAAAAAAAAATCCATTAAAGTTCACCAGTCACATAGACAGTTTCTTTCAAGACTTTCCACTCTTAGATAAGAAACAATCACAGACTATTTACAGCTGGAAGGAACTTCATGGAATCAAACAACACCATTCCCATTTCTTTATTAGGGAGAAAAATACATTTCCACTATCTTGGAAAAAAGCAGAGGCTTTGAATGTCAAGACCCAGTTAAAATCTCCCACTGAACTCAGCTCTACCACAGTATCTGTCACTCTGAGTCAGTTCAATTCAGTCGCTCAGTGGTGTCTGACTCTTTGTGACCCCGTGGACTGCAGCACACCAGGCTTCCCTGTCCATCACCAACTCCCAGAGCTTGTTCAAACTCATGTCCATCAAGCCAGTGATGCCATCCAACCATCTCTTCCTCTGTCGTCCCCTTCTCCTCCTGCCTTCAATTTTTCCCAGCATCTGGGTCTTTTCCAAAGAGTCAGTTCTTTGCAAGTATTGGAGTTTCAGCTTCAGCATCAGTCCTCCCAATGAATATTCAGGACTAATTTCCTTTAGGATTGACTGGTTTGATCTTCTTGCAGTCCAAGGGATTCTGGCACTCTAGAATCCTATGTATGGCTTTCCCTTGTTGGACCACTACCTGGACTAGGGCAGAGAAAGTGTTTTATCCAACTTTTTATACAGGCACAATGCATAGCAGTCAGATCTTCAATAAAGGTTTGTTGAAATAATAAGTAGATGACTTCACAGAATTTCAGACTTAATTTGGGAGGAGAACAAAATAGAATACTAAACTAGTTATTGGGGTGGGGAGTATTCGAAAGGTGCAAAGGGGGATAAATGCAGCTACAGGAGATGAATCCTGGAAGTCAAGAAAAACAAGTGCCCAGAGAGAGACTAGCAAATTAGAAACTCTGCCAAATTCTTTTGTCTGCCCACCACAAATGTTCCCTGGGGGAGGGGAAGGCTATTACGCTGGAAATGGGGAGAAGACTGTTATATCTGGCATAAAAACAATGTATGAATGACACCATGAAGCATCATTAATATTATACATGCAAACTACTAAAATTAAGGGACTGTAGCATATTTAAAATGGCCCAACATTTCAGTTAGATGTTAGGACTATTTCAAATTATGTATGTTGACCATTGCAGAAACTGGAATTTGAAGTTCAGGATAAGTAAAAATGTGGTTTCAAAGAATAAGATTCATAAATTTCCATAAAGATAAAGTAATGCACTTTGTATTTTTAAATATCCCACTATAAAGTTAAAGAAATTCAAGGTTAAATTTGTAAGAATCTGCAATTAAAATGAGGTAACTTAAAGAAAACACAAGGAATACTGACCTAAAATCAACCTGTACTTCCTTCAACCAGCCTCAAAGAAAGCTAGCAGGAGTGGATGCTTTTTTGTGAATGAGAGCAGTTCCTTTAAGGGTCTCGCAGCAACCAGAAAATGAGTCATCTTAACAGAGCATGGAATTTAATTAAGATACTACCACTATGTGTTGTGATAGTACTATAATGCTAAATGTTCAGTGTTAACCCTCACCTTTTAAATACTACTTAAATATTACTTAATGTATTATCAACGGTTACTGATAATAAAGTAATGTATTATTTCTCTATTTTGGTAAACATAATCTAATTCAAACATTCTCAGCTCAATTATGGTCGGCTGACACATATGATTATGACTTAAGCCAGCTAAGGAGTAATTTGTTAGAGATTCTAAGACATTGTTGGAAAAGAAAATGGCAACCCACTCCAGTGTTCTTGCCTGGAGAATTCTATGGACAGAGGAGCCTAGTAGGCTATACAGTCCATGGGGTCACAGAGTCAGACACAACTGAATGATTTTCACTTTCTGAAACATTGCTGTTACTTCTTAGACTTGTGTTTGCTAGATTTTAAAAGGTTATATCTTAAAACATATGAACAGGAATAGAACAGCTTACAAAAAGGTGCACAAAGAGATAATAATACAGCTTATAAAGACCTAATACATTTAAATCCCCATAAAACCACACCAAGATTAGACCATGGCTCTGAGAATACACTCAATCAATACTATACCCAAATTAGTTTGATTTTCCAATAGCCTTGTATCTATCTGCAAATACATCAGCTAATTTTGTCATAAGCCATAAAAATCAAAATCAGCAACAAGCAATTTTTTTTGACATAGGGCCAGCTAGACAAAAATAAAAAATGTCTTTGGGTCTCATTTATTTTCATTTAAAAAAAAAAGATCTGTTGAACCCCACAGAACTAAAGTTCAGATTCCTCCCTTTGCTGAATAAAATGACGAGAAATTAGCATATTTTAAAAAGCTGGTTAAGACAGTAGCATTTTAGTCCTCTGTCCTTAAGTTTTCTATTTAATCCCCCCAACAACCTCTTTGCTGCTCAAGATACATGGGGTCAACCAGAAACTAGACTTACTTCAATTCATTCCTACAATTTTTATAGAAGACCAGCAGTGGGCCACGTGGAGGGACACAGTAATGAATCTCCATCTCCCTCTCCCTGAGTGGGCTGAGTTAGGCTGGCCAGGTGGGCCAAGGGAAGCCATGTGGCTGGACATCCTGGAACAGCACCAATGTAGTCACGTTCCGGAAAGACCAAGCTCTCTGGGCACCCTGGTTCCTAACACCTTCATGCTCTGCCCTAAAGGCCTGCATATTGCCTCTCCTCTGAAGCCGGCCTTTGGCAAGTCCTGGTCTCTGCTGTCATGGTCTGGTCAGAACACAAGCATCTCAGAATCAGTGATGCTACAAAAGTCCCTCCCCTCTTCGGAGGTGGGTGCCCTAGAAGACTTTTTCTCCTCCATTCCCTCTCTGCTTTATGTGCTCTGAAAGGATGTCTGTGAAACTGGATCTGGAACTCTTGCAAAGCTAGACTGGGAAGGCTTCAGGTTGCTCATTACCAGCTGAAATAGTTCCCATCCAGTACTTATCAATGTTTCTGCTCCAAGATCTTTCCTCTATCTATTCCCTCCCCAACCCCCAAATGTTCTAAAAACTTGAGAAACCTGATAAACTGACTGTAACTGGAAAAACTAGTCAATCTATTAAAAAAAACAATATTCCCTGTAACTATATAAACTAGTTTTGCAAGAAAAGAGTCAGGACAGGTGAAACGTCAAAGAGCCAGTAGTCTCATTATCAGTCTTTTATTCTATCCATCCACAGATCCTTCCTCAATGGGCATACTTTGACATTTGAGAGGCTATTTTATTCTCTACATAGAGTACATGATAATGAGTATGGTTGTTACAGATATGTTTCAGATATTATCCATAAAAATATAAATCCCAGGGGTTCCCTGGTGGCTCAGTGGTAAAGAATCCACCTGCCAACAAAGGAGACACGGGTTCCATCCATGATCTATGAAGATTCCACATGCCACAGAGCAACTAAGCCCCTGGTAATACAACGACTGCACCCAGGAGCCACAACAACTGAAGCTTGTGCACCTAGAGAAAAGCCCATGCAGTAATGAAAACCAGCACAGCCATAAATAAAAATTATTAAATATATATATATATAAACCCTATTACTTTGTGGTCAAGAAGGTAGAAAGGTTTATAAAACATTTTTGTCAATATTGAGAAAAACTTGGCTTCGGAGCCGATATGGAGTGGGAAGTCTGGCTCTCCCTCTTATTCTTTAAACTTGGGCAAATTACTTTTCTGTCCCTGTAAAATAAGAATTAGAAAAAACTAAGTTTTATTGTGAGGATGACATGACAATACACATACAGGGCTTAGAACAGTGTCTGGTTCAGAAAAATGCTCAATAACAGCTAGTAACAGCTGCTTTTATTTATTGAGCGTTTTTCTGAACCAGACACCGTTACTATTTTTAATGTATTTATTTTTAATTGAAGGATAATTGCTTTACAGTATTGTGTTGGTTTCTGCCATACATCAACACAAATCAGCCACAGGTATACATATGTCCCCTCACTCTTGAACTTCTCTCCCACCTCCCAACCCTCTAGATTATCACAGAGTGTTATTAGCTAGTATTAATCTTAGCTGACAAAGTAGACAATATGCACAAAAACTTTCCTCTATCTGTAAAACTTGATTCTGAAAATTGTGATCATTCACCCTACAAAGACTATTTTCTTTAAAGCCAAAGAAAGGGTGAAAGTTTTTGGAAAGATGTGTTTTCTATTTTGCATGTGTAACAATAAATGTTCATAAAATAAGTTTACAGATCTGTTCAATCCAACTGTTGGCCTGTTAGAAATATAAAATATGGGGTAAGAAATAGTTCAAGGTATAAACCTGGTAAGCTTTAAAAGAAACTGAAAACTACAGACACTAGAAAAAACTGGTTATTCTCCGGCAACAAAAATGGTTTAAAAGATTTTTACAACATATTTAATAACTAATTGTTAAATTAAAATGCCCTATTATATTTTGTCACAGTAATTTGTGAATTTTTAGCAAACATGATTTTTTTAAAAGGTAAAGTTAAAATTTTTTTCAAAGTACATAATAACACAAAATGCTAAACTGAACAGTTTCATAAAATATAATTTTGCAAAGGAGATAAAAGTTCTATTTAGATTTCAGTTCTGTAGCTAATCTCTCATTCAAAAAAGTTTTCATATGACATATTAAAAATAATTTCATTATCAAAAATAACTAGGAAAAACACGAACGCATTTTTATGTTTCTGTGCATTCTAACAGATAACTAGCATCCCCTCCAATAACTGTTCACCGGTATTTATCAGAGTTTCATTTCTAAATAGTTTACATGCTTATGAATATTACAGGTATGACACGCTCTGCCATCTTTTTGTGGTCACTCAGTTTCAGAATGAAGCAATACACAGCAGTAAATTCTATAACACTGGTCTATCAAAACAACCTACAAGGACAAGTAGAAGCAATTTTAAGATTAAAGAGATAAGACCATATCACCCTTCCCAACGGTGGACTGTATTACATTGCTTTTTAAGTCTTTAAATTACAGCCCTTAATCTCAGATAGTGAAACTCCACTCTCAGAAGATTACTGAATGTTTACACAGTACTTTACCATTTTCCCTGGTTGAAAATAAAACTAAATACTTTCCTCTGGTGGCCATTACCCTGGAAGACACACAGTGAAAAGGTGAAAGGGTAAGTTGCTCAGTCATGTCTGACTCTTTACGACCCCATGGATTGTAGCCTGCCAGGCTCCTCTGTCCGCAGAATCGTCAAGGCAAGAATACTGGAGTAGGTAGCCATTCCCTTCTTCAGGGGATCTTCCTGACCCAGGAATAGAATTCAGGTTTCCTACATTGAATGCAATTCTTTACCGCCTGAGCCACCAGGGAAGCCCCTAAACCCAAAAAGCAGTTCTAAGTATGACTCCAGAGTACGCATTATCCTTAAAAGAATGGAAACACCAGAAAAAATACCCAACTGTTTAGAAGAAAAAATGTAAACAACATTAAAGAAGAAAATAAGGAATACCATCACAAAGAATTTTTTTAAGTGATGTTAAATTAGAAAAACATCACAAGTGGGAAAGCATCTTTCCTCACATTTATTTCCTTATTCAGCTGGACAGAGATTTTCCACCCCAGTTAGAAGATATTCAAAATAGGCCCTGAAATGAGTGAATATAACACAATATCCTATATTTATGATAATGATATTACTGAGAGAAAATCTGGGCTTAATTTAATTCAGTTCAACTCAACCAAAAATGCCTTCTGTGTCCTAACACTCAAGCTCAGAGATACCAAGATGAGCAGAATAAAGTCCTTGCTTGAGGAATGCTCTGTCCAATGGGGAAGAAGTAAGAAAACTATTTTTATATGAAACAGTAAGAGCTACAAACAAAATGTGTACCAAGTGTATAAAACACCTGGAAACACAAAAAGGTGACCAGTAATTCTGCCCTAGGAATGCAGACTATGGTGAGCACAGAGAAGCGGTGGCATCCAAACTGGATCTTACAAAAGAAGGAAAAGAGACCAACAGTAACAAACATTTGAAGCTAAGGAAATGGTCATTTTAACCTTAAATATCAATAATGATCCATCTGATACCACTAGAAAAGAGTACTGTTTCAGGTGGTTCAATAGCCACAACACAAAAATCACAACGTTCACAGGCTCTTTTGGTTTTATGACACTGCCCTTGAGAAACAAAAGGGAGCTGGCCAGTAATATATTCAGTTGAATGATCAATAAGAAACCATGAAAGATCTTAAATGCTTTAATTACAAACAATAGCAAAACTGGCTGTAAAAGTAGAGGGAAGTGATCCAATAAAATGGAGAATTTTAAGTTAATGTACAAAGATCTGAAAAACAATTAAAAAGCCATTATTCCATTTTGTAGTCGTTGTACAGTTGCTAAGTCTTGTCTGACTCTTTGCAACCCCATGGACTGCAACACACCAGGCTCTTCTGTCCTCCACTATCTCTAGGAGTTTGCTCAAACTCATGTCCATTGAGTCAGTGATCCCATCCAACTATTTCATCCTCTGCCGACCCTGTATCCATCCTTTTGCCTTCACTCTTTCCCAGCATCAGGGTCTTTTCCAATGAGTCGGCTCATTATTCTATAGTCATTCTTCAGAAAGGCTCTTGAGTACTAGATAGGATAAACTATATAAAGTCAAGAGCATGAGGTTCTTTATTTGCTCGCTATATGTACTTGAACACCTGAAGATCAAAACAGGCTTTTCTGAAAGATAATGGCCTCTTCCTTCCTCTATTTTTTTGGTCTACTTTAGTCTGTGGTTGGCTATATCCTAAGAAGTGAGATAAACTTAATTGCAAAGACTACAACCAATTTATTCAGAAAAAAGTTAATTTGGCTTCTGATAGGGACTTTGGATGCATAAATGGTAATTCAAATTACATGGCTTAATTCAAAATCGAGGCCCAGGTTTTCCTTAATTTTCCTTGAAGTCTTAAGCCTATAGCCCATCTGAGCTTCTTCAGTTCAGAAGTATGGGTTTAAGTATCCTTCCACTGAAAGGTAAGCTACTAGCCAGCACCCTATAAGAGTTGACTTACTTCACTTGAGGGGAGCAACTTATCCCTAATCAGTATCAGCATTTGTCACTCAATCGTGTCCAACTCTTTGCAATCCCATGGACTGTACTCCGCCAGGCTCCTCTGTCCATGGGATTCTCCAGGCAAGAATAATGGAGTGGGTAGCCATTTCCTTCTCTGTGGGATCTTCCCCACCCAGTGATAGAACCCAGGTCTCCTGCACTGGGGGCAGATTCTTTACCGTCTGAGCCACCAAGGAAGCCCTGGAAGAGGGCTGACTTACTTCATTTGAGGGGAGCAAATTATCCCTAAAGCTATTAGGACTAGACAGGTTTCTGTGTACAAGTAATGAACACAAACCAAACAGAATGACAAATAATTCACATAAAGTCGTCTATTTAGAGGACTTATCTCCTTTCATGTAATTCCACCAGTTTGGTTCATGTCTGTCAATCTTAGGGGCTGAGAGAAAAGGAGACAGTAGCCCTAGGAAGTATTCTTGCCTGGAGAATCCCGGGGACGGAGGAGCCTGGTGGGCTGCCGTCTATGGGGTCGCACAGAGTCGGACACGACTGAAGTGACTTAGCAGCAGCAGCCCTAGAAATGGAGACAACCACACCCACCCCTATTTATATCTGCCTCAATTCACTATACTGACACACAAGTGACCTAGAGATTTCCCGAGTGTTTTCCATGAAACATCAATTCTTATCCTCAAATAGGTACACTGAACAAACACCTAAACGGGCATTGTTTCAAAAACCTTTCATTATGTACAAAGACCAAAAGAGTCAAACCCTCATTTCATTGCTGAGCAAATGAAGTGCACGAAAGTGTTCTGTCCAGTGAGTTAAAGATGATGTCAAGTTCTACCCAGCTGAAATAGTTAATTTTAAGCTCTTAGAATCCAAAGAGCTGGCTCTTTGACAGCCTAGGGAATTTTGCAATCTGCCTTCCCTCAATTTGCACTTGAAGCCTTCCCCAAACATTGAGGGCGGGGGTGGGGGGAAAGACCAGGCAAATGATCAAATCAGGAAAAACAGAAGAGAATGACTGGAGACTGGCCAAAATTAGCCTATCTACAACAGGGTCTGTCTCAAGATTATCAAGAACCTTATCTGGGTGCAGTAGTTTCTCTTCCATTCTGAACAGAGGAAATAAAACGTAATAGCAAGAAAATACACCCAAAAACTAGGGGGAAAAAAAAAAAACTAAGTTCTCCTTCACTGCTCTAGCCAATCAACCACCAGAGCTTCCAAGGCAAGTAGTAGAATCTGTCAGCCAGTGTCTTGGGGGCCAATTCTCCTCTCTGTGACCTCCAGCGAGTTACTCAACCTTTCACACCTGTCTCCTCACCTGAAAATGAAGATACCACCACCTGCCTGGTAAGGTTGTTGTGAGGATTGGGAATAATATATTAAGGGACCAAATCCTTGGAGACCTTCCTATATATGGTTAACTGCTATGATATATACAAAAGGTTGATTTGTACCTTTCATACTTTCCAATTCATACCAAGTAATTCTTTGTCTAGATTACACAACAAGAATCACAGGTAAACTCGAAACGCTCTCGCAATTTCCTTAAAGAACTCTATTCTCTCACATCTCCTAAAAGGAAAGATCTCTGCGGTGATGAGGAAAAAGGACCGGCAACCTCGACGGGGAGGGGCTACCGAGCCCCTCCAGAGAAACCGCCCCCTGGACTGTCAGCTCTCCAAGGGCAGGGGCTGTCCTCCTTAACTCACCACCGTGACCTAGTTTTCCTAACGCAAACTAATGTTGTAGAGTGAGGCATCTCATGACAGCTTACACGACACCCAAACACGGACCCTCGAGAATATGTCGCACAATATTGAGTCACACATAAACATTAAAAGTTGAACATCACAGGTTAATTGCAATACTAAAATTTAAAATAAAAAAAAGGTGCTGTAAATCGAGTGCTTATGAGGTAATCAGAATGAAGTCATGCCTATAACGATAAGGGACCAGAAACACAGAGATGTCAACAGGGACTGAAGCTCCGGCAAGACTTTCTACGGGAACTGGCGCGACCAGGATTCGAACCCAGAACTTGCCCGGAAGGAGGGTCAGAGGCCACTCCAGAGAGCAGGCGGCCTTTAAGGCCAGGAGCACCTCGCCCGAACTTTCTGGTGGGCGCCGGGCCGACCCCAACTGCGGGCGCCTCGACTCAGGTTCCCCTTTCCCCGGGCAGCAGAGCGAATCTCGACGCGGAAGCGCGCTCGGAGGGACGAGGGTCGCCGACCCTTTGTCTCCCCGCGGAGGGCAGGGGCCCGGCGAGCGCTCCCTCCCCTCAGGAAATAATGACAGATCTCGCGCCCTGCCCGCCACGGCCGCAGGCGGCGCCCGATCCGCAGCCTCCGGCTGAGGGGCCCGGCCGCGCCCCCTCATCGCCCCCCCACCCGCCCGCCCAAGGCGACCCACGCCCCCTGCCGCCAGCCTCACCCGGTCGGAGCTGGAGGCCGCCGTCGCGGCGGCTGCACCACAGCGCGCGCTCGCCCTGCTGCAGGATGTAGTGGTCCTTAGCTTGGAAGAGCTCCATGCCGGCCCCGGACGCCGAGGGAGGCGGCGGCGGCGGCTCGGGTGCGCCCGCGGCTCAGTGGCGGCGGCTCGCGCGGGCAGTCCTCGTCGGCCGGGGCCGCCTGAGCCCGCGCTTCAGGGAGCGGCGGCTGAGGAAGCGCCCCGACTGCCCGACCTGCGGGAGGAGAACGCGCCTCGGCGGCAGCGGCGGCGGCGGCGGCGGCGGCGGCGGCGTCCTTGGAGGCCTCTCCCCGGCTCCGCCCCTTTCCCGGCCCCGCCCCAGGCACCTCCTCTGGCTCCTCCTTGCCCCACCCCTCCCGGCCACTCCCCCGACTTTCCCCAGGCTCCGCCCCCTCCCCGTTTCCTCCCCGCCCCTTTCGCCTCGTTCACCTTTCGGTTCCTCTTGCTGCCCTTTCCCGCGGTCTGCTTCACTGGCTTCTTCTGGCTTTCTCCTCCTGGCTCCTCCCTCTAGGTTCTTCCTCCTGCCTCTTCTCTCCCCTCCGGCCAGCCCCCTTCTCCTACCGCTCCTCTCAAGCCCGCCTCTGGTGGGCCCGCCTTCCCTTCCCGGGCTGACACGGTCAGAACCCCCGGCCTGGTTGAGTCAGGCTGGCGGCGCAGCTGCTCTGCGGCCTTTGGAGCAGAAGCCCACTCCTGGGACCTCCACTCCTTCCTATGCTGGCAGGTTATGTGTTACTTTCACCAGCTCTGAGAAAAGCCAGGCCGAGTCCCCAAATCCAGCCCGAAATCCCCTCGTTCCCGGGCCTGAGCTGCCCGCAGAGACCCAGACTTAGGAGAGCTGGGAAATGGGACCCATGGGGCTGGCTGCAGGGGTCTATCCAGAACCAGACTCTCCTCCTCCGAGCGGGAGCGTCTTCTCTTTTGGAATTTCCTCTTAGAACCTTGTGACATTTGACAACAACAGCAAACAGTCAATAAATGCAAAACAACAAGAAACATGTAACAATAGAAATTAAGTATTAGCAGCAGAGGGCCCTAATAACGAGGTGGAAGAGAGCAAAGTTCATAAGCTATCATGTCATGTCCCGAATTAAGCAGGATGCATGTGAGAAAACTTAATGTCAAGGAAGTAAAAGGGGTCTAGTCTGCCAAGGATGAGATGTCTGGAGAACCTCTTGTGGAAGATGGAAGCCCTCCCGAGTATCTTTGATCTCTCTTGAAAGGCCAGGTGGTGTATTGATCAGAATGGGGCTTAGGTGTCAGGTCCCCAGTTCCATGTCCCACTCTAGGGGTGATCGAGCTGTGTGATCTTGGGAAGGCGTATTGGTCTTAGATGGTACTGAACTAAAAGACAGTTTTATGACTCAGTGAGTCTTTCTAGGCCTATCTCCTGCCTTTTCTAATGCCTTAGAAAGGAAGAAGGAAAAAACAAGTAAAACAAACAAAAGGTAGAAGAGAAAGGCAATTCTTTTAACCTTCTGCTAGATAAAAGTGAGAGGGCCCAAAAGTAGGAAGGAGTTCCAGATTACTAATTATTCCAGTCCACACTGATTTCTCTGTTGAATTTCCATAGCACAGAAAGTCCCAGGATGACAAACTGTCCTGGAATCTCTGATAAGTACTATGCCTTTTGGACTGCCCAAACAGTTCAGCCTGCAGGTCAAAAGGAGTGATTACTATGGCGAATGAGGTGAGTTGAACAAAGAAGATAATGGCAGTAAGATGGTGAGGATTCGGTGGAACCATCAGTTTCAGATTTATTATTGAATTCAGTCATATGTTGACTTTCCTTAGCAACAAGGAATAGATAGTGAGAAAGTCTTATGAAGACAGGATGTTCTGCAAATTACTTTATTATTTTTTAATCATATTGCCAGATGTGAAGAAAATAATGCTACTGTAACCGTTTTGAAACAAATGATTAGTTGAGTGAAACTTTCCCTGATGTTTTAAATCAGTGATTCCAGCCCTGGCTACTTATAATCACCTAAGGAGTTTTTCAAATTTACCAATGGATCTCAGAACAATTAAAGCAGAATTTAGTTGAGATGGGCTCTGGCAGCAGTATTTTCTTTCTCTAAGCTCCCCAGAGTATTCTGATGTGTAGCCAGGATTAAGCACCACTGTTTTAAATGAAATTAATTGGAAAAATCTGCCTGACAGCAGCTTAGTAGAACACACTGTCAGTCATCAGCTAATACCCAGGAATGGGGTTTATGACCTGTATGTAAATCCAGGTTTAACAAGCAGAGCCCTTAAGAGAGAGAAATGCTGAAGATGCTTCTGGAATCTATCTGACGCAGATGCACATGGCTCTCTTCCTCTCACTCTGAAAGCATGCTTGACTTTGAGGTAGCCGGAGCCCTGGCCTGGCCAAGCAGAGTGAATGGAGAGAGTAAACACTGTGTCTCTAGTGTTGTCCCTCAGTTTCCTGCCACAGATGCCTTGCCTTGTCCGCTAGAGACTTCCTGAACTTCGGATACTGCTTACCTGCCAAGTGCTCCCAACTCTACCAGACGTGGCTGGTCTCCCCCTCCTTCATCACTCTCCTCCAACTTCCTAATTCAAGGCCTTCCTGCCCTTGAAGGATGCCACCCAGTTCGTGGTAGAAGGTTCATGTGATGCTGTTTTTTAAACATGAATGGCCATCATGTTTATTATGTATCTTTACATGTATCATACATTTATACTAATTTAAAGATGTCTACTAGGAAGTTAGGTTCTAGCCTGTTCTGTGTTATAGCGTCGGTTTCCTTACTTTTTAAGAGATGATCACTGAGGGTTCTTCCAGCCTTAATTAAAATCAGTGAATGTGAGGGCATGTGTCCACATAGTTAAACTTACACAAATAATGTAAATGACTCAACTCTGATTATCAATTTGTCTTTCATTCTCACATTTACTATTTCTGAGATTTGAGGGTTCTCATTAGATTCTAGTGTCCTATGGTGAAATTTGACTTTTAACATCATCTTCTGTCTAATTGTCTACAGTTCTTGTGTGCTATTTGTCTACAAGAACATTCTTCAGTCTTATTTGTACATGAGAAACTTTCCAAAGAAGATATATTTTTTAAAATGTATATTCTGCCTGCCAGGAGACTGGTAATTTCTTCAGACAGCAGTTGGGACCATTAAGAGCCTAAGATACAAGCCAAGTTTTCACATTTAACCAATCATCAATTTTTCCTGGATTTGACTGCCATATCTCCTCCCATAACTTTATGAAGGACAACTGGAAATTGTAACAACCATTTTGGAACTTCAACATATGTAATATTGTTCATTTGAGAAGCACCAGAAGAAAGTCCCTGAAATCCCTCTGGAAACAGTTAACATTGGTCTAAATGAGAGACACTTTTGTTTAATAGAGAAGATCATCTCTCCTCCATTGTTATACTTTGGGGGTTAATAAGTTCTGGCTTTTTAGTTGTACAGTCTGACAGAATTGTCAAGGACCCACATTATTGTTTAAACCAGCGATAATGCTTTTGCGCGCTCGTGTGTGTGTGTGTGTGTGTGTGTGTGTGTGTGTGAGAGAGAGAGAGAGAGAGAGAGGAGTCAGGGTGGGTGGGGAATGAAATGTGTTTTCTGTATCTCATTTTTCTCCTTCCAGAGGAAAGATAATTAGCCTTTTACAGTGATAATTTCATATTTGTCCAAAAACAGCTGTCTCTCACTTCCTCTCTGTTATGCACTTATTTTTCAATTTTAAAAATAGCTTAAAAATTAGAGTTCTAAATAAGCTAATTTAAAAAAAAAAAGGATACTGTTAAATAGAAAAGGTCCAAGTTGCAGAGCAGTACTTTAATGTATCCCATTTGGGCTTTTAAGGGGGAGAGTGGGAGAGATATTATGTTTTTATAAGCCCAGGATATTTCTGAAACAAAATACATGAAGTGTGATTACCTCTGAGGAATGGGAATAGGGGTTGGAGGAGACACTCAGGAATGGCCTGAAGGAGAATAGAAACTTAATTTTCACTTTATATTTCTGTATATTCTTTTGATTTTTTAAAATGTGTTTTTAATGCCTCAAATTAAAATATAGAGTTAAATATGTGTGTGTCTAAAACTTATTCTTCCATTGCACACAAAAACATATTTTTAGGTAACTTATTACCTAAGGATTTAGAACCTTTTGCCTTGACAAGTTAGGAATCCAGGGCATAGCTCTTTTTATTCTACACACACTACTTAATATTTTTGAGTTCTCCTAACACCTTAAATGCTGTCCAAGTGAGGTGTAGTTAAGAATATAAGCCATTTTTCTGCCTTGTATCCTCTTTTAAATAGAATATAAGGAAGAGTTTTTCCTTTAGCACCTTTTCTTAAGCCACAGCAATAGCTGTGGCTTGTCCATCCTCTGCCAATTGTAATTCTCAAGCTGATGGCCTGTTGGGGCCTTTACCATCGTAAATTAGTAACAACTGTCAATAATGCCTTCTATCAGATAGTCATTTTAAAGGTTTTTCAGAGAAGGCTTTGTGCCGCATGGAAAAGCAATGGCTACAGGGCTGGGTGTGGGGTAGAGGTGGGATTGTGTGTGTGTGCTTTAGTCGCTCAGTCGTGTCCGACTCTGTGCAACCCCGTGGACTGTAGACTGTAGAAATTTGGTACATCTTTGGAAAAGCTGCCCAGCGCATTTTCAATCCATTGTTTCTTCTGCTGGTTAAATAATAATCGTTCACAGTGTTTCACCTTTTCATGAGAGTAGCACTAGTGACAAGGAAATTGAGGGTTTGGATTTTCCTAATACTACTCCATTCTTTTCCCTGAATTTTACATCAATTCTTCAAAGAGCCTGCAGAAACACAGTGAAGGGTGTGTGTTGGGGGAAAGGGTGTTTGGGCTGCTCCCGACTGGATGAGCGCAGGGAGTGAGGGGTATGTAGGGTTGGAGAGTGGGGGCAGCGAATAATAACAATGTCATTTGCAGAGTCTCCAAGGTAATGTTTTTAATGAGGCCCATGTCTTCCCTGGTGCTCAGATGGTAAAGAATCTGCCTGCAGTGCAGGCAACTTGGGTTCGATCCCTGGGTCGGGAAAATCCCCTGGAGAAGGGAATGGCAACCCACTCTTCTTGCCTGCAGAATTCCATGGGCAGAGGAGCCTGACGGACTACACAGTCTGTGGGTTTGCAAAGAGTAGGACACGACTGAGCAACTGAGCACGCTGGCATGGTGCCTCAGGCTTATTTCCCACAGAGAGGTCTGGCCCTCCTTGGAGGGTGGGAGAGGGGGAAAAAATAGAAGGCTAAGCTGGCTAGCTCTCCAGCTGTGGGAAAAAGGAGACAGGCTGGGGACACTCAGACACGAACAAGTCTATGCCGTCACTTCTGCATGGGCCTATTTCTCCCTTGGGATTCTGTAAAATTATTTTTATTTTGGATGGGAAAAAATCATGGCCCATAAGCAATTTTATCTGGGGCTCTTACATTTAAAGGCCACTGACTAATATCTGGACTTTCCTTCTGTTGTGATTTCATGTTTGGAAATCTGGCTCAGAGGAGGAGAGCAAGCTTCAGGGAACTCTGCCTGCAGAGATGGACAAGCTCTGGATCTGAAGGCATTCCCTAAAGCAGTACCAGCCCCTTGTTTTCTGCCGACCTGACCTATTTGAAGCAACTTACTTACTGTTCTGCCTGTCGAGCTTGGAGCTGAAAAGTCCAAAGGGATGGAGAGATACAGAAAGGATCCGCGCCAGGAGGCAGGCAGTTTAGATGAACTCTCTGGCTTTGTTCTCTCTACCCTCACCCCCATCCTAGCCCCAACAGATAGCTAGCAGAGCCCTAGGTCCCGGCCCACTACCCCTACTAATAGAAGCCTGACGTCCTTGGGCAAATCTCCCAGCTCTCCAAGTCAATTTCCCTTATGTAGAATGGAGATAAAATATAAAACTTTCATAAGACAAATTGAGAGTAACATGGAAGCATATACATTACCATATGTAAAATAGATAGCCAGTGGGAATTTGCTGTATGAAGCAGGGAGCTCAAATCTGATGCTCTATGACAACATAGAGGGGTGAGGTGGGGTGGGAGGTGGGAGGGAGAGGACATATATATACCTATTGCTATAGCAGAAACCAACAGAATATTGTAAAGCAATTATCCTCAAATTAAAAATAAATTAATTTAAAATATATATATATAACTTTCTTCACATGTTTATTGTCAGGATTAAGCGAATTCGTCTTTGAAATGGTGTCCTAAGCTATAAAGTATTAAAGAATTCATATTGTATAACCTTTAAAAAATGTACTTTATGTGTAAAGTTTTCTCCTCTAGACCTCAACCTGAGAGATTTCTAACATATTACATATATTTTAACACATATATGATATACCTATTATGTGTACATTAACATACATGTGCCTGTGCTCAGTCATGGCCGACTCTGCCACCCCACGGACGGTAGCCCTACTACAAAGCTCCTCTGTCCATGGGAATACACAGGCAAGAATACTGGAGTGGGTTGCCATTTCCTTCCCCAGGGGGTCTTCCCAACCCAGAGATGGAACCTGAGTCTCCTGTGTCTCTTGCTTTGGCAGGCAGATTCTTTACCACCGCACCACCTGTGAAGCCCATATATTAATATATACTAATGACAAAATATGTTAGTATGTATGACTCAGATGCTTTTACCTCAAATGATTAACATATACTAATATATTAATGATTAATATACACTAAAGATGAAATATGTTAGTATGTCTGATTCAGATGCTTTTACCTCAAATCTGTACTTTGAAATAGAAGTACAGATATTAATCATATAACTAGAAGAATGTTGGTCTTGATTCCTTTTAGGCTGCACCCTGCAGGCCTGCAAGCCTTGAAGTTACCCAGACTCAAGACTGAAGAGAGATCCAAGAGATGGCTACAGGACATCAACAGTTTATTGGATAGATCTTACACATCTGAAAAAAGGGTCCTAGAGTGCCACCCCCACTGTGGACAGTGAAAGGCAGGCAGGACAAGGCAACAATCTTTGTTACTCAGGGGAGAAGTATGTTAGTCATGCCAAACTCTTTGCGACTCTATGGACTGTAGCCCACCAGGCTCCTCTATTCATGGGATTCTCCAGGCAAGAATACTGGAGTGGGTTGTCATTCCCTTCTCCAGAGGATCTTCCTGATCCAGGGATTGAACCTGGGTCTCCTGCATTGCAGGCTGAGTCTGTATCAACTGAGCCACCAGGGAAGCCTCACTCAGGGCAGAAGGAGGCTGCATTTATAGGGAGGATTGACGTCAGGTTGGTTTATCAGTTACCAGGCAAACCAATGGCTGGGGCAGGGGCAAGCATGTAGACAGTTCCAATTAAGTCCTAAAATTAAGAAGATTGGATAATCACATGAGAGAAGCAGGACCTAGTCAAGCAGGACATGTACAAGGAGCAAGAGAACAGCCATCTGTCATGAGCTAACCGTACAATTCCCCACCAGAGACAGAGGATTTGCCCTGGGGCTAATAAAACAAGCTTCAGAACTTTTGTTTGTTTTAATGTTCCATTTAAGTTATTCCAAAATAATGGCTCTGTTTCCTTTTGCCGTATAATATATCTTGGTTGCTTACTTATTTTACATTAAGCTTCAGAACTTTGGGGGCTTTCCTGGTGGCTCAGATGGTAAAGCATCTGCCTGCAATGCAGGAGACCCAGGTTCAATCCCTGGGTTGAGAGGATCCCCTGGAGAAGGAAATGGCAACCCATTCGAGTACCCTTGCTTGAAAATCCCATGCAGAGGAGCCTGGTAGGCTACAGTCCGTGGGGTCTCAAAGAGTCGGACATGACTGAATGACTTCACTCACTTTTCAGGACTTCTGAATTTCATCCAAAGCCCTATGCATAATTCTGTATTCATTATTTTGTATTCTTCTTTATAAAGAGGAGCCTCCATATGTTGAAAACTTCCGGTGCCACAAATCATGATCCCAACACTAGCACAAAAGAATGTTCTGTGCTCTACATCCCAGGAGAATTTGGGGCCTGCTCTTTGTCGTCTCTTGATTTGTCTTTCCCCCTTTGGTCATTCTCTTGTGTCACTGTAGCCCCTCCCCTCTTTCTAAATTCAGATATACTTTCTGTTACCTCTAAATCTCTCTCTCTCTCTTTTTTTTTCCTGTTTTTTGTCCATGCCATGTGGCATGTAGGATCTTAGTTCCCCAAGTCCGGCAAAGTCCCACCCCTAATTCTCTAATCCACTAACAGTTATGTAGCTGTTACACACACACACACACACACACGCTTCTATCAAGAGATAAATTTAGAGATCAAAAACAGTGTGTTCAAGGATAGCACCATTCATCCCAAATGACTCAGAGAGAGCTATTCCCAGTTAAACGTGGAGCTCTTACCGTGAAAATAGAGCTAGGAAGAATTCTTTCATTCAATAATGCTAGGGTTGCAGATGTTCCAGGAGTGGATTCCGAAGTCCTATTAATAGGAAGAAATTGTTTTCGTCTTGTGATATTAGACTAGAGTGTCTTTGGAAGAAACATAACATTCCATGTACCAGGTGTACTTCACTTTGTGGAATTCAGAAGGAACCTGGTCACACAACACTGGGTCAAGGAAATCCCCGGAAGCAAGCAAGGCACCAGGTCCTCCCCTGATTCACAGGCCCCCAGGCTTACTCCCCCACCAGCCCCCCAAACATAAACCAGAGCCAACAGAGGAACATTCTAAGTCACAACAGGATGAAACCTGAAGTGATGGGTATTTGGGGAGATAGTGTAGGTCCTAATCTGTTGAAAGGGTTGAAATTTTCAAAACTGGAGCTAGGAGACATCAGACAGGAGGGGAATTAAAGGAAGACAGGGGACTTCCCTGGTGGTCCAGTGGCTAAGACTCCATTTTCCCAATGCAGGGGGCCTTGGTTCAATCCCTGGTCAGGGAAGTAGATCCCACGTGCTGCAACTAAGAGTTCTAATCCCGCAACTAAGGATCCTGCATGCCACAACAATGACTCAGTGCAGGCAAAATAAACAAATAAACATTAAAAAATAAAGAAAGGCAGGCGACAGACCCTCAAAAATGGGAGAGATGGAAAGGAGGAAACAGGTAGTGTCCATTCAGAGTATTCCCTGAAGGCCTAAACTGAGAGGCCTTGCCCTACCCACCCCAACCTTGAGTGGCAGGAGGAATAGACTAAGTTAGATGAAGGCAAGGCTTCCAGCCCTACTGCTGGACCGCTTTAGGTTGCTTATCCGACATTTCTGTAAAAGCTCAGTCTAAACCCCTGTAGCCAGCTACACCAATATCAGATGTCAGAGCCTAATCCCTGGAACCTGCAAATGTTACTGTATACGGAAAAGTGTCTTTGAAAGTATGATAGGATATCTTGAAATGTAATTAAGGCTCCACCCTGGGTCACATTTAGGTGGTTAGATAGCATCACTGACTCAATGCACCTGAATCTGAGCAAACTCCAGGAGATAGTGGAGGACAGAGAAACCTCTTGGGCTGCAGTCCATGGGGTTGCCAAGAGTTGGGCATGACTTAGTGACTGAATAACAACAAATGCAATCACATTTATCCTTCCCAACAGGGAAGTCCCATGATGAGAACTTTTAAGATCTACCTCAACCTCTTTCTGGATAGGATACATGTGATTGCGTTTGTTGTGGTATAGCTGGCTACAGGGGTTTAGAATGAGCTTTTACAGAAATGTCGGATAAGCAACCTAAAGCGGTCCAGCAGTAGGGCTGGAAGCCTTGCCTTCATCTAACTTAGTCTATTCCTCCTGCCACTCAAGGTTGGGGTGGGTAAGGCAAGGCCTCTCAGTTTAGGCCTTCAGGGAATACTCTGAATGGACACTACCTGTTTCCTCCTTTCCATCTCTCCCATTTTTGAGGGTCTGTCACCTGTCTTCCACCTGCCAATGCAGAGGAAGGGCTTCCCTGATAGCTCAGTTGGTGAAGAATCTGCCTGCAACGCAGGAGACCCCAATTCGATTCCTGAGTCAAGAAGATCCACTGGAGAAGGGATAGGCTACCCACTCTAGTATTCTTGGGCTTCCCTGGTGGCTCAGCTGGCAAAGAATCCGCCTGCAATGCAGGAGACCTGGGTTCGATCTCTGGGTTGGGAAGACCCCCTGGAGAAGGGAAAGGCTACACACTCCAGTATTCTGGCCTGGAGAATTCCATGGACTATACAGTCCATAGGGTCGCAAAGAGTCCAGACACGACTAAGCAACTTTCACTTTTACTTTCACAATGCAGAGGACGTGGATTTGATCCCTGGGTCAGGAAGATCCCCTGGAGAAGGAAATGACAACCCACTCCAGTATTCTTGCCTGGGAAATCCCATAGACAGAGAAGCCTGGCAGGTTACAGTCCATGGGTCGCAAAAGAGTCGGACACAACTTAGTGACTGAGCACACACACACATTCAACCCATTACAATGGCCAGACCCCTCCCCACTCAGTGGCGGAATGACAGAGAGCTCTAGCAATCATCTAGCCTAATAAAGAAAGCTGAGTGCCGAAGAATTGATGCTTTTAAACTGTGGTGTTGGAGAAGACTCTTGAGAGTCCCTTGGACTGTAAGAAGACCCACCCAGTCAATCCTAAAGGAAATCAGTCCTCAATATTCATTGGAAGGACTGATGCTGAAGCTGAAACTCCAGTACTTTGGCCACCTGATGCAAAGAACTGACTCATTGGAAAAGACCCTGATGTTGGGAAAGATTGAAGGCAGGAAGAGAAGGGGATGACAGAGGATGAGATGGTTGGATGGCATCACCGACTTGATGGACATGAGTTTGAGCAAGCTCCGGGAGTTGGTGATGGACAGGGAAGCCTGGTGTGCTGCAGTCCATGGGGTTGCAAAGAGTTGGACATAACTGAGCGACTGAACTGAACTGAACTGAATGAAGGCTCAGCAAGCTGCAGTAGTTTGCCATAAGATCAGGCAGCACATTTCAACATCAGGCTTCACAGAAATCAACCTTGGATTTTCTAATCCAGCATGATTCCCACCACACAACCTAGCCTCTCTCTAATTCCCTAACTAGGTATGATGCTATTTCATTCACAACCAACTTCAAATATACACCTCACTCAAATTCACACAATTGCTTTTGGTGGAAAAGACAAGCATATCGTACACTAAACATTAAAACCAGGGCTTCATATTTCAAATTTACATCTGAAAGATGTAAGAAAACAGTACAATCCCAAATACTTCCATTTCTGTACCTTTTGCTAAATGATAATTCTTCTCATAATGGAGAAGGCAATGGCACCCCACTCCAGTACTCTTGGCTGGAAAATCCCATGGACGGAGGAGCCTGGTAGGCTACAGTCCAAGGGGTCGCTAAGAGTCAGACACGACTGAGCGACTTCACTTTCACTTTTCCCTTTCATGCACTGGAGAAGGAAATGGCAACCCACTCCAGTATTCTTGCCTGGAGAATCCCAGGGACAGCGGAAGCTGGTGGGCTGCCGTCTATGGGGTCACACAGAGTCGGACATGACTGAAGCAACTTAGCAGCAGCAGTAGCAATTCTTCTCATAAAGGGAAAGATTTCTCTCAAAAGTTAGCAGATTTTACATCCCAAAGCAGCTATTCTGTATGAGAATATAGAAGATTCTTTATGCTAGAAGTGCAATAATCACCTCCCAGTTTGTGAAGCATTCTGATTCTAAAATTCTTTTTTTTAAAAAAATTTACTTGTGTTTTGGCTGTGCTGGGTCTTTGTAGCTGCACACGCTTTCTCTAGTTGTGGGGAGCGAGGGCTACTCTTCATTGCTTAGGCTTCTCACCACAGTGGCTTCTCTTGTTACAGAGCACAGGCTCAAGAACACGCAGGCTTCAGTAGCTGTGGCACGTGGGCTCAGCAGTTGCTGTTCCCAGGCTCTAGAGCACAGGCTCAATAGTCGGGACATGGGCTTAGTTGCTCTGAGGCCTGTGGGATCTTCCCGGATCAGGGATCAACACATGTCCCCTGCATTACCACTGAGTCACCAGGGGAAGCCCCTACAATTCTTTACATGTGTTTTCTTATTTGAGACAATGGATACACTCAATGTGTCCTCACGGAACATCAATCTGCAGTTTTCATTTACCATATTTACGTGTTGAAAGGAAGGGGAGAGCTATTTCTGAGGGTCTGTGCTAGACACTGCCACATACACAATACGCACTACAGGTGTGAAGTTTCTCACTGGGACCTGTAGGATACTTTCAAGCCATCAACCACTTGTCAATCGCTATGCTTGTCTCTGCCCTACTCACCTTCTGTATTCGTTTCCTGGTGCTGCTGTAATCAGGTCCCACCAATTAGGAGGTTTAAAACAATAGAAATCTATCTCTCCTGATGTTAGTGGTCCAAAATCCAGATGTTGGCAGGTCTACATGCTGTCCGGAGGCTTGGAAGTGCATCTTTCCTTGCACCTTCACAGCTTCTGGTGATTTCCGGCAATCCTTGATATTTCTTGTCTTGCAGCTACATGACTCCAAGTCTCTGCTCCTGCTGTCACGTGGCCTTTCCCTCTCCACTTCTTTGTGTCTCTCTCGGTTCTTCTCTTCTTATAAGGACTCCAGTCGTATGGGATTAAGGGCCCACTGTAACTCACTATGACATCATCTTAACAACTAATTATATCTGCCAAAAACTCTTTCCAAAAAAGGTCACATTCACAGGTTCCTCCTGGGTGTGAATTTGGAGGAGAGAGGGACGCTGTTGAACCAAGTGCACTTGCCCAAGGAAGATTTACAGGTCTCTTTGGGACGGCTTGATTTTCTTTTACTGTCCCTTTTAATATACTGATTCCTCATATCATTAAGAAAGAGCCATAGAGAGAGTAACACTAGCCTGTACAAATTAATTGTATTGTTTCCTTCTATTTCTAGAAACTCGAGATTTATTTGCTGCTGCTAAGTCACTTCAGTCGTGTCCAACTCTGTGCGACCCCATAGACGGCAGCCCAGCAGGCTCCCCCGTCCCTGGGATTCTCCAGGCAAGAACGCTGGAGTGGGTTGCCATTGCCTTCTCCATGAGATTTATTTACTCCTAAGGAAAGTCATCAGTCATCGGGGACTCGAGTATGACAGCAACCAATTTATTGTTGTTGTTTAGTCACTCAGTCGTGTCCAACTCCTTGCCAACCCATGGACTGCAGCCTGCCAGGCTCCTCTGTCCATGGACAGAGAGATTATGGGTTGCCATTTCCTTCTCCAGGGGATCTTCCCGACCTGGAGATTGAACCTGAGTCTCCTGCATTGGCAGGTGGATTCTTTACCACTGAACCACCAGGGAAGCCCTAACCAAACCATTAAAGTGTGAATATTTGCAGCCACCCCTGAGCCACCTCTCCCCCCAAGACCCAGGAGTGTGTATTTGTATACTGAGTATATGTTCTTCTTACCTGCACTGTTTTCCCTTCACTACCCTCAAGGAGGGCCCCATTTCTGCAAGCCAGCCTATATATGATGACACACTTAGAGCTTTCAGGGTTGTATTAAGCAGATCTCCAAATTGACATCTCAGCCCCTCCCACTGCCCTTCTCCTCCAAGCCCCTCCCACTGCCCTTCAAGCTGGGCTCCACTGGAGGGAAGGCCTTGCAGTCAGTGTCCAGCTGCAGGAGCAGTTCAGGCCGCCATAGCAAAGCACTGCGGATTGGGTGGCTTAAACAGTAGAAATTTATTTCCTCAGTTACGGAGGTTGGAAGTCCAAGCTCAAAGTGTCGTCAGGGTTCATTTCTTCTGAGGTCTCTCTCCTTGGCTTACAATTGGCTGCCTTCTTGCTGTATCCTTACACCTTTCTCTCTCTCTCTGTTGTGTGTTGTATGTGTCTTTTTTTTTTTTTTTTAAAGATGTGTTGATGTGGACCATTTTTAAAGTCTTTATTGACTTTGTTACAGTGTTGCTTTGTTACAGTGTTGCTCCTTCTGACCAAGAAGTATGTAGGATCTTAGCTCCCTGACCAGGGATCAAACCCTCACCCCCTGCAGTGAAAAGTGAAGTCTTAACCACTGGACCACCAGAGAAGTCCCTGTATGTGTCTTAATCTCCTTTTGTTATAAGGACACCACCACTCATTTGGGATTAGGGCCCACCCAGATAACCTCATTTTTACCTTGACTACTTCTTTAAAGGCCCTGTCTCTAAATACAGTCACAATCTGAGGACTTCAGCATAAGAATTTGGGGGGGACACAATTCAGCTAATAACACCAGCCAAAGAGCTCATCATCAGCTTATCTACTCTTCTCTCTGCTTCCCATCACCCCCTTCCCATTCTTGGGATCCACCCAGTCACCCTAAAAGATGTGGACTCTTTTCTCTAAGTATAATGTGAAATATACAAAGTAATATAGACACATATAAACCAGATACTTATAACAATTTACCTGTAAGTAATTATAACAATTTACCCATAAGTGATGGGGCTTCCCTCATAGCTCAGTTGGTAAAGAATCTGCCTGCAATGCAGGAGACCCTGGTTCGATTCCTGGGTCTGGAAGATCCCCTGGAGAAGGAGTAGGCTACCCACTCCAGTATTCTTGGGCTTCCCTGTGGCTCAGCCGGTAAAGAAACCGCCTGAGTGCGGGAGACCTGAGTTTGATCCCTGAGTTGGAAAGATCCCCTGGAGAAGGGAAAGACTACCCACTCCATTATTCTGGCCTGGAGAATTCCATGGACTGTATAGTTCATGGGGTTGCAAAGAGTCAGACACGACAGAGCAACTTTCATTTTCACCCATAAGTGATATGTTCTCTAAGGCTATTGGATAAATGAAAGTATCTATTGAAAATGATGATTTTAGAGACCTATTACAAGTATCTCACTGAGAAAATGGAAAAAATAGAGTTGAGAAATTCAGTTCCATTATTAATTAAATCTAAAACAACAAGCTTGCTGTCTGCTAAAAACAGCACAGAGTGTGAATGACAAGATACGTGTGAATATCACTTTTTTTTAAAATCATAAAACCCTCAAGCATTGCTAGCACCTAATGTGAGAAAGCATCTTCTTAAAGCCCATGAAAAAAGGTTAACGATGGGCCAAAAAGAGCCTACATTTCAGATAAAGAATGAAAGCTAAAGAGTCATGTGGGGAGAAAAAAAGAAAACCAAATAACTATTCATATTTCTCTCTAGGGCTCAAAGAAAAAGAATACTAGCAATGTCCTAGAGGAAGATTAGCACTGAAGCCAGGAAGTAAGCACACAAAAATATTCTCAACAACAGGAGAGAGGAGTCCTCCTTCAACAGACAAAACAAAACCTTTTTTGGAGTTAGAAAATGAGACCAGAGAGTTAAACACTAATACTAATGTAATTAAGCCACAGATCCTTTTTCGGGTCATTGGCTTAGTAGCAGTTTCAGGTTCTATATGACTCAATGTAAGTGGTAAGAGATGTTAAAATAAAAATAAAAAAAAAAGCATAAAGTCAACAGGGGTTAACATAGTAAAACAGGGTTTCACATTAAAAAAAAAAAGCCCACAGTACTAGGGATGTGTTTCATTAACACTCATCTTTACAACCTAACAAGTAAGGGAATGTATTCAACCAAAATATCCTTGTCAACCACAAGTGTATGAATGAATGGAAATAAATAGCTGAGTTCCTGACAGAATGGAAAAATAATACTTTTGCTCAGCTGTGGAATCACCAATGACATCAGGACAAGAATTATTTATCACCAGGTACCAAGAAGAAGATGTCTTGAGGGAAAGATATGAATAGCAAGCTCTGAGGAAGGGAAATCCAGTTTAAAAAAAAAAGAGGAGGCAAAGGAAGATACTGTTACCTCTAATTTTCCACAGCAGTCTCTATAGAGCTCAAAATACTTAAAAGGCGTATTTTTATTTTGAGGTGGTTGTTGTTTATTGCTAAGTTGTGCCGGACTCTTTGCGACCCCATGGACTGTAGCCCTCCAGGCTCTTCCATGGCCATGGGATTTCCCAGGCGAGAATACTGGAGTGGGTTGCCACTTGCTTCTCCAGGGGATCTTCCTGACTCAGGGATCGAACCTGCTTCTGCCTGCACTGGCAGGCAGATTCTTTTGCACTGCGACACCTGGGAAGCTCCTATTTTGAGGTAGCAGGGTGAAAATATCAACAGCCTTCACAGATGATTTTGTGGTGCCTGGCTTCTTCCGGCAGAGTCTCCTGCCCTCGATGGAGCTGCACAAAAGAGGGCTTATAAACAGCGTCTCGCTTTCTCCTGGGCTCTTACCAGCTCAGCCATCTGAAAGGTTCCCCGATCCTAATGTATAATATCATAATATAAAATACTAAGTATTGATCATTATCTCCATCAGAAATCCCACATCTAGTGAGAGCAAGAATTAGTCCTATTCTATAGACAAGAGAGGTGACAAGCAGATGTTATTTGGTCAATGTGTTAATTTCCTGGGGCTGTTGTAACAAAGCACCACATACCAAGTGGCTTAAAGCAACAGAATTGTATCCTCTTGCAGTTTTGGAGACTAGAAGTCTAAAATTAAGGTGCTGGCAGGGTCGTGCTCCCTCTGAAAGCTCTAGAGAAGAATCCTTCCTGTCCCTTTTAGCTCCTGGTGTTGGCCGGCAATCCTTGGTGTCCCTTGCCTTGTAGATGCAGCACTACAAACGCCGCCTCTATTGTCACGTGATGTTCTTCCAAGTGGGTCTGTATGTCTGTGTACAATTGTCCCTCTTCTTATAAAGACATCAGCCATTGGATTAGGGCTCCAGTATGGCCCCGGCTTAACTTGATCATGTCTGTTGTTTAGTGCTCAGTCATGTCTGACTGTTTGTGACCCCATGGATTGTAGCCCACCAGGCTGCTCTGCCCACAGAATTTCCCAGGCAAGAATACTGGAGTGGGTTGCCATTTCCTTCTCTAGGGGATCTTCCCGACCCTGGAATCGAACCCATTGGCAGGTGAATTCTTTATCAAGAAGCCACATCTACAAGGACCCTATTTCCAAACAAGGTCATGTTCACAGATACGGGTAAGGATGTGAACATATCTTTTGGGGAGATACAGTTCAATCCTCAAGTTATTTTAAGAACAAGACGTTGCTACCTATGGGTCAATTTACTCAAAACCACCAAAAGCCACGATTCTCCAAAGCAAAAGGGAGATTAACAACGTATTTACTGGTGAAATGGCCTAGAATCCCTTTCCTAATAAGCTCTTTATTCTTCCCATATCCAAAATTCATGATTCTATGACTTAAAACTTATTGTCCCATGGAATCTATCTGTAATTTCTTGTATGACTTTTCCATTACAAAATTTCATATTCCCATCCCTAATGCTAGCAACAGCATTTTTCAGAGAAATCTTCTTTCAAAATGGGGTATTCTGTTCTAAACAATTCATCTTATTCTTTGGAAAGGAAAAAAATGCCCATGGAGTGAAAACATATTCTAAGAATGATTAACCTTTTCGAGCATTCATTCTGCATAAGACTCTGTGGTAGGCACCCTCAGTCTACTTAACATGATGCACACGAGCATCCCTATTTAGGGATGTGGAAAATGAGAGAGAGAGGACACAAGGAACTTGTCAAGGTCTCTGAGCCCCTAAGAGGATGAAGGAGACAGACAGATACACCCTACTTCTGACCACAAGAGCAAGATCACTGGGACCAAAAGAGAGGAGCAGAGAGGATGGGAAAAGCCCAGAATAGCAGCTTCCTTCCTCCTTTCTGTACCAAGTGATGGTTTGCTCAGGGACTGCCGTTTCTGTTTGTGCAGTGTTGCCGCTGATGGACCAACAGAATCAGAGTAAGCCACTCATACAACACCCTGCAACAGGGCCCCATTGTCATGCGGGTCAGGTGGCTGTGAGCTAAGCCATATTCCCCTCCTCTGTACTGTGCTTTGTTGGAAGGCTGGAGGAAGTCGGGAAATGTAATCGTTCTTTCTTAGTCTGGAGGAGAACCAATAAAATTGAATGATTCATTCACATGTGACCCCACTTTGTCTCATTTTAGCCCACAACATTCTCTGTCTCTCTTCTCCTTAAAAACCATTTATTCACTCAATAACAACTATGTACTAGTATTAGCAAGCTGAGAGCTCGAAGTAGCTACAAAATACCAGCTCTTTTTTTGTTTCTTTAGAATTGCTTAGAGAGGCAAGTCATAGGAACTTCTGAAGATTTCATCTCAATGTAAGAGATATATAAATAACCAGACTACTTCTTCCTCTTTGGCTAAAAAATGAAGTTTCATATGATTTATACCTGCAATTCCTTTGAAAACACTTTAGCTTCCATTTCCTCCTTTTTTACCTTGTTTTACTTTTCATGCATGTGCGTGTGTCCGACTCTTTGTGACCCCATGGACTGTAGCCTTCCAGGATCCTGTGTCTGTGGAATTCTCCAGGCAAGAATACTGGAGTGGGTTGCCATTTCTTTCTCCAGGACATCGTCCTGACCAAGGGATCGAACCCAAGTCTTCTGAATTGGCAGGCGGATTCTCTACCTTTCTGCTGTTCTGAATTGTTTGTATTGGTTCTTTGTCCTTGGAATTTTCTTTTCCCCTCATTTTCTTTTCTTATCTCTCGAAACAGTTTCCCGATTGTCCCAGCTATTTCACTCTCTCTTCCTTATGATTCTCTCTAGAATCATGAAAGCATAGAAATTTAAGGGGGGAGGGGACTTTTGGTTAGTTTAACAGCTTTATTTTACAGAAGAAGTGCCAAAGTCTACAGAATTTAAGAAATTTGCTCAAAGTGATGCAGCTAATTTGTGGGCGGACCTGGCACTAGAATCCAGGTGTCTTGATCACAATCACTGATTCCTTCTTTGTACCTAATTCCACATTCATGTAAGAAATTTCCATATCTCTGCCATGCTTTCAAAAAAAAGGGAAATTTTGGTGCAGTGTTACAATAGTAAAAGTTTTGAGAAAGAAGGAAGTGAAATTATACAACTCAAAAATATACTCATGGTATACTCATAAATAGAAGGCAATGGCACTCCACTCCAGTACTCTTGCCTGGAAAATCCCATGGACGGAGCAGCCTGGTAGGCTACAGTCCAAGGGGTCGCTAAGAGTCAGACACGACTGAGTGACTTCACTTTCATTTTCCCTTTCATGCACTGGAGAAGGAAATGGCAACCCACTCCAGTAGTCTTGCCTGGAGAATTCCAAGGACGGGGGAGCCTGGTGGGCTGCCGTCTATGGGGTCGCACAGAGTCGGACACGACTGAAGTGACTTAGCAGCAGCAGCAGCAGCATACTCATAAATTTCCCTCATGAGTACAATGCAACAATAAAACATTTGGGTTATAGGGCAAACAAGTAATTATAATCAACAGAGAAAAGACGATATTTTCCACTATGTAGGATGGGGCCAAATTTTATTCAGTGTGGTGTCACCACAGTCCTCAGAGTTCTTGATGCATCATAAGTGCTCAACACTCTTCATCTGATAAATGCTGGGCAAATGGGTATGTACCTACAGAAAGTTAAACTGGAAGATTGATTACCTTAACTCTGGGCTTAGGATTCTTGTAATGCCAACTACCTGTAATTCTGATTTTGAAAAGCAACACAAAAATACTGCATTGGCCAGAAAGTTCGGGAACTCAAATGACCTTTTGGGCCAAAGCAATATTACCAGCTAGTAATAGAGTCTGGACTTTTCCGGTGGCTCAGGGATAAAGAATTTGCCTGCCAATGCAGGAGACCCAGGTTTGACCCTGGGTTGGGAAGATTCTGTGGAGAAGAAAATGGCAAATCAATCCATTATTCTTGCCTGGAAAAATCCCATGGACAGAGGAGCCTGGTGGGCTACACTTCATGGAGTTGCAAGAATCAAATATGACTTAGCAATTAAACGACAACAATAGAGTTTCAGTTTTTTTATTTTTTTAATTTTTAAAAATTTTATTGAAATATAGTTTATTCCCAGTGCTGTGTTAATTTCTGATGTACACCAAAGTGATTCATATGTTCTTTTATATTGTGGTTTATCATAGGATATTGAATACAGTTCCCTGTACATTAGGACCTTGTGGTTTACAGAGTCCCCAGTTTTGAGCTTCTTCCATTCACCAGATATTCAGGGTGGCCTGAGGAAGCACATGGAAAAGTAGGCTTAAATTCATCACTTCTTCACAACAGCCTTCCCCAGCTTGCCAAATTACGGTATGTCCCTCTGTCTCACACCCACTCAGCCCACAGTTCTTCTTTGGAACACTCACTGGGCTTGTTCAAATCTGTTGACCTGGTCCAGGAAAGCCCCCTGAGGGCAGAGACTGTATTTTTCTTCATGACCCACCATGTCCCCAGCACCTGGTTCAGTACCAAGCACATAGTAGGTGCTCAATAAATATCTGTGATTGCATGAAAGCAGAAACTAAGGCAGGAAAGTGCATGTTTCAGCAAGATCAGTAACACCTAGGGCAATATAGAGGTGAGGCAGTTGCTGAGCTGCCAAAAAGCAGGCCAAAATGAAGATTGATGGCACTAGGGCTGGGTTTTGTGAGGAATGAGGGCTGCTTTTTAAAAAACTTTTTATTTTGTGTTGAAGTATAGCCAATTAACAACGTTGTGATAGTCTCAGGTTGTCAGCAAAGGAATTCAGCTATATGTACACACCAGTCATCCCACACACCCAAACTCCCCTCCCATCCAAGCTGCCACACAACATTGAGAAGAGTTGCATGTGCTATACAGTAGGTCCTTGTTGGTTAGCATTTTCAATATAGCAGTGTGTACCTGTCCATCCCAAACCCCCAAACTATCCCTTCTCCTGGCAATCGTAAGTTCATTCTCTAAGTCTGTGAGTATCTTTTCTGTTTTGTAGGTTAAGTTCATTAGAGTAATTTCTTTTTAGATTCCACATATGATGGATGTCACTTGATATTTCTATTCTGTCTGACTTACTTTACTCAATATGAAAATCTCTAGGTCCCATCCATGTTGCTGCAAATGGCATTATTTCATTCTTTTTAATGGCAGAGTAATATTCCAGTGTGTGTGTGTGTGTGTGTGTGTGTGTGTGTGTGTGTGTGTGTGTGTGTGTGTACACACGCATCTTCTTTATCCATTCCTCTGTCAATGGACATTTAGGTCATTTAGGTTGCTTCCTGTCTGGGCTACTGTAAACAGTACTACAATGAACACTGGGGTGCATGTATCCTTTTGGATCATGTTTTTCTCCAGATATATGCCCAGGAGTGGGATTGCAGGGTCACACGGTAGCTCTATTTTCAACTTTTTAAGGAACCTTCATACTGTTCTCTATAGTGGCTGTACCAATTTACATTCCCACCAACAGTGTAGAAGGGGTCCCTTCTCTCCACATTGGAGGCTGCTTTTTTTAAAAAAAAAAAAAAACAACAACAGAGAATTTCTCTAGGAGAGTTAATATGATAGTGGTATAGAGGATATCTTTTTTACAAAATGGAAATAATGATACACATTTATTTGATAGAGTTGTTGCATGCTGGTGCTCAGTTGCACCCAACCCTTTGTGACCCCATGGACTGTAGTCTGCCAGGGATTTCCCAAGCAAAAATACTGAAGTGGGTTGCCATTTCCTCCTCCAAGGGATCTTCCCCACCCAGGGATTGAACCTGCATCTCCTGAGTCTTCTGCACCGTCAGGCAGATTCTTTACCACTGAGCCACCTGGGAAGCCAATAGACTTGTCGAGAGGATGCAGTGAATCATGGAAGGTACTCAGTAAATAGTAGCTATGACTAGAGCAGGGAGAGCCTGGGGTACATATGTCAGTTCCCTCATTTACCCAGCAAGCATTTGATGACAGCAGTGGGTGAGAGTCTCCCACCTTCCCTGCACACCAGGCTGAACACCAACTGAATAGGATATGTCTGAGGATCTCCAGCCAAACAGGAAATGGAAAACCAGCCTTCATGCAAAGTTCCAGTAAAAGCTGAACTTGAACAAGCTTAAACCTAGGCCCAAGGGAGACATAGTCCTTCTATCCCTCTGCTGAGTGAACAGAGCAGGACCCCAGGGCAAGGGTCACTGGATCTACCCACCCAGTCTCAGGGCGATGTTAGAAAAGAGACAAAGACAGATCCCTGCTTCCCCTTCCCTGAGGAGGGTGGCCCTGTCAAGAGGTGCTAACCATACCCATGTGGTCAGCACCATGTGTGAACTCAGGAAGTGAAAGAAGGGTGGAGCCTGGGCCCTGCCTTTAAGACCAGTCACCCCACTCACTGATGAGAGTGGTGCCATCAGCCTGCCCACCTCTCCCCTGGGAGAGAGCAAGGGTGATGAAAATGTTTCCTCTGATATTATCCCAAATGGGAAGAGAAGCAGGAATCTTTTTCCCTATGTGCTTTCCTGTGCTAAGTTGCTTTAGTCGTGCCAACTCTGTTTGATCCTACGGACTGTAGCCCGCCAGGCTCCTCTGTCCATGGGATTCTCTAGGAAAGAATGCTGGAGTGGGTTGCCATTTCTTTGTGATTTCCCAAGGGACTGAACCCATATCTCTTGAGTCTCCTGCCTTGACGAGTGGGTTCTTTACCACTAGTGTCACCTGGGAAGCCCCACTTCCTTATGTTCTGGGTCTAAAGAGGAAATAAAATTTTATCTGGTTCTTGTTCACCTGCCAGATGTTTGAATATTGTTAAGGGTGTTCCTGGAATGAAGAAGAGGATGTACAAAGGCATGAAGCCATGAAAGAGCATGGCAAGTCCAAAAAATAGCCCATAGTTCATTTTGTTTATAGCCTGGTAAGTGTGCAGAGGAAAACTTAGAAGTGTCTAGACAGGTGGGCAGGAAGAAGGTGATTTGTCAAGATGGATTAGTTGGAAGAAAAGTGTCTGCTACAGTCTGAATGTTTGTGACCTCTCCAAATTCTTATGCTGAAAGCTTAATCTCCAAAGGTGATGATATTAGTAGGTGAGGTCTTTGGAAGGTGGTTAAGTCATGAGGATGGAGTCTTTATGAATGGGATTAGTGCCCTTTTAAGAGAGGGTCCAGAGAGATCTCTAACACCTTCAGCCACATAATGATACAATAAGAACTCTGTGACCCCGAAGAGAGCTATCATCCCAATATACTGGCACCCTGACTTTCAGCCTCCAGGACTGTGAGAAATAAATATTTATTGATTATAAGCTGCCCAGTCTGTGGTACTTTGTTATAGCAACCTGACTTAGAAATCAGAAATGAAAAGCAAACGTCATATGTATCCATAAAACACTAGAGGCAGTCTCATTAAGTTAAGGAACGGGACAAGGAAGTCTGTTATTCCTCATATTATTTAGCATTTTTCCTGGAAGTTTTAGACACTGCAATAACACAATTTTTAAGTCAGAGGCATAACAATTAGAAAAGATAAGACAAAATTATCATTATATACAGATATGACTGCCTACCTCCTACGCTATTACCAAAACAACTGGATTGGAGACTGTATTAGTCTGCTAAGGCTGCAGTAACAGAGTGCTCTAGGCTAGTGTCAGCACATTTGATTATTCCTGAGACTCTCCTCTTGGCTTGAAGATGGCACCCTCTCTCTTTCTTCATATGGTCTTTTCTCTGTGTGAACTTATCCCTTGTGTGTCTTCCTCTTCAGATGAGGACAAGGCCCCACCCCTATGACTTTGTTTAACCTTGTGCTGTGTTCTTAGTCACTCAGTCATGTCCAACTCTTTGTGACCCCATGGACTGTAGACCACCAGGCACCTCTGTCCATGGGGATTCTCCAGGCAAGAATCCCCATTGGAGTGGGCTGCCATGCCCTCCTCCAGGGTATCTTCCCAACCCAGGGATCAAACCCAGGTCTCCCGCATTGCAGGCAGATTCTTTGCCACTTGAGCCTCCAGGGAAGCCAATGAATACTGGAGTGGGTAACTTATACCTTCTCTAGGGGATCTTCCCAACCCAGAAATCAAACCAGGATGTCCTGCATTACAGGCAGATTCTTCACCAACTGAGATACCAAGGTTACCACTTTAAAGGCCCTGTATGCGTGTTCAGTCATGTCTGACTCTTTGGGACCCCATGGACTGTAGCCCACCAGGTTCCTCTGTCTATGAAATTTCCTGGGCAAGAATACTAAAGTGGATTGGCATTTCCTTCTTTAGGGGATTTTCCAACCCAGGGATCAAAACCCCCTTCATTTAGGTGGATTTCTTTTCTACCGCTGAGTCACCAGTGAAAGTGAAAGTTGCTCAGCTGTGTCTGACTCTTTGCAACCCCATGGACTATACAGTCCAGGGAATTCTCCAGGCCATAATACTGGAGTGGGTAGCCTTTCCCTTCTCCAGAGGATCTTCCCAACCCAGAGATGGAACCCAGGTCTCTGGCATTGCAGGGGGATTCTTTACCAGCTGAGCCACCAGGGAAGCCTTTAAAGGCCCTATGCCCAAAGAAATTCACACCAAGTGAATACATGTGAATGGGGAGAAATACCATTCAGTCCATAAGAGAGACTAAGATCTACAGCCATAACTGGGCTTCTTGAGATCTCTTCCTGCAGAACTGATTTGAGAGAGGGAAGAGAAAGAGAAAGGGAAGTACAGAGACGAGAGTCAAGCAAACAGACTCAAAGTTCTTTCTCTAGTTACTCCGCTTCTCCTGGAGGCCAGAGAGTGGGGAAGAGAGGGAGCAGGTGTGTTCCTCTAACAGTGGGTCTCAAGCCTTGCTGCTATTAGAACAATCTGGGGAGCTTTCCCAAAGTATCCACGTCTGGGGGGAGTCTAGGCTTGCAAACTGTTTTGTTGAGAAATAGTTTATTTACTATAAGATGCACTTTTAAAAGTATATAAGTCAGGGAATTCTCTGGTGGTACAGCGGCTGGCACTCTGAACTTTCACTGCCAAGCACCTGAACCCGATCCCTGGTCAGAGAACTAGAAGCCACAAGCTGCAAGGTGCAGCCAAAAACAAAACGAAACAAACAAACAAAACCCACAGAAGTGTATTCGCAAAGTCATACATTTATGATTGCTGTCTAATTCCAGAACATTTTCATCATCCCTCGCAAAAAAACCTCAGATTCATTCACAGTCACTGTCCATTTCTCCTCATCTCTAACTCCTGGTAAGCACTAAATTACTTTCTTTCACTATAGATTTGCTGGACATTTCATCAAATGGAATCACATAGTATGTGGTCTTTAGCCTCTGGCTTCTTTCACGGGCTAGTGTATTTTAAAAAATCTCTCTGGTTGTGCAGCCAGGATTAAGAACCATGTGCAGAAGTCCCTTCATGGAAACAAGAGAACTTTTACAAGAATTCCTCTGTGCCTCACCTAGGATCAGTAAACAGCACAAGAGAGTCTCAGCAGCTCCAAAAGAAAAAGCTGATAAAGGGCTCTGATTGGCACAGCTTGGGTCACATAATCACCCCTTGACCAATTGCAGTGGTCAGAGAACAATCACAAGATCACTCCTGTGGCCTTTAACCGGAGGAAAAGGGGAGCATTGCCCAAGGATTTTAAATAGAGGAGGATGTAATCAGATTTAGACATGTCTACTTGTCCAGGAAATTGAAACTACTAAGGAAAACCAATCAACCTTAAGATCCTAAATATTAAGAGTCTGATGCAATGATGCTGCTAATAAAAAAATATGTTCTCTGTTATTGACTGAATGTTTGTACTCCTCTCTCCCTTCCCCCCTCCCCACCAAATTTATTTGCTGAAGCCCTAACTCCCAGTGTGATGTTATTTGGAGGTGGGCCCTTTAAGTGAGGTCATGAGGGTGGGCCCCCCATGATGAAATTAGCATCCTTATAAGATGAGGAGGAGAGATCAGAGCTCTCTTACCACCATGTGAGGACACAGTAAGAATAGGGTCCTCATAGAACCCAGCAATGCTGACACCCTAATCCCGGGCTTGCCAGCTACCAGAACTGTGAGGAATAGATTTCTACTGTTGACGCCAACCAGCCTACGGTATTTTGTTATGACTGCCCTACTGACTAAAGGATTTTCTAAGTCCAATGGCCAATGTACAGGAAATACAGAAGACGAGCACCTAGTTAAATGATACTGTGGGGGTGCAAAACCCAGAATGTGGGAATCACTACAGGACAAGACAATATGTCTCTTTTCTCTTAATTTCAGGAAATAAACTGCAAGGAAAAGAAAGAGAGAGAAGGAGAAGAAACAGATTTAAAGACATTTAAAGACACAGCAAGAAATTCCCTGGTAGTCCAGTGGCTAAGCCTTCTTGCTCCCAACGCAGGGGGCCCAGGTCCAATCCCTGATCAGGGAACTAGATCCGATAAGCCACAACTGAGAGGTCACATCCCCAAACTAAAAGATCCTGCATGCTGCAATGAGGATCAAAGATCCTGCGTGCCAGAACTAAGATCAGGCACAGCCAAACAAATAAATATTTTTTAAGTAAAAAAATTAAAAAGATAAAGGCACAGCAATAATTACAATGTATGAACTTCATTTAGATCTTAAGTTTTTAAAAACTTGTGACATTTATGAGGCAATTGGAAACCTGAACACTAGATATTTTAGGTATTTAATGCTAAGGAGTTATATTGTTATTTTAAGTCTGATAATAGTATTTTAAAAATCTTTTATCTTTTAGAAATCCATAATAAACTATTTAGGAATAAAATCATAGGTTATATGGGGTTTTGTCTGTGTGGATCACAATAAACTGTGGAAAATTCTTAAAGAGATGGGAATACCAGACCATCTGACCTGCCTCTTGAGAAATCTGTATGCAGATCAGAAAGCAACAGTTAGAACTGGACATGGAACAACAGACTGGTTCCAAATAGGAAACGGAGTACGTCAAGGCTGTATATTGTCACCCTGCTTATTTAGCTTCTATGCAGAGTACATCATGAGAAACCCTGGGCTGGATGAAGCACAAGCTGAAATCAAGACTGCTGGGAGAAATATCAATAACCTCAGATATGCAGATGACACCACCCTTATGGCAGAAAGTGAAGAGGAACTAAAGAGCCTCTTGACGAAAGTGAAAGAGGAGAGTGAAAAAGTTGGCTTAAAGCTCAACATTCAGAAAACTAAGATCATGGCATCTGGTCCCATCACTTCATGGCAAACAGATGGGGAAACAGTGGAAACAGTGGCTGACTTTCTTTTTCTAGGCTCCAAAATCACCGCAGATGGTGATTGCAGCCATGAAATTAAAAGATGCTTACTCCTTGGAAGGAAAGTTATGAGCAACCTAGACAGCATATTAAAAAGCAGAGACATTACTTTGCCAACAAAGGTCCGTCTAGTCAAGGCTATGGTTTTTCCAGTGGTCATGTATGGATGTGAGAGTTGGATGGTGAAGAAAGCTGAGCGCCGAAGAATTGATGCTTTTGAACTGTGGTGTTGGAGAAGACTCTTGAGAGTCCCTTGGACTGCAAGAAGATCTAACCAGTCCATTCCTAAAGGAGATCAGTCCTGGTTGTTCATTGGAAGGACTGGTGTTGAAGCTGAAACTCCAATACTTTGGCCACCTCATGCGAAGAGCTGACTCATTGGAAAAGACCCTGATGCTGGGAAAGATTGAGGGCAGGAGAAGAAGGCGATGACAGAGGATGAGATGGTTGGATGGCATCACTGACTCAATGGACATGGGTTTGGGTGGACTCCAGGAGTTGGTGATGGACAGGGAGGCCTGGCGTGCTGCGGTTCATGGGGTCACAAAGAGTCAGACACGACTAAGCGACTAAACTGAACTGACCTGATACGGGGTTTGCTTCAAAATATTATGTGAGTGGGGAGCAGATTGAGACAGGAATTCAGCAGACCTGTCCTGAGCTGATGGCTGTAGGGGGTGGGGGAATAGGAACATATAGTATTATAGTATTCTGTCTTCTTTGATGTATGTTCAAAATTCTGCATAATAAAAAATTTAAAAGTAAAAAAAGCATATATACATATTCATATTAAGGCGGGCCTGCCTCCATTTTTTATTTTTCTTCTTTTTTTTTCGGCTGTGCAAACACCATGCGGGGTTTTCATTCCCCAACCAGGCACCAGGAATGGAATCTGTGCCACCTGCAGTGTAACCTCCTAGTCTTAACCACTAGACCACAAGGGAAGTCCCCTGCCTCCATTTTTTGTAATGGTTTGAGTCTTTGAGTATTTAAAAAAGCACTAAAACTATATTTTTTTTAAAGAGGAAAAAGAACACCCTGGCCATAGTGGGGTGACTGGATTGGACAGCTTGGAAAACTGAAGGTAGAGAGCCTGGGTTCAAGGCTGTTTGAATGACCCTAGGAATAACGGTGATGGCAGGAGGGAAAACCAAAAAAAAAAGAGAGAGAGACACTTAGAAAGTGGAATACTGGGTATTTGCTATATTAAAGAATTATTATCAATTCTTTTTTGCTTGGTATTTGGTTGGGTGTGGAGAGTGAGGTAGAAAGAGACATAAAGTATGAGGCCCAGTTTCTGGCTTGAGCAAGGGGGTGGTGCCATCTTGTGAACTTGAAAACATTCAAGGAGGAAAAGTTTGAGGGAGAAGGTAGTGAGTTCAGATGTATACACAGGGACTTTGAGGTACTTGTGGGGTACCTCAGTAGAGGCACCTCCTCCAGGTAGAGCAGTCCAGTTGGTGAAGAGTTCTGGGAGGAGGTCAGGCAGGTACAGAAAACTGGAAGCTCTTAGTATAGAGCTGGTGATTGAGGCCATGTCAGAGGACCAGATGGCCTGGAGAAGGAAGGACTCTGGAGAAGAAAGGAAATCTGGGCCCAGAGGAAGGCCGACATCGAAAGGAGAGCTGGAGAAAGAGGAACCCACAAGACAGGCTGGAGCAGAGCAGCCAGAAAAGTAAGAGGAGACTTAAGGGGTGTAAATGTCACAGAAGTTGTAGGAAAAGGAAGTGGAAAAGGGTCAGTAGTTTAAAAGCCACGGAATGTTCATAAACAGAAATAAATGAATACTAGCCATTGGATTCAACCACAAAGGCGTTGTTTATGACCTCAGTGAGGGCGGCTTCTGGGCTGCTAAGCACATAAGCCAGTTGCCTTGGGTTGAAGAGTGAGTGGGAGGAAAACAAAGATGCTTCTGATGGTCTGCTCTCCTCCTCAGCAGCCCCCTTCTAAGGGAGGCTGCCCTGTGCACGATCCCTTGGCCCAAAATAGTCACATCCTGTAATATGAGGTCAGAGACCTGACTCGTCTCCTCTGTTGAGGAAATTACCAGGCTAATTACATTCCATCTCTCTTGGGCATACGTCTGTTGACAGTAGGAGCCAGGCTAAAGATTCTGAGGTTGGCTGGAGTTGATGACATCCTTATGAGAGGGCAGTAGGTGAGATGTAGAGAGATGGGAGAATGGAAGAGATGGTCAGAGAGAAACAGAGAGAGAAAGGAGAGGAGGGAAGGGGAAGGGAGGGGAGTAGAGGGGAGAAAAGGTGAGGAGCATTTGATCCTGATGGGCGTGCCATCCTTATTCCAAGTTTCTACGGTACTAGCTTTATTTCATTGTCTTAACTCTATATTTGCACACGGTTTCTTGTGTGTCCCTGCAAGAGGCAGCTCCCTTGTGCCAGCCAGATGGGTCTCTATTCTAAAGGAACTTGAACAAAACAGGAGGTGAAGAAGTAGAGGTGGTGAGTGCAGACAACTCCCTCCAGAAACTTGGTTTTGCAAGGGAAGAGAGAGATGAAGCAGTAACTGAGGGATGAGAATGACTTGAAGATATTTTAATGCTGATGGGAAAATCAAGTGAGAGACAGAAGGTGGACACACAAGAGAATTGAGATAATGGATAAAGAAAGGTCTCAGAAGAGGTGCATGGTGAGATCATCCACGAAGAGAGCCCATGAGCCCAGTGTCATTGGCATGGATGCATCTGACAAGCATCCGCTCCCCAGGTCAGAGTGGGTCTCTTCTCAGCTGCTGCATTAACCATGCCTCCCAGTAAGAGAGGAGCCACAAGGACTCTGCTCTATAATAATCCACCATGCCATTCTATCAGGCTGTTAGCAGCTTGGGTTCGATGTATACTATGTCATGTCAAATGCCTCACAGACTTGCTAAGTCACTGGCTGGTAGCATTTGACTGCTGTATGTGAATGCTTACTGCTGGACTTTCAGTTCAGTTCAGTTCAGTCGCTCAGTAGTGTCCAACTCTTTGTGACCCCATGGACTGCAGCACATCAGGCCACCCTGTCCATCACCAACTCCCGTTGGACTTTAGCAGCACCAGACTCTAATACAGAGCTTCAAAGATGGGGTTGGTTATATTCTGGCAGTTTATATACATAGCTCACGTACACACTGTAAATGCTGGTTTTAGCAGATGAATTGGGGCAATAAAGAGTGATCATGCTTTAGAAAAAGGTTTTATCCCAGAAAAAAACTGAGGGTGTCAGCTGCTGAGTATTGACTCTCCGTCAAGCCAGGTTTCTGATTTTCTCAGGCAGTGGGAATAGGATGGATATTAACAGGTGACTTCCATGCCCCACAAGCTTGAACTCGGGCCTCAAGATCCACCCTATCAATCACACACATGCTGCTGTCCGTTCCACCTTGACCTCTGACTTGGCTTTGGTGGAATCAGGAATCAAGGACAAGACAGCATCTTGCCTAAAGAATTCACATGTGTAACGCACAAATTCTCTGTCCAACAGACATCAGTTGCTCCCTATTACCAATCAAATTTGGCACACACACACAAAAAAAGCCTCACCTTAAGTTGTTTTTTTTTTAATATTTATTTATTTGGCTGCACTGGGTCTTAGTGGCAGCATGTGGGATATTTAGTTGCAGCATGTAACTCTTAGTTACAGCATGTGGAATCTGGTTCCCTGACCAGGGATCGAGCCCAGGCCCCCTGCATTGGGAACAGAGTCTTAGCCACTGGACCACCAGGGAATTCCTTCACCTTAAGTTTTAGGGCATAATATGCATGCATGCACAGACTCTTTGGCACCCCATGGACTGTAGCCAGCCAGGCCCCTCTGTCCATGGGATTTCCCAGGCAAGAATGCTGGAGTGAGTTGCCATGCCCTTCTCCAAGGGATCTTTTGCACCCAGGGATCGAAGCTGCGACTCCTGGCATCTCCTGCATTGGGAGGCAGATTCTTTACCACTGTGCCACCTGGGAAGCTTAAGGTCTAACCTGACAGATGGATTCACTATCTCCCACTACTTTTTTGCCTACTATTCCATGCTCTAGCTACTCCAGCCAGCTCACTGTAGAACTTCTCCCCATCAAGGCTTGGAAATCACCTGATTCCTTTTCAGACTTCCCTAGTGGATCAGCCCTAAGCAACCTGGAGAGAAGGACTGAGTCTTGTTTGCCGATGTCCATCTCCCTCCTAGCACAATGCCTGGTATAGAGTAGGTGCTCAACAATTACTGAGTAAAAATTTCCCTGAATGGTGACTTCCTTGGTGGTCCAGTGGCTAAGACTCTACACTCCCGATGCAGGAGACCCGGGTTCAATCCTTCATCGGGGAACTAGATCCTCCATGTGCAACTAAGACCTGGTGTAGCCACATAAATAAAAAAAAATATCAAGAAAAAATTTTCTCTGAATGAACTTCTTGCTTTTCCATCTGCAGACTTTTGTTCATGTTACTCCTGCTCCCCAGAAGATGCTTAAACCAGATTCCCCTGATCTACTGTCCTCTCTCTCCATGAACTACTTGTCCCAATTATACCTGCATTTTATTAGCAAATTATGTTCTGTCATGCACAGCCTCCACACACTGTGTTCAAGCTGTTGGTTCACTTGGTTTGCTCCACTCACCCCTTCATTCCCACTAGGCTGGGAGGAGCTCCCTGAAGGCCAAGGACAGGTCTTACCCATCTCTATGTCCCGGTCTTATACTCTCTGCATCTCGGCAGCAATTAGAATAATATCTGCCATATAGCACGTATCAATAATACCTGTGTAATAAGCAGGACAGGCCCCTCTTCTGTGTCCTGGAGGGCTTTTTGCTAACATGTTGAGGGGAGAGTGGGAACAGGAATCAGATGGCCAGTCCTACTGTGTCCTAATTTGGAAACAGCCCTTAGACAATAGGACGCTAAGTCTGGTGATACCTGGTGGTGCCTCCATGGCAGGGGTCTGGGAAAAAGAGAATTCAGCTGCAGGTCTGTTGGAGATATATTCCCCAGTTGATCAGAAAGTGCTTACCACTCCTTTGCCTGGCTTACTAGTCTGCTAACCCAAGCATCACTGAACACAATGGAGGCTACAGTTGTGGACTGAGATGAACCAACATCTCACAGAGCAGCTAGTATAGACTTTAGAGGAAGGAACAAAAAAAAATCTGCACTTAGGCCATTCCCTTGTACCACCCACAATGAGGAGGTCTTATAGCATTAGGCTTTCAGCATAAGTGGGCCACAAAGACATGTCATTTCTCACCATCTGTCCATCTTCACTAATGCCTCCTTTCCTCCAGCACCCCCACATCCACCATTGTGGAACTGCCCTCCTCTTTCCTTCCAGAAACTCTCCCTTCTTCACAGGTTATTAACCCCATTGCCCAAGTCTTGTTGATTTTTTTTCCCTACTTATTCCATATATTCTTGAAAAATGTGTTCTAAAATATTCCACCATGATTGTGGATTGTCTATTTCTTTTCACATCTATCAACTTTATCATCTATTTTAAAGTGATGTTTTTATTCGGTACTAGATATCATGTATGAAAAAATTACAGATATAATTTGAGGCTTTGGATGATGGTAGGACTTACTTTTGTTTCCGGCAGGCAGTAAGGTCTGGGGAGATACCCTCACACTCGGGTTTTAAATCAGAGAGGATTCTGTTCACCAGGGGACACTGGCAATGCCTGGAGACGTCTCTGGTTGTCAGAACTTGGGAGAGGGTGCTACTGGCCTCTAGTGGGTAGAAGACAGGGGAGGCTGCTTAACATCCTACAATGCACAGGCTGGTCCCATTTGTGTGTGCGCGTGCTAAGTTGCTTCGGTTGTGTCCAACCCTTTGTGACCCTATGGACTGTAGCCTGCCAGGCTCCTTTGTCCATGGGAATTCTCCAGGCAAGAATACTGGAGTAGGTTGCCATGGCCTTCTCCAGGGGATCTTCTCGACCAGGGATGGAACCCTCGTCTCCTGTATTGCAGGCAGATTCTTTACCCACTGAGCTACTGGGAAAGCCCATTAGCTGCCCCCAAATGATAATAACACTGAGGCTGAGAAACCTTGCCTTAACCCAGTCAAAACTGAGCTGATTGGAAGCTGGGTTTCAATCTTTGGGAGAGTTTCTCTATTTCCATCCCAGTGCTTGGTGTAGCCCATTGGAACTCCCAGCTGAATGCCCAAGGTGATTACGTGGGCTCCTCCTCCTTGGGGGCTCTGAACTCCAATATTTGTCCCTTTAGCATAAGAGGCTGGAAACGTCTCTGCCTCTTAAGAATGGCCAAATGTCTCAAAAGTAAATTCTCCGCTAACCCTTTTTTATAGGATCATGGCCCTCAAACCCTCACCACCTTGGTAGTCCACCTTCACACACTTGTCTTCCATGTTTTGTTCAGCTTTCCTCACTATTCTTGATAGAACTCATCTGACATTATGGAATCACCACTTGCCCCAGGGAGAAGAAGTTGCTTCTCATTTTTCTCCAGGCTTTCAAATGCAGGTTTTAGGCCTTGCCATGATGCTGAGATTCTTCTCTGCTCGTAACCTTGTCCATTTGCTTGGAGAGGGACAGCTCTAGTCCCTGTAGAAGGAATGACGATGGATGCTATGATTTCCCATAATTGCTGCCACCAGCAAGAGCTATGGGAGAGAGCCGTGGGATGATGGGGTTTCTTTCTAGTTATCTAAGAAATAAATGTGACTCCTTAATTTTTCCGTTCCCATACAAGGATAAAATAGCCCCATCTCATACAAAGACATTTTATTTTGACCCTGCTCTTTGTGAAAGAACAAACCTGGCCTAAGGAAATGGCAATCCACTCCAGTATTCTTGCCTGGAAAATCCCATGGAGCCTGGAGGGCTATAGTCTACTACGGGGTCGAAAAAGAGTTGGACACAACTTAGCAGCTAAACGACAAAAACAGAAGTGCTAAGAACACTTGCCTTTCCCCTCAAAATCAGGCTTACATTGCTAGGAAATCAACCAAGATATGAATGGGCCATAACATACTATGTATCAACTCAAATGGGAGTGGTCAGTTCTCATTATTGGAATAGAATTATAATCAGACTGTATATTTTTTCTGATTCATAAATCTTTCCAATTTTAGAAAATGGGGGTGTCTCATTGATTCATGGAGTGAAAGCATGAATGACTGCATGAAAATGAAAGTCGCTCAGTCGTGTCCAACTCTTTGTGACCTGATACAGTCCATGGAATTCTCCAGGCCAGAATACTGGAGTGGGTAGCTTTTCCCTTCTCCAGGGGATCTTCCCAACCTAGGGATCGAACCCAGCTCTCCCGCATTGCAGGCGGATTCTTCACCAGCTGAGCCACAAGGGAAGCCCTCCTATCCCAGGGCTGTATCCTAATTTTAAATCAGTACCACATCCTGTACTTTTTTTTTTTTTTTTTAACTTGGTCTTCAAATAAGGCTTTGGTCTTTGTTACTGTATCGGTTGTGTTATAAGAAATGAAAAATAATGAAAGAAGGAATTCATTCTGAAATGGAGCCCACAATCTCAGGAACGACTTCCTGTGAAAGCAGGAAAGGTTTTCTTCCAGCTGGGGTAAAAACAAAAGGCATAGTCATGAGTCGCCCCCTACCGCTCAACAGGGTGAAATCCTTGACTTCAGATTTTAATTATTTGTGGCGTTGAGTCTTGTATTAGCAGTCATAGAACTGAAGCAGAATTTCAAGAGCCCAAGGGAAGCGAGTCCCTAATACACACAGTGAGTTACTGAGGATTCTGGGGTGAAGGGCCAAGATCTCAGGACTCTAGACCTAATGTAATAGTCACAGTCCATCCACCCAGGCCAGTAGCTACCAACTTTAGCCTGTGCTTGTAAATTAACTCACCTGGAGATTTGTAACTTTCAAATAGCTTTTGGTAAAGCCTTACTTTAAAGAACTATTTCAAGGTTTGCATTCCAACGTACCGCAAATAAAATCACATGTATAATAAAATAAACCATCTCAGTCCTACATTTTGTATTAATTAATAAAGTTACTCTTGGGACCCCTTCCCTGCCCTCTCCCTTTTTCCTCCTCCTTCCTCCCCCCTACCTCTCCTCCCTTCCCACCTTTTTCTCTCTTTTTTTTTTCATTCTAAGAAACTTAATCCTTAAAATCATTCATCATATGATTATGAAATGTTTTATTCTTAAACTGTTTTATAAAATCTTGATCATTAGGAAAAAAAATCTTGATCATTAGGGTGAAACATGATGAACAAAATGGAAGTTACCATATGTTTTAGTATTTTTAAATCCTGAGAGTTGAAAAATATATGAAGAATAATGATCATTTGTCTCTTTTTGTCTGAAAGAACTTTGCGACACAATAATTCATCAAAATTATCTAAAAATTTTGAAAAATACAACTGGGCACCTATTGAGAGAAATTTATAAATCATGCCATAATTATGATTGTGTCACAGCGTGGAATCTTCAGGCAAGAGTCTTCATGTAGACTCTTTCAGTTATGAAAATTCTGAGCAAGTAGGCGCTCATTGCCTGAGTGGAAGGTGATAAAGCTGTTTTAAAGGGTTGATGAAGCCTGTTTCTCCCTGAATACCTCTTGATAAGCAAATCCAGTAGCCAAGGAGAAAGAATATAAAGTTGCCCAACAGTAAAGGAGGCAGGCTTCCTAGGTGGCTTAGTGGTAAAGAACTTACCTGCCAATGCAGGAAATTTGATCCCTTGGTCGGGAAGATCCCCTGGAGTAGGAAATGGCAACCCATTCCTGTATCCTTGCCTGGAGAATCTCATGGACAGAGGATCCTAGTGGGCTGCAGTCCACAGGGTTGCAAACAGTTAGACAGGACTGAGCCTGCACACACTCAACAGTAAAGGAGATTTGTCAGGGCAAAATCTCCAAATCGCAGCCCTTTCTCTCTGAGATTCAAAGACAGGACAATCTGTTGGGATAGATGAAAGGTTGCCGACAGAAAAGGATACCAAAGCCCCAAGGGAAACTGTGGAAAAGAGTTCTGAACTGGAGACCAGAGGGATGGGTGTGAGGATGATGGTTGCAAGGCTGCAAGGAGCTTAGCCAGGGTTCACAGGAGGACATACCTGGAGGCCCAGAGGTGGAGGTCCACAGGAAAAAACTGGTTGCCTGTTTTCAGCTGCATTCTGTTGAAGCTGGCTAAGAGGCTTGTTCAGGTGAAGGTGTTGAGAAGAGTCTTGTTCAGTTGCTAAGTCATGTCTGACTCTTTGCAAAACAATGGACTGCAGCACTGCAGGCTTTCCTGTCCTTCACCATCTCCTGGAGTTTGTTTGAAGAGTCCTGTTATGGTGATAAACACCTCTTCTGCATCACACCTGGGAAGGAAGGTAAGCAGTCAATGTGCAGCCCAGTGGAGGGTATCTCAGGGCCCCGCGTGGTTTTACCATTTGACAAATGTAATGAATTTGCATGCTCGTCTGTGAGCAAAGCATATTCTGCACATCTTCCTAGTACCCCTCTCAGCAGCCATATTCTTTATGTCAAAGTGCACAGATGTGAGAGCTGGACCATAAAGACGGCTGAGCGCCAAAGAGTTGACGCTTTTGAATTGTGGTGCTGGAGAAGACTCCTGAGAGTTCCTTAGACTTCAAGGAGATCAAATTTGTCAATCCTAAAGGAAATCAACCCTGGATATTCATTAGAAAGGCTGTTGTTGAAGCTGAAGCTCTAATACTTTGGTCACATGATGCGAAGAACTGACTCTTTGGAAAAGACCCTGATGCTGGGAAAGATTGAAAGCAAAAGGAGAAGGGGACGACAGAGGATGAGATGGTTAGATAGCATCACCAACTCAATGGATGTGAATCTGAGCAAACTCTGGGAGACAGTGGAAGACAGAGGAGCCTGGCATGCTGCAGTCCATGGGGTCACAAAGATTTGAACATGACTTAGTGACTGAACAACAAGTAAGCAGTTTATCTGCTTATGCTAATAGCTGTGTGAGTCTGTGATCCAGTGAGCTGGAAAGGTCTGTGTCCATAAGCCCTAGGCCTCATCCTGGGATGAATCTTCATGGGGACCACATGCTGGTTTCCACAGTGGGTATGGCTGAGAAGGAAGCTCTGGACTCGACCACTGGTTGTATCAGTGTGATCCAAGACAGCCTTGAACTTGGAACCTGGAATGAGGCTGCAGGTGGTGGCCTTAGGCTTCCGGGTCAGGTCTCTGCAAAAGGAGCAAGTGTCCATCCAGTAAAAAGGCCTGCTTTCAGTGGTGACACTGAGGTGCCTATGAGGCACTAGCTGGTGAACAAACTCAACTCCTTGGCTTCTCTCTCTTTCTGCAGCTGCAGCAGGATGGACCCCTCCTGACCTGAGTGAGTGCCCCCTGAGGTTCTTGGAAAACTCAGGGAGGAAAGGAGAGGCCTTGCGATGGAGACATTGGGCTTCTTGCCCATGATGGCATGCAGATGCTTTAGCAACTAAGGGAAAAATTAGAGACCTGACTGTATGTAGACTCCACAGTATTGGTTGAAGCAGATGAAACTCATTATGAGGTCTCCTAATTTGCCTTGTTGAGAGTCTCAAGAAAAGCAATACCATTTGTTTCTGTAGCCAGCTGCCCTCTGTGTGCAAATGGTCCTGAGATGAAGCTGGTTTCATCCACAAAGCCTCTGTCTTTAGGGAATCACATCGTTCAAACCTCTTTTCTTCCCCACGGGCTGTGCTGAAGGTATGGGTACTCTGCAGCTTTGCTTTGAATATGTAACTCTGCTTCATCACCCTGGCCCTAGGTGACTTGAGCAACGCTGAGTATCCAACCTAAGGCAGACTCCATGGACTAGTCAGTGAACTATATCTTCTGGTGGTTAAGAGATGCCCTGTCAGTCTAATCTATATTCAAACATTGTAACTAAGATACATAGAGAATGAGATGCAGAGAAATTGGAACCTTTCTACACTGCTGGTGGAAATGTAAAAATGGTGCAGCCACTTTGGAAGACAGTCTGGCACTTCCTCAGGAAGTTAAACAGAGTTACCATGTGACCCAGCAAGTGTATTCACTTGGGTATATACTCAAGTGAAATGAAAACATATGTCCGCACAAAAATTTACACACAAATCTTCATAGCAGCATTAATTCATGATAGCCCAAAAAGTGGAAACAGCCTAAATGTCCTCAAACTGAGGAATGGATAAATAAAATGTGGTGTATCCACACAGATATTTTTCAGCAATAAAAGGAAGTCTGGATTCATGTTACAACATGGATGAATCTTGAAAACATTACATTGTGAAGGAAGCCAGTCAAAAGATCAAATAGTGAATGATTCCATTTCTATGAAATGTCAAAAAGAGACGAATCTACAGAGACAGAAAGTAGATTAATGGTTGCCAAGGGTTGGGTTTAGGGAGAAGGTTAAGAGGAAATGGGGAGTAAATACTGAAGGGTATAGAGTTTCTTTTAGGAGGTGATGAAAATGTTCTAATATTGACTATGGTTATGGTCACACAACTCTGAATATACTAAAAAACCTGCATTGTACATTTAAATGAGTCAGTTACATGGTACATGAATTATATATGGATAAGGCTGAAGTTAAAAAAAAATAACTTATGGGGGACTTCCTTGGTGGTCCAGTGGCTAGGACTCTGCACTCCCAATGCAGGGGGCCTGGTTTGATCCCTGGTTGGGGAACTAGATCCCACATGCCTCAATTAAGTCCCATCCCAGTCAAAAAAGAAAAAAGTAAATATTAAAAAAAATCAAACTTAGACTTCTCTGATGGTACAGTGAATAAGAATCTGCCTGCCAATGCAGGCGACACAGGTTCGATTCTTGGTTCGGGAAGATTCTACATGCCACGGAGCAACTAAGCCCATGCACTGCACCTACTGAAGCCCGTATGCCTAGAGCCTGGGCTCCACAACAAGAGAAGCCACTGCAATGAGAAGCCTGTGCATCATACGCACCATGACGGAGAGTAGCCCCCCGCTCGCTGGGATGAGAGAAAGCCTACACAAAGAAATGAAGGCCCAGCAGAGCTCCCCAATAAAACAAAACCAAAAAGCTTATGTAGGTAATGAAAGAGTGAACAGTGGCAGAGGAAGCAAAAAAGCTCAGATATAAAGAAAGACCAACTGGCCATGAGTAGCCTGTGTAAACTGAAGCTGTGAGTGTGTAGAAACCTTATCTCTAGGGAGGAGTGGAAGGAGGAGGTATGTGATTAAGTCTTCACTTCTCCCAGTGCGGTTGCCACCATCTCTAAAGACTCCTCCACAACTTTCTAGTGCTCTGTCTCACCCAGCTGTGAGCCAGCAGAGGTACATCCTTGTCCTCCAGAGTAGCCTTCTCATGTGAGAGTTAATGCTGATGTTCATGGGCTTCCCTGATAACTCAAGTGGTAAAGAATTCTCCCGCAATGCATGAGACTCAGGTTCCATCCCTGGGCCGGGAAGATCCCTTGGAGGAGGAAATGGCAACCCACTCCAGTATCCTTGCTGGGAAAATCCCATGGACAGAGGAGACTGGCTGGCTACAGTCCACAGAGTCACAAAAGAGTTGGACACGACTGAGCATGTAAGCATGCATGCATGCATGCACACCAATATTCACATTATTACCTCACTGACTTGGTCATTTGAACCTAAGCAGTTCCAAGAATCTATAGGTCATGAAAAGCCTCATGATAGGTATTCCTGGCGCTTGTCCATTGTGAATTTCCAGGTGACTGATTCCTGACTGAGGCTTTTTTGCTGGAAACTTGTCTGTTTTGTCACATCCTTCCTGTATCTGTGGGAGGATGCTAGAAAAGCACATAGGTTTTGGGCACGGATGCCTTGAAGGCTCCAGGTCACAAGCTGGCCTTCACGCATGCTCTGTCTGGCTCAACACCCCACCACCTGGGATTGCCTGCTTACATTTTGTTTAGAAACGTATAAAGGGGCATCTTTTTTTGTCTCAGTTTTGGAATTGGACTGTCCCCTCCCGTATACACGAAGTTGAGGGGCCCTGAATGGTGACTGCCATGGTTAGGTACCAACTGTCAGGGGCATTAAGGGTGAGCATGTTCTTACAGCCCAGCCCCCATTTCTGTATTCCCGTGTTTACCAACACCGGATTCCAGCTCCCAGGAACCATGCTGTTTCCTGGTCTCCTTGCCAAGGTCACTCTCTCCAAAGTTCCATCTCACAGAGGTTGGAATGGCCAGTGGTTGCCAGCCTGAGTGCTTCCCTGATGGCATCATGTGCCCTGATTCTTATGTCCTAATCGTTGCTGGGGAGAGAACAGCAGAGCAATTTCAGGAAGACCTGGCAGCCTAGTCCAGTGGCAGACCCTGGGCCTCTCCGGATCCCGGCCTTTCTTCAGCTCCTGATTGCCTCAAGGCCTGACCTGGGTGTTTCCCGGGTTCCAGGGATCAAAAATCTTTGCAGTAAACCCTGTTGCTTGAGGTCCTTGGTTTTAGATCTTTGCAGTAAACCCTGTTGCTTAAGGTCCTATGAGGGGAAGTGGTCTCTGTTCCCAGTTTCTGGGAACTGTGAAATCCTTGCCTGGCACTCACTATAAAAAGACGTCATCTGGGGACTTCCCTAGTGGTTCAGTGGTTAAGACACTGCACTCCCAATGCAGGGGGCCTGGGTTCAATCCCTGGTCGGGGAATTAGACCCCACATGCTACAACTAAGCGTTCGGATACCTCAAGCAAAGATAGAAGATCCCATGTGCTACACCTAAGACACAGCCAAATAATAATAAATAAATAAAAAAGATGCCATCCAGGCCTGAGTGGTAGTGGTTGGGGGCGGTGGGTTGCAGAGATGGATGTTGATGGCAGGGAGAGAGGAAACCGAGGCGTGTGCGATTATTCCTCCCCTGGACTCTGCCTGGATCCCATCTTGAGGTTGGAGAGCAGAAGGACCTGTGGACCTGTTCTTGGCCCTCTCCTCCTTGTCATTAGGGGATGTGTAGGGAAGGATGGTAGAAACAGTGCTCCCAGTTGGGCAAGTAGTTGTCCCCAGGCTTACATGTGTTACTTTGTGTAGAGTTAGGTATTCTATTTTTTAAAATTTATTTTTGATTGGAGTATAATCGCTTTACAATGTCGTGTTGGTTTCCACTGTACAACAAAGTGAATCAGCTCTAAGTATATATACGTATACACATATCCCCTCCCTCTTGAGCTTCCCTCCTGTTCCTCCACCCCCATCACAAACCACTAAACCGAGCTCCCTGTGCTGCACAGCAGCTGCCCACTAGCGCTCTGTCTTACACATGATAGTGTATATATGTCAGTGCTACTCTCCCAGTTTGTCCCACCCTCCCCTCCCTTTGTAGAAGAGCATGGCCACCCACTCCATGATTCTTGCCTGGAGAATCCCATGGACAGCGGAACCTGGTGGGCTACAGTCCATAGGATCGCAAAGAGTTGGACACAACTGAAGCAACTTAGCATGCACACCCCTTCCTTGGCTGTGCCCACATATCAGTTCTCCATGTTTGCATCTCTATTCCTGCCCTGCAAATAGGTTTATCTGTACCATTTTTCTGGATTCCATAAATATGCATTAATATGTTAATATGATGTTTGTTTTTCTCTTTCTGATTTACTTCACTTTGTATGACAGACTCTAGGTCCATCTGCATCACTACAAAATAGAATTAGGTACCCATCACCGACTCAATGGACATGAATGTTGAGCAAACTACGGGAGATGGTGAAGGTCAGGGAAGCCTGGCATGCTGCAGTCCATGGGTTCAAAAAGAGGCGGACACTGAGCAACTCAACAACAACAATTTTCACTTTAACTGAGGGAGGCACCAGTCTCATAAAGGTCAAGAACACGTCTTAAGGAGGCAGAGTTACTAAGTGAGGAAGCTGGGACGGGGGCTCAGCCTAGCTGACACCAGAGCCGACTCCCAGTGGGTGCCCTTAAAACACATGTGAAGGGTGCAGGCCAGCAAAAGAGCAGGACTCGAAGTGTGTTTGCACGAGGGGACCTGGAGGTAGCCTGCTGACTTCTTTGGAACAGTGTGGTCGGGGGCTGGGGACCTTGAAGGCAGGCCAGCTCTGAACTAGACACTGCTGGCACCGTTGGTGGTCTTGAGGGGTAGGATGAAAGCCTTGGACGTGGTGGGGAATAAAACAGGATTTCAGCAAGGTGTGGAGAGGGGAGCAGGGAGCCGAGCTCTGTCTCTGCTGTCATTTCTTCCAGTCACACATTCCACCCCAGGCACAGGGCTCCAAGAACCTGGGCCACAGGGCTTTACTCTCTCAACTCCCAGGGGTAGAGGGAAGGAAGAAGGGCCAAGACACAGAATTAAGTATTCACAGCATAGTAGGACTTGAGCCTTGTGCATGGGCAGTTGGAGGCCAAATCTGGCCTGCAGATGGGTTTTGTTGGATCCGATTTTTTTTGTTTTAAACATTTGTTGTTCAGTCGCTCAGTCGCGTCTGATTCTTTGTGACCTCATGGACTGCAGCACGCCAGCCTTCCCTGTACTTTTAAACATTTAAAAATATTTTAAAATTGAGAGATTTCACACACCAAAAAAACAGATTTCTGGCTCTCTTGGAAGTTAGAAAGTCCTTACAACACTGGCCCCATGTCCTCCGGTGGCAGCCGAGGGCTGGGACTGAGCAGGGATGTTCCCCATCCACCACTGGGAGACCTGGCTCCTCTGCCCCTCCAGCCCGTGGCCTCTGTGAACATTTGGGATTGTGCCCCCATGGAGGGCTTGTGGTGTGAGAGACCTGACGGTGCTGAAGGAACCCTGCAATCGGGATTCTGGGTTCCTGGAAGGCAACAGTGAATGCTCACTTTCCCAGGTGCCCTGGAGGCAACTGTGCGTAGCAGTTTGGTGTTCAGGAGGAAGTAGGTATCAGAAACACACACTCAGAGGTAATTGGGGTCTGGGAAGTAGAAGTCAGTGATCCAGTGAGAACGTAAACATGATGGATCATTAGTTGGGCTTCTCCAGAAAATGTGTGTGTTTGTGTGTATATATTTTCTAAATTTATTTCTATTATTTAGTAAAGAGAGGATACCGATGCTTTAGATTTTATCAGGTAGGCAGTTATGAAATAATAAATGGGTGCTTTGGTTTTTTATCTTGCTTTGCTTTCTGGAAGTGACCAAAAGGAGAGCAGGCAGGAGGGGAATGGGAAGCGATTTTGATGGGAAAGACACCTCCCTCATCATATACATCACCTCCTCAGAGGGAGCTGACCCTGCAGTCTTGAGGTAAGCTGTCTTTATTTCCAAGAAATCTGTTTGTGGCCTTAAGGCCTTCCAGCGACTATATGAGGGCCACGCACATGAATGAGGGTAGTGATCTCTTCCATGTGTACGGAATATCTGCACGGCAACACCTAGACTAGCATCTGCTTAATAACTACGTGCTATCACCTAGCCCGGCTGAGGCAGAAGACTGTCATGCAGTGATGGGAGCAGTGGGATGAGGACAGGAGCTTGGGAGACCTCAGAGTGGGAGTAGGCGGGGGCCGAGGTGAGTCTGGGTACTTCTGCTGGGAGGGCCGCCCTGGGACTGCAGCCTGGGCCACAGCACTGGGCAGGGGAGTGGATCACCGTGGGAGGGGCAGAGCCTGGAGACCAGGCGGTGAGTTCATCTGCGCTTCCCAGATATTTAATAATAAGGGAGGTAAACTGAGGATCGAAGGGAAAATGGTTCTTTTTGATTTGCACTTTGTAGGCTCAGGAGAAGAAAGGAGACAAGTGGGAGAGGAAGAGAGGTGCAATGGAAAGAAAGAAAAGGAGAGGCTGGTAGTCGGATTTCTCTTAGTCTTTTTTTTTTAAACTTTTAATTTTATATTGGGGTATAGCTGATTAACAACATTGTAATAGTTTCAGGTGCACAGTGAAGGGACTCAGCCATATGTATACCTGTATCCATTCTCCCCCAAACTCCCCTCCCATCCAGGCCGCCACATAACATTGAACAGAATGGTAGGATTTCTTGTGGATGAGGGGAGACCTCCTCCCTCAGCAACAGGGCTGAGAAGAAAGCACAGCTCCACACAGGCCACCCAGGGCAGTCAGGACCAAGTGCTGGCTAGGGCAGGCAAGGACAGGAGTGTTCCAGAAAAAGGTCCCTTCTGCCTGGAATTCTTTTTCCAGTGCCCTCCCCACTTCCTTGCACCTCCTTTAGGTTGCCTTCCAGATGCTTCGGGAACTCTGCTCTCTGCCCAATACCGCTGTCCTGGGCTCCCGGGTGTGGGGACCCCAGCAGATGATCTGTGGCTGCCTCTCCTGCCTTCCACAGAGAGCAGATGGCACCAGTGCTGGCCTCAACTGCCCTCTCCTCTGCTCCTGGACCTTCCTTGCACTGCCGAGCTGCTCAGCACTCTCCCCTGATCTCCACTGGTTCCTAGTGGGCAGTGTCGGACAGCAGGCAGTTTGAGTATTGGGAAAGTTAGGGACACCCCAACCTCACACACGCACACACACACACACACACACAGATGGAGAGATTTTTTTAAAAAGTAACAAGAGCATATAACCTGATAGATTTGGATCATCCTCACTCTTTGGTGGCTTAGTTTTTATCTTAAATTTCACTGTGGGAGGCACCACAACATTTAGGGCATCCGAGGGCTTGATCCAGCCCTGCCTCACACTGCTCGGCTTGCACACGTTTCAGGGCTCAGAGGGCGTGGTGGCACAGCCTAGAAACAGACGCAGCCCAGGAAGGGCTCAAAGACACAGAGGGCGGTGGTGGCACAGCCTAGAAACAGACGCAGCCCAGGAAGGGCTCAAAGACACAGAGGGCGTGTGCCCTCGCCGGGGCTTTTTTTTTTTGCACTGCCTGAAAGTTCAAAACACGCTGGAACACGGAAAGAAAGGTATTTGCCTGGGTGACTCAGACATGTTCCAGCATTTTCCCACAGGCTCCTGTTCGTCCCAAAATAACTGCAACCCTGGATCCTGTCCCTTGGCATATGATTACTTTGGTATAATGTTACAGAGCAGAGGCCACACTCACATGGGCGTTGTAGGAATGCACAGCCCAGGATGGGGCTCCGTGCTGCGTGGCTGGAGAAAAAGGAAGCACAGAGGCCACAACAGGGAGAAGTGCTGACTCGCCAGAATCATCCAGACCACGGAGCAGGGCCTGGGTCAGTGCTTACCTTCCATAGATGGGGAGAAAAAGACCCAGAGAGGGAAATGGTACACCCAAACTGACAGTTTGGGGATTACAAGAGAAAGCTGTTGGGAGAGCTGGCCATAATTGCTCATCAAATAATACTGATTTTTTTCCTGTTTTAAAATTCAAATATAGTTGCTGTACAATATTATACAAGTGGGGTTTCAGGGCTTCCCTGGTGGCTCAGATGGTAAAGAATCTGCCCGCCAGTGCAGGAGACCTGTGTTCGAGCCCTGGTTTTGGAAGATCCCCTGGAGAAGGGAATGACAACCCACTCCAGTATTCTTGCTTGGAGAATCCCATGGACAGAGCAGCCTAATGGGCTACACACTCCATGGGGTAGCAAAGAGTTGGACATGAGTAACATTTTCACTTTACTATAGGTGTACAGTATAATGATTCACAATTTTTAAAGGTTTTACTCCCCTTATAGTTACTGTAAAAACATTGACTATATTCCCTATGTTTTACAATATATCCTGGTAGCTGATACAGATGTTTATTCCTGAGTCATCATCACTTTAGCCTTGGAATGCTAAGTCAAGGAAGTTTAAGGGCCTTCTGGTCAGCTAGGGTGCCCATGTGCCAGGTCTGGACAAGGTGGGTGTAAAGTGTCACAATGGACCTGCCCTCAGGGGACTTAAGCCTTGCTTAGGAAATGACTAGATGCTAAAACAGCTGGACGATAACTGACCCCTGGCAAACAAGCCGAAGGCTGGTGGGAGTTTTGGGAAATGAAGTCTGAGAAAAAGGGTTCTATCCCAACAGAGAAGGTCCCACAGAGAGGTGGGCCCTCAGGCTGGGTGTAGACTCAGGTGGGAATGCCTGGAGGGGAGCAGAGGCAAGGTGAAGGGGAGAGGGGGGCTTTAGGAACCTTTGGAAACGAAACTCAGGGGTCTGGGCGGCCAGTGTTGTCTGCAAGTGACACTAGCATAGATGCCATTACTTAATAGTTTCAAGTTGGGAATTCCCTGGGAATTCCCAGTGGTTAGGACTCCTTGCTCTCACTGCTGAGGGGGAATTAGGATCTGACAAGATGCGTGGCACAGCCAAAGGGAAAAATAAAACTTCCAAGTCCCTTGTTTTATTTGGGAAATAGGAATGATTTCATAGGATTTTGACACAATATATTAAAAAAAGAACCAAGTTCTCTGACCAAGGAAGAGGTGAGAGATTATTCTCAAATTTCTGTGGTACTTACGCAGAGTCCTTTCTATCTTGGTGCTAAAGAAGAGGAGACCGGAGTGCACTTTGATGTCTCCTGGGCCTGGTTCAATCCTTCTCCTGCTCCTAGGTCTGCGGGCACCTGTCACTTCCTTTTCCCTCGCCCATCACACAAGGGTGGCAATTACAACTAACGTCTGTCATGTGCTAGGCACTACTTTCACTGCTTCCCATGTCTGATTTCATTTAATGATCCCCCACCTCCCATTTACGGGCTTCCCTGGTGGCTCAGTTGGTAAAGATGGTGGTGGTTTAGTGATTTAGTCGCTAAGTCATATCCGACTCCTGCAACCCCATGGACTGTAGCCCGCCAGGCTCCTCCGTCCATGGGATTTTCCAGGCAAGAATACCACAGTGGATTGCCATTTCCTTCTCCAGGGGATCTTCCCGACCCAGGAATCGAACCCAGGTCTCCTGCATTGCAGGCAGATTCTTTACTGACTGAGCTACCCGCCTGCAATGCAGGAGACCCGGGTTCAATCCCTGGGTGGGGAAGATCCCCTGGAGAAGGAAATGGCAGTCCACTCCAGTATTCTTGCCTGCGAAATGCCATGGGCAGAGGAGCCTGGTGGGCTGCAGTTCCTTGGATCGCAAAGAGTTAGACATGCTGCTGCTGCTGCTAAGTCGCTTCAGTCATGTCCAACTCTGTGCGACCCCACAGACGGCAGCCCAACAGGCTCCCCCGTCCCTGGGGTTCTCTGGGCAGGAACACTGTAGTGGGCTGCCATCTCCTTCTCCATGACTAGGTGACTAGACCACCAACCCCTATTTTACAGCTGAGGAGACCAGGAGAGAAAAGGCTCTGAAACTGCCCACTGCTCCAGAGCTTTTCTGTGAGGCTTTGATTTGCCCCTGGGAGCTCTGAATCAAGACTGTTCTCAACTAAAACGTTCTCTGAAAGAGCACTGGCATAATTAAATAAGCCGAATCCCTCTAACACTAGGGAGACAGTTGCTTTACGTCCCTGACTCCCACAGAGACAAGATACGCACATTAACAAGAGCCTTGCAGCCAGCCCTACCCTCAGCCTGTCACTACCATGCCAGGCCAAGAGACCGCCAACACAGTCTAGGTAACTCCTGCTGGATACCCATGTGCCATCTAATTTTGATGGCTGAAAACATTCTAATGGCACCAAAGGGCTACCTGATGATGATCTTCAGCGATAAAATATCCACCTCATTCAGTGACCACATAAGAAGCCTCTATGTTGAGATCCACTGAACATAGGATCAGGGTCTAGCATCAGGGTCTTTTCCAATGAGTCAGTTCTTCGTATCAGGTGGCCAAAGTACTGGAGTTTCAGGACTGATGCTGAAGCTGAAACTCCAATACTTTGGCCACCTGATAAGAACTGACTCACTAGAAAAGACCCTGATGTTGGGCAAGATTGAAGGCTGGAGAAGGGAACGACAGAGGATGAGATGGTTGGATGGCATCACTGACTTGATGGACATGAGTTTGAGTAAGCTCCGGGAGTTGGTGATGGACAGGGAAGCCTGGCGTGCTGAGTTTCATGGGGTCACCAAGAGTCGGACATGACTGAGCAACTAACTGAGCATAGATGTCCAAGTCATCAAAAAGATGGTCACATTCTTTACATTGATTCACCTAGTAAAAAATAGTCCAGAAGGGTTTTTTTTTCTATTTACACACTTGGGTTTCTAGAATCAGTGTTGTTGTTAGCGGTCAGCTTATACTCCTCAAATGAGTTCACCCCGTAAAGATGTTGGCGGACACCCATGGAAATGACTTCAGCCTTTCTCATCAAGCTGAGTGGCAAGCACACCAGCGTGTATTTTTGTGCAGCACTGTCAGGCACCAATATTAAACTCAATACTGTCATGAGGAATTCAGCTCAGGGACTCAAGTCAGCAGGCTTCCTCACAGCTCTGAGATCTCAGGCCCATCTTTCTCTTTCTTCTCAATTTCTGCTTATGTGACAACAGTCAAAAAATAAAAAAAACACGCGTATCTCCACATTCTGGGGCTAGGATACTTCCCAAGCTCTTAAAAACATTAGTCCAGAAAGACCTTTCCCCTCCAGTGGCTTCGCAGTGCATCTGATCCCTAACCCCAGTGACTTCGAGGAACCCAATCTGGGAAGATACACCTGGTCCCAGCTTGGCTTGGTGACTCAGAGAAATGTCAGATCAAGATGACCCCAAGACACTCACGGAACACGTGCCTGAGCCTCAGTGACCTGGACTCCAGGAATTTGTGGGCCAACCTCAGGCAATACTGGGAACTGGTTTCTCTGTGCACTTTTGAACCCACGCAGCTGCTTGGTGAGGACTGCAGGTGGCCTGAGGCCAGGTGGGCAGAGATGCACTTCGGCTGGGGCAGTCAGAGAGGTGTGATAGGCAGGTTTCTACTACCTGGGTTTATAGCCCTGGGTCTTCCCGGGCTCCAGCTGCAACCTGAGACAGAAAAATGACCAAGACTCATTTTCTAATGGGCCGCACCAGTAGGGATGTCACAAATCCCAGAGCAGGCTTATAAATGCATCCAGTGTTTATTTTTCCTGAAGCCAGTGCAAGCCTATCTTGATGCTGCCACTCTTCAAAATTCAGAAACCACAGAAGACATTTTGAGTTACATTATTACTTTATTTTCCTTTTTTTTACACATAGCATTAAAGTCATCCCACATACAGATATTTCTATGGCTCCTTACACATTTTATCTAAAGTATCATAGCTATGAGATGACAAAAATCATCCCATTAAAATGGCAACATTTCTGAAAAACGGGCTTCATATTTAGTGATGAGAAACTGACTCCCCATCTACTCCCCCCTCAAAAAAAAATTCCTTCAATCCAGAGCTAGAAAGACAGTTCACATCCATGGCTAACATGTGGGGCCCATACAGAGAGGGCTCCAAAACAACAAGCTATGGGGTTATTAAACTTTTGTGACAAGCAACTTCTTTATTTGTACGGAATACGAACACAAGAAAAGCATCATTTTCCTTTTTAGCCCTTTTATTAGTGTGTTTTGCCTCCACCCAAGTTACTGCGTACCAAGCGGCTATGAAGAGTAAAAACCAACTGATTTTAAGTCCCTGAAATGCATGCAACTTATAATTCCCTAAACCACACAATCAGTTCCCAGTCTCCAGGGCTGACTCTTCATTTCGTGGAGACTACGGTGCTGCCGGGTTAGCAGTTGTGTCTGTTGTGCTGCTGGGGTTTGGAGTTGCTGCTTCTTTGGCTTCCGGCGGCTGGGTTCCGGTTTTGGGGTCTTCTCCGTCTCCAGCACTCTTCTTGCTCTTGTCTGTGGCCATCTCCATGATCTCCTGTAGTGGCTGATCGGTCTCAAGGGAGCTGGGCTGGAGTTCGTAAACCTGGACTTGACCTGGGACATCTATTGCTTTCTGTTCAAGTTTTTCCAAGATGGTCTGAACCTTCCTGACCCCATCTCTCCTGGCCTGGCGGACATCAGCTCGTCCTTCTGGGTCTACCGAATCCAGGGCCAGTAGCTCTTTGGTCAGATACTCTTCTATCATCAGGTACTTTTTGTCCGTCTTCTTGCCTTCAAAGTTGTCCACAGCCTGTTCCAGCCCTTGCACTTTCTCTAGGATGGCTTCTACTTTCAGCACACCTGGATGCTTTGGGGGCACTTCGGCTTCTTCTGGTTTGGGGGGTGCAGCTTCTGCAGGGGCAGGACTGGGGGCTGCTCTCTCTTCTGCAGCCACATTCTTGGGGGAAGAGGGGACAGCAGAAGGGACGGCAGAGGGGACGGCAGAGGGGATGGTAGGAGGGGCGGGGCTCGGAGGACAAGGCACTGGAGCGGAAGGAACCTTTATTTCCACCTTCTCAGAGGGAGGCGGGGGCTTCTGCGAAACAGGTTGAGCATCCACCTCCTTTCGGATCACTTGGATCGGGATGTGTCCGGGAGGGAGATCTGGTCCAGCTGGGCCCGGCCTGCTTTCTGGTTTGTTTTCTGGTTGGGGAACAGGCGAAGGTTCTCGGTGGGTCATGGGCTGTGGGGAAGAGGCAAGGACACAGAGACAATTTTAATGGCCGAGAGTCACGGGTGTCACTCGTAGCTGGTACTGACTAGAAGGAAATGGGGACGACTTTTTAAAAAAAGTTTACCGGTATAAAAGAGACTTTCAAAATCAACTGACACCAGTTACAAGAATAAAATATGGTACTCATCATGTATTATGGGGCTTCCCAGGTGAGGCTAGTGGTAAAGAACCCATCTGCTAATGCAGGAGACATAAAGACATGAGTTCAATCCCTGGGTCAGGAAGATCCCCTGGAGGAGAGCATGGCAACCCACTCTAGTATTCGTGCCTGGAGAATCCCATGGACAGAGGAGCCTGGCGGGCTACAGTCCATGGGGTCCCCAGGAGTCAGACATGACTGAAGAGACTTATCATGACTAGCACACATGCATTCAGTTCAGTTCAGTTCAGTTCAGTCGCTCAGTCGTGTCCGACTCTTTGCGATCCCATGAATCGCAGCACACCAGGCCTCCCTGTCCATCACCCGACTCCCGGAGTTTACCCAAACCCATGTCCATCGAGTCAGTGATGCCATCCAACCATCTCATCCTCTGTCGTCCCCTTCTCCTCCTGCCCCCAATCCTTCCCAGCATCAGGGTCTTTTCCAATGAGTCAACTCTTCGCATGAGGTGGCCAATGTATTGGAGTTTCAGCTTCAACATCAGTCCTTCCAATGAACAAGCAGGACTGATCTCCTTGCAGTCCACACATGCATTATATGTAACCAACCCATTGTTACGCTTCCATTTGTTACCTTGGTCTCTCAGTCTGTTATCTCCTACTGACTTTTTCTGGAGATGGAATTCTTATGGCAATGAAAAGAAAACCAACATAATTTTTCAAAAAGGAAAATACCGCAAACTCATGCTGACTCCTCAGTTAGTTTAGCTCAAAGCAAAGTCCCGGGTGACTCAGACTTTCAGGTGATGGAGCCGTGGAGTAATAATTGCCACTTGTCCCCCTTCTGTGTGAGTCTCTGCTCAGGATGTGACCTTCCCATCTCCTGTTTCAGCAAAGTTATAATCGTCTTTTTTTTTAAACCTATGATGGCCTTGTGGTTTCTGCCCAGACTGATGTATTTTTTTGAGAATAAGCAAGATGCCCCAAATGGGTAACCCTGTAAGTATTCTGCTTGGGCACATTTGTGCCAGAGCTGATACTGGCACAGTACAACACCTCCACACTGACTGCATGGCTACACAGGCTGCTGCTGCTGCTAAGTCACTTCAGTCTGTGCAACCCCACAGACGGCAGCCTACCAGGCTCCCCCGTCCCTGGGATTCTCCAGGCAAGAACACTGGAGTGGGTTGCCATTTCCTTCTCCAATGCATGAAAGTGGAAAGTGAAAAGTGAAAGTGAAGTCGCTCAGGCGTGTCCGATTCTCAGCGACCCCATGGACTGCAGCCCACCAGGCTCCCTCGTCCATGGGATTTGAGATCCTCTTTAATGTGACTGAGATACTCTTTAATGTGAGATACTCTTTAATGTGATTGTAAGCTAGAGGCATATTTTAAAAAATGAACTATGCCTGCAACATAAATATCTTGGTTCATCTAGCATTCAAGTGAATATCTAAAACCCCCTTAAAAAGTCTCACACATTCTGATTTCATCAACTGGGAAATAGGAATTGGACTATATTATTTGTAAAGTACTCCATATTAAAAACACTAAATCCCACTATGATATTCAATTAGGTCAAATCTTTGCAAGCCTCCAACATGGGATCTCTGAACAAGCTGTGAAAGGGAGGCCAGTACAAACAAGTAAGATTAAGTGGAAATAGGATTAAATATTGTTTCACCAATCACAGAAAATACATGGGAAACGTATGAGAGGAAACACTGCCAGCTTTGCAAATGGGCACTTCTTTCCCATTTCAAAGGATTACTGAGTTTAAGTAAGGATCTGATGGACGCTTGGCTGTTTGAATATCACTAGCCTCCTTTTCCATCAAATCTCTTCTGCCAACCAGAAGTCCTCAACTTTGGCCCTTAGCATTCATGAACTAGCCACACGCCTCTCCTTGGGCTTTAAAGCAATAGCTGAATAAGTGACTTTAGAAACACTTAAGAGGGGGTGTGCCCTCTGGCTTGTACTTTTCAAAAACTTTTCAAGGTCATGATAGCAGAAAAAGACTGAGAAGCTGATCCAGATTAAATGAGACTAAAAGCAAATGACACCTTTATGCAGTACTCATGATCCTAGACTACATCCTAGAACAAAGGGGAAACTGCTTTAAAGGAGATGTGGAAATGAACTGTGTATGAGACAACAATGTCATAAGGATGTTAACTGCCCTCCATCTGATAATTCTACTGTAGTTATGAATGAGAAGGTAGCTCTCTTAGGAAAACATCTGCTGTCATGTTTAGGGGCACAGGGGCATGTTATTTATAACTAAATCTCAAACAAAAATATAGACAATATATGGAGAGAGGAAAAATGACAAGGCAAATGGAGTAAAATGTTAACAGTGAATATGGCTGAATCTTTGCTTTCATGACCTTCATGTATACTGGCCTTCTATTCTGTAAGGCTGGAATCATTTCCAAATAGAAAAGCCAAAAACAAAACAAAATCAAAAGCCAGTAACAGGAAAGCACTCTGTTAGAGGGCCCTGGACAGTGTCACCATTTGTAGGAAGAAGATGCCCTCCGTTTGTTAACAGGGGACTTTCCTTTTAAGAACAGTGGTCAAGAATTCACTCAGCAGCTGAGGGGCCCTGGCTGCTGGGTATTCTGCGGCTCTAAAACTAGAAGACTGCTTCCCCAGGGATCAGTGCCTGCACACTTCTGTGCTGTGTGCTGTGCCAAGTCACTTCAGTCATGACCGACTCTTTGTAACTCTATGTACTGTGGCCACCAGGCTCCTCTGTCCATGAGATTCTCTGGGAAGAATACTGGAGTGGGTTGCCATGCCCTCCTCCAGGGAATCTTCCTGACCCAGGGATCGAACCCACGTCTCTTATATCTCTTGCACTGGGAGCTGGGTTCCTTACCACTAGTGCCACCTGGGAAGCTAGTGCATGCCTCTATCGAAGGTTCAACAGGCCCTGCCTATGACTTTCCCCAGATAGGCAGGAAGGTTTCCCAGCCACCCAGCCAGCCAGGCATCAGCTGGGCAACACAGTCCTTTACTGCAAAGGAGGAAAAAGGAGTAAGATATGCTCCCTGTGGTCAAGGTCAGAGCAGAGCTGAAGAGAGCAGATGAACATTTCTGAAATGCATAGGGTAATCAGATGCTGAACTGTAAGAGACTAGGCACCCTGGGAAAAGATGAGGAGGCTGCATAAAAGTGGCAAGACTGGCTTGTCCCTTGGAATATGGGAAAAGTTTAGATTGTGAAGGCATCTCCAGAAGTGGGTTCAGTGTGAGCAAAGACACGAGAGGAGACAACAGATGGAAGGGCTGGCAGGGTGCAGAAGGGGTATCAGTGAGGCAGGAGACGAAGCTGCGGCTGGAGTGTGGAGTAGGGTGTGTCAGGGCCCTGAAAGGGTATGGTGGGCAGAGGACACCTGGGCCCCACATGTGTGATGCTTCGCTCTGCCCACCGTTCCCCATCACGGTGGTTGGAACTCTGCCCCTGAGGTAGCTGCAACAAAGAACGAGCAAAAGCTGTCGAAGCACCGGAGGTTCACAGCCCTCACCCGCATTTCTGCTGGTGACCAGCACTTTTCCAGGATCTCGGTCTCCCCAGGAAGGGCTGGTGAGGGCAGGGGACCCAGAACACCTGCACAGAACTCCTCCGGCCCTGAAGAGATGCCGCCCCAGCCCGTCAGCAACACTGACTCCCATACCTGAGGCCTGTCGACCGCGGTCTGCACACGGACAGACGGCGGGGGTGGCACTGGCGTGCTGCTTCTGGCTGGAGAGGCCTCCCGGCTGGACGTACCCCGGACGGGAGGCCGGAAGGGGGATGCGGTCCACGTGGTCCGGGGCTCCCAGTCATCCCCCTGGATCTTGTGGTACACGGGCTGGTGCGTCTGGTACTCGCCCTGCTGAGCTGGGTAGTGCGTCTTCTGGGCTTGGTGGAAGGACGGCTGGGCTGCCGGCCGGGCAACGTTCTGCTCGTGTATCACAGGGATGGAAATGTAGCCCCGGGGGAGCTGGTGACCGCCCAGGCTGCTCCTGCCAGAGGAGGTGGGCAGGCTGGCCGAGGAGGAGGACGAGGAGCAGTCCGAGGCCGCTGGAGACTGAGACCGCTGCAAGACACAGAACATAGACACACAGCTCCGTGAACCATCCTTGCCTGGCCCTCCGACTCTGCCCCAGTACGTGCCTGCTCAGGGTGGCAGGTTTAATATGACCTCCCATCTGTTAAGCCTTTCCAGTGTCCAAACGTAGTGTTAAGACTGGGAACTCAGGAGTCAAGAGGCCTGGGCTCAAATTCTCAACAGCCCGATAGCTTTGCTGTTGTTGTTGTTTTAGTTGCTAAGTCGCATCCGACTCTTTGCAACCTCACGGGCTTGAAGCCCACCAGGTTTCTCTGTCCATGGGATTTTCCAGGCAAGAATATTGGAGTGGGTTGCCATGCCCTCATCCAGGGGATCTTCCAGACCCAGGGACTGAACCTTGGCCTCCTGCATTGCAGGCAGATCTTTACTGTTTATGAACTGCATTTAAAGTACAGAAAAGAGTAACCCCTCCTCACCCGACTGACTTGAAGATTCTGTAAGAGAATCAGTGGGTGTGTCTGGCGCCAGCACCACCCACAGGAAGTGCTCACGAAGTTTTAGTTATTGTTGTCACTTCATTTCCTCTTTCCTGAACTCTTTTCCTGCTTATCCCCAGAGAACCCAGGGGGCAGCGGGAACCACGTCCCCATGTGGACCGAGGCAGGCCAGGCCCCTCTCCCTTCCTGACTGCCTACTTTGTATTCTGGAAAAGCAGAAGAGTGTTTCCCCAGCTGGCTTCTAAGGCCCCTGCTAGGTTAAATTTGTGAAGATTTCTCTGACTGATGCGTCACTTTTGATTTTTATAACAAAAACATTACAAACATAGGTACTGCCTCTCCAAGAAAGGGAAAGTGCCTCCTGTGTGAGAGCTCAGTCATGTCCGACTCTTTGCGACCCCATGGATTGTAGCCTACCAGGCTCCTCTGTGGATGGAATTTTCCAGGCAAGACTACTGGAGTGAATTGCCATTTCCTTCTCCAGAGGAACTTCCCGAACCAGGGATCCGACCCGTGTCTCTTGCCTCTCCTACACTGGCAGGCGGGTTCTTTACCACTGTACCACCTAATGCCCCCGTTAACTATGTTTTTCACCCGGAGTGAGCATCTGTGCTCAAGAGCAGCGCAGGGGACACAATGGGACGGTGTGCCAACAGGAAAACCCAGAGGGCCTATGGCTCAGGACTCCTGCTGGGGTCCGCAGGCCTTCAAGTCTCAGCTAAGAACCAGGTTAAGGGCTATGCTTTAAACTTTGGTTCAAGGAAGTATTGACCTCAGACTTAAAACCTGAAAAGCAGCTGTCTCCCTGATCCTAATTTTACACTTTGTTTTAAACGGTGGACACGGTGAGGGCGGGCATGCGGTCCCATTTTCATGTCAGTGTAGCTCCAAGCAGCTAACACTCACCTGCGGATACTGAACTGAGTGAAATGACACAGAGTCTCTCTTGTGTTTCTGACACAGAAAGCTCAGTGGGAATGAGGGGTGTCATGGGAGGAGCCAGAAGGCCCAGCTTCCAAGCCCTGCGATGCCACTTCCAACTTCACGCTTTTGGACCAAAGCTGTTTATCCCCTCTTTAGCCCCAATTCCTGAACTACAGAAACAAACCACGATCCCTGCTCATCGGAAAAACCAGCCTGTGAAATGCTGGGGGACGTGGGGCTGTCAGCAAGCGATCTTTGCTGGGTAACGCAGGCCAGGCCCCGATGCCCCACATCTCACTGGGCTGTCATCAGGGTCTGGGGTCATCTGCGGTCTTGGGCAGCCCAGGAAGCACAAAACCCCGCCCCTCCCACCCCCACCCTCACAGGTTATGGCCATAGGCCCGCTAGCCAGGCCTCTCCTCACCTCGGGTCCATGGGAGGCTGGGGGCTGGGCCGCCGCCACAGCAGCTGCCACCGGTGCGCTTGCTTTATCTGGCTGGCTGGCTTCCGCCACACCCCGCAGGGGCGACTGGGACCTCGGGGGAGCCGCGGCGGCCGCCTCGGTTTGGAAGCGCTGTGTCCCGGGCTGAGAGTAGGCGAAGACAGGGTGCGGCCGGCTCGGGGCGCCTTCGTGGAGGACAGGGATGGGAATGTAGCCTGGCCGGAGCTGGGGGTACACGGCATGACCTTCCCTAGTGGGCAGCGGCCTAGGGCCCTCCCGCGACGGCCCATTTGCAGAGGATGCGGTTTCCTAAAGGTGAGAGGAGACACACAGACCTGTTAGAAGCTGGGAAGGGAAGAGCCCCAGGAGGAGGAAGCATAAGGCCACGTGCGCCCACCATCCAGAGTGACTCCGGGCCCCACAGTGCCAGCCAGGAGCCAGGACAGCTGAGCACAGAAGCTGTGGGTACCTCCCCTGATCCCCTACTTCTTCCAGACCCCTCCTCCCCTACTGAAGCTGCTACTGGCCCAGAAGTTTAAGAATCAGAAGCATCAAGAGAAAGCAAGAGACAAGCAAGGTATCTGTGGAGCACAGAAGTCCCAGTTTCCCAAACTGGTCAGACAGGTTTCTGTTCTGGGTGACAAGGCAGCCGAGCACACAGGGGAGTCCCCGACAGCCTCCCAGACCCAGATCAGAAGATGCTAGGAGGTTTCAATGCCAACTCGCTAAGTTATAGCCAGCATCTATCTTGGCTTCCTAAATGGTCCTCACGTTTTCTGACAACGTAGACTCGCGTGGGACCCCGACACAGGCCGCAGCTCAGAAATCTGCAGAGAAGGGGCGGCAGCAGGCAGGCAGCCTCCTCAGGAATATTTTCAGAACAAGTGGCAAGAAAGGGAGATACCCGAGGAATGCAGAAGAGGCACAGGATGAGAACAAAACCCAGGGATTAGTTGTGCTGGTCTTGTGATGCCAACAAAGCCTGCTTGGCGAGGAGCGGCTGGGGTCCCTCCTATGTCCTCCTATGAAGTTCTCTCTTCAGTGGCCTGGCTATTTTGGGGCCCTTGAGAAGGCCAAGTTCCAGATGTACCACAGAGAAAGATCCTGTTTCAGACAACAAGGCTGGCCAGTCACTCACCGGGCAATGTCACTCCTCACCAAGCAGAGGTTGGGTGACTGAAGCCAGGGACCCCTGCGGCTTTCTGTCCTGACAGTCTCCTGAGCGCTAGAGGGTCCTTTCACAGAGGAGGGGGCTGAGGATTCGTGCCACTTCCATGCATCCAAGTGGACAAACTATTATGCCTCCTTACAAGGCATCCCCCTGAACAGAAAACACTAGAAGGCTTGAGGCTCTGTTCCCGCTGGGGCGAAGCTGGTCACAGGAGGGCAAGCCCTGGACCTTAGATCTTTCAGACTTGTGAACCTCTGTCTGCCCTCCTGCTGAGCTCACCACCCCAGCGGGCCTCCCAGCACTCAGGAGAGGCCGGGGTGTCGCCATGTCCTTGGGGACACCGGCAGACAGGCGGTACTCTCAGATTAGAATACCCACGTGCTCAGGGTGGCGGCATTATTTTAGCCTGCTTAACTCTCAGGTCACCCAAGAGCAGGGAGTGGGTCCAGGCGTCACATTCAGAAGCGCAATCCTGCCACGAGATGGGCACCAGAAGGGAGGCAGCAGGAGCGCTGAAGGAGGCCCGTGCTGCTTGGTGCTGACTCATCACAGGCCGGCTGGGCACTTCGTCCTCGCCCTGGGGCACCTTCCCTCTAGCCTGGGGCAGAGCCTGAACAAGTGCGGGGGCGGCATCCCTGCTGGCTTCCTCCTGGCCACGCACTAGAGCGGAGATGGGCAGTTAGCAGCCCTCGTCCGCTGGCTGGCCCCTGGTGACCGCCCTGCTCCCGAGCTACTGGGTACCATGGTTTACAAACCAGCAAGGCCCAATCCCTGCCGGTAGGGCCGCGTAAAACAAACAGGATGACCACCTGGAGAGCACAGGGGCCCGCCTGGGCTTTTCTAGTAGGGTGGGGCTTCCAAGAGAGGGCTCGCGTTCTTCCTTAGCTCTGTTAGTAACCATTCTTTCATGGGGGGTAAGTCTCTTCACCTCTGTGAGCCTTAATCTTCTTTGCTAGAAAGTGGAGCTAGCAACACCCACTACACACGTCTATCGTGAGCTGTTACGAGAGCCCATGGAGAGGGGTTTGCCCAGGGAGCTGAAAGGCATTCCCTCCCTAAATGGGCACAGGATGCTGCGACTCAAGACGCCCAAGGGTCAAAGGAATCACCCCTGAAGGACCCAATGAACTGGTGGTGACCGGAGTCAGGAAGGTGGACACACGTGGAGGAAATGGTAATCATCTGGGAAGGGACCCTCTGAGGAGATGGAAAAGTTCTCTCTCTTTCTGAGTGGTGGAGATAAATGAGTGTACACCCATGTATAAGAGAAGTCTCTCACACTCTCCTCGTCTTTGGAGCCCCCACACTGCCCATCTCCTGCCTCAGTCCAGCCACACTACCCAGGCTGAACCTGTGAGGGCAGCCACCCCCACTATCCTGCTGTCAGCTGCGCCTCCACCTCAGACCCTCCCGGGGCCTGGAAACCTTAGACAGGCCTGGCTGGCTGAGGCCTGGCCACCCCTGGGGGAAGCCCCTGGATCCAGAAGGTCCTACAGCGGGCCTGCCAATGAATTTTATGCATCTCGCTGAATACATTTTGTGCCTCAATTGAAAATGGAAGAAAAAGGGAGGAAGAAGGGGAGGAGGGCAGAAGAGCAGTTCCGCCTGCCCCAGGGTTTGTGACAGCACAGCCAACACCTGGCCTGGGTCGTGGGAGCAGCGCCACGCTTGGGTGGCTGGAGGGAAGCGTGTGGTCGCTATAGGCGGGGGTGGGAGCGTCAGGGGCCCAAGCTGGAAAGAAGGGAGGCTGGGAGAGGCCCGGAGGCTGCTTTCCTATAGTCCTGAGGTCTGCACTCCCGGTTCCGTGTGGACAAACGGCTCATTTATGCTGTTTAATAAAAACCCCACACGTCTCTTCATGATCGTCACATCTAAAGGAAGGCAGGCACCCTGACGCTCTGGGCCGGGGACCGGGGGGGGGGCTTTGTTTAGAAAACACTGAAGTAAATTTTAAAAAACCATCTCACGTCTATGGACTAGAAAACTAACGCTTCTACATGAACAAAAACTTAAACCCGAGTGAAACACCCGCCCGTGACAAGGTCCACAGGGGTGCTGATGCCACCTCCGTTCTCATTCTGCTCTCGTTAGAGCCCTGTCAGCAGCAAATGCTTCAGGTCTACGAACCAAAACGCAGGACCCAAAAGAGTTACACTGCCCTTTTTACCTTCTGTGGGGTTTGAGCTGAGTCTAGTGAAAGAAAAGATGTACTTTTTTCCCAGAGGAAAAAAAAAAAAAAGACTTTAAAATGTTTAATTTATATTAAAGTCTTTATATTTATATAACTATGTATTTAAAATAAGTATACATTCAAATGGCTTTCCTGGTGGCTGAGACGGTAAAGCGTCTGCCTGCAATGTGGGAGACCCGGGTTTGATCCCTGGGTCAGGAAGATTCCCTGGAGAAGGAAATGGCAACCCATTCCAGTACTGTTGCCTGGAAAATTCCATGGATGGAGGAGCCTGGTGGGCTACAGTCCGTGGGGTCGGAAAGTCGGACACAACTGAGTGACTTCACTTTCTTTCTATACATTCAAATATATATAAACGTATCTATATATAATAAATATATATTAGAAATATTTATAATTCTCCTCGATAATGTCTAGAACATGTCTCCGTAGTCCCGTAAGAACTGTTCTCAAGTTCAAGCCCAAGCCCCTTGGTTATGCTGGCCGGCATCTCTCACAGAAGACTCACTACCTGCCCCGCCCTGACTTCGCTGGGGACTGGGGCCTCCGTTTCCTGGGGGTTTTGCTCTTTAGGCCCTGTGACAGGGACGGGGTGCTAGCACAGTGACCAAGCGGATGTCGGCCGGCCCTGCCTCCCCATCACCACCTGCCTCGCTTCCTGAGGAACAGTGACAGCATCACAGGAATCACCCTCCAGTCAGCCCAGCTCATGATCCTTATCTGCGGGCAGAGCCATCAGGAACACACTCATACAAAATCCAATTAGGAAATCAGAGCCTGACTTCCACTGCTTATCTCACTGCACTAATTTATAAAATGAACTGGTCAATTCTTCTTCTTTGGGCATTACGTTAAAATCCTCTGCAGGTGCCAAACAACTCCATGAGAAAGCCAGGATGAAAAGCAAGAAAAATTGCCTCAGATGAGCCAAGACCTGCCCTAGCAAATTATTACTAGGTAAGCCTGGGGTCAGGCTCTGAGCTTGGAAAAGGATGTGGGTTACACAGGTCTTATTTACTTATTGTTGTTGTTCAGTTGCTAAGTTGTGTCTGACTTTTGCAACCCCACAGACTGTAGCACATCAGGCTCCTCTGTCCTCCATTATCTCTGGAGTCTGCTTAAACTCACGTCCATTGAGTTGGCGATGCCATCCAACCATCTCATCCTCTGCTGTCCCCATCTCCTTTGGCCCTCAATCTTTCCTAGCATCAGGGTCTTTTCCAGTGAGTCAGCTCTTTGCATCAAGTGGCCAAAGTACTGGAGTTTCAGCTTCAGTATTACTCCTTCCAGTGGATACTCAGGGTTGATTTTCCTTAGGATTGACTGGTTGGATCTCCTGCAGTCCAAGGGACTCTGAGAGCATGACTACGCTTCACCACTGATTTTTAGTAACAGCGTGGGCACTAAGGGACAGCTAGCAGACTTGGAAAGAGACTGCACGTGGTCCCAGAGCCAGCTCTGCCCCTAAGAAGGCACTACGGAAGCAGCTTACTCCTACCCTGCCACCCCCAGTTTCCTGAGCTGTGAAATGATGTGCTGTAAAGCAGTGGTTCTCAGACTCTAGGGGCATCTGGAACACTCAAGAAAAAAAAAAACATGCAGACTCGCTGTTCAGCCCTAACAAAGTCTGACTCAGAAGGTCTGTGGGGAAACCCAGCCCCAACGGCCCTGGGAACACAGCTCTAAACGAGGGTCCTTCCAGCTGACGTTCTCCCTGACCTCCGATCCCAAGATCTCTCCTAGCTCTAAACACCTACAGAAGGCTCAAAAACAAGGAAAACTTGATGCTTGCAGAAGTCTAAAAATGATCACTCTTAGATGTACTCAGTTAAATCACATCAGAAATCTCTGGAGCTCAAGGTGCCCCAAAGTTTCATGAAGAGGAGGAGTTCCCTGTGCTATCCAGTAGACTCGGCACCTTAAAAGCAGGCTGGGACCACAAGCCCTGAAAACCGCGCCTCATGAGCGCCAACCTCAGCTCCACAGTGCAGTGTTCTTTAAAACGTGGGCTGAGCAGCTACAAACCACGATCTGAACGAAGGGGAACAGCCACAAAGGCAACTCAGAGCACCACCGCCTTGACAGCCCTGGAGTCTTAAGTAGGACACACTCTGTTAACTGGGTTTTTAGGCCAGAAAAGCCTCATGCCTGTCAGCTAGTGATTTTTACTAATAATACTTCCAAGACTTCTAAAATAAGGGGGAAAAAAAGATGAAGGGAAATAAGAATCCTGGGACTTCCCATTTAGCGAGGACCTGGATCAAAATAAAGTGGCCAGGGCTTGCCTCTCTCAGGCAGGAAGCAAAACAAAAGAAAAGCTTCCTTGTAAAGTGCACAGAGAGACCTGAGCTTCAAGGTCCTACAAAACCTTCTGTTTGGTATTACAGCCCACAGAAAAGAAACAGGAATTATTGCCAATGTGATATATAAACAGATACCTACATCCCCACAGGCCAAACCCGAAGTTACCACTGGAGTGTGGTCAAGGGTCTCTTCCACTGCCCCCAGCCCTGTTTGGGGGCACATAACAGACATCGGGCAAACTCTGAATAATACGCAAAGTCCACATCCACCAAAGTCTGTGTGCAGCACTCCTGGTGGGACAGGAGTCTGCACTCTAAGCAATCTAGCCCCAGGTGACTGGAGGTTTTATCTAATAGACCTGCTATTAGAGTATGTACTGCTTCTGCTGCTAAGTCGCTTCAGTCGTGTCCGACCCTGTGCGACCCCATAGACGGCAGCCCACTGGCTCTGCCGTCCCTGGGATTCTCCAGGCAACAACACTGGAGTGGGTTGCCATTTCCTTCTCCAATGCACGAAAGTGAAAAGTGAAAGTGAAGTCACTCAGCGACCCCATGGACTGCAGCCTACCAGGCTCCTCCGTCCACAGGATTTTCCAGGCAAGAGTACTGGAGTGGGTTGCCGTTGCCTTCTCCTTACACTTCTCTACAAAACAGAGTTACAGATATAGCAAACAAACTTATGGTTACCAGCGGGGAAGGGGGGATAAGCTGAAAGATTGGGATTGACTTATACATATCACGGTACATAAAGCAGATAACTAATAAGGACGTACTGAATAGCACAAGGAACTCTACTCAACACATCTGTAACGGCCTACATGGGAAAAGAATCTAAAAAAGAGTTGATATGGGTAATGTATAACTGATTCACTTGGCTGTACACCTGAAATTAACACAGCATTGTCAACCAACTGTATTCCAACAGCAATTTTTTTAAAGAAGTATGTGGACCTGATTCTGGGATTACTGAGATGGGTGTTATGCGCTTTTACTAGGGAAAGCTTTCTTAAAAAAAACATGACATTGCTTCTCTTTGCAGCTGTGTCCCAACAGGAAGGAATGAACCAGCTCTGAGCCCCCGTCTCCAAGCTGCCATTATGGACTCCAATCCCGCCCTGCTGCTAGCCAGCTGTGTTCTCTCGGACAGGACTTCTTGCTACTGAGACTCGGGTCCCCTAGCTTATAAAAATCCCCATGCCTCCCAGGACTTGTTGCCAAATTTAAGTGAAATAGGGCACAAGAAAGTCTCTGTAAACTCTGAGCTGTCCCATGCCCTGTATAATTGTGCTTGTCCATTCCACAAATAGTTACTGATGGACCCAGCTTCTTCCAAGCAATCGTTGGTTGCGCCTACTGTTCAGAAAGTTATGAACTCGGGTTTAATTCCTCAGTGCTCTCACTCAAGCTGGTAATGAGCCTGTTAAAAGTTTGAAGCCCTTTTTTAGTCTTAAGAGCACTAATTAGCAGGGATGCCATTTTCTCTGTTAAGACATGTTATCTACTGTTTCATACTGGAAGCAAACACAGCCAAAGACAACTTCAGGGGCCTAAGCCCTACACTCTCCCCTCCCTTCAGGAGGCCCCCAATTCTGGAGGGGCTGCCTTGTAGACAATCAACACCCAATCTGCAATGACTGTAGTGCCTTCACACATGCCCCTGAAGCCCAGGGGGAAGAGCCAAGCCAGGCTGGGGTGGAAGGAGCCGCCTGGGAGTAGAAGGTCTGCTAGTGTCCCTTCAACATCCCCAGGGTGTCCTCCATGGCATGTTAAGTTGTCTCCAGGCCACAGCTGAGTATGTCCCCTGCTGGAGACAGTGCTCGGTGCTCAGAGTCCCTCACTCCCGGGAGCCCCTTCACGGGTTCCTAAGGTCACAGGGGAAGTGGCTGCAAAACCAAGAAGAAAACCCTGGGTCATGGGAGTTCAGCTCCTGAACTCAGTGGCTTCAGGGAATTTAAAAAACTACTTACTTCCTCTTCAGGGGGAAAAAAAAAAAAAGGTAAGGATCTGCTTTAATCAATCTAAACCACAAGTCACAGACAGAAAAGTACCCAAAATCTCCCTATCAGGAAGCAAACTCTTGTCTGAATTTAGATAGAGAGACCCCTTCACCCGCATGGGTACATTTCCATTGGTTTCTCAAGGTTCTATCTCAGAGGCAAGGCATGCATAGCGTCTGTTGGTATCAGGGCGCTGGTTTTACTGGACATGCATTTTGCACAAAACACAATTCCCCAATAGGAAAAAAAATAAAATAAAATCTCCAATACATCAACCACAGCTCAAGCAAGGGGAGACTGACAGATGGTGGCAGCCTTGGGGAATTTCTGGAGGGGGACTCCTCCCCCACCCTAAGCAGCTTCTCAAAGCACTCCTTCCCCAACAACCACACCCCCTCAAGAGGATGGTAACAATTAGAAAACCCCTCCCTCTCCTTCCACCCCTTAGGGCAGGGTCCAGAACATCTATGCACGTGGCCAATGCCCCCCAACACCCCTGGGCACCTGGTTCCTGCTGGCACTGTCCTCAAGCCCATGCACAGACCCTCCCCTTGAGCAGACAGGGTTGAGGGTAAACACAGCACTCCCTGAAGAACACAGAACACACAACTGTCCTGGCCTGTCTTGGGCAAGGGATCTGGGGCCAAGGCCACAAGCTGCTGGAGCTGTGGGCTGTAGGTCTGGCTGAGGCTCCAGAAGGCTGACCCCTGCCCTGAGTTCTGGCCCAGCTCCTATGCACCCCCCATGAGGGGCATAGAAACCCCTAGGGAAGGGTGCTGAGGGTATCCAGACACTGGCGGAAAGACAGTCAGCTGAGCTGGTTCAGAGGCCATAAGAGGAGCCCTTGCCTCTGAAAACAAGACTTCATGCCCATCTGGGAACCGGCAGACCCACATCCAGCCAGCACTCTCTACCGTGTGGGGAAGCCAAGCGCCTCTCCGAGACTCCCCTCCGACTTCTTGGTGGAGGCTGGGGCTCTCCCCACAGATTGCACACATGCCTCAGGCCAGGCCCTGGCTCCTCACAACCCTGCTGGACGGGTACTGGTGTATGCCCATTTCTCAGAACGAGAGACTGAGGCTGGGGGGGGGAGGTGAGTGATTTTACCTGAGACCACCAGACACGTGAATCCTTTCGCTATTCCTGCCACACCTGTACACTGTGGGATTAATGACTATTGGTGGCTAACGACAAACAAACGTCTGCAAACCCTTCGTCTTCCCGGGGGTGAAAATGCAGCAGGAGGGAACGCATTTCATTTTGCCCAGTGGAGCTGAGCTGAGGCACAGACCTGGAACATTCAGTTCAAGTGTGCTCTGGGTCAGGGAGCCAAGGCTCAATGCTGAGTCACCGCCTGGCTGAGGCAGGGCAGCGAGAGTGGGGCACTCAGTTCTGAGTCACCACAGACCGGAGACTCCTCAGGCCCAGCCCGGGGCCTCTGCTGGGAGCGAACCCAGGTCCAGCCCAGCAGCAGAGCGGGGTCCTACTCTGACCCTCGGGCTCCGTGGGATAATCTGTAACATTCAAAAAGGCCATGTGGCTGCTTTCCCTGCTACACACGTTCTTTCCTATCTTCCTGCCGTTTCCACTTCTAAACTATTCATTCATTCCCTGTCCAAGAATTTTTAACATAATTGAAAAAAAACAATTCTACTTTAAATGTTCAAGAAACCGAGGAAGTTACTTCAAAATAGGAAATGCCTGTTCTTCAACAGGATGCTAGGGAATTTTCAGGGCTAAGTCTCATCTCCCTCACTCAGGACGCAGCTCTGGGTGGGGGAGCTCTCAGGAGGCACTTAATGTACGTAGGACTTCGCGGGTGGCACAGTGGTAAAGAATCCGCCTGCCAGTGCAGGAGGCACAAGAGACGTGAGTTCAACCTCTGTGTTGGGACGATCCCCTGGAGTGGGAAATGGCAACCCACTCCAGTATTCTTGCCTGCAGAATCCCATGGACAGAGAGGCCTGGTGGACTACAGTCCAGGGGGTTGAAAAGAGTCGGGCATGACTGAGCGCGCGCGCACACATACACACTATACACAATGTTATGTAGGCAGTGAACAATCTACAATCCTGGGCTCTTCAGAACTGACAGTGAGTAAGAGGCTTCGGGGCTCTGCAGCGTCTGACCTTACTGCCAGCCTCACAAATGGAAAAACTGGAGACAGACTCCTCGCACAGCGCTGGCTTAGTGGCGTCTGGCTGCTGTCAGCAACCAGCCTCCCTGGCAGGCCAGCTTTAAGATGCTGTGTCACTGGCGGGGATGAAAAAAGACCGCCTCCAGACCCGTAAGGATGAACTTAGGGAATCAATGCTGAAGTCCCCTGTGGAGAAAAGGCCATTCAGAAATTCAATAAAAAGGAACCAGCAACTGGGAGACATTTGGGGACGAGGCTGATGTGGCTTAGGAACCGACAGAAGGCTTCCTGCAACACGCACGTCAGTAAGGGACGCTTTTCTTCAACAGCCTGACCACTCCGGAGCCCAGGCCCACGTTTTCCTCTTCTCTGCACAGAATTGTACATACTGAGCCCATGGACCCTGCCAGGCCCTGAAGAGGCAGAGAGATGAAAGAGACGCAGAGTCTGCCTCTGGGACGCTCAGCCCACAGGGACATGACCTTGAGGCAGAGCAGGAACGTGCGGCCTTTTGGAGGAAAGTTTCAAATTGATATATGTGGTGTCCAGAACCAGGACGGGCTGCTTCCAACCCGAGGGATGGGGGAAAGCTTTGTGGAAAATGGCCCTGAAGGAGGCAGAACTGTCCTCTGTGTGACATTTAACACCATGACTTGCAGAGAGCAGGCACTCAAAAAATTTCGGCAGAGATGAATGAGTGGAGACCAGGGCTCGTTGTCTCAGCTCAGACCCAGCCAATGTGTCTCACGAGCTGTAGGAGATGGACTCAAGGCTGTTTAAAATCGGGGCTGTGCCCGGCAAGCTCGGAGTATAAAGGTCTAAGTATAAAGGAGCAGCCAGGCCCGCTAGCAGCGTCTGTCACCTGGGGTGGGGGTAAAGCTCTGCTCACAACAGTCTGTTTTGTCACAGCTGACAGGCCTCAGGCCAGGCACCTCCCCTCTCTCCACGTCTATCTCCTTGTGTATAAGGTGAACCTGACAGCTTCCACCTTAGTGAGCGCCTTTGAGGGTTTAAAGAGATAAGGTTTGTAAAAGCACCCACCTGTGTCTGGCACATGTCTACAAACGTGTTGACAGACGGAAAAAATTGGTTCCTCCCTTCCTACAGAAATTCTCTGATTAAGCTTTTGTGAGCTGCTTGACTGGCTGAAAAGCTGCAGAGGCCCCCAAAGAAATCGTCCTAGAAATATGTGAAGACTGAACAACACCAGCTATCTCATGCAGCCGCATGATGCCAAACAAGGGCTGGAGATCAACTTTCACATCTGCAAAAGGAGGGGACTTGGAGCCTTGCTTCAGGAGTCCAGCTTTTTGTCTGAGAGCTGAGGCACAAAAGGATCACGGGCACGTAGACTTGACTCACGAGCCATGGGGAGCCGGGAGGGCCTGGAGAACTCCACTGTCAGGTACGAGAGAGGTTTCCATGGAGTTCATCGGCACTAGAGGATCCTCAGAGGTTCCCAATAAGCAAAGTCTTCACCTACTGCTCCCAGTTTCTCTATATAAGGCGTCTTAAACATGTTAAGAGCAACATTTACACAGCAAAACTATGAAGGAGAAAGAGTAAATTTGGATTTATGCATGGCTTCCTAATTTTTATGAAAAATGCCAGATCGTTTTTAAATGTCAATAGGAAGGAACAAAAGTGTAGAGTGGTTTATATAAGGCAACTGTGTGTCATTCCCGAAATGAGGACAACGCTAATCAAGCCTCACGGGTGGTATGAAGCTTTCTGACTCACAGGCAGCCCCAACAGCATCAAACAACTAAGCCTTCCCAGCCCTGGCTAACATCAACTTCGGCCACAGTTTCTGCACGCTGTCTCTACCCCTTGTAAAAGGCAAATACACGTCGCGAAACAGGGGACAAGTTATTGGTCAGGTCTTGCATAGGCCAAACACAGACTGTTTTTTAGAGGGGAAAACGAAGGTCCTGGATGAGCTGGGCTCCAAAGGCATTTGTTTGGCCATGTTCTTTATCAAACCCTCAGCAAACTGCTATTCATCTCTGATACAGACATTTGCTCCAGAGTCACTGCAACTGGCTGGAAATACAAAGGAAAGAATGGCCGCTCCTTTCCTGTGTTCTGATTCTAAGAGGCACAAGAGCTTGCAATCGATCTGCAAACCACAAGATGATCTCATCTCTCGGAATATTCAGGAAGCTCTCCTGAACGTGAAGGGGAACAAATGGGTCTCTGCTTCAACTGAAACGCAAACCAGCTCCGAGTTCCTCTTCAAGGATGCTCCTACCTGTCTCCTATAGGGCCCGAGGATAATCTGTCAAATGACTGTGGTGAGATTCCCCTGGCAGGGCAAGCCTCTGGCCTGCTTCTCCTGGGGTTCACAAGGGTCTTGGGATCACCTCCCCACACCCAGCACTGGCACCCCGCCAGGCTCCATCCCTCCTCCTGCCACCCCCATCTTCACCCCTAGAAACCAGGCACTTGCTGAGTTTCACCGGGAAGGAAGGGAGGCTCGGGCAATGGCTCTGCAGGTTTAGATGTGAAGCAGGCTCCCTTGAGGATGCCAAGGCTCACACAGGTGCACACAAAGTCATAGCTCCCCCACTCAACCCCCTCTAGCCTGTGGGATCATTGTCCTTTGGTGACTCCCAAATGCCCGGGTTGCCAGAATCAAGAACCAACAGGGCAGCTTTTTTTGACATACAGATTTCTGGGTCCTACCCTGAGCAACCTAGATCCAACAAGGGAGTACGTACAGCTGGCAACCTGTGTCCTCTTCAGGCTCCTGGAGACTGCCAGGCTCGGGAATCCGTGCCCAGGCGCCTCCAGGACCGGAAGAGCTAGAACCGCCCTGCTCCTCTGCCCAGGGAGGTTTGCAAGGGAGCGGCACAGCGCCACACTCCAAAGCATCTGGCCTCTGTTTATTTCACAAGGTGAGCCAGAGGAGCAGCCTGCATAGAAACTGTACATCTCGAAGAGGATGCCAAGCCCTCTGCCAGAGAAGGGGCCTGGACTGGTAGGAACTTGCCAGGAGACTAGTGGGCAGCTCACATGTGCAGAAAATCGATATCCAGGAAGACTGCAGGTGAGAAGGTTCAGATCCTGAGAGTGGAGCTGGATTAAGCCCAAAGCCTGTGCCGTTAGCTGTCCTGGCTCTGCGGTGAAGGGCGAGACACTTTCACTTGCTCCCTCTTTAAAAATGGGATGAAAGGTCACTCTAAACACCTCAGGGAAACGGGAGAGGATCAACTCTAAGACAACAGCATATAAGACTAAACCATACACAAAGTTCTAGTCTTCTTCCTTCCAAGAAATTCATTCCTTTACCCATATGATTAAACTGCAAACACCCCAGAAACTGTCTTCCTCTTAAGAGGGCTTTCTCTGTTTTTCATGTTCAGTGAATAGCTCTTTATTGACTGACAGCATCTTCTCTGGAAGGTAAGGATGCTCAGAGGGTCCTGTCCTCTTAGCTCAGTTCCTCTAAAATCGCCCTTTGTTTTTTGCCAGAGCTCTTTTCTCAATCCACATTAAGAAACCAATTTCTGATAGAAAGTGCTAGTGAAGGATATTCACTTCATGGCAAATAGATGGAGAAACAATGGAAACAGTGAGTGACTTTATTTTGGGGGGCTCCAAAATCACTGCAGATGGTGACTGCAGCCATGAAATTAAAAGACACTTGCTCCTTGGAAGAAAAGTTATGACCAACCCAGACAGCATATTAAAAAGCAGAGACATTACTTTGCCAACAAAGGTCCATCTAGTCAAAGCTATGGTTTTTCTAGTAGTCATGTATGGACGTGAGAGTTGGACTATAAAGAAAGCTGAGCGCAGAAGAATTGATGCTTTTGAACTGTGGTGTTGGAGAAGACTCTTGAGAGTCCCTTGGACTGCAAGGAGACCCAACCAGTCCATCCTAAATGAAATCAGTCCTGGGTGTTCATTGGAAGGGCTGCTGGTGAAGCTGAAACTCCAATATTTTGGCCACCTGATGCGAAGAACTGACTCACTGGAAAAGACCCTGATGCTGGGAAAGATTGAAAGTGGGAGGAGAAGGGGATGACAGAGGATGAGATGGTTGGATGGCATCACCGACTCAACGGACATGAGTTTGAGTAAGCTCCGGGAGTTGGTGATGGACAGAGAAGCCTGGTGTGCTGCAGTCCGTGGGATTGCAAAGAGTTGGACATGACTGAGCAACTGAACTGACAGAAGGATTTTCCATTGTATTTATTCTGGAGTGAGGTGTCATTCACAGAAGTTAAAGTGAATTAGTCACATAGTTGTTCTGTGTACATCAAAGCAGAGTCTTGAAAGCCATGAAGCCCACAGAGCTAACGAAGTGAATGTTAGCTTTCTCCTTACGTTCTAGTGCCATGTTGAGAAATATCAAGTAATTAATTCAGTAAGCAGCTCTTTTCTTGAGTTGATCACATCCAGCCATTACCATCCAAGTACTCACTAAAGTCAGGAGGGTAGAACAACAATCAAGTACTCCAGCCTGCACACTTCACACTTAAATTTTATAGAAATTTAAGACTCTTCTACCTTCTTCTGAACAATAAACTGCCTCTTATTAGGACTTTTCGGGTGTGAGTCTCTCTTTGCTATTGGTACTGGCTGAATGGACTTTGGAAACACATGTGAACTCTCTGGGTTTCTTTCTTAGAAAAATAGAGGCTGAGCTAAAAGATCTTGAACGATCTTTCAACTTTAAAATTCTGTTAAATTTTCAAATCAACTTTTACAGCATCAAACTTCTGATTTACTAGCTCTTATGTTCTACCTGTTGAGAAAAATAATAGTAACTTAACCCGTTTTTGTTTTTTCCCCTTGAAAAAGTTTGTAAAACCACAGCCTAACCTGTCCACCATACGTAAGATCTCAACCTGCTGGGTGAGTTTCATGTTGAAAACAAAGTGCCAGCAATGTGGCATGTACACTGAACTCACAATGGATATGTTCATACTTGATCTACACTCACCACCAACGACGCCAGTGGATTCTGACTCTTCCTGTCTCTTTAGGAAGGAAGCCTCAAGATGACAGGATTTTTTTTTTGGCCTCAGTAAAGTTCTACATCCTTGCAGACTGCAGTAACAGAATTGGTTTGAAATGAGCTTTGGTTTCACTCAATAATGGGCTGAACAGACAAGCGAGAGGAATACATGGTTACGTCCGTCCCAGCTAATTATAGCCTCTTGAAATAATTTTCAGGAATAAATATACAATTAATTTCTTATAAGTGTAAGCTGCTGATGATACAATATCTCACTGTTGGGCACCAGAGTTTTATAAATATTTTAAAGGAAAAAACTGCATAAAAATGAAGATGGTTAACACAGATTTTCTTATTCTAAAACAATGGTTTATAAAACATTTTTAATTCTGTGAATTTTTAAATCTTCAAAATAACTTACCAGCTCTTTATGACTTCTATTTTGCCCAGACAATGTAACACCACTACAAGTCTATTTCTTTTTGCCAAGCTTTACATTTTTAAAAAGCTCAAAGTTATAGAAAATTACAAGAGCAGTACAATTAGTTATAATTTTTTAAATTAACGGACTCATTCCAAGTTTATATTTTCAAATTTTCATGGTTCTAAGGATTAAGTAGTATATACCCCTGCGTATATGTAAATGAGGCATACTTCTAATACAAAAGTATTACTACTAAATTATTTGTGTATTGGGGATAAGAAACAAATCCTAAATATTTTAGTAGCATAACAAGGAAGGGAATGTATTGATATTAAAAAAAAAAATCTCTTTCTGACCAGGGTGAGGCAGTATCTAAGGTGATAGCCAACTAGGAGACAGTTTCACATCTTCAGTTTAGAAATTGCCTGGAAGATTGCATCTTGTTTTTAACAAGTCATATTAGAATATATTCGTAGCGAACACAGCTTTCAAACAATAATACAGTTTTAATTTCAAATACAGAAAGGGGGGGAAAAAACGAAAGGCAACGAATGCATTTACATCAGTCTCCTGAGTCACTCTGTGCCTGAGATGGGAGAGTGAAGTCATGATACCCTCAATCAAGTTCAGGAACTTGAGGATGTAAAATTCCTAAGAGACCCTAAAGGACCCCCACGGAAGCTTGCCAATGGTCCCCTGGCGTCTGCCAAAGCACGGTCAGCAGAGTGAAACCAGGATCTGAGCCGGCTGGAGACCGTGGCCGGGCCTGGCCCGGGCCTTGGTGCTGAGTAGGCCGGCCACCCGTCGTCTCCTGGCCCAGGGCCCCTCGAATGGAGCCGGTGGACGGCGCCTGGTGCCACCGCGCGGGTCCCACTTCCCGCCCGACCCCTGAAAACCAAACACGGCCCAGGGAGGACGGTCCTCTTGGGAACCTCCCCAAACTGGCCCAGACGCCGGCCGAGGGCGGGCCTGGAGAGGGGACTCGTGGGGGGCGCAGCAGGCCGACCCCCTTGGGAGCTGGCGTCCTCCTGGGGATCCGTGCGTCCCAGGCGGCCTTCACTGACCTCAGAGGCACCGGCTGCGGCCGGCGGCCACCTGGCGCCTCGCGTCCCCGCAGCCAGGCCCAGTCCAGCCGCCCCCGCCCGGCCCTGTCCCCGGACTGGCCGTCGATGGGGGTGGGGGGGGCAGCCGCTGGCCAGGGTGAGGCGCGGGCCTTGCTCACCTTGGGGCCCTCGGGGGGCACGCGCGGGTCGTTCCACGTCGTGGTGCGGTTGTTGTGGTCCACGAAGAAGGGCCAGCCGGTCTGCGGGTCGATCTTGATCTCCCAGCCGGGGGGCAGGGGGTCGCGGTCGCCGGCGCCGTTGCCGGACGCCATCTGCACCATGGGCGAGTGGGTGGCTGCGCTCATACTGGGTCGGGGTCGGCCCGGAGGGGCGGCCGCCGGGGTGCTGGGTTGCAGGGTGCCGGGTCGCGGGGTGCCGGGTCACGGGGTCGCGGGGTGCCGGACCTCCAGGTGCAGGGTCGCTCGCTGGCCGCGGCCGGAGCGGAGTCGTGAGCGCCGCCGACGTGTCCGGGAAGCCGGCGCCCGGCACCTTTATGAATTAAAGGAGGGGGTGACGTGGCCGGAGAGGGCTGGAAGTGTCTGGAAATAGCCTCCTCGCTGCCAAAGGGGAAGGAGGAGATAAAGGGTAGCAACTGGCCGGCTAGAAACTTCTGGTCCCATCCACAGAAGTTGGCGGCGGCGCGCGTTGGATGCGGAGCTCCGCCCTGAGTCATCGGCTATAATCGGGGCGGGGCGGGGCGTGGGCGGGGCGTAGGCGGGGCATCCGCCGGGCCGCCCCTCCTCCACCCTGCCACCTCCTCCCCTTATTCGCGGCTCCCCGGGGCGGGGGCTCCCCGGGGCTGGTGTTCCCCGGCCGAGTCGTCCCTGACCTGGGCGGGGGGCTTGCATCCGCGGGATCCCTGTGCCGCCGGGCAGCATGTCGAGCGAACCCCCGGGGACGTCTTCTGTGTGTCCTGGGCCGGTTTCGTTTTCAGACTCGCTCGGTCTTCTTCGAGCCGCGTGGGTGTTCCCGGGACTGGCTCCTTCGTATAAAAACAAAGTCATCGTTAGCCTTTAAAGTCGCTGGGGATTAAACTAGAGTCTCTCCCACCTCGCCTTTGCACCCCCGGATTACTGATACTCCGGGACATTGGTGACCCTCAGTTAATCACTTTATTCCATGGGCCTAAGGCCCGTCCGGAAGGAGCTCTGGAATGTTGATCCAACACCAGAAGCAAGCCAGGGAGAAAAATGGAAGTACAAATGGAAATTCACCTGCCTTTCTTTCGAATCCTAAAGAAAGATTGCATCAGCGCATGCATGTACCTAAAGCACATGTCTTAAATGTAGACTCTGTCGTTGCAGTGAAGAACTTTAAAGAAAAAACATTCTTTGGGGTTTGGGTCTTGTTGATGGTGGAAGTTGGTTCTTGCTATCTTAATCTGACCTTCATTTGGAAAGTAGTGTAAGTCATGCGTTCTCAGTCACCTCTGTCTCTTAGCGACCCTGTGGGGCCCGCCAGGCTCCTCTGTCCGTGGGATTTCTCAGGGAAGAATACAGGAGTGGGTTGCCATTTCCTTCTCCAGGGGATCTTCCCAACCTAGGGATCAAACCCATGTCTCTTACATTGCAGGCAGATTCTTTACCCTCTGAGCCACCTGGGAAGCCCTTTGGAAAGTAAGGAAGAATTCAAATTATGAAAAAATTTCGTGTGGTTAATGAAATGGTGGTCGCGCATGTAACCTCTGCCAAGCACCTCAATTTCTCTGGGAGAGAGAGTATGCCACCAGAGGTGGGATGTTGGGAGGTCCCATTTTAGATTTTTAGGCCTGCAGGCTCATTCCTTTCCCCAGAAACATTTTTGAGAAGATGCCTTGGGCTAGAGTAATATTGGGCCCAATTTTCCAACTCAAACGCAGAGGACATTCCGGTACCCTCAGAAGCAACACGTTTTGTCTCTTCCCACACTCAAATTACTCCTTTTGGAACAAATGCTGAAGAGACCTGCCAGTCATTTGCAGTGGAACAAGGGTCTCACATAGTCTACTCATCAGTTTTAAAGTACAAAAACTCAGCTTGGTGAAAACAGAGATGATTAAGCCCTGGTACTGACCCAGGTCAGGCTTTCCAGGTGGCACAGAGGTAAAGAATCCACCTGCCAACGCAGGAGACGCAAGTTTGATCCCTGGGTCAACAAGTTCCTCCTGGGAGAAGAAAATGGCAACCCACTCCAGTACTCTTGCCTGGAAAATCCCATGGACAGAGGAGTCTGGCAGGCTGCAGTCCCTGGGGTCACAAAAGAGTCCGACATGACTTAGTGACTAAACAACAACGACTGACTCAAGTCACCACCAAATACACAAGAGACTGAGGTATAACCCCACATGCCAGTGTACCAATTGACCATAAGAAGTATTATTATTGAAAGAGCTGGGCCCTCAAGTGCACTAGTTAGTGGGCCTCTTTTTAATTTTTATTTTTTGGTCTTACCGGGTGGCATGTGGGATCTTAATTCACTGACCAGAGCTTGAACCTGTGTCCCCTGTATTGGAAGTATAGAGTCTTAACCACTGGAGTGCCAGGGAAATCCCAGTGGCTCTCATATTTTTCCTTATTTTTGAAGCCTTAGCAGAAGGCTGGGCCCAGAGTCCATAATTCAGTAAATATGGATGTTTATTGAAGGTTGATTTCAAAGTGAATATTTATTTGTATTTTCTTCCTTTGCTCAATTTCACTACAACTGCATTTAAATACAGAACATTCTTTGCTAGCATTATCGTTTGTTTGCTTTTTTGTTAGATTTGCTAGAGAAGCAGGGAGGAAACAGGTTCCTCTGGGATTAACATACCGGCTTCTGAGAGTTATAGCCCATCAGGGGTTTCAAATGGGTTTGTCTACAATGGAGTCATAAATCTTAGAGAACTGTCTAAAAGAAGCTCCTTTAAGCCATGCTGAATAATGAGGCACATGTCTACTCTTGATGGCTTTTTCTTCTTCTAGATCTTATGACACTCATTGCCCAGGGGCTATAGACTGAATGTTTGTGTCCCCCAAAGTTCATATATTGAAACGTATTCCCCAATGTGATGCTGTTTGGGGGTGGGTCCTTTCAGAGATGCTTAGGTCATGAGGATGGAGCCCTTACGAATGGGTTTAATGCCCTTACAAAAAAAAAAAAAAAAACCCAGGGAGCTCTCTCCCTGCTTGCTTCCACCATGTGAAGGCACAGTGAGGAGATGGCCGTCCTCTGGCACCTACCAGACACTAAATCAGCTGGTGCCTTGATCTTGGAATTCCCAGCCTCCAGAATTATGAGAAATACATTTCTATTGTTTATAAGCCCCCCGGTCTGAGTGAGTCTGGTATAGCAGCCCAAATGGACCAAGACACCAGGCCTTCTGCCGTTCATTTGCCTAGATCAGAAGCTGAAACATGACCCTGAATTTCCGTTTTTCTCTTTCCATCCAATCATCATCAAGTCTGTAGATGGCTTCGTCTCGGTACTCCTTGTTTTTGGGTATCCTCTCTTTCTTCAGTGCCACCAGCCTAGTCCAGATCATCCTTGTCTCTCATGTGGACCATGGAAACAGCCTCTTAGGTTGTTCATGTCCAATCCATTGCCCAAATGGTGGCCAGTGTAACCATTTTCAAGCACAAATGGGCCATGTCCTTTCTCTGGTTAGAATGCTTGAATGGCTCCCCATTTCCCTCTTTATCTCCAAATCCAACACTCGTTGGCCTGGTGTATAAAAGACCCTTATTCCCCTCTCTCTGATGCCCACTCCTTGCTGGCTCTGCTGGACTACATCATGAGCACACTGCCTCCTCAACCTTCTTCGCCACTGCTGACAGCTCCCACACCCTTTGCCTGGCTGACTCCTCTCCATCTCCAGGTATCACCTTTAGTATCACTTTCCTTCACCTTTCTAGTCGGGGTCATGTGTCCTTTCTAGAGGCTCCCATACAAATCCTGGGGCACCCTATCAAGTGCGCTGCATTGCAATTGCTTGCCTGATGATCTGATTTGCTATGCACTGAGTTTCTTGAGCCTAGGTGCAGCATCTTGATTGACACTGAGTCCCCAGCCTCTAGCACAGTGCCTGGCAATTAACAGTTGTAAAAACAATGATTGTAATGGTGGCCAAGTGGCAAGCATTTATTGAATGGTAGGTACTGTTGTATGAGCTTTATGTGGATAATCTCATTTAATCTTTGTGATAGTGACTGTAATCTCCTTGGAGGAATGAAGGATCTAGATGTTGAGAACACTGTAGGAAACCAATCACCAGCATCTTTTGCAGACTGGCTCAGCTGATGAAAACTGCCTTGCCCAAGGTCACATCTCCTTCTAAGGGCAGCCTGGATCCAGTGACTGTTTGACGGAGGGGCGTCAGGACCCTGTCCTTTGGGTTCAACTGGAGGCATTGCTAACGTGCTCTCCCAGCTCCAGAGCACCCCCTGGGGTGGGCTGCTGCTTGCCTGAGACTGCATCCCAGCTCAGCTTCTCCCTCTGCCCAGTCCAGCTTCCTGCTCACTTTTACTGGTGTTACTCTTAGGAGGATCACTTCATAAAATCCTGCTGGCTAATTTCTGTCTTGCCATCTGCTTCTCTAGGAACTAACCCTGGAACAATCCTCCCAGTAACCTAATGGATACGTATTACCAAGATTCCCCTCAATTAAGGTTTAAAGACACTAGGTAACTTGCTCAGTGTCCCAAAGCTCATAACTTGGAGAGGTGGGATTTGAACTCAGTTAGTTGACTCTAGAGCCTATGCTTCTAACCAGGCACTGATAAATACAGTCAGTGAATCGATGGCTTATTTTCCACTAGTCACCAAGGTAAAAAAGTTTAGTTCCTATCCTTCCCTAGTAGCTCAGATGGTAAAAAAAAAAAATTTGCCTGCAATGCGGGAGACCTGGGTTCCATTCCTTGGCTGGGAAGATCCCCTGGAGAAGGGAATAGCAGCCCTCTCCAGTATCCTTGCCTGGAGAATCCCTATGGACAGAGGAGCCTGGCGGGCTACAGTCTATGGGGTCGCAAAGAGTCGGACACACCCAAGTGACTAACAACGCACATACAGAAACAGAGCTTTGTGCATATAATCTTCTCAATGCCAAGGAAGCCAGAGCAGCAGCGGATGGCTGTGGATGATCACAGCCTGTCCTGTCAACGGTGTGGATGGGCTTGGCTGACTCATAGTGCAGGTCACTGAGAAGGGACTCACGCCCAGCTCTAATGGTGAGTTCTAAATGAAAATGTCACCTGAAAGATCTCCGTGTCTCGATGATCTAATCCATTTCTAATGGAACACATGAGCTGGCGTAGAACAGCCAGTTCTCCCCAATCTGTGCAAAATGCTGATTATCCCAAGTTGTGTTTGTTTGCTTTGGGATGTGTTCAGAGATCAACACATGAGACCCTTCCACTATGGGCAGCCTAGACTAGGGGAGGCCAGGGCCATTAGGATGGAAGCTCTGGCCTCTTGGAATGTCCTGATGGTCAAGTTCATTGGGAGGGGGTCACAAGCAGGAGGTGGTCTAGGGGAGAGAGGAATAGATACCTGGTCTGGTTCTGCTGTAGAGACCTCGAGAATAAGCTCTAGCTGTATGCCCTGCAGGGGGGGAGGGGAAATCAATATGGTTTAGCTCAAAGTTTCAGATTTCAGCACAAAGTTTGCATCTGTTTGTTATTAAAAGTTAAAGTCTGTGCCTGCTGCAGCCCAGCCGCCCTGTGCTCTCTGACCTCCTGAGGCAGGTACATCCTGTTCCAGGCAACTGGGCCTTTAATCATAAACTATTCTGTTTTGCTATTTAACTGTCTATGTTCTTCCCTGAAAGGATGGCAGGAGCCTTGGAAATGGGGACTCTAGTGTTAAAATCTAATTTTTTTAAGTATCAGGCACTGACGCTAAGCACCCCAGGACCTGATCTTATTTATTTCACTCAGCGATTCTAGGAGGCATTAAGCCCATTGCACAGAGGAGGACACAGGTTTAGAGATGGTGAGTAACTTGCCCATATTTACATGGTTGATTGGCAGGTAGAATAAGGATTTGAAATGAAATCTGATTCCACAGCTGTGCTTCTCCACCCTCAGTGAGACCCAGTTGAGCAGCTGTACTGGGTTGGATAGGTTGTAGTTGGTGGTTTAGTCTCTAAATTGTGTCCAACTCTTGCAACCCCATGAACTACAGCCCGCCAGGCTCCTCTGTTCATGGGATTTCCCCTGCAAGAATACTGGAGTGGGTTGCCATTTCCTTCTCCAGGGGATCTTCCAGACCCAGTGATCAAACCTGGGTCTCCTGTACTGCAGGCAGCTTCTTTACCAACTAAGCCACCAGGGAAGCCCAGCTTGGATAGTGTTCCTCCCAAATTCATATCTAGCCAGAACCTTGGAACGTGACCTTACTTTGCCGATGTATTCAAGTTAAGATGAGGTCAGAGGATTAAGGCAACCTTTAACCCAATGACAAGTGTCTATGAAAGAGAAAAATGTGGATACACAGACACAAACACACAGGGAAATCACCATGTGATGCAGCGATGGGAGTGATACCCCTACAAGCCAAGGATTGCCAGCAAACACCAGAAGCTGGGAGAGGTAAGGAAGGATCCTGTCCTGAGATAGTAAATTTCTGTTGTTTTAAGCGATCCAGTTTGTAGTACTTTGTTAAGGCAGCCGTCAGTTCACTTCGGTTCAGTCACTCAGTCGTGTCCGACTCTTTGCGACCCCATGGACTGCAGCACGCCCTAGGAACCTGATATAGTAGCTATACTCTTAATCTCTATTGCCTGTCCCAAATGTGGCTTCTGTAACCAATAACAAGAACCACTCTCTGGAGCCTAACTGACAGATTGTTTCACTTGTCCCTCATTAAGAACAGCTATGTAGGGAGGAAGACTTTCTTAATTCCTTGTCGTCCCAAATCAGCTCTCTTCTTGTCTGAGGAATTAGTTCCTTTGTTGTTGTACAGTTGCTAAGTTGTGTCCAACTCTTTGCGACCACACCAGGCCTCCCTCCCTGTCCTTCACTATCTCCCAGAGTTTGCTCAAACTCATTGAGCAAACTGTCTATTGAGTTGGTGATACTATCCAACCATCTCATCCTCTGTCACCCCCTTTTCCTCCTGCCCTCAATCTTTCCCAGTACCAGGGTCTTTCCCAGTGAGTTGGCTCTTTGCATCAGGTGGCCAAAGTATTGGAGCCTCAGCTTCAGCATCAGTCCTTCCAATGAGTATTCAGAGTTGATTTCCTTTAGGATTGACTGGTTTGATCTCCCTTGCAAAATACTAAACTCTCAATTCATTTGAAGTGAAACACTTGAATGTGTTTTGAGTTTCTGTATGTTGTTTTTATTATTATTATTTATTTGGCTGTGCCCAACCTTAGCTGAAAAAGTTGGCTTAAAACTCAACATTCAGAAAACTAAGATCATGGCATCTTGTCCCATCACTTCGTGGCAAATAGATGGGGAAACAATGGAAACAGTAACAGACTTCATTTTCGGGGGGCTCCAAAATCACTGCAGATGGTGACTGCAGCCATGAAATTAAAAGACGCTTGCTCCTTGGAAGAAAAGTTATGACCAACCTAGACAGCAAATTAAAAAGTAGAGACATTACTTTGCCAACAAAGGTCCTTCTAGTCAAGGCTATGGTTTTTCCAGTAGTCATGTATGGATGTGAGAGTTGGACTATAAAGAAAGCTGAGCACCAAAGAATTGATGCTTTTGAACTGTGGTGTTGGAGAAGACTCTTGAGAGTCCCTAGGACTGCAAGGAGATCCAACCTGTCCATCCTAAAGGAAATCAGTCCTGAATATTCCTTGGAAGGACTGCTGCTGACACTGAAACTCCAATACTTTGGCCACCTGATGGGAAGAGCTGACTCATTTGAAAAGACCCTGATGCTGGGAGAGACTGAAGGCGGGAGGAGAAGGGGATGACAGAGGATGAGATGGTTGGATGGCATAACTGACTCAATGGACATGAGTTTGAGTAAACTCTGGGAGCTGGAGATGGACAGGGAGGCCTGGCGTGCTGCACTCCATGGGGTCACAAAGAGTCGAACGTGACTGAGCGACTGAACTGAACCTTAGCTGTGGCATGTGGGATCTAGTTCAGGAACAGAGCCTGGGCTCCCTACAGTGGGAGTGGGAGTTTTTGCCACTGGACCACCAGGGAAGTCCCCTAAGTATGTTTTTAAATGAGGTGTTTTTTTTTTTTTTTCCTTTCATCTATCAAATTCTCCAAATCTTAGAGTCAGGTTGCAGGGATGTTATTCTAACCATCAATGAACTGATAGTTTATCAAGCCAAAAACAGAATAGAAATGGAGGAAGGGGGTGAAAAATGCCCAGTTACCTAATTATTCATTCACTCCACCAAACATTTGAGGGCCAGTCTCTAGGATCATAATGATGGATGAAATGTGGATTCAGTCCCCTTTATGGAGGTGAGAACCTCATGAACAGTTAAATCACATCACAAAATAGTAAATGCTGTGGCAGAGAATAAAATGCTCTAAGAGCTGGAAAGACAGAGAAATCAACCCATACTGGTGAATCTGAGATGGCTTCAGGGAGCATTGGACATTTATATCGGAAAAAAAATTATTTTTTAGTGGGTAATACATTTGCCTGCTTACACACCTCCAAGGCCACCCAAGGAAACTATTTTCATTTGCTAGGGTTGCTGTAACAAAGTACTACAAACTGGATGGTTTAGAGCAATGGAAATGTACTGTCTCATAGATCTGCTAGTTAGAAGTCCAAGATCAAGGTGTCTGCTGGGTTGATAGCTCCTAAGGACTGCAAGGGAAAAAAATCTGTTTCCATGCCTCTCTCCCGGCTTCTAACAATTTGCTGAGAATGACTTCAATCTCTGTCTTCATCATCAGTGTTTTCCGTGTGCCAGTCTGGATCCAAATGTTCCCTTTGTATAAGGATACATGGCCTATTGGATTAGGGGCCCGCACTGCTCCTGTGTGACTTCATCTTAGCTAATTACATCTGCAATGACCCTATTACCAAATAAGGTCTCGTTTTCAGATACTGAGGATAAGGGCTTCTGCAAATAACTTTTGGGAGTCACAATTCAACCCATAACAGTATTAAGAAAAAAGGTAAATCTCATTATTTTTCTCAGATGTTCCCAAGTCTGCTGGATCCTGGCTCCCAAATCCCTGCAACCAATATCCCCAGGGGTCCTCCATGCATTTCCCAGCACGTATGTGCATTCTTCCCACACACAAATTCGAGCACATCACGTGCACTGGCAACCACCTTATTCTTTTCACTTAATACCCTGCGAAATTTTCCACATCAGTCCACACAGACCTTCCTTATTTCCTTAAGTGGCTGTACAATAGGCTATAATTTATTTCACTGGAACCCTGTTAATAGACTTGTAGAGAGCTATCACAAACAACAGCACAATGTGTATTCTTGGGCACACGTCATTTTGCATGAATATACAAGTACATCTATTAATACCTGGAGGTGGAAGTGCTTGGTCATCGGACCAGTGCATTTGAGATGTTTTACCAAATTGTTCTCCAAGGAGGTCAGAAAAGGTCAGCCTTGCCCCAACTGCATTCACAGTGCCTGTTTCCCTGCAATCTTTCCAGACTGTGTACCTTACTTTCCGATCTTTGCCAACCTGATATATTCCCTTTGTACTTTAAATTTGCATTTATATTATTATGAGCAGAATCGAGCATCTTTTCATCTGTCTAAGAGATATTTGGTATGCTTTTTCTTTGAACAGCCTGTACCTATCCTTTGCCCATTTTTCTGCTGGAACTGAGGAGGAATGAAAAGGATTTTTACAGATGCAGAAAGAGGGAATTTTAAACGGGCCTGGATAATTGTGGGGCATGGGAAGATGAGGATTGGCCTTGAAAAATAGCTTGAGGACCTACCACCTCTCCAGTTGCTTGAGATATCTGGGCCAGGCCTTTCCTCCTCCTCCAGCCTGAGCGACAGCCTGCTCAGGTACCGAGGGGAAGTCTGGAAATTACATTCTAGGTCTAGAATTGCAGATTTGAGCTTGGACTGTGAATTGTCTGAGAAATCACTAGGCCCATCCTCTGAGCCTGGTTTATGTCCAACGGGCTGATTAAAGTTGGTAGGGGGGAGGTGGGGGCATAAGAGGTTGGAGTTTGTGGCTTGAATTAGTAACTGATTTAGGAGAGGGGTGAAGCCTGAAATAGGACCGTATGTCCTAACAAGACAGTCAGAGGCCAAGTTCAGAAATTCCTCCCTAGGCCACAACATGCTTTTGTGCTGTTGTTCTTCTGTCTTTATTTTCTTGGAAGGTATGACTGAGATGTCTGAAGAGTTGTTTTCAGAACAGAGAAAGGATCAAGCTATGCTTTGGTGTCTCTGCAGTCACGTGGTTTGTACTCTGGGAATCAGGCAGATGTCAGTCACACACCCTCTATTGTTTCTAGAAGGCGCATGAGGTGACTTCCAGAGGGTCTGTCACGTCTCACTGTTCCATTCTTCCACTCTTGGTGAATTTATTGGCAGTAGTCCCTGGGCTTGGCCCTGTTCCCACAGACTCAGACGTGTAGAAGCTGACCTGTGCCTTCCCAGACGTTAAACCCTAGCTAGAGGAAGAAGAGTACTGTGATGGTTAATTGTCTGTGTCAACTCGGCTGGGCCTCAGAGCCCAAATACTTGGTCAAACATTCTGGACGTTTCTGTAAAGACGTGTCTTGGATGAGATGAAGGTTTAAAAATAGTGGACCTGGAGTAAAGTGGATTGCCCTCCATAATGTGAGTCGACCCCATCTAATCCATTGAAGGTCTTAATCAGAACGAAAAGTGATGTCCCCCTGACCAAGAGGGAGTCCTGCAGCAGACTGCACTTGAACTAAAACTCTTTACTGGGCCCCCAGCCTGCTGGCCTGCCCTGAAGCTTTTGGACTTGCCTTCTCACAGTCGTGTGAACCAGTTCCTTAGAATAAATGTCTCTCTGTCCCTCTCTCCTCTGCCTCACTCTGTAGATAGATAGGCAGATAGACAGCTGGATAGATGGACTCTGTTGGTTCTATGTCTCTGGGGAACTCGGACTAATGTCATGACTAGTGGGTTGTGTGACCCTCCAGGCAGTAGCTGACTTAGCCCAGGTGGAAAGAGACGCTGAGGGGAGGGAGGAAGTGGGGGCCTCAGCATCAGGGGGTCCTTGAGTGGGACCTGGAGAGCTGAGGAGGATTCTGAAGCAAGGTCAAGTTGAATAGGTACAAGAAGGGGGAAGGGCCTTCCAGGAGGGGAAACAGCAAGAGGAAAGCTGTGGCGTGAGACCCAAGCAGGAGACATGATGGAGACACAGGTGCTCCTGGATCCAGACCCCTTTCCCTCTGCAGCTGTCAGAGTTGAACTGGACCTTGTTAGTGGAAGTACGTGCTTAATGTCTGACTTCATCTTAGGCCGGAAACTGATATTTTCTGAGCATGCGTATTCCCCATGCCTGCCTAGATCGTTCATAAGTCAGTGTTAAATACATATTTATGGAGTGAAGGCATTCACTTCATCCTCATATCGAATTATAATCTATGGAAGAATGAATTCCCAACTTTGTTCCAAAAGGGGTCAAGAAATTGGCAGCAATGGTTTAAGAGAATTACTTTATCCCAATGGGGAGATAATTTTATTCCTTTCTTTTCAAAAAATGTACTCGTGAACAACTCAGACAATGCAGACAAGTAGAAAATAGAACTTCTGTAGTCCCACTGCCCAGAAATGAGATGGAAATTAAATAACATTAAATCACCCTTAACTGCCAAAATAATGCCATTTGCAGCAACGTGGATGGACCTAGAGGTTGTCATACTGAGTGAAGTAAGCCAGACAGAGAAAGATAAATATCATATGATATCACTTACATGTGGAATCTAAAAAATGGTACAAATTACAAAACAGAAATAGGGTCACAGATGGAGAAAACAAATTTACAGTTACCAAAAGGGGTGAAAGTGAGGGGGAGGAGGGATAAATTGGGAGATTGGGATGGGCATATACATACTAATATATATGAAATAGATAGCTAATAAGGACCTACTATATAGCACAGGGAAGTCTACTCAATACTCTGTAATGACCTATATGAGAAAAGAATCTAAAAAAAAGTGGATATATGTATAACTGATTCACTTTGCTGTACAGCAGAAACTAGCACAACATTGTAAATCAACTATACTTCGATTAAAAACAATTTTTTTTTGGCCACACAGCATGTGCGATCTTAGTTCCCCAACCAGGGATCAAACCCAAGTCCCCTGCAGTGGAAGAGCCGAGTCTTAACCACTGGACTGCCAGGGAAGTGTCCACTCTAACAAAACATTTTTTTAAAAATCACCATTCTTGTTATTATTGCCACATCGTCAGAATTTTCCTTGCTCTTGAACCAGGACTGTCATATTTATTGAGCTCATACTGCTGTGAGTTAGGGACTGAAAACAAAGGTAAAAGACAGACACAGGGTTTCCCTGCCTTCCAGGAGGGTTGGGCGGATTAGAGAGAGTCTCATAGAATCAAAGCTTTTTCCAGCTTGGGTGTTCCTGGGCTGCCTCTTGGCTGCTGCACACACGGTCTTTTGTTGTTGCTGTGCTTGAATACACATTTTTCCTTTCCCCTTCCAAGGCTGTGGGGGACAGACCTCTCAGGGCATTTCTCTGGACCCATTTCCATTTTATACCAAATGGGGTGTTCAGTTCGAAGAGCCCTTTTCATTTTGTTCCTTAGATCTCTCTGGAAACTCAGCCTCTTTAGTTTAATGTGTTTTTTTGGGAGGGTATTGTTTTTGTGTTTAAAGATCGAATTCTTCTACTGGGCAGCAGCTATTCACCCTGACAGGCCAAACTGGTTTAGTTTTTTATCACTCTTCACTCACCAAAAGATGCATTATCCTCAGTAAATAGAGGGGAATAATTAGCAGCATTTCCTTTGTTTTTGTTTGGATTTATTTTAGTGGTGTTCATTTTGGGTACATAAATAATAAATAAGATGCACTGTTGTTTGAAAATGTGCTTTAAATTTTAAGCTCATGTATAAATGGAGCATTTCATCCAATGTCTTAATCTGTTATTTCTTGGCATTCTTTAGGGTTGTTCTTACAGCTGTAGGCTAGAGCTTAGCCCACCTGTACCTAGGAGAGGGCTTCCCTCGTGGCTTAGCTGGTAAAGAATCTGCCTGCAACGTGGGAGACCTGAGTTCAATCCCTGGGGTGGGAAGATCCCCTGGAGAAGGGAAAGGCTACCCACTCGAATATTCTGGCCTGGAGAATTCCAGTCTATACAGCCCATGGGGTCACAAAAAGTTGGACACAACTAAGCAACTTTCACCTAGGAAAAATCTGTCCTGATTTTCCAAAATTTTTTTGTTTCCCAGATTAATTTTATTCATTTTACCCATCGAGCTATCCCAAACTGTTTATTGGCCACAAGATGCCAAGACCTACTTGGGAACTGGAGCAGGCAGTTTTTACCTTCACAGTATCTACAACCTGCACTCTCTGGAACAGGACTGGTGGGCCCCTGGGAGTCCATACTGTGTTCCTTACCCACAGTGCTAGGCTGGTAAAGGTGCATTTGAAAGCCGGGAAAGGATTTCCCTGGCGGTCCAATGGTTAAGACTCTGAGCTTCCAGTGCAGGGAGCTCAGGTTCCATCCCTGGTCAGGGAACTAAGACCCCACATGCCATGTGGCGTGGCCAAAAAAATATCCCTTTAAAACAAAACAAAAAACCCAAACCACTTTATAATTTAAAAAAATAACAAATTTTAAAGTATTAAAAAAAATAGAGCATATATTAAAAAAAAGAAAGTTGGGAAAAGCATTTGCTAGTTATTAGCGGCTCATGGTCCCTGCCAACAGCAGGCAGGTCCCAGAGACAAGGGAGGCCAAGCTATGCTCAAGCTGGACTCCATCCCCAACCTCATGTAGGAGAGGAGGCTAGCAGTTAGGTTTCTTTCTCTCTTTCTTTCTTGTCCATATAAAAAGCAGAAGAAAAAAAAAATAGCAGAACTAGGTTTTGTGATTAGAATTTTAAAATTTGTATTGTTTTCTCTGTAACTACCCAAGCAATTTATATAACTCTGTAAAAGCTGGAAAATACAGAAGTCTCAGAAGAAAATGAACATCTCAGGCATGGATGGGAACTTTTAAGGAGGCAGGATTAAGTTTGAGATGGCAAAGAACTTGCTCACAGTTAGGCGTGAGCTCCTGCTTCACTGACAACGTGAACGAGGAAAAGGACTGAATGACCAGCCTCTAAATGACTTGCCTGCTCTGATTGCGATGGGGCGGCCTGTCCTCAGCCTGCTGAGTTCTAAACAATGTGTCTCCTCTTCCTCACTGCTACCCACACAGAGCAAGAGAGACCAAAGTGAATCAAGGCTCTGAGAAAGGCAAGGGCAGAAGAGGGTTAGTTCCCGGGAAATGCCACATCTGTCCATTCATTCACAATTCTTGAAATATGTATTGAGTAGTCATTATGGACCGTGCACCACGCCAAGCTCTGGGGATGTTCCATGAACAGCACAAAGTCTTGACCAAGTTCCCACATGGACAGGAAGGTTGTACAGATAAGAATTTAGTCACAATTGTTAACACCAAGAAGGAACAGCCATCCTAGCCCAGAAGTTAGGAAGGCCTCTTTGAGGAAGTCATACATCAGCTGGCCCTTGCTGGACGAGTAGGAGCTGGTGGGGCTGAGGACTGTGGAGGAGCCGGTCTACAGTATGTGTGAAGGTCTGTGTTAAGGAACCTTCAGGAACAGAAACAAGGCCAGTGTGGTGGGTGCGTGGTGGCACGGGGCTCTGCAGTGGAGTGAGCTGGGCCCGATCTTGCAGGGCCATGGAGGACTCTAGGGTGTGGGAACTTATGGCAAGGACAGTGGGAGCCATTTGCAGAATTTTAAGTGAGGAGTAATCCGATCAGTCTTGTGTTTATTTATTTATTTATTTTTGCTTGTGGTAGGTCTTCATTGCTGTGCAGAGACTTTCTGTAGTTGCAGTGAGTTGCGACTTTCTCTAGTTGCAAGTCTTCCCTGCAGTGCATGGGCTTCTCATTGTGGTGGTTTCTCTTGTGGAGCACAGGCTCTCGGCATACAGGCTCCGTAGTTGCAGCCTGTGGGCTCTAGAGCACAGGCTCAGTAGTTGTAACATTTGGGCTTAGTTTTTCTGAGGCATGTAGAATCTTCCCAGACCAGGGATCGAACCCAAGTCCCCTGCTTTGGCAGCGGATTCTTAACCACTGGACCACAGGGGAAGTCCCAGATTTGTGTTTTTAAGAAATCTTTCGGCTGCCATATGGAGACTATCTTGTAGGAAGGCAAGGTTGGAGGTCAGGGGACTAGTTAGGAGGCCAACATTAACATTTAAGTGAGAGATGGTGCTGCTGGCCCTAGAACAGGGATAATAGTACTGAAAATTAAGTTTGATTGAATGTATAACTAAGTACCAGTCACCTGCATGATTTCATTCAAGCCTCACAAATGCCTGTGAAGTTATTATATTGTTGTTAATAGTTATATATTAACAACATTATTATTGTTGTTGCATTTTTTAAGATATTTTTTGACATGGACCATTTAAAAAGTCTTGAATTTGTTACAAAATCGCTTCTGTTTTTGTTTTTGGCCCCAAGGCATGTCAGATCTTAGCTCCCCGACCAGGGATCAAACTCGCACTCCCTGCATTGGAAGGTGAAGTCTTAACCCTGGACTGCCAGGGAAGTCATTATTATTGTTTTCTAGAGAACACCGAGGCTCAGAGAGGTTAAGAAAGTTGCTCAGGGTCACACAGTCGGTGAATGGAGAGTCAAGATTTGAACCTGGGCACTTTGAGTCAACATTTGAACCTTACCCAAGGTCACAGAGTAGAAAGTGTCAGAGTCAGGATATAAGCCCAGCCAGGTCCATCTAGTCAAAGCTATGGTTTTTCCAGTAGTCATGTACAGATGTGAAAGTTGGACCATAAAAAAGGCTAAGCACTGGAGAACTGTTGCTTTCAAATTGTATTGCTGGAGAGACTCTTGAGAGTCCTTTGGACTGCGAGATCAAGCCAGTCAATCCTAAAGGAAATCAGTCTGGAATATTCATTGGAAGGATTGATGCTAATGTTGAAGCTCCAATACTTTGACCACCTGATGCAAAGAGCTAACTTATTGGAAAAGACTCTGATGATGGGAAAGATTGAAGGCAACAGGAGAAGGGAGCAGCAGAGGATGAGATGGTTAGGTAGCATCACTGACTCAGTGCACAGGAATTTGAGCAAACTCCAGGAGATAATGAAGGACAGGGGAGCCTGGTGTGCTGCAGTCCATGGGGTTGCAAAGAGTCAGACACCACTTGGTGACTGAGCAACAACAACAAGCTGGCTGTTAACCATGTTAACAGAGGGCAGGCTCTTAACTGTGGACCATGCAGCTTCCAGGAGCTTCTACAACATACTGGTCCTCCTACCCAGGGCCAGGCTTCAACAAAGCAACCCCAACTCCAAGTGAAAGCCCAGAAATAAAATTGGCCCTCAGACATTTAAAGTATAAAACTTGCGACTGGCATCTTTGAACCTAAGTTCACTTATGTAGGAATTGTGAATCTGCTATAAGTTGTTTATTATCATGGCCTGAGCTTCTGAAAGCGTTCCTTTCCAGACATTATTTTCTGAATTGGTTGGGAGGCTTTTTGTAGGAGGAGGACGAGTTATCTGATGAGGAGTCCACAGGGAGACTTTTCTCAGACTTCTGATGACATAATTTCATTATGTAAAGGTGGCCTTCTTGGTGTTGAAAAAAGCTTTGCTTAATTTGGATGCCTATGGAATCATATTTGGAGCAATCGCTATTAAAGGAAACCAGAGGAAGGGCAGTTCCTTGTAAGCATGGATATCTCTGTATAATGGAGACCACAGCTTTCCTAAAAGCATACACAACCCCTTGTGATCTAGAACCTGAAGGAGGTGGATACTCCTGTGTTTAAGTGTTAGTTGCTCAGTTGTGGCCGACTCTTTGCGAACCCATAGGCTATAGCCCGCCAGCCTCCCCTGTCCATGGAATTTTCCAGGCAAGAATACTGGAGTGGGTTGCCATGCCCTCCTCCAGGGGATCTTCCCAACGCAGGGATCGAACCTGGGTCTCCTGTGTTGGCAAGCAGATTCTTTACCATCTGAGCCCCCAGGAAAGGTCATGTGTTTAAACAATCCTTTGAAGGAAGTGTCAGCCCCTGGAGCCACCCGCAGGAGTCATTCCTATTTCAGAACCTTCCAGAACTTCCCACCACTCTCAGGGAAGAACCTAAGCACATCACTGAGCCCCAAACCTGTTACAGTGTCACCTCAGCAGCACTTGCCAGCTTCTCGCCACCTTCCAGTCCCCCTACAGAGTCTCACCTCCCCCACCCCGCCCAGACTCAAATATCTTATATGGGTCCCTTCTTGCAAGAAATACCCTTTTCCTTTCTCTTCATCTGGATCCTTTCCATCTCATCCTTCAAGATCCTGGCAGAAGGGTCTTAGGAAACTTGCCCCACTTGACCCAGGTACTACTAACATAGCGTTATTATTTGTTGTTGTTGTTGTTGAATCGCTCAGTCATCTCCAACTCTTTTCGACCCCACGGACGGCAGCATGCCAGGCTTCCCTGTCCTTCACCATCTCCTGGAGTTTGATTATACATGAATTATAATTATTTGGTTATGGGTGTCTTTCTCTTTAAACAAAGAGGCCAGGGATCAACTTATTTCTCTTCATTTTTCTTCCTTCTCCCCATCTGTGGCCCTTCTGTACAGCACAGCGCCCGCTGAGCGATACTTGGGCAGATTACCCTTCCCGAGCTATGACCCCCCCTCCCTCCAACCTCATCTTAGCAAGACTGTCCTGACCACAGACTAATGTCTATGCTGAAGTGTCTATGTTTTGGACCATGTGAAACTTGACTTCCCTATGTGTCTGAGCTAGGAGTGGATCCCCAGAGCACAATTCAATGGCTGGCGTGTGACCTGCAATGACCTGGGGAAAAATGATGAACCAAGCCCTCGGGCTCTGCCTTTAGGAAGGTGAAGTTAGAAACATAGCATTGGCAGAAGACAGGGGTGTGACTGAGTCACACGAAGGGGAGAGGACAAGAGTGAAGACAGGGACGCTGGCTACCTGAGTGTCCAGAGCTGCCTTGGCTCCAGGCTACCCTCCAGCTCTTGCTTGATATCTGAGCTGCAGTTTCCCATCATGGTAGCCAGCCTCCAGGATGGCCCCACGAACATTCCCTTCTGGTATTTGCCTCTGTATAATCCCTTCTCACATTGAATAAAGCTGACTCGTGGGGACAATAGGATGTTGCAAAAGACAGGGTGTGTGACTTCCAACATAGATCATAAAAGACATTGCAGATTCTTCCTTGGTCTGTCAAATCAGTCCCTTTGGAAGAAGCCAGTCACCACGCTGTGAAGACACTCCAGCACCCATGTGGAGAGGCCCTTACGGACAGGAGCTGACCACACCAACTTGTGCATGGGTCACCAGGGAAGTGGATCCTCCTGCCCCAGTCAAACCTTCAGGTGACTGCAGTCCAGGCTGACATCATTTTTTTTTTAATTGGAGGATAATTGCTTTACAATATTGTGTTGGTTTCTGCCCTACATCAACATGAATCAGTCATAGGCATATATATATGTATATATGTCTGCTACCTCTTGAACCTCCCCTGGCTAACATCTTGACTGCATGAGCCCAAACCTCCAGCCAAGCTGCTCCCAAACTCCTGACCTATAGGCACTAACTGAGATAATAAGTGTTTCCTATTGTTTTAAGCCACTAAATTTGAGAGTAATATGTTACGCAGCAATCAGTCAGTTCAGTTCATTCACTCAGTCATGTCCGACTCTTTGTGACCCCATGGACTGCAGCACGTCAGGACACCCTATCCATCACCAACTCCCAGAACCTACTCAAACTCATGTTCATCGTGTCGGTGATGCCATCCAACCATCTCATCCTCTGTCATCCCCTTCTCCTCCTGCCCTCAATCTTTCCGAGCATCAGGGTCTTTTCAAATGAGTCAGTTTGCATCAGGTGGCCAAAGGATTGGAGTTTCAGCTTCAGCATCAGTCCTTCCAAGGAATATTCAGGACTGATTTCCTTTAGGATGGACTGGTTGGATCTCCTTGCAGTCCAAGGGACTCTCAAGAGTCTTCTCCAACACCACAGTTCAAAAGCATCAATTCTTTGGCACTCAGCTTTCTTTATAGTCCAACTCTCACATCCATACATGACTAATGGAAAAACCATAGCTTTGACTAGATGGACCTTTGTTGGTAAACTAATGTCTCTGCTTTTTAATATGTTGTCTAGGTTGGTCATAGCTTTTCTTCCAAGGAGCAAGCATCTTTTAATTTCACGACTGCAGTCATCATCTGCAGTGATTTTGGAGCCCCAAAAAATGAAGTCTATCGCTGTTTCCATTGTTTCTCCATCTATTTGCCATGAAGTGATGGGACCAGATGCCATGATCTTAGTTTTCTGAATGTTGAGCTTTAAGTCAACTTTTTCACTCTCCTCTTTCACTTTCATCAAGAGGCTCTTTAGTTCTTCTTTGCTTTCTGCCATAAGTGTGGTGTCATCTGCATATCTGAGGTTATTGATATTTCTCCCGGCAATCTTGATTCCAGCTTGTGCTTCCTCCAGCCCAGCATTTCTCATGATGTACTCTGCATAGAAGTTAAATAAGCAGGGTGACAATATACAGCCTTGATGTACTCCTTTCCCTATTTGGAACCAATCTGTTGTTCCATGTCCAGTTCTAACTGTTGCTTCCTGACCTGCATACAGATTTCTCAAGAGGCAGGTCAGGTGGTCTGGTATTCTCATCTCTTTAAGAATTTTCCACAGTTTGTGGTGATCCACACAGTCAAAGGCTTTGGCATAGTCACTAAAACAGAAATAGATGCTTTTCTGGAACACTCTTGCTTTTTCGATAATCCAGCGGATATTGGCAATCTGATCTCTGGTTCCTCTGTCTTTTCTAAAACCAGCTTGAACATCTGAAAGTTCACAGTTCACGTATTGCTGAAGCCTGGCTTGGAGAATTTTGAGCATTACTTTACTAGCATGTGAGATGAGTGTAGTTGTTTGGTAGTTTGAGCATTCTTTGGCATTGCCTTTCTTTGGGATTGGAATGAAAACTGACCTTTTCCAGTCCTGTGGCCAATGCTGAGTTTTCCAAATTTGCTGGCATATTGAGTACAGCACTTTCACAGCATCATCTTTTAGGATTTGAAATGCAGCAATACAGCTAACTAATACAACTTTCTGTTGATCTATAATAAAAAATTCTTTACAATAAAAATTCCCTGTATTGGTTTATGTGTAAATACTCACTATTTATTCACTGCTACCTTGTGTAGTTGGTAGGTTCTCATCCACATTCTAGGGACAGTCTATGCCTTGGGATTAGCAATTGCTCCATTGGAACCATAGGGCTTCCCTGGTGGCTCAGATGGTAAAGAATCTGCCTACAATGCTGGAGACCCAGGTTCGATCACTGGGTTGAGAAGATCCCCTGGAGAAGGGAATGGCTACCCACTCCAGTATTCTTGCCTGTAAATCCCATGGACAGAGGAGCCTGGTGGGCTACAGTCCATAAGGTCACAAAGAGTTGGACATGACTGAGCAACTGAGCATGCAATCCCAATAGATTAACTTTACATTGAAAACATTTATACAGTAATACATGGATAAAGCACTTTTTGCAATTCTTTCACATACATTCAGGATCAATAGGCTTTGTTTACTGAACAAATATTTATTGACTTCCTACTATGTGTAAGGAGTTAGAAAACATATAGAAAGGAATCAGAAATTATTCTTGCTGTCTAGGAATTCATAATCTAGTGGGAGCATTATAACACGTATATAGGGATTCCCTGATGGTCCAGTGGCTAAGACTTTGCACTCCCAATGCAGGGGCCCAGGTTCAATCCCTGGTCAGGGAACTAGGTCCCACATGCTGCAACTAAGAGTTTGCATGCTGCAACTAAAGATCCTGCATGCCACAACTAAAACTCATACTGGTGAAATAAATAGATAATTATAAAAATGTGTATATAAGTAACTAAAATACCATGTGGAAACTTCTAAAACCCTAACACTTGGAACTGAGCACTGGCCTTCTCCTGAGTGTTGCACTAAAAGCTTTAAGTGGATAATCTTCTCTTCTTGGATGTGATATCTATAAGGCAGGGGCAGTGGGGGGGGGGTTGTCCTTAACTCTAACACCTGTGACAATACTTGGCACACAGTAAATATTTCTTTAGTGACTCTCACTGAGTCCTCACAACCATATGAGAAAAGCAGAGTAGTAGAGTAGTTATTAGAGCCAGATATCCTGGAACAAGAAGGCAAGTGGGCCTTACGAAAGATCACTACAAACAAAGGTAGTTGAGGTGATGGAAATCCAGCTGAGCTACTTCAAATCCTAAAAGATGATGCTGTGAAAGTGCTGCACTCGATACGCCAGCAAGTTTGGAAAACTCAGCAGTGGCCACAGGACTGGAAAAGGTCAGTTTTCATTCCAATCCCAAAGAAAGGCAATGCCAATGAATGTTCAGACTACCGCACAATTGCACTCATTTCATATGCTAGCAAAGTAATGCTCAAAATTCTCCAAGCTAGGCTTCAACAGTATGTGAACTGAGACCTTCCAGATGTTGAAGTTGGATTTAATAAAGGCAGAGGAACCAGAGATCAAATTGCCAACATCCGCTGGATCATCGAAAAAGCAAGAGAGTTCCATAAAAACATCTATTTCTGCTTTATTGACTATGCCAAAGCCTTTGACTGTGTGGATCACAACAAACTGTGGAAAATTCTTGAAGAGATGGGAATACCAGGCCATCTTTCCTGACTCCTGAGAAATCTGTATGCAGGTCAAGAAGGAACAGAACCAGACATGGAACAATGGACTGGTTCCAAATTGGGAAAAGAGTATATCAAGGCTGTATATTGTCACTCTGCTTATTTAACTTATATGCAGAGTACAATATGTGAAATGCTGGGCTGGATGAAGCACAAACTGGAATCAAGATTGCTGGGAGATATATCAATAACCTCAGATATGCAGATGACACCACCTTATGGCAGAAAGCAAAGAGGAACTAAAGAGCCTCTTGATGAAAGAGAAAAGTGAAAAAGTTGACTTAAAACTCAACATTCAGAAAACTAAGATCATGGCATCTGGTCCCATCACTTCATGGCAAATAGATGGGGAAACAATGGAAACAGTGAGAGACTTTATTTTGGGGGGGCTCCAAAATCACTGCAGATGGTGACTGCAGCCATGAAATTAAAAGATGCTTGCTCCTTGGAAGAAAAGCTATGACCAACCTAGACAGCATATTAAAAAGCAGAGACATTACTTTGCCAACAAAGGTCCGTCTAGTCATAGCTATGGTTTTTCCATTAGTCATGTATGGATGTGAGAGTTGGACTATAAAGAAAGCTGAGTGCCAAAGAATTGATGCTTTTGAACTGTGGTGTTGGAGAAGACTCTTGAGAGTCCCTTGGACTGCAAGGAGATCCAACCAGTCCATTCTAAAGGAAATCAGTCCTGAATATTCCTTGGAAGGACTGATGCTGAAGCTGAAACTCCAAAACTTTGACCACCTGATGTGAAAAATTGATTCATTGGAGAAGACCCTGATGCTGGGAAAGATTGAAGGTGGGAGGAGAAGGGAATGACAGAGGATGAGATGTTTGGATGGCATCACTGACTCAATGGACATGAGTTTGAGCAAGCTCCAGGAGTTGGTGATGGACAGGGATGCACGTCCATGGGGTTGCAAAGAGTCGGACACAACTGAGCGACTGAACTGAACTGGGAGTAGTTTTTGCATAGAATCAGTCTCCTGAATTTGGATCTGGGCTCCATTATTTGCAGGGGAGTGATCTTGGAGAAGTTACTGGCCTTCTCCATGACTCAGTTTCTTGACACAAAGAGTGAGGGTCATCAGGTTGTGCTAAGTCACTTCAGTCATGGCCAACTCTCTGCGATAATATAGGCTGTAACCTGCCAGGCTCCTCTGTCCATGGGATTCTCCAGGCAAGAATACAGGAGTGGGTTGCCACGCCCTCCTTCAGGGAATCTTCCCCACCCAGGGATGGAACCCACATCTCTTAAGTCTCCTACATTGGAAGGCAGGTTCTTTATCACTAGCACCACCTAGGAAGCCTGAGGATCATCACAGGCATCTAGTTATATTACCTAATCATGCTATCTCACAGAGTTATCCTGAGGCTCACAAGAGATAACTCGTGTAAAATGGTTGGAACAATGCCTGACACATAATAAGCACTAAAATGTTAGCCCCTGTTGGAATCACTATGATGATGCCCGTTTTACAGACAAAGAAATGGAGACTTAGAGATGTTAAGTAAGCATAGGTACATGCTTTTAACTGTATCACTCTAATATTTCCATAAAAGCTGTTGAGGGATGGTAGACCAAGATTAGTGTCGCAATATTTTCTTGTAAAGTAAAAAGGTAAAAGAGAGTGAGGCGTAAAGACTCCGAGCTTCCAATGCAGGGGGCACAGGTTTGATACCTAGTCCAGAAACTAAGATCCCACATCCCGTGCGGTTCAGACTGGGGGTGAGGGGATGGGGAGGAGAGTGAATTCCCATCTAAAGAGATGATCAAGTTAATGGAGCAACTCTTCTGAAAACAATGTATTCTAAACGAAGGTCAACTGGATCCTGGCCACAAGTTACTTTTGCTATTATGACCTCCCTTCTCAGGCAGCTGGTTGTTTCCGAGAAGACCCCTGGGGTTGGGGAGTGGGAGCTGAGGCTGCAGGAGCCATTTTTGCAGAACTCACCAGACGGTTTGCGGCGCAGCTGAGAAACACCAGGGAGAGCAGGATCGCTAATCACACCGTCTGCTGATGTCAACTCTATTTGGATCCGATAATGTTTTTAAATAACCTCAAACACAATTAGCACCCTGAGGAGGGGGGGGTGGTTGAATGACTAGAGAAATATCATTCAGATGGTTCATTAACTAATTACAGTGCCCCACAAACAGTGTCTGGGGGGGCAGGGGGCTGTGAGCTGAGTCACAGGGCTGAGATAGGGACCACAGGGAGGTTCAGCACTCTCTTCTGGCACTAGCATCAGGAGGTGGCTTTTTTTTTTTTTTTCTTTTTTGATTTGGCTGTGCTGGGTCTTAGTTGTGCATGGGATCTTTAGCTGTGGCATTCGGGATCTAGTTCCCTGCCCGGATGTTGAACCTTGGCCCCCTCACTAGAAGCACAGAGTCCCAGCCACTGGGCCACCAGGGAATCCCCAGGAGGTAGCATTCTTAATTGACAAAGAGGGACTCTCCCTCTCTTGCTAGCTATCTCCCTAGCATCAGTGGGAAGCTGGTAGGGGAGGCTCGGAAATATTTCCATGCCAAGGCTAAGGGCTTCAAAAGCTCTGTTCCTCTCCATGCTAACACCCTGCACTCATAACCTAAGTCAGACTCTCGGAGAGCTTAGACAGCTTAGAGTTGGCCGGTGATGGGTCACTCTTTCAGTTAATGAATCTGTAGTCTCCTCTGTCTCAAGCACTGGGTGGAAGAATGTATCCCAGGGAGAAAAGGGCACCTGCTGTCCTACTGCAAGCTTTCAGCCGGAAAAACTTGAATTCTCCCTGCACAGGACAGAGGTGGCCATGCAGAGGCAGGGCTGGTTGCATTGCCACCATGGGGAGGTTAAAAAAATTGTTTGAAGTTGTAAAAAGTGTTTGCAAAGCACGTAGGTATGCCTGCAACTTCAGACAGGCCACTCTTTTTTTTCCCCCTTTGACTGTGCTGGATCTTTGTTGCCCCATGCAGGATCTTTAGGGCTTCCCCAGTGGCTCAGCAGTAAAGAATTCACCTGCAATGCATGAGACGCAGGAGATGTGGGTTCAATCCTTGGGTCAGGAAGATACTCCCGGCAAAGGAAATGGCTACCTATGCCAGTAGTCTTGTCTGGAAAATTTCATGGATAGAGGAGTCTGGTGGGCTATAGTCCATGGGGTCTCAAAGAGTCAGACACATCTGAAGCGACTGAGGTGCATGCATGTAAGATCTTTAGTTGCAGCATGTGCATTCTAGTTCTCTAACCAGTGATCGAATCCAGGGCCCCTGCATTGGGAGCGCAGAGTGTTAACCACTAGACCACAAGGGAAATCCCTGAGCAGGCCACTCTTTGAATCTTGGTTTTCTGAGCTGCAAGGGAGTTAGTATAAGTATCTGCTTCAAAGAGTCATCAGATCAAATCATGTAAAGGATGTAGAGATTTTAGCATAGTGCTTGGCAAGAAGCCAGGACTCAGTCGGTTCTCCTTTTTGTCATTTGATCACACGCACACTCGCTCTTACGTCCTTCGCAGGAGAGCAGATTCAGACCTCGGCTCCTTCCCCCAGGCATACTCCTCCAGCATTCAGTCAGCATTCAGACTCTTGATGTTTGGCCAGCCTTGTGAAGGAGCTAAAGACTGACTACTCACAACTCTTTTTCTGAATTAAAAAAAAAAATCAGTGTCAGTAGCACACTATGAGAGTTGGCAACCTCCTCCCCCAGCTTTGTTTTGAAAAAAGCATTCTTTTAGAGGAATATAATCAAGCTTAGCTGGCTATACGACCCTATTTTTCTATTTTCCTCCAAAGAGGAGGCCAGATATTTCTGGGGCCAAAGACAGGATTAACATTTCTTAGCCTAGTAAACACACCCATCTGGATGCAGCGTGGGGAGCATTAGCGCTCCAACCGTTTCCTGTAATCAGCTTGAATGATCCAGGCCACAAGCTTGGAAATTGAATTCTAGAAGTGATTTTCCCATCGTGGAAGCTATTTCAATTACGGCTTCTGCAGATGAAACTCAGATAAGCCGCAAACACAAGCCCTGCACGCTTATGTAACGTGTCTGCACAATGGGAACCTTGTGCCGCACAAGGATGAGGCCACCTGGAGGCTCAGAACATAGGTGCCAGTCAGGGCCACCTGCCTGCTCTGAGCGGCCGCGGTGAGCCAGGCGTCAGGTGAGACTCTCTGAGCAACCACGGGCAACCCGAACCCAGGCCCCATCCTTAAAAGCTGGCAGTGCAAAGGAGAAGATGAGATTCACTGCAGAAAGCTGGCATGGTGGTTAACTCTGGTGCCGTGAAAGCAGTAGCTCAGCTTGGAGTTGAGGGTGTGACATCTGAACTGAATTCCCAAGTGAAGGGAGGGCATTTCACGCAGAGGGAAGAGCAAGCCAGGACCCAGCGGTATGAAACGTGTGTGTGTGCCTGTGTCTCCAGGCTGCCCTGCATTCAAGTGGGAGTGGCAGGAGACTAGCTTTGCCCATCACCATCATTTTTAGCCTCAGAAAGTCCTTTAGGAACTGCCCCAGGAGCTTATCTCCAAGACACCAGACTTCAAAGGGCCTGAGATTCAGAGCTCCGTGAGCCCTCATCTGCAGAGGTCATGCTATTGCATTTACAAGCAGAATCTCTAGAGGGCCTGATCTCTAGAGTGCTGGATCTCTAGAGGACCATGAGGCCTGAGCTTTAGAATCAGAGTCCGTGGGTGTGAAAGTGGCCAGTCCATGGAGGCTGAGGCACCAGAGCCCAAGTGGAAATTCTAGGATACAGCCATCAGTCCAGGAAGGTCTCAGCTGTAGACGGCAAGAATAAGATTCAGGGCAGTTTCAGAGGTCATTAGGCAGGTGGCCCTTGGGCGATCTGGAAGCAGATGCCACTTTGCCCTGCGATCCTTCAGTGAAGAAGACTCAAGAGCAGACAGGCCAGCTCATGAGGTGGGAGCCTTGCACTTGTTTACTTTTTGCGTCCTACACAATTTGGATGAGGGTTGCTTCGTAAGGGGATTACCATGTGGCTCAGTAGTAAAGAATCCACCTGCCAATGTAGGAGACTCAGGAGATGGGGGTTCGATCCCTGGGTTGGGAAGATCCCCTGGAGAAGGGAACGGCAATCCATTCCAGTATTCTTTCCTGGAAAAGTCCATGGACAGAGGAACCTAGCAGGCTATAGTCCATGGGGTTGCAAAAGTCAGACACTACTGAGCAGCTGAGCCCATGTGCTAAGTAAGTGGTGCTGAACCTATGAAATTTGTGACACCTGGCTACCATCAGCTCATCTGGGAAACCCACAGTGGGAGTTCAGAGAGAAGCAGATAGACCTGAGTTCAAGTCCTAATCTTGCAGTTTGCTGTGGGCCTTAAATTACCGAGTTTCACAAAGTGCCAGATTCCTTGCTGTTAAAATGGAGATTAGGGAGTCCATGGGTTATTGTGAGTGTCAAATGAAGTGTTAGTGGAAGATCTAGCATCATATCAGTATTGGATGGTAATAGGTTTTATGCAGGTGCCCCTGGATAAAAGCTTGCAGCCAGTAGCTAATCTTGAATTATTTAGGGTACTGACAGACAGTGTCATCCTTCAGTTTTGAGACCTCCTTACTGTCACCCTCATGGCAATGGGGTCAGCTCATCTATAATCACACGCTAAGGAAACAAGATTCAGGGGCTCCTGAAGGGCCTCCCACTGGCCTCTCCTCTTTCCTGCTTCCAGTGAGACCCTTCTGATCGCCTTCTCCATGCAAGGCTGCCAGAAAAGAGTGCATGCAGCGAGAAGTGATGCAACTTGAAATTTCATTCCCTGTCATAACAGAAATTGTTGGGATTGAACCTTCTCACTGCCCCTCTCAGTTTCAAAATCCAAGAAGGAAAGATTTTATGAGAGAAATAATGTAGATTCAAAGGTAAAAAAAAAAAAGAATCTAGGACACTGAAACTGAGATGCTTTTCTTCTCCTGGCCTCGGTTTCCTAGTCTGTAATTGAGAGATCATAGTAATACCTTCCTCTTAAGGTTACTGTGGAGAGTAAATGAACGTATTGAAAAATGCTTGGTGTGGGCACTTCCCTGGTGGTCCAGGGGTTAAGATTTCATCTTCCAATGCAGGGGCTGCAGGCTCAATCCCTGGTCAGGGAGCTAAGATCCCATATGCCTCGTGGCCAAAAAAACAAAGCATAAAACAGAAGCAACGCTATAAAAAATTCAACAAATATTATTAAAAATGATCCACATAAGAGAGAGAGAGAGAAATACTTGGTGCAATGCCTGGCAGAGAGCAAGCACTTCACATGTTAATAATAGTCATCATAGCCATTCTACTCCCAGACCTGATGTAGGGTCTCTTTCCAGAAATACTCTGTGCTTACAAGAAAATGTATCTACGTACACATCCACACAGAGAGACGTTACACATAATGCTCTGCAACTTGCTTGTGTTCACTTAATAAGCTTGGGCATGTTTCCACATTCAAGCATATTGATTTCCCACATTCCTTTTAAATAACTGGGCACTGTTTCATTGACTAGGTACCATAATTTATATGACCAAAGGAGAGCATTTAAACTATATAGCTACAAACTTGGGAACTTCCCTGGAGGTCCAGAGGTTAAGACTCAGCGTTCCCAATGTACGGCACGCCAGTTTGATCCCTGGTCAGAGAATTAAGATCCCACTTGCCATGGCCAAAAACTAAATTAATAAATAAAATAGCCTATTTCCAAGTCCTCTTTAAAAATTTTTTTAATTGAAAAAAATTGAAAATAAAATATATAATTACAAACTTGTTCAGAGTTTCTATATTTGAACATACATGGAAACAACCTTTGAATAATTCAAACATGCTCTACAACATTTACAGAATCTTATAGTTTTGACCCACATTGTGTACCCAGAGTGGTGCAAAGAGGCAAACTGGAACCTCAGGTCAAGAGCGCTATAGACTGGACTGGACGTGCCTAATGGGGCCGCTTAAAAACTGTGAAGTTGCTATATTTATTCCAGGTTAATTTGGAACAGAATCAAGATTAAAAGAAGTGTAATAGCTGTTTGTTTACACTTTTAACTACAATGTAAAAGGAACAGTGGTTTTAGTGTTATTTTTCCATTTGGCTTCCTGGCACCTCGAAATTCAATCAGTGTCCTGCTGTTTAGAGGTATTTTGAAGTGTGCCAAGTCTTAATTGAAGTGGAAGTGCCTGAAACTAGAGTTAATACTGTGAGCAACAGGGAGTCGAATTTATGGAGGTAAACTGTTGCTAGCTCTGCATTTCAACTCCTCCTTGGCTCCTGGGGTCCATTTAAATTCTGAGAGTAGACTAGATGGTCGGGAGCTGGACTGAGCCAGAGAGGCAGCTCTGGTGATTCTGCTGAGCTTCGGGTTCCCTTGGAGTATAAGAAAAGAGCCTGCTACAGGGCCCAGGGCGGACCTCAACCTGGCATGTGAAGCCTACTGAATGCACTGGGCACAGCACTGAGAGCTAGAGATGCAGTGGACCAAAGAATGAGCCTGGCTCCCTGTCCGGTGAGATTCTAGTTGGCATGCATGCTAAGTCACTTCAGTCATGTCCAACTCTGTGCGACCCTATGGACTGCAGACCACCAGGCTCCTCTGTCCATGGGATTTTCCAGGCAAGAATACTGGAGTGGGTTGCCGTTTCCTACTCCAGGCAATCTTTCTGACCCAGGGTTCAAACCCATGTCTCTTGTGTCTGTTGCACTGACAGGCAGATTCTTTGCCACTGTGCTACCTGGGAAGCCCTGGAACCACTATTGTACTAATTGATTCAAGGAAGAATCATCAATGAGTGCTAAAAGCACTGGTAAAATAATGCTGGGGGGAAGGATATTTACATCCACTGAAATGATCACATCATGAATTACTTAATAATTACAAGCAGTAAGAAATGTCTTTCCAAAGGAGAAATCTGGTCGACATCTTCACCAATTATCTTCTTCACATCTTCTTTAATATGATCAGTAATGGGACAAATCAATACCATGTAGCTTCTAATGGGATATATTGAGGACACAGCATTACCTACAAGGAATTCCTACCAAAAATATTTAACCTGAATATAATTATGAGAAAATAATGAAATAAATCCAAATTGAGGGCCTGAACATTTAAAAAGTGTCAATGTAATTAAAGAAGAAATGGAATTGTGATAAATCAGGACTTGAAAGAAGAAGTGAATGGAAAAAGACTCAGCCTAGTTTAAACCACCCCTTAACTTAAAGGAGTAGAGATTGGATGAGAGGAGAGGGAACATATGGATAGAGAAACCCGGGGGTGGGTAATGTACTAATTCTTAGGTGGGGTGGTAAGTATTCACTTCTATTATCCTTGACACTGTCGTATATATTACATTCTTTAGTATGTGTTACATATGACATCATGTTTTAAAATGGCGTTTTGGTGATGACCTAGAGGGATGGGATGAGAGTGTGGGAGGGAAGCTCTTAGAAAGGTGGGATGTATGTGTACATACAGGTGATTCATGCTGTTTTACAGCAGAAAGTAACACAACACTGTAAAGTAATTACACTCCAATTTAAAAAAATAATTTTTAAAAAGTGGGAAAGCAGTAAAAAGTTTTCAACTTAAAAAAAAAAAAGGCATTTTAGTTAGGGCAAGTCCAGAAGTCCCAATTTCTACCTTTGGCCTATCTTCTTTAGCTAGTGAAAGTGAAAGTGAAGTCGCTCAGTCACGTCCAGCTCTTTGCAACCCCATGCGTGGACTGTAGCCTACCAGGCTCCTCTGTCCATGGAATTTTCCAGGCAAGAATATTAGAGTGGGTTGCCATTTCCTTCTCCAGAGGACCTTCCCAACCCAGGGATCGAACCCAGGTCTCCCACATTGCAGGCAGATGCTTTATCATCTGAGCCACCAGGGAAGCCCTTCCCTAGCTAGACCTAGTTCCAAAATAGAGGGCAACGGCAGGTAAGTGAGAGGCCAAGGAATCATTGACTGTTTGCTCTAAACCCCAAGGCAGAGAAAGGAGGTAAGGTGAGCTGCATGGGTACTGCCCCCTTTGTCCATGTTGGTTGGGCCCTGAGGCCTGCTTACAGGTTCTGAAGTCTAGTATTTCTTACCCCAGAACTTAGACTTGAGTGTCAGACTTTGCAATTGTGGTAAGAGGAAAAGTCAGCTTTCACGCAGCTCCATCACCAGGGAGAAATACAGCCAGTGGCAAGAGCGAGGGAGCCAAGTGCAGAGCTGGTGCAGGTCTGGAGGAGAAGGGGGAAGGGAGGAGAGGTGGTTTGGTCATGTGCTCTTGGGGAGGGCGCAGGCCTGCTCTTTCCTACTCCTGCTATTGTTTCACAGGAAGAGACAGAGGCGCGAACCACACTCCACCCAAGGTCCCTTTAACTGAGTAACTGTCCACTGGCAGGTGTGGCCCATCTTGAGCTCCAGAGAAACTCCTCTTGACCTCTGGGTGGAATCAGGCGTAGGGCTAGAGAAGGACAGGAAGGACACTGAATTCCTTCTCTTGGAGGAGAGTCCACTCCAAAGAGAGCAGCTCCAGTTTATAATATTTTACTAGCGAAATTGACAGAGTTCTGGAGGCTTCATAAATGTTACATGGCTTCCTTTCCCCTCTCCTCCAGGAGCTCACAGTCCTCTCTGTCCAAACCTTTCAGATACTGAAAAGTATTGTTACCCTTGCTCCCCACTGGGTCAGCAGGCGGGGACAGAGCTCCCTCTGCTGGCTCACATACTGGAGACTTCCAGATGTTGAACAGCATCCTTCCTATGTGACATCAACTGAAAATAACTGTCATCATAACAATCTGTAACAGCTTGTTTATTATCTAGTACAAGTATATATTACTGTAGAATACTCTCATATAAAGTATAGCAAGGACTCTGGAATCAGCTTGGAACCCTTAACAGTGACCTATTTCTTAATTTCTGAGCCTCAGTTTTCTCATCTGTACAATGGGTATAATAATACTGGCTTAGGGTCCAGTCAACAAAACAGAAATTACATTAGCTGGTTTAACAGAGAGAAGTTGGGGGAAATTGATACACATGTTGGAGGACCAAAAAAGACAAAAATAGGTATTTTGAAGCTACAGATAATAACCACAAGCAGCAGCTACCATTCCTTTGGTGGAGAGAAGAGGTTGGGGTTACCAGAACTGCCTCAGTCATCTATTGCTACTCAATAAATCACCTCAAAGCTTAGAGACTTCACATTGCATGGGTTGGCTGGACAGTTCTTCTGTGGGTCTCACCTGGGCTCACTTGTGCCCCAGTCTTCTGCTGGAAAGCAGGCTGGGACATGCTGAGGGGTTGGCCTGTCTCTCTCTCTCTCTGTCTGTTCATCCTCGAGGAAGCTAAATGGCACTCCCTCAGGGAAGCCTGGCTTGCTATAGTCCACAGGGTCGCAAAGAGTCAGACATGACTGAGCAACTGAACAACATACTGGCGATGGTGGAGGCTATAGTCCAAGAAAATGAGTCCCAGAGCACAAGTTCTGATCCATCCTCCTGTTAGCTGATATCCTCCCGACTACAGCAGATCACCTGGCCTAGCCCGAGTTGCGGTGGAGGGGACTCCACGAGGGCACTGACCTCAAGAGGTTATCATCCATCAAGGGTCACTGGTGTACCAACTGATCACAAGGACCCATGGGATCTCCAGCTACCGCTCAGGACCTTGGAGGAGGGCCCTCATGGAGCTGAGGTGTAGACAGCTGAAAAGTGGGTACCAGCCAGCCATGCTGGGAATGTGGAAAGAAGTTGGAAACTGGAACCATCTGCTGTTCCCGGCAAGCAAATAGGAAGTCCCTTCTGCCTTCCACACTCCCCCTAGTGGCCCTTTTTTGGCCAGCTGTGAGAGAAGGACTCGGAGAAGGCAATGGCAGCCCACTCCAGTACTCTTGCCTGGAAAATCCCATGGACGGAGGAGCCTGAAAGGCTGCAGTCCATGGGGTCGCGAAGAGTCGGACACGACTGAGCGACTTCACTTTCACTTTTCCCTTTCATGCACTGGAGAAGGAAATAGCAACCCACTCCAGTGTTCTTGCCTGGAGAATCCCTGGGACGACGGAGCCTGGTGGGCTGCCGTCTATGGGGTCGCACAGAGTCGGACACGACTGAAGCGACTTAGCAGCAGCAGAGAGAAGAACTATAGCTTGCAGACTCCCAGCCCTGGCATGAATCACAGAGCCAGGGTAGAAGGGTGGGCACTGAAACAGTACCTCCCTTCCCGTGCAGGTGTGGTGAAGGCTGGTACCATCTGCACAGCCCAGATGAAATGTTCAATAAGGGATAACTATTTTTAAGGTGTTTTCTTGATGTGGACCATTTTTAAAGTCTTGACTGAATTCCTTATAAGATTACTTCCGTTTTGTTTTGGCTTTTTGACCATGAGGCATGAGGGATCTTAGTTCCCCATTGTTGTTGTTCAGTCACTAAGTCGTGTTTGACTCTTTGTGACCCCATAGACTGCAGCACGCCAGGCTTTCCTGTCCTTCACCATCTCCTGGAGTTTGCTCAAACTCATGTCCATTGAGTCGGTGATGCCATCAAACCATCTCATCCTCTGTCGCCCCCTTCTCCTCCTGCCTTCAATCTTTCCCATCATCAGGGTCTTTTCCAATAAGTCAGTTCTTTGCATCAGGTAGCCAAAGTATTGGAGCTTCAACATCATTCCTTCCAATGAATAGTCAGAGTTGATTTACTTTAGGATTGACTGGTTTGATCTCCTTGCTATCCAAGGGACTCTCAAGAGTCTTCTCCAGCACCACAATTCGAAAGCATCATTCTGATGCTCAGCCTTCTTTATGATCCAACTCTCACATCTGTACCAGGGATCAAACTCACACCCCCTGCATTGGAAGGCAAAGCCTCAACCACTGGACTGCCAGGGAAGTCCTGAGGATAACTATTTTTGTGTTTTTAATTTCTTTTTCATCTTTCTTGAGCACAATTGCACTAAACTCTCACTGTACTAAGGTACCATGCAGTGAGATAAAATTTAGAGATAGCTGAGGTTTTTGTTTTATCACAGTATTGTTACTGCCCTGTGGCCCTTGTCCATAAAGGCCATGACATTTATCACCTCAGGTTTCCCAGATGGCTCTAGTAGTAAAGAATCTGTCTGCCAATGCAGAAGGTACAAGAGACTCAGGTTCAATCCCTGAATCGGGAAGATCCCCTAGAGGAGGGCATGGCAACCCATTCCAATATTCTTGCCTGGAAGATTCTGAGGACAAAGGAGCCTGATGGGCTACAGCCCATGGGGCCGCAGAGAGATGGACATGACTGAGCAAAACACAGGCTATTTATCATCTCAGGCCAGACTGTGTCAGGAACTAGGACTGTCATAGCAGTTCACAGAGCATCTAAGTGGATTTTTCAAACATGTAAGACGCTGGTTTTGATAGCTACACTTTTCAGTTGCAAGATCTGGGTTTATTGAGAGAGGAAAGATTTCCTGAGGTCTCAGAGACCAAGAGCCTGGAGGACTCAGAATACAGAGCTCATACCAAAGGCACAGAGAGGAAAGGAAGCCATGAGGTCTCTGGAATCGTTTTTTGTTTTGTGTTTTCCTGCTCTAAAGGAGATGGTAGTGACAAACTACGGGAGAGAAAGAATCAGAGGGGCTTAAATGGATCTGGTATGTGGGGCTGCAGGATAGGCCCTGCACTCTGGCCTTACCAGGAGTCATAAGGCTTTACACAAAGTGCCATGGGAATGCCAAGGATAGATTTACTTACTCTGTCTCAAAAAGCCAGGAACAGTCTCATATCTACAGGACACAGACAACACTCAAACTGGGGAACTGAAATGAATCAGGGATCTATTTACGAAAGTGTGGGCAGGGTTTAGTAACAGCCACAAGGAGGAGTTGCTACAGTACCCTAGTACTAATAATAACTGGGAGCTATCAACTACCACTTTTAGGCCTGATGGAGCAAGAAGGAGGACCAATTACTAGAACCTGCTGAGCTGTATGTTGAAGACTGCTGGTTATGTTTTAGGGGACATGACCAGCTGAGGGTAGCAACCCAGTGGGTAGGAAGTTGAGGGAATAAACCCTGTCTTTTCTTTCTTCCTCTACCTCCTAATACAAGGGTTGCTAGATTACCTGGGAAATACCTATGCTAAAATATTGTTGAAATTCAAATCTAACTGGGTGTCTTGTATTTTATCTGGCAAGCCTAGCCAGCACTCCCCATTGGCTGAACTAAAACAGAAGCCAGAGCCCAGGACAAGCTACTGATGCAGTCATGGGTCCCTTGGGGTTTTATATTTTGGTCAATAGGGATAGTGGTAGATTTTCAGGGAGAGGATGAATATTAAGTAATACTTTATTTAATAGTCACAGCAACACTGCTTGTAAGAGTATAGTGAACGTGTTACTCACTCAGTCTTGACCACTCTTGGCAACCCTATGGGCTGTAGCCAGGTTCTGCGGTCCACTGAATTCTCCAGGCAAGAATACTAAAGCGGGTAGCCATTCCCTTCTCTAGGGGATCTTCCCAACCCGGGGATCGAACCAGGGTCTCCAGCATTGCTGGCAGATTCCTAAGGATCTGAGCCACCAGGAAAGCCCAGTGATAGCATAAAATGCACATTAATGCAAGAATTAGTAAACTGCAATGGTCACAAAGTGGAATGTAACAGAGCAGTGAAAATAAACTAAAGCCACAAACATGGATTTTTTGTTGTTTTTAACCACCTCAGTTTATTGGTATTTGGATTTTTTATAAAAATGTCTTAAATAAAAACAGCTAAACAAAAAATAAAGTATATTTAACTTATGTAGGGTACATATCTTAAATTTAATGTATGCATTATTTATTTTATATACATATTGTCTTATGTTGATATTCTAAATCAACCCTGAATAATCATTGGAAGGACTGTTGCTGAAGCTGAAGCTCTAATACTTTGGCCACCAGATGAGAAGAGACGACTCACTGGGAAAGACCCTGAGGCTGGGAAACAATTGAAGGCAAAAGGAGAAGAGGGCACCAGAGGATGAGATAGTTAGATAGCATCACTGACTCAATGGACATGAATCTGAGCAAACTCTGGGAGACAGTGGAGGACAGAGAAGCCTGGCATACTACAGTTCATGGGGTCACAAACGGTCAGACAAAACTAAACGACTGAATAACAAAAAGTGTTTTAAAAAATTGTATTATTTATTAATTTTGGCTGTGCTGGGTCTCTTGCGTGGGCTTTTCTCTAGCTGCAGAGAGTGGGGGCTACTCTCTAGTTGTGGTGCCGGGCTTCTCACCGTGGTGGCTTCTCTTGGTGGGGAGCACGGGTTCTAGGGCTCTTGGACTTCAGAAGCTGTGGCTCGTGGGCTCAGTAGTTGAGGCTCCTGGACTCTAGAGCACAGGCTTAGTAGTTGTGGCGCATAGGCTTAGCTGCTCTGGAGCATGTGGGATCTTCTCCGATCAGGGATAGAATCCATGTCTCCTGCATTGGCAGATGGATTCCTAAGCACTGAGCCACAAGGGAAGCCCAACAATTGTTTTTAACATAATTATATTCCAGATTCATTCTCAACCTCTATGTATCATTAAGTAGGCAGTTTTGTGTTACCAAACAATTTCTTTTCAGTAGAATAATTTTCTTTACATGATTGCCACTTATGCATTTTTACCATATTTTTATGAAGGTATAATTAATATGTAGTCAAGTAACTATGACAATAGATGGAGAAACAGTGGAAATAGTGACAGACTTTATTTTTTGGGCTCTAAAATCACTGCAGATGGTGATTGCAATCATGAAATTAAAAGACTCCTTGGAAGAAAAGTTATGACCAATCTAGACAGCATATTAAAAAGCAGAGTCATTACTTTGACAACAAAGGTCCATCTAGTCAAGGCTATGGTTTTTCCAATGGTCATGTATGGATGTGAGAGTTGGACTATAAAGAAAGCTGAGCACAGAAGAATTGATGCTTTTGAACTGTGGTGTTGGAGGAGACTCTTGAGAGTCCCTAGGACTGCAAGGAGATCCAACCAGTCCATCCTAAAGGAGATCAGGCCTGAGTGTTCATTGGAAGGACTAATGTTGAAGCTGAAACTCCAATACTTTGGCCACCTGATGCGAAGAGCTGACTCATTTGGAAAGACCCTGATGCTGGGAAAGATTGAGGGCAGGAGGAGAAAAGGACGACAGAGGTTGAGGTGGTTGGATGGCATCACCGACTCAATGGACACAAGTTTGGGTAAACTCTGGGAGTTGGTGATGGACAGGGAGGCCTGGCATGCTGCAGTCCGTGGGGTCACAAAGAGTCGGACATGACTGAGCAATTGAACTGAACTGAATTATTACAAAATCAAGCTATAAAGCAGTTCTATTACACCCAAAATCTCCACAAACCCTTCTGTAGCCAACTCCTCCCCAGCCCTCAACCTCTGGCAACCACTTACCTGTCTTCCATTTCTACAGTTTTGTTTTTTTCAGAATTTCATATAAATAGAGTCACACAGTATGTAGACTTTGGAACCTGGCTTCTTTTGAATGAAAGAATAAAGCATAATGTGTTTGAGATTCATTCCTGTTGTTGCATGCAAATTTCATTCCTTTTCATTGTTAAATGGGATTCCATTGTATGAATAGTGTATCAGTTTATTCAGAAGTTTAAGGACATTTAGGATATGTATCAATCAGGATTGATATGTGTCAATTTACAGAAAAACAGATCCAGTAGGATACGTGTGTGTGTGTGTGTGTGTGTACACACATCTCTCTCTCTCTCTCTTGCTCAGTTGTATCTGACTCTTCGTGACTCCATGGACTGTAGCCCACTAGGGTCCTCTGTCCATGGAATTCTCCAGGCAAGCATACTGGAATGGGTTGCCATTCTCTTCTCTAGGGGATCTTCCTGACCCAGGAATTGAATACAGGTCTCCCACGTTGAAGGCAGATTGGTTACTATATGGGCCACCAGGAAAGCCTGTATATACACATATATATGTATATATATTTATACATATAATATATGCATATATACATCTATATATGCATATATACCACATGCATATATACATCTATACTTATCTATATCGTCTGTATCAATATCTGAATCTGTATCTATCAAGAAAAAAAATTCATTCTGAGGAATTAGTTCATATGAGTGTGAGACAAGTCCAAAATCTGAAGGGTAGGCCAGCAGTCTGGAGACACAGGCAGGACTTCTATGTTACATTTTCAAGGCAGAATTTCTTCTTCTCTGGGAAACGTCAGTGATTGCTCTTTAGAGCTTCAGTTGATTTAATGAGGCCCACTCACATTACTGAAGATAATTTCCTTTACTTAGTAAACTAAATGTTAGTCACATGTACAAAAATACCCCCACAGCAACATCTGGACTTATGTGTGACCAAACAACTGGGCACTGCTGTCTGAGTTGGCACATAAAATTGTTACAAGATATGTCCAGTTTTTGGTGACTATGAATACAGCTCTATAAACATTCCTGATATGGTTTTGTGTGGCTATAAACTTTCATTTCAGTTGGGTAAATAACTCAGAGTGGGATAGGCTGGATCATATAGTAATTTTTATGTTTAATTTTATAGATAACTACCAGATTGTTTTCCAAAGTGGTTAGAGGTGAGAAATTAAGGTAGAGTCTCTTAACTGATAATTGTGTTCAAGTTAGGGTCCTGATCTAACAGACTTGCGATGGGGGAGTTGAAGGACTATAGGAAAGAGCATCACGTTAAGGACTCTGGAGAACCTAACAGACGGTGGTCCCCACTGTCACAGACCACAGACTTGAGGACCCTTTTCATCAGATCAGAGGTTGGTGACTTTTTGAAATTGTTTCTAAATGACTTTGCACTCAGCAAAGCCCGAGATTCCTATGGGCTGGTTTTTCAACGTGTCTATGTTCCTCATTTGTCTGATCTTAATTTAGATCAGCCTTTCGCTACATGTTTTAGTTGCTTGATTTTACAAAAAGTAAAGGCCTTTCATCATTTACAGCACCCTCTTAGGTCTAAGGCTTAGCACTGGGGAGGGGAGGGTTAGTTTTTCCACTGGTGCAACCATGTTGATGCTTTATTTTCTTTGTAGATGAATTCTAATTTTTATCAGATCTATATACGTAGTTTTTAAAATATCAACATGTATAAGGCTTGTCAGGAAACCATAAATTCTGGAACCTCTTCCATTTCCTCTTCCCAGAATCATCCATTTTCAGTATTTACTCCCTATCTTTAAATAGCTTGACTATATTGCCATTTCCCGGTTCCTCAATTTTAGGTATTATCTATTGACTTCAGCTATAAAAGATAAGAATTTATCTTTCACCCCTCATCTATCACACAAACACATATTTTGCTGTAATATAATTTTGGTTAAATCAATTTTCAGTGTCTTTATTATTATGACCATGTAAATGTTACTCACAGCTGAGCCAAACAATACAATTACTTCTCCTATCCAATATAACTTCCTTTTCAAGGAGTTGGTAAATGTCTTATTTTCTGTTCACTTGGTTTTTCATGTACTTATTTACATTATCTCCCAATTCTCCCTCAGTTGTTTGCTCTCCTTTCAGTAAGAGTGAACAAACTAGGTATTCATTACATTTCATCTTCTTGACAAAATCTCTCTGACTCTTTTTAAAAGAGTGTGGTAAAATATATACAACAAAATTTACCATCGACACCATTTTTAAGTGTACAGTTCAGCGGCATTAAGCACATTCATTTTATACAACCATCAGTACCATCCATTGCTGCAACTTTTTCATCATCTCAAACTGAGACTCTGTGCCCATCAAACAACGGCTCCTCCTCCCCAAACCACCAGCCCTCACCCTTCTACGTACTCTCTGAATTTGACTGTTCTAGGCCCCTCCTATAAGTGGAACCATACACTATCTGCCCTTTGTGACTGGCTTATTCCACTTAGCAGGATGCCTTCAAGGTTCATCCATGTTGTAGCCTGTGTCGGAATCACCTTCCTTTTTAAAGCTGAATAATAATTTCATTGCATGTACAGGCCACATTATGCATCCATCCATCAATGGGCACATGTGTTGCCTCCACCTTTTGGCTGTTGTGAATAATGCTGCTATGAACACGGGTGTATGGTTTCTCTTTGAGATCCTACTTTTAATTTCTTGGGGGTATATATTCAAAAGTGGAATTGTTGAATCATATGGTAATTCTGTTTTTAATTTTGAGGATCTGCCATACTGTTTTCCACAGTGGCTACACCATTTTACATTCCCATTGGCAGGGCCCAAGGGTCCCAATTTCTGCTCATCCTCACCAACACTTGTTATTTTATTTACTTTTTCTGGCATTTTCCATAGTACCCATCCAAATGGGTTTTGGGTAGGAGCCTTTCCTTTTGACTGACGCTTATCAATTTTTTAAGGTCGTTTCTTTGATTTTTGTTATGTGTTAGTGTCCTCTCATATTCTGAGCCCTCCTACCTTCCACACCCTCTCCAGGGGACACTTCCTCTCACCTCAGACCTCAGTTACACCTACAGATTCTCACTCCCATAGCTAGTCTGGGTCCCTGAGCTCTAGACTTCCATATCCATTTGAATGCTGGGCAGCTTTAAATATATGTGCAATCATTGAGAGCAAAACCAAACGCACTTTCCCTAAAACCTGCTCTTCCTGTGTTTCCTGACTCGGTGAAAGAATTCACCATCTGGGAAGATAGGCAAGGCATTAATACCGGGAGTTAGCTTGGTTTTTTTCCTTCTCCCACCTTACTGCCTTGTATCCATATTTTGTATCCGTAACTTTGTCTTTTCTATTGCTACTGCCTAAATCTACTCAATTTGTAACTCCTTTTCTCTTACTTGTTGAAATTTAGCCCAGAAGCTCTCTCAGCCTGAAATCTTTCATCCCTTTGATAATCTAGACAACTGCTTTGAGTTTTCCTGCTCCAGTATAGGCCTGATGTTAGTCCTCTACTTAAAACCTCGGAACACATGTGGAAGAGAACCCTGGTGGCGCAGTGGTAAAGACACAAGAGACCCAATCCCTGGGTCAGGAAGATCTCCTGGAGTAAGAAATAGCAATCTACTCTACCCAATCCAGTATTCTTGCCTGGAAAATTCCATGGCCAGAGGACCTGGCAGATTACATGGGACTGCAAAGAGTAGGACACAATCGAGTGACTGAGCACAAAGGGACCAAGAATAGCTGGATTATTCTAGAGAAAAGCAGAAAGGGGAAGACTAACCCTATGATTCGAACTTCTCATGAAGATAACAGTTTTGTACTGACAACAGGCATAGACTAGAGAGCCCGGAAACAAACCTGTGCATGTCAGAAACTCTGGCATAGGACTCTGGTAACCATGAAGATACCTTACTCAAAATTCCCTCCAAGAGAACCTGAGGCTAGGAGCACAGTTAGCGGACAACCTCTAGGTCTCGCCCAGATTAGAAGATGGCAACTTTATAGCCACTGCAGCATTCGTGCAGAGACCACACTCTCTCCCAAGGCTGCTTTGAGCCAGTGACTGAGACAGCAGGGGTACAGGAGCAGAGCCATTTCTGTCTGACATGGGTCTCCACTAAGAGGCAAACTTTTCTCTGAGGGTCTCCAGTGACCTCGTCAACGTTATCTCTGAGTTGCACCAAGTTGGAGGCAATTCCTAGCCAACCCTCCTTGCCCACTTCCCTTTTCACAAGTGTCCAACATGTATTGTGGGATTTTTGCCTATTCCTGTCCTCTTTCACCCTTCACAAATTTTCCTTCAATGCATCTCTTGACCTTCTAAGGACCCAAATTACACGATGACACAAGGAGCATGTCAGATCAAATGGGAAACACTGTGTGGAACGGTTCAATGAATGGAATTTTAAAACAATGATTATAAATGTGGAAAAATAGGAAATTTGATCCCTACCCTATATTTGTATAAAATTTAACTCCAGGTAGATTAATGACTTAAATTTCAAATATTAAGTTTAAAAACTTTTAGTAGACTCCATGGATGAGTATCTTTTAGAGTCTGTGATTTAGAACTTGACATAGGAAAATATTTCTTAAACAAGACACACACACACTCCAAACAGATTTGACCACTTTAAAGTTAAGCACTTTGGGGAATTCCCTGGTGGTCTAGAGGTTACGAATCTGTGCTTTCACTGCTGAGGGTGTGGGTTCAATCCTTGCTCCAGGAAATAAGATCTCAGAAGCCATGAGGTACTGCCAAAAATAAATAAATAAATAATTTAAAAAATTAAGCACTTTTGTTCATTAAAGGCATTTAAAGAGACAGCTTATAAATTGGAGAAGATATTTGCAATATACATAACTGAGGATCAGCATCAAGAATTCCTTAAAATCAATGAAAAAAAGCATATATAACCTAATAGAGAAAGGACAAAAGATATGAACAGGCATTTTTCAGAAGAGGAAATACATATGGCTATGAAATATGAAGAGACACTCGATCTTATTGATTATTAAATGCAAATTAAGTCCACACTGAGCTAACATTTCGATTGATAAGTGTAAAAAGTCTGACAAAGCAAGTGTTGAAGAAGTTATGGATCTGCACATAAAGCCTCCTACATAATGCTAATGGGAGTGCAAATCTGTGTATCCACTTTGGAAAAAAAGTTTGACATTATCTTCTAAAATTGAATACTCATACCCCATGACTCAACAAAGCTACTTTTACGTACAGACTCAAACAAACCAAAGAAAGCTCTTGTAAATCTGTAACAGAAGGAGTACAAGAATGTTCACAGCAGCATTGCTCACAGTAGCAAAAACCTAGAAGAAACCCAAATGTCCACTCATGAGAAATCAGACAAAATCTGGTATGTTCACCAGCTGGAATGTTATACAACAGTGGAATGAACTAAATACGTAAAATATGGCTGAATCTTACAGTGTATGAAATGTATGAATTTCATAGTGTATGAATGTTACCCGGTATGAAAACAGTTCAAAAAGATACAAAGACACCATTTCCCCCCTCCCACTTTGTAATGGACTTTATTTCTGAGCAGTTTTAAGGTTACAGAAAAACGGTGCAGAAAGTACAAAGTTCCAATACATCCTCTCTCTACCACAGTTTCCCCTATTGCTGCTATCTTGGATTTATGTGGTGCATTTGGTGCAAACAATGGGCCGATGTTGACATATGATTACTCACTAACAGTTTATAGGGTACATTAGCATTCACTCCGTGTTGTACCTGAAGCTGGGAAAGAATGGGGGCAGGAGGAGAAGGGGACGACAGAGGATGAGGTGTTTGGATGGCATCACCGACTCGATGGACATGAGTTTGGGTAAACTCCCGGAGTTGGTGATGGACAGGGAGGCCCGGCGTGCTGCGATTCATGGGGTCGCAAAGAGCCGGACACGACTGAGCGACTGGACTGAACTGAACTGTGTTGTACACTCTATGGGATCCACCATTACAATACCACACAGAATAATTTCACCACTGGGTAAAAATGACCTGTGCTCCACCTATTCATCCTCATCTCTTGCAACCATTCATTTTTTTTTTTACCAGTCCTGCCAACACCTTGGTTATAGTCCAGTGAAACTCAGTTCAGAACTCTAAGATAATACATTCCTGTTGTTTTAAGCCACTAAGACTCTTAGAGCATCAATAGGAAATAAAGTGGGCCAGGCAGGGATCCATGATGAACTGCATTATGATAATTACAGTCCTGTACCCAGGTCCAGTTAAAAAGAATAAATTCCTTGAATAGCTCTTTATGGACTAGAAGACAAAGCCCAGACTCCTCAGCCTGGTGTCAATCCTTAACAACATGGTTCTATAAACCTCCTGCTCTTCTTATCGCTTTATCCGATGAGTGAACGGAGAGATCTTCGAAACTTGTAAAGCAATTTTCCCTGGGGCTTCCCCGCTGGCTCAGTGGTAAAGAATCCGCCTGCCAATACAGGAGACGCAGGTTCGATCCCTGGAGAAGGAAATGGCAACACCATTCCAGTATTCTTGCCTGGAACATCCCATGCACAGGGGATCCTGGCGGGCTACAGAGGTCGCAAAGAGTCGAACACGACTGCGCACGACCCCCAAAGCAATTTACATGCCGCCAACCCAGGCTCGAATACCTATTTGAGGGGAAACGCGACCACAGGACGCGGCTGGCAGTTGGGAAAGTCGGAGCAGGGCCCCGGCGAGCGTAGCTTGCAGCTCAGCGCGGGTCCAAGGTCCACTCTATCCCCTTCTCCCGTCGCGCGGGGTAGCGGTTGATGACATGAGGCTGGCCGTTTTGGTTAATACTGGGGGGCCAGAAAGCCCCTGAGGACTCGGACACCACGCGGAGTCAGAGCACTACCTTTAGCCGCAATTGAAGAAACCGCTCTCAAGCTGGTTGGAGGCGGAGCAGCAGCTCCCGCAGAGCCACCAGAAGAGCCTTAAAATGCCAGGAGCAGTGCTAGGACAGCCTCCAGCGCGAGGCACTCTGGGACTTGTAGTCTACCTCCGAGACGGGGCTTTCCCCCACCTCGTTTCCCCGCCTCTTAGTGTAGCTTTTATTCTCCCCCCCCGCTCCCCTCCCAGCACGCCGACTTCCTGGTCGCCGCACGCCTCACAGACGACTACACTACCCAGAAGCCTCTTCTCCCCGTCCCAGCGCCCCGCTGGTGCCGGCCGTCTCCTTTGGACTACAGTTCCCAGAAGTCCTTTGGAGAAGTGATTCCCTCTCTCATTTCTAGGACCACAATTCCCAGACACATCAGCTTCCCGGCGGTTCTCTCTCTTTTTTTTTCTGACTCGAGCTGGCTGGGTTTCGCCGACCGGCCGGCGCACAGAGACGACGTGGTTCGCCGTGACACCGCACCGGGTTCCCTCAGCGGCCCATCTTCCTCCCCTCTTAGCGATCCCCCTTGCAGGCCGTCGCCGCCGGCCTGAGCGGTGACCTGGCGGGCCGCGCCTGCGCCCTGCCCCGTTTCCTGCCTGGCTGGTGGCGGCGGCCATTTTGTCCATCCTCCTCCTCCTCCTGCTCCTCCTGGTTGGAGCGCAGTGTCCGGAGCGGGCTGGGGGGAGAAAGCCCGAGAGCAGGGTTCGGTGCCTTTTCCTCTGTCCCCAGCCGGTGCCCGGAGCCCCCCTCCCCTTCCTCCCCACCCCCTCCCCTCCCCGGCCCTGCCCTCCCCCTTGTCCCGGGATCGCTCCGTCGCACCCACCATGATGGAAGACGACGGGCAGCCCCGGACTCTGTGAGTACCCGAGACGGAGGGGGCGCCAGGCGCTGGGTGGCCCCCTGGCACCGCGGGACGCTGTGGGAGGGAGCAGGAGCGCGAGGCCGCAGCTGGGACTTCTCGGTGGATCCCTGGCCGCGGTGGCGCGGACGCGAAGTGCATTCCTCATCTGTCCCTTTTTTCCTTGGAAGGGAAGCCCTCCCTTCCCCCCCAAACACAGTCACTTCCTGGGGTCCGGGGCTCGCTTCAACCTTTCCCTCTCGCGCCCTTCTTTGCACCCCCTTCCTAAGCTGGGTTTCTGCACGGCAGAGCCTGTCAGGCCCGGGAGAGCTCCTGCTCTCAAGTCTGCTTTGGGAGCCCTGGGCTGGGCCGGGACCTGCGGGTCCCCCCCCACCCCCGCCCGACCATGGGGGCCGGGCCTGGTGGGGGTGGGCCTGGGGGTGGGATCGCAGCCACCTCCCCTTGTGGGTCGCGAGGAATCGACACTCGCGCCCTCCACGTCCCCGGCTCCAGTCACTGCCGGCTCTTCTCCCTAAGTTGAACTCCCGGAGGAAGCCGGACGCTCGCCCGCAACTCTAGCCCCTACTCTCTTTCTGCCCCACGTGCCCGCGCCCACGCTGTCAGAAACACTCGCCCAGCGCCCGCTACTTGGAGAGTGAGAAAGGGATGCCTCTTGCCGCCGGAGCATCTTTTCCCTTCTTGGATGATGAAGTTTACTTTGAGCGCTACCTACGCTAAACTGACAACCAGTTGTTAAACTGCTTTTGCTCTCATTGTTGTTACCTCCTAATCTGTTTCTTGGGTCGAGAACTCAGAGTTGGATAAGTAGAGGTTTTGTTGTTTTTTTTTAATCAGCTCTTCGATATGTGTCTTTTGAGCGCTCTTTCTTCGATCTTGCTGTCGCTCTTTACCTGAAGTCCAGTGTAATGAATGAATTTCATCTTCCAATCGCTTTTTCGAGTTTCCTTGCCTTTTTACTGAAGAGTGATGACTCAGCGTTTGCATTCCTTTGCAGATAGTGTGGCACTCCTTTCTTTTTTTCCTGCAATTTTTTTTTTTGGAAGTGTGAGTAATTCCTAGTTAAATGTTTAAGTTGGGTACCTTGGGTTTTCCTAACGTTTCGAAGCTCAGCACACCTGCCTCCAGTGCAGGGAGTCAGTCAGGTCGCTGCTTTGTTTTCTCTTGCCTCCGCCTGGTATTGATAGGATCATAGTCCACTTGGCTCTACTATCTGATGGGGAAATTACTTTGGGGGGGAATAGACGAAAGTGGATGGGTACTCAGGAAGTTTGACCCGTTTCTCTTCTCTACTTCTAGCAAGGAAAGTGTGTTCGGTCAAGAAGGTAGATATCTGTGTTCAATATTGGTACAAGTTTGGCTTCTTGTCTTCTTGGGAGGGGGGAGATTACACTTTTTTGTTCCTATTTCTCTAATGTCTCCCTAAAGTATCCGCTATTCTTTTTGAGAATTTGAGGCCAGCTTAAGCACATCAAATGCTTGAATGAAAAGCCTGCTTAGTAGAAGTTTTCAGTGTATGTTTTGTACTGTCTTCCATTTCTGCTGTCTTTTCCCAGAAGAGAGAATTGGGACAAGCTTGAAATTTGTCCTCTTGACATCTGTTGAAGCCAAGACTTGGGATTTAGTTAGCAATGTGTTCTTGGAAGGAAGCATCTGGGAAGGCTGAATTTAGGCCTAGCAAGCATGTATTTAACAAAGAGAAAAGTTGCATTGTATTTAAAACTCGGAAATGTCATCATTGCATCATAATAGCTACTGAATAATTGGTAAATTCTCGAGGCACGTTTCACGTTAACTGTGTCTGTTCCTTTGAAGAATTCCTGGTTTTTATCATGCTAAATAAAATGTTATTGCAGTACCTTTAATTCACATAACTACTTTGCATCTGCCTTCTCTTCCATCCCTGTCAGACCTTACTCCACAGACTAATTTCTTTTGTCACTTAAGAATTCTTACCTCGACCTTCTCCAAACTCCTGTTCTTTTCAGTATGTTTACAGCTGTCTAAAAATGGGACATGTATATATTTAAGTACTGAAACATCTTGAGCTTCGCTGTACCTGTATGTCAGATGTCAGCACGTGTTTGCTATTCTTCCTTTTTCCTTCTCCCACTCTTCTCCATGGGAAGGTTTGTTGTTTTTTTTTTTTAGACAAGGACTGCTACATCTTCCTAGGTCTTACCCCTGCCTGGAACGTAAGAGGTACTCAAATATTTTACAATGATTTTACTTCTTTTCACTAAATTTAATATTAAGTCCGTTTTTTAAGAAATCCTGATTGATTTAAAATTATATATAGGCAGACATGGCCATACATGGTGCGGTCTGTTGATTTATATATATATATATATATATTTTAAACCTCAAACGTACAATTTTGAGATAAAAGGGAATGTTTCACAATTACATTTTTGTCAGATTTTAATAAAAGTAATGCATATTTTACGTATTCTCAAAAGGTTCTTTTAGATACAAGTAACATGATGATAAATTTGAAGGTGACTTTAGAGATTGATATCTAGTAGGGGTTTTGTTTATTTATGGAGGTTCTTCTTTTATTTTACATTATGATCTTTGGTTTGGGCTTTAAAGTGATTGGTATGTTTTAAAACAATGTACTCTTAACAAAGTTTATCTTAAACTGTTTCCTTAAAATGCCTGTGTGTTACTAGTGAGGTTTTTTTCCTGCAGACACACACAAGCTAAGACATATGGTTCTATCATCAGAAAACAATATGGTGTTTATAGCCTAGGTAGGTCTTTAAATATTCATTACCTACAGTATTACTAATTTATTTGATGGTATTTAAAGTGATATAGAATTGCTTTGATGTTGAGCCTAAAGTTTGTCATATAGTTGCTTTGAAGGTCTGTTTTCTGATGTTCTTTGTTCTCATTTGACATTGGCTGGGGGTGGCGGGTGGGGGAGGGGCGGCTAATATATATTGGGTAATTTGGGATCCAAAAAAAAAATGAGAAAAATTCTGTGTAAAACTGGTGTTGGAAGTGAACTGCCCAACACCTACCTTGTAGGATTCACATTTCAGATTTGTGTTGTGGGTAACTTTGAGTGCAGTGATTTGATCCATGGTATTTCTGAATCTGTTATACAGCATTAAATTGTAATGGTGTTCTACTGTAGTTTTATTTTCTTCATCTATTTGATGTACCACAATGAATAGGAATTGTAGATCTGGGATTATACCATGTTGTGCAGAGCCATCTTTTAGGCTGTTTTCTTCCGAATAGAGACTCAGTCAAAAGGAGGAAATAAACCATTGATTTAGGGTATAATCTGACCATCCAAGGGCAATAGCAGAAGTAAATACTATTAAATCCTATTATAAAATTGATTAGCTGTACCAAGGGTTTGGCTGTATTGGGCCTGTAATTAAATTAAGCCTCTCATTCAATTTAATCATATTCTGTTTCCCTAAAATATATGTGTATGTGTGTTGATATTCCTTATATAGTTGGTCAGTTCACTTATACCTCCTGTACCTTTCTTCTGCCCTGTCTCCTTCCTAAAATGAAATATTGATAAATTGATCAGTTCATTAGAGGCCCATTGAAGGATATTGTTGCAAAATCTTCTCTTACATAAGAATTTGCGAGAACAAAACCAAAAATGTTACTTAGCCATAGCATCTTGTGTAAAAGTGCTGATAATTTTGGCCTTTGTAGGGCTAATCTTTTCAGAGTGAGAGCACAGTCAGTGATGGAAAGTGTGATAAGTCTTCTGAAAGGCATGGTGTTCTTAAAATTCTGCCCAGTTTGACATAGGAAGTAGTTTGGCAATGTGGACTTTTGCCTACTGTGAAACTGCCAAGTTCTAGTCTCAAATTTGATTTTAACCCCGATGTTAGGGATAAAGACACCATTTTCCATTTTTAATGTGTTAATTCCTACAGTTCTTGTTCTTAGAAGACAAAATAGACCTAACGTATGCTTTTTCTCCACCTTGAGTTAAAAAGTGTTTCAAAATTTCCTAAGTATTTTCTCTTTGAATTGTCAGGTACAAGCATTTGAGCGATTTGTCTTTTTCTGTTATTCTGTGTTCTTCAAGTAGAAATTTTATATTTAAACCCTTGGAGCGTTAGAATATGTTGACTGCCTCATAACCAAAGCAGAAAGAAAGTGTAGAAATGATGTATAATTTAGAAGGAAAAAGGGTAATATTTCACTCTACTACCAAGACATGATATTTTTGCCAGGTCAAGCCTTGAATATTTTTGTTAGTATTTATTTTGGTACAGATAACTTTATGATAATGTCAGGGTACTTAAGCTGTATAGTATAGTGTTTTAAAAGTTACGAGATATTTCTGTATTAAGTTGTATGGAGGATGAAGGCAAATGTAGATGAATGAATTACAGAACTCTGAGTGAAGGAAAAGGCAGTCTTGAGATTTGGGTATAATTTAGGTGAAATTATGTGTTGAATTATATCCTTTTTATCCTGTTGGATTCAGATGTCCTACTTGTGGTTATGGAAGGCCATTTTTATATTAGCTTTTGGAGTTTGCTGCTTTATCACTGAACTTTTAGTGAAAATATTTGAAAAATAAGAAATCTTAAAACTGGACTTTTTCTATAAGTGTTTCATGACATTCTAAACTTAAATTAACCTTTTGCTCTTTGTTGCTCGAAATGTAAATTAATATATCTAAATGTGCCTCTAGAAATTCTTCAGAATCTGTATTGATTAGAAATAGACTGACTTGGAATAAAGATCTTATGAAACAGGATGCCCGTGCAGTTTTTCCTGGAAAGATGTTTAAACACTCATACAAACTTAAAATTATTTAAATCATTTACAATTTGTTACATAAAAGTGATAATTTTTACTTTGCAACTAGTTAGCTTTGATATGTGAAACTCCTGTTCTCTTAGAAATGAGCTGCTGCTAAGTCGCTTCAGTCATGTCGGACTCTGTGGGACCCCATAGACGGCAGCCCACCAGGCTCCCCTGTCCCTGGAATTCTCCAGGCAAGAATACTGGAGTGGGTTGCCATTTCCTTCTCCAAAGCATGCATGCATGCTAAGTCACTTCAGTCGTGTCCGACTCGCTGCGACCCTATGGACAGCAGCCCACCAGGCTTCTCTGTCCACAGGATTCTCTAGGCAAGAATACTGGAGTGGGTTGCCATTTCTTCCTCCACTTAAAAATGAGCTAACTATTACTATTTTAGGTTAGATGAGTTTTAACACTTCAGAGACCAAGGTCACTGTTCTTTATAGCTAGGTCTACCTTGTATAAAAAAATTCCAAGGAGACAGACTCACAAACCCCTATGGGTTTAAAAAAAAAAAAAGACAGGAGACAGGTAATTGGCTAGCTCAAAATTCTGTAACCTTTCACTACTGCTGGGAGTGTGTTCTGCACAGCTTACTCATGGGTCTGCTCTACTTTAAATGTAACAAAAAAGGTAACATAGTGGACCTAAACCAGTTTGTCACCTGTTTAGTCTTCCATGCAAGTAACATTGGACTTAGGTTTCATTTTTAGGGTATGTTAAACTTATTAGGACCCATTATGATGAAATTCTTAGGTGAACAAGAAAATTGCTGTTCATTCTGAATCAGATTTTCTTTTTTTACATTTAACCTTACCTTTCTCAGTCTTGTTTCGGAGTGTCCCAACTTAAACTATGGCAACTGTAGATGCAAGGCTTATATTGGTTTCAATACATTGTTTCCAGATGTTATATATTATAGTTAGGAAAATAAAGCTTATTTTCCTTTCCAGAAGAAACAGTGTTTAAATTTTACAAATATTGTTTGGTTTATGAGGATCATAACAGATGTGAGTTTTAGGAATTATACACTGAGTACCGGAAAGACTTAAAAGTTTATTCAGCTAAATTGAGATAGGTCCATGATACAAGATGGTCATCTTTTAGTGGCAGTGTTCTTTACTTTTAAACTTAACCTGTATATTAAATTTCTTATACAAAATATATATATTCAACTTGTAATTTAAAAAAACCCAAATTTTTATATATGTTATAGTCAAAAGTATGCCTGAATTTGTCTTTAATTTTTTCTGAATTTCTAGAGAAATCTTTATATTTGCTTTGTTATCTACATAAAGATGTATTTTGTTGATTCTGATGCATTTTAGACTAGGAAATTTTGTTATTTTACCCTGCTCTCCTGAAACAAAATAATGAAGACATACCATCAATGACAGTCTTATTACCAAGACAGAACAAAATCCTTCAATCTCTTGTGTGTTTTGCTATAACTTTGATTCTGTTCTTTGTTGATGTAATTGCTTTGGTTGAGGGTCTAAGATAAACTAACCTTACCCCTCTATGATTGGGTGTTTTAATGAGTCAATATTTGTGGTATTGTGTGTGTTATACATTATTTTGAATTGTGTTTCACATCTAAACATTGTAGTTTTCTTGAGACTGGTTTAAATTAATATTTTTATTCTAACAGATGAGAAAATGATCTGCTTTTGCGGGTATGCAAAATCACATTGATTTGCTCTTTATAAAGTCTTTTGAAGTGATACTTTAGTGCCCTAAGAACAGATATTGCTTTCCTAGGTGAGAGTTAATCTTACACCCAAAGAATCAGGCTTAATTGGAAAAATTTTATTGAAGAGAGAGGAAGTTAAAATAAAAGATGATGTGTGAATGATAATGCTTTTGAGCCAGAGCTGAAGGGAAATTGCTGATAGTTTTATTTTTTTCTCTTCCCATACAGATACGTAGGTAACCTCTCCAGAGATGTGACAGAAGTTCTTATTCTTCAGTTATTCAGTCAGATTGGACCCTGTAAAAGCTGTAAAATGATCACAGAGGTAAGAGCTTCCCAGTTCCACGTGCTGACAGTTAGCATAATGTTTAACATTTTGAGATACATGAGTTGATTTGTATCATTTTGAGCCTCCGGTTACTAGATGGAGAGATTAGTGTTTGTTGTGTTGACTTATTTGATTTGACTGACAAACTAGGTTTAGAAGTTGAGAGGACAAAGTTTCTGTGCCCTTGTTTTCAAATAGTCCTTCATGATGATGCTATCTTCAGGTGATGCTGCTTATAAAAAATTGTTAGAGTTTATCTCAAAATACTGAAAAACTAGATGATATTTCATCTATTTACAATAAGATTATTACATTTGAAGTTCAGGGATTGGTGTGTGTAGAACATTGAGTTTATTATGAGCATAGTACCACATAAGCATCTTGAGCATTTTTAGTAAATGCTGACTGAACAACTTGACGAAGATAGGAGTTTAAATTGAATTGTTAATTTGTTCCCCCCCCCCAAAATCTTTACTTTTTATACCTTCCTGGTCAATGACTTGTGTTTCAGTTTATTCTCTTCTTCCTTTTTATTTGTTAACACTTCTTTTTTTTTGGACTATTCAGTTTGTGCCAGGTACCATGGTAAGTGCTGGGGATACAGTGGTGAATAAAATAGTTCCTAGCCCCATAGAGTTTTTCAGTCTAATGAGGGAGACAGGAATTAACAGGCACTAATGATATAGGATAGTAAATGCTGCGGAAGCCAACAGTTTCAAGTGCTCTAGGAGCATATAGGGCCACACAGTCTTCAGTCAGGGGAGGATTCTTGGAGGATTCAGTGTCTTAGCTGAAAGCAGAAAGGATAGTGGAAACTACCTAGATAGGAATCTGAGGAGGAAGGGAATCCAGGTAGAGAGAAGAATGTTGATCTATCCCGGTAGACAGCGAGAGTTCTTGTGAGGTTGCTGCTACTGCTGCTAAGTTGCTTCAGTCGTGTCCGACTCTGTGCAACCCCATAGACAGCAGCCCACCAGGCTCTGCCATCCCTGGGATTCTCCAGGCAAGAATACTGGAGTGGGTTGCCATTTCCTTCTCCAGTGCATGAAAGGGAAAAGTGAAAGTGAAGTCACTCAGTTGTGTCTGACTCTTAGGAGGTTGACTCTTGTGAGGTTGAGGGGAAAATAAAAACCATAACATGGTTGAGTTTGGAATGGGATTCGTCTTCTGAGATGCCAGGAGATGAGGCAGGAGCATTCAGCAGGGGCCAGAACTGTGTTGAGGAGTTTGTATGATGTTCTGAGACGGGAGAAACTGTTAAAAACCTGTGAAGCGAAGTGGCCTTTTGATCTCCTTTCCTAACTAACAGTAATTATCTCTCTGTCTGGTATATTACCTCTTTTTTTCTTCCTGTCTTTGATTATTATTCATTCTCTTCATTCATCGAACATTTACTTTGTACTTGGCACCGTTCAGAGCACTGGGGACATACTGCAGAGCTAGACCAGCAAGGTGCCCAAGAGTTCATGTATTAATGAGAGTATTGCCAACAACAGTGGACTGTTGTGGAAAACCGTGAATGGTAATTCCAGGTAGGGTTAAGAGCTTTGAAGAGAATAAAACAGTTCCGTGATGATGAGTGGAGGGCTGGTGCTGTGTAGCCTGGGTGGTGAGGGGAGGTGTCCTGCTGCCGTTCGCATCTGTTTTGTGAATGTAATAATAAAGGTTCGTAAGGAGACAGGAACAGAAGTTGCCTAATTGAATGTTGGGGCTTTTTGGTTATGATCTGTGATCCAGAAATCTCTCTCGTCAGCGAGTAGTTGACTCAGCCAAATTTTAAAGGATCAAATGAGTCTTTTTCAGACTGTGGATGTTGGGTATGGGACTAGCCTGGTAATGATTGCTGTCAGAAATCATCACCTCTTTGAGCTGAGATGGGAATAACAAGATGGTGCTGTCTACATTAAGAGCTGGAGGCAGAAGGAACAGCCCATACAAAAGCCTTGAGTTGGTAGTTAGCTTGGGTATTTGAGGAACCGAAGACCAGGGTGGCTGGAGCCTGGTGAAGGGTGGGAAATGAGTAGGCAGACAGGGTTTGGAATCAATAGGGCAGTACCGGCCATGACAGGGCGCTGGGGTTTTATTGTGGTTGCACCCGGGGCTTTAGGTAGGGTGGTAAAGCATTCCTATTTGATTTGGGGGGAGGGGCTGTGGTGGGTCTTCACTGTGGGGCTTGGGCTTTCTCTAGTCTTATATGCATTTTTAAGGTGACTGGAAAATGACTGTTGTATGGAAAATGGATTGTAGGGGGCAAGGGTGGAAGGAGAAGGAAACTAGCTGTGTTTATTTCACTAGTCAAGGTAAGGGATGCTGTGGGGGGCTTGTTCTTTACAGTGGTAGCCACAGAAGTAGAAGTAGATAAATTTGAGATGTAATTTGGAGGCAGCATCGATAGGACTGGTTTGGCCATGGGACACAGGGAAATGAAGACATCAAGAAAACCCCCTAAGATTCTTTTTTGTGGTTGTGTGGATGGTAATGCTGTTTATTTGGTAAAATGGGCATGACTGAAGTGGGCACAGGATGGATGTGGGGAGTGGTGGGAATCACACTCTGTGTTGGCAGTGTTAAATTTAAGATGTGTATTCGACATATCAATAAATGGACATTATATGTAGGCAGTTGGATAAATATTTTGAAACTCCAGGGAGACCAGTGCTGATGATACTGGCTTGCAGTGATATTTGAACCCACGGGACTGGGTAAGATGTAGTTCGTAGATCTACAGATAGCGCTGAGAGAGAAGAGTAGAGGGGGCCTAGGTACGAGCCCTGGTGCACCTCAGCACTTGCTGTTCAGTCGCTAAGTCATGTCTGACTCTTTGTGACACTCTGAACTGAAACATGCCAGGCTTTCCTCAACACTTAAGGGACAGTAATAGTTTGAGTTAAGAGGGAAAAATACCATCAGAAAGATTTCCAGTGAGGAAATAGGAAAACCAAGAGAATATGGTAGAATCTACAGGAGAATATTTAGAAGAGGAGGAGAGTTGTCAACTGTATTGAATTCTGCTTGAAAGTCAAGATGAGGAAGAAAGGGGATCACAAAGATGGCAGAGAGGTCATTGGTGAGCTCAGCACAAAATTTCCTTGCCGTGGTTGGGTTGGAAACTGACTGGAGTGTGTTTAGGAAAGAATGGAACGTGAAAAAGTGGAAAGTCACTAGAAAATGTTTTCAGAAACATTTGATTTGGTTTTTTTTATTAACTTGTATGCACAATCAGCCACTTGAGGGTGGACAGGTTTGAAGTGAACTTTCATAATTTATCCATATTCTACAACTCCTACACTTGAACTTGTAAATAGTTTTAAAGTCTCATATTTCTCTGTTTTGATATTATGTCATCCAACAAAAATTGGTGACAACACGAAGGTAAGGACACAGTCGATTTTAAACTTTTTTTTCCTTTGGCTGCACAGCATGTGGTATCTTAGGGATCTAACCCATGCCTCTTGCACTGGAAGCGTGGGTCTTAACCACTGGACCACCAGGGAAGTCCCCATAGTGCCCCTTGGCAGTAGTGTAAATGGAAAGCTTTCAAAGGCCATGAACTCTACTACTGACTATTGGTTTTCTTTCATAAATTTCATTTCGGTGTGTGGGAAATCTCTTTCTTGCCCTTATCATCTGCTACTTCAGATATTGTATCTTAGACTCTAGCTGCTTTCCCTATATACATGTGTGTATGTGTGTGCTCAGATGCTGTGTCGTGTCTGGCTCTTTGCCACCCCACGGACTGTAGCCCGCCAGCCTCCTCTATCCATGGGAGTCTCCAGGCAAGGATACTGGAGTGGGTTGCCACGCCCTCCTCCAGGGGATCTTCCCAACCTACGGATCAAACCTGAGTGTCTTAAGGGCTCCTCCACTGGCAGGTGGATTCCTTATCACTAGTGCCACCTGGGAAGCCCCGCCTCCATATACTAAGTGTATATTACCAATTCTAAGGCAATTGTTAAAAAATTTTAACATCTCTGATAGTGACAAAAAAAAATCAATGGTATCTTAAGTGAGACGAAGTGCTGTGTGATACGAATATCTAAGAGTGTGTGTACACATGTATGTACATACATTGAATGGGATCTGGCCTACTACTAGTTAGATAAATTTGCAGTCAGTGTGCACAAGTAGACCAGTTACCTGAAGCCTGTCATAGTTATTATACTTCTACCATTGGATTCCTGTACGGTTTACTAGTTATCCATGTTTTCCTTAGAGACCATCAGGGCAAAAGAGGTAGGATAAGGAGGAAAGCTGACTAGCACAGATTTAGCTTCTTACTTTGAGATCCTTTCTTCAATGAATGTTACTGAATGCATATTTCTCTTTGGAGTCTTTCCCCCATTTCCTTTTTCTGCCTCACAAGTACAACAACATTCATGTTCACGTGTCTACAACAATAGGATTTTGTATGAGAGCCCATAGTTTTCTTGTCAGTATTAACAATTACACTTTTTTTCCCTCAAGGAAATGCCTTCTGGTTGCTTCACCACTATTGTTTTAGACATCTTATTTTGGATTTTTCTTCTAAAACTTTCCTGGAATGAAAAACAGTGTTTGTTGAAAAGAGCTTTATTTTATCTGGTATTTTTAATCCCTTGTAAGTGCAACTGGAATTGCCACATTTTAAATATTATTTTTAGTGTATTTTACATTGAACAGTGATGAATATTTTTAGCCTACATAAAAGGTATATTTGTACAATTGTATAGCTGTTCGTTATAGGTTGCCATCTTATAAAAATTCACTTCCATTTTGGTTCATAGGTGATACAGTTGCTATAATTTAGGTACTTTATTTTATATTGTTGTGTTTTTTGTTTATTTAATATTAATTGGTGTTGTATTAGACACTCACTCTTATATTGGCATTTTCTGATGTAAAATCATAGCTTTGCCTTGGAATATTTTATTCAGACACATTTTCAGAAAACCTTTTCTTAATCGCTAGTACATTTTTCTGGTCTTTGGCAGGCCAAATTGAAAGTGTATAGAATCTCCAATGCTTTCAAAGCTTTTGAAAGGGATTTCATTTCAACAGTTGATTATAAATCTGAAATTTTTCGGTTTCCATTCTTATTCCTTCCTTATCCAGAGAAATACATAATCTTGTCTTATCATGTATAATACTAAACCTAGTTTCGATCAGGAGTAAAGTTTGTAGAGTTGGTTCATTTCTGTATTTTCTTATAGTCATGGCATACAGTTTATGAAGGATTATGATGTGTAAATAGAGTTCATCCCTTTGAAAATAATGTTGGGAGAGGAGAGCAGTGGTAAGGAGTGGTCCTCATCTCAGATCTGAGCTTGAGGTTTTGTTTAGTATAAACTTCTGTTTTATATTTAACATGTTTCACCAGAATCCTGTATTTTTATTTAATACTGATAGTCATGATTCTCTACCACTTTGTAGTTCTGTTTGAGTACAACAAGATTCTGAGGTGCAAAGCCAGGTATAGGTGTAAATCTTATAAAGTGTTAGGCTTTCATAAGCTTATACAGTGTCACCTCATACATTCCTAGCTATCAGTAATGTTTTTTCCTGGATTTTCTTCTCAGCAACCCGATAGCAGAAGGGTCAACTCTTCTGTTGGATTTTCTGTTTTGCAGCATACAAGCAATGACCCATATTGCTTTGTGGAATTTTATGAACACAGAGATGCAGCTGCTGCATTAGCTGCTATGAATGGGAGAAAAATTTTGGGAAAGGTAAGATAATAAATGATGGCACCTTATGAATATATCTATCTGTGTGTCAGATGAGTTTGTGTTCTTTCTTAGCAAGTTTGTAAACAAATACTCAGCTCTGCCAAGTGATGGTTTTGTTTTCTTCAGCTTAGTGCTTTTACCAAAATTCATTCTGCTTGATAAATGATTTAATACGTGGTAAGTGTTATGAGTCATAATGACATGCCTAATAATTTTATGAAATATAATCTTTATTTTTAGGAGGTCAAAGTAAACTGGGCAACAACACCAAGTAGCCAGAAAAAAGATACTTCCAGTAAGTACTCCTGCTGCATTTTACGGAAGAGTTCTGAAATTATCCTGGCAGCATTACTGGCTCACATAGGGCTTTTTCTTCCTTTTAGTGTTGCCTAAAAAAGGTTTAGTCCCTGACTTCTTAAATATTTGATTACTAAATGCTTTGATTTCAGATCATTTCCACGTGTTTGTTGGAGATTTGAGTCCAGAAATTACAACAGAAGATATCAAATCAGCATTTGCCCCCTTTGGTAAAATATCGTAAGTATCATAATCAATACTATATTCAATAGCAGTAGGCAAAATTGTATATGATGAACTTGTTTCAGAGTTAAGAGTTTCTTTCCCTAGTTAGTGTGATTTTTTTTGTTTGTTGTTTGTTTGGTTTTTTTGATTAGTAGATGTTGTTGAAAATGTTAATGTCATTTCAATGTTTTGGGGTCTTGTTTTCATCTAATCTTGTGTATAACATGTGAAAAAATTTTAAGTGATTCTATTTGTTATCTTTAAAGATGTTTGGGTGGTAATGCTTATTATAAAGTCTAGCTTTTGTCAAATGTCTTCAAAATTTGGTGGTTAAAGATACAGGTTAACCAAAATTAAATGTGATTTCGGTTCTATATTAAACTTTTATAGAAGGAATTTATAAGTGGGGAAAAGTAGAGAAATCCTTGGGTATATTGTGAAATTAGAAATGTACATGTTATGATAATGATAAATGTGTTTTGATATTTTAGCTGGAAAGTAGCACTATTACAGTATTAAAATGTTTCAATGTCTGAGCCATAAATGTGGGATTAATTAGTAGATTATTTTTTGTTAGTGGTGTTTGATTCTGCTAGTTAGGGCTGGATTGTGGTTTTATTTATTTTTTTAAACAAAGTTTATGCTCAGATTTTACTGTATTGTTACTTGATCTAATATAGGAAAATTAAAAGTGGTTACAAGTTCTGTAAAATGTTTATCACAATTTATCTAATTAAAATCACATTATTTTATGTGTTTATTTCCTGTAGATTTAAGTTAAATGTTTTAGTACTTTACAAAAATATGTTTCACCTGAGAACAACAATATTTCTCTCTACAGTTTGTTGTTCTGTAAATTTTATTTGATAGATGTAATTCTTAATTTTCTATTTTGATATTTGCTTTGCTTTTTAATCTCTAATAAATGTGGTAAGTAGTACTGTTTTAAAAATCAGTGTAAAAAATAATACAGGTTGCTGTTTTTCAATCTTTATTTATACCTGAGACCTGCAGTTTTTCTAAAGTCCAAGTCACAATTAAAAGTAATAGCATTCTGGTTATTTTGCAGAATTGCTCATAAGAATGGACAGGATCTTGAAGGCTAACTGCAAGGAACTGTGCACACTGGAACTCAGTTGTAGATTTTTTTCTCATTTCTATTTATTATTATTATACATTATTTATATATACATATTTTAGTATTTACATTTTAACATTCTATATTCAGTGGAGTTCTATATTTCCAATCATTTTAACTTACTCACTAAAATTTCTGTGTAAATTTGTTGTTTTCGTACTGGTGTGCTTAGCATTGTTGTTAGTTTTTTATTCTCCTTTCTTAAATTTCTGAAAATGTCAATTTTTCAAAATTTACAGCTGCCCAAACTCCAAAATGATGGTAGAGAATTGACCAAGAAAAATAAAGAAATCTGTTAACAGGCCATGTATGCCTTTTTAATTCCTATTTTTTCCTCTTTTTCAATTTTTTAATATTTCATATATTTTGTATCACTAGGCAGAAAACATTTAACTATTTAGAGTTTGCATGGTAAAGTAGTTAGCATTGTTACAGTAATTTATAGAACCAGTAAACCTTAGAGGACACTAGCCAATAGAATATTAGCAAAGGAAACTATTGTTCCTATTAATCTTCAGATTTGAGCATTTAGTTTAGAAAGCACAGGCTATTTGATTAGGTTGCATGTTTATTACATGTTTTTGTCCTACTGCTTTTTTCTAACAGGTAAAGAAGCGTTAGGGAGAGTTCAGGAATGGCTGTAGTTAATTAGGGCTAACTGAAATTTTATTTAAAAAAATGCTCACAATACAGTGTGTGTGGTTCCTTTTAGTTTTTATTTTGAGGATGACTCTCACTTCCCTCATTTAGCTGTGCTTCTTTTCACAGGGATGCCCGAGTAGTTAAAGACATGGCAACTGGAAAATCCAAAGGCTATGGCTTTGTGTCTTTTTATAATAAACTGGTATGTTCTTTCAGCTCAATTTGAATTTAATACAAAATTCAGTCATCAGTAAATGTTTTTGGATGTTAACAACAAACACGATTGTGTGATTTTGTTTGTTTGAGTAATAGGGCATAGTCCTTTTTTTTTCTTTTTTCGTAAGCTTGGAAATAAATGGGAAAAGATAAGACTGGTTATAAGGTGGTTATAAGGAAGAATATTGAAGTTTGCAGTTGTGACTTGGTATGGGTAAGATGTGTTAGAAGTAAAACTCAAAATTAGGACACAGAGCTAATCTCAGAATTTGGAGGGAAGTTAAATTATATTTGTCTTAACCATAAAAAAATCTCAATTTTAACTTTTTAATTATATTATCTGTATTTTTGTAGCTGGGACGGTAATGACTACAGCAGGTTATGTGTATGAAATTTTAGGCAGTTCACATTGATTTTTGCATGTATTTAAGAAAAAGGCACCAAATATCTAAGCATTTGCATTAACTGTAACATCAGATAATACAGTGGGCTTTGGTATTAACATTTTGGAACAGTTTCAACAACAAATTGCACATTTTATTGAAGCAGTATGATAAAGGGACAAGAGTTGTATATTTCTTTTTTGGCTGTTCTAGGTCTCAGTTGTGGCACGTGTGATTTCTAGTTTTCCCTGCACATGCAGGCTCTTTAGTTTGAGGCATGCAGGATCTAGTTCCCTGACGAGGGATTGGTCCCAGGCCCCCTGCATTGGGAGCACGGAATCCCAGCCACTGGACCACCAGGGAAGTCCTTGGAGTCATATTCTTTTTTTTGCTTAGATTCATTGCAAATGCAGATTAACCTCTATAATCTAAACTCATTTTAGGGGAATTCCCTGGCGTTCCAGTGATTAGGACTCTGCAGTTCCACTGCAGAGTGTATGGATTCGATCTCTGGTTGGGGAACTAAGATCTTGCATGCTATGTGGCATGGCAAAAAAAAAAAGGCTTTTTTACAGCATTCTAAATCAACACAGAAATCTTTTGTCTTAAGCTTTAAATCTTGTGTCATAGTCATGTGTGCATGCGTATGTGCTAAGTCACTTCAGTCGTGTCCAACTCTTTGCAATCCCAGGGACTATAGCCCTCCAGGCTCCTCTGTCCATGGGATTCTCCAGGCAAGAATACTGGAGTATGTCCTCCTCCAAGGGATCTTCCTGACCCAGAGATCAAACTCTTCTCTCTTAGTCTCCTGCATTGGCAGGCAGGTTCTTTATCACTAATGTCACCCTGGAAGCCTGTTGTAGTCATAATCCATTGCTGTTAGAATGTAGATTTGGTAAGGGGTAAGGTGATTTAGACCATAATATCAAGAGTTTTTGATACTCTACAGTGAAAGTTATGTTACAGATCAACAAGATATTTAAAAACAACTGTGTCCTTTTTTTTGGTTATCAATGGGATTGTGATTTTTCTCCTTGCATGTTTGAATTATAAATTTCCCTTGATGCTTAAATGCTGTCCTAGTATCTTAAAAAATCTATAAATAAACATTGCTTTAATGAGTCACTTACTGATAAGATTTTTGTATCCAGAAATGCCAGCATTTTATTTCATCTTAATGAGCCTTAAATACCGTTATTTTCTGTGTTTATGATCGCTCTTTTTTTTTTTTTTCTTTACAGGATGCAGAAAATGCAATTGTGCATATGGGAGGTCAGTGGTTGGGTGGTCGTCAAATCAGAACCAATTGGGCCACACGTAAACCACCTGCACCTAAAAGTACACAAGAAAGTAAGACATGTCTACTTTTATATGTTTTTAAGGATATTTCACAAAATCATGTATTAGTATAGTCTTTAATTTCTTGAAATTTAAATTTTACTAGCATTGCAAGACTCATTTAATCTTCAGTATATTTATCTGAAAATAACTGGGCTTTGATATAAGTATATTTGAAGCTGTGAACCAGCTGATTTTATAGATCAAATCAATAGTGTCAAGGAGAAAAAAGTTCTGTTTCTCCCCACAGTGAGGCATATCTCGTATCTTTATAGTATTACAGTAATCCATTTTATAATGCTGTATAATCATCAACACTTTTTTCTTTCTTTCTGCATACAGATAACACTAAGCAGTTGAGATTTGAAGATGTAGTAAACCAGTCAAGTCCAAAAAACTGTACTGTGTACTGTGGAGGAATTGCTTCTGGTTTAACAGGTATAGTGTCTCTTTTTTCCTGGTCCCCTTCTTTGTGGAGCTTCATCATCATTAGTAATTTCTTGATGACATGAACCTTAAATATTTTGCATTTTTTGTATGTTTATTTTTCAGATCAGCTTATGAGGCAGACCTTCTCACCATTTGGGCAAATTATGGAAATCAGAGTTTTTCCAGAAAAGGGCTATTCATTTGTCAGGTATAATTCTACCTTACATTTGATCCATCCCTTTCAGTTATATTATTTGATCCCCTCAAGTATGTGTTTGTTATTTTAGTACTTCTTTGCAGTATAGAACTTTAAACTGCCTACATGATGTGCTTTAGGAAAATACCAAGTTGATAGGTTTAAACTAAGGGGTTTCTGTATTACTAAGTTTTAAAAAAAAACACAAACCTCCTTCTCTTCCTCTCTCAGATTTTCTACCCATGAAAGTGCGGCTCATGCTATTGTCTCGGTGAATGGTACTACAATTGAAGGACATGTTGTTAAATGCTATTGGGGTAAAGAATCTCCTGATATGACTAAAAACTTTCAACAGGTAATTCGATTTTTCATAGCACTTTTTAAGGTTTCCATCTTACATATCTACATAAGAGCTTTAGAAAGTCTGTAAAAGAAAGCAAACAAAAAATAAAGCATATAGCTGCTTTCAGTTGATTTTATTAATGCTATTCAAAAGTGATTATTTTACGGTATTAACTGAATCTTAATACTTTCTTTTCACAGGTGTCACCACCCCAATAAACTTAGACAATGATAAATAACAGAGTCCTATTCACATAAGGGTGCTTACTTAGTTTTTCTCTTCCTTGTCTCCCACTTTCTTCAAATACTGTGTTTCTTACTCGTTTCCTAAAACAGTAATTTGCTTTTTCCTAGGTTGACTACAGTCAGTGGGGCCAGTGGAGCCAAGTTTATGGAAACCCACAGCAGTATGGACAGTATATGGCAAATGGGTGGCAAGTACCGCCTTATGGAGTATACGGGCAGCCATGGAATCAACAAGGGTTTGGAGTAGAGTAAGTTGTTTCAGTTTTTCCAGTGTAGAAACAAAGTTCCAACAAAAGGAATCTAAAAGTACATTTTCCTGGGGAGAATCTATTTAAATTAAATACATTGAACTATGTGGTATTATAAGCATTGTAGAAACCTTTTGAAAAATGATATGTGGTGCTGAAACTTTGCGTTTTATAATCTTAGGTAGAAAGGGAGGTTGGGATAGCATTTGATATGTCCTACTATCTATGAGCAGTTGGTAGGGTCTGACTTATATTTCCAATACACCATTTTATCTACTGATTTACTTTTGCATGGAAAAGACCTTTTGTCTTTTTTATGTTCAGAAATTTAATGCTTTATGCCTATTAGCTTGTGTGAGAAGTCTCCCAAGATTTATCTAATACAAAGCAGCTTATTACCCTTTTTGTTTTATGGATCAGCGGTGGTGTTCCTTGTACTTTTTCCCCCTGGGCCAGCCTAGATCTTTATTCTCAGCAATTGCTCCTCCCTCTTCCAATGTAAACATGTCTTTTTAAAATTGCTTGTAAATTGATACACATATCTACCATGTGTGCAATATATGGAGGGTAGATGTGTTGAATCATTCGTCATTTTTTTTAAAAAATCAGCTTTGAGATATTTATCAGAGAAGTCATTGTGTTGTCTAAACAAAAATTTAAGACTAATATTAGAGCATATATTTTGCATATGTGGCTAGATATGTAACATTTCTTTCTTTGCTCTTTGTTGTAGGTATCTTGATTTCTTGTCTATTCTGTGATTAGGCTCTGCTTGATTTCTGTATAAATGTGTAGATGATTTTTTTATTTGTGTTTGCTGAAGTATTTTTTTCTTTCTTTCTTTCTTCCAAGTCAATCACCTTCAGCTGCTTGGATGGGTGGATTTGGTGCTCAGCCTCCCCAAGGACAAGCCCCTCCCCCTGTAATACCTCCTCCCAACCAAGCTGGATATGGCATGGCCAGTTACCAAACACAGTGAGCGGGGACTCTAAACAAAATGTAATTCATGATAGCTTCAATTTCCTGTGACACTCTGAAGACATGAAAGTAGACATCGGAAAATGAAAATATTTATTTTAAAAATTGAAATGTTTGGAACCTTTAGCACAGCTTTGCTTTGGTGAAGGACACGTGTCTTCTAGTTCTGCCTTTTTAAGTTTTTGTTCATGATGGATATGAACATGATTTTTCTTTGTGTATAAAAACTAAAATAAAGTGAATAAAAAATTCTGACTACAAATTTTGATATAATAGGAGAAATGGGTAATACATTTTGATTCTTAGATACTATTCCATTTTTATCTTGCTGTTCAGTATTTTAACTCACTGTGTTTTTAAAAGAGCAAAAAAGGGAGGATCGTGAAAAACTGGGAATCACATATAAGTTCATCCTGAATTTTGATACTCCCCTCCCCTCCCCCGAGGTGGATCACATTTGAAGTCAGCAGGAAAAAAAAGTGATATTGAGAAGAAATGCATGATTTTGGAGTCGCTTTGGAGGAAATACTTTCTCTGTGCCTAAAGAAACTGAAACCAGACTGATAAAAGAAATTTTGTAACCTAAATAAGGAACAGCATTGTCTGACTTACTTGAGCAAATGTTGGTGGTCCACATTAAGACATATTTTTAAAACTTTAAAAAGTGTTCATAATTAAAACTGTAGTAAACTACATTTCATTTTGGGGGGGAAATCCCAAGTATGGTGTTTGTATTAAAGTCAGACAGTCATACCTATGCTTTTACATGAAGTTTAAATGATATACATTGTAAATATTGAATACAGTGTTTTAAAAGCATGCTTCAACATAGAAGTAGCACCAATGTAATTATTTGAAGTAACACTTAACACACTCCACTGCATTGAATGCAATGGATGAATAAGAATGTTTAAGACTGACATTTCCAAGGTTGGCTACTATGTAAGATTAAAATTATACAAATGACAGAAAAAGCCTTAATTTTAATTTCATACAAATCTGATGCATTAGTACATTTTAAAATGTCATTGGAAATTAGATTTTTTTTTTCTTTTTTCTCTTTGCTTTACATCATCTGGTATGTAAATACCTTGATTAAAAACCTTGTAAGCCTATTTGAAGGTTCCTATAAGTTGTATAGTACAAGCATTTTTAAAAAATCTTGGGGTGTTTTTTAAAATTAGATATATTTTGCCCAAGAATTTTTTTAACAAGATTGTTAAAACATCTTATTTAGACAGTTTGATGTACCAATTTATAATTGGATATTCAGCTTAAATAGTACACAGAGTTGTGACTTCTTTTTTTAATTAATTTTTTCCTTGTGGGTAGTGTGCATGGGATGACAAGTCTGAACAGAGGCTGAGCTGTATGAGTGCAGAGTTTGTAAATGATTTGATTGGGTAAGATTAACACTTGATTCTGAGGTATTTTTCAGGCCATGTGCATAAAATCTGCCTCAAATTTCTGTCATAACAGGAATGTAAAAGAGATAAAAATTCTCTCTATTTGAATTCTGACAGCTAGGGGGTGCAAATGTTTAGGCAGTGTATTTGAAATGTTTTGAAGTCTGGGCACCAAAATGAAAATACTCTTTACAGTTATACTATAAGATAGAGTTAGCACCCACAAATTACTGGTTTTTAAACTTTTGAAGTCTTATAATTAGCTTTAAAATAATGGTTTTGTAAATTGTTCCTCACACTAATTTTCGTATTTTCCTTCCCCCATTTAGAAATTTATTAAATATGAAAATTTACAGAGTCTCAGTTCATTTTCAGGCCAAATTTTTTTATGGCACTTTAGTTTTAACCACAGTACTCATTTATTACATTCATCTATTATAAAATTTACCCATATTTCTTTTGTTCATGGTTAGTATCTTTGGGGGTGTTATGGAAAATTTACTTTATATTTTATAAGGAGAACACTCAAATTATATCAATTATGCCTCCTAGTTAAAATTTTCTTAAATATATGTGAAACTTGAACTAAACTCTCAGTTTGCCTTTTATGGTTTGCCAGTAAATTAAGTAGCTTGTTACACCACCAGACTAGTTAATACTGCATAGTAAACATATGACTGAAGTCTTTTCGTCTTAATCTGAAAGAACAAGATTACGTGCTCAGTTCAGTTAATGGAAATTATTAATATTTCTTATTAAATGGTTTTTAAAATATAAAGCTACTTATCCAAATGAAATGTACCATTTTAAAATACAACTATCAAGCTAACACAGACTCAAGACTATTTTATAACACAGAGTGAAGTCAGTGCTATCTTGATCCAATTTAAGCCTAAGAATCGTTGCCTCTTCCGTGTTCATTAAAAACAGCAGCAGAGATTCTTTGGCAAGCAAGAAAATGTTTATTTCATAATCACTTAGAGATTTATTTTTGGTGATGTGTTTCTGACTACCACCTTCTTTGCTCTGATCTCTCTACTAGTATTTCCCTCGTGCCATTACCACTTGATTTTCATGTCTGCTGGCAGTGAGAGGCTGAAATGACTGGCCAACTTAAGCCAAAGCTGTAAACCACAGTTGAAGTAAGTCTTTCAATAAAGACTAGACTATATGATGAGTGACTTTTTCTTATTGTCGTTTATTACATAATTACCCTTCCAGGCTGCCATGCAATAGGCAATTCCATCTTTGTTTTACGTTATTAGTTAAGGTATATGAAGTTTACATATATTCAGGACCTATTTCTGTGTTCTGTATAAGTGATAAACATCCATTTGCTTTGCTGGATTAAAATTTAATTTCTGCATATGGAGGAGTAAAAATTTGCATCCTTCATATGTTCTGTTGAATATTCAGTTCAGTTACTCAGTCATGTCCAACTCTTTGTGACCCCATGGACTGCAGCACGCCAGGCTTCCCTGTCTATCACCAACTCCTGGAGCTTGCTCAAACTCATTTCCATCGAGTTGGTGATGCCATCCAACCATCTCTGTTGAATATTAATATAGTGAAATCTCATTAGAGTCCACAAGTAATGGGAACCATAAGTTTACTGTTTCTGGATTGATCTATGAGTCAAGATTATACTCAATAAACAGAAAAAGCATTTAATAAATTGTTTATAAACACCTTTGTAACAGGTGTGCCCAAATTATATCTTACCTATTCATTGAAAAATCAGCATTTGGGCTTCCACTTAATACATTATAAACATTGAATTTGCATTTTTAGTATGTAGTGAAAAGATACAGAAATGATTTAGACTTTTACTATTTATATAAAGCAATAAAGCCTTCAGAGGTTCAAACGAGTGGATTTTGTTAAATAAGAATTCTGTGTGTAGTAATAAAATGTCTTACTTCCTATGTTCAGATAGATCACTACAGATTGTATTACCATCTCTTCCATTTTCAAATAAGGAAATTATGTAAATAATTATGACATTTAAAAATGTGTCATTCCAAGTTGTGGTTAATTAGTGTGGTATTTAAATGCCATATAAAACCTAGGCTTGTGCCTACCTAAATTGGGTCTATTTTGGGAGGGGGGCTATTTTTTAAGTAACTGCAGATAAACTAGAAACTATAATTCACAAGGTGCTTTGTATAAATACCTCTTTGAGAGGCACGAATAATTTAATTTTAGAATTGCCCAAATGTGAAGGAGGTTCAGTTTATATCTAGAAAATGGAGAAAGGGGAATTATATGTATTTGTTTGTCTTAGAAAAATGGGGTATTAATAATCACTGACCCTTTTGTTAAATTAAACTTTTGTATGAAGAGAAGATTAATCCACATAACATAAATTTGGCTTTTGAACAATGTCAATTAGGGTAACGGGTGATGAAAGGTACATATCCAATAAATGAATCCCTTAGTGTTCCAACTCAGTTCTAATACATAATGCTGAATTTTCACTTTTCCAGATGGTTGCATTTTTCAAAATTCAGTAACCATTGTTTCTTTGAGATATTCCTCTGAGAAGGTGATCCACAGCTAATATTTTGAAGTCAGCTTGAAAAGTTAACCAGACAAGACTAAAACTACCGCAATTAGATAGCTGTCAGAAGAAAGCCAGGATGGTTTTACGCTGAAAAGGAATCTCTTGGGGTCAAGCCATCCAGTTGTTGATCTTGCAACTGGGCTTAGTTTGCCCATAGACCTCCTGTTTTGACTCTGAGTCACCCTTGTGAACTGACGAGAGTTTGCAAACAGCCTGTTATCAGGTGGTTTTGCAGAATTGTTTTTTTGAGGTAAACCAGGTTTTCCTATGTATAACTAGTATCCTAACTTTCCCGACCATGATGTTCCTGTATCTTTCTTCCTTGGGTTTCAATACACCAATGCAGAGAAGTCCACAAAACCGTCTGGGCAAAATGGGCATGAAAGATATAGCCATATGCAACTGTGCCTGTGTAAATTTCAGATTTTCACAGTTCACTTTACTGGTTAAGAGTTGTGAGTTGAGTTGTTCCATATGTGGTGTATATGATTGCTTTTGCTCATGAAAAGAAAACCAATTCACGGGTCTTAACATAGCTAAACAAAACATTTAATAACTTTAGTCCTTTTTGAAAAGGACTAAACTTGAAAGAACATTTTTGACTAAATTGGATAGGTTATATTAATATTTTGGTATAGGGCCCAGTTCATCCTTGGTTATCTGTTTAATGAGATTGGGAAAGGAGTAGTGATTACAGTAATAAAGACGGGAGAGGTCCTTGATTTTGAAGAGTGTTAACACAGGAATAAGGCAATCCTGGGCAGGTATAGTAAAACCATGCATGATGTCAGGACTTGGGTGTTGATACTTAATATGTTAGCATACACTCTGCACATCTTGTCAAGAAGACTTAACCAGGTTATTGAAAATAAAATATTACCAACATATTTGTCTTATTTACTGGCCTTGATCATTTCAGCTTCCTTTAATGTGTGTTTTTATTTTTGTACCTATGTGTGTATTAGAATGTTGGGGACGTGCTGCTGTTTTGTTAATGTATTTTTTTAATATTTATTTTTATTTATTTGGCTGCACCAGGTCTTCTTTGTAGCATGTGGGACCTAGTTCCCCAACTGGGGATTGAACATAGTTCCCTTGCATTGGGAGCTCAATGTCTTATCCACTGGACCACCAGGAAGTCCCTCTGCTGTTTTACAATATTGCCTTTGAGCATTTTCAGTAAAATGGGATTAAGATATCCTTCAAAATCCATATTAATTTGTCATAAACTGGAATCTTTTAATGGATAACCTTGTTCCCAGGTTGCCTCACTATTTTTCTATCTTTGGATACTTCAGTTTCCCTCCATTAGAATGTAAGCTCCATGCGGGCAAGGACCTTCTGATAGCTACACAAATCCTAGGACTTAAATAACAATATTTGGCACATGGAGGATATTCAGTAGATGTTTATTGCATGAGTGTGATTGAGGAAGTAAAAGCAGATAAGTATTTTAGTCTCCCTCTTAGAACACTACATGAGTAGGCCTTGATCAGAATCAACCGAGTGCTTGATAAAATGCCGAGTCTGAGGGTCCACAGTTGTGCCTAATGTAATCTGAGATAAAATTAATTGGTGTGGGTTCCTTTCTTCCTTTAGCTCTTGTCAGGGAAAGAAACTCTATGGGCAATGGTCACAAATTTCCCAGAAAAATTAGTATTTTAGAGTGCATGATTACTATGATTGTTACCCAATATAGTGTTAAGCATCTTTCAAAGGTAACTAGAATGTACACCTTATGGTAATGTTACCAGGTAGAAACCATAGCTACTCCTGTGTAGCTCTTCAAGAACGTGAGTGATACTGGGCCATGGTATCAGATAGTTTGGGGAGCATTTTCTCAGAAGAGGGGCTACCAGCAAGGCAGAATTGGGTTCCTAGGCAGGCAGCATCTGAGTAAAATAGACTACTTGGAAATAACCATAGGAAGTGACACAGTTGAGATTCTTGAAGTAGCAATTATTTATATGTATATAATTGCTATATATATATCATAGACATCTAAAGTCTGTGTGCTTCAGCAATACTGATAAGGACATTTCTTAAATTGCTTAAGTGAAGATTAGTTTGTAAAAGACTTGTAGGAAAACAGGTAATTTTAATAGTGTTGATTTCTCATGGTATCACCTGTGAGTGTACATTTAAAATACTGTTTTACTTAAAATTTGAACTGCCCTCTATCACGAAGGGTAATGCCTTATAGTCTGTATTTTTAGTTTGATTAAGTATTGAAACTGAAACTGCTAGTCGCTTGGTCTATAGCCCACAGGCTCCTCTGTCCATGGAGTTCTCCAGGCAAGAATACTGGAAGCAGGTAGCCATTCCCTTCTCCAGGGGATCTTCCTGACCCAGGGATCAAACCCAGGTCTCCTGCACTGCAAGTGGATTCTTTACCATCTGAGCCACCAAGGAAGCCCCAGACAAGCCCTTCACTTGATTGGGTCTTAAATGTGCCCTGAATCTAGTGCTATCAAACCACAAAGCTTTTAAATTCTAATATGTCTGGAAATTACTTGTGTTTACTCCTAGGAATTTACAGCTGTACTCAAATTTGCTACCTCTTTCAAGCAAATCTGCCTACAATGTGTCTGGGTTGGGAAGATCCCCTGGAGTAGGAAATGGCAATCCATTACCAATATTCTTGCCTAGAGAATTCCATGGACAGAGGAACCTGGTGGGCTACAGTCCATGGGGTTGCAAAGAGGCAGATATGACTGAACAACTACACTTTTTTCAAGCAAATACGTTGTCTTGACATTCAATTTGCTGATGCTTTTATTAGACCTACAGAGACTTGAGACAAAATGCAAAAGCAGGGAAAAAAATACATTTCAATTTATAAATCTTGTCTTCACTTGCTCTCTATTCTTACCCAAGTTTGATCTACCATCTTTTTTCATCTGGAATACTACAGCTTCCTACCTGGAATACATCCTTTAAAAAGTTAGGGCATAGAAAGTTACACATATGTGCACAACTCTGAGTTTTGAGCATACACACTCATGTAGTGCCACTGAGATTGGGAAAGAGGCATTGACAGCACCCCAGAAGCCTTCATGCTTTTCTATCTGGTTTCTAACCTCCACTTTTCCCCCTAAGATAACCACTAGCCTAATTTGAATGATCTTAAATAGTTTGTTTTTGAACTCTGTGACGCCTGCTCCTTGGAAGAAAAGCTATCTACCTGCTGTCTACCAACCTAGGCAGCATATTAAAAAGCAGAGACATTACTTTGCCAATAAAGGTCCGTCTAGTCAAAGCTATGGTTTTTTCAGTAGTCATGTATGGATGTGAGAGTTGGACCATAAAGCTGAGTACCGAAGAATTCATGCTTTTGAACTGTGGTGTTGGAGAAGACTCTTGAGAGTCCCTTGGACTGCAAGGAGATCGAACCAGTCAATCCAGAAAGAAATCAGTCTTGAGTATTCATTGAAGGGACTGCTGCTGAAGCTGAAGCCACAATACTTTGGTCACCTGATTCAAAGAGCCAACTCAATGGAAAAGACCCTGATGCTGGGAAAGATTGAGGGCAGGGGGAGAAGGGGGCAACAGAGGATGAGATGGTTGGATAGCATCACTGATTCAATGGACATGAGTTTGAGGAAACACCAGGAGATAGTGGAGAACAGAGGAGCCTGGCCTGCTGCAGTCCATGGGGTCAAAAAGAGTGGGACATAACTTAGCAACTGAACAACAACAATAGCAAATAATGATGATAAAGTAGGGACAGAAGAGAAATAAGGGCATGGTGTACAAAACTGGAGAAGCGGTCTGGTTAGATCTGTTAATAAGGGAAATATATTGCTTCGGGAAGCAATATGGGTCATTCTATTATTCAAGGCGCAGTTGCTGACCTCCCACCTTGTCACTCCCAAAGTCAGGTGGGCCATTGAGAGCTTCCTCTGGTGGTCTGGGTAGCTACTGCTGGTGGTGGGAGCCTCTCAGTTTTCAGCTTTTTGGGGAACAGGCAAGTCAGCTTCTTTTCAGGAGCTCCTGTTGGTGTTGATGAACATGCTTGTGGCAGTGACTGGAAAGGAAACTTCAAGAGGAAAGCCAATCTACATGCAAAATCTTCCCTTTTCCGCTCCTGTTGTCATGTCCCCCTCGTCCCTGTCTCTACCACTGGCAGCTGTTCCTATGTTTACAGTTGAATGAACCCTTAGTCATCTTCTTTTCCCTGATCAATCAGAATAAGGACAGGGTGTTCAAAAGAAAAAATAAAAATCTAAATAATTTGGAGTTAAATTTTTAAGTTCTGGGAGCAATGATCTAGTTGACTATATACATTTAAAAATTTTGAAACGTTTTAGACAATTATTTCCATTTTTTTTTACCCAACTTTCATTCTTACCTTAAGCTGAAAACTTTACTAGATGTAAAATGTATATGTGCTTAGTCGTGTCCAACTCTTTTCAACCCCATGGGCTGTAGCTCGCCTGCCAGGCTCCTCTGTCCATGGGAATTGTCCAGGCAAGAATACTGGAGTGGGTTGCCGTGCCCTCCAGGGGATCTTCCTGACCCAGGAATCCAGCCCAGGTCTCCCGCATTGCAGGCGGATTCTTTACTGTCTGAACCACCAGGGAAGCCCCAAAGAGTAAATAGTTTTGTTTTTTAATCCAAAAGAAAAAAAGCAAACCAGAAAATAACAAATGTTGATGAGGATGTGGGGAAATTGGAACACTTGTGCACTGCTGGTGGGAACGTGAAACAGTGCGACCGCTATGAAAAGCAGCCGGAGAGTCCTCAAAAAATTAAGAAATAGAATTCACCATATGACCCAGTAATCCCATTTCCAGATATATATCCAAAAGAACTGGAAGCAGATTCTCAAAAAGATATTTCTGCACCCATGTTTATAGCAGCATTATCCACAAAGCTAAGAGATGGAAGCAACTCAGGTGTCCATTGACGGATGAATGGATTATGCAAAATGTATATACATACCATGGAATATTATTCAGGCTTTTAAAAGGAAGGAAATTCTGACACAGGCTACAACCTGGATAAAGCTTGAAGGTGTTATGCTAAGTGAAATAGTTAAGTTCAGTTCAGTCGCTCAGTTCAGTTGTGTCCAACTCTTTGCGACCCCATGAACCACAGCACGCCAGGCCTCCCTGTCCACCACCAACTGCCAGAGTTTACCCAAACCCATGTCCATTGAGTCGGTGATGCCATCCAACCATCTCATCCTCTGTCGTCCCCTTCTCCTCCTGCCCTCAATCTTTCCCAGCATCAGGGTCTTTTCAAATGAGTCAGCTCTTCGCATCAGGTGGCCAAGCCAGTTGCAAAAAGAAGAATACTGTGTAATTTTGTAATTCCTCTTATATGAGACATCTAATGTAGTCAAATTGATGGAGACAGAAAGGAAAATGAAAGTTACCAGGAGCTGAAGGAAAGAGGGAAAGGAGAAATGTTTCATGGGGATAGTTTCAGATTTGCAGGATGAAAATATTCTGGAGATTTGTTTCTCAACAACGTGACCCTACTGAATTGTACAGTTAAAACTGGCTAAGATGGAAAATTTTATGTTGTGTATTTTCAACACGATAAAGTATATAACTTTTGAATTTTATGGATCACATTAAAAAATAATAAACAACAGAATGATTACTGTTTGGGCCTAGCCACTCTTTTCCTTTCAGATTTGTCAGTGCTGTCCGAATTCTTCTCATTTTCTCGCTGACAGAATTAGATCCTCTGTGTAAATTTACTCAGTTTTCTTCTTGTTAGGTGACTGTCCTTAGATACTTTTCCTCTTAATAGTACTCACGCACTGTTTTTGCTTTGTCAAGTCTACATTTTATGTTCCCGAACTTAGTTATTCAAGACGTTAGGTGAGTTCAGATCTCAGCTAGTTGTCAGCTATTATTAGTCAATTTCCTCTTGACTTAAACCGCCTTAAGCTGATTTTAGTCTACTGGCATTTCTTAGCCAGTGGCATAAAAATATTAGACCAGAAGAAATAAGTTAGGCCACCAACCTCAACAACACTAGGAGGACAATGCATGCAAAATGTAGCAGATAGCAGTCTGATCCTCAATTGCTGCATATCCATTTAGCCTATAAAGTCAAGAATGGTATGTTTGCCCTCGGAGAATTTACTGCTGTTTATGTTAAGGGTGAAAAAAACCTGGTGACCCTGACTTAAAAAGATTGAGGGTCGTGGTGGCTGAGAACAGACGTGGTCTCAGCTGGCAAGACTGTTTGAGGTTGCAAATAATGCCTGGCAACAAATTTTACCTGTATCTATAAATCCCTTCAAAACATGGACCCCAATCCAAAATGGCACTTGATAGCCCATTTTATAAATGTGTGGGATTAACAATTTATTAAAGTATTTTGGTATTTATGACTGGAAGCTTGTAAAAATAAGTACTGTTAGTAGATTCTCCTGTCTTTATCAGTAGAGATCACCTAACAAGACTGATAACCAGAAATTTGTGGTATTTGCCTCCCTATAAAAGTAACTCCTTTTTATGGGCTTAAAACTTTGGGTCTGTCTGACGATTGCCAGAACTCTGTGTGGAACTAATGCCTACTCTTGAGAAGTGTAGCTGTGCAGACTAAGGTGCATTTATCCAGCTGCTGGGCCAACAGCCCTCACTGCTCTCAGCTTGCTTACAAACTCATTTAGTGTGCATATGTAGATACATGTTCATTTGTGTATGGTGGCAGTGGTTTAGTTGCAAAGTCGTGTTTGGCTCTTGTGACCCCATGGACTGTAGCCCGCCAGGCTCCTCTGTCCATGGGTTTTCCCAGGCAAGAATACTGGAGTGAGTTGCCATTCCCTTCTTCAGGGGATCTTCTGACCCAGGTATCAAACCTGGGTCTCCTGCATTGTAGGCGGATTCTTTATTGATTTGAGCCATCAGGGAATCACCCTCATTTGTGTATACACACATGTATTTTTCTACCCCAAGTATCTTCAAGATCTGAGTTATGACTTTGTATATTATTTCAGCTTTTTTTTTTTTTTTGGTTTAGGGTACAAAAACAAACATGTAATGTTTAGTTTTTAATTTTTATTGGATTATAGGTGATTTACAGTGTTGTGTTAGTTTCAGATGTACATCAAAGTGAATCAGTTATACATACACATACATCCACTCTTTTTTAGATTCTATTCCCATATAGATCATTACAGAGTACTAGTAGACTTCCCTGTGCTATATAGTAGGTTCTTATTAGTCATTTTATATATGGTAGTGTGTATATGTCCCTCCCAATCTCCCAATTTATCCCTCCAATCCCCTTGGTAACCATAAGTTTTTCTACATTTAATGTTCCTTTAATATCTGATAAAAATATGAAGCTGGTGAGCCAAACTACACTTTCTGAGAACTTGGCCAAAGAATATCTAAGAAGCAGTGATTCAAAAAAGTTTCTGACTAAAATTTAAGCAAGAACATGATCTATAGTCCCTGTATTTTGTCAGATGAATTTCTTACGTGTTTACCACCATTTTTTTTTAACATTTTCTTCAACAACATACAGAACAGCTATAAAATAACTTTTAGGTGAAACTTGGCTGATCAAATGGTACTTGGAAATGGTAAATGGGAATGTCTTGATAAATAATCTGTCTTTTGAAGATTACTTGCTAACTTTCTTGGTTGGGATTTAGAATTTTTAAAAGCATTCTGGAGATTAGTTCATATGTATAGAGGAATAATAAGACTTTTAATCGAAATCATTAAAACTTTTGTATATTTCAATATCAATTAGGCTTGGGTTAAAAAATAATTTTGTAAATGTTTTTCATGGAATTCTAAGTGGACTGATTAGTACAAAATGCCCATTGTTTTTACTAAGTACCAAGGAACATTTGTGAGTATGTTATATGATGGCCATAAACTTCAGTAATGTAACTTTTTGCTTTCATAAAGTGAATTTCTTTTAATCACGCTAGATTTTATATATCCAAAATGTGAAGAATATGCTTGTCTTAAAAAGTAGTCACCCATAATCCTCTTCCCAAATGTGGATTCTTATGAAGTCATTTTCGAGAGTAAATTGGCCCAGTTATTTTAGAGTGTCTCACCACTAGCATTTCACCACTGTATCACCCTCCTCGTTCTTCTGCTTTTCATCAAATAGCTTTTAGCAGTTTCCTAAAACTAGTTAAGTCCACATTGTTTGCTCTTAGATATACCGAAGGAGAGGTTTTTTAAAAGGTCTGAGCAGTGGTGGCAACCGGTTGTCTCAGGAGAACATCTGCAGGACCACACTGAAGGGACCACACTTAGTGGGAGATGGGTTGCAATACAATTGTTCAAAAAACCCAGTATTATAATGTTAGTGGCTGGGTTGTGTCTGACTTTTTGCAATCCCATGGACGGTAGTCTGCCAGGCTTCTCTGTCCATGGGATTTCCCAGGCAAGGATACCAGAGTGGGTAGCCATTCCCTTCTCCAGGGGATCTTCCTCACCCAGGGATAGAACCCTTGTCTCCTGCATTTCAGGCAAATTCTTTACCCGTGGTCATGCCTCATATGTGCACGTGTGAGTTTGTGTGCACTAATGCACTTCCGTCCACATTTTCTTTTCCTTTTTGGCCTTTCAGAGAGCATTTTTCATCTGAATTTTAAGGGTTTAAAGATTTAACCCTTAATTTTAAGGGTTTGGAAATGCCAAACCCTTTTCTCTTTTAATATTTAAAAATAAGATGAGGAAACAGTGTTACAAAGTAGACACTAGGGATAGTAATTTTTAAAATTGTTTTTTCATATGTTCAGTTCAGTTCAGTCGCTCAGTCGTGTCTGACTCTTTGCAACCCCGTGGACTGCTGCACGTCAGGCTTCCCTGTCCATCACCAACTCCCAGAGCCTACTGAAACTCATGTCCATTGCGTCAGTGATGCCATCCAACCATCTCATCCTCTGTCATCCCCTTCTCCTGCCTTCCATCTTTCCCAGTGTCAGGTTCTTTTCCAATGAGTCAGTTCTTCCCATCAGGTGGCCAAATTATTGGAGTTTCAGCTTCAGCATCAGTCCTTCCAATGAATATTCAGGACTGATTTCCTTTAGGATGGACTGGTTGGATCTCCTTGCTGTCCAATGGTCCAGCTCTCACATCCATACATGACTACTGGAAAAACCATAGCTTTGACTAGATGGACATTTGTTGGTAAAGTAATGTCTCTCTTTTTAATATGCTGTCTAGGTTGGTCATAGCTTTTCTTCCAAGGAGCAAGTGCCTTTTAATTTCATGGCTGCAGTCACCATCTGCAGTGATTTTGGAGCCCCCAAAATAAAGTCTCTCACGATTTCCATTGTCTCCCCATCTATTTGGCATGAAGTGATGGGACCGGATGCCATGATCTTAATTTTCTGAATGTTGAATTTTAAACCAGGTTTTTCACTCTCCTCTTTCACTTTCATCAAAAGGCTCTTTAGTTCTTCTCGCTTTCTGCCATAAAGGTGGTGTCATCTGCATATCTGAGGTTATTGATAGTTCTCCTGGCAATCTTGATTCCAGCTTGTGCTTCATCCAGCCCGGCATTTCACATGATGTACTTATATGAGGCACATGTAGAAGAGCACCAGGAGCCTGAAGACCATTCCAGTCCTATTTTTTCAGTCTTTTATTTACTTCCATATAACAAGAATGATATACAATCCTGTTGTCTCTTAAGGCAACCATATTAGAAAGCCTTACCACACTGTCCAGCATCTCTACAGGCACTTTGTGTGTCTTTGGGATTGGGTTCCCTGTTCCCAGAAGCCTGTGTTTTCCTTTCTTTTTGCATTTTCTCATATTATAGGGGCTTCCCGGGTGGCTCAGATGGTAAAGAATCTGCCTGCAATGCAGGAGACCTGAGTTCTATCCCTGGGTCAGGAAGATCCCCTGGAGAAGGGAAAGGCAGCCCACTCCAGTATTCTTGCCTGGAGAATTCCATGGACAGAGGAGCCTGGCCAGCTACAGTCCATGGGCTCACAAAGAGTCAGACATGACTGAGTGACTTTCACTTCACTTCATATTGTTGTAGAATATCCTCCAGTAGTTTTCCAAGAAGTTCAATGACAATTTGATTTCTTTTTTAATATTTATTTATTTGGCTTTGCTGGGTCTTCATTGTGGCATGCGGAATCTTTAGTTGCGACCTGCAAACTCTTAGTTGCTACATGGAGGATCCAGTTCCCTGACCAGGGATAAAACCCAGGCCCCCTGCATTGGGAGCGTGGAGTCTTAGCCACTGGACCACCAGGGAAGTCCCAACAATTTGATTTCTGAAACTTTGTATGTGACCTGTTTTGATCTTTTAAAAAAAAAATTATATATATATATTTATTTTTGGCTGCATCTAGTCTTAGTTGTGAAACACAGGATCTTTCGTTGTGGCACTAGGGCTCTTTCTTGCAATGTGGGGGCTCCAGAATCCATGGGCTCAGTAGTTGCAGCTTGAGGGGTTAGTTACAGTGCAGCCTGTGGGATCTTAGTGCCTCAACCAGGGATTGAACCCGTCTCCCCTGCATTGGAAGGTGGATTCTTAATCACAGGACCACCAGGGAAGTCTCCTGATCTTTGCAATTAAAAAATTTCAACAATTTGGTTGAGATAAAATGTATATACCACAGAATTCACCTATTTAGAGCATAAAATTGCATGACTTGTAGTATATTTACAGAGCTGTGCAGCCATCACCATAACCTAATTTTAGGACTTTTTCATCATTCACCAAAGAAAGTTTGTACCTATTAACAGCAGTTAATTAACCCTATCTACTCTCTGGGGCTTCCTTGGTGGCTCAGGAGTAAAAAATCCACTTGCCAATATAGGAGATGCGGGTTTGATCCCAGGGTTGGGAAGATCCACTGGAGAAGGAAATAGCAACCCACTCCATTATTCATGCCTGGGACATCCCATGGACAGAGGAACCGGGTGGGCTACAGTCCATGGGGTTTCGAGGAATCAGCACAACTTAGCGACTCAGCAATAACAATAATCTACTTTCCATCTCTACAAGTTTGTCTATTTGAAATTTATCTAAATGTGATCATACAATATGTGGTTTTCTGTGATGGTTCTTTCACCTAGTGAAATATTTTTTTAGGTTCCTGCATGTAGTATATGTCAAGGCTTCACTCCTTTTTATTGTTGAATAACAGTCTATTGCATGGTTATCTGTGTATCCATTCAACAGCTGATAGCCATTTGGGTGGTTTCCAGTTTCAGGATATTACAAACAAAGTTGCTGTGAATATTCATGTATAAGTCTATTATAGACATATGCTTTTATTTTTCCTGATATAATGCCGAGAAGTGGAATATTTGAATTATACGGTCTATATGTTTGACTTTTAAAAAAAAATTTGTATTCCCACTAGCAGTACAGTTTTCATAAGCTTTTTGAAAAGAGCTGTTTTGAAATTTCATGCTGGTGTACTTTGTTGTAGGTATATCATTATGCCCACTTTGTGGGCTCTTTCAATTTGGAGATGAGTTTTCTTCCGTCTGGACAATTTTGTGGAATTGTATCTTTCATTTCCTCTCTGCTATTTTCTCTGCAATGTCTTTCTAGAACTCCTATTCCTCGGGCTGATTCTTCACTAGTTTTCTTTCTTTCCTATTATACATTGTTTCATTTGTTCTAATTTTTAGGATATTTCTTTGACTTTTTCTTCCACCCTCCTTTAAAAAATAATTGTTTTTATATTTATATTCTAAGCTCTGTTTCTTTTATGGATGCAATAGCTTTTCTCTCTCTCTCAGGTAATTACAGTTTTTAAAAAAGATTTATTCTACTCTCTCCATTGTCTTTCCTCTGAATTCTTCTGTTTGTTCTGGTTTCTCTCTCAGGCTGGAGGCATTCCTTGAATGTCTGTGATCCTCGCATACCCCTCATATTTGAGAGGGAGATGTCAAAAGCTCTCAGAAGCTGCATGGGATGGTGTATTTCTCTATGATTGGTTAGACGTGATAAATTTGGGGAATCCCTAAATATTAATATCTTTTGTACTTTGATATTTATTTGAAGAGAGATTTTAAATGTGTCCAGGGCTCCCGACTGCTGGCTTTCTTGGTGCAGGGAGGGGAAGGGGCCTCCCAATTGAGGATGCAGAACTTCACTTCACCCTCAAAGAGCCCAGAATCCCACTTGCACGTCAGCTTGGCCCCTGGTCCCTAAGTCCACAGCCTCCGTGCCTCCACATTTCCCACGGTCATTTCTGGTTTCCTGGGCTGGGCTGGGAGGGAGCCTGAGGCCTCCTTGGAGACTGATCCAAAACCCATTTCCAGCCCTTGCCTGTCCTGTAGTCGGTGGCCCTATGCCTTTTGGTTCAGAGCTCACGGGTGGCTCTGCAGGGTACACTGGCCTCCTGCCGACGCCCAGCTGCCCACATTGGGTAGAAGCTCCTTTCTCTTGTTGGAGCAGGTTCTGCTGCTCCGTCGGCTTTCAGATTGGCTAGCATTTTATAATATTGTAAATCAACTACACTTTAATTTTTTTTAAAAAAGAAGAAATCTCTCTTCCATTATTGCCTTCTTTCTTGTACACCTTGTCAGGCAGGTTTGTATCTTTTTTAAAAAAAAATAAAAATTTATTTATTTTTGGCTGCACTGGATCTTTGTTGCTGTGTGCAGGCTTTCTCTAGTTTTGGAGAGCAGAGGCTTCTCTCGAGTCGTGGTGTGATGGCTTCTCGCTGTGGTGGCTTCTCTTGTTGCAGAGCTTGGGCTCCAGGGTGTGCGGGCTCAGTAGTTACAGCTCCCGGGCTCTAAAGCACAGGCTCAGTAGTGGTGGTACCTGGGCTTAGTTGCTCCATGGCATGTGGGATCTTACTGAATCCTTGATGGAACCCGTGTCCCCTGCATTGGCAGGTGGATTCTTAACCACTAGACTACCAGAAAAGCCCAGGTGTGTACCTTATTATCGAATACACCTTATTTGTAATGTCTTTTCTGTCATCTTAGTGGAGTTTGGGGAGAGAGGGTATAAGTATTTCTCCTCTGGATTCATCAGCACTTTGGTGTTCACTGTGTGACAGGCACTCCTCTGGGTGTCCGGACAGCAGCTGACATTCTAGGGAGAATGGAGACTAGGGTGTGTGTAAGGACTCCATGGAGAATAGACATACGTAGTAAGTAGGTAAGGTCCAGTGTGTTAGAAGGTGTACGTGCTACAGAGAGACAGGGCAGGGATGGAGGAAAGCGGAGCGTGGAAGTTCAAGGGTGAGGTTGCCCTTTGAAACACTGAGGAGGTAACATTTGGATAAAGAGCTGAAGAAACTGAGGGCATGCGCCATGCATACCCAGGGCAGGCTGCTCCGGACAGAGGGAAGCGCCCCAGCAAAGGTTGTGAAGTGGGATTGTTGGGGGTGGGAGGGTGAGGGGTGAGGAGGAGGATTTGCTGGAGCAGATGAGTGAGGGGAGAGAACAGGAAAGGAGCTCAGAGGGGGAGAGAGGCCCCAGTCACATGGGGTCTTGTCGGTGTTTATAAGGTCTTGGGCTTTGTCTTGGGGCCACATGGGGAGCCACTGCCGTTTTGAGCAGAGTGTTGATATGGTGAGATGTCCCTTATTTCGAAAGGCTCACTCTGGTTGCTGGGTTCAGAACAGACCACGGCAACTGGAAGCAGGGTGACCTGTCAGGAGGCTGCTGCAGTGAACCAGAGCAGCGGATGGTGGCTTGGATGGGGGTGATGTGGAGATTGAGATGGAGCATGGGCTTCTGGATTTATTTTGAAAGTAGAACCTGCAGAGTTCCTTGGACTCTGATGTGAGGTGGAGAAAAAGATGATCAGAAATGACTCCAAGATAATTGACCTGAGCAAGGGTGGAGCTGTCTTTGGTCGCGATGAGAGGGCTGCGCGTGGGTGGAGTGGGTGTGGATGGGAAGAGGAGTTTCCGTTCGGGACACACTTGGTTTGCGATGTCTTAGTTGGCTTCCAAGAGATGTCAAACAGGCAAGACCAGGCTGGAGATGGAAACGTGGGAGTCCCGTGGTCTAAGAACGGCATTTCGCATGGGCTTAGATGAAACTGATGTGTCGATGCAGGTTCGATTGCTTGTAACAGATGAACCACCCTGAGGGAGAAGATTGATGCTGGGGGAAGCTGTAGGGGTGGGTGAGGGGTACCTGGGAACTCTGAACTTTCTGTTTAATTGGGCTGTGGGACCAAAATTCTTCTGAAAAACAAAGTCTATTTGTTTATGAGACTTGATGGGATGGCCAAGGGAGTAAGCGTGCAAGACAAGAGATCCAAAAAACCCGCGGTGCCCACCTTCAGGAGGAAGGAGAGGTGGTAGTGGGGACAGGAAATGTGGCAGAAAGAAAGAAGAGGAGGAAAGCATAGTGTTTTAGAAATCAAAGGAAGAAAGTGGTTCAAGAGGGAGGGCGGGATCAACAGGGTCAGATGCTGAGAGTGGGTCAAGTTAGACGGAGATGGAGCTGACTGTTAGAATTCCCAAGGGGGATGCCAGTGTGACTTTGCAAGAGCAGTTGCGTGGGGTGGTGGAGATGCAAGCAGACCGGACAGGTCTAGGAGGGTGAGAGGAGACAGTGACTACAGGCAACTCATTGAGGCACTTTGCTGAGAAGTGCTGCAGTGAAATAGAGCAACAGAGAACTTTTTTTTTTTTTTGCGTTGAGTTTGGAGAAATACAAGTATGACCGTATGGTGCTATAATTAATCTGCCTTTACTTAGCAGGAATCCCAATTTGAATTTTAAATGTACAGAAAGCCCTTCCTTTTTTTAGGTGCATCTTCATGGATGCAGCATGGTACAAGACAGTGAGTGCTGAACCAGGAAGACCACCTTCCAGTGGCTCAGGAAAGCAAGCATCACTCCTTGGTAAAGTCATCTGGGTCTCAGTTTCCTGATCTGCAGCATAAGACGCTGATCTCCAAGGATCCAGCTATGATATGGCATGAATGGGTGACTTGAAAAGCAAGGGAGATCAAAGCTGGGAAAGGCAATCAATGTCTGCTTGCTTCTTCCATGGGAAATTAAGAGTTCAAAGAAAGCACAACTAATGCAAAGATGTGGGCTTAAGTAGTTGTAGATTAATGCTAGTAGAGATTTTGATCAGTTTCCAACTACTGAACCCATCCTCTCATTGAAAAGCATATTCACCACAGAAATTTTATACAACATGAAAATATAATAATGAACATTAAAATCACCCATTTTCCCAGCATCCAGAGATAAATGCTTGTAACATTGTGGAATCATTTCCTTCAAGCTTTCTCTCCATAGATATAATACTGTATTTCCTCTCTTCCCCCAATGAAAAATGCCTCTATAATTGTATCCTGTTTTTTTTTTCAATGACAGCTTCACAAGCATGTTCCCTGCATCATCGAATATTCTTCACTAGTTCTTACAGCTGTTCAATATTCCATCCTAGGAATACACTGTAACTTAGTTGTTCTATGAATGGGCATTTATAGCTACCATAAATAGCACTGATAAAAGAAGTGTTAGGATGTTCAACTTTGCACCTAAATCTTTGTACTTCAGGCTTCCCTGGTGGTCCAGTGATTAAGAATCCACCTTGCAACACAGAGGACACCGGTTCAAGTCCATGGTCCAGGAAGATCCCACATGCCTTGGGGCAACTAAGTCCATGTGCCACAACTGCTGAGCCCGTGCTCCAGAGTCCCATGCTGCACAACAAGAGAAGCCGTGGCGATGGGAAGCCCATGCACTGCAATTGGAGGGTAGCCCCCACTGGCTGGAACTAGAGAAAGCCAGCACACAGCAACAAAGACCCAGCACAGCCAAAAAGGTTTAAAAATGAATAAATAAATAAATAAATCTCTGTGTGTCTTATCCTTTCTTTGGCATAAACAACCAGTTGTAGGATTATTCACTGGTCCCAATGGGTGGAAACGTTCTCAAGGCTCTTAGACATATTGCCAGAAACCACCTTAACACATCTGCCTCTCTTACCTTCCAGAGAGGTTGTAACAGTTTACTTTCCCGCCTTCACTGTGTGTGTCGATTCCATCATGCTGTTACAAACCCTGCCAACTTCCTATGATTTCTTTTTAAAAGTCACCTTTCACTGCATATAAGCCAAAGTTTCAGTTCAGTTTAGTTCAGTCGCTCAGTCGTGTCCGACTCTTTGCGACCCCATGAATCGCAGCACGCCAGGCCTCCCTGTCCATCACCAACTCCCGGAGTCTACCCAAATTCATGTCCATTGAGTCGGTGATGCCATCCAGCCATCTCATCCTCTGTCGTCCCCTTCTCCTCCTGCCCCCAATCCTTCCCAGCATTAGGGTCTTTTCCAACGAGTCAGCTCTTCGCATGAGGTGGCCAAAGTATTGGAGTTTCAGCTTCAACATCAGTCCTCCAGGGAACACCAAGGACTGATCTCCTTTAGGATGGACTGGTTGGATCTCCTTGCAGTCCAAGGGACTCTCAAGAGCCTTCTCCAACACCACAGTTCAAAAGCATCAATTCTGTGGTGCTCAGCTTTCTTCACCGTCCAACTCTCACATCCATACATGACTACTGGAAAAACTATAGCCTTGACTAGACGGACCTTTGTTGGCAAAGTAATGTCTCCGCTTTTAAATATGCTATCTAGGTTGGTCATAATTTTCCTTCCAAGGAGTAAGCGTCTTTTAATTTCACGGCTGCAATCACCATCAGCAGTGATTTTGGAGCCCCTAAAAATAAAGTCTGACACTGTTTCCCCATCTATTTCCCATGAAGTGATGGGACCAGATGCCATGATCTTAGTTTTCTGAATGTTGAGCTTTAAGTTAACTTTTTCACTCTCCTCTTTCACTTTCATCAAGAGGCTCTTTAGTTCTTTGCTTTCTGCCATAAGGGTGGTGTCATCTGCATATCTGAGGTTATTGATATTTCTCCCGGCAATCTTGATTTCAGCCAAAGTTTATTACTTATTAAAACAGCATTGTAGGGGGAGTAATTCAGATTCCAGTATATTTTTGTGTGCCTACATGCTCTGGGCACTGTGCCGGATGCTTTCTTGTTTATTCTTGTTTATTGTGAACACCACACCCTTAGAATGTAGGTGGCATCCTTTCCTTGTCCAATCCTAGGAGTCGGTGTTTAAAGACGCACAGCTGGGGAATTCCCTGGTAGTCCAGTCATTAGGATTCTGCACACCTACTGCCAAGGACACAGGTTTGACCCCTGCTAAGGGAACTAAGATCCCACAAACTGCGAGGTGCGGCCAAAAAAAATCCAAAAGACACACCGTTGGTCTGATGTACGGTCAAGATCGGTACCCAGGGCTCTTGATTCCAAGCTTGGCACTTCAGTCTTTACTTATTTTACTATACCTCATCTGCTTCGAAAGGCTGAGAATAATCTCTATGACTCTAAGCTATATTCCATTTTACTGTGTGTGCTCAGCCCCTTAGGCATGTCCGACCCTCTGTGACCCCATGGACTGTAGCCCAGCCAGGCTCCTCTGCCCGTGGAATTTTCCAGGCAAGAATACTGGATTGGGTTGTCATTTCTTCCTCCAGGGGATCTTCCCAACCCAGGGATCGAACCCACGTCTCCTGTGTCTCCTGTGTTGGCAGGCAGAATCTTAACTACTGCACCACCTGGGATCGATTTTATTATAAAAGACTATAAGGTATTCACACTTACCAGTTTTTTTTTAAGGTTTTGAGAATAAAAAAACTATCAAACTCTAGAGTCAATGATAATTCTGAAATTCTGCTTTACCAGGAGACATCCTAGTCCCCTGCTCCTTGCCTGGTCAGAGTGAAAGTGGTTCAACAAAAGGTGAGACCAACAGGGGTAGGAAAGAGCCAAGCCGACTGTCCTCTTCTTTCCTAGATTGGTTACCAATGTTTGTGAAGGCTTGAGATGAGCTACAGAAAGTGAGTGATGCTATTTGGATGGAGAGCATCTTCAGGTACTGCAAACCACAGGCAGGACTTGAATCACGTGGGAGGGGTATGTGTGCGCACTTTCTTTTGGCAAGCCTTAGGAACCATGAGGCTCTGCACTTCTATAGTTGGTCTTCTGCACAGCACTTTGAAAACTGGATGTTGGATCTTCAGACACTTGAGACAAGTATTTATAGCAATTTCATGAGGACAGTCTTTTCATGCCCCGAAACAAATTTTAAACTGTGAACGTTGACCCATTGGGTCTTTATTTCTGTACTCACTATCTGATGTGCTAACAGGACAGTTAAAGTGAGTTGAAGCTGTTCCATTTCCCCTTCATTTCAAAAAGGCCTGGCCACAGTCTTTAGCTCAGAACAGCTTAATATGGATGTCCTAGGCCATGCCAGGTTTTCTTGTGTTTTTTTTTTCAGGACACAGCGAGGGTGGACTTGGAAACTGGCATAACATTGAGCTGTGCCTAACTTTCACCCGTTGCCAGTCTCCCTATTTCCTGTGTTAGGATGACTTGTAATCTCTCCTGAGGAGCTTTTGGGGAGGTGCTGCACAGTTCCCTGGTTCCTGCTATGATAATGCAGCATCATTTAGATGTTGGACTCTGCAGACTATAGAAGTCCTGCTCTTACAATGGCTGAACCTGCTGCCTATTTAAGCAGTATATTTAAGCACCAGGGTTCCATCCTGTTACAACCGAGAGGAAAGAGAAGGCCTAGAGCAGGCTGACAGCAGGAGAGGCTTCAGAAAAACCGAGCTTCTCAGATGGTTCTCTCTGTTCCTGGTCATGGTGGTCTCCTAGAATTGCAGCTGAAAACCCCTGTAACCTTCACGAGCTAGAAAAGCTTCTCTCCAGCAGTAGAGGGGCAGGGTGCTTAGAAATACTCTGAGGAAAATACTTTGAGAGGGGAGGGGATGGGAGGGACAGAAATGAGAAGCAGCCATAGAAGGCCAGAGATGGGGTGGGATTGGGACCGAACGGTGGGTGGAGGGAGGGAGGAAAAATTAGCGGAATGGGAAGCTCAGAACAGAAGATATAAAAGAAAGTGCCAACTAGTGAAAATCTTGAGAAAGGATGGGTGGAGGGGGGACCGACGACTGGGGAGCAGTTGAGAAAAATAGCAATTAGTACTGCTAAAAATAAAGACCAATTTAGAGACAAAGCCAGATTCACAGGAGGAAAATAGGACTCGCCAGAGACAATTCCTCGTAAACCAGATCCTCAAGAAAGTGGGGCTAATGACACCCCTTCTTGGGCTGTTTTGCAGAAGAAATGAGCTGGCGGCGCGGAGCAGGTGACCGGCGATGGGAAAGGAGGAATCAGAAGCAGAGCTCAGTGTGGCCCGAGTGATTTCTAGGGTTGATCGCCAAGGCCCTGCCGACAGGTGCACCACGTGAGTGGCGCCCAAAGTTAGGGTCTCCAGCCAGCCGGCGTGCCGGGCAGAGGCATCGCTCCGCGCTGAAACTGGAGGGAGTCCTACGGAATTCCCCCGAGGTCGGCCCTTGGAGCCTCAAGACCAAGGGCAAGAGGCGCCCAAGTTTCGGTGCCCGCGCAGCGCGGCCCGGGAGAGGGCGCCCACCGGCGCGGGCCCGGCTCTCTCCGCCAGCGGACATCGCGGCCCGGGTCCAGACGACGCCCCCGCCGGCTTTCGCGGCCGTGGGAAGGCCCAGCGCCCACGGTGTCGGGCCGGCCGGGGAGCGCAGGGATCCTGGAACCCGAGGGCAAGAGGGCGAAGGCCGTGGGCTGCACCTGGGCTTTGCAGAACCACGAGATCTCGGCTTTCCGGTCTCGGAACCAGGAGGTGACCCTCACCTGCCGCCCAGCAAAAGCGCGCGGAATCACGAAGCGCAGTGCGCCCGAGGATCCGCACCAGTTTCTCCGGGCTGCAGGGACAGGGCGGGAGGCTGGGATGAGCGCTGGAGCTGGGATCCGGGCAGGGCTGGGTGGGGCTCGGGCGGCATCTCTGGAGAACCCCGCCAGGAGGCGAGGGATCCCTGGGACCCGTGAACCGCCAGGGCAATGCTCCTAAGTCTCGGGCGGCGTGGGCCACTTCCGAGCGAGTGCGCGCCTTCTTGGGCTCTGGGCCGGGCCCTTGGACTCCCGGCGTTTGGGAGTCACCCGGGTGCGCCCTGCCCGCCCAGACACCCCGGGGCGGGACCGCGGGGCCCCCACGGGGGCGGGCCGGTAGGGCGCACGGATAGCGCCACGCGGCGCTTGGCCGGGAGGAGGGCAGCAGGGTGGGGGCTGCGCGCTCCGGGGCGGTGCTGAGCCAGCTCCTCCTCCTCCTCGGGCCTCCTCCTCTTCGCCTTCCTCGGGCTCAGCCGCCGAGCAGCCCGGCTGCTCCTCCTTCCTCCCCGGGGTGCTCGCGGCGATGTTTAACCGCGCCGTGAGTCGGCTGAGCAGGAAGCGGCCGCCGTCAGGTAAGCGGCTCCCAAGGCTCCGCGGGCGGGGCACTGGGGCGACCCCAGGGGCAGAGATGAGCCACCGGGGCCGGGGCTGCCCGCCCCCCGGGCATCCTTCCCTTCTGCCCGGGGTCGGGCGCGGCTCCGCGATGCCCCGGGCAGGACGCGCCACTTCTCCCTGCTCCGTCCAGCGTCCCCGCGGTCCCAGCCGCGGCGGGAGCGCTGAGTCCCGAGACGCGCGCTGGGGAGGAAGTTTGTCTGAAAGGAGGAACAACAGCCGTTTTCTTTTTAGTGATGGTCTGGGAGAAAAAGGAGATCCAAAACACCTCCAAACTTTGGAGGTAGTATGGGCTCCAGATTCCGAAAGCAGAACGGAGTTCTGGAGGTCTCTGCCTCCGCTGCGGGCGTTGGTGCGAAAGATGCCCGCGCGGAGCCCGCGGAAGGCACGCCCGGACCCGGGGCATCCGACTGGGCGGCAGGCCTGGGCTGCTGGGCGTCTTCGGTTCTGCGCCGAGGAGCCGAAATGTAGGGCGGAGAAGGAGGGTGAATACCAGGTGAAGGGCGCATCTGCAGTTCGCGCCAGGAAACAACAGACGTTACAAAGGATTCAGCTTGGCTGTCACTCTGGACCAACCACAGTTCGGAGCGATTCGATAGGACGAAGAGCTCGTGGTGAAGATGAAACCATGCCCTTGATTCCAACCATCTCATCCATTTTGTTCTTTTCAGCTCAGCCCCTTTGAGCGCTCCAAGTGGGACTCAGTACGTGTTCTGTCAATTCTCTCTTCACCCTTAGGGCAACCCATTGAGACAGGCATTGTCCTCGCACCAGGGAGCTGTTAGGTAACTTGCTCCTAGTCACACTTAGGGGACGGAGAATCTTTCAAACCCAGCTCAGCCTGACTCTGGGGTTCAGAGGCTTTTCTGCCACCTCCCACTCCAAGAGTCGCTTCTGCTGGTACCAAGAGAGTCTGTACATGTTGGCCCCTATCTTTTTTTCACCTCGTGTCTTATTTTATGAGGGACACTGCTGTTAAGAGGATGAGTTGAAAGTAGATTGACTGGGTCCAAGTCCCACCTCCATTACTCGGTGCGCTATCTCTGTGCAGACAAGGATCTGCAGAATGGCGATAAAATACCCCTCCTTAAACGCTGAAGCTGCTTTCCCATCCATCATATTTTGCAAATTATTCCCTCTAATATTGAGAACAACTCAGAGTAGGACTCCATAGAGTTACTGTAAATTGCTTATATTAGTGTTAGTATTAGGGGTCATGTAAACCTTTCTGTGTTGCCTGTGAGTCAAAGGATTCCCCTGTAGGGTGTTTGCTTTGAAAGTGATAGTCACTCAGTTGTGTCCAACTCTGCAACCCCATGGACTGTAGCCCACCAGGCTTCTCTATCCATGTAATTCTTCAGGCAAGAATGCTGGGCTGGGTAGTCATTTCTTTCTCCAAGGAATCTTCCTGACCCAGGGATCAAACCGAGATCTCCTGCATTGCAAGCAGATTCTTTACTGTCTGAGCCGTTCAATTTAGCCATTCCCTATTGTTGGATGTTCACAGGCCAAAGGAGTGGTGGTCAGAGCCTGGACTCTGAAGTTACTTACACTCCTGGTTCCTACCCTGACTCTAGCATTCAGCTGCCTTGAGCAAGTTACTTGACCTCAGAGTCCATTGCTAAATGGGAAATTTGGGACCTGGTTGCTAAACCATAGGTAGCTTGAAATTGGCTATCAGTGGCCATTTCCACCATGGAAATCAGCAGATGTTAAAAATACTGTATTTTATATATATATATATATATATATATATATATATATATGCATATATATATAAAGTCCCCTATGTATACACACACACACATATATATAAAGTCCCCAGTACAGTACCTGGCATAACTGAGTATAATGGCTAGCTGTTATCTTTTCCACCTTTTTCCTATTATAAATAGAGCTGCTTTGAACATCCCTGCACAGGTCGCTTTTGGGGTGAAGTCTTCCAGATAGAACAAATGAATTATGGATCACACATGGTTTTAGGGCGCTGTTGCATATGTGCAGGTTATACCCTAGAAAGACTGGGGGCAGTTTTAGAGATACCAGTGGAATGTACCTCTTTCAGAGTAACACATTTTAAGGTTGATGAAATGTGGTTAGGTCACTGATAGAAAGATCAGTAGCTAAAAATCTTGGATTGGTGTTAAATGTCTGGCTTCCAGGAGCCTAATTTCTTTATGATTTTTAGGGTTAATGTCTGTCTCTGTATAGGAAAGGACAAATGAGCTTCTGCTAGTTTGGTCATCACCACCCAGCAGTGAGAAAGGGGGAATGTGGGCCCCGAGGCAAAGACACTGGGAAGCCAGCCAAGTGATCTAGGGGACCCTGGACTGAACTTTTTTTTTTTTCTTTTTTGGTGATTCTGAATTATTTTCCTAAAGTGGCTGTCCAAATTGTATAAGCATCTGGCCCCACAAAAACTCAATCTATCCCTGCTGGACCCTGACTTGGACCTGGCTGCAGTCCTGCCTCCCAGCTCCTTTTACTCCAAACCTTTTCTATTTTTCCACAAAATCTTGTTGGAGACCATGTCTTTAAACTGAGGTTTGGCACTCCAAACCCTTAATTCCAAGTTTCAAAGTGTGATTCAAAGTGTGAATGTTATCCTTTCTGAGGTTTCTCACAGTGTGTTCATGAACCACAAAGGGGTGGGGGCGGTCTGATAAAATGCAGCTTTCCAGGCCATAACCCAGACCCCTCCTCTCTCTGATTCTGTCTTGGGCACCCAAGGTGGGAGGGAGTGTTGGCTGCATTTTTGACAAGCGCTCAGTTGATTCTTATGCCACTGAAGTGTGAGGAACCCTGGACGATTCCCTGCACCCACCCTGCCCCCCACGATGACTTGTGACGCTGATGGCACCTGGGATGCTCTTCACTTGAAAAAAAAAAACCTGAAGCCATAGCCTTCCACCGCCCCGTGCGACCAGACCAGGGCTGAACCACTGGGGGAATTCCCCCACCCAGCCCCGAGCCTGTTATACATTATCCCATTAAACCTCTGGGACCAGCTGCAGATTTATTGCTGGGCTTAAGTTTTTATTTAAAGATGACAGTTGACATAACAATTTAATGTCTTTGTTATAACAACTCGACAGCAGGACTGGCTTGGCTGCTGGGGGAAATTTTCCCTGCAGAACATCACTGGGCTGGCCTGTGGGTTCGGAGAGAAGGAAGGAGACAGAGAGGATGGGCTGGGCGAGGGGCATCGTTTATATGTGCGTGTTCCACGCCAGCCGAGTCCTCGGTGCCAACTCTGAATACGGGCACAGGCAGCTTGCAGACTGGTGGGTGCCAGGCGCTCGGGGCGCTTTACTTGTCTCCACAGACTTTGCATCGGAACCGATGTGTTTTTTACCCTCACCGTTAGAAATTGTGGAAACTAGGCAGGTGCTGGGCTGGGCCATGTCCTCGGGTTTCCTGGGTGAACTGAGTCACTTCCCTCCCTGGGGTTGAGTAATCAATCCCCTTGGGCTCCTGCTGCTGGGCTCTGGGAACTTGCTGTTTAAATTGTACTAAATTTACTCCCACCCATTTCATCTGCTTCCCCCAGATAGCTCTCCAGGGCAACAACCCCGGGGGTGGCAGTGGGGGGCAGAGGGGTCCGCGTGGGCGTCAGCAGTGGCTCCCTGATAAGAGCTGTCAGGAGGCGTCCACTGGGGCGAAACAGTGCCTTGCAGGCTTCCGGGGACCAGTTTCCCTCCCCGAGCAAGTACACTGCTCTCAAGGGCCCTGCCCAGTGCCTGTGGTTCGGTTCTGCTGCCCGCGATCTGGGGTGCGCTCAGGGACCCCCTCATCTGGCCTGCCTTCTCTCCCGGTCCCCATCTCCTCTGCTCCTGGGTGGCTGGACATCCCCCCTCCTCTGTCCTGTGTCCTCCCAGAACTCCAGGAGACCCGCTCTTCCAGACCTGCTGCCTCCCTCCCTCTCGGAACCAGAAACACAGCCTGTCCATCTTGTCTCTTCTTGGACAGTGCAGAGACCGCCAAGGGACAGGGATAGTCTGGAGCCGCCTATCTGAGACAGACTCAGATCTCTGACCCGAGCCCAGAGCTGCTGGTGTGACCTCACGCAGTATCCATTTTGTCCTCTTAGCTCGCCTGTATTAATATTGAGAGTGAGTGTCAAGTGCTGGCTTTTCTTTTTCCTTCCCTGCCTCTCTGTTGCCTTGCTTCATATCCTTCCTTCCTTTTTTCCTTCTTTCTTTCTCTCCCTCTCCAGTCAGGACATTAAAAGCCAACACCACCATCATCAACCGTCTTCATCATCCCACAAATGAAGGATGTTTCAACACCGCCAGTAGTAGGAAAGATACAATCTCATATAAAGAACTGTCCTGATAACAAAAATCTTCTAGAGGCTGTTGCTTCTAGTGAGAGGCTCTGTGTCGTTGAGGGACAGGGAAGATAGGAAGTCCTGTCCCACTGTAGCTCTTGTCTTTTGTACCATGTAAATAAATGTATTTATTTACTTAAAAAAGACAACCCAAGACTGCCCTTACTTGGTCAACACAGCTCACTTGGTAAATATTTCCTCCTGCTCATTCTCATTCCTTCATGGACCAGTGAAGAAAACTTCATGCAGTGTGTGGCAAGGCAGGCAGTGGCCATCAGGGAATGCCTGGCCTCATCTTCTCTGTCAATTTTAAGTTTCCTGAGAAAAAGGGCCTGCGTTTTATTTCTTGCATCTTACTCTGCCCTTCCCTTTCCAGCCTCTGCAGCTAGACAGCCTAGGGTTGAGTCCTAGCTCATCTAGCTCCTGGCTTGCTCCTTTGCTTGCCTTGGTTTCCTCATCTGTAATGGGCCAGTGATGGACCCAGCCTCCAAGGGTTGTGGTTGGGTTGAGATGGGACGTAACTGGTGTTCAGTATATGCTGGATCTTTGTACAACCATCATCCTCCTTTCTGCCTTGCTCTCCACCCCAACAATCTATCAGAAAACAGTTATCACTGTAAATCTATACATGAATGCCAAGCACTGCGGACCCTGAGGAAGACATAACTCTTACTCTCAAGAAATACACAGTCTACCCTACTGACAGTGGAGGGAAAAAGTTGCTTATTTGCCCCGATGTAGGGGCTGGGGTTGGGGGTGGGTCTTCCCTGGTGGCTCAGTCGGTAAAGAATCTGCCTGTAATGGAGGAGACCAGAGTTCGATCCGTGAGTCAGGAAGATTCCCTGGTGAAGGAAATGGCAGCCCACTCCAGTATTCTTGCCTGGAGAATCCCAGGGACAGAGGAGCCTGGAGGACTAGAGTATGTGGTCACAAGAGTCAGACTCGACTTAGGGACTAAACCACCAGGGTCCAGGGGAGAGCGAGGGCACATTTCTGCATACATGTCTGGTCCCCTGATGCTGGGAAAGATTGAGGGCAGGAGGAGAGGGGGCGACAGAGAATGAGATGGTTGGATGGCATCACTGACTCAATGGACGTGAGTCTGAGTCAACTTCGGGAGACAGTGAAGGACAGGGAAGTCTGGCATGCTGCAGTCCATGGGGTCGCAAAGAGTCAGACATGACTTAGCAACTGAACAATAACTGGTTCCAGAGGAAGCACAGGGGCTTCTGGAAAGTGAGAAAAAACGCTGTCAGGGTCTTTACTTTCACCTCCAGAACTGGGCTCTTGGGGAGTTTTTATTTTTTCTGGTCTTTTGCCTAGAAAGTGAGGACTCTAGGAGGCTACAAATAACAGTCTGGCGTTCTTATTTCCTTCCCTCTGGTAGAAACTGGAAACCAGTGGCCATCTGTTGTTTAGTCCACTCAAAAGAGGATGTTGAGGCTTGTTTTTCCTCTGGACCCAAGGGTGCTCAGGAGCCCCGTAGCCCCTGCCCGTCTCGTAATGCATCTCTGAGAAGACAGCGGAGTGTGGGGCTGCGTGGATGTCCCCAGGCGGACCCCAAGGCATGGCACGTAAGGAGGGTCCCCATCCCTGGAGGTGATATGGCCTCCACTCAGTCATCGCTGGGGGCTGGCAGGCAAAGTAGGGTCGGGGGTGTGTGGTACAGACACAGGTGCACAGGGGGCCTTTTTGGGGGTCGCTGAGCCCTCGGCTTTTTTTTTATTTGAGGCTTCAGACCTCGTGGGAAAATGTCAATGAGGCCTTTTCTGAGCTGACCTCTCCAGCCTGTGGGCCTGCTCTGGTCTTTGATGCTTTCTGTTAGTATGATTATTTCAAAACGTTTTTATTTTCTGCTAATGGCAGTTCACGCAAACCTCCCCACCAAGGGAATTGCATGCCTGAAGGGTCGTTATTCTCAGAAGCTAGATACTGGAGCTGATAAACACTTAAGGAATATTTAGATAGAGGGTTTCCATGACCCAGTTTCTCTGGAGCCTTCCATGGATCACCAATTTTAAAAACGGATTCTCCGCTTCTAAGTTGGGATGACTTTTTAAAAAATGTAATGTTTGACGTGATGTAGGTGATACAAGGTTTTGAATAAGTTTTGTGGGGTGTGTACTTTCCCTGAGTATTTTAAAGGAGTCTGGTGTGTGTGTGTGTGTTTATGTGTGTATTACGAACCACTTTAGAATTTAGAGCTAATGTTTTTGCCTTTTCCTGGGCTTGAATGTTTATTTTTTAAAAATACGCCATGCATTTGTGTGGGGGGGGTGCCTTTGACAAACCCTTTGAGGATGTAAGTTGACTCTGCTTTTGAGGAAGCTGGATATTGAGATTTTGCTAAAATCTTTGGCTTGGGGAAATTTCTCAGGATCATTACTCAGACCTTTCTGTAGACTAATAGCAAGAATTTGTACTGTAAGCATTCAGTTGTGATGAATGTTAGAGATGCCTTTTGAATGTGGATTTCCAAGGAACTAATGTCTGGAGAAGGTCTCTGGTAGATATGACATCATAGCATCTATAAATAATGCATCACAGAATATGCTACAGGCAACGAGCCTCAGGCCTCTGCACCTGGATGCTGCACTGGCTTTGCAATAACAGCTTTTACTGAAGTCAGAGACTGCACAGAACAGCAACAACGTAAATGAAAGCGTATGCCCGTTGTATTTATGTGCTGGATGATTCTGGCCCAGTCGTGTGTGGGATTTTGTCTGCGAGGAGTTAGACTCAGTTTCACCATCTTCTCCCGCATAATTGTTACCATTCTTTTCAAGGCTGGCATGTTCTGGCCTCTGTGAGGGTGAAGATCAGCAGATATCAAAAATAAAGATGGCAGTCGAGCCAGTGGCAAATGGTGTGTTGTGTTTTGGAGCCAAGGCTACCCGGGCTTAGACCATGAGTCCCCATTTTCAAAGCTGGGTGACCCTTGCAAGTTACTGTGCCTCAGTTTCTTCATTTGTGAAGTGGTAATAATCTTAACCACATCAGAGGGTCATTGTGAGGACAAGATGATTTAACTTATGGAAAAAGCTCAGAATAGCTAGTGCCCAGTGTGCTGTGAATAATTTATAAGTGTAATGGTTACTACTAGCCCATGATAGACTCATTTGAAGATGAATTTCTTGAAAAGTAAGTAATATGCCTGCAAAAATCTGAAAATCTAAAACACTTTGAAGAGCCCAGGAGGTAAAAAAATCTATTTTTTTCATTGCAAAAATGCTTTGCAGCTGATCTAAATGACAAGTGTGCGGAGCTGAACAAAATTGAAACAAACAAATGTTATCACCAACAGCTCTTTACTAACTCGAGTGGTCTTAAAGCTGCTAGATAGATAGGTTTAACTTTTTTCCTCCTGCGCTTTCTTTTTTTTTCTGACTGTGCCCTGTGGCTTCTTGGTTCTCGGACCAGTGATTGAACCCATGCATCCTGCTGTGGAAGCACTGGACCACCAGGGAAGTCCCTCTACCTGTCCTTTCCAAACATACCTTCTTGTGTAATCCATCTAAAATGGAAACTTTTGTCAATGAAAAAGGAAAGAAGAGTGTTGGACCTTTGCATTTCCAAGTGCTAGGGACTGGGGAGGAATTGGGAAGCTGGGTACCCTCGTTGTTAGAGTTTCTCAGTCGTCTCTGACTCCTGGCAGCCCTATGGACCGTAGTCCACCAGGCTCCTCTGTTCATAGGATTCTCCAGGCAAGAATATTGTAGTGGGTTGCCATGTCCTCTATCGGATCTTCCCAAGGGGGATTGAACCCTCTGCTCCGGCCACATCACCTGCATTCCAGGCAGATTCTTTACTGCTGGGTTTTGCTTTATTCTTAAGCTAAGAAGTATATCTAATTGCTATGAAGAAAGGTTATTTCTTTCTCCTGGATATCACTGGACTGATTGTAACATTTAAAGTGAACCAAGTTGTCTTAGGAATCCTTTCTTGTATGCATTGGAAACTAGTGGCAGTCTCCTTGTGCAGAGGCTCCCGAGGAACGGAAATGCCTCAGGTGATGAGGCAGTCTCTAGGGCAGTGCCAAATGGAGTGGACCTCTGCCAGGCTCATTGGAAGCTGGGGATAATGACTTGGAAAAGAGAGACACCATTAAGTGAATGGAGTTTGCAAATGTTGCTCTAACTAGAGCTATCTATGTATATTGATACAATCAAGAAGGATTTTTTTTTTTTTTTAAGGCAGAGGCCTTAATCAAAATTGAAAGACAATCGGGAAGTCTTTGCAAAATTCGAACCAATATTTCTGGAGAAGTGAAAACACATGACAGTAGAATGTGAGTAGAAGATTCCTATAGTACGGACTGTTAGGGCAGAAGGTGAGCAAAAAAGGAAGAAGGAATTCCTCTTTATCTAGGGCACCAAAGCCAGAAGGCAATAACCATGGTTATGGAGATACTTGCCATGTGTATGTCAGTATGCTTTCTGAGCCAGCCCTAAAAATTCTATGCCTTCTGTAACAGTGTCGGCCACAGATGTATTTCACGACATTGATGGAAGGGAAATGGTAGCCCGGGAGGGAACTGAAAGGAAAGGTCATCCATTTGCAAACTCCTGTGTTCCGAGGAACCCTGGGGTTCCGAGGAGGTGGTCCTGGTGGGGACAATTGCCTGTACATTTAAGTCCCAATACTGGTTCCATCCAGCAGTTCCTTAGCTGGGTCACTTCACCCTCTGGATCTTTATGTCTCAGTCTATTAAATAAGGAGATTAAATCAGATGAGTAGGTTTTGAGTTGTAAAACTTTTTGTCAAGTGAAAGCTGGCACAGAAACCCAATATGCAAAATGAGTATAGTATGAAATGAAAAGGGGGAGGGAGGAAGTGATTGGCTCCTGGTGTCTCATAAGACAGCTATCTTATCTCTCAGTTAACCAGAAGACCTAGTTAACCAGAGTACTCTGTTGGCTAAATGGGAATCCACCAACTATATTTACTTGCAAGACCGTGAAACTGTGAAAACCCAAATGTGGTTTGGTTTATTATTGAAAAGAATGTCAGAGAGTTTTGGAATCACCACAGGCCAAGGTTGAAAACTTATAGACAAAGGAGTTGTTCTGTCATGGTGAGAGAAAGTTCTGGCTGCCTAAGTTTATTCCTGGAACAGCGAATTGTGTCTCTAATTTAATTACTTAAGGGAAGACCTGCTGGGGAAGTGGAGAAAACCGTCAAACTGTATTCTTCGGGTAGAGAACAGAGAGTAAATTTGTGAAATGCTTGGCAGAGTGAACCCTGCTGCAGAAATTCCTTATGATAATGATCTTTTAATTTGATTTATACTTCGTTGGGAAGAAACACAGTGTTCAGAAGCTTGCCATTTTAGCATTTGCAAAGAGAGCAGAGAACTAATTTAATATCCATGAACTGGAGATTCACTTTAGAGAAGCATCAGGTCCATTTGTGATGTTTGAGTCAGCTTGCCTCTCAAAGGAGTGGCTTTGTCCTAAACAATTCTCTTACTCCGTCACCAAAGTGTGTTGCTTCTGGTTTATTTAGCCTAGTGGCAAGATGCTGAGAGAAAAGAATCTCTGCTGTTCACAGAAATGAACCTGTGTTGACCCCCAGTAGTACATGAGAGATCACGGAAGCGGAGGTACTTCAAAGTTCATCATATTCTAGTACAACATTCCTCTAAAAGCATTTGAAACCATATGGCCCCCAAGCTACCTGCAGCAATTAATATTTGTAAGACTTTTAAGATTTATCCTTTTAAAATGATTTGTTTTGCCGATTTCTTGCAGCAGTCCCAACCTTTTTGGCACCAGGGACCGGTTTTGTGGAAGACAGTTTTTCCGTGGACCGGAGTGGTGAGGGGATGGTTTCCGGATGATTCAAGCACATTACATTTATGGTGCACTCTATTTTTATTACATCAGCTCCACCTCAGATCATCAGGCATTAGATCCCGGAGGCTGGGGAGCCCTGATTTAAAGTTTATTTTCTCCCATATTCAAACTTTTCTTTAGAGAGACATAACTATACTTTGAAAAAAAAAAAAGCAATGAAAAAGGAAATATTAGTTATAAAAATACTCACTCGATAGATCATACTTTTAAGGAAGCAGAGAGAAGAACTAGTATTTCTTGAGGGTCCACTGCGAGCATCTAGGTGCCTAATGTGTTTCCTTCTTTAATCCTTCTGATAACCCCAAGAGATGTGGAGATTATCTTCATCTTGCAGAGAGTTTTGCCCATGTTCACATATTAATAGTTCAAGGGCTTCCCTGGTGGCTCAGTGGCAAAGAATCTGCCTGCAATGCAGGAGATGCAGGTTTGATCCCTGGGTTGGGAAGATCCCCTGGAGGGGGAAATGGCAACCCACTCCAGTTTTCTTGCTGAGTCAATCCCATGGACAGAGGAGACTGGCTGGCTACAGTCCTTGGAGTCGCAAAGAGTTGGACACAAGTGAGTGGCTGAGCAGAACACCCAAGCACATAGTTCAAACTGGCCAAAATGGCTTTGGAACCTGGGCCCATCTGAAGTGACATTCCATGGTTTTTCCCTTGACTCCAGGGAGGGGCCACATGAGATGAGATGTGTTTGTGCTATGGCTTCCTCCTTCAGGCAAGAAGCCAGAGTGTGTTAGCTGGAGGTGCCAGTCCCCTTTTCTTTAACCAAGAGGCTCTTTTTGGAGGCAAGAGTAAGAGAGTGCATGAGATGGGCACGTGCAGTCATTAACTCATTTAGTCTTTATCCATTGTACCAGTGTGACGCCAAGCCATACTGGAGTCTGAGAGGCACAGGAAAAGTCAGCTATAACGACTCTGTCTTTATTTAAATTTTTGGTATTTTGCTCATTATGGAATTTTTTGCATTAATTTTGGTTTTTCAATATATTGCATGAAAATCTCTTTTATCTGATGCCTGAGTTTTTTGGCATCCCCTTAAAATTTGCACCTGTGTCCATTGCCTCCTTTCCCCACTCTAGTCCCAACTCTGGTACTTACTTTATGTGCCAGGCAATGAGCTACCTCCTGAGATACAAGATCAAGAAGTAGATCTTGTATGCTTTCAGACTAGTGAGAGCCGACTGTGCAAACAGTCACAACACAGCAGGTGATTATAAGACTGTGCACAGAAAGTAATGAGGAGGAGTTGCCGTTGAGTCAAGGTCCCTGGAAGGAGGGGTTGAGGGAGACCTGAAGGCTGCCTGTGGGTCGGCAAGTGGATATGTGGGCGGCGGAAGGATTTATGGGGAGTGTTGGAAAATGACAAGTCCCTTCTTGACTGTGAGCCTCAGTTTTCTGCATCTGTAAAATGGGACGGTAGCACCCACTTCATAAGGTTGTTGTCAGGAATGAATGAATGAATGAATTCCCTGTGTTAGCACAGAGAGTAGATTCTGGCGTGTAACCTGATACTGTGTCTTAGTCAGTGGTGATGATGATGAAAATAATGCTCCTCGTAAAATGACAGTATCTTTGGACCACATACACAGTCTCTGAACTTTGCTTTGCAGACATCCACGACAGTGATGGGAGCTCCAGCAGCAGCCACCAGACCCCCAAGAGCACAGCCAAATGGGCGTCTTCCCTGGAGAATCTGCTTGAAGACCCAGAAGGCGTGAAAAGATTTAGGGTGTGCCTTTTTCCTTGTTGACCAGAATTGACACACCACACAAAGAAGTTTAGAAGCCTGTGGGGGAAACACAGGCCAGTTTTTAATACTGTCCATCCCCATGTGAGAGAAAGAACTTCTCACCTGTCATGACCAACGTGGGCACGCTTTCCCGGGTAGTCATGGACCAGCACTGAGGGGCTTGCACCAACTATGTCTGGTTTTTATATAACTGGATGGGAGGGGTGGGGGATGGGGAAGAGGTACTGTGCCCATTGGCAGAATCTGCAAAGAATTTCCAGCTCTGTGACACCTAGGCGGGGGCGGTCAGGGTCTCCCTGATGTGGAGGTTTGTTCTCTCGTGTATTGGAGCTTCTCAGGATACGCTGCTCGTAGAGTGAAAGAGGCTGGACAACAGCTGGTAAAGTGAAGCTGAACTCAAAGGAGGACAGGCGGATGGGGAAATGTCAGGACTACCTAGAAATGGCCTCCAGAAACCCCAGGTGTCAGAAGAACCTGTAAATTTCAAGAATGCCTGTATCTGCCTGAGTCCCACTGACTTCTGTCTTTAGTCCTGGGTCAGGCCATCAAAAGCCATCATGCTGTTGGTTCCCTTTGCAGACTCCAGGGAGCGGGTGGCAGCCATTCCTGGACACAGGGCCTCTGTAAGCACCATCTAGATCTCGGGGAGAAAACTTTTCCGTGCACATTAGGCTAGCTGGCTGTGCCACTGACCCCCAACATCTGCCGAAAGAAAGCACACCTCCAACTTAAAACAGTTTTCATTGTGGCGTTTTTAGACGTGCTTAATATGTTTTCTTTTCTTTTGTTTAAAAAAAAAAATGAGCCTGATTTTAGAGGAATGTACTTTGTTTAAACACTGTCTGGAAGGAACTAATATATCTTCCACTTTAATTTACTTTTTGGTAATTTATTGTTAGTTGAGAATTGTTGAGTAGATTCCTGCTTCATTTTTACACTTTTTCACAATGTTAAAACCAGTAAGTTCGAATGCATATGAAATTCTAGCTTTAACATTAAGCATAACACTGTTTTGGGCGTGGAGCTTCTACAGGCTGAACGAACATGCTTGTTTGTCGAATTTTGACTTATCACTTCTTGAAAGGAAATGCGTCTTTGTTTCTTAAGTAGAATACTGTTTGATATTTGTTTCTTCTCTTCATCCATAGGAATTTTTAAAAAAGGAATTCAGTGAAGAAAATGTTTTATTTTGGCTAGCATGTGAAGATTTTAAGAAAACACAAGATAAAAAGCAGGTACTTCTTTCACTCTGTAACCGTGTTCTTGCTAACTTTTCTTCTTTCCTTATAAAGTTACAATTGCCTTTCCAATAAATTTTGAAATTGCCAACAGAGATCCGAACCATATTGGATTTGGGGGAGGATTTAAGATTCAGAATAGCCTATCTTGTCTTGATCAAATATTAACGATTTTTTTAAAAGTGTGTTAATCTATTTTCAAATGGACAAATATTTAAAGTAAAAATAATGATTTAAGTCACTGAGAGTCTGTCATCGAGTACGATTTTTTTTCATGAATAATTTATGTGAATGCTCCCTCCAGGGCTTGACATGTTGGCGTTTTGTACGGACATCGTAAAGCAGATGCGTGGTGATAAAAGCACAAGGCGCATCAGATGGATTGTCAATTATTCAATATATCTTTACAGAACATCTTGTAGTTGGCAGGCATCCCACATAGAAAGTTTCTGACTGTTCTCCTGGACCAATATGTGCTCTTTGCCGGAGGTTGTCTTTAATTCCAATGCCAGTCAGATTTTCTGCCACTGAAGGTTGGGTGTCAGGGGAGGTGGAGGAGATTCTGGGCAAAGAGGCTTGTGGATTGGGTGCGTTTACAAGGCTCGTGCTTGTGTCTTTCTAAGAGGCTCATGGCTAAATGCCTACATGCATGCGTGCTAAGTGGCTTCAGTTGTGTCTGACTCTTCGCAATCCTATGGACCTATGGCCCAGCAGGCTCCTCTGTCCATGGGATTTTCCAGGCAAGAATACTGGTGTGGGATGCCATTTTCTCCTCCAGGGGATCTTCCAGTAATAATGTGCATAAAGGAGGTTTTTGGTGTGAGGCTGTAGGGAGTGGTGGGGATTGGGGCATTAGGGGGTGGCCTGTCCTGCCTCCAGTGGCTGGTTGTTTAGCTGACTTTGGCAGCAAATGCCTTGGGGTCTGTGGCTGTCTGAGCTTTCCCTGCCTTGGGTTCTACCCACCTAAGTCTTCACTTGCCCCAGAACCCTGATGCGACCTTGCTTCTTAGGGTATCTTCTCCCATCTTTAGTCCAACTGCTGCCTGTTTTTCCAGAGAAGCTGGACGTTTGGATTCTTATGTGAAACCATCCAATCTTATAAATGATGGAACTAATTTTTAAAAAATGTAAAACCTTTCCTGCCAAACAAAACATAGCCATGGGCAGATGTGGCTTGCAGGCTGCCAGTTTTTAAGCCTCTGGCTCCAAAGAGCTGGAATCCATGAAGCCAGAAGCCATTATGTGTTTGCAGAAAATATCTGTCATTGGTTTATTCAAAGGCTTTTCTGCCTCAGACTCCCTTTCCCCAAGATGGAGTGGTGTGGCCTTTGTTCTACACCTTCCCTTCTGCAGGGGCAAGGATAGATGGATTCCGAGATTCCTGGAGCTGGATTTCCCAGGTCAGCCCAGAAAGCCATCCTGGGCATGATCCTTGACATTGGCTTCCTTCTTGCTTCTCCCTGCTGGATGACTTTGCCTGAGCCCTTTGGGCTTCCCAGGTGGCTCAGATGGTAAAGAATCTGCCTGCAATGCAGGAGACTCGGGTTGCATCCTTGGGTCAGGAAGATCCCCTGGAGAAGGAAATGGCAACCCACTCCAGTATTCTTGCCTGGAGAATCCCCATGGACGGAGGAGCCTGGTGAGCTACAGTCCTGGGGTCCCTAAGAGTCAGACACGACTGAGTGACTATCACTTGGGTGATGTCTCACCCATTGCTCTCCTTAGCTCCCAGCACCCAGCCCAGAGCCCAGGGGCCACTGTCAATAAATGCTGACCTGGGCAATGGATTCATCTGGCCTCACCCTAAAACCTTAGCTCAGAGTCAAGCGGACAGATAGACAGATGGCCATTATTCTGCCTCAGTTTGCATGTTGGAGGTGCAAGGGGCTGACCAGTCAGCCAGCTGCTCCTCTATATGCAAACCGGGCAGTGGAGGTCCCTGCACGTCTGAGCTGGGACTTAAACCTGCCTCCTGAGCCTCCCAGGTGTCCCTGCCTGTGATGCTGACGTGCCCTTCCATTCAGTCGAGTTTGCCAGACCTTTGCAGTGCACCTGCTCAGGGCCAGGCCTTGTGGAAAGCATGGGTGACATGCAGGGATAGGACAGCCGAGCCTCTTTAGGTAACAGGCCCCGAGAGCGGAAGCTCCCTGTTCACCAAGCCTTTGCAAGTGCGACGAGTCCAGAAATGGGAAGTGCAGGTTCCGTGGGAGCACAGGCAGTCGGTGTTGGGCAGGCCTCTGGGGAAGTGACTCTTCAGTTGACATCTCAGTGGAGTTTGGGGATGGGGGTGAGGTCTGGGATGGGCGGAGTGTTCCTGGAAGAGGGCACAGCCTGCGGGGAGGAAGGCCTGGAGAGACGAGCTGAAGGAAGACCAGGCGGCAGGAGGCTCGTGTTTGGGGGCGGGCTGGCTTCGCTGTGCCTGAGGTTGGGAGGCGTGTGGGGTCACGGCCGGAGAACCCCGGGTGCCAAGGTAAAGACTGGAAAGCCACGGGGCTGCAGTGCACGGACCCATCCAGCTCCTACAACCAGAGCTTCCAGAATCCAACAGCCCCTTGCTGCGTCCCCAGCCCTGACACCCAGGGTTTGTGTCCTGAGGCCTGGACGTTGCTTTCCGGCAGTGAACGCTGCCTCACCCGTCAGCTGCCTAAAGATGTGGATGGCTCTGGGACAGACGGAGCATCCCATCCGAGAGGCCCATGGAGTCCACACCTCCTTCCCGGTCATCCCACTCAGCGTCCTGACCGTCCCCACCCTCCCAGACACCGGGGCTGCGGTCTGAGAGGTTAGGCTGCCGCTCGCCCACGGTACCCCCCGTCTCGGTGCAGACAGCGCCGGGAATGCAGCCCCGCTCTCTCTCCAGACCGTCTTGTGGGTCCAGCTGCAGGGAAGTAAAACCAGAACTAAGTTCTGCTTCACTAATTTTAAGATGCGGAGGAGGACGTGGCCCAGGGAGAAGTCGGCCCAGCTGCATTTCACAATTGGACTCGTCACGTCTGAGCCGGCAGGGAGTTTGTTGACTGTCTGTCTCTACCGTGAACTAAGGCAGTTGCAAGATGGAGGCCAGTCTCACCTTGGCCTCGGTTTAAATTGGACCTGTGCTGGGTGCTCTTTTCATTCTTTTACTGTCATGATCCAGCCAGATGGCTCCATAAGCTCTTAGCAACTTACCTGGTACCCTATATTTATTTATCTCCTCTTCAGTTTGGCTTTCCCTCTATCATGAGGGCTCTCTAGGGTTGGCGAGCTTTGTCTGTCTTCCGTCCCAAGCCTAGGACGGTGCCTGACTCACTGGGTCCTCCCTGAACTCCACTCAGGTCAGCTGACCCCTGAGGTCCCGCAGTGGGCAGGATCCTGGCCTCCCTGCTCACCTTGAGCTGCAGTCACAGTCTTGGGGGTAGACTTGAGAGCAGGGCGTGCTGTCTGTTCTGCTGGGGTTTGAATTATCAGAAACTCCAAACAGTGGACCCATGCTGTGCCTTCACTGCCTTGCCTGGTCTGTGCTTTGCCCCCTGGCAGGTGGGAAAGCAACCCTTTAGTTTGGGAGGGTCTCAGCGCTGTGTTTATGGTGGGGGATGCTGGGGCTTCAGGAAGTAGGGAGGTGATGCCTGCCCCCTCCTGTCTCGGAGTTCCTAGGGGTTGTAACTGCCAGGTGTTCCTATTCCACAGACAGCTTTCAGAGCCATTCTCTCCCTTGGCGATTTCTTTATGGTTTGACATTTTTCTATAAAGGGCCTCTTCCCAGTGAGTTAGCATGGGAGATACATCTACCTTCTAACACAGAGCAACATTCATGTCTTATAAAACCTCTGAAAAAGCTCCAAGAAGGTGTTTGTTCTTTGGCTATCCCTCATTCATTCATCCGTTTTTACTCATCCATTCATCAGCACATGCATAAAGGGCCTATTTACTATGTGACAATGATTGAAATGGATACAGCAGCTCCTACAGATTTGTAAAAACCAAACTGAGTGGGGGTGGGGAAGTGGTGGGGTGGTGCAAGATTTCTAATAATCAAACCTCTGAGAGCAACTTGCACTGGCATTTAAATGTAACAAGCAGTACCTTGCCTTTTTATAGTGGTTTAGAGTTAACTGAGTGACTTCACTTTTCTTTTATAGACCCTTTTATAGAGGGAGGGGTCTATAAAAGAAAAGTGAAGTCACTCAGTTGTCTTCAACTCTTGGCGACCCCATGGACTGTAGCCCACCAGGCTCCCCTGTCCATGGAATTTTCTAGGCAAGATTACTGGAGTGGGTTGCCATTTCCTTCTCCAGGGGATCTTCGTGTTTATTAATTTTATTATATTTGACACTAAAACTCAATCCAGGATTTTAGTGTTTGGTGTTCTTATTTAAAGTAATTGTAAAGGTTTTCCTAAAAAGGCTAACACATCATCTTCTTTATTAAATATATATATATATATATATTATTTAAAGATCCAAAAGTGCTCCTTATGTGAAGTTCATTCACTTCACATGTGGATGGAGTACGAAGGTCTTGTTCCCGTCAGCCCTCAGGAGCCTCCAGATTTCCCTCTCTCTGGTTTGGGCTGTGTCTTTCTGACCTTTGACATGGACTTGGCCGGGTCCAGGCAGGAGTGGGTAGGAGCTCAGCGACTCATGTTGTGGTCTGGGCCCCGGTGTGGGCCTGCCCTGCATCTCCACCCCGTCCTGGTTCACTTCATCATTCTGCGATATCCTCTACTGATGTCTTTTCACCATTACTATGAGTTTCTACTTACTTTATCTCCCTGTCTATGGCATTTTCATTATTAAAACTTTATTGTTTATTGTTCGCTACTGAGCCAAAGAGGATGCTACAATTACATTTTTTTTCCTTCTTGGATCATTTTTTAAAATTGTATTTATTTATTATTATTTATGGCTGCCCTGGGTCTTCCTCGCTACTTGTAGGCTTTCTCTGGTCGCAGCAAGTGGGGGCTACTCTCTTGAGCACGGGTCCAGCAGCTGTGCAGCACAGACTTAGTTTCCCCGAGGCATGTGGGATCGTCCCGGACCAGGGATCGAACCTGTGTTCCCTGCATTGGCAGGCAGATTCTTAACCACTGGACCACCAGGGAAGTCCCTGGACCATTTTTTGCTTTTCTTCTTTTTATACTTTCTAGTAGCCTGTGAAATGCTTCTCATTGTGATGTGGCTCAGGCCTCTCCTCATCTCTGCAGTCCGGGTTCCCCTGGGGGCCCCTCCTGGGGCCCTCTGACCACAGCTCCTACCCGGATGTCCCCAGGTCTTTCTTTGCCACCAGTGGCCACTCCTTCTGCCCCTCTCCTGCCATCTGGACCCTTGTCCTGAGTCATTTCCTCATCTTAATAGAGTAAGATCAGTCATAACTTCTTGAGAAAGGGCACACAGCAGGTGGACCTTTAAAGATCTTATTGAGTGAAAATGTTAATTGTTTTCCTATTCTTCTGCTTCATGGATAATCCGACAGGGCATAGAATTGAATTCCAGGTTAAAACTCATTCAGAACTTTGGAGCCATTGTCCCATCATCTTCCATTTTTGTTACGAATCAGTATGTTATATGTAAGCTGTTTCGTTTTCTTTGCTTTTTCTCCCCGGAATAACATAAGACCCTCTTTTCATCACCAGTATTCTAAAGCTGTACAGTCAGAGGCTTTGGAGTGGGGTGAGGTTCACTCATTGTGTGGGACATTTTCTGGAGCCTTTTCACCTGGAAATTTGTAGTTCTGGGAAATGTTCTCGTATTTTTATTATCATTATTTTTTTTGAAACTTCTTTCCTTCCGTTTTCTCTGGTTTCTTTCCCAATGATGGCCCTCCTCCCCTGGACTGAGTCTTTAATAATTTTCTCTTCTTTCCCTCCTAGTTTTTCATCTTTGTGCCTTTCAGTTCCTACATTTTCTTTTGGAGATTTCAACTTTATCTTTAAATCTTTCGATGGAATTTTTTCTGCTTCTGTTTTCTATAGACTGGGGCCCTCTCGTCCTGGTGGTGACAAGCCTGATAGGCTTATAAACGAAACATATTTCCAATCAGCTGGGTTGGGAGAAATTGGCTGCGTGTCTGTGTGCGGATTTTCACTTAACCCCTGTATTCATTCTGGCATCTTTTCCTTTCCCTCCTGCCTTTCTCTGTCTTTAAGAGAAGAAAACTCCAGGCTGGGGGTGAGGGTGGTGGGTGGGTGGGGAGGGAGGAGATGACTGCTCAGGGCTGGGGGTCAGATCCTGGGGGTCTAATGGCTTCTTCCTGCTGCCCTCTTCATCCCTTCTGCCTGGGTTCCCAAATGCCCTTGAGTTCCTGCCATTTGTGGATGCTACTTTGCACACTCCCCAACCCCCCACAAGCTTGCAGGGCCTAGGTTTCTTCCTGTTGCTGTCTGCAATGTCATTCACTGTCCCTCCAACTGCTTTCCATTTCCTGAGCCCCTTCTCAGAAGTAATCTCAGATTGTTCATTTGACCTTTTCCTTGCCTCAGTCTCTTTCTGAAGCTGATAGTAACACAGGTAGTGCATGGCTTGATCCTTGGCTTTCCTTATGTGTCCTGTCCCATTGTCCGTCTCTGGCAGAATGATGGGAACGGCGGGGGAGGGGCTGACGGAGGCCAGGTGAGCAGGACTCAATGACAGGCAGGGTGCAGGGATGAGTGGGGTGTTAGGGGACCACCGTCCCCAGATTCCTGGAGTGGATAAGGGGGGATCCCCGGGCCAGAAGGGGACTACTCCTTTCCTCGGTGTTAGGTGTGGGATATCTAAGCCCACAATTCTAGACACCAGTTAGCGGCATGGTAAGTCACTTGGGGCAGAGGAATGGGCTGGAATCTTGGGAGACCATGTGGTTAGGAAAGTGGTCAGCCTAGGGCCAAACTCAGGAAACCCCAGAATTTGCAGGGGTTGGGGGGACAGAGGGATGGGAGCTGGCAAAGGAGACAGAAGCAGTGAGGTGTTGGAGAATCCCGAGAGGACAATGGGGATGAGCAGGGTGGGGGCCTGGAGAGCGGTCCAGAAGAAGGGTGTCGGTGAGCCGGTGGGAGGGCAGGAGCCAGGGATGGGGGAGAAGGTGGAAGGGAGAAAGTGGAGACAGAAAATGCACTTGTGCTTTCTTTTGAGATGTTTCAGTGAGAAATCATTAACTACAGGGGCATGTGGAGTAAAAGCTTTTATTTCTCCCAGTGGATAAAGTTAAAGCACACTTACTAAAGAGGGAGAGAAACCAGAACGTACAGAGCAGTGCTCGTCCACACTATGGTTTGCGAAAGCCTTTGCCTTTGTTCTGGGTCGATTTCTCTTTCTGGAACTGATGACACTCAAGTGAGTTTTCTTCTCCTAAACGTGCACTTGCTGGGAGCAGCGTTTGAGTGCTGACTTCTGCTGGGCGTTGCTCTTGGCTGATGCACTGCTGGGCTGGGAGGAAGGCCCCAGGCAGAGGGGCTGGGGACCGTGTCTGGGAGGCAGACCTGGCTACACACGGCTTCTAACGGGGGTCCTCAGGTTGATGCCGGGAGTCGTCACCTGCACCCAGGGGCGATCCTACTCCAGCACCTTCTGGGGCAGGGTTGGGAGTCGGGCGTGGCTGCTGTCCATGGCGGTGCAGCTGCTCTGGTGGAGGCTGGAACGGCCGGAGGAGAGTGGCCAGCCATCCTTCCACGTCACACCCAGGGCCCTAGACCCCGGGGGCCCCCACCAGTGGGGGATGTTTTCACCCTGTCCCGACAGGAACTAGAATAGGGTTGACCAAGCTCTGGAAAATATCCCAAAATAACTTGAGGGACCCGCTTCTTCTTTTTTGTTAAGCGTCCTCGGCGTGGACATCAGGCCTTCCTGTGACCAGCTTGCGGTCGCCAGTCTCAGGGTTTCCCTTCTCAGTCACGCTTCCTACCCCAGCCAGATAACTCTGCCTACGGAGCTGTCACCCTGAGCCATCAGCCAGAGATGAGGGTGGCCCACGTCCGGGCGCCTCGGGGACCCTGCGCTCTTCTCCGACAGATGCTCGGGGTGGTTGCGGACACACGGTGGGGCTGAGAGGCCCGAGGCCTGTACACCTACGGGCCTGCCCCCCAAACCTGCTTCCTGCCCTCTCCCCCACCCCCTCTCACCCCCACCCCCTCTCACCCCCACCTCTAAGCCTCAAGCTACTCATTACACTTCTTCTTTTCAGAACCACCTAAGACAGCCTGGATCCATCTGGAAAATGTGTGTGTGTGTGTGTGTGAGTGAATGTTCAAGGGAGAGGGGAGGCCTAAAGCTGTTTCTTCTTCTAGGGGCCCTACATGGAGTTTGCTAATCTGACTGGTTAAAAGTCTGCTTTTATGAATTATCGTTAAAACAGGAAGTGGTTTTCCAAAAACGTTCCTTTCTGACAGAATGGGGGTGGTGGGAGGGAGGCTCAGAGCTTCCTGAAACTAGTGGGTCTTTGAGGGGTGGGCGGCCCTGACGTACCAGCCCCCTGGGTCTCCTCGATGGTCTCCCAGCTTGTCCCCTGGAACAGCCATGTTACCTTAAGGCTCCCACCTGGGTGGTCTTCCCACACTTCTCCCCAAGGTTTTCTTTCTAGGGGACGGGAGATGGATCAGACCTCCATCTCATGGGATCTTTTGTCTACTAGTCCCTGGAACCAAAAGAAGTAAAAGGATTGCTTTTCTCTTCCTTTCAGCATCAAGTATTGAAACCTTCTGGTGGTTGCTATGAGCCCAAAGGGTTTTCAGAGCCTGGGGTTGCCTAAGCCAAGCCCTGCAGCATGCAGGACCCCGTGGGCTATCTAGAGTGGGGTTTTCTAGGTAGGCCCTGAGAAGCCCCTGGATTCCCGTGCAAATCATAGCTACACAGCTGCATTTCAGAGGCTTTTATTGTCTGGCTTTTTCTGCAGGGTGGGCTACTCCTGAGGCTCTAATGTTTGGAGAAACAGCTTTGTGAGGGGCGAGCACAGGAAGTCAGAGAGCAGAGAGCCCTCAGGGGATGTCCTGCAGGACCCTCACATGGAGGCCTGCTGTTTGTAAAACAAAGCGTTTGCCATCATTGGAAAAGACCCTGATGCTGGGAAAGATTGAAGGCAGGAGGAGAAGGGGACGACAGAGGATGAGATGGTTGGACGGCACCACCAACTCGATGGACATGAGTCTGAGCAGGCTCCGGGAGTTGGTGATGGACAGGGAAGCCGGGCGTGCTGCAGTCCATGGGGTCACAAAGAGTCAGACACGACTGAGCGACTGAACAACATGTTCCTGCACCAGTCACTGTTGGACTTTGGTGCAGCCTAAGTGCGGGTGTGCACACCTTTTCCTACCCCGCTGACAAGCCCTCCCAGGGCAGTGCCTATTTAGGGCTGATGCCTTCCGGCCTGACTGCACTTGGGGTTCAGGGCAGGTGGCAGTGTTCTATCTCTTGCTAATGCTCATCTCTAGTTCTGTGAAAACAACCCTCAGTCCTGCAGGGCTGACAGTGCATCACCGGGGGCAGGGAGGGGGCAGGGAGGGGGCAGGGAGGGGGCAGATAATGTACGTCACAGGTGTGAAACTGAGCAGAAATGCAAGGCTTGGGAGTCAGATGGTCCCATGTCTCCCTGCAGGCTTCCTGGATAAGCCACATCACCCCTCCTGGCCTCTGTGTCCTCATCAGGGACGTGGCAGTAACAGGAAGATGGTACTTTGCTGGATCCCTAAGGGATTAAGGAAATTGGACCATAGTTGTAAAATGCCTAGCATGTATTTGGTACTTAGTAGGGACTTGGTCACTGACTGGGATAGGTGTTCATGGTTTAACTTTGGTATTGTGGTAAAATAAAAGGGGCTTCCCTGGTGGCTCAGTGGTAAAGAATCTGCCCGCCAATGGCAGTAAAGAATCTGTGGCTTCTTGGGTGGTTTTCCCCATTCCCCCCTCCTTGAGCCAACCACTTATCTCTCTGTCTCTGTGGAGTTGCCTATTCTAAATATTTCGTATGAATAGAATCATGTAACATGTAGCCTTTCATGTCTGGTTTCCTTCACTGAGCATAATGCTTTCAGGGTTCATCGATGTTGGAGAATGTGTCAGTCCTTCATTCCTTTTTATGGCTGAATAATGCTCTCATGGGGCTTCCCTGGTGGCTCGGTGGTAAAGAATCTGCCTGCCAATGCAGGAGATGCAGATTCAACCCTTGGGTTGGGAAGATGCCCTGCAGAAGGAAATGGCAACCCACTCCAGTATTCTTGTCAGGAGAATCCCGTGGACCGAGGAGCCTGGCGGGGTATAGTCCATAGGGTTGCAAAGAGTTGGACATGACTAAATGACTGAGCACACCCACGGTAAAATAGACATACATTTTACCACGCTAACCATTTTTAGGGCTCTCATGTTTACCATTTTAACCATTTTAAAGTTCAGTGGTGTTAAATACATTCACAGTATAACACGGCTGTCACCACTGTCTAGTTCCAGAACTTGTTTATCACTGCAAAAAAAGCCCGTACTCGTTAAGCAGTCACTCCCTGTTTTCCCCGAGCCAAGCCGACCACTTATCTCTCTGTCTCTATGGAGTTGCCTATTCTAAATATTTCATATGAATAGAATCATGTTACATGTAGCCTTTCATGTCTGGTTTCCTGCACTGAGCATAATGCTTTCAGGGTTCATCGATGTTGGAGAATGTGTCGGTCCTTCATTCCTTTTTATGGCTGAATAATGCTCTCATGGGGCTTCCCTGGTGGCTCAGTGGTAAAGAATCTGCCTGCCAATGCAGGAGATGCAGATTCAACCCTTGGGTTGGGAAGATGCCCTGGAGAAGGAAATGGCAACTCACTCCAGTATTCTTGCCTGGGAAATCCCATGGACAGAGGAGCCTGGCCGGCTACAGTCCATGGGGTCACAAAGAGTCGGACACGACTGAGTGACTAAACAACAACAAAATTTTCTCATGAGGCCTTAATTTGGAGAATTCACAGGTTGGGCGTGAATGCTACTGAATGTCCCACACTCTGGGCTGGAATTCTTCCTGTCCTCATTTCGGGATGAATGGTGTAGATTTTGAGGCAGGAGATGTGGCCACAGATGCATTGAAGGGGAGGGGAAGGGGCAGGGTGACTGTGAGCCCCCCAACCCCCTGACCCCTCCATTCAGCTTAGCTCTGGAGCCACAGCCAGATCCCCCAGGGCTCTTCCAGCAGTGGTTCCTTCTGGGCTCAGGCTGGCAAGGGCTGTGCTCGCAGATAACAGACAGGCTCTCCATGTCTCCCCACAGATGCAGGAAAAGGCAAAGGAGATCTACGTGACCTTTCTGTCCAGCAAGGCCTCGTCCCAAGTCAACGTTGAGGGCCAGTCCCGCCTCAATGAGAAGATCCTGGAGGAACCGCATCCACTGATGTTCCAGAAGCTTCAGGACCAGGTAACCTGACTTCCCCAGCTGCACCTTGATGGCAAAACTGACATTTCTGCCCCCCTTCAGTTTGGAAGAATTCAGTTAAAACTAAATGCTGAACACCCTAGAAGCAGTCCCACCTATCTGGGTGGCCTGAGGCACGTGGAGGGGTTGTGGTTGGTGAAAGAGAAAGGCTGGCCTGCCAGGCCCAGGATTTGACCCGGCGGATCCATCCTCAGGCCTCTTTACTCTTGGTCTACTCACAGTTTGACCGAGCAGGGTTATCAGGCTTCTCAACCAGATCAGAAGGGAGGCTGGAGCTGTTTGAGGCACCCACACTGAGGAAGCAACGTGTGATAACTGCTAAAAGTGGGAGCATCCAGATAAGTCTAGAAAAGCAAGCACAAGACCCGAAGTGGCAGGGAACCTGAGGTTTTTGTAAAAAAATACCCAAATTTCACCCCCTACTTCAGTTGGCCCGTGGTCCACTTTGTCAGTGTAGTCCTCTTACTGCAGGAAGTTAGGTTTCAAAAATGGACCTCTAAGGGATAAACTTTGGTTTTCTGGCAAATTGTCATATGAGGAATGCCAGCAATAAAATAGGCAACAGGCTGAAACTGTACCGCAGAGGTTTTTTTCGGATATGTATTTGCAGATGTGACTATTCATAGCAGGTTCTGTTCTTGTGAAACGTTATATACACACTGGTGGACCATGGAACACTGACAAATTGCTAACTTCTGCTGGCCCTGTTCTTTTCTTTTTTTTTTTTTGGCCCTGTTCTTATTGGGGAAGCAAAGGCCTTCTTTGGCACACAGGTGGAGACTAGCTCTTACTTTAATTTAGCAATACTCCAACATGAGCAAGCCCAGAGCCACCTGGAGGGCTTGTTAAAAGAGAAACTGGGCTCTACCCCCAGAGTTAACTAGCAGACCTGAAGGTTTCCAGGTGGTTTGAGACCTTTCTCTCCTAGCAAGCCCCCAGGTGATGCTGATGCTGCAGGTTCTGAGAGTACACTTTGGAAACCACTGGTCCACAGCATCAGTTGGCCTTTTTTTTTTTGATCAGCTGGAGTGTACACAGGGCCCAGAGCATGTCCCAGAATCCAGAAGTCTTCATCTGCTCAACATCAGAGAGAAAACAAATAGACAGGTAGAAATTACAAATATGAGCATTAACTTGAGAATGTTTTCCAGTTGATACAGTGGCAAATGCAAATTCCACACGAATTCGACGTCAAATTTGGGTGTTGAAAGGACTCTAGTTAGCATGGGAGACTTGCTGAGGGCCTCCTGGAGGTGGTGATGTTGATCAGATGGGAGGGATGCCGTGGACATGGGCTTGTGGAGGGAAAGGAACGCAGGGTTAAAGGCAGTGCTTGTGGCTGTAGCTACATGGAGGTCTCCACTTCACCCGGACCTCAGAATCATTTACTAGCTTCCTAGGGTACTGTGAAGGGAAGCCAGGGTGAGACCCTGCACTGACACCCCTGTGTTCTAAATATTCTCCATAAGAACAATATCCATGCTTCAGGGGTGCCCTTCTGTGCCCCCTTGGCATGTATCATCTCATTTAATCTCCAGGGAGGAGTTGTACTCCCATTTTGATGATGAGAAAAACAAGGTTCAGGGGGACTACGTGGTTTGTTAGCACAGAGTCCCACAGGTCTAGGACATGCTGGAGGCCGATGCAGCTGCCTTCAAAGACTGTACTCTGGGGGCTTCCCCGGCAGTGCAGTGGTTAAGACTCTGCGCATGCACTGCAGGGGACTCAGGTTTCATCCCTGGTTGGAAAATTTCCACATGGAGTGAGGTGTGGCCAAAGGGAAAAAAATAAGACTGTATTCTGTACTCACACAGCCTCTCACAGCTCCTCAGCGGAGAGATTACCATGTGAATACAGCCCTTTTCAGGGACTGCAGAAGCCAAGGTAGCAGCGAGGAATGAGGTGGGCTGCTGTCACCTGGGTCTCCCAAAGACCCTGCTCTCCTGTGAGAGTTAGGCCTGCAACACATCTCAAAAAGGAGCTGGACTGCTCTGACCAGGGCACCCCCATTGGATGCAGACCTCATGAGGTTTAGCTGGTGCAGAAAGGAGGAAATACAAGGGACCAAGGATGATGTCTTTAAGTGACAAAAACATTTTAATTTAATTTTGTTTTTTGGCATGTGGCATCTTAGTTCCCTGACCAGGGATTGAACCCATGCCCACCTCTAGTGGAATCCTGGAGTCTTAGTCCCTAGACTGCCAGGGAAGTCCCCAAAACATTTAAACAATAATTTTTCTTAAAAAAACTTTCATCTAGCTAACTAGAAAAATTATATGTACTCAACAAAAGAAACTTGGGAAACCAAAATATAAAGATGAAAAAAATTCATAATTTTATACTTGGAGTGAATCACCAAGGAACATTTGATGTCTAGACTTTCCATCATTTTTTTTCTATAAATATGCATGTGTACACATCTAACAAGTATGGCACAATACAGTTCAAACTACTTCCTGTAAAGAAAGTACTTTTATATCCTGTTGTTGAAAGTCATTTACTTGAGGTGGAGATGGAGGTGCTAGCTGTCTTCCTAAGGTACTTCTCCAATGGCTCAATGGTAAGGAATCCAGAGCTGCAGGAGACGTGGATTCAATCCTTGGGTTGGGAAGATCCCCTGGAGGAGAAAATGGCGACCCACTCCAGTATTGTTGCCCGGGAAATCCCATGGATAGAGGAGCTTGGTGGGCTACCGCCTGAAGGGTCACGAAGAGTGGGACATGACTGAGCAACTGGGCACAGCACAGGGTACTTGGAATCTGAGTTGATTCCATAGTGAGTCCCTGTCAAGGCCTCTGGGTTCTGTTTTGCTTCAGAAAACTCTGTCTCTCAGAGGCCTTGCTGGTAACCATCAAAATGCATCCTCAGCACGGTCTGTGGTTCTTTGCTCCCCAAAGGCCCCCATGAGAACCCTGTTTTCCTAAGGAGATTGAAGCAGAGGAGAGCATGTTTGGAACCACAAGACTTCAGATAACTTAAAAACCCTCCTCAGCGGCTCTGACTTCATTCAGACAGGCTCCTCTGTCCATGGAATTCTCCAGGCAAGAGAGTACTGGAGTGGGTTGCCATTTCCTTCTCCAGGGGATCTTCCCGAACCAGGGATCAAACCCAGGTCTCCTGCATTGCAGGCAGATTCTTTACCAACTGAGCTACTGCTGCTGCTGCTGCTAAGTCGCTTCAGTCGTGTCTGACTCTGTGAGACCCCATAGACGGCAGCCCACCAGGCTCCGCTGTCCCTGGGATTCTCCAGGCAAGAATACTGGAGTGGGTTGCCATTTCCTTCTCCAGTGCATGAAAGGGAAAAGTGAAAGTGAAGTCGCTCAGTCGTGTCCGACTCTTAGCGATCCCATGGACTGTAGCCTATCAGGCTTCTCCGTCCATGGGATTTTCCAGGCAAGAGTACTGGAGTGGGGTGCCATTGCATTCTCTGAACTGAGCTACTAGGGAAGCCCTAACTTCATTCAACACCACTTGGCTTTATGGCTGAGCTGTCTGAGCAGGCTGCTTTCAGCACCAGCTCACCAGGAAAGTTTCAGGGAGCCTCAACCCCTCCCCACACCGGACAGTGCTCCAAGCCCCGGAGGCTGCTATTAGGGCAGCGTGGACTTTGGGGCACAGCTGAAGCCTAGAAGGATAGGAAAAATCTTGCCTGAGCATCAGATGAGATGACCTGACATCCATGAATCTCATTTAAAGGAGAGCTTCTTGGGTCTTTGCTCAGGTCCTGTTGATTCTTGGTTTACACACAGTTCTAACACATTTTGGTTTTTCAGTTCACAGCCTGTTTGAAGTGCTGGTAGAGGCTGTGGAGTGAGGAGCTACAAGAAGCAATGGCTAACAGCCAAAGAGGAGGCAGAAAAATGATACTAAAAACACAAAACCGTAGCACAGTGATTGGGAACCACCAAGCATGGGGGACCACAGTCCCACACACCACACTGGGGGCATCCCAATACTGCAGGATGGTGATGCAGTTAGTGATCCTAATGACCCTAAAATGTCAAGCAAAACTTACATTGTGGTCAGCATAGTCACTGTAGAGTGTGTTAGATGTTTTAATAAGAATTGCATACTTATTAAAATGATATCTGAAGAGAAGTTTGGAGGCTTAAAACTTTGTTATCTAGAAAATTCGTAATTGGAGAGATTGTTCTCTGATTTAATTTTGCTCTGCTAATGGGACCCAGTTGTGTTGCCCAGCACACGCTGGTAAGGCCAGGAGAGGCAAGAGTAGTACTGGGAGCATCCTTGGAACTTCAGCCTATAGTCAAAGGCTGTTGTTGGACAAAGTTAAGTTTCAGGAAGCTGGAACAGGGAGGAGGTGATCTTACAAAGAGTTGATTTCTTCAATGAATCACAGTTCACTGCAGTGACTTTTTATCTTCAAAATTCCCCTGGGGGACTTCCCTGGCGATGCAGTGGTTAAGACTTCACCTTCCAAAGCAAGGGGTGCAGGTTTGACTCCTGGTCAGGGAGCTAAGATCTCACGTGCCTAGAGGCCAAAAATTCAAAATATTAAAAAAAAAACAAACCAGAAGCAATATTGTAATAAGTTCAATAAAGACTTTAAAAATGGTCCACATTAAAAAAAAAGAAATTCCCCTGGGAGGTCAATTTCAGTTCTAGTTGGTTTGCTGGTGTGTGAAGTTGTTTTTTCTTTCATTCTTTTATGCTATTAATATCGGTGGAGGGCCTGCTATGTACCAGGGACTGTGCTTGGAACTGTGAGTGGAGTGAGGAAATCGGCATCTGGCTAACCATGAGGATAGGAAATACAACAGGCAATGGGCTAAGAGTGACCGAGAGGGGCCTGTTTTGGGTCTAGAGATCAGGAAGCACTACTTGAAGATCCGAGTGGCAGAAGGGGGAGCCAGGTGAGAAGATGGGGGCAGAACCTTCCAGCAAGAGCCAGTGGCACATGCAAAGGCCCTGGGACAGGAATCCACTGGGTGTGTTGGGAAAGGTCAATGTGGCTGGAGAGGAAGGAGGGAGATAGAAGAAGCTAAGTTGGGAGGGGCTGGCTGGGGTTAGGCCCTGAGGGAACCAGTTTAATTTTAATGGTGACTATTTATGTGCCAGCTGGGCTCATAAGGTTTGGTGCTCTTGAAAGCCAGGCCCCTTGGCTCTGACCCCTGATGCCAGCTGCTTCCGTCCTTCATTGGGGTGGGTGGGGTGGGTGGCAAGGGAATGCAGATGACTCAGTGCAGAGCCATCTCTGCTACTAGAAAGTCAGTTGCACACCCACAGTCTCCTGACCATGGCTCATCTCTGTACCCAATGGCCTGACTCCCTGCCCATCACTTCCTGTACACCGAGCTCACGCTCATGTCACCATCACTGTATGTTAGGTTAGGCGGGAGGGGAAGTGGGAGCTTATGATCCAGGATGGCCTCCATCCCCCTGCCCCCTACAGCTGGGTCCTGCTTCTTGGTGTGGCTTCTGTGGCCTCATCGGTAACTCAGGGCTCTCGGCAAACATCACTGCCTCTCCAGGCTCCGCCACAAGGCAGTCCACCAGCCTTCAAGGACCTGGTGTTAAAAAGTCTCTCCCTGATGGCCACAACCTTGTTCCCTTAGACCTGACGTGACTCTCTTTTCTTTGACGTGAGCATTTAGCAGCTGTGAAACTTTGGGCAAGATGCCATCCTTCTCTGAGCTTCAGTTTCCCCATTTGTGAAAGGCGGGTTATGATGAGGCAGTTGTGAGGATGAAATGCACTCATGTCTGTGATGTTCTGACTTAGTGCAGAGGCTGGCGTGCAGTCCACAAGTGTTAACTCCATAACTGTTAACTGTGCCTGTGTTCCTTAAATTGCCTTCATGCAGCAGTTCTTAACTGGGGGCGGTTTTGCCCCTCTGGGGAATAAGCAGTGTCTGGAGACATTTTTGGTTGTCACAAGTGGAGTGGGCGTGCTCCTGGCACCTAACGAGTAGAGGCCAGGATGCTGTGAAACACCCTGCCGTGCACAAGGCAGACCCACCCACCCCCACCCCCGATGCAGATGTATCCGGTCCAAAATGTCAATGGTGCTGAGGTGGAGAAAAGTATTGAAAGTATTAGTTGTTCGGTCATGACGGACTCTGTGCGACCCCATGGACTGCCAGGCTCCTCTGTCCGTGGGATTCTCCAGACAAGAATACTGGAATGGTAGCCATTCCCTTCTCCAGAGGATCTTCCCAACCAAGGGATCGAATCTGTGTGTCCAGTATTGCAGGCAGATCCTTTACCATCTGAGCCACCAGAGAAGCAGAAATCCTGGCTTAATGTGGCTTTCAGATATGTAGCAGAATTCATGTGGCTTACCCTCACTGAGCCTCAGGGCCTCATCGTTTAGAAAAAGAAAAAAGCACCAAATAATGTATATGGCAGTTTTCTACACTTTAGTGAGTCCTGGGAAAACACTCAGGCTGTACTTCTTCACAGTTTACACACTGCCTCTGTGTGTGCATCTCAGTTGACTCTCAAGTGGTCTTGGGGAAGGCAGGACCTGGCACCTCAGTTTACAGGAGAAAGTTCCCTAGAGGGGAACTGGCTAGCCTGAGCTCCCAGAGCTGGAAGAGGGGAAAAGGGGCAAGAACCCAGCGCTTCCGGTTCAGCTGGACTCTTGCTGCCACACGTTTGCCCTGTGAGGCCTGTGCTTCATGGGAAGCCATGGTGTTTGTTCTCACTGTTCTCTTTCTGGTCTCTGCCGCCATCTTCCCTTCCTGGGCGCTGGTACAGCGGCATGGTCTTTGGCATTCAAAGACCAACCAATGCGCTTACCTTCTTCTCTTTGCTCCCCCTTGGCCTTCCTTGCTCAGTCGTCCTCTCCTATACCTCCAGCCCTGGCTAATTCTAGAACATCCCCAGCAGTCACTGAGAATCACCTACAACATAAGGGATCAGATTGGTCACAGCAGCCTAACGTGCTTTTCTTTGTACGAGAAGTGACGGCGCCTGTCTATGCTGGCCCTGACAACTAGGCGTCCTGCTCACCCACTTGGCCAGAGCTCCAGGGAGGAAGGCCAGCAGAGGAACCCGCTAAGCCACCACTAGCCACGAGCACATCCTGTTACTGCTCGCCCAGGATTCTGGACAAGTCTGTTTTGTTTTTGGCTGCCCCCCACACAGCATGTGGAATCCTAGTTCCCCAACCAGGGATCAAACCAATGCCCCCTGTAGTGGAAGCTTGGAGTCTTAACCACTGGAGCACCAGGGAAGTCCCCTGGAAAAGGTAATTTTTAAAGTTATTTTTAATTGCAAAAAAAAAAAAAAAGCAAGAGCTGACTCATTGGAAAAGACCCTGATGCTGGGAAAGATTGAAGGCAAGAGGAGAAGAGGGCGACAGAGGATGAGATGGTTGGATGGTATCATCGACTCAGTGGACATGAGTTTGGGCAAACTCAGGGAGATAGTCGGAGAAGGCAATGGCAACCCACTCCAGTACTCTTGCCTGGAAATCCCATGGACAGAGGAGCCTGGTAGGCTGCAGTCCATGGGTCTCAAAGAGTCGGACACAACTGAGCAACTGAACAGCAATTGTAAAATTACTGCGTGGGTTGTTAAGTTTAAGAGGAGAAAATGACACCATCCAGAAGATGACATGAAAGGCTAAAATCCCCCAGTTTCTGTCTCTTCGCTCTCACTTTCTGCCTCATGTTGTGTATCCCTCCAGACCCTGAACATTTAAAAATGGAACACTTTGAAATCTGCTCAGTGACTTGAGGTTGTGGCAGATGAAAAATTTAGAACAGAATTCTGCTCCACAAGTTTCTGGGCACTCGTTCACACACCTGTCTTGCTCTGAAGCCTCTGGGTTGAATTCCTCATCGTAGAATGATGGGTTCCCCGGAACAGCAAGGAGATTGGAGAAGAGGGAAGGTCATTGCTCATGGGACCATGAAAGAGAAGGCTGCAGGTTTGAGGGGGCAGGGGTGCTCTTTCTCCTTCCACAAATCGTAGGAACCCCAATGCCTACACTTACTGCAGATTTTGAGGCTTTCCAGGAGGCCCTTATCCAGGCTTCAGAGTTGATGCATGCTAAGTCTGATCTGGGGAGGACAGAGTGGAGGCAGGTTTTTTCCACTGAAAAGGAAGTCCTCAACCTCTGATGTTTAAAAAAAAAAAAATGAAAGACTTCAGTGAGATGTCAGTGCTCCCAGCCACATCCTTGACAGAGAAAGGAACCAAACACCAGACCTCTTCTTTTTTTTTAGCAGTGTCGTTTCTTTGAATTTCCCCAGAACCCAAGAAGTAAGAATTGCTTTCTTTGCCGACCTCAGTAAGAAAGGCTGGAGCAGCTGGTGAGGACCCAGAGGAGGTGGAGGGGCTGCCATGCCTACCGGGGTCCACTCCCTCTCCCAGTCCCTCATTTCTGCAAGTCTGCGATGGTGGCTGGAACAGGGGTTCCTGGGCGCCTCAGTCTTGGTGCCAGCTGACCTTTGCTCCCAAAGATCAAGCCCAGTCCAGAAAATGGCATGTTCCAACGGGCACAGCCAGAAAGAGCAGTTTGTGGGTTTGCACTCAAATGGAAGGAGCGTTGGATCCTGGCGTTTGCCACAGCCCTTTGGCTTCTGAGGGTGGGGCAGGAAAGACAGCATTTGAAATACTTTTTTTTTTTTTTTACAATTTTAAAATAGTGTTTAAGGGAAGAAGGACAGGGAGGGGTACCAGTATAGCCCTGAACTCTCTCCGTGATGGCAAAAGACAAGGAGAAAACACCTTCACCCCACACAGAAGGTGTATCATTTCAGCTTTGGATTTGAGGATTAGGGACTTCAGGAACAAGAGGATGGCCACCTCCTCCGTCCCCCACCCCTTGATAATGTGACAGCACCAGACCCGTGGGCTTGCAAGGGGATTCCCCCTGGGGCAGGGGCCACTGTCTCCATCCATGTTCGGCCTCTCTCTGGAGTTCTGACCTCACCCTGGCACGTGATCCACCTCTAGGGGGGCCCGTTCCAGAAGCAGGAGCAACATCCAGGTGACAGAACTGTCTATGTGGCCTTCCCTGGAGCTTTGGGACCAGGGCCGACCTGAGGTTTGTCTTCTCTCCCTCTCTCTGCCACCTGCCCTCGGGACTTCTCTCCCATCCCCCCTTCACCCAGAGGGGACGGTGGTCTTTGACCCGGGGTGGGGGTGTCCCCATCTGTGCTCCTGCTCCAGGAGCCTCTTCAGAATCTAGCTGATCCTTGCATGAGGGCTGGCTTTCTTCACACTTTGCATCTGTTTGGTGGTGTGAAAGTTTGTAGTCTACGTGTGCAATTACATTCTAGAACTACAATTTATGGACACTTGTGCACCTTTTCAGTCATTTACACATCAAAACTAAATCAAGTACTTAAGCAAATATGAAATCCCATTAATAAAATTTTCTGTTGCATGTTTTTTTCTCCTGGTACCCAGTTGAAATTACATCGGTGGAAGGCTTTGCAGTGTTTGTGTTTAGTTTAGGTCTTTAATGTCCTTGTGTTTTTTGTTTTTGTTTTTTGAGGGGGACCATGTCACATGGCATGCGGGATCTCAGCTCCCCACCAGACCAGGGATGGAACTCATGCCCCTTGCAGTGGAAATGCAGAGTCCAAACCACTGGACTGCCATCTTGTCTTCTAAGATGTGTTAGAAGATTTATTAGGCTTGCAACGTACTTGATTGAGACAGGGATGAAGCCTCCACGGAGGGGCCCTCAAAGCTGGTTGAGCGTCTCATTCTCTACACGACTGAGTGTGTGTCCGTGAGGGAATCCTTTCCAGGGCAGCAGACAAAACAGTCTCAAATCAGAGCCCCTTGTGGATATTGTCTGTCACAGAAAGGCAAATCCTAATTAGTTGTGCTGTCTGGGGAGGGTGGGGCGCCTTGCTGTGTATCAACCTTGAGTTGGGGGACCTCGCGGCAGGAAGCCTCCCTTCCTGGTTTTCACTGCGAGTCCCACCTCCGGCAGACTAAAGGTTGGATCCCAAGGCCAAGACACTAAGCGATTTACAGTCCTGGCATGTAGCTCCCAGATGTGGGGCTGCTGAAATCTGAAACCTGTGCGGACACAGCTGTGTCGGCAAAAAAAAAAGGTAGAAATGCAACTTTGCTGCCAACTTGGGTTTTCTGCTCCGTCGGCTGCCTGTCTCCCTGAAGGGCTGTCTGCGTTTGTGAGAGCTCTGCTCCCTTGGTCTATGGTCCGCTGCCCACAGTCCCAGCCCATCTGGGTCTCCACCTTCTTCTTTCGCTTCCCTGCAGACAACGTGAGGTGCATGGTCAGGTTGATGACCACAGTCCAGCCCTGGTAAGTCCAGTTCTCCCATCAGAGAGTCCTGGTCTTGTGGAGCCTTCTGGAACCCCTAAGGGCCATCTAATTTTCTGCGCTCAAGCAGGAGTGAGGTGAAGTCAATAATTTACCTGTGTTCATTTCCAAGAGCTGTCGTAACAGATTATTGCAAACTACGTGGCTTAAGAAAATAGATTTGTTTTTTTTTTTCTCTCACAGCTCAGGAGGCCAGAAGTCTGAAACCTGGGTGTCGGGCAGGGCCCTCTGAAAGTTGGAGGGGAGATTCTATCCTTATCTCTTCCAGCTCCTGGTAGCTCCTGGCAATCCTCCGTGTCCCTGGCTTATAGTTGCCTCCCTCCAGCCTCTGTCTTCACATGGGCTTCTTCTGGTTGTATGTCTCTCTGTGTGCTCTCTCTTTTTCTTATAAGGACATCACTCCTTGGATTTAGTGAAGTGAAAAGTTGCTCAATTGTGTCTGACTCTTTGCGAACCCATGGACTGTAGTCCGCCAGGCTCCTCTGTCCATGGGATTCTCCAGGCAAGGATGCTGGAGTGGGTTGCCTTGCCCTCCTCCACGGGATCTTCCCAATCCAGAGACTGAAGCCGGGTCTCTTGCACTGGAAGCAAATGCTTTACTGTCTGAGCCACAAAGAAAGCCTCCTTGGATTTAGAGCCCACCCTAAACCAGTATGATGTCATCCTGAGATCCTCAGCTAAATCTATTCCTAAATAAAGTCACATTCTGAGGTTCCGGGTGGATGTCAATTTGGGGGACACATTGTTCAACCTCCTATACTGACCTTTGGGGATGTTTATTTCCCACTTAAATACACAGGCTAACACATTAGAGAATGTATTTGGGGTCACTGTTTTCAGTTTTAGTGAACTTTAAACATTCGGTGTTCAGTCACTTGACACTCATGTTCATTTTTCCACGTTAAACTCTTTTCACAATCTGCGTTTTTAGTGACTGCCTCTCACTCTGCCATGCAAATGGTGGGATGGCCTGGAGGTAGGCGTGTGGGCTCGAGAGCTGGACGGCCAGTGTTTGCGTCCTGCCGGTCTCTTTGGCTCACTGTCACAGGCTGAATTGTGTCTCCCCTCAAATTCAGATGTCAGACTCCTAAGCTCCAGGACCTCACAGTGTGGAGATGGGGGTCTTCAAAGAGATGATTAAATGAGGTCCTTGGGGTGGGTCCTAATTCAATCTGACCAGTGTCCTTATAAGGAGAGGCAATTAGGACATAGACACACACAGAGGAGAGACCAGATGAAGACCCCGGGGAAGATGGCCACCTACAAGCCAAGGACAGAGTCCTCGGGAGGAGAAACCAGCCCTGCAGTCACCTTGATCTTGGACTTCCAGCCTTCAGAGCCCCAAGAAAGGAAATTTCTGCTTTTCAAGTCACCCAGTCTTTGGTACTTGTCATGGCAGCTGAGCTGACAATATATCAGCCCTGGGGCAAAGCAACAAACCTCCTTGGCCCGGTTCTTTCCCTTGTGTGTTTGGGGTCCTCAGGGGTTCGGTGAAGATTAGAGAGGATGCTCCATGCGTTGCCTGGCATGTGGTTCGAAGGCACTCTTACTGGAATTGGTACACCTTGAATTGTTTCACCAGCCCTTCTGTCATTGCTCAGTGGATGGGCCCCACTCATTCACTGGGTGAACCTCCGTCATGACCGTTTGCCCTGTGATGAAGTCTGCTGTGGTCAGCAGCGGGGTACCTGGTCTTTGGCCACTTTCTTGAAAGAGATTTTTAGGACATTCTCTAAGTCATCATTGCTGAGTACCCACGAGGGGCCCTGGGTTGGAGCTGCCTATTGCCATGAGCTCCAAGGCCAGTGCCCAGGAGACCCTTTGCTGGTGGCAATGAAGACCCTGTCAGAGGTGCAGCTCCTAGCCCCAGAAAATGAGGCTCCTGGTAGCCACATCCCTTTCCTTCTTCAGATCTGTCCCGGTCTGATGCTTCCAGCTGCTACCCGGTGACTTGGTGGCATCAGGAGGCAGGCGAGGGCTCCTGAAGAGGGAAACCCCAGTTCGTGGGCCTCCACGGGCACCTCACACCTGCCCATGGCAGGGAGTGGTCCTTGCGCTCTTGTTAAATAGTTTATAGCCCCGTCCCCCCGAGCTTGCTGGCTCCAGGTGTGCCGAAGGGGGAGCCGAACATCTCCGGGAGGCTGAGCCCCTCTGCTGGAACCACCTCCCCTCCTCCTCCCCCACCACCTCGGGCCAGGCGCCTCCAGCCCTGGCCTTTCTTCTTCTTTTCTCGAAGAGCGGCAGCAGGCAAACAGGATGCACCACTCCCACACGCAGAGACTCAGACGAGACACTTAGGTCGAACCGCATCCTGCTGGCGGTGCTGGGTCCCATCTGCTGCGGGCCTGGTTGGGAGGAGGGGGTGGGGGCTTGGTTCCAGGGTCAGGGGCACTCACGAGGCTGGCTTCATTAGTCACTCTTCGAGCATCATTTCAAACAGTGAACTGGATGGGCATCTCAAAGTCCCCTGAGGAGGCTTCTTGTGCCTGGAAGGGCTGAATAATGCAGGTGGTGATGAGGGATGGTAACACAGCTGCACGACATGATACCGGCATTTTGCATCTCCTGCCTCACCCTCGCCTATGATTTTTGTATTTTCTGGGAGGTTTTGGGCTTTAATGAATACTTTCTCCAAACCTTATCGAAGCAGTCTAAGATGACAAGATTGCTACAAAATAGATGCCCACTCTGGAGAGGCGCAAGGTGGGGGCCTTTGGAGGCCTGCTCTTTTTCAGCAGGTCGACCAGCCTGGAAGGGCACTCACAGAAGGGCAAACAGCAGTTCAAGAGTTTTAGGAAAACCCGAAGTCCAAACTCGCCTGAGAGCAAAACGATGGAGGCGGTTCTCCTGTGATTGGAGCCGTCTTGGGAAAACGAAGGTGTCAAGGCCAAGTTCCAGTTCTCCCAGCCCCCAGCCAGATGTTCCAAGTCCGTGGACACGATCAGGCGTTTCATTTGCAAAGTAGTTTATGTGCCTGTGGCGAGAGGGCAGATTTAAAAGATGTTTTACCACCCACTTGGTGACCCCGCCTGGCAGCGAGTGTTTTTCTAGACGCCCTTGGAACTTTCTGTTTGTTGAGCCCATGGCGGTGCAGTCAGTGGAGGTGCCAGGTTGCGTGGTGTGAGTTTTCAGTCTGCACAATGTCCTGAAAGTCCAGCGGGAAGGTCTGAATGGAGAGAAACTTCTCAAAATAAGAGACTGTCCCTCGACAGCCAGAAAGTGCTTCCCTTTCGTTTAGCCCCGTTCCCACCCCTTTTCAGGGGAAGGGAGGACTGCAGCAAAGCACGGGGAGGCACTGGGGGAGGAGGATGTTGGGAACAGGAACTCTGGCTGAGAAGGAGGGGGAAACTCTTTGTGAACTTGGGGTGCAGCAGGTGGCCGTCCTCTAATCCATCAGGGGTCCTCCCCTCGCACCTGGCAAGTGTGCATTAGAAGGACTTCTTCCCTGGGCCTGTGTGAGAGAGCAGGTGTCTGCGTCCTGCAGCTGACTGCTATTTTCTTTAATTAGGGCCTGTTCCCAAAGCCCCTCCACCCTGAGCTTGTCATTCCACTTCTCTGCCCTGCACTGAATAAGCCCCATTTTGTTTCTTGGCGTAATAATAGGTTTGTGTAAGACCTTGGTTGCCAGACTTCCGGGGAGTCTAAATGTTAGCGTCGTCTGATATGATAGTGGCCTTTACTTCATCGTCTCTACCGATATGGCTTCTCTTATGCTACCTCAAGTTTCCGGAGACCCACATCCCTATGTTATCTACCCGAATACAGCAGTGATTCTATTTTTTTTTTTTTAAGTGGTGATTCTTAAAGTACCTGTTGATACAAGGGTATGCATCAATGCTTTGTGAATCTAGACTTCCGTGAAAAATATAGATTTTGCTTGTGTGACTCTTTAAGCTCTTACGTTCCATTGAGATAATTTCATAATGACCCCAAACATTCAGGAAATCTGCCTGGCCTACCACAAGACTTACATTAGCCCTCCTTGGGTGTTTGGCATGCATGTGCATTCTTTGGCACACGATCGTGCTCGTGTCCAACTCTTTGTCGCTCATTCGTGTCCAACTCTTTGTCACCCCATGGACTGTAGCCCCTACAGGCTCCTCTGTCCATGGAATTTTCCAGGCAAGAATACTGCAGTGGGTTGCCATTTCCTCCTCCAGGGGATCTTCCCGACCCAGAGATCGAGCCCGTGTCTCCTGCATTGGCAGGAGGGTTCTTTGCCACTGTACCACCTGCGAAGCCCCAGCACATGATAGGTATTTAGTAAATATTAAATGATTTATAATTTTCCTTTTCCCCTTAGATCTTCAACCTCATGAAGTATGACAGTTACAGCCGCTTCTTAAAGTCTGACTTGTTCTTAAAACACAAGCGGACCGAGGAAGAGGACGAAGAATCACCAGATGCTCAGACTGCAGCTAAAAGAGCTTCGAGAATTTATAACACATGAGCCCTCCAGGCACTGGCAGGACTGGCAGCTTTCAGAATCGGACGAACTCACTCTCAGGACCGTGCAGGGTGCATAATGGCTTTGTTATCTGCAAGGACTGAAATGTACAAAAACCCTTCCATGGGATCTGTGTATTTTATTATCTGCTTGACCAGTAAGTTTTGCATGATGGCTAATCTTAGATAAAAAGACAAATAGCTTTGAAATTTTAGTTCTGTCTCACACACAAAGGTGAAATCCTTACACACTGGACGTCTTGAGTATTTTACAGCTTGATTAAACTTCATGTGAGGCCTCCAGGTGAAACTTAAAGCCACGTCTTCCCTTTGATGTCTTCACCTTCCCTCTGTAGGTGGGTCACTCATGTCCACAGCTTCAGTTGGTGAATCAGCTCGAGAATGAGTTGATCTGACATGCTCAGGCCACTGGGGACTTGTCTGTCAGATGCCTCTTGGGTTAAATACTTCTAGAGAGTAAGTTCAGTGCAGGGAAAAGAAAATTCATCACAGCCTCTAAAGATTTGGGGAGTTGCGTGTGAGTATCATCAGAGGGCTCTTATTTCTGAGGTTTGGGTTTGTCCTGGTTTTGCCCACAATCCGTGACATTTCATGCAACACAGATAAATAGTTCATTTTGACAGAAACAAGATCTCAACCAGGAAGAAAGAAAACCGGGAAATTGTTCAGGGTCCCCAAGGCGATGCAAGTGGTGCTGAATGGGATGGTGGTACCCAGCCCCTGCTGATGATGGAGGGTGGGGGATGTTCGCTCCTCTCACAGCGCATCTGCTGAAACCCTTTCTTCTCAGTGCCTACCCCTCGCTACACTTCTTAACTCTGGGCTTGAGACTTCAACCAGAGGATGGAATGGAAGTGCTGTCTTTGGAAGCCCGGTCTTGGGCTAGAGCCTGTGAGTGAAGTCCAACGGTCCCACGCGGTCCTAGCCAGCTCACGTTCCCCTCTGCAGCAGAGCCCAAGGTCAGGCACAGTTCCCTTCTGCTCATTGTTCCTGCCATCTGCTGCTGCCAGACCTTCTCCAGCATGTTTGCCAAACCTTAAACTTCTGTTTGTACAAACAAAGCAACTAGACTCTTACTTGTGAGCCTTCCAACTCAGACATTCCATTTGCAAAACTCCCTGCTGTGAGTATAGCTCTATGATTTATCAATCAAACCAGGACACTTGAGAGAGAAGGGCAGTGAGTTGAATCATTGTGCTGGGATAACAGGGCATCAGCTGGTTCTGTTCTGGGTGAAACCCCTTCGCATAGCTGCCTTGCTGACCCTCCTTTCCTGGCATGACCACTTGGGCAGTCCCCCAGATTCTATTGTCCCTTCACTGTGGTCGAATGCCCCCTGTCCTTCTTTTTTGGATCTTAGGGAGCTATTGGCTGCTGCCAACCAAACCACACAACTGAACCTCATCAGAAACAATAAATACTTGATCTCCGCCCCCCCAACAGGGGGTTATCTGCCTCCCCCAGGTCATCCCAGGCAGGTTTTCTCTCTTCCTGGAATGAGATGGTTGTCCTGAGAATGACACCCAAGGGCCCTGTCATCTGGGAAATTCAGTCCATCTTCAAGCAGAACAGATTGATGTACTTTTAAGAGTAAGGAATAAAAAAAAAAGAAATAAGTTCTCTAGCTTTACTTACAGTTTACTAGCCAGAAAAGTGCAGAGATGCAGACCGACCCCCAACCCCAGCCCTGCCTGCGCTGTCACGGCCCCATAGAGCTGAGCGAGTGGCTTGTGTGCTCAGTCGATTGCCCCAGTTGTGTCCAACTCTTTGCGACCCGATGGACTGTAGCTCACCAGGTTTCTCTATCCATGGAGTTTCCCTGGCAAGAACACTGGAGTGGGTTGTCATTTCCTCCTCCAGGGGATCTCGACCCAGGGATCGAACCTGTGTCTCCTGTATTGCAGGCGAATTCTTTACCCACTGAGCCTCCTGGGAAACCCTGGTCCTCCTATTTGAAAGCCTGTTCCGGGCAGGTCCCAGAGACTGCAGATGGCTGGGAACCCTCTTTCCGGCTTTCACATTTTTACCCTTGGGTTCAGAGCCTTTGAGGTGGTGATCTCTTCAGAAACACATAAAGGAAACAGCTAGAGTTAGCCAGAAGGCTGTCTGCCAAGAGAAGAGCCTCTCGGTTAAGAGCTGCCTGAAAAGCTCCCCAGTGGGAGGGGGAGCCACTCACGTTTACCCACAGCGCACTCCCACCGGCGTGTACTCACACTACCTTCCCCGGCTCGCTCCCGCCTGACAGCCTACATCCCTGCCAAGTGCAGGACCAGGTGGGCACAGAATGCAGCTTCCTAAAGCCATTGCAACAGTGAGATGCAAGTGTAGGGCATCTGGGTCACCAGATGATGCTTCCATACTCAGCTTTTCACTTCCCCCTATCCATTTATTGATTAGTACCTTAATTGCATCTGGGGTCTCCCTGGTGGCTCAGTGGTAAAAAAATCTGCCTACCAATGGAGGGGGGCTTCCCTGGTGGCTCAGACGGTAAAGTGTCTGCCTGCAATGCAGGAGACCTGGGTTCGATCCCTGGGTTGGGAAGATCTCCTGGAGAAGAAAATGGCAACCCACTGCAGTACTCTTGCCTGGAAAATTCCATGGACAGAGGAGCCTGGGAGGCTACAGTCCATGGGATCGCAAAGAGTCAGACACAACTGAGCAACTTCACTCACTCACTCACCAACAGAGGAGACATCGGTTTGATCTCTGATCTAGGAAGATCCCACATGCTGTGGAGCAACTAAGCCCATGAGCCACAACTTTTGAGTTTGTGCTCCAGAGCCCGAGAGCCTCAACTGCTGAAGCCTATGCACTGCAGAGCCCGTGTTCCACAACGAGAAGCCACTGCAACGAGAAATCTGTGCACCACAACTAGAGAGTAGCCCCCACTTGCCTCAACTAGAGAAAAGCCAATGCAGCAACGAAGACCCAGCACAGCCAAAAATAAATAAGTAAATAAAATTGTTTTAAAAGAATAAATAATAGTGTCTGCAGTGTACTAGGATCGTGTCTGGTTGTTGTTGTTCAGTTGCTAAGTCGTGTCCAACTCATCGCGACCATATGGATTGCAGCATGCCAGGCTTCCCTATCTTTCACTATTTCTTGGAGTTTGCTCAGACTCATGTCCAACTCTTGTCCATTGTGTTGGGTGCCCAGATTCAATGGGGGCCGTGTAGCTGCCATGATGATTCAAGCTCCAGTGGGGTTCACAGGTGTGTTAAAATGTGGGTGTTATTATTATTCAGGTATGGTTAGCCCAGGATGTCAGGAGACGCCTATCATTGATAGGATAGTCTGCTTCTAAGAGAGGAGGGCAGGTCCCGCCATGCAGGGCTGATGGGAAATCACCAGGGTCGGTCAGGAGGTGGAGAGAGTGAGGGGGAAATGTTGGCAACATCCTTTATTGTGGTTTCCTTGGAAAAGGCAGGGCAAAGAGTAGGATTGGCCAGGTTAGATCATTTCTGTGGGCTGTGGGGCTCAGGGGGTGTCCCTAATGGACTGGTATCTGGGCTGAATGATTAGGGCAGGTGGCCCAGAGTGTGAGCACCCCATAAAGACGGGCCTGAGGGTGCAAACTCTGGGTTGCTCAGTTGTTTTCTATCTCTAGGAATTAGCTGGTGCTGTGAGGGGCAGTGCCTCCAGGGCCAGCCAGGACCCAGAGTTCAGTCACTCAGTCATGCCTGACTCTTTGCGACCCCATGGACTGCAGCATGCCAGGCCTCCCTGTTCATCACCAACTCCTGGAGTTTACTCAAACTCATGTCCATTGAGTCGGTGATGCCATCCAACCACCTCATCCTCTGTCGTCCCCTTCTCCTGCCTTCAATCTTTCCCAACACCAGGGTCTTTTCCAATGAGTCAGTTCTTCACATCAAGTGGCCAAAGTATTGGAGTTTTAGCTTCAGCATCAGTCCTTCCAATGAATATTCAGGACTGATTTCCTTTAGGATGGACTTGTTGGATCTCCTTGCTGTCCAAAGGACTCTCAAAGAGGTCAAAGCATCAGAATAAAACATACATTTTAATCAACAGGCTGCAGGGTCTCAAAACATAGATGCTGTGTTTGACTGGGCCTGTGTTTTAAAGCTGACCAAGCAATTGCCTTGGTCAGAGCACCAGCAGGATCCCCGATTAGCCACAGGCCCCGTCACGTCCTATTGCCTAAGGCCGGTCATGTTCTATGTTATCTGCTGGCTCCAGAGTCTGTGCCCTGATTGCCATCCCCTGTGTGCAGATCAGCACAGCCTCGGTGACATTTTCCTCTGTGACTTTGCGGTCATTAATGATACCTCTGGATCCACTCTGCTGACTGCCCAGAGTCTGCCGTGGTCCACACTCCTGCAGCATCTTGCCTTCTCATGCACAGAACCCCCCTCCAAAGCATGGCAGGGATCACTTCACACTCAAAGAACACCTTTCCAAGTGTTTCTTTCCCGCTGCTTCATCTGCAAAACCTTAAAAAGTAGGAGAACAGCTATTTCTCACATTTTAGAGATGAGAAAACGAAAAGAAAGGACACGGCTCACACAGGTTCGTGAGTGCTAGGGTCTGCGCTGGAACCAAACCTTCTGTCTCCTGATCCTAGCTCCCTTTTTGGGTCCATCCTCTGCCTGGACAGGACCCTAGGGGAGCCCAGGGCTGGGGTGAATACTGGCAATTAGTGAAGATGGTCACTTACACAGCAGATACTTAAAGAGCAACTACTACCTTCTCCTGGGCTTCCCTGATAGCTCATTTGGTAAAGAATCCGCTGGCAATGCGGGAGACCTGGGTTTGATCCCTGGGTTGGGAAGACCTCCTGGAGAAGGGAAAGGCTACCCTCTCCGGAATTCTGGCCTGGAGAATTCCATGAACTGTACAGTCCATGGGGTCAGAAAGAGTCGGACACAGCTGAGAGACTTTCACTCACTACCTTCTCCTAGCTGTAGGAATGGAGGAGGATTAAAGGATAAGGCATCAAAGCAGCTTTTCAGGAGATGAGATGGGGTCACTGCCAAACACTCTGCTACAAGAAAGTAAGTGACCAGCCCCTGGGAGAGAGACTGATGGAGCAAGACTGGCTGGTTGTGTTCATCTCTTAGGTTTACATGCTCAGTTGTTTTGTTTCTTCCCTCCCTAAAAATCGGAGTGTTAATTAAGCTTCATGTCAACATTGGTGGTGAAGTGATTTCATTTGAGAAACATGAGACTGAGTACTCTGTTTTTATCGGGATAAGCTTTTTATTTTTTTTAAGATTTTTAAAATATGGGCCATTTTTAAAAAGTCTTTATGGAACTAGCCACAGCATTGCGCTTGCTCCATGCTTTGGGCTTTGGGCTTTGGGCTTTTGGCTTCAAGGCATATTGGATCCCACACCAGGGATCGAACCCACACCCTCCACATTGGAAGGCAAAGTCCCAATCACTAGGCTGCCAGGAAAGTCCCAGGGATAAGCTTTTTTTAAATGAATATGTATTCTTTAAAATTTTTATTTATTTTTTCTTGAAGGATAATTACAGTATTGTGTTGGTTTCTGCCACACATTTACATGAATCTGCCATAGGTATACATATGTCCCTTCCCTCTTGAGCCTCCCTCCCACCCCACCCCATCCTACCCCCTAGGTTGTCACAGAGCCAGTGATAAGCTTTTTAAATTCCAGTCTCGGGTGGACTCCAGAGAATGAAGACCTAGTTAACTAAGCTTTCCATTGTGTGTGTGTGCACGCTCAGTGGCTCAGTCGTGTCCGACTCTATGCGACCCCCTGGACTATGATTTTGTTAATATGTCCTTGCATGTGCTAGAGTTGGGAGTTGATGGATTGGTACCCAACTCCTAGGTCCTCACTCTGAATCTGTGAGCACACTTTGTTTATACGCTCTGCAAATACTCGGCAAGCGCAGTCATGACTCACATTCTGTCATTATTTACTTTCATTTTGGCTGTGGATGTTCTAGAACTTGCATCTATTTAAGTGCTAAATGGTTGTGCTGTACCGTTAGCTTCCAGTGTTTTAAAGCTGTGCTTCTTCTCCGGGTTAGCAGCGTGCACTGTGGAAGGGCTGATGCCCCAGGGCTGGGAGGGGAGGAACCTCACACCCAGAGGGAAGGAGGGGTTGACTGCTGAAATGGCCCCCTAATGGGTCTCCTGGCATTCCCACAGGAAGTGCAAGCTTTGCCAGTCCAAAGTTGCTCGAGCAGAAACCTGATGGTCCCTCTGCTTGGGGCTCTGAGTGAGGGTCTTGCAGGTTGTACCTTCTTTGAGTGCTTGCAGGGTACTCCCAGGGCTGTATCCATTGCAGAAAGTGGGGACCTTTTCTGAACTCCCACAAAGCCACTAGGCTGGGGCACCTGGACACGGCCTGACCATCTCCCCTTTTCTGTACTTCTATGTCTGATCCAACAGCAGCCCTCTAGCGCCTTCTCCCAAATCTAGCTTGAATGCGTCCACCTTTCCCGCCTCCGCGGCCCCAGGTCCTGACCAAGCTGCCTCCCTCATCTCTTGCCTGATGGAGTCTCTTCGCTGGCCAGTCCTCCTCACTCCACACTCCCTCCCCAACTTCTTCCAACATCCACCTTTTAAAAGCACAAGCCTGACCCCGTTGCTCACCTGCATAAACCCCTTCTGGGCCTTTCTTTGTTCTCCAATGTTCAGATCATGACCATGGCCTCCTGACTGCAAAGCCAGGAGAGCTGAGCCCAGCCCCAGCTCCCCTGTCGTTGAACCTCTCTGGCTCATTTGAGTAGAGCTCAGATGTGAGCAGGGCACGGATGCTGCTTTCTGCAGCCTCTGCTCAGGCTGCCCTCTCCTGACCATGGCTCCTTCCTGTCTTAGGCCAGATGTCAGCTCTGGGGAGAGGTCTTTCCCGAGGACCCCACCAAGCAGCCCCCTGTCCTTATGCCCCCTTTCCAGTGCCCCCAGAGCCCAGGCACAAGGCTATTTCTCTGTTACCTGTTTATGACCTCTCTCCCCAAGGACAGGGACAAGATGTGTTTCACTGAGCTCCCAGAGGTGTGCCAACTGCCTGGCCCCGAGCAGCCACATGGCAGGATCTCCATCAATGTTCCTTGAGTGAGCAAAGGAATGTCAAGTGGACCAGGGTCTCAGATTTTGGTTGATCTCATTCACAGCCTGGCACCTCAGCGTCACCCCTTGGTGATTGCAACCTTGGTGATTGCAACTCTTTGGTGATTGTCAACCCTTGTGATTGCAGTTGGTAATGGTCAACCCTTGGGATTGCAAAATGGGGAGGCCCACCACTTCCTGAGCACCTCCCACATGCCTCGTATTGTGAAAGGCGCACTGCAGATAGCATCAAACTTGGGCAGTGGGCACGGCTTCCACTGTATCAAAGTGGGCTGACCTTCGGAGGCATCGAACCTGCACCAGGTCACCGTGGCTCATGGTTGGTGCTGCCAGGATTGGAAGCCAGGTCTTTTAGACTCCACTCTCCACCCTACCATCTTTTCTCCATACCAGCCTGGCCCAGATTTCAGCTCAGACAAGTCTTTGGCCATTATAGCTAAAAAATCCAGCCAGTCTGAACCCATTCTTCCTTTTCTTTCACAGGACATGGAGAGGGCACCTCATCCCAGCCAGGGAGGTACAGTCAAATGCTCCTTTAAAAGTCCGATCCGGCAGCAAACAAGACCCATCACAACCAAAAATAAGCAAATAATTAAAAAGGCAAAAATAAGTCTGGTTTGGTGTTTACATCCAGTATGGGGTTTTTATTCCCCTTTAGTGATATATCATGACCATCTTTCCATGCCAGTAAACATAATTATACACCATCCAAAAAAAAAAAAAGTCCAGCTTCAAGATTATCTAGGGAAGATAAATGTTCCCCTTGCGCTAATTCCAGCACAGTTTATATGCTATTTTGCAACACGGGCAAACTGTTTTCTTCTTATTTAAGCATTTAAACTCTGTTTTTTAAACTGTTATGGCATACAGATCGCCAAAGAGTAACAGATGTCTATTTGATAGAGATGTTCCCAGGAAAGGAATCTGCTGTTTCTTGGTCTCCAGAGGAAGGATGTCTTTGCAAGTATGTGACTTTTGGTCCACATGTCGTCCCTCTTACCCTTGTTAAGAAGAATCAAGGAGAAATATAGTGCCACTGGCTGCCTTGTAAATATCTGTATTGAGACCCTGGTCTCCCAGGAGGGCTGTCCTTTCCCCTTCTGGAGGGAGTATTTATCTCAATTTTCTTAGGTGGTTATCTTAACCATGGCCCATCTGGAGATGTGAAAACGTGGGTCCACTTTTACCAAATTGGCAGCTTTCCCCTGAATCTTAGCAGTGGAAGAATCTCAATTACCTTTTTAAATGATTTTATTGACTTATTTGTCTTTGGCTGTGCTGGGTCTTCGCTGCTGCACCAGCTTTTCTCTAGTCGCAGCGAGCGGGGGCTCCTCTCTGGTTGCAGTGTGTGCGTTTCTTCTCATTGCGGTGGCCTTTCTTGTTGCAGAGCTTGGACTCTAGGGTGTGTGTGCTTCATTAGTTGTGGCCTGAGGGCTCAGTAGTAGCCACATGCGGGCTCTAGGGAATAGGCTTAATAGCTGTGGTGCACAGGCTTTGTTGCTCTGTGGCATGTGGGATCTTCCAGGATCAGGGATCGAACGTGTGTCTCCTGCTTTGGCAGGCAGATTCTTTACCACTGAGCCACCAGGAAGCCCATCAGTTATTTTTATTATTACTTTTTTTTTTTTTTTTTACTATTGACTAGCATGAGAATTTCGACTGAGATCATGTCATGGAGTTCAGCTGCCTAAATTCTAATCCAGCTTCATCATTGATTAGCTCTGTGATCTTGGGCAAGTCACGTATCTTTCCAAGCCTAAATTCCCTCACCTGTTAGATGGGGATAACATTGACTCAATGACATTCAGGGAGATAATACATGTAATGTGCATAGCACAGCTCTTGGTCAATAAATCTTAATGATCCCCAGTCATGTGGTCTGTTCAAGGTCACACAGGGAAGGTGTGGTAGGTTCCTGTGCTGTGCTTAGTTGCTCAGTAGTGTCGAACTCTTTGAGACCCCATGGACTGTAGCCTGCCAAGCTCCTCTGTCCACGGGGATTCTCCAGGTAAGAATGCTGGAGTGGGTTGCCATGCCCTCCTCCAGGGGATCTTTCCGACCCAAGAATCAAACCGGGGTCTCCTGGATTGCAGGCGGATTCTTTACCAGCTGAGCCACCAGGGAAGTCCGTGGCAGGTTGCTAGCCTCGGCTAATTCCTGTCTCCTTGGCTGGGGCTGCTTCTCCACATCATTTGAGTGGCCATAGAAGAGCCCCAGGACCAGGGAGCTGGATCTGAATATTGCTCAAATAACTGATGTCGAAAATGTGGGTCTCTGAGCAGGAGAGGGTCAGCACTGGAGGATGTGAGGGGAAGGGCAAGGAAGGACTGGAATTGGGTATCAAGGCTAGGAGGTGGCTCCACTGCCAACCCAACTGGGAGCTAGCTTCCTAGTTCAGCCAAGTGGCCAAGTTAAAGGCAAGAAGTCTTACAGAGGGTCTCTGACAGAAAAAGTTGGCGTGTGACCAGGGTTGTTGCTATTCAGTCACTCAGTCGTGTCCAGCTCTTTGTGACCCCAAAGGACTGCAGCACGCCAGACTTCCCTGTCCTTCACTATTTCCCAGAGTTTGCGCAAACTCATGTCCATTGAGTCAGTGATGCCATCCAATCATTTCACTCTGTCACTCTCTTCTCCTCTTGCCCTCAATCTTTCCCAGCATCAAGGTCTTTTCCAATGAGTCGCTTCTTTGCAGCAGGTGGCCAAAGTATTGGAGCTTCAGCATCAGTCCTTCCAATGAATATTCAGAGTTGATTTCCTTTAGGACTGACTGGTTTAATTTTCTCGTTGTCTAAGCGACTCTCAAGAGTCTTCTCCAGAACCACAGTTCGAAAGCATCAGTTCTTAGAGGCTCAGCCTTCTTTAAAGCAGTGAAAACAGGGAGTTGGGGTCTCTTCTGGAGGCATTTTGCATCTGATGCAAGGGGAAGGGAATCCACTAGATGTCCTTCGAGGGGCTTCTTGTATCATCCGGGACTTTCCCTCGGCGTGGTTTCCCTGGGAGAAACTGCCTCTCGTTTTCCAGGATGTCCTCCACTCTGCGAGAGGAGGGAACCTGGCTTCCTGAAGTTCCCGGCTCGGGCTCACGGGGGAGCTGCTGAGCCATGGAGGGAGCGAGAACCTGGGCTCCCTGCGGGGAGGGTCTTGCGACGGGACCCCACCCACCCCACCTCGCCCCAGGCTCTGGGCATCACTCTCACCCACCCTGGGACACGTCCCCTTCTCCCGCCACCCCAGAGGCGTCCTGTGGAGACCCCTCCCCAGGTCTGGTTGTAAAAGGATCTTTCTGCTAATCACCTTCCGAGTGCCCGGGGTCTGGGGATGGGGCAGCTGACCAGGGCCACGACCCTGGCTTCTAGTGTGAGTGGCAGGAAGGTGGGTACCCTTCCGAGTCCCCACCGTCCCATAGCCGTTTAGGCAGGAGGGCGAGGAACTTCCTGGGCTTACACTGAGGCTTTCTTTAGCCTCTTCCCTCACCCCACGCTCCCGCCCCCACCTCCACGCTCCCCGCCCACCCCCCACCCCGTCCTCGCCCCCGCCCCCCACCCCTTGGCCTCTACTGGCCCCAAAGACCCCTCAGTGGAGGACTGTTTCCTTCATTTCATTCATTTCTGAAGTCGCTGCTAATTTTTTAAAAGCACTTGGAAACAGTGTTTTGATGTGAGTTTATTAAAGAACTGCACAACTTTGTACAGTAAACCACCCGGTACTAAAGCTACCATAACAAAGAGATCAAGAAATGACTAGCTTTGTGCACAGAGGCTTAAAGGTTTAAAATGGTTGAGATATTAAATTTCTCTCTTTCTCATCGGTGGATTTTAAAAGTTTATCTCCAAATCCTCCTCTTTTATCTCTGTTGTTTGTTCTGAAATGTAGTCATTACTTCTGAAGCTTCCAAGATAAGAGGCTACAATTTCACTCTTTTCTCCCCAGATCTCTGGGCTGCATTATTATTTCAGAGGTAAGGGGAGGGCTTTTTTTTTTTAACTGAGGAATAATTAGTGTTCAGTAAGGATACAGATCTTGAGCGGGCAGCTCAGTGGATGTCCATGTTTGCTTGGTGGAGGTGGTTTATTCACTAAGTTGTGTCTCACTCTTTGCGACTCCATGGGCATAGCCCACCAGGCTCCTCTCGGGTTTTCCCAGGCAAGAATACTGGAATGGGTTGCCATTTCCTTTTCCAGGGGATCCTCCCAACCCAGGGATCAAACCCTCTTCTCCTGCTTGGCAGGCAGATTCTTTACCACTGAGCCGCCTGGGAAGCCTCCCTTGTTTGTTTACACACATGGAATCCCCACTAGGTCCAGCTACAGAATGCTGCCAGCATGTGGGGGACAGTTTTTAAGGGGCCTCCCCTCAAGAAGTCCACCCCAGAGAACATTTGACACGAGCCCTGGGACCAGGAGGCTGCGGTGAAGCTGGGGGCGGGATGTCAAGGAACTCAGGACCCCTGCATTGCTTGTCATCCTACTTTCCATATTTCCCGTCTCAGTTCTCATGGATGGAGATATTGGTACTCTGTCCCCAGCTCCTTGTTCAACTGTGTGGAATGAAAATAAAGTGGTCTCTTTGAGACTTTCCTCTGATTTTTTTCATTAGGGAAATGAATTACTTTGCGAAATAGTTAACAGCTGAGGTGCCATTCTCAGTCCAATTTTTGAAATATTTACTTTATTTTGGTTGAGTCAGGTCTTAGTTGCAGCACGTGGGGTTTTCACTGCATCACCTGGGATCTTTCATTGCGGCACATGGACTCTTTAGCTGTGGTACACAGGCTTTGCGGCTCCACAGCACTTGGGACTTTAGTTCTCCAACCAGGAATCGAACATGTATTCTACCCACCGCCATTGCAAGGCAGATTCTTAACCATTGGACCACCAGGGAAGTCCTGGTTTGTACAGTTTTGTGGCAAAACTGGGAGGGATTTCAGTGGATTCGTCCAAATCTTTACTATCCCGCTCCTTCAGTGCTGACCAGTTGTATTGCTCAGTTTACCACTAACCTGTTCCTATAAACAGTCTTTGTAAAGTAAGAGTCTCAAAACATTCAGAAAAGAAAAACACAATTACAATAAAGCATTATCTATATTTATTAATAAATGCTAATAATTATCACTAATTATTAATAATCATTAGCCATGTTTCCACCATAGTTTATATTTTTTGCCAAATGATTTTAAAGAAAGTTAGATGTAATGGTTCACCTAAAATAATAGCACTTATTCCACTTAAAATGAACAATTATTTGATATTATCTAATAGCTACTTCATATTCAAACTTCTCAAACTAGAGGACATTTTCAAATGTGCTTTATTTCAAAGCCAGGGTTCAATCAAGGAAGTAGCATTGTAATGTCTTTCAATTTACAACAGTCTCCCAATCTTTTTTAAATTTTGTTTAATGGCATCGCCTTTATGGAGGAAACCAGGCTTAGTATAAAATGAGGCACATTCTTGACTTGTTTTATTGTTTCTTCCTGGTGTCACTTAGCATGTATCTCCTTTACTTCTGAGACTAAATTAACATTACGTTTGCTGACCTCTCTCCTTAGCCCAGAGGCTCCTGAATTTTCTCAGTTCATGACGCCCCGGAGTCTCAAATTTTTTCAGTGTCCTTAGGTTAAACAAATGAACCTCAAACTAACAGCTCCATTGATTAAACAGGTCTAAGCAACTTAATAAGCATTTGTGTCCTAACAATTTCATAGATGATTTTTAAGATAATATATACAAATCAAAATTTAAAGGGTATTTCTTTATCATTCAGAAATAACCAACATTATTTATGAATGGAACATGTACACCTGTGGGCTCTGCCCAGCTCCTCGAACCTTGGAATCAGGCTGATGCCCCTTAGATCCCGGCCCGCAGTGGTTTCCGTGTGCTGTTTCCTTTCTCTCACAGCAGCCATCAGAAACCCAGCTTTGGAAAGAGATGGCTCCATCAGAAGGAATGTAGATGTGTTGAAACTACGGACCATCTTGAGCTAAGTCAGTGTCAGCTATCCCTGTGTCTTCGCTTGAAAGTGTAAGGTATCCTCTGGCACTCCTGTCAGTCTGCTGTGGCCTCTGGGTGCCTTACGGGCAGTTTGGGAATCATAGCATGAGTCCAGCATCTGCTTAACTTCAGCTGCAAGGATTAAAAGCGGCAAGAAGACAAGTCCCTCGGACTGCAAGGAGATCAAACCAGTCAATTCTAAAGGAAATCAACCCTGAATATTCATTGGAAGGACTGATGCTGAAGCTCCAATACTTTGGCCACCAGATGCGAAGAATCGACTCATTGGAAAACACCCTGATGCTGGGAAAGATTGAAGGCAGGAAGAGAAGGGGGCGACAGAGGACAAGATGTTTGGATGGCCTCACCGACTCAACGGATATAAGTTTGATAAAACTCCGGGAGAGGGTGAAGGACAGGGAAGCCTGGCATGCTGCAGTCCATGGGGTTGCAAAGAGTTGGACACAATGGACTGAACAAACTGACCTGAAGACAAAGTCAACCAGTACAGGTTTGTCTCCACTAAGTGAAAAGAGAACACCACCTCCTTAACCAGAGTAGTGCTTCCTAAACTCTATGCGTCAGAAACATCTGGGAATCTTATTACAAAGAACACTCAGCCCCACCCTAGGGAAACTGACCTGGGGGTTTCAGATGCCTGTTTAAAAAGGGAGCATCCCGGGACTCCCCTGGTCACCTTACAAATGCAGGGGTGCAGGTACAATCCCTGATCGGGGAGTGAAGATCCCACATGCCTTGTGGCCAAAACACCAAAACATAAAACAGAAGGAATATTGTAACAAATTCAGTAAAGTCTTTAACAATTTGGTCCACAAAAGAATAAATAAATAAATGTGTTCTGAGGTCATCTCTGACACAGAGTTCATTCTCAGAGAAGAACATAGAAGAAGACAGAATAAAGTTTCAGTGAAAAAGGTCTGAGTCTTAATCCAACCAATAGAGTGATATCTGTGGCCTTGTGAATGCCCCTCTCTAGAAGACCTGCTCTCTTGAGTAGGCGCTGGTTGGGTACATCTCTATATGACAGTCCCTGAGCAGCATGGGACCCAGAGGGGAGCAAGACCAACACTGGCCTTGAGTTTCTCCAGCTGCTGAGAGGAAAGGGACATAAATGACAAGTCTCCCAAGTGTGACTTAGCATCAGGGTAGACTTAAACCCTGTCATGGCAGTTTTCCATAGATATTGACCCTCCCGCTCCCATCCCACAGCAAATGAGGCCATTTCCCCTCGATCTCAGTAGGCAAGGGGAGCTGGGGGTTCTTTTTTTCCATGAAAAACATCAATCTTCTGGGTGAATTATCTAGACTTCTCAATGAAATGTTGAGAGATGGCCTCCATCAGCAGGCCTGGCTGCGGCCCATGCTCCTGACTTCAGTGCTTTTCTGAGACAACTTCAGTTGTGAATCTGAGAGGAAGCCTTTGGAATTTTAGTTGATCATACCGTCCCAGATGGCTCAGTGGTAAAGAATCCACGTACCAATGTAGGAGACGGGAGAGATGTGGGTTTGGTCCCTGAGTCAGGAAGATCCCCTGGAGTAGGAAATGGCTACCCACTTCAGTATTCTTGCCTGGAAAATTCCATGGCCAGAGGAGCCTGGAGGGCTACAGTCCGTGGGGTCGTGAAAAGTTGGACATGACTGAGCATGCCAAGATGGTGAATGAAAGTTAAATCATTCTTCAAAACTCCCATCTGCTTGAACATTTGAGGCACCTCTGTAAACGGGATTCTTCTGGCTCATTTCCCTCATTCAGCCTTCCCTGGAATTGGACGTGTGGGGTGGGGAGGTGCAGAGCCTGGACATAGAGGGAGTGTCCCTTGGGGATGGCTGGATTGGGAGGAAGTCAGACATCATCTGCTGGGCCTCAGAGAGGAGGAGAATACCCCCTCTCTGGAGGTCTCCATGCAGAGGCTGGGCTATGGGATGCGGCCTTTAAACATCACCTGAGATTGTACTAGGTGAACCCTGAAGCCTCTTTCAGCTCAGAGAGGCCGTGGGTTTATGTTCTGAAAAGACGCCTCTCAAGAAAAGCAGGAACTCAAATCTTCATTTTCACCCAGAGGGAAAGCAGGAAATGAGCTAAAAGGGAGATTTGGGAGGGGAAAAAAAAATATATCCCAAAAGGCATAATTTGTTTTCAACATTTGCATAAGCTCTTAAGTTTGGGCCATGGAGAGCTTTGAGGACACCATCAAAAGAAACAATCGCCTTGGCATAAAAAATAACTATTAACCCTGGAGCCTTCCTCTGCAACCAGCTGCCCTCAAGAATCCCATCTGGACCATCTGGATCACCACCCACACATAAAAAGGATTTTTTTGAGGCAGAGAGGCTACACTGAGCTCCATCAAATAGGAAAGGTAGAGAAGAGGGCTGAGAGATGCACAGAGGGGTGCCAGGGCAACTGCCTGGGGTAAGGGAAGAGGGAGGGAGAGAAACGGGGTTTTAACAATTTCCTAGAACTTGTTATTTGGATCTCCTTCAGGGCTTGGTGGAAATAAAAGGAAAACACATTGGACTGGCCTCTTCACCTGTGTGGCTGCTCTGAGATGGACCATGTAGGTTCTGGGATTATGTACATTATTAACCCTTGTACTTCATGAAGGGAGGCCAGCAGGGTTCCTGCCTGGGAGAAGTTAATGCTCGGTATTATAGCATGCGATCTGCCTTTCTGGCTCCCCAAGCCACAACCCCATCCTATAGATCCCAAAGCACTCCCTCTTCCAAGTGATCTCCTTCAAGCCTCACTGGAAGTCTAGAGATAAAGCACTGGTTTATGACCAACCTAGACAGCATATTAAAAAGCAGAGACATTACTTTGCCAACAAAGGTCCGTCTAGTCAAGGCTCTGGTTTTTCCAGTGGTGATGTATGGATGTGCGAGTCGGACTATAAAGAAAGCTGAGCACCAAAGAATTGATGCTTTTGAACTGTGGTGTTGGAGAAGACTCTTGAGAGTCCCTTGGTTTGCAAGGAGATCCAACCAGTCCATCCTAAAGGAGATCAGTCCTGGGTGTTCACTGGAAGGACTGATGTTGAAGCTGAAACTCCAATACTTTGGCCACTTGATGGGAAGAGCTGATTCATTGGAAAAGACCCTGATGCTGGGAAAGATTGAGGGCAGGAGGAGAAGGGGACAACAGAGGATGAGATGGCTGGATGGCATCACCAACTCAGACATGGGTTTGGGTAGACTCAGGGAGTTGGTGATGGACAGGGAGGCCTGGCATGCTGCAGTTCATGGGGTCGCAAAGAGTCGGACATGACTGAGCGACTGAACTGAATTGATCAATAGACCCATTAAGCAGATGAGAAAAGTAAGACTGAGGCATGTGACAGCTTCATGAAGAACACATGGGTATTTAAGCTTAGCTTTTCTGACCCTGAATCTGGCGTTTTGCCCACTGTCTGTCCTGTGAACCCCAGGTTCTCTGACCATCTGAACTTTGGCCTGAAGAGTCATCCAGTTGGTTTGGCTTCCCTGTCCCCAGAGCAACTCTCAAGTAACTTTAGAACACTGGCTGAGTTGTCCTTCTATTTTTTTCCCTGCCTTTGTTCCCTTGTGGCAGGCACTCTTTCAAAAACCCATTGAATTGGGTTTGTGAAAATGAGTGACAGAGACATTTGCCAACGCGTCACGTGGGTGGCAGCACCCTGCTGTCTCATCGTCGCACACAAAGGAATGACGCTGCTAATTACATCTGTCCAGTCTGGATGTGCCCATCTGCCCCTCTGCACGGCTGCTGTTTATGGTGTTCTCGGTTCGGATGCGAGAGGGAGGAGGGCAAGGGAGCCAGGGCTTTCTTCTCGCCATGCTGTTTACACCGAGACAAGCAAGGGCGCTGTTGTTGAAGTTCAGATTTCCATTTTGTTGTCGTGGTTGGGAGCTGGGGCAGGGAAGAAGGAGCAGGGTGTTTCTTGGAAGCAAATGAGGTCGGGGGGAAGGCGACATACACTGCAGCTGAGAAATGAAACCTTCTATGGTTTAACTTGCAGCGAGTTCAAAGGATGTGTTAGGGAAAATTGCAGGTGCTGGTTCTGAGGTATTTGGAGTTCAGATGAAAAAAGAAAAGCAAACAAACTGCTTGGCAGTGCATCTCAGAGTGAGACGGGCTTGGAGGTCACCCTTTCTAGCAGGAGCCCTTCTGCTGTGGGTCCCAGAGGAGGCAAGGGCAGTGGGCGGGGGCAGAAGGAGCAGGAAAGAGGGACAATAAAATATATTTTTTGAGGCGACCTCATTCACCCAGACCCAGCTCTCTTTATGGGAACAGGGTGGGGGACTAGATTGGGCATCACACTGAGAGATTTTAAGAGATGCCACAGAAGGAAAGAATTTTCTGATGTTCCAGTGTTGCTCAAGTTCAGGCTGTAGAAACCGCAGAGTTTCATCAGAGATGGAACCAGTTCACTGGACTTTTTTTTTTTTTTCTTTAATGTAGAAAAAAACAGGTTCCAAGATGCTACTAACTGTGCAAAACTGTATCACAGAGGTCTGGAGAGGGAAGGGACTGGTTGATCTCTTTATTCCTTCAATTTAGATGCTGAGAAGCAGAAATCATCTGACCTCCTTGTGGCTTTCCACCAACCCCCACCCCTGGTCCTCCTTCTGTTCCCTTCTCCTGGCCACCCCATCTCCTCCTGTCCCTCCTACGCCAGAGAGGCCAGCAGAAAACGTGGGGCCCTGATGCCCACATTCCTGCATCCTTTCCACCGCCTCCTTTAGGTCTTTGTAGGTTTCAACTTCACACATACCCTGTTTTAAGGCTTCCCCTAACAGATTTTTGAGCATTACTTTACTAGCATGTGAGATGAGTGCAATTGTGCGGTAGTTTGAGCATTCTTTGGGATTGGAACGAAAACTGACCTCTTCCAGTCCTGTGGCCACTGCTGAGTTTTCCAAATTTGCTGGCATATCGAGTGCAACACTTTCACAGCATCACCTTTGAGGATTTGAAATAGCTCAACTGGAATTCCATCACCTCCACTAGCTTTGTTCGTAGCGATGCTTTCTAACGCCCACTGGACTTCACATTCCAGGAGGTCTGGCTCTAGGTGAGTGATCACACCATCGTGATTATCTGGGTCATGAAGATCTTTTTTGTACAGTTCTTCTGTGTATTCTTGCCACCTCTTCTTAATATCTTCTGCTTCTGTTAGGTCCATACCATTTCTGTCCTTTATCGAGCCTATCTTTGCATGAAATGTTCCTTTGGTATCTCTAATTTTCTTGAAGAGATCTCTAGTCTTTCCCAATCTGTTGTTTTCCTCTATTTCTTTGCACTGATCGCTGAGGAAGGCTTTCTTATCTCTCCTTGCTCTTCTTTGGAACTCTGCATTCAGATGGGAATATCTTTCCTTTTCTCCTTTGCTTTTCGCTTCTCTTCTCTTCCCAGCTATCTGTAAGGCCTCCTCAGACAGCCATTTTGCTTTTTTGCATTTCTTTTCCATGGGGATGGTCTTGATCCCTGTCTCCTGTACAATGTCACGAACCTCTGTCCATAGTTCATCAGGCACTCTGTCTATCCGATCTAGTCCCTTAAATCTATTTGTCACTTCCACTGTATACTCATAAGGGATTTGATCTAGGTCATACCTCAATGGACTAGTGGTTTTCCCTACTTTCTTCCAAGCCAGGCTTCAGCAATACGTGAACCGTGAACTTCCAGATGTTCAAGCTGGTTTTAGAAAAGGCAGAGGAACCAGAGATCAAATTGCCAATATCCGCTGGATCATCGAAAAAGCAAGAGAGTTCCAGAAAAACATCTATTTCTGCTTTATTGACTATGCCAAAGCCTTTGACTCTGTGGATCACAATAAACTGTGGACAATTCTGAAAGAGATGGGAATACCAGACCATCTGACCTGTCTCTTGAGAAACCTGTATGCAGGTCAGGAAGCAACAGTTAGAACTGGACATGGAACAACAGACTGGTTCCAGATAGGAAAAGGAGTACATCAAGGCTGTATATTGTCACCCTGCTTATTTAACTTATATGCAGAGTACATCATGAGAAATGCTGGACTGGAAGAAACACAAGCTGGAATCAAGATTGCCAGGAGAAATATCAACCTCAGATATGTGGATGACACCACCCTTATGGCAGAAAGCGAAGAAGAACTAAAGAGCCTCTTGATGAAGGTGAAAGAGGAGAGTGAAAAAGTTGGCTTAAAGCTTAACGTTCAGAAAACTAAGATCATGGCATCTGGTCCCATCACTCCATGGGAAATAGATGGGGAAACAGTGGAAACAGTGTCAGACTTTATTTTTTGGGCTCCAGAATCACTGCTGATGGTGATTGCAGCCATGAAATTAAAAGACGCTTACTCCTTGGAAGGAAGGTTGTGGCCAACCTAAATAGCATATTTAAAAGCAGAGACATTACTTTGCCAACAAAAGTCCGTCTAGTCAAGGCTATGGTTTTTCCAGTGGTCATGTATGGATGTGAGAGTTGGACGGTGAAGAAAGCTGAGCGCCGAAGAATTGATGCTTTTGAACTGTGGTGTTGGAGAAGACTCTTGTGAGTCCCTTGGACTGCAAGGAGATCCAATCAATCCATCCTAAAAGAGATCAATCCTGGGTGTTCATTGGAAGGTCTGATGTTGAAGCTGAAACTCCAATACTTTGGCCACCTCATGCGAAGGGTTGACTCATTGGAAAAAACCCTAATGCTGGGTAGGATTGGGGGCGGGAAGAGAAGGGGACGACAGAGGATGAGATAGTTGGATGGCACAACCGACTCGATGGACATGGGTTTGGGTAGACTCCGGGAGTTGGTGATGGACAGAGAGGCCTGGCGTGCTGCAATTCATGGGGTCGCAAAGAGTCGGACACGACTGAGCGACTGAACTGAACTGAACTAACAGATTTGTCTCTGAAGTATTTTCCTAAATAAATGAGCCCCCCTTGGCTCAGGCTGCCAAGCCCCTTCCTGCTGCTGTGCTGGGGGTTCTGCACTGAGCACTTTTGTATCTGCCCTCTGCATTGGCCTCCCTTTCTGCCACTTATTTCGTGGCTGCCAGGGGTTAAGGATGTGATGGGGCAATGAAGGATCCTTGTGCTGATGGACGTGTCCTGTAGGTTGACAGCATCCATGTCACCATCCTGGTTGTGCTGTTGTACTAGAGTTTTATAAGATGTCACCACTGGGGGAAGCTGGGGAAAGGGTGTGTGTGTGTGTGTGTGTGCAATAAGTCACTTCAGTCATGTCTGACTCTTTGAGACCCTATGGACTGTAGCCCACCAGGCTCCTCCGTCCATGGGATTCTCCAGGCAAGCATACTGGAGTGGGTACTCATGCCCTTCTCCAGGGGATCTTCCCCACCCAGGAATCAAACCAGCGTCTCTTACATCTCCTGCATTTGCAGGAGGGTTCTTTAGGTACATGGGGTCTTTATTATTTACTGCTCTGTGTGGATCTACAATCATCTCAAAATAAAAGAGTATACTTAAAAAGCAAAGCAAAGCACCAAACTCCCCTGCATCTCCATATTGTGGTCAATTATGGGAAAATACTTCTAACAATGTACATTTTCTGAGTGAGGTTGTTTTCATCTACTAGTTAAGAGAGACCAGTTGGGCCAACAAAGAAGGCAATGGCACCCCACTCCAATACTCTTGCCTGGAGAATCCCACGGATGGAGGAGCCTGGTGGGCTGCAGGCCATGGGGTCGCGAAGAGGCGGACATGACTGAGCGACTTCACTTTCACTTTTCACTTTCATGCATTGGAGAAGGAAATGGCAACCCACTCCAGTGTTCTTGCCTGGAGAATCCCAGGGACGGAGGAGCCTGGTGGACTGCCGTCTATGGGGTCGCACAGAGTCGGACACGACTGAAGCGACTTAGCAGCAGCAGCAGCAGCAGTTGGGCCAGACTGTAGGCTGACCAGCCGACAGGCCATACAGGGAGACAAGTTTGGCTCTGGGTCAGTGGTTCTGACACAAAGAGTGCATCAGAATGACACAGAGCACTTGTTAAAACAGATTCCCAAGTCCTCCTCCTAGAGTCCTGGTTCTAGGCCAAGGGATGTGCATTCTAACGCCTGCCCCAGGGACATCAGATGGAAACTGATCACTCATACACGGCTCCCTATTTCTGTTCATTACCCAGAGCCAGTGCTTATATGTGCTTGAGTCATAATGGGAAGTGCTCACAGGATGTTGGTTTCTAGATTTTTTTCTTTAAAAACTAAACACACACACACACACACACACACCCACACCTGGAGTTCAGTTATTTCAGAGGGTGTTCCATGATTCTTTCTATGGTCATGATCAATAGCTAATATTAATCAGGGCCTCGCTGCAGACCAGGTACTAGGATAAGCACATATGTATATTAGCTTTTTAGATTCTATCACAATCCTGTGGATAAAGACATAGAGGACAAAAATTTTAAGGAACATGTCCAGTGTGTTGCAGTCTGGACATGGTGGCGTCAAGACTTGTAAGACTATACTCTCTGAATGCTCTGTCCCCTGGGCTCCCAAATCCATATGTTGAAATCCTAGTCCCTAAGGGGGATGGTATTAGGAGGTGAGAGACTTCTGGATGTTATTAGGTCATGAAGGTGGGGCCCTCGTCAATAATTAGTGCCTTTGGGACCTTCTTGGTGGTCCAGTTGTTAAGACTCTGCTCTCCCAGTGCAGGGGGCCAAGGTTCAATCTCTGGTCAGGGGACGAAGATTGCAACTAAGACCCAACTTGGCCAAAATAAAAATAAATGTAAAAAAATAATTAGTGCACTTATGCAAGAGACCCAGAGAAAGCCAGCCCCCCTTCTGCTGTGTGAGAACAGTGTGTGCTAAGTCGCTTCAGTTGTGTCAGACTCTTTGTGAGCCTATGGACTGTAGCCCTCCAGGCTCCTCTGTCCAGGGGATTCTCCAGGCAAGAATACTGGAGTGGGTTGCCATGCCCTCCTCCAGGGGATCTTCCTGACCCAGGGATCAAACTCACGTCTCTTATGTCTCCTGCAGTGGCAGGCGGGTTCTTTACCACTAGCGCCACCTGGGAAGCCCATGAAAACAGTGAGAAGCCAGTAATCTGCAACCTGGAAGAAACATACTGGCAGTCAGATCTTGGATTTCTAGCCTCTGGAACTGAGAGAAATAAATGTTTGTTGTTTAGAAGCCACACAGTCTACAGTATCCTGTTATAGCAGCCTAAATGGACTAAGACACCAAAGCACAAATTTCCACCCTCCCTGAGCACCAAACACCCACTGGCATAGCACTGGTTGTTTGAAAGGATCTGGACTTAGAGGTAGGGCCCTGGGTTCCAGTCCTTGCTCTAACACAGCCAGCGTTGGGCATCCATTCAATCCCATTTGCTAAGCCTTTTAGGCTAGATACCATTTCCTCTCTGTACCATCTTCATGATGTACCTCATGTTACTGAAGAGTTCACTCATTTCTTCAATGTACTTACTTTAAAAAGTGACATCAAGTCACTGCCATATATGGCCAGTGTCACATGTCCCAGAAGACAATGTACAGTTGATAGAAACACCGCATGATTATCTCTGACTCAGGGTTCTCTTGCCTTCAAGTCTCTTAGTCTGAGGTCTTTCTTTTCTGAAAAGGAGAAAATATTGAAACAGAGTGATGTCCACACTAAGCGGGGGTATTATGGGCTGCGTTGTGTCCCCCTGAAATTCTTATGCTGATGTCCCAACCCCCAGTCCTTCAGAATGTGACTGCATTTAGAGGCAGGATCTTTAAAGAGGTGATTAAGTTAAAATGAGGCCATTAGGATGGGCTCTAGTCCAATCTGACTGATGTCTTTTTTTTTGTTGTTTTTGGCCACGCTGTGGAAATTTCAGGATCTTAGTTCCCTGACCAGGGATGTAACCCGTACCCCCTGCAGTGGGAGCGCAGAGTCTCAATCGCTGGGCCACCAGGCAAGTCCCCTGACTGGTGGAGTTTAGGACACAGGAACACATGGAGGGGAGGCTGTGTGATGACACAGGGAGAAGATGGAATGGCCGTCTGCAAGCCAAGGAGACAGGAGGGAACCAACACTGCAGACACCTTGCTGTTGGCTGTCCAGCCTTCAGAACTGTGAGAAAACGAATTTCTGTTGGTTAAGCCCCCTGCTCCATGGTACTCTGTGTGGCAGCTCTAGAATTCTGATACAGACGTCCCTGAATGGTAACCAGAAAGACTCGAAACTAATGGAAAGGATTCATTGCAGCACTGTTTCCAATAGCCAGGACGTGGAAACAACCTAAATGTCCATCAATGGAGGCACAGATAAAGAAGATGCAGTACATATATACAATGGAATATTACTCAGCCACAGAGAAGGATGAAATAATGCCATTTGCAGTGAACTGAATGGACCTAGAGATTGTCACACTGAGTAAAGTAAGTCAGACAGAGAAAGATAAATATGATATGGCTCATATGTGGAATCTGAAAAAATGGTGCAAATGAACCTATTTACAAAACAGAAATGGAGTCACAGATATAGAAAACAAACTTATGGTTACCCGGGGATAAGAGGGGGAGGGATAGATTGGAGACTGGCATTGACCCGTACACACTACTGTAAGGACCTACTGTATAGCGCAGTGAACTCTACTCAGTACTCTAATGACCTATATATGGAAAAAGAATCTAAAAAAGAGTGGGTATATGTATAACTGATTCACTTTGCTATATACCTGAAACTAACACATTAGAAATCAACCATATTCCAATAAAAATTAATTTAAAAATTAATAGAAAAGAAATTACTTTTTTTAGAACGTTGAACATTGTCTGTGTCTAAGCATCACCCCCAAAGTGTCTCCTGTGCTGAGAAACAGTGCCTATGACTCAGGGGTTCCCAAATTTTCTAAGGGGGAGCCTTACCCTGCTCATTTCACCACAAAGCGGGGAGGGGTGAAGGAAGGTCTCAGTGAAGGTGAGGTGGGGGCTGTTCAGCCCCCTAAGGGTCAAGGTGAGGTCAGTGCAGTGGTGACTCTGGGTCAGCCAGGACTGACTTTACTCCATCACCTCCTAACCTCTCCATCCTTCACTTCCATGAGCCTCATCACTCCCCTCTCCCTGCTCCTCTACATTGGGTAAAAAACGTGCTTTATTCAAATTTCTCTTGGAACACCCCCCTCCCCACCCTCAGAAAGGCACAATGTTGAAGATGGACCAGTTTGGTTCCCTCCAGGATGGGACAGACTCCAGGGTCTGAGGACAGGTCCCCGCCCAGTAGTTGCCTCTCTAGAGGGTCCAGCTGGGTAAAAACTCCTCACAACTTCAAACAGCAGAACTACACACAGGGGCAGAATGTCCTCAGCAAGTGAGGCAGTGAGACTAGCTGGTGGGACACACGTGTCTGCCTCAGGCTCACTCAGGGAAGACGCTTCCTGTGTGGGATGGCTCCTGGAATTGCCTCAGCTATTACAAAGGTCACTTTTCTCTCTTGAGTGAGAGAGAGAGAATGAGCTTCTGATCTCCCACTGCCTGGAGGCTCTGAGACGGTGCTTGGAGTTCCTTTCCTCAGCCCGGCCCTGAGTGGCCTTCCTTCCCCTGAGTGACCGCCCAGGGCTCCACGCTGGCTCACAGCCACCCGGTCTGCCTGCCTCCTCCTTTCCTGAGGCATTGACCACAGAGTCCTGGGTCATAGGCCGTGACCTTCCGGGGCTGGGCCACCTCAGGGGGTCTGTTCCTCAGCGGGCTCCACCTTCTCCTTTCCCTCACTCTCCGCTTTCAGTAACAAGGGTACACTTTCTTTTATATGTTTACACATTTCAGGGATGGGGAATACATTGATTTGGTTTATAGTTCCTTTTTAAAGAAAAATAAAGGATTGTTGTCCTGGCTGTGGTTTCCGGTTGCCGTTGGATAAGGACTGTTGACCCTGGTCTGTACTTGCTGGAGGAAGAGGCGGGGTGTAAGGTGGACCAGGAATTGAGGAGAGAGGGTAAGAGCCGGTTGGTGGGAAAGCGTCTCAAACCCCTGGGGCAGCCACGGACAGAGAAGGGATTGGGGGACTTCCGGCCTCAGAGGCCGGCTGGATCCATCCCGTACTGGTCTCCGGTGTGGTGTGCTGGATGCAGCAGACACGACTCGTGAGAGCAGCCATGTGCATCTCTTCCCAGCTCCACGCTCCATGACATCACACTGGTAATGTGACGTCAGCCATGGTGGGAATGGTTTACATCACAGGAATCGGCAAAGGCTACAGTCAGGGCTTCTCACTCCCTTCCCCCAAGAGCCTGCTGTTAAAAATTGACTAGCATATCCAGAGGGCTTCCCTGATAGCTCAGCTGGTAAAGAATCCGCCTGCAATGCGGGAGACCTGGGTTCGATCCGTGGGTTGGGAAGATCCCCTGGAGAAGGAAAAGGCTACCCACTCCAGTATTCTGGCCTGGAGAATTCCAGGCAGGGATGGTCTGTAATATAGCTGAAGACCAACAGGGGTCTCTGGGCAGGTAAGTGACAGAGCCTTGAATTTCCAGTTTCTATTTCCAGTATTGATCAATCAGTGGATATAAATATAGAGAGATACAGAGATTGATAGAGATTGATACTGGTATCTCTCTCTCCATCTACCTATATCTATCTATGTCTGTTTAATTCATAGGACCACAGTGTGTGGGGTGGGGGCCGGTCATTAAAAAAAACCCCTAAACACATCCTCAGTTGGGCAATGGGCAAATAGAAAAAAAAAAAAAGGGTCAGTGGTGAACTCAGACCTGGGCAGTGTGTTAGTGAAGGATAGGGGTGAGTACAGAAGCGAACAGAGAAACACCTAATAAGCTTCTTTAGGAGGGCAGAGATAAAACTCAAATCCATACTCTTTCAGGGAATAAAAAAAATTACTTTAAAAATTCATTTCTTCCTTTATTCCTTCACTCCTTTCAGAATTTTCACAAATTACGGTGTAAAGAGGTGTGATGTCACTCACCCCCTCCCAGTCCTCCATCAACGTCCCAGCACCCAACTTCAAGTCTGCAGAGAGGGCCAGGCCTTTTCTGAAAAGTGCCCACGGCTGGGGCCCCACGAGGGACTGAGCCCACGACTGTCTGTCTCCATCGCCCTTGTTGGCTATATTGTGTTTAAATTGCCTAAGCTTTTCCCGAGGAATACTGAGGAATACTGTGTATCATTTACAAGAACATGAACACAATCCCTAAACTACTTTTCAACCTCAAACCCTCTTGTTTTTCTGGAATCTTTGGCAAGTCCTGAGCCACTGGGAAGGGGACACCTTTGTAACTGGGCCAGTAACTCAGCCCAGATGTTCTGTCCTGGTCCTGGCTGCACAAAAGGACCTCTCTGGACCCTCAAGACCTGCTGGAAACACCCACTGAGTCTGCCACATTCTTATTGTTCTTTCCCTTCCTGTTGTTGTTGGTTTGGTCTCCTTTTTGTGGGATTGGCATAAAGATGGCTTTCGAATCAAAAGCTAGGCGGTGAGGAAGTTGGCAGGGAGGGCTCGCTGAACTCTGTGCCAGCCAACTTCCAGTTAAAACGGGGCCCAGACAGTCAGAGACCCGGAGATTGCAAAGGGGTGAACTTGGAAAGTCTTGGCCAGCATCCAAGAGGTGCCCGGGGTACCATCCACTGTGCCAAGGGGTGCCAGGTGCCGAAGGCAGTGTAGAGGGAACAAGCAGAACCCAACTCTGCCAACTGAATCCTGGCCAATTGTTCCACCAATCCAGGCCCAAGGGTGGGCAAGACATCCCCCAGGGGACCACCCCGTGCTTCACGATGCCCAGGGTCTCAAATATGTTTCTGCCGATGAGAAGAGTCTCCTAACATCTAACACCCCATCCTCACGGCTCTGGCATCTCATCAGCACACGTGAAGCCACCATTCCAGCCCAGCATGGACCCAATGTGACTGATTCCAAACCACTCTGGGCTGGAGGAGTGGTGGGAAAAACCCAGAAAGCCCAAAGAGCTGTCCTCAGACCCTGTGGCCTGGCACCACACTCCTCCATGCCCTCCCTGTTCTGGAGAAGAAAGTTGGATGACAAATTTCCCTGGAAGGAAGGGGCCCTGGGGGGATAGGATGATGGGTTGGTTGTCTCTCTATGTGGGACCCGCTGGAAGCGAGGAAGTTAAATGACCGAATGAAGGGGCGCGCACAGCGGCGGCAGTTCCTGGGGCCGTGGCGTCCCGCAGAGCTGGCGACGGCTTCACTGCTGGGCTTCTGGGGTAGGGCCTGGCCTCTGAGTCCCCAAACCTCACCTTCCCCAAACCTCAGGGGGCTGGGGTTGTTTTCAGGTAGAGAAAAATGGGGGTGAGGGAAGGCTAAAGGGGAAGAGGGGCAGGAAGGGGCTAGAGGTCAGGGTGCCAGAGGCAGGCAGAGGCAGACAGGGGAAACAGACCGGGCCAGAGACCGAGACTGACGCTCACCGAGTCAAAGCGAGGAAGAGAGGCTGCAAGAGAGGTGAGCGCGAGGAAGAGATGCTGGCGTGCATCAGACGTGCCCGATCTGCGCCTCCTGCCAGCCTCTCCTGGCACCTGTCTGGTGAGGCAGTTGGGGTCCCGGGGGTGCTGGAGGCCCCTCCTCCTCCCTGGAGGCCACTGGAGGAGGGGTTGTGCAGGACACTTAGGGGCTCAGGGATGCCCAGTTGCACACACCCCTCACCACGACTCCCCACCCCCCCACCTCCTGGCACTTGCCAAAGGGAGGCAGACCTGGCTGCTACACCAGTGGGGTGGGGTCTCCCACGGACTGCCACCCCAGGGCCTCTCTCCAGGCCCTGCCTGGCTCTCTGAGCCCCCTCCATCGCCCTGAGGGTCTCTCAGGATTCAGGGGCCACATCAGCTTCCACAGCAGGGAGTGGCTCCCAGGCTCCAGTCACAGCCCAGGCAGCGCTGAGGAAACAGGCCTCAGAGACTCACCCGAGGGGGCTAGGATCACATCCTGCTGGGGGTCAGCTCTAGATCACCCAGGCGGGGATGGACACTTGACCCCCAGCGGGGGGGAAAGGGGCAGAGGGAGCTGGAAGAGCAGGGAGCCGGGGTGGCCCCCACCCCCCAGCCTCTCGGGGGCCGTCCTGCCAGCCCCTCTTACTCGGCGACTCCCCTCAGTAGGAGAGGAGGTAGGTCCCCATTTCTGCAGAAAGACTTCTTTCACCTGGGACATACATCCTCCTTGGCAAGTAAATGCCACCTCAGAAAATATCCCACTGGACACAGAGGGCAGCTGCTGCTGTTAGATCAGTTTAGGTCAGTTTTCTAACTCCCATTTGACAGCTATTGACATTGAGGTCTAGAGTGGGTAAATCTGGGTCATGTTGTTGCCGTTTGCGTGTGTGAGTGCTCAGTCGCTCAGTCGTATCTGACTCTGCAACCCCATGGACTGTAGCCCACCAGGCTCGTCTGTCCATGGGATTCTCCAGGCAAGAAGACTGGAGTGGGTTGCCATCCCCTTTCTCTAGGGGATCTTTCCAACTCAGGGATCAAACCTGGGTCTCCAGGCTCACTCAAATCCTGATTTCTCTGCTCCCAGGATGCATGTCCTTTAGCACCATATTGAGAAGGGTGCAGAAGAGTCCTCTTCCCCCTTCCTGTTTCTCTTAAACTTTGTAGGAATAGGAAGAAAACTGCTGGAAGCGAGGTTCAATTCACGCTTCATTTGACTTAGTTGGGTCACTGAGGGCCTTTTGGGTTTGAGGCGACTTCCCAAACTGCCTGTAGACCCACTGTCCTGCTGCAGCTCCTGTCAACAGGCCCCCTGGCTGGCTGCCTACCAGGGCCCCCTCCTCATCCGTGGGTCATCTGAGGCCACCTCTCAGGAGGGGCAGCTCTGACCTTGGAGAGCTAGGTCACCATCTGCTCCACCCTCTGCAGAGGGAAAAGGAGGAAGGAAAGTTTGCCTTAGGGAACAAGATGGAAAAAGGGGATTAGAGGCCTTGGGCCAAGTGGGAGGAGCAGGAAACAGTGATGGGGCGTGGGGGCCATCTGTGCACACCACATGTTTCTTAAGAGAGGAGCGCAGCGGGTGGGTGGTTCTCCTCTGGGAGGTCTGCACGCGGCTGGGCCTGCAGGAGGCCAGCTGACCCTCCACCAGCCCTCTCACCCTGCTGCAGGGCCTCTGACCCCCGTCAGGAGGGACTGAGAACACCTGCTACGGCCCTTCTCCAGCTAAAGGATCAGAGGCTGTAGTTAGGACTGGAAGGAATCTTAAGCCCAGAGAGGGGTCGTGGCCACGGTGACAAGAGGCGGTCAGGCATGTTGGCCGAGTTTGCGCGTCAGCACTGGCAGTGCTTGGGGAGAGAAACCTCTGGAATCCACCCGGGTGACCATTTATAGAAGACTGATGAAAAGAATCAATATGGCCACAGGTACAGAATACTAAGCGGATAAAAAGTGACAAGGCCAATCTGTATGTACTGATTCAGAACCCTGTTCAAGAAGTGCCATGGGTGAAAAACTAGGTGGAGAGTGGGGGGTATAGCCCCCATTTCGAGTAAGATTAAAATGGAATATTGCTTCCCAGGTGGCTCAGTGGTAAAGAATCCACCTGCCAATAAAGGAGATGCAAGAGACATGGGTGTGATCTCTGGGTCAGGAAGATTCCCTGGAGCAGGAAATGGCAACCCACTCCAATAGTCTTGCTTGGAAAATTCCATGGACAGAGGAGCCTGGAGGGCTACAGTCCATGGGGTCTAGAAACAGTCAGATACGACTGAGTGCACACACATGCAAAGCAGAATATACATGTAGGAAATAGCTCTGGAGAACTACACCAGAAGGAAAACTCTCTTCTACTAGGAAGGGGGGTGGTTGTGTGATACTTTTTACCAAATTAAACCAATAAACAAAAAACTGGAAAGAAAAGGCAAGGCCTATGACACCAGACAGACCTGAATTTTGGGTTCTTCTCCCTTGTGGCTCAGCTGGTAAAGAATCTGCCTGCAATGCAGGAGACCTGGGTTGGGAAAATCCCCTGGAGAAGGGAAAGGCTACCCGCTCCAGTATTCTGGCCTGGAGAATTCCATGGGTTCGCAAAGAGTTGGACACGACTGAGCGACTTTCATTTTCTTTTCCATCACTCACCACCTGTCTGACTGTGGGTAGGTTATTTCACCTCTCTAGACCTCAGTTTTCCCATCTGTAAAATAGGGTTAATAATCATAGTGACACCCAAATAGTTGGGTGGTTGGGAGGACTGAGCGAGAAAGGCATGTTCAGCACTGACCCAATAGATACTGTTATCATCTTTATGGATAAAGACCTCTCCCACAGGCCATTGTTACTTAGGCCTAAAGACAGTGGCAAAGTCCCTTCTTTTGAAGACATTTGGGTGCCGTGAATGTCCCCTGGGCGGCCGATGGCAACTGAAGGCTGCGACTAGGTGGTTCTCTCCAACTGGAGGCTGACTGGCTGACTTCCTGGAGCACATGTGGGCATTTCACTTCCATGCATCACTGGACCCTGTGTTGAGGGCTGCAGGGATGAGACCACCCACCCAGGCTTCCACGGGCACAGTGGAGGACTCAGGGAGGAAGTGGTCCCCCTGCTCATCACCCACAGGGCTTGAAGCAAATAACAGAACCGTCCGCTCCCAGGTTCCTTGGCTCTAAGACAGGACCTCATCTAGGCTGCCTCCCTTTGGAGCTGAGCTGATAAACTGTAGAGTGCTGGCAAAGAAACCAAAGGGGAGGGCTTCCCTCATGGCTCAGCGGTGAAGAAGCCACCTGCTAATGCAGGAGACAAGGGTTCAATCCCTGGTCCAGGAGGGTCCCACATGCCTCGGAGCAACTAAGCCCACGCTATTGAACCTATGCTCTAGAGTCCAGGAGCTGAAACTGCTGAGCCCGCCTGCCGCACCTGCTCAAGCTCTCATACCCAAGAGCCCATACTCTGCTGCAAGAGAGGCCGCTGCAGTGAGGGGCCCAAGCACTGCAACCGGAGAGTGGTCCCTGATCGCTGCATCTAGAGAAAATCTGGGCAGCAGTGAAGACCCAGCATAGCCAAAAATAAATTAAAAAAAAATTTTTTTTAAAAGGGGAGGAGAGCACTTCCATCAACATCACGCTGTTGTAGAAAGGCTGTCTGTTTCATACATTTGGTGGCCTCACGAGGATTTGTTTGGGGAGAAAGAAGTTTCTGCAGCTAACACAAGTTAGGGGAAAGCACACCTCTACCCTGCTGCACTGCCTGCCCTCAGAACCCTGTTTTCTAAGTGAACAAATTATTAAGAAACAACTCAGGGACAGACCCTTAAAACCAGCTCCTAACAGTAAACCAGGAGATGGTCTCAACTTGAAAAGCAGAAAGAGGAGCTCCTACAGACCATCCCACCGAAGATGTGGGTCATCCGGGTACATTCTCTTCTCTGCAACACCAAAAGCTGATGACGTGGGTGTGGTCTTGACCTCAGGGGCCGGCAGGAGAACTGGCTCCTGCTGTGCTTGGAGTCCGTCTGGGATGAGACGTTGCTGTCTTAGTGACAGAATTCAAGGGACCCCACCACCCTCACAGTCCACCCAGCCACAAACCCTTACCACATCCCTCCACTTCTCTGCCTTGTGTTTTTTAAGATTTTTTTTTTTTTTTGACGTAGACCATTTTTTGTTTTTTCTTTATTGAATTCGTTGCAATACTCTTTGTTTTTATGTTCTGGTATTTTGGCTGGGAGGCATGTGGGATCTTAGGTCCCCGACTAGGGATTGAACCTGCATCCGCTGCATTAGAAGGTGAAGTCTTAATCACTGGACCACCAGGGAAGTCCCCTCTGCTTTGTGTTTTATCTTGAAATCCAAGACCGTACACCATGTCATCTGTAAACATTTCAAACATACGTCTTCAAAAGTTATGGACCTAGAAAAAAAATAACCAAAGCAATATTATCAAATACAAAAAAGGAGATATTTAAACAGAACCCTAAGCTCCCTAAGAAAAACATTAATAACTGGCATTTACTGTGTATTTGCAGTATTTCTAGGTTCCAGTCACATTGCATTTAAACCACCCTTCTGCCCTCCAAGGTAGTTATACCTTGTTAAGCCCCATCCAAAATTTCAACACCGCTGGCCACGGAGTGCCTATTCTTCCTCCCTGCTTTAGTTTGTTTTCTTGCACATTCAAAAAATTTTTGAAGTGATAGATTCACAATAAATTGGAGAGACAGCACAGAGAGGTCCCGTGCACCCTTCATCCAGGCTCCCTCAATGGTGGCATCTTACATCACATCACAGCCAGGAAGCTGACACTGGTCCAATGTGTGTGCAGTTTTCAGCCCTTTTAAATACATGTGTAGATTGGCGTAACGACCACTGCAACCAAGATACAGCATACTCCATCACTGCAAAGATCTCTCTCTCTAGTCAAGCCCACACACCCACCACCCCTAACCCCGGGCAACCTCTAGTCTGTTCCCCATCTCTACAGTGTTGGTGTTCTGAGAATGACATATAAGTGTAATTATGCAGCACGTGACCTTTGGGAATGGGCTCTTTTCACTCAGCAGAATGCCCTTGAGGTCCATACGAGATGTATCAACAGTTCCTTCCTTTTTATTGCTAAGACTATCCCACGACACTGGATGTGCCGTCCTTTATTTAACTGCTCACCTAGGACATCTGTCTGCCCTTAGCATTGTTGACAAGCACACTACATGTTTATTTGTGTCTTATTTACTTTCTCTACCTCTCTGGAAGGTATGCCCCATGAAAGCAGGGACTTGTGCCTCTGGTATTCATCTGTTCATCTCTAGGGCTGGGGCCAGGGCCCAGCACAAAATAAGAGCTCACCTCACATTTGTGCAGTAAATGTGGCATAAGTTTTACAGCAGAGGAGACAGACTTGGGGAGGGTAAGTAAATTGCTCAAGTTCGTGGAGCCAGTGGGTGGCAGAGCTGGTCTTGCACCCAGCTCTCTTGGTTCAAAGCCTCACCCTCAACCCCCTTTCCAGACCCAGTTCTTTTTTTCCTCTGGCCAAGCGTGGGCAAAGCAGTTCTGTTTCTGTGTTTCCCTTGGCTTAAAGGACAGAGGTTTTCAAATGGAACTTTACTGACAACCCACAAAGCCCAAAGGGAAATAAACAAGGGAAACATGAGGATTTACAAAATGTTGAACTTATGAAATGGAGAGATTCTCTTTTCCTTTCCACCCCCTCCCCTCCACTTTTAAAGGCGTGTGAAGATTTAATGAGATAAAAGCATGTAAAATGCTTACTATAGTGCCTGGGACAGAATGTATGCTGAATAAGCATCACTCTCTTCATTCCTTCACCAAGTTCCTAGAGCCGTTAAATACTAGACACCACGGTCGGCCTTTGATATCTGAGGATGTGGAACCCGCAGGTGAGAGCTGAGAGTACTAGAGTGCCAGAGAAGTAGAAAAGACAGTTCATATCCTTAAGGAATTTATAGTCTAGTTAGGGAGACAAGGATGTATAATATTTACTATATGGTAAATAGTAAAGCACAATAGGAGTGTAAGGCACTATTAATATATATTAATATCAATTATTGGAGAAGGAAATGGCAACCCATTTCAGCATTCTTGCCTGGAGAATCCCCACGGACAGAGGAGCCTGGCAGGCTACCGTCCACGGGGTCGCAAGAGTCAGACATGACTTAGCGACTTAACCACCAACCACCACCAATATCAATTATTACATTAGTTTTCTATTTCTGCTACAACAAATCACCACAAGCTTAGTGGCTTAAAATAGCACAAATCTGGAATTGACACCTATACACTATTGACAGTATGTACAAAATAGGTAACTATTGAGAACTTAGTGTATAGCACAGAAAATGCTTACTTAATGCTGACTTGCTTAATGTGGTGACCTGCATGGGAAGGAAGTCCAAAAGGGAGGAGATAAATATTTATGGCTGATTCATTTTGCGGAACGTAGAAACTAACACAACATTGTAAAGCAACTATACTCCAATAAAAATTAACTTGAAAAACCAGATCTATTCTAGAGGTCAGACATCTAAAATGGGTTCACAGGGCTGTAGGGTAGGACTGGCAGGTGGGGCAAGGTGAGCTGGAAACTGCTAATGTTTGGTACTCCATGGCGTGTATTGTATTGGCCTGTGGTACACTGACAAAACATTTTAAAATAATGAAAATAAGCTTCATATTAGGAGACCTCCCCCCACACCCCAAGACTCCAGTCCTTTATTTTGGCTGCAACAGGTCCATCCTCCCAGCTTCTAGACAACAGGCAGGAATGTGGGGAGGGAGCTGAGGAGTAATAACCCTGGGGTGAGGGGATGGCCCTGGGCAACCACGTGACGTCATGCGACCCCAGCCCACTTTCCCTGCCCCTCTTCCACTGTGGGGCTGCAGGGACTGACCAAGAGCCGGCGGCCGTGGGGCAGGGGGCGTCAGCTCCTCTCATTTTCCATCGAGTGCTCTCCCCTCTGGGATTTGAGGTGGGTCGAGTGAAGAGCCAGGCAGTTGGCCACAGAAGCAGTGAGTGACCTAGAACTCAGGGTCTTGAGAGGGCACGCGGGGTCAGGAGATGCCCGCCAGGTGTCGGCCGAGGCTCTAAGGATTGGAGGAGAAGCCGGTCTGGGGTGAGATGGACAGGTGAGAATGGGAAGAGAAGCTGGCTGCCCAGAGAGGGGGCAGTGTGTCACCAAGCAGGGAGGTCCCCAGTGGCATGGGGGCAGGGGTCCTGGGGCCACCTTGGAGCCTGGTCCAGACATCCGGAAGTCCCTGTTGTTCTGACTTGAAAGTCCCACAACATTCCTGTCTTCCCTGTGGCCACATGAGCCCTTCAGTCCCCGGCATGAGTGAAGCTACCAGAAGCAACATCCTGGCCAAGAGTCCACCGGGGCAGTGAGGGTGGGCAGGCCTGCTCTGATCAGCCACGTCCAGCTATGGGTCAGGCCTAGTGAAGCTGCGAAGGAAACACAGCTCACGGATAGGAGGTGACACTCCAGATGCTCAACTCTGATTATGCTGGAAAGAGAATGGGCGCTATGACCGCACGGCACAGGGTTCAAGTCCAGCCCTGCCACTTCCAAGCTATGTGACCTTGGGTGAGCGACTTAAGCAACCAAGCCCCAGTTTGCTCATCGCTCTAATGAGGTAACAGCCCCTGCCTTGCTGGGGTAGTTGAACCGAACACTTGAAGAGAAAAAAAATCCAGCCTTTCCCAGGCTCCTGCTCCCTTTGTAAGAGGGAAAGTACACACTATCTGTTGTCATCCTCCCTGTCTTCTTCCATTGACAAAGCATTCAAAAAGGTTGAATAAATGACTTCCTGCAAGTATAGAGGCAACTTAAGGGAAACAGAAAAACAGGAAAGTAGTTCAAAGAGTGAAGTGAAAGTTGCTCAGTCGTGTCCCACTCTTTGCGACCCCATGGACTATAGTCCATGGAATTCTCCAGGCCAGAATACTGGAGTGGGTAGCCATTCCCTTCTCCAGGGGATCTTCCCAACCCAGGGATTGAACCCAGGCCTCCCACATTGCAGGCAGATTCTTTACCAGGTGAGCCACCAGGGAAGCCCAAGAATCCTGGAGTGGGTTCAGTTCAGTTCAGTTGCTCAGTCACGTCCGACTCTTTGCAACCCCGTGGACTGCAGCACGCTAGGCCTCCCTGTCCATTACCAACTCCCGGAGTTCACTCAAACTCATGTCCATTGCGTCGGTGATGCCATCCAACCATCTCATTCTCTGTCGTCCCCTTCTCCTCCTGCCTTCAGTCTTTCCCAGCATCAGGGTCTTTTCCAATGAGTCAGTTCTTTGCATCAGGTGGCCAAAGTATTGGAGTTTCAGCTTCAACATCAGTCCTTCCAATGAACACTCAGGACTGATCTCCTTTAGGATGGACTGGTTGGATCCCCTTGCAGTCCAAGGGACTCTCAAGTCTTCTCCCACACCACAGTTCAAAAGCATCAATTCTTCAGCACTCAGCATTCTCTATAGTCCAACTCTCACATCCATACATGACCACTGGAAAAACCATAGCCTTGACTAGACAGACCTTTGTTGGCAAAGTAATGTCTCTGCTTTTTAATATTCTGTCTAGGTTGGTCATAACTTTCCTTCCAAGGAGGTGACTTTTAATTTCATGGCTGCAGTTACCATCTGCAGTGATTTCCTATCCCTTCTCCAGTGGATCTTCCCAACCCAAGAATCAAAGAGTAAAATGGGTGTTAATAGTCATTTAAAAAGGAACGTCATAGGGACAGGGGGGGAAGAAGGGATGAACAGCTGGAGCAGAGAGGGACTCGGAGGAAGTGAAACCCTCCTGTATGATTCATCTAATGGTGGAAGCGTGACATGTATTTGTCCAAACCGATACATCTGTACAACACAGAGCCCTTACATAAATTATGGACTTTATAATAAGGCATCATTGGTTCAGCCATTGTAACAAAAAGCACCACACTGATGCAAGACATTGGTAACAGAGGAAATTGTGTTTCAGAGCTGGGAGCAGGGATCAGGGGTGGCAGAAGTGGCATACGGTCATTCTCTGTACTTTCTTCCCAATTTTTCTGTAAACCTAAAACTGCTCTAAAAATATAAAGTCTAGTAAAGGATAGAGTCTATTAATAATCATTTTAAAAAGAGGGGCAAAGTGTGGTACCAGCAGGGGCATACCATGTGCAAAGGCCTAGGAGTAGGAGGGGAGAGGTGGCAGGCGACGGGGAGGCTGCAGAGGGTGAGACGCAGGGAACCGGGTGATCAGTTTCTTTTCTGGAGCTAGTGTTCTGCCTTCATCCCTTCTTGCCCCTCTTTAAGGCTCATTTCGGTAGATTAAAGAAGGGCTGGGGCATTAGGGGTTGCTGCCCCCTGGGCAGATGCTTCACGCTAAGGGCCCCTCCCAGGCTCATGGGTCCTTTTCCTGGGCCCCCGGCCCCTCTGTCTCGTTGGCCTCATCTCCTGGACCACTTGAGTGTTTCCTCTTCCACCGGGCAGCCTCAGATGGGCCTTGTGAGGAAGATCCCAAATCCCTGTCTCCTCTCCACCCCAGCATGGGGCCCTACATCTGGAAGAGAATTTCCTGAAGGTGGGACATGGGCATCATAGTTGGAGCACACGGATTTTAAGTGGACCTAAAATACGTCCCCATCAGGGAATTCCCTGGTGGTCCAGTTGTCAGGACTCCACATTCTCACTCACGGCCAAGGGTCCGGGGGTTCAATCCCTGGTTGGGGAACTAAGATCCCACAAACCTCACAGCACAGCCAAAAACAAAACAAAACAAATGTCCCCATTGCCCAAAGACCCACACAGATCTCCCCAGGGGACGTCCCCCAGCCCAAGCCTCAGCTCAAGGTTTACCTTCCCCTGGCAGCAGCCCCAGAGCCAATGCACCCCTTCTCCCACTTTGCAAACACTCAGCCACGATGGAAGATTGGCCCTATTGTCCAGCCTTAGACACCTTCACCCACAAGGGCGACCCAAGACCCTGGCACCTACAGAAGGATCTGAGTTTCTTAGAACATTCTCTCCCCCCTCAGGGGGTTTAGCATGCCTCCTCTCCCTGATGGGTTCTTGATTTCCCTGGATGGTGCCCACCGAGTCCCCCAGGCAAGCCTCACACAAATACGCCTCCTTTAGACAATTCTTCCTGTCTCCAGGAGTGTGAACTGGTGTTGGGCTGAGCCCTGCACCCCTTGTAGTTGCCCAGCCTCAAGACAGAAGAGCCCAGAGACAGCAAGAGAGACCCTCAGTGGCTTATTGGATGGGGGAATCTTACACAAAGGGTCCCAGAGCAACACCCCAATGTGTGCGGAGAACAGCAGTCTTTGGCACTTAGTGGAAAAAGAGGCTCCAGTTTATGAGGGAATTGACGTCAGGTGGGCCCGGCTACCAGGCTGTGTAGTTAAGAGAATTGGATAGTCACGTGAGTGAGGCAGGGCCTGGGTGAGCAGGGGATTCACAGGGAGCAACAGAACAGCCATCTTTTAAAACCTATATACTTAAAATCTTATTTCTTTGGCTGTGATGGGTCTTTGTTACTGTGTGGGCCTCTCATCGCAGGCTCTCCGCCACCCGCCTCATGGTTCACGCACTCCAGGGCACACGGGCTGCAGCAGCTGTGGCTCCCAGGCCCAGCTGCTCCCCGGCATGCGGTGGGATCCTCCTGGACCAGAGATCGAACCTGTGTCTCCTGCATGGGCAGGCAGATTCTTCACCACTGAGCCACCAGGGAAGCCCCAGAACAGCCATCTTAAATGGCCTGACCATTCTACTAGTGATCTGTTATTTACAGCCGCTCCCCCATCTGCTAGAGGCTGATCCTCACAGCCAGGCACCCGGAGTCTATAACCAGGAAGGGAACTTTGTGATACAATGTGGTCTCGCTCTGTCTCACTGCCCACTATGCCAGCTCTCTCGCTGTTCACATTGTTTGCTGAACCCAGGGTAGGCAAGGCGCAAGCAGGGAAGCTGGAAGAAGATTCGAGGAGCCTTAGGAACCGCAGACACTTTTATTCTCTAACAGCTAGTGCGGTGTCGAGAGGGTCTCAGGTGAAGCTTATATAGGCAGAGAGAGCAAACGTGGCCTGTGGCCAAGCCAGTGCATCGTGACACGCGTGTGCAGTGCTATAAGTGATCTCAGCTGTTAGATAACCAGGCAAAGTCATTGTTTACAGGACTCGGGATGAGAGGGAAAGGCCGTGGGGCAAGACAGCCTGACCGTCACCATCTTGGCTGCTTGTTCTTTCCCTACAAACGTCAAGCGCCCAGACTCCTCTGCCCTTGGTTAGGTGCTGACACACACACAATGATGTCAGGCAGCCTCTGCCTCTTTCTTCGGCTTCCAGACGGAGGGCAGTGTGACACGGTGGAGAGAGCAGGACAGAGGCCCACGGCAGCCCTCACACTGCAGGGCCCTGCCGGATACACAGACTCGAGAAGCAGGAATTTGGAAACGAGAGTTTTTTTCTCTACTTGGTTCGTTTGTCCACGGCATCCCCTGTCCCTCCCACCCCGTTTCTATTCGCAGCCTGTGTAAGGACATGTGAGTCTTCACTTCGGGGCAAACCCTGGCTGTGGGGGGGAAGGCCTGCTTATTCCTCAAGTCACAATCATAAGGGGGAAAGCTGGTGAGAGGAGTACTTTTTAACTAAGCTCAAAGCTCTCTCTGGCTGCTTTTTGAGAATGAATTAGAAGGAAGCCGGTGTGGAGAGAGCAAGACCTTCTCCCTCTTCTCCACCCCGGGGGTCACTAGGGAAAGGGGCCACTCTCCTCCCTGGCCTGGCACGCCCAGCACCCCTGTCTGGCCCAGGAATCTTCCAACGCCCAAGGCACTTCAGAATCGCCCTCTGTGGCCCAGCCCCTCTCTGCTCTTCCTTGGTCAAGGTTTCAGTGGGGTCCGGTGTCACTGTTGGAACTGCTCCTGACTGCAAAGGCTGGGAAAGAAACCCAGCCTGCATTCCTGCAAGGGCGTATGAACCGCCATCTGGATTTGACACACTAGAGCCTTCAGAATGTTTTCCAGCCTCACTACAGAGCTTCGGAGAGGAAGACACAATATAATTCACACCTGTGACAGGAGAGGAGCTGGGCTAACTGCAAACAGCAACTTTTCTTAAACCTGACGTACTCCTTTCTTGATTTGGAACCAGTCTGTTGTTCCATGCCAGTTCTCACTGTTAGCAAATGCTTTTGAAAAAATCTTAGTTTTGTTTTACAATCATCTAAAGCATTTACAGGTGACAGTGTTGAATTTTACCTGAGCCCTGTGCTCTTGAAAAACAGTGACTTTAAAGGAATACCCCTTCACCCTTTTGCATTCTGAAAACAAAAAACCCAACATATCTCACTGCAAAGAAACTTCTTTTCCATATGACTTAGGTAAGACCCATGAATGCCCCCACCGTTTGCACAGGACAAGGCCAGACACAGATCCTCCAAGTTCCCATCTTGCCTCCTAAACTATAGCTGAAATGTTGGTCCTTACTGGCCCATCAGAGAAAAATGCTTGTCAGTCCAGCTTTGGTTGTTTCTCTCCTTCCTCCAGATCCTGAACTCTGGCCCACCCTCAGCCCGAGCCAGCACACAGCCCCTTGGAGAATACGCTGGACTCTGGGTAAAGCATCCTCTTCTAGAAAGAACGAGGGTGAGAAAGTGGAGTGAGAAGAGGCTTGTTTACTCCCCTCCTAAATGAAAACCCCCTTTATATCCAAAACCTGAGCCCTCGCAGACCTCAGAGTCAAAGCGGCCTCTTTTCTGAGATATCGTCTGTCCCTCTGTTGCAATGACCCCTTCTTTCCTCCTTTACAAGAATCCTTTTGCACAAAAATCTCCCTTAAGTCCAGACTTGTTTTGTATTTGAGCCCTGGTTTTCTAAGTCAAGTCTACAAGACAGGCACTTTCAGAAAGGCCTGGCTTTTATTACCTGTTTCCCCACCCCATACACCCCATTTGGCTACCTCTCCCTCTAGATAATTTTTTCTTTAAGTTTTTGGCTTCTCCTTTCATTTTTTAAAATATAAGGCAACACAATAACACACTGCACTCTTGCTCCCATTTTTGGAGAACAAAGGCAGTCGGCCACATGCCCCATCTCCATTTTTATACGTACAAGCTTCACCCGGCATGTCTCAGCTTAACAAGCTGCCACGGGGAGACCGTGGGCTTCGACGAGATCTCAGGGAGATGAAAGCACTTTGTAAATCAGTGGCCCTCAAACTTGAGTGTGTCCTAAATCACCTGGATGGCCTGTTACCAGGTCCCACCTGGAGTTTCTGACTCAGCAGGCCTGGGTGGGGGGCGGTGAGAGTTTGCCCGAGCTCCCAGGGACCAGACCTGAGAAGCACTAGTGTGAGCCCCACTCAGGGCAGGGCAAACACACTCGAGTCTCCCTAAGACATCGATACCTCCAAGTGCAGGGCCTGAGGGGACAGCGGTGGGAACGTAGGCCCTGGCTTGACTACGGACCTTGGCCTGACGTTCCAGTTTGAAGTTCTCTTCTCAACGGTCACCCGTGGACTGGAAGCTTCTCTTGGGAGCTTGTTAGGCAGGCAGACCCCGACCCAGGCCTGGTGAATCGGAGTCTGTGGTTTACAAAGAGCCCAGGTAAGGCTGTGCTCCCTCAGGTGAGAGGCACTGGCCTGAGTCTCCACACGCCCTGGTTTTTATCTGTGGAGTAGGGGGCTGAGGGCCCCTGGAATGAAGCTGAAGAGGGCAGAGGCTTTGTCTGAGTTTTGACTGAGTAGGGCAAGCACTTGCCCTGTAGCCAAACGAACGGGCCTCCTTGTAGTCTCCCTGCCTCTACCCTCAGCAGACCCCATCTGAGCAGAGTTTGGCTTGAGGGACAGCTGGGCAAAGTGGTGCCAGGAGTCCTGGCCTGCTGCCACCTGAGTGCCATCCCCGAGGGCTCCTCTTTCCTTTCTCTTCGCGGTCTCCAGGGGTGTCAGGTCAGTCCCGTGACTCCAGGGACCCCGTTCCAGAGGATAGCGGCCTGAAGCTCCTTAGTGCCTGGGGGTGTTCACTTGGAGCCTGGAAATGAACTAGTTGGAGGACATTTTGGCAAATGTCCCGAGGACACTTAGCAAATCCGTGGCTGTCTGGAGTGAGGGAGGTGAGTGAGAGACACCACCTGCCCCCCAGCTCACCCCATCTACCTGGGAAGTGCTAAAGTTGCTGGGCAGAGCGGTGTGCGGGATAGGGGCGGCCGAGGCCTGAGGCTGGAGTTTCTCCCTCAGCCGCTCTGTCTGCCTGGGGGGCCAGCTCAGGCAGGAGGGTTCATAGGACGATGGGAGAAGGTCCCAGAGAAAATGCTGGGCCACCGAGAGAATAGCCCCACCCCCGTGATGGACCCCTGTTCAGAGGCTCAGCGCACTCCTTCCTGTCCTTTCTCTCCAGGTGAAGTTGCCCTCAGCCCACCAGGCTCCCCACCCCTCCTCACCCCTGCTGCTCACCAGACCCCCTCCTCAGTCCTTTTCTCTCAGGAGGACAGACACCTGCTCCAGGAGCCAGGGAGCAACATGACTCTGATTCCTACCTTCCCTGTGAGGCAGGCGGCTCAAGCCTCGACTCCCAGCTCAAGGCCTCCCTCACCAAGTGCTGGGGCTGAAACCAGCTCCCCTTGGGGCTGTGAGGGGCTGATGTGTGTGGGTCCAGGACCCCCGCCCTGTCCTGGGACCAAAGACAGCCAGGGTGGCTGTGTCCTCCAGGACAGAGGCCTCTGTTCTGAGCATCACAGGGTCCTCTTGAATCTTTCAGGAGTTCCCCACCCCACCCCACCCCACCCCACCCCACCCCACCCCACGCCCGGCTCCTGGCAGGTGTTATCCCATTTTACACATGAAGCCACTGAGGCTCAGTGATAAGTGGCCGCTCAAGGTCCAACTGACGGTCAGTAAAGGGTTGTTATCACCCAAAGTGAAAGTTGCTCAGTTGTGTCCAACTCTGCAAACCCCATGGAGTATACAGTCCATGGAATTCTCCAGGCCAGAATACTGGAGTGGGTAGCCGTTCCCTTCTCCAGGGCATCTTCCCAACCCAGGAATCGAACTGGGATCTTCTGCATTGCAGGCGGATTCTTTACTAGCTGAGCTTCCAGGGAAGCCCACTTAGCGCCCAAAGACCTGCTCATTGTCCTACTAGGTCAAGCAGGTGGAGAGGTACTGAGGGGTCTCGGGGCCTAGATTGGGACTCTGGGTTCTGAGGCACAAAGGCCATCCTGCTGTGCTGGTGACCAGTTCTAACGTGTGGCTCTGTGAAGGCTGAAAGGCCAGAAGAGGCCCTGTCTGTAGAGACCATCTCTGAGTTATGGCCTCTGTCGGGTATTAATAAAACCTGCCAGGGGAGGTGCCTCATTCAACATCAGGGTGCAGGCACTGACTCGAGCCTGCTCGCTCCATCCTGCCTGGTATCATGTGGCAGGAACACTCTGGAGCCATCTGTTGGTTTGGGATCAGAAGTCAAACAGCCTAGAAAGGGCTCCTTAGGCACTGCCCCCTGGTGTGGGGCCAGCTGTGGTCAGGTCGGATGGTCAGTATAGGGCCAGCCTTGGGTGGGGCTGAACCGTCCACCTGATGAAAGTTTAACTCAGAGACTGAAGTGGTAGGTCCTGGCATCTCAGGGGCAGCTGGCTTTAGCAGAAGGAACAGAACAGCTCAGAAGGAAAGAATGCAGCCATATTTTCATTACGGAATTTATTTCTCTTAAAAACAAAACAAAACAACAGTGGTTTGATCTAGATACAGCAGCACTGTGACATATTCGAGGAAACATACAAAGATTCAGAGCAGCAGGAGAACAAAAGCCGGTGTCTTCAGGAATGACCTCCAAAATGGAACTATTTTTATTTATCAATGTTAGAATTTCCCTGAAAAAAAGAAACCTTTGGATACTAGAAGCATTATTATTTTTGCACTACCAACAGCCACAAAGCTCTTCTAATCGAGAACACTCGCTTCTGATCTATTACAAAAATGACTTAGTGATGGACCAGGGCAAGACGTCTAGATTCTTCTTTTGGGGTATGTCTTTCCCTCAGAAGGACAGCTAGTGTTTCAAAAGTTTTGGCCACTGTCCACAGTGCAAGCCTTTAAAGTTAGACCTGATGAGCTCCCACACCTGCTGGGGCTTGAAAAGCTGGGCTGGTTGGTTGTAGGTACAGAAGGGGTCCCAGGGGACAAGGTGTCACCGTCACGGTCTGTTGTGATCAGAAAGACGTGAGCTCTCTGCCATTCCTGACTCACAGCCCTGCGCTTGGAGAGGCACAAAGATTTCACATGCTTTCCGTACAAAGGCTAAAATGTTAGAAGGTCCTACTTCAGAGTGTGGAGCTAGAGAAGAGGAGACAACCAGAGGGGTCGCCCCCAGGTACACAAGCACACAGCAAACCAAGAGGAGAGCCCAGTGTCACCCCGACTGGTGATCCCTCTTCATCTCTGGGGACTGATGATGGTTGGCAAGGCTGCTGTTCCGCTTGGCCGAGGCCTAGGGTGCCAAGTTCAGGGGGCTGCGGGGCTCCGTCTGTATTGAGGTCTGGGTCAGCAGTTCACGTGAGAAGGTTGGTGGGAAAACTTTGAGGGACGGGGGGTTGGACAGGGTGTGGAAGGATGAGGAGCTGGGCACCTTGGAATAGCATGGACACCCCCTGCCTCTCAGAGGGCAGGCCCTCAACATCATCCGGGATTGCTAGGTTCAAGGGCAGGCAGACGCATCCCACTTGTGCCTTTGATGCCAAGGCCGCATCCCCACACGTGATCTCAGAACTTGCTGCTGTTTGCCCCCATGGGCTGCCTGAGAAACATGCACACACCAGACCCTGCTGCGAGCTTCCGGGGAGCATGGCCTCTGAGACTGAGGCTCCCCTTTGCTAAGAGCAGTGCATTTCAGGACAGAAGCCCTCCTGGGGCTGCTCAAGGCAGAGCAACACTTGGCTTCTGTGCCAGCCAGCTGTCCTTGCAAGAAGCCTCGTGGTTTTCAAAGTGATGATCCAGCCTAGAAAGATCAGAGGATGAGTTGATTGCGAGGTGGTGCCATCCTCTAGGATGGTGGGGTTGGGTCTTTGTGATCTTAAGAATGATATTATGGGAGGACTTCCCGCCCTCACTAGGGGGCTCAAGAAGCACTCCTGGGTCATGGTAATCACGGTAGAGAGACCACCCCCATCCCACTGGGTACAGCGGCTTGTCTCCTGAAAAGTGGAAGCAGAGACACTTTTGTGAGACCCTGCGTCTCACGTCAAAGGCACAAAGTCAGCGAAGGTCCGGTGAGAACATCACAACTTGGAGGAAGAAAGGCTCTTCCGTGAAGAGCTTCAATGCAATAAAAAGATTTAAATCCACTCACTATCCAAATATGCCTCATCCTGGACAAGGTGGATGGTAGGAAGTTTTCTTCTTAATTAAAAAAAATCTTTAAAAAAAATGCAGCTATAGAAAACAAACCAGTAAGGAGAAGCTTGGTGGAGAGGTGCAGGGTCGGGGCATCCAGGGGCAGGACCTGTGGGGACCCCGAGGGGAGGGGGCTGACTTTCAGGCACTGTTCTACATGAAGATGCCCTTTTTCTGTATAGAGCAATGGGCCTAAAGGAAGAGCAGGATTGCAAAGGCCAGCAAGTCTGACTCTGTGTCCTCTGGGTGCTTGGGGGCGGGTAGTGACTATGAAGGAAGACGCCTGTGATTCTAAGAGCCACGCAAAGCTCTATGCTTTTAGCATCTCTGCTCTCACAACATAGAAACACACTGATTCATGTTTTCTTTCTTGCTCCTTGAGGATGCTTAATGGACAGTGCATTGGCTTTGAGGTGCAAAGAGACTGACTTCTGCATACCAGTCTGTTTGGAAAAGCTTAGGTCGCTGTGAATGTGGCAAAATGAATGAAACTTCCGGACAGGAGGGTGGTGGCGTGGGCTGGTGACTATCCCAGTGGGATTACTGTCCCTCTTTTCATTAAGAAAGGAAGGTCAGTCAGAGCTCGAGGATCTTAAAATACTGGTCAAAGAGCTCCACTTCCTCAGCAAAAATTGAGTATGGCTGTTTCTATTCATCTTGTACTCAGCCCAGGAAAGGGAAGGGATGCAGCCTTGGAGACATGAGCTGGTCTTAAAGAAAATAATACTGCTTATTAAAGGGATCTGAAGGAAGCCCAACTGTTTCCTGGCTCCTCTTTGCTTGTAAAATGGCCTCAAAATGGTCAGTTGCAAAGGTCAGGCGCCTGTCTAGTGTCCAGACCCTATGGCAAGGTTTGGGGAAGAAGCATGGGAACTACAGACAAGGCTGACACACTGGCTTCTCTCTCTTCCTGAAACCTCAGGCTCCAAAGCTGCCTGGTCACTTAGAGAATAAGTTTGGGAGAATCGGAAGCCCCATGGGTGGCCTGAGGCAGTGGTTCTCACACTCCGGGGTGCAGCAGAATGACCTGGCAAGCTTTTTGAAGAAGCAGGTTCCTGGACCTACTCCCAGAGAACTCTGTTCTATGGGTTTGGGGTGGAGCCCGGAATCTGTATTTTGATGGAAGATGTCGCCGCAGGAAGTTCGGGGCCCATGCCAGGAGAATCCCGGGTAGCTGCCTAGTGGCTGAGACCAGGTCTGGCTGAGGCCAACTGGGCAGGCAGGGGAGCACGGGAGGTTGACCTCTCATCCCGTCCGGGAGGGGAGGCAAAGGCGGATCTGCTCCTTGTCGTCTTGTGAAGGCAGCAGGGGAAGGCAACCTGGGGCTGGACGGCCATGTTCAAAGGGCCCTTTAGAGGCCCTGGGCTGGCAAAGCCACCAAGTCCTCCTGGGGCTGCTTGTGCCTGGAGATTTGAGATGCCCAGTTAATACGTGCCTCTGCCCTCCCTCGCCCAGAAGGGACGGTGAGTCCTGAGCTTCTTTGGTGGCCCAGCTTCTCCCATTTGCTTGGAGAACCAACCACATCCATCCATCCATCCATGTCACCTGGGCCAATGAATCTGTGGGGCCCCTGGAAGCTCTCAAGATCCTTTGATCCTGTATATTCTCAAGGGATGTGCCTAGAGGCCTTGGGCAAACCACTCTCCCCTCTACAAACCCAAGACCTCTGCTCCCTGATGCTTCCATGGGCCAGAAGGGCTTGGGACTCTTAGGGTTCCATGACCACTTAACCTTGCTATGTGTCTCTTAAAAATAGAATAAAGAAATCCCCAAATGCAAGACTCTTGAAAACATACTGGCTCCAGCAGTCAGAACCTGCTCAGAAAGAAAGAGGCCTAGACACCATTGTGCTAAAGACTCTCAGCTCCAAGTACTGGCCACCTTTCAGAAGGAAGAGGAGGCCGAGGCCGAAGCAATGGTGGCATCGTGCGCCCCCGGAGGGAAAGTGCACGTCTTGACGGAGCAGGGCTCAGGTGACTCCACGGACCCCAACGGAAGATATTCTGGCTGGGGGTGATGTCCCAGTGTGCCTTTGGGCATTTAATTCAGATGGTCACAAGCCAACAGAACAAGGGTGCCAATGGGACGAAAAGCTTATAGAGATGGATACAACCAATCCTTTAAAGGTGAAGTGTGGATCATTTTCTACATTTAATAAAAACATTTTCTCATTTGAGGCTCTGGAAGTCTTGAGTCACATTTTTTCATTGTTGTTGTAAATCCCCCCCCTCCCACCAATCCCCCTCTAAAATGTCTTAAAACACATGGCTTAACAGTGGCGGCACAGAAAATATACACCCTCAAAGTCTGACTTTCTTTTAAATACAAATATACAAAATGTAAACTGAGACAATAGAGAAATTTACAAAACTTTTCTTTAAAAATAATAAAGACAAAATTCAGTTCTAGTTATTAGGATGCTATTAAAATACGTGCAAGTTGTTGTATCCGACTGGATTTCTATTGCAGTGTTCGCCAGAGACACGTCCAATCCATCTCGGCTTGAGGGCCGCCTCCGAACACAGACCTGAGTCGAAATCTCTTTGAGGAACTGGGAGGCTCCCCGTCTCAGGGGTGGGTGGCCTCCTTCCCCGGCTCCTGGAGGGCTTCCCCACCTGCCCACCAGGGTGGGAGCTCCTCCGGTCACAAGTCTGCTTCTAAGAAGAAGGGTCCAGGCTGGTCTCACCATGGACTTCAGGCCAGAGCTGCAACTAGCTGCTTCCGGTGGAGTTTGAACTCACATGGTTTGAATTGATGTGGTGGTTAAAACTGGTCTTGGAATTGGGTGAACTCTTGGAATTGTTCTGATGCTGAGACGGGGGGTGAGCAGAGAGGAGAGAGGGAGAGAGAGCAAGTCAGTCACTGCAGAGTCAGGCCCTGGGGCCCTCACCTCACAGGGGCCTCGGAATCTGAGCCGGAGAGGGGCTCAGGTGACCAGGTCTCCCTCTTGCTTTCTGCTGCATTCTGTTTTCCCCGGGCAGGCTGAGGTCCACAGGCTACCCTGCGGCGGAGGGCTTTTCTTGGTGCCCAGGAAAAGCTATGGAATTCAAAGAAGCCCAAGGCAGGGAGGAGGCGGTCCCTCTGTATTAATATCTGCATGGTTAGACCTGCTGGCCTGGAGTTAGGTTGCCGGTTCAGACCCTAAATGTGCCACTTCTTAGCTGAGTGACCTTGAGTGAGTGTCTGACTCCCCTGGTTGCCTGGCCTTTGTAAGGTGGGGTAGGAGCTACTTGTGCCCGGGGCTCTTGGAAAAAGGAAACAAGGCTGTGCATACAAAGGGCTCTCCCGGGTGCCCGCTCGGGAACCATGAGCTGCTCGTCCTCAGTACCCCCGGCAGTCTCTCGGCACCCCATCCCAGGAGAAGAGAGATCCGGGTGTCTGCTCCCCTGGTTGGTGGTGTTTCGGGCTCGTGCTGAGTCCACTGTTCTCTACCCCACTAAGTTCTCTTCCCACCCCGGGCAGCAAGCATCTCCATCCTACGTTTTCCGGTGGGCAAACAGAGGCTGGGAGAGGGTCAATGAGCTGCCGCCCAACCGGGAAGGGATCAGGGCTGGACTTGAACCCGGACTGTAAGCTTCCATAGCAAACGCCTGTCCCCAGAATCCGGGGCTGTCCTGGGGCGCTCGTCCATGTCAGAGATGGAGGTCATTTCCGTCTGGAATTTCAGTTTTACTTGACGGAGGCATTTGAAAGTTATATTTCTATAGTAGGCGGAGATGAGTATGTTTGTGGAATAGGGGGTGAAACTCGTACAAAGTTTCCAGACAAAACTGCAAACTTGGGCCCTCAGTCTGCATTTCCTCTCCACGTGCTGGATCCATGCTCCCCACTCTGTTATCCCAGATCCTCTGTGTGGGCTCACGGGCTGTGTGACCTTGAGCAAGTTCTCTAACCCCTCTCAGCCTCAGTTTCCTCATCTGTGAAATGGGGTGATGGGAGCACTTTCTGGGCTCACCCTCCACTAAGGTCCCCAAAGGAGGGATACAGTTTTGCCTGCTGCTGCATCTTAAGTCCTCAGGTAACAGTCTAGCACGAATAGGTTCTCCATACATATTGGCGGAATGAATAGTTGAATGGAGGCCTGGGGTTTTATGAAGATTAAATAAGAGACGCCTTCAAAAAGCACTTAGCACAGGGCCTGGCCCACAGTGGAGCACCACAAACAGCCACCTCTTCCCTGTTATTTAAGAGGGAGGGAGGTGGGATGCCAAGGGTCTGGGGACAGAGCTGCACCTGCCTTCACCTCTTCATTCCCCTGGGGAGAGGGGCTGCTCCTGCAGGCTGGGAGAGAGGAAAGTAAGGAACCAGGGGCCTCACAGGCCTGGGGATGGGACCAAGCCTTCTTTAAGGGCTAGGCCAGGAGGGGGCGCTATGGTGGCTCCCCCCCTTCTTGGTGGCAGGGATGAGGGTAGGGGTCTCTCTCTCGAAGGCCTGCCTGGTCCTGCCTGGGACATTTCTCCCATTTGGCCCCACCAACCCTTGATCCAAGACCAGGCTCTGAGAAAAGAATACCTTTTCCTGAGGGACAAAGTCTCCTCTGGCTGGCGGCTGGAAGGCACAGCATCAAACTACAGGGCCCCTCCTCAGGAGCCCCGAGGTTCTGTGGGGAACGCCTCTCCAACACCAGGTACGCCTGTTCTTTGTCAAATCTTTGCATGCATAACTGGTGACGTCTTTACGACTCTCAACCAGGGTCGTTTTTGTCCCCAGGCCTTGAGGACATTTTTGACCGACACGTGGGAGTGGATGCTACTGCCATCTACTGGCTGGAGGCCAGGGGTGCTGCTAAACCCCTAAAGCCACAGGACAGGCCCCACAACAAAGAATAAACCCAACGCATCAACAGCGCTGAGGCTTTGGAACCCTGACAAAGGGTGAACTTTGGGTTTGCCCCTCCGCTCTGGGGACCCCATCAACCAGTGGGTTTCAAGGCACTTCGCACAGGCTGCCTGTCCTTCCAGGCTGCAGCTGCAACCCCCCGTCTCTCCAGCCCGCAAGCTGGTCTCAGTCCTATGGAAGGGTCAGGGCTGGGGTTCCCGGAGCTGAGACGAGGGCATCCAGCTTGGGCTGGGGGCGAGGGTCTCACCTGACGCTTGAAGAGCCTCTGGAGCAGCCCTTTCTTTGGCGGTTCCGGAGGGTGGCTTCGGTTCAGGTCTGGCGAGAGGGTACCGTGGGGTCCGAACACGTTCAGCTCCTTGAAGCACTCCGTTTCTATCATCTGGAGAAGGGGTCAGAACACAGGCGGTGCGAGGGGCTGTCCAGGTCATCCTGGGTGGACAGGCAGCCCAGCAGCCCGGCCGTGGGCGACACGGTCCCAAGCCCGGTCCTGCCAGGCCCTCCACTTGCCCAGGCTGAGACCCCAACAGCCCCCCGCCTGCCCACTGCCTCTCCCTGACGGCCTGGCGAGCCGCCCTCACTCAGAAGACAGAAGCCGGGCACGGAGGGTAGGATGGAGGGGCTCATCTTCCAGCCTCCCTCAGTTCCTCCTCCACCCCAGTGCTCTGGACCGTCCTGCTCCAGGGCTGCAGGCCGACCACCCCATCGTTTCTATCTCATGCGAACCAGCTTGGACTGGGCTCCTTCCCCCAGTGTGCAATGGGGTAATGGGAGCACTTTGTTGGCTCACCCTCCCCTAAGATCCCCAAAGGAGGGACGCAGTTTTGCCTGCTGCCGCATCTTCAGTCCTCAGGTAACCGCCCCGACTCCATCACCCCCTTCCGGCCTCCAGCTGCCTGCCCCGTTTCCCAGCCACGCTTCTCCAGAGTCATCCGGACAGGCCTCCTCTCCCCGTCCCGCCAGCTCCTGACCCTGCACCACGCCATGCCCCAGTCCGCCCACCGGGACGCCCCCCCTCGCAGTCCCTTTCTGCCCTTGGAGCAGCCCCACCCCCGCTCCGGGGTGAAGCCGAGGACCCCACCGTGCTCACCTCGCTTTGCCATGGGATGGGCACGGAGCCGGTGGAGAACTTGGAGTAGAAGTCGTCATCCGTGTGGTCCAGGTTGACGCCCTTCACGGTGGAGAACTGCTCGATGTCCAATACATCCTTGCAGTACACGGCCCGGGGCTGGGGAGGGAGGGGTTTGGATGGGAAGCACGGGGGGTCTCCCAGGGCCTCCTCACCACCCTGGGAACCTGGACTGCCCTGTCTCAGAGGGACCAAGGGGCCCCCAGTTGGGGCAATGAGAACTCAAGGCCCCTTCCTGCCATCACTGACCCACACAGGCTGTGACAGGGGATGTCCCCAGGAGGACCACTCTGGCCCTTCCCACATCAGAGGCCAGTCATGGGTGGTGGGTCACCATGCAGGCTTGTCTGCAACACACAGCCCTGGGCTGGGGTCCCAGCTGTGGTGCTTAGGCACTTTGGGAAAGTCACAGAACCCCTGGAGCCCTCAGTTTCCTCGCCTGCAAAATGGGGACAATTGAGGCACCGGGCCATGAACCTGTCGTCAGTGCTGCTATGGGCCTGGCACTGTAACTATGGTGATCTCTTTCATCTCCCTTGTCCACCAAACATGCTCTGGGGCTGCAGTTCAGGGACTCACAGAGACAAACCCGGGCCCTGCCCTCTGGGAGTTCCAGTTCGGTGGGGGAGGGCTCCCAGGGGCTCTGGGAGCCTGGGAATCTGGAAATGAAAACTTCATAGAGGTGATGAAGCCAGGGTGGGTGCAGAGAGACCCCCAGACCAGACGATGCTCGGCTACTGGCAGATGGGAGCCACCCCGTGCCCACAGGTCTCAGCCCCTGGTCCAGGGCCCCACACAGATGTTTAGCAAAGTCGAAGGTCGTAAACCAGTGCACAGGCTCCGTCCAGCCTGGGGAGTTACTCACATCTGGAATAAAGGGGGGGTCCAACATCCCGGCCTCTAAGCGCTTGAAATTCATGTTCCTGAAGAAGGGGTGTCTCTTGACCTCCGTGGCCCCTTCCTCCTGGCAGCCCAGTCTCTGCTTTGCATCTTTGGTGAGCAGCTGCAACAGAAGAGCCCCATGAGGACACGCCGGGGGTGGAGGGGGCTTTCCTCCTGCCCAGAGGCCCAAGGGGTGAGGGGCTTTGGAGAGCCTGTGATCACCTCCCTTTCACACAAGAATCCCCGAGCCATCCCCCACCAAGACATCCCTTCTCTCGTGTCCACCAGGTCTGGGCCACCCCAGGTTCCCATCAGACACTGCTCAACCCTGATTCAGGAGGATCTCCTGAACTGCGGCGTGCTTTGTGGTCCCAGGATCCCAGCGTGCTCAGATGCCTGGAACCCTCAAGAGAGCAGGAGTCCTGTCTGATTCTGCCCACGACTGCATGTCCAGTGCCTGGCGCGTACCTGGCACCCACTAATGTGTGCTGAATTGGCACCCCCTCTTCTGCTCCAGGTAAGCTACAAAGCAAAGACTGGTCCGTGGGTTCTCTCATTTGTTTACTCGATTTGTAAGTACGTTGCAGACTTTCACCCAGTAGGTGCCGAGAGACAGGATGCTGAGGGTCTGGCGTCAGCAAAGTCATGTTAAGAGGACCCATCAGGGCAAGGCAGATATGACAGCATGGTGGCGGAGGAAATGAGAACTGGCTGCTAGCTGAGGGATCAGGAGGTGGTCTGGGGAGGGGGCGTCTGAGACAGGCTTTCAAAGGTGGGAGAAGGCACTGGAGGGACCTGTGACAGCGTAAGCAGGGTGAGCTTGGAGAACACTCATCTTTGAGTCTGAGGGAAGGATAGGGGTGAGAGAGATGGGTCAGAGTGAAGGGGACCGGCTGGGGAGAGTGATGGAGGGTCCTGAAAGCCAGATCTGGAGGTGGGATTTTAATACAGAGGTAGTGGGGAGCCAAGGATGGTTGGAGGTGGAGGAAGGTCCTCATCACAAACAAAAGGCAGGATGGAAGGTTAACTGGAGAGGGAGGGGCTGCAGGGACAGAAGGTGTGAATGAAAGATGGGAGGGGGTAGGAGGAAGCGGAAGAGAGGGGGAGGGGTGGGGGAGAAGGAGGGGGAGGGGGAGGGGTGGGCCACAGCTGAAGATGAGGTGGGGGCCCCCACATGACGGCAGGGCATCAGCCCCCTCCCCAGACCCAGGATCCCTGCCTGCGCTTCTGTCTCCTCCCCACCGCACTGAGCACTCCACCGTGTACACAGCTGGAATCTACTAAGTGTCTGCTTCGAGACTGAAATCAAAGTAGGTGGCCCACACCTTGGAGGGAGTCCAGCCCTTTCTATTACTAGTGTCCTGGTGCCTTCTGCACATGCTCATTCTGAGAGGCAGGGGGCCTCCTGGGGCCCACGGCCTGGAGGGGAGACTTGCTGGGACTGCTCCCCCCAAAACTAAGGAATGAAAGTCGACAGTGGGGCGAGCAACAGATCACAGCCTCGAAGGGGCAAAGCCGTGAGATAGCCGCTCACAATGTCGCCCGACTCGGTCTACTGACCCCCCAGGCAGGCTTGGCCCAGTGGACTGGTGGCTCAGGGTCACTCCCGCTCTTCTGGGGCTTTGCTTGTCTCCGAGAAATCTCAGAGGCTAAAGGGCTCAAAGGCTGCAGGGGCTGGCCAGACAGATGACACAGTGAGGGTAAAAAGGTGAGGGGGGTGCTGCATGGGCCATGCCAGGCTGTCCCTCAGCTCCTGCCAGGCAGGAATGGTGGCAGGTGTCCAGGGCTTCTGCTTTTTTCAAAAGAAGCCAGAAAATCCAGGTTTTTATGTGATTTTGCCCCATTTAAAAATCTTGGCAATTAACTCACTATTTACTTTTTTCTAAAACACTTCAGCTAAAATAAACACCCATCTATATGCTGCCTGTTTGCAACCTGGGCATCAGGTCAAGAGTTCACAAATATTATATCAGGTATAAACCAGGAGAAGCAAGAGGGAGAGATGGTGTGAGCTGAGGTGGATGGGGCAGGCAGAGAGGGCTCCCTGGAGGAGGATGACTAGCGATGGGCTGGAAGAATAGGTGAGACTGAGAGGGATACAGGGCCAGTGGGGAAGGACCAGTGCTGGGACTCAGCAGGGACCTAATAAAGGTGAGGGCTGAGGTCTGGGCTTAGGGACTGGATCCAGGAGACAGGACAACGAGATGCATGCACTTCTGGACCACAGGGGCAGTGGAGGGGGTCTTGTGGCTGCCAATATGGAATGGGGGCTGGGGACTAACTTTATTGCTGTTTGTAGAAAAGTCTTCCCCACCAGGCAGGACTGGAGCTGCCCAGGGCCTCCGTGGTCTCCTTACAATTAGGCCCTGCTGTGTCCTGAGCTTGGCGTCCCTTGGTGGGGACAGGGCAAGCCTGGCTGCCATACTAGATGGGTTGAGGTTAAGGGCATGGAAGAAATCCAAGATCAGAATTCCAGGACCTCAGGGTCATTTGCAAGGAGGCAGAGCAAGACCGGAGGCCTCCAGAGGTTCTTCTAGCTGAGAAAGACGAGGGGACCTTGCTTTTGATATTTGCACCTATGAGCCCAGGTCCGCCTGGAGCCCCAGGCTCAGCTGCCGCCTTCCCTGTAGTGGCCACCAGGGGGCAGCAGAGGAACGGCAGTGCCCCTGGTCCTGGTGCCCCAGAGCTGATGACTGTGGGCAGGGGGCCCTCTGTGCCTCTCTGTCCTCTCAGCGGGTCCCCTGTTGCTCTCAGGGTCTCTCAAGAACTGCTTCTCTGAATTCCTGACCTATTTGATGATGCGCTGACCTTCTTCCGTCCCTCACCCAGTTAGGTCCCATTGGATAGGTACCTGGTTGCAACATCAACCGAGTATTGTTGGCTCCCCTTTCGACCCCCCTGGTTTTCAACCATCCCCTAGGGTACCCCACATTTCCATGTACCTGCCTTGCTCCTCTTGTCCCTCTATCCCAGCTCCAGCTGCCGTGACTACCTGTTTCCTTGGAGGCCGTGCAGCTGCAGGCGGGCCCAGGCATGTGGTCCGGGCATGTGTTTGTGTACATGCCATGCCTCCCTCACGGTCTCTCACACACGCAAATGACAGATCTATGGTTCCCCTTTGGAAGTGGTCAGATGGCAGCTCTAGGCCAAATCCTTCTCCCTGTTCCTCTGTGACGTCAGACTGAGGCTGGTGTGAGGAAGTGGTCAGGCAGCGGGTGGCCGGCTCCAGGAGGGCAGCCTTCTGGGGGCGGGAGCTAGGCCAGATGGCTCAGGGGCCCCTAGCAGAGCAGCCTCCGGTTTTCTAGAAGCAGAAACTTTGCTACTTTTCATCAGTTTCCCAGGCCTGCCTTGCTCTGGACTGCGGCCTGGTTGTTGATGTTCACACTTCAGACCCTGAGGGTCAGACCCCTGTCTTGCTGTTTTAGTTGCAGAGCTGACCTGGGGGCACCCAGGTGCCAAGCATTGGGTGCTCAGGCCCTTCCTGTCCCTGCGTGGCTGGCATTAGTGGGCAGCTCCCAGCACAGTGGTACTGAAGCCAGAGGGAAGAGGGCCCTGGGGGGCACAGGTGAGACTTGGGAGCCAGAGAGCCAGACAGGGAAGGAAGCGGGCCCGCCGGAACCGAGGAGAAGGGCCTCGGTCCAGAGGCGGACTCTCTCCAGCTTCACTTTTGAGGTCCTGCCACCCCCCATCCTCTATCCGGCTTCCAGCCCCCCAGTCTGGCCCCTGCCCATCAGCCTGGCTAAAGGTCACACCCCGAGTGGGCCCTGCCTGGGGCCCGGTCAAATTCTCTATCCATGGAAGCTGTCGCTCAGGACTTCAGCAAGCATGACCAATACTCCATGTAGTGAGTAGAAAACTTGATTAAATGATGTTCAAAGGCTGAAACTATCGCCACCCACCACCTGCAGCCCCTGGCCCCAGAGCAGCAACAGGGACCCAGAGCTGGATGGAACAAGAGGCCCAAGGTCAAGGGTAGGCGCTGTCCTGATGCCTTTGTATCTTGGGGGCCAGCTGGGAGCATCCCCTTTCTCCCCCATGCTGACTTCCCCCCAGAGCTGGACATAAGGGTGTCTCCCCTTGCTCACTGCAGCCCTCCTCCCTTGTCACGGAGCCACCCTGCCCCACCACGGGCTCCCTCCTGGAAGCGTCTGTCAACCACCCCAGTCCACAGATCCAGTGGCTTCATCGCCCACACCCTAGCCATGCCCTGACCCTGTGCCCATCTGCCTGTTGCTGTTCTCGGCTAGGAGCCAGGCGGGGAGCCGGCACTGGACACCGGCCCTAGGGCGATGTCTGGCTCACCGGGAGCTCACCATTTTGCAGATGGACTTGGCCTCCTCGGAGAACTTGGGCGAGTACACCTCCTCCGTCTCCAACACCCGGCGGTCCACCTCCTCCCGCTTCACCTTCTCCTTGCGGCCACGGAAGGGCGACTGGCCCTCGATCATTTCGTAGATGAGGCAGCCCAGACCCCAGTAGTCGGGGCTCAGGCCGTACCTCTGGTTGTTCAGGACCTCTGGAGCTGGGGGCAGAGCAGGAGATCCAGGGGAGGTGAGAGACAGCTGGTGGTGGGTCAGAGCCGGGCACGTGGGGCCAGGACTGGGATGCTAATGGGGCCTCAGGACATCCTGCAACCAGGAGTGATGGTACTGCTCACAGGAGGCCTGGGGCTCCACGTCTGGGATCCCTTCCCGCTGCTGACTCCTGCCCACCAACTGCTAGAAATACCTCCTCTTCCTGGGAGCCTGCCTTGGTTGCTCTTCTCTGTGCTCCCAAAGGACTCTGACTGTGGCTTCAGAAGCCTGACCATGGTGGATGGAAACAACCCGTTCCCTTGACATCTCCCACACTAGACTGTGAACCGCCTCATTCCATGCGGTTCCTGGTAACAGGTACGATGCCTGGCACACAGTAGGTGTTGCACACATATTCGTTTCAATAAATGAAAGTGTGTCCACCCAAAGTAAAGATGATTTTAAATGTATCTGGAATTCCAACACCACCTCACTGTGACTTCCATAACACTTTGATTAAATGGATTATAGATTCAGCAGAGAAGTGCAAGAGAAGATAGGCAGGCCACATACATCCAGGAAGGCAAATGTATCCACATGGGTGTGGACACTGCACGAGAAGATGACACAGATGCCCAAGCAGGCACACACAGAGTGCACAGATGGGTTTATCTATCCATCCATCACCCATCCATCCATCATCTATCCATCCATCATTCATCTATCTATCATCTATCTATCCATCACCCATCCATCCATCATCTATCCATTCATCTATCATCCATCTATCCATCCATCACTCATCCATCTATCATCTATCCATCCATCATCCATCCATCTATCATCCATCTATCTATCATCTATCTATCCATCCATCACCCATCCATCCATCAGCCATCCATCTATCATCTATCCATCCATCATCCATCCATCTATCATCTATCCATCCATTTATTAACCCGGTCATCCATCATCCATCCATTATCTATCACCTATCTATCATCTATCCATCCGCCCATCCATCAGCATTCACATAGGTATACATACCTCCTACATACACATAGACACATACCCCATGGGTCCCCCAATACCATGCAATCTGAAAAGGACCCTCTGACACCAGAGTCCAGAACCCTGAGTGTGTGCTGCTGGCATGAGCCCAGTGGAGGACAACAGTGTCCCCATCCATTGGAGCTTTCTCAAGTCCCCTGCCTCCTGGAGTGAGCGGGTGGATGTGTGTGAGGTGTATGGGAAGATACCCAGGGAATATCCCTATTTGGAAGGCAGACCTCAGGGGACCGGTGTAGCTCCAGGGCAATGGTCTCTGAGGAGGCTCAGGGGATACAGGGCAGGAGCCCAAGGCTGGTCCCTCCTTAGAACAGTGCTTTGTGACACAGTAGCTGGTGTGCTCCTCTCCTTTCTGGGCCATTCCTAGTGACGGCCCTGCTCTCAAGGTCATTCTGAAAGGCTGTCTGCCAATTCATCAGATCCCTACTACACCCACACCCCAGGCGACTCTGCCAGCTCTGAAACTGCCCTGGGAGGGGCTTGGCTTTGAGACACAGGTGGGGCTGGGGGTGGGGACTGCAGAACTCAGTGTAGTCAAGACACCCTGGGGCCCCAACACTTCCCCGTCCCAGGCTACAACTTCCCGCCTCCCATGTGACTACTTCTGCAAGTTGCACAAAGAGGCCAGTGGCTCCGAGGGCCCAGCTCGGGGAGGAGCCACGCCTACACTCACCCATGTAGCCGACGGTGCCCACCCGGCCGCGGATCAGGTCTCCCTCTGGGATCTTCACGGCCAGGCCCAGGTCCGAGATCCTAATGTGGCCTGATGGGGTATAGCAGAGTCAGCAGATCCCTGGGATGGTCCTGCAGACATCTGGTCCACCCTGGGCAGGGCCCTAGACTTGCCAGGGGCCCTCCCCTTTCATTTGTCCCAAGAAGAGTGGTACCCTATTGGCCATGCAGGGTGACTGTGGGCCATCGCGAGAGTCAGGTGTCAGAGGTCAGGGGTAAATTATTACTTTTAGGGAGGAAAACATAAAGATGCAATAGGACCCCTGGATTTGGCTGGATGATGGTGGATCAGCCTCATAAAATGCCCTAAGGGGCTTCTCGGAAGGCTAACATCACAAAGTTTAAGATGCCTTGGCCTGATTCTGGGATTGCTTCATGGGAAAATGTGAGATTCTCCTGACATTTTGGAACAATTTGCTTAAGGGGAAAAAGCACAAAGCAACTTGGGAAGCAACTCCCTGTTCTGCCTTGTTGGTCTTTGGGGTTGTTTGTTTGTTTCCCTTTGGAGAACCTGCCGCTCAGACCAGCAGAGACGGGAAGGTGGCATTGGAGCTCCTGGGCCAGAACTGACCCCCAAAAGGCAGAGATGACCCCATGCTGAGAGCGCGCCTTGGCACTGTCTTTTCCATCAGCTCACCCGACAGGGTCATGGCCTCTTCTGACCCTGCAGGAAGGAACACTGACCCCCCTCCCCAGCCTGGACTTCAATGAGGCCCAAAGTAGGGAGCCCCCCGCAAGAGGCTAGAGCTGAGTGAATCTTGCTGGCTCGGTGGCCCCCAACAAAGGCAGGAATGGTGCGAGGGGAGACACCATGCAGATTCCAGCTGTTGGGTGACAGATTGGTGGTAGGCACAGTTCTGAGACCAGCAGGCAACAAGAACCCCCGGGGGCTCTGGGCGCATACACAGAGGGGCGGTGGGCCCTGAGCCCTCTGCCCGACAACATCATACTCAAACCTCTTCTCCAGGTCTTTTCACTCCCCTTCCCTCCCCTTGGCCTGGGACTTGCTGGCAGGGAGACCTAGTTTCAGGTCTCCACTCCCCACTGATATTTGTGGGTGGCCTTGGTGAGCAGGCGCCTCTGAGCCTCAATCTTATCATCTGTAAAATGGGCACAGGGTCAACTGGCCCTGCTCCCTCTGTAAAGATGGGACAATTTAGTTAGATAGAAGATGCGACAACCCTTTCCCAGGTGTGAGAGTCTAAATAGTTACGAGGGGCTCCTGGGGTGGCTCTTTGTTATCCATGTGTGTATGCACAAACACACATGAAAATAACAATAATGACAGACAAGCAATAACAGCTAACATGTTATAGCTGGCTTCCCTGGTGGCTCAGATGGTAAAGAGTCCAGCTGAGATGCAGGAGACCCGGGTTCAATCCCTGGGTCAGGAAGATGCCTTGGAGGAGGAAATGGCAGCCCATTCCAGTATTCTTGCCTGGAGAATCCCACGGACAGAGGAGGTTGGTGGGCTACAGTCCATGGGGTCGCAAAGAGTCAACATGACTGAGTGACTATGCACTCATGCACGCACAGTTGATAAAACAACTTATCAAGGTATCTTGTCAGAACCTCAGCACCACCCTCCACCATATGAAGAAGGCAGGGCAAGGCCCACTGTTTCCATTTCATAGACAAGAAAGATGGGGTGAGGGAAGTTGTGTGAGAGTTAAATGTTTGCCCAGAGTCTCTGGAACCCTCAATTCCTCACTCAATGCTGGTTCTCTCTTTCTCTCCCTGTCCCTCACCCTCCACTGCAACAATTTGCTTAAGGGGGAAAATCACAAAGCCACATCCACCGAGCCACATCCTTCTTCACCAAGTAGGAGCTTTGTCCACGCCCTCTGCCCTCCTGTGGACCCAGGGTCAGCATCTGTGAGTCTGTTGGAAGCCTCCTGCTCCCTTTGGGTTGTGACGCTCAGCTACAGAGCAGGAAAAGGATCCTCGGGGCCGCTGCCTGACTTACCGTAATCGTCTAACAGGATATTTTCAGGTTTCAAATCTCTGAAAGGGAAAGATCACCAGCGTGTGAGTGTGAGTGTTCTGGGTGGCAAGGGCACACCAGCATCTGTTGTGGACCCCCTTGAGCTACTCAAGCCTGAGTGTTCCCTCCCCAACTCTGGGCTCAGGAGGTCTGGTATCTCTCTGGGTCAAGATCGTCTTGGGCTCCCTTCTCTCCCTCTGGTATTAATTTAAAACAAATGCTGCTGTTTGCCATAGGTATCCTTTCGACTCTGGAGAGTGACTGAAAAGGAGTTAGGCAAAGGCTAGTCCATGCACTGAAGGCCCCCGGGGCTGGGAGATGACAGACCCCCTCCAGGGACGGGAAGACCTTGAGGTCTCCAGATGCCCTGAAGGCAAGAGTCCGGCCTGGGAATGAAGGGAGAGAAGTTACTGAGGACAAAACCCCAGCTGTAGAATTGGGTCAGAGAATTGTAAGGGAGAGAATGGTAACCTCCAGGACAAAGACCAGCTTTGGGATGGGTTCCCCGGGAGCCTGGCACTTTCCCCAGCTCCAGCTGAGCCACAGCCTGGGAGAAAGCACAGCCACCAGGCACAGCTGTAGACGCAGCCACCTCCTCCTGTCCCCAAGGCCTCTCTTCTCTTTACAAGACACAGTCATGCTCATGAGAAAGAGAACCTTTCCACTATAAGGGGGAGAGGCAGCAGAAGTGTCTGGTTTTATTAATAAAAGCTCTTTTCTGTGAATTAAAGAATAACCACCAGGATAGGGTATGCAACTCGGGTAAGCCATTGTGCAGATGCCACACATGGCATCTGGACTGAGGATCTGGTTCTCAACCAACTGGCTTTGTTCATGAAACTGAGGGCAGCTGTCCCCATGGGGAGAGGCTCATGTGCCCAAATCCAGTGATGCAAGCTCACAAAGTGATAATTGGGGTCTGTACGTGGTTACTTATTACAACATACTTTTGTTGCTATTGTTATTAATTTCCATGCTTTTGATGTACTAACCATTCCAAATAAGGGCAGGAGACCTCATTTCAATTAATCAGCCACCACCAACCACCGGGTTGGAAAGACAGCTGGCTAGTGGACACAGAACCCACACCCACAGAGAGGCTATGGCAAGCAGTCAGGCCAGGGAGGCACCGCGGTTCTCTTTCTTCCTAGTATTAATAGAAAGGCTGGAACTTGGAGGGATACTTTTTTTTTTTTTTTAAGAGAAAAACAATCAAGTGGAGGATTCTTTTTTCAGCCCTTAGGGAAAATTTTCTGACTCTCTTCTCACTTGAATGAAAACAAAACAAAAGCATAAACTGGGAGATGTAGGGAGGGGGGAGGGGAAGGGCATGTCATCAAGACCATTCCTCCTTGTTTTCAAAACTTTGGGCTCCCAAGATATTCTTAGCCAACAGCCCTGTGGCAAAAGTCTTCAAACTGGGGTGTGTGTGCCCAGTGGGGGTGGGGGATGAGAGAGTCACCCATGTGCTGGGACTTCAAGAATATGCATTTTTAGATCCTTAGCATCATAATGCCTTGTCCTGGCATCTTACAGGATCTCCCCTCCCACCTGTCCTTTCTCAATAGCTCTTCTCCCAAATGACAGAAGAAAAGCAGGTTCCTCCGTACTCCTGCATATTGCTCTGGTGCCCAGCTCCATGGGGTGAAACCTCCAGGGTCCCAATTAGAAGTGGGACTTACTAATCATAATTATAAGGGCAATTCAACAGAAGAAATTATTTTAACACTTAGAGCCTATGGTCAGTGAGAATTTTTAAAAAAATCTTATCTCTATCCATATATTTCAGAGTGGAATGCTGATCATTGACTTTTACGCAAAAAGTATATTACAGTAAAATAATAGTCTCTGGGGGCTGAAGGAAGTAGAGATGGATAGAAAATTCCTCACTATTAAAGAGTTTTCATGCATTTTTTCTAGATGCATGATGGTGGAAGTCAATTTGCTACAGCAATTTGATTCCACTGGATACCTTTAGATATGTGATGTCACTTGAATTCAATTTAAAAACATCAGTAATACTAGCCACTATTTTAACATATGATGGACTATTTTAGGGGTCTACTTAGAACATATGAGGGCACGGAGATTTTCAAAATTCTTGGAGGAGGGCTATGAGAAGAGTCTGAAGGCCACTGCTCACAGAATCTGGACACCTGGTCCTGGGGTGGGAGAGACCAGGGTCCATTCTGATGCCTCCTTCAGTGGGGATCCTACAGAAGTCCTGCAGGGGTTGGTTCTGGATCAGACCACCAGGCTCCACTGAGCTTCCTGGGCGCTGGGTGGCAAGGGACCAGTGGCCCAACCTCATTGACTCTGAGGGAACACCTGGCTCCCCCTAAGTGGTCCCCCTCCTTTTCTCAGTTCCAGGGTGGGAGTCTGTCTGACCCAAGGGCAATGACCCAGCCTCAACTCGAGGGCAAGGATGAGCAACCAATTCAGAGCATGGAAGGGTTGGCCTCACTTGTTCAGGCTCAGATGGGGGGACCTGGGGTTGCCCACTCACCTGTAGACAATGTTCTCATGGTGGAGGTCTTCCAGGCCACACAGGATCTCTGCCGCATAGAACAGGGCGCGCTCCTCCTCGAAGCCGGGGTTCCCCATGTTGTAGATGTGGAACTTCAAGTCCCCGCCATTCATGATGGTCAGGACCAAACACAGTGCATCCTTGGTCTCATAGGCATAGGCCAGGTTGACCTGGGAGCACAAGACAGCCATGCAGTGGGGTTCCAGGGACCCCTACATCTGCTCCTCTTCCCCAGGGGTCCTTGAAGCTGTGTGGGAGGACTAGTGTGGGGAGCTGCAGCCGCTTCACACCACCCCCTGCACCCCATCACTGCCCCTCCATCCAATTCGGTGGTTCCAGGCAAGGAAGTAGAGTCAGAAGGGGCAGCTGGCACCTTTCTGGGTCCTGACAGGATGGTGTCTGTTGCTTTTATGTCACAAAAGCACGTGTGTGCATCAAGTGGTTAGAACTTCTGTCCCCTTTGGGCATCCCCTTACAAAACCCGCCAGTTCTGGGGAATGCAGGCAGCCTGGGTGGATGGTGCCACTTGCCATCAGGCACAACTGGTGGGGGTGTAACTGGGCAAAATGCACATGCTCTCTGACAGAGTGATTCCTCCTCCAGGAATCCATCTCCCAGACACCCCCACAGAAATACACCAAAGGGATGTTGAAGGATGGATGGACCCGGGGCAGCCTTGTCTGTTGTGGTGCCTTCAAAACCAGAAGCGATTTCTACCTGTGGCTGCACAGGTCATGGTCTCTCTCCTCCCTGTACACGAGAATGGTGCACAGCTTTAAAAAAGAGGCGCAGCTATCTGTCTGGTTATAGAAGATCTACAACTTAAGGGGAGCAACACTGCAGGCTAAGATTTGTTGCAAGATCCTATTGGCTAAAAATAATAAAGCCTGTACATCAATCAAGTGAAGTGAAAAGTCTCTGTCATGTCTGACTCTTTGCAACCCTGTGGACTATATAGCCCACCAGGCTCCTCTGTCCATGGGATTCTCTAGGCAAGAATACTAGAGTGGGCTGCCATTTCCTTCTCAGGGGGGAGTCTTCCGAACCCAGGAATCGAACCCACATCTCCTGCATTTCCTGCATTGCAGGCAGATTCTTTACCATCTGAGCCAGCAGGGAAGCCCAACATGTCTGCAGTGGTTACTCAAAGAGGGAGGCTTCTATGTTTACTTGGCATCCACCTGTGAGGTTTGACTTTTTACCCGTATGTATATTGTTTTATAATAACAAGTGGGGGAGACGCTGGGAGCTGGCCAAACGTGCGTCCCCCTCTAGGTGCCCAGTCTCCCCTGCAGTGGGCTGGTTCTCGTTGAGGACTGAGGACAGAGCTGAGGGGTGTCACCGAGGCTGTGTGGATTCCCCCAGTCCCTGGGCAGGGGAGGGGCATCCATCTGCGGGAAGGTGGAGGAGGACGCCTCATTTGACAGGACTTCAGGTGAGAGTCCTTTGCTGCTTCCAGCTACTCTGAGTTGGGGGTTGGTTTGTTACTACAGCAGAGCCTCGCCTGGACAGAGTAACAGGTGCATATAAACGAGCTGGGCCTCACGCTTTGGCCTCCTATGATGAAACCAGCCTATGGGGTTTGCAGAAACAAAGTTCCTTGGCTGGGCCCCTTTCTTCCACAGAGGTGTTAACAGAAGCTCACACTTAGAGGGGAGCCAGCCTAGCTCCAGGGACAGGACACAGTCCCAACTGCCTTGAGAAGGAGGGAGCATTGGGCTCCTTCCTGCAACTCACTCCTCACTCCCCTAACTGCATCCCACACCTTGGGGGACCTGCTACACTTCCAGTCACCTGGAGGGGGCTCTGCTACACTTCCGGTCACCTGGAGGGGGCTCTGCTACACTTCCGGTCACCTGGAGGGGGGCTGTCCCCTGGCCCTGACACTCACCACAAACCGACTGTTGACCTTCTCCAGGATCTGCTTCTCATTCAGGGCCATGGACTCCCCTTTCCTCTTTTTGATCCTCTTCTTCTCCAAGCGTTTGCAGGCGTACATTTTACCCGTAGCCCGAACCTGGCAGGCACAGACCTGAGGGCACAAGAGAGAGGACAAGGGCACAAGGCCCATGAGACCAAGCCGTTCTGAGGCTCCTCCAGGCCAGGATGTGGTGTCTCCAGGGCTAGGAACCATGGCGGCCAGAGCCGGCCATGCCCTGGCCTGTGGGTATCCCAGTCTCAGGACTCAGCAAGGCCTGGCCATGGACCCGCTGCTCCCAGGGCCCTGCTCTCAAGATCTGGCTTTAGTGCCATCTTAGGCGAATGCAAGCCCTTGGAGGTGAAGAAGCAGCCATTTATACCAGTTTACGTGGCTGGCCAAGGCTGAAAGAACCGTTCCTCTCTCGGGGGCAACTAGATTTTCTCTGTCCCAAGCTTCCAACCAGATGCAGCCACTAATAACTGGGGACTTTGAAGCACCAGCTGCTGGTAGGAGAGGCTTATCTGGGGAGTGGGGGCAGTCATGGGAGACTCCTGGGAACTCTGACTGTATAATTTAGAGGAATAAGACCCAGGGCATTTGGATCTGGTCTTAGTTCTGCCCCTGTTGAGCTGTGTGACCTTGCCTGGGTTACCTAACCATTCTGAACGTCAGTTTTCCTCGTCTATAAAATGGGAATGACAAGGTTGGGTAAGATCAGGTTAAGTATAACGGCACATATTAACAGCATGGCCGGGCCATACTTAGGCCCCTCATGTCCTCACTTCACGCTCCAAACACAATCAAGGACACACATTTCCCTCTATAGACTTGAACCCTGCCTGAGGCTGGCTCCAAGAGCATCTTCATCCAGACACCCTCCTTCCCTTCCTCAGACACCGTGACCTTCCCAAAGCCCCAGCCTCACCCGTCTTCTCCACCAGGGGGCGCGTGACCCAGCCATTTGCTCAGAAGCCCTCCTTAGAACACTTTGGGCCAACCAGAAGGGACAGAAAAGGTGTCAATGGTCCAGAAACTTTTCACGAATATGCGAATGTTCACTCACCTCCCCAAAGCCCCCTTTTCCTAGTACTCGGTACTGCCTGAAAGTGTTTTTGGTTACTGGTTGCCTAGAAGAAAAGCAAAAATCCAGCATGGGTCTCACAGCATTAAGATGCAGAATTAAGAAGAAAGAGACAAGGGTAGCATTGAGAGGAGCTGAGCGGGGCAAGGCACACACCTCCAAACCCCGCCCTGGGGACCCTCAGGAACCACCGCTGCAGACGTGACCCTCAAGCACTGGCTCAGGGGCTGGGCGCCCTCGGCCCTGGACTGGAAGGAAAAAGCAGGAGGCTTGAAGAATGTGAGCAGAGGCTGCTTCATTGCACTTTCCCTGTGGTTCCCCTCTCTCTCCCAAATGCAAATCCTGCGGCTGCACTCAGAAGGAAGCTGTGTCCTCAGTGCAGGGAGAAGAGAGAGGGCCAGGAGTCAGGTTCGGTGTCCCACGGAGGCCAGGAAGGAAACCGCAGCCCTCCGTCCACACCTGCCTGGCGGAACAGCTTGCGCCTCCTGTCCCCAGGCGCCCGAGCTGTTTCTTCCTGCAGACGTGCCCTTGGAAGACCGGCCTCCTGGGAACAGAGAGGCTGCTGGTCCCCACATCCAGTCTGGTTACTCTCTCACCAAGGACCGAAGGCGCCGGACTCCCCTGAACCCCAGGACAGAAGATCCTCTCTGTCAACAGGTGTGTGTGCGTGTTCCGTCGCTTCAGGCGTGTCTGACTCTTTGCGGCCCTCCGGACTGCAGCCCGCCAGGCTCCCCTGTCCATGGGATTTCCCAGGCAAGAACACTGGAATGGGTTGTCATTCTCTTCTCCAAGGGAACTTCTCCACCCTGGGATTGAACCTGCATCTCTTATGTCTCCTTCTTTGGTGGGTTCTTTACCACTAGCGCCACTGGTATTTATGACTAATCATCTTATGTCTCTTGATTCCCCATGTTAATTAGCCAAAGCCATTTATAATGTCTAATGAGACGAGCCTCCAATCATGGGGCAAAGGTGGGGCTCATGGAGTAAAGAAAGAAAGAAATGGCCACTTAGTTGCAGCAAAGGACTCCATCTTGTAGATAGCGTGTGTTTTTTCATTGCTGGCCTGTTTGGCTAAGAAAAGTCAGGTTTTTCCCCCCCTCTTTTTTGGGCTTTAATGAGGTGTAATTGACAAAGAGTGTACAACTTGATGTTTTGATATATGAATACATTGTGAAATGATCACCCAGTCAAGCTAATTAACATCCTTTCACCTCCCCAAATTAACATTCCCCCCTCCCTCCCTTCTTTCCTTCCTTTCTTCCAAGGATCCTTAAGATCCACCCTCTTAGCAAATTTTCAGTAAATGATACAGTACTGTTAACTCTTGTCCCCATGGTGTATGTGAGATCCTCAGAACTGACTGATCTTGCATAACTTCAACCTTATACCCTGGGCCAACATCTCCCATTTCTCCCATCCCCTCCCTGCCCCTGGCGACCACCACTCTACTCTCTGCTTCTATGAGTCTATTTGGATTCCACATACAAGTGAGATCACGTAGTACTTGTTTTTCTGTGTCTGGTTTATTTCACTTAGCATAATGTCCTCCAGGTCCATCCATGTTGTCATAAATGGCAGGACTTTCTTCTTTTTCCTTTTTAAAGGCTGAATAATACTCCGTTGTATAAACACAATCCTATTTTACTCTCATGGTCATGGCAGCATTATCCACAATAGTCAAGATATAGAAACAACCTAAAAAGCCATCAATTGATTAATGGGTAAGAAGAAGCAGCTTTTATGATATTAAAATTGGCTCTTGACTCTCGAGGACTACCTTTGAGCATCCCCAAACTCCACCCTAAGGCTCTTCACCAGGGTGGGGATTGGCATGCAATTGGAATGGGCCAAAAAACTGGGTCAGCTTGAGAAAGATCAGTGAATCTCTGGTCACCCAGTGGCTCTTGAATGAATCGCCCATGGAAACTCTTCTCGCTGCTGGGTCCTGAAGAGGCTTTGGGTTTCAGTGGAAATCATAGCTTCGGCACCATGCCATTCTCTTAGGCGCTATTCTCCTGGACGCTCCCTGGCCTGTCTGGAATTCATGTGTATGATTCACTGCCTCTTCCCTTGTGTTTCTTTAGGAAGCGGGGCCCAGGCTGCCCCTGTGCCGGACTCCCCCGTGCTCTGCGTCTTGCACACGAGCGACCTGGCCTAGAGCAAACCTGCCATGCGCCTGCATCCAACATGCGGCCCTGGGAAGCGTTTCCTCCAGCTGCCCTCGAAACCACATGAAGGCGTCCGGGCCTAACAGTTTACGATACATGGAGAACAAACAGTCGGTCGACATTACCGCAGAGCTCCTCTGCTGGGGGAAATGAGTGTAATACAATTTCCGAGGAATTTCTTGGTTAACCTTGGGAGGGAAAAAAATCCCTTTAATATTTCAACAGTACAGCACCAACAGGCCATGATCTTGTTAGCAAGAAAAAAGGCAAGGGGAGGAGCGGGGGTGCTGTCAGTCATTTCAGGCATTTCTAGGCCAGAGTCCTGCTTTGCTGGCTTCAAAAGCTTAATGGCCTCAAAAGGGCATAACTCTTTTGAGGTCGACACACCGATTTTAAAAGTCCATTTCTCTATTTCGTGTGTTTGGTCCTGACAAGTAAAGTGAAAGCCAGGGGCCGCAGCTAAAGGCTTCCTTTGGAATAGGATGCTGGGTAAACTAAGGGTGAAGGACTTGAGCCAGGGACCTGGGCTTCAGATTCCAGCCTTGCCAGGCCATTCCTGTGTGACCCAGGGCTAACTCATCAACCTCTCTGAGCCTTGCATCCATCTTCAGTAAAATGGAGATATTGAAAAGGTATATATATATCTAAAGGTTCTCTGTAAGCCTCTGAGTGTCAGATGTCATCATTAGCACTCTAGGGATAAAGGACGTGGCCCCTTCTGTGGGTCTCTATGGTAACAATCCCCATTGCTCAAAGAAGCTTGTTTAGGGACACAGGTAATCCTGAGAATCTGCAGTCATTTGGCAGATGGGCACACTTAGGCTTTGAGAGGTGAAATGAGATGCCCACAGTCTCGGTTGGTAAGCGGTGCGGCTGGAACTGGGGTCCAGACAGTCTGTTTCGGAGACCAGGTTCGGCATCCTGAGCCCACGCCACCACCCCAGGAAGGTGGGCACAGATCAGGGTTGTGTGATACAGCCCAGGGCTCCACACTGTGGAGCAAGGTGGGGCAGGATGAATACCTCCCCACCAGCCTGCTCCTCCACAAGGGTCAGCTGCTCCCTCCAAAACGTTAGACAGGTGTGGTGATGCCCAAGCCAAAGTGCTCGGTGACGACGCAGGACAACGATGACATTCAGCAGTTTACCTCCCAAGGAGGCCGGCTGTGTTGAGGTGTGTGCTGTGCTCTCATCGCATCCTCACCACGCCCACGAGGTAGGCACCATTATTAGCCCCACATCACAGGTGAGGAAGCCGAGGGGTGGAGAGGGGAGCAGCCCTCCCCTGGACCCCCAGGAGGAGGCCAAGCTGGGACTCAGATCAGACCGTGGGCTCCTGGTGGCCCACGCGTGGCTCCTCTGTCTCCTGGAGCCATGATATGCACGGGCAAGGTGGCCAGAGGCAGGCCACGTGCCAACAGAGAAGCCTGTCCACTGCTCCCTCTGTCGCCCCATTGGTCAGGGTGGAGACAAACGTCCCCCAGGATGTAGGCTGGGGTGTTTCCTCAGATCTCCCTGAGGAGGGCAGGGGGGGCAGCGAGTGTGGCTTTTTGGGGGTTCGTGTCCCCCAGGTTTGTGTCCTAGGCATCTGCAGGGGACTTAGCATGGATCCAAAACATGTGCAGGAGCAGGAGGGCTCCTGGCTTTCTGACCACAGTGTATACATATGGCAGCGTGTGCCAGGCCTCTGGGCACAGGAACCCTGGTGGTGGGAGGTGGAGCTCCCATCCTCACCTACCAGCTCACCCCAAATGGCTTTATTTTTTATTTATTTGCTTCCCTGGTGGCTCGGACGGTAGAGAATTTGCCTGCAATGCAGGAGATCTGGGTTCGATCCCTGGGTTGGGAAGATCCCCTGGAGAAGGGAATGGCAGCCCACTCTAGTATTCTTGCCTGGAGAATCCCATGGACAGAGGGGCCTGGCGGGCCACAGTCATGGAGTTGCAATGAGCTGGACATGACTAAGCAAACTAATAGTTGATTTACAACATTGTGTTTTTTATTTTTGGCCACACCCTGTGGCCTGTGGGATCTCAGTTCTCTGACCAGGTTTCAAACCCAACATCCCCTGCGTTGGAAGGTAGAGTCTTAACCACTGGACCACCAGCGAAGTCTCCACAGTATGTCTTTAATGCCAACATTGCCCTAACCTGCAAAACCTGGGATGCTGTAGTGGGCAGAGCACCACTCGGGGGTCCTGGGCCAGGGTCCCCCGTTGGCTGCACTAACCCCTCTTGGGTGACCCAGCAAGCCACATACTCATGGCCTCTCCCTTCTCATCAGTCACACAGAGGCCACCTCTGCCTGACTAAGTCACTGCTGTGTGTGAAGGAGCACTTTGAAGAGAATTAGTCCAGTTCAGTTGCTCCGTCATGTCCAGCTCTTTGCGACCCCATGGACTGCAGCATGCCAGGCCTCCCTGTCCCTCACCAACTCCCGGAGTTTACTCAAACTCATGTCCATTAAGTCGGTGATGCCATCCAACCATCTCATCCTCTGTCGTCCCTTTCTCCTCCTGCCTTCAATCTTTCCCAGCATCAGGGTCTTTTCCAATGGGTCAGCTCTTCGCATCAAGTGGCCAAAGTATTGGAGTTTCAGCTTCAGCACCAGTCCTTCCAATGAATATTCAGGACTGATTTCCTTTAGGATGGACTGGTTGGATCTCCTTGCTGTCCAAGGGACTCTCAAGAGTCTTCTCCAACACCACAGTTCAAAAGCATAAGATGGCAAATAAAAGACGTGAAAAGATGCTCGGTCTCACCCACAATTAGAGATGAAAAGGTAAACAAGAAGGAAACCCGGCTTTCACAGGCCAAGAACAGTGCAGCTGAAGCTGAGGCCAAGCAGATACCGGGGCACTGGCAGGACTAGGAAGTGGGCAGCAGTTGGGGAGGGAGATCTAGCCGCCCCTCCCAGCTGAAAACCCTGCCCCTGGAGTTCCTCTGCTAGGAATATCTGTGATGTGTCTCTGAAAGTACATAAAGATGTATAGTCAGGGACCTCCCTGGTGGTCTGGTGGCTAAGACTCTGCGCTCCCAGTGCAGGGGGCCCAGGTTTGATCCCTGGTCGGGGAACTAGATCCCACAAGCTGCAACTGAAGATCCCGAGGGCCACATCTAAGACACAGCACATCCAGATTAATAAATTTTTTTAAAAAGATTTATGTACAAAGTTATTCACTATTTAGGGAAGGTTGCACACAAAATGAGAGCAATCTCCAACGTCCATCAATAGGCGGGGGGGTTACATGAGAAATGTGCACATCTATGTAAGAATATGTGCGTGCAGGCTAAGTCGCCTCTGACTCTGTGCGACCTCATGGACTGTAGCCCCCCAGGCTCCTGTGTCCATGGGACTCTCCAGGCAAGAAAACTGGAGAGGGTTGCCACACCCTCCTCCAGGGGATCTTCCTGATCCAGGGATCGAACCTCAGTCTCTTATGTCTCCTGCATTGGTGGGCGAGTTCTTTACCACTAGTCCCACCTGGGAAGCCCCAGTATAAGAATATGGCAGCCCTTTATGTTGGCAGAGAAAGACTTCCCAAAGACAGTGAACCAAAAAAATAAGAAGAGAATGCTGAGTATACGTGTGAATGAGTGTGTGTGTGTTGCGTGCACAATAATAAGCGTAGAGCATTTCTAGAATACTCAAGAAATGAACAGGAAGGGAACACTTCATTTTATTTGAGCCATGGACCCATGGGAGGTAACTGATTTATATATAACTCGACACGGGAAATACTCATATCCCCACCCCACCAACACACACACTTGTACACACTTGTATGTGGGGTGTGCCACCCCGGAAGCACTCACCTTTCCAACCACTTCCACTGGAGAAAGCGATCAAAATACATGCTGTCCAGGAACTCATGGAAGGGTTCTCCCCTCAGGTAGTCGTGGACAGACCTAGCTCGGAGGGCACAAACGGGTGAACACTTCACCATCCTGACTCTGCAGCAGGTGGGCAGGGCCACAGCAGCAGGTCACCGCCCAGCCTCCTCCACCTCCAGACTTTGGAAATACAGACACACAGGGGCCTCCAACAGACACAGTGGGAGGGGAGCCAGGCCCTGGTCATTCTACAAAGCTTGTCTGAGACACTGACTGACTGACCCGCAGACGTGTTGTCAGTACTTGCCTTGGGCACTGCTTGGGCTCTGGGACACAGCAGTGAGCAGCCTTGGCATTGTGAGGGGGACAGACCACGAATAAATAAGTGACCCCAGGGGCATGTTATCATGAGTTAGCAGGAAGTGAGGCCCCTGGGGGGTCAGGGAGATCTCTCTGAAGAAGGGACAGGAGCTGAGATGAGAACCGAGCAATGTTTAACTATGCACAAAGGAGGGATTGGGACTCTGAGGCAGAGGGTGTCTTGGCAAGAGGCCGAGGGGCACGGGCTCTAGATTTGGTCAGGACCAGTGAAGCCCCCTGCAGTAGAATTTACTGGGCACCTGCTGTGGGCCAGGTCCCAGGCCAGGCCCTGGAGGGTTCTGAACTTGGCTACAGGCAGGGCTGGGCTTGGTTCCCTTTAAAAAGCAGCCACACTGACCAGTCAAGCCCAGGCGCTTGGGACTTGGGGAAGGGAGGGGACACTCAGAGTGAGAGAACCTTGGAGACTGTGTCCTGCCAAACCTGAGAACAGAGGCCAGCGTAGGGGGCCAGGATGGCCACTCCCTTAAGGGCAGCCCACTGTCAGGGCTGACCCTCGGCCACCTCCAAGCCTGGATTCTGCCCACGGTGATCTCTCCCCAGCACCGGCCACAGGGCTGCGCCTCAAGCTGACCCTCCCCAGAACATCCCAGTTCTTCCCACAGTGCATGGAGCGCTGGCAATAAGCCATGAAAGCAGGACTGTATTCTTGCTCTCAAGGTCTCCCTTGAGTGACACGCACACAGCAGGTGCCCAACTAATGTCTGGGCTGTGAACTCTGAATGTGGGTGCACTCACACCTACTGTGATCTTGGTGGGTAAGTCTGTTTGTGCCCCTGCCTGTCAGCTTACGGGGAGGGCACGTGTGGGCACAGGAATGGGTGTGAGCCCAGGGCCTACATGTAGCTTCCCGGCACATCTGTGCGAGATGATGGAGCCTAATTGGTGCTCGGCTGGCACCACACCCACTGATGTGTCTTGTGTCGCACTGCAGCCTGAGATGAGCTGGTGGGGTATGGCCGGGGGCAGCCTGCAGCCCCACTCCGGCAGCAGCGCGGGTGGGTGGCAGCAGTGGGGGAGGGGCGGTGGGCAGGAAGGGTTTCCAAACCAGCCAGACCGGGCCAGAGCTTTGCACATGCCTCTGTCTCAGCGGCCTGGGAGTTACTTGGTTTCAACACCATCTGAAGCACATGTTTTCTCTGCACCTGGCACCCTGGGCTCTTTTCCCTTTATACACAGGCTGCTGGGGGGCTTGGCAGAGGCCCTCGGGAACTGAAGACCTGCCCCCGGGTGCCCAGCGCTCTGGGGAGGGGAAGGCGAGAGGCAGCCCCCTTTCCAGGTGACCGGGTGGAGACCCACAGGAGGCTGAGGGTCCTGACCCCAGACGGAAACTAGAGGGGAGGCCAGGGCCCGGGGCACTTACTGCACGCAGGCCGAGAAGAGCTCTTTGCAGGGTTTCTGAAGGAGCTTCTCCTCTGTCTGGGAGACCAGGTCCCGTCCAACTTGGGTGATGAAAATTGGGGACTGGAGGCAAGAAGAGAAGAGGAGGCATCAGTGAGGCTGGGGGCCGGGCTGCCACGGGGGCCCCTCCCACCCACACCTGGTCCCGGCCCCCCGCATGGCGGTGGTTGGTGCGAGGAGGTGGCGGCAATGGAAGGTGGTGAACCAATCGGCCTGGACTTCGGGTCAGATTCCTGGTTCTGCCGCTGACAGTGTGGCGACCTCGTAAGGCCACCCTGCTCCTCGGAGCCCCACTGTCCTCCTCTGCGAACACAGATCGTGTCATCCCGTGTCTGGGGCTGTGGTCGGAACCGAGGGCGAGGTGTGAGCACTCACAGTGAAGGGACTCCCCAAGAGCTGTCCCTGTCCCTTAGTCACAGGGGGGCTGTGTCCTCGGAGGGCGGGTGTCAGAGGGTCTGGAGCAGGTTAAGGGGCATGGGAGGGGTGGCTCTGCACCCGGGAGAGCAGGGGAAGCCTGTGACATGGGCCTAGCTCGGGTTTGCCAGGTCTGTGTCCCACTCCCACATGGCTGCTGGAGCTGTGAGCCTTGCTCTGGACACGGCCTCGCTGTTACCAGGAGGATGGTCAGAAATAACCGTTTCTCCAGGAACCAGTCAATGAAGCTGTATGAGGTGGATGCTACTATGATGCTCATTTCACAGATGAGGAAACCACAGGTTTGCAAAGGTTAAGACCTTTGCCCAAGGTCACCAACAAGCAGCAGAGATGGGATTTATACCAGGCTGGGCGAGTCTAGAGTGAAGCTGGTTGGACGTGGTGGGGTGTCTGGACCACCTGTGTGGGCTCCCCTCGTTCACCACCATCTCCCAGGAGGCCCCTGAGATGTGACCTTAGCTGTGAGCTGACCTGGAACTTACACAGAAGATGCTACAGCTCAGTGGTGGTGGTGGTGGGGTGTTACTGTAGAGGGTGGGGGGTCAGCTGGGAAAGCTTCTGAGGAGGGGGTCAGTGACAAAGCAGAATGTGGCCTCAGACCTCCCACCCATTCTGGGCCCTCCCGCTTGCAGGCAAGGGTGGCCCGCAGGGGTCTCTGTTCAGCCCAGCTCCTAAGCAGATGGGAGGGGCTTCTGGGGGTCTGGGGGTGGCTCAGCTGTGTGTGAAGTCACGACATCGTTATTCCTTGGAACCGGCTGGCAGGAGAGTTCTGGGGGCGCTGCCTACACTCAAAGCCCCGAGGGGAGTTAATAGCTGGTGATGACGCGTTTGGTTTAATGACCATGGGTTTAAATTCAGTCTTTGGCTCGATGACGTGAAGAGACGAAGCAATTCCAACCAAACCCCCTCTCGAGTGACTGGGGAACAACACCTTCTGCCAATAAGAAGGGAGTAAGAAGTTGGCAGCTTTAAGCCGGGAACGTAAAAGCCCAAGCCTGCTGGGAGGGCGGGCCGTGCCACTGCTCAAAGAGGCACTTGCTGTTCCAGTCACATCAGGGGAATCTGAGGGTGTTGGTCCTTCACCCCCACTGAGAAGGCTCTCCCCAGCCCACAGGCGAGGTCTGATGCGTCACGTAAGAAAAAGGGCCCTGGGGTACCGGTGACCACAGTCTGTCCTCTGTGGCTCGAAGGTGGGAGAATTCCACACGGTTTCAGATCTCTTTCCAGGAAGCTAATCCCTGCTGGTCCCAGGAGGCCTGTGAGGGGGGCTGGAGAAGGGAGGGGTGTTTCCTCCAGGCCAGGTGGGCTCTGGACAGGAATGTCCCCCTCACTGCCCTGAGGGCTCAGGAATGCCACCAGAGCTCTGGCGGGCAGGGCTGTGGCTCTTTCCAGCACGACTGCCCCTCTGGGATGGAGCTGAGGGTCAAGATGGAGCGGGAAGGATTGGGGTCATTCTCCTCCATGTCACAGATGTTCCCCTAATTTCTAACCAAACAGAAAAGACCGCAAGGCCCTCAGATATTCATGGGGCTGAAAGCAGCCTGGAGAAGGGGTGCTGGTGGAGGTCACTGGTAAAATTCTCCCTGGGGCCTGGGACCCCCTTGGGCCAGCAGTGTTGGAAGTGACACTTTATTTCTTTGGTCACTAGGTGGTCTCCTCAAGCGGCCCCAGCCTGCAGGTTCCGACTTTAACACAAGAGTGTGAATGTAGGCACCAAGTGAAGTGTGAAATTCGCTCAGTCCTGTCCTACTCTTTGCGACCCCATGGACTATACGGTCCATGGAATTCTCCAGGCCAGAATACTGGAGTGTGGGTAGCCTTTCCCTTCTCCAGGGGATCTTCCCAATCCAGGAATTGAACCCAGGTCTCCCACATTGCAGGTGGATTCTTTATGAGCTGAGCCACCAGGGAAGCCCAGGAATATTGGAATGGGTAGCCTATCCCTTCTCTAGGGGATCTTCCTGACCCAGGAATCGAATCCAGGCACCAAGAGTCCTTTGAAATATGTGCTGGTGTGGCTTGGGAGGACTGGGGGAGGGTCTGGGAACTGGTGGCCCCACTGTGAACACTGGGCCTCCTGAGGTTTTGGGGCAGCTGCAGCCCATAGCTGGCCAACCCTGACGTGACCGGTCTGCAGACCTGCCAGAAGTCCACCCTGCTGGCCATCAGGACGATTCCCGGGCGCCCCTCAGGAGGGCCTCTCCACGGCCAACTCCAGACGGCTTAAAACACAGTTCACGCCTCAGGGACACAGCTGTGCACACTCGGGCTTTCAGACCACCGAGCTGTCCCCTCCAGCCTGATGAGAAAGGGCTTGGTTCCTAGAGGAGCCTCAGGCTGCAGGGCCACCTGTCCTGCCCCCCGAGTCACACATGGAGCAAGAGAACACATCCCCCCCTGCACCTCTTTGCCCAAGATGCTTTCCTGTTTCTCTTCCCTTGAGGCGGGGATCAGATGTGGCATTCAAGCTCGGGTTTGCCTTATCCACTCTCTGTGGGTCTGTGCCTTTGGGTAGAAGCCCCCCATCACCAGAGGAAAAGAATCTGCCACACCCCTCCCCGTGGAATGTGAAATTGACCTTGAATTCAGTATCACTTGGGGCTGCAGTCGGACGGGGCCAGTGGCTGGCAGGCCCAGAGGGTTGGGCAGACTCTGCACACTCGCCCCTTTGTACCTCCAGCCCCGAGACGGCTCAGACGCACTCCCGCCTGTTTTCGATGCCTAGGCCATGGACCCTGGGCTTCCTGCTGTGTGTGTTACCAAAATGCACTTTTGAGGCAGCAGGAGGGGAGGGCTGTCCAGGTGTTTTCCTGGACACCACAGCACAATGAGAAGAGCCCTTTGCATCGTTCCGAACGTGAACGGTGCAGGCCGGTTAAATGGTACAGGGGCCCTGTGGGCTCTGCACCTTCACATCTCCCTAAGCCCCCTCCTTCCTTTTGGCCCTACCTCCCTGTTCTCATATGCACCCTTCGAGAGCTCAGCTGGTAGAGCGGAGGACTGCAGACTTGATAAATATGGACATCCTTAGGTCGCTGGTTCGACTCTGGTTCGAAGGAAGTGCCTTAGTTGCTTTGGGCTTCCATGGGGGCTCAGACGGTAAAGCGTCTGCCTGCAATGTGGGAGACCCAGGTTCAATCCCTGTGTCAGGAAGATCCCCTGGAGAAGGAAATGGCAACCCACTCCAGTACTCTTGCCTGGAAAATTCCATGGTTGGAGGAGCCTGGTGGGCTACAGTCCATGGGGTCACAAAGAGTCGGACACGACTGAGCAACTTCACTTTTTCCCTGTTCTCAGTGCCCTCATGCCGCCTCCCTGCCCGTGACCCTAAACTTCAACATGGGGCCTAGGCCAGACCTCTCATCCTCTCCTCCATGGACACCTCTGCAATATGGAAGCAGATAGATGACCAGTGGTGATTCGGGGCACTGGAGGCCTCGGGATTTCAAAGGAGGAGAGAGTTAGGGACTGGTGGGGGCGGGGTGGGAGGATCTGGTTAGTTGGAAGAGTTAAGGATTTGTCCTGAAGCTACATCTGTATAGCAATGGATTAAGCGGGAGCATGTGCTGGATTTGGGGTAACATGCGGGCTAACAGGGAGAAGGAAATGGCAACCCCCTCCAGTACTCTTGCCTAGAGAATTCCGTGGACAGAGGAGCCTGGTGGGCTGCTGTCCATGGGGTCGCACAGAGTCGGACACGACTGAAGCGACTTAGCAGCAGCAGCAGCAGCAGCGGGCTAACAGGGATTACCTGGGGTGCTTCAGGGACGGAGGTTGGAAAGAAAGGAATGGTGGTGGTGGGGAAGGCATGGGTCTGGTCTGGGCAGGAAGCCTCTGTGGGTGCTTAACTCAGCCCTTGACTCAGGAAGCCTGTGCGGATCATCCACCAAGCCCAAGCCTCTGCCTCCCTCAGCAACCTCCAGGGACAGGGATGGAGCCGCCCGGGCAGACCGACAACCCCCCACCCCTGCTCGGCCTCCACAGGTTATCCGCATCCGGTCCACCAGGTGGCGCTATTGAGCCCCTTGCCGCTGCGCTGCGCTCGCAGACACCCCAGGGCTGACCAGCCCCCCGCCCTCCCCACCATCACCCTCCCTCCATCCCCCACCCCCATCAGAGGAGGGAGGCCAGATGGCACACCTGAAATAATGACCGAGTGATTCATCTCTGACCTGAGGAGGGCAGCCTTTGCAGTAAGAATTTAGGGGAAAAGTGAGACAGCCCCCTGGGGAGGGCTGGACCTGGAGGGAGAGGTGGGGTTTACACGGGGGGGGGGGGGGTGAGGGGCAAAGGTCTGGAGGCAGGGCAAGCGGGAGCTGTAGGGGTGCTGCTCATGGGGAGGAGGACTCATCCAGATAGAGCTAAATAAGGGCGACGGCTGGCACGGTCATGTCTTGCCGGGCTGGTTCTCACTGACGGCTGAGTCATCAGCCCAAGGGTGGCACCGTAAGGGCTGGGGCTGGGGGGTGGCGGGGGGGTGCTACCCCTGCTCTCCCCGGGGTGGCGCCGCAGGTGCCCTCTGCACCGAGGTGACCAGCGGGAGGAAGGGACCTCATTTCCTGCATCAGAGAGAAACTGCGATGTCTGAGGACCTTGTTTCCGAAGCATCCAAGTTCCTCGTGTCAAGATGTCAGAGTGGAGATGGCACCCACCATATATGGCCGGTGTCCCTGGGGGTGCCGAGGGATGGAGGCATGGCTGGGCCCCCGAAACCACCTTCCACACCTCCTTCGCAGCCTCCAAGACTCCCAAAGCGAGCACCTCTGCTGTCACCCTTGGCTGCTGTCACCCTTGGAGTCTGCCGGAAACACATGCCCGACACTTGTTTAGAGATCCAGGAGCCCAGCGGATACAGGAGGAGGGGAGAACACAGACGGCTCTCCTGGGAAGAGCCTCGGGGCCTCACTGATGTAACCCCATTCGTGGCACAGACGGAAACACTGAGAAAAGAGACCCCTCCGAGTCACGGCGCTGGCCAGGGGGAGCAGACCAACAGTGGAGGGGCTCCACAGCGGGCAGAGTTCGGGCGGTGGGTCTGAGCTGTGTGGGCTCTAATCAGGTTTCCTGAGCCGCTCGAGGGAAAGAACACAGCCTCAGCCTCGCTGTCCCCACTCAAAACCAGCTTGTCCCCACTTCACAGACAGGGACAAGCACACAGCAATCTCAGCCCTGGTATGTTTCAAGAATTCTCTTCTCTTGCCTGGACTAACTAGTAGTAGGCCCTCACAAGCCTCTGCAACCACCTGCTTGTACATGGATGCAACAGCCCCCAAGAGAGTTTTACCACCTCACACAGCAGAGATGAGCCCCACTGCCAACAGACCGAGTTCAGTGCCTTCTTGATTCAGCCCCAAAGGCCTTCCTCAACCTGCCTCCCCATCATGCCCTCTGCTCCCACTGCACACTCATTTCCTGGGTAAACTCTGGCTTTCCAGCCACCAGGCCTTTGCTATTCTCATGGAAGGAGCCCTTGCCACTCGTCATGGCTCATCAACCCTACACAGTCTTCAGGACCTTTTTCCAATGCAGCCTCATCCAAAATGATTCTCCGAGCCCAGAGGGCCTTCTGCACAATCCCACTTCCCACTGACAACATTCATCATCATTGTGATTTCTTGAGCACCTATTATATGTTAAGTTCCAGGAACTTTACATGGGGTATCTTTTTTAATCTCTCAAAGTAGGTTTTGTGCATATTTAACTTATATGAAGAGTACGTCATGTGAAATGCTGGGCTGGATGAAGCACAAGCTGGAATCAAGATTGCAGGGGGAAATATCAATAACCTCAGATATGCAGAGGACACCACCCTAATGGCATAAAGCAAAGAGGAACTAAAGAGCCTCTTGAGGAAGGTGAAAGAGGAAAGTGAAAAAGCTGATTTAAAACTCAACATTCCAAAAATGAAGATCATGACATCTGGTCCCATCACTTCATGGCAAATAGATAGGGAAACAATGGAAACAGTGACAGACTTTATTTTCCTGGGCTTCAAAATCACTAAGGATAGTGACTGCAGCCATGAAATCAAAAGACACTTGCTCCTTGGAAGAAAAGCAATGACAAACCTAGACAGCATTACCTAAAAGCAGAGATATTACTTTGCTGACAAAGGTCTGTGTAGTCGAAGCTATGGTTTTTCCAGTAGTCATGTATGGATATAAGAGTTGGACAATAAAAAAGGCTGAGCACCAAAGAATTGATGTCTTTGAACTGTGTGCTAGAGAAGACTCTTGAGAGTCCCTTGGACTTCAAGGAGATCAAACCAGTTCATCCTAAAGGAAATCAACCCTGAAAATTCATTGGAAGTACTGATGCTGAAGCTGAAGCTCCAATACTTTGGACACCTGATGTGAAGAAGCAATTCATTGCAGAAGACCCTGATGCTGGGAAAGATTGAAGGCAGGAGGAGAAGGGGATGACACAGAACAACATGGTTGGATGGCATCACTGACTTGAAGGACATGAGTTTGAGCAAGCTCCAGGAGATGGTGAAGGACAGGGAAGCCTGGCACGCTTGAGGTTGCAAAGAACTGGACACGACTGAGCAACTGAAGAACAACAAGAAAGGTTTTATCATCTCCATCTTATAGATGCAGAAATAGGCCCCGAGAAGTTAAGTAACTTGCCCAAGATCACACAGCTAGCATGGGAGCAGAGACAAGATTCAAGCCCAGGCAATCTGGTCAGAGTGCCTTATCCCTAAGCACCAACAGGTCCTCCAAGGATGCCATAGTCTTTCTCAAATAGTGAGTGGGGATGTGACTCTGCCTTGGAGAGCAAGCCTTCTTTGGAGGCTGGTGGGGCTGGATAATGAGGTGCAGTGGACATTGTGTGTTTTGGCAAGCACTGTATTGTGCTGTCGTGTACACACACTCACACACACAGGCTAATGGCCAGCATATGATTCGCTTCACCATATGAAAACATCCCTCCAAGGAGCTCCCTGCTCATTAGCAGCAGTTCCATCAGTGAACAAAAGGTCAGCCCAGGAGACTGTCCGCTCTATCTCCAGACGCAAGCACTTAGGGCTTAATGATGTGTATATTTTCATATGTGGGCAGTTGACATTCCTCATGTAAACTGTTTGCAGTTTCTCAATGTGGACAGACCTGGTTTTCAGGAAAAGCTGAGCAAGAGAGGCAAGACACTCTGGAAGACAGGGGTCCCAGGGGGTCACCTTCCTTCCAAACAGGTGGCTTCCAGGGAGGGGGTGTTGCCTGTTCCACCCATACCAGGTTGGAGGCAATTGTTTGTTGGGGGGCCAACTCACTTCTGCTCCAGGACAGCAACCGGGGAGGGGTAACTCCCACAGCCATACCCTGGCCGCCCCTTGACCCGTGATGAGGAGATCTGCGTCAATGGCGGGAAGCTCTGTACACGGGGCTGCCTGGGCCCAGCCATGGGCGGGGGCAGGGGTGGGAATCAGCCTCTAGCAGAGCCAGGGTCAGAGGCATCATGGGCGCCTGGGAGAGGGGCTGGCTGATAGTCACTGGCCCCTCCAGGCGACTTTTCCCATGAATTCATACTTTCCATCGCTCCCCAGAATGATGCCCTAGGTGGGGCTCGTGGATATTGAGCCTTAGGGAACTCTTTGAGGGGCAGAAATGTTGTTTATTCCTGTCTGTCTGAACTGAGTAAAGCACTTGGTGAGCGGCTAGGACTCCATACATGCCCATAGACGGAACAGTTTGTAAACAGATGACCTGAGGTTCAAATCCAGGCCTGTGCAGCTCCAAAACCTGCCATCTCTCCACTATGCTTTGCTGAAATGAACTTACAATGTGCTCTGAACACAGTCAGTGCTCAATACATTTGTTCACCAAATGTGTGTATGCATACTCATTCAAAGCAGAAGTGCCTTCATGAGGTCATTTGGTCTACCTCCTGCCTTTGGGCCAACTAGGCCAGTCAGTTCTTGGGGATTTTCTTAGTTACAACCAGTTAGAGTGTTTGTTTGGGGGTAAAAACTGTGGACTGGAGGCTGGGGGTGGGGGTGGGGGACCTGGAACTGCCTTGGGAGAAGGATCTTGGGGCCATGGGTTCCTGAGCCCATGCAGAGCCGTGTCTCTCTGACGGCTTCATTTAACCATATCCCCCCACCTTTTCAATAAAGTCCTCCTTTGAGCAACTGGGAGTTAAGTATCTGCCACTTGCTACCAAGACTCCAGACGAATTCACCATCTGTAAAATCAGGAGTTGGGTCTGGTGGTGAGGAGGACCCTCCAAAGTCTCCCCCTCCCCTCCCCTCCCTCTTCTCTCCCCCACTCAAGTTGGCTGGTTCCGAGTTCCATAAAAACTAACTCAGCTCAGCCTGCCTGACACTAGGAACAGGAATTGGGTGAAGAAAGCAGGACGGGAAGGAGGCGGGCAAAGCAGAGCTCATTCCAACCCCCAAATCCCGGCTGGAAATGAAACCTGCTTGTACAATCACACTCGGCAGACAACGGAGTGCGTTTGCCGATCGGCAGCCTTGGACAACGTTTCACTCCAGGGTTGATTTAAGGCCTGGCTGACAGGAAGAGAAAGCGCCGTTCTTCCACCTTTTAATCAAAACCTTCAGTGCCGTGTGGAGAAGCCAGGGGCCGCGGAGCCTGGGTCCATCTGGAGTAGTTCGTCTTCTGCACCCACCAGGCAGCAGGCACAATCCAACGAGCCCCAGACAAGAACAGAACCAAAGGGAAAGGCAGGGTTTGGTTATCTCGGTCGTTGGGAAAGTGAACCAGCCTACCCAAGTGCTCTCGAGCAAAGGGGCTGTGAGACTATGGCTCCCGGGCCTGACTAGGCCAGACGACTGCATCCTGTGGCTCTCGGCCCAGACACGAGCTCCTCTCCAGATGTCCACGTGGGCAATGAGGCTGCTGGACCATGTGGCCTGAGCACCGCGTGCCAGATGCAGCCCCCTAGGGCAGAGACACAGGCCGGACAGGCAGCTGGTGGCTCAAAGTCCTTGGGGTAGAAGCTGGGAAAATGACAAGTCTCATGGCACCTCTCTTACGCTCTAAGGAGGGGTGAAGCTTGCTGCTGGCCATTAGGTGGGCATAGTCTTCATTCAGAAGTAATTCACCCCGAAGCAGACGGAGCGGAAGCTCTGGGGCCCCTTACTCGCAGTCCTGGGAGCTTCCGAGTGTTCTCTGTGGGAGAGGAAGCAAGTCTGCACAAGCACTTCCGGTAAATGGAGATCTCAGGTGACAAGCACTGAATCTCCAAGGCTGCAGGCGTCCGTTGTGATTTCTTTTCTCATTCTCAGGAAATACTCACTTTGGTACCTAATGTTCTGTTCTTTCTTCTTAAAGAAGACTCTCCCCCAATGTTATTTAAGCTTCAGCCGCCACAAAACCTGGACCTTCCCTTGACTCTGACAAACGTCACTCAGTCTTGAAGGAAACTTTCTGCAGCGATACACACAGGGATCCACCTCCTGCCCGACAGCCACTCTGCACCTTTATCTTTCTGTGATAAACAGCCAAAGACCCAGAGTCTGAGGGGCTCACAGGGCTCTCTGGGGCTTCTCGTGGCTGGAGAAGGTGAGGAAGGCCATTGCATTGATACGGTGGTGGGAAGCAGCCCAGTGTCCTTTGTAAGGCCCATGGTTCCATTATGATGCAGACAGAATACATGGCCACCCTGGCAATCTCCTTAAATCTTTGGGCAGTGATCTCTTATACCAATTCAGGGCTGACCCTGGCTTTAGCTGGTTACTCTGCCATGCCAGAAAGATACTGCAGGGGAGAGGAGCTGCCTGTGGTGAGCAGACTTAGAGGTGCTAGGTGCTGTGGCAGATACACGTCGGGAAGCAAGGAGCCTGCTGTTTCTCCCGCAAGGGTCAGAGCTGACTCTGTCCATCAGCTATAAAAGGTTCCCTGAGTGTCTGTTCTGTGCCCAGGTCATGAGCCGCACCCCAATGACCTCATAAACTGACTCACTTGGCCAATGGCAGGAGTTCAAGGCTGGTGGGGAGTGAGGGTGGCCAAGTGTGGTGTGGCCTCTCAGCCCCTAGAAGGAGGAGCTCAGAGAGGTGACCTCATGGCCATGGTGAGGTCTTATCAAGGCCCAGAGGATGAAGGGGATGTGGCCGGACAATGAGAAGACCAGTGCTCTGAAAGAATCCTGACCCTAACCCTAACACTTCCCAGGTAGAGCTAGTGGTAAAGAACCTGCCTGATCCCTGGGTCAGGAAGATCCCCTGGAGAAGGGCATGGCAACCCACTCCAGTATTCTTGCCTGACGGGCTACAGTCCATAGGGTCGCAGAGTTGGACACAACTGAAGTGACTCAGCATGCACACAACCCTAACCCTATGGCAAAACCAACACTTTTCTAGACAAATTTAAGATGACAGAGAGCAGGCTCACAGAGACCATCCACTGGTGAAGGGCTACTGGGTCAGGAAGTCCTCTGAACAAGTAGGCCCTGCAGGGGTCCCAGCCCTTTCGGAGAGTGCCCTCACTGACCTGGCCACCCCAGGTCACAAAGTGTTACATTCTCTGTGTCAGCAAAGTGGTGAAACCGTCCTCACCCTCTAAGGAGGGAAGAGCAGACTGGGACGTAAAGCGTGTTGTCCCTTACATCCTTTGCTGTTTTTAAGTGGCTTCGCAGAAATCAGGATGGAGGATTTTTTAGAGGTCAGGAAGCGAGAGCATTTTTAAACACTGGTAGAATTTAGCTAGAGGCCCTGAGAGCTGGGCAACTTTAATGAGAAAGAAAGGAAAACACACAAGTGGCCCTGACCCAGACCTTGACTTTCTTACGTCAAAAGCAAAAGCGGATAATTAACAAAACGAAACGTGCCTGAACGTTGAAGCGAGAGGCCAGCAAGGCTCTGTCAACTTGATAATCCCCGGTCAAGAACTGAGGGCCCAGAGATCGTGTTAGGAGATGACTCGGTGTTTACACAGGCTGAGGGCTGGCGCTCAGGACCCAGAGAAGCAGGCTTTTTCTTGGCGAGGGGCTTGGATCCGGCCAACTCTGCTGTGGGTCAGGATGGTCACGTGCAGGTAATTCACAAGTACAGCCCGGGACCAATGGGGCCGGGGTGCAGAACGCTCACAGCCAGGGGTTCTCTCATTCCTTGCGCGTGAGCGGCGAGGGCATAGCGAGCCAATGTTCCATCTTCCAGGACACCCTCCAGTCCACAGACTCCAGACTGGCTTCAGCATGAAGCTGTGTTGCAAATACCTTGGCCCAGGAAGACATTTCTCCAGTGAAGATTTCATTCCAGGCGGCTCAGGAGTAAAGGAAGGCAGGCATCTTTCAAGATCCTGGGAAACTCAACTGAAACCCCCAGGATGTCATTTCTCTGCCCAAGACCCACGGTCAGAGAGACCAGTGTCTGCCCATCTAGGGCAGTGCTGAGGGCAGGGAGGTTGTCCCCAGGAAGCCTGCGGCTGGCTTCACTGTCTCCAGGCTCTAAGAGGCTGCCTCCACTCTCTAAAGAGGAATTCTGGGAAGGAAATACCACACACACACACACACACACACAGAGGAATGGAGGTCAGAGGCAGAGCCGGCTCCACCAGCATCAAAGGAGACTCCCATTTTCTGCCCTGGAAGGTCACAAGAAAGGAAGAGGAACTTGGACAGGCGTGCCCTGGCCTGCTGTGAGGAGCCCCGAGACATCAGGCTGAAGACAGAGAGGGCGTGTTTTCCAGGGAAGTTGGAGGGGAGAAATAAATGTGTCTATCTGAGGGACAATCACACAGTCATTGAAAATGCTGTGCAGGGAGGCTGGGGCATGAGAAAATGCTAATGACACAGCACAAAGGTTGGGCGTCAAGAAGTGGATCAAGCATGGGGGGGTCCAGCCTGTCCACACAGCCCTCAGCCCACCTGCCACCACCAGCCCGACTCGCTCCTTCATGAAGCAGCTCAGAAGGTGACTTTGGTCAACCTCTGACAAGGTAACACGGTGGAAAGGAAGGCGTCCAGGTTCTAGAATCAGACAGACTGGGGTAACATCTCATCATCGCTCTTTTTCTGTTGTTCTTTTTCTTCACTTGTGGTCAAATAGACATAACGGAGAGATTGCCATTTTAACCATTTATAAATAGACAATTCAGCGGCATTAATTACAGTCATAATGTTGACTATCACCATCATCTTTTCTCAAACTTTCTTATCATCCCAAACAGAAATTCTATACTCATTAAGCAATAACTCCCCATCCCTTCCCCTGAATCTCTGGTAAGCTTTAGTTTTCTTTGTCTCAATGAATTTGCCTACACTGGACATTTCATGTAAGTGGAATCATACAAATGTGGCCTTTTATGTCTGATTTCTTTCACTTGGGCTTACCCTGTGGCTCAGCTGGTAAAGAATCTGCCTGCAGTGTGGGAGACCTGGGTTCGATCTCTGGGTTGGCAAGATCCCCTAGAGAAGGGAAAGGCTATCCACTCCAGTATTCTGGCCTAGAGAATTCCATGGACTATATAGTCCACGGGGTCGCAAAGAGTCAGACACGGCTGAGCAACTTTCACTTCTTCACTTCACTTCTTCTTTTACTTACCCTAATGTTTTCAAGATTCATTCACGCTGTAGCAGGTGTCAGGGCTTCATGCCTATTTATGGCTGAATAATATTCCATTGTATGATAGACCTCATTTTGCTTATCTATTCATCCACTGATGAACATGGCTTCTTTCCACTTTTCAACAATTGTGAATAACGCTGCTATGGGTATTTGCATACAGGTATCTGTGTCGGTCCCTTTTTTTAATTCTCCCAGCTTTTACTCTTAATGAAGCCCTTTTTCCAAGGTAAAACAGGGACAGTTGTGTCTACTACACAGGACTGTGATGATGACAGCATGCGATAAAGGTGTAAAACACACAGCATACAGTAAGTGTTAAAACAGTGTTACTTAGGACTTCCCTGGTGGTCCAGTGGTTAAGACATTGCCTACCAATGCAGAAGGTGGGGGTTCGATCCCTGGTTGGACATGCCTCACGGTCAAAAAACCAAAGCATAAAACAGAAGCAATATTGTAACAAATTCAATAAAGACTTTAAAAATGGTCTACATTAAAAAAAATCTGGAAAAAAAAAAAAAGGTTTTCAAAAAAAGAAAATAATGTTACTTTGCCCCGCCTCCCTCACTAATATCCACCCTTAGTAAAGAAGTGTGAGAGGGTTAGATTCAGCAATACCCTCAAGGGCTGTGCTGTGCTAAATCGCTTCAGTCATGTGACCCTAAGGACTGTAGCCCACCAGGCTCCTCTGTCCATGGGATACTCCAGGCAAGAATACTGAAGTGAGTTGCTGTGCCCTCCTCCAGGGGATCTTCCTGAACCAGGGATCGAACCCACAACTCTTTTATCTCCTGCATTGGTGGGCAGGTTGCTTACCACTAGCACTACCTGGGAAGCTACCTATACTTAAACGGTGGCCTTCTCAGTTTTGCACAGCATTTAGACAAGTACTGATCCAAAGAATGAGAGTCTCACAGGAATTCAGGCTCCGCTGCAGGCCAACTGGGGTGGCAGGTGGTAAGCAAAGCCAGGAAGCTTTCCTTGTCGTGTCTCGGTGCCATCCTTCTAGCACAGGGGAGTGGGAAGCCCAGTTTCCTCTTCCAGCTGTATGACCCTCAGGGACCCAGCTCCTCTTGGGCCTCAGTTCCCTCATCTAGGGAATGAGGAGTCTGGCTTAGCCCAGTAGTTTTAAAAAACTGAGTTCCAAAGAGTCATCAGTGTTCTAAACGCCAGGGCCCAGGATGGAGAAGAGAGCCAAAGGGGGCCTGACCCCAGGCTGCTCAACCACAGCAGATCCACGCATCTTTGCATCAGAAATCTACAGCTGAAACTGCAGCCAGGCCCTGGACTGGGTGGCCCTTGAGATCCCCGGGGGCTGGAGCATACTCTAGGCGGTGTCCTCTCTTTCCCTTTGGGGTGAACTGGCAGAATGGTCCCTGAATGGGCTATTAAGGGTCATCTCCCAGCTCACCAGGACTCCTGGAGGCCCAGACCTTCATTCTGAGCATGGCTCAGCAGCAGGGGCCCTCCATAGGAAGCAGTGTAGTGCTGGGGGCTGCAGAAACTTGAAATGACCCAGGAGCCCTGCTGCTCTTCAAAACAGCACCCTAGCTCCCTGCTCACTAACGGTTCTTCAATCAAGAAGAAGTGTGAGTGGAGCCCAAGGCAGGGAGCCAGGTTGGGTTCTTAGGAGAGCAGGATAGGGAAGGGTCAAGAGCACAGACTCTGAAGTCTCGGCTTCCTTCATGCCAGCTGTGTGACCTTGAGCAAGTTACTTAATTTCTCTGTGTCTTCATCTCATCTTTAAAATGGAGATAATAACTCATGGGGTAGATGTGAGGATTAAGTGAGTTATTTAAAGCTCTAAGAACAGTGTTTGGCTCACAGTAAGAGCCATTCCCAGGAAGTTCCTTTCTCAAGTTTTCTTCTCGGTCTTCTTCCACCCTTGAGGCTTTCTGCAGTGCAGAGGTAGGAAGTGGGAAAACCCAGGGTGCAGCTGGCCACCTGGTCAGACCCTGCCCAGGAGGGGTTCAAGCAGAGGTGAATCCTGAGCTGACCAGATTCACTGACAACAGGATGGAGATGCTGATCTGGGTGCCTGGGAGACAGACAAGAGTCATGTGATCTTAGCAGAGACAAAAAGCTGGCTCCAAGGGCATGGCTCTGGAGCTCAAACCCCATGGAAGACATGGCAGGCACTAGGAAGGGAGGCTTTAGCCAAAGCTGCCCATATTCCATGGCCTTGGTTGCCCTGGAGACCAAGCTTTGGTTAGATGGTTAGGCCAATTCTGAGCCACCTCCTCAAGGCCCCAGACCCCAGGAAGGGAGATTCAAGAGTGATCCCCACTCCTAGTCCAGTGCCCTTTGCTTTAGGTCATGCTATCTCTTCCAACAACAAGCCAGCATTTATCAAATGCACCACAGTTAGGAGGCAGACAGCCCAGCATTTTCCAAAGGTGATGAAGTGGTCTTAGCCTGGAGGTGCAAGGACACAATTAAATAACATTGAATCACTCAGTGAAAAAAGTATTCCCTTTTCAGTTTTCCTTCAAATCTTCCATCATCAAGAAGAAAGTCTCAGTGTGATGCTACTCACCATCTTGCTTGTCTCTAATACTTGCTACTTTCCCTTCAAAACAAAGAGAAAGGAGGCTCAGAGCCTTAGATGAGAAAAATAGCATCCATCTAGGATATAATGTCAAATTTTCCTGTTATCTTTATGTACAACACATCAACACCGGCTTTCCAGGCAATTCCAGATACCAAGTTTCCTTTTGAAACATTTATTTTAAGTTAAAGGATGAGTTGAAAAAGGAGCCCACTTGAGCGCCACTGCTATCATCCCCATACTCAGATGGGGAAACTGAAGCTCCAAGGATGCCCAGCTGGAAAGTGGCAGAATGGGGTTCCATGTGCCCCTGAGGACAAAGGTTGAAGCCTCTGACTGCCCCAGAGGCCAAGGAGCTGTCCCCTACCAGGAAGCCAGCCTGCTTGCACTAGCGGGGATCCCATGCCGCTGCCTGGATGGGGTAGGAGGAGGCGCCAGTGAAGTGAGACTGTGAGCAGGGGGGCCATAGAAAGAGGAACTTGGAGTAATTATTATTTCCTTTCATTCAAGCTCCTTACTTTATAAAAGGTGGATGTTTTCCGGAGAGCCAAACAAGCACTAGGAATAGATTTCTTTTGTGCAGCAACTCAGGCTGATGGGTAATTTCCCCCTTAACAAGAACAAACTGCCCTGCTTAGCCTATCATTGTTCACAGAAACAAAGAGGCCTGCCTCTGTGGGCCCTGCCAGCGGACCTCCCGCAAGAAATGCCCTCCAAGCACCGCCTGCTCCGGGGCTTTCCAGGCATCCCACAGAGGATGCCAAGCTGGTTCACGTCAGAAGCCTGTCCCAGCCCACCTGCCCACTTCATTTGTCGGAAGAAGCCCATGCAGGGTCCTTTCCACAGGACCCTCTGCCAGGTCTGAGCTTGCCCTGGAATCCACGGATACTTTCTAGCAAAACCGCATTGAAACTGGGTGCCACCTGCCTGGCCTTAGTGACCGGGTGGAGCCCTGGCACAGCTGCTCGTGGGCCTAATTAAAATGAACTAGAGCAAAATGTTCTACAAGCAGCATTGCCGAAGCAGGATCCTAAGGAGTTCTTTCTAAGCCCTGCCTCTGCTAAACCAACCTCTCTTTCCTTCTCAAACCTCAGGTGCCTGGTCTGTAAAGTGGTTACACTAATATCCATCTTGGGGAGTTGCTAGAAAGATCCAAGAGCGGGTGATTGCACTGCTGGACCCAGAGGGCCTAAAGAATAGCGTCATGTCGACCGGCAGCAGGGCTGGAGTGCTGGTGAAGGACCAGACCTAGCTCTGTTCTTCATAACAGGCAATGGGCTCTGAGAGATTTATGGGCCTAATGTTTCTCCATATACACCCAAATCCTCGAAAAACTGAGGCCTGGGCTTCCCTGGTAGCTCGGTGGTAAAGAATCCACCTGCCAATGTAGGAGACATGGGTTCAATCCCTGATCTGGGAAGATTCCACATACTGCAGAGCAACTAAGCCTGTGCACCACAAATTTGAGCCTGTGCTCTAGAGCCTAGGAGCTGCAACTACTGAACTGCAACTATTGAAGCATCTTAACTACTGAAGCCTGCACTCCCTAAAGCCTGCACTCCACAAGAGAAGTCACCGCAATGAGAAGCCTGCACACCGTAACTAGAGAGTAGCCCCTGCTCACCGCAACTAGAGAAAAAGCCTGCACAGCAACAAAAACACAGCACAGCCAAAATGAATAAAATTATTAAAAGAAAACAGCCCTTTTTACAAGGACAGTTAAGACAACATGAAAACAAGTCATTTAAAAACAAGTAACAAAAATGAATCTGAATGTCATCAAATGAAAAATCTTCATGTTTCAAAGGCCACCATCAAGAAAGTAAAAAGACAACCCACAGAATGAGAGAAAATATTTGCAAATCATCTGATAAAGGACTTGTACCTAGAACACAAAAAGAAGTCTTAGGATTCAACATTAATAAGGTGAACAACCCAATTTAAAACTGGGCAAAGGATTTGAATAGACTTTTCTCCAAAGATGATATACGAACGGCCGATAAGCACATGAAAAGGTGCTCATTAGTCAAGAGGAAAATGCAAATCTAACCACAATGAGATACCACTTCACACCCACTAGAATTATTACACAAACAAAATAAAACTGAAAATACCCAGTGCTGGAGAGGATGTGGAGAGATTGGCACCTTCATAACCTGCTGGTGGCAATGTCAACTGGTGCAGCCACTTTGAAAACAATCTAGTCATTCCTCAACTGATTAAATATCAAGTTACCATGTGACCTAGCAATTCCACTCCTAAGTATATACCTAAGAGAAATGACAATACACATTCATGCAAAAACTTGTGCATGGATGGTCATAGCAGCATGATTCATAATACCCCCAAAGTAGAAATGTCCCAACTGTCTGTTCATTGACAAGGAGACAAATAAAATGGGTCTTATCCATAACGGAATATTATCTATCCAGCCATAAAAAGAAATGAGAAATACTGATACTCGCTACAACACGGATGAACCTTGAAAACATGCTAAGCGAAAGAAGTCAGACACAAAAGTCCATATATTACATGAATTTAATTATATGAGATGTCCAGAATAGGCAAATCCACAGAGACAGGAAGTAGATTAGCAGTTGCCTGGAGTGGGAGGAAGGGGAAATAGGGAGTGATGCTAACGGGAATGGGGTTTTTGTTGGGAGAGATAAATGTCCTGAAATCAGATAGTAATGATAGTTGCACAATTCTGTGACAATTTTAAAAACCACTGACCTCTGTATTTTAAAAGGGTGAATTTTGCAATGTATGAATTACATCTCGATAAGCTAGTATTTTAATTCTTTTATTTTCATTGTATTTATTTTTATTTTTTGGCCATGCCACACAGCATGTGGAATCTAATTTCCTGACCAGAGATCAAACCTATTCACCCCCTGCATTGGAAGCACGGAGTGTTAACTGCTGGGCTGGCAGGGAAGTCTCCATAAGCTAGTATGTTTTAAATGCTGTCTGTAGTGATGAATGCCGTGTAATACTCTTTTCAGGATCACTTACTATTACTTATTATTATAATTAAGAGTATTTCCTGGTCCACCCCCAGCTCAGAGCAACCCTGCCCCCTGACCTCTGATCTGTAGGCGCCTGAAAGGTGAGCTGCCTGGATCTCTACAGAGCCCAACGCACGTCTGATTCGACCAGCTCCGGGCAGCTCCTCTGAGCTGACAAGCCTAAGAAGATCTATGGACCACGCCATGCTCATGACTGCCTCACCAGCACTAGAAATAAGCCTGCCAGTAGACAACGTTTTCAGCTTAGGGGTTGGGGAGAGACAGTAAGGTGTCACATGGGGACCAAGGCATTTAAAGCTCACGTGCTTCCCTCATTAGTCCCTTCCCTTTTGGTGATGGACACACAAAAGCAGCCAGGCCCCCTAGTCTCGACCCAGTCAGAGTGTGCATGAAATAGAAATTCTTGGTGTGTGAAGCCCCTGAGATTTGGGGTTTGTTTGTTGTGGCGACTAGCATTAATCATCCTGACTAACGCATTGCATTTGAAGGCATCCAGCCTCTCTGGCCAGCCCTCTGAGGCTGGGGGCCCTCCGGACCGCTTCTTGGCTGCTCACAGCTCCACAGCTGGAGTTCATGTCTAAATGATTTCGTCATTCAACGGCCCGATTTTGAAAACAGACCAGGGCGGGGAAAGTCGGAGGAGAGCCACCACCGAGGTAGGGTCTTGTGCATACCAGCTCCTGGGCTCTGTCCTAGCTGGTATTTATGACCCTCAGGGCTACCCGGTCCACTTTACAGGAGCAGCCTAAGGTTCCAGGAGGTTAAGTAACTTTCCCAAGGCCGCTCAGCTAAAAGAGACCATGCCTGGCTTCCAACCCAGGTCTACCTGGTTCTAAAACTTGTCTCCTCACAGCACCCTGCTGCCTTTGAGTCAGATCTCAAGAGCATTCAGCCCATCCCAAAGCCCACCCCAGGCTGCTGGCCATGTGTGGGCAACTGACGCAGGATTCTGGGCAGCATCCAACGAGTGGACTTAGTCCCTGGGATGGACGCCTTCAAGTCAGGGTTTGGAGAGAGAGAGATTTCGGCTCTGGGAGTGGGTTTTGACTTTGAGCAGGGATGAGCCAATCAGACTCCCAGCAAACACACCCTGTCAGACTCTGGAGGACATGAGCCAGCCCAGTGTCGGCTCCCCAGAAAGAGGTCTGAGTGGGCAGAAGGGAGGGGCCCGTGAAGGGAAGCTTCCTGGGCTCCCTGCTGTCTCATTGAAACCAACTCACAATGAATGACAGCCATGTGTCCAGCGTTGTGCGGGGTGGGGTTGGGGAGTGGGTAAAGGGGACACACAGAACAGATGCCATCATCTCTGCCCAGAGAGCTAATAGCCCGGCCATCATCCTGGGCACCCTGCCCTTCCTGGGGGCACCCGCACCCACTCAGTGGCTCACGGTGGAAAGCACGGACTCCTCTTGCCCCCTCTCCTCACTACCCACACCTGACATTTCCCAAGGCCCTGGTGTCTCTATTTCCACAGCTATGGCTGCAGCTTCCAGGTTGGCCTCCTGCCTGCAGTCCTCCTCCTCCCCTTCCTCCGCTACATGAGGGGCAGAGAGACCAACCTGAGCTGCGCATGGCCTTCAGAGCCCTCAGGGCTCCCTACTGCCCTTAGGATGGTGCAAACGTCCCACCATGGTTTTCCAGGCCCTGCCTCCCAGAAGGTTCTTCTCCCCCTACCTTTTCACTTCTGTGTAACACTGACCTCCCTGCCAACACACATCCATTCCCCTCTACGCACAAAGGCCTCTCACCCTCAACGCTACTGACATTTCGGGCCCAGATAATTCTTAGCGGGGGGGGGGGGGCATCCTGTGCATTGCAGGACGTTCAGCTGCATCTCTGTTAGATGCTGGGAGCACATTCCCCATTTACGTCAATCAGAAAGATCTCCAGACTCTGCCAAGCGCCCCCAGGTGAGAGCCCCTGCTCTGAACCTTTGCACATGAAAGGCCCTTCTCCTTTCTTTTCATTTGTACCTGGCTTCCCCATCACCACGTGAAACTTTGGTTCAGCTGCATCAACTTTCAGAAGGCTTCCTGGCTCGCCCAGGCTGGCCCAGCACAGTGTCCCCCCAGGCCTCCTCACTTCCCTGTGCGCCGTCCACCACTGCTCTGGTGACACCGCATTCCACCGATCTGGTGATGTGCTGTCACCCCCTCTGTAAGGGAGGCTCCTCAGAACCCACCCTCTGGGGCTGTGGAAGCATCAACCCCAGGGACCTGGAGAAGCCTAACAGAGCAGCAGGTAGGAGCCATGGCTTCTGACCAGAGGCAGAGGAGGCTTTGTGCGATGGAGCAGAGACACAAAAGGAGAAAGATAAGAGTCGGGGCAGCGCCTTCCAGGTTGGAGGCCTTGCCGGGAACAGTCTGGACAAAGGCGACCAGGTGGGCATGTCAAGATGAAACGGGGAGGTGGCGGCTGGAGCTCCCAGCATGGGGGCTCTGGGAGTGAAAGCTGGAGGCCAGGTCGTGAAGATCCCTGGATGCGTTCTGCAGCCCCAGATGTATTCAGCAGGATGTGAAATGAGGGAGGGGGAGGGGAAAGTCTGGGAAATGCTTTGTTATCAGTTGAGCTGGTTTCTTTACCTTAGGACTTCCGAAGAGCCTTTAATGTGCTCACACACCGGGTAAATCTTTACAAGAGAGAGATGCGGCGAAAAGTCATGTCCACAAGTAACTGACCACAGAGGGGTTTTTTTTCACAGCTCAGTTCAGTCGCTCAGTCGTGACCAACTCTTTGCGACCCCGTGGACTGCAGCACGCCAAGCCACCCTGTCCATCACCAACTCCCAGAGTCTACTCAAACTCACGTCCATCAAGTCGGTGATAGTCGGTTTTTTTTCACAGATCCTCTCAAATGATCAGTGTCCCACAGTCTGTTGTTGTTTAGTTGCTGAGTCATGTCCAACTCTGCAACCCCATGGACTCTAGCCCGCCAGGCTCCTCAGCCCATGGGATTCTCCAGACGAGAATCCTGCAGTGGGTTACCATGTCCTCCTCCAGGGCATCTTCCCAACCCAGGGATCGGTTGCATGTCTCCTGCATTGGCAGGAGAATTCTTTACCGCTGAGCCACCAAGAAAGCCCGGTCTACCCTTTGGAAAATGCTGCTTGGAGCCGAGACACTAGTTGCACCTTGAGAAGGAGTATGAGGTAAAGACTATCTGGGTTTGGGGACAAGGGTCCTGGGGGTCATTCGGAGGCCTCAGAGCCAGGGCTGGGGCTTCAGCCACATGGCTCCTCTCCCAGCTGCTGGGGCATCTGCAGCCCTGAGAAGGAACACCGGCTCCTGCGAGAGTGACTGCAGGAAGGACCAGGCCGGCAGCGCAAAATTTATTATAGGAAAACAGTCAACCCCCAGACCACTTGGACCACCTCCCCCAGGCCCCTGGGCCATAACATATGGTGTGGTTTAAATTTCTAAAATTGAGGAGTACTTAAGGAAAAAATGTTGGCGAGCTCTGAGCACTTGTAAAACCATCTGAGCTGAGGGGGAGGCTGGGCCCCATCCCTCCAGGAGACGCAGGCAGCATGCAGCAGGGGCAGCGAGGTCTGGGGGGCCCAGGCCAGGGTCCGCGAGCAGAGGCTTCTGGTCAAGGCTAGCCAGTGGGGAGAGAGGAAGGTGACCCCCTGCAGCAGCCCTACGATGGGCTGAAGGAGCCAGCAAGGCCGGCCAAGGAACCACCTCATCCTCAGCACAGATACCAGCCAGACCAGCAGGTGTGGGGGCAGGGTGGGGGGTCACTGGTGAGGTGGGGTGCAGACACTCTCTGTACTGCCATCTAAGCATCTGGATGCAGTTTGTGTAGGGAACTGGGTCCCCAGGTCTGTTCCTGGCAGCCCTGCAGATGGAGCGAGCAGTTGGGTGTGCCCAGGGCCATGCCTTGTGCAGAGAGAGCCAGCCCTGTCCAGAGTCTGAAAGAGCTATGAACATGAATCCTCTTGCTTCTGAAAAGTGCAAAGGCCCTGGGGTGGCCTGCCATTCCATTAAGAAGCCTGTAGGATTACGATGGAAGCAGCAAAGAAACAGCAGAGGGAAGCAACAGGGGTGCTGGCTCAGCAGAAGCAGGAGGAAGTGCCACAGGGGACAGCCTCTGGGGTGGGGCTGGGCCAGTGGCCAGCAGGCCAGCACAGCTGCTCCAGGCAAGGGCTCAGTGCAGCCTGAGGGGCCCTCATCATATGCATGGGCCCCTGGGACCTCCCTAACATCACCAGGGGCAGCGAGGGTTGAGGTGGGACCAGAACTGCCAAGGACCCCTGGGACCCCTGCTGAGAACAACGAGGTGGGGCTTACCCTCCTCAAGGGATTTCCATGCTGTGTAGACAAAATGTATAAAACTGTGCAGAAACCGTCCATAAGTGCAGGAAGAGGAGGAGGCCTGGTTGTAAACCTGGAAGGAGCTACTGTGGGTTTAACCCCCTCATGAATGCCTTCACCAGTAGGTGCAGGGGAGGGCAGGTGTTCAGTGGCCCACCTGTCGCCGGAGGAGCTGCTGTGTGTGAACTGGATTCCTTCTCTCCACAGTCCTACCTGTCTCCTGACCAGAACTCGACCTGAGTGGCTGCAGCAGCCCTGATTGACCACCTCCAACGTCAGGGCCACCATGAATGAGCACAGGCCATGGGCAGGCCGCTCCGCTGCAGGCCTGCTCTGGCCTGGACCACCTGCCTTGGCCCTGCTGGGCTTGGGTACCTCTGGAGAGGATGAGAATTCTGAATCTGGAGACCAATGGCACCCCTGGCTGGGTGCTCCCCACTGGCCTGGCACAGACCTGGGGGCCCACATTCCTGGATAAGGCCTCCCACTCCTCCTGCTGTGGGGTTTGGGCAGCCTCTTACCTTTGGGGTGAGGTACTTGGTCATAATTTCCTTCCCTTTTTCTCCCAGTTTTTCATCTGGAGTAACTTCATATTCTGCCTAAAACAGAAGACGGAAAAGAACAATAATAGATTTGCTCATGAGCTTCTTACAATTGTAGAACCTTAGAGGCGCCTGGAGAAGACACCCTGGTGGTCACGTGACCGAACTCCTTCTCCTTCTCCGGCAGGACAGGGAGTGAGGCTGAGAGAAGGGAGGGGCCCTGGCGTCCAGTCCAGCCGGCTCTGCTCCACTGTGGACACGTGCTCAGAACAGCGGCAGCACACTAGAGTCACTGGGGAGCCAATGCTGGTGCTTGGACTCCACCCCACACCCACAGAGTCAGACCCTTTGGTGAAGGGGTCAGGCATCCAAGCAGCTGGTGGGGAGAACCACCAACTTAGGAAAATCAAAGGAAGCTGTCGGAAATTAACTAGAGCCAGCAAACTGGAAGGCCCTCAAGAGGCTGCCTGAGGTCACTCAGACCTTACATGCTGCATGACCTTGGACAGTTTCTTCAACCTCTATCCAATGCAGATGGAAAAAGCACCCTAATGGTAGGGCAATTGTGCAGAGAAAACAAGACAAAGCTGGGCACATAATAAATACTCAATTAATGGCTGCTGTATTTACCACCATTGCAATTACTACACCTTGTAAGAGAAGACAATAATATGCATGCTATAACTTTGACAATTTTTCAGTTTACAAAGGTAACAACACACAGAGATTCTTCAGATGCTCTTATATGAACCTTATTTGAGCCCAGGTAGTGATACGGTGGTAAAGAACCTGCCTGCCGGTGCAGGAGACATGGGTTTGATCCCTGGGTCAGGAGGGTCCCCTGGAGAAGGGAATGCAATCCACTCCAGTATTCTTGCCTGGAGAATTCCATGGACAGAGGAGCCTGGTGGGCTATAGTCCATAGGGTCACAAAGAGTCGGACACGACTAAGCAACTGAGCACAGAGTGACACAGAAGGCAGGGCTGCAATCACACCCCTTCATCCACATACAAAGAGCAGGGGGTTCAGCAGAGTTGCCCAGGGTCAATGGCGGGGAGGCAGCAGGGCTGGGACACGGACCTCCAAGCCCAGACCCCTTTCACAACAACACCAAGGAATTTAGGACCCCAATCGCTGGCCATGCCAGTGGGACCCGGGCTCTAAAGAAAGAAGTGAGGCTTCAAAAAAAAGCATTCTATTTTCCCTGACCCCAAGTGAGGCTCCTTCACAGGCACTTGACCCACTTGCCAACAGGATGAAAGGCTGCCTCGACTTAATGAAAAGCCTGGTGAGCTTGCCTTTCTCATTTCAACAAGAGAACTAATTGCAAATTGTTTATAACTGGTTCAAAATCCACCACCCAAGGGTTTGTCAGCTTCCATCCAAAAGTACAGCTATTTCCATAGAGACAGGAAGTGACAGCAGCACAGAGGAGATGAAACGCCTTTCCCGGCCACCTCACTGTGGAGTTAGACCCCAGTACTCACCCCACACACACCCGCACCCCTGGGCTGGTTCAAAGCAGACCCTCAACTCAGTGTCGAGAGTCCGGTTTCTCACCAGTCCAGCCAGGAAGACCCTCCCGGGCTGGAGCTGCACCTCTCCAGGGCAGAGGGTTCTAGAACACAAGTGCTCACCTATCTTCCAGGGGGGCAGAGAGACGCTCCCAGTGTCCAGCTGCCCTGGGAACCCCGCCTGGTGGTCTGGCTCTGTGGGAATTTACCCAGACTGCTTTGCAGGGCCCAGGCCACAGGCAAATGGCCGCCTACCTTTTAGGGGGTAACTCAATCCCACGCAGAACCCTGGATTTGCACCATCCCAAAATACCTCTGCAAAGGCAGCTCTATTTAATCAAACGGAGGCCTGAGGCTCACTAATCAGCCTCAATAGCCAGCTGAAAATATTATTGCTCTGGGTACTAAAACCCACGTTAAAAAAAATAACAACACTTTCAGGTCAGCTGCCTCCCAGCAGAGGCCTGGCCGGGCAGCTGGGCGCCAGGGTTCCACAGGGAGGCAGCCGGGAGCACGCCGGGACAGGCCTCCCCAGCCCGGGATCAAAAGGCCTTTCTTTGAGAGTCCATGTCAGGTCACCACCACTTGAAGAGCATTTGTGTTGGGAGGCAGAAAACCAACAGAAGGCTTCCAGCTGGGCTTTCCGCACCGATTAAGTCATCTGGAGTGACAGGCCATGTCTCCACCATGACCCCCGAGAGGGGCTCATGGGGGACCCGTCCTGAGAGGCCACCTATGGAGAAAAACACCATGGCAGCTTGGCCAGCCAGGCAGAACTCGGGGCAATCACACGGACCTGAGGTGGGGGACCACCCGGGAATCCGCTCCTGCGGGAGCACCCTTGTCCAGGTGGTAGGCAAAGGCTGCCGAAATCAGCTGAAGCCAGAAAACATAAGCAGCAAATAAGAAGTTGGGTTGGCCAGTGCTCTGTGACAACCTCAGAGAGGTGGGATGGGGTGGGAGGTGGGAGGGCGGTTCCAGAGAGAGGTGACATATGTATGCCTATGGCTGATTCGTGCTGAGGTATGGCAGAAACCAACACAACATTTTAAGGCAATTACCCTCCAATTAAAAATAAATAAATTAAAAGTTTTTGGGTTGGGCCAACAGCCTAGAATTTTACAATTAGAAATAGAAATGGCAGACTGTGACTTCAATGAACAGAGAGGTAAACTACAGGCCAGGATGACCTGTGACGTCCATCCATAAGAGTTCCCTCCAACGAGAGGGGGGTGGGCTTGTCCCCGCCCCCCCCCCCAACAGAGGGGACACACACTGTCCTCCCTGCTGTGTTGCCCACTTGAAACCTTCTCCTGCCCAGGGCTCAGCCCTAACGGCCAGAGCGCCAAAGAGCTCCTTGCCAATCCACTCGGAGAACACTTCTCTTCCTCAGATACATCCATGGTGCCAACCGAGGGAGGCATTTAATGAGCCTTCTCTCCGCACGGTGATTTATGCCAAACACAGGAATGGGCTTTGGGGAGGAGATGCTGTAACACAAAGCGCAAAATACAACATTGAGTTCAAGGCGAAAAGAATTATTTATATATCTGTGCCTGCCAAAAGGGTATAAACATCTGTGTACATCCTAGTTTATAAAGCCAATATTTCATTCTCTTGGCGGGCTGTAATTGCATCATCCATCTCAGAAAATGCTAATGAAAATATGTCCTCTATTAAACACATTTCTCTCAGATGAATTTTTAAAAATACATGAAGATTGCAAACTGGTACAAGGGGCCCTGCCACGTTCTCACAGAAGCCGGCGCTGGTTTTTACAGAGCAGAGTCCCAGCCGAATTCCTCTCGGCAAGATGTCACCCCCCTCCTCTCGGGAGCCCTTCTCCTGCCCTGGCAGGAAGATGAAGTCAGAGAGGCTTTGAGGTCTCGCCACCTCCGGCTTCTGTAATTACCAATGTGGTCAGCTTTTCCAGAGTCTTCGCGGCAGGGACAAGTGACGCGCCCAGCTGGCAAGGCTGCTCCCCGTGGCCCTCTCTGGAGAAACACCCGGCTCCTCCCACACCGGCCTTGGCATCTTGCCGGAGCCAGCCCTGGGGGCCAGGGGTTTCCATCTGCCCCTCTGGAGTCACTGCCCACCCCGCTTCGGGACAGAGGAGAGTGAGGGTGGGGAGTTCCCTGCCAGTCCCCTCCCTGCCAGGCGCCCAGGTTCCAGGATCCTTCTTCTCAAAGCCCAGCTCCTGCAGCTGCCCTCTCCCACTCCCTCCTGTATGGGCCCCTGTCCCTGCAGAGCTGGAGGTGGCGAAGGCTCGGATGTACCTGCGTACATAGGCCAGGACTTCAACAACCGCCCTTCGTGAAACTCTACTTCATTCACACGTGAGCGAGCCATCCATCTCTGGCCAGGCCCCTCACTGATGCTTGAAAAATCCTTCAGAAGGCTGGCATTGCCTGTCCCTTTCCATCCCCCCAGCTAGAATGAAGAAGCTCTACAAACAGGGGTGCCCCGCACCAGGGTCCCAGGATCAGATGGGCCTGGTCAGCCTCACAGCCTGTGTCCACCTGGGCAGGCCGCGTCTTCTCAGATGTCTGGCCGTCATGTAAGGAGCCCTGTCGGGCCTGGGTCAGGAAGGGGTTCCCTGGCCCAGGGTCAATGGGGTGGGCTCAGAGAAAGAAGGGAAGGAGGAGAGGACCCCTGGCCACGTGGGGTACAAACTGAGGTGATAGAAGGGACCCCAAGGGGGTGGCACCATAGCCACCAAGCTTGAGGGACACATCTTGGCAGAGGTGAACTCAGAAAAGTCAGAGGAAAGGGTTCTGACCCTCTCTTGGGGTGGCTGGCTGATGTGTCTGAGTCCCACGGCAGAGGGCCTATGCTCTCGCCTCCTGCCCACCAGCCATTCTCCCGGGAGCTCAGCCCTCAGCAGCTCTCTGCCCCCACTTCACCGCTCCTCCTCCGCCCCGGCCCCCGGCGTTCTGCCCCTGTTCTCACTCCCCACAGGGCTCAGAAGGCCATCATGCAAAGGGCTCTCCCTGTTACTTTTTCAATTCTAAGTGAAAAGAACCTCAACCTAGTCTGACTCAGGCGCAGCTAGAATATCTGGGTTCCTGAGCTCCGAGGACGGGGTGAACAACCAACTTGTGGGGAAAATGGAAATGCAGCCTGGCCCAGAGCAACAGAACCAGGGACGTGAGCACCTCTGGAACCTACTCTCACAGCGTGTGTATGTGTCTGTGTGTGTATGTGTATGTGTGTTTGTATGTGTCTGTGTGTGTTTGTGTCTGTGTATGTGTGTGTCTGTGTGTTTGTATGTGTCTGTGCATGTGTGTCTGTGTTTGTGTCTGTGTGTGTCTGTGTGTTTGTATGTGTCTGTGCGTGTGTGTCTGTGTTTGTGTCTGTGTGTGTCTGTGTGTTTGTATGTGTCTGTGCGTGTGTGTCTGTGCGTGTGTGTCTGTGTTTGTGTCTGTGTGTGTCTGTGTGTTTGTATGTGTCTGTGCATGTGTGTCTGTGTTTGTGTCTGTGTGTGTCTGTGTGTTTGTATGTGTCTGTGCGTGTGTGTCTGTGCGTGTGTGTCTGTGTGTGTATGTGTCTGTGTGTGTATGTGTGTCTGTGTATGTGTGCGTGTGTCTGTGTGTGTACGTGTGTCTGTGTATGTGTGCGTGTGTCTGTGTGTGTCTATGTGTGTGTATCTGTGTCTGTGTATGTGTCTGTGCGTGTGCATGTGTCTGTGTGTGTGTATGTCTGTGTGTGTGTTTGTATGTGTGTGTGTGTCTATGTGTGTATGTGTCTCTGTGTGTGTTTGTGTCTGTATGTGTGTGTATCTGTGCATGTGTGTATGTGTGTCTGTGTATGTGTCTGTGCGTGTGTGTCTGTGTGTGTGTCTGTGTGTGTATGTGTCTGTGTGTATGTGTGTCTGCGTATGTGTGCGTGTGTCTGTGTGTCTGTGTGTGTATGTATCTGTGTGTGGGTATGTGTCTGTGTGTGTGTTTGTATGTGTGTGTGTGTCTATGTGTGTATGTGTCTCTGTGTGTGTTTGTGTCTGTATGTGTGTGTATCTGTGCATGTGTGTATGTGTGTCTGTGTCTGTGTGTCTGTGTATGTGTCTGTGCGTGTGTGTCTCTGTGTGTATGTGTGTCTGCGTATGTGTGCGTGTGTCTGTGTATCTGTGTGTGTATGTATCTGTGTGTGGGTATGTGTCTGTGTGTGTGTCTGTGTGTGTTGGCCTCATTCTCCCTCGGTGCTGCCTGACTTGCTCCAGTGGCAGGAAACATGGTGGCCAGGTTTTTCATTCTAAGCCTCGTCCACCAGAGAAGGAATTCCCCTCAAGTCAATAAACCCCAGGAAAAGGACTCACTGACCTGCATTGGCTCACAGGCTCATCCCTGTTCCCATCAACTGTGTCTCCAGGTAACATCACAAGGAACAGGGCAGCTTCTGGAAGAGCCATATTGTTGGGGAGTATGGGTAGGGCGCCGAGGATACAGGACAATCCCACAGATGTCCGATAGATGAACCCAGTTTGTTGTTATTCAGTTGCTAAGTTGCATGGACTGCAGCGGGCCAGGCTTCCCTGTCCTTCACCATCTCCCCGAGTTTGCTCAAACTCACATCCATTGAGTCGGTGATGCCATCCAACCATCTCATCCTCTGTCATCCTCTTCTCCTGCCTTCAATGTTTCCCAGCATCAGGGGTCTTTTCCAATGACTAGTATCTTCGCATCAGGTGGCCAAAGTATTGGAGCTTCAGCTTCAGCATTAGTACCGCCAATGAATATTCAGGATTGATTTCCTTTAGGATTGACTGGTTTGATCTCCTTGCAGTCCAAGGGCTCCCAAGAGTCTTCCCCAGAACCACAGTTCGAAAGCATCAATCCTTCAATGCTCAGCCTTCTTTATGGTCCAGCTCTCACATCCATACATGACTACTGGAAAAACCATAGCTTTGACTATGGTTTTTTTCTTTCAAGTGGTACATTTTCAAGATGACACTGCTCTCAGGGTCTAGCTTCACCAACTGCTCTGTGGGTCTCTACATCTATCTGAAGGATAATTACCACCATCCCCCTCACTCTTTTGGGAGATCACAGCGGTGTAGAAGGACAAAAACAAATACTGGGTATGATTCAAAAATAAGAGATGCAGAATACTTAGTTCCCCTGGTGAGGCACTTCAAGTCACTTTACAATAAAATTTCAGGATAACCAGACATATCTGAAACCAAGTGATGGCCTATTAATTTCAAGTGATTTTCCGTAGTTCTGAGCTAATGAATATCTTGGAATGACTTCCAGCTTTTCCTGATGTAAGATTCCATCTATTGTAACCTCATATTTGTAGTTGCCAGCCCCTAAGATGGAGACTTTAATAATCCTTGCCTCTTGCTGTTCATGTTCTTGAGAAGGCTCTTTCCAAACCAAATAGGGCCAACCTGTATAACCACTGAGATATCAGACGTATGACAACATGGAAGCTCTGAGACCAGGTTATAAAAGACATTACAGGACTTCTGCTTGCCAATGTATAGGGGACATGGGTTCGATCCCTGGTCCAGGAAGATCCCACATGCTGCAGAACAAGTATGCCTGTGGGCCATAACTACTGAGCCTGCACTCTAGAGCGTGTGAGCCACAACTACTGAGCCTATGTGCTGCAACTACTGAAGCTGCATGCCTGGAGTCTGAGCTCCAATACAAGAGAAGCCTCCACAATGAGAAGCCCGTGTACCACAATGAAGAGTAACCCCCTCTTGCCATAGCTGGAGAAGGGCCCTCGTGCAGCAACGAAGACCCAGCACAGATGAAAAAGAGAAGACACTGCAGCTTCTACCATCCTCGCTCCAGGGAAAGTCAGTCATGTTATAAGGACACGCGAGCAGTCCATGGAGAGGCTCTCAGGGAAGACAACTGAGGCATCCAGCCAACAGCCAGCACCAACCTGCCAGCCGGGTGCACAAGCCTGGAAACAGATCAAGCCTTCAGACGACTTGCAGCCCCAGGCAACATTCTAACGCAACCTTTAAAGAGACCTTGAGCCAGTAGCACCTCGGTCAACCATTCCCACATCTTGACCCACAGAAACTATGAGATAATAAATTCCTGCTGTTGTTTCAAGCTGTTAAGTTTTAGCTAATTTCTCCCCCAGCAACAGATAATGAATACTTGACAGGTATCTGAACTTGTAGTCCATTAAAAAATGGCGTTTGTTGTTTTTTCAATCTTCTGTTTAATTGGAAAGCAAGCTCCATAAGGGCAGGAACTTCCTTCTCCTGAGCACTCCGTAGTCTCCAGCTGCTAGAACAGAGTGTGACATGTTGAAGACATGTCATAAATGTGTTTTGAGTATGGTTGTGCATTCATGCACAACCATGCATGCTTAGCCGCTTCAGTCATGTTCAACTCTTTGTGACCCCATGGACTGTAGCCCTCCAGGCTCCTCTGTCCATGGAATTCTCCAGGCAAGAATACTGGAGTGGGTTGCCATGCCATCCTCCAGGGGATTTTCCCTACCCAGGAATTGAACCCACATTTCTTCTGTCTCCTGCATTGGCAGGGAGGTTGTTTACCATTAGCGCCACCTGGGAAGCCCAAATATGGTTGAGTATCTGCCAAACCTCCTCTAACCCCAAAGAGCAGAGACCTGAAAACTTGAAGTCCCACCCAAGCTTGGGGACTGCTACTGCTACTGCTGCTAAGTCACTTCAGTCGTGTCCGACTCTGTGCGACCCCATAGACGGCAGCCCACCAGGCTCCGCCGTCCCTGGGACTCTCCAGGCAAGAATACTGGAGTGGGTTGCCATTTCCTTCTCCAGTGCATGAAAGGGTAAAGTGAAAGTGAAGTCGCTCAGTCGTGTCCGACTCCTAGCGACCCCATGGACTGTAGCCCACTAGGCTCCTCCGTCCATGGGATTTTCCAGGCAAGAGTACTGGAGTGGGGTGCCATTGCCTTCTCCGAAGCTTGGGGACTAGAGGGTTTCAAATGAGGTGGGATGTCATCAAGGCTCCCAGAAAACAATTTAGAGAAGTATGTCAGTCTCTAAGAGGTCCATGGTAAGACCCTACTGGTCTTGAAACCAAATCTACTCAAAGCCTTGACTTGGGTCACTGAATCCATTTCTCGGCAGGAGTCTTTCTCAGGCTCCCAGAAGCCGCTCGATAACCAAGACTAGGGGCCAAATCATCCTTATGTCTGATGAACGACGCACAAATAGTTCCACTGGCCTGGGTCACCCAGGCCCCACGTTAAAACAGCCCACGTCTTCTGCTCAACCTGAGAATCTCAGACGTTAGGACTATGCAGGCAAGCAGTCTTTCCTGGGGGGCGACGTCAGAGCCAACAAGGACGGGTTATTTTTCATCGAACGCCACTCGGTAGAAATTCAGCCTAGAGGTGGGGAACGGTGTGGATGGCCCTGGCTGAGCCAGGAGCACTGCAGGGGCGTGCTCCCCCAATGACACCACCACCCCCTCCCTCCTCAGAGTTCCAGTCAGGATGGAAGGAAAAAAAAAGGTATTTCAGACAAGCGTTGCGCCAGCCCTGGAAAACTCAATAAAGTCTTCATGCGTAAAAGAGGTGTGCCAAAGGCTGGTCATTTGACGTCAGGATGGGCGATGAAAGGTTCTGCTAATTCCCAGAGATGCAGACACAAATTCGAGGGGATGGAGGAGCCTCTCGTGAGTGACGGTGTCATTAAGGCGTCTGTAAAGAGCATGTGTCGTATTCACACAGGGAGCCAGACTCGCATTTCCTTTCCAAAAGAGAGCTCTTGGTACAGGCCCAGCAACACAGAACGTCTGCACGACCAGAATGAAAATAGGCATCCATTGGATTTTTTCCCCCTTCTTCTTCTCAAGCTGACTGTAAGAGTCTAACAAGACACGTGGCTGGAAAATTCCACTGGCTCCTGGGTTTAGCCTTGCCCTGCTCTGCCTCATCAACCCTCCAGACAGGTCCCAAAGCTGCTGATGCCTCATCTTTTCCAAACGGGAAGGAACCTTGGTCCCAGGCTCACACTTTGGTCCTCAGCTCCTCCATCCATGTTCATTTCCTTGGTGAGCACATCTAGTCCGTGGCTGTAAGTGCCAGCTATAGGCTGGTACTCCCAGTTTGCTATTTTCAGCCCAGGCCTTTCTCACAGACTCCATATTCTAACACCCACCACCCCTCCCACATCTCTGCTGGGCTGTCTGGTAGACATCGGAAGCTGAGTATGATCTGAATGAAGCTCCTGACCTTCCCCTAAACAAGCCTCCCACAGCCTTACCCTCACTCCATCTTTCTACTGGTTCACGTCAACCCTTGGAAGTCATCCCCAACTCTTGTCTCTCACCCCCAGGGTGTCAGAAAATACTGTTAACTCTGGTTCAGAACACGCTCCAACCCTTCTGCATGTCAACCACCAGCTCTCACCCATCAGCGCTCCCCACTCTGACCCTGGCCCACTATAGCCTCTTCCCAACACAGAAGCCAGAGCAAAACTTTCAAAACCAAAATCAGGGAATTCCATGGCAGTCCAGTGGTTAGGACTCTGTGCTCTCACTTCCAAGGGCCTGGGTTCAATCTCTGGCCTGGGGACTAAGAGTCCACAAGCTGCATGGTGTGGACAAAAAATTAAAAAATAAAGTGAAAACCTAAATCAGACCATGACACTGTTCTGCTCAAAAACCCTCCAGTGCCCGCCACCCACCCCCCCATCAAAGTCAAAGTTTCTAATGGCACAAGGTCTTGCACGATTGTCACTTCCCCTAGACCCTTCTGCCCTTGCTCCCTCTACTCCAGCCACGGACACCAGATCCCAGTGGGGCTTGAGCATCAACCACCTGTCAGGTGCTGCGCTGTGAGCATCCAGAGATGATGAGCTATCCAGTTAGTGGAGGAGGCGGGCAGACAGACAGAGCCTGACTGGCTACATACATGGCACCTGTGACATGCCAGACACTGCCCTGAGCAGTACGAACACATTTGGTCTCTCCTCAGCGCATCTGCCACCATCAGGTACAGATAAAAACATGGGGCACAGAGGGGTCAGACACCTGCCCACAGTCTCCCTGGCAGCTGAGGGGGTGCCAGCATGGCACCGTGGTCTGTCTCAGGGCCCGGCTCTCTCACGATGCACCATCCTGCCAGCACCGAGCACTGATGAGGCTCAGACGTGTGTCAAAGCAGCACCTCGAGCAGAGGGCACTCAGGAAGAGAGCAGGTGGATGGGGATGAGAGCAGAGTACAGGGAGACGAGCTGGCATTCACCAGGCAGAGGTCCTGGGAGGCCTTTCAGGTAGTGAGAAGGAAGGAAGCAGGGCCAAGAGGCCTCAACCAGTTTGGCAAGTCGGAGCCACCAGAAGCAGGTCAGGGGGCAGAATGCAAGTCTCAAGAAAGACCCAGGGAAGGCCAAGCATGAAAGATAGGGTGGAAGTTGGAAGACCTGTTGGTGGAGGTCTAGTAAGTCAGCCTCAAAATGTGTAGTTGGTCCTAGATATCAATGTTTCCCAACCCTGGACATTTACAGAGTACTGTCCTGTGCTCTGCTGTGCTAAGTCACTTCACTTGTGTTCAACTCTTTGAGACTCGGTGGACTGTAGCTCACCAGGCTCCTCTGTCCATGGGATTCTCCAGGCAAGAATACTGGAGTGGGTTGCCACGCCTTCCTCCAGGGGATCTTCCAACCCAGGGATCCACATCTCTTACATCTCCTGCCTTGGCAAGTGGGTTCTTAACCACTAGCGCCACCTGGGAAGCCCAAGTACTGTCCTAGGAGACGTGAAAATTACCATTGTCTACCACCTCCTTCATGGATCACTGCTGTGTTGTGGCAAAGGGGCTTGGGTAACTCAATGAAGCTCTGAGCCATGTCACACAGGGCCACCCACGATGGATGGGTCACAGTGTAGAGTTCTGATAAAACATGGTGCGCTGGAGGAGTGAATGGCAAACCTCTCCAGTATTCTTGCCAGGAGAACCCCATGAACTATATGCAAACTCCAGGAGATAGTGAAGGACAGGGAAGCCTGGTATGCTGTAGTCCAGGGGGTCGCAAAGAGTGGGACACAACTGGTGACTGAACAAAAACAACAAATGTTTGCTACAAACAATGGCCCATTCAAACAACAGTAGATAATGAGCACCCCTAAGTGCCAAACTGTAGACTCCAAGTACCATTTCCCAGTAAAAGAAACCAGGGCTCCTTGGAGAAATGATGAACTCTAGGTGTAGGGCAGGAAACATACAAGATGAGCCCAAAACATCACATCAGACAGCATGGGGGCTACCAGCAGCCACTGGGGTCCTCTCAAGGGCTCAGAAGCCAACGAAGGGGCTCCCATAGGCCAACAATGAAACCATGGAGCACTACTGCATCAAAATGCCCCACATTTAAGTCAGTGCATTAAAACTCTAATTGATTACTACTATTGGAGGATGCCAGTGAACCAATTGGGTACTTTGAAAATACACAAATACAAGAAAAGAATCAAGCACTCCATATATGAACTTAACTATGAGGTAACCAAAAAGTAGAGAGGGGAATACCAGACCACCTGACCTGCTTCCTGAGAAATCTGTATGCAGGTCAAGAAGCAACAGTTAGAACTGGACATGGGACAACAGACTGGTTCCAAATTGGGAAAGGAGTGCGTCAAGGTTGTATATTTTCACCCTGCTTCTTTAATGTATATGCAGAGTACATCATACGAAATGCCAGCCTGGATGAATCACAAGCTGGAATCAAGATTACGGGAGAAATATAATAACCTCAGATACGCAGATGACACCACCCTTATAGCAGAAAACGAAGAAGAACCAAAGAGCCTCTTGATGAAAGTGAAAGAGGAGAGTGAAAAAATTGGCTTAAAACTCAACATTCAGAAAACTAAGATCATGGCACCCAGTCCCATCATTTCATGGGAAACAGATGGGAAAACAGTGGAAATAGTGAGAGACTTTATTTTTTGGGGCTTCAGAATCACTTCAGATGGTGACTGCAGCCATGAAATGATAAGATGCTTGCTCCTTGGAAGAAAAGCTATGACCAACCTAGACAGCATATTAAAAAGCAAAGACATTACTTTGCCAACAAAGGTCCATCTAGTCAAGGCTATGGTTTTTCCAGTAATCATGTATGGATGTGAGAGTTGGACTACAAAGAAAGCTGAGCACTGAAGAATTGATGCTTTTGAACTGTGGTGTTGGAGAAGACTTGAGAATCCCTTGGACAGCAAGGAGATCCAGTCCATCCTAAAGGAGACCAGTCCTGAATATTCATTGGAAGGACTGATGCTGACGCTGAAGCTCCAATACTTTGGCCACCTGATGTGAAGAACCAACTCATTGGAAAAGACCCTGATGCTGGGAAAGACTGAAGGCAGGAGGAGAAGGGGACGACAGAGGATGAGATGGTTGGATGGCATCATTGACTCAACGGACAGGAGTTTGAGTAAGCTCGGGAGTCGGTGATGGACATGGAAGCCTAGCGTGCTGCGGTCCATGGGGTTGCAAAGAGTCAGACACGACAGAGCGACTAAACTGAACTGACTGAACCAAACAGTAATTGAAAGGAAGTATTTTTCAGTGAGCAAAGGAAGAAGGAATGATAGACTTAGAATGGTGCTATGTCACAACCCTTAATTAATCAATAGATTTGGATATTGAATATCGATGGCTACTGCCATCTCAAAAAGACACCAGATATTATAAGCTCCCTAGCAGAAGAGCATGAAACCACTTATGAAGTCAGCCCCCAACCACTGCCAGATTGAAATTGAATCTGACCAAATTTCTGAAGTCAATGAGCAACTTACAAGAAATACAGAGGAACCTATTACATGACACATGGGGGTGAGAAGACAACACTCAGACCACGGGATGCCCTTGGGGGTGGCTATAAACTGTGAAGAGATGCATTTGCAAAAAGCATGAGCAAATCAGAAATTTGAACACTGATGAGTATTTGATGATAGTAAAGAACTATTACTTTTTAGCTGTGCTAATGGTACTGTGGTTTTTTTGGCTAAAGAGCCCTCAATCCTTTAGTGACACATACTGACATGTTCACGGATGAAATGACATAAATGAGATCAGCTGCAAAAAGCTACAGGGTGGGGGCTGCGGGGAGGAAGTGAGTGAAACAAGATTGGCCTTGAGTCCATAACTGTTGAAGGGGGCGAAGGGTACATGGGGGTTCATTATACTATTCTGTAGACTTTTACTTTTTATAGCTTGAAATTTTCCATAATAAAAAGTTATGAAAATACTTGGCCTCATCCCCAGAGATTCAAATTAATGAGTCTGGGCTTCAGCTCAGGCACTGGTTATTTTTTTAAGGCTCCCCAGGTGTTTCTACTGCTCCGTTGAGGTTGGGAACTATTGCAATCACTGGCATGGAGACCAAGACAGAGGCTGTGGAGGGAAGGGAGCTGGGCCAGGAGAGGTCAAGGGGCCAGGCACATGGTCCGTGATCTGGTTGGTAAAAAATGGTGAGAGGGAGGGGTCAAGGATAATGCAAAGATTTCACGTGCAGGTGATGGTGGGGTGCTGGTCACTGGAATAGGGAACGTGTCAGGGCTAGTAGTTCAGGGGACCAGAGGGAAGGTCCTGAGTTAGTTTGAGGTGTTGACTTTGGGGGGCCCATGTGACTGTCAGTGAGATGTTCAGTGGACAGTTTGGCTAGTGGGTCTAGAGAGCCACACTGAGACCCTAAAGCAGACATAGAAACTTGGGCCCCATCGTCCTGTCCCCCAAACCAAGTCAGAGGTCAGGATGGCTGCAGCCAATGATGGCATTAGAGTCTCTAGGAAACAACAGCACCTCCACCCCCTGCCTTGGAAAGGGGGGCCCAGATGACCTCATTCCTTTCACAATTGACCATGATTCATCCTTCATCTCCCCACTCCTTGTCCACTTTCCTTGGATATCCCCCTAGGCCCAGGGTGAGGTGCCCTAACCTCCTGAACAAGTGTCAAGGAACTCCTGTTCTAAAAGCTCACAAAGATCAATCAACATTTGTTTTTAGCTTTTTTTTTTTAAATTGAAGTATAGGCAATTTACAATGTTTCAGTGAAGAGAGATGATTCAGTTTATATATACACACACACATATATTCTTTTTCAGATTCTTTTCAATTACAGGTTATATGTGCTATATAGTAGGTCTTTGTTGTTTATCTGTTTTATATACAGTAGCATGTATCTGATAATCCCAAATTCCCAATTTATCCCTTCCCCACCTTTCCCCTTTGATAACCACTAAGTCTGTTTTCTATGTCCATGAGTATATTTCTGTTTTGTAAATAAGTTCATTCATATCTTTTTTTTTTAAGATTCCACGTATAAGTTATATTATATGGTATTTGTCTTTCTCTGACTTTATTTACTTAGTATGATAATCTCTAGGTCCATCCCTGTTGCTGCAAATGGCATTACTGCATTCTTTTTAATGGCTAATACAGCATTTGTTGAACAAATGAATGACCAGTACATCTGAAGGAATACCCCATGGTGTCAGTCATGTCTGGGTATGCCAGCAGACAGTGCAGCCAGCAGCTGACAGATCGCTTTGAAATAGTCAACACATGTTCCTCCCACAAATACTGAGTGCTGTACAGGCCAGGCACAATGCCAGGCAGGAGTGAACTGCAAGCCCAGGGTCCTGGCCCCAGGGAGCTTGCATTCTAGTGAAGAAGCAGATGGTAAACAAGTGTACAAACAAACATAGCAGGTGATGACCTGGAGACAAGTCTGCATTCTCAAAGTCTGCACTGGCAGTTTCTTAAGCAACAAGTTTATTCTTCATCCATCTAAGTCACAAGGTCTTGGACAAAAACCATCGCTGATCACAGAGGACCAAAAGCTCCCCACTCAGGAGCAGGGACTTACCACTGAGTCCAGGAACTGAATGTAAGACTCTAGCCCAGGTCTCGTTTCACAGAACTGCCGGAAAAGCAGCCTCCCGATTGGCTGTTTGTCACATAAACTGCAGTAATCTCGGTCTGGAGAAAAGAAAAGAAGAATACGGTGAGACCCAGAGAGGGCCAGGAAGAGCCATCAACCCGTGTCTGGATCCTCATCCCAGATGGATGCAGCAAGTTCTCAGGACCCTTTACTCATCTCCAGGCTCTGCAGACTCAGAGGGTCAAGGTCAGTGTAGAAAAAGGGGCCAGTTATGACCTCGCCTCTACTCTCCAGTCTACTCCCTGTTCAATGCCCTGAATTTTGTATGAAGATGCTACAAGTTCCTGACTCTATGACTGTGTCCCTAGCTGGCTGATTAACATGTCACATTCCTTGGTTACAGTGACTGGATAAGGGTGCCGAGCATGGAAACCAAGCCACTAAAATCTGCATGAACCACAGATGTTGCCTGAGCATGCTAAGCCAGGGTGCTCTCTCTTCCTCTGGCGCTGGGGTACATGGGTGTGAGGCCAGGGTCTGCTGCAGTGCTCTTGATATGGCACAACAAGCTGCTGTGAGGATGACGTTCACATGGAGAGGAGGTCAGAGCTGGGAAAATTATGAGTAGATGCTCTGGTGAAGTCATGAATCTGGATCACACTATGCCTGCAACCTGCAGCCCAAACCACATATGAAAAGTTTATTTATGAGCATTGTTTAGGACAATTTGAAAAACTTTTTAAACGACTTATAATTCAAAACATTCTAATAAATGCAGTAAAAAAAAAAACAAAAACCAAAAAAAAACAACAATCGTACTTGCCCAATTAAAGCAAAGCCCAGTCTTAGAGTGCTTCACATTATGAAAACCCTGCATTTTCCAGCTAAGGAGCTAGAGTCACAGAGGCAGGAAGTAACCAGTCCTCAGCTATTGAGTAGCCAAGAGAATTCTGAAGAAGAAAGACAGTGTAGGACTCAAAGCCAGAGGCCTGGAGACCAGGGTTCTAGTCAGTGACTTTCTGTGTAACTCCAAGCAACACATCTGCCGTCTCTGGGCTTTAGTCTTCCTCTGTAAAATGAAGATGCGCATTGGAGGGGAAGATGGGAGGGTCCCTTCTGGCTCTTAAAGTCTGCAATGACTCTGCAAGAGGCTTTCTTTGGCCAGAAAGATGCTCCAAGGTCTCGCTAAGACACCTCGCCTTGGATCCCCTAGAGCACTGAAAATGAGCCCCTTGATTCTGCAGCCCCACCAGGAAAAGTCAGGTGACTTTGTGGGGAAACCAGGAAGAGGGTGAGGTAGACATGGTTAGGAGAGCTATCCAGAAGAAACGAAAGACTAGATCCTTGCCAAGTGTAGAGGAGGAACCAGGACAATCATCCCTTTAGAGGGGGTTTCCCTGGTGATATGAAACACAACAAGAAGATGGGAACAGAACCATCACGCCCACTCACTTTCGTACCCAAAGAGTTTATCCACAGGAGGTACAGCCATTACCTGTAGGGAGATAGGTGGCTGTGAGCAAGGGCTCTGAAGCTAAACCCAGGTTCAAATCCCAGCCTCACTATTCACTGCCTGTGTGCCCTGGGGCAGATGACCTGACACTTTCTCCCTCAGTTTCCTCATCTGTAAACTGGGAACGATAATCGCACCTATCTCCTAGGACCAGCATGAGGATTAAATAAGACAATGCAGAGAAAAGCCTCAGACTAGAGCCCGGAACATAGGAATTGGTTAATAAGCCCCATCTGTTATAACGATGGAAATGGGGTTTGGGGTCTGTTCTTTTCCCCTTCCTTTGTGGAATCTCCTCCCCCGGTAAAATTCCAGCCCATGGTTCTAAGGGAACGACTCCTCCCAAGCTTCAGGGAGGGACACATGACTCAGTCCCAGCCAATCAGAGTCCTGTCTCAGGGCCACACTGATAGGTTCAGGGCACGTGACCCGGGGGCCTTGGAAGTCCTTCCAGGGATTTTGCTAGAACTTCCAGAAAAGAAACACGTACCCCTCTGGGATGACAAGGTCTTACAACTAGTGAGTCAGGAGCCAACACAACTGTCTTTCCCACCAGGCAGTGAGAGCCCACAGAGAGTGAAGCCAACACAGCAGAAAGAGTTGAGTAAGAAAGAGAATCCTGGAGCTGCAAATATCATGGGAGACCCCAAAGGCAACTGACTTGAGGCCAGCTCTCCACCTGCACCCTTATCCACCTATCGCTTAAGCCAGTGGTGTTGGGTTTTTGTCTCCTGGGTCAGGAAGATCCCTTGGAGAAGGAAATGGCAACCCATTCCAGTATTCCTGCCTGAACAGAGGAGCCTGGAGAGCTACATAGTACATGGGGTCACAAAAGAGTCAGACACGACTTAGCGACTCAACAATAAACCAAAAGAGCAAGTGACTAGGGCTGGTGAGTTTTAGAACCCGCTTCTTTCCTGGGTAAACTGCCTGAGGGCAAGAACTGTTTCTGAAGGAATCCACTGGATCTTGGGGCTTCCCTGGTGGCTCAGACAGAAAAGAATCTGCCTGCAATGCGGTCTGCCTGCAAATGCGGGAGACCTAAGTTCCATTCCTCGGTTGGGAAGATCCCCTGGAGAAGGAAATGGCAACCCATTCCAGTATCCTTGCCTGCAGAATTACATGGACAGAGGAGCCTGGTGGGCTACAGTCCACGGGGTTGCAAAGAGTCGGACACGGCTGACACTTTCACTTCACCTGTTCTCAGTATACCATGCTCAGAAGGCACTCGCGACCTTCCCATTCTCTCCTGCGTGGATACATTGATGAACATAGATGAGACAGCTTGCAAGTCTCCCCCTGACCCCCTCTTCAAGTGGTTTGGGGGCTGAAACTAGCCTTGAATTGTTGCCTCACTCAGCCTACCGTTCCATGCACAGATAGTTTGGGAATAGCCACTCCAACAAACATTTAACCCATCTTGGTGTGTGGCAGGATCGGTGGGCGTCAGGGGGTGGGGGGATGGGACTCAGTCCCAGCCCTCAGGGATCTTGGAATCTGTTGGAAAGGCAGAGTGTGTGTGGGTGAGCAGACAAGATCCCAAGTGACAGTAATAAAATGTCAGGTCATCATCAGCAACAGGAGGGAGTCTGGGCTGGAGTCTGGTTGCCCCGTGGGTGACCGGTCTGGGGCCTGCACCTGTTAACGCAACGCCCTACGGACATAGCATGCATTCTCACTGCCTCCCTCTCAGCCTGATCCCCCAAGAGGAGAAAACAAACTTTCCTGTCCTTCCCTGATCAGCTGCGCTTCCCCACCACCAACACAGAACAAAGTAAATTACCTCATGTCAAACTCCATTTTATTCAATCATGGCAGGGAGCGTCCCCATTGCTGATGCAATTCGAGTGAGGCCCTCCCCATCTCTGAAAGCAATTATGAGATTTCATGCACCACACTGCGATTCCTCAAGGGTTCATCTGACAGGGTTTTCTCTCTCCATATGGCATGTGCTGTCAGTATGGAAACAAGGATGCTGTAAACTCATAGCACGGTAAACACCATGTGATTCCAACACAAGCTGTCAGCTCCTTACTTCTGACTGTGCCTCTCCCAGCTGTACAGAGGATCCCAGGGAAGAAAGCCATGTGCCGGGAGCCCAGGAAGAAAGAAGAGGATTAGCAAGCATCTACGGGGATGTTTCCTTAACTTGAAATAAAGATAAATGGACCTGTCCTCTGAGGAAGGGCAACCAACACTAAGATCAAACGGCAAAGTCTGCAGTTCCTTTAGAGACGGAGAAGGAGGCCACAGAATGAGGAATAGGAATCTGGGGATTGATCGAGGAGATAGGAAGTGGATCAAAGTTCTTGATGCGTCAAGAGGAAGTCCACGGGGCAGGTCACTTCCAGAAAGTCAGAGGAGACTTCAGTTTAAAGGAGACTTCAGAGCACAAGTTGCTCTGTGATATCAATACATCTTCAGAGCGGATCCTTCCTGGTCAGTTTCTGTGGAAGCTGGGCATGTTGTAGAGATGCCCACAGCCCTTCTCCCATGGGTGTCCTAGCGGGGTTTGGTGGGGAGGAGTTCCCAGGGTTCCCAGGGTTCTCTCTGGCCTCTGAATCTCTCTCTCAGACTGGGAGGCCCTGGGATGCTGGGCACACAGGCAGGCACACACACATGCACACCAGCTCTTCTGAACATGAAAATTCTGCTTTTGGCTACATCACTCATTGATCTTTCCCTCCAAGACAGAAAGAGCCTGTTGCTATGTAAGGTATGAGGAGCATGGGGCTCCCTGCCCCCAAAGTATTCACCAATCATTTAATCATTCCAGCCTATTCTTTGGGGTCCTTCCTTCATTCAGCAAACTCTCTTCCAAGTTTTCCTGCTTTATGATACCAGAAGGTTCCTGCAATTTTCATACGCTCTTATTGAACTGAACACCTGGTAGGGGTGGACGGTGTGGATGAGTGGATGGGAGGAGACACACCTCATACCCACTGGTGGGTTAATGATCCAAAAGCAGGCTTGGGGTTAACAGCTGGCCGTCAGCTAAGACCAAGATCAGGGGTGTGGTCTTCGTGATGTGACATTTGACCTTAGCTGTGGTAGCACTGGTCTGGTGTACATAGAAAACTGAAGCATATCTAGAGGAAGGTAATGGACAGGGGGTCAAAGGGCAGACTGCACCAGGGAGGGCTGGGGCCCACCAGCCCACGGGAGGGTGGGGGGTGGGGGATGTGCTGGAAAGGCAGGCTGGGTTCAGACAGAAAAGGGCTGGACCCCAAGGCAAGGAGATGGAATGGATTCCCCGTCCCACTGGAGCCTCAGTGATTCTAATGAGCACAAATGCATTCAAGTCCAGTGCATGGGAAGGTGGACAAAAATGGGGAAGGAGCAGTGAGTCCGAGACATTGATGGAAGAGCTCGCTGGTTTGGGAGCCATTCCCACCTGTGGTTCAAGTCCCGGCCGGCCTTTGGGCAGGGAGGGCGCAGCCGGTGCGGTTGCGATCCTGTTTTGGTGAGAAGCTGAACTGAACTGGCTTTAAGGAAACCACATGTGTTGTTTGTTTCTTCAAGGGCTTGACACCCCCCAAGCATGCCCATGGCTGGCTGGGGAAGACAGGGGTGCCGCTCCGTCCTGCCAAAGGGGCCTCAGACAGAACCACGGTCCTCTTAGCAAATTCACAGACATTGGCTGAGCCCCTTCTGGGAGCTGCATGCCAAGGGCTGTCAGGGCCCCCCTTATAGGAGGCTCCCCTTCCCCCAGGCTTTGTCTTTGTCCGAGCAGTTTGCTTACCTGCCCCGCTGAGGCAGGACGGAGGCAAGATCACAGGTAGGGCTAGTCACTGCTCAGCTGTGAACAAAGCTGCAGAGCAGGGCTACAGGAAATGCCCCAGCTGAGGGGCACACCCTCAGCTCCCCTAACTTGGGTGAGTTTCAGGGATGGTGCCCATGGGAGGGCTCACTGGATCATGGGAACGAGAGGGACGGGGTTGCCAAAGGCAATGCCAATCGTCAAGCACAGGAGAGAGGCTGAGTGCCGGGGAAGGAGAAGGTCAAAGCCAGAGAAATAGGGACAGAGGCTAGGATGAGGCCCAGGGAGAAGCCACAGTGCATGGCTAAGACAAGCGTGTTAGGACAAAAATGCAGGGCTAGGTCTGCGACCACTGCAGGGAACCTTCAAGTATGGCTTGAAGCATATGGAGGTTCCTCAAAAAATGAATACGATCCAGCAATTCCACTGCTGGGTATTTATCCAAAAGAATTAAAATCAGTATTTCAAAGAGGAATTTGTATTTCCATGTTCATTTCGACAGTATTCATAAGAGCCAAGATGCGGAGGTTAAAGAGGTTAAGTAACTTGTTTGAAGGTTCTTGAGTCCCAGGAGGTATGATCAAAAGATGTCTAAATTTTGGGGGCAGGATTCATGGTGGTGGTGGTGGTTTAGTTGCTAAGTCATGTCCAACACTTTGTGACCGCATGGACTATGGCCCACCAGGCTCCTCTGTCAATGGGATTTCCCAGGCTAGAATACTGGAGTGGGTTGCCATTTCCTCCTCCAGGGGATAGTCCTGACCCTGGGATTGATACTGCATCTCCTGTGTCTCCTGCACTGGCAGGCAGGTTCTGTACCACTGAGCCACCAGGGAAGCCTGTTGTTGTTCTTGCTTGTGGTTCCGTCGCTCAGTCGTGTCTGACTCTTAGTGACCCCATGGATTGCAGCACACCAGGCTTCCTTTCACCATCTCCTGGAGCTTGCTCAAACTCATGTTCATTGAGTTGGTGATGCCATCCAACCGTCTCATCCTCTATTGTCCCCCTCTCCTGTCTTCAATCTTCCCCAGCATCAGGGTCTTTTCCAATGAGTCAGTTCTTTGCATCAGGTGGCAAAGTATTGGAGCTTCAGTGTCAGCGTCAGTCCTTCCAATGAATATTCAAGATTGATTTCCTTTAGAACTGACTTTCTTGATCTCCTTGCAGTGCAAGGGATTCTCAAGAGTCTTTCTCCAATACCACAGTTCAAAAGCATCAGTTCTTTGGTGCTCAGCTTTCTTTATGGCCCAACTCTGACATCCATACATGACTACTGAAAAAACCATAGCTTTGACTATGTGGACTTTTGTTGGCAAAGTAATGTCTCTGCTTTTTAATATGCTGTCTAGGTTTGTCATAGCTTTTCTTCCAAGGAGCAAGCATCTTTTAATTTCATGGCTGCAGTCACCATCTGCAGTGATTCTGGAGCCCAAGAAAATAAAGTCTCTCACTGTTTCCATTGTTTCCCCATCTATTTGCCATGAAGTGATGGGACCAGATGCTATGATCTTAGTTTTTTGAATGCTGAGTTTTAAGCCAGCTTTCTCACTCTCTTCTTTAACCTTCATCAAGAGGCTCTTTAGTCTCTCTTCACTTTCTGCCATAAGGGTGGTGTCATCTGCATATCTGAAGTTATTTATATTTCTCCCCGCAATCTTGATTCCAGCTTGTGCTTCATCCAGCCCAGCATTTTGCATGATGTACTCTGCATACAAGTTAAATAAGCAAGGTGACAATGTACAGCCTTAACATACTCCTTTCCCAATTTTGAAACAGTCTATTGTTCCATGTCCGGTTCTAACTATTCCATCTTGACCCACATACAGGTTTCCCAGGAGGGAGGTAAGGTGGTCTGGTATTCCCATCTCTTCAACAATTTCCCACAGTTTGTTGTGATCCACACAGTCAAAGGCTTTAGCGTAGTCAGTGAAGCAGAAGTAGATGTTTTTCTGGAATTTTCTTGCTTTTTCTATGATCCAATGGATGTTGGCAATTTGATCTCTGGTTCCTCTGCCTTTTCTAAAACCAGCTTGAACATCTGGAAGTTCTCAGTTCATGTACTGTTGAAGCCTCTCTTGGAGAATTTTGAGCATTACTTTGCTAGTGTGTGAGTTGAATGCAATTGTGCAGTAGTTTGAGCATTCTTTGGCATTGCCTTTCTTTGGGATTGGAATGAAAACTGACCTTTTCCAGTTCTGTGGCCACTGCTGAGTTTTCCAGATTTGCTGGCATATTGAGTGCATCACTTTCACAGCATCATCTTTTAGGATTTGAAATAGCTCAACTGGAATTCCATCACCTCCACTAGCTTTGTTTGTAGTGATGCTTCCTAAGGTCCACTTGACTTCCCACTCCAGGATGTCTGGCTCTAGGTGCCATTGTGGTTATCTGGGTCATGAAGATCTTTTTTTGTATAGTTCTGTGTATTCTTGCCACCTCTTCCTAATATCTTCTGCTTCTGTTAGGTCCATACTGTTTCTGCCCTTTATTGTGCCCATCTTTGCACCATTGGTATCTCTCATTTTCTCAAAGAGCTCTCTAGTCTTTTTCATTCCATTGCTTTCCTCTATTTATTTTTGCATTGATCACTTAGGAAGGCTTTCTCATCTCTCCTTGCTATTCTTTGGAACTCTGCATTCAGATGGGTATATCTTTCCTTTTCTCCTTTGCCTTTAGCTTCTCTTCTTTTCTCAGCTATTTGTAAGGCCTCCTCAGACAACAATTTTGCCTTTTTGCATTTTTGGTGGGGACGGTTTTCATCACTGCCTCCTGTACAATGTTATGAACCTCTGTCCACAGTTCTTCAGGCACTCTATCAGATCTAATCCCTTGAATCTATTTGTCTCTTCCACTGTATCATCGCAAGGGATTTGATTTAGGTCATACCTGAATGGCCTAGTGGGTTTCCCTACTTTCTTAAATTTAAGTATGAATTTGGCAATAAGGAGTTCATGATCTGAGCCACAGTCAGCTCCCGGTCTTGTTTTTGCTGACTATATAGAGCTTCTCCATCTTTGGCTGCAAAGAATATAATCAATCTGATTTCGGTATTGACCATCTGGTGATGTATATGTGTAGAGTCTTCTCTTGTGTTGTTGGAAGAAGGCTTCTGCTATGTCCAATGCATTCTCTTGGCAAAACCCTGCTAACCTTTGCCCTGCTTCATTTTGTACTCCAAGGCCAAATTTGCCTGTTACCTCAGGAATCTCTTGACTTCCTAGTTTTGCATTCCAGTCCCCTATGATGGAAAGGACATCTTTTTTGGGTGTTAGTTCTAGGAGGTCTTGTAGTTCTTCATAGAACCATTGAATGAAAACCACAATCACAGAAAACTAACCAAACAGATCACATGGACCGCTGCCTTGTCTAACGTAATGATTAACTATGAGCCATGCCGTGTGTAGGGCCACCCAAGACAGATGAGTCATGGTGGAGAGTTCTGACAAAACGTGGTCCACTAGAGAAGGGAATGGCAAACCACTTCAGTATTCTTGCCTTGAGAACGCCATGAACAGTATGAAAAGGCAAAAAGATATGACACTGAAAGATGAAATCCCCAGGTCAGTAGGTGCCCAATATGCTACTGGAAAAGAATGAAGAAACAGCTCCAGAAAGAATGAAGAGGCTGAGTCAAAGTGGAAACAATGCCCAGTTGTGGATATGTCTGGTGGTGAAAGTAAAGTCTGATGCTGTAAAGAACAATATTGCATAGGAACCTGGAACGTTAGATCCATGAATCAAGGAAAACTGGACGTGGTCAAACAGGAGTGGTAAGAGTGAACATCAACATTTTAGAAATCAGTGAACTAAAATGGGCAAAAGTGGGTGAATTTAGTTAGGATGACCATTATATCTACTACTGTGGGCAAGAATCCCTTAGAAGAAATGGAGTAGCCCTCACAGTCAACAAAAGAGTCCGAAATGCAGTACTTGGGTACAATCTCAAAAACGACAGAATGATCTCTGTTCATTTCCAAGGGAAGCCCGTGGAATATAATATAATCTGAAAATATAAACATAACTGAATCACTTTGTTGTTTACCTGAAACTAACACAATATTGTAAATCAATTATGCTCCCATTTTAAAAAGAGAGAGAGAATGGCTTAAAGAAAATGGATAGGTTCTTCCCTGGCAGTCCAGGGTGGTGAAAACCCCAAACTTCCAATGCAAGGGGCTCAGGTTCAATCCCTGGTTGGGGAACTAAGTTTCCACATGCCAGGCAGCACAGCCCCAACCTCCACCAAAAAAAAAAAAGAAGAAAGAAAGGAAAAAGAAAGTGGACAGGAAGTAATAGGTTGCTTGGGGATAGAGGTGAGACACAAAGAGACACAAGTCAGCATAGTGTTAACTGAGGGGTTCAGCAGGTAAGTTTATTTGGTGATGAAGGTCACTGTCTGAGAACTCATGTGCAAGCATGCCAACACATATATACAGATTTGCAACACACACGTCCTGAAGTTTTTAGGCAGAACCAAGCCTACCTCAAAAGTCGGGCATGACCCTTACCAAGTTGTCAATCAACAGAGGGCAGAACAAGACAAGAGGCCCCATCCTCACCACCACTTTGGGATGTGTGGGTGCTTGCTCAGAGCCCCTTGTGTCTCCCAGCCTGCTCTCATAATAAGCCATCGATGGTACCCACACCTCAGGCCCACTGTGAAGGACACCTGCTATACTAAATGGAGTGCTGGTGGTGTTTTACTCGCTTGGTCATGTCTGACTCTTTGAGACCCTATGGACTGTAGCCCTCCAGGCTCCTCTTGTCCATGGACTTCTCCAGGCATGAATAGTGGAGTGGATAGCCATTTCCTTCTCCAGAGACTAAATGTGTCCCTTCCCCCTATTCATATGTAGAAACCTAATGCCCAGTGTGATGGTATTAGGAGGTGAGGCCTGGGAGGTGACTAGGTCATGAGGGTGGAGCCCTCATGAATGGGATTCATGCCCTTTTAGAAGAGGCCCTGGAGAGGTCCCTCACCCTGTCTTCCCTGCAAGGACACAGCAAGAAGATGATCGTTTATGAACCGGCACCTGGACTTCCAGGCTCCAGAACTGTGAGAAATAAACTTCTGTTGCTTATGGGAATTCCCCGGTGATCCAGGGGTTAGGACTCCATGCGTTTACTGCCAAGGGCCCAGGTTCAGTCCCTGGTCTGGGAATTAAGATCCCTCAAGCCTCACGGCCTCCCCCCACAAAAACCCACAATAAACAAACAAACAAACCCCTGTTTATAATCCACCCAGGCTGTGGCTTTCTGCTGTAGCAGCCCAAATGGACTGACGTGCTATCCCATCTTGGGCATGTCCCTGAACCCGAGGCCCAGCACCTCTTGCATCACACGGGCAGTCAGAGGATCAACAACACACATGAGCATGCAGGCCATTCTCAGCATATCGCAGGCCCTACACAAACGGTAGACCTTCCCAGGTGGCTCAGCGGTAAAGAATCCGTCTGCCAATGCAGGAGACATGGGTTCCATCCCTGGGTCAGGAAGATCCCCCGGAGAAGGAGACGGCAACCCATTCCAGTATTCTCACCTGGGAAATCCCCTGGACAGAGGAGTCTGGAGGCCTATAGTCCATGGGGTCACAAAAGAGTTGGACACAACATAGCAACAACAACAACACAAATGGTAGCCATTCGGATATCACCTCTCCTCTACAAGACTCGGAAGATTCAGAAAGGAAATGGGATGTAGCCAGTGAAAGGGGGGCTGACTCTGTATTAGCACCAAAGATGGCAAAACCAAGCCACTCCTGATGAGAGCCATCACTGCTGAGCCCTGGGAAAGGCAGGGGCCAGGGTTTTGCGGCCCTTCTCCCCCTCCTCCAAGCCTCTCTCTCAGAGAGAAGCCACATGTGTCCCCTCAGCACAAGGATGGGGTTAAAATCTCACAACCCACAGTCAATTCGTGCAAGACTCACGACCCCCAGTGGACTTAGAAACAGGAATGATATTGATAGTGAAGATAAATAAATGCTGTCACTGTTTTCATTCTTTTCGAGTGACATGAGATGGGAACATACTTTCTTAATTAAGAGCCTGTGGTATGTGGATGCTTGGAGGGTCACCAGATTTTCCCAACTGAAAGCCAGAACTCAGGCTGTGGGACTGCACGGCTCCCCTCGTGGCTACAGACCGAAGCAACCGAGGCCGCCACCCCTCCCTCCCGACGCAGCCTCAGTCCCCAGCGGATGGGGAGCAAGGAGAAGTTATGGCTGGGGTGGGAGGGGGCGTCGACCCCGAAACCAGCTTGGGATTGTGTTCGTTGTCGCCCCAGGCACTCCTTGAACTTGGGCCAAAGAAAACGCACGTTCCATTTCAGAAGTAAGAGCAAGAGAGCTTCCTGAGGAAATGGAAATGCTAACACCGGAGCCCTTGGAAATGAAACCACATGTTTATTGTACATGGAGGGGAGTGTTGGGGGGGGGGGCGTCCAAAAGTGATTGCTGGAGCCATCTCTCTATCAGCTGGAGGTTTCGTTCCTTTCCTTTTGTTTCCTTTTATTAAACGTTATTTTACTGAAACACTAGGTTTTATTGTTCTTTTTTTTTCTCGTTGGGGGCAAGGGTCCCAGTAGGTCCCGAGGCAATTGAGGAAAACAGGCTGGAGGAGACTGGATCAGACCGAGGCCTCAAGCCCCTCCCTCCAGGTCTAAGATGATAAACAGCTTTCTTTCAAAAATTCCTGCCAACGCTGGGAAAAACAATCGGGCGTTTGCTCTGAGGAAAAGGCTGTCTGACGTTTGAAAGGCAAGATAGCATCACGGATAACGGCAGTTCTTCACGGCCCACCTCTTGGAAGAAGCAGGAGAGGAAAAAGGAAACATTTGGTATTTGGTTAGCAACAGCTGAGTGGGTTCCTATTGCTTCAAGAAAGATGTTTTTATGTGAATAAAAAATGACATATGGCACATTACACAAACACACCCAAACCCAGCCCTGTCTTCCTGTGCTGTCTGTCGCCCTCGTTTTGGTTTTGAGTTCTACTGAATGTCTTGTACTTGTCACATGTCTCTGGAGGACTAAAACTATTAAGCCCGAGTCTTACACATGTTAGCGACACCCGGAAAAGTCACACATGAAACCCACCACTGAGTGGGGTGTTTGGGGTCTGGACTGCTAGGTGGGGGAAGCGAGGGAATACAGGGTGGGTAAAGGGGGAGGAAAGGAGGGTCTGGTTTGAGGATTCGTGAAAGAAAGAGGAGTGGGGGGGTGAAGGGTGTTTGTGGGGGGCCCCGGTGCGGCAGCCCAACCAGCCCCACCTCGGCTCTGAATCCACTGGCTGCAGTCAAAGCCCAGGAGGAACCCAGAGCCTGGGAAAGGGCTGAGGGCTGAGCTGAACAGGACGCCAAGCCGACATTGTCACTGCGGGGCCCTCTGGGTAATGATGGGGCCCTAGAGTCACGCAGTGACCTCTCCCTTATCCTCGCAGCCAAGAAAAGCAGAGAGTTCAGATGCTTCCTTGCAATGAGAATGAGAGGAAGAATTGGGTGGGTAAGTGGAGCAGTGGGGTGGCGGAGGTGCACCTGGGGAATGGCCAGGGAGGCACAGCCACTGTATGCCTGTGACTGGGATGCCCGGCATGGGGGGAAGAGCTGGGGACAGACTTGGGGCCTGGAGTCCACGCTTGGCTTTCTTCCTAAAAAGCTGAAAGTGTTAGTTGTTCAGTTGTGTCCAGCTCTTACAACGCCATGGACTGTAGCCAGCCAGGCTCCTCGGTCCATGGAATTCTCCAGACAAGAAGACTGGATTGAGTAGCCTTTCTTTTTTCCAGGGGATATTCCTGACCCAGAGATCAAACCCAGGTCTCCTGCAGTGCAGGCAGATTCTTTACCATCTGGTGACTCAGATGGTAAAGAATCCACCTGTAGTGTAGGAGACCTGGGTTCAATGCCCGGGTTGAGAAGATCTCCTGGAGGAAGGCATGGCAACCCACTCCAGTATTCTTGCCTGGAGAATCCCCATGGACAGAGAAGCCTGGAGGGCTACAGTCCATGGGGTCGCAAAGAGTCGGACACGACTGAGCGACTAAGCACACACAGGGATTCTTTAACATCTGAGCCACCAGGGAAAACCTGGGCATCTCTAAATCAGTAGCTTGAAACACTGGGCCCTGTGCCCTCTCCCAGGCTGAAAGCCCCCCACTCTGTGACTATAAGACTACCTCGGCAGCAGAGAGAAAAGCATGCCAACCACCAGGCATCAGCAGAAAAGGCATTTGGTTCATCAGAAGTGGAGGCTCCTGAAAACACCCCGCACAAAGGAGACAACTGATATGTATGACCTGTGGTTGTTTCTATTTCTTTAGACTTTAAATATTTACAAATGAGGATAAAACAAGTCTTCTAAAAACACGGCTGCATCATCTGAGATTAGGAAGTCCCTGGCAAGCAAAGGAGATGTGACCCCCAGACGTCCGCCTTGGGATGCAGGGTCTGGGCTCCACATGGGTGCTCAGAACCCTGCCGGGCCAGCAGCAGAGCCTCCCGGGAGCCAGGCCATGCCTGCTGGGGTGTCGGCCCCTGGGAAAGCCCGGCGGAGGGTGAATGCTGCTCTGTGCCCGCTGCCCGGGGCCTGCCTTCACTCATGCTCTGCTCACAACTATCCTCTTAGAGCCACATCCCATCTACATGCTTTTCTCTTCCTGGAAAAGAAATTTCCATGTGGATACAGGCGACTTTAGAAATTGAAGTACGCGGGCCACACCCAGGTCAATTGGATCAAATCTCTGGAGATGGCGTCAGTAGTTTTTAAAGCTCCCCAGGAGTTTCCAAGGACTAGTTCATCATTTGATCCCCAGCAGTTGGAACAGTGCCTGGCCAAGCAAGAGCACAGGTGTATACGTAAAACAAATGACTGTAAAACAAAACAGATGAACAAACAATGTGAAGTGGAGGCCATAAGCCTCCTCCAAGTTGGGGAGTAGAAATCCTGGGCCCACACTCCCTCGACCCCCTCCCACCACGAGTGGTTAATCTGCCAGAAATGCAGGTCTCCCTGAAAAGACTAGATGATGAAGAGCTGTTCCTAGCAGGGCTTCCATCTAAGGTTAACAGAAGAACCCATGAGGTGTGCAGGGCTCTGAGCGCCCCGGCTGGGCCTGGCCGTCTGCCACAGCTGTGGTGGGCGCACGGCACCCCCAGGAGCGAGGCAGGCCCAAATGCCTTCCAGAGAGCTCAAGCCGGACCCATGGGGCTAGGGCCAGGGACCGGACTCTGCCTCTGGCTTCTCCTCTGATGCCTGTATGATTCCAGACCCATCAGTCTGCTCTCTGGACCTCAGTTTCCCCTTTTACAAAATGAAGCTGATTAACTAGGAAAGCGTAAATGTCCCTGCCTCCCAGCTTGGTGGTCCACAAGCAGGTGCCTGGGGTGGGGGGTGATGCAGACATCGAAGAGGACTTTTCCCCGCATCAGAGTCCCAAGCAGAGTTCACAGCTGTTGAGGTCTTTAAGCCCACTTGGCTGCTGCCCTCGCACTGTGGTCAGAGCGAGCAGGAGTTAAATGACAGCATTTTCTGAACGCCAGGGAACAGTGATGCTCCAGGGGCCAGGGTCCCCAGCTGCCATCTCAGCCCTGCCAGTTTGCTGCAGGGTCCCAAAGCTATGACACCGCCCGCCCCCGTGCCTCAGTCTATCCTGAGAGCTTTTCCTGTTTGAGCCTGAATGACCATGCCTGACTCACCTTTACTGTGGGCTGCACTAGCCTGCCCAGGAGGACAGCAGGGAGGTAGGGGGGCTCTGAAGCCTCAAAGGCTGTGCCCACTGTGCCATCCAGGGCCCCAGGGCCTGGCTTTACCTGGAGCTATGAGCTAATGAAGCAAAAGCCGCAGGAGGGCAGGGCCAGGAAGCGGCTGGGGAGGCAGGAGCCAAGGCAAACAGCAGCCTCCATGCAGAGGCGGCCCTGCTTCTTCCTGGGCCCGTGGCCAAGGCTCAACGAGGCGCACAGCTGTGCCAGATGAAAGTGGCTTGAGAAGCGAATCCCTGGGAAGGTAGAGGCAACTGATGGTCTCTCCAAAGTTCTGATGTCTCAGGGTCCAAAGACACCCCACATCCCCTCCATACGATCCCCATCAGGGGCTTAGCCAACAGCTGGTGCACTTCTGGGGACAGGAAGCACGTCACCTACAAGGTGTCCGGTACTCTTTACCAGCACCGTGTTAAGGGTCATTCTTGTTTGGAGACCAAACCTGTCTTTCTCTAATATCTGCCCATTCATCCTCATTCCTGGAATTGTTGTGGTCAGTCTCTAAGCCACGTCTGACTCTTTGCGACCCCATGGACTGCACCATACCAGGCTCCTCTGTTCTCCACTATCTCCTGGAATTTGCTCAAATTCATGTCCATTGAGTCAGTGATGCTATCTAACCATCTCATCCTCTGTCACCCCCTTCTCCTTTTGCCTTCAATCTTCCCCAGCATCAGGGTCTTTTCCAGTGAGTTGGCTGTTCGCATTGGGTGGCCAAAGTAATGGAGCTTCAGCTTCAGCAACAGTCCTTCCAATGAATATTCAGGGTTGATTTCCTTTAGGATTGACTGGTTTGATCTCCTTACTGTCCAAGGGATTCTCAAGAGTCTTCTTCAGCATCACAGTTCAAAGGCATCAACTTCAGTGCTTAGTCTTCTTTATGGTCTAACTCTCACATCTGTACATGACTACTGGTAAAACCATACTTTGACTCTAAGGACCTTCGTGGGCAAAGTGATATCTCTGCTTTTTAATACACTAAGTTTGTCACTCCTGGGACAGGGAGGGCAAATGTTTGCTAGTCGTGATTCTGTGCTCCTGGGGGCCTCTCTCAGATAAAAGTTCAGTTCCACCAGCTGCGTCATCACAGCTTCTACAAGACCAGCCATGTGACACACCTGAACTCTGTTTCCCTAAGAAACAGCCTGTGGATGGGTCAGCCTACCAGTACTCCATCCAGGTCTTTGATAATTAAATGTGCAGCCATGTCAACTCTTCCCTTCAAGTCACCTTTGCTTAGCTCGGCCCCAGATTCCAGAGGGGCTAGGTTGGGAAGAGATGCACATATTCCCAGGCACATAGAGTTCACCTGGTACCCACATTATAGATGACAAATAGGAGAGGTGTACTGCTTCAGCAGAAAGCAACAGAGAAAGGCAGAGTCTCAATTCAGATGTCTCTTAGCTGAGTTACAGCCCAGGGTGGAGTCGGGATTTTAGACACGAATTTTCATAGAGTGCAGCTAAGCTGGTTTTCAGAAAGAGATGACTTTTGGGTCAGACAGTGACCTCCCCACTTCGCCACCTGATGCATCATAATAATAACTGAAGGGTAGCAATTAACAAGAATGGGGCACCTGCTGTATACCAAGCACCATAAGACTCACTGCAGGTGCTTTTCTCTTGCAATCCTCCTAACAGCCCTAGGAAATAGATGCTATTATCAGCCTTTGTTTCAGATGTCAAAAATGAGGCACTGAGAAGGAATTACCATAAGGTCCCAGAGCTAGCAAGAGGTAGGGATGAGATCTGAACTCAACTCTCCCTGAAAACAGAGCAACTCTTCTGCACCTCTTAGCTTCTAGGGATCCATGGCATCAGCTGGCAAAGGATTGGAACCCTGAGAGGTGGATGGCCCACACCAGTGCCCCACACCAAGGGCACTATTTGTCAGGCTCTAGAGGCTCACAGGAGAAAGGGGCACCCCCTAAGCTGTATGCAACGTGATCTATTGGTCATTCCACTCCCACGGCCCCAGGGCTGCTCTGCATACTCAATCCGGGGCTCCAGCCTCCAGAGACCAAGGCCTGGGGAAACCAGGGCAGGTCAGGGGCTGGCTGTCAGCTGGACAGCTATGCACCGTTGGCTGGTCCAGCACGGGAGAATGATTTAGAACACCCCTCTCTCCCTTCGCCCTCCGGAATGCCCCCTCTCTGAAGCTCCTTCTGTCTCATGCCGGCCCCACACCTGTGATCAAGCGACATGAATGCCGTCTCATTCCTTGGGCTGTGGTCCTCAGAGTTGACCTCCTCACCACCCCCACCATCCCCAGCTGAGCTGTAAATTCTCTGCATCTCCGGCAGAGCCAGGGACAGTCTAGACACCTATGAGGTCACCAATAAATATACAATTGATTAAAGCAGGAGCAGCCATGAGAAATATTATTCACTAGGATCCTGTTTACACTTCCTTTGTCAAAACAAATCCCTCGCTCCTTGAAGGTGGAAACCTTAGAGTCCTGGGTGTTCAGAAGTAAATGCTTGGCTTTTAATAGGCTGCTGGCACTGCACTTCACAGCACATTCCTGTGCTCGGACCTACATCGAGGCAAGTCCTTAAGCCAAGAAGTGGTGATAGTTTAGTCACTAAGTCATGTTCGACTCTTGCAGACTGCATCCTGCCAGGCTTCTCTGTCCATGGGATTTTCCAGGCAAGAATACTGGAGTGGGTTACCATTTCCTCCTCCAGGGGATCTTCCCAACCCAGGGATCGAACCTGTATCTCCTGCATTGCAGGCGGATTCTTTACCAATTGAGCCACCAGGGAAGCTCTAAGCCAAGAGGACAGGAGTCCAAAGAGGGCTGGACCCCAGGTGGAGTGGGCAGGGCTCAGGTTGCCTTGTTCTCTGGACGTCCAGCTCCCCACTCAAGAGCCTGGCACACAGTAACATTTGATGAGTGAATGAATGAATGATCTATTTCATCAATCTGCTAGCCTTTGGCTACATTTTAATTTCTTCCCAGGCTGGGTCAAGTTAATGAATGAATCTGCCACTCGGGAAAGCGAGCCTCTCCCCGACACTGGCATCCTCCTTCTTCATGACACAATCATGTCAGAGCAGAGAAAGGGCTTGCTGGAGGGAGCAGAGACATGGGCCCGGTGGAAAACCTGAAGGAAAGCGAGTGTGACACACTCACTGCTTAGATGGGGACACTGAGGACCAGGTAGGAGAAGGTCTGATCGTATCCATCACTGCAGGGCTTGCTGAGCCACTCAGCCACTCTAAGGCCCTTGCATGGTGTGAACAAAGAGTGGAAGTTTTTGATTTAATTCAAAGACCCTCACCCTAGGGTCCCACCCAGGTCTGGCACAAAGACTCCCTGTCGAGCCTTTTCAACAGTCCCTCCCAGGACCTGGTGTCTTGAACACGGTGCAAGGTAGTTGCTTCTGCCAGCCTGCAGGCTGGTGATGGATGCCACGCAGGTGTCTCCTATAAATCTTCAAGGGCCATCTCTGCATGGAGCCAAGTAGACACTTCTAATCATCAAGGGGGGGCGGGGAAGCAAAATGCCTCCTGCATTTTTCATTTTTCTCTCAGTAAAACAGCACAATCAATTTGTCAGCAGGCAGTAACACTTCTTGCCAAATACCACTTATTTTAAACTAAAGCTTTCTCAGCTATACAAATACAGAAGAGAAGCACGCAGAACCCGAAACACATGTTTTGCTTTCTTCCCTTCTTTCTCGAGTCCCGCATATCTCATAACTGTCTAGACTTTGTAAGCTCTGTCTCAGCCTGGAGAAGCCCCCTCTGGGAATACCTCTTCTCTTCCCTCTGACCGCCAGGCTCCAAACAGACATTTCGACAGATACTTAATTGATGCTGAGCCTAATAGGTATCCTCCTCAGTTACTCAGCATGCGAGAGATAACCAGGAAAAAGACCAAGAAACCATTGGGATGATCAAAGAATACCATTGTGGTGAAACCTCTGTTTCTAACTGGTCTAAAAACGTAACCCATAATGGCTGTTTGTTTTCAATCATTCCTTGCCAAGAACAATGTTCAGATGATTGAAAAATTCCACCCTGGAACCTCAGATGCTCACTAATTTTTCCCTTCTGAGTACCTGCATGGAGAAAAGCTCTGCTCAGAAGATGGAACTAATAACGGGGACTGGTAAGCTCCCAGCTCCTCACACTCAGTGAGCCGCCTCAGAAGGCCCTCTGAGGACTTCGGGACCCGGGCCTGGGTTCTGAGAGGTGGTTCTAGGTGCATCAGGGCTAGTTTGAGTAGGCAGCTAAGGCACAGAGAAGGGGAGGCAGAGACCCTCCTAGTGCATGGCACATGGTAGGCTCTCAGTAATACTCTCTATCCATCACTATTACTAGAAGCAGCCACTGGAGATTTCTAGAATTCCCCAAACCCACCCACTTCACTTCCCAGCCAGGGGAGAGCTGAGCACATATTATCAATAAAGGGTGAACTGTGGAACCAAGGTCCACCCACCTGAACCTCATCTAGATCAGGCAGAGTTCCTGATACCCCTTTGCCACCAAGAGGGAGGCTGAGGTGTGGCTTCAAACATGAGGTAACCACTCGACCTCACTCAGCATGACCCACAGTGCTGTAATAAGGCTCCCAGGATCCCACGGTCCTCCAGCTGGCCTAGAACTTAAGCAAATAGAGGACAGTTTCCCTGGTGGAATTGAGGTACCCAAATCTCAAAAAGCAAGTGTTCAGTTCTAAAAATGGTGACCTGAAATGGAGAGTGCTTTCCCTCCCTGCTCAACACAATTTAGCTTTCTATCCCTGTGATACAGGAGCTTCCCAGGTAGCTCAGTGGTAAAGAATCTGCCTACCAATGCAGCAGACACAGGTTTGATCGTTGGGTCGGAAAGGTCCCCCAGAAAAGGAAATAGCAACCCACTCCAGTATTCTTGCCTGGGGAATCCCACAGACAGAGGAGCCTGGTGGGATGAGATGGTTGGAGAGCATCACCAACTCAATGGACATGAGTTTGAGCAAACTCTGGGAGATAGTGGAGGACAGAGGAGCCTGGTGTGCCGCAGCCCACGGGGTCGCAAAGAGTCAAACACGACTGAGCGACCGAACAACAACCACTCTGTGACATCCCAGGTAATCCACACTTGATCCACCGGATAAAAGTTCTGGTATCTTCCTAAGTGACAGTCTGGAGGCTGAAAGGTTCTGAAGTCAGTAGAGCTTTCTTGCTGTGAATCACATCAAGTAAACACTCTGGTTCCAGGAACTGGAGGCAGCGCGCTGGAAACCACATGTGTTTTTCCAACATGAAGGAGCTGTGCACATCGACTCATCTCGGCCTCATCGGGCTCAGGTGTCCCTGGGGTTACTGAAGGGCACGGGCAAGAAGCAGTGCCCAGGTGGCCATGCCAGCACCTGGGGTGACACCACCTCTCACACAAGGGCCAGGAAGGTGGGTGAGGTGCCTGCACTCAAGGGGCACACATCCAGGTGGCCTCTGATCTCAGGCTGTGGTTAAGTGGCTAAACACAAGATTGTATACAGGGCTACTAAAGGCTTCCTAAGAAATGATGTTCCTTTTTTTAAACATTGACTTCAACCTTGCAGTATGATTGCCTCTGATGGTCACAGAGCCCAGAGTGTGGACATTCTGCAGCTGGTGCCCACACTTCCTGAAGGCAAGGGCTGCCTTTTGATTCTGAACCCCTTCGAGCCTCACCCAGAGCTGGGCCTCTCTGTCACCTCTCCTCTCTGGCACGCAACACAGGTGACCTTGAAAATCTGCTTGAGTGATTGCTTGGTTAAGGTCCCTCCCCAGCTTCAAGCTGGAAGTAGAGGGTCAGCCCTGCTCTGTTCTATTCCTGGCTGTGCTCCCCAGAGCCCAGGGCAAGGCCTGGGACAGGGCAGGTTCTCAGAAATGGGAGAATGAATGAATGGATAAGTGGGGCTTGCTGAATAAGTGCATGTGTGCCTGCTCAGGTCTCAGTCATGTCTGACTCTTTGCGACTCCATGGACCAGGCTCCTCTGTCCATGGGGATTCTCCAGGCAAGAATACTGGAGTGGGTTGCCATTTCCTCCTCCAGGGGATCTTCCCAACCCAGGAGTCTCTTTGAGTCTCCTGCATTGGCAGGTGGATTCTTTAGCACTGAGTCACTTGGGAAGCCCTTGCTGAGTAAGTTCAGTTCAGTTCAGTTGCTCAGTCATATCCAACTCTTTGCGACCCCATGAATCGCAGCACGCCAGGCCTCCCTGTCCATCACCAACTCCTGGAGTCTACCTATCCAACTCTTTGCGACCTCATGAATCGCAGCACGCCAGGCCTCCCTGTCCATCACCAACTCCTGGAGTCTACCCAAACCCATGCCCATCGAGTCGGTGATGTCATCCAGCCATCTCATCCTCTTCGTCCCCTTCTCCTCCTGCCCCCAATCCTTCCTAGCATTAATAGTTTTAATCATGATGCAGCTAAGGCCTCCCCACTGAGGCAGTCAGGGAGCAGCCAAGGCCAGAGTGATAAACCAGTGAGGGGTAGGGGGGTGTCTGCTCACAACCCCCGTCTGGGCAGGGACCCCTTACACGGTGGCTTGCACATGAGCGTTCAGCAACCCCTGAGCCCTAGGCTTGAAGACTCCATTCTCGCTCTCAATGCCACCCTGGGCGATGGAGAGTTCTCCACTAGTGCGGAACAGAAAACCATACACTGCAGGTCTAAGGGACCCACCCTGAGGTTAAACAGCGGCAGTAAGGGAACTGGGGCCCGAGTCCACGCCTTTTTGGTTCTTAAGCCCCTGGAGCCCCCAGTGAACACTGGGAAGGAAGGAAGCTCCCTGGGAGGCCCCTCACTGCCCCGGAGAACCTTGCCCTTGGGAACCAGAGGAAGCGAGGACAGCAATTTGCTCCTCCCCCAAGAGGAAGCCACCACTTCCCACCAGAGAAGTGATGAGGCAGCAGTCTCGGAAACACTCAGGGCCCTCCCTCAGCAGGAAAGGAGCCACGGGGCCTGGGAGGCAAGTGAGACCTGAGCAAAGTCCAGGAAGGAGAGGAGGCATGGGATGGGGGAGGGCAGATACCGCAGCTTCTTAATTAGGGGGGTTGCAAGAGCTTCGAGCACTTTCACATGAGCTGCAAGAAGCCCTCTTCCTTCTCAGATGGGCTGTGGCTTCAACTCCAAGGAGCAGCTTATTAACATGTTCAGAGCCCAGCAGGGGCCAAGGAGTGCTTAGTTGAGGGACAGACACAGGAGAAGCCAAGGACACTGCAAGCGGACAGACAGACAGACTCAGGCTTTGCTTTGGGGCAGTGCGGGCACTGTGGTCTTTACAGAAGAAACATGAGAAACAGGAAGTTCCACTGAAAGAGAGTCCCTTGAGCCTCCCTCAGCTTCCTCAGCCTCCCTCAGCTTCCTCTGCCTTCTCAGCCTCCTTAGCCTCCTCAGCCTCACCCAACCTCCCTCAGCCTCCTCTGCCTTCTCAGCCTCCTTAGCCTCCCCCAGCCTCCTTAACCTCCTCAGCCTCCCCCAGCCTCCCTCAGCTTCCTCAGCCTCCCCCAGCCTCCTCAGCCTCCCAGCACTTTTTCTAGCCTCCTATCTGAATACCTACCACAACCCAACACAGAACGCATGTCTGCCATGGCCTCCACACAGGACCTGGTGCATGAACCCAAGCCTCTGCCTTGGGAGCCCCACCCTCATTCCAGAAACACAGACACAGCAGGAAGTGAACATTTCTAAACCTGGCAATAAGGATTCCCTTCACCAGCCACATCTGGCCTGAGTCTGAGAAGTGGGGACAGACACTTGGGTGAGGAAGGTGAGAGAATTTATAGCAGGAGCTCCCCGTAGGGGCCACAGCAGCAGGGGCCACAGCAGCCCCGGGGGGCTGGCTGCCACATGAAGCAGCCGCTTTGCAGATGTCTCTTGCTGTTGAAGGAGGGCTCCCTGCTTCTCAGCTCCACTTCTGCCCTCCTTTGCCCATCTCGACCCAGCTGGAATTCCATCCCCTTCCACGTTAAAGACCTGGAAATGCTACCTGACGGGTTGTATCAAGGTACAGCTGCCTCCCTGGGGCTAGGCAAGGACCAGATGGTCCCCTCTCGCCACATTCTTGGCAAGAAACTGGCTCCTGGAAAATAGCCACCCTCATCAAATCACTGGACTACATGTTGGATTGCCCTGAAATAAGCCAGACTCCCAAGCGGGTCAGCTTCGCAAGCCCAGTGTATACACACACACAAATACACACCCAGAGAAACACATACCTCCTCCAGGAAGCCTTCTCAGATTGCCCCAGTCCTATCCCTAGGCTCCTGCACAATCACTCCAAATGACTCCTTTGATGAGCAGTAGCAGACATTTCCTGGTGTCATCTGGGGGCACCCAAAGAGTAGAAGGGGCTCAGGGTACATTATATACTGAACTGTGCCCACCCCCTAAATTCCTACATGGAAGCCCGAACCTTCAATGTGACAGTAAGGAAATAGGACATTCAGGAGGATAATTAAGGCTAAATGCAGTCATCAGGGTGAGGCCCTAACCTGAGGACTGGCATCCTCAGAAGATGAAGAGACACAGAGGTTGTTCTCTGTGTGTGTGTGTGCGCGCACAGAGGAATGGCCAGCTGAGGACAGAGTGAGAAGGCAGCCTTCCACAAGCCAGGAAGAGAGCCCGCACCAGAAATCAACTCTGTCAGTACGCTGCCCTCAGACTGCTAGCCTCCAGAAAGGTGAGGAAATATGTTTCTGTTGTTTCAGCCACTCTGCCTCATTCTGTTATGGCACTCAGTGGTATTTTGTTATGGTAGCCTGAACAGACTAGGACAGGGGGTATGAACAAAAGAGTGAGGTTTGAAGCTCAGTTCTGCCCATTCCCAGTTCAATGATCTCTGACGAATCACTTGGCCTCAGTCTCCAGGCCTGTAAAATGGGGTACTAACTCTCTCTGCCCTGCCTGCCTCACTAAGAGGCCAGAAGAAGATCTTGGGTTCAAGTCAGGAGAAGGGTAGGAGGAGCTGGACTGGCATGGGAGATGCACACAAGTTCAATTCTGGCCCCACCATTCATCACCTGGGTGACCCCAGGCAAGTCACATGATCAGAGCAGCTACTGTCAGCAGAGTATCTACTGTCAGCTACGTCAGTGCCATTAACCAGCTGTCTCAGCGGAGCAATGGGGACGCGGATCCTGCTGCTCGTGGGAGTGACAGCCAGATGCTAATGTGGGCGCGGCATCCAGGCCAGGGCCAGCCATGCCCAGTGGGCGGCCACCCCAGAAGGCTGCCTCCCAGCCCTCGCCACACCCCTGGCCCGGGGACACTCACTGGTGCTCCAGGATCTGGGACAAGCTGGCCCTTTGCTCCCTCGCCTCCGCACGATAGGGAAATCAGCTGGAGCCTTGGAAAGAAGAGGCCAAGCTGTTCCAGGCCATGCGTGGCATCGTCCAAAGCTCACATACTTTCCACACTGAGGCCTCACCCCGTGGGGTGTGACTGATGCAGCCACCCCAAGAGGACCGGAATCTGCTCAGCAGACTCTGCCCAGACATTTGGGGGGCTGCCTCCAAACCTTGTGCAAAATCCAGTCCCCGTGGGACCCAGGCTGCCAGGTTAAGAAGTGTGCCCCCCGCACCCACCCATCTGGCTGTTGATAATGTGGTTCCTGACCACGGAGAAGGCCTGATACATGAAGGAGGAGCAGGGGTTATCTCAGGGCCAAGAGGGCTGCAGGGGGGTGAGAGGTGTGGAGAACATGGAAAGAAATGCCTGCAGAGCAGTAAATGAAGGGGGCCAGCAGGGCGAGGGCAGGCTGTGTTTGCACTGGGATTGCTACCCTTGAATGAGCCTCAGAACTTCCATGGCACATGGGGACGCAGGTCTCTGGAGGGCAGCCAAGCCAACATCAACCCAGACTCTAATCCTTCCCCGCCCCCAACAAGGGGCAGGCGTCCAGGAGGCGGCGGTCAAGGTGTACACCAGAATGGAACATTCCCCACCATTCCCCGTCGACAGTCATGGCTTTTCCAAACATCTCTCTGACCTCAAACACCAGCTGGCACGGTGGGACGTTCCCATGAGTCGCCCAGCCTCTATCTCTCAGGGGACCAATCGGCAGACTCCACACAGGTCTCTCTCATTGTTGTTCTGAGATAGTCTCCAGCTGGGCTCCTGGGAAGGCACCCAGAACGAGCAAAGGCCACAGTCCACCCATTTGTCGCTGTATCTTTGGAGCATAAACAAGCTTCACCTGCACTTATGGTCAAAATGGTGAGAACAGGGACTTCCCTGGTGGCCCAGTGGTTAAGAAGCCACCTTGCAACGCAGAGGATGCAGGTTTGACCCCTGGTCCGAGAACATCCAGTAGTCATGTATGGATGTGAGAGTTGGACCATAAAGAAGGCTGAGTGCCAAAGAACTGATGTTTTCCAATTGTGGTGCTGGAGAAGACGCTTGAGAGTCACTTGGACAGCCAGTCCAAGATCAAACCAGTCCATCCTAAAGGAAATCAACCCTTTATATTCATTGGAAGGACTGATGCTGAAGCTGAAGCTTCAATACTTTGGCCAACTGATGTGAAGAGCCAACTCACTGGAAAAGACCCTGATGCTGGGGAAGATTGAAGGCAAAAGGAGAAGGGGACGACAGAGGATGAGATGGTTGGATGGCATCACCAACTCAGTGGACACGAATCTGAGCAAATCCTGGGAGACATTGAAGGACAGGGAAGCCTGATGTGCTGCAGTCCATGGGGTCAGAGTCGGACACGACTTAGTGACTGAAAAACAACAACCGGGAACTAAGATCCCACATGCTGCAGGGCAACTAAACCTGAGCCCTGCAACGAAAGATCCTGCATGAGCCAACGAGGATCCCATATGCTGCTACTAGCACCCAAAGCAGACAAATTAAATCAATAAATTTTTTTTTAATGGTGATATCACTGTTGCTTACCCAGACCTACTCTGTCATTTAAAATCACTCATAGATCACTTCCATTGCCTTAGACAGGGCAAGGCATTTCACATCACTCACTCCCGCTGGGCTCCAGGCTTTGTTCTGCTCCTCTCACACCTCACTAGTTGCACAGAATGTCTCCTCCCCCGGTCTAGCCTCACCCACAAGCTGTAGCAGGCATGGAAGCTCCCTGCCCTGGGCTGGGTCTTCTTGGATGGGGCCATAGAGGTACCATGAAAAAGCCCAGCGCTGGTACACTGCAAACGGGAGAACTGGCAGAACAAGTTTCAGTCAAGCAAAGCCTTTCTCTTTTTGTCAATTGTGAGAAGACAAATCCTTCCATAGACAGTGTTGAAACTTGTGAGAAAGGGGACCAGTTGTGGCTGGGCTGGGTCTGCTGGGTGCTAAAGCATACAGGGGATGTGGTTCTGCTTTGTTTCATTTATATATTTTCTTTTGGCTGTGCTGGGTCTTTGCAGCGTGCGGGCTTCTCTGGTTGCGGTGTGTGGGCTTAGTTTCGGGATGTGGGATCTTAACTCCCTGACCAGAGATCGAACCTGCGCTCCCGGCATTGGGAACATGGAGTCTTAGCCACTGGACCATCAGGGAAGTCCCTGTTGTTTTTTAACTTTTGATATTTTTCTCTATTCTTGATTCTTCTCTCTGGATGGTCCTGAGACATGAATGGAAATAAGCCCGGGGTGAAAGAAGAAAGAAGCCAGAAAAGCCCACAGGCTTCCTGAAGTTGGATTCAGGCAATGCCGGGAGAAGAAATCCAGGCACGGCCAGGGGACTGATCTGCAAGGCATCAGGAAGATAGGTACAGAGGGCTCTGGCTAGTTCAAAGGACCCTAAAAATTAAGAAGACATGAGAGCCATGAGCATGGTCTAATGTCCAGGGCTCAGCATCTGAAACCTGAGCATTGACAGCGGTGGAGGGAATAGAACAGTGAGCACTGGAAGAGCTCGGGGCAGGCACCGGCGTAGCTGAGACTCAGAGACCAGCCCTGCAGCCCTAACACCATCTCTATAGGGCAGAAGTCGTCTTCGGCAGGACCATTTTGGACTAGATATTGTCTAACATGACCGTGTGCCCTGGAGAACTTTTTAAAAAATACAAAATTCTGGGAACAGAGATGGATTCTGCAAAGATTTGGAACTATTTATTTCCTAAACCTCCAAGGTGATTCTGATCTTAGCCTCTGCTGTAGGCTCCCTGATGGACCACTGACTTTCCATCTAACTGAGGAACAGGGTGTGTGGGCAAAGAAATGGTCCTTATGTCCTTTCTGAGTTGCCCTCTGCATCCTGAGGGGGCTTCCCAGGTGGCACCAGTGGTAAAGAATCCACCTGCCATTGCAGGAGACACGAGCTCGATACCCGGGTGGGGAAGATACCCTGGAGAAGGGAATGGCAACCCACTTTGATACTCTCGCCTGGACAAAGGAGCCTGATGGGCTACAGACATAGGGTCGCAAAGAGTCAGACACAACTGAAGCGACTTAGCACATCTGCACGCACACCTGCACACACCGCATCCTGAGAATTTCTGTTTTGTCTAAGCCAATTCTAACATCACACCCTGCCCGATAGAATTTAATACTTTTTTTAAAATAAATTTTTGTTACATGATTTTGTGCAACTATAGATTTTTTAAAAATTTTGTTTATTTATTCTTGGCTACACCGGGTTTTCGTTGCTCCACTTGGTCTTCTCTAATTGCAGTGAATGGGGGCATCTTCACTGCGGTGCACAGGTTTCTCAGCGCGGTGGTTGCTCGTGTCACAGAGCACAGGCTCTAGGCCCTCAGGCTTCAGTAGTTGCAGCACGCAGGCTCAGCAGTTGTGTTGTGCAGGCTCTAGAGCGCAGATTCAGTGGTTGCAGTGCACAGGCTTCGCTGTTCTGCGGCATGTGGCCTCCTCTAGGGTCAGGAACTGAAGCCATGTCCCCTGCATGGGCAGGTGAACTGCTATCCACTGCACCACCAGGGAAGTCCCCAGAATTTACTATTTTCGAGGTCCTTTTCAGTCTGAACACAGCATCTACTCTTGCTAGTTCTTTGTCCCATAGAGCTGGGACCACCATGTGGTGAGAAAGCCCAGGCCACATGGTGAAGACACATGGAGAGGAACAGAGGACCCATCGATGGCCAACATCAACTGCCAGACATGGAAGTGGATCAGTCATCCAAGCTCCAAGTCTTATACTGAGGCTTCGAACAACATGGGGCAGAAATAAACCTGCTTTATCCCTCTTTGAATTCCAGGCCCGCAGAGTCTGAGAGCAGAGTAAATGCTTGTTCTCTGTCACTGCAGGACTCAGCCATGCTAACCAGAATATTCCCCAAGGTATTTAGATCTAGTGCAGTGGGTGCTTAAATATTTGTTAGGTTTATAACTGAAGAACTGATGCTTTTGAACTGTGGTGTTGGAGAAGACTCTTGAGAGTCCCTTGGACTGCAAGGAGATCCAACCAGTCCATCCTAAAGGAAATCAGTCCTGAATATTCATTGGAAGGACTGATACTGAAGCTGAAACTCCAATACTTTGGCCACCTGATGCCAAGAACCGACTCATTGGAAAAGACCCTGATGCTGGGAAAGATTGAAGGCAGGAGAAGAAGGGGATGACAGAGGATAAAATGGTTGGAATGCATCACTGACTCAATGGACATGAGTTTGAGCAAGCTCTGGGAGTTGGTGAAGGACAGGGAAGCCAGGCATGCTGAACCGAAATGATAACACATTAGCTAACATATTATTACTCTGCTAGAACCTACAGCCACTCTTCAGAAAAGTCCTAGTTTAGATCCAGTGTCTAGTTAGATCTAGCGCATAGTGGGTGCTTAAATATTTGTTAGGTTTATAACACATTGGCTAACATATTATTACTCTTCTAGAACCTACAGCCACTCTTCAGAAAAGTCCTGTGTCCTTCCTCAGGGTACCTTTGATCCCCCATTGGAACCAAGTCTCACTCTCCCATTTGCCACTGAATGAAAGCTCCCAGTTCAGAGAGGGCTTCTGCCTCACCCAGTTCCTCAGAAAGCTAAGGGGTGTGGATTCCCTGAGATCCACCCTCAAAGCAAATAAGGGACTCAGCCCCCACTGTTTCCCAAACAAATATTTATATTGCCCTGGGCTTGAGTGGCTGCCATTTTGTTTTCCTTGTAAACCGGGTACTTCCAGGACAAAAGTGACGTGGGGAGAAAGACATTCCCAAACGGTACCTGCAGCATCCAATCTAAAAGTAAAGTCAGTAGAACTGGTTTAAGACTGAGTGATGCCACTGCTAAAAATGCCTGGATGTATGATGACATTGGCGGGTAACTGGCCTAGGACCCGTGGACCTCAGCATCCATATCGACATGACATCTCCCAGGAGTTGCCTGCTTTCCGAACTGCGTCAATTCCTGCTCACTCAACCCCACCCAGCCTGCATTTCGGGAAACCAGGGTTGGACCTACTAAATCCAAGAAAAAAGGGCTGGCTGAACATAGGGAAAGCCTGGATTTAGAGCTTTCATTAAAAAGTAATATGGACTTTCTATTTCAAGAACAGAATGTCTGACAGGGTTGCCAAGGAGAAGCACTCCAGGACTTGCCTAAACGGTAAATAGCAAGCCGTTGTAATTAGCATATTAATAGCAGTTTGATTTCTAACGCCATATGAAAGCAGCTCTCCAGCCTCTCTATAATTCTCTTTGCTTGGAGGTGATTTCAGAACAAAGACTCAGCATTCGAGCGCAGAACCTTGCTCTCCCCAGCTCTGCCTCACATTGGCTGCAGCAGTCTCCTGATCAAATGGAGACATGGGGGCCAATCCCACCTCTTGCGCTCATCTTAGCTCTAACATTCTTACCACGATCTGACAAAAAGTGAAAATTTCCCCCAAAGTATAAGGGGAGAATTTCACACCCCCAAAGAACCCAAATCTCAGGAGAGAGGGCTTCCCCCACACAAGGAATGATCTTCTATGAGTGGGGCCCCAGGACAACTTCTGCATCACTGATATTAAAGAACTCTCCAAACATGACATTCCTGGCCACTAGCCGGCATGCACCCCCGCGAGCTGAGAGCTGAGAAGTGCAAACTCCACACACGTGCTCCCACCTGCAGGTGCCAGAGGGCAAGAGGGAGGATGGTGACCAGGGAGTGTGCAGTTTCCCGTGAGCTGTGCAGAACCCCACATCCACCTCGGGGCTCTGCACCCCATGCAGGGCTCTAAACGAGAGCCCAGGGATCAGCTCCCAGATGCAGTGAAAAGCTGGCTCCGCAGCTCCTGCTCTCATTGCACCGAGGGTGGAAGGTTGGAAGGCTGGTTTGTTTTGCACTCAAGAGTGACTCTTGTCTTCTCAGAAGGGCGGATGGGATGGTGAGCAGGAAGCTGCCTGGGGTAGCCTAATGGCTGCAAGTCTACACTCGAATTACACACCAAACAAACATGTGGAACAGTGCAAAGAAAACCAAGCTTACTGAGGTCACTCCAGAAGCAGGTCCCACCTCAGAGGAGGCTTTTTCCTCTCCACTCAACTGCTGTCTCCTGCACAGCTTCAACTGGAAGCAGCTCACTCTACCAGAAGCACCCTGAGGACAGGACATTTGTTTTCCATGCACATAAGCCCAGCGCACAGTAGGCAGCCTCTCCTATAACCAGGGCTGACCAATGAGAGGAAGAAAGGCTGGGTTAGATTCACCTCCGGGAAAAGTTCCTTCAAGGTGGATGACTCATCGAGAAAACATTGACTATGCTAAAGACTTTGTGTATATCACAATAAACTGTGGAAAATTCATAAAGAGATGGAAATACCAGACCACTTTCTCTGTCTTCTGAGAAACCTGAATGCAGGTCAAGAAACAACAGTTAGAACTGTATATGGAACAACTGACTAGGTCAAAATTGGGAAAGGAGTACGTCAAGGATGTATATTGTCACCCTGCTTATTTAACTTATACACAAGGTACATCATGCGAAATGCCGAGCTGGATGAATCACAAGATGGAATTGAGACTGCCAGGAGAAACAGCGACAACCTGAGATATGCAGATGATACTACTCTAATGGCAGAAAGCGAAGAGAACTAAAGAGCCTCTTGATGAGGGTGAAAGAGGAAACTGGAAAAAAACAAAAACCTGGCTTAAAACACAACATTCAAAAAACTAAGATCTTGGTATCTGGTCCCATCATTTCATGGCAAATAGAAGGGGAAAAAGTGGAAACAGTGACAGACTTTATTTTCTTTGGCTCCAAAATCACTGCAAATGGCAAGTGCAGCCATAAAATCAAAAGACACTTGCGCCTTGAAAGGAGCAAACCTTTGGCAAATCTATGGCAAACCTAGGCAGTGTATTAAAAAGCAGAGACATTACTTTGCTGACAAAGGTCCATATGGTCAAAGCTATGGTTTTTCCAGGAGTCATGTACAGATGTGAGAGTTGGACCATAAAGAAGGCTGATCCCCAAATAATTAATGTTTTCCAATTGTGGTTCTGTAGAAGACTCTTGAGAGTCCTGTGGACTGCAAGGAGATCAAACCAGTCAATCCTAAAGGAAATCAGTCCTGAATATTCATTGGAAGGACTGATGCTAAAGCTGAAACTCCAATACTTTGGCCACCTGATGCGAAGAACTGACTCATTTGAAAAGACCCTGATGCTGGGAAAGATGGAGGGCAGGAGGAAAAGGGAGCATCGGAGGATGAGATGGTTGGATGGTATCACCTACCCAATGGATATGAGTTTGAGCAAACTCCAGGAGATAATGAGGGACAGGGAAGCCTGGGGTACTGCAGTCCATGGGATCACAAACAGTCGGACACAACTTAGCAACTGAAAAACAACAACAACACATTTACCCTTTTCCTTTTCTTTTTTCTACCACCTGGAATAAGAATGTGACGGCTGGAGCTGCATCAGCCATCTTGGACGATGAGATATTGGTAGAGCAGAGAGATAGAAGTAGCCTGTGTCCGTAATGGCACAGAAGAGCCAACCCATAGCCTAAACCTTAAGACATTATTTATACAAGGAAAAAATACGTTGTTCAAATCCAGCCAATAATCATGAGTATCTGTTGCGTGGGATACTCTGCCTTACCACCCAAACTTCCTTTGCAATTACTACCCTTCAGTCAAGGCTTCCTACTCTAGAAATTTTTCTTGGATTATACTCTAGGAGGAAATAATCACTTCTTTATTTGACCAACTGCAGTACTTTGTCATAGCATAGTGGTGAAGAGTTCATGATCCAGAGTCAGACAGGCCAGGGTTCAAATTCAAGTTCTTCCACTTACTAGTCATGTGCTTGGGCAAATCATCTCTCCTCTCTGAGCCTCAGTTTCATCAGCTCTCAGCTGGGATGGTAACACTACCATCTCCCACAGTTTCCTGAAGCTTGTATGATGGTCCAGGTAAAGCCCTTGGCATCCCATCAGCATGCAATGAAACTGCATTGAACTTTTCTAGACATCAGCCGTTTGTGAGCCACTGTCAACAATTTTTAATGATAATATTTACCATAATCTACCTACTATAATAGTTACCACTATTACAGTATTTACTGGATATTTTTCTTTAACTTGGGTTTGTTGTTGTTTTGGCCATGCTATGAGGCATGTGGGATCTTAGTTCCCTAACCAGGGATTGAACCCATGCTCCCTGCATTGGAAACATGGAGTCTTAACCACTGGACCACCAGGGAAGTCCCTTTAACTTGTGTTTTAATTGACTCTCCCTCCTACCTCTCTTCAACTTTTTATCCCTAAGCAATAACATATGGGAAATTACTGTTGGAGTTACTTTTTTTTGGAATGACATATATTAAATTAAATGCATAACCCCAGTTCACCTGTGTGTCACCTCACACCTCAAGTGATGTGCCTGCTGCCCTTCCTAACGTGGTTCCAAAGTACTTAGGAATGGAACACACCCGCATCTTCTACTCCCCATCAACCAGGCTCCTTGAGGATGGAGCCCGAGTAGCACTTATCTCTGATTAGCCCAGAATCTGGGACATAGAAGGAGCTCATTGAATATTTGCTTAATGAGCAGGTGAACATTTTCTCACAGCCATATCAGAGACCTGGACAGATAGCACAGCCAAATTCCATTCCAGCACATTCCAAGGGCCAGCCAAATTCTTCTGCTGTGCTGGGTGCATGTTCTATCAAAAATTACACAAAAGGAGCAAGCTGTCAGCAGAGGAGTCTGCAATTGTTTCCACAAACATTTCCATGAACCTTAAACAGCTTTGGCTGTAATGGGACATGATCCACTTCAAGGCGCCCTGGCAAGACCCATCCTGGCCAGTGAAACGTGGCAGGAATTCTACAGAAAAGGGATTCTTCTCTGAGCCAGACAAAGAAAACATTCTGCAAGAGTTTTGTGCCACCTTGATGGTGGAAAATCATTCTTGCAAAATATTTCCATCAGGGAGTTCGGTCCTTACATAAAGCAAGAGGTGGTGACATTCTGAAAAACACTGGATCCCAAGTAAAATGTGAGCTGTCACAAGGATGCAGCAGGAATCAGCTTCTGTGTCAGACACACTTTTTGAACGATGGAAATGTTTTGATGGAAAATCGTGCACTTGGCCTGTTACGAAGTAACCAAGTGAAATGATTTTTGGCATATGGAAATGTTTTAGTTGGCCAGTTCATGCCAGCTCAGACTGGAAGGTAACACCTCTCCCACTACCTCCCCTTTCCGAGGCCAAATGGCTTACTGAAAAAATGAGACAGGTGTAGGCGGCAGGCAGGTTGGGATCCCAGAGCCCAAGACCTAAATGCAGGAGGTGCTGGAATTGGAGTTATGTGTAAGTCGCTCAGTTGTGTCCAACTCTTTGCAATCCCATGGACTGCAGCCCACCAGGCTCCTCTGTCCATGGAATTCTCCAGGGGATCTTCTCAACCCAGGGACTGAACCTGAGTCTCCCGCATTGCAGGCAGATTCTTTACCAGAGTTGGAGGGTCCTCATTAAAGAGGTGGCTGCCACTGGTGGAAAGCCTAACCAGCAGGAATGGGCTTGACCTTCCAGGCCCATCTGCACAGTGTCCTCACCCCAACCTGGGGCAAGCTGCATGTCACAGCCACAATTAAGCCCCAAGAAACAGCCTTGAGCCACCACGGGTCAGGCCTTGCTGGGCAATGGAGGTAACTTCTAGGAGCCGGGTCTTTCAGAGGAGACTGGAAATACCACTCACCCACAGGATCGCTAGAAGATTACATGAATTCGGGGAGTGTGAAAAAAGCTTTGCACGCTGAGCAGTAGCCCATGACCTCCCTGGGGAGTGAAGACAGGCACGTTCAGAGCTACAGTCAAAGGCATGTGGCGGTTCGGAGGGTCAGAAGAATCCCTGGACCTCAGAGGACTAGGTGGTGTCCGCAGTCGAACCAGGGCTGGACAGAAGAGCTGACTTTCACCATCAGGCCCAACTGGAAAAAGAACTTGGCTGCTGGCCAATGACTCCAGGAAGCCTGTCACCAGGGCTGCAGACAGACAGACCCAACACCCACCCCCAAGGACCATCTTGGCCCCGGAGAGAACTGTTCCACACCAGCAGGTGCTGCGCCAAGTGCAGCGTCTCCCTACTTGTATCTTATGATGCTCTGCAGTGTGGCTTCCCAGGTGGCGCTGGTGGTCAAGAATCTGCCTGCCAATGTAAGAGACGCCAAGAGACTCGGGCTTGTTCCCTGGCTCGGGAAGATCCCCTGGGGTAGGAAATGGCAACCCACTCCAGTATTCTTGCCTGAGAAATTCCACGGGCAGAGGAGCCTGGCGGGCTACAGTTCATGGGGCCACAGAGAGTCGGACATGACTGAGTGACTAAGCAGACCCCAGGAGGTGTCCCGCATTTACCCTACGGTCTGAGTAAGGAACTCCTTCCTGAAGGTGAGACGCTTGCCCGAGACCATCCAGTGAGTAAACAGTAGAGCAAAGAACAGAGTCCTGTATGGCATTAAAGATACTGCTTTCCTTCTGGATCTATTGGAAATAGAGTCATGGCATCACCTCCCAAAGCCACATCGCTACCTTGAGCTGCTGTCCTGCCTTCTGTCTGCACCTTTGTAACACTGAAGCCCACCAAGGACCAGGCTTGGCCAGCTGCTGGTCCAGCCCCATCGGCTCCACCCCACCACGCCCCCACCTCTAACTCCTTCCAGCACTGTCCACCAGCACCACTGCTCTTCTCCTCTGGTTTCAAGCCACAGGCTCTTTCCTAAAGAACGCGGAAGACAGGCCAGGTTTAACTGCTCCACTTAGAGATCATTCTCCCCAACTCACTCTAAGGATGGCCAGGGTGCGGCGAGGGGAAGAGAGTGCAGGATGATGAGAGATTATTCAACTCTCATCTTGCCAACATCTCAAAAAGTCTGTCTCCAGTTGGCTGCCGGGACCTCAAAAGCAGTCCTCCTGTGGTGCTGAGCAGGAAAGCCCTGTCATCTGGCCACTCCCCCCTCAAGCTCCTATTTATACCTCTCGGCCGAGCTCTCTCCTTTTTTGGACAATGTCACTGTCTTGCTGATGCCCCGTCCTTGCACCTTTTTACCAGGGAGGGAGAGCAATGCAGAGTAACATATGAACCTGGCCCGCCGCCAGTGCTATAACTTAGGATGTCTCCTTCCCCTCAGGGCACTTTCCGATGGTCCAGTTGGCCAACCTCTCAGCCAGCTTCTTCGAAATAGGAAGCTGGCCAGCTGTGCCCAGTTGGGCAAGCCCTGGCCCCCTCCAGGCTGGTTGTTCGACAGCCAATTCTACAGAGGCGCGTGGCATCTTCTGGCCCAAGCAGCCGCATCTTCTAGAGCCCCAGGGCAGGCACTGGCCTGGCACTGCCTAGCATGTTGGCCCATCCAAATGCATTCTGCCCATATGTTCCTCGAAGTCCGCAGGGCAGGTGCTCATCAGCCCAGTCTCCAGGGAGGAGCAGCGGAGCTCAGACACACCTGGTTCCCAGGTGGAGCAGGGGACCTTTCTCCTTCCTATTTCTAATGGACTGATGTATGTATGGCTTGCTCACTTCCCCAAAGGGTCCACAGCATTTTCCCATAAAAGCATATGTTCAGTTGTTCCATGAAAGAAAAAGAACAGGAAACAACCAGCAAAGAGGGAGGGGAGAAGCAAACAAGCTCCCCCAGGACGTCTGACAAAGGAGAGCTATGCTTTCGGCACAGCACTTGGCTCTGGGCTTCCCAGCAGTTTGAACAAAGAGGGCTGCAGGTGGGTGGGTAGTGATGGAGCATAAGTGAAAACCAGGCCTCGGGACTCCTCGCTAATCAGACGCACAACAAGCACCTACTGGGTGCAGGTGCTAGGACACAGGGAAGGGAGATACAGCCCCTGTCCGGGGTCAGACCAATGAGTGGGGTAGGTGAGAGATGAGCTCACTTGTGGGGTACCTCTGCGCCCCTCTCATGCAGATGGAAGGGTGGACACTGGACAGAATAGGAGAGGGACAATGCCACCTGGCATGGCCTGGCTGAACCCATGGGTGCTGGTGAGGCTGCCCTCTCTGCTTGCCAAGCTGTCCCTGCGCCCTAGGGAAGGGTCAGGATCCTAGCAGAAAGCCCTTCCCTAATTTGGAGGCTGCCCTTGAGTGTGGCAGCCACCCAACCAGCCCGGCGAGTGATTACTCACCTCTCTGGCAGGATGTGACAAGGCCAGGAACCAAGAACGGGTCCCTTGTTGCCACAAGTCCAGAATTGTCCTCGCGGCTCCTACTGTCCCCCACACCCACACACAAGATGCCATGGCTGGGGTCTTCCAGGCTTCCTCGACTGAGCCACCTCCTGAGCCCACGGTGTCTTGACACCGAGCCAGCAGACCCAGGCCCCTCGTTTCCTGCCTCCAGCTTGCCGGTCAACCCTGGGTTGGCAGCGGGGTAGGGGGAGCTGTTTCCCCACCTGCAGAGGAGGGGTGCAGCTAGCACGGGACTGAGGTCTGCCAGTCTTGACATTCCAGAAGGAGGTTTGTTAGAGTGAAAATTGGACTAGAACTCAGGTCTCCAGCTCCCGGGACTGGCACCACATCTAGTCAGCACTCAAGGACTCACTGAACAGACCCTGGTGGTCCAGGGGTTAAGAACCCAACTTGCAATGCAGGAGACACAGGTTTGATCCCTGTTCAGGGAACTAAGATCCCACATGCCACAGAGCAACTAAGCCCGCCCATCACAACTAGAGAAGCCCCTGCAAAAACCTAGTGCAATCAACATATTAAAAAAAAAGACCTCACTGAATAAATGAATGAAGGGCCCCCCCAAGGATGTGTGATCTGAGTGGCCCCTGGGAGGCGCTCTTCCCTCCCTGCTGCAAACCAGGCAGCAGAGATCAGAGCTGCTCCGGGGGAGACTCTTCACCTTCTAGGAGGCCTTATGAGGGTCCCACTCAGCTCATCCCGCCCGTGCCCATGCCCTGCCTGCCTGGATCTCCACACCCCCAGGCTAGGAATTAGGCTCTTACACTCCCCAGCCAGTGACCCTGAACTAGCCCCTTGGATCTCAGCCTCAGTCTTGTCATCCATAAAATGGGGGCGACGGGATGGTAAGAACAGTAAGCGCAGTAAGAACAAGGTGAGTGTCCATCCCCATTTGACAGATGAGAAAACTGAGGCTTGGACAAGGGCTCTGTGGGAACTCTCTGTACTTCCTGCTCAATATTTCCACCAAACTAAAATGGTTTTAAAAAATAGAGTCTGTTCATTGAAAACAAAACAAAAACCCAGGCCTGAAGAGGTGGGTGATCAATTGGCTTAAGGCACAGAGCTGGTAAGTAGGAACCTGGCAGAATGTGGACCTTCTAACCCCAGGCCCAGAAGCTCTCTCCACCACCCTCCCCTGCCCATGTTGTGTCCAGAGCAGAGTACTCTACCTGGTACCTGCGCAGGTGAGAGGGATACGAGACAGCCAGCAGCCTGCCATCTGGGCACAGGGTCTGGTGATATAGACACACGTGCCAGGCTGATTCTCTCAACAACACGGAAGCCCCGTGGACTCTTCCAGAAAGCTGGAGGGCAACAGATAGCACAAGCCTAGGCTCCCCTCAGCTGAGCCAAGTCCAGCTGTACCTGAGCCCCCAGGACTGAGTGTCTGGGCAAAGAGATGGAGAAAATGGGGCAGATCACAGAATCTCAGGTTTCTACCTTGCGCAGCCATTGCAGGGAACAGGAATGTGGGAGGGGTGTGGACTGGGGTGAGTGGCAAGCACTCTGAGAACAACTCCTTTCATGTTAAAGCCCAACAAGGACAGAGGGTGGCAGAAGCCCCAAGCGAATAGGTCTCATGGCTGACTGGCCAGAGCAAGAGGCCAGAGGACTGTGGGGCTGGACAGTTCCCTCTGCAGGCAACACCCCCATCTTCTGAGCCCCGGTCAGCTCACGTCTGCAAGCCCCACCTGGAATGTGCCTGAAGTGATCGCCCATGCAGGCACACCCCGGGCAGAGAGACGGCCAGTGCGACATTCATGCCCATCTCCCACCTTCCATAAGGCGCAGCGGGGGGGGGAGCAAGAGAGGACAGACAGCAGGGGAGCCAGAAGTCACCCCTGAAAAGGAGGGGGAGAGACAGGTGGGCAGTGGGAACAGCTGCTGGCTCAGAGACCTCACAGGTGATGTGAAAGGCATTCCATGACCCAGAGTCAAAAAGAGAAATCTGTGCCCAGCCTGAAGCGGCAGATGAGGAAGCTCCAGCCACTCCTGACTCTGCGGGGTCACCTGAGCCAAGGTGTCCTGGCCTCAGAAGAGGAGGCCGTTTCTGGGACATTCCAGGTCTTAGTATGGGGGCCTGACAAACACCGTCTCGTTTCTCCCAGGCACACAGTAGGTAAAGAATAAATATTTGGAGAAGTGAATGAATGTCGTATCACCCGGGAAGGCCAGGCTGCTCCATCCACAGCCTCTCTCTGCTCCCTGCTCCCACTGAGAGGGGTGGCAGGGGCTGTCATGCTATGGCTCCCTACCACCTGCAGGACGAAGACCTAACATTCCAGCTTGGAGGTGCGGGTGGTGTCTCTCTTAGACCTCATCCCTCATGATTTCTCTGCACAAAGCTCACCAAAGCAGGGCACCATCACCTCTCAAATGTGCCCCCAGCTGTCCCACTCCCATGGGGAAACCGTGGCCAACATGGTGGAAGTCACAGTCAGCCTGGCCTTGACTCTGACCCAGGTTTCAATCTGAGTTCTGCCTCTTCCAGAGCTCTGTAACTTTGAGCAATTTACTAATCTTTCTTCATCTCTGCATCTTCATCTATGAAACAGGGGTGGGGAAAAGTGACACCTGTTCCATAGCGTTTGTAATGCTTCAGTGAGCACGTGTCTGTAAGGGAAGCAGCCTGATGCCTGGCCACGGTGAGCGCCCAGGAAACATTTGCTGGTTGGATGATGCTGACGATGCTGAACCTGCTGACCCTAGAAGTTTTCTCTTTCTCCCAATGACTCCAGCTGGAAACTTCCTGTCCCACAGAGATGTCTCTGTCTCCCCTTCTCCCCGCCGCCTCTAGGCATTTGGTACTGAGGACTGACTTGTGATATCTGCCCACATTATCACGGCCATTACCCGGCATCTTGTGTGTGCTTCCTGCCCGGTCTCCCCGACTAGCAAGAGCTCCTTAAGGGATGGAGCTGGCCTCACATGCCCCCCTGGGAGCCCTTGGCTGCACCTTGCCCAGAGTAAAAGCTGATCAGGGATTTGAGGGTGAACAGGCTATCACTCTGTGCATCTGTGTTGGTTGAGGCCCATCCTGCCTGGAGGCAGAGGGATGAATGAGGTGGCCTTTAAGGAGGGGGGTTTCAGGTGGTAACCATGAGAACCTCTAAGTCTGCTAAGAGTAAGTAAATAGAGACTTTGAGGGCCGAGAGAAAAGGGTTATATCCAGGTTACATAAAGGAAATACACAGCCCAGTCCACGCTGCCAGGAGCCACTCCGGAAAGCAGCTCCCCACCACCTGGCAGCTCCCTGGATCCCTGGCATAGAGTAAGGACTTAACAGATGAATGAACGAATGAATGAACAGATAAACTTAAAGCCAGCAGGACTTGGCAACCACCACCCCGGGAACCAAGAAACAAAGCTCTGACCTAAACAGGACTGTTGACAACAGTGATAATGAAGAGGAAGGGGATAAAGCAGCTGCCCTTGGGCACTCACTGTGAGCCAGGCCCTGGGCACAGCCCTCCCACTGTGCATCTCCAGTCAATCCTCACAACTTCTATTTCCCTTTTTGCAGACAGAGAGACTGAGGGTTAGGGAAGTTTCATCACTTTACCCAAAGTCATAGTCAGTAAGGAACAGAGCCTGGCTCAAACCCTGGTGCCTCATGCTCTTCACTGTTGTCTCTGCACCAGATTGATGGAAATGGGTCAGTCCCTCAATAGCTTTGTCCCAGCTGACCTGCCTGAGGCATAAGCACAGTGCCTACAGCTGCCAGGCACTCCCAGGGTTGCCAACGCCCAATCCTGTGATGGCAACTTTTGGCAAAGCCATTCTCAGCATCTCACTCTGTTTCAAACTGGGCTCAGCCAAAGGCCTGGAGCAATATCACCTCTGTGTCCATCTCTGCCCACCAGGCAGAGGGAGCTGCTGTGACAGCGATGCTGGCAGCATGCTTCGTCGCTCAGTTGTGTCTGACTCTTTGCGACCCCACCAGGCTCCTCTGTATATGGGATTCTCCAGGCAAGAATACTAGAATGGGTATTCTAGTATTCCCTTCTCCAGGGGATCTTCCTGACCCAGAGATCCAACCCACCTCTCCTGTATTTCAGGCAGATTCCTTACTGTCTAAGCCACCAGGGAAGCCCAGGGTCACATGACCATGTTGAAAATGACCAGCAACAATCTTCAAAGCCCATGACAAAGCACTTTCTACCAGTAACTCCACTGGACACTTGATCATCCAGTAAGGTAAGAAGGATGATCAGATCCCCATTTTAAAGATGGGCAAATTGGGACTTGCCTAGAAGTCCAGTGGTTAAGACTTCACCTTCCTATGAAGGGAGTGCGGGTTCCATCCCCTGTTGGGGAGCTAAGACCCCACATGCCTTGCAGCCAAAACATAAAACAGAAGAAATATTGTAACAAATTCAATAAAGACTTTACAAATGGTCCACATTAAAAAAAAAAAAGAGAGAGAGATGGGCAAATTGAGGTTAAGTGACTTTCAAAAGGCCACAGAACCAAGGCAGTAACACAGGAACCTGGGTCTCCTACCTTCCAGTCCACAAGAGACTCTACAACCATTTATTTCCATTTAAAATGGTACCTGACTTCTGGGCGGGGAAACAAAAGGCAGTGAGCACAATTCTCTCTAAGCAGAGCAACCTGTGAAAGGGCCACACACAGAACCGTTAACAGTGATTATCTCATCAGCAAGTTGTAGTCTCCTCTTTCTAGATTCTATTTTAGAAACTTCATCAACGGGTTTCTTTCTGTAAAGAGAAAAAGAACCAAAAGATAACTAAAAAAAAAATGTTTTAAAGATGATACAAGGACAGTACAATTGTGAAACAGAAAAAAAAGGAGAAAAGAAGAAGAACAAACAAAGAGCCGGGCTGAGTTTGCAGTTTTCTCAATTTTGCATCTTCCTTCCCGGTACTGGCTGGAAGGGGCCGCAGGGAGAAGTCAGCAGGAGCTCAGGCTACCAGGAGCTCTTCAGGGGATACATTTTTTTGTTGTTGTTCCTTTTTTTTTTAATTTGAAAGTTTATATTGGCCCCACGTATCCCTCCACCCACTTTTTTCTCCTCACTCTCCCTTGGGTGCTAGCTCTGGGGTACTCGGAACAAGGGGTGTTGAACGCGCTGAGGCAGACGCTGGGGCTGACGCTGCCAAGGGGCTGCTGAAGACAGAGCCCGGGAAATAAATTCTGTAAACAGAGTCTGGGCAGAGGCCCTCGGGAGTGTTGTCCTAGTGTCTCTGTCTCTGTAGGGGCAGAACTCTGTCGTGCTCACGCCGCTGCGGGTCGGCTGGCCTCGGTGGGCTGCTTTGAGGTCCCTGTGGCTGCATAAACCAGCTTGTTTTTCCCGTTTTCAGCAACAGGCCTTAAAACAGACAGAAAACCCTTCTCCTGCCTGCGACTGCACGGAATCGGGGCTGGCAAGCGGGGCGGAGGTGTTCATCAAACCTCACTGGCTTTGTCCATCAGCAGCACATTTCACGTTAATGGCATCTGTGGATGTAGGCGTGAGCTGGAAATGGAACATTCCAGAGGAAGCGAGGGAGGCAGAGGGCAGAGCGGAGTCTACTCGGGTTTAGCTAAAAGTGTCTACATTCAGAAAGACAGCGTGGGCTTTCTCACCTCTGAGCCAGAGACTTCAGCGTCACAAAGAAGTACAAAGACGGTCATCTGAACACTAATTGTGATGGCAAAAATTAGAGGGAAAAAAACCCCAGGGACTTCCCTGGAAGTCCAGTGGTTAAGACTCTGCACTTCCACAAACATCACATATTAACACACACACACACATATGGAATCTAGAAAAATGGTACTGATGAAGCTATTTACAGGGCAGAAATAGAGATTCAGACATAGAGAACAGACTTATGGGCACAGTGGGGGAAGAAGGTGAGACGAATTGAGAGAGTAACATTGAAATATATACATTACCATGTATAAAATAGATAGCTAATGGGAAGTTGCTGTATAGTGCAGGGAGCTCAGCCTGGTGCTCTGTGACAACCTAGAGGGCTGGGATGGGGTGGGAGGTGGAAGGGAGGTTCAAGAGGGAGGGGACATAGGTGTACCTATGGTTGATTCATTTTGATGTACGGCAGAAACCAACACAATACTGCAAAGCAATTATCCTCCAATTAAACATAAATAAAGTTAAAAAAGAAGACTCTGTGCTTCCAATGCTGGGGACGTGGGTTTGATCCCTGGCTGGGGAATTAAGATCCCAAATGCTGCCTGGTGGCCAAAAAAAAAAACACCCTAAGTTACAATACATATATGGCATATATGTGTGTGTGTGTGTGCGTGCTTAGTCGTGTTCAACTCTTTGAAACCCCATGGACGGTAGCCTACCAGGCTCCTCTATCCATGGGATTTCCCAGGCAAGAATACTGGAGTGGGTTGCCATTTCTTCCTCCAGGGGAATCTTCCCAACCCAGGGATCGAACCTGCGTCTTCTGCATTGGCAGGCAGATTCTTTACCACTGAGCCATCTGGGAAGACCATGGGATAGATAGGAGGCCTTTAAAAAATCAGATTCATTTGAGGCCACTAAAAGAGGGCTTATTTTCAAGACAACTTAAAGGAAATAATAAATAAGGAAGTAAATAAACCACACAAGTGGGGACAGACCGGGCAGTAGCTAGTTCCCCATGGTCCCCTGGTGTAGATAGTCACCCCTGCAGACAGACCCTAAGAATAGGAATTTTGTTTGGTTCACTGATGTATCCTCAATGTCTGACACTCAAAAAATATGCATCAAATAGAACAGCATAAATCACATTTATGGAGGTTTTTAATGACATGGGAAAATATTTTTTTAATTGTATTAAGAAAAAGATTAATAAACAAAACCATGGTATGTGCACAAGGGAAAAACCTAGAAGGAATTACATGAAAGTGTTAAGTGTGGCTACAGCCCAGTGGTAAAATTATGTGTGGTCCTTCATGTGCGTTTTCTTATGTTTTTTAGCAAAGTAATTTACCAGTTACAATGACTTGAACAGTAACAACAAAAATAAAATGAGGGAACATAAAAGCACCATGCAGCATGGTTTGGAAAGCAGTTAATCGTCCTGTAGACATTCCTGTGGCCTCTGGGGAAGCAGTGAGCCTCAGCCTGCAGGGGTTAACCCCGAGCCAGGTCAGGAAGGAGGGACGGGTCTACTTTCAGACTTGGGAGGATTCTGGGTCCTCTGGCCCTTTGAACTTGAACTCCAGAAATTATGTGAGAAGGTGGGTACTTAGGGGTTGGATTGTGATCCCTAAAGAAGACATTGTGGTGCTGGAGAAGACTCCTGAGAGTCCCTTGTACTGCCAGGAGATCAAACCAGTCAATCTTAAAGGAAATCAACCCTGAATATTCATTGGAAGGACTGATGCTGAAGCGCCAATACTTTGGCCACCTGATGCGAAGAGCCGACTCATTGGAAAAGACTCTGATGCTGGCGAAGATTGCGGGCAGGAAGAGAAGGGGACGACAGAGGATTGAGATGGTTGGATGGCATCACCAACTCAATGGACATGAGTTTGAGCAAACTCCAGGAGATACTGACGGACAAGGAAGCCTGGCATGCTGCAGTCCACGGGGTCTTGAAGAGTCGGACACAACTTAGCAGCTGAACAACAAAGAAGATATGTTGGAGTCCTAACCCCTAGTCCTTTATAATGTGATCTTATTTGAAACTAAGGTCTTCACAGAGGTGATCAAGTTAAAATGAGGTCATTAGGATAAACTCTAATCCAATATGACACCAATATAACTAGTGTCCTTAAAAATGGGGGAAATTTGAATATACACAGACACACACACAAGAATGCCATGTGAAGATGAAGACAACGTTAGGGTGATGCTTCTACAAGCCAAGGAATTCTCAAAATCGCCAACAACCATAAGAAGCTAGGAGGGAAGCCTGGAGCAGATGGGCTCAGAAGGAAGCAATACCGCTGACACCTTGATCTTGGGCCTCCAGCTTCCAGAATTGTGAGACAATGAATTTCTGTTGTTTAAGCCCCCTGGTCTGTGATATTTTGCTCTGGCAGCCTGAGCCCACTAAGACAGTGAGTCAGGTCACAGAGAGACCTCATCAAGTCACTTGTCTCTCTGGGACTCAGTTTACTTACCTGGAAAATGGGAAACTTGGCTTAGAACCATGGGTTTCAAACTTGGTTTTAACTCTGGAATAAAACCTTACACAGAAACCCAAATATAAAAGGCAAAAAGAAAGCCTGATCAGACAGAAGTCTAATTTAGATCTTTCATGCTCCCTGCAGGGCAGCCTTTGAACACCACAACCTCGGATCATCTATAAAATCCCTATCAAAGCTCTGTTCTAAGAATCTCCCAACGTGAAACCCATCAACTAGGACCACTGAGCATTGTGCTTGCACCCAAGGCCAGGCTGGGCACTGAGGATCCAGCCCTCACCTTTCAGTGGTATTGGTATTGCAGTGGTCAGCAGTATTGCTTCCTTCTGAGCCCATCTGCTCCAAGCTTTCCTCCTAGCTTCTTATGGTTGTTGGCAATTTTGAGAAATCCTTCGCTTGATCTTGGTGGAGAGGTGAGATTAATGCCCAGCAAACTGTGGGACTAGCCAGGCAACCCTCTCCCTCCTAAGAGCTACAGCTGCAAACAGGTCACCTGATGCTCTAAATCCGCCACATCTAAATTTATCTTGCCCTCCAAGGACAAGCAGATGCTGAGCCTTATCAGAGCATGGCAAGTGGCAGAATGACAGACAGGACGCGCCTTTATCACCCCAAGGACAGGAATGACGTCTGCAGAGAGACTTGGTATCCCTGACAATGAAATCAAGCGCTTGCATGCCAGCCTGGCAGGCCTGAAGGGGCCTGGGTCACACAGACCCTGGGTGGGGTGAGACCTGTCTCAGGAGCCCAGACTCCTCTCCAGACCCTGATGTATGCCTGGCAATGCCAAGAGACTGGTTGCCCATGAGCAGGGATGAGCAGAAAGGGAGGATGTTTGCAGAAGAGAAGGATGTTTGCAGAAGAGTCCAGCCCTGTCACATCTCTGGGAAAGGACCCTGGCCACCCATTCCATTCAGGGGATGCTGACAATGTGCAGGCAGGAGACCACCATGGGCTGAATGAGGGGGACCCTGCCGGTCAGAGTGTAGCGCTGAGCTCCCCAGGAGGAGGCTGGAGACTTCAAGGATGAGGGTCCCAGGTCACACTGGGCTGATCCAGGCCTGGGCTTCCTCCAAATCCTTGTAGGACTGAAGTCCTGAGACCCCCACCAGCCAAAGGCTTTCGGCTATCAGGTGGCTCCTGCCTGCCAGCATCCCAGAAGAACCAAGCAGAGCCCCTCGGCCAGTCCTGCAGGACCTGCAAAGACGGCGAGACTCTTATCATCCTCTCAGAGGCCACAGACTCATTAGTGGACCCAAAGTCTACCAGGAAAGAGGGAAATGACATCACTGTCCCCAGTGCCCCACTGTGTGCAGGCAGCCGATCCCATCTTTATGCATTCAACTTTGACCACACAAATAACTTGCCAATTCATTCTCCTTTATAAAAAATCACCTTGTAGGGCTTCCCTGGTGGCTCAGTGATAAAGAATTCACCTCCCAGTGCAGGAGACACCACTTCAATCCCTGATCTGGGAAGATCCCATATGCAACTAAGCCCGTGCACCACAACTGCTGAAGCCCGAGCACCCTACAGCCCATGCTCCACAACAAGAGAAGCCACTGCAATGAGAAGCTCATCCACCGAAACTAGAGAGTAGTCCCCGCTTGTCACAGCTAGAGAAAAAGGCCCGAGCAGCAACGAATATCCAGCACGGCCAAAATTTTAAAATAAACCTTTTTTTAAAAAGTGCAAAATCTCACGGCACAAAATACAAAATATTATTTAAAAAAAAAAAAAAAACAACATCTTACAGATAAAGCTAACGTCCCCTCTGACCTCTATGCGTTCCCCGGTGCTAAGTCACTTCAGTCGTGTCTGACTCCTCTGCCACCCCATGGACCTCAGTCCATGGGGTTCTCCAGGCAAGAATATTGAATTGGGTTGCCATTTCCTCCTCCAATGGTTCATCCCACCCCAGGGATCAAACCCGCATCTCCTGTGCCTCCTGCATTGCAGGCGGATTCTTTACCTGCTGAGCCACCAGGAAATGCCTTTCCCAGGGGTAACCCTTGTTAGGGCTCCAAGGTGCAACCTTCCAGAGTGTCCTTGTGTCCTAGGAAAGAAACCTACCAGGCCAGGGATCTGGGCACAGTGTGACACCATCAGCTTCCACAGGGGAGGAAGGAGGGCCAAGGGCTGCAGGGACCAGGGTGGCCTCCAGGAAGCAGAGGCTGGAGGCAAGGGTTCAAGGAAGGGAAGGATTCAAATGACCCCAAGGCAGGGGTCCTTGGGGCACTGGACCAACATGACATCTGAATAGAAGGGGCCAGCCCTACTCATCATTTGTAGCCAATTTGGCTTCTTTGGGAAATTCTAAAGCCTCCCCCCCAGGGCCTTCAGCCTTTACCCTACACCACCAGCACCATGATGATAATGGTGATAAGGACGGTGTGTACTAGGCACCCTGCTGGCCCTCCCAACAATTCTACCAGGTTGGTATTAGCGTGTCCCATTTTCGAGACAAAGAAACTTGCAACCCAGAGAAACTAAGCAACTTGTCCCATGTCACACAACTGGGAGCCATGGAGCCACCGCTTGACTTTAATGCCAATGGCCTTCCACAAGATGACACTGCTTCTGTGGCCAGCGGTACAGCTCCTGGGTCAGCACACAGTAGGGGCTTAACACGTGTCTGTAGGCTGATTTTTTGTTGAAAGACCATGAGCAACGCTGAATGCTAGGCTAGTTCAAGGCAGACTTCACGTTATTTTCATTTTCTTCTTTTATTTTTAAATTTTTTTTGGCTGCACACTGAGGCATATGGGAACTTGGTTCCCCATTGCAGGGATTGAACCAGCATCCCCTGCATTGAAAAGCAGAAGCTTAACCACTGGATTGCCTGGGAAGCCCCGTGGTTTTTCTTCTTTAAAGTTAAAAGTTTACAGTTTCTTCTAGAAATCCCCCACAGCCTATAGTTGCTGCTCCTAGAAAGAGTTAAGGCTTTGGCAAGCTGTTCTCTCCCACAAGGCAAATGAAATCTCTCCTGTCCCATCCATCTGTGAGTGTGCAGGGCACGGCGGCATCTACTTTCTGTGAAAAGTCTCCTCATAAACGTCACCCCGCCAGGAGGTGGGGAGGGGGCTTGATTTATTATATAGCTTTTGGACAGTTCCTGCAGAAATATTGCCAAATAGCGGAATAATCAACTCTTTCACTCAAGCCCCCTCATACTCTTTTTTTTCTTTTTTAATGAAAGAATAAAGTACGCAATGAGCCTGAGCTAAATAAATAAAAATGCCACACTTTATGCCCAAAAGAACTTTCTGCGTCACTGAGAAATATTTGCAGACCTCAACAATCTTTTATCTTCACGATGATGTTCCTGCCTTCCAAGTTCTGGGTATTCTGAGAACTTCTTTGATTTGGGCTCTCTCTAATTATCTTACAATTAGCTTACTAACGAATGCCATTATTCAGTGTTTCATCATGCAGATATTAGAGAACACTTCCTCTTCTCACGATCTGTCTGCTCTCTGCCAAGACTGTCTAAAATTGGTTACTGATGTCTGGGGCTCAATTGGAAGTAGATACATGTGGCAAGGAATCTGTATCTTAATACTCATTGCTGCCCATCACAGTTACAGTTTCCAGGCTGGGAAGGAGGGCAGCACTCATTCAGTCACTTGATCCATCCATCCATCCACCTACTTCCAGTACCAGCAATGGAGACCCAAGAAGGAGGAGGTGGTCCACGTCCCCCAGGGAGCTCACACAAAGAGATGCCCTGAGAGGCTCAGAGTGATGTCATTTCCTCCAGAGAAGTTCTTGATGGGTAGAAGACCCACAGCACGGTTCTCCAGCTCAGCAACCTGTCCCTCCAATATGAAACTTTCTCAATTTGCTATCACCTATTTCCGGCCAGCCTCCTGGGTTCAGCCATGAGTGAGCTTGGGGGTGGCGGCAAGGGTGGGAGGTCAGGAATCAGGCCCGTTTCCCAACTGCATAACATACCATGAGGGCTCAATAAACTTGTACAGTAATCAGATGAACATGCAACCCATACTTAGAAGATGAAAGAAAAAAAAGAGACAGAAATGTCTCTTTTTCTGAGTGCCTAAGCAGTCTCTCTGCTTTGGGTACTGGCTGGGGGCTGATGCCATAAAATGTTTGTGAGTCAATATAATGCTGGTTAATGGAGAGTTGCAACTGAGGACCAAGGGCCCGGACTGTCCTGTCCAGGGCAGGTCACTTCTCCTCTCCGAGGCTAACAGACTCTGAAATTCAGACTCAGGTCTGAAAAGGGTGGTTGGACAAGATGCTCTCCAGTTCCTTGAGTTGAGAATACTGTAAAAGTCTAACATCACTATAAGAATTATTCTAATTGTAGCCCCAGGGGAAACTGGCCTGGGCCAGGAGTCACCAAGTCACCTGCCCCTCTGACTTGTTCATCTATCTGGTAGGGAGTAGGGGAAGGGAGTGTTAAAGCAGATGCTTTCTAAGGTACCATCTAAGCCTGAACTTTCATGACTTTTAGTTTTAAACCATGGGCTACATTAAATTTGGGAATGCCAAGTTCATGTCACAGATTTTCTAAACAGAGCCCTAATTCTCAATATTTCACTTCATTGACTCTCCCAGTATTTAATGAGCCCATACAGTGTGTCAGGCACTGTCCTAGTGGTGACCCACACAGTCACTATGGTCATGGGGCATCCAGTCCAGTGAGGGAGAGAGAAAACACACAGGTCAACACCTAAACACAAGATGACTGCAGCTGGGGTCGTGGGCCAAGAGGATTAATAGACAGCACTATGTGAAAGATAGTAATTAAAGGGAGAATACAGTTCCTTTCTAAAGGTTAGTTGGGAAGGCTTTTCTTTTCTTTTTTAAAAATATTTATTTATTTGGCTGTACTGGGTCTCAGTCGTGGCAAGCAGGATCTTCCATCTTCCATCTTCACCGTGGCATGCAGGATCTTTGGTTGGAGCATGTGGGATCTAGTTCCCTGACCAGGGATGGAACCTGGGCCCTCTACAATGGGAACACGGTCTTAGCTACTGGACCACCAGGTCCAACTCTTTGCGACCCCATGGACGATAACCTACCAGGCTCCTCTGTCCATAGGATTCTCCAGGCAAGAATACTGGAGTGGGTTGCCATTTCCTTCTCCGGGGGATGTTCCCAACCCAGGGATCGAACCAGGGTCCCTGCACTGCAGGCAGACGCTTTACTGTCTAAGCCACCAGGGAAAGATTTAAGTTTACTTTTAGGGAAGTCCCAGGAAGGCTTTTCTATGGAGGTGCTATCTGAACTGAGACCTAAAGGTACCCTGAATATGGGGGAAGAGCATTCCAGGCAGAGGGAACAGCAGAGGCTCTAGGCTAGAGACAAGCTTGGGGTAGTCAAGGAAAAAGCAACCAGCACAGCAAAGTCAATAGAGGTGGAGGGAATCACTGAGACCAAGGTGAAGGCAGACTCATACAGGGCTGCGTAGGAAGGGCATTGCCAAGAGGTCCATGGACAGGATTTAAGAGGTCCTTGAACCTTGACGTCCCTGGTGGCTCAGACAGTAAAGCGTCTGCCTACAATGTGGGAGACTCAAGTTCAATCCCTGGGTCAGAAAGATCTCCTGGAGAAGGAAATGGCAACCCACTCCAGTATTCTTGCCTGGAAAATCCCATGGATGGAGGAGCCTGGGAGGCTACAGTCCATGGGGTTGCAAAGAGTCGGACATGACTGAGTGACTTCACTCACTCACTGAACTTGGATGGAGAAAAACGTCATCTTTCTATTCATCAGCCTCTAATTGGAAATGAGAACCTCCTTGAGTCACGAATGTCAACAACAACCCACAGTAACATTAGCAGTGCCTGGGACCGGTCAACAACAGAAATCTCACACCCATTAATGTCACCATCATTGAAGGTATCTGGAAATATTACTTACGCTCCTCATTAACTCAGAATTACAGTAGGTATTAGAACAGTTGCTGAGCCTTGGTTAGACCAGTTGCTGAGCGTTATTAAAGTTTCCCAGGTGGTGTAGTGGTAAAAGAATCCACCTGCCAATGCAGGAGACACAAGAGATGCAGGTTTGTTGCATGGCTTGGGAAGATCCCCTGGAGTAGGCAATGGCAACCTGCTCCAGTATTCTTGCCTGGAAAATTCCATGGACGGTGGAGCCTGGCAGACTACAGGCCATGGGACCTCAAAGAGTCAGACATGACTGAAGGACAAAAAAGCTCATATACTTCAAGATCATAATATTTTAAAGTATCTAATTATCCGAAAAGAACTGGTTTCCTTTGCAACACCATGTACATTATTTTCTGTATATGTAAAAGCATTATTCTGAGAAGGGATCCCTAAGCTTCATACAATGGCCGAAGTGCTCATAAAGCACGATGAGCAATTTGTGTTTCATTCCAGGTGGGAGGCGAGGCTGCTGTGGTTTCAGCAGGGGGTCCACTAGGTGCCGTTTTCATTTCTTAAAATCACCCCGCAGTCAGTCTCTGCTGGGGAAGATGGCCTGCAGTTGTCAGGGCCGTGCTGAGTGCGAGAGAGAGAGAGGGTGTGGCTTTAACAGACCACTGTTCCGGCCAGTCCAGGGGATCCTGGAGGGCTCCGTCCTCCCCTCTAACGAAAAGCCTTCCCACGCGGCCCTCTGGGCCCACAAGGGCCGCGTCACCCTGGCCCAAAGCCTACCCCGGGACATCCTCTCCAAAGCTTCAGAAAATGAGCTCATGTGTGCGCAAGAAAAATAAATGCAGCATTTGCCACTGTTTGGTTTGTGTATTGGTCTAGAAAAGAAATGAGATTTTTATTTAGGAAAGCCTTCCAGCAGGACCCCAGCAGAGGCTGGGCAAACACCAGGGCGACGGACTGTAAACACGCAGGAAGGCCCGAGCCCTGGGGCCTGTCCCTGCGAGCAGCAGTCCCTCGGCTGGTTTATGGCGGCCTTCCTGTTTTCCCGGCCTCTCTTCACACTGCCCTCACACACAGAGCCTTTTCAATGCCCTCGAGGAGAACAGAAGAATTCATTTTCACATGCCAGCGCACACGTTTCTCACACCCTCCCGGGGGAGTGGACCGTGCCAAGAGGCCGGTTTATGGACCTAGACAGACAGATGGGGCTGGGGCCTGTGGGGTGGGGTCCACAGGCGGAGCAAAGCTCAGAGGTAAATCCTAGGCTCCCGGGTCCCCCAAACCGGAAGTGAAGAGGGTGGGGCCAGGCCAACTGGAAGGTGAGGGGCCTTGGTGGCACTGGAGCAATGGCCGGAGGCCTGGGGAGCAGGGTTAGACTTGGGGGGACTGAGAGTCAGGGGGCAGGAAATGAAACTCAGTAGAGCTCGCTCACCTCCAAGTGTCAGGATCAGAGAGGAGAGACATGGAGAGAGAGGGAACGCTAGGTCCCTGAATCTGGCTTGAGGGTAAGTGAGAAGGAAGGTAGAAAGTGAGGTGTCCACATGGTTGGGGTGAACAGTGGCTAAAGTGTGACCGTTCTGGAGAGGCCAGCTCAGCTCAGCTGTCCCTGTCCCTGGCCATTGCCCAGAGAGAACGTGATTTTTATTTATTTATTTATTTTTGGATAGGAGGTGTCGTCTTTGTTTGCACCCATTGGCATTTCTGGGTGGTGAGTGTCTCCAGGACCTGGTCCCTGGGATATAAGGGAGGCAAAAAGGAAAGCCAGGATGCTCACTGGCACATCATCACTCCCCACAGCCCGAGGTCCCAGCCAGTCTGCCTCTCCCTCACCTTTAGGAGGACAGGGGAGCCTGGCGGGCCACAGTCCATAGGGTTGCAAAGAGTCAGACATGACCGAAGCAACTTAGCATGCACATACGCACACACACAAAGTAAGGGAGGCAAATTAACAACCTCAAAGGGTAATTGGGGGTTGATCCCACCCAGCACGCATCAAATGCTCCATGAATGTTGGATGAATGTTGGCTGTATCTTTATGCCAATTGGCAAAGGCATCAGCTTGGAGCTCCTACCTGGCACCACTTTACAGCATTGTCCATTTTGACTCACCAGACAGATGACTCCGTGGTGACCAGGTTCCTCACTCCCCTCCCTTCTCCTCCCCACGCCCCCTGGAGCCGGATGGCTTACCTATGGTCCTTCGGAGGTCTTCACACTGGCTAATGTGAGGGAACTTCAGGATTTCCTTCCACTTCTTGCTTTTCCCTTTGCGCTTTCCTCCGCCTCCTGCAGAGATGGGAGAGAAAGACAGGGAGCTGATGCTGGTATTTTCTAAGGTGCCAGAGCCCACGTCCCATCCCAGTGAGCCTGGGTGCAGCTTCCCAGCCGGGAGACTAGAACAAGCCCCTCCCCAGCCGGCATCAAGCCTGTGTGTCCTTCCTTCAGGCTCACACAGGTCTGGGCTCCCCCACCCAGCACAGCCCCTCCCATCACCCACTTCTGCACCCACACGGGGTGCCCATTCTTCGCTGATATCTTAACCATGGTTGTGCAGCCCCACTGGGGACCTGGCATCAGCCTCAGACTAGACCTCAACCTTCTTACGGCAGAACCTGGCCGAATGGCTCAGGAAAGCCTGGTGAAATGGATTCACAAATGCGCCCCTCCACTACCACGTCATTTTTTCCTCTTGTTTCCTGTGGACAGTCCCCATCCCCAGCTGGAGGCCAGGTGCTGGGGACAAGGACATCAATTCTCACTCGTCCTGAGTACCCCCTTCTTCTCCCGCCTCATGAACCCCAGGGTCTCAGAGGACACGTTTCTCAAAGCAGGAAGGGCTCCTGATGGACTATGTCAGCTGCCCCCTGCACCATATCCTGCACAGCGTGCACTATAATGAACACATGCTAGGGACACACATGCGATGAATATGCACACGTGATAAACATACGAACACAGTGAACACACATGTAACAAGCACACAAAATGAATACATGGAGCTGAGAAAGGTGCATACACAGGTTCCTGTTGCCCCCACCACTTCTTATCCCTGGACAGTGGACAGACATCAGAACACTCAGGTGTGTAAACAACAAGGGGGTGCTGATTCCAGCCTGCATGTCCCTGAGCCCACCGCCACTTGGAAATTGGACCTGGAGGCACCTTTGTGCCATCACATGGTCAGGACCCCACAAAAACCTGAGATGCACTCGTCTGACCCGTCGCCAGAGTGGTCCTTAAATTCCACTGGTCAGTGACTCATCAAAGGTCACATAGCCCTTTAGGCCCCTCAGCATCTCAAGATTTTAAGGTCCTTTTATCCTTCATGGGATCAACACCCCAAGTACCTGTGGAGTTTGGGGCCTGGTTCCAGAGACATGGGATCTTGGGCAGGCCCTCAGCACTCTGGGCTGCTCCCTAAGCTAGGTGGGTGTGATATCCCCCTAGTCTCTGACCCTCAGAGAGGGTTCAGGCAGGGCAAGGGCCCTTCTCCAGCCAGCCAACCCAGGGTATCCCAAAGGAGCTGGGCTCTGGGCCCACCCCCAGCAAAGTATATGTTCTGGGGCTGGAATGGAGCTAATCTCAAGAAATGTAGCAGCTTCCCTGGTGGCTCAAATGGTAAAGAAGCTGCCTGGAATGCAGGAGATGCAGGTTCGATCCCTGGGTCGGGAAGATCCCCTGGAGGAGGAAATGGCAACCCACTCCAGTATTCTTGCCTGGAAAATTCCATGGACAGAGGAGCCTGGCAGGCTACAGTCCATGGGATCTCAAAAGAGTCGGTATCAATAAATGGAGATTCCCAAGTTATCTAATTGTCCTGGAAAGCTGAGGCCACCTTCAGGAACAGCCAGTGTGTGGGCTTCTGAGGACAGAACCAGGACCATCCTCAGAGCTGGGAAGGAGGAGAGGGAGCCGATGGCAGAGGGGCAGGACACAGTCCATTTCCTGGCTCTCTGCTCGTTTTGTCTTCAGCCCTGGCCAAGCAGCCCCAGCTCCCTCTGCTCAAGTCTTCGCAAAGATCAAAAGCGTTGGACTCCAAGGAACAACATGAATGTGTACAGGGCATGTGCTGTGGCCAGGCACTGTTTGGACATTATCTTATTTAATCCCCAGAATGACTCTTGGAGGAGCAGATCACCAGGTACATCACAGATGCAGAAACAGATGTCCAGGTTGTGTAATTTCCCAGCTGATGGCCTGCACTGACACACATCACCGCCCACATACACCTCGGGGCCCTTCAGCTGGCCTTCCCTGAGTCCCCCCTCTAACTCTCCCAGGCAGAGCTGTTACTATCCCACTTGAAAGACAAGGAAACTGAGGCAACAGGGAAGAAAGAGGCAAGTCTCCTACACCCCACAGCTCACAAATGGCAGAGACCAGACCCCAGCCTGAGCAGAATCCAGACCCCAGGCACTCATACGCACCCTTCTGTCTATAAAGCTCCCTTTCAGGAGCCCTGGGAGCAAGGGAAACTCCCAGGGATCGCAGAGCTGGCCCCAGACCTCAGAAGTGACAGGACATCTGGTAAGAGCAAGCAGAACATGGAGCTCTTCAGTGGAGACCCAAGCCTCCGAGAAAACACGCCACCCCACACCCGAGGCCTGAAGAGCTGTTCTGTTTGACCCACAAGTGCCTTGTTGACTCGTTCACCTGTTCACTGAACCAGGTGTCAAGATTTAAACACTGAGGTTTTTCATATAAACCCAGATTCGGGACGTCTCTCCCGTAACCAGGCACATGGCAAGGCTCAGACAGAGCTGGGCACAGCTGCCCCCGTGGACACAACACGTGGCCTCCATTCGGTGGCCGGCCTGGCCCCTTAGAGCTTAGTTATGTGTATCCCCCAGGGGAGGGCTGCCCCCTAGAGAAATTAGCCAAGTCTGCTCCCATCCCCATCAGCTCCGGCTCCGAGGCCTAAAGGAGCCGTTAGAGCTCATCTAGTCAGCACTGGCCACCCCCTCACCCTCGCCATTCATTCCACACTTCATTCCCAGATCTGGCTGGGGTGTGAAGTCCATTTGCGTGTGTGGTAAAATATAAGCAACAGAAAATATACCATGTTAACCATTTGTAGGTATACAAATCCGCGGCGCTAAGTACATTCACAATGTCATATAACCATCGCCACCATCCAGCTCCAGAGCTCTTTCATGATCCCGAGCAGAAACCCGGTGCCCATCCAACACCAGCTCCCAGCCCCCTCCACCCTGGCAACCTCCGTTCTATGTTCTGTCTCTCTGGTTTGACTGCTCCAGGGACCTCATGAGTGACAGCACACAACGTGTGCTCTTCCGTCACTGGCTGATCCCACTTGGCATGATGTCTTCGAGGTTCACCCATGTCGTGGCGTGTGTCAGATTTCACTCCGCTGTACGGTGGAATAATCCTCTGTTGCGTGTGTACACACCACCTTTTGATTATCCATTTGTCAGTTGGTGGACGCTTGGGTGGTGTCCACCTTCCAGCTACCGTGAATACAGCTGCTCTGAATATCTGAGTCCCCACTTTCAGTTCCTTCGGGTATATGCCTAGGAACAGAACTGCTGGATCATATGGTCATTCTACGCTTGCCTTTTTGAGGAACTGGTGAAGAACTCTTGGCCATACGGACTCACAGACTGTATCTCGTCAGCCTGAACCCCAACTCTGTGAGCGGAACCCAGGAATGGGGCTACTTAAAGAATCACCCCAAGCAATTCTTGGGTAGCCAGTTTATGGAAACGGGAGTCTATTTTACACTTACACACACACATTTTTTTATAGACTAACTTCTCCATTAGGAAAGTTAACACAAAATAAAGAAAATTAACACAAACTCATTAATTCATTCAACCAGTATGTTGAGAATCTACTAAATGCCAAGCAGTATGCAGGTGCTGGGGACAGACACAGGGATGGGTAAGACCGATGGGGTGTCACCCTCTTGGGGCTTCCTTCTTGGGGTGCCCAATCTGGTAAGAAGACATTAAAGGCTTGATATCAGTGGTTCTCAACCCCTGGGCAATTTGTCCTCCAGGGGACATCCGGCAGTGTCTAGAGATATTTGGGGCTGTCACACCCGGATGAGAGTGCTGCCAGCATCTGGCAGGTAGAGGCCAGAGACAGAGTTAAACATCATACAAGGTGCAGGACGGCCCCCTCACAACAGAGAACAAAGTGCTCAAAGTGTCAATAGTGCTGAAATGGAGGGATGCTGCTTTATTTATGACCCTTATGACCAACACTCAGGAGAAGTGCAGAGTTTGAGAGAGACTCCCTAGTAATAGGGCAGTGGTGGCGGTGGGGAGAGAGGAAAAGTGAGTCAAGGCCACCTGGAGGATGTAACACAGAGGCTGGAGTGATGAAGAGCCGGCGGGTACCACACAGCCTCCTGGGGGCTTCCTACTTCCTCCTCACTGCCTCAGCCCCCAGAACAGGGCAGGGACTATGTAGGCAAAATCATAATCCCCCAAAGTAACCCTTAATCACTGGCACCTGTGAATACGTTAGGTTACATGGTAAAGGGAATTACGGTTACAGACGGAATTAAGGATAGTGACAGGGATGTTATTCTGGATGATCTGGGTGGACCTGATGTAACCAGAGACAGGGGAGTCAGCTCAGAGTGATGTGATGTGAGAAAGACTAGATCAGCTACTGCTGGCTTTGAAGAAGGAAGGGGCCACAAGCCAAGGGATGCAGGTGGCCTCTAGAAACTGGATGAGGCAAGAACAGATTCTCTTTTAGAGGCCCCAGAAACATAAGAGCCCTGCCAACTCCCTAGTTTTTACCCAGTGAGAACCAGGTTAGATGTCTGACTTCCAGAACTGACTCCTCTGCCTACTGAAGCCCTGCTCCTTCTTCAAGCCCCCCTTCTAACCCCCCTTCCAGGGCTGCTCTTGAAAGGCAGATCCCTCGTCTGGCCCACAACCCCCTCCCAGCTCAGCCCAGATTCTTGCTTCATATCCTTCCAGAGGGTTGGACAGCTAACACAACTGTCCTGGACAACTGCAAGCTTTTGTTACGTTATGCTGACTGGGTAAATGAATATTTGCAGGGATCGCCCTCTGGGCCTAGCACTGAGCTGGGTGCTACATGTTGTGGTCCTCATTTAGTATTAACCCCATTTCACAGATGAGAAACCTCAGGCTAAGGGAGAGGGGCTAATGGGGCCAATGAACAAACCACACAATGCAAACAGAAGCACATATTTTCTCCAACCCACGCTGACTCACAGCCACTTCCTGTCTTGAGCATCCCTGGGCTTTCTTTTCTTCACCCAGCAGCTCACTGCTGCTCATGGTTTACCTTCCATGTGCTGGAAGTGAGGTGGCCAGGAGGACAGGGTGCCCACCTTTGTGGAACTCCAGCTCATCCCAGGCTTCAAAGAGCAGAGCTGAGCGAGGCTGCTGGGGGTGTGGCCAGGCAGGTGGGGGGCCTCATGGAGGAAGGGGGCTCCCGCCAAGGAGGGGATGCCAGCAACATAGGCTGGTCGTCAGCCCAGAGGGCTCCCACCAGAAGTGAGAAGAGACCAAGATGTTGGGCTTGGGGACACGGGCTGAACTCCACCCGCTCACAGCTCCGGGGAAGGCACCAAAGGACCAGGGCGGTGGGTCTCTCTCCCGAGTGGACACGAGTCCAAGTACAACCTGGAGAAAGGTGGGCGGCAGGAAGACGCAGTGTTCCCAGGAGCAGCCTCCAGGGAGGAAGTGGCTTAGCATATATCACTCTGCTCTCTCCAGCCTCCAGGGTCCCCCTTGGCTGCCAGCAATGGCCTTACACAGGTGCAGCCCAGATGGGCTGAGAGAAGCGTGATAAGCGGGTGGCAGGGCAGGGGAGCGGGGAGAGTGGCCAGCAGGCGGGCAAGCCCCAGCGGGAATGGAACGCAGGACTTGGGAAGAAAGCAGAATAATAAAGAGCTATCACGTCTTAAGCGCTCAGAACAGGGGGAGCTACTGAGAAACTAATTGGCATTTCTTTCGCTCCCATGGACACCCCCAGGGAAGAATGAAAGGATCGCGCCAAAAAGCTGCCATGAGAAAACTGTCATTGTGGGGGAAGAAATTGGCTGCTATTCTTGTGGCATCTACTGTTTTCCAGGGAGGTGTTTGCCCTTTGAAGGCTGAGGACTGAAATGAGAATGAGGGGGAGAGTGTCTGGGAGGGGTAGCGGGGGAAAGTTGTGCTCCAGGAAGGCACGGTCCCCGCAGGATCCCAGGGATGAGGGACTCTGAGCAGTGAGGGACCCGGGGCCAGCCTGACACAGCGGAGCTGACGCAGAGACCCCTCCCCCGAAGGACACTGACAAAACAGGCAACAGCAGTGACCCCAATGGTCTGAGGTCTTATTTTCAGGACTCCTTGGAGGCTTAGGGGCTTCCCTGGTGGCTCAGATGGTAAAGAATCTGCCTGCAGTGTGGGAGGCCTGAGTTTGATCCCTGGGTCAGGAAGATCCCCTGAAAAAGGGAATGGCAACCCACTCCAATACTCTTGCCTAGAGAATTCCATGGACAGAGAAGCCTGGAGGGCTACAGTCCATGGGTTTGCAAAAAGTCAGACATGACTGAGTGACTAATACATGCTTTGGAGCCCTGGGACTTCTTGTGCTATCTTTGGAAGAGATGAGGGGACAGACCTTTGCAAAACAATTGACCTCAATCTTCTCATTAATCTTACAGTATATCTAATTTGGAAGTTAAAGAAATGTGGCATTTCCTGTACTCCCAGGGTCAGGGAGCTGTTTGTTTAGACATCTTCTCATTTAATCCTCTCATCAACTGCACAAGGTAGGTCCTCTTAATGGTCCCATTTGACAAGTGAGGAAATAGACTCAGAAAGGCAAGAACTTTGCTTCAAATCACTGAAGCAGTTTGTGTTACATCTGAACCAGGACCCAGGGACTTCCTCAGTGGTCCACTGGTAAAGAATCCACCTGTAATGCAGGGGACATGGATTCAATCCCTGGTGGGGGAAATAAAGTCTCTCATGCCGAGAACAACTTGGCCCTTGAGCCACAACTAGAGTCTGAATGCTGCAAGGAAAGATCCTGCATGACGCAATGGAGATCCCATGTCCTGCAACTAAGACCCGACACAGTCATATTAAACAATAGATAAACCAAGACCCAGGCATCCTGACTCCTGGTCTACTGTTCTCTTCCTTCCTGGTAACAAATAAGCAATCGGACAGAGAAAGGTTCCTTGGGTAGAAGCTGAGCAAGACTCTCTGCATGTGTTGCAAAGACTTGCCTTCATGGCCTCGAATCAGTGGTTCCCAGTGTGGTCCTTGGACCAGCTGCACCAGCATCACTGGGGAATTGGTTAGAAATGCAAAACCTTTGGCCCCACCTTAGATCTACAGAGTCAGTTCTTGGTGCGGGGAGGGGTGGGGGGGCAGTAGTCCATTTTAATGAGCCTTCCAGGTGATTCTGATGCAGAGTCAAGTTGGAGCAAGTCCTTGAGCATCACGTGGGAAATGGTATGATGGGACCACCCTTTCTGGAAATTTCCCTGATTATTATTTCTGCTCTGCCTACTTCTAAAAAGGATCTGAAGAAACACACAGGGGTTTGGACAAATTCAGTGATGCTGAGGTCTGACTCTGTTAAGAACCCAGGTCCCTGTCCCCTGCCTGACTCGAGCATTCTTCTCATACCATGCTCACAAAGCCACTTATCTTGCCACTCGCTGGGATAGGGGGACAAATTGGATATGGACCCAATGGTTTCCAGAAATCTAGAGGGAGACACTGGAGAGAAGCTCACCACTGGCCTTGGTGGGTACAGGCTGCTGAGATGGCCTCAGGGACCCACGACTCCAGGCCCCAGTCTGGCTCCCTAAGGAGTGGGAAGGACTCCCTTCAAACCCCACCCAAATCATCGGCGCACACGCCATATACTTCCTTGTCCCATTCTGATGGCCCTTGGACCTTTATTGTTCTACAGACTCCATAGAGAAAAGCACCACCCCTGGAGATGGCAGACCGGGATCCGTGGAGGACCTGATGCATTTTGTGGGCCCTGAGGGAGTTAGAGGCTGGTTTTCCCATGGACTACGTTCCTACAGGACAGACTTATTGACTCAGACTGCAAAACTGTGTTGGTGAGTGCGGTTCTAGCCAAGGTGAACAAGATGAGAGACTCATTCAACTTGACCCCCAAAGATAAGGATTAATACCAGGGTCATAAGGAGCTTCTAGGAATCCAAGGAGAGGCAGTCAAGAGCAGCAGGGTTTGTAGGAACAGGAATGCCATGGAGACATGGAGAATCTGGGGCTGGGGTGTCTCTGCCTCTCTGCAGACCATGCCAGGCTCACTCACCTCTTTGCATGGAACCCAACTGGCCATTATTGTATAATGAAAACACTGGCTTGGTCCTTGGCTCCTGGGAGGTGACCTCCCAGTCCTGGGAATTTTCTGAGTGTTGGGGATGTGGGTTTTATTCATGGTGGACCCCCAGAACCATACCTGAGCTTACGCTAATGAGATGACTAAGGCTGAGGCTGGCCATGCCAGAATGACCAACCATGGGGGTTAGAGGGTCGGGGCTTTGAGCCAAATGACAGTGTCCAAACTTCGGGGTGGGGAAGAAGGCTGGAGACTGAGTTCAGACACGTGATTAATGATTCAATCAATCACGCCTAAGTAATGAAAGCCCAATAAAAACTCTGGGCACCCAGTTTGGGTGAACTTCTTCGTTGGTGCTCACACACTGGTGCTGGGAGGGTGACATGTCTATCACAGATTGCCTTATGCATCTCCTTATTTTGCTGGTTCAGATTTGTATCCTTTCACTCTAATAAAATTGTAAATCTAGAGCTCTCCTGAGCTCTGTGAGTCGTCCTAGCGAATAATCAAACCTGAGAGGGGTTGGGGGAATTCCCAAATTTGTAGTCAATTAGTCAGAAGTATGTGTGGCCTGGGGATGCCCAAACTCTCGTCTGGGGTCTAAAGTGAGGGCGATGGTCTTGTGGGGACTGTGCTCCCTCTGTGGAGTTTTTGCTCATTCAGGGTAGTCAGTATCAGAATTGTGCTGCAATCGGCAGGCCCCAAAGCCCCCTCTCTACCCATCGCCCAGAATCCTGAGTCCAAACTCCCAAGAGGGGCTTCCCTGCTGACTCAGATGGTAACGAATCTGCCTGCCATGCTGGAGACCCAGGTTCGATCCCTGGGTGGGGAAGATCCGCTGGAGAAGGGAGTGGCTACCCACTCCAGTATTCTTGCCTAGAGAATTTCCAAGGAACAGATCCAACTGGCCAACACATCTTTTCCTTCCAGGCAGCCCACACGTTGACATGGGTTTGAGCAAATTCCGGGAGATGGTGAAGGACAGAGAAGCCTAGTGTGCTGCAGTCCATGGAGTCACAAACAGTCAGCCATGATTGAGCCACTGAACCACAGTAACAACAAGGGTACATGTTGCGGGCCAGCCTTGACTCTGAAACAATCCGATCATTTCTGGCCCCTGTGGATGGGGCGAGACAGAAGGGCTGAGTGAGACTTGCAGAAACTCAGTAGTGTTTCCCAAGGTAAGTAATGGCTGGGCGTAACCAGAGGCAGCACAATCAAAACCACAGAAATGGCCAGCTTCCTGGCCAAGATGGTTTAGAGCACTGCTGGCTAAAGGCACCAGAACACAGGTGTTGGGGGAGGGCCTGGGCCACAGGGGCTCCAGGATGCTCTGCAGGGCCTCTTCCTCCTTCCATCTTGGAGCCCCTCCCACAGGGCCTGTGAGTCATCAGGGCACCAGGAGGTTGGAAAGGTCATGCTAAGGGACCAAATTTGTTAGAAACTCAAATTGTGTTGCAAAGCAGGTCTTTAGGATACACATCTTGGTGTGTGTGTGGGGGCGGGGGTTGCTGAGAGCCATGAAAACCAGAAGCGTGGCTCTCAGCACACTTGGATCAAGGTCTGGGAGGGTCTCAAGCATCCCTGGGACTGTGTGGGAAGGCTCGCTCTCTGTGTTCCCAGCCACAGCGGCTGATGACTCAGCAGCTCCAGCCGGTCAAGTGGAAGTCTCTGTGACAACACTGCCTGTGACGTCGGTCGAGTTACAGAGTCTGTTCCGTTCCCTTCTACCCAGGTGAGCTTGCAGGACTGTTTCCACAGGGCGGCCTGCAGGGCTGGTTTTCCAGTAAGTCTCACCGTGGGGAGGCTGTGGGTGTTCTCAGAGGCCGGTTTTCCTGATTGGGGGGGTGTGGCACAGGTGATCCCTGGGTCTGCTCCTTCGTCTGCTCACCCTTTCTGCCACCGGCCTTTCTGTCCCACCCCCGGGGCTCTGTGACCTTCGCCACTGCCATGGCGGTACCACAGTCCTGGCTGGTGGGGAGCTGTGAGGGAGCCCACTGGTTCAGTTTTCCGTGCAGCCCCAAACAAGGCAAGAGCCCAATTACAGGGCCATTTGGGACTGCATCACTGAGTGACTCAAGCCTTTTCTAAAGGGACTCCAGACAAATGTACTTGAGGTGATCTCAGCCTGCAGGTGACTTTCTCCAACCCAAGGCCCTAGGCAACCACTGTGGAAGGAAGACCAGGGCCCCGCCCCCCGCCCCTCCACCTGTTTCCTCACCTGGGAGGGGAGGGGGAGAAGGGGGCTGGGGAGGGTGGAACCAGGTCAGGGCCCCAGAACTTTTTATCAGAAGCGTTTCTTTATAATCCCATAGGTACAGAAAGAAGGGAGCTGATCGGGTGGGTAGGGCAAAGGGGACGGAACTTGCAAATACAACGGCCAGGGGCCTCGTTCTGTTTTTGGAGGTCTCACTTTCTAGAAATAGCCAGTAGTCACAAGGTGTCTGCCTCAGGGTACCCTCCTCTGTGAAGTTCCCTGTATGCCCCCTGAGTCTAGGACACTCCTCCTCCATCCCCCCCCCCACCGCCCCCACTCCTCTGTTATCCCCGTCCCCAAGTGCTGGGGTTAAGATGTCAGGATTCAGGGGCACTGAGTGGACACGCTCCCAGGACTTCCCACCGATGGAAACACTTGAAAGAAAACACAACTCGAGGGGCACTTCTGGCCCAGCATCTCCAGTGATGGGAACTGTGCCGTTCATGCTGGGCGGCGCATCCACGGTTCCCCAGGACAGGAAGACACTTGGTCTTCAAGTGTGTCCAGCGCCTACCCAGTTGGACATAAGACCCCAGGGGTGGGCAAGAGAGGCAGGAGGGCAGAACCATGGGCACAGAGCCTCTTCCCACACAGAGGCGCTGGCCATGGCCTGCCCCTGCCCCATCTTCACCACTCGGGGGCACTGACCCTTCCCACCAGTGCAGAGCCCTGACGGAGGGGCTCAGGATGCAGGATGGAGCCCGGGCTTGGTTCAAAAGGGGAACACTGGTGCAGACGCAGCCAGTTCAGGGAGCACCCAGCCCAGACTCAGAGAGGCAAGGAGGGGTGGGGCGAGGGACTGGAAGCCTTTCTAGGGCCTGTAAACACACCTGGGAGCTGAACTCGGTGGCTTAGCTGGGCTTCCGTTGTTCACGGGGACCCCTCCAGATGGGTGGGCAAAATCCATGGTGAGCAAGCGGGGAGCAAGTACATTCCCACAGCCTGGGCCTCGGGGCCGGCTCCACCCTCCGTGGGACCGGACATGGCGCGGCAAAGACACACAGTGATCCTGACCACGGAACGTTTTGCGGTGCCCCAGCTGTCAGCTACAAGCACCTAAAACCTCCAGTATGTTCTTCAAAGGAAGTGCAGTGTTGAAGTGGTGGGAGGCGTCGGGGGCAGCACGGGGCATGTGCGGCCTGTGGCCTGCGGGCAGGTCCCAGCACCTCCCAGACCCACCTCATGGCCACACCGCCGTCGGGCTTCCAGGGCAGAAAAACCTCAGCCACAACCAGAAGGATCCCACAACCTCAATTAGGAAAACCCACACCGACACAAGGCCTGGTAACTGGTTGCCATGGGGATGGCGGAACGGGGTCCCTCCCCACCACACCAAGTCTGAAAGAGGCGAGGCCTCTGCAGTGGCTTGGGAGGTGGGGGCGGGGGGGTGCGGGAAGGCAGGGCAGCCAGGGGACGGTCCCTCCCAGGAAACCCTTGTTTCCAAGGACAGCTCTAAGAGTGGGCCATCTTGACCAGAGGCTGTGGCCCTTGAGTGACGGCTGCACTGTTAGCAGCTTCCCTGGTGGCTCAGATGGTAAAGAATTCACCTGCAATGCAGGAGACCCAAGTTCGATCCCTGGGTCCAGAAGATCCCTGGAGACAGGAATGGCAATCCACTCCAGTATTCTTGCCTGGAGAATTCCATGGACAGAGGAGCCCAGTGGGTTACAGTCAATGAGGTCGCAAAGAGCCGGACATGACTGAGCAGCTAACACTAACTGCCTCCAGGTCTCTTCACCAGAACAAAAGTGGCTGTCACAGCATGTTATCTGAGCCCTCTATGCACATGGCCTTCCTTAAGTCACTAGGCGTTTTCTCTTGCAAAGGAAGATGCTGCTACCCAACTTGCCCTGCTGTAGGATTAGAGCCAAGTGTGCAAGTATCTGGCACACAGTAGGGGCTTACTAAATGTAGCCACTATCAACACCACCACCATCATCACCACTGCCATCATCATCACCACCATTAATTACCATCCCCACCATATCCATCCCCCTCAACCCACCCCACCATCAACATCACCATCATCCCCACCACTGCCAACTTCACCATCAAGATCCCATCACCTCTACTACCACCATCATCATCACCACCATCACCATCATGACTTTTGTAAATGAGATAACTGAGGACACAGAACTGGTAAGGGACAGACAGCAGGTCTAAAATCCTGGTCTTAGGACTCGCAAGTTTGGCCATCTCTCTACCCTACCACAACCCTCCTCAACACACACACACACACACACACACACACACACTCACACACCTCCATCAACATGATGTCAGCATCTGTCCAGATATTGGCCAGAGGTGCTGTGGGAAAGCCATATAGCAGGGCTACAGGATTCGGCTCCGTGACCTCTCTGACCTCACTGACTTCTGCTCCCTCCTTCACTCCAGCCATCCTCTCCTCCTCATGTTCATCACATATCCAGGCACCATCCCAGCTGAGGACCTTTGCTTTAGCTCAGAAGTCGAGAACTGTTTCTGTAAAGACCCAGCTGAAGTCCCTGGGTCACAGACAATATAATGTGTAAACAAGTGAACATGGCTATAGTGCAATAAAACTTTATTACAAAAACAGACAGCACGCTGGTGACCCCAGGGGTCATGGTTCACCTAAGTTCATCTGCTATTGCTGTTCCCTCTGCCCGGAGCCCTCCTCTCTCCCTGGGAGAAAACAACTCCATGTTAACGCCTTCCCCTTCTTTAGGCTTTTACACAAATATCACTTTCTTCATGAAGCTCACTCTGACCACTTTTTTCTCCTAATAGATTAGTTTTCCCTAAGAAATAAAACTAATTACTTTATAAACAATTCAGGGACATCTAGAACATTCATGATGCTGTGCTAAAACCACTTGTGCCTAGTTCCAGGGTATTTCCCTCCCTCCAAAGCAATACTCACTGCTTACTGTTCTAACCCTACACCCTGTACCCACCCTGCTGCCTCCTCTCCAGATCCCTCTATCTTTTCATATATATATTTACATTTTTTGATGTGGATCATTTTTAAAATCTTTATTGAATTTGCTACAACATTGCTTCAGTTTTATGTTTTTTGGCCCCAAGGCATGTGATATCTTAGCTCTCCAACCAAGAATTGAACCCTCACCCTCTGTACTGGAAGGTGAAATCATAACCACTGAACCACCAGAGAAGTACCCCTCTACCTCTATTTTACTTTGCAGTTTTAATTTCTACTGCGTGCATCACCTTTCTATACAGCTTACTGCCTGTCTCCAACCCTCCTTCTCCTGGAATGCAGGCTTCACCAAAGAGTGGATCTTCATTTTGTTTCCTACTGTCTCCCAAACACCCAGAGCAGTGCTTTGGCACATAGTAAATACTCGGTAACTTGTTGATGAAGAGACTGATAAACAGATGGAGGGGCAGGACCACAAGGGAAGAGAGGGCTTCCAAATGGTCTTTAAAACAATAAAACCACATCACACATTGTCGTCTTTCCTGAGCCTGCACTTTTCTCCCTGGAAGTGGAAGGGGCAGGGCACACACCACCTCCCCAGCCCTGCCCCTTGGGTGTGTCTCCTCCTATCTTACTGGGTCAGTTATCCTGACTGGGGACCAAGTGCCCCTTTTCCTGGAGCATTGAGCAAAGAGTAGGGGCTCTCATCAGATAGGCATGGCTGGACTTCTGGGGCCTCTGTACACCAGGTAGCCACAGGACACCTCCCCAATCTCTCTGAACCACAATTTCCTAAAGTGAAAGTCGCTCAGTCGTGTCTGACTCCTTGTGACCCCATGGACTGTAGCCTACCATCCATGGAATTCTCCAGGCAAGAATACTGGAGTGGGTTGCCATGCCCTCCTCCAGGGATCTCCCCAACCCAGGGATCAAACCCAGGTCTCCCGTATTGCAAGCATCTTCTTTACCATCTGAGCCACCAGGGAAGCCATGTTTCCTAATTGGTGTAATAAAATAACCAAATGCCGTTTGTTAGGCTCAGATTGAGAGTATGCTTAGCACAGTGCCAGGCACTTCATGGGCAAACACTATTTTCAGCCTTCCTGCTCTCTATCTTGGGTCCCCAAACATCCCTTCCCAGTGGCTTCACCCCTTTCCCTCTCCTTCTCTGTCTCTTCAGTTTAGTGAACATTTCCTTCAAGAGAAGACAGATCCCCCTGTCCTCTTGCAAACACTAATGACCTCCTTAAAAATGTCCTTTCCAAGGAAAATCATTTTCCAAATGTACTTGCAAGCTTACTATGCTTTTGCCCACACTGGTTTTCACAGTTAAGAAAGCTTGGCCACAAAAATTAACTTTTCACTGCAAAAGTAATCCCCATCTCTCAGCAAAGCCCAAATTTGGTCACTTTTGTCTTCACGATGTTTTCCCTGGGTTAAAGAAGAAAAGAAAGTGTGGGGAGATTGGGGAGGAGGAGGGAGGTGAGTTGACCCCCTGAGAAAAGCCACTGGCATTGACAGTTGGCCCCTGAAGCACAGCTGTGGCTATTTTGTTAGAGAAATAAACAGGACTGTTTGCTCATGAAAAAAATGCCCCAATTTTTCATAAGATATTCATAAAAATATTTGCATTTCCCTGTGAGTAATAACTACTTCTGCTGTCCCCAGAATTTTTGCATCATCTACTTAAAAGAAGCTGAACAGACTATTTAGAAAGCCTTCCCAATCAAATCCACCCAGCGACCTAGGCATGTTATGATGTAGCTATGACTGTGCACACAGAAGGGCTGGGAGTCTGAGGTGTAAAGAGATCAGGACGAGCCAGGCCCCAGCCTGAACCTGACAGCAACATAATCGCCAATTCAATAAATCCACCAGAGCAAAGTGGATTTATTTTGTAGATGCAGGAACAACCCCAGAGAGGCCAAGTATCCAGCCCAGGGTGACACAGCCACTAAGTGGCTGAGTTAGAATTTGAACCCAAGAATATCTAGCTCTTAGTTCCCAATCTTTGAGACTGACATGGAGTTAGTTCAAGGGTCAGATGAGAACTAGGCCGTGAGAAAGCTCCCCCCAAGTCTGAGGCCATGGAAGCCCCAAACCAGCACAGCACAGTGGCACCTGCAGAGAGGTTTCCAGTGCAGAGGTGAAGTCTCCTAAGCTGGGGTCCAGAAGAGAGTTCTGTTCCCACCAGTCTTGCCCCAAACGTGTACTTCCATCTCTCAGTAGAGAGCACCACTGCTCATCCAGCCACTCAGGCCAAAAGCCTCAGTATCATCTCCCGAGCCCATCCTCTTCATGGCCTCTGCAGTATAATCAGCCTCCATGATGGTCCAATGACTCTTTTTTTTTTTTTTTTTGGTCATGCTGCCTGGCATGTGGGATCTTGGTTTCCAGACCAGGGATCAAACCTGTGCCCTCTGCAGTAGAAGCACAGAGTCTTAACCACTGGACTGCCAGGGAAGTCACAACCCAGGGATTCCTGCCTCCTGAGACTCACCGCCTGTGCAGTCCCCTCCCGCACTGAACCTGTGTAACCAAGGGGATGTGGTGGACACAACAGGACGATCCCAAGGCGAGGTTGTGAAGGCCACTGTGCCCTCTGCCCTGGGACACTCACTCTGAGGATGCCTATGGCGGGGCTCATGTGGCCAGGAGCTGAGACCTCCAGGAAACAGGCAGTGTTCATTTGCCAGTCATGTGCGTGAGCACCTTTGGACGTGGGTCTTTCAGCCCCAGTCAAGCGTTCAGGTGAGGCAGCTCAAGCCAATATCTTGACTGTGACCCGACACCCAAAACCAGTACCACCCAGCTGAGTCACTCCCCAATTCCTGACTCACAAAAGTGAAGTCACTCAGTCGTGTCCAACTCTTTGCGACCCCATGGACTGGAGCCTACCAGCCTCCTCTGTCCATGAGATTTTCCAGGCAAGAGTACTGGAGTGGGTTGCCATTTCCTTCTCCAGGGGATCTTCCTGACACAGGGATCGAACCCAGGTCTCCCACATGGCAGGCAGACGCTTTACTGTCTGAGCCACCAGGGAAGCCTAAAAAGTATGAGTTAACAAATGTTGATGGTTGTTCTAAGCTGCTAAGTAACCTTTTACACGGCAACAGCTAACTAAGAAGTCTTCTACCTGCAACTATCCATCAAGTCCTATAGATTCTCTTTCCCAGTGACATTTTGACTCTGCCATCTCCCTGCCCTTCCACAGTGCACCGCTGCCCTGGTCCAGGCCACCACCACATCTCACAGGATGACTGCAGCCTCCGATGGCCTCCCTGCCTCCACCCAGTTCTCATTCAACCCACTGCCCATGTTGCAGCCTAGGTCAGTCTACAAAAACAAACCACTTCCAGTCTCTCCAATGGCTCCCCATGGTCCCTGGGATAAAGCCCGAACTCTTCACCATGACCCACAAGGCCTGCAGGCTGAAGCCCACCTGTCTCCCTCCCCAGCCTCATCTCTTGGTTCACTCGTGCCAGCCGCAATGGGCTGCCTTTGGTTCTCTAAACACACCAGCTCCTCCCTCCTCTCCCCTCTGACTCTGAGTCTGTGTTCCAGCTGTTTCTTCTGCTTGAATTCCTATGACTCTTTCTTTGGTTTCCAGCTAAGAGGTCACCTCCTTCTAGAGGTCTTCAGTGATTACTTTGTCTAACAGATACTCCCTGTTACATCTTGTTTACTCACTCCCCTTATAATGTGCGTGCATGCTAAGTTATTTCAGTCGTGCCCGATTCTTTGCAACCCTATGGATTGTAAGGTTAGCACCGAAATCAGATTGATTATATTCTTTGCAGCCAAAGATGGAGAAGCTCTATACAGTCAGCAAAAACAAGACCAGGAGCAGACTGTGGCTCAGATCATGAACTGCTTATTGCCAAATTCAGACTTAAACTGAAGAAAGTAGGGAAAACCACTAGTCAATTCAGGTATGACCTAGATCAAATCCCTTATGAGTATACAGTAGAAGTGACAAATAGATTTAAGGGACTAGATCTGATAGACAGAGTGCCTGATGAACTATGGACAGAGGTTCGTGACATTGTACAGGAGACAGGGATCAAGACAATCCCCGTGGAAAAGAAATGCAAAAGAGCAAAATGGTTGTCTGGGGAGGCCTTACAGATAGCTGGGAAGAGAAGAGAAGCGAAAAGCAAAGGAGAAAAGGAAAGATATTCCCATCTGAATGCAGAGTTCCAAAGAATAGCAAGGAGAGATAAGAAAGCCTTCCTCAACGATCAATGCAAAGAAATAGCAGAAAACAACAGATTGGGAAAGACTAGAGATCTCTTCAAGAAAATTAGAGCTGCCAAAGGAACATTTCATGCAAAGATAGGCTCGATAAAGGACAGAAATGGTATGGACCTAACAGAAGCAGAAGATATTAAAAAGAGGTGGCAAGAAAACACAGAAGAACCGTACAAAAAACATCTTCATGACCCAGATAATCACGATGATGTGATCACTCACCTAGAGCCAGACATCCTGGAATGTGAAGTCAAGTGGGCCTTAGAAAGCATCACTACGAACAAAGCTAGTGGAGGTGATGGAATTCCAGTTAAGCTATTTCAAATCCTGAAAGATGATGCTGTGAAAGTGCTGCACTTGATATGCCAGCAAATTTGGAAAACTCAGCAGTGGCCACAGGACTAGAAGAGGTCAGTTTTCATTCCAATCCCAAAGAAAGGCAATGCCAAAGAATGCTCAAACTACCGCACACTTGCACTCATCTCACATGCTAGCAAAGTAATGCTCAAAATTCTCCAAGCCAGGCTTCAGCAATACATGAATCGTGAACTTCCAGATGTTCAAGCTGGTTTTAGAAAAGGCAGAGGAACCAGAGATCAAATTGCCAATATCTGCTGGATCACTGAAAAAGCAAGAGAGTTTCAGAAAAACATCTATTTCTGCTTTATTGACTATGCCAAAGCCTTTGACTGTGTGGATCACAATAAGCTGTGGAAAATTCTGAAAGAATTTTCAGAATTCTGGGAATACCAGACCACCTGACCTGTCTCTTGAGAAACCTATATGCAGGTCAGGAAGCAACAGTTAGAACTGGACATGGAACAACAGACTGGTTCCAAATAGGAAAAGGAGTACGTCAAGGCTGTATATTGTCACCCTGCTTATTTAACTTATATGCAGAGTACATCATGAGAAACGCTGGGCTGGAAGAAACACAAGCTGGAATCAAGATTGCTGGCAGAAATATCAATAACCTCAGATATGCAGATGACACCACCCTTATGGCAGAAAGCGAAGAAGAACTAAAGAGCCTCTTGATGAAAGTGAAAGAGGACAGTGAAAAAGTTGCCTTAAAGCTCAACGTTCAGAAAACTAAGATCATGGCATCTGGTCCCATCACTTCATGGGAAATAGATGGGGAAACAGTGGAAACAGTATCAGATTTTATTTTGGGGGGCTCCAAAATCACTGCTGATGGTGACTGCAGCCATGAAATTAAAAGACGCTTCCTCCTTGGAAGGAAGGTTATGGCCAATCTAGATAGCATATTTAAAAGCACAGACATTACTTTGCCAACAAAAGTCCGTCTAGTCAAGGCTATGGTTTTTCCAGTGGTCATGTATGGATGTGAGAGTTGAACGGTGAAGAAAGCTGAGCGCCGAAGAATTGATGCTTTTGAACTGTGGTGTTGGGGAAGACTCTTGAGAGTCCCTTGGACTGCAAGGAGATCCAATCATTCCATCCTAAAGGAGATCAATCCTGGGTGTTCGTTGGAAGGACTGATGTTGAAGCTGAAACTCCAATACTTTGGCCACCTCATGCGAAGAGTTGACTCATTGGAAAAGACCCTAATGCTGGGTAGGATTGGGGGCGGGAGGAGAAAGGGACGACAGAGGATGAGATGGTTGGATGGCATCACTGACTCGATGGACATGTGTTTGGTTAGACTCCGGGAGTTGGTGATGGACGGAGAGGCCTGGTGTGCTGCAATTCATGGGGTCGCAAAGAGTCGGACATGGCTGAGTGACTGAACTGAACTGACGGATTGTAGCCCGCCAGGCTCCTCTGTCCATGGGAGGATTTCCCAGGCAAGAATACTGGAGCGGGTTACCATGCCCTCCTCCAAGGGATCTTCCTGACCCAGGGATCAGACCCGTGTTTCCTATGTCTCCTGCATGGCAGGTGGTTTCTTTACCGCTAGCACCACCTGGGAAGTCCCTTATGAACTATAGTGACCTGAAATTATTTCATTCATTTAGCTTTTAAGCTTGCTTATTGTCACCCACCGCTCCCACCCCTTAGAAGATTACTCCTCAAAAGCTAGCACCGTGACTATACCTAGTGCCTGGCTGAGCAGGTGCACAAGAAAATGTCCTAAATGGATGAGTGAATGAACCCCATGTCTTAATGTGACTCCAGAAAAAAAATCCCTATAATTTCAGAGCTTGAAATTCCCATCAAGAAAACCATTAACTTCCTTCCTGTATGGTCCTAGGGAGTCCCTTCCTCTCTCTGGGCCTCAGTTTCTTCAGATGAGGAACCGGGTCCCTGAGTTCTCAGGTCCCATGGGTCTTTGTGGTTGACACATGAGCAGTTAAGCCACACTCTGGAGAAGGTAAAAGAGCCCCATTTTTTGTGCGGCTGGACAGGACCAGAGGGCCTCACCTTGGGTTCTACAGAGCGGACACATTGTCCTTAAAGATCAACTCAAGATAGCATCTCTACAGGAGGAACTGCTTTCTTTAAGGACTGTTTAAATTTCTGATGTGGGGACTTCCCCGGCAGTGTAGGGGCTAAGAATCTGCCTTGCAATGCAGGGGACATGACACAGGTTTGATGCCTGGTCTGGGAACTAAGATCCCACATGCCATGGAGCAACGAAGTCCACACGCTACAACTACTGACCCTGAGTGCCACAGCAAGAGTCCAGGAGCCGCAACAAAAGATCCTGCATAATGCAACAAAGACCTGATGCAGCCAAATAAATAAATAATGTATTTTTTAAAATTCCTGACCAAGTAAAGTCCAGGGCTACTTCTACCACAAGCACAATTACCTGAAGATGAACCAGACACCTGTGTTCTCTGCAAGGCTCTGGCCGTGCTTGTTCAGCCCACAAAAACATGCTGGGCATCTGGTCGAGACCCCACTGTAGGTGATCACTGACAGAAGACCAAAGACGGTGCCTGCGAGGTGGAGCATCCCCCTGGGGACTTTCAGAGTCAGAGTCTATGCCGGTCCCATAACCCTTTCCCTCCTTACCTTTCCTTTCTAACTCCCATTACACAGCAAAGAAAATGGGGACAAGGTGGTTGGCCTTACAGTCTTTCTCTAAAATGCTTCTTTAATAGTAAAATGGCCAAGGAGAGCAGTATTTGGCAGATTAAATTTCTACCCCTAGGATTTCAGACTCTAACTTGCATACAGAAAGAAGAGCCTGCTGCAAGGAGATGAGTGAGTAGGACATGATCATTTTAATTTCTTAATGATGCTATAACAAATCACTACACATTTAGTGGCTTAAAAATAACATGAATTTATTATCTGAAAGTTCTGGAAGTCAGAAAGCTGAAATCAGATTCACTAGGCTAAAACCAAAGTGTTGGCAAGGCTGATTCCTTCCAGAGGTTCTAGGGGAGACTATTTCTGATGCCTTTTCCGACTCCTAGAGTCTGCCTGCATTCCTCAGCTTGCAGTCCCTTCCCGCATCTTAAAAGCCGGCAGTCACTGGTTCAGTGTCTCTCAGGCTGCATCACTCTGGCCTCCTATTCTGTAGTCAAATCTCCATCTGCCTCCTTCTTATAAAGATCTTTGTGATTACATTGGGCCCATCAGGATAATCCAGGCAAACCTCCCCATCTCAAGATTCTTTAATTAATTTAATTAACTTCATTAACTGAAAAGTCCCTTTACCGCCAAGGCAACATATTCACAAGTTGCAGGGATTTCAGATGTTGACATCTTCAGGAGCCCTTGTTCAGCCTTCCACAAGTGGTGATTTAAGATCACACATTCTCAGATCAGACTGCCTGGGTTTACATCCCAACTATGTCCTTTCCTAGCTGTGTGATTCTGGGAAAGTCACTCAACCTCTCTGTGTTTCCACTGACTCTTTTGTGACCTCATAGACCCAGGAGTCATGAGCGTGTAAAGCATTTTAGCACAGTGAAGAAAGCTCAATGAGAAAGGGCTTTAATTATTCCCTCCTCTCCACCAGACTCAGCACTAATGGATGCCAGAGCTGGGAGGGGCCTTGGTGATCACACAGCCCTGCCCCTCAACGAACAGCTGGGGACACAGAGGCCCAGAGAGAAGTGAGTCATGTGGGGCACACAGCACTTTCTCAGGCAAAGCCCGGCTGCCCTCTAATAACCAACCTGGCACCAATGCCCTCTAATAATCAACCTGGCACCGACTTGCCGGAAAGAGGGTCCAGAAGGGCAGAGGCCACAGCCTGCTGCACCCAGCACCCTGCCCTGCACCCAGTAGATGCTGGAGGATGCTGCAGCCAGAAAGTCACAGGGAGGGGGTGGGAAGCTCTCCCCTGCAGAACGCCAGCAGGAAGCACCTGCAGGTGCGGCGCCCTGGCCTGAATCTCACACCCGCGGTTCCCACCCCACCCACCAGGCTCGCGGGGCCAGAATCAGACTCAACACATCTCCCCCCAGGAGAGGTCAGAGGACTAATCTCAGCTAGGGATGTCGAGACCCAAGTTCAGGGCCAAGAGAAAGCTCTGGACCGACTGCAAACGTCAGCCGGGCCCCTTGCTTCCTTCCCTTTCTGCGCGACCTCAGATGCGACGCCTCCCCTCTTCGGGCCTCTGTTTCCACGCACGGTCAGAAAAGAGAAGACCAGATCAGTGATCGTCAATCTTCAATCCCCACTTCCATGGATTTCAGAGAGTTCTAGAAGAGCCGTCCCTGGACACAAAGCTGAAGCGCATGCCCAGCTTGCTCGTCCAGATGTCAAAGTTCACCAGCGTGTGCAATTCAGGCTGAACAGACATGTTGGAAGGTGTCTGTGATCAACAAAATGGGGGAAATAGTGACTCACCCCACACAATGGCCGGGTGAGCAGGCAAACTCCTCCACAAAAGGAGAGCAGGATCAGCACAGGCCCTTGGCAGAAACTCAACTAGGCTCCACTGCATCTAACCAAAGAGGGCTGACTCACCCCAGGGGTTCCCCTCCCACAAGGCTAGCTTAGGCAGGCAATGCTGCAGATGGTCCAGTTTCTGCGACCATCACACTGTCCTCCGGCTGACACCCAGGATTCCCACAAGGCCTTCCCAAGGGCCTTTCCCATGATCTCAGGGGCAGCTAAAAGCAGATATTCAAACAGAGAGGTCATGGGGGTAGCCTGCAGGGCAAAAGCCAGACTTTTACTTTCTTCCTCACTGGGAAAATTTCCTGCCTCAGGGCCTTTGCACATGTCATTCCCCTGGTCAGATACACATTCCAGTATCTTGGTTTTTTTAATGAAATATTTCAAGCTTAAAGAGAGTTAAAAAATTTTTTTGATGTATATACCCACAGGTTTTGTGAAAATAATTCATTCACCCACGCTCTGTTGACAGTGGGTTATTTCCAAATTTTTACCGTCACAAATAATGCTGTTCTGAGCACTCTGACACACATTACCTCCACCTCCTCCAACAAGCATTCAGGTCTCATTCCTCAAACCTGCTCCCCATCAATCCAAGAGTTATGTCTTCATGTTTCTCCCCAACGGCTCCTCAGTCTCTTCATCAAAGTACTTATCACGATTTATGTCTTTATTAGGTCCTCATCTAAAGGGACAGAGGCCATGTCCCCTTTGCTCTCAAGCGCTCAGTGAGAGGTCACTGAGCAGACCTCAGTTAGTGTCTGCACTGCAAATGAGTGAGAGAATGAATGAATGAGTGAGCGAGGTATCACCCCAGAAGCAGGCTGTACTGGGCTCCTTTCCACCCAGGACTCTGAGAGATGATCTGGCACAGCTTCTGCTTGCCTCTTGCTCTGCCCTCAAAAGGATGAGAAGAGAGGCCAAGAATCCCCTGGAGATCTTGGCTTCCTGAAGCTTCAGAGAGCCCTAAGCCCTGAAGCAGGGAGCCCTGGGAGCTGGAGCGTCTGAGGCTCTGGGCCAGGCCCTCAGCGCCAAGCCCAAGGTGAGATTCAGGAGACCTTCACCTGGGCTTTCCCAGGGCTCCTTGCAGCCAGGCACCTGGTCCTGCCCCACTTCAGCATGTTTGGGAAGCACGCTTCTGCTGGCCACGCCCAGTCGTGACAAGCTGCTGCTCTGGGACCCGGCTACCTGGACCAGGGGGCTGCCCCCTCATTCCTGGCAACCCCGTGCTGCTGAAACAGACCAGCCCCCACCTGCCGGCCATACTTGACCTTGGGTTGGGCCAAGGGGCAGGGCTGGGCAAGGCATGTTCAGTTCAGTCATTCAGTCATGTCAGACTCCTTGCGATCTCATGGACTGCACCATACCAGGCCTCCCTGTCCATCACCAACTCCCAGAGTTTACTCAAACTCATGTCCATTGAGTTGGTGATGCCATCCAACCATCTTATCTTCTGTCAACCCCTTCTCCTCCCACCTTCAGTCTTTCCCAGAATCAGGGTCTTTTCAAATGAGTCAGCTCTTTGCATCAGATGGCCAAAGTATTGGAGTTTCAGCTTCAACATCAGTCCTTCCAATGAATATTCAGGACTAATTTCCTTTAAGATGGACTGGTTGGATCTCCTTGCAGTCCAAGAGTCTTCTCCAACACCACAGTTCAAAAGCATCAGTTCTTTGGCACTCAGCTTTCTTTATAGTCCAACTCTCACATCCATACATGACTACTGGAAAAACCATAGCCTTGACAACGGACTTCACTTGCTATCAATCACTTGGGGTCTCTGTTTCCAAAACAAGAGAAAGTGATGGAAATAGAAAACTGGGTGGCAGCCAAAAAAAACAGTAACAGTAATAGATGTAGCTGGTGTTTCTGAGCAGCCTCTCTGCAGGCTGGCCTCTCTGCATCCTCCCCTCCTCTCGACAAGGAGGAGCCGCTGTGACAGATGAGGACACTAGGGGTGGGCAGCCATCCTCCCCTTGCTCTGGGGGATGCCAGGGCCTTAACCAAGCAGGCTTCAGGACCAGCTGCTGAAGCAGACTGGACACTGAGGGACAGACAGGCCACGATGCTAAGAATGGTGATATTTTATTTTATGATATTTTATTTGCCTGGGCTGTGTCTTTGCTGCAATGTGCAGGCTTTCTCTAGTTGTGGTATGTGGGCTTCATTGCCCCACCACACGTGGGATCTCAGCCCCCCAACCAGGAATCAAACCCGCATTCCTTGTATTAGAAGGCAGGTTCCTAACCATCGAATCACCAGGGAAGTCCCACATGGTGATATTCTTAAAAAGACAAGCAGCACAAGACTCCTGCCAGTCCATCCAGGCCCCCCTGCTGCAGATTTCTGGGTGCTCTGTCAGAAGTCTACCCTCCAAGCACGCAGCACAGACCCCTATTCAATTTCTGGCTGCCCACCTCTTTTTAAGCGTGTGGCCTTTGACTAGTTGCGTCCCTTCCGGCCTCCATTTCCTCCTCTGTGAAATGGGAGAATGCTTGCTGGATTAGGGGGGGTCAGCTGAGGAAACGTCCAGGAGGCATTCAGTGCTGAATGGATCCCGGCAGCTTCCCCAGTGGCCAAGGGGTGGGGCGGGGGGAAACCATTCTGGTCCTGAACCTGCCCCGCCCCCTTCAAGGGCCAGGACACTGAACCCTGAGGATGGGAGTGAAAGGAGTAACCACCACACACACACACACACACACACACTCACTCACTCACTCACACACACACACAAAGACTGGGCTTTGTTCTGAATACAGAGGCTGCTGAAGGGCACCCGTGCGTCTGCCCCAGCACCACGGAGGGTGCAGGCTATGACCGCCTGGGGTGGAGAGCACCCTAGGGCCCCGGAGGGAGGGTGACAATCATGGGCAGCCACCTGCTCCCTGAGTTCCCCGCTCTGAGGCTTGGGGGTCCTGACGAGAAGCTTGCCTGCCCTCCTTACGCCGTCCTTCTGACACACCTGCTTCCTCAGCACACAGTGATTTTCTTTCGATTTCACTCTTCTCCAACTTAGCGTTACGGCCTGAATTCTGAGTCTCAGGAGCAGGGCTCAGTCGTGGCCAGGCCGAAAACCCTCAAATCAGAGACTACCTCCTCGAGAGGCAGAGAAAGCTGAAATGCCATGGGTCCCCCACTCAAGGCACTGCTGTCTCCTCCCACTAATGCTGACTGTGAGGTGTCATTCAACATCCCCATTTCAGAGGTGAGAAGACTGAGGCTCAGAGCCCTGCTGTATGGTACACAGGCAGGAATGGGAGACGTGGGATTGGAGCCCAGGCCTCTTGGCCTTTCAAAGACAAATGCCTCAGCTGAGGCCAGCATAGTCTGAGAGGAATAGAACGCGAGCCACCTTTAAACTGCCTGGGAACCACATCGAACAAGGAAAAAGAAATAAGCAAAATAAATTTTGGTAACATTTCACATTTAACTCGGTGTATCAAATATCATTCAACACGTAATCAGTATAAAAAAATATTAAAGAGACACTTGACTTTTTTTGGTCATACTTCATCTCGGAAATAGTATACACTCAGTTCACATCCCAGTTCAGACTGGCTACATTTCAGGGGCTCCGTGGCCATAAATGGTGAGTGGCTACCAGCTTGGACAGTGCAGGTCCAGAGGAACAGAGAAGCAGCAAAGACCAGGGGCTGCCCATCCACTCATACATGCATTTATTCACTCACTCAACCTACCAACCAGTCTTTACTGGGTACTTACAAGGGGCCAGGCGGGGGTCATACAATGTGAATGAGGAGGAAGCAAGTCCCACCCCCACGGGTTTACACTGCGGAGCTGGGGGACATGGAGACGGTGGCAGTCAGGAAAGTCACACCCCACTGGCTCAGTCCAGGGTCCTGTCCCTAGGAAGACAAGCTTGGACGGTCACCTGCCAGGCTAGGGCCCCTGAACGGAAGGTTTGGGACATGTGGGTACATAACACCTCCTTTTTGGGACATCAGAATCACAACCCCTCCCCCCTCCCGGTTACAGCTCAATTGGCACAATAACCTTTTGGCATGATTTTCATCCTCAGACCCTGAGGGAGCCCTTCGGATTTGTCCAGACCTGATGGAGGAGCTTTGCTCTCCACCCACCAGCAAGAACGGGCAGCGGCAGATCAAGTGGAAATCGGTCAGGTGTGCCCCTGTGGGTGCCAGGGTGGTGGCGGGCAGGGCCAGGGCAGCTGTGGTGACTGCCCCCAAAAGACAGAGCTGACACTGCTCCTGCCAAGCGCAAAGGTCTCCTGCACCTCCAACTCCCACCAGGCCTGAACCCCGCAGCAAGCCCTCTAGGGAAGGAATGAGAAAGGGAGGGAAGGCGGCAGGGAGGGACTGCTGTTTCTGCAAACTCCCAGCGGTCCTCCTCCACGGAGGAGCAGGGGTTCTCCGGCCCACTCGCCCTAGACAGGGACACGGAGCTGGCCCTCAGCACACAACGGGTCAGGGGACAGCGTGGTACACCGGCAACAGGGTTGGATGTTGGCAACAGACTTAATACCAGGAGTCAGGGGCCTGTCGGTGAGATTGGCCGCTAACTGCCTAGGTGACCTTGGACCAAACCCTCTAAACCACGGTCTCTGCATCTACAAAATGGGAATAAGATCGTCTACCCTGCTGCTCGGGGTTGTGAGGAGTAACTGAGAAAATGCATGTTCGGTTCTTGGCACAGGGCAGGGTGAGCACTCAATCAATAATAGCTCTCACTGTTGTCCCAAAGTTGTTGTCACCGGGGCTGTCAACCACAACCCTTGGCCACATCCTGATCACTGGCCCCTCAGCCAGGTTGCCCTGGGCTGCCTCTCGGGCATTAAATCCTAAGTTCCCCAACTTCCCCAGACTCCAGGTAACATGACGCTGTCCAGCCTTCTGGATCCAGAAAAGCAGGTGGAGTCAACCCCTCCAAGTATGCTAATGGGCGCCCACAGGAGCCAGGTACCACGTGGCACTTGAGGGTAAGTAAGGACTCTGTTGGGGCGGGGACACTGCAGACCATTCAGCTGAGGAGGTGAACAAATCAGAGGAGCCCTACCGAGCCCCAAACCCAGGAGACACTCCACTCTTCACTCCTCCCGCCCCCCGCACTTATATTCCACTCTGGGTCCATGCCCACATCTGCGGTTTCTACAGCAAAACACACATCTGTCCCCTCTCTGTCTCCACAACTGCCACTTTGGGCTGGGCCAGCGTCCGCTCTGTCCCCGGACAGGAGGGACCAGCCTCCCTCCTGCTCTCCCACCTCTGTTCTCATCGCTTCAAACCATCTCCGCCCAGCAGCCTGAGCATCCAAACCCAAACCAAAGCGTGGCATTCTCTCACGCAAAGTCCTCCAACGACTTACAACGAGTTTGGAGTACTGTCCAAAGCCCCACACACGAGTAGCCCCCGCCTGCCTCTCACCTCGGCCCCCACGGTCCACACTGCCCTCCAGGCATCCTGACCTCATCAAATTCCCATGTAGGCTTTGCAGTTGGTGCCTACCTCCGGGCCTTTGCTCTGGCTGTGCCCCCTTCCGGACCACCCCATGCGGGCCCCTTTCTGACAACCCTGAGTCACACGACCCCCGTGGAGGCTGCCTGGGTCCCCACCTACGGTAACACCTCTACCCACGGAGTTGGCCTCCTTCTCTCATCTGGTCCTGCTTTATCTCCCTGACTCCACAGTTCTCATCATTATAGGGAATTACCCCTGTTTATGCATTTATAGATTATTTCTATCTGACATGATCACGTTTGCTTCCTGGTTTACTCCCGGTCACCACCCTGACCCAAAGGCAGGGATGGCATCTGCCTTGGTCACTGCTGACCCTCGGAGTCCAGAACAACGGCAGACACACAGCCCTCTGTGAGTGCCTGCGACCGTCTTCCAAGTCACTGAATAACCATGGGACAGAGACCCCCTCCATGAAACATCACTGACTCTGAGAGGGTGTGGGTGCAGGGGGAGGAGGACCAGGTAGGAGGAAGGGAGCAGATGCTGGTGCCACCAGAGCAACCTTTGCCCCAGTGACCGTGTCCTCAAGCAGCGATGGGGCAGGTGGGGCGTGTCACCCTGGCGACAGTTGGCTCCTCCAGAGGCCCTGGCGGGGGCCCCAGGAAACCCCTGGCTTCCGTGTGGAAGGAGCCCCGAAGGCCCCGCTCCCAGTTCCCAGTCTCTGCTCAGACACCTGGACCAACATGCCTTCTGGCCCTAAGAAGTATTTACATTTTGATTAAGTCGGTTTTAAACCACCAGGTAGGCTGGCCTGAGGCCTCGGCACCCCAGCCAATCCTGCTGTAGTAAGAGCATGCTGGGGGGCAGGTAGAAAGTATGGGACCAAGGAGGGGCTCACCCATGCCCCCAGGAGCCCCCTAACCCCACTCTCCACCCTAAACCCCCTGCCAGACTGAGGGAACCGCTGACTTTGTGAACAGTATCGGTAAGCAGTGTGGGGAGCCCCAAAGTCCTGCCTGGGAAATAAACCCTCGGGGTGAGGAACAGGGGCACCCCAACCAAGCCAGGCCCCCAGGAGAGCGGCCCTTGGACTGTGCTGCCCCTGACCAGGGCCTCCCTCCTGCCAGGTGGTGTCTCACCCAGGAAGCAGGAAGTGAGTCTATTCCAAACTGGGGACTTGTGCAGGGCACATTTTTATCCTGTTGGATGTACTCTGAGGACTCCAGTAACAACCAACCATTGTGAGACCTCGGGAGGCTGGGATAGAGTCCAGTTACTTATTTACAACCTTCAAGTCTCCTTGAAACTGTGATGCTGGGAGCAGCAAGTGACACCCTAAAGGAATGTGGACTCTTGTATTCAATACATCCACTGGGCAAGACATGGTCCCCACACCTGCTCCCCGCCACCCCACCTGCAAAGGGAAAAGGTCCAGATAACTAAGAAATGCTTCCAAAAGGTGATTTCCTTCATTTCGGGCCCCTTTCAAAGGAAATCAAGCTTCCTTACCAGAAAGCAGGATTCTGTTTGTTCCACCCAGAGCTGCAATGGCAAAATGATTTTAAGCCTGTGAGCATCAAACAGATGGGAATGACTGCCTGGAGTTCCAGGACTCGAGACAGGGTTCAGGCTCAGTGGACAGGAGTGCGGCAATTAACTAGCAATGTCTGTCACTGGCAGGAGGAGGGAAATAATGCTATGCATGATTCATGCATGTTTGCAGTTTAGGGTTTAGGTTTTAGCAAAATCAGCAGTGGGAATTCAGAAAACCAGGGATTCAATTAGTAAGAAAGCATGGTCAAAGTGACAACAATAAAAAAAAGGCAGAAGATTTTGGAGAACCAAAGAGAGAGCTCGTGGCAATTTCTTGGGCAAAGGGACATATCACTTCCAGAAAGATCAGGCCACTTCCGAGGCAGCTGTCAAGATGGGACATGTCCCAGAGCCACCCCATCTGAGCTGTCAACTACGGTCCACTCTCAGTTCCTCAGATAGACTCAATTCCAGACTTCTCACGAGACAGCGCATGTTTGACCTTTAAGGGCGCAGAAATAAATACCCAGAGTTATAAACAGGGTTTGCTGCCACTGTTGGGGGGTGATGGTGTGTGGGTTGTCGGGGGGAGGTCTCCTTGATGACAGGCATACGTTTGAAATCAGAGGGAATAAACCATAATGAAAGTTATGGTTTATTTATCCAGCTATATGTAACCATATCACTTTGCTATACACTGGAAACTAATACAACATTGCAAATCAACTATACTTCAATTAAAAAAATACTTATTGAATGCTTTCTCTATCCTTATTGGGTTGTTATATTAAAATGGCCAAGTTAACTAAAAAATAAAACAAAAAAGGGTTTGGGAAAGGAGGAGCTGGAGCACAGAACGTTCCATCAGTTAGGCTTCCCCTAGGCAGGGCCGGGCGGGACTGGGGTTTACAGCAGAAGTGACAAGCCGCCTAGCAGAGCACCATGGGCATTTTTTCAGGACAAAGGAGGCACCTCTGCCTATACCTTTCTATCTCAACAGAAGACAAAGGAAAAGGCTCCCAGCATGATTGCCTGAGGCACCTTACCAGGAGGGCCAAAACCTGCTGGGGTTGCTAGCTGGGTCCCCAGTTTGAGAATCACAGCTAAGGAAAGGCTTACACAAGAGCAAGCGGGATAATTACAGGGTTGGGAGGAGGGTGAGTTCAAAGTGGCCACATCCCTCAGCCCGCTGTCCCAGGGTGCCTTCCAGGGAACGCAACTTATTTCCCAGAGGAGCCAAGGAGACAGTGTCCATTTCTACAGAACACAAGGAGACCTGGAAAGGAACTTCTGTTGCAGCACAAAGCATTGACGTGAAACTGGAGGGGAAGGTTCCAGAACATGCTACACTAACTAGGAGGAGAAGGCTCAGTGATGTGTGGTCTGCGGTGTGGAGATCCAGGGGATAGCTCCCCAATCCGCATAAGTCACAGGGCTGTCAAACGCATGGGAGACAGTGGAAGACCGTGAGAAAGTGCCAACTGCAAGTGCCGGCAACCACCTGACTGAACCTTGAATGCAATGAGTGGTGAGTCCAAGAGGCCAGACCCAAACAAGAGGTAGCATGTGATTGTGTGCATCCAGAGTTCAAAGGTGGGCAAAATCAACCCCAGGTGTTAGCAGCACTTTGGAGCAAGCAGACACTGGAGGGGGCTCCAGGGGGCTTCTAGGGTGTTGGCTCTGTGATGTGCATGCTTTGCAAAATCCCATCCAGCAGTGCACTGATTGCTTCTGCCTTTTCTACACGAATAGTGAAGTGAGTGAAGTGAATAGTGAATAGTGAAGTCGCTCAGTTGTGTCCGACTCTTTGCAACCCCATGGACAGTCCATGGAATTCTCCAGGCCAGAATAATGGAGTGGGTAGCCTTTCCCTTCTCCAGGGGATCTTCCCAACCTAGGGATCGAACCCAGGTCTTTCATATTGCAGGTGGATTCTTTACCAGGTGAGCCACAAGGGAAGTCCAAGAATAGTGGAGTGGGTAGCCTATCCCTTCTCCAGAGGATCTTCCTGACCCAGGAATCGAACCGGGGTCTCCCACATTGCAGGCAGATTCTTTACCAACTGAGCTATCACCTCAATAAAAAATTTACCCCCCCCCAACAAAAAAATTGTTTGAAAGTCTTTTGCAAACTTCTAGGTCACAATATTAACATAAGGGACGTGTTCTAAAACACAAGAGCTATCAATCTCCTAGAAATGAAAGGCAGGTGAAACAATTTCCCAAAGTTCCAGTTCACCCAATGAGACAATGATAGTGTTGGAGAGATATCAGATTGGAGGAGGCCAGGAATGTGGTCAGGACGGGACAAGGAACAGGGTGATCAGAGCACAAGCCTGGAGGTGACTTCTCCAATCACCAGGACTGTGAGCCGAGTAAGAAATCCCAGCTCTCTGCTTTCTGCTACAGCCGATGATGACTCCCACTAGGGTGGTGGTGTTCAGTCGCTCAGTCGTGTCCGACTCTTTGCGAACCCATGGACTGCAGCACGCCAGGCTTCCTTGTCCTTCACTATCTCCCGGAGTTTGCTCAAACTCATATCCATCGAGTCAGTGATGCCATCCAACCATCTCATCCCCTGTTGCCCCCTGCTCCTGCTGCCCTCAATCTTTCCCACCATCAGAGTCTTTTCCAGTGAGTTAGCTCTTCGCATGAGGTGGCCAAAGTATTGGAGCTTCAGCTTCAACATCAGTCCTTCCAATGAATATTCAGGGTTGATTTCCTTTAGGATTGACTTACACTAGGGTGTAAGCTCCCAGACACAGGACTTTGCCTTATTTGGCACCTGGAATCGTATCTGGTACACAGGACAAGCTCGATAATCTTGATGAATGAGTAAGGGAACAAAGGAGCCAACAGTACTGATCTCAGACCTGCACTGTGAGGACCCTACAAGACATCACAGGTACAGTGCTAAGCAGAGCACGTGCAAGCAGTAAATGCTGGATAAACGTTAGCTGGCATTCGGACTTGGGTCTGTGCAATGCTCTCCCACCACCATAGAGGCATCTCTCCCAGACCTAGGTACCCTTCTCTCCCCACTAAGGAAGGGTCAGGAGCAAGTGCAAATGCATCTTCTCAAACTATGAGGCCTGAGTCCCAGTCCCCTCCCCACTCCATTCTGCAGCTCCCCAGCCCTGTAAAGTGAAAGGAGGGTGTGAAAATACTGCTGCTTCCAGACCCCAGGGGATTAGCAGGTGACTGTCAAGCATCTGAAAAGACAGAGTGCTCTTGTTATTACTAAACCAAAATAGCCGCATCTCCTCGCTCCCTCCAACCACAGGTGCCTATTTCAGGTTTAACATAACAATAGTCTTGTTCCCCCTCCCTGACTTGGGTACCACCCTGAAGAGACATTTAGAGTGAGAGATGGGGCTGCACCTGCATCAGAGTTTCTAGGTGCCAGCCACTCCCATCCACTGCACCACCAGGGGCCACAAGGTGCCGGCATGGCAGTAAGAAGGCTGCCTTGTGCCTGGAACTGGGCAGGTCGACATAAACTGATTTCCTGCCACCCATCGTCAAGAGTTCACCAGAGTGACAGCCACGTGGGCAGTGCTCCAGGAGGGCAAGGGGTGGACAGGAACATGCTCCGATTCTTTGCGACACTGTGGACTGTAGCCCGCCAGGCTCCTCTGTCCATGGGATCATCCAGGCAAGAACACTGGAGTGGGTTGCCATTCCCGTCTCTAGGGGATCGTCCCGACCCAGGGATTGAAGCCCCATCTCCTGCATCTGGACAGGAACAGAAGCCCTTAATGCCCAGAGCATTTTCTGTGTACCCTGCTGTTGCTTCATTGAAGGCAAACCCTGCCTTGAAGCTTTACAACTACCCCATGGGACAGCAGCATCTGTCAGTTATTAATAAATAATACAGCAGCATGGTCAGAAGAAAGTGGACCGGATCACACATCAGGAGCCCAGGTTCAGGCTGAATGTGCCTCTGTATGACTCTCCAGGCCTCTATAGTCTCATCTGTTAAATGAGAGAAAGAAGTACTTCCCCCGCCTCGTTCACAAGAGTCAAAGAACAGTGTAAGCGAGTCCCACACTCAGGCTCTTGACCTTAAACTACAAGTGATCCATACTTTGTTTAGGCTTTAGTTTCTTTATCTATAAAATGAGACAGTTCTTGTCCAAAAGGCTGCCAGAAAGATGACACGGGCTGATGCCCCTTGGCACTTGGTGCAAGGCTGACCCAGAGCTAGAGCTCAGTGTCACTGGGATTAAGTTATTAAAGGCACTTTGTCAACCAGAAAGTCAATATGACTGGAGAGCCTCACCCTGTCTCAGCTGGCAAAATGCATCCCTGAGTTTGTGTACCACTTCAAATGTATGTATCCTCTGAGGGCAAAAACTAAGTTTGGGGCTTATTTATTTTTTTTAGAATTCTCTGAAAGACCCCCAAAATAGCCACCCGCCTGAGGCAGGGACCCAAAAACAATGAGCGGATGAGCATGAAGCGAAGGCACCAGGAGATTGTGAAGGCCGAGGAGGAGGACTGAGAAGGCAGTTCCTTCCTGGCTCCAGGAAGCAGCTCTGCGCCCACCAGCACCCACGGCAGCCGTGGCTACGCCCTCCAGAGCCAGTCCTGCCGGCGGGATCCACCCACTCATCCACAATGGAACAAATGACCCCAAGAGGAGCCTGGGCCCACCTGCCTGCTTCTCCAAGGATGCCAGACAGAACCACTACCTTGGTATGTCGCTAAAAGGGCAACGCAGATTTCACCGAGTTTCCTGCTGAGCTGTGTCACTTTGGAAACCCAAGGATCCCTCCCCTTTGTGTTGTGGATGCCAGCTTGCAAAAAGTGGAAGAGATTAAGCTACAAAAAACTTGAAGGTCATGGAGAGAAAGACCCCCCGCCTGCCACTGGATGATCCCCACTCTGTCATTGCCCACTTGCCACCATCTGCCCACAGCCAGTTCCGGGGGCCTCTACCACGCGTTTCCACTGCCTAAGACTCCTCTCACCCCCAACCTAATGTCTACTCACCCCTCCAGGACCAACAAAGGCTCACTTTTGTGCAAAGTTTCTCCTACTACTTGCCAAAGGGACCACCTACCTCCCCAGTCCCCTTGCTTCCCAGTCTATCCCGGGCTCCTCTACTGAATAAACAGGCTTCCATCTGTGACTGCACTGGGCTTGCTACTGGAAATACAGGGATGAAAGCGCCCCACCCCCTGCTTTCAGGAGCCCAGTCCAGAAGACAAGACAGGCCAGGAAACAGATGATTATGCCCAACTATAGAACCCATATGAACAGGAGGCTGTAGGACCACAGAAGTGGAAAACCAAACCCAGGGAATCTCGTTAGTTAGTTAGTGTTAGTCATTCAGTCATGTCCAACTCTTTGAGATCCCATGGACTGTAGCCTGCCAGGTTCCTCTGTCCATGGGCTTCTCCAGGCAAGGATACTGGAGTGGGTTGCCATGCCCTCCTCCAGGGGATCTTCCCAACCCAGGGATTGAACCCAGGTCTCCTGCATTGCAGGCAGATTCTTTACCGCTGAGCCACCAGGGAAGCCCCTATCTAGAATCTAGAAGTCTCTCCAAAGGAGGGATGCTTCATCATGACCTGAAAGGACAAGAAAGTGCCCTCCAAACAGAGGTGAGTGAGAGGGCATTCCAGGCAGAGGCTTCAGAGGGTCAGGGGTCGTTGGGAATGGCTGGATCGTAAGTGTCTGGGAAGGAACAGGAGTCTGGGGGGAGAAGATGGAGCTAGTTTGTGGGAGGAAAACCATGATCAGATGAAAGTTTTAGAGTCACCATGATGTTAGCAAGACCAGGAGGTATTGCATTGGCCAAAACGTTCGTTCGGGTTTTTCCATAAGATGCTACAGAAAAATCCACACGAACTTTTTTGGCCAACTCAGTATTTTGGGGGCCACTGCAAGAGTGCAGGCGAGACAAGGAATGAGACTCTGAACCAGGATAGTGGCAGCAGAGGTGAGAACCAAGGACAGAGGTGATGAGAAGGAGCCAGATGTGGAGAGACTGGGACAGAGGCATCTTCAGAAGCAGCTCAGCACTTGGGAGTGCTTGTGCTTCAACCACCCCTGCTAAGCAAGTGCTCCTTTCCAGCAGCAGCCAGTTTTTCTACTTCTCTTGAGCACAGAGTAGCCTCCCAACTGATAAGTAGTGGGCTTCCCAGGTGGCGGAGTAATAAAGAATCCACCTACCAATGCGGGAGATGCAAGAGAGGAAGGTTTGATCCCAGAGTCAGGAAGATCCCTTGGAATAGGAAATGGCAACCCACGCCAGGATTCTTGCCTGGAATATTCCATGGACAGAGGAACCTGGCAGGCTACAGACCATGGGGTCGCAAAGAGTCGGACATGACTGAGCACGCACACACACAGGTTGAACTAAAAGTTTTAAATCCTAGAAGGATCCCTGAAATGTAGGTATTTGACATGCCAGACACTGATCGGAGAGGAACAAAGAACACGGTTGCACAAACTGATAGAAACAAGAGAACCATACCCCAGTCAGGTCAAAGACAGCTCCACTGAGGCATAATAAAACTGCTTCCAGGAAGTCAATCAACAGATAGGCCCTGGGTCATGGGGAGACTCAGGCATAGAGGACATGTGGCACAAAGACCAAGACACAGGGAAATTACTCTCTTCCAGGCTTCTACTCATCACTATCTGGGAGGCTGTGTGACTACGGCCAAGTCGCCAACCCTCTCTGGGCTTCAGAGCCTACATACGGGATCTTCCCAACCCAGGAATCGAGCCCCATTTTCTTACAATGCAGGCAGATTCTTTACCGTCTGAGCCACTAGGGAAGCCCAAGAATACTGGAGTGGGTAGCCTATCCTTTCTCCAGAGGATCTTCCCGACCCAGGAGTCAAACCAGGGTTTCCTGCATTGCAGGAGGATTCTTTACCAGCTGAGCTAATAGGGGAAGCCCAGATGAGAATTCAGAGGCTACAAATACGCCCACAGGCTGCTGCCATCCTTGACTCCCACAGTGGGAGGGAGAGCAGACCAGGTCCCACCTCCTGGTCTGTCCCATACTCTGTCCAGAATACCCGCTCCTCAGAGCAAAGACATTAAGCATTTCCTGCTGTCGAGGGAGACGCCTGTTTACAGCTCTCAGTGGGTCCAGTCTTAGGTCTTCAAAAGCAGAGGAAAAGCTGCTCAAAAATCCTTGATCACAGCAAGGTCGAAAATAGCTGCAGGCTCAATTTTCAGGAACCTCTCAGAATCTTTAAGTAAGGGCCATATATACACGTGGGCAGAAAATAGCTCCAAGGAGCCCTCACAGCACCCAAAAACAAAAACAAAGAAACAAAACAACCTTACTCTCCCCATCCCTCAAACCTTTTTCTTTTAATGAAAAAATTCTTTTAAAATGACAGTTCTGCAAAGAAAATATGCTCCTTTACCATATTTTCTCATGCAGTTAAAAATACAAGTGTTGCAGAAAAAAAAGTTTTGTTTGAGGTCAGAAGGGGGAAAAAGGCATGTGTTTTTGAAATCTTGGGAAATAAACAGACTCAGCCCTCATCTGCTGGCTCTCTGGGAATGTGACCTAAAGTGCTGCTGGGGGGTCAGAGAGCTGTTTAAAGGAAAGTTCAAGGGCACGCCAGAGGCTGGGGATTAGTAGCTTGGACATTGTGTCCCCCTCTCCAGATGAGGAGCTGCATGTAGAGGTGAAACGGCAGGGAAACAAGCGCCCCATGAGGCAGGTCCATATCTGACCGGGCCAGGCTGTGCGGACACACTACAGACGGGCAGGAGCAGTGACATCGGTTAGGGGTGGTGGAGATGCTATTCACTCGGGGGCCAGGGTCACACTGGGTGGTCCCTTGGCCTGACCTGTCCACTCTCAGCAGTGGCTCAAGAACCCACAATAAAGCCGGCTCCTGGGAAGTTCAGGAAGCAGGGCTCAGAGGTGACTCGTGCACTGAATGCATATTTAGTAAGCACCTACCGTGTGCTTAGACCGAGCAACTGGACACTGCAGCTACAACCAACAAGACAGGCCCTGGCCTGCGCGGAGCTTACATCTGGGTGTACAGAGCCCCTCCATTCTCTCCTCCCCACTCCCCGCCCTGTGGGCCTCCTGACAAACCTGGTGGGCCCCGGTGTGTGCCAAGCCTCCACCAACAAGGCCTGGAGTGGGCCACGCCCCTGGGCTCAAGGCTCATAAACTCCTGGGGGTGGGGGTGATCCTGCAGGCAGTCAGGGTGGGGAGGAGAACAGACGCAGCACCTGGGGTGGTGTGTGGGCAGCCAGAGAGATGTGCCCTTGTAGGAGCTAGACAGCTCCTGCCTCCCCAGCTCTGAGCTAACCCTGGGGCCAAGAAACGGAGGCACGGGCTCCATTCCAAAGTGTGAGAACCGCCCAGCCCTGAGAGGGGGAATAGAAGCCAAGGATGCGGATGCACTGGGGAGCAGCAGCGCTCCAACCAGGACTTTGGAATCGGTCAAGGCTCAGTTTGGATCTGAGGCTCATCGTTCACGAGCTGTGTCTACCTCGACAGTCACTTCGCCTCTCTGAACCTGAATCCTCCACGGTTGGCAGAGCCAACCTCCCAGAGACCAGCTTGCCACTGGCACCTGACAAAGCAGAGAATGATGTCCCTCCTGCCTGGACGTTATAGAGGTGTGAACAGTGGTGTAAGAGGCAGGGCAGGTGGCCATGGATTTTGCCAGAGAAAGTTCAAAACATTTTAAAAGATAAAATGTCACCTGAGCTAAGTCTGAGATAGGAATACAATTTCTACAAGAAGAAAAAGAGAAGGTATTCGAAGCCCAGAGGAAACAGGCTTTTTTTTTTTCCAGGGGGCCTTCTAATGACATTTCTAAGTCCTGAAATGAAAGATTTGTGATGAAGAGAAAAAGTAAAAATGGCAATAATAATACACAACATTTTAAAAAGAAATTAAAAAAAAAGATTTCCAATGAATTATGACTAGATGGACGGATGTAGCTTTTCGTTCCTTCCTTCCCCTCCTTCCTGCTCTTCAACATACATTTATTGAGCACTTACTATGTGCTGCAGAAGGAACAGATTGGTGAGTGAGACAGACACGGATGTCTCTGGGAGTTGACATCTGACCCGCTGACATCTGACCCTCACAACCACCCAGAGTCGGTTTGGCCAAGTCAAGAAGCTTGAATTATGCACAGCAGCTTTGAGCAGAAACAGATCAAAGGAAACTCCATCAGCCTTCACCAACCTACCCCCCGACTCCCCATCTCCCCACCTTTCCCACCGAAACCACCACACCCAGACAAGGGAATGGGTGGCCGTCTACGTGGAGGGCTAAAATGATCAGAGACAACCGACTTTCCGGCTCCCTTGAAACTCCCCAACTCCTCCTGTAAACAATCATTTAGACTGCAGAACAACCTTTTCCCTTCAAATTATAGCAAGTTGAAAAACAGAGTCACAGAGGCCAGCAAACTCCTGGGAGAGTTGATCTTGCTCTTGTGGCTTAAGGAAAGGTGAAGGGGCCACAGAGGCCCTAGGTGGGAGTCCCCACCGAACCCATTGGACCTGGCTGAAAAGTCAATCACAGGCTGTGGCAAGCGTGTTAGGGCAAAACGCCTAATAAACACATTCTTTTTCCCAAAAGAGGGCAGATTTTACTTCAAAAGACTTAAAACACTTGGGGAACTCAATTAATCAAAGAAATTATTCAGCCAGGGTGGTTAGCTCAGCCTGAAGACTTCAAAATCACCCTGATGAAATATTAAGGATGATTGAACTGGCTGAAGGGTACAAGGGCTTCATCATACCATCCTCTCTGTGTCTGCTGCTGCTGCTGCTAAGTCGCTTCAGTCGTGTCTGACTCTGTGTGACCCCATAGACAGCAGCCTACTAGGCTCCGCCGTCTCTGGGATTCTCCAGGCAAGAACACTGGAGTGGGTTGCCATTTCCTTCTCCAATGCATGAAAGTGAAAAGTGAAAGTGAAGTCACTCAGTCGTGTCCGACTCGTAGCGACCCCATGGACTGCAGCCCACCAGGCTCCTCTGTCCATGGGATTTTCCAGGCAAGAGTATTGGAGTGGGGTGCCATTGCCTTCTCCACTCTGTGTCTGAGTACACCTGAAATTTTTCAAAATGAAGTTTTAAAAAGACAGCTGAAAGAACAACACAATACCTTAAGGCTATAGGATAAATAAAAATAAAATATCCACAGTACAGTTAATAAATACAATAACCGTCCCCCTCATGGGAATTCCCTGGTGGCCGCGGGGTTAGGACTCATCACTTTCACTGTTATGGCCTCAGATTCAGTCTCTGAATGGGGAAGTAAGATCCTACAAGCCATGCAGTAAAAATAAAACAAACAAACAAACAAAAAGACAACTGGATTTCTGGGGTGTTTGGCTCTATAAACTACTTCTACCTGCACAGCATCTAATTTGAACTGGAAAATAGGTATCATTAGTCCCAGTTTGCAGATGGGAGAGTCTTGCCCGAGGGCTTTCTGCCAAGAAGCCTAGGTAAGAACTTGAAGGCGGGAGAAGGGGATAACAGAGGATGAGGTGGTTGGACGGCATCACCAACTCAACGGACATGAGTTTGAGTATACTCTGGGAGTTGGTGATGAACAGGGAGGCCTGGCATGCTGCAGTCCATGGGGTCGCAAAGACTCAGACACGACTGAGAGACTGAACTGAAATGAACTGAAGAACTTGAACTGGGCCCCAGGGCCTATTACGATGGCCTTCATCCCTGGCTCTGCCCCAGCCCTAGCAGCTCCGGGCTCCCCTATTTCTGCCTCAGGGCATGTGGCCTTATCAGTCAGTTGCTATTTTTTTAATGCTAAAATATTTTGCCCACCCCTACTCCTTTTCCCAGGCCACCTCATCCTGTATCACAGGGCAGGATGTTAAGAACTGAGCCATGCCCCCACCCCAAGCCACGCAGGACTGACTATTCAGTCACCCACCAGGGCTTCTCAGTCCAACATCCATCTTCCTGGCTGGATCTTGGGGTCAAACTCTTACTGGGCTAATGGATGGTCCTCAGTATAAAGTGTTTCCAGTGGCACAAGCTACAGGAGATGGTGAAGGACAGGGAAGCCTGGTGTGCTGTAGTCCATGGGATTGCAAAGATTCGGACACGACTGAGTTAGTGAACAACAAAAGTGGCGTAAGTCAAGTCATCATAACAGAGTGCTTCCCAAGTCCAGGCTGAAACATTCCAGCCCCGACGATCTTTTCAGAAACCTTGTCTGAGCGGGAGACTGGCCACAGATTGATCTCTGCCCGGAACCAGAAACCAAGACCGGGGCGGGGTGTGGTGAGGGGGGCGGTGCAGTGGGTGGGCTGGGGGAGAGGCTGGCTCAGGAAGACCTTTTCTCCCCACCCACCCTCCTCTCATTGCATCTTCAGACCATCCAGGAAACATTTTAAGTGACAGTCTTAACCCCTTTCATTCAAGGCCCATTTGAGAAAACACTAGTGCATTACTGTCCCTGCTTCTGCTCACACACCCTCCCCCTTGCTGGGTCTGTAATTTCTAGTCTCCCTGCCTACAGGTCACGTCCAAGCCCGAGGGGCCCTAAGTGCGTCAGCCAGCGCTGACCCCATGATGTATGGGTTTGATGACTTCACTCCTGACACCGGCTGGTAGACATATTCTATTTGTATACTCAGAACTTCTGTTATGTCTGAAACCTCATAACCTTTCCCGAAGAACACATCGTACCTGTTCTGAGCTCCAGGGAGCTTTGCAACGGCCTTGGGCCAAAAGCAACACGGCTCAGAGCCAGATCCCCACGCAGACAAGCAAAGCCTCCCCGAAGCTCAGGGCTAGGAACTCAGGGTGTCTGCCCTCCATACAGCCCTGCCCTGTCCCAGACAGCAGGAGAGATGCTTCATCCTTGGGGGCAACCCCGAGGGGATCATCCCTTTCCAAGGCCGCAGCTTTCGCCTGGCACACACAACTGGGGAGATCTAGCAGGCGCCTTCTAGAACCCAACACACAGGCTCAGGCCTGCCATGCTCTCTCATCTGTTATTCCCTTTGACCACTTCCTCATGCTTTCTCAGCTCCAGATGACAACAACTCCCAATATTCATTCATTGACTAGCAGAACGATACAGAGCTACAACACCCAACGCAGAAACCACCAGAGGAAAGGAGCTACTGAGCACCCAAGATGCAGCTGCTCCAAACTCAGACCTTAAAATACATACTGGATTTAACACTCGGCATGAATCAAACCTGTCAGATATCTTACTAGGAATATTTATACAGATGACATGTTAACACTAATCTTGTGCATATAGTAGACTGAATAAAATATTAAAGTAATTTCAGATGTTTCTCTCTTACTTTTTTTTCTTTTACTTTTTTTAAATGGGACTAGACATTTTCAGTTTCACAGGAGGCTCACATGAATTTCCTACTGGCCGGCACCGGTCTAGACAGTGACTGTGAGCTACTACCTGGGTCCAAACCTCAGCTCCATTTATTAGCTGTTTGCTGTTGGGCAGGTTTCTTTCCCCATCTGCGCTCCAGCTTTGCCACCTGCACACAGGGGATAAAAGTACCTAACTGCCCAGAGTTGGGGGAGGCTTCAATGAAATCACATAGACTTGCAGTGACCATAGCTGCTGGCATTCAATAAATGTTGGCTGCTATTCTTCATTCAACAAAGATTTACTGACCTCCTGGCGTGCCAGGCTCCATACTAAGACCTGGGGACACAAAGATGAACCTTAAAACATTCTCCTGCTGAAGGCATTTCCCGTCCTACCCACCCTCAGCTCCAAACCAGGTCTTAAAGTGCCAGTTTCACCTCTCGGCTTTGCTACAGTGTGACCCTGAGCGACTTAGGTTGCAAGGCAGGGGACTCAAGGTCCCATCTGCAGAGTGAGGGATGGGACGTCCAGCTGAGACAGAAGCTTGATGACTGAGAGCCCATGTAAACCATCAGGACAGTCAGGTCACCTCACAGCAGGCCTGGCCCCCAGAGGGCAGGCACAGAGCTCCGATCAACCCGGAACAAGCCTCCCTGGGTGATAGCATCTGTGCCCCAGGCCCCATTCACTCTTGGCCAGGGAGTCCAGGGAGGGGGCATTCCAGAAACCAGCAACTCCCAGCCCCAGGAATACATGTGAGTTGCTCCCTCCCCCAGGCCCCACCCCAAGTTCCTCATTTTCCAGCCAGAGAAGGACTTGAAGGGCCTGGAGGTGGGAATGGGGAGGTGGGAAGGTGGGGATGGGAGGTGGGACTTGGCTTCATTTTCATAACATACACATCTCAAGATCAACTATTTTATATCATCTTCAAATGAGACTACGCTCACCCCCGGGGAGAGGGGACACTTCTATTTGATCCCAGCTCCACCCCACGTGCAGTGTACTATGAATCAGTATTTCTTCTACATCCTGTCATTACCTCGTACCTAGAGTGGCTATGCAGTTTCTGTTTAAAAAGTGCCATCTTAATAAAGGTAAATCATTTTAAATGCCGTAATGTTTGTAACCTTCTTGTGGAATTTTAAATTTTGTTAATGAACACGCAGCTGCAGAACAAAACAATGGAGAGCAGGCCAGACTTCTTGCCACCTCCAAGAGGCCTTGAGATATGCCCACCTTTGCAGAAGGGCCAGTCTCCATGGGCACTTGTGACTGTCCAGGCTTAGAGGAAGGACTGGACCCCCAGCAGCAACCTGCTCATGCTCACCAGACCCCCACCTAGAGTACCTGCCGGCTCTCCCTGGCCCCACAGTCCTGCCTTCTTACAAGAACTTGATTTTACGATTAGACACTCAACCTTGTTTGCTCAGGAGACAGCAGCTCAAATGCTTCCAAGAGAGCATCCTCAAAGCCTCCAGGCTGGTGGAGGCCCTGGAACCTACTGACAACCCCCAGGGTGCTTGTCTCTACTCTGCTTAGCTCTGTGCCTGGCTGCTAGACATGAGAACAGGAAGCTGGACGTGAGACCAGACCCCAGGGCCAGCCTTTCCCACTCCCGGTGAGAAATCTGGAGCCCCTAGAGGCCTCAGCCCAGTCGTCCTGGAGGTCTGTCCAAAACCCCCATGGTCCACATTTCTATAGCAGCCGCCAGGCCCAGGCTCTGGTCTAAGGAGCTGGGGACACAGTGGCATGAAACAGGGCTGTGCAGGATGGGCAAGGAGAACAGACCATGATAAAGTGGGTGCACAAGCATGGGAACGACAGAACTGGGGCCAGAGAAGTGTCTCTCCGGGAGCGATGTCAGGGCTGAAGCCTGAAGCTCAAGTGGCACCTGACCTGAGAGAGAGCTGGGAGAATGTTCCAGGTGCAATAAATAAGACAGTAAGAAGGGAGGGCCCGTGCCCTCCCATACCCAGGAAACTAAAGTAGCGCAGGGACCTGAAACCCATGCTGGGAGGGGCTGTTGGTGACTCACTGGGGTGGAGGGTGCAGCTAGGATCTGAATTCTTGAAAGCAGAATACAGAGGCAGACCGGAGTGGGGGACAAATCAGAAGTGGGGGAACCACATAGGAAGCCACAGCGATCATCTAAGCTAGAGACATGGACAAATAGTTCAAAGAGAGAGCCACCAGCGTTAATGAGAAGTAGGACGGGCTGGAGAGAGGACACCGGGTTTCTGGCTCGGGTGACAGGGCACTCTGGCTGTTTTCTGTGCAACGAGACAGGTCCTAAGGAATCAGAGGCTCGGAATCCACCAAACCCACCCTGTAAGCTCAGTAAGTGGCTGCCTGCTTCTCCGACACTAGCTCACAATCATTGTGTTCAGCCAGGCTTCCCGGCCCCCGTGGGGGATCGGACAGCCTGCTGGCTAGGTTCAGGGATGGCAGTGCTCAAGGGCATGCTTCCAAACGGGCAGGGGCCCAAGAGGGGAGGCAGCCAGGCAGCACCCCGGGAACCTGAGGCAGCCTGCCAGCATGGAAGGCTCCGCACGCTCATGCCAGGGGCCAGGCAGCATCCCTCCCTGTGAAGATGGTGCCACGTGGAGGCTGGCTGCAGAGCAGCAGCTCGCCCACAGGCTGGCAGTCATGGGCTGGACAGGCAAGCGTGGGCCGCGCCACAGTAAACAGTCTGTGGTCGCCTTCGGTGTCATCTCACGGCAGAGATTATCAACCCAGATTAGTCTGTAAATCAGGATCTGGGTCACTGAGTCAGACCCACAACTGCTGTGGGAGCTGCAGAGAGGGGTGAATTTTCTCCAAAGGAGGTGGTGAAGGCAGGATGTGCCTTAAATCCAAGAGGGAGGTAAAGGGGTATCCTAGGTGAAAGGAATGATCCAGCTGAAGGCGTGGAGACAGGGCGTGACAACAGATTCAGTCTGGTTGGAGTAGATCCTTGTACGGAGGCAGGAAGAGCAAAGTTCTGAATTCAAGAGGCTGGCCTTGGGCTTTAAACTGCAGGCAATGGGAAACCACTACCTCCAAAGCATTCTGCAAGGAAAACAGCTTAGCAGCTCTTCAAAACATTAAACATGGAATTTTGTTACCATCTAGAAATTCCACTTCTAGGTGTATACCCTCAAAGAATTGAATACAGGGACTCAAACAGATACTTGTTCACCATTGTTCACAGCAGTCAAAAGGTAGAAACCACCCAAGCATCCATCAGCAGATGAATGACTAAACAAAATATGGTGTGTCCATACAACAGGATGTTATATATATATGCCACAATATGGGTGAACCTTGAAAAGATTATGCTAAGTAAAATAAGTCAGACACAAAAGGACAGATACTGTATGATTCCACCAATATGAGGCACCTAGAATGAGCAAATCCATAGAAGCAGAAAACAGAACAGAGGTTACCAAGAGCTACAGGGAATAAGGAATAGAAGTTCTTGTTTGATGGGTACAGAGATTCTATTTGGGATAATGAGAAGGTTCTGGAAATGGATCCTGGTAACGGTTGTACCACATTGTGAATGTAATTAAGACCACTCAACCGCACACCTTAAAACGGTAAAAGATATGTTTTGTGTTGGTCCAGCACCTGGACAGACCTGGTTCACTCCCAGGCAAGCAGGGTGGAGCTGAACATAGCACATTTATTCCCTCTCACTCCTGAGACCTCTAAAGTAACAAAGAATAAGACAGGTATCAACCTACAAACCATGGGGTCACAAAGAATCAGACACGACTGAGCAACTGAACTGAACTGAACAACCTACAAAGGCAGAGGGGACTGGAAAGGGGTAACAGTGGACCAGAGCTGTTAGAACCACCTTTGAACAATAACAGAGGGATAGATAGGAGAGACAACTGGCATTTACGTCCCTGCAGGCAGCAAAACCAATGAGAAAAATCCCATGGCAGGTCAGTGGTAAAGAACCCACCTGCCAATGCAGGAGGCATGAGCTGAATCCCTGATCCACAAAGATCCCTAGGAGAAGGGAAATGGCAACCCATTCAGTATTCTTGCCTGAAAAACCCCATGGACAGAGGAGCCTAGCAGCCTATAGTCCTTGGGGTCAAAAAGAGTCAGATACAACTTCAAGACTGAAAAACACAAAAGAAAAGACAAAAAGCAGGGGGCCCCATGCGTGCTGGCCCATAAGCTCGGAGTACTGACTTTGTATACGTCCTAGCACAAACTGTCATCATCGCTCAGACAAAGCGGGCTTGGGTTATTTCATTACCATTGGGATATTTCATTATTGTCCCTGCACCAATGTTTTAAAGTCAGGATTCTTCACCTTAAGTACAGTTGTTCTGCAGAGACAGGGAAAAGCTTTCAGAGTCAAAGGCGCTCAGGTGTCTAATGCCCAGGGGTGTCCCACTGCTTACAGGTAAAGTCCCAACGCTGCATTCCAGGCTTCTCTCACTCCGGGCCCAGAGCAACTCAAACACAGGATTTGTGGGGCCAGGACAGCAGGAATCCAAGTGAAAAAGAGGCCACGGGAATGAAACAGCCTGCGCGGGCAGGGGGTGGGATTCGCACCCTCCAACATCACCCGCAAAAGGTGTGTGCAAACCGACCCGCTCCTCTCCAGGAACAGAACCAAGACTTCACGCTCTCCCGAGATGGCTCTGTTTCTCACATGCTTCCCTTCTGCTTCACTGCCCCCAGGAAAGGGTGTGAGCGCCCCCAGCGAGAGCATGCGCTGCCCACCAAGCAGCTCTGACGTGCGTGCGCCTGGGCGCTGGCCCGCAGCCTGGAACACCTCGCCTCCTCCTCACCCTGCAGGGCTCAAGGCGGCCCGAGTCACAGAACGCCAGGCAGCCGCGGGCCATCAGCACTCCCTCCCCAAGAGCCCTCAAGAGCCGTCTGGGCCGTGAAGGGCACGTGTGGGCAGAGGCGAGAGGCCGTGCCGTTGCCATCCGAGTCAAGTCTGGCTTAACCACGACTCCCCTCCCTGGCCCATCCCCGGAGTGCCCAGCCTGCCCCACGCAGGCCTTCTTTCATCAGAAAATCTGCCTCTCCTGCCCTTTCTTCATACACTGAACTCCCCGGGGATAGGACTACCCTGTCCATTTTTCTGCGATGAGCACCTTAGCTCAGGGCTTGGCACCTAAGGTGGCAGGTTAAGTGCTGGCTGATGGGTAGAAGGGCTGGGGAGAGGCAGCAATGAGCTCTGATTCCCCGCTCAGGCAGGTCAGACTCCAGACTGTCTCTGCAGCGGGCTCATGCCAAGCCAGGGGTCAGCTGAGAAGTGAGCCCAAGGCATCCAAGCATTTCACAAGGAAGTCACAGGTGCGTCCACCTCTCTGAGGTCTCTGGTGGGATGCTGTGGCAGTGGACAAGGCAGTTCCTTGCCACGTGGCTTGATGACTCCAGAGCAAGTCAGTGTACCTGCGAGGCTTGGGTGGGTGGGAGACAGGTACGCATGGAAAGAGTCTGAGTCTTCCCTCTGGCAGCTTGCATAGAGAGGCCAAGGCCAAAGAGGCCCTGAGAGAACAAGTGGAGGTGACGGGCTCACGCAGCCTGTCACCCAAGGCCAACCACAGGCTGTTAGGTGACTGCAGGAAGGACAAGGGAAAGGCTACAGGAGAATTTCTGGGGAGGGTTATTTAAAAAATACAGATTCTGGGGACTTCTTCCCTGGTGGTCCAGTGGCAAAGACTCCGCACTCCCAATGCAGGGGGCCTGGGTTCGATCCCTGGTCAGGCAACTGGATCCCACACGCAGCAACTAAGAGTCTGCATGAAGCAACTAAAGATCTCACACCCAGCAACAGAGACTGGAGACCCTGTGTGCTGCACCTAAGACCCAGTGCAGCCAAATAAATATTAAAAAAAAAAAAAAATACAGATTCCTAGTACAGCGATGTGATCACATAGAAACTGACAGTTTGTCAATTTCCAGAGAAGTTAAACCTATACCCACCATAGGACCCAGTCATTTCATGCCAGGTATTTACCCAGGAGAAAAGGAAAAATATATGTTCATAGAAAGACTTACACACAGTGTTCCCAGTCGCTTTATCTGTAATAGCAAAAAAAAAAAAAAAACCAAAAACCTGGAAACAATCCAAATGTCCCAACAGGGGAGGAGATAAGGAAAGAATTACAGATACATGTAACAGTGTGAATGAATCTCAAAATACCTACACTGTATGAAAGACACCAGATGAAAAAGAGTACTAATTATGTGATTCCCTTTATAGAAATCTCTAAAAAAAAAAGGTCAAATCATCCATAGTGACAGAAAGCAGGATGAGAGGTGGCTGGGGGTCGGGGGTGCAGGGGTGGAGGTCGGGGATGTGGAGGGAGGGATTACAGGAGCATCTGGAAATTTCCAGGGGTGACAGACAGGCTCACTAACTTGTGGTACAAGTTTCACAGGTAGGTGGATATGCCCAAACTCTTCAAATAATAAACATATTATAAATATGCACAGTTCACTGCCTGCCAATTATATCTCAATGAAGTGGCTTTAAAAGAATATAGGGGACTTCCCTGGGGGTCCAGTGGTTAAGAATGAGCTGCGCAATGCAGAAGACACAGGTTCAATCCCTGGTTTGGGAAGACTTCACATACCACGGAGCAACTATGCCCATGGGTCACAACTCCTAAAGCCCATGCACCCTAGAGCCCGTGATCTGCAACAGGAGAAGCCACTGCAAAGAGAAGCCCACTTGCTGCAGTGAGAGAAAGCCTGCACACAGCAAGAGACCCAGTATAGCCGTAAATAAATAAATTAAATTTTAAAAAAGACTATAGATCCCTGGGTGCCAGTCTGGAGAGTGGAGGCCAGTCATGCCGTGGTGGGGGTATTGCAGAGAAAAGGAGGTGGGGTGCAGGCCTTCTCCAACACCCCGAGCAGAGCGACAAGGACCAGCCACAGGGACCCCAGGCTGCCGTCTTCCCCTTGCCATCTCTGTCCGTTCACAGGATATACACGGGAACCACGTCTCGACAGCATCAGTTATCCCTCCAGGGAAAGTGTGCAGACATCTCTATCTCTATTTTAACATCTGGAAGCCCCGTCACGTCCCCCAGAACTAGTCTGGAGCACCACTAGGAAGAGAAAAGTGCGCACAGTCACCCAGTTGTATGGTGTCTATCCCCAGTGTGGTGGTCTGTGAGCTCTCTCATGGGCCTGGCTGAACCAAACCAGGTATCAGTTACCCATGCTTCATGTCTAGCAAGTAGATGCCAAACAAGCTACCTTCTAGACTGTCACCACCTAATTTTTCACTTGAGAACATTTAGGCTAAAAATGGATTCACCCATGTGAGGCTAAAACCTGGTTATGTTATCCAGAGATTTGGCCCAGGAATCATACATTTTTCCAAGTCACGAGGACAAGGGATGGAAATATGGCCATCAAGGGATTCCAACCCAATTTCTAATACATTTCAAGGTCAGGCTGAATAAGTCTGACATTATTACAATTATTTCTGCCTGTATATTTGCTTTGTGGGTCTTTTTCTTCCTTGCCTCACTCAAGACAGGAAAGAAAAATGCCAAAATATTAATGACTGGCAGAGTTCACTCCTTGGAGAAATTTTTCTATGGTATGATTATATCGCTGTTTTAAAAAAGAACATATTGTAAAATAAAAACTTTATCTGCCAAAGTTAATTGGTACAGAAGTGACAAAGAGCATGATCACAATTGATCATTGTAGAAGACCTGTGAAGTGCAGCACGCATAGGCCAACCATAGAAGAGCCCCAGATTAGAAGTTAAGCCGTGGGTTCAGGTCTCAACTTGGCCCAAACAAGCTGTGTGCTATTAGGTCTTCCACTCACCCTCTCTGGGCTTTTTCTCATCTTTTTCATCCTCCCCAAAGTCCCTCCTCTCTTTGATATCCTAGGCCTCATTTCACATCCTATCGGATCTCAGATCTGTTGGAGTCTTCCATCCCTATCTGCTAGCTGTGTTGCTAAAATGTCAAAGGTGACTTCAAGAAAACCAAAAACACCCTCTGTCCTTTCTAAACCTCATACTTTATACCAGGCTCTGAGCCGCAAGCCTTTCCACCAAAAGCCCAGTGTATCCCATCTCTGGCCTAACTGTTTGTGTGAAATGTTAATCTGGCAAACAGAGGAGGAAAGACACAAGACTTTTCATCAAATCCCAACCAGGGGATTCTCAAAACCCACTGAGGTGCTGTGACAGCCATGGACAATTGCATCCTTGTCCACATCTTCATCAAGGATGAAGATCATCCAGCAAGATGGTCCCCAACTCCTGCAGCCCTTCTTTTCTTGTCTGATGTTGACCCTAAGCACATAAGACCCGTTTTCATAATGCTCAGTTCTCTCCCTGAACAAATGTTGCATTTTTACTCCAGTGAGTAATATCTGAATGCCTTCCAAAGGCACCCATTTCATTTATTAGCATCTCAATTGGATCATAAGCCAGAAAGACCAGCAGCCAAAAGCACAACATGTCGTGACTTTAAAATCACAGCAGCAAAAAAAAAAAAAAACCAACTCTGTCTTGGAGAATTTGGACTTGACCCCAGTTCCAAAGGTCATCATTTATCACAGGAAATAAAGGGTTCACTGTATGTTTTTCTTCCTCTGTATCAAGTCTCCATCAGAGGAAAGTTTACATAAATGAAACACAAAATTGAAAGGACTGCCTGTCTCCAGGAAGTGGTAACACGATCCGTGGTCAGAGATCCAGTCCTGCCCAGTGTAAAGGAAGCTCTCTCAGGCCACCCTCATTGGTTTCTAAAAGGTCAAGTGCAGGTCACAGTCACACAACCAGTCCAGGTCACTGCTCAGAGAACAGAAACCAAAGATGCTGATCAACCATATGCTCTCCTCACTTCACTCTGGGTGTTTATCTGGGCTGTATCCCCAGCAACAGTCAAGAAACTTGCTCTCCACCCTGGGCGATGGTCACACCCATGATGACGGTGATATGAAGCACTAGCTGCCACTTACTGAGTTACCAACATGCCAGTGACTATACTCTGTCTCATTTCATCTTCCCCAAAGCCAGCATCATTAGCCCATTTTACAGATGAGGAAACTGAGAGCCCTAGGAAGCTAGCAAGTGGCCAAGCCATAATATAAATCCCAGGTTCTGAACCACTTTTCAATATTGCATTCTGAGAAATTTCAAATTAGAAGGGTCTTTGCATTTCCACAGCAACTCCCTCATAACAGTAGGAACCTGCTGCCCACAGAGGCCACGAGATTTGCCAAAGGCCACCTGGTGAGAGCTGGAACTGATGCAGGAATCCTCAGGTGCTGACTCTCCTGTGAGTGTTCTTGGGGCTGCAACCTGGTCCTCAGATCTCACCCAGGGGGGACACGAGGGAGCATCACCCAAAGGGATGGAGAAACCTACACTGTAGCTTTCCTTCAACTGGCAAAGATGCACCCCATCCCCCTCACCCTCTGACCACTCAGCTCCCACCTGAGCCGCAGACAGCGGGCTGGAGAGGAACACGCCTAGCCTTGCTTCAGAAGACACAATATTGTCACCAAAGGAAACGACCACCTAGACCAACCATGGAAAGACACCTGCGCTGAGGCTCTAGGTTTCCTACCAACCGGATACCACTTACAGTATCAGGGTGACATGCAGAAAGGATGGGTTGATCGCCTTCTGAGGGCAGCCCCGTGGGTAAGTGTGGAAGGAAGCCGCACAATGAGTGTGAGCCCTGGGATGAACGTCATCCCTGGGATCTCTCCAGGTGTCTCCCCCTCACCTGCTTTCCCTCCCACATTGTGTGCGATGGGAACTCTCATCCGCTGCTGGTGGGAATGCAAAATGGTCCAACCACTTTGGAAGGCAGTTTGGCAGTTTCTTATAAAAACTCAACATCCTCCTACCATGTGATCTAGCAATTGCATTCCTTGGTATTAACCCAGAGTTGAAAACTTCCATCCACACAAAAACCTGCACAAGGATATTTACAGCAGCTTTATTCATAATTGCCAAAACTCGGATGCAACCACAATGTCCTTCAGTAGTGTGAGTGCTAAGTCGTTTCAGTTCTGTCCAACTCTTTGCGACCCCAGGACTATAGCCTGCCAAGCTCTTCTGTCCATGGACTTCTCCAGGTAAGAATACTGGAGTGGGTTGCCAAGCCCTCCTCCAGAGTATCTTCCTGATTTAGGGATCAAACTTCACGTCTCTTATGTCTTCTGCATTGGCAGGCAGGTTCTTTACCACTAGGAATGGATAAATAAACTGCAGTGCATTCAGACAATGGAATATTAATCAGCTAAAAGGATATGTGCTATCAAGGCATGAAAAGACATGGAGGAAACTTAAATGTATGTTACTAAGCAAAAAAAAAAAAAAAAACCAATCCAAGAAGGTTACAGACTGTATGATTCCAACCATATAACATTCTAGAAAAAGCAAAACTATGGAGACAGTAAAAAAGATGAGTGGTTGCCAGGGGTTTGGGGTAGGGAGAGTTGAAAAAGCAGAGAACAGAGGGTTTTGGGGGCAGTGAAACTATTCTGTATGATACACAGAAATGTGGATACATTTGTCCAAAGCCACAAATGTACACCACAAAAAGTGAACCCTAATGTAAACTACGGACTTTGTATAACTATGATGTGTCATGAAGGTTTATCAGTTGAACAAGGCCGCCACTCCGGTGGGGGATGTTGATAATGGAGGAGGCTTTCCACATCTGGGGGCACGGGGTATATGAGAACGCTCTCTAGTTTACTTTTAATTTTGTTGTGAAGCTAAAACTGTTCTAAAATCTTAAAAAAAAAAAAAAGTATATGGCTCAGCCACTTTCCCACCATCAAACAAACCCCAAAACCACAGTCAAAAATTCAGCGGCCAGTGGGAACAAAGCCTGAGGAAACAAGTCCTGCCCCATGGGTCAGAGCAGTGGTCTACCCGCACCTGTGGTCTGAGGTACCAATGCCTAGGGCATCCTGGATGGGCTTGAGAAAGCCTGGGGCCGGAGTATCGAGGCCAGCACCCGGCCCCCGACGTCCAGTAATGACCACCATGGATTGCTCATGGATAAATTTACTTTAAAATGTACTTAAAATGTGTTTTAGGTGGTCACGTGGAGTCTGCACACTCTTGAAGTCACCCACTCCTGAACTTTACCACCTGCTGCACCAAGGCCGACGGCAGGACCCCACCATGTGGCTCTATTCAGAAGAGATCACAGCAAAGTCCCCACTGTGCCGCAGGGGTCCATCGTGGCCTCCAACACTCCCAGCCTCAGGGCAGCTGCCAGTGGGTACATCGTAGAGTCACTTTCTTTGAGCTCAGGGTGGAGCTGCCAAGGCCCTCTTCCAGAAGTCCACGGTCTCCCCCTGACCTGGCACAAGCCCCTCTCTGACCGGGCCTTTTTTTTTTCACAGGAATGTCTATTTGTTTGGCTGCACAGGGTCTTAGCTGCAGCATGTGGGATCTAGATTCCCCGCCCCACCCCAGGGATCGAACCTGGGCCTCCTGCACTGGGAGCTCGGAGTCTTAGCCACTGGACCACCAGGGAAGGCCCCTGACTGGGCCTTTAAAAGTGGTTAAAGGTGCCCCAGTAACCCACTAGTTGCCCTCATATTCTGAGGCAGGGGGACTAGAATATGCCTGGTGTTGAAGGGGAGGACCATCTCTGGTTCTGTGCAAGAATCCTAGAAGGTCCAGGGTGGAAGGACTTTGAAGAATATCAACATAGACCGCTGCATCCGTGTCCCTCCCCAGGGGCCATCCAGCTTCCGCCTGAAGCCCTCTGGGAACAGGAATCGACTCTCTCCAGGGCAGCTCGGGTCCCAAGGCAGCAAGGCAATGCTCTTGCCTGCTGTCACTCCAGGACTATGAGCTGGACCACAGATGACCTAGACGATCTGATGGGGTCAGGCTTTGAGAAGTTCAAAGGCCGTGACCACTCCGTCTGCTCCTCACTCCCCACCGCTCCACTTTCTTCGAGATTCTCTTGTATCCCCAATGCCCTTTTCTAAGGACACTGCACACTGGCTTTTTGGGATGAAGCTCATCAGTCAGGGCAAACCCCTGACCCACCATGTGCTGGCTCTGTGCCCGGCCTCACCTAAGCACCTTACAAACTCAGGCACAGTTCATGCTCGCGGTCACCCTGCGCAAGAGGATGAGAGACGCTCAGAGAAGATAAGCAGTACCTCCAAGGTCACACAGCTGGTAGGAGCAGGAGAGGATGTACAAACCCAGGTCTGTTTCCATTCAGCATCTGTGCCTGCTGTACAAGGCTGAAGTCCAGAACATTCTGAACTGTTTCTGATGAACAGACCATCGCCAATACATCTGGGAGAATCACATCAACCTACAGTGACAAAAGCCTTGATTTCACTTCTAAAGTAAAGTGGGTCTACTGGCAAGCCTTTCCCAACCGGATCTCTGAGGACAGTCCACAAAATGGGGCCCAACAGACAAATAACAAGAGCAGCTAGCGTGTATCAACCATCAGAAGGTCTCCAAATATTAACTCCACTAAGCCTCCCACCAAGGTCAGCACTGTTTTTGGTTTTTAAGGGAGAATTTTATTTTTTTGGTAATTTTATTCATTTATTTTTGGCTGTGCTGGGTCTTCGTTGCTGCATGGGCTTTCCTCTAGTTGCGGCGATTGGTGGCTGCTCTCTAGCTGTAATGCTTGGGCTTCTCATTTCAGCGCCTTCTTATTGTGGAGCACAGGCTCCAGGGTGTGCGGGCTTCATCAGTTGTGGCTCTCAGGTTCTGGAGCACAGACAGGCTCAGCGGTCACGGCGCACGAGCTTAGTTTCTCCGTGGCACCTGGGATCTTCCCAGACCGGGGATCGAATCCGTGTATCCTGCATTGGCAGGCAGATTCTTTACCACTGAGCCACCAAACACACAGATGAGGAAACACACAGATCAGGTAAGCAACTTCCCCAAAGTCACACAGCTGCTGGAACTGGGGCTCAACCGTGACTAACCTCACTCTCAAACAGGGTTTTTTCTCATTAGAGTCAGAGCCCGACGTTGCCCTCCATCACTGCCGCCGGCGACTGAACCTCCGAACGCCGGCCAGCCCTGACCGTGTGAGTCATCTACGAGCTCTGGACCAGCCAAGGTCTTCAGACCCAGTGACTCAGTGCAGCCACCCAGGTCCAGGGCTCCAGCTCTCTGTCAAGTGCAAAGATCTGTATATGCTAAATGTCTGTTTACTGGAGCAAAACAAAGAAGTTAATGCAGGCAAACAAAATCTGTAGGAAACACATGGTTTCAGCAAGTCACTGGGGCAGCGAACAATAGAAGGGAAAAGGCCACGCAGAATCTCTGCAAAGAGAAACTGCCTCGCGGGTCCTAGACCTGCACACCCCTGACTTGTGCCAGCAGCTGGGGGTGGGGGGTGGGAGGTGGAAGAGAATCTAAAGAGGTTGAGGGCAGCGTCTGAGAGGCCCCGGGCCTCCACAGCGCCTCTCTGAATGACCAGAGCCCCAAAGGGCGTGGAGGATGTGGCGGAACACGTGTGCCCAGGGTGGAGCTTCCGGCTGAGCACGCCATCCCTCCCAGCCGTGTCTACGGAGCTGGCGCCTCCCCAGGGTCCACAGTGCTGTCGGACGGTGAGCTTAGGAAAGCACCCGTCTGCTATTATTCAGCAACTTCTAGGCGGGTCCTGTTATTATTATTAACAAAGATAAGATTACAACTAATAATAATGCATGACATTTAAATGCATTTCGTACTATTGCTTCAGCCTTGTTCTCTGAGGCAGGGTAGAGTTCAAATTCCACGTGTGTATTGCTCCAGTGGCCTTGAGTGCCAATTGGCACATGAAATTTCCAGAGCCTTCTTAAGAATGGGTTTTTTTTTTTTTCCTTTGAATGAGTATGCCAGGTACCCTGCACTTGGAGCTGCTGGAAGGAAAAAGCCTGTTGTCTTACTTACAAAAACAGTACCTAACTCTCTACTTCACACCTCTCAGAAGAAACCTCTGGACATCTCCTAGAGATCCCCCAGGACACACACACACTTACATTAATCCTTGCCTTCGCCTTTGAAGGTCTCTGAGAAGGTCGGCTTGTGTTGCAAACTCAGCACAAACCAGACCCGCACCCACCAGCGCGTGGCCCCAGTCAAAGAGGAGACAACACACAAGTATACCCACCAACGCACGATCACAAATGTTAGCGAGTGCTGGGAAAGGAAGAAATGAACAGCAGGGCTATAACAGAATAACGGGGCGGGTGGGGGGGTCCTCAACGGAGCCCAGCTCCTTAGGACAGCAAATAAAGGCTTTTCGGAGAAGGTGAGGTTTATTACGCCAGACCCTGAAGGTCAAGCAAGGCATCGAAAGGGTGAAGGGCAGGGAGAGGATGTAGGGACCCAGGCAGTGGGACCAGCACGCAGGAAGGTCTGCTGAAGGAACTAACAGGCCCCTCGCTGGCAGAGGGGTGGAGCAGGCTCAGCCAGGCCCCTTTCCTCCTGAAGGTCAACATCACTGGCTTGAAGCTGGCCAGCATCTTCCCTTTTCCAGGGAAGAGGCCTGGAGAGCAGACTCTGGTAATTCCTGTTAGTTCTGATCACCGCCTCTGGACCAGCTCATTCAAGTGTGTGAGGTCTTGGAAGAGGGCCTGCCCACAGGGACCCTTGACAATGTCAGTCCTGACTGCTCTCGTCCCCGGGCCACTACCTTAAGGACTACAGGATGCCCTCAGGAAATCCCTTCCTTGGGGACACCTCCGGCCTCCCACCTGTGCCCATGCTTCCCTCCTCACAGGAAGCGGCCATGACTATTGTTTATTGTTCTCGAGCAAGTCACGCCAATTGTCGGCAAAGAGGCCACGCGCCATAGTAAGCAAGAAGGTGTCAGGTCTACAAACTTCCTGTGAAAAGTCCCTCTTTGTTTAGAAATGATGCCGGCTTGTTTCTACCATTTCCATTAAGGAACAAACAAAATCTTTGCTCAGAAGAGTATGGACTGAGGTGCAGTTATGATCCGCCTGAGACCCAGGCCCCAGCTCTACCCTGATGAGGGGCCAGAACACCCACCCGTCTGGAGGGGGGCCTCTGGGCCCACGGGGTCTCAGCTGCCAGGGGAGGGCTCCCCCGTGGCCATCCAGTCCCAAGTCACTCAGGAGTAAGGCCAGCTGGAGTGCGAGCCTCTGCAGACAACTGATGAACCCAACCTTCAGGTTCAGGTCTAGAGATGGGTCCAGCAAGCATTCTCTAGAGAACTAAACAGATCGTACACCCCACCCACCCCCCTCTCCCTCATGTCCTGGGATGACGAAGACGATGATGGCCAAGATGACAAGGACAAGAGTTAGTGAGCTTCTCATGTGCCATGTCAGAAATTCTATCAATATCCCTATTTTACACATGACAACACAGAGGCTCAGGGAAATTAAATGAATTAGGTACCATCCTAATTGGTAAAAGAGCTAGGATTCAAGCCTAGGCCACTTGACTTATTCCAACCTCAAAATCATGACCCCTCTATGCAACGCAAGTCCCCAAGGAGGTCTGGCTCATTGATGGGGCTGCACTCATTGAGGAAGGTCCTCAGACATCAGGACCAACTGCTGACACCCACACATGAGGGTCTGCTCAGAGGCAGAAGGAAACGAAGCTGGGACTTCGTCTACAGTAAAATCGCTTCTTTGCACAGAAAAACAGTCCATCCAAAAACCAGAAATACACTGCATTGGATTTTTGTTGTTGTTGATCTTTAATACTTATTTTATCTTTTGGCTGTGATGGGTCTTTGTTGCTCCATGAGGGCTTTCTCTAGTTGTGGCGAGCGGGGTCTTCTCTTCGCTGCATGGGCTTCAGTAGTTGCAGCACGGGGGCTCAGCAGCTGAAGGCTCTAGAGCACAGGCTCAGTAGTTGTGGCGCACAGGCTTAGTTGCTCCAAGGCACGTGGGATCTTCCCGGACCAGGGATCAAACCTGTGTTGCTTGTGTTGCAAGGCGGATTCTTAACCACTGGACCACCAGGGAAGCCCCCTGGATTTTGTTTTGTCTTAAACTATTTCTTTCTACCTAAGGAACACAAAGGTTGTTTGAAAGCTGACTATGCTAATTCAGTTTTCCCATCAGCTGCTTCAGAAGCATGTGAGAGATATATGACACATACAAAGAATTTCTCCATCTGGGAACACACAGGGCTGTGGGTGAGGCCAGGGCACAGAACAGGAATGGAGCTGGTACTCGTTGTCCATATCTTGTCCTTTGGCACCTGGTGACACGCCCTGCGTGTGGACAGTGTCCCTTCGGCAGGGACACTCATCTGGGATGGGCACAAGTAAGGGCACCCTGTCCTCTTCCTCGTGTCTGCAGAAATTGCGTTGGCTGGTATTCCCATCCTCGGGGACTCCGTTTCCTGTGAGGGAGCACCCAGGGTTTTGGACGAAGCTGGACAGACGACACAGAGGTTGCATTCTCTGACAGCCGAGCAGCCTCCCCAGCCCCACATCACCATTCATGTAGCTGAGCTGGGACAGCGCTCCATCAAACCCACAGCTTTGAAAACACTCCCAGAAACCTCTGATCAGACCCCCTCATTTCATGGAAGACAAAACCCAGGTCCACAGCAGTCACTGGACCTACTTGCTGCAGAATCCAAGAGTGGTCAAGGGCTTTTTTCCCTGTACTGCCACAAGCGCCTTCTAAGAGTGGTAGGATGAGGTCAACTTGGTTCTGCCAACAGCTGAATGACCATGAGCAGCATCTCCTGGGCAGTGAAAGAAAGTGAAAGTCGCTTAGTCGTGTCCGACTCTTTGCGGCCCCATGGACCATGCCGTCCATGGAATTCTCCAGGCCACAATACTGGAGTGGGTAGCCATCCCCTTCTCCAGGGGATCTTCCCAACCCAGGGACCGAACCCAGGCCTCCCACATTGCAGGTGGATTCTTTACCAGCTGAGCCATAAGGGAAGGGAGGGGACCTAAGCCATCCTCCCTTACCTTCCCCTCCACTCCTCTACTCCTGCCCAATCTTGATCTATCAGTTATAAGTGCCAATCATATGCCTGCTTGGATAAGATTGGACACCTGACCTTGGGCTCCATATAGAATCCGTCTTCCCTGCTTCCTATCCTGGCCACAAGGATCGGATAGCATGTTCCCTTGGCTTGACCCTACAGCCTTACCAATTAAACTTCCTCACCTTTAAAAACACACAAGTCATGAACGGGAAGGAAAAGCTCATTGGATGGTGGCTGAGCATCTGGGAAGGGCTCTCCTTGGGAAAAACAACCAGCATTGTTTCTAAAAGTAGGTTAAGAATTCAGACCGCTAGGGCCCATGGCAACCTCAGATTAACCTCCCAAAAACAATGGACACAACTGTTCCACTTTGGGACATCCTCTGAGGAGAAGCCAGGGGTGTCCTCTGTCTCCAGGTGGCCCTAGCTAAGGACACAAATTTTCAGCATGAGGTCCCACTCTCAGGACCTCATTTAAATCTGATCACCTCCCAAAGGCTCACCACCTAAATCTTGTCACAGTGGAAGTTAGAGCTTCAACGTGTGAATTCTGGAGGATACAAATATTCAGTCTACAACCCTAACTTTGAAATTAAATTCCTTGCTGTTCCACTCATCTACCCAGGAGCCTCAGCAAAGGCCTGCTCTATCCTCAGCCTCAGTTTCCTCATCTGTAAAACAAGGCTGGGGATGCCTGACACACAGAGGAGTTAAGATTAAGGAGCGTCTTCCCTGGTGGTCCGGTGGCTAAGAGTCCACACTTCCAATGCAGGGGGCCTGGGTTCAGTTCCTGATCAGGGAACTAGATCCCACGTGCCTCAACTAAGAGTTTGAGTGCCACATTAGACCCAGTGCAGACAAATACAAAAATATTTAAAAGAAAAAAAAAAAGAAAGAAAATTAAGGAAACTAAGGAACAGAAAGCAGTGAAGACAGAGACTGACACATGAGCAAGACAGAGTGACTGTGTGTGCTAGTCGCTTAGTCGTGTCCAACTGTCTACAACCTCATGGACTGTAGCCCACCAGGCTCCTCTGTCCATGGGATTCTCCAGGCAAGAATACTGGAGTGGGTTGCCAGTCCTTTCTCCAGGGGATCCTCTCAACCCAGGGGTCGAACCTGGGTCTCCCACATTGCAGGCAGATTCTTTACCGTCTGAGCCTCCAGGAGAGGAATACAAAAATTACGGGCGGGAGGGGAATACTTTGAGACCAGACACATGTGCTTGATTCTCAGAGGGAAGGCCCCTGGGCTCCTGGCAGGGAGGGTAAAATAAGTAAAGGCTGCTAGGTGTCCAAAGAGGCTGCCGTGAGTCCCCTCCCCCTAGCCCAGCATGGAGAGGCACAAAAGGATGGAAGGAGTCTTCAAGTCTGCCCCCCAACTAGACACTGCACACCCTAGGATAGGTTTGCACCTTCCTCTTTGGACCCTAAGATGCTATACAAATTACTGGTTTGGGTCAGTAATAGCAACAATTAACATTTAAGTGCTAGGTAGAGGCTAGGCCTTGAGCTAAACCCATTCTATGCATTATCTCAATCAATGGAGCCTCAATCTTCTTTCCATTTTGTGGAGGAGGAAACTGAATACAGGGTAGCTAGGGAATTATTAAGATCAGACAGCTCCTAAATGGTGGGCAAAAATTCAAACTCAGGTCATTTGACTCCAAAGAGGACCCCAATCTACACTCTTGGCCTCCACTCAATCAGATGCTGATTGGGTGGCTGAAGGTGCTATGAAAAAGACTCTGGCAACAGCCCTCAGCCAGTGACTGATGGGAGATGGTTTAGAGAACCCAGCTACCTGGCCCCTCAGGTGGGAGAGACCTCAGGTGTGTGTTCTGTACTGCTTCTCAGAGTTCCCCAGGGGATAGAGTATGGGCTACCCCAAATGGTAAAAGGCTTGATGGAACACAATTTTTTGGCTTCCTTTGTTTTCCTCACTTTTCCACTGCCCCACTGGTGTTTCCTGAGACCATCCCCCAAATAAATCACATACACTCCAATCACTGCCTTAGAGGCTAGTTCTGGGAGAATCTAAACTAAAACAGGTAAGGTAAACAGAGTAGCTTCATGTACTTCGTAACGAAAAAAGCCAAGCCTATCATGGCTCCGAGCAGTTTGGAGTCTAGACTATAACCTCATCACTGGTGAGAATGCAAAATGCTACAGCTCTTTGGGAAACAGCTTGGAAGTTTCTTATAAAGTTAAACATACACTTACCATATGACCCAGCAATCCCACTCCTAGATGTTTACCCAAGGGAAATGAAAACTTATGTTCACACAAAAAGCTGTTCATGAATGTTTATAGTGGCTTTATTCATAGTCGCCAAAAATTGGAAACAATCCAAATGGCTTTCAACTGGGGAACAGATAAACAAACAATGGAATACTACTCAAAAATAAAAGGGAGCTTATACACATGGCCACACGGTGAATCCAAACGCACTATGCGAAGTGAAAGAAGACAGACTCAGAAGGCTACGACTTGTGTGATTCCATTTATGTAACATGCTTATATTGACACGACATAGGGATAGAAAATAAATCCAGGGTTGCCAGAAGCTGGGGGTGGGGGAAGAGGTAACTATAACGGAATCTGGGGGAACTTCAGGGCTGATGAAAATGTACTTGATTGTGGTAGTAGTTATATGACTGTATATATTTGTTAAAATGTACAGATCCATGCACTCTAAAAAGGTGAATTTTATACCTTAATGGAATAAATAGGGAAAATAAAAGATAATAAAGGCAACATTCTAAGCAAGGGCCCCAAACATGCTCCCAGACCAGTTTTCCAAGATGGTCTTAGACTATCTCAACAGTGGCTCAGGTGAGATGCAAATAAAGATTTGTACCCAAATTGATCAGACAGCCCAGCCCACATACAGGATCCCTTCATCCGTAGGCTAAGCCCCCACTTGGCCCCAACATTCTCAAGCTGTGACGTACTCCCACCTGTAACAGTGCCCAAATGAGGGTCATAGCAGACTTAGGGAGCTGGGGGAAAGGACATTTTCCTTCCCAACTCAGAATCACTGCTTTAGCTTCTCCTTAGGCAGTGTAGCCAGTCTACCAGGGAGAAAACGTTGACCTAAGTTTCCATCAGACAAATTAGAAACTACTTCCAAACACTCACCAGAGAACTCAATGAGGCTAATGGGAGGCTGTGATTACAGTTCAAATGAAAGGGGCATCTGGACTTCCCTGGTGGTCCAGTGGTAAGACTCCATGCTGCCAATGTAGGGGACACAGGTTCAATCCCTGGTTGGGAAACTAAGATCTCACATGCCGAACAGTGTTGTCAAAAAGTATAATTAATTATCAATTAATTTTTAAAAGGAATTTAATTAAAGAAAGCTGAGCACTGAAGAATTGATGCTTTTGAACGGTGGTGTTGGAGAAGACTCTTGAGAGTCCCTTGGACTGCAAGGAGATCAAACCAGTCAATCCTAAAGGAAATCACTCCTGAATATTCATTGGAAGCAGTGATGCTGAAGCTAAAGCTCCAATACTTTGGCCACCTGATGCCAAGAACTGACTCACTGGAAAAGACCCTGATGCTGGCAAAGACTGAAAGCAGGAGGAGAAGGGGACGACAAAGGATGAGATGGTTGGATGGCATCACCAACTTGATGGACGTGAGTTTGAGCAAGCTCTGGGAGTTGGTGATAGACAGGGAAGCCTGGTGTGCTGCAGTCCATGGGGTCACAAAGAGTCGGACAGACTGAGTGACTGAACTGAATTAAAAAAAATGAAAGGGTCATCAATAGATACCTAAACAAAATGTGATACATCCAGCCAATGGAATATTACTCTGTCACCAAAAGGAACACAGTACTGACACCTGCCACCACATGGATGAACCTTGAAAATGTTATACTAAGTGAAAGAAGTCCAACACAGAAGGCCACATAGTGTATGGTCGATTTATGTGAAATGTTCCGCGGGAAAGGACCCAGACTAGAGGAGCCCCAGCTGGGGCAAATGGTGCATGGCTGCTCACAGGGGGCAGGGCTTCTTTGGGGATGAAAGTGTTTTGGAATCAGTGTTGATGGTTGCACAACATAATGAATACACTAAAATTCCCTGAAATGCACACTTTAAATGGTGAAATTTATGATATGTGAATTATATCTCAACTTTCTGAAAAAAGGAAAGAAAAGAAAGGGGCTCAAAAGCCAAACACTCATTACCAGAGACCCAGCCACTACCCTAGAGTCCAAGGAAAGTGGCTCAAAAGCATAGGGAATGGGTCAGGGTGGGTGTGGGGAGGAGTTGGGGGGTGCTGTGGCCTGGGGCCATTTCCCCAGACCCACAGGCCTCAACCCAGCCATTCCAACCTCAGACAAGTTCCTAAATTCTCTGAGCCTAAAAGCCTTTCTGCAAAGAGCAGAGAGGGCCCGGAGGAGGCAGGGAGGGGGCTAGGGGTGACTGGGGACCCCTGGAGCTGGAGCTCTGCCTCTGCTCATATCCTACACGCAGTTTCCTGTTCACAGCTGTTTTCCCCATTAGACCATGAGCCCCTTGAGCACAAGGACGGGCTCTGCTTTGCTCACCACTATGTCCTCAGTCCCTGGAGCCTTATGTGACAGAGAGGGACTGAACGAATGAGACCAGAGAGGAAATTAAAATCCTATCCAAAACATCACAATACACTGTGATGTATTGTATAATACACTGTGATGTATCCAGTGGCACAGAATAGACAAAATCTTGTTCTGGGCTCAGAAGGACAGGATTCAAGTTCTAGTTGTGCAACCCTGGGTGGGTCATGGGTCTTCTCTGACCTTCAGTTTCCTCTTCCTTTTAAAAAGGGCTGTGTGGCCAAGATGACCTTTCAGCACTTCCCTCAAACGCAAGCACTGTATGATTCTGAAAGCATTCTGTATTTTCTGAAAGCTCAGAATTAAGACAGCGCCATTGTAGAGGGACAGTCACCAGCCAGAAGACCCCCGCCCCTGCGCACCTCCCCACTTCCACCCCGGCTGCCTCATCCTTTCTGTTGAGATTTAGTTTAGTCTAAAGGCAAGAGTCAGAAGAGACGCATCAGCCACATTGACTAAGGCATAATACTTTCCATCAGGTGTCACAGCATTCTGTACTTTCTCCTTTTCCCAGGGGGACTCGGAAAAACTATCCACATGAGCATCTGAAAATAAATGTGTTCTGTGAAAAAATCATGCGCGCGCGCACACACACACACACACACACACACACACACCCCTAGGGCAAAGAACAGCCAAGAGCTCAAACACGAAAAACCCTCCAGGCCCCACTCCCCCAGGCCAAGCTCCAGAAGCTGCATCCGGAAGATGCTGCATTTTTCTGGAATTGTGTCATTATTCACAGAGAAGTTCACTCTCGGGCCTCACATCCACCCTAACGCTGGGCTGGGCGGCCCAGAGCCACAATGAAGAAAGAGCTGGCCACTCGCACCATTTTTATGATGAGCTATGACCTCCAAACCAGCAGGGTGTGTGCCAAGGACAGAGCAGGGGTGCTGGGCCATCCGTGGAGAGGCCGAGCATCACATCAGGGACCAGGCACACGCAGAGCTTGGACTCAGTCAACACGGCACATAAAACAGAGCAGCTGCACCGTGGACTCTAAGCTTCCAGGTAAACAGGGAACATGCGGTGGGTGAGGGGCAGGCTTGTCCCTCTCCTCCAAAGGCTTCCCGCAGCCAGCAAGGCCCAGGGGGCTGTGGAGACCACCACACCAGGACCACACCAGGAGAAGCTGACATCAGTGACCTGCCGTGATATGTTTTCTGATGCAACTCAGAAGCCAGGATAGTCCATGGCTGCCCCAATCCCCCATGCTCGTCCTTGGAATTTGAAAATTCCGCCAAGGGCCAATGTGATTTACTCTACCACTGAGCTCAGAGAGGCATGGGGTGGTGTGTCGTCCCTGGACTGTCACTGCTGAGCCATCTCCAAGTGGAGGAGGACATAGCAAGGGGCTTCCCTGGTGGTCCAGTAGTTGAGAATCTGCCCGCAATGCAGGGGACATGGGTTCTATCCCTGGTCTGGGAAGATCCCACATGCCTCAGAGCAACTAAGCTGGTGTGCCAAAATCACTGAGGCCTCATGCCCTAGAGCCCACGCTCTGCAATAGGAGAATCTACCACAACGAGAAGCCTGCGCACTGCAATGAAGAGTGGCCCTCACTTGCTGCAACTAGGGAAGGTTAGTACAGCAGGTTAGGACAGCCAGCCTGGAGTGATGAGATGGTCAAGGACAGCCAGGCCAGCTCACCGACCAGGCGCAGGACAAGTCAGTCCACACTGACCATGACCCTTGCCCTCCAGTGTCCATCAGTTTCTCTAAAAACTGCTGGCCTTTGGGACATTTGATTTACGGGCTCCAGGGAAAGAGGATGACTTACTTGATAAATAAATCTGGGCAAGTTCCAATGTTCAAAACTGCAACCATGGCCTCATCTCTTGGTTTCTTTAAGAAAGAGAAATGCTATTTATTGGGGTCTCCTCTAAGACCCAATACACATGAGGCAAAAATCAGCAAATGACCCCTAACCCCCTCGCTGAACTCCACAAGTCAGGAACTCACAACTAAAAGCATATTCAGGAAGGTCACAATTCCGCCTCTTAACAGTCTCACCTTTGCCTGAAAGTCAGGAGAAAAAGAGAAGTGGAGAATGTTCCACAGGAATATGGAAAGGTGGCTTGACGGGAAACGTGAGGACAGAAGGAGGATGCTATTTGCCTAAGGCCATGCTGCTACCCAGGGGAGAGTGGAAACCAACTCAGGCTTCATGATGCCTGGACCAGTACTCTTCTCCCAGTTCCCCACTGTAGCCACTGCACCCAGGTATCAGTCTTCTGGGGGCCAGTGGAGCCTCCGTCCCATAGACAAGCATTCATGGACCTCCCGCCCTTCGGCCCTGGGAAAGGGCTGCGCTCCTGCTAGCTGGGATCCAGCTGAGCCTCTCCTGGGAGCCTCACCATCTCTGCCCTCAGATTCCAAAAGTGGAAAAAGCAGGGCATCTCTCTAGTCTATCACAGGCCTGGGCTGCCAGCAATCACAGCATGGTGGTCAGCTGCTCCCACCATCAGGACCAGAGGCTGGGGCCACCAGTCTCCACCCCACACTGACCACATGGTTTCCCTTTCACGCACCTGTCTTCAAGATGGTCTAGCTACTCACACACCTGCCCATCAGCACACCTTGCAGGACCAGCGTCCACAAGGACCTGCCAGGGGGAGTGTTGGCTTATTCCAGGTCCCTGGGCCTGGGCTGAGGTTGGCACACCCGTCCCGAGGGAGCAACATCTCAAGGCAGTGAGGGTAGGATGAAGAAAAGAAAACAAGCCTCCTGTTCATGGGAGAGCTGCAAGGGGTAGATGCACAGGGCAAAAGAGCAGGGTGCAAGCTCAAGACCACCAAGATCAAGGCCAGCGGCTCTCAGTGGTGTCTGGAGTCATTTTTGGTTGTCATAACTACTGGAATGCTACTAGCATCTAGGGATGCTGTTAAACACCCTCCAGGGCACAGGACAACCTCCACAACCCCAGAGGATTATCTGGCCCCAAATATCAATAGTGTTGAGACTGACAACCCCTGCTTTAGGCACATATCCTCTGGAAGAAGTGGGTTTGAGGGGTTTTTTTTAATATTTATTCATTTGGCTGGCCTGGGTCTTAGCTGTGGCACACAAGATCTTTGATCTTCACTGTGGCAGTTGCAGTATGCGGGATCTTTAGTTGTGGCATAAAAACTCTTAATTGTAGCAAGTGGGATCTAGTTCCCTGACCAGGGATGGAACCCGGGCCCCCTACATTGGGAGCTTGGAGTCTTAGCCACTGGACCACTAGGGAGGTCCCTGGAAGAAGGTTTTTTTCTTCTACTTTCTTTCCCCCGGGCCGCTTTCAACACTGCTGTATAAGATAGCAAGAAAAAAACACGAGAGCCTGACAGTTACAACATCAGATAAACGCTGACAGCCTGTCAGAATGGAAGTTTGGGCTTTTCATCCATTACAGTGACTATCAGTCACTGGGCTGCAGGAAGGCAGGCCAGCCTTGGGGAAAATAATTCAGAGTAGAGTCAGCTTTAAGAGGAAGTTGTCAATATGATCTCAAAAAGCTTGAGCGTCACTGAGAGGCCATGGTGATGCCATCAACATCCAACTTGCACTGCCTTTTCGTCTTGGTTAAATAAGCAGCCCTCTTCCAGAGCTTTTGGGTATGGCCTGCTTTGGGTTTTAACGTGGTTTTAATCAGGGCATCGTGGCTCTTGGTTCCTTCAGGAAATTCTGTCAAATATTTCACATTCCTCATGGAGAACAACTGTCTGTGCAGGTTAAGATCCCAAGTTTTAAATTGTGGGGTGAGTGGCGTTTTGTTGTTTTTTAATGTCAGTATGAGGAAAAAAAAGAAGTGGAGAAGGAAAGAATGTGAATGTTCGTCATTGAAAACACACACCAAACCAGAAACATTCTTCCCTTCATGCACAAGGTCAAGAAGATCTGGGTAAATTTGCTTCATGTTCTGCAGACGCACTAATGGAACATGAGAAATGCTACTGCAAAGGCCCTTGACAGGAGCCCTGGGAGATGCCTAAAAATAGCCACTTCACCCAAAGGAGGGTTATCTGTTAGAACTACATCATTCCCAGCGTGACTGAGCAGCACAGACTGTGACACTGGGGCATGAAAAATATAGTAACAGACACTCTGACAAATTCGTTTTACTTAGAATGAGAGATAAACTTGGCCGTGACTAAGCCACTCCCTTTGAAGCCCACTTCCAATTTTCCTCGTACCCAGTTATCAAGATGCTGATTTGGGAAAGCGAGGGGAGATGATGGAGTGTCTGACACCTCCTTATCCCTTCCTGGAAGTAAGGGAATGGCATCAAAATCTTTGTGGACCGTTAAGATTTTTTTTTATTGAGCCCATCCTTGCATGAAATGTTCCCTTGGTATCTCTAATTTTCTTGAAGATATCTCTAGTCTTTCCCATTCTATTGTTTTCCTCAGAAATGGTAGGGACCTAACAGAAGCCGAAGATATTAAGAAGAGGTGGCAAGAATACACAGAATTGTACAAAAAAGATCTTCACGAACCAGATAATCACGATGGTGTGATCACTCACCTAGAGCCAGACATCCTGGAATGTGAAGTCAAGTGGGTCTTAGGAAGCATCACTACAAACAAAGCTAGTGGAGGTGATGGAATTTCAGTTGAGCTATTTCAAATCCTGAAAGATGACGCTGTGAAAGTGCTGCACTCGATATGCCAGCAAATATGGAAAGCTCAGCAGTGGCCACAGGACTGGAAAAGGTCAGTTTTCATTCCAATCCCAAAGAAAGGCAATGCCAAAGAATGCTCAAACTACTGCACAATTGCACTCATCTCACACGCTAGTAAAGAATGGTTAAAATTCTCCAAGCCAGGCTTCAGCAATACGTGAACCATGAACTTCCAGATGTTCAAGCTGGTTTTAGAAAAGGCAGAGGAACCAGAGATCAAATTGCCAACATCTGCTGGATCACTGAAAAAGCAAGAGAGTTCCAGAAAAACATCTATTTCTGCTTTATTGACTATGCCAAAGCCTTTGACTGTGTGGACCACAATAAACTGTGGACAATTCTGAAAGAGATGGGAATACCAGACCACCTGACCTGTCTCTTGAGAAACCTGTACGCAGGTCAGGAAGCAAGAGTTAGAACTGGACATGGAACAACAGGCTGGTTCCAAATAGGAAAAGGAGTACGTCAAAGCTGTATATTGTCACCCTGCTTATTTAACTTATATGCAGAGTACATCATGAGAAATGCTGGGCTGGAAGAAGCACAAGCTGGAATCAAGATTGCCAGGAGAAATATCAATAACCTCAGATATGCAGATGACACCACCCTATGGCAGAAAGTGAAGAAGAAGTAAAGAGCCTCTTGATGAAATGAAAGAGGAGAGTGAAGAAGTTGGCTTAAAGCTCAACATTCAGAAAACTAAGATCATGGCATCCGGTCCCATCACTTCATGGCAGATAGATGGGGAAACAGTGGAAACAGTGGCTGACTTTATTTTTTGGGGCTCCAAAATCACTACAGATGGTGATTGCAGCCATGAAATTAAAAGACACTTACTCCTTGGAAGGAAAGTTATGACTAACCTAGACAGCATATTAAAAAGCAGAGACATTACTTTGCCAACAGAGGTCCGTCTAGTCAAGGCTATGGTTTTCCAGTGGTCACGTATGGATGTGAGAGTTGGACTATAAAGAAATCTGAGCACCAAAGAATTGATGCTTTTGAGCTGTGGTGTTGGAGAAGACTCTTCAGAGTCCCTTGGACTGCAAGGAGATCCAACCAGTCCATCCTAAAGGAGATCAGTCCTGGGTGTTCATTGGAAGGACTGATGTTGAAGCTGAAACTCCAATACTTTGGCCACTTGATGCGAAGAGCTGACTCATTGGAAAAGATCCTGATGCTGGGAAAGATTGAGAGCAGGAGGAGAAAGAGACAACAGAGGATGAGATGGCTGGATGGCATCACTGACTCGATGGATATGGGTTTGGGTGGACTCAGAGAGTGGGTGATGGACAGGGAGGCCTGGCGTGCTGCGGTTCACGAGGTCACAAAGGGTCGGACACAACTGAGCGACTGAACTGAACTGAAGATTTTTTTATAAGATGCTTACTTAAATTTGTGCATGCTAAGTCACTTCAATCGTGTTCAACTCTTTGTGACCCTGTGGACTGTAGCCCGCCAGGCTCCTCTGTCCATGGGATTCTCCAGGCAAGAATATTGGAGTGGATTGCCATGACCTCCTCTAGGAGATCATCCCGATCCAAGATCGAAACTGTGTCTCTTATGTCTCCTGCATTGGCAGGAGGGTTCTTTACCACTAGCGCCACCTTTTATCTATTTTTTTTTTTGGCCACACCATGGGACACGTAGGCTCTTACTTTCCCAACCAGGTATAGAAGCCATGTCCCCTGCAATGGAATCGTGGATTCTTAACCACTGGGTCAATGGGGAAGTCCCTTGAACAAGTTTTTAATTCCTTCTGAGCCCCTCAGTTTTCATTTGTAAAATAGAGGTGGCTCTGAAAACTAAAAATGAGAATGTCTGGGCCCAGGGCTCAGTACAGAGGAGGCCCTCCCGCAACAACTGTGAGCACCTGCTGATTGGAGGAGACAGCTTTCCAGGGAGGGTCGACCCAGAGGTCTGGACACAGCACTCAGGGGGGAAATTCTGCTTCTCAAGACCCTGTTTGCAGCCCTAAAGAGCCTAACTCTTCCCAAACTCAGTTTTTTTACATGTACTCTATTAGTCCCTATCCAGCGTTGTCATAAATGCAGGACAGCAGGGATTCTGGGGAGCAAAAATTGGGGAAGTTGTTCTGGAAACCAATTTGGTAGCACTTATCAACATCCCTCCACCATCAAGTTCACTTCCGGGTGTCTGGGGTGTCCACTTCCGGTATCTGTAGGCTCTCTGTCCATGTACAGGGAGTTGTGATAAAGTTAGTAAAAATGATGCTATAATAGTAGCCAACATTTATGGAGTATTAAAAAGTTCTAAATGTCTTACATGTAATTTATTCACATACATTTGACACATTATAATCTGGTATATTCCACATGTAATATTTATTTGATATAGTTAGGTAATCTCACCCTACAAAGTAGGTCTTGTTTTTTGGTTTTTTTTTTAACTATAGTTGAACAAAGAAGGTTTATCGTTACCTTCATTTTACAGAAAAGAAAGTGGAGACATGGAGAGATCAGTAACTTGCCCTAGGTCAGGGATCAGCAAATGTTTTCAGTAAGAGGCCAGATGGTAAATATTTTAGGTGGCCCAGATGGTTGCTGTCACAAACTATTCAACTCTGATGTTAGAGCATGAAAGCAGTCCCAGACAACAGGTAAACAAAGGGGCATGGCTGTATTCCAACAAAATTTCACTGATGGACACTGAATTTTGAATCTCATGTAATTTTCATATATCAGGAACTACTTATCTTTTGATCATTTTTGCCAACCATTTAAAAATAAGAAAATCATTCTTGCCTCACAGGCCAAACAAAAACATGAATAGGGTGGATTTGGTTGGAGGGCTGCAGTTTGCCAACCCCTCCCTGGGTCATACGGCCTCCTTTCCCCCACATCTCACTAAAGTACCATGTCAAAGGCAGGCAATAGAGGTTGAGAAGGCAGTCATGTCTGCACACTTTCGTTACATCATTTAACACCAAAAAGAAGGACAGCGAAATGGTTCAATAAATCACACATGCATATTATGAGACATGTTGCAGCATTAAAAGGTCACGCACACACGGACTGACCAGCAGCAGCTCTGGGTATGTTAAGTGAAAAAAGGAAGCCATACATCAACATATACATCATGACCCTGTATGTGGATTAAAAATAAAAGTAGTTGGGTATGTTGTGGTTTAGTCGCTAAGTCGTGCCCAACTCTTGCGACCCCATGGACTGTAGCCCACAAGGCTCCTCTGTCCATGAAATTTCCCAGGCAAGAATACTGGAGTGGGTTGCCATTTCCTTCTCCAGGGGATCTTTCTGACCCAGGAATAGAACCTGTGTCTCCTGCATTGCAGACAGATTCTTTAACAACTGAGCCACTAGGGAAGCCAACTGTGTATGTTGCATATACTTGAATACACACTTGTTTGTGGACATATAAACAGTGAACATAAAGAAATAGGTCTAGAAAGAACAGGGACCTTTCACAGCCAGGGAGGGTGGTGGGTTGGTAGCAGTGAAGGGACTTTCAAGCTCTCCTGTGAATGTAGGCTGCTTTATAATTTGAACCTTTTACATCCCAAGTGTATTTATTTGTTGTATAATAAAAGGAAACAAAGTTGAGGTCCTTGTTACAAGGTACTACTACCAACATACTTTGAGCTCTCTGAGCAGTTTCCATGGACTTGGATCTAAACAAAAGCTTGTTATAATTAATTACCAAAGACCAAAGACATTCTTTCCAGAAGGGAAAACAAACAAGCCAAGAAAGGTGGCATAAACTATATAGTAAGTAAACACAGCTATGACTCTATCAATAGGGACTTTTTTAATTGCACATATGTACAACCTAACCTCCTCGAGACATCATTAACCTTCAAACCAAGGATGTCAGTGGTAAACAAAGCTGTCAAGGTTTTCATCTGGTGTGTGATAGTCCAGCCCTAGCTTCCTTGCCTGCGTAAACTTTAATTTATGAAGTTATTTTGGTTTGGTCCATTGGCATGAGCACAGCTAAAGGGGGAGTCATCAACTGGGGAAATGAGATTTCCCTCGCTGCCAATTTTTAAATCTAGCCTCCAGGTCATCTTATTTTTTGGATGCTTCCCACAGTCACATTTTTTGTTTGTTTTACATGAAAGAGCACATTCCCTTTCCCTAAGCCAGGTTTACCATTTCCATTGCTCTTATTAAATGCATCTTATCCAAATGGAATGTTCTCAGAGTTTCTGCCTTTCACTGGTCTGGCTAAGGGGCCTAGGACAGACACACAGACCCCGCACTCCAGGCTGCCTCCACGTGCCATGTAATTGCATCTGCAGAATGAAAGAAGGTTCAAGATCCCACTGTGAACCCAGGATCTCAGACTCTTCTCATCACAAACAGACCCAGTGGGACCCTCTGCCAGTCCCTCTGTGCCCATTAAAACAGCAGCTGCTGAAGCAGAGCCTGATGGTGCTAAAATGCAAGCCTGCGATGAGCCTGGTCCTTCTCAGGTGACATTCCCATCAGGGCTGCAAGGGCCTTCCGTTGACCAAACAATGAATGTTTTTAATCCCAAGCTATACCTGACTTCAAGGGTACAGGAGGGGCTTTAAACCTCAAGTCGACATGACATGCCAGTCCCAAATCCACGACACAGCTGTATGAATTGCTAAAACTGACAAGACAAAGCTATCCTAGCCAGGATTTGAACCCGGCCAGCCGTCTCACAGGCTATCTCTTTGCTGTGGCTGCGAATGATTTCCTCAGTTGACTGATCTGTGATGGAACATTACTTGCCCCTTTGAACACAGCAATTCTAATTCCTTGCTTTTGTGATGGGATCAAGTTTACATTTTCCAAATACTCTCCTGCCATACTAGGGGCAGAAGATAAACTGTTATATAATCTACTTTAGAAATATAGTTTTAAAAAGTGACATCTACCCTCTTAACACACTTCTAAGTGCGTAATAAATGTCGTTGTTGTTGTTGCTGCTGTTCAGTCGCCGAGTCATGTCTGACTCTTTGTGACCCCATGGACTGCAGCATGCCAGGCCTCCCTGTCCATCACCAACTCCCGGAGTTTACTCAAACTCATGTCTGTTGAGTCGGTGATGCCATCCAACCATCTCACCCTCTGTCACCCTCTTCTCCTTCTGCCTTCAATCTTTCCCAGCATCAGGGTCTTTTCCAAGCATAATACAATATTGTTTACTATAGGCACTATGTGTACAATAGACCTCTATAATTATTCTTCTTGCATAACTAAAAATCCTATACTTGTTAAACAGCAACTCAGCATTGCCCTCCTCCCTCCAGCCCCTTGTGACCATTCTACTTTCTATCAACTTGACTATTTCAGATTCCTCTTATATTAGGAATATAAGTGGATTCATACAGCATTTGTCCTTCTGTGAAGGGCTTATTTTACTTAGCTTAACGTTCTCCAGATTCATTCATGTTGTCACAGGTGGCAGGATTTCCTTCTTTTTTAAGACTGAATAATATTCTGGTGTGTGTGTATCACATTTTCTAAATCCATTCATCTGTCGAAGGACATTTAGGTTGTTTCTATCTCTTGGCTATTGTGAATAATCCTGCAATGGACATGGATGTGCAAACATCTATTTGAGATCCTGATTTCAATTCTTTCTGATAATTACACAGAAGCAGAATTACTGGATCATATGGTAATTCTATTTTCAATTTTTTGAGGACCCTCCATACCATTTTTTACAGCAGCTGCACCATTTTACGTTCCCATCAACAGTGCACAAGTGTTCCAATTTCTCCGCATCCTTGCCAATACTTGTTAATTTTTGCTTTTTCGACAATGGCCATCCTAATGGGTATGAAGTATTGTCTCACCCTGGTTTTGATTTGCATTCCTCTGATTAGTGATGTTAAGCATCATTTCATATACCTATCAGCCATTTATTTGTATGTCTTCTTTGGAGAACTGTCTATTCAAGTCCTTTGCCTTTTTTTTTTTTTTTAATTTGACTACTCCAGGTCTTAGCTGCAGCACATGGGATCTTTTCCGTTGTGGCATGTGGGATTCAGTTCCCTAAACAGGGATCGAACCCGGGCCCCCTGCAGTGCACTGAGTCTTAGCCACTGGACCACCAGGGAAGTCCCAGCTTTTTTTTTTTTTAATTGGATTATTTGGCTTTTTGCTATTGAGTTGTAACAGTTCCTTATTTGGCGGGGATATTTATCTCTTACTAGACATGTAGTTTGCAAATATACAGTTTACTTTAGAGCAGAGTCTTATGAAGGACAGGGAAGCCTGCCATGCTGCCGTCCATGGGCTCACAAAGAATCAGACACGACCGAACGACTGAACAAGTGTCTTATGGCCTATCCGAATAGAAGATTTTCAGACTATCTATACCAGGCTGGCAAGATAATGTCTGTGGGCCAAACCTGGCCCAACACTTGTTAAAAATAAAGTTTAAATGACACATAGCCACGTCCATGTGTTTAGGTATAGGCTATGGCTGCTTTCGAGCTACCACGGTCAAGTTCAGCAGTTTCACAAAGACCACATAGCCCACAGTAGAAATACTAGCTGTCCTTTTCAGAGAAGGTTTGCTAAACCCTAGTATACAGAGGATCAAGGCTTAAAAACATATGTTTATTCTGGCCTCTATCATAATGTGACAAGAAGGTTAATTCTGAGTCAGACAACTCTGTTTAAACACTGTGATTTTTGTGACTGGAAACAACTTTAAAATCCAAGCTCCTATCACCCAGGAATAAAGTTACTGATGAGTCTCTGGTGCTACCAGGAGGTGCCTAATCTTACACGGTTTTCACCCTATGGCTCTCCTTCCTCCCCTTCTTGACCCTTCTCCAACTTGACCCCCACCCTCCACTCCAGCCATTGGGCAGGCAAGCGACATCATGCTACCCAAAAGTGTATTTTCTAGGACTTTCCAACTGGTTCTCAGAAAAGATGCTCTCTTTGCACTGGGGCTGCTAAGAGAGCTGATATGGGACCCCCTGAGCAGTCAAGTGGAGGAGAGACCAGCAGAGCTAAAAGGGACAGAAAGAACCCTAGGGACACTGTTTGAATGCTGGATCCAGAAATCCCCAGCAATACTCTAGATCCCCAGACACGAGGCCATAAATTCTCATTTTTGTTTAAGCTAGATTGGTATTTCTGTCACTAGCTAACCAAGAATTTCTGAGCACTGTAGTTGTAATCTTGTTTTAATATTTATTTTTATTTATCTGACTGTGCCAGGTCTTAGTTGCGGCATGCGGGATCTTTGATCTTTGTTGCATCTAGTTCGACCTTCATGGGATCTAGTTTCCTGACCAGGGATCGAACCCAGGCCCCCTGCACTGGGAGCATGGAGTCTTAGCCACTGGAGCACCAGGGAAGTCCCCTGATCTTTTCATGTTTTACTCCCTGCAGTTATGAGTTCATATATCATTTTTTCAATGTTTCTACCTTATATTAATAATCTTCACCTTTAATGGGTATATAATCCATTAGAAGGGACAAACCTGATCTGACTACCCAGCCTACTGATACAATGCAGGCCCCACTGGGTGCCATAATCCTGACTCGGAAAATCCTGCTCTCAGCAGACCCAACCAGCAGGGCACCATGATGTTGTGGGCAGCCCTTGTCACACAGGAGACCACCTCCAGCCACCCAAGTGCCCATTTAACCAACAAGCCCAGGCCTTGCCAGCTTGGCACCAATGCTAGTGAGACAGTCTCCCCAGTGTCACTGAGCTACAGTTTGTGGGTGTTCAGCTGTGAAAGTCCTACAACAACCCTTCTCCCACCTAGACCGTGTCCCTCACAGCCAAGACTCCACATTGTTGGATTCCCTGCGTAGCAGTAAAACTTTCCCATTTAGTGCCCAGTCTTTAGTCTCTTGGGCTTCCCTGGTGGCTCGATGGTAAAGAATCCACCTGCCAACGCAGGAGACCTGGGTTCGATCCCTGGCTCGGGAAGATCCCTTGGAGAAGGGAATTGCTACCCACTCCAGTATTTTTGCCTAGGAAATCCCATGGACAAAGGAGGCTGGTGGGCTACAGACCATGGGGTTTCAAAAAAGTTAGACGTGACTTAGCAACTAACCAACAACTTTGGTCTCTTAGTCTTTATTTTTTCTTTTAACAGAGTGTTAGTTACTTGTGTTATTTGCAAGCTTTCCCCTCAAGAAGGCAATTTCCAGGTCAAGGCAGAGACCATGTCTGCCTGGCCACCCCAAGCGCCCCCGTGCTTGGGGCCAGAGTGGGTGCTTAGTGCCTGTTTGTTGAGTGGGTAAATTAAATAAATGAAAGGATACACCCTAAGTGCCAGCCACGACACCATTTTTCACAATCATACTGGGTTGGCCTGAAAGGTCATTTGGGTTTTTCTGTTAACATCTTATGAAAAAGCCAAAGGAGGTTTTTGGGCAACCCGGTATATAACACTGCCTCTTTCTACAGCTATGCCAGCTTCGTTTTGGCAAAAGACATTCCCAGAGAAGTCTGTGGTCAGCAGTGTGGGACAGAATTTGAAGAAAGACCTGTGTTAGGAAAAGCTACATTTTGGTGAAGACTCATTGGAACTGTCAGCTGCTGACAGGGCTGGGAAGAGGGTGCACTGGAGGCCACCTGTCACGTGTCCCTGACATGAAGTTGCTCGAAGGTTATGACTCCCCCTTGCCCCAGGAAACAGCCCTCCTCGTGACAACAGACGGACTGAAGGCCAACCCCTCACATCAGCACAGCTCACCCAGGTTTGTCCTCCACCATCTGTTCTCATAGAAGCCCTGCAATAAGTGGTGGTACCATCCCCAGTTCACGGATGAGAAAACCAAGGCTGAAAGAGAAGGATTTGTTCAAAGTCACCCTGCCTAGGAAATGACACGTTAATTAAAGAAAGAGGGACTTAGGCTGAGGCAGCCTACATCAGCAAACCAAGACTGAAGCCCTTAAGTGCCTCGAGGTTATGAAATTAAAAGGCTAAGGACGACCAGTCTAGGCTTCAGTCAATCAAATAATTTCCTTTCTTCACTTCTGCACTTTCTCCATATAGGTCTTTCCCCCACTCCTATCAGCGGAACACCCCTAACCACTTCTGGTTTGGAACTGCCTAATGGGAAGTGATTTTTGCTCCAGTAAACTCTTATTAAAAATTTTAATATCCCTCAGTTCGTCTTTTAACAGAAGTGACTAGAGCCCAGATTTTTTTCGACCCCTGATCCCCACTCTTGCAATCAACCGTGGTCGAGGACAGACCAGTGTCCCCGGGAAAGGACAGAGGGTCTGGCGTGAGCCTGCTCCCTCTGACCTCAGGGTCCTTTGGCCTGGGCATCTGCATCCTGGGTGTTCTACCTGGGCAGTCATGTACTTCTCTGCATCCTCTTTCCTTTCAAAACCCTGCTTCTGAGGGCCTTCCCACATGGACAGAAGGCCGCTCCAAGCCCTCTTTCAGCCCCCACAACCCCTGTATGGTTTGAGTGTCTTACTAAGAAGCTCTAGGTTCTTTTACTTCATTCTACTTGTCTCTTTTTAATGTGCTTTCTCAATAACAAAACTCCCATCCTGTCTTTTCAGCAAGAAATTGGGCTCTGAAGGTTGTACATGTCACTTAGCTTACAAAAAGAAATATATATATACATATAAATGTATATATATATATATTTATATATATTTAATCATGTTTTTCAAATGCCTTGGTTTCAGCACCACCTCCCCAAACAAGTTTTCTGCTGAGCATCTTCTGCTTTTTCACAGTAGACTGACTATGTAACTTATCCTCCAAACAGGGACCCTTTTAAGAATGAAAGATGCTGTGCTTCGTCGCTCAGTCGTGTCCAACTCTTTGCGACCCCATGGACTATAGCCCACCAGGTTCCTCTGTCCACAGGGTTTCTCCAGATCAGAATACTGGAGTGGGTTGCCATGCCCCCCTCTAGGAGATCTTCCCAACCCAGGGATCGAACCCAGGTCTCCCGCATTGCAGGCCGATTCTTTACCAGCTGAGCCACCAGGGAACCCCAAGAATACTGGAGTGGGTAGTCTATCCCTTCTCCAGGGGATCTTCCTGACCCAGGAATCAAACCGGGGCCTTCCTGCACTGCAGGTGGATCCTTTACCAGCTGAGCTAGTAGGGAAGTGGCGACCCTATGAATCCCGACACTGGCCGTATGGTCACCCTTCAGGGGCGTCACCACTTCCCGACAGGGCCCAGGAGAATGTATCAAACCACTTCCAGATACAAACTGCATTCGGTTATTTAATGTCCGGCCCTGAAAGAGACAGCAGCCATGCAATCCACTTTTAAATAAAGAAGAAGATTCTCTTTGCTCTGCTCTCTGACACGGAAGCTTGAGTATCTAATAGAAGGGAGGTGTTCTCCAGTTTGCTGCCCAAGCAGCCAAAGTATCCAGCTTTAAGGATACTGTGTTCTCTAGCAGGGATTCTAATGCGCTGAGACTAAACCTTTCAGGAGGAGAAGGGTGGGTTAGAGTCTGGTCCCTGAACAAAGAGGGCTGGGGAGATGGCTGGGGCCATCCTAGCCGCCAAGGCATGGCCACACCCATCAGTACAGATGGAGTAGAATCTCTGCCCTTTATTTTAAAGCCTCAGAGGAAATCGTGCCACCTCCCCGGGGTGAGCCAGTCCAAAGTTTAACTGAGCTCTTCAGGGCTAGGCACCCCTCCTTCCGGTCCACCCTCCACCCAGGAAACCAGTAACATCTGATCCTCCGGCCTGTTGTCTGGGCAGCCTCCACCCACTGTAAGGGGCATTCTCTCCTCTGCAGGCCAGAAAGCCTTCTCTGGGCCCAGAAAATGCTCAAGACACAAAACAGAAACACACACACACACACACACACACACACAGATCCCCTTCCTCTCCAGCTCAGCGGGCTCCCCTCCTGGCCTTTTAATCCTCAGGCCCATTGGAAATGGAAAGACAGGAAATGCAAGATGCAGTGCCTGAGCCATTTTCATCTTAACTCCTGCCCTCCCCCACCCCACCCTCTCTTCCCTTGACAGACAGACAACCCATTAAGAGCTCGCTCATAATAGTCTTTCCTGTAAGAACTTGTAAACAGCATCCTTGGAGCTTGACTTGGGTGTTTCCCAGCTCACTTACTTCCATTTCCTTTGCCGTGGAATGTTTCATGGGGATGGGGGAGGCTGATGGGAGGGCCTCTTCCCCTCCACCCCCTTCACCTGCGCTGCTCGGCTCCCTCCTTCCTTCAGTACCATAGAAGTTTAAGTCTCTTCCCCTTGAACACCACTTCTACCACTTAGATTGGTGTGTTCCTTTTTGTTTCTTTGAAGGAAGCCCTTCCATTCAGTAAGCTGAGACTCCTGCCATAGCCTTCATTCCAATACATTCCCACCACTAGGGAATCATACCGGGTTCTTGGCAGTTCTCAGCATTAAATGAACAAAACCTGTGCCTGCAGAAATTATGTTTTAAGTAAACACTGTACCTGCAAAACTGCTTTTTTTTTCTACAGGAGCCCTTGTTTTTATATAACTTAAAGTTTGCAAGGTAAATACACTGTAGTGAGGGACAGTGGCTCCAAACCCAAGGCTTGGTCAGGTGACCTAATTGAGTGAAGGAGACTTGAGATGAGGCAATAGGGAATAGTGGGGTCTGTGGTGAAATGTGGAGCCTGAACCTAGCCCCAAAATATGCAACTGTAGACAGATGTTGTTATGTAGAAATCCTTACTTCATATTGCCAGAACTTCCAACGTTCTGAGAGAAGTCTCAAGTCAGGAATGCTACATGAAATTTTCTGACTTTTAAAATAGTGTGTGGAGAACTTCCCGGTGATCCGGTGACTAAGACTCTGAGCTCCCAATGCAAGCGCCCTCGGTTTGATCCCTGGTCAGGGAACTAGATCTCACAAGCGGCAACTAAGAATTCGCATGGCTCAACTAAAGATCCTGCGTGCCCCCACTAAGAGACCCAGCACAGCCAAATACAGAAATAAATATTTTTTTAAAAATAGTGTGTGGGCTGAACAGTCTGCAACTCCTGGACTAAATGATAAATAACCCCCGCTACAGCCCACACCCCAGCACCACTGGGCACTGCCACCACCTACACCAACAACACAACACGGACAGCAGTGCCCACGGAGAGATGGCAAGGGCATGGGGCTCCCAGGCAGGGGGATGGCAGGGGCAAAGGCAGACCCCAAGCCCCCCTCCTCAAAGCCCAGCTCCCCTGGAGGCTCTGGCCTCCTGGGACGCCTTCTGGGAGCAATCTAATTTTTTAGGAAGGAAACAATCAGGAGCTAGGGTTCACTCTAGAGTCATTCACTCTAATCACGTTCACTTTACAGAAATTCACTCTACAGCCGGTTTCGCTGAAACAGATCTGTAAGAGATATGATGGGCAGCAGCCTTTTCCTAGTAAAAATATACAAGATATGCTGAACACAAAGCCCTGAACTAGTCTGCAGGCCCCTGTGAAGGAGTAGAAACCAGTAACTCAAATAAATAATCCTACAAAACAAAGGCCTATACCTTCCTTCCCAAACTCAAAGCAGCGGGTTGGGCCCAAGACCCTACAGAGAAGAAAAGTGCATTCTAGAATCATCTTCACTTGCCTGGTTTAAACCACCGAGAAGACACATAATACTAACAAGTTACTTATTCTCTTTCAGCTGCAACTGCCTCATCTGTGAAACGCAGGTAACAACAGCACAGTTCTAATAGAGTCCCTGGAAGCACAGAAACCATCCATCAGCCTTTGGCCAACAGCCAGTTTCAGGAGTTTCCTGGGCGCTCCTGGGTTCATAATTCATCCCCGAAGTATCTACTGAGCACCTTCTGTATACAGATGCACGACAAAGAGCAATACATAGGCACAGGCCCTGGCCTCCCCAAATCCACTTTTATTTCTAACAGTAAATCCAAAATATAATAAATTTTCAAAAAGGGAAAAAAAAAAAAAAAAAGCTTCAGAAATTACTCAAGCAGATGTTCTTGCATCTTCTTATTAAAATGATTCATGCTTTTTGTTACAGAACCAATTCACGAGTTTGGGGGAGTTTAAGCAGGCTGGATGTGTCTTACAAATGGGTGCTCAATGAAAAAAAGAAAAAAACTGTCACATACTCCCACTCCACAGCATTTGTAACAGGTCCACTCAGCCCACAAACAGTAGTACATTGGGTGTTTCCTTCACCAAGGATCTAATTTACATAGACTTAACGGTGTGATTTTGTTTTTAAACCTTACTCTTTTGCTTTAACATTTTCCAGTTAGTTACACATTAGTGAATCTCAGGACATGGTTTTCCAACCATAATAGACAAACCAAGTCACTATTATTCTCTGTCCACCATGTTTGTTCTCCTGATTTATTTCTTTAATATAAATCTACACATGAAAGAACATCACAGTCGATGAAAGCCAGATTTAGAAAAGAGTTCTCACCCAACCTAGGTTTCCAGATCAAATTCAATGCACACTAGCATTTCAAATCCATATGAAAAAAAGAACACCTCAAAATATATTTCTGCCTCCCACTGACTGTGGGACTTGACTAGGATTCCTACATCCTCTGTGCCTCAGTTTCCTCATTTATAAAATGGGGAGATCAACTCTGAATACTCATTGGAAGGACCAATGCTAAAGCTGAAGCTCCAATACTTTGGCCATCTGATGCAAAGAGCCAACTCATTGGAAAAGACCATGATGCTGGGAAAGATTGAGGGCAGGAGGAAAAGGGAGTGACAGAGGATAAGATGATTGGATGTCATCACCGACTCAATGGACATGAGTTTGAGCAAACCCCGGGAGATGGTGAAGGACAGGGAAGCCTGGCATGCTGCAGTCCATGGCATCTCATAAAGTCGGACACGACTGAGTGACTAAACAACAACCAGCTACCTACTTCACGGGTTTGTAGTAGGGACTCAAGCAAATACAACATACTTTTATCAAATTTTTTTTTTTCAACACCAACATGAGATAGTGGAACATAGTGATGGAAAGGGAACAGACCCTGGGGCCTGGGTTCAAATCCCAGCTTTTCCATTATTAACTGTGACCTTGGACAAGTTAAGGAAATTCTCTGAGCCTCAGCTGTGGAACTGCCATTAAAAATAGTATCAACCTCAAAAGGCAGTTGTGAGGAGGGCCCTGGCAGACATAACACTGTATTAAGTTTATAGCTATTTTAATGATGATAAAATGAAGGCTTATCAGAGGTGTTACCCTCTCCAGGGCGAGTGGCTATATAATGAGTTTATGGACATGTCCAGGCTCCCACAAGAAAACAGATTTTGGGATCAAACCAATGTCAGCGTAGACAAATCCACTTCTGGGCTCACACACGGCTATTGTTCCTGAACACCTTGGGTTTACATTTCCATGGTGACCAGCATGTTTGTTTACTTGTTTCCTGATTTTTTTTTCTACAACTGAAGTTCCACAAGGGCAGCCAGGTTGGAGACTGTATTGTTTGTAGCAAACATCAAATGCACCTGCCCCTGTGCTCAGGCAAAGCCTGAGACAAATGTTCAGCCAGCCTTCCTGGACTCAGAGGATCCCCCTGATCGATGCTCTCTGAGCCTGCCTTCTAGGGCCACGTATCCCCTAAAGACATGAGTTCTAACACTGAGGGAGTCAGGACCCTTTGACTGTTAGTGTCAAGTCACAGGTCTCCCCAGCAGGAAGTCCAGGGGGATACAATTGGCTCCCAGGACGGCTGGAGACCAATATCATATAAATGACACAAGGAATTAATCTCTCTCTCTCTCTCCCTCCCTCCCCGTCTCTCCCTCTCCTCCTCCCCTTTCCCACCCTCTCTTTCTCTCCAACTCTCTCTGTCTCTCTTCCTCTCTCTCTCATGCTGCCTTTATTCTCAAGCAGGATGTGGCAACAGCCACCAGCAGCTTCAAGCTTCCCTTCCGCTGGCTTAGCAACCCCAGCTACAGAAGAGCAGCCCTTTCTGGACCATGAATCACATCCTCATCTCTGGTCCCTGAGGGTAAAGAGAGAAGCAGTGCTCTGATTGGCCAGGGTAGGGTCACATGCTCACCGACAGAGCCAATGAGAAGTCACTACCACCCACCATCATGAATTGAATAAGGAAGGAGTGGTCCCCCAAGAAAAATGGATGTGCTGTTACCATTAGAGGGAGTGGGTGCTGGGCAGGGAAAAACAACACAGCCATCTGCTCCCACATTTCTTCAAAGCTGCGGCTTGCTGCCACCGCACCCAAACTCCCCTCTGGCCTGGGGGCCCCTACAACCTTCTCGGCTGGCCATTCCTCCACTCAGTGAGGCCCAAACCATACCTGCATCTTTTCCTAGAAGCAGCATCATTTTCCCAGCTGCTGTGCGATGCTGTCTGGGCTCAAACTCAATAGCGTTGTTCACACACGTCCATATCCCATTAGGTGCAGAGTTCCATAGATTCAGCCTCCAAGGCCACGCCTACCCACTCCATCCCTTCTTTTGGAGAAGATCTTGGTCAACTCCCACTCGCTTCTCAGAACCACTGGGCATTTGGCCTCACAGCCTCCGCTGCCAGATCCAGCCTCTTCCAGCTCGGCCAGTACCAGCCTCCTCTGTTCAAAAACGCAGTGACGCTATTTTGCCTAAAAATTTAACTCCCGACCTCTCAGCCTGGCATTCAGAGACCTCCCGACTCCCTATATGACTATCCACTCTTCCAGCCTTTCCACCCGCGGCTGCCCTGCAACTACTCCAGACACCAGGCAAACCACCACCCCATGCCACTCCCCGCTCCCCGCCCCATCACCACCATTTGGCTCGAGCCTCCCCACTGCCAGGAACCTCCGTCTCCAACACGCTCCACCCTGTAACCTCATTAGGTGGAATTCTTCCCATAACACTGGCTTTAGGGTCAGATCCAAGTTCCAACACTTACCAGCTGCATGACTCTGGATAGGTACAGTAGGCTTTGTATCAATTTGTCATGTGCACATGACTATGACACCTAACTCACTGGATTGAAACATACATCTCTGTAAAGCCCCCCACCAGGGACTTCCCTGGTGGTCTAGCAGTTAAGACTCCATGCTTCCACTGCAGGGGGCACAGGTTCAATCCTTGGTCACAATGCACCCAAAAAATAAAAATAAAGAAAAAATATGTTTAAGTCATTAAAAAAAAATTTTTTTAAAGCCCCTTTCACAAAGCCTTGCTTCCATCACCAGTCATATCCACAACTGGGTGTTGTTTTTGCTTTGGCTCCATCTCTTCATTCTTTCTGGAGTTATTTCTCCACCGATCTCCAGTAGCATATTGGGCACCTACTGACCTGGGGAGTTCATCTTTCAGTGTCCTATCTTTTTGCCTTTTCATACTGTTCATGGGGTTCCCAAGGCAAGAATACTGAAGTGGTTTGCCATTCCCTTCTCCAGTGGACCACATTTTGTCAGAACTCTCCACCATGACCTGTCCGTCTTGGGTGGCCCTACACGGCATGGCTCATAGTTTCATTGAGTTAGACAAGGCTGTGGTCCATGGAGATCCAACCAGTCCATCCTAAAGGAAATCAGTCCTGAATATTCATTGGAAGGACTGATGTTGAAGCTGAAACTCCAATACTTTGGCTACCTGATGCAAAGAACTGACTCACTGGAAAAGATCCTGATGCTGGGAAAGATTGAAGGTGGGAGGAGAAGGGGATGACAGAGGATGAGATGGTTGGATGGCATCACCAACTCAGTGGACATGAGTTTGAGTAAACTCTGGGAGCTGGTGGTGGACAGGGAGGCCTGGCGTGCTGCAGTCCATGGGGTCGCAAAGAGTCAGACACCACTGAGTGAATGAACTGAACTGAACTTATAGGGTCAGGCTAAGTGTCTGACTCTTTGTGACCCCATGGACTGCAACCCACCAGGCTCCTCTGTCCATGAGATTCTCCGGGTGAGAATACTGGAGTGGTTCACCATTTCCTTCTCCAGGGGATCCTCTTGATCCAGGGATGGAACCCATGTCCCCTGCATGGCAGGCGGATTATTTACTGCTGAGCCACTCGAGAAGCCCACTTCCTTTACAGAGCCTGACATTCAGCAGGGGCTCTGTAAATGATGGCTTCACACTGTCAACCACCAACCTCCGTGGTCCAGCCCAAACACCAACTCTCGGTGAAGCCTTTACTGAATGTCCCCATCAAGACCAACTTTGTACATATGTTCTACCTTGTAATGTAGTTGGTCACATACCTGTCCTTCCCCAACTATCCTAGAGCTTCCTGAAACAGAAAGCTGTCTCTTTCGTCTTTACATTCCTAAAGCATATCACCTGGCCTTACACACCTAGGAGGTGCTGGAATCATACCAGTGAAACTGACTCCAACTGTGTGCATCCCAAAGTATTCCTGTCATTAGCTGTTCATTGGTTCACTTGATAAAGCTTACAGGACCCCAGTCCCAGGCACACATCCCTAGTTACAAGATTCCAGAGAGTCACAGTGTCTCTTTATCAATTTCCCAACTTGTCACACAAGAATCCAAGGGCTCACACCCCACTAACTGCCACATGAGGATAAATTAAGCTAATGGTGGTGGTTGCTGTTGAAGGAAACATACAGCACCCACATGTCCCAAAGAACACAGCCAAACAAAGCAAGTGCCCTGGAAGGAAAAGGAAATCAACCCTGAATACTCATTGGAAGGACTGATGCTGAAGCTAAAGCTCCAATTCTTTGGCCACCTGATGCAAAGAGCTGACTCATTGGAAAAGACTCTGATGCTGGCAAAGATTGAAGGCAGGAGGAGAAGGGGACGACAGAGGACAAGATGGTTGGATAGCATCACTGACTCAAAGGACACGAGTTTGAGCAAACTCCGGGACATAGTGGAGGACAGGGAAGCCTGGGGTGACGCAATCCTTGGGGTTGCAAAGAGTCGGACATGACTTGAGACTGAACAACAGCAACAACAACCCTGCCCAGTATACTGAGAAGAGTCCCGTTCTCCACTCTTGCCTCCTACGCCCAACCTCCGAAATCCCTACCCAGAGGGGCTGCTTGCCTTACAAACCAAACCTACAATAAAATGTAAGCTTTTCCAAAAAAATCAAATTCACATTTGAAAGACAAAGATGTTTCTCCACCCAGCAGAGTCAAAAAAAAGGGTACTAGATGCACTAAGGCATTTATTCAAAGATTCAATCCAGCTAGTCAGTCAGCCAACAGATGGGTCCAAAAGGAGAAATTTCTAGAATCATTTGGGCAAGATGGCTAGAATAATCTTATGACTACCATGGTGAAATGCTAAGAAGGACAACCCTTGGTGAGAGCCAGAGGGCCTGGCATGTTTATTTTTTTTACGGATTTTATTTATGTTCCCAACAAATGGCCTTACAAGGCACAAATTGTCATTCCCCACCCCCAAATGGAAATGCCTTTATTTTTCTAAATATAATGGATGCACACTATACAAAATCCAGGTTTTCCTAACTTCCATTCACTGTGTTATGATCATCTCGCTGTGTCAGTAAGAATAAATATCCATAATTTCTTCAGGGTTGAATGTGAGTCCATTTTTTGAATACACCAAAATCCATTTCATCAAGCCTCTACTGAAGGTCACTGAAATTGTTTCCAATTTCTATTGTAAACACCCTCTACTGAATGACCACCTGCAAAGCACTTGTACATTGATTTCTTTTTCTGAAGAAAATAACTTTTAAAATTTTTAAACATTTTTTTGACCATGCCACGTGGCATGCAGAATCTTAGTTCCCCAACGAGGGATTGAATCTGCACCCCCTCCATTGAAAGCACAGAGTCCTAACCACTGGATCGTCAGGGGAAGTCCCAACCACTGGACGGCCAGGGAAGTCCCTAAGAAAATAATTTAGAAATAGAATTTCAAGGCCAAGGGTTACACAATTTATATATGTATGTATCCCAAGCTGTCCTTAAGAAAGACTTATTAATTTATACTCCTATCAGTAGTGGAAGTATCATGTTTGAAAGAACTTATTTACCCACATTTCCTTAAAGAGGCATTATCAATGCTTAAAAATTTTGCCACGCTAAGATTATGTGCATATAAATAAGATTCTGCTTACTAGTAAGATTGAGACTATTTTCTTGTAGAGTGAATCCTACATACCACCTATCTGACCAGTACCCTTTTTATTCCCCCTAGAAGTAACCTCCCCACTAATAACCCCCATTCTCTTTGGAGCCACCATGTTCTTAGGACTTTACCTCCGTGGCCGGCAACCTAAGATTCTAAGAACTGATGCCTGTGATTAATGTTAATTGTTCCAGAGCAATCCACTGACAGAAAGCAGGCCCGTGGAGTCATTCCTTAGGATTTTTTTCAAATCAGAATTGGGGAGGGAAATACCAGTCTTGCTGGCATCTAACATGCCTTCCCCAATGACTGGTTAGCTAGTTATCTCAACACCGTTTCCTGAGTAAGCTGTTCTTTTTCCATTGATTTGAATGCATCCTTTATTATATACTAAATGTTTGCATATACTTGGGTCTGTATCTGAACTTTGTATTCTATTTATATTCTTTCTTTGGTCTCTGTAATCTTTAGGGCATTATCCCCACGTGATGATAAAGATACAGAAAGGCTACATTATTAGCTTTGTGACCTCAGATGAACTATCAACAAAGCAAGGACAGAAGCCAAATTACCAGTCTCCACCTTGTACCGATTCCAGCTGTAGGAACCTTACACAGAAGAGGACCACCAGCCCTCTCAACATCATGCTCGTCTATGAAATCTGTGTCACCAGCCAAGCTAAGGCAGATGTCTAGACAGGATGTTGCAGGGGAATAAAGAAGCGGGTCAGGATTTGCCAGGAAACTGACAACAGTGCCTGGCAGCTCCCATTCCCATCTCTAACCTCTTTCCCTGTGGGTGACAACAGTGTCCCCAACTAGAGTCCTGAAAAGCAGGCAATGCCAGTAAATCTCTCTGACTCTCTGAGGGATGCCACCAAGTCCACATGAAAATGTTCACATTGCTAATGCCTAGCTGGAAAACTCCTATATTTTCTCAACACGATTTCCTTACTGGTTTTTGGTTTTTTTTTTCTTTGACCAGACAGAGCACTGTCTCTTTTTAAACTTTCCAAGAAGACTGTTTATTAAGATAATGCAGTGCAGAACAATCAAACTGTTTATTTTTTACTTTTGATTTAATTTTCCTTTCTATAATCCACTAAAGAAAACACTAGAATCATGCATTTGCCTTTCTTAGATTGCAGGCTTCAGTTAAATTAGCAGCGACGGATTTGGGGTTTTGGGGTTTTTTTTTTTTTTTTTTTCCTGTTTGTTTCTATTACACACATAACCCCTCCCAGCTCCAATTCTTTCCTTAGGGTAATTTTCATTTTAATGTGTAATGCCTGCTCTTCAAATTAACATCAAATCTTATTATGAAGTAACCACAGATGAATTGTTATCAGTGGACTTTGCACCAGCAAATTCTCAACATTTGAAGGGTGAGAAGAGCTCCAGAATTCATGTGGGCTAAGGTATGCATTTAAACAGCTGAGGAAAGTTTGGCTCAGAGAGGTCAAGCAGTGAGTCTAAGCTCACACAGCCAGTGGATCAGTGGCATATCTCCCTCCCCTTCAACCTTTTCACTGTGTGAAAAGTCACTTCGATTATGTCCAACTCTTTGCAACCCCATGGACTGTAGCCTACCAGGCTCCTCTGTCCATGGGATTCTCCAAGCAAGAATACTGGAGTGGGTTGCCGTGCCCTCCTCCAGAGGATCTTCCTGACCCAGGGATCGAACCCATGACTCTTTCGTCTCCTGCATTGGTGGGCAGGTTCTTTACAACTAGTGCTACTTGGGAAACCTTGTCACTAGAAGCCTTAATTGCGCTTTCAACAGAAATGGCACATCTTGACGTGGTGCACTTAACAGCAAGAGAAGATACCACATTACCTTGAAAAGCAAAAAAGTAGATGTCTCAACGCCGCCTCTAGGAATTTATGAAACGGCTTTTCCCTGAGCTGTGCCAGGTACGAGCAACACAGCAGCCCCATGTGCTAAAAGATTCTGACCCCTGGCTGAACGTGTCTGTTCCTTGAAGGTGACGCACAAGGAAAGCAGAGACCTGGGAATCTAGAGACTTAAGTTCTGGTGCCAGTTCTACAGCAGGCATCCCAGCTGTGTTTAAGCATCAGGAGGGCCCCCTCAGCAAGGCAGTCCGCTGATTCTATTGACCGATGCTGCCAAAGCAGAACCAGGACTTGGTGGGTCAGCCCTGCACCAGGCATTTCGGGGCTTGAACCGCAGACTTCAGTTTACCATTAACATTTGATGAGGCCAGGGAGATACAAGGAGAGAAAAATCCCTCATCCCTGCTCTCAAGGAATTTGCAGTTCAATGGGTGAAGCAAAAAGCCTATCTAATATATATATATATATATATACATATTTAAAATCCAGCTGGACAGAAGATATGAGTTCCCCAACACTAAAAGATGTGAGCAGAGGGGAGAGACCTACTGTGAGGGAAGTAGCAGAGGGTCCTATCTAGGGAGCCAGGCTGGAGCTGAGTCTCCAAGATCATCTCCAAAGAGAGTGAGAAAACTTTTATTTTTTTATTATTTTTTATTGGACTATAATAGCTAACATTGTTATATTAGTTTCTGCTGTACAACTAAGTGAATCAGCCATATGTATACATATATCCCCTCCCTCCTGGAAGTCTCTCCCACCCCTCTAGGTCATCACAGAGCACTGAGCTGAGCTTCCTGCGCTTTACTGCTCTAAATTTTACATATGATACTGTATATATGTCAATCCCAGTCTCCCAGTTCACCCCACCCTCCCCTTCCCCGCCTATGTCTACACCTCTGTTCTCTCTGTCTGGTCTCTATTCCTGCCCTGGAACTAGGTTCATCTGTACCCTTTCTCTGGATTTCACATACGTGCATTAATATACGATATTTGTTTTCTCTTTCTGACTTACTTCACTTTGTATTACAGGCTCTAAGGCCCATCGGAGTGGTGGTCCTCACACCTGGCTGATCCTCGGGAGTTTCTAAAATACAGCTTCTCAGGTGCTTGCCATGAGCTTCTGATTCAGAATATCGTGAGCAGAGCTCGATGTTATGGGCTGCATTGTGTCTGCTCTCCCGCCCCCCCACCAAAAAAAGATATGTGGAAGTCATAACCCTCAGAATGTGACCTTTTTGGAAACAGGGTCTTTATAGAGGTAATTAAGTTAAAATGAGGTCACTAGGGTGGCCCTCAATCTAGTAAGACTGATGTCAATAAAAATTAATTTAAAAAAATAATCAGCGTGTTAAAAAAAAAAAAAAGTAAGGCTGGTTTCCTTATAGCAGGGAGAAGTTTGGACCCAGAGACAGACAAGTACAGAGGGAAAACCGCCTGGAGAGACACAGTCAGAGGAAGTCTGCCATCTACAAGCTAAGGAACGCTGGAGGCTACCAGAAGCGAGGTCTGGAAAATCTCTTTCCCCAGCACCTTCCGAGGGCGCGTGGCCTGCCCACAACTTGATTTTGGCCGCCAGAACTGTGAGACAATAAACTGCGGTTCTAAGCCGCCCATGTTGTGGTCCTTTGCAGCCCTGAGTGGCCTGGGGAGTTCATGCCGCCTGGGAATCAGTATGAGAGCCCAGCTGCCATGGGGGAGCACCCTCGGGTCCTACTCTGAAGGCTGCTTCCACGCTGGCCCTGCCCTGGGTGTCCACGGGGCTTCCTTTGGTCCTGAGGCCCTTCCTCTGGGGAAGGGAGGAGCGGGCTCTGGTGGTGGAGCTCCTTCCTGCAGATGCCAGGGAGCCCACGGCCCTGTGAAGACATCATCCAATTAAGGGACAGCCTTTCTCCTTCCCCTTGGGCTTCCAGGCGCGGTAAGCCCCGAGGCAGATGAGTCAATACATCCTCAAATGCTTCCCGGAAGAAAATGCCACTCTCTCCTCCAACTGCTACAAAAATACTGAGGACCCAGTATTTGGACTTTGCTCTGTAGCCAAGCTTATCTCAGAAGGAGATAGACTAGGGTGGGCAGGGCCAGGACTTGTTCTCTTTCGTACTGTTTTTATTTGCGCTCTGGAGTCTCCAGGTGGGACCCACAGAACCTTCACCCAGGTAAATCATATGCAAACCTGCAGTCAAAGCAGTTACCAACAGAAGAATCTGCAGGAGTCCCCAGAGGAGAAAGCCCTACCAGTTAAGTGATAGGAGGCAAAGGACATTATGTGGAATCAACAGCCCCTTTGAAAGAATTAGGAAACGGTGCCCCCCCTTCCCCAAAATACAGTTATAAATCTACTTCCTCTGAACAACGAACTCTGAACCCCAAGTTCAGATGCCTCCCTCGAGTTACTCAACATACAACAAACATGGAAGTCCTTAAAGATGGGGAAAGATGCAGTGAGTTAGCACCAGAGGAAGAATGGGGAGAAGTGGGTCCTTGCCGTGTGACTTTGGAAAATCACATCACCTCTCTGAGCTTACTTTTTCTCAACCTGAGATAACAATAATAATGGCTGCCAAGGCTGGCTGGTGGTGATGAGCAAAAGAGAGAAATACATGAGAATTCCCTGGCAGACCAGTGGTTAGGACTCCTCAATTCCACTGTCAGGGGCCCAGGTTTGACCCCTGGTTGGGGTACCAAGATCCCACAAGCCTTGCAGTGACGCCAAGAAAAAAAGAGCAAAAGAAATATGGGCCCTTATCTGAGCCTGTGTTCCCTGCTGATTCACACATGCAAAACCCAGGAGCAATTACAAAGTTGTTGCCAAGTCAGTCTTTGCCCAAACTTATTTCCCTAACTGAAGCTTTGAATACCATAGAAAACATGACTGAACACTCACATGGGGGTGTTAAATCCTAAAGGTTTCAAAAATGTCTCATCACATGTCCTCATGTATATCATGTTTCTTCCTCGTAAGAAAATGTGCTGTGTACATCCCTAGGGTCACTTAACTCCATTTCAGAAAATATCACTATTCTTTCCAAAGTAGGGGGTGAGGGATGGGGTGGTGGGAAGCCCTATTAGACAGATACCACCATGTGGGTGGGGGGAACTAAGTGTTTAAGTATATAATGATGTTATCCAATGAGTAGAATAGTCCCACACTGTTTACAATACATTGAAAAACTGGAAAACCTAAATTGTTGCTGTTGTTCAGTTGCTAAGTCGTGTACAACTCTTTGTGACTCCATGGGCTGCAGCATGCCAGGCTTCCCTGTCCTTCACTATCTCCTGGAGTTTGCTCAGACTCATGTCCATTGAGTCAGTGATGCCATCCAACCATCTCATCCTCTGTCGTTCCCTTCTTCTCCTGCCCTCAATCTTTCCGAGCATCAGGGTCTTCTCCAATGCCTTCTTTATAGTTAATGTCTTGGTTAAATACATCATTTAAACTACTCCAAAACAACCAAAGACATAGACGCGTTTACAACAAAATAACCCTTAAAGGTCTCTTAGAAAACGCCCAGCATTCCATGACACTCCATTTCCAGAGTCTTTCACAATTTTTCCTTACACCCCTCCATCTCATGGGAAACTATAAACACAGATATGGGAAGGCACTACAACTTACTGTTGACCGAAAACAGCTGCAGAAGCACGTGTATACCAAGATCCCACTGGTGTCAAGTGTACCTGTATGTCCATACGTGCGGATACATAGAGATCGGGGGAAAACGTCCACCGGAATGCTGATAGTAACTATCTCTGAGGGGTGGGACAGGTAGCAGGGGCACAAGGGAGGAGGGAGATTTTTACTTCCTTCTTGATGTTCTGCGTTGTTCTTTGCATTTTCTCTAGCAAGCAAGTACTGTCTGTGCAGGAGCTTCCCAGGCAGCTCATTGGTAAAGAACCCACCTGCAAGGCAGGAGACACGGGTTCCATCCCTGAGTCGGGAAGATCCCCTGGAGTAGGAAATGGCAACCTGTTCCAGCATCCTTGCCTGGAAAATTCCATGGACAGAGGAGCCTGGCAGAGTACAGTCCATGGGGTCGCAAAGAGTCAGAGTCGATGGCGCGACTATGCACACACACACACACAGCATACACTGTCTGTGCAAATGTTTGAAAGCCTTCAAATTAGGTAGAATGATTCAGACTGAACTATGAGTCACAGTGCCACACTGACTATTTTACATACATGTTAGTACATTCTCCTATTAGCTGGTAAGATTATTGAGGGCAGCAGCTGTGATGGAGCAGAAAGACTATCAGAGTGGAGACTGGGTTTTGCACTGGGTCCGGGCTGTGCAACTAGCAGAATGCACCAGGAAAAGGCATTTACCTCTCTTAGCCTTTGATTCTTTATCTATAATACAGGGAAGAATAAAACACATCTCACAGGACTGTAGAGAGTCAATGAAACCATGGGTACAAAGGATTGTATAATTCCTAAATGATTCCGCTAGAAGCAAGGGGGATTCCCTGGTGCTCCAGTGGTTAGGACTCCACGCTTTCACTGCTGTGGGCGCTGGTTTGATCCCTGGTTGGGAAACTAGTCCCAAAGTCGTGCAGGGTGGCCAAAAAGGTAAATAAAATTAAAACAAAACTACCTTTATTTAAAAAGAAAGAAATGTTAACTCCATTGTTTCTCATCCTCCGTTCAGAGCCTAGCATGGGGCCCCGCACACGGTGGGACTTAACTAAATATTGGATTTATGACACTAGGGAAGATGCAGGAGCAACCTCGGGTTATTCCGCTGGGAATTCTGCTTGCAGGGATTCCCCCAAGCTCTCTGCTTACGGCAGACAATTAGAAAGCAAAGGCCCACCATGGGAGAATGAAATTATAAGCAGACATAAGTCCACTTCTCTGATTAGGCCTCTCAAATGCTCGACCCCCTCACAGGCATTCCTGAAACGTTTGTAAGCCGCCCAAAAAGACTAGCGAGAGTACCAGGCAGTAGGATATAAAGCAGTTAGCCACCTGATAGTAAACTGAAGGGAACCGGAAGACCAGCCCTCACCTTAGTCACCCAGGGAAACGTCGAGGAAACCAGGTTTGTCCTTCTTTAATTTGCATCCTGCTCTATGTTATAAGAAATTAAGCTTTAACTTTAAAAACCCCTCTAATTGGATACTACTGATGGGAAGTCATCTGGGGCAAATATCTAGGCCTGGTGCATGCAGTCCATCCCAAGCAATGGTTAGTGGTTTAGGGAACGAGTGTGTGGCAGAATAAGCAATGGTTACTAATTATTATATAGCACAGGGTTTGGCTCGTCCATAAAGCCCCATCATCACGGCCCCTTCCTCTCCAGAGAGGATTACAGGATTGACTGTTTGGACATTTTTTTCTCTGAGCGAACATACATTTTCCTTGTCTTAATTGGATCCAGCCTCTTTGCCCTGAGCAAAGAGGCCATTTTTCTATAACGATTCTATCCTTCAAATGCCAGGTCGGTCATCAGCCATCCCAGGATCTGGAAGAAGCAATGTTTGGCTTCCTATTTTCTTTCCATTTGCTCAGCGTTGTTCTAGCAGTGATGTGAAAAGCATGTGAGGATCGTGTCTTAAGCTACCTCCGATTTAGCCAAAAAAGGTATGAGTGCTATCAGCTTGAAACATCTTCGACCCACACAGAGCCTTCAGAGTTGGGGCAAACTGTTTGCCCCGAATGTTTGGACTAATGCAAATATTTATTTCTTCCAAAACAAGTAAAACAAACCACTTCCAAATTGGGGGTGGGGGTGGGGAAGTCTGCCAGACATTTTTCACAGTTAAGACAAACATTTGGAAAACATTTTCCAATTTGCCCTATACCTTTAGTTAATCTTTCTTAACCATGTTGAATCATCTCCTAATTTGCCATCTACTGTGACATGAAGACCACTTCTTTCTTTTTTAACATTTATTTTTTATTTATTTGGCTACACCAGGTCTTAGCGGCAGCACTCCGTTTCTTCCTTCTTTGTTGCAGCATGCAAAATCTTATTTTAGTTGCGACATGTAGGATCTTTAGCTGCAGCATGGGAGCTGGGATGGAACCTGAGCCCCCTGCATTGAGAACTCAGAGTCTTAGCCACTGGACCACCAGGGAAGTCCCCCAAGGCCACTTCTTGAGGACCTTATTTTCTTGGCTCTTCCCCTCCTCCACGTAACAAACATAGCATTAATCAATCATTCCCAGATCAAGGTTAGTTGGACACCTATGTTGCAGGTACACACTCATCTGACTGACAGCCTCCTTAATCTGTGACTGTAGGCTTAAGTGGCATCAACCCACAATAGCCCTCAGCTTGAGAAAAATGGGATCTTGAGACATCTTTGCATTCAAGCCTGTAGCCCAATTCTCTGTCCGCACCCGACTCCCTATTTTGGGATTTCCTGGTGGCTCAGTGGTAAAGAATCCACCTGCAATGCAGGAGACACAGGTTCGATCCCTGGGTCAGGAAGATCCCCTGGAGGAGAAAATGGCAACCCATTCCAGTATTCTTGCCTGGGAAATCCTATGGACAGAGGGGCTCGGCAGGCTACATACAGTCCATGGGGTCTCAAGAGTCAGACATTGACTTAGCGACTAAACAACAAAAACCCCTTACTTTTCTAGAGCCTGGGGTTCCTTCTCAGGGGATGTTATCTAAGAATACCAAGGAGCTCTTCCTGAGTGTCTGAACAGACGTTAAGATGGAGCAGAAGCCATGGGAGAGCTGTTTTCCATGGCCCGTTTGTTGACCTTCTCCAGCTTGTTTCCATTTCACAAGTGGTGCTAAGACCCGCGCCAAGATGGAATTCCATTTCAAATGAGGTTTCATAAGGCCTTTTATCAGATATGCAGACCAATTACACTGGCTGGGTTTTCTCTACCCTGTAGCTGAGTCACTCTATCCTTCACCCCCCACTTCCTTTCCTGCAGTGGTTAAGTTCAGAGCTTCACCTTCTCTGCAGGAGCAGATCAAAGGCTTGACTTCCTGTCCCCTCATTAGGGGGCTAGTGACATCCCTCTGTCTCCTCTCCATCAAGACAGCAACCCCCAAGAGACTCTCAGCTCCCAAAGAGCCTTGAAAAGTTGCTAAATTAATGCAAAAGGCATGCGCACACACATGTTCTGGTTTCTAAACGCAAATACCCATACGGTTACCCCTGAAACATTGAAAAGGTTAACCCCAAGAGAGATTTTCTGGGGAAAAAGCTGCTTCACACTCTCTTTGGGAGGGAGAAGGGGTGTGCCCCGCGATGTGGCAGGGAAATCACTCCAGTAGGTTTCCCCCTCCCCCACCCCAGCCCCCTACTTTTTCTCTTTTTTAACATTTATTTGCCACCTGACCTCTTTAGTTGAGACACCTGCGCTCCGGTTCCCTGACCAGGGATCGAACCTGGATTCTAGCCACCGGACCACCAGGGAAGTCCTTCTACTTTTTTTATTAGTAAAGAAGAGTTGCAGAGAGCTGAGCATATACCTAAGGTGTCACCATCAGAGAGAGGTGCTATGGGACATGGATATCCCAAGGGGCAGCAGGCACCAAGGGAAGCAGGGCTCGGGGCAGGTATGGCCTGCACATACTGGGTGCTCACACCTGGCCCTGCCAAGGAGAGGGCTGCTGCCACTGACGTGTGGCTACTACCGTCCATCTCCTTTAAGCTCCTGTCCTTCGGGGGCAATTCTTTGGCTACTCAAGATTCTCCCCAAGCCCTGCCAGGAGGACAAAGAACGCCAAGAGGCTGACTGGCCTTGCTCTTCGGCTGTGCAGGTATGCATGAGGGTGTGGGGAACGCGGGTAGAACACAGGTGATGCGGCTTCAGAAAGAATTGCAGCCACGTGTGCACACACGCACGGGCATGTATGTTATTTGTCCCCTCCCCGACCCCATCCCTGCCAATCACAGATTCATTTGCATTGATAAAGAGTTCTATTTTTTGCTTCTTTAAATCATCACTTTTATTTATTTATTTATTTGGCTGTGCCAGCTCTCAGTTGTGGCAGGTGAGATTTTCATTGCCACAAACAGGATCTTTTAAGTTGCAGCACACCGGCTCAGTAGTTGTGGCACACGGACTTAGTTGCCCTGAAGCATCTGGAATCTTCGTGGACTAGAGATCAAATTCAGGCCCCCTGTCTTGGGAGCATGGAGTCTTAACTGCTGGACCACTGGGGAAGTCCCAACAGTTCTACTTTTAAAATGGAAACGCTGACTGTGAGGACTCACCTTATGGTAGTCATTCAGAACCTAGTAGGAATTACATCCTCCAACTGCTCTCAATTTAGCTGAAATCAGGGTCTGGGAGGGCAGTGAGATTCCCATTTTGCCCCTTTCCCCAGGAAATCTGTTAGAAACTCTTTCTTGCCCACAATGGCAACCTCAGAGCATTTACATTTAGAAACCATACCGCCCTGAGAAATGGGTTTGGTCTGGGGGGTTTTGGTTTCTGTGGGAGTTTGGGGCTTATATTAATATGATTATAAGGGAAGGGAAAGATTTCTTTGGGAACGTTAAAGGATTTTGGAGGGCTTCTCCAGGAAAGTCCACATTTCAAGTAACCTTGGACAAGTGAGCCCCTTTCTGCTATCTCACTTTCCCCGTCTGATAAACAGGGGTGATTTCTATTGTGGAAAGTGGAGAACAGCTGAGGAAACCCCCTGGGAAGGCTTGGGGCAGCCCAGGCCCTGGACCCCCGTGGGCCTCTGTGGCCACTTCCCAACCCAGGAATGTTCGTATCTGTTTATCTCAGTTTCTTTTACTTTCTGCACAGGTCCCGGAGGTTGTCCTTGGAGGTTTATTTCATCATTGCCTTAAAAAAAAAAAAAAAATACTGATACTCCACAGGCTACAGATTCCTAGAGACAAAACAGGCCCAGTGGAAATTAGCCTAATTTATTACTGACTTCTGTCAGGAGGAGGTTACCAGTTGACTCTTTGGCACAACTTCAGATAGCTATTCTTTGCTTCTGACCCCAAGAACAGCAGCGAGCTGTTTTATTGTTTCAACTAATCATGCTGCTTTTTAAGTGTGTTCTAACAGCGTTGTCCTTAAAATGTTTCAAATCTCGCAGGAAAAGTTTTTAAGGAGAAATCATTTTAAAGTGGATACAAGAACAGTGTGTTTTTGACATCTTTCTCCATGATCTTCTTGCAATCTGTCCTGTTCAAAAGAAATGGAAACTCTTAAAATTGTTTTTATCAATCGTCCTGTTCATTTTAGACCACCTTTTTTGAAGTAAATAGAAAGTGGGGGTTTTTTTTCCTTCTTTCTGTGGATTTACAGTACACACTTTTTTTTTTTTAATTAAAAAAATGATTTTAAAATATCCTCACCTCAGGAGTTTCTAGGAGGAACATGGGGCCCTGTGGGAATCTGCATGCATGCTAAGTCGCTTCAGTCATGTCCGACTCTGTGTGACCTTATGGACTGTAGCCTGCCAGGCTCCTCTGTCCATGGGATTCTCCAGGCAAGAGTACTGGAGTGGGTTGCCATGCTCTCCTCCAGGGGATCTTCCCAACCCAGGGATCGAACCCACGACTCTTATACAAGTCTCCTGAACTGGCAAGCAGGTTCTTTACCACTAGTGCCACCAGGGAAGCCTGTAATACACACTTAATTTGAATCAGGACAGTCAGTTGCTCAATAGAGGCCAATTTCCCAAAAAGATACAAAAAAAGGTGGGGGAGGTGAGAAATATGAGTGGCTTATTACTACCACCAATATCTACGATTGCCCTTGAACTGCGTTTTTCTCTGATTAAGACTCAGTCCTAATCTCCAATCTCCCAGCCCCCTGCCCCCCAGTCCTTTGTTTCTCACCTCCTCCCCCCACCCCCCCCTTACCTTCTCCCAATTTTCATGTCAGAAGTTATGAGGTTCTCACCCTCATTTAACTCAATGTGTGTAGAACCCTAGAAGTTATGTCCAAGGAACTTTCTGCAGAGCCAGGGATACTCCACTTCTGCACCATCCAGAAGGGTAGCCACCGGCCCCTTGTGACTGCTGAGCACTTGAAACGTGGCTGGCACGCTTAAGGAATGGAATGTTTCACTTTAATTAATTTTAAAAAATATTTATTTGGCTGTGCCAGGTCTTAGTTGCAGCACTCGGGCTCTTTAGTTTTGGCACATAGGATCGAGTTCCTGGACCTAGAATCGAACCGGGGGCCCCCTGCATTGGGAGCTCCAAGTCTTACCCACTGGGCCACCAGGGAAGTCCCTCACTTTAATTAATTTAAATATAAACAGCCACACGCAGCCAGTAGCTATCATGTGGGAGGGTGCATCTTCAGAGGACTAGACAGACACTTGAACATTTTCAGGTCATTACAGGTGACAGGCTCTACCAGAGGACATGCTCAAACCCAAGAAATCCCAAGAAAAATCCAGAAAGGAAGGCAGCCTCCACCATCTTTACTGCAGAACAGTGGTCCATCGGTTCCTCCCAGGCTGCTGCCCTAGGAAGACCACCAGTGTGTTACCTGAAAGACACCTCTGTACACCAGTTTCTTCTTGGATCTTCTCATTACGCAACCAAAGGGACCTCTTGCGATAGTTTTAAGTGGTTTCCACTTGTAGGAACTGACCTTCATAAAAACACTCGTCTTGGAAAATTAGCAGTTGTCTTCCAGATTCGAGCCTATCCCTCAAATATGACCTCTGAGTTATCCTTAAATCATGTTTTGGTCCCGCAGGCTAGTGTCCAAGTTCTAGGCACAGCAGAGTCAACCAAGTTTCCAGCTAAGCAGGTTATACCACAATCAGCTTCAGCTCCTTGGAGGGAAAATCAGGTTCTACTCAGATCTGATTTATCAGTTTAAAAGCCTAAGAAGTTAATGATGATGTCCAATTCCATCTCTTCACCCACCTCCAGCTGCGCCTCTCCAAGGCTAACATCCACAATGTCACCTCCCACAGGGTCCTTCAACAATCAAATGCTGAATGAATGAATGAATGATTTGAGCCTTGTAAGAATTTCAACAGACAATTTAAAAATGGTTTTCACAAGACAAGAAACTGGGGGAGGGGGCAAAGTCTAGACAGGACAGAACTGCTTTCTCTTTAAAAGGTAACAGGAATAACTGTTCAAATATTTGCTGTTAATAAAGAATTTTTGCTTTGTAAAAAAGTAAGCACGATTTATACCAAATGGGGTGCTTCCCCCACTGTCTGGATGGTATTAAATCCAACAATATTGTCTTTATCCCCAAAAGATAAAATTTTAAGAAGCTTTATGGATTAAAATCTTTTCAGTATTGAGGGTATTTTAAAATAAAATTTTCCACTGAAATGAAACAGCATGTGTTTCAAAGTAAAAATCATTCCTATTACTTAGGCCCACATAATCTATTTTTAATCATTTAAAAATCACATCTTAAAACCCTTTATCTTCACTATTCTATTTTGAAGTGAGGTGTGGGGGCCAGGGGTTGTAAGACTGAAGAAATTCCCTTTCCTTTTCTATGTGTCACCTGTTTTTAGTCACTTTCTATCACCTTCTCAAGTTTCACCTAGAATTGTATCATCTATTGTAGTAAGATCTTTTTGTAACCATAAGATTTGTTTATTTAAAAAATGTCAAGATATTATAATGCTTTACCATGAGCCACAAATATACTGGCAACAAATTATTAACTTTAAATATTGACCGAAGTCCTGAAACCATTTCATCAGAAGACTGTGAGATCCCAGATCTGGGTTGAACGGCCCTTGGGAAAGGTCAGTTTAGTCCTGCACTGAGCTCTTTCCTGAAAGTCACTCGGATGTTATTGAAGTCTTCGGCCCACACCCAAAGGGTATCATTTAGCAAGCCACTACAAGAGTTATGGCTGCTGAAGACATAATTTAAACAAGGATTAATCTGGGGAGTGGAAGAATCAAGCTTTCTGGAGTTTAGAATCTGACAAGAAGCAGCTAAGCTATTGAAAGATGAGAGTCTTGAGGGCATTTATCTGATGGTTTTAAAAACCGGCAGCTAGATTAATTAAAAGCATCATTTGAAACCTTTCTGTAAGAAAGCAAAGCCTCTTGAAACCATTTGCTTTTGGTTTCTCCACCTCCAAGTTGTCAGTACTGAAAAGAAACTCAGAAAAAGTAAAAGGCAGTTTTGTTTAATGATGGCATTGTACTTAATAGGCCCAGCAGCTTTAACACATGATGAGCTGCCCGAGCCCAGGATGCAAAAACTGCTGCTCTTCTGTACGGAGAAGCTTTAGGGCAGAAGCAGCCACGGGGCTGGATTAAGTATGCCTGCCGATAGCAGTTAAAAGGGCTGCAGGCTTCAGAGACATTCTAGTGTTCTAATAACGACATTTCGGTTTTGTCATCATGAACTAGGGGTGCAAGGAAAAGAGGGAAGGGCTTTCAGCCTTGCTGTGGAATGCTGAGTCTGTCCCAGCAGGCTGGCTGCATGCAAACCCCCTTCCCTCCCCTGCCTTCCCAGCCTCTGCGGTCACCTCTTTCCGGGTCTCCAATCTTAATCACTGGGAAGATCCAGGCCAACAAATTTACAGAGATATGTGAGTGAAAGGTTCTTGCACGTTCTGATTTTCGACATTCTGACCAAGGGCAAAATCATGACGTTTCTGACTTCTCAGTTCCTGTAGTCGTGCCTGCTAGTACCATGTTCGGGAAAATGTGGTCAATACTCCCTCTCTGTCCTCTTTATTGATCAAATACGGCTACTACTGCCCTGGGAAGAAAGGAAGGGTGGGACCTTACAAAATTTCTTCTCACCACCGTTCAAAGAAGTGAGGCAAAACACTAGAATATGACAAAAACACAAAAACCTTTACTGCAACAATAAAATCAAAAGGAAACACACAAAAGGCCCTCTGCAAACACTCTTTCTCACTACTATGATTTCAGCACTAGTGTGCCTGCCAATTTTCTGAGATTCCGAAATGTAAATAGATAGACAGATAGAATTAGTCTTGGGTTTCTTTTCATTAAATGCTTAATCACTTAGCTCATTTCCATAAATTGGCATGAATTCAGTCTCAACTTCTTTTTTTTACCCTTAACCACCCATTTTTTAGGAGAGTAATCTAAAGTTCCTAAGAGTGATCAAGTTAATGCTTTCTCTTGAGTCCAGAACAAAATACATTTGGGTGGTTTAAAATTTTGAACCCAGATCTCCATCTTATCAAAAAACAGTCACAAAGGTGCAAGCTGTTTCCAATGTTTTCTAATTATTAATGATGAACCACTTTAATTCACTTACAGATTTTCTATCTTATCGCTATACTCATTTTTCCACTTTATACAAGTATTATTATGGTAAGAATTTTAGCTTACAATGAATTTAGAAGACATCTGCCTTTGAGAATGCATAATAATAACAAAAGATAGGCCCCCAAATTACCCACCAACATAGACAACTACAATTTATAGCATTTGCAAAGTGTGTCTGTCTTTCTTCAAGGCCTGTTTCTCTATTGTTTGGGACAAATGTGACTTTTACTTGAAAGCCACATTTTAAATTGTTTACAATGCATTTTGTTAACTGAACTAAATTCAATTTCACATTCACCAACCATATTTCTCATTTATAACCACTCACAAGAATCTTCAAGGAAGAAGTGGTTTTAAACATTGTAAACAATTCAGATTTTTAAAGATACTACAATTTTTATGTTAGATCTTTCATTATATTGACTGGAACTTTCATTTCTGACTATGTGGGTACTGTGATTATTAGGAAAATTATTTAATTGAAAAGAATCACTTCAACTATGTAAGAATTGAGAAGAGAAAAATAAATTGCTTTTATTTCTAAAAGCTTTTACAGTAATTAGAATATACGTGCTCAAATCTTTAATGAAGACCCAGTGAGAAGAAAGTGGAAGCACTTAAAATCATGGATTCTCTTTAGACATAAAAGAGAAAGAGGGGGAGAAATGCAGATTTCAAAATGAAATTTCCACGTAAGTAATTAGTTTTTCTCATTAGGGTATTCTTACGGGGAAGGCCCCCTCCATTTCAAAGGAATTTCAGGAGCTATTTTCTCACCCTGAGATGACTACCAAACTCTCAAAGAGAAATTGAAAAGACTTTAAAAGGAAAAGGAAGTAAAAGGCACATTCTTGAGAACTTTTTAATCACTGTAATTCAGTCATTCCATATAAGCCTCCAGACTGTAGCTCTCTTTTCCAAGGCTCTAAAAAAACCAATTTGTTAACCTGACAGACAAAATTACCAAGCGGTGCATTCATTTCAGTGAAAAAATCTGGGGAGACCAAACTGGGGGAGAAAATTAATAATACTCTGCCCACTCCAAGCAAAACATTTTAAAAGAAGCAATCAAATGCTAAAAAAAAAAAAAAGCAAGCTCTAGGCAAATAAGTGTGTAGAGCAGCAAATGTAGGCAGCAGAATTCCCCGGGCAAAAGGAGAAACCAGTGAGACTTGCAAAGCCTCCAGTATCGTCACATCCAATGATTTCCCAGGAAAAAATTTCAGAATGGAGAGGGAAAACTTTCCCAGCCCCCGAGCCCTCAGGTGTACAACCACTTTCCACCACTAGGTGGCGGCTGCAAAGGCTGTGAGCCGGGGGCTGTTTTCTCCGCTTTTTCCCCCTCCAGGACTCACTGCCCTGTTCAGGAGACAGCCCACTAGCCTCTTAGTGCAATTTGCTAAAAATGTTGGGTTAGGAAAAAAGAAAATACTCGGGCTTTAGAAACTGAAGTCACCAGGAACAGCCTCTGTTAAAAGTCTGTTCACACCAAAGCTGGGCAATGGGAAGAACAGACCTGCACATTTTCAGCTCGGCTGGAGTTTCCGAAGCAAACCTTCCAAGATGCTGCTTTGGAGACAAGTGAAGCTGACATTACGACATGAGTTGTTGAGTTGTGCATCACCTACTCACACACCGTCTCCAGTGCCACAAGGTGATGGAATCGGCTGGATAAACATGAACCGTTTTACTGCTGGCCAGCAAAGTCTTCCTTCATTCATCAAAGTGTGTGAATGAAAAATATTAAGAAGTAAATAGGGCGTTTTCGTGGACTGCTCGCCGTGTACTCTTCTGAAGTCAAGACCTTACCGAGACTGCTTTCGACCTTGGGTGTCAAATAAAGCCTCCTCCCATGAAAGCGAAAACCACTTCCCTTTTCATAAAAAGGCTGCACCCAGAGCTCAAATCTTGGCAAAAGAAATGTTACATAAATTCCAGGTGTTCCTAAATATGTATGCTTACCCGCACGGAATCATTTTAGGAAGCATCTAAGTTTCTGGGCCACTTTCTCTCTCACCCTCTCCCTCTCTCTTTCCATCTCAAGGAAGAATCAAAAAGTGCGTTTATGGTCTCGACTTAGCTTCTTACCCACTCCATTTAGACGATATTTCCTGCCAACCTAATGCAGAAAATCGAATGATTTGCATCCAAAACGCATCTAAGCACTGGCATACTTACCTTTCTTTTCCTAATTAAGCCATAAACCAAAAAAATTCACTTATCTCTCCCCGTCTTCAAAATCACCCCAAAATCATGAATTCTTTTCTACACGATTTGCACAGCCATCCTCTTGTTATGTGAACAGGCTAATTCCTCAACATCTTACTTTGCCTTTAAAAGGCTTCCTTCCACACGACGGGATTTCCCTAAGAAACATTCCCAGCGGATGGTTTCCAGCAATAACCTATATCAACTCAGCCGGCGCAAGCAAAAACTTGGCTTCTGCTAATTCCACCCCCCGCCCCTCCACCCTCAACACACACACACACACACACACACACACACACACACACACACACACACAGAACCGTCCCGGGCCAACTCGGAAAAGCTGTTTGATTTGCATGTTTGCCCATCTCTTCCTGAATGAATGCCTTTCCAACTGACCTTTCAACAGCTGCCGAGAAGGCACGGCACAGTAAGGTTAGAGCTGGAAACTAGGGAATCTTTTTTAGCATCCTAATCCTTGCAACCTCGACGTGACGTTTTCCTTTCTCTGCCCAAGTCCATGTTCCCAGAGCACAAGGGCAGGAACCGTGAAGCGTTTGCCGAGCACTCTCCGAGGTGCCCTGCTCCCGACCAAACTCACTGCGGGCATCCCGCACTCGCCCGATACCCCGGCTCGTGGCGAAGGCGCCAGGCACGCACCCGCCCTGCCTCTTACCTTCCCTGGCTTTCAGCAAGACCGTGTTGGCCACGATGTTTTCCAGCTCCATTGACAGTCGGCGGTCAGCGAGGGAGCCGGCCGGCGGGGCTGTCAGCGCCTGACGGTGCTGCCGCTGCTGCTGCTGCTTGCCGGAGCCGGGAGCGAGCAGCCCGCCTAGCCTACCGCATTATTCTTTGCTCTTATCCCTCGGAGTTTCCACCTCTGCAAAGAGGAGCCGCCGCCGCCGCTTCTTCCTCCCTCTGTGTCCCCCCTCCCCCCCTCCCTCAACAGTTTCCCCCCCACCCCCCACCCTGCGCGCTGCTCTGTCACTCCATTCTCCTCCCCTCCGGCTCCCGCGGATGCTTTAATGCTTCGGATGCTTCTGCCTCCCCTCTGTCTGTCCCGGGGGTGTGGTACTCGCAGGCTCGGGGCGGCCGCACTACGCAGGCGCCGGGCCGGGCCACGCCTCCCGCTCCGGCCCTCGCGGCGCGGGGCCTGCTGGGACTTGTAGTTCGGCCCCGCGTGCTGGTCTGGGGCCGGGACTGGCGCGCGGCGGCGGGAGTCCGAGCACCGCTTCGGGACGTGCCCTCGGGGGAAGGCGTAGGGGCTGCAGCGGGCGAATCAAAGGCTGCTCGGCCGAGCTGAAGACCCCCACCTACCCACCCAGCCCAGTCCTGGGGCCCGTACTCGCACATCCACGCCCTGGGAGGCGAGGTGGTCCCGCTCGCCCGCTTCCCGCCCGGCCGAATGCCCAGAAAGCGAAGTGCACAAGCCACCGCGAGGGCGGGGCAAAGCGCTGCGTCCGAGCAGGAGCTGGTGTCGGTTCTGGCCTCCCGCGTGGCGTGCTCGGGGTGGAAGGGAGGTCAGGCCGGCCGGACCTGCAGCCTGGCTTCCTCCCGAGCACGCCAAGCCCACGCGGGCGGGGGCTGCAGCCCAAAGGCGGCCAGGCGCGCCCGCGGGCCCCGCACGCGGCGGGCGGCGGAGGTGCTGCCGTCGCACACGCTCTCGGTGGATGACAAAGGTGTACTTTGTTTCTCGTCCGAGGGAGCGAAGGGGGATCCGCGAGTCGGCGGCGACTCGGCGCTGGCGGCCGCATCGGCACCCGCGCAGCCTGAGCGCCCCTCGGCGGCCGCGGGGTGGAAGCGCGGCGGCGGGGCCGCGCGGACGACCGCTCTGCGCCCCGGGACACCGGTCTGCGACTCCCTGGATCCCGGCGTGGGATGCGGACCGGTTCAGCTAATAACCTGCCTTCCACCACGCGGGGCCGCGAATCAAGTATCCTCATTCCAACCCAAACTGATTCATATTAATAAAAACGCAGACGGAATCGCCGGGGTCAGAAACATGAGTAAGTTAACAGCACCAAGTCTGTGTTGGACATTTGTTTTCCAAGTCCAGGCTTATTTATCTTGGGGCTCTTAGTGCCTTTCCACTGTATGCTCAGAACGTCGGACCCCAGATCTGCGCTCAGGGTCTCCTCCTTGCTGCCTCCGAAGGCCCCGCTCCGGGGAAACAGGCGGTGGGACACCCCGGGTCTGCCACAAGTGTCCACCGATCTGGGAGAGGGGCGGGCTGACCCCCCAAAACAGTGAGGTCTTTGCTTTTTGCGCACCCTGCGGGCCGGATATCCGTCCGGAAACCGGCTCTGGGCCTTCTCTGTCCAAAAAGAGGAAACCTTCCACCCCCCAGGGCTGCCAGGAAGTGGCAGGGAGGTGCAGAGAGAAACGGAGAACAATTACTATGCATTGAAGAATATAAAGAAATTAATAGACTTTTCAGGCCTTGGAAACGAGGATGGTCGCTGATTCTAGCAGCTCTGGATTGTCTTTTTTCCTGATGGAGTGTATCCATCATCACCACTCCCTAGTGTCTGGATTTGGGTCAGTGGGTCTCCCAAGACCTCACTTGTCTGCGAAGTAGGGGGAATAACAGTTTGCCTTTCAAAAGGCAGGGAGCTGAGCAGATGATTTCTTAGGCATCTCCCACTCTAAGCATTACTATTCTAAGCACCCCAGGCTTGGTCTTGGCTACATAGCCACCTACTTACAATGAAAGCCCTAACTTAGAGTCAAAGCGTCTCTCGGAGAGACAGAGAATCAGAGCTGGGAGCATCTCGTGCATGTGAGTACTAAGTCGCTTCAGTAATATCCGAAGGTTTTCGACCCTATGAACCCTAACGTAGCCCGCCAGGCTCCACTGTCCATGGGAGTCTCCAGGCAAGGATACTGGAGTGGGTTGCCCTGCCCTTCTCCAGGGGATCTTCCCCATCCAGGTATGGAACCCGAGTCTCTCAAGTCTTCTAAACTGGCAGCCGGGTTGTTTACCACTAACACCACCTAGAGCTCACCAACTGCAGCAGGTATTTTGCCCCTTGCTGGTAACCTAAGGCCTGATGCAGTCCAGACTTGACTTATTTGACTGACAAAAGCAACTAACTAAAGAGCTCCCTGCTTCGAGTTCAAGATAGCAGAGTAGAAGGACGTGCGCCCATCTCCTGCGAGAGCACCAAAACCACAACTAGCTATTGAACAACCATCACAGGAAGATGCTGGAACCCACCAAAAGAAAGATACCCCACGTCAAAAGACTTTACATGGTTAATTTCACTGAACACAACATGCAGATGAGGTAGAGAACAGAGCTGCATTTTATAGATAAAGTCACCAGGTTAGGAGACGTTTTATAACTTGCCCGAAGTCATACAACTAATAAGAAAACCTACAGAAGACCTACCGAAGAAGACCTACCGATTTGAACCTAGCCATCAAACTCAGAGTCTATGCACTTAATTTCTGGCGAGCAGCCTACTGAACTGGGTTGCAGTTGTTTTGTTTGGCTCCCAGAGTAAACTTAAATTGTATTGTAAGAAAGCAAAGTAGGCAGTTGCCTAAATGATTAAGGGGAGAGGGAGGGGTTCCATTCCAGATCTTAACGCCAGCATTATAACTTCATTCCTTCCCATTAAATGCATTAATGACTCATAGTCCTTTTGAAAAATGAGTTTGATTCAGGAAGAGTAATCTATTAAATATCAACAGGTAAGTTGGGAGTCTCATTGGCAGAGAGCAAGAATGGAAATCCAAATGGAGAGCAGGTGATTTTGAGAGGGATGGGAATACACCGTAGACAAATACTGACTTCCCAATACACTCAGGGTCAGCTGGGCCAGAAATGGGAAAGAAAAAGGGAATCTTCTCATTCTTCTGTCAGCACCTGTATTGTGTGAATAAAGCTGCTTGGTCAGAGTTCTTACAAATTGAAATGAACGTCACATTCAGAACGTCATATTCTGCAAGTCACAAACCTATCTTTGTCCTAAAACATGGATTGCTTTTGCTTGAATAATCAAATTGGCTTTCTGAACAGTGCTGGAGCTGGAGTTTCCTTCCCTCTCCTTGTGTCACTGCTTTCTAATCATCAGGAAACAGCTGAAGAGACAGGGCTTTCATTCTCCCCTTTTTTTCTCTTTCTTCAAAGTTTACCTTTATGCGCCAAACACAGCAGGCAATACCAAAGTGATTTCCCAGGAGAGTCCACCGCTAGGAAGACTAGCAAACTGGGAGGAAAACCACTGAGATAAAATGGAATAAGAGTCACTGTGGACACAGACACAAAGGACTTTGGAAGCAGAGAGGAAGTGATTTCAGGCTCTTAGGAAGAATCCGAGAGGAGAAATGAGAGCTGACAGTGGGACTGGAGGCATGAAGGAGGTTTCCTGTTATGTTCCTGCCTCTCTGAGAACTCCCTTCATCGATGGACCCAGTGGTGACCAAATCTGACATTAAAAACTTTGCGGACTTCCCTGGTGGTACAGTGGGTAAGAATCCACCTGCCACTGCAGGGGACACAGGCTCAGTCCCTGGTCCGGGAAGATTCCACATGCTTTGGGGCAACTAAGCTCCTGTACCACAACTTCTGAGCCCACACTCTTAGAGCCTGTGCTCTGAAACAAGAGAATCCATGGCAGTGAGAAGCCCTTGCACCACAGTGAAGAGTAGCCCCCCGCTCACCGCAACTAGAGAAAGCTGGTGAAAAGAGATGAAAACCCAACGCAGCCAAAAATAAGTCAATACATTGTTTTTAATGTTTTATTTTTGGCTGTGCCGAGTCTTCTTTGCTTTCTCTATTTGCAGAGAGTGGGGGCCACTCTCTAGTCGTGGTGCATGGGTCTCTCATTGGCTTCTCTTATTGCAGAGCACGAGCTCCAGGTGTTTGGGCTTCATTAGCTATGGCGCATGGGCTTAGTCGCCCTATGGCATGTGGGATCTTCCTGGACCAGGGATTGAACCAGTGTCCTCTGCATTGCGAGGTAGATTCTTAACCACCAAACGACTGGGGAAGCTCTAAATAAATAAATTTAAAAAAAACACTTTGCAATATTGTAGACCACAACTCTTCTTCCCTTTATTTAGTATTTTTCTTCAAAGTCAAGTTGCTTGAAAAGAAAAAAAAAAGAACTATTATCCTAACCAAAACATTTTTGAAATGTGAGTAGTAGTAGAAATATCACACTTTGGAAAAAACTGACCTCCAAGCAACACATGGGACAGTAACAGCCGTCAGTTTCAAGATAAACTGTCTGATTGTAATAAATCAGGAGGCCTCACTCTGGTGCTGCCAGATAATTATGGCCTGTAGACATCCAAATGCCCAGCTTGGTAACAAGACTTTACAGAGTCATCTGTGGGGGTCTCGACTGCAAGTTCAAAAAGAAGATTCCAACCACAAGTCATCTCCGTGTTCCTCAAACTGAAGCAGTTTAGCTTCAGTGAGAAGTTTAGCTTTAGTGAGAAAGGCCCCCTTCTTGATGCTGTGTTCTGTTGGGAGGGTCCCCACAGTAGACTTACTTGGGCCCTGAATTGTTACAAACTTGTTGTCTCCATTGTAAAGGAAACTGAAAATATTAGTCGCTCAGTCATGTCTGACTCTGCAACTCCATAGACTAGCCCACCAGGCTCCTCTGTCTATGGGATTCTCCAGGCAAGAATACTGGAGTGAGTAGCCATTCCCTTCTCCAGGGGATCTTCCCGACCCAGGGATCGAATCCGGGTTTCCCATATTGCAGGCAGATTCTTTACTGTCTGAGCCACCAGGCAAGCCCCAAGGAAACTGAGCCTGGGGAAATTAGGTTAACTGATGAGCCGTGGCAAGGCTAGTTTTTTTTCAGTGGGTGCCTGCCTTCCCTGAGGTCTTCCCCAGTAGCTCAGCGGTAAAGAATCCGTCTGCCAAGCAGAAGACCTGAATTCGATCCCTGGGTCAGGAAGATCTCCTGGAGAAGGAAATGGCAACCCACTCCAGTATTCTTACCTGGGAAATCCCATGGATAGAGGAGGCTGGAGGGTTACAGTCCATTGGGGTTGCAAAGAGTCAGACACGACTTAGCAATTAAATAACAACAATCAACTGCCTTCCCTAGTCAAAGGCCTGAAAAGTGTCTTTTTCATCTTTTGATTCCATTCTCTGTAGAATCTACTAAGTACCTTATACACAGTATTTGGCAGTATTTGCTGACTCAGAGCACATGCCAAGACACAGCCCAACCTAGGCCTCTGGGGTGCTAGTTATTCTGCATTAGTTAACTATCAAAATTTCTTCCTCACTGCCTGATCAGAGATTAAAAGGGAAATGTAGAGGAGTCTGGCCTCCTGATCTGAGAGGTCAACATCAAAAAAGCCATGACACTCAGTCCCTGAGAACTGAATCCCTGGAATGATTTCACCTTCTGCCTGTACCTCCATCCTCAGATCCAGCTGTCTCCAGCAATCTGCCCAGGAGTTAAGCCAATCACACAATTTTAAGGAAGACTAAGCAGACCAATTTCAATTCACTGTACAGAACTGAATAAAATACAAGCTATTTATCCCCCCCAAAAGGGCATTTTTTGTTTGATTCAGTGCCGAGCAATCAGATAGATGTACATGACAGAAAAAATGCTCAAATTGGTAAGGAAATTACACAGCGAAAGCATAAAAATTAATTCTGAGAGGAAGGAGGAAAAACAGACTCTTTCCTAGTAATCTGTTTAAAAGCCAATGATTTTCTGTTAGTATGGATGAGGAAAGAATCCAAGCCATCACTGATAGTCTTTTTAATGATTAGTATCTATCAGGCAGGTCATTTGTTTAAGCATGGTAGCCTACCCTGGAAATGGGGATAAAATCTTGGCAACAAAGGTAAAATTGCTTTTTAAAGAGAAAAAGGTGAGCTGAATTAAATTCAGTGTTAGGAGCCTTTAAAGCCGGATGACTCATGGATGAGAGGGCTCCAGCAATTTCGACCTTAATGCTACAATAACATAAACTTTCTCTGACTCCAAAGACTCTGAGCCTAATTATCTCTGAGACTTTGATATACGTTTTTTTTTTGTTTGTTTGTTTGTTTTTTGATATACGTTTTGACTGTGCTCAGGCCACTGTGGGTAGGTGAAAATTTAATTGACCCAATAAAAAGGAAGGCATTCTTGCTCTCTTACTAAAAGTCTTAGCTAGTCAGTTATACGCTAAAGGGAATCTAACAAATACTTGGAGTTTAAAAAATATAATGCTTTGCACAGATTGTTTTTTTTTGACAAATATGTAAAATGGAATATAGTCTATAATTTAGAACAGCTTAATTTCCTCCTGTAGGAGCAAAGGCATGGGTTCCCTGCCATTGACATGAGCTTGCACGGGAACCCAGCAGGTTGGAGCATTCCTTCCACTTCTTTGTCATTCCTCTCCTCTATGGAGAGAGGATGCCATCTAGCACGAACTCTGGAGAGCTGCAGCTAGCCCCCAAATGGCAAAAGGAAGCCTCAGGTTCCACATTTGTGAGCTAAAATGAGTCCATGAGTGTGGTAGGTGACTCAGTACAACACAAACCATCCTCATCTGCTACAAAGGGAATTCTGCTCTTGACATGGTCATCGGGTTATAGAATGTTTCAGTGACTTATATCTCAAGCTCCACAACCCTCCTGTGTTCTGGGATCCAGCTGGGATTCCAGAGAATCCCCTCCTCTCCAGGCTGAATCTGGGCTCTCTGTGTTTCAGGGAAGTGGAGGAAAGATTGTTGTTGTTCAGTCACTAACTCGTGTCTGACTCTTTGCAACCCCATGGACTCAGCACGCCAGGCTTCCCTGTCCTTCACCATCTCCCAAAGCTTGCTCAAACTCATGTCCTTGAGTCGGTGATGCCATCCAACCATCTCATCCTCTGTCGTTGCCTTCTCCTTCCGCCTTCAATCTTTCCCAGCATCAGGGTCTTTTCAAATGAGTCGGCTCTTTGCACCAGGTGGTCAAAGTATTGGAGCTTCAGCGTCAGCATCAACCCTTTCAATGAGTATTCAGGACTGATTTCCTTTAGGATTGACCAGTTTGATCTCTTTGCAGTCCAAGCGACTCTCAAGAGTCTTCTCCAACACGACAGTTCAAAAGCATCAGTTCTTCGGTGCTCAGCTTTCTTTACAGTCCAATTCTCACATCCATATATGACTACTGGAAAAACCATAATTTTGACTATACAGACCTTTGTCAGCAAAGTAATGTCTCTGCTTTTTAATACAATGTCTAGGTTGATCATAGCTTTTCTTCCAGTGAGCAAGCGTCTTTTAATTTCATGGCTGCAGTCACCATCTGTAGTGATTTTGGAGCCCAAGAAAATAAAGTTTCTCAGTGGTTCCGTTTTTTCTCCATCTCTTTGCCATGAAGTGATGGGAGCAGATGCCATCATCCTAGTTTTTACAATGGAATATTATTCAGCCACAAAAAGGGATGAAATATTGATACATGTGACAAAGTAGATGAACCTTGAAAACATTTTACTAAGTGAAAGAAGCCAGATGTAAAAGGACAAATATTGTATGATTCCATTTTTATGAAATATCCAGAATTCAAAAAGACAGAAACATGGATTGGTTATCAGGAGCTGGGATACAGTGATGCGGAAGAACTGCTTACTGGGTCTGGGGGTTTATTTTGGGGTGATGAAAATGTTTTGGAATTAGATAAAGGTGGCAGTTCGCCAACATTGTGAATGTTCTAAATGTCACTGACCTGTTTCCTTTAAAATGGTCAATTTTATGTTGTGTTAATTTTATCTCAATAAAAATAAAATTTTTAAATCCAAGTAATAGTTGGAGAATACCTAGGTTGGATTAAGTGATTAATAATATTAATATACTGGACTTCCCTGGAGGTAGAGTGGATGAGAATCCCCCTGCCAGTGCAGGGAACACAGGTTCGATCCATCGCCTGGGAAGATTCCATATGCCTCGGGCAACAAAAGCCTATGAACAACACAACTACTGAATGTCGTGTACCTTAGCCTGTGCTCTGCAACAAGAGAAGCCACTGCAATTAGAAGTCTGTACACCACAACAAACAGTAGCCCCCAAGCAACTGCAACTAGAGAGAGCCCACGCGCAGCAACAAAGACCCAGAGCAAACAAAAATAATTAATTACAAAATAATCATAATATTATTAATATGCAAAGGAAATTAAAGAAATATTAAAAGCCAGAGAAATGAAAGATGCATAACCAGAAAGTTGCAGAACTGGGTCCCAAGACCAGTCTCTGATTCTTTATGCCACGTTATTTCCATTCTACTTACTGCATGATCTTCCAGAGCGAGAGGAAAGCGGTAGCATTTTTACCAAGTGCACCAATCTTGCAGCAAAGAGAGAATGTTGGCCGGAAGCCTAGAGTCCAGAGAATAGATAAATGGACAGGGGGAGTAATTAAGAAATGGAGGACTGACTGGAACATGCATGCTGAACAAAATCAGGAGAAGGGGTGGGAGGGACACGGGCAGGCTGGTTTGCATGGTGGTGGGGTGGGACTCCACTGAAGGAAAGAGGCCTAGAACCATGATAAGCACTCTCCAGTTAGGAAACTGCAGATTAGGAACTCTGCCACCCAGTAACCTGCAGGAGCTCATCCGGGAACTCCTCCGGCCCCCAGCACCCTTCTCATCCTCTCTCCTCTCTGAGATGTCACTTTCCTACTTGGGAAGGACCAGAGACAAGACAAAAACAGGAAAGCATCTTTATTTTCAACACAACCTCTGGTCCCACTTCTACTCAACCCCTGCCCACTCTGGCCTCCAGCATCTCCCACCCCTGGGAAAATTAGAAGCAGCTTCTCCTTGCACAAGACTTGGGGCCCCTCCCCTAAGTGGCCTTAACAGAGGAGGGAGCTGGAGCCCATACGAACGCTTTGAAAATGGTGAGGTTGAGTGGAAACCTTCCATGCTCCATGACGAGGCACCAGTATTTCTGAACCATTGATGACTAAAGAGAGTCACAGAAGACTTAGGCAAACAGTACTTTGTTGTGGTTGTGGTAGGGGTGGAGGAAAAATTCATCTGAAAGGAAAGAAGGCTCTTTTATTTTGGGAAAACACTTTCAGGGGCTTTTAGTTACTTGAGAGTCAAGCCACTACCCACTTTGGAATGAGAATAAAGAGGAATTGAGCTGGGCTGCACATTCTCTAAAAACACATCTTCTTCAGGGGAGGCTGATCACGGGATGCTTTCTGGGAGAAGCCAAGGTGGGGGAGGGCTGGGATGGGAAAAAGAGGTGAGATCAGGGTGTTCCCTGAGATATTTTCCCAAGGGAGCAGATCCTGCAACATGGGGAAGGAGGGCTATTGCAAAGGAGAAAAGTGGTCTCTCAGGGGAGCCTAAAGAGCTGGGAAGGTGACAGCATTAAAGGGATAGTGTCCACCCTGCTTTATGTCTGTCTTGTTTGCATTATAATTCCCAGCTGTAATCCCCAAGCCTTCCATTTAAAATGATCGCTCATCTCTGCTGGCATCCAGGAATTGAGGGAAAGACATGTGACCATCCTGGGATCCAGAAGTGTAAACAAGAAGACAAGCAGCCCAGAAAAGCTTCTGGGCAAGAGGGGAGCTGAGAAGCCAGAGCAGTGCTGATGCCTCAGGTGAAGGGCATGTCTAGGATCGATACGTATGTGCTCAGTCGCTCAATTGTGTCTGACTCTCTGCAACCCTATGGACTGTAGCCTTCCAGGCTCCTCTGTCCATGGGATTCTCCAGGCAAGGATACTGATGTGGGTTGCCATACCCTCCTCCAGGGGATCTTCCCAACCCAGGGATCGAACCCAGGTCTCCCACATTGCAGGCAGATTCTTTATCATCTGAGTCACCAGGGAAGCCCAAGAATACTGGAGTGGGTAGCCTATCCCTTCTCCAAGGGAACTTACCAACCCAGGAATCGAACTGGGGTCTCCTGCATTGCAGGTGGATCCTTTACCAGCTGAGCTACCAGGGAAGCCCCAGAATTGATACGGACAAGATATAAAGATGCTTTGGGAATCCCAAGAGGTCCTGGGAATGAGGACTGGTAAAAGCCTGGACCACTTTCTAATCTAGCCTAGGAGGGATTCTGGTTGATGGACTTTGGGATGCTAATTTTAACGACATTTTTAGTAGCCCAACATGCCAGAGAAGAACTTAACAGTCACACAAGGTGTCATCATTACCATTTGTTGCTTCCTTCCTTTGACATTTATGGTGTGACTGTTAAGTAGGAAGCATAGTTAGGCAGCACAGAATGAGTAAGACCACAAAGACGGGTAAGACACATAGGCTCTACCTTTTAACAGCTTCTAGGTGTTTTGGGACAACCAGTCACATGTAAGCAACTGGAGTGGAAGATAGATCAACAGGAGAAGTACAGAGGGCTGAAAGAAGGCTGCTTTAAACTGCCTTGATGCAATGTTGGCAAAATCTCCTAGAAACCACTTACACTCATCAGGGAGTATAAACTGGCACAACCACTCTGGAAGGCAATTTGGCAACACATAACAAAAATTACTAAAGCACACACAGCCCTTAGTCATAGCCGTGACCATTCCAGAAATACACCCTAAAAAAATAGGTAGGAATGTGTGCAAAGGTTTGGCTACAAAGATGTGTCAATATCATAATATTAATTATAACATAAAGAAAATTTTGGAACAACACAAATCTTCAGTAATCTCAGGTTGGTTAAGTAAATTATGGAACAACATTCCAGTGGTATTCCGGTCAAAAATATTTAACCTGAATTGAATGGTGAGGAAATATCAGATAAGCAAGTGGAGGAACATTCCACAAAAGAGCCGGCTGGTGTCCCTTAAAACTGTGAAGGTCAAAGGAAGATAAAGACTGAAGGAGACTAAAAGACAACTAAATGTGATGTGTAATTTTTGGATTGGATCATTGGGGACAGTTGATGACATTTGAATATGGACAGTGGATTTGATAATAGTGATCAATGTTAACACTCCCGATTTTGACCATTGTATTGAATATTATGATTATTATATAAGAATGTACTTGTTTTTAGAAAATACACCCTCAAATATTGAGGGGGTTTTTAAAAAGTGAATTAGCTAGTTATGCAAACTGCAAACCAGGAGAGCCATCAAAAATCATCCAGAAATGAAACATGACTCAAGTAACAGTTCAAGGCAACAGTGAAAGATCTGTGATAAAACACAGAGGATTAATCACCAAGAGAATTATGTTGATGATAACTTTCAAAGGCATTTAGGGGAAGGAGATATCAGCTGGGGTAGGGGAATGGGTAATCAGAAATGGCTGCATATTTTGAGTTTTAGTCAAGGGTATGGTTTTTCCAGTAGTCATGTATGGATGTGAGAGTTGGACTGTGAAGAAAGCTGAGCGCCGAAAAATTGATGCTTTTGAACTGTAGTGTTGGAGAAGATTCTTGAGAATCCCTTGGGCTGCAAGGAGATCCAACCAGTCCATCCTAAAGGAGATCAGTCCTGGGTGTTCATTGGAAGGACTGATGTTGAAGCTGAAACTCCAATACTTTGGCCACATCATGCAAAGAGTTGACTCATTGGAAAAGACCCTGATGCTGGGAAGGATTGAGGGCAGGAGGAGAAGGGGATGACAGAGGATGAGATGGCTGGATGGCATCACCGACTCGATGGACATGAGTTTGGGTAAACTCCAGGAGTTGGTGATGGACAGGGAGGCCTGGCGTGCTGCGATTCATGGGGTTGCAAAGAGTCGGACACGACTGAGCGACTGAACTGAACTCAACTCAACTCAACCAAGTTCATCTACATTTGCTAGGGGTCTGCCATATGCCAGGCACAGTGCTACAGGCTGGGCATGTAACAGGGAGCAAGATGGGCATGGACCTTGCCCTGGTAGAGCTTTTACCTTGGGAGGAAACCCAGCAAATAATTAGTAAACAGACATAGTAATTGTAATTTCCAATCAAAGGAAACAAGGGCCAAGATAGAGAATAACAGACTTGGTCATTAGGAAAGTCCTCTTGGTGAAGACAACAGCCAAGCCATGTCCTAAATAAGGAGGAGGAGGGACTTCCCTGGCAGGCCAGTAGTTAAGAATCTGTGCTTCATGCTGTATAGTGTGGCCAAACTTTTTTTTTTAAAGAGGAGGAGGTAGCCAGAAATGTTGTTTGTTCAGTCACTAAGTTGTGTCTGACTCTTTGTGACCCCATGGACTGCAGCATGCCAGGCTTCCCTGTCCTTAACCATCTCCCGGAGTTTGCTCAAACTCATGTCCATTAAATTGGTGATGCCATCCAACCATCTCATCCTATGTCATCCCCTTCTCCTCCTGCCTTCAATCTTTCCCAGCATCAGGGTCTTCTCCAGTGAATCGGTTCTTCACATCAGGTGGCCAAAGTATTGTAGCTTCAGCTTCAGCATCAGTCCTTCCAATGAATATTCAGGGTTGATTTCCTTTAGGATTGACTGGTTTGATCCCCTTGCAATCCAAGGGACTGTCAACAGTCTTCTTCAGTACCACAGTTAGAAAGCATCAGTTTTTTGGTGTTCAGCCTTCTTTATGATCCAACTCTCACATCCATACATGACTACCGGAAAAACCATAGCTTTGACTCTACAGGCCTTTGTCAGCAAAGTGAGATCTCTGCTTTTTAATACGCTCTCTATGTTTGTCATAGTTCTCCTTTCAAGTAACAAGCATCTTTTAATTTCATGGCTGCAGAGTTTATTTTCTTGAGCTCCAAAATCACTGCAGATGGTAACTGCAGCCAGACATGAGTGGAGAGGATTCCAGTCAAAGAGCACAGCAGGTGCCAAGGTGTGGGCTGGGTGTTGGGGTAGTAGGAGTAAACCAGTATGGCTGGAGCAGGAATGGGGTGGATGGGCCCAAAATGAGTGGTCTGGAAGGAAGCAGAGGCACAGACTGTGTGAACTGGGGTTTTACCCTAATAAAAAACAGGAAGCCACTGAAGAGTTTTATGTAGGAGATGAAATGACCTGGTTGGTGTTTGCTGCTGAGGATGCATTGAAAGGAGGCAGTGAAAGCAGAGACAGGTTAGGAAGCTTCTGGGCCCATCATGGGAGGCAGGGAGGAAAGGAGGCAGATCAGGTGATGGGATGGGCCTCACATGTGGACTTTCACAACATCTCCAAGTAAAGTTCATTACAGAGAGGCTGACAGGACTGAGAAAATGGCATTCATCCTCAACCGTTCTCTCTTTCTTTTTTAAATTGTATTATTCTAGAATTACATCATATTCTCATTTACTTATTTATTTTTGGCTGCACTGGGTCTTCACTGTTGCTCATGGGCTTTTTCTAGTTGCAGCGAGTGGGAGCCACTCTCTAGTTGCTGTGCTCTGGCTTCTCATTGCGGTGGCTTCTCCGGTTTCAAAGCATGGGTTCTAGAGTGTGGGCTCAGAGTTGTAGCTCGTAGGCTTAGTTCCCCCGAGGCCTGTGGAATCTCCCCGGAGCAGGGATCAAACCTGTGTCCCCTACATTGGCAGGCAGATTCTTAACCACTGAACCACCAGAGAAGTCCCATCCTCCACCTTTCAACTTGGTTTCAGACACGAGCTCTCCCAGTATGGAATGAATTATGACTAAATATTTATGCCTAAATTCTGCAGTCAGCCTGTGGCTAGCACTTTGTATTATAATTTTTGTAGAGCCGTGTTTAAGTTTGGGTTCTCCTAGACCTTGAGCCTAGGATTCAATGCAAGGAGTTTGTTTGGGAGGTACCAGAAGTACAGGTGAGGCAGGGGGAGATCAGACAGGAAAGCAGCTGGTAAAAATGTGTTAAGTAACCTGCATGGGTGACTGCCTCTTAATCCCTCTGGAAACTCCAGGAGCAGGGGAACTGGTTATCTACTCAGGAGCAGGGGAACTGGGCTACTTTGACATGAGCTCTCTCCACCTGGCCGCTGTGAGGGCTGCCGTGGTGGCAGTGGTTTAGCTGCTCAGTTATGTCCTACTCTCGCAACCCCATGGATTGTAGCCTGCCAGGCTCCTCTGTCCATGGGATTTCCCAAACAAGAACAGAGGTTAATTCTCTTAAATTTGTCTTTCTGTAGGGGTGGGTGGTCCAGCCCTCCCAGTTCTGAAAGCCCTCAACACAGAGATGCAGGTAAGGGCAGTTAAGGATCTCTGGGATCCAAAGAAGTAGCAGGGTCTGAGGGAAACAGAGACTTGTGATAGAGCTGTGTGGATTCTGTGTTGTGTTTTCTTTCTGTTTTAAAATAGACCTCAGGACTTCCCTGGGGGTCCAGTGGTTATAGCTCATCTTCCAATGTGTGGGGTTTGGTTTCAATCCCTAATCAGGGAACTAACATCCCCCAGGCCTCCAGACCAAAAAACCAAGATGTAAGACAGCAGCAGCAAGACGGAAAACCAAAATGTAAGACAGAAGCAATATTGTAACAAATTCAATAAAGACTTTTAAAATGGTCCACATAAAAAAAAAAAAAAACCAACTCACATCATAGAAGTGACCTAAGCCTTTTTGACCACCAAGAGGCCCAAATAAGCTGTGAAAATTCCAGGGGCAAAATGGTGATGGCCTGGACTCAGGTGGTGGCAGTGGACATAGAAGATATCCATCCTTTGGGTGCTGGTTGGCTGCGGTGGCAGCGAGGAGGTAGTGAGGAAAAGGTTTGAGGAGAGAAAGCAAGAGTTCGGTCTTGTGTTTGTTGAGTGTGGGCTGAGTAAGAGATATCCGAGTGGAGATGCTGGCAGGCTGGCTGGGAGACACCACTCTAAAAAGGGGGTAGGTGGCCTAGAGTTAGGAGGAGTATTTTTAGGGCAGTGGACTATTCTGTGTGATACTATAGTGGTGGATATACATCAGCACACATTTGTCCAGACCCACAGGATGTACAACAATAGAGTGAACCCTAATGTAAACTCAGGGTGATCATGACACTATCAGTGTAGGTTCATGGATTATAGCAAATACACCACCTTGGTGGATGGTCGGGGAGGCTGTGCAGGGGAGGAGCCAGAGAGTACATGGGAAGTTTCTGTGCTTTCACTCAATTTTGCTGTGAACCTGAAACTGCTCTAAAAAATAAAGTCTATTGAGAACTTCCCTAGCAGTCCCATGGTTAAGACTCCATGCTTCCCATGCAGGGGGCATCAGTTGGATACCATGTGCCCTGCAGTGCATTCAAAAAATTAAAAAAATATATACACACACACACATATATATATATATGTTGGAGAAGGAAATGGCAACCCACTCCAGTATTCTTGCCTAGAGAATCCTGTGGACAGAGGAGCCTGGTGGGCTGCTGTCCATAGGGTCGCAGAGTCAGACACGACTGAAGCAACTTAGCGTGTATGCATGCCTTGGAGAAGGAAATGGCAACCCACTCCAGTATTCTTGCCTGGAGAATCCCAGGGCCGGAGGAGCCTGGTGGGCTGCCGTCTATGGGGTCGCAGAGTCGGACCCGACTGAAGCGACTTAGCAGCAGCAGCAGCATATATATATGTATAGTCTATTGAAAAAGTTGGCGGGGGTGGGAATAGATGCATGCATGCATGCTGAGTCATGTCTGACTCTTTGCAACTCCAAGGACTGTTGCCCGCCAGGCTCTTCTGCCATGAAACTTTCTAGGCAAGAATACTGGAGTGGGCTGCTGCTTCCTACACCAGGGGATCTTCCTGACCCAGGGATCGAACCCGTGTTTCTTGCGTCTCCTGCACTGGCAGGTGGATTCTTTACTACTGCTCCAGGGAGTAGGTGGGGGATAGGCAATAAAGATAGCAGAGGAAAGACTCAAAGGTTCAGAAGGAAGCTGAGGTGTGCTGGGGGGCAGGACAGGAAGAGTCTCAGACTCAGGAAGGTGAAATAATCTGCGGGGCTCTGAATGGAGGACAGGTTGACTCCATCTGTTACTCACTGCTGTGGAGCAGCCCGAGGTCAGGCAGTGGGAATTCAGGGATGAGGTTATCAGGAGAGGCCTTTGCCAGGAGACATGGCTCAGCATTGAGGGTGCATCTTCCCCAGAACCCAGGAGACAGCTGAATCTGGGGCCCTCGTCAATAGGAAAAAAAGGGGGGAAATGCTTTTTGCCATGGAAAGAGGAAGAACTCAGTAAAACCCAGAGTAATGTCTGCCATCTCTAATTGTAGCCCCGGTTACCAGAATATTAACTTGTGGTTCCAGGGAGGTATTTTCCAAATCATCATAAAAAAGTAGCATTTATCTTTTCATTTGTCTTTCCCTTGTCTAGGTCCAAAAATTCTTCTCCCAAACTCAAAAGGGAGAATTTCAGTTATTTTCTACTCTTTTGGTAATGAAGACAAGTTCAGTTTGTCTTTTTCCATTAGGGGAACAATCTATGCCCCTTGTTGTGACAGCTAGAGAAAATTGAATAAAGAGATTTTTCTCCCCCCAGAATGAATGTGGAAAGAACCTTTTGGCCACTATGCCAGCCACTGCTTATTCATTAGTTCGACGAACTTTTTCTGAGCATTTGTTATGAGCCAGGTACTAGCCTAACCACGGTGACCACAGAGCTGAGTAAGATATGAGCTCCACTCTCACGAAGTTCACAGTATGGTAAAGATCTAGACAAGGCTATGTGTGTGTGTGTGTTTTCAGTCGCTCAGTTGTGTCTGACCCTTTGGGGCCCCATGGACTGTAGCCCACCCAGCACCTCTGTCCACGGGATTTCGCACACAAGAATACTGGAGTGGGTTGCTACTTCCTACTCCAGGGGATCTTCCTGACCCAGAGATTGAACCTGTGTCTCCTGCATTGCAGGTAAATTCTTTACCAGCTGAGCCATCAGGGAAGCCCCAGACAAGACTATCGGGAATCCCAGAGTGATGTAGCAAGAGTGAGAATGAGAAATGAGAATGAGAAAAGCTTTCTAGGTACCTTTGGGGTTTCACTAACGACCCATGGGGGAGGTAGTCAGAGAAGGGTTGGCAGAATAGTATTCAAATACCAATTCCAATTAAGGTTATCTTTTCTTGGAATGAACAAATGGAGGACTCTGCTTATCCTCCCAGAGGACGTCTTTGGCTCTAGCCAGAGATTAGCTGAAGAACACTCACTTTGCAATTTCTGAACAGGATATTGAAAGGCTCTAATGTGAAATTCCTTCTGGGCCTCTGGGCTGGAGATTCTAGGGTACTTCATTCTTTTTAGGACCAGGGAGATAAGCTTTAGACAAAGATCAGCAGACCAACGTGTCCAATGAGGAGTTCTCCATTCTCGTTGTCCCCCAGTCAATGAATCCCTGTTGAACCACAAGCAATTGCTTCAGCTTTCTATTTGGAAAAGAAGTGATAAGCAGTGAAAAGTCTCCAATAGCCAAAAGACCTGGGAATTGGGCATCTATGTTGACCCTGTAGGGGTTCCCAGGTGGCACTCGTGGTAAAGAACCCTCCTGCCAATGCAGGAGACATGAGAGGGGGGTTTGATCTCTGGATCAGAAGATCCCCTGGAGAAGGGCATGGCAGCCATTCCAGTATTCTTGCCTGGCGAATCCCATGGGCAGAGGAGTCTGGCAGGCTACAGTCCATAGCGTTGCAAAGAATTGGACACGACTGAGGTGACTTAGCACACATGCACATTGGACCTCTAAGCAGATAGGGTAGGGGTTCCCTGGAGAAAGAGAACCAGGCATGACTTTCTTGATGTAAGAAAAGCCATTTTGGGCCTAAGCTATTTTTGTGATCTAAGGCTGGCCACAGTGCTGTCCTTGAACAAGTCTTAGTAATTATGATCTAAAGGGAACAAAAGAATGCAGAAACAAATGACTTTATCAGGCAATAGAAGTAACTATAGCAAAGATAATACTTCAGTTATAAACACTTCCAGGTCTGTTTCAATGATAAGGATTGGCTTGAAGTGTTCAACTACCAGGTCAACTGGAACCTAAGCGATGACATTGACCTTTTCTGACCCTCTTAACTTCAATCAACTAAAGCTTGGATTCTATCTACCACCCAAGCCCCTTCATGCATATCCACGTACTCTTAGCTTGAAACTTCCCTAATTTTGCTATTTGAGGAGACAATGCTTTGGAAAATATCTCCTTACTTAGGACTTCCCCAGTGGTCCGGTGGCTAAGACTCTGCACTCCAAATGCAGGGGAACCAGGTTTGATCCCTGGTCAGGGAACTAGATAGATCCCATATGCCGTAACTAAGAGTTTGATTGTCTCAGTGAAGATGGAAGATACTGTGTGCCACAACTAAGACATGGCACAGCCAAAGAAATATTAAAAGAAAAATCTTTCTTGTTGCAAGTAATAAATACTTCCCTTTCCTGATCTTTGCCTAGGTTGTGTCGTTTGGTTCCACACCCACCATCACAATTTGGAAAATATCCACTTGGGATCTACATTTTATCACACTTACTTGATTTTTATCATGTTTGATGAACATGCTTCAAAGTACCATGCTCACCACTGAGCACTTGGCTTTACTAATCAACAGAAAATAAATGTTAAATGTCTTAATTCTCCCAATTTTGGCAAGAGAAGCCAAAATGGAAGCCCACGCATCATCCCAAAGATTTTTCAGGACAACAAAACCTTGATGTGTCTGACCCACTTGGGTTATTGGTGGTGGTGGTTTAGTTGCTAAGATGTGTCCAATTCTTGCGACCCCATGGACTCCAGCCTGCCAGGCTCCTCTGTCGATGGGATTCTCCAGACAAGAAGACTGGAGTGGGTTGCCATTTCCTTCTTCAACTTGGCTTACTAACAGAAAAACTGCATTAATGATTTTTTTAAAGAACACTTATTACTTATTTGACTGCACCAAGTCTTAGTTGGAGCATGCAAACTCTTAGTTGAAGCATGTGGGCTCTAGTTCCCTGACCCCAGATGGAACCCCAGCCCCTGCACTGGGAGCACCAAGTCTCAGCCACTGGGAAGTCCCTGAAATTGCATTCATGATTAATTCCACTTCATCTAGAAGCCAGAAGTCTCCAAGCTAAGCTAAGTCGTTTCAGTCGTGTCCGACTCTGTGCGACCCCATAGACGGCAGCCCACCAGGCTCCGACGTCCCTGGGATTCTCCAGGCAAGAATACTGGAGTCTCTACCTCTGGCCAAAATAGGAAAGGGAGCCTTTTACACAAACAGTAATCCACAGGTTCACAGTTCAGTCAGTTCAGTCGCTCAGTCGTGTCCGACTTTTTCCGACCCCATGGACTGCAGCACACCAGGCTTGTCTGTGCATCACCAACTCCCGGAGCTTGCTCAAACTCATGTCCATCAAGTCAGTGATGCCATCCAACCATCTCACCCTCTGTCGTCCCCTTCTCCTCCTGCCTTCAATCTTTCCCAGCATCAGGGTCTTTTCCAATGAGTCAGTTCTTAAGTCAGTAGCAAATATGAAAATATCTATCTTCCCACCTGGATTGAAACTTTTTAGGTTGGGGCGACAGAAACAAAGTATCGCTTTCCCAAGCACGAAGCTACTTAGAAGTTTTAACAGGACTTAACCCTCCTCTGGGTGGGATCGAGGGACCGCACAAACGAGACGTGTACCAGGCGGAAGGCCCCTAAACCGGCCAGGAGGTTGTAGCGCTTTCACGCCACGGCTCCGGCGCGGGCCCGCCCCTGCCCGCCGAGACCACGCCTCTGACCACGCCCCCGTAGGGCCCCGCCTCCTCTGCGTCTCTGTCGGCCCCGCGGGTCCCCAGCACACCGAAGATGGCGGCCGCGGCGGGAAGGTTGCTCCGGGCTTCGGTGAGTGGCCGCCTGCGGGGCACAGGCGCCGAGACCCTGCGGTGGCTCCTAGAACGTGCTTCCCAAGTGGGGTGCCCCTTCCCTTGGCCTGGAGGCCTTTCACCCTTGTTGGAGGATATCAGAGGGTAATGGACCAGGGGCCGCCTCCTCTAAGGCAGGCTTCCCGCGCCTGCGCAGAGCCGCCTTTCGCCCACTCCGCCCCCACCCTCTCTTTGCGTTCCACTCGGCAAATCCCTCTTCGCTGCCAGTCGTGGGACCCCAGTCCACTCTCTGCCTAAGCACCTGGCTCTGGATGCAGGCGACCTGTCCCCTGGTCCCAGTTCTATAACTGACTCTATGACCTTGGGCCATTGCCTTTTCCGAGCCTCAGATAACTTCCTTACCTTAACACAGACTGCATACCTCAAGGGTTTCCGTGAGCATCCCCTTAAATGCTGGATGGACACCAAAATGTAACCAAAGTCCTTGAGTGCCAAAGGCTCTTGGCTGCCCGCCCTCCCCTTTCTCGTGGAGGGGTTCCACCCAGGCTCTTTCTCCCCGAGTCATGCGGGACCCTGAAATTGAGCAAACGTTTCCCTTGAGCCCTGTCCAGACGCCCAGAGGCTGAACTTTGCCCTGTTTGTTTGCTCCTCTGTGGGTCGGAATGGCCTTGTCTTTTCTAAGGGAAAACCTTGACATGGTAGAACATGCCCAGCACATCTGCTGGTAAAGAGCTTAATACACAGAGCCTGGCCAGTCGCCTGGTCTGAGTCCTCTGGGTTCCTTTTAAAAGCATGAAATCTTCATATTCTTGTAATTTCCCTCTGCCTTGCAGTCTTTTATTTCCCATTGATTAATACATATGTGTCGAGTTGGCCAAAAAGTCGTTCAAGTTAAACCCAAATGAACTTTCCGGCCAACCCGATAATTATATTTACATATGTATATACGCTCAACCACTGGATCTCCAGGGAATTCCCTATATTTTTTAAAAAATAAAAATTACATAATTGAATCGTATTATATCATGATATAAGTAATGAAATAATTACTACAGTCAAACTAATTAACATCTATCTCTTCACATAGTTAGCCTTTGTGTGTGTGATGAGAGCACCTGTCTACTCTCTTAGAATAATAATATGCTCTCTTATTTCCAACTTAAATACAGTATTATTAATTATAATCCACATGCTTATACATTAGATCTCCAGACTTATTCATCCTCCATAACTGCAGTGTTGTGCCCTTTGACCAACAAAGGGTCTCCCCAGTCTCCTTTACAGTCTTGAAGGATAAGGAAGCAGAAGGGAATTTTAAGAACATGTAAACTCAATCCATGCTTTTGCAATTTGGAGTTTTTGTTCATAGGAACAAGGCCAGCCAAGGCCACTACTGGCCTGATGCCCTTTCAGCAGGGTTTCAGCCGCCATTCTGGGAATACGTTCTGATATAAACTGTTTCTCTTTTTAGCTCGTCCGACATGTGAGTGCCATTCCTTGGGGCATTTCTGCCTCTGCAGCCCTTAGGCCAGTTGCTTCTCAAAGAATGTGCTTGACAAATGCATCGTGGTCTGGTTCTGGTCAAGCAAAATTCGCCTTTAGCACCAGTAAGTGTCCTTATGTTTTGGTTTGAACCAGATAATGGAAACATTTATCATCTCTGAACAGGAGCTCTGAACTATGGCCATATATTAGACTCACGTTGGGGAGTCTTCACTGTCGTACCACTTTCTTAGTCCCACCCCAAACAAATTAAGTCAATCTCTGGGGTGAGACCAGACCATCGTATATTCTTAAAGCTCACCAAGTGATTCTAATGAGCAGCCAAGGGTTGCAACCCACTGAGGCAGACTGCCCTAGTGTCACATTTCCTTGTTGACTCCAGAGGTTTTAATCCCCTGGGTCTAGGAACATGAAAGAGGGGTGGGGACAGTCAGAGGTCTCTGGGCCTGCTGCGTGTGAAGGGTATGAGCTGACTGGGGACGGACAGTGCAGCTACTCTAAAGGCTTTTGGATTCACACCTGTGGCCTGGCTCCACGTGGCCACGTTAGGCCATTCTGTTGTACTACTCCGTGATCTGAGTGACACACAGCTGTTCCCTGAGACTTATACTCCATATTAAAATATGAGATTTGCTCAGTACAGCCTCAAATAATGAGTGGCATTCGAAAAGGCCTCCTTTAGGTGTGTCCCACCTTTTAAAAAGACTAACTTGTAATGGTTGCAGGGGTGGGGGTGGGGGATGTACTTTAGCAAAACCTTTGTTGGTGAAGTGTTCTAAAAAAATTTACCATTTGCTCGGAGTTTTAAGAAATTTCTCTGCAGTCCTGACATAGCTCTTGCATCCTTTCCTTTCTTTCTGTGCCCTCTGCTGTACCTTGCCTGCCTCACCGCTCACTTAGATAGCTGCAGTCACCTCCTGACATCAGGCTCTCCCTGCTCCTCTCACTCTCCCTTGCCCGGCTAATCTTCCTAAGAACAGCTGATGCATCACCCATCTCCTGCACAGAAGCCTCCAGTGATTCCTTTATCTCTCCTTTTAAGAACAGACTCATCCGCCTGATATATAAGGGCCCTCTCAGCGTGGCCTTCCACTATCCTCGCTCTGTCCCCCATGCGTCTTCTTTCCATGCACACCTGTTCTCTACGTCAAACAAACTCGGCTACAGGCCATTCCCCACACCTGCCCCGTTCCTTCCTTTGTGCCATCCGCCCTGGTCTTGGCAAAAATCCAGACCATGCTGAGAACCCACCTCCAGGTTTGTATGATCCTTTATTCTATGTTCATCCATCCCTACTCTCTCCTGTCTTCTTTTATCTATTTATTTGCTTTTTGGCTGCACCTTACAGCATGTGGGATCTTAGTTTCCCGAGTAGGGAGCATACTGGTGCCCCCTGAAGGGAGAGCTTGAGTCTTAACCACTGGACTGCCGGGGAATTCCCTCCTGTCTCTTTAGTTTCCATAGCACTTTGAATTAGTGTACAGTCTAGACCTATGGAAAGAGAAACAGTTTTGTAAGATGTACAATTGAACTGAACCTTTTAAATATACTACTGATTAATTACTGGGAGAGGTTTAAGTAAAATCAGATAAGTGGTTGGTTTAATGAATGAACTGTGTATGCATGTTTTTGGGATATTTTTCAGGTTCCTCATACCATGCCCCTGCCGTCACCCAGCATGCACCCTATTTTAAGGGCACGGCCGTTGTCAGCGGAGAGTTCAAAGAAATTAGTCTTGATGACTTTAAGGGGAAATATTTGGTGCTCTTCTTCTATCCTTTGGATTTGTAAGTGTATTTTCTGTGATGCTGTAACATCATCCTGGGAGCAAGCAAAGATCACTGCCTTGCCACTGGCATGGCCTACCTTTACTCTTGTCAAGGGGAGGGTTATTGCTGACTCTTATCACTGATAGTCTTGTTGATAAAGCTTCCATCTGTAGTTAATTCACAAGTGATAAGTATGGGGGGTGGAGTGGCATTCCTTTTAATGGGTTTTAATATGGCTCTTTTTTTTTTTAAAAGATGTATGTATTTATTGGCTGTGGTGGGACTTAGTTGCTGCACTTGGGCTATCTCTAGTTGTGGTGCTCGGGCTTTTCATTGTAGTGGCTTCTCCTGTCGCGGAGCACTAGCTCTCGGGCTCACGGGCTTCAGTAGTTGCAGAACGTGGGCTGAGTAGTTGCGGCTCCTGGGTCCTAGAGCTCAGGCTCAATAGTTGCAGTATACGGGCTTAGTTGCTCTGTGGCATGTGGAATCTTCTGGGATCAGGGATCGAACCTGTGTCCCTTGTACTGCAAGGAGATTCTTACCCACTGGACCACCAGAGAAGCCCTTTGGCTCTTGTTTTATGGCTCTGCAGCCCAGGAGCTGCACTACTGAGCCCACGTGCCCTCGAGCCCACATTCCACTTTGGAGTAGTGGTTCCTATAAGCCTGTCAGGGAGGAAGTTTCCACTGATCTGGGGGAAAAGAGAAAAGTAAGGATAATAAAATGAATTTTCTCATGAAGCTACTTATTTAAATAAAATTTTGTCTTTATTCTTTGAGTATGTCTCCCCCACACCTATTTTTTGATATGATTCTTAAAATAGTTGGTTAAATTTTTTTTTTTTTTTTAAACTGGAGTATCATTTTGACCAGGAGTCCAGTGAGGATGATTAACCCTTTTGCCTTTTTCTCCTTTAAGAAAATAGAGCTACTCTTTAGACAACTGTAGTTCAGATTTTAAAAGTCTTTTAAAAAAAATTCTCTGATAAGAATTCCTGCCCTTTTTTTCTAGCACCTTTGTGTGTCCTACAGAAATTACTGCTTTCAGTGACAAAGCCAGCGAATTTCATGATGTGAACTGTGAAGTTGTTGCAGTGTCAGTGGACTCCCACTTCAGCCACCTGGCCTGGATAAACACGCCGAGGAAGGTATACACGTATCCACACTGCCTCTGCACTTGTGTTCTTAAAAACTGCCGGATCCCATGAAAGACCAACCTAGAAGTTGTTAAAGCATGACTAGTCTGAAATGGGCTGTCAGTCCTAACCTACTGGAAGATTCTGCTAAGCTCTATCCATGTCTGCTGTAACATTGCATGTATTTGCTCCTCACTACACCTGTGTTTTCCAAACAATAACGGAGAACAAACTCAGCAGGGCAGGAGAAACAGCTGGACTCCATTGTCTCCCCTCTCACCTGGACCCTGTGAGGCAGGTGGGACAGTGGTTAAGTTCTCTGATTTTACTCTTCTGCATGATCAGTATTCTTGCCTAAAAACTTGCTTGGGAGAATCGATTTCTAGCTATGATGGTGGACTATCAAATATCAAATTATTCAAAATATTATCTTTTTTTTATATTATTATTCCATCTTTATGCTTCAGAAATGAATCTTCAACCAAAAGGATACTTTAAGAATTAGAAAAAAGAAAAGTCTGTAGTATTCGCTGGGTTTAAATCCTGCCTCTTCCCCTTTCTAGCTGGGACCTGGAGCAAGTTACTCAACCTGCGTGTGCCTCAGTTTCATCATCTGTAAAATGGCGACGATGATAGTAGCTACTCCAGGGTGCTGGAGGAGGAAGTGAGGCAGTAGAAAGAGCTTATAGTAGCACTCGGCCCGCTGTGGGTGCCCAGTTACTGCTGTCTGGCTGGTGTTGGTCAGTTGACATGTTACCTGGCTGAGGAGGCTGTGGGAGCCACAGTGTAACCACCAGCCCTGTTTGCATTTTTATCAGAATGGCGGTTTGGGCCATATGAACATCGCACTCTTGTCAGATTTGACCAAACAGATTTCCCGAGACTACGGTGTGCTGTTAGAAGGTCCTGGCCTTGCACTACGGTAAGATCCATTTCGTATGAACTTAAAATTGTTTTTTGTGTTTAGCATTATTGTACTTCATAGGGAATTTACAGAAACCTGGGTAGGGAATTTTTAGAACCCCAAATCCTTAATTTGTCTTTTATCGTAATAAGCATCAGTGGATGCCTCCTGCGAGGGTTGGCAGTCTTTCAGAAATGGCTGTGACGTGTGTGCCCCCTGTGTCTCTCTGGGCCTGTTTCTGAAGAAGGAAATTGTGCCTTTATAATAAAAATATATTTATTTTATCAGCTGTACCAGGTCTTAGTCGCAGCACATGGGATCCAGTTCTTTGACCAGGGATCGAACCAGGGCCCCCTGCACTGGGGAGCGCAGTCCTAGCCACTGGACCACCAGGGAAGTCTCCAATACCACGTCTTAATGGTCACACTGCTTCACTCTCACTGACCACATGGGAGCCACGCCTCGCAGTGAAGCCATCAGACTGCTTAGAGATTGGGGGGCAGGGGACAGAGGGGGCCAGCAAGGGTAGGAGTCAGTTTCCTGGTATGGTTAGTATCTTGTACAGGCACTGGAACCCGACCAGAGTTTGAATTTATTTATTTAAGCTCAGCTGCTCAATACCTATATGACTTTGAGCAAGATATTTAACCTCTTTGAGTCCCTTTCTCCCCACAATTAGAATGAGAGTGTACCTCCCAGGTTGGTTGTGAGGATTGAGTAAGGTGAAGCAGCTACAGAATTTGTGGCACAGGTCCTCGTAGCTGTTGTGAGCCCTGTCCCAGACTGTCAGTCTTCCTGGGTGGGACAAGAACTTAGGCATCATGATGGCTGCTGATGAAGGAGGGACGGGGCAGAACTTGACCTCCAGGACACAAGCAAGGATCCCACTTTGATGGGCCTCACAGTTTTGTTGGGGGCTGGCTTGAACCCACTCACCTGCCCACCCTCGTAGCTGATCTACAGTCTGCTGGGGGTACACTGGAATTTTGGCTCCGGAAGCCACGTGGGAACTTGGGCCTTTTGACTCCAAGGAGATTACTGCCTTCCTTTAATAAATGGAAGCCTAGCTCTGACAGCGTTGGCAAGGGAAGGAGAAGAGTCCTGGTGTTTTCCTCCCAAGATCCCTGTAGCGTCTTGCTAACTTTCTAGTTAGCTCCCTACTGGTTTCACTATTGGGACTGACAATGGGAGAGGAGTCGAGTCTGGCTTGTAAGATAAGCCTTTCTTTCTGGAGACTGTGCTGTGGGCCCATCTCCAACCCAGCTCTCTGTTTCCGCATCTACACAGTGGACTCCACCTCGGCTGCGCCCTGCAGGAACAGGTACCAGGACCCATTAGCCTCAGAGCCTAGACCCCCTAAGGCCAGGCCCAGGGAGGGAGAACCACCTTTTTATCTCCTGAGTGTTTTCTAACTTGCCTTTTTCCTGAGTGATTAACATTTGGGATGCCACACCCTTTTAAAGATGAACTGTTATAAACCTCTGAGTTTTATGAACTGTTATAAACCTCTGAGTTTTATGACCTCTGTGTAAGTCAGAGTATCACCCTCACTTGTATAGAAGACCCCAGGGTGGTGGGTTACCTCATTACATTGTTGCTAAGTGATAGTGATGGGCTTCAACAATCTGTGGATCAAAATAAGAACTGTAAGTGATTGAAACACATCAAATATATTTAAATCCTAGAATCGAAGAATTCCAGGAAACCAGTTCATTATTTTGAAAACTTAATAATGAAAGAGTACTAAGCACTTATTCTGTCTTTCTATACAAGCTGTACCTCAGGGTAGCCAAAAATAAACAAAAGTGATAGGATTGTTTTTCCTTTAGATTTTTGCTCTGCCTAGACTTAAGGCCAGTAAATTTTCCCATGGGATTTTCTCAATTCACTTATAAGTATTTACAGAATACAGATAAAATATGTCTCTGTCCCTTCTCAATCGCCTATGGTTTCTTGCCAAGATTTGATACAGCTGCCCAGAGAATGCTTACTGCATCACTAATGAGAAGTCTTTGCTCTGTGTAGTTCAGTGACCTTCAGATAACTGAGACATCCAGGTCACATCTGTGAATGTGAACACACTGGCCTAGTCCAGTCCTATCTTTCTTAAAGCATCTGTCATCAATAAGAGATGATAAGCTTTTTGCATAAGGAAAACTTGATTTTTAAGCACATGATAGAGTTTAATAAATGCTCTATCAAGGAGAATTAAAGACAGGGTAGAAGTAGAGTCTTTCTAGCTCTGGTAATGTTGACATTCTGATGAGGATGAATCTTTATGCAGTGGTCTCTTCATAATTGACCCCAATGGAGTCATCAAGCATCTGAGCGTCAATGATCTCCCAGTGGGCCGAAGCGTGGAAGAGACCCTCCGCTTGGTGAAGGCGTTCCAGTTTGTGGAAACCCATGGAGAAGTCTGCCCAGCCAACTGGACACCCGAATCTCCTACAGTAGGTTTCTTTCCCTAAAGCAATGGGAGCCCAGCCAAGAGGGTCCCAGGTCCTCAGTGCCCCAAGGGCTGCTGGCTTGGAATATCCACGTTGGAGCAAGGGTGGAGGTGGTGTGCAAATGCATGAAGCTGCTGTGGGTGGGAGTGGGACCAGGCCCCAGGCAGGCTGTTAATGTCAATTTCATCCATGTATTTTAAAGGAAACAGACCAATCTTTTAAAAGTTAAATAACTGTAGGTTAAAAATTAAGGGCCTTCAGCTCCCTTTTGATATCATAAAGTCACTTACCCAGTGAAATGCTTTTGTATTTTCAGATCAAGCCCCATCCGACTGCTTCCAGAGAATACTTTGAGAAGGTAAATCAGTAGACTGTCCCGTGCACACCTGCAGCTTCCCACACCAGAAAAGAACCACAGTGGGAACTTGTAGCTTTTCAAAGATTAGTATTTATAGAAGGCAAAAAAAAAAACCAACCCCAATGATGCTTGTATTCATAAATAGTATTACTCTAAATGTTTTGTTTTTATAATGTTGGCCAAGGCTTTTAAAATGTTTTTAGTTACTAATGTAATGAGTCCAAGGCAAGGTATGGATGGATGGCTAGTTTCTATAGAGTGTGTAGTTCACCTGTTTCTTGGATCATGTCTTCAATGGGAAAAGGAAACATCTTTTTCCTCAGCCTTACTTGAACCTTTGTGTATACCAGAGTAGTACAGTAGGTATTGAAAACTTCTGATCAAGGGTCCTGAAATTTTCGTCTTGAATTTCTTTGTATTAAACTGAATTTTCTTTAAAGACCATAGTTTTAAGTTGTTAGTGGTCTAATTTAACACTTGCAATGAATGTGTGTATGGTTGAAGGAAATGTGAATCATGTTTTTTTTAAAAAAACACAGTGGCAAAGTGACTTAATTGATCATGCATGTTCCCCATTCCTGAGATTTATAGTTTATATAGTTATGTTACTTACTTTGTTAGCTGACTTAGTGTCTACAAACATTTCTAATATTGATTGGGTATAATTTGAAAGGATATTTATTGAATCCAGGGATTGCAGTATGAATTTGAATCATTCATGCATTTGAATTATTGTAATTATTTTCTTTCTTGAAGTGTTCCATGTAAAAAATATAATAAAAAATAAACATCTTAAGATACTTGCATTTTTAACACCATTAATTCTTGCTTCAGCTTACTTATATTGTGAGGCTCTCTAGTTTTCCTTCTCTGATTATATCAACAGACATTTATTGAGCATTTAACTCAGTGGCTACAAAGATGAATAAGATGCTGGCTCTACATCCAAGGAACTGGACAAAAGAAATATGGAAGCATTTATGCATTTTAATGGCTTCCCTAGTGGCTCAGACGGTAAAGAATCTGCCTATAATGTGGGAGACCCGGGTTCAGTCCCTGGGTTGGGAAAATCCCCTAGAGAAGGGAATGACTACCCACTCCAGTATTCTTGCCTGGGGAATTCCATGGACCGAGGAGCCTGGCAGGCTACAGTCAAATCCTGGAGTGCCTACTAACTATATGCTAGGTACTATTTTAGAGGCAGAATGAACAAAAAAGACATACCTCTTCCTTTTTGCACTTACATCCTAGAGAGAATAAACAATAACATCACTTAGAATGTCTGGAAGGACAGTAAAGGGGAACAGGGGCCCAGAGCAGAGAGGTGCAGGCATTCTAATAGGGTTTCAGGGAGTCAGTCTCTCCAGGTCTGTGTTCTCATCTGCAAAATGAGGACTGGAATTGTACCTACCTTAGGGTTTTGGTGTCAAATGAGATAAAACATGTAGAAGGTGAGGTAGTTACAGGGATAAAAAGGTTCTAGGCAAAGCGAACGACAGGTGCAAAGGCCCTGAGGCAAGAGTGGACTTGGGGTAGGTGAAGAATTGAAGGACCATGTGACCAGACCTGTGAAGGGGGAGAATGGTAATGGGGAGCCCAGAGTGCTTTATGGGCAAGCTAAGGACTTCAGATTCTATTCTGAGATGGGAAATGGCAGAAATGTTTTGAGAAGAGTTACGTCACCTTGTTCTTAGAGGCTCACTCTGGCTCCTCTGTTAAGACTAGACCCCATAACAGTGCAGAGAGGAAAGCAGGTCAGCTGGGCTGGATTTGTGACATACTTGCGGTAGAGCCAGCAGGATAATACAGGTGTGCTAAATACTACAGTGCAATAGATGCATTCCGGGGAACTCTGAGGAGAGGGGCACCTTACCTGGCTATGGGCATCAAGAAAGTCTTCCTGGAGGAGGAGACGAAGTCTTGGAGATACAGAAAAGTGACCTGTAGGAGCTGAGAGGCCACATGGGCCTGAAGAAAACCATGAGCTGCTTTCAGGTTCCCAGAGGCGAAGTCAAAGGGAGGGCAAAGGCCAACCGGCTGCAAGTGGTCCAGACTGAGCACCTCCTATGGACCCAGCAGTGCGGGGGCTTTCACATGTTTCTGTCATTGTACCCACAACAAAAACACAATAGGTACAATTATTGTCATCATTTTACAGATGAGAAAGTAGACTTGAAGATACTGACTTGACCATGGCCACACAAGTATTCCATGGCACCAGGTCCCTAACCTAGGACTCCTGAGGAGCCCCCTGAACACTCTCAACATCCAGCCTTCCACAAACACATGCATTTAACCTTCACACACCCCAATGCTGGGGAAATGGGTGGAGGCAGAAGGAAGGCACATTTTCCTCTACAAGTGGTCTCTACCCGCTTTCGTGTACAACAGAGGAAACTGGATTTGCCCCAGCGCAGGGGAAAAACCCTTGGGCAGAGACACTGCCTGAGAGGCAGGGCTAGGGAACCTAGAAGGACCCCGGAGCTTGGTTTAATGCTCTCAAGTCGACTTCTGAAAATTCGAAAAAGAGGTACCACTGGGCCGCACAAATTATGTAGCGCGTCCTACCCCCCATCCCGTGTCCGCTGGACTTCAGGTGCAATCTGAAGAAGGGATTTCTGAGGGTAAAAAGCCTGTGCTCGGGGAGGTGAGACGCTGCAGGAGTGCAGGGTGAGGTTGTGGAAGGTAACAGGCGCCCCTGATCGGATCTTCTCTGTAGGTCCCGTGACATGGGGGTTACACAGGTGAACCGTCTAGGCCTGAAGGCGGCCAGCCTACCCGAAAGTGGGGAAAGAAGGTTGGGAACACATGGCCTATGGGGGAGGTGGGCTCCCGGCAACAGCAGGCATGCGGGAACCCGGGAGCGGGAAAAGAGCGCACGCAGTACGGAGGAGCCGAGGGCGCGCGGGCCTGGGAGCCGGGAGCCGGAGCAGGGGACGCGCGCGCGCCCGGGGCGGGGCTCGCCGCCCGGCTCCTCCTCTCCGCCAGGCCCGGCCGCCGCGGCCTTTCCGGGCAGCTCTTAAGGTCCCAGGAAGAGGAGCCCGGAAGAGAAGCGCGGGGGATCGGGCGGCTCCGAGGGTGCAGCGGCGCCGCCGCCCGCATGGAGCCCAACGTGCGCTTCTGGATCACCGAACGCCAAGTACGGCCCGGGCCCGGCGCGGCTGGGGGCGGGGAGGGCGCGGGCCGCGCGGCCTGGAGTCGCCGCTGGCCGCCGTGACCTTGGGCAGGCCACGTGGTCGAAGCACCCGCCTTCTCTTTTCAGAACCCGGGGAGGGAACGAAGGGAAACCCAGGCTTGCAGGATGCCGTGGGCCACGGCTGTTAGCGTGCGTCGCCTCTGCCGCAGACTTAGCTAGGGAGGGTAACACAGTGTCATCCTGCAGATCGCACGAACCAGGAGTCACTCCCCACCCCTCAGGGGTCTGCTTCTGCTGCCCAGGCTGTTGCTGAGCACCAGGTTGGAGAGGCACAAAACAGGTCATCCCCAGGAGTCCCCCAGGAGTCTGTAGGCTCAGCCACCCGACCACGGGATTCCGGGCTGCGGGATGCCCCGCCTGCAGGCAGTGGCCGGGAGGCGCTGTCCAATAGAAATAGGATGGAGCCACGTGGGTAATTCCAAATTTTCTAGTAGTCACATTAAAAATATATATATGACTTTTTACATCTTAATTTTAATAATATATTGCATTTAGCCCAGTAGAAACAAAATATTAACATTTCAACATGTAATCGATATAAAAAATTATGAATGAGATTTCTTACATCCTTTTCTCTAGGAAGTCTTTGTGTATAGTTTCCACATACAGCACATCTCAGATTGGCCTGGCCACAGCACGTTTCTAAAACGTTCTCTTTCAGCCTTGACCTAGAACAGAGCTTAGCTCCGTTCGCTTAGGCGGGAAAGTCAAGGACAAGGAACTCAAGTTGTCCTAGCAGAGCCAGGCCTCAAAGAGGGAGTTACTGCAAAGTTTGGGGGCTTGGGGAAGCAAACCAAGCCTCCTTTCTCCATATGTGAACCAAACTGCCTTCATTGAGTCTTCACTGGAGAGTTCAGTTCTTTATGACTGGAGTTAAGCCTCATAACCAGGCTTCCCAGGTGACTGGTAGAGAATCTGCTACAGTGCAGGAGACTCCAGTTCAGTCTCTGGGTAGGAAAGATCCCCTGGAGGAGGAAATGGCAACCCACTCCAGTATTCTTACCTGGAGAATCCCATGTACAGAGGAGCCTGGCGTACTACAGTCCTTAGGGTTGCAGTGACAAGACTGAGCACGCATTCAAGCTTTATAATCACCTGAGGGGTGTGAAGAAACAGATTCTGAGACCTTTCTAGGCAGTGCTTCAAGGTGATATGTGGGGAGTGAACATAGGTCCATTTGACCCCAAAGTCTGGGCTTTTAATCCTCAAGAGCAGTTTGAGGTGAAGAGCACAGACCATTGGGCTGATTGGGCTTCCTTGAGTACGTTCATGAGCCCTTGGAAGCTTCAGTGTCTTCACCTGTAGGATGGGGATGTTGTGAGGATTCTAGGAGATGCTGCAAGAAGAAGGCCCTATGAGGTTCTGAAAATAATGTTAACTGTTATTATTACCTGTTTTTGTTTTTCTGCTGCCATTAACCTCCCTGGTGCTCCTGTCCCTCTTAAGTCTTTCATTCAAAGATTTCTTCAGTGGACAGAATTACTGGATCCTACGAATTTGGTTCTTTCAATTGTAAGTATTTTCTTGTTTTCAAAAATAGTGAATTTCACATTTTATTCTGAAATGTGAAGGCTGTGTGTCCCTTTTCAAAGCAGTTGAAATAACAGAATCCATGTATATTATCATGTTTTTATTCCTTGTGAATGAACTTGTGGGATTGGAAGGTTGGTACATGAGAGCAGACATCCATTTAACAGGTAGTACCAAACCCTGGCTTCCCAGGTGAGTGACTCAGTGGTAGACAATCTGCCTGCAATGCAGGAGACACAGGTTCGATTCCTGGGTCTGGAAGATGCCCTGGAGAAGGAAGTGGCAACCCACTCCAGTATTCTTGCCTAGGAAATCCCATGGACAGAGGAGCCTGGTGGGCTACAGTCCCTGGGGCCACAAAAGAGTTGGACACAACTTAGTGACTAAACAACAACAACCAACCAAACCCTGGGCTGGTGCTGGTGGTTTCAAAGGGAATCAAAACAAACCTCCCTGGTAATGCAGGACAGACTAGCAAAGCTAGTCACAGACCTTGACCCAGGGCTCTGAGGGCAAGGTGTAGCGGGGACTTGGGGGAGGTTGTTTAAAGAAGGCTGGGAGGGAGAAACTGTTAGGAAGACAGGACTGTAAGCAAAGGGGAGGGGGGCAGGGGCCAGGTCACCCAGTTACTGGGTCTTTTAACTCAGGGGAACCAGACAGTTCTGGAAGGTCCTTGTGTGCCATTCAGACAAGAGGGATTTGTACTTAGCCATGTGATGAGTAACCAGAGGGACCCAGACTATGATCAGTTCAGGGGAGGACTCAGTTATCTAAGTGAAAGATGAGAGTTTGAACCAGGTGTGGCTGGGGGATGAAGAGGAAGAGAAACCCTTCGTGAGAGACCAGCAATGACACTTTCAGCCAGATCCGCAGGGACACTCCCATCTTTGTGCTCAAATAAATGTTCTCTGCCGTTTTGTTTATAATAGAGAAAAACAAGAAACAAGCTGAATGCACATCAGTAGGGAAATAGAGAAATATAGTATGGTATATTCATGCAGTGGAATACTGAGAGTGTGGGTTCAATCCCCGGCCAAGAATTAAGATCCTGCAAGCCTATTGGAGCAGTCAAAAAAAAAAAAAATTAAAATCAGGTGTTAGTAAGCATGTGATTCTTAAATCTATGGATAAATCTGAAGTTGAGATCGTTGCTTGATTTCTTTATATCTGATTATAGGAAAAAATAGAAAAATCGAGGCAACTATTGTTAACAAATGAAGATGCATCCAGAGGTGACTTGGAGGACAAAAGGGTATGTTTCTTGTTCCCAGGTGTGCCTGGCTCAAGGCTGGGCTTGGCTGCCTTCAGGTGATTCTAACTGCATGGTCTGAAATCAGATGGGATTTTGTCATCATCAACACTGCTCAGTTGGGTTAGCTTTTAAAATATAGTTAGGATTCCTTCTTGTAAGCCAGATGAATATGAGTTACGACTGTTAGGAACTAGTATTAAGGAGAAAAAGCATAGGGTTCCTCCTGTGTAACAGAGATTGGCAGTTGCAGTATCTGTTATGGGTGTTCTCTGTAGCTGACTCCTGAGCCCCATGGCAAATTCCAGAATTCTGGCAGGCCTCTGAAGTCAGAATCTGCTCCCTGTTAGAAGCAGTGTTACGGGGTGGGGTTACAGCCCCTGCCCAAAGACTTAAGCCCAGTGTTTGTTATCTACCTTGCAGCGAATGGGGCTTTCCAGAGCCCACAAACATCAATCCCTTGAGGCAGCCTGTTTAGCTCGCATGTTTAACTTGGTTTTTCTAAGAACTTGTTGGGGCCTCTGAACTCACACCTGGCTCTGTTACAGTGACTTGGCTAATGGCATGGTTTGCACAGTCTGCTCTGCTCTGAGCCGGGGGAGGCTGACTGCATTCAGGGACTTCCCCAAAGGACGAGTTAGATGTTGGCTTCTCCAAGGTCACAGGCTTGGGGGGCTTTTTAATGTTTTGGTCATTTTCGTGTGGCTCTTCTTTTTGCTTGTTAGTTCATTTATTTGGTTTACTTGTTTTGATCTGCTCTGCCCCTGTGGTAGAGAACAGTTCACCCTCCATTCTCTAAAAGGTGGAGCAAAGGTGGCACCAGAAATGAAACTGGAGAGGAGCTATTTTGGCTGCCGAGCCACCTTTAAAAGCTATTGCTTCGTCTTTCTCTTTTTAGATACAAGAAGCTTGGAAGAGAAGTCTTGTAAGTTGCAGCCTCATCCTAATTTCTAGCCTAAAATAACAAAACCAAACATCAGACTCACCTTTGTGTTTACCCTTCTGAAGTCCACAGTGCATCCTGACAATAGCCGGCTAATACCTGGTCCTTTTCGACCTGCAGGTGAGTTGATTCTAATTTTCACAAGTGGTTTGTAACCTTTAGAAAACCTTGCCTCCCTCCGAGTCATATGGTTGATTCCCCTGGCAACCAGCCCCATCCTTCCCAAAGTCACCCTGTTGACATTATCTCAGGTGTAGTTGAAAGGGGCTTGTTATGAAGAATGAGAAGCACTTGGGACTTCCTGGGTGGTCCGGTGGCTAAGACTCTCTGCTCCCAACTCAGGGAGCCCAGGTTTGATCCTTGACCAGGGAACTAGATCCTGCATGCCACAGCTAAGACCTGGGGCAGCCAAATAAATTTAAATAAAAAGAATAAGAGACACTCCTTTCACCTCTATCCCCCTTCTAACTTAGGAAATTTCAAGGGTTTTAGGATCTCTGTGCCAGGAATAGGGATGAAGACCAAATACATATGTCCTATCATAAGTCACAGTGTCACAGATGTATTGAATTCACCTGGAAGGATGAACAAAGACTTGCAACAAGTGACCACTTAACCTTAGTGACAGAAAGCCTGGTCAGGTCTTCCTCTGCTGTGCTGGTTTTAAGTTTTGCTTTATGCACGTAGTTATTATTTTTATTAGAAAGAAAAGTGCGTAAAAAATATCCTTTGACTCCCATGCCTGAGAACAGGCTTCTTGGTGGGCGGTTTTCCACCCTCTCTGCCGTCACTGACCCTCTTGTCTTTTTTACCAGCTCTCCTGCCTTTCACGGCGCCCACGGTGAGTAAGCTGTCATTCACCACTAAGAAGCCAAGGGGTCAGGAGGATGTCCATCCATCTCCTAAGCTCTGGGCCCCTGTCCCGTGACTGCCTGATAGATGGTTAGGACCTCCCACCTCTGACCCTTGTCCACAACCCACCCCTACTTATCCCTCTGGGCATCAGGGCCTGTGAGGATATACAACGTCACAAGGTAACCCTTTCTTTGAACACCTACCGTGTGCCAAGCGCTGTGGAGGAGGTTGATGAGTTAGGACATGCTCCATGGCACAGGCCCATGTCACTGGCCCATGTCACCTCCTCTCCCCAAGCCCCCTCCCCCTGCAATCAGGCAGGCCCTCCCCTGGGACCTGGAATCACCCCCCAGCAAGGCTGTCCACCTTGGCTCTCATGAGGCACGCTCACTAAGTGACAGCACTCCTCTGCCCCCTGCAAATTTAATTTAAAATAAATTAAAATGATGCTTCTCAGCCGCCCCGCTCGATTGCACGTCTGGAGACAGGGACCACTGTGAGGAACCCCTGGGCTCTCACTGCCCATGGGGGCCCATCCAGCACCACCTGTCCACTGGCCACTAGCCCCTGGCATCCACATCTTCTGCTTCTTGCCCCCGCTCTTGGGGACTCAGTTCTACATCTCCCTGGGGAAGTTCTGTGTGCCACAAGCCTTCCCTTCCCCCCCAAGACACTCTCAGCTCTGCTTTATTTTCTTTAATTGAAATATACTTCATTTACAGTGTTTCAGGTTTACAGCAGAGTGATTCATTATGTATGAATTCTTTTTCAGATTCTTTTCCATTGTAGGTTATTACAAGATCTTGGATATAGTTCCCTGTACTACACAGTAGGTCCTTGTTTATTTTATATATAGTAGTCTATATCTGCTTTACTTTCTTTACAGCTATTTCTGTCAATGCTGCCAGTGAAAAATCTGAAGTCCATGATTTTACCTCAGGTAGCAATTCTTTCTGTTTCAGAATTATTGAATTTTGTTACGCTTGAAACCAAAATGTGACGTGTTAGCCTCTGTCTTCCTGTAGGCTTCCTTCTACACCTACAGTACAGTCTTCAACATCGTCAATGGAAATGCAAGTTATGTGAGTATTGCAAGGCCCAGAGGGCATGCAGTTTCACTGTGTTTCTTTTGGTGATTTTGTGTGTTTGTTGGAATTATCTTTCCTGGGTAAAACTGTGGTATTTGCTAAATATGAACCTTTGTTTTTCCCTAGGATCGTCGCGCCCATGAGAGTTTATTACTAGGAGCAGGAGTGATTGCTTCTTCAACTTTTTTGGGTGTATGTATTTTTTAAATGTGTCAAATCTTTTTTACTCCTCAGAGTCAAAATTTTATGTTCTAACTGAGTTTAGAAAGTACGATTAAGACATAAAGAAGAAAATCAAAGTTACCTCTAATCCTATAATCTCAGAATTATGTGATTTTTTTTTTCTAAGTTTATAGGCATGGACTCAGTACTGTTATCTTTCTTAAATTAATTCAGGGGACTTTCCTGGTGGTCCAGTGGTTAAGACTCTGAACTACCACTGCAGGGAGTATAGGTTTGATCCCTGGTCAGGGAACTAAAATCCCATATGCAGAGCTATGCGACCAAAAAAAAAAATAATGTCATGTTTGTAAACATGTTATACAAATTGTGTTTTGCTTTCAATGTCAGGACACTGTAATGAGTGAAAATGTAGACTTCAGAGTCTGGTGAGCCTGTGGTCACATCTTGGCTCAAATCCTTAACATCTTAGTGACTCTGGACAGGTTCTGTAGCCCAAGTCTCCTAGTGTTCCTCTGATGATCAGGGAGAACACTTTAGTGTTGCAGGATTTAAAACAAGCAATATGTGGAGACGCTTGCAGGGTCCTGCCCTGTAACAGGAACTGAGTTGACACTAACTCCCTGCTGGTCCCATGCAATAATGATTTGTCTCTCTTATTTTCTAGTTATTTCCTCGTTTACTCCAAGTAAGGCTTTCAATGAATAGCATTCTGAGCAGAAATGTCATTCCCGTCATCATTCTTGGTAAGCAGGAGCCTGCCTCCATCTTCAGGGATACCCCAGTCCCTGGGCCTCACTGCAGCTGGTGAGAGCCACCATTTACAGCTTGCTGGTGCCCCAGGTCCAGATGGGGTCTTTGGTTTGAGAAATGACGCTTTCTCTGTAGATACCCTTTTAGTTGTCAAAGGATGAACACAAACCTGGAAACGCAAATTACATTTTATTTATTTATATTTATATAAATTTATATTTATATTTATTATTTGTAATAAATATTCATTATACTCCAATTGTTAATTTTTAAAATTTTTTATTGGAATATAATTGCTTTACAATATTGTTAGTTTCTGCTGTACAGCAAAGTGAATCAGCTATATGTGTGTGTGTGTGTGTCTGTGTATACACATTTACCCTCCGTCTTAAACCTGCTTCCCACCGCCCCCATCCCAACCCTCTAGGTCATCACAGAGCGCTGAGCTGAGCTCCTGTGCTAAACAGCAGCTTCCCACTAGCTCTCTGTTTTACACATGGTAGTGTATATATGTCAATCCCAATCTCCCAGTTTGTCCCCCCTTCCCCTTCCCTCTCTGTGTCCGCATGTCCATTCTCTATGTCTCCATCTCTTTGTAAAGACTGTACAGCCTTGTCCATATATTATTTCACTGAATCTTGACAACAACTTAGGGGCAGGTAATATTATTCCCATTTACAGATGAGGAGACTGAGGCAAGGGGCAGTTAGGGAGATTTTCTAGGGTTACACAGGGAGGAAGTATAATCTTGAGGATTTCAAACTAGTGGTCTGACTCCAAGGGAGCGACACAGATATTAACCAACTGTTTTAAATTTGCCAGCCTGCAAGTTCAGTGGTTCACACTCAGCATTTGGGCTTGGAAATCAAAGCAGCTTGAAGAGTTGGCAGAATTAGGTCAGTGGTAAAATCTGGGAGATTATGTTATAGAAACTGGGTCAAGCCAGCTTCAGCAAAGAAGGCAGGCATATTTCAAGGGCCCTGGGGTTTTTCTGGGAATCCCGTCAAGGGTGTCGGGACCTGGGGCTGGGTTGTAGTCAGGATCCAAGACCGAGAAGCCAGCAGTTCTGACCCCTACTCCACAGCCCAGGAGAGAGCTGACCTTGTATGTGTCAGGTGACCACCCGTTTTATCGGCAAAGCACACCCATCAGAGAAAGAGGCATGACCCTCGAAAATATGTCCCTTCCCTGGACCCACACTTATCTCTCTGTTTCCTTCTTTATGTCTGTAGCCCAACTCAGTGGGATGAATGTGATCGCCTCCCGAAGTTTGGAGCCCATGCGTGGGATCAAGGTCATGGACAAGGAAGGCAATGTCATAGGTTATTCCAGAAAAGCTGGGACAAAGGTAGGGGATGCACGCTGTGGTGATGTAAGCTGCTTGGCTTTGGGGCAAAGAATTTAATTGTCAGTCTGAGAGCTGGATAATAAATTCACATCTCCCTTCAGCCTTTTCTTATCTGTGTTTTCTCATGACGCTCAGAGAGAGTTTACATTTGCACTCGGATGTTTAAAAGGTGATGCAGTATCTGGGTTCTCCAGAAAAACAGAACCAATAGAATATCTGACCATCTATCTATCAGTCATCTATATAAATACATTAAGTGTGTGCTGTGCTAAGTCGCTTCGGTCGTGTCTGACTTTTTTGGAATCCTATGGACTTTAGCCCACCAGACTCCTCTGTCTGTGGGATTCTCCAGGCAAATACACTGGAGTCGGTTGCCACGCCCTCCTCTTCCAGCGGATCTTCCCGAGCCAGGGATTGAACCCACGTCTCTTCTGTCTCCTGCCTTAGCAGGCAGGTTCTTTACCACTAGCACCACCTTCTCCAGTGGATCTTTCCAACCCAGGAATCAAACTGGGATCTCCTGCATTGCAGTTGGATTCTTTACCAGCTGAACTACCAGAGAACCCAAATATATATATCGAAATTTATTTTATTATTATTTTAATTTTTATTATTTGTCTGTACTGTGTCTTAGTTGCTGCATGCAGAAACTCTTAATTGCAGCTTGTGGGATCTAGTTCCCTGACCAGTGATTGACCAAGACTGGGAGCACAGAGTCTTAGCCCTTGGACCACCAGGGAAGTCCCACCACAGTCCAATTTTAGAACATTTTCATCCCCCTGAAAATTTTGTCGGGTGCCCGTTTCAGTCACTCCCCCTCCCACCCCCAGCCCCAGGGAAACACTGATCTGCTTTATGTCTTCATTGTTTTACCTTTTCTAGAAGTTTCATACAAGTGAGTCACAGTATTTTTGTGTCTGGGCTCTTTGACGTTTGAGGTTCATCCCTCTTTTAACGCGTTGGTAGTGCGTGGCTTTTTATTGCCAAGTAGTCTTGCAGTGTATGGCTGGACCACGTTTTGCTTGTCTACTCCCCAGGCGATGGACATTTGGATTGTGTCCAATTTTTGGCTGTTGCCCCTGATGCCGCTCTGACCACTTGTGTACAACTCTGTGTGTAGATGTGTGTTGGCATTTTTGTTCAACAGAATTTTAACTGCAGGGCATGTAGAGAAGCGTGCAAGCAAATGTTTAATCCACAAGTTGTTCTTCAGCACCTCCCGCCTCCCAGGCGCTGTGCTGGACTCTGGAGACCCATCCCCTCACCAGTCAGCATCGCTTCTCTCCAGGGGCTGGGAGGGAGCCTCGGGCCCTGCTAGCTACCCAGTTATCTAGCCCATCTTATTGAGAGGAGATTCCTTGTTTGCAAGACAGCCAATTTAGGGTAAAAGAAAGGTTTGATGATCTACTTTAAAAAAAGCAAAAAAACTCTGATCTTTCTCTTTAGAATAAAGTGTCTGTGATCGTGCGTAAGCTTGAGCGTTCTTTCGTCACTTCCCTATCACCGGAAGGTTTCTTTTCTTTGGCTAAAGTTTCAGAAACTGCGTAACCAGCAATATCTGATTGTAATAGGGCACCTTTGATCAGATTTCAGGAGCCTAGTCCACGCTGTTTTCCATTGACTGGCTGTGTCAGCTACTCAGCTGCAGGCCGTCACGCGTCTCGCAGTGTCTCCTCATGACCGGTGTCTGGTTTGGAATGTCTTCCCTTCCTCACAAGACAAATGGAGAGAGGCCGGCCTTGCCCTGCTGACACTGAAACACGCCAGGCTCAGCTACCACTCTTTTCTTCTTGGAGTCGAGCGACTTTATCTTATATTCCTGAAAGATTAGTTTTAAAAGCCACACCCTCCTTGCAGCCCTCTGTCCTTGTGGGGGAAGGGCATTCCTGCGGGGGACCAGATGGGCTGAGCATTAGTGTCCTAGGCAGAAAACAGGCATGTGGGCCACAGTAGAGAAGCCTGGACGATGGGCTTCGGACAGTGGGCTTTGGACATAGCCACGGAGTCACAGGAGGCCGGAAGTGCACAGAACAGATTTCAGGGGAGGGCAGGGTAGGCAGAGTACCTGTCTGTCTCGCACTGAGCGTGTAGAGTTGTGTCTTACCCAGGGACTGGGTTCTGACGTTCCAATGCAAGTGTCATCTGTAGTCAAAATTTCCCTTGAACATCTCCGATGTTGCCCTTGAGTACACGTGATTTTGTGCATATAACCCATACTGTCAGTGATATGTTTAAAGGTTCATATAGAGAGTAATGTATATTATAGAAAAGATGGCAACACGGTATACACTATACATACATGTTTATGCAAAATAAAATTTTATAACACACTGTTCATCACACAAGCAAAAGATGAGTCCGTGCAGGCAGACTCATGCATGTTACATGCGGACATGATGCCATCCCAGTGCCCTCGGAGCTGGGCTTCCCCTACTGGAAGGAGTGGGATTAACTGGGGGCAGTTCAGGAGAGAAAGGCTGGTGGCAGAGTCCTGGACTGAAGGAAAAACGTGGAGATGTCCTCAGTGGCGAATCAAACTTTTCCAGCAAAGGGACTGCCATTTGGTTCTAAGTAAGGATTTGTTTGTCAGCTGCTTCTGCTTGTGCTTAATGTTTTATTTGGGGTGGTTGGTGGAAGCGATGGAGACCATTGTGGAGTCAGGGAGAGGTTAATCTCATCTCCGGTCACTTCAGGCACCAACTCCAGGCATCTTCTGTATGTGTGCAGGTCAAGCGCTGCTTCCAGCTCTTTGCACATGCAGAGAGGGGAGAATGGCAGTTTGCCAGTCTCTGTCGTGAGTTGCAAGATCCCTGGAAATCGTCCCACTCCATGTGCTAAGCTGCTTCTCTTTTCATTTCCACTAGGCCGTTAAAGATACAGCAACATCCAGAGTTGTGCTGTTTGGGACCTCTGCGTTTATCCCTGAAGTCTTCGCATTTTTTTTTAAAAGGTAAGAGGTATGCTTATATCCCCGGGAAGGAATAAACATGTTGACCATCAAAATCGTATAAGATTTGTCAAATACTGAACCCGATGAGAGGGATGGGAAGAAGGTACTTTAGGAATCTTCCTTCTAATCAGTCTTCATCACCGTTAAGATGGTAGGATTGATTTAGGGCAGGTGTGGAAATCCTGATGTGCACATTCCAACAAACCTGGACTCTCCCCCAGGCTCTGTCCTCAGTTACATCTACTCCTTGGGCGTGTCCCTGCACCTGCTGAGGCTCGAGTCCTCATTTCTGCTGATAGAAAGATGAGTTTGGAGGATTTGCAGGCCCTGGAGAAGGACCTGGCAACTCACCCCAGTATTCTTGCTTGGATAATTCCAGGAACAGAAGAGCCTGGCAGGCTACAGTCCATGAGGTCACACAGAGTCAGACACGACTGAGTGACTAACACTTTCACTTTTTCACTTTTCTTTCCCAAGTCTCTTTCCCCTCTTCGTTCCAAGCATGTGTTAAATTAGCTTAAGTGGCCCAGAATCAATCGACTGCCATTCCTTTTAATTTGTTTTAATATTTATTCATTTGGCTGTGCCGGGTCTTAGTTGTGGCCTGCAGGATCTTTTAGTTGTGGCTTGTGGGTCTAGTTTCCTGACCAGGGATTAAACCCAGGCCCCCTATATTAGGAGCACCAAGTCTTAGCCACTGGACAACAAGAGAAGTCCCTGCCATGGCCTGTTAGGAGGAGAGCCTGGGGTCAGCTAGTGTGAGAGGCCCCACTTGCAGGAAGTAGCTTAGGGCAGGAGGAGAGGCATTGGTTTAGATACCAGGAACGGGCAGGGCAAGTAGCCTGTGGCAGCTGATCAGAACTCTTGTGCATGACAGTCCTCTCTTCTCCTTTGTGGGTGCTGTCTTCCTGCTTTCCCTCTGTACATTGGCTTCTTCACATTGACACGTGACTGTGGCCACCTCCCAGCTCATATCCTTGCAGTGTCCTTTTTATAAAAAAATTTTTGGCCATACCCCATAACATGTGGGACCTTAATTCCCCAACCAGGGATCAAATCCACGCCCCCTGCATTGGAAGGCAGAGTACTGGGGTGGGTTGCCATGCCCTCCACCAGGGGATCTTTCCAATCCAAGGACTGAACCCATGTCTCTTATGTCTAACCTATATTGCCACGTGGGTTCTTTAGCACTAGCCACCTGGGAAGCCCCTTAATCACTGAGACCACTAGGGAAGTCCTCACAGTGTCTGGATAAGAGAGAAAAACACAGCAAACCTTGGGGTGTTGGGGGCAGGGGGTGTCTTCCACCAGTTCACAAACTCCTGGGAAAGGATTCTGTTGGCCCAGGAGGGTCACCTGCCTGGTGCTGGCCCAGTCTGCTCAGTGCATTTCAAGAAGCAGCAGTGTTCTGTCCAACTCTTACTTCCCGTGGTCGATCTAGCTGGGTGGGTGTAGGGACTTCTGCTGGGTTGGGTCCCCCTGCTCCTCTCTGGCTGACCTCAGCGTGGGGGACTCTGGGAAAGCTTGGGTCTCGAGGTTCATCCTCCAAGGCCTGAACAGTGGTACCACCTGCCTGGTGGGGAGAGGTGGTCCTCATTTCCCGGTGGGCCTTGGGGGTGCCTGGAAGAGACCTCGTCCCACACCCATGACGGTATCCAAGGCAGGGTGGCTGCGGTGGCCTTTCAGACTCAACCCTTTCATTTTTACCTCTGAAAAGCCTCAAGGCTCAGAAGGGGAAGGCAACTTAACCTGAGCCCAGGATCTGTCAGTGGCCGAGCCCCAGCCGGACCCCAGGACCCCAGGACCCCAGGTCTCTGACTTCCCAGGCTAGGCTTCTTGCACCTTCTTCCCACAGTCTCAGAGATCAGGGTCAGAATGTCACAGTCCAGGGGAGGAGGGCGCAGGTCCTAGAATCTGACCTCTCACTTGTGAGAATTTGAAGATGTTAGACAAGGTCCTTACCCGGTCGGTGGCTGCATCCTCTTGTTGGTGTGAAGGAGATGATGATAACACAGACCTCATAGGGTCGGAGGATAGCAGGTGAGCAAATGCATGTGAAGTGCTTGACCCGGGCCTGACATGTAGTGAGCGATCCATCCGTGCAGCTGCTAGTATCACCTGTTGTGGGGTGATTAGGAACGGAGGCCGGGCCTGGCTGCTCACAAAACAATTGGCTGCCATTTGAGCCCAGGGCAGGCCTCTAAAAAAGCTCTGGAGGGATGTCCCTGGTGGCCCAGTGGTTGAGTCCAAGCTTCCATGGCAGGTGGCCTGGGTTCGATCCCTGGATGGGGAACTGAGACCCCACATGCCATGTGGTGAGGCCAAAAAAATAAATAAAAATTTAAGTAAGCCATCTTTTAAAAATTTTTTTTAATTGAATTAAAAAGCCCTGGTATTTTCTTACAGGACCCAGTTTTTCCTGCAGAATCCATGGTCACTGTGGACCCTGAAGCTTTCCTGTACTATCCTCGTCATGGGATTGATGGTGCCACTTTCCTTTAGTGTCTTCCCACAGATCGGACGGGTAAGTGTCCCCCTTCAACTTCCTCTAAAAAAAAGTTTGTCTCTTCTCATTATCAGAGTGAGATAACGCATTCTCTGAAAAAATCAGGCCAAGTTTACAGAAGAATAAAGCAAAATAACATCATTTACGCATAATCCCACCCTTGGAATCCCACAGTTTTGGATTCTGTTTTTCTTAACTGTGTATCCGAAGTGTTTTCCTGGGACATTCGAAAAAAAAAAAACAACTTTGAGATAGTTTAAAGCTTCATAAGATACTATAGTGACGCCCCATCCTGTGGGGCTTTCTGCAGTGATGGAAACGTATATGTGTTGTCCAGTATGTGTAGTCTCTCATCACAGCTGGCTGTTGAGCACTGGAAACATAGCTAGTGTGGCTGAGGGATTCAATTTTTAATCTAGTGTAAGTGCTCACATGCACCTAGGACACCCGTTCGGTGCGTGCTCAGTCGTGTCTGACTCTTTGCAGCCCCATGGACTGTAGCCCACCAGACTTCTCTGTCTATGGGATTTCCCAGGCAAGAATACCGGAGTGGGTTGCCATCCCTACCCCAGGGGATCTTCATGACCCAAGGATCGAACCCGAGTCTTGTCTCCTACATTGGCAGGTAGATTCTTTACCACTTGGAATCTTTACCACTAGTGCCACCTGGGAAGGCCCTGCTGCTCTATAGAGCAGGATATATTATAATCTGTGATGAGTCAGACTGCATGGACTCAGATTCCCAGCTCATCCATGACCCTGGTCAATCTGCTTAAACTCTCTGAGGCTTAGTTTCTATTAAAGACAGATGGAGGTCATAATACCTCTGCAAAGGCTTGTTGCTGATAGCAAAGACATTACTGATGTAGTAGACACTGATTTCCGGCATTTCTTGGCTGAAATGCTTGTTGCTGTCACCATCACCACCCCCCGACCCCCAACCCCCACCAAGCAAGTCTTGGCATTTCCTGGACGTTTAAAATACCTTGTTGATCCAAGGTGGGTATGAGGTGGCTGAATGGTGGTCCTGTTCTGCCTGGGGTGGCTTGCAGCTAGAGTGCGGGGCTAAGAGAGGTTCTGCCAGGGCCCTGCCCAGGGTACCTCCTCAGACGTTGTGTGAGCTGCAGCATTTGTTTATATTTGAAATTTTCCATAAGAAAGTTTTTAAGGAACTTTCCTGACAGTCTAGTAGTTAGGACTGTGAACTTGCAATGCAAGGGGCCCAGGCTCAGTCCTTAATCAGGGAACTAAGATCCTGCAAGCCTTGAAGTGTGTGGGATTTTAGTTCCCTGACCAGGGACTTAACCCGGGCCCTCAGCAGTGACAGCGTGGAGTCCTAACCCCTGAACTGCCAGCGAATTCCAGGTTAATGGTTTTTTTTTTTTTAGACATCTCTGAAAAGATTGGACTGTGAAATAGATGCTTTCTGAACTTTTTTTTTGCTACACTACATGGCTTGCAGGGTCTTGATTTCCCGACCAGGGATTGAACCCAGGCACCCTTGGCAGTGAAAGCTCCAAATCCTAACATCCTAACCACTAGAGCACTGGGAACTCCTGAAAAAAAAAAAATTTTTTTTTAACTTCTAAGGCAAAAAAACTGAATATGCATATTAAGAATTTAACTTTGTTTTTTCAGATACAGTGCAGTGAGCTTGAAAAGGAAATTCAGTCAGCAACAGAAGAAACAGAACTCTTCTATAACAGAGGGGTGTAGGTGTGCGTTTTAGCTGCATTTGGTTGGTTCCTGTGTGAAAACCTTCCTCTAAGGTTTCAGTTTCAAGAACCCTTCCAGAAGTATCCTGGAAACCCCAGAGGTGTCTGTGCCAACAGGATGGTTTACAATGACACCTGCTGAGACTGGTCCTGCCTCGGGTCAGACAGGCTTGGATGGAAGAAGAAAAACGGGGGCTGCCCTGTCTGACCCACCACGTGTGGTTGCTAAGGGGATGTGTGCGTGATATAAGAGTCGGTTTTCTATTTGTTTGTCAGCCTGTGAAGATACTGTAAAATCACCAATAAACTTGTCTAGAGTTGAGTATTTGAAAACGGAGAAAGGTCCACGTGCCCAAAGCACAGGCATTAAACCGCTAGCCCACCTCCAGGTGGGGAGTGGGTGAAGCCCTTCCACCCCCAAAGCAACTGCGTTTCCCTTCTCAGCTTACTCCTGTTTGGACAGCTGCTTAAAACCTTTGCCAGCTGCTACCTAGCTCCTTCTTTCTCCTCCCTGGCAGATGACTCGTTCTCGCCCTCCACGGTGAAAGCCAAGGCTATCGGCCTCCTGGCACGAAGACTGCTGACACTCCACCCACACCCAGCCTCCCCTCCTCCCTGCAAGATCAGCAGTGTCCTGGGCTTGGGCCCCACCGACCCTGCCTGTTTCCTTGGGGCCTTGCTCTGCAGCCTTCACTGCCCCCTCTGGCTTCAGCCTCCCTCCTCTGCTTCTTCCCAGGAGCATTTCAACTGCATGAGTCACCTGGCTCATGAAAAAACAAACACCCCTCTGTGTAGCCCAAGTTTTTCAAAGAGTTTTCTGCCCTCACTCTTTCCACCCCACCTTCCACTGCTAAGGCTGCTGTCATCTGTGCCCCCAGCGCTGTTCACATGGCCACTGCCCACTGGGCAGGCCTGTCATGGGGCTGGCTCTCCCCTGAGCAACAGGCCCAAGTCCAGCTGTCCCCTGCACTTTGCCATCCGGACATACATTTGGGAGCATCTTTCCCTCCCAGTCTCAGGAAATGGCACTGCTGCTTACCGGCTTAGTCAGGACCACTGGCATCACTCTTATTCCCCCCTCCCCGCACCCCACTCAGTAGACTCAGCAGCTGGATAGTGTTAAGCCACTAGAACTCACCCCTCTGTCCGCGCCGCCACCACCATGGCTCAGTCCAACAGCATCCCCTGCTGGTATTGCTCATCAATCCATTTCTAGCCTGCTCTCCTAAACCACACCTGCTTAAAAGCCTTAAACAGCCTCCCAGTACACCAGAATCAAGTCTAAATTCCTTGCTATGGCAGGCAGAAGACTTGAGTTTATTCCTCTCTTGCCACACCCACTCCTCACTCTAGACTGACATCCATTAGTGTCTCTGAGCCTTCCCACATGCTGTTCCCTCTGTTCCAGGTTAACCTCTCCCTGGGCTTCAAGTCTGACTTGGACATCAATCACTTTCCTCCAGGGAGCCTTCCAGGATTCACAGGACTGAATTAGGTGCCCCTCCATTGTGCTCCCATAGCGCTCATGTCTCGCCTAGCACTTGCCACACAGCCATGCCATGGCCTGTTTGCTGACCCTATGCCCCCCAAGACAGTGCATCTTGAGAGCGAGAACCATTGTCCTGGGCATCAAGGAAGCCCCAGGATACAATACAACAGTACACAGTATAGAGTAGGTACCCATGTTTGTGTACTGGATGGAGGATGTCACACACCCTGCCCCAAGTCATCTCAGAATGCACCTGTGGGGCTTCCCTGGGGATCCAATGGTTAAGAAACTGCCTTGCAATGCTAGGGACACCAGTTTGATCTCTGGTTTGGGAAGATCCCACAGGCTGTGAAGCAACTAAGCCCGTGCTGCACAACTACTGAGCCTGTGCTCTAGAGCCCAGAAGCTAAAACTACTGAAGTCTGTGAGCCCTACAAGCCCATGCTCCACAAGAAGCCACCGCAATAAGAAGCCCTCACGCTGCAATGAAGAGTAGCCACCGCTCGCCGCAACTAGAGAAAGCCTGCATGCAGTAATAAAGACTCACCACAGCCAAAAAAATGAATCTTAAAAAAAACAACGCACCTGTGGCTTTCAGTTTTCCCTAGGCCACAATGACAGTTATCTCCAAATTTGGTAAAAGGTGTTTCACCACAACCTAAAAGGACAAAACCAGTCAAAATGATCTACCAGTCAGCTCCGTGTAGCCACAAGTTTCTACTGAACAAAATGACAAATGTGCAAAGGCTCCAAGTGAAGATTTTAGCCACTGATCGATGATACAGTAGTAATGTGAGGACATCTTCTCAAAGATGACACTTTAGAGTCAGCTCCAGGAAGGGGGTGTGGAGGAGAACCGGGTAAGGAAAGAAGGACCAAGCCAGGGGTGGAAGGAGCCAGACTGCTTAACATTCATATAGGTCTTCAGATTATCCCCAGGGGGTCTGCATTTGACAGAGAGGGTTTTTTCTTTTGTTTGGTTGGAGTGGGGAGAAAGGGCACAATTTATGCCTAAAAGTGCTGAATATCAAAATATTTCACTTTATTTCTGTATCATAAATTTGTCATTTCAACAACTTTGATCATGAGCTAATACAGTAATACAAAAAAAAAATGAGGGTGAAAAAGACGTTAGTATTCATTTTCATAAAGTGCAGATTTAATTTTAAATTGTTTGCCCCAGTAAACATCATTTTACTTCAAATTCTCCCCTGCCCCTACCCAAGAAGGGGCTGTTTTAAAATTGTTTTCCTTAACAATGTCTACCACCCAGGATAAATGAAAAATCCAATAAAGACAAGTTTTTCTGCAAACATTTTTCGGGTTAAGATTTCTGAGGACAAGAGTACTAAGTGAAAAAAATAACCTGTCATAATTAATATGAATACATATAAGAAGAACGTAATTTAGACCCCCATGCTTATTTTGCAATTTTTAGGTCTCCAATTATGAAAAAGGTACCTAACTAAACAAGAATGGATACCTTCTTATGTGGCCAAATTAATTTTACTGACGTTGCTTGAAGACATTCTCTGGTTTTGGCCTTTACAAGAAGTTAATTCTCACACTCCCTCACCAATTATATAAGGTTGCTGTTTCAGTCAGACAGACATTTATATTCAAAATAGGCTTCTTCTCTTATGCTACTACATAAGGACTGGCCTCTTTTTTTAAAAGAATATCGCTACCAACTAGGTTAATTAAAGAGTACTCATGGCTTAAATTTGCCAAATGCTTACCTCTGCGACAGTATAAATATGGATTATTAAAGTTGTCTACTCAAGTATAAAATCTAGGCAAAACCCTTGTAATATAGGCAAAATATTCAAAGGCTAAGAAAAAAAATTTCTTTTACAAGAAAGTGCAACTGCAGGGTCTTTTGAATGATCTAGACGGTTCTGCAGAGAACTTAGTAGTTTGGCTCAGAAAGTATAGAGTTCCTCATGAGGAATTAAAGTTCTTCCTAGAAGAATTCAAAGCAAAATTTCAGGCAGCTTTCTGAAAATAAACCATTAGTTTGTGGTTACACAATGAGATAAACTGGAACTTATAACGAAGGCCTTCAGACTTGCTGCGATTTGCAGGAGAACTTGACAGAGCTGCTCTGCTCTTACCCCGGGATTTTGGGCTTTTATAAAGTTACATAGGTGGTTACAGCACTTTGTAAACATTGAGAGTAGGTATGAAATTAATCAGATAGGAAATCAGAAGTGTTTTCATGTGTGTTTCAGTGCTTTTTCAGGTCAAATTACAATGCTTTCAAATAAAACATTAAAAATATAACATTTTCTTGGTTATTTCCAGTATTTTACATAGTTAATGGATAATCATGGTGCTAGGGCTTTAGATCAGTCATCAGTGATACATTCTGTCCCACTGTCAAATTTTCAGCATTTGCTCCGCGGCTGCTAGATGGTAGAGGAAGTTTTCTGTGGCTGGTGGAAATCGTCTTTGCTTTAGTGCCTCATAATTGAGCACTCGCTTTTCTCCATCATCCGAAACTTCTGAAAATGGAGCCAGGTTGGTGAAGATTTCTTTTGTTTTTAGGGAGATATCCTTTAATAGAACAGGAAAATATACAATACGCTAGTGTCCAAAAACTTGAATAGCTGTCCAGAAATTTTCCTATTTCTTTATCAGACTAACTTTATTTATAAATTATAAAAAATGAAACAAATTTAAAACAACAAAAAATAAATGTCACAGCTAACTTTGTGCAGCAGCAGTGGTGGGGGTGGGGGAATATTTTAACCTTTTTTTTAAGTGCACAACTCAGTGGCGTTTTAAGTACTTTCATCATGTTGTGCAGCCATCACCACTACCCATTCCCAGAACTTTTTCATCATTCTAAACCAACTCTGTACACATTAAACAAGAACTCTCCACCCACCCCACTAGGCCTTGGCAATCACCACTGTACTTTCTGCCGCTATGAACTTGCCTATTCCATTAATAGGTACTAGTGGAATCAAAACATCTGTCCTTTTGTGACTGGCGTATTTCACTCAGCATAATGTTTTCCAGGTTCATACATGCTGTAGCACACGTCAGCACTTCATTCTAAGGCTGAGTAATATTCCACCATATGTACACACTATGTTTTGTTTATCCATCCATCCGTTGATGAACGTCTGGGTTGTTTTCACCTTTTGGCCATTGTGAATAATGCTACTATGGACATGGGTACATAAATATCTATTTGACTTCCTGTTTTCAATTTTTAATATAGAATTGCTGCTGCTGCTGCTGCTAAGTTGCTTCAGTCGTGTCCGACTCTGTGCGACCCCATGGACGGCAGCTCACCAGGCTCTGCCGTCCCTAGGATTCTCCAGGCAAGAATACTGGAGTGGGTTGCCATTTCCTTCTCCAGTGCATGAAAGGGAAAAGTGAAAGTGAAGTCGCTCAGCGACTCTTAGCGACCCCATGGACTGTAGCCTACCAGGCTCCTCCGTCCATGGGGTTTTCCAGGCAAGAGTAATGGAGTGGGGTGCCACTGCCTTCTCCGTAATATAGAATTACCAAATCTATATTAATGCTGTGCTTGGCTTTTTGAGGAACCTGCTATTGTTTTTAGAACAAATCTCTTCCCAAAGTCCCCTCCTGCCTGGGATGAGCAGCCCAGCACCCGCAACACAGGCTTTCCTTCCCCTTCACCAACTGACATTCCCTTTGGGAGGCTGAGGACTCAGCAGGGCTCGAATTAAAGTCATGTCTGTTTCCTGGTTTGCTGACATCATTAATTTATTCGGATATTTTTGAATTCTGAAAACACACCAGGCACTATGTCATACATTATACTGAGCCATCTATGGATCACTTTTAGTCCATGAAAAACACTGTAATTCAAAACTCAAATTTATACATTTCACCAACACCGTTTTCACTCTAAGGTTGCTGGTGGAATGGGTGGGTAATGGCCATCTGTCCAGTAGGAGAGTCTCAAGAGTCTGGGTTCTCAGGACAAAACCTGCCCACCCCTCCCGGCCACAGATGGATAGGCCAGCACTGAGGAGAAAGGCGCTGCTGGCGAGTGCCCACCAAACCTGTGGCCCCTCTCACCACTGAGCAGTTACATCTTCCACAATAACTGCTTGATTTTGGCACCGGCCCCCGGTGCCCATCTCTCCCTGGAGCCTGGTAGCTGACTGGCTCATCTTCATCAGGCCCATCCTGAAGACCTCCTCTGAGCAGCTGCCCATGGGCCTCTCCAGTCACTTCCCGCTGTTCACGTGGACAGCAGATAACCTGCCGCTGCCAAGAGATGCCTTTTTGGGACTCAGTCGGTGGGAAGATGAAGGCATTACCTGTATAACTTGGCTGTCTGACTTCTCTGGATCTTCTGCCGACTGGACAATCAACTGACCAATTTCTTTGTGCAGCTTGCCCATTGTCATGGCCTCTGGTGAGATCAAGAAGAATATGTAACGTGAATGTTTAGACATTTACAAAATGAAAAATAATCATCTACATGACAACCCAAACAACTGTACTGAGGGGATTCTGAAAAAACAATTGACAAGCCCCCACATCTCCATCCTGTTACTATACACAGATGAGACGGTTGGATGGCATCACCGACTCAATGGACATGAGTCTGAGTAAACTCCGGAAGTTGGTGATGGACAGGGAGGCCTGGCGTGCTGCAGTCCATGTGGTCGCAAAGAGTCGGACACGACTGAGCAACTGAACAGACTACACACAAATATGGCGACACAACAGGAGGTAAGGCATGACCGTGATTTATATACTTCATGTCCAAAGTAAAAATACACCAACGCCAAACCAAAATTCTGATAAGAATTTTTATTTTTCTTTCTAGACAAAAACCTAATGAAAACTGACTTCGTATAGGTTGTAATTGTAAGCCAAGAGCCTGACTTTCCTATCCACGTCTTCACAGTTGGAAATTCACATTTATCTTTCTGGCAGGAATATTGTGAAAGCAGTGCTTCCTGTCAGTTTTGGAGAAGCATCTCAACAATCACGGTGTAAAGGCCCTTAGGAATGAGCCAAGAAAGCAACCTAAGTTACAGTAATTATGGGCTGACCAAAAAGTTCGTTCAGGTTTTTTTTGTAACGAACTTTTTGGCCAACCCAGTATCTACATTGCTATTTTCTGCAGCAAGAAGGTTAACAGAGATTTCTGGTTAACACTCGAGAGGGACAGACTCCACTGGGATGAGCCCATTTTATTGACTCAGAGCAGCAGCGGACAGCCGGGAACGGCCATGCTTTCCGGTCCTAATGCTTCAGCAGTTTCAGTGGCCCTGGCCATAGCTATATTTCTACCATTCCAGCTTTACAAAAGGCAACATCTCCTAAAGACCTGATAATATATTTTGAATTCTTCACCATGAATATGTATCATGCTTGTAATTTCCAAGTGAATTAAGAGAAAACAAGTTTTAGTTCTATTAATTGGAAGTTGCTAGATAAAACCTCACATAATCAGAACCTAGCTAACAACTATCCCTCACTGGCTAGCATTCGGCTGCTCCCAATTTTAGGAGAAAGATAAATGACAACACAAAAGTTGTTATCGGTAATTCTCATCTAAAACCAAGATTTCACAATGTCCTGGGCTCAAAATGTATAAAACCCAAAACTTTTCTACTTTATGCAGCTGTAATTTAGGATAATTTACAGTTTCCAGAGGTGACCCTATGACACTAGCGCACCCTTTCTTGGTCTTTAGCCCCCAAGAATACTCTCATTCCCTGGTGTTCACTGAGACATTGTTCAATAAGATTTTCCACACAGGAGTCATATTCAACCCTTGCAGTGACATACGTCTGCATCCTCTTTGATACTTTGTCCTTCATGAGGTGGAGTCTAAATTCTTTTCCCTTAATGACCTGCTTTAACGAATAGAATATGGAGGAAGTGACGGTATGTGATTTCCCAGACTAGGTCGCAGAAGACACTGTGGCCTCCTCTGTCTTGACTTACTGTTGGGGTGACCAGCAGTCACGTGCTGAGAACACTCAAGCTGTCCCAGGGAAAGGCCCCTGTGGTGAGGTCGCTTGTCCACAGCCGCATGAGCAAGCTTGAAAAGGGATCCTCTTTGCCCCAACTAAGCTGAGCTTTCATTTGACTGCAGCCCTGGCAGTATCTTGATTAAAACCTCATGAGAGACCCTGAGCCAAAACCTCGTAGCTAAGTCACTCCTGAATTCTTGCCCATCAAAACTGAGATAATAAGTATTTCGTGTTTTAAATCACAAAGCTTAGAAGTAATCTGTTATGCAGCAATAGATAACAAATACACCTTGTTTAAAGAGAAAAGTGGAGAAACAATATGACTAGACCATTGATCTTATTAATATATATACACCATACAGCGTAAGCACTCACATGTATCCTTAACGGTTAGGTCTACTAGGATGAGTGCTGTATTCCAGACAAGAAAAATCCCTCCAGCACAACAGGTGAGTATTTAGTATTTAAATACTGAGAATCAGCCTAAAAAATGCAACTGCTTGGCTTATATCCGGTGTCAACAACAGAGAATAATAGAGAACTAACCTTTTGCGAGCGGGGCAATGGTGACCTCACTGTCTGCCAGATTCACAAACACGTCGTACAGGTCTGATCTGTTGCTCACCTCTAGGTCCACAAATCCAGCAATGTAACCTGTGTTACAGGGAGGAGCAGGTTACTGGAGGAGGAGGAAATCACATTGTGAACATACCAAAACGGGAGTGAGTCTAAGAGCTCATCAGCTGCTTTTCTTCTCTGTGTCACTGATCGCAGGGCATTTAAGCTGTATCTGTGGTATTTCTTAAGGTGCCATTATTGCCAACTGTCTGAAGAAACTCACACACCCCTCAGAATGTCCCAAAGTTAGATTTTATGTCAAGGAAGAAGGCTGAAGTAAATCATCAGCTTTTCAGTTGTCGTTATTTGGGTCAAAAATGACAGAGGAGGGAATTCCCTGGTGGTCCAGTGGTTAGGACTCGGTGCTTTCACTGCTGGGGCCCGGGTTCAATCCTTGGTTGGGGAAGTAAGATCCCACAGGTCATGCTGTGCGGCCAAATAAAAAATAAAGTCTTTAAAAGAGAATGACAGAGAAAACAGCGTGTAGCAAGGATTCTCTTGACCACTGTCCCCTCGTGGGTTTTTGTCGCCAAGAAGTCACAGCCAAACACTCGGGTTCCTTGGGGATAGCATGGAAGAAACAGCATCATTGTCACCAACTTTAGATCAGATACAATAAACACTAGAGGACTCAAAGCAACTCAAGAATCAGCAGACTGGACTTCCCGGGTGGTCCAGTGGTTAGGAATCCACCTGCCAATGCAAGGGACGTGGGTTTGACCCCTACTCCAGGAAGATCTCACATGCCATGGGACAACTAAGCCCGTGGGCCGCAACAACTGAAGCCTGTGTGCCCTAGAGCCCGTGAGCCGCAACAAGAGAAGCCACCGCAATGAGAACCCTGCGCACCGCAAGTGGAGAGTAAACCCCGCTCGTTGCAACTAGAGAAAGCCTGGGTGCAGCAGCGAAGATCCAGTACAGCCAAAAATAAACACATAAAAAAGAATTAGCAGACTTTTGGAACTGGTGTTAAAACAAAGGTTCCCCGACTTTTTCAATTTCACAGGACAATACAACTAAAAACAACTGTTTTTTTGGACCAATTTTACTTTACCAAGTGAGGACGTTTAAAAAACAACGGCAGTAACAAAAGTAAAAACCTACCACAGAGCACCCAGACAAAGATTCCCTCAGGTATAAGAAAATGTGATATATGATGACCAAAATCATATATCGAATATGATTCATAAAATCATTATTTCTATGATACATAAAATCATATATCAAATATCAAAAAAAAAAAATGATACTGCAGATTTCTGGAGAGAGAGGACACTATTCAGTAAGTGTTCCTGAGCCAAGTTGCTATCCAGATGGAAAAAAATGAAATAGTGGAACTCACACCCTACCTACAAAAAACAGTAATTCCAGGTAGATTAAAAGCTTAAATGGGGAACAAAAAACTTTATATAAATTTTTACAAGAAAATATAGGAGAATATCTTTCTGCCATTGGGATAGAAATTTTCTTAAACAAAATATAAAAGATAAAATCATAAGTCTAAAAACATCCCAACACATTAAGATTTCTATTCATCAAAAGATACCATGAGGGGAGACTTCCTGGCAGTCCACTGGTTAAGTCTATGCTTCCACTGCAGGGGGTACAGGTTTGATCCCTGGTCAGGGAACTAAGATCCCACCAGCCTTGAAACATGCCCCACTTCATTAAAAGGAAAATGAAAACAGTGGTAACTTTTAGGTGATTTTGTGTATTTTATCACAATTTTTTTTTAATTTTATAATTTTTGTTAGAGTATACTTGATTTACAATGTTGTGTTAGTTTCAGGTGTACAAATTTTTTTAATTAAAAAAACTTTGTAAGGGAAAAAACAAACTGGATGCATTTACCAAAGAAATAATAAATAATCAACATTCTCCTTGCTGTGCTGTGCTTAGTTGCTCAGCTGTGTCCAACTCTTTGCAACCCCATGGAGTGCAGCCCGACAGGCTCCTTTGTCCATGGGGATTCTCCAGACAAGAATACTGGAGTGGGTTGTCATGCCCTCCTCCAGGGAATCTTCCCAACTCAGGGATCGAACCCAGGTCTTCCATGTTGCAGGCAGATTTTTACTATCTGAGCTACCAGGGAAGCCCAACATTCCCCTTAGGAATGCTCTAAAATTAAAAAAAAAAAATCCCCCCCAAACAAACAACAACCCTGGTTAAAGCTGAGTTTCTCCTCCCCTGGGAGCCTGCTGCCTACCTGGGCACATCTGTAGGGCTTCCAGTTCATCGGCATCCAGGTGCACATAGGAGTGAAGTATGGTCCAGTCCTGTCGATGCCACACCAGGGCAGGCAGTGTCCTGGGGAATCAAAGTGAGAACACAGATGGTTGCCAGCCCACCCCTGAGACTCCGCCTGTCCTGTTCCCTCTTCTTCTGGGGAGGAAACTGGCTTCCAGAGGCAGAAGGAGAACAAACTCACTGTGCCAACACCTGGAGGCTTCAAAGTAAAGTAATGCAGTGTTTTGCTGTTGCTTAGTTGCTCAGTCGTGTCCGACTCTTTGTGACCCCGTGGACTGAAGCCCGCTAGGCTCCTCTGTCCATGGGATTTCCCAGGCAAGAAAACTGGAGTGGGTTGCCATTTCCTTCTCCAGGGAATCTTCCTGACCCAGGGATCGAACTCCCAACTCTCCTGTATTGGCATGTGGATTCTTTACCACAGAACCACCAGGGAAGCCCAAATGTTTTAAACACCACTTTTGGGGTCAGATTAGCTACAAAAAACTGAAGGTATTAGTTTCAAAAGATCTCCATGGTGGAAAGGAATGATGCTTTTAAAGTGTTCCCCCATGGTCCAGTGGTTAAGACTCTGCCTTCCACTGCAGGGGGCGTGGGTTCCATCCCTGCTTAGGGAGTATCCCACATGCCTCACAGGGCAGCCAAAACAATAATAATAATAATAATAAAGTGCTCCTCCCAATACTCCACTCTGCAAACTGCCACAGAGGCGGTCTGGGGGTAAAATCCAAAGTGGGCCCTGCAAGCAAGAAATTTTTTTGAAGCCTCCCATTTCATATTTAAAATTCCAGCCAAACTTGCAAACTATTTTGTGTTTGTTTTCATACGAAAATAAGTTTTCTTAAAAAACTTCCAGTGAAACAGCTACTTCATTCAGGAAGAAGCATGTGTTGAATGTGCCTGCGGTTTTTGTGAACCCTCTGGTGGTCTACTAGATATCTCAGAAACTGAGGACACTCAGGTTTCAGAAGCATAAATGTAGAGGAAGAGGGAAAATGGGTGGAGAAACACAGAATCTGGGAGTGAGAGCAGGATAACAATTCTGGTCCCATTACTGTGACCTGAGGCAATCACCATCCTAACAACTGTAATCATTTCTAGAGTGCACACTATGTAACGTGCTGAGCATGTTACACAAATTATTTCCAATCCTGAAACCAAGCTTATGAGGTGGGTATTACCAGCTTCATTTCACAGATAAACAAACTGAGGTGTAGAAACATTACATATCCTTTATGTGGTCACAAGGCTAAGAAGTTGTCTCCTAGGACCCTACCCTAGGTCTTTCTGCCTAGCAAGCCTTTTTTCTTCTCAGTATCTAACCACTTAGCCTCCATCTGCTTATCTATAAACAGGGCAGTCACACTTCCTCCCAGGGTTCTTCTCGTGAGTCAGTCTAATACACCCAAGTGACTTACACAATGCCTCACATACAGTGAATAGCATAAATGCTAGCTCCTCTGCTTTTACCAAAGAATCTAAGAACAAATCTTAAGTTAGATTTGGCAGAAAACAAAACGAATCTATATTTACTATATAAATAAGAGTCTGTGATAAAACAGAATGGAAGAACAACTTGCCCAAAACAGGGGTCAGGCAACTATGGCCCATGAGTGTGCTGCCCTTATTTGCATGTAAGATTTTACACGGAACACAGTCATGCTCATTCATTTACGCATGTGCTGTGCATGGCTGCTTTTATGCAACCCATGGCAGTTGAGTAATTGGGACAGAAAGCATATGGCTACAAGGCTGATATCTACTCTCTGGCAAGGGAATGTTTGCAAACTTCCTGCTCCAAAATATTTATATTTCAAAATTTAAAGAAGAATCTGTTCAAACTCAGTGACCTTGAACATGAAATCTAAACCAAAGTGGTATTTCACCCCTAAGCTAACACATCTTATTTATACCATCGTGCAAAGCAACAGGGCCCACAGTGACACAGAGGACCCCAAAGTGGCTGCCAACAAAGTTTACACTTTTTAATGATAAGAGATCATACCTGGTAAACTCCTGGACAGCTTCTATTTTGGGGTGATAGACGACAATTCTTTTCTTTAGCATCAGTGCTGTGTGTAAGATAACAGTTTCCATTCCAAACTGAGATACAATGTCTTAAAACAAAAGAAATTGTGAGTGCATTAAACATTATATAAGGAAATCAAGTTTTTATCAGAAATAATTCTTATCACATGAATGCATAATTATTTTCAATACAGAGAACAAATTTTGGTAAATGTTACAAGTACAGAAGCACCTTAGTTGGTGGATGGCATATCACTCCATACATCTGCTCCCCAGGACGGGTGTTACGGTAGCTACACCCACTCCCACAAGGGACTGGATACTGGATGCAGAGGTGAAGCCAGATTCATGAGAAAGGGGAATTATATGAAGGGAATGACCATCTTTGGGATCGTGAAAGCTTAAGTTAAAAAAAAAAAAGGTTCACTGATCCCTCAAACCTACATTTACATCACTGCACAAGTCCTTGTGAGACAGCTGGACAAACACCTAACACCTCAACAGGGATGCTTAGAAACCATATGAAACAGTGGGATCAAGGATAAGAATGAAGGCCAGCATCGCTCTCGGAGTCCTCTCTCTTTCCTTGTTAAGGACACAAACTCCTGGCTTAGCTTCAGGCTGGACCTTCCAGCGAGGAAAGAGAGGCAGGGAGTTAGACTGGGAACTGGGGCAGGGGCTTTAGCACCCCCGGAGGAAGAGGTCACTGCTAAGATCTAAGGAAAGGAAAACGATGGAAGTCAGTGGAGACTTCGACCTGCGACTTCAGCACACCGAAGAAAGAATTCTCTATAGGCAGTTGGAGTCATATGGAAAGAAACACCACACAAGTCTGCTTTCCTGACAGAGTTCTAACCATATAAGGAAATGGAAAACTACCTTCCCACACAGGAAACAAATATTATGTAGATGAAAATATGTGGAAAGAGGAAATAATAGTCTAATGCGAGACTGTCCCTGGCCTGGAGTTTTGTTGTTGTTGGGGTGGGTTTTTGTTTCTTTTTTGCATCTTTTTTTTTTTACCTTTGATGGAACCTGCAAGGTATGCCTTTCGGGCATCAAAGTCCTTGCTAAGGAAAGAGCCATTTTCTTCACTCTGGCATATCCCCTTCGTGAGAACCGCGATGTAACTCTCCATCATCTTAACTGGGCTCCCGTGCTTCAGGTACATTCTGCGAGAAAGGACAAAAAGCAAGCGTGCTTCTAGTTAGCATGGACCACCTGGAGTAAAGCGCCAAGGCCAGACATGGGTACGTTCTAAAGAACCTGAGCCAACTTGCTAACACACTTCTGAATGCCTGCATCTTTTCATGACATAGTTACTTCTATAAATTTACTCAGAAAATATATTAGAACAATAAAACCACCACTGAAGAAACCTTCAACAGTTCTGTGAAGTCAGCTCTCGTTACATCTGGGGAGGCTGGCTGAGGTCCACTTAGGCAGGAGAATGAACTAGGGACTTCCTGAGGCTCCGCTGTTCTCAAGAATACTGTATCCTTATCTGTTTTTATGTCTTACATTCACAGGTGGTGTCGTTGGGCATAGCAACTCTTTTATTGCTGGATTTCCTTTCATAAGAAAGGAGTTTATGCATTGTTCACAGAGAAAGCAGCAATAAGTTGCAGAATGTATATTTACTATTAGAGTTCTCAGAGGTAGCTATATTTAGATAATTAAGAAATCAAACTCCTCTAAATTTCTGGTGATAAATAAACACTAGATACATTCATTAAATTAAAAAGGTGCAGAAAATGCTGACAGGAAGGCAGCTACATTTACAGCTCACATGTGAAATCAGGCTCCTCCCCTGCAATCTCTTCCTGTGAGAACCTAAATGTGAATTCTAGAGAAGTAGGTCTGGGTCTACTTGGGCATTTTAGTAGCTGAAGGGATACAAAAGTGGGATGAACATAAAATAACTGTTTAAGACAGATCACTTGAAAACTATATTTATTGTAGATTAAGTGAAAAAAAGCATGTGATTTAACTGCTTATTAAATTTCGTCAACTATCAGTGTTTTTAAATTATTTTTGTGCACACACTGGGGAAAAAGAGGCAGAGGACAATGAATATGATGAACTGGCATGTATAGAAAACAATCAACCCCATGAACTCATCCAATGCTTATAGATGAAGAAAACAGCTCCAGTAAGACATAAGGAAGGCAAGTCCAGGAGCTGCCCTGGGGTAGGGGGGTCGGGAGGAAGAACTGGAGACTGGGAACTGACGAAGACGGGGACTTAGGCTTCACTGTACACCCTTTGGTGTTATTTGCATTTCTTTTTACTATGTGCTTACATCACGACCACCAAAAAACCAAACGGCACCATTAAAATGATTACATATTTAAAAAATAAAATTTCATTTTAAAAAATAATTTAAAATTATAAAAAGGGGTCATGGCAGTGGGCCCAGATCCCACAGAGCGAACGGACCCCGCCATGTGGGGATTCTCTGGCCACCGTGTGCAGTGTGCTACAAAGGGCGCCTCTCACCAGAAATGGGAGAGGGCACCTTCCTGCCATCAAAAAGTGCTTTTCTAACTAACGCAACATTGTAAATCAGCTATACCTTAGTGAAAATAAAAAAGGGAAAGTGAAAAAGTGTTTATCGCTGTGTGTGTAAAGAGGCACATGTGTTCGTGGGGAGACTGAGTGTGCGTGCAGAGAGCACGTGGGTGTGGACAGGTGCCAGGGCAAACACTTGAAGAGTGTTAAGGGGGGCCGGGCAGAGGAAGTGGTTGGCATCAGCTTGAGTCCTCATTCCTCTTGTAACTGTGACAGGAGGAGAGAATTCAGAGTGTGACAATGTCACAGCACTGCACAAGCTGAGAAACCCTCTGGGCTTCCTCCAGGGCAGGAAGTACGGTCTAAAGCTACCTGGCCTTTGGAGGCCTAGAATTATTTCCCAGTGAATTCAGTTGAGTAACCTAACCTTGACTCAATCAAATGAAATGGGAGTCCACCATTTGTTCAGAAACACCTCTGCAGCGTCTTTAGTTCATGGCTCCTGGATAGTGACCCTTCTAACAGGAATAATTTCCCTTTGTGTCAGTGCCTTATTTGCAGACAACTGTGTACGTTCCAGTGAGCCACACTCCTGGAATTTATCTCATGGAGAGCAAGAAGTTCTTTTTTATCACAGCTGACTGCAAAAACAGTAAAACTTCATTTTGTCAAAATATAACCTAACTGTAACATTTAGGTCATGAGATGGTATTCTTACACTGTGTGTATACATATATAAAAATGGCAAAAATGCAACCATTTATCAGGCTTATAGTGTGAAAAACAAACACAACGCCTCTTATCCCGCCCCCCATAAAAATCTACATATTGGATGTAAACCTGAGGGTAATACATAACACTGATCATTATAATTCTATCTAGTGACAATATTAGGGGGAAAAAAAAAAGCAAAACCTGAAACCCTGCAAAAGTCTTGTTTAAGAAAAAGATAGGGGTGCTCTTTCTGCCCCCTTCTGATGCCTATGTCAGAAGCTTTCTCTATCTCCTTTATACTTTAATAAAACTTTATAAAAAGAAAAAGATAATGTCTCTCACATATAAGAGAAATTTCATTAATTTCACTAGATACACTTATCAAGGCAAGAAAGCAAACTAGTATACTTCAGATTAATTTTTTCAACAGTCGTGAAACTGAAGGCCACTTGAAGCATGATTAACCAGTTCATCGGTTTCTCAGCTCCTCAGCATTCCAGCTAAGAAATATTTTCCTGTCCTTAAGCATAATTCAAAAGGCCCGTTAGCCTTCCCCAAATGACTCCCACACACAGACTGACACAAATGAACCAGCTTACCACTTCCATCCTAAGGAAAGTTCCAGCTTGGAAATGAGCAGAAGTAAAATACCAAAAGTGGCAAGTGACTCAAAATACCCAGCACCTACAACAGTTGTGCAAACTGCCTCTTCTCCCCCCATCTATCATTTTCCCTGATAACAGGAGCAGTACCATGGAAGTAAGACAAAATTCCTCTTTATAAAACAGTGTCCAAACAGAAGGCTGAAATATGCTTCCTCATGTAGAAATTTGCTACATGACTATTGAGTAAGATCCTCATTTTTGTATATTAGCATTTAATACAGTTTTCATACAGACCTACACAATATCCTAGTGAAGGCGGCATATTTCTCTGGATTAAAATCTTTGGCGGTCAGAACAATAGAAAAATGAGTCACCTGTCCAAAACAAACAAAAAAAAGTACACTCTTTAAAGACACTTTAATATAATTAATCTTTATTACTACATCCTAACAAGCCTCTTGTATAAGACAAACCAGCATTAAAAAGAAAAGACCAAAATGTAACAAGTCCTCACTTGCCTCTTTATACTTTTATGTGTATATTATTTATAAATAATATACACATAAAAAATATTTTGTGTGTGTATATATATATATATATATACATAAAAATTATATATACATATATTTAATTTCCTTTTAGTTAGAATTCTTTTTCTCAAAAACATAAAAATATTTCAAATATCAGAAATGTGAGTTTTTATTTAAAACCCCCTACCCTCATCAAGTCGAATTAGGAATGCTATATCAGACCTACCACTTGGTGACTATTTTTCATTAATGAAATAGAAGGATGGAAAACAACATATATATGTTTCAGTAAAAATCATACAGTTCCCCAAATATTCAATTCTCTGTAGGATGTTATATAGGCTAAAGGGCATTGTTATAACCTTCATTTATTTATATGCCTCTATTAGTATATATACAAATTTCTGATCATCATATACCTATTATTCCCATTAGTATCTTTTTACAATTTACATTTTCTAATTATTAATCTCTTTTTTGTCTTAAACCTCTTACAGTTTCTAAATTGTTGCCTTCCTGTTACTTTAAATGTAATTCCTAACATTTAAACTGGTATCCTGAACATGTTTCACACCGTCTGGTGACTGACTACAGAAATAGCCCCGAAATGCTAAAAGAAGTCTTCACCCGAAAACCAACCAGGGGCTCAGCCACTCCGTACCAATATTATTTCCTCTGAAAAAACCTGCTGGCTGTGTGGGACTAGGAAAGTCCAAAATGACCACATACTTCCTGGCTTTTAGCCTGTCACCTTGATGGTGTCCGTATCAAGTGACATACACACAAAGTCTACTGAACACACACATCTCCTTAGTTATCCTCTCTATTCTTAACATACCCTTGTCAAACATAAACCAATAAAAAAGTTTTCTTAACCAGGATAATTATATCCTTTAAAATAGTTTTTAATTATGGGAAATTACTTCTTCCCACTTTTAATCAGAGTCAAGGCTTTGAAAACTTTTCTACATTTCTACTCCATCCAAGTGTAACCTGGGAAAAGCTTCTCTATACCAACCACGGGTCAATCAAACAATATATACCAATCAATATAATGACTGAGAGTGAAATGTGAAAGAGAACATTCCCAATTAAAATCATATATTTAATATCTTCCCCAAACATATTATGAATGAGGAAGTCTGAAGCTAAGGGTTATTGGAATAATCTTACATCACTTAAAATATTTTTCCATTCTGTTGACCCTCCTACAGTCATACCTTTTTCAGAATGGAAGAATCTGGAACTTCAACGGTTGTGATATAAAACCATGTTCTTCTGTACTGACCAAAGACGAAGGGATGGAGCGGTTTGTTTCCATCTGTAAGGCAGCATTTTCGCAGCAGCAGGTTCCTTAAAGTGGCTGTGGTGGAAGGATAACACCACACCCACAGGACTTCTCCATTTGTGTCCTTTTCTACGGTGGAAAGATGCTCACTGTGAGAACGTCAAACAGCAGCAAGGAAGTGAATTGATTGGTTACTTAGAAGCACTTCGTGGAATCAGTTTCAACACCCCATTTTACAAAGAAACCCAGAGCATGTGAGATCCCCCCCACCCCATCCCCCAGTTCTCACCTACCTCTCCTGGTCCCATTAGCTAGCTCTCCTGATCTCAAATTTTAGGCCACCTGAGTAACAAGCTTTTCTAACAATTCATGAATGAAAATGTAGCTTTAGAGGTTTGGTAGGGTCTTCCCTGTCTCCTCCCATACAAATTCTCATAAACTTATAATCACTTTACCTTATGATCTAGTTGGAAGTATGTTTAATAAATACATAGAAAGGGTTTGTTGAAAACTGGAAATTAAGAAAATGGGGACATCTCTGTCATATCACGCTATGCACTGATAGTATGAAGTCTGTATTTAAAATTTTAATAATAATGGTTAAACAGTCATACATGAAGTTTCACTACCAAAGTCAACACCTTAGTAACAAAATAGGAGCAATTTGCTAATAAAAACAACTCCAGGCAAAAATAGCCTAAAATTTAGAGAAACAGTAACTGAACATACACCAGTAAAAATCCAGTTTTTCATCTACAGACTTAAAAAAAAACCAAAACCTTTTATTATGAAAATGTCAAGTACGAAAAAGTAGAGAATGATAAAATGAACCTCCATCACTCAGCTTCAGCAATTATCAACACCTGGTCCTCCTCCGGTCATAAGGGGAAGGAGCTCCACTCACCCCCATTATTTTTAAGCCAATCCCTTTTAAATTCATGTCAACACGAAAAATTTTTAAAAATGAATTGAAAATGTGGTAATTTATCTTTTTCTTTGCTGATACCAGATAAAGACGCGCTTTAATTCAGTCTTACCTCGAAAGTACCTTCAAGGACTAAGAAGTCTTAACGACAAAGATTGCTCAGTTGTGAGCAACTCTTTGTGACCCCATGGACTATACAGTCCATGGAATTCTCCAGGCCAGAATACTGGAGGGGGTAGCCTTTCCCTTCTCCAGGGGATCTTCCCAACCCAGGGATCGAACCCAGGTCTCCCGCATTGCAGGCTGATTCTTTGCCAGCTGAGCCACAAGGGAAGCCCAAGGACACTGGAGTGGAAGATGTCTTAGGTACTTAGGTTTTGTTTTGAAACAGTTTTAAAATCACATTAGAAATGAACACAGAATCTGTTCCCAGATAAATGCACTCCTTTGAGGCAGTGAAAATAATCAGCAACATTTAGCCACATTTCCACCAGTTTTGCTAAATCTAAGCAATGTGCCTGTGCACTAGGGTTTAGGCATATATGAAAATCTCTGGAGAATATTTTTTCAAAGGACAGTGGCATGCAGGGAACCGACAGACGTTCCCCTAAACCAACCCCGTGCTCACTGTTGCTGTCGGATGGACGTTGCTTCAAAAACCATTGCACAAGCCTCGGGCATGCATTTCCGGCAGCCCAAAGATCCTAACACACTTCCTTATCCACTGATTTCCTCAAAAGAAACTGGGATTCCACCCACCCTATTATGATATTACATGTTACATGCACGACCTCTCTCTTCGGATGCAGGCATTCTCCCCTGGTATGAGGTGGGGCTCTGGGGCTAGACTGCAAGGGTCCCCATCCTGGGTCCACCACTTCCTAGTGTGCCTTCTTGTACAAATGACACCCTGGGCCTCCATCTGCTCCGTGAAGTGGGCATCAAACATTAGCCAGACCCCCCTGGAGCCGAGGTGAGAGTCAAACGCGAAACAATCGATGCAGAACGCGTAGCACCCCGGGCTTGCAGCAGGCCATCACCTCTGGAACCACCCGATCACATGACCGGGGCCAGACGGGCGCCGGGCTAGCGCCCGTCTTCTGCCTCGCTCAGAGGGACCCCGGCCCTGCAGCCTCACAGACGTGCAGTCTGCAAGTTGCCCTCGGCCTCACCGGGGCCTCGCCTGAGCAGCTCGATCAGCCTTCACGTCCAGGCTCGTCTGCAGCTCGGAGCGTCCAGGAGGACTTCCCTCATAGAACCCTGGAGGTCTCCGGGGTCCCCCCGCCCTGCCTCCCAGCCCAGGCAGGCCCCAAACAAGGCCGCGGGCGCACGGGCCGAAGCGGCAAGCCCGGTCCCTGCGCCGAGGAGGTCGGGCCCACAGCCCCTAGCCCAGGCCCAACTTGGAGGGGGCCGCGCCCTCCCCACCGCTGGCGGTGCTGCGGGACCAGGCGGAGACGGAACTGGGTGCCGGCCTGCGGGGCAGGGCGCCTGTGTCCTCACCGATCAGCCCGACTCCGAGCATCAGCTGAGTGTCCACAGCCGCCGTAGCAGCCATTTTCCGCCGCCGCCGCCGCCGCCGCCGCAGAGAGCCGATCCCAGCGGCCAGCCCGTAGGCCCCGCCCCTTCTCCAGGCCCCGGCCACCCAGGAGCCCCACCCGCTCGCAGGCCCCACCCTTCAAGGCCCGCCCCGCCTCCCTCCTCCAGGCCCCGCCCCCTCCCTGAAGACACCCTCCCTCCTCCAGGCCCCGCCTCCCAGCCCTGAAGACACCTCCTCCCTGACCCGCTCTTCCGGACTTCCTCCCTCTCCACTTACTTTCGCCCCAGGCGCCTCAGCCTCGAGGACTGTCTCTTGTCTCTAACCCAGATCTTCATCCTCCGTCTCCTCATTTCAGTTCGGTTCAGTCGCTCAGACGTGTCCTGTCCATTACCAACTCCCGGAATTTACTCAAACTCATGTCCATCGAATCGGTGATGCCATCCATCTCATCCTGTTGTCCACTTCTCCTCCTGCCTTCAATCTTTCCTAGCATCAGGGTCTTTTCCAATGAGTCAGTTCTTCGCATCAGGTGGCCAAAGTATTGGAGTTTCAGCTTCATCATCAGTCCTTTCAATGAATATTCAGGACTGATTTCCATTAGGATGGACTGGTTGGATCTCCTTGCAGTCCAAGGGACTCTCAAGAGTCTTCTCCAACACCACAGTTCAAAAGCATCAATTCTTCAGCGCTCAGCTTTCTTCATCGTCCAACTCTCACATCCATACATGCCTACTGGAAAAACCATAGCTTTGACTAGACAGACCTTTGTTGGCAAAGTAATGTCTCTGCTTTTTAATATGCTGTCTAGGTTGGTCATAACTTTTCTTCCAAGGAGCAAGCATCTTTTAATTTCATGGCTGCAGTCACCATTGATTTTGGAGCCCCCCAAAATAAAGTCTGTCACTGTTTCCCCATCTATTTCCCATGAAGTGATGGGACCAGATGCCATGATCTTTGTTTTCTAAATGTTGAGGTTTTTTTTTTTCTTTTTTAAAAAATTTAATTCGATAATTGCTTTACAATGTTGCGCTGGTTTCTGCCGTACAACAACATAAATCAACCATAAGTATACATATATCCCTTCCCTTGAACCTCCCCCTACCTCACCCCTCTAGGTTGTCACAGAGCACTGGATAGAGCTCCCTGTGTTATACAGCAACTTCCCATTAGCTGTCTATGTTACATATGATAGTGTACATATGTCAATGCTACTCTCTCAATTCATCACACCCTCTTCTTCCCCCACTGTGTCCACAAGTCTGTTCTGTCTGCATCTCTATTCCTGCCCTGCAAACAGGTTCATCAGTACCATTTTTCTAGATTCCATCAGTCAGCCTGGAAAGGGTATGGAGAAAAGGGAACCCTATTACACTGTTGGTGGGAATGCAAACTAGTACAGCCACTATGGAGAACAGTGTGGAGATTCCTCAAAAAACTGGAAATAGAACTGCCATATGACCCAGCAATCCCACTGCTGGGCATACACACCGAAAGAATTGAAAGAGACACATGTACCCCAGTGTTCATCACAGCACTGTTTATAATAGCCAGGACATGGAAGCAACCTAAATGTTGAGTTTTAAGCCAACTTTTTCACTCTCCCCTTTCCCTTTTATCCTCAACCCACCCTAATCTTCACTCTTCCCCTCAGGCTTTCCTCATTCTACCTCTGCCCTCGGGTCTGGCTCCAATGAGCCGTCCTGAGGTTGGAGGGAAGGTCTCCCCATTCATTCATTGGCTTATTCATCCAGCCATCCCCCCCAAAAATAATTGAGGATTTAAAATGGCTTTGGAAATACAGGGTTGACCAAGACAGAGTATTCTAGTGGGGGACTTACTAAAACAGCCCAGAGTGATAAGCATCTTGCAGTAAAATAGCGCTGTTTGTTAAAGAGTTGAATGGGCATGTGGTGATCTGAAATGGGTGTTAAGGAAGGCTTCCCGCAGAGATACTTGAACAAAGATCTGAATGATAGGAAGAAGCCAGACTGTTTGGGTGGCTCCAGGATCCTTCCTTCTGGATTCTCTGTGTCTCCAAACCCAAATCACACAAAACTCATCAGGGAAAAATCCTTACAGTCTAGTCTAGTCTGTACACTGGCGCTCAGTCCTGTCAGACTCTTTGTCATTGCATGAACTGTAGCCTACCAGGCTCCTCTGTCCATGGGGTTTCCCAGGCAAGAATACTGGAGTGGGTTGCCAGCATTTCCTCCTCCAGGGGATCTTCCCGACCCAGGGATCCAACTTGAGCCTCTTGCATCTCTTGCATTGAGACGCATTGGCAGCCAGATTCTTTACCACTTGGCACCACCTGGGAAGCCCTTGGAGTCTATAGGCAAACGATTCACTCTTCATCTCATTCGATCTTTTAAAAAAAATTTTAATATGAAATATTTCATACATACATACCAATCTAAGAAAAAATTATGACTACCACCAAGCTTAAGAAATAAAGTATTACAGGGACTTCCCTGGCAGTCCAATGGCAAAGACTGTGCTTCCATTGCAGGGGAAACTAAGATCCACATGCCAGTGAGGCCTGGTGGAAAAAAATAAACAGAAATAAAGTATTGTAAATGTCCCATCACTTCATGAGAAATAGATAGGGGAAAAGTGGAAACAATGACAGATTTTCTTTTCTTGGGCTTCAAAATCAAACATGAAAATTAGCCAATCAAAACAATGGTACATAACAGAATGCTATGAAACTATGAAGGAAAGTGAGGTGGATATATTTGTGCTAACTCATTATAATCCCATAAACTTTATCATTACAGTGCTGCTAGTTTCCCAGGAGGCTCAGTGGTAAAGTATTTGCTTGGTAAAACTCTAAGTTCTTTGTGTACTTGTGTGTATATATAGGATGGGAGGGATGCGCACCCAAGTGCTGACAGTGGTTTTCTCAGAGGAGGAACATGGGGGCTGTGGGGATAGTGAGAAGGAAGGTTTGCGGCTGTAGATTGTATAATAAAAATACAAATATAAGTATTTAGAAATGTTGTTCAGTCACTAAGTCCTGTCCAACTCTTGGCAGTCCCATGGACTGCAGCATGCCAGGCTTCCCTGTCCTTCACTATCTCATGTCCATTTAATCAGTAATACTATCCAACCATCTCATCCTCTGTCGCCCCCTTCTCCTCTTGCCCTCAATCTTTCCCAGCATCAGGGTCTTTTCCAATGAGCCAGCTCTTTGCATCAGGTAGCCAAAGTATTGGAGCTTCAGCTTCAGTAATAGTCCTTCCAATGACTATTCAGGGTTGATTTCCTTTAGAATTGACTGGTTTGATCTCCTTGCTATCTATGGGACTCGCAAGAGCCCTTCAGCACCACAGTTCGAAAGTATCAATTCTTCAGCGCTCAGCCTTTTTTATGGTCCAACTCTTACATCCATACAGGACTAGTGGAAAAACCATCAGTTCAGTTCAGTCCAGTCACTCAGTCGTGTCCAGCTCTTTGCAACCCCATGGACGGCAGCACGCCAGCCTTCCCTGCCCATCACCAATTCCTGGAGCTTGCCCAAACTCATGTCCATCGAGTCGGTGATGCCATCCAACCATCTCATCCTCTGTCGTTCCCTTCTCCTTATGGAAAAACCATAACTTTGACTATATGGACTTTGGTGGGCAAATTGATATCTCTGTTTTTACTATACTGTCTAGGTTTGTCATAGCTTTTCCTCCAAGGAGCAAGTGTCTTTTAATTCTGTGGCTACAGTCACCATCCACAGTTATTTTGGAGCCCAAGAAAATAAAATCTGCCCCTGTTTCCACTTTTTCCCCATCTATTTGCTATGAAGTGATTGGACCGAATGCTATGATCTTAGTTTTTTGAATGTTGAGTTTTAAGCCAGTTTTTTCACTCTCCTCTTTCACCCTCATAAAGAGGCTCTTTAGTTCCTGTTCACTTTCTGCCATTAGAGTGATATCATCTGCTATCTTAGGTTGCTGACATTTCTCCCAGCAACCTTGATTTCAGCTTGTGATTCATCTAGCCCTGCATTTTGCATGGTGTACTTTGCATATAAGTTAAATAGCAGGGTGACAATATACAGCCTTGACGTACTCTTTCCCCAAATTTGAACCAGTCTGTTGTTCCATGCCTGGTTCTAACTGTTGCTTCTTGACCTGCATACAGGTTACTCAGGAGGCAGGTAAGGTGTATAGTGCATAAATATATATATTTACAAATATTTATAAATTTGTATACTTAGTACATAAAGGCTTTACATATACTATCTGTAAGGTCCATATGCAAGTCAAGAAGCAACAGTTAGAACCCTGTGTGGAACAACTGATTGGTTCAAGATCGAGAAAGTAGTATCACAGGGCTGTCTGCTGTCACCTTGTATGTCTAACCTGTACGCTGAGCACAACATGAGAAATGCTGGGCTGGATGAGTTACAAGCTGGAATCAAGATAGGTGGGAGAAACATCAACAGCCTCAGATATTTGGATGATTCCACTCTAATGGCAGAAAGCAAAGAGGAACTAAAGAGCCTCTTGATGAGGGTGAAGAAGAGTGAAAGAGCCGGCTTAAGTCTAAATATTAAAACAACTAAGATCATGACATCTGGCCCCATTACTGCATGGCAAACAGAAGGGAAAAAGGTGGAGGTAGTGACAGATTTCCTCTTCCTGGGCTCCAAAATCACTGTGGAAGGTGACTGCAACCATGAAATCAGAAGACGATTGCTTCTTGGCAGGAAAGTGATGACAAACCTAGACAGTGTGTTGAAAAGCAGAGACATTACTCTGCTGACAAAGATCCATATAGGCAAGGCTATGTTATTCCCAGTGGTCACATGTGGTTATAAGAGCTGGACTGTAAAGAAGGCAGAACACCAAAGAATTGATGCCTTCGCACTGTGGTGCTGGAGAAGACTTCTGAAAGTCCCTTGGACAGCAAGGAGATCAAACCAGTCAATCTTAGGGAGATCAACACTAAATGTTCACTGCAAGGACTGATGCTGAAGCTAAAGCTCCAGTATTTTGGTCATGTGATTTGAACAGACGACTCATTGGAAAAGCCCCTGATGCTGGGAAAGATTGAGGGCAGAAGGAGAAGAGGGTGTCAGAGGATGAGAGGGCTGGACAGCATCACTGATACAATAAACATGAACTCGGGCAAACTCTGGGAGATGATGAGGGATAGGGAGGCCTGGCATGCTGCAGTCCAAGGCGTTGCAGAGAGTTGGACACGACTGGGAAAGGTCCATAACTGTAAAAATATAGAAAAAAATTCAAATGTTAGTGAAAGTGGTTTTCTTTAGGTAGATAACACTTCAGCAATTTTTTTCTCATGTTATTGCTTTTATTTCACAGTTTTAAAAATGCTATATTTCTTTGCATCCAAGAGTTCAAATTTTTAAATCTCTGAAATTGGGACACATCCTATAATTATAACCGGAAGTGTTTTTCTTCCTAATGGTACATAAAATGATGTGCTTAATCATTGATGGCATTTCTAGACTTGGTGAAACATGGTGAATAGAAAATAAACAAGAAAATTTGTTAAATCTGTAGACCCCAGATATCCTGTTTTTTCCACTTCACCACTATGCTGAATCTTTTTTTTTTTTTTTGCCCCCTCACATTGTCTTTATTATTATTATTTTTTTTTTACTTTTCTTTTTTTTTTATAAATTTATTCATTTTAGTTGGGGGCTAATTACTTTACAATATTGTAATAGTTTTTGCCATACATTGACATGAATCAGCCATGGGTTTACATGTGTTCCCCTTCCTGGACCCCCCACCCACCTCCCTCCCCATCCCATCCCTCTGGGTCATCCCATTGCCCCGGCCCTGAGCCCTTGTCTCATGCATCGAACATGGAATGGTGTTCTGTTTCACATATGATAATATACATGTTTCAATGCTATTCTCCCAGAACATCCCACCCTCACCTTCTCCCTCAGAGTCCATAAAATTGTTCTATGCATCTGTGTCTCTTATTCTGTCTCGCATATAGGGTTATCGTTACCATCTTTCAAATTCCATATATATGCTGAATCTTAAAGACACATTTAGCCCAAAATACATAACAATTTTGTGTGGTATTTGGACTAACCAGTAATACCACACTAACCAGTGTGATATTTGGGTAACCAGTTTCCATTGAATTAACAAGAATGTAGAATCAGTAAGACTTGATTTCCTTTGCTCAGTGCGGTAGCATCTGCAAAACAGACTGTGATGTGGACTGAAGGCTGGGGAGACGGTAGAGCACAGCTCCTGTCTGTAACTGCCTTACAACAGGAGAGAAAACAGAGAAGAGGGAACACATGACCAGATCTATTGCTTCTGGGACTGCAGACCTAGAGAGGCAAACTTGTGGAAAGAGAAAAAAGCCTCAGAGGTGGAGCAAGATGAGAGCCTCAGAGGCATAGCCTCTCCTTGCCTGGTTTAGGTGGCTCTGCTCTAGGCGGGGACCTAGGGTGGACACCTCAAGTACTTCCTCTAAGAGTGAGTTAGGGACAGCCCCCTGTGGCCAAGGCCCACGGTATCATCTTAGTCTCTGGCACATTCTGGAGGCATTCAGAAAATAAATGAGGATGAGATGATGACAAGTAGATACTGAAACAAAGAGTTGGAAGGAGATGGTGGTATATACCAGGAGGGAAGGGAAATACAGGGCAGGGAGTGCAGAAGTTGTCTCTACAAAGTGGAAGGATGATTGGAATTTCCTCCCTCCCCTTTTACTTCCTGGTGCGGTCAGACCTGCCAGACAGGTTCTCCAGAGTCAAGAGGAAGAAGCAGAGGGTGGAGAGAGGAGAGGCACCCCAACTTTTGGGGATAAGACTGACTGCTGGGTGTGGCAACACAAACTTGAGTTCTAATCCTAGCTCTGCCCCTTATAGCTGTTAAATCAATCTTCTCTGGGCTTGTTTTCTTAGTGATCAAACAGGGCTAATCTTATTTTCCTCTGTATTTGTCTTAAGTTGGACCAAGAAAAATCTTTATGCTAATGTTATAGGTAAGAGTAGCCTTGTGGAGAGAATGAACTCAACTATGGTGGCCGGAGTCATGGCAGGACAGGCATTTAGGAAGTTTCTTTCCTTCTTTGTCCAGTCAGCTCAGTTCAATCGCTCAGTCGTCTCCAACTCTTTGCGACCCCATGAATCGCAGCACGCCAGGCCTCCCTGTCCATCACCAACTCCCGGAGTTTACCCAAACCATGTCCATCGAGTCAGTGATGCCATCCAACCATCTTATCCTCTGTCGTCCCCTTCTCCTCCTGCCCCCAATACTACCCAGCATTAGGGTCTTTTCCAGTGAGTTAACTCTTCACATGAGGTGGCCAAAGTATTGGAGTTTCAGCTTCAACATTAGTCCTTCCAATGAATACCCACGACTGATCTCCTTTAGGATGGATTGATTGGATCTCCTTGCAGTCCAAGGGACTCTCAAGAGCCTTCTCCAACACCACAGTTCAAAAGCATCAGTTCTTCGGCGCTCAGCTTTCTTCACCGTCCAACTCTCACATCCATACATGACCACTGGAAAAACCATAGCCTTGACTAGACGAACTTTTGTTGGAAAAGTAATGTCTCTGCTTTTAAATATGCTATCTAGGTTGGCCATAACCTTCCTTCCAAGGAGTAAGTGTCTTTTAATTTCATGGCTGCAATCACCATCTGCAGTGATTTTGGAGCCCCCAAAATAAAGTCTGACACTGTTTCCACTGTTTCCCCATTTATTTCCCATGAAGTGATGGGACCAGATGCCATGATCTTAGTTTTCTGAACGCTGAGCTTTAAGCCAACTTTTTCACTCTCCTCTTTCACTTTCATCAAGAGGCTCTTTAGTTCTTCTTCACTTTCTGCCATAAGGGTGGTGTCATCTGCATATCTGAGGTTATTGATATTTCTCCCGGCAATCTTGATTCCAGCTTGTGTTTCTTCCAGCCCAGCGTTTCTCATGATGTACTCTGCATATAAATTAAATAAGCAGCCTGAATTTGTAGGTATACCTTAATTACAGTCTTGCCCTTTTCCTCCATTGAGCTGGTACCTCGGTTTTCACCTCCTGCAAAGCAGACTCCAGAGTGTCTTAGTCTTTTTTCCTCTGTGAGTTACTGTGGAGAAAACTGTTAAGGTCTCTGGATTTGTTTTCTCTTGCTGTGTCACAGGTGACCACGAACAGTGGCTTAAAGCAATACCCACTGTTTAGCTCCGGGTTCTGAAGATTTGTGTCACAGCACTCGGTTCAGGGACTTGATGGCCAGGCTGCCTTCCTTTCTGGAGGCTTCGGGGAAGAATAGGCTTCCAAGCTCACCCAAGTTGTTGACAGAATTCAGTTTCTTGCAGACCGAGGCCTCTGTTCACAGGGTGACTTTTTCCTGGGGGCTGCTCTCAGCTTCTTGACTGCCCTCCACCCCCTGCCGCAGTTTTTCATCATGTAGCTCCCTCCAGATACTCTCTCATGCTTTGAATCTCTTCCCTCCTCTGCCTCTGACTTCAGACCCAGATTTAAAGGGCTCATGTGATTGGTTAGGCCCACCCAAATAATGTACCCACCCCCCCTTTTTCTTTAGCCACACCAGGTAGCATGCAGGATATTTCCCCAACCAGGGATCAAGTCTGGGCCCCCTGCAGTGGAAGCACGGAGTCCTATCCACTGGGCCACCGGGGAAGTCCCAATCTCCCCTTCTTAAAGTCAATTGTGACACATAATATAACCTAAAAAAAAAAGTCAAAATGTTAGTCACTCAGTCTGACTCTTTACGAACACATGGACTGTAGCCCACCAGGATCCTTTGTCCATGGGATTCTCCAGGCAAGGATACTGGAGTGGGTAGTCATTCCCTTCTCCATGGGATCTTCCCAACCCAGGGATCAAACTCGGGTCTTTTGTATTGCAGGCAGATTCTTTACCATGTGAGTCACCAGGGAAGCACAGCAGTAATACCCCATCACATTTACAGTCTTAGGCATTAAACAGGCTGTGTAAACCACATCTTACAAGTCTACCACAGCCTCCATTCCTTCATTTATTCACACATCTCATATTTATGGAACGCCTGCCCTGTGCCAGGCATAGTTCTAGGAGTTGGAGATACAATAGTGAACAAGACAAACTTGACCTCTTAAAGCTTACTATCCAGCATAGTAAGACAGATAGTAACCAAGGAAACAAAGAAAACTCCCTGTTAGTGCTGAATGCTCTGTGGAGAATTAAAATGGGCTGGTCTTTAGGAAAGGGCTCTCTGTGGAGGGACTGTTTTAGCTGCTCCTTGAGAAGATAACACAATGAAAAGGTCCATGTGAAGATAATCTAACATCCACAAACCCAAGATGAAAGTCTACACGTTCCAGGGTTCCTTCTAATCATGTTTAACACGCTTCACAGAGAAGCCTCGTTTTAAACCACACCCAAAACCACTGTGCACAGTGTCTTACTCCTTCTGCTTCCTTGGCTGCAGTTGGTTTGTGTAGCTTTGAGCGCAATCTCCCAAGTTCCTCAGCAGTAGCTGGGCTCCATGGCATGCCATCCTTGGCCTGTGTGAGAATGTATTCCATGTCCCATAAACAAGCCTCTGTTTCTCCCTTCAGCTTTCTTCTGCAGGCAAGCAGAATCTTTTTTTTTTTTTTTACATTCTTTTTAAATTAATTGATTTTTTTTTATTTTTGGCTGTGCTGGGTCTTCACTGCTGCAAGGGTTTTTCTCTAGTCGCGGAGAGCGGGGGCTACTCTTTGTTTTTGCGTGCGGGCTTTTCATTGTGGTGGCTTCTCTTGTTGCGGAGCACGGGCTCTAGGTCATATGGGCTCCCAGGCTCTGGCGCACAGGCTAAATAGTTGTGGAGCATGGACTTAGTTGCTCCTCGGCCTGTGGGATCTTCCTGGACCAGGGATCAAACTCGTGTCTCCTGCATTGACTGGCAGGCGAGTTCTTTACTGCTGAGCCACCAGGGAAGCCCCAAGGCAAGTAGAATGTTAATTGAAGACTCCTGAATATAAGATGCATGTTTCCCAATCAATAATAATATATCACCAGGACATGTTTCTGCTAAAAAATATACTCGACTGAATCTGCATTTCAAGTTCCTGCTTTAAATTTGCAGAACCCAAACTTGCAGTGAGGTGAGAACTGCCTGGCATAAGCACGGTGCACTCCACATGTGCCCTGGGCACACCACTGTTTAAAGGCTTCCCAACCCCAGCTGGACATTTTCAAGGTGAGGAACACCAGGCTGTGAGGTTTTGGACCTAGTTTGTTATCATAAAGCACCGGTGCCACCGATTCGCTCTGAAACACACACCAAACAACCACTTTCTGGGTGTGACCATGAGTCAGGCACCATCCAGATACAAAGATGAAGGGTCCCAGTCACTACCTTCAAGGGACTTCCAGGGTGACACAGGAGAAATGTGCAGATGGGCAATTATAATATAGAAGGCTTGCTTTAACCAACTGTCATTTATTCAAATGACTTTGACTTACTGAGTGCTTACTCTGCGTGAGATACTGTTATCGGTGCTACAGATACAGCAGTTGGACAAAACAGACATAAATCCCTGCTCTCATCAAGCTTATATTCTAGGAAATTTCCTGATGGTCCAGTGGTTAAGACTCTATGCTCTCACTGCTGAAGGCCTGGAATTGATCCCTTGCCAGGGAACTAAAAGTCCCACAGGCCACATGGCACAGTCAAACAAGCAAACAAACAAAAAACTTACCTTCTAGAGGGGCAGACAGTAAAGAAATAAACTCATAAAATATATCAGGAACCAAACAGCAATAAATAAATGTTATGGAGAAAAAGCAAGGCTAGAAGGGTGCTAAGAAGTATAGAAAGAAGGGAGGTTATTATTACTTTAAAGAGGTGAGAGAAGACATCGCTGAAAAGGTGGCACTGGCATGATGTGAGAGAGACGAAGAAAGAGAAGGGGTTGTGTTGGGTCTTGCAGGTCATTATAAGGACTGACTTTCATGGAGTGATCTGGGGGCCCCAAGAGGGTCTTGATTAGGAGACTGACACGATCACCTCACTTTTGTTTTGAAAAGGATCCCCCTCCTTGCTATGTGGAGAAAAACAGGGAGGGAGTCAGGTGAAAAGAGAAAGACAAGCTAGCTGGTTATCATACACTCCAGCTGAGAAGCGATGGGGACTCAGACCATCATTGGATAGCCGTGGAAGTGGTGTATGTGGGATTTGTTGATGGGCTGATTGGACGTGGGGCTATGACAGAGAAAAGTGGAGTCAAGGATGTCTTTAATATTTTTGTGGCTTAAGTAACCAGAAAAATGGGGTTGTAATTATTCTCTGGGGGATGGTGAGAAGAAGAGCAGGATGGAGCCAGAGAGACTTGGTGTCTGGTTTGGGGCAGGCTGGGTGTAAGTTGCGTGTCAGACATTTAATGGATGTGTCAAATAGACATCTGGCTGTGAGCTGGGCTTTCAGGAAAAGAGGTCAAGTGCTGGTGATACAGTTTTGTAACTTTACAGCACAGACGTGATTTGTAAAGCTATGAGCTAGAATTTTGGGTGCCTTTGCTGTCAGCATCTTTGCTGCAAGCATTTTTGCTGCAAAGTGGCCATAAGACAATTTTGCCATGAAGGATATAATAACCGGTTGACAGTTTGGGGTTTGACAATTTGGTTTCAGTGAGTTGAAATGCATTAGCATTTCTTCCAGTCGGTGACATTATTGAAGTCTTTATACAAAAGTCTTTGACATTTAAAAGGAAGAATCACACGTTCATTCTGACTGGGCCACCCGATAAGTTACACACACACAGGACTGGGAAGGTTATTGCACAGTGTTTCAAGGGTCGAGGCAGGACTAGGCATGACCCCTTTCCCCACAGCCAGGCTCTGAGTCCGACTTCCACGAGGACGCCTTACTCCAAACAGGCTTCGGGGTGGCTGCCCTCAAACCTTGCCTCCGTATTGATTCTATAACCAGTGAAGTTATTAGCACGATTCTCACGGCTGCTCCCACTGCTGCAGAGTGCCGTGTCTGCGGAAGTGGGACTCTGAGCACTGCCTGCTCGTCAGCAGCAGGTCCTGTAGGGTCTTGATGACGGGCAGGCCGCAGGGAGACACGCCAGCAGCCTGCTCCAGGACAAGGCAGCCCTGGCCTGAGGATCTCTGCCCCCAAAGATTAAGATTGTTTGCTAGTCAGTTCTTTTTTCTGACAACTTGATGGTTTTAAGTTGGCTGTGATCCAGGGGTGTTCAAGTACTTCTTTGAGGGTGGGCCTCTGGCTGGGGTTGTGGTGATGTCTCTCCTTTCTTTTTGTTCTTTTAGCTTTTTTCCCCCCATTGTTTTATCTTTTACAGCAAAATTGCCTATGGCCAATTAGTTATGAGGCAAAAATATTTGGGGCAAAAATGCTTGCGGCAAAGATGCTTACAGAAAAAGCATCCAGAACTAGGAGCTAGAAGCAAGAGATGAAGGCAGTTAGAGGAGGGACAAGATCCAGGAACTGACCCCTGGGACTTTTCAACCTTAGAAGTCAGAGGGACGAGGAACAGACAGAGAGGTGAGAAGAAAATCAGGAAAGGAGGATCCTGGAATTCAGGTGGAGAAAGTGTTTCAGGGAGGATACAGTGATCATCTCTGTGTGTGAGAGGAGATGGGCTGACCCTAGATAGGAGCGTCAATGAATTGTAATAGGAGGAAAGGCAGAGAGTCTGAGCATAGATGAGAGTGGACAGCAGATGGCAGAGTGCCAAAGTTCTCTAATTTCTCTGCTATTTTCTCTCAGCCATCGGTGGAGAGTAGAGAAAGGAGGGTCTGGAGGTTAGAGAGAGGAAGATGTATGAACTAGTCATCTAGGAGAGTGAGAGCATGGCCAAGAGAAGTGCAGCAGGATGGGTGAGCAGCAGCATGGCGCTTGTTGAGGCTTGTGGTTGTGAATTTGAAGTGAGACTTATCGATGTGGCTGTGACTTCATCTCCAGTCATATGAGGCTGCAGGCAGGAGTAGGTGAAGGGTTGGATTGGCCAGGGTTTGGGTAAAATAAAGAGAGAACTGAGCAGACAATAATTAAATGATGGATTCCATGTTGGGCCTGGAGGGACTTCCTTGGTGGTCCAGGGGCTAAAACTTCGTCAATGCAGGGAGCCTGGGTTTGATCCCTGGTCAGGGCACTGGATCCCACATGCTGCAACTAGGGATCCTGCATGCTGCGCCAAAGATTGAGGACCCCACGTGCTATAGCTGTAGCTGAGACCAGGTGCAGCCAAAATAAATAAATAAAAAAGAAAGAAAAAGTTGGGTCTGGAGGGAACAGAGGACATGGGGGATGACAGCAGTGAAAAGAGGTACACTGGATGAATAGATTGCAAATAAATCCCAGTCAAGCAGCAGGGTTGTTACAGTTGGGATCTGATAGAATTAACCACAGGAGGGGGTGGTCAGAAAGTAAGATGCTTGAAATCTAGATTTGGGGACTGAGGTAGTGTGACAAGATCTGGATAGAGGTCAGCATACTATGGCCTTGCAGGTTAAATCTGGCCTGCAGCCTGTTTTTATACAGCCTTGAGATAAGAATGGTTTTTCACATAAAAAAAAAAAAAAGACTATTATCCTTTTAGCAAGAACAGTTGCTCCAAGAAGTGAAGGTATTTCACGGCCCACAAAACCTAAAATAGTTACTACCTGGCCCTTTATAGAAAGAGTGCTGACTCTTGGTCTAGACTTTAGGGTATCAATGGGTGTGTGAGTGGCTGAGGTCAGGTAGAGGACACAATGGTGAAGGCCAGGAGGCCAGGATATGTGGCAGGATCATTTAATTGGTACAGAGCCCACCAATCAATACAATGGTGGTGCTGGAGAGAGTGAAGGGGAACCAGAACTAACAGTCAAGGAATGAGGGGGTGTGACCTGGGATTGGTAGATGTCTGAAGAGAAAGGACCATAGTGTGGAGGAATCACACGTGGCCTAGACTAGTGATGTGAGCATCAGAAGTGAGAATTTAAGGGAAGAGAGAGAGAAGGAGACAGAGAAAGCGTGCTCTGGAAGGGAAGGAGTTAGTGGGTTGAGCTAGTTGCTCACGGATCCCCCTCCAGGTGCCAGTGGTTTGATGGAGAAACACAGCCACCCCTTGCCAGGGTTGCAGAGGCAGCTGAGTGCTCACGACCGGCCTGGGTGATGGAGCTAACGGTGGCCTGAGCAAAGACCATGGCAAAGGGGCAGTTAGGTCAGCCCCGGCTGGCAGAAGGGGCTTTGCAGAGAAAGACTTTGGGTTGAGGTTTGAAGTATTAGCAGGAGTTAGGTAATGATGGTGGTGAGGGGAAAGGGATATATATATATATGTGCAGGAAGGCATGGTATCTTTGAACACTGACTTCAGAAAATCATGAATGAACTTGGGCACAGTAGGAGGTTCAGTTCAGTTCAGTTCAGTCGCTCAGTCATGTCCGACTCTTACCCAAACTCATGTCCATAGAGTCAGTGATGCCATCCAGCCATCTTATCCTCTGTCGTCCCCTTCTCCTCCTGCCCCCAATCCTTCCCAGCATCAGGGTCTTTTCCAATGAGTCAATTCATCACATGAGGTGGCCAAACTATTGGAGTTTCAGCTTCAACATCAGTCCTTCCAATGAACAGCCAGGGCTGATCTCCTTTAGGATGGACTAGTTGGATCTCCTTGCAGTCCAAAGGACTCTCAAGAGTCTTCTCCAACACCACAGTTCAAAAGCATCAATTCTTCAGCTCTCAGCTTTCTTCACAGTCCAACTCTCACATCCATACATGACTACTGGAAAAACCATAGACTTGAGTAGACAGACCTTTGTTGGCAAAGTAATGTCTTTGCTCTTTAATATGCTATCTAGGTTGGTCATAGCTTTCCTTCCAAGGAGTAAGCATCTTTTAATTTAATTGCTGCAATTACCATCTGCAGTGATTTTGGAGCCCCCAAAAATAAAGTCTGACACTGTTTCCACTGTTTCCCCATCTATTTCCCATGAAGTGATGGGACGAGATGCAAATCAGTGCAATTAGGAGCTTTGGGTGAAGAACATTATTGTTTCTCCTTTAATATTTGCGTGTGAGGCTTAGGGATAGTGAACGCTCTGTGTAGATGGGTAGATATTCTATGAGTGAAACATGACATACATTGGCCTTTAAACTTGTTACTGCCCCATGAGTATTGTAGGAAAATGTATTATACATGTTTACATAAGGATTTATTCATTTCTCTCTCCAGCCTCTTTTGAGAGCATCTTGTCCGCCTGATCCTCTGCCAGGCATTGGGGATACAGTGGTGAACAACATGAATATAGTCCTTCCCCTCTCAGAGCTTACATTCTGCAAGTAATTACACTGAAGTATGGTCAGTGCTAAGAGAGGATGTTATTGGTGCTCTATGCCTTGGCATCTAAATTAATCTGGGAGCCAGGGAAGAATCCTGGCAGAAGCGACATTTAATGTGAAGGAGAAATAGGTTGTTGTTGCCAGAGTAAGGAATGGGTGATGGTGAATTTCCAAGTGAAGTGATGGCATGCACTGTGTTGGAGGCGGGAGAGGGCTGTTTCAGGCACTGAAAGACATTGAGAGTGGTGAGAGATGGGTCTAGAGAGACAATGGTGGCCTGGGCTGGAGTGGATTCTCCGTTTCCACTTGGCTTCTTTTTTTTTTTTTGGCTGCCTGGTACCTCTTACAGGATCTTGTTTCCCTGACCAGGGATTGAACCTGGGCCCTGGGCACTGAAAGCATGGTGTCCTAACCACTGGATCACCAGGGAATTCCCTCCACAGAGCTTCTGATGAGTGTTCAGAGTTTTCCTCTCTCTAGACTGCAAAGTCTGAGAAGGCAGGAACCAAATCTGTCCTGCTCACTGCTGCATACCTACCTATGGAGTGCCTGCCTTTCGAGTCTGGCACATAATAATGGTTTGTTGATTATGGTTGGTTGAATGAATGTATAAATGTGAACCTTGGTTTAACTCTGAAATTTATTATGTTCATCAGTACAAATACTTTCATTATAGCATTCTTGTAAACAATGAATGTGAAAGCATTTCAGTAAACTGTGAAACATGATACTTGTTTTAAAGCTGTGAAGTATTGTTGCAAATATGTATAATGTAGTACTTCAATTGTACCCTTAACAACTTTTTTTTTTTAAGCACCTTATTTATTCCACTCAAGTCAGAAAAATCCTACAAAACACTGTATTAGAGAAGTTATCCAGTTATATACAGTATAAACGTAGCTTGATTAGGGGGAAAAAAACCTTCATCAGCCTGATTACTTCCTTTTGCCACTTCCTGAGTGGCTTTTAGCATTACTCAGGTTGCTCGTTTTCCACTAAGTGAGCAATAATCAACAGCAAGTAATTATGCTTTTCTCCAGGCCTAGAATAGATCCCATCTTGTCCCTCTTTGTGTACTAGTCTATTTTCACCAGTGAATCATCATCTCCGTGAAAGGAGGCATCGTGTTTATTTTTATCCCCAGCATCTAACGTTATGGCTGTTAGCTGGTACTGAATACCTGTTAGTTGAGTTTAACAGGTAAATTTATCCTGGAAATTGACATTATACCTTTACTCATTCAAAAATATGGTAACAGACTCTAAATACTTTTCATGCACTTAAACGGTCCTTTGGTATGGCTGCTGCTGTTACTTAGTTGCTTCAGTCATATTCGACTCTGTGTGGCCCTGTGGACTGCAGTCCACCAGGCTCCTCTGTCCTTGGGATTCTCCAGGCAAGAGTACTGGAGTGGGTTGCCGTGCCCCCCTCCAGGGAATCTTCTAGACCCAGGGATTGAACCGGGGTCTCCAGCATCACAGGCAGATTCTTTACCACTGAGCCACCAGGGAAGCCCCATTTGGTGTTGATATATTACCAAATGCTTCATATGCAGTCTTCCCTTGGTATCTACAGGGGATTGGTTCCAGTTCCCACCACATATCAAAATATGCAATATTCAAGTCTTATGGCATAGTATTTGCAGGTAACCCTATCACATCTTCCTATATAATTTAAATAATCTCTAGATTACGTATAACTCTCAATGCAGTGTGAGTGCTGAGTTGCTTCAGTTGTGTCTGACTCTGTGACTCTATGGACTGCAGCCCATCAGGCTCCTCTGTCCATGGGGTTCTCCAGGCAAGAATACTGGAGTGGATTGCCATGCCCTCCTCCAGGGGACCTTCCCAGGCCAGGGATTGAACCCATGTCTCTTATGTCTACCTGCATTGGCAGGCAGGTTCTTTACCCACCTGGGAAAAAGCCCTAATGCAGTGTAAACCTATGTAAATAGTTGCCAGTAACAAATTCAAATTAGGCTTTTTGAAATTTCTGGAACTTTTTTCCCAAATATATTCTTTGTTTCTATCTGTTGCTCTCTCTTTTAAGGCATTTTATTTTTTTGGCCGTGCCGCGCGACTTGTAGGATCTTAGTTCCCCAGCCAGCGATTGAACCTGGACTCTCAGCAGTGAAAGTGCAGAGTCCTACTCACTGGACCTTCAGGAAATTCCCTTCTGAATATTTCTGATGCATGTCTGGTTGAGTCTGAGGATGCAGAACTCCACAGGTGTGGGTGCAGAGGGTTGACTGTACTTTTAAAATAACTTCAAAGAGAAAAGGATACAGATGTAGAACATTGGTTTTCATTTTATCTACCAATTTTCTAGTATTTTTATTGTTTCAGGTCTACCAAATAATGAGTAATAATCATTTTACTATTTTCTTTGAGATATGACAATGGAAAGTTAAAAATGTTGGAAAGCTTTTCTGATACTTACTTAGGCCAGGTTTCTTTTTATTTTATTCTATTACGTACCTCTCTGGTCTACTGAAAGTTTTCTGTCTACAGCATTTAAAAGCTATATTTGCTCTTATGTTTAGCTCTTTAATTTTGACTTATTGTATACACAAATAAGTCTCTTGATCTTGTCCTATAAAACAGTTCCCATGGCTTTTTAATACTTATTGCTCAACTTTGCTCTTATTTTTTTGAGGAGTAAGCTCAGGGTGATCTAATCATTTGGAGGAAGAACTCTCTGAAATGAATTTTAAAGTCTACAGTTGGTCTCCTCTACTGTAGGCAGATTCTTTACCACTCATTATTACAAAATGTGTAATAAATTTGGAACAATTTATGCCACTGCTGCTTTCTGAATTTTTCTTCTGAACTTATTTCAATTTTTTTTGGCCAAGCTGCAGGGCATGCAGGTTCTTCTATTTTCCTGACCAGGGATGGAACCCATGTCCCCTCAGTAGAAGTGCATAGTTCTAACCGTTGGACCACTGTCAGGCAAGTCCCAGAACTCATTTTGAGTAATTAGATTAAGTTTAAATGGCTTTCAAGTTCTAGGTATAATGTTTGAACATTAAAGTGGTTCATCAAAAATAGAAGACCTGTAGCAAAGGGCCTGTTACAGAATTTTTCATTAATACTTTTCTTTGGTTTGTGTGCAGTATATGGTCAACATAAATACACTCCATGTATTTTCAAATATTTTGAGGGTCTGGTCTGCTGCATGTCATTTCTCCCCACTCCAGACTGTTGTCTCCAGTATATTCCCAACCTTCAGGTGTTGGCTCAAAACGAGCCTTTTCTGAGGGCCCGGGCACTCTCTGTGTCATCAACTTTAGAATTTTATCTAGATGTGGAAAAAGCTTGCTTAGTTGTTTAGTTCCTTATTGCAACCCTCCTCCCCATGCTAGTCCGTCATGTGACAGGTCTCCACTAGAGGTGAACAATCCTTGGCCCAATGATACGTGCTCAATGCATTTGTGTTAAGTGAATAAATTCGGTATTTTAACTCAGCCAAGTCAGTATCCTTGCCGGAGAATTCCAGGGAGAGAAGCCTGGCGGGCTACAGTCCATGGGGTCGCAGAGAGTAGGACAGGAGTGAGCGACTAATTTTCACTTTCAAGTCAGATCATTCCCTTCCCTAGGCGAATGAAACGCCAATACTTGGGCCACCTGATGCCAAGAACTGACTCACTGGAAAAGCATCAGCTGGGAAAGACTGAAGGCGGGAGGAGAAGGGGACGACAGAGGATGAGATGGTTGGACGGCATCACCGATTCGATGGAGGAGTTTGAGCAAGCTCTGGGGAGTTGGTGATGGACAGGGAGGCCTGGCGTGCTGCAGTCCATGGGGTCGCAAAGAGTCGGACACGACTGAGCTGACTGAAAAGTGAAAGTGAAGAGCTGACTGAACGGAACCGAAATGAGGCGAATGAGACCTGATTCTAACTTTGCAGGACTCCGCACAAATCTTATTAGAGGAAGACTGCGCTTTCTCGCCAGACAGTAGCTCTGTCCCAAACTGTATACTTCTCACCCCTATTCTCACTCGAGGATCTAGGGGCCTGAGAACCCGCTCCCCAAAGTAACGCCTCAGACTCCGGAGGTGGAACCCAAGCGACCATCAGCCGAGCACAGCCGCCACGTCAGCCGGCGCGCGTGACGCCAACGCGCTTCCGCGCGTGAGGGGCGGGGCGCACCCGGAGGCCCACCCCCTACATCCGGGCCCTAAGCGGCGGCAGCGCCGCCGCGCAGGGAGGGGTCACGTGGTTCCTTCCTTTCCGTCTCTGGCCGGCTGGGCGCGGGCGACTGCTGGCGAGGCGCGTGGAGCCTCGCGCTGGTTCCCCTTCGTCTCCTCTCCTGGCCCGGGACCCCGAGGATTCGCTGACGCCGGGTGAACTGAGCCTGCCGCCAAGATGCCGGCCTATTTCCAGAGGCCGGAAAATGCTCTCAAGCGCGCCAACGGTGAGGAGGGGATCGGAGCGCGCCGGACCGGGGCGGCCCGAGGCCTCGGAGGTCGAGGGGGCCAGGGCCTGGTGCGCGGTGGCGGCCGCCCGACTGTGGCTGCACAGGAGGCCCTTGCGGCCTGCCCGCCGCCGACCCAGCCCGTGGTTGGGTATGGTATCCCTTCTCGCTCCAACCGACATGGGAGGTTGAGCGAGGAGGGTGGGAGATGCGGAGCCGGGAACCGTCTCTCTGTGGGGCTCGCCTTCCTCCCGCCGCCGCCCGGTGAGTCTCGGGGGGCAGGGTGGCGGCGTCGCGGCTCCGGAGACAGGCCGACCCGGGCCCGAGCTCCTCTCTTTCCCCGCCTCTGCTGGGCACCCCCTCACTCCAGACCACGAGGCCTTGTGTGCTTCGGCCCCGCGCCCCCGGCCGCCATCTGGGAGTGCTGGGGTGGAGGAAACATGGCTCCCTCCCGGGGACAATGCACGCGAGAACCTCGGCTCCACCTCCCGCCGGGCCGGGAGGCCTGGCAGGCCCACCTCCGGGCCCTCCTGCGGACGCCTCCGCGCCCCCGGATCCAGCGCCGCGCTTTGCCGGCTCAGGGTCCACTTCCCCTTCCGACCCCTCTTCTCCGCTTCGGGGACTCGGACCCCTTTAACTCGTTCCCTATTTTTTTTTTTTTTTCTCTTTTGGCATTGATTATTGGCAGCTGCGAAGCCTACTCCGAGTCACAAGGAAGTTGGGACAGAGTTAATACTATAAGAAGAACTTGAAGTTTCTCTCAAAGATTAGGAAAGTGAGGCCTAGGGAGACTGGTTTGCCCAAGGTCACTCCGGGAGTGAGTTGTTGAGCTAGAAGCGTAACACCAAGGTCTCTGAACTTTCAGATCCATCGTGCGCCCCCCTCCCCCCCACTATTGCGCTGCTGCTTGCGTTTATTTCCATATGTGTGCTTGAGTCGGCGGCACTGTTGGGAAAACGTGTGTGTGTCCTGATCTGTTCAAGAGGCATTTATTACGTTGTCATTACAGGGGGTGCATGCAAATGTATTCTCTGGTCTTTCAATAGATTCTTATTTAGGGTTTATTAAGTGTTAGGGCGTCCATTGCTCTTATATTTTCACGCTTCCTCAAGCCAAACGAGTTTTGGGTCTTAACCCCTGTTGTGGATCGATGTACCGTGTCTGTTAACCCTTTTATACTTATGAAGCTTATTCTGTTAGTTTGTTTGAAAATCCTCTTAGGAAAAGGTCAGTTTCAGTCAATGCGTACAGTTGGTACTACTGATAATCTGTCAGGGCCAGAGAGCTGTTTGTCATATGCTTGTTGTTTTTACTGTAAGTTAACAGTTTTGGGGATAAATAACCGTCTGTGGAATAGGATAATGCCACATTCTGTGGAATAGAGTAACTGTTCTAAAAAACAATTGAAACTACAACTTGGATCTAATCACTCACTCTGATCTTCCATGTCAATAGTTTGAACAGGCAGGAAGTTTACATATGCTGATTAATTTATAGGAAAGAAAGTAAGATTGAGATGGAAATTTAACCCTACAAAATAAACCAGCAAATTTAGGGAAAGCATTATTTCTTAAATGTTTTGAAACTTAAGAGAATTATTATATATTGTGGTATACAAATGGCTTGGGTGAAATTACTACTGGAGATCTGTTTTATAGCCGTTTGAATGCTTTACCAACACATTTTTTTCCATGTTAATTGGCTGAAGCACTGTAATCTCCATGGCCTAAATACTACGTATTGATGTGTTCAAGCTTTGTATCCTTCACTCCTCCCTTTTGAATCTGTATGAACTTAATATTTCAGTAACTTTAAAATTAGAAGTGATATATGTTAACATCTTAAATCTTTTCTCACAGTTTCTAAGTTGAAATAGATTTGATTCATGAAGAGCAATTTGTGAAAATGTCAGAAATTAAAGTAGGCAAGATGAGAAAGACAGGGGGATGGGGACTTGGGTTTGTTAGTGTAGTTTTTGTAAAAGGCCTTTTAAAAAGCTGTTAGATGAGTGCTGGTATAGTAGAGATACCTTCCCTTTCAAGTAGTAAAATTTCTGTACCTTTCATCTTAGATCCTGTTTTAGTATCAAAGAGCAGAATGTGGATGGCATATGACACTGTTGACAAAATTTTATAAATAGGGTAATCAGAGCACATTTTATTTTTAATGGATATAATCTCATTTATCTATAACATTTGTAATATCAAATCAAATCACATTTAGACCCCATCCATTAGAGTATCCTAATAAGATGTGAATAAATTTAGGTGTAGAATGGTTTGTCAGAGCAATATTTTTGGAAGCAACTGGAAAACAAGCATTCTGGAAAATGAGACCAAGTCCCAGCAGTTACCGGCAAGAAATTTGTATACCCCAGAATCATTCAGAAAAAGCCCCTTTTCCAGTTCAAATTGATGATAGTGCCAGTTCTGTTGCTTCTGACTGTATAACAGCCTTTTAACTTACAGTCTACAACCAGTGTCTTAAAAATACTGTTGCTTCTGACTGTATAACAGCCTTTTAACTTACACTCTACAACCAGTGTCTTAAAAATAAAGTTATTAAACCCACAAATTATGTAACGTTATAGCTTTTCTACTTGGTCTCTTACACAAATAAACTAGTAAAATTGAAGGGCTGACCTAAACTTTGCTATAGGTAGATACATGGATCACTTATTGTGTCTTTTAAGAATGCCTACCCTCCTAGGGATAGTTTGTAATTCCAGATTTTATATTTAAGACGATATCAATCTAGAAATGAATGTTGCTTTAAAGATTGCAGTACAGTTTTTAGTGTGATAGTTTTCTCCAGCCTCAAAGACTTGTGTTTTCCCCTAATGAGGTGATTGTTCTGGATTGGAAAGGACTGGGTTGGGTGTCTTGACTGGCTGTGGAGGAAACAAAAAGCACTTTCAGTTTTACCGCCAAACAAGACCTGCTGTTGTTTTTAAGTGACATTGTTACCAGTCATTTAGAAATAAAGAGAGTGGGAATTAGTTTTTGATAGTTTGTCACCACCTCATACTGGGGCCAGCTCTTACACTTAACTCTTGGTGCCTATTTTGCATCATATTGACAGTACTTACATACAGTAGTATGGGATTTGAATCCTCAATGTAAGATGGGGACTTGGATATAATAAGTCATTTTGGTGGGCTGCTGTGATATCCTTAATGTAAAGGATAAACATAAAAACATTTACTCCCCAATTTTTGGCTGATAGAAGCTGTTTCTGTTAAATAATTGTGAAAAAACACTAAAATACTGTTGAATTTTATTTTTATTTATTTTTTAATATATAACATTTATTTTTCTCTTTCTGACTCACTTCACTCTGTATAACAAAGCCTGCAGAATCTTACAGTCCAGATCTTCAGCTTCCTAGAGTCTCTTCATTCTTAAGGTTCTGTTTCTTCCGTGGCAAATTTCTCCCAGGTCTCTGATCCTAATCTTCATAAGCCACTCTTGCTGCTGCTGTACAGTTGCTTCAGTCATGTCTGACTCTGTGCGACCCCATAGACGGCAGCCCACCAGGCTCCTCTGTCCCTGGGATTCTCCAGGCAACAATACTGGAGTGGGTTGCCATTTCCTTTTTGCAATGCATGCATACATGCTAAGTCGCTTCAGTCATGTCCGACCCTGTATGACCCTATGGACAGCAGCCCTCAAGGCTCCTCTGTCCACAGGATTCTCCAGGCAAGAATACTGGAGTGGGTTGCCATTTCCTTCTCCCTGTTGAATTTTAAAATAACTATGTGTGCATGCTCCAGGAAGATGATGAGTGGGTCCTTCCCTTAAAACAGAAGAGGCTTAATTCCAGCAAAGTATCTAGTTGTATTCAGTGTTACATCTTTGATTGGGAGGCGTGTAATAAAATTAACCCAAGTGAAAATGGACTTTCTCCCATATTGGCAGATTTGATATTGAGATTATTGAAGTATTGAAGAGGGGTTTATATTAATTTGCATGTGGAGTATGATTTGGTATAATATGGGATAACGTAGGATATTGTATTAAAAGATACTTATTTCAGTGTGTTTTGTGATTTCTCCTGTATAAGGTTTTAAAAATAATACTAGAGTTGGAATATTGTTTGTAGTTTTCCTGGAGGAAGGAATGTTCAGAGGCAGCATTCCTGAAAGATGTGATGATTGGAAGAAGAAATAAGAGTTACTCACTAAATCCATATATCTAGTCAATCCTTCAGATAAGAATCATTTTGGTATGTGTTTGCCCTAGCATAGTTATATCTTAGATAATGCTATACATTGTTAGGTTAATGCCTAAAATAATTATCTGTCAAGAATTTTTTTAGAAAAATAAACAATGATTTTAAAAAACATGTGTTTTAAGTTTTTTATGGGATAAACTAGTGTTCTGCAAATTATTTGTTAAATATTCAGTGGAGAAATTTTTGTGTGTGTGAAATTTGGCACTTAGTTTTAAGTTCAACATAACCAGAAAAGAACCACCCATAGTCTGTTAAGTGTATGAAAGAAAGTTAAGAAAAAGAAAAAAAAATAGGATAAATTTTAACTTTGGTCAGAAATGTGATGGAGGAGCGTTTGCTTTTGATTTTCAAAACAAGCTGCTGCTGCTGCTGCTAAGTCGCTTCAGTCGTGTCCGACTCTGTGCGACCCCATAGACGGCAGCCCACCAGGCTCCACCGTCCCTGGGATTCTCCAGGCAAGAATACTGGAGTGGGTTGCCATTTCCTTCTCCAGTGCACGAAAGGGAAAAGTGAAAGTGAAGTCGCTCAGTCGTATCCGACTCTTAGCGACCCCATGGACTGTAGCCTACCAGGCTCCTCCGTCCATGGGATTTTCCAGACAAGAGTACTGGAGTGGGATGCCATTGCCTTCAAAACAAGCAGTATACCCAAAATCTGAGGTTTGAACAGATTCTGAAGTATTGCTACACACAGAATGCCATAGTACAGAGTCACACCACACACAGATTCTCCTGTTAATAAATATCTTACATCTGTGTAGTATGTTTGTTACAACTAATGAATCAATGCTGATACGTTATTATTAAGGAAAGTCCATACATTGTTCATATTTTATCAGCTTTCTGTAATGTCCCCTGTGTATTCCAGGATCCCACCCAAGATACATTTCATTTAGTTGTCTCCTTAGGCTCCTCTTGGTTGTGGCAGTTTCTTAGATTTGGTGATGGCCTTGACAGTTTGAGGAGTATTGGTCAGGTATTTTGTCTCTTAGCTGGGATTTGTCTCAGTTTGTTTCTCGTGTTTAGGTTGGGATAAATAAGTGGAGAGATACTTTGTACTCATGGATTGGAAGACTAAATGCTGTTGTCAGTTCTTCCAAACTTGTTATATAGGTTCAATGAGATCCCAGTGAGCTATTTTGTAGGTATCTACAAACAATTCTGAAGTTTGTATGGAAAGGCCAAAGGTGTTACATAGCCAGCTAGTACTGAAGAACAAAGTTGGAGTACTCAGACCACCTGACTTGAGGATTTTCTGTTAGGCTACACTAATCAAGACAGTGAGGTGTTGGCAAAAAAGCCTAGGCAGGTCAGTAGAAAAATGATCAAAATAGAGCCCCCAAATAGACCCACACAGTCAATTGATCTAAAAGGAATATAGTCAATCTAATTTGTTTTTTCTATCTCAAGTCTTAATACAAACTAGCAAAAATTGCATCAGCCAGATCATTGTGACTGAAGTTACACTTGCTTGTTTTTTGTGCCTATTCAAGGGGGAGATTGTTGCCCTCATGACTTGAATTTCTGGAACTTTATAAAGTAACTTAGACATAATTGGTGCAGAGGAATTGAGTGAAATCTAGTTTTACCTATTATAAGGTCATATTTGAGATAGTATCAGTTTTTCATTGTTTTACCTTGGCATAGTGTTAGAAATCAAAAATAAATTGTGTCCTCAAAAGAGATGGTAATAGGTTGGGAAATTAAAACAGCCAAGTTAAAAAGCAAGATTTAGGTTTTTATATAGCATGCATAACTAATTTTAATTCTCCTGAATTACTTTTCCAGAATTTCTTGAAGTTGGCAAAAAGCAACCTGCTTTGGACGTTCTTTATGATGTTATGAAAAGTAAGAAACATAGAACATGGCAGAAAATACACGAGCCGATTATGTTGAAATACTTGGAACTTTGTGTGGATCTTCGCAAGAGCCATTTGGCTAAAGAAGGCTTATATCAGTATAAGAACATTTGTCAACAGGTATGAACAGCTGGGTTTTTATATTTTAGTAAGTGCTTTTAGTCATTTTGGGAGGCGTTTACCTTTCAGATTTACCGTTTATACCATAAAGTTTGCTTTTAAAATATTTTTTGGTTTGTTGGGAAACGAGTTTTATTTATTTATTTGTTGGCTAGGTGAACATCAAATCTCTAGAGGATGTTGTTAGGGCATATTTGAAATTGGCAGAGGAGAAAACGGAAGCTGCTAAAGAGGAGTCCCAGCAGATGGTCTTAGACATAGAAGATCTGGATAATATTCAAACTCCTGAAAGGTATGTGGGCTAAAGTGCTAAATATATCTTTCTCATTGTTTTTCTTCACATGTGTTTCCATTGTCCCCATTTGAAGTAAATGTTTATTAGAAAGAATGCTTGTCTTTGGAATTTTAAATGTACAGTAACTTCAAGTCATGTACTATTCAAAGTTCATAAAAGTGAAAAATTACAACCATCTGATAGGGTGTATACTAATATAAATAAATGGCTGTAATACAGATTGAGAATTCAAATACTTGGACTAAGTGATAGCTTTACAGTATGTTCAAAGTTACAGGTAGGATTTGAACTACTTTTGAATGATCATTGTTGGTTTTGGTTTTATAATCATATGGCAAAGTAGGAAACCATGTCTAAAATTGTTTTCAACATTTTAAAATATTTTTGTAGTGTTCTCCTAAGTGCTGTAAGTGGTGAAGACACTCAGGATCGTACTGACAGATTACTTTTAACTCCATGGGTTAAATTCCTGTGGGAATCCTACAGACAGTGTTTGGACCTTCTTCGAAACAATTCTAGAGTAGAGCGGCTCTACCATGATATTGCCCAACAAGGTAAAGCAAGAATTGATTTGAAAAGTTGACTTAAGGATAGGTTTTGCAAAAGATTAACTGTTAAAGTTAACCTCCTTTTCTCTGTAGTACTTATTTTACATAGTTTTAATTCTTACTTTAGATGATTGGCATTCATTTGAATATTAAATAAGGAATTTGTTTCATTAGTCAAGGTAATTCTTTGTTTTCCATTGATGTCTGAAGCACCTTTTAAAGTCATTTTGGAATTTTCTAAGTGACTGAAAAGATAAACTTAACTTTTTATTGCTTTCTGGCAGACTTGATTCTATCAATACTTTAGACTCTGTAGCATACTCATCAGCAAGCTACTTAACCATGTACTGGGTTTCTGAGGTCTTTTTGAGCTCCAGAGTGTTATTGAATATAGAACTAAACCTTACTGAAGACTCAGGATCATCATAAAAATATCCAATAGTTAACACTTCATGCACTTTTAATCTGAAGCACTGTATTAAGTTTGTTTTCCTAATCTTGTCTTTCTGCCTTACTGTTGCAGCTTATCTTCTATCAGTGCAACCTTTTAACTATATGTGACATGAGTGGCTCTTGGCTGTTTCTTACTTTTAGCCTTAGGCACAGGCTTGTCACCATTCTTTTTAATATGGCATTGGTTTTTGTTTATTCAAGTTTCAAGTGATTATGTGACTAAGAATAGCTTACTATGAGTATTAGAATCTGTTTTGTTTTGCCCACATGGCTAGTATTTAACACAAGTATACTAGGACCTTTTGATAACAGTTGAGGTAAATATTAACTTGTAGTTAAACTGCATCCTTTTGTTTCAGGCCTGTTGAAATAGAAATACTCTTTTTTAAGGGATTGACAAAGGACAGTCAAAGAAGTTATTTTAGTATTGCGTGTATGATAGTAGAAATTATGTGTTTTAATGATATAGAGCAAGTAGTTCATTTATACATCTGTACACAAGTAAAATTAGGTTACCATACACCCACAATTTGTATTATTCAGTTTCAGTTAGTGCAGAAGCTTTGTTTTCTAGTAAATTAGTTAAGAGAGTTAATTGTATTTGAGACCAGAATTTTTTTGCTCTTTTAGGGTTTGAAGTGATAAGTGTTTGAAAGATGAGTCCCTCTTAGACCTAAACTTAAATAGCTTCCTTAGCTCTCAGAACCATTTCAGTCCTAGACCAGGACTGATGACTGTGTCTAAAAGGTGCTCAGGGCACATGAAGTGAGTTATGACTCTGATCATTTCTCAAGACTGATGCTGAGTTTGGTAAATCTTGTTAAGATAACTGACCTTAATACATGAAATAGAGCCTGTTTAAATACTAAGTTTATGGTGGAAAGTACCTAATATATTTTACAATTATGCTTATAGCTTTCAAATTCTGCCTCCAATATACCCGGAAGGCCGAATTCCGTAAGTTGTGTGACAACTTGAGAATGCACTTGTCTCAGATTCAACGCCACCATAACCAAAGTACAGCAATCAACCTTAATAATCCAGAGAGCCAGTCTATGCATTTGGAAACCAGGCTTGTTCAGTTGGACAGTGCTATCAGCATGGAATTGTGGCAGGTATGTTGTGAACTATTTTGGCTTTTTTTTGTAGTAATAATAACCAATATTACCTTTTTTTCTCTTTTAACAAGTATCTGCATCTTGGTATCTCTTGGCTAATTTCAATAGCTAGGTAACAGATTTGAGGTTGTCTAATGGAGAAGGAAGAGTTTGGGACAAGAAATCTCAGTTATTTTGGTTCTAGATGCATGCTGTCAGTTCCAAACCAAATCATGTAATTTTTTTCAGACCTCAGTGCTCAAATTGTGGCTCAGTGCCTGGAGAGTCAATGGCACCCCACTCCAGTACTCTTGCCTGGAAAATCCCATGGACGGAGGAGCCTAGTAGGCTGCTGTCTATGGGGTCGCTAGGGGTCGGACACGACTGAGCGGCTTCACTTTCACTTTTCACTTTCATGCATTGGAGAAGGAAATGGCAGCCCACTCCAGTATTTTTGCCTGGAGAATCCCAGGGACGGGGGAGCCTGGTGGGCTGCCGTCTATGGGGTCGCACAGAGTTGGACACGACTGAAGTGACTTAGCAGCAGCAGCAGCAGCCTGGAGAGTATGCATTTACAACATTTTGTAAATAGTTTCATGGTAGTCTTGTGTCTGTTTACCCTAATTTAAAAAAATCAGTTTGTCTTTCCATCTTATTTTAATAGTAATTTATTGTACTTTATAAAAGTATTGATGGCAACAGTTCAGAAATTACAGAGACAAAGTTGTCCTTTACTGCAGAGAGTTGGAGAAATGCAGCTCTAGACTGTCGCCTTGATTTCTCAGTGCTACCTAGACTTAGTAAGCATGCACAGTGAAGATCCTACATCAGAGATCTCGGTAGTGGGCATTTTGTCGTCAACGTGGACTTTTTTACTCTAAGGATTCTGCAGACATTTTCTCATGAGTTATCTTGATATATTTGATTCCCCCACCAAATCTTACTGAAATTGCAGAGAAAGAAACTAAAAATTGGTAGTTTTCAGCCAATGAAAATGTGATTTCCCGCTCTCCCATATTTTCCTTTTCTGTAGGTACACCCTTAAGATACCTGAACTAAAGAAAAAAAGTTTAATAGAAGACAAGTAAACACGCCTAGTATAGAAAAAATGGATAAGTAAAAGGAAGAAAATATTTATCCATTATCTTAACACTCAGAAATAGCCTTTATATTGTGTTTTATGTCCTTCCAGATTCTTCAAAAATGTATTCCCTTTAGTGGTATGATACTCTTTAAAGGCTTTGACAGTCTAAGGAATTGTGTTAGTTTTCTGAGATATATCATTTAGTTAAATTATGAATAAAAAGAACCACACATGAAGGCATTTTATTTGCCATTTTTATTCTTAAGTGTAATATATATTAAGTTTCATAAAGAGATTTTTTTGTTTAGAATGTAATGACTATAATTTATACCTCTAATTTTAGGAAGCCTTCAAAGCTGTGGAAGATATTCATGGGCTATTCTCCTTATCTAAAAAACCGCCCAAGCCTCAGTTGATGGCAAATTACTATAACAAAGTCTCAACTGTATTTTGGAAATCTGGAAATGCTCTTTTTCATGCATCTACACTCCATCGTCTTTACCATTTATCTAGAGAAATGAGAAAGAATCTTACACAAGAAGAGATGCAAAGGTAAGAATCTTATTGTTGGATAGTATTGAGAGATAAAAGAAATATCTTGTAAATGGCATGATAATGTTAGATTAGGGTTTCTCAGCTGCACTGTAGACATTTGGGCCTGGTCATTTCTTTGTCAGGGGACTGTGTGTTTAGGATCTTTGGCAGCATCCCTGGTTTACCCACTGGTTGCCAGTAGCACTCTTTCTAACTGTTAACTACCAAAAAATCTCAATGATATTCTTGGGCAGTATTCTTGGTCTTTGGTAGCTATCTTTTATCTGATAACCAACCCTCCAATTGAGAAAATGTTAGGAAATGTTAGGAATGGCAGTGTTAAGGTATTAGCTTCCTTAACTGAGTGTAGGTATTTAGAATCTAGGAACTAATTAGAAGCCCTCCCCTCAAAATGAGCACTTTTATCAAGTAACTTTTTCCCCCCAGCTATAAAACATTAACTCTGTAAATAATTGGTGTGTGTATTTCTATGTAGATAGCCTGTAACCTAACAATCTAAAGACTTTTGTTTTTTTAGCATTACATATATACTTTCAGTCATGTTTGGTTTTTATTATACATTTTAGTTGGGCTTAGGCAACTCACATACCATTTCTTACTGGCAGACCATGTTATTTTGGTCTCTAGTAGAAATACATACACCAAATTGTTTTTCTTAGCTTGTAAGCAGTGCATGGAACCAACTAAGTTTTTTCTAATGAATGTGGCAACCTACTGCAGCCTTCTTGCCTGGAGAATCTTGGACCGAGGATCCTGGTGGGCTGCAGTCCACAGGGGTTGAAAAGAGTTGGGACACGACTGAGCGACTAAAACTTGCACTTCCATATATATATATATATATATATATATATATATATATATATATATATATATATATGCTGCTAAGTCACTTCAGTCGTGTCCGACTCTGCAACCCCATAGACGGCAGCCCACCAGGCTCCCCCGTCCCTGGGATTCTCCAGGCAAGAACACTGGAGCGGGCTGCCATTTCCTTCTCCAATGCATGAAAGTGAAAAGTGAAAGTGAAGTCACTCAGTCGTGTCCGACTCTTCTCGACCCCATGGACTGCAGCCTACCAGGCTCCTCCATCCATGGGATTCTCTAGGCAAGAGTACTGGAGTGGGGTGCCATTGCCTTCTCCGATATATATGTGTGTGTGCGTGTATATGTATGTTTTGCCACACAGAGCATCATGTGGGATCTTAGTTGCCCAAATAGGGATCGAACCTGTGCCTCCTACATTGGGAGCTCAGAGTCGTAACCACTGGGCCACCAGGAAAGTCCCTTAAACTATTGAGGACAGTGTTCATTATGTCATTCACTGTCTGTTATATAATCCTTGTCTATTGGAATAAGGAAAAAAACTTGATTTTATCAAGTTATTTCTATACTCTTCTGTTAGAAAATACTGTAAGAGTACTGTCATAATCATTAGGCTGTTTGGCTCTGTGTACATTATTTTCCTTAATCCTCCCAACACCTTGTGACTTAGAAAATTAAGTATCTTGCCTAAGGTTCCAGTCTTGGAAATAGTGAAGCTGAGATTCCAACTCTTGACTCTTGGGCTCCAGAGCCGGCAATCCTTAGTGTCCTATGGTGCTTTAAATTCAACCTGAGTTTTGTGTTTTGAGGAAGCTAATATTTAACTTTTGCCCTCAACTCCCATAATACGTTTTTGTGATCCTGTAACTTTTCCCTCTTCTTGTCAATTTTTTCTTAGTTTTAAAATCTTCCCTAATAGTTTTTATCAGGAAGTAGGGGTATATGCAGATATGTCTGTGCTGCCATTTAACACAGTCTTTCTCTATAGCTAGAAAACACGGACAGTGGTCCGTGGGTGGGTGAAGTTCTGCTTTTCCAAGTGTTCATTTTAGGACAATCCATTTCTTTTTTAATTAATCCCATGCTTTGATGAATACTTAGGAGGCCAGTTCATTGTGGTGGTGTACGTATTCTGTCACTGGCATATTTTACTAGATAATTAAAGAGGAGTGTCTTTCTGCTTATCAAGTGACATTTGCAAATTTAACAGATTGTAACTTTGTTTTCCAGAATGTCTACTAGAGTTCTTTTGGCCACTCTTTCCATCCCTATTACCCCTGAGCGTACTGATATTGCTCGACTTCTGGATATGGACGGCATTATAGTTGAGAAACAGCGTCGCCTTGCAACCCTGCTAGGCCTGCAAGCCCCACCAACGCGAATTGGCCTTATTAACGATATGGTTGGTATAAGTTTTAGCACTCTTTAACAGCTTTGAACAGAACGCTCTATGGTCAGATTTTATAATTTATGATTAAATGCTGGGACTTCTGATGTATTGCCAGGGGATTCTGATGCATGGACAAGTTTGAGAACCGTTGGTGTAAGTCAGCCCTGTGTTGAGGTGAGATGTTTTGTCTTGAATGAGCTGGAGTTAAATTGGATGCAGCAGACAAGACTCAGACTAGCTTTGAGGAGTACCATGGGCCCCTTGATAAGGGAAGTATGATGGACAAGAACGATCATGGCTTATTTCAGGGGCTGTAGGAAAAAATTAAGCTGATACGTGTTAGAAATATGATGAATCCAGGAAAGCATGGAATTAGATTAGGCCCAGTTCTAAACAACTCAAGTGTTTCCAACTTTGTTTTAACTTTCATTGTATGTTAACTAAGGCAGTGGTTCTTAATCAGGACTATGCACTGTAATTGTGTGTGAAGTACTTTTTAAAATGCAGATTTCTAGGTTTCAACTACTGCATATATTAAATTGATTTCCGGATATAGAGCCCAAGGTTTTGTATCTCACAGTGTTTTACGTTGGACTCTTTAATTCAGTGGGAATTTATCATGTTAGTGTCTGTTACCTGCCAGGCAAGTGATAGTTAAATGGAATTTGTACTCCAGAGGCATTTGATTCACAGTAGTTTGACTTCGTGGTTACTGTGGTACGCCTCTAGCAGATTACTTCAGGATAAGAGAAAAAAGAGGGACAGGTACTAGAGAATAGGCCTTATTACTTCGCTGGCAGAGTCAATCAGTTTGGATAAAAGTTAATACATTTGTATATGGCAATAGTTTTCTCTTACAACAGTTCTCTGTTATAGTAGCAAGGCAAGTTCCCTTTGTGGTCAGTTTTTTAAAAGAACTAACTTCTGAAATAGTATTCTGTCTGAATGCCCTCATGTTTTATTCTGCTGCCATTTATAAAAACCGGCTTTGTGTGTTGGCATGTTTTTATGGGACTGAATTAGGATTAAACGTAATTAAACAAGAGCATTGTGTTTAGGAAGAGGTCTTAACTAGCAAATAAGTATTGAAAAAATTTTTTTCAATACTGAAAAGTGTGTTTGGCTGGAAGTATTATCCATATCTCTTGAGCTCATGTAGCGCACGTTGATGTTAAAGTTGATCAGTTACAATACTGATGCAGGAATCTGTTGGTGGGCTCAGGGTCAGTAGGCAGGACATCTACGTTTGGGTCCTCATTGGACCCATAAATAAATGTTTATAAGAAGGCTTCTAGTTGGTGCCAGACGAAATGCTTAACTAGATGTCAGGAGGCATTTTATAAATCTTGAGTTCACTATATGTACAGGGTCGAGACCTGAGTATTAGGTTTATGTAGCTAAATTCATAATCACCTAGAGAATGATTCTAGTATCTCAGCAACAGACCCAAATTAATCAAATTCATAAGAGATTGTTAAGCTTGGGAAGCAAGTATACTTCAGTAGATTATGATAGCCTGTCTTAGCACATTCCTTATTTGGAGGGGGTGCTCAATGGAAAATCCAGAATATTCATTTATTTAAAATAGAAGTACAGTTGATTCATAATGTGTTAATTTTTGCTGTACAGCAAAGTGATTTAATTTTATGTACATTCTTTTTTATATTCTCTTCCATTATGGCTTATCGTGGGATACTGAATATAGTTGTGCTATTCAGTAGGAAACCTTGTTTATCTATTCTGTATTTAACAGTTTGCATCTACTAAACCCCAACATCCCAGTCCATCCCCCTGTAAGCACAAGTCTGTTCTCTATGTCTGTGGGTCTGTTTCTTGTTTCATAGATAGGTTCATTTGTGTCATATTTTAGATTTCACATGAAAGGGATCATATGGTATTTTTCTCTTTCTGACTTCACTTGGTATGATAATCTCTAGTTGTATCTGTGTTGCAGCAAATGGTATTATTTCATTCTTTTTTTATGACTGAATAGTGTTCGTGTGTGTGTGTGTGTCCGTCCGTTCGTTCTTTTCAGTTCATCTATTGATGAACATTCAGGTTGTTTCCGTGCCCTGGCTGTTGAGAATAGTGCTGCTATTCACAGTAGTAGGGGTGCATGTATCTTTTTTGAATTATAATTTTTTCTGAATCTTTGCCCAGGAGTAGGATTGCTGGATCACATGATAATTCTAAGTTTAGTTTTCTGAAGAACCTCCATACTGTTTTCGTTAGTGGCTGCCCCAAGTTCCATTCCCACCAGCAGAGTAAGAGGGTTCCCTTTTCTCCATACCTTGTCCAGGATTTGTTATTTATAGATTTTTTTTTTTTGCTAATGGCCATAGAATTTCTTGATAGGTGTATGACTGATGTCCCATAACCTGAGGGCAGGTTATGCAAGCTGCATCTTTATTGTGCAAGGAAGTTCTAGTCAGATATGAACTTAAACTATGATTAAATTGTAACGTACATTTTTAAAGTACATGTCCTAAGTATAATCGCGTAAATTCTCAAAAAGATTTTTCCATTCACCACTTTTTCCTGTTTCCCCCAAGAATAGCCACAGTCCTGATTAATAACACCACAGGTTAATTTTGCCTGTTTGTGTATTTTATATGAAATTTAAATCTCACATAAATATGTGAAATTCTTCTCATTGGTGAGATACATTCATGTATTGAATATAGTTGTTCTTTCTTTGACTGTTTCTGTATATTATGTGAATCAGGGCCTGTTTTGTCTTGAAGTTTTTTTTTTTTAATGAGTTTGTGGTTTTCTGAGCAGTGTTGCTGTAATAACTTTTCTCTGATACAGCTATTTGTAAACTGGTATTTACTTTTTATTGATAGTAAACTGATTTGTGTTGGCCGCATGAATTGTCTTTTTAAGTATTTTGATTGTATTGGTGAGTTTTTATTTCCTTTGTAAATTCCTGTGGGGTTTCACTGTAGAGAGCTGCATAATTTGGGGCAAGAGACTCAACACAGTGGTCCTGGATTTCTCTTTGGTAAATTTAGAGGTGGTTGAGGCTAGATAAATACCATTCATTTCCCACATCTCTGGTCTGATATTTTTATTTAATTTATAATCAATTCAGAATCCTAGTTACAAAATACCTTAAGCAGTTAATCCTTTTGTTTTGCTTACTGTAGGTCAGATTCAATGTGCTACAATATGTTGTCCCAGAAGTAAAAGACCTTTACAATTGGCTGGAAGTCGAATTTAACCCACTAAAACTCTGTGAGAGAGTCACAAAGGTAAGCTTTGGTTATATTACCATGTAGCCCTCCCTGTTACAGTTTTACATTGTATTATTTTCTTTTTTACTGGAATATAATTGCTTTACAGTGTGTAAGTTTTTCTGATGTCCAGCGAAGTAAATCGGCCATATGCATACATATGTCTTCCTCTGTCTTGGACTTCCCTTCCACCCCCACCCCTGGTCATCAGAGCACCTGCTGAGCTTTATATGTAGCGGCTTCCCACTAGCTGTTTTCCACCTGGCAGTGTATACATGTCAGTCAGAACCTCCCAGTTAGTCCCATATTTGTTAACAGAGAAGTGTTATCCTATGTGTTTGAATTTGATGCACATTTCATTGTCTTTTTTCTTTATGTCGAGAAAAGATATTTCTGATGTGCTAAATAAACCTTTGGAGGTAAATTAGCAGCATGACTTAATTTAGCCATTGCTGTCAGTCACCTTCATACAAGAGTCAATAGCTTCATGTTACATTTTGTATTTCTTTGCATTGTGTGGTGATTTTGTCTGTGAAGAAAATGAAAAAGTATCAACAAGTGTTTTAATATTTATTATAGAGAAAGTATAACTCTTTTAATGGATTTTATAGGTTCTCAATTGGGTTAGGGAACAACCTGAAAAGGAACCCGAGTTACAACAGTATGTTCCACAACTGCAAAACAACACCATACTCCGGCTTCTCCAGCAGGTAAAGATGAAAAAATGGGTGTTTTATGGAACAGCAGGGAATTTTCCATTGATTGTTTTGATCACAAAACTAAAAAATTTAGAAATAGCCCAGAAAAAAGCTTCCTCAAATTCTAACCCTCACCAAAATTAGTTTTATGTGTTTGATTTGAAAAACAATTATTTTACATAATTCATAGCTGCTTTTGTATCTTTTGTTAACCATTGTCTTCATACATTTTTCCTTGTTAGCCATGTACATCTTATTCCTTTTAATACCTACGTAGTTTTTCATTGTCTAAATGTACCATGGTTTATTTATTCAGACTGTTGGTGGAAATTTTTTAGTTTTTTTGGCCATCATAAATAGTTGAAATAGTGAACATTTTCTATACAGGTATTTTGCATACTTCTGTAACTTTTTGTAGCTAAGAAGTGGAATTAGCCATTGTCTACACATTTAAAACTTTTAACAGATCCTCAGAGATTGAATTCATGGACCCTCCCACCAGTAGTGAAGAAAGCTTTTTTTCCTGCTAACACTAAGTATTGTCAGTGTTTTAGTTTTTTTGGCAATCCTGTGGTATGTGGGATCTCAGTTTCCCAACCAGGGATGGAACCCGTATCCCTTGCATTGGATACATGGATTCTTAACCACTTGACTGCCAGGGAATTCCCAGTATTGTCAGTCTTTTAACTATTGTAGTTCAACTTTGTACTTAAGTTTGAATATTATGGTTTACTGCTGCTGCTGCTGCTGCTAAGTCGCTTCAGTCGTGTCCGACTCTGTGCGACCCCATAGACGGCAGCCACCGGGCTCCGACGTCCCTGGGATTCTCCAGGCAAGAATACTGGAGTGGGTTGCCATTTCCTTCTCCAGTGCATGAAAGGGAAAAGTGAAAGTGAAGTCGCTCAGTCGTGTCCGACTCTTAGCGACCCCATGGACTGTGGCCTACCAGGCTCCTCCATCCATGGGATTTTCCAGGCAAGAGTACTGGAGTGGGGTGCCATTGCCTTCTCCAATTATGGTTTACAGTATGACTTAAATGATCCTGTTGTGTCTTCCATTTGTTTCATTGGTGGTGGAGAGTGTTTACTGTATGTTAACTTCCGTATTTGTGCACATGTCATTGACCTGCTTTCTCTCCTGTGTGTGAGCAGTGTTATTTCTTCTGTGCTATACAAATAATTGAAGGTTAATTAGCAGTATAACTAAATAGTAATACTGCCAGTCTCCTTCAGACAAACAGTTTTATTACATGTTGAGATGAATTAGGTAAGTAGCAGGTCTCTATCTACAAATATGTGACCATTTAGGATTTTTTTGGTTTGTTTTTATGGAACTAGGATTTGAAAGGATTATGTGATGGTTTGAAATATAGCGTAATCTTTTCATTAGCCTTGGATTTTAATTCTAGCTCCGGCAGTGCATTCTTTACATACTCTGAGCTTCAATTTCTTTTCTTTGAAAAATAGGCCAACTTTCTAACTTTCTACTGTTCCATGAGACTCCACGTAACAATTGCTGAATAAATGATAGCTATTATTACTAACCTTGTGTTTCTTATGCAGGTGGCACAAATTTATCAGAGCATTGAGTTTTCTCGTTTGACTTCTCTGGTTCCTTTTGTTGATGCTTTCCAACTGGAACGGGCCATAGTAGATGCAGCTAGGCACTGCGACCTGCAGGTAGGTGCTGCCAGGGGACACTGAGGTTGTGGAAGGCCTGAGAGGACTAAAACACACACTCTTTGTTTCTCTGCTTTTGGTAGAGTGGCAGTGTTTTAAAGCTTTAATGAATTGAGGCTTCTAGCTTTGATATTTGACATTCTTCAGTTGATTTTTTTCTTAAATTCAGTTGAAATTTTAATCAAAGTTACTCATTTGTATAATGACTTTATATTTGCATGTAGATTTAACTATTGATAATACTCTTCAAATTTTCATAGGTTCGTATTGACCACACTTCTCGGACCCTTAGTTTTGGATCTGATTTGAATTATGCTACTCGAGAAGATGCTCCAATTGGTCCTCATCTGCAAAGCATGCCTTCAGAACAGATAAGAAATCAGCTGACCGCCATGTCCTCAGTACTTGCGAAAGCACTTGAAGTCATTAAGCCAGCTCATATTCTGGTGCGCGTCTGTGGGAGAGACGGGTGACAGAATTTTGAGGGGCCCTTTAGGTCTTTCACAAAAAGGTTTGAAATGATGTCTCAGAGAAGGGATTTATTATATATTTCCTCTTTAGTTGTGTTTGATACTTTTGATATTTTATTAAATGTCTTTGTCAGATAACACAGATCATTGAGCTGCCTTCTGTGGGTCAGAATGACAGGTAAGGTGATCATAGGAGTACTGTGATGAGTGATAACAGACCATAGGTGATGACCCTCCACATAGGGAGTACTGTGATCACGCTTTTCCTCCCTGTTTAGATTGTTTGTGAGCTCTGTTAGTATTTTCTCCTTGGCTTGAACACTTTATAGTATATTTGGTTCAGATAAAAGTTGGCCTAGCAGATAAAGGTTCTTCAGCTATGTCATTACTCTTAAAGACTTTGAATAGTTGTAGCATCATAATAGTTGGTGCTAGAAACCAGTAGTTGAATAATGTCATCCTCTCTTTTTAAATGTAAATACATGTTAGGATAATACATTAGGAGTATGTAGCAATATTTTTGGTGTCAGATACTGTGGTATGTCACTTAAAAATATTTTTAATGCATTTGTTCTTGAAGCAAGAGAAAGAAGAACAGCATCAGTTGGCTGTTAACGCGTACCTTAAAAATTCACGGAAAGAGCATCAGCGTATCCTGGCTCGCCGTCAGACAATTGAGGAAAGAAAAGAGCGGCTTGAGAGTCTGAATATTCAGCGGGAGAAAGAAGAACTGGAGCAGAGGGAAGCTGAACTCCAGAAAGTGCGGAAGGCTGAGGAAGAGAGGCTGAGACAGGAGGCAAAGGAGAGAGAGAAGGAGCGGATCTTACAAGAACATGAACAAATCAAGAAGAAAACTGTTCGTGAACGTTTGGAACAAATCAAGAAGACGGAACTGGGTGCCAAAGCATTCAAAGACATTGACATTGAGGTATGTAGTGTATTAATGCATTAAAATTCCAGTTTTATTCAGGTCTCTTAGAAGCACAATTCTTTACCATTTATTGGTTTACTTTGGTTTATTTGGTTATTTTGCTCAGTTTGATACAGCTGTTAATAGTTCGTTAGTCTGCGAAATAAACACTTGATTTTGGTGACTACCGTTTTTAGTCACCGTTGAAATGGAGTTTGGATACAGTAGAATACAGGAATAAGAAGTACATGTTAAGATTACATTGTTTTTCCTCACGATCAAATAAGCCTCTTTTAAAACATTTTTCTGTTGCTTGAATTTACCCATTGTAAACATTTGCCTTTTTGAAATAAAGTAATTTAGGATCCATTTCTAGAAAGAAATGGTGCTCGATATTGACTGATATGCAGTTCTTTTATACTCTTATTAATTGTGGTACATTTCTGTTTTCAGGACCTTGAAGAATTGGATCCTGATTTCATCATGGCTAAACAGGTTGAACAACTGGAGAAAGAAAAGAAGGAACTTCAGGAACGCCTAAAGAATCAAGAAAAGAAGGTAAATGAAAGAACTGATGAACTTTAAGGTGCCAAGTTAAAAGAATTCTTTTTAACAACATTTGCTTTCATGATACTCAGATTGACTACTTTGAAAGAGCTAAGCGTTTGGAAGAAATCCCCTTGATAAAGAGTGCTTACGAAGAACAGAGAATTAAAGACATGGATCTGTGGGAACAACAAGAAGAAGAAAGAGTAAGGCTTTAATTGTAATATTTTTAGACTGTAAGCTATAATAAAGCCAGTAATAGGAACAGGGTTTCAAATTGATTTTTGTGTTATTTCACCAGGAATTGTGCTTTAATGGCTGTATACAAACAGGTTAGTAGACATTTACAAAATAGAGATTAAAAATGGAAACTTGTAAAGTACAAAGGATAGCTGAACTTTATTTTTTTTTGAAAACTGCTTTATGGAGATATAATTCACGAATTTGAAGTGTGCAATTGACGTTTTTAGTATATTTATAGAATTGGGCAACAATCTGATTTTAGAACATACCCCAAACATACCCATTAGCAGTCTCCACTCCTTCAGCAGCCACTTAACTCCTTTCTGTCTCTTGACTTGTCGGTTTTGGCTATTTCTTACAGATGGAATCATATAGTCTGTGTGTGTGTGACTAAACAGCTCCTTCTGTAGTTTTGTTTATATGTACTTAACAGCACAAAAGCAACATTTGCAAATGTTTATAGTGGCCAAATTTGTAGTAAAAATGAGTGACCTCATTTTGGTTAAAAAAGTAACCACAGGCAGGAGACACCATGGATCTGTGGTGGCTGCCTTCTCTTGGTTTCATTGGATTGTTGTCAGTCTGGGCCTAATGTTAACCATTTTTTCCAGTTTTCTTAGAAGTTGGAATTTGTGTGATAATTCTTTTAACATGAAACTAGAGCAAGTGCTACAGACGGCTAAAAGCTTGAGAGGATTTGCTGCCTTTTAAAGTTAATTATTAAAACAAAATTTTAAAAAGTTTTTTTGCTTGTGCCTCATGGCATTTGGGATTTTAGTTCCCTGATCAGGGATCAAACCCACACTCCCTGGATGGGCCAGAGAAGTCCCTCCAGTTGCTTTTAAAGAAGAAAATACAGTAAATAATAAAACCATGAAGTATTTGTTATTTTGTTCTATCACACGCATTTTAGTTTTTCCAACATAAATTTTGTTGTTGTCATTGTTCAGTCTCTTAAGTCCTGTCCAACTCTTTGTGACCCCATGAACTGCAGCCCTCCAGGCTTCTCTGTCCTTCACTATCTCATGGAGTTTGCTCAGAGTCAAGTCCATTGAGTCAGTGATGCTTTGGTACCATGGGGTTAAAGCTGTTTCTTACAGATGCCCCAAGTCTTTTCTATTCATCTTCTGTTCCTCATTGTCATCGTAGGGAGCTGTTGGTATGGCAGAACAGAGGGGGCAAAGGAGCTGCTTATACTTCTTCAAGAATATCTGTCAGAAATTTGGGATAAATTCGTAATCAGATAATGAGCACTTTGAAATTTAACTTTGTATCATGTGTTTGCAGATTACTACAATGCAGCTAGAACGGGAAAAGGCTCTAGAACATAAGAACCGGATGTCACGAATGCTTGAAGACAGAGATTTGTTTGTAATGCGGCTCAAGGCAGCACGACAGTCTGTTTATGAGGTGAACTTCCTGGTTTCAGGGAAACCTTTATTCATGAGCTTTTGCCTTAAGGATTCTCCAGTGTGGTGGTACACTCTCTGTCTTGAGCTAATATAATCATCACTCAAATAATATTTTAATAGAGATATCTTGAAATTATTTCATAGACTTAAGTAGCCATCATTAAACGGATTTTTTCTGAAGGTGAAAATAGACTGCATTAAACCTGCTTTTGATATGAACTTTTGTTCTTTGATTCAGAAAGAGAAAAAAACTAGATTGAAAAGTCCTGCTCTTAGACTCTGATTTAATGATTTTGTTTATTTTGTATAAATAAATCCACTGTGTATAGATAATACTGTCAATTCAAAGTTTTAACCATTTGACACGTAAGAACTTGTCATTTGGAAATTTGATTTTTAGGTTTGTAGGTTGCTTTTTATGGTTCCACCAAACTTACAGTACTTTTGTAAACTTACTGCCATTTTGTAGCCCTTGATAATTTGATTCCTTTTTTATTTTGGTGATCGTGCAATTACAGGAAAAACTTAAACAGTTTGAAGAGCGATTAGCAGAAGAACGGCATAATCGCTTGGAAGAACGTAAAAGGCAGCGTAAAGAAGAACGAAGGATAACCTACTATAGAGAGAAAGAAGAGGAAGAGCAGAGGAGGGCAGAAGAAAAGATGCTAAAAGGTAACTATTTAGACTGAGACTGGGGCTATATGGCAAGGTTGATAACAGGTCTCCTCTGTACAACCTTACTTAGGAAATAGGAACGTGGAACCAAGGTGATTAGCTTCTTCACTGCAGCTAACTAGTTCTCAGGTTCTGACAGCCTGACTTAGTTCTCTGCAGTGTGTTACCTGTGAGGGTGTTAATGTCCTCTGCTGGTCTATTTCCACGATTTTGGTGTTCTTTCACAAACTCTGCCCTCATATTTTTTATCATTGTAGTCTGTATAGTATTAACATTTATTGAACAAAACGTGCCACATGAAGTCTCTCAAATGATTCTTTTTGTAGCATCGCAGATGCTCAGGTGTTGGGGAGGGATTCTAATATCTTTAGTTGTGTTGAGTGGGATAATACTTGTTTTCTTGAATATTTTCTGATACTCAAGTTTAGCTGATTGTAAACTATTTTAAAATTCTTAAAAAGAGTTTTCTTCTACTTTATGCTGCCTCTAATACCAGAAAAACAGATGTATAGCACTGGTGGAAATGTGTGGGTGGGAGGCACACTTTATAACCTGATGCGTCGTGCAGAGCGAGAAGAGCGAGAGCGGGCTGAGCGCGCGAAGCGTGAGGAGGAGCTTCGAGAGTATCAGGAGCGGGTCAAGAAGTTAGAAGAAGTTGAAAGGAAAAAACGTCAGAGGGAGTTGGAAATTGAAGAAAGGGAGCGTCGTAGAGAGGAGGAGAGGAGACTTGGTGATGACTCGCTTTCTAGAAAGGTAAGTACAAACGTCAGTTTTACGTGACGTGTGGTGATCAGCCAGGTCTCTTTGCATGACAGCTGTCAGTGCGTGGGTCAGTATCTGGGCATGGTGTTTTGAATCACATCGTTCAGATTTAAGTCTGGTATTGCTTTATCTTTCCAAAGAGGAGGGTTCCTAAGGAGGATGGGGAGGGGATTAGACTTGTCTTAGCAAGCTGGGATTTTATAGGCTTTAGAGTACTTGTCAGTAAGAACTAATCCCAAGAAATTTTTGATGAAAAGTAACACAGTCATATGGAAGAGGGACTGTTCGGTTCCTTGAAAGGAGTTGTGATGATGTGAGTGTCCTCAAAGATGAATTTAGGGACCAGCCAGTATTCAACATCCCTCGTTAGAAATGCCGTCTCAGGCTCAGAGCCAAATCTTTTGAACCAGAATCTGCATTTTAACAAGATTACCAGGTGCTTCAAATGCTGGTCTAAGTGTTTATTTTTAATTTCCATTCATGTCCAAAACAACCAGTGCTTCTGACTTTTATCTTGTATAAACAGGGTATCTAATACCTTCTCCTAGCAGTAGCTTTGTTACCTACTTAAACCACATTGTTTCAAACCCACCCCTCCTTTCTGTCCTTATGCTCCTGCCTTATTTAATTCAGCTGGTTTCTTTTGCCTGTATTACTTACAGGTCTTATCCCTGGTTGTGATCTTTCCCCCTAGCCTCAGACCTTCATCTATACTGTGGCTTGCTTGGTTTTTCATGATGCACACTTGACTGTTACCTCTGCTTTCAGTTTCAGACCTTCCTTTGGGTCGTACTCATTGCTTAGAGCCCAACTAAACACACCTTAGCGGTCAAGGCCTTGTATGTTTACTGTTGTTTTCATTAGCTTCATCAGTCTAAAACAGATACTGTTTTCTTAGTCACCTATACTCTAGCTATTCTGAGTTAGTGTTATCTTTTATTGTGTCTGTGACATCTGCCTGCATGCTCTTTGTTTTTCCTGCAATGTGTCCATGCTGTCCTTTAAATGAAATACTGCTTATTTTTTAAGGTTAGAGGTAAGTAGCTGGAGGGTTTCTTGCCTGCCATGTCTCTGATCCTTTATCTGTGCCACACCTGTCTAAAATGCTTCCCCTTATTGGAGGGTCTGCTCCTACTTATGTAGCCTTCAATTTGTTTTATAATATATGAATGGACTTCTAGTTTTGTTACTCTTGGTAATTATTATGAGTGTTCTTTTCCTGTTGGGCACAGAGTTTTGTGTGTGTGTGTGAAATAAGAGTTAACTATTTGATTTGCTACATCCTGTTAATTTAGTTCTTCTGAAGCAGATGAGGTAGACCACCTATGGTTATGGATTTCAAAGGTTTTCATCAGTTTTTGCGGTTTTGTGTTCATGGCACCCCACTCCAGTACTCTTGCCTGGAAAATCCCATGGATGGAGGAGCCTGGTAGGCTACAGTCCATGGGGTCGCTAAGAGTCAGACACGACTGAGCGACTTCACTTTTACTTTTCCCTTTCATGCACTGGAGAAGGAAATGGCAACCCACTCCAGTATTCTTGCCTGGAGAATCCTAGGGACGGCAGAGCCTGGTGGGCTGCCGTCTATAGGGTCGCAAAGAGTCGGACACGACTGAAGCGACTTAGCAGTAGCAGTAGCAGTTCATCCTTTGTTGTTGTGTCTGTTTTGTTAGCTCCCCGTTCCCTTTCAGTTGGAGAGTGTTCCGTTCTTTCTGTTCATGTTTAACATGGTAGTTAACTATGGTAACTAACTAGTGCTTGTGGCTTTATTCCTGACATTTGTTTTGGCATTTATGCTTTTCTCTGCTTTTTTACCATCCTTTCTTTTCAAAGTCTAAACTTGCTGTCTGTAGATTTTGAGAACTCTTCTCTTTTCTTCAGAACAAACAAAATGTGCAAAACAAACAAAACAAGCACTACTGTGCTTAGTCGCATCTGACTCTTTGTGACCACACAGATTGCAGCCTGCCAGGCAGGCAGTCCATGGGGATTCTCCAGGCAAGAAGACTAAAGTGGGTTGCCATGCCATCCTCCATGCCCTCCCAACCCAGGGGTCGATCCCAGGTCTCCTCTGAATTGCAGGTGGATTCTTTACTGACTGAGCCACCAGAGAAGCCCAAAGATTATAAAGCTTAAGGCCTCTTTATCCCTTGTAGTAGCACCTGTGTTGGTCATGCAGTTGTGTCTGACTCTGCAGCCCCATGGACTATATGGCTGGCCAGGCTCCTCTGTCCATGGCATTCTCCAGGCACGAATATTGGAGTGAGGAGCCATTCCCTTCTCCAGGGGATCTTCCCAACCCAAGGGTTGAACCCTGGTCTCCTGAATTGCAGGCAGATTCTTTACCATCCGAGCCATGTCTGTTTAAAGGCTTGACTTAAATTTATTGCCTCCAATGCATTTAAACAATGTTATCTATTTAGAAATCACTTAGCAGTTTTACAGTTGCATTGGCAAGGTGATTTAGTTTAAAATATGTTTACACTGTATCTTTTCCCCTTTGCATATATGTTTTTTGTTTTGTATATTGTATATTTTATTGTTTTTGTGTATGCCTCACAAGAGGTTTTGTTTTTCCTCTCACAGTTGCATAATGACTCATTGGTTTGGCCACTTCAGAATCATCCTCCTTTAGAAGTTGAGAGACCTGTCTGTGCTCACTGTCCTAGTACTTAGTGGGAAGAGGGTTGTTGACAATAGTCTTGATCTTTTTGCTTCAGTAGATATTCTGCTGTATTCCTAAGAAGCTCTGAGAAAAGAAGTTCTAATGTTTCACCAAGTCTTTGTTTAGTTGCCTAAGCTTAGGTCTTTACTGTTCACCCTTTTTGGCACGTGTGCCCCATCAGTCAGGGTTCAGTTTACTTAGAGCGTATTGAATTGTCTTAACTGGGAGATTTTTTTCTCCTTTTTTCTTCTTCTGGCCTCTCAAAGTCCTATTCTTTATCTCTTTTAATGTTTCATTTATTCTTTTCATCTCTCTGTGCTATAGCAACTAGCTCTTTGAGGCTCCTGTTCAGTTTCTATCAGGTGTTGCTAATGTAGTGACTCTCAACTTTGCTCAATGTAGGACTCTCGTTGGGGAGATAGAGATACAGAAGGCACTTGGAGAAAAGGACCCGAAACAGATTCTGAGTGGAGAAGAGGCCCTCCAGAGAAGTAAGTAGAATTAAGGAGAAGAGACTAATCATAGGTCCTATTAGTATCTTAATAGTGTTTTTCTAATTTGGCATATTTTGTGGCGGTGGGGAAAAGGGAGTCATGAAGAACTGTATGCATATCTATTACTGAAATGTTTTTTATGGTTTGCTTCAATGCTGCTGTAATTACTGACATGGAATAGAGATCTTCGAAAATACATGCATGAGGTTTTTCTTTTTAATTTTCTAAACTAACGGTATTGAGGTTAGAGTATAGTGAATGGTTTCATAGTATTTTTCTTGTTGTTTTGAAAGCTTGTAGTAATAGATGTAGAAATTGCTAAGGCATTCCTCATAAAGTGCAGATAGCTTTTAGAGGCAGTTGTATGCTTACTGGTTTATTTGTTGACATAAAATTTTGGATTTTGTGGGTTTTTTTTTTTTTTTTTTAATTGGAACATACTCGTGTAGGACTAAGATTTGTGAATTTCTACTTTGGAAGTGAGTGAAAGCATTCCCAAAGAGATCATGTACTTTCTTAAGAAAGTATACTCTTAAAGATGTTTGGCTTGTTACTTTGCAGGGAGTGGAGACGTGGAGAAGGGCGGGACGAAGAGAGACCTCACAGAAGAGATGAAGACCGTCCGAGGCGCCTGGGGGATGATGAAGAGAGAGAGTCCTCTCTCAGACCAGATGACGATCGCATTCCCCGACGTGGCATGGATGACGACAGAGGCCCACGACGTGGTCCTGATGAAGATCGGTTCTCTCGCAGAGGGGCGGACGATGACCGGCCTTCTTGGCGTAGTGCAGACGATGACAGGCCTCCCAGACGAATTGGCGATGAAGACAGGGGTAGCTGGCGTCACGCGGATGACGACAGACCACCTAGACGAGGACTGGATGAGGATAGAGGAAGCTGGCGCACGGCCGACGAGGACAGGGGACCCAGGCGCGGGATGGATGAGGACCGGGGTCCGCGCCGAGGTGCGGACGAGGAGCGTCCCTCCTGGCGGAGTGCTGACGACGATCGTCCCAGGCGGGGCATGGATGAGGACCGGGGTCCCAGGCGTGGCTTGGATGATGATCGAGGACCTTGGCGGAATACCGACGATGATAGATTTTCCAGGCGAGGTGCAGATGACGACAGATTTTCCAGGCGCGGTGCAGATGATGACAGGGGGCCTTGGAGAAACATGGATGACGATCGGATCTCAAGACGGGCTGATGACGATCGGATTCCCAGAAGGGGTGATGATTCACGACCTGGCCCCTGGAGACCATTTGTCAAACCAGGTAAAATTGTGGTATTCAAAAAACCAAATTGGATGCTTTATGTGTATTTCCAAATGCTACCTGAAATTTTACACCAGTTAATCCCCACTATTCTGTAGAGAGTAGCAGGTTATTTCAAAGAAAAAAACTCAGGTCTCAAAGGACAAATTACATTTTGATAAGAAGTGTTCCTGCTATTTCAGGGCTTCTTTGAGGTTCTTCTTTCTGTGGTCGTCCCTAAGTATCAGTGTTCTTCAGGTTCCTTCCTGGACTGGACTCCTTGTAGAAGTAATGAAAAATAAAAATATACTTACTAATCATTTGTCTGTACTCTTGTCAACCATGGCATTATGGTTCATGAGAGGAGCCCATTTCCTTTCTCGGTCTTGGGCCTGTTCATCCTTTCATACTTTTTTTTTTTTTTTTTAATTTATTCGGCTGTGCTGGGACTTAATTGCCAAGCGTAGAATCTTAGGTTGTGGCATGTGAGTTCTAGTTCCCTGACCAAGGATTGAACCCAGGCCTCCTTCATTGGGAGCGTGGAGTTTTTATAGCCACTGGACTACCAGAGAAATATCCCCCCTTCATAATTTTTATTCTTGAGTAATTGTGTACAGGTCTATGCCTTCATTACTGTCTTGCCCAGATGACTTTTCCCCATACATTCAGACCTGTTTCCAACTTTTATGTAGCACCTGGTCACTGACACTTCAGAATCAACCTATGAAAACAGAATTCTGCCCTGCCCCCCACCAAAAAGAAACATAGACACACGTTTCTCTTCAAGGACGGTCGTCACTGTCCATCTAATTGTATAAGATGGGAGTTCTCCTTTTCTCTGCTCTTGCATCCTTTTTGTATCTTTTCAATGACCAACATCTTTTCAGTAATTTGTTTTAAAAGCATTTTGAGCACCTGCCTGCTCTTTACCTTGAGTGGTTTCTGTTACATACTTGTATTTCTTCTCACTTCATTCCATTGTGAAACTTTGTGACTTTTGCATAAGCTTAACTTGGCTGTGCTGTATGTAACATGGGGATAATAGCATCGTAGATTCTCATTAATTCATGATAATTACATTTTTATAAAGTCAGTGGATACTGAACCATTGCTACTAAGGGAAATACTAGGTTAGGTTCCTGTTTTTTCCTGAACCCTCTGGTCAGTTTTTTCCAGCCAATCAACACATACCTCATTTAATGTATATTATTGATTCATTAGCATTGAACTCCCTGACCAACAGCACTGTCACTCATTCCTGGAAGAAGCTTATCTAACACCCGTATTTTCTCCCTAAATCATGTCCATTGCCTTTTTGTCTTTGGGAGAATGCTGGGGGTAGGGTTGGTGGCGCACTTAAAAACTGAAATCACTAACAAAAAGCACAAAAAAAGTGGAAACGTGGCACTAAATAGGCCATTCAAAGGCTACTCTTTTAAAGTAGGAGAGCTGCGGCCAGAAGACAGCATTGCCTTGTTTGAGCTCGGCTGAGAACAGGCCCGTCAGGCAGCTCAAATATTTCACCACTGGGTGCATGCCTGGGAGTGACTTGTGAAAGTGCTGGAGTGCTAATTTTGGAATTACAGATTTTTAGCAAGTAGCAAATTAGCAGGTATGGAATAACCGACTTATCTCAGAGCTGTGGATAGGATTGAAAGAGCTAATAATAGACGGTTTAGGCTAGTGCTGTAGCACACCAGAATATAAATGTTAGTGATGATAATTGTTGGCCTTGCAGCTATAAGAGATTTTCATGGAAATAATCTTCTTCCTTTCATTTCCTTTTGTGTGTGTGCCTGTGCATTTGTGTGTACACATTTTTCCTCGATTTGGACATCCCATGGCTAAGTGAGATATTGAGCAGGGCCAAAGGCTTTGTCCTTATTTCATGACCTTATGGTGGTAAATGGTAGGGGGCAGGATTGTGAAAGGAAAGAGTCTTTTTTAGTTAGAAAGGTTTTGAAAATGTTGAAAGATATAAGTGAACTCATAATTGGGGCTCTGTCTCTCAGATCTAGATCCTACCCCTCACCCTTGAAGTTCTCTCTGCTTAAATGAGTTGTCTTCACTGTCAGAACAGGTTTACAGATTTTTATACCTGAAATCTCTGCCTATGGAACATTAAGTTCCTATATGTTATATGTTAGAAAAACAATAATAGGTAGTCATAAATAGGAGTTGGTTCTATGAAATGAGTTTTTTAAAATTATGTTAGAGTGTCTTAATTAGCCGTTACAATGGTGATGGATTAACATCAAGATTCATGGTTGCCAATCTGTTTCTTGAGTGGAAATTTTCATTTTCTATTTCAAAAACCTAGGTGGATGGAGAGAGAAAGAAAAAGCCAGAGAAGAGAGTTGGGGTCCACCTCGAGACTCAAGACCATCAGAAGACCGTGAATGGGAGAGGGAAAAAGAGAGAGACCGAGATAATCAAGATCGAGATGAGAACGACAGGGACCCGGAGAGAGAAAGAGACAGAGAGAGAGAGAGGGACAGAGAGAGAGAGAGAGACAGAGAGAGAGATGGCGATCGAGAGGACCGCTTCAGACGGCCGAGGTTTGATACTCTGGTTAAGACTGTGGCCTTATGGTTAAAATTCCTTTAATGTTCTCCTATGCATTCCCAGCTGTTTTTGAAAAAACATGCTCCCCCCCTTTCATATATTTATCTAGTAGAATCATGGATTTAAAAAAATTTAGAGGTCATCTAATTGCACCAGATTCCTCTCTTCAAAGAGGGGACAGGCAGGCTGGTGCTGCGTGTAGGTTGTGTGGCTCTGTGGTGGTGGAACCAGTCCAGGTTCTTCACTGTCCATTACTTCTCCCCTGTGGTTGAGGTCCATTTATTGCTTTTAAATTATTAAAAAGCCCCTTTGCTTTTACTAGTTTTAAGAGTTCTGGCTTGCTTCATCTGATCAAAGTGGCTTTGTACTAATCTAATCTAGATCAGCACAGTTCAGTCCAGTTTCCTGCAAGGATGAAAGTGTCCTGTAGATGTAATGTCCACATGGTAACCAGCTGTCACATTTGACTGTTGAGTATTTGGAATGGGTAATGACTATTCTGTTGGGCAATGCAGAGCCAGATGTTCTCATTTGACTTCATGCCTGAAGCATCAGTTTGAGGTCAACTCACGAGTTTAAAGTTTGACCTGGTATTATATATCCACTTAAATTTACCCATGTTGTCTAACAACAGAACTTAACGTGTCATTTTAATTGGCTTGCAGGGATGAAGGTGGTTGGAGAAGAGGACCAGCTGAGGAGTCTTCAAGCTGGAGAGATGCAAGTCGTCGTGATGATAGGGACCGCGATGACCGACGTCGTGAGAGAGATGATCGCCGCGATCTAAGGGACAGACGAGACGACAGGGACCGAAGAGGACCGCCTCTCAGATCAGAGCGCGAGGAAGGTAGAGATGTGCTTTCTGTGTGACCGCTGAACACCGCGGAACCATAGTTGATGAAGGGATTTACTGTCTCTCTAACTTGTGTGAACACCAAAAATAAGATGGCCAAGTAGATCATTTATTCCATTTAAAGTTCATGGTTTTCACAGATATAATGGAAAAGGAAATGGCAACCCACTCCAGTACTCTTGCTTGGAAAATTCCATGGACTGAGGAGCCTGGTAGGTTACAGTCCATGGGGTTGCAAAGAGTTGGACAGGACTGAGCAACTTCACTTTCACTTTCATTTTGTTTAAAATGACCATGGCACTTTTGCCTCAAAAGCTTTTACTATTTGGTTTTACATCGAGGGTATTTCTTCTTTTATAGTATAATGAAATATATTTCACTTATTTGCTGTTAAGTCTTCAACAGGAGCCAAAAATCCTGTAAAAAACTTTTACCCAGCCAGATTTTTGTCACCTTATCCTTAATTTTTTAAAAATTAGGGCACTTCCCAGGCCAGTGATTTCTTGCTTGCAAGTTGGTATTTTAAGTCTATTTTAAAGGTTTTTCAGAAATTGTATCAAAATGATTAAAACGTATTTAGCTTTTTTTAAATGAAGATTCTCTATCATCTTCAGTACTGGATTTCTGAGTAACTTGAGGCATTCCTTTTGCTTCAGTTCTATTTAGTCTGAGCTGATAGAACACAGTACGAATTCATTCTCTCTCCTTTTCTTTTAATTAAAGTAAGTTCTTGGAGACGTGCTGATGACAGGAAAGATGACCGGGCAGAAGAACGGGATACCCCTCGTCGTGTTCCTCCCGCAGCTGTTTCAAGAGATCGAGACCGAGATCGAGACCGAGAAAGGGAAGGGGGGGAGAAGGAGAAGGCCTCCTGGAGAGCTGAGAAAGACAGGGAATCGCTTCGTCGTACTAAAAACGAGACTGATGAAGATGGATGGACCACAGTACGACGTTAAGTCTCAAGATAATGGATTCAAACTCATGTCTTTACATAGGTTTGATCACATTCAAGGATTATTATACTTGTGCTTCAACCAATCTAAATTGGATTCTTTAATGTCTCACCATAACACAAAAAGCATGAACTTGTATTAATCCTATATAATAGATTGATCAGGCACCGCATCCACAGACGGTTGGAAAACCACGCCATGTTTTTGAATTTAAGGTGTTGCATTATTTCATCAATCATTTGTTTACAAAAAAGAAAAACTAAAAATAAATTTAAAATGAGAATTCTTCAGGTATTGAGTAACACCTATATCTTGGTATAGAACTAATCTTTTTTCTTTTGATTTTGAAATATCTGGTATTAATTTGGAATGAAGTAAGGTTCTGTTATAGAGAATGTGTTTGAAGTCTCTAAAACGGAGCTGAAACAGTTCTCACACCATTGAGACATACCTCTAGGTATTTTGAGGTATTTACTATTTACTAAATTCAGGAGGTTTTTAGGTTTACTCTAAGTGCAGTAAACATTACACACATTGGATACAGTGGAGTTTTTGGTAGATTTTACTTGAAGGAAGGTGAGTATAAACCAACTTGTGGTCATTATTTTAATGACGGGAATACTGCTGGAGTGTGAATCCAAAACAGATACAGCTTTTAAATTTTAAAGCATTTGGTAAACTGTGGCTGAGTTTTTTCTGTTGCCAATAGCAAACTGCTTTTCCATTTATGGAGAATTCATGCCTTTCAAGCATTTTAAATATGACAATATTTATAAATGTGTGGTTTGGAGGAATTGTTTAAATTCTTTTTCCTAATTTCCTTTCTCTTCAGAATAGATGCTTTCAATAAGCAGTTTGTAGTAATGACTGTGTTGACTTCAATTTTGGAGTGTAGTAGCTATGTTAAAGATTAACTATTTGGTCTTATTGAAGCCAACACAGAACTTGCTGCTGTTTTTTCTTCAATGATAAATAAAACACTTACAGAATTTGTTTTAGTGTTGACTTGTGGTTAGTGTTTCATTTATAATGTTTAGCTTGCATATTCAGTTGAGTTTATTTCACTTGAGGTTTTACCAGTGGTATTAACTTTCTCACTGTTGAGTAACAGAGAAAATAATCTAAATATAACAAAAAGCAAATGTGGCTAGGATGTTTCCACTGAAGTGTCCTCCTCTGTTACTGGATGAACCTCTTAGTTTCCCTGTAAAGTTGCCCTCTCTGTATGGGGGGGAGGGGATTGTGTGTGTGTGTAAAGTTGTGTTTCCCTGTAAAGTTGTCCTCTCTGTGTGGTGTGTGTGTATGTGATGTACATCTTGAGTTATCCCCTGAAATTAAAAGCATAATTGATTTCACATAATGTTAATTGCAAATTTATAGTGGCTCTAGGCACTTAGGTTCTTTCTGGTGTTGAGTAGTGGTGAGGATTACTGTTGTTGCGGCCATGAGGCCAGAAGAGGGAGTATTGATGCTTTTTTTAAAAAAACTTGACCAAATGCAGCCTTTCCTTTTCGATGTTAATGATAGAAATCACTTTAAAAAACGTTTTTCTTAATTTAGATTCCAAACAAGTGAACGTCTTAAAAGGTTCTCTTTTGTGAGAAGAAGGCCTTTTGTAACAAGTGAAAACTTGGGACAGTAACCTGCTCTGTCCCAAGTCACTAGAACAGGACATACCTGGGCGATCACATATGGGCCCCAACAGACATTCATTTCAGCCGATTGGTTTAGATGGCTGTCGGATGGTTAGGTTTCCAGGCTAGTCCGCAAACCACCTTCCTAAGCGGACCCTTTCTCAGATGTACTGTTCTCCCACGTTCTGTGAGCTGGGTGTTGGAATCAGAGCCCAGGGCAAGGGCAGAAGAATGCAGCTGCTTGTGATCCTGCTCAGGGTCTCACAATCTTACCCCCTCCCTCTGTTTATTTACAGGTGTCTTCCATGTTCCCAGTGGGTTCTGCATTTTTAGACAGGGTATCATTATCATCAGTATGGATGGGTCTGAGGGTGGAGACGGCGGCCCAAAAAAGGTTCCACATCCCAGTAGTTGTCCAAAGTGGCTACTAGGGGGAGGTTGGCATCTATATGTGTGACATGATTTGGCTGTACACCGACTTAAAATTTTGTAAGTCTAACTAAAACATACTGGAGATTAATGGAAGGAATGTTCATGTTGTAGCTAAGAATAGATTAGAAAATTAGGGCTAACTGAAATTTTTCTTTGAAATGCATGTGCATTTGTGGTATGATTTTAAAATGTAAGGCAGTCTGTGGCTGCACAGTTGGTAAAGCTCTTTTGAGGATTCCATACATCTTTTCCCAAAAATATGCAGTCTTATGAAAATAAGTAATTTTGTCACTATTTTGTATACTTTCTAGACTTCAGAAAATTGGGTTTCCTTTTACGTTAAATTTAGCCTTTCCAGTGCTTAAAACATGTTACAGATTGAGAGTTGCTTTTAAGTGTGTTAGAGCTGGTAAACTTTTCCTAAGAGTTCTAGAAAACTACTGACATTCTCCGTTATGCTTTAAAATACTAGAAGCTAAAGTTAGCTGGAAAACAGGCAAATGGCCGGTGGGGGTGGGGGAGTGTGGTGCTGCTGATAGGGTAAGTCAGCTGCCTAGTCCTTCCCATCTGGAAAATGCACCCATCTGTTAATAGTGACTCTTGAAAAGGTAGAATTAAAGCAGTGCCAAGAGATTGACAGGAATTCATGTGACCTAAAAACAACCCAGAAAGCAAAACTGAAGAGTTTTTTGAGTTTAGGTATATTCATGTCTGAAGTTCTCTCATTTGGAGCTAGACTAACAGGATTTTTTTCTTGACCAAGAAATGAAGGGTTTGCCTGTTGTGCCCCCCTCTTCTCCTGCCCTTTTGACCAAAAAGCTCATAGCTATCTCAGCTGTTATGGCAGCTTCTTAGACTTTCAAAGAAGTGTTCAAATCAAGCAAATTTGCTGTGGAGGGAGTTGTTTTAATATGAAGGCAGTCTAATTTTTAATAAGCTAGCTAAGCTCTCCTGGAACCTCCAAAGACTAAATCTGTTGCTGTTGTTTTCAGATAGTGATTTTGTACATTTTAGATGACTTCATGTTAATTCATTTCCGTGTCTGTTCTGATGGTAGATACAGTTATGGTATTCACTATGGTAGACTTGAAAATGAAGATGGGAGGTTAAATCCCAAATCAAGCACCTTTGCCCAAGCATTAGATTTAATCTCACTGATGAAAATAACTGGTGGGATTCCAGAAGGGTTGTCTTCCAATGAGAATGGGAACACGATAGAGGGGGGCTGTGTTCCTTGTCTTACCCACCCCCCCCCCACCGCCCCCCCAGTCAGTTCCTTTAATTGGTGCTTATACTGGTTTGAGGACTTCTGTGATGGTTTAAAAGCTGACATAGTCCAGAGTGGAACCTTCCTGAACACCATTTGTTCCATTAACCTTCCAGAGCTCAAAGGATTCCATCTTACATTTAGTCTGAGAGGCAACAGCTGGAATGAGATTGCCACTATTTAGAGACCCTGAAATCGAGCAACTGAGAATGGATTAATACTGCGCCCTTTGGATCTTAAGTATGACATATTTTTGAAGAACTGGAATAGGAAGGGGCATAAAGAAAAAGCCAAGTAGTAGGGTTAAAGGCAAGGTTAATGAATTCATATACTGTTACACAATTTTTTTAAACAGCACCATTTTCAAGTGTATACACAATATGATTATAACTGGGCACTATTTTTAAAGGGAGAAAACGGTAGTTGCTCCTTCAGTAATAAAAAGATCTGGTACATGAGCTGTATTCTACCTGCTACCTACAAATTGTACATTTTATACATCTCCATCTAGGACAAAAACAAGCCACAAGGAGGGAACACCCATCCAAACTAACACTGTAAAGTATACCAAGTCTTCACTTAACGATGCTACCAGGCAGAGCTTCGCCTGGAATTATAACAACTGGGTAAGGACAACAGAAATATTACTTGTTTCAAACAATAAAATAGTCATTTTGCTGACACTCCATAAAATCGCGCTTTAAGTTCAGTTGAGAGGCTTTTAAAAAAATATTCTAGACCTGGTAAAGTGCCTCCATTCATAAAATTAAACATCCAAGATTAGATTGAGACAATTTCATACTGATGCACATCTAAAATAGGTCGAGGTATAAATAAAACAGCGCCTCTAAGTTGCCACATTTCAGTTAGTGGAATACCCAGCCTTCGCCGTCTGGATGTGCACAAACTAGAAACAATTAAGATTTTAACGTCTAGTCTTAACCGCTCTTCGATAGGAAAGTACTCAGTACCGTCGGCTTCCTCTGGAAAATCCAAGACGAGCTCCACACTCCCCGGCAGCGAGGGAGAGAGGGTGCGCAGACCAAACACGAGAGTGGGCGGGTGGCTACCCTGGTGGCATCAGGAGACCGGGGTCCGGGCCCTTAGCGCAGCTTCTTGCCGGGTAGGCCGTCCCGGGCGCTGCGCGGCGGCGGGCGGGCTGCAGGCGGCGGCAGCACTTTGGAAAGCGGGCAGTACTTGATGGTGTGCGCGTTGTCGCCGCTCGCACCGCACAGGGGGCACGTGTACCGGCGCAGCACTGGGCACAGCACCCGCCCGTCGGGTCCCTTCAGGATGTGGGTGGTATAGAGCGCCACCGCCTCCTTGTTGTTCCGGCAAAACACGCACACCTGCAGCTCGGGCTTGAGCAGCCGGGCGGCGGCCGCCCCGGAGGCGGCGTGCAGCCTGGGCTCGGGCGCCCACGCCGCGGCCCGCTCCTCTCGCGGCGCCGCTTCGGCGGCGGCGGCGGCGGCGGGCGCGCAGCCCAGAAGCACGGCAGCGGCGCGACCGGCGAACGGGCTCAGCTCAGCGAAACGCTCCTCCAGCAGCCCGGCCTCGGCGGGGTCCGCGCACAGCTCCAGCGCGCGCAGCTCCAGCGCGCCCCCCAGGTAGCGGCTCCGGGACCCTGGATCGTCGCTGTCGTCGTCGTCCTCGTCGTAGTCGGGCGGCCCCAGCGCGGGCCCCAGCGCCCCGGGCCCGGCCCCCGCGTGGGGGGAGCAGCACGACGAGGAGGAAGAAGAGGGCGGGGAGCCGTCGCCTCCACCGTCCCCAGCGCGGGCGCAGCCGAAGCGCGGCTCGCCGTCCACCGCCTTGGTGATGAGCGTGGCGAGCCCCAAATAGTCGTTCCACGAGCTGAAGGGCTGCGGGTGCGCCGGGCCCTGGGCGCTCACGTAGCGGGCGCTGGGCACGAGCGCCATGGGCGGGGGGGCGCGGCCGCGGCGGGGCGAGCGGGGCGCCCAGGGGAAAGCCTCCATAGGCGGGTTGCGGGGCGCGCGCGCCGGCTCCCCGCCGCCGGCGCGGGCCGGACGGAAAGGACGAGCCGAGCCTGCCCGCCGGCCTGCCTCGGGGTGGGGCTGCCTCTTCGCCTTTTATCGGGCCCCGCTCCTCCCCGCCCCGCGGCCTCGCCGCCGCGGCCCTGCCCCCTGCCCTCCCCCGCCCGGGCCACCTCGCCCGCGCCCGGGACGAAGGCGGAGCGGAGGCGGACGCGCGGGGGGCGGGCGGGCAGTGAGCGCGCGCAGCTCCGGCCCGCGAGGCTCCTGCACCCCACGCGCTGCGCCCGCCTCGCCAGCTGCCGGGCAGCTTTCATTCTGGGAGGGGGCGGACAGGCACCGCCTCGGGCCGCTGCGCTAATTGGCTGCTGACCAGAGCCCCCTGCGCCACGGGCGCCGCTCCGGGCGCTGATTGGTGAATCCGGGGGAGGGGGCGTACCCTACCGCGCAGCTGGGAGGGAAGGGGGGTGTAGGGGAGGGGCGGCTGCTGGGGCCCGCCTTCGCCTGAGCTCCGTTCCCCGGGTTTGGAACAGGTGACCAGTCCTGGATCTCCCTCGGCCTGGGGGAGAGACCCACCTCCCAAGCTTTTAGTGTCCTGGGCCAGCCTTCTGCCTTCTGAGAAACCCTTTCTCTCCTCTCTGCTTCTCATCAGCATCAGCAAGGAAAGATGTGGGGAGGCAAGACTTGGTGCGAGCTAACGATGCAGCTTTTAAGTGGGAGCCGCCCAGCAATCAAGTAACTTCCTTTTGCACAGCGTTTTGGAGAGCTTTCAACTGGGTGGAATCCTCGCACAAACCTCAGAAAGCTTCAGAGGTTTTGGTTCTTACCTCGTAAGTGGTGGAAGGACACAGAACTTTCCCACAGCAGCACTGTAGCACCTCCCAACAGGTGTTCCGAGACCAGGTGGTGGCCAGTAGCTGGTGACAGACAGGTAGGGGTGAGGGCCTTAGGACAGTGATCAGTGTGTGTGTGTGTTTCTGGGTGTGTGTAGCTCCTCACTTCCCCTGCCCCTGGGGTGGGGGCACCAAAGTGAAATATGAGGTGTTTGTGCAATTGAAATAACAAAGCGTATTCAGGGGCCACTTCAGCGTCACCATTTAATGAATACAGTACTTTTGTAAAAACGGTGGAAAAATAAAGCAGAAGACTTTAGCTGGCTACGAGATGGTCATGCCCTTCCCAGGAGAAGGAGCAACACGGTTTTTCAAAATATGGAAAGTAGGAAAAGTATTAGGTAGGGGGAGGGTCCCTGTAGGGTGCTGAGGGGTGGGGACAATGCCTCCTCTGGTAGCTAAGCTGGCAGGCAGGGTTGGCTTCGTCGGGCGGGGCAGGGTTTTCCTTCCTCTCTCTGGAGGAGCTCTGGCTGTTGAAACAAGGGCTAGGAGACTGGTATTGCAGCTGTCATTAGTGGGTGGGTCTGGGTATGTCCCAGCAGGTTTAGAGTGGCCCCGTAGGGATGCCCAGAACCTAGTGCTGGCTTGGGTTAACAGTAGAATGAATGAGTCCGAATGTTTGCAGTGAAGGGGATCTTTGGAATCATTCAATCCGTTCTTACTTAACAGATGAAGAAAATGAGACCTGGAGAAGAGAAAACTTCTTTAGACCACACAGTGAATTTGTCACTGCCAGAGTGAGTACTCAGGCCTCTTCATGACTGGCCTTGTGGCCTTCCCTCTACACTGAGAATCTGGAAGCTATTTCAGACTTTGAGTCTGTCTGTGCGTGCATCACACAGGGGTATGGAGGAAGAGAAGCGAGATGGGGCCTTGTGCCTTTGGTCTGGGCCCCTGCCCTCAGCCATGATCTAGGGGCCATGCAGCAGGGACAGGGAAGGTCTTGAGGCAGTAACGTGATGCCTGTCCTGGCCACTTGTCTACATGCCGGGGTGGAAGGTATGTTTTTCAGTCTCTTCCTCACCTCCTACTCCCTGACGGTTGATTTAAGTCCCCAAACCAGGCAGTGATATTCAGCACTTGCCAAGCCAGTTCCTTTTCCAAGTTTGTGTTGGCACTCAAGTTGAAAAGCTATTCCTTTATTTCCTCCTGTCTCCCACCAAAAATAAATAAAAGGGCCCGGCTGGCGTGGGGCTCCTGCAGAAGCGTGGTGGGATTGCTGACACTGAACTCGGAGCTCTTACCACGAGAACGCTGGCCCCCAGAGTGGTATGAAGAGTATTATTCTATAAATGGAAAATTCCACTCTGTTCTTGCAGCCCTGCAGCCTGCGTACTTTCAAGGTATCCAGGCTTTTCAAGCTCTGAAGACTGCGAGCTACTATTCCAAGAAAAACCTCTGCAAGCAAAGTTTAAAGCCACCAGCGGCTGAGGCCAGCCCCCCTTGGTCAGACCAGAGAGAATGGCAACTAAGGAGAGGCTTTCTTTCCTCCTTCACGTGGATTTACAGGGAAATAAACGCTTTTAAGTGAACGTGAATGGGAACAAATGCCTCGATCGGGAGCTGTGGCCTGGATGGGTGGGTTGTGGTAATTGTGAGGCAGATGTTCTGGGGAGAGCTGGAGGGGTGCGTCCTGGGGCCCTGCCTCCCTGCTGGTTCCCCAGGCTACTCACCTCATCTGCTGTCAGCCTGGCCCAGAGTAGGTGTTTTGCCCTGAAAGAGTGTCTGGAAGTGGAGGTCAAGGGCATGAAGGCTTGTTTTTTTTTTTTTGGGCAGGGGAGGAGGTACATGCTGCACCTCAGTATTACTGTCAGTGACCCCAGAAAGGATCAAGTGGGTGCCTACCCCAGCTCTTGGCTCAGGCAGCAGTTACTTTTGTCACCAAGTGCAGACCTCAGATGAGCTCTCTAGCTCTCTTTGAGGCTCTTTAGCTGACTTCTGAGATGTGCTTTAGTACCTCTGTTGAATGAAGTCCGACTGCCTTTGGTTCCGCTTCCAGAAGTCTGGACTGAAACAGACAGAAAAGGCTGAGTGTGAGGGTTTCTTCGAGGAACACTTTCAGGTGGAGGGGGCAGGAAGACAGAGCAGGAGAGGCCTCATCTCAGAGGTTAGACAGCGTTGCTCCGTTTCTTCTGGAACGGGGCCTGCGTGCCACAGGCAGGGCAGGGCAGGGGTGAGTTGTGAGATGCTCGGGCTCCGAGTGTCCACCTCTCCACGTGGCCCTCAGGCCCCATCCTGGGCCGTTGCTGGCAGCAGAGCTGAACCAGGAGAGGCAACACACAGACCTCGGGCGTCTTGAGGCTCTTCAGAAGCATGAGGTCAGCCCCAGGGAATGAGGCAGCTTGGCGGGGGTCCAGGCGGCTACAGAGATGCTGTTTGTCAGGCTCTGGGTTCCTGTGGGCCTGCCTGTCAAGCTCCTGTGAGGGGTAGGAAGTGCTCTGGGGGCCTGGAGGTGCATTTGGGCGGGTCAGGGGCTCACTTCTGTTAACAGTCTTGACTTTGTCTGTGTCATGCCTCTGGCCAAGCTCAGAGTGCCCTTTGGGGCTTAGGGTCAGCCACAGTTGGTTAAGAAGTCCCGTGGTGATGTGGCGGGAACTGGCTGGGCCAGTGGTTGGGTTTTTACCTTGGTCCTTCTGCAAAGTCTTGAGTGGCCTTGGATGAGGGACTTTACCACTCTGGGCTCCGGTTCCTTCCCCCTTCAATGAGCGGGCTCTATGTAGAGTGACGGTCATGTTCTCCTTTCTTTCTTTCATGAAGTCTCTCCCTTGACCTGGCGAGGTGAGCTGTGATAGGTGTAAGCCAGCAGAAACAGCCCCTGTTCCTTGATATTTTTAGGAGAGGGCTGGTAACCCATGTCTGGTGCCTGAACTATAAGGAGGGGTGTCTGTTAGGGAAGCTCTGGAAGAGAGTTTGCTCCTTTCTTCAGGAAACAAAACAAAACCAGGAACCTCACCTTATTCCAGTCACTGGCAGGCTGAAAAGCTGAGGCAGCCAGAGGTGACAAAGCTAAGTCTTCGGGACAAAAAGCTGGTACACTGATGGCTGTCTGGAAGAGTTATTTAGAAAAATGAAGCCTCGGTGACATTTCTGTTGCTGTCCTGTGACTTGTTACACAAGATAATTAAGCATCTTTATTGTTTCAGCCATGGTAAGTCAGGTATTGCTTGCAGCTGAATTCAGTCTAATTGAGACATGCTGTGCTCAGACACTCGGTTGTGTCCGACTCTTTGTGACCCCACGGTCTGTAGCCCACAAGGCTCCTCTGTCCATGCGATTTCCCAGACCTGAACACTGCAGTGGGTAGCCATTTCCTCCTCCAGGGGATCTTCCCGACCCAGGGATCAAACCCGCATCTCTTGCATTGGCAGCCGGATTCTTTACCACTAGCACCACATGGGGAGCCCAGCTGAGATATAGTAATATAAAAAAAGCCTTTGGCAATTCTGTCAAGAAGGTGAGACTCCCCATTCTGGTCAGATGGAGGTGATAACCATGTCAGCATTAAGTGTGTGTACGTGTACGGGGGACAGAAGGAAATCCGGAGGACTGAGAATAGCAGCTTTGTGGGGCTCTTCTCTTACCCAGCCTGCCTTGCGCTGAAGTCTCCAGCTGATGTTAGTATTGATAACACCACAACCGTCAGACCAGGTGCTTCATAGCATCATCTCAGTACCTCCTATGTAACTGCTGCACGAGGGCTGGCTGGGATTGCCCTCGTGTTATCCGTGAGTTGAGGCTGAGCTCACATGTAAACCCGTGACCCTCTCCAAAGCTGGGCTCTGCTTCCTTGGGTTCACCTGGTCGTCCTCTGGCCCTGGGGCTTCTGGGCACAGCTGGGGGAGCCTGGCCAGGAGCCAGGCGGGGGCTGAGGGAGGCAGAAGCAGACATTCAAGGCCAAACTGGGCCCATCCATCGTGTCAGATTGTTCCCCAACAAAATCAATTTCGTTCAAAAGCGGTGTGGGCTTTTCTATTTATCCAGTAGTGGGTACTTTGGTTCAACGAGTAGTCCTTTCTGTTTGTAACACACCCTCCACCTCCCGGCCAGTATGGTCCCAATTTTGTTTAAAGCAAGTTATGCCTGGAAGCTGAGGGCCTGAAGGGCAGATGTCCCTGGGCTGATGGTGCTGATGATAACAGCAATAACAACAGCTGGCGCATCCAGAGGCCTCACAGGCTCATATTTTTTTTTTTTTTTTTTTTTGTGGCCACGCCACGCAGCAGGCAGGATTCCCAACCAGGGATCGAAACCGTGCTCCCTGCACTGGGAGTGCGGTGTCTGAATAACTGGACCACCAGGGAAGTCCCAAGCTCATAGTTTCTTAAATTCTTCCAGTAGTCCTATAATCATACCCTTTTCACAGAAAGGAAAACAAGGTTTGGGGAGGCTTACAAAGTGTGCCCAGGGCTTCCCTGGTGCCTTGATGGTAAAGAATCTGCCTGCCAATGCAGGAGACATGGGTTTGATCCCTGGTCTGGGAAGATCCCACATGTTGTGGAGCAGCTAAGCCCGTGCACCACGACTATTGAGCCTGTGCTCTAAAGCCCTGGAGCTGCAACTACTGAAGCTTTGTGCCCTCTAGAGCCTGTGCTCGGCCATAAGAGAAACCACCGCAGTGAGAAGCCCACGCACCACAACTAGAGTTCTTGCACAGCAGCAAAGACCCAGCACAGCGCCCCACCCCCCAAAAAAGTGTGTCCAGCATCTCCCGGTGGGTAGTGGGTGGCTTTCTCCAAGGCCTGAGCTGGGAGCTACCTTACTTCCTCAACTATCTCCTGGCCTGTGGATATTGAGTTAGAATTCCCCACTTCCTGTCTTCCTACCTCCTTGCCTTTTTTCTAACTGGGACTGTCAGCTCTCTCTTGTTCATCTTCAGTCCCTGATGTCTGCAAGGGGAGAGGTGCAAAGGTTGGGGCCCCGAGTGGAGGAGTTAGACATAAAATGATATACTATGAGGGTAAAGTTGTTCTCCAGTGGGCCTGAGGGATGGGGTAGGGGCAGATGAGGTCAGGGAAGGGAATGAGACCAGACTGCCCAGCAGGGCTGCTCTGTATGCTTCTGTAGGTTGTGCACTGTGCCAGGGCTTCCCATCTCAGGGAGTGCCTTGTGCTTCCTAGACGTGGTTATATTAATATATGTATGAGTGCATCTATGATAGTTTTCTGGCAAATTGGGAGTAAAGTCTTTTCCCAATGAAATCAGTATATGATGACAATATTCTGACATTTGGAAAAGCCTTGTGGAAGAAATGTCTTTTCCTAATTTGCCCAAAGCTTTGACTCTGACCAGAAGTGTGAAATGCTAAGATTCTTGAAAGCAGCCTTCAGTTTGCCATTAGCTACATGCCTGTGGGCCTTTTTAAAGCTTCGGGTGGCAGTGTCTTTCTAATTGAGCTGATTCAGGCGGGTGCTGGGTGCAGTTCTGCCCCAGTAGTGGTGGTGGACCAGAAGCTCCATTGAGGTTAACATTTTTAAGGTTGCTCATTTTAGACATCTTCTCTCCATCTTACCTGCCTTCCACTAGCGTTTCCCCAGCTGTCTCAAGTTCTCTAGGTCTTCTTGTGCCCTGACAGTGCCTACCCTTGATGGTGAGGTGGCAGTTGTGCCTGTCCTGGGGCTTCTATGGCTTAGGAACCAGAAGGCAGGGTGGTGGTGCAGGCTGGTACAAATTGAGTGGCTTTAAGCAAGTGATTGCCCCTTGCTGGGCCTCAGTTTTCTCTCATTTAAAATAATGAGGTGGCCAAGACTTCCCTGAGGGTCCAGTAGTTAAGACTCCGCGCTTCCAATGCAGGTGGTTCAATCTCTGGTCAGGTAACTAAAATGCCACATGCCATGTGGTGTGGCTGAAAAAACAAACAAACCCAAAACACACCCCAGAAAACAAGCAAACAAAAAACTGGGGACAAATTCTACCTCAATAAAGTTGTTTTAAAAAAACCCCGAAGCCTAGGGACAGGATATAAACTCAAGATTAAAAAAAAAAATTAAGTGGCCTAAGTGATTTCTTAGCCTTTTCCAGCTCTCAGATTTATTTGTTCACCATCAAGGCCTTGGGCTGAATGTGAATAAGACAGATATCTGAGCTCATGGAGTTCATACTCTGATGGGGTGGACAGACAGACAATGATACTTTGGAAGAAGGCATAATAGTTTCCTATTGCAGCTGTAACAAATGATCACCAACATAGTGGCTTAAGACAGTACAAACTTGTTTTCTTACCATTCTGGCGGTGAGACATCTGAAATTGATCTCAGGGCTAAAGTCAAGTTGTCTGCAGGGCTGTGCTCTTTTCTGGAGAATCTAGGGGAGAAACTGTTGCCTTTTCCAGTTTCTCGAGGCTGCCTGCATCCCTTTGGCTGTCGCCCCCTTCCTTCTTTAAAGCCAGCAACAGCAGATTATGTCCCTTCCATGCTGCCATCGCTCTTTTTTTTTTTTCTTCTGCCTTACTCTTCTACTTCTCAGGACCCTTGTGATTACATTGGGCCCACGTGATAATCAAGTATCATCTCCCTATTTGAAAAGTTATGACCAACCTAGACAGCATATTAAAAAGCAGAGACATTACTTTGCCAACAAAGGTCTGTCTAGTCAAAGCTATCATTTTTCCAGCAGTCATGTATGGATGTGAGAGTTGGACTATAAAGCTGAGTGCTGAAGAATCGATGCTTTTAAACTGTGTTGTCAAAGAAGACTCTTCGAGTCCCTTGAACTTCAAGGAGACCCAACCCGTCCATCCTAAAAGAAATCAGTCCTGAATATTCATTGGAAGGACTGATGCTAAAGCTGAAATTACAATACTTTGGCCACCTGATGTGAAGAACTGACTCATTTTAAAAGACCCTGATTCTGGGAAAGATTGAAGGCAGGAGAAGAAGGGGATGACAGAGGATGAGATGGCTGGATTGTATCACTGACTCAATGGGCATGGATTTGGGTAGACTCTGGGAGTTGGTGATAGACTGGGAGGCCTGGTGTGCTGCAGTCCATGGGGTCACAAAGAGTTAGACATGACTGAGAGACTGAACTGAACTGAACTGAATTAGCAATCTAAACTAATCTAATGATCTAATTAGATCTAAACTCGATCTAATTAGCAATCTTAATTCCACCTGGAACCTTAATTCCTCTTGTCATGGAAAGTAGCATAGTCCTTCGGGTCCTGGAATTAGGATGTGGGCATCTTTGGTGGGGGGCATTATTCTGCCTCCCACATGAGGAGTACAGATAACTGGGACCCCTTGGCAAGGGGCATCCAACCAACACACATGGGTCCCAGGACCTTTGCATGTCCAGAAGTCAACTGGGCTGATGAACTGAGGTTTCCTTTGACAGTCAGGACCTGACAGAGTCCAGGGGACTCTATGGGGTGGAGGAGACTTGGGGGTGTGTGTGCGCATGCGTGTGTCCCTCAGGCAAATGGAAAGTAATTGCTGAGGGTCTGAGTTGCAAGAAGGGATGGTGAGCAAAGGAAGTGGCATATTAAAATCATTAAAAATAATGATTATGATGATGTTATTTAATTTGTGGTCAAAATAGCCAATTTCAATAAAAATATCAAGCAACAGCAGCATGTACATCATGAGGGAGTGACTAGAGTAAAGCACTCTAAAATCCTGTGCTCTGATTCCAACACCCAGGAGAGTAAAGATACTAACTCTAAATATTTTCACTTATGGAAAATTTTAAACGTTACAAAAGTAAAGGCCCCAATGTAAAGAATCCTAACTGACCTTTCCCTTAATCCACGATGACTCTTATTTTATCTATCCCCCTACACCTGTTTTTCACTCCATTCCCACACTGTGGGTCATTTTGAAGTTACGAACATTGATAATAATTTTGATAGGTTAAGTATGTGTGTTAAAATCTGTTGAGCACCACTGTTAAAGGAAAATAGGGGCTATTTATAGTAGATGTAAAGAAGTGGAGTGAAGACAAAATAAATATTACAGAAGAAAGCATGATCTAGGTGAAAGGCATGAAAATGGTAGAAGAAATTAGTTGTATGGCAGAGACTAACAACACTGTAATGCAATTATCCTCCAATTAAAAATAAATTAAAAAATCAATGATAGAAGATAATTTGATAAGATTGATACAGAAAAGTGAAGGAATGAATGAAATAGAAAACAAAAACGTGACAGATGATCCACAGAACCAAAAAGCTTGTTCTTAATAAAAAACAAAATTCACTTATTTGGCAGGATTTATTTCTTAAAAAAAGACGACACAAGTGAAAAATTTTGTGACTAGCTACTTCTTAAATTTGAAAATGTATAGGAAATTGAAAAATTGCTGAAAGCAAAAACTCAAGAAGAATTTAAAAACCACAATATTCCTCTGACATGGTATAAACTGAACCAGAGTTAAAAGTATCATAATAGAGACTCCTCTGGCAGTCCAGTGGTTAAAACTCCAAACTTCCTCTTCAGGGGGCCCCAGTTCAATCCCTGGTGGGGGAAGTCCTGCATGCCACATGCTCTGGCCTCCTAAAAAAAATCATCACAAAGAAAATGCCAGATCCAGATGACTTTAAGGAGAAGTTCTATCATTCAAGGAACAAATAATTTCAATCCTATGCAAACTGTTCTAGACGTTAGCTAAAGAAGAACCATTTTCTAATTAATTTTATAAAACTAGTATAGCCTGATATAAAAATAACAAGTATAAGAAGGGAAAATTACAAGCTAAGCTCAGTTGTAAAGATACATGCAAAAATCTGAAAATATCAGCAAATCAAATTCAGCAATGAAGGGGAAAACAAAAGATAATTTATCAATTCTAATGCAGATGGACCTATAGAATGAAATATTGGTTTAACAAAAAAGTCAGTTAATGTAATTCACCACATTAACATAGTAAAAGAATGGAAAAAAAAGATTATCTCAATAGATGCAGAAAAAGCATTTGATAAAATTCACATAGAATGATGATAAAAATTTTTGTAAAATTAGAAAAAGATTTCCTTAACTGATATAGCATGTCCATAAAACCCTATAGTGAACATTATAATTAACACTTCTATTCAGAATTGTACTGGAGGTCTCAGAGGTCCTAGCCAGTGCAGGATGGCAAGAAAAGTAGAATTATAAGGATCAGGAAGGAACAAACCAAACTGCCATTATTTACAGGTCACATTTTCTTTGTAGAAATTATAAGAGAAGCTCACTAGTCTGGGAAGATCCAATATGCCATGGGGGAAGTGCTAAGCCTATGCTCCGAAGAGAAGCCCCCGAAATGAGAAGCTCGCATACTACAACTAAAGAAAGACTATGCGAAGCAATGAAGACCCAGTGGAGTCAAAAATTAAAAAAATTATATTTGGAGAATTTAGCATATCTTTTCCACAGTCAAGCAAACAAAAATAATCGGAGGTACAGACAATCTGAACCATACAAATAATATACTTGAGCATTAGCTGTCTATAGAGCATTATACTCAACAGAGAACATTTCAATATACTTCATATATACTTGCATTTCAATATACCAACAGAAACAGAAAGTGTTTGCTGTTGGTATATTGCCAACAACATAAATGATAAAATATCACTTAAGCTAGCACTAAGAAATCTCCCTACAAAGAAAAGTACCAGATCCAGATGACATTCTTTACACGTGGGACAGTTATCAAAATAGGCCAATTACTGACCATGTAGGAAGCCTCAGTAAATTCCCAGGGATCATATCATATTTTTGCCATGTTGTAATAAATACAAATTCTAAAAAAATTCCTGTACATTTGGAAATGTAATAATGTATTATATTTAAAATTTACAATGAACTTTTAGAAGAAATAACAGAGTTTAGTAAGTTTCCTGAATACAAAATCAATGTATACTGGGAAGATCCCCTGTAGAAGGGAATGACAACCCACTCCAGTATTCTCGCCTGGAGAATTCCATGAACAGAGGAGTCTGGTGGGCTACAGTCCGTGGGTCACAAAGAGTCGGACATGACCAAGCAATTAACACTTTTCATGCATTTCAATATACCAACAGAAACAGAAAGTGTTTGCTGTTGGTATATTGCCAACAACATAAATGATAAAATATCACTTAAGCTAGCTCTAAGAAATCTCCCTACAAAGAAAAGTACCAGATCCAGATGACTTTATAGATAAGTTCTCCTATTTGAGGAAGAATAATTCTAATAATTAATAAAATATGTACATGATCTCTATGGAAACAATTGTAAATTTTATTTGAAAGACATTAAAGGAAACCTAAATAGGAGAGATAAACTGTTTGTGTATTAGAAAACTCACTATTGTAAAGTTGTTCTTCCAAATTCATCCATAGATTCAATGCACATCCACTCAAAATCCTAACTTTGTATGTGTGCACATGAGTGTCAAACTTGACAAGATAACTTTAAAACTTGCATGAAAAAACAAAGATCAAGAAAGACAATGCATTCTTGAAGGAAAAAAAGGGCTGGATGGGTAGGAGTAGGAGCTTGCCTGGCCAAAGATCAAAATTATTAAAGATTTAGTTATTCAGATGATGTGCTAATGAGACAGCCATAGACTGAGTGATTTAAAACCAGAATCACACATGTAAAGAAACTTGAGGGACTTCCCTGATGGTCCAGTGTCTAAGACTCTGCATTCCCAATGCAGGGAGCCTGGCTTCAATCCCTGGTCAGGGAACTAGGTCCCACATGCTGCAACTTAACAAAAAAAAAAAAGAAAGATCCCATGTACCACAGCTGAGACCTAGAACAGCCAAATTAAAAATATATATATATTAACAAATAAATAGAAATGTAGGGGAAAAAAGAACATGAACAGATGATTCATAGTTGACATAAAAATGCTTTTTAAATATATGAGAAAAAGCTTCAGTTCCACTGACAAACAAGGAAAAGCAAATTAAAACAGGAGACTATTTTTATCTGTCAAATGATTTTTAAAAATCCTTCAGGTTTTCAAGAATTTGAAATGGATTCTTTCCTGAACTTATCATTTTGGACAATGGTTGGCAGTATCTGTTAAGAGCCTCAAAATGTTCATACCCATTAGACGGATGATTTGACTTCTAGGAATCTATTCTAAGGAAATAACCCAATCAGTTATTCTTATCCAGCAGTCAGAAACTCAAGCAAAAATGTTTACTGCAGGGTTGTTTGTAATAGTAACAGAATGAAAAGCAACTTAACGGCCAAATAAAATGGAGCAGTTAAATAATGGTGCATTTATGTGATGAACTATATAATAAAGTCAATGAAAGTTGGGTATTCTATTCATTTTTAAAGACATAGAATGCTCATGATGTAATTTGTAACCATAGTATTATTCTGGAATATTAACAGTGGTTTTCCCTGGGCTTTGGTATTAGTGAAGATTCCCCACCCTTCTTTTTTTCTAGTGTAGTGTCAAGAGCTATGTATGCTTTGGAGCCAAACAGACCTTCCATGTCAAAGCCAGCAATGGCTAGTTGAGTCTCTCTGATACTGACTCTCCTGCCTCCCTTCCACTTTTAAGGACCCTTGTGATTACACTGGGCCCACCAGGGTAATCCAGGCTACTCTATTTGAAGATCCATGGATCAGCAATCTTATTTCCATTTCCAACTTTAATTCCCCTTTGCCACCGATTGTGCCTGTGCTCAGTCGTGTCTGAGTCTTTGTGACCCCATGGACTGCAGCTTGCCATGCTTCTCTGTCCATGGGATTTCCCAGGCAAGAATGCTGGAGTGGGTTGCCGTTTCCTCCTCACACGGTACCATATCCACAGGTCTGGGTGGTCACCTTCTGCCCGCCACAGTAGCCATGTGACCTTGGGCACGCACTTCCCTTAAACCTCAGTTTCTTCATCTGTAACAGGGTTTCTTCACTTCAGCACCATTGACATTTTTGGATGGATAATTCCTTTGCTGGAGGAGGGGCACCCTGTACTTTGTAGGATGTTCAGCAGCAGCCCTGGCCTCTATCCATTAGATGCCAGTAGCAACTGCCCCCTTCCCTACAACGTGACAAGCAAAAACATCTCCAGACTTTGCCACGTGTCTCTTGGGGGCAAAATCACCCCTGGTTGAAAACTGAACTATAAAACAGGTATAGGGGCTTCCCTGGTGGTCTAGTGGTTAAGAATTTGCCTGTCAATGCAGTGGGGAAGATTCCATACTCTATGGAGCAACTAGGCCCGTGCGCCATGACTGAAGCCCATGTGCCTAGAGCCTGTGCTCCACAAGAGAAGCAACCGCAGTGAGAGCACATCAACAAAGAGCCAGTGCAGCCATAAGTAAATAAATAAATCTTTGATCAAAACAAAACGAGAAAATGGTGTAGGTCTTACCTTGTGGTGTAGTTGTAAGGATCGGAGAAAATGGTGTGTGCATAAGGTTTAGCATAGTGGCTGGTGCATAGAGAAGTTCCCCTTTCTCTCCACTTCCCTCTCCTCCCTACTCCGCTGCTGCAAGTGGCTATGTATCTCTGTTTTACTTTTCTGAACGCACTTTGTGTGTGTGTGTGTGTGTGTGTGTGTGTGTGTGCGCGCGCACACGTGTGCTCAGTCATTCAGTCGTGTCTGACTCTTGGCGACCCCCTGAGCTATAGCCTGCCAGGCTCCTCTGTCCATGGAATTTTCCTGACAAGAATACTGGAGTAGGTTGCCATTTCCTACTCCAGGCCCTCACTTTACTGTTATGCTAATTAAAACAAGTGATCAGAAATTCTTAGCAGTTGTGCAGTAGGCTTGAAAATTAAATACCCTCCGAGGCAAAGGTACATTTTCAAGAAAACATTACAAATAAATTTCAATTATTCAAATAGCGGGTAAATCCCAATTATGAAAAATTCAAACGGTATACACAAAGCTAATATTTTCTTTCATTTTCCCAACCCCACCCTCCCTCATTATCTTCCCAGAGGTGTTCCCTGCCTGTAAGTGCCATGAGGACGGAGATTTCACTTGTACTGTTCATCGTTTTACCTCCAGCGGTTGAAGTAGAGCCAGGCACACAGTAGATATTCAGTTCGGGTTTGCTGAATGAATGAATGAGTTTAGTGTGTAGCATTTCAGTTCTTTGAAAAAAAATTGCTATATAAATCTTGGTGATGGTTATTATTATATTCCAGTTCAACAGTTTATTAGCCATGTGATCAAATTACCTAACCACACAGAAATTTAATAATTTCATTGCCTGAAAGTGGTTAGTACTCCTACTGCATGGGATTGTTGTAAGATATCCCAAGTCTTTGACTACGCATTTAAATAGACACACACACACATTCTTTTAAATTTAGTGTATCTGAGATCCTATGTATTGTTCTGCAATTTAAAACAATTTTTAAAATTTATTTGGCTGTGCTGGGTCTTAGTTGCAGCACACAGGACCTTTTGTTGTGGCATGTGGGATCTAGTTCCCTGACCAGGGATTGAACTCAGGCCTTCCAACCCTGCACTGGGAGCTCGGAGTTTTAGCCACAGGACTACTAGGGAAGTCCCTTGTTCTGCAATTTGCTTTTTCATTTAATATGTCAGAGGAGCTTTCCAGGTCAGTATATATAGAGCTGCTTCATTCTTCTCAGCTGCTCTAAAGATGAACCATGGTTTATTTCAGGGATGGTGTCAAACTCCCAGCCCTCCTCCTCCTGGTGTCTGGCAGGTGCTTACTGAACAAATATCTCTTGCTGAATCACTGCCTGGGCAAAGTGCTTCTCAAGCTGGAGGAGCCTGTTGATATCTTAGTTTTCATCAACTGTGCAAATCTTTGAATCTTTTTGGTTTAAATGCATCAGTCTGGTCTGGAAATCTACCCAAGATTATTTTTAGCCTGTTTGGCCAGGGGATCAGCTGCTCTATGGAGATGTTCACTCAGGGCCAGGGGTCAGCCTGCACATACTACCTCCAGCAGGCAGTCACAAGCGCTTGAAGATACTCCTGAGCCAGGGCTGGAAGCGGCTGTGGGACCCTGAGTCCCTGAATCTGAAAGCAGGACTGGAGGGCTCTCCTGAAATTGGCCCTGGCCAATATGTAAGGACCTCAGGGGATTCATGCCTGGATCCTTCTCTGGCCCTGCTCGGACTCTCTCTATCATGATGGTTGCCCACTGATGGAACACTTACACTTTGGACTTAGTCTCTGTCCTGCCCTCCCTTGGCTCTAGACAAGCTGTGGATGTTCACACCTTTGTACAAACTGTTTCTTCTGCCAGGAATATCCTTCTTTTTTCTTTTTTTGCATTCAAGGCTCAGCTCAAATGGCCCCTCTTGGGTAAAGCTTCCCCCTCCCACTGAGATGACCTGGTCACCCTCTTCTCTAAGTGCCCAGAAGCTCTGTACCTGCTACATCCTGGTCACGAGGAAGGAAGCTAACTGCTGCTACCTGTCTGCTCTCCTCACCCAATGAGGGCTTCTGGAGGCAAGGACCCCTGGTGCCCATCCCAGTGCCTGGCACATCATGGGACTTTGTACATGGCTGCTGGGTGAGGGAAGCTCCGTGGCAGCAGGATAAAAGTGCTGCAAACAAGCAGGTGAATGGAAACAAGTGCTCCACAGAGAAGGAGCTGGGACCTCGTGAGGTTAGGAGCCATGGGCTCTCCTCAGGATGACTTCTTCATCGTCATCACAGTGGTCCCTTCAGGCTGGAACGAGACACTCAGCACATCAGATACTTGAGTTCGACTCAGATGAAATCTTGTATATTTTCTGAAAAAGAATACTAAAAGAAGATGGCAGTGATTTTGGTGATATTGATTTTACTTGTATCTGAAAAACAAAGCACTTTGAAGCACGCTCCACATTGGAAGTCACATCAGCTGAGCATAGTGATGGTCACTTTTCTAGGGGAGTGACCCTTTCAAACCTCAGCCATCCAGGATGAGGCCAAGAAGTGGAAAGTGAGTAGAATGCTTTGGGAACTATCTCAGAGAATTCTGTGAGAGCATTTTAGCTGTGCACAAGAGTCAGCTCCTTGCTGGGATCCTATTAACTCTTACTTTACATACATATGTAACAGGTACCTTTCTTTATCTGGTTTCTCAGCTCAGACTATAAGGTAGTGGTGATAGAGGACATGGGGATGGGTTGGGTGGTACCTGTTGAAAGCAGTGAAAAACAGTAACTGAGAACCTGACAGTGAGAGAAGGGACCAGTCAACTATCAAAAAGCTGATGTAAGCACAATTAGAACAGGGCTTGGACCATCTAGCATCTGGACAAATAGCCCACTTGCAGGGTAAAATTATTTGGTAATGTTGATTCTGAGGGCTTCCCTTGTGGCTCAGGTGGTGAAGAGTCTGCCCGTAATTCTGGAGACCTGGGTTTGATCCATGGGTTGGGAAGATTCCCTGGAGAAAGGAAAGGCTACACATTCCAGTATTCTGGCCTGGAGAATTCCATGGACTGTATAGTCCATGGGGTCGCAAAGAGTCGGACACAACTGAGTGACTATGAATTATAATAAAAGCATTAAATTCCAATTACTCTGTTTAAGAAGGCAGGAAATGTATAGTACAGTTTAGAAAATGATTAACATGTAGTTTGGAGTATCAGTCATGTAGGCATATATACTTACTTATGTGGCTTCTCTCCCTTTTCAGAACCACCAGGTAAATAATAACTGTGGTTTAATGTGTCCAGCTATGAGCTCTATCCTGTTACCTCATTTAATTTCCAACAACCTTGGGGGGAGGGGTTATAGGTAATCCCATTTTATAGATGTGAAGGGTGAGGATCAGAGAGGGAAGGTAATGCATCTAGTGTCACACAGCCAGCAAAAGCTGGAAGGGACTTTGATCCCAGGTTAATAGACTCCAAAGCCAGTGCTCTTAACCCATGGGTCCTGACTCTGCTGTGACTTTCCTCCCTTGCCTCAGCCCTGCTGGATGTGTCTTCTGCTGTCCGTTAATTGCTCCACTTGCCCCGGCTCCCGGGGAAACGTTCAGGGTGATGGAGTTGTGTCCCAGGATGCTGGATGCATCGTCAGGGCCCCTGATGTCCACTGCTGTGACATTTGCTAATGAATAGCTCCCTTCCTGGAGCCAAATGAAATTCACTGTCTAGCCACCAGAAAAACGCTCCATGTGACCCCTGACAGCTCAAAGATGAATGCTGACTGCCTGGACATGCTTAGGGTGTACCTTTGACCTTTGGTTGAATGGACCACACCTGTCTCCGGGCTAGAGGTGAAGTCTAGGGCCATTCCTCTGCCGAGTGACAGGGCTCAGCTGGATGGTGGGAGGGAAGCAGGGTCCAGGGTCCCAGCCAGGGAGCCGCAACAGCTGCCCTGTGGGATGCTGTGAGGTTATAAGGGCCCCGGAATCTCCTGGGGGAGTCTGAGGTAGGATGGCACCGCCTTCCCCTAGCTGCTGCCTGCAACGAGGCCATAGCTCCTTCCTCGCCCCCGTGGTGAATACAAGTGTCACCTTCAGACAGGAACTCACCACATAGCATCACCTGCTAGACCAGATCCCGAGTAAGCAGGAACTGGGGCTGCTTTCTGACTCCCTGGCAACTCGCAACTTCTTTCTTCCTCTGGACTTCAGATTCCTCACCATTAAATAAGAAGACAGACAATTGAACGGGACACTAGTCATACTTATCACTGTTAAACAGTGATAAGTTTATCTCAAAACCATGTGAATTACCCCCTGTTACTTTGTTAAATGAAACACTTCATAGGCATATTTTTCGTATATACTTTGTGTGAAAAATATAGAAATATATGTTCAAGTATAGAAGGATATATATATATATATGTAATCCCAGAGTGGTCATCTGGGATTTCCCTGGCTACCCGTAGTGGTTAGGACTCTGCATTCTCACTGCTCAGGGCACGGGTTCAATCCCTGGTCAGGGAATTAAGGTTCCACAAGCCACGTGGTGTGGCCAAAAAAAAAAGAATGTTCATCTTCAGGCAGTGGAATTATGGGTGCATAGCTTATACTTAATTTTTTTAAATACAAAAATTAAAACCCAGGATATTAGATTCCAAATTCTGTGCTCTTGGCTTATTGATGCTGCTGCCTCTGGTATTAAAGTCCAACAGTGGCTGTCCTCTTTGTTCCTGGAGGCTACTGTCAGCTCATCACAGGTACCAGGTCCACCTGCCAGAAAAGTCTTGGTGGTCACACCTTCCCATTCTGCCTCTTGCCCCTCTGGGTTCCCTGTGTTGCACACCTGAGCATGCTTTCAGCTGGGATTTTGGTGGTGCCAAATTCTATGTTCAAAACAGTCCAAGTGGAAGTCTGGGTCTTATATGTTTTTTTACCTCTCACTACTGTAGCCATTCCTCCCACTCCTGGATTCAAACATCCTGGAGAGGTAAGAGTTAGAGTAGAGTAAGATAGGTGAGTGGAGTTCTGGGGCGGTGGGGGGGCGGGGGGCGTCTTCTCTGCTTTCCTGTCTTAGCTCAGGATACCGTAGATTGGGTGGCTTATATATAACAGAAACTTGTTTCTAATGGTCTGGAGGCTGGAAGTCCAAGGTCAAGTCACCGGCAGATTTGCTGCCTGGTGGGGGGCCTTCTTCCTGGCCCTTAGATGGCCCTCTTCTCACTGTGTCCTCATTAGTGTCCTCTTTTATAAGGGCACTAATCTTATTCATGAGGGCTGCACCCTCGTGATCTAATCACCTCCCAAATGCCCTACCTCCATATACCTTCACATTGGGGATTAGGTTTCATATATGAATTTGACGGAAGGGGGACACATTCAGTTTATAGCTCTCTCCTCAGTCATTCTCTAGGGTCATTCTTGTCCACACTTGTTTCCTCTGCCCTCCTTGCTTTCCTGTAGTAAATCTTGCCCAGCCTTCAGAACCAGCTCATATGTGGCTTCTCAGTGAAGCCTTTGGCAGTAGACTGGGGAAGTGAGTGCTGTATGCCCAGCATGCTTTCCCATGCTCCTTTGTTAGGTTCCTCTGAGGAACTCCTTCAAGGCCATGTGGGCCTGATAGGGTTGTCAATCACAGCTCTGCCCCTGCCACAGAGGTCACCATATGGCACAGGCTGGCCAATCATCAGAGGATCCAACCCCCTGGCCACAGAGAATGGTTCAATGGTGGGCATGTGACCCAAACAGAACCAATCAGACTCTTGCCTGAGACTGATGTGAAAATGTTGCAAGACAGAAGTTCTCTATTCACTGACCCTGCTCACTTGGGATGCTGTGAGTCTGCAGTTGCTGGTGGCTGTCTTGTCTGCGTAGAGGAGATCAAACCAGACAATCCTTAAGGAAATGAACCCTGGACATTCACTGGAAGGACTGTTGCTGAAGCTGAAGCTCCAACATTTTGATCACCTGATGCGAAACTCATCGGAAAAGATCCTGATGCTGGGAAAGACTGAAGGTAAAAGGAGAAGGGGGTGGCAGAGGATGAGATGGTTGGATGGCATCACCGACTCAATAGATATGAATCTGAGCAAACTCTGGGAGATGGTGGAGGACAGAGGAGGCTAACGTGCTGCAGTCCCTGGAGTTCCAAAGAGTCAGACATGACTTAGTGACTGAACAACAACAACAACATTTATACTTCGGTGCTATATGGTTGCCACTTGCTACTGTCCCACTCCTCAGCAGGACCTCCCTCCTCCTCTGTCAGCCCACATAGACCACAAGACCATAGGTGGTGGTTAGTAAAAGAGGACTGAGTAAACCAGGGAGAGATGAGTGCAGGTACCACCCTGAGACCCCTTCTGCAGCTGCTCACGCTTCTTCTCAGGGACAGCCTGGGTCTGAACGTACCTCACAAGGAGACTTTTAAAGAGAACATACAGATCTAGCCCCAGCAGCCAACATTCCTACTTCAGGAATGAGGCTGGGCTTGGGCAGTGCCGCAATGGTTTGGTTCAGGCCAAGAGAACAACAGACAGAACTGTTTCTGGGGGGATGAGAGAGCTTGAAGCTGTAGCACCAACACCTGCCAGGGACAGAACTGACACCAGGGTGCACCTTGGCCCCTTGGAGGGTGGCCAGGAGCTGGCTGGGAAGTCACAGGCAGGGACTGGGGCCACGGTCCAGACAGGGGTCCATTTGAAATGGGTGGAAAGCTCATTTCCTGCCAAGAATCTTGACCGTGCACAGCTTTGACTCCCAGGGAAAAGTTCAGATTTATTTAATGTCCAGTGCCATGCCCTAGACCTTGGGCATTGTTTACAGTGTGCCTGTGTGAATAAAAGTGAGGATGGGCTTTTCAGAAAATAGAATCAAATAGTCAACATATTTTCAGGTCTGCAACTTGTGGAAAGCTTGGCGGACAGTTGAAGCAGTGTTTTCCTGTAATAAATTAGAAATTGTTTTATTTTTCTTTCAGCTAATTTTTCGTAATAAACTCAATTGTGCTGTGGTGGGGCAGGATTCTTTTAAATAATTCCTCCCTGAAACACAACATTTCAGACTGCCAGAGAGGACCCTTGATATGATGAAGATAAAATAATCATTTTACAACTTAACCATGTTGTACTTTGATTTGTGGAAGTCACCTTCTCCTCCTTATGTCGGCTCTCAAGTAAATACCATGCCTATTGCTTAGGTATTAAGTCCAGAGATGGTGATTTTAGTAGAAGAATGGGCAGCAGGGAAGACAGATCCATATTTATTTATTTATTTTAATTAAGAAAATGTATTTTATTCAAGTATAGTTGATTTACAGTGTTGTGTTAATTTTTGCTGTACAACAAAGTGATTCAGTTATATATATATATATGCACCTTATTTTACATATTCTTTTTCGTTATGGTTTATCACAGGATATTGAATATAGTTCCCTGTGCTATACAGTAGGACCTTGTTGTTTACCCATTCTATATCTAATAGTTTGCATCTGCTAATCCCAAACTCCCAGTCCCTGCCTCCCCAACTCTCGTCCCACTTGGCAATGACAAGTCTATTCTCTGTTTCTGAGTCTGTTTCTGTTTTGTAGCTGAATTCATTTGTGTCATGTTTTAGATTTCACCTATAAATGATATCACGTGGTATTTGTCTTTCTCTTTCTGACTTATTTCACTTAGTATGACAGAGTGAAAGAGGAGAGTGAAAAAACTGGCTTAAAGCTCAACATTCAGAAAATTAAGATCATGACATCTGGTCCCATCCCTTCGTGGCAAATAGATGGGGAAAAATGGAAACAGTGAGAGACTTTATTTTGGGGGGCTGCAAAATCACTGCAGATGGTGATCGCAGCCATGAAATTAAAAGATGCTTACTCCTTGGAAGGAAAGTTATGACCAACCTAGACAGCATATTAAAAAGCAGAGACAGAGACCTTTGCTGACAAAGGTCCGTCTAGTCAAGGCTATGGTTTTTCCAATAGTCATGTATGGATGTGAGAATTGGACTACAGAGAAAGCTGAGCGCTGAAGAATTGATGCTTTTGAACTGTGGTGTTGGAGAAGACTCTTGAGAGTCCCTTGGACTGCAAGGAGATCCAACCAGTCCATCCTAAAGGAGATCAGTCCCGGGTGTTCATTGGAAGGACTGATGTTGAAGCTGAAACTCCAATACTTTGGCCACCTCATGCGAAGGGTTGACTCATTGGAAAAGACCCTAATGCTGGGAAGGATTGGGGGCGGGAGGAAAAGGGGATGACAGAGGATGAGATGGTTGGATGGCATCACCGACTCAATGGACATGGGTTTGGGTAAACTCCAGGAGCTGGTGATGGACAGGGAGGCCTGGCGTGCTGCAATTCATGGGGTTGCAAAGAGTCGGACACAACTGAGTGACTGAACTGTACTGAAAGGAAAAAAAGATCAAAAGAAGCATTAAGGATAGAGCAGAATGTAATAATTAGAGGAAAAGAAGATTTGGGTAAAACTACATTTAATAATACAGAAGTGAAAAACCATTGAAATAAAGATACTCAGTGGATAGGTTAAATAGTACATTGGACTCAAAGAGAAAATTAGTGATGAAATTATCACAAATGCAATACAAAATAATAAGCAGAAGGAAAGACAGGTTAGAAGATGTGGAAGAGAGAATGAGAAAGTCCAATATACATCTAATAGGCCTCCCAGGATGTATATAATATGGGGAAAATAAGAGAGAAGTAATATTCATAGGGATAATGGCTGAGCATTTTCTAGAATTGATGAAAGCTAAGAATCTTCACACTGAAAATGGACAAGGAGTCCTGTGAAGGTAGAAACAAGTAAATCTGCACTTATTTATAGTGAGTAAAATTGTAGAAAACCAAAACAAAGAGAAATCTTTAAAGTAAAAAGACTTAATTACCTACAAAAAACCAAAACCAAACAAACAAAAAAACAATCATTGGGCAGACAGCAGATTTAGAAATGATAGAGACCAGAAGACACCACTCTAAATAACTGTCATTCAAAAATTATATAGCCAACAAAGAGTGAGCGCAAAAAAGAGACATGTTCAAAGAGAGAAATTAGCACTCTAACACTCCTGGATCCTTTTTGGAGGATTATTATAGAATGTACAGTTTTCCCACGATACTACGGGGTCCTGAGATACATCTGTGGGGTACTAGTTCCAGAAATCCCCCATGGACACTAAAATCCACAGATACTCAAGTCTTGTATGTAAAGTGATATTGTACAATGAATACAGTTAGATCCCTGTGGATTATATTGAGTAGTTTAAGCCCAGAAGGAAAAGGTAGGCTATAGGAAGTAATTGTAAGACAATAATTTGATAATTACACACGTCAGTCTAAGTAAGCCCTGACTGTGTACAAACCAGTGATTAAATAGAACTAGTTTGAGGGGTTCAGAAACAGGTGGAACTAAAGTACTAGATCACAACAGCCTGAAGAAACCAGGGGTTGGTGGGACTGGAAGCAAAGTGTTCTAAGGTCTTTGTGTCATGGAGGATACTGATATGGCTTCACTTGAAATGTTGTTAAGAATTCATATTTAGGGACTTCCCTAGCAGTCCGGTGGTTAAGAAGCCACTGTGCAATGCAGGGGATGTGGGTTCGATCCCTAATCAGGGAAGTAAGATCCCATATGCCATGGAGCAACTAAGCCCATGTGCTGGAAGAAGGATGCCATGGACTGCAATTAAGACCTGATGCAGCCAAATCAAACAATCATCAGTCAATAAAAGAATTCATATTAAAATGCAATATAAACTAGCTACAGTAGTAAAATAATACATATGCCTTTGAAATCAGTAGAAAAGGAATCTTTTAAAAAAAGTGATTAATCCGATAGAAAGCAGGAAAGGAGAAAAAAGAAGCAAAGAAAAAGCAGAGTAAATGGAAAACACAAAATAGGATGACGGGAGGAAATCGGAGTATTTTAGTCACCACAGCACAGGTAAAGGGATTGCACTTGACATCCTGAAGAAATTCTCTAACTGGATTAAAGAATAAAACAACCACAACTTGAGTCCAGCCTTGTGCAGCTACCAGTGGTGCCTCTAAAGCATTAAGGACATTTGAAAGGTTGAAAGAGATGGGAAAAGATATGTCCAACAACGACTAACCCAAAGAAAGACAGTGTGGCAATGTCATCATCAGACCATTTTTAAAAACTTTATTTTGGTTGTGCTGGGTCTTCATTGCAGTGCCTGGACTTTCTCTAATTGTGGCAAGTGGAGGCTGCTCTCCAGTTGTGGGGTACAGCCTTCTCCCTGCGGTGGTTTCCCTTGTTATGGAGTATGGGGTCTAGAGCACATGAGTGTCAGGAATTGTGGCACCTGGGCTTAGTTGCCCTGTGGCATGTGGAATCTTTCCAGACCAGGGATTGAACCTGTGTCTCCTGAATTGGCAGGTGGATTCTTCACCACTGGACCACCATGCAAGTCCATCATTCGACAAAATTAGTGAAAAACGGAGCTTTATACCTCATGCAAAATGAACAATTCACCAGGAAGGTACACTTGGATGACTATCCTCAACCAACATTATTTCAAGAATATACAGAAAGTAGAATTAGGAGAAGAAATGGAAACATTTACAGTCTCGGAGGGAGATTTTAACACAGCTTTCTGGAAAATGAAAGCTCTGGTGGACAGAACATCAGAACAACATCGTTATCAATCTTGATTGGAGGAATACATAGAGAACCCTAACCCTGTATTTATCATTTAAACATGTATTTTCAAGCCAACGTGAGACATTTACAGAAATCGATCACTTACTAACCCAGAGCAAGTCTCAACAAATACCAAAGAACTACCATCATACAGACCGCATTCTCAAGCCACAATCAAGAAAATTACAAATCAATAATGAAAAACAAGGAGAAAGATTATTCTCAGGATTTCCAACCACACTCACAACATCGTGACATCAGGCATGGGAGCTGGGCTGATCGTTACTGCTGTGGGTTGACACCCTCTGTTATTATGAGGCAAACCATCCCTCCCCGGGCTGGTGTGTGGGTCCAAGGACAGAGACTGCATTGTCAGCACAGCTGAGCAGGCGCACTCTGCTCGGTTGGTGGGTTAGTTTTTGAGGTTGACCCTGCAGCAGCAGCAGCTGAGTCAAGGGACAGGCTGGAGGTGACACCTCAGGAGTCTTATCTTTGGCTTTGTCTCTGGTTGCCCACTGACTCCGGATTCAGGTCTGAATGAAAAACCCATCTTCAGGCTGGAAGCAGCCTTTAGCCTGAGTGCTATGTGGGTGGCTCTGTTTTCACCTTTGTTTGTCTTGGTCTAGACCCTACCAGTCCTTGTGAAGGGGGTGGGGAATTGCTGAAGAAGCATCTTAGTCTGTATGTTGGCTTTCAGGTGGCTTTGGGTCTGGTCCAAAGTTGGGACCCCAGATGAAGAAGAACAAGGCAGTGTGTCAGATGGAGGATGGTCTGTGAGTCAGGCAGCTGGTCTCAGCTCTCTTACTAAGCAGCACCATAATCTCAAGCAAGTTACCACCACCTTGAACCCCAGTGTGTCTCTTTTTGAAGTACTCAATCAACCAGAAGGAAGTTTGGAATCTGGAAGTTTTATCCAGGACTCCTTGTTGTGAGTGAGTCCAACCAGGACTCAGACTGGCGCAAACTGGCTCAGAAGCCCGTCTCAGACTGGCTCAAAGAAAAAGGGACTTGATTGACTAATGAAACTGAGAAGCTCAAGAGGGGGATTCTGGCTTCAGGTGTGGCTGGATCCAGAACTTCAAACAAGGTCATCAGTACTCTGCCTTTCTCTGCATTGCTTAGCACTGCTTTCCTCTGAACTGGCTTCAACCTCAGGCACTGCTCTCCGTTCTTAGTGGAGATGGCCAGCTGCAGATCCAGGCTTCCATCCGATCAGCTTCAGAGCCCCTGTGGGAAGATCATACCTCTTTTTCAACAGTTTCAACACAAATCTCAAGATTGAATCTCATTCGTCTGACTTAGGTCACATGCCCATCCCAGAACCAATCACTAGCCTGACCAGTGGACACCCTGGTGGACCAGGGCTTGGTCATGGGCTGACTGCTCAAGCTGAGAAGGAGTGATTTCCCAAGACTTCCAGGATTTCAGCAAAGCAGCATCCTCCCCTCCCCTGCCCCCTACCCCCACCGAGGTAGGCGATGGGGCTACCCTCCTCCCCTTCCACACTGTGGTTACCGGGCAGTTGGGCTGGGATGCTGACATGGATTTGGATCTTAAATCGCTCACACTCTGGGGAAGGCAGAGAAGTACGTGCGAACCGTAATATCAGCCAGGCCGTTTCAAAGGCTATAATTGCAGCCCATGTGATGTGCTGCCAGAGTTCAAATGAGGCAGGAATTAAATGTGCTGGGGGGCCTGGGAGGGCTTCTCAGAGGAGGTGACATCGATCTGTCCTGCATCTCTCCCTTTTCTTTACTTTCTGCCTGCACTTGTGGGCAGCCCAGACAGGTGGTGACTCAGGGCTGACCCTGGCGCAGGATCCGAGCCTCCCGCCACATGAGGGAATCGGTGGCAGCGTCGCAAATCTGATTATTGGGAGCCCAGTGGCTTCTAAGCACTCCTTGAGGACCCTGGCTTCGCGCATCTGAATATGGAAATTTAATAACCATATTTGATATAACCCTCATCTCTGTATCATTCCAGACAGAAAATTAGCCTTGGTGTTTGCAATATTATAGACATTAGGGAACTGGTTCAAAAAAAAATACTAGTTCCTGAGTTCATGGGCCTGAAGCGACAGAAGAGGCTGGTTGGTTGCTGATAGAATCACAGAGTGTGAGAGACGGAAGCCTGAGAGGTGATTCAGGCCAGGGGTACCTCATGCGGAGGCTGTGAAGTCTTCTAACATGGAGACAGAGTTGTGTGTGTGTGCGTGTGTGTGTGTGTGTTCCCTAGGGAAAGTGTTCATAGCTCTCATCAGATTTGCAAAGGAATCTGTGACCACTAAAAACTAAGAGCTTTCAACTGGGGTCCCAGTCCTCATGTGACAATGGAGAAGAATGGAGCCCTGGGGCAAAAATATTTCCCAGAGCCCCTCATGTCAGGGTCTGAGTTGATGTTGAAGCTTAGATGTCCTGGCCTGGGGGTGAGGGTTGTACTTGCTTAGTCACTAAGTCATGTCTGACTCTGCATCCTCATGGACGGTAGTCCACCAGGCTTCTCTGTCCATGGGAGTCTCCAGGTAAGAATACTGGAGTGGGTTGCCATTTCCTTCTCCAGGGGATTTTCCCGACCCAGGGATGGAACCCGCATCTCCTGCATTCATAGGTGGATTCTTTACCACTGAGTCACCAGGGAAACCCGGGAGTAGGGGATCTTTCATCAAAGCAGGGGTTCCCAAGCTGACTGGGCATCAGAACCTTTGGGAGGCTTGTCGAGTGCCCTGGGCTGGCTCCAGACCCCCAAGTAGAGGACAGCTGAGCCCCAGGAAGCTGCATGCTCAGCAGGTTCCCACATGGGTCTCCTGCAGGCTGCCCAGACCTGGCACAGAGATGAAAGTCTGGTCCACAGCTTGGGAAGAACAAACCTCAGATGGGTGGAGGATCAAGGGGACACCTTTGATGGGGGTTGGGTAGGTGGGTGGGTCTGGGGTTTCCAAGACCACCCTCAAGTTTGGATATTGACTAGAAGGACTCATGTGTGTGTGTGCTAAGTTACTTCAGTTGTATCCGACTCTTTGCGACCCTATGGACTTGGGATTCTGTCCATGGAATTCTCCAGGCAAGAATACTGGAGTGGGTTGCCATTCCCTTCTCTAGCGGATCTTCCTGACCCAGGGGTCGAACCCACATCCCTTGCATCTCCTACATCGGCAGGCAGGTTATTTACCTCTAGCCCCACCTGGGAAGCCCAGAAGGCTCATAGGATGTGGCATATAGTAGTACTCGTGGCTGAGATCTATCACAGCAGAAACATACAAAGTAGAGCAGCAGGAGGAAATGATGAAGCTGTGTGGGATGAAGTCCAGAGGAAGCAGGTACCAGGGTCCAAGAGTCTCTCCCAGCCGAGAGACGGACACGCTAGAGTCCTCCAGCCTCAGATCTTGAGCGCTGTCCACTAGGGGCACTTGTCTGAGCCTGTGAGTCCAGGGTTTTTATTGGGGGTCAGTTGCATGGGCACCCTGTGCCTAGCACACACCCAAATCCCAAACCTTCAGAAGGAAAGCAGGTGTTCAGCATATACCACAGTTTGTACAAACATCGTGGTCATTCCCTAACTGTAAGCTGCTGAGCCCCTCTTCTCAGGGAGCCATGAAAACTGCCAAGGCCTTTGTAAAGGTGGAAGTCTCCTGCACAGAGGGGACACCGGCCAGCTTGACCTTGATGTTGCACTGTGTCACTGGTGTTCTGGGGGGAGCACCAAAGGGTGACCAGGCGCATCAGCATACCTGCGTCCCCAGCAGACAGACGGTCGTAGCAGCTGTATACTGGGCAGTGTTCCCGTGACCACACTGACCTGGAGCCTCTGCTTCTCTGTGTCACCAGCGTCCACCTAAAGTCCCCAGGGAGGCCTCTGTTAGACCGTTTGAGGACTTGGATCTGGCATGTTCTGCTTCTGCAGTGGGGGTTGATTTCGGTGTCCGGTCAAGGCTCACAGATCGGTGTATCCTCTTGCTCAGGCTGCCATAACGGGTCCCGCTGGCTGCGTGGCTTAGACAATAGAAAGTTCCTCAGTACTGGAGGCTGGAAGTCTGAGATCAAAGTGTCTGCAGGGATGGAGTCTTCCGAGGCCTCTCTCCTTGGCTTGTAGACAGCTGTCTTCCCTGTGTCTGTGTCCGACTCTCCTCTTCTTATAAAGACACCAGTCAGATTGGATTAGGACCCACCCCCATAACATGAATCCCCTCTTTAAGACTTTATCTCCAAATATGGGGCTTCCCAGGTGGCGCTAGTGGTAAAGAACCTGCCTGCTAATGCAGGAGACATAAAAGATGCAGCTTCAATCTCTGGGTTGGCAAGATTCCCTGAAGGAAGGCATGGCAACCCACTCCAGTATTCTTGCTTGGAGAATCCCATGGACAGGAGAGCCTGGTAGGCTACAGCCCATGAAGTCACAAAGAATCTGACATGACTGAAGCGACTTAGCATGCATGCATGCATCTTTAAATACAGTCATCGTCTGAGGTACTAAGGGGTAGGATTTTGTGGTATGAATTTTGGGTGGACACAATTCAGCACACAACTGTAGGGTTTTCCCCAAATGTAGGCAGGAGGCTTGGAAGCTGGGTATTTCTTCTTGAAGGACAACACTGGTTGTCCTTCAAGGGTTTTAACGTCTGGGGGCTTCTGTGGTCAAGAGCTTTTCCCCTTGGTTAATGTAAATGACTTTCCCCTCACTGGAGTTTTGCTGTAACCAGCCCTGGTTTACAGAAGAAGAAAATGCAGACTAGTTTCTGAACAATGAAGACAAGTCCCTTATCAAATCTCCACAGCTGGCCAGGAGATTCTGAGCTTGCAGTTCTGTTCTGGAGCTGGGTCGGGTCCCAGCCACAGGGGGACTGTGGAAGAAGTCAGTGCCCCTCCAGCCACCATGCTCACTGGCTGGTCCCACCTGTTGCAGGTGCCCTGGGCTCTGACCTGCAGGTAAATGAGACAAGGGTCAGCATTCCCAGCCCCCACATGGTGCCATTTCTTACTTGGTTTCTTGAAGAAAGCGCCCTGGTTATGTACATAAAAGTCCCTGGGGGTGAGTTAACAGCCCCAGAGGCATTTTAGGAGCAGTGTGTGGGCTGCCTCATGGTCTGAGCCCAGGCCAGGGACTTCTGAGAGCCTGTGGCTAAAGAGAGAGAGAGATACCATCAGGGAAGACACAGGTCTCCCCCTGCTCCTCCCAGACTTTGATTCTGCTGTGTCAGAGGTCCCACACAGCCTGCTGTGACCAAGAGACCCTCACCTCCTGGGTAAGTAAAGACAGGACACCTTGGTGTAGCCCTGCAAAGAGGTGACAGCTTCAGCTGCAGTGGGAGATAAGGGGATCATGAGGTCCCAGGCGAGGCCTGCCTGGATCCATGTTCTCAAAGTTACATAGTGATGATAGCTTGAGCATCTACCCTTCCCCACTCTGGCAGCTAGGTATCTCCCCTTTACCCTTTACCTGGGGCCCCTAGTCAGCTCAGCTGGGCTCTGCTGACATCTCTTTTCCAGAGTGCAACACTGCTGTAGGGGAGGAAAAAAGTTTTCCTCTATCCTCTTAGGTCCATTACCTGAGGCCTGCAAACTAAACTGACAACTGACATATGAACAAGAGAGAATTCATACAAATATGATTTGATGTTAATATTTTAATTTTTTTTGTGCAGAATCAAAGTCTGGGAGGAGCAGGGTGAGACTTGTGTCCACCTGGTGGCATCCCTCTCTCTTTTTAGCCACAGGTTCTTCATAGAAAAGAAGTGAAGACCCAAGAAACGGTTAGACCTGATGACTTACATCCCATTTATATAAATTGTGTAGAAGATGAATTGTAGAAAGATAAATTTTATTGAAATGAAGGGAAGTTGAGGGTTATTTTGGTAAGGTTTGTTTGTGCAGATGCATCTCAGAGATGACTGTCTCCAGTGATAGACTTGATCTTCTGGTACAGGAGTGGGAAGGAGAAACACCTTCACAAAAGGAAACTTCTGTGCTGCTTTTAGACAGACTGGGGAAGGGCAGAAGCTTCTTTGTTTTTGCTGCTCAATTGCCTTCAATTTAAGGTTCTCTTAGAGCAAAGTGGCAAATTTGAGGGTGGCATATTCTGATCCCTTTCACTGCCCACCCCTCTCCCATGTCAGGTTCATGTATGTGTCCACACTTATGACTTTAAATGATGTGATTACGCTGCCACCGAACCTCCCGGAAGCTGGGATCTCGTGAGTGGCATGAGAGAAGGTGACAGAGCAGGGAGGTGGCAGGAGGGCCTCCCAGGCACCAAGCCTGGCAGCTGGGTCTGCTGGTCACTGGCTAAGAAGCTTCATTTTACTTAACTACTGCCTTGGGCTTCCCTGGTGACTCAGAGGTTAAAGAGTCTGCCTGCAAGGCAGGAGACCTGGGTTCAATCTCTGGGTGGGAAGATCCCCTGGAAGAGTACATGGCAACCCAACTCCAGTATTCTTGCCTGGGGAATCCCATTGACAGAGGAGCCAGGAGGGCTACAGTTCATGGGATCCTAAAGAATCGGACACGACTGAGCTATTAACACTTTTCAACCACTGCCTTATCCATAGTGTGGGGGTAGCCCCGCCTGCGGGCCGCTCCCTACCCGCCTCGGCCCCCACACAGCTGGTGTAAGGATAAAGCGAGTGTGGGTGAAGGCATTCTGTAAACCATGGAGTGTTGTGGGGGCACAGTGATCCCTCAGCCTTTCCTCCTAGTTGCTGACCTCTCTGGGGAATCCTGATTCTGTCACTGGGACAGCCAGGAAGCGAAAGGCTTGATTCACTCCAGCCTGCGCCTGGGGACCCACTGTCTGAAGGGCGCCCCCTGGTGTCCATCACTGCAGCGCCTCGGGCCCTGTTTGGGAATGTCTTAGAAATGGTTCTCCCTTCCCTGAGGTTATAACCTCCTCTTTCCCAGAAGGAATTCCAAACTGAAATGTAAACTGGGGCTGCATCTGCTGAAGAAGCTCTTCTGCAGTAGCCTCCCACCTTCCCTGCCTACTGGGATAGAATATACACAGGAAAGTGAAGTCACTCAGTCGTGTCCGACACTTTGTGATCCCATGGAATGTAGCCCACCAGGCTCCTCTGTCCATGGGATTTTCCAGGCAAGAGTACTGGAGTGGGTTGCCGTTTCCTTCTCCAGGGGATCTTCCCAACCCAGGGATCGAACCCAGGTCTCCCGCATGGCAGGCAGCCACTTTACCATCTGAGCCACCAGGGTCGATGGGTAAATAACACCCACTGCTTGTTCTGAAGTCCAAGAAGCTTGTATTTTCTGTGTCCTGCTATATTTTCATTGCCTACGCCAGGGTCATGAAGATAGTCTCCTAATTACTTTCAAGGAGATTTTTACTTTCCATGGCCTATACTTAAAAAAACCTAAAATTTCCTTAAAGATTAGACATTGATTGCTGAGGAGTGAAATTCAATTTGGGGAAAAAATAGTTAAGAACCCCTAAGCTTTGGTTTCCTTTGCCAGGAAATGAGGATAAGAATTTTCCCAGGGTTGTTGTGACATTTAAAAAAATATTTATTTATTTATCTGGCTGCATCAGGTCTTAGTGTTGGGATGTGGGCTTCTCTCTAGTTGTGGTGCACAGGCTCCAGAGCGTGTGAGCTCAGTAGTTGCAGTGCTTGGGCTTAGTTGCAGCAGATACGTGGGATCTTAGTTCCCTGGCCAAAGATCCACCTGGTGTTCCTCGAATTGGAAGGCATATTCTTAACCACTAGATCACCAGGGAAGTCCCCTGTCCATGAAATGAGACAATGTGTGTCGAGTGCTCAGAGTAGGAGTGGGCACACAGTAAGTAAAACTCAGTGTTTTTGTTGTTCAGTCACTCAGTCATGTCCGACTGTTTGCAACCCCATGGACTGCAGTGTGCCAGGCTTCCCTGTCCTTCACTATCTTCTGGAGCTTGCTCCAACTCATGTCCATCGAGTCGGTGATGCCATCCAACCATTTCCTCCTCTGTCGCTCCCTTCTTCTCCTGCCTTCAATCTTACCCAGCATCAGGGTCTTTTCCAATGAGTTGGCTTTTCGTATCAGGTGGCCAAGTATTGGAGTTTCAGCTTCAGCATCAGTCCTTCCAATGAGTATTCAGATTGATTTCCTTTAGGATTGACTGGTTTGATCTCCTTGCAGTCCAAGGGACTCTGAAGAGTCTTCTCCAGCACCACAATTCAAAAGCATCAATTCTTCGGTGCTCAGCCTTCTTTATGATACGACTCTCACATCCATATGTGACTTCTGGAAAAACCATAGCTTTGACTATAGGGTCCTTTGTCAGCGAAGTGAGGTCTCTGCTTTTTAATGAGCTGTCTAGATTTGTCAATGTAGGCTATTATTATTATTGTTCTGGGCCCACTTATTTGTTTTTATGACTCTCCAGTATTCTGCTGTACTTGACTGTGATGGTCATGGAGGTAATTTCTGATTTGCCACTCCTACAATCCACGCTGCATAAATAAGCTTGTAAACAGAGGTGCTTATGAGTATTTCTGCCAGACAGATTCTTGATTCCTTGTGTCTCCATCAAATGTCCCCACTACATGCAAAAGAGGAAAAGACTATGAAGATTTTCCCAGGGTCCCTCTCTGTCCCTTTGGAAAGGATAGGCTAGGAGCAGTCTGCTGAGAAGCTGCTAGAGAAAGAAGACAAATCTGTACGATTTGCCCTCCGAAGAGGGGGAGCAGTTAGGATGCAGGTGTGGAGTAAGAGCCATTTGCTACAAACGGTGAGAAAAATAGCTTGTGGGAGCCTTTGTTCCTTCAGAGGCGTAATTGCCTTTGATGGGCTGTTAATAGGAGTCATTATGTGGTTATTAAGAAGGGAATGTGATGAGCCCAGCTCTGAATAGCTAAATTCAGGGGGCTCCTGGTTTAATGTTGTTTTTCCTCTGCACACAAGGAGTCCTGCTACTTACCTGGAGTCCCCTCGAATCAGGGAGTTTGAACTTTGAGGCCAGTAGGTTGGGACAATTCCTGAGGGTACCAATTACTTCCTGGGGCAGCTAATGGTGGCGGGGAGGGGGGCAGTGTAGGGCAGGGGAAAGAAAAGGAAAAGGAAAGGAAGAGATGAGAAGGGAGTTAGGAAGGGTGATCAAGAGATGGAGTGGAACTTCCCTGGTGGTCCAGTGGCTCAGACTCTGAGCTCCCAAGGCAGGGGACCTGGGTTTGATCCCTGGTCAGGGAGCCCATATGCCACAACTAAAGACCTGGCCCAGCCAAATAAAATAAATGTTTTTAGAAAGAGAGAGATGGAGTGATGGAGAGATGAGGAGAGAGAAGGCAAGGGAGAGAAAGAGGGGCTGGAACAGTGACAGTGAGCAGAAAGAGAAATGGGCAAAGGGTGGTTGGGGGGAGAAAAGACAGGGGGAGAGGGGAGAAGAGAGATGGGAGAAAAGAAAAATGAGAAGAACGTTAGCCCGTAGGGTAAATTCTAGAGCCTGAATTCTAGCTCAGGACCTGGGAATGACCTCCAAAGGCTGATCCTCGGGCCCACCCAGCCCTGCTGATTTCATTTCTATATTTAACAAGATCCCTGGTGATGACTCTGCAGCTTCAAGTTCGAGAAGCATTGATTTGAGCTCAGCGTGGAGTGGTTGGAGTGGTTCATGCCAGGGCCTGGGGGAGTCGCCAAGGAGGAGCGAGCTGGGCTTGATCTTGCTGAGAAGCTATGTTAGATGGAGAAAAGTGCCTGGGAGAGAAATGAAGCGGAAGGAGGTTTGGCGAGGGCTGGGAGTGATGGTGGTGGTGAGGGGATCTCTGGGGCAGGTGCTCAGGGGTGTCGCCAAGTAACACTTGCAGGAAGACCTACAGGAAGCCTGGGGGATCTGGAGAAGCCGTGCGGCTCTTGCGGGTCAGACACTGTTCTGAGTTCTTCGCTGTGTTAGTTCATTTACCCTCACACCCCCTGGGGTGTTCAGTGGCAGACACACCAAATTCGGAGCCAGGAGGAGGTTGAGCAGTTCTGGCCTATTATCCACAAGCGTGAGTCTCTGCCCTCCTCTGGTTCTCTCTGTAATACTTCCCAGTCTTCACGTGCATCGACAGGGCCTCAGCCTGATGCCCAGTCCTGGAAAGTCTGGCTTTCTTCTGGAAGCCAGAGACCCTTACACTTCACCTAAAAGGTGGCTGAAAATGGTTGGGGTCGGTCCAGGGCCCGGTGGCGGGACAGCTAAAGCCTCTTGCACAGCCTCCCCACAACCCCACCACCACTTTCATGAGCCCTAGCCAGGAGGGTGACCTGCTCAGGGTTCCTTGGAGACCGGTCAGCATGGGTGAGGTAGGCTGATCTCTGGTCCCACAGCCAGAGCCTACATCGTCCAGAGATGAGTCCGGAGCAATCACAGTGGTCCTCTGCCTGGGGATTTGTGATGCTAGGTCACAGGAGTGACCGAGTAAGAGCCAAGTTGCTGGAGACTCAGGACTGGAGGTCTTAGTTCCAACCAATGCCACTGACAAGCTGTGTGACCCTGGGCAAATTAGTTTAACTCTCTGGGCTTCAGTTTGCTTATGTGTAAAATGGAGAGAATAAAAATAGTGCCTACCCGAAGGGTCGTTTGGAGCATAAATGGCATCAGCTGTCAATAATAAAATCAGTAGGAATGCATTTAATCTGTATCATCTTGTTTTTATTATTTCTTTGACTTCTATCTCTTCTCTGACTTCTATCTTTGGCTCAGCAGTTTGGTTCTGGGACTGTTTCCTGCCTGTGGAGGAGCCAGGGTTGCATGAAGAATACCTCACCTGAGTTTGAAGAGTTTGCAACCACTTTCAGGGCCAGGAGAAGTCACTGGTCTGCTCTGCAAAGTTACAAAGTTCCCAAGCGCCCGCCTGGGCAGACTTTTCCTGGCTGTTCCTGGAGATGTTCGGAAATGAATGGCAGGTGTTGTGATTGTTTTGCAAAGCACCTTATGCAGCCCAGAAGAGAATCTTCACTTCCTCCATACCTTCCAGTCCAGGGCCACATCAGTATGTGCAGACGATGGTTGGCAGGGACTGACCGCAGACTCAGTCCCACACAGCTTTAAGTACCTTCAAAAGGTCATCTTGACCTTGGACCTGGGGTTGGTTCAAAGCCTCTGACACCTGTGGGGGGCTTCTCAGGCATCCATGGTTCAACAGACACAGGCAAAGTCCAGGTTCCTCCGTGTGGTGCCCTTGGCCTTCCAGGACCTGGACTGTCTGTCCCTGTACTGGCCTCAGAGGCCCTCCTTTCCCCCAGCTCACTGCCGCAGCCCCCAGGACCACAGCCTGCTGTGTTTCCAGGTATTTGGGAGAGGTGGTCTCCCTGCCTAGCAAGCCGGCTCCACCCCTCGCCCTCCTGAGTCCACCATAGGACCCACAACTCTCAGGCAGGTCTTTTTGTCCTGTCTTTGCCCTAGTGGGCACCTGCCAGCAACTTACCACCCTCCTCCTAGAGGCTGCTGTAGGCTCTGGGTGTTCAGCATCTCTAGTTTCCGGAATATACAAGTCACAGTGAGTGAAGGAAACTTCCTCCTTCTCAAAAGCCAAAGAGCTCCCTCCAATTGTTTCCTAGAATTAAAAAAAAGTATTTGGCTGCGTCAGGTCTTAGCTGCAGCGAATGGTGTCTTCATTACATGAAGTCCGATCTTTCGTTGCAGTGCGTTGACTAGTTTGGTCGCTTCGGCTCGGTAGCTCTGAGGCATGTGGGATTTTAGTTCCTGACCAGGGATCGAACCCAGGTCCTCTGCATTGCAAGTCAGATTCTCTACCACTGGAGCACCAGGGAAGACCCTATTTTCTAGAATTAAGTCTTCCCCATTGCAGTTTCTGCTCCTGCTTTCCACCAAAATGTCTAGGAGTTCCGACTGCTTCTGGTGAATGGGGAGGAGAGAGGAAATGAAGTCTGGTGTTTGTCTTGTACGATGGGCACGAAGCCATGCTTTCTCAGACCAACCTTATCTAAAAGAGAAAATCTGGCTGAAATGCTGTTTTTCTTTTTCTGCTCCTCTCCTCTCCCCATTCTGCCAGGGCTACTCCACCTCACACCGAGGGAATCAGAATTTCTGGGGGGTGGGACCAGGTCTAGGTATTTTTTTAAATTTGCCCCAGATGATTCTAATGGCAGCAGGGCTGAGAACCACTACTTCAGGGTAAATGTTGTCATTAGGACTAGAAATCTTCGAGGCCAGAGACATGGACGGGGCATGGTAATAGCAACAGTGCTATCACTGGGTTGTGGCATGTCTTTCTTTCCTTTTTCTTATTGTCCTTCACAGTGGCTCCTATTTCAAGCCCTAACCTCAGCAGCACATAATGGCTGCAGCAGCTCCAGGTTTCACATCCCCTAAAATTCAGGTCCTGAGGAGAGAATGTCCCGCTCATGGCCTACTGCATCTCATTGGTGCTTGCCTTTTCTTTCTCTGGTTGGCATGTCCCTGGTTGTTTTCATTCTACAAAGACGCTTTCTCCAGCAGGTAGACTGGTATAATTTCCATTTGGGGTGTGTGTGTGTGTGTATCATTAGGACGGGGGGACCTGTGAAGGAGTGTGGGAGCACGGAGTGAGGCTGAGCCAGGAGGCAGATGGGCACTCCGGGGTAAAACGATTGGAGATTCATTCCCTATGGACTGAAACTCCAAGATAAGAATAGCAGGACAATTAAGGAAGGAGACTGGGCCCTACCCAGACCACATATTTCTTTTCTCCAACTTAGGAGACCTCCCTGATCACGCATGTGCAGAAAAGACTCCTTGGGGGCCCAAGGGGAGTTATGTCAGGAGATGTTCCTTACTCAGACGCCTTTTAGGTAAAATCCACCTTGGCTAAGAGGTGTGTGTGCACACATGGGAGAATCCTGAGATATACACAATATGGACTGTGAACCAGGCAAGCCAAAAGGATTACCCGAAGAAAACGCAGACAAAATGCCCCATAAATATGATTCAAACTGCCACGAGGGCGCGACTCAGGGACTTTCCCTCTGAGTCTGCCGTGTGCCTATCCACACGCTCTGTACTCTTTTCCTCTTAATCCTTGCTTCACCACTTTCCATCTTTGTGGAAATTCTCTTCTGCAAAGCCAAAGGGCCAGGGCCCTTGTCACTGACCACTGGTCTAGTGGCTAGGATCTGGTTCTTTCACTGCCAAGAGCCAGCCTCAGTCTCTGGCTGGGAACCCAAGCCCTGCTCCCAGCCATTGTGAGATCAAGGTTACTGGCTGGGAGAGGGGTCAGGAACAGTTAATGGGAGGGCTAGAAGAGAGAGTGTTCCCAGCTGAGGAGCCAGCAAGATTTATATTAAGAAATATACAGTTAGTCTTCAGCCTGTTCCTGGCACCTCCTAAAACCCTTGGAATTTCTAAAGTGGTAAGAGGATAAAGGTGTCTTTTGTTATTTATAACAAGCCCCTTTCAACCGCAGCTGAGTTTATGTTAATGAGGGGCCTATTGGAAAGCCCCTAAGGAAGGGGGTGGGGGTTGCCAGGGGGAGCCAATCAGAGGGTTGGAATTTTGAGTCTTTCTCCCCACCCTACACCTGTTTCTCCCGGGGAGGGAAGAGGAGGATGGAGGTTGAAATAGTCACCAATGGCCAATGACTCAATCAATCATGCCTATGTATATAAAACTCCTAAATAATAGGGTTCTGAGAGCTTTGAGGTTGGTGAACAAGAACACAGCAGGTTTGGGACTTCCCTGGCAGTCCAGTGGTTAAGATGCACTTCCAATGCAGGGGGTGCATGGTGGGGGAAGTAAGATCCCACAGGCTGCGTTTCATGACCAAAAAAAATTAATAAAAAGAACACAGCTTGTGTCACAGGGTTTGATACCCCAAGCTCCCCTGAGACAGAAGCTGCTGTACTCTGGACCCTTCTGGACCTCACCCTATGAATGTCTGTATCTGGCTGTTCATTTGTGTCCTCCGTAATAAACTGTTTTCCTGAGTTCTGTGCACTACTGTAGCACGCATGTGCTGCATGCAATGCTTCAGTCGTGTCCGACTCTGCGACCTCATGGACTGTGGTCCATCAGACTCCCAGTCCATGGGATTCTCCAGGTGAGCATACTGGTATGGGTTGCCATGCCCTCCTCCAGGCCATGGGGATCTCCTATTTAGAGGAGGTCTGTTAGAAGCACATGTGGCAATCTGGACTTGGAAGTGGTGTCTGAAGTGGGGGCGTCCTGTGGGACTGAGCCCTTCGTCTGTGGGGTCTGAGGCTGCCTCCAGGTAGACAGTATTGAGTTCAAGTGTAGGACACCCAGCTGGTGTTACAGGTTCGCTTGGTGCAGGAGACCACCCCTGCCATTGTCAGAAATGTCCCAAGTGTCTTTTAAGTAGAAAAGTCAAAGTGGACAGAACACGGGGGTGTTTCCGTACGGGAGGTAATATATGTGCGTAACTTAAAAAGGTTTTAAAAGTTAAACATTAAATAGTGCCCTGTGAGGCTTCCTCTGTAAAAACAGCAAAACTGTCTCCCATTCCCCATCTTGGTGCTCAGTGATAACATTTTCTTTCTTCTTCTAGAAATGTCTTCTGGTTCCTACTTCCACGTTCCAGTGTTTACGCTGTTCTTTCATGATTTTTCCATTTTACACACTAATGACTTCCTAAGCTGGAAGATGGAGATTTACCATTCTTACATCTTCCTTGCCACATTAGGCTTAATACTGCACCCCTCCCCGAGATGTCCCTGCCCTAAACCACCCCTGCCCCCGCCCCAAACCTGTGAATGTTACCTTATATGGCAAAAGAGACTCTGCAGATGTGATTAAAGTTAAGAACCTTGAAATGAGGAGATTATCGTGGATTATCTGGGTGGGCTCAATTCAATCACGAGTCCTTAAAAGTGAAAGGCAGTCGAGTAGGTCAGAGAGGTGACAAGGGAAGATGAGGCAGGAGAGGGTAGAAGCCCTGTTGTTGGCTTTGAAGGTGGAGGAAGGGGGCCACGAGTCAAGGAACGTGGGTGACTCTGGAAGGTGACCTGCCCTCCACCGATAGCCCGCAAGGAAATGGCACCTTCAGTCCTGGCCATGGCAGGGGGCTGAATTCTGCCAACAACTTCAGTGAGCAAAGCGATCGATTCTCCCTGGAGCCCTGGAAGGCATGCTACTTTGTACACACCGTGACTTTAGCCGAGCAAGACCCACATCTCACTTGAGACCTAGAAAGTGAAAGCGTTAGTCATTCAGTCATGTCTGCCTCTTTGGGACCACCAGGCTCCTCTGTCCATGGGATTCTCCAGGAAAGAATACTGGAGAGGGTTACCATTTCCTCCTCCAGGGGATCTTCCCGACCCAGGGATCGAACCTGGGTCTCCTGCATTGCAGGTGCATTCTTTACTGTCTGAGCCACCAGGGAGGCCTAAGGACCCAGAGTGTTAAGATAATAAATATCGGGGGAATTCCCTGGTTCAGGCTCTGCACTTTCACCGCCGAGGGTGTGATCAATCCTTGGTCAGGGAACTAAGATCTCACAAACCTCATGGTGTGGCAAAAAAATAAATAAATAAATTTCTGTTGCTTCAGGCCACCAAGTTTGTTCAGCAAATAGCAAGATAAAATATACCTCCCACTCTGACACACATACTTCCTCATCACCTTTCCTTCTGATATATTAATAACTATAATTCAAATTTCAGTGTTTACGTAAGATGAAACATTGTTCCCAACTGATCTATGTAGAGTACCAGAATTATGTTTGTCATTTTTTGTTTTCTTGGAGTTAATAATTGCTTTTTTGGGGGGGTTTAATTTCCTGTATATTTGTGAATTCAGCCCTAAATATTTGATAACACTCTGTCAGGTGCTTAGTTGCAAAAAACAGATCACACTCTAGCCAGAAGTTGTTACAGGACGTTCACATGTAGGGACAGGGCTGGAGGTCAGGGAGAGGTCAGTCTTCCACCTCTGCTGTTCCTGAAGGTTAGATGCCTTCCCCTCTACCTGCTCTTGTAAAGCAGGTGTCTGTTATTGACACCTGCTTCTTACATTACTTTCCCCAGAAATGAAATGTCACGTGGATCCGCTGGTTGCCAGGGCTGAGGTCACATGTCTACACCCTAGCTGCGAAGGAGGCTGGAAAGCTCCAAGTTCATCTGGGTTAGTTGCTCTCTGGATCTGCGGCATCCTGGAATCTCCCCACCACCTTTTTCTGGATTTCTTCCTTGCCTCTCTTCTGTGCTGGACCCTCTGCTTCCTCATTGTAGTGGATCATCGCTAGCTGGATTCCCTGATTGAATGAGTGGGCTTGTCAACTGCAGGCTCCACTTTTTTAGTGTTTTTCACTTCAGTGGTTTTCAATTTTTGTTGCACATTAGGGTCACCAGGGAGCTTTTACAATGAAGTTGTCTGACCCCTCCCTAACTAATTAAATCACGGGAGGGCGGGGCTCTGGGACTGGTGTCTGTTTAAGGCTCCCCAGGTACTTCTAATTGTAGGTGAACTGGAGAACCCGGCTGTAGGGTGATTTAGTTCAGCTGTCTTGAGAAACAGTCATAGCTGACATGTAAGTAGATTCTGTCAACTTGCAATCATTTGCATCAAACCCTGAATACGGTGCCCCCCTCTACAACAGAGACGGTGGGAAATAATAGAGAGGAGGTGCAGGAAATCGTGTTTTCTGACAAAAGTTAATTTTATATTAAGTATCCCTGAAAGAAAAGCAGGGAAAACGTTTTTATCTGTCATGCCTCTTTCGAGGACACAAAACAGCTGTGTCAGCACCTGGAGCTCTTTTTCTCTTGAGTTGGTCAGACTCCCTCATGAAGAATTTTCCATTCTCCTTTTTTTTTTTTTCTTGCCAGCATCCTGAGATCCGAGTCGGGGTAGAAGACGGTGGAGGGGGCGGATCTCGATATCTGACATGCAAACTTGGATTTAATCCTGTTTTGGGCACAAGTCCTCCCTCTGCAGAGGTTCTTGGTGTCCCCCAGTGTCGAGGTCCTGTTTTACTTTCTCTAGAGCATCAGCTGTCAGTTTTCCACCAGGGCAGAAGGGGCGTTTGGTTGACTCTGAGGAGAGGGAGAGGTGATCAGGGGTCTACCTGCTCCTAAGGTAGTCGTTCAGCTAACCATCACTTTGTCAACCCCACCTCCACCCCCACTGCCGGGGTGCTGCGGCTGCCTGGGTGGGGTTCTTCCATGGAAACCAGGCTGAGCCCCAGGGCTCTACGTGGCTCTCTGGGTTCTGCTCTCTCAGAGCTTATCCATTCGCTTCCCATCTTCCAAAATCTTGTTCCTGCTGTTTCTCATTCTTTTTTGTTCCTGTGAGCTTATTCCTTTAAAGACGCCCTTTACTTCTGTCTTAATGGGGTGCGGGGAGGAATCACAGGTGAATGTGTTCCATTTATCATCTTCCGTCAGAGGTCTTCACCACTGCCATAATGGGAATTTATTGTATGGCTTTGTGAGGACAGGTGAGCTATTTTAACTTTAGGGGATGGCTAGTTTAACGATTGCAATGTTAACTGTTCAAATGTAAGTTATTTTCCATGAGGCACGGATTTCACTGTGAACAATAGATCTTCTGGAACCTTCTGGGGTGATGGGCTGCGTGAGAGGAAAGGCTCTGTGTTGAACGTCGATGGGACAAACTTTTTTTTTTCAGAGACAAGCTGGTTCCCGTTTTGCACAGCAATGTAGTGATGTGTATCACAGATACTGCCGAGCGCCGAGCTTGGGAATTTATGCTGCGTTTCTGACTTTGTGTGAATTTCCATTCACAATTGCTGCTGGAATGTTCTACAGACTTTCTTTCCCAAGAGCTAGACTTGTGTGATTTTGTTTGGATAGTAACATTTCTGCCTTTGTTGCCAAATGCCAGGATTTGTAAAGTTGAACTCTTGAGCTGTAAACCGAAATACAGAAAGTCAGCGTTTCTAGGTGTTGGATTTCCAGGGAGAGGTCTTGAAATAGGGATCCATGAGGTTCTATTTTTGACCAGGTAGTTCAGGAAAGAGTTGGAGGTGAGCTGAGGGGTTAGGGGTCCCTGGGAGAGGCTGTGGTTTGTCTGCTAGTTGGGGAGGGACCAGGCTACTTGAGTCAGACCCCAGACAGCAGGTGGGGAAGGAGACGTCTGGAAATCTGGACTCTGGGCTGCAGGCATGTTGCCAGCTCCACTGAACTTCTGACGAACTGTTTCAATGTTTTATCCTCCCCAAGGTGGAGGCGGCTCTGGGGAGCAGAAAGAGTCCGTTTTACAAGGAAGGAACCCAGAGCTTTCTGGTTAAGACAGGCCCCTGCTTCCCGCTAACTCTCAACAGGAGTTGGCAAACTTCTCTTGTGCAGGGCCAGAGAGCAAACATTTTAGGCTTTGTGGGCTGGTCGGTCTCTGTTGCATAATTCTTTTCGTTCTTTTTTTGTGTGTGTCTCTTCAAAAATGTCAAACCGTTCTTAGCTTGCTGGCTTACAGAGGCCGAAGGCAGGCTTTGGCCCACTGGCTGTAGTTTGCGGAGCCCTGAATCACATCACTGTTTACTTCTCTCATAAAACCTCCCACAATTTGAACTATTTTGTTTATCTTCTCTTTCCTCTACTATGTACTTCACGGGAGCTAAGGAGGTGGCAACTTATTCTCTGCTCTGACTTGAAGGCCTAGGGCTGTGCCTGGCATGGAAGGGGTGCTCCAGTATCGGTTGAATGATTGAATGCGTTGTGAGTTCTAATTTCATCTCTGGTAACTCATCTGTAAAACAAGGGACGAGACCTTCGGGGTCCCTGAGGGAGCTTCCAGAGTTCAAGCTCTGAGATTCTAATTCACCGAGCAGTGTGGGATTTGGGTTAACATTATAGCTGTATGTGGATACTCCAGCTGTCTCTGCCTGCTCCTGTGTGCAGGGCAGAGGTAAAGCAGATAGGTCCTAGGAGCTGAGGGTGACTCTTGCTTCTCACCTGCATCCTTCCTCAGATATCAGGTCAGTCCTGCCTGTGCTCAAAGCAGGATTTTCCTCTGAAAATGACTCTGATCCTATTAATCCTCTGTTGACAGTTTGCTGCTCCAGCCCTTGTCTAACAGACTTGATAGTCAAATTATGTAACAACTGATACAAGCACAGGTGCTGACCAGTCAGGGCAGGTGTTGGATGCAAACAGTGGGAGTTGCCATGGCAACGTGTACCACTCTTCTCTCTGCCTCCTCCCTCAGCCTAGCCCTCACGATTCTCCACCTGGGCATGAACATTCCACACTGCCCTTCTTTGTTCAGGCTTTTTCTTACACCTAGAGTGAACTGCCCTGAGCTCCATTTCCTTTGCCTGGCAAACTCCTATGCATCCTTTACGACCCAACTCAGCTATCTGCTCCTCTGTCCCCAGGCACACTTACTTGATCCCTTACCTTCATGCCTGTAGCACTTTGATGGCATTATTGTTCTGGACTTGGGTTTGTCTCCCCTCTGGACTCAGTTCTCAATGTCTGGCTCCTAAAAGCCTCAGAAAATATTCATAGAATGAAAAGGGATTGAAATCAGAAGAATGAAACTTGTATGATGGATTTTAGACAATGAATCGTCTCCTGGGTTTGAGCAGTTGGCTTCATCACTGTTGCAAGTGGGCATTTTTGTGAGGCTCTTACACAGTGAATGAATTGGGCAGCTGGGTCTTTAAGAATTGGCACTTGTCCTAATGTGGGTTAGATCCCTGAGTCAAGAAGATCCCTTGAAAAAGGAAATGGCAACCCATTCCAGTATTCTTGCCTGCAAAGTCCTATTGACAGAGAAGCCTAGTGGGCTATCGTCTATGGGGTTGCAACGAGTCAGACACAATTTAGTGACTAAACAACAACAACCTATCCTAGTGGTGTCCCAGGACATCACTGCTGTCCCAGGGTGAGCCATCTGCAGGGGGGGAGCTGAGAGGCTGAGGGGGTGGGCACAGCCTCTTACCAGGAGTCCTCTCAGGTCTCTGGGCCCTGGTTCCCTCGCTTATTTTCCTAAGGGATCACTAGGTTCCCTCTGAGGTCCCTTCCGGAGGTAAAGTGTCAGAGGTACCATGAAAGAAGTACTGAGTTATCAGATCAGATCCTTTATCAAATATGACCCATTTTCTAAATGCCTCCTTCTCTGGGAAGTCCCCCAGGTGTCAGATCCCTCCACCGCAACATCATGGGCTGTAGTCCTAGAACCAGGCTGTCTGTATGAGCCCTTGCTGAGTGCCAGCACCCGATGCCTTCCGCTGCTCAGCCGTCCCACACTCAGTGCCCATTTCACAGTGAGGCTCAGAGAGGCCAAGGGAACGGTGGAGGGTATGCTCTGCGGCCCACCCCTGAGATCACCGACAGACACTTCCTGCCTCTCTTCCAGGGATGTCCGTTGGTGCTGGCCCATGTGTACAGCTAGTCTGAAGGGTCAGGGGGTTGACACTCTGGAGCGGGGAAGGGGGTTGTTAGATAAATTCCCACCTTCCAAGCCCTAGTGGGATACCTCTAGGCTGCTCTGCCTGGTTTTTTGGGGGCTCCCCCGCAGGGGTCCAGGCTCATTAAGGCACATTTGGTGTGGCCTTCCCTGCTACATCTCCCCACTTCCAGGAACCAGTGCTTCCTGAGATCTTGTCCCAGATCATCTATAAACTGCATCCAAATCCTCGCCTTGTGGTCGGCTTTTGAGGACCTGCTAAGTGGTAAAGCCAAGATTTGACCATGTCTGGTTGACTCTGCATTCCCTTCCCCATAGGGGTGGTGTTTGCTCTGCGGAAATTGTGGGGTTGAGGCCAGAAGCCCAGCCAGGGTCCCGATGCTGTTTGTTTAAGGCCCTGAAGCCTGATTTTAGCATGGCCTGGATAACCTTTCAGTGGATGCTTGCTGATTGGATGTGCTTTCTTTCAGGAAGCAGGAAGCTGGAGCTTGAGGAGAATGATGTCCCTGCCTCGGGGCTGGTTGTTGACGGAAGCCGGAGAGAAGGAGCAGGTAGTGGAAAGGAGGATGTGGGGGGTGTCACCCCTCTACCTCGCCTCAAGCTCTGCTTCTTTTTCCCTCGCTCGCCCCAGCCCCACCTGGCCTCTTGGCCACTGCCCTTGGGTTCCATGAATTTGGCAGGAAGAGGGGGATCTTCTGAAGGGGTGACCGGCCTAACCAGAGAACTTCTTAGCAGGCATGATGTGGATGTAGGTGATGTGTACGGTGTGTAGGCTCTGGTCCCCGCTGTGGAGGACTGAAACTGGCTTAGCAAACCAGACTAGCATCCAGAGAACAGTTGTGTTTATGGCAGTTCAAGAAAGGATGCTGGGGTTGTCCAAGGAGAATTTCTGGAGAAGGTATGGGGATCACTTAGATCCTGGTAAGGAATAGAGGGGACCCTAAGTGGGGTTCCCGAGGAGAGAGAGCTCTGGGACTGCTCGCAAAGGGGAGGGCAGGGACAAAGAAAGTCTCCCTAGGAGGGGACACTTATGCTTGCTGGCTATAAGGGGCAAGAAAGAAAGGAATGGCAGCCTGGAGCCAGAGCAGACTGCCCCAGCTAGAGCTGTTGGCCAGAGGCGGTGACTTCGGCCCTGCTGATCTGTGGCTGAGGACTTGCTTCTCCCATCACTCTCTTCTCTCCTTGCCTCAACCCCTTGCTGGGATCTTCTGTTCGATGAGCCCAGCAGGAAACTTAGATGCTGGACTAGGTGGAGAGGCTGAAGAAAGGAACCAACTAGTGGGGCTTCCATGGATGCAGCCTGCATTTCCCTCTGAGCAATGCCTGGTACGAAGCCCAGCAGCCCATTTTCATGATCCTGCTGTCTCTGTTTAATCAGAAAATGTCTCTGTCTGGGACATCTTGGTGTGTGGCTTTATTTCCAACTGGATGCCTCCTTTTCTCTAAACGTGAGGCATCTGAACAGCCCCACATTTGGAGTAATTGTTCCTTCTTGCTCCTTTGCTTGTACTTCCCTGACCTTGAAAGAGCCATTTTCCAGGACCGTCACTAATGGACCTTCACGCGATGACAATAAAATATCCCAGAGCTCAGAGAAAAGAAAGGAGATGCTGTCTTGAGTGGCTCTTTGTGTTCCCCGATGTCATCTTATGAGGTGGCCAAAGTGCTGAGTCCCCGCTGTGCTCCCACCCTGCCTTGGCCATGTTGGCCTGGTCCCTCTGATTCTGGAAACGGCACAGTGTTCTTTGTGCAGATCCCACCTTCTCCATTGAGGAATGTGATGGCCAACAGCTGACCCACCGGGAAGGCTGACTGGACACCAAACACCAAGAGTTGAAGGCACACCAGCCTCTTAAACACCTACCGAGAGGGGAGGATCCTGCCAGTAGCTGATTTTGGAATGTTCTCTGCGTTTTCTGAGAACTGAAAGATGCCTTACACTGGGAAAGTGGATCTCAGGCCTCTCAATATTTGTTCTTTCCTCTGTTTCCAGCTTGCAGCCCGCTTCAGGACTCATTGCCTGCCTTTTTGTTGTTTGTTGTTCAGTTTTTCAGCAGTGTCCGACTCTCTGCGACCCCATGGACTGCAGCAGGCCAGGCTTCCCTGTCCTTCACCATCTCCTGGAACTTGCTCAAACTCATGTCCATTGAGTCGGTGATGCCATCCAACCATCTCATCCTCTGTCATCCCCTTCTCATCCTGCCTTCAATCTTTCCCAGCATCAGGGTCTTTTCCAGTGAGTCAGCTCTGAGGGCCTAATATTCAGACCCCCAGCTGACCCTGCTCGTCCTCTGCTGGCCGGAGGGTAGAAACAAATCCTCGAGCAGGACCAGGCTCCAGCCCGACCTGGGAACCAGAGACTGATTCACCAGTGGTCCTGGCAGTGGTCTAACTGCCGTCTTGCAGAAGCAGGTGACTTCCTTGGGATGGGGTGGCCCTTGGTGGGGGGTGCCCGGCGGGGTCATGAGCTGCCTCTAAGCCAGATCTCTGCAGGGTACAGTGCAGGATGGGCAGTTCTTGTGGGGTCTGAGCTCTAGGCTTAGGCAGAAGACCAGGTTCAGAAAGCCCAGCTGTGATGCGGGAGCCTCCTGCAAAGGCAGGTCCCCGACTTCTGGGCTGAACATTAGGAGGCCTTGGTTCTCGCCCTGGCTCTGCCCTCTACTTCTGGTGAGGCCCTGGACAAGCATCCTTTCTCTTTCAGATTTCTCATCTGCAAAACTAGGCATCGGGTAGTGACGTGATGTCCCTTGTGGCTTGGACAGCCCAGCTTTGCTGTCACCAGGGTCCCTCTGCCCATGTCATAGCTCCAGTCTGATAGCTGCAGCTCCGAGTGCTCGAGTCCTCATCCACCACGAGTTCATGGCCCTGGCAGTCCCGCGGTGTGGACGCTATGGGCTCCTCCCTCACCAGGGGAGACACAGAGAGGACCTTTGACCTTCTCTGAGATCAGACAATTGGAACCAAGCTCAGAGCCTCTGACATAAACCTCACCGGGATTTTACTTCCTCACACTCCTGTCAGAGCCTGTCCCCTTCTGGAACCAAAGTGTCCGATCTGACCCTCATGAGTTTTCTGAGTTTTATAAACTGCCTTAAACTTAGTGGCTTAAAACAATACAGATGTATCTTGTAATAGTTTTGAGGGCAGGAGTTTGAGATAGGTCTCACTGGGCTGAAATCAAGATGTTGGCAGACCTGCTTTGCTTCTGGGGCCTGAGGTGAGCCTTCTTTTCCAGCTTCTAGAGCAGCGGTCCCCAAAATTTTTGGCACCAGGGACCAGTCTTGTGGAAGACAACTTTTCCATGGACAGGGAGCAGTGATGGTTTGGGGATGATTCAAGTGCATTACATTTATTGTGCACTTTATTTCTGTTATAATTGCATCAGCTCCACCTCAGATCATCAGGCATTAGATGCCGGAGGTTGGGGACCTCCCCAGACTTTTGTCTAGATGTTGCCCACGTTCCTTGGCTTGTGGCCCCTTCCTGCAATTTAGTCTCTCTCTCTCTCACACTTGGTACCTCTTCCTTTATCACATCTCTGACCCACTCTGTCTCCTCTTCCCTCTTTTTAAGGACTCATGATTAGATTGAACCCATGTGGATAATGTCTCTTTCTAAACGTCCTTAATCTCATTCACATCTATAAATCCTCTGGCCATTTAAGGTAACATATTCTCAGGTTCTAGTGATTAAGGTGTGGGGGCAGGCATTATTCTTCCTTTCACTCTGCCTCTGCGGCTTGGGGCTTGACGCACAGCAGTTTTCCTGTGTGAAGAGGCACCTCCTCCTTGGAGCCCTCCCTGACTACACCAGGCAGAGGTGGCTGCTCCGTAGTCTGTATTCCCATGGCCCCAGGTGCTCTTTGTGATACTTGCGTGGCAGTGCTCATGGTAGGTCTCGCTCCCTAACTGAGAATGTGTGGGCAGGGAACTGACCTTCTTCTCCCTGGGTCCCTGGTGTCTGGTGGTGGTGAATAAACACATAGGGCTGGTCTGGGGAGCAAGTGCTGGGCGGGATGGAGAGCTTTCCCAGGGCCCCTGGAACACAAGCAACTGCCCTAAGTGGAAACCGATCCTTTTCTTCAATCCTGGGATCTCTTGGTGGCAAAGTAAAGCACGGGTCATAATATCTGTTTTACAAGGGAAAGAATAGAGGCTGGTAGTTCAGTGGTGAAGAATCTGCCAATGCAGGGGACACAGGTTCAATCCCTGGTCCAGGAAGATTCCACATGCCTCGGAGGAACTCAGCCTGTGTGCCACAACTATTGAGCCTGTGCTCTGCAACAAGAGAAGCCACTGCAATGAGAAGCCTGCACATCACAATGAAGAGGAGGCCTGGCTCACCATGACTAGAGAAAGCCTGCACGCAGCAGTGAAGACTCAGTGCAGCCAAAAATAAAAATAATGAAAAAACAGAGACTCTGAGAGGTTAAGTGGACTCCTCAAACTCATGGACTCCCCCGGGGAAAGTGACGGAGCTGAATTCTAACTCAGTTCTTGTTCTCTCTCCCCCACCTCACTAAATTATTATTATTTTTCAAATTGTCGGTTATGGGTTGAGTTGTGGTCCACATAGATTTAGACATTCAAGTTCTAATCACCAGTGCTTCAGGATATGACCTTATCTGGGAACAAGATCATTGCAGGTGTCATGAGTTAAAATGAGGTCATGCTGGGTTAGGGTGGGCCCCCAACCCAGTGTGACTATGGTCCTTCTAAAAGGGGGAAATTTGGAAGAAGACACACACACACACACACACACGGAGGAGGCTGTGTGAAGATAAAGGCAGAGGCTGGGCTGATGCTTCTAGAAGCCAAGGGATGCCAAAGATGGCCAGCACACCACCCGCAGCCAGGGGAAAGGTTGGAGCAGACTCTGTCTCACATTTGTCTAAAAGGAATCAAACCATCTGACACCTCGGTCTTGAATTTCTAGCCCCGAGAACTATGAGAAAATACATTTCTGCTGCTTAAGGCATCCAGTTTGTGGTACTTTGTTTCGGCAGCCTTGAGAATTGATGACACTGCCTGCTGATGCAGGCCCAGGCCTCAGAGATGCTGAAGCCTGTCTGAGCTGACCCCTCCCAGGCCTCCAACCTCCTCTCCCTCCCCTCCCCTCCTGCCTCTCTCTGAGCTGCAGTCACACCGGCCTTCCACGTATTCACTTGCTAACAGCTGTGTTAGGGTATAATGGACACACGACGTAGTGTGTGGTTTGACAAGTTTTGACATATGTATATACCCATGCAGCTGTCACCACTATCAAGATAATGAACAGATCAGTCACCCTTGGCAATCTCTCCACACCGCCCCACCTTCTAGCCCAGGAGACAACTGTTACCATAGATTAGCTTGCATTTTCTAGAATTTTACGTAAAGTGAATCTTCTGGTAGGTGTCCCTTTTGTTTTGCACACTGGGCTTTTTCCAGTTTCTTAGAACTCTTACTGCTCTCCTGGCTTGTGATCTGACCTTCCTCTTCCTGTCCTCCTCCTCACCCCTTGTTCAGTCGTTCAGTCGCGTCCAACTCTTTGCGACCCTATGGACTGCAGCACACCAGGCTTCCCTGTCTATCACCAACTCCCAGAGCTTGTTCAAACTCATGTCCATCGAGTTTGTGATACCATCCAACCATCTCATCCTCTGTCATCCCCTTCTCCTCCTACCTTCAATCTTTCCCAGCATCAGGGTCTTTTCCAGTCAGTCAGCTCTTCGCATCAGGTGGCCTAAGTATTGGGAGTTTCAGCTTCAGCATCAATCATTCCAATGAATATTCTGGACTGATTTCCTTTAGGATTCACCCCTTGTTAACATTCCCCCCAATTCTCATCAGTTTGTCAGAGGCTTCCTGGGCCCCCAGACCAGAAGGGCCCCCCATCTAACAGTTTGCTAGAGCCCTGCATCTGCCCCGGACACAGCATGGGGCCATTTTACATCACCTGTGCGACAGGTTCATGCCTGTCTCGTTCACTGGTCTTGACAAGGGACAGGCCTGTGATGGATTCTGCTCACCTTTATCCCTGGCTCCCGGTAAACAGAGGAAGTGATGCATGCCTGTAATGGGAGCAGCGAAAGCACAGAGCAAAGGAGCTGGGTCTCTGCAGTCAGCTCGCCAGTGATCTTGGGCAAGATCAAGCCTGCCTTCTTCCCGCTCCAATTTCCCATCTTTTCTTCCCCTACCTCCACCGTGCTGCATGGCTGGAGGGATCTTAGTTCCCCGACCAGAGATTGAACCTGGGTCCTTGGCAGTGAGAGGGCGTCGTCCTAACCACTGGACCACCAGGGAATTCCCTCCAATCTCCCATCTTCTCTACCCCACTCCTGGGAAGCAATTGGGCATCCCTGATGGCTCAGAAGGTAAAGGATCTGCCTCTCAATGCAGGAGACATGGGTTTGATCCCTGGGTTGGGAAGATTCCCTTGGAGTAGGAAATGGCAACCCACTCCAGAATTCTTGCTTGGAAAATCCCATGGACAGAGGAGCCTGGCGGGCTACAGTTCATGGCATCGTAGAGTCAGACATGACTGAAGGACTAACACTACCCACCTCCACCATGCTGTGGGGCCTGAGGGATCTTAGTTCCCCGACCAGATATGGAAACTGGGTCCTTGGCAGCGAGACTGCCTCGTCCTAACCACCAGATCACCAGGGAATTCCCTCCAATCTCCCATCTTTAAAATGGGCACAATAACAGTACCCACCTCCCTACGTGGTTGTGAGGTCTGAAGGATGTCCTGCATGGAAGGAAGGAATTTCTAAAAGCACCTGACACGTATAGTTGGCCCTCAGTGGTGATGGTCAGACATTCTGGCGGGGGGGGGGGGGTCTGCCAAGGAATAGGACAGTTGTGTGGCTCCAAGCTGAACTCTTCTTCTTCTGGATGATAGGTCTGTGAGGCTCATGCTCCCACTGCCCTCCTTGCTAACAAGCCCCCTAGTTACAAGCCTCTTGTTGGGTCAGTGGTGCGGAGGAATTGACCGAGCAGGGATAAATCACTGATGGGAACCTGTTCCAGTCTGCTGTTGGGATTTCATTGGCTGCTGAGAGTGCTATGCTGTCCTGAGTCCTCTTGCTGGGGACTCAGGCTGGATTCATTCAGGGCAGATGTTTATGCAGCAGACATGGAATAATGGGTCTTCAGGTCCTCTGGAAGGCAGCGCCAACGGGTGTGCAGGTGATGTGTAGCTGTGGGTGTGGATTTCCTGCCAACTTGACATCAAGAAAGCCCCCCAGGCTCTGGGACCTTTCAGTCTTCTGGAGAAGCCCCCGTGGGGGTGTGCCCTGGCCTCCACCAGGACCTGGCTTAGTGTGAGGACAGGTTAGGACAGACTCTTGAGCGGCTAGACTACTGTGTCTAGCTAGACACTCTATCTAGGCTACTGTGGCCCAGTTGAAGGAGCCTGAAAGACAGGGCAGGGTAGCCTCAGGCTCCGTGGAATCAAGGAGATGCTGGGCCAGGCCCGGGTGGGGTCTGGGCTCAGAGCACAGCTCCAGACATTATGGTGCACGTGAATGGGCCCCCTGGGATTGTGCAGTGTGTAAACTGTGTGGCCGTACATGGCCGCCCTGTCCAGGGTCCTGGTTTGTAGATTAGCATTTCCAGGCAAGGACCGAGACCCGTGGGAACACTGAGGAAAGCAGTGAGGAGTGGAGGGGAGCTCTGGCAATCTGTGGGCAGAGTAGATAGTTTGTAACCAAGTCTACCACTGAAGCTCGGGACCTCGGGCAGAGCCGCCTTGAAGCCTCAGTTGCTGCATCATGAACACAGGGATCATCTGACAAGCCTTACTCACTGCACGGGGTTATTGAGGATTATGTGAGCTGGGGCATGTGGAATCTTTGTAAGCTGCTGAGCAGGATGGGCAAGTTATTGCTTAGTTGTTTGTGCCCCGGAGCGGGCGCCAAGTGTGGGTTAGGGGTCTCCCACATCACCGCTGTCCCTGGGAGAGGTGTGGGCACAGTCACTGCTTCTACATGAGATTTTGGTTTCCTGGGCCTTTCTGGGGACTGGAGCCAGCATGAGACCCAGCTCTATGTGGGTGGATGTTGAGGGCTTAAGGGGGAATCTCAGAGGAACCGCAGAGCAGAGCCTTCTACACAGTGTCCTGCTTCCAGTGAGCGTGCAGCTGAGAGCGGATGGGGAAGCTGACTGGGTGGTCTCTGAGCACTGGGGGCTTGGGGTCCCATCTGGCCACTGTTTCGCGAGGCCCAGGCAGCGCTGTGCTCAGTGTCATCATGCTGCACACTGGCTGTGGGCCACCGTCCTGAGTTTCCGGGTGGGTACATTCATGTCTCCCGTGGTCTTGGGTGGAGGTTCAGAGGATGGGCTCTGGAGGGAAGCAGAGTGTGGTTTGAATCATACTCCATCCTTTGTCACTCTGGGGTCTTGGGTGAACTGCTTTACTTCCTCAGACCCCAGTTTCCCCCAGTAAAGTGGGAATAGGGCTTCCCAGGTGGCGCTAGTGGTGAAGAACCCACCTGCCAAGGCAGGAGATGTAAGAGACGCGGGTTTGATCCCCAGGTCATGAAGATTCCCTGGAGGAGGGCACAGCAATCCACTCTAGCATTCTTGCCTGGAGAATCACATGGACAGAGGAGCCTGGTGGGCTACAGTCCATAGGGTGGCAAAGAGTTGGATACAACTGAAGTGACTTAGTATGCACACAGGCAAAGTGAGGATAGTGATAGTACCTTCTCCTGGAGTCAGCTGTGAGAATTCAGAGAGCTCAGAGCTCCTTCCATACAGAGAAAGCACTCAGAGCAGGCAAGCGAGAAAAGGCACCAGTGGACGCGACCTACCTGGGGATGGGCACTAATGGTTTAATTGAGCCGAGGCCCAGTTACCCATGGGGGTCTCTGGATCCTGAACACAGAACTGGGTGTAGCTCCCTGCACATCCAGGGCTTGGGGTCGGTGCACTGCTTGTGCGGGACCGTGCTCTTGGCCCTTAAAGCATGGGGTGGGGAGCAGGGGTGACCTTGTCTGCTCACTGTCCCAGGAACTGTTGGGATATATTTTGGAGGGCAAAGTAACAGCAATAGAATTCCCTAGAACAAAACCCAGTAATCTCAAAGACTCACATAAATGAGGTGGTCTCAGAACACTGATCTGCTGTCACAGACCCCAGGGCAGACACAGGCAAAGAAAGCCCCAGATGCACAGGTCACCCCCAAGAAGCTTCCAGTCTTCAGATTTGCAGGGCTGTATTGTTCATGAATACGCTCGTTTATTCCTCGTTGATTTGTACTCCATCCTGAGCTGTCTGGGTGGAGGGCTAGCGGTAAGTGAGGGAGCAAGGTGTTCTTGTGTTCCCTGGTTTGTCTGCTGTGTTAGTCGGCTCCGGCTGCCACAACAGAACACTGCAGACCAGGAGGCTTCAATCACAGAGGCTTATTTTCTCAGTTTTTCTGGAGGCTGAAAATCTGAGATAGAGATGTCGACAGGGATCATTTCTGGTGAGGTCTCTTTTCCTGTGTTGTAGTCACCCACCGACTCGATGGACATGAGTTTGAGCAAGCTCCGGGAGTTGGTGATGGACAGGGAAGCCTGGCGTGCTGCAGTCCATGGGGTTTCAAAGAGTCTGACACGACTCAGCGGCTGAACTGAACTGAGGCAGCCACCACCTTGCTGTGTCCTTCTGTGGACTTCACTCAGTAGGTTTGTAGAGAGAGGGAAGGCGGGAGGGAGAGAGGGGGTAGGAGAGGAGAGATGGAGGGATGGAGAGGGAGGGAGGCAAAGAGGACTCTGGTGTCTCTTCTTGTAAGGACACGAGTCCTATTAGATTAGGGCCCCACCCGCATGACCTTATTTAACTTGAAAGATTTCTTTACAGGTCGTTTGTCCAAATACAGTCACATTGGGAGTTAGGGCTTTGACTTGTGGATTTGGAGTTGGGGGATCATAATTCAGTTCATAACAAAAGCCCAGCCCAGGGTGGCAGGTGCTAAAGGGACTGTGATGGGACAAGGCAAAAATGAAGGAGGGGACCCTTCCAGACCATCAGAAAAAGAGCAGTCTAGGGCAGGGGCTGCTCACTTGGCTCAGGGAACATGGAGAGAACAGTGGGTTTGGGGGTATCCTGTGTTGCAGCACTTGGACCCTTACTATGGCGTATGGCCTTGTATCTGTGACTTAACCCCTCTGAGCCTCTACTTCCTCATCTGGAAAATGGGAATAATAGTATCTGCTCCATGAAACGGCTTTGAGGATAAATTAGGAAATTTATCTAAAGGGCTCAGCCCTGTCCCCGCTGTGAGACAGGGGAGTGGCAGTGATGGTCCCTGGGGCAGATGCCCTTGGGTTCCAGTGTAAGGCATGAGCTAGGGTGGCGAGCGTCCCTCACTTCGTAGGTGTTAATCTCAACGATGGATTAGAGAAGAGCTGCTGGGCGAGGCCAGGCAAGGGGGGCTTTGAGGCACGTGGGGAGACAGATGTGGCTCGTCCCAGGGCCCCTCAAGGTCGAGGAGATGCAGGGGTTGGCAGGCAAATGAGGTGAGTATGCAGTGAGCTTCATCATCACTGGATGGGACAGATGCCAGAGGCAGGAGCAAACCTGGTTGGGGCAACAGAGTCCAGCGTGAGGGGCTCAGGGACCCAGTCTAGACGTGTCTCACCTTTCAGCTCAGCAGCCTGCCCTTCCCTTCTGATAGGAGAGGCACGATGCCAAAACAAGGTGCTACTAAATGCAGTTGGTGACATTCGTGAGTCAGCAAGCTGTTTTATTTCATCAAAGAAGATTAAAACTTTTTTTTGGTAAAGTGCAAAGTTTCTTTTATATGATTTATTGTGATTAGGGTCATTTTAAAGGATCAGTGCTCAGAAGCAGGGACTTCAGAGCCTTCTATAGATCAGATCTTCGTAGGGGCTGGTACTTACACAAGAGCCCCTGCTGACTGAGTCTGAAAGGCAGAGGGGACACTGAGGTCACAGGTCATGAGCTGCAGCTCCTGCATCGGTTGGCATGTTTCATCAAGAGTGGACATGATTAGTTCTGGGAGCCTGTATTAAAGGATCAAGGCACTAGATTTGGCTGGCTCATTGTACCCTTGAAGTTCTCCAGGGAGATTACCGGGACTCTTTGTGGGAACCCCTAGCTGGGATCTGTCTGGATGTTATTACAGGCTGAACCAACTGCATCCCTTTCAGATACTCCAGGCTAGGGGAGAGATGATCCCTGTCACAGCCCCCTCTGCCCTCAGCCCACTCCACTGTGAGGGTAGGGGGAGTGCCACGTCCGCCTCCTGCCATCTTGCCCACCCACACCTGGCCAGATAAGAGGCAGGTGTTGTGATGTTTTCCATGTTGGTGGGCTTCTGGGGTTTCCTTGTGCTGTGTGTGTGCATATGTGTTGCGTGTTTCTAGTTAGGACTGGGAGAAACTCAAAGTGAAGTGTCTTGGAATCTCAGTGGAATTTCTTGGCATAGTCTTATCTTAGGAAGGAGGAGGCAACCTGAATGTTCACTGTCCATGGCAGGAGGGTGGGTTTTCCTGGGGTCTCGCTGGCTTGAAGACTCATTCTTCTCCCCCTCTATGGGAGCCCTAAGCCCCCCTCTGTGAGAGCCCCAAGCCCGCCTCTGTGTTCCGGTGGACCCTGTCTGCAGGGCTGAGTAACCTAGTGCTTTGTCAGTTGTGGGGCTGACCCCCGCCAGCTGATGGTGATGACGCCACTGGCCGGGGCTTCCTCTGTCCAGGCCAAGTGCTTGACACTTGGTAGCTCATTTCTCTCTCCCAGCAGCTGTCTGTGGAAGGTACTGCTCCGTTCTGCACGTTCCAGGTGTGGAAGCCGAAGCCCAGAAAGGCTCTTTAACTTGCCCAAGGTGACACAGCTAGAAATAGAGTCAGGGCAGCAATCCAGACTTTCCAACTTGAGGTGTGGCTGTGGGTCAGAGAGCTTTCTTGACTCTAATTGGCTTTAGTCTCTTGCAGCCCCTCCTTCTGCCCAAGTGCCCCGAAAGGCCCTCGTTGTCTTCTGGTCTCTAACCCCCACACACATGTGCTTCCTTGAGCTGGAACACCCTTCCACTTGGCCACCTCTCACTTTTTCTCAAGATTTGGCTCAGTGACCATCTCCTCCAGGAAGCTCTCCCTGACTACCCCTGAAGTCCAGGCTGGATGTCCCTCCAGGTGGTCCCATGGCACCCTGGGCTTCCTCCCAGCAGATGTTGACACCTATTTTTATAAGTAGGGTTCTGTTTGTCCAACTCCTCCACCAATGTAAGCATCTTCAGGGGCGGGCCGGCTCTCAGATGTTTGAATAAATGAATGAATGAATGGTAACTTAAGTCTCTTGCTACAGTGTCTTGTCAGCAGGGCAGCCTGGTTGCTGGGTTTCCATTCCTTCTCACCTCCCTGTGCCTTGATTTCATATGAAAGATTGAGAGGTTCACAGTGTAAACGAGGGAGCCTACATGAAGCCCTCAGAACAGCCTTGACCCTCGCCGTGAGCTGGCCTTATTCTGCTGGTGCTTTACCTCCTGGGGGTGGGCAGGGAGGCTTGCCCCAGGCTGACCTACTTTTCCTTCAGGCGTGCTCCCTGGGGTGAATGACTCAGCATTTGGAAATCTGGCTTCTTTTTTAAGGAGCCACATCATTCCTCCATCAAACTGAAGATATTAGGCGAGGTCAAATGCCTGCTGACGGGTGGGGTGGGATGGACAGTCAGAAAATTGTCCCGGTAAAACCAAGAGACTACTTAGCAAGGAGGACAGAAAATACAAGGTAGGTATGAGAATGTGGGGAGGTGAGGAGGGGCTGAGGCAGGAGATGCAGGAATTGGGGTCAGAAATGAGACTGGAGGCAGTGTTTATGGCTACAAATCTGTAGATACCACAGCCCCCAGACCCTGAGCTCTGAGACCACCCCGAGATTACCCTCACAGGGATACAGTGGTGCAGGAACTCCGAGGGGAAGGTCCTTTCCTCCTTCACCTCTGAACTGTCTCTTGCAGACTTTTCCAGACTCCACTCTGTACAAACGAGTCCCTCCAACAGCTCTGGGAAGAGAGTTCTGTGGTCACATACATGAGCCCCCTCCTGCGTCCCCTCTGGGGTAATCATGAAGAATGTTCACATGGGAAGAGCCTCATGGAGTCCTGCAATCGAGAAGTCCTCTGAACGTTTAGGCCAGTGTTTCCCTGACTGCTTGACCAGGGAACCCTCATCACAGCATCTTTTCACATGTTGTTGAGTCACTAAGTCATGACCAACTCTTTGCAACCCCATGGACTGCAGCACGCCAGGCTTCCCAACTTCACCATCTCCCGGAGCTTGCTCAAACTCATGTCCATTAAGTTGGTGATGCCATCCAACCATCTAATCCTCTGTCTCCCCCTTCTCCTCTTGCCCTCAATCTTTCCCAGCATCAAGGTCTTTTCCAGTGAGTCAGTACTTTCCATCAGGTGGCCAAAATGCTGGAGCTTCAGCTTCAGCATCAGTCTTTCCAATGAATATTCAGGCTTGATTTCACATGTTACCCCCAACAACTTCCTGTATTTCTAGGAACCCCTCCCCTGGAAGGGGACCGGTACACTGTTGATAGCATTGTGATTGAACTGACTTTTATTTGGAAACTTCAAAATGAAAAGTCAATTAAAATCTGTCTTAGCTTCTCAGGGCTGATGTAATAAGTACTGTAAACAGGGTGGTTTCAAACAACTGACTTCTGTTGTCTCAGAATTCTAGAGGCAAGAAGCCTGTAGCCATGGTGTCAGCAGGGCCTGGCTCCCTCTGACGCCTGTAGGGGAGGCTCCATCCTGGTCTCTGGTAGCTTCTTCTGGTGGATGCTGCCTCGTGGCAGAATCATGCCTCTCTTCCTGTGTGTTTACATGACCATCTTCCCTCTGTGGGCTGTCTCTGTGTCTCTTTCCTTCTTATAAGAATGCCAGGGACTTCCTGGTTCAGTGTCTAAGACTCCACACTCCCAAGGCAGGGAGCCTGGGTTTGGCCCCTGGTCAGGGAACCAGATTCCACATGCTGCAACTAAGAGTTTGCATGTTGCAACGAAGATAAGAAGATCCTGCCTGTTGCAACAAAGACCTGGAGCAGTTCAAAGAAGGAAAAGGAAAAGCCAGTTGGAAAAGGAAAAGCCGTTAGGATCTCATTCTAGCCCAGCGTGACCTCATCTTAACGAATCACATCTGCAAGGACCCTGGTTTCACATCAGGTCACATTTTCAGGTGTTGGGAGTTGACTTCAATATATCTTTATGGGGGACACAATCCAACCCATAATACAACACGTTCGCAGCAGGTGGTTCTGGGCTGGGTATTCACTGTAACCATCCAGAAAGGTGCTTTCTCCATCTTCCGAGACCTTGGCGATGATGTCACGTGCAGAGCTAGTGTGAATAGAGTTACTGCCTGCTGGTCACTGTGCAGAGTGTATTATGAATACAAACAGCAGCTCGCTGCGCCTCATCACTGGTGAACTGGAGTTTGAAGCCGGGTCCGTGTGTTGGCCCCATCCTGGCTTTTAGGTTTTTGTGCTGTGCAGTTTCTGGTGGAAATCAATAGATGGCTTCAGATCAAGTCCCCTTGTCCCCCAGATGCTTTTTCCACTTGCTCACTTTTTTTTTTTGGCCTTCGTATGTTGATTGGCCATTTAGATTTGACATGTAGTGAATTTATGTTGAATTTATGTCCCTATCCTTTGCACACTTTTCGTTTGTCTTCCTATTATCAATTTGTGACAACTCTTTTTTTTTTGGTAATTTTATTTATTTTTGGCTCTGCTGGGACTTTGTTGCTGTGCAGGCTTTCTCTAGTTGCAGGGAGTGGGTACTACTCTCTAGCTGAAGCTCAGTAGTTGTGTTACATGGTCTTAGTTGCCCCGAGGCATGTGGGATCTTCCCGGATCAGGGATCAAACCCGACTCTCCTGCACTGACAGGCAGATTTTTCACCACTGAGCCACCAGGGAAGCCCCAGTTTGTGAGAGCTCTTTATCTAGGACAGCTACTAACACTTTCTCTCTCAAATGTAAATATTTTCCCACTCCAGTTTGTTTCCTTAATTTATTATATATTTTGCTATTCAAGAATTTAATATTTTTTTTTGCCAAGATGTCTTTATTTTCTTTTGTACACTTTGAATTTCCTATCTCTATGAAAAAAGATTCGCCAATATGGACTTCATATTTTCTTGTCTCCTAAATTAAATCATTTTTCTTGTTTTACTTTTTGCATGTAAACATTTATTCCAGCTGGAACTTACTTTTGCCAATAGAACTTAAGAGTCTGAGGTAGGGATCCGACATTATTTTCATCCAGAAAGATATCCACTTGGGCTAGCACCATCTGTTAAGCCATCCTTTCCCGCTGAATTTCCACTCACTCCTGTTGAATTTTTTCCAGGGAGGGCAAGGCTGGGAAGCTGTCATGGAGGAGGTATGGTTTTGGGAATTGCAGGTGTGTTGGGATGAGGTGCTTTGATGAGGGTGGAGCCTGAGGAGGAAGGGAAAGGAGTTGAGGTCAGAAGGGTTCGACTGAGAAGAGGTTATGGGGTCAGAGAGCTGAAAAATGTCAGGTGCTCCACCAGGCACCCCTGGAGGAGCCACCCAGGAACCAGAGCTTCCAGCTGCAGTGGGGCCAGCGCTCCTGTGACAGGGAACCCTGTGTGAGTGCAGTGTGCCCTTGTCCATAGGGTGTGGTCCCAAAGGCATGGCGGTCTGGGGTGTTGATGAGAAGGCAGAGCACATGGCCTGGGATTTGAGGAGACAGGTCAGAGGAATTCTTCAGAGGCTGGAAAACAGCAGGAGACAAGGGGCCCAGTTTCCTTGATGCTGGCCATGGATGCAGCATCCACTGCTGTGTCCTGTACACACCCCCACCTCCCCGCCCCACCCCACCCCAGCACTCACCTTCCAAGGATGACAACGGATTCTTCCTGAAAGGATCTCCTACTTTGCATGGGCATGTGCTTGCCCAATTCGTGGGGCAGTCTGGAAATGGTAATTAATTAACTAATGTCTTCAGGAGCAGACCTCAATGCAGGACAGGTGAGATTTGGTGTACAATCCCCCAGCTTGCTTGGTCCTTAGGTGGACAACTCTGAGCAGTGGTCTGCACCCTCCCTAGAGGTCCTCACCAGGACTCAACTCCAGTTGCCCATGGCGATGATCTTGGAAACACACCTTTCCCTCTCTCTTTCCCTTCCTCCCCTACCTGAGATTCCAGGGACCACCTCCCAGATCAACTCCTGGCACTCGCATCCTTATCTCAGAGGCTGCTGCTGGGGCAACCCAAACTCCAATGTTAGGTCAGCACCCCAGAGGGCTGGTGGAACCATCTCATCTCTCTGGCTTCAGGCATGGTTGGTCCCAGGGTGTGGGGGAGGTGAGTGTGAGCCTCTGGGAAAGGGAGGAGAGGCTTGCAGAGTTTGCCCCCGGGGAAGGCTTAGCATTGGAGGTTGTGAACAACAGAAACTCAACTCTAACTAGTTTAACCCAAACCAGGCTCCTCTGTCCATGAAATTCTCCAGGCAAGAATACTGGAGTGGGTAGCCATTCCCTTCTCCAGGGGATCTTCCTGACTCAGGGATCGAACCCAGGTCTCCTGTATGGCAGGCGGGTTCTTTACCATCTGAGTCACCCAGGGAAGCCCACAATATTGACCTACAGAGCTGAAAAACTGATGATGGTACTAGTCTGATGATGACACTAGCCTGAGACATGGCTGGGCCCAGGGGCTCAAACCAAGTCAGCAGTTCTCTCTCTGTTGCTCACCTGCTTCAACTGTGGTTGGTTTCATTCTGGAAGAGGGACTATTCTCTAACCCCAGGTTTATATTCCACTAGCTTAACAACCCCATTGGAAAGAGTCTGCCTCTCCTCCAGTAGTTTTAGGGAATGTCCCAGCCCCAACTTTCCCTCATTAAAGTCCCATGAAAGACCAAAGTCTGAACCAATCCCGGAAGCCAAGCGGAGGGGGTGACTGACCGGCCACCCTGGGGAGTGAGGGGTGGCCTTGTCTCTCCCTGCAAAGATGGGCTCCATTCTCTATGGAAGAAGGGATAGGAAAGTGGAATCAACAGATAAGAACGGGTAGGTTGGGTTGGCGAGGGGCAAAGAACAGAACAGCCGGGACAGGAGGGCAGAGAGGAGGCAGGGGGAAAGGCGACAATTTCGGTGACTTTCTTGCAGAGCCCAGGACTCTCTAGCTGTGCATGCTGGCTTAGCTGCTCTGCGGCGTGTAGGAGCTTAGTTCCCTGTCCAGAGACCGAGTCTGCATCCCCTGCAGGAAGGCGGATTCATTTTTTTTTTTTTGTAATGAAAGTTATATAAATTACAAAGGTTATATAAGGTTACAAAGGTTATACAAATCTTTATCTTAACACTCCCTGAGAGTTTTCCCCTTTACCCATATGTGAAAAGGCAATGATCAAGGTTTTCCTGTTCTGTAAGTGTTTTGTGCAACAGCGTCCATGTAGGTTTGTTCACACAGCATCTTTGGACCGGGTTGGAAGCCTTCCTCTGGAATCCGGTCTCACGTAGGAGGAGCCGGTTGGGGCCATGACTTCCCACTTCTAGGGCGGGTGGTGTGCAGTTGCGGGTGGGGTCAGTCCTGCAGAGACTCCTGGGAAGGTCATCTGAGTGAGACGTGCTGGGGCTGGGGAAGGAGCCAGAGTTCTGAGGTGACTGGAAGGGGATGACGGGGGACGTGGGAGACCTCTTGGGGCTGCACAGGGTCCCGTTGTGGAGCTTCCAGAGCAGCTCCTCATTCTCCAGGGAGATGTGCTTGTTGACCTTGCACTCCTTCTCCAGCGACTCCTGCAGGACCGCCTGATCTGTGGAAAGTTGCCTGGAAACTGCCATGTGCTTGTCCGTCCGAGCTTTTAATTCTTCATTCTCCTGCTGGAATCGCTTCAGTTTGTCCACGAGTTTCTCCATCTTCATTCACTTGACATCCCGTTGGTGCAGCTTCTCATTCTTGATCTCTAACACAGCTTTCAGGCCTTCTGACTCTTGCTCCAGATGCACGATCTGAGGGTTTTTTAAATTTGTTTTCTCTCTTGATATTCTTTTCTGTTCTTCTGATTTCAACTTTTCATTTAAAAAGCATCACTTTCACTCTTCATTGATTTTGTTTCTCTAGTGATTCTTGCTTCTTGTAAAGCAGATCCTCGAGGGATTTCTTTTCCATTTCATGGCTTTTCTTGATTTCTGAAAGAAGGTGGATTCTTAATCACTGGACCACCAGGGAAGTCCCAAGGGTGGTTTATTTTTAAAACTTTTAATTTGGAGATGGTTTTAGATTTACCCAAGATTTGGAAAGATAATACAATTTTCCTGTGTGTTCCCATTCAGTTTTGTGTGAACATCTTATGTGCCCACAGTGCATTTACCAAACCTAAGAAATTATCGTTATGGTGTTACCATCAGTGAAACTACAGACTTCATTCAGATTTCTCCGGTTTTCCCCACTGAGTCCGTTTTTCCGTTCTAAGATCCAGTCCAGGATCCTAGTTTGCTTTCAGTCATCATATGTCTCCTCCAATCTGTGGCTGCTTTTGCCATCTTTCCCTACCTTTCATTACCTGGACACATTTGAGAGAAGCCATCAGCTATTTCGTAGAACATCCCTCAGCCCGGGTGTACCTGATGTTTTCTCCTGAGGCTAAGCTTGCAGATTTGAGAACAAAGACCTGAGAGGGGAAGTCTTATCCGTCTATCGTACCTAAGGGCTCAGGGTACCAATGTGCTTTTCCATTGTGCTGCCTGCCAGGCTCTCTGCCGTAAAGTTCATATTTTCCCCCTTTCCACACTCTATGTGGGATTCCGGGCTTTGGACAAGCTTTATCCTGGAAATGGGGAGCAGACACCCTCCCTGCCCTCCTGGGTTCTCCCTCCTTTGGGGCCAGGTCTCTTCTTACACCTCCCAGAGTGGATGCTGGTGCTGTGTACCCCACCCCCCTTCACTCTCCAGAAAGGCCAGTGATGGTTTCTTCTCCAGCTTCAGAATCTCAGGGCCATCCTGTCTGCTGGGTCAAAGGACCGCTGTGCTTCAGAGGTGGCTGGTTTGGGGCTCTTGTTGTGTACATCTGGATTCTAATTGGCAAACTTGGGCCAACACCAGGTATGGCTCTGCCCCAGCTTCCTAAAGAAACCAGGTGTTTGCTCTGCGACAAGGAGGGTTTTCTCCAGGGCAGTAAGGAGGGTTTACTCGCAGAAGCGGGAGTAAGTGAGTTACCTAGGAGGCCAGTGGTGCCTCTCACCTGTTGGGAGGAGATGGATGTCTCTACTGCAGGAAGGAGGTGGGGGATCTCCTGGTGGCTGAGAGTGGGGCTCACAGAGCGGGGGAGGACACCAGCTCTAGTCCAAGCTGCTGGTGACAGCCAGTCTGCCAGGGTCTCTGCTGATGTGCGGCTGCTCTCTGGAATCAAAACATTTTGTAGATTCAGTCATTTGGGTCTTGTTGGCAATTATGTTCTGAAACATAATCCGTTGCTGGAGCAAGTAAGACCCTGTGCTTTGAAAGGAAGCCAAGCCTATAAAAATAAGCATGGTTGGTGACCCAGAAAACTCGGAAATTTGTCCGATTCCTGTGCACGTATGGAATTCGAGCACCTTAGCTCCTTCTGGCATCCAGGGCCAGGCTGGGAAGACACTGGGTTTGGGCTTGGTATCAACCCCGTGATATGCAGGCCTTGGCTGCGCCCTCCATTAGCTTGGGGTGACCTCGGACAAGCCACCTGGCCTCTGGAGCCCAGTGTCTCCTCTGAGAAATGGGGATAATAATAGTGCAGCCATTGCATTTTGCAGCTCAGGGGCTGTTTGGATTTGAGGTCATTAGGCAGGCAGGAAATTAAAAATACATATTTGCATGAGGGCTATTTTCTGCTTGGCCCAAGAAGGAGAAACAAGATTTGGGTGCTGTGTGCCTGGGGCTGAGAGGGATACTAGGGTGGCAGGGAGGACCCCGTTTGCCTCCTTCACCCTTGCCCAAAGGACTGGCTCTGAGTCCCGTGAAGCAGGAAACAGAAGTGGCTGCCTTGGGGAAACTTTGCAAGATGTGGGGCTCAAGTGGTGCTGCTTGGGGCCCCGGGGACAATGTGGGCCTGACCAGGAGGGCCCCTGGGCCGTTTGAGCCTGGATACCACCAGAGCTGGGGGAACACTGCGGGTACCTGGAAGATTTCCTGCCCTGGGAGATGGTGTCTGAACACCAGTGCCAGGGCAGGGTGGGACATGTCCCGGAGGGGCTTGTGGGCAGCACTGAAGAGCCTGGAGTAGAGGAAGGTAAGCAGAGATCATGCCTGAGCCCATGGGAGCCCCAGGAATGCACAGAACAAGGGTCAAAGAGGCTGAGATGCTGGGGGTGGTGGCCTCGAGCTGGTGAGATGCAGGCTCAGTGGGCATCGGGCCCCCAGATGGACCTGCAGGGATGGCTGAAGACACTGAGCCATTATAACGTCTACCTCTTAAGACTGAGGGCAGGTGAGAGTACCGGGGGCAAGCATTGTCACAGCACTCAAGGTGCCGTGACAAGCTCCAGTGCGCCCCACCCAGCCACCTTGTCATCGCTCTGAGCCTCAGTTTTCATACGTGTGAAATGGAGATGATGGGAATGCTCTCCTTCCCCCAGGATTGTTACAAGGATGTCTGTGTGTGTGTGTGTGTGTGTGTGTGTTTGTGTGTGTGTGAGTGTTCGGTCACTCAGTCGTGTCTGACTCTTTTGTGACCCCATGGACTGTAGGCCACCAGGCTCCTCTGTCCATGGGATTCTCCAGGCAAGAATACTGGAGTGGGTTGCCATTTCCTTCTCCAGGGGAATCTTCCCAACCCAGGGATCAAACCCGTGTCTCTTACGCCTCCTGCATTGGCAGGCGGGTTCTTTACCACTGAGCCACCTGGGAAGCTTTTATGAGGATGGAGTGACATAAATATGACTTCTTCTCTGAGGCTGAATGACAGGCACAGAGTCACACAGCTGAGCGTTGGGGTCAGATTCTGTTTGTGTCATAATAAGCGATGTATCCCTGAGTAGCCGATGCTCAGCTGGTGTGGTTGAAGGAAGAAGTAGATGTTGTTCCCATATTCCACAGTGTCCCATTAGAGCCTGAAGTGCTATTTGGAGAAGTCCTGTTATGAACACACTCCCGCAGAAACAAGCAGAACCTGAGCTCTGAGCAATGAAGGCACTTGATAGTCACTGAGAGCTGGCCTCAAACCTATTATGTGCTGCTTTCTTTAATCCTCATAATGATCCCATAAAGTGGGTCCTATGACTAGAACCCAATTCCCACTGAATAGAATTTCCGTTGTGCAGCAAAGGGAACCAAGTCTTGGAGAGGCCAGGTGATTTGCCCGAGTGTCCAAGGAGGTAAGAGGCCAAGCCAGGATTTGAACCAGGTGGCTTACTCCAGCCCCCAAATGTTCTAGCCTTTCCTTTTGCAGCTGATGGTGGCAGAGAACTTGGTTCCAGGTATCCAGTGGTCAGGCCACCCCTGGACCCCATCTCTGGTTAACCAACCCAGGCCCCCCCACCACACCACACCACTAATGAGCAGTTTCTATTTGGTTGCTGCCAGGAAACCCAAGAGCCCAAGTTTTCTCCAGGAATTACATTAAAGGCTTAAAAGGCAGAGAATGTTTCAGAATAGCTATTGGAGCCAACAATTATTATTTTTTTTGGGTGCAATGGGTAAAATTTCTCTCTCTATTCTTACTCCCCTGCTAAACCACTCAATTGAATAAGTAAGAGAAACAGCAGCATGTGTTATTTGAAAACTGTTTTGTGCAATTACCTCTGCAGACTTTACTGAATTTGAAAATGATAGATGGCAAATCTTAATTTCCCAAGCTCTCCATCCTGGCAAGCAGTTTGTTAAAGACCAGCAGTGCAGCTAATCGCTGGTGCATAATGCCCGCAAATACAACGTTTTTCCTTTTTATATAACACATTATGCTAAGCACCCTGTATTCCATTTTTCAATAAAAGGTCAGCAGAGCACTGTTTGTTCAGAATGTGCAATTTAAACTTCATGTCTGTCATTAGAGATAATCTAGGTTTGCTGTATCAAGTGGGGTTGTCATGGAAACCAGACCCACAAGCTCTGTTTACAGCCTTTGGAGAATAAACACTTTGCATTTATTTCTCTGGAAAGGGGAAAAAAAAACCCACATCAGAAATCATTGAACAATTAAGTGAGGTTTGAAAACAAAGCAGTGATAGCCTAGAAGAGAGAGCTGTGTCATTCATCAAAAGTCAATAACTGTCAGGCAGTTGGGATACCGGGGCATTCTAGCAGGTGACTGGTGGAAGTGGTCGAATATTTCCCCTGGAAAGAACAAGTAAGGGAGAGTGGATGTGTTATTATGCCAAGTACAGAATTAATTTAAGTGTGCTAATGGGCTTTATCCAAGCTAATATACCCTTGAAAAATATTTTGTATAATTTGCATCAAGTGCCTGATTAGGCTTTTTTATGCCATATATTTGGATATTCATTTGCCAGCCTCACATAGCTGAAATGATTCCACAGTATGGTTTTTCTGATCTTCCTCTCCTCATTTATAAAGACCCTCCCTAGAAGCAGTTCAGAGATTCTGGGCTTAAGCATTTTAAGATCCTGCTTGAGTAGCTTTACCATATTTATCAAACAGAAATGTAGGATGCATTAAATTTGAATTAAATGTGAACACTTTTAAATTTGAATACTCTTTAAAGCATAATTATGCCCAAAATATTTCATGAAATATTCTTATGCTGAAGTTATTCATTGCTTATCTGAAATGCAAATTTAACTGGGTGTCGTATGTGAAATCTGTCTTCCTGTGTCTAGGGGGGTCCAAGGAGGTGAAGAGGTAATTCTCTGACCTCCTCTGCCAGCCTCAGACCTGTGATTCCTTTAATAGGTGAATGAGAAACGTGTGCATGGGATGTGTGTGCCTGTTACTGTCCAGTCTCTCAGTCATGTCTGACTCTTTGTGACCCCATGGTCTACAGCACGCCAGACTTTCCTGTCCTTCACCATCTCCCAGAGTTCGCTCAAACTCATGTCCATTGAGCCAATGATGCCATCCAACAATTTCATCCTCTGTCACCCCATTCTCCTGCCCTCAATCTTTCCCAGCATCAGGGACTTTCCCAATGAGTCGGCTCTTTGCATCAGGTGGCTAAAGTATTGGAGCTTCAGCTTCAGCATCAGTCCTTCCGATGAATATTCAGGGTTGATTTCTTTTAGGATTGACTGTGCGTGACGAATCCTGTTATGTCACGGTGTAACTGTGGCTCTAATGTGCCGGAGGCACCAAGCAGAGTCAAGTGCAAAAAGGTCACCCACCTGGAAACAACCAAACACAGCTTGGCACAGCCACCCAACAGGGGAATGCTTTTAGGGGTTTCCCGCTGAAAGAGGACCTCCTTCCCAGGGCTGGGAGCTTGCTGCCCCCAGTCCTTTCTGGATCTAGTCCCTCGTTTTTTTAGAGGTGGGCCAGAGGAAGGAACTGAGGCTTATCTGTGGGGTGTGATGCTCAATTCAGGGCTCAAAGGGTGGGGTTCTGTGAACTGTGGCCCTGGCTCTGGGCAACTTTACTGTTGTAACTTCCCCCCCCTCCCCCCCTCACCCTGATGCAGGAGCCTCAAGAGACATGGGTTTGATCCCTGGGTCGGGAAGATCCTTTGAAGAAGGGCATGGCAACCCACTTCAGTATTCTTGCCTGGAGAATCCCCATGGACAGAGGAGCCTGGTGGCCTACAGTTCATAGGGTCGCAAAGAATAGGACCAGACTGAAATGACTTAGCACACACACCACCCATGCAACACAATTTGCAGAAATCTGGTAACCGGCAGAAGAGAATACTGGAGTGGATTGCCATGCCCTTCTCCAGGGGATCTTCCAGACCCAGGGATCGAACCCAGGTCTCCTGCATTGCAGGCAGATTCTTTATTGTCTGAGCCACCATGGAAGCTGCAGGTCAGGTGTTTGAGAGCCCTGGGACACAGAACAAGGAGGGAGGGTGTAGGCTCCCAGACTAGGCAAGCCATGCAGCTCCTGCTCTGATCCCTCTGTGGTCTTGGATGAGTAACTCTGTTTTAGCTAGCCTCAGTTTAACACCTGTGAAATGGATATAATAACAGTTCCCTTCAACTTTGTGAGAACTTGAAATACTGTATGTAAAGTGCCCAGCACAGTACTGGCATGCAGTAGAGGCTTAATAACTATCTGGTGAATAAATGATGCATGAACTAGTCTGAACTTGGAATCATTTCCAGCTAAAATAGGCTAAATAGTTCAGGTGCAAATAATAGTGTCCAAACCACACTGAAGAAATCAGAAAAGAAGGTGATAGAATATTCCAAGAAAGATTCTTCTTGGCCCTGCAATGCAATAAACTATGCAATTTTTTCAGTCAAAAGGGAAGTCCCTCCAAGATCAGTAAGTAGTAATTCCAGAAATAGTAATAATGACAGACCTCAATGATTATCCCAATAGATGTAGCATTTACGAAATAAGGGAGCAAAGTAAGATATTTTTCCAACATCTAGGATAGCATTTCCAACTGTACATGTTCTAAAAGCAGTTAATATTAATAGGTGTTCTGTGAAAAAAGAGTTTCTGGTTAAACAATTTGGGAAAATATTCAAGTATGAAAGTTTTCTTTGCAGCAAGAATTTCCAGAGCCTTTACTATGTTAACATGAAGTATGGATTTCCTGAATGAGTATAGAGTATAGAGTATTTATTTCCCAGATGTATTTGGGCAGAGAAAAACCACTTCCTCCATCTCTTTTTTGGAACTAGCAAGGCATAGAGCCCAGCACCGGGAAAACACACCATGCTTTCTGATGAGTCCTGTCCCCTCATCAAATTCTAGATATTTTTGTAGGTTTCAGGAGGGCTCTAGCCCTGGTTAGACCTGGCTGGCTGCCCAGATAGGAAGGGATGGGGAGAGCCAGGGCAAGAGTCCAGCTTCCCTACATGGACGCCCACTTCTCGCTGCTTCCAGGACCTCCAGAGCCAAACCTCATTTTCAGAGGAACTTCCGGCGAAAGTGCTGGAACACAGATAGGGCTTCCTGGGTCCGGGGGTTGGGGATTGCCTGTTCCTGAAGCTGTCACCTTCAGGCTCCTTGTTTCTCTGCCACTAAACCCCACTAGCAGACTCTGCCCGGTAACCCCCCAACCCATCAAGACTCGAGGACCCAGGCAAAACTCATCAGCCTTAGGATTTAAGCCTTAGATTCTACCTCTAAGTCATTCTTTTTCATTGATTAACTTATTTTTATTTGTTTACTTTTGGCTGCACTGGGTCTTTGTTGCTGTGTGCGAGCTTTCTCCAGTTGCAGCAAATGGGAGCTACTCTCTAGTTGTGGTGCTTAGGCTTCTCATTGTGGTGGCTTCTCGAGTTGTGGAGCACAGCTCTAGAGCGCAGGCTCAGCAATTGTGACGCATGGACTTCGTTTCCCCCTGGCATGTGGAATCTTCCCGGACCAGGGATCAAACCCGTTTCGCCTGCTTTGGCAGGCAGATTCTTAACCTTTGGACCACCCGGGAAGTCTTCTTTAAGTCATTCTTTACAATTCCCGCTGCTCATATCTCTTGGCAATTCAGTCACGTGTCTCTCCTAGCTGCGAAGGAGGCAGGGAAATGAGTCTTTACCTGCATGCCCTTGTGTCTGCCTGAAAAATCAGTGCTGTCTTAAGAAAAAGGATGGCGATACTGGGAGGATGTGTGTGTGCTAAGTTGTTTCAGTCGTGTCTCTTTGCCACCCTATGGACTGTAGCCCGCCAGGCTCCTCTGTCCTTGGAATTCTCCAGGTAAGAATATTAGAGTTGGGTTGCCATGCCCTCCTCTAGGGGATCAGGATCCATCACAAGGGTCAAACCCGCGTCTCTTATGTCTCCTGCATCGGCAGACGGGTTCTTTACCTCTAGCGTCACCTGGGAAGCCCGCAGGGAGGATACTGGGAAGTAACTAACAGTCTGCTACAACATCCTTACTTAACTTTGGACAAGACACCCTTTTTGTTTATTTTTTTATTAAAATTCCATACATGCTCATGGATGAAAATCTGAAAAATGTTGGCAATTTTCGAAAACAGAAGCGCTATCGGTGACACTAATCCTGCTTCTTAGAGATAACTATTATTAACTCTGTATATAAATGTTCCCTCCCTCTGTTGCCCAGTTTTGAGGTCATATCTTAAATTTGATCTTCCATCCTGCTTTTTCACCATATTTTTGCATGTCATTGAAAACCCTTCACCGTATTTTTTTTAACAATGACGAGAGATATATCATATGGCTGTAATTATATGTACCATCATTTACTTTGTCATTCCTCTAATGGTTATTGAAATTGTTAGCAATTTTTCATTATTAACAATAAAGAACGTTTCCTGGGTTTTGACCTCATTTTGGATGATTTCCTCAGGGTTTATTCCTAGAAGTGAAATTACTGGTTCACATGGGCTGAACTTTGAAAGTTTCTTGAATACACAATTTCAAATTGCTTTCCTGAAAGCTGATTCACCTCACTTCCTTCAGGATTGAGAAGAGATATAGGTTTTAAAAAATGCGTTGGCCTTACTTTTGTGATGGTGGTGATCAATTGATTATTGAAAAATCTTCCTCTCTGCCCTGTTATCTAACTGGCATTCTGCCACACAGCTGACATCTTTGTGTTGTAGAGAGGATGGGGGCCATGGGTACTGTAGCCTACAGAGCAGGCAGCTTCCAGGATCTCATTAATGTTCCAAAGAGATCTTTGGCCACAGCCCTGTGCCCCATGTGTGGGACGATGCTCATCGTCTCATAGATATGATGGTTTCCACCCTTCTCCAAGTTTTCCTGCCTCTCTTTGTCCCCTGGCTGGTTCTTTGAGAGCTCTGATCACCAGAGGAGAGATTAAAGACGACCACTGTAATCCATTCTGTCCATTCGGAAGGGTCAGTTTCATGGTCCTTAGTTCCTTCTGTCACCAGTTGATGATGTGGTCACCAATTCTTTAGGAGGTGGACTTGAGGCCAGTCTTTGGGGCCATAACAGACACAGGGTCAGTTCCCCATTCATGACAGCAGTAGCAGCTGTCAAAGAAACCTGGATATGAGACAATCAAAGAAAGCTAATGCTTTGCCTTCTGCAAGTCTGAAGAGGAGAGCTCTCTGCCTTTCCTTTTCAAAAAAGAAAGAATTGAAAAGATCTTAAAGAAATTTTAGAGCAGGGCTTCCCTGGTGGTTAAGAATCCGCCTCACAATGCAGGGGACACTGGTTTGATCCCTGATCTGGGAAGATCCCACATACTGCAGGGCAGATAAGCCCTCAAGCTGCAATTTCTAAGCCTGTATGCCACAACTGCTAAAGCTCACACTCCTAGAGTCTCTGCTCCACATCAAGAAAAGCCACAACAATAAGAAGAACAGCAATGAAGACCCAGCACAGCCAAAAATAAATAAATAAATTTTAAAAAAAATTTTAGGGCAGCTTAAGATTTACAGCAAAATTGCAAAAATAATAGAGTTCCCATATACCCACACCCAGTTTCCCCAATTGTTAACACCTTACATTAGTATGTTACACATTTGCCACATTGTATGAACAATGATTGACACTTTATCACTAACTAAAGTCCATACTTTATTCAGATTTCCTTAGCTTTTACCAAATGTCCATTTTTCTGTTCCAGAATCCCATATTGGATACCATGTTTTATTAGTTACGATATCTCCTTAAGCTTCTCTTGGCTGTGATAGCTTCTCACATTTTCCTTGTTTTGGATGCCTTTGACAGTTTTTAAAATAATTTTATTTATTGGTTTTTATCTTTGGCTGTGCTGGGTCTTCATGGCTGCACTGGCTTTTCTCTAGTTGTGGTGAGCGGGGGATTCTCTTTAGTTGCGGTGTGCAGGTGTCTCATTGTGGTGGCTTCTCTTGCGAAGCACAGGCTCTAAAGGTGTGTGGGCTTCAGTAGTTGCAGCTCCCAGGCTCTAGAGCACAGGCTTGGTAGTTGTGGCGCACAGGGTTGGCTGTTCCACAGCATGTGGGATCTTCCTGCACCAGGAATCGAACCCCTGTTTCCTGCATTGGCCGGCAGATTCTTTACCACTGAGCCGCCAGGGAAACCCAACTTTGACAGTTTTGAGAAGTACTGGCCAGATATTTTGCAGAATGTCCCTCAATTGTGATTTGTCGGTTCCTTCCTCACTTCCCTTGGTTTTAGGGAGGAGAACCACACAGGTAAATAGCCATTCATATCAAGGGTATATGTTATCACCATGATAGCACTGTGGGTGTTAACCTTGATCAACTGGCCTAGGTAGTGTTTGTAGGTTTCTTCCCTATAAAGTGACTTTTCCTCCTCCTTTTCTTACTGTGCTCTTTGGTTGGAAGTTATTATGTGTAGCCTGTACTTACAGACTGGGAGTTAGCCACTTCCCAGAGAGCAAGTGTTTATATAAAGTATTTGGAATTCTTTTGCATGCAAGATTTGTCTTTTCTTCCCCATTAATATCGGAGAAGGCAATGGCAACCCACTCCAGTACTCTTGCCTGGAAAATCCCATGGACAGAGGAGCCTGGCAGGCTGCAGTCCATGGGGTCGCTAGGAGTTGGACATGACTGAGCAACTTCACTTTCACTTTTCACTTTCATGCATTGGAGAAGGAAATGGCAACCCACTCCAGTATTCTTGCCTGGAGAATCCCAGGGACGGGGGAGCCTGGAGGGCTGCCGTCTATGGGGTCGCACAGAATCGGACACGACTGAGCGACTTAGCAGCAGCAGCAGCAGCCCCATTAATATATTTGTTTATTTGTTCATTTCTTTATATCATTGTGGATTCTTGGGTTCCTTTTGCACAAATTATGCCCATATGTTTTTATAACAGCTTTATTGACATTCACCACACAATTCATCCATTTAAAGTATTGTTTGTTTAGTCGTGTCTGACTCTTTGTGACCCCATGGACTGTAGCCCACCAGGCTCCTCTGTCCATGGGATTTCCTGAGCAAGAATACTGGAGTGGGTTGCCATTTCCTTCTCCAGGGGATCTTCCTGACCCGGGGATCAAACCTATATTTCCTGCATTGGCAGGAGGATTCTTTACCCTCTAAGCCACCTGGGAAACCCATTTATTGTTATTGTTCAGTAGCTAAGTTGTATCCAAATTTTTGTGACCCCCATGGACTGCAGCACTCCAGGCTTCCCTGTTCTTCACTATCAGAGTTTGCTCAAACTCATGCCCATTTAGAACCTATTTAAAGTATACAATTCAATGTTTTTTTAGTATACCCAAGTTGTGGGTCAGAGCAGACATAGAATCACTTCCCCATCCAGAGCAGCAGCTGGTGCCAAATAAACCTGGACATGAGACAACAAAGAGAGTTGAGACAACTGCAGCCACAACAACATTAGGGTATTTTTTCACTGCAAAAAGTACTTTTGTCACCCCATAACCATTATCAGGACTTCCCTGATAGCTCAGTTTGTAAAGAATCTGCCTGCAATGCAGGAGACCCCACTTCAATTTCTGGGTCAGGAAGATCCGCTGGAGAAGGGATAGGCCACGCACTCCAGTGTTCTTGGGCTTCCCTTGTGGCTCAGCTGGTAAAGAATCTGCCTGCAATGTGGGAAACCTGGGTTCAACCCCTGGGTTGGGAAGATCTCCTGGAGAAGGGAAAGGATATCCACTCCAGTATCCTGGCCTGGAGAATTCCATGGACTGTATGGTCCATGGGGTCACAAAGAGTCGGACACGACTGAGCGACTTTCACTCACAACCATTAACAGCCACTCTCCACTTGCTCCCAATCCCCCTAACTTTGGACAGCTAATCATCTACTTCCTGTCTTCATAGATTTGCTTATTCTGGACATTTCATATTAAAGGAATCATACAATATGTGATCTTTTGGGTTAAGCTTCTTTCACCTTTGTTTTCAAGTTTCATCCATATTGTAGCTGTTATCAGCACTTCATTTCTTTTTATTGCCAGTTGTATTCCACTGTATGGTTATATCACATTTTATTTATAAAGTCATCAGTTGATGGATATCTGTGTTATTGCCATGTTGGGACTATTTTTAAAATTTATTTATTAGTTTTATTAGGCTTTGCCAGGTCTTAATTGGAGCATGTGGACTCTAGTTCCCCAACCAGGGATTGAACTGGGACCCTTTGCATTGGGAGCGTGGAGTGTCAGCCACTGGACCACCAGGGAAGTCCCCATTTTGCACCTATTTTGAGTAATGCTGCTATAACCTCTCATGTACAAGTCTTTGTGTTGATATTGGCTTTTAATTTTTTCTCTTGAATATATAACTAGGAGTGGAATTGCTGAGAAGTGAGTGTAAAGAGGCATCTTATTGTGGTTTGGGTTTGCATTTCTCTGATGGCTAATGATGTTGAGCATCTTTTAATGTGCTTATTGGCCATTTGTATGTCTTTGGAGAAATGTCTATTCTGATCTTTTCCCCAGGTTATAATTGGGTCAATTGTCATTTTATGATTGAGCTGTATAAGTACTTTGTATATTCTAGATATAAATCCCTTATCAGAGATACGATTTGCAAATATTTTCTTCCATTCTGGGAATTGTCTTTTCATTTTCTTGATGTTATGCTTTGAAGTACGCTGTTTTATACTTTGATGAAGTATAATTTATCTTTTCTTCCCTTTTGTTGCTTGTAGTTTTGTCATCATACTCAAGAAACTATTGCCTAGTTCAAGGTGATTAAGACGTATGTCTATATTTTCATCTATGAGTTTTAGTTTTAGCTCTTACATTTAGGTCTTTGATTCCTTCTGAGTTAATTTTTGGTTATGATATGAGGTAGGAGTCCAATTCCTCCCTTTTGTATATAGATATGCAGTTGTCCCAGCACCATTTTTTTGAAGGCACCAGTTTTCCCCATTGAATGATCTTGGCACCCTTGTCAAAAATCAATTGTCTGCAAACAAAAGTGTTTATTTCTCAACTCTCAATTCTATTCTACTGATCTAAACATCTATCATTATGTCAGTATCATACTGTGTTGGTTATTGTAGAACTGTAGTAAGTTTTTGAAATCAAGAAGTCTGAATCCTCAACATTATTTTTATTTTTCAAGATTATTGTGACTTTGAGGTCCATTTAATTTCTGTATGAGTTTTAATATATACTTGTCAGTTCTGCAAAGAAGGCAGCTGGAATTTCGATAAGAGATTGTGTTGAACCTGTAAATAACTTTGAGGAGTATTGAGAGTCCCTTGGACTGCAAGGAGATCCAATCAATCCATCCTAAAAGAGATCAATCCTGGGTGTTCACTGGAAGGACTGATGTTGAAGCTGAAACTCCAATACTTTGGCCACCTCATGCGAAGAGTTGACTCATTGGAAAAGACCCTAATGCTGGGTAGGATTGGGGGCAGGAGGAGAAGGGGACAACAGAGGATGAGATGGTTGGATGGCATCACTGACTCGATGGACATGGGTTTGGGTAGACTCTGGGAGTTGGTGATGGACAGAGAGGCCTGGCGTGCTGCAATTCATGGGGTCGCAAAGAGTCGGACACGACTGAGTGACTGAACTGAACTGAAAAGTATTATCATCTTAACAGTAATAAATCTGGTCCATGAACATAGGATATCTTTCTATATTATATATATAGTTGTGATGATGTCACGTGACTTGTGGGATCCTAGTTCCCCACCAGGGATTGAACCCAAGACCCAGGCAGTGGAAGCATAGAGTCCTAACTCTTGTACCACCAGGGAATTCCCACAGATTGTATTTTTATTAAAACATTCTTTCATATATGCATTTGGTATTTTATAATTTTCATCATTCACATGTTATAATTTCTAAAATTGTTCCCTTTGATATGAATTCAGAATGTGAGGTGTCATTGTAATTATGAATATCTGAATATTTGTACTGTGATACCAGCTGGGAAATCACAAAAAAAGAGTGCATAAAAACATGTACATATCCTTATAGTCTACCTGTTTAATTCAACATGATGTAGCACAAGAGTCAGAAGGCATCTCCTATGGCAAGATTCTTACCTACAGAATTATGGAGCCAACAAAGCTGAAGTGGCCCCTTATGTCCTGAAAGTACATTACATGGCCTCTATTGTCTGAGTAAAAGGCTCAGTTGGAAAAAGTTGGAACTTTACCAAAATTGGATTTTCCCTAACACACGAGTATTGCCTTGAGTCATCCTGCTTGCTGCACTGTTGAATTAAAACCTTTGGTGAAGCAATAAGCCCTGGAAATTGTTAAGCTGTTTTGTGACTTGGAGGAAAATTTAAGAACTAAAACAATGCCTCTGTCAAGTGTCCTCATTCACTCCAGAATCATTAAAACCTATTCCAATATTTGGAAGCAGATTTCACAGAAATTGCCATTTTCCATTGCCTTGCATTGGGATGACAGTATTGATGTCTTTTAGTAGAACCAGGTCCTGCTCTGCAGCTGTTATCTGCACAAGGACAGCATCAAACAAAGATTCCTATTTTCTGAGCCTGTTTGGAAGGTTTGAAGACCTCCTGTGCTTTTTAATTTTTTTAATCAAAAATTTAATTTTGAGATGAAGGTAGGTTCACATGCAAGTTTCACTGTTATTTATCTTTATTTATAACTGCTTTACAGTGTTGTGTTGTAGTTTCTGCTGTATAGTGAAGTGAATCAGCTGTATGTGTACATGGGTCCCCTCCCTCTGGGACCTCCCTGCCACCCATCCCATCCCACCCATCCAGGTCATCACAGAGCTGAGCTCCCCGTGCTAGACAGCAGGTTCCCACTAGTTATTTATTTTGCACATGACAAAGAGTCAGACACGACTTAGCGACTGAGCAACAGCAACAATGAAGTGTATATACATCAATTCTAATCTCCAAATTCATCCCAGTTTTGAGAATTAATAGAATGATCTCTTCTACACTTTATGTATTTTCCCCCATGGTAACATCTTATAGAACCATAGTACAATATCACTACCGGAATATTAATATTCATATGAGCAAGACACAAAATATTTCTGTCACCACAAGGAGCTCTCATTCTTGCTCTTTTATAGTTATATCCACTTCCCTCCTACCCCCATCCCTTCCTGGACCCCAAGCCACCACTAATCTGTTCTACGTTTTTATATTTTTGTCATTTTAAGAATGTTATATAAATGGAAACATGATAGTCTGTAACCTTTCAGAATTGACTTTTTTCCCCACTCAGAATAATTCTCTGAAGATTCATTCATTCATGCTGTTTATATTAATATTTTGCTCCATTTTATTAAGTAGTATTCCATACTGTGTACCATAGTTTGTTTAACCATACATCTGTCAAAGAACATCTGGATTGTTTCTACTTTTGGCAATTATGAATAAAGCTGCTATAAACATTCATGTACAGGTGTGTTGCCATAAGCCTTCATTTCTTTGGGATAAATGCCCAGGAGTGCAAGTGTTGGGTCATGTGGTAGTTGCATGTTTAGCTTTTAAGAAACTGTATAAGTGTTTCCCAGAGTGACTCTACCATTGTGCATTCCCACCAGCAGCATGGCGTAAGTGACCCTGTATCTCTGTATCCTTGTCAGTGTTTGGTGGTGGTATTGTTTTTTATTTTAGTCATTTGATAGGTTTGTAGTGATGCCTCATTGTTGTTTTAGTTCCATTTTGACTAATGGTAATGAACATCTTTTTATGTGCTCGTTTACCACTGTATACTCTCTTTGATGAAATGGTTTTTTTTTGCCTTTTGTCCATTTAAAAATTAGATTGCCTTTTTAACCCTAGTTTTGTTTTTTTTTTTTAATATATTCTAGATACTGGTCCTTTGTGGGATATGTATCTTGCAAATATTTCTTCTGTAGCTTGTTTTTTTATCTTCTTAGTTCAGTTCCATTGCTCAGTCGTGTCTGACTCTTTGCGACCCCATGGACTGCAGCATGCCAGGCTTCCCTGTCCATCACCAACTCTCAGTTTACTCAAACTCATGTTCGTTGAGTCGCTGATGCCATTAAACCATCTCATTCTCTGTCATCCCCTTCTCCTCCTGTCTTCAATCTTTCCCAGCATCAGGGTCTTTTCAAATGAGTCAGCTCTTCGCCTCAGGTGGCCAAAGCATTGGAATTTCAGCTTCAGCATCAGTCCTTCCAATGAATATTCAGGACTGATTTCCTTTAGGATGGACTGACTGGTTGGATTTCCTTGCAGTCCAAGGGACTCTCAAGAATCTTCTCCAACACTACTGTTCAAAAGCACCAATTCTTTGGCGCTCAGTTTTCTTTATAGTCCAACTCTCACATCCATACATGACTACTGGAAAAACCATAGCTTTATCTTCTTAACAGGCTCTTTTTTTGGAACAAAAGTTTTAAATTTTGATGAACTCAAATTTGTCAACTTTTCTCTTTTGGTATCAAATCTAAGAGTGGTTTGCCTAGCCCTAGATCTCCAAGGTTTTCTCCTATTGTTTTTCCTAAAAGTTTTACAGTTTTATATTTATAATTAAGACTATAATCCATTTTTTTTTGCAATGGAAACAGAAGCCTCCCCATCATACCGTTTAAAAATTTTTTATTTTTATTTCAAAATTATTATTATTATTTTTTGGCTGTGCTGAACAGCATGTGGGATCTTATTAATAGTTCCCTAACCAGGGATCAGACCCATGTCCCCTGCATTGAAAGGGTGGAGTCGTAACTACTGGACCTTCAGAGAAGTTCCCCTATGATCCATTTTGAGTTTATTTTTATATAAGTTATATAATATTTAATAAGATTTTTATATAAAGTATATGAAATTTAATACTATTTTTGTAGAGATATACAATTGCTCTAGCATCATTTGAAAGACTATCTTAAAATAAATAAATAAATAAATAAATGGCTCTCTTCCCTTCATCAAAATGCTTTTGCATCTTCATCAAAAATCAGTTGGCTGTGTTTGTGTCGGAGTGTTTCTGGGTTTTCTATTTTGTTTATTAATTTGTGCGTCTATCCTTCCACCAGTGTCACACAGTGTGGATTGCAGTAGCTTTCTTCTCTTTCAGAATTGCTTTTGTTCTTACAGTTCCTTTCCTTTTCTATTTAAGCTTTAGAATAACCTCTGTATCTACAAAAATTCTTGCTGGGATTTTGAAAGTAATTGTATTAAATCTGTATATCAGTTTGGGGAGAATTGATGTCTTTTATTGTATTGAGTCTTCCAGCCTGTGAACATGGTACATTTCTCTTTATTTAGAGATTCTTTTACTTCTTTAATCAGCATTTTGTAGTTATCAACATGCAAGTCCTGTCAACATTTTGTTAGATTTATGCTGAAGTATTTCAATTTTGGGGAGCAATTTAAAATGATACTATATTTTTTATTTCAGTGTCTACATGTTCATGGCAAATATATAGAGATAAATAAATTTTTTGACTTACATAGATTTTTATATCAATTTGCTACTAGAGAAAATGCTTATGTACATTTCTTTAAAAAGATTTATAAGATGTAACAAAGTATTTGTTTCTATCCCTGATAAAATGTTTGGTGAAATTTTTCCATGTTTTCTATAAGTATTCTTTTACTTACATACAGATATATATTTTGGCTTGTTAAAACAATGAAAAGTCATTTTATTAGGAAAGTAGGCTTTGATCCCTAAATCACTTTAATTTGAAAATCATTGTAAATATAACTTTCAGCATTTTATTATGGGGACTGCTCAGTGATTGCATATTATTATTCATATTACTAATTTAATTATCATAAAATATTGATTTAAGCCTGGTTCATTTGCATAGGCACACAAATAATGTTCCTATGTTGCTTTTGTCTCATCTGCTTTTCTTGTTATTTAAGTATGCATGAAAATATTACACAAAAAAATATTACCTGACATCTAAGAAATAAAATGGATTTTTGTTCATCTCGTATTCTATAACCTTGCTAAAACCATTTATTAGTTCTAGGAGTTTTTGTAGATTCATTTAGTTTTAGTGTAAATAATCATGTCATTTGCAAGGAGAGACTGTTTTCTTTCTTTCTTGCCTATCTGTGTGACTTTGTTTCTTTTTCCAGCCTTATTTCTCTGGCTAGGTCATTTTGCACTGTGTTAAATAAGAGTAAATGTCTTTATCTTGTTCCCAACTTTAGAGAGTAAAGAATCACTCTTTCACTGTTAAGTATAATGTTCACTGTGGGGCTTTGCAGATGCTCGTTATCAAACTGAGAAAGTTCTATTTCTGTTTGCTGAGAGTTTTTAACATAAATGTGTTTTGAATTCTGTAAAATGATTTTTTGCATCAAGATGAATATGTGATTGATTGTTCTTAATTAGCTTGTTAATATGATGGTTTATATTGATTGATATGTCAATATTAAACCAGTCTTGGATCTATAAAATAAACCTTGGTTGATCTTAGAGTGTGATTCTTATTGAATACTGCTGAATTCTATTTCTTAGTATTTTGTTAGGGATTTTTTGGGTCAATATTGAAGAGGGACATTGGTCTGTCCCACTGGACTGTAGCTTTCTCTTTTTGCATTGGTAACAGGATGATAATAGCTTCATAAAATGAATTGGGTGTTGTACCCTGCTTTTCTACAGAATCTTTTCATAAATATATATATTTTATGTTCTTCCTTCCTTCTTGATGTTCTAAGAATTTTTTGTTTTATTGTTTGTTTGTTTGTTTGTTTGTTTAGAGAACTTCCTTTAGTCATTCAGAGTAGACAAATAGCTGTGAAAAGAAAAGAAGCAAAAAAGCAAAGGAGAAAAGGGAAGATATTCCCATTTGAATGCAGTGGTCCAAAGAATAGCAAGGAGAGATAAGAAAGCCTTCCTCAGCGATCAATGCAAAGAAATAGAGGAAAACAACAGAATGGGAAAGACTAGAGACCTCTTCAAGAAGATTAGAGATACCAAGGGAACATTTCATGCAAAGATGGGCTCGATGAAGGACAGAAATGGTATGGACCTAACAGAAGCAGAAGATATTAAGAAGAGGTGGCAAGAATACACAGAAGAACTGTACAAAAAAGATCTTCATGACCCAGATAATCATGATGATGTGATCACTCACCTAGAGCCAGACATCCTGGAATGTGGAGTCCAGTGGGCCTTAGAAAGCATCACTATGAACAAAGCTAGTGGAGGTGATGGAATTCCAGTTGAGCTATTTCAAATCCTAAAAGATGATGCTGTGAAAGTGCTACACTCAATATGCCAGCAAATTTGGAAAACTCGGCAGTGGCCACAGGACTGGATAAGGTCAGTTTTCATTCCAATCCCAAAGAAAGACAATGCCAAAGAATGCTCGAACTACCACACAACTGCACTCATCTCACATGCTAGTAAAGTAATGCTCAAAATTCACCAAGCCAGGCTTCAGCAATACATGAACTGTGAACTTCCAGATGTTCAAGCTGGTTTTAGATAAGGCAGAGGAACCAGAGGTCAAATTGCCAACATCTGCTGGATCATCGAAAAAGCAAGAAAGTTTCAGTAAAACATCTATTTCTGCTTTATTGACTATGCCAAAGCCTTTGACTGTGTGGATCACAATAAACTGTGGGAAATTCTGAAAGAGATGGGAATACCAGACAGGTCAGATGACCTGTCTCTTGGGAAACCTGTATGCAGATCAGGAAGCAACAATTAGAACTGGACATGGAACAACAGACTGGTTCCAAATAGAAAAAGGAGTAAGTCAAGTCTGTATATTGTCACCCTGCTTATTTAACTTATATGCAGAGTACATCATGAGAAGCTCTGGGCTGGAGGAAGCACAAGCTGGAATCAAGATTGCCGGGAGAAATATCAGTAACCTCAGATATGCAGATGACACCACCCTTATGGCAGAAAGCTAAGAAGAACTAAAGAGCCTCTTGATGAAAGTGAAAGAGGAGAGTGAAAAACTTGGCTTAAAGTTCAACATTCAGAAAACTGACATCATGGCATCTGGTCCCATCACTTTATGGGAAATAGATGGGGAAACAGTGGAAACAGTGTCAGACTTTATTTTTGGGGGGCTCCAAAATCACTGCTGATGGTGATTGCAGCCATGAAATTAAAAGATGCTTACTCTTTGGAAGGAAAGTTATGACCAACCTAGATAGCATATTTAAAAGCAGAGACATTACTTTGCCAACAAAGGTCTGTCTAGTCAAGGCTGTAGTTTTTCCAGTAGTCATGTATGGATGTGAGAGTTGGATGGTGAAGAAAGCTGAGCGCCGAAAAATTGATGCTTTTGAACTGTGGTGTTGGAGAAGACTCTTGAGAGTCTCTTGGACTGCAAGGAGATCCAACCAGTCCATCTTAAAGGAGATCAGTCCTGGGTGTTCATTGGAAGGACTGATGTTGAAGCTGAAACTCCAATACTTTGGCCACCTCATGCGAAGAGTTGACTTATTGGAAAAGACCCTAATGCTGGGAAGGATTGGGGGCAGGAGGAGAAGGGGATGACGGAGGATGAGATGGCTGGATGGCATCACCGACTCAATGGACATGGGTTTGTGTGAACTCCGGGAGTTGGTGATGGACAGGGAGGCCTGGCGTGCTGTGATTCATGGGGTCGCAAAGAGTCGGACACGACTGAGTGAATGAACTGAACTGAACTAGAGTAGATCTGCTGGAAACAAATTCTCTTAATTTTCTTTAATCTGAGAATGTTTTCAGTTCCCCTTCACTCCTGTAGGATGTTTTTGCTGGGCATGAGATTCACGGTTAATAGTTCTTTCTTTCACCACCCTGACAGTACTGTGTCACTTCCTGCTCCATGGTGCTCCATAGCATCTAATAGGAAGTCCACAATCATTCTAACTGTTTTCCTCAAAGGTAAGTTGTCGTTTTTCTCTGGCTGCTTTGAACACTTTTTCTTCATCATTACTTTTTAGAATTTTAATTATAATGTACCTTTATGTGGGTTTCTTTGGGTTTTTTCTGTTTGTGATTTACTCATCTCCTCAAATTGGTAGGTTTATATCTCTTGCTAAATTTGGGATGTTTTCAGCCATTATTTCTTTGAGTCTCTTTTCAGTCTCACTCTATTTCTCCTCTGCTCTAGGATTTTGATGACAAGAATGTTAGATCTTTTATTGTAGTACCATAGATCTCTGAGGGTCTGTTCCTCTATTTTTTTTTTTTTTTCTTTTAGTCTATTTTCTTTCTTAAGTTCAGATTGGGTAATTCCTATTGTCTTGTCATCCAGTTCACTAATTCTTTGCTCTGTTTCCCATTTGGCTATTGAGCCCACCCACTGAGCTTTTATTTCAGTTGTTGTGATTTTTAGTTCCAAACTTTCTGGTTCTTCTTTATATTCCTTTGCTGAGGTTTTTCTATCATTTAATTTGCTTAAGATGCGTTTGTAATTGCTTCTTGAAGCATTTTTATCATGGCTGCTTAAAAAAATTTTTTTCAATTGGAAGGTATTTACTTTACAGTATTGTGTTGGTTTCTGCCATACATCAGCATGAATTAGCCATAGGTATTACATATGTCCCTTCCCTCTTAAACTTCCCTCCCACCTCCGTCCCCATCTCATCCCTCTAGGTTGTTACAGAGCATTGGCTTTGTGTTTCCTGTGTCACACAGCAAACTCTCACTGGCTATCTACTTTACATATGGTAATGTATATGTTTCAATGCTACTCTCTCAAATCATCCCACCTTCTCTCTCCCCAAGAGTGGCCAAAAATCTCTTCCCTATGTCTGCATCTCCATTGTTGATCATGGCTGATTTTAAATCTTTGTCATGTAATTCTAACATTTCTGTTCTCTTGGTGTTGGCATCTGTTGATTGTCTCTGCTCGTTTAGTTTGAGTTTGTCATGGGTCTTTCTATGATGAATGATTTTTGACCGAAGCCCAGGCATTTTTGTCTTGTGTTATGAGACTACATCTTATTTAATCCTTTTGTTTTAGTTGAGTTTCTCTGACACCATTTCAGTAGGGGACATTGTAGTGCTGCCTTGTTGCTGCCAGGTGGAGACAGAAGTACAGGTTTCCTACAAGGCATCTGTTGACACCTGAGGTAGGGGGGGCTCCTGGTTAGTCCTAGTTAGGAGTGTGGGCTCCCCATGTGGTCTTCACTGACACTGAAGAGGTGGGGGCTCATTACCACAGTGCGGGGGTGGGATAAAAGCCTGGCTCTCTACTTGATCTTCTCTGATACTATCTGGGTAGGGGTGCTGGGGCACTTCGTTACAGCCTTGAGAGAGTGGACTTCGAAGCTTCCCACTTGGCCTTTGCTGGCATGAGTAGAGATGGAACCACAGTTTTAAGTGGTGTTTGGCTGGAGTAGAGTGGTCATGGGCTAACAGTGTTCTTTCCTAGCCCTTTGGCCAGGATTTGTTGGAGAGAGCAGGCTTTTGTTGGAGCTTTTTGTTTTTATTTATTTATATTTTTGGTCTGTGTGTATTAGCCTTTCTAGATTGTTAGTTCAGTTCAGTTCAGTCGCTCAGTCGTGTCCAACTCTTTGCAACCCCATGAAGCGCAACACGCCAGGCCTCCCTGTCCATCACCAACTCCTGGAGTCCACCCAAACGCATGTCCATTGAGTCGATGATGATGCCATCCAACCATTTCATCCTCTGTCGTCCCCTTCTGCTCCTTAGAGGGCTTCAATTTGATAGAGGGCTTTTCCTACTCCATGTGGTGGGGGGAGGTATATGGAGTAAAGAGAAAACTCAGGGAACTCACCATATTCTTTTGTGGACACCAAGGTCCCTAGCTGGTCTAGTTTCTTCCCTTCAGTATACTTATGTGTGTTTTACGTATAGTGTTTACGGTTTTTAGTTATACATAGTGGAAAAAATAGGGAAAAATATGTCTATTCCATCTTCCTAGAAGTGGAAGTATGTTCTGGACTCATGGGTATTTATTTTATACTTGGTTCTAATCCAATACTACTTTGTTTTGTTTTCTGCTCAAAAATTTTCAGCTACAGTCATTGGTTGTGGTTTTTCTTTTGCATCAGAATCCACCAGAGCTGCTTCAATGGACAGGGAAGGAAGAAACACTATGGGCTAGGCCTCTGTTTCAATGTAGAAGGAGAGGCTTGGTTTCCTTTAAGTCCTTCTTTCATCCAACAGCTTGAGTAGAGGTCTTATTTGAAGCCATTTCTGTGGCTCCCCAATAGCTGTCCAACATAAATTGGAGGTAGGCTAATCAACTGATTAGAGGGCAGAGGCCCTAGACCCTAGCTGCTCCTCCTCAGAGCCTTGATCCTGTCCATTTGATTGTGACAATTCTTCCTCCCACCTTCGCCTGTGAGGAAATGGGATGCACCCAGGGTGATCACTTATCTGGGGTGACAGCAAGTAAACATGAAAAATGTGCTGGGGAATGCAAAAGGACAGTGATCAGAAAGGCTTTTTCTTTTGACCTAAATCATGATGTTTTGGGCGTCAGCGAGAGTTTCCGAAGTTATTTATAACTGTCCATCCCTGTTAGGGGATATATGTTTTATCTAAATATAGGTAATCTTTTCTAATCAAATGATAAATGTGTGTGTCCCAAATGGAAGGCCCTAGTTAGCCATCTTGTTACAGAGGTTCAGGTGAGTAATGGAAATATTACCGGCATCACATTGGATCAGATGCTTCAAGATACTCAGTGTTTGGATGTTAGGGCTCCTTGAGTTTTTTGGTGGAAGACCCTTCGTGGTAACAGAGGTAAGCTTCAAAAGCCAGATTCTTTTAGAATGATACTCAAGGTACTTCTATTCTGGCAGCTAATGATTGTGTGTGTAGGAGGACTGTTTGTGTCACTTGAGAATTTCTGTTGTGAACAGTCAGCATCTGGCTCCTTATCTCCCATCCTTCTTGAGGGATCCCAATGGGGCATTTCAGTTCCAGACTTAGTGGGTGTCTAGTACTCATTTCCTCTTCACACAAGGGAAATCCACAGAGTGTTAGAGCTGGCAGGAACCTAATTACTTCTCCCCTCTAGAGCAATCTTGGTTGCTATTTAGAAACATCTGGAAAAAAAAACAAACCACTAGTGTCTGGGCCCCACCTCTAGACATTCTAACTGTTTACACCAGCATGATAAAGTAGATAGTGTTATTATCTCCATTTAACAAATAGAGACCCTGTTGCCTGGATTAAGTTTCTCTTAGACCAATAGTTGCACAGGGTGGAGCAGGATTTGAAACCAGACAGTCTGTGTCTGGAGTCCCAGATTTGTGTGTGTGCATGTGTGTGTGTGAGACTGATATTTCATTTTATCTTTTAATATTTCTCTGAATTTTTCTCTATTTTTTGAAGATGAGCATGCACTGATTTTATTTATTTTTTAATTTTTAAAGTATTTTTATTGGAGTATAGTTCATTTACAATATTGTGTTAGTTTCTGCTGTACAGAAAAATGGAGCAGTTCTATATATACATATATCCACTTTTTTTTAATTCTTTTCCCATATTGGTCATTATAGAGTACTGAGTAGACTTTCCTGTGCTATATAGTAGGTCCTTATTAGTTATCTGTTTTATATATAGTAGTGTGTAATGTCAATGCCTATCTCCCAATTTATCCTTCCCCACTCCTTGGAGCCCCAGATTTTAATCAACCCACTTCCTGGACGTGAGCCTTCACACACGTTGGTTTTCTTCTACACCAGTGAATGTTAGAATCACCTGAGAAGACTTTTACAAACATGGACACCTCTACCCCACTCCCTGATTCTGGTTTAATTGGGTGGATGTGAAGTCAGTGCCCTGATGGGTTTTTAAATATCTCCAGGTGATCTGAATGGGTGTTGGGGTCAAGAACCTCTCGATCATAGGGACGATTCCTCAGTGTCTAGAAACAGACCCCAATGCCCAGAGGCAGAAGTGAGCCAGAGGTCATACCAGGACTCAGATGCTGCCCAATTTTCTACACACAAGGGGCATCTGGCTGAATCAGGCTCTTGACCTTTTAATTTATTTACTTATTTTTATTTTAATTTATTTACTTATTTTACTTATTTACATTCTTTTAAAATGATTTTTAAACTGAGAATATTAAGAAATTGGAAAATTTCAGATAGATGCTCAGATTTCAGAATTCGCTAGACATGTCAGAGTATCAGATGACACTTGACTGGAGCTGAGCCCGACTGTCCTTTCCAGTTAGAAGCGTTCCCACTGGCATTCCCATTGCCAGTCTCAAAGAGTGCTGGAGTTTACAGCCACTGTACTCCAACCGTGGGGCTTCCCTGGTGGCTCAGTGGTAAAGAATAGGTCTGCCAATGCAGGAGATGTGGGTTCAATCCCTGGGTCGAGAAGATCCCATGGAGAAAGAAATGGCAACTCGCTCCAGTATTCTTGCATGGGAAATCCCATGGACAGAGGAGCCTGGAGGGTTACAGCCCATGGGGTCACAAAAGAGTCAGGGACAAGTTAGCGACTAAACAACTTCTCCTGTGATGTCCTTCATCATAAAGATGTGTGTTGTTGTTTTAGTTACTTTTCTTAATTGCAAGCACCTTAACGTTTTCAACCTAAGGGCAACTCTGCCCCTGGGGAACATTTGGAATGTCTGGAGATTTGTTTGAATGTCACACTGAAAGCGGGGGACAGATCTCCCAGCTTCTAAGTGGGTAAAGGTCAAAGATGCTGCTAGGCATCCTACAATGTACAGGGTGGCCCCACAACTGAGAACTATCCAACTCTGAAGGTCAGTAATGCCGGGGCTGAGAAACTCTGCCTTCAGGTAGTGTCTATGGCTCTTGCTCATCTCTGAACAGCCCAGGCCCTGGGCCTGACCCGTGGTGCATAGTAGACGGACAATTAAATGTCAGTTAGCGGGCTGTGCTGGCTTCTCCTCTGCTCCCACTGGGTTTCGACCTGACTCATGGTTGCTTTGCTCTGTGAGCACCATATGGCCTCGCCTAAATGAGTGAGTCAATACAAAGCCTTCCATATGCAAAATAAGTGATCTTGCGAATGAAATCCAGAGTGGGGACATGGTGATTTCATCTGAACGCAGAGACTAATTAGACACAAGATTGCAGCATGTGCATTTCTTTTGAGAATGGAAGGCTTCTGCAGTGGGACGATTCATTGCTCATTCCTAGAGAAGAGGAATAGGGAGGACGTCTTAATCATGCTTTTACTGATCAAAGGTGTCCTGAAATCCTTTCATTAACTGGGTGAAGAATGAAACTGACCCAGTGGGACTTCTGGGCGGCATAAATTAATTATAAATTGCTGCAAATGATCTGGTATCTAGCTCACATGCTTTTGCAGCAAAAGGTCAGAGGAATTCAGTTAAGGCTCTGAGGGAGCGGCTAGTAAATAACCAAAGCTGGACTGTGCTGAACTAAGGCTTCATGTCACCCTTTTGGTGACCACTTGGGCATGGGGACCATGCTGGAAACTTAGCCTGGCCACCACTGTGTCTGGCCTTGCAGCTCTGTCCAAGATGAGGTGGCAGATTTCCAGTTAACAACCATCTAGGTTTGTCTGGGACTGTCCTACTTTTAGCATGAAAATCCCGTGTCCTGGGAAATTCCTCTCAAGGATGTGAAAATTTTTAACTATAAATTCAACTTCTTTAATAAATAAAGAGCTATTCTTGGTATTTATTACTTCTTGGATGAATTTTGGTAGTTTATTTTTCAAGGAATTTTTCCATTTTACTTAAGTCATCACATTTATTGGCATAAAGTTGATTGTAATATCTCATTTATTATAACTTTATCATCTATAGACTCTATAATGATATTCTCTTTCTTGTTGTTGGTAATTTGTATCTACTTTCTCCCTCTCTCTCTTTTTTTCCTCCTCATCAACCTGGCTCAGATTTATTAATTTCATTAATATTCTTTAAAAGCAGCTTTGGTTGATTTTGATTTTTTATTTTCTCTGTTATTTTTCTCTTTTTCATTTATCTCTGACCTTTCTGATTTTTTCCCTCTACTTACTTTACATTTAATTTGCTCTATTTATCTAGTGTCTTAAGGTAGAAGGTGTCTGACTATGTTTGTGAATTTCTCTGTTTCTTCTTTCAGCCCTCCTTCTTTCTCCTTCTCCTCTTCTTATTCCTCTTCCTCTTCTCTTTTTGGCTTAATGTATTTTGAAAGTCTGCTATTATGGGCATAAAGACTTAAAAATGTAGTATCATCTGGATAAATTGATCCTTTTTTCATTACGAAGTAGAGTTTTTCATTTCATTTCATTCATTACAAAGAATAGTAATATTATTTGCTCTTACATGTAATTTGTCTGATGTAAATACGGGCAACCTGACTCATGAAAACTACGAGTTAATAAACTTAATTTTTTTTTTATTGGAGTATAGTTGTGTTAGTTACAAACTTGTTTTGTTATAAGCCTCCAAGCTTGTGATAATTAATTATGCAGCAGGAGAAGAAAACCAATTTACAGGGTGTAGAGTTCTAGGTTAAAGATTTTTTTCTATCTGTTCTGTAAAGATGTAATCCCACTCTCTGCTTGCTTGCATTGTTTCTGAGGAGAAATCTGATTTCTCACATGCCATGTTGACCAGTCCTCTGCTATCTGCTCCTAAGGGACTCTGTGCAGTTCTCTGGAGTTTTCTCTTGGGGAAGTTCTCTTCTCTCTGGTACTTTGTCAGAGAACCCTAACTGTTCTGTCTCCCTGGACTTCCAGTTTGTCTCCTGGGGGCTTCCCAAATTCTTTCTTAGTGCTGTATTCTGGAGCTCTCCCAAGGCAACCAGCCAGGCCCCTGTGGGCTAATTTGGTTTATTTTCTGACTCTCTGGGAGCACTCTTTCATTGCCTAATGATCAACCTCTTGAAAACTTGTTTCAAGCATTTTTGTTCACTTTTTTTTGTTGTTGTTTCAGGCCAGAGGGTAAATCTATTAACATTTTCCCACTTTGGCTGGAAGTCCAAGCCTTCTGTGTTTTGTGGTCAGATTTCACTTCCATTCTGTTTTCTAAAAAATATTTATTTTTATTCATTTAGTTGGCTGTGCCTGGTCTTATTTGCAGCACTTCGGCTCTCTGTTGTGGCATGTGGCATCTTTAGTTATGACATGTGAACTGTTAGTTGTGGCACATAGTATGTAGTTCCCTGACTAGGGATGGAACCCAGGCTGCTGGCACTGGGGGCACGGAATTTCAGCCACTGGACCACCAAGGAAGTCCCTCCTTTCTGGTTTAAACTCACTCTTGGGATTGCAAGGATGAGACATTTTGCTACCTTCCTTTTCTTATCTAATCTGCTTTCCCACAATGCTTTGATGACCCCTGTGATTTCCCTGGTGGCTCAGACGATAAAGCATCTGCCTGCAATGCAGGAGACCTGGGTTCAATCCTTGGGTCAGAAAGATCTGGAGAAGGAAATGGCAACCCACTCCAGTACTCTTGCCTGAAAAATTCCATGGACGGAGGAGCCTGGTAGGCTACAGTCCGTGGGATCGCAAAGAGTTGGACACGACTGAGCAACTTCACTCACTCACTCATGATTTCCCCTGCATTCTGTGACTTAATACATTCTATTTTTACTCTCTAATTTTGATTGACTTTCATCCTCTAATCGGAGAAGGTAGTGGCAACCCACTCCAGTACTCTTGCCTGGAAAATCCCATGGACGGAGGAGCCTAGTAGGCTGCAGTCTATGGGGTTGCTAGGAGTCGGACACAATTGAGCGACTTCACTTTCACTTTTCACTTTCATGCATTGGAGAAGGAAATGGCAACCCACTCCAGTATTCTTGCCTGGAGAATCCCAGGGACGGGGGAGCCTGGTGGGCTGCCGTCTATGGGGTCGCACAGAGTCGGACATGACTGAAGCAACTTAGCAGCAGCAGCAGCAGCATCCGCTAATGGAGTCACTGTTTCTTCTGACTGATACTATCTGACATACACACAATGCATTTCTTCTTCACCCTCCCATCCATTAGCCAAGGACTGACAGTACTGCCTTCCTGCAACAGACTGAACTGTGTTGCCCCAAATCGTATGTTGAAGCCCTAGCCCCCAGTAGGATGGTATCTGGAGGTGGGGCCTTTGAGAGGTAATTAAGTTTAGATGAGATCACGAGAGTGGGATGCCATGATGGGATTAGTGCCTCATAAGAAGAGCTGTCTCTCTCCATGTACACATACTGAGGAAAGACTCTGTAAAGACACACTGAGAAGGTGGCTGGCTGCCATCCAGCAAGAACCTTCACCAGAAACCAATTTTGCTGGATGTTAACCTTGGATTTTCCAGCCTCCAGAACAGGAAGTCTGTGGTGTTTTGTTACTGCAACCCAAGTAGACTAATAGACCTGCCATCTTTATGTGAACATTTGTGCTCTGTCTCCTTACTTAGGCTGCTACTTTGGGTTTTTTCCTCCCCTTCAAGCTATTGTATGACCTGTACTCTAGTGTATTTTTTCCTCTCCTCTTTTTAATCCCTGCACTATTGGACGCCAAGCCCTCTTCATTCTGGTCTATAGGAACCTCTATTCTACACATAGGAGAAGGCAATGGCACCCCACTCCAGTACTCTTGCCTGGAAAATCCCATGGGTGGAGGAGCCTGGTGGGCTACAGTCCATGGGGTCGCTAAGAGTCGGACACGACTGAGCGACTTCACTTTCACTTTTCCCGTTCGTGAACTGGAGAAGGAAATGGCAACCCACTCCAGTGTTCTTGCCTGGAGAATCCCAGGGATGGCAGAGCCTGGTGGGCTGCCGTCTATGGGGTCACACAGAGTCGGACACGACTGAAGCGACTTAGCAGCAGCAGCATTCTACACATGATGCAGTGGCTTTTCTATAAAGCACAGTTCCCGTCATGGCCCACCTCTTCCAGTGTAGTTTCAGTGGTTCCCATTGCCCTCAGAAATGGTGTTCAGAGTTTTTGAGTGCCTTCCTCCATCATGCCTTTTTCAATACGTTGGATGTATTTTCTCCTCTCTGCCCCAATAAGAGGTTAGTTTTCTCCTCTGGTCATTGTACATATCACTTTCTTCCTTGTAATGAGCTGTGAACTGCTGTCTCCTTACTAGCCTGCAGACTCCGTGATGGTGCACCAGGACCAGAGCCCCTCACAGAGTCTCATACAGAAGAGGTGCTCACTAAATGCCTACAGCAGCATTTCCCAGTGTCTTACAATGGTTTGGATTTTAAAATGACATTAAAGGTTTTTTAAAGAAAAGAACAGAAAATCAATATAATAATACAACTAATACAACTCTTCTTGTTTTTGCACCTCACCCGTCTGTCTTTGCATCTGCATTTTCAGAGCTAGATTCATAATGAATATGTAAATCAAAGTTCTTTTTTCTTAAATGTACCACCTTGCACGTTTCCTCCTGTATTTAGTGTTATCAATTTTAGGTATAACATCCCACCATGTAGAAGTACCGTAACTTACTAGGTTCTATTAGGATTTATTGGATTCATATCTGTGGAAATGTGACTCAATGTCAGGTTTTCCTTTGTTCAGGGAAGCTGACTCTGTTTTGGCCTCAGTTATATTCCTCCGATTAAAATAACTAGCTTAGCCCTTTAATTGGTTTCCATGAGAAATAAAGCAGACCAAGCACTTCCGCGGAGAAGGCGATGGCACCCCACTCCAGTACACTTGCCTGGGAAACCCCATGGACGGAGGAGCCTGGTGGGCTGCAGCCCATGGGGTCTCGAAGAGTCAGACACGACTGAGCGACTTCACTTTCACGCACTGGAGGAGGAAATGGCAACCCACTCCAGTATTCTTGCCTGGAGAATCCCAGGGACGGAGGAGCCTGGTGGGCTGCCGTCTATGGGGTCGCACAGAGTCGGACACGACTGACGTGACTTAGCAGCAGCAGCAAGCACTTTCGGGCCATTTTAACCAAAGATCTGGGCTTCCAAATGGTGACAATGGCAAAGAACCCACCTGCCAATGCAGGAAACATAGAAACTTGAATTTGATCCCTGGGTTGGGAAGATCCCCTGGAGGAGGACATGGCAACCCACTCCGGTATTCTTGCCTGGAGAATCCTGGAGAAGCCTGGTGGGCTACAGTCGCCAGGATCACAAAGAGTCGGACATGACTGAAGTGACTTAGCATGCATGCATGCAACTGAACATCTTTGGGCCTAGTCAGGGATCACCTTGCATAGTGCAGAGCCCTTTACTTGGAAAACCCTCAGTAACCACAATCTCTCTTCTACAGAGAACTCCTAATTCAACTCCGGCTCTGCCCTCTCCCATATCCTGTGTCCAGTCTTCCTTCTCAGTTTCCCTGGAATTCAGCTTTTTCATCCTTGTGTGATTCAGGGCAAGTCACTTTGCTCCAGCAACCTCTTTTGGTAAAACAGAGTCCTCCAGTTATGGGATGCCCCCTCCTGGGCAGATACAAAGCCTTCCCACTCTACATGGGCTACAAAGAAGAAAGCGGTGAGAATAGTGTGGGGCTTGCTCCATGCCCCCACCTCTCTTGGGGTGAAGCTTAGTCCAGGTATCTCTGGGATGCTCTGTCTATAAGCACCAGAAGCTCCCAACCCAAGCTCTGTTAAGGTGGGGCACTGACTCATCTTTGAAGATGTTGACAGGGCCTCGCTTCTGGCCCATGGGAAAGGGAAACGTGGGCAAGTAGGTGGAGGTGAGGCCTTTGGAAGTTAATTAAGTCATGAGAGTGGACCCTCATGAAGGGAATTAGTGCCCTGATAAGAGAAGAAAATGGCAAACCACTCCAGTGTTCTTGCCTGGGAAATCCCATGGACAAAGGAGTCTGGAGGGCTATACAATCCATGGGGTTGCAAAGAGTTGGATACCACTTAGCAACTAAACAACAACAGCAACTACAAAAAGACACCAGAGTCCCTTGCTCCTTCCACCATGTAAGGTTACAGTGAGAAAATGGTTATTTATGAACCAGGAAATGGTCATTTATGAACCAATATCTCACTGGAGCCTTGATACTGAACTTTGCAGTGACCAGAACTGTGAGAAATTTCTGTAGTTTATAAGCCACTCAATCTAGAGTGTAGCCAGAATGGACTAACACAGTGTGTGAGTAAGAACAGGAAGCGCTGGCTGGACTGAGCGCGAGCCCACCTTAATTCTGAATAAATCGTCTTCCCTATCTGGGCATTACTCTCTATCTCTCAGGTTGTGGGTTTTTTGTTTTTAATTATTTATCTATTTTAGTTTTGGCTGCACTGGTTCTTTTGCTGCTTGGGCTTTTCTCTAGTTGTAGCGAGCAGGGGTTACTCTCCAGTTACAGTGCAAGGGCACATGGGCTTAGTTGCTCTGCAACGTGTGGGATCCTCCAGGATCAGAGATTGAACCCATGTCTCCCACCTTGGCAGGCAGTTTCTTTACCACTGAGCCACCAGAGAAGCCTGGTTATGGGGTTTGACTAAAGGGTCTTGAAGGCCACTTCCAGCTTGAATTGTCCATGATTCTCTATTTTTTTTTTTTTAAGATAACTAAGACCAGGGAAAGAAATCAATGAAGTCAATGGTGGAAGCTTTTGTTTTTGATTTGTTCTTGCCTATCTCCCTAAAAGGATCTGAGGAGGCGACTAATCTTTAGATATATTTGCATTATATATGGGGCTTCCCAGGTGGCTCCGTGGTAAAGAATCCACTTGCAATGTAGGAGCCACAGGAGACGTGGGGTCGATCCCTGGGTTGGGAAGATCCTCTGGAGGAGGGCATGGCAACCCACTCCAGTATTCTTGCCTGGAGAATCCCATGGATAGAGGAGGCTGGCGGGCTACAGTCCAGGGGGTCGCAAAGAGTCAGATACAACTGAAGCAATTTAGCACGCAGGCACACATTATATATATGTCCATTTTTACCCAAGGGAAAGTGGCAGTTCTTTTAAAAGTGTCAGCTTGTTAGCACCGAAGAAAAGCCAGAGAAATTCCTTTCTGTCACTACTGCTACCTACTGCAGAACAGTCCTGGTTTGGGGATCAAGATATCTTGTGCCTTTAAGCTGGATAAAATATGTAAAGAAAACAAGACTTTGGGGCATGGTGCAACACATGCCCTGCTTGATCTCTGAGAAATTTAATTTTGTTTCCAGTTATTTGGGGCTATAGATAGGATTATATCTCTGAGGCAGAGAAAGTCATTAATCAAGAAAGGGCCTCTTAATCCTCTCGATTTTAATGAGACACTGTAAAACGACTTTCGCTGGCAAATAGTGAGTATCAGCTGGGCGTGATTAGCAGATTTTTGTAGCAGGTTTGCCGTGGTACTGTGTACCCAGCTATCCATCCGTCTAATCCCGCCTGACTGTCACGGGAGCAGAAATGGGCAAAGATGGCTTTATGGCTTCCCTTTAATGGCAGGCTGACAAGTGAAGACCTGGCAAAGGCATATGGGATATGTAGTCCTTACACATAAGCCCACAGTATTTGGTGCCTAAGCAGAATTTCCCATGTATACCTTATGTGTCAGAAACAGAGCTTCACTCTCTGCATTTGAGCGCATCTTTATTTGTGGAGGTCAGAACTTCAAACCTGGTAGAGAGGTGCAGGTGGCACTAGTGGTAAAGAACCTGCCTGCCAATGCAGGAGACATAAGTGATGTGGGTTTGGTCCCTGAGTTGGGAAGATTCCCTGGAGGAGGGCATGACAACCCACTCCGGTATTCTCGCCTAGAGAATCCCATACAAAGGAGCCTGGTAGGCTACAGTCCATAAGGTTGCAAAGAGTTGGACATGACTGAAGCAACCGAGCACACACACAGAGAGGTGCATGCGAACTAGAGTCTCCCCTTGTCCCACCTTTTTCATTCCATGTGCCTGTAGCTGTGCTAGTCACCGGGGAGACAGCCATGTATAAGTTCCTGTCTGCAAGAAGCCCAAAGCGCAGGAGTGACAGGTGCTTTATGGCAGCTTAACCACAACCTCAAGATCTCAGTGCAAGAGTAAGTGCTTACTGAGCTCAGGCATTTGTGAGTTGGCTGGAGGTTGGCTGATCTAGGTTGGCCACAGCTGGAACCATTTCTTGTGTTCTCCTCCCAGGATGGGCAGCCCAGCCAAGGCGTGTCCTCCTCCTGGTATGGGGAGCAGTTCACCAGGGCAAGCAGAAACAATCCAGGCTTCTCAAGGCCTAGGCTTGGACTGTGCACATGGTCACTTTGCCTCTTCTATTGATCAGTGCAAGTCATGTGACACAGCTTTGAAAAATCTGGGAATGGAGAAATACGCTCTGCCTTGATGGGGTGGGGAGTGGAAAATCCCAAAGTCACATGACAAAGGGTGTGGACAAAGGGGGGCAATAATGCAGTCGATTATGATCGTGTGTTACCCAATCAGAGCGGTGAAGTCTTTGTATTAGCATCCTTTCTGTCGCTGGTATCAGAAACACTCCTCACACAAGCCCAGGCTCCTGTAGCTGGCAAGCCCAGGAGCTGTCTGACTGTGTATGGCTGGGTCTGGAGGCTCAGATGGTGTGGTGAGCACTCTCTCTGTTTTGTTCTCTTGGCCTGGTTTCTAAGTGTGTTAGCTTCACCCTGCAGATGGCTTTAACACAATGAGATAAATGGGTCTGGCAGTTCCAGGATTTCTCAGCCTTTACTGCTGCCATTGGAGGAAAAGAGATCCCCCTGACACCCAGTGAACATATGCCAAAGTCTTAGAGAAGGCTTTGATTGGCTCAGGCTAGGCCATGTGCTCATTTCTGATCCAATCATGCTGCCAAGAGAGATGGAGCATTCTGATTGGCAAGTCTGTGTCACATGTACGGTCCTGTGTTAAAGGAGCTGAAGGCCCTGTGATAGGCTAGCCAGGCACAAATAAAGTGGGGGGAAAGGCAGTCCTCCTAAAGGAACAGAAGGGTATTTTCACCAAATGGGAGAGGAGGGGGTGCTGGACATTAGCAAGCATTAGAGGTCACTTCAGTACAGGGTCCAGTGGGGGCAGAAAGGAAGGAATGGGATGACCCTACTATTTGCCTGTGGCAGGAGATGTAAGAGACATGGGTTCGATCCCTGGGTCAGGAAGATCCCCTGGAGGAGGGCATGGCAACCCACTCCAGTATTCTTGACTGGAGAGTTCCATGGACAGAGGAGCCTGGCTGGCTACAGTCCATAGGGTTGCAAAGAGTAGGACGTGACTGAAGAAATTTAGCATGCATGCATGGCAAACACATCCTATTGCCTTTAGTGGTGTTTGGTAAGAACACAAGGGTCAGTGATGTGTTTGGGGAATAGGTCATCACCAGGAAAGGGTGCTGGTATGGTAGGCAAAAAGAGAGGGTTTATGACCCAACCCCCCCACCCAATTAGGGTTAATGATGGACTGAACCAGCTAGGTCAAGGCAGATGCCAAACGGGGTCACTAGATCTGTAAGGCCCCCTCCTGGTCCTATGCTTTGTGACTCTGACTTTGACCTTGACCATAGGATGACCTGGAATATCTCAAGGGTGCTTTCCCACCTCAAGCATGTGGATAGAGGGTCAGGCAGGGGGCTGCCAAAGCTCCTGATGCTACTTGATTAGAGCCTATGCTGACGCAGATTTTGGTTTTCAGAGCCGAGTTTAGGGGAGATCACGGGATGCAGATGTTTTAACTTCAAGTTTTACTGACCGTCATTGTCTGTATGCCTAGCACTAGGTAGGGAATTGGTGTTACAAGCTCACAAGCTGAACATTGTCCCTCCTTTCAGAAAGAAGTCTGGGGTTTCAGTCTTGGGCAAATCACTTAGCCTCGTTGCATCTCTGTTTCCTCATTTATAAATGGGGATGATATCTACCCTGCTTACATCAAAGGGTTTCAGGTTCAGTTTACAGAAAAGCAAGTGTATGGCAGTATTCTGTTTTCTATAAAAGCATCATACACATGTGATGGATTATATTAAGACAAAGAAGTGAAAGTGTTAGTTGCCCAGTCGTGTCCAACTCTTTGTGACCCCATGGACTTTAGCCCACCAGGCTTCTCTGTCCATGGGATTCTCCAGGCAAGAATACTGGAGTGGGTAGCCATTCCCTTCTCCAGGGGATCTTCTTGACCCGGGGATTGAACCTGAGTCTCCCTCATTGCAGGCAGATTCCTTACCATCTGAGCCACAGGGGAAGCCCTATATTAAGATAGGATCCTTATCTAATTCAGACCCAATGATTCTACCTCTTCTTTAGTGACACTCTCAGGATCCCCAGAAAGTACCCACCAAACTGACACAGGAAAACCATGATACAGAGAAGCAGCATGACCTCGGCAGGCCACTTGGTGTATCCGAGAGAGGACTCATGATCGCAAATCTCCACTCCTTACTTGGAACCCGTTTAGTGGAAACCTTTGGTCTGAAAGTAAGACTAAGCCCCTGGTGAGTGTTATTGTCAAGCATCCTTGGTGTCAGGGAGTGTGCTAGGAGGAAAGAGGCCATGTGATGATGGTTCTCTCCTAGGGGCCCCCTGCCCTCAACCTCACTCACCTCTTATCTCTTGCCTGGCATTTCCTTTTCCTCTCATTCTGCCTTTTCTTAAGGGTCTGACCCTTTATTTTTTTTTATTATTTTTGGGCTGAACCATGAGACATGTGGGATCTTAGTTTCCTGACCAAGTATCGAACCTGTGTCTGTTGCAGTGGGAGGACAGAGTCTTAACCACTGGGAATTCCCAGGTCTGGCCCTTTTAATAGGACCTCTGCCCCATGGGAGGGGCTGGAGGGATGAGACAGAAGCCTGGTGCCTGGGGGCACCTTGGCCAGACTAAGTCTGTCAGAGTAGCTCAAGTCCTCAGACTCTATCCCTGCTAGGGGTGGGGAAAGAGAAGGCTTCATCCTGCAGCCTGAGGCCCTGTGCCAAAGGGCTGTGGGCAGGACAAGTGCGCTGGCCCTTCTGCGGTTGGGATGGAAGGAGCCACACAATGTAGAACCTGCATTCTACTTGCTTTGGTGAGGGACTTGGAGAGGTTACAGTAAAGATACGTATGTGGGTGTACAGAGATGCATAAATTAAAGACGAAAGGAAAGTGATATGGATAACAAGAGATCTGTGAGCGGGAACAAGAAATTAAGTAACGGCTTGTGATTGAGGTCTAAATTTGCCCCTGAACTTCCTGGGAGACAAAACGAAAAGAGAAATATGATGGGTTTCTTAGTACCTTGAAATAAATGAAGTGTTGGGAGAAGGCAAGTGTTTTTCCCCTGGCACAAAGTTTCTAGGAAAAATTTATCACCTGGATCTGTATATTAAGGACACTGGGAAACAGAAATCCAACACACCGGGGCAAGTACCCAGGGTCTTGTGCTCACGAGAAACACCTAGACGCACTGTGGACTTTGTTGTCTTAGCGTCTGTCTTTCCTACTAGACTGTGGGCTTTGTGCAGACATGAATCTGGTTTGTCTGGCTGATGGCTGGGCCTCTGCAAGACAGATGTCTCTAAATGTGTTAGGAGAATTTAATAGGTAGTATTTTATGAGAAAAGCAAATATTTTGTGGGTAATCAGAGGGACAGCTAAGCCCGACCTGTTCTGTCAGTTGATGGGGAGATGGTGTCCTGGGTCAAGAGGCATCTTATGGAGACTTGAAGGACTCCTGGGAATTAGGAGAAGGGCAAGAGCTGAAAGCTGCTCAGGAGGAGAGAATAGCAAATGAAAGCCAGAGAGAAAGAGAGAACCAGCTGGTGTAAGACATGGAACCCAGGCTCTGCGTGGAGGCAGCGGAGAGGAGGGTAGGTGGGGACCCAAACGGACAGGAGGTGGAGTTTGCCTGAAAGGCGGTGGGGTGGGGCGCCCCTGAGGCATCAGACACAATGGCTTGGCAGTGGGTCCCAGGGGTCGAGCTCTGTTGTCTCCAGGCTCAGAACTTGAGGACCGGCTAGCAGGCACCCAGGATTGAGACCTCTACTGAGAGCCTCAGGTGCCCATTCCTGCCCGACTGTCAGCTCCACGAGGGCAGGCAAGCTGGCCTCATCACCCCGAACCCCTTTACTTTGTGTTGCAGTTTGTGAGAGAGCCTGGCAGCACTCCATCTCTTACCCAAGGTCTGAGCCAATTGAGAAAGAACTCAGAAGAGCCAGCAGATGGAAGCCAAAATGTTCTCTTTCTTGCTGTACAGAGGTGGTATTTGCAAACATGGCTGGGGCTAATCCCCCAGAGCCAGCTGGTATGGTCCTCCAGGAATGGGGGCAGGTCGCTTGTAAACTTTCACGTGGAGGGAACTGGGCAGACAACCAAGGGAGGGGCTGGCCTGTGTGTGCCCGGCTCTGTCTCCAAACTCCTCATCCAAGCAAGTCTCTCCTCCTCCCTGCAGATGACTGAGGAGGCAGAGGAGGGTTTACTTGTGGAGCACCTTCCATATCAGAAGCCAGGAGAAAAGCTTCCCCCTTGCCTGGTCCCTGGCACATAGGAGGCACTCAATGAACTCTTACTGAATGACGAGATAGGTATACAGCATGCACTACAGATTGAAAAAACCTACCTGACTATCAGAAGGTAGGGTTGCTTTTTGTGTTTAAAGCCACTACAACCAGCAGACCAATGCTGGCTCTCTCTGAGCGAGGCCATCCACCCTCCACCCCCTGGCTCTGAGCTCTTTGGCTTCTGGTCGTTAGACCCTTGGGGTTCCACTGCCCAGCCTGACTCCTTGGAGTTGGTGGGTGCTGGTGTCTGTATGCTGTCCCTCGTACAGCTGTGGCCCTGTGGTCATCGAGGGGTCACCTGCCACATCATCCCATAGGTGAGTGTGTGCTGAGGGCAGCCAACTCTCAACACTGGCCATTGGGATCCACATGGGCCTGACAGAAGCAGGGCAAAGGGCAGCCCAGGTTTGGGTGCCTGGAAAATGCCCCATGGCCAGTGGATTTGCAAAGGGAGGTAGGGGACTCATCAATATTTGTGTCCTAGAATGAATCCCTGAACTGAATTCAGAGTTTCTCTTACCAGTCTCCCCCAGATAGGAAGTTGAGAAAAAAGGAGAGAAGCCATACATCTGTAAATGAGGACTAAACTCCCATGAGGTGGGGGAGGTTTCAAGCTCTTGTATCTCAGGGACCTCCATTTGTGGAGCTGGGGGCTTGGGAGGCCAGAGAGGGGACACTTCCTTCCTGAGTCCTTCCTGGCTTTTCCCTCTTGGGGAGGGAAGGAACAATTTCTTTTACATGGGTCCTGATGCCAAATTTCCTGTTGATTGGCCAGAGGGAGAGGAGAGGGGCTGAGCATGAGGGAAATTCTCTCGAGTTCATTTTTCTCCCCACAGGAATCTATAATGTGAGTCCACTCATTTCCTGTTGCTGCTGTAATGAATTACCACAAACTTAGAGACTTAACACGATACAAATTTATTCTCTCACAGTCCTGGAGGTCAGAAGTCTTGCAATCAAGATGTTGGCAGGGCAGTCTTCCTCCTGGAGGCTGTAGGGGAGAATTTATTTCTTTGCTGTTTCCAGCTCCTTGAGGCTGCCTGCATTCCTTGGCTTGTGGCCCCATCCTCCACCTCTAAAGTCAGCAGTGTAGCATCTTCAAACCTCTTCCTCAGCTTCTATTCTCACATCACCTTCTCCTTTCTCACCTTCATGCCTCCTTCATCTAAGGATCCTTGTGATTACATTGGGCCCACCAGGACAAATCTCTTCGGCTTGAGGTCCTTAACTTAATCACATCTGCTGAGTCCTTTTTTCTGGGTAAGGTGCCATATTCACAGGTTCTAGGGAACAGGACATGGACATCTTCTTTTGGAGGGCCATTATTTGGCTCAGTGTTTTCCAGATGAGTGAACCACAACGTCCTGGCCCTCTGTGGTTTACAGGGTGGGGAGGAGGGGCCAGCTCAGAAGCCTACCCACCTTCGATTGTGAGAAACTGTATTTTTGTTTCTGGTATCTATTTGGGTTCTGTGAAAGGTTTCTTTTGAAGAAGTCTGCAGACCAGATTTAGTCCAATCCCTTTAGAATGAGGTCCAGAGAGGGCAGGTGATTCACCCAACAATGAACAGCTAAAAATAGCAGTTGTTGTTTAGTCGCTAAGTTGTGTCTGACTCTTTTGTGACCCCCTGGACTGTAGCCCACAAGACTCCTCTGTCCATGGGATTTCCCAGGCAAGAATACTGGAGTGAGTTGCCATGTCCTTCTCCAAGGGATCTCCCTGACCCAGGGATACAACCCGCATCTGCTGCATTGGCAGGTGGATCCTTTAACACTGAGCCACCAGGGAAGCCCCAGAAATGGCAGATCCAGCACTAAACTCTGGTCTCTTGACTCCCAGGTGAGTGCTCTTTTTACTCGCCTCTCTCAGGGATAAAACACCAACCAAACTAAGAAGGGGCGTGCGTGTGTGTGGTGTGTGTCCTCATTTATCGGCACAGCCATCTTGAGTGGAAAGCAGGGGACATGGTTTTCTTGCCCCCGTCTATTGTGAGGAAAGCCCTGCCTGGTGAGACCAGATGGGGTTCCTGGAGTGTCCCCAGGAATGGAGCAGAACCAGACAGGCCCAACTTCGCCCCACATGGCCTCTCCCTCCTCTTCCTCCTGTCCCCGGATCCAGCTCTGGCTAATTGAAATTGGTGGCGAGTCAGACACTCAGCCGTGTCCCTATCCTGGGGCTTCTGGGCTGCAGATTGTCATTAAATTAACCGTGAAGATTTTCCGTGCGGGCTGAGAGGCAGTGACGCAGGGGACAGCAGCTATCATTTGCTCCTCTGGCCCGGCTCCTCTGAGCTGCCCTCAGCGCCTGGAGATGCGATAATTTAATTGGGGAGCGCTGCCTCCCCCAGCCTGGGCTGGGCCCAGACACTCGGTCCAACCTCCCCGCAGCCAGACAGATTTGCGAAATGGAACAATTAAATCTAAAGCGAGCTGTCTGAACTGATTTTCCCCCTTCATCCTCAGCCAGTTCTGCAAGCCCTCTTCCTGGCCTTGTCTTCAATTAGAGGACGAGACAGCCTGGACAGGACTCAAATGGCTGGTTCCAAATGGTGTGCTCTGTGCCCCGAAACACCAGCTTCTCTGATGTCCCCCACCTGGCTGTGTCGCTCGGATGTCCCTCTCCTGCTTTCTCCAAAGTCAGAAACTCTGGGGCATGCCCTGTGGTTTCAGGGGCCGGGCTGCTGTGTCAGCCGCACAGCTGTGCTGGACTGACTCCGGACCCAAAGTGAGTGGCCTCCTCTGGAGCTATGTGGGCAGTGCCCCTATTCAGGGCTCACTTCAGGCCAGAAAGAAGGGATCATTCATGTGATTGGAGCTTCTGCTTCGGCTCTTTGTGTCTGTGCTTAGAGGTGATGGGGGAAGGAGAAAGGGCTTCCTGCTCCACCAGACAAGGAAGCTCCATTCACCTGTCACTTCCGTTGGACCTGATAAAAGGACACTGGATTGCTGCTCCTCTCGTCGAGGCCTGTAGCATTTATCTGGGTTAAAAGCCCAGGGGCAGAAAGAACAGGGGAAAGAGGGGAGTCTTTGGAAGGGACTCGGGCAACATTCTGATGTAACTTCTTAGAACGATCAAATGTCAGTGCTCAAGGTGGGGAAACCGAGGCTCAGAAGGGGCTGGGGTGGGCTCGCAGCATCCAGAGAAGGGAGATGGATCAGGCATAGACTCTTGATTGTTCCAGGAGCCCCTGGGCACATAGCTCTTGGGCTCAAGCACAGTACCTAGCACACAGTGGGTGCTTTAATAACTGTTTGTTGGTTGACTAAATCAATGGGAGCAACTGTGACGTGTCTAAGAAATTGGTTACCAGCTGTTGGCCCTTCAAAGTCAGGGCCATGTTTTCTTCATCTCATAATTCCCAGAGCCCAGACCAAGACTGGTGGGCAGTAGGTGCTCAATAAAAATGTGTTAAATAAGTCAGTGTAATTTGCTGATCTTGAAACAAAGAGTCCACCCCTCCCACATTTATTAGTCCATTGGGGAACTTAAAGGGTACCATCCTTGTCAGGACACTTCTAGTGTAGCTGGGGGAAGTTCAGAAAGTGAGAAACACACTTCAGCTCTGGGTGGGGTGTCAAAACTCAGTTTCAGTCCCTCTTGTGTGTTGTTGGTTGAGTCTGATCTATTCTCTGGGCCTTTGTTGTTCAGTCACTAATTCGAGTCTGACTCTTTGTGACCCCATGGACTACAGCATGCCAGGCTTCCCTGTCCTTCACTGTCTTCTGGAGTTTGCTCAAACTTATGTTCATTGAGTCAGTGATGGCCATCCAACCATCTCATACTCTGTCGCCCCTTTCTCCTCTTGCCCTCAATCTTTCCCAGCATCAGGGTCTTTTCCAATGAGTTGGCCCTTTGCATCAGGTGGCCAAAGTATTGGAGCCTCAGCTTCAGTATCAGTCCTTCCAATGAGTAGTCAGGTTGATTTATTTAGGATTGACTGGTTTGATCTCCTTGCAGTCCAAGGGACTCTCAAGAGTCTTCTCCAGCACCACAATTTGAAAACATCAATTCTTGGGCACTCAGCCTTCTTTGTGGTCCAGCTCTGACACCCGTACATGCCTACTGGAAAAACCATAGCTTTGACTATACGAATGTTTGTTGGCAAAGTGATGTCTCTGGGACTTGGTTTCCCCTTTGATAAAAGGACCTGGTTGGGCCAGGTGTCCCTATGGCCCTATCCAGCTCCAACATCTTGAGAAAACTTAGGGGACTCTAGTAATCCCAGGGGCCTCATCCTGATGGGGAAGGTAGAGAGCATCTATTTTCTTCCCAAAGACTTCCAGACAAGAGGGTCTCGGGTGGCCTGGGCCTCAGGGACAGGACTCTGAAAGGAAAGTAGAGGTCAGCCCTGGCCTTTGGGGTCACTCAGGACCAACTCCCCAGCTGTCCTCAGAGGGAGGGCCTCTGTGTGGGGCAGGAGCAAGTCATCCACGGGACCTTGATGGCCCTGAGGCCATGACATTCCCGCTCTACCTGGGACAGGTTGCTGACCACACGACAAAGTCATTTCAAAGTCCATTGTTGCTGGTCCTATGGCAAGGGGCACCCCTATGGGAGGGGCTGGGCCCTAGGGGACTTTAATGGGCTGATTGGTGTCCACCTTGACCCTTAGAAGGAATTTCAGGGTTGGAATTTTAGGGTTAAGATCAAACTGCTCTGTAATAGCTCAGTGGGGGCAGGTCGTCCCAGCGGTGACCTAAACTTTGTCCCTGGAATTGCTGAGGGACTCGAATGATCTGCCATTTATATGTTGAACAAGGTCACATGCAATGACGCTTATATCTTCCCCAGCAATCTTAAGGCTCAGATTTTTTCCTTTAACTCGTGCTTGGGCTGTACTTCAACCTTTGTTAAGTTACATCTTATCTAGGCTCTCTCAACTTTGATAGCTGCAAATGCCAAAGTATAATATTGTAGTATATGTGTGTGTATGTCAAGTCGCTTCAGTCATGTCTGACCTTTGCGACCCAGTGGACTGTAACCTGCCAGGCTCTTCTCTCCATGGGATTCTCCAGGCAAGAATGCCTGAGTGGGTTGCCATGCCCTCCTCCAGAGGATCTTCCCAATTCAGGGATTGAACCCTCATCTCTTATGTCTCCTGCATTGGCAGAGGGGTTCTTGACCACTAGCGCCACCCATACAAATACATGTCTATATTCATGTATCTATGAAAGAATAATACACAGGCTCTCAGGGCATCTGGGAATATCTGGAGCCACACAGTTGTTGTTTTTTTTAATATTTATTTATATTTTTATTTTGCTGCACCGGATCTTAGTGCTGCAGGATCTTCCATCCTAATTGTGGCATGTGGGATCTTTAGTTGCAGCATGGAAACTCTTAGTGGCGGCATGCAGGATCTAGTTCCCTGACCAGGGGTTGAACCTGGGCCCCTTGCAGTGGGAGCACAGAGTCTCAGTCACTGGACCACCAGGGCAGTCCCAGCCAGTTCTTTGAAGAAGCTCAGGCTATCTTCAGCAAGATTGCCCCTGCCTCCTATCACGTTTTTTGTCTCTGAACAGCAAGCACAACAATTCACCAAGAAACCCAGAGTCTGCTGTCACTTACTTGCACACGTGATTCACCACCAAGCCCTGTTGATTCTATTGCCCATGTGGCTCTGGGACCCCTCCCACCATCTCTTGCTCAGAGACATGACCACCTCCTTGTGGGCCACTGGCCTCTGCCCTCTGCTTATCTCTGACTGCTCCCCTCTGGTCTCTGTGGCTCAGCCATTCCAAGACCTCTCGGTTCCCTGAACACATCAGGTTTCTTCCTGTGTCCGAATTCCTTTGCTTGGAGCTGAATATCTCTCTAACCAAACTGGATTATTTTTACTGATCCCTCTGGATTCAGAGCAGACATCCCTTCTCGTTGCTATTGTCCACATTCCCCATGTTGCGACATGTACGTGCATGCTAAGTCGCTTCAATCATGTCCAACCCTTTGTGACCCTATGGACTGTAGCCTGCCAGGCTCCTCTGTCCATGGGATTTTCCCAGCAAGAATACTGGAGTGGGTTGCCATGCCCTTCTCCAAGGGATCTTCCCAACCCAGGGACCAAACCCGCATCTCAGTGTCTCGTGCACTGGCAGGTGGGGTTGTTTTTTTTTTTTTTACCACTAATGCCCCATAGTCTTCATTATAATTGGGTCCATGCCTGTATAGGAGTCTATCAGCAGGTATCCCCTGCTCATCACCACATATTATTGGGCTAAAACATGTTTCCTCTGTTCCCCCAATATACATAAGCTGCATAGAGTTTCCTTGATCTTTGGGAGGCAGGGTAGAGTCGTAATTAAGACTGTCTCTAGGTTTGGATCCTGGCTCCACTGCTATACAAAAGTTGTCAAACTCTGACTCAATTTTATCATCTATAAAATGGGCATGAAAATAGTACCGCTGTCATAGGCTTATGAGAATTAAATGAGAAAACACATAAGTATTTAGAATAGTGTCTGGCATAGAGAAAGTGCTCATGTATCATAAACTATTGTTTTCCTTCTTATTGTGTTTTTGAATTTGATCCTGACAGATATAGTCCCAGAAGTAAGATTACTGGATCAAAGGTGAGAAGGGTTTTATGGCTCTTGAAATGTTTTGACAAATTGCTTTTGAAAAGACTGTGCCACTTTCATTCCCATCAGCAATGTCCAAGGAGCAGCTGGTTGCTTTCTCCTGTCTTTCCGCTTAGTATACGCCATCGTTCAAAGTGCAGATCTTTGGAGACGAAAATCATGATGGACTCCATCTCTGGGCTTGGGACTCTCCACCTACCCCCTCCCATTTAGCTCAATCCTCCACTCCAGCCTAGAAGGCTCTCTCTTGCCTTGAGTGTGCCCTGTACTGCTTGGCACTGCGTTTTTCTGTAATTGTGTGGTGTTACAATGATTTACTGAGATATTAACTTACATGTTGTTCTTATTGTGATAATTGTCATGCCCTCTCCATTTCAAGATGGCAGCCAAGATTGTTCCCTACCACTCCTAGGTTTCATATTGCAAGGTACTTCAGGACCTGAAGGCAGGGTGGGGGTGGGCGGGGCAGGGGCAAAGAGGTGATGGGAGGCTCTAACCTGACCACTGGGGCTGCTGGTCAGGATTTAGGCTCCAGTGCTGAATCACTGGAAGAAGGGGCCACAGCAGCAGGTGGCAATGTGGAGTCCCGGGGAGCTGCCTCAGGGACCTGGGAGGGCAGGGGCTTTATTTTAGTTCCTTGTGGGATTCTGTATAACTGGCACAGTGGTAAGTGTTTAAAAATACTTCTTGAATGAATGAATGAATGGATCTATGTTGAGGGCAAGATCTCTGTGGATGGCTGTGAGTTGGAAGCCAGGGTTCTGATCAAGGTCCCTGGGTTCAGGGTGGGCCTGCTTTGGAGGGAGTAGAGGAACTGAGCTCCAGAATAGGGGTCAGAGAAGACACCCAAACCTGGGAGTTCCTGCAGCACGGGAAGAGGAGAGGAGGGGATGGTGGGACTTGGTTCTGATTCAGTCCTTGACAGGCTTGCCCTCTGGCATTCTAGGCCGTGCTGGAGTCACCCGCAGGTCATCGTATTCCAGCCTTGAATCTTCTTACAGGTGGTAACAGCATGACTGAAAAGGCAAAGGTCCCAGGGGCATCAATCAGGACCAGAAACTGTGGTGGACACGACCGCTGCCCCCACAAGCTTGGTTGTGTAACAAGTGGCCCCAACACCTCTTTATACCTATGTTAATTTGACTCTAAGCCCCTCATCCTGCCAGGCTGGTGAGGACTTCTGACCTGATTGGGGCTCCTTCTCCTGGTCGGTGGCAGGTACAGGTCCCAGGGGTCTCAGGCTGAGCAAAGTCTCCTGCAGCCCTTACTGCTGCCCACACTTGGGGGTCCCAGTGCCTCAAGAAGCCCCAGCCAGTCCTTGGGTGATCTTCTTGGTCACTTCCCCCAGAGGTCCTCTGGGCTGCTTTGGGGTTGCCTCCAGATCCTGCAAACCTCTGTCTTCCTGCCCACTTCCCCTCCCAGACTCTCTGCCCATCCTGTTCTCCCCTCTTCAGAGACCCAACTCTGTCTTCTCACCTCCCGGATCATCTAGCAGCATCCACTCATGAGCTGGGCTCTGGCGAGATTTTCTGCAAGCAACCTCTATTGCAGGCCCTGGGTACGTGAAAAGTGCAGCAAGAACAAAACGGAGCAAGAAGTGCAGCAAAAACAAAACGCAGATTAAGATTTCAGTTTCAAATTATCTCGTCATCTCAGCATCAGCCCTTCTGAACTTACGCAGGACTTTCCTACATTTGCACCACTTGATGGAAAATTCAGCACCCCCTTTCCCCCTAATCTCCTGACTTTACAGAAAAAGGGAGCTTGTTTGTGTGTTTTTTGGTTTGTTTTGATGAGCGGAAGACCTGAGAGAGTCTGAAGCACTGTTTACTGAGATTGAATTCAGCTTGTGCTGCCCAGAACTGTCTTGGAGGCTGTGGGTTTGTTAAAAGGTTTGTAATTAAGTTAATATTGCGTTGTCATTTCAGGTTCCCAAACTGGGAGATCTTTAACCCCTCTCCCCTCCAACCGCACTCCCCCTCTCAAATCCACCACTAAATTACAGTCAACACAGCACTGATTTAAAAGAACACCATGAAATCATTCATCAGGCATCAGGCCCAACAAATCTGAGTTGTTTATTTCTAAGTCATTTAATAGCTAATTACATGCTGCATAATGTAAAAAATTGTGGCAAGGCTCCGTTAAGAATAAATCCAAGTGTCTGCAAGGCCTGTTACAGAAACCCGGGTTTGGCATTCCCACACCTTCAGTGACTGTGGGCTGAAGCTTTTGGCAAGTGAGAGACCCAGAAATAGAACCACTGTTTGTGAAACAACCCTGTTACCTTTAATAACCATTTTCTCCTCTTAAGTGCAGCAAAGTATGGAAATATTGCTGTGCTCTTTGGTGCGATTTTCCTACTGTGATTCTTTTTTTTTTCCTTGTTAAAAGCCCCAAGAGATTGCAATTCTCTACCTACTTATTTGCTACTGTCAAAAGAGAGCAAAATTCAGGAAGAAAACTCAGCTGTCAATCCCCAACAAGTATGCAATTATTTCAGGCTGGTGTTTTAAGCAAAAATGATTTTCATGGCAGAAACTTGCTTCTGTTTTCTGAACAGGGGATTTGAGGGTGGGGGGTATGATTTTGCTTTGAGCTGTTTCACTTTCTCTGGGCATTTCCCAGCAACACCTAACACACAGAGGTGAATTTCCATCCACAGGGCCCCGACATTAGGCTGAATGAAATGTCAGTTTTGGTGCCCTTTTGGACATCCCTTGGTGAGAGGGGAAAAACCTCAGGTAATTTCTCTTCCTCCCCCACAAAGCCCATCATTCCGGGATGTGACACCAGGTGCTGGGCAGCAAATGACGGAAGGGTTTGGAAGGGAGGAGAAAATAGATGATCCTGTCCCCACAATAATACAGGGAAGATATATAAATGGGAGTAAGTGGTAATGTTCTTGAAAGATAAACAATTGACTGCCTGTCACCAATAATTGATGACTGAGATCCCGAAGAATGTAGCCATGATAAAAAAAAATACGTATAGAAGTGTACACACGCCATATTCTCCTGACATATAATTGCCTTCCTCTTTGCAGGAATCTTTGCAGGATCAAATTAGAAGTACTATTTGCTGAAAGGCAATATTCTCCTCTCCAGGCTTTTGAAAGCAGAGTGCCTTTTCTCCTGGGGAGCCTTCATCTGACTTTCATCTTGATATTGAATTTAAGCCTCATATTTTATCAGCCCCTGGCCCACCTGGTGATAACCACTTTCCCATACAGTGGAAGTTTCATTCACCAGAAGGGCTAAGGGCAGACTCGTCTGATTACTTGAATTTCAGTACTAATTAACTAAAATCTTTCTCTGATATGAACAGTGCTTGTTGGGGTTCTTCCGAAAGCACATTTGCTGGCTTTGCTGGCTGGCTCTGAGTTAAGGATACCATCGAGAAGAGAATTGAGTTCCTGGGGGAAGAGGGCTTCCTGCGGCTCTGCATGGCTTAGAGGGCATGCTAAGAGCAGCAGGTGGGAGCTGACATCAATTCCCTGGGGGGCAGGCAAACTTCCCACCCCAGAGAGCTCTCTGAGAATGACATGTTGGGCTGCCTTGGGAGGTAGATGATGAGTCCCGATTATTGGGGAAAACTGTTGGTGGAGCTGGCTGACCCCTTGGAAGGGCTATTAAGAACTTACCAGTGGCATCACTGAATCGCACAACCTTTGAATTTGGTGCTACCAAGACCCACCCACATGCCATCATCCTTTACTGCACCAGAGCAAGAAGAACCAACTTCCAACAGTCAGCTCCTGAGGGCATTTTTCTGTGGCACTGAAATCATTCTGCTTGCTCATTATGCTTTTGCTGGAAATGCTGGGGAATTCTTGCCCCCTGCCTCTGTGGCCCTCAACCAGTGGCTGGTGGCTTTAAATATCCTGGCCTCTCACCCTTCTTTATTTTTGGTTACGCTGGGTCTTCACAGTCGGGAGGGCTTTCTCTAGTTGCAGGGAGCGGGGGCTGCTCTTCACTGCGGTGTGCAGGCTTCTTATTGCAGTGGCTTCTCTTGGCGGCAAGCACAGGCTGTAGCCAGGGCTTCAGTAGCTGTGGCCCATGGACTTCTTTGCCCTGTGGCATGTGGGATCTTCTCAGACCAGGGGCTGAACCTGTGTCCTCTGCCTTGGCAGGCGAATTCTTAACCACTGGACGACCAGGGAAGTCCACTCTCACCCTTCTAACTCTGGGGTTTGTGTCTAACACTGGCTCCCAGCATTTCCCCAGGGGGAATGAAGTCTCAGTCACCTACAGTGGTAGCTGGCTTGAGAAAGCACCACTGATGGGTGAGGGTTAGGGATTAGCCTTTTTCTTGACCTCACGTCCCTCTTCTTCTACTCATCTGTCCTCTGCTCCCCAACACACTACCCATCCTTATCACAGGGGCTGCTCCTGGGGGAGCCCCAAATGAAAGATAATGATTATCTTTTCCAGACAACAGGAGGGCCCATGGCCTGACAATGGGGCATCTTCAAACTGGCTCAAGTGAACATGGTCCAGAACAAGCAGACACTGGATTGTGAGGGGTTTTCTCAGCCCTGATGAGAAGCAATTTTCTGATATCTTATGCCTGCTGTCCGCACGCCTTCAGAGCCCCACCCGCTGCTCTGCTGCCTGCCCCCTGATATCCCACCTGTGTTGCAGGAGACCATGCCTTGGCTTTGTTTTCTATGGACCTGTGTCCCCCATGTACCTCCTTTGCTTCAGGAATGAGGGCCCCGCCCTTGACATCCCAGTCCTTCCAGGTGCCATGGGCCCACTTCTTGCTCCTGAACATTCCTGAGAACAGCTCCCCAACCTCTCAGGCTTTCTCTTGTCTATTCCTGAGACAGCGGTCATTCTGGTCGTCTGTGGTACTGAGGACACTGCAAGGCCCAGGAAGCACTATTCTGAATGCAGACTTTTTTTTTTTCTGCTGTATTTTAAGGATAGAAGCAACAGGAAAATGGGTTAAATACATCCTGGCCTCAACCGGGGTATGAATGTGTTTAGATGCCTTCCTCCCTCCCTCTCGCCCTCTCACTCTCTCTCTTTTTTCTTCTTCATTTAGATTTCATCGTGTTTGCCTCCTTACCTTAAAAGCCTAGAATCTTGGTTAACTGAAACTCCCCAGTGTTGAGCACGCGTCAGTTCCCAATTTCTAGCTTTGAGAATGTTTCTGTGTTTCTGAATATTATAGGTGATGCTTGTCTCTGGGTGTTTTTATAGCATGAACAGCCCTGAGTCAGCTTCTTGTTCAAGCCTGGGGGAGAAATATTAACACTTACATAGTACATCAACTGTGAATACCATGCGAAGTTGCAGATAGCTCTCTGGGCCTCGTCCCTAAAATGTTTGGGTGACACATTTCTGGCTGCTTTCCACCTCTCTCCATACCTTGCCTCCTGCCCAGAGCAGGCTCCCCTCCACTTCTGGCACATCAGAATGGGAAGACCTAGACTGTTGTCTTATCATGGTTTATGGCCCTTTAAGTGACATTAAATGTTCCACCTCATTCTAGTCTGAAGGATTTTCCCTGCTAACTAGTTAGTCTCGTTGACAGTGTTTGCCTTGCTGGTGCCAGAGTCTTACCAGAGGCATGGACCTCAGCATATCAGCACAGCTGCAGTAAGGAAGGACCTCCCCATTCCTGTTAGTGGGGATGGGGTTTTTCTTTGCTCCCCTTCATCTGCTAGAAGGTGCCCAGTAGGCTGGTTATTTTAAACTTGTGGAAACAGCATAGCATTAAAATGAACACTAAAGAACATTAAAAAATTCTCTTAATCTTCTCCTTTTCCAAAGCAACGCTTTTCATTTTTGCGTGTTGTGGTGTCGGGCTGACCCCTGTCCAACACTGACTTTTTCTCTTCACACTGTGCAGAAATGTTTTTCCACATTTCTGCAGAGACTTCACAGTGATTCTTCTAATGACGGCAAAATCTGTGTGCTGGTTGCCTGAACTGCTCCTCTGCTCTTGGTAATTGAGGGGGTTTCCAGTCTTGGGCTCCTGCAACTAATATCTTCACAATGAAAACCTTTTGTTTTCATTTACTTAACTCCTTTGGCATGTAGTCCACAAAAGAAATTATTGGGCCAAAAGGTGGAGATGTGCCTCTGGCTTTTGATAAATCTTTCGACATCGCTTTCCAAAAAGGGAATCAATGTTCTCTGCCATCCCCTGGGGCTGCATGCAGCCTGTTAGAGCTACGTGCGCAGCAAACAGTCTATAAGGATTCCTAGCTCGCTCTCTCTGTCTTCTGTTCAGAGCCTCAAAAATTACCCCTGTTCTCCTGAGGAAGAATTGGAAATGACATCTTTAACCAAAAAAAAAAAAAAAAAAGACAAAAAAAAACATACCCTACACAAAAAAGACAAAAAAACTCGAATGCTGGCATCACAGGCTACCTAATGAAGACCCTAAGTTCCCCGCCCCCGAGGGCTAACAGTGATGGTCAAGATGCACACTTGGGTATTAGGCAATAGCCTGCCCTCTCACATGATTGTATTAGGTCTTCTAGCATCTCGCCAAGGTTGTTATTTATTATCCCCACTTAAAGATGAGCAAACCAAGGCTCGAGGAGATGAAGTAACTTGCTTCAGGTGAAAGGATTAGTGTCAGAGCCAGGACTGAGTTTTTGTCTACCTTGTTTTATAGGAACAAAAGTTGTGATGCCAGGGTACTTAAATGTGTATTTGAAGGAAGCATCATGAAGATCAATGTCAGCTTCAGTGCATCTTTGAGAAAAGGACTGGCTGTGGGGGTGAGATAGTCTGAGGGTTAACCTGAACTTGATTTAGTCTAGACCTGTAAGCCCAGGTGAAAAAGACTCCTGGGCATACCGCCACAGGGTATGGCTGATAAGAGAAACCCAAGATCAGCTAATAATCTGCAAGTGCTTTAGTCTAAGTGAACCTCTAATTGGGGAAGTCGAAATAGTTTGGGGAGTCAAGGAAGGCTTCCTGGAGGAGGTATTGTTTGAGCTACAATTCAAAGGATAACAGAATTTAGAAGTGTATAGTGGGAGAGGTGGGGAGACAATTCTAACAGGGAAGTAGTGGGTGCAAAGGGCCTGTGGCTGGAGAAAACTAAGCATTTTTGAGAAACTGAAAGAAGGCTCATGTGGCAGGAGTGCAGAGCAGGCAGTCTCGTGTCTTCTTACCTCATTGTACCAGCTTCCATGGGTAGGAGCAGAGGCCACAGGTGTGCTCCCCCTCTGAGAGGGGCTCTGGGTGGTGACGGGAGCACAGGCTAAGGGGAGGTCCTTAGGGAGTACGGTAGACATGGTTCACTGGTTTCCCCAAGCTTCTTTCTGCCTCATTCCAGTTCAGGAGGCTGAGAAGCTGAACAGCACATTCTCCAGACTCCTTGACAGCTCGAATTCTGGATGTGAAGCAGATCCTGTCAATTTTAGATGCAGGTGTACAAGATTTGGACAGGGGAACAGTGGCAGAAGCCTTCTTCCTGCCCTTTTAGGCTGTTTTCTGATACTAAAGAAGGTCATGAAAGTGTGAGGATTTCTGCAGCCATACTGCAAAGCCCATTCCATAGCCTCTTGGCCGTGGAGAGAGTTGTGATGGTCACAGCAGTAGCAGTGGTGGCCTCAGAGAGCAAAGGTCCACTGATCGGTCAGTTCTGCTCGTCTGGGAGTCATTCCTGGAGGCCCGTCTAGGAAGGCTGCTCTAGCGCTTCCCGTAAACGTATCTAATTCCTGGTCTTGAATCCTTTCCTGTTAAAATGCTCTAGGGATGCTATTGATGCTTCCCCCCACCATCACCTAGGTTCACCTGCAGTTGTGACAGTTCCCAGTTGTCCTCCTGAGTGCCCGCGCATCAAAGTGTTCTCTGATTGCCGGCTTTTTCCAGCACCTGGAATTCACTCTGCTAAAGGCAGAGGCAATCCACGGGGTGAAGGTGTGAATGTCCACGGATTTCTTTCAGCCACTGGGGGATGGGATGTTGTGAGTGTTCAGTTTTCTGTCCTGTGGGAAAATTCCAGGACACGGTCCACATGATTTCTCAGAGTATCTTCAGTGAGACTGAGCCTCAGTTGCCCGCAGCAGTAACCCACTCACGAATGATTGTCTTTCTCTATCCTTTCATACTTTGCCCACTTCCTTACTTGCATTTCCTGGGATCACCTTCTGAATAAACCACCTGTACCTAACTGTGGTGTTGGAGAAGACTCTTGAGAGACCCTTGGACTGCAAGGAGATCCAACCAGTCCATCCTAAAGGAGATCAGTCCTGAGTATTCATTGGAGGGACTGATGCTGAAGCTGAAGCTCCAATACTTTGGCCACCTGATGTGAAGAACTGACTAACTGGAAAAAACCCTGATGCTGGGAAAGATGGAAGGCGGGAGGAGAAGGGGATGACAGAGGATGAGATGGCTGGATGGCATCACTGACTCAATGGACATGAGTTTGAGTGAACTCTAGGAGTTGGTGATAGACAGGGAGGGCTGGCGTGCTACAGTCCATGGGGTTGAAAAGAGTCAGACATAATTGAGCGACTGAACTGAGCTGAACCTCAACCCTTGCCCCAGGGTCACCTTTGGGGGAGCTCAAGGAAAGACAATAAATGCCTTAGAAGTTTCTATTTTTGTGTGTGTTCCAAATCTGGCTAGGACAGAGAGACACAAAAGACTTGTTTACAGAAAAAAGTATGGCTATTTTTTTAACTGAGTCAAACATACTTCAGGCAATCACTTCACTGTGCTTTGAATTCATATCCCCAGGCTTTTAGCCTTTTAGTCACAAGAGTGATTTCCCAACACATTAAAATAAACTACTAAAGTTGCATCTTTGTCAGTCCATCCATCCATCCAGCCAGCCAGCAATCATTTATCAGACCTCTGCTTGGGTCCAGTGTTGTGCTGGAGGCTGAGGATAGAGAAACTAATTAGGCTTCCTGCCTGCAAATTACTTACTGTGATCATCCTACGGGCAAATGTAGTTCTGCCATACTGAGTGCCACTCTGATTTCTGCACATAATGCATTTAGCATGACAATATAAACTCAATACTAATGCCAACTAGTGGTCTTATCATGTAAACATACTAATCAGAACATTTTCATCTCTCCTGAAAAGTGTTTCCAACATTCAGACTGTGTCTGTATTTTATTAAAATGCCCTGTGTTAAGACACTGCTTCCAAGGAACTAAATTTAGTTTGAGAAACTGCTCTCAATTTTGGAGTCATTAAATGTAGCCTTTGTGTGTATGTGCATATGACAGAGAAAAATTACAGCCAGCAGTGTCTATATTGAAAATCCTGCATTAGATTGTCATCACTTGCTAATAATACATCATAATTATTCTTATAGGGTTAAGCTTTTCTCTTTCCTCCTCCACCTGCCTTGCCGAGATAACCTCTAAGGATGTCCTGGAAGACAGTGGGGCTGAAATTCTAAAGCTTTCGTGACAGCTGAGCTCTCCATGCAATTCATTATGTTAGAAAGATGGGGAGGAGAGAGTTGTCTGCAAAGATAATGACTGTGCAATTTCCAGTCCATTCTCCTTGCAGCCAGATCTTGGAAGCAGCCCATGGACTGGTTTCATCAAGCAGACCTTGCTCATCTCTCATCCTTCTATACTGGGAAAGAGATTGTGTCTGGCTCAAGCTAGAGTAGGCTGAAACCCTGGTGGATGGGGCAGTTTGGGGGGAATGGAATAAGGAAATAGAGTGGGGTTCATTCCCAAAGAGCTTGATTCTAGGGATCTTGGGTGCAGTTCTGGCTGACATCAGTGTCAAAAGGGCTCCCTCCAGAGGGTGGGCAGGTAACAGGAGATTGACTCCCAACCCAGGCTACAGTTCTGTGCTTTGTCTGTATCCCCAGCTTTGACCCCAGAGCCAGACAAAGCAGGAGCTCAATAAATGTTTTGTTGTCTCACTGAGAAAGCACTGGTGTAGGATTACACGCAGCAAAGAAATCAGCCCAAGCGTGGTTCCCATGGGAAATAAAGTCGCGTTCTTCTTCAATACCTGTCTATGGAATGAGATTCTCTGTAGGAAAATCCTAGCAGCGTCCATGTTGGACTGTCTCTGGAGAGGAAGATCTCCTGTGTTTGTGGCAGACATCCCCAGCATTGCCGGGAAAGGTCAGAAAACTTCCAGGGACGGGGGATGCTACTGTTGCTGCGTCTTGCAGAATAGATTAAAACCAGCAAAATCCAGTGTGGCCCCCCAACAGAAGCCAAGCCAAGCTTTAAACACAAAGGTGGTGGTTTCCTCTAACTAGAAGGTGGCAGGAATCACACATGCGATGTCTGCTGGGCGGGTTTTCATTCACACTTTCAAGGCTGTTTCATTTTCCTTCCCAGCCCTCCTTCCTTTGTCCTCCTCCTATTTGTCGCTAGTGTGCCGTTGGCAGGTTCTCAAGGTTACGGTCACTGTAGAAAGATTGACTTTGCCTGATTACAGTAAGGAAAAGGGAACACAGAAAAATTACAGAGTAGCATAATAGCAAAAATTAGAAGACATTAAATTATTATAAGTATTTGACATCGTCCTTGTGTCCCTCTCCCTCAAAAAAAAAAAAAAATCTTTTATTTGCTCTGTTGGCCAATGGCAAAGATAGTTAGCTGGCCCGCTAAATCAAGTCTCTACTTTCTTCTACAGTAAGAAGAAAAGCAATTTTAATTGAGCACAAAGCTACTTGGAATAAAACTAGTCTTTTCTGGCCTTCCTTACAGCTAAGTGTGGCCATGTGACTAAATTCTAATCATTTAGATCCAGGCAGAAGTAGTGTTCCTTTATTGGAAACGTATTTTGCATGCATTTTCTTCAGTCAGTGGCTTTCTTAACAGTGTTTTTCAAAAGAGCAGAAGTATTTAATTTTGATAAAATGGAAGAGATGAATATCCTTTTTCACGGCTTACAATTTTTGTGTGCTCTTTAATAACTTTCTCCACCTCAAATTTGTGAAACTGTTCTCAAATGATTTCTCCTAGAAATTTTAGAATGTTAGCTTTTATGTTAGGGTCTGTAACCCATCTTAAACTGATTTTTGCTTATGGGATGTGGTAGGGGTGGAGGTTCATTTTTTTTTTTCACCAAGTGGATGCCTAGTTGTACCAGCATAGTAATTTGTTGAAAAGACACCCTTGTCCATACACACATAAGGAACTGTCTTAGTGTCTTGGCAAAAGTAAGTTGTTAGTATATATTTGGGTCTAGTTCTGAATTTCGATTTTGTTCCATTCATATTTTTGTCTTTATGCAAATCCCACACTATCTTGATTGTTGTGGCTTATCTGAAACAAGTACTGTGAGTTTTCCAAAAACTTTTTTCCAAAATTGCGTTGACTAGTTTAAGTCCTTCATATTTATTTCTGTATAAATGTTAGAGTCAGTTTTTCAATTTCTATAGAAATGGAATTTTTTATTGGGATTCTTTTGAATCTTGGAAGAATTGATATCTTAATAATACCAAATGTTTATAATCCATGAACACGGTATGTCATTCCACTGTTTTTAGTTCTTTTTAAACATCTCTCAGCAATTTTCAGTGAAGGAGTTTTGCATGTCTTTTGTTAAATTTGCCTCTAAGTATTTTTTTAAATGCTATTGCAGATGTTATTCTTTTAAAATTTTCATTTTAAATGTTATATGCTGCCAGTATATAGAAATTCAACTAATTTTTTGTATATTTTCCTTGTATCCTATGATGTTGCTAAATCTACTAGTGTTCATATATTTTCTGTTTCATTGATTTCTACTCTTTATTATTTTCTTCCTTCTACTAACTTTGTATTCTTCATTCTAATATATAGCTTCTTACAGTGGAGATGTAGATTAGTGACTTAAATGTTTGTTTTCTAATATAAGCATTTGAGGATGTAAATTTCCCTCTAAGTACTCTGCCACATCCCATAAATTTGATTAAGTTGTGTTTTCTTTATCATTCAGTTGGCAGGTGAGAATTCTATGAATGAACTATCCATTCCATTATCATTCAGTTGGAAATGTTTTCTAATTTCTCCTGTGAGTTCTTCATAATCCATGTATTGCTTAGAAGAGTGCTGTTTAATTTCCAGATATTGAGAGGTTTTCTAGGTTTTTAAATTATTGACTTCTAATTTAACTACCTTTTGTCAGAGAATCATATTCTGAATTATTTAAAAAATTTTGAGACTTGTATCACGGTTTAGTATATTTCATAAATGTCAGTTAGGTCAAGCTGGTTGATAGTGTTATTCAGATTTTCTATATTTCTACTTATACTTTGTCTACTTCTATGAATTCCTGAGAAGGTAATGCTAAAATATACTTTTGTGGTTATGGATTTGTCTGTATCTCCCTTTTCTGATTTTTGCCATGTGCATTTTGAAATTATGTTGCATATTCATTGAAGATAGTTTTGCATTTTTAATGAATTGACCCTTTTATCATTATGAATTTTTTCTTCATCTCTGGTGATTTTTTTAATCATGAAGTCTACTTTGCCTAGTAATACTATAGCCACCTAAGCTTCTTATGATTAGTTTTTTAATGGTCTATTTTTCTCCATCCTTTTACATTTTATCTTTGTAGTTAAAGTGTGTCTCCTGAGTTGGCAGCAGATAGTTTGGTCTTGCTTTTGTAACTAGTCTAACAATCTCTAATTTTTAATAGGAGTGTTTAATTCATTTACATGTGATATAAATTATTGATATGGTTGTGCTTATCTTTCTGTAGGGCTTCCCTTGTGGCTTAGCAGTAAAGAATCTGCCTGCCAATGCAGGAGATGCAGGTTCGATTCCTGAGTTGGGAAGATCCCCTGGTGAAAGAAATGGAAATGGACTCCAGTATTCTTCCCTGAGAAATCCCATGGACAGAGGAGGCTGGAGGACTACAGTCCATGGGGTCACAAAGAGTAGGACCCGACTTAGCGACTACTAACAACAACAACAAATCTTCCTGTTATTTGTTTTCTATTTGGTTCATCTGTTCTTTATTCCTTTTCTCCCTGTTTTTTTTGGATTAGTATGTACTTATTTCATTTTTTTAAAAATATTTTTATTCATTCGTTTGTTTGGCTGCACTGGCTCTTAGTTGCAGCATTGAGGATCTTTACCTGTAACATGTGAACTCTTAGCTGTGGCATGTGGGATCTAGTTCCCTGATCAGGGATTGAACCCAGGCCTCTTGTATTGGGAGCATGGAATCTTAGCCATTGGACCACCAGGGAAGTCCCTCATATTTTATATCTCCTATTGGATTTTCAGCCGTCTCTCTTTACTTTTGCAATGGTTTCTCTAGGGATTGAACATACATTCTTAATTTATCATCAGTTCAATCTCTGAGTCATGTCTGACTCTTTGCAACCCCATGGACTACAGCATGCCAGGCTTCCCTGTCCATCACCAACTCCCACAGCCTACTCAAACTCATGTCCATCGAGTTGGTGATGCCATCCAACCATCTCATTCTCTGTTGTCCCCTTCTCCTCCTGCCTTCAATCTTTCCCAGCATCAGGGTCTTTTCAAATGAGTCAGTTTTTCACATCAAGTGACCAAAGTATTGGAACTTCAGCTTCAGCATTAGTCCTTCCAATGAACACCCAGGACTGATCTCCTGTAGGATGGACTGGTTGGATCTCCTTGCAGTCCAAGGGACTCTCGAGAGTCTTCTCCAACACCACAGTTCAAAAGCATCAATTCTGCGGTGCTCAGCTTTCTTTATGGTCCAACTCTCACATCCATACATGATGACTGGAAAAACCACAGCCTTGACTAGATGGACCTTTGTTGGCAAAGTAATGTCTCTGTTTTTTAATATGCTCTCTAGGTTGGTCATAAATTTTCTTCCAAGGAGCAAGCATCTTTTAAATTAATGGCAGTCACCATCTGCAGTGATTTTGGAGCCCCCCAAAATAAAGTCTGTTACTGTTTCCATTGTTTCCCCATCTATTTGCCATGAAGTGATGGGACTGGATGCCATGATCTTAGCTTTCTGAATGTTGAATTTTAAGCCAACTTTTTCACTCTCCTCTTTCACTTTCATCAAGAGGCTCTTTAGTTCTTCACTTTCTGCCATAAGGGTGGTGTCATCTGCATATCTGAGGTTATTGATATTTCTCCTGGCAATCTGGATTCCCGCTTGTGCTTCATCCAACCCAGCATTTGGCATGATGTACTCTGCATATAAGTTAAATAAGCAGGGTGACAGTATACACCCTTGATGTACTCCTCTCCCGATTTGGAACCAGTCTGTTGTTCCATGTCCAGTTCTAACTGATGCTTCTTGACATGCATACAGGTTTCTCAAGAGGCAGGTCAGGTGGTCTGGTATTCCCGTCTCTTGAAGAATTTTCCACAGTTTGTTGTGATCCACATAGTCAAAGGCTTTGGCGTAGTCGATAAAGCAGAAGTATATGTTTTTCTGGAACTCTCTTGCTTTTTCGATGATCCAGCAGATGTTGGTAATTTGATCTCTGGTTCCTCTGCCTTTTCTAAATCCAGCTTGAACATCTGGAAGTTCATGGTTTACGTATTGTTAAAGCCTGTCTTGGAGAATTTTGAGCATTACTTTGCTAGCGTGTGAGATGAGTGCAATTGTGTGGTAGTTTGAATATTCTTTGGCATTGCCTTTCTTTGGGATTGGAATGAAAACTGACCTTTTCCAGTCCTGTGGCCACTGCTGAGTTTTCCAAATTTGCTGGCATATTGAGTGCAGCACTTTCACAGAATCATCTTTTAGGATTTGAAATAGCTCAACTGGAATTCCATCACCTCCACTAGCTTTGTTTGTAGTGATGCTTCCTAAGGCCCACTTGACTTTGATGTCAAGGATGTCTGGCTCTAGGTGTGTGATCACACCATCATGGTTATCTCGGTCATGAAGATCTTTTTTGTATAGTTCTTCTGTGTATTCTTGCCACCTCTTCTTAATATCTTCTGCTTCTGTTAGGTCCATATCATTTCTGTATTTATTGTGCTCATCTTTGCATGAAATATTCCCTTGGTATCTCTAATTTTCTTAAAGAGATCTTTAGTCTTTCCCATTCTATTGTTTTCCTTTATTTCTTTGCATTGATCTCTGAGGAAGGCTTTCTTATCTCTCCTTGCTATTCTTTGGAACTCTGCTTTCAAATGGGTATATCTTTCCTTTTCTCCTTTGCCTTTCAGTCTCTTCTTTTCATAGCTATTTGTAAGGCCTTGTCAGACAACCATTTTACCTTTTTGCATTTGTTTTTCTTGGGGATGGTCTTGATCCCTGCTTCCTGTACAATGTCATGAACCTCCATCCATAGTTCTTCAGGCACTCTGTCAGATCTAATCCCTTGACTCTATTTGTCACTTCCACTGTATAATCATAAAGGATTTGATTTAGGTCATACCTGAATGGTCTAGTGGTTTTCCCTACTTTTTTCAATTTAAGTCTGAACTTGGTAATAAGGAGTTCATGATCTGAGCTACAGTCAGCTCACAGTCTTGTTTTTGTTGACTGTATAATTTATCATAGTCTACCTCAAATTCATGAATAATATAAGAACATTTACTCCTCTCCCATCTTATGTGCTGTTGTTGTCATATTTCACTTTTACATACACTTTAAATCCTACAATGTATTGTTACAATTTTTTCAATTTTAACTTCTTTCCTTTTATCTTGAAATAGCCAATATATTCAGTCACCATATTAATCTCTTCCTATAACCTAACATATTTGTAAGTGTTGATTTAAATTTCTTGTCTGTCAATCCATTAACTAGTATTTGTCCGTGGATCTATTTCTATTGACTATGATTTTCCTGACTTTTGGTTACACATTCTAGCTTCTTTGCATGTTTCATAATCTTTTTGTTTGGAGAGTAAAGTATAATATTTTTGCTTTGTTTTCCAGAACATGCAAACCCACTCCTCTGCTTGCAGGTAGTGTGAGAGACTGAATCAGTCGTTCCTCCTTGAGTCTGCTTGGGCTGCAGCGTTAATTAGATCGACAGTTTACCTGTTTTAAGGTAAACTCTGATTTGTCTTCCAGCTTTTCTGTCTGGTCAGTATTTGAATTGGGAGGAGGTTGGATTAGAGTTTCAGATATTTTTGGTTTTGTGCATTCAGTGAACTCCTCAGGGCCCCCACATCCAACCACCATGATCATCACGAAGCTGAGTGGGACTGAGGGATTTGTCTCTGCTCACCTCCCCTTTCTTCATGACTCCTTCCTTCTTTGGCAACGGCTTTGACAGGGCAACATTGTTGGGCTGAGTAATTTATTTTTGCACTTGGGATTCTTTCAGATTCCTGCCAGAATTCTTGCAGATGTCCTCCTGCCAGCCTGCACACGGTCTGCGGCATCTCTGTCCTTTGTCAGTTTGGCTGAACTGGAACTGTTTCTGAGAATTTCCTTCTCTGTACTTCTAGGTTAGTTGAGGCCCCAAGAGACATATTGCACAAGATTTGGCAGATAGAAGTGAAGCTGAAGGTCCATTGTTGGACATTCGGAAGGTTAGCGAGAACCCTGTAAACGCTTACCTTGATGGCCAGCTCTCTAGCTCCCTTGAGAGCCCCCACTTCTTCTCTGAATTGTAGGTCAGCTGTACCTCTGAGGCAAAGGCTATTGGCTTTTCCTATAAATTATCCAGAGCATTCAGATTGGAAACTTTGAGCGACAGCTGTGGATTCCAGTTTGTCCTCATAAGTTTCAGTTCATCCTTGTGATTCTAATTTGTCCTTTCCTTTGCCACATTCAATTTTCCTTTCTGGCTGTCAGTCTGGCTGACCTCTGGTGATGTAAGGCTTAATACTAGTTACAGAGGCAACAGCCTGTGAGAATGCTTCACCAGGTCGCCAGCTTGTGTCAGGTCAAACTCATGAAATTAATCCCTGTTTCTCTGATAGTAGTAGTTTTGTTTCTCTGATCAACCCTGACAGCTACACAGGCAGCTAAGACTGAGCTGGTCTCTCCTCATTCCTGGACCATTTCTCCCCTCCGTGTTGCCACATGTGCCCAGACCGGTTCCCCATCCTGTGGCCCTCTGCTCATCTATGAATGGCTTTTTGGAATTCAGTTCAAGGCTTCCTTTTACTCTTTGCTAGACCTGTTGAGAAAGATTTTAATTTTTGTCCAGATTTTTCTTGTTATTTCCATGGGATCAAAAGTCTTTTACATTCTTAGGTCCGTATAGTCAAAGCTGTGGTTTTTGCAGTAGTCATGTACGCATGTGAAAGTTGGACCATAAAGAAACCTGAGTGCTGAAGAATTGATGCTTTCACATTGTGGTGCTGAAGAAGACTCTTGAGAGGTCCTTGGACTGCAAGGAGATCAAACCTGTCAAGCCTAAAGGAAATCAACCCGGAATATTCACTGGAATGACAGATGCTGAAGCTGTAATATTTTGGCCACCTGATGTGAAGAGCCAACTCACTGGAAAAGACCCTAATGCTGGGAAAGATTGAGGGCAGGAGGAGAAGAGGGCAGCAGAGGATGAGGTGATTAGATAGCATCACTGGCTCAATTGACATGATTTGGAGCAAACTTGGGGAGATAGTGAAGGACAGGGGAGCCTGTTGTGCTGCAGTCCATGGGGTCGCAAAGAGTCAGACACGACTTAGTGACTGAACAATAACAACAACAACATCCTAAATGTCAGCAAAATCCTGCAAAATGTCCTTAAAGGGTGGATTTTGGCCCGCTCATCCCTTTTCTCCTTTCTGGGCTGGGAACACCCAGGATGCCCCTGCTACAGCAGCCGTCTTGGACCCAATAGCAGAGGGCACTCCCAGCTGTGATACAAGGCCTAGTGGGAGGAATAAGGGGACTGTAGTACAAACCTTGGACAGCTGACTTCCAGAACTTTGATATGGGAAACTGAGACCTGGAGTACTTACGATACTTTTTATTTTTTTCCTTTCTTTAAAAAGTATTTATTTGGCTACCCCAGGTCTTAGTTGCAGCATGCAGGATCTTCGATCTTGGTTGTGGCACATGGGATCTAGTTCCCTGACCAGGGATTGAACCTGGACCTTCTACTCTGGGAGTCCAGAGTCTTAGCCACTGGACTACCAGGGAAGTCCCTCGTTTTCTGTTTCATGCAGCCACATTTGTTTCTGGAGAATAGAACCAGCTTCTGGGATTTTGTGAGGCTACTCAGGATGGGTAGTGAAGAGGACAATGATAGAAGGTGGAAGCAAGCCAGGAGATTGTGCAGAAGACAGGCCAGTTGGGAAGGGGATGGAAAGTAAAGATAACATGTCTAAGGCCAGGGTGGCTGATGCAGAAGACAGGCTATGAGGTGTGCTGGGAGAAAATGTACATTATTTTTTAAAGAAGCCTGTAATGCACATGAAAGCACCCCCCTTCCCATGACAAAGGATTATCCAGGATGAGTTGGTGATACCCTGATAACCTAACCAGGAAAGCAATGGAAGCTCTATTGGGTCTGTGGTACCAAAGAGGCACCATACACACAGACTCAGTACAAGTTCTTCCAGTTACAGCTTCAGTCCATCTCTGATCTCATCCTTCAATCACGTCCTAATTGTTTCCCCACTGTCCCCCATTCTCAAGTGTGGAATTATAAAGACCCGAGCTTTTCAAACTGTGACATGCATGTGAAGCATCCAGCGACCTTGTTAACTTGCAGATTCTGGTTTGGGGAGTCTGGGATGCGGTTGGAGATTCTGCATCTCTAACTAATCTTGAGTGATGCGGATGCTGCTGGTCCCCAGGCCAGATATGAGTAACAGTAAGACCGTGTGTTGTCTTCCTCTAATGAATGTTTACTTCCTACATGTGGTTTTCCTTATGTAATCACATAGCTGACATGCTGGGGGCGGCCTGTTTTGTCACTGGGATACCGTGGAGAGGGACTGCGAGTTCAGTCTCAGCTGGACCCTCTGCTCCGTTGGCTGCATTCCAACTTGGCTCGCCTCCTCTTGATGTTGTAAGAATGTAAACAGAAAGCCCAGGAGATTTGATGCAGTAATGCTGGCCAGTTCCTGCGAGTTATTCTGTCAGTTTTCCCCAATAGCTCCTCTGAATGGACTCACATAACATATTTCATCTCTACTAACTAAGCCTAAGAAATTTCCCTCCTAAAATAAAACTTCTTAATTTTGGTGAATAGTACTCAACTCTCCCGCCAAATAACAGGATTTCTAAAATTTCATATATCTCTATAAAAAAGAAGTTGACTGCAGCACCCTTAGCTCATGATCAGCATTCCCTGTTAACCAATACCAGCAAGTTACTCAACCGTCTGAGCTTCACGCTATGCACATGGAAAACACAGCTAGAATTCCTACTTTGCGGTGTGGTAGGTATTACCTACAGTCATGCTCTGTTCCTCTTGCTATCTGATCTGGCTTGATCAGATATGGTAAGATAACAAACATGGAAACAATTGCCTTAAAAGAAGAATTTATTACTCACAGTCCCCAAAAGCAGGAGACACACCATGCTCTGTCGGGCACCGGGGGAAGCACCCGGGTACGTCAGGAGTGAAGAAGGGAAGAGAGGGCATGGCCAGAGCCTTTGCTGAGGTTTCCATGGAAAGGAATGGGCACACATGGTAGGCCACTTTGAACAAGTTTAGGATTGTATTATGGCTGGCTTCCCTGGTAGCTCAGTCAGTGAAGAATCCGCCTGCAATGCAGGAGACCAGGGTTCATTCCCTGGGTTGGGAAGATCCCCTAAAGAAGGAAATGGCAATCCACTCCAGTAATCTTGCCTGGACAATCCCGTTGACAGAGGAATCTGGTGAGCTATAGTCCTTGAGGTCACAAAGAATCGGACCCGACTTAGTGTCTAAACCACCATCAGGATTGTATAGTCTGAATAATGTGAGTGGGCTCTGGGCTATAAGGGTGGTCTCTATATGTCCTGCACCCGGCCTGGGGGTGATTTAGGACAGGGGAAGCATCAGCATGGTATAGGAAATTTAGATAAAGGAGGGGGTAGACGTATGGGCTTTGGGTTGGTTGGTCTGCATAGAATGGCATGCTGAAGACAAGTTTTTCGCTGTCTTTAGGAATTAGCCAGGCCTGAGAGGGTCAGTCTCTGTCCCTTACAATGCTTTATAAAGCATTATAAGATACAGAAAATAAAAAATCAAATAAAAACCTGATTAATACGTGGTGTCAAGCATGGCATTGGTCATTAGCACCCCTTTCCTAGCACACTGATCCTCGCCACCTGAAGGGAAGCGACAACTTATGTAAATACAATGACTTCCAGCCAGATGGCTGCCCCTGTGTTCCTCTGCCGGAAGACTTCTCCCGCTGCCTCTTCTTTGTAGGAAGTCAATGACAGTGCTGCTTCCAATTCACAGAATTTCCAAATGGCTGTGTAATCATAGACCCATGTAGGCAGGAACCCTGATGTTCATAGGAAGAGGAGAAAAATCCCAGATCCTTCCCTCTGTGAAGCCAAAAGGCTGCTTCTGCGTCTCCTTTTCACGCTGGTAGAGTAAGGCTAGTTTTGACTTCCCAGCGGCTCTGATTCCAAGCGAATAACTGGAAGCAGCAAGCAACAGGACTGGGACCTGCTGGTGCAGTGAGGAATAAACTGCATGTGCATGGATTCCGGAGGAAAGCTGCCCTTTGTTGGGGGGGGAGAAGGGGCAATGGGTACTAGGAACAGACGCATCTTCAGACCCTGCTTAGCACAAAGGCTGCTTCTCCGAAGGATGACTCACAGCACCATAGAACCGCCTTCCCTGCGAAGTTCAAACAGCTCAAGAGAGGCAGTGTCAACAAACAGCCATTCGAGGATGAGGACAGCGGGGGAGTATGGGGACTGATGAGGCAGGTGTCATTATCACCTTGGGGCTTAATGGCACACTTGGACTGCTGGGCTCCGCATTTGCCAGGCTGCCTCAGGGAAGAAGGGGCCTGCATCCAGAAGGGTGCTTTTTTTTAATGAATAATTTTTATTTATTTTTTTATGGCTGTGCTGGGTCTTCTTTGCTGCGCTTGAATTTTCTCTGGTTTGTGGCGAGCGGGGGCTCCTCTCTAGTTGCAGTGCGCAGGCTTCTCATTCAGTGACTTCTTTTGTTACAGAGCACCGGCTCTAGCCCCAAGGGCTTCAGTAGCTGTGACTCCCAGGCTCTGGACTACAGGATCAATAGTTGTGGTGCACCGGCTTAGTTGCTCCTCTGCACGTGGGATCCTCCTGGATCAGGGATCTAACCTGTGTCTCCTGCATTGGCAGACAGAGTCTTTATAGCTGAGCAACCAAGGAAACCCCAGTAGGGTGCTTTTGATTGCAATGACCAGATGACCCAACTTAATGTGGTTGCAAGATTGTCTGACATTGCACTTCTCAAGGTCATCATAGATACTTGGTCCTTTCTTCTCACTTCCGCCATCCACAGTGTTAGTTTAGTTCTAGGGCTGGTTCCTTTCTTCGTAGAACTGCCGTCAGCAGCAAGCTGATTTACCTTCTTCTGTGTTTATTTTAGGAAGAGAGAGAAGCTTCCTAATCTTGTTCTTAAAAGTAAGGAAGCATAAGAATTGAAACTCCCAGCAGACTTCTTATCATGTCTCATTGGCTAGAACTGTTCCCCAGACCTAGGGGAATGACACGTGCTGATCAGCTTAGGCCTGAGCTCTTGCTTCAATTGCTGAAGAAGAGAGATAGGCTTTCATGATTGGCACTGACTAGGTGGAGCCCTTTTCATACTGTTCACGGGGTTCCCAAGGCAAGAATACTGAAGTTGTTTGCCATTCTCTTTTCCAGTGGACCATGTTTTGTCAGAACTCTCAACCATGACCTGTCCGTCTTCGGTGGCCTTACATGGCATTGCTCATAGTTTCATTGAGTTAGACAAGGCTGTAGTCCATGTGATTAGATTGGTTAGTTTTCTGTGATCATGGTTTTCATTCTGCCTACCCTCTCATGTCATGTATGGATGTGAGAGTTGGACTATAAAGAAAGCTGAGCACCGAAGAATTGATACTTTTGAATTGTGGTGTTGGAGAAGACTCTTGAGAGTCCCTTGGACTGCAAGGAGATCCAACCAATCCATCCTAAAGGAAATGAGCTCTGAATATTCATTGGAAGGACTGATGCTGAAGCTGAAACTCCGATACTTTGGCCACCTGATGCGAAGAACTGACTCATTGGAAAAGAGTCTGATGCTGGGGAAAGATTGAAGGAAGAAGGAAAAGGGGATGACAGAGGATGAGATGGTTGGATGGCATCACCGACTCTATGGACATGAGTTTGAGCAAGCTCCGGGAGTTGGTGATGGACAGGGAAGTCTGGCGTGCTGCAGTCCATGGAGTGGCAAGGAGTCGGAAACAACTGAGTGACTAACTGACTGAACTGAAGTGAGGCCTACCTGGAGGCAGGGTCAGTCCCTGAAGCTGAACTGTGGCCACACAGTGGGAGAGGGGGATGGATGTTGGGGAGTCAGCTACCACTTGTACTGCAGTATCTTACCATTGGAACCAGGAGATATGGGCTCAACCACTTGCTGGCTGTGTGACTTTGGGCTAGTGGCTTAACCTCTCTGAGGATATTTTTTTTGGATTTTTTTTTTTTAAATGGGAGAAAAATAGTTCTAGTTGAGTCGCTCAGTCGTGTCCGACTCTTTGCGACCCCATGAACTGCAGCACGCCAGGCTTCTCTGTCCATCACCAACTCCCGGAGTCTACCCAAACCCATGTCCATCGAGTCGGAGAAAAATATGTTTTCCTTAATATTCAGACTATGATGGTCAATGAGAAATTAGGTGTAAAAACCCTTGTGAGGAATCAGAAACACCTGTCTCTTGACCAGCTCCCTCCAGATAAATGAAGCAGACCAATCCCTGCCTTGTAAGAGATGATGGTTCATGATAGTGTGGAAGCAGAGAACAGATGGGTTTACAGTGAAAATGGGTCAAGGGCAAAATACGAAGCCCAGTGAAGTGGCAAGAGTCCAAAAAGTGATGCTGTGTTCTTCTTTGTGCTGCTGCTGATGATGTGAACTTTGGTCACTTGGTTCAGGTGGTGTCCGTAAGACTTCTCCACTTTCATAGTTAATATTTTCCTCTTTGTAAGTAATTAGCATTTTCTGGGCAAGTCTTTGAGACTATGTAAATATCTTGTTTATCCTCAAATTTTTATCCACAGGTTTTAGCATCTAGTAATGATTCTTGCCTGGATTATTATTATTAATTATTACTATGATGCTTGCTAAATTGTGATTGTCTAGCTGTGTCATTCCCTATTTTTTTAGCCTCTGTCTCAGCTTAAATCAAAGAGCCTGGGTCTTGTCACAGACTTGGAGAACAAACTTATGATTTTGGGGGGTGGGGTGGGGGAATGGGGGAAAGGGATAGTTGGGGAGTTTGAGATGGACATGTACACACTGCTGTGTTTAAAATGGGTAGTTGACAAGGACCTACTCTACAGCACATGGAACTCTGCTCAATGTTCTGTGGTGGCCTGGATGGGAGGGGAGTTTGGAGGAGAATGGATACATGTGTATGTGTGGCTGGGTCCCTTTGCTGTTCACCTGAAACTGTCACAACATTGTTTGTTAATTGGCTATACCCCAATACAAAATAAAAAGTTTTTCAAAAATCAACAGACCAAAGCGCAAGCTGAAAAAAATTAAAAAAAAAGAGCCTGGGTCTCATCCTTGGTCTTTAATGGGGCAGTTTTGGTTTCCTGTGGAATTAAATTCCTAACCACCTCTGCCTCCTTCTAGAATTGTGCGCAAATAGTTCCAAGCTTCAGTTCACTTAATGTTTTCTTTTCTTGGAGATATTGATTTTGTTTTCAATGAGGGTGTGTTTTATTAATTTTCTCTTTTTTATTTTATTTGTTACTGCTTTGAATTTGGGATTGGGGCACGATGCTCAGTATAGGTACTTGAGTGACATCTTGTCTGCATTCCATAAAAAAGACTGGTGGTGATTGCCCAGAGGGAGTCTTGGCCAACAAGTAATTGTGTCCCACTTTAGCCGTATATGCAAGGGTAGCAAGAGAGGAACGACAGATAGACCACTGGGCAGCGATCTAAGAATCCTGGGTCTCATTTCCTGCAATATCCTCCATCTGCTCACTTGCTATGTGACGTTGGACAAGTGACTTCAGCTCTCTGAGCCTCAGTGCCCTCCTTTGAAAAATAGTGCTGCTAGACTGCTTAACCTCCAAGGTCCTTGTCAGCTCTAGAGTTCCAGGAGTCTACAGGGGATAGTTTAAAACAATGTTCTCTGTTACAGTTGGAGGGACTGTTGAGAGTATTTGTTCATTTCTGGCAAATGGTAAATGTGTCGGCCACTCTAATGAAATGAGTACATTTTTGCTCTAAATGTCATGGATGTTTATTATCAGATTAAACTACAGCGGACCTAATTTTAGCTCTCCCAATTCAAGTGGAGCAATGAAGATTAAATGTTAGGCATAATTAAAGATGCAGATGTAGTTTTATTGAATTATAAACCTCATTAAGTGCAACATCCCAGGAAGGCCCCTGAGACCAGCTACAAAGAACTCCTAGTTGCAACACTGCAGTTACTAAAATATTGTAAAGTAAATCTCACTCCCAAAATATTATGACTTGGATGGAAGGAGTTTTTAAAAGCATGGTTAGAGTTGGTTTCATGGGTAATTTCTTTGCATATAGTTGGGAAGGGAACACTTTTCTTCATCATCTCCACAGAAGACCTCCTTGGGGCTTGGGGCTCCTGCCTCAGCCTCCAAACATGGGCTCTAGTCTCCTGGGCCAGTAAGAAGGCCAACTTCAAGGACCATCAGATTTCACTCCAAAGTCAGTAGTAAGTGGAGTTGGTGGAGATGGCAGAGGTTTACTATGGACTAGAAAATCATGATTCTATAATAAATATAGAGAAAGGTTCTTTTGGTGACATTTTCTTTTCTGTCTGTAAAGATAATACATTATCATTTTACAAGTTCATATAATAGGGAATAGAATAAAGAAGTAAAAAAAATCCAACTACTTCAAGATAATCACTGTTAATATATTAAACCAGCCAGCCAGTTGGTCACCATTAGAGAGGGGGGTTGGCAGATTTTGAGGAGGCAGTGAATAATTTTAGGCTTATAGACACATGATCTCTGTTGCAACCACTTGGCTTTGCCAATGTGGCATGAAAGCCACCGTAGACAATATGCACAAAATGGGTATGGCTGTGTTTCAATAAAACTTTATTTATAACAACAGATAGTGGACTGTTGGCTCCATGTGCTATAGTTTGCTGATTCCTGCTTTTGGGCTGAACATTTGTTCTGCATAATTTAATCCTATATCATATTTTCCCCTATGTTGTTTCAGGTGGATTTGTCTGTCTCCTTGTTTGGAATATGAGAGAAGTTTAATATCTTGACAGCATGTTCTGTCACTTAAAAGCCGTATGAACTTGGGTAAGTGAGGTAACCTCTCTGGCCTCAGTTTCCTCATCTGTCAAATGGGATAATACATAATGGTATTGACCCCATAGGTATTTCTAAAGATTGAACGAGTTGATCTTTGTACAGCACCTGGTACATCATGCTGCTGTGTTGCTTCAGTCATGTCCGACTCTGTGCGACCCCATAGACGGCAGCCCACCAGGCTCCCCCGTCCCTGGGATTCTCCAGGCAAGAACACTGGAGTGGGTTGCCATTTCTTTCTCCAATGTGTGAAAGTGAAAAGTGAAAGTGAAGCTGCTCAGTCGTGTCTGACTCTTCGCGACCCCATGGACTGCAGCCTACCAGGCTCCTCTGTCCATGGGATTTTCCAGGCAAGAGTACTGGAGTGGGGTGCCATTGCCTTAGCAGCTACCATCACCACCACCATGATTATCCTATGTGCCTTCTTCGGGAGCTAGCACAGTTCTGATTACAGAAGAGGCTCAATAAATAGAATCATAAGGATTTGTTGTTATTGTTCAGTTGCTCAATCATGTCCGACTCTTTGCGACCCCATGGACTGCAGCATGCCAGGCTTCCCTGTCCCCATCTCCTGGAGTTTGCTCAAACTCATGTCTATCAAGTTGGTGATGCCATCCAACCATCTCATCCTCTGTTGCCCCCTTCTCCTCTGCCCTCAATCTTTCCAAGCATCAGAGTCTTCTCCAGTGAGTCAGCTCTTCGCATCAAGTGGCCAAAGTATTCGCATCAAGCTGGCCACTCAGCTTCAGCATCAGTCCTTCCAGTGAATATTCAGGGTTGGTTTCCTTTAGAATTGACTAGTTTGATCTGCTTGTAGTCCCAGGGACTCTCAAGAGTCTTCTCCAGCACCACAGCTCGTAATCATAAAGACAGATAATGTTAAAGAGGGAATGTTCTTCAAGAATGTCTCATTTAACACCCTCACTTTAGAGATGAGCGTGGTAGACTAGCCTGGCAGGCTACAGTTCATGAGATTGCAGAGTCAGGCATGACTGAGCAACTGAGCACATATACACACTGGTGGAGCTACCCCTGTGTTAAGGATGGTGGGATGCTACCCATCGTGACTGACAGTGCTCTCCCCTAGATGTTACCCATCTTTATCCCGTGGTTACCCATCAGCATCTGCACGCCCAGAGGCCCAATTCCATCTCCTATATCATGGGCAGTCTGTCCATGAAGCAAGCCAGCATTTGTCTTGTTTTCAGTTTCCTGGTCTTATCCTTGGGATAGTGTCCACTCACCTGGACTGGGCGGGTGAGGCTCAGAAGAGGACCGACCTGAGGTTGTAGCTGGGAGGTCCAGCACTGGTGGAGTCAGGTACTAGGACTGCATGCACAGTGGTCAGAACTAAGGCCACGATGCTCAGGTGTGCTGAGTTTGCCTCAAGTTGGGGTCTGGCATGTGGTATGTGGGCAGACTCTCTTGGTCAGGCAGGCCACACAGGGCCCTGGACTATCATGCTGCTCTTCTCTTAGGGCAAGAAGGGAAGACCCCATGGGAGACGCTGTTCCGGTGACCCCTTGGTCAACTCCCTACCACCTGGTTCTTCGGGCGCATCTCATCAGGCTGTTACCTCCGTCCTGGTGCTGCTCAACTTTGATCTGGGAAAATGAAAGCCCAGGCTGCTGGGTCCCCAGCTGCCACCTTTTGCAGCAAGAGTGAGACTTGATGATCCCGCTGGCTCGTGTACACTTCATTTCCCAGTAATTAAACAAGTGGATATCAAAGCCGACAAATCTCCCCCATCTCTCAGCGCGGTAGATGAAAGGTAAATATTTCCAGCAACAGTTTTTTTTTTTCCCCTCGTTAAGAGTGAGATGTGAAATGTCTTCTCCCTACTTTGAAGAATACAGATAAGTTCAAGGTCACTCCAGATAAGATATTTGGTTTGACTACCTTTATTATTCCACACCAGTCATCAGTCTTATAGAAACTGGGCTAGCTTGAGGGGATTGCAGAGGCTAAATCATGTCAAATAAGTCAAAAGACAATGAAAAGTAAAGAAGGACACCAAGATGGTAAGTGGTCAGTGCTGCAGAAACCTACACCGTGTATATTATCTTCTCTTTGCTGGCAGGTCGAAGGGCTTCTGAAGCCAGCATCTAAAGTGGATCCTGGAGTCCTACATAGAGAATCTCAGGTAGATGGCCCAATGCTCTCTCAGCTGGACTCTGGAAAAGACCATTTGAGAGCTACTATTTTCTTTGTAAACCAAAGAACTCATCCCAAAGGCCATGAATCCAGGGGAGCTGATCTCTCCAATGTGTGTTTACAAATGCCTGCTGGGTGGCATCAGGCTCTTTTCAGTGCAAAGAACAGACCTCCTTCAAACTGGTGGCTGCCATAAAGACACCACAGGGAGGGACTTCCCTGGTGGTCCAGTGGTTAAGAATCCATCTTCCAATGCAGGGGATGTGAGTTCGATCCCTGTTTGGGGAACTAAGATCTCACATACCGAAGGGCAACTATGCCCATACACTCCTACTACTGAGCCGATGTGCCAGAACTTTAGAAGCCCACGTGCTTCCACAAAGACCCAGCACACCCAGAAAATAAAAAAGACATGACAGGGACTCAGAATCAGAACAGGAGTTCGAGCGCCACGCAGTCCTGGGAAGGAAGAAGACAGCCGCTCTGCGTGCTGCTCTTCTTGCTCCCCTCTGACTGCCCTCCCTGGCTTTCACGTTCTTGCCACATCCTTTGTCTGCCGCCTGCCCACCAGCTCCCAGGGCTGCTCCGAATGCAGGTCTCTCTCTTCTCTTCTGTCCTTCCTTCTCCAGTTCCAGATTCCAGAGAGAGAAGGAGGGAGAGATCTGTCATCTCTGACCTAGGCTGTCATCTAGAGTGAGGTGGCTGAAGTCACCGGTCTCTGGCCAGGCAGTGGGTATTCCGGGCCACTCCCCCAGCTGGTTAGCTGCAAGAGTGGGGCCTTCTGCCCAATGTCACACGGCAAGAAATGCCAGCTGCCCCCTCCACAGCAGACATGGGTGGGAGGGTCCCCACATGAGGGACTCTGGTTGTGTGAGGCTGTTCTGGACATTGTGTGGGGTGTCAGAGCAGGGCTGAGAGGCTGATGGCTTGGGTGGACTCTTGGCTGACTTGTCATCAGCTGTTTTGTTTGTTTTGAGATGTAACTCACATCCCATAATAGTCACTGTTTTAAAGTGCACAATTCAGTGGTTTTTATTCTATGCACGGGGTTTTGTGACCATCACCTCTATCTAATTGCAGAACATTTTCATCACTCTCTGTATTCAGGGACTTACTGCCCTGGTGATCCAATGGTTAAGATTCTGAGTTTCTGCTGCAGGGGGCACAAATTTGATCTCTGAGAAACTAAGATTCCTCCCACGCCACACAGTGCTGCCAAAAGTTGGGGGGAAAAAAGAAATTCAGTACTCAAAGCTGTTACTTTCCATTTCCCCTCCCCTAGCCCCAGGCAGTCACTGATCTACTTTCTGTATCTATAGATTTGCCTTTTCTGGATATTTCATATAAATAGGGTCATTCAGTATGTAGATTTTTGTGTTTATCTTCTTTTATCTGGCATAATAATTTCAAGATTCATGCACAGCACAAATCAGTTCTTCATTTCCTTTTATGCCTGAATAACATTTCATTTTAAGGCTATACCACATTTTATGGGCTTCCCTGATAACTCAGTTGGTAAAGAATCTGCCTGCAATGCAGCAGACCTGGGTTTGATCCTTGGGTCAGGAAGATCCTCTGGATAAGGGAAAGGCTGCCCACTTCAGTATTCTAGCCTAGAGAATTCCATGGACTGCATAGTCCATGGGATTGCAAAGAGTCGGGCATGACTGAGTGAATTTCACTTCATTTCACCACATTTTATTTTTCCATTCATCAGTTGATGAATATTTGTGTTTGTTTGTTTGTTTTTTACTTTTTGGCTATTATGAATAATGCTGCTGTGAATATTTGTGTACAGTTTTTAGGTGAATACATATTTTCAATTCTCTTGTGTAGATATGTAGAAGTGAAATTGCTGAGTTATATGACACTTCTATAAGACTTCTAAGGTGGTGCTAGTGGTAAAGAATTCTCTTGCCAATGCAGGAGATGCAAGAAATGGGGGTTCGATCCCTGGGTTGGGAAGATCCCCTAGAGGAAGAAATGGCACCCCACTCCAGTATTCTTGCCTGGGAAATTCCATGGGCATGTGCTGACTTGTTGTAACCCCATGGACTGTAGCCTACCAGGCTCCTCTGTCCATGGGATTCTTCAGGCAAGAATACTGGAGTGGATTGCCATGCCCTCCTCCAGGGGATCTTCCTGCCCAGGGATCAAACCCAAGTCTCTTACATCTCCTGCATTGGCAGGCAGGTTCTTTACCACTAACGCCACCTGGGAAGCCCCTTTAATTAGATTTAGGTGTGAGAATTATATTATGGATTTTTTTTCCCACAAAGAGAGACCTCATCAGATGCATCCTTCTCTCAGATCTATACTGAAATATTTACCAGGACTCTAATTAACCCTGAATAGGGCTGGTCACCAGAAGATCTTAGGGCTTGGGTTGCAGTGGTGGTGATGGTGGAATAGAGATTACTGGGATGGCCCAAGGGAGATGGGAAGCCCTGGTCCAGGACAGGGCCAGGTGAGAATGGAGTGGAGGGTGGGTAAAGGAGAGGATATAAAATAAAGATGATTAGACTCTGAGTCCCTTGGGGCAGAGGCCAGGTCTTCTCTGTCCTGCACAAGGTCTCGGGCATAAAGTAGGCACTTCCTCCCATCCTCAGAGATCAACCATGCCCATCCCCAAGTCATCAGTCTACCAAGTGGTCCCTCCCTGTTCCTGGATCCACAGGAAGATGGAGCAGCTGGGTAGTTTGGAAACCCTGTAATCAGCTGGTCAGGACAGCAGGGAAGGGTCGTAACCATCAGCTGGCCTTGGCCAGGGGACTGTCGTCTGGGCCCACTCTTGGGGCTCCAGCACTGTCAAGACACAGAGTGATCACCTGCCTTACAGGACAAAGGCACAGTGGCTCTGAATGTCTTGAGCTGGAATCAATGGGAAGGGGAGAGGGAGGTCTGCTTTTTCTTCTTCTTTTGAGCCTTTCCTGGAGGTCTGAGAGTTTGTTAAGAGTCCTGGTTCTCCTAGACTCACTCATAAACTTCTGGGGTAGTGGATGACCCAGAACCTGTATTTTTAACAAGTGAGTCTTTCAAAGTCTGAGCACTACTGGTTTAAGAAAAATTTTCTAAGGGAAAGGAATAGTCTGCATTTAAACCCAAATATACTAGGGTTTAAACGACCTTGAATAGAAGAAGCTTTTGGATTCTGCCAAGAAATTTGAGTATTCAGAAAAAGTCCTTCCAGGTTTGTACAAGAAATTGTTACCTCTTTGTGAATGATATGTCACCTGAATTTCTGGAGACCTTACCAGCCTGTGCATATAGAAGAGTCCTGTTACAAGTAATAATGCCAATTAACCTGATTCTATTCCAGTTGTACACACACCCTGGAGAAGGAAATGGCAACCCCCTCCAGTATTCTTGCCTGGGAAATGTCATGGACAGAGGAACCTGGCAGGCTACAGCCCATGGGGTTGCCAAGAGTCGGACACGACTGAGCGACCCACTTTCACTTTCACTTTTGTACACACAGGATGTCTAGCACTTCTCGTGCTCCGGATCAAGTTCTTATCCACCAGGGGGCGCCATGGGCTACCCAAGGTTCTGCTAGGCATCTGCCATCTTCCACCAGGCACCATCTCTTGAGTACCCTAGAACTGGCTTCATCACCCTTACTAAAGCTTGGGCTCGGAGGTTCCCAGTAGCCCACACTATTCAAAGTTCATCTGCAGAGTCGTGTATTAATAAATATTTCAGTATGTGTCTGAGATAAGGATCCATCAGACTTGGACTCTACTTTTAAAAAAAGTATCCAAATAGAATTATCACCCCAAAGAAATTTGTAATGGTTTCTTTAGAGCATCCAATACCAAGTCAGTGTTCAAATTTCCAGTTGTCCTCTAGATGTCAAACTTTTTAAACAGTTTATTTGAATCAGGATCCACAAAATTCCACACATTGCGATTGGCTCATTTATTTCTAAATTTGTCATTCTTTTAACCTACAGTTTCGCCCTCCATGTCTTTTTTCTCTCTTGCAATTTAAATCATACAAGAAACCAGGCTGTTTGTGGGGCTTCCACCGTCTGGGTTTTGCTGATTGCAGCCCCTTGGTGTCCTTTAACAGGCTCCTCTGCTGTATTTCCTGTAAATTGGTATTTGAATCCAGAAGCTTGATCAGATTCAAGTTATTATTTATTTATTTTTTGGTTATCACTACTTCATAGGCAGTGTTGTGTTCTTCTACTAGGAGGCGCTTAATGTCTGATTCTCTGTCTCTCTCTCTCTGTGATATTAGAAGTCATTGAGTAACAATGCTTAGGCCCATTAGTTTATTAAGGACTGCAAAATGTTGACCTTCTAATTCTATCATTGTTCTTTATTTATTAGCTCAGTTATTTCTATAATGAGAAATGCCCCTCTATCAGTTCTTTGCTTCCTCAGTGGCACAGTCCTTTTTGGAAAGACAGGTCAAATGCTTAATTCTTTTGCTTTATCAGTTTTCAAAATAATGAATGGGTTCTCTAGCATCCACCAATGGTAACCAGTTAGTTAGCTTTAGGACCATTCATGACTCATGGATTTAAGTATGTTTGGTGGGTTTTGATCCCTGGCAGCTATCACCCTTATGGATGCTGAGATTTTCTCAACGTGGGCCAGTGGCCCTTGAGTCTTTTGTCATGACCCTTTGATGGCTTAGTCTCTTAGATATCTTGTGTATTTCCTGAGCCAGTCCTTGAACCAACCATTTCTCCAAGTAGCCTTGGTTCCTTTCAATAGGAACTGGTATTTAAAAGCACTATCTGGGTGTGCTTTGTGCTTAGTCGCTCAGTCGTGTCCAACTCTTTGCGACCCTGTGGACTGCAGCCCATCAGCCTCCTCTGTCCATGGGGATTCTCCAGGCCAGAATACTGGAGTGGGTTGCCACACTTTTCTGGATCAAACCCAGGTCTCTCGCATTGCAGGTGGATTCTTTACCAGCTGAGCCACAAGGGAAGCCCAAGAATACTAGAGTGGGTAGCCTATCCCTTCGCCAGTGGATCTTTCCGACTCAGGAATCAAACCGGGGTCTCTTGGTTTACAGGCGGATTCTTTACCAGCTGAGCTACAGGGAAGCTCAGCTGGGTGTGAGGGATGCTTATTTATCTTCGATTGGTGATTGTTTCAGTGACTAAATCTCAGAACTAGTTATTTTGTTAAAGAAAAATCATCATGAAAACTTTCTGATATTTCCTGTTCAAATTCAACTACAGGATTTTTTAGCAGATTTCTTTTATCTTACACATGTGTCTGTCTCCTTTCTTCCCCGCCAAGGATATAAGAATGATGGAACTTGAAAATCACACGATCGTTTTCCTCATCCTACATACACACAGGGAAGTCACATGACTCACACAGGTCACGTGGGTAATAAGAGGACACCGCAGGACCAGGTGCAGGCTGCCTGGCCTCGGAGCCTGAGTCTTAATGCTGCTGCTGCTGCTAAGTTGCATCAGTCATGTCCGACTCTGTGCGACCCCATAGACGGCAGCCCACGAGGCTCCACCGTCCCTGGGATTCTCCAGGTAAGAACACTGGAGTGGGTTGCCATTTCCTTCTCCAGGGCATGAAAGGGAAAAGTGAAAGTGAAGTCGCTCAGTCGTGTCCGACTCTGTGCAACCCCACGGACTGCAGCCTACCGGGCTCCTCCATCCATGGGATTTTCCAGGCAAGAGTACTGGAGTGGGTTGCCATTGCCTTCTCCGGAGTCTTAATGAGCACACACTAAACTCTGTTCTCTGTAAAGTTTCATTGTGAATCCATGGGGCCGGCTGAGGGACCAACCCATGCAAACAGCAAATCCCACAGGGAAATCAGAGTCTCTCTCCTCTCCAACAAATCTGTTGACTGGGCCAAGAGCTCCCCTCTAGGCTCCCTTTCCCATGCGATGGGTTCTCTCAAGACACAGTTCGACCATGATGCCCATAGAGGTCTTATGGAAGCCAGCATAGGTTTCCTAGACATGCCCATGGGGTCTGTTCTCTCTCAGATCTGAGAGGGACTCCATTTGCTTCTACATGACCCCCTTCTCACTTCTTCTCTTTCCTCGTTCAAGGCCAGGGCCATCCACTTCCCCATCCTCAGTGAGGTTTTTATTTTTTTTATTTTTTTCATTTCTTTCTCAATATATTTTTTTTAAGTCTTGAATTTCTACTTATGGTGTTTTTTTTCCCAGCCAAAGAGCTTGTGAGTATGTTTACAAACATTCATTTAGCTGTGTCAGGTCTTAGTTGCAGCACGCGGGAACCTCGTTACATCCTGTGGGATCCTTCGTTGCTGCAGGTGAGATCTCAGTTGTGGCACACTCGGGCTCAGTAGCTGTGGTGCTTGGGCTCAGTAGCTGTGGTGCTCGGGCTCAGTAGTTGTGGTGCACTGGCTTAGTTGCCCTGTGGCATGTGGAATCTTCATTCCCTGACCGGGAATCAAACCCACGTCCCCTGCATTGGTGGGCAGATTGTTAATCACTGGGCCACCAGGAAAGTCCCCCTCAGTGAGTCCTGACCTGAGAGGTTGCTTGGGTTTGATGTGAGGCCTGAGGCATGGTGTATTTGAGGACACTGGGGGTCCTGCTATGACATCAGGGAAAGAGCTCAGGACTCAGAGTTAGCTGACTTGTCTTCCAGACCTTGCTCTGCCTCGATAACCTCTCTAAGCCTCAATTTTCTCCGTCGTAAAACGAGATTGTCACATGTACAAGGTGGGCGATGCTAAAGCCTCCTCGCAGGGTGATTGTGAGGATTAAAACGGGGTCACCAAGGGAGCCCCTAACTTCCATATGTAGGGATAGGACTGTGACATGGATCTGTTTACTAACTGGTTTCCTACAAGGGCCCCTGTACCCAGGGGATACAGAAGGGATGGCTGGGGAGGGATTCAGGTCCCAAACATCCTTTGTTGTTGGTGGCAAATCAGGACCAGAGCATCCACTTGCCAAGCCAAGAGGGAATTAATTTTTACTCTAACTGCCTGGTTAACTCAGCAGCCTGCATGGTCCCTGTGCACGGTGGGTGTGCTGAGATAATAGCTCAAGTACTTTATTAAAACAGAAAAGCTCTCCACGTTTCCATGAACTCCCCACGTGGGGCAGTTTCGGCCCACTGCTCCAGGTACCATTTGCAGTCCAGTTTCTCAGTCATGATGGACAGAAATATCTGACTTGCTTCCACACCTCTCCACAAACACACGCATCCACGAATGGCAGAGATTCATCAGTCACTCCTCACTGGTCCTTTCTTGTACATCATCACTGTCTCCTGATCCTTGTCCTCCTCATCCTTTTCAAATGATAGAGCCATGAATGCATTTCACTTTGAATTTCAAATGTCCCAAGCAGTGCTTTCATCCACAGTGGGGACTGATGAGTTAATTTCTTAGGAAATAAGCTGAGCACCCAGGAGCTGTGATAATTCCCTACCCCCAGTGCCAACATCACAAAGAATAGCACAGTAGCACATAAATCTACTACTTGCATATGTTTACTTAATCACATTGGAATTCTCTTTGAACTTGACCCCAGGGGAGAGAGATCACAGAGCTGGCTGGTAGCTAAAATAATCCACTGAAAAAAAAGTTCTGTGTCACACGAGAACTTCTGGGGCTGTTTGTGAAAAGCACGGAACCAATGTGACTTCTACACTGTTTGATTCTGACTACAGGCTTACCCAGGGTCCGGGAGGCCTTCCCACCTTGGGCTGTGGGTTGTAAACTGGCTGGGAGGATTTGATTTTCTTTTAAAATTCAGGGTAAGTGCCTCTACCTTGAATTTCCAAATGGTAGGCAATTAATGTGTCTGATCTCTGGAAAGCAGTGAAGCCCTGGGCTAGACTTGTTAAGGCAAGATGGCAAAGTGGTTAGTACTGACTGTGCTTGGGGGGCCAAGTATTACTGTGTGTGCGCTCAGCTGTGTCCCACTCTTTGCAATCTCATGGATGGTAGCCCGCCAGGCTTCTCTGTCCATGGAATTTTCCAGGCAAAAGCATTGAAGTGGGTTGCTATTTTCTACTCCAGGGGATCTTCCTGACCCAGGGATCAAACCCACGTCTCTTGTGTCTCCTGCAGGTGGATTCTTTACCACTGTGCCACCTAGGAAGCCCAAACTTAAAGACCTAAGGGGTGAGTGTAAATCTGGGAGTCAAAGAAGTCAGGCTGGGCAGATCCAAGGAGAAGCAAAGAACAGAGCGGGGCAGGGCAGGGGTTGGGGGAGTAAAGTGATGGGTCTGAGACCAAGACTGCCTTCAGGGCCCGGACACCCCAGCTCATTGCCTTGGAGGGCCGGTTGCCTGATATGTGAATGGATTAGTGCAGGGGTTCGCAAACCATGGCCACTGCCAAATCTGACCCGATGCCTGTTTTTGTATGGCCTGTGAGCTAAGAATGGTTTTTATATTTTTAGATGGTTGGTATCGATGACAAAGTAAATCAGTAGTTGATCTAAGAAAGAAATGGAAAATCTTATTTGAGCCAACCTGAGGATTATAACGCAGGAGATGTTCTTTCAGAAAGCCCTGAGGAGTCTCCTGCCCTGCCCTTGAGAGGTCGAAGCACAGTTATATAGTGTTTGAGACAAATGATATATTGACAGTTGACACAACCCAGATCCACATGTGCAAGAAGTAGTGGGTCATCGTGACCCCTTACAAGATTAAGAAGGAAGGTTATCTTCCAAGGAATTATGGATCATTGTGACTCTACAAGATTAAGGCATGTTATCTCCTGGCAGCTCTGGTCAATGCAGGTGCACAGCATACACTAAAGGGGAGGGTTGTTTGTTTAGTTGCTAAGTCATGTCTGACTCAATGGTAAAGGGGAGGGAGGAGGCCCAAACGGGCAGAGAAAAGCTTTATGTTTATATTTTTCTTGTCCTTCTATAAAATATGAATTCTATTTCATCACTGAAAAAAATCAAAGGGTGAAAAATATTTTGTGATGTAAAATGTGTGAAATTCAAATTTCAGCGTCTATCAATAAAATTTTATCAGAACACAGTCATGCTTGCTCATTTATATAATGTCTAAGGCTGCTTTCCTGCTGCCATAGCAGAGTCAAGCTGCTACAACAGAGGCTGTGTGGACCACAGAGCCGAAAATATACTGTCTAGGAAAAATTTGCCCACCTGTGAATTAGTTTGAGATGCGCAGGTGTGAAGCATAGGTTTGAGACAATTTGGGCTCTGGGTGGAATTAAGGCCAAGTGAAATGAGCCATGAACTCGCTGGTCTCAGTGTGGGCCAGTTTCCTAATCTGTGAAATGGGTGTATTAACATTACTGGTCTCATAGGGGGCTGCCCCCTAAGCACATGCTGATGAGATCCTCAAATGTATTTCAAGATATTTGCATAGCTGGGAGGGGTCACAGAAATTGGCTGGAGATTGTTTGCGGACTTGGGTCATCATCTGAACTGCTTGCTGAGCCCAAAAAACAGGGAGTCCTGGGCCACCATTCCTTGGAGAGACTGATGCAGTGGGTCTGGGGTGGGACTGAGAGGCTGTGATGTCACCAAGCTGCCCAGGGATGGGGAGGTTGTGATCTGGCCATTCACCTCCAGCCCCAGGTAGAGAGACACAGGGCCCATCTTCAGTGACTCCTCTGCCTGCACTCTTTCTTCCTGAGATCTCACGGCCCTATATTTCTTCTTTTGTCTTCACACTGAGCTCAGGCTGTCCCATGGCATGAGAATGTGGACACTATTCTCTACCCAATAAAATTTATAAATAACCAAAAACAAACAAACAAACTTTATAAAAGCAGGTAGATTTGGCCCAGAGGATATAGTTTACTGATTTCTGCCTTAAAGCAGTAGCTCAAGGTGTAACCTTTGGACCAAAAGCATTAAACCTGGAAACTTGTAAGTAATGCAAGTTCTTGGGCCCTGCCCTAGACCTACCGAATCAGAACAAATATTTTCTGTTTGCATCCCCATGTCTTTCTGAAATTCCAATTACGCATATGTTAGGTTGCTGGAAGTTGTTCCAGAGCTCACTGATGCTCTTTTTATTTTTAAAAAATCTTTTTTCTCCTCTCAGTTTCATTTTAGATAATTCCTATCACTGTCTTGAAGTTTACTAATCTTTTCTTTTGTAATGTCTAATCTTTTGCTAATTCCATCCAGTATTGCTTTTTATCTGGACATTATAGTATTGAGATGAAATTTGATTTTGGTGTTTGAAAATAATTCTCCCATGGTTTTATGTAGCTTTTCAACATGGAATACAATTATAATAATTAATGTCTGTGTGTGCTAACTTTAACATCTGTGTCAATTCTGGATTGATTTCAATTGATTGCTTCTTAATTTCCCACTGTAGTCATGTTTTTCTGCTTTAGTAGTCTAGTAATCTTTGATTGGATGTCAGATATTGTGATTTTTACCTTGTTAGGTGCTGGATATTTTTAAATTCTTGAACTCTTTTTTCTGAAAAGTGAAAGTGAAAGTCACTCAGTCGTGTCCGACTCTTTGAGACCCCATACAATCCATGGAATTCTCCAGGCCAGAATGCTGGAGTGGGTAGCCTTTCCCTTCTCCACTTATCTTCCAAACCCAGGGATCGAACCCAGGTCTCCTGCATTGCAGGCGGATTCTTTACCAGCTGAGCCACAAGGGAAGCCCAAGAATACTGGAGTGGGTAGCTTATCCCTTCTCCAGGGAATCTTTCTGACCCAAGAATCTAACCTGCAATGCGGGTCTCCTGCATTGCAGGTGGATTCTTTACCAACTGAGTTATGGTTTAGATTTGGTAGGCAGGACCAGAGAAGTGCTGTCTGGTGTTAATTATTCTTCACTAATGCAGCAAGACTTTTCTGAATACTCATTGTCCATGAATTTTTCCAGTCTGACTGGTGGGACTAGGCACTGTACCTGGATCTCCTTTTGGGAGGTTCTTTCCATAATGGTGGGTAGTTTCCTCACATGCATGAGCTGATCAGTCTAGGCAAATACTGAAAGGCAACCCTCTGCAGCTCTCTGGAGTTCTCTCTGTGCCGCTCTCTTCTCTCCAGGACCCTGTCCTTCCACCTCTAACTGCATTCAGTTCAGTTCAGTCGCTCAGTCGTGTCCAACTCTTTGCAACCTCATGGACTGCAGCATGCCAGGCCTCCCTGTCCATCACCAACTTCCGGAGTTTACACAAACTCATGTCCATTGAGTCGGTGATGCCATCCAACCACCTCATCCTCCGTCATCCCCTTCTCCTCCTGCCTTCAATTTTTCCCAGCATCAGGGTCTTTTCAAGTGAGTCAGTTCTTTGCATCAGGTGGCCAAAGGATTGGAGCTTCAGCTTCAGCATCAGTCCTTCCAATGAATATTCAGGACTGATTTCCTTTAGGATGGACTGGTTGAATCTCCTTGCAGTCCAAGGGGCTCTCAAGAGTCTTCTCCAACACTTCTCCCCAAACTCTCAGTTCCATCTCCTCAACTCAGAGAGTCCACTGAGCTCCTCTTGAGTTTCCAATTTCTGCACCACCTCTGGAAACTCTCTGAAGGCAACAAGCAAAGGCAATCATAGGTCTTATTTTATTTCCTGTGTCTCAGGATCATTGTCCATCATTACTTGATATCCAGTGGTATTGAAAATACTTACGCCGTCTTGATTGAACGCACTTACTTTTTAAAAATAATTTTATTTATATATTTTTGGCTGCATTGGGTCTTGGTTGCTTTGCCTGTGCTTTCTCTAGTTGTGACAAGTGGGGGTTACTCTTCCTTGCAGTGCTCAGGCTTCTCATTGCAGTGGCTTCTCTTGTTGTGGAGCATGGGCTCTAGGGAACGTGGGTTTCAGTAGTTGCAGCTCCCGGGCTCAGTAGTTGAGCATGAGCTTAGTTGTCCCAAGGCATGTGGAATCTTCCCAGACCAGGTATTGAGCTTGTGTCTCTTGCATTGGCAGGTGAATTCTTATCAACTGCGGTACCAGGGAAGTCCCTGAATGCACCTCTGTAAGCAGATGTGGTGATCCCTGATATTCTGAATGGTTAAAAAACAGTAATTCAGACTTTATGAATGTTATGACATTTGATTCATCAGCAACTCCAATGAAATTAGTGTTTTCTTTTTACAGTAGAGGAAACTGAGGCTCTGATAGGTGAAGTAACTGTCTGCCTGACCCCCAAGCATTCATATTTTTGTTGCTTGATGCTGTTCTCCTTCCACATCTGCCAGCCCTTGCTGGGATGTGTCCCCTTTGAACCACAGCACACTCTGGGAGACGGGGTTAGATCCTCCTGATACTCAGTGTGCAGTGTGCATCCCCAGGAACTTGTTGGAGAGGCAGAGGCTTGGCACCTCCCAGGCTTGCTGAATGAGAACCGACATGTTAGCAAGATCTCAGGTGACGTTTTGCGTGTATAACCATAAAGAAGACTGAGGGCCAAAGAAATGATCCTTTCAAACTGTGGTGCTGGAGAAGACTCTTGAGAGTCCCTTGGACAGCAAGGAGATCAAACCAGTCAATCCTAAAGGAAATCAACCCTGAAAATTCATTGGAAGGACTGTTGCTGAAGTTAAAGCTCCAATACTTTGGCCACCTGATGGGAAGAACTGAGTCACTGGAAAAGACCCTGATGCTGGGAAAGATTGATGGCAGGAGGAGAAGAGGATGACAAGAGGATGAGCTGGTTGGATGGCATCATCTACTCAATGGACGTGAGTTTGAGCAAACTTCGGGAGACAGTGAAGGACAGGGAAGCCTGGCATGTTACAGTCTATGGAGTTCCAAAGACTTGGTTGTGACTTAGCGAGTAGACAACACCAGTTTGAGACACATTAAATCAGAAAATAGTTTCTGAGTCTGTCTTCTGAGCCCAGTATCCTGGCTCCCTGGGAGCACAGAACTGAGCTGAACTGGGGGGAGGCACAGCCAGAAACTGGGTCCCACACCCAGGGTGAACCTCTAGGCCCCCCTTTTCTTCCAATTGCAGTTTGAGTACCTGGAACAGAACAACCTGGACAAGGCTCCCAGAGAGGCTGGTTGGGCATGGCCTCTGCCCTTTGGGAGCTCATCTAGACCACGGTTTTCTAGGAAGCCGTGACTCACCCTTCCTTCATCCACCTGCCAGGTGCCAGCTTGGCTGGAGGCCAGTGGGCTGAGCTCTGGGAGAAGAAGCCAGGAAGGCCTCAGGGGGAGGGGAGTGAAGAGGAAGTGGATGGTGGTGGGGAGCAGCTGTTGGCCGTGGTGCCTTCCGGCAGGTGAGGGCCACTGCAGCATTTCCTGCCCCCGTCCCCTGCCCTCTCCTCCCGCCACAGCCAGAGCCAAATCATAAACAGCTGGACAGTCCCTCTGCACTCACCGTCTTAGACTTCGTCTCTGCATTTTAAGAACCTTTCTGAAAAAGCCCCCAGATAGCTACCCAGGACAGGACAGAGCTGATGGTCCTTCTGGACCAAAACCACTGGGGAGGAGAAGGCGGGGCTGTTAAAGGCTGTTTATTTCCTCTGAGACCCTTCCTTGCAATTCACATATATTGTCCCCAGGAGGAGGGTGGTACCCAAAGGTCCAAAAAGCTGGGAGAGGGTTAACAGAGTTCTAGACCAGCCTCCTCTTCCCAGGGAAGCCTGCTCGTTCTAATAAAGAGGGCCTCCAGGCACTGGTAGAATTTATCTCCTAACCAGAACCTCTCTAGGCGTGGGATGCCCAGACTCCTCTAGCCAGTATTCACACCTGCACAGTATTTATGAACCATACAGCCTCCAGGTGCCAGGGGAAAATGAACCAGTACAGCTGCAAAGTCAGAGAGCCCTGGCTTAGGATCCAGCACACGCTGTGAGTAGCGCTGTGGCTTTTGGCAAGCTTAGAAGCTTTGAGTCTCAGATTCTTCATCTAGACCATTGGGTGACGATCAGAGCCACCTGAAAGAGTTTCAGTAAAGTGTGTTAATGTATGGACCGGGTGTGATGGTTCATTTTATATGTCGACCTCCCAGGTGGCTCAGTGGTAAAGAATCCGCCTGCCAACGCAGGAGATGTGGGCTCCACCCCTGGGTCAGGAAGATTCCCTGGAGTAGGAAGTGGCAACTCACTTCAGTATTCTTGCCTGGAAAATTCCATGGACAGAGGAACCTGGTGGGCTACTGTCTGTGGGGTCACAAAGAGTCGGACATGACTGAGCGGCTGAGCACTGAGTACTTGACTGGATCATGGAGGGCCCAGATATATGGCTAAACATTTCTAGGTGTGACTATGAGGGTGTTCCCAGATGAGATTAGCATTTAAATTGGTAGACTCAAATAGCTAAATAATCCAGGCTATAATAGCACCTGAGTGAACTGTGAATATATGCTTCATTTCTCTGAGGTTTTATTCAAATCCCTGCTTTTGTTCTCCAAATGCATCTCACTGTTGAGCCAGCCGTGCATCTTATGACAGTAACTGAAGCCACTTAGAAATAACTCCACTGTGATATTTAGCAAATTATTTTTATCTGATGGGTAAACTCACATTAGCACAGCTGTTCATGTCAAAGAGAAGGGAACAGAGTGAAGGCTGTTTAGGGTGCCTGCTGGGCTCGCTTCATAAAAGGTGTCTTGCAATCTTGCGTTCTGTCTCCAGTCGTGATATTTCTGCTGGGGTAAGCTGTCACTGACATGTCGCTGGTGGCAATCATGAAACTTGAGGAATGGGAGGAGTATCCTAATTCAGTTAGGAGGCCTGGACTGAACAAATGAAGCAGTTTTCCACAGGAAGGAGGATCCTGGCCCCAATCTCATCGTCCCAAGCCTCATGCTAGGCAGGCTTCCTACCCACCCGTCCCTGCATCGTGTTTTATTTTCCTTCTGAAGAACTCAGTCCCAAGCAGAGAGTACCAGCTGCCTCCTCCACTGGCCACCTGGGTTTGCCTGCTGCTGGGACTGAAATCTTCCAGCAGAGGTCCTTCTGGAATCATAGGCTTCATAACTGCTGTTCCTCCAGTTGGAGACAGGCTTCCACTGGGCATGTGTATGGCTGTCTCCTCACCATTCAGGCCTCACCAAAAATGTCACCTCCTCAGAAAAGCCCTCCATGACCACCTCTCTAAAGCAGCCCCTGCTCCTGTCAGCAGTCTCATCCTCCGTCAGCCATGTGAGTGAGCCGTTTTGGACACCTTCAAGGGACCGCAACTCTAGTTGATATCTGACTATAAGAACAAGAGACGCCAAGTGAGAACTGCCCAAATGAGCCTTGTCAACTCACTGACCCATGAGAGAGGCTGTCGCCTGTTGTAAGCCACTGAGTATTGGCTAACTACATCCTCTCCACAACCCTGTGAGGAAGAACATTCTTTCTCTTTATTTTTTAAGCTTTTTGTTTTGTATGGGGGTACAGCTGATTAAAAATGTTGTGATCGTTTCAGGTGGACAGTGAAGGGACTCAGCTATATATATACGTGTATCCATTCTCCCCCAAACTCCCCTCCGAACCAGGCTGCCACATAACGTTGAGCAGAGTCCCCTGTGCTGTACAGTAGGTCTTTGTTGGTTATCCATTTTAAATATAGCAGTGTGTACCTGTCCATCCCAAGCTCCCTAACTATTCCTCCCCCCATCCTTCTCTCCGGCAACCATAAGTTCATTCTCTATGTATGTCTGTGAGTCTGTTTCTATTTTGTAAGTTCATTTGTATCATTTCATTTTAGATTTCATGTATAAGGGATGTTATGTGATGTTTCTCCTTCTCTGAGTTATTTTACTCAGGATGGCAGTCTCTAGGCCCATCCATGTTGCTGCAAATGGCATTATTTCATTCTTTTTTAATGGCTGAGTAATATTCCATTGTATATATGTACCACATCTTCTTTATTCATTCCTCCATCAATGGATATTTAGGTTGCTTCCGTGTCTTGGCTATTGTAAACAGTGCTTCAGTGAACAATGGGGTGCACGTATCCTTTCAGATCATGTTTTTCTCTGGATATATGCCTAGGAGTATGACTACATCATCTGTGATGTGCATTTATTTCTAGTGGCATGGTTTTGGAATATGGCTAAGTTAACACTTTTTGTGAACCACATAGAAGTGGGGTTCAGCCCAACCCGGGTTTAATTCTCCTCAGCCCTTAGTGAACTGGGTCACATGACTGAAGGTTTAGGAGCGGTGGATTAGGAGGGGCTGGAGGAGCTGGTGTTGGTCTCTCTCAAGCTAAATGCTGAGCATTTTCCTGACCCTCCTGACTTCAGTTTTCTTCTTGTATGTAACATGGAGAAGTGAGGTCACCTTCAAGGCCTCTACTGCCCTCAGAGAGGCGGCCTGGCTGCCTCCCACTATCCTGGCGGACGTTGGGTGCTCCTGCCAGCAGCCTTCCTGGTCTGACTCGTGACGAGTCAGGTGTACAGACTTCTGGGACTTAGAAGGAGACCACCTCACTGGCAAGTGGCTTCAGACGGAGAGCTACCAAGGGAAATGCACAAGAGTGAGGTTCAGGAAGTGAGGGCTGTAGCAGCCTAACTCCCACCCAAGCCCCAAGGCCATGCCCCAAGCCCCATTTACCTGAGCACATGGGGACAACTGACTGGAACCTCAGGGGGGAGCTGGAATGTTCTGACCAGTGAGAGGAGGGTGAGCAAAGCCAGTGTGTCTAGAGTGTATTGTGGTGGTGGGGGGTCACTGTGGCTAGATTTCTGCTCCCCCCTTTCACAGGAGCCTCCCCCCTCATAAATAGTTGTTTCTCCTTCCAGCCTGACAAACTTGGAGTAAATCAAACCTTTGGGGCTACCCACTGCCAGTTCTGAGATGGCCATATTCCTCATTGCATGAGTTAGAAATAGCTTTCCACTCTGAGGGGAGACAGCCTCCCCTGGGCCCCAATAAAAACCATAGCTCAAACACATCACCTCAGGTGTTTTGTTTTCCCTCTCCTATACAAGTTCAGAGGAAGGTGTTTCAGCACTGAAGTGGGGCTCCCCAGTAATCAGAGACCAGGACTTCTTCTGTCTTTATTCTCCACCATTGTTAGTGAGTGGTTTTCATTCTCAGGTTTGCCTCTGCCCCAAAATGATTGCTGGAGCACCAATCATCATGTCTATATTCCAGGCAGGGAAAAAAGAATAGGGAAGAACAAAAATGTGCACTCAACTTTTCTTCTCCTTCAGTTCAGTTGCTCAGTCGTGTCCGACTCTTTGCGACCCCATGGACTGCAGCATGCCAGGCCTCCCTGTCCATCACCAACTCCTGGAGTTTACTCAAACTCATGTCCACTGAGTCGGTGATACCATCCAACCATCTCATCCTGTGTTGTCCCCTTCTCCTCCCGCCTTCAATCTTTCCCAGCATCAGAGTCTTTTCCAATGAGTCAGTTCTTTGCATCAGGTGGGCAAAGTATTAGAGCTGCAGCTTCAGCATCAGTCCTTCCAATGAATAGTCAGGACTGATTTCCTTTAGGATGGACTGGTTGGATCTCCTTGCAGTCCAAGAGAGTCTCAAGAGTCTTCTCCAACACCACAGTTCAAAAGCATCAATTCTTCTCCTTAGTTATCATATATAGTAATATCCACTTATATTTCATAGAACAGGATTTAGTCACTCAGGTGCAGGGGAGGCTGGGAAATGTAATTTTCACATCCCTAAGTCCTAAGTCACTTCAGATGTGTCTGACTCTTGAGATACCATGGCCTGCAGCCCGCCAGGCTTCTCTGTCCATGGGATTCTCCAGGCAAGAATACTGGAGTGGGTTGCCATTTCCTTCTCCAGGGGATCTTCCCGACTCCAGGGATCAAACCCCCGTCTCTTATGTCTCCTGCACTGACAGGCGGGCTCTTTACCACTAGCACCACCTGGGAAGACCAGTTTCCACAGGGACACTTCAAATGAAACAAGGGTTCCATTCTAAGGAAGAACAGGAGAATGCATACTGTTAGGCAACCAGCAATTTCTGCCTCACTTAGCATGGTAGTCAGGGCCTTGGATGAACTTTCAGAACTAGTGAGCCTATTCTGCCGCTTCTGCACTGCAGGCCTGGCTCACGGATGGGAGGACAGGAAAGTCGGCCATTCAGTGATAGGCTTGTCCCCCTGACTTGGATAACCAACACTGGACCAAGCCCGAGCATTCTGCTTTCCTTCTCAGCTTTTCTGCTGCTGCCAAGGCAGCACCTGGACCCCCACGTGAGGGGCAAAACTGCTAAGGCTCCTATTCTGTTCCCCGGAGAGTAGGACAGTGTCCGTTCAGCTGCCCCGGACTCTCCCGCTGAGAAGACACTGCTGCAGTAAGGCCACGGACTGGAGCCCACGGTGTGTTTGCACATGTGTATTCCGCAGCTCTCTGTCCTCACAATCACCTACATTTCTCCCACCTTTGTTTTTCTCTTGCTCCTACATAGTGTTAATATCTAGGGGTTACAGGGCTCCCACCTGGGGGCAGAGCTTTGAAAGACTCTCAAGTGCAGAGGAGGTGATGATGACAGCAGCTTGTGGCCCAAAGGCCCTCAGGGCCCCCACAGGTTGCTGCAGGAAACTTTGTGATTCATCCCTTCAGCCGGGCAATCTCACAAATCAAATATCAGATCTAATTTTTAAAGCCACTTTCATGACAGCGGTTTTCCATCAAATGCCCGAGAGCTAACAATATGTAATCAGTTTTCCTTAACAAATGACCTCCTTTAACTTCACTGCTAAGTTGCTTCAGTTGTGTCCGACTCTGTGCGACCCCACAGACAGCAGCCCACCAGGCTCTCCCGTCCCTGGGATTCTCCAGGTAAGAACACTGGAGTGGGTTGCCATTTCCTTCTCCATTGCGTGAAAGTGAAGTCGCTCAGTCATGTCCGACTCTCAGCCACCCCATGGACTGCAGCCTACCAGGCTCTTCTGTCCATGGGATTTTCCAGGCAAGAGTACTGGAGTGGGGTGCCATTGCCTTCTCCGACTAGTTCATACTTAATTTCTAGCATGTAGCAAGATAATTAACACTTCTGATTAGAAACGGGCCAAAGAAGGAGCCTCTGTTTGCGTGGCCAAGGCCAATATTGATTAAAATTTGAGCTGTTTTCTAATTTTCCTTACCATTTAATTCACTGAAGGTGGTGATTGGTGATTTGTAGTTTTTGTTTAAAAAATTAAAATGGAGGTGAGACAAATGGGTCTTGCTACAGAGCACTTTATTACCAACTCTACCAACTCATGTTTTGGGTACTTTCGCTTTTTTTTTTCTCTCTCTCAGATATAAAGACATGAAACCAGAGAATCAAAGGACAATTGAATGTGTTTAATAGAGGCTTTAAATAGCTGGTGAGACTTTCAGCTCATTAGGAGGGGAGCTGAGAGGCGGGCTAGGGTGGGGAGAGTGGAGAAAACCTCCCAGAATGTAATACTAACCATCCTGTTTGTAAGCATCGTCTTTTGAGCAGTCTGGTCCACCTATTCTAGTTTACAAAGCCCTTTCAGTCCCTTATCACTTGGTCCCCACACAGCTCTGGGATGGGGATGGTGAGGAGGGACTCACCGTGGAAGCCTCAGCATCTCTGATGAGTAAACAGGCCCAGAGAAGTGAGAAGAGTTGAGCAACTGGAGCCAGACCAGGAACTGCGCCCCCTGCAGGCTGGACCCTGCATCTTCCTTTGTGTGACCCCATGGACTGTAGCCATGGACTACATGTAGTAGCCATGATCCCATGGACATGTAGCCTTTGTGCAACCCCATGGGCTCTAGCCAAGATTGCCGGGAGAAATATCAATAACTTCAGATACGTAGATGACACCACCCTTATGGAAGAAAGTGAAGAGGAACTAAAGAGCCTCTTGGTGAAAGTGAAAGAGGAGAGTGAAAAAGCTCGCTTGAAACTCAACATTCAAAAAACTAAGATCATGGCATCCAGTCCCATCACTTCATGGCAAATAGATGGGGAAACAATGGAAACAGTGACAGACTATTTTCTTGGGCTCCAAAATCACTGCAGATGGTGACTGCAGCCATGAAATTAAAAGATGTTTGCTCTTTGGAAGAAAAGCTATGACCAACCTAGACAGCATACTAAAAAACAGAGACATTACTTTGCCAACAAAGGTCCCTCTAGTCAAAGCTATGGTTTTTTCAGTAGTCATATATGGATGTGAGAGTTGGGCTATAAAGAAAGCTGAGTACCAAAGAATTGATGCTTTTCAACTGTGGTGTTGGAGAAGACTCTTGAGAGTCCCTTGGACTGCAAGGAGATCAAACCAGTCCATCCTAATGGAAATCAGTCCTGACTATTCATTGGAAGGACTGATGCTGAAGCTGAAGCTCTAATGCTTTGGCCACTTGATGGGAAGAATTGACTCATTGAAAAAGACCCTGATACTTGGAAAGAAGGCAGGAGGAGAAGGGGATGACAGAGGATGAGATGGTTGGATGGTATCACCGACTCAATGGACATGAGTTTGAGCAAGCTCTGGGAGTTGGTGACGGACAGGGAAGCCTGGCGTGCTGCAGTCCATGTGGTCGCCAAGAGTCAGACACGACTGAAGTGAACTGATAGACTATAGCCTGCCAGGCTCCTCTGTCCATGAGGATTCTCCAGGCAAGAGTACTGGAGTGGTTTGCCATGCCCTCCTCCAGGGGACCTTCCCAACCCAGTGATCGAACACAGGTCTCCCACATTGCATGTGGATTCTTTACCGTCTGAACCACCAGCAAAGCCCATCCTTTGTGAAGACTGATGCAAATATTTGCTGATTCCAGACTTCTGGGTCTCTCAGCTTCACTTGTGAGGTAAGCCAAGTGCCAGGCAACGAGCTTTAAGTTGCCCTCATTTTTAGGCCCCTGCACTCTGCCTTCACTGCCTCGTTCACTCCACTTCAACCCCGGGCCCTGGATCAGAGCTCACTAATCTCTGTTTCGAGCTTACTTCCCGCTAGGCCCTCTGATACTCCTATTTTATACACTATTTAATCCTCATGACCTAATAAAATGTGTGTTTTGGGTATCTCCATTTTTACTGATTAGGATAACAGGGCTTAGAGAGGGAGTAGACCTGGATTTGATCCCTGGGTTGGGAAGATCCCCTGGAGGAGGGCATGGCAACCTACTCCAGTATTCTTGCCTGGAGAATCCCCATGGACAGAGGAGCCTGGCGGGCTGCAGTCCACGGGGTCTCAAAGAGTCAGACACGACTGAGTGACTGAGCACAGCACAGCACACAGCTTGCCTAAAGGGCTTCCCTGGTGGCTCAGTGATAAAGAATCCGCCTGCCAATGCAGGAGATGCGGGTTCAATCCATGGGTCAGGAAGATCCCCTGGAGAAGGAAATTGGCAACCTACTCCAGTATTCTTGCCTGGGAAAATCCCATGGAGTGAGGAGCCTGGCGGACTACAGTCCTTGGGGTCACAAAGAGTCAGACACAGCTTAGCGACTAAACAACAAAAATAACAACAAACTTGTCCAGAGTCACGTGTCTGGAAGGGTGAAACTTGGTTGGAGTCCTGGCTGGCTAGCTCCAGGGTCTTTGCTCTTGAGGCAGAATCCTCGATTTCCCGGGAGGAGAAATACTTGGACCTGGACTCTGTCTACCCAGGAGCTGCTGGCTTGGCTTGCCCCGGCTGGCGGTTCCTCGGAGAGGGGGCTGGCGAAGGGAGAGAAAGCCGTGGGCTGGTGTGGCTTGGGAACATGGCCCGGAGGTGTCTGGCGGCCCCAGGAAAGAAGCGAGGAGTCTTGCCTGGTCCCCTCAGGTGGGCAGACCCTGCTGATGGAAACAGGGCTGCCCTTGCCTCTTGCATCCTGCCAGTCTTTTTTCCTTTTTAAATATTTTTATTTATGTATGTATTTGGCTGTGCTGGGTCTTAGATGCAACATGTGAGATCTAGTTCCCTGACCAGGGATTGAATCCTGGCCCCCTGCATTGGGAGCATGGAGTCTCAGTCATTGGGAGGGAAATCCTAGCCTCCCAGGCTTAAACACAAAATTCCCTCAGGGCGTTGGGCTTCTCTTCCAGATCTCCAGAGACAGAACCTTTCCCAGGGGTTGGAGGATGGAGTGGGCATGTTCAGAGGGGCTGGGGTTTGGGGTTCAGGCTGTGGTCATCCAGTGGGCAAGCAGCTTTCGGGGAGTCCTTCCATGGCATCCCCTCACCCCCTAGCCTAAGGAATAGAGCAAGTGCTTGGGGGAAGGAAAGCTCAGGGCAGGAGGTACGCAGTGCAGGGGAAGCAAGATCCCCTCCCTGGGGGCCGTGAACAGCACTCTGAGGGGACTTGCCCAGACCTCTGCCAACAGTGGGGTGAGAACTAGAACAGCGGCTGACCTGTAAGACTGTGATCCGTTCATTTATCCCCAGCTGCTTCCAGGAAAGACTGATGGCTGCCTGCCAGGGGGTTTGTAACCATGGCTTTCACTTTGATGAAGCTCAAGGGATTTCAGGTGGTCCCTCGGGTTAAGTTACTAAATTGAGACCATCTATGAAGTGGAGTCCTGTGCGCTGACTTCTCTATGCTCATAGCACTGTTGTGGAGTCAGGATAGTTATGTGACAGATAGGGAGACAGGCTCAGAGGGTGAAGTAACTTGTCCAAGGTCCCAGCCTGAGGAAGACAGGATTCCAATCCAGGTTTGACTTGCGCAGCGAACGGGACTCTTCCCTGAAAGTGGATGGTGACACCCCTTCAAATCTGACTGAAATTTCTTGGTACCTACAGCCATCTGAGGCATGATGCAGGTCAACACCTTACCCTGATGGTTCCAGCCATCCACTGAACACTGGCCTGCATTTCCCTGGGATCATTTTCACCCAAAATGTGGGTCTTGGCTCGTCCTGAACATATTGTCTTTTGTTGGGTAGAATGGAGAGGGTGAGCTTTGGCAACCTGTATACTTTGTACCTACAGGCCCAGTCATATGGAGACCCACTACTCACCTCTCCAGTCAGAGTCGAGTTGTAGATAGTGAGGTTCTTCTTTTTTTTAAACTTTTTCTACTGGAGTAGAGCTGATTACGGGCTTCCCCGGTGGCTTAGCAGTAAAGAATCTGCCTGCAACGCAGGAGCTATAGGAGGTGTGGGTTCGATCCCTGGGTCGAGAAGATCCCCTGGAGGAGGACATGGCCACCCACTCCAGTATTCTTGCCTGGAGAATCCCATGGACAAAGAAGCCTGGCAGACTATAGTCCATAGGGTTGCAAAGAGTTGGACATGACTGAAATGACTTAGCACACCCACATGCATGTAGCTGTTAACAATGTTGTGATGGTTTCGGGTGGACAGCAAAGGGACTCTGCCATTCATATACATGTATCCATTCTCCCCCAAACTCCCCTCCCATCCAGGCTGCCACTGAGCACAGTTTTCTGTGCTATGCAATAGGTCCTTGTTGGTTACCCATTTAAAATACAGCAGTATGTACGTGTCCATCCCAAACTCCCTGTCTCTTCCCCCTATCCTCCCCCTGGCAGCCTTAAGTTCGTTCTCTAAGTCTGTGAGGCTCTTTCTGTTCTGTTTGTACATCGTTTGTTAAATAGAGAGGTTCTTGATGACACGGCTCTGAAGTCAGACTGCCTGGTTTCACTGATGGCTCTGTCACTGGCTGATGTATCAGACTGGGCTGCCATTACAAAATACCACAGTTTGAGTGACTTAAACAAGAGAAATGTATTCTCTCACAATTCTGGAAGCTGTATGTCCAAGATCAAGTGTCAGCAGGATGGATTCCTTCTGAGGCCCTTCTCCTTGGCTGGCAGGTGGTCGTCTTCTCCGTGTCCCCATCTGGTCTTTTCTCTGTGCGAGTCTCTCCTGTCCCTCTTCTTGTAAGGGCACCAATCCTACTGGACTGAGGCTCTACCTAGAAGACGTCGTTTTCCCTTGTTAACCCCCATAAAGGCCCAATCTCCAAATTCAATCACAACAGGGACAGGGCTCCAACATACGAATTTTGCAGAGATACAACTCCATAGGTGAATATAGGCATGTACCTCGCTAAGCTTCAGTTTCCTCATCTGTTACATCAGGTTAATAAAAGTAACTATTTCATAGAGTTTTTTGAGGGAATTCAATGAGATGCTACATGAGGGCAATGATGGCATACAGCAAGGGCTCAGCCTGATGAATACCACCATCTCTAACCCCTTCATCATCCCCATCACCATTGCATCATCTCCATCAATATAGAGATCTGCTGGTTTCAGACCTCTGGGTCCTGCTTGTCATTTGTGCTTCAAGGTTGCAGTCAGTGAGGACCAGGGCAGCAAGAACCTTGACCTTTGGCACCAAATGCTGATTTTACAAATGAGGAAACTGAGAATGGGCTAGCGGCTCATCTAGAATCAGAATGCTGACAACCTGTCCCCTGGTTTGGTGATTTTGAATCATTTCTGTGACAACGAGGGGCTAGGAGAAGGGTCCCCTCCCTGATGGGGCCACCCATGGAGTATTTGGACAATTCAATTAGTTTTAGCCCCTTAATATTTTATGGACTGTTTCCCTCACGTCCTAATTAAGTGCCTGTCACACAGTGAATGAATAAAAGCCATTACTTGCCAAATCCCTACACATGGGTCCTCAGCCCAGCCCCTCTCCATCAATCTAGCATCCCAGCTCCTGGTGTGATGACATCAAACCCTTCCAAGGGCAGCTGAACATTTCCTTGCTTCGTCCCATCCAGGCATCTGTGTCTCCCTGGGAATTTGGATGGAAGTATTAATAAGCCACCAGGCTTCAGTCAGAAGGGCATGGTGACTCACTTGTTTTGACAGTATAATGTCTCTAGTTAAAAATAACCCAGAAGCTAAAAAAACAAAAATCCCAACAAGCCCTGGCAGTTGGATTGGTTTCCAGTTGAATGTCCACTCCCACCATCTTCCTTCCAACAGAATCTCAGCTGTGCTCAGGATGGGGTGCTATGTACACTGTGGGGGTCAGCCTGGAGCCCAGCTCTCTCCCCTTTGCCAGTGATGGCTTTCAGGCTGGACATGTGACCCAGTCCTGGCCAATGGGACTTGACGGAAGTCTGCTAAGGACTTGGTTTGAATGAGAAGCCCCATTCCCCACAACTTTGGGTCTTGGGATGCAGTTGTCTGGGGAGGTGGTGCCTGCAGCATCTGTCTTGCAGCCAGGCGGGCGAGGCCAACAGCATAGACTCTCAGAGGATGTGACCTGGAGATGTTCCAGAGCTGAGAACTTACCGTGAAACCTTGGAACCTTCGACCTCCAGGCTTCTCATTCCATATTGTTTAAGCCTGGTTGACTCAGGGGCCACTGGCAGCCAAAGCCATCCCACTTGAAGCTGTGTTGGTGGTGACCCCCGTGGCCAGGTGCAGGTGAGGGAAAGCATCTGTTTGCACTTAGGGATGGAGGTGCTTGGGAGGACACTGGGTAACCGCTTAAAAATGTAAAAGCGATTTTTGGTTTGCAAGCCGTACAAAACCAGGCAGAGGGCCAGATTTGCCAGCCCCTGGTCTACAGTTTCCTGGGCAAGGAATCCTGCAGGAGAGGCCGCCCACAGCTTTCCTCCAAGGCAGAGCCACGGAGGTCTGGGGCCAGCCGAGCCCCCACAGCCCCTTTGCAAGGCCACCTTAGCTGGGGACAGACCGTGTGAGTGTCCCAAGCCCTGGCCTGCTGCCCGTGCCATGTGGAGGTCTCTCTCCCCACTCTTGGTCCCTCGGGCCCCTGAGCTGCTGTGTGGCCATCTGGACATCTCCTGGTCCTTACCTCAGGCCCTCTTGCCTTGGCTTAGGTACCGCCAAGGCCCCCGGCTGTGCCTGGGCTTGCTGTGGTCCCGATGACCCCTTCCCTGTGTCATGCTCAGTGCCAGGCTGAGTTCGTCTGCCTGATTCCATCTTCCTCAGGTGACTTCTCTCCCAGCAAATTCCTTAGTTCATTAGACAACCACACTTCTGGTGGCCTCAGTGCCCAAACCTCAGTTCAGTTCAGTTTAGTCGCTCAGTCATGTCTGACTCTTTGTGACCCCATGGACTGCAGCACGCCAGGCCTAGCCTAAGTCACATCTGAATCCACTTAGCCTTGTGCTGGGACATTAGTCTTCTAGATCATACTGCTAATCCCACAACATTTTACAAGGAAAAACTAGCAGGAAGAAGCTTGAACTAGACACCTGGCCACAGGACCTGGAAGCCAGTCATTCAACTCACTCAGCAACACCTTTCCATCTGTAAAAAGCAGTGATCACCACACCCAGCTCAGTTCAGTTCAGTTGATCAGTTGTGTCTGACTCTTTGCAACCCCATGGACTGCAGCACGCCAGGCTTCCCTGTCCATCACCAACTCCTGGAGCTTGCTCAAACTCATGTCCATTGAGTCGGTGATGCCATCAAACCATCTCATCCTCTGTCGTCCCCTTCTCCTCCCGCCTTCAATCTTTCCCAGCATCAGGGTCTTTTCAAATGAGTCAGCTCTTTGCATCAGATGGCCAAAGTATTGGAGCTTCAGCTTCAGCAACAGTCCTTCCAATGAATATTCAGAGTTGATTTCCTTAAGAATGGACTGGTTGGATCTCCTTGCTGTCCAAGGGACTCTCAAGAGTCTTCTCCAACACCACAGTTCAAAGGCATCAATTCTTCGGTGCTCAGCTTTCTTTATAGCCCAACTTTCACATTCATACATGACTACTGGAAAAACCATAGCTTTGACTAGAGGGACCTTTGTTGGCAATGAAATGTCTCTGCTTTTTAATATGCTGTCTAAGTTGGTCATAGCTTTTCTTCCAAGGAGCAAGCATCTTTTAATTTCATGGCTGCAGTCACCACCTGCAGTGATTTTGGAGTGCCCAGCTCAGGTGCCCATTAATCAGACTTGGTACATGGAGTGGTCCAGCACAGGGCATCTGTGACCTGGAACATGTGTGGTCTTCAGTAGCTGTTTCTCAGATCTGCACAGAAAATTGAGGTTCAGAAACAGGATGAGCTGTGGACATGCTGGTGGAGAAACAGCCATGGGAAGGCAGAGTGCAGGTGGTCTGAAGCCGACGAGGAGGGAACACAGGCAAGGCTGAGATGAGAACAACCTCACTTCATTTCTCAGAGCAGCGCCTGCTGGTGCATGGCACAAAGTGATGGGGGAGGGGCTGGGAGTCAGGAAGAAGGAGGGGTGGGAGGTGACCTGACCACAGTCACCAGTGAGTCACAACTGAGAACAAAACCCCCCACCCCAAGCATGGAGGGGTAGGTCTGGGAGAAGGTACCAAGTTCCAAGACTTGGCTCCAGCAAGCCTATGGCTCCAGCCTTCCCACCAAAGTCTTCCCAGGGCCATTGGTGCTTCTGGCAGCCTCCCTCGCTGGGAGAAGGTATGTTCCTACCAAAGGAGCAGCATCTTGCTGATAAAACCTAATGAGCTGCATTTAACAACAACACAACCATGCCATGTGGCTTCCTCCCGGGGCTACCCATCTGCCAACCTTGGGGGCCACACTCGGTGCAGCTGAAACCCCTCCCCCATCTTGGAATCAGGAGAGAGCCCAGGTCCCTGGGGCCAGGCCCAGCACACATGCCAGCAAATCTCTGTGCTTAGCTCGTGCCAGCTCCTGGCCATCCTCCAGGCTCTCAACAACACCGCCAGATGGTGGCTAACGGAGGGTGAAGAGCTCCTGGGAAGGTCTGGGCACAGAGCAGTGGTGGGGGGAGGCCAGCCAAAGGCACTCTGACCATGGCCTTGGGAGGGCTCCAGGTGTGGCCTGCCTTGGCTTGGACCAACCTGCCTTTATTCCCAACCCTTGCCAGTCATCTTTCCTCTCCTCGTCACTGCACCCAAAGACCTACCAGTTGGGCATTTATTCCTTGCAAAAGGACAAGCAAGGCAAGGTGTGGATAGACATGTGTGGTCCACAGGCCCAGGCCAGGATTTCTGGGAGGGAATTGCTTCGTGGCCTCTTACCTGCAGATGTCTTAGCCGCCCAGACTTCCTTTTTCCTGGAGTGAAGGAGTGGGGTGTCATGCATCCGGGAACTCTGCAGCTCATCCTGCACCCCTGAGTCACAGGCTGGGCTGTTCAGGGGAAACAGTTTGACTTAAACCATCAGGGCTATGATGGACATTCATTTCATCCTCTGGTGGCTTCAAGCATTGTGATATAGAACCCAGTTCACAAAAATGCCCACTACCCCCCGGGCCAGTGTCTTCTCCCTCCAAATCCACCCCCAGTCCCTTTGGACTGGAGGACCAGATAGGTAAAGCCAGATGAGAGATCAGGGCTGGATGAGAGCAGATCCAGCCCACAGGAAGGAAAAAGTATCATCATAAACAAATCCAAGCCAACACTAGGATGCCTGTCTTCCCTTCTGCTTGAGGAAGCGGATGTTCATATCTTTAATATCACGCGGGACAGGGTATTGCCTGGACCGTGCACTGTTCTGAGGACGTGCTCTGGTGGACAGGCAAAGGGGTTCTGAGCTATTAGGAGCTGGAGAAAGCTGGCCTCCTCTGCGCAATAACATGGACAGGGGCAGTGTTTGCAGTTGCAGGGGAGCCAGCCACAAGGGAAACTGAGCAGCCTGGAAGGGGCTGGCACCCGGGCGGGTGAAATAGCTGAAGTTCTATTTGAGAGCAAGCACGTCTGAGGTTTAATTTTAAACTCGTTTTGTGTATCCATCTGCCTTCATGTTTCCAAATCACCAGTGTGAACTGCTGCCCTCTCAAGGCCGGGGTGGCTCTGCATCCTATGGCTGGGTGGCCACGTGGGCACAAAAGACCAGCCGCAGAATGTGGAGCAGAAAACAGGAACTCGGAGAAGGCAAGGATTAGAGCCAGGGTGACTGTGAGGATGTAACTCTTTGGGGGGAGCCAGGGCTGGGGTAGGAGAGGGGGTTTAAGGCAATGTTGTCTGGATTTTTTTTTTTTCTCTTTTGGCAGCACCACACAGTAGGGCATGTGGAATCTTAGTTTCCTGACCAGGGATCGAACCTGTGCCCTGTGCATTGGGAGCACAGAGTCATAACCACTGGACCACCGTGGGAAGGACTGTTGTCTGGGTTTTGAGGGGTAGAGAGAGCTGGGTGATACCTGGGTTGTATCCACTCTAGACAAGTGACTTGAGCCCCTTGAGCCCACAGTGGGTGGACAACAGATTAGCTCTGCTGGATGCTGGCCTGTTTTTCTGGTTGGTTTCCAGCCAATCCCACTGTCAGCACAGTGCCAGCTTTTAATCTGCAGCCCAGGTCTCTGCCTGGTGAAGCAACACTTTGGATGGGCACCAGCCATCTCTTCTTGGCAGGAGAGAGAAGCTGGGGCATTTGAGTGTTTCTTTTATTCTGCTTATTTTATCTCAGTGGATGGGGACTGAATGGCAGGAATTAAAAACCCAAAGACTCTTGTAGCTTCAGATGCAAAAGCAATATGCTGCTGTATTAAGCCACGAAATTTGGGGATGTTTGTTATGCAGCCATAACTGACTGATACAGGGGTAGGAGGAGGTTATTACCATCTATTAAGCACCATCTTGCCAGATAGTTCATAGGCAAGAACTTGTTAAATTCTTGCAACAGAAAAGCAGAAGCATCACAGCCTCCTCACAGGGGTTGGGGAAGACCTCTGGGAGAAGGTGTTTTTTGAGGAGAGATGATAGAAAGGGCAGCAGTACTGGAACAAACTGGGAGAGGGGCTGGCACTGGCAGGAGTTTAAATGGTAGCAGCGAGCAGGTCACCCAGGGCCTTAAAGCCACAGGTATGGCTTTTCCCTCCCAGTGAGAGGGGAAGCCCTTGGTGAGTTTTGAGTAGAAGAGGACACAACTTGACTTCAGATGGAGGGCTGGCCCTTGCTGGTCCATGGAGAACAGGCAATGAGAGAGGGGCAAACAAGGAGACCAGCCAAGAGGCATGGTTGCAGTAGGGAGCGTAGGATGGGCTGGACCTGAGGTGTAAGAGAGAGAACTGGAACCAAGATTTGGTCTGACTCACTGGGATACTGGACTTGGCCATTATGAGATAGGGGGAACCATAGAGAAGGGAGTTTGAGGTGGGGCACCTTGCCTTCCCAGGACTCCATCCCTCCCTGTGGGTGCTCTTTGGGGCTGTACTCAGCTAATCTCCCGCAGCAGATGCTCTGGAAACCTCCCTGGGGCTCTGGAAGCTCCTGGAAGGTGGGACTGTGTCTATGTTTGTCTTTGTAGTAACTGCTCATGGAATGGGTGCACGGATGAAGGCATTCTGGAAAGTCCCTGGTAGAAGTGATGCTTGGCTCAGTTGGGGATGAGCTGATAGCATTTTCTGGGCTTCCTGACTTCTGCTGGTGGGAGTAGGATGTGGAACAGGTATTCTCAGAGAGGCTGGTCTGACCGGATTTTGTGCTGCCTTTTCTTTCCTCTTCACTCTATTGTCCCTTGATCCAAATCTCCCAAAGAGAGAAAACAGGGAGACATGAGCTGGCCCTGGGAAGGGGAGATGGGAATCTCTGGGCTTCTTTCAGCCCCCAGATTCGCTCTGTGAGTAGCTTGCCCTGCACAATGAGGAGAGAGAGGTCTGACTCATCCCTGGAGAGCGGATTCCCATCTGAGCAGGCTCTGAGTCTCCACAGTGCCCGTTGCCATGGCAAACAGCCATTTACAGACAAGCAGATCATTCCAGAACCCCTGCCCCATTGGTTACCCTGTGACCCAGCACAGTAAATAGGTTATGCTTTGAAGATGCCACGTCTCTAACCCAGATCTGAGCTCAGGGTGTGACCTCTCCTTTGACAGGCTCTGCCTGTGCTCCTGCTTTGTATCTGGAGAAAGTTTTCTCTTCACCTGCTGTCCTGGGGGATGGTAGTGTGATGTTCAGATGCTCACAGCCTCTGGGCCTTAGGAAAGAGCCTTACCCTATGCCGATGAGCCTGAAGCCCAGAATTTGAGCTGTCACCGAAGGCCAGTCCTGAGCTAGTTTTCCTTTTGGGCCTCGCATGTCCCCTCATCATTCAGGAGCAACTTACTGTTCACTGACTAAGGCTGGTTATTGTTTTGTTGGGTCAACCAGAATGTCTCCCTCTTTTGGGCTCCTGGGTGAATGTGCCTGAGTCGCTTCAATCATGTCCAACTCTTTGTGACCCTATGGACTGCAGCCTGCCAGGCTCCTCTGTCCATGGGATTCTCCAGGCAAGAATACTGGAGTGGGTTGCCATGCCCTCCTCCAGGCAATCTTCTGGACCTAGGGATCGAACCAGTGTCTCCTGTGTCTCCTGCATTGGAGGTGGATTCTTTACCACTGAGTCACTGGGAAGCCGTTCCTGGGTGGATAGTATGAGGTTTGATATGTCAAGGGTTTAGCACAGGGCCCTGCCCCAGCGAGGGGCAAAATGCATGCTTGTCCCCTTTTATTATCCTTATTCCCTCCTCCGCAATCCCCCACCCCACCACCCCCTACTCTCTCTTCTGCTCTTACCCCCAAAAGTACTCCAGAAACTTGAAAGAGAGCCTAGAGGGCTTCCTGGAGGTGGTGTTCCTATAACCAAAGCAAATTATATGTGTTTTCCAATAAAATGATGGCCCCTATTTCTAGAATATCTACTATATGCCATGCACAGGCTATGTGCTTCTCACTTGGTTCTTATTGCAACCCTTTAAGGTTTTATTATCTCTATTTTTTAGACGAGGAAATTGAGATGTGATTCAGAGAAATTAAGTGCTTACTCAAGATCACACAGGTTATTTGAACCTGGGAAGTCTCATTCCAGAGCGTGGGCATTTAACCCACATGCAACACTTCTTTGGTGTCCTATTTGTGTTTGTGTTTGCTTTGGGCCTCTTCCCAGTTGCCCTTCACACCCCTCTTCCTGGTTCCTCTGAGCGGCAGTGCCTGCTTTTCTGAGGATCCAGGTCACTTCTTGCCTCTGCTCTCTTTCAGCTCCGCTCTGCCCTCAGTAAGGCAACGGTCACTTGTCCAGCCACTGGACCACACCTTCCAGTCCACCCAATGAATATGGAAAGAGAAGGGAAAGAAAGGAGACAAACTCAAGTGTGAGACCTATTGGGGCCACAGCCATGTGGCTGACAGGCTCAGGAGAAGAGAGAAGGCCCCAGGACCAAGAAGGATGGGGTGGGTATGGTCCTGGCAAGGCCAGCTGTCCAGGGTCCAATAGCAAGCTCTGGGAATCAAGCTCCAGCCTCTAAGGGATGGCTGGAACAACTCAAGCAGAGTGTTAGGTCCCCAACTCAGCAGATTAAGGGAAGTGAGAGTGGGACACGTGGTCTATAGGGCAACAGAGTGCTGGGTAGGGAAACTGAATCAGGAATCTTGTCCTCCATGCTGGGTCAACTCATGGGGCCCCGTTCAGGCTTCTGATTCCCAGGGTAACCTGGCTATACAAGCCTTATACCCATGGGCAACAGAACTTTCCCCCAGTCCTGGGGGCTGACATTACTGCCAAGACACTTGCTATCCATCAGAACGGTCTCAGACCTAGGTAGTGCTAAGTCTGCAGGTGAGCATGGGTGTTCTCTTTTTGGAGAGCAGGGAGGAAAAATCGGGTGAGAAGAGATGAAGATGGCCCCTCTCAGCAACCTTCTCTCCAATCACAGGACCCTGGCTACACAGAGCTGCCCCTCCTCAGACCCCCATCCAGAGCCCCCAGGCCCCCACAACCTGCTATTCAAGAACACTTAGGGATGGTGTCACCTAGGGCTTTGGAAGGAAGAACTTGATAACTTGATTCTAGGGCTTCAAAATGACCTGTTTTTATTTTTTTTTAAAGAGTCTAAGAACCTCAGAGATGTCCTCCTTGGTGTGATGTGTGTGGCGGGGCTGGTGTTGACTAAGCTGGGGGTTGCTGTGCACACTCTGATCCCTTCCTGGGGGTGCTTGCCTCCTAGTTTTGGCCTGTGGTGAATTCACACACTGTACGTGTCCCTCCCAGACTGAGGCTGGCCACAGGACAATGCCAAGGGAAGAGACAAGAGAGGCCATGCCTCAGGGCTCTTTGCTGTCTGGCTCCCATGGGTGATGTTCATTATCCTTAAACCCACGGTGCTGGGAGTCAGCCACGCTGGCCTCTGCCTGCAGCTGTGAACACCTATCTCTGCTCCACCAGCTTTATTCCGCCTGATAACCACTGCCGCCTGCACAGGAAGATGGATGGCTGCTGTCATCCAGGCTGGTGTGTGACGTAGAGGCGCAGACCAGGGGTGACAAGGGCAAAGGGGGCCGATACAGACAGGCTGGGGCTAGTATAGGGCTCTAGGGAGGACAGATGCTCCAGGCCCGCCCAGGCCTCTGGTGGAATGCAGTTGCCTCCTTGTCTTTTCCTCTTCACCTCGTTTCTAGAAGCCTCTCCCCTTGGGACCCCCAGGCTGGTGGGCTGTCCTGCAGCTCCCCTGCTCCTCCACTCTTTGCCCCCCACGGGTGTGAGGGGAGGCTCCCCAGTCTCCAATGACCCGTGTGCTGGCTATGTTGTCTGTGTTTAGCCTGATGCCATCATGACGATTTCTACCCTGGCTGTTGCCAAGGGAGGAAGACGGGGAGGGGGAGGAGGAGGAGGGGTCATTGACTCCCAGGGGACACTCCCTCCCACTGAGCCATGGAACTAGAGTGACCATCCACTCCAACTAGCCTGGGGCCAAGGCGATTCCTGGGAGCAGAGACTTTGAGCTTTTTAACTGAGAAAGTCCCTGGCAAGCTGGGATGAGTTGGTCACTTGACATGGAAGACCAGGACTGGATGGGGCTGGAGGCAGTGCCTTGCTGTCCTGGAAGAACAGAGGCTGCCTCCTCTGCACCCCCTGAGCCCCGCCAGGAACGCAGCTTGATGGCCATCTGGCCATGTGAACCCAGGTGTGGCCCCTCGGGGATGAGGTCTTCATTTGCCTCTGTACTCGGAGTCCCTCTGGTGAATGTTCCAAGAACTGGTGTGCTTGGAACCTTGGCAATGCCCTGAGAACGAGATGTTCCCATGTCACTGGCACCACCCCATCCCATGGATGGGGGCCCAGAGCCTGTCCCTGAGAGCTGAAGGTCCAAACCAGAGAAGTAGAGGCATTGTCAAGTCCGAGGGTGGGGGGGCCCTCCCTAGCAGTCCAGTGGTTGGGACTTTGCCTTCCTATGCAGGGGGCACTGGTTCGATCCCTGGTTGGGGAGCTAAGATCCCTGTGCCTCATGGCCAAAAAGTCAAAACATAAAACTGAAGTAATATTGTAACAGATTCAATAAAGACTTTAAAAATGGTTCACATTAAATTAAAAAAAAAAGTCCAAGGATAGGGTAGGAAGTGAAGAGATCAACGACTTCTAAGAGAATGAGACAAATCCAAGCCAGGAATTGAGATGATTCAGAAGGAAAACTGCTGAGTTGACTGTGTGGACCACGAGAGGGTGGGACAAGAATAGGCGGGCAGACAGCCCTGACCAGCCATCACAAGTCAGCCCTTCACTTGATGGGAGTTAATGAAGGCACATGGTCCAATAGACAGTGGAGGATGTCGGCTATGTGCCAACTCCCGTGCCTGACAATGCATGGGATGCAGAAGTGAATTCCATGGATGCAAGCTTCACGAAGCAGAGACTGCTCATCTTTTACATTCCTAATTTTCCAAGCACCAAACAATATTAACTAACTCTGATTTAGTGCTTAATTTGTGCTAGGCATTGTTCTAAGGCATTTTAAAAATGGCTTTAGTGAGAATTATATTTCACATACCATCAGTTCAGTTCAGTTCAGTCACTCAGTCGTGTCCGACTCTTTGCGACCCCATGACCTGCAACACGCCAGGCCTCTCTGTCGACCGCCAACTCCCGGAGTCCACGCAAACCCGTGTCCATCGAGTCGGTGATGCCATCCAACCATCTCATCCTCTGTCGTCCCCTTCTCCTCCTGCCCCCAATCCTACCCATACAATTCACCAATTTCAAGTATACAATCCAATGGCTTTTAGTGTATTCACAGAGCTGTGCAACCATTACCACCATCAATTTTAGAACATTTTTGTTACCCTAAAAGGAAACCCTGTACTCACCCATCACTCTCCCTTCCCCCTGCCCAGGTGACTACTAATCTACTTTCTATCTCTTTAGATTTCCCTGTTCTGGACATTTCATAAAAGTGGAATCATGTAATATGTGATCCTCTGTGACTGGCTTCTTTACTTAGCATAATGTTGTCAAGGCTCATCCTTATTATATTTGTCTGTACTTCATTTCTTTTTATCACTGGATAATCGTCTATAGTATGGATGTGCCGCCTTTTATTTATCCATTCATCAGATGGACATTTGGGTTGTTTCTGCTTTGGGGCTGTTACAAACATCTGTGTACAAGTTTCCTGTGGATACGTGTTCTCAGAAATTAATACATATGTCATTTAAACCTTAAAACCCTGTGAGGTAACATTATTATCCTAAGGCTCAGAGAAGTCAGTTAACTTGCCCAAGATCACACAGCTTGTAGGTAGTAGTAGAGCTGAAACAGGAACCATGCAGTGTTGCTCAGAGCGTGTGCCCAGAACCACTCTGCTCTATTATCTGGAGGAATGCCTGGCACATTCAATAAGTATTTATGGGACGAGTGGCTGAATTAGACAGGGGCCCTACTCTCCAGAGACTCATAATATGGCTACCTTCTTACAGACAGCTTCTCTCTAATTAATCTCTGCAATACTCTCAGGGTTGGAGACGGGGAGAGGAGAAGGTTGGCTGGAATCAGTTATTAAAAAGCTGACTGTGGTTAATGCCAATTGCGTTCAGCCAGGGCTGAGGCTGCAGGTTCCTAAGGGAGAGAAGAGCAGGCATCGGGGCCTGATTTCTGAGGTTCGAGAAAGCTTCCTCTTTAGAGCAGCAAACAGGAAATCTGCTTTTTTTGATTGTTTTTTTTTCAAGTGAGGGATGTTAAAGTTCATTTGCGTGCCTGGTAACCTCTCTGCCTAAACCTTGGGCTGCCTGTTCCATATCACCTGTTACTGGATGACCAGGAGAGCTGATGCTGGAGTGGGCGGCTGAGCCGAATACTCTAGAGCAGCAACGGCAGAGGTCCAATGTCAGAGAGTCAGAAATCCTCATCTCAGCTCCGGGTGAGCAGGGAGACAAAGACTCCAGCCGACCACGTTCCCCAGAGCCCCATCCTGCTGCCCTGCTGCATCCTCTACAAAACCAGCCTGGAGGACCTTGCTCAGCAAGCTCCTGCCTGCACTTCGTACCAGCACCCACTCCACAGGCACCCTGATGTTTCTGGGAGGTGACTCTACTTTTACAAACCAGGCAGTTATCAACATGAATCTTAAATTTTTTTTAACTGAAATATAATTGATTTACAATGTTGTATTAGTTTCAGATTTACAGCAGATTGAGTTTTTTATATAGCTGGTTTTAGAAAAGGCAGAGGAACCAGAGATCAGATTGCCAACATCTGCTGGATCATCGAAAAAGCAAGAGAGTTTCAAAAGAACATCTATTTCTGCTTTATTGATTATGCCAAAGCCTTTGACTGTGTGGATCACAATAAACTGGAAAATTCTGAAAGAGATGGGAATACCAGACCACCTGACCTGCCTTTTGAGAAACCTGTATATAGGCCAGGAAGCAGCAGTTAGGACTGGACATGGAACAACAGACTGGTTCCAAATAGGAAAAGGAAAATGTCAAGGCTGTATATTGCACTGTGCTTATTTAACTTATATGCAGAGTACATCATGACAAACGCTGGGCTGGAAGAAGCACATTTCCCGGGAGAAATATCAATAACCTCAGATATGAGATGACACCACCCTTATGGCAGAAAGTGAAGAACAAAAGAGCCTCTTGATGAAAGTGAAAGAGGAGAGTGAAAAAGTTGGCTTAAAGCTCAACATTCAGAAAACTGAGATCGTGGCACCTGGTCCCATCACTTCATGGGAAATAGATGGGGAAACAGTGGAAACAGTGGCTGACTTTATTTTGGGGGGCTCCAAAATCACTGCAGATGGTGATTGCAGCCATGAAATTAAAAGACGCTTACTCCTTGGAAGGAAAGTTATGACCAACCTAGACAGCATATTAAAAAGAGACATTACTTTGTCAACAAAGGTCCATCTAGTCAAGGCTATGGTTTTTCCAGTAGTCATGTTTGGATGTGAGAGTTGGACTATAAAGAAAGCTGAGCACTGAAGAATTGATGCTTTTGAACTGTGGTGTTGGAGAAGACTCTTGAGAGTCCCTTGGACTGCAAGGAGATCCAACCAGTCCATCCTAAAGGAGATCAGTCCTGGGTGTTCATTGGAAGGACTGATGTTGAAGCTGAAACTCCAACACTTAGGCCACCTGATGTGGAGAGCTGACTCATTTGAAAAGACCCTGATGCTGGGAAAGATTGAGGGCAGGAGGAGAAGGGGACGACAGAGGATGTGATGGTTGGATGGCATCACTGACACAATGGACATGGGTTTGGGTGGACTCCGGGAGTTGGTGATGGACAGGGAGGCCTGGCATGCTGCAGTCCTTGGGGTTGCAAAGAGTCGGACACGACTGAGCGACTGAACTGAACTGAACACATACATAATACATTCTTTTTCAGATTCTTTTCCATTATAGTTTATTATAAGATATTGAATATAGTTTCCTGTGCTACACAGTAGAACCTAGTTGCTTGTTTTATATATAGCAGTGTTGTTGTTGTTCAGTCGCTAAGTCTCAAAAGAAAATGCTATAAATATTTGACAGGAATTTTAAGATATTTTTAAGTTCTCAGAATCAGGGCCACTACTAGCCAATGCAGTGCCCTGTGCAAATCAGAAAAAGGGACACCTTTTTTTTTTTTTCTGGATAAATACAACCCTGCACTAAGGCACATTGCTGGATTTTAGTCCTTGTTTACCCCCTTGGTCAGGTGCCCTTGTACAGTGTACAACCTGCCCAAACTTACAGTGCCATTTGGGATGAAACAACTACTTAAAATGTGTAAGTCCTTTGCTCCTCTTCTCTACAATTACTTTCATACATATTTTTATATTTATAAAAGCAGAAGACTATATACACTATTTCCTATTTATTTACTCTTTAAGTTAGATAAGTCTCATATTCTAAATATCCTTAGAGAAGTTGAGAAAGCTGGGCCATGAAACTCTGAAAATTGCCTGAAGGGTGGTGCTCTACTTCTAAGATCAGGGTTCATGTTTCCTTCCTCCAACAATTCTCCTACTCCTTTAGTGCAGGGACCACTCTCCATCTTGTTTCCTAGTTATTTCTTCTTCTTTCTACTAGATTGTCAACTCTCTGAAGACAAGGGCCATTTGCAAACAGCAGAGAGACCTGAGGGAGTTTACTGGTAGTCTTTTGATAGAAAATGAACAGAATTGCTGGAATCATTATTGATACCATGCAAAAGACTTGATCCCTTTTCTTCAGGGACTTGCATCTCTGAACTCTTGTAGCCTTTTGGGTATGCGCAACCCTCTACAGAACAATTTGCTTCCATCTCTTCTTCCATCCAGCAGCTGATGGGAAAAACTTTGCTGACACCAACAGGGCTTGTGGATGGCGGAAGAATGTTAAATATCAGATCTCACTTAGGATCGAGTCATGCCTTCTCTAAAGGATTGCATTCAGGGGCTGGTGGATTCCAGCAGTTTCTCTGATGGGGGCTCTGAGTGTTTTCTTTAGTAGGTTCCTTCTCAGCTGTGCTGAGAAGCCGGGGTTAAGCTTTGGTTTGAACCAAATGAGAGAAAAGGTCAGGTGTGGGGAAAAGAAATAGAACCCACCGTGGCAGTCAATGTGACAGGCATCCGGGTGTCGGCATAAACAATGGGATGTGATGGGCACGTCTTCTTAGTTAAGGAACGATTTTGGAATCTACTTAGGAAAGCTGTGAGACCCAGCTCAGTGTGCCACACAACCGAGCCTCATCAGCCCAGATGCCTCCCCACAGACAACAGAGCTGAGTGTTTCCCTAATGTTGGAAACCTGGTAATTGCCTTTTGCTGGAAAAGCAATGACTGTTTCTGCACACTCTCCCAATTTCCTGAAAACTCTGATTGTTTTTAGGACATTCTGGGATGAGTAAAAACCCAAGGCGGCTCCTTCTAAGCTATGTTTTATACCACGGGCCCTGAGGTCAGGTGTTTCCTCTTCTCCCGCAATAGAACATTGCTCATTTTGGCTTAATGCCTTTGCTTTCGACATTGTCCATCTCATCCCCTCTTCCTCCCATCTGAGAGTCAGGAAAAAAGGATACCTCTTCAGGAAATGGAGCGCTGGCTCTCGGGGTGAGGAAACGAATTCACGATGCACAGATCAATTTCACATGGTTTTCAGATGAGGATTGCTTTGAAAAGTGAATCTCTCACTAAACTCCACCAGGAGGATTGTGTTCCGTATTGCCTTTCTCAGCAGCCTTCTAGATCTCGCTGGGCCAGGAATATCCCCTCTCAGGCCTCATCTTCCTCTTTTCTAAAACAAGCAGGAACTCAGCGTCCTATACAGCTGGGCTAGTCAAGTGCGGTTCTGGGACCAGCAGTATCTGTAACACTTGTGAGAAATGCACAGAAGTCGCAGGCACCGCTCCAGAGCTGCTGCATCAGAGTCTGTGTTTTGACGGGATCCCCAAGTGATTCGCAGTATATTGAAGGTTGAGAAGAGCTCTCTGAAGTCCCTTTTAGCTATAAAACTTTATGATTCTGTAGAAAGGTATCCAGTAACAACAGCCAAAACATATTGAGCCTTTACTCTGTGCCAGGCCTCTCCCATGAGCTCGGCTCATTCCTGGCACAGGCTGGAGGCAGGGGCAATCAGCATTCGTATTTTACAGGAGAGGAAGCTGAGACCTGGCTCAGAAAAGCTGGGCTCCTTTACTGCGGTGTCCTGGCTAACTGGGGACAGTGAAGTGAAAGTGTTGGTTGCTAAGTTGTGTCCGACTCTTTTGTGACCCCATGGACTGTAACCCACCAGGTTCCTTGGTCCATGGGATTCTCCAGGCAAGAATACTGGAGTGGGTTGCCATTTCCTTCTTCAGGGGATCTTCCTGACTGAGGGATCGAATCCGAGTCTCCTGCATCTGCAGACGGATTCTTTACCATCTGAGCCCCAACTGGGTGGAGAGGTGAATCCAAAATCAGGTAGTCTGACTTCACCCCTTGTGCAGCATTGTCTCAAGGGACCAGGCAAACCTTCAAAGAGGAATTGATGTTTGAATTTTGCATTGCCAGATGCCAAGGAGTTTACCAGGCAGTGAGTGGGAGACAGATGTTCCAGGGAACAACAAGGACTAGGGCAGTGGCCCCGGGGCAGAATAAAGTTTGCAAGTCCAGAGAGTGGCCTAAAGTTTTGTTTTAACAAAATGAATGATAATTTGGCATGAGCTGGTTTCTGCAGAGCACAGCATGGGAAGAGGGAAAGATAGTCAAGTTACCCAAATTAGCAGCAAGTTTAGATAAAATCTAATGACATTTTAATATGTTTTCAGAAGTGTCATCTACTGCATTGAGATGTATCATACTGAGCAGATGTATCACATGCTTATTGTGCTGGAGCAAGAACATTCTTGTGGACTGAATCAGCTTTATAATGTATCTGCTACTACTTAAAGAGGGTCAAAGTCACCCTGGTCAAGGAAGGGTAATAGGCCCTGGGAGTCTCTCTTTGGAAGGAGGGACTATCATCAAGGAACCCTGTGCTTGTTAAAATTCTTCCTGCACTTACCTGTCAGCCCAAAGCAGCACAGACTCATGTAGTGAGGTCAGAAGTCCTTTCATAGCATATTGTAGCCATGGTGACACCACTTAAAGTCAAATTTTGGAGGCATCAACTGAAGCAAATGAGATCTATATGACCAAGTTCTGACTAGTCAAAGCTATGGTTTTTCCAGCAGTCATGTACAAATGTGAGAGTTGTACCATAATGAAGGCTGAGCGCCCAAGAATTGATGCTTTTGAATTGTGGTGTTGGAGAAGACTCTTGAGAGTCCCTTGGACTGCAAGGAAATCAAACCAGTCATTCCTAAAGGAAATCAACCCTGAATATACACAGGAAGGACTGTTGCTGAAGCTGAAGCACCAATACTTTGGCCACCTGATGTGAAGAGCTGACTCATTGGAAAAGATCGTGATGCTGGGAAAGATTGAGGGCAAGAGGAGAAGGAGGTGACAGAGGATGAGATGATTGGATGGCATCATTGACTCATTGGACATGAGTTTGAGCAAACTCAGGGGGATAGTGAAGGACACGGAAGCTTGCTGTGCTGCAGTCCATAGAGTGGCAAAGAGTTGGACACAGCTGAATGACTCAACAACAACAAATTGGAGCAAACATTTTAAGCCCATCTTTAAACATTTTGAGAGGCCTTGCCCCACTTTTTATCAAGTGATTCTCACTTGATGAAAACATAAGAAAGAAAAGAAAATCAGCACATTCCCTCTTTAGATGGGATTTTCCTTTTCTGAGGAAACATTCAAATCAGGAAGGATTGAGCTGTAAGGAATAGAAACTGTAAGAAAACAAGGCCTAAATAGCAAAGGCACATAACAAATAGCCCCGAGTTAGGGCAGCGCCAAAGGCTCACTATGGGATGGCTACTCAGTGAGTCTGGAAAGCAGGCTCTTCCCAATCTGTTCTCTTCAAAATGTTGGTTTGTCCTGTTGTCAGCTCCTCTCATGGTCCCAAGATGGCAGCAGCAGTTCTAAGAGTCAAGTGGCATTAAAAAAGGAAGCATCACCTCATGAATTCCTTATAAAGAGGAGAGAAGCCATTTCAGAAAGCCCCTAGCAGCCTTCTCACACTTCACTGGCCATAACAGGTGTAGATTTGCTGCTGCTGCTGCTGCTGCTGCTGCTAAGTCACTTCAGTCGTGTCCGACTCTGTGCGACCCCATAGACGGCAGCCCACCAGGCTCCCCCGTCCCTGGGGTTCTCCAGGCAAGAACACTGGAGTGGGTTGCCATTTCCTTCTCCAATGCATGAAAGTGAAAAGTGAAAGTGAAGTCACTCAGTCATGTCTGATTCTTTGCGACCCCATGGACTGCAGCCTACCAGGCTCCTCCATTCATGGGATTTTCCAGGCAAGAGTACTGGAGTGGGGTGCCATTGCCTTCTCCAGTATAGATTTGCAGTCACCAGCAAACTACAATTGACTTGGATGAATGGAAATTTGCCCCTTGAGGTTGAAGAGGACACCTTCACTTGTCCGGGCTGAGCGTAGGGTGACCTGAAAATAAAATCAAGGATCTAACAAAAGGAAAGAAGGGCAGGGGACATGAATTTGGGTAGACAACCATTAGAATTTGCTATTAATAATCATATATTCATGGTAATGAAAAATCTCTTGAAATTCTGAAATCAAGGGGGGGAAGTCAACTTGGTATGAAACTGTTGAATAACAATCACAAAATTTTAGAGGAACTGAAAAAAAACTATTTAACTCATTGGTCAGCTGGTGGTTGTCTAATCTAGACTCTTTGGCTAGAGTAGCTTAGCTCCACCTGACACTCATCCTCTTCTGTGACCAGCGGGGTCCTTCTTATGCAGGTGGCAGAGGTAAAAGAGCCCCAGGCTCAGAGGCCAAGCCTGGTTCAAGCCTCTGCTTGCATCATAACTTCTAACATATCATTGTCCAAAGCAGGGCACATGACCAAATTCAACATCACAGGGCTCCACCCATGTAGTTGGGGGGGTGGTGGTGGTGAGAGGAGACTGTAGAGTAAAATGGCTCAGGGGCCTGAAATAGGGAAGAGGAACAAATCGATGCAATCTCCCACAAGGGGAAATAAAAATGTTGTCAGAAAGAAAATGAAGGGCAGCGCTGACACTTGTTTTTAAACTGCATTTAAAGAGACAAAGCCTTTCTTTAGAATGTAAAAGAATTTGGGGGTGTTCAGGTGAACATAAACATTTAGAATTTGTGTGTGTGTATAGATTGCAAAGGGTCTTAAAAAACACATTTTTCTAGCTCTGAATAACACCACTCTCTGTGGTTGTATTAACACCACATATCAGGGAATGAGATCTGTTTCCATTGCCCCCTCTCCCTCTCTACAAAGCAATACCTGTGGTCTCTACTGTGGAAATAAATGAAGATGTGACTTAAATAAGAATAAACAAGCTATTTATTTAGAGCAGAAACTCAAAGCCAAGTAGAGGGCAGGAACGCTTTTCAGAGACTTCAGCTGTGCCCTGACTGGAGCTTGATGCCTGAGGAAGGTGGAGGCTGGTAACTGGAAATGGGGCATTTTATGTGATTGGTCCTAAGTTGGAAGCAGGGACAAAAAGGTGGGAAGCTGGGAGATGTGGACTGAGGCTGTGATTTGGATTTCTGGGCAGGTTGCTGCGGCAGTTGTGGTCACAGCTCTACGGTCACCAATGATCTGAACTTTGTCCATTTGTAGGTTTGGTCTCTCAGGACCCATCCAATAAAGCCTCCAATTCCTCAGCATGGCATATAGAGCCCTTCACTCTCCAGACAACATTTCTGGCCCCCACTTCTGATGCCAGCAGTCCCCCACCCTTCCCCAGACACACACAGCTTGCACACCAGCAACTTGGCCTCAGCAAGACCTCCACTCCATGCTCCCAGAGCCCAGCATGTCTTCCGGAAGCCATGCCTTCCAGGGCTTTACACTTGTCCGTGGAGTGAGCTCAAGAGCCTTCCACCCCTGTGCCTTTTCTCGAACTTTTTTCCACCTCATTCAGCTCTTCCTCATATGGAATTGCTGCTTCTTCTATGTACTCTGAATAATTTGAATGAAGATTTGTTAGAATGGAGATGAATCTCGTTGTGCAAAGGCCACCTGTTACCTGTCTCCTCCCCTGTGTTGTGAATGCCTCGAAGGAAAGCATTGTGTGTGTTGCTCAGTCATGTCTGGCTCTTTGCTACCCAATGGACTGCAGCCCGCCAGGCTCCTCTGTCCATGGAATTTTCTAGGCAAGAATACTGGAATGGGTTGCCATTTCCTACTCCAGGAGATCTTCCCGACCCAGGGATTAAACCCGAGTCCCTTGCATCTCCTGCATTGGCAGGCAGATTCTTTACCACTGCACCACCTGGGAAGCCCCAAGGAAAGCATTAGGCTTTATTTATGCCTACTATAGAGTTTTGCATAGACTAGGTTTTTTGGAAGAAAGGAAGGAAGAAGAGAGAGGGAAGGTCATAGGTTGGGTTGAGAGATAAAAGGCAGGATACTCAATTGAATTTAAATTTCAGATAGACCATTTTTTAAAAAAAATAAGTGTTTCCAAATATTTCATCTTCAGTAGATTTTTAACTATGCATGAGAAATACACATACTAAAATACTAAAAAAAAAAACCAAAACGAAACTGCTCATTGTCTATCCAAAATAGAAATTCAGCTGGGCACGTTGGATTTTTATTTGCTAAATACAGCAACCCTGATCATAGGGCAAACTCCTAGTAAAACTTGAAAGCGGTTAGATTCTGAGGCTAAGAGGCAATGTCCCCAGTTCACTCTTCCTTTCCTGGTTGGCCAGAGCTCTGCCCTGGGGCTGGCCAAGATTTGGTGCTATTGTGCCTACTTTAAAGCCCCAGTGGCTGGCTCCTTCCTTGGAAATCAGAAACCAGGCTGGTAATTCCTGAGAGAATGCTTGGAGGAGTCCCAGAGGAGAAGAGATGAATGGGAATGGTAGTGGAAAGACAGGAGGAAGGAGTCTTAACAGTTCTTAAAGGACAAGCAATTGCTTTTCTAAGTCTCAGGCATTTCCTTCACATCAGAAGACATGAGTTAATCATGAACCACAGTGAAGAAGGACTTCTTTGCTGGGGGAAGTGTTCTGGAGAGAAACCTTGTGTTCAGAGAAGCTCTGCAGGGAGAGACAGAAGGAGGGAGAGACAGAAGCCAGTCCACACTGTGCCCTGACTCCCCTCTAGTTCCCGCTGCATCCATTACAATAGTGGGGAGGATGCGTGCATCAGGTTGAATGCTGACCCTCAGAACCTGCAGATGTGACCTTATTTGGAAATGGGGTCTTTGCAGATGTGATTAAGGGCTTTGAGAGGAGGAGATCACCCTGAACGATCTATCTGGGTAGGCCCCACGTGCATGCTTGCTCAGTTGCTCAGTCATGTCCGACTCTTTGCCACCCCATGGACTGTAGCACTCCAGACTCCTCTGTCCATGGGACTTTCTCAGCAAGAAAACTGGAGTGGGTTGCCATTTCTTCCTCCAGGGGATCTTCCTAACCCAGGGATCGAACTCACATCTCCTGAGGTGGGCAGATTCTTTACCACTGAGCCACCTGGGAAGCCCCGGGTAGGGCCTACATCCAATAACAAGTGTCTTGGTAAAGGACATTTACCAGGGAAGATAGACACACGGAAGAAATGGCGATGTGAAGACACTGCAGAGTGATGCAAGCTAAGGAATGCTGACAACACTAGAAGCTGGAAGAGTCACGGAAGGATTCTTCTGGAGCCTCCAGAGCCCTGCCCACACCTTGGTTTCAGATTCCAAGCCTCAGAATTGTGAGAGAATACGTTTCTCTTGCTTTAAGCTCCCGGTTCTGTTCAGTTCAGTCAGTCAGTTGTGTCCGACTCTTTGTGACCCCATGAACCACAGCACACCAGGCCTCCCTGTCCATCACCAACTCCCGGAGTTTACCCAAACTCATGTCCATTGAGTCAGTTATGCCATCCAACCATCTCATCCTCTGTTGTCCCCTTCTCCTCCTGCCCTCAATCTTTCCCAGCATCAGGGTCTTTTCAAATGAGTCAGTTCTTCCCATCAGGTGGCCAAAGTATTGGAGTTTCAGCTTCAACATCAGTCCTTCCAATGAACACCCAGGACTGATCTCCTTTAGGATGGACTGGTTGGATCTCCTTGCAGTCCAAGGGACTCTCAAGAGTCTTCTCCAACAGCACAGTTCAAAAGCATCAATTCTTCTGTGCTCAGCTTTCTTTATAGTCCAACTCTCACATCCATACATGACTACTGGAAAAACCATAGCCTTGACTAGATGGACCTTTGTTGACAAAGTAATGTCTCTTTTTAATATGCTGTCTAGGTTGGTCACAACTTTCCTTCCAAGGAGTAAGTGTCTTTTAATTTCATGGCTGCAATCACCATCAGCAGTGATTTTGGAGCCCCCCAAAATAAAGTCAGCCACTGTTTCCACTGTTTCCCCATCTATTTCTCATGAAGTGATGGGACCGGATGCCATGATCTTAGTTTTCTGAATGTTGAGCTTTAAGCCAACTTTTTCACTCTGCTCTTTCACTTTCATCAAGAGGCTCTTAGTTCTTCACTTTCTACCATAAGGGTGGTGTCATCTGCATATCTGAGGTTATTGATATTTCTCCCAGCAATCTGGATTCCAATTTGTGCTTCTTCTAGCACAGCATTTCTCATGATGTACTCTGCATGTAAGTTAAATAAGCAGGGTGACAATATACAGCCTTGACGTACTCCTTTTCCTATTTGGAACCAGTCTGTTGTTCCATGTCCAGTTCTAACTGTTGCTTTCTGACCTGTATACAGGTTTCTCAAGAGGCAGGTCAGGTGGTCTGGTATTCCCATCTCTTTCAGAATTTTCCACAGCTTATTGTGATCCACACAGTCAAAGGCTTTGGCATAGTCAATAAAGCAGAGGTAGATGTTTTTCTGGAACTCTCTTCCTTTTTCAATGATCGAGTGGATGTTGGCAATTTGATCTCTGGTTCCTCTGCCATTTCTAAAACCAGCTTGAACATCTGGAAGTTCACGGTTCACGTATTGCTGAAGCCTGGCTTGGGGAATTTTAAGCATTACTTTACTAGCGTGTAAGATGAGTGCAATTGTGCTGAGTTTTCCAAATTTGCTGACATACTGGGTGCAGCACTTTCACAGGTTTGGGTAAATACATTTCTCTTGCTGTAAGCCCCCAGGTTTGGGTATAAGGCATTGTTTCAAATCTTAGTATCATGTGTGAAACTTCATATTTGTCTTTATATGAAGTGGTCTCCAAGTGGGGTATTCAACATAAGTGGGTTGTGGGGAAAAAGTAAAACTTTGGGATCTCCCCAAAGCCCCACAGTTATACTTTCCTAATCTGTTGAGGTTCAGATCAGCACTAGTAGCTTCCTTCAGTGGGTATGTCAGGGCATCTGACGTCATGCATAACATAGTTACGCCCTTCAAGAGCTCCACAGTGAGGAGGTGATGGGGGTAACCTCACCTATGCATTACTTCCCAGGAGGATTTGGGATATTATGGTTGACATGTGGTTGGGTAAGTGATTTATAAATGATACAATCTAGTTTTAGCTAAACTAATCCCTACAAAATGGAGAAATGATTTGAATGGATTATTGTAGAGAGTCTGAGAATTAAAGACAATACTAATATAATAGTACAAGACTCAGTAAAAAACAAAAACATTAGCTGATGTGGCTGGTATGAGCTCTGTATTGGCACACTGCAAGGTGAAAATGAGATCAGACAAGAAGTCAGTCCTCTTGCCCCCCAAATTAAAAATTATGAAGGAGATTACTTGAAAGATGGATTTACATACACTGTTGTTGATGAAATTCACCCTTAGTGTATATGTATATTGTGACTTGGAATATTAGTTATTAACAGTATAGAGTCATCAAAATTAACACTTCAAATATTACTTTTCACCTTTAACTCATCTGCTTAGATTTTCTATTTAATAGAATGTGTATACAATGTGTACATAAGCATGCATATATTGGAGACGCAAAATTAAAAAAATTAGGTATTGCTATGGACTGAATGGTGCTCCCAAAGCATATGTTGACGCCCTAACCTCATGGTGACTGAGTTTGAAATTAGGGCTTTTAGAAGGTGATCAAAGGTTAAATGGGGCTTCCAAGGTAGCTCAGTGGTAAAGAATCTGCCTGTCAATACAAGAGATGCAGGAGATGCAGGTTCAATCCTTGGATTGGGAAGATCCCCGGAGAAGGGAATGGTAACCCATTCCAGTATTCTTGCCTGGAAAATTCCATGGACAGAGGAGCCTGGTGGACTACAGTCCATGGGGTTGCAAAGCGTCAAACACGACTGAGCAACTGAGCACACAAAGTTAAATGAGGTCATGAGGATGGAGTCCTAAACTAATAGGATTGGTGACCTTGTAATGGCAGGAAGAGAGCAATCTCTCTGTTTCTCTCCATGCACACACATGGAGGAAAGGCCACGTGAGCCCAGATCCAGTAGGTGGTCATCAGCAAGCCAGGAACAGGAGTTCTCAGCAGAAACTATTGTGATAGTACCCTGATCTCAGACTTCCAGGCTCCAGGAGGGTGAGCAGTACATTTCTGTCCTTTAAGCAGCCCAATCGGTGGTATTCTGTTATGGCAGCCCCTGAGGGATATGTGATCAAAACACAGGGATATGTGATCAAATACAGGGATATGTGATTAAAAACATCTGTGAATCACTGAAGTATGTAGTGTAGGTTCCCTTGTATTTCTTCTCTGATTCCTATCATCAGGTTCTTTCTCCTCTGGGAGGTGGAAATGGCACATTGTGTTTGACTGTAGCAGTGACAGCCCTCATTTGTTCCCCCTTCCCTCATTCCATGCCTTTGGGTGGTCCCCTCCGATACAGACTCCGGCCTTGACCACGTCATTTGTTTTGGCCAAGGGAGCGAAGCTAATGTGTCACAGGCAGAGGCTGAGAAAGTGCTGGTGAGTTGGAGCTTGCCTCCTCTCTTACCATGGGGCCCTCTGGCAGCTAGTGAACTAGCCCACCAGCAGCCTCCTGGAGGCTCCGAGACCAAGAGAAGTGTAGCTGCAGACCTCCCAGCTGAGGCCTGGGACCTGTGTGTGGTGCCGACCCTGCCCACCCAGGTCTGAGCAGGCTGGCCCAGACCAGAAGAACTGTCCAGATTATCCACAGAGTCAACAGAAAGTAGAAACATTTATTGCTGGAAGTCACTGAGTTTTGGAGCAGTTTGTTACCTGGCAGAAGTTAAGTGATACAGTGGGGTGGGTGGATCCTAGGGCCTTTTACTCAGTTTAGATGCTCTGCAGTCTTAAAAATGGATGGTCCCAGATGAGGTGCCTTTCAGTTGTCCTTCCAGCTTTGTTATTTGTCTTTGCATTTCCTGAGCCTAAAACAGAGCCTCACACATCTTAGATACTCGGAAATGTTTGTGGAATAAAGAAGATGGGTCAAAACAAACACAGGTGGAAGATTTCCTAAAAGTGTTTACGTGGATTGTTTTAGTTACTCCTTCCCCTCCAGGGATTACCATGCCCATTTTAAGATGTGGGAACCAAGGCTTAGGGAGGTTAAGAACCTTGCCCAAGATCAGACAGCTGGAAACAGCTGAGGAGGACTTGATCTCTCCGTTAGGTCTGCCTTCGTAGTACCTGCTTAGGTTCCATGCAATCCCTCCAGTTTTGGACTGCCTATCTTTCTGTAATGCCTGAAATTCGAAAGCCAGAAAAGGAATTTTCAGAATTCTTCTGTTGCTTAAATGGTCCTCACTGCACACATCTGGCCCTTCCAGAGAACCAGGTTTCTCATGATGATGACAGCCATGGGCCTGGTGGGTCCCAAGTAATGGAACAGAGGTCACCAATGGAGGCCATTAGCAGTAAACGACACACAGCTCAGGAGCTGGCGGTTTCTGACACCGCTTCCTGGGAGGGGAGCCAGGGTGCCGCTCCAGCTTGGGCTTGATGAGAACTAATTGATGCCAGTTGTCGTTCCTAGGACCCAGGTGGTGCCCATTAGGCACAGGGACAAAGCCAGTTCATTGGTGGGTCTGTGCCAGGCAGGGTCTACAGCCAACAGCTTTCCCTGCTGGCAGTCTGTGTGAGGCCCTCTGTCTGTCCAGCCTCCCTCTTCCAGCCTTGGATGGACAGAAAAAGCACAGATCAGATGACCCTGATAGAGCTATGCACAGGCAGCATGGGATGGGGGACTGTCCTTGGGCTTTGTTCATGCCCCGAGTGAGGAGACTGAAATGTCTAGGCGAGGACTAGAACAGTAGCCAGTGCATATGTTCAGCGCTTTACATGGAGTGTGTCTTTTCGCCCTCATCGGGGAGGATTTCCCAGCTCCCAGGGCTCCTACACTCTGTTATTCTCTGTTACAGTAAACTGTTTACTGTGATTATTTTCTTTGCTTGTTTATTTGCTTTCTTTATCATCTCTCCCTCACTGGACTTCGAGCCCCTTGTTTATTTCTCCCCTTGTTTATTGTCTATGGTATCTCCAGTTTAATGTCATGCAGATAGTGGATGTCCAATAAAAATTTGTCAGATGAACTCTTCAAGACAGACTTTATTATTCTTATTTAATAAAACAGAAGGGACTTCCCTGGTGGTCCAGTGGCTAAGAATCGCCTTTCAATGCAGGGGACCCCGGTTCAATTCCTGGTCAGGGAATTAAGATCCCACATTCCGCCGGGAAACTAAGCTTGCATGCCACAAATGGAGAGCCCACACCCTGCAATGAAAGAGCCTGTGTGCTGCAACTAAGACCCAATGCAGCCAAAAATAAGTAAGTAAAATATATTTTTTAAAAAACCCTCTAATAAAACAGAAAACTAAAACTCAGAAATGTTGGGTAAATTGCTCAAAGTTACTACACAGCTGAAGAAATCATAGAAACCAAATTCTAACTTGGATTTTACCGACTTTGTAACCTGTGAGATTTTTCTAAAGCATGAGGCAGGCACCACTTGTGGCAGGAGAGAGAACTAAAGTAGCACACAAATATGTTTAAAGAATATCAAGTCATGAGGCAGATTTCCTTTCCATTTGTCTTTCAATCCTGCAAGCAAATAATTTTTCCAATAAAGTGAGGCCTCAAGCTTAGAGCCAGACTATTAGCACGAGTTTTGGCTGTAAGAGGAAGTTTGAAAAAGATTGGTTGAACATAGTATGATATGTTTCTCTCTCATGTAAATAGACCCAAACAGCCTAGGGATGGAAAGGCAGTTCCATGATCATGGGGTACCCAGACTCCTTCTACTCTGCTGCTCTGGCACCTTTATTATGTAGTGTCTCCTTTATAGCCCACGATAGTTGCTGTAGCTCCAGCCATCATGTCCATCAGGTCCACTTTCTAGCCATCAGGAAATAGGGAAGATCCTGCCCTTTCCTTTAAGAGCCACTTTCTAAAAGTCAGTTTATATTCCTTCAGCCACTGGAGAATTGAAGAAGGAAGGAGGGGAGGGAAGAACCAAAATCTGTATTCCTCTGGCTCTGTTAGGATCCTGACTTTTACAAGTTTCATGAGTTCATTGCACTTGGCACAGCCTCCAAATCTGGAAGCTTTGATCAGATCAAGAAGTGCTTGATTGTTGGACAGGCTGTGAGTTGGGACTTGTCCTGTGGCTCTTGGCCCAAGACTGATGAGGACAAGGAGTTACCTGATTGGGCTGCGTGAGGGGGGTTCACCAGGGGGAGTCTCCTTTCCTTCCCAAGGTGTGCGTGTAGGAGCGGGGACTGCTCCTTTGTGGTTTTACCCTCGTTGTGCAACTAAGGGTTGCAAAGTATCCCTTGTGGGCCCTCGGGGCCCCTCCATCCCAATCAGATAGTGCTCAGCCCTGAACATGCTGTTCTCCAGATGAGCCCCACCATGCAGGGGAGAAGAGGGCTGAAGAGAAGCCGCAGGGTAGGGCTGGCGCCTGTCTACCCATGTGTGCCCTGAACACCCACGTGTGTGAGTTTTTCAGGCGTCCAGGGGACACAGTGGGAGGTGGCTGCCTCCAGGCAAAAGGACCCCAGCAGCAAGAGGCCATGTGTGTAACTGCCGGTTTAGGCAGCTTAGGTGTGTGGTGGAGTGGAACAGGATCTCCCACTCAGAGAACATCCGGAGGAACCACCGCCTGCACCCTACAAGGCACTAGCATTGAGAAGCTCCCCTAGAAAGAGTCAGGCAGGCCAGCAGCTCTGCCAACCTGGAGAGGGTTGCAAAACACTGGCTACACCGGGAGACTCCCCACTCCTTTCCCACGAGTTGCTGACTCCCGGCCCCCCACCTCTGACAGCCTGAGGTAGGAGAGGGTTATCTCAAAGTCACACCAAGCTCCCTTCAGTCCCAGTGGGGGGTGAGGGGAGGTGGGGGGAAGAGGTGGAAGGTAGACTGTCTGTCCCCTTTGAAGCCCCCAGAGCCCCAGATCCACTCATGATGGGGAAGGGGTGACCTTGGAATCAGATAAGAGATTAGAGTTCTAAACAAAACTGGGCTGAGTTTTAATAAGGAAGGGGACCTGAAAACTTTGAAATCTGCCCCACATCTTGCTAAGGGATGGGAAAGGGAGATTCAGTAAAGGCTGGTTCACTCTCTTCTTCACGGTATGTGCTAGGCACTGACGCATGCCTCAGGGTGGGAGAGACGGATGAACAATAAACACACACTCCAGATCGGGTAGTGAAAAATGCTAGGAAGGATGAGGAAAGAGATGGAGGGAGACAGCTGCCTTCTGAGGAGGGGATTTTGATCAGGGTTTGAATGAGGGAGGAACTCTTGTGACTGCAGGGGGATGACTGCTTTAGGCCATGATTGGCATTGTCTCCCTATTTCCTACTGAAAGTGGCCTCACCAGCCTGATGGGGGTCTCCCTAGGGTACTGAACCTGGCTGATTATTAGAATCTCAGATTCCTAAGCCCAACCCTGGGATTCTGATCCAGTTGCATGAGGGAGGGACAAGGAGCCTTTCCCAAAGCTCCCTATCTGATTCTGCTCATCTGAAGGTCTGAGGACCAGACTGATACGATGATCACATCTGTTGCTCCCCAAGCACCTGCAAGACTGAGGAGGGAGATGGAACTGTAAAAATTGAGAGCAGTCACTATGCTACTGCTACTAAGGAACCTACTAAGGAACCTACTATGCTACTGCTACTAAGGGACCCTACTAAGCATTTTGCTTGCATTACTTTATATATATATATATATATATATATATATATATATTATACAATATACAATATTTGCAAGAACTCTAAGGTGGGTAGTATCATTCTACCCATTTTACAGATGAAAAATTAAGGCTCTGAGATATTCAGTCACTTGCCTGCAATCATAAAATAATGTGTGGGGGCGCCAGGTTCTGGCCCAGGCATGAAACTCTGGTACCCTATCCTCCCTGCAGAGATGAGATAAACAATCACTTGAGAAGAACCAGCCACACAAGGCAGTAATTCTAGGTGACAGATGGGAGTGGGCCCTGGGCCACTTAAGATTTCAGAGGCAAAAATGAAACCAGTGAGGTCTGGATATTCAGGATAAAGGGCTGGACTGTCTCCAGTGGGAAGTCAGGCCTGCCAGGGAGAGAAGAAGCAAGCAGGAGACTGCCGTCTGTGAAGCAGAGCCAGGCACAGTTGCCTAGAGGGAAGCAGAGACCAGAGACCACCTGGGCCCTAGGTGGTGGTGGGGAAGTTGAGATGGTACTTGCCTTGGCTCCTAATGGCCATCTGGACCCTCATCCTATCACAGAGGAAGATCAGTGGAGCCTGGGGGCTAGGGTTTGCCTGGAAATGAGTATCAAATATACAGCAGGACTAGAGGTTTCATGGTCAGCATATTTTAAAACAGTAACTCAGTGGAAAAGACCCTGATGCTGGGAAAGATTGAAGGCAGAAGGAAAAGAGGGAAGTCGAGGGTACAGTGGTTGGATGGCATCACCAATTCAATGGACATGAACCTGGGCAAACTCTAGGAGATGGTGAGGGACAGGGAAGTCTGGTGTACTGCAGTCCACGGGATTGCAAAAGTCGGACACAACTTGATGACTCAACTCAACTCAGTGCAAAACTGAAATTTAAAATTTTCTCTACATACATTTTTGTGACAACCCCATGACTGGCATTCAGGGGCCCATTTTCCTTTTGCCCTCTTTGCTTGCTGTGCTTCTGACTGCTTGCACGAGACTTGGGTGTACTTTCTTTTTTTCTGTCTCCAAAGTCCCTGACGTCTCAGTAGGCCTATAGTAAACTCTTATTTTGCTTCAGCTGGTTTAAGGGGGTTCTGATCCCTGTAATTGACATATCCCTGCCTAGAGCAGATATGATGAATCTGGTTTCTGATACAGGCCAGTTGAGATTTGAGGGTGGATTATATAGGTTGGACTCTACTAGGAAGCTGGAAATTAAGAGATGGAGCTTGAGTGAGGTATAAGTTCATGCCAGCTGCTGGGACACCCAAACCCCAAAATCTTAGTGGTTTAAAACAATAGATGTTTATTTCTTGTTTATACCATGATGTGCATGTGTTCCTGGTCAGGCAGCTTTCAGCAAGGGCTGAGGTTCCTCCATCTCGTGGTTCCTTCCTCCCGTACAACTTGGGAGTCCACTGAGGGGGCTGAGACAGAGGGGAGGTACTCTTGCCCAGATGTGATGAAGGTCCCTTCCGCCCACTTGTCATTGTAGAGAATTTGTCACATGATCCACATTAGCTGAAAGGTGGAAATGGCCCAAATGCCCATCAACGACGATGGCAACGTGTTAGTCACTCAGTTGTGTCTGACTGTTTGTGACCCCATGGACTGGGGCCCGCCAGGCTCCTCTGTCCATGGCAAGAATAGCGGAGCGGGTTGCCATTTTCTTCTCCAGAAAAGCCCATCAACAGATGCATGGATAAGCAATTTGTATTAGAAATAGGCACAGATATAGAAAAAAAACTTATGGTTACCAGGGGATAAGCGCGGGGAGGGATAAATTGGGAGATCGGGACTGACATGTACACGCTACCATATATATAAAAAATATATATATATATATATATAATACATAACTAATAAGAACCTGCTGTATATAGCACAGGGGACTCTACTCAGTACTCTGTATTGGCCTATATGGGAAAAGAATCTAAAGAAAAAGAGTGGATATATGTATATGTATAACTGATTCACTTTGATGTATACCTGAAATGAACACAATATTGTAAATGGACTATACTGCCATAAAAATTAAAAAAACAACTAAAACAAACAAATGAATAACCCAACTTGTGGTAAATCCATACAATAAAATATTATTCAGTCACAAAAAGGAATGAAGTGCTGACACAGGCTACAACATGGATGAACTTGAAAAAATTTATGCAAAGTGAAGCACAAAAGGCCACATATTGAATGTTTCCTCTTATAAGAAATATCCAGAATGGGTAAATCTGTAGAGACAGAAGGGCTTCCCCAATGGCTCAGCAGTAAAGAATCCACCTGCAGTGCAGGAGTCACAGGAGAAGCGGGTTCGACCCCTGGGTTGGGAAGATCCCCTGGAGGAGGGCACGGGAACCCACTCCAGTATTCTTGCCTGGAGAATCTCATGGACAGAGGAGCCTGGTGGGCTACAGTCCATGACATCTCAAAGAGTCAGACCTAACAGAAGCAACTTAGCCTGCACGCACATAGAGACAGAAAGCAGAGTGGTGGCTGCCAGGAGCCAGAAAGAGGGAGGAATGGGGTGTAATTGCTCCTTTTGAGGTGAGGAAAATGTTTTGGAACTTGATATAGGGGTTGGCGGCACAACATTATGAATGGACTAGCTCCTGTTGAGTGGTCCATTTTAAAATAGTTAATTGCATGCTACATGAATTTCGCCCCAATTGAAAAAAATATGCATGCAAGGGGCTGGCAAACATTATTCCTGGCAGGGCAGCTGCTGCTCCCCAGTGACCACTCCCCAGTCCAGATGGAGGTCACATAGCCTTGGTGACCAGCTAAACATCTGTGCACACTTTTCTTCTTCCTTCCCTAAGAACATACTGGACCACCCTTGAGTGTGAATGTGGCTTCTCTTGCATTAATGATATATAAACTAAAAGGGCAAGTTATCTCAATTCCCTCAGCTCACACCCTATACGTGGAAGTGAAGCAGACACAGCATGACCGCAGTGCCAGCCTGTACTCAGAAAGTGGAAGGCTGGCAGACAGAGCAGCCCCTGGCCCTCAGCAATGATGGACTCTGCCAGGCAGACACTGAGGAGCTGGGCTCTTGAATGGACTAGTCCATCCTTCATTACAGCCTATTCTGATTTCTGAGAGGAGCTCCCTGGTCCATGGTTCTCTATGGCTGACTCCACCCTCTGGGAGATTTCTCCTTGATCACTATCTCCTGGGCCACATCTGAAGGGAATGTCGGGGAGTTTGCTCTACTTAGAGGCTGTCCAGCTTGCATAAGCCAACTTCCTGCCTGGGCAATCTCGGGGCCCTGAGGGTGGCTCAATGCTTCAACAGTCAAAATCTTTGCTAGTTTGGGCTTGTCATTTCTTTGGCAATAAAACACCCTAAAAATTGTTGTAGATGTCTTACTAGACACACAGAAAATTACGTGGCATCAGATTTCAGTTATACCGTGTTTAAGAACAGGCAAAATGAATCAATGATGCCGTTGTGTTTGACTGGAACGCAACAGACAAGGAGACACAGAGGGGCTCAGGGGCTGACTTAAAGTCACACAGCCAGTTTGAGCAGAGGCAGGATTAGAACCCAGGTCTCCAAATTTACAGCCCAGGGAGCTCCCTTTCCACACTTGGCTCTCACAGGGAATGAAGAGACACAGCAGTTTCCAAATGCAGCGTTTTCTTTCGGTGCTTTTAATTAGTATCTATGAAATATACTGCCAATCTAATTTAATTATAATTAGGTAACCAGAAGGCTGATTATGTTGTAAATTTAGATTAAAGAGCTGTTGTTTTCAATTAGATTTGATTGTAAAGTGCTTTGACACTTTTCCGGCCTATGGAAAGTTCATTATATAATTTCCCACTTGTTCATTTGCGTTTTTACCCACCAGTCTGGGGTGCTGGTGATGGGACTAAAGTTCCCAGGGCACCCTGAGTTTGGCACAGATTTGGACCTAGTACCCCATCAATGGCAAGGGCCACCAGATGCTATTGGGCTGTTGTATCAGGGTGATTTCACCCACATGTGACAGCGGATCCAACCAAAAAACAGCTCGAACTTCAAAGGGACTTAAAATCTCTCGTGATAGGAACTATGGAGGTGAGGCAGTTCTAGGCTTAGTTAATTTCCTTTCGGAACACTCAGGCTCAGTCCATCTTCCTGGTCTTCTAATTTCAGCGTGTTGCCTTCTGACTTCAGACCTGTGGTCATATAACTGGTGCTGAATCTCCAAGCTTTCCCACGTCCCTAGGAAAGGACATGCCTTCCTGGCATCTTGAGCCTCCAGTAGATTAATCATGACTCCTTGGCTAGGATTGCCAAGGAGTCATGGGCTGGAAGAAGCACAAGCTGGAATCAAGATTGCTGGGAGAAATATCAATAACCTCAGATATGCAGATGACACCACCCTTATGGCAGAAAGTGAAGCGGAACTAAAAAGCCTCTTGATGAAAGTGAAAGAGAGTGAGAAAGTTGGCTTAAAGCTCAACATTCAGAAAACTAAGATCATGGCATCTGGTCCCATCACTTCATAGCAAATAAATGGGGAACAATGGAAATGGTGACAGACTTTATTTTTTTGGGCTCCAAAATCACTGCAGATGGTGATTGCAGCCATGAAATTAAAAGACGCTTACTCCTTGGAAGGAAAGTTATGGCCAACCTAGATAGCATATTAAAAAGCAGAGACATTACTTTGCCAGCAAAGGTCCGTCTAGTCAAGGCTATGGTTTTTCCAGTAGTCATGAATGGATGTGAGAGTTGGACTGTGAAGACAGCTGAGCACTGAAGAATTGATGCTTTTGAACTGTGGTGTTGGAGAAGACTCTTGAGAGTCCCTTGGACTGCAAGGAGATCCAACCAGTCCATCCTAAAGGAGATCAGTCCTGGGTGTTCATTGGAAGGACTGATGTTGAAGCTGAAACTCCAATACTTTGGCCACCTGATGCGAAGAGGTGACTCATTGGAAAAGATCCTGATGCTGGGAAGGATTGGGGGCAGGAGGAGAAGGGGATGACAGGGGATGAGATGGCTGGCTGGCATTACTGACTCGATGGACATGAGTTTGGGTAAATTCCAGGAGTCGGTGATGGACAGGGAGGCCTGGCGTGCTGCGATTCACGGGGTTGCAAAGAGTTGGACATGACTGAGCAACTGAACTGAACTGGCCAGGATTGCAGCCCAGGGCCATTCCTAAGTCAACCACTGTTCTTAAGGAACCACTATAATGGGCTTGAGCAAATCAAAACTCATTCTGTAGCACCTAGGTTTACCTGCTGCCTGCCAGCCACCTAGTAGACCTGTGGGGACAGGGAGTGACTGTTGGTTAGGTTACCAACTGTCTTTGCCTGGAACCAGTGTGGCCACACCCTAGGCAGATTTGGCTGAGCCCAGCCCGGGTCTGCAAAACTATGGTCAAAGGACTCTAGCTGCAAATCATTGCTTCTTGACTTTCCACCAGATGTCTGCCATCTCTCTATTCCTGAGGACTAAGCTTTAGCTTTGCTTGTAGGTGGGGTTGGCAAGATAAGGCGCAGTGAGGCAGGGAAAAGGGATGGAAAAGAGCAGTTAGAGAGAGGACTGTTTAGAGGAGGAGGCAAGCTGACTGGAGGGTGAGAGAGAGGTGCATACGGCTATGAGCGGGGGCCAAGCTGCCCTGGTTGCTTCTGGGGGAATATTAAAGCTCTGCCTTGGGAAGAGGGTATCAGAGAGAATGGGACTGGTCCTCAGAACCTCAGGAAATGCTCCCTCTAAGGCGGGATTGGGAGAAGGAAATGGCAACCCACCCCAGTATTCTTGTGTGGAGAATCCCAGGGACAGAGGAGCCTGGTGGGCTGCCGTCTATGGGGTCGCACAGAGTTGGACTGCAGCAGCAGCAGCAGCAGCAGCAGCAGCAGTAAGGCGGGATTATCTCTCTGACCCAAACTCTCCTGTTCTGTCGGACCAGGCTGCCTGTCTCTCCTGTCAAGCCTCCTGTGTGATGCCTAAGGATTGGAGAGAGGTTTCCATTTTGAATCTCTGCTGATGGCACAGGCAGCCTCCGCTTCCCTACAAAAAAATTCCTCAAGATGTTGGGACAACTATATACGTGAAGTTGAACAATGGATCCACGTGGTTATAAATGGCTGTTCTATTCTCAGAAAGCTGAAAAATACTTAAAATCCTCAATCACAGTTGTCCTTTTTAACCCTCCTTGCTGATGTTTTGTTGCTTTTTGAATTTCATTTTGTTCTTTTATTTTGCAAGTAGACTTGTGAGTCACTGGCTGAAGTCCAGTGACCGGCCAGTAGAGATTAGACTTCCTGTGGTGCTCCTAATGGTTTCCATCTGTGTCTACAACGGGGTTAACTTTACAGCTTTCTAAAAATCACTGGTATCAGTCCATCTGACTTCCCAGGTGGGTCAGTGGTAAAGAATCTGTCTGCTAATGCAGGAGATGCCAGAGATGCGGGTTCCATCCCTGCGTCGGGAAGATTCCCTGGAGGTGGGCATGGCAACCCACTCCAGTATTCTTGCCTGAAAATCCCATGGACAGAGGGGCCTGGAGGGCTACAGATCATGGGGTCGAAAAAGTTGCACACGACTGAGCACGCACATACACACACACACACACATACACACATCAGTCCATCCAGTATTCCATTTTCTACTCATTTTTATAAAACAACAAGGCAAAACCCATGCAATTTTCATAAACATATACTGTTGACCAGATATGAAAGGGAGCTGCCCAAACTGACCAGTTGGCTGACAGGAGACACCACTGTGCCAAAGCTGGAAATGTTTGGGCTGAGAGTATGAAAGGCAATTTGGGGTATGATGTATGAAAGTGCTGATTGTGTGCAAAACAGATGGAGCTGAGGCCCGTGGATGTCTGTCCCTCCTTAAACATGACAAGATGGATGTCAGCTTCTACCAGATGATCAGTGTGGCCTATAAAGGGCTCTGAGCCCCTGCCCAATGCTAATCCACTGAGAGTGCTGGCCCCAAGATCGTGAAGCATCTTGGTCCAACCACCTGGAATGCTGATGATCATTGCTTGGATTGATTGGCCATGAAGAACCAGGTGTTTTGTGCTCACTGCTGCCAACCACGTTTATGCCTGTGGCACCTGCCAATGCTGGCTGATGGTGGCAGGAGGGGGAAGAGATGGGATGGGGGGAGTCCTGAATTTCAATCCCAGGAAGACCCTTACTTCCAGGCCAGAGCTGAATGATATTGGACGCAGGTGTCCCCTTCCTCTAAGAACTCAATTGGGATTGGATGCACTAGACCTTTCAATGTCATTTTTTTCCCCTGTAAGTGTAGGTGATAACATTTAATAAACTTCTAATTCTCATCTCCAAAATTCCCTGTAATCTTCTCCCCTGACACAATCTTTCACCCTTTTCCTCCTTCTTAATTACTTTCACTGTGCCTTTTAGAACATTTGCTCCACGATCAGCAGATTTTCTCATGTATTTTTTCTTCAAATATTCCCTCCACGTCTCAGCCTTAACCCAGATTTAGCCCTCCTCCGAGAGCAGTCTCCCTGGGACCTCCCAAAGGGACACATGGCTCGTCACTTGGGTTCCTTGATGGGCAAGTGGTGTTGGTGCCCTCCTCGTCCCATTCCATTCCTTCCCCTGCCCGTTGTGAGCTCCACTGAGGCTCACATCACTGGAGTTTTCCACCTGCCCTCCTCATACTGACTGCCTCCTGGACATTACCGCCCCCATCACTTTCCTTTCCAGATTCCCCTCATCTCCACGTCATCCCTGCCATCACTCCCATGTGGGAAACACCAACATCTGGGCGGAGGGCCCTTCAAGCCCTCTAGCCTCAAATGTTGCTGGCCTCCTCATTAGGCTCAATTCTTTTTTATTTTTAAAAAATATTTATTTGGTCACACTGAGTCTTAGTTGCAGCACTCAGGGTCTTAGATCTTGGTTGCAGCATGTGGGATCTTTAGTTGCAGCATCTAGGATCTAGTTTCCTGACCAGGGATCGAAACCAGGCGCCCTGCATTGGGAGCATGGAGTCTTAGTCACTGGACCTCCAGGGACATCCCACCAGGCCCAATTATAATATTTGCTGCAAGAATACAAATGGAGGCTCATCTGGATAGGACACTGAAAGATGAACTCCCCAGGTCAGTAGGTGCCCAATATGCTACTGGAGATCAGTGGAGAAATAACAACAGAAAGAAGGAAGGGATGGACTCAAAACAAAAACAACACCCAGCTGTGGATGGGACTGGTGATAGAAGCAAGGTTTGATGCTGTAAAGAGCAATATTGCATAGGAACCTGGACTGTTAGGTCCATGAATCATGGCAAATTGGAAGTGGTCAAACAGGAGATGACAAGTAAACATCGACATTCTAGGAATCAGTGAACTAAGATGGACTGGAATGGGTGAATTTAACTCAGATGACCATTATATCTACTACTGTGGGCAGGAATCCCTTAGAAGAAATGGAGTAGCCATAACAGTCAACAAAAGAGTCTGAAATGCAGTACTTGGATGCAATCTCAAAAATGACAGAATGATCTCTGTTCATTTCCAAGGCAAACCATTCAATATCATGGTAATCCAAGTCTATGCCCCAACCGGTAACTCTGAAGAAGGTGAGGTTGAATGGTTTCATGAAGACCTACAAGACATTCTAGAACTAACAGCCAAAAAAGATGTCCTTTTCATTACAGGGGACTGGAATGCAAAAGCAGGAAGTCAAGAAACACCTGGAGTAACAGGGAAATTTGGCCCTGGAGTACAGAATGAAACAGGCAAAGGCTAATAGAGTTCTGCCAAGAGAATGCACTGGTCATAGCAAACACCCTCTTCCAACAACACAAGAGAAGACTCCACACATGGACATCACCAGATGGTCAGCACTGTAATCAGACTGATTATATTCTTTGCAGCCAAAGATGGAGAAGCTTTATACAGTCAGCAAAAACAAGACTGGGAGCTGACTGTGGCTCAGATCTTGAATTCCTTATTGCCAAATTCAGACTTAAATTGAAGAAAGTAGGGAAAACCACTAGACCATTCAGGTATGACCTAAATCAAATCCCTTATGATTATACAGTGGAAGTGAGAAATAGATTTAAGGGACTAGATCTGATAGAGCGTCTAATGAACTATGGACGGAGGTTCATGACATTGTACAGGAGACAGGGAGCAAGACAACCCCCATGGAAAAGAAAAGCAAAATGGCTGTCTGAGGAGGCCTTACAAACAGCTATGAAAAGAAGAGAAGCAAAAAGCAAAGGAGAAAAGGAAAGATATTCCCATCTGAATGCAGAGTTCCAAGGAATAGCAAGGAGAGATAAGAAAGCCTTCCTCAGCGATCACTGCAAAGAAATACAGGAAAACAACAGATTGGGAAAGACTAGAGATCTCTTCAAGAAAATTAGAGATACCAAGGGAACATTTCATGCAAAGATGGGCTCGATAAAGGACAGAGGTGGTATGTACCTAACAGAAGCAGAAGATATTAAGAAGAGATGGCAAGAATACACAGAAGAACTGTACAAAAAAGATCTTCACCACCCAGATAATCACAATGATGTGATCACTCACCTAGAGCCAGACATCCTGGACTGTGAAGTCAAGTGGGCCTTAGGAAGCATCACCACGAACAAAGCTAGTGGAGGTGTTGGAATTCCAGTTGAGCTATTTCAAATCCTGAAAGATGATGCCGTGAAAGTGCTGCACTCAATATGCCAGCAAATTTGGAAAACTCAGCAGTGGCCACAGGACTGGAAAAGGTCAGTTTTCGTTCCAATTCCAAAGAAAGGCAAGGCCAAAGAATGCTCAAACTACTGCACAATTGCACTCATCTCACATGCTAGTAAAGTAATGCTCAAAATTCTCCAAGCCAGGCTCCAGAAATATGTGAACTGTGAACTTCCAGATGTTCAAGCTGGTTTAGAAAAGGCAGAGGAACCAGAGATCAACTTGCCAACATCTGCTGGATCATCAAAAAAGCAAGAGAGTTCCAGAAAAACATCTATTTCTGCTTTATTGACTATGCCAAAGCCTTTGACTGTGTGGATCACAATAAGCTGTGGAAAATTCTGAAAGAGATGGGAATACCAGACCATCTGACCTGTCTCTTGAGAAACCTGTATGCAGGTCAGGAAGCAACAGTTAGAACTGGACATGCAACAACAGACTGGTTCCAAATAGGAAAAGGAGTCTGTCAAGGCTGTATATTGTCACTCTGCTTATTTAACTTATATGCAGAGTACATCATGAGAAACGCTGGGCTGGAAGTAACACAAGCTGGAATCAAGATTGCTGGGAGAAATATCAATAACCTCAGATATGCAGATGACACCACCCTTATGGCAGAAAGTGAAGAGGAACTAAAAAGCCCCTTGATGAAAGTGAAAGAGGAGAGTGAAAAAGTTGGCTTAAAGCTCAACATTCAGAACACTAAGATCATGGCATCTGGTCCCATCACTTCATGGGAAATAGATGGGGAAACAGTGGAAACAGTGGCTGACTTTATTTTGGGGGGCTCCAAAATCACTGCTGATGGTGATTGCAGCCATGAAATTAAAAGACGCTTACTCCTTGGAAGGAAAGTTATGACCAACCTAGATAGCATATTAAAAAGCAGAGACATTACTTTGCCAACAAAGGTCTGTCTAGTCAAGGCTATGGCTTTTCCAGTAGTCATGCATGGATGTGAGAGTTGGACTGTGGAGAAAGCTGAGCACGGAAGAATTGATGCTTTTGAACTGTGGTGTTGGAGAAGACTCTTGAGAGTCCCTTGGACTGCAAGGAGATCCAACCAGTCCATCCTAAAGGAGATCAGTCCTGGGTGTTCATTGGAAGGACTGATGTTGAAGCTGAAACTCCAATACTTTGGCCACCTGATGCGAAGAGGTGACTCATTGGAAAAGATCCTGATGCTGGGAAGGATTGGGGGCAGGAGGAGAAGGGGATGACAGGGGATGAGATGGCTGGCTGGCATTACTGACTCGATGGACATGAGTTTGGGTAAAGTCCGGGAGCTGGTGATGGACAGGGAGGCCTGGCGTGCTGCGATTCATGGGGTCGCAAAGAGTTGGACTCGACTGAGTGACTCAACTGAACTGCACTGAACTATATGTCTCTATGTCCAAATATTGACATGTTATTCACCTGGCTAACAGAATGCTAAATAACACATATACTATCCCCTTTTCTTGAAAAATATATCTTTATATGACAACAACATTACAAAGCGTGTAAACTTATGGTAAAATTTCAAGATGATGGATTTATTTATAACTATTTTTGTTTTTTGCTGGGTGTTCTTTCCATGAGCTTATTATTTGGATAAGCAATAAAATGAACTCATAAAAAATTCATAAATTATATTTACTCCATAAAAGTTAATTTTCTTGCCTCATTTAAGTAAATTACTAATTATGTTGTTATAATCAAGACTTTCACATAATTTGTGTTCTATCAGGAGTAATGATGAATTAGATAATCTTCTGGGGACATTTCAAAATGAAGAAACTATGTTTGGTTGAGGTTTAAGCAACTGGAATTGTCAATTAAATTCTTAAAACAATACTTAGATTGGAAATGAATCATAAGTCTAACATATCATGTGCATATGATCATGATATATTATGAGTTTCATATGTAATATTTTAATGGGGTTAGGCTATATATAAGTAGTTACTGTTACAGAAGATAGTACAAAATATTTTAATTTCATTATGAAAATTTTTTTTACCAATATCATGAGTTTCACTCTCTCTTATAAGAAAGATCAAGATTTACACATTATTTTAAAATATCTTCCTTTCAAATTCCTCAATGCTGAGATAGAATAAGAAGACTGACAACCACAGCATATTATTTCATTTGTTAAAATCTTTCTTCAGTGTCCATTTTGATCTCTAATGGACAAAAAATCTCCACAGAAACTATTTTTGGGTAATCTTGTACAAGGCTTTTTGTAGTCATGCAAACTTTTTTGTTTCCTTTAACATTTTCTTTAAAAATTAAAATATTAATGCTCTAAAAAGTGAAAAACAAACAACTGTGTATGGTTTTGTTTTGTAAGCAACAGTTCACACCAAGTATCTGTAGACAGTGCAAATACAAATACCAAAAAAAAAGTAACTTTATTTTCTACTGAAGACTACAATTCACTTCTATTGTTTCACTTAACTTTTCAAGTGTACCCCATCTATCTTGTCTAAACAAAATCAAATTGCTTTAACAGAGCAAGTAGCTCCAAGCCTATCAATTAGAACATGAAAATGGACACCTGGCACAACTGGGCAATGTTACTGCTATGCAAGAATCTATCACATTAACGCCAAATAGAAAGGATTTCAGAAGTTAATTAATTTGTCTTCCCTTTCAGTTAAGTGCTGCTGTTGCTCAGACTCTCCTTGCACTTTGATATGTCACTATTGGTGGTGTCACCACCAACACACAGAAACCTTCATGGCATCCAGAACTGTTGCTTGTTGTTTTCAGGATGTCGGGTTTGGAGAAGCAATTGTTGTTAGATCACCAAGTTGTGTCCAACTCTTCGTGACCCCATGGACTGCAGCATGCCAGGCTTTTCTGTCTCACACCATCTCCCGGAGTTTGCCCAAGTTCATGTGCACTGAATTGGTGACGTCCATTGAATCAGAGAGAAGCAATACTGAATTGCTATTCAAACATTCTACCTTTTGGTTATCATCTATCCTGCAGGTTTCCTGATTAAGGACAGACATCCTTGCAGCAGCTCTTCAACCTCATGGAGACCTCTCATCCATAAACAACTCTCATGGCTCTTGAGCCACCTGCCCCATCTGTCTTTATTTTCTTATGCAGTTTGAAGTTTATGACTGATTTATCTTTTTCATCACTGATCCAGCTCTCCTTCCATTGCATGTATCTGACAAAACCTCAGCTTTAGAAGAACACGATCATTTACATCAAGCAGCTGCATCATTCTTGAAACATTTCTTTCCCTCACCTTCAAGCTTTAACCCAAGTCCTGTCCATTCAAGTGCCAGAAGAGTCCTGCAGTCTACTACATCTTTCTTCAGCCATTACTGTCCCCTAAGTCTAAGTCATCGTTACCTCTTTTAAAAATATATTTATTTATTTATTTGGCTGCATTGGGTCTCAGTTTTGGCACTCAGAATCTTACACTCTCTAGTTGTGGCCCCAGAGCTCTGGGCTCTGGAGTGTGAGGGCTCAGTACTTGCAGCTCAGAGGCTTGGTTTCTCTGTGGCATGCGGCATCTTAGTTCCCATATCAGGGATGAAACCCATGTTCCCTGGATTGCAAGGTGGATTCTTAACCACTGGACCACCAGGGAAGTCCCCCACCATCCTCTCTTGCCTGAAGTATTGCCATAACTCCCTAATTGGTCTCTTTTTCCACTCTTTCCTTCCTATAGGCCATTCCCCCCAGGGTAGTGAGATGCCCCTATACAATGTAAGTTACATCTTACAGCACTTCCTTATGTCTTTTCCATTCAAACAGAAATACAGACTCCTCAACAGGAGGTATAGGGCACACAAGTGTCCATTTCCTTTTGTTGTTGTTTAGTTGCTAAGTCATGACTGACTCTTTTGTGACCCTAGGGACTGGCCCGCCAGGCTCCTCTGTCCATGGGATTTTCCAGGCAAGAATAGTGGCATATTTTCTTGCCTGGAAATTTCCAGGCAAGAGAATATACTAATACTGGAATATTGGTATTCCTTTTCTAATATTCAAGGAAATGTGTTGCCATTTCCTTCTCTAAGGCAATCTTCCTGACCCAGGTATTGAGCTTGCATCTCCTGCATTGGCAGGTTTTGGCAGGCAGATTCTTTACCACTGAGCCACAAGGGAAGCCCTTTTACCTCTCCTTCATATGCCACAACCCTTCCATTCCCCTTCCCTCCACTAGAGTCTCAGTTCCTTTCTTTTAGTTCCTAGATGATGTCAAACACCTTCTGCCTGGAAAGCTGTCTCCTTAACTTGTTGACTGGCTCACTTCTACCCATCCTTTTGTCTTGGCAGAAATACCCTTTTTCAGGTTAAGTCTCTTTGGTCACCCCAAGTAAAATAACTTTCTCTGTGATGCCTTCTTACAGTGCCTGGTGTTTTCCTTTATCCTGCTTGTCAGGCTTTGGTTCCTGTGGTTCATTGTTTAAATCTTGACACTTCAGAGGAACAGAAACTCCATAAGGGATGGAAACCCTTCTTGTCTGTTTACTCCCAGCACAGCACCTGAGCACAGAGATATTTGTGAATGATGGAGTAAAAGAAATAGGCTGACAACAGGGAGCTGGTAGGGTAAGCTTTTTTCCTATAGTCTCCTTCAGCCTGGAATCCTTTCCTTCAGCGCCTTAATTCATCAGGTTTACAGAAAGAATCTGCATCATTACTTTTGTTCCCCTGCTAGGATGGAATCTGGCTGGATACAGATGCTAAGATGTAAAAGGAAGGAACAAAATCCAACATGGAAAGAAATATCGAATAGAGAATACTCCCCCGAGTGGCTACACATCTCCACTGTAGGCAGTAATCTCATTGCGCAGCTATTGAGGCTTGAGTTATTTACATGCCTTTAATCCTCTTACCTTCTAATCAAGATCATTCCAATAGCTTTGCCTTTAGACTTCCAATTGCATTATGCATTCACAAGTCACTTCTTTGTCAAATGCTGTATTGGTACCATTATAATCTCCTAGGGAGATTACAAGAAAAGTATTCATTCTTTTTTATCCTAATATAGTTTATCTCTATCAAAGTTGTGTTTTCAATTTTTCCATGCTAATGCCTTCATGAAATTAATAGTGAATTTAAAATGAAATAGAAATTAAAAACAATCATCTATAGGTCCGTGTGTTATCTATCACAAGCTTGTCTAATTCAATTGGTTCTGACTTGACTACTTAGAAGCATGTACAGTTTGGGAGTGTTTTCATATAAATTTTCGTCTCTTCTTTTCTCTTCTTGCTCACCTCTGAGAAATTTTATTTCTAACAATGCAAGAGGCTTCCCTGATGGCTCAGTCAGTAAAGAATCTGCCTGCAATGCAGGAGACCCAGGTTTGATCTCTGGGTAGGGAAGATTCCCTGGAGATGGCAATCCACTCCAGTATTCTTGCTGGGAAATCCCATGAACAGAGGAGCCAGGTGGGCTACAGTCCATGGGGTTGCAAGAGTCAGACAAGACTTAGCAACTAAACCACTCTACCACCAACAATGCAAGAATTAGGAGGGTTAAATAGATTAAAAGATACAAAAAAATGGTAATAATAAGCTTTGTTTTCTCTTAGGGAAGAATATATCTCATCATACAGATGGTATTTTAAGAGTTAATTAAAATGAAAAAGGGCTGCTACTACTGCTACTGCTAAGTCACCTCAGTCGTGTCCGACTCTGTGCGACCCCACAGATGGCAGCCCAGCAGGCTCCGCTGTCCCTGGGATTCTCCAAGCAAGAACACTGGAGTGGGTTGCCATTTCCTCCTCCAGTGCATGAAAGGGAAAAGTGAAAGTGAAGTCGCTCAGTCGTGTCTGACTCTTAGCGACCCCATGGACTGCAGCCTACCGGGCTCCTCCATCCATGGGATTTTCCAGGCAAGAGTACTGGAGTGGGGTGCCATTGCCTTCTCCAGAAAAAGGGCTACCAATATAAAAATAAGATTTCAAGTAGATTTAAGGTAGCGACGTGTTTATTCATTCAAAAATACTGAAAAATCGTAATGAAATACTCTATAGGAAAGGTGACATGATGGTATTCAAAGCTATATAAGACTAATTCTTAGTGACAAAACCTCTGCACTCCCTCATTTTAACTATTTTAAATAATTAGCTACATATTTATTTTGTAACTGTCTGTCTTGATTCTAATCAGTTCAGTTCAGTTCAGTCACTCAGTCATGTCCGACTCTTTGCGACCCCATGAATTGCAGCACGCCAGGCCTCTCTGTCCATCACCAACTCCCGGAGTCTACCCAAACCCATGTCCATCGAGTCAATGATGCCATCCAACCATCTCATCCTCTGTCGTCCCCTTCTCCTCCTGCCCCCAATCCTACCCAGCATTAGGGTCTTTTCCAATGAGTCAACTCTTCACATGAGGTGGCCAAAGTATTGGAGTTTCAGCTTCAACATCAGTCCTTCCAATGAACACCCAGGATTGATCTCCTTTAGGATGGATTGATTGGATCTCCTTGCAGTCCAAGGGACTCTCAAGAGTCTTCTCCAACACCACAGTTTAAAAGCATCAATTCTTCGGCGCTCAGCTTTCTTCACCGTCCAACTCTCACATCCATACATGACCACTGGAAAAACCATAGCCTTGATTAGACGGACTTTTGTTGGCAAAGTAATGTCTCTGCTTTTAGGGACTAGATCTGATAGACAGAGTGCCTGATGAACTATGGACAGAGGTTCGGGCCACTGTACAGGAGACAGGGATCAAGACAATCCCCGTGGAAAAGAAATGCAAAAAAGCAAAATGGCTGTCTGAGGAGGCCTTACAGATAGCTGGCAAGAGAAGAGAAGCGTAAAGCAAAGGAGAAAAGGAAAGATATTCCCATCTGAATGCAGAGTTCCAAAAAATAGCAAGGAGAGATAAGAAAGCCTTCCTCAGCGATCAATGCAAAGAAATAGAGGAAAACAACAGATTAGGAAAGACTAGAGATCTCTTCAAGAAAATTAGAGATACCAAGGGAACATTTCATGCAAAGATGGGCTCGATAAAGGACAGAGGTGGTATGGACCTAACAGAAGCAGAAGATATTAAGAAGAGGTGGGAAGAATACACAGAAGAACTATACAAAAAAGATCTTCATGACTCAGATTATCACGATGGTGTGATCACTCACCTAGAGCCAGACATCCTGGACTGTGAAGTCAAGCGGGCCTTAGGAAGCATCACTACAAACAAAGCTAGTGGAGGTGATGGAATTCCAGTTGAGCTATTTCAAATCCTGAAAGATGATGCCGTGAAAGTGCTGCACTCAATATGCCAGCAAATCTGGAAAACTCAGCAGTGGCCACAGGACTGGAAAAGGTCAGTTTTCGTTCCAATTCCAAAGAAAGGCAAGGCCAAAGAATGCTCAAACTACTGCACAATTGCACTCATCTCACATGCTAGTAAAGTAATGCTCAAAATTCTCCAAGCCAGGCTTCAGCAATACGTGAACCGTGAACTTCCAGATGTTCAAGCTGGTTTTAGAAAAGGCAGAGGAACCAGAGATCAAATGCCAATATCCGCTGGATCATCGGAAAAGCAAGAGAGTTCCAGAAAAACATCTATTTCTGCTTTATTGACTATGCCAAAGCCTTTGACTGTGTGGATAACAATAAGCTGTGGAAAATTCTGAAAGAGATGGGAATACCAGACCATCTGACTTGTCTCTTGAGAAACCTGTATGCAGGTCAGGAAGCAACAGTTAGAACTGGACATGCAACAACAGACTGGTTCCAAATAGGAAAAGGAGTACGTCAAGGCTGTATATTGTCACCCTGCTTATTTAACTTATATGCAGAGTACATCATGAGAAACGCTGGGCTGGAAGTAACACAAGCTGGAATCAAGATTGCTGGGAGAAATATCAATAACCTCAGATATGCAGATGACACCACCCTTATGGCAGAAAGTGAAGAACTAAAGAGCCTCTTGATGAAAGTGAAAGAGCAGAGTGAAAAAGTTGGCTTAAAGCTCAATGTTCAGAAAACTAAGATCATGGCATCTGGTCCTATCACTTCATGGGAAATAGATGGGGAAACAGTGGAAACAGTGTCAGATTTTATTTTTTTGGGCTCCAAAATCACTGCAGATGGTGATTGCAGCCATGAAATTAAAAGACGCTTACTCCTTGGAAGGAAGGCTATGGCCAACCTAGGTATTTTAAAAGATTCTCATCAATACATACTCAATTTTGCGTGTGTGCGCATGCTAAGTCATGTCTGACTCTTTGTGACCCTGTGTACTGTAGCCCTCCAGGCTCCTCTGTCCATGGGATTCTCCAGGAAAGAATACTGGAGTGGGTTGCCATGTCCTCCTCCAGGGGATCTTTCCAACCCAGGGGATCAAACCTGCATCTCTCATGTCTTCTGCATTGGCAGGCGGGTTCTTTACCATTAGGGCCACCTGGGAAGCCCACTCAATTTTGCATACATATATTTTTTAGGGATGTGTTTACGAGGAGGAGGGAGTGGAGAGGTCGGCATGAAGTTATGTAGTGGATAGGCCCTGGGGATTAAATATCTGGGCTTGTAATGGGTACTGAATCCATTTAAACTTCCCTACTTGACCTCAGATTTTATTCTTGTGTCCCACTCTTGAGTACCAGGGATGGGCCTCATTTTCCAAGAATAAATCCATGCCCTTGCCAGTAAATGACTCTGGGATTTGGGTCTGAATGCTGTGTAGACTGGTTCAAGAATGAGCCAATGGGACATGGAGAAGTATGCTAAGGGCTTCTGGGAAAGAACTTGCTTGCTTACAATCAACATCTACCAGAGCCATAGACCCTCTTCTGGACATTGTTGGTTAAGTATGTGAGGTCTAGGGCTGTGGCAGCCATTTTGCTGGCAGGATGAAGTTTGCAAAAGAGAAAATCAGGTCAAAACTCAAGGCAGGTAACAGAGCTGGAGACCTGACCGAACCACGCCTCACCTTTGCCCTGCTAGACTTTTATCAGTATGTTAGTCAATGAACAGCCTTGATTTTTAAGCAATTTTTACTTGAGATTTCTGTTTCAGGAAGCTAAAATAAATGTTTTAACATACAGAATCCCAACTTATACTTTCTTACTGTTGTTTTTATTTTTTAAACTTTGAGGTTAGGAATGTTTTTCTGATTATAAAAATAGCATTGATACATGTTCACTGTAGAGAATATAGAAAAGATTGGAAGATAATGAAGAAGATAAAAACCATCTGTAATCACATTAGCCCTAGGTAATTGCTATTAATGTTTTGAATTAGTCTTTTATTTACATAAATAAACTTACATATACATATTTCCTACTTTGGTGGAACTAATATCCTAGTGGGACATAAAAGACAAATGAAAAATCCAAGAAAATAGATTAATTTCTGAGACTATGGAATGTTGTAGCAATTATTAATTAACCTGTGTTATATCTGTCCAGTGTTGGGTGAATGGTTGCTAGTAATGTTATTCCCCATCTCCACATTCCAGAACAAAACACCAAAGATTTGTTAATACCTATTAAAATATATTAAGCTTTTGGTGAAAGTAAGTGTTAGTCACTAAGTTCTGTCCGACACTTTGCCACCCCATGGACTATAAGCCACAAGTCTCCCCTGTCCATGGAATTCTTCAGACAGGAATACTGGAGTAGGTAGCCATTCCCTTCTCCAGTGGATCTTCCCAACCTAAGGATTGAATCCGGGGTCTCCTGCATTGCAGGCAGATTCTTTATTGTCTCAGTCACCAGGGAAGTCCCAAGTGTAATATAATAATGTCTCATGTCCATAAAATCAATCAGTTATCAATATGTTCATTTGTTTCCCTTCAGTAGGTGATGCTTCTTATTTATGGCAAATTGCACCCTGTCAGTAACTGCTTTGGTTCAATCATCGTTAGATTTTTCCCTAATGGTGTGTTTAACCACTTACAGCTAAGATTAATGTCTCATATTGATTATTATGGCAGTATACATGTAAAGGGTTCTATGTTCACAAGTATGCTGGGTAAGCCTCCCTGTAGTAGAGCCTTACTACTAATAGATAAAGTGACAGTACCAATCCCTTCAGTTCTAAATGTCTTCATCATGATTTTCTGACCCATAAGTTGGTTGGAAGACTAGAAATATGGGGGTTTACTAGCTGTCTGTTGGTTATTGATTTCTAACTGAACTATACAGTGGTCAGAGAATGTGGTTGCTATGATACCAATACTTAGACATGTAGAGAGACTTGCTTTATGACCCAGCATGTTCAATTTTTGTAAAGTTTCACATATACTTGAAAGGAGTGTATATTCTGCAGTTGTTGAGTTCTCTGTGTATACATTAAACCATGCTTGGTAACTGTGTTATTCAAATCCTCTAGTCCCTTAAAGATGTTTTGGTCCCTTTGATCTATGTGTTAGTTCTTGTGGCTGCTATAACAAATTAGCAGAAATAGAGGACTTTAAACAACAGAAAGATGTTCTTTCACAGTGCTGGAAGCTAGAAGTCTGAAATCATGGTTTTGGCAGGGCTGTCTTCTCTCTGGAGACTCTAGGGGAGAATTCATTCTTTGCCTCTTCCAGCTTTGGGTGGCTGTTGGCATTTGGTGTGAGAGTGTGACTGCATCACTCCAGCCTCTGCCTCTGAGGTCACACTGCCTCCTCCTCTTCTGTTTGTCTCAGATCTCCCTCCTTGCTCTAACTACAACACTTGGCACTGGTTTTATATTCCACTTGGATAATCCTAGGGCTTCCCTGGTAGCTCAGACTGTAAAGAATCTGCCTGCAATGCAGGAGATCTGGGTTCAATCCCTAGGTTGGGAAGATGCCCTGGGGAAAGGAATGGCAACCCACTTCCTGGATAATCCAGGAAGCTCTCCTCAACTCAAGATCTTTAATTACCTATGCAAAGACTTTGTTTCCAAATAAAGTAACATTGACAGGTTCCAGGAATTAAGACACAGAGATATCTTTTGGGGGGGAGCTACTATTCAACCCATTGCAAACTGTTAAATCACCTATTCCGATGGTAGATTTCTCTTTCTTCTGGTACTTCTGTCAACTTTTGCTTTATGTATTTTGTGACCATATTATTAGACACACATTCATGATTCTCTTATCTTGTGTACTGAGCGTTTTTTTATATAGTCACACCCACCACCTCAAAAGTCTAGTAATGACAAACTATCATTTGTTGCCTGAAAAAATTATAATTTCTCTTTCCTCTTAACATTCTTTTCTTGCCGGGCTTATAATTCTAAGGTTACAATTTCCCTCCCCCCTGAGCATTTCACTCTGAAAATTGTCTTTTTTTTTTCATATTCCCTAAATGTCCCAGGGCCAGAGAATCAAAACCCTGTGCTGATTCAAAAAATATATGCTCTTAATGAATATGACAGAGCATTTTCTGAAGTTAAACCATTCCAAGTGCTCACAGGGCTTCCCTTGTGGTACAGTGGTAAAGAATCTGCTTGCCAATGCAGGAGACATGAGTTTAATCCCTGGGCCAAGAAGATCCCCTGGAGAGGGAAATGGCAACCCACTTCAGTAGTCTTGCCTGGGAAATCCTGTGGACAGAGGAACCTGATCGGCTACAGTCCATGGGGTTGCCAAAGGGTCAGACATGACTTAAAGACTAAAAAAACAACAAGTGGTCAGAACGCTTCAGTAAGTATAGTGCAGAATACGCTGGGAAAATACGTGTAGAGAAGCTGAAATAAATGTGGACACTGAAGTATATCAGAGACAACTTCTCAGTGGCTGAAGTGATTTACGTAACTTCAAACTAATTACATATCTGTGGAAATAAAGATTCATTATTTGCTAGCTTAAAATAATTAAGGGTTTTTCTAGACAACTTTTCAACAGCAGCGAGAATGAGCGCAATAAACAACTATAACCACACATTCTCACACAATATACTGCTATTGCTATAATCTGAGAATGCAGAAGAATCGAAGAAATTATAATAGTTACATAATATTTCTTCTTTGTCCCTCAAAACTCTCATAATCTCAAATTTGTAGTTAAGGTTTGTTAAACAGCGTACGGAGAGTGGCATTTTTAAGTTTAAAGTTTCTGGCCTCAGTGTATGGCGGAATTAGGAACTTAAAAAATCCTTGATCAGCTCAAAAACACTTAGCATTTTTAGTCACTCTGCTGCTTCGCCTGTTATTCACCAGGTTGAGGGTTTGGGACGGGTCTGCTGAGGGCCATGTGCGATCCAGCCAATGGCCGCCCTGGGTGGCCCCAACCCGTTTATAATGTTCGATCTGGAACCTCTACTGGCCACCAAGGTTACATGGTCAAGCAAACGCCGGAATGCAAGGTCCTCTGTGGTTCGAAGGCCCGGTAAATCGGGCGAGCGGAAGAAAAACACGGCCGAAAGGGGAAGCTTGGGTCACATCGACCGCCAAGCCAGGCTCATGGACACTGCTTCAGTCACAAACGCGGCTGCCCGTCGTCCTGTTCACCAACCTGCGACAGCGCGTGCGCAGCTCCACTCCCTTATCACGTGAGTCCGGGCACGGGGCGGGGCCGCAGCCGGCTCCGCGGGAACTGGGTCGCCCAGCGCCTGCCTGTCTGCGCGCGACCAGTCGAGGCGGGGCGAACCTCTGTTATCCCGCCTGGTGGTGGCTCACAGCTCCCGCCCCTTTTCGCTCCGCTTTCCCGAGGCTTGTTTCCTCGCACCACGTGCCCTCCTGGCCGCTCCTCCCCCGCTGCCCGCCCTTTCCCCAACTGCTGTTGGAAGCTGCTGTAAAATGTCGTGAGGGGCGCTCCCGCTTTACGGCTGCCTCTCCCCAGACTGGAACCCGGGAGCGCCCACCGCCGTCAGCCCTGTCTGCAAAGGGGCATCCCGGCGGAGGCTGAGAGACCCGAGGCACGCCGCTGCCCCTCCCCGCCGCGCCCGCTCCGGCCCTCGGCGATGTGAGCTTGAGGAGGCTGCAGTGCCCGCCCCCCGCCCCCCCCGGCCCGGCCCGGCCCGGCCCGGGGTTGAGACGGGCAGCAGGTGCCTGTGAAGGCGGGCGGGTGCTGGGGGCCTGCAGGATGGAGGAAAGCATGGAAGAGGAGGAGGGGGGCAGCTACGAGGCGATGATGGACGACCAGAACCACAACAACTGGGAGGCCGCCGTGGACGGCTTCCGGCAGCCCCCGCCGCCCCCGCCACCCCCGCCTTCGATCCCAGCCCCTGCCCGAGAGACTCCGGGGGGTCAGCTGCTGGCGATGCCTGCGGTCTCCGTGGACAGGAAAGGCCCCAAGGAGGGGCTTCCGATGGGGCCGCCACCGCCGCCGGAGGCCAATGGGGTGATCATGATGTTGAAGAGCGGCGACGCGGCCGCCGTGGCCAAGGCGGCCCCCGCCGCCACCCCTGGCTCCACCATCAACATCAACACTTCCACCTCCAAGTTCTGTGAGTCCAGCCTTTCGCCAGCAGCCTTGGCTTTTCCTCCTCCCCACGCGGACGCCGAATCCGTCTCTCTCGGCCAGCCCTTCTTCCTTTGTTTCAGGCCCAGGTCTCCTCTTCCCCCCTCCTCGCGTCCCTCCCTCCCCGGTTTGGTGTCGGTGGGCCGGCGCCGGAGCGGCCCTGGCTTCTTGTAGTACCTGGCCTATAAAAGAGCAGCCTGGGTTAAACGCACGCAGCCCCCGAGTTCTCCTGCAAACGCGATCCGTATCACGACTGGCTTGCTCTCAACGTTAGGAAGCTCTTTTCTTCTCCGTTCCCCCTTAAGTTTCACCCTCAAACGTGAAGGGAAAAGTATAAGGCTGCCCGGGTTTCGTTAGGTAGAGGCCTTCAGTCTTTTTGTGTTTTTTTTGCAGCCAGAGGAAAAAGAAATCTGGCCACTGTGTTTCAGTGCTTTTAGCCAGCCTGCGTTAAGCAAGTCAGGAATTAGAAAGTTGACCTGTATCTGCGCTTCGTTCTTTCCCGTCTCCAGTGCACGCCTTCTGCATCCTCATAGGGAAAATGTATGAGTTGCTTCTTGAGTTAACACCAGTGCAGTGGGAGCTACGACATCCATTTTGAAGCTAATACTGTATAAAATTATTTTTCAAAGCCTACACTCATAAGAATAAGCCATTCGGTATGTGTCCAAGTCCAAGGTTGTGTTGAATGTTGAGCTTCATGTTAGTGATCCGCCTTAACGCTCAATTGCAGGCAGAAAGATTTAAGACCAAAATCTCTTCTGTAACTGAAACTGTCCCCAGCCAAGGATGTATGCTTCCACGGCTAGGAAAAAAAAGTGCTTCTGCTTTAAGCGAGATTTTTGGGGGGCTGGTGGTGGTGGTGGTGGAAATCAATCGCCACGGCCAGATTTATTCCCTCCTATTAATAACTACAAGTTTTGAATGGCATCTGGTAAAGCAACTGGAGATTTCATTTCTAGTTGCTAATTTTATCAAGCTGTACCAGTAATTGTCCAAGTAGCTGTGCAGAGAAAGTGCCTTGGTTCAGGTATGTAGTGGTAGCCTTACATATTTTGGGGGAACAAGCACATAACCTTATTTATTTGCCTTCAACATGGAGACATTCATATGTAGTTAACGGTTGATAAGATTTGTCTAGGTTTTTTGTGTGTTGTGAATACAAGAGAATTATGTTTATATTGTATAGTTTCTGTGTTGAAGGGTATGTAGTGAAACCAGATCTGAGACAGAGTGGCAGGGTGACTTATCTAAATGTTGAAGGAAGCTTGCCTTAGTGCTTTTACGGAGTTCAAGAGTTCCAAAAACACCAGCCTACAGTTAAGAGCAGAAATCAGTGACATTAGGAACAAAAGAAAGATTCGCCAAACTGAAAGAAGATGTTTTGAAGGTAAATAAGCTAAACAGACCTCTGATTTTAAAAAGATGCAGATAAAATAAGTGATAAATGGGAAACGGCTACAAACATGAGATGTTTAAAAAATAATTTTATGAATTGCTATCGGTTTATAAATTTGAAAGCCTGGAGGAAATGTATAAATTCTTAGAAAACTACAAGCTATGAAGGTTGGTATCAGAAGAAATAGATAGCTTGAGCTGACTAATAAATATTTAATAAACAATGGCAAAACCTCCCCTTTCAAAAAAACCCTGTATGAAGATAGTCTTACTGAGTTGCAATGAATTTTTAAATGAAAATTTCCTTTTAAAGGTTTTTCTGGGAATAGGGAAAAAAAAGAGATGCCAAGCTCATTTTATAAAGTTAGTATTGATTTCAAAACTAGTTGAGGTCAATATGAGAAAGTTATACACCTAGCGTAAACAGGAAAATCCTACATAGTATAATACTAGCTCATCAAATCCACCAATGCATTGAAAGAATCTTGATCAATAGAGTTTGTTTTAAGAATGTAAATATGGTTCAACATCTGTTTATCTGTTAATGTAATTTGTCTCATTAATAGACTGAAGGAGAAAAGTCATCAATTATTTCTATACCATAAAATCATTTGATAAGATCGAGCACCGATATATGGTAAAAAAAAATCTTAACAAGCTTTGAACACAACATAACTAGATAATGGTTGTTAACCAAAAACCTACAGCAAATAATAATAGAGAAATTTTAGGTACACTTACTTTAAGATCAGTAACAAGATAAGGATGCCCTTGTATCACCGTTGGTATTTAACATGAGGAGGTCCTGACTGACACTACAGAGGGAAAAATAAAAAGTATAAGGTCAAGAAGGAAAGCAAGAAAACTTATTATTTGCAGATAATATTACTTATCTAGAATAACCATTAGAATCAGGAGAGAAACTGTTGGAACTAGTAAGAGTTTAGCAGGGTTACTGCTTTTAAAATTGACCTACAGCAATTAGTAGTATTTAGCACACTGGCAATAAGCAATCAGTAAGGTAATCAAAGATAAATATTGTGTACAGTAATGGAAACAAACTAGTCTCTAGGAATTAACCTAAGAACACATAAGATCTTAAAGGAGAGAACTTTACTAAGGAGCCAGAAATGTGTTGTCAGTTGCACAGTCATGTCTGACTATTTGCAACCCCGTGGACTGTAATATAGCCCGCTAGGCTCCTCTGTCCATGGAATTTCCCAGGCAAGAATACTGGAGTGGGTTGCCATTTCCTACTCCAGGGGATATTCCCCACTCAGGGATCAAATCCACATCTCTTACATCTCCTTCATTGTCAGGCAGATTCTTTACCACTGTGCCACCTGGGAGGCCCCCCAAGGAGCCAGAAGAGGATCTAAATACATGAGAAAACTTTCCATGCTCTTGGGACTATTTATTGTTGTAAGAATGTCAGTTTTCTCCATTTTAATCTGTAAGTTTGATTAAACTGCCATCAAAATTCCAGTCAGTTTGTCTGACAAACTCCATAACCTAGATCTAAAATTTATGACAGGTGGGATAAAGTCTGAATAGCTAAATCAGTCTTAAAGATTTGCTTTGGTGGGGGCTTGCCTTATTAGAAGTTAAGATACTGTTTCAAAACTATAGTAATAAAAAACTAGTAGGAATGTGAGAACATTAAAAAATAGACTAAGGGGACAAATTAGAGAGCAGAAAGTTACCTATGAATGTTTAGAAACTTAAGGGTGTCATCATAAATCATCAGAGAAAGTCATGTTGCTCAGAAGAGTAACTTAACTGTATGGAAAAAAAAAACCAAAAAAACAATTTAACACCACAGATGAGATAACTATAGATAATTAGAGATTTAAGTGTGAAAGGAAAAGTTAGAAAATCAGTGGAAGACAATGTTGAAGACGCTCTTTCCCTAGGGACAGGGAAGGGCATCTTAAAGCTGCTAAGACTTAAACAGAGGTGAAAAAATGATAACTTTGTAGAAAAAAATGAAGGATTTTTCTTTCAGTGACAGATGAAAGAATTAGAGAAGATATTTGCAGTGCCTAAAATTGCCAAGGGATCTAGCTTGGAATTTATTCAACTTTTTTGCTTGTTCACTGAAGTATTTTTTTACCTTCATTTTCTAAGGATCTTTTTGCTGGAGATACAATTCTAGATTGACCATCTTGTATTGCCTCTGTTTTTCCTTTCAGTACTTTAAAGATGGCTTTCCTTTGTCTTTCAACCCCCATTATTTCTCATAATAAATCTGTGAATATTCTACTTTCTTCTCTGTGTACTCTGTCCTTTTTTTTTTTTTTCTGGCTCTTTTTAAGATTTTCATTTTATCTTTCACTATATCAAATTTAGTTTGATTGTGTTGTTCCTTGGGGGTGGTTTTCTTTAGGTTTATTCTTTTTAGTGTTCATTGAGCTTAGCGTTCTGGAATTTGTCCAGTTTGGAACATTATCATTCAGAATGACTACGCGGGGCCCCTCAGTCGCACATGGTAGGCCACTTGTTATGGTACGCTAAATCACTGAGGCTCTGTTCATTATCTTTTTCAGCTTTTTCACCCCACTTTGTGCTTCACTTCAGATAGTTTCTATTGCTGTGTTGTCTTTGGTGTTTAATTTGTTGTTAGTTCAAGTCTTTTCTTGATCAGCAGGAGTTCCAGCTGTTTTTAACATAGTCTGTCACTGGGTCCAGGTTTCAGTCAGTTAACTGAGCAGATCGTTATAATCATGTCTAGTTTCTCGAGGTATTACAATGAATAATCTTCAGTAAGCGTATTCCTTTTGATAACTAATGTCTCATCTCAAGTTATATGTCAGTCTTTAAAATTCTTAAAAAGTCTTCCGTTAGTGTATATAGGCATATGTAGAGGTACTATGGGTTATGTACCAGACCATTGCAATAAAGTGAACCACGTGAATTTTTTGGTTTCCCCAGTGCCTATAAAAGTTATATTTATAGTATTGTATAGTCTGTTAAGTGTGCAATAGCATTATGTCTAAGAAACAACAAACATAACAATTAAAAATACTTTATTGCTAAAAATATGTTAAATATCATCTGAGCCTTTAGCAAGTCATAATCTTTTTGCTGGTAGAGAGTTTGCAATATTTTGAGAATTACCAGAATGTGACAGAGATGCAAAGTGAGCAAATGCTGTTGGAAAAATGGCACCAGTAGACTTGGTTGACTTAGAGTTGCCACAAAACGGCAGCTTGTAAGAAGCACAGTATCTGCAAAGTGCAATAGAACAAAGCACAATAAGATGAATTATTTTTTAACTACAGTGCCTCTAGTTTTTTTGGAATGAAGGCTGGCTCCTGTTTGTTTAGATTTGGTACTTGTTCCCTGGGGAAATTTAATTTAGTTGGAGGTTTATTTACAGGTAGTATTGTGGCAGGGGCTTCTGTCAAGTAAAGATCAGCCTCATATTGGGGAGAAGGGGTCCTTCTCTCTGTGAGTGCTTTGAGGTCAGGATTCTCAGGTTGATCAAACACCAAGCTGACCCCATTTCAGGTCTCAGGGTCTTACCATTTCACAATCAGTGCCCTAACTTTTACTTAAGAGATCTGTCTAGAATTTGAATTATTTTTACTTGGTAATTCTGTAACTTGCAGAATCATTCTGGTTTTGATTTTTAGCTCTATCAATCCTGTGCCTTTAAGCATTAAAGGGCACTTTTTTTTTGCAATCACAGATGTTCTTTGGTCCTCGGTTTACTGAGCTAAATATTTTTTTTTTAAAGTTTTCACCTGTCATCAGAATCAGCCCACTCCACAGTTCTTATTTTTCTTATTTCCATCATAACAGCCATAGCAGTCTGCCATGTTGTTTTCTTCAAGAAGACCTTTATTCCAGGTAGCTATAGGTGATAGGTAATTCTTTGCCCTTCCATGTCATATAGTGTTAGTATTATGTTATCTAACGGTGGCAATGCCCATCATTGCCTTTAAATCCAACTAGGTTGGCAAACCAAAGCCAGCCTCCTAACTTCAGAGTCTGTGTCCTGTAACTCCTCTGGTTCCAAATATTTCATCAATCACAGTTCAGTCCAAGAAAACACTCTGGGTATCTAAAGCAACAGGAGATTTAATAGCAAAAACTAGGTCTTTTGCAAATTGTTGGAGAGGTTGGAGGCATGAAGTCAGTGAGGCTGCTCCACTAGCCGCACTCCCCAGGGCAGGCTGCTGTTGCTGCCACCACTGCCATTCTTGAATCATCAGAGTTGCCTCCCTCATCCTTGAAGTTGGTGACCAGACACTGAAACTCAGAGTTTGGCTGCTACAAACTCTGACGTCTCTAACCTTGCTTGCCAGAACCACCAGGACAATAATCTGTCCTTTGGCCCACTTTGCCCTTCGAAATCTCATTCAGATGTGTCTCACTGATGGAATGTAATTTGGGGAGTGAAATTATTTAGTTCAGTTCTTCATTGCACATTAGTCAGCTTTCTATAATAATAACCCCCAAATTTCAGGAGCTTATGGAACAATAAAGATTTATTTCTTGCCCGTGTTATGTTACTGGCTGACAGTTGGCTGTCACTGTTCACATGTCGTCTCATTCTGAGGATAAAAGACTGTGAACGGGTAGATGGAAGGAGGGGGGTGGGAGGGATTTTGCATTGACTTAACGATCTTGTATCATGATCTCAGGAGAACTATGAGTCCAGTGCACCAGAAGCTTCTCCAGATAGATGAAAGCTTCACAGTATTTTTAATTGAACTCAATGAAATCACTTTTTTAAATTAGTGATTCAGAAGTCTGTTAAAATTGGCTTCTGAATTTAGTGAAAGTGTTAACCGATTTTAGTAAATCCTAAGTAAAGTTGCTCTTTATCTGATCAGGTCCTATCTGCCAGTTTCCAGGTTGATTGATTCTTTTCCAAGTGGATCAGCTACTGTATTCAGGCCCTAAAATATGCATCGGTGGTGGTGGTTTCGTGTCTTCTCACCTTCTATCTTAGTGGAGTTGGTGGTGGTTTAGTCGTTAAGTCGTGTCTGACTCTTGCGACCCCATGGACTGTAGCCTGCCAGGCTCCTCCGTCCATGGGATTCTGCAGGCAAGAATACTGGAGTGGGCTACCATTTCCTTCTCCAAAGCAGCAAACATCGCTGTGGTATCAATTGATTGTCCAAATTTCAGGATCTCATTGGGGATCTTGTGTTGCCTTTATTTGTTTATTTATAGATGCGCAGGCTTCTCGTTGCGTGTGGGCTTCCTCTAGTTTCAGGGAGCCGGGGCTACTCTTCACCGCTGTGTGTGGGTTTCTCACTGTGGTGACTTCTCTTGCTGTGGAGCACGGGCTCTAGGCATGAAGGTTTCAATAGGCATGAAGGTTTCAATAGTTGCGGCACATGGGTTCAGTAGTTGTGGCCTATGGGGTTAGTTTCTCCCGTACCAGGGATTGAAGCCATGTCTCCTGCATTGGCAGATAGATTCTTAACCAGTGGACCACCAGGGAAGTCCCTTGTCTTGCTGTTTTTTGATATAAATTGCACAAGTGACATTGATGAAACTATAAGAAAAAGCCATTGTAATGTTTATGTAAGGCCCAGTCCCAAATCCTTCAAGAAAATGAGTACTGTTTAGTTCGTCTTTAAAAACTGTAACTCTGTAAGCTGTAGACTATATATTGACATGATCACATTGTAAACTGTTAAAAGCTATATAAAAAGTTATTTTGGGCATTCTTTGGTAATATGTCTTAGCAGAGCAAACTGGCCTTTCATATTTCTTCCATCGTTTGTAGTTATTTGGCTGTTAACCTCTGCAGAGAGAGGAGTAGTAATTTGTAGTTGTCGGTGTGCTGACTAGGATGGCATTTTATCCAACAGGTATTGTCTTCTGTATACCAAGGTGATATTTTAGCCTCTTGTGATGAATGAGACAGAATTTAGCATAGAGGTTGAAGGACAGATGATTGTGATTCGTTATAGTTAAATGCTGTAGTTAAGTTATGTATATCTATGGTAGCACAGGGGGAAAAAGAATCTTTGAAAATGAACAGCAGTTTGTTGGGAGGACTGAGGTGGCAGGGTTGGACTTGAAGAGACTTTGTTTGCAGAGAGAGAAGCCTGTGTAGAAGACTCAGAGTTGAAATTATTGTAGGAACGTAGGGTGTGAGGAGGGAGTGGCACAACTTAAACCTAGATAGATAGCAAGGTCTAGATGCAAAGGGCATACCAAGTTAGAGATGGGATTCTCTTCTTTGGGAACAGGAGCCACAGGGAGTCACCTTGGTAAAATATGTCTTAGTGTGTTCGATTAGAAAGAGTAAATGGAAACATAAGAGATTGGTTAGGGGCTTGGAATGACAAGAGATGACAGCCTGAGCAACTTAAGGATTGGAACAGAGGTGGTTTCAGATTTGGAAATATCTTGGGACTTGTTCAGTTGCAAAGTCGTGTCTGACTCTTTGTGACTCTATGAACTGCAGCACACCAGGCTTCCCTGGGCTTCGCTATTTCCCTGAGTTTGCTCAAATTCATGTCCATTGGGTCAGTGGTGCTATCTAACCATCTCATCCTCTGTCATCCCCTTCTCCTTTTGCCTTCAGTCTTCCCCAGCATCAGGGTCTTTTCTAAAGAGTCCTCTTCGCATCAGGTGGCCAAAGTGTTGGAGCTTCAGCAACAGTCCTTTCAGTGAATATTCAGGGTTGATTTTCTTTAGGATTGACTGGTTTGATCTCCTTGCTGTCCAAGGGATTCTCAAGAGTCTTCTCCAGCACTGCAATTTGAAAGCATTTGGGGACTATAGTCTATAAAACTTGGGGGTGAAGAAGGGAGGATATGGATATGGAAGGAGTATAGGAAGGGGTGTATGTGTATGTGTGTCTATTTTAAGTTATCTGTGGGACATTTGGGTGGAGAGGTTCATTGGCAGTGGGTTAGCTGAGCTTTCTTGTTTCCTGTGCTTTAGAATATTGGAAGTACTGAAACAAAAGTTTAATTTCTGTTCAGCGTGGGTGATTTCTACTGTTGTCTTCCCAGATCAGCAGTCGGTTACTCTATTATCTAATCTACTGTCGATTGCCCCAGTGTATTTTTAATTTCAGTTACTGTGTTCTTAGGCTCTGTTTGGTTCTCAGTATTTTCTCTTTTAAAATCTTCAGTTCAGTTGCTCACTTGTGTCTGACTCTTCGCGACCCTATGGACTGCAGCACTCCAGGCTTCCCTGTCTAACACCAACTCCCGGAGCTTGCTCAGACTCATGTTCATCGAGTCGGTGATGCCATCCAACCATTTCATCCTCTGTCGTCCCCTTCTCCTCCTGCCTTTAATCTTTCCCAGTCAGTTCTTTGCATCAGGTGACCAAAGTTTTGGAGCTTCAGCTTCAGCATCAGTCCTTCCAATGAATATTCAGGACTGATTTCTTTTAGGATGGACTGGTTGGATCTCCTTGCTGTCCAAGGGACTCTCAAGAGTCTTCTCCAACACCACAGTTCAAAAGCATCAATTCTTCGGTGCTCAGCTTTCTTTATAGTCCAACTCTCACATCCATACATGACTACTGGAAAAACCATAGCTTTGACTAGATGGACCTTTGTTGGCAGAGTAATGTCTTTGCTTTTTAATATACTGTCTAGGTTTGTCATAGATTTTCTTCCAAGGAGCAAGCATCTTTTAATTTCTTGGCTGCAGTCACCATCTGCAGTGATTTTGGAGCCTAAGAAAATAGTCTGTCACTGTTTCCATTGTTGCCCCATCTATTTGCCATGAAGTGATGGGACCGGATGCCATGATCTTAGTTTTTTGAATGTTGAGTTTTAAGCCAACTTTTTCACTCTCCTCTTTCACTTTCATCAAGAGGCTCTTTAGTTCCTCTTCGCTGTCTGCCATAAGGGTGGTGTCATCTGCATATCTGAGGTTACTGATATTTCTTCCAGCAGTCTTGATTCCAGCTTGTTCTTCCTCCAGCCCAGCGTTTCTCATGATGTACTCTTCATAGAAGTTAAATAAGGAGGGTGACAATATATAGCCTTGACATACTCCTTTCCCACTTTGGAATTTAAGATCTTAACATGCTTATCTATTCTTCTGAGTTAGGAAGCATCTTTATGGTCATTACCTTGAACTCTGTTGAGTAGATTGTGTGTCTCCACTTCATCTAGTTCTTTTTCTGAGGCTTTTCTTGTTCCTTTGGAGCATGTTCCTCCGCTCATTTTGCCCAGCTCACTGTGTAAGGTAGGTTGGTTACATTTCCCGGTCTTGGAGCGAGGGCCTCATGCACGAGACATCCTGTGGGTCCCGGCAGCACGCTCTTTTTGGTCACCAGAGTCAGATGTTCTAGGGGTGCCCCCGTAGAGTTACCTGAGCCGTTCTCTTATGGCGGGCCTTCTGTGGTTGGTGCAGTGGTGAGCGGGACGGACCCCCAGCCTGGCTGTGAAGGCTGCCTCATGTGGCGGGTACAAGGCTGCTGGAGGGTGAGGTAGGCTTCCCACTGCTGTCTGCCTGGTCTTGGGCCTGGGGCTGGCCTGCTGGTGGGCGGGTAAGCCCGGAGCACTAATAAGCTAGGGGAGGATTCCACAGTGTCACTTGCCAGGGCTGCGTTACCTTGGTAGAAGGAGTGCCCCCAGATGGCTGCTGCCAGCATCTCCACCTCCAGGAGGAGTTCTGGTTTGCCTCCTGCCTCTCCAGGGGCGCTCTCCAGGATCAGCAAGTGGGTAGGCTCTCCTGAACACAAGCCCTGCTGCTTTTCAAAGCCAGAGGTTCCGGGTCTCGTCTTCCTGGTGCAGGAGCCCTGGGTGGGAGAGCCTGAGGTGGGCTCAGGAGCCTCACTCCTTGGAGAGAACCTTTGTGATTGTGATATTCCTCCCACTTGTGGATCCCTAACCTGGAATTGTGAGTCCTGAATGTACTGTGCCTCCTCTTACTTGGCTCGTTGTGATTTTTTCTTTAGGTATGTAGCTGTGGAATAGCTTTTCTGCTGGTTTTTGGGCCGTTCTCATAGATAGCTTCTCTGTAAGCAGCTGTAATTTTGGTGTATCCATGGCAGAAGGAGTGAGTTCAGGACTTTTCTACTCTGCCGTCTTGGCCACATCACTTCATGTCTTCCTTTTTACTGGTATATTCCCGTGTGTGTGTGTGTGTGTGTGTGTGTGTGTGTATAAAACATATCTTTTAGCAAACTCTTGCGAAAAATGTGTTTGGATAATAGTTTCAGGTGTTGAATATATAAAAATGCTCCTTCACACTCGATTGACACTGGGTTGAGAATTCTTACATAAATAATTTTTAAAGTGTTGCTTTATTTACTTTTAAGTTTGCAGTGTTACAGTGGAGAATTCAGGTACAATTTTTATTCTTGTTATTTTGCATGTGGCTTTTTTCCCTTGAGAAAGTTATCGGGATGCTTTTTTAGGTTAGCGAGTCAGTGTTTTTCTCCCTTTACATTCTCTCTGTTCTCTGAAATTATTCGCAGTCAAATGTTGAATTTCCTGCCTTGATCTTCTAAGTCTGTTAACTATTTTTCAGTATATTCTATTTCTCTTAAACTATTACTCTGTTTCTCTAAACTCAGGGAGAATTTCTTGATGTTTTCTTTTGGATTTTTAACAGTGGCTGTATTTTTAGTCTTGAGAGTGTTTGGATTGCTTCTTTTTCATCACCATTTTTAATTTTTGTCTTCTCTGAACATAGTAATTATAAGGTTTTTTTTTTTAAGTTTTCTTTTATTCTCTTGATTATCTTTGCTTTTATATTTTTGCAATTTTTGTTTTGGTCTCTCAAGTCTGAAACCTTGCAAATTTTGGTGATCTTTTGCCAGCTATTCATATTTAAAAGTGAAAAGGCTAATTGATAGCTCTTTGTTTACAAGGGACTTTGCCCTCCTAAGTGTTGGGCTTCGCTGTAGGCTAATTGGATGCAGAACTGCTGTTTTCTTGCCTGAACTGCCAAATGGGAAGTAAAGAGATGACTCCTTGCCAGTGGCTTTCTAGAATTAAAGAAAAGGGGCAGGGCTGGATGTTTGAGCGTTTCTTATTTTGAATTTTGACTTCGGTTCAACCCACCAGCCCTGAGCTTCCCACATACGCACCCACCTACCGTGTATCTTGTCCTGGAGTCCCAAACTCTTAACCTTTCAGTTTCTGTGCAGAATAACCCTTCTCTTTCTTATTGTTTCGTCTACAGATTTGTAACCAGTCTTCACCCTTCCCACTCCACCCACCAACTCTCTGCCTCTAACCTTGCTCACTGTCCTCCTGTGAACTTCTCAGGGTTCTGCAGGGCAAGATTAGCTCACCTGTTGGTTTTCCGCCTCAGCGTGCCCTGCCTTCTGCTCTTACTGCAGTTACTTTCCTGGTGTCAGTGCCATGGAGAGTTGACTTTAAATCTTGCAAGAAGTAACAGAATTTTTAAACTGTGGCAGACCTGCAGTTAGCATGGTTCACACCTGTGGAATCTCAGTTGAGCAGATGCTTTCTATTTGAACATGGGGAGATTTAGGATTAGTTGGAGTTGGAGCCATAAAGGATGTTATTGATAGCACTTGACTGTTTTCATATATGTACTTTCATAAATAACATGTTCATTGTGGAAACTCGGTCACAGGCTCAAGTATGATATTATAATTGTGTAATAATGTGCTGGAATTATTCTAAAGTAACGTCGATTTCAGTCTTGCTGGTAGGCCACAGCGGCTATTTTCTGTTTGTAAGATAGTAATGATGAAGGAATTTTCTGCTGTTCTGTTTTGCTGTGTGCTTAGTCGCTCAGTCGTGTCTGACTCTGCGACCCCATGGACTGTGGCCTTCCAGGTTCCTTTGTCCACGGGGATTCTCCAGGCATGAGTACTGGAGTGGGTTGCCATGCCTTCCTCCAGGGGATCTTCCCACCCCAGGGATCAAACCCATGTCTCCTGCATTGCAGGCAGATTCTTTACCATATGAGCCACCAGGGAAGCCCAAGAATACTGGAGTGGGTAGCCTATCCCTTCTCCAGGGGAACTTCACGACCCAGGTATTGAACCAGGGTCTCCTGCATTGCAGGTGGATTCTTTACCATCTGAGCTACCAGGGAAGCCCCAACTCTTCTATTACATTTTCTCAAATTGAGTAAAATAATAGTGGAATGTATTTCTGTGTAAGTTTTACAGTGTTTGGGAGAAGAAACACGTCATTTGAAGCAAGGCAAAGCAGGTTATATAGTTTCATATAGTTGTCAGTCCCTCAGTCATGTCTGACTCTTTGTGACTCTGTGGACCGCAGCACACCTGGCTTCCCTGTTCTTCACTAACTCCAGGAGTTTGCTCAAACTCGTGTCCATTGAGTGGGTAATGCCATCCAACCGTGTCATCCTCTGTTATCACTTTCTCCTGCCCTCAATCTTCCCAGCATCAGGGTCTTTTCCAAAGAATTGGCTGTTCTCATCACGTGACCAGAGTATTCCCCTTCAACATCAGTCCTTCCAGTGAATATTCATGGTTGATTTCCTTTAGGATGGACTGGTTGGATTTCCTTGCTATTCACAGGCTTGTCAACAGTCTTCTCCAGCACTACAGTTTGAAAGCATCAGTTCTTCGGTGCTCAACCTTCTTTATGGTACAACTCTCACATCCATACATGACTACTGGAAAAACCATAGCTTTGACTAGATGGACCTTTGTGGGCAAAGTGATATCGCTACTTTTTTAATATTCATGTCTCTACTTTTTAATATGCATGGTCTCTGCTTTTTAATACTCTGAGTTTGTCATGGCTTTTCTTCCAAAGCTCAAATGTCTTTATCTTACAAGTCTTATCTGGACCAAACTGTTAATCTAATTATTTGTTTACATGAATGTAACTCGCTGTTTACATGGATATAACAACTTACAAAGAATGACTTCTTAATGATCACAGTAGATATTTTATATTGCTCATAGTGTTTAAATTAAATTATACAAACCATATACCCTAAAACTTAGAAACTTCCCAGACACATGTGACTTAGAACTTAAAACTTATAAACTCCCCGTAGAGCATGGAGCTCTTAAAAAGTTTTAGCTTACTTTAGAAACAATTCCTTTATTAGGATTTAACATTAGCTATCATCTTTTAATGGTGAATCAAAATATACCTGAGTAGCTGGTACAGGTTTTGTTTTATTCCTTCTAATATGGAAAAATATATTTAAAGGATTTGGTAACTTCTTTTACTGTTTTTTCCCCAACTGGGCAGTTCTCTTGGGCGGAGCTAAACTACTGTTTGCTTGGATCAAGCTATTTTCCTTTTGAGAGAAATAAGTAACTAGGATTTTTTTTTTTTTTTAAAGAAAGAGTAAAACTCCATTTATTTACTAAACTACACAATTCTGATTCTAATTCTCTTCCACTCTGACTGTTCTTTTTTTTTTTTCCCCAAAGGCTTCTCCCCATTCTACAGGATTTGTTCTCTCTCCATTGCTTGAAAGATTTCGGACTTCCCCTTATGTTGGAGGGAGAAGAATATTCCACCAGGGGGTAATGTTTTAGACCACACAGATTTATAAGATTGTTATTGATAGATGGGCACACTGACCACAAGAAATCATAATTTTTCTCTTAAATCATTTACCCTAGCCAGTTCTTTTTTTCTCCTAGTTGACTTGTCAGGTTATCTCATTGTTATTAGTTGTAATTAATCTAAAAAATCGTTATGCTTGAGACATAATTTAGCCTGTTTAATTTGACTTAATCATTTATTTCATAATTGCCAATACTATATTCTCCTTAAGGAGCCAATTCTTAATGAAGGTGGCTTTTTTGGTGGGGAGAAGGGAATGGAAGACTAGAACTTGAAGGCTCTTTGGACTAGCTGCCCTTTAAATTGTTTTCTTTGTTACATGTGCATCTTTATTTGTTCTGCAATTAAAGTTGTTCAGACCCAACAACCACAAGCTAGCAGTTGAGAACAGAGGAGCACCTGTGACCCCCGGCTGTTCTGCGCGGAGTAGGAGCAGTGGGCAGTGGTTCTCTAAGAAGCAGGGAGAAGAATCACCTGAAGGGCTCAAAGGGATTTCTGCATCATGTGTTACACCCTCCCTCCTTTTCTGACCGCACAGGTCTGGGTTGGGGCCTGGCCGTGTTTTGCCTTTACATCAAGTGAACAAGTTTCCGGGTGGTGCTGATGCTGCTCCTGGTATCACATTTTCGGAGCCACAGATCAAAGGGAGTGACCAGTCTTTTCAGTAGATCTAAAATGAATTAATAATACCTGCTGTAATTTCTGAATATATCCTCCCCTTACAAACAAATAACAAGAAAAAAAAACTCAAAAGGACTATCTGGTAGGGCTTACCTGGTTTGCTTTAGTCTGTGAAACCAAATGCACTAAAATTCCGTACGACTAATAAGTAGTATGCCTTGAACTGTTTTTATATTAAACATTTATTTTGTCTTCCATTAAATTAATTTACTTCACATGCATTATTGAATACCTGTCATGTGCTAGTTTGGAGTTGGGAATCTAGCATTGAATGAATTCCTTCTCCAAAGGGCTTATGTCTGGTTTGAGGAAGATTGATAATTAACACATAATATGTCAAGTGTTGATAAGTTACTTGGATAACAAAGTATGAAAGTTGAACATAATTATTCTTGCCTGGTATGAATTACATATCCCCAGTAGTTTCTCGTTTGTTAACAACCTGACAATACTTTCCGAACCTCAGATTCCAGCTGTTCATGTATTTCAGATTTTATTTCACTTTATTTTAGTAAAGATCACTTGTAGTACTTTCTCAGTAGGCTATGGGAGCTTGTTATCTTATGAGGTTCAAAGTTTAAGCCTTGTGGCATGATGTTTTGAGGCTGTAGGGTTTTTAAATTTTTTGAACTTGAATGTCTCTTAGAGGGCATATACATTTTCCACTTCATTGAAATGCTCACAGCTCTTTTTTATTCTTGTGCCAGGTCTATTTTACTCATCTATGTTACTGGCCTGGGCCTTGTAGGCATTTGAGTTTAGAATATCTTCTTTAGGCAGTTTGAAAAATAGTGCATTTTTTTTCAAGCTGGGAACTCTAACCTAGATAAAATTCAGTTAGGTTTTGTTTAGGTTCCGTATTTTATATTTCTTTTGATTAGTCTGAACTTTTTTGTGGGCAAAGTTGAAAGGGATTGTTTACGTTTCTCTAGCAAGGGGATCTATTTTTAGAATTCAAGGCTGTGGGTACACACACACACACACACACACACACTCTGTTTGAGGCTGTGTGTATCAATGTTAGATAAACCAAACAAATGGCTAATATTATTTGGTTTGTTTTAAATCAGAGATTGGGTTGAGATTAGCAAGGAATTAAATATTTTAAAAGTTGTCGGGATTGTTATTTTAAGTGTTGACCGCAGAGTGATATGAAAAACCTTCTTGACCTTTGGCTAAAGGTATGAAAACCAACCAGGGCTCATTCTTCAAACTCCCTGTAGCTCTGGCAGATGCTTATCTGTGTTCTGCTTTCCTTTCTACTATGGTGAAGATTGGGTGGCTCCTGAGGAGAAAGTCATGTTAGCTAGTGTTCATGCTGCTGGGCCAGATTGTCGTAGACAGGGTGGCTTATTTATCTCTCACATTTCTGGAGATGAGAAGTCCAGGATCAAGGCCCTGGCAGACTGGGAGTCTGGTGAGGAAGCCTGCTTCCTGCTTCATAGAAGGCCACCTTCTCCCTGGGTCCTCATATCATGGAGAGGGTGAGGGAGCTATCTCGAGTCACTCAGTCCATTCTTGAGGATCCACCCCCATGATCTGAAAACCTCCCAAAGGCTCCACCTCCTAATACCACCATCACTCTGGGGGTTAGGATTTCAACACATGAGTCTTGAGGGGATGTGAACGTTCACTCCATAATAGGTAGCATGTAAGTGAATTGGTTTTTTGTTGTTTTTCAAGCAAAATATATGTGGAAATAGATATAACATTTTAGATGTGGAAATAGGAGTTAAGATTTTCTGCTGTGACTTTTGCCTTTTTCATTTTGGTTTGAAAGTCTCTTCTCAAAGATATTTAAAAGCAGAGCTTTTTTTTTTTTTTTTTTGTAGTGCCACATGAAAGATATCTGAGAGGCATCAGAAATCTTTGCTTCTGTACTGGGTTTACACCTGTGAGACTTCCCATCTTAGGTTCTTTTTCCTGCATCAGATCTTTACCTTGGAGATTTGTAGAAGTGTGAGACCTGTGTGTGGAAAGCAGGCAACTCCCCAGCTACAGTGCCGGGTGGAGTTCATTGAACTGAGCTGTCCAGGAGCCTATGGCTTGGCCTGTTCATTCTTGGCTTTTGGGACTTGAAGTTTGCTTTCAGATCTGAACATGTTACCTTCTTCAGTTCCCAGCTTTGGGCATAGAGCAGGTGTATGGTGTGGTTTAGATGATGAACACTGATGTTGTACTGTTTTTCAGTCGCTCAGTTGTGTTCAACTCTTTGTGACCCCATGGACTGCAGCACGCCAGGCTCCTCTGGCCTACACTGTCTCCCACGCACTGATAGGTTCAGTAACCTAGAATCACATAGTAAGTTCTTTGGTTTTCAGTTATTCTCAGTTTTTTTCTTCAAACTTTAAACTTTTTGTTTTGTATTGGGGTATAGCCGATTAACAGTGTTGTTAAACAGTGAAGGGACTTGGCATACGGGAAGGTGGTATTTTGGAGCTAGTGTGTAACACTTCGCAACATCTGCTGATCCCCTTTTATCACTGGGAAAGCAAGCTTTACTCAATCTTTCAAGGCAGTAGGACCTCATTAGTATTTATGTCTATGGAGTATATTGCCAATGGCACTACTTTTCTGTTTTTGATGAGTTTGTTTGAAGAACAGGTAGTTTTATGCCCAAGGAGGTGATTCTAGGAAGCACCTGTCAGAGTGTGGAGATGAGAGACAGGGGCGGTAAGGAAGCCAGTAAAGAAGTCAGCACGATGGCGACTGGAGTGTGATCTCAGTGGGGACTTGGAAGTTGGCGCAGCACTCACCCAGAGTAAAGGGAGATGCTGGGTGTTTGCGCCCAAGGTCGCATTAGTCATTCCTTGATAGTGGCTCCTGGAGGTGTTAATTCTCTTGAACTTCCAACCTGCCCCTCCTTCAGGCAGAGCAATGGCAGCCAGAGAGCACTGTGGCAAATAGTGGTAGGTGTCGACCACGGCCTTTGTGGCAGAGTAAGTGGGTGGGGGTAGCAGCAGTTTCAACTCCCAAATGTGCTGGACTTCTCCTGCGTCCTCTTCATCTTGGTCAATGGCATCCCCATCCTTTGATGCTCAGGCTAAAAGCTTTAGAGTCATCCTTGACCCTTCTCTCACATCCCACATCCACACCATCAGCAAATCTTGTTGGCTTTCCCTTAAAATATGTATAGAATCTGACCTTTCCTCTCATCCTCACTGCTCTCACATAGTCCAACCCGCCACCATCTCACAGCTTTCTTGCATAAGGCAGCTGGAATGATACATAGAAAATCAAAGATTACATAACTTGGCTGCTCAAAACCCTCCTCCTCTTACTCAGAGTGAAAGGCAGAGCCTTTCCACTGCTCATAAGGCCCTCCAGGATCTGGCCACTTTCTGCCTTTTGTGTGTGTGCCTATGTGTACACATGCGTGTACAGTCCTTTTTGTCTTTAGCCTTATATGTAGTCAAAACATTACTTTCGTCTCCATTTCCCCCCTCCCCCCAGCCCTTTTTTTTAGTGGCAGCTATGTGATTTGTTTGTAAATTAGATTTATATGTCACAGTTTGCATTCCGTCTTTACCACTACATCCTGGTTGAATTTTTTTTTTCCCATACAATCAGTGTACTTTTTATAGTGATTAGTTTCCTTGGTTTTGAGAAATGCATGGAGTGGTGTATCTGCCACCGTGTTTCCATAAAGAGAGTCCATTGTCTTAAACGTTTCCTCCTGCTTCCCCTGTGTAGACAGTCCCTCTTTCAACCTTCCAGTCTCTGGCAGCTACTGATGCATTTTCCTCCCTACAGTTTTGCCTTTATAAATAAGCGAGTCTTACCGTATATATTATATAGCCTTTCTGGTCTGATTTTTTTCACTTAGCAGAACACATTTAAGATTATTCTATGTTGTATAAATCACTAGTTAACTCCTCAAGTGTCCTTTAAGTATATTAAAGCCAAAAAAAAGGTGAATTGATGTAAAGAAAATATTGAACAAACACAGTAGATGTGGCACATAGATATGAGAAACATCTTGAGCCTTTAGTGAACCTAAAATTGGGAAATGGGCTGGTGGCTCAGGTGATAAAGAATCTGCCTGCAATGCAGGAGACCCGGGTTTGACCCCTGGATAGGGAAGATCCCCTGGAGGAGGGGATGGCAACCCACTCCGATATTCTTGCCTGGAGAATTCCATGGACAGAGTATGCTGGTGGGCTACAGTCCATGGGGTCACAGAATCTGACACGACTGAGTGACTAACATTAATGTGATAGAAAGATGCCAGATCAAGACTTTGCTTTACCTGGTACCACTGCCGGTGATTAGCTGTGTCCTTTTGGGGAAATCACCCTTCTGCTCCCAAGTTTCCGGTAAACTCAATAGTAAAATGGCTAGTAGTTGTTAGCTCCTATCAAGACTCCTAAGACGCAAGTTATTTTAGGTGCTTTGGGTAGCTCTTTTCACTATTAGCTTTTCATTGCTGTCAAGTACCCATCACCCCTGGATTTCACAGTTAGGACAGGCTGTTATATAAATGCTTTATTAAACCCATCCTGGAGTAATAAGAGCCAGCCATTAGGAATGAGGTAAGCCTTCAATATACGGCTGTGGTTCCTCGACATTTTTCTGTTGGACTTATCTAAAGGGTGGGATCGCGTGAGCCTGCATCACAGCCATTGTCATGTCCAGGAGCTCCTGGTGGTGCCATAACATCTTGGCAAGTTTTAGCACTGTAGCATTTGGAATTTAATCTCCGTAGTCATTTCCTTAGGTAGATTTTCCCAAGGGTTTCTGTAAAGATTGATTAGAAGTTAAGTTTCCTAGAACTTCATTGGGGTTCATGAATAGGCCATCTTGTTGCATCGTGGACAGTGTGTATTTGAAGGTCAATGCATATTAAGAATGCTCCAGTGATCACAGAAAACTGCAAAGGGAACCAGAGAGAATTGCTTGTTTTGTTATTTTTAATGATAGGTAGATTTATAGTAATTTTTTGTTTTTTTCTTTTGTATAGTAATTTTTAAAATCATAATTAATGGCTGCTTAAATTCCCTGATCAGACTGGGCTTTTTGAAATTGGAAATGAAATAGTTGAGTTGTATTTAGGTGATAGATTGTCAATGTAAAATTAGAGTCAGTGAGAGGAATTTGAAAAACTGCTGTGATTTGTGTTTATTTTTATATGTGGCACATAGTAATATTCATCTTACTTTTTACTTTTAGTAATGAATGTTATAACTATTGAAGATTATAAGAGCACATACTGGCCAAAATTGGATGGTGCCATAGATCAGCTTTTAACTCAGAGTCCTGGTGACTATATCCCCATATCCTATGAACAGATATACAGGTAAGTCAAGATTTTATTTGCTTGGATTTTAGAGGGTATATTGAGGTTCACAGCAAGTTGAATTATGACAGCATGTATGAATATAATATATGATACACACGGTGAGGCTCTATAAATTATTTATATGTTACACACTTGTGGATTGGCAATTTTATTTGTACTTCTTGCTTCAGAATTGGTTTTCAAATCAAGGTATTGTTAACCCTGCCTCAGCCTGCCACCCCCACCAAACACAACGCAGAAATTATAGAGGTCAGTGAAAAAGGCAAAAAAATTGTCCTTTTAGTCTCATGGGGAGGTGCTAGCTTGTTCTGTTGATGTTTATGATTCTGTTGATGTTTATGATACACAAGTTTACCTGTCTTTGGTGATTTTGTTTCCCAGCTCCTGGTAAGTGAAAGTAGCACATTAGTGAGGACTGGGGTGGGATGTCAGATCAGCCCAGTCACAAGAGGAGGAAGTGACAGCTGTGTTGTTCTACACAAGTGAATTACAAAGACATTACATTGCAAACACTTCTGTGAGTTAGAAACTTCATGCTGTGTATCACTCGCTCTTCCTTATTCCTTCCTTATTTTGACGTTCATTAATGTCAAAGAGAGAAGCTGACTTTTAAGTAGTTACCATAGTCAAACTCAGATTATTACCCAGTATTAGGTTATCTAGTACTGATAAAATAGTTAATAGGATCCTCAGAAAGATTCTTTGTAGCTGGCCATGCTGGCTCTTCCTTCTGAACACTGATTGGGGCAGGGTATGTTTTTGTTTAAGAGTTGCAACTGGTCACTTTGTTAGGCTCGAATTAATTCACCAGTGGTTATATATTGAGGGTATGCCTTTACCTTGGGCTGAATTAAGTGCATCATCATTGATTTTTCTGTCTGCCCTCCTCCCCACAGTTGTGTGTATAAATGTGTGTGCCAGCAGCACTCGGAGCAGATGTACAGTGATCTGATTAAAAAGATAACTAACCACTTAGAACGAGTCTCAAAGGAGCTGCAGGTAAAGAACTGATTGTATTGATTTTTGCTTCTTCAAATTGTCTCATCTTGGGAATAGATTAATTTGAAAATTTGACATAAACTGGGGACATTTTTAGATTGCGTGTACTTCCGACTGTAATTCCATTTATTCACCATGTCAGCATTTCTTTTCTTTAAAACCTTATTTGTTCTGTTAACCTCAGTCTTTGGTGACTTTTACATTATGAACGTGTGTATATTTTAATTTTTTCTGAACTTTTTTTTATTGTTATCTTTGAAGTGTTATTTGCCTGCCAGTTTCTAATATTTGCTAATATTAACAACTGAAGTTAGCATTTTATTGGTCAACTCTGTACAGATGAACATCATCCCAGCTGTAAAATCTGGGGCAAGTTGCAGAAATATTTTGTTTAACGAAGCACTTGGCTTCTTGATGGCACTCTGGCCCTCCCCGCCTCAGTAAAGTTTCCAGTGCTTGAAGGTCACGTACTATCTTTATTCCAGGGCCAGTTCACATTTTAGTTGTGGTGTAGAAATTGCAGGACGTGTAGAGAAGTCACTCAGCAGGAGATCATCAGGGTCCACCCCACGGTTAGGACGTGCTTCAGCAATTCTGAAATATCCAGTTTCCAGCAAGTGCTGGGTTACTATTTGGATAAACTTTTTATTTTGTATTGGGGTATAGCTGATGAGCAAACAGTGTTGTGATAGTTTCAGTTGAACCACGAAGGGACTCAACCATACATATACATGTAAATACAGAATCTTTATTCATTTAACAAATATATTTAGTACTAGGCATTGTATATGAATTACAGGTAAAACCTAAGATCTGTGCATTGCAACTTTGAATGGTTTGCTTAATAATTCTTGACTCTACCCTCTCTGAATCCCCACGTCCAATTTATTGCCAAATCCCATTTATGTTCTACTTCTGTCTTGGCTCCTGTCCACTTTCCACCATCCAGTCCAGGCTACGTCTTTTTAGGTGTGTTCTAAAATGCTCATCTCAGTTGGTGTTTTGCCTCTACTTTTAACACTTCTAACTAGAATCTTGCATTTTAGAGTGACTGTTTCTAAAATACAGCTCTGATAATCATATTCCTGTTAGAATAACATCTAAGCTTCTTAATGGGATTTAGAAAGTCTTTCATCGTCTTGACTCCTGCTTATTTCTGTAGCCTAATGGCTTTTAGAATGAGATGGTTGGATAGCATCACTGACTCAATGGACATGAGTTTGAGCAAACTCCGGGAGATTGTGAAGGACAGAGAAGCCTGACATGCTGCTGTCCACGGGGTCGCAAAGAGTCAGACATGACTTAGCGATTGAACAGCAATAATGGCTTTTCTGTTACTGAACTTATTTCAGTTCCTTGAACACTTTAGGTATTCTCTCACATCTTGGCTTTTGCCATGTTAAGTTGACTGCCTGAAACATTCTTCCTTTCCTCTGGCCTCTTATTTTTTCAGTCATTGTGAACTTAACATTCAAGCTGCAGCTCAGACATCGTTTGTTTTGGAAAACATTTTCTGATACCTTGTTCCCCAAGTCCGGGTTTGGGGGAACCCCTTATCTGTGCTTCTCTAACATCGAGTACGTCATGGTAGTTCATTGCATATTGTAATTTCTAGTTTGGCTGTTCCCTCTCCCCACACCCCCCGCCCCAGTACTGTGTCCTGAGAGGGCAGAGGTGCATGTCTGTCTTCTTCATTATTGTGCTGTTAGTACCCTGCCCAGTGTCTGATACACACGAGGCATCACTTACTGAATAAAATGTGTAGTGAGTGAATGTTTATGAATAGTTATTATCTCTTGGATAATGAAAATTTTTCTAGTATAAATCTGAGTTTGATCTTATTTTTAACCTGAAATCTAGGTGGTCTTCTGGGTGTAGGATATACCAGAGATTTCATTAGATCAGCAAAGAACTCATCTCAAAAAGGATCGTTTTATTAATACTCTTTTGGTTTTATTGAAATAATATTAAATAGTCTTCTAAAACAGAAAGCAAACCTTTTGGTTCAAATTATAAGGATAAAATATATTACTTGTCTTACTCATAAAAGTCATCTTTGAAATGTGAAATTTGGAAATTTGATAATACATTTTACGCTTATGCTCTGACTTCACGTGTGTCATTAGTTTGACTGATAAGAGTTCTGATTTGCCAAAGCTGTTTGTCGTATTGCAGTTTCTGCTTGAGTAGATTTTTTTGGTACTTAATTTTGTAAGCACTGTAAGACTTTTCATTCTTAGAATTATAATATTAATGTAAAATATTTTTAAAGGCAGGGGGCCTTGTAGTATAGTATTATCAAGCTCTGTCTAACCGGTAGTTTTGGAAGACCACTTGGCTACAGTCTCTGGCATAAATTTGCTTGATCAGTTATCGTTAACCCAAAGGTGTAACCTATTACTTGCCCAGGATGGACTGTACAGGGAACTAATACCTGGGAGTCACTGAGGTTCAGAGAGTGAGTTTCTGTGGTTTTGGAGAGTGATCTCTGACTGTGTGTAGAGCTCCTTTATTCTCTATCACGAATGCACTATGAACTATGGTTCATTGTACCTTACTTTATGGATGTACCTCAGTTTATTTATCCACTTTTTAACCAGTAAATATTTAGGTTGCTTCCAGTCTTTGGCTATTACTAGCAGTGCTACAGTGAATAATCACTTTTGTAAGTTTTATTGTGCTTTAATTTATTGCAGATCACAGGTGCTGCATTTTTTACAAGTTGAAGATGTGTGGCAACCATGTGCTGAGCAAGTCTATTGACATCATTTTTTCAATGACATCTGTTTGCTTAATGTCTCTCTGTCACATTTTGGCAATTGTTGCAATATTTCAAGCTTTCTCATTATTGTTATATTTGTTATGGTGATTTGTGATCAGTGATATTATTACTTCAGGTTGCTGAAGGTTCAGGTGATGTTTAGAACTTTTTAGCAATAAAGTATTTTTAAGCTAAAGTATGTACATTGGTTTTTTTTAGACATAATGCTATTATACACTTAATAGACTATAGCACTGGAAAACTAAAAATACGTGTGACTCGATTTATTGATACCTGCTTTATTGCGCTGGTCTTCAGTTGAACCTATAGTATCTCTGAGGTCTGCTTGCCATCTCATGGACTTTGTGCATATTTTGTGGTTCACAAAAGTTGTGCCAAGTTATGTGCTCCCACTGGTTCGATGTGTATCAGTATGCCTGTTTGCTCTACCATTACTAATATGGCATGTTAGGTAACTAAAGAACTTTTGGTTTATATTAATATAGCGATAGTTCTTATAAAAATTAAAATGTAGACGGGTGATAGCTCTTGTGAGCTAATATTAGGTGATAGCTAATATTTTAAAAGCCATATTGATAAATATGTAGATAATATACTATGTAAAATCAGGGAACTTAGTTTATTTTTAGAATCAGTACATATCCTACTTTGAATTCAGCAACATGGGACTATGAAAAATCTTACTTCTAAATGATCTCTGTTGTAAAATTGTTAAATCAAACCATTATTATATAGCAGGGTGAAGTGGATAAAAATATGGGGACTGGGCTCTGATCTCAACTCTTGCCCCTCAGCAGCTATATGCCTCTTGATTAAGCATGCTGATATCATCTTGCAAATTTTCTCAGTGTTAAAATGAAGTGGCTTTACCGAAATATCTGGTTCCTTTACTCTCAGGTCTAAGATACTTTTTCTTTGCTTACTTCTTGGCCAGTGCTGCTTCATTCTTTTCTCAGGCTTAAAGTCATTAGTGTCCACCTGTGTAAAATCTTCCTAGCACCCCTCACATTTCCCTCAGGCAAACAAAACGCCATTGGAACTTTTTCTTCTGTGTGCTCATAGTATCTTGGCAATAACAACTCTGTATTGTTTCTGCGTCCACGTCTGGACGCCTCACAGCTCCTTCCTCCTTAGAGGGCAGGGACTCTGTCTTGTTTGTCTTTTTATCCATAGTGCCTGGCACAGTTACAGCTCACCAAATGTTTGTCAAGTGAACGTTCAGCATCCGATTTGACCAATGGGAAGAGTAGCGTAATTCGTGACCACTAATCTTTGTGTCTCTGGATGCCTGTTGTTGTTCAGTGTCTTAAGTCGTGTCCAACTGTTTGTGACCTCATGGACGATAGCCTACCAGGCTCCTCTGTCCATGAGATTTCCCAGGCAAGAACACTGGAGTGGGTTGCCCTTTACCTCTCAAGGGGATCGTCCCAGACCAGAGATCAAACCCACATCTCCTGCATTGGCAGGCAGATTCTTTACCACTGAGCCACCTGGGAAGTCCTAACTAGTTTTGTAGGCATTTTATTAATTTATGCATTTTTCACTTAATCCAGTATATTAATTTATTCAGTGTTGCAGGTCTGTGGCATAATCGTGGCGTAATCTCTACTTTATAGAGGTCTTAAGGACAGCTTTCCTTCGAGACAGAACACGAGTATATGCTCAGGCCCCTTGAGCCAGAAAAGTTTCATTTGGGTGGAATGTTTTGTTTGCAGCTCTGAGTTTAATAATGAAATACTGTTATTATGAGCTAAAACAGGAGTGTGGGGTGAGTTGCATTTGGCAGATAATCAAAAATTTAGTGTTGGGGTTAATATAATCAGTGAGTTGGACCTTTAGGGCATCAACCTCTTATCTTTCAAGAGCATCTTAAAATAACTACTGGTGTGTATATAATTTACATTGTCAGAGTGATTTATTTATTTCTATCAAAAGCCATATTGTATTGAAGGGTCTGAGGAGTATATGAAATAATGTTTCATGCTCCCCAGTTATTGACTTAAAAACTAGAGAATATTGGTTTTAGACATTTTAAAAGATTCTTTTAATTTGTTGAACCTAAATGTTTTAATATAACAGCATAATCTAACTTGCTTGTTCTTGAAAAAATGTATTTTTTGTTTTCATTTTGGAAACAATGACTTTTGACCACTTTGGTAACTTAAAAACTTTTTTGTTGTTAAATTTATTAAATCACTTTCATAGCTACACCTACTTAATATTCTGCTTACTATTGTATTTTTCTTATGTATCTACACTTTTTTTTACTTAAACTACTAGATTGTTTCAACTGTGACATATTTTGTTTTGGTTTTTTTTTTAAGTCATTCTTCCGGACTTGTGCTTCACACCTCTGTTCTTTAAATATGGTAATAAACATCTCTATTTTATTTTTTTCCCCATGTCTCCAAAGCCTCAAAATGTGAATTTACAGTTCCGATTTTTTTATATACCAAAATTGGTTTATTTAGTAAATGATATTCATTCTGGTTAGTTTTAGAAAATTCTGTTGAAACTTGTAGCAATCATTATACTTTAGGTGAGGGCTCAAACCAGCTTTTCCAAATGCCTATTAGACATTTCAACTTGGATTTCTCCTTTTGGATATTTCATATTCATGTAAAAATTGAAATTCCTTTTCTCTCAAATCAGTTTTACTCTCAGGCTTGTTATTTCATATTCACCTTTGACTCCTTTTTTCTCCCTTATCTTTTATTTCCAGGTGATAGTCAAGGTTAATAGGATATGGTAATTTGATTTGTTTCTGTTGCCTTTTATTCTCACTGGTGTCATCTTTTTCCTAGTCATTGTTGGCTAGTGCCTACTCTAGTGCAGGACTCTCCTAACTGGTCTTCCTTTCTCCAGTCTGTTTTTTTTTGACTGACTAATCTTGATACTGAAGCTGACGCTCCAATACTTTGGCCATCTGATGCAAAGAACTGACTCATTGGAAAAGACGCTGATGCTGGGAAAGATTGAAGGCAGGAGGAGAAGGGGACAACAGAGGATGAGATGGTTGGATAGCATCACCGACTTGATGGACATGAGTTTGAGCAAACTCCAGGAGTTGGTGATGGATAGGGAAGCCTAGCTTGCTGCAGTCCATGGGGTCACGAAGAGTTGGACACGACTGAGCGTGTGAACTGAACTGAATCTTCTAAAAATGCTAATTTTTGATGGGCATACTTTCTTATTCAAAAACATCAAAGACTCCCATTTGCTTTTCTTAATCACTGTTGATTTCTTAGCCAGTATAAAATAACTGAGCTGGTTGGTTGGTTGTAGGGGTCCCTAGTGGGGAACCTACTATAGCTTGCTCTTTCCTATGCAAGTGTGCAAGGTACTCTAGTAGGTGCAGCTATAGACATATGATTGATAAGACTGGATAATTTTAGACCAACCCTACAGCTGAGAGCAGTTCTAAAAATGGACCAGGGATGGGGACTTCCCTGGTGCCCAGTGGTTAAGACTCCACCCTTCCACTGCAGGGGGCACAGGTTCAATCCCTGGTCAGGGAACTAAGAGTCCCACATGCTTCGTGGCATGGCCAAAAAACAAAAATGTAAAAAAAAAAAAAAAGAGTCCAAGGAGCTAATTAAGAGATCTGGGAAAAGAAGAAAATCTAGAGAGGGGAGACTAGCATTTGAGCCATTTCTCTACTAGGGGCGCCTGTTTATTTGGGAAGAGTAGTGTCATAGGCTGAGAAATTTTATAAAGCTTTGATGGGTTTATGGGGGTAGGATGATAAAAATTGGGGTTCAGGTCCCACCAAACCTAAAGGATCACATCCCAGGTATATTAAGAATGGTCAGTTAGAGCTGTCGTGGTAGGTGACATTTGATTCCTGATGGAATGAAGATGGTCTGGATTTGCTAGCTCCTCTAGTGGCTTACCAGAAGCAAAAGTAATTCTCCCTAGAGCAAGATCATCATCCTGGGCATCAAATTGTTTGCATAATTTTTCATAAATAGTGTCTGATGTTCAGTCAGAAATACCTAGTTACATTAGGAGATAAGGTGATCATGAAACGAAGAGAAATGATGAAATACATTTTTAGACAAGAATTGGGAGAATTCATCACCAGTAGTTTCTCCTTTTGAGGAAATACTGGGGTGTTCTTCAGATAGAAGGAAAATGTCCCTAGGTGAAAACTTGGAGAGTCAATAGGAGTGAAGGAAAACAGAGAGATGAATTATATATCTCTGAATATATATAGGTCCACAGTCCCTTGTCTGTAATTCCAAAATACAACAAAAAGCTTTGAAAATTGATTTTTTTCCCCCCTCTAAATTTGGTGCCAAAACTCATTTGCAGTAAAACTTGGTTAAAACTCATGTGAGGAAGGAACTTAGTGGGAACCTACATATGTTTTCTCCAAGAAATATCAGTGGGTTGATATTCCCATTCTCTACTGGAAATTTTACAGAGTATATGGTATATGTACCATAGTACCTTCTAAATCTGAAAAGCTCTGAATTGCAGCACACTTCTAGTCCCAGGTATCTTGGGTGAAAAATTGTGAACCTGTTAATCAAAAGGGAGAAAGAGATGTCTGGGGCACATTGCACAGGTGAAAGAGGCAGGACAAATAAGACAGTAAGTTGGAAGAGAGGGAGGATGAGAGGATTTGAAGATCATTTTGGCTTCAGGGGAATTGTTAGAAGTGGGAGTGGGAGGGAAGATGAGAGTGGTTTTTGAATATTTAGCTCAGCTAACATTTAGTGTCCATATGCCAGGCATTGTGCTGAATGCAAAGGATACAGTGATGAGTAAGATGGGTTTATTCTTTGTACTGTTCAGGAAAAGAGTGTGATGGTCATTTTAATATACTGGAGTGTGATGAGTAGCATGATAGAGATTTCAAATGAGTCACAAGTCTTGCTAATTTTCCTCCCTTGTAAAATGTCTCCAATTTATTCCCTGCCATGTCGTTAGTTTATTTAGGTCCTCATTCATACTTGCTCAAACAATAGAAAAAGATTTCTGGTTCATGTCTTGACCTTGCACTTTCCCTCTATCCGTTTTGTTTATTTTTTAGACTTACCATGTCATTCATTTTCTTAACCTTTTGCTGCTTCATTTGCCCAAAGAACAAAGACCATCCCACTTACCAAGAATTTCAAGACTCTTTACACCTGAACCCAGCAAGATAGTGTAAGAGTATTTTGCTTTTAAAATTTAAATGGTGGTGGGGGAGGGTTGTCTTTTGACCTTTGTTTATTTTCTTAGTTTTGCCACTGTTTCTTTCCTCCTTTCCCTTTCTGCGGGGGGGGGGGGGGGGGGGTGCGGCGGCATTCTACTTGTCCCCTTGTTAGGGTTTGCCCAGCTTTTAACTTCTCTATTCCTGGTAGGCTTAGCTGATCACTCTCTGTACTTTGCTGCCCTAGCACTTTGTGTTGCTGCTAGAGTCCTTAGTTTAGCCCTTGATATATATTTAGTTACCAGCAGGAAGTCACCTTTGCAATACTGGGAGCTTCTTAAGGGCAAGGATCCTAACTTACTTTGTTTTCCTTGGCCTGTTGTGATCTTGAACTAAGTACTCGTTAGGTAGGGTTTTCTTGGTGGCTCATTGGTAAAGAATCTGCCTGTCAATGCAGGAGATGCGGGTTCAATCCCTGGTCTGGAAGATCCCCTGGAGAAGGAAATGGCAACCCACTCCAGTGTTCTTGCCTGGAAAATTCCACGAAGAGAAGAGCCTGGCGGGCCACAGTCCTTGGGGTCACACAAGAGTCAGATACACCTTACTGACTAAACAGCAACAACAATTCATTAGGTAAATATGCTGGTCTTGATGCTGTTAACCAGATGTTCCCAATCAAGAGTATACTTCTCAATTCTGTTGAAGTTAGACTTGGCCAAGTGCATTGGCTTATGAATTGTAAGAGAAAGTGTGTTTAGTGAGGGGTGCACCCCCCAAAGATCTGAAGCCTTTAAGATCAGCAGTGCAATTTTCCATGTTTCCCTTTCTCTGCCCAGTGCTCTGGATGGTAAAGCCTCCTGTAACCTGGGTCCCTAAGTGAGTATAGCATGGAGCTATACTCAAGATGGGCATGAAACAAGGGAGAAAGAAAGGTGTGCTTATATGTATTTTTTTCCTTAACACAGTAAAAAAATCTGTTATTTTTATTGAGATACAATTCACATACCCTGACATTCACCTTTTTGAAATTTACAACTCAGTGGGTTTTAGTGTAGATGCAAAGTTGTGGAGCATCACCACTAATGTCAGAACATTTTATTCACCCCAGAAAGAAACCAGTGCTTATAAGTAGCCCATCTGTCATCTCCACTCCTCTCAGCCACTGGCAGTAACTAATCTACTTTCTGTCTCTGTGGGTTTGCCTTTCCTTCGTAGAAATGGAGTTAGTCAATATGTGGCCTTCTGTATTTGTCTTAAATAACGTAGCATGTTTTCAAGGTTTATTCATGATTATAGCACGATGCTTCATTCTTCTTTTTGGCTGGAGAGCATTCCGTTGTATGGTTATACCAGTTTGTTTATCTAAGCTCTGTTCTGTTGAGTTACTGAGGTTTGGGGAGTTGTGTTTTGACTGATAAAATCAGCACTTGAATTGACAATATTTAGAAGATTCTGTTTTGCCCCGCTACCATTTGGATAACTGAACTGCATGGGTTTGACATCCTTTACTCTTAAAACTGCTAACAAATGGAACCTGATTATCTTTGTGTTTAGAAGCCATAGCCAAGAATTGCTTTGCCATTTGTGTTTTGTCCAGTGGATGGCAGCATAATTCAACTAGTTGTCATGAATGTTGTCCTATGAAATTTTGTATATTTTTTGGAGGCTATAATTTCTATAGCTGTTGAACTACAAAGTGTATACATGTATTCTACAGCTATGTAGAAAGGTTAACATATTTTTAGATAATAGGAACAATGTCTGTTACCCTTTCTGCATAGATTTCAAGTAAGGTAGCTGTCACTGCCAACTGATACGTAACTCTTCACAGGAAATCTTTCCGAATAAGTTATTTGGAGATCTATTTTTAAGTACAAATTAGAACTTAAAGTAGTTGTTATAGCAAAGTTGTTCTTATCTCAGGGAATTTGGCAATGAGATGCCTTAACCCTTGTTCAGTCTATAGGCTTGCATTCAGACCAAGTTCTAATATGTTTACCACCATCCTTTGAAGGCAGGTCTGTGTTTTCTTTTCATTTGTCCTAATAGGACCAGGCTCCAAAGAGATCCAGTAAAAGCACTCACTAGTTGATAAAGATAAAAAAAAACATATGCTTGCCTTACAGCTGAGATTACTAGAACCATCTATTCCAGTTAAAAGAGTTAACTTGGAAAATGGAATTTGTGATGAGCAGGAGAGTCAAATCACTTAAATAATAATTATTTGCAGTTGTTTATTATCAGAGTGTACAGAGTACCTTGATGAGTTTTACTCTTTTTAAAGTAAACTTTTTGTTTTAAGACAGAATTATGTACTTAAGTTGGAAAAGATAAGGTAAAAAGTTTCCTTCAAAAAATAAGCTAATATGGAGAAGTGATCAGATCATTTTTGCTCAGTGTTCAAAGAGATGAGGGGTATAGGACATTGAGAAGTCATGCGAGTCCATCTGACTTCTTTGGATATTTTCTCTATTTAGTAATCCTTGAACCTTTTGTAACTGTTCTTTGTTGTTCCCTGGTAGCTCAGTCAGTAAAGAATCCAGCTGCAACACAGGAGACCAGGGTTCGAAAGATCCCCTGGAGAAGGAAAGAGCAACCCACTCCAGTATTCTGGCCTGGGAAATCCCATGGACAGAGTAGCCTGGTGGGCTACAGTCCATGGGGTCACAAGAGTCAGACATAACTTATTGACTAAACCACCACCAGTCAGTTAAAAAACTGAGATTAGAACCTAGGTTTATCTCACTGTTGTGTGGGTAAGAGAAAGGAATCCGGGAATCCAGAGGCTTGATTTTAATTCTGTTTAGTGTTCAGATCCAAATAGTATTTGAAAAATAAAGACAGTCTTTTTTTTTTTTTTAGAAATAAGTGAGAAATTTCCATATAATAGTAACAGTAGTAATAGTAGCAGTTGACTTTGAAAGTTAAGAGGCCTAAACAAGAAATCCACTGTCTGTTAGACTCAGTTTAATTTTTTATTGTTGTTTTTAATTAAAAAAAAATCATCCTTACAGTTTATATTAGGGCATCTAATATATACATTATAATTTTTAATAGCTCCTGAGACTCATTTACCCTGTACATATCTTATCATTTTTTGGATATTTTACTATGAAAACAATATCTGCACATTAGAAATGGGAATGAATAAGAATATAATACCGGATGTATGTATTTGTTTGTTTGGAAAGAAATTCCATTTTTATGTAGCATCTGTCAGTCTCAGGTGTAGCCTTGCTTCTGGAGCCTTGAGAAATCTGGCTGTTGGCAGCATGGAACGGCTCTGGAAAGTCATGGATTAAGCTAGTTAGACAAAGTATATTACACTCCCTTCTTTTGTTGCTAAAGTTAGTCATATAGAGGCAGATTTAAAAGAGAAAAACGAATTTTTGATTCAGAAAATATTAAGACAGCATTCAGGTCCATTTGTATGGCATCCAAAATGCTGAAGTCGTGCTTGGTAATATAAGGAGTAAATGTTAAAAGATTATGAAGGAACTATTTGAAAATTTTTAGCCTTTGTTTGACTTTAAAAACCTCATCTTTTTATGCATGTTGCCAACCTTTTCTACTAGATCATTATGTATATTAATCATAGTTAAAGTCTGTAAGATAGTTTCAGCCTGTGTGCATCTCTGTGTCTGGGCCTGTTGGCCATTTAACTCTTGACAGTGGGTGTGTTTTCTTGCCTTTTTTTGGGTGTTTCTAATCGAATGCTGGACAGCGTGTATGGAAACAATAGTAGAGACTGACATAAATACTATTTATGCTTACTAATGGGCCTGCCACTCTTCTGTTGGGCTCTCAGTATGAGGAGTTGGGTCAGGCATATTAGTAGTTGAGTTGGATTTCAGTTTTACTGTTTCAATAGATAAGAAGGCCTCAGATTCTTGAGCAGTGCATTGTGACTTCTTAGTGTGAATCAGGAGGGGCTGGATATTACAGTTGTAAAATATGGTGACCTCAGGTCTCTGATGAGCTCAGAAAATTGATTTTGTAGGTTGACCAGCTTCTTCTTATCTTCAGGGCAGGACTGATGTTCTCTGGTGGCTTTTGCATTCTAAGTGGAGTTAGAGCTTCACTGGTAGGCTTTAATAACTTCATAATCACTGAATTCGATGATAATCAAGAAGCTGTTAAATTTAAAAAAATAATTCACCTGTAGTCTTAATGCTAATGTTAAAATGTTAGTGTACCATATTTTCACTGATTTCGGTATAGTTTGCAGCTGCAGTGACCCTGTGTCATGCAGTAAATGCCTTGGGTCACTGGGTGATTACTGTTCCACCCTCCTTTGGATCCTTTAGACTTCTTTCCCGTAGAGCACCTCTCTTTCCTTTGAAGTGGTTGAAGGTAGAGGTTTCTAAGTGCTTAACAGCTGCTGGGCCAGCGGTCTAAAGAATCCCCTGAAGTTCTCATTAAAAATTCACACTTCTGGAGAGTTTCTGAGTCTGGACTTTGGATTGGAGTGTGGCAAAGGAATCTGAATCATTAATAAACCCTTCAGGTGCTTAGGAAAGTGGTGGCCTGCGGAAATGTATCGTGATTCCTGAACCTGGACTCTCTCAAGCTAGGAGTGGTGGCTCTTTTTGTTTAAATGTAAGATTGTATTGTTGCTAAAGACACACAACACATTTGCACCACTGCAGTGCCAGTCTGGAGTAGGAGTACCATGCCTACCTGGATGATACAAATAGCAGAGCTTGGTTTAAGTGTCTAGTGAAGAGGGACTAATGAAGTAGACACTGGTGGGGCCAGATAGTCATAATTACATTGTAGAAATATATTTGATCTGGGAGGTGTTGATGAGTGTATATAGCTGAGTAATAACACCAGATTACAAGATCATTCCATAAAAATACACACAGAAGAACAGAAGAAAATGTCGATGGTAGCTATCTACCATTCTTGGTAGTGGTTATTTTTCTATAATTGCATTTTTGATTTTTAAAAATGTCGATCACTATGTATTACTTCCAACAAACATGTGTCAGTGGCCTTGTTAGGTGTATTAGATTCTTCCTTTCCTTCCTTTCTACCTCCCTATTTCATTATAACATACGAAAGCTGTTTATTTGAAGAATGAGAAGTCAAGTGGGCCTTAGGAAGCATCAATACGAACAAAGCTAGTGGAGGTGATGGAATTCCAGATGAGCTATTTCAAATTTTACAAGATTATGCTGTGAAAGTGCTGCCCTCAAATTGTCAGCAAATTTGGAAAACTCAGCAGTGGCCACTGGGTTGAAAAAGGTCAGTTTTCATTCCAGTCCCAAAGAAAGGCAATGCCAAAGAATGCTCAAACTACTGCACAATTGCACTTATCTCACACGCTAGTAAAGTAATGCTCAAAATTCTCCAAGCCAGGCTTCAGCAATACGTGAGCCATGAACTTCCAGATATTCAAGCTGGTTTTAGAAAAGGCAGAGGAACCAGAGATCAAATTACCAACATCCGCTGGATCACCGAAAAAGTAAGAGAGTTCCAGAAAAACATCTATTTCTGCTTTATTGACTATGCCAAAGCCTTTGACTGTGTGGATCACAATAAACTGTGGAAAATTCTGAAAGAGATGGGAATACCAGACCACCTGACCTGCCTCTTGAAAAACCTGTATGCAGGTCAGGAAGCAACAGTTAGAACTGGACATGGAACAACAGACTGGTTCCAAATAGGAAAAGGAACACATCAAGGCTGTATATTGTCACCCTGCTTATTTAACTTATATGCAGAGTACATCATGAGAAACTCTGGCCTGGAAGAAGCACAAGCTGGAATCAGGATTGCCGGGAGAAATATCAATAACCTCAGATATGCAGATGACACCACCCTTATGGCAGAAAGTGAAGAAGAACTAGAGTCTCTTGATGAAAGTGAAAGAGGAGAGTGAAGAAGTTGGCTTAAAGCTCAACATTCAGAAAACTAAGATCATGGCATCCAGTCCCATCACTTCACAGCAAATAGATGGGGAAACAGTGGCTGTCTTTATTTTTGGGGGCTCCAAAATCACTGCTGATGGTGATTGCAGCCATGAAATTAAAAGACACTTACTCCTTGGAAGGAAAGTTATGACCAACCTAGCTGCTGCTGCTGCTGCTGCTAAGTCGCTTCAGTCGTGTCCGACTCTGTGCGACGCCATAGACAGCAGCCCACCAGGCTCCCCCGTCCCTGGGATTCTCCAGGCAGTAACACTGGAGGAGGTTGCCGTTTCCTTCTCCAATGCATGAAAGGAAAAGTGAGAGTGAAGTCGCTCAGTCGTGTCCGACTCTTAGCGACCCCATGGACTGTAGCCTACCAGGCTCCTCCGTCCATGAGATTTTCCAGGCAAGAGTACTGGAGTGGGGTGCCATTGCCTTCTCCACACCAACCTAGACAGCATATTAAAAAGCAGAGACATTACTTTGCCAACAAAGGTCTGTCTAGTCAAGGCTATGGTTTTTCCAGTGGTCATGTATGGATGTGAGAGTTGGACTATAAAGAACGCTGAGCACCGAAGAATTGATGCTTTTGAACTGTGGTGTTGGAGAAGACTTTTGAGAGTCCCTTGGACTGCAAGGAGATCCAACCAGTCCATCCTAAAGGAGATCAGTCCTGGGTGTTCATTGGAAGGACTGATGCTGAAGCTGAAAGTCCAGTACTTTGGCCACCTGATGCAAAAAGAGGTGACTCATTTGAAAAGACCCTGATGTTGGGAAAGATTGAGGGCAGGAGGAGAAGGGGACAACAGAGGATGAGATGGTTGGATGGCATCACTGACTCAGTGGACATGAGTTGGGGTAACTCTGGGAGTTGGTGATGGACAGGGAGGCCTGGCGTGCTGTGGTTCATGGGGTCGCAAAGAGTCGGACACAACTGAGCAACTGAACGTTGTTTATGAACATAAAAGCATATATTCTTAAATTTTATTTGTGTGTGTGTTTCATTTTGGTGGGATGGGGACAGGGTGTGGATAGAAGAGAAAGAATATTATTATGAAGTTATGGAACTTGTATATTACATCTGCAGTATCCAGTGTGGTTGCCACTAGTCACATGTAACTTAAAATGATGTAAAAACTCAGTTTCTTGGTTTTACTAAATTCATTTCAAGTGCTTAGTAGTCACACGTGGCCAGTGGCTGCCATATTGGACATTACTGATATGGGACATTTCTGTCATCACAGGAAATTCTTTTGGGCAGTACTGACCTAGATTGTAGTATATTAGTCTGTTGGCTTCTAGTGCTGTTGTGCTCAACTCTTTGTGACCCTTTGGACTGAAGCCTGCCAGGCTTCTCCGTCCATGGCATTCTCCAGGCAGGCACTCTGGCGTGGGTTGCCATTTCCTCCTCCATGGTATCTTCCCTACCCAGGGATTGAACCCAAGTCTGGTTGCCTGCATTGTAGGGCAGACTCTTCACCTGCTGAGCCATAGGAGAAGCCCTCTATTGGCTAGTAAAATTATTTTAACAAGTCATACTGTTCTAAAAATTAATATACATCTAATTAGAGTAACTGACCAGACTTTCTTATCTAGCTTTCAAAATTAAAGATAACTAAGGAGTATACTTAGTAAATATATGTGTTTATATAAAATATTTATCAGCTTTGTTCTGTAAAAGTGTCAAAATTATTTTGTTTTTATATGATAATATTTGATTACCTAGTTCTACCTTTTTTTTAAACTTAATTTTTCTTAAGACTACTCTACAGAATAGCATCTGTATGAAGTAATTAATTTCAACATTGTGTGGTAGTAAAAGATAAGCAATAAGCTATCACTGGGGACTGAGTAAATGAATAGTATATTCAAACACCATACTTACAAGAATAGATTTCTTTAAAAAGTGGTTTGAGGGCCTCTGAGGGTCCCTGAAATCATTTCAGGGGGTCTGTAAAATCAACAGTTGTTCTAATTCTGCTAAGAACTAATTTTCCCTTTTTACTATGTTGATATTTGGTCTGGTGGTGCAGAAGCAATGGTGGGTGAAGCTGCTGGTGTATTAGCTTGAATCTTCATTTCTTGACAGTCATAGCAGAAAACAGAAGCATTTCACTTAATGTCCAAGATGAAACAGTGAAAAGTCTTAATTTTATTAAACTGTGACTTTGAATATACTTAAAAGATGTTTGTGAAGAAATGGGAAGCCATGTATACTAAAGCAGCAGTGATTGTTTTGAGCAATAGCACTTGTGGTAGTTATATGAGTTTTGAGCTAAACCAGCTGTTTAGGCAGTGTTTTCCCGTTTAAAACATTATTTGAAATAATGACAAACTATGGTTATTTAGTGAAAGTGAAGTAAAGTGTTTGACACTCAGTTATGTTCAACTGTAGCCCACCAGGCTCTTCTGTCCGTGGAATTCTCCAGGCAAGAATACTGCAGTGGATAGCCATTCCCTTCTCCAGGGGATCTTCCTGCCCCAGGAACTGAACCCCAGTCTCCTGCATTGCAGGCAGATTCTTTACTGTCTGAGCCACCAGGGAAGCCTCATGGTTATTTATACTGCTGTTTAATAGACATTTTCTGAAAAGGGAAAGATGTGTGTCACTTAAAGAAAAAACAGCATCAGTTGTTATTTGCCAGTGGTAAAATTCAAGCATTGAAGTGAAAATCAGAATTTTGGAAAACCTGTATATGTCATGATGACTTTGATAATATCCCAATCCTTAAAAAGACGTTTCTGATGAGATAGGTGGTGATATTAATTTTTTTGATGTTGTGTAGTGATACCATTCTTCTTACTAATTTTTGGGGGGAAAATATAGTTATTTACATATTCAGTTCAGTCGCTCAGTCGTGTCCGACTCTTTGTGACCCCATGAATCGCAGCATGCCAGGCCTCCCTGTCCATCACCAACTCCCAGAGTGTACCCAAACCCATGCCCATCAAGTCGGTGATGCCATCCAGCCATCTCATCCTCTGTTGTCCCCTTCTCCTCCTGCCCCCAACCCTTCCCAGCATTAGAGTCTTTTCCAATGAGTCCACTCTTCACATGAGGTGGCCAAGTATTGGAGTTTCAGCTTCAACATCAGTCCTTCCAATGAACACCCAGGACTGATCTCCTTTAGGATGGACTGGTTGGATCTCCTTGCAGTCCAAGGGACTCTCAAGAGTCTTCTCCAACACCACAGTTCAAAAGCATCAATTCTTCGGCGCTTAACTCAGTTATTAATAAAGTATTTAGCTGTATTTTAACATTAAAATTGTTAAAATGCAATTTTTATTATTGTTATTTTAGAATATATTAATACATAGTTTTAAAACCCAGTTTTAATTTCTAACATGGTAATTATTAATAGCTATAACCTACATTATAAATACTTTTAGAATATTCGATTACTTTTTAAGAGTATAAAGGATTCCTGAAATCCAAATGTTTGAGAACCACTAGAAAGAAACAGTCTCCAAGATACATTGTTAGGAAAAGTGCAGATCCAGTATGATTTTAAGTTAGCATTTATGTGAAAAAGAATATAAGTGGGATGTTTTAAAATTCATTTTTAATTGGACGATAATTTCTTTACAGTGTTGTGTTGGTTTCTGCCCTTCATCAGCATGAATCAGTCATAGGTACACATGTGTCCCCTCCCTCTTGAACTTCCCTCCCACCCCTTCTCACCCCTCTAGGTTGTCACAGAGCACCTGGTTGAGCTCCCTGCATTATACACTAAGTTCCCACTGGCTATAAATACGACTCTTATTTACTTGTATGTAAGTAAAATTCTTCTGGAAGGTTATAAAGGAATTAAGTGTTGGTTTGTTCAGTAAGGAAGGCGTGAAAGGTGAATTCTTTAAACCCTCTTGAACTTCCTTGAGTTTGAAACCAGTTGAATGCATTGCTCATTTTAAAAAGAAGAAATTAAAATATTCCTGCCAGCTGAATTACAAATTTCAGAGAATATATAAGTCTGTTATGATAGTTGGAGCAAGTTTGGAGTAATGGTTATTTTTCTGGTGACTTGCTTTTTCTTGTTTTATTAGTGAAGAAAATGAAGCTTGCTTATTTTAGAGGTAAAAAATTTCACATACTGTCCAATCCAAATACACTTATGGTGAAATTATATAAATCAAATAGGTAGCAGTTTCCCCAGTGGGGCCCAAAGTAGACTGAACTTAAGTTTTAAGGAGAAAAAAATCTGATTAGTTTTTTTACCAGCAGGTATTTTGTAGGTTTCTAGTAGAGACTGGATTTATTTTAGAAGACTATTACAATTTGTAGTCTGTTATTTTAAGAGGTTTCGAAAAAGTGCTACATGAAATGTGGAAGTATAAAAGCTAAGTGAATGTTTTGACATTTGATTCAATACAAATCTAACACTCATAACCTTTGAGGCTTTGGGAATTCTTTAAAAGAATAGCTAAGGAATTCAATTTTATTTATTCCGTCTGCTGTTAAGTATGACTTTTGATCAGTGTTCATACTTTTAACTTTTGGATAGATTAAATACCCTTTTATGAAAAGAGGAAATTATTTTAATGCAAAAACTCTTCAGATTTTCTTTTTTCATATAATACTTATAAAATTTATTTCTTTGAATGCTGAAATATATCCAGAGTTCTTTGATGCAGTTTGGAGAAAGATATTACCTGTGGTTCTGTTCATTAGTTATAGTGAAAAGTTTGCCCATAGTATGAAACTGTTTTCCCCAATTTCTTTAGTTGACAAAGAATGCCTTTAATAACGTTAATAAGTTTTTCTGAGGTATTAGACAGATAGTTAATTCAGAAAGGAGTTTACTATTTACATGTACATGTGTAATAATTGACATTTTTCAAAGCACTTACACATTATTTTCTTTGATTCTCAACACATCTTGGAAGTAGCACGTAAGTGGTTTTCTTGGTTTTTTTTTTGTATGTATGGAAATCAAAATTCAAAAGACTAAATAAATAAATTGTCATATAACCTTGTTAAATGATAAAATAGCAATTTAGATTTAAGCAAGGCTAGATTAGATTTTTCTGGAGGAAGAAATGGCAGCCTGCTCCCATATTCTTGCCTGGAAGATTCCATTGATAGAGGAGCCTGGTGGGCTATAGTCTGTTGGGTCACAAAGTCAAACATGACCAAGTGAGCACACAGCACAGATAAGCAAGACTGTTCTAAATGCAAAAAGAAACCCCCAAAACGTTTATCTATACCTATGGTGTTCAGCTTCTGTGGTCTGGAACTGGAGTTGTAAAGACAAGACAGATCTTGCCCTCTAGGGGCTGAAAGTTTAGTGACAGAGACCACCCAGTGGAGAAGGAAATAAGTGTGGTGGTGCCCAGTTGAAGGGCCATATATCTCAGTTAGTTTTGAGGAGGTGACACAGATCCTGAAGAATGAGTAGGAGAAGTTAGCTAGGGGGAGTCTGCTTAGGGCGTGGTGAGAAGAGGTAGAAGGAGTAGGCAGTTAGGCCTAAGCAGCACATGGATGTTGTTTGGGAGCTGTTAGTAGCTCCATGTGATGGCTGTGCTGGGCTGCATGGGAGAAGGAGCAGGATGTGAAAGGAGAGAGGTAAGATAGTGCCTTAAATTGGAATTTTGAATTTTTTTCTAAAAGTCTTGAGGTGCTAAAAATCAACTGCATTAGGTTGGTGCAAGTGTAATTGCAGTTTGGGACTGTGAATCTTAAATCATAATCAGTTCAGTTCAGTCACTCAGTCGTGTCCAGCTCTTTGTGGCCCCATGGACTGCAGCTTACCAGGCTTACTGTCCACCACCAACTCCTGGAGCTTGTTCAAACTCATGTCCATCGAGTTGGTGATGCCATCCAACCATCTCATCCTCTGTCATCCCCTTCTCCTCTTGCCCTCAGTCTTTCCCAGCACCAGGGTCTTTTCCAATGAGTCGGCTCTTCGCATCAGGTGGCCAAAGTATTGGAACTTCAGCTTCAGTATCAGTCCTTCCAATGAATATTCAGGTTGATTTCCTTTAGGATTGGATCTCCTTGCTGTCCAAGGGACTCTCAAGAGTCTTCTCCAACACCACAGTTCAAAAGCATCAATTCTTCAGCACTCAGCTTTCTTTATGGCCCAACTCTCACATCCATACATGACTCCTGGATAAACCATAGCTTTGACTACATGGACAAACCATAGCTTTGACTACATGGACCTTTGTCACAAAGTAATGTCTCTGCTTTTTAATATGCTGTTTAGGTTGGTCATAGCTTTTCTTCTTCCAAGGAGGAAGCGTCTTTTAATATCATGGCTGCAGTCACCATCTGCAGTGATTTTGGAGCCCAAGAAATATAGCTCGGCTCAAACACATCTTTATTGATTAAAATAGGAACCATTACAATCAACACATTTTTGCTAATGAGAAGTAAATTTGTTTATTCCTGTAGCATAAAAACGCATGCCTTGGGATTCAGTGAACTCTGGAAGAACATTTTCTGCCTCTTGCTGGTTGTGGAAGCGTTTTCCCTGTAAAGAGTTGTCAACATGTCTGAGGAAGAGGCAGTTGTCTGGGGAGAGGTCAGGTGAATACGGAGGATGAGACAAAATTTCCTGGCCCAGTTTGTTCAGCGTTTGAAGCATGGGTTGCGCGAAGGGCGTTTTGGTGGGGAAGAGTTGGGCTCTTTTGACCAATGCTGGCTATAGGTGTTGCAGTTTTCGATGCATCTCATCGATTTGCTGAGCATGCTTCTCAGATGTAATGGTTTTGCTGGGATTCAGAAAGCTGTAGTGGATCAGACCAACAGCAGAGCACCAAACAGTGACTGTGACCTTTTTTTGTTGCAAGTTTGGCTTCGGAAGTGTCTTGAAGCTTCTTCTTAGTCCAGCCACTGAGCTGGTTGATGCCTGTTGAATAGAACCTACTTTTCATCACATATCACAGTCAGATTGAGAAATGGTTCATTGTTGCGTAGAACAAGAGAAGATGACACTTCAAAACGACAGTTTTTTTGGTTTGCAGTCAGCTTATGAGGCACCCTCTTATTGAGCTTTTTCGCCTTTCCAATTTGCTTCAGATGCTAAACGACCAGAAAATAATCAATGATGAGTTCTTTGGCAACTTCTTGTGTAGAGTTATAAGAGGATCAGCTTTGATGATGTTCTCAGTTGGTCATTGCCAACTTCCATGGCTGGCCACTATACACTTCATCTTATAGTGTATATAAGGCTCTCATCTCCTTTGCAAAACTTCTTGAACCACCCCTGCACTGTACATTCTTTAGCAGTTCCTAGACCAAATGTGTGTGTTGTTGATGTTGAGAGTTGTCTCTGCTGCTTTACAACCCAGTTTGAACTTGAATAAGAAAATCACTTGAATTTGCTTTTCGTCTAACATCATTTCCTAGTCTGAAATAAATATGAAATACGCATCAAGTAATAAGTCATTGGCCAAAAAAATATAACACGAGAAATGCACATTAAAATGATATATGACATAACCACAGTTATTTAAGAATGTATTCCAGTATGAAATGGCAAAATTCAACAATGCTAAACCACAATTACTTTTGCACCTACCTAATAAATAGATGCAAGGACTGAGTTTGAACAATGTTTGAGTCTTAATTCTTGGGCTTATTAGCAATAGAACTACAGTCTGAGCCTCAGTTACCTCAGAAGTTAAATGGAAAAATGTTGGATGTATTGCAGTAGACTTAAGAAAAATAAATGTTAAAATTGTGTGCACCAAACCTCTTTGTAAGAACTCAGTAATGGGAGATGACTTAGAAGTAAGTGTGGCTCAGATGGTAAAGCGTCTGCCTGCATTGCGGGAGACCTGGGTTCGATCCCTGGGTCAGGAAGATCCCCTGGAAAAGGAAATGGCAACCCACTCCAGTACCCTTGCCTGAAAAATTCCACGGGTGGAGGAGCCTTGTGGGCTACAGTCCATGGGGGCGCAAAGAGTTGGACACGACTGAGTGACTTCACTTTCTTTCTTCCTTTCTAAGCAGAACTGAAAAACAGAGTTAACTTTTACTTTAAAATATTATTGGATTGTTTGGACATCTTCTAAAGCAGCTTAGCTGAAATGGTTTTATAATGTGAGTATTTAATATTTAGGAGTCTTTCAAGGTGGTGTTTCTTCGTAGCCTTGTTTGAAAGCCAGACTTTCTGTGTATGATATGATTATCAGCTTATCAGACTGTTACGAGTCAGCCCTTTTGTGGAATCACCTTTGTGTGATGCTGTGTGCCATGCCTGTTCCCCTAGCTCCTTGGCCCAAGACTCAATTCAGAACTGGAAGACCTGGATCTGTCGTCTCCTAACACGCTCATTTTTGGCAAATCCTTGCCCATTTGTGTGTTTCTTCAATGTTAAAATGGTACCTAATTAATTTAGCTTCAGAGAACAAAGTGAAATAGAGCCTGGGTACATTTTTGTAAAACACAGTGTCTTCGTCTGTTTGGTCTGCCGTAACAAAATACTGCAGACTGAGTGGTTTAAACAGTGGAAATTTATTTCTCACCATTTTGGAGATTGGCAAGTCCAAGGTTAAGGTGCCAGCTGATTTGATTTCTGGTAAGAGCTCTTTTCCTGGCTTGTAGACAGCCATCCTCTTGCAGTGTGCTCATGTGGACTTTACTCTCAGTATGCTTTGGGGGAGGGAAGGAAGAGGAAGGGTAAGAGAATGAACCCCTTGGTGCCTTTTCTTATAAGGACACTAATTCTTTAGGATCAGGGCTCTTGTGACCTCATGTAGCTTCTGCATACAGCTTCACTGGCTAGGACTTGCATGCGGGACACACGCAATTTGCATGCTTGCAGGCAGGCACAGTCGACAACATGCATTGAAATTGGAAGTGTTCTCTTTTGATGGGCTTACAACATAATATTTGATAACAGTTAAGTGCCAGTCATGTATTACATTTATTTTAACTGCTCTCCAGAGCTGCAGATGTGTATGGACCCTCTGAGTCCTGCTTTCTAGTTGATGAGGTTTATAGCTGGTTAGCTACAGGAGTGGTTTACAGCCAAGTTAGTATAGAACTCAGAATATTACTGTGTCAAAGGTAATTACAAAATACCAACAGCTTTTCTTACAGTATATTAAGCATATACCATTTCAGTGAATCCCCCCCCGCCCTTTTCCAAGCCCAGATATAGTTTGGTTCCCTTAGTAAATGTCTGTAGTTTAGTGGTAATTTAAAAAATTGTATCATTTATCTTAATTATGAATTTACATTTTTACTTATTAACAGAGCAAGTCTTTTAATGTGGTACAGTTACACAAATTTTAAAGACAACTAAATGAAACCTTAGTTTTGCATAACATATTGGAATAGAGATAGAAGTTTTAACTAAACTTCAGGATATATGCCTCCTCTTTTCCTAATTGTGAATTTCAGTATGAATTTTGATTGAGTTCTATTTGCATTTTAGATTGTGCTGGAAGATCTTTATACCTGGTTTCCCAAAACGATCACATTTATGTTGTTTTTCACAGGCCAGCCCTCCAGATCTCTATATTGAAAGATTTAATATAGCTCTTGGACAATATATGGGAGCATTGCAGAGCATTGTGCCTCTTTTCATATATATGGTAAGTTAGAGCTATTTTCCCTTTCCACGTACCTTGGTTTATTGGTCTAAGTGCAAACAGATGCAGAAAGTTAAGTATATTCTATTTTTCTTTTACTAAGTATTATGTTAAAAATGGAAATTAATCTCTTTCAGCAATATTTGATAGTGTGGACATAGAAAGCTTATTTAGCCTTGTGTACACTGTTTTAAAATTTCATAAATACCATTGCTGAAATAGACAATTAGGCATTACTTAATCGCAGTCACCCAATTAGCATTTATTTTATTTCTACCATATGAAAGATACTGTGCTTAGAAAATAAAGATAAAGAAATAAAGGTAAAAAAATAAAATCTTTCCTATATATGAAGATTTCTTATTTTCAGAAAGTACAGTTAAGACATGTATCTAAAAACATGATGTATAATAAATGCCAAGGAGGTAACTCCAGAAAAAGTAGAACAATAAAATTTTCTTTCATTCTAATGATCTCTTTCATTTGGAGGATTATGCCATGGGTATAATTTGTAGTCTCTTTACTTTGCTGATGTGTTCTCCATTCCCACCCCACCCCACCCTGTTTTAAATATATAAAGTTATAGGATCTTAATGTTTGTGTTCCTACTGAGTGGAAGAGCCTTTAGAAACCATTGTCCCACTTTCTTGTTGTTAGGTTGAGTTGTTTAGGTTGATCCTGCATTCTGTTGCTTAGAGGTCACTATGTAATACCAAACTTCAAAATGATTTATTGTCCATAAGATATGCTTTACTGGGGGAAAAAAAATACAGATCATTGGGAGAAATCTGTGTTGTCAGTGGGACACTACTATTTAAATAATGGATGAAGGATATTTACAGTGAAAACTATATGCAGTCAAAAATAATGACATGTGCGTATGTTATTTTCGAGAGAAATCTTTTCAAGCTACAACATTAGGTGAAAAAGCAAGATGTAAAGCAGTGTGAGTTATATTTCGTGTTTTCTTCTTTATTTTAGGGCAAATAAAACAGAGAGGAAAAAAATATGTTAAAAATTGAGAGAATCAGTGAGCAACTTGTTAATATTCCTCTTTGTATTTTCCACTCCTATAAATGGAGTTAGCATTTTTAAACATGAATGAGTTTAGTCTTTTTGACTTGCCAGTCATTCTAGTTAGGATGCTTTTGGCTGTAAGAAACAGAAAACTTGATTCAAAGTGATTTTTTAGATAAATAAATAAAAGTATTATCTCTTGCTATAAAATTCTAGAAATAAAGTAGTTTCCAGGGTTGGTTAAATCTGTAGTTCAGCAGTGTTACCAAAGTCTTAGCTTGTTTTTTGTCTCTTTGCTTTACATATCTGTTTCATCTTGTTTTCCGCATGGTTGTAGGATGACTGTAAGATTCTCTTTACTCAAGCCTCAGTTTCCCTTAGTCTGATTGGGTTACCTTGGGTCACTTGTCTGCCTTTGAACCAAAGACTACCTATCTGGAAGGAATGCTGTAAACTGAATGATTTGGACTAATCATTAAAAGTGAAATGTAGGGGAGTCAACCGGTGCATGCCCACTGCCTGCTTTAAGACTGGATTTTAAAATAGCGTACCTATCACTTGTGTTTCCTGGTATTGCCTTTAGATGATGATGTAGTCATTCATATAAAAGGGCATATTAAGTGCTTGTCATACAATATGGTCCATTACATCCCTGTCTAGTTAATGTTGAGTATCTTCCCATGTTCTTTTATATGATTTATAGCATTTTATCTTTATGTGCTTTAAACTCCATACAGGAAGTCGATAATAGGGGGAGAGCTTTTGTTTTCTGATGTTGGTTTTTTATGTTTTAATTGATGCTTTTATGAATTGTTTCCTAAAATTATTTTTTAGTGCTTCAGTTCATTAGACTAATTATTTCCCTCTAATTGATGCCCTGGAAAATAACTTGTTTTCCATTTCAGAATAAGTTTTACATCGAAACCAAGCTTAACAGAGACTTAAAAGATGACCTTATAAAGCTGTTTACCGAACATGTTGCAGAAAAGCACATTTACAGCCTAATGCGTAAGTGTTTCAACTCGGAGGGATGATATGACACTAGCAGGTTTTCTTTTTTGAATCAGAGAGCATTGGCATCTGAACCCCAATGTTGACATCTTTCAAATCATATCACAAGAAGCGTTAAAGCTTCATTCTATAGCAAGACACTGAGGAATTGAGATGTGACTTGAAGGTTACCTGGGTGAGCTGGGAGAAGCCAGGCTCTGAACAGTGCCTTCATAGCTGGAGTGATACTTGGTGCCTCTGTTGTTTTCCTCTGGCATTGGGGGAAATATTATTAATATTAAGGAGTTCATTTGCCCATAATTTTATTACTGGTAATTCTAGAAGGATAATGTTAATATTTTTGAAATGGCACAGTATCCTCTCAGTTTCCTTATTTTTATTAAAAAAGTTAAAGCTTATGAGAATTAAACATATGTTTGTCCCTTCTCTCAAGCTACGGCTCCCTCAAATTCCCATTTTGTTTTACTTAAAAGGGGAGTTCAACTAGAAAATTTTACTTTTTAATTAAAGACTTTCTACAAAGAATTTTAAGTGGAGAGGATTTTATTGAAATGTTATACCTTTTTGTAACTGAATGTGATTATTTTCAATTAATTCATCCCAAATTTGTATTCATTTTATGTTTAATCTGTGACTTTATCATTTCCTTATCTAGCTATCAAGTTTGACATAGGTGATTATAGTTATGTAGATGTTATTTGCAAATGTATGTGTTTGATGACATAATGACTATGTGCTGGAACCTGAAGAGTTAGTTGGGAGTAAGACGCAAGTTCAGTTGGTAAAGAATGCGCTTGCAATGCAGGAGACCCTGCTTTGATTCTTGGGTCAGAAAGATACCTTGGAGAAGGGCTAGGCTACCCACTCCAGTATTCTTGGGCTTCCCTTATGACTCAGCTGGTAAAGAATCTGCCTGCCATGTGGGAGACCTGGGTTCGATCCTTGGATTGGAAGATCCCTTGGAGAAGGGAAAAGCTACCCACTCCAGTGTTCTGACCTGAATTAACAGAGACAGAGTCTGGGTTTGGGGTCATGTTGAAATTAGTAGAGTAGAAGAGATTCCAAGAAACTAAAATTTAGAATTTCAGTAAATTTAGAATTTCAGTTTTTTTATTTTTTTTAATTTTTTTACTTTACAATATTGTATTGGTTTTGCCGTACATTGACATGAATGTGCCATAGGTGTACATGTGTTCCCCTTCCAGAACCGCCCCCCTCAACCTCCCTCCCCATCCCATCCCTCTGGGTCATCCCGGTGCACCAGCCCCAAGCACCCTGTATCATGCATCGAACCTGGACTGACGATTCATTTCACATATGATAATTTACATGCTTCAGTGCCATTCTCCCATATCATCCCGCCCTCGCCCTCTCCCATAGAGTCCAAAAGACTGTTCTATACATCTGTGTCTCTTTTGCTGTTTCGCACACAGGGTTATCTTTACCAACTTTCTAAATTCTGTATATATGCGTTAGTATACTGTATTGGTGTTTTTCTTTCTGGCTTGCTTCACTCTGTAACACATGATTTTTCTGCAATGCCTAGCATTTGTTATCCTTTAAATTTATCTATGCCATTCAAAATTATAACTATCTACTGATGATAAAATCAGAAGGAAAAACTTGAACCAGTGACCCTCTGGCCTTCAGTACATGAATTCAAATGTAACACACATTGCATGTTTGAAACTACAGAAATGTTGACTAAGTGAGATGGCATTTCCATTTTTAAAAAGGTGTGAATAGAAAAAACAATTTAATAATTTGATAAGCCTGGCTTAGACTAAAATGACGCCAAGTTTCATGAGTATTTGTTAGTATATGGTGATTTTGGGGAAAGGGAAATGATTGAGGGAGTCAGAGAACTATCATTCCCCAAATGTAAGTGTTTTAAATCATGAACTTAATGGGAAGTATTTATAGCTCACTCACTTAAGTACCATGAGTACTGTTGCTTTAATAAAGCTTTGCTTATTTTCAGAGCCTCCATCAATTGAATCATTTCTGTCAGTGTTTCAAGAGACATGCACATATTTACTTGGTAGATGGAGCTCGACTGCAATGGATTAATTTTAAAAAAGAAGAACTTTAGTGTATAAATACTTGGTTTGCCCTCTTGAGCTGTTCTTTTCTTATCCTTGTTTATCCTTCAGTCTTTGGGAGAAACGGTGATAGAAAGTGAAACCTTGACAATCAGTAAGAGTTGCATCATTTTTATAACCCATTTTCTCTTTATTTCAGCTTTACTTTTAGAAGCCCAGTCAACACCATTTCAGGTCACACCTTCAACTATGGCAAATATTGTGAAAGGCCTGTATACTCTCAGACCAGGTAAACATTCATCATTTGCTTAGGGGTTAGATTTGTTTGTTTATGGCAATTCCAGCCTGATTCGTGAGAAGATAGTGTTTTTCTGTGTTTTCTGAGGCTTAATGGTATTTGAGTTTTTTACAGAAGAAAGTTGAGTAGATACTTGTTATTGTGAAATGTAAACTCAGGATCTCACTCAGAAATCTTTCTATACTGGTGAAAAGCAGATAGTTTAGGAAATACAAGAAATAGTTTGTAGGAGACACTTTAGATATAGTTGAATCTTGTGTCTGGCATGAATCTCTTTTTTTTTGTTAGGTTCTCCTTTACTTCTACCTCATACTGCAAATATGCCCAGGCATACACATTCACAGCTCCATCTTGTAAGGCATGTTATGTATCTTGCAAGGAATCTGGAAGTTCTGATAAAATTACAGTCATTTCAAGGTTATTTTGAGGAGGGAGATAGAACCAAAAATCAAAGATCACTGTGTTCAAGGCATAGTTTGTAAGTTATCTTAATATATGTCTTACAATAAAAACATTGAATTTAAAGGATTCTCCAGATGCTTTTATACATATCTTTCTGTTTATAGCCCAGAACCTCAAACTTATCCCAGTGGTCTAGCCAATTAAAAAATGTCCATAGGACAGAAATTGCCGAAGTTCAGGGTAGAAAATTGTTTTCTGACTGTTCCTGGTTTTCAGACAGTCTCCTCTCATACTTTCTTGAGAGTGTACTTTCTCTCTGCTTAATAAACTCTTGCTACTTAAGAAGGAAAGAAAGAGGAAAAAAAATACTTGCTAGTCTAGAAACTTAAAGGATGCCTTTTTGACAGTAATTATCTTTTTGTGAAATTCTGTCACTTGAGGATTGAATGAAATAAAACAGGGTCTAAAGAACTTAACATATAGTACCTGATAATGAAGTGTGCTAATATTAACTGTTGTTACTGCTTTTCGTTTGGGTCCAGTGGTTATTTTAATGGACTGATATCTGAATAATTTACTTACTTAATTTAAAAGATATAGCAGAATTTAGCTTACCAAATTGGAAACCAAGTAAAAACTGTGATATTAGGGGTAGACTGTGATCTACCAGAAGTACCTTCTTTCTCAGGCTACTTTAAAGAATTAGTGATTTCTAGAGTATTCAAATACAATGTTACTTAAATTGGAAATCAGTTCTGGCTCTAATCTTCATAATTTTTAGACATATTATTCCTACAAAATAATTATTTATATAAAATTGAAAGTATTACCTGTGTCCAATAAACTGATGAATTTCTTTTTCTAGTTCTTAGAATTTTAAATTTCATTTTTGCTAAGTGTGGTGAAAGTAACTCATGAATTTTTCTTTTAGTGCTAGATTATGAATGATTTTTTTCTTGTATTTTGGAAGACATTCAAGTTCAGTATGACAGATTTCAAAAATTCTGCCTCCAAAGTGAGCAGCTTTATCAGCTCTGGCTTTTATCATTAGTAACAAAATTACAGAATAAAACTAGTCACTAAGGGTAGAAAAACTTGTAGATACATGTTTATCCAAATGCTATTTTTATCCAGGTTTGAGCTCTTGTAATAGGATTCCTACTGCTTGTGAGGAGAATTCTGTATTTGAGAATTGTCCTTTTGAAAAGGTGAATTTTATCACAGACGAACCTTTTGCTGTCCTAGCTATTTTCTGAGATACTCTTAAACTTATTTTGACATTTATTCGTCTTGCCAGTACCAATTGTCTTCCTAGTTTGTTAAAGCAGTTTTATTCACCTGACAGATTAAGGTTAAAATATTTTAAAAGTTGAATTTTAAATGTAAAGGTTCCTTTCATTACAGTAGTGCTGATTTTTATATAATGGATGCATCTGAATCACCCAAAAAGGTTTGTTAAACTGTAGATTCCTGGGCCCTAGTCCTTGGAGATTCTGATGACATCTGTTATTTAAATGTGTTTCCATCTAGTCTTTAGAAGCTCACTAGGAATAGTTCCCATGATCCCATCTTGCTCTTCTTCATTTAATACAAACACTTGTCATTGTTTTTATCTTCATCTTAATGATTGCCTGGAGTTCCGTTAAATGTCAGACTCCTTGCCTTCTCTGACTGATGGATTAGTGGTTCTCCAGGGCACTGAACTGAAACTTTTTTTAAAGCCATTTGAACTGAGCTAGAAAAGGGGACACTATTGAGAACATTTTGATACGAGTTTGTACAAAGGGTGATTGGATCACCTTGACAGTGTTTGTGGTGCTTGGTTTTTTTGTTGTTTGTTTTTCACCATCTCTAGTTTAGCTCTTATTAGGCATTTTTTTTAACTTGCCAGTGATCAAACATTGCATAGCATTGAATATGTTTTGTTTTGTTTTTCTGATTTAGAGTTATTTACTTAGATTACAGTTTTTAAAGTGAGCATGCTGGATTAAATACAGCATTGACATTTTACGGGTTTTGATATATACAGCCAGAATACACACACCACGCGCGTGCACGTGCACACACACACACACACACACACACAACCCTACACATACACACACCCGCACATGCACATGTGTGTGAAGTCATTTCAGTCGTGTTCTACTCTGCGACCCTATGAACTGTAGCTCACCAGGCTCCTCTGTCCATGGGATTCCCCAGGCAAGGATACTGGAGTGGGTTGCCATGCCCTCCTCCAGGGGATCTTCCTGACCCAGGGGTTGAACACATGTCTCTTAGGTCCCCTTCATTGACAGTTGGGTTCTTTACCACTAGTGCCACCTGGGAAGCCTATATATATATCCAAAAGGGAAAATTTGAAAGGACTAGATTAAAAGAATCCAAGAGGGTACAGAAGTGGCAGTATTTATATTTAGTGTTCACTGAGTAAGGGGAAGAGTATCTGATTTGTTAAAATGCTTTATAATAAAGATACTAATTTATCTTTGTCATGTCTAATGCAGATACTTTCCTTACACTTCTTTTTGTTTATTTAGTTTGATGAATGAATTTTTTACTATAGATTAGTCTCCTGATCTTTTATCTTTTCCTTAATAGTTTGATTACCAGTTAATTCTCTTTCTTTCACTGTTATATATGTTTAATTTGCTATAATTTAATATGAGTCAAAATTGGTTTATATTTTAAAAGTACTTACCAGTCATCTCTCCCACCCCCCTCCCCATTTTTATGGTACTTTTAAAATATGTGTGCTTATTACTTCATGTACTATTCTATTTTTAGGCCAGTGTATTTTTTTAATTAATGTTCCACAGGGCTAAGTATTTCCACCAAATCTTTTCCTTCCAAGTCCCTCCTGCTCAGAATTATTTGTTTATTTCCCTCGTGTTTTCTTCCACATTTAGAGTTTTTGAGACAGTTCATTCAAAAATTCTAGGGATTTTTTGTTAAATTTGGTTAAATCAGTAAAACGTAAAATATCCTCTTTCTGTAAATTCCATTTAGAAAAGAAACTTAATCTCTTTATCAGAAGGGGTTGCACTAATTTTTTCCCCACTTTTAAGTTTGGTTTAATTTATAATCTTGTTCTTTGGGAAGAAAACTTTTCCTTTTCTATTTAAATTGTATGATTTCCTGAATGAATTTTTTCCTTCCCCACAGAGTGGGTTCAGATGGCTCCGACTCTGTTTTCTAAATTTATTCCAAACATTCTCCCTCGTGCGGTGGAGTCTGAACTGTCTGAATATGCTGCTCAAGATCAGAAGCTTCAAAGAGAACTTATACAGAATGGTTTCACAAGGCAAGTTTTCCTTTCCTTTCATGATAAAATGTGTCTATTTCCTTAGGCCAGTTTGACTTGGTAGTGGGGAGGGACGCCAGGTTCTTAGACTGGGAGACATCTACCCGCCAGTGGGGCCAGTGCTGAGGGGAGGGGTGGTGAGCTCCTTGTCTGGGAAAGTGTTGAAGCTGGGTTTTGACTTTATGGGAGCTGCTCTTAAGTAGATTTTGAAGAAGGGATTTCTCATCGGGTGGGTGCTTAGTCTGGGCAGCCTCCGAAGAGCTCTTCCAGCTTTGATCCTCTTATACTAGTTTTGAATATTTGGAAAAACCTTGTCGAAATTTTAATGATCGGTTATAAGGTACATTTATGACTAAACTAGCAAAGGATTCGTTTTATGACTAAACTGGTAAGGAAGCTTTAGATTGTGTTTTTCATTCCATTTTTTCCCCTAAATTCTAGTCATTTCTTCTTAAAAAGTAGGGTATCACTTATATGTGTCCACAAAATTCACCTCCCTTGCTTTTGATATAAACACTTTGCTAATTTTTCTGAAAGTTGCAATTTAGTATCCTGGCTTTATTCCAGAAAATCTTTCAAAGTGCTTATTTTCAACTAAAATTACACAAAATTTTTGTGATTCCTCATAGGAAAGCACCCTGTTTTGTAATCAGATTGTTGGAGGGTATAGCAGAACTTTATAATTTTCATAATCCTTGCCCTCTCCTTAGCACAGTTGCATGTCTTCTTTTATTTGAATCCCTCGTATTAAAGGGAGAAAGTTGTGGAGAGAAAGACACCTGAGTTCCTCCCTGAGGCATAATTGTGACCGCAAAGAGTGGTTGGGTATTGACTCACTTCTCTGGCTTGGGCAGGGGATGGTCATGCTCTTTCGCAGGTTCTGAGGCCACGTTCAGTCTCAGAACACCAGCCTTGATCAAGATCACTGTTTCTAAGTTTCTCATTTCAGCACCGGTTAGAAAAGAAAGCATATCCTTTGTTCTTTGTTGGCATTTATGCCCTTTGTGTCCCGGTGGCATCTGTATTCATGGGGTAGAGGGGCCACTGAGTAACCCACTGGTCATTATCCACCTTGTGGGCAGCTGACACTGGAAGGGGTTGGTCAACTGTCAGAAGGAAGCTGTGTAGACAGGCCCACGAGCCCGCCTTCTCTGTGGCAAGTGAGAGGAGCAAAAGGCCGTGGGAGAGTCTGCATGCCAACAGCTGGCTTTTCTCCCTGATGTCCAGTGGTCGGGTGTTTTCTGACATCAACTGTAGTATTTCTAACAGTGGTACTATTTTCATATACAGAATGAGGCTGTTTAATGCTATAGTAATTTTACTTACTCAGTTTTGAAGAGCTGATATAGATTTTTTTTTTTAAAGATATTAAAAAGCATACACTGAGAAGTTTTACTCCTGCCTGTCCCCCTGTCTGCTCTCAGCCATTAGGTAACCGTTTTTTATTAGTTTTGTATGAGCCCTCCAGCGTTTATATCCTATACAGGTAGAAGCAAGCACAATATATACTCTCAGTTTTATTCCTCTCTTACACATTCTGCTGTGTAGATGTACTATAACTTATTTAACCAGTCCCCTATAGATGACAAGTTGAATCATTTCCAGTCTTTTTGCTGTTACAGAGAATGCTGCATGCATAATTTTTATACTGGTTGTCAGTATGTTTGGAGAGTAAATTCCCTTAAGTTTGATTGCTGAGTCAAGAGTAAATGCAGTGGGAATTTTGATTAATATTGCATATATCCCTCCATAGGGTACTGTGCCAATTTGAGCATTCACGAAGCAAAGTGCCTGTTCTTCACGTCCTTGCCTATGGAGTATGTTGTTTACACTGCCAATCTGGCAGGTGAAAAATAATTAATCAGAGTTAGTTTCATTTGTGTTTCTCTTATAATGAGTGCTGCTAAGCTGCTAAGTCACTTCAGTCGTGTCCGACTCTGTGCGACCCCACAGATGGCAGCCCACCAGGCTCCCCCGTCCCTGGGATTATCCAGGCAAGAACACTGGAGTGGGTTGCCATTTCCTTCTCCAATGCATGAAAGGGAAAAGTGAAAGTGAAGTCGCTCAGTTCTGTCCGACCCTTAGCGAACCCATGGACTGCAGCCTACCAGGCTCCTCTGTCCATAGGATTTTCCAGGCAAGAGTACTGGAGTGGGGTGCCATTGCCTTCTCTGCTATAATGAGTGAGGCTGAGCATATTTTCCTGTGTTTATATTTCTTTTCCTGTAAATGGTTTCTGCTTTTTTGCTCATTTTTCTATTCGATTGTTAGTCTTTTTTTCTTGGTTTCTAGGAGCTCTTTCTATAGTGAAGAGATTGTTTGCCCAAAATGATAGTTTTTTTTTTTTTTTTCAGTTTCTTTTGACTTTGCTTATGGTGGGTTTTTTTGTTTGTTTGTTTTATTTGAAGTCATGAGGAAGTTTTTATTATTTTATGTAACTAACTTTATCAAGTTTTTTCTTTATGGCTTATGCATTCTGAATTACAGTTAAAAGTTTTTTCCTGAAATGTTTTAAAAATAAATGCAGAATAAACTGAGTATACCTCTTATGTTTTTTCCTAGGCTCACCATAATTTTGAATTATTTTATGCTTTTTTTCCATGTTATATTTGAATGTTTGCTTTTAATTTTAGAGATGAGCTTATTGATGCTTTTAACAAACAGCCCTCTGAAAGCTTTTGTTTCTGTGAAGCAATGTAGGAAGATAGCTTTTGTAGATTTCTCTGAACACCTGAATTCACCTTACAGAACAGTGTGGAACACATCCAGAGACATTTTCCTAATCCTAATTTTGGATCTGGAGTAGGAGAACAGGGTGCAGGACTGTTTGGTGTGTAAGCTGCTCTTATGTAACATTTGGGGCCTGGTGTAAGAGAACAGGATGCAGGACTGTTTGGTGTCTCGTCGCTCTTATGTAAAATCTCCTTGGGATGAGTTGAGGCACTGACTCGATAAATAATCTCAGGTAACATTGCCTTTGAACGTGAAGTACTAGCCTGGCACTAATAAGGTCAGGATGGTCAGGTGCGTTCATTCATATGAAATTTAAATGCTAGGATTCCAAAAGATGATAAAATTAAAAATGTTTTATTTTACAAACTGAGTTGAGCTATTTCTGTTAACAAATTATTCTACATTTATTCTGAAGATTAAAGGCTGCCTCATGACTTACTCTGTTGGGTGATTTGCACAGAGTAGGCCCTGCCTTCAGCGGACATTCTGAACTGCTGGGCTGGCTCAGACCAGTCAGAAAGGGTGTGCACACACCATATACTTAGCAGCTGATGGCAGTCACCTGTGCTTCCAGCTCTTGTGTCTGGACCTTTCATACTTGGCTCCTGCCAAACTTGATGCTGCCTTTGATCATTATTTGGCTAGAATTTTTTTTGAAGAAATGGTGTCCATTGATGCAAAAAATAAAAGCAGTCTAACAAAAATTCTGTTACTGGCTGCCTTCATATGAGCAATCGTTTTATGGTTTGTGTCTAGCCAGTCATGTGATTGCTGTTCATCTTTGCAAGCTATTTTTTCATTTAAGGCTGTATTCCATTTACATGATGTAGGGTATGACAGTGCATTGCTTTAATATGGATGACACAGTCTTCGAAATGTTTTAAAATAATAAGTGAATATTGTCAAATATATTGTCTTTGTAGTTAATGGACAAATTCTTATTTGAGTTGGAGTTTATGTGAAGCATCTTTAGGTGCATAGAAATACGGTGTGGACTTATCTCAAAGCTAGAAGTAACATACCACCTAAAAGTAGTATATATATTTTTTTAACATGTTACCTGCATAGTTGAATTGCTTATTGAGGGGAAGGGCAGGTTGTTGTCTGCTGTTGTCAAAGATTACATGATGGCAGATAAGCTCACTAGGGAACTTCTAACACGCGGGCCCTCAGGTGGAGCATCCTCATTCAAACCCATCTATGGGCCTCTTCAAAGCGTGTGGCAAATAGCTTTTAAAGGCAAGTAAACCGTTCTTGCTGAGTGATTGTTACCTGGATTTCTAGAACAAAGTAGAACCTCATTAGGGGTATTGTTCTTTTAGCTGAGACAGCCACTCCAAGATCGGGGCTTTTTCCATAGTAGCCTGGGTCTGGTGTTGAGGGCAGCTGACTTAATAGTGTTATCAGATAGTGGTTTAACAGCCTCACGTACATCACACTGACATTCTTTGTGCCTCCTGTTGTTTTCATATCCGTATTTTTCTCCTGTTATTTTAACATGTTTCATTTTTTAAAAAAAATTTGGGGGGTGGGAATGAAGTTTGTTTATAGAAGTCTAAGTTCCAGATTCAAGATCCATCCTGTGTCTTCCTTTTTGATCAGCATTAATTTACTTGTTTCAGAGTATTTGGTGAATGCTGCTGTGATGATGTTATGTACCTCTGTTGATAGTTCTTCAGGCACTCTGTCTACCAGCTCTAATCCCTTGAATCTATTTTGTCACCTCCACTGTATTATCATAAGAGATTAGATTTAGGTCATACCTGAATGGCCTAATGATTTTCCCTATTTTCTTCAATTTAAGCCTGAATTTTGTAATCAGGAGCTCATAATCTGATTTCATTCCAGTCCCAAAAAAGGGTAATGCCAAAGAATGTTCACACTACTGTACAGTTGCATTCATTTCACATGCTAGCAAAGTGATACTCAAAATCCTTCAAGCTAGGCTTCAGCCGTACATGAACTGAGAACTTCCAGATATACAACCTAAGTTTAGAAGAGGCAGAGGAACCAGAGATCAAATTGCCAACATTTGTTGGTCATAGAGAAAGCAAGGGCTTGCTTGGTAGCTCAGCTGGTAAAGAAATGCCTGCAATGCAGGAGACTTGGGTCCCATCCCTGGGTTGGGAAGATCCCCTGGAGGAGGGCATGGCAACCCACTTCAGTATTCTTGCCTGGAGAATCCCCATGGACAGAGGAGCCTGGCGGGCTATAGTCCACGGGGTCTCAAAGAGTCGGACACGACTGAGTGACCAAGCACAGCACAGAAAAAGCAAGAGGATTCCAGGAAAACATCTAATTCTGCTTCACTGATTACACTAAAGCCTTTGATTGTGTGGATCACAGCAAACTGTGAAAAGTTCTTAAAAAGGTGGGACTACCGGACCACCGTACTTGTCTCCTGAGAAACCTGTATGCAGGTTGAGAAGCAACAGTTAGAACCAGACACGGAACAATGGACTGGTTCAAAATTGGCAAAGGAGTACATCTAGGTTATATATTATCACTCTGCTTATGCAGAGTACATCATGTGAAATGCCAGGCTGGATGAATCACAAGCTGTGATCTCAATTGCTGGAAGAAATGTCAGTAACCTCAAATATGCCAGTGATACCACTCTAATGGCAAAAAGTGAAGAAGAACTAAAAAACTTCTTGATGAAGGTGAAAGGGGAGAGTGAAAAGGCTGGCTTAAAACTCAGCCTTCAAAAAACTAAGATCATAGCATTCAGTCCCATCACTTCATGGCAAATAGAAGGGGAAAAAGTGAAAACAGTGACAGATTTTGTTTTCTTGGCCTCCTAAATCACGGTGACTGCAGCCGTGAAATTAAAAGATGCTTACTCCTTGGAAGGAAAGCTGTGATAAACCTGAACAGCATAATAAAAAGCAGAGACATCACTTTGCCAACAAATACCTGTATAGTTAAACCTATGGTTTTTGCAGTAGTCATATGTGGATGTGAGAGTTGAACCATAAAGAAGATTGAGCACCAAACAATTGGTGTTTTGAAATTGTGGTGCTGTAGAAGACTCTTGAGAGTCCCTTGGACAGCAAGGAAACCCAACCAGTCCATCTTAAAGGAAATCAGTCCTGAATATTCATTGGAAGGACTGATGCTGAAGCTGAAACTCCAATACTTTGGCCATCTCATGCGAAGAGTTGACTCATTGGAAAAGACCCTAATGCTGGGAAGGATTGGGGGCAGGAGGAGAAGGGGACGACAGAGGATGAGATGGTTGGATGGCATCACCGACTCGATGGACATGGGTTTGGGTAAACTCCGGGAGTTGGTGATGGACAGGGAGGCCTGGCGTGCTGCGATTCATGGGGTCACAAAGAGTCAGACACGACTGAGCGACTGAACTGAACTGAACTGTTAAGAGTTTGTTAGGCTGTAAATCTAGTTCATGCTAAGTTTTTCTCTAAATGCTCAGCTGAGAGAAAAATCCTTCAGAGACCATTTGGTGTGTTCTCTTTCTTCTGGTCCTTAAGACTCCTCATCCAGCTTAGCAAGAGGTTTCTGTCCTGGTCTTGATCATAACCAGAGAAAGTGGGAAACTTTGGTAATCTGGAAGATTACACAAAAGCATGAAATAATTACTTGGGCTAGCATTTTAATCCATCTGTGAAGGCTATTTATTAGTTACACACTAATTTGTTAATTCAGCAAATATTTCGTTTTTCTACTCTGCACTTAGATACTGCTTCTAGATACTGGGTGAACAAGACAGGCAGAGTTCCTGTTTTTATGGAGCTTATACTCTGCTGTTGGGAGATAAATAGCAAACATGTAAACAAATTATTTCGAATAATAATGAATGCTACACAGAAAATGAGACATTATAGGATGGAGTACCTGACTAGGGCATGCACGAGGGGCTCTTCCCCTTACTTAGTGATATAATGCCCCTGAGGAGGAGAATTCCAGCTGAACAGTAAGGAGATAGCCATGTGGCTAACTTGGGAGAAGAGTGTTGCAGGTATAGAAAAAAGTGTAGCAGTGCTAACATGTCCAAGGGACAGAAAGAAAGCCAGAGTGGCTGAAATATAGTGAACAGAGAAAATGGGTGTGGAGGGGTAGATAAGAGCCATAACTCACAGGGCTGGGAAAATAAATTTGAGTTAGAATTTGTTTTTTTTTTTTTAACTGTCATAGAAAGCCACAGAAGGGCTTTTAATCAGAGACGTGAAGTCATCTTATACATGCTTTTAACATAAGATAGCTCTGGCTCTTGCCTGGACTAATATTAAGATCTTGCAGTGGTGTAGGGGAGAGGTGATGGTGGATTGGGGTTGGCATTGTAGCCGTGGGGTCGAGCAGTGGTTGATTTTGGGTTATGTGTTGAGACAGAATGCTCCAGAGTGAGGCAAAGAGAGGAATCAAGGATGAGCTAGGATTTGGGGCCTGAGTAGTTGGGCGGATGGTGGTGCAGTTTATTGAGGAAGGCGTGGGGGTGGAATGCATCCTGGCCATGGTAAATTTGCAGAACATGGAAGTCATCCACGTGACAGTGGCAGTGAGACAACTGGGCCTTACAAGACCGTAGTGTCAGGAGGAAATCAGAGCTGGAGATAGAAATCTGGGAGCCAGTGGCGTAAGGATCATATTTCAAGTCACAGGACTGGTATGACTACTCTCCTAGACTAAGGAGAACATACGTGGAGAAGAAGAAAAAGTGGCCAAGGACAGAGTGTTGGGCAGAACATGGAGTGTTTCAGGAAGGAAGAAGTCAACTGAGTAAATGCTGCTGAGACTGAGGAAGAAAAAGCTAGTGGACTGGTTTTTATTACTCATTATTTAGGCATTTTAGTCGTTCGTCTGGGCTATTGTCTAAGAAACTGGAGAGACAAAAGTAGGATTTACAAACAGCGTAGAACTCTTATTTTCCTATCTCTTAAGTGGAACTCGAACTTCTGTAGGTATTTAGGTATTTCTGTAGGTATTTAAGATGAACTGGTTACTGTATGTAAAGGTTCATGTTCTATCTGCAAGAAGGGTATTCATTAAGATTTCTGAGATTTTTCAAAAGCTTTAAGCAGTTTTCAATCCCATAATAGGACTGGACTCTTAGGGGAAGATTTTGATTTATTCTATTTCATAGTTGAAATTTGTCCTGTTATATGCAGTTCACCAGGGATGTTGTTAGTAGAGCCTAGATTTGTCTTCAAAGACAGTTTAGTCTGAACCAGTTTCTAGGACCCATCTTTATAGATAATCCTCCCTTCATTTAATAGCTTTCTATATTTAAAAGGTAGCACCTTTAACTAAGAATATTCAGGTTATAAATGATTCAGCTGCTGTTTACAGGTTTAATGTCAATTTTAAAATAGGTTGTTAAAATTGAAAAACCTACTCCACTTCCATCATCAGTGATGCCAGTTCATTTCTCCTCTACTTTGGTGTGTGAAGATGTCAGTCAGTTCTGTTGACTCCTTCTTTTCTTATCCCCAGAGGTGACCAGTCCCGGAAGAGAGCTGGGGATGAGTTGACTTATAGTAAGTAATGATGCTCCTTACCATCTTTGATGGTTTTGTGATGTAAAGCAGCCGCTGGCTATAATGATATCCACAGAGTTCCTGATGGTGGTCTCCAAGGGCACTGTGTATGGTCAAGGTCAGACTCTTCTGTAAGCCATGGCAGCTCTGAAGCCCAGTTGCTGGTGGTAGTTCTCAGGCAGTTGGCAAGAGGCTGCCAGTTCTTTCATCTCCACTAGAATGAGATGAGTGTCCAGACTCAGTTCCGGCTGATATAGTCCCCTTTCTTGTCACTCACAGCCACATGGTTTTGAAGTTTTTTTCCGGATCTACTTTTGGGAGAGGGGTGAGAAATGTGTGTCACATAAGCAGATTTCTACCATTATCAGATGCTGGCTGCTATTGATACTTCTTCCTTTTCCAATGTTTTGTGTTTTTTTTTTTCAGACAGCTCATCAGCCTGTGCAAGTTCCAGAGGGTACAGATAGTGAATGTATTGAATGTACTTTCCTTCCTGAAAAGAGGACACTGGAGCTGCAGAGACTGTGTTCAGAGCACAGCGGGGGTCCCGCAGACACTCAGGAGCCATGTCACCAAGCTGTTCTTGGAAGAGGATGCTGGACTTCTTATTTTGGTTTGTAATTTAAAAAAAACTAACAAAAACAAAACAGTTGCTGCTAGACTTGGGGATGATTTTGAAATGGGACAATCTTATAACGAGTTTATCTACAGATTCCGCGAGGAACACACATCATGAAGAGTGACCATTGCTAAGTGAGATCCAGCAGCCAAAATCAGCAGCTTCCTCCAAAAAATAGAAGAATCTTTTTTTTAAAAACATTTGTTTTGTTCATTTGTGAACTTAGCACTTTGGCATATTGGTTTCACACATCAAGATGTCTTTTGCTTTAAAATCAAGCAGATCATTACAAAATACAGTATTTTTCACCCATAACCCAAACGACCCCCTTTAAAAAAAAAGAGTTGGTCTTTGTTTAGCATTAGAAAGTCTTGTTACAGGAAAATGCTAACTCTGCTTTCAATATAACTTCTCCCCACCCCACCCCCCCATCAGTTCACGACTCTTTTCTACTCTGTGCCTTGAGCTTTGTGCACTTTGCAAGCTCTGTGACCATGTTGTCAAACGCTTCCTGAAAAAGCTGATGGTATTACAGTCTGACCCGCCAAGATGTCGGGTATGACTTCATAGCAGGATGCTGAAATCATTGGGGAAAGAGACATGTTGCACACGGGTCAGATTTCCCCCTGCCTTGCAGTGGTGTTTTCTTGTTAAATGTTGGGGACCAACTCTTGTAGACCATTTCCATTCCTCTGTCACTTAGCAGGCTCTCCCCGGCTGCTGTAGTGTTGGCATTATGCTAGTCTAGGGCTGGGCGGTACTTTAGCACTAAAGCTCCCTTTTTAATACTGTTGAGAATTACCCAGTGGTCAAAGCTGGTTCCTTTGATGCTCTAGGAAGCAAATACGGTTATTAAATCCAAACATAATCGTGTGGGATTCCCGATCAGTCTCATTTTAAATGGGTGAGATAAGTACTTAAAGAGTCTGCAGTCTATATCTTTATATTTGAGTGTCATAGAGAAGAAGTAGCACTGCTGTTTTAAGGCTCCCTTCTGGCTCTGGCCAAGCTATATTTTCTGTTTTCATACACTCACAGTGCTATTTAGTTCCTTATAAAAGACTCTGAAGTTTATCCTATTGTTTTTGAAAGGCAAAGGAAAATAGATGTGACAAGGGGAAAATGTTTTTCTTCTCAGTTTTGCTTAAATCTAAATCAAGCATATGCTTCTCTCTTTGGCTTTGTTGGCTATGTCAGACTAATTTACCTCTTCAGAGGACTAGGGGCAAAAAAAGGAGACACATCCGGGATACTGACTATCACACTTGTGATTTGCAGGTCGTTCATAGAATTGCCTCTGCCAGTTCACTTGGGCCTTTTGGAGGGAGCGGGCTCAGGGTGAGTTCAAAGTGTACTGTGAGGAGCAAATCAAGTCAGTGAATAGAAATCCTCTGTTTGTAAAATCAGTGTTCAGAGAAGCAAAGGTTAAAGGTTGTCAGGTTTATTTTTTAAAGTACTTATCAGCCAGGGGTGGTAGATTGTGAGGAGGCCTTTGAAGTGTGCTCCTTTAATGCCGTGAGCATCTTGGATTGTGTTGATAAACACTGAATTACTGTCAAGACTTGACAGGCTCTCATTGTGCCCTGTACGGTTTGATTTGCCACATCATAACATTCTGATGTCAAGGAAGAATTCTCTTTTATCATGAAGTTCAAATTTTACTTTACTCAATGGAATGCTTGCTGCAGGCTTATAAATACAACACCTGAAACCAAATTCTTCCAAGTAGTTTTAATAATAATATTTTTGAAAAGGAATGAAATTGGAATGTTTCGTTAAATGTGAGCGAATTCTTCACTATCCTAGTAATGTACCCAGATGCTTTTGCTGGGAAGGAAGTATTCTTTGACCAACAATGGAACCTTCCCTATGAAAGCATCACATTAGGATGTGAATTGGCATTAAAATCTTTGGATGCTTTTTGCATTGTTCAGTTAATGGAGGAATATTTTGTATTGTCTTCTTTTTATTATTATGTGTGTGTTAACAAAGTGGGCAGAGTAAAGTTTGCAGGATTTAGTCTCTCTGTAGATTTTTACAGTGGCCGCAGTGCGCCATGGGTGAGGGCTTGGTGGTGCAAAGGTATGATTGGAGGGCACTGGAGGAACAGCGTCTCCCAGTGCGTTCAACCTGGTTCTTACTCATCTTGGCCTCTTGAGGTACACTGCAGTATGAAGAACTTACTTCTTCAAGACAATATTGACCTTGCTTATTTAATTGGGATTCTTAACAAAATTCTTAGTCTGCAACGAAGAAGTAAGAAATGCCTCCATTTTGTACTGACTAAGCACTGTCTGCCTAAAAGTATTTCCTTTGTGTGTTCACTTGTATTCTTCTTGCCAGTACAGTATGTAGTTTACACACCATAGTTTAACACTGGCTTTTTATGGGGTCCAAATCATCAAAGGCAGAAAATTGTAAAGCAGGTTGCTCGTCTCATGAGTCAACACATGTAGTTGGTTTGCTAAATGGACTAGTGGATACATGCAGCCTGAAACTGGACCCTCCAGAGAAAGCCAGCTCACTCACTTTGGAATGATGACACTTAACATCAATAGATGATCGTTGTTTGGAGAGATGGTACTTATTTTAAAGTTGGCATTAAGCTTCAGTATGTGTCGTCTCATACCCTTCTCTCATCACAGCTGCACCCTAACCTGACTGCTGTGTTTCTGTGGGGCAGAGAGCAAAACCCGGTGTTGTGACTCTTCATCTACTAGTTCTTAGACAGGAGTTAGTGAAAAGAGACAAATACCTGGGCACATGAGTTGTGCATTATTAAATTTTGTGGAAAAGTGACTTTTTTCCCTGTCCCTTTTACTAGTTGGAGGTGGTTCCCCTCCCTTCCTTCGGGGTGCGGGATGAAAATCAACGTGTGAGTAAGTGAGCTTGCAGAAGAGTGGGGGCCTGTGGCGGTAACGCTGCATGCACATACATCTCCAGTGCTACAGCCCTGTGACGCCATCACCCCTCTTGCTGCATGCCATGCTTTCTGTCAGGTTGCTAATTTGCACACACAGAGAATTCCTCAGGAAGAGTTTGCACACGCATCACCTCGCTATAATATTCTGTACCGACCAAACAAGGGATTTGAAAGTTTTTCAGCACAAAAGGAGAACTTCAGAGTGATGGTCTGTGCACACGTACAAGCAAACGTAACGGTGATCTCGCAAACACAATTGGTTTCCGGAGCTAAGTGAGCAGGAGCGCTTGTGTCGTAGTATTTAAAGAAGCTGTTTAATCTCCCAGGGTCACCCTTCAGATCTCATCTTCTCATTGAGACTGGCTCTGTTTTCTTCTGTGTTTTTTCTTTTTTATTGCAGTTTAATATTTCTATGATTATTACACGAGGCGTTACCCTTGAGCTAAAATTCAGTTGTCCAATAAGCAGCTAGTATTAGATAACATTGTTCTATGAATATACACTAATCTGGGTTTATTAAAAAACTTCACAATTAAAAAACAAAACAGAACCCCTGCATTAGTTATCCAATCATTGTTTGGATGTTTGGGGGTTTTTTGTTTTTTTTTTTTTTAATGGTATCTCATTGAGCTTCAGAGTATTATGTTGACTTTAATCCACTTTTGACCTTTTAACAAATTTAAGATCAGAATATGAATCCCTTGATGTACACCTAGAAGAGATTTATAAGGACCTTTTTAGTTGTGATTACTCTTTTCAATAAGATTGCATAAGATGAAATTTATGTTTATCAGAAGTTAAAACAGAGGTCATAGGTATTCTTGGAGAAATGGCTTTCCTGATATTTTCCTTACCTAGTTTAAATTTGCCCCAGTTTCTGGCCACCAGGATCTATGAAAGGACCTTTGTTCTTTTCAAGGGAAATGATTCCTCTTCTATTCCCACAGTTCATTAACTAAGTCATTGACACTTTCCCATGTCTACTGGCCAAGACCTCATTTCGAACCTCTTTCCAGAGCCAAGTGGCACACGTACCTATACTATTTCTGCTTATGTTGGTGGAGTGGCTGTGGGAGAATTAAAGAATTAAATAATCAGAGGTACATTCTTATAGGACTGTAGTGTATATTGTACCCCTGCTGACTGGAAATTATCTTCATTTCTGGTTAGATTGCATTGTTTAGAAATGCAATGTGTTTATTGGCTTATAATTCTGGGAAATTGATAGTGTGGCTCTGAGGTGAATTCTGTGGTTTGAAAAAAATAAATATTTTGTATTGATTCTCAAATGTCATTTCAATGTTGAGACTATGTACTAAATGCAATAAGACTGTGGCTGTTCTCTTCAAAGGGTATGTCTTGTTCAACAGTTGGCAATTTACTTGCTCTCATTAGCCCTGTTTGTCAATATTACAGCCATGCAGTTCGGGAGAAGTTGTTGAGATGTGATGTTGTGGGGAGCTATGACTGGAGACAGGAATGCTTGAGAGTAAACGGGAGGCCGAAAGCAGACAAAAGGCTTCTGCCACCCACCAGCATAGTAGAGCAAGGATGAAGCAATGACGTCTAGTTCCTGGTCGTCCTTGTTTGTCAGAAAGCATGGTGGAGCTTAGAACAGGGTGTTCTGTACATCAGCTCTTTTATGAATCCAAGAAGAACAAAATGGTGGATGAAACTCTTACTGACTGGGGATTCAGAGCCACTGACTTTGGCTCTGACCTTTAACTCTTGATGGATTTTGAATCACTCCTGTATTAGGGTGTATACCATCACTCTAAAACATTGTGTTTAACGAAATAAATCTTGTACAGATGTCCTTGGCCTTGTTATGTTGATACCTGGTTTACTGGAACTTTGTTTTAATACAGAGTATATGGTTTTGCTTTTAGTACATTCACGATGCCTCCTAAATGATAACGACACTTCGTATTCTACCACATTCATTAGCCTGCAGCATGAGTGGCCATCCTGACGTCTACACCACTGTGAATGTGTGTATGTGATGATGGTGATCAGTGATGACCAAATTGGATTTATCTCAGGAATGCAAATTGGTTAATGTTAGGAAATCAATTAATGTGACCCATCTATCAACAGATTAACATGTGATCAGATTGTCTGTGAAAATCCAAAATATCTACAAGGCAGATTAGTAGCCTTGTGAGTTTATCAGGGTTGCTGGAACACAATCAATATGCAAATGTCAATTACATTTTCATGCAGCAACCACAAGCAGTAATGTCTGTAAATTTTTAAAATATTGTTAAGAAATAGAATATATACTAGGAACAGAAAAGTCACAAAGTACCTAAAAATCTTAATAAAAGATATTAAAAGCCTTTTAATGAGAAACTGATAATTTTTAAAAAGCACCTTTGTTGACATAAATAGAGAGAGAGTGATTGGTAAGATCATCTCGGTCTCAATTCTTTCTCTGAATCTGTTAGTAGATTAAAGTAATTCCAACAAAAAAATCCCAACTGATCCTAATATCTGAACGGAAGAACAAAGGACCACAGATACCCAAGATCACTCGTAAAGAAGGTGAAGTGTGAGGAGAGCTAGGATTACTGGAGTATGACCCTTAGTGTGAAATACAGTGAGTATGACCCTTAGTGTGAAATACAGTGAGTATGACCCTTAGTGTGAAATACAGTGAGTATGACCCTTACTGTGAAATACAGTGAGTGCTTAAGACACTGTGGAGTTGGCACAGAGATGATAAGTAGATGCATGGACAGGAATAAAGACCTCAGAAACTGACCCACTCATGTTCCAGAACCAAATTTTGTTAAAGGCAGTCATTGCAGATCAGTGAGGAGGAGGAGGATGGATTATTTCTTAAATGGGGCTTTAGTAATTTTTCACAAAGGAAAAAAAGTGAATTGGACTTCAACCTTGCACCAGACACAAAAGTCAGTCCCAAGTGGATTAAAGATTTACCGGATTAAAGTTAAAACTGTAAAACTTAGAAGATGATATAGAAGAATATTTTTTATGACTTTAGGGGGAAGGGGAAAAGGTGCAAACCATTAGTTAAGAGATAAGTAATTTGGCTGCACTAATAGTAACTACTTTTTTTTACCAAACATGCCACAGAATGAAAAAGTAAGGCCAAACTGGAACAAGATATAGATAATAATGATATATATATAATTGTTAAAAAGCACCTGAATGTATATCAATAAGAAAGCAACAACTCAGGAGAGAATTGGGCAAAAAGCACAAGTAGGCATTTCACAGAAGAAACAGAAATGGCCCATAAGCATGAAAAAATGTCCAGCCTTATCAGTAGTCAGGAAACACACACTGAAACCATAAATGCCAGTTTCTAGTCCCTATATTGGCAACAGTTAAAAAGTCAGGAAGTGGGGGAGGGATAAATTAGAAGCTTGGGATTAGCAAATGCAAACTACTATATATAAAATAGATAAACAGCAAGGCACTACTGTGTAGCACATGAAACGATTCAATGTCCTGGGGTAAACCATAGTGGAATGTATGTATGTATGACTGAGTCACTACTGCACAGCAGAAATTAATGCAACATTGTAAGTCAACTACAATTTTAAAAAGGGGGAAGGGATCCGAAAATACTGAAAATTGCAGAGGTTGTGACAACAGGAACTTCATCTGCTACTCTGCGTGTAAGTCGGTACTACCACTTTTGAAAACAGTATTAGCTAGTGAAGTTGAACGTCAGGTATATCTTACAGTTTTAGAGAAAATCACGTCAGATGTGAATACCCAGGAAACATGCACAGGAATGGTCACAACAGCTGTGTTTGTAGTAACCAAAAAGGGAAAGAGAGCCAGCTGCCCATCACAGGGAAATGAAAAGATGGAGTGTGTGCGTGCAGTGGGGTCTGTGGGGTCCTGAGTGCAGCACACTGTGCATCAACCTGGGTAAGTCTCAGAAACCACACTGAGTTAAAAGAAGCATATCAGAAGAGTATAGTCAGCCTGATGACCTTTTATATAAAGTTCGTAACCAGGAAAAACAGTATATTGTGTAGGGATGCATCAGTAGTAAAACTGTAAAGAGAATTAGTAACATTTAAGACCATGGGGCTTCCCTGATAGCTCAGTTGGTAAAGAATCTGCCTCAAATGCAGGAGAGCCTGGTTCAATTCCTGGGTTGGGAAAATGTGCTAGAGAAGGGATAGGCTTCCCACTCCAGTATTCTTGGGTTTCTCTTGTGGCTCAGCTGGTAAAGAATCTGCCTGCAATGCCGAAGACCTGGGTTTGATCCCTAGGTTGGAAAGATGCCCTGGAGAAGGGAAAGGCTTCCCACTCCAGTATTCTAGCCTGGAGAATTCCATGGATTGTATAGTCCATGGGGTCTCAGAGAGTCTGACACGACTGAGTGACTTTCACTTTTCAAGACCATGGTCTCCTTGAAGGTGGGTTTTGTAAAAGGGGAATGAGAACAGAGAGGAACACTGGCTTATAAGCAATTGAGAATAGGAACGTTTTGATCTTAGTAAACATGTCAGTTCTTGAATTAATATCTAAATTCAGCACAAAGCCAATCCAAACACCAAAAAGTATTTTAAGTATAAATAAAAAATTCATGTGAAAATATGAACAGATGAAAATAAAACCTTCACTGAAAGGGGGAAAAGAGGAACTTGCTGTACCAAAAACCACATTTTTACAATGGCAATTAAATTTTTACACTGGTGTCAAAAGACAGCAATGGCACCCCACTCCAGTACTCTTGCCTGGAAAATCCCATGGACGGAGGAGCCTGGTAGGCTACAGTCCATGGGGTCGCTAAGAGTCGGACACGACTGAGCGACTTCACTTTCACTTTTCCCTTTCATGCACTGGAGAAAGAAATGGCAACCCACTCCAGTATTCTTGCCTGGAGAATCCTAGGGACGGCAGAGCCTGGTGAGCTGCCGTCTATGGGGTTACACAGAGTCGGACACGACTGAAGCGACTTAGCATAGCATAGCATAGTGATCATGTAACTCTTTTTGTCTCCTGGTCTGGAGAAGGCAATGGCACCCCACTCCAGTACTCTTGCCTGGAAAATCCCATGGATGGAGAAGCCTGGTAGGGTGCAGTCCATGGGGTCGCGAAGAGTCAGACACGACTGAGCAACTTCACTTTCACTTTTCACTTTCATGCACTGGAGAAGGAAATGGCAACCCACTCCAGTGTTCTTGCCTGGAGAATCCCAGGGACGGCAGAGCCTGGTGGGCTGCCGTCTATGGGGTCGCACAGAGTCGGACATGACTGAAGTGACTTAGCAGCAGCAGCAGCAGCAAAAGACAAGTTAATGGAAGATGGTTTAAAATAGACTGAAATGCTTTTAAGCATGTTAAAGGTGGGTATTTAAAATGGTTCTGATCATGACAGATTCAGTGGAAAGTGCTGATACAGCTGGCAAAAATTCAGTCATACAGTTAACCAAAAAAATTCCAAATGGACTAAAAATGAAAAAAGTTAAAGTTATAAAAACTAGAAGACAATACCATTTATATTTTCTTGAGGTGGGAGACGTTTGTTCTATGAATGTAAGCAATGGTCTGAAAACAGAACCCTGTGTAAATCAATCACCTGACTGCACTCTGTAGAGCACTGACCCAGCATTTGTACATACGTATATATTTTTAACTTGTCTGTGTACTGTACTAATATACGTAAGACAAAAAATAGATGAGAAAAAAGATGAGGTGAAAATGTTTTAAAATACTTTTTGTGTGTATTGTGGTTAAAAAAGAAAAAACCCTTTACTCTTTCTGAAAAGTTTAGTAAGAGCCATATTATTAAAAATGCTTCATTATTTTTGAAACTCCTAGTTTTAACACTTCACAGTAAAAACAATGTGTGATTCTAAGGTAAATTTATTTTAATGCTAAGTTCTTATGGCTATTGTAGCTGGAAAAAAAAAAACTTCATTAAAACGTGGATCCAGATGACTTGGCTTTCTGAAAAACAATACTGTTTTCAGTTCCATCTACTAGTCTTAAAGTGTTTGTTGAAATCTTTGTAATAAATTTCCATCTGTCTCACTGTCCCTAACTTGTTCTTGCTCAATAATTGTGAGTGTGGTATTTTTAACAAATGGGTTCAAGACCTACTGAAACTCACTTTTGAATTTCGGCTCCCAAGTTTGAGTGTGCTCTTATAAGAGGTTTTATAGGTGACCGATTTTGGACAACACATTTTCGTGAAGCTGGAATCATGTCTAGCCATTTTTGAGATAGTCTTAACATGAATTTCTTTAGAAAAAGTAGCAACTTTCTTACTCATCATTAGTACTAGCATCTTTACTTTGAAGGGTTGGATAAAGCCTGTCTTTTTTGTTTTTAAAATACCTTCATGATTGCATTATTGACAGGCACTTGTCACCACAGGAAAGGTTGGCAAATTGCAAACATCTGTGTTTTTATCACTAAAAAAATAAACAACATATTTAATACTGACAATACTTTTTCAAATGTTACTGTGAGATAACCAACAAACCTCTTCTGGGATTTAAATTTCTCCATCTCAGAAAATGGGGCTACTCAGGTGGCTCAGTGGTAAAGCGTCCGCCTGCCAATGCAGGAGCTGCAGGAGACTTGGCTTAGATTCCTGGGTCTGGAAGATCCTCTGGAGAAGGAAGTGGCAACCCACTCCAGTATTCTTGCTGCAATAGCGATAATCCCATGGACAGAGGAGCCTGGCAGGCTACAGTCCTTGGGGTCACAAAGAGTCAGACGCAACTGGGCATGCACGCGCACACACACATCTCGTAAAATATCGTCAAGATGCCGTCATGTAAGGTCAAGTCTGAGTCCGGTTGCCTTGTGAGGGCACTTAGACCACAATTTTCAAGAAGAGAATGGTGTTGTCATCCCAGCGTTGTGGAATCCCACTGCTCCTTTCAGAATACATCGCTTTTTTAACCAGTATTGGGGGAGTGAGGCCTCCCAGATGGTGCAGTGGTTAAGAATTCACCTGCCAACACAAGAAATGGAGGATTTGCGTATTCAATCCCTGGATCAGGAAGATCCCCTGGAGAAGGAAATGCCAGCTCACTCCAGTGTTTTTGCCTGGAAAGTTCCATGGACAGAGGAGCCTGGCAGGCTACAGTCACAAAGAGTCGGAGACTACGAGCCGAGCATGCATGCACGTGTGCATGGGGAAATAGAAAATCCATTAGAAAACCACAGTAATAATTGCTATAGACAAGATCTACTGATGAATGCTAAATTAGTACATGGGAGTTGTTGAAGGAGAAATAGGATAGTTGCATAAACTCGAAAGTTGTCTCACTCTCCAAATATTTATTTAGTGTGGTTTAACACATGTATAGAAATTCTTTGATATTTCTGCCTTCAGGTGGTGGAGCTTAATTACTGGATATGGGCTGGACTCAGTGACTGGCTTCTGAGTACAGAAAAGGTTTCTCATCACAGAGAAACCCGGTGGCAGCCCCTTAACCAAGTGGTCACGGTTCACATTTCAACCATGAGTCTCGTGGTATCCTACCCCCGATATGATGCCCTGAGAAGGACACTTCACCTCTGTGGTGTCAGACAAGAGGGGGACTTTCTCCAGGACCCCTGACTGCCCCTCTTCACAGGTGTCAAGGTCATGAAAAACCAGGGAAAACCAAAAACCCGTGACAGGTGAAGCTAAGTACAGAGTCATAGTGACAAAATGCCATTTGGCATCCTGGGATTGAGAAAAAGATATAAGTGTAGTAACTGGAGAAATCTGGATAAAACCTGAGATGTAACATTGCTCTGATGACTTCTTTGTTTCAAGAAGTGTACCACGGTTGTCAAATCAAATTGTGTGCTTAGTTGTGTCCAACCCTTTGTGACCCTGTGGACTGTAGTCCACCAGGCTCCTCTTTCCTTGGGATTTTCAGACAATACTGGAATGGGTTGCCATTTCCTCTTCCAGGGATCAAACCCATGTCGCCTATGTTTCCTGCATTGCAGGCAGTTTCCTTACTTGCTGAGCCATTGGGGAAGCTCATACCATGGTTACCTGAAGTTTAAGCCCTAGGGGAAACTGGGGGAAGGATTTACAGAAACACTGTCCTGTCTGCAACTCTTGGTATGTAAATCTGAAACTGTTTCCCCAAGAAAGTTTTTGCTTTTTAATCCCATGGGTTTCTCAGAATTATAAGCGGACATGATTCCTCTGTAGAGAACCAGAGTGATTCCAGTGAACACATAGCTACTGGGGCTGGTGGCTCATCAAAAGTCTGTTTTGAGATGAATAAAAATGTCCATCCTCAAATTGGAGGGTCTGAGCTTAACGGGCTCTCACGTGAATCACGTTTCATTCATAGCTCCTCTTGCTATAATTGATTGTACATTTGGCTTCCAGTCAGGGTTAGAGAATTGGATTGACATTTGGAGAAAATGTCATTGCAACCCATCAGAGGAAGCTTTGATGGAGGAGCAGTTGAAGTCCTTGGCGTGCAGTCAACGAGTGGGGTTGTCCCTGGACACTAAAGGAGCCCCCTCTTCCGGGTTCCTGCACTCTCTGCTCTCAGACTTTCCAAGGATAACCTGGTTAGTCAGACCCTCCCAAGTTCCACAGACCTGGAGTTCCCCAGTCTACTGAAAGTCATGCTAAATCAAGCTAATCCAAGGCGGCAGTGTGAAGGCGGGAACCGTGTCAGTTACAAGGACAGCAAGAAAATTAAAGGTACCAGACCCATCTGCTAATATAGAAAAGGCGATCAAAGAGAAGCAGGCATGCATGGGCTTTCTGACTGTGGGGTGCCATCTTATCAGGGGTGTAAGGGGCCATGGAAGGAAAAGTGGAAAAATTTCAGGTGCAAGGCAGTGCTCGGGGGTGGGTTGATGTAAAAGCATTTGTAATGGTCAAGACTTGCCAGTCTCATCAGGCCATCTCAGGCCAGGGCCCAGGGTGAGCCCTTGCAGGCAGGAGACATGGGGACCTGGAGACCCAGAGGCTAGAGGGCAAGTACAGATGTGGACCAGGACTTCTGAGAGGCCATGTGGGGCCATACAGATAACAAGCTCTTCACTCAGAGATGCATTTGGGGTCAGTAACTCCTGGTCCTATGTGTCATGTGTCCCCATGTGGGTCATTTCAGCTCTCCGAGTCTCGGTTTGCTCTGCTATAAAACCCATCTCCTTCACATAATTTAGAGAATTTGCTCCTCCCTATTCAACACAGTTTGGACAGGGCTGGTGAAACTGTCCTGCCTTCCTCAGCCTTTGTTTGGATGGGTGTATTACCTGAGCCAATCAGCTTTCTCCCCTGGAGATGGAGTTTTGAGCAGAGCCGTTTGAAGCCTAAAAGAGGCCCCAGGGACTGGGCTGGGACCTGCCTGCTGAAATCCTGGAGCTGCCAGGCTCTTGTTCCCACAAAGGTTAGCTCTGCCGTCCAGTTGGTGACCATACTTCCTTCACCATAAGGAGTGAAGGTCAGTGTTTGCTGCTTGCAGCGCAAGTGTCCTAAGACCTGCAGAAGATCTCTTGGATGATCTGTGTGATCCCTTTTCAATAAATAGGGTCTTTGTTACCCACTTTGGAGCTTTTCTGAAACAAAGTGGTGAACAAATAATATGAAATGGATCAGGACCCTATGGTCCTTATCCTGCCCCCCTACCATGTCTTCAGTCTGCCTTTTGTGGAAAACTTTAGTCAAAGAATAAGTTTAATCAGAGAAGTGAGAAATGCAGGAACAAAGGAAAACAGTCAGAGGAGACCAAATAATAATGATGTAGTCATTAAGCACAGTCAAGGACCTTTAGTTCCTTCTCAAGTTAGTTCAGTCGCTCAGCCATGTCTGACTTTTTGCAACCCTGTGGACTGCAGCACACCAGACCTCCCTGCCCATCACCAACTCCCGGAGTTTACTCAAAGTCATGTCCAGTGATGTCATCCAACCATCTCATCCTCTGTTGTCTCCTCCTGCCTTCCATCTTTCCCAGCATCAGGGTCTTTTCCAACGAGTCAGTTCTTCGCATCAGGTGGCCAAAGTATTGGAGTTTCAGCTTCAGCATCAGTCCTTCCAATGAACATCCAGGACTGATCTCCTTTAGGATGGACTGGTTGGATTTGGACTATAGGTAATATTCTGTGAGCTATCTTATAGATACTGAAACCCCAAGTGGGAGAAGTTAGCTACACGGTTACCAGACTGTACCCACGGCCTAAGCTGCTACAATTCCAAGAGCAAGCCTCAAAAGAAATGGGAATGAATGGACACTGGAACTGAAGGTTAACTGTACCTAAAACAACCAGGATAATGCTGGTCAGACCACCGATGACCAATCTGAACGATTGGTTCAGAGTTGATGTGCCGTTTCTGCGTGTAGCCCTTCTGTCTATAAAAGCTCTTGTCCTACAGGTTGCTGGTGCGGTGGTGGAGTGGGGTGGGGGGAGTCAGCTTTTGAACAGATGTCTGCCATCCCACCACCACCCCCTCTGTTGCAGGCATCTGAAATAAAGCAAACTTCCCTTTCCACCAACCTGGCCTGTTTATTGACTTTTGAGCGGTGCTCGCCGAACCCCACACATACTTTTGGTTCCAAACACATTTGAAAGATGGAGTCTACGATTTCTTCCTCCTCTGTATTTTCTCTCTGGGTAGAAATGGGAGATGCTCAGTTGATCCCAAAGCCAAGGTCCCAGTATGGAGTAACCAGGCACGCTGTTCCTAAGAGCCCGCATTCTTGGTCACCCCCTTGCAGAGAAACCCAGTTGCACGCTCACCCCAGCCCTGTCTGCACTGCATGTCTCATAGCCCTGGTCAGCACTGTTTGATAAGCCGCCAAACACTTCTAGCCGCAGCTCTCCTGCAGCTGACCATTTGTAAATTGCTTTTGCCCTACTGTCTGACAGCGTGAAAAACACATTTTCAATCTCCAGGTAGCAGTAGGTGTATTTCTATCACAGCATTTCTGAGCTCCCAGGGACAACCTGCTGGGTTGGGGTGGCCCCTGGGCCTGGAGAGGACAGGTGATGTTCTAGGGCGGTGGGAGCCAGGTTGGCAGGGGCGGGAGGGGGCAGGCGATAGGCACCGTTATCCCCACGCACAGAGGCTCTAAGGCCCTCTCGTTCTGTGCCTGGCGGGATCTGGAGGGGGCCCCCCACAGGCTCCCGGGCCTCACCGTGTCCTGAGCAGGATGCTGAATTGAAGGCCTCAGTGTCTGTTCTCGAAATGAGGCCATTTAAGAATAAGCCTCCCTTAGCGAAACTTGCTTTGAGCCAAGCGCTGTGTCAGGCACTTTGCACACTTTGTGTCACGTGTCCTCACTCTGCTACTGTACCCCTGCCGTCTGCATGAGGCCCAGACCTTGTCCAGACCAGGGCTGTCTGGCTCCAGAGCCGCTTCTGTTAGGCAGTGGCCCAGGGGAGCCAGCTGGTGATAAACCCAGGTCCCCTCGTCTTTAGCCCAGGGCCGTCCTCTCCTGACACTGCACACCCCAGCACCTGGGCACAGCCGGCGCCTGGCATGGCGGTACTGTGGCATCTGCTTCCTTGGCGGGTGACATTGGAGGGCTGCTTGGGGCCACATCAGCTGTCCCTTTTCCCAGGGGAGACAGAGCTGCAAGAACCGGTGCGGTGTCAGCTGCCATTGAGTTTCCGGCTGATGCTCAGAACAGGGTGCTTGTTAGGAAGGAGCCTGATTCCAGGGAGGCAGACAGTTCAGCTCAGCCCCTTAAAGATGTGACTGCCTGGTGTTTCCCCATCTACAGATACTCTGGGCTTGTATCAGAAGTCGGGCTAGTGATCATATTGGGAAAACGGATAGCAGCTACAATTGTAGTCAATTTAAATGAGTTTTTTTCCTTTAAGGGAAAGCAGTTACCATGTAGTAAATGCTGGAAACATCATCAGTTACTATAAAGCTGTCTAGCCAGAGCCCATTACTCTAGTTGTCATGTAGCTTTCTCTTCTTTGGGCTAAAATTAGATTCCTGTTTTCTTTTAACTCAATAAACAGCCACAGAGCAGCCTCTACAGATTAGATTAGACAGTCTCCATGGTAGTTTGAGACGTCTCTATCTTATTAGCTTCGTGCCTCAGCGTCCAAGCCTGCAGGTGAGGGAAGGAAGGCCTTGGGCAGAATCAGTGGCTTTCAATTATTGAACTTGAGCCTTGTCAGGCCGTGGGTGAAGCATACACTGTGGCATTTAATCCCCAAGACTTCAGGAGGGAGCTATGTGCATTTTCAGCCCCATTTTACAGATGGGGTAAGTTGTGTTCAGAGATAATCAGTAACTTATTTAAAGTCCCTCAGCTACTAGGGCTTCCCGGTGGCTCAAGACAGTAAAGAATCCACCTGCAGTGCAGGAGACCAGGGTTTGATCCCAGGGTTGGGAAGATCCTCTGGAGGAGGGCATGGCAACCCACTCCAGTATTCTTGCCTGGAGAATCCCCATGGACAGAGGAGCCTGGCGGGCTGCAGTCCATGTGGTCACAAAGAGTCGGACATGACTGAGGGACTAAGTACAACTAAGCACAACAGATACTAGGGGTTAGAGCCGTGATCCAATTTGGGTCTGTCCCCAAGGGCTGTGATCTCAGTCCCGGGTCAACAACTGCAGACCCCAGCTCGAGAATGAGGCTCTGAGCCACCTCAGCATTTTAGGACCCTCACTAGAAACCGATCATTTACCTCTGAAATGCTGTTCAGATTGGACTATTTGGCAGCTGGAATGCTATTAACTCTCCACGACCACCTTGGCAGTCTCATTCTGGCCTAAGTGGTCCCGATGGGCAGTTAAAGATGTGATGAATAACACGGGGGGAGAGTTAACTATATGGTGGGCAGGCAGCCTCTTTCCAAGCAAGGAGTCTGGTGGGGCCAGGGGTCGGGGAGGAAGTGAACCGCGCTCTGCCCCTAAGAGGGAGAGTTGGGAGGCTTAGGGCTGGGAGCAGAGTCGGGCCTCTGGTTTCCCCCTCTTTCATCTGCTCAGAAACACGGAGAGATGAGGGTGGGCGTCGGGGAAGCAGCAAGAACTGAGAGGCAAGTGCAACTGAGCATCTGCACCGTGTCTCAACCACTCCGCCCCGTCCCCCCACCCCAACTTAACTCGGGGAGCAGGAACCCTGGTTAGTCCCAATTTTCAAATGAGCTGAGACCCAGACAAGTGCCCAGGGTCACACAGCCATTGGGTGGCAGGGCCAAGGTGGCCAGACGCAGAGCGGAGCCCCCTGAACCATTCCCTGCGCTGTCCACCCTGCTGGTTGGTGGCTGCCACAGGACCGGACCCTGGCCCAGTGGTTTTGCTCCCTCCTGAAGACCCCACCCTGGGCGGAGACTCCACCTGCCAGGCTGAAATAGCTGCCAGAGTCCAAGTCCCCTTAAGTCTAGAAGCTTCCATCTGCCTGCCTCCTAACCAATCGAGGCCTGGCCACCACCTCTCTCCACATCAGCAAAGACGGCATTTCTCTGAGCTGTTCCAGGCCTCCTCCTGACCTTACCTTGCTGGGAACCCCTGGCCAACTGGTTGCCCCTCTTCTCACTGGTGAAAAGAGGGGGGTTCCTCAACTTCAGCCTGCAGAGCCAGTGGGGATTATTACCAGTGACCCCTCTCCCACCTGCCGAGATTCTGATTCTCTAGGTCCCAAGCAGGGCCCAGAAACCTCAGCCTCATGCCCCAGGTGGCTTCCATACACCTGGGGCCTACCCCAAGTGGGGACACAGGCTTGACCAAGTCTAAGATTCTCACTTCTACGGAGTCTGTGCGTGCTAAGTTGCTTCAGTCATGTCTAACTCTGCAACCCTATGGACTGTAGCTCTCCAGGCTCCTCTGTCCATGGGATTCTCCAGGCGAGAATACTGGAGTGGGTTGCCATGCCCTCCTCCAGGGGATCTTCCTGACCCTGGGGATTGAACTCATGTCTCTTATGTCGCCTACATTGGCAGGCAGGGTCTTTACCATTAGCACCACCTGGGAAGCCCTCTATGGAGGGTCTGAACTGAAGGCTAATTCTTAAATCATCTTTCAGATTTTCTCACCTGGGGCTGAAATTAGAATCCCAAATTCAGTGGATCTTTTATGAAGTTCTGTCACCGTGCCCTGGGGCCGATGGGGCACCTCCTGCTGTAGGTTCACACCCAGAGCCCTTGGTGGCAGCTGGGAGGAGCCCAGCGACCGCTTCAGTGGGGGCCCAGCATGTGGGGCACATTTTCTGGAATTCATGACGACTTTCTCCCTGAGCAAAGCTCTCAGCCTCCCCGGATGGGGGTCCTGAGAGAGACCTAGCCGAAGCTTCCCTCTCTCCAGCAAGCCCCCTGAACCCTGCTGCAGCCCAGCCCTGGGGAGCCCATTGTCCACTGGCCCAGTTAAGATGGCGTTATTACCCCGCCAGCTGGGGCAGATTGGGAGGGAGCGGGAGTAAGCTTTGTTTTGGAACCCCTCCTCCAGAGCCCTCTGCAGTCAAAGGTTTTATTAATATAGATTAATGGGCATAAACAGGATTCTTGATTTCCTTAAATAAATGGATTTTGAATGGTTACTCCGGCAACTGGGCCTGGCTCCATTCATTATCCAGGGGCGGGAGAGAAGGCCTGGCAGGATCTCTGTTCTTGCTCTCAGACTTTGCAGTCAGTGAGTTTGGGGTGGCAGAACCTTCAGACCAGCCTGGATGAGGTAATACAGAATCATGTCACCATTAAATGTGTTAAGATCAAGAAACACAGTGCGTTCTCTCTGCAACATCCGAGACAGCCAGGAGACTGCTTCCTCCCCTGCTGGAGGCAAAGGACGTGCCTCTTGGATGTGGCAGACTCAAAGCCATTAACCAGGGGATGTTTAAATTCTCATCCCCGGATGACACCCACATGGCCTTGGTGAATAAATTCTGGGGTGGCGAGAGGAGGGTTGTTGTTTAAGGGGCTCCATTGGCCTCTCGGGGTGAGGCCAGGCCCTGAGGGGGAAATAGGCAGGTCTGGTGTGGCTCTCTGGCCTCCAAGTTCTGGTCCAGTGGGCTCATCACCATCAAGAGGCCTTGAGTGCCAGCAGTGGTGGTTCTGATATGTGAAGATAACGCGGGGACTGACTCTGTAGCACTAACCCAGGACGCATCCTGCTGAGAGGAGTTGAGGTTACCTGGGGCAGGAGGTCACCTGGAGCAGGGGGTGTGCCTGGACAGAGCTTCCTCCTGCTGCCTTCCACCCCTGGGGCCCCCTGTTGTGAAGAGGTGCATAGAGACAGCATCTGAGGACAAGCCAGGCAGGACCCCAGGAGCACTGGGAAGGGGACCTCTGGCCAGTGGAGCCTGGGTGGGCGCCAAGCCACAGTACCAGCTGCTAGAATTCTCTCTGCGGACACTGCTGACCCAGCATGGACGAGGAAACCAAACCGAAGTCAAGGCCCATCGGGTGGAAACCGGTCTGCCAGGGGCCGGTGGACTTTCACCCTCATCGCAGCTGCTAACATTCTTGAGCACCTTGTTACACAAGCTCTCTCTCTGCCTACGCGATCTCCGCTTATCCTCCTAGTAGCTCTATGAGGCTCAGAGAGGTTATGCGCTGGTCCAAGGTGGCACAGCCAGCAAGCCTGGTGCAAACCTGGGTGGTTTAACTCCGAAACCTGTACCCATCAATTTAGTTGCTCATTTAGCAATTCTTTGGTGAGTGTCCATTTTGTGCCAGGTGCTGTCCTTGAAACCAGTGGGAGTCCCAGAGCTTCTGAGCTAGGTCTGGGACTCCAGCATCAGTCCCATCCCGCCCTCTGACCCCAGTCCCCAGGAAAGTTAGCAGTGTCCCTTCAGCCTGCATCACTCACACACTGCACGGAGAGGCAAATAACCCCATTGTGGTTTATGGAAGTCGCGTGCTGGTCGAGGAGGAGCGACGGTGACTCCCACCCTCCCCATCAGTCCCCCGCCGCGCCCCCGCTCCGGTGCGCTCGCCCGAGCGCGGGTCGGGTCCCCGGTCTGCCCCCGCGGGCCGGTCGCCGTGTCCTCGCCGCCCGGCATCCACCCGCCCCAGAGACGGACGGACGCAAGGGCGCGCGTCGGCCGTCCCCGGCGTGGCCTGGCAGGTGGGGATCTCCGGCCCAGCTCCCGGGGCCGCCGGGGCGGCGGGCTCGCGACATGGGTGGGGAGGAGGGGGCCCGCCGCCCTCCCCTCGTTCCTCCACGCGGCGGCGGCGGCGGCGGCGGCAGCGCTGCTGCGACCCTCGTGGACCGAGGGTGTGCGCGCGATCGGGCATCCTCGCCGCGGGCGTGGTGGGTCGGTCGGGTTTCCCGCCCCAGTTGAGCGCCTTTCCCGACCCCCTCTCCCCTGCTTCCTCACCTCGCCCACCACAGCGCGTCGCGTCCCGGTCCCCCCGGGCCCGGCACGCCCGGCTCCTAGTGCTCGCTTTTGGATTTCCCTGGTGGCTCAGACGGTAAAAGCGTCTGCCTACAATGAGGGAGACCTGGGTTCGATCCCTGGGTTGGGAACATCCCCTGGAGAAGGAAATGGCAGCCCACTCCAGTATTCTTGCCTGGAAAATCCCATGGACAGAGGAGCCTGGCAGGCTACAGTCCTTGGGGTCGCAAAGAGTCGGACACGACTGAGCGATTTCACTTTCACTGAGGAATGGTCTTCAAAGGCCTCCTGTCAGGCTCAGATGGGGAAATTGCTGGAGAAGAGCGAATTGCCAGCCCCAGATGGCAGCCCACTCCAGTATTCTTGCCTGGAAAATCCCATGAACGGAGCAGCCTGGTGGGCTGCAGTCCATGGGTCGCTAAGAGTCAGACACGACTGAGCGACTGACTTCACTTTCACTTTTCCCTTTCATGCATTGGAGAAGGAAATGGCAACCCACTCCAGTGTTCTTGCCTGGAGAATCCCAGGGACATGGGAGCCTGGTGAGCTGCTGTCTATGGGGTTGCACAGAGTCGGACACGACTGAAGTGACGTAGCAGCTTAGCAGCTGCCCTCTGAGCCAGGCTGCCAGACAGGGACAAAAGCCAGCAGAGAGGGGTCTAGCCCCTACAGTGGATCTCTGTTCTGGTGGAGATTCCGAATCTCCCCCAGGCAGTATCTGGACTCTTGCTAGTGTGGCTGTTAAGACTCTCACTATTTAACCCTCCCCAGAACGGGCTCCCGCTCACCTATCTCAAGAGGAGACCCAGAAATGCCTGATCTGCTGGTTTCATGGGAAGACAGGTGACCCCCCAGAGTGACTACTTGAATTAATTCATGCCCTCCCCTTCTCTATGCCTCCCACTCTACCCCTTCTATTCCTCTCTTCCGTCCTTCCTCCCTCTTTTTCTCTTTTTATTTAAAAAACAGTATAGGAAAGTACAGAGAATAAATGTATCAAAGTTCCAGAGCAGCACTGTCCAGTGCTTTATGTGAAGATGGGAAGGTTCTAGATCTACGCTGTCCAATAGAGTAGCCACTAATCATGGGTGGCAACTGAGCCTTTGAAATGTGGTAAGCGCAAATGAAGAACTGAAGTTTTTAATTTTATTTAATTTTAATGAATTTAACGTCAAATGTCAGTAGCCCAGGGTGACTAGCGGGTACTGTATTGTACAGCATAGCTCTAGAAGCAAAGAAATTACAGATAACTGGAGGGCTCCATGTTCCAGGAGATTCTGAACCACCCTGTTGGACACAACTTGTGTGTACCCAGCAAGGCTGTACAGGCTGAAGTCACATCAGTCCAGTGCCTTTGAACAAAAGATAGGAGGGCAAGGGAGTCAGTAGCCAGGGTTCAAATACAGACCCCATTACTTCTTAGCTGTGTAAACTCTGATTCATTACTTGGACTCTCTGAGCAGGTTTTCTCATCTGTAAATTGAGGGATCAGGGAGGGTATTACAAGCATCTGTTCCCAAGTGTTGTTTTGAAGACGGAAAGAGATAATTTGGTAAAGTACACTTGAACCCTGGAAGGAGCCTGGCCCACAGGAGGTATGCACACACTTCTCCAGACACGTCCTGGCCACAGTTCAGGTAAGGAGTGCTAAGAGGAGACCCAGTACTCTAGACATCTCGCAGGTATTCCTTCTCTTACTCCTCCCCACAGCCCTAAGGCATAGTTACTGTCCTTGGCTCCTCTTGGCAAATGGGCATAAAGGAAAACTAGGCACAGAGAGGTTAAGTAACTTGCCCTAGATCACGCAGCTGGGAAGTGGTAGAGCTGGGCTTCCAACCCAGGTGTAGTTGTCCCCTGAGACTGCTCCACTAACCACAATGCTGAGCGGTCTGTGACCAAGGGGTTGCTTCAAAGTATAGTCTCAAAGGCATTTGGTTCTCGAAGCGTGGTTCCTGGACCAGCAGCATGAGCATCATCTCAGAATGTGTTTGAGATGCAAACTCTTGGCCTTTCCCTAGAACAACAGGATCAGAGATTCTGGGGGTGGGGCCAGCCCTCTGGGTGAAGCTGGGGTGCTAGAGCTTGAAAAAGGTAGTAGCTCAAGGAGCCTTCACATCTTGGCTTTGAACTCTGCCACAACTCACAGCTCTGGCTCCCTCCCCTGGCCCCACACAACTCCCTCTCCCAGCCCAGCAGTCTCCCTCTGGCCCTGGTGGCTTCCTGATCTATGTCCTTTCCAAACCTACTCATGGGCTTGAGAGCAGGCCAGGAAGTAAGTGGTCAGTGAGCACTGGCACCCTGCCTCTGTCCCCACCACTGCTGGCCCTGCTCCTGGTTGGGTCTCATTGATCTGCAGTCTGCAGGGCTTGCATCTTGCACTGTCATTCTGCCAGTAATTAGTCCCATGGAAGGTGTGGATGGGGAGGCTGCTCATGGCTTGTTCTGAAAGAGACGCATCTCCCTGGCTGATGGCTTCTTGTGACTGACTGTCAGCTTCAGATGATAGAAATCAGGTCCCCCGCTGAGAGCATATGAACCCGTCTTGGAGCTCCCAGGTCCCCAGGAGGATGAGAGGGGAGGGAGGAGATAGAGAAATGTAGGCACTAGGCAGCTGTGGAGCTTGAATATAGGGAGCCCAGACCTCACCCTCGGCTAGGAAAATCAGACCCTCTGGGTTGGGGACCTGAGCACTGACAGGTTTGAAAAGCTCCTCACATGATTCTTTTTCCCCCCCTTAGCTTTATTTAGACATAATTGACATATGACATTGTGTACATTTAAGGTGTATAATGTGACGGCTTGATGCATGTATATATCATAAAGTGATTACCATGATAAGGGTGGTTAACACATCCATCACTTCACACACTTACTATTTTTTGTTGTGGTGGTGAGAACGTTTGAGATCTCCTTTCTTAGCACCTCAAGGGTTCACTCCAGCACTGTCAACTGTAGCCACCATCTGTACCCTAGATCTGTACCCAGAACATATTCATCTTATAACTCGAAATTTGTACCTTTGATTGACATCTTTTCCCCACCTCCTGACCCTAGATGTCCACCAATATATACTCTCAGTTTCTAGAGTTCACCTTTTTAAGATTCCACATATAAATGTCATACAGTATTTGTCACTGTCTGGCTTCAGTTCAGTTCAGTTCAGTCGCTCAGTCGTGCCCGACTCTTTGCGACCCCATGAACCACAGCACGCCAGGCCTCCCTGTCCATCACCAACTCCCGGAGTCCACCCAAACTCATGTCCATTGAGTCAGTGATGCCATCCAACCATCTCATCCTCTGTCGTCCCCTTCTCCTCCTGCCCTCAATCTTACCCAGCATCAGGGTCTTTTCAAATGAGTCAGTTCTTCGCATCAGGTGGCCAAAGTATTGGAGTTTCAGTTTCAACATCAGACCTTCCAATGAACACCCAGGACTGATCTCCTTTAGGAAGGACTGGTTGGATCTCCTTGTAGTCCAAGGGACTCTCAAAAGTCTTCTCCAACACCACAGTTCAAAAGCATCAATTCTTCAGTGCTCAGCTTTCTTTATAGTCCAACTCTCACATCCATACATGACTACTGGAAAAACCATAGCCTTGACTAGAAGGACCTTTGTTGGCAAAGTAATGTCTCTGCTTTTTAATGTGCTGTCTAGGTTGGTCATAACTTTCCTTCCAAGGAGTAAGTGTCTTTTAATTTCATGGCTTCTATCACCATCAGCAGTGATTTTGGAGCCCCCCAAAATAAAGTCTGACACTGTTTCCACTGTTTCCCCATCTATTTGCCATGAAGTGATGGGACCAGATGCCATGATCTTAGTTTTCTGAATGTTGAGCTTTAAGCCAACTTCTTCACTCTCCTCTTTCACTTTTATCAGGAGGCTTTTTAGTTCTTCTTCACTTTCTGCCATAAGGGTGGTGCCATCTGCATATGTGAGGTTATTGATATTTGTCCTGGCATCTTGATTCCAGCTTGTGGTTCCTCCAGCCCAGTGTTTCTCATGATGTACTCTGCATATAAGTTAAATAAGCAGAGTGACAATATACAGCTTTGACATACTCCTTTTCCTATTTGGAACCAGTCTGTTGTTCCATGTCTAGTTCTAACTATTGCTTCCTGACCTGCATACAGGTTTCTTAAGAGGCAGGTCAGGTGGTCTGGTATTCCCATCTCTTTCAAAATTTTCCAGAGTTTATTGTGATCCACACAGTCAAAGGCTTTGGCATAGTCAATAAAGCAGAAATAGATGTTTTTCTGGAACTCTCTTGCTTTTTCGATGATCCAGCGGATGTTGGTAATTTAATCTCTGGTTCCTCTGCCTTTTCTAAAACCAGCTTGAACATCTGGAAGTTCACAGTTCATGTATTGCTGAAGCCTGGCTTGAAGAATTTGGAGAATTACTTTACTAGCGTGTGAGATGAGTGCAATTGTGCAGTAGTTTGAGCATTCTTTGGCATTGCCTTTCTTTGGGATTGGAATGAAAACTGACATTTTCCAGTCCAGTGGCCACTGCTGAGTTTTCCAAATTTGCTGACATATTGAGTGCAGCATTGGCTTATCTGACTTATTTCACTTAACAAAATGCCCAACAATGTTGTTACAAATGGTTGAAATTCCTGTCTTTTTATGGTTGAATATATTACATATTCAGAAAACTAAGATCATGGCAACCAGTCCCATCACTTCATGGCAAATAGATGGGGAAACAATGGAAAGAGTGGCTGACTTTATTTTTCTGGGCTCCAAAATCACTGCAGATGGTGACTGCAGCCATGAAATTAAAAGACACTTACTCCTTGGAAGGAAAGTTATGACCAACCTAGACAGCAGAGACATTACTTTGCCAACAAAGGTCCATCTAATCAAGGGTATAGTTTTTCCAGTGGTCATGTATGGATGTGAGAGTTGGACTATAAAGAAAGCTGAGCACAGAAGAATTGATGCGTTTGAACTGTGGTGTTGGAGAAGACTTTTGAGAGTCCCTTGGACTGCAAGGAGATCCAACCAGTCCATCCCAAAGGAGATCAGTCCTGGGTGTTCATTGGAAGGACTGATGCTGAAGCTGAAACTCCAATACTTTGGCCACCTGATGCAAAGAGCTGACTCATTTGAAAAGACCCTGATGCTGGGAAAGATTGAAGGCAGGAGAAGAAGGGGATGACAGAGGATGAGATGGTTGGATGGCATCACCACCTCAATGGACATGGGTTTGGGTGGACTCCGGGAGTTGGTGATGGACAGGGAGGCCTGGCATGTTGCATTTCATGGGGTCGCAAAGAGTTGGACACAACTGAGTGACTGGACTGAACTGAACTGAATTGAATATTACGTATAGTATATAGGTATACACATATATCTCACATTTTCTTTATCTGTTCATCTGTCAGTGATGGATACTTAAGTTGTTTCCATGTCTTGGCTATTGTGAATAATGCTGCAGTGAACATGCGGATGCAGGTATTTCTTCAAGAGTGTGATTTCCTGATTCTAATGTGGAACTAAGGCTGAAATATCATTACTCTAAATTAGCATTTCTCAAACTCTAAGAGCAGTCAAACTATCTGAAGATCTTGCTTAAAATGCAGACCCTGATTCAGTGAGTCTGCAGCAGGGCCCAAGAATCTGCCTTCTAGGTAAACTCACCAATCAATTTGCCAAATAACCAGTTTGTCTGCTTCATCAGATTTGCTGTTTGATTTGGCAAAGGCAATATTTAGTAGCTTATTAAAGGAGAGTTTGCTTTTGCTTAAGATATTTCATCGGGCTTCCCTGGTGGGTCAGACGGTAGAGTTCACCTGCAATGCAGAAGACTGGGGTTCAATCCTTGGATTGGGAAGATCCTCCTGGAGAAGGGAATGGCAACCCACTCCAGTATTCTTGCCTGGAGAATCCCATGGACAGAGGAGCCTGGCAGTTTACAGCCCATGGGGTCACAAAGAGATGGACATGACTAAGTGACTAACACACACACACACACATCCAGACACACACACACAAGATATTTCATCAGCAGAAAGACTATTACCAGCATTGCATTTGAGAATTTTAGCATTTATGTAAGAAGTAGAGTATTTCCTGCCATAGCAACAGACAAGGATATGTCTTATCAACATACATATCATACAACAACGTAACATACAACATAACAACAACATGACATACAACAACGTAGCAACAGACAAGGATCCAAATGTGAGTTTCTGAGCCCTGGGGGCGCCCAGGAAGGAGGCCAATACCTGCTATCTGGCAACCAGCTAACTACAGCCATTCTCAACGGTGAGCTCTGAGGAGCTGGAGAAGGTGGATATGAAAAACACATAAGCTACTGCCCCAGATAGCTGAGATACATATGAAAGGAATGATTTTAGTGAACCCAGACTCTTGCATCTTCCCATACATAGAAAAATGCTAAATTCTTCAACTTGAGATATCTGGTTTTCCTTAATTAACAACAATCTTTTGATGCTCAGAATACCTGCCCCTTGTTGCTAGCTTCTCTATAACCTGACTCTTCCCCCCGCACTCCTACCCACTCCCCCCAGAACAGTTCTCTCAGGGTTACTTGAGATGCTGTCCCCTGGGCTTGAAGTCCTAAAAATTTCTGCAGAATAAAACACAACTTTCCACTTTTAGGTTGTGACTATATTTAAGTTGACATATGCTAATTTTTCATGTAAGATATTTTCTTTGGATGATTTGGTATTTAGCAAAATGCTTCTTGGTGAACCAGGTGCTTTTAGGGTCCATGGAGAAGTTTCTCAGCCAGCCTTGGGGGGAGGAACCACACAGATATGGTCTTAGGGGTGAGCTCCCTGATTGTTCCAAAACCCCCGCATTTATCAAGCTCTGCCTTTGCTTCTTGTGTGTCTGAGGGCTCTGCTGCTGAAGGTTTTTGAAAACAAAATCTTTTTAATCTGAATGCTGCATTTGAGAGTTGAGAAGTATGAGGCTCAGAGAAGTTAGGCAACTTTGCCTGAGGTTGCACAGCCAAGGCCATCAGGCCAGAGAGAGGCTGCGGGCCCTATATTGTCAACTCAGGGGCAGAGCCTGGTCCATGGCTAAGTAGACAGACAGCCCAGAGAGAGGGTGGGGGCTGGGAGGAGTTTGGATACATCACCCTCACTTTACCCTCTCTCCTAGTGGCATTGACTGCCTCTGAGGGTTCCCTTGCTCCATCTCCCTCTGTGGCAGTGGCAAGAAAGGGGAATCAAAGGCTTTTTCCTTAAATTTGGTCCCATCAAGACCTTTGGAGACTCTCAGCATCTCCTTTCCATCATCCGTGGAGGAGGAGAGCCTTAGGACATGTCACACTATGAGCTAAACGGGGCATTAGAGACGATCTGTGTAAAAGGCTCAGGAGGATGCCTGGTGCACAGCAGCTGTTCAGGGAGTGGTTCTTTGTCTTCGTCTTTGGGAACAAGGAGGAAGGGGTGACCTTAGAGGCAGCCCCAGGGTGGAGGAGGCTGTCATCTCAGCCATGTCACAAGGTCTGAGGGATTCAGCTAGAGGGGGGCCTGCATTCCATTTTTCCAGGCCTGCCCTTCTTCCCCCCCACACCTCCTGGCCTCAGGCACCCCATCCGGAGGCTGCAGGGTCCCTGTTCCCAGCCGGGCCACGTGTAGGCATCAGGGCTTTGCGAGCAGGTGGCCTGGGAACTCAGCATCCAGCAGATTGTTGTCAACAGAACTAGTGGACGCGGCTGGGCCTCTCATGCCCTCTAACTGGTGGGAGGAGGCAAGGAGGGGTGGGTACTCCATGCTGCCAGCCTGGGTGGTGTTGAGAGTGCTCTCGCAGCCCTAATTTGAAAAACTGAGCTGAAAAACAGTCAGACGGCTCGTGTGACTCAGCACCATTATCCCTAATCATGCAGAGAATGTACCAGCCTCTGCCTGGTGAGTTCCTGTGGCAGCAACTTGAGAGTTGTGCCGGCGTGTCGAGGGAGAGGGGATGGGGGCCACAGGGCAACCAGACAGGAAGGCCCTCTCGGGCCTCCGGAAGGAGGCCGCGCCGGGATGTTGGTCTTGTCCAGGCGGCATGACCAACACCATCACTTCTCTGCCCAAGGCTGGTCTTGGCCCTTCCTGGGTCTCCCCTCAGCCAGGCTTGGGATCCTGCCCTCAGGGAGTCCCTGCCCCAAGTCGTCAACAGCCTGGATTTCAGAAACGTTTAGGAGAGGCTGCATGTGGGCATTAAAAAATGACAAGGTAGCCCTTACAAGGAATGACCCCACCAGATGTCTACAATGCACCATTAAGTGAAAAAAGCAGTTTATAAAATAGTGTGCGGTCTGACTCAGTCTGCTTAGACTGCCATAACAGAACTACAGGCTGGGCAGCCTCTACACCTGATGTTTATTTTCTCAGTTCTGGAGGCTGCGAGTCCACGATCAAGGAGCTGGCCGATCTGGTCGCTTTGAGGACTCTTTTCCTGGCTTAAGGACTCTTTTCTGGACTTACCGATGGCAGTCTTGTCACGTGATCTTCACATGGTCATGCTTGTGGGATGTGGGGAGGAGAAGGGAGGGACAGACAGTCCTCCCTGGTGTCTCGTCCTAGAAGGACACTGATCCTATCAGAGCAGACCCCCTCCCACCACCTCATTCAACCTTAATTATTCCTCTGGAGGCCCCACCTTCAAATACAGCCGCACTGGGGGCTAAGGTTGCAACATATGAAGTTGAGGGAGGCTCGGATGTCCAGTTCACAACAAGGAGCAAACCCTGGGCTCCTTCCAGCTCCTGTTTGCATGTGGGGGTTACTTGGGTGTAGTGACGTGACTTCTTTGAGGGCCTCAGTTTCCCCTCTTGTACTCTGAGGGAGGCTGTACTTCTGCCTCTCTCCTTATCTGGGACTGTTACAAAGATGAAGAAGATGACCGGGAGATCGTCCAAGGCTCTGAGAGAGCTGGAAATGATGAGGTGGCCTGGAATGAGAGGTGAGGAGAGCTGAGAATGGTGTTAGGGAAACTGTAACTCTCGGGACCACTTCAGGTTGGGACAGGGTGGTTTACAGAGAAACCCAGAACTCCAGGGATCAGCTACAGCGCCTACACCAATCAGAACACATCCGCAAACGCTTGCAGACAGGGCTGGTCCCGTCACTCAGGGAAGTGGTAGTGAGCGTGGGCAGGATGGAGCGTTTCCATGGTGACCAGGCACCTGGAGCCCCTGCTCACCACTTTGCTAAGCCAGGAAAGTAGATGTTTTCTTTCACTTTTTGAATTCTCAGGAAGAGATAGAAATTTGACTTCTTCTGCCAGTAGGTAGCAGATTGAAGCGTTAAACTCTAGCGACCCAAACAAAATCGAACCGATTTGGCCCACAAATCAGCAATCTCTGACCTAGGTTACAAGAGTTGCTGGCAGGACCAGGCTTGGGAAGGATTAAGGAGCTGGAGAGAGGCAGGGGTGGGGAGCTAATGGTATCTACTGGGTAGAGACCTGAGATGTGGCTACACATCCTCCAACACACAGGACAGTCCCCTACCATCCACAACAAAGAACTAACCAGTCCCTTGGTCCAGTGGCTAAGACTCTGCACTCCCAATGCAGGGGGCCCGGGTTCAATCCCTGGTCAGGGAACTAGATTCCCACATGCTTCACCTAAAGAGTTCACGGGCTGAAATGAAGGTGGAAGATCCTATGTGCCAGAGCTGTTGAATAAATAAGTAAATAAATATTTTTTAAAAAGAAATTAATTAACCAGTCACAAATGACATAGGGCCAAGGAGGAGAACTTTTGTTGTGTGTTGGGCCGGGTGATTCTTGTTCAAAGATGTCCTGTGTTATAAAACACACACATACACAATGTACTCTTAACTGGGAGCCAGGCAGTAGTGGACTGTCTGTTAACACTCAGCTGATGCCAGTTCTTCATCAGAGAAACATTCAGGCCAGTGCCAAACTGCCCGCTCTGTGTTCAAAGGGCAATTCTCCGATGGAAGATGTTTCTGTAAGTGTGTAGCCCACCCTGCTTGTTACTAGTTTCTCTGGGAGAAAAGCACAGCCTAAATCTTGGTTATTATCATGTTGACAGGATTGTATCTAAAATGTTTTCTGCTGGGTATGATCAATTGGGCTCTTCAAGTGAGGAACAAATAAGCTCATTTCATTTATGCCTAAAGCTTCGCATTTGGAACCCAATTTTCTTCTCCCTTGCTGCTCCGCACCAGGACGATGGCACCTCTTCATTGAGAGAGGGGTGGGCGGGCCAAAGGGCCAGAGCACAGGCCAGCTGGCTCAGCTGTCTTGGGCCCTGAGTCCCTAACAGCTTCCAGGGCTACTTCTCCATGAACCTGTGCTCTCAGAGTGTGTCTGCTATTTATTATCTGATTAGCCTCTCCAAGGGCATCTTAATTTGTCCCTCCCAGTCACGTACTCCAGCCAGATGGCCTGAGAAATTGTGTCTCTGGGCCTGCTATAACAAGACAATTATTCCAGCAGCGTCCTGCATCACAGCAATAAGTCCTGAGCTTGGTCACGGCCTTAATTCCCATCTGCGGTGAGAATGCACGGACATTTTGAGAAGCTGTAGCTTTCAGGTGGCCGGTGGATGGCAGTGAAACTCAGGCATGGCCTTGACTCTGGGGGCGATGCTTGTTCGCTTCGAACCCCCTGTGGTCTCTGGAATCATGGAAACAGTGTGGGGAGCCGTGGACTTTAGAGCCCAAAGAGTGGAGCTGGAATCTTCATTCTGTACTAAGTGTGTGACTCTGGGAAAAGGATTTAATGCCTCTGGGCCTCAGTCTCCTCATCTGTAAAATGGGTGTGTTTACAATAAAAATCAGCTGTTTATTGGCTGCTCAGGATTTATTTTCTTTCCTTTGCTAACAGTTCCTTGATTTCCTTTGGGGAATTACCTCCCCACCATGTTCGATCTCAGATGGATATGTCAAGGTGTCCTGCCCTCCCTGGCCAGAGTGATCACGTGACCAAACCCAGCCAAAGTGACTCTAGGTGGGCTCACCCTTAGGACTACCTGGCAGCTGAGCCCTGACAAGACTCCCACAAGAGCTGCTTCCTAGACCCCTGGATCTGCTCGGCTTCCAGGTCCTCCTCTGATCCCTTTTTTCCAGCCTTCCTGTCACTTCCATGAGCTCACCAGTCTCCTCCCATTAGATGCTTTTTTGCTGCATTCTTCAGGGTTAATTTTTCTTGTCACCCTCAGGCTTGCTGGGAGATGAGAGAGCTGGTCTTTTGCATAATTAAGTGCCCGCCTCTGAGCCTGGCGACAGTGGGTGCTCAGCCAGGATGTTCTTGGTCTCTGCCCAGGAGAGTAGAGTTTCTTGAAGTGGAGCAGCCAGCCTGAGACGTGAGGTGGGCAGAGCCCCTGAGGTGGGTGAGGCTCCGTCAGCTTCAAGGGCTGTTCCGCTGCCTTGGTGCCCCTGCTCTCCTTGGGTCCTTTTCTGACTCCCTTGGGCTGCTCAGGATGAGGGGCTAGCTCAGGGGAGGGGTTGGGGAGGGCCCAAGGATCCTGAGGAGTCCCTCCCTCTGGCTCTGGAGGGGGTGGGGGGCTCCAGGGGCTGGGGTTCCCACCTACCTTTCCCCAGGCTGCTGAGTCTGCTCACTGACCCCCCCCACCCCCATCCCTGCACCAGGTGGGGAGAGATACGCCAACAGGAGCAGAAGCTGTGATGATTTTAAATTGCGTCTTTGTATGCGGAGATGAGTTGCCTGAAGCCCCATCAATTTCTCCTAAACCTCTGGAGAAGCAGGATTTGCTGGGCCCCTCTGAACAGCCACCGCCAGATCCGAACGTGTCGGCAAGAAACAAATGTTCATTGAGTTGCATTAAATGTACAGAACCACTTCAGAATCACCCACCTCCTTTTCTTAAAAAAAAAAAAAAAAAGCAAAATCTAATTTTTGATTTTTACATTGCCCTGGAAAGTAAGTACAGAAAGAACATACCAACGACCATATTGTCATCACTTAAATGAATAGCTCTTAACATCTTGTTTATTTTCTTCCACGCTTTTATAAAAAATAATAAACTTTAGCAACAGTGCTATCTTGCGGGGTCCCCATCTCTCCCATTCCACTCCTCCACACCCTTTGTCATCTCAAGCGAGGTTGCTGTGGGCCCTAGTGCACTGCAGTGAGCACACACCTGTGTGTCTATAATCCAGGTCAGTGCTTTGTGTGTGCTCATCTTAAAAAGGAAATAAGTGGTGTTGTTCTGTACATGTTATTTGTCTTCTTGCTCCTCTCATCCAACATTTTGTTTTTGAAACCTGCGTGGGTGTGACAGGTAACAGACAGGCTTTCTGTTCACCTCTTTATTCACCGAATAGACAGAGAGCTCTGTGCTGCCCCACAGACGGGACCCTCAGGTGTCATTTTCCCCAGTCCCCTGTCCCTGTGCCTGTACTCGTCTCTCTGAGCATGTGTGTGAGTTTCCTCGGAAGGGTTCAGGGCTTGCTTTTCCAGCTTCATGTGAAAGTGAAGTCACTTAGTCATGTCTGACTCTTTGTGACTCCATGAACTGTAGAGTCCATGGAATTCTCCAGGCCAGAATTCCGGAGTGGGTAGCCTTTCCCTTCTCCAGGGGATCTTCCCAACCCAGGGATCGAATCCAGGTCTCCCGCATTGCAGGTAGATTCTTTATTATCTGAGCCACCAGGGAAGCTCAAGAATACTGGATTGGGTAGCCTATCCAGCGGATCTTCCCAACCCAAGGAATCAAACCAGGGTCTCCTGCATTGCAGGTGGATTCTTTACCAGCTGAGCTATAGCCAGCTTCACGAGGTCCTGCCAAACGGCCCCCGTTGCTTTATTCCCTTCCTCCCAGCTCCCCGCTGCTGCTCCCTCCTCCAATCTCACAGCCACCCCTTCTCTGATCACTGACCGCACTAACCTTCCCCATTTCTCTCCCCCACATGCCCGCTCTTGCTTTTCCTGTTTCTTTTCTTAAAATTAATTTTTACTGTAGTAGAGTTGCTTTAAAACATTGTGTTAGTTTCTACTGTACAGCAAAATGAATCAGCCATATATACATATATATATATATATATGTATCACCTCCCTTTTGGATTTCTTTCCCATCCAGGCCACCACAGAGCATTAAGTAGATTTCCCTGTGCTACACAATATGCTCTCATTTGTTATTGATTTTCTGCATGCAATACAGGAGATCCGGGTTCAATCTCTGGGTTGGGAAGATCCCCTGGAGGAGGGCATGGCAACTCACTCCAGTATTCTTGCCTGGAGAATCCCCTGGACAGAGGAACCTGGCAGGCTACAGTCCATACGGTTGCAAAGAGTCAGACACGACTGAGGAACCTTATACACAGTAGTGTATATGTGTTGATCCCAATCTCCCAATTCCTCCCACCCCTCCTTTCCCCCTTGATATCCATACACTTGTTTCCTACCTCTGTGAGTCTATTTCTGCTTTGCAAGTAGGATCATCTGTACCATTTTTCTAGATTTCACAAAATTGGGTCATTTGTAGAGACATGGATAGACCTAGAGACTGTCATACAGAGTGAAATAAGTCAGAAAGAGAAAAACAAATCTCATATATTAACACATATATGTGGAATCCTGCTTCCTGTATGGGCTTCTCTTTTCCCTTCTCCCTGGCCCAGGCTCTGCCCAGCCTCTGCAATCTTTTTTTCTACCAGGATTCTCATGCTTGCTGAGAGGCAGGTGTGGCTGAGATGTGTCTTGTCTGGTTAGCACGCTGTTCTTGAAAAGTTTAGAATCTGAACCTCCAGCCTTCTGTTGCAACCTCCTTCAAGGATAACTTCCTTCATGGCAGAAACTGGATAGTTTGGGAAGATCTGCACTTCCCAAACTCCCTGCGGGTGTGGCTCCAGAAGTGATTCAGATTGATTCTCAGATGCCCTTGCTGGGACTTGCATTCAGAACTGAGCTAAGTGTCTGTTTGCTGCAGTGGATTCCAGCAGGCACAGTGGAGCTGTGGAGCCAGCAGTGCCAGGGGCCTCATCTGGTCCCTGACCACTGGTCATGTAGACCTCCAGCCAGCAATTGCCTCCTGCATCTGTAGCTTCCTGATTGTAGCAGAAGTTACAGTTCCTGTCCCTTGGTGGACCAGTTCCCTGCATTTGAGGGAATCTCTTCTCAGACTAGAGATCATTCATTCTTTTGTCCCATCCAATGACTCTGTGAACACTCGATTCCTGAAATTAAATTCATTGCCGCTTAAACTAGCTACAGTGGTTATTGTTATCTGCAACTGAACCCTGATTAATAAAGCCCTAAAGGAGCTGGGGTTTTGACCCCTGATTTATTCCTTTACTTTCCTTGAGAGCACATTCTGACTCCAGTTTCACTCTTTTATTAATAGAATCACCCCCAAAATATGTATTATGCATCTGTGTGCTAGGTCGCTTCAGTCGTGCCCGACTCTTTGTGATCCCGTGGACCATAGCCCTCCAGGCTCCTCTGTCCATGGGATTCTCCAGGCAAGAATAGTGGAGTGGGTTGTCATGCCCTTCTCCAGGGTATCTTTCTGGTGCAGGAATCAAACCAGCATCTGTTACATCTTCTGCTTTGGCAGGCGGGTTCTTTACCACTAGCGCCACCTAGGAAGCCCATATTATACATCTACTAGATATTTTCACTGTGATGAACTTGGAAGACACAAAATGAAAATAATACTGTACTAACCAGCATCTGTTCCAGTCTTTGGGATCACCATTCCCTCATTTTTAAACTGGAAACTACCTGTGACTTCTCTTTTACTCCTCTCACATCCCCATGGTCCCTCTGTAAATTGGGGGTTTGTGGTTCACGTCCTTAAACCATTGGTTTTATTCCACATGACCTGAGGCTCTACCCCATCCAGGAATATCTCCATGCAGATGAAATGAGAGACAAGCCACCAGGAAAGATGTTGTTAGCTGAGAAGGTCACCTATGTCCTTGAAGTTTTCAAAGAGCAGAATTAGCATCTGCCATCCTCCCCCTACCGCTCCCCCACAACCCCGCAAACCCCACCAAAGCCCAGTGATTTAGGTCCAAGAGAGCTGATAAATTGCTGCTTTTTTCCCCAAGACAAAAGGCCTTATCAGCCCATCTGACATAAACAGTTGCTTCCCCTGCAGCTGAATTGGAATCACATCTGGGAAGGTTTAAACCAAACAGACCATTTCTTTTCGTATAAACTTGGATGCTCTGAATGTTGCTATCTGTCCCCAAGATTCCAAGAGGGAGTGAAAAAAACACAGACTATCTTTGACTTTAAATGAGTCAGGGCTGTGGCAGAGTCACACACACACTTCCTTGTCTTTCTCCTTTTCTGAGTTGGAAGGGAGCTTATGGATTATTTAACCTAGACTTCAAGATAAAGAATCTTGCCAGAGGTAAAGAGGGGCCTTTCATAATGATGCAAAGGTCAGTTCTCAGTAGATACAGCTATCCTAAATGTATATGTACCTAATAATAGAGCTTCAAAATACAAGTAGGAATCCTGACAGAACTAAAAGGAGAAACAAATGAATCTTCTAGTCTAGTTGGAAATTTTATTACCTCCTTCTCAGTAATTGAGCTTCCCTGGTGGCCCAGACAGTAAAGAATCTGCCTACAATGAAGCATACCTGAGTTTGATCCCTGGGTCAGGAAGATTCCCTGGAGAAGGGAATGGCAACCCACTCCAGTATTCTTGCCTGGAGAATCCCATAAACAGAGGAGCCTGGTGGGCTACAGTCCGTGGGGTTGCAAAGAGTCGGACATGACCGAACAACTAACACACACAAACGATATGGAAGAGCTGAACAAAACTATCAACCAACTTGACCTAGTTGGTATTCCTAGAACTCCCTACCTAACAAGCGGAATACATATTCTTTTCTCCTGCAAATGGAACATTCACCAAGTTAGACCACATGCTGGGCTATAAAGCGTCAATAAATTGAAAAAGGTTAAAATCATATAGAGATTGCTCCCTAACCAAATGAAATTATACCTGAAATTAAAAAAACAAGATATCTAGAAAATTTTCAAATATCGGGAAATGAAGCAACACATCTTTAAATAATACATTGGTCAAAGAAAAAACCATAAGGAGAACCAGAAAGTGTCACAAGCTGCATGAAGAGTCATGTTCATTTTATTTTCAAAAGTAGGATGACCAACTGTCCTATGTCCTGAGAAACTCCTGAAAGTGAAAGTGAAAGTTACTCAGTTGAATCTGACTCTTTGTGAGTCCATGGACTATATAGTTCATGGAATTCTCCAGGCCAGAATATTGGAGTGGGTAGCCTTTCCCTTCTCCAGGGGATCTTCCCAACCCAGGGTTCGAACCCAGGTCTCCCACACTGCAGGCGGATTCTTTACCAGCTGAGCCACAAGGGAAGCCCAAGAATACTGGAGTGGTTAGCCTATCCCTTCTCCAGTGGATCTTCCTGATCCAGGAATCGAACCAGGGAATCCTTCATTGCAGGCGGATTCTTTACCAACTGAGCTATCAGTGAAGCCCCAGTCCCAGGCACACCAGGACATTTGGTCATCCACCGAAATATTTGGGTTCAGACTGTAAGTTATGTGTCACCTTAGATGTATGGCTTTTCTCTCTTTTTTTTTTTCTCAGCATTATTGAGATATAATTAACAAGTAAAAATTTTTATATTTAAGGTATATGGACTGATGCATTCATATATGAATACATTGGGAACTAATTACCACAATCAATCTACTTAACATACCCATCACCTCAAATAGTTACCTTTATTGGGGAGTGGGTGAGAACTCAAGATTTATCTAACAAATTTTAGGTATATGATACAGTATTGTTAATTACAGTCACATTGCTGTACATTAGATCCCCAGAACTTATTCATCCTATAACTGAAAGTTGGTATTCTTTGACCAATATCTCTCCATTTCTTCTATCCCCCTACCCGAACTCTTAGTAACCATCTTTCTGCTCTCAGCTTCTATGAGTTTGACTATTTTAAATTCCACATATAAACGAAATCATTCAGCGTTTGTATTTCTGCATTTGGCTTATTTCAATTAGCGTAATGTCTTCCAGGTTTATCCATGTTGTCACAAATGGCAGGATTTCTTTCTTTATTTGGCTTAATAATATTCCATATGTTATATAATATTCCATACTCTCTCTATATATCTCACATTTTCTTCATCCACTCATCTGTTGGTGAACATTCAAGTTGCTTCCATATCTTGGCTATCATGAATCACGCTACAATGAACAAGGGAGTACAGATAGCTCTTTGAGATCCTGATTTCATTTCCTTTGGATATATACCCAGAGGTGGGATTGCTCGATCATATGGTACTTCTATTTTTAATTCTTTGAGGAACCTGCATACTGTCTTTCATAACTACTGTTGTAATTTAGTTTCCACCAACAGATAAGGATCCCCTTTTCTCCACATCCTCCCTGACATTTATCTTTTTTGCTTTTTTGAAAATAGCCATTCTAACAGGTATAGAGTGATATCTCATTGTGATTTTGATTTGCATTTCCTTGATGATTAGTTGTGCTGAACACATTTTCATATATCTGTTGGCCATTTGTATGACTTCTTTAGAGAAATGTCTATTCAATTATCTTTTACTTTTTGCTGTGGAAGTGTTTAGATCACTTAATATATTTTGTATATTAATCCCTTATTAGATATGGTTTGCAAGTATCTTCTCCCATTCCATAGGTTGCCTTTTCATTCTATTGATACTTCTTTCACTGTGCTTTTTGCCTTGACACATCCCATTTGTGTTAGTTTCATGCATACAGCAAAGTGATTCAGTTATATATACATATATACCTATTTTTTCAGATTATTTTCCCATATAGGTTATTACAAAATATTGAGTATAGCTCCAAATGCTATTTATTGTTCATTATCTATTTTCTTTTTCTTTTTTGTTTTTTCTTTTTATTTTTGTACACAGCTTTATTGATATCTATCTACTTCACGTATCATACAGTTCAACCATTTAAAGCATGCAGTTCAATGGTTTTTGGTGCAAACATTGTTCTTAAATGCAAAGCGAGAAGAAAATACATACTTTTATTTTAAGAAACAAAAGAACTGCCAACCTTAAAAAATGGTGGAATTTGTACTTCTGCAATGTCAATGATCTTTCACTTTCCTCCTGTCTTAAAAAAATTCATGTTATCATTCTTAACAAAATCTTAGATAACTGTCCTCCTTAGGGAGTTCTAAATAGCAAAGAACTAACATTGCTTTTTTTCCCTTCCACCCCGCCCCCCCCCCCTTATATTTCCCGTATTTGTAGTTACTATAGAGTGAACCTAAGTTAGTCCTCTAGGCCAGGACCTTGCAGAAGCTCATAGTCTTTCATAATGAACATTAATTTTCTGTTTACTTGGGATGTACCTCTATAAGGTTTAAGAGCTGAGTTGAATCATATCCTGAAATATGTAGTTTAGATTAAAAAGTCCTGTATCACTTTATTTTCTTGTTATTTTCCTCTTTTCATAAACTAGTCAAGAATGAGAAGTTTTATTATCTCCTGGGAGGTAGATTGAGGCTGCTTTTTACACAAAATGATCAGTTTTGAATGCAAGAAGAGAACCAACATGTGTTGATGACTTACTATGTGATCATCACATGCAATCTTCAGAACAAACCTGTAAGACTCTTGAAAGTGAGAGAGTTAGTTGCTCAGTTATGTCCGACTCTTTGGGACCCCATGGGCTGTATCCCGCCAGCCTCCTCTGTCCATGGAATTCTTCAGGCAAAAATGGAGCAGGAGTGGGCAGCCATTCCCTCCTCCAGGGGATCTTCCCGACCCAGGGATTGAACCCAGGTCTCCTGCATTGCAGGCAGATTGTTTACCATCCGAGCCACCAAAATATATTTAAATTATATATGAGGAAACAACATTTCCCCTCCCCTCTCACCCCAAGAGATAGTAGCAGAAATTAAATGTTAATTTAGGCATGTCAGATTCCAAAGTTCAGCCTCTTCTCTTTTTATTTTATTGCTTTTGAACCAAAGGCTGCAGACAGTTTCTAAAGAGATAATCCACCACCTTCATTCACCTCTTTATTTTGTAAAATAAAGGTTCATTGGAATTAAACTTTAAAAATATTTTCACTGTATCTACACTTTTAATGTAATATATGCAAGATTAAGGATGTCTACATCTTCAAGTACCAAAATAATATAGTAGTTAAACAAAGAGGAACATAATATATATGTTTTAATTTTTAAGTCAAATGTCAGGAGGCCTATGCTGGAGAATATCAAGGCCAATTTCTCTGCAGTTCTCCTAGGTTTCCCTCGTGTTTTTTGTCTTCAGGTTTACAGAATGGCTATGGTATTTTCATGCATCACTTCACATTCAAAGCAAATGAAAGCAATGGTGGAGAAAGGGTGGGATGAGAGATGTTAGTGCAAATGATACCCATTCGATACCCACCCCTTCTATCAGCAAAAGCAAAAATCTTTATAGAGTCCACAGTAGATACCTGTTTCCTTCTCTGTGTCTGGAATTGTGTTGTGTGACCACACCAGTCGGAAAGTGGGACTTTACCTTGGCAGGCAAATGGCACTATTATCCTGAGCACAATCAAGGTTTTGATAGAAGGAAGCGAGAATAGATATTGGGCGGGTTATTGATAGAGTCTGCTACAGTATGCCACATACTGCCTTATCAGTTTCAATCCACATTCTTGCTTCACTTTTATTAACCTTATTGACTGGTTGTGATGAGTCAGCCTTCACTACTTCAAGGTTTATAGAGATGGGTTACTTCCAAATGTAATAGGAAGGTGGAGTTTTTCTTTAATACACCCTTTAAAGATAATTCTAAATATAGATAACATTTAAATTTCATTATGTTTTATGTTCTAAGAATGTGAAATGTCCTGGATATATGCTCAGGAACTGTCAACACTTTCTTACCAAAAAAAAAGAAAACCCACAAAACGTGGGAAATAGCACTTTGTTCTGGCTGAGACCTGTGAGGTGATACTAGAGGCTTGGGACTTATCTTCAGAAGACAATCTGAAAATACTGTTAAAACTTAACATCCACATTCTCTTTTCTTGTTTGTTTTTTCATTATTTTTTACATGCTATTCCCATATAGGTCATTCAGTTCAGTTCAGTCACTCAGTCGTGTCCAACTCTTTGCAACCCCATGGACTGCAGTGCGCCAGCCTTCCCTGTCCATCACCAACTCCCAGAGTTTACCCAAACTCGTGTCCATCGAGTTGGTGATGCCATCCAACCATCTCATCTTCTGTCATCCCCTTCTCTTCCTGCCTTCAATCTTTCCCAGCACCAGGGTCTTTTCCAGTGAGTCAGTTCTTCACATCAGGTGGCCAAAGTATTGGAGTTTCAGCTTCAGCATCAGTCCTTCCAATGAATATTCAGGACTGATTTCCTTTAGGATGGATTGGTTGAATCTCCTTGCAGTTCAAGGGACTCTCAAGAGTCTTCTCCAACACCACAGTTCAAAAGCATCAATTCTTCGGCACTCAGCTTTCTTTATAGTCCAACTCTCACATCCATACGTGACTACTGGAAAATCCATAGCTTTGACTAGATGGACTTTTGTTAGCAAAGTAATGTCTCTGCTTTTTAATATGCTGTCTAGGTTGGTCATAGTTTTTCTTCCAAGGAGCAAGCGTCTTTTAATTTCATGGCTGCAGTCACCATCTGTGGTGATTTTGGAGCCCAAGAAATTAAAGTCTGTCACTGTTTTCGTTGTTTCCCCATCTATTTGCCATCATTAGAGAGTATTGAGCAGAGTTCTCTGTGCTATTCACTAGGTTCTTATTAGTTATCTATTCTGTATGTAGTATCAGTTGTTGTTCAGTTGCTAAGTTATGTCCAACTCTTTGCGACCCTAGTGTATATATGTAAATCCCAATCTCCGAATTTATCATCCCTCCTTCTCCTGGTAACCACAAGTTTTTCTACATCTGTGACTCAGGTTCTGCTTTATTTTTTTTTTTTGAGTAATTTATTTTTTCTTGAAGGATAATTGTTTTACAGAATTTTGCTGTTTTCTGTCAAACCTCAACATGAATCAGCCACTGGTATGCGTATATCCCCTCCCTTTTGAAACTTCCTCCTATCTCCCTCCCCACCCTACCCCTCTAGGTTGACACACAGCCCCTGTTTGAGTTTCCTGAGCCATACAGCAAATCCCGGTTGGCTATCTATTTTACATATGGTAATGTAAGTTTCCATGTTACTCTTTCCATACATCTCACCCTCTCCTCCCCTCTTTCCATGTCCATAAGTCTATTCTCTATGTCTGTTTCTCCATTGTTGCCCTGTAAATAAATTCTTCAGTACCATTTTTCTAGATTCCATATATATGTGTTAGAATATGGTATTTATCTTTCTCTTTCCGTCTCACTTCATTCTGTATAACAAGTTCTAGGTTCATCCACCTCATTAGAACTGACTCAAATGCATTCCTTTCTATGGCTGAGTAATATTCCATTGTGTATATGTACCATAACTTCTTTATCCATTCATCTGTTGATGGACGTCTAGGTTGCTTCCATGTTCTAGCTATTGTAAGCAGTGCTGCAATGAACAATGGGATACATGTGTCTTTTTCAATTTTGGTTTCCTCAGGGTATATGCCTAGCAGTGGGATTGCTGGGTCATATGGTGGTTTTATTCCTAGTTTTTAAGGGAATCTCCATACCATCTTCCATAGTGGCTATTTCAATTTACGTTCCCACCAACAGTGCAAGAGCATTCCTTTTTCTCCATACCCTCTCTAGCATTTATTGTTTGTAGACTTTCTGATGATGGCCATTCTGACCGGTGTGAGGTGATATCTCATGGTAGTTTTGATTTGCATTTCTCTGATAATGAGCAATATTGAGCATCTTTTCATGTGTTTGTTTTCAGGTTCTGTTTCATACATAGGTTCATTTGTACCATTTTTTTTAGATTCCACATATTAGCAATATCATATGATATTTGCCTTTGTCTGGCTTACTTCACTCAGTGTGACAATCTCTCGGTCCATCCATGTTGCTGTGAATGGCATTATTTTGTTCTTTTTTTTTATTGCTGAGTAATATTCTATTGTGCATATGTACCCCATATTCTTTATCTGTTCTTCTGTTGATGTACATTTAGGCTGCTTCCATGTCTTGGCCATTGTTAATAGTGCTGCAATGAACACTGGGGTGCATGTTTATGGCTTTCTCAGGATGTAAGCCCAGGAGTGGGATTGCTGGGTCCTATGGTAGCTCTGTGTTTAGTTTTCAAAGGAATCTCCCTACTCTTCTCCACAGTGGCTGAACCAATTTACATTTCACATGTACCAGCAGTGTAGGTGGGTTCCCATTTCTCCACACCCTCTCCAGCATTTATTACTTGTAAACTTTTTGGTGATGGCCATTCTGACCCATGTGAGGTGATACTTCGTTGTAGCTTTGATTTGTACTTCTCTGATAAATAGCAATGTTAAGCATCTTTTCATGTGCCTTTGGCCATCTGTATGTCTGCTTTGGAGAAATGTCTATTTGTGCAACCATTTCTGTCACACCCAGCCAAAGCCAGGGTGTGCTCAGGAATGAGAGGGAGTGTGCTGGTCACGGGAGTTGCTGTCACCAGCGGGAGACTCTTTTCTGCTCCCTGACTCAGTGCAACTGATTTGTAAGCCAGCTCTGAGCCCCCTGCTCCCCTCTGAGCAATGGCCCTATTGCTGAGAGCCTCCTTCTCACTAGAGGGAGGGCAGAAGGCACAGGCCCTGTTGTGTGACCTCCCTGTGTTTTCTCGCATCTGAGGCTTTCCATAGGGTTTCCACGCAGGCTGTGTGAAGGCGATTATGCTTCCATCCTTATGGTGGAGGAGAAAAAGAAACCTGAGTAAGGCCAGTCTGACTTGGCAGTGGGGAGGTGGGGCCTCTGATTTTCTGCTCGTATTTCCTCCCTGAAAAGAGCAGCAGGGTGAGATGCAGAGCTTGTTTCCCTGGTGAAACATGAGGACCACCTTCCTGCTTGGCAGAAAGCTCCTTTGTTTCCTTTCTTTCCCCAGAATTGGCTGATCCCCAAGACTCAGAAGTTCCAATTGCTCCCAGGATATAAGAAGCCCCTATAACAGCATGGCTGGCAGATGGTCCGTGCCCATGGCTTTATCTTCCATCTGCATAGGCGAAAGCTCAGCAAACCCGTTCATAAATCGATGGAACATCTTCATCTGGTTGGATGACACCATCTCAGACACAGCATGTCCCAAAGTGAAGCAGTCATCTTCCCCTAAGCCTATTTCTCTTTCTATTATGCAAGCCAGAGCCCCTGGAATCTGCCTCCAGTCCTTCCCCTTCCCTTGGTCATCATCTATTTTCACAATATGACTGAGTACATGTTATGTACCTGATATGTACCAAGTACATATCAAGCACATGATTGTGATATTGTGATATAAGTGTTGATAAGGAAGACATAGGATGATAGAAAGACACTGACATTAGTAGAAATAGAAGCTCAGCTGATAACTTCAGGAGAAACTAAGTGATACAGCAGATCGTGAGGAGAGAAGGATTTGGGGAAGGAGAGGGGAAAAGAGAAAGGATGTTTGGGAGTGGGAGTGGCAAGAAAAATGGCCAACTGGGCCTCAGCCCTGACATGCATTAGAATCTAACGTGCTTCTGTTTCTAGAAATGTTTGGGTGGGTGCCACTGAGACAGAGTCTAGCAATTAAGAACAAACTGTTGAGCTGCCAGGTGTCAATATGGTCAATCAGGACAATGAACCAAACTAAAAGTAACCCTCAATGTTCATTCACATCCTGTGACAACACAAGCCAGAATGGTGCTGGATGAGTGCAGACTTACCACTGAGGAATCTCTATAAGGAGTATGGTAGAAGGCATATAAGAGATGGAAGTTGTTTTGTAAACTTTCTGGGTGGAAGTTTTAAAATTATTTTAGTAGGCACATGAGGTAGACCAATACACACACACACACAAAAACAAAACACCTTGGCCTCAATGGCTTAATACAGCAAAATTTCATTTCTTGCTCATATTATGATCCAGTGCGGTTTCATTCCAGTTATTGGGAAGTGAACAGAGGGGCTTAGACTGTTCTATGTATTTAGAGACAAAGGTTTCTTCCATGCTGTGGATCTTTCATCTTCTAAGTTCTTGTCTTTTTGCATTCAGCTGGCAGAAAGGAAATGAATGATTGTGAAGGATTTTTAGAGCTCAAACCTGAAAGTGGCATTCAACAATTCCTCCTGCATTCCATTGACCATCACTTAGTATGTTTATTTTGGTCTCCCTCCAGGGTTACTGGCACATAACCCTTAAAACCCTTGTGATTTCCTAAGTGATAAGAGCTACAAGGGCATCAAGGCCCTAGTGGCTCAGAGGGTAAAGCGTCTGCCTGCAACACGGGAGACCTGGGTTTGATCCCTGGGTCAGGAAGATCCTCTGGAAAAGGAAATGGCAACCCACTCAAGTACCCTTGCTGGGAAAATCCCACGGACGGAGGACCCCGGTAGGCTACAGTCCATGGGGTTGCAAAGAGTCGGACACGACCGAGCGACTTCACTTTTGTTACAATACTTCGTTTTTGTTCCCAGCTACTGAAACAGTTTCAGAGTGATAAAGATAAAAATGGGTGACTGTTGTTATTCATAACAATCCTCTTTCAATCACATGAGTTCATATTAATGAGATGACTTTTGGAAAGCCATAAGAATGAAGGCTTGTTGCCACGGGAATCAACCGTGTCATTAGAGTGCTGAAATTTTCAGTCTCACCTCCTGGGAGGGGAAAGGGGTTGGAGATCAACTTAATCACCTGTAGTCAATGATTTTATCAACTGAGCCTTCAAAATGAAGTCATCATAAAAATCCTGGGTTGGTGATGTCGACTAAAAAAAGATGTACAACTTGAGAGTTGTGAGTTAAGTTTTATTTGGGGCAAAATGAGGACTGCAGCTCGGGAGGCAGCATCCCAGATGGTTCTGAGAGACTGTTCCAAAGCGACACTGGGGGAAAGACAAGACATAAGGTTTTGGTGAAGGGAGAGTTCAATACCATGAAGCGCTCATTTTACAAAAGGCTTCTTGTTAGTCATGAGGATCTGATATCACCATGAAGCGATTCAGTGCTTCTCTAGATATGAGGAGATGCAAGGATTGAGATCATAAAATCTGTCCCTAAAAACGTCCAACTATCTAAAGACCCATCCCACCACGTTCCCTGGAGCACAGAGTGCCGCACTCCACCCTGAACTCCCTCAGGGGTGGTTGAAGGTCAACAGCTATAGCAGCGTGGGGTTCAATCTCCGTTGAGGCAGATGGCAAACGCCTTTCTTATTCAGTAGTTGGCAATGCTCTTGGTAAGTGCCAATTTGTAGTTGACAGTGAGTATGTGAAGATGCTGCAGGGATGTGTGCCTGGAGAGGGCATGGAAGCTCAAAGTCTCCCTACAACCCTATGCCTTGACATACTCATCGCTTCCATCTGGATGCTCCTGAGTATAATTATTGTTGTTATTCAGTTGCTCAGTTGTGTCCAGCTCTTTGTGACCCCACAGACTGCAGCACACCAGGCTCCTCTGTCCTCCACTGTCTCCTGGAGTTTGCTCGAATTCAAGTTCATTGAGTTGGTGATGCTATCTGACCATCTCATCCTCAGCTGCCTTAATCTAGTAAGTAAACCGTTACCCTGAGTCTTGTGAGCTGCTCTAGTAAATTATCAAACCCAAAGTGAGGGTCATGGGGACTTATAACCAGTCAGTCTGAAGCACAGGTGATAACCTGGACTTACGATTGGCATCTGAAGTGTGGGGGGCAGTCTTTTGGGACTGAGCTTTTAACCTGTGGGGTCTGAGGCTAACTTCAAGTAGATAGTATCAGAATGGAATTAAATTGTGGGACTAAGTAGCTGGTGTCACAGAATTGCTTGGAGAGGGAAAATGCCCACACATCTGATCACAGAAGCATCATATGAGAGTAAGGGAGACATAGAATTTTTCCTTATTCAAAAACAAATTCATGTACGAAACTCCAGTGGCAAAATTAGAGAAGGATTTTTTTTTTTATATATAAATTTATTTATTTTAGTTGGGGGCTAATTACTTTACAATATTGTAATAGTTTTTGCCATACATTGACATGAATCAGCCATGGGTTTACATGTGTTCCCCTTCCTGGACCCCCCACCCACCTCCCTCCCCATCCCATCCCTCTGGGTCATCCCATTGCCCCGGCCCTGAGCCCTTGTCTCATGCATCGAACATGGAATGGTGTTCTGTTTCACATATGATAATATACATGTCTCAATGCTATTCTCCCAGAACGTCCCACCCTCACCTTCTCCCTCAGAGTCCATAAAATTGTTCTATGCATCTGTGTCTCTTATTCTGTCTCGCATATAGGGTTATCGTTACCATCTTTCAAATTCCATATATATGCATTAGTATACTGTATTGTTGTTTTTCTTTCTGGCTTACTTCACTCTGTATAATGGGCTCCAGTTTCATCCATCTCAGTAGAACCGATTCAAATGTATTTTTTTTTAATGGCTGAGTAATATTCCATTGTGTATATGTACCACAGCTTCCTTATCCATTCGTATGCTGATGGACATCTAGGTTGCTTCCATGTCCTGGCTATTGTAAACAGTGCTGCGATGAACATTGGGGTACACGCGTCTCTTTCAATTCTGCTTTCCTCAGTGTGTATGCCCAGCAGTGGGATTGCTGGGTCATATGGCAGTTCTATTGCCAGTTTTTTAAGGAATCTCCACACTGTTCTCCATAGTGGCTGTACTAGTTTGCATTCCCACCAACAGTGTAAGAGGGTTCCCTTTTCTCCACACCCTCTCCAGCATTTATTGCTTGTAGAGAAGGATTTAAAACAACCCTTAGGAGCTAATATTTCCTGTTGTTCTCTTCTTTCATTTTTATCGATTTTTTTAAACATGTATGAAAATATTTTTTAAAAATGACACCAGGTGCTCTGTACCCTAGGGCTGTTTGGTATTGCCCTGGGGAGAGGCTTGGGTTCCTCTATTCAGATTTGCTGTTGGATCTCAAGTGATGCTCTAAGTGAGGTCACACCCACACCTAGACACGCTGAAGTCAATTCTGGGAAGCTGAGCCAACGGTCAAAATTAAACAAAGAAATGAAAACTCATAAGCCCCGTGGGAAGTGCAGTTATTTCAGCACCTATTCTGTTTGTTTAGCTAGGAGACTAACAGTACTTACGGGGAAAGTGGATTGTTTTTGACAGAATGGTAAAAATGTAGAAAGACGCATGAAAAGGAGGGTCCTTGGGGAACCTGTCTGGTGCTTGCTGTGAGCTTCTTGGTAGACAGTGTTGGTGTCTGGCTCTGAGGCTGGCGATGCCGCAGGAGGTCATCAGGTACATGGGTCCCTATCAGTTGTCTTTAGGGACTGTCCTGGAAGAGTTGGACCACAGTGGCTGTGGGGCTGAGTCCTGCCCGGCTCTGAGCATGCTGTAAGGACAGTCATGTCCCACATCCCTTCTGGAGAGCTAGAAGCTCATCTCGCTTTTCCACTGGGAGCTGAGGGAGCAGCCTCTGGAGACAGGTCTCAAGTCCCTTATGGAGTGCACAGCAGGGACGTCTCCTTGATGCTGCATGGAAGCCCCTTGTTCTGGAAGGTCAGTTGGCTTGGGTTCTTTGGCCATGCTCCCTTGCACTCCCACCTGGGGGGTCCTGGAGGGGCCCCAGTGGAAGGACACCGAGCACAGGGAAGTTTTCTGTAGAGGAGCTGATACAGAGTCAGAGTGTCCCCATGATCGGCTGTCTCTGTTCCAACCCAAGGAACAGGTGCGCCTAAGAATAGTCCTCTTGACATCTCAGAAAGCACTGAAATGCAGTGGCAAAAAGGGAATCTGCCTGTCTTGTCATAAAAGAAACTTGCTTTTACCATGGGCAACACAGCACTTAACCATTGCAAAAATTGGCAGGGCTTACCAGCTAGACAGAACAAAAGGACAAAGAAGCAAGTGAAAGCTGTCCATTGGCAGTGGGGAAAAAAGGCTCCTGGATGCATCAATCAGGCTGGAAGAGGAGGATGGTGTCCCTCTGCAGATGAAGGGGCCTAGGAATTGGTTGAAGCACAAGCTGGAATTAAGATTGCTGGGAGAAATATCAATAACCTCAAATACACAGATGACACCTCCCTTATGGCAGAAAGCAAAGAAGAACTAAAGAGCCTCTTGATGAAAGTGAAAGGAGAGGGGAAAAGCTGGCTCAAAATTCAACATTCAAAAAACTAAGATCATGGCATCCAGTCCAATTACTTCATGGCAAAGAGATGGGGAAACAATGGAAACAGTGAGAGACTTTATTTTTTTGGGCTCCAAAATCACCATAGATGGTGACTTGAGCCATGAAATTAGAAGATGCTTGCTCCTTGGAAGAAAAGCTGTGACCAACCTAGACAGCATATTAAAAAGCAGAGACATTACTCTGCCAACAAAGGTCCGTCTAGTCAAGGCTATGGTTTTTCCAGTAGTCATGTATGGATGTGAGAGTTGGACTATAAAGAAAGCTGAGGGCTGAAGAATTGATGTTTTTGAACTGTGGTGTTGGAGAAGACTCTTGAGAGTCCCTTGAACTGCAAGGAGATCCAACCAGTCCATCCTAAAGGAAATCAGTCCTGAATATTCATTGGAAGGACTGATGCTGAAGCTGAAACTCCAATACTTTGGCCACCTGATGTGAAGAACAGACTCATTGGAAAAGACCCTGCTGCTGGGAAAGATTGAGGCAGGAGGAGAAGGGGATGACAGAGGATGAGATGGCTGGATGGCCTTACTGACTCAATGGACATGAGTTTGAGCAAGCTCCGGGGGTTGGTGACGGACAAGGAAGCCTGGCGTGCTGCTTCGGGTCACAAAGCATGGGGTCACAAAGAGTCAAACATGACTGAGGAACTGAACTGAACCGAGAAACTGGTAATATAGCATAATAAGGGGAATTACGGTAACATGGAAGCCATTAAGTTATCGGTGTTATGTTTTCATGCAGAGTAAAATGAAACAGAAAAGGCAGATGGGAGAAATAATTACCTCTGAGCCCCTCCTCCCTTTATGGCCACACCACCTGGCAATGTGGGATCTTTGTTTCCCAACCTGGGATCGAACCCACACTCCCTATAGTGAACGTACAGAGTCTTAACCCCTGGACCACCAGGGAAGTCCCCCTGAGCACCCTTTTTTAATAGGTAAGTTTAGAATGCCTCATGTCAAAAGGGAAGCAGTGCTGAGTGGAACATGCAGCTCTGGATTATGAGGAGGAGTCAGGTTTGCCGGTTGATACAGGAGCTGAATTAGCAAATGCAGGAGAAATGCATTGGTCCATCAGATCTTGGGGAGAAGGACAGAGGGAATCTGGAGGAAGAGGGGTTGTAACGAGAGGAGACAGTCCTGTGGGACAGCGGCAGTGGTTTTTATCCTGCTGTAGGCCAAGGCCATGGTGGAAACCAGAGTGAGTCCCAGAGTTAATGGGTCCAGTCAAGACTGCCCTGGGCACACACCAAGCTCTGTTGTCCTGACAAAAGTTCTCTTGTTATCATCTGGCAGCAAAATGAGGATAAACAAAGTTCAGGAAAGTGAACTGCATTCAGGGGCAGGGCCGCATATGGGGTGGGTCCCACTTTGGGAGGACTGCCTAGGCGCAGGAATTTCGGATGGTTTGTGATGTAGACAAAGAGTCATCAAGGGGATTAATAGGTTAGGAGCCCATGTGTCCAGAAGCTCTTGGGAGCCGCTGGGTTTCAGTGGATGCTGGTAGAGGCCATAGAATGAACATCAGGTCATGCAGCCACACCCACTACCCTGTGTGTATTTGGAAGGAAATCTAGCATCTGAGGAACCCAGGGTGGGCCAAGTGTGGGCATGTGTGCTCTGGGTGCCCGGAGTAACAGGTGGAACAATCCAGAAGGCTGCTACACGTTCACTTTCATTTTTGATTCCCCCTCCCCTCACCTCCAGCCACATGAAGTGATGGGAAAGACTGAAGGGCTGGTACTGGGAGTTAGTGGCACCCACACCCTGTTTAGACTCTCCTCCCCTCTCACCTGCACCTCTGCAGCAACCTCCCATGGGCACCCCAGTGCCTACCTGTTGCCACTTCAATCTTCTCTCCATACTCCCATGAGAGTGAACTTCATTCCCCTACTTAAGACCCATCAGTGAGCCCCAAGGCCTAGAGAATAAAGCTCCAACTCCTTACCTGGCTTACAGGTTCTGGTTCTTTCGGATCTGGTCCTGCCTCCCCAGCCTGCCTTCTCATTCAAACTCTGCTCAGCCACCTGCCCCACTGGCACTTCTGGGCTGGGCAGCTCTGATCCTCCAGGTCTCTGTGTTTCTTTATCTCTCAGTGTCTCTCATCTTCCAGGTCTCATCCCAAGCATCTCTGAATCCATCAGGTTGGAACTAGCCACCTCCCTCTGTGGGAAGAACCAGAGTGCAGCAGGGCTTCAGGAAGAGTGGGATCCAGGTGTTTGGACACTGTCAAGACCCTCTTGCTCTATGTTCCTTTCTACTCTTGGTCACTCAGCTCCACTCAGTGGAGGGCTTATTTCACTTAGTGGGAAACAAGCCTGTGCAGGATCGTCTGTGATGGAGTTCATCCAGGACATACCACCCCAAGATACACCTCCTGGGCATATTAAATATCTGAAGCTGAAGGAATTAAAAAATGGCATAAGCAGGAAGGTTACTCTGACTCCTTCCCATCTTGTTCTTCCCTGAAACAAATGTCTTCCACGTGGAAGGTACTTTCCCTGCACAAGGAGGAAAGAAGATATTCTTATCACCAGAGAAGGGAGTTTGGGGTCAAGAAATCCATACAAACCTTGTTAAAGGAACCTTTATCTTCCTAGTTAAACCAACATTTGTCTTCCTCGTTACTTTGTTGCCATTTATTACCCCTGGGGTGTTTGTGTGTTAGTTGCTCAGTTGTATCTAGCTCTTTGTGACCCCCGTGGACTGTAGCCCGCCATGTTCCTCTGTCCGTGGGACTTCCCAGGCCAGAATACTGGAGAGGGTTGCCACTCCCTTCTCCAGTGGATCTTCCCAACCCTGGATTGAACCTGGGTCTCCTGCATTGCAGGCAGACTCTTTGCCATCTGAGCCTTTATTACCCCTGCTTGTGGTCGTGCCAAGTCGCTCCAGTCGTGTCTGACTCTTTGCGAACCTATGGACCATAGCTTACCAGGCTCCTCTGTCCCTGGGATTCTCTAGGCAAGAATACTGGAGTGGGTTGCCATGCCCTCTTCCAGGGGATCTTCCCAATCCAGGGATTGAACTCGAATCTCTTATGTTTCCTGTACTGGCAGGCAGGTTCTTTTACCACTAGAACCACTTGGAAGCTCTTATTACCCCTAGCTAAAGCCTTTTGTCTTGTCAATCCTTCACAAATTCATTGCTGGTCTCGGAGGATACAAGTTTCCTGCTTTGGACACTTCTTTGGGTCTTCATTCTCTTGTGAAGGTTCCCATGTATATGTAAAAATTCAATAAAATGTGTACACTTTTCTCCTGTTAATCTTTGTCAGTTTAATTTTTTTTGACCCAATCAGGGATCCTGAAAGAGTTGAAGAAAATTTTTCTTCCTCTTGTCTTACTTCTTAGGGGTTCAGTCTTTTTTTTTTTTTTTTTTTTAATATTTTATGTATTTGGCTGCCCTGGCTCTTAGTTGCACATGCAGAATCTCTAGTTGCTCCGTGCAAACTCTTAGTTGTGGCATGTGGGATCTGTTCCCCCCACCAGAAATTAAACCCAGGCCCCCTGCATTGGAAGTACAGTCTTAACCACTGGGCCACCAGAGAAGTTTCAAGGGCTCAGTCTTAAGAGGGTTCATTCTCTTTCTCAATTTCTTTCTTTTTCTTTTTTTTAGATTTATTTTTAATTGGAGGATAACTGCTTTACAATACTGTGTTGGTCTCCACCATACAACAACATGAGTTATCCATAAGTATACATATGTCCCCTCTCTCTTGAACCTCCCTCCCAACCCCTTCTCTCAATTTCAATTTGAAAAATCCTAGGAAAGAATTCTGACTGCCTTTGCTTGGGTCAGCTGCCCACCTCTGACTCAATCAACTTTGGTCAATGGAAAGGGTCATTATTATTATTCATAACATTGTGTAAATATTTGTAGCTTTTTAATTAGTCAACTACTAGCTTATTTCTAATGACACTGATGCCAACTAACACAGTTCATGGTGAGCTTGGCTAAAACTCCACGCATCTCTGTATCTTTTCACATGACCTACTACCAGATTCATTCACAGACCATCAGTCTGCTGAATGGACACTGTCAACCCACCACACTGAGTGAAAAATTACAAAGCTAAAACTGAGTAGTTTTAATTGATTTTCTTTCTGTCTTCACAAATGTATTTTAAGGAGTATTCAGTTTGTTTTTGCCTTCACTCCCTGTTATTGAAGCCAGAGCCTGAAGAAGAGAGACTAATGATGAGGCCAGAAAGAGGGTAAAAAAGACAGGGAAATAAGGAACCATGTATATATTTATAAGAACATATTCCTAAGGCTATAGCCTGAAAATGATCTATTCATTGAATAAAACGAACTCATTCAAAAATATATTTAAGAAAAACACATGCATAAAGAATATTCTCAAATATAAAGAATTCTGCTTTTGTATTCTTATGAATAAACGTATTAATGATAAGTAGGTATTTGTCAGAATCTTTATATCCAAGACAATCTTATTAATACATTTTCTTGGACCCCTTAGTCTCTCCCCCCTCTCTTAGTTAATTGCTTAGCTTAGTTAGTTGCTAATTTGTTTCTTTTCTTTTTCTTTTTGATGTGGACCATTTTTTAAAGGGCTTCCCCTGTGGCTCAGTGGTAAAGAACCTGCCTGCCAATATAGGTGCTGTGGGTTCCAGCCCTGGGTCAGGCAGATCTCCTGAGAAGGAAATGCCAAACCACTCCAATGTTCTTGCCTGGGAAATCCCACTGACAGAGGAACCTGGAGGGCTACAGTCCATAGTGTTGCAAAGAGTCGCACATGACTAAACAACAATAAAAAAAACAACAACAACCTTTATGGAATTTGCTACAACGTTGCTTTATATTTTAATTTTTTTTTTTTTTTGGCTACAAGGCATGGGGGATCTTAGCTTCCTGACCAGGGATTGAACCTAAGCCTCCTGCTTTGGATGGCAAAGTTTTAACCAGTGGACCACCAGGGAAGTCCCACTACTTTGCTTCTTTAACCTAAATGATCTCCGAGCCATCGACTTTTCTTCTTAGATACACCTTCTTCTTTCAAATACACTCCTTTTTCTACTGTTTTCCTTCCAGACTGGCTGCAGCTTGCTGTGCTTAGTCACTCAGTCGTGCCCGACTCATTGCAACCCCATGGGCTGTAGCCTGCCAGGCTCCTCTGTCCATGAGGATTCTCCAGGCAAGAATGCTGAGCGGGTAGCCTATCTCCTCTCTAGGGGATCTTCCTGACCCAGGGATCAAACCGGGGTCTCTTGCATTGAAGGCAGATTCTTTACCAGCTGGGCTACCATGGAAGCCCGCTCCAGCTTAGTCTGCTAAGTAAATAAGTGAGAGCATGGGACAACTATCTCCTTACATTCATACCCTATTCTTCCACTAATCATCATCATCATTATTATTAATATTGTCTAGTAGATGTTCATTTTCTTGACAACGACCCCCTTACAGGGAGTTCAGGCTGGGCTTGCAGCCAGATAAACCCCTCCCACCTTTTTCTCTGAAATTGCCGCTAGCCTGGGGAAAAGATGTTTTCCCTAGACCTGGGGCCCTTGAAAGCTAAAAATACCACTCCATGTTTGTGTTCCCTTATCTTTGAGTGGGAAGAAAAACACATGAGATCTGACCTCATTTGAAAATGAGTGTTTGTACTACTGGTATTTTTAAATTGTTTGTGAAGCTTTGGGTCCTTCTGCATGGTTAGGCAATAGTCCTCAAATTTGCAGAATGTGCTGCGTACCAGTTTTATATTAATCCTAGCAACACGGTGTCTTGATGGCTTGAATCTACCTGTGCTTACTGTACTCACACATTTTCTTCTTTATTGAATCACATCACAGCTTCATTGGAGCTCCCCAAGGCAGATTCCGTGACTTAATTAGATTTTTATTTAACCACAGAAAAGCAAAACATATCATGTTTCCAGACAGTGTTTTCACCTAAACTCAAGAGCATTTCCCATCGTGTTCTAGGATCAGAGTGTGTTTTCACCCACGCTTTCAACCTGCCTATATTATTCTGATTTTTGTTGCTCAAGGCACACGTCAAAATTAGCCTTTAAATACTGATTTAATCTTTGTCATAATTACATTCCTCCTCATCCCCGAGGCTTCAATTCTTTTTTTCCTCCCTGTTTCCACTTTAAACTTTTTTTATTTTGTACTGGGGTAAAGCCAATTAACAATATTGTGGTAGTTTCAGGTGAACAGTGAAGGGACTCAGCCACACACACACACATATCCATTCTCCAAATGGGCTTCCCTGATAGTTCAGTTGGTAAAGAATCCACCTGCAATGCAGGAGATCCTGGTTTGATTCCTGGATCAAGAAGATACGCTGGAGAAGGGAAGGGATAGGCTACCCATTCCAGTATTCTTGGGCTTCCCTGTGGCTCAGCTGGCAAAGAATCCACCTGCAATGAGGGAGATCTGGGTTCAATCCCTGGGTTTGGAAGATCCCCTGGAGAAGGGAAAGGCTACCCACTCCAGTATTCTGGCCTGGAGAATTCCATGGACTGTGTAGTCCATGGGGTCACAAAGAGTCTGACGCGACTGAGCGACTTTCACATTCTCCTCCAAGCCCCCCTTTAACTCTTGATTGTGTGCTAAAAAGCAACAAAGCTTCAGGAAATAAAAAAAATACAATTGAGTAAATATATTTAAAAGAATTCCATGATAGTAGGAGGAATTATGGGTGGACTGAGTTAGACGGAGGTGGCTGACTGTTGGGCAGGTGGCACTCAGACTTTCCAGCTGAGTGGATCTGGCCTGGAGCAGATGGGCCAGGCTCTTAAGTGCTGATGGGAGAGTTCTAGAAACTGAGCTTCGAGTTTCTGCACCCCTCACACTCTTCATATGTAAAGTGTGGAAGGTTGCAGCTAATATTTACTGAGCGCTTACTCTGTGCCAGGTGTTCTTTGATGCACTTTGGTCATTCAGTCTTCTGAGGTGTGTACACAAATTATTATAGCGTTTTAGAGACAGGAAAACTGAGGCCGCCTAGAGATTAAATAACAGCCCACAGCCCATGTGTCTGGTCTGTTGAATCTGACAGTCTGGTGCCATAATTTACTCTCTTAACCCCAAATCGTATAGCATGAGGGCAGTTACCCTCTCATTTTATGAATATGAATGAGAAAGGAGTACGTCAAGGCTGTATATTGTCACCCTGCTTATTTAACTTATATGCAGAGTACATCATGAGAAGTGCAGGACTGGATGAAGCAGAAACTGGACTCAAGATTGCTGGGAGAAATATCAATAACCTCAGATATACTGATGACACCACACTTGTGGCAGAAAGTGAAGAAGAACTAAAGAGCCTCTTAATTAAAGTGAAAGAGGAGAGTGAAAAAGCTGGCTTAAAACTCAGCATTCAAAAAACTAACATCATGACATCCAGTCCCATCAGTTCATGGTGGATAGATGCGGAAACAATGGAAACAGTGACAGACTTTATTTTCTTGGGCTCCAAAATCACCACAGATGGTGACTTGAGCCATGAAATTAAAAGACACTTGCTCCTTGGAAGAAAAGCTATGACCAACCTAGACAGCATATTAAAAAGGAGAGACATTACTTTGCCAACAAAGGTCCATTTAGTCAAAGCTATGACTTTTCCAGTAGTCATGTATGGATGTGAGAGTTGGACTCTAAAGAAAGCTGAGCGCTGAAGAATTGATGCTTTTGAACCATGGTGTTGGAGAAGACTCTTGAGAATCTCTTGGACTGCAAGGAGATCCAACCAGTCCATCCTAAAGGAGATCAGTCCTGGGTGTTCATTGGAAGGACTGATGCTGAAGCTGAAACTCCAATACTTTGGCCACCTGATGCTAAGAACTGACTCATTGGAAAAGACCCTGACGCTGGGAAAGATTGAAGGCAGGAGGAGAAGGCGACGACAGAGGATGAGATGGTTGGATGGCATCACCGACTCGATGGACATGAGTTTGAGTAAGCTCTGAAAGCTGGTGATGGACAGGGAAGCCTGGCATGCTGCAGTCCATGGGGTCGCAAAGAGTTGGACACGACTGAGCGACTGAACTGAACTGAACTGTACAGCATGAGGGCAGTTACCCTCTCACTCCATGAAGGTATTAAACGAAGTTTCTGTTTGTGCTGGGTGACCTGCTTTGCAAGCTTGGACGCTCCCTGATGCCCTCAGAAGCACCCACACTGCTGTCTGGTGCCCTCCAATGGAGGGGTGGAGTGAGGAGGCTGAAGGACACAAGTGCACAGCCAGATTCTGCGCCTCAAGCTATAGCATCTTCAGGAAACCATTCAATCTCTCTGAGCCTCTGCTTCCAAGTCTGTAAAATGGGTGTAATGATTTCACCCTACTTCTCAAGGCTAGTGTGAGGTGGAAACAAGGCCACCAGTGTTGTGAACACAGAGAAAAACCTTGGAGGGCAGACTGAGTTGCTGACATTCACTAGGCACTAACCACATGCAGGTGTTAAGGGAAGAACTGACTCCAGGATGGATCTGTTGCTTTTACTTTAGCCTTTGTTCCCTGCACCACCTGCACCCCCACCCCCACCCCACTCCCCGCCCTGCTTTTGTTCACTAAAAGGATACTGTGTATCCTCGGGGAACTCTGCCCTTCTGTTAGATTATTGAAGCAAGGTTCAGGACCCTGCGCACCTGTGGGTGGCTACAGGAAGAAAGAAATGAACACATCTTCGTCCGGAGGTTTGACTTTCTAGGAGATGTGTGCAAGATTAATGGGCTTTTTACTTTATTTCCTTACCTTGCTCAGCTCTGTTCTATACAAGAACCTGGCATCCAGACCCCAGAAAATGGTTATTTTGAGAAATTAGTCTGCCATCTTCTTAGGCAAGCAGAGAGAGCTTGGATTTGGGTAAGGGAAACTAACCCAGGGAACTACCCGGAGCTTATCACCTGGGTTATCTCATTCAGACTCAGGAGCACAGAAAGTGAGGACTCTCATGAACCCGATCTATAGATTAGAAGCAGGCTCAGAGAGGCAGGTGACTCAGCCAGCATCACACAGTCAGGCGGGGTTAGAACATTTGAGCCCATGTCCTTAACCCCTGTCATGGAGCTTCCACCATAGACGTGCCCAGGAAGTGATTTCAAAAGGTCTCTGCTGGCCCTTCCACAAAACCTTCTGGATGACCATCTCTGGGCATCCATCCAGTCCCCCCAGTGGCCCCTCCAACTTGTGTTTCTACCTCAGCGAGCTTGTTCTCAAGTGGAAAATACCTCCTCAGCCATCCTCCTCCCAGGCCTGCCCCGTGTCTTCCACAAGACTTGAACTTTCAGAACGGCTGTTTTGGAGGTGTTGGCAGTTTCCGCTATTCCTTCCTCTGGACTCTGGCCCAGAACTCTGCTCATGCTTGAATGTTTGGGGTCAGTCATCCTGAGTGTCTGAGTTTAGGGAGAAAATGCAGGTCATACTCTCGGGGTTAATTCAGAGGATGTGATGGATGAAAACTCTGGACCAAGTCTCAGGACTCCCGGGACGGCAGGGGGGCAGCAGGGTTGAGCACAGCAGAGGCGGATCTGCCAGCCGCAGACCCTTGGCTGCTCTCAGGGACTGTCCTACCACCCTTTGCTCCAGGTAAGACTTCTCCCCCAAGGCCATTTTGAGTGGGAAAAAAAGGGTGAACAGACATTGTACAATTCAATTCTTTCTCCGGTCAAATCAATGCTGCCTTCAAGGAAAAAAAGCAAAAGTTGAATTTATTTTTAAAAATTTCTTGTTTTTTTTTTTAAACTAGAGTATAATTGTTTTGAGGCTTCCTAGGTGGCGCTAGTGGTAAAGAATCTGCCTGCCAATGCAGGGGACGTAAGAGACATCGGTTCGATTCCTGGGTGGGACGGGCATGAAACCCACTCCAATATTCTTGCCTGGAGAATCCCATGGACAGAGGAGCCTGGTGGGCTACGGTCCATAGGACTTCAAAGAGTCAGACGCAACTGAAGCGACTTAGCATGTGATTACTTTACAATGTTGTGTTTGTTTCTGTTGTACAACAATGTGAATCAGCTGTATGTATACATATATCCCCTCCCTCTTGAACCTCCCTCCCCTCTAGGTCATCACAGAGCACCGAGCTGAGCTTCCTGTTCTATACAGCTTCCCACTAGCTTCTATTTTGCACATGATAGAGAATATATGTCAATGCTACTCTATCAATTCGTTATAAAAAGAAAGATAGCTCTAAATCATGTCCTACACTTGCAATCTCATGAACTGTAGTCTGCCAGGCTCCTCTATCCATGAGATTCTCCAGACAAGAATACTGGAGCACACTGCCATTTCCTTCTCCAGGGGAACTTCCTGACCCAGGAACTGCACCCAGGTCTCCTGCATTACAGGCAGATACTTTACCAACTGAGCTATGTGGGAAGCCTCAATTCATTATAAAGCAGATGTGATACTATCTTACTCCATCTCCAGGGAAAACTTTTTTTCTTGTCTCACCCCTGTTGGCTGGAAGCAACATCGTGTCTCATGGGTCCACTCCTGCTCACGCTGCTTCCCCTGATTTTGGAAGCTGTCAAGTCTCCTTCATCTGGATGTAACTTAACCAGAACCTACCAAATGCCTTGGGGAGCAAGAGGATAAATCATCATACCTGACTGGTCTCATGGAGGCAATCAGCCCAACAGATGAAACCCAGGGGAGGAGGCAGTCCCGCAGGCAAGTAAAAGCAGGACCCAGGACTGGAGGGGGAGCTGGGGCTGGAGGACTTGGGACAAGGAAGAGGTCAATGTGGGCTCCAGGTGGGGAGAAGTGGTCCATTTTTTCTCGGTTTTATAAACTACACAGGACTTTTAACAAATAAACATCTTTGAGGATGCCCTTACCTACGGGATGAGGGTAGGGAAGCAAAGCACAGTCTAGGCAAAGGCAATGAGTTGAGAGTGAACACACTTGGCCTCTGAGCACAGCACTTCTCTCTGTTTTTATGTCTGCACAGCCAACATGGGTTTTCAATTTTGAATGAATAGAAGAATTAGATCAGAAAGTTCTGGGAAACTAGATGGAATTGGTTCCAGTTTCAGGTGGTCATTAGCATCACAAGAATACCCTCCACTCGAGGAAAAAGCACCCAGTGTGAGTTCCAGGGAGCTGGGGCTACCGAGTGGCTGGGTGACCTTGGCCTGTCATTCAGCCTGGCCTAGGTCTCCTCACCTCCTTTTGCCCCAGAGCTCCACATTTTTTTTGTTTGTTTTTTGTTTCCTGGACTCCTTGGGAAGCTCCTGAGTGCCCTGGATGGGTTTTGCATTACCCGAGCTTGGTTAAGTGGAGCCGGTGACCCAGGGACACGGTGCTCTTGGCAGAGACACAGAACGCTGTGTGCGACCTGCAGCGGGGTAAGATATTTCCATTAGAAAGACCAGAACAAGGCTGGGGGAAATGCTAAACAGTTCTTTCCTGGGTGTGATTTTTGGCCTGAGCTACATAGAGGGGTTTTCCTGAATGGTTTGGGTGTGTCTACTCAGATACAGAATGGGGTTTGTGATTCTGAGTACCCAAACGAAGGCAAGTTGGAGAAGCTTCTAGCACAGTGCTTTTTTTTATGATGCTAAGTGGGCAATCGTGTTTTTTTTTTTTTTTTTTTTAATAATTGATTTATTTTATGCTGCATGGATTTTCTCCAATTGTGACGAGCTGGGAGCTACTCTTCCTTATGGTGCACAGGCTTCTCATTGTGGTGACTTCTCTTGTTGTGGAGCGCAGGCTCCAGGCTCACAGGCTTCAGTGGTTGTGTATGTGGATTCAGTAGTTGCAGATCCTGGGCTCTAGAGCACAGGCTCAGTAGTTGAGGTGCACACACTTCACAGCATGTGGACCAGGCAGGGATTGAACCCCAGACCAGGGATCGAACCCCTGTCCCCTGCATTGGCAAGCAGATTCTTCCCCATTGTGCCACCAGGGAAGTCCTAGCACAGGGATGCTCGAAGTGGGACATGCACCCCAATCACCTGGGGTCTTGTTCGAATGCGGTGCTGATTCAGGAGGCCGGGGGATGAAGCCTGAGGTTCCTTTTTTAAAATATTCATTCTTGTCTATTTGACTGTGCTGGGTCTTAGTTGTGGCACAGGGGATCACCAATCTTTGTTGTGGTATCTTTAGTTGCAGTATCCTGGATCTTTCGCTGTGGCATGTGGGATTTAGTTCCCAGACCAGGGATCGAACCCTGCATTGGGAGCACGGAGTCTTAGCCACTGGACCACCAGGGAAGTCCCCTGAGATGCTAATTCTAACAAATCCCAAGTGCTGCTGCTGCTGCTGGTCCATGGACTGTACTTTGAGTAACAAGCCTCTAAAACATTTAAACCCATGCTTGACAGATCATTAAATAGAACTGACAAAAATAGAACAAAGAAGTGAAAGCAAGAAGGTCTCAAGTTCTAATATTCTCCCAGGATTGTCAGCTGCTTGAGCGTTTGATGGATAACAGGACAGTTTCTAGGAACACATCTTATTGCCTTGAGTCCTGTGTGTTTTCTGTGTTTCTTTCCCCAATGAGGAAACTCACATAAGAAACATCTCAGGGAGCTCTCTAGCTATGTTTAATTTTGAGGGTTTGATTTAAGGGAAAGAGTCCAACATATCCCTTAGATGCATTTTTGAAATTTGTGATATGAAAGGAAAGTGGCTGGGGAACAGTAGACAGACTTTGATGATTTTCACTTGCATGCAAAAGCATCATCCTAACCGGCAGAGCCTTCACACAGCTGGAAAACTCCTGGAGAGTGAGAATGAATATGTTATTCTTTTGATTGGATCTAGTGAAAAATGAGAATTGACTAAAACACAGCTTACTAAACTCTGAAACCTGCAGCAATTACGCAGGCGGAGTTTCCTCGTGGTGCTTTAATCTTGAGAGCTGAAACGTTGTAAGGAGCACACTGGGATTAAATTATTTCCTGCAGGGAGTCTTGTCTCAAGGAAGTTCAAATCTGAGGGCCTAAGCTTGTTTCCTAGATTTGTAAGAAGGCCAGACCTGTGGAGAGAAAAACTAAAGTGAAACTGTCAAAGGATGTCCATGGACATTGAGTAGAAGGGGGACCATCTGTCATTGAGGAAGTGGGGACAAGTGGTATCATCCAGGTGTGTGGAGAGATAATGTTATATTATATATACTATATTATGTATTATATAATGTGATACAACATTATCTAGGTGTGTGCAGACAAGTGATGGTGACCAGGTGTGCAAATAGTTGACATGACTGTCTCAGGACCACAGTCTCAGGCTCCCGGACTGGCAGAGCTTGTAGAGATCTTTGGGATTATCTAGTTCTCCTTTCACAATATGTTTTATAGGTAAGGACACAGAGATTCCCGAGTTGGGTAGGGCTTGCTCTGGGACTCAAGTAGTTATTGTCAGTGTGGGAATTTGCACACATTGTCCCAGGTGGCTCAGCAGTAAAGAGTATGCCTGCAAAGCAGGAGAGGTAGGTTCGATCCCTGGGTCTGGAAGATCCCCCAGAGTAGGAAAGAGCAACCCAGTATTCTTGCCTGGACATTGCCATGGACAGATGAGCCGGGTGGGCTACAGTCCATGGGGTCGCCAAGAGTTGGACATGACTGAGCACACATGATCATATCCCAAGTCTGGGGTCATAAGCCTTTCCCTTTAGACATCTTTAAGCTGTCTTCTCCCCCTCATCCCAATTCACTCCTACAAGAGCCTGGCTGGTGAGGGTCCCAGCCTGTTCTGTTGTATGTTCCAGAGGTCCAGTGGCTTAGATGTTGGCCTCAAACATTTTATTCGCCATGGAGTTATGTGCTTCAGTGATGTCCCCCATGGGTGTCTTATTTAATAACATCTTAAAACACAGGTCCCTCTGTTGTGCCCAGAACCTGATGGAAAGCTCTGCCTTACTTAGGCTGGTGCATGCCCTTCACACAGGTCCTGCTGGCTTAGCCAGTGTCCCCCACTCACCCCAGGAGAATCTGTCCTTTCCAGCAGCCATCGTGAGGCCCTGGTTGTCAAGGGGCTGTAGGAAGGGGAACATGCAAGGAAAACCAAGTTGGAGGATTTAGGAATTTTTTTAGGAATTTTTCCCAATATCCATGAAAAATGCTACATTTCCTTTCCATGCTTATCTGGCCATTATAAGAACTCATGCTGTAGTTAAAGAGCTGTTACAATTTATGAAGCAAAAGAGAGTCCCCTGCAGTGCTGGTGAGTCTGAATTGGGTCATATCTTGAGACATAAATTTCCCTTTGCTGAGTGGCCCCTCAAAGAAACCTCTCCAAGAAGGCATATGGGAACATGTTTATTTTACTTTAATTTCTCTGGATTTGAATCTTGAGTTTTATAAAATAACTAATAAATATAGAGCAGTATATGTTAATCAGCTAGAAAACATTATTACTGATAATATGCTTTATTCTCAACCCAAATATAAGTGTTAATATGGAATCTTTTTTCCAGCTTCATTGAGATGTAACTGACATATAGTCTTGTATAAGTTCAAGGGGCACATCTAGTTGATTTGATACACTTGTATGTTGCAAAGTGATTACCAATATAATGTTAGTTAACACCTCCATCATGTCACATAATTACCCTTTCTTTTTTGTGATGAGGACGTTTAAGATGCCTCTTAACAACTAAGTATATAATACAGTATTATTGTCTATATGCTTCCCAGGTGGCGCTAGTGGTAAAGAACCTGCCTGCCAATGCAGGAGACATAGATACACAGGTTTGATCCCTGGGTTGGGAAGACCCCCTGGAGGAAGGCATGGCAACCCACTCCAGTACTCTTGCCTGGAAAATCCCATGGATGGAGGAGCCTGGTGGGCTGCAGTCCATGGGGTCGCTACAAGTCGGACATGACTGAGCAACTTCACTTTCACTTTTCACTTTCATGCATTGGAGAAGGAAATGGTAACCCACTCCAGTGTTCTTGCCTGGAGAATCCCAGGGACGGGGGAGCCTGGTGGGCTGCCATCTACGGGGTCGCACAGAGTCGGACACGACTGAAGCGACTTAGTGACTTAGCAGTAGCAGCAGCAGCACATTAGACCCCCAGAATTTATTCGTCTTAGAGCTGGAAGCTTGTAGTCTTCGGCCAACATCTGGAACATCTTTATGATAGTGAGGTTTGCGATGCCAAAAAATGTGGCAAACAACCTAAATGTCCATCAATACTTTTCTCTGGGTTCAGATATATACATGTAAATGCACAGAGAAAGGACAAGTATAATTTCTGAGGGAGAGAGCAGGATTTTATGCTCCTCTGTTTTATGTCTATTAAATAGGAGAACATGTTCAGATACTACTTATGTCATTAAGAATAAATTGAAAAAGATGTAAGCTAGAGAAAGCAGTGAGCTAGTACAATTGTCTTCCAGGATCTATTAGGTAAGGAGAGAGCTAGGGCTCTGTTAGGCTTCTGTGGCAGGAAGCCAGGCTGAATTTGGCAGCTGCTTCGTGCCCCCTGGGTGGCATCCTGATCAAGTTTGAGGAAATAGGGAACCAGGATTACTCACTGTGAAGACAATGGATCTCACACTTGAGTGTGCATCAGAATAACCTGCAATACTTGTGATAGATTCATTTCCCCAGCTCTCACCATCAACAGTTCTGATTTAATGGGTCTATCTTATGGTCCAGCAATCTGCATTTTTTTTTGTTTGTTTTGATTCCGCGAGGCTTTTGGGATCTTAGTTCCCCGACCAGGCATCGAACCCAGGCCCACAGCAGCGAATGTTTCGAGTCCTAACCACTGGATCGGCAGGGAACTCCTGAAATCTGCATTTTAAATAAGCACCAGAGTTGATTCTGATGAAGATAGTCTTTGGGAGGAGTAATACATTTCTGTTATTCCTCCTTTGCTGAGTCACTGCTCACGATGTCGTCACAGATGAAAACCAGGGCTGTTTCCCTGGTGACAGGGACTCATTCGCTAAGATTAAACATAGGGAAGACACACCCATCCTAGACCTTCTAACTGCCAGACTGCTATCCCTGAAAGCCCTGTATATGTGTGTGTGCACGCGCACACACACATGCACAATGAACTTGATAAACACTGCGAGGACCATTCTAGGTCTGCACTTTGCCAAAAGGAAAACAAACAAACAGGAAAGAGCCCCTCACTTAGATAGCAACACCAGAATGAACTTAAATGTGTCTAGGTAATAATTTGGAGGTAGACGTAACGAGATGTGGATGGGTTCATCACTGTGTTTTGTCAGGAGACATATATTAATGGAAACTCAAATGAAGGGCTTCTGTAAGGTCATGCTTTCCATGTAAATGTGACCACAAAGAGCCCTTCACCACTAAATGGCACCATGGAGATGCAGGATGATTTGTACCATCCATAAAAGCCATTTTTGTCAATAATGAAGCAGGGTAGAAATTGAAATGAGAAAGCAAATTGCCTTGCCCCTGCCTTTGGAAAAGAATGTCATAGAAATAAATGGCTTTCAAGTGTTTTGTTTTGGTCTCCTTGTTTATCTATCTATCTAGCTATCTGTCTATCTAGCTATCTGTCTATCTAGCTATCTAGCCATCTAATCTATCATCTATTTATGCATCCATATATATTTACTTCTAATAGACTAAGCTTTTAGAATGACATGAGCAAACTCTGGGAGATAGCGGAGGACAGAGGAGCCTGGTGTGCTACAGTCCATGGGGTCACAAGGAGTCAGACATGACTTAGCGATTGAGCAACAGCAACAAAGACTAAGCCTAGGTATGCCATCCATGCTGCTAATGTGGTTATCGGTAAGAGTCCAATCAAAAGTTAAAAACTAAAGTGGCTGATATCTCGAATTGGGCAGGCTGGCCAAGCCTTGTGTCTTTTAGGGGAGTCTTTTTTTTTTTAATATATTTATTTATTTTAGTTGGGGGCTAATTACTTTACAATATTGTAGTGGTTTTTGCCATACATTGACATGAATCAGCCATGGGTTTACATGTGTTCCCCATCCTGAACCCCCCTCCCACCTCCCTCCCCATCCCATCCCTCTGGGTCATCCCATTGCCCCAGCCCTGAGCATTTGTCTCATGCATCAAACCTGGAATGGTGTTCTGTTTCACATATGATAATATACATGTTTCAATGCTATTCTCTCAGAACATCCCACCCTCACCTTCTCCCTCAGAGTCCATAAGACTGTTCTATGTATCTGTGTCTCTAAAGAAGATGACCTGGCTGGGTCCTGGATCTTCAGGAATTCAGTGAGGTCCAGGGATGGCTGCAGTGAGACTGCCTGTGATGAGAGATCCTAGATAAGTCAAGGGCAGGTATTAAAGCTGCCCTCAAATGCTGCAGAGAGGTCAAGTCTCCAACAACTCAGCCACCACGGACCTCTCTCCAGACCTGGATAACCACATCAAAAATAGACAGCCCTGTAAGCATCATTCATGGACCACTTGGGATATTGTTAAAGACATATGTTTCAAAGTTAAGCAATCAAAAGGAGGAGGAGAAAGTTGTACCAGTCAGCAACATCACCCAGGTACTCCATACTAGTGCCTGCCAGGGATGCAGGAAGGATGGGAAAGCCTGCTCTGGGAAGAAATAATGTTGAGCACTGGCTGGGGAAAGAGGAGGAATGGATTCCTGACACAAAGCTTCAGCCCGAAGAACATTTCAGTTGTTAGAAAGACTCAGTGAGCACTCACTTCTGTTTGTGTTTGATGTAAACATAGGAGGAGAACACATTTAAGCAACACATGCAACATTGACATGGTTGAGCAACAGATGTTGTGAATCCTTTTAATACTCTTGGGCATTAAAATAAATATGATCTATAAGGGTTAACACAGTTTTAATTTACTAAAGCAATTAGCAAAATTTCCCAGTAAACATTAACGTCCCTCTTTCATAGCGGTTGTCGGAGTGGCATTTATCATGATCTTATAGCAAAGTGACTTTTGTAGACTTCTTTGTTATTAGGCTGCCAAATTCTAGACAATAATGTTCTTTTTTCCTGCGATCCCTGGGCTTTTTATGCCTGGTAAACAAGGATGGAATGAAGAAAAGCATTTAGACTACAAACCAGCAAATTCTTCTCACCACAAAGATTATCTACTGGAGTAATGCTCAAGAGGAAGCCTTGAGAATTACACTGAAGAAACCCTCTTGACAAGAGGTGGTGACATAAGGCAGGACAGAGATTTCCCCCAAAGTTGACCCCATTGCTGTGAGCCAGCTGTGTGCCAGTTGATTCACATGTACTGGATCTTCCCAATGTCTTTCAGAGAAATGGACGTTGTTATGAATTTCTCCTATTTCCCAAAACTGAGATCCTTCTCGGATTAGGACAGCTCATACTTAGAAGCAGAGCCTGGTTATACAAGCCCAAGAGCCATCTGCTCTTCTTCACATTTGGGTTTTGGGACCATTTCTCTCCTTCCTTTGGCAATCAACTTGTGCTTCTCTTAGGGTTTTCTTTTTTTCTTAAGCATCTTCCCCCATTTGCCCTGCTGCTATTTTAGGGAGCAGGAAGAGGACAATCTGAGAAAATTTATTGTTTTTGAAACCCAGCTCTGGAATCTTGGTGTCTTAAGAGAGCCGACTATGAAAGCTGGTAGCACTCACAAGCAGAGTACTTAGTGAATTAAAAAATTTTTTTATTTTATATTTTAGATGTGGTATGCAGGATCTAGTTCCCTAACCAGGAACCAAACCCAAGCCCCCTGCATTGGGAGTGTGGAGTCTTAGCCACTGGACCACCAGGGAAGTCCCTATTTTGTGAATTTTTAAAGCGCTGTGTTGGTGTAAGATACCGCTGCTCAACCAAGGGTGATTTTGTCTCCTACCTGCAAGGGTATTTGGCAATGTTGGAAACATCTTTGGTTGTCACAACTAGGTGTGTGTCCTACTGGCATTGGGAAGTAAGAGGCCTGGGATGCTGTTAAACATCCCATAAAGTAAAGGACAATCTCCCATGACACAGATTTATCCTGCCCAATGTGTCACTAGTGCCGAAGGTGAAAAACCCTGCTATAAGGCATTGCTGTATCTTTTATATCCTTGGAAGCTATTTTTTTTTGTAAGGGGGTATGTCTCATAAAGTGGCTCACAGTTAGTTACATATATTAGGGTAAACAAAACTCGTATACTCTAAAATACACAGAATACTTTTACATCCTTAATTCTCTCATTTTTTCTCTGGTATTTTCATTCAAAATGATGTAGAAACAAATTAAATTAAACGATGGCAAGCAAATTAAGAGAGCATTCGAGTCTCCTTATAGCTGTTGGTCTTTTAAAACTGATGTTCAAGACAGATAATAGAGTGAATGCTTGTTGTAACTCATGGCTGGTTGTCCTTTGCGCATATTTGGGGAAATTCCTCATCATCGTCCCCAAGTTGAAGACAGAACCCAAAGTCCCAGCATTTTTGCAATTAGAACTCAGGTATGGGATTCTGTGGCTTCCCTGGTGGCTCATCAGTAAAGTATCTGCCTGCAATGCAGGAGATGCAGGTTCGATCCCTGGGTCAGGAGGGTCCCCTGGAGGAGGGCATGGCAACCCACTCCAATATTGTTGCCTGGAGAATCCCAAGGACAGAGGATCCTGGTGGGTTACAGTCCATAGGGTCAAAAAGAGTCGGACACAATGAAGCGAATGAGCACACATACATGAGACCCGGGCTCTGCCACTCAGATGCACCTGAGTAAAACTGTCCTTTAGAAATGAGGAACCTGAGGGCACCTGAGGAAGTGGGAACCCCATTTTGCTGGACAAGGTGCACAGGTGCTTGGCTTCTGGGAACAGCAATGTCTGCAAGACTGAGTTCCTGATGCAGAATGGTGTTGGTGGAGGCGACAGTGGCCATGACAGCAGCATTGTTACAGGCAGGGGATGTGGGTGGAGATTTCTTCATCAACGCTTGTTTTAGAAGCTGAGTCTTGAGGCTGATCCTCCAGTCCTCTCAGCAGTTACAGGAAGGAGCTGCCACTCTTTTCTACTTAAACCAGTAGAGTGGGTCTGCTGTGTGCCAGGAAGACCTCTGACTGATGCACAAGATTATCAGTGGTGAGCTTCTTTAAAACCTAGAGTCTTTTTAAAAAAAATTTTTTTTTTTGACATTTATCTTTTTGCATTTTTTAATTTATTTGGGTGAGCTGGATCTTAGTTGTGGCATGCAGGACCTTTGACCTTCATTGTGGGATCTAGTTCTCAGATCAGGGATGAAACCTGGGTCCCCTGCAGTGGGAGTGTGAAGTCTTAGCCCCTGGACCACCAGGGAAGTCCCCTTAAAGTCCTTTAAATAGCCTCCTTTGCTCTAGTAATGTTCTGAGTGTCCAGTTTAGAACCAAAGATCGAATGTCCTCCTTTCTTTCCAGGCTCTAGGTGTGGGGCTTCAAAACTCTGGGGCGCAGGTAAAAGACCAGGCTGGAGAAGGAAATGGCAACGCACACCAGTATTCTTGCTGGGGAAATACCACGGATACAGGAGCCTGGCGAGCTACAGTCCATGGGGCTGCAAAGCGTTGGACAAGACTTAGTGACTAAATAGTAACAACAGAAGACTGGGGCAGAGGGAGATCCCATCAGAAAGTTCTTCCCTGAGGGAACTGGAAGGGTTCAAATTCTGGGCCTGAAAGAGGTAAAAGAGAACAGGGATCAAGGGCGCCTCCCCAACCCCAGCCAAAACCTAGCAGTTTAACACTTTAACATTTAGATCACCTTTTCAATGTGTGTTGGAGGTGGGGAGGTTTGTCTTTGAAAACATCTTTTGTATTTATTTCATGAATTGTTTGGATAATAAATTTGCCCAGAAATGGGTGGAGGGATAGACCAGCCAGGACTCTTGGAGTGGATGGCTGGCCATCCGTATGGAGTGCTTGCTCTCTATTCTTTAATACCCTCTTTGGAGAAGGAAGTGGCAACCCACTCCAGTAATCTTGCCTGGAGAATTCTGTGGACAGAGGAGCCTGGCAGGCTACAGTCCATGGGGTTGCAAAGAATCAGGCATGACTGAGCAACTATCACTCACTCACTTGTTCTTGACACCCTGATTGCTAACTCAAGATCCTATTTCTTGTTTCTAGTTGAGTGGGTGATTCTGAGCAGGCTCCAGGTTAGAGTTTCCCTCCTGTTTGTATTTCATGGGGCATGAAGAAGTGGGCATCAGGCTGGATAGTTACAGCTGTTAGCATTTCTTGAGATAAGAGATAGATGGGCTCCAGTTAAGGCATTTACAATCAGCTTTCTGTTTACCATCCGAAAAGGAAGTAAAAACAGAAAGAGAGTAAATATCCAATGTTTGTCTCTTGTGAACACCTTAAGGTAATAGTCATGGCAAGGACAAAGAGGGGCAAAACCCTGTTTAAGAAAAGGCTTAAGGGACTCCGCTCCCCCTCTTTTGGGACACTGGAGACTCCACGTGCGCAGAAAGGCTCCTTGTGGGTCAAAAGTCAGGGGATAACACCAGGACATAATGAATCTTGCTCCTCCCAGAAACCTTCACCTTGAGATCCATCTTAGTTGAGGGGGACATGTGCACTCAGGGGAGGGTCCTAGGTAGGTCAGATGTGGAAAAAGAAACCATCTAATTGGCCTGAAGGAAGACAAAGACCTGGAAGAACTGATCTATATAAGTGACTTAATCACCTCTTTACGTCGCTCCTCCTCACTAGGGGGAACACCCACACCCTTTCTCTCTGGGTGTGCATCTCTGCCTGCTTTTGCCTTAACTAAACTGTTTCTCTGTGTACTCTCCCACTTGCTATTATGCTATGTCTCATAATAAACTGTGTCCCTCATTTACAGTTTCTGCCTCCATAATAAATGCATTTTTCGCTAGACGCAAAGATCCAGGGAAAAATAACTTCCAGCCTCTAGCCCCTGCTGGTCTGATAGCTAGGATTCTTAAGTTCTCATCCAGGCTTCCCAGGTTCAATTCCTGGGCAGGGAATTAAGATCTTACTTCATGCCGCCGCTTATTGCTGCCTCATTGAGATCAATTAATGCAAGAACAATTATGAAAAAAGAAAAAGCAAAAAGAAATTATTTAAATAAGCATCTATAAGGAGATATGTTAAGACCAAAAAGAATTCAAAATCAAGAATTCCCAGAGATTGCTAATTTACTAAAGCCACAGGGCTTTTTGGTTTTACCACTGGGTTTTTTAGCTGCACCCTGAGATTGCTTTCATGGTTCCCTCCAGTAGCTGATTCTGTTATGAGAAAACTCTGCCCCAGACTGTGAACTCTTTGAGAGCAGAGAGTATGTCTTGTTCATCTTTCTCTCACTCAGTGCACCTTGCCCAGGACTTGTCACCTAACAGATGAATCACAAATAATTGTTGAATTAGCAGGTTTTATTGTTCCCTTTTCTCATGTGGCAGGGAAGTTTCCTACCACACCCCAACTCCTCGTGTTTCTCTGGGGGGTTACCCACTCCTTTCCTGGGGAGCTAGCCTAACTTCATTGAAGACAGAAAAAAGACAAGACTTTGTTAGTCTAGTTACAAGATTATGTAATCAGCAGGAATCTACACTATAAAAAGGAAGATGTGTTTGTCTTGTAGATGTTTTACTCTGAGGCCATTCCAGCAAGGATCTAGTGATTCCCTGGGTCCTGTCCAAAGCCTGCCTGAAATAATCATGGCCCGATAGGTGACTAGTGAGAAAAATAAAGGGTTACCTTACCCTATCTTCTGAACTCCACCTGCATGAGATGTCATCTAACGGTAAGTTTTCTTTCTAGAAAGTTTCTGTTCCTTCTTGCCCTCCCAGAGCTAAGGGCCTTGTCAAGAGCTTTCACAAGAGCTTGGTTAGAGAAAACCTAGGGGTTGCCTAGGTATCCGGGCCCAAGGGTGGGGACTCACGGTGAGGCTCAGATTAAAATGAGACAGACATAAGATGTACACCCCACGCATCACTTTAGAGATGACTCTGGAGTAGAGGACACAGGCCATTTGGGGCTCCTTTTGATTTCTGATGGGGTGAGAAAGAAAGGCTAACAAAAGAAAGATTTCTGACCAGGAAAGTAGCATTTAAGCCTCCAGTCTGTGTGTGTAAAGCTAGACTGAAGAGTTGAAAAACAAGTAGTATGTGTGTGACAGAGCTAGAAGGGATAATTATTATGTCTGGAGTCGGGGATGAAAAAAAAAAACATTTTCCCAAAGCCCTCTAAGGGAAGCACACAGGGTTTTCTTGGCCTTTGTATGTGATGCCACATCAGTTCTCACACTGCCTGTAACAGGCTCTTCTCTCCCGTCAGTGGTCAGCCTGCCACGCTGAGTCAGCTCTGTCTGAGGAGCCAGAGGGTGCCTGGCTCCTGGAACACACACAGGGCAGGCTCAGAAGACAAAACTCAAGTCTGGGGGAGCATCTCTTACTTTATTGCCTGGACTTAAGTTTCAAAAACTGCTCTCTCCTCCCTGGTAACTAAAAAAATGATCTCTAGTGGTTTCTCCTAAAAAAAATTAAAAATTAAAACATGACCTCAAATATTTTCTTCTTCTGCTGCTGCTAAGTCGCTTCAGTCGTGTCCGACTCTGTGCGACCCCAGAGACGGCAGCCCATCAGGCTCCGCCGTCCCTGGGATTCTCCAGGCAAGAATACTGGAGTGGATTGCCATTTCCTTCTCCAGTGCATGAAAGGGAAAAGTGAAAGGGAAGTCGCTCAGTCGTGTCCGACTGTTAGTGACCCCATGGACTGTAGCCTACCAGGCTCCTCCATCCATGGGATTTTCCAGGCAAGAGTACTGGAGTGGGGTGCCATTGCCTTCTCCAATATTTTCTTCTAAGTTTGGGCTAATTGCTGTATATCAGCATGAACTCAGCTGTCATAAAATCTTCAGTGTCCTTAAGCAGGCTTCCCAGACTCTTTGCCTTTGTTGTCTCTGACTCCGTCTCATGTTCTCTACCTCCTGTTGTCTATTGTCATCAAAAAGCATAATACCATCCTCTAAGTTCATACAGCCCAGGGTTTTGTCTCCTACATGGGATATAAGTAAGGGACATTTCAGCTGAGGCAGAGAGATCTGTTTAACTCAAACATGATAGAGGTAGCATTGTAACCAAATTTATTAGAGCTCCTTTAATATACCACTGTGGGGGAGTGGTTCCCTATTTTTATTAAGTCCTATTGGAACTTACTTATATTTTCTGTTTGCGCAGATGTGTCTGTCTTGGATCAGAGGCAGTAAAGTACAGGGAAGTGGAGGGCTTGGCTCCAGAACCCGGCAAACTGAAGTTGAGATTCCAGCCCCACTGCTTTTCAGCTGTACCATTATGGTTAGTTACTTAGCCTTGAAGTACCAGTTACCTCATTTGTAAAATGAGCATAATAGTAATTTTGAGGGGAATTTCCTGGCTGTCCTGTGGTTAGGACTCTGCGCTTTCACTGTGGAGGGCATGGGTTTGATCCCTGGTTGGGGAACTAAGATTCCACAAGCTCTGTGGTGCAGCCCAAAGAAACCCAATAGTTTTGAGGGGATCAAATGAGATAAGGTGTGTGAAGTACTTAGCACAGTGCCTGGCATGTAAAATGCTCTCAATAAATGGTGGCTATTTTTAGCCATTCAATCAAAAAGTATATTTATTTGGCATCTGCTGGGTTCAGACATATTGTAGGTACCAAAATGCTTCAAGACATTGGCCCCTGCCCATAAAGAGTTTACATCAGGGGTTGTGGAGGCAGGGGGAGGAAACACTTCCACAATTTCAAAGGTAGAGTGTAATAAAGGACAGAAAGATCGTGAAAGGGAGAAGACCTTGAAGACAAGGTACCTTTTGAATTGAGCATTGTAGCATGTGAAGAATGTGAGTTGTGTGGGGATGAAGCAATCGATATTCTAGAGAAAGGGAATAAACCCCAAGAGAGATGATGAACAGGAATGCTAAGGTCGTGTCTGTGTCCAGTAGGCTAGTGTGGTCTGAATATAGGGAGTGAGACAGCTGGGAAGCCAGACCAAAAAAAAAAAAAAAAAAGAGGGAAGATCAGAATAAAGGGGCAGCTTGATTGGAAATGCCATGCTAAAATTTCCAGCCTCTGTTTGATGGGCCATTAAAGGCTTTTGGGGAATAGGAGGTAATATAGCAGACCTCCCAGGTGCCACAGTGGTTAAGAACCCACCTGCCAATGCAGGAGACTGTAGGAGACATGAGTTTGATCCCTGGGTGGGGAGGATCCCCTAGAGAAGGAATTGGCAACCCACCCCAGTATTCTTGCCTGGAGAATCCCATGGATAGAGGAGCCTGATGGGCTACAGTTCATGGTGTCGCAAAGAGTTGGACATGACTGAAGTGACTTAGAGTGTCCAAAAAAAAAATCACCTCAAATTGTTTTTCAACTCTGTTACCACAATTTCCTCTGCTAAAGATACTTTGAAGCAAAAGAGTGCCTCAGCTTTTGGGTACATAAAACCCTGTTGATGAACATGATGAGAAAAATCAAAAGGTGTGTTGCAGTTCATGAGGTTGCAAAGAGTTGGACACGACTTAGTGACTGAATAAAAAGGGATTAGTCAGGCACAGATTGTATTTTATTTTGAAGTATTTATTATTTTTTTTACTATCATACTTTCTCTTTAGCTATAATGAAAGAAAGTGATTATAACTCAGAGCATGTGGATTTAGAACAAATTCAGTTGCATAAAATTGGATTGCCTTTGTTCCCTTGTTGACTTTTCTCCCTGTATGAGCGATCACTTGAATTTGGAGAGTGAAATAATTTTACTTCTTTCCAGCCTAATGGGAATATTTGCAGCCAGAAGACAGAGTACAGGGCTTGTGAAAGAGGGGATAATAAAGCTCCATCCTCTGGGGAAAGGGAAGAAAAGGCGAAGGGAGGAGATGTCTTCAAAGGAGGGAGGCTACAAAGCCTCCTTCCTGCCTCCCCCAACTTGGTCCAGATTAATTTGTATTTCAGTGAGGATGTAATACTGCTAAAGATTTTATGTAACTTTTAAGCCTCCTGGATGTTTGTTATTTTTGTTATCCTCGTGGAAATCGTGCAATTACTAAAATGTGGTGAGGAGGCCTTAGCTGTTCATTTAAGGATGGAGAGGGTGGGGTCTCAGAACTTATATTCCATACTGCTATTGTCAGGGAGATGAAGAATAGAGTGTGGTAGTCAAGAAACAGTGAAGAGAAGGGGAGGGGGTGGTAGTGGAGTAGTGAGGGGCAGGGATTGAGGTGTGCCTGCTGCACAAAGGCTGCATTTTCTGACCTAAGGAGATAAAACCCAGCGCTGTCAATGGCACTGTGAGCGGTGACCGATAGCTGGAGCACAAGTCACTCCGGCCCATTGGCCTCCACTCCACACTACCGCTCTTGGAGTCTGCAGCCCGGCCCAGGATGCAGGCAGCGAGGCAGCTCTTTGAACCAAGCTAGGGACCAGGTCCCTCCTCCAAACGCGACGGACACAGAACTCCCTGTTTATCCGCTCCCAGGCACGCATGAGCTGCGCAGCCACGGCCGTGGGAGCTGTCCGTGGTGCTGAACCATTTTCTTGGGCTTGATCGGACCCGTGACTCGCATCGCTTCGCCAGCTTAGGCAAAGGGCTCAGTGCGTCCCGGGGAGCGCGAGCCCCCGAAGGTCTGCGGCTAGTTCCAAGCTCTACAATTTAAATCCCTGACAGAACTACCTATGCGACTCTCTTAACCCGAGCCAGGACTCTAGGCAGGATCCGGCTCTTAGGGACGAGTCCCTCATCCCTCCCCTACATCCCGTAGATATCTCAATCCCCCACCCCATTTCCTGCCCTGCGCCTTCCTTACGGAAACGGCACCAGGTCGTCCCGAGAGCCCGGCAGTTCACGCCTCTCATCTCTCTAGTTTACTGCACTCTCCTTCGGAGGGGGACTCTCCCAGGACGCCGCAAGCTCCCACAGTAGAGATTCTCCTCCGGCCCTCCGGCCCCTTCTTCCTTTTCTGTTTCTACTATCCTTCTCCTATTTCTCAAAGCACCGAGTTGGGAGGTGCGAGCTCCGCCCCTATTTTCCCTACAAGGGCACGCTGTTGTGGGGGGCGGGGCGAAGGGGAGGTGCTCCCAGCCCCTCTCAAAAGCCGCGAGTCCACTGGGAACTCGAATCTTCTCAGCTCCGCGGAGAAGCGGAAAAGCCTACACCACCGTCTGGGTGAAGGACCTCCAGGGACAGCCAGGATTCTACCCCTCTTTCTCCGGAGAGCTTTCCCATCCGTCAAGCCCCAATCACCAGGTAGGACTGCACCTGGGTCTGGCTTGTGTGGACTGTGAGGGCTCGAAATAGAGTGGAAGGCATTTAAATAACCTATGCACATCTAACCACCCCTAGATTTCATTTTACAGAGGTGGGGGTGACAGCACTTTTAATTTTGTTGATTATTTATTATGGCCAGTCATTCTAAAGGGAATATTTGAGTAATTGAGATGTGTGTGTGGCGGGAGGCGGCGGGAACGGTTGGCGTAGGAGGGGACGGATAGAGAGTGGGAGGTGACAGCTCTGATTATCTTTGGACAGGTGGCTATGGCCTCATTGCCGACTCAGGGTCCAGCGGCCCCTGACTTATTTTCTGGGCTGCTGCCTGCGGCTTCAAGTCCAGTCAACCAGAGCTCAGAGGCCTTGGTGGGAAATGGGTCAGCGGCTGGTCCAGGCGCTCAGGCCATCACGCCGTTCCAGAGCCTGCAGCTGGTGCATCAGCTGAAGGGGCTGATTGTGCTGCTCTACAGCGTCGTGGTGGTCGTGGGGCTTGTGGGCAACTGCCTGCTGGTGCTGGTGATCGCACGGGTGCGTCGGCTGCACAACGTGACCAACTTTCTCATCGGTAACCTGGCCCTGTCGGACGTGCTCATGTGCGCCGCCTGCGTGCCGCTCACGCTGGCCTACGCGTTCGAGCCACGCGGCTGGGTGTTCGGCGGCGGCCTGTGTCACCTGGTCTTCTTCTTACAGCCTGTCACCGTCTACGTGTCGGTGTTCACGCTCACCACCATCGCGGTGGACCGCTACGTCGTGCTGGTGCACCCGCTGCGCCGGCGCATCTCGTTGCGCCTCAGCGCCTACGCGATGCTGGCCATCTGGGCTCTGTCCGCGGTGCTGGCGCTGCCGGCCGCCTTGCACACTTACCACGTCGAGCTCAAGACGCACCGCGTGCGCCTCTGCGAGGAGTTCTGGGGGTCCCAGGAGCGCCAGCGGCAGCTCTACGCTTGGGGGCTGCTGCTCGTCACCTACCTGCTCCCCCTGCTGGTCATCCTCTTGTCTTACGTCCGGGTGTCGGTGAATCTCCGGAACCGCGTGGTGCCGGGCTGCGTGACCCAGAGCCAGGCCGACTGGGACCGCGCGCGCCGCCGCCGCACCTTCTGCCTGCTGGTGGTGGTTGTGGTGGTGTTCGCCATCTGCTGGCTGCCGCTGCATGTCTTCAACCTGCTGCGGGACCTTGACCCGCACGCCATAGATCCCTACGCCTTCGGCTTAGTGCAGCTGCTCTGCCACTGGCTCGCCATGAGTTCCGCCTGCTACAACCCCTTCATCTATGCCTGGTTGCACGATAGCTTCCGCGAGGAGCTCCGCAAACTGTTGCTGGCCTGGCCCCGCAAGATTGCGCCGCACGGCCAGAGCATGACAGTCAGCGTGGTGATCTGATGCCTCTGTGCCAGGCCTTGGGGAACTCCAGTCAGCTGGTCTCGGAGGGTGCCCACCCAGAGGCGGGACTGGAGAGCTTATTCCAGAGCTAGGCTAATACTAAACTAATATGGCCCCAAACTGCCAGCCCACCCCTCTTGTCCCTCTGTCTTACTTTGTCTTTGTGTCACTGTAAAATGTTATGTAGGCTTTGATGAAAGTCTCGTACTTTGCTTGGAGGAGGCCAGGGAGAACGGAAGAGGATTTACTGTTTTTTCCTTTTACCACTGAAGGCCAAACAAAGCTCTTTCTCCTGGTTCAGATAATATTTCAGAAACGTGACTGTCTTCCTTGCTTTCCCTTCTGCTTGTTCCATGGGGAGTGAAGGAGCAATAAACATGGGGTTTAAAATGACTGGTTGGGGTTGGTAAAACTTTTCAGGTTGCCTTTTAAAAAGGACTCACCTGAGATATAATACCGGATAGTGCTTAGTCCATTCAAACCCATTACCTTCTAGGATTCCAGGGAAACATGTATTACAAATCTGTATCTAGAATTTCAGCATTTCCTGAACAAGACCTTTATGTGCCAAAGGGATTTTCACTTCAAATCCACTTGCATTTATAGTACAAAACACTTACAAATCACCTTCAAGAGGTTTTGCTATTATTTTCTCTCTTCCTTATCCCCCAATTGCTATTTGAAAATGATGAGATGGATTAGTTGATGAAGAGATAGATAACATAGGAGTAAAGTGGAAAAGGTTCACATAAGAGGAAATAGAACTGCATAGGACAGAGTATCTGTGTATATGTTTGTATATATACACAACTAGTGTTTGCCACAAGGCAAGCACTCAAATATTTGGTTTTCTGAATGCTCAATGTAAACTGTGAGCTGTAACATGCTCTTGTATTCTCTAATTGATCTTGCAACAAATCAACAGCTGTGAACTGACTGCTCAGCACCCGCTCTGTGGTGACACACTTGGAGAACGATCAACTCAGAATACAAGGACTAGGAGAAGCTTACTGAAAGCCAGAACAGAAAAATAAACTGCCGCCTACAGAATGTACAGATCAAACCCTTCCAGGGTTAAGGGAATAGGTGAAGACTGTTGGGCCACGAGAAGGCTGCTAATTCTTACCTTAACACCCCAAGAGTTCTTTAAATGAGGACAAGTGCCCTGGGACAAGAATTTCCACATTGATGTTGGAAAAGTGCCCATGGCAGTGAAGGCAGGAGTCTTGGGAAATGATTCATGATATGCAGCTGTCAGATTAACCTTTGTGGCATATGGGGCATAGACTGGTGTCTGCAGCCATTCAGTTACCAACTGGAAGATGCCAGTACTACCCCAGCTCACTAAACAGCAGAATCAGTGTTTTCCCACCTCTCCCCTTCTCTTCCTCTCAGTGAACTCATTCACTCAGTAAAGTGTGCCCTTAAAGGAAGGGAAAGAGGAGGTGATTTGGGGATGACAAGAATTAAATCCTATTACTCTGATGTTAGTAACCACCATGGAGAGTGGTTCCATTCATGGTTGGGTTAGTTAACAATATGAATCTTTTAAAATTAAATTAACTTTTATTTTAAATTAATTTTTATTGGAGTATAGTTGCTTTACGGATAATATGTATCCTTAGTATCTATATCGGAGAAGGCAATGGCACCCCACTCCAGTACTCTTTTGCCTGGAAAATCCCATGGGTGGAGGAGCCTGGCAGGCTGCAGTCCATGGGGTCGCTAAGAGTTGGACACGACTGAGCGACTTCACTTTTCACTTTCATGCATTGGACAAGGAAATGGCAACCCACTCCAGTGTTCTTGCCTGGAGAATCCTAGGGACGGGAGAGCCTGGTGGGCTGCCGTCTATGGGGTCACACAGAGTCGGACACGACTGAAGCGACTTAGCAGCAGCAGCAGCAGCAGGAGTATCTATATGACTAGACTTTTCACAGCATGGGGAAGGGCAGGAAAAAGCTGGAGAAAGGAAAAGATCATACTCTGGATTGGTACGTGTAGAGAGTGGAAAGACAGGGGAAAAGGGTAGAATTAGTGAGGGAGGAATCTGGTTAATTGTGGTCTCTTCTTTGGAGGGTTCGAGTCACTGGTTTCAGCCCTGACTGCTCCTAGAATTACTTGGGGAGCTTTCAAACACCATCAGTGCCTAGGCCGTATCCCCAGACAATTGATTAGAGATGGAGATTGGGCACCAGCATTTTTCCAAAGCATTTCAGGTGATTTTAACACATAACAAAGGTTAAACACCTTAAGAATGATCCTATTTCTAACGAATCTCAGAAACATCTGAATGAAGCTTTGGAAATATGCTATTAGCCTTTAGACAATACTTGATGGATCACATAGAGGTAAATCTTATAATCAGAATATATAGGTTTCCATTCAACAGTTTCCTTATACATCTGTGTGTAAGGCTCTGTATGAGTCCAGTCAGTTGTTTTTTTTTAAGTATTGTTATTCAACTTTAGGTCAATGGCATTATAAAGTTATACTCCATGAGTTATTCTTAGTTGCTGGTATGTTAAAAAATTCGAAATATTCCTGGATAGTTTAAGTCAACTGTGAGAGAACAGTGTCCTCATTAATTACTAGAAAAGCTCTCACCAGTTTCTATCCTGCCTACAACTTCAGTTAAATTTTTTTAACATGTGTGTGGACTTTATGGAAAGCCTAAAGAGGCTGAAGAATCACTGTGTTTAGAGACATCTTTACAAATTATGCACATTGGCAACTGAACAGCAACTAATTAATTCTTACCCCATCTGAAGTGTACTTGAGACTTGTTTGACTACAAAACCCAAACACATTTCTCAGAAGTGAGTCTTATAGAAATCCCATAGGGTTGAGGTAGAACTTTTAATTTGCTATAGTAGTTCATTTTAGTTAATACCAAGTATCCAGTCCTTTTCCTGCAAGGAGTTGTAAAGCTGGGAATGGAGCCAGCCTGCTACTTGGCACCAGCCCTTTCTGAGACTGATGGGAGGTTTTGTAATCCTCTTTGTAAGCATTGTCACCAAGTCTTACTTTTGGCAGCCAACCAATAGATTTATCTCACTAAATCAGCTGGGGAGTATTTCAATACATGTTGGCCACAGTTACCCAGAAATAGCGATTTTTAGAGATGCTAAGGTAACTATTCCAGTTGATGTAACCTTCCTGAATTTTTGATCTTGTGAATTTTCAGTCTGTCCTTCTATGGGGGGGTGGGGGCGGGTGTTAAGTTCCCAGTTTATTTTCTCAGACTGGTTAGTTCACCACCTCTGTCCTGTGACTTAGTAGTCTTGCAAACATAAGGTATGGAGCTTATGCCAAGAGTATGGCTAGATCTGGAGTGAACCCAGGGTCCATCCTACAGATGAGAGGTTAAGAGCACATTTACTCTTCAAGGTGGGTCCCTAATTGATTTCTCTTCATAAGCTGATGTCTTTGTTTCATGCGTAAGATGCATTTGTGGCTGACTCACTGTGTGAAGCTCTTCAAGCTGGGGCTTGTACTGTCTTTCACACACTGTAGGTACTCAATAAACATTAAATCAGCAGAACAGTCTCCAGCCATGGGATTAATAAACCAAGCCAGTTACACACATGGTCTAACTATACACAACCTCAGGATGGCCAGGATCAAATCAAGGATAAATCATACCAAAGAGAACATGCTACTCAAACTAGACTTGTCAATTTCAGCAAGTTCCAGGAATGAGCTGTTCATTTGGGGCCTTCTAATGATAGCATTTCATTACATGGCACCAAGTTTTGTGTTCTCCAGGATTGTGTGTATCTAAATCCAGTGGTCATCAAAGGGAGAGTAGAGAATTTCGTGCTTAATTTCTATATCATTACAAATCTTAATCATTATTTAAATGTTAGAATTTAATTACTCCCACATATAACTTGAGAAATTTAAACGCATTCAACACATGGGTCTATAAACAAAATTTAATCATCTATATTCAGAACCATTAGTGACAACATCATAAACAGAATTTTTGGTACATCTACAATAAGACTTGTGGATTTACGCACACATTACCAGGGATTTTTTTTTTTTTTTTGCAAAGTGAGATAAGCCAGTATGTAAAAGATGTTGGAAATGTAAAATATTTATTTGGATGGATGAGAGTTGCAATCTTGATGTGTTAAAAGACTGTACATTCCCAGTCAGCCTTTGGAAGTAGAAAATCTTATTTTGAACAGTGAATATGTACACTGTTAACAGGTTTTGAATTGTTCTCCTCTGTTTTCCAAGTCAATTCCTCTTCATTTCCCACTATTTCTGTATTCTGCCTTTTTCCCCCTTCTACATCTCCATATTATCTATGAATATCTTTGACCTGATGCTTCCTCCACCCCAGTGAAGGGGAGGTGATGGGATTCAAGCTTCCATCTTGTTGAGGAGACACCCTGGCTAATCCCCTTGCAGAAAGCAGGCTGCAACCAATGAATCAGGGTCTTGGCACTCATACGATTAATGTTTCACAGGCAAGTACCAGGCAGAGGTGGATAACAGGAGCTTGCACAGAATCTCCACAGGATCCTTGACATGATAAATCTCATGCGGAGCTCTCAAGAGGGGTCTAACAATGAAATGTCAAATGTATTTCATTTTGATGTTTGGGGCTGTAGTGAGAAAACCTGAGCCAGAAAAAGCCAAGGACAGTCTCTTCTTCAAAGCCTTTCCTGCCTCCCTCCCTCAGCTCTCAAAAAAATCCTCTTCTTGACTTGCTGATGACTGAATATCCCAGCCCCAGAACTCATCTCCTTCTGGAGTGACATTTAATGAGGTATGGAAAGTTACACCTTTTCCTGCCACCACACACATTCAGTTATTGCCAAGAAATGAAAGAAGTCCCTTGAGCTAGAAAACTGAAATAAAAACGTCAGGCCTGAGCTCTGGGTTAGAAGTCAGGTGCTGGGTTTCTTCCCTAGCCCAGAATGGCACCTTTGGGTCTCCATCCAGGAGGCTGGCCCATTCACCTGGGTGGCAGGTGCAGTGCTGTAGGATAACCCAGGGTGGTCAGATCCATGGCCTGGCCACACTGGCTGTGCCACAGGCAGCTTCCTGGTGAAGCCAGCCCTTCTGAGGCTGCTGCCCATTGCAGGCCAAATGCTGGGGGCACAGTGATCTCTTCATTATTATTAATACAAAGAAGACCCAAGAGCAGTAGCAGGTGAAAAAGTGGAGTGTTTCTAAGTGTCTTCAATGGCCGTAACTGTTCCTTTACGACAAGCCTCTATTTATACCTGTATCTTTTTGCTCCAGTCTCCTCCAGCAAATCCTATCCTCCTTTCCTTTTCTGTGATATAATTACAGTGCTTGTGGGCATTTCTGTAGAAAACATTATATTTTGGGAGAAGGGTTCTTTTGGAGGCTTAGAGTGAGACTAATAATAAGCATCTGGCTATGCACCAAACGACCTAGTGGGAACTCACTGTGCTTCCGCCTGACCTGCTCCATCAGGAGCACCCAAGAGCCTGTCACCTGGCTCAGCAAGAGTGCAGCAAAGGTGGTAGATTTCCGAGTGGAGGAGGAGTATGGCAGGCCTGGAGGAGGGCCACTGCGGGGCCCAGGAGTCGCAGGTATGGGGAGGAGTTAAAGGAAGGTTGGGCCGTCTAGAGTCACCACTAGTGCCTCCAGCCCCTGTCAGGGTAAGGGGCTCCCGGGGATCCACTCCTGTACCCACGTGGGTGCCATGACATTGGCCTACATCTTGCAGTGTGTCCACTCAGTATCCAGTGCCTTCCTCTTGACCTTGAGGTCCTCTGGCAGCCCTGCCACCACTCTGTGTGAGTGTTCAGCTTGCTGTCCTCGCCCAGGTCTCTGAAGTTGGTGGCATTCCTGCTGCACAGCTGCGCGTACTGGTGGCGCTCAAGGGGCCGCGCGCCTCGGTCCTGACCTGGTCCTGGGCAAGAATGCCAAGCCTGCACCGATGGCACATGGTGGTCGACTTCGAGGTTGCCTCTGTGTCACCTCTGGCAGAGGCTGGCGGTCTTCCCAGGCTCTCTCTGAGCGCGGCCCGGCCCCCAAGCAGAGCGCTGGAGCATGAATGCTGGATGTCAGCTGCTCCTCTCTGCAGCCCGCGCCCTCTTGGGCCCCTTCTCCCAGCCCCTGTGTGTCTTTCACCTGCTCCAGAGATTGGAGTCCCATCCCCAGCACTCTTTCATGTCCTGCAACAGCTCTGCCCCTAGCACCGCCATCATCTGTGCCCCCCACCCCCAGGATGCTCGCCAGTTCTTGCCCAACTGGGGTCTTGCTTTCAGCCTTCATCCTTTGCCTCTCTCCCTCACCCTTCTACTCCTGGGACCCAAGGGAGGCCAGCAGCCATATCTGGGGTCTCAGTCCCCCTCCCTTGCTCTTTCACCGGCCCCAGCTGGGCCCTGTATGGAGGCGGACCAGCCGTGTAGGTAAGTACCAGGCAGATGGGACCAGGCGCACCCGCGGTTCTCTAAGAGACCCTGGCATAGGAGATGCTTGGAGAAGATGGACTCAGGATGTCAGCGGGGAGCTTCTCCTGCCCTGGGCAGCCGTAGGTCCAGCCCTGGCACGGAGGAGCCAAGCTCTGGAGTTCCTCTCCGTGGCAGGTCCTGTGGCCTTACTTACTCTTAAGCGATCCACACTTAGATACTTAGGCGTCCCTGGAACGCTCTGAAAACGAAGTCTGACTTCCAAGCAGGAAATCAGGAGCTCCGGGATGGTTGAGCTCTTGCCTGCGCGCAAGCAGGTGGGCATCCCGTCGAGGGTGGGCGGCTTGGGGGTGGGGTAGGGGAGAAGGGGCTTCTTGGGAGTGTGCTGGGGCCCCTGTCCTGTTTCTGGCCTGACTGCGGCCACCTGTCATTTGCCTATTTCCTGGGCATTCTGTCTGAAAGGAAAGGAACACGAAGTCACTTATTCTGGGTTTGTTGGTGGAGATTTTGGAGATGGCAGGCCTTCCGACACGCTGTGGGATTGGTCGGAACTGAGGGGCCGAGAAGGAAGGAACCGGATTCGCAGATTCGGGGAAGGAGGCAGACTCGCGCTGCCTCTCCCTGGAGCGGCGAGTTCTCTGTGCTTTGCTGGGTGCGCAGACCCTGCAGCGCCCCCAGCGCCCCCGCTAGGCCCACAGGTGCTGGGGAGCCGAGGTTTCGGCAGAAGAGGGGAAGTCAGCTGGTGGAACAAAAGCAAAAGCCATCTATTGACCCACTGCTCCAGGCAATTATTGTTGTAAAGGAATACCTCCTGCCAAATAAAGGACCTCCAGGATTGAGAATTTTGAAAAAAAAATTACAAAATTCACAAATCTTTTTCTTAAAAACGTCAAGGATGAAAATTCCTACCCATTATTCTTGGAGGAGTTAACAGTTTGTGCTTTTCTTCCCAGATCCTACCAGGAGCATCCACAAGCATATATGCATAGTTGATATTTTGCAAAAATGGAATGAAACTGTACAAACTCTTTGTAATTTACTCCCCTGCCAAAATTATAATCAAGAATGTTAATGAAGTATGGTCTGTAAAAATGCTGAATTGCTGTACACTTGAAACTAATATAATATTGTAAATCAACTATACCTTGATAACAAAATTATATTGAGAACGGCCTTCCATGTTGGGACATAGGGGTGGACCTCATTCTAGACTGGCTGACTGAAGAGGAGTCTATGGTCTGGAGGTACCACTGTTCAGTGATTGGCCAGTGAGTGATACTGGTTGAAGAGACAGTTCTGGGGCTTAGAAGGGTTCCCAGAGCCCTGCAGGACATGCAGAGCAGTTTCAGTTCATTGTAATCACAGATGCTGAAATGATGCCTCTTGGTCCCAGGGAGGATAAGGTCCTCTGTGGAGCCTTCCCAGAGACTGCTACCATCTGGGTCAGGTGAGGCTCTATCTCCTTGTTCCCAGATCCTGCATAGCACCACCCCAACTTTTCCCCAGCAAACAGGGGCTGGTATTTATAATCACAACCCAGGGTGGAATTTTCCCAAGAGTTGGAAGGTGAGATGGGGATCCTCCGTGTGTCCTTGAATTCACAAAGGTCAAAAGTCTATGGGGGAGTAAAGTATTGAACCGTTGTTATTGTTCAGTTGCTAAATCGTGTCTGACTCTTTGCGACCCCATGGACTACAGCATGCCCCATCATTTAATATCTCCTGGAGTTTGCTCACATTCTTGTCCACTGAGTCAATGATGCTATCTAACCATCTTATCCTCTGCTGCCCCTTTCTCCTTTTGCCTTCAATCTTTCCCAGGATCAGAGTCTTTTCCAATGAGTTAGCTCTTCGCATCAGGTGGCCAAAGTATTGGAGCTCCAGCTTCAGCATCAGTCCTTCCAATGAATATTCAGAGTTGATTTCCTTTAGGATTAACTGGTTTGATCTCCTTGCAGTTCAAGGGACTCTCAAGAATCTTCTCCAGTACATAGTTAGAAAGCATCAATTCTTTGCTGCACAGCCTTCTTTATGGTCCAACTCTCACATCCATACATGACTACTGGAAAAACCATAGCTTTGACTACATGGATCTTTGTAAAGTATGAATACTTCACCTTATTTCACCACAGGTGAGGATTTAAGTCAGGATTTTGACACTGTAGAAGGGTTCATTGACAAAGGAGCTAATTACAAGGGTGAGGTATAAGGAAGTATGAGGAATGGTAGATGGTAGAAGAAGAGGATTCTGTGGATAGGAGGGTTGGGACGGTTTGCTGAAACTCCAAGAGGCAGAGTTGTTGAGAGACCACCTGTACAGGGGCATTGTCCTCAGTGGAAGACTAGAGTCAGCCCCAGGTGTCTCACAGATTGGGAGCCAGGGGAAAAGCAAGTTCACAAGAAACTAGAATGCTCCCTACACATGTCTGAGTGTCACCAAAGTGGTACATAGGTAGAAGCTGTATGAATTCAGCAGAGGAGCCATTCTCAAATAGCTTTGGTGATCATTCATGAATGAAGTTGCATTTGAGCCAGATTTTGGAAGAAGCCCAGGATCATAAGCAGTACAGACAGTGATGGTGGGAAAGCTTGTTATGGGTCGGAAAGAATGGTAGCAAAGGTAATGATGCAACAGGATAAAGCAATCCCATTTATATCTCATTGACCAGAATTAGGTGACATACCTTTATCTGCAAGGGGGTCTGGGAAGAAACCCTTTTCTATCTTTTATAATGAAAGATTTGCAATGATTATTGGCTTATCTAGCCCACAGTGACTGTCCGAGTCCAGGGGTCAGCATCTCCTTAGGTCTTATTTCATATTCAAGGAAGAGATGAGATGGCACACATCATTTACTGGGTTCTGGAAAGAGGCAAACTGCAGCTTGGGGAGCATCTGCTCACTGAAGGTCCCCTGCAAGCCTGCTGGTGTTGTGATTCACCATTTACAAGCCATCAGCTACATCTCAGCATATCACTGAAGTTGATGTCTTTTTTAACAAATGCTCATAAAGTATTCATAAAGCTTGGAGACATGGAGGACATGAACATAGATGAAAAATAACGTAAAGATACTTGATTTAAAGGTTTCACTTTCCAGATAGTTGTGTGTTTTGTTTTGTTTTTTTAAAGCTGTCCATTTTTTCAGATGATGACAGTAGGGAGAGATAGAGTTACTGCTTTGTCTCAAACTCCTGGCCATTTTAAGGCAGTTCTACCAGCTTGGGTTTTCCTGATCTGCCTCTTTGGTGGGGACCCTAGGCAGCTATTGGCATTTACCACTGTGTATCTAGATAGCCTTCCCGGAGGGCTGGGGCTACTGTGTCTGTCTGCTGTGTGTTCTCCTTGCAGCTTAGGGTGTCAGAACCTTGAGTCCTCTGGAAAGAAACCTCCAAAGTCAATACCCATCCTTACGGAGGCATAGTCATGCTGGGTGTGGACTTAAAAAATATTCACAACCTGAAAGTTGAGAAATATGTTTTATTCAATGGGAATTTTTGAACTTCAAGCTCAGGAGGCAGCATCTCAAGTAACCCTGAAAAAGCTGATCTGAGGGGGTGAGGGGAAGAACCAGATTATACAGAAGTTTTGCAACAAAAGGCAGGTGGTCTGAACATCAAAAAATTATACTTAAAGAAAACCAGATATTCCAAGTTAAGGAATTTAGTTCTTTTCTCTGTATGCAAAAATGCAAGATTCTGGGCTCACTGAAATCATTCCTTTGATAGGCACCTCATCTACCTGAGGCCACTATCTTGTGTTTTCACATCCTGAGTTTCCTCAGGGTTCACCATAGGGAGTGGCTGTGGTTTGATGGCTGATAGATGGCGGGTATTATTTCCTTCCTGAGTTCCCTCAGGGCTCACCAGCTCACCATCCCTGGTGGCTGCAATTGCTGATGATTGTGACATCCTTTGTTTATTGATGTGGCAGGAAATGCTCTATTTTTCACTGGATCATGCTAGAACCTCAGCACGCCCAGGATTTTGTGGCTAAGTCTGCAGCGGAGCAGACCATGGAGGGTATGTGTATTCCAGAAATCCAAGTTCTATGAATTCTCTTGAACTCTTGTAACACAGTACCACCAACTGAGCAGCTTAAACAACAGACATTTACTGTCTCACGGACTTCCCAGGTGGTGCAGTGGTAAAGAATCTGCCTGCCGATGTGGGAGATGCAAGATTTGATCCCTGGGTTGGGAAGATCCCCTGGAGAAGGAAATGGCTACTGACTCCAGTATTCTTGCTTGGAGAATCCCATGAACAGAGGAGCCTGGCTGGCTATAGTCCATGGGGCCCCAAAGAGTCAGACATGACTTAGTGACTGAGCATGGACATGAGAAATTTGCTGTCTCACAGTTCTGGAGGTTGGCAGTCTGAAATCAAGGTGTCAGTGGGGTTGGGTCCTTCTGAGAGTCACGAGGAAGAATCCGTTCTCTGTTTTTTTGCCAGAGCCAGCTCACTGGAAAAGACTCTGATGCTGGGAAAGATTGAAGGCAGGCAGAGAAGGGGATGACAGAGGACAAGATGGTTGGATGGCATCACCGACTCAATGAGCACGAGTTTGAGCGAGCTCTGGGAGATGGTGAAGTGCAGGGAAGTCTGCTGTGCTGCAGTCCATGGGGTCCCTAAGAGTTGGACACGACTGAGCGACTGAACAACAGCAGCAACAAATGGGAGCTCCATGGGGGCAGAGGCCGTATCTGCTTTATTCAGCAGCATATCAGAGTCTGGCCCCTCGCAAGCATGGCTGAGAATGATTTTCTCTAACCTGCACTGCTGTGCCTGGAGGCAAGTACAGCAGGCGTTATCCTCATTTGTGGAGAGGGCAAGGGAACTGACTTACTTTGTCCCATCACAAGGGGTGGGGAGCCTGGGGTTCAGATCCAGATTCCCTGCTTCCAAGTCAGGGCATCACCCACCGCACCACAGTGCCCTTAGGGTTTAGAAGGTCTGGTGGGGGATCACTCCTTCCTTGGCCTCTGCTTTCAGCCAGCGCTTCTCAGAATCACTCTCCAGCCCTTAGGAAACAAAGGGGCCCGGTCCCAACTTGAGACTTACTATATCGGATCCTCTTGGGGTGGGATTGTATATTTAAAAATAGTGTCCGGGAATCAATTCAAGAAAAGTGTTGCTATAGTAGATGTGTTAGAAAGAAAAAGCTTTGCTAGCAAACACATCGCTCTGTGGTTGAACTGAAATTTATAGTCAATTAGCCGAGATCAGTAAGGACACTTCTCAAGTGACTTGAATGTGTAAAGTACTGTCCTCTTTGATTATTTTCTCTTTTTTTTAATACTTAAAAAAATATTTTGTCAAAAAACAAAAATATTTTGTTCATTGTGCATGGCATGTGGGATACTCGTTCCCCGTTCAGAGATGGAAGCCATACCCTCTGCGCTGGCAGCTCGGAGTCTTAACCACTGGACCAGCAGGGAATTTCTTCCTTTGATTATTTTCTTCATCCAGCATCTAGCAAGAAATGAGAACTCTACCAAGGTGAGGGTATCCCCACAGGGGCCATGTTCTCTCCAGGTCCTAAGGGGCATTTGGTGGGCTTGGGGAGGTGCCCACAGTGGGCAATCAGGTCCTGCCACCCTTGGTATGCCAAGCAGCGGGCATGGTGGCAGCCATTCCTTTTGAGAGATTTCTACTCTGCCAAGCTCACACATCTCCAGCATCCACTGAAGCTGGTGTTGCTCTCTCAGCTTTACAGGTGAAGAAGCTAAAGCTCAGAGAAGTCGTTTATCCAAAGTCAGTGAATGGCACCAGAATTGAATCCATATCTGTCTGGGTCCAAGCCTGTTCCTCTCACACTGTCCTACCCCACACAAGTGACATCATAATGACAAATAGCAACAATAATAGTAATAAGTGTGACTACATTTTACGGAAAGTTGGCTACAGGCCAGGTAGCCTAGAATTTTATAGCTCAATAGTAACGCTGTGTGTAGAAACTATGATGATCCCTACCTCCTAATGGAAGGAGCTACAAAGTGTTTGCAATCTATGCACACTACATTTTATAGGTTGGGAAAGTAAGTCACGGGGAGACAAGGTGGCTTGTCCAATACCACATGACTTGTCAGTCACAAAGTTGAGACACACTCAGGCAGACTGCGCTAGAGCCTGGGCTCCTTCCTCACTAAATTGTGCTTTCTCTCAAGAAGCAGGGTTTCAGAATTGAAAGAGACACATGTACCCCAGTGTTCATTGCAACACTGTTTACAATAGCTTGGTCATGAAAGCAACCCAGATGTCCACTGGCAGACGAATGGATAAGGAAGTTGTGGTACATATACACAATGGAATATTACTTAGCTGTAAAAAAAGAACACATTTGAGTCAGATTTAATGAGGTGGATGAAACTGGAGCCTATTATACAAAGTGAAGTAAGTCAGAAAGAGAAACACCAATACAGTATATTAACACATATATACAGAATTTAGAAAGACAGTAACGATGACACTATATGCAAGACAGCAAAGGAGACACGGATGTAAAGAACAGACTTTTGGACTCTGTGGGAGAAGGTGAGGGTGGGATGATTTGAGAGAAAAGCATTGAAACTTGTATATTACCATATATAAAATAGATGACCAGCACAAGTTCGATGCATGAAGCAGGGTACTCAAAGTGGGTGCTCTGGGACAACCCAGAGGGATGGGGTGGGGAGGGAGGTGGGAGGGGGGTTCAGGATGGTGAGACACATGTACACCCATGGCTGATTCATGTATAGCAAAAACCACCACGCAATATTGTAAAGGAATTAGCCTCCAATTAAAATAAATAAATTAAAAAAAAAGAAGCAGGGTTTCCCAACACAGTAATAGGATGAACATGCTCTCTCTGCCCCCATTGCTCTGTGTTTGTGGTATTCTATTTTTTAAATTTTTATTGGAACATAGTTGATTTACAATATTGTCTTAGTTTCAGATAAACAGCAAAGTGAATCAGTTATACACATACATATGCCCACTCTTTAAGATTCTTTCCTCATATAGGTCATTATAGAGTTATTTTTTTTTCAAGATTATTTATTTAGTTTTTAAAATTGCTTTTGGCTGTGGCGGGTCTTCATTGCTGCCTGCGGCTTTCTCTAGTTGCAAGAAGAGTGAGAGGTACTCCTCATTGTGTGTGCGGGCTTCCCATCGTGGTGGCTTCTCTTGTTGTGCAGCACAGGCTCTAGGCACGTGGGCTTCAGTGGTTGCGGCTCGAGGCCTCTAGAGCACAGGCTCAGTACTTGTGGCCCGTGGGCACGGGCCATGTTGCTCTGTGGCATGTGGGATCTTCCCAGACCAGGGATCTAACCTGTGTCCCCTGCAATGCAAGGCAGATTCTCAACAACTGGATCATCAAGGAACCCCATTACCGAGTACTGAGTTCTTTGTGCTATACAGTAGGCTATTATTAGTTATCTCTTTTATACATAGTAGTATGTATGTGTCAGTCTCAATCTCCCAATTTATCCTTCCCTCACTTTCCCCCTGAAAACCATAAGTTGGTTTCCTACACCTGTGACTCTGTTTCTGTTTTGTAAATAAGTTCATTTGTACTGTTGTTTTTAGATTCCACTGGAAGTGATATCACATGATATCTCTTTCTCTGTCTGATTTACTTCATTCAGTATGATAATCTCTGAAAGTGTATTTGCTCAGTCCTGTGCAACTCTTTGCAACCCCATGGACTATAGCCTGACAGGCTCCTCTGTCCAAGGGGATTCTCCAGGGAAGAATACTGGAGTGGGTTGCCATGCCCTTCTGCAGGGGATCTTCCTGACACAGGGGTTGAACCTGGGTCTCTGCATTGTGGGCAGATTCTTTACCATCTGAGCCACCAGGGAAGCCCTGGTGATGATAATCTCTAGGTCCATTCGTGTTGCTGCAAGTGTGAGATATTCTTTGTCATTCAGATAACTTGTTCTCCTGTTGTGGAGAGGCTGGCTTTGAGACAAAGTCCAAACCCATGGTGAGTCTTCCAAGCAAGCTCATGTCCTCTTTGGATGCTGACCGAGTGAGGTCTGAAATCTTATCATTGGATAGAATTCCCTTTTTCTCTCCCTCCCTGCCTTCCTTTCTCCTCCCCTGCCTGCAAACACTCATTGCCCATATCTTTGTTCTTTGGATGCTGGTGGTTTGCCGCTTGGATACAAGCCTGGAGGATGCTTTGGCTGCTTGAATGAGGACCCTACTAAATACACAGGCACAAAAGCAACTTGCCAGGCCATTACTACTCAGATGCTCATTACAATAATCGAGAGATAATGACACTCTGAGACTATCGCTGAAGCCTGAATAGAGATCAGCCTGCCTAGATTAAGAGAGGAAAGATTGTGGCAAGAGAGTATTTGTCCATTTCTCATGCTTATTGTTAAGGCAGTTTAGAGCTGTGTCTTAATGAATCCATCCAGTAAGGGTGATTTGGTTTTGAGTGCATTTCATACTCACAAAGCATACTCATCACCCATTCCCCCTGGTTAGCACACCTCCTCAGAGAATAGCAGCTCTTTCAACCACAAACCAGATTCAGCGAACAGGCCAGGTCCCTGATCCCCACAGCTGATGAAAGAGACCCTAAGGGGGGCAGGCATAGCCTTATGCCACAAGGTGTGCTGAGTCCCTTCAGTCCTGTCCGACTCTTTGGGACCCTATGGACTGTAGCCCGCCAGGCTCCTCTGCCCGAGGGATTCTCCAGGCAAGAACACTGGAGTGGATTGCCGTTTCCTTCTGCGGGCGATCTTCCTGACCCAGGGATGGAACCCGTGTCTCCTGCGTCTCCTGAATTGGCAGTCTGGTTCTTTACCACTAGCGCCTCCTGGGAAGGTCTCTATATTTGATTGCAGTCTGTCACTCCTGGACGGTCCAAGAAACGCCCACATGACAGAACCCTGGCTATAGCTGTACCAGCTGTGACTTGGAAAAAAATTGAGAACTGCCCACTGACAGGTGGCGCTGCAAAATCAAACACTCTGTTCTAGTGGGTGAGAGACCCTGAAACACACGTGGGGTCCAAGACCATTAGAAGGACCCCCAGGGCAGCATCTGGTCTGATCTCTGCACCTAACACTTAGGTGACTAAAGTTCAGAAAGGGTGTGGGGCTTTTCCCAGACCACACAGCCTGTGCTGGTGGCACAGTAGGGATACACTTCAGTAATTTTGTTTCAACTTTGTTAAAAAGTTTTTTTTTTTTTCTGATTTTACAAATAATACAAAAATCTTATTGCTAAAACAAATACATAAAAGTATAAGGAAGAAATGAAAAATGTTAGTGATTTCTTAAATTCTGCAATGTCACTGAATTTATGCAGAATCAGACTCATTAAGAATAAAGTGGCTGGCACTTCCCTGGTGGTCCAGTGGTTAAGACTCCATGTTCCCAGTGTAGGGAGGCTGGGTTTGATCCCTGGTCGGGGAACTAAGATCCCACATACTGCAACTAAAGACCCCAAATGCCTCAACAAAAACTCGGTGCATAAAAAAAATAAAAAGTAAAAATAGAATAAAGTAACTAATGGGAATAAAATGACTGTCAGGCAATTGAATGACTGGCAGGCAATTGAATAGTTAATATCCATTGATTGATAGGTTTTCTTTTTTTATAGAATTTATTGAAAACACCTATCTACTCACCCAGCTTTTACAATGACAGCAGATCAGTTGGAATTAGTTCCAGGTAAAGCTTATTTACAGATGCTCCTTGGTGGCTCAGATGAAGAATCTACCTTGTTCAATCCCTGGGTCGGCAAGATTCCCTAGAGAAGGGAATGGTTACCCACTCCAGTATTCTTGCCTGGAGAATTCCATGGACAGAGGAGCCTGGTGGGCTAGTCCATGAGTTCACAAAGAGGTGGACACAACTGAGCAACTAATGCCCAGATGTTGATATATGTCCCATGTACTATTTGGACCACTGTGGAGCCCTTCGCTGTAGGGTTCTGGGAGGTGTACAGAAATGTCAGGGCATAGAAAGACTCACATATGTTGAGTTCTCACTATGCAAGGGTTCCTCTGAAGTGTTTGCTGTTAATTCTTATCTTTACAATAAACTTTGAAAGGTGGGTATACGTGGATGTGTTTGCATAGATTGAATATTTGTGTTTCCCTCCCCGATTCATATATGGAAATCCAGTCCCCAATGTGATAGTATTTGGAGACTGGACCTTTGGGGTATAATTAGATATTGATGGTGGCATGTGTGCTAAGTCACTTCAGCTGTGTTCGACTCTTTGTGACTCCATGGATTGTAGCCCGCCAGGCTCTTCTGTCCATGAGATTCTCCAGGCAAGAATATTGGAGTGGAAATAGCAGCCGTTTCCTCCTCCAGGGGATCTTCCCAATCCAGGGATCGAACTTGAGTCTCCTTCGGCTCCTGCATTGCAGGTGCATTCTTTCCCGTCTGAGCCACCAGGGAAGTGGAGCCCTCATGAATGGGATTAGTGCCCTTAGAGAGATCTCTTTCCCCTTCTGCCCTGTGAGAAGATGACCATCTATGAATCATGGCTCACCAAATATGCCAGCCCCTTGATCTTGGACTTCCCAGCCTCCAGAACTGTGAGGAAAAAATTGTGTTGTTTATAAGACACCTATGACATTTGGTTATAGAAAAATGAATGGGCTAAGACAGCATTTGGCATAGTCAATAAAGCAGAAATAGATGTTTTTCTGGAACTCTCTTGCTTTTTCGATGATCCAACGGATGTTGGCAATCTGATCTCTGGTTCCCCTGCCTTTTCTAAAACCAGCTTGAACATCTGGAAGTTCACAGTTCACATATTGTTGAAGCCTGGCTTGAAGAATTTTGAGCATCACTTTACTAGCGTGTGAGATGAGTGCAATTGTGTGGTAGTTTGAGCATTCTTTGACTTTGCCTTTCTTTGGGATTGGAATGAGAACTGACCTTTTCCAGTCCTGTGGCTACTGCTGAGTTTCCCAAATTTGTTGGCATATTAGTGCAGCACTTTCACAGCATCATCTTCTAGGATTTGAAATAGCTCAACTGGAATTCCATCACCTCCACTAGCTTTGTTCATAGTGATGTTTTCTAAGGCCCACTTGACTTCAATGTCAAGGATGTCTGGCTCTAGGTGAGTGATCACACCATCGTGATTATCTGGTTCATGAAGATCTTTTTTGTACCGTTCTGCATATTCTTGCCACCTCTTCTTAATATCTTCTGCTTCTGTTAGATCCATACCATTTCTGTCCTTTATCAAGCCCATCTTTGCATGAAATGTTCCCTTGGTATCTCTAATTTTCTTGAAGAGATCTCTAGTCTTTCCCATTCTATTGTTTTCCTCTATTTCTTTGCACTGATCTCTGAGGAAGGTTTCTTATCTCTCCTTGCTATTCTTTGGAACTCTGCATTCAAATGGGAATATCTTTCCTTTTCTCCTTTGCCTTTTGCTTCTCTTCATTTCACAGCTATTTTTAAGGCCTCCTGAGACAACCATTTTGCCTTTTTGCATTTCTTTTTCTTGGGGATGGTCTTGATCCCTGCCTCCTGTACAGTGTCATGAACCTCTGTCCATAGTTCTTCAGGCGCTCTGTCTATCAGATCTAATCCCTTGAATCTATCTCTCACTTCCACTGTATATGCATAAGGGATTTGATTTAGGTCATACCAAAATGGTCTAGTGGTTTTCCCTACTTTTTTCAATTTAAGTCTGAATTTTCCAATAAGGAATTCATGATCTGAGTCACAGTCAGCTCCCGGTCTTGTTTTTGCTGAAGATATAGAGCTTCTCCATCTTTGGCTGCAAAGAATATAATCAATCTGATTTTGGTATTGACTATCTGGTGATGTCCATGTGTAGAGGCTTCTCTTGTATTGTTGGAAGAGGGTGTTTGCTATGACCAGTGTGTTCTCTTGGCGAAACTCTATTAGCCTTTGCCCTGATTCATTCTGTACTCCAAGACCAAATTTGCCTGTTACTCCAGGAATCTCTTGACTTCCTACTTTTGCATTCCAGTCCCCTATAATGAAAAGGACATCTTTTTTGGGTGTTAGTTCTAGAAGATCTTGTCAGTCTTCATAGAACCATTCAACCTCAGCTTCTTCAGCATTACTGGTCAAAGCATAGACTTGGATTACTGTGATATTGAATGGTTTGCCTTGGATATGAACAGAGATCATTCTGTTGTTTTTGAGACTGCATCCAAGTACTGCATTTTGGACTCTTTTGTTGACTACAATGGCTAATCCATTTCTTTTAAGGGATTCTTGCCCACAGTAGTAGATATAATGATCATCTGAGTTAAATTCACCCATTTCAGTCCATTTTAGTTCACTGATTCCTAAAATATAGATGTTCACTCTTGCCATCTCCTGTTTGACCACTTCCAATTTGCCTTGATTCATGGACCTAACATTCCAGGTTCCAATGCAATATCGATCTTTACAGCATCAGACTTTACTTCCATCACCAGTCACATCCACAACTGGGTGCTGTTTTTGCTTTGGCTCTATCTCTTCACTCTTTCTGGAGTTATTTCTCCAAAGATCTCCAGTAGCATATTGGGCACCCACCGACCTGGAGAGTTCATCTTTCGGTGTCCTATCTTTTTGCCTTTTCATAGTGTTCATGGGGTTCTCAAGGCAAGAATACTGAAGTGATCTGCCGTTCCATTTTCCAGTGGACCACATTTTGTCAGAACTCTCCACCAAGACCTGTCCATCTTGGGTGGCCTTACACAGCATGGCTCATAGTTTCATTGAGTTAGACAAGGCTGTGGTCCATGTGATCAGATTGGTTAGTTTTCTGTGATTGTGGTTTTCAGTCTGTCTGCCCTCTGATGGAGAAGGATAAGAGGCTTATGGAAGCTTCCTGATGGGAGAGACTGACTGAGGGGGAAACTGGTTCTTGTTCTGATGGGAGGGGCCGTGCTCAGTAAATCTTTAATCCAATTTTCTGTTGATGGTTGGGGCTGTGTTCTCTCCCTGTTATTTACATGGGGCCAAACTATGGTGGAGGTAATGGCGACCTCCTTCAAAAGGTCCCATGCATGCACTGCTACACTCAGTGCCCAAAACTTGCAGCAGGCCATCGCCGACCCATGCCTCTGCTGGAGACTCCTGAACACTCATGGGCAAGTCTGGGTCAGTCTCTTGTGGGGTCACTGCTCCTTTCTCCTGGGTTCTGGTGCTCACAAGATTCTGTTTGTGCCCTACTTCTGCTTTATTGGCTATGCCAAAGCATTTGATTGTGTGGATCACAATAAACTGTGGAAAATTCTGAAAGAGATGGGAATACCAGACCACCTGACTTGCCTCTTGAGAAATCTGTATGCAGGTCAGGAAGCAACAGTTAGAACTGGACATGCAACAACACACTGGTTCCAAATAGGAAAAGGAATACGTCAAGGCTGTATATTGTCACCCTGCTTATTTAACTTATATACAGAGTACATCATGAGAAATGCTGGGCTGGATGAAGCACAAGCTGGAATCAAGATTGCCGGGAGAAATATCAATAACCTCAGATATGCAGATGACACCACACTTATGGCAGAAAATGAAGAACTAAAGAGCCTCTTGATGAAAGTGAAAGAGGAGAATGAAAAACTTGGCTTAAAACTCAACATTCAGAAAACTAAGATCATGGCATCTGGTCCCATCACTTCATGGCAAATAGATGAGGAAACAATGGAAACAGTGACAGATTTTATTTTGGGGGGCTCCAAAATCACTGCAGATGGTATCAGCAGTCATGAAATTAAAAGACGCTTGCTCCTTAGAAGAAAAGCTATGACCAACCTAGACAGCATATTAAAAAGCAGAGACATTATTTTGCCAACAAAGGTCCACCTAGCCAAAGCTATGTTTTTTCCAGTAGTCATGTATAGATGTGAGAGTTGGACTATAAAAAAAGCTGAGGGCCGAAGAACTGATGCTTTTGAACTGTGGTTCAAAAGAAGACCTGGAGAAGACTCTTGAGAGTCCCTTGGACTGCAAGAAGATCCAATCAGTCCATTCTAAAGGAAATCAGTCCTGAATATTCATTGGAAGGACCAATGCTGAAGCTGAAACTCCAATACTTTGGCCACCTGATGTGAAGAACTGACTCATTGGAAAAGACCATGATGGTGGGAAAGATTGAAGGCAGGAGAAGGTGACGACAGAGGATGAGATGGTTGGATGGCATTACTGACTCAATGCACATGAGTTTGAGTAAACACTGGGAGTTGGTGATGGACAGGGAAGCCTGGCATGCTGCGTTCCACGGGGTCGCAAAGAGTCGGACACGACTGAACGACTGAACTGAACTGAAGACAGCGTTCATTATGGAGAAATTTAGCTACCAAGAAGGGAGTTTAACTTGCCCAAGTGCTACAACAACAGCTCACAGTAGGAATAGTCTGGTTGGGGGCCTGGTGAGGTTAGGTGAATGCTACTTTCAATCTCTGTGTCCCTCAGCTCCAACCTAAAACTACGAGGAGAGGACATCTGATGGACATGGTTTTGTTCCCTGGTCAGAGAGAAGAAGGAACCTGAGTGCGGTTCTATCAGTCTGGAACCACAGAGAAAGCGGAAGTGAGAGTCCCCTCAGGAAGGAGGAGTGGAGACTGGTTAGTACAAAGGCTGATCTTGGAGATAGAAATCACGGGAACCTTCCTCATGTTAGTCAGTCTTTGGATGTGGGCTGTCACGGGAAGGAGGGATGATCGTGAATGAGTTGACCCTTTTCAAGTGAGGCAATCCCTGAGGGGGCTGGTACTATAATTTCTGACATCCAATCAGGCCATCTAATACTACTCCTGAGTCTACATATATTCTAACCTGGGGGCAACTTCACTTTCCATCCAGTCCAGTATACTGCCTGCGGCTCCATTCATACCTTACTGTTGTCTTTCAAGGCCATTACTAAGCAGGACTATGATGAAGTTACCATCTATTTTTAACTTGGACCAATGTATTGAGCTGATCCATTGATGCACACATGACCACAGGTGTGAGCTGCAGGAAAAGTGTTAATGTAACTGTGGCTGATGACATGGGGGTCTGGCTATTGCTCATGAAGCTTGGGCCCTCTGGCCCTGTTTGGCTCAAATCAAAATGTATCACTTTTATCTTGGTCATTTGGCCCAATTACCTCATTAGATCCAATTAGCATAATGTAATTGATAGTGAGCCAGCATGGTGTTTTGTTGGATGTTCATCTAATCAACCTTTGTGGACTATATTATGCTGGAAAGCAGGAGAGTTAATACAGTCCTGAGATAAGACTTTAAAAGCTACATTAAATGCAATCTGTTTCTGATTTTTTGCTGTGATAGGGGAGGAAAAGAATACATTTGCCTGATCAAAGACTGTATACCATATTAACCTTTTCTAGAAGACACCTTAAACAGCATTCAGTTCAGTTCAGTCACTCAGTCGTGTCTGACTCTTTGCAACCCCATGCACCGCTGCACACAAGGCCTCCCTGTCCATCACCAACTCCCGGAGTTTACCCAAACTCGTGTCCATTGAGTCCGTGATGCCAGCCAATCATCTCATCCTCTGTCGTCCCTTTCTCCTCCCGCCTTTAATCTTTCCCAGCATCAGGTCTTTTCAAACGAGTCAGTTCTTCCCACCAGGTGGCCAAAGTATTGCAGTTTCAGCTTCAACATCAGTCCTTCCAATGAACTCCCAGGACTGATCTCCTTTAGGATGGACTGGTTGGATCTCCTTGCTGTCCAAGGGACTCTCAAGAGTCTTCTCCAACACCACAGTTCAAAAGCATCAGTTCTTCGGCCCTCAGCTTTTTTTATAGTCCAACTCTCACATCCATACATGACCACTGGAAAAACCATAGCCTTGACTAGACGGACCTTTGTTGACAAAGTAATGTCTCTGCTTTTTAATATGCTGTCTAGGTTGGTCATAACTTTCCTTCCATGGAGTAAGTTCATGGCTGCAGTCACCATCTGCAGTGATTTTGGAGCCCCCCAAAAATAAAGTCAGCCACTATTTCCACTGTTTCCCCATCTATCTGCCATAAAGTGATGGGACTGGATGCCATTTTCTGAATGTTGAGCATTAAGCCAAGTTTTTCATTCTCCTCTTTCACTTTCATCAAGAGGCTCTTTAGTTCTTCTTCACTTTCTGCCATAAGGGTGGTGTCATCTGCATATCTGAGGTTATTGATATTTCTCCCGGCAATCTTGATTCCAGCTTGTGCTTCATCCAGCCCAGCATTTCTCATGATGTACTCTGTATATAAGTTAAATAAGCAGAGTGACAATATACAGCCTTGACATACTCCTTTTCCTATTTGGAACCAGTGTGTTGTTGCATGTCCAGTTCTAACTGTTGCTTCCTGACCTGCATACAGATTTCTCAAGAGGCAGGTCAGGTGGTCTGGTGTTCCCATCTCTTCCAGAATTTTCCACAGTTTATTGTGATCCACACAGTCAAAGGCTTTGACATAGTCAATAAAGCAGAAATAGATGTTTTTCTGGAACTCTTGCTTTTTTGATGATCCGTCGGATGTTGGCAATTTGATCTCTGGTTCCCCTGCCTTTTCTAAAACCAGCTTGAACATCTGGAAGTTCACGGTTCACATATTGTTAAATCCTGGCTTGAAGAATTTTGAGCATCACTTTACTAGCGTGTGAGATGAGTGCAATTGTGTGGTAGTTTGAGCATTCTTTGACTTTCTTTGGGATTGGAATGAAAACTGACCTTTCCAGTCCTGTGGCCACTGCTGAGTTGTCCCAATTTGGCTGGCATATTGAGTGCAGCACTTTCACAGCATCATCTTCTAGGATTTGAAATAGCTCAACTGGAATTCCATCACCTCCACTAGCTTTGTTCATAGTGATGCTTTCTAAGGCCCACTTGACTTCACATTCCAGGATGTCTGGCTCTAGGTGAGTGATCACACCATTGTGATTAACTGGGTCATGAAGATCTTTTTTGTACAGTTCTTCTGTGTATTGTTGCCACCTCTTCTTAATATCTTCTGCTTCTGTTAGGTCCATACCATTTCTGTCCTTTATTGAGCCCATCTTTGCATGAAATGTTCCCTTGGTATCTCGAATTTTCTTGAAGGAGATATCCAGCATAGCAACTGCAGTTTAAACCAGTACTTGGTTGAGTTTACAGTATTCCAATGTCATCTTCCAGAATCCACCTAGTTTTTATAGGACCCAAATTGGTGAATAAAGTGGAGAGAATGAATACCCACAACCTCTGCATCCTTCTAGTCCTTAAGGGTAGCACTAATATATGCTCTTCTTTCTCAAAAACGATATCACTTTTGATTTATTATTTTGGCAGAAGGAGGCTGCTTCAGAGTTTCCAAAGGGACTTCCTCACCTGTTTTTTCGCTGTTGTTTAATTTTAATTTTTTTTTTTTTTTGGCTGCAACTTGTGGCATGCAGCATCTTAGTTCCCTGACCAGGGATCAGATCTGGGCCCCCTGCACTGGGAGCATGGAGTCTTAACTACTGGACCACCAGGGAAGTCCTTGGACTTCCCCATTTTAATAGCTTTTACCCTCACAGACCATGGGACCAAGATAGAGGTTATACTATCAAATGAGTTTATTCTAATTATTTGGAGCCTACAAAAATGAACACCAGGTGAACCCATGGACCCAGTGGACCTATGGTGAGTCAAACCCTACCAAGACTTAACATTTATCACATGACCCCAGCTATAGTAGGGGGCATGATGAAGCTTTAGGGCTCCAGGTAGCAATGTCAACTTGGATCTTGTGCCCAGAAATCTTGAACATTTTGTGCATTTTTCCTCAGGGCACAGTTATCTGAGTAAATGGCTGTAGAGTCCTTTAGGGAAAGACTGAGATAATCACTACCATGTACACTTGCCCTGATGTTGCTGAATCCTTCCTGGGATGCAGGCTCCGCTCTAGGCAAATGCTTTCTGGGTCTAGAAACTGGACATAAAATCATGCCTTTTTAAAAACATTGAGATTACTGTTCTTAATCTCGAAATCAAGATTTTGGGTGCGTTAGCTCAGATATTCCTATACCATATATCAGGATCCCATTCTTTCCTAACAGGACCTCACCCTTGACCTAGTAGACATGCTTAGATTAAGAGCTTGGTTAGTTTTATGGTGAAGTCCTGGATTTGGTCCTCAGCTTTCTCTGCTCTTCGGTAGCAGCAGACAAGCACCTTCTCACGTGCTAAGAAGACTGTCTGGATTCTAAATATAGCTTTAAATCGTCAGCCTTTGTTATAATTTTGAAAGGTGACAATTGGACTTGGAAACAGCTGGCAGCCGTCCACCGTCTTCACAGTTACTATTTCCTCTGTATTTCTTGAATATCTTTTGCACTGCACCATCTAGTGTAATCCCTCCAATTGTCTGTCATTCTCGCTCCACCAGTGACTGTTTGAACGGTTGTGCTGTCACCTTGAGCCTGGAGCGATCTGAGCATCCCTTACCACCCTTGATGAGTCTTCATGACAACTGAGAGCTTCCACATCTGCTTTCTTAGACCATTTTTCTTCTTCTTTTTAAACATATGTATTTATTTGGCTGCACAGAATATTAGTTGGGGGACGCAGGATCTTTGATCTTCCTTGCAGCTTGTGGGATCTTTAATTGTAGCTCGAGAACTCGTGGCACATGGGATCTAAGCTGCAGCATGTGGGATACAGTTCCCTGACCAGGGGTCGAACCCAGGCCCTCTGCATTGGGAGCGCGGAGTCTCAGCCACTGGACCACCAGGGAGGTTCTTGGCATCAGTGTTTCCAAGTTGGGTTCCCAGGAAGCAGATTGGACATTGGTGGTGGTTTAGTCATTAAGTCGTGTCCGACTCTTGTGATCCCATGGACTGTAGCCCACTGGGCTCCTCTGTCCATGGGATTTTCCAGGCAAGAATACTGGAGTGGGTTACCATGCCTTCCTCCAGAGGATCTTCCTAACCCAGGGATTGAACCCGAGTCCTAGGAAGCCAAAACAAGCACAATGAAGGTTTATTTTCTCACTACCTCCCTAGAAACAAAAGAAAGTATATTCAAATTTGTTTTAACATATGTCCTCCATCCCTCTACACAGTTGTGCATGAGAGGAAGCAGAGGCCTGACATCTCTAGGGTGTTATCTGATATTAACACAGCCATCCCCCTGTCCTTTGACTGATGTTTGTACATCTCTTTCATCTTTTACTTTCAGCTAGCCTATATTGTATTTGAAGCAAGATTTGTGTAGACAGCATAGAGTTGGGTTATATCTTTAATCTCCTTTCTCAATCTTCATCTTTTAATTTGAGTATTAAACTATTTGTGGTTGTTGTGGCTTAGTTGCTACGTCGTGTCCGACTCTTTTGAGACCCCATGGATGGTAGCCTGCCAGTCTCCTCTGCCCATGGAATTTCCCAGGCAAGAATACCGGAGTGGGTTGCCATTTCCTTCTCCAGGGGATCTTGCTGACCCAGGAATCAAACCTGCATCTCCTCCTGTTCAGCAGGCAGTTTCTTTACCTCTGAGCCATTGGGGCTGTCAAACATAATTCATAAAACTCAATGGTTTTCCAGTTTTGATCTTCCTACTGTTTTAAGAATTCTTTTTCTCCCCCCGCCCTCCACTCCGGCTGTTTTCAGGATTGTATGTTGTTTCTAGTTTTCAGAAGTTTAATTATGATGTATTTTGGCATGGATTTCTTTAGGCCTGTCCTTTTTTTTTTTTTAATCAGCAGCTTGAATCTGTAGGTTTGTGTCTTTTAAAATTTTTGAAGTTTTTAGCCAGTATATATTTCACTGCTTTTCAGCCTCATTCTCTGTCTTCACCTTCCAGGACTCTGATGGTACAAATTTTAAATCTTCTGTTATAGCCCTACAGTTTCTTTTTTTTTTTTTCTTATTCATTTTTCCATTTTTGTTTGATCAGATTGGATACTTTCTATTGTTCTGTCTTTGATTTTACTGATTCTTTCCACTGTTTCCCCAATTTTACAGCTGAACCATCCACTGAGTTTTTAAATCAAATCTTTTAATTTTGGTTATTGTAGTTTTCAGTTCTAAAATTTCTATACGTTTCTTATTTATATATTCTATTTATTTAAGGAGACCTACTTCTTTCCTGAAATTTTCTATTTTTTCATTCGTTTCAAGTGTGTTCATAAGTGCTCACTGAAGCATTTTTTTTTTTTACCATGGCTTCTTTAAAATCTCTGTCAGATATTTCTAACATCACTTTCATCTTTGTGTTGACCTCAATTAAATATCTTTTTTTAAATTCAGTTTGAGATCTAGGCTTTTCTTGGTATGAAGAGTGATTTTTGATGGAAACCCGAGTATTTTCGTTTTATATTCTGAGACTCTGGGTCTTATGTAAACCTTCTCTCTTAGTTGACTTCCTCTGGTCCCATTTTGCTAGGTGGGTCAGGTGGAGTAGACGTCCAGGTTTTCCATCTGGCCTCTGTTGACGCCCGAGGGGGTGCTCTGTTACTGCTGAGTGTCCTGACTCTTATTAGGCCTTTTCTGACAGCAGCGCAGTGGGGAGGAGAAGGGGTGCCTTATTATTGCCAGTGGAGGCAGGTGTCCCAGCTGGGAGGTGGGGAGTGTGGGGGGGGCTTGTTAAGGTCTGGCTGGGATGGAAGTCCTGGCTCCCTCCTTGGCCTTCCCATTACCACCCCAAGGTGAGGGTGGAAGTCTATGCTCCCCAGTCAACTTTTGCTGGTTTGGGTGTGGCCACCGTTTTCCTGTGGTCTTTTGTTGGAGAAGAAAGCAGTTACTGCCTGAAGGCTATCTGTCTTGCTAAGCTTCTTTCCTGAGCCTGGCCTGAGAGAATGGGTTTTCTTTAAAAATATGCATCCAGTGGCCTTTTTGTGTTGTCAGCTTTTTCGGCCCCAAGTCTGGGATATATGAGGCAAAAAGAAAGCCTAGGGAACTCACCACCATGTCACTCCCCAGGCTCTGAGGTCCCTAGCTGGTCTGCCTTCTTCCTTCTATCTTTCAGAATTTTCATTTTTCTTTTAAAATATTTATGTATTTATTTGGCTGCACAGGAGCTTGCTTGAGGCCACAGGATCTTTGATTTCCTTGAAGTTTTCAATATCTTTAATTGCAGCATGTGAACCCATAGTTGTGGCACCTGGAATCTTGATTACAGCAGATGGGATCTAGTTCCCTGACCAGGGATAGAACTCAGGCCCCCTGCATTGGGAGCTTGGAGTCTTAGCCACTGGCCCACAAGGGAAGTCCCTAGAATTTTCTTATGTCTTTCTTTAGGATTTTTAGTTGTACTTAGCGGGAGGAATAGGAAAAAGTACATTGATTCTATCTTCCTGGAAGTAGAAGTTCCAAGATAATGTTTTTATGTGCGTAAAATAAAATACATAGCTTTAGAAATGGAACCAATTATCTTGAAACTTGGCTATCAGAATATAAAAAACCCACATTTGGGATATGTTACTATATCCATGTCTTTATTAACATATTAAATAAAATCTCTAGGTCTCATGGTCACTGTAGTACTGATGCAGTGATTTGCATTGGTGGTGTTTTGAGAATCTCCCTCAGTTGCAGTGCAATGTCAAATAATCTGTGATTTCTGCTGGGCACAGAGTCACTGATGTCTCCTATTTTATGATGTCTCTCTCATAATTGAAGGAAATACCAAATTTTAGTTTTAGTGAGTCAAAAATAAAGGTCAATTATTTTCTGATCCCACTTCACAGACCCACTGAATTCTTGACCCTGGTTAACAACTTCTGCTTTTAGGGATAAAACAGAGTGACAACAGCAAACCCTGTAGGCAGAGATTTCTGGCAGACACTTAAAAAGTCACTTGAGACCAGAAGCCCACAGTGATCAATAAATAAGTGGATCAGGCCAGGGCAGCCAAGAGCACAGCTGGATCTGATTAGGGGATGACTGGAAGCCAAGTTTCTGGGCCAGGCACCGGATCTCAGAGATTCCTGCTACCCAGATCCATGGATGCTGAATCTGTCATGTAGGAAAGCTCAGCAAATCCTGGTCTTACAGGTCCCCCAGGAGAAACTCCATCTGAGAAGAGGATGTGTGTGCATGCTAAGTCGCTTCAGTCATGCCCAACTCTTTGCTATCCTATGGACTGTAGCCTGCCAGGCTCCTCTGTCCATGGGATTCTCCAGGCAAGAATACTGGAGTGGTTGCCCTGCCCGTCTCCGGGGGATCTTCGACCCAGGGGTTGAACCAGCATCTCTTATGTCTCCTGCATTGGCAGGCAGGTTCTTTATCACTGATGTCACCTGGGAAGCCCTAGAAGAGGATGGGTCTTTGGCAATTCAACTGGGCAGTTTAGAAAGGAGAGGGCCCCCAGCCCCACCCCTCTGAACAACGTGCCAATTACGCACTATGCGCCTGTTACTACTGCACTAAAGTGATTTTCTCCTGAAGACACTGTGTTCTATGCTCTGGTATTCAGAGCTTGACTCCCACATAATGGCAATCTGGGCAGCCCAGATTGGGTTGGCTGATGGCTGTGTTTTCATCAGAGGCAGGATGGCATTGTGAAGCTTTGAAGGGGTATGAAACGACACATCTGTAGGAAAACGAAATAAGCATCCAACTTACAAGTTGCCGATTTTATCCTATTTGTCAGGAGCAGGCCTGATACAGTCTGAAGGGTGTTTAGAAGTTTCTTTTGCCTCATTTCCTTGCCTTTCTCGCCCTTTGGTTAAAGTTATAAATAACTGTGCCTTGCATTTGAATGAAAGGGAGTGGTGTGAACAACCAGAGGCTTTGGGAGGAAACCTGAAATAATAGTACAGTTGCTAAGGAACGGGGCTGGACGAGTTAATTTTGTTGGCATAACATCTCCTCGTTATTTAATCTCCTAGCGTATTCATTTCATCCATCTGTCACTATGTCACCGAAGCTGGGAGGAACTGCTAATTACAGCCCCGGGGTGGAGAAGGGACCTGTCCGAAGCTTGTGTAAATTTCAGCTCTCAGAGTGGGGCCTTGGGCTTTGATTGTACTGTTGGAGAGCCCACCCTTTCCTGCTTCGTGAGGCAAGTTGGCAAGGGCCTCAGGAACCTCTGGCAGGCTTAACTCTAGTGCACCCAGCAGCTCTGTAACCTGGAAGGATGGTAGTCACCTGGGGTGCTCTGAAAAAAGATTAGCATTTGGGCCCCATCCCCAAGGCTTCTGATGAAATTGATCCAGGGGCAGGGTCCAGGCATGGGATTAAAAAAAATCTCCCCTAAGTGATTTTAATGGGCTACCCAGGCAAGGAACCACTGGTTTATAGAATTGCTACCTTTTCCACTGCCATGTCTCATTTTCAAAGTTCCATAGCCTCTCAGTTTTTTTTTAAAGTCTCCTGATCACTTTCTCCCCTTCTGACATATAGTCACTCTGATAATGAGCTTTTTTTGTAAAAGGTTTTTTTTGATGTGGACCCTTTTAAAAGCCTTTATTGAATTTGTTACAATATTGCTTCCACTGATTTTGGCCATGAGTCATGTGGGATCTTAGGCCCCTGGCTAGAGATTGAACCCTCACCCCTTGCCTTGGAAGGCAACATCTTGACCGCTCGACCGCCAGGGAAGTCCCTGATGATGAGCTTTTAATGAGGACTTCCTGGACACTGGGCATAGAACTATATGATTTTCACCCGCATGACCTCTTGGAATCTTCACAATAATCTTGTAAAGTTGATATTTTTGTGAGTCCAATTTTACAGACAAGGAAACTGATGCTCAGAGAGGTTGAGTGCCCCGCTGCTAAGTGACTGATCCAGGATTTGGACACAAGTCTTGTTCCAAAGTCAGCCCATTAAAATCACTCAGGGGAGATTTTATTCCAAAGGGCTTGCCTAGTGGCTCAGCTGGTAAAGTATCCACCTGCAATGCGGGAGACTGGGTTCAATCCCTGGGTTGTGAAGATCCCCTGGAGAAGGGAAAGGCTACCCACGCCAGTTTTCTGGCCTGGAGAACTCCATGGACTGTATAGTCCATAAGGTTTCAAAGAGTTGGACCTGACTGAGCGACTTTCACTTATTTCAAAGCTCAACTAGTTGTACCTGTGCTTTCAGTCCCCACAAAAGGACTTGCTGGTTCACACTTGCAGACTTTGCACCCCCCGTGCTTGGGACCAGCTCTGTCCTGGTTGGGGGTTTGTGAGAAGCTGAGATGGTAGGTCAGATGACTGGCTAGTCAGTCACATTTCCAGCTTGTGCCCTGGGTCCCAGCTCTGAGGAGGTTCTCTTGGGCTCCTCGCCTCAACTGCCTCGATTCAAATCTAGCCCTCCTTCTTACCAATGGGTGACCTTGACCAAGTCTCTGAGTTTCTTTAAGACTCAGTTTCCTTAGTGTTGGTGGGATACCCCATTGCAAGGAAGTGTTGTGAGGATGAAATGCAATGACATGTGTAAGGCACTCAGAATAGGGCCTGGCACAATTTACTCATGAAAGTTTACATGATCTTCACTCCCAGCTTTATTGAGATATAGTTGATATATATAACACCGTATAAGTGTAAGGTGTATAATGTGCCGATTTGATATGCTTATGCATTGCAAAATGATTACCCCAATAGCTTAGCGAATACTTTCATCATGTCACATAGCTACCATTTCTCTTTTGTAGTGATAGCCTTTAAGATCTACTGTCTTAGCAACTTTCAAGCATATAGTACAGAATTATTAACTATAATCACCAAGCTATACAGTGGGTCTCCAGAACTTATTCTTACAGTTGGAAATTTATACCCTTTGACCTGCAGTCCTCTATTTTCAATACCCCTCAGCCTCTGGTAACCACCATTCTAAGTCTCTGTTTCTCTGAGTTTGGGGTTTTTAGATTCCACATACAAGTGATATCATGTAGCATTTGTCTTTCTGTGTCTGACTTGTTGGACTTAGCGTGATGCCCTCAAGGTCCATCCATGTTGTGGCAAATGGCAGGACATTCTTCTTTCTCATGGCTGGATTATCTATCTATCTCTCCATTTTCGATATCCATTCATTGTTGGTCGACACTTAGATTGTTTTCCAGTCTTGGCTGCTGTAAATGATGTGGCCGTGAACAGTGGGGTGCAGCTATCGCTTCAGGATCCTGTTTCCATCTGAAATGCTAGTTCTACCATCATTACTAGCACAGAGCTAGCTGTCAGAGGCTGTTTTACTTCCCCAGTCTCTTCAGCTCAGAGACGTCCAGTGCCTGGCACTGCATCTGGATTCCAGGTGCTGGGCAGCTCGGAGGCTGTGTCTGGGCTTCCTGAAGCTGCTGCCTTGACCCCCTGGTTCAAACACAGACAGCTGACCCCAGAGACCTAACCTTAAACCTTTGCTTTTGGTTGATTAAGCCACATCAGACGACAAGGACCTTTCTCCAAATGTATTATTGGTATGAGCTCTTCCAGCATCACGAGAGAAACCCAACGCGACCTGGCTTTAAGCTGAAAAGGAGTTCACTGCCTGATATGGGCTGAGACGACTGAAAAGCACAGGGCTGGATTCAGGCACGAGGGGCCCAGGGGCTCACACAGGTCCCCAGGCTCCTGTCCGTCTCTCTCCAGCCAGCAGTATTCCTTTTCTCTCTGCTACCTTCAGACACCGGCAGCTCTCCAGAAGCTCAGGCTTACAACCTTATCACCAGCGAGTCCCCCTGTAAAGGGATTTCTTGACCCCAATAATTGCAGTGAAAGTCGTGGAACGCATTTGGATCAGATCGTCTGGCTCAAGACCAGCAAGGCAATAGTATCGAGCCGAGCCCAAGCTGGCTCAGAATGGAGAAGTGAGCTTTCCAGGTGTCAACAAGTCAAACAAACCCCACATTTCACAGCCATCTGAAAAGTCCACTCAGCCTGGTGCCCAGGCCATCTTATGGCTTGTTTACACAGACAAAATTCAGGGTTGGAAGGAAAATTAGAATTTGATGGGGGAGGAGGAAGAAACTGTTTAGGAAAACCAGCTTCTCTCCCATATACTAACGAACAAACCCTCCAAACTCTGGTGGGTTTTAGCTCTCACCCGCTGCCCCCCAAAACAAACAACAAAATACTTTGTCCATAACTGTGTGAGCCTTGAGCGCCACCTTGTGACGAAGTGTGGTATTTTCCTAGGACGAACTTGTCTTCAGGGAAGAGCTTCAGGCGCCACCCTGCCACTGCCTATAGCGCTACTGAGCTCTGTGCTAAGGTCACAGAAATGACAGTCCCCACCATGAGGAGCCCTCAAGCCCAGATAATTCAATATCACATGGTGGACTCTGCTTTAGCGTATGAGTAGGGTCCCATGGGGCCTCCAGAGTGGGGGCTGTTGTCTCTTCCTAGGCACCCTGAAAGCCAGCCCAGAGCAGGCACATAGTAAACACTGATGAATGAGCAGGTTCTTTCCAGATTCCCCAAGATCTTCTCTATTTACTCTTATAGACATTCCCAGAGCTAACATCAATCTCTGGAGTATTGTCAGTTTTCTCAATACAGACATTTCTTCTCTCACTGCGGGCCTACAATTTGCCTTTCTATCCAGGACAAAGGTCCGTCTGGTCAAGGCTATGGTTTTTCCAGTAGGCATGTATGGATGTGAGAGTTGGACTATAAAGAAAGCTGAGCACCAAAGAATTGATGCTTTTGAACTGTGGTGTTGGAGAAGACTCTTGAGAGTCCCTTGAACTGCAAAGAGATCCAACCAGTCCATTCTAAAGGAAATCAGCCCTGAATATTCGATGGAAGGATTGATGCTGAAGCTGAAACTCCAATACTCTGGCCACCTGATGCGAAGAACTGACTCATTGGAAAAGATTCTGATGCTGGGAAAGATTGAAGACAGGAAGAGAAGGGGAACGAGAGAGGATGAGATGGTTGGATGGCAACAGTGATTCAATAGACATGAGTTTGAGCAAGCTCTGGGAGATGGTGAAGGACAGGGAAGCCTGGTGTTCTGCAGTCCATGGGGTCACAAAGAGTCAGACACAACTGAGTGACTGAACAACAAAATCCAGGACTTTAGGATCAATGCTTCCCCTTGCCATCTGCCCCTCAGTCAATGAATGGGTTATATATCGATGTCTCGGCCAAGTCCAAAGTCTGAGAACTCGCAGGTTAACACAGGACGCCCTCCAGCCTAATCTGTGTTCTCAGAAAAGAGGTTGTTTGTGGTGCAGCATCTTCTGTGCACACACCGGCAGGGAGAGCCCATGGACTGGGCACAGCCGGGCCCTCTGGAGCGCTGGGAAGCCCGCAGAAACACTCAGAGCTCTGGGGGTTTGCTTTGCCACCAAAGCTGTGATCTTGCCTCTTACTGACTATCCACCCTACCCTATCAAAGCGGCAGGGGTCCAGGTACAAGAGGCCCATGATTACAAGGGTCAGTGATCATGTAAACCCTGCCAGCATCTCATTTTCCCTCTGCTGGGAGAGACACAATCAAATGAAAGAGTTCTGGCCCTGACCTTCTCCCCTCATCCCACCCCTTGGCCCCAAGTGTGAAGACAAGCCTATTTTTCTCACCCCCCTGTCACCCTCTGCCCCTCCCCAGCTTGGGTGTTGCATTGTCTGTCTCACTTGCCAGCTGTTTGCTTGTCTAAAGCTCAAAAGGAAACAGCTGGGGTCATTGTAAAGGGTAATTAATTATGGAAACGACTATTGATGAGCCAGAGTCAGAGACTGTTCCAGGTCTGGGGGCGCAGAACAGTGAACTCGACGAAAATATTCCTTCCCCTCGTGGAAAGAATAGTCTAGAGAGGGGTTGTGCTGTGTGTGTGCTGAGTCACTTCAGTTGTGTCTGACTCGGACTGTAGCCCACCAGGCCACTCTGTTCATGGGATTCTCCAGGCAAGAATACTGGAGTGGGTTGATTTTATTTTAGTTACGATGGGTCATCATGAAGAGTTTTAGGCTGGAATGATCTGATTTCCTTTGAAAGAAGATCTCTGGGGGCTCCTCAGAGGGAGGAGGAGGGGCAGCCGTGGAGCTGGGCCCCCTACCTGGGTCCTGGTGGACCCAGAGGAAGGTTCGGTCCAGGTGTGAGCAGAGTTGATGGAGGGGTGGCCAACTTGGGATGTGTTTTGTGGGGAGAGATTGGATTGGCTTAGATTGGATGCTAAGGATGAAGAAGAGGAGAGGATTCGAGGAGGGTTCCCAGGGTTTGGGGCTCACTCAGTGGCCCCACTGAGTGAAATGGGGAAGAGCTGGTCCAGTGTGAATACCAGGGGTTCTGGTTTGGCCTCGTTAAGCTGGAAAAACCACCCAAATGGGTTTTCAAGGGGAGGATGTGGCACTCGGGGAATGACCAGGATGAGAAGTAACCAGAGGCTGTCTCAGGCCCGAAGCTCCAGGGGCCATCCTAGGCCCATTCCTTGTATTTTTCACCACAAGGAGAGCAGCATCTGGTGACAAGGGATTAGCAAAACCACCTCCTTAATGAGGCCAGCCTCACTCCTCCTGGCAGGAAACAGCCTCGGCACCATTCCCCAAAGTAACCCTGAGAGGGCGCTCCTCTGGAATGTCAGTTAAAATGCTGATTCCTGGGCCTCCTCCTAGGGAAGGGCTCAGTGGGCCTGGGGTCAGGCCCAGCAGCTGTCTGTTTATCTTGGGCCCCTTGTCTATCATCGTGCAAGTCTGGAAAAGCCTGTTAGGGTTGGCTGCCCAACCTTTGATCTTGAACCCACGTCCCCAGCCCAGTAAGGATCTGTCCGCTGGGTGGATTGCAGTGATTGGACCTGGAATGCCCACTTCCCCCATGGAGACTGCCCCCGCCAACTCTGCCCCATAGTTGACATTCACTGAGTCTGCAGGGCAGGGTCATTAAGGTGTTCCTTTTCCCAAAATATTTTTTTGGCCATACCTCGCTAGGATCTGAGGTCCGCAACCTGGGATCAAACCCGTGCCCCCTGCAATGGAAGCAAGGAATCTTAACCACTGGACCACCAAGGGACTCCGAAGAAGGTGGTCTTGAAGTCGAACGAAGTGGCCTTGCACCCTCCCCCTCCACGTCCAGCTGCCTGGCCTGGAGGAATGACTGAGCTGTCTTGACCATCTGTTCTTATCCAAGGTAGGCCTCCCCTCCCTCATGGTTGCCTGATAAGGATTTGGGGTGCAGGGGATAATGTAGGTGAATCGTCTACACCAGACAGGGTCCAGGGGAAAGCCTCTGACTCCCAGATGTTTCTGGGCTGGCTCTCTGGAAGCTTCCTTTCAGTTCAAGGAAAATCTGTGTTGGCTGCCCAGGGCCCCACCCCTCCCACGAAGACCGCTCCTGCGGCTTTTACCTTCTCCACCAGGTCTCAGGCCGAAGCCACAGGAGCAAAGCAACTCCCAGGTTCTGTGAGGCGGTGACACCCCCAGTGTGCAAGGCTACCCTCCTGGGGGCCCCGGTTTGAAAGCTGGGGAGGGACAGTGAGTGAAGACTGCCCTGAAGTTTCTAGAGCAGTTATCTTTCAGAACACCCTCCTTTGGGTATGTCTGATGCTTCCTTATCATGAGATTTAATTAGAGTGTGTGCTTTGGGCAGGGGGACTTCAGAAGCCATGTTGCGTTCTCTGTGTATTGAGAGGCACATGCTATGGTCTGACTCATTACTGATGATGTTAACACCGATTATTTGATGAAGGTGGTGCTTGCTAGGTTTCTCTACTGTAAAAGTGCTATATTGCCATTTATAATTAATAGGTACCTTATGGAGAGATTCTTTGTGACTGTGTAGAAGGAAATGCAGCCCACTCCAGTATTCTTGTCTGGGAAATCCCATAGACAGAGAATCCTGGTGGGCTACAGTCCCATGGGGTAATAAAGAGTCAGACACAACTTAGTGACTAAACAGCAGCAGCAGCAATGTAAATATTAGCATGTAAAAAGAACAATTTTACCCACTGGTTCAAGCATCCATTAATTACTCTTGCCTTAGACAATTGTTATCAGGATGGTGATTTTCTAATTCCATCATTTCTTCTACATTCATTGGCATTCCTCTGTAAAAAGGAGCTTTTCTTTCTTATCTATCTGTCATCTATCTGTCTATCCATCCGTGTATGTATTATCTTATTCAATAGGTTATAATGTGTTATCATGATTATATATTTTGATGTTCAAATTGTCCCAGTTTTTCCCATGAGACCCCCTTAAACTAGCTTCCCAATCTTGTTGACATGTCTCCATCATTTTTAAACATACTCTTTCTTCATGGCAGAAGCTGTTCTAGACTCAATTTGTATTTTCCCCATCTCTGCCCTGGAATCACCAATTTCTTCAAGGGACACTGTTTCATTTTAATGATAATAGAATTTAGAAACAAATATCTGGATGTTAATACCTTACTGCTACTGGAATGTCACAGCTCTGGGCCCTCACGGTGGGCAGAGCTAAGAAACAGATGTATGTGTATATACATACCTCCCCCCGCCCCCCGCCGCATATCTATTTTCATGTTGAGTGATCTGTATTTATTAAAACCCATTAGTTTGTACTGATACCTCCAGTTCCGATTCAAGACCACAGGATATATTCTAGCCTTCCCTGTTTCTGTTGTTGTCCCTTTATTGTATTGTCTCAGTGGAGTGGTGTTAGTTGTTAGTCTGAGATAGATAGTCTTTATGGTGTTAAGAACACAGCCTACTCTTCAGTTTATCAAAAGTTTGTAACGCAGAATGATGATAAATTTATCTTCAGCTTTTGGAGAGATGATGATTGGGTTTTATTTTATTTAGCAAGTACTTGCATGTTGTTGTTCGCTGTTTTAGTCACTAAGCTATGTCTGACTCTTTTGCAGCCCGCCAGGCTCCTCTGCCCATGAGACTCTCCAGGCAGGAATACTGGAGTGGGTTGCCATTCCCTTTTCCAGGGGATCTTCCCAACCCAGGGATTGAACCCAGGTCTCCTGCATCACAGGCAGATTCTTTGCTGTCCGAGCCACCAAGGAAGCTCCAAACAACTTTACAAATGTTAATTTATTGATTTCTCATGACAACTCCCTAAAGTAGATAATGTCAGTCTCTCCATTTTACAGTGAGTGAACTGAGGCACCGGGAACTTAGATTGCTTGGTAAAAGTCACAACATAGAAGAAAAACCACGTTTCCTATGCAAGGGCTCTGACTTCAGCATCCGATGCTTGGCCTCTGACTCTCCTCTCTTCCTGCTGTGTTAAATTCTCTGATCTACTGATGTGAGAAATTACATTAATAGCTTTCCTGGTATTGAACCATTCTTATATTCCAAATCATACTTAATTATGGTGCTGCTATCACCTGAAAATTGATTTGACTTGCAATTTATATTTATATTCACAAGACAGTTTGGTCTATTGTTCATTCTTTTCATGGTGCTATATCATGATTGTGCTAAGCTTGATGAACTGATTTGGAAACTTACTATATTTTACAGACTTTATAGGATTATTTATACAAAATGGAAATGATAATTTCTTGAAAGAAAAGAAATAGCCTGTCAAATTATCTGGGCCCAGAGTTCTTCTAAACTGTTTCTTCAATTCTTAGTCTACTCTTTTAGCTTTTTGCAGAGTTGCTGACCTTCTCAGATATCCTGTTTATTTCTTCAGACAGTTTTGACAATTTACAGTTTCTTAGAAAACCATCCATTTTATTAACCTTTTAAAATTTAGTATCATAGAATTATGCATATTATTTCTTCAAGATTTAAAATGTATTTCATCTTTGTTTATACTCCTTTACTTATTTCTAATTCTCAGCATCTATTATCGCCTTCTTAAAAGAATTTACAGTATCTAGAGAATTGTTTATTTTCCATGTTCTCCTTTGTTTTCTGATTAATTAATGTTCCCTTTTTGTGTTTATTAGTGCTATTTTCCTACTTTCCTTGGATTTGCTGTGTTGCAAGAAACATTTCCCTCTTTTTTAAAGGCTGAAATCAGGAGGCGGGGCTAAGATGGCGGAGGAACAGGACGGGGAGACCACTCTCTCCTCCACAAATTTATCGAAAGAACATCTGAACGCTGAGCAAACTTCACAAAACTACTTCTGAAGGCTGGCAGAGGACGTCAGGCTTCCACAAAGACAGCGCATTATCTTCACAAGAGGTAGGAGAAATTATAAAAGATAAAAAGAGAGACAAAAGAGTTAGGGACGGAGACCCGTCCCGGGGAGGGAGTCGTAAAAGAGGAGAAATTTCCAAGCACCAGGAAACCCTCTCACCGGCGGGTGTGAGGGAGGATTTCTTATCTCGGAGGGCAACGTAACTGGGAGGAAAAAATAAATAAAACCCACAGATTACGTGCCTAAAGCAACTCCCAGTAAAGAACCCCAGACGCTCGCATCATCCGCTACCAGCAAGTGGGGGCTGAACGGAGAGGAGCGGGCGGCACTGCCTAGGGTAAGGACCGGGCCCGAGTGCCCTGAGGGCAATCTGAGGGAGCTAACGTGAGATAGTAACCTAAACTGTGGGACAGCCAGAGAGAGAGAACTATCCCGCGAAAAGCCCAACTCTAAGGCACTGCCGGCCCGCTCACAGAACAAAGGACTGAGCGATACCAGAGGAGAGCTAGCCGGCTGCGGACCGCCCCATCCCCCGCCGGACACAGCGGGCAGGCGGGGCCCGCCAGAGCCGGAAAGGGGCAGACTCGGCCCCAGAGAGGGCACCCCCTACCAAACTGCAAACAGGCTCCCAGTTTCTAAGCAAAGACTGCCTGAGATCCCGGAGGGTCGACAGCCGCCGGGAGGGTCGCAGCCAGAGACCAGCTCCCCAGAACCGACACAAAGCACACCGGAGCCGGGCGCGCCCGTAAACCGAGGCGGGGACCAGGGAGGTGATAAGCCGCACCGCCCCAACAGGGGAGAGCGCGCTCGCCAAACTCCTGGCCGCCTGAGCAGCTCCGACCGGGAACGGCACAAGCCGTGGGCGAAACCGAGTCTGCGCCTTTGTGGAGTAACCGGGAGCCTGAACCTGAGCGGCTTAGACCTGGGAAGTGCACGCAGCTCAGGGCCCGCTCCCCGGCCGAGTAACCTGAAGCCTGAGCAGGGTAGACGGGGAAAGCACACACGCCGTGAGTGGGGGCGAACCCAGTGCGGCCGAGACACTGCAAGCTCACCACACACACGCCAGGTTTGCAGTGTTCCTTCCTCCCCACAGCACGATTGAACAAGCGAACCTAAAGAGACCACCTCCACCCTTTTGTTGCAGGGCGGAAATTAGATACTGAAGAGATCTCCAAACAGAAGCCAAATAAACAGAGGGAAGCGCTTTGGAAGGGACAGGCCAACAGATTAAAATCCCTGTAGTTAATACCGACTGCATTGAAAAGGACCTATAGATCTTGAAAAGTATAAGCAGGAACAAGGATCTATCTGAAACTGAGCAGACCCCACACTGCTCACAACAGCTCCAGAGAAAGTCTGGGATATATATATTTTTTACTATTATTATTTTTTTTTTTAATATTTTTTTTAATTAAAAAAATTTTTTTTCCTCTTCTTTCCTTTTTCAAGTCCTCTATTACACCTTTAACTTTCATTTTCATAACCCACTATTAACTTGCAAAAAAAAAACCCCATTTTTGAAGCAAACTGCATACATATATCTTATGTCTTTTGTGTTTTCTTTTTTTACTGTTTTTCTCCTGTTTTACTTTTTTTACTGTTTTACTGTTTTTTTTTTCTTTTGCACTGTTTCCTTTTTTCCTTTTTTTTATATTGTAAGTTTTATAAGAGTCTAACCTCTACTCTAGATTTTTAATCTTTGTTTTACATATTTGATATCAATTTTGTACATTTAAGAATCCAATCTTTAGGACCCATTTTTACTCAGGAGTGTGATCACTGGCCTGATTACTCTCTCCCCCTATTGATGCTCTTTCTTCTCCCCCAGGGAACTCTATCTCCCACCCTCCTCCTTCTCTTCTCAACCCAATTCTGTGAATCTCGGAGGGTGTTCTGGGTACCGGAGAACACTTCAGGAACAGAATACTGCCCAGATCTCTCTCTCCCCTCCTGATTCCCCCCTATCTACTCATGCTCACCTCTATTACCTTCCTCCCCCCTCTCTATGTATCTCTGTGAACCACTCTGAGGGTTCCAAACTGTGGAAAGCACAGAGGGAAGTGCTTACTGGCTAGATTGCTCTCTCCACATTTGAATTCCCCTCTTCCCCTCCTGGTCACCTCAACCCCCCCCCCCACCTCATCTCTCCATGTAACTCAGTGAACCTTTCTGGGTATCCCTCACGGTGGAGAATCTTTTCACCATTAACCTAAAAGTTTTATTATTGATGCTGTATGGAAGGAGAAGTCTTGAAGCTACTGCAAGAATAAGACTGAAAGCCAGGGGAAACATTAATTAATAAGAGACCATCCAATAGCCTCCACATATACACTGAAACCAAGCTCCACCCAAGAGCCAATAAGTTCCAGAGCTAGACATACCACGCAAATTCTCCAGCAACGCAGGAACATAGCCCTGAGCATCAATATACAGGCTGCCCAGAGGCACACCAAATCCATAGACATCTCAAAATTAATACTGGTCACTCCATTGCACTCTAGAGAGCAGAAATCCAGCTCCACCCACCAGAACACCGACACAAGCTCCCCCAACCAGGAAGCCTTGACAAGCCACCTGTCCAACCCCAACCACAGTGAGGAACCCCCACAACAAAGAGGAACTTCATACTACCAGAATACAGAAGGGCCACGCCTAACACAGCAATCTAAACAAGATGAAAAGGCAGAGAAATACTCAGCAAGTAAAGGAAAATGAGAAATGCCCACAAAACCAAACAAAAGAGGAGATAGGGAATCTATCTGAAAAAGAATTTAAAATAATGATAATAAAAATGATCCAAAATATTGAAAGCAAAATGGAGTTACAGATAAATAGCCTGGAGACAAGGATTGAGAAGATGCAAGAAATGTTTATCAAGGACTTAGAAAAAATAAAAAGGAGTCAATATAGAATGAATAATGAAATAAAGGAGATAAAAGACACTCTGGAGGGAACCAACAGTAGAATAACGGAGGCAGAAGATAGGATAAGTGAGGTAGAAGATAGAATGATGGAAATAAACGAAGCAGAGAGGAAAAAAGAAAAAAGAATCAAAAGAAATGAGGAAAACCTCAGGGACCTCTGGGACAATATGAAACGCCCCAACATTCGAATCATAGGAGTCCCAGAAGAAGAAGATAAAAGGAAAGGCCATGAAAAAATACTCGAGGAGATAATAGTTGAAAATTTCCCTAAAATGAGGAAAGAAATAGTCACAGAAGTCCAAGAAACCCAGAGAGTTCCAAACAGGATAAACCCAAGGCGAAACACCCCAAGACACATATTAATCAAATTAACAAAGATCAAACACAAAGAACAAATATTAAAAGCAGCAAGGGAAAAACAACAAATAACACACAAGGGGATCCCCATAAGGATAACAGCTGATCTTTCAATAGAAACCCTTCAGGCTAGAAGGGAATGGCAGGACATACTTAAAGTAATGAAAGAGAATAATCTACAACCCAGATTACTGTACCCAGCAAGGATCTCATTCAGATATGAAGGAGAATTCAGAAGCTTTACAGACAAGCAAGAGCTGAGAGAATTCAGCACCACCAAACCAGCTCTCCAACAAATGCTAAAGGATCTTCTCTAAACAGGAAACACAGAAAGGATATTTCAACACGAACTCAAAGCAACAAAGTAAATGGCAACGGGATCATACTTATCAATAATTACCTTAAATGTAAATGGGTTGAATGCCCCAACCAAAAGACAAAGGCTTGCTGAATGGATACAAAAACAAGACCCCTATATATGCTATCTACAAGAGACCCACCTCAAAACTAGGGACACACACAGGCTGAAAGTGAAGGGATGGAAAAACATATTTCATGCAAACGGAGACCAAAAGAAAGCAGGAGTCGCAATACTCATTTCAGATAAAATAGACTTTAAAATAAAGGATGTGAAAAGGGACAAAGAAGGACAATACATAAAGATCAAAGGATCAATCCAAGAAGAAGACGTAACAATCATAAATATATATGCACCCAACATAGGAGCACCACAATATATAAGGCAAATACTAACAAGTATGAAAGGGGAAATTAACAATAACACAATAATAGTGGGAGACTTTAATACTCCACTCACACATATGGATAGATCAACTAAACAGAAAATTAACAAGGAAACACAAACTTTAAATGATACAATAGACAAATTAGATTTAATTGATATTTACAGGACTTTCCACCCCAAAACAATCAATTTTACCTTTTTCTCAAGTGCACATGGAACTTTCTCCAGGATAGATCACATCCTGGGCCATAAATCTAGCCTTGGTGAATTCAAAAAAATTGAAATCATCCCAGCCATCTTCTCTGACCACAATGCAGTAAGATTAGACCTCAATTACAGGAAAAAAACTATTAAAAATTCCAACATATGGAGGCTAAACAACACGCTTCTGAATAACCAACAAATCACAGAAGAAATCAAAAAAGAAATCAAATTGTGCATAGAAACGAATGAAAATGAAAACACAACAACCCAAAACCTATGGGACACTGTGAAAGCAATACTAAGGGGAAGGTTCATAGCAATACAGGCGTACCTCAAGAAACAAGAAAAAAATCAAATAAATCAACTAACTCTACACCTAAAGCAACTAGAGAAGGAAGAAATGAAGAACCCCAGGGTCAGTAGAAGGAAAGAAATCTTAAAAATTAGGGTAGAAATAAATGCAAAAGAAACAAAAGAGACCATAGCAAAAATCAACAAAACTAAAAGCTGGTTTTTCGAGAAGATAAACAAAATTGACAAGCCATTAGCCAGACTCATCAAGAAACAAAGGGAGAAGAATCAGATCAACAAAATTAGAAATGAAAATGGAGAGATCACAACAGACTCCACAGAAATACAAAGGATCATAAGAGACTACTACCAACAGCTATATGCCAATAAAATGGACAACTTGGAAGAAATGGACAAATTCTTAGAAAAGTATAACTTTCCAAAACTGAACCAGGAAGAAATAGAAGATCTTAACAGACCCATCACAAGCACGGAAATCGAAACTGTAATCAGAAATCTTCCAGCAAACAAAAGCCCAGGACCAGACGGCTTCACAGCGGAATTCTACCAAAAATTTAGAGAAGAGCTAACACCTATCCTACTCAAACTCTTCCAGAAAATTGCAGAAGATGGTAAACTTCCAAACTCATTCTATGAGGCCACCATCACCCTAATTCCAAAACCAGACAAAGATGTCACAAAAAAGGAAAACTACAGGCCAATATCACTGATGAACATAGACGCAAAAATCCTTAATAAAATTCTAGCAAACAGAATCCAACATCATATTAAAAAGATCATACATCATGACCAAGTGGGCTTTATCCCAGGAATGCAAGGTTTTTTTAACATCCGCAAATCAATCAATGTAATACACCACATTAACAAATTGAAAGAAAAAAACCATATGGTTATCTCAATAGATGCAGAAAAAGCCTTTGACAAAATTCAGCATCCATTTATGATAAAAACCCTCCAGAAAGCAGGAATAGAAGGAACATATCTCGACATAATAAAAGCTATATATGACAAACCCACAGCAAACATTATCCTCAATGGTGAAAAATTGAAAGCATTTCCCCTAAAGTCAGGAACAAGGCAAGGATGCCCACTTTCACCACTACTATTCAACATAGTTTTGGAAGTTTTGGCCACAGCAATCAGAGCTGAAAAAGAAATAAAAGGAATACAGATAGGAAAAGAAGAAGTAAAACTCTCACTGTTTGCAGATGACATGATCCTCTACATAGAAAACCCTAAAGACTCTACTAGAAAATTACTAGAGTTAATCAATGAATATAGTAAAGTTGCAGGATATAAAATTAACACACAGAAATCCCTTGCATTCCTATACTCCAATAATGAGAAAACAGAAAGAGAAATTAAGGAAACAATACCATTCACCATTGCAACAAAAAGAATAAAATACTTAGGAATATATCTACCTAAAGAAACAAAAGACTTATATATAGAAAACTATAAAACACTGATGAAAGAAATCAAAGAGGACACAAACAGATGGAGAAATATACTGTGTTCATGGATCGGAAGAATTAATATAGTGAAAATGAGTATACTACCCAAAGCAATCTATAGATTCAATGCAATCCCTATCAAGCTACCAATGGTATTTTTCACAGAACTAGAACAAATCATCTCACAATTTGTATGGAAATATAAGAAACCTCGAATAGCCAAAGCAATCTTGAGGAAGAAGAATGGAACTGGAGGAATCAACCTGCCTGACTTCAGGCTCTACTACAAAGCCACAGTCATCAAGACAGTATGGTACTGGCACAAAGATAGAAATATAGATCAATGGAACAAAATAGAAAGCCCAGAGATAAACCCACGCACATATGGACACCTTATCTTCGACAAAGGAGGCAAGAATATACAATGGAGAAAAGACAATCTCTTTAACAAGTGGTGCTGGGAAAACTGGTCAACCACTTGTAAAAGAATGAAACTAGAACACTTCCTAACACCGTACACAAAAATAAACTCAAAATGGATTAAAGATCTAAACGTAAGACCAGAAACAATAAAACTCCTAGAGGAAAACATAGGCAAAACCCTCTCCGACATAAATCACAGCAGGATCCTCCATGACCCACCTCCCAGAATATTGGAAATAAAAGCAAAAATAAACAAATGGGACCTAATTAAAATTAAAAGCTTTTGCACAACAAAGGAAACTATAAGCAAGGTGAAAAGACAGCCTTCAGAATGGGAGAAAATAATAGCAAATGAAGCAACAGACAAACAATTAATCTCAAAAATATACAAGCAACTTCTGCAGCTGAATTCCAGAAAAATAAACGACCCAATCAAAAAATGGGCCAAAGAACTAAATAGACATTTCTCCAAAGAAGAAATACAGATGGCTAACAAACACATGAAAAGATGCTCAACATCACTCATTATTAGAGAAATGCAAATCAAAACCACAATGAAGTATCATTTTACACCAGTCAGAATGGCTGCTATCCAAAAGTCTACAAGCAATAAATGCTGGAGAGGGTGTGGAGAAAAGGGAACCCTCTTACACTGTTGGTGGGAATGCAAACTAGTACAGCCACTATGGAGAACAGTGTGGAGATTCCTTAAAAAACTGGGAATAGAACTGCCATATGACCCAGCAATCCCACTGCTGGGCATATACACCGAGGAAACCAGAATTGAAAGAGACGCGTGTACCCCAATGTTCATCGCAGCACTGTTTACAATAGCCAGGACATGGAAGCAACCTAGATGTCCATCAGCAGACGAATGGATAAGGAAGCTGTGGTACATATACACAATGGAATATTACTCAGCCATTAAAAAAAATACATTTGAATCGGTTCTACTGAGATGGATGAAACTGGAGCCCATTATACAGAGTGAAGTAAGCCAGAAAGAAAAACAACAATACAGTATACTAATGCATATATATGGAATTTGAAAGATGGCAACGATAACCCTATATGCGAGACAGAATAAGAGACACAGATGCATAGAACAATTTTATGGACTCTGAGGGAGAAGGTGAGGGTGGGACGTTCTGGGAGAATAGCATTGAAACATGTATATTATCATATGTGAAACAGAACACCATTCCATGTTTGATGCATGAGACAAGGGCTCAGGGCCGGGGCAATGGGAAGACCCAGAGGGATGGGATGGGGAGGGAGGTGGGTGGGGGGTCCAGGAAGGGGAACACATGTAAACCCATGGCTGATTCATGTCAATGTATGGCAAAAACTATTACAATATTGTAAAGTAAAAAAATAAATAAATAAATAAATAAAGGCTGAAATCAGAAAACTGATCTTTTTCCCTAGAAAAATTACAAGATGCTTTATTGACAAGATTATCAGCACACAGTGGTAAAGGCTTCCATGATCCTCTATGTATTAATTCATTTACACATTTCATAAAGCAAATTTATTTTTAAAAAAGGATGTGCTGCTAATTTGTTATTATATGTCTTTAGAGAGATGTGGGCTGTTACAGGAGGTCAGTGTATTCTTCACCTCAAGCATGGCAGGGAGCAGTGTCAATTTCCTATCACCATCTGAACCATCAGCTTTCATGTGCACACGTAGACAGGAGTCCATCTTCATTTATCTTCCATTTGCAATGAAAAGCTCTGTTTAGCCTAATACTTCTCAACGTGATCTTGTGTCCCATGGTGCTATTTCAGAATAATGACAGCTTATGATTCAGGGTTGTAGAGGCCTACGTGGAAATATTTTTAATAGAGAAAAGGCAAGTAAAACAACAAGCACTTGTTCAGCAAGTGTTTAGTCCTTGGATGGGAGCTGAGTTAGAAAACTGGAGAAAATAGCCCTGTCCTTGAGAAGCTCACAATATTGTCCTTTATACAGAAGGTGATGTGCACATTGTTTTTCATGTACTTTGTGCTAATCCTTATAACAACTTTTCATTAAAAAGCAAGATAGGGGAAATTTCCTGGCAGACCAGTGGCTAGGACTCCATGTTTTCTCTGTTGAGGGCCTGGGTTCTATCCCTGGTCTGGGAACTAAGATTCCGCAAGCTACACGGTGCCGCAAAAAAAAAAAAAAGCAAATGAGATTGGTATCCCTGTCTCCATTTTGCAGACAAAGAGCTTTGCTCTAGAGAAGTTAAATCACTTACCTATGGACACATACCTAGTAAGCTTTAGTATTCAAACTGAAGTCTCTCCAAAGCCAAAACCCACATCCTTTCTCTCGGTGGTTTTCAAACTTCAACAGTCCCAAGGACCATGACTAGCTTTATGTTCCATTTTCTGTGCATATCTGAATCTGGATACTTTCTGCTGACCTGGCGAATACGGAACTAGCTTTTCTTTCATCTGCTCTATGTATGAGGCTTTCACATAAGACTTCATTTGAAGAGTCTTAGATTGTCTTCTGGTATTATATATCATTCACACTAGATTTCCAGTTCCAGTCAAAGCAGCATGGATTGGGTTACCCTTCCACTGGTAGCAATTATAAAAACTAGAGGAAAATTATACATATTATATATAATATATTCTATAGAAGTTGTATTTTGTATATATGTAATCTATGGATATTTCTGTTGGCAGGCACTGGAGAGCAATCCAAGCAGGCAGGAACCAGAAGAAGCACAATCCTTGAAGGATATGGAAGAGATGAGGTAAGCTTCATCTTATGTACTTACCTCTGTTTTCCCTGCTGAGGGCATTTTCTGGTTCAGTAAAGCACAGGGTATTAGCCAAGCAGAAAGTGGTCATCTCACTGGGCCAAAGATCCACCCAATCAGAAGAGCTAAGAAGGGGTGGGAGAAACAAGATTCTTGATGAAACTGAATACTTGCTTCCCTTCTCCTGATTCCTGGCCTCCAACCCATTCCCTGTGTCACCGCAGTAGCACCCCTAACCTGGCTCTCATGTCTGTGGCTAGCATGAGAAAATGGAACTAGTGATTCTCCCAGTCCAAGGCCAAAGATCAAGCAGTGACCTTGAAAGTCATTTCAGGGAAGACAGTCCGCATCTCAGGGATTGCTTGGCAGACAGTGTCTCCTTGAGGAGTTCCCCTGGTTCTTTTCATGGTTGAAAAGAACATAAAAAGTTGCATTTCTGGATTTCAGTTTTCCATTTGAATTGGTAGGGTGCAGTGCTGAGTTTCTACCAAAGGACATCCAGCCAACAAGCTTCTGGAGGGTCTTTTCTGGGTTGACTCTGAAACCTTGGGGGTGCTCACGGATACATTATAACCAAGTTTTAGGCAGTCTTGGGATGGGGGGCTGGACTGCTCTCAGCCACGGGTTGGAGGAGAGAGAACTTTTTATGCATGATTTCAATGAAAATTCCAAATAAAGAGAAAATAGGCTAGAAACTGAGTTTGAGTTCTATCATTTGAATTTTTACTAAAATGATACAACATTTTGGATGGATCTTTAAAGAGAATTTGACAAATAAATATAGAAAATATTCCAGACAACTTTGTTTACATTTTTAACTGGAAGAGACACAGAAAAAGGAATAAAATAAAGTACCTGTGTATCCCACTATTAATTAGGAATACTATTTGCTGTGTATGACTGTCTCCCATGTACCAGAGGCTTGACACAGATATTGTCAAACAAACTTTGTAAAGACACAGAGATTCAAAGGTATCGAGAGGTTGCTTGAATGGTGGAGGGAGGATTTGAGCTCAGGTTGGTTCACTCGAGAGCCCAAGCACTCCCCAGAATGCAATACTGCTCTTGCTGTAGGTGTGTGGTCGTCTTCAAGACTGAACACCAGCGGTCTCTTCGTTGCAATCTGTTGGGTCTTCCTTGAAGACACCAACTGGCTCTGAGAGTTGATGTCTCTGAAGATAGAAGTCTTCAGTATCCAGCCTTACACAAATGATTCTTTTGAAATTTGGAAACTCTGTTACAATTTTGTGGCTCAGAGTCTGTCCTATTTAAACAACTACAAGTCATAGGCATTTTTGTTTGGTGTTCGGGTGCTACTAGGAAGGGTTCTATCATGCCCTTTCCCTTGGGATCTGCTGATATCTGCTGATGTATCTAGGAGTGTATGTTTTATTACTGCGTAAAGAAGGAGGGCTTCCCTTGTGGCTCAGCTGGTAAAAAATCCGCCTTCAATGCAGGAGACTTGGGTTTGATCCCTGGGTTGGGAAGATCCCCTGGAGAAGGGAAAGGTTACCTATTCCAATATTCTGGTCTGGAGAATTCCATGGACTGTATAGTCCATGCGGTCACAAAGAGTCAGATACGACTGAGCGACGTTCACTTTCAAAGAAGGAGGACTTCAGGAGGGAAGAAGACTGTGGGATAAACAGAGCAGGGAGAGGATTTAGTAAGACTTGCTGCTTGGCCAGCCCCTTGGTCTAGGGAAGACCTACCGTGGTTGAAGGGTTGAAAGTTGGGACAGATAGAGCTGTTTCCCTAAGAAGCCTGGGCTAAATTAGATTCTGGGCAAAATTAGAGCTGCTTTGGGGCTCAGGTCACAAAAGAAAAGCACACTCTGGGGAGGTGCCTACTGCCTGTAGACTGGAGAGCTGCAAGACACTCAAGTCATCTGGAGGGACCCTGGGGTTCATGATGGCCGTGGCCCTGGGGAGGCTTCTCCACTGAAGTTTAAGGACCCAGATGTAGACTCACGGGATGTGGCAGAAGCGGGCAGGGGGAAGACACTGCGTGGTGACTGCTGCGGGCTCACAATGATGCAGCCCTTTGATCCTGGAGTGACCGTGGGATGCTCCGAGGGGACAAAACATTCAGTTTTAAGCTGAGCAGAGATTGTGCCACTATCATTTGGGTGGAAAGAAGCATTCTGTGGCAATATACAGAATTTTAGAGTTAAACATGAGTTAATTTTAATATATTCCCTCTTCAGATACAAATAAAAATTCAATCAAGCAAAATGATCCATTTTTTCCCACTCCACCCCACTGCCATGCTCAGGACTATTACAACAGCCCCGACTCTGGGGTCCCCGTCTCCGAGTGTCATTCTAGTCTATGTACTGTTTTGTTGACCAATTTTCTTTGTCTTGTTGTTGTCCTTCAGCCACAAAGTAGTGTTCGACTCTTTGTGACCCCATGGACTGCAGCACGCCAGGCTTCCCTGTCCTTCACTATCTCCTGGAGTTTGCTCAAATTCATTTCCATTGAGTTGGTGATGCTATCTAGCCATCTCATCCTCTGCCGTCCCCTTCACCTTTTGCCTTCAGCCTTTCCCAGCATCAGGGTCTTTTCCAAAGAGTTTGTTCTTGGCATCAGGTGGCTAAAGTATTGGAGCTTCAGCTTCAGCATCAGTCCTTCCAATGAATATTCAGGGTTGATTTCCTTTAGAATGGACTGATTTGATCTCCTTGCAGCCCAAGACTTTCAAGAGTCTTCCTCCAGCACCACAATTCGAAGGCATCAAGTCTTTGGCATTCAGCCTTCTTTAAGGTCCAACTCTCACATCTCTATGTGACTACTGGAAAAACCATAGCTTTGACTAGATGGATCTTTGTTGGCAACATGATGTCTCTGCTTTTTAATACATGTCTAGGTTTATCATAGCTTTCCTTCCACAGAGTCATCCTGGTGGTGGTTTAGTTGCTAAGTCGTGTTCGACTCTTGTGACCCCATGGACTGTAGTCTGCCAAGCTCCTCTGTCCATGGGAGTTTTCCAGGCAAGAATACTGGAGTGGGTTGCCATTTCCTTCTCCAGGGGATCTTCTGGACCCAGGTATCGAAACCGGGTCTCCAGCATTGCAGGCGGATTCTGTACCGACTGAGCTAGGAGAGAAGCCCTAAGAGTCATCTTCGATAGAATATATTTTCTCAGTTCAAAATTTTTGGTCCTTTCCCCTGCCCTCCTCTCTCTCCCCTCTTCTCTCTTTCCCAAACAATTGTGTCCAAATGCCCTTAGGTGGGGCCAGGCAAGGGTGGCATCTGCACAGGGTGTCTCAGAACGCAGTACCTGGCGGGGGGTGTGTGGGTCCTGAGCATGTCGAGGGTGTTTGTGTCCAGTGGGGTGGCCTAGTGAGCATGGCAGAGCTGTTCTAGAGCGTGAGAGCCTACGTGGCCTGGCAGGGGTGACCTCCCTCAGGGTGCGGCGAGCAGGGGGATCTGTGCATGAGAAGAGGAGGGTGGCCTCACGGAGGGGGCTGCAGCCCCCACAGGGTGAGGGAGCGTCTGTGCAGAAGGTGGTTCAGTGGGTGTCAGAGCCCCAGCGGAGTAACGAGCGCAGACACGTGGGGGAAGAATTTGAGTTCCTTCCAGTTCCTGAGATTCCCAAGACCAGTCTCACCTCTCCTTTCCTAATTCCAGCTTATTTAGATCTGGACATCACCCCAATGACTTCCCGAGATGCTGCCCACCAACTTTTCCCTCTGAAGCCAGTTAGAGTTGGGCACAGACTCTTGTTGGGTGACACATGGGGATCACGAGGCCCCCCACAATCGGCAAAAGTAGGTCTGCCACAAGGCCTGGGGGGGGGGGACAGCCTGGCAGTGAGGCCTGGAGTCAGGGTGCCAGTGCACAGCCATTTAGCTTTGTCTCATGCAAGTTGATGAGAAACAGCAGGAAATCACACTCAGACTTCCAGAGGCTTCTATGGATACGCCCTCAATCTACTTCTCCATTTATATTTACACGGATTAACAAGTTCATGGCGGTGATACGTGAAGAAGCATATTATGTAATCAGATTGTCTTTGATGGTATAGTTAATACTAATGTGATGATTATGTGTGAACATTTAAATATATGACACTCATTATCAAAAAGTGATTTAAGGACCAGACATCAGGGTTTTTTTTCCCCCCAGATTCTTTTATGTTCTTTGTCTGTATGTTCTTACTAATTCAGTAGGATAGCATGTGTCTAAATCATTCTTTAGTGAAAAGACCTGGATGGCATTCTCTTGGCTGTGACAGTCAATTGTCCCCAGTTCTCTGGAATCCTTGGGACAAAAGCTGGGTGAAGAGTCCTTCTCCAGAACAGGCCCTACTGCTGCCCTTAGAAACTAGAATAAATAAAGTGGAAAGTCAAGGGGTCACAGAGTAGGAGAAAGACTAGCTGGGGACCACCTCTAAACATCTATGCACCCTGGTGCAAGCCAGTTAACCCCTCTGGGAGTCACTTAGAAACTTGGGTGGATAAAATGTCAGCCGATGAAAGACAGATTAAATAAATTATGGTGCATTCAAGAAAATACTCTACAACTTCTTGAAAGAATGAGGCAGGTAGATCTCTTTGCTTTGACAGATTCATGATCTGTTGTTTGAAAAAGGTTTTCACATGGGTATCATTCTATTTTTTTTTAAAGTAATTAAAATATACATATGGACGAAAAATGTGGAGAAATACGCACCTAGTCATTGTTGATATTTAACTCTGAGAGGTGATATTATGGAGGACTTCTGCCTCTTAGAGCAAACATTTCTGTAATATTTTGGACATTTAATAATATAAAAAGCTTCTCTTGTAAACAGGGGCAAAAGATTAATAAAAGTTAACACATAAGATAGAGGAAAACCAATATTCATTACCTTCCCTTCATGCTCAAGAGAACACTTTCCTAAGGACATTGTCCTTTCTGCAGTTCTGTGCCACGATGGTAATTGGTAACCAATTGGGTCTTTGAGAATCTTTGAGAAATGTATTAATTTCGGCACAAAATCAGGACTGAAGCAATAGAAATTCCACGCTGGTGTATGGTTTGGATACATCATACATGGAAAACACATCAGCTCTGTGGGTGCCTGTGGGGCAGGTGATTTCCAGAGATGCTCATTCTTGTGCTGTTCTCGCAGCTCATAAGTGTGAATGGTGTTTCCTTCCTCTGTCCTGTGTAAACTCCAAGCCCCTCCCAGCTGGGGCTTTCTTCCCTAATTGCCTTATTGTCTCAAAGTCAAAAATGCCACCTGCCGGGCACCTGCCAGCACATGGATTGTAACTCCCAGACCCATCTTGGTTTTGTTTGGGGATCTAGGCTCTTGGAGAAGTAGCTCAGATCAGAAAATGAGTTGAGCTCCTCCAGGGCTGGGAAGTGAATGGGTTTGAATGTGTGTGTGTGTTTGTGTGTGTGTGTGCACACGATGTTCGCAAATACTCTTGCTCTGAGTTCCACTGACATGCAGCAGCCAGATGTGGAGATGGCTGTGGGCCCTGGTGGAGAGAGACTGCTAAGCCCAAGGTCTGGGCTAGAGAAGGAAGGGGAGTCTCTGGCTGAGTCCTCACCCTATGTAGAAGAGGCTGGGGAGCACCTCTGGGCTCATCCAGGCTCCAGGGCTGATGACTGGACTCCTGGGAACAAAGCTTAGCAGAGGAGCAATGATAACAGGGCAACCCCCATACACTAAGGGTGGGTCTTATACACCTTTTCTGGGCACCATGTAACCCTACTGGATGTCACACAACCCTTATTACCTCCTCTCTTGAAACATGATTGAGATAGGGTTTCCAGTTACCTAGGCGTGTTGAACTGTGGTGTTGAAGACTCTTGAGAGTCCCTTGGACCGCAAGGAGATCAAACCTGTCAATCCTAAAGGAGATCAATCCTGAGTATTCATTGGAAGGACTGATGCTGAAGCTGAAGCTCCAATACTTTGGCCACCTGATGAGAAGAACTGATTCATTGGAAAAGCCCCTGATGCTGGGAAAGATTGAAGGCAGGAGGAGAAGGGGATGACAAAGGATGAGATGGTTGGATGGCATCACCAACTCAATGGACATGAGTTTGAGCAAACTCCAGGAGATAGTGAAGGACAGGGAAGCCTGGCATTCTGCAGTCCATGGGGTTGCAAAGAGTCGGACACGAGTGAGCAACTGAACTGAACTGAGGCATGTGGGAGGCTCAAAGCCAGATCACAGACACAAGTTAATGACAGTTTTCACCTCTGAGGTTTGTGGGAGGTCAGTTGGATTCAAGGACATGTATTTGTTAGATCAGGATAGGCTAGATCAATGGCTCTCAAAGTGTGATTCCTGAGTAGCTTAACATCACCTGGGAACTTGCTAGAAATGCAGATTCTTGAGCTCTTCCCAACTGACCTATGAATCAAAAACTCTGGGGGTGGTTACCAGCAATTTGTGTTTCAACAAACCTTTCACGATCCTGGGGCAGGCTCAAGTTTGAGAATCACTGGGTTAGATTATCCAGTGCCTTAAGATAGTAAAAAAGAGGAACAGGGCAGCCCTCCTTCACTTTGTTAGCTAAGCCATTTGAAATGTGTTTTCTCCATAGTTGCCCACAGGATGATGGATAAAGAGACCATAGTCTTATTTGTTGAGTTTGAGTTTTAGTTTTTGGTTTTTTTTTTTTTAACAAGAAACACTAATGTATTACCTTTCTGATTTGAAAAAACAAAACAAAACAAGGTTAATGAAAAAGCAGAGCTGCCCTGTGGTGGTGTGCACCTGTGTGTGTGTGTGTGTGTGTGTGTGTGTCAGGGGGTTGGCGGTTATATGCATGGGAGGCTGATACCAAAGGAAGGTGTGTCTCAGACGCAGGAGATGATAATGATCTTGGATTCTTCTGCTTTCATGGATTATCTCTTTTAAACCTCACAACAATCCTCTTTGATGAGTGCTATTATAAGTCGCACTGTATGAAGTCAGATTGTGAGTCTTTCAAAAAAGTTATTTATTTTATTTTTGGCTCTGCTGGGTCTTTGTTGCTTTTCTCTGGTTGTGGTGAGCAGAGGCTAGTCTCTAGCTGCGGTAAGCAGGCTTCTCATCGTGGTGGCTTCTCTTGTTGCCAAGCACCGGCTCTCGGGGTGTGCGGGCTTCAGTAGCTGTGGTACAGGGGCTCAGTAGTTGTGGCTCCCTGACTCTGAGCTCAGGCTAAATAGATGTGGCATGTGGACTTAGCTGCTCCGCAGCATACCTGATCCTCCCAGACCAGGGATCGAACCCGTGTCTCCTGCATTGGGCTATTGTACATGCAACCCTCTTTAAAATCCTTTGTAAAGCTTCAGCTGCTTCACCCTCCACAAACCCTTTTTAACTCTTCCAGCTTACTCAGCTCCAGCCTCCAACTCCCAGCCCCCAAGCCCACTGCACTCTTCAGATTTGCTTGACTTAACATAATTCAGAGCCAAACAAACACCTAGCAAAGTCAAGCCCACTGGAGGAGTGACGGGTCAGGGGTGGTGGGTCTGTTGCTATCTGTGTGCAATTCTTTCTTCTACATCTAAACTCCCAGTGGACTCCACATTCCATCAAAGCTATAGGCAGGCTTAACCCAGCCTTGCAAATTTCTACCCACCTGGTCATCCTGAGAAAATAATAATTACCTTAACAATGCTCTTAGTTGACAAGTAGGGGTGGGGATAGGGAAAACATTTCCGAAGAAATAGGAGCATATCTCCTAAAGAGGCTGAGTGAGTTGAACTGGTGCATGGGAACTCAGTGACCACGGTCAAGGCAAGGCAGGGTATGTATTCTCAGTGAGAAGACACCTTAAATCATGCATGTTTAAGGATAAAGGAGGTCAAATTCCAACCAGTCATTTCCTCTAAGATCTAAGCTCTTTCAACTGATAGGAGGAATGAGGCATCATAAAAAAAAAAGGCTTCTTTTTTTCTTTTGTATAGAGATGAGTTGGAGAATGAGGAATGACTAAGAAGCACAGGATGAAAGTACCAGGCATTTGCCACTTTTTCCTGGAGGAGGCATCTGTATTCAATAACCCTCGATGCCAGCAAAGCCTGCTTTTCCCATCAATGCCATTGTTGTAGTGATGCTGGAGAGGGACACTGAGGCTGCCTTCTCTCAGTCTGGCAGTTTACCTTGACTTCCACTGCAGCTGACTTCCAGCTTCTGACAGCAGCACATCATGGGGAGATGCTTGGATGTCTGTGACATCATGGCACAGCTGACATGGTGCTAAAAATCGCTTCCTCTTTTCCTGGCCCCTTTCCAGGCTGGAAGTGGTCTTTTTCCATCTGAAATTACCCACAGAATACTGTCCCTTCCAAGGCTCTCTGTAATGGGCCTCAATCTCTTCTACTTAGAAACTCTGACCTCCAAGGGGCAGCAGACCTCTCCTGACAGGGCAAATGTCTCTGAGGTCAGCAGTACTATCTTTGGGGCTTCCCTGGTGGCTCAACTCGTAAAGAATCCACCTGCAGTGTGGAAGACCTGGGTTCGATCCCTGGGTTGGGAAGATCCCCTGGAGAATGGAAAGGCTACCCACTCCAGTGTTCTGGCCTGGAGAATTCCATGGACTGTGTAGTCCATGGGGTCGCAAAGAGTCAGACAAGATGGAGAGTACTATCTTTGGGGCTTTTCTGGTGGTTTAAACAGTAAAGAATCTGCCTGCAATGAGGGAGATCAGGTTTGATCCTTAGGTTGGGGAGATCCTTGAATGGCTACCCACTCCAGTACTCTTTCCTGGAGAATTCCATGGACAGAATTTTGTATTCTTCTAGATAATATCTATGTGCTTAATTTAAAGCATATTCAAAATGATTGCAATTTCTATTCCCAAGTCTTTGACTAGAATAGATTCTCCAAAAAATGTGCCTTGCTTTTGCTGGGGTTTTGCACACCTTTGGCTCTCCACGGGGCACACTTGGGGATACTCAGGCAGGTTGATGCCCCACATTGTTGACTTGTCATCCAAGGCCTTTTTCAAGTGGTTTTGATCCACATTTCCCACTTGTTCCCAGGAGACCCCAGTCAATGCATGCCTTGATTTTCCAGGCAGCCTGTGAAGCTGGGACCTTCTTTTGTTCACCTTCTGCCTTACACAGAGTGCTATGCTGTGTGCCTAGTCGCTCAGTCGTGCCCGACTTTTTGTGACCCCATGAACTATACAGTCCATGGAATTCTCCAGGCCAAGAATACTGGAGTGGGTAGCCTTTCCCTTCTCCAGGGGATCTTCCCAACCCAGGGATCGAACCCAGGTCTCCCACATTGCAGGTGGAGTCTTTACCAGCTGAGCTATCAGGGAAGCCCTCCCCATGGAGTGGTAACCCACAAACTGTATCTCCAGCCCCTTCTCCCAGAACAGCTTAATCTCCCAGGGTGCCATACTCGGAATGGTCAGCAGATGGCACCAAGGTGACTGCTAGAGCTGCCCACAAGGTCTGTGGTTTGGCTCTGGACTGGTGACAGCCATGTGTGACAGTCTGTCTCCCTGGGCCACATTCCACTAATCTCATCTCAGCTCTGCACTTCCAGGCCACCCATTCAGGCTTCAAGGAGGAGAGTCAGAGGGAGTGAAGAAAGTTGGGTGAGGATTATCCCCACCATGATTCCTGCCAGTGTGGAAATGGAGCAGGATGTGGCTGATTCAAGTTTCCGGAAGAATCTTAGATTCCCATTCTGTATCAGAGAGGCTCCAGGCAATGTAGGGAAGGTGGTTCAGTGGGAGAAATTTTTCTATTAAGTAATAACAGGACTTTATCAGAAGACTGTGAGACTGAGATTAAGAAATGATAGTATAGAGAAACACTACAATTGTGGCTACCACTACCACCAGCGCCAGCATCACCACCATCATCACCATCATCACTACCACTATCATCATTACCACCATGTGTGTAGAGCTTTGCAGATTGGAAAATGCCTTACGTGTTATATACTTTCTATCATGAGTGCATGCTCAGTTGTGTCCGACTCTGGAGCCCTATAGGCTGTAGCCCGCCAGGCTGTCATGGGATTTTCCAGGCAAGGATACTGCAGTGGGTTGCCATTTCCTCCTTCAGGGGATCTTCCTGACCCAGGGATTGAACCCGAGTCTCTCGCATCCCCTGCATTGGCGGGCAGATTCTTTATCACTGAGCCAGCTGGGAAGCCCCATACTTTCTATCACTTGATCCTTACCAGAGACACTTCAGAAAGTATTGGTAACTGTGTTTTCCACCTACACAGCATGGTTGTTCTGGTGTCTTTGGGAGAACTCCAGAACATCAGAAAAAGTGGTGGGGGTGCCTCTAATGTGAGGAAAAAAAGCCCCTTACACTCTAGAAGGAGAAGAGAGAGCAGCTAAATAGGGGAGAAAGGCCACACCAGCCCTCCTACCTTGGAGGGCTCCATGAGGATAGCACTGGACGATGTGAGCCTGAAGGATGGACAGCTTTGCTCCTCCTTGGCACTGCATACATGGCTGACCTTTAGCAAGACTTTTGAAGTTACTCACTGGCCCTCCATCTGATATTTTTGGTAGGATTACAAGACTGCATAAAGTCACTCAAATGTTCATAATGGTGCCAGCTTCTCCCAGGAAAAAATAAAAGACCTGGGGCAGCCAGACTTCCAAAGATACCTGGTACAAGGAAGGTTTTATCTGAACATCAGTAGAAAATGAATGCTCGGCCCTTTACTGCAGAAAGACCTAAGGTGTTTCAACAGGCCATGTCTGCCCCAGCCTCTGAGCATTCCAAATGGGGAAATGTTCCAGGCTTAGCAGAGACGCTCTGTGGTCCTTGTTCAGAAGGCCAGCTTTCTCTGGGGAAAACCTGTAGAAAGGAGCAATTTTCCCCCCCACGTTTTCTCCTGGTGTGGGTGGCAGGAGGCCCGCCTTTATTTAATGTCCTGTATGTATGTCAATGTCAGCACAGCTGGCATATGAACAGATTCTGTGTGACTCTGCCATGAATGAGGCCACAGGAGAGGTATGGCTCAAGAAGGAAGAGAGACAATCCATGTCTATTACCCAGTTTTAAGCATCTAATATCACAGGCAAATATGGACACCTGGAGACTATCAAACCAAAATTAGAAACTCACTGGAAAAAAAGGACAGTATTTGCACAGATCGCCCATAAATCTCCAATAGCTAACTCTCCTCGGGCATAACATCAAATGTTCACTTTCTTTTTAGTGTCTCATTAGGAAGAAAATTTATTGCCCAACTATTGAACTATGTCAATTTTAAAACAACATTGTGTGAATATTTCCAGGAACCGCACGCTTGATTTTACATTAGCTTTATGCCACTGAACAGGAAAAGGCTTGGTCTCTCCAATGATGAAATGACACTAATCATGAAATTAAAGGAGATAGCATGTACTCAGTTGGAAGCAACAGCAGTTTCCCATAAATGTATCACAGCCCTGGCTCCCTTTGATAAGTTAGAGTGACATCATTCCCTCCAGCCCAGCCCAGGGCACCATCTACTTCCCCCGCTGCCCCGCTCCCAGCTTCTTCCTCCTCTGTCTGAAAGTGGGTCTAAAGAGAAGGCTTCAGAGGCACCAGATTCTTATGATGGGGTGTGTTTCCCAGCTGTGTTTGCTCGCCTGCCTTGGTGGGAATAGCTTTCGAAGGACCAGGAAGGAAAAGAAAAATGTTAAAACAAAAATCAATGAATTGCATATGGTGCCCATTAAAAATAATAAACAGGCAGAAGATGAAGGGCTGAGCTTACATATGTGAACCTGTCTTGGCCAGGGCGCTGGCATCCGGAGGGAGGGAGAGTGGCTGCTTCCTGTTCCCATAGTCCTCCAGATCCCACTGGATTGGCAAGAGCTTCTCCGAGCAGCTGGGGAGGGGAGGGCGGTGCAGGGAGGTGGAGACTGCAGGGAAACTTGAGGGTATACCTGGCCCTAGTCTCCATCTTCTCTATGGGCTCTTCAAACAGAACGCCTTGGCTGTGGGCCCTCCAAGCAAGCAAGAGGGAGCTGCATGAATGGCTGCAAAACCTTTGGGAAACTAGGGGAACACGGGAATGAGCTCTGTAACCCTGAAACCAAGTCTCCACTCATAGCTGAAAACGAGATTAGTCAAGTTTAGTCCGTGTATGGCTTTTCTTCTCAATTCTGTCCTGTTGTCGGCCTACCATCTGTCTGTCTGTCTGTCTCTCTCTCTATCTACCTATCCATCAATCCATCCATCCGAGACCCATAATACTTATATAGAACTAGAATAGAGAAGACTCTCCTCAAGACGATCTAGAGGATGGGGCATGGAATAACTAGACATGAGTGCAATTTTATCTCCAGCCTTAGATTTATGATTTGGGTCCTTAATTAAAAGTTCCCAGGGTGAATACCCTTTAGCCTTACAAAAATCATTCACCTTTATCAATATGCTACTAATATTGATTTTTATTTTTCAGTTAATATTTGAGTGTTTACTTGCTTTAAGGAGCTGAGAGGTATGAGAAAAGAATTTATACACAAATAACCAGTATTTTGGTTTTTCCAGTAGTCATGTATGGATGTGAGAGTTGGACTGTGAAGAAAGCTGAGAGCCGAAGAATTGATGCTTTTGAACTGTGGTGTTGGAGAAGACTCTTTAGAGTCCCTTGGACTGCAAGGAGATCCAACCAGTCCATCCTAAAGGAGATCGGTCCTGGGTATTCATTGGAAGGACCGATGTTGAAGCTGAAACTCCAATACTTTGGCCACCTCATGCGAAGAGCTGACTCATTGGGAAAGACCCTGATGCTGGGAAGGATTGGGGGCAGGAGTAGAAAGGGAAGACAGAGGGTGAGATGGTTGGATGGCATCACTGACTCGATGGACATGGGTTTGGGTAGACTCCGGGAGTTGGTGATGGACAGGGAGGCCTGGTGTGCTGCGATTCATGGGGTCGCAAAGAGTCGGACATGATTGAGTGATTGAACTGATCTGAACCAGTATTTGAATAAATAGATGTAGGATACTATTTTGAAACTATATATGTGTTGTGGTGTGTGTATATGCATGTCTTTATATATGTGTTTACAAATGTGCTTTTTAAATTAAAAAAAATTTTATTATAAAATTAGATACGGAAAATTACATAAAACCAATATTGTTTTACCAATTTACTTTAACATGAATATCCGTGTAACTACAACATAGGTCAAGAAATAGAATTTCGCCATCTCCATGTTGTGCTTTTTAAATTTTAAAAAAGTGTTAGTTTTTTTTTAATTCAGCAAAGCCTAAAAAGGCTCACATATAACTACCCAGATAATCCCAAAGACCTTGCTAAGAAATAAAAGTCACACATGTTTATGGTTGGAAAGTAAAGGTGTGCTTTTAAACATCTTAAATACCCCTAAACCCACATTCAGGATTCTGGCAAAAACTCAAAACATGTTTCAATTAAAAAATCCCAGTGTAGATGATCTTATTTGCAAAGCAGAAGTAGAGACATAGATGTATGGATACCAAGGGGGGTGTGGTGGCAGGAACTGAGAGATTGATATTGACATATATACACTGTTGATATTATGTGTAAAATAGATAACTAAAGAGAACTGTATAGCACAGGGAACTCCACTGAATGCTCCGTGGTGACCTGAGTGGGAAGCAAGCCCAAAAGGGAGGGGATATATGTATATGTACAGCTGATTCTAGAGGAGGAGATGGCAGCCCACTCCAGTATTGTTGCCTGGAAAATCCCATGGACAGAGGAGCCTGGTGGGCTATAGTCCATGGGGTCTCAAAGAATCAGATATGACTGATCGTGTGGGCGCATAGCTGATTCACTTTGCTGCCTAGTAGAAACTAACACAACATTGTAAAGCAACTATACCCCGATAGAAATTCATTTTAAGAAAAAAGGACATAAGAAAACAAAACATACCCCCCACCCCCACCCCCAGTATATTAGTTTCCTGTGGCTGCCACAAAAAAAGTAGCACCAACTGGGTGGTGTAGGACAAGAGAAACTGAGTCACAGTTCTGGAGGCCAGGAGTCCAGGATCAAGGTGTGTCAGCCCAGCCATTCTCCCTTTCTGAGCTTCTTCTCGTGGCTGCAGGAACCTTGGTGTCATTCCAATCCATCCAATCTGTGCCTCCGACGTCACACGGTGTTAGCCCTTTGGGTCTATCTCTGCCTCTTCTCCTCTTCCTGTAAGGACACTGGTCATATTTGATGAAAATCCACCCTGCCCGCATGTGCCTCATCTTAACCTACTTCTGCATTACCCCTCCTTCCAGTAAACTCACATTCACACGGGTCAGGCATAAGGGGGTGGCCATATCTTTCCGGGAGACATAATTTAACACACATCAGTTAAGAAAGCGTCTTCCTAGGGTTCATGTTAAATTATATAAATAAGATGACTTAACATTTTATTGTTTCAGAACAATCAGCTGAAGAAAGGCAACCAACACTCTTTCCTGTTTGCTTTTTCCCTACGTGTCCAGGTAAGTGTAATAACCCCGATTTGGGGAATCATTAAACCAGCCTCTCCAGCATTTTCGCTCTCGCCTTCTAAGAGCTCAGACACGAGGACTGCAAACAGCGTTTCTCACCACACGGGGGCAGATGGCAGATGTCACAACTGGGTGCGTGTTCTCAAAATCGTATTTGGGTCAAAGCACTTGCTGCTGCTTTCTGGCTGAGGCCGAGGGAAGTCCTACTATTGCTTTCATCAGGGGAAGAGTGTACAAAGGTGCTTTGAGGGCTTTTTGTTCTGCGTGAGATCTGTCATGGGGACAGTATGAAGCCTACTGAACTACAAAACAGATCTTGAAGCCATTCATTTCTCTCCACTGCCCTGGCTCTAACTGCCATCACCCAGCCTCTTCCACTATTCAAACAGCAGCCAGATGGATCTCTTAAAAGCCTCAGTCGAACTGTGTTCCTTTGCTGTCTAGACATTCTATGGTTCTCCCCTCATTCCTTTGCAGTTAGAATGGAGTCTGTAAGGCATAGTATGCAGGCCTCTCTTCTACAGTTTGCACAGATATCTCAGAATGGAGTTGATTCTTTTGGCCTGACTTGGGTTATACACCTACCCCTAAACCAATCCCCATAGCACAGGCAGATGCAACCCTCTGATAAGTCAGATGCCTATAGTGGGGTGGGATCAGCCCTACCCTGACCACATTCACTGTGGTAGGAGAGCACTGGGACCTCAGAGAACATCAGGGAGCCGTTCCTACAAGAGAGGATGCAAGAGAGGCGTGAATATGGATGTCCGCCCCATGACAAAGGGACACCTGTCTCCCTCTGCTACTGTAACATCCTCTTTTGGCAATCTGGGTCCTCAGGGAGGTGGATGGACATAAATGAGAGGAAAATGTTTATTTAGGAGCCCACCACAAGAAAGATGTGGGAATAAGGAAGAGAAGAAAATGATCATTTAAAACCTGGGGAAGTGGTGTTATGTTCAATCTCCATTTTCCTGGAGATTCTTCAGTCAGTGCTGGAAAGGTCAGCCATGTCTTGCAGGAGATCTCTTCCAGGGACACTCACATGGGATGCTCGGGGCTGTAGTCCAGGGACTGGGGGGGTAGAGACTTCTATATTCCTTTCTGCTTGATTCATTGTATTCACCTTTTGGGTTGGGATCGGAAAGGTGAGAGAGAGGGTCAGACAGTTCTTTGGATGGGAAGAAAGACGCGGTACTCTGGGCAGAAGCACCAGTCAGATTGGACCTAGGGTGCATTGATCTGATGGGCAGAGGGGTGGAGTGGGGGCTATATCAAGAAGAGAGAGTTGGCATTCCTGGGTGGAGGGGTTTCTGCTGGTGCAGCCACTGGCTGGCTCAGAGCCTCGTGTTTCCTTCTGCAGCTCTGATGCTCTGTTCTACACTCACAGGGTCAAAGACTGAGTAAATATTTTATTAAGCAAATCTGTAACTTATGAAAACTGAACACACATGTGATAATGCTTTCAAGCCAGTAGTGTGGTGTTTGGTGAAGAAATCAATAAGAGGGAATATCCAGAACAATTTGGGAGGATTTGCCCAGAAAAGGGCTTCCTTGCTCCACTTCGAAAGTGATTGAGGACACCCCACACACTCAAGGAAGTCAGAACTGGCGACCACCCCAGCACAGACCTTAGTCATCATCCCCAAAATAAGACAGCAAATGTGACCCGGTAAAGAACTGTCTGGTGGCCATGCTTGCCCAGGGTCACCTCCAGAAGACACTTCCTGTGCCATTCACAAAGCATTGAAAATTCATCGAATCCTTATCAAAGTCAGTCCAAGCAAAACAGAAATGGGTTGCATAATTCATAGCAAAATGTTCTGAAATATCTCTCCATTCTTCCAAATCTCTCTGAGCCTTTCAGATGAGTTTTCTCATCTGTAAAAGCTGGAAAATAATTTTGTGCACTTTGCAGGGTTTTGGAGAGCACCAACGGCAATGATGATGGTGCTGTTGGTGCAGATGGTGACTACAGCCATGAAATTAAAAGACGCTTGCTCCTTGGAAGAAAACTTATGACCAACCTAGACAGCATATTAAAAAGCAGAGACATTACTTTGCCAACAAAGGTCTGTCTAGTCAAAGCTATGGTTTTTCCAGTAGTCATGTGAAAGTCTTCAAAGCTGAGTGCCGAAGAACTGATGCTTTTGAACTGTGGTGTTGGAGAAGACTCTTGAGAGTCCCTTGGACTGCAAGAAGATCCAACCAGTCCATCCTAAAGGAGATCAGTCCTGAGTATTCATTGGAAGGACTGATGCTAAAGCTGAAACTGGAATACTTTGACCACCTGATGTGAAGAACTGACTCATTTGAAAAGACTCTGATACTGGGAAAGATTGAAGGTGGGAGGAGAAGGGGATGACAGAGGATGAGATGGTTGGATGGTATCACCAATTCTATGGACATGGGTTTGAGTAAACTCTGGGAGTTGGTGATGGACAGGGAGGCCTGGCGTGCTGCAGTCCACGGGGTCACAAAGAGTCGGACATGACTGAGCGACTGAACTGAACTGAATGGCCATGAAGTCTAGAAAATGCTCAGCCTGGTGCCCAGCTCATACTGAGCACTCATTCAGGATGACATGGGACCCTCACCATTCCTTAAAGCTCCCTTGGGCCAAATACTGAATCTCATAAATATGGCACAATGTCTACACACTCATGGACTCCAATCTTCAGACATTTCCCTGGTGGCTTCCTCAGGTAGATGACACAGCCTCCTTTACTCACAAGTCCATGCCAGAGCTCCAAAGGAAAGCTGTTTGCAGACAGCAAATTGGAAGGGCAGGCTCAGGGAGAGGCTCTGCTTGTCACTTTCTGCTTGAGGTGCTTAGAACAATGCCTGTCTCCAGCTAGATCCAAAGCCTTTGACGTAATGGGCAGCAATATAGTTGGGAAAAGTCAGGAATTTCCATGGGACCACTCAGGAACCGCTATAATAATATAGCAATTCTAAGAACTGCTATAATAATAATCACATTAATAATAACCGAGTGCCAAAGAATTGATACTTCTAACTGTGGTGCTGGAGAAGACTCTTGAGAGTCCCTTGGACAGCAAGGAGATCCAACCAGTCAATCCTACAGGAAATCAACCCTGAGTATTCGTTGGAAGGACTGATGCTGAAGCTGAAGCTCCAACACTTTGACCACTTGATGCGAAGAGCCAACTCATTGGAAAAGACCCTGGTGTTGGGAAAGACTGAGGGCAAGAGGAGAAGGGGATGACAGAGGACGAGATGGTTGGATGGCATCACCGATTCAATGGAGTTGAGTTTTAGCAAACTCCAGCAGATAGTTAACGACAGGGAAGCCTGGCATGCTGCAGACCATGGGGTCACAAAGAGTCGTGACTGAACAACAAAACAACTCTAAGTATGGCCATACCAGCCGCCTTCCCCTTGCCTTCCTCTACTAGATGGCGGAAAACTGGAGCACTCACTTCCCGGGATCTCAGCTAGGAATAGCCACATGACGTGATCTGGCTGATGAAATGGAAGTGGATGAGTGCTGGTGATTCCCAGGAAGACTTTCTTTCCTTCCTGCTTTCCCTTCCTTCTTCTTTCCCTCAGAAATGCAGGCATCATAATGGGAGCTATACCAGGCATTTGGGAGTCATGAATAAAAGTTTAGGAGAATCATAGAGACTTCAGTCTTGATGTAGTAGAACCTGTTGAACCAACACCAGCAGAAAGCTACTGGACTTCTTTTCTTTTTAAATTTTATTGGCATATAGTTGACTTACAATGTTGTGTTAGTGTCAAGTATACAGCATTGGATTTCTTGTTGAGTGAGAAAAAAATAAGAGAAACCTCTTTAAGTCCTGTGTCAGAGTATGGTCTGAGCTTCTGCAACAAAGAAACCCTAGGAATCAGTAGCTCAAACCAGATAATTCATTCTCTCTCTACTATAGCAGTTCATAGACGAGAAGTACAGGGTAGGCAGGCTTCTCTAATCCAAGAGGTCACCCATGGTCCCAGAATTATTCTGGTTGTGGCTTTACCATTTCCTGGATTGTTGCTGTCTGTGATGTGTTCAAGGTTGGCTTAATAAAATCACATTTGCATTCTGGCCCATTGGAAGGGGCAAACAAGACTGGAAGTCAAGTAGTCTCCTTTGTAATGGGCATGACTCAGAAGCTGTATATATCACTACTGGTCACACCCCACTGGCCAGAACTTAGTCACATGGCTTTGCCTACCTGCAAGGGAAGCTGGTAAATGTAGTCTCTACTTAGGTGAATAGGTGAGGATGAGGCAGGGAGTGATTTTATCTTTAAAAAGAAGATGGGGAGAATGGATATTCGGTGGCCGTTACGTGTGTTGATTTTATTTTCTGTTTCAGTTAAATGCATTTTCTAATCAAAACATTAATAATAATAATAAAATCTTAAATCTCAGTTCAGTTCAGTTGCTCAGTCGTGTCCGACTCTTTGTGACCCCAGGGACTGCAGCACTCCAAGTCTCCCTGTCCATCACCAACTCCCGGAGTTTACTCAAACTCATGTCCGTTGAGTCGGTGATGCCATCCAACCATCTCATCCTCTGTCGTCCCCTTCTCCTCCCACCTTCAATCTTTCCCAGCATCAGGGTCTTTTCCAATAAATCAGTTCTTCTCATCAGGTGGCCAAAGTATTGGAGTTTTAGCTTCAACATCAGTCCTTCCAATGAACACCCAGGACTGATCTCCTTTAGGATGGACTGGTTGGATCTCCTTGCAGTCCAAGGGACTCTAAAGAGTCTTCTCCAACACCACAGTTCAAAAGCATCAATTCTTTGGCACTCAGCTTTCTTTATAGTCCAACTCTCACATCCATACATGACTACTGGAAAAACCATAGCTTTGACTAGACAGACCTTTGTTAGTAAAGTAATGTCTCTGCTTTTTAATATGCTGTCTAGGTTGGTCATAAGTTTTCTTCCAAGGAGCAAGCGTCTTTTAATTTCAAGGCTGCCAATACCATCTGCAGTGATTTTGGAGCCCCCCAAAATAAAGTCTGTCACTATTTCCTTTGCTTCCCCATCTATTTGCCATGAAGTGATGGGACCAGATGCCATGATCTTAGTTTTCTGAATGTTGAGCTTTAAGCCAACTTTTTCACCCTCCACTTTTACTTTCATCAAGAGGCTCTCTAGTTCTTATTCATTTTCTGCCACAAGGGTGGTGTCATCTGCATATCTGAGGTTATTGGTATTTCTCCCGGCGATCTTGATTCCAGCTTGTGCTTCATCCAGCCCAGCATTTCTCATGATGTACTCTGCATATAAGTTGAATAAGCAGGGTGACAATATACAGCCTTGACGTACTCCCTTTCTGATTTGGAACCAGCCTGTTGCTTCATGTCTAATTCTAAGTGTTGCTTCCTGACCTGCATACAGGTTTCTCAGGAGGCAGGTCAGGTGGTCTGGTATTCCCCTCTCTGTAAGAATTTTCCACAGTTTGTTGTGATCCACACAAAACCCTTATTAGATTGCTGGTCTTATTCTACACGCTCTGCATTCAGTGTCTCATTTATTCATGATTTCTAAGAATGGATGGTTATAGAGGATAATCATTCCAGAATTGTTCTTTAGAGCTAGACTCCTGGAAATCAGAGAAAGGATTTACAGATGGTTCATTAGGACCCACGCTCCTTAGGATTCTCTTGAATGTTATGAGCATGGAGATCAAGGGTAATGGTATTTCAGAACTGGTTAAGTTATAAGGCCATGTGAGTCACAAAAGGTCTACTCAAAGGAGGCTTCTGTCAGGGACCTAGCAGGATTAGCACCAGGACAGACTTTCTGAAGAGACTCAAGTTAAATAAGGGAAATCTTAAGAGAGTGCATTGACTTAATGGTTCTGTAAAGAAAGGTTCCAATAATTCATGTGTTACAGGACCACCAGTGGAAGGCTGTTATATTAGAAACTCTTAGCGGGCACCCAGCACGGTTGGCTACTGTGCCAGGTCTTATGGCCCAATTGTAGAGTCAAGAGCTACCTTTGAAAACCACACGTGGACATCCAACACAGTGTTCAGTTGGGCACTGAGGTGTGAGGGAACAAAAAATAATTAAGAATGTTGGTCATTCCCCGCTTGACTCCTACCCAGAGTCATTCTCTACCTCTTACTGCTTGCTCTGTGCCCCAGGAGGCTGGCAGGTGACATCACCAGGGCACCATTCTTGGCTGGCTTCCACTGGGCCTTGGCCAATGCTTTGCTCTGACAGGAAGTCAGAGGGAAGGAAGAGAGAGAGGTTAGAGTCCTTCTCTACCTCCTGTACTTTGGTGCCTTATCTCTAGAAATGGCAGCTTTGTGCCCTGATCACAGCTCCTCCTGGGGGCGTCCCTTCTCCATGGTGCCAGTTTTTCCTAGACTTCACGGGCACCGCTTCCTCTCCATGCCATTATGGCTTACAGATGGGATCAGTGTCCTGCTTTTGCTGGTCCCTGGGCCCCTCAACATCCTTGCTGGGCCCCTTAGCCCGTCCACACCTCTGTCTAATACTTTCTTCAAAGGTATACCTATGGTTGATTCATGTTGTGGTATGGTAGAAACCAACACAATATTGTGAGCAATTATCCTTGAATTAACAATAAATAAATTTAAAAAAACAGTTCCTTCACTAACATCTCTTTAGTTGAATTGAGTGGAATTCTGTTTCCTGCCTGATTTCTGACCCCTAAAGTGTAGAATTCAGGTAAAGAAAAGACCATGTTGAAAGTCATGAGTGGCTTTCAAACAGCAGTTGCTATAAAATAGGGGCTGGCCAAGTCATGGGCCAAATCTGGCCCACAACCTGTTTTATAAACAAAGTTTAACTGGAACACAGTCTCACCCATTTATTTATGTATTGTCTATGACTGCTATGGTGCTATGATGGCCAAGTTGAGTTGTGACAGAGACTGTATGGCCTATAAAGCTTAACAGTATTTATTATCTGGTCCTTTGTAGAAAAAATTTGCCAGCTTCTGGCTAGTCACCAAAGAAAGCCCCACCATCCTCAGGGGAGACTGTGGAAGAGCAAAGGGAGTGTTGGCCTTTGAGCAGGGAAATTTAGATTCTGTCTCGGCACTTGCCACTTACGGGATGTCTGGGCAAATAAACTGCATGTTTTCAGCATCCCTGTCACCTGTAAAACAGGACAGACCAAAGGAAGATTTGTTAAGCTTGCGTGTGGCACTTAGTACCCTTAGTAAATGACACTTCTCTCTCCTTCGATGAATGTATTCTTTCTTGGTTAACCTCTTTACTTTATATACTGTGCTGACCTGGAGCCCCACTGAGAACACAACAGCTTCTAGGATGGGACTGGACAAGAATTTGTTTCTCAATGTGCAGTCACAGCCACAGAGCCAGGCTGGTACCACATCACGTCCTCTACGACAGCCCAGTGTTACAGAAGCTGAGAAAGATGCTACTGGAAGGGAGAACAGCACCTTGCTCTTTGCCTAACTCCTGCCTCCCCATGCCTCTGGAGTTTCCAAGGATGCCCTGTTGAAAATAAAAATTCATCTCCCACATGACCCCTGTCTGGCATCTGTTCGGAGGAGACACAATGGAATAACTGAGCTCCTCTTCAGGGGCTGGGCCCCAGGTCCTGCAGCAGATTAAAGCAAAGGACTCTGCTCTCCTGGGAAGGGGCTAGAGCTCCAGGCGGCCCCTCCTGCGAGGTCTGTATAATGTGCATCTGTCAGGCTGTAATTTGGAATTCGCCAGTTAGCAGGCTTTCTGGAGGGAGGAGATGGATCCTGGTCTGAAGAAGCGCTGGGGTGGGAGGGCCCAGGGTGATGGAGGTGTTTCCAGGCACTTAGAGAAGCTCTATGGCCACGCCATGAATCAGTACAGTACTACAGTAGTAGGCATTACAGTTTAAATTTCTTCTTGGTCAGCCAAAGTCAGTTGTTCTCTCCAGCCATTCCTGGAGCCCTCCACTGGTCTGATTAAGGTCTCCCACTGCTATTTAAATGGCAAGGCAGAGTCTCAGAATCAGCGAGTGCTGCACATTTTGTTTCATTTCTAATGAAAACAATGGCTTTCTGTCTTAGATAAAGAAACTGTCCATGCCATCATTCTGAGACAGTACATGGAGGTATCTGCTCTCCAGGTAGAGAAGCGGCATAAGGCATCTTCAGCCATCAGTGGTCTTGGCCGCCGGACACAGCGTGCAGTCGGTTTAATCTCATGTTGAATTCTGAACTTGGCAACATAAGCATAACCTCTGCCTGTTGAAACAGAGAGTGTTTGAAAGCACCTAAGAAAAGCGTTGATTCGGGGCATGATAAATAATTAGGCGATGCTGCATTTTTGTTTTGTTGCTGTTGTTTTTTCAATGGCTCAGTGTGAAGAAACCTCTGAAATGAATTGAAAAATCGCATTTCTTCTTAATTCATCTGGGCAGACAATACGGTTGTTGTCTCTGATTCCCATCTCTGGGTCTGCAGTTTGTATTAGTGTGTTTGGCCTTGGCACATGCGCACTGGTGGAGCTGGGAGTTGCAGGCTCTGAGCACACGAAGAGAGGGGGTGAGTTGACCTTGCGTAGCTCCTTCTACAGAGGTGGATATACAAGAAGGTCACTTCTTTTGGTTCAAATGTACAATCAAATCCAAATGGCTGGATAAATCACTCCTCCCTCCTTTCCCCTCAGACACCACCCCAGGGAATATACAGTAGTAGGCATTACACTTTAAACTTCTTCTTGGTCAACAAAAGTCAGTTGTTCTCTCCAGCCATTCCTGGAGCCCTCCACTGGTCTGATTAAGATCTCCTGCTATTTAAATGCCAGGGCAGAGTCTCAGCATTTACCAAAAATAAATGTTGAAGTGAAGGTTTGACATTTTATTTTCAAAGTGAGAGGCCATCTTCCCATCACAGCATCCAGTTTGTTAGATATTCTTATTATTAGACCAAATGGTTCATGTTAGCAAATAAATATAAATTAGCTTATCAGGCCAGCAGGCTAACATGGCCTCTGTGTTGTAGGCCTTTATTGAAAAGGTAGGTTCTGGTTTTTTCCCTGCAGATGTGAGCTCTCTTAGTAATACCCTACCAGAGTATGGTAAGACCATACCTTGTAGATCTGATGTGTGAAGTTTGCTGTATCTTTAGTTTGTTAAGCTTGAAATAGTATGATACCCAAGAAAAGTTGTAGAAAAGGGAATAGAGCATTTTAGTGTTGAACTTAAATCCAGGTCATGACTGTAAAATACTCCCCCAAATAGCTCATCATGGTTCACTGGTGGGGTTTTGGAGACCAGGTGAGTTAGTATGAGAATAGACTAGCACTCCAGCTGCAGAGGTTGGATGCTGAGTAGCATTCTGGTTCTGCTCTAAGTGGCTGTGCTTCTGTGGTTTCACATGGACAAAGCACCCGGCTTCTCTCCCTTCTTGGCAGCGTTTGTTCTACGATCCCTTTGCTTCCTTACTGAGCACTTAACCGAGTGGATAAGGCATGGCCAGGATGGGAGAGTCTGTAATTAGTCTGACAGAAGACTGCTCTGAGGCCATAATCCTAAGGAATGACTTCTGGGCACGACTGGTCATATAATGTGTGGGTCCAGTAAAAAATGGTTATTTACATCCTAATTCAAAAATTATCGAGAATTTCAAGATAGTAAGAGCAGGGCTAAGCTTAGGGCCCTTCTGAGCACAGAGCCCTGTGTGACTGCACAAGTCACACACCCATGACACTGGCCTTGCCTCTGGGGGTAGTGAGCATGGGTTTAAGGTGAAGGAAGTCACTGCAGTCCTGTATTTGACACCTCTTCCTGAGAAACTAGAGGGGAACACCTTTCAGAATTGGAGGTTCAGCATCTCATCCTTCCTGCAGTGGGAAGGGATATGGCCCTGATGGTGTGGACAGGTGCTCCAGGAATGAGCACCTCTCCAGAGAGGGCCACATTAGACTCCTGGAGAAAACCAGATACAACAAGCTGGTCCCTGTGGATGATCGCAACAGATTATTCAGGTGCAGAGGAAAATCACTCAAGGACAAAGTTTCCTGCTGGGACTGCTCCAGCAGGGAGGAGATCCACAGAATATGTATCATCCCATCGCTACTTGTTAGAGACAAATCATAGGCCTGGGGAGGTCTGCCTCAAAACAGGAAACCAGTAAGGAATTCATGAAAAGTTCCTATGCTATAAATGATGATACATGGGTGGTAAATGATGATGAACATATATTTGAAGAAATAAAATTTAGATATGAAATCCTTAAAAGAATAGGAAAAGAGAATATTTATATGAAAGAAGAGAAGCTAATTAGTTAATTAGACAAACTGAAATAAAAGAGATGTCCTCATAGGTAAGAACAAAGTTTTATGGAAACAAATAATGACAAATAGAAATCTAAAATAATACTTGTTGTTTAGTCACTAAGTCATGTCTGACTCAGCAGGACTGACAATGTTGAAAATTTTTATCAGATATAGAAATCAGGCTTAAGAAAACTCTCTCAGAGTTAAGAGGAAAAGATCAAAGAGAAGAAATTAGAGGGATAACAATTGATATAGAGATGAAATTACATAGCTGTATATATCCAAGTGAAGTTACTGAAAAAGAGAAAAATACTCAGAGATATAATAGTAGAAAACTTTCCTGAAATGAAGAAAGACCTGAATTTATAGATTGAAGAGTGCTCAGTGTATAGGTAAAATTAATTTAAAATTGCCAAGACTCAAATAAATATCTGTATCTTGAATATTCTTGAATTTTAAAAGCATTCCCGGTAACCTCAAATAGTGAAAAAGAGTCCATTTGGATCCATGATTTTCTGCACCACTGGCTCTCATAAGACATTGAAACAACATTTGTGGAGGCTTTTGAGTTCAAAGGAATTCAGTGCAAGTTTGTATGGTCAGCTGTAGCACATGCTTTTTGTGCTCTGCACCATGTTCCCTCAGGCCACCTGTGATTTCAGCTGTCTGTGGTCATACTTCCCAGACATGCTGTCACATCCCACCTCAAGTCACTTAGGTAGCTTTTCTGCCTAAGAGCTTTATCCAAAGCTGCAAAAGCCAGAAGTGAAAGAGAGCTGGTGTTCCTGAGGGCAACTCTTGACCAACTGGGAGATGGAAATTGGTGGATGAATCCTCTAGCCTCCCACCCTTCATGGAACAATTTTGAGGCACATTCTACATGGTTCTTCTGGGGTCCCCAGTGGTATTGAGCCCCACATGCCCATAGAGGTAACCAGCTCAATCATATGCCCATTACTGGTTTTTTCATCTTTCCTGTCTCTCTCTGCTCCCTCACTGCTGTTCCTGGAGACAGCTCCAAAATCAACTACCCTTCCCAAGTTCTTGTCTCAGGCTGTTTTGGGTACAACCCAAACTAAAACCCTTAACATTCCTTATTGTTGTATGAAAGCAACAGGAAGAAATTCTTATATATTTAAGGACTCAGAAAACACTCATCTATGGACTTTTTGGTGTTAAAATGAGAGATGAGCAAAGTAGGACTTATGAACAAGGAACTGTGTGATGAAAAATGGAAGACCAACAGTGAGCATAGAAACCAATTAAGCGTGGAATTATCCACATGACTGTGGTGAATGTGGTTTTAAAACAATGTAAATATTATAACTCTTGAAAACACAGTGGAAAAACAACATAATAATAAATATCAAGCTATATTGTTTCCTGATGTTCATTAGTCAAGGCACACAGCATAAAGTATAAATTTTAAAACCTAAAAGCTGTATCTTTAAGATGAAAAGCAATCTTATCCCTTCTACCCCTGTTCCTGGAGTCATCCAGTTTCCTTCCCTACAGGCAACCATTTTACCAGTTTATTTTGCATCTTTCAGAAATATTTGATTCATATGCCAGCAATTCCATATGTACCTTTTTTTATTTTGTGCAAGTAATATGCTAAAGAGCCTTGGCCATTTTCACTTAGTGAATTTTGTAATAGTACATTTTAGAAATTATTCCCTCTTTTCTACAACTGCAGAGTATTTCTTTGTATGGCTGGGCCTCAGGTTATTTCTTCAGTCTTCCATTATGGACTTCCACAGTGTTGCTCATCTATTGCTATTATAACAAAGATTCAAGGAATAACCTTAGCACAGATGTGAGGTTGCTTGCCTCCTTCTCCCTTGAAACCCTTTTCTCTCTTGCTTGGCATGATACTGTGAACTCCTCTTTGTTCTGAGATATGTCTGGTTGTACCTTCTTGTCTTCTTTGCCAAGTCTTCTTTCTCCACCTTGTTGCTTGAATGTCAGAGGTACTTGGGGTTTGCTCCTAGGATCTCTCTTCTCTCTACACTTCTCTCTAGATATGCTCATTCATTTGAGGGCTTCAAAACAGTATATATTCTGTGCCACTAAAAAGATGAAATAATGCCATTTGCATCAACATGAATGGACTTAGAAAGTGTCATACTGAGTGAAGTAAGTCAGACAGAGAAGGAGAAATATCATATGACATCCCTTATATGTGGAATCTAAAAAGAAATGATACAAATGAACTTACTTACAAAACAGAGAGACTCATAGACTTAGAAAATGAACTTATGTTTGCTGGGAGGAGGGGATAGTTAGGGAGTTTGGGAAGTCATGTACACATTGCTATATTCAAAATGGATAACCAATTAGCACATGGAACTCTACTCAATGTTATGTGCCAGCCTGGATGGGAGTAGGGTTTGGGGAAGAATGGATACATGTATATGTATGTCTGACTCCCTTTGCTGTTCGCCTGAAACTACCACAACATCGTTCATCAGCTATACCCCAATACAAGATGAAAAGTTCAAAGTTTGAAAAGAAAAAGCAATCTATATGCTGAGAATTGTCTAAAATCTAAATCCAACCAAACTTTACCTCTGAACTCCAGTACCTTCATGATACCCTTCTTCACATCTCCCACAGACGTGGCAATCTTTTTTTAAAAAAATTAATTTATTTATTTGGCTGCGTTGGATCTTAGTTGAGGCAAAAGGGATTTTCGATGCGATGTGCAGGCTCTCTAGTGGTGACACGCAGGCTCCAGAGCTTGCGGGCTCAGTAGTTGTGGCTCACAAGCTTGTTTGCCCTGTGGCATGTGGGATCTTAGTTCCCCAACCAGGGACTGAACTCGTGTACCCTACATGGGAAGGCAGATTCTTAGCCACCAGACTACCAGGAAAATCCCAGACACTGCAATCATAACAGATCCCAAGCAAAACTCTTGAGGTTTCCCTCCAATCTGGGTCATCACACAGTCTTCTCCAAATCAGGTAACAATGGCATCATTTTTCTAGCTTCTCAAGTCAAATCCTGGATGCAAATCTACCTCGTAAATATGTCTACAATCTTTCTATCTTTTTCTCCTTTCCAGTGCTGCTGCTACTGTACAGACTGCCATCATCTTTCTCATGGGCCTCAGCCATAACCTAACTGGTCTTTTAGATTTTACTCTTTTTTAAAACTTTTTGAAATTTTTATTTATTTCTTTTTGGCTGTGCTGGGTCTTTATTGCTGTGTGCGGGCTTTCTCTAGTTGTGGCAAGTGAGGGCTACTCTCTAGTTGCAGTGGCTTCTCTAGTCATGTGGAGCTTGGGCTCTAGGTTGCATGGGCTTCAGTAGTTGCATCACGTGGGCTCAGTATTTGTGAGGCACAGGCTTAGTTGCCTTGGAGCAGGTGGAATCTTCCTCCCTGTTTCTATGCTTGCATCCTACAATCTACTCTCCATTCAGCAGCCAGAGGGACTTCATAAGATGTAGGTGAGACTTTTGTGTCTACGCCATGGCAGTTATCAAGATGCAATGTAACAGCTTGTTTTTGTGTTTGACCCCCTGCAAGACTGAGGTTTCCTTGAGACATGACTTGTCACTGACTTTCCAGTTCCTAGAACACTGGGTACACCTACTGAAGTAGGAAATTCTCAGAGAACTGAGTTTCCAAATTGCAAAGAGATATACATTTAGGTCAAGTTTAGAAGATATTTTCTGGATCACTATTAAAATATTGTGCACGTGTGCCAAGCTGCTTCAGTCATGTCTGACTCTGTGTGACCCCATGGACTGTAACCTGCCAGGCTCCTCTGTCCATGGGATTCTCCAGGCAAGAATACTGGAGTGGGTTGTCATTCGCTTCTCCAGGAATCTTCCCAATCCAGGGATTGAACCAGCATCTTTTAGGTCTCCTGCATTGGCAGGCAGGTTCTTTACCACTAGCACCACTTGGGAAGCCACATTAAAATATTCAGGGTCCATTAAAGCACGTGGAGGCTGTCTTGACCACCTCCCATCTCAATGCCCTTTTTATTTCTCTCATTCTTAAATCTTCGATACTTGAAAGAGTGTTTTTAGAGAAGCAAAGATCCCTATGGGCTACTGTATTTCTGAGTCTTTGTGAAGATTCCCTGTCAGTGTGTAGGGAGCTCTAACAATAAAATAATAGTCCTGATAGACTTTCAAGATTTCATGTTATTATTCTATTTGTGAACAATGGTGATTATTATGATCTATTCCTCTGTATAGACATTTTAAAGATTGGTTAAGCAACTGAGAATTAATTTATTGGTCATGAACATATTCAACTTCATTAGATACTCAGAAGCCTACTACATTATCATTATCTGGATGCTAAATTTTAATTGCATGCAGCCTGGTCCCTCAATAATTAACACGTTGTATATCCCACCTAATTCACAAACTAATTGTCATTTCTTAGATCTTAATATTACTTGCTAATTTTGCCACAGATTAAAAAAAAAATCTAACTGTCAAAACTCCAGAGAAAATGACATTATACGGGCACAATAGTGACAAAACAAGTTAATTTATTGCAAAGTCACCAAGAGAAGGAGTTTTTAATTGCATATTTGTTACCTTCATAAAAGACATAAACGGCTTTTTTGTTACATATTTGCTTATTTCTTACATATTAAAAAAGTGTTAACAAGCCTGATTAAAATTAATTGCAAGGTCCAAGATGTGAGTGGAGATACCAGCATTAGCAAACTTCTAATTGAAGCTGAAAGAGAAAGAACGAAAGGAGATGTGGAATGGAATTGGAATTAGAACAGATGTTTGACTGTGGAGATGGAAAACAATTATGTGATCCACATAAAAAAATCATCTAAAGAGAAAATCAAACTTGATAATAAATAAGAAAATTTTTATCCTAATGGAATTAACAGTCGGTAACAGTGATTTGCTTCTAAAGACTCAAGATGGAACAAAAACCAATGTTATTACACAACTTTAAGAGAAGCACACTCTGTTGTTATGATATGAAAAGCTGTAACAATGCAGATGTTTCACATATCACAGAATCACTTGATAACTTTCAAAATCCATGTTGATTTTATCTATAAGTAGCAAGTTCTATGTAAATTTCCATAGGTAAAGCATCTTTGGCATCTTTAACGAGCTGGGAGGTGCCAGATTATTTAGAGAGATGGACAGATGGAAAATACTCTAACCTTTTATTTTCATGATTGGCTGATTCTTTTTTTTAAATTAATTTTTTATTGCATTATAGTTGATGAACAATATTATATAAGTTACAGGTATACAATATAGTGATTCACAATTTTTAAAGGTTATAGGCCATGTATAGTTATTGTAAAATATTGGCTGTATTCCCCGTGTTGTAAAGTATGGTTGATTCTAACAAGAAAGATGACCACCCCTCCTGATGTGACATTTTTCTATTACTGGTTGCATTCAAATATTCCTCAGTCTAGCCATTATCTGCACAAAGAAAAGATGTCTTTGAGCACTAATACACTAGATATGTCTCCAAAATTGAGAAGGAGCTTTCCAATTACTGAAACATGCCTTCTAAATCAGAGCTTCCCAGGAAGAGATTTTGTATAAGGGAAAAAACAGCCATTTATATCTTATATGGGATGAGAAGTAGAAAAATATCCATAAATCCCATGAATTACTTAAACTGTTTTATATTCAATTTGGTGCATATGAGCCAATGTGGCTCTTCATTGTTTCAGCAAAAAATTAAAGAAGTCATCCATCCTGTTTATAAAGATTTTTTCCCACAAAGCTATCCACTGGTTGGAAATCCTCTTACCTGATGTTATTAAGTGGTTATCATTCAGTCAACTGAAAAAGTTGGCGAAAGCAGGAGATTATAAAAGATGACCCTTAACTATTTTGTTCTTTTGAAAACTTCTTGTGAAAGTAGTGCTTTTTCTTTGTGGCTAAGGATTTAGACATGTATTTCTTAGCCATAGCTCTTAGAGGACAACACTAGACTTCAAAAGGAGAAATTGGTGCTGAGTTAAAAGAGTTGTTATTATTGTTTAGTTGCTAGGTTGTGAGCGACTGTTTTGCAACTCCATGGACTGTGGCCCACCAGACTCCCCTGTCCATGGTATTTCCCAGGCAAGAATACTGGAGTGGGTAGCCATTCCCTTCTTCAGGGGATCTTCCCTACTCAAGGATTGAACCCGCATCTCCTGCATTGGCAGGGGAATTCTTTACCACTGAGCCACCAGAGGAGCCCTGAAAGATGACATATGAGGACTATACTTGAAATATTTTATTTTTACTTAAAACTTATATATGTATGTACAGGAATTCATTTACAATTTTGATATGAGACCAAGGTCTTTTCTGTGAGTGTGGGCTTGTTGATTAGATTCCATACTGTTTTCCTTGCATTCAACAAATCAGTAAGGCATTATTAATAAGGGCTTACCAGATGGCGAGGTGGTAAAGAATCCACCTGCCAATGCAGGAGACCCGAGAGACACAGATTTGATCCCCTGGCATAGGAAATGGCAACCCACTCCAGTAATTCTTGCCTGGAACATTCCGTGGACAGAGGAGCCTGGCGGGCTACAGTCCATGGGACTGCAGTGAGTCGGAAACACCTGAGAGACTATGCACATCATCAATAAGGCAACCGTTGTTTCCTGAGTTTGTTTATTTAAAATGGAGCAAGAATTTCAAAGTGATTGTGAAGTAATTTAAGTATAAAAATCATTGAAGATTTAATTTTTGCTCATTTTTCTTTTCTACAACTAATTGAGTGTTTTTATGAATTGCCTTACCCTTATCCAGCCTTTTCAAACAATACTGGGTGTTAGTTCTCAAGTCATTCCATGTACCTGGAGCATTTGCTAAATGTTATTCAAATGGGTAAGAGAGTACATACTTTCATAGATAAATTTGGAAATAAATGTTGAGGGTTGATTTTTTTAAAAAGGTACATCTATTTTTTTATGGATGAAAAAAATGATGTAAAGTATCAAAAACATTTTTACATATTTAGTGACCTGGAAAACATTTCATGATATATTAAGTGGAAAAGCAAGTTACAACACAGCAAGCATAATATTATCTCATATTTAAAAAATAATTATATATATATATATATACACAAAAGATTGATATTATGTAATCAAAACATACTGAAATATTAAGTTTAGCTCTGAATGGTGAATTAAAGTCATATTTATTTCTTTGTGCTTTTTTTATCATTTCAAAATTCATCTATATTCAATAAGCTTATTGAACAAGCCCATATATTATCATGAGCTTCCTAGATGATGCTAGTGGTAAAGAACCTGCCTGCCAATGCAGGGGACGTGTAAGAGACGCGGGCTCCATACCTGGGTTGGGAAGATCCCCTGGAGGAGGGCATCCACTGCAGTATTCTTGCCTGGAGAATCTCACGGACAGAGGAGCCTGGCAGGCTACAATCCATAGAGTCGCACAGAGTTGGACACAACTGAAGTGACTTAGCATGCACGAGTGTATTATCAAAAAGGCATCCATTTTAGTTCTAAGTTAAAAAGCAGATTGGAATCATCACCAGTGAGTACTCCACGCCCACACCCAAGGTACTCTGTTGCTCTATTGTATCTTCCAAAAGTGATGGTCTAAGAGGTGGCAGATCCATTAAGGGAAGTGAGGCTCCCAAGTGAACAAGCTGCATCTTTGGAAGTTTATTTCCTAGAGAGTATGTATGACCTTCAATCTTAATTTCTCTCTTCGTACCAAAGACTGAAGCCTTGGGTGATGGATTCACCAGACCTACTGTTCTGGAATGTTGGGGTTCAAAAAGTACTTACAGCTTTCAGGACAGAGAACCAGTTCTTGGCATTTGATAAGTCTTTGCCTTTTGAGAAGGAAGTTTAGAATCCATTCCACTTCATTCCAGGTCCCAAAGAGAGACATGTATTTTGTACATTACTATGACAGCTTCCCTAAAGCATCCAGATTTTGGAATAAAAAATTTATGGAATTCATGGCTGTTTAGATTGGAAAATTTCAGTAGAACCAGTCTGTGTGTGAGTAGTCCCCAAATCTCTACCCCTGGTATTGGGGAGAGAGCCCTAAAAAAAGCGTTTTCATGTTCTGCTGTGAAAGAGTAAACTGATAATCTCTTCCTGCAAGTGATTTCAGAAATATGTATCAAAAGTGCTGAAATATTTATTATTATCATTTTTAATATTTTCTTGGCCACACTGAGCAGCATGTGGGATCTTGATTTCCCGACCAGAATCTAGCCTGCAGCTCTCACATTAGAAGTTCAGAGTCCTAACCACTGGACCACTAGGGAAGTTCAATATTTATTTGTTTTGATTCAGTAATTCAGTAATTACTATTTTCATAAGATACATATCCCCATGCTATAACTTATGAAAATAATCAGGAGGCTATTCAGTTCAATTCAGTTCAGTCACTCAGTTGTGTCCGACTCTTTGCGACCCCATGAATTGCAGCACGCCAGGCCTCCCTGTCCATCACCAACTCCCGGAGTCTACCCAAACCCATGTCCATCGAGTCGGTGATGCCATCCAACCATCTCATCTCTGTCGTCCCCTTCTCCTCCTGCCCTCAATCCTACCCAGCATTAGGGTCTTTTCCAATGAGTCAACTCTTCACATGATGTGGCCAAACTATTGGAGTTTCAGCTTCAACATCAGTCCTTCCAATGAACACCCAGGATTGATCTCTTTTAGGATGGATTGATTGGATCTCCTTGCAGTCCAAGGGACTCTCAAGAGTCTTCTCCAACACCACAGTTCAAAAGCATCAATTCTGCGGCACTCAGCTTTCTTCACCGTCCAACTCTCACCTCCATACATGACCACTGGAAAAACCATAGCCTTGACTGATGAACTTTTGTTAGCAAAGTAATGGCTCTGCTTTTAAATATGCTATCTAGGTTGGTCATAACCTTCCTTCCAAGGAGTAAGCGTCTTTTAATTTCATGGCTGCAATCACCATCAGCAGTGATTTTGGAGCCCAAAAAAATAAAGTCTGACACTGCTTCCACTGTTTCCCCATCTATTTCCCATGAAGTGATGGGACCAGATGCCATGATCTTAATTTTCTGAATGTTGAGCTTTAAGCCAACTTTTTCACTCTCCTCTTTCACTTTCATCAAGAGGCTCTTTAGTTTTTCACTTTCTGCCATAAGGATGGTGTCACCTGCATATCTGAGGTTATTGATATTTCTCCCGGCAATCTTGATTCCAGCTTGTGTTTCTTCCAGCTCAGCGTTTCTCATGATGTACTCTACATAGAAGTTAAATAAGCAGGGTGACAATATACAGCCTTGACGGACTCCTTTTCCTATTTGGAACCAGTCTGTTGTTCCATGTCCAGTTTGAACTGTTGCTTTCTGACCTGCATACAGGTTTCTCAAGAGACAGGTCAGGTGGTCTGGTATTCCCATCTCTTTCAGAATTTTCCACAATTTATTGTGATCCACACAGTCAAAGGCTTTGGTATAGTCAATAAAGCAGAAATAGATGTTTTTCTGGAACTCTCTTGCTTTTTTGATGATCCAGCGGATATTGGCAATTTGATCTCTGGTTCCTCTGCCTTTTCTAAAACCAGCTTGAACATCTGGAAGTTGAGGCTATAGAAAGAGTTAATTATAAGAATACTTACTGCAGATCCATTTATATCAATGGAAAATGGAAGATAAATTGAATGCTCAACAAGAGAGGATTTAGTTAAATAAATGTTTTATCCACAAATGAAAGCTGTTAGCTTATTAGTAGTCAAGCTTCAGACATCATCAATTCAATGGACATGAGTCTGAACAAACTCTGAGAGATAGTGAAGGACAGGAAAGCCTGGCGTATTTCAGTCCATGGGGTCACAAAGAGTTGGACATGACTGAGCAACTGAACAACAACCAGTTCAGAAGAATGCTTAATAGCGCAAGAAAAGCTCAGAGTATAATAGGTTACAAAATGTATAAAAGCACCCTGATTTTGTAAAAGAGAAAAGTATGTGAATCTATAGAAAATATTCGAAGTGTACCCTAATATTAGCACTCTAATCTCTGGTGAGATGAGGGAAATTTTCCTGAAGACTTAATTTAATTCAATTAAAAAATAACATTCTAACGTAATAAGAGGTATTTGGTAGAAGCTAAGACTCCTCTTGCCCCAGGCCTCTCCAACTCTCCTCCCCAGATACAACCATTCACCTTTACTTGTTTTCTTCAAGAGATGTTCTGTACGTATTAGGATGGATTTTATTTTCTTCGTCACATTTTTCTGTGTTTTCCAAAGCAAGAAATAAGACAAATATTTCAAAAGTATGTTTCATTTTCCTTGTTCTAAATCTCCATCAATAATTTCTACTAGAACTTGAACTACTATTATCTCATAGAAATGAAAAGATGGAATAGAAGTTATTCAACATTTCATTTAATTTCCATTTATATTGTGAAATGAAAAACAGCTTCTTGCAATTTTACTTAAATAACCAATTTTGATACTGTTCTATTAGTCTTCTAATAGCATGAAGGCCCAGAAATTAAATTGTTCCACTTTCTTATCCATAATTATGTGCAATTAAAATGGTTACAGACCTTAAAGTTTTCTTCTAAGCTCCAGACCCTTCAACTGTCATTTTTTATTATCTTGAAGCCCAACACTTTTTAGTAACACTTTGTATACAGAGAGTTAAGTGAGAAAGGAAGTATTATATTTAACTGATGTGGGTGTTCTTTAATTAATCTGAATTAGCTTTTTTGATATGGGTACTAATTATTTTCTTTGAAAAAAAATCACCGTAGATGTGTGATTCTTCTATGTCTGTTGCTCTTCAAGAAAGTAGTTAATTGCGGAAAACAGGAAGGTTACCTTTTTAAAATAAATAATCAGCATCACATCAGAAGAGCTGCTCTTAATCCAACTTTCGGACTTGCATTCACAAACCTGCAGTATTTGTGATGAGCAGCATTCCCTCTGACTTTTGATGTTCTCTTTACATTTATTCATAAGGTAGGAAGAACGATTACAACATGAAGTTGGAATAACAAGGGTTTCATTTGTTTCCTTTTAACAATTTCTAATGGCTATACATTGAAATATCAAAAACTCTCTACAAGGGAGCAAGGTCAGAAGTAAGTCCCCATCTTCAACTATAGAAAAACTATCATTTTTTTTCAAGATTACTTGATACAGTTTATTACCAAAATGTCAGCAGCTTATACTAAATAGATAGATTTAACTACAATTACCACACTCCACCCTCATTAAGACACCCTTTTCAAGATCTAAGTGTTTTGAGCATTTATAAAGAAGTGTTATCCTAACAAGAGTGATAATGAGTTAAGTGCACTTGGGAGTCAAGGTACAGCTGAATAACTAAACTTTAAAGAGATCATTAAAGCAACATTCTCCTTCTTAAAATTTGTTCACAGTATTTTCAGATGATGTTTTAATGAATATTGAAACTTATGCTGCATCCTGCCAAAAAAGTATAGCATCTTTAAAAAGCAATGATTAAAACTTGGTAATCTGTTACACACTGTCTCTATTTACTTGGTATTTTTTCCATTAGGAAACAGGATAACATCTCTGAATCTAGTCAGCTGTTGCATGTGCCAGTGTATTATCTGTATTTTTCATCCAAATAAGCAGAGCTCTGCGTAGGATAAATAGCCATGTGGAACGCTGGTGAATTATGCATGCTTTCCCCCTAAGCAGTTCATGTATTTGACTCGTTAGAGCTCAAAATATCTTCTTGTGCTTGACTTCATCATTTTGGACTTTGGCTTACACTTCTCCCACAGACTACAGAGTTATTCCTTCACACATGGAGAGCAGAGGTGAAATACTCTGCGAAAGAAAACAACACAGAATTTAAGTGGTAAAAGCATGCCATAAGCCATTTCCGCTAGAAACACAAAAAATGATTTTCCAAACACTCGGTCTCACATGAACTTTGTTTTAGCTCCCAAATCTTCTTTGAGCATCACTGGGTTGTGTCATCACACACTGAATCAAATCTTTTGGTCCACACATACTTATCCAGGGCCTGTAATATTAGTAGTATAGTTGGAGGAATAACTGATAGGCATTGTGCTGGAGCGGCTCAAGCTCTCTTTGTGGATGCAGCTCACAGACATGAAAAGTTACATGACCATGCCAGCCAGATCTGAGAGGTGCCACGGCAGAGTCACTGGTGGGATTTTCAGAGGAGCTTTTCAGAGTGTTTTCAGCTTTTCAGGGTTTTCAGAGGTTGGGTAAAACAGCAGTGAAAACTTCAGGCATGTCTTGAACTGAGCCGTGGAGGATGGAAAAGGTCTATAAAGATGGGAGGAAGCAGGAAGGGCCTGGAGGGCATGGCGTAGGCCTGAGCAAAGGCCCAGAGGAGGTACCAGCCAGTGATGCCAGGGAACAAACACTAGCTTGGGCAAGAGAGAAGGAGTCAGTTCTTCAGATACAGGAAGGTCGTTATTGAAGACTTTGGAGAGGTATGTCTTTGGGGTTGGTTTTGAAACAATGCTGTTGGATTTGGCTTGTCTGCATTGACTGCTGTCATCCCTACAAGTTGAGTAATAATGGTTGAAGGTTCCCTGGGCTCCTGCCCAGAGCAAGCAATGTGATCCATGGGGCTCAGTCCAGTTTTTATCCTCATCATCCATTGCACTCCCAGGCCTCAGGCAAGAAGAAGGATTCAGTGGTGGAGGGGGCAAGGTCACAGGGACAGGCTTGTGCCCTTTCTGCAGCCCTGGGATTTGTTACCCCTTGGTGCCCCCAAGAACCCAGATGGATAGGCCAGCTGAGAAGCAGTAATGGGCTCATCCTTTCTCTTACTCAGTACCATCAAAGGCAAGTTCACGTTTTTTTCTAAGTTTAATATTATTATTTGTATTTCTACAGTGTTTTAATTGAGTCATTTAGTTTTTTTCCCCTTAGATTTACAATTTGGATGATTTTTCCTTAGGCAAAGCATGTGTGGACATTAAGGCCAGGGAACCCTGGGTTTTGGAGAGCTCTGCCTGGTACAGCTCTGATGATGAGGATAATAATAATGATATAATAATAATTGCTACTCTCTATTGGTCTCTTGATACATGCCAGGCACTGTTCAAAGAAGTCTACATATATTAGCTCATTAAATGTTCAGAACAACCCAGGGAAGCCGTTGCTGTTATTATTATGTTTATGATGATGAAAGTGAGACCCAGAGGGGTTAAGCTTCTCTTCCAGGGGCACCCAGCTAGCTTGGAATGAGGAGCCAGATCTGCACTGGGCACTCTGCTTGCAAATGTGTGCTTTACCCCTGTGGTATATGACTTCTACATGACCTTGGCAATCCATTTGTTTGCTTATCTATTTATTCATGGGTGCCCTCTTAGTCCTGGCATGTATACTTGGAGCTTGAAATCCAGTGGGAATGTCCTGTGAGGGTATGGATGGTTCTAATACAGGGGGTATGAGCTCCAGGAGCAAATGGGCAGTCCCTGTGCTGTGTGGGCCTAAGACTCAGCCTCCAAGCAGACTGAGGTTTGGGGAGAAGAAAGGGGTGTCAGAAGACACACCCCAGGGTAAGTGATTTCTAAGTACTGATGAGATCAGAGGGTAGAGGAGGGCCTGAGAGATGAAATGAGGAAGTTATTTCAATGTTCTGAGTCCCACCTTCTTCTTTATAAAATGGAGGGGAGGGACTTCCCTGGTGGTCCAGCAGTTAAGACTCTGTGCTCCCAGTGTAGTGGGCCTGGGTTCGAGCCCTGATCCGGAAACTAGATCTCACATGCTGCAACTAAAGAAAGATCCTGTGTGCTGCAACTAAGACTTGGTGCAGCCAAGAAAGAAGATAAAAAGAAAAAACAAAAAAGAAGGGGACAGTTCAGGGTTGCTGGTAGAATTAAGTGACTCTGATGCATGTCAATTGCCTGGAATGGTGTCTGGCACACACTAGACCTCAGCAGGTAGAAGCCTTGATAACCAGGGAAAAAAAGAATTAAGCAAACAGGGCTAAGTCCTGTTTCACCCTCTTGTGCAGCTAAGTTGCTTCAGTTGTGTCCGACTCTTTGCGACTCTTCGTAGCCCACCAGGCTCCTCTATCTACAGGATTCTCCAGGCAGGAATGCTGGAGTGGGTTGCCATGCCCTCCTCCAGGGGATCTTCCCAACCCAGGATTTGAACTCATGTCTCTTTCATCTCCTGCATCAGCAGGCAAGTTCTTTACCACTAGCGCTACCTGGGAAGCCCTCTCAGGGTTCAAATATTACAGGGAGTAGCAGAAAGTGGGAGAGTGAGGGCAGGGGGCAGGGGCTGAGCTGTCACCAGAGAGGCCTGAAATTTGTAGATGACAGCGTGCCTGGGAGGGGTGCTGTCATAGCTCTTTGGGTTTTGAGGCATGTGCTCAGCAGAACCTGAGTGGTCTCGTGGAAGTTTGCCCTCTTCCAACAGCCAATAAGCAGGCGTAGTCCAGCCAGAGGGAAAAAAATTGAGCTAATGGGCTTGGGGAAAAGCCCAGTGCCCCTGGTGAAATCTGCATAATACTGGAAAGAGGTACCCAGTAATCAGACTCCCATGCTGTGCTGTGCTTAGTTGCTCAATCGTGTCCAACTTTGTGACCCCATGGACTGTAACCCACCAGGCTCCTCTGTCCATGGGATTCTCTGGGCAAGAATACTGGAGTGGGTTGACATTTTCTTCCCCAGGGGGTCTTCTAGACCCAGGGATAGAACCTGTGCCTCCTGTGGTTCCTGCATTGGTAGGCAGATTCTTTATCATTTGAGCCACCTGGGAAGCCCCAATACATGTGTACTAGGTGTCATCTCCTGGTCTATTTACTGAGTGTTATATGGGGACCATTATTGTGTTGAGCGCCAGACAGGCTAGCAGAAAGTTCTCATTGCAACCTGTGGAGGAAAGGCTCAGAGAGGTGAAGTAACTTGGCTGAGATCACACAGTGGGCAAGTTCCTGGACCGAGGTCTTATTTTGCTTCTATTTCACCTCCACCAGGGCAGATATCCACACTCAGATTTGATACAGACTCTTGGGACAGAGTGTGTTAATGATTTGAACAGAGAACTCAATGGAAGCTTAAAAAAACAATCTTGTTTGCATTATTCACTTCTCATTTTAAGTGGTGAAAACATAGTCCATTGCCTAAAAGATACTTGCACGGCATCAGTCAAAGTGTGTTCATTTGTCACTTGTAGATTGTTTTATTTTTAGATTAATGAAGATCCAAATTAAACCATCGGAGTGCAATCATCCTGATAGTCCTTATCACGTTTTGCTCATTATCACTTCATTTATATTTATGATGAAGAACAGATGGTCCTGATGTCATATTTCAATGTGTATCATATCCAGCTAAGAGGAAATATCTCATATTAGCTGCACTTATCAAAATATTTGTACTTAATAACAACAGAAATCTGAGCTTATGTACTGTCTTGTCACCATGTCATAGCTACCATTTAGAAAAAGACCCTTTAAATTAGATATGGGAGGGAAAGAATGCACCGTTCATTATTATTGAATGAATGCACTGAACTCTGAACAGCAATTATGGGTTAGTTGTGAGGAGAGAATCATTAAGCTTGAATGAGGAACAGCAATTACAGTCTGTTGTCTCTGTGGCATGCTTAGAGCTTTTTATTTAAGCGGCTGGTGAGAGCACCAAGAAGGAAAGGGACAACTTGTGACAGTGGAACAAGAGAATTAGTGACAGACAGTGAACGTGGTTGCCAAACGTAGCAGCCTGCCTCCTTTCCTAAATGGTAGCTTGAAGAAGAAGGCTGAGAAAAACCTGCTCTCACAGGTGATGTAGAAAGCCTTTTAAAATAATATCCATGTTATTAGTAAGTCCCAAAGGGATGAGGAAACGCAAGAGTCCCACGTTTTCTAAAATGACGATACTATCTTTATGATCCCTTTCTGCAAACAAGTGGCTGATCAAAATGTACTGAGCATCTGTTATGTCCCAGGCAGGTAAGAGGCATAAGACATGCTCCCTGACCTCAAAAAGTTTATAGTCCCATGTGGAAAGCCAGACACAATAGCAAATAACTTCAGTGATCAAGAAGAAAAAAAGGTGTGTGCCCAGTTCCAGAGTGGCCCAGAGGGAAAGGCTGTGGGAGTCAGGGAGAATTTAATAAATTAGATGATTGTGAATCAGGGTTCTGAAGGTTGAATAGGAGCTGCAAATTTGGATAAGAGGTTAAGGATGAAGAACATTCAGTCAGGCAGCAGACTGGTTAAAAGCTGAGTTTTGGTGTCAGGCCAGACTGAGTTTTAGTTCTAACTGCTCACTAGTTGTGTGAAATTGGGCAAGTCATTTATTACTCCATGCCTTGGTTTCCCTATAAAGTTACGCTAATAACAGTACCTACTTCATAAAGGTGTTGTGACATATTTAACACAGTTTTGTGGCTCAGCTGGTAAAGAATCCTCCTGCAATGAAGGAGACCTGGGTTTGATCCCTGGGTTGGGAAGATCCCCTGAGAAGGGAAAGGCTACCCACTCTAGTATTCTGGCCTGGAGAATTCCATGGACTTCACAGTCCATGGGGTCATGAAGAGTCAGACACGACTGAGCGACTTTCACTTTCACTTTTTCACTGGCATGTAGTATGTGCTCAGCTAATGTCAGTTCTTATTAGCATTCCAGGCATAGGAGAAGGCTTAGAAGCATGAAATAGCTGTACTACTTTCATATTTTCTCAGGGCATTCTAGTAATTGTTTGTAATTATGTAACCAGAAAGGCCCAGGAAAGGTTAAAGAGTAAATAGTGTTATAAAAATCTTTGAAGTCTTAAAATGACATTAAAGCCAACTATACTTGATGATGTAATTTACTACCATTTGGTTTAGAAAGCAAAAAGAATAGGAGTGGTATTTACTCTAAGCAAGGTTGTTGGAGCCTCTGACCAGGGGAAAGGCCTCTTGGAAGTGGGAAACTGCAGCACCCCTTGAAAAACAGGGGTTTAGCGGAACCATAGGTCTGGCATTGAACCCCAATGAGCAAGACACAAAGTGGTCCCATGAATCCCAGGCAGGTTTGTGTTGCTTGTTGAATGACAAGTTCCCATCACCTTGGGCTGACCACTCTCCAAAAGAGGCGGATGGTTCATGGGCAAGCTCCACATATAAAAACCAACAAGAATTTTGCACAAATATGGTTTGAGAAAAATATGTTATTTTTAACATGAAAAACAAATTTGATGCATGTAAAAGGCTGGTGGTGGTAATTTGGTATTCAGTTGGGACACATTTGCAGAGGCAGGCGCGTTCTGCTTGTGACTGAATCAGACTCCTAGCTTGCTTGCCAAGCTGGCCTATCGTGGTCTGTGACAGGAGAGTAGCAAAGCCTCCCTGAGGCGAGTGGAACAGCGGGCGCCATCTTGGGTCTTTATCCACTCATGGACATTTTAGTGAATGACAGGAGTTCTTTTGCTTTCATTTGCTCCTTCACTGAAGTGCCCTCTGCTTTGAACTCAGCATGAGTGCCTTTTCCCAGAGGATGGGGAAGAGAGCCTCTTAAGTCACAGAGTACTCTGCTCAGATTTCTCTCCGCTCTCCAATCCAGGGCTTCCTAGGTGCCTCTGTGGTCAAGAATCCACCTGTCAAGCAGGAGACTCGGGTGTGATCCCTGGGTCAGGAAGATCCCCTGGAGATGGAAATGGCAACCCACTGGAGTAGTCTTGCCTGGGAAATCCCATGAACAGAGAAGCCTGACTACAGTCCATCAGGTCACAAAGAGTTGGACACGACCTAGAGACTAAAACAGCAACAGCAGCTCCAACCCAAGCTCACTCCTTTCTCTCCTTTATGGTGCATCCTTTCCCAATAGACTCCTGGTCCCTTGTGTAGACACATCCTGGGCAGGCCTGCCTCACAGCCCTTCCCGAATGCCTGGACTTGCCCAAATCCTACAGAGACCCCAGCTTAGGCTGTCAAAATGGGACTTTTGCTACACAGTGGGCCTAAACACTCCAAAAATAATAACTTGACACGGTGGGGAAATCCGCAGAGCATAGCATGGTTAGAGCTCAGTGACTCATGCCCATCACTACGTGCTCCCAGCCAACAGACTCATTTCTGTAGGCTTTTGATTTAGCTTTGGGCCTTATTCCCAGAAGGTAATGGTATTAGCCGCTCCCAGAAGGACCAACTAGGCTCATTGTGTTCGTGTGTGTGTGCTCAGTTGTGTCTGACTCTTTGCAATCCCATGGACTGTGGCCCACCAGTCACCTCTGTCCATGGGATTTTCCAGGCAAAAATACTGGAGTGGGTTGTTATTTCCTCCTCCAGGGGATCTTCCCGACCCAGGGATCTAACCCACATTTGTTGAATAGGCTCATTGGTTCACAGAAAATACCCCAGGAAATTGCTTATGAATCTCAATCCCCAAGCTCAGATAAACCAAGATTCCATTAGGCCAGTTTTTTGGGGGTGGTCTATCCAAGCCATGCCAGGTCTTGAGCAAGATCACGACCATGGGCTTTGGGGCCAGATGAAGTGGGCTTGATATTTGTTTGGCAGCTTACAAGTCGTATGACCTAGGGCCATCCAGTTACCTTTGTATCGGTTTTCTTACCTGTGAAAGGGGTAAAATTTTGTGCACTTATGGGTTTTATGGATAATTCTACATGATAATGAGCGCAAAGAGCTTTGCCCTGGGGCTGGGACTCAGGAGGCTCTTGGGAACAGAAATTGTGACCAGACATCTGGGGAGAATAGGGCTACCCTCCAGGTCTGGGCATGCAGACATGATGAGGTGGGAAAACCCAATGGGGGTGAGAAAAATATAAGGGCATAAGAGCGTTTCTGACAGAAGAAACAGCAAAACGAAGGCATGGATAAATATGAAGTTGGGTGCGAGGTGTTGGAAGCCTCTCCATAGAAGAGCCTCTTGGGGAATTTTCTAGATCTCAGGGAGAGGTCTGGGCTTGGAAGCCTCTGTTTACTCTCCAGCCTCTGCATAGCTCCTGGTTAAATCCAGGCCCCTTGAGAATGTCAACAGAGCCAGGTCTAGATTAGATGGTGAACCACTGCCTGCTGGCCTTGTGGATTTTGGGCACATCCATGCTGCTGCCATCCATATTATCTCCTTGATATGACATCAGTGATAAATGCCAAGTTTGATTCCTGCATTCTTTTAATAGCAAACCACTGACTTTAAAAAAAAGTAATGACAGGCTAAAATCAACTCAATGCCCTCAGTGCAGTTCAGTTCAGTCGCTCAGTTGTGTCTGACTCTTTGCAACCCCATGGACTGCAGCACTCTAGCAAGGATTTATTAAGCATCTACTATGTGCCTGGTGGGCTTCTCTGGTGGCTCATTGGTAAAGAACCTGCATGCCAATGGCGGAGATGCGGGTTCAATCCTTGGATGGGGAAGATCCCCTGGAGAAGGAACTGGCAGTCCACTTCAGTATCCTTGCATAGGAAATCTCATGGACAGAGAGAGGGACTGGCAGGGCTATAGCGGGTCTCAAAGAATCAGACGTGACTTAGTGTCTGAGCACGCACAGGCACACAAGTGCCTAGTATTGTATCTTAGACTGTGACAGGTGGACTTAATTTATTCATGTTTCAATTTACTCATCTCTTAAATCAAGTTGGAACTAAACAGCCTCTGAAGGCCTATTTTTTTGTCAGTTCTAAACTTAGAGGAAGTCCTTAAAGAGCTTAGAATTTTGCTGGATAGATAATTTTGCTTTTGCTATGAGAAAAATTATATAAAACAAAATATGCATCTAACCGAAAAGACCCTGATGATGGCAAAGATTGAGGGCAGAAGGAAAGGGGGCGATAGAGAATGAGATGGTTGGATGGCATCACCGACTCAATGGACATGAGTTTGAACAAACTCCAGGAGACGGTGAAGGACAGGGAAGCCTGGTGTGCTGCAGTCCACGGGGTTGCCAAGGGTCAGACACAATTTAGCAACTGAAGAACAACAACAAATGAATCTAACCAAATAAGTATAGGATACTAATGGCCAACCTAGATGGCATATTTAAAAGCAGAGACACTTTGCCAACAAAAGTACGTCTAGTCAAGGCTATGGTTTTTCCAGTGGTCATGTATGGATATGAGAGTTGGACAGTGAAGAAAGCTGAGTGCCGCAGAATTGATGCTTTTGAACTGTGGTGTTGGAGAAGGCTCTTGAGAGTCCCTTGGACTGCAAGGAGATCCAATCAATCCATCCTAAAAGAGATCAATCCTGGGTGTTCATTGGAAGGACTGATGTTGAAGCTGAAACTCTGATACTTTGGCCACCTCATGCGAGGAGTTGACTCATTGGAAAAGACCCTAATGCTGGGTGGGATTGGAGGCAGGAAGAGAAGGGGACGACAGAGGATGAGATGGTTGGATGGCAGCACCAACTCGATGGACATGGGTTTGGGTAGACTCCGGGAGTTGGTGATGGACAGAGAGGCCTGGCGTGCTGCAATTCATGGGGTCGCAAAGAGTCGGACACGACTGAGCGACTGAACTGAACTGAACTAACAATCAGCTTAATTCCGAGTTCACAATCATAGCTGTTAAGCAGAGGTCAACAAGTCTGGTCACAGTATCATCTGAGTACCTAGCATAGGAAAAACATTCTAGAATTGGGCTGCAAAGACAGCAGCTCCAATTCAGACCTCAAATCACACACCACTCTGAACTGTGAGAGGAGAGAGCGTTGAGATGCCACTTTCCCTTTAAGAATCTGTGAATCCAGCATTTGCTCAATTTGAAATTATTAAAGGTGAGGTTTTTCTATGTCAGGTCTGATGGGAAGATTTCTATGTTTGGCGACTGTAATCACAGATGGATTGAGACGATTCGTTCCCATTCTGCTGCTTATGAACAAGCACAATTAGAAGTTGACAGCAAACACATTTCACAAAAATTATCACATTTAGTGTGATTCCCATAATAAAAACAGGAGCAAGCACAGGAGTCTTTTCAATTTACACAAAGAGCCCTGGGGTCTCTTGACAGTCACTGCGGCTCCAATGTTTCTAAGTAAACTTTATTAGGAAAACAGATTGAAAACTCCTGAGGTTTGGTTAAATCTTGGTTTAAAATACACACGTGTGCGCACACACACACACACACACACACCATGCTTGCCCTCACACCTTATGTATTCTCTTTCTTTAGCCAAAATGTTTCCATTAGTACTACCCAGATATTAGAAGGGGTGTGGAGGGTCCTGTTGCCCACATCTTACATGCCAAGTCTTGAAGGGACTTCCTAAACACAACTGGCTTCTAATCTCACTGTAATTAGCAACACTTATTTGTATTCTTTTGTACTTTAAGAAACCTGTTATATACATTATCTGATTTAATCCTCATAACAATCCTGAGAGCTATAGATAGTGGAAGTATTTTCTATGTTTTTAAAATTTTTTTCATCTATGTTGTTTTACAGGAAAAATGGATGTTCAGAGAGGAGAAAGTAACTTCCAGATAACTCTATAAGGTGCTGGGGCGAATCTTGAATCCTGGGTTGGACCTTGCCTCCATATTCATGTCCTTGACTCTTTAAGCATCAGAAAGGCAAGAAATGGACACATAAATTATGTATTCATTCTAAAATATTTGTGAGAGCCTATGTTGTTGCTGCCTACTAGGCGGCCGATTCAGTGCAGTTGGAGTGGTGCTTATTACTGCATTTTGTCTCATCATCACCCTTTGGGAAACTGCCCCTCACCCATTCCATAAGAGTACTGTTCTCTCAACTAGATTTGGTCAAGGCTGACTCTACTCTCCTACCACAAAAGAAGGGGGTGTCTGTCCTTGACTGGCCAATTAAAATATTCCACACACCCATGCCACTTGTGACTGGCTCAGACATAGCATGTGACTTCAAGTGGGCCAATCGGAATCTGCCATAAGACTTTTCACCAGTGATTTCAGCAAAAACATTTACTTCTTTCTCTGAAACTTGCAGGGACCACATTGTCTCCGTGGGGAGAAAAAGTATTTGAGGATGGAGAAAAGAAGAAGCAAGTAGAGCTGAGAGATAGGGTGCAAGAGCCCTGATGGCTTCCTTTGAGCTCTGGATCCAGCAGTGCCAACCTGGACTTCCCAATCATTTGAGGTAACACAGGCCCTGTTCTGGGCTTCCCAGGGGGCGCTAGTGGTAAAGAACCCACCTGCCAATGCAGGAGACATAACTGATGTGGGTTTGATCCCTGGGTTGGGAAGATCCCCTGGAGGAGGGCATGGCAAACCACTCCAGTATTGTTGCCTGGAGAATCTCATGGACAGAGAAGCCTGAGGAGTTATAGTCCATTGGGTCACATAGAGTTGAACATGACTGAAGCGACTTAGCACGAACACTGGCAGGCCCTGTTCTAAAACTGAATATAGTTAGAGTGATTCAAGTGATGGACAAGACAGAGAGGACTCTTCCATTCTATTGGACAGAGAGAAGACTGACAACAAACCAATAAAAAAATAATTATATATATATATAATTTCAAAATGTGATAGGTGTTATGAAGGTAAACACAGGCAGAAAGCTGTGAGGGAAGAGTGGGTACAGTCCAAGAAGGAACATGTATGACTTGTTAGTGTCACTGATGTTGAAATTTGAATAATAGGAATAATAATGATGATAATGCTCTTGACAATAACAACAACGTCAACAATTATAACAGTTAATATTTATTGACTCAATATATCTTAAATTATTTCATCTAATTCCCACAAATCCTGCAAGGTAGGATTTACTATATCTGTGTTTTACTGATGAGGAAATGAGGACAAGACTAATGAGGTAACTTGCTCGAGGCCCATTGCTGGTAAACTGCATAGCCAGACTTGAACTGAAGACTGGCTCCAAAGCCCCTGGTTTTTAATTTCTAGGGTGTGTTGCCAGCAAAGAGGGGAGTCACGTTCCAGATGGCGGGTACAATCCAGAAATTTTCCACGAGAGGAACAGAAGGGGAGATCTGGGAGTATACTGGGGCTTACATCAGTGCTGTTCTTTAATATCTCAGTATACGTCTGTTGACACAAGCGTTTATCAACTCCTGGCACATGCCTGGCACTGGAATCCTGAGCACACAAGGCTCAGCCCCTGCCCACGGGAGCTCACCCCTCACCATCTGGAGATAACACAAACAATTGAACCCACACGCAACACTGGGCCGAATGTAAGTTTGATTTCCCACTGGCACTCCATATTCAGTCTTCTCTGCTTCTCTCTCCTCTTCATCACCCCTGATTTCTCATTTCTTACATCTTATTTCTCTTTCTACTGGAGCTAAGTTGGAAATGGAGCTTCAGTGGTGGACAATTAGACAGTAAATCCCCTTTGCTTATGTGCCACCCGATCCATCACCTGCTATTTTGCTTTCTGTGAGTTACTATGTGTGAATTACATGTGGGCTCGATGTGAAAATCCAGCCCCATCAAATGCAGACCTTCCCCTGTTCATTTCCCTTCCCCCTTTACTCCATTGGTCTTTATTCATTGCTACCCCTCACCACCCTCCAGGTTTGACAAAAGCAGATTCTTCAAAATTGTCCTTCTGGGACTGTCTATTTCATTTTGAACTCGACACAAAATTACTATTTTTGACAGCTGAAATTTTCAGCATGCTTGATACAAATATTTTAATATCCTGTTACCTGAGCTGAGGGAGAGATAAAGTTTTACACCAGACGCCTACCGTGGCAAGGGAATAAGTTTTCTGGTGACTGATTTAAAGATACAGTAATAGCAAAATGGTTAATGAGCTAACCATGCTTTTTAGGGCAAAGGTCAGCAGGGAAAGCAAACCCTGTAACTCAGCCAGAGCTATGAGACTCACTTGAGCGAAGAAAAGTTGCCTGTCAGACAGTACAACGGTTTCACCCCGAGTTCATTTCCAAGAGGCTGGAAAGGAAAAAGAAATCAGCTGACAAGTAGAATGTCTCCTAACTTACTCCAAGGGATGGAGGGCAGGTGGGGGAGAAAGTGGCTTGGGTGATAAGAAAGGAAGGTTCACAAGTGTTGGTGTGCTGGATGTGATGGAATGGCGATTGCTCTCTTTGAAGAAGTGTTGTGTGGTAGGTCATTTGGGTAGAAGAATAGATATCAAAATATCAAATATTTATCTCAAGTCCATATGTTCAGCCAACCAGAAAAAGATGGAGAATTAGGCATGGGAAGGCAATGATGCTGGCAGGGCAGAGCCTCTAAGAAACTAGAACTGATAAACAAAGCTCCAGGAACCTTTAAGCTACTCTAGCCCATAGAACTTTCTGGAATGTTGGAGATTTTTCTACACTAAGTTGGTAGCCATCCCTTGGTTATTGAGCTGTTAGAATGTGCCTAGTATATCTGAGGAATTGAGTTTTTAATTTTATTTGATTTTAATTAACTTAACTTTAAATTTAGTCACCACTGGTGGCTAGCAGTTACCAGATTGGACAGGTGGGAACCTCAGAGGAATCCCTAAGATACTGGCTCAGGTCCCTTAATAGAACTCGGCTTCTCACAAGTTTCTTTCTTTTCTCTCTACTAATTGGTGTCCTTATTTTCTGTGACTTTTTTTTCCCCACACTTGCTTTTGCTCAATCCTAGCTTCTGCACCTTGGTAATTCTAACTCACGTGGACCATCCGCTCTTTATATCAACAGTATTAATTTTCTATTGTGGATAATGATATCACCTAAAACTTAGTGGCTTAAAATGGTACCCATTGATCATCTCGTGATTTCCACGGGACAGGAATCTAGGTAAGGTTTAGCCATGTCCTCTGCTTTAGGGCCTTGCAAAGCTGCAGCCTCATCTGAGGTTTGACTGGGGAAGGCTCAGCTTCTAAACGCATATGCTTGTTGGAAGAGTTTGATATGTAACGGGCTGTTGGACTGAGAAACTCAGTTTCTTGCTGGCTGTTGGCTGCAGGTTGTCCTCAGCTTCTTGCCCTCTGGACCTTCCCAAAGGGTTGCTTGCTTCTTCAAAGACAGTAAGACAGAAGTCTCCTCCCAGGCTGGGTAGTATAATATCATGTAATGTAATCATGTATGCACATACACACAATCACACACATCTTGTCACTTTGCTGTATTCTGTTGACTAGAAGTAAGTCACAGATCCTGCCCACACTCAAGGTGAGGGGGACTACACAAAGGCAGAAGCACCAGGAGGCAGCATCCTGGGGCCACTCTGCAGCTGGTCCCCCATACCATTTCCAGCCTAAACTCATATTGCATTTGAGTTTATTATCTTGGCGTTTCTGTGTCCAAGTTCCAGGAAGATAGAAATAATTGACCTAGATTATTCCTTAGCATCTGGCTACCTTACACATTCCTGCCTCAGGCTGGGTGGGCCACCTCGCTGGGTCGATCTGCCCTGACCAGGGGTGAGGTTACACATGGTGGGCATGACTGGGTCAGGCAATGACTGAGTCCCTTGTACAGAAAGTCAAATAGGGCCATGCCCAGCAATGTGGGTCCATGGTGAAGTCACACCCTGCACGTGTAAATGGCATATGAAATTCTACTCCTAAAGCCTGATAGAGGCAAAGAGGTTTTCTTTATTCTCCTTTTGCTCACAGCCTTTATCTGAGGTCCAGAGAGAAGAAAGCTAGAGGAAAAGGGACCCTTTGAAACTGGATTTAGTTACATTTTAGACAAATGAAAGGAAATGCTACTTTACAGAATAGAAAGTAACCTCACTGGAATGCCTCACTCCAAAAGCAAAGAGGGCTAGGAACATACATGGATTAAAAGATATAAATGACATCGTCATAAATTATGTCTATGAAAATAATCCAAATGATTAGCAGTATGGGAACAGTTAAACAAATTACAGCAAATTAACATCATGGAATGTTACACAACTTGTAAGAATGATTATACGGAAACTAAAACAATGTAGAAAAGTGTTTTTGATCCAAACTTGTAAGAAATAATGCAGAATACAAAAATTTGAATATGAGAAATTATGACTTTGTAAAATTATATATGCATGGAATGGAGCATGGAAAATGTTTGATTAGAGAGTAGGAGTGTTTTTTTTCTCTTAAGTATCCTTTATTGTCATTATAAAGCTTATTATGAAAAAAGGTTTAGAAGTAAATGATTAAGAATAATAGCTAACATTATTTGATGTGACTCTGTGCTAAATACTTTCCATGCTTTCAGCAGGGTGGTCCCGGCTATTACCTCTAATTTGCAGATGAGGAAACTGAGGCTCCAAGAGATCAAATAGCTTGCTCAGCCAGATGGAGGGACTTGAACCCAGGCTGACTGGCTGTTGAACTAGGGCTGTTTTAATCAATTTGAAATACTATGGGCAAAGCATGTGAGCCTGTAAACTCTTCAATGACCTGTAGAATATTTGAAACTTAACAAAGCAAAACAATGCATTCGGTCCAACTTCAAAGTCACATTTGCTAAATGTAGGACAACATGTCCATAGAACAGAATATTATATTAACGTGACTGTAAAGTTTAGGATTCACAACAATTAAAGTTTTTCATTTTGCAAGAATTCCCGATTGCCTGTGCAGTTGATTGTTGTAAAATGCTAGCCACTGATAGATCAAGTGAGTTGCTTTTGGCTACATGATTTCGCCAGTAACAGAAAAATTATTCCCCCAATTTTTGCAGGGAGTATAGGGTGTGGGTAGGGCTTCCCTGGTGGCTCCATGGTAAAGAATCTGCCTGCAATGCAGGAGATGTGGGTTTGATTCCTGGGCCAGGAAGATCCCCTGGAGGAGGGCATGGCAACTCACTCCAGTATTCTTGCCTGGAAAATTCCATGGATGGAGGAGCCTGGAGGGCTACAGTCCATAGAGTTGCAGAGTCGGACATGACTGAAGTGACTGAGCATACCCACAGAGGGCGCGGGTACAGTGAAGAGTATTAGATATGGTGTGGGATCTAGAACCTGTGAAAGTCTAAGAAGAGACCTGTGCGGAGCCCATGCTGTCAATCAGCTTTTGTCTATTCTGTCTCTCACCTACCCAGGCATGGCCCTTTGAGGAAGTGGGGAGAAGTGGAGAAGGAATGGCAAAGACCTGGGATGAGGGTAGGGGGAGAGACAGCTCTTGCCCTAAGAAAGTACCTTCCATTCATCCCAAAGCTGACTCTGTAGGATATAACACCTGAGTTCTTATTCTGCTCTCGTGTGGGTACAAGCTTTGCATATGTGTGTGTGTGTGTGCACGTGTGTGTGTGTATGCACACACACATGCACATGTGGTATTTGTGTGTGTTGTTCTGGGACTGTGTCCGTGGCAGAAGCACTGGAGGTAGGATACCCCTACCTTTCTTTGAAATTACAACTTTATGGGTCTTCATTTTTTAACAGGTTGCAAATCCAAGCTGTAGCACTCTCCAGAACCAGTCGTGTGATTTAGGGGAAACTGAACTGTGCACTGTCTTTAAATAACAAGCTGCCAGTTAACCAGCCAACCTGCCATGCTCCTGAGTGAGGGCTTAGTAAACTACGAGAACTAGCTTTCATCTTTGCAGCTTATCATACCCATGTTTCAAAACAAGTTGTAACCCCAGCTTCGCTCTCGATGGAAGTCACATTAAGGGGGATTTGAAGGGCTCATCCCACCAGCATCCTCAGTTTTAGGGGTGCCCATCAGGCCACTAATGCTTTTTCTTAAAGCAAGTGACCCACAGGGCTTTGAAGGTCAAGTTGCTTCAAATGTCATTAATATGTTTTCCTCCCCCTTCCCCGTCCTTCCTCCAGACTTGTTTCTCTACTAAAATATCATTCTTGATTTACAGGTGGCTTTTGAATATAACTTTTCATTAAATCACTGGAAGCGAGTGTATGAGAGGAGGCCTCTCTGCCCCAACTCTGAGTCATTTAGGGATTGAAGATAACATCTGGGGACTGGGACCTCTTACATTTCTAGCCTTGCAAACTCATTTTTGATGACACCTTTTAAATAACATAAACGGCCATTTTTTTCCTTTCTGACCAGGCACTGGTATCTCGCTATGATAACTGCAAGCCGTATGTTACTTGATTGGGGTAATGTAGAATAATTACCGGCCCATTGCACTTCATTACACCACTGTGATCAGTGGCGGGTCGATGTTTCAGCTACAGCTGCTCTGAGAATTGAGCTGACATGGATACTGTGATAGGTTAGATAGGGTGGGGGAGAGGAGAGTGGAGGCCCATGCAAATGACAGAAATTAGCATCCCGCCAATAGGTTCTGAAATGCAGTATGCAACTCAGCCCAGGGCACCTGCTTTGTGTCTCTCATTTTCTCTTGGATACAAAGTGATGATCATGGGATAAATGAGTCCTTCAACTTGTACTACGCCTCATAAAAGGTCATGGAAATGCCAGAGAATGTTAAATACCACGGAAATGTTCGGAGAATAATTCTATTACACATCATCCAGTTGTTTCTGATGGTCAGTTTCATGGGCTCAATTGACATCGTGCTTCAGTCTAAATCAGTCTGTAGATGGCTTTTTTATTTTTATTTTTTTTATCTGACTTATTTTTCTTTTTTTTTTTTTAGTGTTACTTTTTTTTAAAATAAATTTATTTATTTTATTTGGGGGCTAATTACTTTACAATATTGTAATAGTTTTTGCCATACATTGACATGAATCAGCCATGGGTTTACATGTGTTCCCCTTCCTGGACCCCCCCACCCACCTCCCTCCCCATCCCATCCCTCTGGGTCATCCCATTGCCCCGGCCCTGAGCATTTGTCTCATGCATCGAACATGGAATGGTGTTCTGTTTCACATATGATAATATACATGTTTCAATGCTATTCTCCCAGAACGTCCCACCCTCACCTTCTCCCTCAGAGTCCATAAGACTGTTCTATGCATCTGTGTCTCTTATTCTGTCTCGCATATAGGGTTATCGTTACCATTTTTCAAATTCCATATATATGCATTAGTATACTGTATTGGTGTTTTTGTAGATGGCTTTTTTAAAACATTTGCCTGGTATAAAACAACGATCAACAGTCCAGAGTGGTAAGAGGACTATGGAGTGACCATATCTTTCATCATCTGAAATAGGGCAATTCAGAGAACAGAACAGAACAGAGTGATATTCATCATTACTCTGGGACAGGGGCAAGAACTTGGACTGTTCCCAGGAAAATGAGGCTTATGGCAGCCAAGACATAGGGCACAACTATGATCTTTGTTCACCATCCTTTCCCTTACAGCCAAAGCTAGTGTCACCTGGAGATGACAAAGGTTATGAGCTTGGCTCTTCTCCACCCTGGCTGGGTGAGAAACATCCCACTGGCCCTTTGAGTTCAGCAAGGAGATGTTAACATAGGCCTGGAGCTTCTGAGAGAAATCTAGGATAAACATAGAGATGAAAGAGTCACCCCTGCCTGTGGATATGTAGGTACCCTTCATGGGAAAGCCCCACTTTGGGAAATATCATTATGGAAGCCATGGACTAAAGAGGGGAGCCATGAAGGTAGGAGAGGGAAGAATCTAGAGAAGGGAGGGAGAGCCAGTCAGTGCAGGATCAGTCATGGGAGTTGAGAGAAGGATAGACAGGCATTCACTGGGTCTGGCAAGAGGAGGGTATGGCAGCCAGTGCACCCAGGTGGCCTCCGATGGTCCTACCTTCAGGTATTCATGTCCTGTGTGGTGTCTCCTGCACCACTAGGGACGACCTATGTAACCAGTAGGATGTTGCTGAAATGATGGAGTGTGACTTTTGAAACTAGGTCGTTGAAGACATTACAGCTTCCCCCATCATTCACATGTCATGAAGATGCTCAAGCAGTCCTGTGGTGGGGTCCTTGGGGTGAAGACCTGAGGGCTCCTGCCAAGAACTGTGTAAGTGAGTCATTTTGGAGACAATGTGATTGCAAAGAGTATGTTCCTTTTAGATTTCCCACAAGCAATGTCCACCAGCTTCTTTTCAAGGAGACAATATTATAAGATGCCACTAAAAATATGATTTAAGACACTGTGTGCAAAAACCTGCCTTATTACTTTATAGCCACGCTTTTTGTTTTCTAAGGAAATAGTTTGAGCCTCCTTTTAACTTTTTGTCCTCCCCCCACATTTTTCTATAGATAAAGGTTTATGGCATAGGACAACCCCTATAAAATGTATCCGCAAGAATTCCTCTAAGTGGGTCAGCTTGTTCAGCCCACCTGGAATTACTGGATGATGTCCAAAGGGCATAAACCTTTTCTGAAAGACAACTGCAGTGTCATGACGTGATCTGAATCTGTTTGATTGGAAAAAAGAAAAAATGGAGGCGTGGCTGCATGGCCCTGCCAGAGTTTCCTGACATTCACTTCCTTTGAAGAACAAAACTGTGTGTGGCATTTGCAGGGTGAGCTGAGTTTTCTCTATTAGCTTCATCCAGACCCAGAGCCTCCCTTTGCCCTGTGCTTCCCTGGCTAAATCACATCCCTGATCTACTCTAAGTCATGAATTAATAAAGAACCCACCAACTGCCCTATCTGGAGGAGCCTGTTTAATCTTTCATGGTTCCAGGAAGAATGCCCTTTGGATGGCTATTAAGAAATAGCCATTTTTTTCTCCATCCTCCTGAAGAGTTGATCAAAACAAATGATGTCTCTCTCTTTTTTAAAGGTAATTTAAAAACTACTTGGTTTTACAAAATGAGAAAGGTGGGAAGGAAAGTGAACATTCAGGGCTGCTATGTACGGCTGTATAGGTTGTGCACTGTGCCAGATGTGCAGCAAAGGAGGGGAGTGTGGCTAAACTCCAGACCACACTTCATTTGCTCAAACGTGGGCCCTGGCCAAGAGCTGTATTCACTGAGAGGAGAGGCACCTATTGGTGAGACACTCGGAGGCCTGTCTCAGCTAACACCTGTCCTCCCAACGTCATTTCTTTCCTCCTCCTTCTCTTTGTCTTCTCTCCTCACGTTAGCAAAAATCCTATATGAAGTCTCTTGTAATTTGTTTTTCTCCCGGAGGAAAGGTTAATTCTTACAGCTGTAATTCATTTACAGGATGTTAGACACAGGAGTAGTTGAATGCCTGAGATAATTTGAAAAGCCCCTTTGAAGCTCTTTCTTTCAGGTTTGCTAAAGGGCCTTTCCTCAGCCTGAATTCCTGCTGAGGCCCCAAGGCATCACACAAGTGGGATCCCTGTGGTGAGACTGATATCCAAGGAGGGGTTGACTGAGGCAGGACACCCATGTTGGGACGTTTGGGGGAAACTAGACAGGACCGAGGTTTAGAATTGACTCTACTCAGAATTCCCTGCTCTTCTCATCTGCAAACACTTTCTTCCAAGGTATTTTTTTTTTTTTAATGTCTGTGACTATATATGCCCAAACCTGAACTTTATTTAATTTTATTAAAAAATATTTATTTATTTGGCCATACTAGGTCTTAGTTGATGCATGTGGAATCTTCTTTGTGACACGCAAACTCTTATAGTTTGTGGCATCTAGTTTCCCAACCAGGGATCGAACCCAGCTGCTCTGCATTGGGAGCTTGGAGTCTTAGCCCCTGAACCACCAGAGAAGTACCTCCAAGGGTTTTAATCAAGCTTTTTAATGTTTGATGTCAGCCCAAGATGTTGGGTCATTTTTCATATTCATTTGGCATCCCTGTCTCCAGGTGGTCTCTCATTAACAGAGACAGAGTTCTGAAATCCACAGATCATTCGAAAGTACTTGATGAAAGAAAGTTTTCATTTTCTCTCCTAAATTTTTTAATCAGAGCAGACACAAGCCATGGAAATGATACATTTGAGTTTTATCCTGGTCATTTTCCATCTCCTGCCATGGTGAGAGCCATGGGCTAATTTAGGAGGGTTGTTATGTTTTATTGTCTTTGTGACATTATGTCTTCTTCTCCTAAGGGCAGCATTATGTAGGATGGGCTAGAGTCAATTCCTCATTTTAATTTTTCTTAAAGGCTTGGAAATGTGAAGAAGCTTGACTGTGACCAGGTGATGGGTTCCAGTAGCACCCAAATGGGAGTCCAGGTCTGCCTCACTCCTGAGTCTAGCCCTAACCTTGTCACCGAGCAGAAATGCAAACTCTAAACCCCTGGTGATGTTGCTGCATTTTGTGTGTTTAGTCAACCGCTTCCTTCCACTCTCTTGTTTTCCCCTGTGTGACCAGAGTAGCTCTGAGGACAGGCTCGCCTTTATGAAGTCCTCACTGTCCTTCACAACATGAATAGCAGTAGTGATGAATGACTTAGGTCGTTAAGCCAGTATCTAAGGCTGTACTGGGTCCAAAACTTGCTTTTGGGGCTAGCGTTATGAGTTTCTCATCTCTTTTCTAAACTGGGAGGGAAATTATTCTTTGAAGTTCTCAAGGACATCCAGACAATGGAGTCTTATTCAGTGCTGAAAAGATATGAGCTGTCAAGCCATGAAAATTATGGAGAAAACATAAACGCATATCATTAAGTGAAAGTAGCCCATCTGAAAGGAATATATACTGTATCATCCCAATTATATGAGATTCTGGAAAAGGCCAGACTATGGAGACAAAAAAAAGATCAGCGGTCTCCATGAGTGGGATGCGGGGAGGGATAAACTAGCAGGGCAGAGAGGATTTTTAGGGCAGCAAAAATACTCTGTATGCTATAATAATGTACACATGTTATACTTTTGACTAAACCTATATAGTGCATCGGAGAAGAAAATGGTAACCCACTTCTTTATTCTTGCCTGGGAAATCCCATGGACAGAGGTGCTTTGTGGGCTGTAGTCCAAGGTGGTCTCAAAGAGTCGGACACAACTGAGCAACTAACACCTAGAGTGTACAATACCAACAGTGAATCCTAAGGTAAACTTTATGGACTTTGGATGATTACAATATATCAATATTGATTCATCGTTGGGTTAAAAAAAAAGTGTACCGTACTGGTGAATGGTATGACAATGGAGGACTCTATGCATGTGTGCAGATAGAGGTATATGGGAAAGCTCTGCACCTTCCTCTTCATTTTATAGTAAACCTAAAACCACTCCAAAATTTTATCTTAAAAGTATTCAAGGAACTACAGCTGAAGGACATCTCCACTGTAACTCAGCCCAGTTTGGGTATATGATGACAGAAGTAAGTGTTGGCATCCACAAAAACACGGAAACTTGATTCTTAAGAGCCAAAAGCTGGAAACAACCCAAATGTCCACTGACAACAACATATTGTGCTTGATGTGCCATGGAATACCACACAGCAGTGAAAATGAACAGATCACAGCTATAACCAGAAACGTGGAAATGTCTTGCAGACATACTGTTGCGCAAACTCAAACAGACACTGAAGAGTATACATCATGTAATTCCATGTGTATAACATTCAAAAGCAGATTGAACTGAAGAATGATGGTAGGAGCATGCAAAGGGCACGAGGGAGCCTGCAGGGCGCTGGGGATGTTCTACATCTTGATCAGATGGTGGTAACATGGGTGCACATATGTGTAAAACTCCATCACTTAAGATGTGCACTTTATGTATGTTATACTTCAATTTTAAAATTTAATTAACCCCCCCTTCCCCAAACCACTCAAGGACATGGGGTGGTTGTTGGGAGTGGGTGCTGGTCCTGCCAGTTGGCCCAGGTCTCTGAGGCTGCCCGTTGCAGAGCCCTTCCGCTGTGTTGTTCATCCCTAGGTCCATCAGGAAAGTATGGAATCAGTCACAAGGCTCGGGGTCCAGGACCTGGAGTGTCTGTGGCTCGGTCTTGACATCTTCATGCCCACTGACTCCTTCCATGCTGCTCATGAGCAGACTCCCAGTGGGCTTGTCACTTTGCCTTGCACTTGAGCCTTCTGGAGGCACTGATGCCAGCCCTTTGTCTTACCAGCATCTTTCTCCCAGGTGCCTGGGTCCCATTTCCCACACCCACAGTCGTGGGGCATCTTATGAGCTGGTCTTCTTGAATCATGTTGGTGGGACCTGCCTCTAAGAACTCCCCTTACCTGGAGCCTCTTATTGTCATGTCCATTGCTTGATGGACCCTCTGATTATTGGCAGACCCCTCCGACACCATATATTCATATATTGGATTTCTGGGCCTCTGAGAAGCAACCCTATAGGTGGGTCACTTCACCTGCATACTGTCCCTAGCTTCCTCTCACTCCCCACTGGATCATATGGATAAGCCCCTAACCACACAGCACACTCCCGCAACCCAGGATGGGATAAGTTACTAGCCTCAGCTGTTGTATTTCTGATATGCCCATATTATTCGGAATATTAAAGAAAAGCCAGATCTTTCCTTAAACACCGTAAGACCCGGAGTGTACAATGAAATGTATACTGACACTTTCTTTTGAGCTCTTTCTTGTGGCATTTCTTTGGAGAGGAAAAGCTCCTTTGTAACTGTCCATTAACCACGTATGTTTTGAGGCACGATGAGAGAAAGGATAAAGGAGAAAAAGATAAAAGGATAATGCCCGAGAGACAGTCCACCAGCAAGGTTCACCGCGACGTGAATAGTTTCAAAAGGGTTCGATCTGTCTATCATTTTGTTATTCATGAGACATAAAGGGAGAGAGAGAGCAAAGTAAACACTGCCACTTAGGAGATGGACGGAGCGCACAGAGAGAAACGAAGCCACAAAACACAGCAAAAGAACAGAGCAGTGTAGGCGGAAAAATTACATCTGGATTATTCTGCTTAAATAGAAGAAACGTAAATCACACCGAGAGGCTCACAGCAATGTGCACTGGGGTGATAGTGAACAGAACAGCCCTGTCTGCCCTCTCTCTTCCTCGCTGAGTTGAGTCTTACCCCTCCTGTGTGATCCTGCAGAAGTCCCAGGCTCCAGCCATGCCCCCTTTCTCCTGCTTGGTCCTGCCCAGTCCTGTCCCATCCAGCCCTGTCCACTGTGGTCTTGCCCCTGCTCTGTGTTGCATCACCGGGTATATTCTGCCCCTGCTATTATACTTACTTCCCTGCTAATCCCATTGGTTATCTGCCTTTGTCTTTGTGTCTCTCTCAGACTCTCAAGCCTCTTGATGGTCCTTGTGTCTCTGTACCTTTCATCAGTGCCTTGCGCTGAACTTCTTCCTTGTACCAGGTACACAATATATTTGTTTGCCTAAATATCCTCATATATTGGTTGGTAAATTAATTTCAAATGCTGGTGAATAATTTTTTTCTGTAGTCGGGACTGTGAGCAGCAATTCTGCATGCACAAAAGTTTTGGAGGCAGATGGTGAATTATCACTGAGCCATCCACTATAGGACCCTATTTGGATAAACATGTCCATTTATAGCAGCTTGAAATGCCTTCAATAGATTGACAAAAACAATACAACAGGCTCAAAGATTTTATTTCTCTTGTTATTGAGGTATAATGTGTTGTTAGTTTCTGCTTTATAATGTGTTGTTAGTTTCTGCTGTACAGCAAAGTGAATCAGCTATATGAATACATATATCCCCTCTTTTTTTCAACTTTCTTCCCATAGATTTCTCCAATTACATATTTTTGGAGAGTCACTGAGATTTGAGAACCAATGTCTTTTATCCAATAAGGACATCAGAAAATTAGTGCTCTGTCTGTTTACTCAACTAATGTTTTTGAAATGTTTCAATTCCCTTTGAATAAGAAATAGCAGCAAGGCTGAACTTGGTATATATCCTATTCTGGGTTCTCTGTGTGCGTGCGTGCTCAGTCACTTCAGTCGTGTCTGATTCTTTGCAACTTCACGGGTGGTAGCCCACCAGGCTCCTCTGTCCATGGAATTCTTCAGGCAAGAATACTGGAGTGAGTTGCCATTTTCCTCCTCCAGGGGATCTTCCCAACCTGGGGATCAAATCAGCATCTCTTGCATCTCCTGCATTGGCAGGCAGATTCTTTACCACTATTGCCAACTAGGAAGCCCATTCTGGGTTCTAAATCATCATAAATCAGACATATCCAATATTCCTCCTTGGCATACAAAATTTGCATTTATCCACTTTTCAGTTTGAATCATCAGTGACACCTAAAGGGAGATGTGCATTTCAGAAATTCTAGGTGTGCATTACACATTGTGTTAGTCTCGTGTATGTGGCAACGAGTATAGAACCTTTTCAGTGCCTATGCTTCCTCATTTATAAAATGAGGATGACAGAACTAACAGCAAAATGTTGTTAGCAGGATTAAATTAGTTAACATGTCTAATAAGTAGTCTTAGATGAATGACTGACGTGGCAGGTATTATGTAGGTGTTTACTGAAGAAATAAAAATAAGATAAATTTAACTCTCATAGCAATGCTGTGTGGTCAGTGCTTTCCAAAGTCCTTCTGCCAAAAATAGTTAAAAACTAGCTGATTCATTTATTTTCTGTCCTTAGATTTACAAACAGTGGATATCACCAGGCAATCTTCTCTAACCCTTGGCAGCAATTATTTGTATGGTCTCGCTGTCTCATCTTTATTTGTTTTGAATAAATAAATATAATTATAATGGTTCTCAAAGCCCGTAGAAACGTTTTTCCAATGCCAAGAGTGAAAAGATACACTGCCATCTTTTTTTGTAACTGACTAAGTCAGTTTCACACGTGGCAAAGGAGAAGCTTAGCAGAGCGGGAAAATGTCTTAAAATATTAATTATGAATTACTGAGTTTCATAAATTTTTTAATTTTTCTGAAAGGCACTAATAACAAAAGCCTGTAATGACTCAAGGGAAATGACAGATTTGCATTTTGTTAGTTAAAGGAAGTGCAGTAATACTCTAGTTATCTGATTGTCGCTGAGAAACTGGTCATTTAATGTGTGTGCATTTTCCAGACAACTACATCTTGGCCCTTCAATGGTAAAAACTGGTCATTTTAACTTTTTTTTTTTTTTAATGATGGAAATAATCACTCACCTTCTAGCATTCAGATTGTATAGGAAAATACACAAAATATTGCACATAGTGTTAGCTTTTTGTATGGGAAACAAGGGTCATCATTTACTTTACTAAATAGCGTTACAGTAATATGTTCAGATAGGTCTTCCCTGGTGGCTCCATGGTAAAGAATCCACCTGCCAATGCTAGAGACGTGGGTTTGACCCCTGAGTTGGAAACACCACCTAGAGAAGGAAACGGCAACCCACTCCAGTATTCTTGCCTGGGAAATCCCACGGACAGAGAAGCCTGGATACAGCTTAGCGGCTGAACTACAACATCATGTTCAGATATCTTGAGACATGAGAGAACTCTTTGCTTTTGAACTGAATGGCCGCTGCTGATGCCTTATTAAATGCCATGTTGGGATTTTGTTTTTATTAGTTCACAAAGCACTGTGAGGCTGTTGGGTTTCACTTGTGAGGTACCAGCTATTGAAAATAATCAAAACTAGTTTCTGGGGATTAAGAAAAAGAAAAAGTAGATTGAGCAGGTGTTATTAGGATGTATACTTGTAGTCATCTGCTCAACAGCAAGAGTAGGTGCTGTTGGTAAAAAGAAGGCAGGGGCTTCCCTGGCAGCCCAGTGGTTAAGACTCCATGTTTCCACTGCAGGGGATGGGGGTTCGATTCCTGGTCGAGAGACTTAAGATACACGTGCCACGTGGTGCTGCCAAAAACAGAAAAAAGTTTTTTAGAAAGAGAAGGAAGATAAGAGGGAAAAGAGGAGAGAGAAGGAGGAGGAAAGGCAAAGCATATCTGGAAACTTCTCTTTCCTATCTGTGACTGATATAACATGGAGGCTGAGCCTGCCCCCGAGCTGGGAGGTTGGATGGAGACAGTGGAGGGTTTTGAAGAGCCTGGAGCCGAAGACGTACCATAGCCAGACGCAGTTCCAGAGAACACATCTGGCTGCTGGTGGGTGAAACCCATTCACCCTTCCCTGGTGACACCATACAGATTAGGAAAATGAGGCTACCTTAGCCCTCCATCTGGAAAGGAGTCCAAGGTATTTTAGACATTGTAGAAATGTTTTCTCCAAAAAGAATAATCTTGTTCAGAAAAGTGAAATTCTGCCAACCTTCTAACATAGTTACTCACAAAAGCTGTTTATTGATCAGGCTGCATTATAAAAGTTAAGGGCACTGAGTTTTTTGAGTTCGAAAAGAAACAAAATTACAGGTAAATGTGTAAGGAACTCACAGACATTACTGGTGCCCCAAGAGAATCTAAAGAAAATCAGTCCTGAATATTCATTGGAAGGACTGATGCTGAAGCTGAAGCTCCAATACTTTGGCCTCCTGATGTGAAGAATGGAGATATTGAAAAGACCCTGATGCTGGGAAAGATTGAAGGCAGGAGGAGAAGGGGACGACAGAGGATGAGATGGTTGGATGGCATCACTGACTCAATGGACATGAGTTTAAGCAAACTCTGGGAATTGGTGATGGACAGGGAGGCCTGGCGTGCTGCAGTCCATGGGGTCGCAAAGAGTCGGACACGACTAAGCGACAGAAGTGAACTGAAGAGCATCTTGGGAATTGAATAATGTCTACAGACCCATCTTTAGGAGAAACACAAATGTGAAAGAGTCGATTTTGACATTCATTTTTATTGGTATTGTGATTTTGATCATGGTTTGTCCTTGTATCTGGTCTAATTGCTTTCTAAAGCACTCCCTGATCGTTTATTTCTTAGCCATGGGGCAACTTCTTGGGTTGAAATCAGCCAAAGCCTTCTCTTCAACCTACCCCTCTCATACCTTCAAGGAGAAGGAGGCAGGATATTTTCATAAGAGAAGATTTTGTTAAATCTATTCCAAGCATCTGCTTCTGTGACCATACCAGAGCTTCATGACAAAGAAGCTTTGCCAGGGATTGAAATCCAGTTAACTTACAATCATGCTAATGGCTAACATACGCTAACACATGTGGTAGCAGACGAGGCTCTGAGCATTAAGTGGAAAGAAAGTGAAGTCCCTTAGTCATGTCCGACTCTCTGCGACCCCATGGACTGTAGCCTACCCGGCTCCTCCGTCCATGGAATTTTCCAGACAAGAGTACTGGAGTTGGCTGCCATTTCCTTCTCCAGGGGGTTTTCCCAACCCAGGGATTGAACCTAGGTCTCCTGCATTGCAGACAAACGTGGAAGCTCAGAGCTTCCTTCATCGCTCTGAGCATTGGATGTGCATTAATTCACCAAGTGCTCTGAGGTGCTGGTGTTGCCGCATCCCAGGAGAGGAATGGAACCCAGAGCAAACAAGCAGCTTGCCTTGGGGGTCCCAGAAGACCCGAGACCTTCCCTCCTGCTGCCTCTCCATCCTCCCTGTTAGGAGTTGACCTGTTTCTCAAAGTCAAGTCCAAAACAGAAGTGAGAACCCAACAACAAGTTAAAATTACCTGGGTGAGGGCAGGGGTGATGCATAGAGTGTATTAAACTTCACACACTTCACTCTGTGCCTATAAATCTTGTAACCTCGTGCTTTGCTGAGCCGGGCATGCAAGACAAAGTGGATTGTGGGATGACCCTACAAGGGCAGGAATTTTGAATTAAAACAACATAAACGTGAAAGAAGCCAGTCACAAAGGACCCTATATTGTATGATTCCATTTATATGAAATGTCCAGAACAGGCAAATCCATAGCAACAGGAAGTGTGTTAGTGGTTGCCAGGGGCTGGAGGGAGGGGATGGGAAATGTGGAGTAACTGCTGGGATGGGGATTATGAGTTTCTCTGGAGGATGATGAAAACATTCTAAAATTGATTGTGGTGATGGTTGTACAGCTCTATGAATATACTAAAAGCCATTAGAGTGTATGCCTTAACTGGCTGAATTGTATTGGATCTGAATTATATCTTAATCAAGTAGTTATTACTAATAAAAAACTCTCCAACTGTTGTCTCCCAAGTGTCTCAAGGCAGAGAGAGCTCAGGAAAACTCAGGCATACATGTATTTCATAGCATTTGCTTATTAGAGGGAGAAATGGCCAATTAATTAAATTTATATAAATAATTTATGTTCATCATGAAAAATTAAAAGCAGTCATAATCTTGACACTTAGAAATCATTGTTAACATTTTCAGGTTTATCCTTGAGGATTTCTTTCTATGCATATTTAAGGTACATAGAGACACTGCATTTTGCTACCTCCACTCTTGGAATTTGCTTTTCTCACTGAGCAACGCGTTATCACAGTGGCCCTCAAAGTGTGATGTCTGGGCCATCAGCATCAATATCACCTGGGCACTCAGAAAGCAAAGCCTAGGGCCCCATCGCAGGCTCACAGAATGAGAAACTGGGGGCAAGGCCATCAATCTTGTTTTAAGACGCCCTCCTGCTCACCCTGATGTACACTCCGGTTTGAGAGCCCCTGGCCCACCGTGACTGTGAGAAGAAAGATGGTGAAGTCGCTCAGTTGTGTGCATGTAAATAACGTGACTGTCTGCCATAACTTTTAGTGACTAATATTCCATTCTTTGGCTACTCTAAGTAATGCTACAAAGATCATCCTTGTACTGTCCTTGAGCACATGCTTATTTCCTCCCATATACTCCCAGAAATGTATTTACTCAGTCTAAGGTTTAGGATACCTACTCTCAAACTGTACCCCAAAAGACCTTCTTAATTTATGTTCCTGCGTACAATGTATGAGAATGCCTATATATTGTCCTGCATTTTTGACAACTCTGGCTATTCGTTTTTTGAAATGAATAATAGCACTGTAAGTAAAAAAGGTTGACCCTTGTGTTTTAACTTATATTTATTTTGACTACTGGTGATATTGAACATTTGTATGTGGCTACTGACTATTTCTATTTCTTCATTTGTGAATATCTTGTTTATGTCCTTTATCCAAATTTCTATTTGACTTTTTATACATACATTTCTGGTGAAGTTTAATGTACCTTTAATTAGTGAGGATACTAATCCCTGAATAGCACATTTATTGAAAATACATCATCTGGTTTTTTCCTTATAACTTTTTCTTTTGCCATTTAGAATAAGTTTTACATTTTAATGTCACAAAGTTTTATTTTAGTGCTATTCTTTCAAAGGAATTTCTCATCAAGCTTTATAAAAATATGTATATATCTTTTTGCTAGTACTTTTATATTAAATTGCATAATTGATGTGGAATTTATGTTGGTGTGAATTGTCCTTTTTCCCCAAATGGTTACCCCTAGATCCTTTATTGAATAGTTCTAATTTCATGCTTAATCTGAAATTCTAACTTAATTATGTATAAATTTTTTAAAATGTGTTTGGGTCTACTTCTGAATTTCCTAGTCTAATTAATCTGTCTCTTTTGGAGTCAGTTTTCGTTATCAGAATTTTAATACACTGTAGTAAATGCTCTCTCATTAGTCTTTTTCTCAGTCTTTCTTTTTCTGGTTCTTCTCACACACCACAGTCTTCAAATAACCTTTGGTCAAGTTTGAAAAGAAGTATTGGAATTTTGACTTCGATTATATTAAATTCAGCATGATTTTTCAGTATTAATATTTTAAAATATTGTCTTTCCATCATGAAACTTGGTACGTTTTCTAAATCATTCTGATATCCTTTTGTATTCCTGAGTAGAGGTTTATGGTTCTTATCATACAGGTTGTAGTCATTTTTTGATCAGCTCCTTTCAGGCATTACATTTTTATGACTGTTATAAAGTATGGCTCTTCTAACTGGTTATAGACGTTATTGATTTCCATAAACTAAGTTTATAACTACCGACCTCACTGAAGCCTCTTATTAGTTCTAATATGTCCTCTGGGGTTTTCCAAGTAGATAATGATGATAATTTTTGTCTTCAGTTTTCAGCTGTTACTCCTGCTGTCTCATGTTCTTCACTATTAGTTGGTACTTCTAGAACAATGTTAAATTGTCATAATGACTAGGTATCTTTGTTTTGTTCCTTCCTTTGAATGGCAGTGTCTTCCTTTCAAAGTGAATCATGATGCTGGCTATTAGTTTGAACAAAACAAATTATAGATAAATGTATATGTATATATACTTTCCAGATGGCTCAGAGGTAAAGAATCTACCTGCTGATGTAGGAGACTCAAGAGATGCAGGTTTGATCCCTGGGTTGGGAAGATCCCCTGGAGGAGGAAATGGCAACCCACTCCTGTATTCTTGCCTGGAAAAAACCCATGAACAGAGGGCCTGGTGGGCTACAGTCCATGGGGTCACAAAGAATTGGACATGACTGATCGACTGAGTACACGCGCATGTATGTACACACACGCGCACATCCATCCATCCATTCAGCATATCTGCGCCTAGCTTATGTTTTTGGTTGACTAAGAATTTATTTTGGAAAAACATTAAAATGTAATTGACATTACATTTTATCAAAAGTCCTTCATGATCTACTGAGGTGACAATCTGTTTTGCTTTCATTACCTTATTTAGCACATTTTCAATTCAACATGTGTTTAGCGTCTACTATGTTACTAGTCATTTGTTTCCTGCTCTTAGCAAATCAGAAGCTGCCGAAGAGAAATCAGGTCCAGGAAATGCCGAAGGACCCCATGAAACACGAATCTCCTTGGCTCTCATTCTGGGCACTCACTGGTGTAATTTGGAGAATCTCTTAAAAAAAACTATGTCCAATACCATTAAATCAGTTTGTGTGTGTGTATGTGTGTTTTGAGGTGAGGTATAAATTAGGTATATGATTGATAAACATCGTAGTTAAGATGACACTACAATTTAATGGACTAGTGTCCTCAGCTTTCCTGCAGTGAATGCTATTAGCTAGTTGTTTTGCAAAACTGGGATGCCTGAAGTCTGCTCAGTGATATTAGTAGTATTTTTATTATTGCTATCATTATTACAATTAGACTAGACTATCCATCTGAAACTTCCAATTTTATAGGTAAGTTATGGCTAATTATCAGTAATCTCATGTGATCCAACCTAACATTATTATTAATAATGACCATTTAAAGAATTGATGCTTTTGAATTGTGGTGCTGGAAAAGACTCTTGTGAGTCCCTTAGATAAGCAAGGAGCTCAAACCAGTCAATCCTAAAGGAAACCAACCCTGAATATTCATTGGAAGGACTGATGCTGAAGCTGAAGCTCCAATACTTTGGCCACCTGATGCAAAGAGCTGGCTCATTGGAAAAGACGCTGATGCTGGGAAAGATTGAGGGCAAGAGGAGAAGGGGGCAACAGAGGATGAGATGGTTGGATGGCATCACCAACTCAATGGACATGAGTTTGAACAAACTCAGGGAGATAGTGAAGGACAGGGAAGCCTGGTGTGCTGCAGTTCATTGGGTCACAGAGTTGGAGATGACTTAGTAACTGAACAACAACAATTATCTATTATATACCAGGAATAGTAGTAGTATTTTCTACAGGTCATGTTATTCAACTCCATGAAGTAGGAACTGTCATTCCAATCTGCAGATGAGACAGCAAACTCAGGGAAGTTAAGGAAGTCAGTAAAGTCATACAGCTAGTAAGTAGTAGGGCCCAGAGGCAGACTTAGATCTGTCTAACTCCAAATCTTATGTTTTTTTTTTTTTGATAAAGGACAGCCTTGGGTCTGCTTCACTCATTGGTTTTACTAGTAGGAAACTGACCCAGGAAGGGGAGTGAAGTTTGCTAGGTGGTCCCAGGTTGGAGAGGAGGTGTACACACTCCCTCCTCCCTGATTTTAATTTCACAGTTTCCACTCCATAGAGCAGGGGCTGTCAAAATGTTGACAACAGGATCATTTGGGAACTTAGAGATGTATGTCCTCCCCCAACCCCATATCCACTGAATCAGGGACTCTAGGGGGTGGGTCCAGCAATCTTGGTTTAAGAGCCCTCCAGATAATCTGAATGCAGGTTCACATTTGCAAACCACTGCCCTCTGTAACAATTGTGGTTATTTAGTTGTCAAGTCATGACCGACTATTTTGCGACCCCATGGACTGTAGCCCACCAGGCTCCTCTGTCTGTGAGATTTCCCAGGCAAGAATACTGGAGTTGGTTGCCATTCCTTCTCTAGGGGATCTTCCCCACCCAGGGATTGAATCTTGTGTCTCCCGCATTGGCAGGTGGATTCTTTACCACTGAGCCATCGGGGAAGCCCTGTGTAACAGTAATGACTGCTAACTTGTGTGAGTGCTCGCTCTGCACCAGATATGACCTCAGGTCCTTACAAGGCAGGGGTTTTTGTGTGTGTATGTGGTAAATCACTTCAATCGTATCCGACTCTTGGTGATCCTATGGACTGTAGCCTGCCAGGCTCCTCTGTCCATGGGATTCTCCAGGCAAGGATACTGGAGTGGGTTGCCATGCCCTTTCCAGGAGATCTTCCTGACCCAGGAATTAAATCTGCATCTCCTGTGGCTCCTGCATTGTAGGAAGAGTCTTTTCATCTGAGCCACCAGGAATTTACAATCATCCTGATTCCTAATTGCACAGAAGCAGCTCTGGAGCCTGACAGAAGGTGAATGCATTGCCTGAGGGAGCGACTGGCAGGGTCTGGGTTTGAACCTGGCTCTGAAGGGGTGAGTTGATGGCCTCAACCACTATGCCAAACCACCTTCTGTCCGGAAAATCTGGGACGTCTCATTCTCCGTGGAGAGTCTCCAGTAAAGGCTGGAGGGAAAGTGACAATACCAGACCAGAGGTTTGGAGAAGAAGCCGCTCATCTACCATGGGCATCCTTAAGATGGGGAAGAAAGGGAGCTGTGGTTTTAGAATAAAAGTTTCTATTTAGGAGGCTGGGGCATTCCAGATAAGCGGCCCCTTTTTCTTTCCCCCAGGCTAGATGCCTTATTTCAGGCACTTTTCAGTGACTGCACTCAGTCTGAGGAATGCAGCAGTGTGAGTTGGGGGCTTTGTATATTGAGGGTCTTACTGGGGATTATCGCAAGGCGAGAATAATGGTGATATTGTTTGCAGAGCCAAGGTGGAAAATCAGACCAGGGTGGAGGATTTATTTTTCTGCCATGAAGCTGATGGGGGGTGGTGGTGTGGGGAGGCGCTCTTCAAAAGTTCACTGACTGTGGCGCTGAAGTCTGTCCATTTGGAAGCACTCCTGGATGGCATGGGCAGATTCCCGACTAATACTGTGCACGCCCTTCTATCGCCAGGCATCCAATTCCCCGCGAATTTTGCAATATAGTGACAGTAATGGAAAGCAAAATGATCTCTAAATAATGGTTTAAGATGGCTACTTGATAAAGGGCACTGCAATAATTATGATCAATGGAGCATGGATTCAATATATATTGCCCATTTAGATGCACCAGATTAGCTTAACAGCTTTCTTTAATGTTCTGAGTATTTTGTGTGTGTGTGTGTGTGTGTGTGTGTGTGTGTGTAAGAGAAGGGAGAAGAGAAGCAGAGGGAGGGAAAGATTAGAGGCAGCCTGCAAGCTGCTGGGAGCATTACTGGGCTCCATCTTGATCAATGTGGTCGAGGTGACTCAGTGCTGAGAGAGGAAATTGAGATTCTGGGGCTTTGTGATCCATTACCAAGAGAGTGCACTTAGGCTTACTCTTATGGGTCCTGTGTTTCAGACAGGAGCTTTGTGGAGGGAGGAGGGAGCAGGGGAAGGCGCAGGGGAGGGAGACACCTGATATGAGTTTAGTCATTTTGCAGCGGGCACTTTCTGGATGACGGTTTGGTGTAATCATGCAAATGAGGCATGCAGGCAGCTGGCCAAAGGAATCCCTCAACATCCCCTGAACGCAAGCCCCGTAAGCTAAGTGAGCTGGACAGGACTCATTTTTTTGGAAAGCCGGGCTAGCCATGGAAATGTGTTTTACCAGGAGGGGGGGAAATGATTTACTTGACATTGGTCCTAATCCTCCCCTCCCCAGCCACCCCCCTGTCCCCCCACCCTCCGGAAGGAAATTTTCCATGACAGCCTGTCTAGAAATCTGGGTCTGTTCCCTACCTTTTATGTTGCTGGGTTGATCCCAGGTAACACACAGGGGCTGTGATCAGCGTGTAATGATGAGGGCAGTGTGCCATATGGACTGAAATTCCTTGGATAATGAGTATGAAATGATTGCAGTCTTAGTCCTGACTTGCTTTGATTTGTCAGTTAAAATAAAGGCCCCCGTCTCCACCCTTTCATGAAAGGACATTGGGAGGAAGTGTCACTGTTCACAGGAGGAGAAGCCAGTCCCCTAAACCCGATAATCTCCACTGATGTCCCTGCTGATTGTGAGTGGGTGAGGGGCTAATTGTCTCCGTGGTTTTCAGGCCTGGAAAGGCAGCTGGCATTTAGATGACAATAGTAGCAGCTCACGTTTACTGAGGGCCTTCCCAGGTGGCACTGTGGTAAAGAATCTGACTGCCAATGCAGGAGATGCAAGAGATGCAGTTTTGATCCATGGGTTGGGAAGATCCTCCTCTGGAGGATGGCAACCCACATCCTCTATTCTTGCCTGGAAAATTCTATGGACAGAGGAGCCTTATGGACTGCAGTCCATGGGGCCACAAAGAGTCAGACATGACTGAGGGTGTGCATGTGTGTGCGCGTGTATGTTCATGCGTGTGCACACACAGACAACGTTTACTGAGCATTTACTCTGTGCTGGGTGCGAAGAACTGACTCATTTGGAAAGACTGAAGGTGGGAGGAGAAGGGGACGACAGAGGATGAGATGGTTGGATGGCATCACCAACTCAATGGACGTGAGTCTGAGCAAACTTCGGGAGTTGGTGATGGACAGGGAGCCCTGGCGTGTTGCAGTCCGTGGGGTCACAAAGAGTTGGACATGACTGAGCAACTGAACTGAACTGGGTGCTTTGCTGCAGTGCTTCTGAAACTTTGCAAACTTGCATCACCCGGGGAGCTCATTAAAATGCAGATTTTTACATAAACATTTTGTTTAACATAATTTTATAATATAGTAAAAGTAATTCTTTTTATCAAATTATCTATACATATACTTTTTTACTTTGAAAATTGATTATAATTCCAATGACAAAGATAGATTATTAAAGAACATAAATTGATACAGCACAGATTCTGATCCAGTAGGTCTGAGGTGGAGCCTGAAGGTCCATACTTCTAGTAGGATCTGAGATGGGCCCAGGATACTGGTCAACACGTCACACTTTTGAATAACCTCATTGGATTCTCCCATGAGCCCTATGAAGTGGGTGCTGAGGAATCCTGCTAGGCAGAGAAAGAAACAAGTTGACGCTTCAGAGTTCAAGGGTCTTGCAGAATATGGCACAACTCTTCCAGGACAAATCTGAGATTCAAAACTAGGCATCCCATCCTTCCTACCTTCCCTCCCCTCTGCAGCAGCCATGGAGATACAGTTAGCGTGGCGGGGTGGGGAGATGGGAGCTGCCCGTATTCCTGAGGGGGTAGAGGAGAGTCGTCTGGCAGAGCTGTCTGACTCAAAGGACATGAGGAAGAAACACACTTAGTGGTGTCAAGCCACTGAGATGCCAAGACTCCACTGCAGCAGCCAGCACTGGTTCTTTATCCTGACAAGCACCGTCAGGCTCTTAACCGCTCACCGTGCCTTTCACAATTCCCATTTTCCCCGGGTCACCAAATATCCAGATCTGTCCAGAACATCATGCTGTGAACGAACCATTCAATTGGGATCATGAAGAAAATGGATGGCAGGGAGGCCCTGCACAGAGTCCTGGGGGTGGGGGAAGCCAACGGCTGAGTTACTTTTGAGCTTTCAGAGTAGTTAATGCCAGGGCTGGGCTGCAGGGCGTCACTCAGAGCTCATCAACACCTCGGACCAATTTTCAAATGCTCCAGACTTGATTAAACCCTGGGCACAGTTTGCCAAGTGCTTCCTCCCCCACCTTAATTGTTTAGATTGTGTAGAATTTGAGTAAAATTTAATCCAGATGTTTCTGATTTGCTTAAGTTTAAATCACCAGAAAATGCTCTTAGGTTGCTATTTGATGTTGAAGAGGTTTTTCAAGCGTTTTCCTCCTTCTTAATAGGAGAGGTCACCTTTGGGTAGGGGTAAAGCCGTCCCATGCACCCCGAGGTTTCATCTGATTTGATTTGAAAACCCGTTCTTGTGAAATCTGAGTCAGAACTCAATTTTACTTTGACCTCCCCTTTAAATCCCTACCATGAGCATCTGAGAGAGAGAGAGAGAGAGCTAGAGTAATTTGCATGCAGCCTGTATCAGGGATTCTTGTTTGAAAAAAATACTACCCCTGGCCCTGTCTTCTCCAGCCTCATGACCTGATTGGAGCTGGCAAGTGGCCACTCCCTTCCTGAACTATAGGAGAAGCCATTGGGCCAGGTAAGCACACCCATTTCATAGTACTTCACTACCTGGGCACTTGCGAAGCTGCAGTCAATCAGTCTAGCACCAAGTGTCTGAGGGTTGATAGATGAGAGCTTATGCAAGCTCATCAACCATAGTCTAGGGCAGGGGTTCTCAAAATGTGGTCCCTGATCAGCAGCATCAGCATCACCTGGGGACTTGTTCATTTTTCTTTTAGTCACTCAGTTGTTTGCGGCCCTGTGGACTTTAACCTGACAGGTTCCTCTGTCCGTGGAATTTGGCAGGCAAGAAGACTGGAGTGGGTAGCCATTTCCTACTCTAGGGGGTCTTCCCCATCCAGGGATTGAACCCGGGTCTCCCGTATTGCAGGCAGATTCTTTACTGAACTTGTTAGTAATGTGCATTTATAAGCCAACTCTAATTTGGTATAGAAATTAGAAACCAAATTAGAAACTCCGGAGTGGGGTGTCCAGCAGTTGTGTTTGAAGATGCCTTCCAGGGGATTCCGATGCACCCTGAAATTTGAGAACCTCTAGTCTAGGCCCTCTATAACACTCATCAACTTACTCTTAGGACTTTGTAGGGATTAATGAGATAACACGGTCACATGACTCAAGACACTCAGACCCAGGCTATATTTACCCAGGGCTCTAAGAGTAATCTTTGTGATTGAGTTGGAAGGCCAAAGAAATCAGAAAACCACTTAACTTTTTCCTGCTCCGAATTAGTTTTTTTTAAAACAGTGTCTTCATTGACTGTTGTTTTGGGGGCAGTGCAGACACAGCCAAAGGGCCTGTTTTCAACAGCAGCACCCCCCAAGTAGGAGTTCTTCTGCATACCATTGTTAGTTTCTGGAGCTTAAAAAATGCAATTGCCTGAACCTGCAGACTTTTAGGATGTGCACTCTGAGGGCACTCTGGAGTTGGCGGATTGATATGGTAGGATCTTCCTCCCACCCTGAGTTCTTTCATCCAGTCTTACATTTGTCAAACATAGCCCTGCTGCTGCTGCTGCTGCTGCTAAGTCGCTTCAGTTGTGTCCGACTCTGAGTGACCCCATAGATGGCAGCCCACCAGTCTCTGCCATCCCTGGGATTCTCCAGGCAAGAACACTGGAGTGGGTTGCCATTTCCTTCTCCAATGCATGAAAGTGAAAATTGAAAGTAAAGTCGCTCAGTCGTGTCTGACTCTTTGCGACCCCATGGACTGCAGCCTACCAGGCTCCTCTTGTCCATGGGCTTCTCCAGGCAAGAGTACTGGAGTGGGTTGCCATTGCCTTCTCTGAAACATAGCCCAGTTTCTGCTATATTCTGGTTCTGTCCTGGCTGGTCTTGGGGATTCCCACCAGAGGTCAAGCTCTTAACCACTGTGCTTAACCAAAATGTTCCTTGACGAGAGAGTGACTAGAATAAGTAGACACAGCCCTCTAAGGAGCATTTCCCAGCAAGAGCAGGAGTGGAGGGCATCCTGGGGAGGGTGGAGGAGTGATCCTTCGGGACTGCCCGGAGAAGGTGATCCCTGGGTCTTAGAGGGGAAGATGCTCTGGGAAGGTGGGGGAGGTGCAGGGAGAGGCCTGGAATCAGAAGGGCAACTGCAAGCGTTTCAGAATGTCTGGGGCATGGGGGACCCAAGGGATCAGTGAAGGTGGAGATGGTGGGGCCAGTTTATGAATCGTCTTCCATGATATAGTAAGGTCCTCCTGTTTCTTGGAATCCTGTTTAAACCTATCTTCTTTTTTTTTTAATTAAAAAAATATATTTATTTTTTTTATTTATTTTTGGCTGTGCAGAGTCTTTGTTGCTACAGCAAACACATTTCTCTCTGCTTGCAGTGTGTTCACCTCTCATTGTGATGGCGTCTCTTGTTGTGGAGCACAGGCTCCAGGGCTTGTGGGCTTCAGTAGTTGTGGCGCATGAGCTCAGTTGCCCTGAGATATGTGGGATCTTCTCAGACCAGGTGCCGAACCGGTGTCCCTTGCTTTGCAAAGCAGATTCTTAACCTGGAAGGGAAGTCCTCCTTTTAGATTTTTTGATGTAGACCATTTTAAAACTATTGAATTTGTTACAACATTGCTTCTGTTTTATGTTTTGGTTTTTTGGCCATGAGGCATGTGGAATCTCAGCTCCCTGACCAGGGATTGAACCTGTACCCTCTGCATTGGAAAGTGAAATCTTAACCACTGGACCACCAGGGAAGTCCATTTAAATGTCTTGCAAAGAACATCCGTGGTGTCTGCATCACCTGTCTTTCATCTTTCTTGGGCTCTCCCAGCACTCTCGGTACATGGAAAGGCAATGAGATGTGGTGGAAAGGAACAAGGTCCAGAGTCAGAGACTCAAAGCAAAGACGTGCCCTGGACATATCATCCACTGTGGTGTTGGGGTGCTGCCGCTGCTGCTGGAGTCACCCTGTTTAGTCACCCACAGGTTTGAGGCCCAAATCTTTTGCTTAGCATCTGATACACTTGTGCTCATTTCAACTCTTTCCTGCTGGCATCACTATTCACCGGCAGACTGACTATTCCTCTCTACTTCTGTGTTCATTTCCCCCCTTCCCCCTGTTCAGGTGACCCCTCCTGCCCATCCGGGAACATGTAACGTCCATCAATCTTCTTATTTTTCAGTTGCTAAGTCATGTCCAACTCTTTGTGACCCCATGGACTGCAGCACACCAGGCACCTTTGTCCTTCATTATCTCCCAGAGCTTGCTCAAACTCATGTCCATTGAGTCAGTGATGCCGTCCAACCATCTCATCCTTTGTCGTCCCCTTCTCCTTTTGCCCTCAATCTTTCCCAGCATCAAGGTGTTTTCCAATGAGTCAATTATTTGCATCAGGTAGTTAAAGTATTGGAGTTTCAGCTTTAGCGTCAGTCCTTCCAATTAATATTCAAGACTGATTTCCTTTAGGATGGACTGGTTGGATCTCCTTGCAGTCTAAGGGGCTGTCAAGAGTCTTCTCCAACACCACAGTTCAAAAGCATTAATTCTTCAGTGCTCAGCCTTCTTTATAGTCCAACTCTCACATCCATACATGACTACTGGAAAAAGCATAGCTTTGATTATATGGACCTTTGTTGGCAAAGTGATGTCTCTGCTTTTTAATACACTCTCTAGGTTTGTTATAGCTTTTCTTCTAAGGAATATTAACTTTGTGGCTGCAATCAGCATCCACAGTGATTTTGCAGCATAAGAAAATAAAATCTGCCACTGTTTCTACTTCTTTCCCTTCTATTTGCCAAGAAATGATGGGACTGGATGCCATGATCTTAGTTTTTTGGATGTTGAGTTTTAAGTCAGCTTTTTCACTCTCTTCTTTCATCCTCATCAAGAGGGTCTTCAGTTCCTCTTTATTTTCTGCCATTAGAGTGCTGTTATCTGCATATCTGAGGTGGTTGATATTTCTCCCAGCAATCTTGATTCCAGCTTGTGAGTCCAGCCCAGCATTTCCCATGATGTACTCTGCATGTAAGTTAAATAAGGAGGGTGACAATATACAGCCTTGATGTACCCCTTTCCCAATTTGGAACCAGTCTGTTGTTCCATGTCTGATTCAAACAATTGCTTCTTGACCTGAATACAAGTTTCTCAGGAGGCAGGTAAGGTGGTCTGGTATTCCCATCTCTTTAAGAATTTTCAACTGTTTATTGTGATCCACACAGTCAAAGGCTTTAGCATAGTCAATGAAACAATAGTAGATGTTTTTCTGGAACTCTCTTCCTTCTTCTATGATCCAACAGATGTTGGCAGTGTGGTCTCTGGTTCCTCTGCCTTTTCTAAATCAACCTTGTACATTTGGAAGTTCTTAAACCACCTCAGTCCATGGCAGCAAGCCATCTCATGATCTTACAGAACTTCCTGTCTGTCCCTTAATCGTCTGAGATTTCAGATCTTATGTATATTTGGATCTTATTGGCTTATATATTTTTCTGCTGCTTGAGAGAAGGATCCTTCTTATAGACTCTAAGGAAGGTGCGTGCCCTGCATGGACACTCGAATCCATGCATGGTAGCCTGAGAAGGTGTGTCCTGCTGCAACTTTGGCAAAATTATACAAAGGGTTCAGTTTTATTTTACTTAGGGACAACAAATCACCAATCATGGGGGTACAGTAACCATATGAGCCATAAACCATTAGGACTTAAATTTTTTTGTTGTTGTTGGTATAGTAGAGAGGGGTTTGTATATTTCCAGAATGTAAATCTGATCACATGATTCATCTGATTAAGACTTTGATGTCTCTACATTCTTCCAGGATGAAATTCAAACGCCTTCTTATGGCTTCAAGACCTGCACACAGTCTCGGCCCTCAACCCTCTAACTTCCCCTCCAGCCTTTGGCCCTTGTGGTCCATGCTCCTACCATCCTTAAGGGCTCCTAGAGCCCCAGGATGGGCATTTTCTCTCACCACTGCACCTTCAAGCAAGGTCTCGTCAACTTTCAGCTTCTGTCCTCTCCTTGGTCACTTGGTTACTCTCGTTCCATAACTCAGGAGCTTATGCCTCACCTCCTGCAGAAAGTGGTTCCCTGATCCTCTTTGTCTGAGTTCAGTCCCTCTGATGGGATCTTACAAGACATAGTCTTCCCTTCTCAGTGCAAATGAGAAGGGAGGACTTTTTATTCGCCTTGTCCTTAACCTCCCTAGACGATCCATTCCTGAGGGCAGGGACTGTTTCTAGCTTATGGTGGATGGGTTGGAGTCTCTCAATGTTGAGTTCTACCAAGGAGCAGTGAATGGATGGATACTTAGCTGAAAGTGTGGGAGCCGAGGGTTGCAGGGCAGAGTAGGGTTCATTATGCAACACTCGTAAGTTAGATCCCTGCTGGAGGTGGTCAGCGGCTTTGGGGCCAGAGCCGGGAGCGCCACATTTGTACCCGTCATAAAAACATCGTTTACTAAGGTTTCCAGCAAATCCTCTTAAATGACTCCATTTCTCTGCCTTGATTGAGGTATGTTGCTTTTCTTGAAGACGTGTCATGACAATTTCACATTTAAAGGCTGTAAGAATGTGCCTAGGTTGAAACTTTCTGCCGTTTGCCAGGATGTCAAGTTTTACTCCTGGATGCATTTTTTCCCCCAGTTGGCTTTTCTCTACCTGATAATGGAGGGTTAGCTGCAACGTGGTGAGCATCACCACTTTATAATACAGGCGATCGTTACCTGAAGCCCACAGAATGACTCCTGGCTGAACAGAAGAAGCAATTTGGAGGGGGTGATAATGCATGGCATGCTGAAGAACTGCATTGTTCCCCCTACTTAGGAGTTGAAGAATTACAATAAAGAAGCGGAACCACACCATTCTTTCTTTCAAAGTGTCTCTAAACAGTCCTAATATTAGCTGTGGTCTCTGAACTTTTAATGACACTGAGAAAGGGCTTTCTGCAAATGTTTGCAAAGCACATGGATACAAAAATTCCCAAAGAATTTGCTGCAAAATTAACCTGCCAGCGGAACATTTGCCAGAGATACTAATTAGTCACATTGACAACAACACTCTCTGGCCAAGAAATGGGCTGAGGATTTTTGAGATGATAGAAGGGGTGATATACAAATATTTTGGGTGAGACGTAATCAGTTAATTGGTTTATTAAATTATAAAACCATTGTTTGCCCGAAAGAGCAATAAAACTAAATGAATAGTCACCTCTTTGAAGACTTCTTACATTAATTATGTTTATGCATCAGTCGCAGCCGCTGTGTTAGACAAAGGACTCTTTATCTGTACATGCCATAGCTACAATGTATTGTGGTTCAGATGATGGCCTCGACTTTATGTCTACATAATTACAGAAATCTTATCCCTTTTGTGTTTGCACATCATTTTCGGTTTTTTGGAATAGTTAAACTCCATTTTACTTTTTAATAACATTTTAGAAATCATTGTGATTCAGGTAAACAGAATTTGATTGCTTTGATGGATTGAAAATGGTTAGCTCAGCCCGAGTTTATTTGATTTGTTTCTTTAGGGATTACAAAGAATAGGATTTTATCTCCAGACTGACAAAAGAGACAAACTCTGCATTTTTGCCTGTGGAGTGGCAGAGTTGCTGAGCCACACAGCTCCTCCACCAGGGAGAAGCATCAGGCAGGAGCTGGGATTTTATCCACCATCTGAGTTTTCATTCCCTCAGACGTTGGTGGTGGTGGGGGGGCGGTAAGGAAGGGGAGGCATGCCTTATTCTTATTTTACTTAGAATTCCTAAGAGAGAGGAAACCTGGGTGGTGGCCTGGCACTAAATATAGCAAATCCCATGGAGGTAATCTGGTGAATTGACCCTATCCTTCTCAGCCATAGTCATTTTAGGCATAGGCCTCTCTGCTAATTGAATGTGTTTTCGAGGGCAATGTGCCAATTACTTGCCGAGTTCACCTTGAGACCCCTCCCCGGGGATTTCCTGCAAGCTATTCTGATCCAAGACTCCGGCAGATTGTGCGGTGTTTCTGACACTGCTCTTCATTTTATCCTGTGTGACCTGACATTTGTATGGCAGGAAGAGACCAGGAAAACATCAGGGACAACGCAGAGAAAAGTGACAATGTGTTGTAAGATTACCTGTTCTTGACACAGTCCTCTTGCTTGGGAGGGTTAATTAAGACCTCTTAATTCCTGGTTCTTCAGAAGGTCATGAACCTTCTTAGTCTGCCCAAACTTCTTTAAGCTCTGATTTCTTGGGAGGCACAGGGCTGTGGAGCCATGTAGCTAGCCAACTTTGAGTTGTTGGGTTTCAACTGTTGTTTAGTTGTTGTGTCCAACTCTTGCGACCTCGAGGACTGTAGCCCTCCAGGCTCCTCTGGCCATGGGATTTCCCAGGCAGGAATACTGGAGTGGGTTGCCATTTCCTCCTCCAGAGGACCTTCCTGACTCAGGGGTTGAACCCCTGTCTCTTGTGTCTCTTGCTTTGGCAGGTGGATTCTTTACCACTGAGCCGCCAGGGTTAACCCCACCATGTGTAATAACAAAGTGCAGGGAGAAAAAGGAGTAGAGATTTATAGAAAACCTGGATTCAGACTCCAATCCTGTCTCATCACCTGTGGACCTTAGACAGATTTCGAAACCTCACTCACCTTGGTCTTTCTGGTGAGGGGGGGTCAGTGGAAGGAGTACATTAGTCCACATGAGCCCCTGGCACAGGGCTTGGTGTGGAGCAGATGTCCAGAGAAAGCTTGCTGATGTTCCTCAGTGTCTATGGAAAGCATGGCTATCACCATGAGGCACTTGCTTTGTGGTTGAGACGGCCATACACCTTTTTGCCCTAAGAGTCCCTGATGAAGGATAGCGTTTTAAACAACACATATAGAGTTACAGGAAACCTTGTTACGTCGTGATGGGGTCTTTTGATTGTGACTGAAACAGCCCAATTTCATACAGATTCCATACTATGAACAATCACAAACGTTCGGCAAATAACCACATGCAAATACCTACCAGGTCAAATCTCATTACAACAAATCTAGCTGTTAAAAAGCAAAGAACAACCGCTGAAAGTGTCTTTAATGGCACTAAAGTGTTTCTAGTCTTATTTGCTGGTTAATTGATTTAAGAAAGGAACTGATGCAATAAAAATAGCTTGGGTAATGCTTTGAAATTTTATACAATGCCATTTGGTTTTAATAAAAACTTAATCCTGGAAATATGCAGAGTAAACACATAATCAGAATTAGGAGATGCTAATCAGAGGAGGCTCTCAGGTGGAGGTGTCGGTTTTCGTTTGTTTGCTTTTTGTTTTTGTTTGTTTTTGGAAAGGGGAGGAAAGATGAGATTGAGAAAATTCTCTCTACAAAAGGCAGAGATAATCAAAATCATGGTGAAAAGAGAGGCCAGCAATCCGACAGCGGAGGAGAAAGGCTGGCTGAGGGTTAAAAATGACTCCCAGGCCAAGGACTCTAAGAGATGGGGTGAGTTTGGGGGCTGAAAATGAGAATGGTATTGGAGGAAATTCAGGATTTACTGAACACTCAAGAAACTGGCCACTCAAATGATTTTCCACTGCCTTGAAAGCTTTTAATATACCACAGGTCCCCAGCTCTCCCAGATAAAATGATTTCTTTTAGCATCACTTGCAAGGAGTTGAAACTGTCTTGCAGATATTGGCACATGGAACCATTCTCTTTCTCTTACTGTTTGCGCCACAATGTGTCTGCCTTGAGGTTGAGGCTATACGTGTGGGTAAGTCCATCTTGGCATGGATGCAGTCTTCCTTCTCTAATCTCCTTCTCTCCACTGGGAGTTCTTCGGGAACATCACCAAGCAGCAGGACCCTTGGGGCAGGCAGGACTGGGCAGGGGAATTGAGGAAATGGGGTAAGGCTTGGGGTGGGGATGGACCACATCAAGGTGCACTGGAATTGACAGCAGGGCTTTCCAGTCTCCATGGCCACAAAGGGCATTCCTGGGTGTGCCTCCAGGTGATAACATGACAATCCTAAGTTCTGAGGAATTGAACTGTAAGACCGAGAATTGTGCTAGAAGCCAAAGAGAGCCCGCAGACAAAGATCAGATGGGTTGGAACCCTAGGCAGGCAGACTGGTGAGGTCAAGGCCAGCAGGGGTCTGCACTGAAGGTGACTGGTGTCATAGACGTGAAGACATACCACCTAGTGCCACCTTGAAGAAGGATTTGCTGCCCAGCCACAGGAAGCAGGGTCAGAAGACAGCTTCCACCCATGAGCGTGTTCAGGGTCACCCGAGACAGTGCCTTGCCTGGGGTCCCACCCTTCCTTAGGGAGGTTCATATACAATGACTGGAACGTCCAGGCAGGGATATAATGGCCTGGCCATTTTGCCTCAATACGGGCAACTCTACAGGTCAGTGTTCCTCCCAGAGCTCCTGCCATCTTGGTGGAGTTTTAGGACTGCATGACTTACTCTTCCGCCCATCCTAATTCCTCCCCTTCCTTTCTTAGGTATTGAGCCCAACAAACATCTTGCAACCCAAACTCCATCATACATCAGCTTCCAGAAAACTCAGCGCATGCCGGTAGGGGAGGACTGTGACCCTGCCAAGAGGGAGAGCAAGAGCTTTGCAGATAACAAGTGCTCACATTTTGGTGGCAGCAGAATTAAGGAGTCCACAGGCATCTGTTGGGCAAGAGAGCAAGCGGAATTCTGGAGCCTCAGGAAGACAGGACAGGCGTGGGTAACCAGATGGGGTGATGAGCCCGATACAACACCACTAGGTGCCCCTAACCTGCTTCCTGTGGCAGGATGTCAGGTCCGGTGTGGGCAGCTGAAGCCAATAGGTGAGAGGGCAGGTGAGTAGTCTCCTCTGACAAAAAAAGAGGGATGCATGAAGAGATGAAAGTGCAGAAGCTAAGTTCCACTGATGTCTTGAGAAAGCCAAAACATTTCCTGGCAGGTGCCACATATCTATGTGCTTGCATGTACGACTGGAGTATAAACCCATCAACAAGTCATGGGTGAAGAGTGCCTGCAGACTGACCAGCGAGCAGCGGAGGTTGGCACAGCCTAGGTTCTTAGAGATTGTATATACTGGTTGCTGTGGAAGAAGCGGGTTTGTTTTTGTAGTGCCTGGTCTTGTCTATGGCTCTGAATACCTTTCAGCATTCAGGTCTCTGGTACGAAAAGCAATGGCTGACAGGCATATTTCCAGCCACTTTACGTGAATGTAAAATTATTTAACTTGGTACTGATTTCTTTGCTTGTCAAACATTCTCTTTAGAGTTGGCATGCAGTGTAAAACGCTGCATTCTTTTTGTCAGTCTGCTCTTGCAATCCACTTCACCAGCTGTCCCAGAAATATTTTTCAGAGACGATGGATGACCAACAGTACAGAAGAATGTCTTTGTAAAGGGACAGGTACTTTGAGCATCCACCCTCCACTGGGATAACCTTGTGTCTGAACTTTGCTGGAAGGGAAGATACACATTTAGGTTTTGAGGAAGAAAAATGACTTCTCTTCAAGGACAAAGTTCTGAAATTTGTATATCGTAGCACCAAAGGCAATCACAGCTGATGATTAATTCCTAATGAAAGCTAAACTTAGAGCAATTTTCCTTGATGGATCCATTTCTCATTTGCCTTCACTATAATTTTAAAGGGATAGTGAGCATTTGGGAAGCCTGGAGAGGGTATCTCATGTAAAAAATTACAAGATTCAATTTATTCCCCAGATGAAACTTTCTGGTGATGCGAGGTAGAAAGGTCCTCTAATTTCATTTCATATGTAAATATATTTGTGATTGATAGAGGGGAAATTCTTTACAGAGTGTGAAATATGGTTCATTATGCTATTTGTATATAGCTTTCAGATTCTGAGAAGTCTTTGAATTATGACCTCTGAGGAAGCTACAGAGAAGTAAAATAAAGGACAATGGCACACGTTGCTTTACGTCAATGTAGCAAATTGCTTCTACAAGAGTCTCAGCTCACAGCAAATAGTGTGACCCGAAGAGTTTTACTTGCTTTCCTTGCACTGGCCTGCATCTTAACTGGTAAGTATTCGATGATGGGAAAACTCATTCTCCATTTTAAACAAGGTCCTTTTCTGATTTCAGTCTTATTTCTTTGAATCTGGCCCATCCTCCCTCAGATGTCAATCCTATGGGCAGGTGCCAGCCCAATATCTTCATGAGGCACATTTCTTAGTACCCCTTGGACCAGGTCAGAGATTGAGTATGGAAACAAAGTAGATGTCTTGTGTCTTTCCTTGATGGGTAATGGGATGCCTCATAGACTTATTCTGGTTGTCTTACTGATGAGCAGAATCTAAGAGCAGAATCTAATTCTTTGGTTTGTCATCAGATGGGTGGTAAAACTGTTCATGTAGCTCTGCTTATTTCCCTGATGGGATGCTCTGACTGCCCTAAGAATATATCATTGAACTTTCTTTCTTGATATCTGTCTTCCTAGCCAGAAAAAAGAATTTCTGCTTAGTCAGAAATGATGACTCCCCATTGTAGAGTCATGATAATGGAAACAATAGCAGCCATTTATTGAGCATCTACTATGTGCAAAAAACTTTATAGGTCTGTCATTTTATTTCCCCAATGATGTTAAGGAGAGGGACGTGACTATCCCCACTGACAATGGAGGGAACTGGGGTCTGGAGAGATTATGCAATTGTTGGAGGACGCAAGGCAAGAGTCCCCAGGTTTGCCTGACCCTAAAATCCACGCTTGTAATCACCATTGTTGAGCTCTGTCAAAAGTATGATGGGACCTCTGGGGTACCGGCGAGTGGGGTGGGAGGTGGGTTACTGCACAATGATGTCCCATCAATCTCACTACTGCAAACTCCTGGTGCACATGCGTAAAAATTCATTAGACCCAGAAGAGCTTGGCTGAACAGAATATGTGTCACTAGCTCGATTAGCTATTGCTTAGATATTATATATGTAATATGTAAATTATATACTTACCAGATATTCACCAATTATTAGTCAATGTCAATTAGATATTAATTGGGTATTTATAATTAATTAGTGAATATCAAATAGCAATTGTGCTTGTTTCAACTTCCACCAGCAAGATAGAGAATCTATACCTTCTCCACATCCTTGTCTACGTCTGGATCTGGTATTGCCAGCTTTAAAGAAAAATGTTCAGTATGATGGGTAGTGATATTCCATCTCACAGAAATTTTGATTTGCATTTCCTTCATTACTGATAGGTTGTGTTCTGTATTGGCTATTTGGGTTTCTTCTTCTATGAATTGCCAGTTCACGTATTTTTCTTTTTTTCTATTAGATATTTATCTGTTAAGAATTGATTTACAGGAATTCTTCTTACAGCCTGGATACTAAGATTTCATTGATCATGTTGTGTGTGCTGCAAATATTTTCTTCTAATCTTCTCTGTTAGCTTTAAGGTGATTTTTGCAAAAGTTTTATACAGTACAATTGCATGCATTAATCTTTGTTTTTGTTTTGCTAGGTACTTTTTCATATCACATAGATAGTCTATGTTTTTTTCTAAAGTTTATTAATTTTTTGTTTATTTTCACACCAAGGCATATAGTACATCTGAAATGTATTATTTTTCTTTGGTTTGAGGTATTATCTAAATTTATTTTGTAAAAAATAATAACCAGTTTTCCCAGTAGCCTTTATTATGATTGCATCCTTTCTACTCTTATTTATAATACTCTTCTCCTCTATATCAAGTTTCTATGTGTTTGTAGGTTTGCTTCTGAACTTTGTCTAACCTTGTGCTGATATTGATATATCAGTATATCTTGATAAAAGAAAGTCATGCTTCTTTATTCTTCTTCAAATGGCTTATTGTTATTCTTAGTCATATGGATTTTAGCCTAGGCATGCCAATAATCTACTAAAAAATTAGCTTATTGTCTGACTAACTAAATACACTGATCTTTCGGGTATTCAAGGATTTGATTATACAGTGTGCTGGCTTTCATCCTCCAGGTGAATTCATTCATTAAAAAAAAAATTCATCTGCAACTCACCTGAACTAGCTTTAAACCTGAATGTTGAGACACATTTTTAAATCCCCAGTCTGTGTTTAATTAAATAAAAGTCAGGATTTCAGCCAATTTAATTAGAAAACTGAATCTGAGGTCTACAGGTCAGAAGATAGCAGCTTTGGGACACGGTAATTGTAGATAAGAATTACATAAAATCATCTGCAAAAGGAAGAAAGTCATCGCTGCTTACAATGTATCCTTTCGGTTGCATTTCATAAAACCAGCCACCAGAGGGCAGAATGAGCATGAGAGTCCACCTCACTACCTCTGGAAAAAGAAGATGAATGCGTCCTTATTAGTTCCCACTAGTGGACGGAGGAGCCTGGTAGGCTGTAGTCCATGGGGTTGCGAAGAGTCGGACACAACTGAGCCACTTGACGTTCACTTTTCCCTTTCATGCATTGGAGAAGGCAATGGTAACCCACTCCAGCGTTCTTGCCTGGAGAATCCCAGGGACGGCGGAGCCTGACGGGCTGCTGTCTATGGGGTCGCACAGAGTCAGGCACGACTGAAGCGACTTAGCAGCAGCAGGACTATGGGATGTTCAGTTTGTCCAGAGGTTAGAACGTTCATTGAGGGAGAGATCTTTTCCAACTGCTATTCAAGTTGACGTGTGCTGCTGTCTTATCTCAGTTGAAGCATTTTTTTCCCCAGCATGGTAAAAAAAAAAAAAGCTCACTTCCTAATTGTTTAAATCAAACCTTTGACTTCTGTCGCAAGGAAATGCTGTTTAATGAAATTTAAAAGGAAAAAACCTCACTCCAACCACTTATCATAATCTCAGACACCCTAATGCAATGTCAAATGACCCACCAAATGAAACGTTTCCAGTGGGGCTATTTTCTAGCTGACCGCATTATTTTGTTCCTACTGATAAAGTGTCTAGTTTATTTACATTGAAAGGTGAAGGGTGTATATTTCACAGTCTGGGCACTTTTTGGTGGTAACCAGTCCACCTTTGCTTGTATTGCCAACACAAATAGCATGCTTTTCTAGAGTACTGATTTCTCATAAATAGAATAACACATGGTATAATTCTCTTTGCCAAGGGAAACAAGCCAAGAGACGAATGTACTTTTTCCATCCAGGCTACACAGAAGGAAAAAGACGCTGAGCCTTCAGTGGGGTGTACCTTGAGTTCAGCATGGCTTGCTGAATGCCTGTTAGGTGTTCTTCTTTATTTGAGACATCATGGGGGCCCCCTGTCTTGCCTTTAATTAAATGAATCTCATTTGGGAGTGATGTCTTCAAATTGGGGATAGTCATTCAAACATCTAGAAGATAGGATCATTTAATGAAGAAAAAATGATGTTTAACATGGATCTTGAATTTGACTAAATACCTGGTAGCTAAGAGGATTCTGATGACTGTGATTGTTGTTTGGTTCAAAACTTCTTATTGGTGCTCCAAGAAATTATGCCCTATTTGTGTTCAGGGCAAACCCTAGCTGGAACCTCAGCTCCGATGTTCCCTCCTCCGGGACGCTTCGCTAGGGAGTGGCAGCTCTTCTTTCCCTAGGTTTCCCTTGCCCTTCCTCACCACTGGTCAAGCCAACGCTGGTTTGCATATTTATGTTCCTGGTAGAACACAAAGGCATGGAGAACAGAGACCACGGGTTGCTGGTCATCTTTGGGTCCCAAGCACCAGCAGGGGTTTGCATATACAAGATAAGCCAATCAATATTTGCTGAACGAAAGGGAAGGTCCCTCCTGTCTCCCCAGCCCTGGTGCAACATCTTCAGAAGGCACCGCCAAGCCGTCACTTGACCATCACGGTGAAACCCAGTGTGCTGCTCTGATGCTGGAGCTTCAGCCACATGGCTCAGCTCTGCACTGGTGTCCTGGTTGTGTGTGTTCTCTGGAGTCCCACACTATCTGAAAGCTGATGTACACTAGCTTAAAATCCAAAGCTTTTGACACTTCAAAAAGTTGAATCTTTCATTCAACATAATAAATGACTTTCCTGTGCCCAGGAGTTTAAGGTTTATGGCCTGGGAGGGTGAGGAAGGGTAATGAAAAAAAACATAGTCCTTCTGGATCTGGTAATAAATACTCAGATATTCTCTGCATAAATGAAAAAAGTGAATGAATGATTCATAGGGTTGGAAATATTGAATACACCAAGAGTAATACGTGTAGTAAGTGTTTACTGTGGACTTCCCAGGTGGCGCTAGTGGTCAAGAACCTGCCTGACAATGCAGGAGACATAAGAGACATGGGTTTGATCCCAGGGTTGGGAAGATCCCCTGGAGGAGGACGCGGCAACCCATTCCAGTATTCTTGCCTGGAGAATTTCACGGACAAAGGAGCCTGGTGGGCTATGGTCCATAGGGTTGAGAAGAGTTGGACACGAATGAGGCGACTGAACGCTTGTACACATGCAAGCGTTTAATGTATGCTGGGATCCATGCAAGTGGTTAAAGTTTTATCTCATTTAATCTTCAAAGGTCTTGAAGTGAGTGCTCTTAGCTCATTTTATAGATAAGAAAACTGAAGCTCAGAGTGGGTAAGTCTCTCACTGCCACACAGCTAGTGATTCTGAACCAAGATTTGAACCCAGGCGTTTTGACTCCAGAGCCTGTGCTTTTAACCCCTGCATGTACAGCAGAATTCCTGGCATGTGGAACACATTAGATAATAACGGATGAACTCCCCTCTCCTGATCTTATTGCGCTGTCTCCCAAGGCTTCAACAAAACTATTATGGAATAATGAAGGTCTGAAGAATGTTATGTACATTTCTCTTCAACTCCTGGCCCTTCTGATCTTTCTCTAGTAAGGTAATGTCTGGAAGTCACTGTGTTCAGTGAAGACAGGACCCCAGGTCTCCAAGGCAGTGGGCCTCCTGAAGCTGAGTTGTTGTTGCTCAGTCGCTAAGTCGTGCCTGACTCTTGGTGACCTCATGGACTGCAGCACACCAGGCTTCCCAGTCCTTCACCGTCTCCTGGAATTTGCTCAAACTCATGTCCATGGAGTTGATGATGCTATCTGACCATCTCATCTTCTGTCACCCTCTTCTCCTGCCCTCAATCTTTCCCAGCATCAGGGTCTTTTCTAATGAAGCTGGGATAAGACCCCAAAGCCTGTGAGTCTGTCAAGGAGAGAACTATGGTTCAGCCATCACAGTGACATTCCTCTTTTTTCCAGTAGCATCAGAATCACCTTTAAGATCCCCAGTTGGGAACAACTTCACCTGCGGGGGGGAAGTGGGGAGTGTCACAGGGGATGGGACAGAAGCCAGGATTTGCCCTCCTAAATATGGCCCAAGCGATAGAAGGCATCTTTGGCCTGAAGAAGTGTAATACAAAGAAAATCCTAATTGCTACAGCTAAGTAATTAGAAGATCCAACCTATAAATCATAGTGCGGGCAACCCCTTTAATTATGTGCACGATTAAGTAGGTGACTAACGTGCATTCTTCCCTAGATGAGCATATTTAATATCCTGTAATGGCAACAAGTTTTGAGCCGATTTATCGTCATTTTGTTTGGTCAGATGATTTTTCTGCATTTTAATGTGTTTTGTGGTTACATATTTGCTGTGAACAAACAATGCTTTTCCCAGGTAGCGTACTGTAAAGGACTAGCTGCATGATTTGTTTACAATTCTTTTAGGCCTCTCAGAAATCAAACAACATTATGTACTTATTTTTAAGTAGCTGCACTAAAATCTTAAACAGCCTCCTTAGAGTCTTTCTTTCTCTGCCGGTTTGTACACACACAATAATACAATATTTGAAAAATGGTCAATTTCCTTGAGTCTTATTTTTGACATGTGGAGGTGCAGTTTTGCTATGAAATAACTGCCCAGTCAGAAGCATCTATTAACTCCAAAATGGTATCTTAATTGAAAGGAGCTAAAGTCAGTCCATTGGAGCATGCACATGGTATTACATTAAGCATGTCACTGAAATTTGAAAGAGTGATGATAATAATATGACAGGAAATTTTAAACATACCCTCTAAATCTTATTCCCTGAAGAAGGAAATGGCAACCCACTCCAGTATTCTTGCCTGGAGAGTTCTATGGACAGAGGAGCCTGGTGGACTACAGTCCATGGGGTCATAAAGAATTGGACACAACTGAGCGACTTTCACTTCACGTCACTTCTAAAAGCTTATGTTTAGGTTCATTGGAGTGGTGGTGGGAAGATTTCAGGCATTAGAATCAGGTAGATTTGGGTTCCAATCCCAACTCCGCCTCTCATTGGTCTGATCAAGTTATTTATGTTCATTGAATCTGAATTGCAGGAAAGAAAAAGTAATTCTACCTGCTTTACAGAGTTGCTGTGAGAACTGAAGACACTGCATGTTAGACCCCACCATGGCACCTGGGGTCCAATAGGTTCTCAACACATGCTAGCTGCTACTGCAGTTGTAACCTGAATAAATCTGGGGCTTCTTGCTCACAGGATCCAAAAGAAACTCAAATCAGACTCCAAAAGCCTTGAGGATAATTTGTATATCTCTACACAGCCCTTTCTTGCCCTCAGGCAGCAGAGAGAAGATTGTAGACACAGCACAGCCAAATTTCTTAAATTCCATCTTTATTCAGCTTCCTCCCCGAAGTTCCTCAAATGATTGTTCTCCCTGTCCTCCCCATCACACTCCAGCCCATACCATTTTCTTGGCACACCTCTGCTCCCTTGGGGTCCCTCTCCCAGCTTCCTGGGTGCTTGCTTTCCTCCAAGTGAAGCTCTGAGCTTTCCTGATGCAAAGAGGTCCTTGTGTTTTTAGCTTCCTCTGATCTGGGCTCCTGGCCGTTGCCTCAGCCAGCAGAGCCAGGCCCAGAAGCCAAGCACTGAGGAAATTCTCTTCTTTAGAAGGGAGGAAGAGGGCTAAAAATCTTGATGCTCTCATGTCTTTCTCTGCCCGTGAAACACTGTCAGGTTGCCCTGTTTGATGGACATCATTTATAACAGGTAGGTAGGATATTACAGTTTATGCTTTTTGTGGGGTGGATGGAAGAGGATGATTTGGAAGTCTGAGAAACTTGTCTTCTAGAAGAGAAGGTGAAAAGTGAAAATGAAAGTCACTCGGTCGTGTCCAACTCTTTGCGACCCCGTGGACTATACAGTCCATGGAATCCTCCAGGCCAGAATCCTGAACTGGGTAGCTGTTCTCTTCTCCAGGGAATCTTCCCACCCCAGGGATCAAACCCAGGTCTCCTGCATTGCAGGTGGATTCTTTACCAGCTGAGCCACCAGGGAAGGAGTGAAGGTATGGGAAGTCAACAAGCATGATCATAGAAGGGCTGGGGCAGCAACGGGCAGAAGAGAAGAGGGAGGGACTTTCACAGTCTGGGGGCCCACAGCTGTGCCTTCTGCAGTGTGGTAATCCACAACTGATGTGTGTGGAGCATTCATCACTGTTCTCAGCCCCTGTGTGTGTACTGATGAATTCTCATGGCCCTCAGAGGTAGGAACCTTACTGGCCCATACTGCAGATGAGTCAACTGAGGCCCAGCAGGTCTAAGTGGCTTGTGTGAGGTCACAAAGCCAGAGCTCAAAATGCAGGCAGCCTGGCTCTTACCCCCAGGATATCGAGCCCCATGGTCGCAGAGGGGGGTACTCAAGGAAATTTCCACACTGAAGATTAGTCTGCAGCAAACAAAGCCTTTTAGAAGAGAACAAACGAGGTCTTCGGCTGCACAATGGTGTCTGCAGTGCCTAAAACTCTGCAGGAACATGGCTGATAAACATCTGGGAACAGGTGTCCACTGGGTAGGGGATAAATGCGCTCCTCTCCCAGTAGGAGAGAGAGGCAGGGATCTCTCTGCAACCAGGCAATTGAGAATTCTCCCACCGACAGATTCCAGACTCAGGGGACCAATACTAGGGTTTCATGTCACAAAATAACCAGAGATCCAGAGAGACACAAAACTGTTAAAAGTTTGAAAGGCTGCCATGATGGTGGGAGTAGTTTTTTTCTTTAAAAATATGGCCTGGCAGTCCAGTGGTTATTACTCCACACTTTCACTGCCAAGGGCATGGGTTCAATCCCTGGTTGGGGAACCAATATTCCACAAGCTGTGTGGTGCAGCCAAAAAAAAAAAAAAACAAACACATACACAAAAAACTGGCCTGGAAGCATAAGCAGTCTATCCTTTGAATAAGCGCTCCTCCCAACAGTATAAAAGGATGAGGGGAGAGTGGAGACATCAGGGAGGGTACCTGACAAAGGAACACCATCCCCCAAACAGGACAAGGCAGAGGAAAAGAGCAGAGATGTATGTAGATACTGTTGTTTGGCTCTTGTTTTAAGACGGTTCATTGAAGGGAAGGAAGACATTTCTAGGGTCCTGGCTTAGGGGCCCCATTTAAACCAATGCCTTTCTAGCCCAGTAATACTAATCCTAAGTCAGCTGCAGCCTCAGGGAACCCCTCTGCCTCTGTGGACATGGGAATTGTCACTGTATTTCTTGATGGGACTGGAAATGAAAGCAGAGGAATCAACGCAGAAGGTCGATTTCAAAAACATTTTCCGATGTGGTTTTTCATACTCGGTGCGAGGCTTTGGATTAGCATCCAAAAATGAAGATTGTTCCTTTCTACCCAGCTCTAATTCTGAATCTGTTGAGGGGTACCTGTCCTATTTAGTGCGAAGAATTTCACAGGCGGTAAACAGCATCTGGGCATCACTTACCTCCTTTGATGTTTAACACAATTTACAATGAAAGCTTTGGGAGACATTTAAAACCGTGCAAGGTCCTAAATCATTAAAGGAATGTGGTGCTAGACTTAAAAAATGATAATTGAATGCATTCAACAATAAAGCTGCCAAATTTTAGTGGCCTGTTTGCTAGAGGCTCTTTTGGAGAAACTGAGCTAGAATAAAAAATAAAAATAAAAAAGCACATGGCAGAATTTCTCAAGTAAGAACTTCGTGTTATATAAATTAAACATGGACGGATGTAGGTAAAAATGAAAATAAAAATAGATTAGCTAATAATATAAAAATGCTAAATTACCAGAACAGAATCCTACTGGACAATTTTTGGAGCGTTTGACAGGTCTGTCACCTGTATCTCTGGGCCCCTATAATCATGGTTGGACCATTTACCAGGGACAGTCCCAATTTATATCTGCTAACCTGATGTAAAGGCTTCCCGGGTGGCACCAGTGGTCAAGAATCTGCCTGCCGATGCAGGAGTTGCAAAAGACTCAAGTTCGATCCCTGGGTCAGGAAGATCCCCTGGAATAGGAAATTGCAACCCACTCCAGTATTCTTGCCTGGATAATTCCATGGGCAGAGGAGCCTGGTGGGCTACAGTCCACGGGGTCGCAAAGAGTCAGACATGACGGAGTGACTGTACACAGGTACACACACACATCCTGATGTGAAAATTTTAAGTTTTTCTTATGGAGACCTTCCAAAATCTATAAAAATAAGCATAATAGAATAACAAAGCCCCATGCATCCTTATTTCTTCTTCTGTACTATTTTAAAACAAACTCCAGTCATCATAATTATAAAAGATAAGAACCTAAAAAAAGACCCAATCACAATACCCACTCTCACACCTAAAATAATGAACCTATAATTCCCTCATACAGGCAAATATCAAGTCAGTGATAAAATTTCTACTCCCCACCAAGTTTTCATTTGTTTGAGCTGAGATTCAAATAACCACGTGCATTGCAATATTTACTTGCCCATTAAGTCTCTTTCCATATAGTTTTCCTATCTCTTTTCCCTTCAATTGATTATTTTTATATTATTATTAATTCATGAGTTTAAGTTTACATATCTGTTTCGATTCATCACAGTTATTATTGTTATTGATACTCAAATTGTCTTATGTTTGGCCAGTGGGAACTTCAAGTTGGCTCTTGAGTTCTTTGACAAGATCCCAATAGTCTTTGATAATGTTTTTGCTTCTCATATAGCAAGAGTTTTCAGGTTCACTTGCATACTTCCTGCTCCAGTACTGGGATCAATTACTGTTTTGAGAAGGCCCTGTGTCCTTTTAACGGGACACAGTATTTAGAAACCACAATCTGGGCACTGGAGTGCTCATTCCTTTCACTTGATCATGGCTTATAGGCATTTTCAGTTGATACAACTAGGAAAAATCTATTTCTTATTTTAAAAATGATTTGTTTTTGGCCGTGCTGGCTCTTTGTTGCTGTGTCCTTTCTGTGTTGCCTTCTCTCGGTGTGGCTAAGTGAGGGCTACTCTCTAGTTGTGACGCCTGGGCACCTTATCCCGTGGGCTTCTCTTGCTGTGGAGCCCAGGCTCTAGGGCACTCAGGTTTCAGAGCTGCAGTGCACAGGTTTAGCTGCCCCGTGGAATGTGGAATCTTCCCAGACCTGGCATCAAACCCATGTCCCCTGCATTGGCAGGTGGATTCTTAACCACTGGACCATCAGGGAGGTCCAGACAAATTTAAAGATAGAGCATAAGTTTATGCTGATACTTCCAATTCAAGTTGGGCGATTACAAGATTTTTACTTAAAACTTGGTCTTACATTTGTGTCTCTAGTTTTGCATGCCAAGCATCCTGAATACAGTCATCATGCTAAAGCCTTTTCTGCCATTTTGATCATGTTGTTATCTAGTAGATTGCTTGGGAAGAGCTCAGGAGAAAACCGCCTTGGGTTCTTTCATGTTCATAGCATTTTATCTGAAGTATTTATATTTCAACGTTAATTTGACTGGCTAAAAATACATAAATTTTTTGCCCTTTTTTCTGTCGAAGTATCATTCCATTTTCTTCTGCCATAAAGCAATCTGATGATGATCCTAGTTTCTTTCCAAGTGATCTGGTTTGTTTTTGGATGCTCAAAGGATTTCCTTTTTTTTTTTTCAAATCTATTCATTTTTCAAGACTATACTGCAGTATTGGTCTCTCTGGGTTATCGTTCCTACCTTCATTCCTTTCTCTCTCCCTTCCCACCTACTCTCTCCCTACCTCCCTCCTTCCCTTCCTTCCTGCTTTTTTCTTTTTATTGCCCATGGTATGCCCTTTCAATATATAGTTTCAAATAATTTTCTTTTCAGGAAACTGTTATTAAATTTTAATTTTCAATACTTGGTCTGCTGTACAAGCTTGGTTTCCATCTTTGAGTAGGAAGGGGAACTCCTATTATACACGCATTGTTTCTTCTTTTTTTGACCTATCTCCTGTATCTGCCATTTTCCTTTGAATCTTTTTTATCTCTTTATTTCCTTTTAATTGAAAAAAAAGTTCTTGTCACTTTGCCTTTACGTCGTAAGGCATCATATGCTGTCTACTCATTTATTTCTTATAACTTTGTCTTTATTTATGAAGTAATTTATTATTTTACTCCTAAATTTTTCCTTAATTTGGGAAATTTAAATCCTAAATTTACTGCTAAGTTTTCCTGTATAATCTCATGTCTGAGTTTGGAAAATTCTGACTTAGGATTTTCTTTCATATTTTTCATACCTTATGTCATCTTTGTTATTTCTTTTAGCTCATGTTGAAATATTGCTTGCATTTTTTATGTATTTTGTGGGCATATCTTTCTGACATGCTATTATTATCTTTTTAAAAAATGATAACTTCATCTAGGATTCAACTGCAATCATATTTTGTTGGTTGTGTTAGTCACTCAGTCGTGTCTGACTCTTTGTGACCCTAGGGACTGTAGCCCATCAGGCTCCTCTGTCCATGGAATTCTCCAGGCAAGAATACTGGAGTGGGTTGCCATTGCCTCCTCCTGGGGATCTTCCTGATCCAGGGATTGAACCCCAGTCTCCTGCATTGTGGGCGAATGCTTTACCATCGGAGCTACTAGGGAAGCCCTATTTTGTTTGTTATTATCATATAAAATGAGATTTCCTTTACTTTTAGGCAAGAAGGAGTTAGAACTTTTTTCCCTAACTCTAGATCTCTCTTTTGCCTTTTTCTCTACAGAGTGATACAAAATATAGCTTATACTCTGGAGAACTGCCTCCTTCATTATCTACTCACAGTTTTATCTGGATCTTACTGTTTTCTTTGCTGTCCCTGCCCTACTCTGCATAATACTCCAGAGAGGAGATTTGCCCTGCAAGGAAACTTTGGTTTGTTTCTTTGAGAGTTCATAGGGCCCACACTACTGCTGTCACTTAAGACAGGGATTCCTGGGCTTCCCTGGTGACTCAGCAGTAAAGAATCCACCTGCCAAAACAGGGGACATGGTTGAATCACTGGTCTAGGAAGATCCCACATGCCTCTGGGACAACTAAGCCTGTGCTCCACAATTACGGAGCCCATGCTCTGAAACTACTGAAGCTTGGATGCTTACAGCCCGTGCTCTACAAGAGAAACCACTGCAATGAGAAGCCTGGGCACCGCACCTAGAAAGTAGCCCCTGCTTGCTGAAACTGGAGAAAGCCCGCACGCAGAAACAAAGATCCAGCACAGTCATAACTAGCTAAATAAATAAATATTTTAAAAAATCTCTTTAAAAAAAAAGACAAGGGTCCCCAACATCTGCGATCTAACATCTGATGACAGGAAGAGGAGCTGATGTAAAAATAATAGAATAGTGCACAATAAATATAATGCCATTGAATCATCCCCAAACAATCCCCACCTCCTCCCCCAGTTCATGGAAAAACTGTCTTCCTTGAAACCAGTCCCTGTGCCGAAAAAGTTGGGTTCTGCCACCGTAAGATATTTTCAGAAGCCTTTGCACTCATCTGAAAATTGGATTGTGCAAAAAGCTCTGTTTCAGTTGTTGTTTTCAGATTGTCCTGCCATGTTTCTAATGTGGACTCATTAGGGACTTGGGGTGGAGGTTCTCCTGTTTTCAAGTTCATTCAATCTCCCCTAGCTTCCTTTTTCTTCCTGCTTCACAGTTGATAAATACATAACTCTTGTAGCTCTCAAATATTTGATTGCTTTTTGGAGTTAGTGGGGCTACCCACCACTTAGTTTTTGGGGTAGATATTATTCATGGGTTTTGCTTTTGCTGCCCTAGTTGCTCTGACTATAATTGTGGGAGGGTTGTAGAGATTATAAATGGACACTTTTACACTGCATATTCCAATACAATTCCTAATAGCATTCCCTTTACTCTCAGAAGTGAAGTTTGAACAATAAATTACATGGTTACCCCACTTATCCTCAATCAGAAATCCAAATGACTCTGAAAATTGAAAGATTTTCCAACTCATTTGAGGCAAATTCAAACCTGACCTGAATTTATTTGATAGCAAAAGCTGACCTGGTCTGACTTAGAGCTGTTTATAACTTTTATATGTTCCAAGTATTATGAATATCAGTACTTTTTTTTTTTTTTTTTGCAGAAGTGTTCATGTTTTTAATCTTAGAATATTGCCCAGGACCCAGTGATGATGTTAAGTAACATACAGTGTATGAGCCACATTACCACATTAAAATATGAAAAGTTGTAAAATCTGAAACATCTTTGGACCTATAAATTTCAGACAAGGAATTATAGACCTGTAAGGGGCTTTGCCTTCATTGCCATTAAAAGTTGCAGTAGGGTGCGGCTTCCCTGGTGGCTCAGTGGTAAAGAATCCACCTGCCGGTGTAGGAAACACGGGTTCGATCCCTGGTCCAGGAGGATCCCACGTGCCACTGAGCAACTAAGTCCATGCACCACAACTATTGAGCCTGTGCTCTAGAGCCTAGGAGCCTCAACTATTGAGCCCATGTACCACAACCTCTGAAGCCCGGGCACCCTAGAGCCTGTGTCCCCAAACAAGAGAAGCAACTAGAGAATGGGCCCACTCTCAGCAGCTAGAGAAAGGGCCCTTGCAGTAATGAAGACCCAGCACTGCTGCTAAGTCGCTTTGGTCGTGTCTGACTCTGTGAGACCCTATGGACGGCAGCCCACCAGGCTCCTCTGTCCACAGGATTCTCTAGGCAAGAATACTGGAGTGGGTTACCATTTCCTTCTCTAACACCTAGCATAGCTGTAAGTAAATAAATAATTACAGTAGGGTGAATTTCTATCCCAAGTCAACTGCAGGCTTTCCTCCCCCTGGTGTTAGGCATGACTGACCGAGTCGTGGGTGATTGATTTAACCTTCAGCCCCACTCTCCTCCCAGGAGGCTTTGGGGGTGGGATTGAAGGTTCTAGTCCTCTAATCACTTGGTTGCTTCTCCAGGCAACCGGTGCCTGGTCCTTAGATGCTATCCTAAAGTTACCTCATTAGCATAATAAAAGACACTTTTGCTGATCTCCTCAGAAAATTCCAAGGGTTTTAAGAGCTCTGTGCCAGAAATGGGGACAAAGACCAAATATTTATTTCTTTTTATAACACTGAAGGTAGGGTGGAATCGAGGGGGATCTGGGGAAGGCATTGCTGAAATTCAAGGAGAGGAAGCTGGTCCTGGCAGGTGGTTTGGAGGTGGGTTTTTTGCTCAGGACCATGTGTGTTCTTCTTCCAAAAGAATACACCACATACTCTTCTGGAAGTTTTAAGTGTGCTATTTTTATGATAATTACGTGTTGCAGGTTTACAGGCGTCCCATATTTGATGTAGTGATTTATGAAACAATGACACCATTTCACACCTGTCATGCTAGGGTTTTGAAGAGGATGACACATTTTCTCCTCTGAGCAAGCCAATTAATTAACCTGATTCCACCCTTCCCACAAAGGAGTGTGTTGCACACCCATTTCAGGGCTATTAAACTGAGGCCAGGCTGCACCCTTAGCTTTCTCAATGATTTCCTGTGCAATAAGGGAACAGAATTTCGATTTCAGAATATCCTCCTTCATATCTTTTTGAACCTTTGGAGCTTACGTGTAGATAGAAATGAGAATTATTCTGGAATAATTCTAGAATGTTCGTGAAGAAAGGGGCAGGAATTCTAAATAGATAGTTGAACCCCCTTCCCAACCGTATTTGAAATGAAGATGCATTCTCAAACATGAGCAAATTCAGCTGTGGGCTTGGAGAGAAAAGGCGGAAAAGAGGAGGGTGGGTGGGAGGGTGTTCCTGGGGAAATCAAGTCATGTATGTGTCCTCCTGTTTCTGCGGTTCGAGACCCCCCTTTTCTTGTGAGCATCTGCCAGGGGGAAACTGTGTCCTCAAGGAGTCCTGTCTCACCTTCCAGTTTCTTGCTCCTTTGAGGCTAAATCTTGGGTTAAAAGATTTGCTTTATGTGTTTCATGGTGCTAGAGGTAAAGAACCCACCTGCCAATGCAGGAGATGTAAGACTCGGGTTCGATCCCTGGGTCGGGAAGATCCCCTGGAGGAAGGCATGGCAACCCACTCCAGTATTCTTACCTGGAGAATCTCATGGACAGAGGGGCCTGGCGGGCTATGGTCCATTGAGTCGCAATGAGTAGGACACAACTGAAATGACCTAGCAGGCAAGGCAAGCCAACTACGTAATCTGGTGCTCAACTGAAGTGAAGGCAATTTCTTCTAGGGCTGGGGGAGAAATGCCTCTACTAAATGGGCTCATGAGCCCCAGTGCCTTCAGTGGGGGTGTGATACAGCGCTGTGCTTATGGGGGACTTCACGTGTCTTCAAGAATATTAGGATTTTACATTATTTTCATGGTCCACGTTGACCATAGGTCCTAACCTCTGTGTGGCCCTCTCCTTCTTTCTTCTCTGCTGTGGGTTCTGAGTCAGGACCTTTCTGAGTGGGTCTAAGAAAGCACTGGGTACTCTAGGACAGAATGACCCATTGTGTGTGATTGTCACTGATTGTACTTGTTTGCCAAGAGGCAGTCAAGTTGACCTTGGCATTTTTCTTCCAAAGTCATGTTCATGTGTAACTTTGAGGGCTGGAGTAGTCAAGAGTTCTTTGGATTCAGGGCACATTTAATCATCTTTCCTTACTGAGTGTGAGAAACTGTTTCTCCTGTCTTTCTTGGTGGAGGAGGAAACAAGGCAGCACCAGCCACATATGCGTGTGTGTCTTTTCTGATTGGTCTTGGTTTCAGCAACAGGCCAGCTGGCTGTTTAGGAAAAAAATCAAGAGCTCAGTGCACATTGCCTGCATGGGTCTGAATTCTCCCGCCCTTCCAAGGACTTAGAAGGGGCAGCATCTGCATCCACGGCTGTCATGGGCGTTCAGGCTCTTGGATAACAAGATAAAGGGCAAAAGCTGAATTTTCTCGTGCCAAGAGAAGGAAGAGTATCGGAGCCAAGAAGATCAAACCAATGCTGCCGAGAGTGGCTAAATGGTACCCATTAACCTCTGTCAGTGCTGGCGTCCAGCAATGGGAATTTTGCCAGAAATCAGCCCCGAGTGGAAAACAAGGTTTGGCTGGCTCCATATTACCATAGGATGGAGGCATGGGGATTTCCAGTAAAAGCAGCTAAGTTGTTCCATTCCCCAGTCGGCAAGGAGGAACCCAGGGCTGGAATCAAGCATTTTGGGAACTGATGGGATGCAGGTCCAGGCCTTGTCCTGTGGAAGAAGTGGACAAAGGCAGTTCTTCCTTGCTGTGGTCACCCTTCTGGCAGACAGCCGCTTCACATGGAGAGCATGCATATCATCACGGGCCAGGCGTTGGCCCACATTGAATATCTGTCTTCTGAGAACTGCTTCCATGTTTCCTGTTCCTGGCATCCAGGGGACTTGCAGTTTTCTACTGCTGCTCAGATTCCTTGGCTCTGCTCCACAATGCGGCGAGGAGTAAAGACTCCTCACCATGTGTTAAACGATTTCATGCACTTTGCTACAGAGAAGATTGGAGGCACTGATCACTTGAGGGCATCATTGGAAACCCTGCAAGCAAATATCTAAAAGCCACCCTGGAGATTTCTCCTCCTCTTTCTTTGATAGGTTAGCATCCTGGCTACGTTTCTTAGCAAAAACCACCTTTCCTTCAACTAATGATACTGGATTAATGAATTTAGGTGTTTACTACAGTCACCTAAATGAGTCAAAACTCGGCCCTGAGTTTTATGGAATAGTTATTAACAAAGGTCATTTATTTCAGGCAGAAAAACCTCAAATTTGGCCAAGATCCTGAAAAAGTATCTCTACAGAGCAGCGCTCTCCTCTCATTTGAACAACTTGCATTTCAGTTGTTGCTGATCAGAGTTGCTCCTTCTGATCTCTTCTGGATCTTGTATTAATTGGGTTTCTCTTTTTCCAGTCTTTCAAGCTTTTCTAGTCACTAACATTCAGGAAAGATGGATAACTTATTGCAAGAGATAATTTTGTTTCTATTAAATGTAGCAGGTCAGCAGAATTCTAGGCTTGGATGAGGAATCTCATTCAATTCTGTCTCTGGGACAGGAAGGTAGAATAGGAGCTTATTTGTAGAAAGTCTTTATTACAGGAAATCCGATAAGTCATTTTGGAGTAAATGTGTTCTAGAACAGTGATTTAAAATGACAGGTTATAACTAAAAGTAGTTCATTACCAGTATTTTTAAAAAGTAAGTGAAACCGAATGGATCAGAGCCTATCACACACAGGAAAGGTAGGGATCATTTCTCAAAATTTTGTTTCAATTGCTTGGGTATAACTGACTGGGTTACAATGGAAAATATATTGCATCCAGTGGTTCATAGTCAAGAAATTTTGAAAGTCACTGTTGGGTATATGAAACCTTGGGTTCTATCTAGTTCTGCTGCTGCCTCTATGACCTTGGGAAAACATTGCTCTCTGATGGGCCTCAGTTTCTCATCTGAAAAATGACAATTGTCTATAAGTGTCCTCAGTTCTGAAATCCAATGATTAAGTAAAATTCTCAAAGGAATCCATTTCAGCATTCAGTAATTATCCATTAAAAAAAAAAACCCTCCTGCATAGTCAACCTCTATCTTCCATATTTTGGAAAGGCATGACTTACCAAGATGCTCCGAAGAGCACAGACCACAGAGAGGAACACAGCCCCTGAGGATAGAAGCTACTTCAATAGACTGGCTTGGCTTGAGGACAATCTCTTTGAGTTTCCTATAGATGTTTTGTACCAGATTTCTCTAATTACACTACAATTATATTTCAGCTACATTTGAAAATACATACAAATCCTTTGGGATGGTAGGGGTGGGTGGGTGGGGAAGGACAACTAATTGCTCAGGAAATGCTGAACTTGGTTAATTTGGAAACCACTCCCAGCTAACGTTGAGCCTTGGGCCACTCACAGTTCCTGCTTTGTATTATGACTAATGGGATGTCAAAGAAGCCTTGATCTAATAAGAGCAACCAAGGAGATCGAGTAAGCCAGGCCTGGGAGGGGGTGTTGGCAGGGTGCAGCAGTGATTGAGAGCTTTTTATTTCTGGGCTGAGGTTCTTTCAAAACAGTCTTTTAAATTATTGATCCCGTCATTCATGAGTTCATAACAGCCTAATTTGGAAGGCATCTCACTCTATGACTTGGATCTCGTTATGCTTGTTGAGAATCAATCCTCCAAATTAATATCCCCCTAAATTCACATAGAGAAAATCCAAGGCATCTCAGGCACAACCAGAAGTCAGCTGTGTTGTGGGAGTTAAAACATACAACTTTAGGAAGGGGTTCTACTATAGAACTGGTATAAGTGTTCCAGGAAAGAATGTGTCCTTCAGGTTCTTAAATCTTGGATCTGAATCTAACTTGTTTGCAGTAAGGAAGCAGCATAGAATCATTACCATCATCTGCGTTCATTGTGTTTAATTCCTTCAGTGAATTTTGTAGCCTCAGCAAAACATCAGAAGCGGAAGGAAGCCTGCAGATTATCTCATTCGAGGTCCTTATTTTCAGGAGAGGAAAACGAGGCACTCCCTTCTAGCTAGCCTCTCTGTATGAGGCGGCATTCAGTGCTTTTGTCTCTTTGCATAAACTTGAAGGCGATATTATTTTGCTTTTGAGGGTTGACTATCAGCAACCAGTTGGCTAATTGTGGATGAAGCTTTGCTACACATGGACTTTCCTGATACTGAATTTTGGTAATTGGTAAGCACATTGCCTCTCAACCACACCACAAAAATCTAACATCCTCAATTCACGACCCTGACCTCTCAGAACTCAGAACCAGAGACGCCTTGACATGTACAAGAAAAGTTGAGGAGGCTTTTATTAGCTTTGATTTTGACTCCATTCTCATAAATTATGCAAAATGTGTCACTTATATGAACAGCCCAGAAGAGCAGTTGCCAGTTGTAATATAAAAAATGATACCACCGAAACTGACACCCGGTTGTGGCAGATACCCTGTCAAAAGAATGATTTATAATCTGGAAATACAAGCAGCAAGAGAGGCCCACCAGCCAGGGCTGTATCATCTACAGCAATCAAATCCCGCAAATATAAAGCAATTTTGTATTACCATTTCCAAGTGCTCCCCACAATAAGGACTCTTGTATGCCCAAGTTTAATATTCAGAGCAGAAACCACAAACTCTAGCAGCCGCTCCTGGTCAAGATAGTTAATAACAGTTCCCAGGCAAAGGCAGGCGGTAATAGCATTGCTCCAAGCAGCTGGGGATTTGCCTTGTATGTCAGCCTCTCTCTCTGAGAACTAGAAAACGATGGTAGGTCAGGCATCCATTTGCTTTATGTATTGATATAATTTCATCAGAATTTATGATGTGGGAATTATTGCACAGGCAAGAAATGTAATCTAACCTTCATCTCACACAATGCAGGAAAGATATTATGTTTTTGAGAAAAATATACTGACTTGTTGAATCAGATTACGCACGTGCAATCCTAATGGATTTCAATATTTCCTTGGACGAGTCATTGATATTTGCATCATATGTATTAAATTGGCTTGTGTAGAAAATGGTTTTACAAATAAAAAAGAATTCTAATGCTGTTTCTCCTTTCTTTTTCTCAAGTTCTGGCATGTGAATTCATTACTGGTAAATTTTAAACATCTGTGTGTGTGTAATAGTTTATCCTAATTTCCCTAGCCTATATTTAGACTTTTAATATCCAAATATTACAATAACATATATGATTCTCTTTCATCCTCATGAAGAGTTCCTTGAGCTTTAATTGTCAGATGCAATAAATGCTGATAGTCTTTGAGGACTATCTTATAAATGATCATTGCAGTGAGTCCATATGTCCTGTTGTTTGGGCTTTGATACCATTTGATTATCTTGAGTACTACAGTTTTCTTCCAACGGGAAAGTGAATATAAAATATGTTTAAGAATGAAGGGTTTTTGAGATCACATTTACCTCATATAAGAACTAAACATTCCTCAAATTAAAAAATCCTTTCCATTTATTTTTGAGAAAGAAATAACAACTTACAAATTTCAGAGTCATGCCCCAGATCTGTATGTCTGCAGAAGAGTCTTTATCTAGTGCTTTTTGATATGGCTAAAGACATGAGTATTGGATAGCAAGGAGATGAAACCAGTCAATCCTAAAGGAAATCAACCCTGAATATACATTGGAAGGATTGATGTTGAAGCTGAAACTCCAATACTTTGGCCACCTGATGCGAAGAGCTGACTCATTGGAAAAGACCCTGATGCTGGGAAAGATTGAGGGCAGGAGAAGAAGGGGATGACAGAGGATGAGTTGGTTGGATGGCGTCATCAACTCAATGGACATGAGTTTGAGCAAATTCTGGGAGACAGTGAAGGACAGGGAAGCCTGGTGTTCTGCAGTCCCTAGGGTTGTGATGAGTCAGACACAACTGAGCAACTGAACAATGTATATAAAAGATTATGAGTAATCCAGACAATCTAAAACTGCTTTTTAATTGCTCTGTAATGGTTCTGTTGAATCACAAATGCATTGTAGAGTTAAAATGTATACATTCCAGAACTTAATTTTTGAATATGTATGCCTAATAGAAGGCATATTTAATCCAAATAGAAAAAAAACTCTCATGTTTTATTGGCTGGCATCTCCAAATAAGAATAACAACTCTTCATTTTGTATCTACTGCCATAGACTATGCCAAGTGCCTAATGTATGTTTTCTCTGATCTTTACCTCCCCTCCCATTCTGAGGTCACCATTATTACTCTCATCCTTCAGATGAAAAAAGAGTGTTCAGAAAGGTTAAATGCCTGCTCAAGGGCACTTGTGTAGTGAGGGGTAGCGCTGGCATTTGAACCAAGGCTTGTCGGATTTCAGAGACTGGATTCTTGTCTGTGCTTCCTGGGGCTGTTCCTTCCAGAAGGTTGGCTGGGTTATGGGCTCCTCTCAACTGTTTTTTGACCACCCCAAAGTCACTTCCACTTTCTTTTTCCTAATTATCTCCCACTAGTGGCTCAGATGGTAAAGAATTTGCTTGCAATGTGGGCGATCTGGATTCTCTCCCTGGGTTGGGAAAATCCCTTGGAGAATCCCTTGGACAAAGAAGCCTGGCAGGCTGCAGTCCCTGGGGTCGCAAAGAGTTGAACATGACTAAGTGATTAAGCACAGCAGAGAGAAACTCGAAAGTCTTTCATGAGATATAACCACAAGTCTGCTGAGGTGGCCAGGCTTTAGGAACCCATTTGTTTCCTTAAGAAAAGCAGAATAGAGTTAGGGAGTTTGGGATGGACATGTATACACTGCTATGTTTAAAATGGATAACCAGCAAGGATCTACTATATAGCACACAGAACTCTGCTCAGTGGGAGGGGAGTTTGGGGGAGAATGGGTACATGTATATGTATGGCTGAGCTCCTTTGCTGTTCACATGAAACTATCACAACATTGTTAATTGGTTATACCCCAATACAAAATAAAAAAAGAGCAGAATAGGATCAGAAGCAGTTGAATGGCCCTATCTTCTTCTCTTTCTTCCCACCTTGAACAAGAATGTGGTGGCTGATGCTGTGGCAGCCATCTTGCAACTATGAGGTAGAAACATACAGAGCATTTCAGGCACATGGCCTTGATGTTGCTAGGCCAATAAATCTGTGTGGGGAGTTTCCTACCTCCAAATGCCTTGTTGTATAAGAAAAACAAACTCCTATTTAAGATATTTTAAGTAGAGGTTTTGTAGCCAAATGTCTGCTTTGACATACCCTACCCCATCATGTGGAAAATTCATTCAGTCCCTTGTTTCTCACAAGAAAGACAGAGAAAGTTTTTTTCCTTTTTTTCCTCCTGAGCTTCTGGAAGGTAGAATCTGGTGACTGGATTCTGAAAAGAAGCCACAGGTGGAACGTTTGTAAGTTCAGGTGACCCTTAGGTACAAATGTGAAAGTCCTAGGAGGGGGAAAAACCCCAAAATACTTGCTATTACTGGAGAGTCACCTTATTATCTTATTAAATCCACTATTGTCTTTTGAGAGACTTCTTGATGACCTAATAATGTTTGAGTAAAATTGCTACGTGAAGCCTCATGGGATTTAACTTTCCACAATCTCATTCCACCAGACTTGTCCATCCTTATTTCTATCCTGGTTGTTCCACTAAGACCACTGCCAGATTAAGCAAATAAAGCAATAAAAGATGCCCAGTTAAACTTGAATTTCAGAAAAACAATGAATATATATATATATATATATGTATTTAGTGTATTTCATGGAATATTTGGTATAAGACTCCCCATGGACTATTTGGGACATAATTTATCTGGTAACTTTAAGACTCGGCCTTCAGCCCAAAGAGTTTGTGTCAGGCCACCCCATAAAGCCCTTTGTAATTTGTGTACTCAGCCACCCTAAGTCACCTGCTTGCTTATTTTATTTTCCCATCGTCACCATCTTTTATTGTTTTTTTTATTCCTACCTTTGCTTAGTCCCTCCAATCCTGACACCTTATTGATAGCTTCTAACTTTCAACCTTTAACTCTTTTCTGAGGATAGATGCACCAGAAGCTCCCCTAACACACACACAATACACACAAACACACACACATACACACACACATCTTTCAAGACCTTCTCTGGAGGGCATTGTCCTTGTAGTTCCCACTAGTGTGGGAGAGGGAAACCAATCTCTCCTACGACAATGGACAGGGCAGATTTACTCCCACTACGATGATGAAAAATTGTTCGTTCATTTATTTATTGCAAACCGTGATGGAGCATATACTATATGCTAGACACCGTGGGGAAAAACGAATAAGACACAGTGCTCAACTTTGAAAAGCCCACAGTGAGTTGCAGAGATGGCTCAAAAGCCAATGATTATAATGTGCTCAACTTTGAAAAGCCCACAGTGAGTTGCAGAGATGGCTCAAAAGCCAATGATTATAATGTGCTCAACTTTGAAAAGCCCACAGTGAGTTGCAGAGATGGCTCAAAAGCCAATGATTATAATGTGCTCAACTTTGAAAAGCCCACAGTGAGTTGCAGAGATGGCTCAAAAGCCAATGATTATAATGCAGTGCCATCAATGTTAGTAGACAAATGGGCAATGGATCACAGGACCAGAGAAGGAAGGCCCTCTGCATTTCCCAGGGACACGAACGTCAGTGTCTCACGTGGCTGCTCTTCTTCATGTCCCCTGTCCAGATCCACTCTTCCTTATTGACTCTTTTCTACAACTCCCACTGGCCCATCTCTTGCCTTGTGGATTCATGGTGTCAGTCTGGTATCTAGTCTGTGAATTCCCTGAGGACAGATACTCAGTCCTTCATATGTGCCTCTCTCAGCTTCTCTGGCCCAATAAAGGTCCTCAAAAATATTTGCAGGGTAAGACATTGATGTGATTTTTAAAGCAGAGCTTTTAAAAAATAGAGAGAGTGAGAGGATTATGTGGGTTTTATAGGGCTGTAGCACAAGTCAGTTGCTGAGCAACAATTAGAGGTCACAGCGTTGGAATTTATGGTCAGTTGTCAAACTGGTAGAGTCAAGCAAAAGTGGTATAAACATAATTCCCAATTCCATCTGAAGTAGAACATCTTGGGACCTTTTCCTTCTAGTTACCACCAAACAGACCTGATGTATTGCAGTTAAGCATTCCTACACCATGCTTGTATAAATAATGGCAACATGGAAAGCCTTCTTCTCTTCTGCAATGTGTCATCACATACCTTTTAGGGTCCCTGTTGGGGATTTTTTTTTTTGCTAGCCAAGACCTCTGCACGCTGTATGTATTTGGAGAATCCCTTCTGCCTATTTGACTGCTTTGTGGGTCTGTTTTTACTTAAGAGCATGCAAGAATGGAAATGTAGCTGCTAAATTAATCTGGCCTTGGTGAAATACGTCTGCTTTGCTAGTGAGATGACTGAAATTTACATTTTTGTCACTCTTCAGAGCAGGCAGGCCTTTACCTCCTCTTTGCAAAATCTTTCCAAAGCACATGTCAAGAGACCCACCTCCTCCAATAATGATGTCAGTGATGTTGGGGCAACAGGAAAGGAAGAATTAACTCTATTATTATAGTTTACTTTTAACAATCAAGTAGGGAAGGGGGTGAATGGTGGGCTTGCAGTAGACCCTGGTTGCCTCACTCTCCTGCAGCTCAAGCCCTAAGTGGATTGTCATGTTGCATTGTGTTGCCTGGGTGACAGGGTGCTTCCACAGAGAGAGCTGATGAAAAGGCTGAGAGAGGTTCTTCGGGTGAAATGTGTTCTCCTTACTTGTGCTCAAAACCAATACTTGATTGTCATTCCTGCCCAAGAAAAGTGATAGCTGTGAGTCAGCATTTTGAATTTGCTCAATATCAAATGGGTTGCATGACAGAATGATCCATTTATTCAGTGCATGCTGCAGCACATCTGATTTGAATGAAGTCAGTTAGAATGTATCTCATGGCCAACTTTTTTTTTCTGGTCTATTCCACTGTTAATCTAATCTAGGTCATATGGCTACAGACACAGTTCATTGCAAAGCTACCTAACTGTTCTGTGGCCGCCTGTCACTCCTCCTTATCCATCCTATACTTTAACTCCTGAAAGAAAGTGAAAATATTAGTCGCTCAGTAGTGTTCAACTTTTTGCAACCCCATGGACTATAGCCCACCAGGCTCCTCTGTCGTTAGCATTCTCCAGGCAACAGTACTGGAGAGGGTTGCCATTCCCTTCTCCAGGGGATCTTCCCAACCCAGGGACCGAACCTAGGTCTTCCTCATTGCAGGCAGATTCTTTACCAGATTTGAGCCACCAGGGAAACCCACTTTGACTCCTAGCCAGCCTTTTAAACATTTCTCCTTTACACGGACACGTTTGGAAAGATGGTAGAATGAGATAACAGGAATATTCTCTTTTAAGTTCCATCACTGAATCTTTAACATTATCTGAAATATAGGCCATTTTCAGAAGTTTCAGCAAAGTTTAGTAGGTGAAATTTAAGAACACGTTAGTAAACAGGTTTAAAAGTAGCTTTGAAAACATTTGAAATGTGAAAGAAGACTACATCTGAAATGGATGTTCATCAGAAGAACCAAAATATTTATGAGAATGGCTGGGATTTATATTCAAAGAGATAACAGAAGATGCAGAGGTAGTAAACAGGCACAGCCGGAAATGGGAAGAAAGAGAAGCAAGGAAGCAAGGAGCTCAGGAGAGAGGAAAGAGGAAGGAAAAGAAAGAAACCGAAAAAAAAAAGAGAAAGCAGAGCACTGGCTTATCACTGGAAGCCATAAAAATCAGAATGAAAAGACTAAAATTAGATCATTAATTTAGAAGATAAACATACGTCATATAAGCTGAATATATAATACAGAATTCCCCGGTAGTGCAGTGTTTAGGACACTGCATTTCCATGGCAGGGGACACAGGCTTGATGGCTGGTCGGGGAACTGAGATCCCCCGTGCTGCATGGAGAAGCTGGGGGAAAAAAAAGGCAAATGAAAATTTAAGAAATGATATAATAAGAGGTATGAATGACTTACATAAAGAAACCTTTATCGGGAAATACAAAAAGTCAAATGATCTAGAAGGGTTATAATAGATGAGACATACAACAGTATTAATTTGTCCTAAAATTACATATGTCTTCCCAGGTGGCCCTAGTGGGGCCTGCCTGCCAGTGCAGGAGACATAAGAGATGCGAGTTCTATCCCTGGCGTCTGGAAGATCTCCTGGAGAAGGAAACGGCAACCCACTCTAGTATTCTTGCCTGGAGAATCCCACGGACAGGGGAGCCTGGCGGGCTACAGTTCATGTGGTCACATGAGTTGAACATGACTGAAGTGACTTAGGAATGTGAAAACTGCATTTCCCAACCTCCCTCCCTTTTAAAGTTACATATAGACTAAAGCAATCTCACTTGAAATTCCAGGTTATGTCAGAAAAAAACCAAAGAATTGACAATTTTATTTGGAAAAAATAAAATATTATCAAAAAATAAAGTTTACAAGTGTGACTCCCAAAAATGTTGTTTAAGAAAAAGCCGATCCTATCAAATATATAGCCACATTATAAAACAGCAGTAGTAAAAAAGGAGAGTAGAAATCTGACAAATAAAATGGCTCAGTGGAATAGAATAGAATCCCATAAATTAAATAGAAAAATGTAGTGTGTAATCAAGTGTCACAAGAAAGAAGGAAATGAAGAATTATTTCATATATATTCAGAGTAAGGAAAATTGCTTTATTCCTTCCTTCCTATACTGCAAAAATAATCTCCATAAGGGAAAAAGATTAAGCTGAAAAATCAAGTCAATGAAAATTGACCCCAAATAAAATAGCATCTCAGATATTTGGAAGGGTGAGAACTTTCTAAAGATTGAAGCAACTGAAGAATACAAAATAATAGTGAAGAAATTTCAAAATGCCTTTCCAGTGAAAATATAGAAACTAAAAATAAATCAGCCTGTTATAAAATACATTCATATTAAAAATGACAAACTGTAGTACAATTATTTATACTATTTAAGGATCCCACCCATCTTTGTATGAGTAATAAGTTAAAATTCCAATAAGGATATGGCCCAAAGCCTTCCTCTGACAATTTAAGTATGAAGAGATACATATAATTTGTTTTTAAAATGTTTAAATTAGCTAGTAACAAAAATGCAAAAGAAAAATACCATTTAGCTTTATTAAGTAAAAATTAAACCATCTAATAGCAGATAATTATAAGATTTTTAGTAAAACTGGCAAATAATAATTGTTGGCATTAGTAGAAGTTAGTACAACCTACTTGGAAAAGCATTTGGCAATACAATTCAGGACCTACAAAATATTCATACTCTTTAACACAGTATAATCACTCTTTGGAATTAATTCAAAAGAAATAATTAGAAAGCAAAACATGATATGTGGAGAAACATATTTACTGAGGCATTATTTATAATAGCAAAATACCCATAACAGCCTGAGAGGAAAAAAGGAACTAAACAACAGTAATTACAAGTTACGATAATAAATATTATGCAACAACAAAGAAAAGTTTTACAGGATAACTCTAAATAAAAAATAGCATAAAACTCTATAACAGCTGTAGTAACAATTATATAAAATGATGATAGCAGCCCTTCCCACCCCCAAAGTAAGAAGAAATTATAAGAGTGGTATCATGCTGAGATTATGAGTAATTTTCCCTGTTAATGTGTTACATAATTTTGTTAGGAAAACCATTTCAGTGTGTGTGTGTGTGTGTGTGTGTGTGTGTATGTGGTGTGTAGGCATAGTGTGTAGTGTGAGTCATTATGTGACCTTCAACAGGTCACTGGAGATGTTTAAGCTTTAGTGTGTCCATTGGTAAAAAGGAGATAATAGGATTCATTTCATAGAGTTGTTATGACAGTTGAATGACGTAATGCATGTAAAACACAAAGTACTAATGCCTGGCACTGAGGAAAAGCTCGTTAATGTCATGGAAAGTAACACTGATGTTGGAAATGCTGATTTTGAGAATGGTGTAGTGGTTGTACCCTCGTGGGTGAAGTTTCAGTGGTTCTCCACTATTCACAGAAAATTGTCCAAATTCCTAATCTTGATCATTAAAAACCTCCATCATTTTGCCCATCCCATCTATCTGATTTTATCTGCAACTCCCTCAGATGAGTATTCTGCTTTAGTCAGGCTAACCTCGGATTTTTATGTATAGTTACTTAAACATTCCAAACAGCAACAACTTAGACATTCAGCCACTGAATAAATACTCACTGAGAAACAGTCATGTTCAGGCCCTACCTTTGATTTTGCAGGTACATTTATATTAAAGAGGAGGGAGACAGACAGTGGACAAGGGGAGCAAACAGAAGAACAAGAGGAACTGAACCATCCCAAGCTGGGCTGATACTAGACTGGTCTGCACTGTTATGGTTGTGATGGTTGTTGATGGATGTGGTGGCCTCTGGCCTCTCTGATTGGTCATCATCTGTACCATTTGTATGGCTGATTCACTTCGCTGTGCAGCAGAAACTAACATAACATTGTAAAGCAACTATCCTCCAAACATTTGTTTAAAAAGTCAGATTTATACATATTTCACTCTTGAAGGTATTTTCTTAAGATTTGGGACTGTATGTGTTTTTAATAGGTTTTAATTTTAGCTGTATTAAAATCCTTAAATTCGATCCTTCAAATTGGCCAAGTGCCATTAATCCTAAAAAAAAAACCTGAAAAGTGAAAAAGTCTGCAGGATACCTTCTCCAGCTCTCCCACTCACTTCTCTTTCTCTAAAGATTACTACTTGTTTCTACTCCTATTTCTCTAACTTGATAGGAAGATCCCCAGGGTAGAGAACTTGTCATGTTGCCCATTGATTGGTTGGTGGTCATTTTTTTACTACTCTTAAGAATTTCTAACAATATTTACCACAACGTTGAACATGGGATAGTAGTGAAAAGTGTGAAAGCATTAGTGTCTCAGTGGTGTCCAACTGTTTGTGACCCCGTGGACTGGAGCCTGCCAGGCTTCTCTGTCCATGGAATTTTCCAGGCAAGAATATCGGAATGGGTAGCTATTCCCTTCTCCAGGGGATCTTCCCAGTCCAGGGATTGAACCTGGGTCTCCTGCACTGCAGGCAGATTCTTTACTGTCTGAGCCACTAAATATATTATTAAATATGTGTTTGAATCAGCAAAAACATTTAACTCAGGAAAGACCACTTATTGTCATTATCCTGGGTTACTTCAAGAGGAGGTATCAAAATTGCCTTGTTAATAAAAAGGAGTATTTCTGAGATAATTTTCCTTGAGTCTGAGACTGGTTCTGAGAGCTCACTGGTGTCTCTGGCCAGAAACAGTGACCAATGTACAGTTATGGTACATTAGATGCTTTTCTTACAAACTAACCTGTATGTGAGCAACAGCTAAAATCTTGGAGCTGTCTTGCCTCATTGAAGTGCCTTCTTTCTAAGGTGGTACCCTGCTGCCAGTACCTAGATGTCCAACTTAGGAGGAAATGCAAGACTAAAGGTGATAGCTTGGTGTTCAGCTGGGAGAGAGATTCTAACTTAGAGAAAAAGTTGTGCCCTCACCTTGAAAGCGCCCCGTTGTAAAGGAATCAGTTGGCTTGATGCTGGCACTGCCCCAGCTCTGTATTAACTATCCAGATTAATGTCAGATCATACCCCAGGAATTATTCATGAAGCCCCTCTGTACAGTATAATTGCAGATTTTGGCATCCAGAGTGAAGCCTCATTGTTTTATAGATTAGCTTCCCTTCCTGTACTACGGAAGAGACAATGATCTGAAACAACTCAGTCTAGGGGGAAATGGAGTTCATGTATTTCACATGAAAAAGCGTTTGTCAACTGGGAGATCCCAGGTCTCACTTACACTCCACCTTCAGGGTGGGTACCTGCAGCCACACTGAGAAGGAGCTGGCTGATGTCTGCTCCAGGCCCATGAATAGCTACTTTCATCATGGATCTTTCCCAGGTGAATGGAATGGCTCTTTATCTTTGCTTAAGAATTAGTTTTACCAAACTGTAGCTCCACTAATCTCTACTACAATATCACCAAATGTAATTTATGCATGTGGATGAAGAAACGTAGGTTTCAGTTCCAGGGAAGGGCACACATCAGCCAACTACCTCGCTGCCATGAATCATTAGAGACTATTCAATGCAATCAAAATATTAATACACTTTCAAAGGGGTTTGCAAATATCAGGTTACCCTAGCAGTCAGCACACCTTAATTGTGAGATTTTAGACTCTAAGATCTTTCAGATTGTGACTTTTAAAGGTGAGGAAAAGGAGTTTGTTTCTTGTTTAAATGGAGTTTGCTTATTTTATTATGTTCTTGAGCCATTTTCCATGGGTCTAGTTGGTACATGAGTAATTTGCTTTCTATGGGATAAGTGTATGTGTGTGTTTACGTATGTGTATCTACAGATATATATATATATATATATACACATATATATATGCATGTGTGTATAATATATATGTGTGCTATATAATAAGTTGTATATAAAAATAAATATCTTCTTTTGGTTCTAATTAAAACCTGGCAAAATGTAACAAAGCATTAACCAAAATAGGTGATGTACTAACCTAACATGAACTTGTATTTTTCTCCTCATTAAATTAAAGCTGTCAAGTAACCCATATATCCCAGATTAGCCGTCAGGATTAGTAGGTTAATAGTTTTGCCTAATTATCAGGTTTCCCAGTTCTGCAAAATTTTTCTGTAAGAATAAGTCTCTGAAATACATTGTCTTTGAGTCAGTTTTCTCCCTGTTGTTTCCACATAGCACACAAATTATCAGACCAAGCATTTTATTTCATTTAGCTGTTTGTTAGAGATTTTGTATATACATATACATATCTATCTATCTATCTATCTATTCAGAGTATTAGGAAATCATCTGGATCATTGAACCCAATGATTAAGGTGCTTGAACAATATCTTCTCATATGTATCTCATCTCAACTTGACTGTATGTTTATAGCTTTGACCTGAAAATGATTAGCTACTGAGGTAGAAAATTAAGGGAGTGAGAAAAATCAGCAAGAGCAGAAGGTGGGTTACTAAAAATAGGGGTTTCACACACACTGTTGAAAATAGGTCATCATCATGGGCTTTTTCTGTGACACAAGGATATTAACTGCCGGTTTATTCCTTCCATGGAAATCCATTAAATAAAGAAAAACACAATCTAATATACAGTAGATTCTAACAATAATTTAACTTGTTTCAAGCAGCTATGATTTATCTTGGCCTGATGAACCATAGGCAATTAATTTCCCTCTTATACCACTTCAGTTATTTGGAAGTTTTGATAAGAAGGGGATTCACCCTATATAGTGTATACATCTGTATCTTATACCTACAGATGCTCCACTTCTTAGCAAAGAAAAATATCTCCTGGCAGATCTGCAATATCTCCAGTTACTCTGCGGCAACCCTTAAGAGTGTTTGACTTGTGCAGTGTTAGCACCTGCACAAGCCTACCAGCCCAGTTTAATTCTGAGAACCCTTCAAGAATATTCCACAATGCAATGGCATACAGTTTTATCAAACACAGAAAAAATGCAATTCTAATTCATATAGATGAAACCTGGAGCACAAGGATGCAGTGTTTTGCTCTGGTGTATTCTTGAATTAGTGTTGCAAATCCCATGCTATTTTTGTGGGCAAATATGGACATGGTTGGCTTTCCTAAATATAAAGTTTGCCCCCCCTAATAATGATGATTTGTAGCTCTTCTATCATTTTTTCAGAATACTATGATATTGTTCTGCATAGAGATCTCTCCATGCAAAGGAATCTCGTGTAAAATTAGAAAGTAGATGTCCATATGAGGTTTTGTATCCTACTGTGTCAGGCTCCCAGTCTTTCTCCTTTTAGACCATTCATATTCAATCATTTGTTGACTATCTGTATTTCCCATCAGTCTGTAACGTCTGTACTTTGAGGTCTGTGCCTGTCTTATTTACATCTATATCCTCCCTACTTAGCCCAGGGTTTAGAGGCATATAGTAGACACCTGATAAATATTTGTTGAATCAGTGAATGGATGGATAGTCTATTCCTTAATGTGTGCTTAAAACCTTAATACATAAAAGTCACTTCAACTCTTAACTTCCCTTTACAAAGCTTTCCTGGTGGCTCGAATGGTAAGGAATCTGCCTGCAATGCAGGAGACCTGGATTTGATCCCTGGGTTGGGAAGATCCCCTGGAGAAGAGAATGACAACCCACTCCTGTATTCTTGCCCTGAGAACTCCATGGACAGAGGAGCCTGGCGGGCTACAGTCCATAGCGTTGCAAAGAATCGGACACGACTGAGCCACTAACACTTCCACAAAGTCCCACAAAGAGAAGATCAGCAATTCCCGAGAAGCTATCCCCTTTTCTCAAGAATTATCATCTAGAGTATTGTCAGCTGTGTCCATCAAGTTCTTGTTTGCAGAGATGGCAAAGAAGACACTTATCTAGGTAAAGTTTCACTGAGAGTTCTATTTTTTTTTTCTTGGGGATGTGTCTAGTTTCAATTTAGGAGCTATGGCACTCATCCTCCTTGAGTAAAGGTAAAAAAAACCCTTAAAACAAAGACCTGGAAAACTTCTACTCTTGTCTATCCTACTATGAGCATTGAACTTTGAACTCTGATATTGCGCCATACAGGTGACACTATCCAACACTTACGTAGTGCTTTCTCTGTGCCAAGCACTAGCTAAGTTATTTATATGCATTAACTCCTAACAACTACGATGGAAGACAAATGTTGTTATAACTTCATATTACAGAGGAGGACGTGGAAGCTTGGAGAGGTTCACTTGGCCAGTGTCATGCAGGTGCTAAGTGTCAGAGGATTTGCGGTATGTCCCATGGCCTTAAAACACTCATGTTATTCCACTTCTTAATGCTGTGAGAATACTTTGAAAACACCTGTTTTGGTTTTCCCCCCCTCATTGCTAGGTTGTTGGTGCCCGAGTGGGGTCTCATAAAGCGCTAGCATGTCAGAGATTGTATGTTATATTAGTTTATTTGCCTCTTTCACTTTGGAGCATAGCTACATTTTTTTTTAAAGTGGAGATAATTAGAGTGAAACCTTGAGGAATTCTGTCATTCCAGTATTCTCACCTGGAGAATCCCATGGACAGAGGAGCCTGATAGGCTACAGTATATAGGGTCACAAAGAGTCAGACATAACTGAAGCTACTTATCTAGCAAGCAAGCAAACCAGTACAACTAGATAGGAAAAAGTGAATTCCTAAGATGCTCTAGCAGAAGTGTTAGTCGCTCAGTTGTGTCCAACTCTTTGTGACCCCATGGACTGTAGCCCTCCAGACTCTTCTGTCCATGGGATTCTCCAGGCAAGAATACTGGAGTGGGTTGCCATTCCCTTCTCCAGGGGATCTTCCCGACCCAGGGATTGAACCCTGGTCTCCCACATTGTTAGGCAGATTCTTTACTGTCTGAACCACCAGGGAAGCCCGGCAGAAAAGACTGTTTTATTTCTTAAAACACCAAGTTATTTCCCGGAGGCTTAGTGACAACCCACCCACCCTAACAGGAAACCTTCCCGTGGGTTGTTCGAGGCTCCTGTGTGAGCAGCGGCGGATCCGTCCAGCAGAGGGCGACAAAGTAACGAAACTCTGCCGCTTTCCAGTCGTGCTGCCCGGGCTTTGGGCAGCTCTGGTGCGCTCAAAGCCGCAGTCCAAGGATGCTCAGGTGCCGGTTGTGGCTAAGCCCTTAGTACCGGAATCAAAATTCCTATGTGTACAGAAAAAAAAGGAAAACCCTTGAAAGAAGGACTTGGCATGTCTCTAGTGTGGTCTGGACATTGTGCGTGTGAGAGAATTTGGTGCTAGTGGACAGAGGACCTGGTAGGCTACAGTCCATGAAGTCGCAGAGTCAGACATGACTGAGCACACACCCATGCATCTAGTCCCCCTCCCCGCCCCCGTGTTAAATCTGGAATCAAATCAGAGTTTACTCTGAATCCATTTTCATTAAGGAAAATGAGCGCAGGATGGGTGGGGGAAGCTGACAGGAAGTCACAGAGTTTACACGTGAAAGGACCCAGAGGAATTTTCAGCTCTTCTGCAACAAACTTTATCCATCCTAGATTTTTAAAAAATGTGTTTGTCAGTTTGTTTATTTATCACCTTTTCTGCCATTTTTCAATACATGGTGGGAAAGCCAGGGCACTCAGAGTTCAGAGACTGGGTTTCTGACCTTCTCTGCCGTTTTTTACATTTGGTGCTTTGTGCTAAGTTGCTTCAGTCATGTCCAACTCTGTGCAACCCTATGAACTGTAGCCCGCCAGGCTCCTCTGTCCACGGGATTCTCCAGGCAAGAATACTGGAGTGGATTGCCACTCTCTTCAGCAGAGGATCTTCCTAATCCAGGGATCGAACCGGTGTGTCTTATGTCTAACCTGCATTGGCAGGCAGGTTCTTTACCACTAGCGCCACCTGGGAAGCCCTTTTACATTTGGGCTCTGGGTTAATTCACTCTTTCCTGATGTTCTTGCCTCTTGATGCCTAATTCAAGCATCTTAATTCAGCATCGACTATATTCACAGGAAACAGTCTTCAGAGCTGTGCATTCTGTGCTGGGAGTGCGCAGTGTTATCATTTCATTTGAACTCCAGGTTATTTTGAAAACATGGGGTGTGTGTTCTACAGTAGGAGACAAAACTAGAAATTCAAAGTGTTGTAGGGAACTCACAGGGATAAGGCAGGAAGCCAGGATAACTACACACGGACGTGGGCAGGTTGACCCCACAGAGCCCCAATACCTGGCCATTTTCCTCCTGTGTCCCTTTGAGTGTGTGGTGGGTAATATAGAGCTTCATGCTTTCAGAAGTTACATCCAGAACAGGATGATGGTTGTAACTATATTTTATTTTGCCATTGAACAACGTGGAGTGGGCAAAGGGCTGTCGTTTTTCTCATTCTGAAAATAACGTGGTTAAGAGTAACAATAATAAATAAATAAAATATGCCCTCGCCTAGAAAATAGTGGACTTAGTTTTGGAGAAACGTCAGTTTCTGTGGCTGGGTCATCCGCCGTGAGTGTTTATCATGCAATTTCCAGCAGTTTCCTCAGCAGCAGTGGCTGCCTTTAAAAAACACACAGAATTGGGATGTGACAGTCTAGTGTCTCTGGTCCCTGATGTCACGATTTCTGCTTTCTTCTCCCAGGCAGGTAAACTCTTCATCTGTAGGTTATCACGTTGAGTCCTCACCAGAATGGATGCACCCAGGGTCCAATCTGTCCTTCAAAGGGCTTGCTTCCATTCTGTGCAGAAAAATAGAAGCAGTGGCCAGGAACTTCAATCAGTGCTTTCAGATTCCAAAACTATGACACTGTCACACTGGTGTCATTAAAGCTAACTAACCATATTAAACGAATATTAAAATATGGGCTCCTTTGCATAACGTAATGAGCAAAACCGCTTTTAAGTTTCTCCCTGTGCTTTGAGGTGAGGTGGCATTTACATTCCCAAACTTTGAAGTCGGAACAAAATGTACAGGTAGAGGGTACTAGATCAAATAATAATCAACTTCAAAAAGCATTTTGGCTGTTGGATATCCCAGGGCTGATTTCCTCTAGACATTTTAAATGTAAATGTCTAAACTCATTTAAAAATTGTAAATTGGTCTAGGTTCAATCAAAAAGCATCCTGACGCAGAACAGGGAGACCGGGCTAATTGTCATTTGTTTGTCAAATGAATTCCATTTGGAAAGCAATGAAACCTCCAAGCTAATTCTTTTAAGGTGAGCTGGTAGTTGTATTATCAGTTAAATGCAGTAAAATGCATAATCAGACGATGATAATGAAAACTGAACCTGTGTTAGCGGCTGGGGCTTTGCCTGCCACGGGGCATGGAGTGATGAAACTTAAGTACTGTAATGTTGCCTTGGCCACAATGGCACCAAGTCTGGTCTTTAGCCTTACAGACACTTTCTTTGCATTTTAAAAAACTTTATCAAAGCACTGTGGCAATATAGAAAATGTCAAAGTGAAATGCACTGTAGGCAAATTGAGATTTCATTAAGTTTAAATTTATTGCTTTTGACTGATGTATTACCATGCTTGTTAAGAACTAGTAATTTGGAATATCTGTCTGCCTGGTAAAATAGCTTTGTCTCCTTGCATATTACTTTGTATAGACTTTGAAAGACCACAAGAATTCACGTCAAGTGTGGGCTGTTTTTCAGCAGTGTTTTGAAGATTGGAAGGCATTTGGCCTTGTGCTCCGATAAACTTGCGCACGCTCCCTGAATGTCTTGTCGAGGCTTCAGAAGTTGATTGTAGAGCTCATCTTCATGGGACTTTTGTGAGTTTGGCCAGAGGGTGGGATGGGCCCTAAGGTGGAGGATTGAAGTAACTCTTCTGCTGGGGCTGTTTTGTCTTCACACACACAAAGTGGGCCTGGGTGAGGGCTGACAGGTGAGGACGAAGGGAGATAGATCAGGTTCAATCAATAGAGACACAGAAGTGCAGTGGTTTGGGGAAGAAAGATGGTGTAGTTCAACCCAGAGGTTTTCCAATCTGGGAAGTGGAGATCCAGAGGTCCCACAGCTGGTGCGGGCAGAAGTAGTAGGTCTTGGTGCTCGTGCTAAGTCATCAGAGAGGCCTTCCCTCATTGCTTAGCCACCATGGTCCCCTCCTCCCCTGCCCACACTGTTGGTTTCTAACACATTGGTCAGCAAACTTTTTAATGCTTTATTGTGGTGTAATGAATACAGAAAAGAATTGCAAATTTTTAAAACCTTTTTTTTAAAAATATTTATATGTTTTATGTCTTTATGTTTCGGCTGTGCTGGGTCTTCACCGCTGCTCACAGGCTTTGTCTGGTTGCTGTGAGTGGGGCCTCTCTCTAGCTGCATTGTGAGGGCTTCTTACTGAGGTGGCTTCTCTTGTTGCAGAGCCTGAGCTCCAGGCACGCAGGTTCTAGTAGTTGCATCTTGCAGGCTCCAGAACACGGGCTCAGTAGGTACAGCACATGGGCTCAGGTACGGACCAGGAATCGAACCTTGCATTGCATGGCTTCTTAACCACTGGACCTCCAGGGAAGCCCGAAAATTTTTTATGTTCCCATTTTAATGAGTTCGGACATGTGAACATGCCAGTGAAACCATTGTCACAATTGAAGCACTAAACAGATCCAAAATGCCCTTGTGTTCTTTTGTTTGTGGGTGGGAAGGTTTCTTTTTGGTAAGAATATTTAAATTGAGAGCTACCCTCTTAACATAAAGCGTGTGACTCCACATGGTTAATGCTATAGACACTGGCACAGCAGATTTCTAGAACTTATTCTAAAATTTTGCATGATTCAAACTTTATTACCATTGAACAACATCTCCCTACTTTCCCCACCGCAGCCCCTGGCAACCACCATTCTATTTTCTGCTTCTGTGAGTTTAACTGTTTTATTTTATTTATATTTTTTGGCTGCGTGACTTGAAGGATCTTAGTTCCCCAACCAGGGGCTGCATCCTGGGCCCACAGCATTGAGAGCGATGAGTCCTACCCACTGGGCCACCAGGGAATTCCTGAAATCAACTATTTTAGATATATCATATATGTGCATATCCATATATGTGGATATGCAGTATTTGTCTTTTAGTGACCAGTTTATTTCACATAAGCTGATGTCCTCTAGCTCATCCACATTGTAGCAAATGGTAGAATTTCCTTCTTTTTTGAGGCTGAAATTTTTTTGTAGAGAGACACACAGTAGGTCAAAAGGCAAAGCCAAGGATTGTATGTAGGTATTTAAATGACCAGAGGGAGGAGAAATTTGTGTAAGTGTTCGTGGATGAAAATGCAAATTAGAATATAGCATTTGAGTACAATATTTTGTAATACAGGTCTACTAAGGAGAAGTATGAAATTCTTTTGGGGTAAATAACATTTCACTTGACTGGGGTTCCAATGGAAAAACCCTTCTTAGCTCACAGGCTTAATAACCGTAGGCAATGGGCTGGTTTTGCCTGTAGGTCACGGTTGGCAGGTTTTGGTACTTTTCATTTTCTCCACTGGACACATCATCCTCTAGGATCACCTTCTGACTGTCTGCTGTTTAATTATTAGCCTGTCTGCACAAGAAAAGCAAGGCCCTGGAGAACATCTCTGGCTCCTGGAATAGCAGGTATGATAGATCTAGGGCTGGCATGTGGTAAACACTCCTGGTATGTTTGGTGACTAACCAGTGAATACAGGTCCAATCACCAGATCAAATAGATGAGAAGACACATAGCCTACCAGAGGGATAGGAAAGGCACACAGGTTCATCAATACATCTCACTTACCTCATAGCAGCAGTATTGGTGGTGGTTTAGTCGCTTAAGTCATGTCCGACTCTTGTGACCCCATAGACTATAGCCTGCCAGGCTCTTCTATCCATGGTTTTCTCCAGGCAAGAACACTGGAGTGGGTTGCCATTTCCTTCTCCAATTCCTTTTCCTTTGGCTCTTACAAGCAGCGGTATTTCTGAAACAAATAACAAACTTCAGGTTATTTCTGATTCTGTCATTATTTCAATCCCTTGATTCCTTTCTAATTTTGCTATTACAAGGACATGATAATAAGTCAGAACATGGCATATTTTGATACCTTTAGTACCTTGCAGTCCTTAGCTGTATATAAACACCCCAGGACCCCTTTAGTCATGATCATAAATGCGCTGACTTTTAGATCCAGCTGCCCCGCCGCTTCTCCGCCCTCCAACTCCAGGCTTCTCTGCAGCTGAGAGCAGCTCCTGTGCAGCCATTCACTTGAGCATCTAATCAGGTGAGACTGGCATGGACTGTGCTCAGTAGAAATGTGAGCCTTTCAGAAATCTGTTGTCAGAAAATATTGAAAAGATACTTATTTCCTAAGAGACTAGCTTTAAAAGTTCTACCATGAACATGTTTGTACCTGAATAATAGGCATCAGTCCATTCTATAAGACCGTGAGACTGAAGTAAGCTCTCTGCTTTGCTTGTCCAGTCAAAAGAACTGGTAGGAAGATAGGAAGGGCCAGACTCCCAGAGGAATCTCTCTGGTCATTTCCACACCACTTAACAACAGAGGGAACAGCAAGGAAAAAATGTCTCATTGTGATTCAAACCCAGGGCTGGCCTTTAAGGCCTAAGGCCCTGTTTCTCAATTGGGGAGTTCAATTTTGCCCCTTCCCATCCAGGAGACCCTTAGCAATGTCTAGAGACATTTTTGACCATCTCAACTTGAGAAGGGGGAAGCCAGGGATGCTGCTAACATCTTTCAATGCACAGGACTGTCCCCTGCAACAAGAGATCATCTGGCCCCAAATGTCAATAGAGCCACTATTGAGTATCCTTTTTTTTTAAGGCAGCCTCCAAAGTGCGGATGGGGATCTAGGGCTTCTACCTTGACATTTGGATCATAGATAGTGGAGACCAAACAATCCTAACTATGAAGAGATAAAGAGACTCTGAACTTCAGCATGGAGAGGTACATAAAACAGTGTCTGTCTTTGAAGGATATTAAGTCAACAGATTTGGAGGATAAGGTACACCAAAACACCACTTCCCTCAAGAACAGCTTGACCATCCATTGCTTAAACAACCCATGTATCTTTTTTTAAAACATTTTTTTTTAAATTGTAGTACAGTTGATGGATGATGTTGTGCCAATTGCTGCTGTACAGCCTAATGACTCAGTTATACACATATATACATTTTTAAAAACATATTTTTCTATTATGGTTTATCCCAGAGTTGTATAAAGTTCCTTGTGCTGTTCAGTAGGACCTTGTTGTTTATCCATTCTAAATGTAATACTTTGTATCTACTTATCCCAAACTCCCAGTCCATCTCTCTCCTGGAACCCTCACTTGGCAACCACAAGTTTGACCTCTGTGTCTGAGTGTTTCTGTTTTGTATATAGATCATTTGTGCCATATTTTAGATTCCACATGTAAGTGATGTCATATGGTATTGTCTTTCTCTTCCTGACTTACTTCACTCAGTATGATAATCTCTAGTTGCACTCATGTTGCTGCAATGGCATTATTTTGTTCTTTTTTATGGATGAGTAGTGTTCCATTGTCTATATGTACCACAACTTCCTTATCCATTCATCTGTCAATGGACATTTAGATTGTTTCCATATTTTGGCTATTGTGAATACTGTTTCTATGAACATAGGGGTTCATGTATCTTTTTGAATTATAGTTTTGTCTGGCAACCCATAATCTTAGTTACACTGCACCTCTGTGCCCCTCCAGTATGCTGTGAAATACTATTCATTATCAATTTACTAAGCCCTAACTAAATCACTTAGTTACTAGAATTTTTTTCTGAGCTGTAGCTTTGTGTGTGTGTGTGCATGTGCGTGTGTGTATGGTGAGGGAGCATTCACAAGAAGTCTAATTTACAATAGGAATTATATAAATTTTTAAAATCCAGGTTATATTCTAGGATCACAACTCACTGAGTATACTCTCCAGTTCTTCGACTACAATGTCAATTGATGTACATGATAACTCTGAAGCGTTCTAGGACTTTAAGTCAACAAGGAAAGATTATTTGAAAATATCCAGTGTTTCATAAGGCAGAAGAGTTAACAGGAATTTCAGCCAGGCTGGAGGAAATAAATTTTGAAAATCCCCTGCTAATTAGAAAATTAAGTCCTCTATACATGAACCTAAACCTATTCTGGCTTGAATGTTTCATGGATACATATGTCAGTGCAAATGCTCCTTGTCAGGGGGTGAAATTTTTATGACTCCATATTAAGGTGGTTTAAAATAAAATAAAAATCTGTTAATCTGATCAGTCTGGCCCACCTATGTTTCTGAGGGTACAAAAAGGGTATCTATGGACCGAATTCTTTGGATGGACATTAACTTGATCAAGTCAAGTGAGAAACACAAATGACTCTAGAGCAATAGTTCTCAAAATGTGACCACAGAGCCGCAGCATCAGTTAGGAATTTGTTAGAATGCAAATTCTGAACACCTACCCCCACCCCCGCCAAACCTACTGAATCAGAATCCCTGAGGGTAGAGCCCATACTCTTTCAACAAGGGCTGTCTTATTCTCTGTGGTGCCTGTTTGAGACCCTCTGCTCTGGGTATAGCCTCTGTTACCTACGTGTGCCCATTCACACTTCTGCATCTCCAGGACTTTCACTGGATTTTTTTACATTCTATGCTCCATTTTTACTGGGAAAAAGAAAAACGAACAGTTGAAACAATAAGCTAAAATCTTAAGCTTGTTTAAAAGGCCACTCCCTCAAGTATCCCCTGGAGAAGGGAATGGCAGCCCACTCCAGTATTCTTGCCTGGAGAACCACATGGACAGAGGAGCCTGGCCAGTTATAGTCCATGAGAGTTGCAAGAGTCAGACACAACTGAGCGACTGAAAATGCCCTCAGGTATATCCTAGTACACTCAACATGTGGTCAGTGCAATCTCATATACAGCGATAGAATTATGGGATGTTAACTAATTGACTCAGCATTAAGTTGGCAGTATTGCAGATGCCTGAGTTTAGATAAATTCTATACTGGATAGTTTTAGAATTTGATATTGTTTAGCTTACTAAAGTTCTTTTTAAAAGTTGGCAATCCATGTTTGACATACATGATAATTCTTCATACAGAATGGTTAAATATTTCTTTCTTGGTTCTAATCATTTAAAATTTAATAATTAATGATTTTTAAATAAATAGATTAATTTATAGTTAATTATTTATAAAGCATAATTGCTTTACAATGTTCTGTTCATTTCAGATGTACGCCAGCACAAATCAACTATGTGTGTACATATATCCCCTCCCTCTAGAGCCCACCACCATCCCACCCCTCTAGGCCATCACAGATCACCGAGCTGAGCTCCCTGTGCTGCACAGTAGCTTCCCACTAGCTCTATCCCACTCCAGTACTCTTGCCTGGAAAATCCCATGGACGGAGGAACCTGGTAGGCTGCAGTCCATGGGGTCGCGAAGAGTCGGACACAACTGAGTGACTTCACTTTCATTTTTCACTTTCATGCATTGGAGAAGGAAATGGCAGCCCACTCCATTGTTCTTGCCTGGAGAATCCCAGGGATGGCGGAGCCCGGTGGGCTGCCGTCTATGGGGTCTCACAGAGTCAGACACGACTGAAGCGACTTAGCAGCAGCAGCAGCAGCAGCTCTATCTTACACATGGTAGTGTATATATGTCAGTGCTACCCTTCCAGTTTGTCCCACCCTCTCCTTTCCACCCTGTGTCCACAGGTCTGTTCTCCATGAGTGCATCTCTATGAAATAGTTAAATATTCTTAAACTATTCTGAGTAAATGGGAGCTTGCTGTTTACTTATTTTTTCACTCTGGAGCTAGCCAAACTTTTAATAGAAAACAAAGTACCTTCTTTGAGTGGTCATTATAAAAAGGAAAAACTGGCTGAATCTTGGAGAATGCCTGTTTCATAGACACAGCTTCTAAATTCAATAAATTGTAGGGCCATAAGTGGTTCATAAAAATTATTATAGCTCCTGTTTTCAACAGAGAGTCCTCATTTTGATCCTTTTCTTCCCTCCTAAGATGTCTCTTGGGAACTATCCCAGGGTTGGGGGGCTGGTGAAGAAAACTAATGTTCTTCTCAGCAGGCTACTGTCACTCCCTCTGCAGGGACATTAAACACTTGCCTTGAATGTATTTGCCAAAAGATCATACTTATTAACTTAATTCTATTGGATTTGTAAGATCCAACATGCAAATTCATGTATGTCAACACACTCATTCATGGAAATCTGTATTTCCGGGCAAGAACTAGTCAAGGTTGCCAAGAAAAGTGGGAGCCCTGTTCTAAGCTATCCACCTGCCATCATTCTTACTGGTTTCAACTGAGATGATCTTAATTGAGGATTTAAAAATATTATTCAAAAAAGAAGATTATTTCAGCCCAGTGTAGAACACATGAGACTATGAATATAAAAAACATATTTACCAAGGTTGCTGTTAATGTTGCCGTAGGAGGGAGGCAGGAAAAATGTGTCACCTTGAATAAGTTTTACCTTTTTCATGTTCTCTCTTAACACATTACTGAATAATGAATGGTTTGTGGACCATGTTTATTTCAGCTCTAGAAATAAGGTCTGCAACTCAGAAGGAGAAAAAAGATAGGTTTCCAATCACTAGCAGTGATAAGTGGCCCTGCGCGAATAAATTTGAAAGAAGGAGGCTCTGCAAATCCTCTCATTAACATCATGACACCTTACAAGAGAAAACTTGTACTGGAGAAAAAAGTTGGAAGCAAGTTGACACTTAAGAGGAAAAAACCCTAACTGACTGCCCCCGCCTCTCTCTGTCTCTCTCTGTTTCTCTCTCTCTCTCTTTTTTTTTTTAATTAAATAAATCTATTTATTTTAGTTGGGGGCTAATTACTTTACAATATTGTAGTAGTTTTTGCCATACATTGACATGAATCAGCCATGGGTTGTGTTCCCCATCCTGAACCCCCCTCCCACCTCCCTCCCCATCCCATCCCTCTGGGCCATCCCATTACCCCAGCCCTGAGTATTTGTCTCATGCATCGAACATGGAATGGTGTTCTGTTTCACACATGACAATATACATGTTTCAATGCTATTCTCCCAGAACGTCCCACCCTCACCTTCTCCCTCAGAGTCCATAAGATTGTTCTATGCATCTGTGTCTCTTATTGTCTCGCATATAGGGTTATCGTTGCCATTTTTTAAATTCCATATATATGCATTAGTATACTGTATTGCTGTTTTTCTTTCTGGCTTACTTCACTCTGTATAATGGGCTCCAGTTTCATCCATCTCAATAGAACTGATTCAAATGTATTCTTTTTAATGGCTGTGTTTCTCTCTCTCTCTCTTATACACACTCACACAGGTCCTTCATGGTCTAGAAGCAAAGAAGCACTTTGCTATTGTTTAGTCACTAAGTCGTGTCCAACTCTTTTGTGAGCCCATGGACTGTAGCCTGCCCGGCTCCTCTGCCCTTGGGATTTCCTAGGCAAGAGTACTGGAGCGGTTACCATTTCCTTTTCCAGGGGATCTTCCTGTCCCAGGGATCGAACCCATGTCTCCTGCATTGGCAGGTGGGTTCTTTACCAATGAGCCACCAGGTAAGCCCTCAGAGTCTCTAAGTCCTGGGAAACAGAAGTCAGACAGCTGTGGAAGTGTGGTCACAGGACAGTGTAACCCGTGGATCTGTACGAAATGGCACCTCTTGGACAAAGACACTGGAATCATTTGCATAGCTGCCTCGGGAGTGTGAAGGCTCTTCTGGTGGAGGCAGACATTTGGAAACAGATAAAGTCCATGAAGAATGCCTCTTTCTGACTTCAGAGATTAATGTAGATGTGAACACATTAAGGGAGACTCTTCTCTGTTACAGATCCCAGGGATTGGGGCGATTGGATTACCTAATAATGGGTCGCTTTAGTTCTGCCATCATCACTTATCAGGTACATTAGTTTAAAACCTGCAATTTTGAACTTAGCATTACTGAGCTTTCCAAAGATTAAATTACCCAACTTTTGTTGGTGAGTGTCTCTGTGAAATTTCCTGAAAAGGATAGTCATCCTTCTTTGTGCGAAAGTGAAGCCAAATCACATACTTTATTGATATTTAGAGACATACAAATGATAGTGCTAATGTACTTTAATGTCTGTCTGCTTGGCTGGAAAGGCTGTGGGTTTGTGCTTTGGGGCTTTTATTTTTCTTAAGATAGTGTGGAACACTGTAGTCTCTTTGTGAGCTTAATCAGAGTAGGTAGATTTTTTTTTCTTCCTCTTGTTTTTCCCAAAGCATTATTTCAGATGAAGGTTTACACCAAAAGTCTTTTTCAAAGGAGGCTCCGTGTTTGCCCCTGATATGGGTACAGTCTCTACCGTGTTCTAGCACACCCCCCAAAAAACACAAAACATATCCCCATGCCTGTTTGTTCTCTTAATAGCTTTGGTGGAAAATGTGAGAACACTGATGCTTTAACAAAACCGAGTCGATTTAACACTCTGTACTCGAAAATGCCTCCACTAAGGGGAAGAGTCTTAATCTCTAAGCCATGAAGATTTAATGTTTTCAGAGTAATTTTACAGACATTCTGCCTGCCAGTGCCCAGTAGGGTTTAGAGTTCTTGAGTCACCACGGGCTTAACAAGCATCCAGGCACGAACCAACTTTGTAGTTTTGAGTGAGAGGAATAAATGTTGATCCGTGGTGACTGAGCAGAATTAAGAGATAATTTACCTGCTCTCTTTTTAGGGAGTTTGTATATATATTCTGCCTATCGGAGATGAATTATAAGCCAACTTCTGGCAAAGATAGGAATGGAACCAGAATATCCCAGCCAAAATGGTGATGACATCTTGAATTTCTCTCAGAAAGAGATGAATATGCAAGGATAGTAGTAAGTGATCTGCTAAAGTACTGAAGAAAGAGGTGGAGTTTGCTTAAACCACAAGCAAAATAAAAATCCAGAGCACATCAAAGTCCATGTCTGTTCTGGTCATTTTGACAAAGCTCAGGTTTCTGGTAGCTGTTGGTAAATGGATTTTTGGTCCTTCCGGAGTCTGTGATAGGTAGCCATGGTTAAAATATATTTTTCACCTATATAACCTCTAGGGTTTGGTACTGCTGCTACTGCTGCTTAGTTGCTTCAGTCCTGTCCGACTCTGTGCAACCCTACGGACTGTAGCCCGCCAGGTTCCTCTGTCCATGGAATTCTCCAGGCAAGAATACTGGAGCGGGTTGCCATGCCGTCTCCAGGGAATCTTCCCAACCTAGGAATCAAACACAGGCCTCCTGCATTTCAGGCAGAGTCTTTACCACTGAGCCACCAGGGAAGCCCAGGATTTGGTACTATCTTGATTTAAAAAATGAATTTATCGAAGGGTTTGTAAGAAATATAAACAGCAGCCAAAGATGAATATTGTGGCTTTATTCCTAAATTTTTATGTTGCGAAAATGTCAAAGCTTAAGCTGTTTCATGTTATTATCATAATCCATAAGTATTTAGCAACCTGTGAAAATGATAGTTGCCACACCAGTAATGCAAAGAAAGGTGTCTTAATTAGTCAGAAAACTGTATCCCGATCCTGTGAATTTCCTGATGTCTTGGTAGACTCAGGTCCATTTAAATCAGAAGATATTTTTAGCGGTGAGTTGCTTTAAATGGTCAATATAGAAGTGATACTCATAGTACCCCATTGGCATTCTGAAATATCACTCTCTGTTGTTGGTCTGGGTCCTCAGTTTGGACATAGAAAACTTTCTAGGAGACTCTATTTTCCTGGCCTGAATTAGAATTCAGAGTGGGCTGAGATGTTTTCCCCCATCTTTCTAGACATCCCCAAGTTTGTATTGCTCCCTGATATATTTCAGAATGTTTGTTACACACATTCATTCCCAGGTATGGGAATGCATGGGAATACAGTATCTCCAATCTTACAAACAGCTCTTCGGGTCTGGCCAAATCCTCTGAAGGGGCTGTGGCAGCAAGAGGAGCTTTAAGTAAATAGTTTATTTTATTTTTAAGTTAAATATCGGGAAATCATCTATTGAGGCTTTTTCCCTAGCCACTTAAACTGCATATGGATTGAGATATCGAAAGGAATTTCGTATTTCTCTTTAAACAAGATATACTGTTTTCAACTGCAGAAGAATAAAGCCAGGAGTCAGATTGTGCCTGGAGGCTGAATTCTCCGGCACAAAGGGATTCAGAGGACAGAGTGTGGGGTGCACTAATGGAACACAGAGTTCCACAGTCCCTTCTCAGAGGCGACTCCAGAGAGGCGAAGAAAGGAAAAGGCAGGAGCGAGAGGTCACCCCCGATAAGTACAAAGCAGTTGCTCCCAGGGCTTTCTCCCATTGTACAGGTTACACTTATTGGTGTGAATAATGTTGTTTTGTTTTCAGAAAGACAGTCATGAGCAAGAAAAAAGAGTGGTGAGTGATAAGCCGAACTCGGGGAATTTGAGAATGACACATTTGTGATAATATATGTTAATTTAGTTGGATGGATGTGAATATTTTCATAAAGAACAAAGAGGAAGATGGACTCCGGCTTAGATTCATCCGTTTAGACTTTTATAGAGACATTACCCATGTTTAAAATGCACGAATCTCTTGGAAACATTTTTTTCTTTAAATGCATATTTTTGTGGTGGCTTATTTATTTTAAATTACCATATTTTTCTTGCTTTGGAGATAAAAACTCTAGTGGAGCCAGACTTCAAATAGATGATGTTCAGAGCACATCAAAACAAAGAAAGTGTTTCTGAAACCAAATAAAAGCATTTTTTGAATGACTCCCTCATCCATTCAAGGCTCCTTTCAGCTTAGCGGCACTGGCTCAGATAAAGTCCCGAACACCTCACAGCCTATTCAAAAGTATCAGATTCAACTGAAGGTGAAGAAAATGGGCTATCTGCAATATTCATGAGTTGGGAACGTCCCAAGTTTGACCATTGTCTGAATGACTTTACAACCACTTGGGGTATGTATTACATAACAGATATTCACAGGCACCCAGCGCTCCTATCAAGCCAAACCTTGTAAGTGAGTCCAAAGCATCACCACCACCCCCTAGCCCTGCCCCATTCTTTTCTAATTCAGGTCCGAAGAAAAATACTGCCCAGGCTTTGAAGTCTGCTATCCTACTCCTTGGTTTACCAGACTGAACTAAAGACTTCGATAACCCTTCTTCAAGTGGTATTAACTCAACGAAAATGTTTTGTTTTCATCTATTGGGGCTAGTTTTTTTCTCTCACTGGACCAAAGCACAACTGAACGTAGCAAAAATTTCTGAAATGGTTCATTTTACTGGGACAATCTGAGTCCTCAGCAAGAGTCCTAAGTGATCCAAATAACCCTGGAAGGAGGGATGAAAGGAAGGGATGCAGGGAAAGAAGAAGTCTGGTTACAGGAGTGCAATATTCAAGGTTCTGCTACTGGATAAGGAGTTGCAAGATGAATGATACTCATTTTTACTATTTCCATCTCAAAGTAGCTGCCCTCTGCTTAAGACACAACCTTTAACAGAAGTGAAGTGAAGTGCAGTGAAAGTCGCTCAGTCATGTCCGACTCTTTGCAATCCGATGGACTATATAGTCCATGGAATTCTCCCAGCCAGAATACTGGAGTGGGTAGTGTTTACCAGCTGAGCCACAAGGGAAGCCCAAGAATACTGGAGTGGGTAGCCTATCCCTTCTCCAGCAGATCTTCCTGACCCAAGAATTGAACTGGGGTCTCCTGCCTTATAGGCAGATTCTTTACCAGCTGAGCTATCAGGGAAGCTCGGTCAAACATAAATACCTAGGACTGTATACCTCGGAGCATAGGTTGTTGGAAAGAGTGCCTGGATTTGAGTCCTAACTCTGCCTTTAATTGTGACCTTGGACAAACAACTGGATTCTTCTGGTCAGTTTTTCCATCTACATATGAGGATATTGAATCTCATCTCTAAAACCACATTGTTTTATTATCTCCGCTATTCTCCTTCTGCCCAAACAACATTCCAGTTGGGACTTTCCCGGTGGTTTAGTGGTTAAGAATCTGCCTGCCAATACAGGGGACATGGGTTCAATCCCATGTGGGAGATCCCACATGCTGCGGAGCTACTAAGCCTATGCACCACAACTGCTGAGCCCATGTGGCCTAGAGTCCAAGCTCCACAACAAGCAAAGCCACCACAATAAGAAGCCCTTGCACCACAACTAGAGAAAGCCCATGTGCAACAGTGAAGGCCCCAAAACAGAAAAAAAAAATCCAACTGGATGGCAGGCCAAGTGTGACCTCTAAGACTGCCCTCAAAGCTAGTGGAGACAGCTGGGAAGCAAAGGCCTTGGGAATGCCAGAGAAGCTGATGAAGCATCTGTGGTAGGTTGAGTTCTGCCCTGCCCCCAGGATACATTCACATCCTAACCCCCAGAAACTATGACTGTGACCTTATTTAGGACAAGGTTCTTGGCAGGTGCAGTTAAGTTATGAATGTTGGGATGAGGCCATCCTGGATGATCTAGGTGGGCCCTAATCCAATGACGGATGTCCTCGTAAGAGATAGAAGAGGAGAAAACGCAAATACCAAGGAGAAGGCAGGTGAAGGCACAGGCAGAGAGTGGAGTGATGTAGCTACAAGCCGCAGAGCATCTGGGGCCAGCAGATGCTGGAGGACGCAGGAAAAAATTCTGCCCAGAACTGGGACAAACTGAAACTCAAGCAAGAAAGTACTAAAAGTAGACATCTTGATTTAGGACTGCAGACCTCCGCAACTGTCAGAGAATAACTTTCTGTCATTTTAAGCCACCTGCTTATTGTAATATGTTATGGGAGCCCTGGGACACTAATGCAGTGCCAGCCTGGCTGCCCCACGTTGTCCCTTGAGGGCCACAGCCCCAGGCTGTCTGCAGGCTGCACGGGGCCATGCCAGGCACATGGTGCCACATCTCTTCTTCTCAGATGACAGCTTTGACTCAAGAAAGTGCAATTGAAAGATATATAAGACAGTGGCAAGGCTGCTGGGCTTGGATGAGGTGCTATTTCAGGGACTTGACTGTGTGTTTCCCTTTCCACCAGGGCATGGTGCCTCCATGCACTTGACTTCAAGTCCATGGATTTGCAGGAAGGATTGGTCCACTTATAAATTATCAGAGAGGTTTTAGGCTTCAAGGAGGTAGAGTTTTTCTGGGCAAGAGTTAACAACAGTCACTGGCTGCTCTCTGTGGAAGGCCAAGAAAAAGGGTGAAGAAAACAGTGTCAGCTCTTTTGTCCTTACCTGCATCTTCTCAGCCCACCTGCAGAGAGCATCTGGGCACCTGATCAGGTGGGAAAGAATGAATATGTCCTTCCCCACCTATGGGGTTGGCCAATAGGCAGGTCTGTGAGGGAACAATTTCAACTGGTGACCCAACCTTCAGAGACGTTTTTCTTAGCTCCTCTCACGCAACATTACCAATTCTCCTAGCTCCCAGCGTTTTAATCGGAAGAAAGGGGACTGTGAGAGATAAAAAGATTAAGGGGAGGCCGTGATCCCACCACCCCTCCCCCAGCTCTCACCTCGGGATCTGAAGCTCCGACACTCACTTCCAGAAGCAGGAGGCTGAAGGGAAGGGAGCCACCTCGACATGGCTTACAGGGACCTCCACAGTCCATCGGGTCCCCTGCTTTTCATGCATCTGACCAATGCTACCCTCCGTCTAGAGCTCAGCTTAGTCATCACAGCTTTGGGGAGGCCCTCCATGATCTAGACCCGCGTATGTGCCTTTCTGGAGGGTGCTAAGCCACCTCGAAATGACTCTACCAGAGTGCCTGAAATGCCAATCAGAGTTTCCCTACCTGCATGTATCTGCCCTAGAAGCTTCTCAAGGAGGGCAACGCATCTGCTTTTGTCTTGTTTTTTTCTTTATGTGTCTATGGTCACGTTTGTAACACATTAATAAGGCATCATAAGAGTTTCAGGCATTACATAATAGTATAAAGTGGACATCTCCCTCACCCTAACTGTGCCCTCACTCTCTGTCCTAAAGGTAAATTCTGATCACTATTTGGCAAGTCTCCAGCCAGACTTTTATCTTGGCATTACAAACATGTGTCCATCTAGCTAGCTAGCTAGCTATTCATCCATCCAGCTAACCTATCTATCATCTATCATTTGATCATTCATTTTACTCTGTTTTCCTATAACTTGCTTTTTTCCTTTAAGGCCATGTTTTGGAGATCTTTTCATGTCCGTACATAGCGATCTATAGAATTTCATAGTAACCCGCTCACCCACAGCTAGACAATCAGCTTCCTCTCTCTGTTGTGAGCCAGGCAGCGAGGCCCAGCCTCATTCATATCATTCTCATTCATGTGTACCATTGCACAAATGCAAGTAGTTATTTTAAATAGATACAATTGCTGAGTTCCATTTTTAAACACTCTGGTGATTTCTATAAGGCCTCTTCCTCCCTTTATCCTTTGCCTGTGCACTTGGAGCTTTCCCAGATTGATCCTGTCTCTGGGGCAATTTTTTCCTTTTTTGAGCTTTAGTTTCTGCTAGACTCTAGGTTTATTTCTTTATAAGTTTGATCCCTTCTTTCTACGTTTCAGAAATTCCTCAAGATGTCTCTCTCTTTTTGGTGTTGTTATGAAGACACACACACACACATCACTCCTCTTCTGATGACAGAGAGGTGACAGACCCACGTGCTTAGGCTGCTGTGTTGAGCCAGGTTGAAAACTACTCTATGTCCCCTACCTGGTACTTGACATAGAGTCTGTATTGTCTGTACTTGACCTAGATGTCTGCCTTGACATCTGCAAGGCAGAGTCTGTGTTGAGAGAATAAATGAGTTTTTGCTTTAGGCAGGTACTAACATTTGACCAAGGACACGTGCCTCCTTCCAGGGGTTGATTTGGCTGTGCTGGCGTATTACCCTTCAATTAACCACACACAACTCTGTAAGTTATTGTGCAGCTGACTACCTTCCTATGTGGGAGAAAAAGTGGGATTGGTTTGTGGGAAAAATTTGTATCTTTAACTTCATGTAAATTTACCATACAAGATGATGATTCCGGGTTGTTCATGACGGTTGTGAAGATTCCCACCAGCCAGCAGCAAATCAATTTAATGGAGCTCAATTGGATGACTTGTGTCTGATTAAAGGATATGTTGGCATACATGTCAGGCACTCAGCTGGTTTTTAAATTTCCTTTAAAGATGTAATACCACTGAAATGTAAAGGGATGCATGACCGTTAGTAGGAGAGTGTCAGAGGATCCTTGAAAGTGAGTACCTGCCCAGAATACTTGGCTTAAATTTTCCAAGTTCCACTTGAGATTCACAGAAATATTCTAGCAACCTGGATTCTATTTATTGAACCCAAACCAGGCCCTCCTCTGCCGCCCCACACCGCCCGCTTGCGCTCCTGCTGACAGGTGCTGCAGCTGTAAGCCCTGCTGGGCCCTCCTCAGCAGCCATCTGTCAGCGAGGCCTTCTCTCCTCCAGGCAACAGGCGTGTTGATAAGAATATACACTTTCTGCAGTTGACAGACTTTGCTATTCAAAACACTGTTAAAAAAATGGCTATAGGAATTTAATTAGCAACTTCCATTAAGAGATTAGATGAGAAGAACAAAGAGAAACCAAGGGAAAGTCTTCTTAATAAAACCGGAGATGCTGCAGAATATTCATAGCATAACAAAGGAAATGGGAAATCTGTTCCGTGCATTGTTAGAGGTGACAGAGAAGTTCTGATGTTTTCTCATAGCCTGATTTATCTCCGACTAATGAGGCACCGGGTGGAGGGCAGAGCTCCCACCGAGCATCGCATCCTGGCTGCAGCAGGTAACAGGTGTGGGAGCCAGCAGCGCTGTGATGCAGCAGAACCTATATGTTTTCTCATGTGTGGCTCCTGCAGCTGACTCACTTAACATCAACATTCAGGAGCAAACCCTAAATGGGTGACTGGCTTATCACTGTGCCATAGCCTCTGGTCATCTCTGTGAACTGGTCATCCAGCTTACATTTGTGTGTTGGGTCAACAGAGGTGAGAGAGTATACAGACCAGAACAAATTGATTCCTTCTGCTAAGAAATCAGATGCCAATGAGGTATTCAGCAGTTAGTGTAGTCATGTGTGTGCGCGCGCATGTGTGTATTAGTGAAGAGGTGGAGGTACATTATGCTTACACAAGGCCAGGGATTGTTTTATTTATACCCCATAGATTGATTAACAAAACAAATGGTTGGCTCAAGACCCTATGGTGAAGGCTCAAGTGTGAATTTGTGATTCCTTCAAGTCATTGCTCTTATAAAGATTGCATAGTAAAGTAACCCAGTGATGATAAAGGTCAAGTAGAATGGCATTTGGGAAAGGAAGCTTCGGTCCAGAAAGCTACCAACCATTCCTGGCAAGTAGATACTTCTATCAGAATCAAATGTTTCCCCAATGCCCCTGAGACAGTGAAATGGTTCTTGTGTTACAAAGTCTATTTTGATTTTGATCTGATTCAAAGGGTTGATAAATAGATTCAGATGGGAACCCCCATGCCATTATCAGATTGAAAACAACTAGATTATCATTTTCATTTTTAACTGACATAAACTCAGATGTACTAAGATTGTCTTTACATTTTCCAGAGGAAGTCCGATATCCACAGGAAGTTTGAGAATATAAAATTTATATAAACTTGGGTTTGCATCAAAATCAATCCATGCTATAGTTCTGCCAAATGCATGTGCACGAATGTGCGCACACACACACACACACACATAAATGTCTAGGAAAGTTAAAATGAAATTCTTATGAGATTAACTCTTCTTAGCTCCAAAGCCAAAATTAGGTAAAAACTACATTAATTAACAACTGAGTCACAACCTTCAAACTGAATACAAGATATCTCTGTAGTGGGTTCTAGTTACTAAAAGGTTAATTGATTTTTTTATTTCTAGTGGAAAAAATAAGGCTAATTCAAGATAAGGAGATAGATGGGTGGATTTAAGTGGAGGAAAAAAGCTAGAAAATTGCTGATGGCTTGGCAAAAGAGCCAAAGGAAATGATCATCGTTGTCTTTTGTTCTTGTGAACTTGAAGCCATTTCTTGTAGTTGTTAGTGTAAAATGAGCTAAATTAGAGAATGCGTAATTTCAGTGGCTGCTAAATGTAGCCGGCCCCCTTTATGTGGGTCAGAAGTTCTGCGCTCAGACTGTTGTAGGTTGACACAATGATGGGCTTCCTCTTGGGCTTTTCAGTGCCTCTGCTCCCTCCTGCTGGTCCTCCCTGGGACCCCTTTCTGCATCTACTCAGAATAAAGTTCCCTTAGACCCATGGCTTAGAGTTACACAGTCTTTATAACTCATATGGAGAACTACCGATATGTATTTCCATATAAAGAAGGGGTTAGAATGGGCCACTGGCAAAAAACATTATTTCCTGAAATTGCTGGTAATAGAAGACCCCTGACCACCCCACTATGGTTCTCTCTCACCATGTGTGTCATTACAGGGGATTAGAAAACATCTCTCTCTCTCTGAATCTCCTTCTTTAGGCCCAACTTTAGAGTTGAACAAATTTCCATCTTTCTGTCATGTACCTGAGAAGCAAAGGTGCTTTTTCAGTGACTTCTGGTGTCTTGGCAAGTCCCTGCTCCCCTTGGGATTTCTCTACCAGCCAGGCTGAGGCCCTTGAGCCGTGAACTACAAAGCACTTCTAGCTTTGGCTGCACAGACAAGAATGCATTTACTCCTCAAACTTTTCTTAAGCACTTACTATATGTCAGGCTCTTTTCTAGGCACTGGAAATATAGCAGAAAGAAAACAAAAGAAAGGACATAAATATCTGCCTTCATGGAGCGTACATTATAGTGGAGAGAGATGGGCAATAAACAAGTTAAAAACAGTGTTCAGTGTCATGGAGTTTCTGTTAACTAAGAGAAGAAAGACTGGGAATTCTTTCTGAATGTGGTAACTTCTGTGGAGAGAGGGGGTTAGTTCATGTATGGAACACTGAGGCACCCTCCCCTCGAAATAAGGCAGGGATATTTGTGGCTTCTGCACTTCAGAGGTCCAATGAAAAACATGAATATCAGACATAAATAATATGGGGCAAGAGCTGTGATGTTTTTCACCAAAAAGGAGAAGCTCACAGAGTGAAGAGGTAAACCTGTGGTGAGTTCAAGAAACAGTGTGCTCGACAGGGAGTTTGGGTTGCACACACTGCTATGTTTAGAATGGATAACAAGCAAGGACCTACTATATAGCACAGGGAACTCTGCTCAATGTTATGTAACAACTTAAATGGGAAAAGAATTTGAAAAAGAATAGGCACATGTATGCTTAGAACTGAATCACTTTGCAGTACAGCTGAAACTATTACAATATTGTTAATTGACTATATTCTAATATAAAACAAAAAGTTAATAAAAAGAAGACATGTGCTCAAGAAAATTAAGTACTGCCTTGTATATTTCTTCTCCTTTTTAAAACAAACATGGAACAGAAAAATCTTGGAAAGAGGAAGCAACCTTTGGCTCTTGGTCTTGAGAAGTCAGAGGTGGCCAAAGCTATTTAGGGATGAAGAGGACTATCTGATCTTTGGGGAACGGCCAGCCCGCTTTTCCTAAGATTAGCCCTATAGGGACAACGTTGTCCCTCCATCCTGCAGTATCTCTTTTAAACTTAGTGTTTAAATAGCTATACTTAAATGATAAGGCGCGAGGCTTTCACCTCCAGGATCCTAACTGGATTCAAACTCTAGTCTTCTGGGAAATGAGTTTGGTCATCAAGCTGAGCCTCATAGACAAAAGTCCTTATCTCCATACTCCAAGCATAATTCAGTCCATCATGGTAGGACTGGAAGTCTGCTCTTGGGGAAAGAAAGGGAATGAGCTGGGGTGAAAACTAAATTATTGAAGGAGTTAAATCAATCCTGAATTCAAATCCCAACCGTTTAAGTCATAGTACCTTTCTGTTCAGACTACAAAACTGCTTTTCACACCATGCTTTCCGAGCTGCACTCTGAAAGGAGGAAGTCACTTAGTGTTGTTAAGCCTCCAAAAATGAGGGCAAAGCTGCACAGAGGGAGAAGTTTGAGCCCTTTAATAAATTTACATTTCCTTTGAATGCTAGTTTCCTTATCAAGCTCAGAAGAATACTTCACATCTTTGCCCTGTATGTGTGCTGCAAGCGACAACTGTGACTTTTATCTTTCATAGACTTGAAGATGTCTAAACATGTCAGGGAAATATCGTGTGTGAAGATGGTATGTTTGAAAGCAGATTCAGTAAGTTTAGAATAACACAACCCATGTTGTCCCCCAAACACTCTAAAAATAAAAATAGAATTGAGCGAAAAAGGGACTTCCAGAGACCCGATCTCTGGTTTACTTTGCTTGGGACTCAGAAAGGAGTGATTAAATTACAGGCAAATTGCTTTGACCACTCAGCCTGTTGATGAGAAGTAGACCAGGGAGGGATCCTTTGAGTCTTTTGAATGGTTTGCTTTCCGGGTATTGAGAAGCATGCATTTATTTCTCCCTCCCTCCCCACCCCACACCACCCCGACCCACCACTGGCCTGCTCCTACCCCACCACTCCCCTCCCCTTCACGCGCCATTTATCAAATTGGCATTTTTCTCACAATAAAATGGATGACAGTTTCATTACAGAATGGCATCACTTGTCAAACTTTGAATTACTGATCATAAAAATATCTGTTATGCTTTGAAGGATTGTTGGAGGACTCCCATTTTATATATGTGTGTGTATATATATATATATATATATATATATATATATATTTTTTATCAGTAGGACTGTTTAGTGCAACGTGCACCAGGAGAGAACAGAGGAGGGGAAGGAGAAATCCAACCCAGCCAAGAAGCCCAGGGTTGGCTGCATCCTACCCATACCAACAAGCTTCTATCACAGCTCTAGACAGCAGAAATAAAAGGGAGCTTTTTGGCTCACAGCTATAAAAAAAAATTATCATAGTGATGAAGTTCCTCAGCCATCAACAGAGCTGTGATAACGCTGTTTGATGATGATTTTCCCATGAATGTTAAACAGCCGCCACTGCAGAGGGAAAGGAGCTTATCTGCACCTAATACTGATCTCTAATTCCTGCCCTTCTTGAACCATCCATTTTCTAACAGCATTAACTGGCAAATTTACATCCCATCTTAATGCTGCTAAAGAGGACAGGAGATGAAGAGTAAATGACAGCAGTGTAATGAGGGTGGCTTTTTTTCTCCTTTCTCTTTAATGGCTAAAGATTTACACAATTGTCTGTAAGCTTATATAGAGAGCTTACCTGAACCTTTTCCCAGCATGGATTCAACTTGCAGGAGCTTTTGTTAACTAAACACACATAAATATTTTTAAGGAGGTTTAATAGCGTGACTTCAAAAGAAAGTCAAGAGATGGCAAAAGGAAAAAACAAATTTCAACGTCACAAATAATATAAACGTCTCCAGCTCATGATTTCCGAACAACCAAGGTGGTAAAAATAACATTCTCTTACGTTGAAGAATGTTAACCTAAGAGCTCAAAAGATTTCGAATATTAAGGAATAATTAATTAAAACAAGGATTTAGAGAGAGCTATGTTCCACATGCCACCAAGACCCAGGATTTCTCTGATCGTGTAACATCCATCAAAATACTACCTGTTCACTAACAGGGTGTGAAGAGATAGCAGGTAATTTCAATGGTAAGTCTGCACGTTGGGAGCTACAATAGCTCGATGTAGGAAAATCCCATTTGTGCATTCAGATGATAAAAGTAAACCAAATAAAAGTCACCATGGACGAGCCATTTAACATCACAGGCTCGAAACCTTGAAGTTGTCTTTGACTCTTCTCTCTCTTTCATCCTCTTTATCCAATCCATTATGAATCCTGCTTTTCCTTCCTTTGAAATGTTTTTTTGAATTTACTCCCTTTTCTCTCCTGCTACTCTAACCCATGTCTCCAGAACCTCTCGTTTTAAATGGTATAGAGTTTTCTTGTTTTCTTCCAGCCTCTGTGGGCCCTTCCACTGTATTATTAAAACTATTTTAGTGTTTTCACTATGTAATCTGACTTCTTAAAAAAAAGAAGTTAACTATTTGTGTCCCTTGCCCTTGTTTCTGCCTCCACTGCTTACAGCAATGGTTCTTAAAGTGTGATGGACCACAAGAATAAATGCTTAAGCATATTAAGCATACATTTAGTGAAAGGTGTATAAGACTGGTGCATTGAAAACTACAAGACATTTTAAAGGGAAATTAAAGAGGTAGATAAATGGACAGATGAGCCACATTCAAAGGTTTGAACAAAGGTTGACAAGCTTTTTCTGTAATCGGCCAGAGAGTAAATATTGGTGGCTTTTCAGGCCACACTGCTCTCTCTGGAGTATTTTTCTTTGTTTTGTTTTACAACCCTTCCAAAATGTAAAAACCACTCTTAGCTTGGGGGCATACACGAACGGGCTAGATTTAGGCTGCAGACCATAGTTTACTGTATCCTGCTTTGGAAGATCCAATATCATTAAGTTGGCAGTCCTCTCCAAATTGATCTCAAGATTCGATGCAATCCCAACATAATCCTACTGGGCTTTTTTGAAGAAATAAATGACACTATTTTAAAATTTATGTGGAAAAGGAAAGGACCTAAAATAGCTAAAACAATTTAGAAAAAGAGGACCAGAATTGGAGGAGTCATCCTATCTGACCTTGTGACTTATTGTAAAGCTATAATAATGAAGACAATGAGGTATTAACATAAAAATAGATCAAGAAACAGACTAAAGTGTCCAGAAATAGACCCACAGTTACGTGGTCAATTGATTTTCATCGAAGATATCAAGGTAATTCAATGGAAAGAAGTTAGTCTTTTCAACAAATGGTGCTGGAACAAATGGATATCTGTATGAAAATGAAGAAACCTCAACCATATCTCACACCATATATAAACATGAACTCAAAATAGGTCATAGATCTAAAAGTAAGAGCTAAACGGATTAAACTTCTAGAAAAAATACAGAAGATATCTGTGATATTGGCACAGACCAAGATTTCTTAAAGTGAAAAGTATTAGTTGCTCAGTCATGTCTGACTCTTAGTGACTGCACGGACTGTAGCCTGCCAGGCTCCTCTGTCCATGGGATTTTCCAGGCAAGAACACTGTAATGGGTTGCCATTTTCTTCTCCAAGGGATCTTCCCGAACCAGGGATCAAATCGGGGTCTCTTGCTTGGCAGGTGGATTCTTTACCACTGAGCCACCAGGGAAGACCCTCAAAAGCTCTACAACTCAATAATAAAAAGACAGCCTAATTAAAACATGGGCAAAAGAGTGGAAAAGAAACTTCACAAAAGAATATAGTCAATAAGCATGTGTGAATATGTTCAACATCACTAGTCATAAAAGAAAGGCAAATTAAAACCACGATGAGAATGAGAAACAAACCTATTGGAACAGATAAAGTAATAAAGATTGATAATACCAAGTATTGGCCAAGTCTGTGGCGCTATTGGAAGTTCCATGCATGGTGGCTTAGAATGTTAAATGGTGCAGCCACTTCGGACAACAGTATGTTACTACCTTATAAAATTAATTTATTGAAGGCAGATATGAAAGAAATTTGAATATATGTAAAGTAAAATTACTCTTCCACTAAATATTTTCTATTTTGTTATTCTCCATAAAGGTGTTCTTTATGTTGTATTGCTCTTCAGTTGCTCAGTTGTGTTCGACTCTTTGCAACCCCATGAACTGTAGCACACCAGGCTTCCCTGTCCTTCACCATCTCCCAGAGTTTAATCAAACTCAGGTCCGTTGAGTCAGTGATGACATCCAACCATCCCATCCTCTGTCACCCTCTTCTCCTCTTGCCCTCAATCTTTTCCAGCATCAGGGATTGTAATGGGCTTATTATTGTCATTTCAAATATAGAAATATTAATATTTTTAAAATTCCTCTTTTACTTTCTATATGGTAAATACAGAGAAATACAACCCATACAAACAAAAGCTCTTTGGAATTCTCAATAATTGTTAAGAGTATAAAGGGGTCCTAAACCAAGAAAGTCAGAGAACAGTTGGCTTATAAGAGTCACCCAAACGAAGACTTGAAGTTCTGCATAACCAGGATGTTCTTATCATTTGGGCTTTATCTATTCTCAGTTGGAATCTAGTTCTCCAGCTGGGCCAGGGTCTCTCTCCATACCAGTTGATTGACTTTGCGGTCAGGTTCATGACTCACCTGTTCATTCTTTACCTAATCTTATCAGTTGCATGACTTGGCAACTTTTTTTTTAATCTTGTAGGTCACAGTTTCCCCACCTGCAGAATGAGGATTACAATGGGATCAATTTCATAGGCTTGCTGTGAGGATTGAGTTCATGCAAAGCCCTTAGACCTGTGACTGACGATAGTAAGCATTCAGTCCCTGTGAGGTGGTGGTGTAATTGTCTTTGCTACTGTTACCAACCCTGTTTCCCTCCATCTTTGGAAATGACATTTCTCCATGTTGCCCCACCCCCCACCCCCCATCCCTGAGCTCAGGCATTTCTAATAAATGAGTGTCACTTGGTTTTGCTCTCTTTCTTCTAATTGCTTGAATCTGATTTTCATTTTACTTCCCCAACTGTATCTAAAGCTTCTTTGAACCAAACTCTTTCTTAGCCATGGTTTACATAACACTAAATTGGGCAAACAATAGATGCTCAACAAATACTTACTGAATTGTTAGTTTCTAATTCTGTAGTATGGGAACAACAATAATAGTGTCTTATTTATCTCTTCATGGGTATGTTGTGAAAATTGTATGTGAAGTGGTTGAACTACCTTAAAAAAATCCTCAAACCAAACCAGGCCCTCTTCTTTATGTTCCAATATGTCCTAAGGTCGTGATAAGGAATCTTTTTAGAAATCAATTACTGTTAAATGGATACCCCTATTTATATTTTCTCTTAGAACTCTGAATTCCTAGGGCTCGTTGAATTTTTTATACCTAACAATGTTGTTTTGTGAAATAAGCATTTGGGGAAATATCAAAACTGGCTTCATAGGACTTATGAAGATGACACTTTCTCTTGACCCCGTTAAATATGTTCTCACTTAAGATTTTGCATTGTCAAGTCTCTGCCCATGATATTCTCAGGAGGGAAAGGATTAGTCCATTAAAATCCTAAATGAACAAGACCTCACTGGCATTTTGAAAGCATTTTTGCAACATTATCAGAACTAATTTAATTGGTACAGAACTTTTTTCAGATATGGTGGTCATTAAATTTTAGCTCCAATTTTTTCAGTGTTGCGCAAAATAATTTCACCTACACCAAAAACACCATGCTCTAAGGTATCCTGCTGAATTGATCACACCGATTCTATACTTAACAGAAAAATAAAATTAATTCCTTTAAGAAACATTTATTGAGCATCAGCTATGTACCTGACCCTGGGGACATTCAGTGAGGTTCAATTCTAGGAGCAGGAGGCAGAGAAAAAAATGAAAACTGAATAAATGAGATTATTTTAGATAGTGATGAGTGCAAAGCTAGCAATAAAATAGGATGACAGGAAAGAGAATGACCTGGGGCTGGGGGGGTTCTATTTTGATAGAATGAACAGAAATTACAGATAATGGGGATCATCTGAAGGTCCTGTGGTTAGGACTCTGCTTTCACTGCCTAAGGCATAGATTCAATTCCTGCTTGAGGAATTAAGATCTCACAACTGCCCCCCCCCAAAAAAAAACTACAGATAGATTTTTCAGAGATATTCAAAATATATGTCTAATGAAAAATCCTGTATGGGACTTATTTCTCTGAAGGGTGATTTTATTGTCTTTTTTTTGTTGTTGTACTTTCTGTGTTTTCCTAATTTTTCACTCTAAAATGTACTCCTTCCACAGTCAAAGAAAAAATGTGTATACAAAATGTTACTCTTGTAGCAAAATTGTGTTGACCTTGTGAATAAAGATATCATAATGAGAATTTCCTGGTGGCCCAGTGGTTAAGACTCAGTTTCCACTGCAGGGGGCGTGTCAGGCAAGTTCCACATGTCACAAGATATGGCCAAAAAACAAAGATACCATAATGATCTTAAATTCTAAAGAGAGACTATTATTTGAGAATTCTCTATATTCACAATGTGGCTGTCTATTCAATAAGTCACTGTTCATAAAGCACTTGGATGAAGGCTTAGCACCTGGTTAGTGCTATGTATGCGTTTGCTAAATTAATACACTGATATGTTGAAATGGTCTCTAATTCAATTTAACAAATGACTTAGCAAAAATGACCAAGTACAATTCTGTTTTCTAAGCATTGTGAAGCATAAAATAATGACACGGTATGAAATTCAAGTCTGGGGGTCTTGTATCTCTTTTTCTGTCTCTCTGTCTCTCTTTCTTGGAAAGATCTAGCAGCCTTGCCTTCAAGAAGCTTAGAAATACTAAGATAGAAAAACATGCACACAACTATCATTCTGTGATACAAAGGTTTTTTTTTTGCAGCAAAAATTGATCAAACCGTAGGTTCTGGTCAAGAAAGGAAGAGTTGATTTCTTCTTGAAAGTCAAAGTGAAAGTCGTTCAGTTGTGTCTGACTCTTTGTCACCCCCATGGACTGTACACAGTCCATGGAATTCTCCAGGCCAGAATACTGGAGTGGGTAGCCATTCCCTTTCCCAGGGGATCTTCTCAACCCAGGGATCCAACCCAGGTCTCCCATATCGGAGGCAGACTCTTTACCAGCTGAGCCACCAGGGAAGCCCTGATTTCTCCTTAGGTTCGATCAAATTCAAAGAGGGGATTTAATCATTTCCCCTTTATTATTGAACTTCCTCCTTTCATTGGTTTGAAATCTAAAGGCTTATCCTTTCAAAGATGTTTACTGAAGTCCATACACCGGCTTCATAATGAATTTGTGACTTTTTTGTGTGTGGGCAAAGTGTGCTAAGTTGTCATAATATCCCCCAAGAGAAGATTCTTTCATCCTAGGCGTGGTGGATCGTATGCAAACACCAGGTGCTCCTTGATGTTTCTGGGAGTGATCGTCACACACTCACACTTGCTTCCCTTTGTCATGTAAACATAACTCACACAACCCTTGTGCCAGAAAACACCAGCTAGTGATATTATCAAAATGCATACATTTGGCCCCTTATTCAGTTAAGGTATGGCCCATGTGAGAGCCTGGAATTAATGGATTTCTATCCGTGGATGCAGAAACCATCTACAGCTGTGAGCCAGTTGGAACGGGTTTGTGAGGACAGCCTTCGAACCCCTTGGGTTGAGATCTCTGTTATTTAGCCGGAGGAAGGAGAATGTTAATAACATAAGAAGGTTTCTTGCCACTCTCACTTCTTGTCAGCCCTTCAGCCCAATAAATGTTGGCTTCTCAAAATCCTGTCTTGAAGGTACTTTTGGGAGGAAAAAAAAAATCACGGAAAACTTTAATCTGGCATATACAGGCACTTTTCACTTTTCACCGCCTCATTCTTCATATCTCTGCTTATTCAGCACTGCTTCCTATACATCTAAAAAGGAAGCCTCCAGAGTATGAATGTGCTTGGTTCTAGAAATGTACCTTTAGGTTGATTATGTGGTTCTTAGAATATAGTTTCTCTTGGGGGAAAAAAAAGTGTTACAGTTGATAGTCAGGTTTCCTGGCAGGCCCCAAAGCCAATATTAGCTTACTGTTCCCAAACTATTACTTTTAAAATAACAGCCTAAAAAAAGAGAGAGTGAGTGTGTTTACTTATTTGTGTAAGGACATTTTCAGCCCTAGAAGGATCCTCCATCACGTGGAAGCGGCTTCATAGAGGTGACTTTGGTACCGTTTGAATTTTGAACCACTGAAAATGTTATCTAGTCCAAATTTGATAATTAAAAAAAATAATGGAAGCCCACTTACAAATGATAAAAATTATATCAGTCTGGACCCTGATCTCAGGAACACGAAGTGAAATGAGAGGAAGAGACTATCGTCTCCTTCCTGATACATAGCTGGTCCAAAGCAAAATTTGGGGGAGCAGTGACAACAAAAAGAAAGCTTGGTATCCTTTTTCTTATACCTCTCCTCTGCCTCCTGCTCCGCCTGAGCCCTAGACCCAGGTGTCCTTAGCGCTCCTCTGACCTCGTTCCCTCCCCGCAGTGTCACCATCTATTTCAAGAGAGTTTCTCCTGGCCTTCAAAGATCTTCAGTTATTTTACCTTCTTCCCATAGCTTGACAAGGGATTCCCTGGTGGCCCAGTTGGTAAAGAATCTGCCTGCAATGCAGGAGACCCGGGGTTCAATCCCTTGGGTCAGGAAGCTCTTCTGGAGAAGGGAATGGAAACCCCCTCCAGTATTCATGCCTAGAGAATCCTATGGACAGAGGAGCCTGGCAGGCTAGAGTCCATGGGATCGCAAAGAGTTGGACACGACTGAGCGACTAACACTTTCACTTTCACAGTCCGACACACTGCATATTTACTCTTACACGTGCCCTGTGCTAGATATTGGGAGGAAAGCAACTGTGTCAAACTATTTTACCATAGAATGTGAATGACTGAAAATTTCATAACTTTCCATGAATCACTTGCAGATTTCAAAGGGATGATTGTGAAAAGAAAATTAAAAATGAAAGTGAAACACTGCAGGTAACATGGGGGACGTCTCAGCTGGTGGGCTGTTTCTGGCTCCACGCCTCCTCTAGGCTTGGTATTTTCTTCTATTTCTGAACAAACAGCTCTCCTACCAGCTCTGAGTTTTCCCTAAGGTCTCTCACGGCAGTGGCTGCAAGACCCAGTGGAGAGGCTTTGGTATAGAACAGGCTGATGGCAAAGTTTTCCCTCTTCGGGTGACCGGAGGGGTCCATCTGGGTGCTGGTCAAGTCAGTGGAGGCCAGTTTAGTTCTAGAGTCAGATCTTGAGCAAAATTTTCCACCTGAGACATCCAGGGGTGAATTGAGCCAGAGGCTGAGAAGGCCCAAATCCTTGGAGCGTGCTGAGGTCTAGCTAGGAAAACAGTCAGTTGTCAACATTGAAGATCAAGAGAGCTGGAATGGGAAATAAAGTCAAGTGTGAGGCTCCTGGTAGAACTGGAATGGAGAGGGCCATGGAAAAGGAGTCATGGGGAATAGCCATGAACAAGACCTTTTAGAACTAACACCCCAAAAAGATGTCCTTTCCATTATAGGGCACTGGAATGGAGAGGGCCATGAAAAAGGAGTCATGGGGAATAGCCATGAACAAGACCTTTTAGAACTAACACCCAAAAAAGATGTCCTTTCCATTATAGGGCACTGGAATGCAAAATTAGGAAGTCAGGAAACACCTGGCGTAACAGGCAAATTTGGCCTTGGAGTACAGAATGAAGCAGGGCAAAGGCTAATAGAGTTTTGCCAAGAGAATGCACTGGTCATGGCCAACACCCTCTTCCAACAACACAAGAGAAGACTCTACACATGGACATCACCAGATGGTCAACACCGAAATCAGATTGATTATATTCTTTGCAGCCAAAGATGGAGAAGCTCTATACAGTCAGCAAAAACAAGACTGGGAGCTGACTGTGGCTCAGATCATGAACTCCTTATTGCCAAATTCAGACTTAAATTGAAGAAAGTAGAGAAAACCACTAGACCATTCAGGTATGACCTAAATCAAATCCCTTATGATTATACAGTGGAAGTGAGAAATAGATTTAAGGGACTAGATCTGATAGAGTGTCTGATGAACTATGGACAGAGGTTCGTGACATTGTACAGGAGACAGGGATCAAGACCATCCCCGTGGAAAAGAAATGCAAAAAAGCAAAATGGCTGTCTGAGGAGGCCTTACAAATATCTGTGAAAAGAAGAGAAGCAAAAAGCAAAGGAGAAAAGGAAAGATATTCCCATCTGAATGCAGAGTTCCAAAGAATAGCAAGGAGAGATAAGAAAGCCTTCCTCAGTGACCAATGCAAAGAAATAGAGGAAAACAACAGAATGGGAAAGACTAGAGATCTCTTCAAGAAAATTAGAGATACCAAGGGAACATTGCATGCAAAGATGGGCTCCATAAAGGACAGAAATGGTAGGGACCTAACAGAAGCAGAAGATATTAAGAAGAGGTGGCAAGAATACACAGAAGAACTGTACAAAAAAGATCTTCATGACCCAGATAATCACGATGGTGTGATCACTCACCTAGAGCCAGACATCCCGGAATGTGAAGTCAAGTGGGCCTTAGGAAGCATCACTACGAACAAAGCTAGTGGAGGTGATGGAATTCCAGTAGAGCTACTTCAAATCCTGAAAGATGATGCTGTGAAAGTGCGGCACTCAATATGCCAGCAAATCTGGAAAACTCAGCAGTGGCCACAGGACTGGAAAAGGTCAGTTTTTATTCCAATCCCAAAGAAAGGCAATGCCAAAGAATGCTCAAACTACCGCACAATTGCACTCATCTCACACGCTAGTAAAGTAATGCTCAAAATTCTCCAAGCCAGGCTTCAGCAATACATGAACCGTGAACTTCCAGATGTTCAAGCTGGTTTTAGAAAAGGCAGAGGAACCAGAGATCAAATTGCCAATATCCGCTGGATCATCGAAAAAGCAAGAGAGTTCCAGAAAAACATCTACTTCTGCTTTATTGACTATGCCAAAGCCATTGGCTGTGTGGATCACAATAAACTGTGGAAAATTCTGAAAGAGTTGGGAATAACAGACCATCTGACCTGTCTCTTGAGAAACCTGTATGCAGGTCAGGAAGCAACAGTTAGAACTGGACAGGGAACAACAGACTGGTTCCAAATAGGAAAAGGAGTACGTCAAGGCTGTATATTGTCACCCTGCTTATTTAACTTATATGCAGAGTACATCATGAGAAACGCTGGGCTGGAAGAAGCACAAGCTGGAATCAAGATTGCCAGAAGAAATACCAATAACCTCAGATATGCAGATGACACCACTCTTATGGCAGAAAGTGAAGAAGAACTCAAGAACCTCTTGATGAAAGTGAAAGAGGAGAGTGAAAAAGTTGGCTTAAAGCTCAACATTCAGAAAACTAAGATCATGGCATCTGGTCCCATCACTTCATGGGAAATAGATGGGGAAACAGTGGAAACAGTGTCAGACTTTATTTTTGGGGGCTCCAAAATCACTGCTGATGGTGATTGCAGCCATGAAATTAAAAGACACTTATTCCTTGGAAGGAAGGTTATGACCAACCTAGATAGCATATTTAAAAGCAGAGACATTACTTTGCCAACAAAGGTCCGTCTAGTCAAGACTATGGTTTTTCCAGTGGTCATGTATGGATGTGAGAGTTGGACGGTGAAGAAAGCTGAGTGCCGAAGAATTTATGCTTTTGAACTGTGGTGTTGGAGAAGACTCTTGAAAATCCCTTGGACTGCAAGAAAATCCAACCAGTCCATCTTAAAGGAGATCAGTCCTGGGTGTTCATTGGAAGGACTGATGTTGATGGTGAAACTCCAATATTTTGACTACCCCATGAGACTACTCTTTTCACTGGAAAAGACCCTAATCCTGGGAAGGATTGGGGGCAGGAGGAGAAGGGGACGACAGAGGATGAGATAGTTGGATGGCATCACCGACTCGATGGACACAGGTTTGGGTAAACTCCGGTACTTGGTGATGGACAGGGGGGTCTGACGTGCTGCGATTCATGGGGTCGCAAAGAGTCGGACCCCACTGAGCGACTGAACTGACTGAACTGACTGACATTTGATTGTCCCTCATCTCCCTTTCTGACCATCAGCAGGGTTGTTATGGAGAAGGTGACTCAAAAGGGGCAGGGCTGGGGAAACAATGTGTACAAACAAGCATTGTTCCTTGGACGATAGCTATGGCCTTGACTGCTTAATGTCTTTTTGTTTTGAGTAAACACTTGGAAAATTGTGGATATGCCTTCAGAATTTTGTCTTAAGATGTCACAAAGTACGTCTGTGGTTAGTCCATAACTGTGGTCTCCTGTCTCTTCATAACAAAAGCAATGGCCTTTAAAGTTTTTTTAAAAATAGCTTTCTTACCGTTAGCCCTAGTGCTAACTATCAGAGAATTCTGACCTTCCCACCTGAGCTACCAACAAGGCTGTTTGGCCCCTGGGAGCCTAGCCCCACCCAGGTCTGCTGGTACATTAAGAAGCTGTGATGTCTAGGCATCTGGAGTAGACGAAATTCTGGATATCCCACAAGGACTGTGTTGTAGTCTCCTTCTATGCCAGCATAAGATAACTCTGCCTATCTAGTCCTTCTATGCCAGTTTCTGCTACATTCGTATCCTGGCATCAACAGAATCCCAATTTCTGTCCTCTCCTATAGGATATGCCAGCTCCCCTCTCTTAGATCTAGCCCTGGTTTCCAAATGCATGAACCTAGTTCGAAGAACTGATTTGTCTACCAAAGACCTAGATTTCTCTGGATACTGATGACCGTGTACTATGTGTTAAGTTACTTCAGTCGTGTCTGACTCTTTGTAACCATATGGGCCATAGCTTACCAGTCTCCTCCATCCATGGAATTCTCCAGGCAAAAACACTGGAGTGGGTAGCCATTTCCTTCTCTAGGAGATCTTCCCAACCCAGGGATCAAACCCCAGTTTCTGCCCTTGGCAGGCAGGTTCTTTACTACTAGCACTGCCTGGGAAGCCCTACTGATGACCATGCCCACTCAGAATTCTCAGCACTACATTTTAATCCACTATCTGGACTGGCTATTATAAATGTATCCTCAACATCCCATATTTGGGATAACTAACTTGAACTTCTGCCCAGTGCTGACCTTTTCTTGACTGCCTCTCTTACCCAGCTCCTCCACCACACTTTGGATCTAATTAAGGGTTGCATTAGTTTCCTTGGCTCTTACTATATTGGTTTCAGCTCAGGAGTGGACCAGGTCATGGCTCCCAGCATGCCCTGGATGAGAGCCTTTTATCACATTGACGAGCTTGCTTCTGCCACAGAGCTCCTGCCTAAACTTTTCTGCAGTCATAAAATGGCTACATTTCAGAGTCCATTTGCTGATAGTAACAGTACCCTCCAACACTTAAGAGTTTGTCATACACTATCTAAATTGATAGGCATTAAACCCTATGAAATAGGTAGGTCCAATATTATCTCAGTATACAGATTAGGCAGCTTAAGCTTGTGAGTTATTTGCTTTTGGAAACACATCCAAAAAAAAAGTACTTGGCTGAGAAAGCACAAGTAAATGACCCAGTTAAGAGCTACCTCTGGGTGCACTTTTCACTAACGCATGTTGCTAACCCTGGTAATGTAGGGCCACATGAGAAAGTCCAGTATGATTCCTAACAGGCTTATAAGCAGTCCAGTATGATTCCCAACTGGCTTATAAGCTTGATCAAGAAGCTGATAGTCACTGATTTGGTAAATATTCCTTGAGTGCCCACCATGTGCCAGGCACTCTTCTGGAGGGTTAGCACACGTTAGTTAACAAAAGGGACAAAACCCCTAGTGCTCATGGAACTTTCCACTTGGTGGTCTATTGCTCAAGAGTGTTGGTTCACATCTGACTCTGCCCCTAGCTTCAGGTCTAGATGGAGATAACTAGGCTGGTGTTGGTAGGCTTTGCATCTGTGATTCTGTGACTCCCCCTGAGAAACCCTTTCAGTTAGGAGCTGACAGTCTGCTTGTGAGTCCCTGACTTCCTCCCTATAGCAAATTTGGGCAACACTATTGAAAATCCTCTTAGAGAAGAAGCAAATAAAATAACATGATTCGTCCTTAGTGCAGCTGTTGAAACGGCTAGTGATGCAACAGCTGGGGCAGCTCTTAATGACAATCTTTCAAGTGAGGCTGAATGATGACATGGAACAAAAAAGCAGCTCTGTGATGTTGCTTGATTTTCAGTTGGTTTTACAAAAACTATTTCACCGGGGAAAATCATTTTAGAGGAAAAACATAAAACCTATAGCTGGGCTAAAAATATGGCATTTTTGTGGTGTGTGTTGAGCTTCAGCACAGAAAATAATACACAGTTGATTTGATTCACAAAATAAGCATTAACGATCTGTTATACACTATAATTATCTCGGAATTTTTTTATATGATGGGAACATGAAAACCCAGCTCTTTGCTGTCAGAAATGTTTTCTTTCATTCCATTTTTTTTCTAATCTTCCTTAAAATATTGGTGTGAATTAAACTCACCAAGGAGGAAACCAGCGAACATCTTCCATAATACAGTTATGAAAATAAGAGCCGAGTTGTTATTACTCCCATCTGGGACACCAGATGTTTGCAGGCTGGTGTACGACTTGAAGCACATTTCTGACCCCCAAACCAAGGCCTGGTTAAATGTGTTTAAAATGTCCTCTTTCCTATTCCTAACAAGTAAACTCAAGTGAGCGATAGCAAAACAGAAGTAATAGTACTGATAATCTACTAAGAAAGCATGAGAAATCACTGGCAAAGTAAAGTGACTTAAGGAGAATCTGATTGTATATAGTGTTGATAATATAGAATGAAGGTGAAGAGTTCATGCCATGTGAGCATCCTCTCAGGCTACTGCCAAGAGCAGGAAGTCCAGTACAGGAAGTGTCCTTGAAACTTTAATCTTGAAATGTCAGAAGTAATATACATTTTCTTTCTCCATATATCCAGAGGGTCAAGAGTGGACACACATATAACGAAACTGCAAGTACTCTCTAATCAGTTGTATTTTTTCTTTGTCATTTGTTGAAGGTCAAATGGTCCACCCATTTATCATTTCAGCACTGGAGTCTCAAGAAAATGCCCTCATCTGAGATGGGTTTGATTGCCCATCATTTTGTCCCTCCATAATCATTGGAGAGTGGGGCTCCATTTGAAGTCTATAATGAGAGAGGGAAGGGAACTGGGATGTCTGGGACAGCACTGACTTTCTGCTATCAACCAATGGATTTCTAGAAGTTTCTTCTAACTACAAAACGTTTGAGAAATGCATTTGACAATATATATGTAATGTGATAGGTTTATAACATGATTAGTTCTTCAAAGTTCAAAAAAACATACAGTGACTGTCTTGACCCAGGATGGCATGAAACAGTTCTCGTGACAGTTTGATGACAAGGATATGAGGAAAGAGTTTCTGTGCAGTAAGATCATGTGTCTACTTAACTCTGTTGACAGTAAAATATGGATTTCAGATTATTCTATGGCTTGGAAATATACTTTGTTGAAACCGTGGTTTTATGTCTTTCTTTTATAATACCAAATAAGATTACAGTATGACTTGCACAGCAAATACTTCAAGAAATTTTTTTAAATAATTGAACTTTAAAGAAACAAATTAGAAGAGAATTTGCATCATATCAGGGCTAATGAGTTTTTTAATGTTTGTACTTATAACCAACTACTAGTGTACTTCCCCTTCTTAGTTTAGTGATAGAGCCTACATAGAATTTTGTGATGCAAATAATTTTTATATATTAGATTTTTATATTCTATATAGGTTGTTATATGATTAATTTTATAAGACAGATTATTTATCTGCAGTTGTAAAGAGTCATACCTTAATGTACCTGTTTTGGCAGTTTGGACTTTCATGTATCATTTTTCCCTAGAATGACCTCAATGTATCACATAGCTTCAATTTTCTACTCCCTGTGCTTCATAATCCATAGTTAACCAGGAATGAGGGGAAAAGAAAAAGATCTTTTTTCTTGTCTAACTGTGTAGAGAAAAACTGCAGATGGCTCTAATCCAAAGCCTTTATAATAAAGTTTTATTAAAAGCCGATGTTTATTATAACTTTAAAAGACTAAATAATTCTTCTAAGACCGAAAAAGGTTTTTCATCTTGCATAAATAAGATTTTGTATAAAATCTTCCTATAATGTTCATGCAATGGTGAGGCAACTCTCTACTTCAGTTTCCTCATTGGCAAAATAAAAAGCTTAAAATGTTGTACTATTTGATTTTAAAGCATTTCTAGCAGATAAGAAAAGTGATCCAAGAAAGTTTGTGTGTGTGCACGTTACAGTGAGCTTTGGGTCTCAGAACTGAAATTTTCTCTTCCTTGTCAGATTATTTTGTGTAAGGACATAATGTACAAAACACTAATCGGCATTTACTTTTTCATAATTCATTCAAGGAAGCTCATTATTATAGCCTTTCACAGTCTCTGCTCAACATACTTTATTTTCATCTTGCATTTAAGACAGAGAGGCCTGCTCCTCACATCCCTTGTGGATAGAGCCAGGAACGAGGGTGTGATATCCGTGTGCTCAACTATAAAATCTGAAACACTTTCAGTGGGCTGACCTCAGCAGATGTTTTGGTGAGAGCTTCTAAGCAGAGCCAAAGAAGGGTGGAAAATGAGGTCACACTGCTAGGAAAGAAGAAAAGACAAAACTCTTGCCAAAGAGTCATTGTAGAGAGCAAGAAAAAGACCATGGGTTTATTGCTTGGGTGTGGAGTCTAGTTCTTTCTCTGGGCTGTAGGCAACAAGGTTCCCTCTGGCTTTATCCTGGAGAAAACAGCTGACCCTTGGCATACTATGCAGGGGAACTGTTTGATTTTTCTGGAACTATAAGATGTTTCAGGGTCATTTTGTAGAATTGACCATTTCTCTCAGGAATGCTTATTCTTTTCATAGGAGAGTAAAACCAATATCCAGGCACTAGGTTAATGGATTGCTACTGGGGAGTCATTGCTTCTAGCACCTCTCAGCTGCCAGAGTTAATATATATACGTGTGTGTGTGTGTGTGTGTGTGTGTGTGTCTGTATGTGTGTGTGTGTATACATCAGTGAAAGTCACTCAGTCGTGTCTGACTCTTTGTGACCCCATGGACTATACAGGCCATGGAATTCTCCAGGCCAGAATACTGGAGTGGGTAGCCATTCCCTTCTCGAGGGGATCTTCCCAACCCAGGGATCAAACCCATGTCTCCCACATTTCAGGTGGATTCTTTACCAGCTGAGCCACCAGGAAAGCCCATATTATGTGTATATACATATACCTATAAATATTTCTGCATGTACATCCTACATCTTCTTCATCCAGTCATCTGTTGATGGACACTTAGGTTGCTTCCATGTCTTGACTATTATGAATGGTACTGCTATAAACATTGGGGAGCATGTACCTTTTCAAATTGAAATTTTCATCTTTTCTGGATATAAGTCCAGGAGTGGGATTACTAAATCACATGGGAACTCTATTTTTAGTTTTTTAAGGAACTTGCATACTGTTCTCACAGTGAGTGAACCGATTTACATTTCTACCAATAGGAGGGTTTCCTTTTCTCTACATCCTCTCCAGCATTTATTATTTGTAGACTCTTTGATAATGGTCATTCTGACTGGTGTGAGGTGATACCTCATTGCAGTTTTGATTTTCATTTCTTTAACAATTAGTAATGTTGAGCATCTTTTCATGTTCCTGTTGGCCATCTGTATGTCTTTTTTGGAGAGATGTCTATTTAGGTCTTCTGCCCATTTTTGATGCACAAAAATTAACTCAAAATGAATCACTAACCTAAATAGCAGAACTAACTAAATCCATAAACTCATAGAAAAAACATAAGGGTCAGTTATCATGACCTTGAATTTGGCAATAGATTCTTACATATGACCTGAAAGCACAAATAACAAAAGAAAAAAAATAGCTAAGTTGGACTTCATCAAAATTTAAAAATTTTGTGCATCAAAGGATACTATCAAAAAATAAAGACAGACTACAGAATAGGAGAAAGCACACGCAAACCATTTACAAGGATTTAGTATCCAGAATATACAAAGAACTGAAACCCAACAATGACAACAAATAGACAAACAAAAGGGAACAATCCAATTTAAGAATAAGCAAGGGACTTGATTAGACATTTCTCCAAACAAAGTATATAAATGCTCAAAAAGCACCGAAAAGATATTTACTTATTAGTCATAGGGCAAATGTAAATCAAACCACGAGATACTACTCCACACCTATTACAATGGTTATAATTTAAAAAAAAAAAGTAAGAAAGAAAGAGCAAGTGTGGGCAGGATGCAGAGATGTTGGAGCCCTTGCACATCACTTGGGCTCTGCTGCTCAGCTATGTCTGACTCTTTGTAGCTCTGTGGATTGTAGCCGGCTGGACTTCCAGACTTCTCTGTCTATGGGACTTCCCGGGTAAGAATACTGGCGTTAGTTGCCACTTCCTAATCCAGGGGATCTTCCTGACCCAGGGATTGAACCTGTGTCTCTTTCCTCTCCTGCATTGGCAGGCAGATTCTTTAACACTAGAGCCACCTGGAAAACTCATACATTACTTGAGAGGAATGTGAAATGGTACAGCCACAGAAAACAGCTTGGTAGTTCCTCAAAAAACTAAACATGAAATAACTATCTGATCCAGCAATTTTGCTCCTAGGTATATATCCAAAAGAATTGAAAACAGGGACTCAAACAGATACTTCTGTGGCAGTATTCATTGTAGCATAATAGCCAAAAGATTAAAACAATCCAAATGCCCATCAACAGATGAATGAATTTTAAAATGTGTTATACACATAAAATGGAATATTCTTCGGCCATAAAATAAAGGAAGTTATGATAAAATGTTCAACATCGATGAATCTTGAAAACATGCTGAGTAAAATAAGCCAAACACAAAAGGACAAATATTATCAAATATTAATATATGAGTCAACTTATATGAATTACCTAGAATGGGTAAATTTATAGAGACAGAAAGTGGATAAGAAAAGAGGGGGAAGATGGAAAGAGGAATTATTGCTTAATGAGAACAAGTTTTCTGTTTGGGGTGATGAAAAAAGCTTTGGAAAAAGATAGTGGTTATGGTGGCTATGGTATAACAAATACATGGTCCTTGTCCCTGTTCTGGTCACAAAGCAACTAAAACCCTTGTACTCTCCTGAGTGATAGGAATGCCTTTCGTTATTCATAAAAAGCCCCTTTTGATCACACTTGAGTTTATGCTAATTGACTTAGGGTGGGGCTCCTAGATATTTCAGGATGCAGACTGGTCCCCAGAAAGACAGCGAAGATCAGAGGGTTGGAGCTTTCAACCCCACTTCTCACCCTTCTTCCCAAGTCTCTGGGCAAGGAAGAGTAGCTGGAGACTGAGTTTTATAAAAATTCTTGAATGAAGAGATTCAGAGAACTTGTAAGTCAGTGAATACATTGAAGAAGGATGGTTGTACAACAATATGAATGTAATTAAATCCACTGAATGGTATACTTCAAATAGGTTAAATGGCAAATTTTATGTTACATTTATCTTACCATATTAAAAAAAAACAAAAACTTAAAAAAATACGAAAGATTAGAGACGTTGGAGAGCTTGTAAATCAGTAACTGGTAGATTGGATTTGAATCAAGATCCATCTGAATTCCGGGTCTTTATGTACTTAGGTACATAGCAATTGGATTAAACTGTGAACAACAGAATGGAAAAGACTAGAGATCTCTTCAAGAAAATTAGAGATACCAAGGGAACATTTCATGCAAAGATGGCTCCATAAAGCACAGAAATGGCAGGGACCTAACAGAAACAGAAGATATTAAGAAGAGGTGGCAAGAATACACAGAAGAACTGTACAAAAACGATCTTCATGACCCAGATAATCATGATGGTGTGATCACTCACATAGAGCCAGACATCCTGGAAGGTGAAGTCAAGTGGGCCTTAGAAAACATCACTACGAACAAAGCTAGTGGAGGTGATGGAATTCCAGTTGAGCTATTTCAAATCCTGAAAGATGATGCTATGAAAGTGCTACACTTGATATGCCAGCAAATCTGGAAGACTCAGCAGTGGCCACAGGACTGGAAAAGGTCAGTTTTCATTCCAATCCCAAAGAAGGGCAATGCCAAAGAATGCTCAAACTACCACACAATTACACTCATCTCACACGCTAGTAAAGTAATGCTCATAATTTTCCAAGTCAGGCTTCAGCAATACGTGAACCGTGAACTTCCAGATGTTCAAGCTGGTTTTAGAAAAGGCAGAGGAACCAGAGATCAAATTGCCAACATCTGCTGGATCATCGAAAAAGCAAGAGAGTTCCAGAAAAACATCTATTTCTGCTTTATTGACTATGCCAAAGCCATTGGCTGTGTGGATCACAATAAACTGTGGAAAATTCTGAAAGAGTTGGGAATACCAGACCATCTGATCTGTCTCTTGAGAAACCTGTATGCAGGTCAGGAAGCAACAGTTAGAACTGGACAGGGAACAACAGACTGGTTCCAAATAGGAAAAGGAGTACGTCAAGGCTGTATATTGTCACCCTGCTTATTTAACTTATATGCAGAGTACATCATGAGAAACGCTGGGCTGGAAGAAGCACAAGCTGGAATCAAGATTGCCAGAAGAAATACCAATAACCTCAGATATGCAGATGACACCACCCTTATGGCAGAAAGTGAAGAAGAACTCAAGAACCTCTTGATGAAAGTGAAAGAGGAGAGTGAAAAAGTTGGCTTAAAGCTCAATGTTCAGAAAACTAAGATCATGGCATCTGGTCCCATTACTTCATGGGAAATAGATGGAGAAACAGTGGAAACAGTGTCAGACTTTATTTTTGGGGGCTCCAAAATCACTGCTGATGGTGATTGCAGCCATGAAATTAAAAGACACTTACTATGACCAACCTAGATAGCATATTAAAAAGCAGAGACATTACTTTGCCAACAAAGGTCCGTCTAGTCAAGGCTATGGTTTTTCCAGTGGTCATGTATGGATGTGAGAGTTGGACGGTGAAGAAAGCTGAGCGCCAAAGAATTGATGCTTTTGAACTGTGGTGTTGGAGAAGACTCTTGAGAGTCCCTTGGACTGCAAGGAGATCCAACCAGTCCATCCTAAAGGTGATCAGTCCTGGGTGTTCACTGGAAGGACTGATGTTGATGCTGAAACTCCAATACTTTGGCCACCTCATGCGAAGAGTTGACTCACTGGAAAAGACCCTAATGCTGGGAAGGATTGGGGGCAGGAGGAGAAGGGGACGACAGAGGATGAGATGGTTGGATGGCATCACTGACTCGATGGACATGGGTTTGGGTAAACTCCGGGAGTTGGTGATGGACAGGGAGGCCTGGCATGCTGCGATTCATGGAGTTGCAAAGAGCCGGACACGACTGAGCGACTGAACCGAACCGAACCATGTACAGCCATCTTTCACTTAGAATATTTGAGCTATTAGTAATAGAAGAAAGGTGGTCTTTACAGAACATCAGCCTCACGGGATGGGCAGGTTTGAAGAAAGAGTGGGTGCCAGGTGATCAGCTAGAAGGCTAGTGTTGTAATACAGTGGAGAGAGAACTGAAGTCTGGATCAGGGATGTGTTTATGAGAATGGAGAGGAAACAAAGCTGAAGGGAAGAAATGACAATACATACTTGATGATGCCTGGAAAGAGACAGTGAAGCTCCACAAAGTCAACCTTGGGAAGACGGGAGTGGTGGGCAGCTGCTGGCAGAAATAAGATATTTGAAGAAGACTCCTCATTTTCAAAATGTTCAGGAATGTGTTCTCCTCTCCCAACCACATGAACCCTGGAATCCCCAACAAAACTGAGCTCGTTAATGTGGGTTCTACGGAACTAAGTGCTGGGAACACAGATCCCTCTATGGCCTCTATCCCCTTCCATGGAGGCAGGATTAAATTAACATATACACAACAGGGACCTATGAAGGGGAGAAGACAAACGTAAGATACAAAGGATATACTTTGTCTATCTTCTACCCAACCTAATCCAGTGATAATTAACACCTAGTTTTATTGTTTTATTTCTTTAAACACAAAGGTCAAAGTTCTACCTGCCTTTCAGCTAAACGGCCAGGTTTTGTTGTTGCTTTTACATATGAACAACATGCTCCAGTGTGTGCTCAGTCACTTGCGTCCGACTCTTTGCAACTCTATGGACTGTGGCCCATCAGGCTCCTCTGTCCATGGAATTCTCCAGGCAAGAATACTGGAGTGGGTTGCCATGCCCTCCTCTAGGGGATGTTTCTGACCCAGGGATCAAACCCACATCTCCTGCATTGCAGGCAGATTCTTTACCCAGTGAGCCACCTGGGAAGCCCATGGACAATGACATAAATACACCTAAATGCCCATCAGGATATGTGATTAGCAATGGATAAAGAAGGAATGCAAAGCCAGGCCAAGGAGGGGCTGTGTCAGGAATGGAGTGAAAGGAGAGATGTGGGGGAGCGTTAAATTCCCTCCTATTCCTTCCAGCTGCGCCTCTGTTCTCCAGCTTTGCATGCCCCTCTGCACATCTATGGCTAGAAGAAAAGCCCGTCTTCTTCCATAACTGCTGCAGCTGACGTTAAGTTGACAAATCATCTTTTGCAGCCCTTGGAGACCCAGCAGAGCTATCTAGAGACACAAAGACTACTGAAACTTATGCTGTAGTCCTCCGTTCTCACATTCTCCCTCAAGAGACCTAAGTGATAGAGTTTTAGAGAACCTGCCAGATACTTATATTTTAACAAGCCAAAGAGGAAAAAAAAAACAAAACTCAAAGCAGATCTATTAATTCAAGGAGAATTTTACATATTTATGTGCTCGATTGCCATCTCTTAGGACTCTCCAGGTTTTTCACAGGAAGGAGTATATTGAAGCTGAAAGAAACTGTTCCTAAAAATAAAGCACAGAAGAGGTTTCTGATCAATTCATTGTGTTCTTATGTAGCAAGACGACAACAGACATGCAAATAGATAGACTATTGGTCTATCACATAGAGTGTGGTTACAAAAATGAATCAGAGTTTAAATATTAATAACACTTATGAAAGCAGCTAGAAATGTGATGATTGTTTTTGATCTCATAGACTTGAAGCACCTTGAGAACAGTGACTGCATCAACTACATTCACTGCTGGAGCCCCTGTGAGCACAGAGTAGGGCTCAATGTGTATCCACTGAATAGAGAGATGGTGGTACCACTAGTTGATTTTAGTGATGTCATATAGTCTTTCTAATTGTATTGTGGGTAAAAGATGCTCTCCATGGTGACATCAGAGTAATATAGAAGGATTTTAGCACATTGGCTTCCCTGGTAGCTCAGCTGGTAAAGAATCCACCTGCAATGCAGAAGACCCTGGTTTGATTTCTGACTCAGGAAGGGATAGGCTGGAGAAAGGATAGGCTACCCACTCCAGTATTCTTGCCTGGAGAATCCCCATGGACAGAGCAGCTTTGTGACCCCATGGTCACAAGGAGTCAGACACGACTGAGCGACTAAGCAATTAACACATTGATGAAGAAAAATGCTGCTTTGGTGCAGAGGTATTGCATCTATGAATTTAAATCTAAAGTAAACTTGTAGACATTTTGAGGTTGCTTCTTAAGTTTGAGGTTGAGGTCAGTTAGCTACTTATTTAACTGGGAGTGGAAAGAAATTGGAACTTACAACTCTCAGCTGTTTCCCAAGGTGGCCACCTCTGCCACCTAGTTCTCCTTCACTCTTGGGGGGGATCTGTTTTCTTGTGCCTACCCAATCTAACCTGCAGGAAGATGCCAATACTCTTAGGTCTCTTGGCCTAGATGTGGCTAGATCTCTTCTATTCTTGGTTTGCGTGAAGGAATAGTGCAAAGCTACCCTCACATACTCTATTTCAGAACGTGTATCCTGTATTCATCCCCATCTGTGATCACAGATAGCTCAGGTGACACTGTCACTCAGAGAGGTGCATCTCAAACCATCATGTGTACAGGCATCTCTGGGGAACATATTAAAGATGCAGATTCTCACTCAGGGAACCTGGAGTGGAGCCTCCAGGTGAGGCTGATGCTGCTGGTCCATGGACCACATGTAGAGTAACAGACTTGATTGAATATAACTCATTTTTTATATCTGTACAAAATGTGCGTGCATGCATGCTCTGTTGTTTCAGTCGTGTTCGACTCTGCAACCCCACGTACTGTAGCCCGTCAGGCTCCTCTAACCATAGGATTCTCCAAGCAAGAGTACTGGAGTGGGTTGCCGTGCCCTCCTCCAGGGAATCTTTCCGACTCAGGAATCAAACTCGTCTCTAAGTCTCTTGCGTTGGCAGGTGGGTTCTTCACCACTAGCGCCATGTGGAAAGTCCTCATATATATATGAGTCCTCGTATATATACGAGATGTATAAAATGCTAAATTAAACTACTTGGTCTTCTAGCCTGAAACAGTTTTGAGTCAGTGACTCTGAACTTCTGATGGAATTCTCAGTTCCTTCCAGAATTTTCTTCCCAGTCTTAGCTCCAGAGGTGGGCCCCCAAACCACTCTCCTTGCCCTGGACTACTCTGTAGCTCCATCCCCTGGAGTGATGACAAGGACTGTTATTCTCCAATGTGTGAAGAATCCCTCCTATCTAACTCCACAAATTCTTCTTTTGACTTGGCTCTTCCTGCATAAACTTTGCCAATGTCTCCTAGAACCCGGATCCTGCCAGCCTCTACTGTTTCAGCCTCTGGAAGCCAGACCCTTGTCATCGATCTGTTTTGTTTTGCTGAGTCATTTCATAAGCTCCTCGTTCGGTTCCATGCTTCATTTATGGTGATAATTTTGGACCTAGAATTAATCATGCTACTGGTCGTGTGAACTGGCTCCACTGCCACTGCCTTGGTCAAAAATCACCAGAATGCTTCACTGAAATGTTGAATGTCTTAACTCACAAGCCTACATATCTTTTGCCCTCTTCCAGTCTGCAGTTTGAACGATATTTTTGAAATAAGAATCCAATGATCTCTTTCTCTCTCTCCACCCCAAGAAGCAGACTACCCCCTCATTCTGTGCTGGTGAGTGAATTTTCCTAATCCATCTTTTGCATGTCTCAGTTTCACAAAGGGGATTTCAGTTCCAACTTCCTCCCTCCCTCAGCCAAAGCCTCATCTTCTCTTAGCCAAACCTTGGTGTTACCAAGATCAATAACTCCTAGAAGGGCAACCATGGTGCCCTCACTGGTCTACCTAGTTTCTTAATCGCTTCCAGCAACTGAGTGTTTCCCCTTCTTATAAGATCTACTCTGCAGTAAAGAGAATTGTTTTATTCTGTGTGCAGCATCCCAGGTATTTTAGTAGAAACATTTTTAGGTTGCCTACTGTTCCATGGGTCAAAACACCTTGCTCTCTGCACTCACCCCACACGTCTTTCTGGTTTTCCACTGTTTATTTCTTCATTGAGATTTCTAGTGCTATCCTTTCCACCGGGAAGTCTCTCCTTACTTAAACTTTCAACCACACTGAAAGGTAAATTGTATAAGAAATATTTCCTGATTCCTTGATAAAGTTGGGCTCCTCTGTTACCATATGTTTCTATGGCTCCTTCTATGGTTCCTACGATACTCTTCTTACATAAATAGTACTTATTGCAATTGTACCTTATAGTCTACATCCCCTTCCAAAAGCTAAGTTCCTTAATAGGAGGGCAGAGGCCATGTTATTAATAGTTTCATTCCACTGTATGTGGCTTCCAGTGCAACATGGAAATAATGACAACCAGCATATATTGAGCTCTTTCTGTATGCCTCACCACAGCTCCACTGGTATCCCTGTTTTACAAAGGAGGAACTGAGAGATAAAGAGATTAAGTTGTTAAGATCTAAAATCAAATCCAAGCAGTCTGGCTCCAGAACCTTCTGTCTAAATCTCTATTTTGTGAAAGGTTGTTGCTTAGTAAATTTGGGGGGCAAATGACCCTTCTTGAGAGCCCAGGAACTCCGGTGCTCCCTGCCAGAGCCAACCAAAGATGTCTCCTTTCTTCATTTTCACCATATGACCCTCCTCTCAGAACCTTCCATGGATGTACTTCCTGGATGAGGAACCCCTTGGGCTGCTGCTTATTTGCATGGCAGGGATCGTTGGCAAGCCTGAGCTTGGTCACATCACCTGTCTTCCTCCTTTCCCATGATCTTGATAATTCACTCAAGTGACGCTTGGAAGAGATCTTTCAGAACTCTGCAGCTACCAGTGGAAGCAGATTCTGATCCTGTATTTGAAGCCTGAGAGGTTGCATTTCTAACAACTTACCATGTGATGCTGATGTTGCTGGTCTGCAGACAGCTTTGGAAGGGTCAGAAGCAAGGTCGGCATAATTTACTCTCCAAGCTTTCATTTCCTAGCTTGTTTTTGCAGCTGATACCATCTACTTTGTAATATTCACGTGAATAAAAGAATATGTGTGAAGTACTCAGTACTGTGGTTGGAACATGTTAGGTGTTCAACTAATGGTTTTGTTGCTTTTCCTGTTTTAGTTTTCTAAATATTAGTTGATATTAAATCTGTAAAGATCTTATCATTTAATATAATATTTCTACTGAAAAATTAAAACACATGCACACAACTCTTGAATCATTTTTAGAAAAGAAATCCAATCAAGGCATTGAAAATATTCATGTAATATTATGTAGCATAAAAAAATAGTCATCTTCACCTCTTTGAAACTTAAATTCACTCTGTAACTACCTAACCTCCGGATATTCTCTGCCTGACTATTAAAAGCTGATGATGAATCACTAAGAAGAAACTCTTTTTGCTTCTGGGTTCTCACCACTACTGCAAATCCATAAATTGCCCAGAACTGTAGCTTTGAAGGTTGTTAGCTCTCAAGATTTCTATTATGAATTGGCACTTAATCTTTGATCCTGACATATCTTTTAGGCTTCCTATTTAATTATTTACTAAATACACATTTTAAAGCCCTAGGAACCAGACTTCTCCATGGCGGCTGTCCACCACGCTCACCTCCCCACCTGTGTTTTTGACCTCTAGGCTACCCAGAATGCTGAGCTGTACCCACATGCCCATGTTCCAAGGGACTTTGCTAATGGATTGATCAAGGAACTTCTCTTGGTCTGGAACTCAGTAACTGACATTCTGACTGACACCAAGCATGAAAATCACATTACCCTGGTTGTAAAAAAACCTTCACTGGCTACCTGTAAAGTACAGGATTATGTGTAAAGTCCTAGTTATTAACTTACAAGTCCTTAAATTGACTTGGTTTTGAATACCTCAGAGACATCCTGCAACCATACATTCTCGGTCGTTTTCTTTGGTCTCAGTCAATTGGATTAGTTCTTTTTGGCTGAAGACATTGAGCTACGGGGCATTTTTAATGTTTGCTCTCTACTTATGGAATTTATTAACCATGGAGGTCAGGCTGTCTTACTCTGTCAAGCTTTCAGTCCAAATTTAAGAGGCACCTTTTCCAGATTGCTGATTTGGCTAAATAAGCCATAAATCGATCCACTGTTGTTTAGTTTTTAAATCACTGTTCTTCTTTGGTATTTTTATGTATCTGCTCCAAGAGTTTGTTTGACATGTCACAGTTAAATTTTATATTATTCCACTTAATATCTTTTTTTTTCACATCCTGACTTGAAACACTGTCAAAGTGAATTTACTAATTAAATGCTTTGCATGACATATTACCTTTCCCCATCTGCTTCAGAAGGATGTCACAAGGACAATGAGATGTGAAAGTACTACTTGGATTGTGAAATATCAGGTCTTATATTCAATTATGTACATGTATTTCACCTTATTTTGGTTCCTCATCAATCACTCCACTGTTAGGACACTCAGAAATTAATTGTTGAACGGACGAATGTATGCTAGACACACAGTGAGACCAAGGTATAGGTCACGGGTTTCTTCAGCAAATTTTAATCCAGCATCTTTTGATCAGTATAAATGTGTCTAAAGTTAACTAACAATAAAGGATTTAAATATCAGGCAACAACAAAGAAAACATGTCTCAGGTCACTACACAATTAAGGGCCAAATATCGGGTTGGCCAAAAAGTTTGTTCAGATTTTTTTCTGCTCCGTCTTAGGGGAAAACCTGAATGAACTGTTTGGTCAACCGAATATATTCTGCGTGTAGTCGCAGCTCCATAATTTCTGAGCAGAGCACCATTCCTCAGGCTGGAGCAGTGGAGGGAAATCTGACCGAGACATTGGATTTGCAGTGGACCCAGGTATGTGGGTGGGAACAGGGTAGCCAAAGAAGAGGTGAGGAGGCTGTAGGGTTGAATACAAAGATGGAATGAAAGCAGGAAGAAAACCCAATGACGTTTTCCTTTCAAGTGGGAGGGAGGGTTTTAAATTCGACCCATTTAGCTGGAAGATGATTCAGAAAAAATATATAATAGGTAGTGCTTTGTGATACATTTATCAAAATAGGAGTTTCTTTTCCTGAGGAGATAAGTTTTTTTCTTAGAGTGTCAAGACCGTCAGCTGGGGTCAGAGAGATGGAGGAGACCACAATGGGGAGGTCAGTAGAGTTCTCCAGAGAAAGGCGATGAAAGGTTCTGTTGCTGGCGGTGTTTTACTTCCTGTTTTGGTCGGTTTCTTTGAGGACTGGGGTGGTAGGGTTGGGAGAGGGGAGGGCAGGTTCTGAGATCTAATGCTAGAACTTGATTACTTATTTGAGAATCACGGCTCCAAACATTTTAAACTAAGAAATCTCCACCAAAGCTCTCGCAAAGTCTATGGATCCTGTTTGGAAAGAAACATATTCTCAAGGTACCATAAGAAATCAGACTCAATTTAATCCAATCCAGCTCAATTCTATTCAACAAGTAGTTACCAGGGCCTTTGTGCTTCTGATGTCATCGTTGTTGCTGCTGTGACGAGCCAAAGAAAGAGGAAGCCCAGTGTAGACTGTGGTTGTGAAGATAAACCTTACTCAGGGGAAACATTTACCCATCAGACGAAACAGAGGCCGGGTAAATACCAAGATCAGTACCAAATACGCTTGCTCTGTTCTCCCAGATTTCAGAGAAAGACCAAAGAGGAAGAGAAAGGATTTGTCTGGGGGGAGAAAGCCCTGGAGTTGACTCTGAGGAGCGGATGCCTCGCTACTCAAAGTAGGGTCCATGGACCAGCTGCACCAGCATCATTTGAAAGCATGATAAAAATGTAGAATCTCAGGCCCCATCTCAGAGACATTGAATCAAAATCTAGATTTTAAGAAGACCCCAGGTGATTTATACTTTCATCCCTGGAAGGACTGTGTTAGAAGATGCCAACTCAACTGCGAGAATGAAAACATCAGATAGACACACCTGGGAAAAGAAATGGGTCTGCAGGGGGTGCCCCACTTAGCTGAGTACTCCCCAGATCCCCTCCTCCTGGCAGATCTCCTAAGCTTTAATGGATCTTGCGTGAGCATCTGAAGACAGGATTGGCCTCATGTGCAAGGCAAGAGTCACTTAATAGCCAACCCTGTTGAAATATACTCCTGAGCTCTGACAGAAATGTTGAAATATTTGGACAGTGGGCACAGGCTTGGGAATAGACAAGGACTGAAATGCCCTCTCTAGCATGTCTGGTCTTATGCGTAAGTGCCTGCAGGTATTGATTTGAGCCATTACCTTCAACGGTTGAAAAAATTATACACATGCCAAAAAAAGAAACACCCCCAAAACCTAGCTTCCTGTTTCTGTCGTATAAGTTCATGCTTGCCTGGTTTGAATTAGTTAGAGTGCTTCATTATGGAGCAAGGAGAGAAGAGACATTTTAATGGAATTGGCAAAACCCAAGCTACAATGCCCAACAGAATAGGGCTGGAAGTAAACAGCTAAGCCCTGGCTTTCTACATATGAAAAGGGTTTCTTATGCCTAGAATTAATGGAGTGCTTAAACAGCTATAGGGACCCTTTTATAATTATTACAGTCTTTCCTTTTCTTCCTTCCTTCCCTTCTTCTTTCCTTCCTTCCTTCTGTAAGGTTTTAAAAATAATGTGGTTTCCATGCAAATCAAAACCAGCTGAAAGCTTGCCAAGACCAAGATGTAATTGAAGATGGCATTTAAGCCTTTGTGTCTCCTCTGTCTCCAGAGATATCATCATAAAATAAAAGACTTCATCAGGTAACATTTTCTTCATTATTCAACATCACAATTCTGAAGCAAAAAAAAAGATAATTAGACATACGGTGCTGTCGACACATAGTTTATGAGGAGCTCCTAGTTAATTAGTTATGGTAAAAGGTTTTTATATAGTAATAATTACTTTATATTTCAGAGGAAAAGAAGCAAACATCCATGTATTTTATTTTACCTGGTGACAAGTTTATCAAAGTGATGCTGGTGTTTGGATGATCCTTCGCCACCTTCTTCAGACTTCCTGGGATGTAATACAAGGTGTCACGAGGGGATTGTAATAGCTCAGCTCTTGTCAACTTTAATAGGACCCACACATCTGAAATCCTTATACATCATCTGGCTAGGTTCTATAAGAAAGTATCATCTTTGTGTCCTGAATTTCCTTTGTCATCGATGGAGAGTTCATCTATGGAATAATTCAGAGCATGGTTACAGTAATTTTGTTTAAAACATGAGACGAGTCATCTTCGGGAAAATATTTTGTCTATTCTAATTTCTGAGGGAGCCACTGAAGAAAATATGATGGCAAAATAATATGCTGAGAAATGTAGCATTCTACAGTTTATTTGTTGAAAAATGTTGGGTTGGCCAAAAGGTTTGTTAAGATTTTTCCATTAAACCCAACCCAAATGAAATTTTTGGCCAACTCAGTAATTACAATCTATAAAAGCTTTTTTTCCCCCACCAGGCATTTCTAATAAGTTGATTATTCAAGATAGCCTAATTAAGAAATGAAGGGAGATTGGGATTAGCAGATGCAAACTATTATATATAGGATGGATAAACAAAGTCCTACAGATAGCACAAGGAACTATATTCGATATTCTTGATAAACCATAATGGGAAAGAATATGAAAAGAGTATGTGTGTGTGTGTGTGTGTGTGTATATATATATATATATATAAAATTAAATCACTTTGCTGTACAACAGAAATTGACACAGCATTGTAAATCAACTATACTTCAATAAAGTTTTTTAAAAAGAAAAAAAAGAAATGAACTTAAAAATAAGATCCATATTCTTAGTTTTGTGTCTGCACCAGTTTCAATCATTTCTTAGCTGCGGGGAGAATCAGAACACCTCTATTATGTCCTACACCCATGTGAGTGTCCAAGCTCAGATTGTGTAATCTCCAGCAATACTTATACATGAGAGAAAATTGATCAGGTACCAACATGCCCTGACTTGATTTCCTAGGATGTCAAATGGCTGATGTCTGCCTGAGTGTACCATCAAAGTGTACTCAACCGTGGGGCTAGAACACAATTTTCCTCAATCTCAGTCCAGTGCTTTATTTCTCAGAACAGAAGGAGGAAACCTGAGATTTGAGTTAAAGAGGGAAAATGGACAATTCTCCGTGGCATGGTACAAAATGCTAGTGTCCCCTTCTCCACAGCTGGGTTTGACAGCTGTCTAACCTGGAGAGTCAAAATGGCAGGCGTGTGTTTCCCTTTATCCCTGCCTTCCTATTTGGTATCAGAACACTCATAGAGAGACATATGGGAATGATCACAATGGCCATTTCTTGAGTGTTTAGTGACACTTGAACTGTATCACACACTACGCTTCATCAAGGACTCGCTGCCTCTTAGATGAATGTCCTGTGAAAGTGTTAGTTGCTCAGTTGTGTCTGACTCTTTGCCACCCCATGGACTGTAGCCCACCAGGCTCCTCTGTCCATGGAATTTCCCAGGCAAGAATACTGGAGTGGGTTGTTGTTTCCTTCTCCTTGGGATCTTCCTGACCCAGGGATCAAACCCTCCTCTCCTAAGTCTCCTGCATTGCAGGCAGATTCTTTACCATCTGAGTCACCAGGGAATCCCAGAATACTGGAGTGGGTTGCCATGCCCTCCTCCAGGGGATCTTCCCAACACAGGGATTGAACCCAGGTCTCCCAAATTGCAGGCGGATTCTTTACCAGCTGAGCCACAAGGGAAGTCCAACAATGCTGGAGTGGGTAACCTATCCCTTCTCCAGGGAATCTTCCTGACCCAGGAATTAAACTGAGGTCTCCTGCATTACAGGTGGATTCTTTACCAGCTGAGCTACCAGGGAAGCCCAGATAAGTGTCCTAAGGTGAAGAAATTAATCTTTCTAAGATTTAGTTTCCTCATCTACAAAAAGAGAGTAATAATAGGATTAAGACAGATAGCAAATATCAGGAAATTAGCACAATGCCAGACATATAGTAAATGCTTAGTAAATCTTAACCATTGTTATTTTTATTTTGAGAACAGCTCTGTGATTTTAGATAACATCATTATCCTTATTTTATAGATGGTAAAACTCAAAGAAGTTAAATCATGGTAGCTAGAATGTGGTAAAAAAAAAAAAAAAAAAAGGCTGAGTGCCGAAGAATTGATGCTTTTGAATTGTAGTGCTGGAGAAAACTCTTGAGAGTCCCTTGGATAGCAAGGGAATCACACCAGTCAATCCTAAAGGAAATCAACCCTGAATATTCATTGGAAGGACTGATGCTGAAGCTGAAACTCCAATACTTTGGCCACTTCATGTGAAGAGCTGACTCATTGGAAAAAATCCTAATGCTGGAAAAGATTGAAGGCAAAAGGAGAAGGGGGCAGGAGAGGATGAGATGGTTAGATAGTGTCACTAACTCAGTGGACATGAATCGGAGCAAGCTCCAGGAGATAGTAAGCCTTTTCTGGTGGCTGAGATGTTCAAGAACCCGCCTGCAACGTGGGAGACCTGGGTTCGATCCCTGGGTTGGGAAGATCCCCTGGAGAAGGGAATGGCAGTCCATTCCAGTATTCTGGCCTGGAGCATTCCATGGACAGAGGAGCCTAGCAGGCTGAGATCTATGGGGTTGCAAAGAGTCGGACATGACTGAGCAACTTTCACTTTCACTTTCTGAGAGATAGTGGCCACCCTGGTGGCTAAGATGGTAAAGAATCTGCCTGCAATGCAGGAGATGCAAGAGACAAAGGTTTGATCCCTGGGTTGGGAAGATCCCTTGGAGAAGGAAATGGCAAGCCACTCCAGTACGCTTGCCTGGGAAATCCCATGGACAGAGGAGCCTGGCAGGCTGCAGTCCATGGGTTAGCAAAGAGTGGGACATGACTTGCCGACTGAGCACACACAATACAGGATGTGGTAAAACTGCTGCTAGTGCTGCTAAGTCACCTCAGTTGTGTCCGACTCTGTGCGACCCCATAGATGGCAGCCCAGCAGGCTCCGCCGTCCCTGGGATTCTCCAGGCAAGAACACTGGAGTGGGTTGTAGGCTCCAAACTCGAACTATTGGCCTGATCAGAAAAACTGTAACAACCCTGAACCACCATCATCTTCTTGTTTGACTTTCCCCTTTAACCCTCATTCTGGTGGCCATCTCGGAAAACAAAGATCTAATGCTTCTGGTTCTTGGGACTTACGTGGCTTCTGTGTGGATCTGCAGCATGTCGGAGGTTGGCCTGAGTATCCCAATATCATGTCCTTCAACTTATCCAGGCTTCAATGCTTCCCAGTTTATTTGCTTATTTAAAGGATGGGTGGAGAGAGGAGGACCCAGCAAGCACTTCCCCCACATCCTTGTTCTCCTAGCCCATCTGATTGGGCTTTTGTGATGAATGACAAGGCTCTCACTGCTCTGGACTTTTCCTCTATAACTCTCCCTGCATGGTTCCTGTTTCCAACATCATTTTCTAGGATGCTAATATATATTTTCCTGGGTAAATCAGGGAAGGATTGCCTCATTTCTTTATTCAGAGAAAAATCAGTCTCAGCATTTGCCTTTCTACTATTTATCCCCTTTGATTTTTTTCAAGTGGACCAAGAAAGGGAATGCACTTAAAAAGAAAGAAAGGAAAGAAGAAAAGAAAAAAGAAAGGAAGGAAGGAAAGGAAGGGAATGCATCTTTAGTGTAGGTTCCACTGTGGCTAAATGCAATTTTAGGGTGTGGTGAGGTGACACATGAGGATACGTCTTTACGTAGGAATCATTTCATAGCCAAACTGAAAAAAGTCTATTCAGAAAGACAAAATAAATTGTATTTGACATGGGGCATGTTGAGAGCCTGAATAAATGAGATCATTAATGTGTTGTCATTAAGTGTTTCATACACTGCATCCTCATTTCCACTTTGAAGCTAAACATATGTGTTATGTCCCAGAAATAGAATGATGACACAGAAGTACGCCATAGTAAGGAACGGCCATCTTTAATCTCATTTCCTTGAGGTAGTTAAGAGAATATTTACTATTTCTATGTATATTTTTTACCTATGATTCTAATCTTTAATTGTTGTCATGTAATCTAGGAAAGAAATATCAATTTAGAATGACAGAATGTTTGGAAATAATCTCTTTTTCATCTCTTCTTAAAATAATAAAAGTTTTAATATGTCTAAGGCAAGTGGTTTCTAAAGTTTGTGATATTTCAGTTTCAATCAATATCTTTAGGTAATGTAGAACACTATACATAAAATTTTTGAATAAATAATTCCCAATTAAGCATGTTAATTAATTCTCAATTGATTATTTGGTAATTACACTAACTACTAATGTAATTACAAAATTGAAGATTAACCTGGAAATTTGGAAGAGCAGTGCTTCTGTTAACAAAACAGGAATAAATCACATAGGCAAGAGCAGACACAGGGTTCTTTTATTTTGTTTGCCTATCTGAATGCCTACAAAGTACAATATAATCTGGGAACATCTGACTTTAGGATCTAATCCATTTGCAAAACCATAGAATCCACCCTATCTTCCATTTCACTCCCACGCGTATCCTTTGTCTTCAATGTTGCTGATTTTTCAAAAGCTGTTACTAGCGATGAAAAGATCATCTCTAGCCATAAAGGGAAAAATAAGACTAGGCCTTTCTATAGCATTTTGTCATTGACTGCCAAGGCTGTTGGAAAGCTACAGAATTGCTAGGCCTATTGAATATTCAACAGGACTAAGAAAGTATCAGTAACCTTTATTTGCTGAACTCAACCTAAAGATGTGATAGGACATGCTCTTAGGGATGCTGGCTTGAATCACAAGGACCACTTTCTTGCTTAGGTTCAGATAGCTGTAGGAGAAAATTGGGGTAGCTTCCACATAGTAAGAGCTAAGCTGTCTGAGATGACAAGCAATACAATTTCTTAACCATTACTCCTGATTTTATGTATTGTGTACTTTGCATACTAATGCTATTTACAAGGTTTAAGAGGTTATATTTCTCTATGCTTTATTGACATTCACTGAGTTGGTCAATCAGTTGACCACTGGGGTGTGTGTGTGTGTGTGTGTGTGTGTGTGTGTGTGTGCGTGCGCACGCACACACACACACACACACACATATGCAGGCTTCTAGTCTCGTCTACTGTGCCTGGTTCTAGATCTTGTCTATACAAAGATGAAAAAAGTAAAACCTCAGCCTTCACGAAGCTCTCATTCAAGCAGAGATAATGTCCTATAGTTTTCTTAACATAAAATTACAGCTGAAAGAACACAACTTGTCAGCATGGGGTGAGGGAGGGGAAGCTGACTTTGAGGATATGACTCATTGAGTAACAATTTCCAGCTCATAGTTCAGGTTGACCTAGCCTAGACCTGTGGTCAAAAGGATTTTGAGGATTTGCATATGATGGAGTAATTCACCCCATTCTTATGTGGTAAGGAAATAGTCAGCTTTGCTTCTTCCATCTCTAGGTTCACAGAGAGGTATTTCTCCAAGAACTAGTGGAGAAGAGTCCATTGGAATCTGATCTAATCCTCATTTCCCCTCAGAGGCTCACTGACTTAGGTCCTAAACCTACCCTTAACTCCTAATGAAACAAATTTTCTTCTTCTGAGGTAGAGCACCCATGGCCCTGGAATGCCGCGAAGAATAACAAACAAATGCTTCTAAAGTACTTTAAACGTCCAAAATGAAATTTGCCACATGAAAGCCGAGTATTGCTATTAATGACAGGAATTGCCAACATGCTAAGAACAAAGGAACGCTCCAAGCACTTATCATTCATCTTATGCTTTTTAATCCATTGTGCTTTTCTTTAACAGCAAAACCTATCTTGTTATAAATTATTAGTTGTAAATTACTTGTTTAAAATCTCATGACTGTTCATTTGAGCAAACCGTGAGGTAGATTTCTGGTGTAATTTAAAAAGCTCCCAATGAGCTATAATTCATTCACTATTAACATAAAAATAAGAGCTATAAACCATAAGAAGAAAATGAGTCATGGTTGCATCATAAGAATTAACTTCAGAGAAATAGTAAAAACTAAGTATTATTTTCAGTACCTTGGGATTAACTATTATTTGCAACCCAACCACTGGTAGCACTCTATTTCATGATAGAAAGCACAAAAACACATGATTAATCCTGATCTGCTGTCTATTAACATTCATCTAGATTAGTGTCTCCCAACCCTAGTTTATTTCACTCTGGGGCATTTCCAACTACCTCAGGGGATGTTAGGAAATTCTTCCAAATTGCCTAAACAAAATTAATTTTAATTCACATTAGTATTAAAAATAAATGTATACCATATGGCAGACCAGGGGAAAGAAAATACTAGAAAGTCAAACCAATAACTTAGAAAAAGCTTCCAACTCATTAGCCAACTTAAGTGAGGATTTAGATAACACTTTTGAAGCCACAAATTCTCAGCAAATAGGAATGTAGTTCTGGGAACCAAGAAAAACAGCACTGAGTTTTAAGTCCTTAAACTGCATATTCAAGGTCTCTTGATGAAACACGTTTCTTTACCATGAACTAGTTCTAGTTTCAAAAACCTTTACAGACATCCCTGCTCTCTCACAATTTAGGTAAGGACAATGTTTCACTCCTATATACCGTTTCATTGTTTATAATACGCTTCCATATACATTATCTTGGGCTGATAGGAAATGCTGGTGACCGTATGGCCACAGAGAAAGAGAACACAAAAGGGCTATCTCAGTGAAAGATCTTCACTAAATGCAACCTCAAGTGGAATAAGGTTATACTTCATCTCTGAAAAGGCTTTCCTGGTGGCTCAGATGGTAAGGAATCTGCCTGCAATGCCTGAAACCCGTGTTTAATCCCTGGGTTGGGAAGATTCCCTGGAGAAGGACATGGCAATCCACGTCTGTATTCTTGTCTGGAAAATTCCATGATCAGAGGAGCCTGGCAGGCTATAGTCCATGGAGTCACAAAGAGTCAGACACAACCAAGCGACTAACACTTTCACTTTCACCACTGAAAGCTTAATATTCTTCGTGGTGCACTTGGGATGAGGCGGGAAGAGTGAAGGGAGCTCTTTTGGTTTTACTTTTCCAGCTCCAGTGCCACAGGTGGAAGCTAAATACTGCATGAACTTGACCTCACTCTCTCTAGTGAAAGTTGCTAAGTTGTGTCCAACTCTTTGAGACCCCATGGACTATACAGTCCATGGAATTCTCCAGGCCAGAATACTGGACTGGGTAGCCTATCCCTTCTCCAGGGGATCTTCCCAATGCAGGGATCGAACCCAGGTCTCCCACACTGCAGGCGGATTCTTTACCAGCTGAGCCACAAGGGACACCCAAGAATACTGGAGTGGGCATCCTAACCCTTCTCCAGGGCATCTTCCCAACCCACGAATCGAACTGGGGTCTCCTGCATTGCAGGCAGATTCTTTACCAGCTGAGCTACCAGGGAAGCTGCTCTCTCCAACTCTCTAATAAATAAAGGGGAGGGACAGTTAGGAATCGGTGGTAGACAGGGATAATAGAAAATGATTGATTCAACACAAGTTTAATTTAAAGTAAGCAGTGTGGGTGGTGATCTCTTGAGGAAACTGGGTGAGCAGGCAGCTGACCACATGGGTAGAAGCTGGAAAGCTCAGATCTGGGGAACTTTAAAATAAAAACTACTGATGAAGGCATCTGAGATATAGGAGGAGATCTAGGTACAGGTTAACTCACCCTTTAAAAAAGACCAGCTCTTACAAGCAAAAACAAAGATGTGCTTGTTGTAACACTCAGGCTACTGAAGAGTGTTTTTCGTCTTCTTAATTTTTTTTAACTTCTAATTTTATATTGGAGTAGAGCTGATTAACTATGTTGTGATAGTCTCAGGTGGACAGCAAAGGGACTCAGCCATATATTTACAAGCATCCATTCTCCCCCAAACTTGTAAAACCCAAATTCACCCCCATTTATGATAATATGATCTATCTCATAATCTAATTTTAATGCTTATTCAGAGGAAAGTAATTGGAAATAATACCTTCACAGTTTTAGTGTTTTGAGCATGAATATAATTTTTAGTATACCTTCAATTGAATGAATATGCTGAGGGTGTCATTATAAGAAGCAAAATGTTGAAGAAGCTATTAATCATTTGACAATTCTGGTTCACATAGGAAATATTAAATCTGCCTGCTAAAGAGTTATATCAGACTACATTTAACTCATCAACCCTAATATTAAAATGCAAAGCATGATGGATATGATTTTTCATGCTACTAAGTTATCCTCTGATTCTCTTCCTGCAGGTGGCAGAAAGTATAAACAGACTTTGAAGAGATTTCTTGTCCTTGTATGAAGGCTAAGAATCATAGAACTAGTTATTCTTAGTTGGTTTAGTAACAGTTGCTCACTCAACAACTTTTCAAAAACTCTTAGCAGGCTAAGGTCCTGGCCTTCAAGAGGTCTCAGTTCAGTGGTATAAGAGATATAGTCAAATAATAACACATTATAGTAAGAGCTGCAGAAAGAGGTATGTTCAAAAAAATTCTAGAAGTACATAATAGGGAATGAAAATTTCTTTCTAGGGGAGGTGGGAAAGGATTCTCACAGAAAGTGGCATCTGGGTTCCCAGATGAGAAGCAGAAGCTATCAAGTGTAAAAGAAGGACATTCAAGGTTGAGAGAGGAGCAAATGAAATGTTAAGAAGATACAAAAAGACAAGCTTGGACTTCCCTGGTGGTCCACTGGCTAAGAACCCACCTGCCCATGAAGGGGATGTGGGTTTGATCCCTGGTCTGGGAAGATTCCACATGCTGCGTGCTGTAACTAAGGAAAGCCCACGTGCAGTAACAAAGATCTAGCGCAACCAAAAATAAATAAATAAAATAAATACCACTTCTTTTTTTTTTTAAAGGCATGCTTCAGGGAAGAAGGGGATGGATTATGTGCCTGGTAGACAGAAAGACACTAATAACAAAAGGGAAAGGGAAGCTATACTACAAGTTGGCAAGAGGGGAGATATGGGAAGTTCTGGGGAAATTTCCAGGGGAAAAAAATGAAAAAGCACTCACAATATAAAGACCTCCAGGAAAACAGTATTGGATTTAGCAATCTCCAACTCATATCCAATTCTGAATCTTTTGTTTGCATGGATTCTGCTGCTGCTAAGTCACTTCAGTCATGTCCGACTCTGTGTGACCCCGTAGACGGCAGCCCACCAGGCTCCCCCGTCCCTAGGATTCTCCAGGCAAGAATACTGGAGTGGGTTGCCGTTTCCTTCTCCAATGCATGAAAGTGAAAAGTGAAAATGAAGTCGCTCAGCCATTTCTGACTCTTAGCAACCCCATGGTCTGCAGCCTACCTGGCTCTTCCGTCCATGGGATTTTCCAGGCAAGAGTACTGGAGTGGGGTGCCATTGCCTTCTCTGGCATGGACGCTAAGTTGCCGTTATATCTACTACTGTGGGCAAGAATCCCTTAGAAGAAATGGAGTAGCCATCATAGTCAACAAAAGAGTCCAAAATGCAGTACTTGGATGCAATCTCAAAAATGACAGAATGACCTCTGTTCATTTCCAAGGCAAACCATTCAATATCACGGTAATCCAAGTCTATGCCCTCACTAGTAATGCTGAAGAAGCTGGAGTTGAATGGTTCTATGAAGACCTACAAGACCTTTTAGAACTAACACCCAAAAGAGATGTCCTTTTCCCTATAAGGAACTGGAATGCAAAAGTAGGAAGTCAAGAAATACCTGGAGTAATAGGCAAATTTGGCCTTGGAGTACAGAATGAAGCAGGGCAAAGGCTAGTAGAGTTTTGCTAAGAGAATGCACTAGTTATAGCAAACACCCTCTTCCAACAACACAAGAGAAGACTCTACACATGGACATCACCAGATGGTCAATAGTGAAATCAGATTGATTATATTCTTTGCAGCCAAAAATGGGGAAGCTCTATACAGTCAGCAAAAACAAGACCGGGAGCAGACTGTGGCTCAGATCATGAACTCCTTATTGCCAAATTCAGACTTAAATTGAAGAAAGTAGGGAAAACCACTAGACCATCCAGGTATGACCTAAATCAAATCCCTTACGAGTATACAATAGAAGTGACAAATAGATTCAAGGGATTAGCTCTGATAGACAGAGTGCCTGAACTATGGACGGAGGTTTGTGACATTATAAAGGAGGCAATGATCAAGACCATCCCCAAGAAAAAGAAATGCAAAAAGGCAAAATGGTTGTCTGAGGAGGCCTTACAAATAGCTGTGAAAAGAAAAGAAGTGAAAGGCAAAGGAGAAAAGGAAATAGATACCCATTTGAATGCAGAGTTCCAAAGAATAACAAGGAGAGATAAGAAAGTCTTCCTCAGTGATCAGTGCAAAGAAATAGAGGAAAACAACAGAATGGGAAAGACTAGAGATCTCTTCAAGAAAATTAGAGATACCAAGGGAACATTTCATGCAAAGATGGGCACAATAAAGGACAGAAATGGTATGGACCTAACAGAAGCAGAAGATATTAAGAAGAGGTGGCAAGAATACACAGAAGAACTATACAAAAAAGATCTTCATGACCCAGATAACCATGATGGTGTGATCACTCACCTAGAACCAGACATCCTGGAATGTGAAGTCAAGTGGGCCTTAGGAAGCATCACTATGAGCAAAGCTAATGGAGGTGATGGAATTCCAGTTGAGCTATTTCAAATCCTGAAAAATGATGCTGTGAAAGTGCGGCACTCAATATGCCAGCAAATCTGGAAGACTCAGCAGTGGCCACAGGACTGGAAAAGGCCAATTTTCATTCCAATCGCAAAGAAAGACAATGCCAAAGAATGCTCAAACTACCGCACAATTGCACTCATTACACGTACTAGTAAAGTAATGCTCAAAATTCTCCAAGCCAGGCTTCAACAGTATGTGAACAGTGAACTTCCAGATGTTCAAGCTGGATTTAGAAAAGACAGAGGAACCAGAGATCAAATTGCCAACATCCGCTGGATCATTGACCAAGCAAGAGAGTTCCAGAAAAACATCTATTTCTGCTTTATTGACTATGCCAAAGCCGTTGACTGTGTGGATCACAATAAACTGTGGAAAATCCTGAAAGAGATGGGAATACCAGACCATCTGACCTGTCTCTTGAGAAACCTGTATGCAGGTCAGGAAGCAACAGTTAGAACTGGACATGGAACAACAGACTGGTTCCAAATAGGAAAAGGAGTACGTCAAGGCCGTATATTGTCACCGTGCTTATTTAACTCATATGCAGAGTACGTCATGAGAAACGCTGGGCTGGATGAAGCCCAAGCTGGAATCCAGATTGTGGGGAGAAATATCAATAACCTCAGATATGCAGATGACACCACACTTATGGCAGAAAATGAAGAAGAACTAAAGAGCCTCTTGATGAAAGTGAAAGAGGAGAGTGAAAAAGTTGGCTTAAAACTCAATGTTCAGAACACTAAGATCATGGCATCCAGTCCCATCACTTCATGGCAATTAGATGGGGAAACAGTGGAAATAGTGACATACTTTATTTTTGGGGACTCCAAAATCATAGCAGATGGTGACTGCAGCCATGAAATTAAAAGTTGATTGCTCTTTGGAAGGAAAGTTATGACCAACTTAGACAGCATATTAAAAAGCAGAGACATTACTTTGCCAACAAAGATCCATCTAGTCAAAGTTATGGTTTTACCAGTAGTCAAGTACGGATGTGAGAGTTGGACTATAAAGAAAGCTGAGCACTGAGGAACTGATGCTTTTAAATTGTGGTGTTGGAGAAGACTCTTGAGAGTCCCTTGGACTGCAGGGAGATCAAACCAGTCCATCCTAAAGGAAATCAGTCCTGAATATTCACTGGCAGGACTTAGGCTGAAGCTGAAATTCCAATACTTTGGCCACCTGATGTGAAGACCTGACTCATTGGAAAAGACCCTGATGCTGGGAAAGATTTGAAGGCTGGAGGAGAAGGAGACGACAGAGGATGAGATGGTTGGATGGCATCACCGACTCAGTGAACATGAGTTTGAGTAAACTCCAGGAATTGGTGTTGGAAGAGAGGCCTGGCTTGCTGCAGTCCATGGGGACACAGAGAGTCGGACACGACTAAAAGACTTAACTAAACTGAACTGAAGCTGCTTCAGTCATGTCTGATTCTTTGCGACCCCATGGACTGTAGCCTGCCAGTCTCCTCTGTCTGTGGGATTCTCCAGGCAAGAATACCTGAATGGGTTGCCATTTCCTCCTCCTGGAGATCTTCCCGACCCAGCGATTGAACCCCTGTCTTTTATGTCTCCTATATTGGCAAGCAGGTACTTTTACCACTACTGCTACCTGGGAAGACCTCTGAATCTTTTAGTAAGTAGTTTATTCAAGAGAAAACCAAGCTAATGGTAGAAATCAACAAGAAAGCTTTGTTTCTTTTTTTAGATATATTGCTGGAACACACTTATTTTATGTTGAACTCATGGTTATTATTGCATTATTTTAAAATACTCATCAAAAAACTAGAAACGATGTATGCCTTGAATATTAAGAATGGCCAGATTCCTATGATTCTATTGGAAAATTAAAAGACTTCAAGTATATGAATTTAATGTGACCACAATCCACGTTTACAACTGAACACTTAGAAATGAGACCAAATTTTCACCTCCTGTGTTTCCTCTGGCTATAATCTTTCCAACTATACTAAGAAGCTCCTGGGAAGTATGCCTATCATGAAAATTGCTCAATTTTCAAAATGATCTATGAATCATAATGGGAGTCTTGGTAGTTAAGTGTCTACAGTAACATAAAAATGCCTCCTAGCCCTTCAACAGGTGGTAGAAAGAAGTCAGATGACTCTTACAATGGTCTTTTTTAAATTCATTTAAATCCCAGCATATCAGACAACATTAGAAGAAAAACAAACAAACAAAAAAAGACCTAGAGCATGGGTATAATAAGATATATAAACTTATAGGAAAATAATATGATACAAGAGATAGGCCTAGTGCAGTGGAGCCACACTGCCAGGGTTAGAGTCCTGGATCCATCACTTAGCCGCTGTGCAATCTTGGGAAAGTTATTTAACCTCTTGTGTGTTAGTGCATGCTATAAAAACTCATGCACTAATGTCATCTACTAAACAGGATTATTATAAATGTTCTGAGGATCTTGACCTCCCCAAAGTCTCCTCCAATCTGTCTCCATTCTGCTTCTGGACCCTGGAGGCTGGCCCATAACAGTGGCAACAATGAGCTCTTTACCCTGCAGCTTTCTATCCTGTTTGGCTGATAGGAGGGACAGTCAAGAGAGCTCGAGGCAGGGGGCTTCCCTGGTGGTCCAGTGGTTAAGATTCTGAGCTTCCAGTGCAAGGGGGTGCGGATTTGATCCCTGGTCAGGGAAACAAGATCCCACATGCAGTGCAGCATGGCCAAAACAAACAAACAAAATCTTAAAAAAAAAAATGGTAGGAGAGAGCTGGAGGCAAGAGCAAGAGTGAGGGCAGGATGTTTATTCTCCTTGTTCGTCTCTGCCAGGCTGCCATGGTTGTTTGCAACCCACTCTTTCTGGGTACATATAACTACTCTCTTTGCTCACCCCTTCAGGCAGGCCAAGGGGAGGTAAAGGCTCCCTACTGCTGTCAGCCACAGGGTTGTGCAATCTCTTATTGCATTTTCTTAAATCCCACTCACATCTTTGTAAATATTCTTTTTATTCTCTTCACTTCGATTTATCCAATTTGAGTGTGCCATCTGTTTCCTGCCAGCATCCTGACTAATAGAATGAGTTCTGCTTTGTAAAGCACTTAGAATAATAGCTGGCCCAGGATAAGCACTGTATAAGTATTTGATAGATACGTGAAATAAATGAGATTTAGAAACTTTTTTTGTCATTGATTTAAACATATCTTTCTGCATCCTGTCATACAATGCAAAATCGTCAGAAACATTTTCCCAAATAAAAGTGTTTTCTTCAGCAGAATTTATGTATATAAAGCAGCTATCATTCTATTCTAATCATGTTTTTAGTGCTTTGGTTAAAAAAATTCTATGTAATTCAGTAGGACCCCATGGGGAATTTATGTGACTATATTCATTGTAACCATACAATAAACATATAATTATTTCCTCCTTTTTTCTACTTAGTTGTTTCTTTTCCATGTAACTTTCATCACATTTATAATACTATCTTCTTTTGATACTTTAAAACAATTTGTAAAATAAACTTATCTATTTTTTATTCAATTGGTCAAATAGTATTTATAGTTTCTAAAACTATAAATGTATCTGATAAAAAAAAATAGGCTTGTTACTTCTTTGCATGAAAGACAAGAGATTTTGGATATTGGATTCCACCTTTCCCATTAATTCTTTTTTGTTTGTTTGGTTGTTGTAGATTGATTTATTTATTAAATTTATTTTTGACTGTATGTGGGTCTTCGTTGCTGCCTGCAAGCTTTCTCTAGCTGCAGCAAATGGGGACTACTCTTTGTTGCAAACAGTTAGAACTGGACATGGAGCAACAGACTGGTTCCAAATAGGAAAAGGAGTACGTCAAGGCTGTATATTGTCACCCTGCTTATTTAACTTCTATGCAGAGTACATCATGAGAAACGCTGGGCTGGAGGAAGCACAAGCTGGAATCAAGATTGCCAGAAGAAATATCAATAACCTGAGATATGCAGATGACACCACCCTTATGGCAGAAAGTGAAGAAGAACTAAAGAGCCTCTTGATGAAAGTGAAAGAGGAGAGTGAAAAAGTTGGCTTAAAGCTCAACATTCAGAAAACTAAGATCATGGCATCCGGTCCCATCACTTCATGGCAGATAGATGGGGAAACAGTGGAAACAGTGGCTGACTTTGTTTTTCTGGGCTCCAAAATCACTGCTGATGGTGATTGCAGCCATGAAATTAAAAGACACTTACTCCTTGGAAAGAAAGTTATGACCAACCTAGATAGCATATTAAAAAGCAGAGACATTACTTTGCCAACAAAGGTCCGTCTAGTCAAGGCTATGGTTTTTCCAGTGGTCATGTATGGATGTGAGATTTGGACTATAAAGAAAGCTGAGCACCGAGGAACTGATGCTTTTGAACTGTGGTGTTGGAGAAGACTCTTGAGAGTCCCTTGGACAGCAAAGAGATCCAATCAATCCATCCTAAAGGAGATCAATCCTGGATGTTCATTGGAAGGACTGATGTTGAAGCTGAAATTCCAATACTTTGGCCACCCGGTGCGAAGAGCTGACTCACTGGAAAGGACCCTGATGCTGGGAAAGATTGAGGGCAGGAGGAGAAGGGAACGACAGAGGATGAGATGGTTGGATGGCATCACCGACTCAATGGACACGGGTTTGGGTGGACTTAGGGAGTTAGTGATGGACAGGGAGGCCTGGTGTGCTGTGGTTCATGGAGTCGCAAAGAGTCGGACACGACTGAGCAACTGAACTGAACTGAACTTTGTTGCAATGCATGGGCTTCTTATTGTCATGGTTTCTCTTGTGGAGCATAGCTTCCAGGTGCAGGGGCTTCAGTAGTTGTGGTGCACGGGCTTAGATGCCCCACGGCGTATGGAATCTTCCCAGACCAGGGATTGAACTGGTGTCCCTTGCGTTGCAAGGTAGATTCTTAACCACTGAACCAACAGGGAAGCCTCTGATCATTCATTCTTAAATCTGAGGTTCTAAAACCCCTGTCCTTCCCTATTTTATATCAGAAAGTTTGCATACTTCGTGTGTTACTATTTTTTTTTTTAATCTCTTAACCCAGACAAATGGAGAAGGAAATGGCAACCCACTCCACTATTCTTGCCTGGGAAATCCCATGCACAGAAAAGCCTGGCAGGCTACAGTCCATGGGGTCACAAGAGAGTAAGACATGACTTAACGGCTAAACCACTACCACCACCACCAAAACAGACAATGGCAGCAGCTTTCTAGTTTGAGCTCTTCTTTACTTATTTCTGTAATGACTTGTGGTTCATCTTAGCCTAGCATCTCCACTCAGTACTTTCTTGTTCTAGTTCATATCTTAACGCCCTAGAGGGGAGCCTCCAGCAAGCTGCCAAAAAAGAAAGTCTGTAACTTTGTAGATCTTAGCGTATCCTTTCTTTTGCTTTTCTATAAGAGTGACAATTTGGCTAAGAGATACATTCTAAGGTCTTAAGAGGCATATAGATGTTACTCCAGTTTCTTGTAATAATTGCTATAGCAGAGATACATGAAGATAGCCTGGTTTTTCAGTTCAGTTCAGTTCAGTCGCTCAGTCGTGTCCGACTCTTTGCAACCCCATGAATGGCAGCACGCCGGGCCTCTCTGTCCATCACCAACTCCCGGAGTCTACCCAAACCCATGTCCATCGAGTCAGCGATGCCATCCAACCATCTCATCCTCTGTCGTCCCCTTCTCCTCTTGCCCCCAATCCTACCCAGCATTAGGGTCTTTTCCAATGAGTCAACTCTTCTCATGAGGTGGCCAAAGTATTGGAGTTTCAGCTTCAACATCAATCCTTCCAATGAACACCCAGGATTGATCTCCTTTAGGATGGATTGATTGGATCTCCTTGCAGTCCAAGGGACTCTCAAGAGTCTTCTCCAACACCACAGTTCAAAAGCATCAGTTCCTCGGTGCTCAGCTTTCTTTATAGTCCAACTCTCACATCCATACATGACCACTGGAAAAACCATAGCCTTAACTAGACGGACTTTTGTTGGCAAAGTAATGTCTCTGCTTTTAGTCTGAAATTAAGCAAAGTTGCTCACTAAAAGACCGTCATATAAAAATCAATTGTGTTTTCCTACTCCAGCAGTGAAAATTTAGAAAAAATACAATTTTTAAAAATATATGTACTATTCACAAAACAACTAAATGTATAAAATATCTAGGAATAAATTTACCAAAAATTATGAAACTTCATTGGCATGCGTTATAGAAGAACTAAATAAATGGAGAAGTATACTATAACTCATGAATAGGAAGACCCAGTATTATAAAGATGTCAGTTTCCTCCTCAAAAGTTATACACTCAGTGCAACTGGGACAATAGTTTATCCATATGTGTAAAAAATGGATTTCTACCTCACATCATACAAAATACAGTCAGTACGGGTTCAAAACCTAAATATGAAAGTAAAATATTAAGTTTTTCAGAATAAAAAAAGAGAAAGTCTTTATTATTTCATGGTAGGGAAGCATTTCTTAAATAAGACACAAAACCCACAAGCCACGTGGAATCAATCTGACTACATTGAAATGAAAAGCTTCTGTTTATCAAAAACTGCCATTTAAGAGTGCAAAGAAAATTCACAGACTGGGAGATACATTTGCAAAACATTTTAACAAGCGTGAGTATACAACGCAATGAGAAAAAAGGTGATCTAATAGAAAAACGGGCATAAGACAGGCACAGGTATTTTATAGGAAAGGAAATATGAATGTCTAATAAATGAATAAAAAGCATCAATCTTATCAGATTCAAAGAAGACTTAAGATCACAGGATATACCATTTTGTACCAACTGTATTGGCCAAAAAGTTAAAAAATTTGCGATTATGAAGTGTTGTTAATGATATTAAACAGTAGAAACTTATTTATTGATGGGTAGGAGTGTAAGGATACAGTCACTTTAAACACGTTTGATGTTATTCAATCAAGGTGCCTGTACCCTCCTAAGCCCAGTTTTCGGGCAGTGGGTCTCAAAATTGTGCATCAGAATCTCTTGGAGAGCTCATTAAAACACAGATTGCTGTCCCCATGCCCAGAGTTTCTGACCCAGTAACTCGTGATGGGATCCAAATATTTGTCTTGCTAACAAGATGGCAGGTGACACTGAGGCTTCTGGTGTAGGATCACACTGTGAGAACCACTGTTCTGGAGAAACTCTTAAGCATGTAAATATGGCTTTATGTACAAGAGTGTTCATAGAAGCATTTTTTGGTAACAACAAAAAACTGTAACAACCCAAATATTCTTGGAAGAAAGAATGAAAAAGTAAACTGCAATATGTTCCTAAAGTACTGTAGAGCAATACAGTGACTAGTGAATAAACAGCAGCCAAGTTCATCAACCAGAAGGGGTATTAGAAAACAACACTGAGTGAAAAAATACATGTTGCAAAAGAAAGAATATGAGATAATGCAATTTAATTAGCATTCAAAAGCTTGCAAAATTAAATTATAATTGCTTAACAATAAGTGCACTTATATTAAAAAGCCAAGGTAATGATAAAACTCAATGTAGTGGTTACTCTTGGGAGTGTGAATAGACAAATACAGTCAAAGAAGGAGAAATGATGGAGCTTAACAGTACTTGGTAAGGCTTTATTTCTTAAACTGAAGGGTACACCAATATTTGCCATATTATACTTAAATTTTTCTTGATAAGTGCTATATTTCAAAATAATGTAAAAATAGCAATTGTGTTTTAAAAGGTATCTAAACTTTCTCTTTCAAAGTTCAAAACACTCACGTCCTAATTTTAAGTAGATATAAGTTCTGTATTTCTTCCTTTATGGCGTTGTTTTTCTGTTCTGAAGAGTTTTACCCAGGTATGACTTTATCTTTTGAGCTTTTACTATTGTTTGATCTCCAGAACGTCTATTTTATCACAATTTGGATCTCTCTGTATCAGTCATCTTTTCTTGAATTTTTCATTTCTATCACATTCTAGGGCTTCCCACATAGCTCAGTTGGTAAAGAATCCGCCTGCAGTGCAGGAGACCCCGGTTTGATTCCTGGATTGGCAAGATCCACTGGAGAAGGGATAGGCTACCCACGCCAGTATTCTTGGGCTTCCCTTGTGGCTCAGCTGGTAAAGAATCCGCCTGCAATGTGGGAGACCTGGGTTTGATCCTTGGGTTGGGAAGATCCCCTAGAGAGGGGAAAGGCTACCCACTCCAGTATTCTGGCCTGGAGAATTCCATGGACTGTATAGTCCATAGGGTCGAAAAGAGTTGGACACGACTGAGTGACTTTCACTTCACTTCAGTTCACTAGGTTTATTTCTTAAGTTTATCTTCTATTTTCTTATTGTACTTTCTAGCATCATCCATGGGCTTCCCAGGTGGTGCTAGCAGTAAAGAACCCATTTACCAAGGCAGGAGACCTGGGTTTGATCACCAGAACGGGAAGATCTGGTGGTGGAGGAAATGGCAACCACTCCAGTATTTTTGCCTGAAGAATCCCATGGACAGAGGAGGCTGGCTGGCTGCAGTCTATAGAGCTGCAAAGAGTTGGACATAACTGAAACAACTTAGCATGCAGCATCATCCATCTCATAAGAATTTTCAGTTGGTTGACAACTAGATTCCTGCCATTAAAAATTTATCTTTTCCATGAAAAAATATCTATGGAAGACACTAGATTTACTTCTAAGTGAGGGATTCTTAACTGAGATTGGTGAAATACCTGAAACCATGTGTAAAATTTGTGTTTGTGATTTTTATCTGGGGAGGAAATTTATAATTTTATCAGATTTCATTAGGTGGTCTATTACTGGAAAATGTTTACTTCTAAGAGCTATTCTGTTCTTATGTTAGAGAAAAATTTGCTCCAAATCACATTTCTGTTAATTTATAAGTTTTCCTTACTGATAAGAATCTTGTTTTACTTTATAGTTATGCTAACAAAATATCACAGATCACTTTCTTAGTTTAGATTTTGTTTAATATCCAACCTAGACAGCATTTTAAAGAGCAGAGACATTACTTTGCCAACAAAGGTCCGTCTAGTCAAGGCTATGGTTTTTCCAGTAGTCATGTATGGATGTGAAAGTTGGACTATAAAGAAAGCTGAGCACTGAAGAATTGATACTTTTGAACTGTGGTGTTGGAGAATACTCTTGAGAGTCCCTTGGACTGCAAGGAGGTCCACCCAGTCCATCCTAAAGGAGATCAGCCCTGGGTGTTCATTGGAAGGACTGATGTTGAAGCTGAAACTCCAATACTTTGGCCACCTGATGCGAAGACCTGAGTCATTGGAAAAGACCCTGATGCTGGGAAAGATTGAGGGCAGGAGGAGAAGGGGATGACAGAGGATGAGATGGTTGGATGGCATCACTGACTCAATGGACATGAGTTTGAGTAAACTCTGGGAGTTGGTGATGGACAGGGAGGCCTGGTGTGCTATGGTCCATGGGGTCACAAAGAGTCGGACATAACTGAGCGACTGAACTGAACTGAATATCCAAATATTTTTGTTCAGCTGAGCAAAAATATTAAAGGCTAAATTTTTAATTTCTGACCATGGTACTGTTCATTCTATCAAACTGGGCTTTCAGGTTCATGATAAGATATCAAATGTTCTCCATTCTTATCATACAAAAAGACATGAAAGTGAATACTGAAATATTTGTTTGAAAGGAAAAGATTATTTCCAGTTGGGAGAATTTTGGAAAATGTGTTGGAGAAATTGACATTTGCCCTGAGATGGGTGGGGATAGGAGGAAAAAGTGCTGTTGGATTAAAACAAAATAAAACCAACCAACCAATCAACCAGCCAAACAAAAATAGGCAGCATAGAAAAGACAAGGTAAAGGGAAAGTGCATGAGTATTGATCTTTTCAAGGAATCAACTTTTGGCTTTGTTAACATTCTGTATTTTTTGTATGGCTTTTTACTTAACTATTTTCTGCTGTTTAGTTTTTCCTTTCTTTTTTTTTTTTTTTTTAGTTTTTTTTTTTTAGTTTTTCCTTTCTATTAATTCATTTGGGCTTAGTTTCTCTTATTTTATAGGTCAAACATAGCGTTAGTCGTTCAGTCGTGGCCGACTCCTTGTGACCCCACGGACTGACTGCAGCCCACCAGGCTCCTCTGTCCATGAGATTTTCCAGACAAGGATACTGGAGTGGGTTGCCATTTTAATTTTATTTCATTTTTTCTCTAATAGGCATTTTAAGCTATAAATCTCCTTGTAAGCACTGCTTTAGCAGCATCCCACAAATTTTGATGTTATGTTTTCACTATCATTCAGTTTAGAATATTTTCAGTTCAAAATGTATGAGTTGCTGTTGTTATTCCATTTCTAAGTTGTGTTCGACTCTTTTTGACCTCATGGACTGCAGCACATCAGGCTCCCCTGTCCTTTACTATCTCCCACAATTTGGTCAAATTCATGTACATTGAGTTGGTGATACTATTTAACTGTCTCATCCTTTGCTGTACTTTTCTCCTTTTGGCTTCAACCTTTCTTAGCATCAGGGTCTTTTCTAATGAGTCGGTTCTTCACATCAGGTGGCCAAAGCATTGGAGCTTCAGCTTCAGCATCAGCCGTTTCAGTGACTATTCAGGGTTGCTTTCCTTTAGGATGGACTGACCGATTTGATCTCCTTGAAGTCCAACTCAAGAGTCTTCTCTAGCACCACTATTCGAAGGCATCAGTTCTTCAGTGCACATCCTTCTTTATGGTCCAGCTTCCATATCCATACATGATTAGTGGAAAAACCATAGCTTTGACTAGACAAATCTTCAGTGGCAAAATGATGCCTCTGCTTTTGAATACGCTGTCTAAGTTTGCCATAGTTTTCCTTCCAAGGAGCAAGTGTCTTTTGATTTCAAGGCTGCAGTTACCATCCACAGTGATTTTGGAGTCCAAGAAAATACAATCTGTCACTGCTTCTACTTATTCCCCTTCTGTTTGTCCTGAAGTAACGGGAATAGATACCATGATCTTAGCTTTTTGCATGTTGAGTTTTAAGCTAGCTTTTTCACTCTCCTCTTTCATCAAGAGGCTCTTTAGTTCCTCTTCACTTTCTGCCATTAAGTGGTATTATCTGCATATCTGAGGTTGATATTTCTCCTGGGACTCTTGATTCCAGCTTGTGATTCATCCAGCCCAGCATTTCTCCTGATGTATTCTGCATATAAGTTAAATAAGCAGAGTGACAATATACAGCTTTGACATACTCCTTTCCCAATTTGGAATCAGTCTGTTGTTCCATGTCCTGTTCTAGCTGTTGCTTCTTGACCTACATACAGGTTTCTCGGGAGACAGATAAGGTGATCTGGTATTCCTATATCTTTAAGAATTTTCCACAGTTTGTTGTGATCCACGCAGTCAAAGGTTTTCATGTAGTCAATGAAGCAGGAGTAGAAGTTTTTCTGGAATTTCCTTGTTTTCTCTATGATCCAGTGGATGTTGGCAATTTGATCTCTGGTTCCTCTGCCTTTTCTAAATCCAGCTTGTACATCTGGAAGTTCCTGGGTTTCGGTTCTAGTATGTCCATTTGGTTCTTTCTTATAGGTTCTAGTTCTCCATTAAGATGTCAGATTTGTTGATTCTTTACATATTTTCTTTTACATTCATGAGTGTGGTTTATAATGGCTGATTTAAAATTCTTGCCTGCTAATTCCAGTCACTGAATTCTTTCAAGGTTAGTCTCCATTGACTGCTTTTTGGCTCACATTTTTTTCCTTCATGTACTTAGTATTTTGGGTAGTGTCCATTCATGAATGATATATATTGTAGAGCCCCTGGATTTTGTTGTGTTCCTCTGAAGAATACTGATTTTTTTTTTTTTAAAGTGGGTGGTTAACTAATGTCAGACTCCAAACTGTATCCCTTGTAGTGAACAGCCATTGAAATCTCTGTCTAGTCCCTTTAGCCTTAGGTGGACTACTTGCACAGAAGATTGGGGGTCAGCAATGATTTGTGCAGAGTTTATGCACACAATGCATTGCCTGTCCCCCCTTGTTTTGGCTCTCTTCTTTCCAAGATTTCCCCCTCACTTTCCAGTTCAATCACCTTGAACTCTTTCTCCTGGATCTTCATGCTAATAAGACTTCAGGTTTTCTATCCAAGTTTTGAGTCACTCCTGTTTGGCAAAGAGTGGGTCCTGCTTTTTGGCAAAAAGCAGTAATCATGGGAAACTTGCCCATTGTCATTCCCTTCTTCCAAAGGCAGACTCCTCTCCAGCATTTGCCAGCTTGGTTACTCTTTGCTGCATTTGGACAGCTGCTTTTTGTATTTTGTTCAGAATTTATAGCTGTTATGTGCACGAGGATTATCAGAAGCTCGTTCCATTTCTTTTTTGAGCTTGTTTGTATCTCATGTTTTTTTCTTTTCTTCTTCATTATTTATCACCTATTTTCCCTCTCTGGGCCCCCGGGGGCAGTTCTTCTGGTGCCCAGAGTCTCACAGCCTCTTCTGAAAGTAGCTTCCATCCTCATCTTTCTAATCAAGTCCAAGGAGACAGAGAGAGGATGAGAATAAATTATCAATGACCTTGTCTTAATGACCACAATGGAGCGTTTTCTTCAAAGCAGCAAAGTCTCTAGACCTCCAGCCACTCATTCAACTCAGAAAATATTTACTGATTGTTTACAAGGTATGAGGCTCTGGCAAAGGCCTTTCAGATACATTGATGAGCAAAACAGTCAAATATCCCTGCCCTTAGGGAAGTAACATCAATAAACAATACACATAATAAATAAGCATTACAATATGTTAGAAAATGGTAGCTGGCCACCTTCATTCTTATTTCTAGAACAGTCCTGGCTCTTTGGAATCATTTCAACATCTTCATTTCCCTTAACTTTACCAACTCTTGAGTTGTTGTCTCAGAATAAACAAAAAGGCAGTGAGCCCTGAAGGAAAAGCATTTGGCTTCAGCTGCTGCAGTGACTCAATTTCGCCACTGGGTGGGCAAAAATAAAAGGAGCCGAAGAGTAATTGCAAAGGAAAAGATGGCAAAGGAAAAGTCATGATTCAACTATTGCTAAATTCCACCTAATCTCAGCTCTCCATGTGACCTCTGTTCTACCTTTAGTGCAAAGACCACACAATCAGATAGAGTAATTTCATCACAGAGTAGTTTTTCTGTGCCTGAAAATAAGAAAGAATTTTTTTCTAGCACAGGATTTTGTATATGTGTGTGTGTGTTTGTGTCTGTGTCTGTGTCTGTGTCACACATGTATGTGCCTATTCTGGGCTTCCCAGGTGGTGCTAGTGGTAAAGAATCTTCCTGCAATGCAGGAGACCTGGGTTTGATCCCTGTGTTGGGATGATCCCCTGGAGAAGGGAATGGCAACCCACTCCAGTATTTTTGCCTGGGAAATTCTACGGACAGAGGAGCCTAGAGGGCTACAGTCCATGGGGTCACAAAGAGTCGGACACAACCAAAGCGACTTAGCACAGCATAGCTCAGTGTCTGTGTTAGTTGCTCAGTCATCTGTGTTAGTCATGTACATGTATTCTATCATTATTAAAGCTTATTTTTTCTCTTTTCAATACATATGTGGACTATAAGTATTTGCGTAAGTATATATGTATATATGTGTGTATTCTACTTGCACGAATACATATATATATATATATATCTTTGTCATATTTATTACATGACTGTATAAGTATGTAGGACTTCCCATGTGGTGCAGTGGTAAAGAATCCAGCTGCCAGTGCAAGAGGCACACGAGACACGGGTTTGATCCCTGGGTTGGGAGGATCCCCTGGAGAAGGAAATGGCAACCCACTCCAGTATTCTTGCCTGGGAAGCTCTATGGACAGAGGAGCCTGGCGGGCTACAGTCCACAGGTCACAAAAAGTCGGACATGACTGAGCATGTGTGTGCGCGTGCGCGCACACACACACACACACACACACACTCAGTGAATATTAGTAGACATTAGGCACAATGCCAGTCTCTTGATAAGGCTTGTTTCATTCACAATACCCCTCTGTGGGTAGGAGCTGCATTTGAGAGTGGAGGAGGAGAATTGACAAAATATCAATATTCAGAGTGTGGCAGGCAAAGGCCTCTTAGACGAATACCTCATTTGGGAGCGTGGCAGGTCTAGAAACAAAATATCATTAGTATGTTCACTGATGACAAACTCAACTATGAAGTAAATAGGCCATATATATATTTGTACTCTGGCCAGAGTATCAATTTATTCATTTATCAGGGAGTATTCACACTTTTTATAAAAAAAAAATAATATTTATTTGTTTAACCTCAGGTCTTAGTTGCCACATGTGGGATTTCTGTTCCGTCCTTTGGGCTCTCTAGTTGTGGTGGCCGGGATCTAGTTGCAATGTGTAGACTTAGTTGCCCCGAAGTATGTGGGATCTTAATTCCCTGCTCAGGGGTTGAGCCCGTGTCCCCTACATTGCAGATTCTTAACCACTGGACCATCAGGGAAGTCCTGGAATGTTCACACTTATGGAGCAGGATTTTTAGTTCAATAAGCATTTCTGAAATACCCAACATGTACTAAGGACTCGAGAACAAAGACAGGGAAGAAGACGTGGCATTTGCATGAAGGAACTTTCAGACTGGCCTCTGCGGGCCTAAGGGATAGGAGGTGTGTTGGGTGGAAATGGTCCAGGGGCCACCTGAAAGTGGGCTGCACCCTAATATAGGCCTGTCTATTGGGGAGCACTCTGCTAGAGCCCACATATGGGTTAGGAGGAAGGACACCAAACTGGCTTCCCAGGAGACCATCAGGCCTTGCTCTGCAGTCTTCTTCTGAGGCCTTGGACAGTTACGTTAATGCCTCACATATATTGAGCACTTACAGTGCATCCGGGTCGGTGTGTTAAGTGTCTTAACATGCTTGGCCTCTCAAACTGCATCTGAATTACCGAATGTGACAGTGTAGGTTTCCCATGATTCAGCTCCAACGTAGCCCATTCTAATTTCTTCTCCTCTACCGGCACCCTAATCTGTAGCCATGTTGCACTGCTTTCCATCACTTTTATTTCCAGCTTTAGGTGACACAGTCTCTACTCCCTGGGTCATCTTCTCCAACTCAGTCCATCATAATGCTGGCCATTCTTCCAGGCCCAACTCACATGCTAACACTCTTAAAATTTGTTCTTCTTAGGATCTCTGAACATCATAAAATTTTTCAGCTCATTCATTAGCACTAAGTGCCTTTTAAAAAGCCATCTTAATGTTCTCAGTTCTGATTACAAAAATAAATAAAATATGGCTTATTGTAAATAAGTCAAATAATAATGGCAACATTTTGGTAAACATGTCACACTCCTCTCATGGTCTTAAGTTCGTTAGGGACAAAGACTATATTGCATTCATCTTTCTATCTCCCCCAGAATCTATCCACTATAGCTCCAGTATGTCTACTCCAAGCTTGGTTTATAATGAGAACTAAATAGATCTTTATCTGAATGAAGGAATTATGCTTAGAGCTTTTATAGCTAAACCTAGAGCTGATTTTTTTATTGTTTAAATTATTTTTATTGGATATAGTTGATTTACAATCTTGTATTAGTTTCTGCTGTACAGCAAAGTGAATCAATTATACATATATGCATACATATATCTAGGGGTTCTTGATGAAGATGAAAGAGGCAAGTGAAAAATCTGGCTTAAAATTCAGCATTCAAAAAACTAAGATCATGGCATCTGGTCCCATCACTTCATGGCAAATAGATGGGGAAACAATGGAAACAGTGACAGACTTTATTTTCTTGGGCTCCAAAATCACTGCAGATGGTGACGGCAGTCATGAAATTAAAAGATGTTTGCTCCTTGGAAGAAAAGCTATGACAAACCTAGACAGCATATTAAAAAGAAGCGACATTACTTTGCCAACAAAGATCCATCTAGTCAAAGCTATGGTTTTTCCAGTAGTCATGTATGGATGTGAGATTTGGACCATAAAGAAAGCTGACCACAGATGAATTGATGCTTTTGAACTGTGGTGTTGGAGAAGACTCTTGAGAGTCTCTTGGACTGCAAGGAGATCAAACTAGTCAGTCCTAAAAGAAATCAGTTCTGAATATTCATTGGAAGGACTGATGCTGAGCTGAAGCTTCAATACTTTGGCCATCTGATGTGAAGACCTGACACTGAAAAAGACCCTGGTGCTGGGAAAGATTGAAGGCAGGAGGAGAAGGGGACGACAGAGGATGAGATGGTTGGATGGTATCACCAACTCGATGGACATGAGTTTGAACAAGCTCTGGGATTTGGTGATAGACAGGGAAGCCTAGGGGGCTGTAGTCCATGGGATCACAAAGAGTCAGACACAACTGAGTGACTGAACTGAACTGAATACATATATCTACTCTTTTTTAGATTTTTTTCCTGTATAGATCACTGCAGAGTATTGAGTAGAGTTCTCTGTGCTATGCAATAGATTCTTATTAGCTATCTATTTTATATATAGCAGTGTGTACATGTCCATCCCAAACTCCCTAACTATTCCTTCCTCCTGTTCCTCACCTCCAGCAACCAGAAATTCATTTTCTAAGTCTGTGAGTCTCTTTCTGTTTTGTAAGTTCATTTGCATCATTCTTTTTGAGATTTCACATAAAAGGGATGTCATATGATATTTCTCCTCTGACTCCTCTGGAATATTCCTCCTCAGTATTACAATCTCTTCAATCTCAATGTTGCTGCAAATAGCACTATTTCATTCTTTTTTATAGCTGAGAAATATTCCATTGTTTATATGTATCATATCTTCTTTATCCATTCCTCTGATGATGGACATTTAGGTTGCTTTCATGTCCTGTCTATTGTAAATAGTGCTTCAGTGAACATTGGAGTGTATGTATCTTTTCAAATTATGGTTTTCTCCAGATATACGCCCAGAAGTGGGATTGCTGGATCATACAGTGGCTCTATTTTTAGTTTTTTAAGACACCTCTGTACTGTTTAGAGCTGATTTTTAAAATTTTATGTGGGATTTATGTTCAATGATGTTATTAACATGTCTTTATTTCTAATATTATACACTTCTCTAAAAAACTACTAACAAAATCATGTTGTTACTAGATTAAAGGAAATGCCTGTACTTTCTTGGAGTGTGGGCCAAATCCATTCCTGATCATCTGTTATTGCTAGAAATCCTATTGCCTTTATCGCCAGACCACTTTGGAGATGAATTATTTAGTTCATGCTGAGAACATTTCAGTACTTGAGGTTGTTCACCTTTCTGAGTTCCTCAGGTATCTGCAAGAATTTGCGAGTTAAAATATTCCTGGGTTATAGGTCTTTACTTCATTGGAAATTGACTGCGCATTTTTATCATTAAATCATGAGCATCACAGATGACTTTATCCTTTCTGCTGAAGGCATGTTTCTTATTAGACTCAAGCTTTTCAACCTACAATTAATGGTTCATAGCACACTAGGGAACATTTATTAATTTTCATTTTACTTGTTTTTTGAAGGTTATGGAGGTTAAGGGTTCTGAGTTGGAGTTATTGAAATTTTAAAAGGTGTAAATAGGTAAATATTATAGCTCTGGGAAAAGTGAGACATCTTTCCCTTTAAGCAAGTGATTAATATTACTAATAAAAATGTCATCAGTCTTCCCTGCCAGGGTTATGCAGTGAGAAAGATATTTTGTATGTGTGTGGTTTACTTTCCCTATCAAATAGGGCATTTTTGAGAGAATGCTTTATATAAGAAAATTACTTTTAAAAATAGATTCTTGATGCTTTGTTGACCAAATAAAATAATTCTAAATGAAAAATAGTACCTTTCTATGTATTTACTAAAGATTTTTCTTGACTATTCTTGGTGGCTTATATCAGTGTTTGAGATGCAGGGAATTTTTTTTCCTCTTATCAGATCACCTAACATGAATACTATTCTTGCTGAAGGCTGGGTTTCTGAAAGGAAAGCCTATTTCCAATCCTTTTATGGATAGATTATTTACTTTATATTTCATTCAAGTTTCATTTGCAAGCAAGTTTCCTAAATAGTTATTTCCTTATGCTACTATTTATAGTACATGATGTTGGGTATATATATAATAAAATATGTAATTTTGGCATCTGTCAAGTAGTATGTTAACAGCTTTGTTGAGATGTAACTCACATACTACACAGTTTACACATTTAAATGGTTTATTCACAGAATTGTGTATCTATCACAACAATCTAATTTTAAAACGTATTTGTCACCCCCCAAAATATGTTACCTTATTCAAAAAAGATAATTTTAATCATCTAAAAAGTTTGGTGATTTTATGACATTATTAAAACCAATACAGTCAATATAATACTTAGGTAAGGGCATTTTTCTTTATCTTCTCACTGATTTTATCTCCAAAATAAAGCATCTTATTTGCAATAACTTCAAATCCATTGTTGAATTACAGTAGTATTATGTTTGCCTGTGCTGCCCTTCTATTTGGTTAGTACCAGAAAGTTCTATATCTATACCTACTCCAGTGCAGAAGTGTTACATTAGAAAAATGGTGAATATGTCAATGGTTAGCATGAAGCATACTCAGAACAGAACGTCTCAATCAACTCCACTGTCCTGTTTCATTCTCCAGTTCCTTCTACCTCACCAACACATACACATGCATATGTGCACACACACACTCACACACACATATTCACACCCGCACCCACACACATGTATGCACACAGAGTAGCCATGGTCACATACAGTGGAAGATGCTAGAGAGCAAACTTTATGCAATGACAACCAGAAGTATCAATACAGGTCCAATATAGAACTGACATATTCTTAGGCATCCTATAAAAATAACATGTGTTGTATATTTTGATTGCATGTACATATGGTTTATTTCTGAATCATAGTGGGGTCACAGAACATTCTCTAGAGGTCAGAAATGCTAAAGCAGAAATGTATAAAATGGTGTTCTAGGTTGATGCTTATTTCTACTGATTTTGCTCATGGCATCATCAGAAAGGCTGGAGGTCATTCATTTCTTCCTTCATTCATGCAACATGTATTGGCTAAAGATAACATGAAGGGCACAGTGAGAGGCCCCAGGGAAAAATGAACACCTAAAAGCCAGCTTCCTTGGGAACTGTTACTCAACTTCAGCACATAGAAGGAAAGAGCTCAATGAATCATGCATCTCTTCCTTTTTCTTAAAAAATTGCAGCCTATATTTTGCAGGAAAATTCAACATAATTGGTATATACCCATCTTTTTAGGTGAATTAGGTCTTAACTGACAGCTAGCCCATTTTGTTCTAAAATTCAACAAACTCTTGGAAAATCTTATTCCATACAATCTTTTGAATATGTCATTTGCTATTTATATTTGATGGCCTTAAGCAAAAAAAGTTATAAAAGGTATTAATGCAAGTAGATAATAAAGCTGCATTCTATAAATCTATAGCGGCTTACAGTAATCATTAAAGCATGCAAAAGTCTTTCATCTATTCAAAAATATACAGTGCACAGAATGTCTGCTAAGGTGCATGACAAGTCAGAGTTAAATATATATTAATAAATGAATTAGCTTCATAAATAATAGCCATAATGACATTTTAGGAGACAATAAGTCTGAGGATTGTCAGAAAACGGTTGATGTATGAGCTTCACGTCTCAGTGATTCTTCAAAATGAATAGGCTTTGCGAGATAGTTCAGACCCGCGACCAGCCTATTTCCTTGAATAATTTACTTGTTGTCAATTTGTACAGCCACATTACACATGCAAATTGTGCTGCCTGTGCAAACACCACTTGGAGATGATAAAAACAAATTTACGAAGGCTATAGAAGAAGGATTTATTTCACTTTCTCACCCAGGTCAAGCAATACATGTATCTGACGATTGTGTGTACCCAATTTTGTTGTAATTATATCAGCAAATTATTCCTTATAATCTTATTATTTTTAGCAGTCTCCTTGTGCTTGGGATAATTAGCTTTCTTCACTCAGTGTAAAAACAATTCAACTTGCCAGCCAGGCAGGGCATAGCTCCATTATCTGTTTTGGGTTTAAATTTATTCCCTATATTCTTGGACACTTTGTGTAAATTAAAAATTTCATAGTCCCTAATACTGTACACGCTGTTCATTCAGTGATGAATTAAGGCCCCTAAACCTCTCCGTTTGCTATTAGATATCTCACCCACTTTATATGTTAATCTGTGCTAATGAATTCCACAACCCCTAGCCACAGCGAGATGACTAAAATTATTACCACTTACAGAGATAGGCCTTTTTCATTTAAAGTTCAATTCAAATTGCTCCCATAAACAGTCTGCCACACAAAGATACCTCCTATAAAGGAGAGTTACTTACCTATAAGTAGAGTTCTCTGAAGGTAGTATTATCTTGGGATGCACATTCCTAGGTCACGTGCCCTCAGGTCTCTGGTGTTGGGGGAGAGAACTCATAGCTGATGGGTAAGACTTTCTTTACTTGGGGCACTTCATTAGCTCAGTGGCCTGTATTCCTAAGAGTTATTGGTGCCACACCCCTTCATGCAACCAATCCCTTTTTGGCAGACCAGTCCCCAAGTGCAGTAGGAGGCCAATGTAGCCTCCCAAATGAGAAGTGAAGGACTGGTAACCATAAACAATGGCTGATGATCAAGAAACACATTTTCCATTTTAAAAGAAGTTACCTATAAAGTAATATGCCTAATAATTTGTGAAAAATGAGCTTTTGCCTATAGTATGAAATGTTAAATGTATATTTACTTTTTATAGAAATAGCATTTTTACAGTAGAAGAAATGAAAGTCACAGTGTTAGTCACTCAGTCATGTCCAACTCTTTGTGACCCCGTGGAATGCAGCCCATCAGGCTCCTCTGTCCATGGGATTCTCCAGGCAAGAATACTGGAGAGGGTTGCCATTTCCTTCTCCAGGGGATCTTCCCGACCCTGGGATTGAACCCCGGGTCTCCTGCATTGCAGGCAGATTTTTTACCGTCTGAGCCACCAGGGAAGCAGAAGGAATACATCGTCATTATGGAAGAGCTAGAAATATAGATCAACAAAAAGAGTAAAAAATCACAGGTATTCTCATAAAGAATCTTATCACCCAGCGATAGTCACTGATAATGTCTGATATCTGTTTTTACAGACTAGCTTTCCACACTTTTACATAAGTTCTTAAGATGACAGCAAAATCACTAGTCTTATTAGGTCCCTCTTCACCCAATTTCTAGGACAAGGCAGCACCTGCCCTGTTTGCTCCTAAGTCTCCAACTGAACCCACTTTAAGATGTTTTTTGCTGTCTTCCTCTAAAGTTGAGAGATTCCCAGAGTTTCAAGGGCTGAGCCCTTGGCTCCTTCCATCCCTGTTTCCTCAACAGAATATTCAAGCCAGTTCTCCTCCTGCTTCAGCTCTAAAATACTCTCAGCGATTACCATCTTCCTGAATAATCTTTCACAAACAGTACAGCGAGTCACAGGCATGTCAGGCACAGTCTGAAGCCTGGGTCCCTGCACCAGACTTCACCAGATCTTACATACACGGTGTTCTATTGATATGGGTGCTGCTTCATGTTCATTGCTGTCTCTGCTCTTGATTTCCACAACCGCCCATGAGAACAGGCGAGGCAGGTGCAATTGTTCCTGCTTCACATAGGAAAGCATCTTAGGTACCAGAGTTTAAGCCGCCTTCCCGGGAGAAAAGAATTAGTTCCCGAGTCTTTGTGACATCTAGACCCAAGTGCTCTTCATTTCAATCCTTGTCCTGCATGGCTTTGGAACTTAGGGCCTTTGGGGTCTTTCCAGTATTTCTCCTTAAGGGCAGATCCCTCCAAAGGTAAAGCTTGGGAAACTTTTTTGGTTAGAAACTCAGAGCTTCGTACATTATTTTATATTGAGTTTTCCTTAATTATTTATAACTGTAAGAAGGCTATTTACCTAAAGCAAATATTTTGCTTCAGGAGAGTTTATAATAGTCTATCTTTTATAGTATCCTCTGCTGAAAAGTCAAAACAACTTCTTGGAAAAGTAGATTTTTTTCAGTCCACAGGTCAGAAAATGCTCCCAAGTGAACTTAACTCAATATCACGCCTGGACGTAGTATGAGTGAGACGCTGCTGAGCCCTTCCCCACGGTTTGTGCTTCTCTTTTGGCCTCAGGGCCACTCACAGTGGTAAACACCTGGGTAGTGAGGATGGCACGTCACATGTGACATACGCGATGGGAGGAACATCAACCTAGAGAAACCATTTAATCTATCATTTGAAAGTTTGAAAATGTCATGCCCATGATGGATTGGACAGCCTGCAATTAGCCCGGGTTAGTGTTTGGCAGGGCCAGAGCTACAGCTCTTAACATCTAATCTCACAGAAGGTGCTATATGTTCTCTCGTTAATAAAAACCAAATGTACTTTCAGCATCTTCTCTGGATCACAGTACGTTCACCTCCATTGTCTCATCTCCATTCATGAATCTCAAGTGCAGGAGTGGTTCTACAGTGACCAAGCTCTGAGAAGCATGAAGTGGGCAGGGTTGGGATTCTACGTCTCAACCATCCCCAGAAGTGTCTCCTCCCTTCCTCCTTCCCATTGACCCTGCCCTTCTCCCTGTGTGCACTGTGACCTCCTCATCTCCTCTCCCCTTGTTAAATCCTCCTGTCTGGAGATCAGCCGGAAAAGGCAATGGCACCCCACTCCAGTACTCTTGCCTGGAAAATCCCATGGACGGAGGAGCCTGGTAGGCTGCAGTCCATGGGGTCGCAAAGAGTCGGACACGACTGAGCGACTTCACTTTCACTTTTCACTTTCATGCACTGGAGAAGGAAATGGCAACCCACTCCAGTGTTCTTGCCTGGAGAATCCCAGGGACGGGGGAGCCTGGTGGGCTGCGTCTATGGGGTCGCACAGAGTCGGACACGACTGAAGCGACTTAGCAGCAGCAGCAGCTGGAGATCAGCTGGTCATTTAGTCACAATGCAGGGCAGTGGCTGATAGCGCTTCCTAGGTTTTCTCTCCTGGGATCATCTTCATTTTGATTGGAATGAATCCTGGTAAGAAAATACTTAGGCGCCAGGTAAACATTGCCAGTCACCATAGAACGATGTGACTTGGATCCAGGTTCTTGGGGATTAGGGATATTTTAGTTGTAGAATTGTTGAATGCCACAAGGATGTTGAATGCCAGTTCAATTATTGAATGCCAGTTCCTTTTCTGGTCTGTGTGACAACTTAGAATTCTCCTTTTTTGAGGGGGGATAATTTACTCTTATACAGAATGAGGATAAAAATGCAATCTCTCTCATGATTGTGGTGATGATTTGATTGGTTAATATGTATAAAAGCAATTGGAATGGTACTGGCCTTTAGGAAGTACTCAGTGCATTTTGTAGATAGTCTTCTTCTTCTTCCTGGGGTAGGCAAGGTGGCATGGAAAAAAGCACATGGGTTTGGGAAGCAGGCGATCTTGGCAGATGGCAGATCTAGATTCTGCCACTTACTAGCTATGAGATCGAGGACACATAGCCTTTCTGAACTTTAATTACCTTTACTCTAAAATAAGGGTAATAAAAGTATCTTATCTTACCGTCATGAAAATTGAGATCGTGCATGTGCTATGGTTAGCAAAGCATTTTGTACCTGGCAAGTGCACATTAATGAACTGTTATTTTTGGTGCCAATAAAGGCAAAAGGGCTTCCCGGGTTGTGGTAGTGGTAAAGAATGCAGGCAACAATGTCCTGCTAACGCAGAAGACACAAGAGACTCGGGTTTGATTTTTAGGTCCTTTGTGTACTTCGTGTCCCTTCGGACACAACTGAGCGACTGCACATACTCACTCAAAGGCAAAAGACCTACATGTATTTGAGGTCGCAGCACAGTTTTCTAAGTATTAAATTGCCATTTATAGTCACTTAGCTAAATATGAATGTCAGCTTGCTTGTATTTAAATACTGAGAGTTTCCGGGTTTATGAATCATAAATCCCATTTTCTTTACATAAATGTTTTTCCACTATCCAAAATGAATAGACAATAACAGAAAACCACCCAAGTATTCTTTGGTAAACATTCTGATGAAATGCTATGGAGGTGCTAGTAAGAGGGTTTTACTAAAAAGAAAAATGTAGTATATCTGAAAGTATGAAGTATATGTTAATGAGACTTCAATGAACCAGAAAGTAGAGAAAAGAAAATGTAGAAATTCTATTATTAAGTGAAATTATGAAGAAAGTTCCTTGAGTTTCTTTTTAATTAAAAAATTAGAAAACTTTGAAAATTATTCTTTCTCTCAATCTCTTTAAAGTTCCATTGCCATTTAAAAATAGTTTACATATTATATTAATATATGCATCAGATAATTGCCTCTATATTGCAAAAAGGAACCCTACATATATATCATACTAACAAAATTACTGTAAACTACAATCTGGTTTCCATTAAATGCCCTGAGTTTGCACTAAATTCCCTGAGTTTTCACTCTTTCTTTCCTCCATAGAATCTATTGCCAAGTTGTTTATATTTGTATCCTCATTTTCAATTTCTTCCAAAGTCTATGGCTGAAATAGAAAATACAGTCTTTTGTTTTCAGGTTTAGTCTTGCAAGCATTTTTTACCTAGATTATTGCTATAGCTTCCTAAAAGTCTTCCCCAACTTTAGTCTACATGCTTCTATCAACCTGTCTTTTAAGCCTCTCCATAATTTGATCTCTACTTGACTTTCCTTTTTTTTTTTTTTTCTGGTGGTGAAACTGAGGCTCAGAGGAATTTAAGGAGTTGAGCAGAGTCATGCATATATTTAGGCTTTCCAGGTGGCACTAGTGGTAAAGAACCTCCCTGCAGTGCAGATGTAAGAGACACAGGTTCAATCCCTGGGTCAAGAAGATCTGCTGGAGGAGGAAATGGCAATCCACTCCAGTATACTTGCCTGGAGAATCCCATGGACAGTGGAGCCTGGTCAGCTACAGTTTATAGGGTCTCAAAGAGTAGGACACTAATGAGCAACTTAGCATATGTGACTTTGTGACTTCAAAGCCCAAGATCTTATCACTAAACTATGCTACTCTTCCCCAAACAAGACCTATAATTTCCCAGACTTTCCTAGAATGAATTTCCCTACCAGATATACCTATTAAGTTCTTTTTATCCTCCTACTTCTCTTTTTTTTTCAAGGCCAGTGTATATCCTACCAAGAAACTGTCCGGAATTCCAATCTGATTTCATTGCTTCCTACTTACTGCAATCATAACACTTCATTCTGTTTTTGAAATAGCACTTATTGTTATCCGCTTTATATGTTAAGGTAATTTATATCTGTCTGTCTCCCCAACAAGATTTCGGATTTTTGGGTGGCAGAGACCATGTTCTTATCTTTCTCATTTAATCATCCTTCCCTTTCATCCTAAAATAGTCAATGTTTCCCATGGTGCCTTGTATCTAGTAGAAACTAAATCAATATTGAATAAATTGCATTAAAGCTTCATTTCAAAAACGTAAGAAAGTAGGTTCCTGTATTTTTGAAAAAAATGTAAGTTTTTTTTTTCTAATAGCATTTTTAATGAAAAATACCTGTTATTAACTAAGTGTTCTTGTATAGAAAAATTTTTCTCAACAAGAAGGTATTCTATATAAGTAAGGAAAAGTTTATGCTACATTAACTCATTTTTCATCATGTAATTACTGACTGAATGTCCAATATATAGGACAAGAGAGCAGGCAGACATTAGGTAGTGCTTAATATAAAAAGTAGTTAAGTGAAAGTGCTAGTCATTCAGTTGTGTCCAACTCTTTGTGACCCAGTGGACTGTAGCCCACCAGGCTCCTCTACCCATGGAATTCTCCAGGCAAGAATACTGGAGTGGGCAGCCATTCCCTTCTCCAATTCAGGGATCAAACAAGAGTCTCCTGCATTGCAGGTGGATTTTTTACCAACTAAGTCACCAGGGAAGCCCCCAAATCTTTATCTTAAAAACTCTAACCAAAAATGAATAAACTCTAACAACAGCAAACAGCAATAAGATTCCAAGAAAAACATGAGAATGTTTAAGAAGATACACACCTATCTGAATTAGAAATGCTTGCATTTCCAGTCATGGCCAAGTAAGCTCCTCTGTGCTCCACCATTCTACTGATGACAACTCTAGACTCTGGAAGAAGCAAAATTATTTCTTGAAGACATTGGAGAGTGAAAGAAAGCAGTCAGACACTGGAAAGTTCAGATACCCAGGAGAAGCGGACTCAAAAGGATGAGTTCATCATTGTTTTCCAGCTCTTAACCTGAGGGAAGGTCACAGCCAGTTTTATCCTTAAGGGCTAGAAATAGATCAGAAATACAGTCTTACTGGGGAAAGAGTTTGGGTCAATCACAGCTACTAAAAAGTAAAAAGGTGTCTCGAAAAGAAGAAACAGACGGTGAATCCTCTCTATTCTATTTATAAACTATGCCTTAATCTTTGGACAGGGCTTCCCTGGTGGCTCAGTGGCAAAGAACTTGCCTGACAATACAGGAGACATGAGTTTGATCCCTGGATTGGGAAGATCCCTCAGAGAAGAAAATGGCAACCCACTCTAGTATTCTTGCCTGGGAAATCCCATGGACAGAGGAGCCTGGTGGCTGCAGTCCATGGGTTGCAAAAAAGAGTCAGACATGACTTAGCAACTAAGTAGCAAAAACAACAACGTTCTTTGGATGATCCTTGAACTATGAAAGTTAAGGACAGATTCCTAGCAGTCCAGCTAACACTAAAATAACTGAATTTAGGTTTTAACTGCCACCTTTCACAGGGAGACAGAGCTTGTACTTTGAGCTTAGCCAGTTAACTGTCTGCGTTGAAACAAAGCAAAAGCTGCACAACAACAAAACAATGCTCTTTAGAGGAGCATAAGAGAATCTAGTGTTTCTACAACGTGTCATTCACCGTTTCCAGGGTGAAATCCAAAATTTTTCATTGTCCGTAGATATGGGAAAATATGAAACATTAAAAAAAAAAAAGGAAAGTCAGTGGAGACTAACCTGGAATGCCCCCAATGTTGGAATCGAAAAATAAAAATTTTAAAATAGTTATGCTAAGGCTTGAAAGGAGAATACTATACTAAAACAAATGAGGAGCCTAAGAAATCTCAGTCAAATTATATAAATTACATAAAAAGAACTGAAGAGAAATGATGGAACTGAGAAATAAAATACATATAATGAAAAATTTACTACATAGCTTAATAGCAGCATAAGCATGACCAAAAAAAAAGAGATTCAGAGAACTTGAAGATACATCATTGTAAGTCATACAATCTGAAGAACAGAGGAAAACATTTGTAATAAATGATCAGAGCCTCAGGGTGTTGTAGATCAATATCAGAACATCAAATATTTGAGAAATTGAATGACAGAGGGGAATATAAAAAGTGTTTGAAGAAATAATGGCTGAAAACTATCCAAATTTGTTTAAAGACATAAATTTTCTAGTTCAAGAAGTTCAGTGAGCACTTAGCAAAACATATAAAATCTCAAATGTGCATCTAGAAACATTATAATCCAACTGCTGAAAACCAAAAGTAAAGAGACAATCTTATAAGCACGTGAGGAAATTTCTGTGCTTTGGAAGACACTTAAGAAAATAAAGACACAACCACAGACCTCATTAGTCAATAGGGAAATTAAAATTAATACCACAAAGAGATACCACTAGACATTTATTTGAGTGGCTAAAATTCTTTTTCGTGTCTCTGGCAAGAATTTGGAGCAACTGAAGCTTTCACCCATGCTGATGGCCATCCTAAAAGAGATCAATCCTGAGTGTTCATTGGAAGGTCTGATGTTGAAGCTGAAACTCCAATACTTTGGCCACCTCATGTGAAGGGTTGACTCATTGGAAAAGACCCTGATGCTGGAAGGATTGGGGGCAAGAGGAGAAGGGGACGACAGAGGATGAGATGGTTGGATGGCATCACTGACTGGATGGACATGGGTTTGGGTGGACTCCAGGAGTTGGTGATGGACAGGGAGGCCTGGCGTGCTGCAATTCATGGGGTCGCAAAGAGTCGGACACGACTGAGCGACTGAACTGAACTGAACTGAACTGATGGGAATAAACAGTGGTACAATCACTTTGGAAAACCGTTCATGGCTACTTATATAGTTCAACACAAATTATCATATAACCCAGCAATCCCGCTCCTAGGTATTGACTAAAGGGGAATGGAAACCTTTATTCACACAAAAACCTACATCAGTGTTTTTAGTATTCTTTGTTCATAATTCAGAATTGATGAAGATGAAAACCATTCCAAATATCCTTCATCTGGTGAATGGATAAATAAACTGTGTTTTAGCTACATAAATGAATACTACCCAGCAATAAAAAGGAAACAAATTGCTGATGGATTCAGCATGAATGATCCTCAAATGCATTACATTACATGAGAAAGGCCAGACTCAAAAGACTACACACAACTAGATTTTACTTGTATAACTTCATTCTAGAAAGGGCAAAACCAAGAGGACAGAAAACATCTCCGTGGTTCCAGGAGCTGTGGGTGGAAGAAATAATTTACTTCAAAGGGGCATGAGGAAACTTGAGCTGATGGCAAAATTTCCCGTATCGATTGCAGTAGTGGTTACATGAGTATATACATTTGTCAGATTTCATAGAATGTACACTATCAGGGGTAATAGAAATAGAAATCTTTTTTTCTTTTTTAAATTATGACAGTATGATAACACAGTTACAGGAGACTTGGAAAATACAGAGCAAAATTACATATATTAGTAGCTCCACAGTATATTACAATTATTTTTAAGTAGACAAAGTATGGTTTTAAGTTGCAATTTCAATATCAGATTCTCAAAAATTAACAGAATGAATAGACAAAAAAGTGGAAGGATATAGTAGGCCTGAAAATTACTATGAACCAATTCTACATAATTAAGATTTATACAATTTTCACACAACAGTAGGCTACAAATTCAAGTTCCCATAGACTATAAACCAGGAGACAGTGGAACATATCCAGGGACATAAAACAAGGTACAAAAATTTCACGGTCTAAAGAAATTGAAATCATACAGAGTCTGTTCTCTTATCACTATGGAATTATGTTAAAAATCAATATCAAAAGATATTTGAAAATAACCCACATATTTTCAAGTGCAATGGGACATTTACCAAGAGAGATCTTTGACAAAGCCATTGAAAGCCTCAATAAAGTTAAAAGACTGAAAAAACACAGAGGGTGATTGCAGAGAAGAAAGCATTCAAATGAGAAATTAATATCAAAGATACTTTAAAAACCAGTAAGGGGTAAATTTTATTGTACTTAAATTCTACCTCAATAAACTTGACTGAGAAAAAGAATGATATTTTTCAGGGAAAAGAAAATTAAGAAAATCCATTGCTAGCAAATGTACTCTAACAAAACATGTTAAAGGAAATTCTTCAGAATGAAAGTAAATGAAAGCAGATATAAATTCACATCCATAAGATGGAGTGAAGAGCATCAGAAATACGAAATATGTAGGTAGATGTAAAAAACAAATTCCACCTCTTTACTCCTTTAAAAGACATTTATGGTTTAAAACAAACACTGGATTGTGGGACTCACAATGTGTGTAGCTCTAGTGTATGTGACAATATCGAGGTTGTGTCCAGAACAGCAGATGTACCTGTACAGCTCCAAGGTTTCTACATTTTTCATAAACTGTTAAAATACTAACTTTAAGTCACCTGTGAATAGTTAAGGATGAATACTGTAACCCCTAGAGTGACCACCAAAATATCAGATGAAGAGGTAAAAATAAAAAGCCAATGTATAAATTTAAATGAAATTCTAGAAAGGACCTAGGAAATGCACTTGGAAAGAGGGAAGGCACTGCTCTGGGGATGGTCAGGCTCAGAGCTGGGAGGCAGGAGGCAGAGTCTGTGTGACTCAGTTACTGATTTGGTTGGATGGGCTGAGAACATAACCATGGAGCAAAATGTGCTTTCCTTTCTTTTTGATTCAAGTATAGTTGATTTATAGTGTCCTGTCAGTTTCAGGCACACAACACAGTGATTCAGAGATTATATCTATCTCTATCTCTTTTGATATATTCTTTTTTTCTGATTCTTTTCCCTTACAAGTTATTACAAAATATTTTTTTAAATGTATTTATTTTTGGCCGTGCTGGGTCTTCATTGCTTTGCACGTGCTTTCTCTAGCTGCAGTGAGCAGGGGTTACTCTTCATTGCAGTGCTCGGGCTTCTCATTGTGGTGGCTTCTCTTGTTGCAGGACACAGGCTCTAGGCACACGAGCTTCAGTAATTGCAGCACTTGGGCTCAGTAGTTGTGGTGTGCAGGCTGTAGAGTGCTGGCTCAGTGGTTGTGGCACATAGGCTTAGTTGCTCTGTGGCATGTGGAATCTTCTCGGACCAGGGATTGAACCCATGTCCCCTGCATTGGCAGGCAGATTCCTATCCACCATGCCACCAGGAAGTCCACCAAATATTTTGAGTATAGTTCCCTGTGCTATACAGTAGGTCCTTGTTGAAAACGTGCGTTTCTTCAGTTCAGTTCAGTTCAGTTGCTCAGTTGTATCTGACTCTTTGCAACCCCATGAATCGCAGCACGCCAGGCCTCCCTGTCCATCACCAACTCCCAGAGTCTACCCAAACCCATGTCCATCGAGTCAGTGATGCCATCCAACCATCTCATCCTCTGTCGTCCTCTTCTCCTCCTGCCCCCAATCCTTCCCAGCATCAGGGTCTTTTCCAATGAGTCAACTCTTCGCATGAGGTGGCCAAAGTATTGGTGTTTCAGCTTCAGCATCAGTCCTTCCAGTGAACACCCAGGACTGACCTCCTTTAGGATGGACTGGCTGGATCTCCTTGCAGTCCAAGGGACTCTCAAGAGTCTTCTCCAACACCACAGTTCAAAAGCATTAATTCTTCGGTGCTCAGCTTTCTTCACCGTCCAACTCTCACATCCATACATGATCACTGGAAAAACCATGGATTGACTAGACGTACTTTTGTTGGCAAAGTAATGTCTCTGCTTTTAAATATGCTATCTAGGTTGACCAAAACCTTCCTTCCAAGGAGTAAGCATCTTTTAATTTCATGGCTGCAATCACCATCAGCAGTGATTTTGGAGCCCAAAAAAATAAAGTCTGACACTGTTTCCACTGTTTCCCCATCTATTTCCCATGAAGTTATGGGACCAGATGCCATGATCTTAGTTTTCTGAACGTTGAGCTTTAAGCCAACTTTTTCACTCTCCTCTTTCACTTTCATCAAGAGGCTCTTTAGTTCTTCTTCACTTTCTGCCATAAGGGTGGTGTCATCCGCATATCTGAGGTTATTGATATTTCTCCTGGCAATCTTGATTCCAGCTTGTGTTTCTTCCAGCCCAGCGTTTCTCATGATGTACTCTGCATATAAGTTAAATAAGCAGGGTGACAATTTACAGCCTTGACGGACTCCTTTTCCTATTTGGAACCAGTCTGTTGTTCCATGTCCAGTTCTAACTGTTGCTTCCTGACCTGCATACAGGTTTCTCAAGAGACAGGTCAGATGGTCTGGTATTCCCATCTCTTTCAGAATTTTCCACAGTTTATTGTGATCCACACAGTCAAAGGCTTTGGCATAGTCAATAAAGCAGAAATAGATGTTTTTCTGGAACTCTCTTGCTTTTTTGATGATCCAGCGGATATTGGCAATTTGATCTCTGGTTCCTCTGCCTTTTCTAAAACCAGCTTGAACATCTGGAAGTTCACGGTTCACGTATTGCTGAAGCCTGGCTTGGAGAATTTTGAGCATTACTTTACTAGCATGTGAGATGAGTGCAAGTGTGCGGTAGTTTGAGCATTCTTTGGCATTGCCTTTCTTTGGGATTGGAACGAAGATTGACCTCTTCCAGTCCTGTGGCCACTGCTGAGTTTTCCAAATTTGCTGGCATATCGAGTCCAGCACTTTCACAGCATCACCTTGGTGATTTGAAATAGTTCAACTGGAATTCCATCACCTCCACTAGCTTTGTTCGTAGTGATGCTTTCTAAGGCTCACTTGACTTCACATTCCAGGATGTCTTGCTCTAGGTGAGTGATCACACCATCGTGATTATCTGGGTCGTGAAGATCTTTTTTGTACAGTTCTTCTGTGTATTCTTGCCACCTCTTTTTAATATCTTCTGCTTCTGTTAGGTCCATACCATTTCTGTCCTTTATCGAGCCTATCTTTGCATGAAATGTTCCTTTGGTATCTCTAATTTTCTTGAAGAGATCTCTAGTCTTTCCCAATCCTCTATTTCTTTGCACTGATCGCTGAGGAAGGCTTTCTTATCTCTCCTTGCTATTCTTTGGAACTCTGCATTCAGATGGGAATATCTTCCCTTTTCTCCTTTGCTTTTCGCTTCTCTTCTCTTCCAAGCTATCTGTAAGGCCTCCTCAGACAGCCATTTTGCTTTTTTGCATTTCTTTTCCATGGGGATTTTCTTGATCCCTGTCTCCTGTACAATGTCACGAACCTCTGTCCATAGTTCATCAGGCACTCTGTCTATCAGGTCTAGTCCCTTAAATCTATTTGTCACTTCCACTGTATACTCATAAGGGATGTTTATTGACTATTAACTACATTCCAAGGTGAATGTTAAAAGCTTTATATGTGTTTCTTCATTTAGAGAGATTAATCAGACTGTTTTGGAAGATGAAGATATTAGGAAAAAGGAGAGTAACAGATTTCAATGCAGCAATCAATGAATTATTGAATAGGATGGGATTTGATAATAGGATGGGATTTATCACTCACTATGTAGCAAGAAAGATGGAGAGAGAAGAAACATTTTGCTCCTGAAGCCTCTCTTTCCATGAGTTCCCACCCAGTACATATCCCACTGGGTAGTGACAATGTCTTCGCTTTATTGACAGCACTGTGTTGGGATTTGCCAGGAACTTCACTGTAAAAGGGACAGTGTGTGACAGTGGAAAGAGCAGGAACTTCAGAGTCCGGTGAAACTTTCCCATCTTAGTTTTACATGTTATTATTGTGACCTTTGACTATATTTGTGACATTAGATCAGTTTCTTAAACTCTTGAAGCCTTAATTTCTTTTGTCTGTTAAATGGATACAGTAATAACCACCTCTTGGGTTTATATGACATTAGTTACATAATAGTGAGCACCCAGAAATGTTTCCTCTCTTATCCTCCTATGTACAACCGGTTGGACCAGAAGAATCTAAAAGTACAGCATGATGAATAAAGAAACAGTACTTTTCTTTGGCAACATCCTATATTACAGAAATTTCCTTTCATCAAAATGTCAACTGTTGCTAATGTCATAGTGTTAGTTGTTCATCATATTCTATTCTTGGAAGATTAACATTACCTAGAGATGCTTTAATTTGCAAATTTAAAAAATCCAGACAGAGAAATTGTCATACAATTTCTAAAGTTCAGAACTCCCTTGATTCTATTCTTTTGCATAAGTCATTAAACTAATTTTTCTTCAATGCAGAAAGTAAGGCATTTTATACAGATGGAAAGAACTGTTCTCTTTCTCAGTTTCAGCAAGAAGTACATTTATCATATGTTCAACAAAGTAGCATTCACTTTTTCCAACTGAGACATATTTAAGGGACTTCAATATATTTGGGGAAATTTTCATCAGTGATTTAGCAGCTATCAAAAAAAGACGTCCACAATTAATCTTTTATAACATGAGTGTGACTTGTAATCTCTACGCTTAGGATAAATATTACTAAATATAGTGAAAAACAATTCATAAACTATAATATTTCTTGGCAAAGAAAAACTGCTTTATGATTTTTAAGATGTTTGAAAATTTAAATGAAACTTACATGTTTGAAATTAGTGCCAGATGCAACACAATTCAAGCACAATTCTCTAGCTGAATCACATTCACTATGATTTAGTAAAAGAGATTCAATAATTCTGTATTTCATAGAAATCCCACATAAACAAGTATTTCATTCACAAAATGCATGGTTTGGCAGGTTTCCAAAGCAGGAATTTGCTGGAGGGAAGGTAAATTTATTGATTAAAATAAATCAAATGACTGACATTTCCTTCAGAAAACTGGCAAAATAATAATATTCAGAGACTTAAAGTCTTACAACCAAAACCAGAAGAAAAGTCTGAGCTATTTACATGTATTATAGGAATTCAATAATGTCACAAGAGTAAGTTAATCAGATATTTGAGCATTCTCAAATTAACATTGAGAACATTTTAAACCATGTATTTTGGGAGTAGGACTTTCCAAAAATCTTTGATATGAAATTTGGTGGTTATAAGTCTTTGAAGTACTTATAATTATATTCCCCATTTATCCTTTGCAGATTTATCTGCACTAAATAATGAGTATCCTGTGATAGAATTTATGTAGAAACAATCCAGATAGTTCTTAAACAGGCTGACAATACTTCCTTCCTAAACTTTGTCTCAGTTCTTCCCTCTCAGCATTTGTTATGGACTTATTGTTCCTGTACTCCTAAAATTCAAACATTAAAATGCTAAACCCAAGGTGGCTGTATTTGGAGATGGGGTGGTTAAAGAACTGATTAAGGTTAAATGAGGTCATAAGGGTAGGGCCCTGATCCAATAGGATTAGTGTCCTCTTAAGAAGAAACACCAGAGAGCTTTTTCTCTCCCTTTTCCTCTCCTTACACAGTGCACAGAGATTTTTATGAGCACACAGCAAGATGACTGCTGCCTACAAGCCAAGAGAAGAGGTCTCAGAATAATATCTACTTTGCTAGCACCTTGATCTTAGTTGGCCCAACCTTCAGAACTATGAAATATAAATTTTTGTTGTGTAAGCTATATAGGCTTCCCTGGTGGCTCAGTTGTAAAGAATCCACCTGCCAGTGCAGGAGATGAGGGTTCCATCTCTGGGTCAGGAAGATCACCTGGAGAAAAATTGGCAATCCACTCCAGTATTCTTGCCTGGAACACCCCATGGACAGAGGAGTCTGGCAGGCTACAATCCATGGTGTCACAAAAGAGTCAGACAGGGCTTAGTGAGTAAATAACAACAACAAAGCTACTTAATCTGTGATATTTTATTATGGCAACCCCACCAGACTAAGATAGCAATTAGGAGGCTTAATGTAACAGCCACAACAGAATTTTCTGACACACTCTCTCTTCAACTGCTTAACTTGTTTACGTATCTGGATACAGGGAAAACACTATTGAGAGGCTGGACACACTTGGCCTGGAGAGTTTCATACAGATCCTTAAATCATTCAGCCCTGCTTCTATTCCAGAATCAGAGAATGTGAATGTAAGAAAGGGTCTTTGTGACCCAAGCTTGTCAATTCAGATTTTGCTATCATTCTGGGGTCATAGGAAACTACTCCATACACCTAGCACATCTTCTGGAAAACAATGGGGGTTAGGCAGTGGATAGCTAAGTATTAAACATCTATTTATATTAAATCATGATACGTTATTGAGTGCCATATGCAATTTTTACACATATTTGGGATGCTTCAAAGGCATTATTGATAAGGTTAGTGACATTAACAACAAATAGCTAAAAGACTGGAAATGAATGGGGGCCAGGTAATGCCTTAAGGGGTTTACATGTATTTTTTTACATGATCATTACAACACTAGAAAACAGAAATGTATTTTTATTATGACAGAACATTATTTCAGAATATGAAAGCATTTCTAAAATAGTCCCACTTCCATCATGGTCATATGCTGTTTTATTTTCCTCATAGCTTTTTTGGTTATTTCTTTTCCCCTTGCCTATTTTCAATGCTCCTCCCAACCCCCTTCTCAGAGCCTGAGTCAGTGGCTGCCAGGGAAAAGGAACTCAATGAGTTTTTGGCCAAGGCCACACAGCCAGTCTGTAGCAGCTGCCACCATTACCAGATGCTAGGCGCCACGAGAGCAGGGGTAGAGACCATTTTGCTCTAAACAGAGGCTGGCACGGTGCCTGCTCAAAAAAATATGTACGGGGAGGGGGTGGGAAAGTAAGGAAGGGAGCAGGGGTGAAGTTTGAATGAATGGAAACGTTCCCAGAAGGGTCTAGAGAGCTTCCGCAGCGAGTCTCAGTCTTTGGGGAATGAACTCAGTTTAAGGCCTATGCCAGCACTTTCCTCACCACAGAGCACCAGAGTACGGCAGGGGATGGAAAAAGAACGAAGTCTTTAAGACGTCTAGAAGAAAGGAGAAAATGGCGCGAGAAAAAAAGAAGTAGAAAGAAACGAATCGCCCTTTTTCATTTATTTAAAAGGCGAGCCCAGCGCGACCGGTTACCATGGCAACCCCAGGCCAGAACGGCCCCAGCCCATTGGCCGAGATGTCGGAGCCAATGAGAAGGCGCGATGTTGGCAGGTCTTAAGATGGCTGCCGGGCGGCACGGTCCGGACCGGTGAGTACGGCTGATTGTGAGGCTGGCTCTTGGGCTCCAGGGAGACGAACCCAGGGAAGACAGGGTGCCAGGAGCGAGGGGGCAAGCGCTGGCGACCTCGCAGCCTCTCGGCCGAGCCCGTAAAGCCTTTGGTCAGGCCTGCAAAGCCTTTGACCGGGCCCGTGGGAGCGTCGGCCGAACCGGCCTCCGCTTCGCTCTGACGCGGCGGCGCGGCGGAATCCCCGTTCTGTTGGTGGGAGAGGGGTTCTCCGTCCCACCCCGGCAGGATTGAGAAGGGATGAGAAGGCTTTCGACTCGGGAAACGGGCTCTTGTTTACAGTTGCCGTACCCGGAAACGAGCTGCAGTTGATGGGAGAGTCAGCAAGGTAAACATCCTACATCAGCAGCTGTGGCGCTTAGTTCTGTGCCGAGAGAGGATTCTTCCCATTTGGGCTTCGGAGTGTGGCCCCGCCGCAGGAGAGCCTGCAGAGTGCCGGGTTGTTCGGCCGTGAGGCGAAAGGTGTACATTTCTAGAGCCACCCCTCTTGCGGTCTTGCACCCTGTAAGTATTCTCACTGAGACATCCAATTTTTAAATGGGCCTCGAAATACTATTGGCTACGTGTAAATCTTTCTTGCAGGGTCTTGACTCTCGGGGAGTGTTTTCTAGCCCTAGGCTGAACAAGACACTCGCTTTGACATACGCATACGTGCAAAATCCTGCTAAATAGTTTATCTGGATAATCGGATTGGTAACTTAAATCCGAAGTCAGGCCTGAGATTCAGTTGTACTTTCTGTACCTTTTTGAGAAATCGGAGCACATATATTTCATAAACGTGAACAGGGCATTTGCATTAATGTTGATGATAACATGCTTAGAAGTATTTCAGTTAAGTAATTAATGCCCAGTCACAGAAACTGATTATTGTGTAAATTGTTTAACAGGATCTCCAGATTGGTAGTTGGTGGTTTACGATTTCTGTAAGATTTAAGTTCAGATCAGACAAGATTTTCAGTTTTCTGTGATTATTTCTAATTGAATACAAAATTTGGGAAATAAGGCAACTTCATTCAGTAAAAATGGAATTGAAAGTCTGAAATATAAGAGTCGGGACATTTACCCATAAACTGCTTAGGCTGAGTCTTGATTACAAGCAGTTACCTGGACTTCAGAAAATGTGGTATTATTACCCAGGCCTGTATTCAATTGGGTATAACATTTTTATATAGCTTTCTGCCCTTAAAACGTGAGGAAAAAATTCCTTCTTGATCAGATTTTAACAGAATTACAGGCTGGGGACATTCTTCAGACCCACTCTCAAATCTTTGTCACCAAGAATATAATACTACTTAAACTGTGCACTCTGTACAGTTTTGAGTTACAGAGTTCTATTTTTCTAAGATTAGTGGATCACCAGCCATTGGATGAGTCTGTTACCGCATCTGTAAAAGGGGTTTAGATAATAATTCCTAGCGGAAGGGTCATTGTGAGGGTAAAGGGTAAAACAATGCCTGTCACATTGTTTGTATGCCATTTATAGCGATGACCTGGTTTGTTTTTCTTTTTGATTCTGTTTCTTCTGTCACGGTGGGGTTTCTTTCCCTTTCTTCAGAGCATCTTTTAGGTGTATACTGTGAAGTACAGTCTTACTGAAAACTAGCAAGCTTCGCTGTGGTGGCTGGGTTAGGAGAGAAACCTTATCTTCTGGGGTGTTGGAGTTTAATTATTATTGTTCTGACTGAGAAAAAAATGGAGTGTTACATCAAAGAATGAGGTGATTCTGGGCATTTGGGCACACATAATGTTGAGATCCATAAAAAGACATATTAGAGCCTCAAGACGTCTCAGAGATTTGATCACACCCTTCATGTTTTGGGTTAAGGGTGAAGACCCAGACAGATGCAGTGGCTTTTCCACAGTTATGTTGTTCAGGACTAGAAACCCATCTTCTGACTTCTAAAACTGTTTTTTTTCCTCTGCTCTACCATTGGCTCCCAATCCTTTCACAACCTAGAATCCCATTTATTGTAATTTGATATCTCCATGGATGCTGTATTTTGAAATATTGCGTCTACTAAACTGTACCCGTTAATTTGTGTTTTTTCCGTTTTAGTAAAACTCAGGCCTTTAGCTACCAATCAGATGAATGAAAATGTGGTGAAGAATAATGTTTCGTTGAATTTAAGTTTCCTCACCTAAAGGTGCATGATATTGTTTGAGGGAAAATGAAATATGTTGGGCTTTTTGAGTATTGAAATTAGCTTAGAAATCTCCATTACTGTCTTCATAAAACTTAGAAAAACCCTTAGCTGAGGAACCGCTGAGCTGTGTCATGTTCTTCTAGATACACTGATACCTGCCCAGGTGTGCTAAGTGGCAGCTGTGCTTGGTTTCCAAGGGCAAAAGAAAGCCCAGCCATTCAGACTGGGATGTGACATAAATATTTTTGTTCATCATAAATCATGTCAACCCTGGACTGCATGGCATACACAGAATTTTTCTTTGTAGAATAACTGTGGATTGGGAAGAATCTTCATTCCAGCAGTACAGAGTATGTGAAATGGAGAAGCTGATATTCAGAATCACAGAGAATAGGGAGATTCTGAATGATTCACATCTTTGGGGCTAAATGATTCAAGTATTTGACTTACAGGCTAAAAACATAAAAGTTAATATATCAACACATGGACTGTTATGTAGACTTGACTATAATCTACACTAAAAAACTTGTTTCTTGGTCTCTTGTATGTGATGTTTCTTGAGAATGGTTGAGTAATGCCCACATTTGAAGGGTTATCTGCTTTAAAATGAAAGAATGCATTCTGAAAGATATGAGATGAGAGATGCTTCAAAGAACTAGAGAATCTGAATCCAGAGCAACCCAAACAGAAGTAACAGGAGGCCCAATGGGACCAACTGGTACTGTAGTACAATTGGAAATGTATAAATAACACGCATATGCTTTGAATAGAAAGACAGTGTTTTTGAACCTAAGCCCAAAACAAGTCACAAAGCAGCCACTCTATATTGGCTGATTTGCTGTCAGAGCTGCTGCTCGGGTGGGCAGCTTCACTTTGCAGGCTTCTCAGTTAACTATCTGTATTTGTCAGTGGCCACCAAGTTGTCCTGCTATTTGTGTATGTGTGTATGTTATGGTCACAGGAGAATGGCACATCACTTTAAGGATATTTAGGGATTAAGTTCAGAAACAACGTCTTATTTGAGCTTTGCCTCCTTTTACGGATTTGAACATAGAGTCCACTTTTTAAAAATTATTTTAATTTTTCCCCCACTGTGGGCACACACAGGAAGTTATCATACTAGCCAATAGCATGCTGAGGGCAGTTCTTAATGCCACATCAGCAAGAACTTACTAAACATAGATGATTTTGAGGAAGTCCAAAAGTGATCAAAAATGATTAAGGGCTGGTGAAGAAAGGCATGCCCTCTCCACAGCAACTAGCCCTGCTTCCCAAGGTGAAGCCCCTTGGGGTGCCCAAAGCATAGACTCACACTGTGAGGATATTGCAGCAGTGGCCCAATGGAAGAACTGTGCCCATCTGAGCTGCCACAACTGAAGTCTGGGCTGAGTGGTACTTGGCTGCTAATGGACAGAAGCTTGCCATTTGTATAAGAATGTTGGTTCCATGAGGTTAGGCATTTTTGCACATTCTGTATACTGCTGTTTCTGTGTCTTGAAGAGTGCCTGGCACACAGTGGATATGCAGAAGATGCTGTGGACAGGGAGAAGAAACAGTGGCTCCAAAACATAGAACCCCCAATTAGTGCTAAGAAAGCTAACTCTGAAACTTGTTACCATCCTTAAGTCCTGAAATGGATAGGTGCATTATATGCCAGTGGCAAAGTCATGGTAGAACGGAGTATCACAGCCTTCCTCCTACTTCGCAGAACAGTAGAAATGTTTTTATTAATAGCTCCACAACTGTTTTTCTATATTGGCATATTATACGTCATGTCTTTTGTGCTAACAGTATCTCAACACTACCTCCGCTCCAACTTTTAAAATCTTCGGTCCAGATTTAGGGATGGATTCAGGTTTCCCCAGTGGCTCAGTGGTAAAGAATCTGCCTACAGTGAAGGAGAGGTGGGTTTGATCCCTGGGTGGGGAAAATCCCCTGGAGGAGGAAATGGCAACCCACTCCAGTATTCTTGCCTGAAAAGTCCCATGGACAGAGGAGCCTGGTAGGCTACAGTCCATGGGGTTGCAGAGTTGGACATGACTGAGCAACTAAGCATACACACAGACGGTTTTATAGGGCTTGGAATTTATGTAATTTGAGTCCTCTTCTTTAAAAAAAGAAATACAGATTCAAAATACAAAATCAGGTATAGTGCTTTGGAAGAACTTATGCAAAAGACGAGCCTTGAAGCTTAGGTTCTGTTGTCTTCCTGGTAATTTGCTTCTGATTTTATTGCTCCATTCAGAAAACCAGACATCAGCATTTTTAATTGAAAGTTCATGTCAGACTGTGGAAATCAGGGAGTTAAATGACTTGCATCAATTACTGAATGAATGCACCTCAAACATTAGAAATTTCAAAACTACCTTATATAGATGCTGCCACCCATAATAGAAATGATAAAAATGCAGTACATGGCCACAGAAATAAATGATAATGGCAAAAAGAACCTGTCATTGATCAAGTCCCCAGAACCTCCTGAACACTGTGTAGAGTGTTTCAGTAGCTTACCTCATTTCATTCTGAGAATAACCCTGTGTGCAGGGTAATTAGCCCTGTATTACAGATGAAAAAAGAGGGTCAGAGGTGTTAAAAATGACTTCCTCAGAATTACAGTTAGAGTAGTTAGATGTTAGAAATCTTCCTCTGAAAAAGCCAAGAGAATGTTTTGGTGAGGATGTTTTTCAGAGAGCCAGCAGCTGATGAGACTGGACCCAAACTGTGAAAAGTGAGAGCTGATTCTTTGTACTTGGGAGGAGGTCCTTAAAAGTTATCAGGAATCCATTGTTCAGAGTATGCAAAATGCCATGATACTTTGTCTCAGAGGCAGTGCCCGGTTAACACAATAGAGGGCAGAAAGATAGTGAAAAAGATTTTCACCCTTCCCTTTTATTCCTGTAGCTGACGGTAAATCATGAGCTATACAACCAGCTTCTCTATTCTAGGCATCTTTTAAATGAACTAGTTTTGACTTATTACATATGCTAAACTAGACTGTGCCATGGAGATTAAGAGTGATATGTACTCAATTATCATAATTTTAGAAAATGATTACAACTTCAGTTTTTAAAAATTATTTTTATTAGACTTAACAATAGTTAATGATTCTCTCTATCAATGGGCTAACTAATGTATAATTAATGATAAAAATCACCCTGTACTTGTTTTCCAAATACAGTATTGTTATTTTAAAAAGCTGTACGTTTTTGTTAATTTGTAAACGTTATACTCCATTTAGTATTACTTTAACAAGCAGTGTAAAATGTAAAACTGGGACATCCTTTTTTCCACCATACTTTTGTCAAACTCCTTGCACAGCTTAAACATTTTCCTTTGTGTAATTGTTTTCCTCCTTCATAGATAGTAAGTCCCCTGAAGTTTTATACCTTCAAATAAAGGCGAAACATCCAATTTATTTTCTTCTCTAATTGTTACAGCTTGAAACATAGTGTTATAATTCTTAAATTACCTGCAGTGTATATTGTTAGGCTTTTAACATTCTTGAACTATGAATGCTTTTACTGAATTTCCTCTGTTTTTTGGACAAAATTATCCATGTATTAGAGGATCAAGGTTTTGTTGTCATTAAGTCATTCAGCTGTAGGTGTGTCTTGTAACAGACTTACTTAAAGTACTTTACACTTCTAAAAAATTTATATAAGCAAAATATTTAAATTATTTTGGTATGGAGGGTGCATCCTGCTTTATACCAATTTTTAAAAAGTATAAATGGACTTTTCCCAAACCATTGGTATAATTATTACATGCCTGGTATATCTTTTAATGGTTTGAAAATTCTTTCCATGTCTACTTTATACATCTTAATTCATTTTTTTTTTTCCCTCGAGCAGAAAAGATGTGGAGTGGGCTGCTACCTCCTGGCCTAAATGAAAGTGATGTTGAATTGAATTCTGACGATGATAGCGCATTAGAGAGCTCTGAACTTAACTTACAGGAGGGTAAAGAAGATGGGACCTTTAAAAAGACAGACGTCGTAGATATTCCTACAGATGGACCAAGCACTGAAGCAGAGGCAAATGCAAATGCATATGAAGAGTGTCCCTCTGGAATTCCCTTAAATATGTGGAATGTAGGTTTTCTCTCATATGTTCTTATTGAAGTCTGTGCCTGTGTGTCTCTGCCAGGGTCAGAATGTATGTGTTCGTAGTGGGTAACGGGTAGGGAAGATTGATTCTGAATGGTTTTATTACTCTCTGGGTCTGTGGCCAACTCATTGATCACTCAGGTACTTGTGTTCATTTTTGTTTTGTTTTTCATAAAAAGAAGAAGAACAAAAAACATTTAGTAGGATTAACTACTTTGCTTAACACGATACACGAGGAGTTTCAGTCTTAATCTCTTTGTTACAAAGTCTATGAGTCATTGACTTTTACCCCTAAATTATCAGATTGACTTGTTTGCAAATAAATGAAGATAATTCAGGTTGTAAAAGTCTCAGACAATAGAGTATCTTAAGAAGAACTAAACTACTTTCATTATATTTGTATTTTTGTAAATGTTAAGAATATAGTTTTTATTGATATGTTATTTTTCAGATGTATACTTTGCTTCAAAATGTATTTGCTCTTTTTTTTTTGCTTTTATGTAGAAATTTCAAGAATTGCATAAAAAGCATTCTGAACAGAAAACTTCAGCTTCTAGATCTGAAAAGAAAAAAAGAAAACGCTCCAGAAAAGGTGTTTTAATTCAGGTTAATTGTCAAATAGTGTTAAATTGTGACTAGTTGGACCTAACAATTTTTAATAACCATAATTTTGAAATAACCAAATGCTTAGGTATTGACACTTTGTGAATTCTTTTCAGGTAAATTGAAGAATGAAGAAGAATCTCATAGGTAGGTGGAATTTAAAATATCTGTTGATCCTAGACAGTATTGTAGAACTTGTGCAAATAGTTGAATTACCTCTGAAACCTAAGAAGTAGTTGATGTAATATAATTGTAGTAATGAATTAAAAACAGTAAATGTAAAAATGAGTACATTTTGGGTGAAACATAAGTTATTGTCTATCTTCTTACAGTGAACCGTCTTCAAGTGAAACCCAGTGGAAGGAGCTTACCCAGTATTTTGGAGTCGATGAGAGATTTGACCCCCCTGTTAAAAGGAAAAAAGTTGAAAAGGTAAGATCTTTTTTATTGCATCTTCTATTCACCAGTGGAAACTGTTTGTAATTAGTCTTGCCTAAGGTATTTCTCCTCATTAATTCATTCAGTGAAGAAGTTAATGTGTGCAGGATGCTAGATAAACAAGTAAATATATAGTTACAAATCATTTTTTAAAACTGTTAAAAAAGAAACAGGGTATTGTGAAGAAATTAATATGAAGGCCCCACATTAGCTGAGTGGTCTGGAAAGGCCTGTCTCACTAAGACTGAAGGATGGCAAGGAACCATCTATGTAAGGCTCACTAGTGTAGAGGTGATAACCTGGGTAAAGATCCTGCTGGGGAGGAAGAGCCACCATGGGACATGTGAGTAGCAGTGAGAAGGTCAGCCTGGCTGGATGGAGTCAGCGAGGAGGAGGGTGAATGGCCCAAGATAAGACTGGAGAAGCAGGCAGGCAGGGACCAAACCATGCAGGACCTTAAAGGAAGCAGTAAGGAACGGGGTTTTGGTCACAATGCAATTGAGAACCATTCAAGGGATTTATGTGGAGGGAGTGACTTGATCACAGTTATGTATGAAAAGATTGCATCTTACGTGGAAGATGGACCTTGGGGCAGCAAAAGCAGATGAGAACAGTTAAAGAGACTCAGCTAGACATGAGATGATGGGAGCTTGAGTGAGAATGGTGCTGCTGAAGGTAGACGAGAGGATGGATTTGAGGTGCACTGTAGAAGCAGAATGGACAGTATTTGCCTCTGGATTGCTTATGAGGTGGTGGGGAGATTGGGATCAGGAGGATGGGAGAGAACCATTCAGGGTTTTACTTAAGCAGTGGTGTGAATAGTCACATTGATTACAAGGATGTGAAAGCTTTGGAGGGGAGAAGATTTAGAGCGAGGCCTATCCAAAGTTCATTTTGGGGCATGGGTGGTATCAGTAAGCAGAATAGAGTAGGCCATTGGTAAAATGAGGCAGGAGCTTGGAGGAGAGTCTGAGTCTCGAGACACACGCTTGGCAGTTGCCAGTCTATAGATGGCGTTAATATTTGGTAGAGGCTAGAATGAATGAGTAACTTACACATTCATCTGGGGGATGTTGACAGACTTCAGGAGCATGGAAATTGAGCTCTGGGCCGGAATGGAGGTAAGAGGCCTCTTGGCTAAAGCCCAAGAATATTGTGTCTTGCATATACGGACAGGATCATTGCTGTATACTACTGTATGTACGTAGAGATTGTAACTGTTTTCTGGTTCATCAGCATTTCTTGTGAAAAACTGCTTGATTTTTAAACCCATCGTTGGGGTTTAAAATTGGGTGCCTCATTGAGGGTACATGCATTAAAGAACTGACACAACAGAATTTTTACATGTGAACCGTTGATTCCAACTTTGCCAAGAATTCTTGTCACCTAGTCCGTGGAACACTGGGTAATTGGTACCGGGATCACCTTGTACTGCAAATAGTTACAGATATTGAGCAATCTCCTTTTCCCAAATGTTCAAGCAGGTACAGAAATGCTATATTTCTTACAGAAATCACTGGTTAGAGCTGAAGCTCAAACCCAGACTTTATTCCACCATTCTCAGTTCTCCAGCTTCACCATCCAAGAGGCTGATAAGCATTTTAATGTGATTGCTGTGCTCTTGACCACTGTGATTCTGGTGGGCTGGGAGGAGGGATCATGTGGGGAGGATGCTTTTGACTGTGGCAAAGCTGTTCCAAAGCATGAGGGGGGAGGCTCATGCTGACAGCAGTGGTCCTCAGGCCATCTCTGGCCCACCTGCTTTAGAGTCCTAACTGCTGACTAGATTGTTATTTTGAGGGGAAAAAAATGGTTAATTAAAAAAATTTTTTTTTTATTTTATGGGCACACTGCATGCATGCAGGCTCTTAGTTCCCTAACCAGAGATCAGACCTGGGCCCCTGCAGTGAAAGCGCCGAGTCCTAACCTCTGGACCACCAGAGAATTCCTAGAAATGGTGAAATACTGGTTCTCATCGGGAATATTTTTTAAAGTTGTGCTTGTGAATTAGGTAGTCTTTGATCTTCAGTTGTTTACAATATTTGTTATGTTTTCTTGTAACTATATTGTAAGTCACTAAGTCATGTCTGATTCTTTGCAACTCCACAGACTGTAGCCTGCCAGGCTCCTGTGTCCATAGGATTTTCCATGCAAGAAAGGGTTACCATTCCCTTCTCCAGGGTATCTTCCTGACCTAGGGATCGAACCTGGGTCTCCTGCATTGCAGGCAGATTCTTTACTGTGTGCACCACCAGGGAATCCTGTATTTACTTTAGAATATCTAAATTGTTTCTTAGTGAAGATAAAACTATAAAATTCAGTCTTTTAGCCTTTTCAAAAAGTAGAAATTTTGAGAGTATTTTTTATAGTCTATCTGTATTAGAATATTATTTCCCTACATGTATGAAATTGTACCTTCTTGATAATCGGCGAGATATGGCTAAGTTATTCTTTGTCTAAAGTTTGAGATTCGTGAAGAGTAACTTTAATAAAGGATACTAGGATTCCTTGTGCAAAGTCTTTTGTACAGCTCAGTTTTAAGAGGTAGTGTTCTGTTTCACATTGTATATTAGATGTATTCTAGAAAAAAATGATAAGTCAAGCTCCATTTTAAAAAGAAATTTCTGTTTAAGGGAAGACTACTGTAAATCCTTTTATATATATTCTGCTGCTGCTAAGTCGCTTCAGTCGTGCCCGACTGTGCGACCCCATAGACAGCAGCCCGCCAGGCTGATCTGATTTAGAAGTTTGGATTTTCTTAACAGCAGCGATCCTCTGTATGAGTAACATCTGACTAAGAAAGTCGTGGCATCTCTTGAACAAGGAAACTGATGCTGGCCAGGCTAGTATCGCCCAGGATGTTGCCGGCACTTAATTTTCTATTAGTAAGTGTAAGAGGAAAGGAAGGATTCGGTGAAGCCAGATGATTTCATATTCTCTTGGTAGTTCAGCTTAATTGCATGCCAGCAGGTTCACACTTATTCTTTGGTTTGGGATCACTGTTTTCCATGCCCCCTTGGGCTATCATGCCAGAGTCTCTACTGTGAATCCAGCAGAGTAAATAGACAGTAAAAGATGTCCACATTGGAGCCACCAAGATAAAAGCTAAGAATAAATGTCAGTCCACCAGATAATAGCTACTGCCCGAGAAATATAGAGAGGATCATGAAAATCCCTAATGCAGTTTGGACAAAACTAGCATGGATTTCTGGTCCATTATTTTGTTACTCAGGAGCAAAGGCTGATCTGTAGCAACCCTTTTTAGTCCCCTTTTCACTCAGTCACTGAACTCTCAAGAATGGTAAAACAAAAAGAGCTGCTTAAGTCTGTTGTGTGATCCATCTTTTTTATTCTTTTCTCCTCCCCGCCCCCCTTTTTTGGAACACTGCCAGCCTGTTGAAACTATTGCCCAACCAAGGATGTGTATTTATAACACTGCTGTCACCTGCTTCCCTGACAATTCAGAGGGGCTTATATTTTAAAATATAATCTTCCTAATATATAGAGCTGTTTTAAAGTGTTCTTGTATTAAATACAGCTATAATTGTGTTTCTGGCAGCAGTTCTGGGTCTTATAAAACTTCTATAATCGTAACATAATTAATGTTGAATCTATGTGGGAATTTCTTTAGAATAAATTTTACTCATTAATTTCATTATAAATGCCTCAAGTATTCTTTAGTTGCATCAATTTGGTTAGTCAGCAGTCATCTTTGGGAGTAGTTTTATGTCTACTTAATGGGTACTTTTTTGGCAAGAAAAACCAAAGGTACGTTTAATAATTTGCAGAGTAACTGCACAAGGTCTTTGATAATTTTTGTTTATGAGAGGAAGCTGCTGTTGTACTGTGTGGCTATTTTCAAACTTGTTTTTTTAGAAGAATACTTTTTCTTACTAGGCTTTCACATGGAGATCTGGTACACAGATCACAGGCTGGCTGCCTGGAGTGGGAGGGAGTCAGGTGGCTGGTGGTGGGAATGTAGAGGTACCCGATGTTCTCCTGGTATCAGGTACAGAGTTTTCTCTCTTGATCTTTATGTGATCCCTGTTGGGTAGGTTAATACCCACCAGCTATTATTCTCATAATACAGATGAAGCAACTGAAGCCCAGCATGCTTTGTCTAAGAAAACAGAGCAGGTTGAAAAGGAAAATAGTCCCAAATCTAAATTCTTCTGAAGTAATAGTCTAACTTAGTTTTACTTTGTTGTTTATTTGCTAAGTCGTGTCCATCTTTTTTGCGACCCCATGGACTGTAACTCGCCAGGCTTCTCTGTCCATGGGATTTTCCAGGCAAGAATACTGGAGTGGGTTGCCATTTCCTTTTCCAGGGGATCTTTCTCACTTGATTCAAATAGTTTAAGTGGGTGTGATTTATATGTAAAAGTAACAACACTTAATTCTTTTTTTTTTTCCTCCTTTATGGAGAGGTTACCTAATTTTTTCCCTAGATATTTAGATCTGATCATAGAACAGCAAACTTGAGTGGACAGTTCATTTGTATTAAGGTTTAAAAGTTGAATGTATTATCTGATTGAATATTCAGTAGCAAAATGTCTGTAGAAATGCATTATGTTACAGTTTGACCTAAACAATTTTAATCGGTATATTAAAAGAAATTTTAATACACACATATGGATGATTAATCCTTAATGTTAAGCCTAGTACCCATTAATTTCTTAGATACTTAGAGTACTGTTGCCTTGACATCTGCAGCAAAACTTAGTTAGCGGTCATGTGTTGCCTCATGGGAACCTGTCAGATACTGGCCTTAGATGATTTTCCACCTGTGACCAAATTGCCATCTCTAAGTTTGTCTGTACTGAGATATATCTTAAGCTAAATTCTGAGTCCTGCCAGAGGCATCTTTGGAGCACACTGAGGCCTATCCCCATCAGTCCTGAATATTCATTGGAAGGTCTGATGTTGAAGTTGAAACTCCAATACTTTGACCACCTGATGCGAAGAGCTGACTCATTGGAAAAGACCCTGATGCTGGGAAAGATTGAAGGTGGGAGGAGAAGGGGACGACAGAGGATGAGATGGTTGGATGGCATCACCGACTCAATGGACGTGAGTTTGAGTAAATTCCGGGAGTTGGTGATGGACAGGGAGGCCTGGCGTGCTGCAGTCCCTGGGGTCGCAAAGAGTCAGACATGACTGAGCTACTGAACTAACTGTCTGAGTGACTGAGGCCTTGCAGAGGATCAGCAGTGCTTCTGTGCCTCTTGCCACTCGTGTGGTGTGAAAGATGCCCTAGATATTTCCAGTAAAGGTTACTCTGGGGTCCAATTTACAACTTGTAGAAAGCCTTACTACTCAAATCTTAGTTTGTGAGATGACTGACTGACTCAAAGTTGAAATCTTGGGTCTTATACTTGTGTCTGAGCCCTTGACTAACTGTGATGAGGTGTGTAGTTACATAGAAGTGAACCTTCTCTTTGTTTTAATGGTATCCTGATAGATATAATGTGAATACCTTATTTATTGAGTGACTACTATGTTCTAAAAACTTTGCTAGGTATTCTATTTTTTGCCTTTACTGTAACTGCAAAGAATATGGTAGTATTCTCATTTTACAGGTGAGAGAACTGCAGCCTGTAGAGGTTTGGGAACAAAACTCAGGGTTTCTTGGCCAGTAGGTAGAGGAGCTGGAATTTGAATCCAGGTTTGACCTCAGCAACTGTGTTCTTTGTAAACTGTTGTTAGCTTTTGGTCTTAAGGTGATAGAAATGTTTAACCTCATTATTATTATTTAAGCATTTTGAAAATATTTGGAATGTTACTGTCTTTTTATAGAAGCAAAGAGTCTGGGTGTGCGTATGGAAGCAGAAATTTTTCAAAGCCAAAAGGAGCTATTACATTTTACTTAAATAAATTACTTGAAAAGAAAGGAGAAATGGGGGAGAAAAAAGCAAAGTCATATCTAGCGAAACTTTATTGATATTAAAAACAACTTCTAAAAGAGCTAAAAACAAAGTTGAACATGTAAGGGGAATTCTAGAATTTTATTTCTAGGGGAGAATTTTGGTCATCCATGCCGATTCTCTTGATTTTCTCTAAGGAAACTGAAGCTTATGAGCCAAGTACCTCCTTTGCCCGGTGCTGTGATCATCTTCTCTGACTTCTGGCCCAGTGCTCTTTCCGCTATGTTAGAGGCTGGTTGGAATGGCTCGGGGAATGGGAGTTCGTTGATAGTAGAGAGATCTGTAATTTTAGCTCATTTATTTTTCAGTGAAAATTATACCAATCAGCAGTTCATACAAGTTTCCAGAAAAGGGGAATGTTCTTCTTTTCCGTTTTGGGGACTTTCACTGTAAGCTGTGTCTCCATGGTAACCAAAGGGAATTAAGTTGATGGATTTCTAGCCCTCACCCCCAGAGTTTTCTGATTCAAATTTGCATTTTTAACAAGTTCTCAAGTAGTGCTGATGCTGCTGGTTCAGACTCAAACTTTGAGAACTTGAGGCTTAGAGTCTAGTTTGAAAAGGTTATTCATGAGTTGCAGGCCCGAAGGGAGGAGAGGAGACTGAGGAAGGGGCTGAAGGACTGTGAGAATAAATATGATGGTGCTAGAGTATGGGGTCCAAATGAAGCCCCGACAAGTTCACTTTCTCCCAGGACCCGAGGTAAGTGGAAGGGCAGAATCTTGTGTTTGGAAAGGATTCTAGATTGTAAAGCTCTTATGTGGCCTAGAGCAAGTGTATTCAAAGGTTCCAGGAGATAGTGTATTCAAAGGTTCCAGGAGATAAAGAGCTTGTGCCTGAGTGTAACTCAGTATCCACCTTCCTTCTTTGAGGAAGTCTGATTGTCCTCATCATCCCTTACCCATCCTCTTCTAAGAAAAAATCAACTAGGCAAACCTATGCATAGTCATGTAGTTGATTTGCATGCTGGCACAAGCTCAGTTCACAGGCTGGCATCATTTGCAGACTTGAACTGAAACATAGACCACACTTGTAGAGTCCCTGGCCTTGAGTGTAGATTTGGGGTGGGGGTGGGGGGCTGTTATTTAGTGGCCCCTGAAGATGAAGGATGTTGGAAGAGTGAGTCCAGGATGTTGTTTGGATCATCAAGAGAGGAATTCTGCAGCAATACAAAAAAGAAATTTCTGGAGACTGGTGGATGATCACAAGACCAGGATGAAAAAAGGACAGTAGAGCAGCATGGCCTGGGCTCAGAGACTCTGAGAGGCTACTGAATGGCACTCTGAAGCTCCAGTCCAGAGCAAGGAAAAAACCACATCGTCCTCCAGGCCTGGGTAGGGTGAAGGACTGTGAGAAGGAACAGTCTTCCTTAACACAGAAGCCGTCAGTGATAGCCTCCTTCGTCTTTGCTTCCGTAATCTTTTTAGGCACATTATGCATGGGCATTTTTAAAGTCTTGTTTCAACAAAGGCTCCATGGGAGTGAAGTTTCTCTTATAATCAAGCAGTACTCTGATGGAAGAGACATTGCTTGGACTTCTTTTATTAGGTTAAGTAGGGAGAAGTCTATTAACCAAAAGTGAGGAAGATACACTAGATAAGCCATTGGGATAAACTTTTCTTCTAAGAAACATATATTAGACTATCTCTTTAAAAAATTTGTATTTTCTTTGGTAACTGTTTCTACAAACTAAAACTCAAGTTATTGAAGTCTAACAAGTATCTTTTCATAGGGTATGATATATCCTATTTAGTCTGTTTGGTAATCCCATGAAAATTTTAATTATGACTTCTTGAAGTATCTTCAGCTAGTAAATAGCATTTCCATAGGAAAGTAAAATATAACTTTCCTCCTGTGTTTAATATCCAACTTAATACCCATAGTCAGAGACTAGGAGGGGCTGGTGAATGAAGGTATGGGCAGTAGAGAAAGAGGCAAAGGAAAAGGGTGGTTTAGAATATGGGCTCTGGGCAAATCTATTAATAGATTCATGTGATGGCTTAACACTTAACAGACTCTGTGACTTGGACAAATTGATGAGTCCAAGCTTCTGTTTCCTTGTGTTCAAAACAGGATAACGGTTTTATTTCATCAAATTGTTATATGGATTAAATGAGCTTTCCTATAATGAGAAAGGGTATGCTATATAATAAGCATGCTAAAATTTCTAACTTATTATTATTAACATATTGTTATCAAGGGAAGTGTAGTCCTTAGGATCACAGAAATGTGGATTTGCATCTCCTTACCTGGTAGCTCAGATGGTAAAGAATCTGCCTGCCAACACAGGAGACCCAGGTTCAATCCCATGGTCGGGAAGATTCCCTGGAGAAAGGAATGGTAACCACTCCAGGATTCTCACCTAGGGAAATCCCATGGTCAGAGGCGTCTGACAGGGTCCAGTCCATGGGGTCACAAAGAGTTGGACACAACTGAGCAACTAATACACACATTACCCTGTGAAGGCTGATCAGGGAAGCCTCACTAATAATTTATTGCCCTGGTGGCTCAGACAGTAAAAGTGTCTGCCTACAGTGCAGGAAACCCGGGTTCGATCCCTGGGTTGGGAGGATTCCCTGGAGAAGGAAATGGCACCCCACTCCAGTACTCTTGCCTGGAAAATCCCATGGACAGAGAGTCCCGGTAGGCTACAGTCCATGGGGTCGCAAAGAGTCGGACACGACTAAGCTACTTCACTTTCACTTTCTTCTTAATTCAATTAATCTGACCCTGGATAAGTCATTTAATATTGCTGATTCACGTTCTCATCAGTAAATGGGAGTGGTAGCAACTACCATGTGCGGTCATTGTAAGAATGAAGTAGTCTAAGTACCTCATGTGTTTGGTGTGGTCCCGTGACATAGTCTTTGCTAGCAACGGTTTGCCTTTCTTTCCTGCCTCTAAGTTTGAGATTTCTTTTCTTTCTAGTCGGGACTTGAAAAGAGGATAGACCAAGCTGTGGAAGAGTGGAACATTGAGAAGGCTGAGGAACTCAGCAACCAGCTAGCTACTCGAGAGGTGAGTCAGCCCCACCATGATGCTCTGCTGTGCTTTCAAATCTTCTGAAATGAATGTACGTTCTCTGCATGATCGCAAGTAAGTGCAGTGTTCAAATATTTGATCTAAGATTTTCCTTTCTCTCCATTTTCTTCTCTCTTAATCTCCCATTTATTTTGAAATGCTGGGTTTTATTTTTGTCTTTAATGTTAATAAATTATTCTGATCTAAATCTTAATGCTGGAAATAATCCATGGTTGATCGTCAGCCTCTGGATTTCATCTAGTTCAGAGCTCTTTCTGCCAGTTGTGCTGAAAAGGCTAGATTTCTTTTTCCATTTTCATCTTTAACTCAGTTTAACTCTCCCTGAGGGCAGCCGCATGTTCTGGGGTCACATCTCTGAGCGTGTTCCTAACCCTTGCTCCCCAGAATGCTTTCTTACTGCATATTCTAAATAGTTCCCTCAGCCCTAAAGAATTCTCAGCCTTTTTTTAACCTAAAGTGTATAGTATAAAGCTAATAGGTATATTGAATATTCTTTTCCTAAGTACCAAGGCATCCAGAAGATTCTCACTTGCATCCTTTGGGAGAAAGTTGCAAAATATGTAAAACAATTTCTGTTTGCCCTTCATGTAGGTACCTGAAATGTTAACAGTCAACATTTGCTTGATCATTCTTTTCTGATTTATGTACCTTATTTAGGTTGCCAAATATGTCGGTGATTGCCTTTATAACAAAAGAAAATTTTCTTTTTTCTGGTCTTGGATGCTGAGTTTTGTTGTTGTGTCTTTTTCATCTTCTTTAATCTGAGACGTTTCCTCAGTCTGTCTGTGTTTCTCAGGACCTTAGTAATTTTGAAGAGTAGCTGATGATTTTGTAGGATGTCTCTCAAGTTTGCTTTGTCTGGTGCTTCCTCATGTTTAGATTCATGTTATGCATGTATTGGTGGGAAAATCACAGAAGTGTCCTCAGTGCAGGATATCAGAATGCATGTGGCATCTATTTGTCTATTTTATTGACGATGTTCCTTTGATTATTTGCTTAAGGTGGTGTCTCCAGGTTTATTCTGTCTAACATTATTCTTCCCTGTGTAAATTAATAAGTATCTCACAGAGAGGTGAGAGATGATTTGAGACTCTGTGAATATTCTTTTCTCACTATTCTTTACCTACTAATTTTAGCAGTCATTGTTGATTGTTTTCCTGCTTGAGACAATTACTGTTATAATTAAGATCATGAAAACATTATTTGAGTGTACTTTTCATCTTTACCTGGCAAATCAGATCTAAGATTTGCCTTCAGTGAGATACTGGGTTCTAGAATCTCTTATGTATCTATGTTAAATCTCCCAGTAACCTGGACAGTTGGGATATAGTTTCCCTACGTGATGGATATATTTTCCCTAAGTGCTGTGCTGGGAGGGCTGGGGTCCTGGGGTCTTGTGTCCACCAGGGTTGCATGTTCAGTCCCCCCTTGTCTGTCCTATCAGTGGTCACCCGTGAGCGGGGGGCCTTGTGTCAGAGGGAGCAGCAGCAGAGCCTCTGAGGCCTCGGAGCTGTGTGTTTCCTTTGAGGGTATTGAGTTTCTGTTTCTGTGTTTTGCTGTGTCATACTGCTGTTTTTGAAATGGGAATTGCATACTACTGACGAGGTATTTTCCATTTTAATAATAATAATAATAATATTGATATAAATAAATAATGATAAATAACCATTTAGGTTATTATTTCCTGTCACGCTTTATGACAAATGAGATTACTTTAGAAATGTACACCATTTTCAGCACTTGTAAGGATAGTAAGCATTTTTCTCAAGAGTTCTTTTAATTCCATACCAGCCTAACGCTTTGTTCTAGTGAAAAAAAATTTAGTGTGGAGTTAAAGACTTCTGGTTAAAAGGAAAAAGTAATTTGGGCTCTCCTCTTTTCCTTGTATAAGTGGAAAGACCTCTGAAAGGTGTTTACTGGCCAGACACAGACACGGGAGAGATACTGATGCCATGTTAATTAAACACCCGTGGAAGGATAACTAAAGTAATCGAGATGGAATTCTTGAATAAATAGTTTAGTTTGAGGTTTAAGTTTTTCATATTTATCTCCTTGGTGCCAATCACTGTGGATATGAAAGATGAGATTTTGAGAAGTAAGTAATCGTGAGTTTGGGGCAGAAACCCTTTATGAATTAAAGGTATACATGCATGGTAGGTGTCCTTTTGGAAATCAGGTATACTGGTTTTTAATCAGTACCGTTTTCTTTTCTCAAGAAGCAGTGAGTGGGATGTGCTGATAAAGCCTTTGCTCAGAGGCACAGATCTCAGAGTTCTTAAAGCCTTTTCCAACTGTATTAAGTGAAACTAATTTTTGATGTTTAACATTTATAAGCCTGTGAAACCAATGGGGCAGTATCAGTATTGAGAAGAGTGAAGCCAAAAGTAGAACCCATGTCTGAGAATGGGCCTTGAAAGCAGCTCCTCAACACAGAACAGAACAAAGCAAACCAAACTGGTATGTCAAAGTAAAGCTGTCGGTGCACTAGCATTATGACACAGCAAGCACATAGTTTTCCAGAATCATATACCTTTAAATTAATGATGACATTAAAGATGGGTGTAATCTGGTGTGGGGGATGGCTTAAGTTCACATGTTGGAAACTGAGATTGTGCTGTCAAATTTGGCTTTGCCATGTAGTAATGTGGTTGCTTTGGGAAAGTCCATCCTCTCGATTAAATCCTTCTTTGTTGTTAACAATCTTGGAGGAAAGATAAAAGTGGAAAAATATACTTGGATTTGTGTCATACTGATGAAAATGTTCTAATTTGAAAAAAAAATAGCTTTTAAAATCTACTGTTTATGTATGTATACATACACATGCACATTCACACACATGTTTGAGCACATTTGTAGCTTCTTAACCTCAGGCCTGAACTGGAAGAACATTCCATTTATTGATAGTGATCCTCAAAAATGCCATCCTTTGGTTCTTATCTTTTCTGACACACTTTGTTACAGTCTAGATCATACCAGTTTGTAGAAACCAGTAGAAACAAGTATTTAAAATTAACTGCTAAGCCTAGATTTAATAAAGGAAGCAGCATTTCAGTTGAATCTCACATTTTGAAAACAGACGTTGTCTCTAGGCATCTTCATGTTAGCCTGCTGTACATAAAAACCAACTTGGTTTGGCAGCAGACAATGAGTTTCTACCACTGAATGAGTCACACCTACATTAACTAGAAAATATATTGCTTTCAATTATAGCTGTACCATGTTAGGGCAGAAATGAGTGGGGAAGAGAGGTTGCCAGTGAATTTTGTTTGAGCTTTGTATATAGCTCATGCCCCTGTAGGTTACCTTTTCTGTAAGTGATTCAAACAGGATGATCTTTGACAGCACCAACTAAACTTAATTCCTTGAAAACATCAGTACATACTTCACGTTGTAATGTTACAACTATTTTATGTAACTTATAGTAATTTTAAAAAATAATTTGCAAGGTATTAATATTCATATCTGAAATATTTTGTTATAATCTGCTACTATCTTTGCTAAGGTCAATAGCCTTCAGTTGGAGTAATGATATAAAATGTTTCATATCTTAAAGCTTTTTGTACCAACTTATGACTTCAGCCTTCAGTAGTGTTAAGCACCGTATTTATTTAGAATCTAACCAAGGTGTCACAAGTACAAATGATAAAAAAAAAAGTCTCACTTTGATAGTATTCTTATACGTAATGATAAATATTTCATTGGCAGTTAGCTTTATTAAATTTCTTAAATAGGCTACTTAGATTTTTGGATTCCAAAACATAGGTGAAGTTAATAATGTTGAAATAGTAATAGTTTGTTAATATTTAAATAGGGCAAGGTAGGAATGGTCTTTTTAAAAAAATAATGTTTGAATTGATTGAGTTGTATTCTTTCCTAGCTAAATACGTTAAATACTCTAAATTTGGGCAGATTATTAATTTGTTGCTGAAGTTCTATTTTTAGAGCCATTCACTAGAAAAATCTTAAGGTGTTCTTGTTGGAGAGGGATATATATACACATTTGAGGAGTTAGTTTTTGTATTTTATGTTAACGTGTAAAAAGAAATATTTCTTATGAAATATTTCCTATTTCTCAGAAATATTTCCAATGCTACAGCACTTGTTCTGGCACTCAGAATTTTTCCATTACAATTCATTGTTGGGCTGTAGTTTCCTCAAGAGGATTCTGGCTATAACTCACCCTTTCATTTTGATTATTAATTTCATGTCAATGTACACACTGCGTTGTCTTGATGGAATAAGAGCTTCAGTTCACCCCCCTCCCCTCAAAATAACCTCCCTTAATAAAACAGTTTTGATAGATATAGCTATCAAAGTACCTGGAGTATTTGCATATCCAGAGTTCAGAACTGAAACATTTGTTTTAATTTTTGAGATAGAGATGCTGCCAAACCTGGTAAGTTTGAAGTTGCTTCTCATCAATGCTGTTTCCAGAGCTCTGATATTTTAGGAAAGTTCTTTGCTTGCGTCACATACAAAAATAAAAAAGAGCTGAGTTGATGGATATTTCAGTAAAGAAAGTCTTGTGGTTCTAAACTCTTGATTCTCTAATCCAGAGGGCAAAGTTATTTTCTTCCTGTTTTTGTGACTACTTTTAGAGCTCTCTTAACAGTCATGATTCCAGAGGTAAGGCGATTTGTTCAGATATGAAGCTGAACATATATTCCAATTAGCTGTTATCAGAATTTATCACCAGAACCTGTGACGCTTAAGAAGGCCAGCAGGTGCTTTCTATTTTCTTAATTATTATGATTCCTAGCCACTGAAGATAGGGTAAACAAAGTACAAATGCATTAAGTAGTACCCACTGGTAGATATTAAGAATTTAAAATTAAATATCTCCATTTCAACATCTTATTTTTACAGAAAGGAGATTTCCTTTGTTGTGAATTCCAGGAGTGTATATGAAGAATAGGTTGTTTCAAAGTCATCTAATGCCTGCAAACTGTCTGGCAAAATTTATTTTATGTCCCTCTTTGAAATTTTACTACCCTACCTCCCCCCCTTACTTGTACTTTCTTTTGGTCTTTCCCTTAGACAGCAGAGTGTGGGACCATTTTCTTTGCAGTATATTTCACTGATGAGCGCTGGGAGGGAATCGAGACACTGGGGAAAAGAAGTCCTCACTGAACAGGTTCTTGCTGGTGGCGGTGACCAGCCACCTGGGGAAGCTGCCTGCCGTGGAGGGAGGGGTGTGTGCCTCCATTAGGGGTCACGTAGAAGTGACTCACTTTCATTAACTTTGGACATTTCTCAGCGGTTTTTTAATTTAAACGTTCCTCTTTGTGTCATTTTGTAGTCTCTGCATAGTCCGGGGGGCTTTTCAATGGTGATTTTAATTCTTTGAAGCCTTGTTCTCCTTAGTTCTTAAAAGTAATTCAGTTATTTCATATAGATGAACAGTTAGCACAATGTATGGAAAATAAGCTCTGCCTGTCCAGGTGAGGGAAGGCCTAGTTGAATTCCTTTACGTGGAGCTGAAAGATATGTTCTTTCCTATAAAAAGTGGTGTCCATCCTTGAAATTGGAGCATTTTAATATGAGAAAAATAAAAATGGTACTGAGTGATGGGTTTTCCTCTCAAACTTTTAGGTGTGCTTTTTAGATCTCATTGCACTGAGGACATTTTCTTTTAACCTCTGGGGTATGATTGGGTGATCACCTAGAATGGTGTTCCTTATGCTCTCTTTTAATTATGTTTATGGTGCTTTTCACAAACCTTAAAAAAAGATTTCAGATGTTACAAGTCTAATTAAAGAGAGACAAAGCACAGTTTATACTGTAGATTTTTTCTGCAGTTCAATTAATCAGCATGTTTTCTCTTTTAATTAAAACCATTTTAGTAAATTAAAGCCCACAGCAAAACACATATATAATTTGTTTGTAATTAGCTCTTAATTGGTGGTAGTTGAAGCTTAGCACCCTTGGTTTCTTTCTTCATGATTGCCATTTTATTAGCAGCCAGTCATTAATTAATCTTTTTCTAATTAGCTTATAAAACTGTTGATGGCACATTATTGTAAATGTGATTTTAAGTTCAAAGCTTGTTAATAAGCTTTCTTACTTAGAAGAACAGAGATAAAGAAATTGCTGAAAACAGTACTACAGTTCTTTAAAAAAAAGAAAAACTGTCTTTCTGATGGGGACTGTGTAAAGCATCTAACAGCTTATGGTTAATTTTTTTCCCTTATGAATGGAATAAGTTGCTTGAATATAAATGTCTCTATCCAGGAGTAATTTCAACAGCATAACATCTTTTCTCTCCCCTTTGGAATACTGTAATCTACATATAATTTGAAGCCTTAATAGTCATCATTAAACCAGGTATTATATAAACTATTTCACTGTGAAATCAGAGTTGAGGATATGAATCAAAATATATCTTCTCACACATCATGGGCTAAATACATATTTTCTTTTATAAATTTCAAGGTGAATCATATATATTTATACACATAAATATACAGTATATGTAATATGTGTATACAAATATATCTTATATTTTAAAAACAGGGTTTGTTGGGTTATGCCTTGAAGTAAAAACCATTTGGCTTTAACTGATTTGAATTTATAGGTGTTAAAATAAATAACAGGTGTTTGTGCAGTTGTGCACACAACATAGATATATGTAGTACACAAACTTGGAAACATGTGCATGCACGTTTTAAGTTGACAGTGAAATTAGGCTGTTCTTTCTAACAGAGGGAAGAAGACTTGATTTAAAGTCAGTATTTAAATGACTGGATATGGCATAGCTTATTTGCTGTCCTCAGAGCTTCGGCATCTCGGGTATGTCCGTGGAAATGTACCAGTCCCACTGGAGACATCCTGAATTCACTGTAGCACCTGCTGTGTTAACCTGTGGTTTAAATAAAACACATTAGCCTCGTCATATTGTTTATTGAAATATACTATCGATTTCATAAAACTTAGCTTCATGGTATTCTGAGCTGTTTATCAGTATTTTTGCAAAGTTTTGAAAGTTATTAAAAAAAAATAATAACAAAGCATCATTGGTCCTTGTAAGTGCTTTTTCTTCTTTGCTGTTTGAACTTTGCATGTTATTTCAACTGGCTATTTCTCTGCTTGTTTTTAAGAAGGCATTTTATGATGCCATGCAAGAGACACTAGAAAGGGATAGCTGACAAGGAAAAAATTAAAAATTGGATAAAAAGTAAATGAATAATGTCATATTACCAAAAAGATGAGAGGCTAATTTGTGCCGACTTTTTGCTAATTTTGTTCAAGCCTCAAAATGAGGAGCTGTCACCCGTTCTGTGTAGCACTGATGACAGTGCCAATGATCCATGAAATAAGCTGCCGCTGGCTTTGTTCTGATAAGAATGAACAAATCTGCACAATGTTCGGCTCCCAGAATCTCATTTTCATACTTGCATGCAGGCGAAAAGAAATAAGCTGTTTGCAGGCTTGATTAATCAGACATTGGAGGGGTTTTTGTCTCTTTGATCTCTTTCGTCTCCTAGGTAACTTGCTTGACATTAATGTTGAGCTTGAGTAAAGACAATCAGGAATTGTCGACCAAACTGATATAAAAATTAAAGACCTTAACACTTTAAGTACTCTAGTAATGGTTCCGCTTTACTTCAGAAAACATCTGTTTTCATTTAATTAAAGAACAAAAGAGAATGGCATAAATATTTTTCGTAGAGACCTATTATTCCATAAAAAGTTAAAGTATGATAATTGGTATTTTTAAATAAGTGCCTTGAAAGTGTGCAAAAGGGAGGGAAACTTCATAAATCTGTTACAAGCTAGTAATTTGAAGATGAGTAAAATATTTTATGAAATGGATAAGAAGTTTACAGTGATGCTAGATGAAGCTGTTTGAATCAGATTCTTCAAATGATTATGGGCAAACTTCAGCAGGGCAAGGTTTAGAGAGAAAAACTAACTTTATTTTAAAAGTTTGTCTTTTAAAAATCTTGACTATGTTACACGATGTGCCATTATATCTGTTTTACAACCCAAAATGATTTACACATGCTCAACCTGTAAAATTGAAAGGAATTAAAAAAATGTCGCCATGCATTTGCTTGAGGTTATGCAGACGCTTTTACAAATCTTCCAAGTGGCTGTAAAGATGAATGCCTCAAGGGTCCAGCCAGGGCCCTGCTTTTCCAACCAGCTAAAGCCCTTATCTTAAATCCAAGCAAAGTACCATTAATCTTTTTGAAAGACCTTTTATGGCTTTTAATATATCCCAAATTAGAACATTTTACACCCTTGGTTCCTGAAATATGGTGATAAAAAGCCTTTAGAGCTTAATTTTCCTTACAGCTTGCTCTGACCAATTTGCAGTTCTTTGTGATAATGTTTAGACACCTTAATTAAAATGCAGCAAAATATTGGATGTTCTATATGGAAAATGCTGATACTTTGGCGACACATAGAAGAAATTCTGTATATATTTTTATTCTTGAAAAAAATTTCTTCCCACATGGTGTTGCTCTAGTTATCTGATGACCCGAAACCGGTTTTTAATATTAAAACCATTGACCAAGCTTTTGTGATGTTTACATTGGGCCCGAAGATGCTATTTTTCTTTTTAGAGAAGCAAAAGGGGGATTCTTGGGGACCTATATTGTTTGTTTGTAATATTGAAACATAGCATGGTATTCTTTTATCTTCTGGAGCTTGGCTTAGTCCTCTTGCCTGGGAAAACACGTTTCTTCTCAACTGTCTGTTCTATAGAAGATCTTATGATCCTTTCAGATTTCCAAATATTTCCATTCTTTTTCTTTTCTTCTTGGGAATAAGTAAAACACATTCGACTTAAGCATGCAAAGGCCCCAGCATTGATGCAACTTTTCATCATCCTTAAAAGCTAAAAGATCCTTTCAGTTAAATACATAGACCAGGCTTGTTTAATGTTTATCAGTTAAAGAACATTTCATTGAACCTAACCCCAGGCAAAATACAGTTAGAAAATACACCTTTCCTACAAACAAGTCTGTTTGAAAGTATTGCCTATGTATCTAATCGCTTACGCTATTCACTTAGTCTGCAAAAGGATGGAGCCCTCCAGTGTAAATACGTGTTTCTTAGATTGTCATGAATTCTTTTTAAGAAGTTTATGCTGTGTCTTATGTGGTGCGTGTGCTCTCAGTCTTTACTGTGATGCTGATTGTGCTGGGTTTGGCTTTCATGTTGCTAGAAATTCTCCCTTCTAAGAGTATGTGACTCTGCTGAAAGGAGTTCCACATGAATCAGATGACCACAGTCAGCGTCCAGACATACTGAGATGGTCTTTGGTTTGTCTACTCCAGATCCAGAAAACCCATATTGGGAAATTTCAATAAGCTAAAAACATAAGCTACACCCTAATTTATGACAGTTTCAGGAAATAATTTTGTCTCACGGTTAATGGTACATAGCAGCTGTATAGTTCAGGTCATTTTTATTTCATACTCTAAAGTATAGGCTCAATTTAAATAGAAGATAAACTAGCTGAGGTGGTGTGATCTCAGCAAAGCTATCATATATCAGATTTGTATTTGCTGTCTAATACATAGGAGTATAATTAGGCCGACAAATACTGAATTCAGTGTTATCCCTTTTGGAGGTGGGAGACAGAGAAGAGACTATCCTACACGAATGTGGGGAGACCCGCCGTACCTCTTAAACAGAGGTGGCAAGCTGCATGTTCTGACAGTAGGCAGTTCCTTGGGTGTACTTGCTGCTCCCCTCGCGTCCCCCAGCACCCCATAGCTGGGTGGAATTGTACTCTGACCAGAGGCCTGTGAGCAGAAACGCCGTGTGTCACTTCTGGACTGAAGCACTGAGGAGCCAGTGTGAGCCCCTCCAGCCAGCTCTTCTCCGCCACTGAGACTTGAAAGCCACGTGTTGAGATGCTGGCAGCACCAGATGGAGAGCCTGGCCAGTCCACAGCTGACGTGAAGTGAAACAGAAATAAAAGCTCAGCCAATGAGATTTGGAGATTTATCTGATACTGCGGTTTTGACTAGCCTAACCCAACAGGCTCAAACTTGATTTTTTTACATTTATGACAAACGGATGGTGTTTCAGTCGATAGGGAATCCATCTTGATGATGAATGATGCCATGGCATTCTTCTGTGCTTCATTTTCTCCTTCGATGAGGAAGCTATAACTCTGACTCTTAGCCTTTTCTTAGTTGACTTAGATAAACTGTTCTGTGGTGAGGAACTGAAAGAGAAAAGAGAGCCAAGAGAACAGGGCGGGGATTGAAGCCATCAGATGTGACTGACAGCCCCTTCTCCCTAGCTCCCTCCACCCCAGCCCTCTTGTTCAAAGCCGTGTCTGCAGCACCTACAACAGTGCCTGGCAAAATAATACATTTGTGTCCTCATTATATTGGTTGCATGAATGTCCTCCTTGTGAGAAAAGATGGTGATGACGGTAGTGGTGCTGGTGTTGGCTTGGGTGTCAGGAGGACTCTGAGTTGGTCTGTGGTCCCAGGTGGGCTCGCAGCCACAATGCACCCTCCTCCTTCAGTGGCTTTCCTTTGGGTTTCGACCGCCTCAGCATGCTGGCTTGACTGTCACATTGCTTGCATCTGCTTACCTTCTTGATATGTATTCTTTCCTGGACTGAAAAATCGGATCTGTTTTTGTTCTCGTTTGTAAACCACTAACAGTGCTTGATGACTGCTTGTTTCTTTCATCCTAAAAGAAACTGTTCTCCAAGGTGAGCTGAAAGGAATGACAGGCAAGCCAAACCTCACTTTCCTAGGTCAGCTTCTCTCCTTACACACGAGCCCCTAACCGCCTGCTGTGCCTTGCTGTCGGCAAGCAGGTCCCCCGACCTTGGACTTTAATACTTTGACCAGAGAGTGACTTCTGGGTCCTTTTCTCTCGTCCACAAGTCTGCTGGCTGCTGAAACGCAGTAGGCTGTGGTCAGAGAGAGAAAAGGAAACACCAGGAGGAGATTTTGTAGCCTTTGTTGTTTTAACAGATACTTTTGAGCCTTCCATGTAGGCGGGCATTTTTCAAATCGGAGCCCACTAAAAACAGAAAAGCCCCATGCCTGTCCTGGAGACGCTCACTGAGGAACAGCTCTGTGTCCAGAGGGCCGTGGAGAGTCCAGTGTCAGAACCATAGGCTGTGGCTTAGAAGCTGAGGGGCTAGAGAAATACAAAAACGAAGATGTTGGGTTGAGTTAGAGGAGTCTTGGGGTGCGGGGCCGAGAGGGCGCTTTGTTCTGCTCGGACCTTTAGAACTGGGGCAGATGGGTGGAAGGAGTGTGAACGGGAAGAGGGGTGCTGGCAGGGAACGCTGTGGTCCTGGGGCCCCGCCTTTTTGCCTCTTGGCACCCCTTATTTTCTTTTTTTCTGTTAGTGAGTGAAAAGTGATTGCCCATCACACAAAGTGTGTTTATCAAGTAGTAATTAGCTTTCCCGTGTTTTATTAATCACATCTATGACTGCCAATCCGAGCTTCTGATCAGCGTGAGATAACGGGTGCGCCCATACGAGTTGCTATAATTCTAGCCCAAAGCAAAGACACTGGATGTCTCTGTCAGCCTGCGCCGCCTTATCAGGGTAAATTCCTGTCTGTCCTGCTGAAATGCTGAAAGCGCTTCAAGATCTTCATCCACAGGCCTGGTGAACCCTCAAGGGGCCTTGGTGTGGAAAGGAGCTCCATCCGGGAGACTGGTTCGGCTGGGGTGAACGTCTGAGGGAGGAGAGGAGAAAAGGGACAGCATCTTTGCATTTGTGGTGATACTTGGGCGGTTTCAGAGGCCCAAGCATTAAGAATTTTCATTCTTAGCATGTGTAAAGTAAGATTGGCCTGGCTTTCTTACCCACAAATTCTTGAGTATCTGTATCATTGTAATTCTTGTATCAGCTAGAATATTTATTTTCACTTTTTCTCCTTTGTAATTCTTAGCTTGGTGTAAAAATTGCCAAAGCTATTGCCTGCCACAACTTTGTGAAAGCCAAAAAGGAGGCTGAAAATTCACAGGTTGCACGAAAAAAGAAGAAACTTGCCTGGGGGTGAGTTTAAGATTTTTTTTTTAATTAGTGATTCTGCTAACTTCATAGCAATTACAGAAATCCTGTGATACATCTTGTGAACCCAGATTGTGCATAATTGTTATTCATTTTATTCTTTGGATCTTTGCTGAATGTTTATCAGACTATAAATATAGAAGCGTGTCTTCATTCTATTTGATATTTATTTTGTAATTGATGGAGTCTGTGAATACTTTTTTAAGTTTATTTTACTTTGTCACTTAGTAAACATGTTACTTCAGTAAAGTATTTAGAAATGAATCAAGATTTTCATGTTCTTCATTTTAGATTTGAAGCAAAGAAGAGGTGGGAAACCAAAAGCAACATGGGATATATGTGACTTGCCAGAGTTCTTCAAGACCTTTGAGGCTTCACTCGAGTCCTCAGTTGCTCAATTTAATAAAAAAGATTTTCCTGCCTATGTTAACTCTGTCAGAAAATTGATGGAAATAGAAAAAATAAGCATAAAATTTGGGAGTTGATTATCAAATCGTTTTTCAGTCTTTTTCTAAAGAGTCCATCCTATTGAAGTGAATGAAATGGACCATCCCGTTATTTGTGCAAGTAATCTAAGCATACATATGGGAGAGGGGAAAGATAGGATTTTATTTATTTATTTATATAGACCTCCAATTTTACTTTTCATCCATTTGCTGGAGCATAGCCAATGAGCTCCTTGTACTTTCTTATCTGTACTCAGTGTAACTGCACTTAACTCTGGAGTTGTGTTTTTAAGATGGGTATTTGTTTATAATGGATTAGTCATAAGGGCAAGAAAGATCCTATGTTTACAAATGACTTTATCTTAATGTTAGAAAAGTAATTATCGGTTCTTTATTGGAGGCAGTAGAGTTGATATTTCACAGTCACATAATAAAGGCAATTGATTAATCTTTGTGTACCTTCAGATTAAATAACACCATTTTAAAAAAGGACAGAATATAATAGTATTTGGAGAATGATTTAAATTCAGGTTCTCTGCCTGGAAATGTCTTCGTAAATATCTCTCTCAGCCATGTCCTTTTTTAAATTATGAGATTGTTCTTAGAGAAATTGATACAACGGAACTAGACAGTTTTAACTCAAGAAGTTGTAACTTTGAACCTTCTAAGAACAAACATGATCTGATTGTTTGCCCCTCTTCCCCATTACTCGGGGAAGGATTGGGTGAGTGCGTCAGGATAAAGAAGGTTGGTGCCCTGCTAAGTGGTTTTCACTACAGGTGTGTCTCAGAGCCCTAACTAGAAAGGGCTCTGGGAAATTGTCTCAAGCTGGTGGACAAGCCCACAGCTGGATGACGTGGGGTTTTTTTGGCAGGCCTGGGTTATTTTGGCACTTCCCTCTTGGTGCTCAGTGGAGGTAAAGAACTGCTGATTGTGGTTTCCATCGGTTCTTTTCCCTTCCTGCACCTTCATCAGAGGTTTTCTAGCCATCTGATACAAACTTTCTCTAGGTTGGTAATATAAATTCAGGAACATAGGAAATGAATCGTGGTGATAGTAGTAGTATTTTGTTAATTTTAGACTTATAAATAGTAATCAAATTTTACTAATTTATGGTGACATATTTATTGTTTTTTTCTGTTCTGGAATAAGTGAGCAACTTGTTGCTATTTAAGAGAACAAAAATCATATCTTGCTTCCACTTAGGTGATGAAAGCCAGTATAGTAGAGAAAGTGTGGTTTTAGGAAACTGTGTCCCTACTTACGGACTTCATCATGAAAAGATACTCAAATCAAACATTGGAAAATCTTATATTTTAAGATTTAATATTCCCTGTTGAATTTTATAGATATAATCATACAGCCTTTACCCATAACATCTTACTTCAAACTCCTAGTAGGTGAATGCAAACTTAGAATATACGAGATTTTCCTCTTAAAAAAAAAAATTCATCACGGGGGAAATATCCACTGCACAATCCATTGGTTTTGTCTGAAACATGAAAAACGTTCTCTTTGAGCAGGCAGGTAGTATAACATTCTCACATTCTCACGTACGGAGCTCCAACACTGTCATCTCCCTGCATTGTCTGCTCACCTTTTCCTGCTTATCTACTTCCTTAGCACATTTCATGACCCCTGTGGGCACAGTTCCCCTCTTTTTTCATGCTGAGGCCTGGCCAGAGTGGTCACCTTTAGGGTCTGGTTTGGGAGCCCCTGACCCAAAGTCCAGCTGTCGAAACCCTTCTTCCACCTGCCCTGGGGCCAGCAGTCACTCATTCCTTCCACTCAGGAGTCCCACATGGATGAGGACATTTTCCCTGAGTGGACAGCATTATGGTGGAATCAGGTCTCAGGGAATTCATTGGATAAGAGGACCTGTGTTGCAGAAGTCCCTTTCTCTTTGAGGCCTGGCTTGTGAAAGAATCCAAGATCGTCCAGCAGAAGAAGGAGTGGGAGGGGAAGAGGATTTGAGGAAGAGGAAGGCACTGGTTTTCTTGGGTTAGCCCTGCTGGCATATCATTTGGGACCAGTTTATTTTTAATCTGCTTTAATTTGAATTTTCCTCATTAAAGCATTAAAATGGGAACATTATTCTTAGAAAACCCAGGTTGCCCCAAAAGTATAGTCATTTGTCCTCTCCATCTGGTGACAGCAAAATAAGGATTCTCTTTGGATCGGTAATAATTTCAGTTCCTGAAGCTTTAACATGTGCATTTACTGCCGTCAGAATGCCTGAATTAGATTAGTAATGTAAATGTCAGTTATTGTTAACTGAGATTAATATGTTTCAGGCCATGGGTATGCCATTAATGTAACTATGATTTACTGTTTTGAGTACTTCAGGCTAAAACACCTTACTAAAGAACAGTAATTTTGAGCTTTGCAGCCCTGGTTCTGAGAAGTAAAGTTGATAGTGCATTCCTCTTTGGAAGCCCTCAGGATGTTTCTGATTTTCTGCAGAACATTCTCATTTCTTTCACCAAAAGGAGAGTTTGAATATATAATCTCAGGTTTGCTATAATTAGTTCTGATGACAGACCTAAATACCTTGGCCCAAACTGTAAATCAGTAGTTAAACAGGTTTCTGCAACTGATCATAAATCTCAAACTCCATTATTTTAAATGTGCTTATTTTTTTTAGAGAGACAGCTAAGGAAGGAACAGGCCAAGAACAGGAATAAAATGTTACCTGAACTTTGGCTAACAGCTTAAAACTCCATCTTTAAAACGTACTGAGTTCCCTGATACCTTTTGTCTAAAATGTTATCTTGTAAATATTGTAATAACTTAGCTTATTCCTCACTCTGATAAGACAAGTTTGAACTTAATTCTTTTTTATATAATTTTATTTATTTATTTGGTAACAGGAGCTACTCTGGTTGCTGTATGCGGGCTTCTCATTGCGGTGACTTCTCCTGTTGCGGAGCAGGGGCTCTAAAGCACAGGCTCAGTAGTTGTGCCACATGGGCTTATAGGTTCTCCGAGGCACGTGGGATCTTCCTAGCCCAGGGTCGAACCTGCGTCTGTTGCATTGGCAGACAGATTCTTTACCACTGAGCCACCAGGGAAGCCTCTGAACTTAATTCTTCAAAGACAAATATTAGTTTTCAGATGTTCAAATTTGCATTTGTTGGGTAAATATATCACATTTTTAGAAGGTTATGTCCTGCTGAACTAAAAAACTGTCAGGTTGATCCTTAAAAAAGTTGCTCACAGTTGGCAACTTACTTCAGAGGTAAGGTTTGAGGAAACAAGGTAATAATCTTAACATCAGGCCCCATTTTGGAAAATTAGTGAAACCTGGTTAACTTTAGAACCAACTGAAATGATTCAAGTTTTTTCATGTTGGCAGAAGTTGCTCTATTTTTAGTATCTGGCAGAGCAGCAAATGCTCTGCATGTCAATTTAATATTTTTTGAAGCCAGCTGTTTATTCGTTGGCTTAAGATTTACACTCTACTAAAGTCTTTGCCTTGACTTCCATGAAACAAATAGTAATATTTGGACAAAATATGTGCATGAAAATCTTTTTCCAAGACCAAATGTAGATTGATATTTGTGGCATCAATGCGTTCTATCATGGTAATAGATTAAAAAAAAAAACACTTTGAAAAGGCTAAGTCAAAGCCAGGACAATGCAGTTCAAGGAATTGATTTTTATTGTGAAATAATCAGCATCTTTCTAGATTTTTAGGTTTTTAAACTGCTAAGAAATGGAATCTTCATGAGTAAATTTCAGTGAACTGTCAAAAGATTATTTTTTTTGATCTATGTATTTATTCTTGACCTTGATAACATTCTGAGACAGTGAGACCTGTGTTTCCATTTTTGAGGTTGGGGTGCTCTGTAGATTTTGATAAATGAATAGAGCTGCATTCTTTAGTCTTTATTATTTTATCCTTCCTCCATGTTACTCACTGTAAAAGACGCACGCACGCCCTCATTCAGTGTTGTAGCTGTAATCAGCACAAAGACTGGGGAAAGGATTCTCAACTCCAGTTAAGAACATGGAAGTGTGTAGCAGATCAAGATGCCGTGGAGAAACTCAGAAGTCAAACCGTCTGTGCCCTCGTGTCTCAATGAAGTATATTGTTGCTTCATCTCCTCCAACCCATGAGCGTTCTGAAGATGTGTGTTCATTTTGCTAGAATTTCTTCAAACACAGCAGTACTATCAGAGAGCTTCCGGCCACACTAGCTTTTGTGACCTTGATCCCTGGAACACAACCACAGGCCTTTGACGGGACTACCCATTAAATGCCATGCAGTATACTGGGTGTTTAGATGTGCTTTTCAAATCGAGAATTAGCTGAGAGATAATTATCTTTTTATTAGCATTAGTAATTCCTTTTTACATTCAAGTAAGAAAGCATAAGACTTTTCTGAGTAGGATGGAATTTAGAAAAAAATTAAGTACATACCTTTTATGTCCAGACCAGGTTTCTTAAGGAAACAGAATAAAAGGGACTGAAGGGAAGGGAAGGTAGTGTCCAAGAAAAGCCTTGGCTCCTGGCTGCTCCTGTCGCAGGGTCCTTCCTGTGTTCACTCTGGCATCATTCTAGAAGGCCCAGCCCACACCTTCCCTAGGGCCCATGGGCTGCCTCTTGCTGAATTGCTGCAGGGGGCCTGCTCTGTGACAGGTATGGAATGAGGTAATCTTTTCCCACCTCTAATTTCTGAAAGGTGTGTCTGTCCAGTTATTACTTGTTCATTGAACTGAAAGGTTTAGAAACCAACAGCTATGGTACAAGCTGTAATTATTGATGTCTGTTTCATATTCATCTGTAAGTTCTGGCATTTGATCAAGAAGTTAATATATCACTTCATCTTCAGACTGAATATGCCTCAGCTATAAACGTTATAGTTTTTGATGGATAGTATACAATTACGACTGCCCAGAATAAAAAGTGTTTTCATTTGTAATGTGAGTGGTACTAGAAGAAGTAATTATGGATGTCACAAGGAGTAGTGAAACAAACCTTGCGTTGCTTCAGATTCCTCCCTACTTAATATCTGAGAGACATTCACTGAACACCTACCCTGTTAGACACTAAGCTAACTCATGCCGATGCAAAAGTGAATGTGCACAGTCTGCTGGGAAAAGTTTAGGAAGCATGTTTTGGACAACTTGATTTTCAGGTAGGCTCTTAATACAAAGGGGCTTTCCAGGTGGTTCAAGTGGTAGCGTCCACCTGCCAGTGCAGGACACGTAGGCAGGAAACGCGAGTTCAATCCCTGGGTCAGGAAGATCCCCTGGAGTAGGAAAGGGCTACCCACTCCAGTATTCTGGCCTGGAAAATCCAAGAAATAACCTGGAAGAAAAGTGAAAGTGAAAGTCACTCAGTCGTGTCTGACTCTTAGCGACCCCATGAACTACACAGTCCATGGAATTCTCCAGGCCAGAATACTGGAGTGGGTAGCCCTTCCCTTCTCCAGGGGATCTTCCCAACCCAGGGACTGAACCCAGGTCTCCTGCACTGCAGGCAGATTCTTTACCAGCTGAGCCACAAGGGAAGCCCAAGAAATAATCTACATGTAATAAATAACCTAGATGTAAAATTTTTAATTACATGGGCACACGTTCTTTTCTCTGCAGGATGTGAAGTCTCCTTGCTAGTCAGCTTGGCTACAGTCATTCACTAGCTTAGCACTCACCTCATGGGGGCTAACACCCTGACTTTCACCTTAATTTCGCAGCCTCACACAGAGGTGAGGCCCACTGAAGTGAAACTTAGAAATGAATGCAGCTGTTTTGCACAATGCTCCATGATTTTAAGCTTAGTTTTTCTTAGGCTGTATCAACACGTCCTTTATTCTACAATGGCTGTGTCACAGTGCCTGCCCAGGATAGGGAAATGTTAACTACTGCAAGAAATATGCCCCCGAGTTACAATGACTCGAACACAGTAGAAGTCTATTTCCTGCTCATGGGATAAAGGGGGACATCCCTATCAGTGGGGGGCTCTACTCCTTAGAGTCATTCAGAGATCCAGGTTGACAGCAGCTCTCTGACTTTCTCTTCCTAGTAAACCTGGGGGTCACCATCCCAGCCAACTGGAAGGGAAGAAGCCACAGAGGAACACTCGGAGGAGGTTATGGGCCTGGCCTGGAAGGGGAATGGGCTACTTCTGCTCACTCTGTACTGGCTAGAACCTCATTACTTCACCTAACTGCATCAGAGGCTGGAAAATGTGGCCTGTTTGCCTGGAAGGAGAGGAAATACATTTAGTAAACAGCTAGCCATGTCTGCCACATCCATGACCATCACGTGTGACCTTGACGTGTGGTATCCAGATGATGCTAAGACATGATGTTAAATACCACACACTACTACTTGTGACTTGATGTAAGCATTGTTCTTGGATATTTTGACAGAGCTGATCAAAAAGCCTCTCATATTGCCAAGTAATGTGCATGGTAGAGGTCTCAAGCATCTCCCACAATGTATGGTAAATGCTGAAGTAGAGTCACATTTCAGTGAGGCTCAAATCAGAATATAGTTGCCACCTGGAAAGTCAGTCCAGGTCATGGGAAAGGCGATGCTTCAGTCAGCTCAGTTCAATCGCTCAGTCATGTCTGACTCTGTGACCCCGTGGACTGCAGCACACCAGGCTTTCCTTCCATCACCAACTCTCAGAGCTTGCTCAAACTCATGTCCGTCAAGTCAGTGATGCCATCCAACCATCTCATCCTCTGTCGTTCCCTTCTCCTTTTGCCTTCAAAAGTCTTTCCCAGCATCAGGGTCTTTTCCAGTGAGTCGGTTCTTCGCATCAGGTGGCCAAAGTTTTGGAGTTTCAGCTTCAGCATCAGTCCTTCCAATGAATACTCAGGACTGATTTCCATTAGGATGGACTGGTTGGATCTCCTTGCAGTCCAAGGGACTCTCAAGAGTCTTCTCCAACACCACAGTTTAAGAGCATCAATTCTTCAGCGCTCAGCTTTCTTTATGGTCCAGCGCTCATATCCATACATGCGTGACTACTGGAAAAACCATAGCTTTGACTAGACGGACCTTTGTTGGCAAAGTAGTGTCTCTGCTTTTTAATATGCTGTCTAGGTTGGTCATAGCATATTAAAGGCGAATCACAAAGGTTAAGATTGGGGCTTCATCCAGGGGACTCACTGAGATAAGATCATCGCAGGAAGAAGAAGCACAGAAGGAGTTTAGCGGTGGGGTTGTGTGGGAGGGTGGTGGTGGAGCTGGAGAATGATGGTGTTGGAGAAGGTGGCTGGAACCCACCTCCACACAGTCGGTGAGACATGGGAGGGTGTTTGGACTTAGGTCTCTAGGGAGTGAGGACATATCAGCACATATTAAAAAAGAAACGTACATGTTGGCATACGAGAGATGGTGGATTAGGAGTCAGACCTGTAGCTAGGACAGCTAGGGTATTTCAGTATCCTGAGGAGGAACTGATGAGACCCTAAACCAAGGCTGTGGGAATTGTGGGGAGAGTATGAATGCTGAGAGTTTTGAGGGGGGAGACTTGACAACACTTGCTGACTGCACAGGGGCATGGGAGGGTTGGGTGCCCGTGGATGATGATGTGGGTTGAGTGAAGCCGGTAGCTGAGAGCAGGTAATATAGGTAGAGTTTAGTAATTTGGTTGTGTGAAATCAGACATTTAATAATAACTCTGATGCTGGGTAAGATTGAAGGCAGGAGGAGAAGGGGGTAACAGGATGAGATGGTTGGATGGTATCACTGACTCAATGGACATGAGTTTGAGCAAGCTCCAGGAGATGGTGAAGGGCAGGGAAGCCTCGCATGCTGCAGTCCATGGCGTCGCAAAGAGTCGGGCGTGACTTAGAAACTGAACAACAACAACATATTTAGTAATGTAGATGATACTTAGACATACTGTGTCAAGCAAAACACCCATGGAATTTCCTTCTGGAAGGTCAGAAGAGAAGGCTGTTGAAGAAAACAGGTAGAGGCTTATTTAAAAGATGGAATGTCAATAGCAACACAACACCGCTGAGCCATTGAGCAAGGTAACAGTGGCATCAGAAAGCCTGGTGATCTGGGTCAAATCCGAGATTTAATCTGGATCACAATAGGTGGTGCCTCAGATCAGGTTTCCTAGAAGTAATCTCCCAGACGTCTTCTGAAAGCAATTTATAAAAGTGTGCATTTCTGGAAACACCGGTAAGAGAGAGAGTGAAGCCCATGAGGAAGTGATAGAGCTGGTCAGGCCATGGCTCTGTGAACCACTCACTGCAAAGAAGCTGGCTCCTCACACCCTCAGCCCAGTCAGCCGGGGGCTGTGGGTCTTTCCTGGTGCACTACTTCCCTGGGCAAGGGGGCCTCCCTCGGTGGAGGGCACTTCTGTCAAAGGGGGGCAGCCTGACACTGTTATTGGCTGTAGCAGCAGCTGGGGGAAGGATAACCACCACTCCCCCTCCATACACACACACACAGTAAAGTGAGGTGGATGTGTGTGCAGACACAGGTCAGACAGTCCTGATCGTGGCGGTGGGCTCAGCTTTACCCAGGGGAGGTTATTTGAACCAACAACGTGGGCTGGTGGCTTGAAGTCAGAAGGGTTTAAAGAATCCGCCCCTTATCTGATAGGGCTTCCCTGATAGCTCAGTTGGTAAAGAATCTGCCTGCAATGCAGGAGACCCCGGTTCGATTCCTGGGTCAGGAAGGTCTGCTGGAGAAGGGAGAGGCTACCCACTCCAGTATTCTGGCCTAGAGAATTCCATGGACTGTATAGTCCATGGGGTCACAAAGAGTTGGACATGACTGAGCGACTTTCCCTTTCACTTGTCTGATATCTTGATAACATGAGAAACAGAGATGCCTGGTAGTGGTGGGTAGAAGTCTGCTGGGTTCGAAATCAGAAGTGATTATTGATTCCAATAATAAATGAAACCCCTTAATAACTGTCCCTGAGATGTATGAAAATTGAGCTGCTTAAAGATTTTAAAAACTCATGAGCAGGGACTTCCCAGGTGGTCTAGTGGTTAATACTCTGTGCTGCCAGTGCAGGGGGTACTGGTCAGGGAACTAAGATCCCACATGCCTTGTGGCACAGCAAAAAGACTGAAAAAAAAAACTCATTAGCACTTGCAAGCGCACCCATGAGCAACTGTGAGTACAGCAGGTGCTGTACAAGGGTTTGGACACTGGATAAAGGATAGAAATCGAAACCATCTACTACTAGAAGACATTTGCTTAAATAGGTATATATCTTATAGTTGCAGATCATTTCAATTTCTATCCTTTTTCCAGCTTCCCAGGTGGCGCTTGTTGTAAAGAGCCTGCCTGCCAATGCAGAAGACATAAGAGACACATGTTTGATCCCTGGGTCAGGAAGATTTCCTGGAGGAGGGCATGGTAACCCATGCTAGTATTCTTGTCTGGAGAATCCCCATGGACAGAGGAGTCTAGCAGGCTACAGTCCATAGGGTTGCAGAGTCGGACACAACTGAGGTAACTTAAAATATGCACTTAAATAGGTAGATAAATGTATGTACATATTTTGATATGTACATATAGTTACAGACAGGAGGAGCTCCCAAAGTAAGTTCAGTGGAACCTTGGCCCATTAAGAAAAACAGGTTTCTGTGGTCAAACGCATTTGGAAACCATTGCATGTTATTGCCGCTGTGACCTTGACAGCTGTGACTTTATCAGCACCTCAAGGCCTCTGAGAAGTCAGGGACCCTCTGCTGGTGTTTATCACAATGCTTCTCAAATTTGTTGAACAGTGTGATCTTTTTTTTTCACCCACTACTTATTAACAATCCACACGTTTATGCACAACACTCTAGGAAACACAAACCTAACTGTACAACATCTAGAATAGTAACATTTTAGAGTGTATAACACTTCTCTTGCTCTGGGGCAAACCTGTCTGGGAAGGGCCTCTGTGCTTTCTCCCTTTAGATTTTTGCTAAACCACACCCCCGCCCCAATCCTATCCATCCCCATCCTTTACTCTCAAGTTTTCCTTGGTATTTCTTTCCAGGGCATGGAGATCATATCCTGAGGATATGATAGTATGTAGATTTCTTATAGTATGTAGATTTCTGAGTCCAACCCAGACCTACTGAATCTCTGAGCATGTGGCTTGGAATTGTTTTGTTTGATTTTAAAGGTCTCTGTGCTTTCTACTGCAGCTAGAATGGCACAGAATTACAGGCCAATATTTTATGTGGACGGAAGGATGGTGGATGGATGTATGGTTGGATGAGTGAATGTATACATACCTGGTCCTTCCAGTCAAACCATCTGAAGTCTTGATGTCCTTATTAAATAATCATGACTTATTGAGAATATAAGCTTTGGGACTATTGTTACTGTTCTACTGAAAAAAAACTTGTAAACATGTTGAGAATCAGTATGGTTTGTCCCCTACATACAAACGAATTTCATTTCTAGAGCTGAAGGATTGTCAGCAGTAGGAGACGGAGGGCAAGCTGCAATTTCACTCATGCCTGATGCTGAGGGAATACACGTTTGCATCTTTTAAAGTTCTCAACTTGAAGGTTCATATGTAGGGAACTTACTCTATTGTATATGCTCCTACCTTAAAGAGACACCTTAATTTTACATGCATCATATAAAAGTCTAACAGGTTGAAAAGTTGAAATGTTTTTCATTATACTTTCATTATATTCTTGGAAGCATCTCTCTAAAGAAGTGGATATATGTTATACTTTTTTTTTTATAGAGGAGGAAACTGAAATGCTGGGAGATGATGAGATGCTGGGAGATGCTGAGATGCTTAGGAGAGAACTCTAAAGCAAGCTGCTGCTAAGTCACTTCAGTCGTGTCCAACTCTGTGTGACCCCAGAGATGGCAGCCCACCAGGCTCCCCCGTCCCTGGGATTCTCCAGACAAGAACACTGGAGTGGGTTGCCATTTCCTTCTCCAATGCATGAAAGTGAAAAGTGAAAGTGAAGTCACTCAGTCGTGTCCAACTCTTTGCGACCCCATGGACTGCAGCCTATCAGGCTCCATGGGATTTTCCAGGCAAGACCTTCTCTATAGCATACAAGAGCCAGGGTTAGGGCCCTGGCCAGGCCTTTGCTCTTTCTCCCTCTTCCAGTGATTCTTACAGTATAATCCATGAACTACCAGCAAGCAGAAGAATCACTTGTTAGAAATGTAAACTTCCCCCTGTAGGAAGCTGAGACAGAAGAGACGAAAACAAGCCAATGAAACTTGCAGATCTTATCACAAAATAGAGCTTCCCCTGTGACTCAGCTGGTAAAGAATTTTCCTGCAATGCGAGAGACCTGAGTTCGATCCCTGGGTTGTGAAGATCCCCTGGAGAAGGGAAAGGCTACTACTCCAGTATTCTGGCCTGGAGAATTCCATGGGGTCGCAAAGAGTCAGATACAACTGAGCGACTTTCACTTTCACTTTTCTTTCACTTATCACAAACCATAGGGAGAGAGGGATACCTCAGTATAAATACTGAGTCTAATTCCATTAATATAAATGCCCATATCCCCAAACAGGCTGGCTCTACTCATAAGCCACTTTCATTAAAGGGGGAAAAAAAAAAAAAAGCCAGAAAAAGAAAGGTTCCGTGTCAAAGAACTCAATTGGAATCCTCGCTTGGTCCTCACTTCCTTGCCAGCAGTGCTCAAAAAGAAAAGAGAAGAAAATCCGAAGTCCGTGTGCATAAAAGTTCCATTCCCCATGGCGGAGGGTTTAATTAAAATCTTCAGATGTTTCTCTGTAGCTTGGAAGGCATTTTTTATGAAATTCATATATTACTGGAAGTGGCTCTGACAATTCTCGAGGTCAAAAGCTTTGTAAATGACATCAGTGGATCAGCAGCTTACCACCCTCTTCAGGATCTCTGTCCTGGTTTCTTTGCCTCCACTCTCATGGTGGGAAGGACTGACTATTCCAGGAGGCAGTAGGGTGTTTTCCAAATATGCGGTCAAATGACAGAATCCAGAAGAAATGGACTTCCCCGTATGTTCTTTCCTGATCCTTTCAGTAAATAATGTGTTGAGGGCTTGTCACGTGCCAGGTCCAAGTGGAAGCACTGAGGATACGGCAGTGAGCAAAGCAGACAAATCCTGAAAGTCATGGAGCCCATATTCTAGTGGGGAAGACAGATCATAAACAAACTAGACAGCATCCCGGTGGTTCCCTGGGTGAGCTCCTGGGCCGGCAGCCCCTGGGGGATGGAGAAATGCACGTTCTCAAGCTCTAGGACAGACACTGATGTGACAAACCCTCCAGGTGACTCGGATGTACACTCAAGTTTGAGTCCTCATGTGGTGAGAAGCTATGGAGAAAAGGAGAGCATCCAGAGTGGGTGTGGCTGATACCAGCAAATGTTAAGATAGTGAAGCCCTTACCCCCTGCACTCTGGAGGAGCCCAGATTCCAGTGTCAGCACTGCCGCTATGAACTGTGTCACCTCAAACGGGTCAACCTCTCTGTGTCTCGGGTCTCCTCCTGAAAAATGGAGATACGAATAGTACCTATCTTATAGGACTGTGAGGATTAAAGAAAATGCTGAATATGAAAGTGCTCAGGGGATTTCTCTGGTGGGACTGTGGCTAAGACTCTGTCCTCCCAATGTAGGAGTTCCGAGTTCAATCCCTGGTCAGGGAACTAGATCCCACATGCCGCAACTGAGTCTGCATGTCGCAAACTGAATAAGATCCTGCCTGCTGCAACTAAGACCCGGTGCAACCAAATAAATAAATAAATATTTTAAAGTACTCAGATCCTGACACATAGCAAATCATATCCTTGTAGGGAGACAGTTCTCTGGGGTTTCTTGCATTACTCCCATCTTGCAAGCATGGTGCTAACTACCTTTGTTGCAAACTATTTTTGTGAGAGTGTTTATATATAAACAGGATTCACTGATGGCTCAGCAGGTAAAGAATCTGCCTGCAATGCAGAAGACATGGGTTCGATCCCTGGGTCAGGAAGATTCCTTGGAAAAGGACATGGCAACCCACTCCAGTATCCTTGCTTGGAAAATCTCATGGACAGAGGAGCCTAGCAGGCTACAGTCCACAGAGTTGCAAAGTGTCCTGCATGACTGAGCACGCACACACATGTATGCATGTTGTGTGTAAGCAGCCTTAGAAGATTGAGATAGTGTTGCTCTCTGGGGAAAAGAGCAGCCATGCTTACTCTCCAGTATAACAAAGAATGTCTTCCTTTGGAGCTAAGGCAGCCAAGCTTACTCTCATTATAAAGATCCAATTCCCTAAGGAACTTCTTTAATGAAAGCCACGCAGGGACACATGTCATCGCACCCTCTTCAGTTCAGTTCGCTTACTCGTGTCCGACTCTTTGCGACCCCATGAACCGCAGCACGCCAGGCCTTCCTGTCCATCACCAACTCCCTGAGTCCACCCAAACCCATGTCCATCGAGTCGGTGATGCCATCCAGCCATCTCATCCTCTGTCGTTCCCTCTCCTCCTTCCCTCAATCTTTCCCAGCATCAGGGTCTTTTCCAATGAGTCAGCTCTTCGCATCAGGTGGCCAAAGTATTGGAGTTTCAGCTTCAACATCAGTCCTTCCAATGAACACCCAGGACTGATCTCCCTTTAGGATGGACTGGTTGGATCTCCTTGCAGTCCAAGGGACTCTCAAGAGTCTTCTCCAACACCACAGTTCAAAAGCATCAATTCTTCGGTGCTCAGCTTTCTTTATGGTCCAACTCTCACATCCATACATGACCACTGGAAAAACCATAGGCTTGACTAGACGGACCTTTGTTGGCAAAGTAATATCTCTGCTTTTTAATATGCTGTCTAGGTTGGTCATAACTTTCCTTCCAAGGAGTAAGTGTCTTTTAATTTCATGGCTGCAGTCACCACCTGCAGTGATTTTGGAGCCCAGAAAAATAAAGTCAGCCACTGTTTCCACTGTTTCCACTGTTTCCCCATCTATCTGCCGTGAAGTGATGGGACCAGATGCCATGATCTTAGTTTTCTGAATGTTGAGCTTTAAGCCAACTTTTTCACTCTCCTCTTTCACTTTCATCAAGAAGCTCTTTAGTTCTTCTTCACTTTCTGCCATAAGGGTGGTGTCATCTGCATATCTGAGGTTATTGATATTTCTCCCAGCAATCTTGATTCCAGCTTGTGCTTCATCCAGCCCAGCGTTTCTCATGATGTACTCTGCATAGAAGTTAAATAAACAGAATGACAATATACAGCCTTGATGTACTCCTTTTCCTATTTGGAACCAGTCTGTTGTTCCATGTCCAATTCTAACTGTTGCTTCCTGACCTGCATACAGGTTTCTCAAGAGGCAGGTCAGGTGGTCTGATATTCTCATCTCTTTCAGAATTTTCCACAGTTTATCGTGAGCCACACAGTCAAAGGCTTTGGCATAGTCAATAAAGAAATAGATGTTTTTCTGGTACTCTCTTGCTTTTTCGATGATCCACCCTCCTAGTATCACATTATTGGAATCAGTGCAAAAAGTGCTGAGACAGTGGCCACTGCTTGTGAGTACAATAAGTCCCCTACATAAGAACCTTCAAGTTGTGGACTTTCAAAGATACAAATGTGTAATTTACTAATGAAGATCTGATAAAATTAAAGGCCTAGAGGAAGGACGAAGAGAGACAAGAAGAAGAAGAAGTAACTGAAGGACCAAAGAGATTCACGATGCAAGAGATGGCAAAGGGATTTTTTTGACTTGAGGAGGCACTGTTAGATTTTTGAGACACAGGGCCCAAACGTAGAACTGTATATGACGGTTGCAACAGCTGTTCAGAATGCAATCCAGTGCTACCGTGTCATCTATGAGAAGAAGAAAAGAGCTACGACTCAGACATACTGGATTTTCTTTTTTTTTTAGAAACAGGATAGATAGAATTGAATCTAGCAAGAAACCAAGTTTGGCATAACCAAAGTTATGCCATCAGCATCGGTTGTGAGTGAGATTGCAACTTGCCCTCTGCTATTGCTGTTGATCCTTCAGCTCTACCATCTCCCACCTCTTACCCCTCCTCCAGTCAGTAACTCTTCTTGCCTGTTCACTCACTGCCAGCTCCTGGATGCCAGTGGTTGTACTGTACTACTGTACTTTTCAAGGTACTGTGCTATAAGATTAAAAATGTTTTCTTTTTTTGTTTTTATATATTATTTGTGTGAAACTATAAACCTACTATAGTACAGTACTATATAGCTGATTGTGTTAGTTGGGTACCTAAGCTAACTTTGTTGGACTTATGGACAACAGAACAGAACTCATTCATATGTAGGGGATTTACTGTGATAAATTGTCCTTGGTCTCTGACTCAGGAGTCTAGTATCCTCTACCAACATCCATGAAACAGTGGCAAGCTGACTTGCTGGCTTTAAATAGGGCGAAATCTCAGCCCTTTCAGAGCTCTTGATGATCCTGTATGAATGTCTGTCTGAAGGTGTGTTAGTATTGCTGCTGTTATTCCCCTATGTACCAAATTTCGTAATAAACAAAAATACACCTGGTGACTCCAGCCTTCAGAGAGTTTCCTAATGACCCAAAGAGGTTAAATATCTATGTAAAGATGACATGAAAGACAGTAAAGCAGGTTTGAATCTAGGTTCTGGACTCTCACTCACTATGGGAACTCTGTAAGCCTCAGTATCTTATTTGTTAAGTGGTGTTAGTAATAATGCTTATTGTGTGAACTTGTTGTGGACATTAAGATAATGCATGTAGAAAGTGTAGCCCAAGGCCTGGTATGCAGTAAGCACTCAGTTATCATTAGCTGGCATTACTGTATTTTGTATATACAATATGATCAGAGCATTTTCTACCCTCTTCCTGGATCTTTAGGGAAGTGAGACACCAATACTGTACCACATTCCAGGCAGAAGCTGCCTTTCAACTACCCAAACCTCTAGTCAGTGTATTCCTGGATTCTGTCCAAAAAAATTCTCCAAATTCAGCTCCTATAGGTGGGGTAGAGGACTGATTTTAGAGTCAGAAAGCTATCATTTCATATATAATTTGAGGTTTAATAGGATAATATAATAATTTGAAGTTTATATTGTTCAGTTCAATTCAGTCACTCAGTCGTGTCCGACTCTTTGCAACCCCATGGACTGCATGCAGCATGCCAGGCTTCCTTGTCCATCACCAACTCCTGGAGTTTGCTCAAACTGATGTCCATCGAGTTGGTGATGCCATCCAACCATCTCTGTCATCCCCTTCTCCTCCTGCCTTCAGTCTTTCCCAGCATCGGGGTCTTTTTCAATGAATCAGGTCTTCGCATCAGGTGGCTAAGTATTGCAGCTTCAGCTTCAGCATCAGTCCTTCCAATGAACAACCAGGACTGATCTCCTTTAGGATGAACTGGTTGGATCTCCTTGCAGTCCAAGGGACTCTCAAGAGTCTTCTCCAACACCACAGTTCAAAAGCATCAATTCTTCGTTGCTCAGCTTTCTTTATGGTCCAACTCTCATATCCATACATGACTACTGGAAAAAGCATAGCTTTGACTAGATGGACCTTTGTTGGCAAAGTAATGTCTCTGCTTTTTAACATGCTGTCTAGGTTGGTCATAGCTTTTCTTCCAAGGAGCAAACATCTTTTAATATGGCTGCTGTCACCATCTGCAGTGGTTTTGGAGCCCAAGAAAATAAAGTCTCTTACTGTTTCCATTGTTTCCCATCTCTTTGCCATGAAGTGATGGGACCGGATGCCGTGATCTTTGTTTTTTGAATGTTGAGTTTTAAGCCATCTTTTTTACTCTCCTCTTTCACTTTCATCAAGAGGCTCTTTAGATCCTCTTCACTTTCTGCCATAAGGGTTGTGTCATCTGGATATCTGAGGTTGTTGATATTTCTCCTGGCAATCTTGATTCTAGCTTGTGCTTCATCCAGCTTGGCATTTCGTGTGATGTATTCTGCATGTAAGTTAAATATTCAGGGTGACAATATACAGCCTCGACATACCCCTTTGCCAATTTCCCAACTATACGGTTGGTTGTTTGTAAAGATTTTATTACTATACATAAAACTCCAGCACATAATTTATATTCAGCCAGTGTTATTCATTGCAGTCCCCTTGGCTGCAAGAGCATGGTTTAGTGGACCATTCCTTTTTATGACTGCATTCCAAGGACTTTTTGTAATGGCTGGCACATAACAGATGTTCAATAAAAAGTTTTGACTGAATGAACCCAAGTACCTACTATATAATTAATAAATTCTGAAAAAAAATTTTGGCCATGCTATGTGGCATGTGGGATCTTAGTTCCCTGACCAGGGATGGAACCCACACCCCTTTCACTGGAAATACAAAGTCTTAACCACTGGACAGCCAGGGAAGTACCTAATTAACCAATTCCTATTTCCCCTTCCTTTGGAGATGTTTCTGCTCTAAAATGTCCTCAGTACATTTTTCTGAAATCAAAAATTCTTGACAAAACTCTTCATTTCCTCAACTTCCTCTCTGCCACTGACTTTTAAACCTCTGTAGGCCACAGAAAGACCCTCTCTGTGAAAAAACACACATGTGAACAGATACACAGCATTCTGGTACAGAACGCAGTGGTTCTTGGCTCTCCTAAACCCATCCCATTTAGAGGACCCCATTTACACGTTCCTGTTCTACAGTACACAGTCCACTAAGATAAGAAGGCCAAGAAAACCCATCCTCTCTGTCTGTCCCAAATCAACAAGCTATTGTGGACAATCTATATAACACAGTGGCTATTTCATCCTTCTAGTCAAGTGTGCCCCCTTCATGGGTCACAGCTTTGTCGTGGTGAAGGGGTCTGTATAACTCAAATGATGCTATGAGCCATGCTGTGCAGGGCCACCCAAGATGACCCAAGATGGATGTGTCATAGTGAAGCGGAAGACTGAAGGTAAAAGGAGAAGGGGGTGGTAGAGGATGAGATGGTTAGTTAGATAGTATCAGACTCCATGGACATGAATTTGAGCAAACTCCAGGAGATAGCGAAGGACAGGGAGGCCTGGCTTGCTGCAGTCCATGGCGTTGGAGGGAGTGGGACGGGGTGGGATGGGTGATCACAAAGAGTCGGGCATGACTTAGCAACTAAACAACAACAAAAGCCAAGTCTACATAAAACCTAGGGGAGCAAAGCTAAAGGAATTCAGATATTTTAGGTTCCTTAAAATAGGCTTGTGATCTTTGAATAAGCTCATGGAAATATTATTTGTAAAAATAGGTTCATTCAGTCTCACTGATCATGCTTCTCATCCTGAGAAGTCTTAATGTACTTTCTATACTTCCCCTCTCCTTCCATTCTCTAGTGGTGAGAACACCCAATGGTCAAAGAATTATCAGCCTTCTCTGAGCCCTAGAAAACTGGGCAGTAAGGACGTTTTTGGAAGCAGAAAGGAGAGTTGAATGGGAGAAGACTTGCTAAAATAAATCACATCAAGTGCCATGTTTAACCTCAAAAAACACTTCACCAGGGTTTCTAATTGATTGACAGGGAAACTCAAAGGGAGAAGTGGGGAATGGATGAAAATACGTACGTAAAACTGCCCAAAGGAAGAACCTGAAGAGTTCAGGCATAGATTTTCTGAGAAGATGAAAGTATAGGCTTTCATGTATTCACGAATTAGGCAGCGAGTTTTTTTCCATTTGGAAGCTAGAAAAAGAGAACGATCTGCTGCCCAAGACAAAGAAAATGATTTGGGCCCAGAGGGAACTGTCGCTCATACCTGCACTGTCCAGGGGCTGGAGGAGGATTAGAGCCGCCATTTTGGCTTCTCTAGAGTGAAGCTGCAAAACAATGTCTAGTAGTTGCTAGGCAACCATTAGCTCATTGCTCTGCCCTTTTCCATTAAACATTATCTGCCTTCTTAGATTGTTTTAATTTATATTTTCAAACAGGGAAGGTAAAGCAACAGAGAGTCATCAGTGTGACCTAACACTAAAAATGCATTTGAGGTAAAGGTTTTTGCAAAGGTTAGATCACTCTTGGGTGAGATGTTAAAATTAGTGACTGTTGACTAAAACCTCTTCCGTCAAACATTTCATCACTTGACCTTATGTTTCCCGGTGCCAAAAATAACACTGGAGACAAAGATAATCTCTGAAGGTTGTAAAACTTAAGGTCACAGGTTTTTACATTGATTCAGTTTGATTCATTCTCTCAGTGCTCTGCTGTGACCTACCCCAACCTAGGGCTTGTTGTAAAGCAAGTTTATCAGCAAAGAATGGCTGTTCGAGGCGGTGAAATGGAGTTCTGGCTCTGCTCAGCTTTGCAGGCAACTGAAATCCCGTTATTCACAATATCTGAGCAGAGAGATAGGGAAAGACCACCTGTTTATGTAAAGAACAATTTCTGGAACATAAAAATGAAAAGTACCCGAAAGACAATGTATGTAAGTCTTTGTTCAGAAACTCATGTGCACTGAAGTTTTAGAGATACATCTGTGACTTTTACAAAAGAGGATGAGGAGGTACTCAGCAAAAAGGGTACAGAATCAAAACTAGGAGATTTACTGTTAGCCTGCCATGGACCATGCACATGGGGTCTTTTTTTGAATTTCAGTAGGTTCACTGTTTGGCTCAGGGGACCTGTCTGGGAAGGGATTTGGGGAAAAAAGGTGAATTCCACAGACTGGGGCTCAAACACTTAAAGCTGCATTTATAAAGTTAGCTCTCTCACTTCCGTACACATCCAAGATGAAGGAGATGAGAGTGGGTATAAGGTCCGGGAGAGTGAAACATGCAGCTAACTAGATTCTAAGCCTGGTTCTCCTGCTCATAAGTTGTGTGACCTTGGGTAGCTTTCCTGTGTTGTTTATCTGTAAGTGAGAGTAATAATACCTGTTTCATCAGGGCTGTTATGAGAACTAAACAATACAATGGATAGTAAATTGCAGTCACCATTACTATTACTTTATTGTTGCTAGTAAACCACCTGACTGCCAATAGCGTTTCTCTACAGTAGAGAAGCACCGCATCACGTTGCCTCTTTCAGATGTCTGTTATTCTTCCAGACTGCATTTAGTGTTCTAAATGCAACTTCCTCTGGACTGGAAGAATATACATACCATACGATTCCAACTATATGACATTCTGGAAAAGGCCAAGATTTGGAGACAATAAAAATAATCAGGGTTTACCAGGGCTGGGGCTGAGGGACAAGAAAAGAGATGGATGAAAATGTGGAGCACAGAAGATCTGGGGCAGTGAACGCACTCTGTATGATATAATGATGGATCTGTGTCATACATTTGAATGAACACAGAGAGTGAACCCTAAGGTCAGAGGTGGGCTTTGGGTGATTATGATGTGACAGTCTAGGTTCATCCCGGTAACAAATGTATCACTCTGAGAAGTAATACTGATTATGGAGAAGACTATGCAAGTGTGGGGGAAGGGCATATGGGACAGCTCTGTACCTTCCTCTCAATTTTGTTAGAAACCTAAAACTGCTCTAAAAAAATCGTCTTTACATTAAAAAGAAAAGAAGAGAATGTAGACTTCCCTCTTGTTGTCACTTTCCTCTGCAAGCTTACAGTCCAGTGCGGGAGAAAAAAGTTATCAGACTCACTCAAATAGATTAAGAGTAAACTGGGGTAAGGGGCTTCCCCAGTGGATCAGTGGTAAAGAACCCCTCTGCCAATGCAGGAGACTCAGGAGACGCAGGTTCGATCCCTGGGTGGGGAAGATCGCCCAGAGAAGGGAATGGCAGCCCACTCAAGTACTCTTGCCTGGGGAATCCCATGGACAGAGGAGCTTGGTGGGCTACAGTCCATAGGGTCACGAGAGTGGGACATGGCTTAGTGACTAAAAGAAGAAACAACAAAAACTGGGGTAAATGGTGGAAAGGAACTCTTGATTCTAGACGAGGCCACGATGAGTGGACGTGACTGGATCAAGATCCAGGAGGACCAGCGAGACATCCCTGAGGACAAGGGAGTGGGATTCAGCTCAAAAAAAGCAAGGGGACACGCAAGGGGACAATCAATGTGAGGCCCTCTGGTGCAGGGAAGTGGCACACTTAGAGGCTCAAGGCGGTTGGGGTAACTAAGAGAAATTCAGGAGTGAATAGGTCAGGGGCAAAGCTGCAGGTCAAGAGTAGAATAAGCCCGGTCCAACCGCATAGCGTGTTGATGACTCAACTGGGCTGTGATTTCAATGACAGTGTTTTTTAGGTCTTTCTTTCCAAACGAGTCAAATTCTCCAAAGACTACCGTTCTTTCCTTAGAGGTTGAAGGCTTGGCTACCAAGTCTCCAGGACCTAAATGACTAAGTGGGTGGGCATCTCAACTTCTGGCATGTGTGCCTTCCCTTATCCCCCTGGTTTGATGTGTTTTCCCTCCTCCTACCATGTCCAATGGGCTTCCTAGTTGGCACACTGGTAAAGAATCTGCCTGCCAATGCGGGAGACACAGGAGATGTGATCCTTGGGTTGGGAGGATCCCCTGGAATAGGGAATGGCAACCCACCCCAGTATTCTTGCCTGGAAAATCCCATGGACATAGGAGCCTAGCGGGCTACAGTCCAGGGGATCACAAAGAGTCATGTATGACTTACCCAGTAAAAAAAACCACATCACCACCACCATGTCAAATATCTCTCAGTTCAAAGACATTCTGTTTGTCTTCTCCACAGACAGGGTAGGGAAGGATATCAGTTTAAAAGCCACATGCTTGTAAACGGATTTTCCATCTGTGCTCTTTACTTGTCCAACCACCCTTCACCCCTCCATGTCCAGAGGTGACTGGAGCCATTATGTCTTATACCCTGTGTGTACTGAGTGGGTCTTGGCTTTCCCCATTGGCCCCTTAAGGATCTGATCATCTCAGGTTTACTTTATTCTTTCCAGCTTCTATTAACTTAGTCGCTAATGACTCTTTCTATTTACTGTCCTTGTACATACATCCTTTGAAAAATGATTTTACTACTATCTGGTGAAAGGAATAAAAATTGATATGTTCCATCCACTATTTTTGTCCAGAATTCTTAGTTTTTTAAAAATCAACTCCATGAAATGTGATATATGCACAATAAGCTTCATCCATTTAAAATGTGCAATTCAAGGATTTCCCTAGGGGTCCAGTGGCTAAGGCTCCATGCTCCCAATGCAGGGGTCCTGGGTGTGATCCCTGGTCAGGGAACTAGACCCCATATGCCACAACTAAAGATCTTGAATGCCACAACTAAGACCTGGCACAGCCAAATCAATCAATAAGTTTTTTAAAAAATTAAAAAATAAAATGTGCAATTCACTAGTTTTAACAGAAGTATATACCTAGAAACTTCTACCATAATTAAGATACAAAACATTTCCATCACCCTCAAATAGTCCTGGTGCCCCATTTGCAGTCCAAACCTCCCTCCAGTGTCTGAAGTGGAGACAGTGTTTTTATCACTATAGATTAGTTTGTATTTTCTATGACTTTATAAAAATGGAATCATGCAATATTTACTCTTTTTGTGGTCTGGCCTTTTTTTTTCACTCAGCATAATGATTGTGAGATTCATTCCTGTGGCTGCATACACAGTGGTTTACTCTTTTGTCTTCATTGTGTGAGTATACCACCAGTTGTTTATCCTCCTGCTAAAGGGCATTGTTTCTAGTTTGGGGCTATTGTGACTAAAACCACTGTGAAGATTTGTGCACAAGCCTTTGCATGGAAACGCTCATTCTTTTTTTTAGAATATTTATTGATTTGGCTGCGCCAGGTCTTAGTTGCAGCACGTGGATCTTTGATCTTCCTTGTGGCATGCAGGATCTTTAGCTGCGGATTGTGAACTTCTTAGTTGGGGCACGTGGGATCTAGTTTCCTGACCAGGGATTGAACCTGGGCCCCCCTGCATTGGAAGCTCAGATAGCCACTGGACCATCAGAGAAGTCCCTCATTCATTTTTAATTTAGCTATTTCAATAGCCACTTACTGGGTCTTGCTGTCCCCAACCTTTCCCTATGCCAGTGTAGCCTGCACATTGCTTCCAGAACATTCTTCCCAATGCACAGCTCTGATCTCATACCTTTAAAGATGCCTCATAGTCTATAAGTAAAAGTCAATATTTTTTATTGCCAAGAGCATTCATATATCTTTTCACATCACTCATAATCCATCTCTCCTCTGACCACATCAAACCCACTCTCATCCGGAAGCCGCCTTCACACTCGCAGACCCTTGGAACTTCCTCTTCCCTACTCTTCCAGGAGAGCCTCCCCTATCGCTGTTCATGAGCTGCTGAGGAATTACAGCTATTACAGGAAAGGAACAAGGGCTATCGCCTCCATGAAATTCAAATCGGCCATCGATCTCGGCTTCCATTCTCCACCAACACTTGTATACCCCTCATGGACTGACTGTGTTTTGCACAGAGGTGGCATTCTACCTGTTGAGTAAACATGTGGGTAAATTTAAACTCTGTGTGTAGGAGTTGTTAACAGGATGCAATGTATCTTGCATTGCTGGGAGATGAAACAAAACATACAGGTTATCCGGGTAACCTAAAATAGTTAGTGTTGAAAATAAACACTTTATGGAAGTATTTCTAAGTTCAGTTCAGTACAGTTCAGTCATTCAGTCGGGTCCAACTCTTTGCAACCCCTTGAATCACAGCATGCCAGGCCTCCCTGTCCATCACCAACTCCCAGAGTCTACCCAAACCCATGTCCATCGAGTCGGTGGTGCCATCCAGCCATCTCATCCTCTGTCATCCCCTTCTCCTCCTGCCCCCAATCCTTCCCAGCATTAGGGTCTTTTCCAATCAGTCAACTCTTCGCATGAGGTGGCAAAAGTATTGGAGTTTCAGCTTCAACATCAGTCCTTCCAATGAACACCCAGGACTGATCTCCTTTAGGATGGACTGGTTGGATCTTCTTGCAGTCCAAGGGACTCTTAAGAGTCTTCTCCAACACCACAGTTCAAAAGCATCAATTCTTTGGTGCTCAGCTTTCTTCACTGTCCAACTCTCACATCCATACATGACTACTAGAAAAACCATAGCCTTGACTAGACAGACCTTTGTTGGCAAAGTAATGTCTCTGCTTTTTAACATGCTATCTAGGTTGATCATAACCTTCCTTCCAAGGAGTAAGCGTCTTTTAATTTCATGGCCGCAATCACCATCTGCAGTGATTTTGGAGCCCAAAAAAATAAAGTCTGACACCGTTTCCACTGTTTCCCCATCTATTTGCCGTGAAGTGATGGGACCAGATGCCATGATCTTAGTTTTCTGAACGTTGAGCTTTAAGCCAACTTTTTCACTCTCCTCTTTCACCTTCATCAAGAGGCTCTTTAGATCTTCTTCACTTTCTGCCATAACGGTGGTATCATCTGCATATCTGAGGTTATTGATATTTCTCCTGGCAATCTTTATTCCAGCTTGTGTTTCTTCCAGCCCAGCATTTCTCATGATGTACTCTGCATATAAGTTAAATAAGCAGGGTGACAATATACAGCCTTGACGGACTCCTTTTCCTATTTGGAACCAGTCTGTTGTTCCATGTCCAATTCTAACTGTTGCTTCCTGACCTGCATACAGGTTTCTCAAGAGACAGGTCAGATGGTCTGGTATTCCCATCTCTTTCAGAATTTTCCACGGTTTATTGTGATCCACACAGTCAAATGCTTTGGCATAGTCAATAAAGCAGAAATAGATATTTTTCTGGAACTCTCTTGCTTTTTCGATGACCCAGCGGATATTGGCAATTTGATCTCTGGTTCCTCTGCCTTTTCTAAAACCAGCTTGAACATCTAGAAGTTCACGGTTCACGTATTGCAAGTAGGAAGTCAGGAAACACCTGGCATAACAGGCGAATTTGGCCTTGGAGTACAGAATGAAGCAGGGCAAAGGCTAATAGAGTTTTGCCAAGAGAATGCACTGGTCATAGCAAACACCCTCTTCCAACAACAGAAGAGAAGACTCTACACATGGACATCACCAAATGGTCAACACCGAAATCAGATTGATTATATTCTTTGCAGCCAAAGATGGAGAAGCTCTATACAGTCAGCAAAAACAAGACCGGGAGCTGACTGTGGCTCAGATCATGAACTCCTTATTGCCAAATTCAGACTTCAGTTGAAGAAAGTAGGGAAAACCACTAGACCATTCAGGTATGACCTAAATCAAATCCCTTATGATTATACAGTGGAAGTGAGAAATAGATTTAAGGGACTAGATCTGATAGACAGAGTGCCTGATGAACTGTGGACAGAGGTTCATGACATTGTACAGGAGACAGAGATCAAGACCATCCCCATGGGAAAGAAATGCAGAAAAGCAAAATGGCTGTCTGAGGAGGCCTTACAAGTAGCTGTGAAAAGAAGAGAAGTGAAAAGCAAAGGAGAAAAGGAAAGATATTCCCATCTGAATGCAGAGTTCCAAAGAATAGCAAGGAGAGATAAGAAAGCCTTCCTCAGCAATCAATGCAAAGAAATAGAGGAAAACAACAGAATGGGAAAGACTAGAGATCTCTTCAAGAAAATTAGAGATACCAAGGGAACATTTCATGCAAAGATGGGCTCCATAAAGGACAGAAATGGTATGGACCTAACAGAAGATACTAAGAAGAGGTGGCAAGAATACACAGAAGAACTGTACAAAAAAGATCTTCATGACCCAGATAATCATGATGGTGTGATCACTCACCTAGAGCCAGACCTCCTGGAATGTGAAGTCAAGTGGACCTTAGAAAGCATCACTACGAACAAAGCTAGTGGAGGTGATGGAATTCCAGTTGAGCTATTTCAAATCCTGATAGATGATGCTGTGAAAGTGCGGCACTCAATATGCCAGCAAATCTGGAAAACTCAGCAGTGGCCACAGGACTGGAAAAGGTCAGTTTTCATTCCAATCCCAAAGAAAGGCAATGCCAAAGAATGCTCAAACTACCGCACAATTGCACTCATCTCACACGCTCGTATTTGTAAAGTGAGTGATAAATATCTCTTACTTCTTAACCAGATTTAACTGAACATAATTGAGACTGGGTAATGGATCAGAGTAATCACTATGATCATCATTTGTAGATCTGTATGGTGATGTCAGGAATATCGATAGAGCGGATGTATACAGCAGTTTCACACCTTCACTAAATATCCCCATACAGCTGCACTTTTATTTCCTTTCTCCATTAGGTTATCATTTCTGACCACACAGTGGTCAGCTGCCTTCTGTTACTCATAATTACCAATGAGATAGCCTGCAGTATAAAGAAATTGGGTGTGTTCAACTGCATAGACTTATCAATCCTTAAAGATTGTGATCATGTGCCTGTGATCCCAGGCACAGAATAGAGAATGGCTTAGTGGCTAGAGCTGTTTGTTAATTGACGTAGGTTATGTCTTCAACAAAGGAAAGGGGGCCCAGAATGCAGTGAACTGATGGAGGTGACATGCTGGTTAGCTACACAACTGAGACCAGAACCCAAGCTCCCAAACTCTTGTCCCAGGACTCACTCTTTCTGTACAATTTATTTACAGAGAGTAGAGATACACAATTCTACTCTAATTTATACCTATATTTTGGGTGGCTGTGTTTCAGGAAGCATCATCATCAGATAGGTTTAATTTGGCCATGTAAATATTAACCAATGTGGATCTCCCCACATTCTGTTCTCTGGGGAAACTATTTTTATTCTGTACAAAAAGTTCTCCTCGTTGACAAAATGAAGCCCAATAGGGAGTTGCTCTTTGTACAGTTGGGGAGCATGTATTTGCAATTAAAAGCAATGACGTTTCTAGGAAGTCACAGTCAAAAAATTCTGCTCAGATGTGTAAGAGTGGATCCACATGCAGAAGGAAGGCTCTAATGGGCTTGGTTGGACTGGCTTGGAAATTAACACTGCAAGCTTTTCCCTTTCAAGACTCCAAGGGAAATAATCAGTAGGTTGGAACCAGGCTGGCTCTATGAGAGGCTGTGATAATAACTGCTTTGAGAATTCCTTGGAGGATAGGATGACGCCCTGAGCAAGGAGAGAGGTTTATGAAGCTTGATTGGGCTGCTCTTCACTGAGGTCTTTTGCCTTCATACCCTTCCTCCTCTCAGACCATTCCTTTTCAGTCTTTTCTGTTGAATCCTTAAAGGCAGACTCCCAAGTCAAGAGATCTTTTGTTTATCTTTGAACCACTGTGGGTGATCACATTATTGGCCCCAATTCCTTACCTCTCTCTGTATTCATCCTTTCCTAGTGACTTTGTAGTTCTCCCACCAGCTGCATGAGCAGAATGGCAGAGTATCATTTCATGCTCCTTGAATCTGGGCTTAGCCATGTGACCTGTATTGGTTAGTGACATATGGGTGAAAGGACAATGTGCCAACTCTGATCCTGAGCTTGTGTTTCCTGATCCTGAGCTTGTTGTTTGATTCCTCTACCATCACTGTAAGAGAAATATACCTACATTAGGCAGGAGATCAACAGACGATGAGAGACATATGGAATGTGGCTGCCCCAACCAACCAACAGACCTCCAATGAGAGTTACCAAGATATCTGAAGCAGAGTCATCAGATGTGAGCAGAGTCATCAGCTGAGCCCAGCCTATATCAGATCCAAGCAGACCCACAGATGTGAGCAATTATAAATCATTGATATTTTAAGCCACTGAGAGTTGGATGGTTTGTTACACTACAGAACTAACTGATACAAACCTCCCACAAGCTCTGAAAGAAAGGTCTATCAGAAAGCAAAAGAGCTGCTAAATGAAGGGTCAGGACAAGTCCACCTACTGTGTTAGAAACAAACAGATAACATAGATAGAGCCCTTCTTTATACCTGGATAAGAAAGGAGAAGGAGGAGGAGGGGCATGAGGAAGAGAAAAAAGAAAGAGGGAGAGAGGAGAAGGAAGAAAGAAAAGAAGGAAGGGAGGAAGGAAGGAAGAGAATTTGGGGCAATTGATTGAGAAGAAAAGAGATGAGCCTATAGCTTAAAAAAAAGGAAGGGAATTTTGCCTGAAGATGCAGAAGAAGATCATTCTTTAGGAAAAAAAAAACATTTACCAAAGGAAACAAAACTTTTAGATATCTTCTGCTTGGTACTTGTAATAAAATTGGAGAAAATATGGACTGTTGAAAATAAGAAGCTAAATGTAAGATAAGACAACAGTATTAACAATACACGTTCTCTTGAATCACTTACTCTGGTTCACTTGCCAGCTGCCACACTGCGAGGACACTCGAGTGTTCTGATAGGGAGGTCCATGGGGGAGAACCTTAGACCTCCTGCAAACAGGCAGTATCAATTTGCCAGCTTTGTTCATGAGCCATCTTGGAAGTGGGTCCTCCAGCCTTCAGATGATGGCTGTTGGAAGAGAGTGCAAGGTGGAAAGTGCAATGAAATTTGCAACCTACCCTCAGAAGTCACACTCCATCATTTCTTCAATATCCGAGTGATCACACAGTCAGCCCTATTCACTGTGAAAAGAACTATACAAGAATGATGAATGCCAAAAATTCTTTGGGGGCCATCATGGAGGCTGACTACTACACTCTGTGTGTGAGAAACTTGCCTAGTGGAAGAATTTTTCCAGTAAACAATAGTTGCTAACATTTATTCTGTCTTTCTATGTTATAGACCCCGTTGAACATGCTTTACATGTGTTTAATCTTCTCAACAACCCTATGAGGTAGGTATTATTATCCTCATTTTATAGACCAGGAAACTGAGGCATTAAGAGTTGGAGTAATTTGCCCAGTGTCATTCACTTAGTATGGACTGGCTTCAGAAGCCACACTTTTGTAAGCACTGTGTTATCCTGCCCCTTAAGCATACTAAATTTTATCACTACAGCTTGTTTGCAATTATTTTTAGGAGTGGAAGAGGAAATACCAAACAGCAGAAACAGTGTCAGACTTTATTTTTTGGGGCTCCAAAATCACTGCTGATGATGATTGCAGCCATGAAATTAAAAGGTGCTTACTCCTTGGAAGGAAGGTTATGACCAACCTACATAGCATATTTAAAAGCAGAGACATTACTTTGCCAACAAAGGTCCATCTAGTCAAGGCGATGGTTTTTCCAGTGGTCATGTATGGATGTGAGAGTTGGACCATAAAGAAAGCTGAGCGCTGAAGAATTGATGCTTTTGAACTGTGGTGTTGGAGAAGACTCTTGAGAGTCCCTTGGACTGCAAGGAGATCCAACCAGTCCATCCTAAAGGAGATCATTCCTGGGTGTTCATTGGAAGGACTGATGTTGAAGCTGAAACTCCAATACTTTGGCCACCTCATGCGAAGAGTTGACTTATTGGAAAAGACCCTAATGCTGGGAAGGATTGGGGGCAGGAGGAGAAGGGGACGACAGAGGATGAGATGGTTGGATGGCATCACTGACTCGATGGACATGGGTTTGGGTAGACTCTGGGAGTTGGTGATGGACAGGGAGGCCTGGCGTGCTGCGATTCATGGGGTCGCAAAGAGTCGGACATGACTGAGCGACTGAACTGAACTGAACTGAAGAGAAGTGAGGGTGGCTTGCTTGCTACTGTACTAAGAATAACCATTCCAGAATTCAGAAGCTTCTGCCCTGCTGGGAAGATCATGATCTACCCAGTGACCTTCTCTGTACAATGAGCAGGTAACAGTTGGCTCCCTGTTTCCTGTCACCGCCTGGTATCCTCCTCAGGATGCCTGCTGCTACAGAGTTTCTGCCACAACCAAGGTGCCCAAGCATTTTCACACCTCCCTAGAAAAGAACACAATTAACTTTCCTTTTAAATAAACTTCCCAAGCCAGTCTATTACTAGTTATCTGCTCTCTGCTGCCAGGGGGTGCAGATGACTGGGGAGCACCTGACTTACATGTTTGATGAGCATTGAGCATTAAATTATAAACAAAAATTCAACCTGCTCGGAAGGGCCCTCTCCTGTACACTTGACCCCAGGAAGTTATGAACTTGCCCCAGAAGAAAGCAACTGGATTTCCTGGGGCTGCCTCTGAGGCTCCTTAAGTAGAACAGGACTGGGGTAGACCAGTTGTATATTGAGACACAGCTGAGGCTCTGTATGAGGCCACCTGCAAGGTTAGGCCATCTCCTCCTGGGCCCTCAGTCAGGTTTTGGTCTCTCAGAAGATACTGCAGTGCCAGGCTTGGAGTGGAAAACCCACAGGGTTTCTCACAAAAAAATAGAAAGTATGGCTCAGAGCAGGGTGGAGGCATGAGGGAATAGCCTGCAGAGGACAGTGAGTGGGCACAGTGCCATTTTTGCTGCTCTAACTTCATATTCCTTCCCTTCTTTCTTTCTTTTTGGCTCAGGAGATGACTTAACATGTGGCTCACAGCTGACTCTTGTGAGGATCTCGGATAAATGATGAGAAGAAAAATAACACCTGGGTACCTTTATACTGTTCCTTCTGTGCAGATTGAGGACGGAGCCAGATGGCCTCTCCGCTCCACCCCCTTTATTTATGAAAGGCTTCACTTGCTTTTCAACAGGACAAGAGAGGGAGGGAGGGACACTGGAGTTTCATGTTCAGGGACAGGAAACAGTATGTATGAGCAAGCAGCCCCGGTAAGCCATTGAATATGGACGTGGTCACTGGGGCCCATGTCACTAGGGCCCTTTCTCTTCCCAAAGCCAAGGCTTGGGGTCCAACCAAGGACTGCTGGAGGTCATAATAAGAAGAGCCTAATAATAAGCACTTGTATAGCACTTCCCTTGTAGCTCAGCTGGTAAAGAATCTGCCTGCAAGTTGGGAGACCGGGGTTCAATCCCTGGGTTGGGAAGTTCCTCTGGAGAAGGGAATGGCAATCCACTTCAGGATTCTTGCCTGGAGAATTCCATGGACAGAGAAGCCTGGCGGGCTACAGTCCATGGAGTTGCAAAGAGTCAGACTCAACTGAGCAACTAACACACACAACACACATTTTAAAAGGAATCTTGATGTTCCTACTAAAGATGAAAAAATCAGCGTCGTTTGCCATAAGTAGAAAGGAAATGTAAGCATAAATTCAGTGAACACAGTGTTACTGAATGTTAGCTGGGTACTGCTGCCCCCCTGAGTTGAAAGATGGAGAGAGAAGAGGGAGGGGTCACGCTCACAGAGCTTGCCTCAGTGGATGCTGTGTTCTCTCAATGAGCCACGTGGCTTGTCCCTCCACTCTGAGAAAGCTGGTCTAGGATATCTCTCTTCTTCTTTTTTTAAAAATCTCTGTAAAAAGATAAAATTTCTTTCTTTCTTTATTTTATTTCTTTTTGTTTGATTTGTTTTTCATCTTTTGGCCATGCCACGTGGCATGTGGGATCCTATTTCCCTGACTAGGAATCGAACCCATGCCCCCTGCATTGACAGCAATGAGTCTTAACCACTGGAAAAGAAAGTGTTAGTCACTCAGTCATGTATGAATCTTTGCGATCCCATGGACTGTAGCCCTCCAGACTCCTCTGTCCATGGAATTCTCCAGCCTAGAATACTGGAATGAGTAGCCATTCCCTTCTCCAGGGGATCTTCCCAACCCAGGGATCGAACCCACATCTCCAGCATTTCAGGTGGATTCTTTACTATCTGCACCACCAGGGAAGCCCCTTCACTGCTGGATCACCAGGGAAATCCAGGACATCTCTCTTCTTATCGCTGAGGAAACAGAAGTTCAGAGAGGGGAACTGTTGTGCCCATGAGCATGTTGGTGGCTGAGCCCGGACCAGCACTCGAGACTGCCAACTCCTCAGCACGGCGGCCCCTGCACACCCATTTCTAGAAACATTTTTCACACAGGCCGCACCTACCAGGTTCATTCTTGAGTGGATTCAGACCATCTACATCTTAACTAGAGGCATGCCCTCTAAGCTGGTCCTTCAGTTCACATGTTTCTGGAGTAATTCCAAGCTTCCACTCTTGCAGCTGTCACTGTCCGTCCTGGAGAGAGCCCCAGGCCACGTGTGAGCTTGGACTCACGACCCCTTCACCTAGTGTGGTCTGCTTGACATTGTGGTATGTGTCACTTAACTTATTTCCATCTGCCAACCCATTTAGAAGTTCGGCTAATAGCACTTTCTCTATGTAAATACTTCAGAGGGCTGTTGTTAGAATCCAAGTGAGGTCATGGATTGGAAGATGCTCTGGTGCAATACACTGCTCTAAATAAGCACGCTCGTACTCACCCCAACACTCACTTATCTGGCATCCACAAGTGATGAGAACCACGGAGGAAGGGAAAAGGCATGTGAACAAACAAAACAGATATCTCCAAGTTGACTCATGCATTCGTGGGGCATCTACTTATCCTACAGCACAATGTGCCAGGTGCTAGCAGGGTATGAAAGAACAGAGATAGGGTGCCACGTGGCTCTGGCTTGAGGAGGTTCACAGTGTAAAAGATACCCATGCACTAAATCGATGAGGTTCTTCACCATGCGGATCCTTAACCTGGGCACTACCAGGCTTCCATGGCTCCCGGGCTAACAGGTTTGCTCATCTGTTTTCCTAAATCATGTAGCTTCAGAGGTAAAGATGAGAAGGAGGCAGGGGCTAATTCCCTGGGCAAGGACACCCTGAGTTGATGTAGAAGAGGGGCTGACTTGGAGGAAAGAGAGAGGAAAACTAAGAAGCAGGAATTTATACAATGAAGTCTGAGGTCTTTTAGTGGAGGAGCTCAAAACCTTACCTCAGCCCTGAAGTTTGTTGTTTTGTAGAGTTTAGTCATAAACAGCCACATATTCATAGTTACCTCCAGAATCGAGGGCTTTGTTTTTGCTGTTCCCTCCGCCTGGAACACTCTTCCGCAGACCTCTGCTGGCCTGCCTCTTCAATTGATTCATGTTTCTGCTCAAATGTCCCCAACCTCAGTGACACCCACCCTGGCCACCCTCTTCTCAGTATTTCCTGTCCTGCCTCTGGAACTTTTCCTCTATTTTTTTCCCATAGTGCTTATCACTGTTGGACATACTACTTTATCTCTCTCTCTATCATCTATTATCTATCATTTTTCTATCACATATTATGGCTTTGTTTGACTCCCTTCTATGGAGTATAAGTTCCATGAGTGCCAGAGTATTTGGTTGCCCGGCCCCCCCCCCCACCCCGAAATAGGTCCCGTGACCAGAGCATGTATTAGGTGCATATATTAGGCACTCAGTAAATATCTGTTGGTTAACCTCCAGCTCTGAGTCATTAAGGAAAGGTCAAAATGTAGTTAATATATTTTAAAAAGAGAGCAGTTGACAGCTGCTTTTGCCCTCATCATCTGTCACATTATAGCCTGTCAGTGTGCACCTTGTATTCATTCCTGGAGAGTGGACCCCATCTTCCTCATCTTTACACCCAATCTGAGCCAGGACCTACATAGAGAAGCCACACCCTTCTCCAGCCTGCCCCCTCTCATGGACTTCCCATGATGACTTCCCTGAAAGAATTTCTGCAGAGGAACAGGTTTACTCTTTTTTTTTTTTTTTTTCCCATTTGCCCAGTTTTTTTAATAATTTCCTTTCTTTCTTTTTTTCAATTTAACCAGTCTTTAGAAAGTCACTGAGGAGATAAGTAACCAGGATCCCTATGAAATAACTGACATAAAAAGACAGAGAAAATACAGTAAGTATCGCAACTCACTTGTCCATGATCAGCTACTTGGAGGAAAAACAAAAACTATAAAAGGCAAAACTTTTAAATTAGCAACCAGAAATGCCCTGCTTAACCTAAGTACTTTTTAGGCTACCGTTGCCATAGCAACTTGAAGCCCATTTTGGTGGTCACTGTGCCCAGTTCTATCGAAGCTAAAAATTACCTTAATTTTGTGCATGTGCTTGGACAACACAGTAAAGTCTGGGTTAACAGAATATTAAAACTTTTTAAATCAGTGAAATTACTTTTACTGGAGCAAAAGAAACCTCTCAATTCTAATAGTTTTTCTTTAAAAAAAAAGCATAATTTGTCAGACATTAAAATAACAAAAGGGCTTTGAGAAAGGATTATGGGTTTCTGATGTTTCACCAACAGAATAGATTTACTTTATATCCGACTGATGTTGTAATCTTGCATTCTGAGGTAATGGTTTAGCTCTTTCTCTTCCCATAAATAAAGATTTCAATGATAGCACTTCATTCCTTCTCTAGAGAATTCCTTTGGATTTTTTTTCCCTCTCAGACTTGTAAACCATTTCACCAGGATGGAGTACAAATTGGATGCAGGACTTCTTTCGGGGGCAGGGAACTCATTACCAGAGGTTTTCATTGCGAGGAGCTTAAAATGGAAAATGTTTAAAGTCTGGAGAGTTTGAATGGAGATGCTTCGCATCAGATGCTTTTGCTAACCACAAGGAGGAGGAGAAATTCCATTTTTGAAATGAGGAGTTCAAAGTTCTCTTCTTAAACCCAAAGATGCCTGGCCCTGGGATTTCTCTGAGCCTGAGGCTGCTGATGAATACGAACTTGGGGTAATTCTGATTTCAGAAAGAAAGCGCCTGTTTACTGCCCTGGCCCACTGATCACATGCATCTCTTTTCCCCCATTGCAACCTACAACTCTCACGGGCAGCATAGATTTAATTAGGGTGAAATCTCTTTAAAAATTCACATATATATCCCTTCCTCTGTAAAGCAACTGCAGAAGCTAGCCAGCCGTTGAATATCTTTTGAAATCGAACAACTGTATGTAAATAAAGGGCTGTTATTTACCAACAAGAGGACAAAGCCCCCAGCACCCCTTCAGCTCCAGGCCACTGCAGGACACCTCTCCTGGGCAACTTCAGACTTATTAGCCTGATTGCCAACTTTGGTTTGTTATTCACAAACTCACCCTGAGCCCCGTCTTTGAATGCAAAGAAGAAATGGTGTTTATGTTCCAGATTTTCTGCTTTATTCTCAGGACTGAAGTAAATGCTGAAGTATTTTCTGCCTCAGCAGAGCCAGCAGGGAAGAAACACTCGGTGTAATTACCTTAAACAAGCAGGCGATGGAGATCGCTTCTGCAGTTGCCTGGTAGGAGCCCCGGGAAAAGTGGAGGACATGGGGATTGCCTGTCTACACTCAGCCTTCCATGTATCTGCTCACTTGGGGACTAAAGGAGGGACCCACAATGTGATAGATACCTTCAAATGTGGCCCAATTTAGTGACAGAAATGTTTACTGCTCTCCAGCCAGTAAAACACATACTATTATTTGGATCTTACTTCGATTTTTTTTGAAAGATGAAAATTGATGAACATGTTTCAATGTTTTTTTTAAAGGAAAATCATTGTACTCAAGCAACACAAAATGACAGGAGCAAACATAAACTTTGCAATTACTAAAGATCACTAAAAAATCTATTAAAAAGGCATCACCGATGATAAACACTTATGAATCTGAAACAGAGATAGTTTCAGATGAAGATTTTGATCAGGACAAATCAATCAGGTCATTATTAAAAGTACAAATAGTATCCAGCGTTTGACCTTAAATAATCTCCAGTTCTGGTATCTGGTTTGAGATCTGGTTCCAATAGAGTCAGCTTCCTCCATAACCACTAAAAAAAGGACCCATCAACTATGTCTCTGTTTTACTCTCAAAAGTGACTGGGCTTGCCACTGAGGTTTAGGCTTAAAAGGAATGTTGTTATTGAACAGTCTTCAGAGTTTCTCTACCAGTTAATGAGGCCTGATTGTCCTTGCCAAGGTCAGGAGGCAGTTGGTAACCAAAGGCCTGGGTAGCGCTCTCACCCCCTCCCCCCTCAGGAGCAGGTTTTGGTGGGGAAGGAGCAAGTTAGTGGGAGAGGGTATGTCTCCTGGCACCCCTCCCCCCCGCCCTGTGTCTCCCTCTTGAGAGGCCAGCAGATTTATTTCTCCTAATTTCTCCTATACAGTGTATGCAGTACTCCTGCTTCTACTAATTAATGTGCGAATAGAGACTCAGAGAGGGTATCCCTCCAAAGAGATGTTTTTGAAGAGTGACAAATTAATCCCCTCGGATATGCCTGGAGGCAGACAAGACATCTTCTGTTTTGTTTTGCAAAATTCTGCAATTAGATGCACAAAAGTTCCATTTTTAGTAAAGATTTTGTTGACAAATTTCATCCCCTTCAGAAAGTGTGCGTGCACACACACACATATACACATAGTCCATTTCTGGGAAGTAATTCTAAGGAGAATATATTTTTGGACAACTTAAAAATTTCTGGTGTGCCCTGCCAGCCTCCCTACCATCTCTCTAACAGACTGGGAAATTCACAGTTTGATGCAGAATGTCCCTATTAGAACTGGCTGCCTATCCTGGAAGATAGGCACGTGTACAGTCACAAATCCCTTCCTCACACCCCTCATTTTGATGGTGGGACATCTGCGAGAAGGTATATGATTTATCCAAGGTCTCATTACATTTACTTAGTGATGGAGTCTGGATTCAAATTGGGGTTCTTTCATTCAATCAAACTCTTGACGCTTAAGACTGTATTTCTGTCAATATCGTTTACATTAACTAAAGCTGGATAGCTTAAAGAACAAGATTATACCTGAAGATGAGGGCTATCTTACCACTGAATCCAGTACCTGAATACGAGAAGAAAAGTGTCTCCAGATTTTCATTTAATGCTAGACATTTAGTGTTAATTTCTCACTGAGAGTGCACTGGGGTTCTTCTCACCCAAGAGTCCTGGTGAACACTGACTGCGTCCCCAGCTGCTGCCCCTAAGACCCTCACGACTGTTACGGCTTTGTGTATTTCTTCAGGTCACATTAGTGCACGTGTGCTAAATCGCTTCAGTTGTGTTGGACTCTTTGCGACCTTATGGACTATAGCCTGCCAGACTTCTCTGTCCATGGGATTCTCCAGGCAAGAATAGTGGGTAGCCATGCCCTCCTCCAGGGAATCTTTCTGACCCAGGGATTGAACCTGAGTCTCCCGCATTGCAGGTGGATTCTTTACCACTGAGCCACCAGGGAAGACCTTTAGGTCACATAAGTAGGCCTAATTCTCTAGTCTTCAGGTTTTTAGTGTTTGCATTTGGGCAACATGAAAGAAGAAGCTGACATGATATTTAGCCAAGGACAGAGCACTTTTCTGGGACTACAATGTTATAACCTTGGCCAAGCCTGGACCTTAGAGGTCCCTGGAAATAGGACAAGGGCATTTGTATTGTCCGATTATTGCTCTCTGCCATACCTAGTTCAAAGAGAGGGCAGACAAATGCAAGAAGATGGGATGGGGCCTGGCAGTCTCAGGGACCGTGACTTGGGACATTTGTCCCCCAGTTAGGTTCCCACTGGTTGTTGGAGCTAGTAGCTAGGATGGAGCTTGTAAAATTGTGAGGTGATCCAAGTTTGTGTCTTATACTCCTCCTTGTGGATCTTCTCAGAGCTCATTGGGGTCCCCAAATCAGTTGCCTGGTTATACACCAACTGTTTGTGGCCTAGTTCTTTTGGACTGTACAGATACCAAATACGATGATTAAAACCAAGATTTCTGGAATCTGACAAACCCAAGTTTGCTTCCTAACCACTTAATTGCTGTGTAACCTTGGACAAGTCACTTAACCTTTCTGGATCTTAGCTTTCTTATCTGTAAAATGGAGATGATAATACTGCTTATTGGATAAGGATTATGTGAGATTATGTATATAAGATTCTCAGTGCCTGGCCCATGGTAAGTGCTCGGTAAATGGTAGATGATTTTTATTCGCTGTGTATCTTGAAGATACGGCTTAAAGAGTACTAGGCTTAAAGTTGTGGAAAGGGTTCTGATCCATGCTGCAACACTGGATGAACCTTGAAAACATTAGGCTAAGTGAAAGAAGCCAGACACAAAAGACCACATATTGTAAAATTCCATTAATATGAAATGTCCAGAAAAGGCAAATCTGTAGATGCAGAAAATAGATTAGAGGTTTCCAGGGGATGCAGGGAAAGGTGAAGGGGAGTGACTGCTTAATGGGTCCAGGGTTTCCTTCTGGGGTGATGAAAATGTTCTGGAACTGGAGAGGGGTAATAGCTGTACAACATTGTGACTGTATGAAATACCACTCAATTGCGTATTTTAAAATAATAAATTTTATGTGTTTTGTTGCAGTTTAAAAAATCATGTAAAGCACACCCACATGTTTTTATCTAACTGAGGTCACATAGTTACCTTGATAGTCATAGAGGCATAAGCAATCTCTGTACTCACTTACCCTAAAGATCAATTTGTCAGAATCAAAAGCCTCCACATTTTAAATAGAGCTTTATCATTTGCTCACATTAAACTACATTTTCCACAATACTGTGAGGTAGGTGACAAGTAACATTGCCCCCATCCTACAGATGAGAAACTAGAGGATCAGTGAAAATAGAATCAATTGTGGTTTTTCTGTGTGCTGTTTTACAGTGTTGGTATTATGTTTTGAATTCACAGAAGAGCTAATGGCTGTCAGAGGCTGGACTCAAATACTTGTCTTCTGGTTCCTGGATCAATGTCATTTTTCTCGATAATGTATTTTATATTACACATAATATATTTTATATTATATATATTGCACTTTAATTTTTATGTTAATCATTTACAAATGATATTGTATTAGTGTTTATTCCTGCTTACTCACAAGGAAGGCAGATTTCCTCTTTGTGGAGACTTTGCAATTGGACCCATGACTTCCTTTATTTAACTGAAAATTACTGCCTTCACTAGGGGCCATTAGCACATCAAAATGGTGTTTGTGGAGCCAGGAAAAGTGATACATTATGCTTGTGTTTATTCTTTGGTCCCCAAGGACGAATTGTTGGTTTGTGTTTTTAACACACTTTCAAATGCTAAGAGGCCCTAATGAGTTAAATTAACATACTGTTGTTGTTGTTCAGTCACTGAGTTGTGTCTGACTTTTTGTGACCCCTTGAACTGCAGCACATCAGTCTTCCCTGTCCTTCACTATCTCCCAGAGTTTGCTCAGATTCATGTTTGTTGAATAATGGTGTGCCGTGGGCTCAGGGTTCCAATGACGGGGCTGGACTCCAGGATGAGACAGCGGACACAATTACTACAAACTCCTCGATTTCTGAGGCTATTTGTCACATGACAAAGTGTTTCCTGTACCTTGTTATTTAATAAATGCATCAATCCTGTGACTTGGGGAACTGAAGTTGCCCTTTCATAGGTGAGGACATTGAGGCTTAGAGAAGCCAAGTGGTGCCCATTCAGAGCTTGTAAGGGCCATTCAGACAAGAGTTGGGGCACCCCAGAGATCATCCCAGAGAGCACCCGTTTGCTGGTGACGTCACACATTTGGTCGGCTCTTGGACGTTCATGGCACTTGTTGGGTTTCTATTATAAACTACCCAGAGCTCATCTCAGTACTGGTTTGGTGATGAGGTCCCATGATTCCACTTAAAGATCTGACTTACATCAACAGAAGCTGGTCTTTTCATGTAACTAGGTGCCCCAGAGGAGACCATGGCAAGCACCTTAGAGGCTGTTAAAAGAGATGTTTGGATTATTATACACAGTGCTGCAATGAACACTGGGCACACGTATCGTTTTGCATTATGGTTTTCTCAGGGACTATGCCCAGGAGTGGGATACCTTGGTCACATGGTACTTCTATTTTTAGATTCTTAGGCACCTCCATACTCTTCTGCATACTAGCTGTATCGATTTACATTCCCACCAATGGTGCAAAAGGGTTCCCTTTTCTTCATGCGCTCTCCAGCACAGGGAGCTCTGCTTGGTGTTCTGTGATGACCTAGATGGGTGGGATGGGGAGGTGGGAGGGAGGTTTAAGAGGGAGAGAATATATGTATACTTATGGCTGATTCACTTCATTGAGCAGCCGAAACTGACACAACATTGTAAAGTAATTATACTCCGTAAAAGAGAGAGATGTTTGGGGGTGGCCCCTAAAATCTGCTGAGGTGCTCAGCTGATTCCTCTGAGTGAATGGAAACCTAGCCCTATTCCACGGTGATAAAGTATCAGCCACACTTGGAAAATCTAGAGACATCCTCTGAGTGGATCTGTTCCCGGGGAGCCTAGGATACCAGGTTTCAGGCTGAAGTTGTTAATTACCACCATCACCTCAGCTCACTTGGTATTTATTGGGTGCATTGTGCTCCTGTATGTATGATATCGAATCATGTCAGCTGTCATATATAGTCAGCACTATTATTTTCCTACCTTGGAGAAGAACGTATTGAAGCTCAGAGCAGCTGAGTGGCTTTCCTGAAGGTACAGTACCCACTGATTAGGTGTCTCCTGCTGCACTCACCTGCAGCATCCCAGCTGGCCCCCTCCCTTGGGTGGTTCTAGCATCATTGCTTGTCCTCATAATGTATCAGTTGAGCTCCAGAGGCAGCGGATCCATCACACCCTGTTGAGCCAGGGCTAAAGCTAAGCTGAGGAGGTCAGTGAGAATGAGTCTAGGGGTTCAATCAACCCATACTTGGCTCTCATATTTTAAGGCGCCAGGGAAGATCGGCCAGGAATTGCTCAGAATCAAGGGCCTCTGCTCTGAGGAAGGTGTGTTTTGTTTCATTCAGCAAAAAATCATCTGGCCCTGTCTGAAGTTCTCTAACCAAAGTCTAGCTCCCCAGATTCCACCTCAATAGCACCTGTATGCTATTTTGAGCCATTTGGCACTTATGGGGTCTCCCTGGTGCTAGGGGAATTGAGCTGCTTCTTAATATGTAATAATCGCCATTACTTCTCAATTACTTAACAAATAGACAAGCGCAGGGCCATGTTATTTTGAAAGCACCTCCTGAGAACAGGGCTGGAGATCTCCAAGTACTACCCAGAATTAGCTGGGAGAGGGCAGGCAATCAGATCTTTTAATATGTACCCAGGGGAAGTGCGCCTATTATGCACTAATAACTCGGGCAAGGCCATAACTGTTTCATGCCCTTTTACTGTAAGCTCTGACCTGGGAGACACCTGCTCCTTTTCTTGCTAAGAGAGAGCCGGCCCACGGAAGAGGGTGCAGCCAGGGCCCTTGTGTTGTTAACGCTTGTGGTGGATAATCTACTTTGCTCTCAAGCCTAGCAGTGTGTGTGAGTGGTGTGCTCTGTTGTGGCCAAATCCTTGCGACCCATGGACTGTAGCCCACTAGGCTGCTCTGTCCATGGGATTTTCCAAGCAAGAATACTGGAGTGAATTGTCATTTCCTGCTCCAGGGAATCTTCCCAACCCAGAGATCGAATCTGCATCTCTTGCATCTCCTGCATTGCAGGAGGATTCTTTATCACTCTGCCACCTGACTTACCTCCAACTCAGAGACCAGGTAGCCATTTGGGAAAGGTGAAAAAAAAAAAGTCAGTAAATGAAGTAGTGGGGAAAAGAGAAGTGAAATTGTTTGATATTGTGTAGACAACAAAACAAAACAAAAAACCCAGAAAAACTGGATTGTGGGGAATTCTCAGGTGGTCCAGTGGTTAGAACTCCTCACTTTCACTGTCAACAACCTGGGTTCGATCCCTGGTTGGGGAACGAAGATCTCATAAGCTGGTTGGTGTGACCAAAAACTAAATAAAAATCCTACAAAAATCTGGATTATAAGACATCACCCTCCTCTTTTTGGAATTACACTAGCTACCTTATGTTTTGAAGCCAGTATTGCTAAAATTCCGTGAAAAGGATGCTTTGGGCAAGTTAAACATAGCCCATTTTCTTAAGAAATATATTATTTCCCAAGGCAGTTTTTAGGGTCTTAAGCAAGCACTGTTTCCTATGAGAAAGTAGGAACAAATAAGATCTTTAGTTTTATATCCAAGATTTGATTTAGATTTAATGTAGGATTGCAACTTTGAGCTTTGATTTTTCTGGTGCCATGAAAATTAAAATTAAATTTGGCTTTAACCAGAAGTCCTCAATGCATAATGAGGATTTAAACGTTACGGATCTGACTGCCCATGAAACTTTTGATTTCATTTTGATTGGCATCTTTGAACACTCAGAGCAGAAGGCACACATTTAATTTACAGGAATATGGAGACTTCCGGTACTCTGCTGGCTTTGCGCGGGTCTTTACGCCAAGTGAATAGCTGTGCACTTCTTGTAGAATCAAGGACTCAGGAAGTAAAGGGGAGACAAGAGATTACCCTTTGAGAACCCCCATTCCCACTAAAACAAAGGTAAGCTCTTTGTAACTATTGATCAGGAAATAAATCCTCTTTAGTATCCACAGATGCAGGAAAACCTCTCTCTGTCTGCTTTTCTTCAACTCTTCCCGCAAACATATAGTTTATACTGACCTTGCACTTCTTCTCACAGACCTACCAGTTTGGAAATTTTCTGACCTTAATTGCTGATTTTTTTTTTTTTTTTTTTTTTGCCTCCTCAAAATAGGAAATGAGAATATCTTAGCTGGTGAGGTGAACTTTTCCATCCAAAAAAATGTTCCAAACTATTTACCATTTTCAATTTGCTGGAAAGAAAAATAGTGATATGTTTGATCTTACTCAAGTCATTGTAACCTGTACTATCTCATACTCAGCATCTTAAACAATGATTTTAATTATATTCAAAGAGTAATGATGAAAATACTTTAGATTTTTATGGTAAAAATTAGAGATTACAACTCTACATGATTCTAAGAAACCCACTGATATTTTTGAAGATATATACATTTTTCTTACGAATTCTCGGCCCAGAAATACTCAACTTCACTCAACTCACAAGTCTTTGCCAACAGTTGCTAATGATCAACCACTGCAGAGGCGGTAGAAGGGGAAGTGATGATTAGCACATACATGTTTATGTTATTTAAGTAGAAAATCCATGAGCCATTGGTAATGAATTGAAGGTTAAGTGACAATTTTTCTTTACAACCACTCTTGTCGTCTAGTCTGTGAACTGAAAACTGGATTAACCTTTAATTACCCTCCACGATCTCTCAACCCCAAGACATTACCACTCCTACCAGTAGTATTTGCATATACAATTTAATGAGAGAAACATCTGTTTGCATATTTGATATCATTAATATTATGCAGATGAATAGATACTCACAATGTGATGGGCACTTGTGCTAACGTCTCATTTTCTTTCTTCATTTCTAGTCTTTCTTCCTCCACCCACTGATTCAGCTGGACTTGTATTAATTAGAATTAAAATCTGTCTAGAGCCAACAGCCTTGTGCAGAATGCACAAATGCAATGGAATCTAAATGCCTGCGAAGCCACATTGTAATCAACTGGGGAAAACAATGTGTGTGATTTCAAGAAAACTACGTTTTCCCCTCTTTAATCCAAATTTTAAAGAAATCCTTTGTATATCTATTTTTGGAAATGCTTGCTTTCACACACAGGTTTCTTCTGACGACTGTATCAAATACTTCCTGTCTGGAGTTTGACAATTTTAGCACTGACAGAGTGCTTGGAGCCCAAGCCAATCAAATGTTTATTTTCTAGCCTAAGTGACTTGCCTGCAGTCACCTTAGTGGCCAGTGATGAAACTGGGCTGGGCGGGAGTCTGAGCCTCCAGACTCTAAGCCTCGTGCTTTGTTGACTGAATTGTGCTGTTTTTCTATGTGAATAAAGTTTCAAGACCTTTCTGAGAGCCAGTAAACCCATTTCACACAGCCTTCTTGAAATTCTATGTAGTTATTAATTGAGGCAATTTTAAAGGTGTATACATATGCATTATGAATGAAAATGCCTGCTAGAAATACAATCTTTATCAAGAAACATTGTATTTTATGTATATGTGTTTTGATTCTTGCACGTGCAAAGCTTCCAATTTTGCATCGATCCAAAGATAATGAAAGATTCCTTAAAGATTTTCAGGGCTTTAATTTCACGGCACATTTTTCAACACTTCTCTCGGTATGAAAATAAAGTGCTGTTTCTTTATGCTTTTTAAAGTAAAAAAAAAAACCTCTTGGTTCTAACTTAATTTCACCCCCTTCTGATTATAAGCCTTGAGCCAGGCATCATCCCCTTTAGTATTTCCAGCTTCTCAGCATATGCCATGGAAATTATTTGATAGACCTACTCCCCATGACTGTATTGTCTCATCAGAATGAAGAAAATTCTTGGCTTTCATTAGTGAATCCATCCTCATTAATTCAAACTAAATGGTGGTGGTGGTGAAGGGGCAGCCAGATTAACTAGTGAATACTTTGAACCATAGAAATTTTTTTATGGGAATGTACTATTCTTACTTCCATGGATGTTCTGTAATTAGAGCTGGGCTGTGACTCTGAAGGTCTTTAGGATACATGATTAAATCTGTTGGTTTGTGATTTCATATCCATTATTTGCAGGCAAAGCTGCATTGCTAAACTACTGGAAGCAAATTGTTCTCTCAAGACTTTCAAAATTCTCCTTATACCCTACCTGTTCATTTACAGTATATATAAAAGTTAAAAAAGCATTTCTAGAAAAGAAAAAGAGAGCTAGTTCAGCTAGAATATGGGTTATTATCATTTCCAAATAAGTAAGCTATTTATCATATTCTCCAAGTAGAAATGCAGACAATGTGACAATTTTATTTCAAAAGGCATTTTGAGCACCTGACTTGAAAAAGAACACTGAACAGAATGAGGGTTCCCTGGGAAGTGTGGTCATTCTCTGCAGTCATTTTTGATGTCTGTTTCCTACTATTGTCCTGCAAGTAACATTTAAATACTAGGTGAAAATGTGACTGTGTGAATGCCTGACACACCAATAATAACAATATTCAATATTCATTAATAATAAACATTTGTTGGATGGATAGGTGGATGGATGGAAAGATGGACTGTGGCAGCATAAGGCATTCTAATCATGTTAGCCATTTCTAGAATCTGAAAGAGCCTACTATTTCCAATGATCTAAGTACTAATTCTAGTCCTAGGGCAAATTTTTGTAAAGAGAGATGTCACTGTAATTCATGGCTTCTAGCAATAGCTGTTCAATCATGTATTTCCTGGCTATCCAAAAATGAATTCCTAATGACTCTAGAATTGCCTGGACAGTAAAGTTAAGGTGTGTGTGTGTGTGTGTGTTGGGGGGATTCATAAGAAATCTACCCTAAATTGCATTTACTAGACAATAGGAAAGTACAAATTAGATTCCAGCTTCATGGTGACCCAAATATTTTTAGACTTATGCTACCACTTATTCTTGTTATTTTATATTAGTCTTGACCTATAGATTCTTGGGACTTCCCAGGTAATGCTAGTGGTAAAGAACCCACCTGCCAATGCAGGAGACATAAGGGATGTGTGTTCGATCCCCAGGTCAGGAAGATTCCCTGGAGGAGGGCATGACAACCCACTCCAGTATTCTTGCCTGGAGAATTCCATGGACAGAAGAGCCTGGTGGGCTACAGTCCATAGGGTTGCAAAGAGTGGGATACGACTGAGCACGCACGCATGCATAGATGCTCTTATTGTCTTTCTGGCTGTGTTCTAGACTCTAGAATCTATAGCACGTGCTCTTGGGTGTGCTGATTTATGGGTCATGTGTACATTTACTCCAAAACAGGAGGGAAAAGATGTTAGGGGATGTTCAGAGACAGATTTCCCTGTGGGGTGTTAACGGTGCATTTGCTGATCCACTGGTTGTAATTCCTTTGGCTTCTGCTGTAATTGCACTTCACCCATTTCTGACCAAATTAAGTCAGAACCCTTAGCAAATGGTGAAGCTTCTGGTTGCTTTAGGAAATGGAAGAACATATGCCTTACCTAGATGCACCAGAAGAATCTCTTGGGCTGACCTTCGTTTTCCATGGGTCTGGCATGGATCTCTGGGGCCTTTGACACTGTCAATAATCCACTCGGGCAAGGCAAGTAAATACTAGAACTTCTATTAACATATTTTTGTGAAAAGGATGCTTGTTACAATGGAGTAAATCAGTATATGTATATAATTTAATCATAACAATGCCTATGCTGGGGGTGATCAAATGCTTTTTCAGGGATGGGGATACATGACCAAAAAAGTCGGGAGACCTCTAGTCTATGGGAAGATGCACTGTGCGTTCCCCAGCGCCACTGAGCAGGAACTTCCTCCTGTCTCCAGGTTTGTCTCCCACTCCTCCCCCATCACTTCCTGTGCCTCTGGACAGTCTGGACACCCCACCCGACTTTCAGATCTGGGCTCTGCCCTGCGCCGCCATGTCCCTCAGGCCCTCGCACTTGCTATTTTTTGAACGTTAGGTTTTCTTTCCCTCTGCTCAGCGAATCTTTCTTTTACTTTTCGTAAACAGTTTCCTGTGCTTTTTGCACAGAGTGCATCTCTTTTTCCCAGAGGCCCTGCCATCCCCACCTCGTGTCTCGTTTGGTTGTCTTCTGAACAGCATAAGATCATTTCTTCTACCTTGGTGCAGAAATGCTTGTAGAATGAATGAAAGAAGTGAAAATAGTCTTCACTGACAACTAGCCGCACTGTTTGGACTCTGTGGCTTGTTCGGGTCACCAGGAGGGGGCGCTGTTGGCACTTCCAGTAACAGGGGAGCCTGGTTGTCCCATCCGGGCAGAACAGTGAGTTCTTTCCCAAAATGGTAGAGTCTGATTTCAGTTCTGTTCTTTCCTACCCTTCTACACAATCACTTGGGAAGTGGAGAAAGACTGAGTCAGAAAGCAAAACAGAACTTCAAACATTATGATGAAATTTTTTGTGGCTGGGATATCATGGGAAACTCAGACTGGGAGACCCCAGCATGTGGGTCCAGCCTTGCTGGATGGAGTCACAGATGCTACTGGAGAAACTGCTGATGCTGCCTTGCCTTTTCTTCTAGATCCTCTACAACAAGCAATGGGTTATAAAAGAGGCTTTTGAAAATATCATTAGCTGAGAAACAGCAAACAACACCCGTGAGCAGATTTTGTGAGGCACAAAATCGCTTCTCTGCTTCTGAATGCAACCAGGTTGGAAGATTCACTTGGCTTCCCTTGGTAAACTGGATAGAAAAATGCACCAAAGTAGACAAGATCTTTGTATTAACCGTAATGGCAGAGAATGCATTGTCATTTGCCATGACAAACTATGTTTTTAAGAGGCAAGCAATTATGAAGGAGTTGGTGCAAATAAGAAAGGGTACAGAATGTTTCAGTCCCATCCTTTAAAATTGCTATTCGTTTTTTTTTTTCACTTTATTTTAATTCCAGGACATTTTTGTACCTTGGTAATAAATTAACATTTCAAAAGTACTTTTACCTGCTGAGATGGTTCATTCCGCTAATATGGGTAACGCTGTGGACTCGAATAATTAGTGTAAATTGCCTTTGAATAACACAGAGCTGGGAACAACTCTAACTTGCTGGGGCTTAATGCCCCTTGCCGTACAGGATGAAGAGTCCTTAATGGGGCCTGGAAAAACAACTAATACCTACAAATCAAAGGAGAAAAGCCGTTTTTGATGCATTTGTCTGAGAGTGTGAGTTTTAAACTAAATTGTTAATACTTCCTCCCCTGCTGAGGGTCATGGATTAGCTAGGCTGGGAGATTCTTTGAGAATCTTTCACACTGACCAGGGGAGGTAGGGGGTTCCAAATACAAGTGTTTTCTTAACCCTAATCCCCACCTCCCTGACCAGGACAGCTCTGCATTTCCCTCTAATTAGGTGAAGAATTAGGAGGTGGATAAATGTGTTCAGGGATGAGGATAAAGTGATTAGTTCACTCCAGACCATGATAGCGATTTTGAGGTGCTACTTAGTTCCTTTCAAGATGATAACTTTTCTCTTTTTTTACAAAAACATATTCAAGCAAACCTCAAACATGTATTTATAAGCAATGATAATCATCTTCGGGCAAGTATGGGGCAGTGTATTGACAGATAATTTTTACTCTCCTTTGCATTTATTTGCTTTTCATAAGATTTTTATCCCATAGAGGAACATCCAGAGCTGTTTCTAATCTGACTCAAGTTTTATAATTATTTGTGCAATCTGAACACAATCTAATAACCTAACCAAAAAATAATCCATTCACATTTAAATGATCCTTTCAATGAAAGAGTGGAAAGGACACATTGCTTAGGAGCTGAGATAAAACCATTTTGACACTTTTCTGCATATAAATAGATACTACTGTGTAGCTACCCCCCCCCTTTTTAAAAAGATCTTGTAGATATTCTTCACTGAAGTGTAATTTTGAGTTTCAGGCTGATGAAAGAGGTTACAGAACAGCTTCAAACTTCAGTGATATTAGCAATGTTCACCCTTGACGACTATCCCAGGGCTACCTAGATCGCTAAATCAGTTTCCACATGCAAAAACCCCAGCCAGGTACCAAAGAGAACATATTGCCTTTTATGCTCGGACAATCTGTACCAGAACTGCATGCATCAAATTTTCCTCTGCTTCTGCCATTTCACTCACTTGCAAACCGAATGTATCCCCATTTGTCTTACCTAGTATATGTCTTTTGTGCTATAAAGATATACTGGAAATAACCTCAGGAAAAAGAAGAGTGGGAGCAATAAATAACAAAACGTCACGTTCTACCTCTTTTCGGAGGGCGTTGGAAGGCCCAAGGCCTATTCTGGTTTGTTTGAAGACCCACGAAAGGCAATGATCTAATTGTGACTTTCCAAAACAAGTTCTTCCTGTTTTCATCTTTCTTGGACGTTCATCTTGGAGGATTATAAATGAGCCAGAGCAAACAAAACAGAGGTGAAAAGTAAAACTGTAGCTGTGTGCTGGGTCTCCACGCTAAATTTTTTTCTTTCCTTTTTTTTTTTTTGAGGTTTAGGGTTTTATTTTTTTAAGAGCAAACTTACTTGTGTATGTTGATGTTTTTTCCCTTAAAAAATTAAAGGAATAGTTGATTTACAATGTCGTGTTAGTTTCAGGTGTACAGCAAAGCAATTCAGTGATATATGCATGAGTGCATGCATGTGTGTTCAGTCGTGTCTGACTCTTTGTGACCCCATAGGCCCCACCAGGACCCCACCAGGCTCCTCTGTCCATGAGATTCTCCAGGCAAGAATATTAGAATGTGTTGCCATGCCCACCTCCAGTGAATCTTCCCAACCCAGGGATCTAACCTATGTCTCCTGAGTCTCCTGCATTGCAGGCAGATTCTTTACTGCTTGAGCCATTGGGGAAGTCCCATGTATATGTGCATCTTTTTCAGATTCTTTTTTCTTATAAGTTATTACAAACTATTGAGTATAGTTCTTGGTGCTATACAAGTAGGTCCTTGTTGGTTATTCATTTTACATATAATAGTGTGTATATATTCAACCCAAACTCCTAATTTATCCCTTCTCCCTTCTCCCTTTTGGTAACCGTAAGCTTACCAAAAACCATAAAATAAAGTGACAGATTTTATTTTGGAGGGCTCCAAAATCATTGCAGATGGTGACTGCAGCCATGAAATTAAAAGACGATTGCTCCTTGGAAGAAAAGCCATGATCAATCTAGACAGCATATTAAAAAGCAAAGACATTGCTTTACCAACAAAGGTCCACCTAGTCAAAGCTATAGTTTTCCCAGTAGTTATGTGTGGATGTGAGAGTTGGACTATAAAGAAAGCTGAGTGCCGAAGAATTGATGCTTTGGAACCGTGGTGTTGGAGAAGACTCTTGAGAGTCCCTTGGACTGCAAGAAGATCCAACCAGTCCATCCTAAACGAAATCAGTCCTGAATATTCATTGAAAGGACTGATACTGAAGCTGAAGCTCCAGTACTTTGGCCACCTGATGGGAAGAACTGACTCACTGGAAAAGACCCTAATACTGGGAAAGATTGAAGGCAAGAGGAGAAGGGAATGATAGAGGATGAGATGGTTGGATGGCATCACCGATTCGATGGACACGAGTTTGAGCAAGCTCCGGGAGTTGGTGATGGACAGGGAAGCCCTTCGTGCTGTGGAACATGGGTTTGCAGAGTTGGACATGACTGAGCAACTGAACTGAACTGAACTGAACCATAAGTTTGTTTTCTATGTCTATGGGTCTATTTCTGTTTTGTAAATAAGTTCATTTGTGTCTTTTTTTTTTTTTTAGATTTTGCATATAAGCAATAGCATTTGCTATTTGTCTTTGTCTGGCTTACTTCACTTAGTATGATAATCTCTAGTTGCCAGGCTTAATTTCTGAGTTAGTTTCAGTCCACTGAGAGTAGACGTTTCTCCTCTGGATCACATGATGGTGGATCATAATAATGGAAGGAAGGCACATCACATTATTACTTAAGGACAACAACAGCAACATGAAACTACTTTCAAACTGCAGTAAGTTTTCCTTTGCACTCCTACAAATATCACGGCCTGTTTAAGGTGTGATGCCCAATTATGCTACACAAGACAGATCACACTACATTAGCCAGGATTATGTTGCCTCTTGATCTTATCAGCTTTGTTTCCTAAACTACAAAAAGATCCAAGATAGCGCTGGTTAGCTGTTTGACTTAGACAATTTCCACAGCCATCCATCACTGTCACCAGTTAGCAGGAAGTGTCAGGCACACAGCGAGGAGGCAGGATGCTGTATTGACAGGCTCTTCCCAAACCAACCCTTAACTTCCCATGGGTGCTTGCCCTTCCTCATCATTGCAACTTTCTTTTCCTCGGTGAAAAAAGAGTCTGTACCTTCTGCCTTCTGAAATCTTAGGTAATGTGCCACATCTCAATTGTTTGCTTAGCAACTACAGATAAGACAGAGAGGGAACATATAAGGTAAAATATACATGTTGTTATTGTTTAGTCTCTAAGTCATGTCTGATTCTTTTGTGACCCCATGAACTGTAGCTTGCCAGGCTCCTCTGTCCATGGAATTTTCCAGGCAAGAATACTAGAGTGGGTAGCCATTCCCTTTCCCAGGGGATCTTTCTGACCCAGGGATCGAACTTGTGTCTCCTGCATTGACAGGCAGATTCTTTACCACTCAGCCACCAGGAAAGCCCATAAAATATACATTCTCGAGCTAAAAAGCAGGTAGAAAGTCAGATGCCTGAGGGAGAAGAGGCTAATTCGCACATTAGAGCCGACCAACCCCATCTTCTGGGTTTGACTTGGATAAACTCTGTGCCCATAATGGGAATTCTCAGAAAAAAGATACACATAGTCTAGCAACTGGGATTTAACATCTTTTTTTTTTTTTTAATCAACTCTGGGATTATTCCAAATGTGTCCATTTCTGTTTTATAGTCTGGCTCTTTTAAATAGCCTTAGGAGTAAGCTAGGACATTTGGATTCTGACCCACAGTAAATTGGAGTAGATGGCACCTTCCCTGGGCACTTACTCCTGTTAGGTATCACTGCCTTGTCCATAGATGTGAAACAGAATGAGATTTGAAAACAGAACCCATTACCCTATTTGTGGTCAGAATTTGATAGAATCAAGTAACAGATCTCCCAGTAGAAATATCTACATGTCATGGAATAAGCTTGATCACTGTAAGAATATAGTTAATGCAGCAGGAAAGGATAGCAAACCAGAATATTAACAATTCTGTTACATCCTTACAAGTTCAAGGAGTTCGGCCTCTTATCACTTTATAGTGAGTATAGAAAGTAGGAGTGATCTCCTTTAATTTGGAGTTATTTAACTGAAATGTGAGGTCCAGCGGCCTTGCTCTCACCCTTCTGGGCTGGCAGACATTGGTATGCAGAATCCATGAGAGAAGGAACAGTACACTATCAGAGGGAGACGTGTTTGATTATTCTTTAAAACCAACTAAGGGAAGTTAATCTCATTGAACTTCTTTTTATTCAACAAAAGAGTTGGATGTTTCCAAGTCTAATGTGACTATAATGTTCATTAAATGGACTTCTTTACACCTTTAAATGGATTAACGGTACATCTTCACAGTCTAATTATTATACATGTCATTCAAAAAAATCACAGATCTAATTCAGGGGATGATAAAGCCCTTTCTTTCACGACGATGGAAAGGACAGAGCAGTAAATGGGTGTGATTTTTATCTGGGCCATTTTTTTTTTTAAAGGGCACACGTTGCTCCAAGGAGGTGGGAGGGGAGGCTGTGGTGAATGTACCACATGTTTCTGCCCTGCTCACTTGTGTCTGGAGATTTAGGAGCTGACCATGCTGTAGCTTGCCCCTTCCGGGCTCAGCCGTGCCAGGTACCTCAGCCGTTCCTCCCGCCCAAGCCTGCTCAGCTAATGACTTCAGTCTGTTCAAGACAGCTCTTAGGCAGATAAGCGATAAATTATGCTCAGCCCCCTTTCAATCTCAGGCCTTTGGGGCTTCTCTGAGTTCCTTTACCCAGACCTTTCTTGAAATACAGAGATGCCTTCTCATCATGCCCCAAGAAATAGCAGTTCAGTTTTTACATGTACATTTGACATCAACTATCTTTGGGTCCATACTTGCCTCCTTTTTTTTCTTTTTTTGGCTGGGGGAGCATTAAACTTGGCAAAGTCTGGCAGCTCATGGGTGTCCTAAGAATGTCACAGGCTGTGCTTGACTCAGGTGGGTAAAGAATGTTCTAGAAGCCATCCGAGAGCTACAAGGACATTATTCTCCCTAGGGGGTGAGAAGTCTAGAGTGGGGGGAGACCTGGCACCCCACAGGGAGTGATTCAGGCTTTTCTGGTTTAAGTTGAAGAGAGCACAGATTCGTCTTCATTCATTCATTCATTTCACCAGTATTTACTGGAAAATGATTATCTGTCAAGTCCTGGGCATAGCCTGTGAGATGCAGCGAGAAGGTGAGCAGACACAATTCTTCCCCTCAAGGAGCGTTCCATCTAGAGACATTGACATATAATTTTGTAAATCAGAGGAGGCACCAAATTTTCCAGGGAAAAAGGCTTATATTTGGCAATCTGGTTGGAAGGTGACTCCAGAGGTCTTGCTTTGAGGTTGTGTTTGCCTAGCAAGTTTATACTATTTTTATTTATATTTTTCCTATATGGAGTTGCTTTGTAGTAACAGATGGAGACCTGGGGAAAGAAATGAAGCACCTAACCCCTTCCTTAGGGCCACCGTGAGACATCTTCCTTGGAACCAGTCAACAAACTTTTTAGCTACTGGAAAGGCCAGGGTTGGGATCACCTGTGAGGATGTAAGGTGTGTCTTTGGAGCATGTTCAGGATGTCACTGAACAAGAGTACATTGTGTCAGGTAACCCAGGGGGAAGCACCAGCGTGGCTACTTCCAGTGATTGGCCTGATAAGTTATTCATTCTCTTTAAGCCTCGGTTTTCACATCTGTAAACATGGATAATTATACCCATCTTTCAGTATCTTTGTGGGAATTTAGAAACAACACCTATATGAAGGGTCTAGCCCAGTGTCTGGCACACAGTAGGTGTTTAGTAAATACTAGTCCCTCTGTCCTTCCCTATCAGCTGCCCTCTTCATCACCCTTCTCGTTTTCTCTGCCTCATATTAACCCTCATAATTCATCATTTAACTCTGAGGCAGGTCTTACTTCACGAACAAATGTAAAACTCAAAGCCTATCTGTACTGGGATCTCGGCCTTCTGAAAAGAAAATTTGAAGACATTTAAAGTCCCAAGGAGTGGTGGGATGATGCCCAGTGGGGCTGACATTTGGTCAGATGGACATGCCTTTGATGTGGACACTGCAGAGCCACATGACCACAGACTCTCACAGCCAGAGACCCTCATTTCAGGTGATCCCAGTGGTCTCTGTGGTCTCAGTCTGAGCTTGCTACCTCAAACTCCATGCCCAGGGTGTGACTTACAGCCCTGGATTATGCACGAGGCTGATGTGGCCTGGGCTTAGCATGCGTGCTCTCCGAGCCTGAGCTGTCCAGGCTCAAAGCTCAGACGTGGCACTTCTGCTCCCATCACTGCCCACCTCCTGGCCTCCTTTGCTTCTGGTGTTCCACAGGAGCAATGATGGGTGAGGGTACTCTTAGAAATGTCTGCTCTGAGGCAACAAGCTCTTTCATATCATTTAAGATCCATGTTGTACCAACGTCAATTACGAGAATTGATTGCCCCCCTAAAACATGAGGAACTGTGCTACAGAGAGTCAACATGAACTAGGGCACTCTAAGCCTCTGCATCCTGTCTTCTGAAGGAGCGGGAGGCAGGTACCTTGATAAAGCAAACATCAGCCCTTCATTGTGTGCTAAGTACTGTGTCCCCATTTCCAAACTAATAAATACTGAATGAGTAAATAATTTTGTTGTCTCTTTGCACTATAAAGATTCAGTCTTATTTGGCCAAGTAACTGCAGAGAATATCATTAAATACTTTTCCAATAGTGCTTTCTCTAAGCCAGAGTCTGCTCTTGGAAAATGCCTACAGATCAACCTAGAAAGTCAAGGTGGAAAAAGGTGCAAAACCAACTCTCTATAAGAGGCCCTTCAAAATCGGGACCATCCTCACTGAGAGAGAAATCAGCGGTGGAGAGATTAACTGTTCACTTACTCATTCACTCAGTCACTGGTTTGTCTTATTATAGTGCTTTGAAGATGTACCATGGAATATTAAGTTACAGCAATTAAAATGTTACCCAAACAAATACATTTTGTAAATGATAAAAAGCCAGAGAAAATTTTAATTATAAAAAATCTGATTTCGGGATATTTAATAGAATTCTAATATTTTATTTTTTATGTATAGAGCATATATATGGCTATAACTTTTATGGCATAAAGGTGAGGTTAGATACATAAATAAAATGCATGTTACATAGGAGATGATAGTAACACCAAAGATCTATGCTCATTAGCCAGAAAACAGATTACTACTTCAAAATTTTTCTCTACCAGGCCATTCTGTGATGTTCCTATTTCCATCTTAGATTAGATGGATTTGATCCATAAGATAGGAAGAGTCAAGGCTATGGTTTTTCCAGTGGTCATGTATGGATGTGAGAGTTGGACCATAAAGAAAGCTGAGCACCGAGGAACTGATGCTTTTGAACTGTGGTGTTGGAGAAGACTCTTGAGAGTCCCTTGGACTGCAAGGAGATCCAATCAATCCATCCTAAAGGAGATCAATCCTGGGTGTTCATTGGAAGGACTGATGTTGAAGCTGAAACTCCAATACTTTGGCCACCTCATGAGAAGAGTTGACTCATTGGAAAAGACCCTAATGCTGGGTAGGATTGGGGGCAAGAGGAGAAGGGGACGACAGAGGATGAGATGGTTGGATGGCATCGCTGACTCGATGGACATGGGTTTGGGTAGACTCTGGGAGTTGGTGATGGACAGAGAGGCCTGGCGTGCTGCAATTCATGGGGTCGCAAAGAGTCGGACACGACTGAGCGACTGAACTGAGCTGAACTGAACTGATAGGAAGAGTTAAATAGCTGCATTATATTTTATGTTGATTTTGTCCTAGGTTTATCAGATAATAGACAACATGCTTTGATTTGCTCTTACATGGAGACCTGACACCAGCTTCGATGCTTGGGAGGGAAAAGGATTTTTGTTCAGCAAGTTTCTTGTTGGACAATTAACATGTGGAAACTATACCAAACAGTATGTGAAAGTGATAAGTTCACGCTGAGTTTCCAATGGGCGGAGGCTCATTGTTCTTACAGCATGAACATGACAACTCTCCCTGATAGAATACATGGTATCATTATATTTCCGTCTCCAAGTGATTATCGGAAATGAAGCTTTGTGAATTCTTTCCTAAGGGGGCCACCTGTCACCCTTTTGTCTGTGTATATAATGCTATTTTGTTTCTGAAGACCTCAGCCCAAGTTCAGCTCTTCCAAATGTTAGGGACCATGTCCTGACTCCCCCTGTCTTGCTGTGATGAACAGATACATTCTCGGCCGGTTATTCACCCTCCACCCAACTTGTGATGCTGTGCGTCCTAAATGCCTGTGGCAGGTATGTAAAGCGATGGCAAAGCCAGGTTTTTCACCATCATTGCTTGCCCGTCAGCAGACTTGACTGCTGAGACATTCATAGCAGGGGGTGACTCTCCCCACCCCCATCCCCCTTGCCTCCTCTCACCACCACCTGCTGCTCTGGGTCTGTGGCGGCTGCATCAGGCTGCTGCAGACACCCAGGGCTGGCAGCGGCTCCATGTGGCCGATGGTCAGGTGAACTGGGCTTCTGGCACTTTGCTTAGGGACTCAATCCGAACACCAGCTCCACATCTCTTCGACTGGCAGACCGGCAGCGTGTGCTCAAGGCTTTTCCTCTGAGGCTGAACAGAGAATGCAGCTTGACGCTGAGACTCACAGGCTCTTTGGGGTACAGCTGCCTTGTGGATCTCTGGTGGATGATTCAAGATTTTTCTCTTTCAGGGGCATTCTGTGATGGCCCTATTGTTTGATCTGTGAGATAAGGAGCCTTAAACGGCATCACATTTTATGTTAATTTTGTTCTAGGCTTATCAGGAAATGGACAACATGCTTTGAGTTGTGATTTTGCAGAGACATGACACCAGTTTTGGATGCTTGGGAGGGCAAAGGATTTTTGTTCAGGAAGTTACTTATAGTCACTTAACATGTGGAGACTACCCAGGTAGTATGTGAAAGTGGTGAGCTCACATTGAATTTCCAAAGGTGAAAGCCTACCTCTTGCCTTTTTCCTGAGTCCAGAAGCCTGTGTTGTTGGGTTCAGTGATAGCTTTAAATAGTTGACTTTCCCCAAGATCAGGGGTGAGGTGGAGACCTTCAAGGGGTACAGCCTGGCACTGTGTCCTTACCAGGGATCTCCTCTCCTAGGCAGAGGTGTGAGGATAGAGAACCAGCCCTCCAGGAGATCATCTAATAGTACTTTCATTAGATTGTACTTTGTGCTGACTTCTCCAAAACAAGGAGGGGAAATCCTTGCAAAGTCTCTTGCATTTGATGCTGCTTTTTCACTGGAGTGGAAAGTGCTTTTCAGGGTTTGGGAGTGAGACGGGGAAACGATATTTGAGTGCAAGTCCACACAATCACAAGAGCCTGGGTGAATTTCCTTACCTGGAGATTCACAGTATTATAGGTCCATGTGGATCAGGGCTGTAACATTACTCAGAACTATAATTTCACGCTAATTAGGACTTGTCACAACCCACTTCCTGAAAGGTTCAGGTTGGTGCTAGTGAGGCAAATTTTAATCAGTAATCAAAAGCATTCACTCCTAACGTACGAAAAACCCTTAGGACTTTGTTATGTCACCTAAAGATGTCCCTGCTTCAAGCTGGACCCAGTGAGAGTGAGTGTCAAACTGACATCTTAACCTGTTTCACTCTCAAATTCTCTTGCAAAAGTGATGGTTCTTTAGCAACATCACCCAGCCTCCTTCCCTTCTTCCAGTTGGACAGACACTGTCACATTACTCCTGGAGTGGCTGAACTGAGCACGGTCATCCTCATGTGCTTCTGCCCACTGCCCCCAAATTGACACCTGTTGAAGTAACATTGGAACCACATTTGTAACTAATCGCCACCAAGATGTCAACTCAATTATTCTGACAATAGGACAACCCAGGAGACTCTGCTCCTGCCCGGGCTGATGCTCCCAGCCAAGTTCAGGCTTGTTGACTATTATCTGACAAGCCCAGGACAAAATTAACACTAAATATAAGGTAATTTAATTAACTTCTCCCATCCCAGCAGGCAGGTCCCAGCATCCTAGGCGCCCCCGGGCCTTCTAGGGAGCAGAGGAGTGTTGCACTCCCAGAGTAAACAACTGGGTTGTGCATTTATTATTTTAAGTGGGTGATTTGCAGCCAAGGATGTCTATGAAACTCTATTGAGCATGAAGGCAAAAGTTTAGTTTTTTCTTATTCTTCAAGACACGGTAATAAATTGTATGCAAATCATTCATAGGAAAACACCCTCAAGAGTCAGGATTCTTCAAGGAATAGATGTGTGCTTCCGGAGAGGAGAGGGGAGAGAGAAGAGTGAGGAGAGAGAGAGAGAGAGAGAAGGCACAGTAGACCCTGGTTTAAAAAGAGCAACAATAATAATACAGTCTGAAAGGGTTAAAAAAACAAAGAAGCTATAATAAATACAAAAAAAAATTCACTTTGTGAAATTATTTTATTATGAAGACCTTCTGTGAGCTGATATCTTTAAGGGGCATAAGGTCCCTTTTATTTCCAAATTTCAACAAAGCTGGGGTAAGCTTTGTGATTCAGTGGTAAGGAATCCACCTGTCAATGCAGGAGACACAAGTTCGATGCCTGGGTCAGGAAGAACCCCTGGAGAAGGAAATGGCAACCCACTCCAGTATTCTTGCCTGGGAAATCTCATGGACAGAGGAGCCCGGCAGGCTACAGTCAACAGGGTCACAGAAGAGTCAGACACGACTTAGCTACAAAACAACAATAACGCTGACCCTTGACTCATCCCCAGGGAAGTGAACATCAAACTATCTATTATTCCTCCCACTTTCCCGCTCTCCAATATTAAGCCAACACAAAGGAGATAAAGCAACAGGTTAGGAGGTTTATGAGTGAACATTACAACTCTTCAGTCTGTAAAGATGAAGTGGACAGTTGGAAAGGCGGGGTGAGAAAAATGAGGCAGATTATTATGGCTGTGAATGTTAGCAAGCTGAGCCCTTCCTTTGCTTGTAGCTCATCACCGGAGGTCATGGGAGAATGTGGGCTTTTCACCTTTGTTCGTGGAGTGGGAGAGTTTGCCGAAAGCCAGGTCCATGTTCCCTGTCACCTGGGTCTCCTGGTGACAAGCAACAGCCATGCTGAAGGCTGGCTGGGCTCAGTGTATGTGGCTATGGGACATGGCTTTTCTCTATGTGAAGCCAATTATATTAGGCATCAGAACAATAAGGAGGTTGCAGCCCATTGTCCACGTGTAGATGAAATCAGGTACCTGGGTGACGAGAGACCAGGTCCATCAAAGCTTGCAGACCTCATTAAAAGGCAGATCAGCGGGATGGACTAAAATCATTAAATATGTTAATTTGCAGCCAGGAAATGAAAACCCAGGGAGAAGCCAGCGGCTGACAGGTGCCCCAGCCTTGGGTTTTCTTCTCGGCTCTCTGGGTTCTCTCCTTGGGTTAACTTGGGCAACCTCGGGTGCTCAGGCTGCCAGTTACCTTGTCTATTTTGTGAGGGAGTTGGTGTGTATCACCTACACTTCACCCTCTTTACATTTAGTTGATAACCCGGGACTCCAGACACTATAAGCAAGTGCTTCTAAGCCAAGGTGGCCCATTAGAATTCTCAGGGACCTTGTAAGTATCCCAGTGCCTAGACCCATCCCAGACCTATTCCACTAGCGGGACTCAAGAATCGGTATTTTTTAAAGCTCTCTAGGTGATTATGTGGTCAAGACTGAAGACCACCAAATTCTCATTCTTTCTAGTAAATAGGAATGAGAGGCACTTAAATACCCCTCTCCTGCCACTCCATCTCACATCCTTGAGAAGAGCTGGCATTTTCTTGATGGGAGGAGATCAAAACTGTTGCTCCAGCTTGAACTCTTTTTTTCTGGGCAAATAGCTCAGGAAAAGTTTGAATCAATGACAGATCACCAGTGTAGATAACATCATATGGCTGGTCAGCTTGCTGTTGGATGGAGCTGGAGAAGCCGGAAGGGGCCATCCCATGCCAGGGTGGAAGGTATGGGCTGCTTGGAGGACTTGGAGACCACCTTTGCTTCATATTCTGGAGCTCCCAGCCCCTAGTGAAGCACAGGCATTTCTTACCATGGTCCCTTGACAGCCCTGCAGCGGGGAGAGAAAACTGAGACCCATGAAAAAGTCAGTATGAAAACTGATTAATTACTCTTTTAGGCCAACTGCACTGTACCGTGTGGACCGCTGTCCTTCCCCAAACGCATGTCCTCCCCAGAACCTCAGAGTGTGACCTTATTCAGAATAGAGTTATTGTAGAGGTGGTTAAGAAGGTCGTCCTGGAGTAGGTGGCCCTTAATCCACTGTGACCCATGTCCTTCTGAGAAGACAGAAAGCAGGGAGACACGCATGTGTCTATGTGTGTCTATGTCATATGTCTACACATGACACGTGTGTGTGTTAGTTTGCTTGGGCTGCCATACCAAATCTCATAACAGAAATTGGTTTTCTCACAATCCTGGAAGTTAGACGCCCAAGACAGAGGGGTCAGCAGCTCTGGCTTCTCCCGAGGCCTCTCTTCTTGGCTTGTGGTTGGCTCCCTTCTTGCTGTGTCCTCACGCGGTCATCCACTGACCTGTCGTTGTTGTTCAGTTGCTCAGTCGTGTCCAACTCTTGCGAGCCCATGGACTGTAGCCTGCCAGGCCCCCCTGTCCATGGGGTTTCCCAAGCAAGAATACTGGTGTAGGTTGTCATTTCTTTCTCCAGGGGATCTTTCTGACCCAGGGATCAAACCCAAGCCTCCTGCATTGGCAGGCAGATTCTTTACCACTGAGCTACCTGGCAAGTCCCCACTGACCTGTTACCTGTGTCATAGTCTCTTCTTCACACAGGGACACCAGTCATATTGGATTAGGGTAAACCCTAATGATCCCATTTTAACCCAGTTACTTCTTGCAGACTATAACTCTGAATACAATCACATTCTGAGCTACTGAGGTTAGGGTTTCAATGCATGAATTGGGGTGAGGGGGACACAGTTCCGCCCATAACACCAAGGGAAGAGGGAGGCCAAGACTGGAGCCACACGTCTACAAGCCAAGAAAGTCTAAGAATTGCTGGAAGAGGCACAGAGCATCCTCCCTGGAGCCTTAAGAGGCTCTGCTGACACCTTGATTTCCGACTTCCAGATTCCAGAGCTTTGAGAAAAGTTTCTGCTATTTAAAGCCCCCTGTTTCTGGTAACTTGTTACAACAGCCCCAGGAAACTAATACGGCTTGGCTTCTGCTTTTTGCCCTGAGCGTATATGATGCGACTTAAAGGTTGCATAGATTTTCCAACCAAGCTTGCATTGTCCCCTTCAGGCAGCAAGAGAACCTCAGGAGTGGATTTCTCACCTGTCGCTACGGCAGCCGTCACTGCCCGTCTCCACACACCTTTCCACAGGGGACCCCGGGGGAGGCCAGGCCAGGCTGGGAGGAGCAGAGCTAGCGGGGGTTATGGTGAGGAGGGATGTCTCCTACCACAGCTCACTTTTTCCGGGGAGTGATCTTCAGAGCTCAGTTGTTATTTAGTCACTCAGTCATGTCTAACTCTTTTGCAACCCCATGGACTGTAGCTCGCCAGGCTCCTCTGTCCATGGAATTCTCCAGGCAAGAATACTGGAGTGGGTTGTCATTTCCTTCTCCAGGGGATCTTCCCAACTTAGGGATCAGACTCACATCTCCTGCATTGTAGGCAGATTCTTTAACCACCGAGCCACCAGGGAAGCCCTCTGAGGGCAGTACTGGTTGCAGACCATCCATCAGAAGTTCTGTGTGGGATCAGCCCTCGTCTTGGGACTGAGGGTGATTTTAACAGGGATCTGTTGCCCAGGTATTGCCCTCAGCATCCTGCCTAACCTGAGCTCCTTTGTGAGCGGTGATCACTGTGACCCAGGCCCTTGTGTGGACAGAGCGCTCAGGCCCGGAGGCAATGGGCCCACACCACTGGCATCCTTGTGAGGTGATGGGTCAGTGTGGACCTTCGTGGTTCAGCAAGTTCATTTACAAAAGGAGACTGCTGTGCTTCTGAATGCTGATGCTCCAATGCTTTGACCACCTGATGCAAAGAGTTGGCTCGTTGGAAAAGACCCCGATACTGGGAAAAATTGAGGGCAGGAGAAGAGGGCAACAGAGGATGAGATGGTTGGATGGCATCATTGACTCAATGGACGTGAGTTTGAGCAAACTCTGGGAGATAATGAGGGACAGGAAAGCCTGGCGTGCTGCAGTCCATGGGGTCGCAGAGTCAGACACGACTAAGCAACTGAACAACAACAACAATACCCCCCCGTCCGCCCCCCACCTCCTTCGCAGGGTCTAGCTGGCTGGCTTTTGGACCACATGGGCGGGTTTCTGATTCTGGAAGACCCAGAAAAGGGGAATAGGCCACAAAAACCACCCAGGGAAAATGCGTTGGAAGAAGCTCCAGCTGCAAAGGACAGGGCATGACAGGAACCCCCGAGCCCCTAGATAGAGGAGCTCCCCTGGGGGTCATTGAGGAGGCTGAGACTTTGCTCGCCATGGCAGAAACCTGTTGAATGCATGATGAATAGGTTTCAACAGGGAAGCAGAGATGCAGGAAAGCCACTCCTGTGAGGTGTTTGCCCAGAGGAAGTCCACGGCCCCGGGTTCTGCTCTGGCTGGATCCAGGCAGTCTGGCTTCGGAGCTGCCACTTCCCCTCTGGGTCTCAGTCACAGGAGGGAATCAGGATGCGTGGCCTCCAACCTGCCCTGATTTGGCCCCCTTTGTTTGCAATTGGTGAAAATAGCAGGAGCAGGCAAGATTTATTTTGTTTGTTTGCTTATTTGCTTGCTTTTAGCTCCCAACCTTGCAAATGAGCCCCAGGGTGTAAATCAGGCCCTTGAAGCTTCTTTGAAAGACAGGAGAGCCTGAGACAGGAGACCAGGCAGTGCTCAGCATCCATCGTTCTGGGCATCTGCAAATAACGAGCACAGAGAAGGCTGTGCAGAGCCCAGGGCTTGTCTGAAATGCTGCTTCCAGGGCAACTGGGTTTAAGAGTGATTTTGAAATGCAGGAGGAAGGCAGAGAAGGGGCCAGGGAGAGGAAGGGGCCCCAAAGTGGAGAGCTGCCCCAATTAGATCAGTGAACAGCAGGCAGCCTTTCTCCCTGGCAGGAAGCACCCCAGCACGTGATGAGTGACAAGAAGCCTCTGTGAGGTGCCCACTTTTTCAAAGGGAAATGTAATTTGTAAACAATCAACATCTTAACAAGCTATAAACAACCAGTCCTGACTTCTAGCAGATTTACTGATGCTTGAGTGACTAAAATTCACAATGTTTTTCCAAACCAACTCTGTTAATTTGTGGCCTGGTATTCATTAGGGACCGCCTCCAGCTCTGCTTCCAATCTAATGATGCAGGGCTGGGTCTGAGCCCTTTTCCATCAGGGGTGCAGGCCCGGGCAGTTCAATCTTGTCTTCTTCTCTTTTTCACCACAGCTGGCCTTGGACCTCATAGGATAGGATGTGTTTGCTTTGTTTTAAAATTCTAGCATTTTAAAAATCACCCATCATTTATCACTCATCTCAGATGAGCAATTGTGGGTCCATGGCAGCAGAATGCTTTCTCCTCCAGGCTCCTCCTCTTCCCCCCGCCCCAACCAGCCCCCACCTCCTACCCCCCACCCTCCGGGGAAATCAAGAAAAACAAGATTCTACTTGTCCAGCCCCTCAGAGGCTCCCCAGAATTGCTAGAGTCGTCACAATAAGTGGTAGTAATAGAACCATACACAGGACCGTAAATACAAACTGCTCTGTGGAGTGGCAAAAAATAATGAAGTAATTAGGTGAACTATTATCAGCACCTGTGACTGATTGGTGCAAGCACGTCTCTAGCTTTATTATATTATTTTTTGTCGGGAACAATAAGCAGATTTGGAAGTTGCAGAACGTTAGCTCCTGCCCCCAACTTCCCTCTCCTGAGGCCCCCATCACCCCAAGGTGCATGGTCTGGGGGGTAGAGGGGAGCTGTCTGCTCAGCTGGTGGAAAGCCACAGCAGGTAAACGTGAGTCCTGCTTCCCAACCCATTAGGGTTAATGCCACCTTAATTAGCAATTGATGAGCCACCTAAGAGGTGCTATTTCATGCGCCTCATCTAGGCTAAACGTATGTCCCACAGACAGACACAAACCAGGAGACTGTCAAGGGAAGGGAGATATTCAAAGCTGCTCACTGCTGGTTCTAAGTGGAAATGACCGTTTGAATGCTCAGCCTTCAATCTTGTACCTGGCATACTGCCCTTTCTCTGTGTCGGAATTTCTGCACGGAAGGACCCAATTGCCAGTAATAGTGATTACTCGATGATGATAATAAAAGTTAACACTTATAGTATTACTATGCACCTGGCCCTGTTTTAAGCATTGTATATATATGTCTACTCCTTTACTCTTCACAATGACCCAGGGAGATATATACTGTTATCATTCCCATTTTACAGATGGAGAAACCAAGGCACAGAGAAGTAAAGTGACTCACCCAAGTCAGGACTCACCTTGGCTAGGATTCCAAGCCAGAGAGTTTGGTGGCAAAGTACACACTCTTAATCCTCTGTCCACTTCCCCTCTTCAGTGGTTTCCGTATAGGACTATGGACCAAGGGATACCCACAGTATGTCTGGTAGAGGCTGGGCAAGAAGGGAGGTAAAGAATGTGAAAGAGTCATGCTAAGGACCAAAGAAAGACAATAGTTCCTCAGACTTGCCCATAGACAGGAGAATCCAGTGCCTTTCCTTAGCTGGTAAAGGTAGACCTCCAGGTACAACCATCACACATACTAAGGCGCGTGCCAGAATTCTCATCCTCATCTAGAGAAACACGCAATGTTGACACAGGACATCCTTTCACTAAGAGCCACAGATGTGCTCAGCCTTCTCTTGGGTTTCCTGTCACCCAGAACCTCTAGGAGTCCACAGAATTTGACTGACTACTTACCTTAAGGATTTAATTTTTAAACCAATTGAGTTTGTTGAATTGCTGGCCAAGTGATTCTGCTTTGCAAGTTTCAGACCAGTGGGAGACAGAGTCATTTGCCATTTCTGGCAGAAGGAGGCTGAGCAGTGGATCTTGTTGGATGACCACAGTTATCCAAGTTACCCAATTTCTATGGACCAAATTAGCCAACCTCTTTGGACCTCAACTTTCTTATCTGTAAAATGGGAATAATAACCCACCTGCCTCATAGGCTTTGATGCTTCCATGAGTTAATAAATGTTAATCGCTGATTACTATTTCTATGTATAAAGGTGGGTTGTCCACGAAGCCAATGAAACTTAAGCTTTAGGCCCTAGGGTTTCATTTTTGCATGTCACTTCCTCCAAAGCACTGTATTTCATATTCATAATTTTGATTTTTTTTTTTTTTTGGTGGTGTTGGCTGGCTTGCAGGGTCTTAGTTTCACAACCAGGGATTGAACCCAAGTCCCCTGCAGTGGAAGTATGGAGTCTTAACCACTGGACCACTAGAGAATTCTCTTCTTTTTCTTAAAGAAGGTCTCAGTTTGTATAAGCTTCAAGCCCTTCAAAACCTAGACCCACCCCTGGATTATCTGGAAAAGGAAGCAGTGGGTTTGGAAAACGGCTGTAGTCTCACCTAATGCAAAAATGCAAGCCTCCAGGTTTAAGACATCAACACACGTGTCAAGGACCCTCCTTTGTGGACAGGGACACAAGTGTCTTTCTAAGCAGACAAGGAGCTGTAGAAGATAGCATATGTGAGGCTCATGAGAGAGGGACCAACTTGTCCCAGTTTCCCTGGGACGGCACCAGTTTTAAAATTTAAAGCATTAGGTCTCGAAAACCCACTCCGTTCTGGGCAAACTGGGAGGATGGGTCACCCTCTTTGTTGAGGACAGACACATATCACTGTTGATCACCACGGAGCTCCCAAGTAGCTGAGTGCTTGGCGTCAGGTAGGGGTCCGGTAACTCTTTGGTGAGTGAGTGGTGTGTAAACCAACATGGTGCCCTGTGAGCTGGAGGAGGGAGCTACATGGGCAGCTGGGGGTGGGGGAGCAGGTAGATTGCCTGGAAGTCCAGGGAGCAAATGAAGCCTGCGATGGTAAAGTTGGATCAGAGAGCTTGGATCAGAAGTTGGATCAGTGGGAGGGGGGAATGTGGAATATGATGAGGGCAACTACCCAGACGCAGATCAGCTGCCCAGACCAGGGATAGTTTCTGCTTACTTCTAGCTACCTGATAACAAACAGCATGGCTTCCATTGAGAATCTGCATGTTGTCATTTTCTCAGCTCAGAAACTATGCTTGTGTCCAGGCAGAACCCAGAATCCAAGCTGGATCTGGCTGGTGGCTGGGTGGGGTGGGGAACCATGCCGCAGGCAGGTCTGCGGCGGGCTATGGGCACACGGGCGAGCTGCTCAGGCCCCGATTCCACATGCTGTGTAGACTCCAATTACCCGAGGACTAAGAGATCAAACGGCCCAACTGTGCTCCACAATAAAAGAAGAGCTCTTAATTTTACTCTGCGCTGCACCCTCCAGCCAGACCGTGCAAAACAATGCATCTCATTGATGTCCTCCTGAGCCCCAAACCTTCCTGAAATTGTCTCCACTTATCCCGGCAACATCTCTATAAAGTGGACAGGGGAGAGAGTCAGAGATTTCAAAGAACCGCCCGGGATATCACGGCTACCACAGATGGCTTAAACCCCATGTTCCTACTTTGCTAAGGACAGAGAATTTTAAAATTATTATTGATTTGCATTTTCAGGTATACTTGAAAGGTGTAACATTGGAAGGTGAGGGAAATTATTTGTACTGGCCCTTAGCTGAGCTATGGCATAGATGCAGAGGACCTGAAAGAAAACAGAAAATTCATTGAAAGGCCAAGGACCAGAGACTGAAATTTTGCAAAATCTATTTTTCTCTTCTCATAGCACAAGCATAGAACATCATAGTTAGGATTTCTGGGGGGGGGCGTGGCATGGCCAAAAATGAGTCTGCTTTTTTTTCCAACGATAATGTCAATTAATAGGTAAATATTCTGGAAAATTCAATCACTTTGAACATATAAAATTAGGGAAAGTTAAAAGATTTGTGGACATCTAAATATGTATGCAACAATGGAGTTCTAAGCCCACAAATCTAATTTGCTTTTCCATATACCAATATTAAAAGAAAATACTTTTAGCTTTTAGGACAACAGATATGGAAGAATACTGTACTAAAGTGATCAAAGAAATTTCAGGATTTTTTGATAGGTGACTTCACCTGGATAATAATCAGGTTCTTCATGTTGCTACTTATTTATAGGGTTCTCTATAAATGAATGATACAGATACCTTAAATGGACCCATGGTTCCCCTTGATATAGGAAGTGAAAAATAGATGGTTGAGATGTAGCTGAAGCTCTGTCACAACTCAGGGATCAGTATTATAGCTCAAAAGGCAAAAGCAAGTATCTTTTAGGTTGAGCATTCTTTACTTACAGCATATATTTACAATAAAAATTGACCTTAAGAGAAAATGGTCTTGCTGGCTTTTCTATTTGGAACTGATAGGCTAAATTGTTTCTCGTTTGATGGTCTTAAAAAGTTGTTAATATGACTTTGAAAGCAGCATTTTTCAAGCACTGTAAACACGCTAGTGTAGAAAACTAGACAGAAGCAAAACTGTCTGATGTGTGAGATTCCTAAACAACTTGTCTTCATTTTGGTTATTTACTTTCAAACACTGAGTGCTCTTCCCACCATGCCACTGTACCCACACATTGCTTATTTAGTGATTTTTGTGAAATTCACACCTAACTGACTTATTATCCCATTTCAAATTGCCTTTAAGTTATTTGAAGCTGAAACAATGCAAGAAGAACTCATAGTGTTCACTCTATTTTGAATTGCTTGCCATTGCAGGAAGAAACCTGGAGATACTTTCTGCTATTAATTTCGGATCTATTAATTCTTTGTACTATAATAAACTTCCACTAGAAAGTTAAAAATCAGGCTCTTGATAATTGTAAAATGGATATTTTGATCAATTACAAAAACGTCACGATTGCGCATATGTATAAGACTTAAGACGTCTTATGAGTTAGCAACAGACGATGGCTAAAACGAGCCACCTGCCACAGAATCTTCCCCTGAGCAAATTCAACAGTGCTCAGCAGGTCCTCCAGGTTGTAGAAGTCGTGGCCAGATTATGGATTTCTGCACACAGTGATGGTTTCTGTGGGAAGCATGTAGCAGGGAATGTCATGTCACTTACCTTGTTTTATACCACAGCTGTTGCAGGCAAAGCTTTCTCCGATGACTTTCCAGTTTTGCTCCGGATCCAGAAAGAAACAGTTCCCCTGAATAGTTACTTCCTAGGTGTTCCTTAGGACAGAGATTTTGGAAGATAATTTGGCATGCTGTTCTCAGTGGTCCCTCTCAGTTTAAAGCCTTAAAGATGGACAAACGTACATTGGTTTCCTGGCAGGCGCTGAAATTCCGAAGCAGACAAGCTGACTCCAAAAATCTTTCCCTGGAAATGAGTACACTTTCTCACAGAGCCACTAGATGGCGTATGACAACCATTTGTGTCAGCCACACACAGGCTTCCCATCTGTCAATAACTTAACCAAACGTGTTCTAAAACAATTCCTGCAAGACAACTTTGCTAATAGATTATCATCATTTCAATCTTTATATGGGAATCTAAATGTTTCTGATTTATGTTTTGGAAGTAGAGAAAATCTTCACTGGAAGAGATACATCAGAAAGTGCACTTGGTATGTACCAATGTTAATAAACACTGGCACTTAAAGCTGAATTAAGACACAAATATTAAATGTCAAAATGTGGCCAGCCCATTTATCAACTCAGGCTTCAACAAACTTTTATTAAGTGAAAATTGTGTGGTAGATGTTAGTTGTGCTTCTAAAATGTTGAAAGAACATTTTTATTACCAGAAGTTAATCAAATATTTGAGAATAAAGACGTCAATTCCATGTCTTACAGTTGAGTCACCAATATAATGTTAAAATGAAGTAAGTGCTGGAATTTCAGCAACTTCACATCTGAGGTAGAAAAAATCTGAAATTCTGGGACAAAAAAAATCAAGTAAAGCACTTGGTAAATTCTCTTCCCCTCATAGCAAAATATGATTCCCCAACCCCCTACCTTAATAAATGTAATGGCCTATAAAGAAAATAAGCTAATAAAATATACCACTTCTATAGTAGAGTCAGTTTTCTATTTTGTGCCCTTTGTTACTAAGTATAGGTCTGAGATATTGAGCTACTCATAGGAATGAGTATTTTATGACGTAATTTTTTTTGTCTATTTTATCATGGTGTTCAGAAGGACATGAGACAACTTCTTCAAAAGTTAGTTCCACACCTGTGGAGCTAATCAACAAATCTCTAAGATCTATTTTTTTTAAATCAATGATTAAAAAAAAAAAGAGGAGCATTCAAATTCTTTCATCCTTCTCATAATAGATGTGATATTTCTTCTGGATCAGCCTCTGCCCCAAAGAAAAGAATGGTCTCATTTTTAGAATTGCTGGCTGTTTGTTTGAACTGAGGAATTAGTTGCATTTCAAAATAAAGACATGGCTAATGAAATGATTAAAACATACAGAACATTAAATTATAAGCAGATGGGGGTGAGAGGAGGGAAGGGTGGGTGGTGAGTTTGCTAGAGACCTGAGTCCAGGAACGTTGACAGCTTTGGGTTTTTTCCCAACAATACAGAAGATGATTATTTAAGCAATAAAAGATAGAAAACAACTTCTGAAAGGAAAAAAAAAATGTTTGATAGGAATATGCAAGAAGAGCCAGAGAGTAAAATCCATATGTATTGTAAGGGTTTAAAGAGATGGCTGCTACGGAAGGAACCTAGATATTCACACTGATACTGGGAAAAGGAGCCAGTATATTTACAAGTGTACCGTCATAAGTGATAAGTCCTATATGAGCAAAGAGGATCAGACAGGCCCAGAACAGGTCATGGTTCAGGGTCTGGAGTCTTCAGAAGAAAGTCAGACATCTCCCCGGCTGTTGTCTGGTCCCAGTTATTCAGGTAACCCTGTCTCTCTTCTGTCCTCCCTGAAGTTTATAATTTTAAATGCTGCTCCATAGTTAAAAGATAAGAGTTTGATGAGATGAAGTTTAGAACACCTGAAAAAGAAGTTTGGCAAATGGGAGCAGTTCACAGGCTGTGCAAATTGTCTCAGTTCGGCAGAATCCATGAGAGTTTTATCTTGAATTTCTATCAGGCTGCATTCAGCGCGAGCTGGTTCCCTGGAAACAGACATTAAAAAAAAAGCCAAAAACTAAAACCTGTGCTGCGTCTCTCTCTTTCCTCAATATACGATGGCAGGTTTGACTCATCTGAGCTGCCTCCCTGAACAGCAGCCCTGATTGTCTTCGAGTGCGGGTTAATGGATGTAGGTCTAGAGATAAAGGAAATAAACCCTCTAAGATTTTGTCTAATTTTTAAAAGGCATCTCACCTTCCTAAGTGGTGTGTCTTCTTTGTCCTGGGTGTCTGCAAGAGAGAGGACAGTCCTGCTGTAGTGACTGTGGCTGGCACCTGGGGCCAGGGCCGGGCTCAGAGTGGGGGCCAGGGTCATTTTCAGAATTGAAAGCAGTCTTTGCTTTAATAACAGAAAGAGCACACCAAAGCTAAGTGGGTGCGCGCGCGCGCGCACACACACACACACACACACACACACACACACACAGATGGTCTCTCCAGGGAGGAATTTGCTGCCCTTTTTCTCTTTCAGGTAAAACTGTGTCTCCCATTGGTCCGAGCTGCCCTTGTGCGTGGCCATAGCACCTGTATGTCTCACCACGTGGTACTGCTCTGAAAACTGATCAATTACTTCAGGATCTTGTTTCTCCAGCACCATCCGCTGACCTTGAGCACTGCTAAAACCTAAAGATGGAGGTACAAGCTATCCTCTCATGCCTTATTGAAACCCTCAGAGTCATCTCTGCCAGGAGACAAGGTCCATGTGTTCATGACGGGAGGGAATGAGTCTCCCTCCCATTTACTGGGAAGGTTGGGGTTCAGTGGAAGGCTTAGCTGCATCCAACCCCAGTGGCCTGGTTTGGGAATAGTGATGCCTCTTCCCCCATCCCTGCTCTGACTGCTATAAGATTTTTGTCTCTGCTTTCTTAAAGTTCTATTGAATGTGCCTCATAGTAAGCTTCATTCAGTTCTTGGAAAATAAATGATCAGAAATGTGTATACATTTAACACTTATGTACGAAAATATACAAATAATATTTACTGACACTCTACCTTTAAATTTGGAAATTTGACAGTTTTCCCATTCATTTATGAGAAAAGAACATTTCTGAAGAGGTTGAGACCATCTTTCTCTGTTAGTTACTGGCTTCTGGGAGCCCAGAAGCTGGGATGGTTTGGGGAATTATTTGGTGGCCCAAACAGCAATGCTTATCAGGGCTTGGTGAGGACATGAGACAAAGGACCTGATGAGGTGACAGATGTGGGCAGAACTATGCTCTGTGTGGGGATGAGAAGGGGTCAAATACCCACAAGAGCCACCTGTCTCTCTCTGTGGCCCTGTCCATCTCTTCCTGGTCCCTCCAAGGTCCCCCAGGAGCAAAAGGAGGACTGAAACTCTGCAACTGGACTGGAAGAGCCCATATCCTGATCTTGGATCAGGCACACCCATGTGAAGACCTTGCATTATGTCTTCTAAAAACTCAGTTGAGTGGTTGCTATCATCGTTATCCTCCCCCTCATCTGAATCATCATAGAAGTTTAATAGAAACTAACCTACTGAGAGCTTACCACCTTCAAGGGGCTATTGTAAGCACTTCACATGCATTGTGGCATTTCAAACTCCTAGTGACCCTATGAAGTAACATCCAAGGGCTCAGCCCATAATAAAAACTCCAGGAAGAATAACCACGGCTGGCATTCTGTATGAGACGTGTGAATGGGAACAGTCCTTTGAAGGACGACAGAGGTACCCAAGTGTGATTCATCAGCAGGAGCTCATGGACTCCTACTCAGAGTCCTTGTGGAGGAGGCCAGGCTGCTGGCCCTGCAGGTCTCAGGGCACCTGGCTGTCACATTTACAGGTCGACTGGCTCAGTCTATAGGGGATTCAGAGACATGGATGGGCTAGTCTGGTCCTGGAGACCTCACCTTGAGGATGAGAAGTAGAGATGAGATGCAGAGTGACAGAAAATTGTGAGGAACAGTAGCACAAGGTTCCTACTGGAGACATATGCCTCCCATGCTCTCAGCTTCACATGGCACTCTGGGCCCAAGGAGCATCTGAGGAGGTGATTAAAGATGCAGGCACTTGGACTGCATCCCCAGACATGCTAATTTTCTGAGTCTGGATTGGGCCAGGGAATCTGCATTTCAATGATGTTTCCAGGTGCTCACCCAGTGTTGAGGGTCCAAAGACCAGGAGGAGACAGATTGGAGTAGATGGACTAAGGCAGAGAAGAAGGCTTTGAGTGTCCCTGACCTTTATCATGACTAAAGCCATTTATCTCAAGACTTCACCTCTTTAAAAGATGGGACTGTAATTGAAATTGACAGAGACTGGGAGGCAAAACAGAGACAAGGCAAAGTCATGCATCCTGCTTTGGGAGCGGATGCTCAGAAGGTGAGACAGGGCTCAGATTAGCTCTAAGGTCCCCGGAGCACAGTTTGGGCTGTGACCAGCCGGGAGGAGGCTGAGGGGCGCCTCCGTCAGCCTGTGGTCCAGCTGCCTGGGTAGAAACAGCTGAACTTCAAAAGAAGCCTGGGGTTTACCCAGGCTGTGGTTGTGTGTGTGGGGGGGGGCGGGGGGGGCGCCCAGCAGAGCTGACAAAAGAACTGAAGAACAGGAAGAGAGAGAGAGAAATTTGGGGAGAAATGAACAGACTTGAGATCAGGGCTTTATTTAGGAAGGAGGTGGGCATACTTGGAAATGCCTTCTACATTTGTGTTTTCATCGACACAGAATTGTAAAACCATCCTGGTAATCCTTTGAACGTCCGCGCAGAGAAGTTGTTTCACGGTAATTCCACCTGAAACTCTTTCCTGCACTCACAATTTAAGGACTGCCATTAAAATATCCTGGGAGCCAGGAGACAAAGAACCTGGGGTATCCTTGTTACTCCTAGCAGATGCTTTTGTGAGTTCCTTCCCCCCCCCCCCCTTAAGAGACAGTGATTCTAGAGAGTTTGGCTAAGAGGTGGAGAAAACCCCAAACAAACAAAAGAAAGCCACTCAGGATTTGGAAGACAGAATAGCTAAGAGCCCAAACCGTGTTCTGTCTTCGGAAGACAACAGAAGACAGGGCTCCTAGCAGTTTCACAATAGGTGAGATGATGTTATCGAAGGAATTGCTTTCCATGGCTTAAGTTACAGGAGGGAAAACATGGGCTCAGAGCTTGAGAAGATTGAAAAAAAAGAAAAAGAAAAACCAAACCAGGGGATTGTGCAGAACAGGAGAACAAGCAAAACAAGGGAATGAACTGCCAAAGAAAGTGGAATTTCCATCCCTGGAGCTATTCTGGGAGAGAGGAGGGACCTCTTTATTACAGGTTGTTTAGAATAATGAACTCGATCCCAGCGCAAGGCATGGGAATGGACTAAATGACCCCGGCCAAGTTCCTTCCAGTCCAAACAACTCCATAATTATTGACCCAGGTGGCCAAGGGTTGGTCTCAGAGGAGGAAGAGTCCGTTTTCAAATGACTTGCAAGGGCTCAGTTGCCAGCAGTGCTTTGTCATTGACTGGATCGTTTTCAAGTCATTTTGCTCAGCAAAAACTCCAATGCGGAGGCCCACTCAGCAACTGGTTTTGAGCCTTTGCTGAGGGTCTCCAGGTTTCAAATCTTTCTGGCCAAATTTAATTCCCAGCTGCCCTGTGCAGGCTCTAGAAAGATCCCAGAGGTCTCCTGCAGAATTCTGCAGCTCTCTGGAGAAAGGGAGGTGGCAAATGCCCTCCCTCTTTTTCTCTTGCTGGAAAGTTCCTTCCATTGGCCTCTAAGGCTGGTTGATGGAGTTTCTCCCCAAGGACGTCAAGCAGAGTCTACCTCAATCCTGTTTGCAGCCACTTGGAGTGAGTGGGACATGACTCTGGTCTCCTGGTCTGCAGTTTTGCTACCTTGTCACCTCGGTAGCTTGACATGGGCACGTCTCCCTGTGAAAAAAAAATGTCAAAAGAGACTCCGAGTCAATTTTAGCTCTCCAATTCTCTCTCATCTTCCAGTCTCTGGGAGACCATCTTAAAAAGAATTTTAGGAAATGGGTTTCAAACTTGTATGTACTTACACAATAAATATTTCATAACAATGATTTAATGAAAGCATCAACCCTGATTTTCTCAGGCTTCAGGAGCATGAGGGATAAAGGACCCCCACCTTGATGAACAAAGCACACCTCCCTGACTCTCCCACTTACATGTCACATAATGCATAGGGCCTTTCAAAGCCCCAGAAAGTTCTTGAATGAACACCCCCAGCAGTCACAGAGAGGCAGTCCCTCTAGCTCCCTTTCATAGGAAGCCGCACGGAAGTGACAATTTTTTACCATCCCTGCTGCCAGGACCTGCAGTGACAAAATGGACTTCCTGAGAAGCTTGCTGGTTCCAGGTGGTTCCAAAATGACAAAGCCAGGGGCCCCAGCAGTGCAGTGTTCTTCAGAGTCCTCTGCATGCTGAAGACACACCAGCAGGTTCAAATCCTGCTGAATTCTAGAAAGACCTCTCTCCCTTAGTCCCTACCCACCCCACCTGTCTCTATGTCTCTGTAAGTAAGACTTAGACACCAGTCACCTAGCTTGGCCAAGGTATTAATACCTGTGGTAGTGGTTCGGTCCGACTCTTGTGATGTCATGTCCGACTCTTGTGATCTCATGGACTGTAGCCTGCCAGATTACCCTATCCATGGGATTTTCCAGGCAACAATACTAGAGTGGGTTGCTCTGCCCTTCTTTAGGGGATCTTCCTGACCCAGGGATTGAACCTGCATCTTTTATGTCTCCTGCATTGTCAAGCGGGTTCTTTACCACTAGCACAAGCTCATATGCACAATGATGTTTATTGAAATATCATTTAGAAGAATAAGAAATTAGAAATCAATGAAATGTTTGACCATTAAAAAACAGGTGGGTAAATTATGGAACATCCCCTCCTAAGGGATGGTGCATAGCCATTAAAAATTGTTTACAGAGGCTTTGTAGTAGCAAGGAAAATGTTTGTCAAATAAGATTAAGTGAAAAAGACAATCAGAATACAGAATTTTACATTCAACTGATTGTAATCATATAAAAGAAAAGCAAAAATATGTATAAACGGTCAGGATAGATACATAAGTAAGCATGACCAATATTTGTCTTTAGGTAGTAGAATACTGAATGATTTAACAAATACATTTCTTTTTATTTTTCTGAATGTATCAAATTTAATCAAATGAGAGTAGCTCTTAAATAATGAAAAAAATAAGCATAAAAAAAATTTCCATCCCCATTTCCATACAGGTGGAAATGAAGCCTGCTTCAGTTGAAAGGGCATACAAGTTCAGCCTCCCACATAGGACACACTGGGAGCCAATGTTCTTTCCTAAGAGCATTATTGTTGTTGTTTAGTCATTAAATTGTGTCCAGCTCTTTGCAAACCCATGGACTGCAGAACGCCACGCTTCCCTGTCCTTCACTATCTCCCTGAGTTTGCTCAAATTCATGTCCATTGATGCTATCTAACCGTGTCATCCTCAGCCGTCCCCTTCTCCTTTTGCCTTCCATCTTTCCCAGCATCAGGGTCTTTTCCGATGAGTCAGCTCTTTGTATCAGGTGGCCAAAGTATTGTGGTTTCAGCTTCAGCATCAGTCCTTCCAATGAATGTTCAGGGTTGATTTTCTTTAGGATTGACTGGTTGGATCTCCTTGTAGTCTAAGGGACTCTCAAGAGTCTTCTCTAGCATCACAGTTCGAAAGCATCAATTCTCTGTACTCAGCCTTCTTTATGGTCCAGCTCTCACATCCATATATGACTACTGGATAAACCAAAGCTTTGACAATATGCATTGTCAGCAAAGTGACGTCTCTGCATTTTAGTATGCTGTCTAGGTTTGTCATAGCTTTTCTTCCAAGGAGCAAATGTCTTTTAATTTCCCGGCTGCAGTCAATGTCTACAGTGATTTTGGAGCCCAAGAAAATAAAATCTGTCACTGTTTCCACTTTTCCCCCTTCTGTTTGTCATGAAGTAATGGGACAGGATACCATGATATTAGTTTTTTGAATGCTGAATTTTAAGCCAAATTTTTCATTCTTCTTTTTCACCCTCATCAAGAGGTGCTTTAGTTCCCCTTCACTTTCTGCCATTAAGTGGTATCATCTACGTATCTGAGGTTGTTGATATTTCTCCTGGCAATCTTGATTCTAGCTTGTGATTCATCCAGCCTGGCATTTTGCATGATGTACTCTGCATATAAGTTAAATAAGCGGGGTGACAATATACAGCCTTGATGTACTCCTTTCCCAGTTTTGAACTAGTCTGTTGCTCCATTTCTGATTCTAACTGCTGCTTCTTGACCCACACACAAGTTTCTCAGAAGACAGGTAAAGTGGTCTGGTATTCCCATCTCTTTAAGAATTTTCCACAGTTTGTTGTGATCCACACAGTCAAAAGCTTTCAGTTCAGTTCAGTTCAGCTGAGTCGCTCAGTCGTGTCCGACTCTTTACAACCCCATGAACCGCAGCACGCCAGGCCTCCCTGTCCATCACCAACTCCCGGAGTTTACTCAAACTCATGTCCATCGAGTTGGTGATGCCATCCAGCCATCTCATCCTCTGTCATCCCCTTCTCCTCCTGCCCCCAATCCTTCCCAGCATCAGGATCTTTTCCAATGAGTCAACTCTTCACATGAGGTGGCCAAAGTATTGGAGTTTTAGCTTCAACATCAGTCCTTCCAATGAACACCCAAGACTGATCTCCTTTAGGATGGACTGGTTGGATCTCCTTGCAGTTCAAGGGACTCTCAAGAGTCTTCTCCAACACCACAGTTCAAAAGCATCAATTCTTCGGTGCTCAGCTTTCTTTATAGTCCAACTCTCACATCCATACATAACTACTGGAAACATCATAGCCTTGACTAGATGGACTTTTGTTGACAAAGTAATGTCTCTGCTTTTAAATATGCTACCTAGGTTGGTCATAACCTTCCTTCCAAGGAGTAAGCGTCTTTTAATTTCATGGCTGCAATCACCATCAGCAGTGATTTTGGAGCCCCCAAAAATAAAGTCTGACACTGTTTCCACTGTTTCCCCATCTATCTTCCATGAAGTGATGGGACCAGGTGCCATGATCTTAGTTTTCTGAATGTTGAGCTTTAAGCCAACTTTTTCACTCTCCTCTTTCACTTTCATCAAGAGGCTTTTAGTTCCTCTTCACTTTCTGCCATAAGGGTGGTGACATCTGCATATCTGAGGTTATTGATATTTCTCCCGGCAATCTTGATTTCAGTTTGTGCTTCTTCCAGCCCAGCGTTTCTCATGATGTACTCTGCATATAAATTAAATAAGCAGCATGACAATATACAGCCTTGAGGTACTCCTTTTCCTATTTGGAACCAGTCTGTTGTTCCATGTCCAGTTCTAACTGTTGTTTCCTGACCCGCATACAGGTTTCTCAAGAGGCAGATCAGGTGGTCTGGTATTCCCATCTCTTTCAGAATTTTTCACAGTTTATTGCAATCCACATAGTCAAAGGCTTTGGCATAGTACAGCAGAAATAGATGTTTTTCTGGAACTCTCTTGCTTTTTCGATGATCCAGCGGATGTTGGCAATTTGATCTCTGGTTCCTCTGCCTTTTCTAAAACCAGCTTGAACATCTGGAAGTTCACAGTTCACGTATTGTTGAAGCCTGGCTTGGAGAATTTTTTTTTTTTTTTTTTTATTTGGCTGCTATGGGTCTTGGTTGTGGCATGTGGGATTTAGTTCCCTGACCAGGGAACGAACCTGGGCCCCCTGCATTGGGAGTATAGCGTCTTTGGCTTGGAGAATTTTGAGCATTACTTTACTAGCGTGTGAGATGAGTGCAATTGTGCGGTAGTTTGAGCATTCTTTTGGATTGCCTTTCTTTGGGATTGGAATGAAAACTGACCTTTTCCAGTCCTGTAGTCACTGCTGAGTTTTCCAAATTTGCTGGTATATTGAGTGCAGCACTTTAATAGCATCTTCTTTTAGGATTTGAAATAGCTCAGCTAGAATTCCATCACCTCCACTAAGTATGTTTGTTGTAATGCATCCTAAGACCCATTTGACTTCACACTCCAGGATGTCTGTCTCTAGATGAGTGACCACACCATCATGGTTATCTGGGTCATTAAGACCTTTTTTGTATAGTTCTGTGTATTCTTGTTACCTCTTCTTAATCTCTTCTGCTTCTGTTTGGTCCTTGCCTTTTCTGTCCTTTATCATGCCCATTCTTGCATGAAATGTTCCCTTGATATCTTCAGTTTTCTTGAAGAGATCTCTAGTCGTTCCCATTCTGTTGGTTTCTTCTATTTCTCTGCATTGGTCACTTAAGAATGCTTTCTTATCTCTTCTTGGTATTTTCTGGTACTCTTCATTCAGTTGGGTATATCTTTCCCTTCTCCTTTGCCTTTCAAACATTTGTCCCTAGTTCTTCAGGCACTCTGTCTACCTAATCCCTTGAATCTATCTGTCACCTCCACTGTATAATCATAAGGAATTTGATTTACATCATACCTGAATGGCCTAGTGGTTTCCTGCTTTTGGCCCCACCAGAAGATCTGTGTTCAGAAATGTGGTCTCTGTCAGTTCCGACTGTTTATTGAGCACCTACCATATGTCCAGCATTATCTCACTGAGAAAGACAGAAAATGCATATAAATTAAAGACCTCTTAGGAAATCTTTATAATTCTAGAAGGGGTTATATTACCTCTTGGCTCCGCCCCTACAGCTATACTCAACTTGGGATGCTGGGGTTGGGATTCTGCACACCCTGTTAATACTCTGCGAAGCTGAAACTCCAATACTTTGGCCACCTGATGTGAAGAACTGACTCATTGGAAAAGACCCTGATTCGGGGAAAGATTGAAGGCGGGAGGAAAAGAGGACGACAGAGGATGAGATGGTTGGATGGCATCACCGACTCAATGGACATGAGTTTCAGTAAGCTCCGGGAGCTGGTGATGGACAGGGAAGCCTGGCGTGCTCAGTCCATGGGATCGCAGAGTCGAATACGACTGTGCGACTGAACTGAACTGAACTGAAAGTGGCTCCTTGTGAGGCTCTACCAGTAGGCGGAGCTAGAGGGAGATGGAGGAGGAAGAAGAGACTTGCTCCTTCCTCTTGGTTTCCGGTTTCTGAGTACCTCTACAGACTGGGCTGCTCCACCCTGGCAGTTGCAGTTCCTTCCTGAAGCAGTGGCTGAATCCAGTTCACAGTTTTCCCAATGCTTACAGAACGAACCTCATGAAACCCCTTAGCAGCATATATTCTGGCCAGTCCTTCCTCCGCAGAGGTCTGGATCCCACTCCACCAGTCCTGCTTCTAAGCTTCTAAATTTTAATAATCCAAACTTTCCTTTTGTTCCTCCAGCCCTAGGAGTGGTTGTTGCTTTCTGCAGTAGCTACCTCTGTAATGCCTGAAGGTGGTCTTTTTAAGTCTTTTAGTTATTTAATAATTTTTTTTTTTACCTTATTAACAATTCTTCACATTAAATGATCTCTGTTCAGATAGATAGAGTGACTTCTGTGTCCTGACTGTACCTTGACCCATATGATACACGTTTCCCAAAGGTGAGAGTCACTTGGGTGGCTGTCAGGATACTTAGGCTATCCATTATTTATCCATTTCCACTCATAGATATTCAACATTATCTCAAATGGAACCTTCTTATTGGCTTTTAAAATTGATCCCAATCCCCCCACCAGTGACCAAATTTCTTGAAGAGTTCTTTAATGTGTCATCTCCATTTCCTCCTTTCCTACTCATTCTTGATTTACTTCAATCTGGTTTCTGGTCCCACCAATCTGCTTTGTTAAAGTCAGAAATTTGGACTTTTCTGATGGAACAGTGGATAGGAATCCCCCGCCAAAGCAGAGGACATGTGTTCAATCCCTGGTCTGGGAAGATCCCACATTCTGCAGAGCAACTAAAGCCCATATGCCACAACTACTGAAGCCTGTGGCCTAGAGCCTGTGTTCCACAATGAGAGAAGCCACTGAAATGAGAAGTCTGCACACAACGGAGAGTAACCCCCACCCCAACCCACTCACTGCAACTAAAGAAAGCCCAAGTGCAGCAACAAAGACAAAAAGAAACAAATAATTTTGAAAAGTCAGTTTTGTTTGATGGACACTCTTTTTTCAGCCCTCATTTTATAGGATTACTCAGCAGCACTTAAGACTTGTCATATTCCTTCCCTTTTTTAAGTATAAAGGCTGAGGCACATAGACTCCTGCCCCTGGTCCCTTTGTCACCTAGGAGGGCACACTCCCCGAGTTTCCTTCCTCGCTTTCCAATTCCTCTTTTCATGGCAAGGTCCCCAGAATTTTATATCCTGACAGTGCATACAGCTCAGCCTTAAGCCCTCTCTTTATTCATTGCTACCGAAGTCATCTTATCCACAGCAATTGCTGCTGCAGGTGAAGTATTTGCACACTTGCGCTTTAGCTCAGGAGTGCCCTCTGCCCCAAACCCATATGTACCACTGCTCCTTGACCTCTGCCCTTGAGTGTCTCACAGGTACTTCAAACTCAACAGGGATAAGAAAAGAACTCATGCTCTTCCCCCATATCTGGTCATCTTCCAGGGTCCCCTGTCTTAGTTAAATGCACAATCTTCCATCTTGTGGTACAAACCAAAAACCCAGGGTCATCATCTATGCTTCTCTCTATCTCTAGATCCAATTATTTCCAAACGTGTCCCCTTTACTTTATAGATATCTCTTGCAAACATCTCTGCTGTTGCCTTCCTGCCATATTCTTTATCTATTGCAATGGTCTCTTAACTGATCTGCTTTTTCCTACCTTTCCCCCTCCCAGGGCATTCTTCAGACTGCAGTTAGAGCAATCATCTAAAGGAGAAAATCTGAGCACGTCACCTCTCAACTTAAAGCATGTCAATGATTTCTGTTTACTCTTAGAAAAAACTGAAATCCTTCCCGAGACCTTCAAGGCCCTGGCCCATTGCTAACCTCACCCTTCTCTTCCCTATTCTCTGTTCCTATTCGCCTCCTGTTCCCTCCTGTCTCAGAGCCCTTGAACAGGCTGGTCTCATTATCTAAAATGTCTATTCATTCTTCTTAGCCCAGTGCAGTGATTATTTCTGAGGAAAGCTTTCTCTGATTCCCTCTCTCATTGCCCCAGACTTGGTAAGGGCCCCTTTGCATGGCACTGTGTACCTACCTCTCCCTGGAGGCATTTCCCCAGTTGCAGTCTTACATTTGGGCTTCCCCAGGTGGCTCAGCGGTAAAGAATCTGCCTGCCAATGCAGGAGTGGTAGCAGGAGCCTCAGGTTCCATCCCTGTCTTCCATCCCTGGGTTGGAAAGATCCCCTGGAGAAGGAAATGGCAACCCACTCAGTATTCTTGCCTGGAAAATCCCATGGACAGAGGAGCCTAGTGAGCTACAGCCCACAGAGTTGCAAAAGAGTTGGGCACAACTTAGTGAGTAAACAATTGTACATTTATTCCGTGGCTGACTGACTCACGTTGGTCTCCCCACAGGTTGCATGTTTCAGCTCAGGGACCATATCTGCCTTGCTATGCCCTTGAATGCTCAGGTCCAGAACTGGCTTTTCCACACAATAAATGAGCATTTGTTGACTAAATGGATGAGTTTAAACAGAGGAACTGATGACCTCAGGATGCTACACCATGGAAACTTTCCACATATTTGAATGGAAACTGTTACCTGAATATAAAGAGATACTGTTTCAAGCTGAAAGACCACAGATTAAACCACTACAGCCTGAAAAGGAAAATCCATGATAAAAGTTAATATCTTCCTGACTTAAAACTGAAAGAAACTTCTCTTAAGCACCTTTTAAATTAGAAATATATTTTCAAACAGGAAAAAGGCAGATATGTGTTTCATTTACTATTGAAAGCAGAAAAGTTAGATTTATTATAGTAATGGAAGCAACACCGTTGATAAGCAACAAAACTTAGCAATTTACTGCCTGAATCTAGAAGGGACAACTAACTAGCTGTAAGTGTTTGGAAAAGAATGTCCTTTAAAAAAATTCACTTTTTATTTTGACATAAATTTAAATGTATAGAAAAGTTGAAATATAACATAGAGAGAGGCCCCATAATAACCTACCCCATTGGTAAGCATCTTATTTATAATCATGGTACATTTGTCAAAATAACCAACATTTGCATATTACTTACTATTAACTAAAATCCGGAATTTATCTTGGATTTCATGAATTTTCCCACTCATACCCTTCTTCTGTCCCAGAATCGAATCCAGGATACCATATCATATTTAGGAACTTTCCTTTTTCAAGGGAGAAAAAGAAAAGGGGTCCCAAACTTACTACTGATGAGATGAGAAACTGAATCTGAACTCACTGGCTGAGATGAACTGGGAGCAATTTCTATTAATAAACAATGAGAGTGAAGTAAAGTGCTTATTTTTAATGAGTACTTATTGAGCACCTAACATATATGTTACATTACTTACATATGTTTTATATAATGTGTATTATAATAATAGTTATGTCTTGAGCGATTATATGCACTGCCTGATTACATCTTCACAAAATTCTATGCTGCTGCTGCTGCTGCTAAGTCGCTTCAGTCGTGTCCGACTCTGTGCGACCCCATAGATGGCAGCCCACCAGGCTCCGCCATCCCTGGGATTCTCCAGGCAAGAATACTGGAGTGGGTTGCCATTTCCTTCTCCAGTGCATGAAAAGGAAAAGTAAAAGTGAAGTCGCTCAGTCGTGTCTGACTCTTAGCGACCCCATGGACTGTAGCCTACCAGGCTCCTCCGTCCACGGGATTTTCCAGGCAAGAGTACTGGTGTGGGGTGCCATTGCCTTCTCCGAAAATTCTATGAGGTTGGTGTAATTGTCATTTCTGTTTTATGGATGAAAGAACTAAGTCTTGGGGAGCTAAACTTGTTCAAGATTATAAGGCAGAGACCAGTCTCAAACCCCTGTCAGCTTGACTCTAAAGTTCAGCATATTAATCACCATGAGAAAATTCTACTTAATGTTCACTACATGGATATATCAGTGGTCCAGTTATCTATTGCTGTGTAACAAACCTTTCCAAAATTGGTTATTTAAACAACGATTTTATTATGCTTATGGGTCTATGGGTCAGGAATTCAAGTAAGGCACAGCAGAAATGGCTTGTCTCTGCTTAGACTGACTCAAATGGCAGAGGATGACTGGTGTGGCTCACTGGGCTTTACATGTTGGGGACCCTGGTTCTGGCTCTTGGTTGAGTTCCCTGACTCTTCTTTTTTTAATATTTATTTTTTAATTAGAGGATTATTACTTTACGATACTGTGATGGTTTTTGCCATACATCAACATGAATCAGCATTAGGTATACATGTGTCCCCTCCTTCTGAATCCCCCTCCCGCCTCCTTCCCTTTCCTACCCTTCTGTGTTGTCACAGAGCACCAGCTTAAGGTTCCCTGCATCATATATCAAGCTCCCCCTGGCTCTCTATTTTACATATGGTAATGTATACATTTCAGTGCTACTCTCTCAAATTATCCCAACCAATGGCTTTTTCACTCACATGTCTGACACTGGGCCAGAGTAGTTGGATGAACTAGGGCTTCGGACATCTCTCTTTCTCCCAGGAGTATTTCTATGCAGTTAACTTGGGCTTCCTCACAGCATGGTAGTCTCCAAAGGATAGGTCTTAGATGGCAGCTTGATTTCTTCAGAATGACCACTGCAAGAGATGGGCTGCAGACTGAAACAATGTCACTTCTTGTATTGGTCAAAACAGTTGCAGAGTGCATCTAGATTCAAGGGAAGGGGAAACAGACCCCAGGTGGGGGGAGGAGTGTCATAAAATGTCACCACTTAAATTCATCATAACCAGATACATAATCATAAAATCAGAATTACTCTCTTTCAATGCTTTGGAATATTTTCAGTTCAGTTCTGTCTCTAAGTCGTGTCCAACTCTATGGGAACTCACGGACTACAGCACGCCAGGCCTCCCTGTCCATCACCATCTCCTGGAGCTTGCTCAAACTCATGCCCATTGAGTCAGTGATGCCATCCAATCATCTTATCCTCTGTTGACCCCTTCTCCTCCCGCCTTCAATCTTTCTCAGCATGAGGGTCTTTTCCAATGAGTCAGTTCTTTGCAACACGTGGCCAAAGTGTTGGAGTTTCAGCTTCAGCATAAATCCTTCCAATGAATATTCAGGACTGATTTCCTTTAGGATGGACTGGTTGGATCTCCTTGCAATCCAAGGTACTCCCAAGAGTCTTCTCCAAAACCACAGTTCAAAAGCATCAATTCTTCGGCCCTCAGCTTTCTTTGTGGTCCAACTCTCACATCCATGCCTGACTACTGGAAAAACCATAGCTTTAACTAGATGGACCTTTGCTGGCTAAGTAATGTCTCTACTTTTTAATATGCTGTCTAGGTTGGTCATGGCTTTTCTTCCAAGGAGCAAGAGTCTTTTAATTTTATGGCTGCAGTTATCATCTGCAGTGATTTTGGAGGCCCCTAAAATAGTCTGTCACTGTTTCCACTGTTTCTCCATCTATTTGCCATGAAGTTATGGATCTGGATGCCATGATCTTCATTTTTTGAATGTTGAGTTTTAAGCCAGCTTTTTCATTCTCCTCTTTCACTTTTATCAAGAGGCACTTCAGTTTCTCTTCACTTTCTGCCATAAGGGTAGGGTCATCTGCATATCTGAGGTTATTGGTATTTCTCCTAGCAATCTTGATTCCAGCTTGTGCTTCATCCAGCCTGGCATTTTGCATGATGTACTTACTCGGCTTATAAGTTAAATAAGCAGGGTGACAATATACAGCCTTGACATACTCCTTTCCCGGTTTGGAACCAGTCTGCTGTTCCATGTCCAGTTCTAACTGTTGCTTCTTGACCTGCATACAGATTTCTCAGGAGGCAGATCAGGTGGTCTGGTATTCCCATCTCTTTAAGAATTTTCCATAGTTTGTTGTGATCCGCATAGTTAAAGGCTTTGACACAGTCAATAAAGCAGAAGTAGATGTTTTTCTGGAACTCTTGTGCTTTTTTGATGATCCAATGGATGTTGGCAATTTGATCTCTGGTTCCTCTGCCTTTTCTAAATCGAGCTTGAACATCTGGAATTTCACAGTTCATATACTGTTGAAGTCTGACTTGGAGAATTTTGAGCATTACTTTGCTAGCGTGTGAGATGAGTGCAATTGTGCAGTAGTTTGAACATTCTTTGGGATTGCCTTTCTTTGGGATTGGAATGAAAGCTGACCTTTTCTGCTCCAGTCCATTAAAATGATAAGTATACATTGAATAACTCAGAAATGTTGATGGTGATCATGGCAGGACATCAAGATGGAGGGTAAATAGAACAGAAAGGGTAGCAATATTCTGTTATTTATGAACACTGATGGTTAAAACATAGTGACTCCCAGGAGAGTAGTGGACAGCTGAAGCACAGAAATGGTATGTTATCATTAATACTTCAATTTCCACTGTTTTTATGATTTCCTTTCTCATGGTTATTTTTACTTTTTTAAGGTGTTGGGTTTTTACTGGTTCCCTGGTAGCTCAGATGGTGAAGAATCTGCCTGCAGTGCAGGAGACCAGTGTTCTATCCCTGGGTCAGGAAGATCTCCTGGAGAAGAGAATGGCTACCTACTCCAGTATTCGTGTCTGGAGAATCCAGTGGACAGAGGAGCCTGGTGGGCTACAGTCCATGCGGTCACAAAGAGTTGAACACGACTGAGCGACTTTCACTTTTGTCTTTTAGCATTTTATTCCTGTAGATGTCATTGTCCTGTCTTACATCTTCATATGCCCTTCTCTGAATTTTTTTAAAAAATTAAACCTTTAATTTTGAAATGATTGTAGATTCAAATAGAATTGCAAGATATAACACAAATCTCAGTACCATTGACCTAGTTTCTCCTGATGACAACACCTTGTAAAACTGTAGTACGATATCATGAACAGGAAACTGACATTGATAAGATCAAGATGCAGAACACTTCTATCTCCATAAGGATCCTTCAAAGGTGCCCTTTATGGCCACACCCACTTCCTTCCCAACCCAAACCCTCTTTAACCCATGGCAAGCACTAATCTGTTCTCCATTTCTATAATTTTGTCATTCAAGAATGAAACATACAGGGAAAGATATACGTGTGTAACCTTTGGGGACTGGCTTTTTTCAATCCCTGTAATTCTCCAGAGATTCATTCAAATAGTGGTGTGTATTGAGAATGCATTCATTTTCATTTCTGAGTAATATTCCATGGTATGGGTGGACTGTAATTGAATCATTCACCTGTTGAGGAACATCTGGGCTATTTCCAGATTTTGGCTGTTCCAAGAAAAGGTGCTATCCACATACACTTACAGGCTTTGTGTGAACATAAGTTTTCATTTCTCTAGGATATATTCCCAGGAGTCCAGTTGCTGGGTGGTATGATAATTGCACATTTATTTTTTTAAGAAACTGCCAAACAGTTTTTTCAGGGGGCTTTATCATTTTCCATTCTCATCAGCAGTATACGGGTGGTCCAGTTTCTCTACATCATCTCCAGCATTTGAATTGTTGTTATTTTAATTTTAGCCATCCTGATAGGTGCATAGTGATAGTGCATGCTTTTAGTTTGCATTTCTGTGATGGTTAATGATGTCGAATATCTTTTCATGTACTTATTTGCCATCTGGGTAGTCTCTTCAGTGAAATGTCAGTTCATGTCTTTTGCCCCTTTTCTAATTGGATTGTTTGCTTTCTCACCATTGAGTTTTGAGAGTACGCTGCACATTCTAGATACCAGTACTTTGTCTAGTATGTGGTTTGCAAATATTTCCTCCTACTCTGAAGCTTGTCTGTTCATCCTCTTAACCGTCTTTTTCAGAGCAAAAGTTTAAAAAATTTATGAAGTGAATTTATCAAATTTTCTTTTAGTGGTGTGAAATTTTGGTATCGAATCAAATTATTTTCCCGTTCCTAGATTCTAAAGATTGTCCCTAAAACTTTCAGTATTATCTTTTACATTTAACTTAGTGATCTGTTTTGAGTTAATTTTTGGATAAAGTATGAAACTCAGGTCAAGATTAATTCTCTTCTTATATCCATTTGCTCCAACTCCGTTTGTTTTAAAGACTATCTTTCACCAATCAAACTGTTTTTTGAACCTTTGGAAGATCAGTTGGGCATATCTGTGTGGTTCTATTCCTGGCCTGTTTATTCTGTTCCACTGATCTATGAGTCTGTTCCTCTGTCCATGCTGCACAGCCTTGGTTACTGTAGCTATGCCATAAATATTGAAATCAGGTAAACTGATTCTTCTCACTTTAAAAAAAAAAAAAAGTTTTGGCCATGCCACATGGCATCCAGGATCTTAGTTCTCCAACCAGAGATTGAACCTGTGTTCCCTGCAGTGGAAACACAGAGTCTTAACCCCTGAACTGCCAAGGAAGTCCTTTATTTTTTATTTTTAAAAGCTTGCCTTAGTTATTGAAGTCCCTTTGCCTTTCTGCACAAATTTGGAATAATCTTGCTGATTTCTTCACAAATCTTGCTGAGATTTTGATTCAAATTATATTAAACTTATCTATATGTTTGGGTAGAATTGGTATCTTTGCTACTGAATCTTTCAATTCATGAATGAAGTATTTATTTATTTATTTAGATCTTTGATTGCCTTCATCAATATTGTATAACTTCAGCAAACAAGTCCTGTACTATTTTGTTAGATTTATATTTAAGAACTTTATTTTTGAAATGGTAATAAATAAATAAGTGGTATTATATTTAAATTTTTCATGTTATGTTCATGGCTATTATATACAAATATACTTAATTTTTTGCATATTTATCTTGTATCCTGTGACCTTGCTAAACTCGCTTATTCTATGAGTTTTGGGTGTAGATTTCTTGGAATTTTCTATGTAAACAATCGTGCCATCTGTAAGTAGGGGTCGTTTTATTTCTTCCCAATCTACATTCCTTTTGTTGTCTTTTCTTGTCTCATTACACTGGTTAGAAAGACCAGCACTATGATGAATAAGAGTGGTGAGTGCTTTATTCCTGATGTTCAGGGGAAAGTATTTAGTCTTTTGCCATTAATTGTAATGTCAATCGTAGGTTTTTGGTTAGATGCTCTGTTCTTTTTCTGAGAGGTTTTTTGTTTGTTTGTTTTTATTAATATCATGAATGGGTTGAAGTTTGTTAAATGCTTTTTCTGCATATGTTGACATGATCATATGAGTTTTTGTTTTTTAGCCTGTCATTATGGTGGATTACATGGATTGATTTTCACATACTGAACCAGCCTTGCATTCCTAAGATAAGCTACATTTGGCCATGATGTGTAATTCTTATATTGCTGAATTCTACTTGCCAATATTTTGTTAAGGAGTTTTGTGTCTCTACTCATGAGGAGTAATGGTCTATAGTTCTCTTTTTCCTACTGTCTTTGCCTAGTTTTAGTACTGAGGGCATACTAACTTTATAAAATTTATTGGAAAATATTCTCTCCTCTTCTTTTATTTGAAAGAGATTGTGTAGGATCAATGCTAGTTCTGAAACTCTCATTAAAATTCTCCAGTAAAACATCTAGGTCTGGAGATTTCTTTGGGGGGGTGGTTAAAATTATAAATGCAATTTTCTTAATAGTTATAGGGCTGTTCAAATTATCTATTTTGTATTGGTGAGTTGTGGTAGTTTGATTTTTTGAAAGTATTTATAATTGGTCTATTTCATCTAAACTGTTAAATGTATGCATGTAGAGTGTTTGAAGTATTTCCTTATTATCCCTCTGATATTTTCAGGATCTGTGGCAATATTTCATGTATCATTTCTGATACTGTCATTTGTGTTTCTCTTTTTCAGTCTTGATAGAAGTTTGACAATTTTATTTCTTTTTGAAGAACCAGTTCTTTGTTTCATTGACTTTCTCTTTTTATATTGGTTTTTATTTCATTAATTGCATCTCTTGTCTTTAAATTTTGCTTCCTTTGTTTTATTTTCTCTGTTTATTTTGCTATTCTTCTAGGTCCTTGAGGTAGAAGCTTAGATTATTGATTGTATTTATGGTTTCCATCCTTTTATCACCAATTTGTTTTTCTTATTATATATGAAATGAATTTCTTGTAGACAGCACATACTTAGGCCATGTTCTTTTTTATTTAAAATACACTGTTATAATCTCTGAATTGGTATATTTAGACCATTTACATTTAAAATTATTGTTGATATGTTGGGTCTTAAGTCTGCCATCTTTTTCCTGCTTGTTCTCTGTTTTAAATTTTTCTGTTTTTTTCCTCAAATTCCTGTGTTTCACTTAAACATTTCTTAAAATTCACATTTGATTCATCTATGGCATTTTGAATGCATCTCTTTCTAGAGCTTTTTGAATGGTTGCTTCAGATATTATATTATATATACATAATTTATCAGTTTACTAGTATCATTTTACTGGTTTGAGAAGAATGTAAAAAGCTTATCTTCCTTCATGTCAGTTTATCCTTCTTCATATAATAAGATTGTGTTAAATATTTCCTTTAATACATATAGAAATATGTCAGACTGTTATAATTTTTGCTACAAGCATCAACCATAATTTAAAAGACTCAAGAGGAGAAAGAAAGTCTATTATATTGACCTGTAATTTTTCTGACTACATTCTTTCCTTCTTCCTGGTGTTCTGATATTGTTTCTTTTATCATTTCATTTTTTATTTAGAGAACTTTCATTAGCCATTCTCTTAGGGTAGATCTGCTGGCAAGAATTCTCTTAGTTTTTCTTCATTTTCTCTGAAAATGTGTTGATTTCTTCTTAATTCCTGAAGGATATTTTTCTTGAGTATAGGATTATAGGTTTTCAGTTCTTTTCTTTCAGTACTTGAACAATGTTATACCACTGCCTCTGGCCTCCATGATTTCTGATAAAAAAATTCACTGTCATTAGAATTGCTTTCCTTCTATAGATAAGGTGTTGTTTCTCAGTGATTTCAAGATTTTTTCCTTTGTCTTTGGTTTTCAGAAGTTTGACTATGATGTGTGTTGGTGTGGCTTTCTATGGACTTATTCTGTTTGGAGTTCACTCAGTTTCTTAAATCTAAAAATGTATGTGTTTTACCAAAGTTGGGATGTTTTCAGTCATTATCTCTTCCAGTACTTATTCAGCCTCACTCTCTTATTTTCTTGTCTTTCTGGAATTCCAGGGGCAAAATATTCAATCTTTTATTAAAGTCTCATAGGCATCTAAGACTCTGATCACTTATTTCCAGTCTAATTTTCTCTAATGTTCAGATTAGGTAACTTATTGTTCTATCTTCAAATTCAATGATTCTTCCCTCCGTTCCCTTCATTCTGTTGTTGAGCCTATTTATTGAATTTTTGAAGTTACTATACTTTTCGGTTATGAAACTTCCATTTGGTTTTTCATTATATCTTCTATGGTTTTGCTGTGAGTCTGTCTTTTTTAATTTGTTTCAAGTTCATAATTGCTAAGCAAAGCATTTTTATGATGGCTGTTTAAAAATCTTAATCAGATAATTCTAGTATCTCTGTTATCTCACTGTTGCTTGCTGTGCTGTTCTAAGTTGCTTCAGTCATGTCCAACTCTCTGTGACCCTATGGACCATAGCCTGCTAAACTCCTCTGTCCATAGGATTCTCCAGGCAAGACTACTAGAGTGGGTTATCTCAGTGTTAGCATCTCTTAATTGTCTTTTTCATTCAGCTTGATATTATCCTGCCTGGTTCGTGGTGTGATGAATGGTTTTGATTGAAATCTGAATATTTTTAGTACAATGTTATAAGACACTAGATATTAATTTAGTCTTTTGTTTCAACTGGCTTCTCTTGATACCATTCCAGCAGGAAAAGGGGGAGGGGAGAGAGGCACCACTTCATCGTGGCTAGGTTTCTTCTTGAGCTCTGTTGATGCCTATTCAAAAGGGAGGGGTGCTTCTTGTTAGTGCTGGGAGGGTGTGGGGGTTCTGGCTCCCCATGAGGCCTCCAGTGACACCACAGAGTGGAGTGGCCTCTGGATGTTGGAAAGTTATGAAATTCTGATGCTTCAAGTCCACCATTTCTGATACCACCAGTGAATTGGGGTCGTGGGGGCACGTCATTACCGTCAGATGGGAGTTAAGTTTAAACTTACTGATACTGCAGGGGCATGGGGGTTTGGGCTCTGTACTTCCTGTAAAGAATGGAAGTCTCAGCTACAGGACCATCTCTGACATCATTCCAGTGAGGGTGGGGGTGGGATTCAGACATCTCCTTACAGCCTGGTGGGGGCTTCCCTGATAGCTCAGTTGGTAAAGAGTCTGCCTGCAATGCAGGAGACCTGGGTTCAATCCCTGGGTTGAGAAGATCCCCTGAAGAAGGGAAAGGCTACCCACTGCAGTATTCTGGCCTGGAGAATTCCATGGACTGTATAGTCCATGGGGTTGCAAAGAGTCAAACACTACTGAGCAACTTTCATTTACAGCCTTGTGACTGTTGATGTCTAGAATCCTACTTGGTCTTTACTGTCATGGGTGGGGCTGGGGCCACAGTGTTTTCTGTGATGTGTCCTTGCAGCCAAGAAACTGTTTTCTAAAAGCTTACTTTCTTGCAAGGCTGTCCTTTCCTTATCCTGTGGTGCAAGAGAGCAGGCTTTTTGTTGAGGCTTTTTTGTTTGCATCTGTAGGTATTCACAGATTACCAGCTTTACCAGCACCCAGTCTGGAATGTCTAGAAAATTCCTCACTGTGCTGTTTTTCAAGTCCTGGCATCCCTAGCCCATCTACCTTCTTTCTTCTGCCTTTCAGAGTCGTGTCACGCTTGTCTTATATATTATGTCCAGGATTTTTAGTTGTATTTTGAGGGAAGGATAGAGAAAGGTACATTGACATTATCTTCCTAGAAGGTGAATTTCTGTTATCTTTATTTTTAAAGAATATAAAGGATTTTGTTTAAAAATAATAATTTTAGTTTGCATGGTAGGAAAACAAATACAGCCAATATGAAACAAACTTAGGTGTAAAACTTGGAAATAAATGCTCAACATGGTCTTTTAAAGAAACCTATAGTCATTAAGACTATCCAAAACCTTCCTAGAATAAAAAGAACGCACCCTTATACTTTGAGTTCTTTATACTTTCTTATCTTTGATCTCGTTAGATCCTACTGGGAACCCTGTGAAGGAAGTAAGGTAAATATTATCATTCCAGTTTTACAGAAGCGGAAATGGGACCATAAAAATCAGAGCGAAACATAGGACCTATTAAAAATTTATATTAAACCATTGGCATATTTGTTTCCCTACTTCAAAATAAATAATCCTTTTATAGAACATCATAAAACTAATCTTTCCTGAAGGCTTTCTTCCCTTTCATCAAAAAAGAGAGTATTTTACCTACTCTAATGCTTCCAGGTTCCAACAACGAGAAGATTTGTTTGGAATCAATGATAGGATGGGAATTTACTACCTCGGCACCCCCCTCAGAAATTCCCCACTGTATCGTCTCCCACTCATGAATCATCTTTTGAAAGTCTTGAGTTAAATGCTGAATGCTCATCTGGACCCAAGCTGGAGAAATGGCATCCTCTTTGAATTTCAGATTCTTTCTGTGCAATGAAGACTAAACTCTGCCGTGTTTCTCTTACCTGCTGCTATATGGGTGGCAGGCTGAAACACGGAGACCATTCTGAAGAATGTGTGATGCTGAAATGAGATGGTGTCCATTCTGATCCTGAATTACAGGCAAAGGACACTGTCGCCGAGTTTTTCTTAGACACCAAAGATTTTCACATGACTCAAAAATTCCTCAAGTGTGATTTTCCACTGTCTGCCTCCATAGTTCTGCAAGAGGCAGGGAGCTCCGAGCAAGTGGTCGTAGGGCTTCCTTTTGGAAACACAGCCTGGAGAATGTCTCTGTTTATTTCGGTTGCTATGTGCAGATTGAAGAGATTCAAATGCAGACTCTATTGAAGAAGAGAGGGGAAATAAAGCAATACCTTAAAACATGAGGAATCTTTTAAAAATCATGATAAGAGAGGAAGAGTTTGAGAGTCAGGAATTGAGACCTGGCAGAATGAGATGCTGAATTTATTTGTTGTTGTGTTAGTCGATCCGTTGTGTCCAACTCTTTGTGACTCCATGGACTGTAGCCTGCCAGGCCTTTCTGTCCATGGGATTCTTCAGGCAAGAATACTGGAGAGGGTTGCTATTTCCTTCTCCAGGGGCTCTTCCTGACCCAGGGATTGAACTTGGGTCTCCTGCATTGGCGGGTGGATTCTTTACCATCTGAGACAACAGGGAAGCCTGAGTTTATTTAGATATTCAATAATGACTCACCAACACAAGGCATTGTGACATGGAGAAACCATTTTCCCAATTAGGCCAGGGTCTGGCTCTTTTGTTTATTGTCAACACTGATTCATCGCCCGTTCCTCCTATCCGAGGCAATTGCTGGCAGCAAGAAGATTCAGTCTCTGTCCTCAGGGAGCTTCCAGCTCAGCTGAAGAAGCCAGACATAGAGACAAGAAGATGAAGAGTTGCAAGTGAATGGCACAGATGTGTCCGTGGTTCTGTTATTTTTGGACTAGGCTGGCCCCAGAAAGTAGGCCTGGGAGGTAGCAGGGGAAAGAGGTTTCAGTCAGAGAAGAGAAGGGAGGAGAGGCACTAGAATGGGTCTCTGCCGTTACTTCAGGGGCAATGGATGGACATGCCTCTAGGATCTCTGCCAAGGAGATAGTTTATAGAGGAACATAGTGGAAAAGGGGGCCCCAGAGACAGGACGGGCGAGACTGGGACTTTCTTTGGCAAGGAAGGAACGCTCTTAAGGGTCAGTGGGGAAATAAAAGACACACAGAAGGAAATGCATCAGGAAGATGAATCCAGCAGTGGAGTACCAGATGGGTTGTGGAGAAGAGACCTGCCTGAAGTGGTGACAGGTCATTTATATAGCAAGAAATGTTCCCTTTTTGGTTAAACAACAAACCTCCGCCAGGGAATAATTAATTTGCATCCTCTTGATGTGTTTACAATTAATATGGTCAAATAAACGTCCAAAAATTCAAATTCAGCCAAGTTCAAGCTTTGTCAACCCTGGGAATTCCCTAATATAATCATGAAGCTATTATTCAACTTTCCCTGAACATCTTCTGAGTCCCTGCACTGAATTAACACTCCTACATCTAATTTGGGCTGCAGAACTGAAACTATCATATTTTTACTCACAAAAGAAATATCTCACAATTTCAACTACTACGTTTTCTCAAAATTATAAAATCTGCTTCGTGTTTTTTATTGAAGTATAGTTGATTTACAACAGTGTGTTAGTTTCAGGTGTCCAGCAAGATGATTCAAGTATACATACATATATATCTGTTCTTTGTCAGATTATTTTCCTTGATAGGTTATTACAAAATATTGACTGTAGTTTCTTGTGCTATACAGTAGTTCCTTGTAAGTTATCTAATTTATATATTTGTTGTTGTGCTTAAGTGATGTGATGTTTGTATTTCTTTCTCTGACTTATTTCACTTAGTATGATAATGTTTAGGTCCATCCATGTTGCTGCAAATCACATTATTTCATTCTTTTTTTTGTTGGAGTAATATTCCCTTGTGTTTGGTACATCAGCTGCTTATCCTTCAAGGGGAAAAATTAAGTAATCCAAACGGCTAAAAAGAAGCCAAGTATACATAAGATTTAGAAAGAGGTGGGTTGGGCTTGTCTCAACATTGAGATGAAGTAACGCCCTTCAAGACCAGATATTCCAAACCTTTCACTTTAGAGGTGAGGTTGTCAAGACCAGAGGGGTTTGGGGCCTGCCACCTGTCCAGTTGGTGGTCAGATGGGACCATGCTGGTTTCACCCCATAACTCCATCTTCTGATGTTCATTGGGATGTCTGCTCATACCCCTGGCTGCCCTGGCCTTTGCTGGGCCTATTAGACATTAGGTATGAGCATCGCTTCCCTGATCTGGGATCTGAGTGGACAGTCTCTCTCAGAGTGAAGTCTCATGAAGACTCTGCTTCCAAATTCTATCACAAGTTTCTTTGACTTTTCTGGTTCTCAGTTGCTTCTTCTTTAAAATAGACAGATACCTGCTCCATGCATGTTACAAAGCTCTGATTAGGATCAGGGAGATTGTGCATGTGAACTTTCTTAGAAAATAGTAACTCATGATACAATTATTTCTATATTAGCTGATTTATCCTCCAGTCAACTGTAGATTGATTTGATATAAGTCATCAGGGAATAGTTTTTTAAAGCCCTTGATTTACTGCTGTTACTCACACCAAAAGCTCTGGTCAGACTTATATTAGCCTGTAGGGTGTGAGAAGAATATAATTATTCTAAATATCTTCTGTCTCACATCCATAAGGTTTTTTCCCCAGGACAGAGAGGGATGTCTTCCTTTCTGGCTCCCAGAATTCGATTCAACAGTTTATTGAAACAACGTGCTATAGGAAGAATCATGCTAAGTGCTGAAGAGATAAGTGAAAAGAGTCCAGTTGCCCAGAGAAAACTCATGACCCAGAAAGGGGAAAAGAGCTCTTGGTATCCTGGGTTCAGAATCAGATATGAATGAACTGCCAACCTCGGTTGATACATACATGAGAGCATTTGCCCTTCTGAGAAGCAACTGATTGACAAATCAGCTTGAATTTGAGCGTGTCGATGCCTATAACTTTCAGGATGGGGCTATTTGAAATCACTGTTTGCCCTCCCTATCAGCAGTTCTCTGGCCTCGTGTGGCACCTAGTTTTGACTCATCCAAAGAATCACCATCCATCCATTTGCCATGTCCCACCCCACGCTTATCTAGAGTGATTTCTACATAAACTCACATGATCCCTATTTTAGACCTTTCCAAGTTGAGCATAAGATTTCTTTATTCATTTTCTCTTAGTGCTTTTGCAGAAATTTAATTTTATTTCTTACACATTTTAATCCAATTTCTTTGAAAAAAATATTAAGGCTCTTAACCATGATCTTATGAGATAACAAAGTTATGTGTATTAGCTTGCCAAGGTTGCCGTGACAAAACACCTCACACCACAGAAATTTATTCTCTCAGAGCTGTGGAGGCCGGAAGTCAGAGATCAAGATGCTGGCAGAACTGCAGTCCTCTGAAGGCTCCTTTCTTGCCTCTTCTTAGCTTCTGCTGGTTCCTGGCAATCCTTGGCATTTTTTGTTTTTTGGATTGCAACTGCATCCCTGTAATCTTGCCTCCATTGTCACATGACATTTTTCCTGGGTCTCTCAAGATGTCTTCTCCTCTTCTAAAGATACCGGTCATTGGATTCAGGGCCCACCCTGTTCGAGTGTGACCTCATTTTAATCTAACTAATTATATCTTCAGTGACCTTATGTCTAAATAATTAACATTCTCAGTTTCCTCCCAGGTGGATATGAATTGGTTGGGGGAACTTCTGCCTCCACAGTAAATAAGGGGGACCCTCAGCAGTGGGATAGGAGAGCTGTTGTTTAGTCGCTAAGTCATGTCTGACTCTTTTGTGACCCCATGGGCTATAGCCCGCCAGGCTCCTCTGTCCATGGGATTTCCCAGGCAAGAATACTAGAGTGGGTTGCCATTTCTTTTCCAGGGGATCTTCCCAACCCAGGGACTGAACTTGCATCTCCTGGTGGACTCTTTACTAGTGACCCTCCAGGGAAGCCTGGCAGGGGAAAGGACTTGCCAAATAAAATGAAGAGGAGGGTTGATGTCCAGAGGCTGCTGTAGGCTATTCCACATTTTTTTAGAAGGTGGGCTGTAGGCTTGTGATTGCAATTCCTTACATGGAGTTACTATAATCAAGAACTTGAGTTCTAGGGTCTGACCATCTGGGTTTGAAACCTGATTGATTTCATCAACGTGATTGGGGGCAAATTAGTTAAACTTTCTATGCCTCAATTTCTTCATCTGTAAGCTGGGATTAATGACTATTGGGGGAATAATGAAATAAAGCATGTGAGGTACTTGGCACGAGTGAAAGTCAGCCATGAAGATGTTGGCTTTCCAAAGTCGAGAAGGTGAAATGTAAAGGAAGTCACAAAGTTCTGATGTGGGAGGGGATGGCCAAGGAGTGATAAAGGTTGGCTGAGAAGTTTAGGGAAGCCTCCATGGAAGGGATGGCCATTACAAGGACTCGGGCATTTGGAGTGGGGTGGGCACAGGTCCTATCCAGCTGTCAGGAAAGTGTAGGGTCTTGAGGGCATGGGGCAAGTCTGGTCTGAAACGGAGAATGAGTGAGGAGGTGTGTAGAGCTGATTGAACAAGTTGGCTGGGCCCATGCTGGACACCAGGATGAAGACCCTGACCCAACTGGCACAAGTGGTGCCATCTTGCCAAAGTCCTGATACCCATAGAGAACCAGGATGAAGGGCATTCCTTGGTCTCTGCAGGAGCCTATATCATCCCATGCCGTGGATCTCTGTACTCCCACTCATAAAACCTCCTCATCGCTGTTGGTTTTCAACCCAGTTGTAAATTTTGTAGCTCTGCTTTGATGCACCACAAACTGTCCCTCATCTCCCCTCTTCGGTAGAACCAGAACTGCCCGCTGTTAGGGTTTTATCCTACCTCAGATGTTTTCTTCCAAACTCCCCGTTTTACAACCTGGTGTCTTCTGTCTGTCCGCCCCCTCACTTCTTGATCTATAAACAGGGTTATATATGTGACTCTGTGTCTGGTCCACTGTGACCCCTGGATCATTTCCAGCCTGTCTCCTTCATCTGTAGGTGTTCTAAATCTTATCCTGGCCTAATTTGCTGCTGCCCTCTCTACGGGGCGCTGTGATGTGCACGCATAGAGCTGCACTCGGTCAGGACTGTGGCAAGCTGCCCTCCTCCCAGCCACAAACCATAAAATTAAGAACGGCGAGACTCTCCTGATTAATTTCATTCGCCGGTCTTTAAATCCGTTAAAGAAAATGCCTGCTTAAATCATTCTTTTGCAAGCATATTTGTAAATAATACTTAAAAAGCACTTCATCTGATTATTCTTACCACAGCTGAATGTTAGCAGGTTGAAGATGAGATTTATGTTTAGACAGCATTAAGGTACCAGTTTTTTTCTCAACAATAGATGCTGCCATTAACAAAATTAAAACAGAAGATGTCGACCCACAGAAATTTATTTGCAGCAGGCTTCATCATGTCTCTAAGTAAAGCCAGTCTCTCCTCAGCTGCCTGAGAAAAGCCATAAAAATTTCTGAGAAGAATCTGGAGTTTGGGATTCCACACTAATTGCTTCCCCTCCCCTTTTACCTCATCTCCTTTTCTTGTTCATCTTGACCACAAAGGGACAGGCAGTTTCCATATCCAAAATACCTTCGGCTCTGCTGGGGTGAGGAAGTCAGTGGGGAGCAGGGGGCAGGCCGGGGAACCACATAAATAAATGGGAATTTCTACATGGACGTGGGGATTTTCGTTTTCATTTTTTTAAAATGAGAAGAAGGCACGAGTATAAATTCCAAAAAGAGCAATTCATTTAAGTCTATCATTTTTGGCAACACAATAGAATGCACATTGGGATGAACAGTCACAAATCACTTCCCTTCCCACTGTCTGTTTTCCCCACCATATGTTGCGGAGAATACAGTTCGCATGCTGAGTTTCGCCTCCTTTCCATGTGAGAAAGCATATTGCTCTATCAGCAGCCTGGTCACCGCGCCAACGTTGCTTGCAGCGGTGGGGGTGGGAAGGGAGAGGAAGGTGGGGGGAAGACAGCTCACCTTCCAGTCAGAGTATTTGTTGTAAAGCCTGGGGAACCTTCAACAAAGTTTGCTCCCCAGTAACATGGGCTGGATTGAGCTGGACTAGGTGCTTCCTGTAGTGACTTTTACTGACTCCCAGGAATCAAGTTCTGGGTGTGAACTTGAGGGGCCACCAGTGTGAACACACGGCATAGATGTCCCATCAATTTTTTTTTTTTTACAGTTTACCATTTTATACACCAGGGTAACCTCCCTTCTTCATAGCAAGTACAGCATGTGAATCTAAAGTATTGACTTAGTCGAAAGCTTATGATATGGTCCATTCTCCCTCATGGTTCCCTCCACCCCATCATGTCCCCTCATCTGGTCCGCCAGTCGAAAATTGGACAGCAGTGAGTGATGAAGCAGACAAAAGGTTACTCCATGAAAGCCTCACGGTTCCAACCTTCTTGTTGTTGTTTAGTCACTGAGTCATGTTTGACTTTTTTCCACCCCATGTGGTCTGTAGCCTTCCAGGCTCCTCTGTTCATGGGATTTCCCAGGCAAGAACATTGGAGTGGGTTGCCATTTCCTTCTCCAGGGGATCTTCCCGCCCCAGGGATTGAACCCCCATGCACTGACAGGTGAATTCTTTGCCATCGAGCCACCAGGGAAGCCCCTCCAACCTCATTAGTACTTTGTAATAACCCAATGAGCTGATCCACCCACAATGCACCACACAGACAGAAAAAGTGTGATGAAGACTAAAGAGAAGTCTAAAGCTTTAGCCTTTGGAGAAGACTAAAGCTGTGATGACCTTTCCTTGCCATCTCAGTTATGACTGGTCGGATACTCTCTGTATCATACCTGTCATAATCTCTGTCCTTCCGTGTACATGGCAAAGATGGCCCTGGTGAAACAGGTTTTCTGGAGACATTCTAAGCTGACTTAGGATGAGGTCAAATATTTGACTAAGTCCTACTCTTTCATTTGTTTAAGGTTAAGAAAAAAAAAACCCATTCCCCAAACCAAAAAAAAAACTTGGTTTTTTTTTCATTTACATCACGACAGTATTTGAAACAATGTTTTCAATATGTTCCAATATTTAATCCATTGCCAAGCGCAAGCTGACCTGTAGGAAACTTCATGAAAAATAAGGAAAATCTTTTTTTTTTTTTTGGCTCTTGAGAGTTGTAAGAATCACAGGTAAAAAGTGAATTAGATTCCTAAAATGATGCATCAAACTCCTTGTCTAAATTAAACTGAACAGATGTGGAAAAAATGAGTCAGGGGCTCCCCATATAATTCGAAATGAGCTTTCAGGTTCTGCTTCCTAAGGCTGATTTCAGCCTAAGCTGCCTTATTGCCTAAAATCTGCAACTTGATACTAAAAGCTTGTCAGAATTAAGTGCACGGTTTATAAGTTTACATTTTACAGTCTAACTGTTTTTCTTTGATATTTGACAGGGACACAGATTCCCATGTCATCTGGCCTTGAAGTACTTTTGGAACTTTCTCCTGGACCAATTTGAGGAAGCTCAAGATTGCCATGAGTTATAGGCCTTTAAGCTGCCCGCCCAGCCGCTGGCCGTTGGGCTCACACTTGAGGGCTAACACCTGTTGGCTGGACAGAGCAATTAATTTTTTTTTTTTTAAATGCAGAAAGCCGCCAAAAAATCAAAGCTAAAGGATAAAAATATAATTTTACCTCTTGAGCTTCCAGGGGTGACCTTTGATCTCATCCAACGTCTGTGTGGCAGGAGGCACCGATCTTAAATTTTCTTCCCAAAGAAGCACCTTTGAAAGACACAAGTTCTGAGAGCTGGCCACACGTGTCTATCCTCTGTCATTTCACTCTTGTGTGATTATTCACACAGAGACCTGAGATCACCACTCAGAACAAAGAGTCAGAACTACCAAGTGTCCCCTTCTTTAGGAAAATTCTAATTGGAAGCTCTACAATTATACTGCAGTCCATTCCTTGTGAGATTGACTCTTATTTCCCTAAGAGGCAACAGTTGGGTTTTCCAGTTGACGATGATAATGTGGCATTTGTTTCAGAATATGTCTGTACATTAAACAGATGACTGTGAACTTGAAAAAGCTAAATACCAATCATGGACTGGGGCCTGGCCACACGGACAGCCTTGCTCCTTCTCTAAACCCTTTGGTAGCCAAGACAAGGTCACTGATCAGGGTAATTTGCAGGAAAAGTCAATTTCTCAAGTACCGAAGCAGGTGTTGTGGCAGTCTATGACAATTTACTGAATCTAAATTGAGGAAGTTGAAAAAAAACAAAGGTCATGATCTGTAGGAAGAAAGGAGGAAAGGAAATGTCTTTGACTGTATTTTTAACTCCTTTTCTACTAAGACACATTCACCAACCGAAATGATTAATGCTAAAAATAAATAAATGAAAATCAGAATATCTCACTCTGATCAGCAACTTATCTGATTAAGTCAAAGGAGAGGAATTCAATTTTGCTTGCATTCATAAGGAAATAAGCCCAATTTATAGACTCTCAAGATCAGGTCTTTTGGCTTATGACTGTTTAGAAACAAAAAATCAAACCAAGATGTCAGAACTTTCGGTCTTAAGAAAAATTAAATATGTTATAAATGTTATACGATATATATTTAATACTACTTAGTCTGTGTGCTCAGTTGTGTCCAACTCTTTGGGACCCCGTGGACTGTAGCCTGCCAGGTTCCTCTATCCATGGGTTTTCTCAGGCAAGAATCTGAAGTGAGTTACCATTTCCTACACCAGGGGATCTTCCTGACCCAGGGATTGAATCCGTGTCTTTTGTATCTCCTGCATTGTCAGGCGGATTCTTTACCACTGGTTAGCATATTGTTGGGTGGATTCTTTACTACTGATTTAGCATAAAGTGTGGAATATAATGTGTGATAAACATATACTCTATAACTTGGATTTTTTCTTTTAAATGAGCACATTCCCTACTTCTCCAACCCTAGGAAAAGAGAACACAGCTGAAATGAAAAATACTTTTAGGAAGGAAAATGTAACATGACCTTAGAATCTGTCACGTGGTTGGTGTAGCAAGAACACGGGATGTGGAGTTAGAAGATTTAAACTTGAATGTTAGTGAATCACTAATTAACTGTGTAATTATAGCTAATTATTTAACCTCTTTAAGCGTCTATTTTCTCACCTGTAAAATTGGGTGTTATTGTAAGGATTAAATGAGCTAATATATGGGGGGGTGAAATTTTGGCAAACTATACATACTAATTATGATTACTAACCTTCAGGGTATCTTTATCCTGAAGGATGATATGTACACCACTGGTGTGTATGAAGCTCTTGTAAGCCTTTGAGGTTTAAAAAAAAATGTATCAATTAGAAGAAAAATGTTACGTAAATAAGAGCACAGGTGGAAAAATATTGAAGGTGGCAGGCAAAAGACTGGCATTTGGGTGACTTTCCAAGATTTAGTTAAGTTCTTCTTGGGAGGTAAGGAAAAGAGATGGAGCTTCCAAACTCCCTAATGATGTTTCCTGCAAAAGAAAATTTTTTACAATTTTGGTAAAAAGTTAAAAAAAAATAGTTATTTTTAGTGAATTCTAACATTTCAGCTTAAGAAGAAAATCCATTTGCTTGTTTGTCAGTTTCTCTTATTCCAGAGGAAATTCTCATGAAAACAGTATTCATGTGATCTAAAGATTTCTGAGTTCTAGTTTGTAGGTCAATGATCTAAGGCAATTTTAAGTGGAACAAAATTCTCTTCCAGCATAATCTGAATGTCCCACTGGGAACTCATGTCCTTTGTCTAACAAGGTGTGCAGGTTGGAATGTGATAGCCACAGTTATCATAAATGTCATGTACGCCAACTACCTTGTTTTGTGGATAGGGAGATTGAAGACCAGAGAATGACAGCTGTCTGGTGACTGTGGATGTTACAGATTGGGAGGGGCTTTGTGTCCCATGATTAAGTTCAGGGCTTTTCCTAGTTCCTAAATGTCAAGTGCTTAATGTTCCAGCTAAGTAGGGAGGGATTGTGGAGGATGCCATTGTTACCTGCAGCATTTTGACACTTAAATCTCCTCCATTCTTTTTTTTTTTTATACTGGTGCTAGTGGAAGTCTTATGTAGGACACAGAGGGCAACCTTGAAAAACATTAAGCACTCCATACATTAAGAATTGAAATGTAGGTCAAATATTATTCTTCTAGACTCATATTCTCACCTGCTTTTAAAGTTTATGATTCTTTAATATTCCTAGTTTAGTTCTAAAGTTACTTTTCATGTTGATGTTACCTCCCCTTGGGTTTAAAGATATTGGGTTGGCCAAAGTTTCATCCGAGTTTTTCTGTAACACCTTATGGAAAAACCTGAACGAAATTTTTGGCCAACCCAATACTTTCACACAGGTGCTTCTTAATCTTAACCGTAGTGTTTGTGCACCTCCTACCTTTATTGCGATATTTTAATATTTGGTGTTGCTCATTGAAAATTCACCATACAGAAAATATTGGTCTAAAAGGAAGATAATTTAATTGTTGATACATATTATTACACTTGAACACTTAACCTGAAAGTAGTTTGCTTTCTATTTGTTGTTGTTGTTCAGTTGCTCAGTCATTTCTGACTCTTTGTGACCCCATGGACTGCAGGCACTCCAGGCTTCCTCATCCTTCACCATCTCCCGGAGCTTGCTCAAACTCATGTCTGTTGAGTTGGTGATGCCATCCAACCCTCTCATCCTCTGTTGTCTCCTTCTCCTCCTGCCTTCAATCTTTCCCAGCATCAGGGTCTCTTCTAACGAGTCAGCTCTTCACATCATTGCTTTTTATATTGGTACTTATTGTTTGGTCAAACAGATATTTTCCAGTGTCCTTTCAAATAAATTGCTAGAAAATGCATTCTATGTTACCTATCAGGATTCTGTGGTCATTTTGGCTCTCAGAAACCAAGTTCCAAACATGTAGAAAGACACAGTTCCTGCAGTGATAAGTCCCAGAACATTCCAGCATTTTACTCACACTCCTGGCACTGTGCCCTCCAGAATTGGATGTCGGGTCTAGAGGTTCATTTATTTTAGTTTTTAAAATTACATTTTGAAGTTGGAAATATTTTATATAATGAAAATTTACAATAATAGGATGAAGAACTCCTGTAGATCTTTCACCCAAATTGTCCATGTTCATACTCTACCGCAGTTATTTTATCATTCTTGACAGAGAGATGGATACATATTTATTTTCTCTGAAACACTTGAGAATAAATTGCAGGCATGATGTTGCTTTATTTCTAAATATTTCAATGTTTATAAGGACATTCTCCTACATGGCCACAGTAAAAATAATCAAAATCAAGAACTGAGCCTTAATATAGGACTATTATCTAATCTGCTTCCCAGGTAGCTCAATGGTAAAGAATCCACCTGCTGACATAGAAAACGTGGGTTTGACCCCTGGGTTTGGAAGATCTCCTGGAGGAGGAAATGGCAACCCACTCCAGTATTCTTGCCTGGGAAATCCCATAGACAGAGGAGCCTGATGGGTGGGCTCCAGTCCATGGGGTCACAAACAGTCAGACACGATTTAGCAACTGAGCACACTCACAAGCATTATCTAGTCTACAGACCTATATCTAGTCTGCAGACCTATCTTGAGACCTATCTCAAAAATGACAATGATCTTAATTCATTTACAAGGCAAACCATTCAACATCACAGTAATACAAGTCTATGCCCCAACCACTAATGCTAAAGGTGAAGTTGAATGGTTCCATGAAGAACTACAAGAGCTTCTAGAATTAACACCCAAAAAAAGATGTCCTTTTCATCATAGGGCATTGGAATGCTTATTCTTGGAGCCTTGATTTCCTTTAGTCAGTGGGACACACAAGCTCTTCCTTCATGAATGACAGGAATTAAGTAAAGCATTAGGACTGGAACTGGCCCATTACGGGCCCTGTCACTGACAGACATGACTGATTTCATCGTTTGCATGAACTAACAGGCAAATGCACTTTGTTTTGCATGAAACAAGAAAAAATATTTAAAAAAAAAATTGCTTTCAATGGAAAGCAATTAGCGTATTGATTTTCCACAGCTACTCTAAACAAGCTGAAGGGATCCTAGCTCTCCTCATGAAAGAAAAAAAAAAAAAAAATCTCAGCCTTAGCTTGGAACTTTCAAATTAAGAGACTATATTAAACCAAGATGGAGTAGGAAATGGCAACCCACTCCAGTATTCTTGCCTGGAGAATTCCATGGACAGAAGAGTGTGGCAGGGGCTACAGTCCATGGGGTCACAGGGGCTGTTTTATTTATATACTGCAGTGGATACTTTGTCTACAGTGCATTAAAGGATACACCAACAAACTTTCTGATTGTCAAATCGTATTCCTCTTCCTTGTCTAAGAGGTCTTAAAATGAGACATCTCATCACAGAGGCTAAAGAAAATTATAAAGCACCGTTCTTATTCCCTTACTTTCTTTCTTTCTGGAAGGGACAAAGAAGGAACACCTCCAGCTTGGGAATGTGACCTCGAGCTGATTAGCCAGGCAAATAAACAAATACAGTAAAATATACAAATAGAGGTCGCCACACCTGCAGGCAGGCGGACTGGGTGAGAGGGGACCACGTTGGCCCCTTTTCCACCACTGACCGTCCTGCAAGTGCAGCTGTGACACCACTTTGCCTCCAGCAAGGTCAGAGCCCAGCGGGCCACAAACAGAGGCAGCATTGTCTCCATGTCCACACAGAACACCATCCCGTGTGCTCTGGTCTGCAGCTGCGACGTGGCTTCCCCAGAAAGCCGTCTGCCATCAGCCACCCTTCTTCCTTGGACTCACCATCCCCAAAATGCCTGAGCTTGGCTATTTAAACACTCTTCCATTTTCCTTTGGTGAACATGAGACTTCTAAGCTTTCTTATTTGTACAAATTGCCTTCAAATGAGAAGGCATTTGGCCTGTGGTGGGCAGTGTTACCTGGAGCTCAATGAAAGCTTTGATTAATGAATGATAAAACCAGTTCACTGAGCCGTGACAGTGTTACAGCACTGTCCTAGGCAGGAAACTAATTATATGGGAAATAATCATTCAACCTGAGAAAGGTGTTTCCTATTCATTAGAAAATACTATGAAGAGACAATACTTAAGAAAAAAAAAATGTTTTTACTATACTCTGGGCCAAAAGAAAGGATTATTCCATTCTTTATAATGAACTTATTGGGAAACCTCAAATTTGAATTTTGGCTTAGTTGTAGGTTTCGCTTTGGGGTAAAAAAAAAGTGTTACTCAATTATAAACAATTTAGTACATGAATAGTTCTTGAAAAATATATATCTCTAAATGAAAATTCTCAATTTGTGTTTCATCACTGAACAACTTGGTAGGCAAAAATGTTTTCAAGACTATAATACAAGCTTAGGGGAAATTTTGGTCATTATTGTTCATTTATTTTCCTTATTGAGCTAATTTAATTATCATAGAGACACAAACATTAGCTCCAGTGCTGGGCTTCTCACATCTGTTAGTAAAGATTTGATTAGGGCTACACAAATGTGCTAGATTAAACTATCTAGTTGGTGAAATTCAAGCCACCTGGATATTTTAGCAACATCAATAAGAATAATTCTCTTTTTCAAAATCAGTAAATCCAGACTATATTAAAAAGAATTAATTAATGAGTGCCAGATAGGCAAAACAAACATTTGACAATGAATCATATTATCAAAGGTTTTGAGGGAGATCCTTCTCAGCTTATGTTTAGATGTCAAATTATATTACCAAAACTAAACAATCTGTTAAAATGATGTCTTAATGCAATAAGTCTCCTGCGCCATACTTTTTTTTTAACTTCTTAAATATTTATAGTAGAAAAAAAGATATGCTCTATTTAACAATGATAATCAAATCACAAGACATTTGCCCCAAAATATTGCCTTAGATATTTCCAAGAGCTGTTAACACAATTTAAATCCTATAAGAAAAAGAAACTATTATGTAGTTTGGTTAATATATAATACATATCTTTTGAAGCAGCACAAGGCATATTTCACAGAAGATCTGTAAAGATATGGTCATTGAAAGAATTAATGTATAAATATTAGGTGTTTTATAGGATACATAAACAATTCTAGAATAGGAAAGGACCCTGAAAATTGACTCCTCCAGGGCTGCCCAACTTTCTCTGTTAATGGATGGGTAGTAACTATTTTAGGCTTCCCAGGTGGCACTAGTGGTAAAGAACCTGCCTGCCGATGCAGGAGATGCAAGTGATGCAGGTTCGATCCCTGGGTTGGGAAGGTCCCTTGCAGGAGGGTATGGCAATCCACTCCTTTCCATTCTTGCCTGGAGAATCCCATGGACAGAGGAGCCTGGTGGGCTACAGCCTGTGGGGTCACAAAAAATCAGACATGGCTAAGCACACATGCACTCACGGTAACTACTTTAGGTTTTGTGGGCCAAATGGGCTCTGTCACAACTGCTCAACTCTACCCTCGTGGCTGCAGACAATAGTAAACTCACAGGCATGGTTGTGTCTCAATAAAACTTTATTTACAAAAGCAGACAGCAGACTGGATTTAGCCCATGTGTCATATTCTGATGATCCCTTATGGAGCCCAAACTCCGTATTTTGAAGATCAGATACCTCAGGTCCTGGGTGGGAAAGTAACTCACTCGCAGCTAAACAGCAAGTTACACAACAAGTGGCAGAACTAGAGCTGAAATTGACCTTTCCAACTTCTGGGCAAGCATTCATGCTGGGCTGAATTAATTGCAATGACACGTGGACAGGTGGCCATGTTCAAATGGAAGGTCTGCCTCTGTGTTAAAGCACATCCACATGCTTCATGCATTGATGTCTGTAGAATTGTGATGTCTAGATGATTCCTCAAGTCTCCAGAGAATGAGTTGCTTTTCAGAGACCTCAGCAGAGTCACAAAGAATAGTTTTTTGGGGAAGGAACATGAACAGCCTGACAGTTAGTGAAGCATGAAAATGTTTGACTGAAAAGCCACACATGGCTTGCTTCCTTAAAGACCATTTCAGTCCTGGAAAACTGCATTTCTATTGAATATTTATAACAAATATGATTGAATAAGAAGAATCTAAAGTGGAAAAAGAAAACCCTGTGTGTTGTGATTCCAAATTAAATCTTATTTTCATGGTTGACAGTGTTTTGCATTCCCCACGTTTGCATTGTATAAAAAACCCATCATATTACAATGCCCTTTTCCAGCACCAAATAATAAGATTTCTAGATTAACACTTGAGTCGCCAACATCCATTTTCTGGTGGGGTTTCCCATTTTCACATAACTCATTCTTTTCATTTGGAAGAAAGTGGAAGAAACGGGACCCTAGGAAATTCTATATGGAGAACAGGATCAGGGTCTTTCTTCGAGGGCGTCTGTGGATGTCTGCGTGGAAAGGCTTGGTAATCACTGCTCTGAAACTGACAGTCCAGAAAGACATGATTGATGAAAGGGAATTGGATGTTTGAGCCAAAATGGACCGTCATTAACTAACTGAACCAAGTAAACGAAGTGGAGTTTCCGAGGGGCATGGGGCACATTCTTCTGGAAAACGTGGGCTCAATGCTCAGGATGTGTTTCACCGAAGGGGGTGGGGGGAGTGGAAGGAGCCATTACTTAATGGCTCCCAGCTTGTGAAGGTGAAATAACCCACACTATGTAGGCTTTTTTTTTTTTCCTTCGGCAGTCCTGTGTTGATGTTGATTCACACATTTCTCACGGAACAGATGAAGGTGCATCTTCTCATGTGTCATGCATTTTCTGGTCCTGAAAATCACAAACGATGTTTCTGTACTAATAAATGCAAGTAAGATTCTGCTACTGTAATTGTTTTCTAGGTTAGGCATTTTAAACCAAGTTAGTAAATTAAGCTGTATTATTTGAACTTCAGCTTATGTGAGCAAACAAAATTGTATGTGTGTATAAAATAAAATTATCAATTTGTGTAAATTCATATTTTTTAAAAGGAGAAAAGAAATTTCAATTGAACTATTTTTAAATATCTTGTGGATCTATTTTTGTTTGTTTATTAAAAAAGTTTTACAGTGTAGTTGGCTAAAGTCATATTTTCATATAGCGTTCTCTTTCTTGATCCAAACAACAGTAGATATTTTATAAATCTTATTTATTTTATAATATCTCATGTTAGAACTTAACTTTAAAGTAACAAAAAGTAGTTTTTGCAATATAATAAAAAGAAATCCATACAATTACTGACATATTGGAGTCTATAATCATTTTTTTTCATGTTTTCTAATAAAAAGTTTGTCCCCCCCCAAAACATATCCACCAGATTGCTTTAGGTCAAGGATAACAAAAGCATGAATGATTCAGATGGACACCTTTTGAACTTTCCCCAGGAAGACATGAGTGGAAGGATAGCTTAAAATCTTAACCAGAATGTATGCAGGTGGCCGTTTCTCAGCTTGAAACATCTTGAAACAGTTTCCGTGCCTAGCAAGGAGGCTCCTGGTGTCAGAATGGGGCTTGCTCAAGAGGGAGGGAATGAGAGTATGTAAATGAGCGCATATGTATTAGTTCAAGAGCAAGACTGAGCACCGTAAAGGTTAGAAGCCCAGAATCTCATTACCCTCCTTTCAGAGTCTGGCCAGAGTACATCAAGTGACCAAAAATGTGTTTTCATTATGTTTTATTAACCAAAAGAATTTCTGTTTTGGTTTCTGTAATAGACTATGAAGAAATACAGGACAGCCTGCAATGTATTATTCTGCAAGAGTAACAAAGACAAACAATTAGCAGGCTACTGAATTCTAGTGGGATGTTTACCTAAACAGAAGTCTGGGCCTTGATCTTAAGTATTAAATGGATGAAAATCTTGGCTGAGCTGTCTGAGCTATTTCAGCTTATAAAACAGAACTTGTGACAAGTGTGTAAGGGTTTGTAGTACATATTTTTGTATTAGCTTTATTCCTTGCTTCATGTTATACTTTCTTAAAATGTTATGTTATCTTGAAGAATTTCATGTATCTCTAGAAATACTTTAGGTCCTTTTTGGAAATAGAAAGTTGCACTTATAGTGTGTAAATTTTAAATAATCATGGAAATTTAAAGATGGTATGATTCAATGACAGGCACAAATTATTATAAGAAAAGCTGAAGTCATTAGCCCAAATAAAGGATTAGAATTAACAATGGAATTGAACCTAGAGTATAATTAATGAAGTCTCTAATTGTTCTTCCTGTGTTAGTTCATTAAGCCTCACTATCGAATGGATATTCAGGCATCTGTCTCTAACATCTGTTGTCTCATTGATTCCCTGGGTTGAATCCATCAATACCTGGGAGGAAGGGTATGATTTCCCTCCAAAACTGAACATACTGGAAAAAAACAAACCAATAACCATTCTTTAATATGATAGCATGATAAAGAACCACCTCGAAGGGAGTTTAACTAACCTAAGACTTACATGGAAAGATTAGAGATTATGCTAAATGAGTTCACTAAATGGAAAATAGAAAGTATAATTTTCCCAAGAAATTTCACATTAGCTGAATTCAATTGCAATCAAAAACACATATCAAACAGCTACTTTACACAAGATGTTCTTGGCTAATGATGGCTTTTATTGACTGAGCACTTATCTGTATCAGACTTAGTGTCAAGGTTTTTATGTACTTTATCTAGTTTAATTTACTCCTGCCTTGAGGGCCGGTGTGGGTATTTCCATTTGCAGCTGAGTAGACTGAGGCCCAGAGACATCATTTGACTTGCCCAGTTTCAAGCAGTAAGTGAGGAAGTGAGGCTCCCCACCTGCTTCCAGCACTGAGCTTTTATCCAATACTCTGAGAATAAAATGTCCCCTCTGGAAAGCTATTTGATGCATGACTTAGTTGGCTCAGGCTGCTATAACAAGAGTAGTATAGGTGTTATAGTAGTATAGTATATATTATTATATATACTATATAGTATAGTATATAGTATATACTATAGTAGTATAGTAGCAGTAGTAAATGTTAAACAAACATTTATTTCTCATAGTTCTGGAGGCTTGGAAGTTCAAGATCAAGGTGCCAGCAAATTCAGTGTCTGGTAGAAGCCCACTTCCCCGTTCATAGACAACTGTCTTTTTGCTGTGTCCTCACATTGGTGTTTTATAAGGGCACTAATTCCAATCACAAGGGCTCCACCCTCATGACCTCATCACCCAAGGACCCCAGCTCTTAATACCGTCTCATTGGAAAGTTAAATTTCAACATTTGAATTTTGAGAGATCACAAATATTCAGCCCATAACACAGAGGGCCTGCAAATCTTCCCCCCTGTTCCTTAATGATCCAGAAATTAAAAATGTGAATAAATCGGAGTGTCAAAGCTAGGACACAAAACTCTGTCACTTGCTATGGATGGTTGATGTCAGGGGGAGAAAGAGATACTTTTAGAGATGCCTCTAGATACTTAGGCTCATTTTAATCTCTGCTTATGTAGGTTGTGTTGGGTTGGCCAAAAAATTCCCTTGGATTTTTCCATAACATCCTACATAAAAACCTGAACAAACCTTTTGGCCAACCCAATACATGGTCCACAGTGTGGTCACCCCTGGCCATGCATTATCTTTAGTTTCCACGCTCTAGTGGTGATGAGATAGGAAATGGGCAGATGTCTTCTCAGATAGATGACTGTTCTCAGCACCATGGACTCGTTTTTTTGAAACAAAAAGTTCACAGTTTATGTTTGGATCTTGCTATATGACCTTTTCCCAGTTGGAAGATTCTAAATAGTCTCACTGTACTCAGAGACTAATGATGTAGAGAAGAAGTAAATTTATCTTTTTCTTTTTTTATGATGACCTTTACTATGTTCTAGATAACCTTTTATGATGACCTTTAGTGTTCTAGATAAAGCACTCATTAAGAATTGGAGAGCAGAAAGAACTAGAAGATGGCAGAGGCACAGAAAGAAGCAAAAGATGTCCTTGTCATTTAATCAGCTTGTTAAGTTCCTGGACTTTACATTAAAAAAGAAAGAATAGTTGCTTAGGCTATTATTAAAAGCAAACAATAAAACTCTAGCTGAAGAATAGTTGGCTAGTAAAAGCAATCGGAGGATAAGTTAAAACTTGGAGGCAGTGTGCTGGGTTAAGATACTTTCCCTGAAGATAAATAAATGTATAGTAAAGCTCATTACTACTTTGAAAGTAATTTGGCTTCAGCTTGCACTTGCAGATGGTTGTATGTATAAATATTTGCTCATGGCCATTACTATTATTAATGTATACCATTTGGGAAGTTTCAGAGTTCTAGTCATATGAATTTATTAGGAAATGTTCTCCTGTCTGGGAGATGTGCATTGCTACAGTTTTCTTCTTTTGCAGTAAAGCACAAGTCAAGCAAAAAAATCTGAAAGTGGACACACTGAAGAGGGTAGAAGACTAGCTTTATTTTTACCTGTGTCACCCCTTCGCAAGGTGACATAGCCTGGTGCCAAAAGAGGACCCTAAGCCTGTGGTTTCTCCCATGGGTGGACATGAGAGCAAAGTGAGCACCTGGCTTCCTCATCCTTGTGGGATGATCCCCAGGAGGCTACTTCCATCCTGCCCCATGCAGAACATGTAGCGGTGGGGACAGGGATCACCAGGGCTACATCATCTGGGGGCAGTGAGGAACAGCTAGGAGCAGAGATAGAGGATGCAAATTCACAAGCAGCATGTGGATCTCATAATCAGGACACAGTCCTTTTCACTGGCTTGCAGGCCCTACCCAGAGGCCTGTCCATGAAACCTTCAGGACAACCTGCCTGCAAACCCCCAATCAGCCAATGTACTCTGCAAGCCCCCATGCGTGGCCCCGTACAGGCTCTTGCAAACTATGTATGTGAGGCCCTACTGACAGCTCATAGATCTCGGTAGTAGGAATGGATGTCAGCAGCTATCTGGACTCTCTGAACTAGAATGGTTGTACAGCCTTGAAACTTCAAGGTACTACCCAAGGGAACACGAACAGGAGGCTCTAAGCACCCAGCTTGGCTTTGGGGGATCAAGAGAAGACACACAATCCTAAGGCTTCCCCCCTTAGAGGGAACAAGGGGAGCAGAGATGGTATATCCCAGGGTCTCTAGCTGGACTGACTGATAAACGTCAGTCTTACCTGAAGCCAGTCACTAAAAGCTGGAACTGGTGACAGCTTTTTCAAATGCAAAAACAAGGGTCTTTGGGGAACACAAAACCTCAAGGAGACACGGCCCCTCCAAAGGAATGAAATCAAACTACATTGGTGGAGTACAAAGAAATGGGGATTGATGAACTGCCTGACAAAGAATTCAAAATCACCATCTAAAAGTAGCTCAGTGAACTACAAGAAAACACAGACAACTAAATTAAATCAGGAAAACAATGCTTGAACAAAACTTGAAGTTTAATAAAGAAATAGTAAGCATGAAAAAGAACCAAACCGAAATGTCTGAACTGAAAATTCAACAAAGAATTTCAACAACAGAGGTTTGGAAAAAACATTTCATCAATAAAGCAACACAATGGCAAATAAGCACATGAAAAGATGCTGAACATCATTAGACATCAGGGAAGTGAAAATTAAAGCTGCAAAGAGATACTACTGCATATAAAATTAAATGGGTTACTGTATCAAGTGTAGGTGAGAAAGTAGAGGAACTGGACCTCTAGTATACTGATGGGAATGTCAAATGGAAGGATTGGTGTAAAGAAGTTCAGTAGCCTCTGAAAATGTTAACTATCTACTGCCATATGACCTAGCTATTCTTTTTTTTTTTTTTTTAACAGTTGCTCAGTCATGTCCAACTCTTTGGGACCCTATGGGGTATTCATTCCACGGGATTCTCAAGGCCAGAATACTGGAGTGGGTAGCCTTTCCCTTCTCCAGGGGATCTTCCCAACCCAGGGATCAAGCCTGGGTCTCCTGCATTGCAGGTGGATTCTTTACCAGCTGAGCCACAAGGGAAGTCCAAGAATACTGGCGTGGGAAGCCTATCACTTCTCCAACAGATCTTCCCCTCCCAGGTATCAAACTGGGATCTCTTGCATTGCAGATGGATTCTTTATCCGCTGAGCTTCCCTATCTATTCTACTCAGGGATGTTTACCCAAGAGAAATAAAAGCTTATCCATAGGAAGACTTCTACAGGTTCATAACAGATTCACTTCTTTATTTATTTTTCTTTAATTTTTTAATTGAAAGATAATTGCTTTACAGAGTTTTGTGGTTTTCTATCACATCAACAAGAATCAGCCATAGGTACACCCATGCCCCCCTCCCTCCCGGACCTCCCTCCCATCTCCCTCTCATCCCAGCCTTTAGCCTGTCACAGAGCCCCTGTTTGAATTCCCTGAGTCATAAAATAAATTCCCACCGGCTGTCTATTTTATATATGGTACTGTAAATTTCTATATGTTACTCTCTCCATTCATCTCCTCCCCTTCTGCCTCCTCTCCTCTCCCCATGTCCATAGGTCTGTTCTCTATGTCTGTTTCTCCATTGCTGCCCTGAAAATGAATTCATCAGTGCCACCTTTTTAGATTCCCATATATATATATATATGTGTGTGTGTGTGTGTGTGTCGGTATATGATATTTATATTTCTCTTTCTGATTGAGTTTTTTTATGCTGATCTTTTGTTCTAATTTATTTATTTTTTTATTGAAGGATAATTGCTTTACAGAATTTTGTTGTTTTCTGTCAAACCTCGACATGATACAGCCATAGGTATACAAATATCCCCTCCCTTTTGAACCTCCCTCCCATCTCCCTCCCCACCCCACCCCTCTAGGTTGACATAGAGCCCGTTTGAGTTTCCTGAGCCATAGAGCAAATTCCCGTTGGCTATCTATTTTACATATGGTAATATAACTTTATGTTACTCTTTCCATATGTCTCACCCTCTCCTCCCCTCTTCCCATGTCCATAAGTCTACTCTCCATGTCTATTTCTCCATTGCTGCCCTGTAAATAAATTCTTCAGTATCATTTTTCTCGATTCTGTATATATGTGTTAGAATACGATATTTATCTTTCTCTTTTTGACTTACTTCACTCTATATGATAGGTTCTAGGTTCATCCATCATTAGAATCGACTCAGATACATTCCTTTTTATAGCTGAGTAATATTCCATTGTGTAATAGCCAAGATCTAGAGACTGGAGAAGGAAATGGCAACCCACTCCAGTGTTCTTGTCTGGAGAATCCCAGGGATGGGGGAGCCTGGTGGGCTGCCATCTATGGGGTCACACAGAGTTGGACAATACTGAAGCGACTTAGCAGAAATAACCTGGAAAAGGAAATGGCAACCCACTCCAGTATTCTTACTTGGAGAATTCCATAGACAAAGGAGCCTGGTGGGCTACAGTTCATAGGGTTGCAAAGAGTGGGACACGACTGAAGTGACTTAGCATGCATATTAGTTCAGTTCAGTTCAGTTCAGTCGCTCAGTCGTGTCTGACTCTTTGCGACCCCATGAATCTCAGCATGCCAGGCCAGACAACCAAAATGTCCATCAACAAGTGAATGAATGAACAAATTGTGGCATGTTCATCGAAAGAAATACTACTTAGCAATAAAGAGCTTCCCAGGGCAGGGCTAGTGGTAAAGAACCCGCCTGCTAATGCAGGAGACATGAGACACGGGTTTGATCCCGGGGTTGGGAAGATCCCCTGGAGAAGGAAATGGCAACTCACTCCAGTATCCTTGCCTGGAGAATCCCATGGACAGAGGAGTCTGGTGGACTATAGTCCATAGGGTCGCAAAGAGTTGGACATGACTGAAGTGACTTAGCAGGCACTTGGCAATAAAAAAGGATTTAACTATTGATAGACACAACAGTGTGGATGGATCACAAAATAATAATGCTGAACGATAGAGGACAAATAAGAGTACATACTAGATGATTCCATAAATATAAAACTCTAGAAAATGCAAACTAATCTACACTGTCAGAAAACAGGTCAGTAGTCACCTATAGATACAAATGGAGAGATTAGAGAAGACTTTGAGGGTTATGGATAAATTCATTGCCTTGATTGTGCTGAAAGTAGAGGTCAAAATTTATCAAATTATGTACTTTGAATATGTGCAATTTGTTGTATGTCAATAAAGTTTATTTAAAACACAAGCAAGATTAGGAAAGTATAACAAATATGATAATCATATCATATCTATAATAGACAAAAAAACTTGTGTACATTGATATGATAAACACTAATAGTTTCAGCACAGCCAAATAAATAAATAAAAATTTTAAATATTAAAATTCAAAAATATTTAAAAAACAAAACAAAACCCATTAATAGTCCAAAAAATAAATGGACAAAGATCATATATAGTTTTTTTAAAATAATAAAAGTATGACTAGCGCTTTAAATATGAAAATGTTCAATTTAAAGAATTAAAATGGGAATTAAAACAACTTAATAATATCAATTTTTACTTTGGGAAATATATTTAAGTGATTAAAAAAAATTCATCAAATTATGATGAAATAGTCCCTCATATATTGCTAGTTCAGTTCAGTTCAGTTGCTCAGTGATGTCCGACTCTTTGCGACCCCATGAACTGCAGCACGCCATGTCCATCACCAGTCTCTGGAGTCCACCCATACCCATGTCCATTGAGTCGGTGATGCCATCCAACCATCTCATCCTCTGTTGTTCCCTTCTCCTCCCGCCCTCAATCTTTCCCAGCATCAGGGTCTTTTCCAATGAGTCAGCTCTTCACATCAGGTGGCCAAAGTATTGGAGTTTCAGCTTCAACATCAGTCCTTCCAATGAACACCCAGGACTGATCTCCCTTAGGATAGACTGGTTGGATCTCCTTGCAGTCCAAGGGACTCTCAAGAGTCTTCTCCAACATCACAGTTCAAAAGCATCAATTCTTCAGTGCTCAGCTTTCTTTATAGTCCAACTCTCACATCCATACATGACCACTGGAAAAACCATAGCTTTGACTAGATGGACCTTTGTTGACAAAGTAATGTCTCTGCTTTTTAATATGCTGTCTAGGTTGGTCATAACTTTCCTTCCAAGGAGTAAGTGTCTTTTAATTTTATGGCTGCAATCACCATCTGCAGTGATTTTGGAGCCCAGAAAAATAAAGTTAGCCACTGTTTCCACTGTTTCCCCATCTATCTGCCATGAAGTGATGGGACCAGGTGCCATGATCTTAGTTTTCTGAATGTTGAGCTTTAAGCCAACTTTTTCACTCTCCTCTTTCACTTTCATCAAGAGGCTCTTTAATTCCTCTTCACTTTCTGCCATAACGGTGGTGTCATCTGCATATCTGAGGTTATTGATATTTCTCCCAGCAATCTTGATTCCAGTTTGTGCTTCTTCCAGCCCAGCGTTTCTCATGATGTACTCTGCATCTAAGTCAAATAACCAGCATGACAATCTACAGTCTTGACATACTCCTTTGCCTATTTGGAACCAGTCTGTTGTTTCATTTCCAGTTCTAACTGTTGCTTCCTGACCGGCATACAGGTTTCTCAAGAGACAGATCAGGTGGTCTGGTATTCCCATCTCTTTCAGAATTTTCCACAGTTTATTGTGATCCACACAGTCAAAGACTTTGGCATAGTCAATAAAGCAGAAGTAGATGGTTTTCTGGAACTCTCTTGCTTTTTGATGATCCAGCAGATGTTGGCAATTTGATATCTGGTTCCTCTGCCTTTTCCAGTGATCATGTAAATTTATATATATAATAGGGCTATATGTAAATACATATATGGCTTCACTGGTAGCTCAGATAGTAAAGAATCCACTGCAATGCAGGAAAGGCAGGTTCGATCCCTGGGTGGGGAAGATCCCCTGGAGGAGGAAACAGCAACCTACTCTAGTATTCTTGCCTAGAGAATCGCATGGACAGAGGAGCCTGGCAGGCTGAAGTCCATGGGGTCACAAAGAGTCAACATGACTGAGTGACTCAAGTTTAGTTTTAGTTTAAAAAAAAAAAAAATATATATATATATATGAAAACAATTTTCAATGTGCACTATATATACAAAACAACATACAGCCCTGAGCCTTGAAAATAAACTTGATACTGATCCAGTAATTCTACTACTGGAAACCCATCCTAAGAGAAAAAAAATTCTAAAAATGAAAATCCCTCTTTTTCCCCAGAGATATTCATGGCAATTATATTTATAACAAAGAAGTCTTGGAAACAGTATAAAATTGAATCTTAAAGATTTTTTTTGTTGTATCAATTATTTGAAAAATTATACAGCACTATACATTTACAAAGATTCTACAATAACTGGAGGGGGAGATTAAAAAATCAAACAAAAGTACACAAAATCACATAATTACAATTATGTTTTCTAAATGTATTTTATTTATTTTTGGCTTGCTGAGTCTTCAGTGCTGCATGGTCTTTTCTCTAGTTGTGGTGAGTTGGGACTACTCTGTAGTTGTGGTGCTTGGGCTTCTCAGTGCGGTGGTTTCTCTTGTTGCAGAGTGCAGGCTCTAAGGCTTGGGGGTTTCAGGAGTCGCAGCACACATCATATGGGATCTTCCTGGATCAGGGATTGAACCCGTGTCTTCTGCATTGGCAGGCAGATTCTATACAACTGAAGCCCCTAAAATGTATTTTTTATAAAGAAAAGACATAATGAAGTGAAGATTGGATTTGATGCAGCTCCCCTTCTTTCTGATCTTTGAATATTTCCAATTTTTTTAGTGACTGTGTTATATTTTTGTATTGAAGGAAAAATTCTTTAAAAAATACAGAAGCAGAAGAATTTTATAGTTTGAGAATAAAAGTTTGAGTTTCAAGGTCTTTTTTTTTAGTTATTTGAAAGTGAAAGTGAAAGTGTCAATCGCGCAGTCGTGTCCGACTCTTTGCAACCCCATGAACTGTAGTCCACCAGGCTCCTCTGTCCATGGGATTCTCCAGACAAGGATACTGGAGTGGGTTGCCATTCCCTTCTCCAGGGGATCTTCCCAACCCAGGGATTGAACCTGGATCTCCCTCACTGCAGGTGGGTTCTTTACCATCTGAGAGGGTGTTTCCACTTACAAAATGATATTTGGAAAGACCACTACCCAGTTTGCATCTTTGCCACCAACTATCTGTGTGGCAAGATTCTGTTTGTCTGAATCTGTTTCTTTGTCTTCTCACTGAGAGAATTGGACTAGTTTTGTACTTTCTTAAATCATGTATTTCTGGAGTACCTGCTCTAGGCAAAGTGGGAGCAGGGATGCTGGAAAACCTGTGCTGTTCTCAGGATCGAAGATTTCCTCTGGGAGCTTTATGATGAGCAAGTTTTTGAGAGCTGGTGATTTCCCATGAGCCAGTTGCAGGTTGTTTGAAAGAACAAACACTCAGAGGTCTCTCTTACTGAAGAGTGAAAACAGCCTTCAGATCAACAGGTAAATGCACATTTATCTCAGAGGCATCTCCAGATCAAATAAGGTCAGAGGAAAAATTTTAAAGGTCAGATCAAAATAAACCCTATTATTTCTTAGAAACTTCATAATACATCCACCATCAGCTCAGAGAGAAGCAAGAGGAAGAAATGGCAATGTGTGGCAATAGTTTGCGTTCATGCTAAGTCGCTTCAGTCATGTCCAATTTTTTGCGACCCTATGGACCGTAGCCTACCAGGCTCCTCTGCCCATGGGATTCTCCAGGCAAGAATACTGGAGTGTGTTGCTGTGCCCTCCTCCAGAGGACCTTCCCAACCCAGGGATCGAACCTGCGTCTCCTGTGTCTCCTGCATTGCAGGCAGATTCTTTACCACTCAGCCATCAGGGAAGCCCAGTTTAGAGGAGGTAAAGGCAAATAATAGTAATGTCTGTGTGGAGGGCTTGACTCTGGACATTATGAACTCAAAATGTGTTCATAACCAACTTAATTGGCTCCGAAGACTGAGGGTTTTATAATAACCCGGGATGCCAGTTCTGAAGGGATCACAAGCTCTACTTTCATGGGAGGATGATGTTGCTCTGAACAAACACCTTGACCCCAGAACATATCTTCCCTACCTCTGGACATCCTGCCTGCCTTCTCCATCCGGACTTTTTAATGTTGATGACTCCAGGGGAAGCTGGCTGCTAAAGACACTCATCCAGATAAATGTGCTAGCTGCTTTTAGCTCAGATCAACTTCATGCTTCTGATTAAAGCCTGAAAAGAGAATCTATTTTGACTTTCTCCTATATGTAAAAAATGATCATTTGCTGATGGTTCCTTGTGCAATTCGCAAAGAAAATGGTTAGATGTATGCAGGCAAGTACTATCTTGCAATGACAGTTTCAGTGAAGATGTAGAATGTATCAAAAATATATTGGTAGGAATTTTCTGTTTGTTTTCATTATCTAATGTTCACTAGGTTGGTGGGAGGTGAGGGTGTGTATATGTGTGTGTTTCCACATAGGGAGAAAGTGCAAAGTTATTAACAATTTCATCTGCAGAAACTGATTGAAATTGTGTTCAGTGACTCACAAGTGAGATCCATTATGGGATGCTGGTTGGCACTGTCTTCTGAAAAGCACACAGTGAATAAGAGATTGTCATGCGGGTTTGTGTGTGTGTGGGGGGCAGTAGTGGCCACTTTTGAGACAAGGGTTTTGAGGGATGGTTTTAAAGGGGTTTGGCTCGAGTTGGAGGACCCTCCAGGCTCTGGTGAAGGGTTTGACAACAGTTAATGGGTCACACTCTGGCTTGTCATATCCTCAGGAAAAGCGGATTGGTTTCCTAAGTCCACGGGTGACAGGATTATTGTGTAAATGCTTCCGAAATGCTTTCATCTCGACTGTTCTCATCTGAAGCTGTTGGAAGGGGCTTTGCCAAGAAAAGCAAAGAATAAAACTGAAACATGCCCAGTGCGAATGTCCTGGGTTTCACAAGCGCCACGCCAGGGACTTCGGATTTTAAACGATATGCTCTCGGAGCGGGTCGTGTGCAGGGATGGAAGCTCATCACAGGACGTCTACACAGCGGAAAGGAAGCAGAAGGTTCAAACCACGTTTCTTCGCCCCAGGACGAGCCATCACTCATGGAGATTTTCCACTCCAGCCAGGAGTGTCAGAACCTCTTCAGAGACAAGCCCATCCAAGGGCTATATTCTGGGCCAGGCAGTGACCCAGTTTTATGCACGACCCATGGGATAAATGCGTTTTGTTCCCCAGCCTCCTCTAAAGAGCTGGATGCTTTCTCAGTATTCCTCTTGATCCTAACATGCTAAGTGTCCCCTAAGAGTGAGTTGTGGTTTCCCTGAACCAACATTATCTGGAGCAAGTGTTAAAAATGCAGATTCCTGCCCCCAACCACCCTGACCTACAGAATCAAAGTTTGGGGGATTCTCACCCCGAATCTGTATTCTTTAGCACAGGGAGGTTTGAGGAGCCCTGAGAAAGGTGAAGAGGTGTAGTTTGATTGTTGTTTTTCCTTTAGTCTTGCCCCAGCAGCAATACTGCCCAGTGTGCTCCTCCTCTGGACCCCCAGTTTGGAAACTGGGACACTGGGGGGCCATGCACATAGGACCCCTTCACATCCAACCATCTCCTGGGACTCATTTAATCAATGTCTTTGGTAATCAAGTACGGTCTCCTCATTACACCTGTACCCAGCCCCTGTCCTGTCCACTCTGTCCTTTGTCTCTGCTCCCCACCCACCAACCTTGGGTCTTCTTGGGCAGCCCTTTTCCTCTTGTCCCTAAGTGCCCTACAGACTGGGATCAGGGTACTTCTTTTTTTTGCTATAAACAGACTGACTTTTGTCATTGGCAGTTTCTTTGGAAATTCTTTCTATCCTTAGTATAATTTCCATTCCAACCAGGAGTGTCTCAGAGAGTGTCTGCAGAGAACAAGAATCTCTGCAGGAAGAAATCCATGCACAGACTACATTCTGGCAGGACCCACTGATGGCAGAAAGTGTGAAATAGGACATCTGACTCCAGCATGTTTCCTTCCCTTCTGACAAGTGTCCTCTATCCTGATCTTTTTCTTGTTCATTCACTAAGTCATGTCCAACTCTTTGTGACCCCATGGACTGCAGCACACCAGGCTCCTCTGTCCTCCACTGTCTCCCAGCGTTTGATCAAATTCATGTCCATTGAGTTGGTATTTCCTGATCTATCACCTGCAAACTGGAGGCCCAGAAAAGCCAGTGATATTGATCCAGTCTAAACCCTAAATCCAGAGAACCAGAGGAGCCAATGGTGTGAGCCCTGGTCCAAGTCCAGTGACCCGAGAACCAGGAGTGTAGCTGTCAGAAGGCAGAAGATGAATGTCTCAGTTCAAGCAGAAAGCACATTCATTCTTCCTCTTTTTGTTCTAGTTAGGCTCCCAACAGGACCCATTCATGTGGGGGAGGGTGATCTTCTTCACACAGTCAAATGCTAATCTCTTCCAGAAACATCTTTACAGACAAACCCAGTAAATAGCTTTACCAGTTATCTGGGCATCCTTTAGCCCAGTCAAATTGATATAAAATTAATCATCAAAATGATTATAGAGGATAAAAATAAATGGATGCCAAGGGGATGAAAGAGATGCAGATTCAATCCCTGGGTTGCAAAGATCCCCTGGAAGAGGGCATGGCAACACACTCCAGGATTCTTGCCTGAAGAATCCCCATGAACAAAGGAGCCTGGTAGGCTATAGCCCATGGGGTCGCAAAGAGTCAGACACAACTGAATGACTTAGCACTCACATAGAAACCTTATGTGACTCAATCAAATCCTTGGGTAAATCCAAGTTCTTGTTAGGGATGCCCATCTAGCAATGGTCCTTTAAGTCCCAGATGACATACAGAAGAAGATGTGGAATCCCATAGCTCCCTCTTCCTGTATCTCTGAGACTCTGAGCAGGATAAAGCAGTCTAAACACAATGATGCGCTTTGTAGAGCTAAAGGAAGAGAAAAAGTATCAAGTGAGTAGATTGGAGAAAAAGAATGTTCATATCGAGATGATATATTGAGGCAAATTCAATGAGCCCTAATGAATGGTATTGTTACCTGACTTAAGGGTTGCAAGATTATTGATACTTTCATTTCTACTAGCTCACGAAATTAGTGATGGTGGAATTGATCTTTGTTAATGTGAAGTAGAATGCTCAAGTTATTTGGGGAGAGACCAGAAAATCACCATGACCTTTGAACCATCTCCTCTCACCTTGCCTAGAGCCTCCAATGTCACAGAATATTCTGTTTAGAAGGAAGCCTAAAAACTCTTGTGTCAATTACTATTAGAGTAGGCTACTGACTTTTTCAAAATCACAAACCTCATTTTCTTTGAAGGACATTTCAGTTTGAGGTTAGCACGGCCCATTCACATGCACCGTAGTGGCACAAGAACACATTGGGTCTAGTAGAAAAGGAATAGAATGTGCAGCTGCCTAACAGATTAGAGAACACTGACGTAGTGCAAAGACGTTTAGATAAGTTAAATCTAAATATTTAGATAAACTAATCCATCAGGTCCTAGATGGATTTCTGGGATGAATATATCAGAGTCTTTATGAAAGCTTCAAGAACAGATTGTCTTCTAGATTATCTACTTTCTATTTTTGACACTAATCTGACCTGTTAGTGAGGATTCATTTCATTGATAACTTGATTAGAAACTCAAATTGGGATGTCATCTTTCCCCACCTTGTTGTCACTCTTTAATCTGTTCATCTTCTAGTGTTTCCAGCTCAGCGGATGACTTACCTTCATCCTTTTGCACCCACTTCTCCCCTCAATATTCATCTAACCAAAGGGCAAGTCTAATTAATATCCACTATCTGTCACTCCCTTTTCACTGTCATCCTCATAGTCCAAGCACCACCATCTTTATCCCAGATCATGGCCATTTCCTCCAAACGTCTCTATTTCTTCTTGTTTTCTTCTCCCTTCCCCATCTAATCTCCATACAGCAGCTAGGATGATGTCTCACCGTATCTTACCTTCAGTGGATCCCTCTGTGATACTTTAGCGTGGCCTCCAAGGCATCATCTGACTTCTGCCCAACCCCCCTCCTGATTGCCTCACTTTTTAAGCACACCCACCATCACCCTGCCTTAACCATGTAGACTTTCACTCTGTTCTTCAAATGGGCTAAGATCCTGCTGATTCGAGACCTTCATTCATGCTCTCTTATCTTTCTGGGCCTAGATAGATCAGCCAATTTTGCATCAACCCCGCAAACTTGCCTGGTCAACTCATTTTCAGCTTATCTCACCTTACATGTCAGTTTCTCAGAAAGACCTCCCCGATCTGGGAGATTTACATTCCTTCTGTTATATGTGCTTAGAGCTCGGGTAGCATACTGTCTATAAAGGGTCAGAGAGGAAGTATTTTTTACTTTACTGGCCATTTGGTCTCTGTAGCAATTACTTAGCTCTGAAATTATAGTGGAAAGCAGTCATAGACAATATGTGAATACATGAGCATGACTGTGTTTCAATAAAGTTTTATTTATAAAAACAGGCACCGGGCCAGATTGGATCCACAGGACATGATTTACCAACCCATGCCTTAGAGCATCCTATTCTTTTGCTTCATAGTATTTACAGCAATGTGTAATAAGGTCATTATATCTGAACGATTATGGGTTAATGTCTGTCTTTGCTCCCTGGACTGCTTTTTTTATGAAGGCAGAGATCAAACAAAAGCACCCAGAGGGGACAAAAGGTACCCAATAAAACAGCATGTGACTCAAGCCAAGCTGATCTGTCCCATCAGACTTTATCTCAAGTCTCCTTCAGCTTAAGCTATGAGGAGGAGACTTGTGGAGGACAATAACCATAAGCATATATATGAGTTGGAGTTGCTGCAACGTTTTGGCATCACATAGAGCCTGAGTATGGAGCCAGCAATGGGGAAGTAGGTCTGAGAAATGAAGAGAATAAATTGGATTGTAACTATATCATTCAGGCTCTGGCTCAAGCCCTACCTGGCATGTTTACTAGCTCTTGTCTATAAAGTTACATAAACCAATATATTCTCATTTTTATTAAACACATTTTAATTAAAGTTTTCTGTCACATAAAATGGAAAAATATTTTCTCATTTGCACAGTGGGAATAATAAAACATAAATTAAGAACTATCATAAGACTTAAAAACTATATATATATAAATGACTAAGTATTGTACATAGAAACCACTCATGTTTATAAAATAAATGAGTAATTGTTCTAACAAATTCATATGATTCTATAAAGGACTGCTGCTGCTGCTGCTGCGTCGCGTCAGTCGTGTCCGACTCTGTGCGACCCCATAGGCTGCAGCCTACCAGGCTCCTCCGTCCATGGGGTTTCCCAGGCAAGAGTACTGGAGTGGGGTGCCATTGCCTTCTCCGTATAAAGGACTACTTTTAATAGTATGTCTTTACTTCTTCATCCCGTTTAAAATTTTGATTATGGAAAATCTTGCTATTATTGTCATTTGGAAAGTAATCAAAATGGAGGTACCAACTTGATAGATAGAACAAGTCACCATGGAAAGGGGATGTAATAACAATAATAATAACTTGTTTTCACACAATTTTAACAATAGATAATTTATGTAAAAAGAGACTTGCAGACACCTCATGAAAGAAGATATACAGATGGCAAATAAGCATGTAAAGAGATGTTCAATACCATTTTCATTAGGGAAATGCAAACTAAAACAACAATGATACCATTATCCTCTATTAGAGAGATTAAAATCCAGAACACTGACAATACCAAATGCTGGCAAAGATGTTTAGCTATAGGAACTTTCATTATTCGCTGCTGGGAGTAAAATGGTACAGCCACTTTGGAAGACAACTTCTGGCAGTTTCTTACAAAACTAAACATACTCTTACCATACAATCCAGCAATCAAGCTCCTTGGTATTTACCCAAATGAACTGAAAACTTCTCTCCACACAAAAGCACACACATAGATGTTTATAGCAGCTTTATTCATAATTGTCAAAACTTGGAAGCATTCAAATCCAAGGTATCTTTCAGGAGGTGAATGGGTAAGTAAACTGTAGTATATCCAGCCAATGGAAAGATATTTAGTGCTAAAAAGAAATAAGCTATCAAACCATGAAACGATGTGGAGGAAGCTTAAGTGCATATTGCTTAAGTGAAAGTAGCCCATTTGAAAAGACTACAGTTGGTATGATTTCAACTGTATGACATTCCAGAAAAGGCAAAACTATGGAGAGAGTAAAAAGATCTGTGGTTGCCAGGGCTTTGAGGGGGAGGGAGAGATGACTAAACCAAGCACAGAGGATTTTTAGGGCAATGAAGAAATGATCTGTATGGTACCATAAAGGTGGATACTTGTCCTACATTTGATGAAACTTTGAACACAAGTTTGTGTGCACTACACACAGTGAGGCCAAACAAACTGAAAGGTTGGAGTTTGCAGAGAAAGGTTTATTGCAGGGCCCAGCAAGGACATGGGTGCTCATTCTCTAAAAGCCCTGAACTCCCCGAAGGGTTTCAGCAAAGCTCTTTTAAAAGCCAGGTGAGGGATGGGGGTCTCAGGGTCTGTAATCAACTTGTGCCCAATTCTCTGATTAGCTGATGTTGAGGTAGCAGGGAGGTGTGTCACAAGGGTTAACATTGTCAGTCCTCAGGCTCCAGGAGGCCTGGGGCTATGTGCTCCTGATCCTCAAGTAGTGAACATCTTCTATTTGTTGGAGAGGGAAGTTTTTTACATCTGCAAAACAACTCAGGAAATGGGCATCAAATACTATTATCTAGATACTTCAGAGAAGAGCTAAAGCAGAAGATATGGGGGAAGGTCCCATGGGGTCCTGCTCAGTTATAATACCTGTAGAATGTGCAGCACCAAGGGTGAACTCTAATGTACACTGTTGACTTTGGGGGATAGTGATGCTTCAGTGTAGGGTCATCAATTGGGTCAAATGTAACACTGTGGTCTAGGGATGCCCACCACAGGGCGGGTTGTGCTTGTGTGGGGACAGGGGTTATCTGGGAACCGTCTGCCCTTTCTGCTGAATTTTGCTATGAATCTAAAACTCCAAACAATAAAGTCTATTAATTTTTAAAAAAATATTTTTAAAAAGAAGGTTGCCCTTATAATGGTTCAAATGAAAGTTATTCAAAAATAAAAAATCTCCTTGACACATCCCCTCCAATTTTCCCCGAAGATGGTATTTTTGAAGAATCAGGAAAAGAGACAGAGGACAAAAAGAAAATAAAGGACCAAACCTCCAAATCTGAGGATTGAGCTCACTATGTCTTTGGTACCAGCTTTTCAATCTTCTTCGTGAGTACGAAGAGAATAGAATTCATTTTCTTTTGTCCTAAGACTCAGAAACGTGAATAACCATTGACAGATGCTTGCCAAGACATGAAAATCGTGGGAATGCATCTGACTCAAGGAGCAAATGATACAAAACTGAGAATAGAACAAAGATGGCAAGACCTAAAATAGAAATTGGAGCCAATTCCACCACAACCCTCCCCCTCCCCCCCCGCCCCCTCCTTTCCTGAGCTGGCTCCTCACAACACTTAGAATCAAAGTCCCAGTCCTTTCCAGGACCAAAATGGCCCCGCATGAGCTGCCTCCACACTCCTCTCCAATCTCACTTCCTACCAGTGCCTCCTTGACATCTGACTTTCTTATGTTTCTGCCTCAGGGCCTTTGTACTGGCTGTTCTTTTTGCCTGGACGATTCTCCTCCACCTGCATGACTTCCTGCCGCTCATTTTATTCTCTGATCAAATGTCATTTCTACAGAGAGGCCACCCTTGACCACAAGGCTTTAAATATTAACTCCCTCCAACCTCTCTATTTCTCTTCCCTGCTTGATGTCTTTTCACATCATAATCATAGAAATTACATGTTGCTCTGTCCTGTTCCACATCTGTCTTCGCCATCTAAATGTGAGCTCTGGAGGACAGAGTTCTGTCATTGGGCTCTCTTATCTTCACCTCAGCATCCCTGACAGTGCCCACTGCACAGTAGCAAGTCCATATATACATATTTATTGACTGAATTTGTTGCAACCAACTTCTATATGTCAACTTGGCAATTGCATTAAATCCATTGTTTGATTTTCTAACAATCGAAAGAAATCTCAGTGACTAGGAACCTCCCTGGGACAGCTCATGTATCTCCTCTGACAGAGGCGTAGGTGGCTGAGAGTGCTACCGGTCTCATTTATTCCAGATCAAACTCAAACACTCATAATGTAAAGAATATCACATGCTTCCTCATGGAACTGAGACATACTTTTCAAGAGGATTAGCTTATAAGAGTCAGATAATCCCCCTGGGTTGAATAAATAGATCTTATAGAAATTCCTGGGGCACGTTCTACATAAGGCCTTTCACTAAAATTAAATTAGCAACAAAATGAGCTTTTCTTGGGGGTAAATTCAAGTGGGTTTTCTTTTACAAGCTGTTTTAAACTATCATAATCTGATAGACAGGGTCCTCTCCCAGACACACAGTATTTCAAATGCTTCATTTCAGAAACACATGCCCCCAGGGCCAGAAAGACGGAACTCCCCAAATTTGCAAAGAGAGGCAGACTGGGGACAGGTAAAAAAGAACCTAAGAGTTTCAGTAATTTAGGAAAACAATAAGATTCCCAGGTGGCTCAGAGTCTGCCTGCCTAGGCAGGAAATGCAGGAGACATGGGTTCAATCCCTGGTGGAGAAGGAAATGTCAACCCACTCCAGTATTCTTGCCTGGGGAATCCCATGGACAGAGGAGCCTGGCAGGTTACAGTTCACCGGGTCGCAAAGAGTTGGACATGACTGAGCGACTGAGCGCTCACACACTTGCTCAGACTGGTGCCTGTGACAATGTGACGCACACGGGGAAACAGTGATGTATTAAAAAATCAGCCTGTCACTTGCCCCCGACCCTTCAACAAACCAAAACTGAGATTGTGATTATGTTACAATCCAGCAATGTTTGTCAATAACTGTTGCTGGGGCAGTGACCTAAGCAAGGGCATGTCCACGGAGCACACGCAAGGCTGAGGTTTGCGTGCCTCCTACAAAAATGTTGGTCCTGGCGAGGTCAGCTGACCATCCTCTTCCCATTCAGGTGCAGTGCTGTCTGCTCCCAACTGAGTCACACACTGTACAAATATTTTACTTTCATACATCATCTGTAGCAAGTGTAAGACTGAGATTTAAAGGTAAATAACTAGAGAAATTGTAGTTGCAGTATCAGGCTGACATTCCTGTCATCGCAAATCAAATTCTGCCACGTGCAGGCCAAAGCAAATAGTGGTTTCAGTCACCAACCCCCCCCCCCACTGCCTTTTTTTTGTGGCTTCCTGCAGACCATATATACAAGGCTGTGATTTTGGTCAACAAATAATCAAATAAGAAACTTATTTCATAAGGATTATTCCCAGTGAAGGGATGGAACTCTTTATTTTAAAATCATATTATTTCTTCCTGCTAGAAAGACAACTAAACTGGGAGAATTGATATGCTGGGTGTGATTTAGAACAAGAAGAGAACAAACCTGAACTGGAATATTAAAGCATGCTTGGCCCCTGAAAGGATCTTGTTTAGCCACTGCAGATGGCTCAAATGAAGGGCTTTGGCCTGAGGTTGCTTCTCTTCTGTGACTGTGAAAAGAAGGTGAAGCATGGTGCCCAGGAGTGAAGGCAAAATTCAAAATGGCAAGTCATTCACTTACTCATTCAATCATAATGAGGCCAACGCCATGCCAAATTCTGTGCTGGGTTCTGGGATATAAAGCAGCCCCTTTGCCTGGTTACTTATATAAGGACGAATGATGCATAAGCACCTATGAATATGAAATAAAATTTATTACTTACACAATAAACAGTGAAATCACAGAGAAGGAAATAGTAACCCATTTCAGTACTCTTGCCTGGGAAATCCCATGAACAGAGGAGCCTGGCGGGCTACAGTCCATGGGGTCTCAAGAGTTGGACATGACTTAGCAACTAAACCACCACAAACAGTGAAAGGATTCCCTGAGGAGAAAGACTCTGGAGTAAGGGCAAAACTTGGTGGGGCTTTGAGGATGTATCAGGGGTGCGGTTCCCCAACATGGGCTAGAGGTTGTGTTATTTGACATTTCCCTGGGAATAGAGGTGGGAGTCCCTTGGGATCACACAAGAGATAGGCAGGAGGGGCTCTAACACACTCACCAAAGAGTATCATCCCTCATCCCTACTCTGCTGGAGGGCAGAAGCTATGTCTTCATCATCTTTGCAAACTCCAGAATTTACTCAGGCCACTCCTATTGGCCTTCTGGTTCTGTTTCTCTGGAGAACTCTGCCTGATTCAGTTTTTGTTTTCCAAGCAGGAGTTTGGAATGATATGATATGCAGGAATTAGCTTTTACCAGCTCACAGGAGCCAATTTTGGGCACATCTTTCCAGTGCTGTGTCCAGTCATGTCATATTGGTAGCTTGAAATTGACCCATAATGAAAGTATTAATATTCACATCACAGAAATTGGCAAGCACTGGACACTAGGGTTTTTTTGTTTCTGTTTTTCCCTCTGAAAGTCAGTTTTACCAGCATACCACCAGGGCTAGTTCATCCTCACAGATCTTTTCTCAAATTGTTTGCTATTCACAGCTGTTGTACCACACAAACTTTAGAATGCTTTTAAGATGGTTGCTGGCATCGTGTTTAAGCTTATTTAATCTGGAAAGAATTGGTATCTTCCAACTGACAACAGTCAATCTTACTCTTCTAATGAAAAGTGCATAATTTGATTTAAGCATTTCTAAATAAATCTCTTCAAAAAATGGTCAGTAGTTTTCTCTGTATGGGTCACATAAATTTTATAGGGTACTTGATAAACAATAGGCTGAAATTGTGATAAGTTTGCAAAATTATTGACCCGAAAGAAATGGGAATGAAAAGACACATACCTTAGATGTCCCTTGGAGAGCTGAATTTTATACTCATCTAGTGCTGACAACATCCTGCCTCATCTGGCTCCAAAGAGGTGATAGACAAAGTTTGGGATGCTCATTCTCAAAAAATAAAACCAGGGCTTCCCTGGTGGTCCAGTGGTAAAGAATCTGCCTGCCAATGCAAGGGACATGGGTTTCACTCCTGGTCTGGGAAGATCCCACGTGCCATGGAGCGACTAAACCCGTAGGCCACAACTGCTGAGCCTGTGCTCTAGAGCCGGGGAGCCACAACTTCTGAGTCCACATGCTGCAACTACTGAAGCCTACACACCCAAGAGCCCCTGCTCCACAATTAGAGGCCACCACAGTGTGAAGCCCCGTGCACCACAGCTAGACAGTGGCCCCTGCTCTCTGCAACCAGAAAAATACCACGCAGCAACAAAGATCAGCTCAGCCAAACATAAAATAAATAAAAAGAAAACCAAGGGACAGAAGATAGGTCATACCAGGCAAAGCCAAAGGGTCTGGAAGCTTTATTCTAGAGAAGAGAAATCTAATGTATAATTTGATAAATAACACAAAGATTCTTCTGAAAAAAGTATACTAGGGAGCTCATCCAAGAATGAGGACTGGAAAAAGTGGAGAGGGAATTTATACAACAGTCAGAATTAGATGAAGGGACACCAAAGTTTCTCGTGACTATTGCAGGCCGAGATTTAAATTCTTTCTGGCTGTGGTGAACTAACAAAAAGAAGCAGAAGTTTCAGTTTAATGTAAGGAAAATTCTAACTCTAGTAATGCAAACAAGCAACAAAAACAATGGAATAAACACCAGAAAGGAGTTTGAATGAGGCTAGGTGTTCTCTAGCCGAATATTTAGTAGCAACCCTAGATCTGTGTCAGCAAACTGGAAGGTGATGGTCTCAGTATGGCAACAGGGGTGTTTCATTGATCTGGCAAGATAGCATTAACAAACAAAGCCACACTTGTGTCTCTCAGGTGGTGGAAGATACATTCTCTCATTTGCCACAGTTTCTCTTCTCTCTACTGCTTATCCTCTTTGCACTGGAAGTCTGCTTTCATCACTTACACACCCTGGCTGGTTCTGAAGGTAGACCTACATGAAACCTCTGGTTTAAGCATTTGGTGCTCTGAGGTTGAGGTATTAAAAACCAATTCCAGTCTTAAAGTTGCAAAAACCTTAACAGAATTTTAAGTTGACAATTAAGATTCACATCTTGGACTTTTAATCTTCTTTTTCTAAACTTGCTAGCAAAATTCACATTCATTAGCAGTGATTCAAAAGTAACAATTGGGCTTCCCTGGTGGCTCAGATGGTAAAGAATCTGCCTGCTAAGCAGGAGAGCTGGGTTCGCTCCCTGGGTCGGGAAGATCCCCTGGAGAAGGGAATGGCTACCTACTCCAGTATTCTTGCCTGGAGAATTCCAAGGACAGAGGAGGCTGGCAGGCTACTGTCCATGGGGTCGCAAAGAGTTGGACATGACTGAGAGACTAACTTTCAAAAGCAGCATTTTAGGGTAGGTAATGTTTTCTGCTCCCAGTTGAGCATAGTAACATTTTTATTTTTAGGAATAAGTTTGCTGAACCACTTTCCTGGTTGATCAGGCCAATAAGTATTTGAGACCTAAAGATAATGATAAATAAAGAAATGGTAAAGTATATGTTCTTAAAATACATTTCTAGAGAATAAGGCAATCTTTGATTGCTTTCTGCATGTACAGATGTTCTGGAGCCAGTTTGACCATCACAAAACAGATGAAAAACAATTCCAAAGTTTCAATTGTTATGAGGGATGGATTGGGAGATTGAGATTGACATATACACACTACTATGTATAAAATGAGCTTCCCAGGTGGCTCAGTGGGTAAAGAATATGCCTGCAATGCAGGAGATGTAGGAAATGGGGGCTCTGTCCCTGGATTGAGAGGATTCCCCTGGAGGAGGGCATGGCAACCTACTCCAGTATTCTTGCCTGGAAAATCCCATGGACAGAGGAGCCTGGGGGCTATAGTCCGTAGGGTTGCAAAGAGTTGGGCATGACTGAAGCAACTGAGCACACACACAGCGCACATGTATAAAATAGACAGCTAACTTAACTTATATGCAAGTACATTATACGAAATGCTGGGCTGGATGAAGTACAAGCTGGAATCAAGATTGCCAGGAAAAATATCAATAACCTCGGGTATGCAGATGACACCACCCCTATGGCAGAAAGTAAAGAAGAACTAAAGAGCCTCTTGATGAAAGTGAAAGAGGAGAGTGAAAAAGTTGGTTTAAAACTCAACATTCAGAAAACTAAGATCATGGCATCTGGTCCTATCACTTCATGGCAAATAGATGGGGAGACAGTAGAAACAGTGAGATAATTTATTTTGGGGGGCTCTAAAATCACTGCAGATGGTGATTGCAGCCATAAAATTAACAGACGCATGCTCCTTGGAAGAAAAGTTATGACCAACCTAGACAGCATATTAAAAAAGCAGACATTACTTTACCAACAAAGGTCCATCTAGTCAAAGCTATGGTTTTTCCAGTAGTCATGTATGGATGTGAGAGTTGGACTATAAAGAAAGCTGTGCTTCAAAGTACTGATACTTTTGAACTGTGGTGTTGGAGAAGACTCTTGAGAGTCCCTTGGTCTGCAAGGAGATCCAACCCAGTCCATCCTAAAGGAAATCAGTCCTGAATATTCATTGGAAGGACTGATGCTGAAGTTCAAACTCCAATACTTTGGCCACCTGATGCGAAGAATCAACTCATTGGAAAAGACCCTGATGCTGGGAAAGATTGAAGGCAGGAGGAGAAGGGGATGACAGAGATGAGATGGTTGGATGGCATCACCGACACAAAGGACATGACTCTGAGTAAGCTCCAGGAGTTGGTGATGGACAGGGAAGCCTGGCGTGCTGCAGTCCATGGGGTCCCAAAGGGTTGGACACAACTGAGCAGCTGAATTGAACTGATTGAGAACCTGCTGTATAGCACAGGGAACTCTATGTGAGACGTAAGTGGGAAGGAAATCCAAAAAAGAGAAGATGTATGTATTTGTATAGCTGATTCACTTCAATGTACAGCAGGAATGAATGGAACATTACAATTACAATAGTTCCAACTATACCACAATAAAAGGAAAAAAGATAATAAAAAAGTAAGCAATCTCATAGACATAAATCCTAGTCATAGAAGAAAATCACAATTATTGAACTTCTAGCCATGGTTCTTGGCCTTTTGCATCAAATGGTAAGGCAAATGTAAAAAAATAATATAAAACTGAGTACGTGGACTCCTAAGAGTTTTGTGTCAGTGACTCAATCCACTTGGCAGGCTTGTTCTTGCTTTTGCCCTTAACTTCTTAGCTTCAACTTGGAATGAGATAATAAGGAGAGAAACAGCTAGATGGAGAGCAAATGTCACACCCTCAACATGGCTTTAATATTTAATAGATTAGAAACAATATAAATTTGGGTTGAAGAAACTGGTTCTTCTTTTCCTTTATATGCAGCATCAGATTCCATACACAGTGTTTTGAAAGCCAGAGCCTCCTGAATAAGAGTTTAAAGTTATTTCTTAGAATTTGTTTAAGGAGTTTTGGATAGGGTCATATTTTGAACATATGTATAAAACAGCATTCCATAATTGATTTATTAACATATGAGGTCATGTTTATGATTTCTTTCTGAAATATTTAAAAGCAAACTGTAACTGCATAATCCTATAAAATCTATTCATCACAAACCTGCTTCAAAAGTTCATAAAAAGCACAAAAAGAGCCAGCATATTGTATTTAGTTACGGTTGAAGTTTGTACTCCAAAGGATAAATGAATACGATTTGTATTTGCTATGGATCGGGCTGGGTTTTATTCACATTGTATTACATCTCAGGAGAGAGTTTGCTAAATAAGTCCAAATGGCAGAGATTCAGAAATCCAGAAAAATGCAAACATCACATTTTTTTTCACGATGGACAAGACAGGAATGATTAAGAAATCCTTTAGAAAATATTACGTTTTCAAATGTTTTCAAAAGGCCACAAAATTCCTAAAAGCTAAATCCCTTCCCATCTCATTCATCTTTAACTATCCTGTCATTGGATGCGATCTTTAAAAATATAATGTGCATGCTTTGCTCTGCTAAGCTCTTTTAATTTAGGTTTCATGTATCCTTCATATTCAGATATACTTACTTGTCACAATTCCCTGCTGATTTCAATGGTTACCAGAGAAAAGAAAGGCTCTGTGTTGGCTCAAAGATAGGGTTGGCAATTTTTTTGTAGTATAGCATCTGGGTTATCAGAAAACCTCTTCTTACTGCGAAATTGCTCCCCGCAAAGTGTGTATGAATATCTCATCTCTTTTATCAAGGATGTCTGGAAGAGGTAACATTGAGTGAGGTGTGTGCATGTTAAGTGGTGTCTGACTCTTTGCGACCCCATGGACTGTAGCCCACCAGGCTCCTCGGTCCATGGGATTTTCCCAGCAAGAGTACTGGAGTGGGTTTGCCATTTCCTACTCCAGGGAACGTTTCCGATCCAGGGATCGAAACTGTGTCTCCTGTGGCTCCCGCACTGGCAGGCAGATTCTTTCCCATTGCGCCATTTATTATGTTGGGAAGCCCAACAAAATGAATTAATCTTACATTTTATTGTACAATTTATACTGAATTGTAAATGACTGCTCTTAGGTCTCTTAATGAGAATTGCTTTTATTGGAGAGAAGGGTAGAGATCTGGCACTTAGAGGAATCTTTGGAAGGGAAAAGAGAACATTTTCTGGGAAAGGACACAGGTCAAGAAAAGAGAGTCTGGAGGTATTGAAGATTAGCTTGTTGCACAGTTTTTCTGAGAAAGGAAGTAAAGAAAGTGACAGTGCCTGAGACGAACTAATTGCAACATTAGCAGTGTCACACGTGGACCTATTTAATCCAATTGTAGTCTTGAGAGAGTCCTTTTTAAAAAATTTTACTTTACAGATAGGAGAAGTAAAGCACATACTTTTTTAAGTGGATAAAATCATGATTGTCATGCAAATATACACATCAGAGGTTTTATTTAATTCGTTAGTTAATGAGAGCGCCAGCAAGATGTAATAGGTATAAGGAAAAAGCCTTTGAATAAAATTGATCAAGAGTGCCGAAATGATTTTGCTCATAAATGCAAAACTAGTCAATAGCTACATGGTAATAACCTCTTGCATCTCCACAGGGATAAAGCTCATTTACATTTGCATCAGCAAGAATCATTTGCATCTCTCTAAGTTTCCTGCAATTTATAGAGTTGCAAAAAAAAACAATGAAAGGTGTAGACCCCTAAGAATCAGAGAACTCCCTGGAGGATCTGTCTAGACCAGGTTTTCTTAATCTCATTTTGGGCCAAACAAGTTTTCACCGTGGAGGGCTATCTTGTGTGTAGTAGGATGTTTCACGGCATCTCTGCTCTCTTTCGGCTAGATTCCAGGAGCAACCACCAAGTTGTGATGACCAAAAACGTCTTCTGAAATTGTCAAATATCCCTTGGGGGACAAAAATCACCCCAGGTTGATATACTGGTTTTATAATCTCCAGCATTCCATTGAAAGGATACCAGTCCATCCTGCCCATTTCCAGGTCTCCCACGATTTTTCCAGACAGAATGAGATTGAGAAAATTAAGTATCCTGATCAAGATTACATTACTACAAGGTGGTGGAACAAATTATTTAATCCTTCAGCAGTGTGTTTCTTTTTCATTCCACCACTGTGAAAATAGGAATTGGTAATATTTAGCTTCTTACTTGAAAATTTCCAAGTATTATAATCCAAATAATTCTGGACTTTCTTGTTCTAAGAAATATTTCTGCTTGGTGTCACTATTAAGAAAAATACAAATCTAATCCAAAGGCCTAGAAAAAGTAATATCTTCACTGAAGTCTCTTGATGAAGTAGAAAATGAGAATTTCATTGCACAAAAAACAGCAAAGGTGCTTAAAACTCTTCATAGGCATCTACCTTTTGAAACCACCCTCACGTAGTTTTATAGCTGCTTCCCTGATATCTCTTCTGTCTCTCTGATACTTCAGCTTCCTTTGTTGTCATGATTTTAAGGTTCTTGCTTTGCTACAAAAAAAATTTGGAGATGAAGTGATAGGTAAGAAGTATATTTATTTAGAGAGAAACACACATCACAGACAGAGTGTGAGCCATCTCAGAAGGTGAGAAAGAGCCTTGAAATACAGCTTGCTTAGTTTTTATAGGCTGGGCAATTTCATAGGCTAATGAGTGGGAGGATTATTCCGATTATTTTGGCTGAGGGGTGGGGATTTCCAGGAATTGGGCCACCATCCACTTTTTGACCTTTTATGGTTGCCTTCAGAACTGCCATGACACTGGTGGGCGTGTCATTTAGGTGCTGTTGCTGTTCAGTCACTTAGTCCTGTCCACCTCCTTGTGACCCCATGGACTGCAGCACACCAGGCTTCCCTGTCCTTCACCATCTCCTGAGTTTACTCATACTCATGTTCATTGAGTCAGTGATGTCATCCAATCATGTCATCTTCTGTCATCGCCTTCTCCTCCTGCCTTCAGTCTTTCTCAGCATCAGGGTCTTTTCTAATGAGTCAGCTCTGTTTTTCAGGTGGTGAAAGTTTTGGAGCTTTAGCTTTAGCATCAGTCCTTCCAGTGAATATTCAGGGTTGATTTCCTTTAGGATGGACTGGTTTGATATCCTTGTTGTCTGAGGAACTCTCAAGAGTCTTCTCCAGCACCACAGTTCAAAAACATCATTTCTTCGGCACTCAGCCTTCTTTATGGTCCAACTCTCATATCTATACGTGACTACTGGAAAAACCATAGCTCTGACTATATGGACCTTTTTTGGCAAAGTGACGTCTCTGTTTTTAAATACACTGTCCAGGTGTGTCATAGCTTTTTGTCCAATGAGCATATTGTGAGGTTCAGGATGTACTGGAGGTTGAATCTTCTGCCATCTTGAATTTATTTGGTTCCAATCAGTTTATGTTGTGTCCTTGGGCTATGTCATTCTTTTAAAGGTTGTGACCCACTCACTTCCCTCCTGTTTCAGCTTCTCTCATCTCTCTTAGTCCCATGCTCCAGAGAGAAGCAGCACTATGCCCTTACAAAAGTTAATTTTGTTTCTCTGCCTTTGTTTTTTAATTTATTTCTTCATCCCTTACTCTGATCCATACAACAAAGAGGCTGAAGGGGAGAATAAAGAACAAAACTGTAGATCCTTACATTTTGGTATTTCTAACCATATGCAAAAATAAAAAATCCTTTCAAAACGAGAAGGTAAATAATAATACTTTGAGTGGCTGTCCAGTCAATGAATCTAGAAGCAGTGACACTCCAGGAGCAATACGCACTGCTAATGCCCAGAGCTTGGTTTCTAAATACCAAGATCTCCATTAACAGGAACCAGGGCTCTTTAGAAAAACGTACTGGGGGAGGAAAAAGCACAGAGTGAGCCTGGAACATCTTGAACCAGAAAGGGAGGAAGGGCTTAAAGATGAATGATGGGGACATGTCAAAAAAAATGCAGGAGCCAGCTTTAAAAGAGTTCCCATTGCCAAATTTAAAACAATTTGAGCAGCAGAAAGAATAATGGCAGTTAAGGATCATAGCACAAGGAATTCGTGACTCCATAGTGATACTCAAAACAAAAAGAAAAACAAACCTTTGGGTGCTGGGAAGGGAGAAGGAAGAGATTTTCTTTACCAAAAAATACTAACTAATAAATGTAAAAGGAATGATAGAGAGCGTATCTGTAGTTTTTCTGCAATTATTGTAATTCCTCTCATTACCAAAGTAACTGTATATATTTTTAAACAAAAAATTCTATCTATCCATCCATGTATATATACTTGGGTTTTACATTTACATAATCTTTAGGTTCATCTGCTAACATGAGTTTGGAAACTATTGTTACACAACTTATTTTGTATATTTTATTTATATGTCTGCCTAGATTTCTTTGTTTAGGCTTAAGACATTTAATTTAACCATATGTTAATTGTGGTCACTTTTAAAAGCATTTCTTTGTCATGTTAAAATTGACCTCCTCCTTAGTAACTCTCCTTGTATAACTCAATTGTTTCCTCCGGATAAGTGCAGAGACATGGACTGCCTGATTCAAAGGATGGAGATAGTTTTGGATTTTTGGTACAGATTTTCCAGAGAAACCATGCGGCAGTATCTCCCTCTAGCAGTGAGCTTGCATGATTTGCTGATTTGTGAATAGCGGTAGTCATGCTGGTTCCCATTTCCTGGGCACTTGCCCTACGCCCCACAGTTTGTAGACATCTTTCCTATTGTCCTCCCAGCCACCTTGCAAGGCTGGTCATCTTTTCCCCATCAAAAACAGGACCTGAAGCTGGAACTGGGAGTGCTTTCTCTGGGTCTCTAGAGCCTATGCTCTTTCCACTTGACCAAGCTTCCTGGCTCAGTGCTTTAAAAACAGGGTCTCATTCCCTGTGATTCTGTCTCTCTCCACGTCTAATTTTCACAAACTGTAACTTGTCCTTTACTCAGGGGAAGGAATAACCTGCTTTCTCATCCTGTTTTCTTCAGTGCCTAGTTTGAACCGCATTCCCCAGAAGGCTAGCTGAACCTAACCCTTCCTCCTCCACACCTCATACAAGGGTGTGTGAGCAGAACCCCTGCACTCATTTGATGCCTCCAAGTCTAATCCAAAAGCGTGTGATTCTTTCTCCCCATTCCATATCCTTCTTCTAACTTTATCCACAGGGAGGACCCTGGTTCCCAACAATACTAGTATATTTGCTTGTTTTCTCAATCTTTAGATACAAAATCTCAGAATGATTCTGTCAATATCACCATCAGACAACAAATCTACTGAGTAAAGCTGAATTCCTTGAAATTCCTTTGTATCCTTAGCTTATATCCCATTGAGGGTGTTCAGTCAGAGGAAGATGCTCAACACTTACTCAGATTAATTCTTCATTTATGCTGTGTGGTTATGTTATTAATTTTTTATATGGTTAGACCAATTATTTTCCGTTTGTCTTCAAATTTAGGATCTTCTCCATCTTTTCTGATGCAACTCTACATTTGAATATAAACATGATACAAAAGTCACATCTATATACTCAAAGATATCTTATTTCCTCTCTATCCAACTCTGTTTCCACCTACCTCTTATAAATAGCCAGTGTGACTCACTTCTGGCTTATGCCAGAAATCTTATTTTCCTTTCTGTCTTATGTACAAGTAGCACATTGTATACATTCTTTTTCACCTAGTTTTTTTCTCACTAAATATATTTGGAGAATTATATCTATCAGTTCATAGAAATCTTCTTTATTTCTTTTTTAAAAGATCTGCATACTGCTCCCCTGTATGGCTGTATCATTGTTTATTCAACCATTCTCCTAAGTATTGGCATTTAGACAACTTACAACAATTTTTTAGTAGAAATCACAACTTCAATGCATAATTTTTTGTATTCCTACAGGTATATCTTCAGAATAATTTCTTAGAAGTGGATTTCTGGGCCAACAGGTAAATGCATTCATAATTAGAAGTTGCCTCCTAGCAGTATAAGAGAATCCATTTCCTCAAAGCCTCATCAATAGGATGTTATCAAATTTTTGACATTTTACCTGTCAGTTTCAGGAGGAATTATATCTCTGTGCAGTTTAACTTGCATTTCTCCTATCTTAAGTGAGGTTAGACATTTCAGTGTACAAGTGCCATTTGTATACGTACATTTGAATACATTGTGTGTATTTTTATACATCCATATATCTTTTCTGAATTTTCTGTTTATCTCTTTTGCCTATTTTGCTATTTAGCTTTTTTCCTCCCATAATTTTTAAGAGTCTTTATGTATGTAAAGGATATTAACCTTTTGTCTGTGATATAAGTTGCAACTATTTTATTCCAGTTTAACATTTGCATATTGACATATGATCTTTTCTTAATGCACAGATTTTTAAAAACTCAACATTTTCTTTGTTGCATCTGGATTTGGAGTCATAGTTGGAAAACCTTTCTCCATGTCCAAGTTTTATAATGAAATTCACCTGTGTTTTATTCCAGTACATATATGGTTTCGTGTTTTACATGAAAATCTCTCACGCATTTGGAGTTTATTTCTGTATATGGTGTAAGGAAAAAGAAGATTTTAAAATTAATTTTAAGGTTGCCATTTTCCTGGCTTGCAGTTTCTTTAAGAACTTGCTAGAATATATGACTTACAAAAATGCAAGAGCTATGAGGATAAGGGCTTCCCTTGTGGCTCAGTGGTAAAGAATCCACCAGCCAAGCAGGAGAGATGGATTTGATCCCTGGGTTGGGAAGATCCCCTGAAGGAAATGGCAGATAACTCTGGTATTCTGACCCAGGAAATCCCATGGACAGAGGAGCCTGGCAGGCTACAGCCCAAGATGTTTCAAAAGAATCAAACATGACTTAGCGACTAAATAGCGACAACAACATGAGGATAAGGGATGCTGAAGTAGCAACATCAGTATGAGATTCTCATGCACAGGAGACTTTCTCTTTCTGAAGAGGGCAGGCTGGGCCCCGAGCATCACCATTCAGAAGCCTACAGTGTTGGCATGGAAGGTGTGAGTTGGGACCGAGCCAAATTGCTGGTAGCTGGGCAAACTGCTTTCTGGCAAGAGGGTAACAAGGTAATGAAGAGAAGTCAGGAAAGGAGGGAAATCTGGGTTGATCAGTGATGGGTTCAAAGGAAGGGGAGTTACCTTCTGCTGAGCTGTGGAAGCTGAGAGGAGCATCGCTGCAGTGAAGCCTCAAAAGGCCAAGTTGATAATGATCAGAGTTGGAGTAGAATATGGGTGTCATGGGGTGACCAGGAAGCCCACTGGGAAGAAGGTGGGGCTGGTAGCCATGGTGCTCTGCCAAGACGACTCTTGTTAGTCTCAGTTCTGTGTTCTGGATCTAAAGGGTTGGCTTGAACCCAGCATTTCAAGTGATCTGCATTCTCCAAACTCAGAGGTGGGAAGAGAAACCTTGGCCATCTGAGGGAGTTTTATGGATAACTCCCAAGAGCATTCGAAAATGCATCGTACAGAGTGAAACACAACTTATGAGGATTTAGAGAGATTTCTGACACAAACCATGAAATCTGGCTCACAGAGACATCTATGAGTCAGGGGTGTTCCTCTAAGCAAAAAAGAACTAGTTTTCACAAAGTGAATTATTGCTGAATATGAGACCAAAAAGAAAGTTAGTCTTTTATTATAATTAATAGAGATGCCACTGCTTCACCCATCCTCTCCTGTCCTCTCTGTGGCTGGGGCCTCTAATACCAGGATGCAAAGATAACCCAGAGGCCCTGCGCTGGCTTGTAGCCAAACCAGGATTGAGGAGCCCTGGTCTCATATTCACCATCTAAAGAAAGTCCCAATACAACACTTTTCACCTTAAAATGACATTGCCTGTCAATCAAAGTCAAGAGGGCCTTGTGATGGGTTCAAAATCCCATTTCAAATATCAGGGAGAGAGAGGGGCGAGGAGCCCCTGATAAGCTTGTGTAGCATTCTTGAAATGGGATGCAAACTGGGTATAAAGGGAACAGAGTGAGAGCAGGTCCTCCCTCTCCTGAATAAGAAGTGGGCTCTAGTCTGAGTGCGGGAAGCATCCTGGCGTGGGGCAAGAGAGAACCAGAGAAACGACATCCAATTCAGGCATGCCTTGTTCCTTGCTTTGTAACTCTGCACAACTGGGTCTTTTTGAGCTACAAGCCCTCATTTGTAGGGGGAACAGATGAGTAACCTTGCCTGGTGGCTGGGAGGACTATGAAGGTGTCAGTCCCTCAGTCATGTCTGAATCTTTGCTTCCCCATGAACTGTAGCCCACCAGGCTCCTCTGTCCATGGGATTTTCCAGGCCAGAATCCTGGAATGGGCAGCCATTTTCCAGCCTTCTCCAGGGGATCTTCCCGACCCAGGAGTTGAACTCATATCTCCCACTTTGCAGGTAGATTCTTTACTTTCTGAGCCACCAGGGTAGCCCAGGAGGACTATAGGAGACATATCTATAAACTGCAGGGCAAGTGCCCAGAAAATGGAAACCAGCATGACTGTTACTTCGTATAAATCACAAGATCATGAAAGCCCTTTGCTGGAGGGAGGTACTGGTACATAGTTTTTCTGGGAAATCTATACCAAAAGTTCTAAAACTGTCGCCATTCTTTGAATCAGCCACCCTATTTCTTTACATTTATCTGAAAGAAACAATTGAGATGAACATAGAAAATTATGGATTAAGATGTCCATGTTAGCACCATAAATAAATGATATTTTAAATTTAACACAATTGAGAAACAATTAAAATATAATTAACTTTTCCAAACTTAGCAAAATGCTAGGCAGAAAAAATAACTTATGAAACATTAGTTTTCAAACTTCTTTAGTAGAGAAAGAAACTCAAAAATCTTGTACAGAATCAAAACAGACATATAAATATATACACACACAAATGTTCACACCTGTGTGTATATACACATATGTATATGCACATATATACATGGATATGTTCACATCCACGTGTTAATATATACTCACACATATACATATATATGAAGATGAATATATAGAGGTATAGAGAGAAATACATATTTTTTATTAAATGTATATTTCTTTACATTGGTAAGTAGGAAAAATTATTCAAAGTCATAGAGACAAACTGTAGATGAATTCTACCAATGTGTTAATAGCCATATGCAATACTGAGATGGTCTCTTACTTTGTCTTTACCCCACAGATATTTATTACAAGTATCATTGAAATTGTCTTCTACTAGGACAAAAGTACATGTTGGGCTTCTTAATAAACATAACAAAAATCAATCTTGCTATCTAATCCTAACTTGGCAGCCACAAGAAGTAAATTTCTATTCAGTCAGCATAGAGCTCTTTTCAGTCAGCTCTTACCAGACAGCTCATTTTTGAATAGACTGCTCTGTATTGCCCATCAAGGCATGATTGAGACTACAGATGCTTGATGGAGATGCCTAAAACTTTTCTTCTCAGTCCTTATGCTCCAATCTAATGTTAAATCGAATTACCAGACCATAATGTAGATATAACCTCTGCTAAAAACTACTCCAATTAAACACTGTGTCTGTCTGTCATAGGTTGGAATTAGAAGCATTAATGTAAATAACATGTCTGCATCTTGCATAACTTACTTTTTAATAAAATTCATTATCCTGTTAAATGCTATTTGATGAGGATATATATATATATATATAAAATAAACTTTAAGATTTAGTACCAAGAAATTTGCCCCTCCCAAAGAAGTGGTAAACTGCTTTTTACCAGCTTTGAAAGGTATGTATCTTGATGGATTTTCCTTTTTCCTTTGGCTAGCAGGAAGCTTTCCTGGTGGCTCAGATAGTAAAGAATACAGATTATAGATTGCTGTCATTCCCTGATGGTCCAGTGGTTAAGAATTTGTGTTTCCAACACAAGGAGCATGGATTTGATCCCCGGTCAGGGGACTGAGATACCATATGCATATTGTGGCCAAAAAAAAAAAGGCATTAAAAAAAAAAGACAATTGAGATAAATAAGTGTAATAAATGTGCTCAGGCAGAGACTTCCCAGGATAACTCTGTGATAGAAACTCAAGAGCAAGCCTGGTCCTCAGCCCTGTTGTTCTAGAAACTGGATACTTTCTAGAAAATAAGTCACAGAGAGATGATTATTCTCTTAAGCAGTATGTTAAACTAATCAAACTTGTAAGAAACCAATAGTGATATTGTTGTTGCTTAGTCACTAAGTTGTGTCTGACTCTTTGCTCCTCCATGGACTACAGCACATCAGGCTTCCCTGTCTTTCATTATCTCCTGGAGTTTGCTCAAACTTAGGTCCAAAGAGTGTGATGCTAATAACTGACTAACAATTATTAGTCATAATGACTAACATTTACTGAATGCCTATTTTGTTAAATACTTACAAGCAACCAAATATATTGAATAGCTGATTCTAGAACAATAAACCAGAGTTTATTTTTCTCTTGGAGACAACTCGAGTCAACCAAATTCACAGGAGACCGACACTAATAATCATGATAGCAGTTGTTCCCCTTGTGAAATTTTCTTACAAGCAGCCAAGACAAACTGAATCGTCTTGATTCTTGGATTTGGTTAAGAGCAAAGTAGTTGAACTTGTGTCTGAGTGTAAGACCCAGCTCTGTTACTTAGTCAGTATGTAACATTGGGCAAATTACTTCACTTTTCCATGCTGGTTTCCTCACCTATAAAATCAAGATGATTACAATACTAATACGATGCTCTCTAAGCACTGTGGGAGAATGATGCATGTAGATAGTCAGCATAGAAACTAGAGAATAAACCAGTGGAAGTCTTGTTGATGAGTGGATGTGGAGGGGATGATAAGAGAATTCCCATGGGAAGCCAAGTCATACTCAGAAAGATAATCCAAGAGCAAGGATGGATTCAGAACCAAGGGAGGTCAACTATCTTAACAAAGTTTCTCCTCACTCACCTGGCTTGACCAATCTCCCCATTCCTGGGCCTGAAACTTCCAATCAGAGTGTGAGGCCCAGGGAGCTCACAGCAGCACACAAATTACATCTGTGTTGATTCTGTCTGCACCTCTTTTTGGCTGAAAGTTAAGCATAGGCCCAGAAAACACAGCCCCCACGCGCTGCTCGCTCCGCTCACCCCCGCCCCGGCATTCAGTTTCCTTTCACTGCACAGACTTCCTTCTTCTTGAGAAAAGGATTCAGGCATGTTGGCACCATAATTTTTTCCTGGTCATGTTCATGGACGATATTGTTTTCACACTCCCTCAAGCTTGCACGCTATTTTTAAAAGGGATATCATTTTTAAAATTGTGTTGATTTTACCCACTGTGTGTTAATGGATAAACTTTTTGGTCCACTTCTTGTGATTAGTTTAGCCCTTCTTGCTGTTCCTCCAGGTATCTATGTTCTTTGGGTTTTTGTTTTGTTTTTTTTACTGGAGTTGGCTTCATATTCTTTCTTTTCAGCTTTGAAAATAATCAGGCAGAGTGTTAATATTTTAAAAATCATAATCAAAGGGATTTGTGAAAACATGTTTCAAAAACTTCTAAATAATGAATGCATTGGCCAAGGGAAAAATGATTTTATTAATTTTAAAACCTACACACCTGTTCACTACTGCGAAAAGCAGAGGAAACAAAGGCTGGTTTAAAAGCACTAATGATGATGATACCATCTCAGCAAGACCATGTGGTTTTTCTTTACAAATCCAAGAGGAAGAGCCAAACTCTAAGAAACCAGAGTTGTTCACCTTAGTATGGAGAGAAGTCATAGATTATTTTCTTCTTCCAGTGAAATCCTATTCAAATTGAGTATTTATATTCTTCCTTTCACTAAAATGCTATTGAAAATGAATATGAATCTTGTGGGGATTTAAACATCGCATATTGTCTGGTTGATAGTCATTTATAAAAGTCAGGATATTTTATACCCCATCAGGGCTTAATTAGGTTTATAAAGATCACTGGCAGTTGCAACAGAAATATTGTATTTTTCCTTCCCCCAATGACTTTCCCTAGTTCTTTTATGGGGGCCTTTAAAACTCATTTAAGTCTTGCTGAAGTTCATCATAAAGATAGATACCAACCATTCTACAGGGGAATTTAATCTTCTCCACTTTCCCTTTTGCCCCCAAAATTTCTTGGAAAACCATAAGCAGGTCAGTTTCAAATTCCATCCCTTCTCCTAACAGATTTTTGAAAGGAAATGCCCTCCAAACAAGGAGGTAATTGAAAATACACACTAAACTCAAGACATCTGTACTCAGAGAATTTCAGCTGATTTAGGCCAAAGAATAAAAAATGAACTGTTTGGTAACTCCAAATGATAGAAAATGCTGACAAATGGTATCTTTGCACAAGCAGTCTTAACACTCTGACTGTGAGGGTGACAAATTGAACAGATGGCACCTCTAAATGCAAGACTCATGTAATCTATTTCCACTCATGTTTTTTTGTAAACTTTTATTTTAAATTTGGTGCTAAGAACAAAAAAAAGGGGGGGTGTTAATGGCACCATCCAGGGACAAACTTGTACAAGCTTCTCTTTAAGAGTTTGATTCGTATGCTTCTAATTCAGCCTGTAACTCTTATCCTCTTCCCGTTTTTAGTCTTTCTGGGAACCGATTAAAGTGAGATTTCAGGAGAATCAGGCTATTCAGGCAGATAATGACTATATGAGGGTCTGTACTAGGACAAGACCTCTGAGGCACTTGACATCAAAATGGAAACCCCCAATGGTTCTCCTGCTGGCCTGTCTGCCCTGTCCCATCATGGGTTTCATCAGTGACAAATTTATTGAACTGCAGCTATGAATAAAGGGCGAGACAGAAATCTTACGTTGTGACCCTTTATATGTGAAAGACAACAGGTTGACGATGAACTAAGACGTAATTGTCAAAACTTGTCCATCTTAAGTTAAGCGGTTAAGTTTTGAGCTGGATTCTAATATGAGAATATTTTAGAATGTTGAGACTCTACAAATTCCATCCCTCTGATTATGTAATATAATTAGTTGGTTTTGTTGTGTTGCTCACAGAACAGGTATCTAGGGAACCAGGTTTTTATCTTGACATGCGTATATGTCTTACCTTCTACAACCAAATCTTAAGGGTCCTCAGAGCAGGGACTGTATCTTTTACTTCTGTATGTATATCCCCACTGCCTCAATTGTGTGGATCGGATGAAGTACTCACTAAATGCATGTAACAGAGCTCTGTGCTCAGTCACTTCAGTAGTGTCTGACTCTTTGCAACCCTATGGACTGCAGCCCACCAGACTCCTCTGTCCATGGGATTCTCCAGGCAAGAACACTGGAGTGGATTGCTATGCTCTCTTCCAGGAGCTCTTCCTGATCCAGGGATAGAACCAGCATCTCCTTCACTGAAGGTGGGTTCTTTACCACTGAGCCAGCAGGGAAGCCCCAACTGAACTCTAGTCAAGTTTAAAACAGGAGTGGGAAGATCACTGCAGATAATTTACAAACATAAAAACCTAGAGATCAAATGTTCAGGCAAGTGAGGGCTGAGCAAAAATAACTTCAGACAAAAGTGAATGAACCACGTTCTAAGTAAACGTCAGATCTCTTCCTATTGATGTATGTTAGGTGTCAGCTGCTGGAAACATCATTATTTTTACAAAATAACCAGGTAACCCCTTGGAAGTTCAAATGCATCCATCAAAATTGCCACTCTACTCTGTGCTGGTCCTAGGAAAGAGCTGTATCAGTTGGATGTTTAGGTGCAAGCAAGGCACAGAAACTGACATTGAGTAATTCAAGTTCCAGAAGGTACTGGGCAAATCATAGTATTTCTGGGGGGAGGGACTCAAAAAACGACTACGGGCAGGCAACCAAAAACAAGGCCCAGATGATGCTACAGAACCAGGCTGGTATATACCCCTGTGGCAGTCACGGGGCACAGATGCCAAAGTTTGTCCCACAGTGCCCTCCACCACCAGTGCTGGATGCTGGATACTGCCCCCTTGAGCCACTAAAATGGCTACCATTGGAGATTAGTTGCAAATTCTGCTGCTGCTGCCAAATTCCAGCCCCCAGGTAGAATCTGCTTCGTGGCTGCACCAGCTTCTGATTTGAGATGGAGGGCTTCCTACTACGTGATCGGTGGATATGAAGCTACCTGCTGGCCCTAGAAGCACGGGAAGGTGGCAGACAAGAACCTAGCACTTTGAGCTCCAATAGAAGGAAGGGGACTGTATGACTTGAGCCTGTTCTAGGGAGTAGTAATTTCCAAGCATAGTTGCTGCTGTTGTTCAGTTGTTAAGTTGTGTCTAACTCTTTGTGACCCCATGAACTGCAGCACGCCAGTTTCGCTGTCCTTCACTGTCTCCTGGAGTTTGCTCAGATTCACGTCCATTGAGTCAGTGATGCCATCCAACCGTCTCATCCTCTGTCACCCCCTTCTCCTCCTGCCCTCAATCTTTTGCAACATCAAGGTCTTTTCCAATGAGTTGGCTCTTCACATCAGGTGGCCAAAGTATCGGAGCATCAACTTCAGCATCAGTCCTTCCAATGAATATTCGAGGTTGATTTCCTTTAAGATTTACGGGTTTGATTTCCTTGCAATCCAAGGGACTCTCAAGAGTCTTCTCCAGCACCACAATTTGAAAGCATCAATTCTTCAACACTCAGCCTTTTTTTATGGTCCAACTCTCACATCCAAGCATAGGAGGGAGTTCAAATACCAGCACACAAAACTGAAAACAAATGTTCATTACATTCATCATTTCATCAGAACTGGAGTTCTCTACAGGACTGGCTGTCCCCTCACTTTCTCGCCACTGTCCTTCCCAACTGATCCCTTGTAACGGTCCACTCACCTACTTATGTCCTCCTTAACTCATTGCTCCCAGAGGGCAATGGTTCTGTCTCTTCTTTCTTGCGTTCTCAATGCCCACCCTAGTCCCAGGCACAGAGTCAGTAAATAATGGACTGATGGGGATGCATTGGTCTCCTTTGAAGCTGGTCTCTAGGACAATTACACAGAAGGAGAGCTGGGGCAGTGAGAAAAATTCTTGTCTTTAAATTTCCTAACCACAGGCTTCAGAACATCTGTGTCAGGAAATCTACCCAAATATTTGTGTACATATGTGTGTGTGTGTGCATTTCTCTAGGGAGAGAATTCATTGTTTACACCATTTTCTCAGAGGCATTGAAGATGCCAGAAAGAACCCTTAATATGTCTGTTTATGTTTGATGCCTGCCTAAAGGTAGGCAACGCCCACTAAGAATACTCTGAAAACACTTCAAAATCCCACAATAGGGTGTTTCTCTGAAACAGAGCACTGTGTTCCTTTCTGTCTTTATAAGTATATTTTTAGAAGATAAAATGTCAGTACATATACATTTATTGAGCTAATAAAATTATGGAATCATTAGCAGGAAAGGAGCTTAAGACACCAGTGTGAAATCAGGGTCTACTATTAGTTGCCCATCTTGGATAATTAGCCAGCTTCTCTGAACCTTGCCTTCTTCATGGAGAAGGTACATGCAACTCCTACTTCAGAAGGTTGTGTGTATGTGCGTATGTGCTAAGTCACTTCAGTTGTGTCCGACCCTCTGTGATCCCATGGACTGTAGCCCACCAGGCTCCACGGGATTCTCCAGGCAAGAATACTGGAGTGGGCTGTCATGCCCTCCTCCAGGGGATCTTCATGACCCAGGGATCGAACCTATGTCTCTTATGCCTTCTGCATTGGCAGGTGGATTCTTTACCACTAGCACCACCTGAAGTGGTCTGAGGAAGCATTTGACAAAGACTTAGAGCTCAACAAACAATATTTCCTTTCTCTCTGTTCAAAATAGCTAACAATCATACAGGAGAGATTTCTGAATTAAATTTCCTCCTGTCTTAGAAAGAAGTCGAGTGTCAGAAGACTGCATTGTTCTTTGCCTCTGATGTTAGTGCTTGGTTATCGAGTGTTGGGATTTGTGTCTCTACTTTCACTGAAAACCAAGGAACAGAGTGGCATGTCAGTTGCCTGAGGAAGGGCTCTGATTTTCCTTATGGTCGCTGAGATGTAGGCATACTACTCAAACTCATCCCTAAATCAGTAGCATTGCCATCATCACTTGGGAGCTTTTCAGACACGTGGACCTCAGACCTACTGATTGAGAGTCTGCATTCAATCAGATCCCCAGGTAATTCATACACACATTAGAGTTTAAGAAACATCATCCACAGCAAAAGTTCTCAGCCTTAATTGTACATTTCAATCACCTCAAGAGTTTTTAAAACTATTGACGTCGGAGCCCACCTCCAGTAATTCTGGTTTAATTGTTATAGGATGTTCCTGAGCAAGGGGAGTTTTAAATGCTTCCCAGATGATTCTAATGGAAGCACAATTTGAGAACCACTGCTCTTTTGCACACTGAACATGTGGTCCCCTTGCCTTTTCTTGAATACATTCAGGGATGGCAACCCGGTCCAGGCCATGAGAGTGCAATGTGCCAACTTGATGCCAATTTAGCATCAAGACAAATCTGCTTTTGGGGTAGCTTTTATCTTCTTGGCCCATCTTCTATCCTTGGAGGATTTAAAGAAAGTGTCCAATTCCTGTTAGGGTGACCAGCTCATCCTGATTTGCCCACAACCTTCCCAATATTAGCTCCAAAAGTCCCTTGTCCCAGAAAACCTTAGTCCTTGGCAAACTGAGATGGTTGGGACAGTGTCCTCCTCCCAAGTCTGTTCTTCCTGAGGCTAAACATGAATGCTTTCTTAAATGCATGTATCAGTTCTTACCTTTCTAGGGAAACATCTACATCTGTGGTCCCAAATCCATCAATACAGCTAAAAATGGCACTGGACCTTAGAAAGTAAGTGCAGAAAGGAATGTGATCCATGTCAAATGAACTGGTCCTTGAGGGGCTTGTTTTCTAAAAATAAAATTGAGTTTAAGAGATGCTGCTTTGAAAATAAATAATGATCAATTATCTCCTTCCAAAATCATCTCTTGTGTTATTTTCACAGATTTGCAATGCAGAAGACGACACATACCTGTTGTTTTGTTTCTCTATCATCTTCCAAGGTAACCATTGATTGTAATGAAAGAACAATGAAAGCACTATAAATTGTAGAATTAAGTTTTGAAACCAAAAACAACAGATAATTATTTTGGTTTAAATTCATCTGTAAAAAAACCTACTAAAAATAAAATGCCACATGAATAAATGTTTGTATTGCAACATTACTTATAACTGTGAAGAAAATCAGAAATAATGTTACTATATAATAATGTGTGTGTGTATGTGTTAGTCGCTCAATCATGTCTGACTATTTGCGACCCCATGAGGGTAAGTAAATTACAAATTAGTCACTTGATAAAATGTTATTCCACAATTATAAAATATGGTTGTGATGACTAGGTAGCAGCATAGAAATGCTTATTGTATAACATTGGCTGAATAAATCAAAATACAAAATTAAATCCAAGCTGTGGATAATATAATATGTACTCAAATTACAGTTTTAGATGAACAGAGACAGAAAGGAAATAGACATGACAGAAAGGGTGGTACAAGTCCTCATGACCTTATTTTTTATTTTATTTAGGCTTCTGCTTCTGTTATTAGGGTAAAAAATTATAATAAAACAGCTGTAGTAATTATTTTTAATCTGTTTTCACTTATTTAGAATAACATATCTATCTGTGAAAGGTGGCAGAGGAGAGTGAGTGAGTACTGGTGATTACAGAGCCACTTGGCACCTCCGCACCTCAGCTTCCTCTTCTGGAAAATGGGTGTAACAAGAGCTGCCTTGCAGCATTTTGGTGAGGCTTAAGTCAATGAATCAAATAGTACTTACAGAACAGTGCCTTGCACATAATAGTATTACTGCTGAGACATATGCAACAGTAAATTATATATGTAGGGGGTGGGCTTCCCTTGCAGCTCAGTGGGTAAAGAATCCGCCTGCAATGCAGGAGACCTGGGTTCAACCCCTGATTTGGGAAGATCCCCTGAAGAAGAGAATGGCTACCCACCCCAGTATTCCTGCCTGGAAAATCCCATGGACAGAGAAGCCTGAGGGGCTACAGTCCATGTGGTCATGAAGAGTCGATAAGACTGAGGGACTAATAGCTTCACTTTTCATATATATATATACGTATATATATATACGTATATATATATATATATAATGATTATATATGATTAAGAATAAAAAAATCCAGACGAGAGCCTACTGGGCATGGCTGTCCTCAAGGGGGGTGTGTGCGCTTCATTTCCGGTGTGTCTGTGGGTGTGAGTCTATGTAGGTGAATATGGATGCACCTGTCTGTGAAGTTACCCATGTACCTGTACATGGGACTTTTGGATCATCTACTCAAATCCTTTTGTTTTATCAGGGAGGGTGTTGTGGCCCAGAACTGGGGTGTGATCCTCATCCGATCACAGCATGAGCGAGAGCAGGTGGGAATCTGGGCAGCCCCACTGATGGACCTGAGTGCTGAGCAGGCTGGACAGTGTGACCTGGGGGCTAACAGGGTGGGCTCCATGATGAGAGGGCTCAGGCTTCAGTCTTGGCTTTTCTATTCCAGGCAGTGGTTGAACCTCACTACCCCTTGATTTCTTCACTTGAAGACCAGGGATAATAGTACCCATCTCATGTTTGTCATGAATATCAAAAATAAGATGGACAGCGCCTCACACATAGTGAGAACCAATAAATGTCTGCTATGATTGGACAGAGTTTCCAGGGGGCTGCAGTTATTTCATCAAATAGAGAAATATTTTAAAAGGATAAGTTGTCATTACATTTAATTCCAGGGAAATAAAGAATAGTCACACATTATTATATGGGTAGAAATTTATATAAGCAAACTCAGTTAATTCCCAAAACGACCCTCCTAGCAGGAGCAGTATTATTATGCCCATTTTACAGATAAGGAAGATAAGTCTATGAACAATTAAGTAACTAATTCAGTAAAAATTTATATTACAAGAAATAAAATTGTTAATAAACATGAAGACATAATCAAATTCACTAATAATCAAAGGGATATATACAAAATACTAATGAGATATCACTTTTAATACATCAATTTTTTTCTTATTGTTTTTGAACAAGATTATTCAAACTCAGGCAGCTGGAGTAAAATAGAATTCTTACACACTACTTACTAGTAGGAACGTAATTTGGTACAAACCTTCTGAAGAGCAACTTGATGTTGTGATTCATGAGATTTAAATTCATACTCATAACCTTCAGTATAATATTAGTCTCTTTTAAAATCTGTTAATAAAATAACCAAAAATGTCAATAAAGACTGACACATAAAGATATTCATCGTGTTACTTATAACAGCAAAAAAGAGAAAGAAACCATATAAGTGATCACAATAGACCAGTGATTAAGTACATTTCACATAAAGTAATATTATACAACTGTTAAATATGGTGTTTATTAAGCATGGGAAAAGGCTGGTATCATGACAGTAAGTGAAAAACAAGGTAGAAAATTATAGATAGAGTATTATCTCAATCATATTAGGAAATCTTAGAAAAATTAAGGATGATACACCCACATACTATGTTTATTAAGCTAGTTGATTTCTTTTATCTGCTTTATACTTTACCTTCAGTCATTCTAAAATGAGTATGCATTCATTTAGAACGAGGAAAAGTAAAATGAATTTGGTCCAACACATACTCTAGAGCAGAGCCAAGATTTAAATCAGGCCCATCAGACATCGACGCTGCCTTTATTCAACCACATCCGGGGTCTCAAACTCAAGAGACTACAGGAATTGGCAGGTATGGCCAGTGAGCAAATGGGGATGGTGTGGGAGCATCAGAAGATGATGGGGCCTTTGGGGCCCCGGAGGCCACATGCTTCTCCTAAATGGGTGGTCACTCAGCTCTTCCAGCCAATCTCGGCCATGGGGAGAATGCAGGCTTGGTCTTGACAGATCTTTGGATATTTTAAGAAAAGCCAGAAATCCAACTTTTGAATGTTAAATGTTGACAGTCAGTCTTGTCGACTCTTTGAGGCCCCATAGACTGTAGTCCACCAGGTTTCTCTGTCCATGGAATTTTCCAGTCGAGAATACTGGAGCAGATTGCCATTTGCTACTCCAGGGGGTCTTCCCGACCCAGGGATCGAACCTGTGTCTTTTGCATTGGCAGGCAGATTCTTTACCACTAGTGCCACCTGGGAAACCTAAATGTTGATAACTAATTCAGAATATTTAAAAGCACAGTGCAGGCCACAAGAAGCTGACTTGGGATATCTGCTCTCTATCATTCTCCCCTCCCTCCTGCCAGGTTTCTGTCACCCGAGTGAATCAATCACCTGTTCCAGTCCTATCGCCTGAGGGCCAAGCCTTCCCAAGGAAACTCCCACATCCAAATCTCCGGCAAGATGCAATGAACTTTGATCAAATCCCTTATGTTTGACACATCATAAAAGTGAAACTGATTTCAAACCCTTTTTCATAGTAGCATTTCCCCAGGACAAAGTTTAATCCCAACTTTAAATTTAATCAGAAGTAAAAAGTGATGACACAGCCCAGGCAATCATTTAATCACTACTCCAGAAGCAGACATTTTTCTGGGTAGAAAGTTTGGGTGTCAGTATGTTTTCCCTGTATGATACTTTACAGGTTATATTGTGTCAGGAATGAATGGTCCTGGTGGAAGAAAGACAGAACCAGGTGGAATCTCATATATATATATATGATGCCTGGTAAAATTCTGGGAGAAAAAGAAAAAGCATTCTTGTAAAAATTTTTATAAGTCTGTAATTCAAATGCTTAACCAAGCATTAAAATATTATGTTTCTGGGAAAATCTCACCCTATACTGACACACCTACTTTCTCAAGTTTTGTTTTCAGTTTTAATTAAGCAGTTAAACTCCATCCCATCCCCTTAACCTGTAACAACAAGTACCTGATGGAATCAGTAGGAGAGGCTCCTTGCCTGCTTTTACCCAGTAAATCTCAAGTCGCTGGCAGAGCACTTTGCAAATATTTTGCAGACTGCAGTGTTTAGGTGTTTTCCATGATTAGTTGTTTGCTAATATCCCAAATTACCCTCTGTAGGTACAGGCTGCTGTTTTTCTTCCTTTAGCATAGCACTTTTATTTTGACAAGAACGTGACAAAGGATTAATTGGACCCATTTAATTCTTCAAATGTTGAACTCTCAGGAAATTCACTAGTTCCACTTCTAATCAAGAGCTAAACTGGCAAGTGGGTAGTTAGCAACGTTGAGCACACATCTGCGAATATCAAATGTCTGCGAACAAGACGAAGAATGCTCTCTCTCCTTTCTGGTCAGATGGTTTCATTTAAGATCCAAAGGGTCAAGGGTCACAGCATGACCTCATCAAATTAGACCCAACTGAGAGAGGTGTTTAGCACAACAGAAAGGAAATAATCTGAAGGACATTAAATGCAAATGAAATTGCCATCTGCAAACTTCAAAAAACACCTGACCTAAAAAAATAAATCTCCCACTTAGAGCTGAAACCTTGCCTCCTTCCCTTGTCCAGAGAGGACACAGAAGTTTGTTCTTGGAGCTGCCTGACAATCACTCAAACTGCCAAAGTCCATTTGCATTTAATACTCCCTTCTTGATTTTTTTTCTAGTTGAAGAATTTGACAATGATCTCCGAGGAGAAAGAAGAGGGAAGTTTAAGCATGAATATTACACATTCGCCTCTTGTGTCTGGATGATCAAATTGGTCACAGGAAACTTTGATTTCTAAAACTAGAAGCCCATCACTTTGGGGCAAATTTGTGAGACCATTCGTGGGACACTGGGCAAATTCATGAAATGGGGCTATGAGACAGAGGTCCTGAGGGTGATGGGAATTACAGTTTATCTTTTATTTATTCAGAATATGCCAGGTCCTGGGGATATACACTGCTAAGCCAAGCAGACGTGGTTCCTGTCCTCATAGAGCTCATAGACAAGTAATGACTGTAAAGTGTGACAATAGCTGTTCATCACAGTGGTCACTCAGAAATACCCAAGCACTACCCAGGTAGTCTTGTCCTGCTCAGATCCAATCCAGACAGAGAGGGGAACAGGCAAGGGGCAGCAAGCAACAGCACCTGAGCTGTTGCTCTTGTCTGGGGAACGGGAGTCAGAAAGTATCCCCCTTGGGTGATACTTTCACTGGCTCTGTCAGCCCTGCTACAAAGCATGACCTGTGCAGGACCCCTCGCTGGTCTGGCCCTGGTTTCCTCATCAGGCTGATAAGGTCGGAGTAGGGCTGTTCTTTTGATACAGACCCTGATGCTGGGAAAGACTGAGGGCAGGAGGAGAAGGGGACGACAGAGGACGAGATGGTTGGATGGCATCAGCAACTCAATGGACATGAGTTTGAGCAAACTCTGGGAGATGGTAAAGGACAGGGAAGCTGGGCGTTCTGCACTCCATGGGGTCGCAAAGAGCCAGACACAACTGAACGACTGAATAACAATAACAATTGATACAGAACTTTCTAAGAACTTAGACTTCTGGCAAAATCCAATCAACAGTTTCATGAGGTGAGCTTCTCCTTACTGGCTCTGTTCCAGAAAGGGATAGAAAATCAGTAGCTAGGATTGTTAGGGGCAACTGGAGGAGGTGGATGGGTGCCTAAAGCCAGATCCAGTTTTAGCATCACAGAAGATGGAGAGAGGGTGTTTTTTCAGTTGTAAAACCATGATCTTATTCGTTTTCATAAAAATCACTGTGAACATTTCACCCACATAACATTAGGGAAAAACTCTCATTTTCTCAAAGATGTCAGGTGGATGGTGCTTCCTGGAGTCATTCACAGCTAGGACCCTGAGTAACCTAAAACCAGCGTTCCCTCTGACCAAATGTAAAGTTCCCTGAGAGACTAACAGCTTCTTCAAACATCCTCTGGTACCTCTCATTGAACTACGATCAATAAACACTTGTGATTTTGATCAAGGTCTGTGAGGTTTCTCCTGATGATGTCTTCGTGGCCTTGCTGTCACACACATCAGTGGGGACTGGGAGACTGTAGGCCAATGGCTCTGCCACTTGCAAGCTGATTTATCTTATGCGAGTTCCCTAAGATTTCTGAAACTCAGTTTTATTACTTATAAATGAGATTGTAAAAAATTGGCTTGCCAGGATTTTATAAACTGTAAAGAACTACAGAAATGAGAAGGCTGCCACTGTTCCTTATTAATGATGGGCACCAGGTTTTCCTTGAATTATGGGAAGAAATATCAGGAATGGGAATAGAGATCTTCTGGCATCAAGATTCTTGGTGTCTTTTTGTTTTCAAAGCAATCTGAAAGTTGAACAACGATCAAATCCTGCTTCTGAGGTAATAACGACCTCAAGATTTTGCCTCATGTTTTTGGAACTGTCTAGAAGGCAAGTAGAGATCAAGGTTCATGAGAAAAAGGGGAAAAAAAAATTACTGTCCTGAGCAGTCTCTTGTTTATCCACTGACCAAGGATCGCATTCAATACATCTTAGTAACTCATTGCTTGGTGGTTTAGTCGGTAAGTCGTGTCTGACTCTTGTGACACCACGGAATGCAGCCCACCAGACTCTTCTGTCCATGGGATTTCCCAGGCAAGAATACTGGAGTAGGTTGCCATTTCCTTCTCTAGGGGATCTTCCCGAGCCTCGTCTCCTGCATTGCAGTTGGATTCTTTACCAAACTGAGTCACCAGGGAAGCCCAGCTCATTGCTTAGGACTTGCTAATTTATCCTACAAAAGAATCTGAGAGACACAAAGAGAGAGGTATATAGATGCCAGGGAGCTAAACGTGAGAGATAGGGGCAGTAACAATGATTTCACAGCCACCAGGTTTTGGATATGTAGGATCTTCAGCTTTCACTAAGACCTGTCCCAGGAGACACAGAAGCCATGCGTGCAGGGGAGGGAAGGGAAAGGAGAGGCAGCGGCAGGAGCAGAGAGGGGAACAAAGAGGTGTGAATGGAGAGCAAGAAGGACACTCCCAGCTCTACTAGTATCTGTTTGAAAATAATTTTCAGAAAGTCTTTGGTGCTCAGTTCACTCATCAGAACAAGGAAAGGACTGAACCAGATGCTTTGCAAAGACTTGGTCATGATAACAGTGGAAAATTCACTGGATTAAGCAATGGAAGGTCTGGCTTTGGAGAAGCAGCCCTGTCATGCATGGGTTCTATAATATTCTACAAATCACTTCCACCTCTCTGAGCCTTGCTTTTCTCCTGTTCTCTCTGGGACACCTGTAAGGGCTTCCCTGGTGGCTCAGCGGTCAAGAACCTGCCAATGCAGGAGACGCAGCTTTGATCCTTGGGTTGGAAAGATCCCCGGGAGTAGGAAATGACAACCCATTCCAGTATTCTTGCCTGGGAAATTGCATGGACAGAGGAACCTGGCCAGCTGCAGTCCATGGGGTTGCAAAGAGTTGGACACGACTTAGCGACTTAATAACGATGACAACAACAAAATATACTAGTAATACCTATCTCACAGGGTTGTAGAGAGGATTAAGATGGCAAAATCAACATGGCAATCTTTTGTTAAGTGCTATACAAGTGTCAACTAGTTTATGACCCCAGAAGTGAAGGGCAAAGAATGAAGGGGCAGGAAATGTGCCCTGATGTATAACAATGGTTTCTCTCTAGTAAGATGGATATGAAATATTAGTAGCTAGAACTGGCTTCCCTGGAGCCAATGCACTAGATTCAAGTATTTTTCATCACTAAACATTTTTAATGCATCAAAAGATAACAGAAGACAGAAAAATCTAGACTCGGCTGACAAATAAAGGGACCGGACATCCATAATGGTGTTTTGGCCCATGTGGATGGGACCAAAAATACATCCCATGTTGCTGGGATCAAATACAATTTTGGACCCAGTGGTGATATAGGGTAACTTCATCATCCTGGTGCCTGTAGGAATGGAGAAGGAGGATTTGGGCATGAGGCCTAACTGTCATCTTCTTGGGTTTGGACATGATGACACCTCATCCATCTTGTGTCATTCCAGAAAATGGCCAATCACCTCCCTGCCTTGGAACTGGGTCAGGGAGCAGCGGTCCAAAGAGGCATTTGTTAGTGTTGAGAGAGCAGTCAGTGTGGGGAGCAGGGGATTTATGAATCTGAGCCCAGGAACGCTGGGTGTGGGGGCACACATCTGGCCACAAGATGCTCTCTGGCTGCCTTGTGGATGAAGAGGCTTGGTCAAAGGAGGTCACGGCAGGTTCAGGGGGATGGTGAAGGGTGGGGGCTGGAGTGAAAGTAAACAAGGAGCCCTCACGGCTTTGGGCTTCCCCCGAGCCAGGAGAGAAAAAGGGGTGCACTTATATTTATCTTCAAGATCATTGAACTATTTCTAAGCTCTTGGAAATTTAGAGCTGACAAATCGCTCTCATCAATCAATATTCAAAGTTTGGTATGAGGACAATGCCATCTGAAAAGCTACCTAAATCGAAAGAGTACTGCTCTAAAGTAATTGCTAAAAGGGTTAAAGGAAAAAAAATTCTATCCCTATGGTATCAATCCTACAAAGTAAGTCAACAATCAATTCCACATAATTTCTGCACAATAACTTTTGCTGTTCTCCTGGATTAATTGAAAACACTATATTGGTAAGGATTTGAGTGAATTTGATAAGGTTTTTTTTTCCTTTGGAGAGAAGACAGCTCTATTATGTATAGAAGACAGACCTACTTACTGTATACAGAAGAAAGAAGACAGATAACTCATTTTTTTTTTTCTTTTTGGCCACACTGTGCAGCTTGTGGGAATGAACCTGGGCCCTCAGCAGTGAGAGTACAGAGTGCTAACCACTGGCCCACCAGGGAATTCCCCAGATTGACTCACTTTTGAGAACTTTAAAAATAAGAGTCATTCAGTGAGACTAGAAGGACTTCTTATTAAGGCAAAAAAAGGTCATGTTCTCCTGGTATTTCTTGTCTAGGAGCATCGAGTACGGTTTTCTGCCCCCCCACCCCCACCCTGTGGTCTTGTACAGTACCTGTCTCTCATACCATTGCTGCGGATTGTGTCACCAAACAGAAGCCCAGCTCTAGGTCCACCTGGACAGACACACCTGGCTATGTATACAAACTCAGCCTGATGCATTTCCCCATCAAGAATTCCCTCTTGAGCATCCTCTTTCATCAGTCTGGAAAAACATCTTTGCTGGAGCATTGCTCTGCTCCCATATTTGATATCAGAGTACAAAGTACATTTCTAACAAAGACAGAAGTGTAATTCATAAAAACTCTGGGGCCTGGAGTCACCCGGAAAGAGGTACTCTCCTCCACTTCTGCACGCATGGAAGAGGAGATGGGAAATGTTGTCATATCATCACTGGGACCATCTCTTTTCCTGGGTGAAACCTAAGAGAAAATGCCTTGGCTATCACATATTTTGACCCAGATATATAATATCTCCAGATCCTTCTTGGGGATCTTTCCATTTGGAAGAAGAGATGAGCAAGAGAAGGATCATCTTTCTAAGAAATGACTATGCGCTGGGCCATTAGAGGCAGAGCAATAGATCCTTGGGAAAGAAGGGGTCAGATTGTTGTTAACGCTTCATGCAAATCCATGATCTTAGGGAAACATGCTTAGGAGCAACAAACAAATAGGTAAAAGTTTCAGATACTCTCAAGGATTTCTGAATCAGGTATAGCTACCCAGTGCTGATCTCCCAAAATTAGAATAGTTCTCACTGAAATTTCAGGCTGGTGGCATTCTTCAAGACCTTTCTCAATTCTCATCACATAATTTGTCTTCTTATTTTGCACTCATGGAAGAAAAAAAAATCATTCCTTCAAAATGGAACTGATCAAAGTTTTGAAAGCCTACTCTACAGTTAATTATTAAGTTTAAAACGAAAATTGATATTTCCCAGAAGAGTAAACTAACACTCTGTAGGACAGCTTAAAAATTATGAAATACATACTCACAAGGTTTGCTTGGCCCTTGTTTAGGACAACATGAATTTGTGATGTAGTTGACATTTCAAGGAGAAAAATTTTCTTAATTTTATCCTTGGACTTCTTACAGGAATGTGAATACTTTATAATAAGCATGCATCACTTTTACCAAAAAAAAGTGGTGATTTTTCTTAACAAGTGAGAAGCAAATATATTAATAATGTTGAATTCTAGGTACTGGAAATATACAGGATTTTTATTTTCTTCTGTGCACTGTTCTATATCTTCTCAATTTCCTGAAGTTAAATAAGTCTTAAGAGTAATACTGAAGAGGAGATAATGTAATAACAACATAATCATTGTTGTCTATAATTTTAAGCAGCTTTTTAAGAGACATTTTATTGAATGTCATCAATTAACTAAACGTACAAATATGTAAGCTTTCAAAACCTATCTTATTAAGTCTTGAGTGATAGATTTTCATCACAAAGATATATGAAATCTTTAAGCTCAAATAATTTATGTGTTTTAATTTAAGACATCTGTTTTTCATTTGACTGGGTAAAATACCTTCTGTACAATATTTAGATTTTTTTTTTTTTTTACTCTGCATCATTTAGTTAGACCATCTTTTGAGTTTGAGAAATTTAAAAAGTCCTAATACGTTGAATGCATAAATCGTTAAAAAAATACAAATTGACAAGTCTGTCTTATCACACCACATCATTCCCCGAGCTGCAGGACTGAGTTCTCAAGAGAGATCATTCATTAGGTCCATAAAACTCTTCTCTTCCTCAACGACAGAATAGGAGACTCGTTCAGATTTTCACAAAGTTATCTTTCCTCCTTTTGTGCCTCTTTGAGTGTCTGTTTGCTTTACCTCTTTAGAGTCAAGCCTTTCTATAGAAGGCGATAACATGTAATCAACATGTACAAACACCCCACAGGGTACCAGGCCTTATTATTGGTGCGAATAAGACACAGTTAAGTCATCAAGGAGCTTATAATTTACTAAGGGAGACAGAGGTGTACATAATTCATCTAATAATGGCAACATATAGTAAGTGCTTTGATAAGGCCACAAAGGAAAATGAGAGTATGACACGAGAAGAGATTAATTCAAGTGTGGAAGGGGGAGTGAAGGAGGAGAAGTTATCTGAGCCAGGGTTTGAAGGGTGTTCAGTAGGGGATGCACATTCCAAAATAAAAAACTGCAACGAGCACAATGGACTGAAGAGAGGGAAACAGGACAACTTATGGTATGTTACAAAGAATCACAAGAAGACGATTGTGGTTGATGCTTGGAAGTACATTTGGGAGAGTTGTAATGAAAGATAAATTTTGAAAGAAACTTTGGGGCAGCATAAGGAAAGACATGAATAACATATTAAGGAATTTCAAGTTTATTTTAGAGAATAGGGGGAGATGCATATGGAAGGTTTTCAGGCATTAAAAATTACATGACTGTATCTGCACTTTAGGATGTTAACTCTGGCCAGCAGTGTGGTAGATGCAGCAGAAGCATGCACTGTGGACAGGGACCATAAGAGCATATTGTACCGGTCTAAGTAAAAAGTTGTTTTTTTTTCAATGGCCTGAATTAAGATAGCAGAAGGGGTCATGGGAGGATATTTCAGATCTTTAAGAAGATGGATGGATGGATAATATAGAGACCTACCTATTAGATGCTGGAAAAGAGGAGATAGAAGATGATCCCCAGTCTCACATGGAAGGAACCAGAAGTGTGGTTTCACCATCAACTGAAATAATAAGTAATTAAGGAAAACTAATAAAACTTAAAATAAGTTTTTAAAGTTACTTCAGTCACTTTTCAATGTCCTACTGGAGCATTATCTAACAATTTCTTACTCTTGAGGGAAATGTAACTTTGTTTGTCTTACCCTTTCTTATTAATTAGGGCCCAGAATCAGTAAATTACGTTAACTTGTAGACTGTTATATGTTGCAAATGATTTTTGTGTAGTAGAGATACAAATGACTTCTGTCCAGTGGAAAAGAGAAACCTGAAGGTCATGGTTGTGTTGACCTTTAGGACATTAAATAGTTTGCATCTGACTTAGTAATCTTAGTTCAGCATTTTTTTTTTTTTATGTTTTCTTTGAAACAACTTTGTCATCTTGAAGTCCCCTCATAAATTATTTATATAAATACTTGACACATGCTCACTATACACTATACATTTTTATTAAAAACATTTTTAACTTGTTGATAATTATACATTGAGAGGGCCTAACACATAACACGAAAATACCAAGGCTCTCCTTGCATTAATAGGCAAAACAATATATTAAAATTACCCTAAATGGGGATTTGTAACAACAGACAAAGTATGACAGCCAAGTATGTTTGGGTTGGAAACGTAGCATACCTTAAATACTTCGATTTTCCAAAACCCTACATGTGGTTCACTTAAAAATATTTCCCGTGCATTTATCACCCACTGGTATTGGGATGATGTTAGCCACATTTTAGCCCACATCCTTGATTATTTATTTACGATAAACTACTAGGATAGAATTGCCTTTTTGAAGGGCATGCATATTTCTCTAAGGGTTTTGATATGAATTATCAAATTGAACTATAATTTATATCCCATCAAATGGTTCTTATGAATGCTCATATTCTTGAAAAGTTGGCAATAATGAGAATTTTCTTTTCTTTATATGAATTTTATACCTAAAAATAGATTTTATGGTTTATCAGCTGCATAGAGAAAACCTTACCTACTCCAAGCATGTTATTTAAAAATTGATAAAATAAAACTAATAAGTGCATAACTGAGTCAGATACTAATAAAGGGAAGCACCAGAACCAGGTTTTAACAGCAGTGAGTAAAAGGAGAAGCTGAGGAGATCATGGGGATTGGAAGTGGGCATAGGTGGGGAGGGGGCTTCAGTGAGGGTTAAGGCAGGAGAAAGAAAGGCCTACTACCACTTCCTTGAAAGAGGGATAAGAAAGTTACCCATAAGCCCATAAGACAATGAGGAAGTCCATCTGCTCTGTGGGACCATGGTCGGAAATATTGTCACCCTCAGAAATTAGAGAATGACTGTCTCAAACACCACTGTGTCAGACTTCAGGTACCAATGAAGAAAATGCATTTTTACCAAAAATTAATTTAAAAAATGGTCCTGGACCAGCAAAGCCTGTAGGAACTTACAGAAATATTAATAAAACTGAAACAACTATGTAGGAATGCTTTTACCAACTAGGTAATGAGACTTCTAGGCAGTCTCACTGAGACTTCCACTGGACTTCTAGGAAGTCTCACTGAAACAACCACTGCTAAAGATGAACTCACAATGGAAAATTACAAACCACATGAGGAACCAACCACCACAGAGGTGAGGGAGTCAGGACACATAATAATGGAAAACATGTATTCCACATATTGAGTATAAGAGAATAATTTTAAATAGTCTTTAGAATATTTAAAATGTTAAGGAAGTTAAAAAAAGCCTTTTAATACAAGAACATAACATTATAAAAAAGAGAGGAGGAAAGCTGGCTTGAAAAACTAAGCAAAATAGAATTTTCAAAAACGTAGAGAGTATGGATCCAACCACCAGCATCGTGCCAATGTATCATAAAAACAATAAATACTTGTTGAATGAGAAAAAAAAAAAAACAATTTTCAGGATAAGTGATATATTAGCTCCAGCTATACCAAAACTCAAACCTAGAAAATTGATAGCATACAACTCAGTCATCTGATCTCAAAGCAATTAAGTCATAAGTCAAATATAAAAAAGATGATTTTATAAACTGGAAATGAAAACCAATTCCATTTGTAAATCAGATCTAGAAAATGGAAGAAATCCCAATAGAGATCATGAAATATTTTGATCTAAATAGAAGCAAACTTCTCCTTATTAAAATATGTGGCATGGAGCTTGAAGAAGTACTTAAGAGTGTCTTTCTGTGACTAGCTTATTTCTCTTAGCATAATGTCCTCAAGTTTCATCCATGGATCAGTTTCCTTCCTTTTTAAGGTTGAATGGTATTTAATTGTGTATATGTATACGTATATACACAAAGGCTTCCCTTATGGCTCAGCTGGTAAACAATCTGCCTGCAATGCAGGAGACCTGGGTTTGATCCCTGGGTTGGGAAGATCCCCTGGAGAAGGGAAAGGCTACCCACTCCATTATTCTGGCCTGGAGAATTCCATGGACTTTATAGTCTATGGGGTCGCGAAGAGTCAGACACAACTGAGTGACTTTCACTTCACATGTATACATATATAATTATACATACATATGTACATATACCTATATTAAATATATAGATATATAATTGTATATATCAATATATACCATATTTTGTTTATCTTTTCATTCATAATTTGAGGGACACTTGGGTTGCTTTCACATTATTTATGAATTGCAGATTGAAGGCAAAATCAGGCAGCAGAGGATGAGATGGTTAGATAGCATCACCGACTCAGCTGACATGAATTTGAGCAAACTCTGGGAGATAGTGAAGAACAGAGGAGCCTGGTGTGCTACAGTCCATGAGGTTGCAAAGAGTCAGACACATGTTAGCAACTGAACAACAACAAAAGACCTACTTAGCATCCCTAAAAAAGTGATTTGATTTAATTTATGTTTGAAACATTGAAATAGCTAAAAAATGAAATCATGACTGAGTTAGAGAGCTGAATCCCAAATCTCATTCAGAAGTACATAGGGATACTCCCTCCTCCATTCCCATATATCACAAAAATGGCCTGAGTGTTGAATGTTTATAGTCAGAATCCTGAGGTATGTGTGGCTCTTTTTTTTATTTTTTTTGAATGAACTTGAGATTAATTTCTATTAAAAGATTAACAAGTCAAATTTAATTAAATTCTATATTTTAAGTCTGTGAATAATATTGTTTAAGAAACGCTTAATGATTTTATTTTGTTGTTTTGGATTAGCTGTTTAAAGACAAAGACTTGAGGCTCCAATTAGCTGCTACCAAAATTAATTTAAGTAAACTAATTGACTACTTGCTGTAAGCTACATACAGTCTTGGTGTTTAAATAATTCAATTCCTTGAAAAAAAGTGGATGGGAGCTTTATATTTTGCTGAGCCTTTGCCATGACACAGGGACCCAACTGAACATTGGATGTATTAACTCATCTAATCTTCACAACCATTCTATGAGGAAATACAATAGATCCAAAGAAGGAAGAGTCACACAGGCTAAAGAGGCGGGTGTGTGTATGCATGAGTGTGCATGTGTATGGGTGTGTCAACTACAAACTGGCACTTGCCATCTATTTCTTCAAGGGTTAAATCATGTGTAGCTCTGCTGGTAGCTCAGATGGTAAAGAATCCGCCTGCAATGCAGGAGACCCAGGTTTGATCCCTGAGTTGGAAAGATCCCTGGAGAAGGGAATGGCTACCCACTCCAGTATTCTTGCCTGGAGAATTCCATGAATAAAGAAGCTTGGCGGGCTACTGTCCATGGGGTTGATAAAGAGTAGGATACTACTCAGTGATTAACACACATTGCTACAGCTACCGATTTTCAACACTCCCTGAAAGGAGTTCAGGTGGGAGAACACAAATGAGGTACTCTGTGCTCTGGGAAAAACTGGCAGAACAGGTCTTCGGATAGTTAGATCTTTTCAAGAGCCGATTTTATGAGCCCAGCGCTTGTTCTCCTCATATCTGGAAAAGTACTAAAATCTTTCATGGTGATGATTGCTTCTCATGAGTAGCAGACACCTTCTGCAAAAAACGTGCTTGATTGCACGTATTCCCCCGTCACTAAAAATCACATGTATACTGACCTTCCTCCCTACTTCTTTGGAGCAGTTTCTCAGAGCTACCTGGGATGCTGTCTCTTGGGCTACAGTCCTCATTTTGCCCCAAATAAAACTTAACTCACAACTCTCATGTCGTGCACTTTTTTAAGTTGACATGTTGAGTGTGTGTGAAAGAGATAGAGATGGAGAGAGAGCTGTTGGGAGGTTGGGTGCTGGCAGATGTAGGGAAATAAAAGATGAAGGTTTCCAAGCCAGCAGAAAAGTCTTGCCAAGACCTCGGCACGAGGTAGAGCCTAGCTTCTTCAGGAAGGTCAGGTGGGTGGTCTTGCAGAGGGCAAAGAAGAGAGTGACTTGGAAGTGAATGAATAGGTCCATGGGTCTGGCACCTACAGGCCTTATACACCATATGAAAGGGTTTGAACTTGACTCTCAGGTAAGGAGAAGACACTGAAGGGCTTCAGGCTGAAATGACATGATCCAATTTGCATTTTTAAAATTTATTTTTATTTATTTTCAATTGGAAGATAACTGCTTTACAATGTTGTGTTGGTTTCTGCCATACAGCAATGTTTATCAGACATAAGTATACATGTATCCCCTCCTTCTTGAACCCCCCTCACCTCTAGGTCATCACAGAGCTCGGGCTGAGCTCCCTGTGTTATACAGCAGCTTTCCACTAGCTATCTGTTTTATACATGGTAGTGTGTATATTTCAATGCTACTGTCTCAGTTCATCCCACCCTCTCCCTTCTCCGCTGTGTCCACAAGTCCATTCTCTACAACTGTGTCTCTATTCCTGCCTTATAAATAGGCTCATCAGTACTATTTTTCATAGATTCCATATATATGAGTTAATACACATTATTTGTTTTTCTCTTTCTGACTTACTTCACTGTCAAGTTGCATTTTGGAGCATCACTGGCTATTGAATGAAGAACGGTTAGAGAAAGGTGTAAAGGGAGGTATGGGGACCAGGCAGGAGGGTGTCAGTCATTCAAGGCAGAGATGCTGGGGGCAGAGGGAACAGGGAGGAATGGATAGAGCCCAGGCAAGGCTGTCCTTAGTCGCTCAGTCGTATCTGACTCTTTGTGACCCCATGGACTGTAGCCCACCAGGCTCCTCTGTCCATGGGGATTCTCCAGGCAAGAATACTGGAGCGAGCTGCCATGCCTTCCTCCAGGGGATCTTTCCAACCCAGGGAACGAACCCAGGTCTCCTGCATTGCAGGCAGATTCTTTACCTACTGTTTGAGCCACCAGGGAAGCCCTAGACAAGGCTAGAGTCAACAGAAAGTGATGACAGATTATATGGGTGAGGGCCACCTGCTGTCTCCCAGGCTTTTGGCTCCAGCAGTTGGACTTTCACGATTTATACACCTCACTGTTGGCATGACCTCCTCACCTTCCTACTGTACTTGGGAAAGATCTATTTAGAAGCATGGAGCAGGAAGATGGGCCCTTTGCTCAAGAATTCATTCTTGCTGCAATATTAACCATCTAAAGAGTTTCCTCTGGCAAGCCTTAAAAATTCTTATTCAAGAATTTATTGTCCAAGAAATGAGAATATTGTGTGCTTCCCTTTGAAAAGGGCCCTCCACAGGGCAGAGACTTACTGAAAACAAACTTCATACATTCCTGGTGTCTTTTCACCCATTGAGATCAAAGTCCTCAAGAGTCATTGGCTTGGGTTATAATGACCATTTAGAGTTTAGGTAAAAATTAATGAAGCACGTATTTCGCTTCAGTGTAAGGAAGGACTTTTTGAAGAGGAAATGAGCTGCCTCAGGGGAGTGCATTACTCACATCTGAGACTCAGCTCAAATATCACCTCTTAGGATGCGAGCCCTCCGTCCTCCGGCCAGAGGCCATTTACTCCAGTCTTGCTGCCACAGTACATCGTGTCCCTCTCCACTGCAATGTTCCCCTCCTCTTACTACATCTCATTACAGACAACTACTGACACCTACTAGTCTTGTCCATGATTGGGGTATGACCTGAGCTGGTGATGGACAGGGAAGCCTGGCGTCCCGAAGTCCACGGGGTCGCAAACAGTCGGACATGACTGAGTGACTGAACTGAACTGAAATGAATGTGGAAGGCACTCAAATATTAAATGGCTGAGTGAATGAATGAATGTTGTCAAAAATTCGTAGAGGTTGGGTGGTGACATAGCTGTGAGGTGAGGAAATTCAGGGGAACAGTGAAGGAGTTGGATTATAAGAGCTTTACGATCCTTTCTATAAAAATTGTGCCCATTTTAGCCATGGACAACCTTCACATTTTACCTGAAGCCCTCCATCCTCATGATCACGGAACAATGCCTCAGGAATTTCTTCTGAGCCTGAATCTTCCCAGCTTGCGGGCCCCACTTATACCGCTTCTACTTAGTAATTGGCTTTCATTATCAATTTGGATTTGGCCATCAGGACGGAACTTTTCAGTTCTTACAAAAGGTGCCGGGACACTGGTTTCCCCCTTCTTTGCTCTGTACTCTCCAACCGAGGACTAGAAGTCGTAAGCCTAGTCTCAGCATAGCCAACCCCAGTGAGGGCCCAGACCTCTTCTAAGAGTAGCGTTTAAATAGATACACTTCACGTCATAGTCTCAGAGCATTCCATCAGGATGAATACTTTGTTGAGAATGCTTTATTAACCCTGAAGTCTTGTGCTTCTTCCTCTACAAATGTTCCTCTGCAAGTATTACAGGAAGATCCAGCAGAAGACGTATTTTGTGGCATAACCAGGTACGTAGGTCTCCTGTGGCTATTGGAACAAATTATTACAAACTAGGTGGTTTAAGACAAGAGAAATGTATTCTCAAATGGTGCTGGAGACCAGAAATCTGAAATCAAGATATTGGCCTTGGCCATGGTTCCTGTGAAAGTTCTGGGGGAAAATGTTTCCCTTGACTCTTCTGGCTTCTGGTGGCTCTAGGTTTTCCTTGGCTCGTGGCATCACCACTCCAAATCTCCGCCTCCACGATCAATTGTCTCCTCTTCTTCTGCCTCAAAACTCCATCTACTTTTCTCTTACATGGACACATCTGATTGTATCTAAGGCCCACCCAGATAATCTAGGGTATATTCCTCCTTTCAATACCCTTCATATTTTTTTTTTCTATACAAGGAATATTCACTCATTTGCCATATAAGGTAACATTCACAGTTCCAGGAATGAGGACATGGATATATCTTTAAAACACCCCATGACACTTAGGTCAAACTTACTTTGTCCCATTGTTTTTGGAAGACGTTAATGTTATTGAAAAGGCCATTGTATGCTAGAGCTGGCAAGCCACTGAGAAAGCAAGTGAAGCAGTCTGAATCCAGAGAGAAGTGACTTGCCAAATGTTGCTCAGCGATAGAGCTGGAACCAGAGGGAGGCCTCCAGGCACCCAGCCCAGGGAGCTTGAGTCCCATATCATGAAATAATCCCAGTAGAAATATTATGTATGTGCCCATTGAGTTACAAAAGTTAATCTCTATATTGAATTTGTGTGGGTGACAGAAAAGGGAAGCCATTTGAGACAAGCAAAGCTGAAGTCATTTCATTTACTTCCATCCCTCTGGCATAGGTGAAGAATAAAATGTCTTGTTGTTACTGTTGAATCACTGAGTCATGTCCAACTCTTTTGTGATCCCATGGACTGTAGCCCACCAGGCTCCTCTGTCCATGGGATTTCTCAAGCTAGAATACTAGACTGGGTTGCTATTTCCTCTTCCAGGGAATCTTCCCAATCCAGGGATCAAATCTGCATCGCCTGCATTGGTAGGTGGATTCTTTACTGTTGAGCCCAAGGAATAAAATGCACATGAATTAGTATCTCACTCTGTGGTACTTAAGAGTGCTGTGAGCAAATTCTGTAGAATAAATCTGCAGAGAGAATGAAGCTTATTGTTCTTCATAGCAAAGGAAATAGAGGGTAGAGGCTTTGGAAATAAACCAATACAGGCTGGAACTGCAGTTCTTCCACTTCAATGGTGCATCTCCAGGAAGGTGATTAACATCATCAGCGAATGGAGAAAATAACCATCACAGTGGGTTCAAATATAGAAATCCTCAAAGCACCAAGACAAAGACTGGATGCGGAAGACTCTTGATCAGCAACAGTAGTATTATTATCACCCCTATACTGATACATTGGAGGGAGGGCCATGTGCTTTCTAAGTAAGTTACATACGTCTACCTGAAAATGACAAGAAAAACATAAGCCCAGATCTGAAAAAGACAAGAAAAACATGGGGAAATATTTGGAAACTCATTTTAGCACACTATTTTTTTTTTTTTACCCAAATTATAAAAATTTGGCTGGCTACTTTTGGAACTAAAATTATTTTCAAACTTCACAGGTCTTCAGTACTCTTGGGCCACATTTTACTCTCCCAAAACATGAAATATGCTTACTTATGTCAACAAAACTTCTTTGAACACTAAGCATGTGCAAAGAATTAGACTGGGATTTACAAGTGCCAATTTAAAAATTATATTAAGAACAAAGAGCTATTTGACCAAATAAGTGAGAGTTCTAAATGTACCTAGACATTTAAGGATAGGACCACTTTAACAATGCTGTGGAGCACATGACTTCCATAGAAGTCACAGTGTCTGCTTTTGCCTGTGACGGAATAAAGCAAGAATCACTATATTTAACAATATGGTTACCAGATCACACCAGAAGTTTAAGCTAAAGAACAATGTATATCTAAACATAGTAAAAAAAAAATTGTATAATTTTCAAAATAAAGTATGAAAATCAAAACAAATAATTGGAAATAATTACTTATTTCCTATTGGAAATACCTGAATTCATTTCAAAAGAAACCATATGAAGTGGCAGAGAATGCAGCTCTGAAGTCAGACGTCTAGGTTTGAAACCTGGTTCTGTCCCTGACCAACAAGATTGAAGACATGTTACTTCTCTTTGTGCTTAGTTGCTTAGTCGAGTTTGACTCTTTGCGATCCTTCGGACTGTAGCCCTCCAGGCTCCTCTGTCCATGGGATTTTTCAGGAGAGAATATTGGAGAGGGTTGCCATTTCCTTTTCCAGGGGATCTAACCCCTGTCTCTTGCATCTCCTGCATTACGTGTGTATTCTTTACCTACTGAGCCTCAATTTCCTCATCTGTGAAATGGGGATAGGATGACTTGCTTCATAGAAGTGCTGTGAAAAGTAGTGCTGAGGATTAGGCTTAGGGAATATCTAGTACACAGTATTCCCATCTCCCACAGTAAGTGCTCAATAAATGCTGTCCATTTCTGAAAATAATCGGTCACATAGCTGACTTCATCAAAAGAAGCACCAGGTCACTATTTGTGTTTAAATTTTTAAATGGCATTTCTCCTCACCATTTGTGTTCTATTTTATTCTGTTAGTTAAGTCATATTGTTGCCAACTAGAAATATTTGTTTCACTGTTAATTTGTTTCATTCATATATTCATTTCAGACATTAACAGAAGTGAAAATATCTTCACAGACTTACTATGCATATATCACAATGGAGATTCCTCTGAGCTCTTTGCACTGGGAAATGCTCATCTAAATGCTAGATCTAAAACACCCCAACACAGCTCCCCTTCTCTGACATCTTTCCCCTTTTACCCCCCCCCCCAAAAAAAAAGAATCAGCCTGCATTGTTGTTCACTGTAATCCTTGGCAGGGAGAGTTTATTTTCTTGGAGGAAAATAAGATCTTTCCTTCTCATAGTTTGAATTTGATGGAAGATAGTCCAAATGTTCAACACAATAGATTGAGCTCTTTTTTTCTGATAGAACCTACATTCCCAAGTGTGAGCTAATCCATACTTTCCCATAGTCCTTGGACAGAAATAAAATGGATAAGTCAACAAATCTCATTTCAATCCATTCATTATATCTACCCTTTTATGAAAATTCATGCTAAAGTTCTTTCAAAGGAAAACCCCAGTGGGCTTGAGGTACAGCTCCATCCATTCCCTTTTCATAATTGGTACTAGTGAGAAATAGTAGCTTGTTTGTGTTTAAGGGCAGAGCTTAAGGGAGAAATGAGTGCACTGGGGTAATAACATAACGGGAATTTTTTTTTTTTTTAATTTACCCCAGGGCCTTGCTCTGGATAAGGAAAAAATAAATTTCTGGCTGTCTTCATTCTATCACAAAAGTTGATGTACTCGCCAAAAACTTTGCCTAAGAATACAAACAGAAACAAATTATAGGAAAAAATCAAAATGCAAAGCATCTGTTAATGTTTTGCTTTGTTAAGGGTGTAGAATCTTTTGCTTAGGAAAATATCCTAATAAGCTTTCTTGGATGATGAAAAGTTTGAAAGGAGATGGTTGATATAAAAGGCCCAAATTATATTAGATAATAAGGTTGTAAACAACAACCACCATGACCAGAAGATGTTCCTAAGCAGTAGATAGACAAGAAGCTTGTGTGTGTGTGTGTGTGTGTGTGTGTGTGTGTGTGTGTGTGTGTGTGAGGTTCCTCTGATCTGAAAAAAAGGAGGAGTAGGCACAGGCAACATGGCAGCCTGTTAAGCAGATCTTGAGAAGGAAGATGATCAATAAGACATCCATAGTGACGGGTTGGCAAACGGTCTTTTAAGAAAAAGCAATATGCTATGCTATGCTATGCTAAGTCGCTTCAGTCGTGTCCGACTCTGTGCGACCCCATAGACGGCAGCTCACCAGGCTCCGCCGTCCCTAGGATTCTCCAGGCAAGAATACTGGAGTGGGTTGCCATTTCTTTCTCCAGTGCATGAAAGGGAAAGGTGAAAGTGAAGTCGCTCAGTCGTGTCCGACTCTTAGCGACCCCATGGACTGTAGCCTACCAGGCTCCTCCGTCCATAGGATTTTCCAGGCAAGAGTACTGGAGTGGGGTGCCATTGCCTTCTCTGAAACTACTGTTTAATTTTAAGCAATTTCTTTTTGTGCACAAGATTGTTGTCTTCTCTAATATTATCAACCTTCTATGGCTATTTGTCACACAGCAACCCTGAGTTTGTGGCACTTTGGAGAATAAATTGGAGGAGATATTGACCACACAGGAGATAAAGTAGATGGAGGGAAGATAGCAATAGGGGGCAAGATGAGAAGTCAATGGGGGCAGGAATCTGGACTGGAAATTTAGGAGAGTGTGTGTACATAGTATATGTGACAAATATATTCCAGATGGATGAATGTATGAATAAATGGACCTCTGGAAATATTGAGGTAGGAATGCTTGACTTCTAAGAGTCTAAAGTATTACAGGTATTGGAGTCATTGTATTTGGATGTTGTTATTGTTCAGTTGATCAGCTGACTCTTTGCAAGCCCATGGACTGCGGCACAGTAGGCTTCCCAGTCCTTCACCACCTCCTGGAGCCTGCTCAACTCATGTCCATTGAGTTGGTGATGCTATCCAACCATCTCATCCTCTGTCGTCCACTTCTCCTCTTGTCTTTGATCTTTCCTAGCATGTATTTGGGTACTGATTTTTAAAATGCTCTCAGAAGCATGTAGTAATTGGGGACATCTTCCCTGGTAGCTCAGAAGGTAAAGAATCTGCCTGCAATACAAGAGATTTGTGTTCGATCCCTGGATTGGAAAGATACCCTGGAGAAGGGAATGGCTACCCACTCCAGTATTCTTGCCTGGAGAATTCCATGGACAGAGGAGACTGGTGGGCTACAGTCCATGGGGTTGCAAAGAGTCACACATGACTGAGTGACTAACATAACAAACACTAAGTGGTTAAGACCTAGATGTTGGAAGATCGATGTGAAGAATATGCCTAAAGGCTGAGGATAAGAAAGATGAGAAGTTGAGGATGTCAGTTCTAGAGAACCGTGTCTTGCACTTCTACATCTTGCTTATGTTTCTGGGAGGGAGATCAGGGAAAATTTCCTTAATTAGTTCTTGAAACTCTCCATTACACTTGAAGTGGAGAGGCCCAGTTCTATTTGTGAGAACAAACGCTCAATGACATTTTGTTTCTCTCAAACAAAAAAAGATGTTATGACAAAAAATGGTATCATGTGACACCTAGGATGAGGTAGACAGGGGTCATAAGACCTCATAGCCTGGGACTCTTGGGACTTGGGCTGGGTGTCTGTTTATAAGTGTATTCCACTAAACCATCCGATGGAAAAGAAAAGGGAAAAACAGCTGATTTGGGAGTCCAGGTTCTTGATGATGGCAGAATGTGTGAAGCTGTCATTTTTGTTCTCTGTCCTGGAACTGTGACATTTGGCCAAACTCAGACCAATGGCTCAATAAAAGAATGGCATTGCGTTCCCTGATGAAATGAACATGATCTTCCCAAACTAGCATACCTTGTGTTCTCCACTAAAAAGTCCTCAAAGTAAAACATCCAAAGGGTAAAATGAATTAATAACTGACAGCATTTATTATTAAATTCCTAGACTTGAGCAATACATTTGAGTATTTTTACTTATCGAAATATTTTGCCTTCTAGAATAGCCCCATTTCAGATGGAGTCCATCCAAAGCAGAAGCTCAGGAAAGAAACAAGACTTCCTTTAGCTCTGTGGTTAATTGTACTCTGCAGGTAATTTTGTCCACCAGGGGTCATTTGGCAATGGCTCGGAGGTAAAGAATCTACCTGCTAAGCAGGAGACCTGGGTTCGATCCCTGGGTCCGGAAGATCCCCTGAAGAAGGAAATGGCAACCCACTCCAGCATTCTCACCTGAAGAATCCCACGGACAGAGGAGCCTGGTGGGTCAGTCCACAGGATCACAAAGAGATGGACATGACTGAAGTGACTGAGCACAGCAGAACATAGCACATACCCACATCTGACCCACTTCAGATCAGTTGTTTCTTATTGTGTACATATAATAAAGTACATTAGAGGATCTATTTTTTAAAAAATTTAAAAATCATTGGTTTAAGAAATTCACATTGCCAAAGTGAAAACCAAGGACATTAATGTGAATTAAGTCAACATGGTGCAAAGGGAGCTATATTACCCAGGCAGACAGGAAGCCCACATTCTCACTTAACTCTGCTCTTGACAAGCTGGTAACTCTTCTCTTGCGCAAGGTATTTCATCCCCTGGGTCTCAGTTTCTTCACCTGCAAAAGGCAATGATTATTCTAAATTTTCTGTGAGGTAGCTCTTGGCTGTAAGAAGCTATTATGTAATTATATGATAATACTGGTGACATAAATAGGCAGAGAAAGGGTTTGATTACACAGACCAGAATAACTAAAATCCTGGGAGTCTTTTTCTAAGAGAATGGACACTTCAAATTTGAATCCATGTACTAGGTTGACATACACAGAGTTAAGCCTCTCTAGTGTTCTGAGTGCAAGGTCTGAATAGCATCCTTGGGTCTCTCCTTAATCTCACCAGATACGCAAATTAGGAAGAATTCACTGCTCCCAAGGTCAAATGTAAATATCAAATAGCAATGGAAGATATTTATTAATAAAGAGAACCCTGCATTTAACCAACAAAGCATGTGGTTTCATCAAGGTATCCAGCAAAACACCAGATGCTCAACAGTTTTCTTCACTGGTGACCTGGTCTACCCAGGAGGAGCCATAACTGAACAGCAGGGAGGGGAGCCTTATTCTCCCTTCCCTGTCCCCTAACAGGTGGCAGGGCCTTTTTAAGTCACATGACGTCACTTGCAACTGCACTGCTTTCAGCTCATCTTGAGCAGGTTTCTGATAACAAGAAATATAACACCTTTCATTCATCCATTCAGACAGCAAAGATTTACTGAAACCTGCTCTGTGCCCTAGAGGTGAGGCACTCTCCTGTTCCTAGCACCACCTCTAAAGATGAAGATGGTTTTAAAATGACCGCCATGGGTCCATCCTGTAACCTGCGTAGTCCAGAAGTATTCCATTATCTGAAACCATGAGTCACTGAGCCCTAGCATTGCCATTTTCCCAGCATTTCTCCTTTCTGTGTTTTATAACTCTCGGAAATCACATCTCCCCCAGGCTATTGGAATAGCTCAGCTGAGCCTGAAACCTACCAAGAAAGGAGAAATTAGAAAAAAGTAGAGGGGGCGGGGAAATTGATGGTAAAAGCTCTTAGCATGGTGCCACCCCCAAGGGTCCAACAGGTTCTGAGATATCCATGCAAGCTTGGTTAGCGAGGCATGCCTCCCCGGGGACAGACATGCCGGAACGTCCAGTTTCTCCAAAGGACCCGCCAGGCCAAACTTCCTGGAGAAAAACCTCATTATCCATAAAACACGTTTTGAGTCACACCAAAGTGCACAGTGACCCTTAGCTTTCCTCTTCTGAACAAATTGTTTAAAGACCAAGATGTGTTGGGGAGATACCAGGCACTGGAGAATTAGCCGCAGGTGCTATTTATAGAGCCACTGGGCTCTGCTGAGATCGCTCTGCCCAGGGAAAGCCATTAATCTTCTCCAGCAAAGAAAAAAAGAAGTAATAAACTTAATAATGATTTAGAGTAAAGGAGGGGAGAGAAAGCGCTGAGGCTAATACTAAGGTGGAGCTAAGCCAAGAGATTAGCTTCTCCCTGTGGAAAACAACACGTGTGCGTGCACACACACACACACACACACACATGCAGACACACACATGCAGACACACACATGCATGCACACACATGCAAGAACATTAAAAAATGCAGGCCACCCTTGTTTCCTCCCACCTCCCTAAACCCACCGCTGCAGTTCAGCCTCTGAAAAGAAGCACTTAAATGGCTTTTCTTTTTTTGAGGCTGACAGACATGTGTCTCCAAATCTCACCTTGCTACGCAAAATACTCTCTAGATATGCAGCTCTTAAAACAGAAAAGTGAAGGCATTGGAGTTTTATTAAACCCTACCATGCCCAATAAATAGAATAGGATTAATTCCTGTTACCTGTATCAATAAAAAAAGCCAAGACATATTTTTAAACATTTCCATTTTAGTATTGTTAAACTTACACTCCAGTGTGAAGACCTAGCACTGAAGACCTTTTTCTCAAGAAGTTTCTGGTTTTGTACTTAAAAGAGATTTGGCCAGGTGTGTGTGTGTGTGTGTATATATATATATATATATATATATATATATATATGAAGGTTAAAGCTCCTAGTCAGTAAAGGAGTAATTCGTCAATAAAAGAGAGATTCTCTTTTTCATAAAGTTCTCATGGACGGGAAAACATAAATTACGATGAGCAAGATACACAAAGAAATAACTTTTTTTTTTCAGTAAAGATGCATAAAAATAAGTATGCTTCCAAAGGAAGTGACTGTCCTCATTTGTGTCTTTAACGTTCTCAGAGAGTGCCAGTTAGCGGGAAGTATTTTCTTTGCAAACAATTCTGCCTTTTTAAATGGTAAGTATCCTTTATTCCTGGACACCAACCAGAGACAATGGAAAGAAAGAGAGACCTGGGCATCCAGGCAGAAAACAGGCCTTGTAACGCAGCCAAAATGAATTGAGAATTCTTGTGCAATACAATGTTAAGGCAGGAGTGTTGAGTCGAAATGTGTAATGAACTCCAAGTGGCTGCCTTTCAGATCTCAAGAGCTGAAACTGACTTGACGCCGGGACCTTGCTTCTCTTGCTCAAGTATTCAAGTGGCTCGGCACCGGAGAATAACAATGAGAAAGGCACAAAGACCACCACTTCAGCGTGGTGTTCACGGATGGAGAAGGGCCAAACGTGCAGGGGGCAACAGACCCCCTAGACACTTTGTGGGTAATAATTGTTTCAATTTGGTATCGCCTAGGGGAAAAAATGTCAGGGATGGGTAGCCACTGAGTAAGTTCATGTCACTTTGGGGGAAGCTCTTGGGATGCAAAAATTAATAACTTATTAATATCTTAATAAGTTAATGACTTTTAACATATTTAATTAACTAATAACTTAATAACTCATTAATATCACATAGAAAGGGGAAGAGTATATTCCAGGGCTTTGTTAAGTAAAACATATCTTATGAGACATGAGATTATCATTATGTTGATTAAATTGTTAGTGATGTGAAGAACATCATCTCCTAATTTATTTATGTTAATGTCTATTGTCACAAAGACTGCTTCTTCACAAACCTGCAATGTAGGTATGGCAGTATTATCATCATTGTTCTGCAACAGGAAACTATAGCATAGAGGAATGACTGCTCCATGTAAATGGGATGGTAGCACCTGGGTCTCCTGATCTCTATTTTGCTGATCATGATGCCATAGCAACTATAACATGGAGCCCCAAACCTGTAAAAGTTTCCAAGTGCAGCTACAGTGTCACTGGTCAACTGGCTGGAACACGGTCCTAATAAATCAAAGGCAATAATAAAAGTAGACTGAACTATAAAAAGGAACATCTAGTCTTGCTCCATTTCATGGCCACAAGCCATATCCATGACTTCATTCAGCTACTTCATAAATATGCACCCAAGGATCAAAAGTATCTGAAATAAGGCAAGAAGGCAGATGGGGCTTCCCAGGTGGCTCAGTAATAAAGAATCCGCCTACCAGTGCAAGAGACGCAGGAGACATGGATGCCCCCTTGAAGGAGAGCATGGCAACCCGCTCCAGTATTCTTGTCTGGAACATCCCATGGAGAGGAGAGTCTGGCGGACTAGAGTACATAGGGTCGCAAAGAGTTGGGCACGAATGAGGGACTAACACACACACAAGAGGGTGGAAAGACCAGCAGAGACTTCTTATTACAAACAGCGGAAAGAAAAAAAAGATAATTGTGAATTACTTGTACGTTAATGATGAATTTTCATAACAAAAGACATTTTATTTTTATAAGATTATAGGAATATAACTAACTTTTTGCCAGTATGGGAGAACAGAATACCATACCACTAGTGTAGCCCCCAGACTTTATATTTCACACATTCTCCAAATTACAATTACTCTGGTATTTTGCACTTATCACAACCCACAGTATGGAATTCAGATAAGGCAGAATTACCTTTGTTCCCATTTAAAGCAATATAGCACTTTCTCCTTATAAATGTCCATGGTGCCACTGGTTTTCCATTCGATTTTTCTCTGACAGTTCCTTTATTTACTGTGTAATGCCCAATGTTGCTAATTTGCATTCTCCTTTCTTTTGATAGTGCCCTTTAAAAATGTTGCTGACAACAAATAGAAACATTCCAGAAACTAGTGAATGAAGGCTAAGAAGCGTTCCCATTTTCACTTCCTCTAACACAAGATGATCTGTTTCGGAACAAAATTTTCAAGACTATTAATGGACTGTACCCAACTTCCAGCATGTGAATTTTGTTTTGTTGGCTCCTTTATCATATAAGCAATGTGCATTTTCATCTCCTCAGGTTTTTATGAAGCAGGATTCTATCAGAGGGACAGATGAAGAGTAGGGAGAGTTGAAATAGTGACATACTCTGGAAATGAGAATTATATGAAAATGCAGGATATCTCTATTCTAGAAAATCCCAATAATGGGTCAAATTGGAGCATAAGGTATGAAACTCGGAGAGCCCATTTTCAAATGTCTATCTCTTCTTGTATCACAGAGCTAGTTAGTCCTTAGCCCTAATTTTCCTTTTAGGGCAGTGAAATGAGTCTGTATTATATTATGATGGATACATGCCATTATACATTTTCCAAATCCATAGAACGCCCAACACCAAGATGAGCCCTGATGAAGACTGTGGACTTTAGTTAGAAATAAAATATCAACGTTGGCTTCTTAGTTATAATAAATATATCACATTAATGCAAGATGCTTATGATGGGGAAACTCTGTGTGTGTTGGGGGGATATGGGAACTTGACTACCTCTGTATATTATATTAACAAGATTTTATAATATCTAATGAGTAATGTTTTGCATCAAAATTTTCTCATTTATTTTTCAGTGGTTCCAACATTGATTACAAGAAAAGTAGCTTTGATGATTTGTTCTTCTGATAGTCACTTCTTAGATATTGGAGAGTCACTAGACCACACATTAATATGTTACTATTCACAGAATAGGAACTACACTAAGAGGAATTCCACTTGAAGGAAAAAAGACAATCTAAGAATCTGAGTTTCTTGTTAAAAGAATAGCCAAAACCAATGACATTTAATCTCTCTGTGTTTAAGCTCACAGTTTTTTCCTTTTCCACATATATAGCTCAACATTTCTTCTACGTGAAAATAAGCAAAAACAGCAAAATTACACTTGGCCATCCAACATTGTAGTTTAGATTTGTTCCATATAAAGTTTTTGTTATAAGACCAGTGAATCCTTGCTTAGTCACTTCAGTTGTGTCCGACTCTTTGCGACTCCATGGAGTGTAGCCTACCAGGCTCCTCCGTCCATGGGATTTTCCAGGCAAGAGTACTGGAATGGGTTGCCATTTCCTTCTCCACCAGTGAATAACACTATAAAACAAATTCCTCTGCTGAAGATAGCCTGTTTTTCTTAAAATAGGGGGAAATTCATAGCTGACTTTTAAATGCTGGTCTCTGGGTTCTCATTGAGACTGACAGTATAAAGATGAGCATCCCTTACAGAAGGGTGGCCATGTTCAATAGGCCATAGGAGGCTACTGGTCCACCCACCCCCATGGAGGGTGAGATTGCAGTGAGGAAGGCAAGTCCTTGATGCAATGTGGCTACTGAGAAGGTAAGAAGCAGTTCGTCCGGCACGGAAGTGTCCCACTTTGCTCTCTCAGGCACAGTCCCACCCGGAAGAACAGGACTGCTGGCACCCAGCCTGACAACACCCACATTCTTTACTATTTGTCCCTGAGGCTGCAGTCCATGGGGTTGCAAAGAGTCGGCCACGAGTGAGTGACGGAACTGAACTGGAGGGGGTGAGTGCCTACTTGGAAAGTCGATTAATCAGTAATTCAAGGAGATCAAAATCACAAAATTAAAAGGCAGATTTCAATCATATCCCTTAACAAAGGAATGTCTTAATTGCTACATGCCCAAGGCAGGATACGGAGAGGGTGTGGAAGTGTGGAAGGCACTAATCCGATGGAGGTGATTAGCAAACCATTTTATCCCAGCTCCCTAAAGTCTCCTACCCCAATCCTCCCCCAAATTGCAGTTCACCAAAATTTCCCTCCTACTGCCAAGTAAGGCTGCCATGCCAGAGAACTGCTAGGATTTATTTTCCTAAGAAGTGTAGGACAGACATATCAGAATTCACACACTACATCCCAGCAGATGTACTCATTTATAATTTGGCAGCAGTCTCAGGTCTCACTTGACACTCACTAGTGGCAGATTCTTGAAGGTGGGACTGCTCCTACTAGTGGTACCCAGTTCAGAGGAAGCAAAGAGTGACGACACTCATCCAGTCTCCAAGCGGAGTTTCCAGATGGCCGTACTACACAGTGTGATCACCAAGACGACTCTGACGACTGATCCTCGAGGAAAGGGTGCACTGCATCCTGGTCAAGACTCTTAGCTGCGGGGTGTCATTGACACCCACATGGGGGTCACTTCTCTTCCTGCCTCATGTTCTGAAAGTTTTGTCCTCAGGCCAGAATACAGTGAAGCAATTTAGGGCACTGCTTTGCTCCTAAGAAGCTTTCCAAGGAGCTGGATTCTAAACCTTCCTTGGGATGTATTTATTTCCAGCTTAAAGAAGATTCTTTCATGATTGTGTGAGTTAAGAGGTTACCACAACTACTGTGAACTTGGCGAATCACGTAGAATGTTTACCTGGGCTTTCTACACACTGCTCTGAACAATATCAAGTCTCTCGTACACATCCTTGAAAACTTTTATTATAGCTTTCCCAGTGATGTCATGTAAGACATTTTAAAAACCTTTGTGTCCCACAACTATCTTCTATTGGGACAAACCAGATGTTTGATTACTTCTGTCCCTCTGCAGGTGTTTTGAATGAGAAACCAGAGTTAATACTAAACCTTAACTAAGTAAAGCCTACAAGATATTACTGAATAACCCTACACTCATTAAGTGAAAGTGAAAGTATTAGTCGCTCACTTGTGTCCGATTCTTTGCAACACCACAGGCTCCTTTGTCCATGGGGATTCTCCAGGTAAGAATACTGGGAGTGGGTTGCCATTTCCTTCTCCAGGGGATCTTCCCAACCCAGGGATCGAATCCAGGTCTCTCACATTGCAGGCAGATTCTTTACCTCTGAGCCATCAGGGAAGCCACACCCATTAAAGGGCACCATATTTTTTTTTCCCCTGTCATAAAGATGTCGCTGACTCCAACTTTTTTCTTAAGCAAGTTTATATGATCATTTTTAATTTCCAGGAAATGAAGACAACTCCAATTATATTCTGATGAATGTTACTGTTTGGAGAAGGCAATGGCACCCCACTCCAGTACTCTTGCCTGGAAAATCCCATGGACAGAAGAGCCTGGTAGGCTGCAGTCCATGGGGTCACGAAGAGTCGGACATGACTGAGTGACTTCACTTTCAATTTTCACTTTCATGCATTGGAGAAGGAAATGGCAACCCACTCCAGTGTTCTTGCCTGCAGAATCCCAGGGACAGCGGAGCCTGGTGGGCTGCCATCTATGGGGTCGCACAGAGTCGGACACGACTGAAGCGACTTAGCAGCAGCAGAATGTTACTGTTACTGTTTCCAGATGAGGAAACCAGGGACCTTGTTGTTGAAGGAAAAACAGCCCATTCCTGGCAGAGCTGGATAAGGTCACATGAAAACCAGTGGTTTGCTTATTAAAACCCAGCTACACATGAGTCTATCTTCACTGTGACAAGACCGGAGCTCAGCACCCAATCAACCTGTCCTCAAGGGAATGGATTGGTGGCATTTCAGTGTAATCATCACGGAAAAACTGCAGTTGTACAAGGTAAAGCTATGTTTTTTTCCAGTAGTGATGTACAGATGTGAGAGTTGGACCAGAAAGAAGGCTGAGTGCCAAAGAATTGATGCTTTCAAATTGTGGTGCTGGAGAAGACTCTTGAGAGTCCCTTGGACAGCAAGGAGATCAAACTAGTCAATCCTAAAGAAAATCAACCCTGAATATTCATTGGAAGGACTGGTGCTAAAGTTCCAATACTTTGACCACCTGATGTGAAGAGTCGACTCACTGGAAAAGACGCTGATGCTGGGAAAGATTGAAGGCAAAAGAAGGGGGGCGGTAGAGGATGAGACAGTTAGATAGCATCTCTGACTCAATGGACATGGATTTGAGCTAACTCTGGCAGATAGTGGAGGACAGAGGAGCCTGATGTGCTGAAGTCCATGGGGTTGTAAAGAGTCAGACACAACCTAGTAACTGAACAACAGCAAGGCAGACTCTCCCACAGGAGTATTTTCCTCAGTTGGATTTTTTTTAAAACTGGTGTTTTTCATCTTTACTTTTTTAACTTTCAGTGTCTTTTGGAATTAAGCGACTTTGGTAATCTGATGATGGGAGATGATTAAAAAATTCAGGATTAGTAGATCTTAAAAGTTCTCATCACAAGAAAAAAAATTGTAACTATGTGTGGTGGTGGATGTTAACTAAACTTCTTGTGGTCATCACCTCACAATATATACCTATACCAAATCATTATGTTGTACTCCTAAAACTAATACAAAATTATACATGATAATAAAAAAATCGCAGTAATAAAGAATCAGGAATAAAGAGGTCCAAAATTTGCAGTCATCCAAATCAAAAAAAAATTATATATGTATATAAATGACCAAGTCAGTAATGGGAGTGTTTCTTAATTGTCTTAAAAAAAAAAAGAGCTTTATATCTTATTAGCAGTTGAAATATAAACAGAGATAAATACACTTAGCACAGAGTCTGGCACATTTAGGTGCTTAGGAAATAGATTTTTTTAGGAATCTCAGCCAATCTGGGGTATGGAATCTTTGTAAGCCTGTCTGGTATTTAACAGGAATGTCAAAAGCATAGCTCTTATGCTCTGCAAAGAACTGTAGTGGCTCTGGCTGATGTCTCCTCCCTCCAAATTTTATACCATGCTCTTCTTTCAACCCTACCCAACAAGTCTGCTAGATGCTATTTGTAAATTTGCCTACGACAAATGTAATATTTAAGAAAACTGAGCAATAACCTATATTAAATACAGTATTAGATAGAATAAATAATAATAATAATATAAAACTGAAAGCCATGTTGCATAAGAGAAAAATAACAAAACTTCTATTGACTTTAGAGCTGGATTAAAAGCTGCTCTTAAAGCTCCACTCTGCCCAGCCTACATTTCCCAATCACTTTGGGTTTTACAGATGTTTCATGATCATTGGCCTTGAAGGACACTCAGTTAGTGTGTCCCTGGGAGCCATGCAAACCCACAACAATGATTCACCAGAAAGGAGGGGTAAGGTTTTTCTGGTCAGAGGAGTTTTGCTGAAAATGGAAAATCCCTTGAGATCCATCGATTGGCTATTTTTAAATTATTGAGTTAGTTGCTTATGCAGTGCTTAAAGCAGAAGAAGGAAAGTCCTCGGTGCCCAAATGTATTAAGACTGAATTTCACAGGGAAAAAAAAGAAGAAAAAAATTCTTGTTTTTATTTGTCTGTCATCCATTGACAAATCTGTAACATGCACTGATGGTAGGTTTCACTTTGCAGCCCTGTTGCTCAAGTATAATTGCTTATGTCTTTAAAGCGGAATACCTGTCAGTAAAAACTTAAGGTCACCATCATAGCTACTCAAAGAGGATTCTAGAGGAGTCTCTTCAGATGACCTTCCTTCAACCACTTATCTTTTATTGACATCTGAGCATTCTCTCAGCACCGAGAGTAGCTCCTTGAATTGAAAGGCTGTAACTGTTTTTGTGACAGAACAATTGATTTTTCTTTCTGATATGACTTTGCATATCATACTGAGTTTCACAACCCACCTACATCAATACAAAGTGGTTTTTAAAGAGCTCAGATAGGAGTCATGTGTGGGCCATGTATGTATATAAAGAGGTAACAGATCTTTTTTATTCCTACCACAACAAAGAATAAGAAGCATAGCATAATCAAGTTAACTTCTTTATTTGATGAAAAGCTTTTCTACTTTACACCATGCGATGCTGTACTTTCCAGGCAGAAAGCACCAGTCACTACCAGCCTCCCGAAAGAGTGGGCACCAATATGGGGATTTCACATTTGATTTCTTTAAACAGCATATTCGTGGAAATCATGATTCCATTTTTTAATTAAAGAAGAACCTCGTTCTCTGAATGCTCTCCTGTACATCGTTCCGAGCTAGGTAGCCTGAACACATTTTGAGACTGGAAAGAGGCCGCCCAAGGTGCTTATTAGGGAACTTTCCTGGCGGACCACTGAAAAATATCCTAAAGTGTGACTCATCACGTCTGCATCAAGTTATGAAAAAAGTAAGGCTTGTTAACCTGCTGTTTGGAAACCAGAGCACTTTTATCAGTTCATATAATTGCTAACCCCTTATTCACTGCTCAGCACCGCCGAGTTCTTTACCTCCTAAGATCCCACTAATTGCTGACAGATTTGATTTCTCCCTGACAGCAGGAGTCCTGTTTCTGGCCTTTACATCAAGTAATTGCTTTATTTTTCTCCCTCTGCTCTAAAAAACGGAATTCCCTTCTCCCCTGCTTGAACCCCTTTAATGGCTTCTTTCTCTGTTATTAAATCCTTGCCATTTAAATCACATTTAGCGATGTTTTGAATAACTGATTCCAATTACTCCAGCTCTTACCAAGAAGCAGCTGAAAACGCAAGTCATTACTTGCCCACAGACAAGCGGCTTTACCTTCCAGCCAAGTCTCTGGTGAACTGTATTGTGTTCTTCTCAGTACGGGGCAATTTAGACGCACAGGAGGCTGATGCTCAGCAAATAGAGAGCCGCCGGAGCGCTCCTCCACTATCATCTGTGTATAATAGATAATCAGACTTTATATTTATTTTATAAATAGCCCAATTCCTTAAAGAAATCATTCCTTCCTTCCCATAGAGGCCGAGGTGGGCCACTTGGAACAGCAGAGATGCGCAGCTGACCGCTCCGTGACCCACCATGAGGCTGCTCTTCAAAGGTTTGGTGCAACCCGTGGTGGGGTCCACACTCAACCGTGACCCAGCCATGACAATGCCACGCCCAGAACTCAGCTGCGACAGATCCAGCTTCTACAGTCCCCAGTTTGCTTTCCCTTGATGTTGCAGAGTTGTCTTCTTTTTGTTTTTAATCTCTGCCATCTTGTCTTCCCCCTCCCCCCGTGCTCTTGGGGAGCAGTACTCCCCAGTCGAGTACTGCTGTCCTATTTGTGTTTTTATTTACTTGGCATGCACTTGGCACTGTGTTTTTATTTATTGATCGAATTCATGGCATGACCATATTTCTGTTATCATCACATCATTTCAGGCTTTGGGTAGATCCTGTTTCTCAGTCACATTGGACGAGAGATGATCAGAAATTTTACTCTGTTGCTTGAGGTATAAATCTAATCTGATTTTGGCCTCATGCACGGTTTTGGCCTTATAGTGTATATTTTCTTGCCCTGTTTGTCCTAACGAAACATGATTTTGTTGGGCATAACATTTCATACAGGAAAGCCTTTGTTACACAAGGGATTTAGGAGGTGTGGCATAATTCATATGTCTTTGGTGTTCTTATTTTAAACACTGAATAACCAATTAATTGTATAAACACATGAATAACGTGTTGGATTTAAATGGTTCACCACATAATCTTGACATGGCCTGGTCATCACGGCTCTTGGGTGTATCTAACTTAATGAAAATGTGTATCTGACAAATGTGAAAACAGACTCATACTTTTAATTTGATTAACTAACTGGATGTCTCTGCAGTGACTGGGGCTAAGGAAGGTTATCACTAATTTCAAACTTCAGATTGTTAGAGAAATTAAAAGGTTACTCAATTTTATATACTACATCTAGATGTGAAAAGAGTTTTGTGTGGGCAGCTATGTTCAAAGCCTTAATCAATATCATCACCATAAAAATAAATAATTTGTGTGGAAGTTAATTAATTCTGTTTTGTATTGTACTAGACCCTTCTCTACTTTGCTGAGGGTCCGACAGAGCTATAGAAGTCAATCCACTACCAGATAGAGCAAGCATTTTTCTTCCTGAAAATTATGGACATTTTGGTTTTCATTTTTTTATTAAAGTAGGCAGTTTAATTAGGTAAGTTAACTTGAAATTGATTATTCTATTATTTGACCCCCTTCAAAACAGTGACAAAAACACAAGTGTCTGAAAGAATTTAAACGAGGTGTCAAGAGCGTTTCAAAGTCCTCATGAGCAAGAGGGCAGAGGCACACTGATAAGCAGCAAATTCATTTGGGATTTTGTCTTTCCTGTTTTTAAACATTGCCTTTTAAATGATTTATGCTTGATATTTGTGGAAAGTGCTACCTTGGATGGCCCAGAGACTCCGGTCTTCTAGTTTATGTGGAAAAGGAAGCCAGGGTAGGGGCACCACCCATTCTAGAGACTGTATTATTCATGTGCTTCAAATCTAAGGCCATTACCTCATTTCCCTCATTCAGCCTCAGAACCAGGGTGATGCTAATCCATCCATAGAGAGCAAAACCTTTTTATGATTCTAGGACTGAGTACATATCAGGAGAAATGGTCCAACCTTCCCCGGCACCTATTATAAATAGATAGCCCTCCATTTCTGCCTAGCTCTCACCTCCTATCAACTCTGTGCAGAAATCCATTTACAGAGGGGCTTCCAAAGCCTCAGTGCTTCTGTTACAAAGGTTCCTGTAAGAGCTCTCTGGTGGCAGACAGTGTACTGTAGGTGTCATCAAGACAAGGCAGCTTTTGAGCCTTAAGTGCCAAGCTTATCAGGTCAAGCAGATGTGGGGGCAGGGACGAGTCTTCTTAGAGTCATTCAGTGGCAGGCTTCCTGGTGGCTCAGACTGTGAAGAACCTACCTGCAATGCAGGAGACCCAGCTTAGATCCCTGGCTCAGAAAGACTCCCTAGAGAAGGCAATGGCACTCTGCTCCAGGATCTTTCATCACAGGTGCACAAGCTCAGTAGTTGCTACACACTGATTTAGTTGCCCCTCAGTACGTGGGATGGAGAAGGCAATGGCAACCCACTCCAGTCCTCTTGCCTGGAAAATCCCATGGATGGAGGAGCCTGGTAGGCTGCAGTCCACGGGGTCGCACAGAGTCGGACACGACTGAAGCGACTTAGCAGCAGCAGCAGCAGCAGTACGTGGGATCTCAGTTTCCCAATCAGGGATCAAACCCACGTCTCCTGCATTGGAAGGTGGATTCTTAACCACTGGACCACCCCAGAAGTCCCTGGGCAAACTTCATGTTTGAAATCAATGTTGGAAGTCATCAGGAAGATACTTCTTTATCCAATACTAGGTATTTTTTTTACTTGAATTTAAAAAGAGAACAGACAACAAAATACAGCATGTATTATTATTTGTCAATAATAATGATAACTTCTTAATATTATGTATTAATGTTATTGAGCAAACTCCAGGAGATAGTGGAAGACAGAGGAGACTGGTGTGCTACACAGTCCATGGGTTGCAAAGAGTCAGACCTGACTCAGCGACTGAACAACAACATTGATGTTATAGTCTATGTGCTGTGTTAAGATATGTATGGCTAAGCCCCTTCACTGTTCTCCTGAAACTACCACAACATTGTTAATCGGCTATGAAAGTGAAAGTGTTAGTCAGTCCATCCTGTCCGACTCTTTGCAACTCATGGACTGTAGCCCACCAGGCTCCTCTGTCCATGGAACTCTCCTGGCAAGAATACCAGAGTGGGTTGCCATTCCATTTTCCAGGGGATCTTCCTGACCCAGGGATTGAACCTGCGTCTCTTATGTCTCCTGCATTGGAAGGTAGGCTCTTTACTACTAGCACCACCTGGGAAGCCCTATACCCCGACACAAAATACAAAGTTTAAAGTTTGAAAAAATAATATACATATGTGTGTGTATACATATACTGTGTTAGGTATTTATATATTACTGTGCATAAATGTTATATATGTGACATTATATATAATATGTGATAGTATATGTAATATAATGTTATTAATAATGATAATATGAATACAGCATCATCACTGACCAAAATAATTGGGTTCCTGAGAGTCTGTAAGTTCTTTATACCTGGTAAAACTATAATGAAATTCATTTACAGCATTTCATTTAACAGATCACATCTGTGCCCTTAATGAATAGTAATTAAAACTCACAGCAGCACTCCCATTAGGTGACAAAGGGTTATTATACATACTTTCTAAGACAGATAGACTTTAGACCATGGAGTCTGGCCTTTTATGTGGATGTCAGCACTCAGGAGGAAATTGAGACTTAATTCTAAATTTTCCATTTCTAGAGGACTAGGTACTCTTTTAGAAACGACCGTTAAGCCTGAGAAGCAGAATTCTGACTTGACCCCTTGCCACTGTTGCATGGAGAGGCAGGAAAGTGCTGTGGCAGACTCTAGTCCTGGCTCTTTAACTAAGGGTGGTGGGATTGCCTTAGCTTACGACATCCATCCTCAGTTTCTCATCAGCAGAATGAGAGGTTGCACTGTATCTTGGTCAAACTCATGTTTAACTATAGTAAGCACTGGATTTCTCTCTGCCCCAATATTCCTGGCAACAGCCACTGTAGCCAGCGACATTCCCTGTAGAACCCAAGCCACCTCTTTTTAAGAATGGACTCTATCTATTAAGGAATGTACAAACAGTCCCTGAGCACCCTACTCCTCCCCCTCAGGGCTTCAGCTGCTTCTTGTTAGTGGGCTAATGCCTCTTCCTCCCCCCTTAACTTTCCTGGTCTGTGGCCCTTGACTGCCTGGATGATGAGTCCTCAGTTGCCTTCTGTTATGTCTTCTGGATCCAATCTGCTGTCCCCGAGCACACGCACTTACTATTTCTGGTGCAACTTACTATTTCTGGTGCATTTCTTAGCTATGGTGAGACTTCACGGGTCTAAATTCTTCTACCTTTTGGGTCCTTTCCTTAACTTCCTTGGTCCCTGACAGTTCTTACAGGCTGTTGCTATTCCCTAACATGACAATGATACCCCTCAGCAAGACAGGTCTTGTTTTGGTTCATCCAGAAGCCAACTCTGAAACAGGGATTCAAATACAAGTAGTTTATTTGGGAGGCAAAGGAAACATGGATAGGAAAGTAGGGAAAAGAGGCAGAGAGGTAATTCAACCCCAATAGGAGCGTCATCAAGCAAGTGGTTGTTGTTGTGTTGTGTTAGTTGCTCAGTCATGTCCAACTTTGCCATCCCAGTGGGTTGCCATTCCCCTTCTCCAGGGATCAAGCAAGTTACCACGGTCAATAAGTGGACCTTCCCCACAAGGAACTCTGGGAACCAAAGTGGAATATGAGCTCAAAGAGGTACTGAGTTCTGTGGGGTGAGAGAGAGCTGGGGTATTTATACACCAGCTGCCATTGTCATTTAGATGAAAGGAGGGCTTTAATTCTTGGGCACTTCCTGCCTACCCGTGCCTTTTCTGCTCACCAGAAAAGGCCCTCAGGTGGGTAGATACCAGGCTTGGAAGTTGGGAGAGTGCAGCCAATGGTAGGACTGGAAGGAATGTGTGCAGGTACCCACAGCCCACCAGGGTTTGAACACAGCCACTGAAATTCCATCTCTTTAAGGATTCTAACCATTCCATTAAGAGAACTCAGTGATAAAACCATGTCAATCAGACTTTAGCAGCAGCCTGTATCCCAGTTTGGGTTCTTCTGTGCCCATCTTTTTCTTCTTCCCAGCACCTCACTTCTTAGCTACTTTCCCTTCTTATGACCTTGTCCTTCTAGCTTCTGACTCAACACTTCTTTTCTCAACAAATGGTCAGTTTTTGTCTCACAGTTGAGTTTTCTGCTCCCCAGATCTGCTATATTGCTACTGTTTCTGCTTGTTCTCTCTCCTAAACTATTCTATGAAAAGTCCAGTTGTTTAGATTTACAACATTTCCCCTACTTTCCCTGACTTTGGCCTCAGAAGGTCAAAAATAAGGTTTAAGGGATGTGATTACGTAACACTTCCCATTTGTAAGGCACTTTACAGTTTATTGGGCTTCCCAGGTGGCGCTAGTGGTAAAGAAATTGCCTGTTAATGTGGGTAGATGTAAGAGATACAGGTTCAATCCCCAGGTTGGGAAGATCCCCTGGAGGAGGGCGCAGCAACCCACCCCAGTATTCTTGCCAGGAGAATCTTATGGACAGAGGAACCTGACAGGCTAAGGTCTAGTTTATAAAGAATTTAATGGCAACTTATTGGGAGAGCATGAAGGTTAGAGTTAAAAGCATTGAACTTGCATCTTGGTTCTCATACTTACTAACTCTATGATAATGGCAAGTCATTCCCTATTTATTAGGTGTCAGTTTTCTTGTCTGGAAAATAGGACTAATAATGTCACTATCTGTCCTCCTTATATCAACAGAGTTGTTGCAAGGTTGAGCAGGGCAGTGGGTCCCAGCAACTATCAAGGGTTTCGTCTACATTTTGATGACCTGATTTTTTAAGATTTTGCAATCTGATTTTCACTCTATACTATTTTGACAGCAGTCTTGTGGGAAAGTGGGCAAGGTAATGTTTTTTTTGTTTGTTTGTTTGAGAGTAAAGAAGCAGAGACTTTCTTCTGACTCTAATGCCAGCATCTATCATTCTCAGATGCATACAAAGAATTATTGCAGCTTTGAATCACATCCCATCTAAAATATATTTGTAACATTACATTCTTCAAGAGAAAAGCAAATACGTGACATTCTTTGAATAAGTAGAGTCACAAATCTGAGGTCCTGGAACAACTGAAAGAGTATGAGACGTGGATCCTCAGAAAAAGTTTTCCTTTCTCTCTTAAAATTCGCCTCAGAGTTAACTGGATCAGTCATTTCTGATTCTAAAATGTACAAATCCAATTGGGTTAAGAAACCAAGGACTAGGTACTTATCTGTTATTGCTTCTTTAAAAAAAATTCTCCCCAATGACTTTTAATTTCCTAGATAGGGGGCAGCCAGCCTTTTGAAGAAACTCATTTATTTCATCGTCACTCTGAGTTCCTAATGTAAACGTCTTCAGGGGCTGATTTAGAAGAACTAGGACAAGACATTTCCACTGTTGCCTGAGGCCAATTTGCATCTCTTAGAGATGAAGAGGCAGAGGGTAAACATAAGCTGAAGCTCATCATGACTTATATGCCATGGAATTTTTTTATATATCATTTCACACAGATCCGTTTTTAAAAGTTGAATTATGTGATTTTTTTAAAGTCAAATATCTGCAAAGGAAATTGGACTGACCCGACTCTGCCTCCGAGGTTTCAGGTTAAAGGATGTTGTGAAATTTGAAGTAATTTTGTTTTCCATGAACATATTCTTTTTTAGGAAGAAAATCTTTCTTTGCTCCACATTCCTTTTTGTGCCCACAGAAATGCTTGATTTGGTTTGGTATGAGTCAAACAAACTGTTCTCATCACAGTGGAGCAAAGGAAAAAAGAGCTTTTCATTCAAGTTATGGGTTCTGGAAAAACCTGTATAAAAGCATTCTATGTAACTGTAGTTGTTGGCCACTCTTTTGTGAGTTATCTGTAGAATAGTTATTTTCTCCTGTGCCCAACAGGAAAATAATGGAGCATAAGAAAATTCAGCCCATTAAAGTGCAAGGAGTATAGAAAAGTGCTTATAGCACTCCTTTTTTTTCTCCATCATATGAATGTTCTTGCACATATGTGGAGAATTCTTTCTCTTCTATCTTTTCATGCTCCCCTCAAGATTGTGCCCTGTCAGTCCAACAGGTTTAAGAGATGGACTGCAAGATGGGAATCATATCCAATGCCAAATTTCCTGGGATGATGTGACGTATGTATTAAATCTCACCTACTACCAGTATTAGGGCTTCCCCGGTGGCACTAGTGATAAAGAATCCACGTGCCAGCGCAGGAGACACAAGAGATGTGGGTTTGATCCCTGGGTTGGGAAGATCCCCTGGAGTAGAAAATGACAACCCACTCCAGTATTCTCACCTGGAAAATTCTATGGGCAGAGGAGCCTGTCAGGCTACAGTCCAAGGGGCCGCAGTCAGACACGACTGAGCACGTACATACACACTAGTGTTATGATTTGGTTAACATGGTTTATATACATAATTATCATTCTTAAATCACAATACTTAAAGATGGATATTTAACAAAACAAGAAGTTAAAATGAGCCAAAGATAGGAATTAGACAATTATTGGGACTTCCCTGGTGGTCCAGTGGTTAAGACTCCACACTTCCAATACAGGGGACATAAGTTCAACCCCTAGCCATAGAACTAAGGTCTCCCATGCCATGTGGTATGGCCAAAAAAATACAGAAACTAAACAACCATTTTTTCTATTACAGACAGCTTCTTGGCAAATCAGATGGTAAATAATCTACCTGCAGTGTGGGAGACCCAGTTTCGACCCCTGGATGGAGAAGATCCCCTGGAGAAGGGAATGGCAACCCACTCCAGTATCCTTGCCTGGAGAATCCCATGGACAGATGAGCCTGGTGGGCTACAGTCCCTGGGATCACAAAGAGTTGGACATAATGGAGCAACTAACACTTTCTCAGCAAATGAAAAAATAAAACATCATCATGATCAGAGAGGAATGAGACTAAGACCTCAGTGAACCCTCTTAGAGACTGTTAAACTCAGTCATCCTGTATTGTAATTTGGAGATGCTAGAATAACTTCTTTGATGTACTAGGACACAACTAATGCCAACTCAGAAGCTCTTTAAAATATCTAGTGTATCTTCCCCAGGGGATCTTCCCGACCCAGGGATCAAACCCAGGTCTCCTGTATTACAGGAAGGTTCTTTACCATCTCAGCCACCAGGAAAGCCCAGTGTATCAGGCAAAGGTGAGATATTAAAACTAGAGCAAGAACAGGCCTGGTAAATCAAAGGAGATTGGACCCCTGTGGAGGAGATCTCATGGTTTCAGTGGTGGTGGTCTTGGTGGGTGAATGGAGCCTCTTTAGTTTTAGGAAATGACCTGGGGAAAAATATTTTAGGATCTCAGGTCCAGGAGGAAACTGTGGATCCCATCCAGTCTGCCTATCTGCCTTTAAGTTAGACTACTCCAAAACTTATAAAAATTCCATGGGGCTTATACACTGCAATTTAGTGGCACAGTTGTATGAGAAAGAAGTAATCCATTTGTTTTCCCTTCTGAAAAACCTACCTCAACCTTAAGGAATTAGTTCACACCTCTCAAATTGTTGTTGATTCTCAGATGAAATATTGTGCAGAAGTGCCGGGCCTCATTGCTCGCAATGCTTCTCCCCCTTCAAAATCAGCTTTGGAAACACTTATGTTTTGGATGGTTTGTCATTCTGGTTTGAGATCTTGCATGACTTAAAAACACTAACCAACAAGTAAATGTCAAAAGATGAAAAAAATCTACCACATTCTGTTTTTCATAAAAATGTAGATTTAATAAATTTCTAAAGGAGAACAGAATGGGCACATTAGGACCCTGCCAAAGTTATAAACTTTGACAGTCCCACATACTGAGATGAACAGGAAAATGCATTTCACAAGAAATAAAATACATTTTTTGTCCTCTGGATTAGTTGAAGAAGAAGAAGAAAAGCACATCTGTCTCAAATTTCTTTGAAGGAACTGAAGGCATTCAGTTTTCTTGAGTGAATAGGCTTACTCTTTCTGCTGGGTTACCTTAGAGGGCTTTTAAAAAATAATTTCAAAGCTATAATCAAATACAAATCAGGGAGACAAATTGAACTATCTTTACTTCAATTAACATCTGGAAGCTTGAAATAAAAATTCCCTAGATGTAGGAAGAAAATGGATATGAGTAATTAGATATTTGTAGGGTTGCTCACCACAGGGTTGTATAAAATAATTATAACATTTTGTGGTGTTATCGTATCATTTCTTTCTCCCAAATAGTTTATTCTCTTGATAAATGTTAGTGTTTGATCTTCCTAAGTGTCAGTGCTTTACATTCCTCCCTGGAATGTCAAACTCCAGTAGAATGGACATGTTTTATGTTTTTTGGGATGTGTGTGTGTGCTAAGTTGCTTCAGTCGTGTCCGACTCTTTGAAACGCTATGGACTGTAGCCTGCCAGGCTCCTCTGACCATGGGATTCTTCAGGCAAGAACACTGGAGTGAGTAGCCATGCCCTCCTCCAGGGGATCTTCCGCACCCAAGGATCGAACCCATGTCTTTCACATCTCCTGCATTGGCAGGCGGGTTCTTTACCACTAGCACCACCTGGGAAGCCCACAAAATGTGACAGTCATAGCCATGTCATAGGTCTTGTGAAAGTCACGTGAATTAATGCTTATAGCTACACAAACATACAGTCTATGTTTTATTTAATTTAGCTAGATTATGGCAGCATGAAGAAGTGGGTTACAGTGTGGTGGACTCCAGAGCAATACTCTCTGGGTTCAAATCTTTGTTCTGCTTTTCACTGCTTCTTCAATTTTTGGTAAGGTTCATAATCTGCGCGTCCATCAGTTTTATTACCTGTAAAATGGGGAGCATAATAGTGTCTGCCTCGTCTAGTTGTTGTGAGAATTAAATGAGCTAATACACGTAAGTGCTCCATGTCTGACAGTAGGAAACATGCTGGAAGTTGTTGCTGCTTCTCCTACTGTTGCTGCTGTTGTCATTCGTATTATTATTCCATTCTAACTGGTCTCTCTGGGGATAAACTGCAGGAACCTCCATGGCCAAGGAAGGTTACAGACAAAGATGTCTGAAAGCAAATTTCAGGGCTCACATTTTCTGGATTTCTAAGTGGGAGGGGTAATGAATAGGACTAGGTTACCACGTCTCAAAGGGATGGGACAAGGAGGACCATGACTGAAACCAAGAAATGCAGGCGAGTGTAGTGGAAAGCCCAGTCTGAAGACACTTCCTCTCCCACCTCATGCCCCAGCGGTGCTTTGTCTCTGGGCCCTGAGACTGCAGTCGGGGGGTGCCCCAAGCTCCTAAGGGCAAGGCATTGGGAGAAGACACAATCTATCACTTGAGCTCCTTCTGAAGGATTTTAAAGCATAAGCCAGAAAAATATTACAAAACAGAAATATCGATAACATTTAAAAACAATTCTCCAAAATGGCAAGAAAGTCTCAATTTGATGTTCAGATAATTAACAGTCTTTTTAGGTGTAAATGACATATTAGGATGTCAAAGGACCAATTCAAACAACCTCTCCAGCTAAGTACCCACTCTGGTTCACCAGAAGACGTTATTATTCAATCTAACAGTGCCTGATCCAGGAGAGAGTCTTCAGAACATATAAATAAAGAACTGAATCTGTGTCTACATTGATAATTCAGTAAACATTGTAGGGAAAAGTCAAATCTCAAATCATTGAAGACACCATTAAAATGAACTGGCATTTTGGCTCTATGAAGACAAAAGTTCTCAAGTGTTGATTTTCAACTAGTTGTTTTGTTTCTGCATAAACTTAACTGTAGACACTTTTATTGTTCTTGTTTTCTCCTTTTAGGAGAAAAATCCTTCAAATGTCAGTGGCACTGCAAAGTTTTATTTTTATTTTACTTTTCTTTCGAGAAAGAGAGTTATGGGAATATTTTCTACAGATCCTGTCTTTTTAACACCTGCCTGTTTTAGAAATGTTAAGGCTGCTTATTTAAAAATGCAGATTTCTGGAACTCATACTATGAATGAGTCAGAGTCTTTGACCTATGGGAAAAATGGGAAAGCTACATAAAAACAGGGGGTAAGAAATGTCTTTCAGAAAAATTAATAATATGTAGAGTGCCTCTCATTCACACAACTAGAAAAACAGTCTTAGCTGAAATGTATTACAGATTTTCTGATGTAAATATCTCCAAGGCTAGTTCCAAAATCTAACTCTATATGTCTTTTTTATTTGTTATATATTTTTGTTTGATTATATAAGTTCTGTTTTTCATAAAATATAGATTTCATTATTACTAAAGAAGAGCATAGTTTTATGGCAAACTGCCTCTTTAGGGAGGATTAATTAGTATATAAATCAAGGAATGTAAGCCTAGAAAAAATACAAAAAGTATGAGTGGAAAAATGTTAGCTAGAGAGAGGATTTTTCTCCCTTTTTAATATATATGTTTTACATAACAGGAAATCCTCTAGTTTATTTTTAGAAGGATGTTACATACATGCCTAAAGAAATAACCATAATCTGTTCTTTCATGAGACTACAGATAAGGCCTACTGAAATTCCTGAATACTACATTTTCTGGAAAGTTCCCAACAATCATAGAGATAGCCTAGTATGAACAAAACTGACACCATAAGAGAACATAGCTGCCTAGATGTTTAAATTCATAATCACCATACGTTCTATTACTTGAATTTTCTAAACAGTAGATTGTGTCTGTGTGCTAAGTCATGTCTGACTCTTTGCCAGCCTTTGGACTGTAACTCACCTGGTTCCTCTGCCCATGGGCTTCTTCAGGCAAGAATACTAGAGTGGGTTGCCATGCCTTCCTCCAGGGGATCTTCCCAACCCAGGGATCAAACCTACGTCTCTTACATTTCCTGCATTGGCAGGCAGGTTCTTTACCTCTAGTGCCACCTGGGCAGTGTCAAAGAGTAGACTATTCTTTGAATTAAGATGTCCTTTCTCTTCTCCCACTTAACTTTTTGTCCACAATGCATGGTTTGTGGGATCCCTATTTCCCCAACCAGGGATTGAATCTGGGCCCTATGCAGTAAAAGTGTGGAGTCCTAACCACTGAGCTGCCAGGGAATCCCCTTTTCTAATTTTGATAATTAAGTTCAACCTGATGATTATCCAAGGAAAATTGTATCTGTGAATCCAGGAACTCCCTCTAGCTTTTGGGCACCTATCCTAATAGTCTTTCTGTCTCTCCATTTAGTTTACATCTGAGCTTTGAGGACGGCCTCTCTCCCTCTCCTTCCTCTATAACCCCTCAGTCTTTAAATGCTTAGCAACTCTCTGTCTGACAGAGAGAAATTGAGCTTGGTTGCATGCAGAATTATTGATGTGCTTTTGATATGGCCAAAATGGATGTAAATATGCTTTACGTGTGCAAAGAAAATTAAATACTTGGATGGTGCAGTTAAGTAGAAATGGCAGGGTGTCATCATGTTTGATAACTGAGCCGTGTTAACTGTCATTAGGAGATGTCAAAAGTCATTATTCTTTTCTTACAAAAGTTTCTTATACATCTTTCCAGACTTCATGTACCTTAAATTCTAAGCTTTGCATATTATTATCACCATTACTTAAGAAATCAGAGCCAAAATTTGATGGATGTAGAAAACATTTACTTAGATACATCCAAAAGCAGAGATGAACAGATAGATGCAATTATGAGAACAAGCACCTGTATCTTTATTGATACAATAGTTTCTTGGGAGAAGAAGGCTAATAAAAGAATTAAGTCATCTGAGGTCAAGGTTTCCATTTCCAACGCCCATAGGTTAGAGATGATATAGCAAGGAGCAAAAGAGTGCTGGACAGAATTAAGAGATCTGGGCCCTAAGTCTGACTTTATGACTAAATAGTTCTATAGCATTGGGAAAATAATTTATATTCTGTTAAATTCAGTTTCTTCATTTGCAAAATAAATGGGTTGAGCTGAATAATCCATAAAGTCACTTCTGGTGTTAAGGCTTTAAAATAGACATGAATCATCATCATCATATCAATATATGTGTGAGTGAGTGAAAGTCACTCAGTCATGTCCAACTCTTTGCCACACTATGGACTATATAGTCTGCCAGGCTACTCTGTCCACAGAATTTTTCTAGCAAGAATACTAGAATGAGCTGCCATTCCCTCTCCAGGGTATCTTCCCAACCCAGGAATTGAACCTGGGTCTCCTACATTGCAGGTGGATTCTTTACCATCTGAGCCACCAGGAAAGTCCAAATATATATGATTAAGACTCTCATTTCCCTCTTTACAGAAATCCCAGATAAAGACTTTTCCCCAACGATAAAGTCAACTAACAATGAGGAGGCAAGTCACCAATAACATTTTTCAATTCGTCCAATTGAACGATAAACAAAACTCTACGCAGATATTTATTGTTTCAGAGAAATGCCACTACTCTGTCAGGTACAGAAATGGAGCAGCAGAACAAAAGTTAGGTATCTGTCTCTCAGTCAAACTGAACCCAGAAATAAGCTTCGATTGACTCAATGATCTAGAACTTGGAGCAATCCATTCAGAAAGCTCTGGAAGGAAGAAGCAGGAGCTTCTGTCTGTCCCCCAGAGGGTCCTTTGCAACCACAGTGAACAGTTTGCCTTGAGACATCACCTTTATGCTTCCAGAGTAGTTTAAATAACCAAGTGAAAATATACAGAAGTGCTCTCACAGCTGAGAGAAAGTCTTATTCCACACTGAATGATCCACTGACTCATTTCCATTCCACTGCAAATGGAAGAATCTTTGTTCTCTAGAGCTTTAAGGGAAGCAAAGAAAACCCCACCAGCCAATAAGCACATTAAAGTGACATGGATTTTTGCTTTTGAAGTAAAATGTAAATAAGAACTTATGTGATATGCCCAGATTTGCTCTCGCTGCAGTAATTTCCATTCAACGCCCTAAAATTGAAGAGATATGCTCCTTATTGGAGACATGTTCAAAGTTTACCCATCATTGCTGATCTGTCTTCTTCTATAATCTTTGACTTAACTAGGCTGCTAAGATCCTCATTTTGATTCTTCCATTGGAAGGTGCCAGAGTCACATCAGAAATTAATCCTGGGATTAAAAGGCTCTATTCAACATTCATTTATATGTCTTGCCTTGCAGTGGAAGTGGAGATGCAGTCAACTTTCCCAGGAGTCCCGGGGACTAGCTGGCTTACTGAGTTAAATGGGAGTGGCAGGTAGGGAGAAGGGATCAGACAGGAGGAAGACAGTTTGGAAGCATAGCCTTTATCTGAGGCATAACCATCGTGAGTTATCATGTTCTCCTCCAACATGACCAATAAACTCTCAGTCTCAAGGAGCACTCCCCAACTTAGCAAAGCATATAGTTTGTGTCTTTTCAGATGATGGATTTTGAGCCAATGTGTTACACTTCTGATAGATACGCAGCTTTGCAAGGCATGCAGCCTGACTTAGTACTTCTTAAGGATGCCAAAGGTGAGGAAATTGTCCCAGAGTGAAAATACAAGACGGATTTGTTTCAAGGCAGTAGATCATTTGAAGACAGTGTCATGAAAAAACATGGCCATGGCTTATCATATCTGTCATTTACTAGTGGCTTCTGGAAAAGAGTTAAGTTTTAGAATCTTGGTTCTCCTTCAATTTTTAACTTTTAAAACTTAAACTTTTTGATTAAACTCATTAAAGTTCAACAGTTAGTATCTTAAGAAATTGCTAGTACAGGCAATATGGAGAAATGAATAATTAGCCTGTTTGGAGAAATGATATTAGATACAGGGAAAATGATAGGTTTCCCTTAATAGTAGGATTTGTTGTTGTTTAGTCACTTGGTCGTGTCTGACTCTTTTGTGACCCCATGGACTGTAGCCGGCCAGGCTCCTCCATCCATGGGATTTCCCAGGCAAGAATACCGGAGTGGGTTGCCATTTCCTTCTCCAGGGGATCTTCTCAACCTAGGGATCAAAACTACATCTCCTGCTTGGCAGACAGATTCTTTACCACTGAGGCACCGGGGAAGCCCCTAATAGGATACTTTGTCCAATTTAGTCATCTAACTTAGATCATGTTTTCAGTCAGAAAGTGGTAAGAGTTATTTGGGAAGCTTTGCTATCTTTGCTTTTTGCAATTGGAACAATAGTTTGGGTATGTACCAAGATGTAATATCCACAGGTTTTGTTCTACCTTCTTTTCTTTGAAGGCATTCAGATGAGAAACTGCTATACAACCAAGTTTACCAAAAGTTCTGTGTAAAAAGTAGTTCTGCAAGTCAAATTATTCTAAATTAAGCAACTAACCATTGCTAAGACAAAAGCATGCTAAAATACGAGAGTGACTGCACAAAAGAGGGAGGAAAGGAACTGAGGGGATCTGAGGGGAACACCAACCTTATCCACTGTGTCCACTTATTCAGAGGCCCATCATATTTTGCCAGACAGGTGAAATGCACAGGGTTATAACAGAGACCACTAACCCTGTGACCTGCCGTCTTTGCACGTGGTCCTAACAACTCCCCTGGGATGTAGTAGTTACTTCTGATGTGCATGCGTGCTAAGTTGCTTCAGTCATGTCTGACTCTGCAATGCTATGGACTGTAGCCCACCAATTCCTCTCTCCATAGGATTCTCCAGGCAAGAATACTGGTTGCCATGCCAATGAACTGTTGGCTATTTTAGCAGTTTACCTCACGTATACCCACTAGTGGGCTTCCCTGGTAGCTCAGACAGTAAAGCATCTGCCTACAATGCGGGAGATCCAGGTTCGATCCCTGGGTCAGGAAGATCCCCTGGAGAAGGAAATGGCAACCCACTCCAGTACTCTTGCCTGGAAAATCCCATGGACTGAGGAGTCTGGCAGGCTACAGTCCCTGGGGTCGCAAAGAGTCGGACACGACTGAGCGTCTTCACTTCACTTCACTTCTTCATACCCACTAGATACCAGTGGCAGCCTGTTCCATCCTCCTCACACCCCCACCAAGTTATGACAACCAAAAGTGTTTCTAAATGTTGCCAAATATCTCTTGGAGTCCCCAGTTGAGAACAACTGCTCTAAAGAACCCAGCCTACTTTTAACCAAAGGTCTCTGTGAACTGACTTAGATCTGAAAATTGGGTGAGGGACCATGATTTAAAAGCAGTGGCTGCTATCAGTTTTTGCTTGCCAGTTCACATTTTTAATTATTATTGCAGCTGGGTAACTGGCTAGAGGGCCTTTCACATGTTGCCACAGATTCCTGTATAATCAAGTCACCCTGATTGTTACTCAGCCTTTCAACTCATGTGAGTCATCACATCTTTCTTGTCTCTGATGACCAAGGGCTTTTACCAGTCTAGATTCCCATGGTTCCCAGGGAGCTCATGAAGCATCTTCCACCATCCTTCCAGACTGAAACAGTTAAATGATTTCCTGAGTGAATAGCTTAGAGATATAATTCATAATGCTCTCATGAAATGAGATGACTCAGGACTGAGTCATCCAGAGTGATTTTCCTCTCCTTTCTTGTTTTACTAGCCTTGTCCCTTACATCCAATTCCTCAGGTTCACATTTCAAAATAAACTACCTAGATGTAGACCTAAGTTTTTAGGATTGTTTTTCGAGGCTAAGACTCTTATTATCAAGAGTGACCCTAGGAAGCAGACTCTCTGGGTTGGATTTTAAAGCTGGATCACTCACCAAGCATAAGACAATAAGAATCCCGTTGCTAGTAGTAAGTGGGGTGGTGATAATGCTTGGCAAGTAGGCACAGGAGAAAAGTATCTGTGGCACTTGAATGTTCTGGGGGCAATAGTAATGATGTGGATTACAGAGTGGCTTGGCATTTGTTAAAGTTTTTAGAAATCTGGGGAAGCGTGGGAAACAATGAGCTCAGATCACCAACTACCAACATAAGGCATGCAGTGAAATCTTCAAGGACACATTAAGAAGCCCTACCTCTTCAAGCTCTACCTCTTCACAGAAGAGAGATTGCTGAAAATTAGACCCTGAATCTTTCTGTGAAGGGCAAGAGCTGTAAAGGTACCTGTTTTGGCTGTGCATTTAAGCTTGTTTATAGCTCTGCCTCATATCAAGAATCTTAAATTATATACACATATACAACTGTATCACTTTGCTGTACAGCAGAAATTGCAAATCAACTATGCTTCAATGAAATAAAATTTTAAAACAGTGAAGAAGCCTCAGGGGGCAAAACCATACATGACCCCCAGCAAATAAGTCACTTCAGTTTAAATACATTTATGACTGTTAGCCACAGAGATTTTGAAGTTGTTATTGCAGCAAAATTTGATGAGAGCTACTGATAAACCCTCTATAATCTTCATTAAGCTTTCCCCAAAGCCACCTCAATTTTCCAAAAATTCTCTCATGTTCTCATGTGATATTTTCTCAGTCTGAGGTCAAATGAGAATAAGAGCATCTTCACTAAAAAAAAAAAGAAAAGAAGACTCTTACTTGGACTCCTTTAAAGAAGAGACTGAAACAAAGGCCTATCTTGGTGGTTTATTTTGGAATATGAACTCCATGAAGCAGGAGCAAGGGAGTATAGAAAAACATTTGTTTTAGTCGCTAAGTCGTGTCTGACTGTTTGCAACCCCATGGACTGTAGCCTGCCAGGCTCCTCTGTGCATGGGATTTTCCAGGCAAGAATACTGGAGTGGGTTGCCATTTCCTTCTCCAGGGGATCTTCCCAACTCAGGGATGGAACCTCTGTCTCCTGAGTCTCCTGCATTGGCAGGCAGGTTCTTTACCACTGAGCCACCTGGGGAGCCCATAGGAAAACGTAGACGGAGGCAAAAACCACTCTGCGTGGCTCAATCTGGTAGGACTTTCACAAACGTGTTATGAAATGCATCTTCACACTGTCTGCTCAGGGAAGAATGGAAAAAGCGTTTACCCAGTGGCTTTTCTCCCTGATTAATCAAGGATGGCTGCAAGGAATGTTAACTCCCCCACACTTCTGGATCACGCATGAGTTATTTCCACCTGCATCTTATAAGATGTCCCATTCCATGGTGTCAGAGTAGTGCCAGGGCAGAAAGCAGGAGAGGCAAGACATGGTCACATCTGCAAAGCTGGTTAAAGCCTTCATGTTACTGGTCCCCAGAGCAATGGCTAGAGTCAAAAGTGGAGCCCATATAGCTTAAGGTAATGCACAATGTATATCTTCTCAAGCTAGAGAAGACAGTGTTTCAGGGAACAGGAAATGATCCAATGCACCAAATGCTGTTAATAAGTAAGATGAGAACTGACCTTTAGCAGCACTGAAGGTCATGATGACCTTGACAAGAGCAGTTTTCATGGAATGATGGCAGGCAAAGCCTGATGCGTTCACCTAGACTCAGCTCCTATTTGGTATTTCAGGCTAGGAAATATGTCACACAATAGAACTCAGTTAATTTCTGGGGTGTAACATTCTTTTTTCAAAAAGAATTGCATTTATTTTTAGTTTTGACTGTGCTGGGTTTTCGTTGCTGCTACGTGAGCTTTGCTCCAGTTGCAGCAAGCGGGGGCTGCTCTCCAATTGCTTCCCATCGTGGTGTCTTCTCTTGTTGCAGAGCATAGGCTCTAGGGTATGCTGGCTTCAGTAGCTGCAGCACGTAGGTTCAGCAGTTGCAGCTCCTGGGCACTAGAGCACAGGTTCAATAGTTGTGGTGGATGAGCTTAGTTGCTCCTCTGCATATGAGATCCTCCCAGATGAGGGATTGAACCTGTGTCTCCTGCATTAGCAGGCAGATTCTTCACCCCTGAGCCACTAGGAAAGCCCTCGTGTAACTTTCAAATCTATCTTAGCCATCAGCCTTGGCTTCTTCCCTTTAGATGCAAGGGCGGAGGTAGTCGCTTTCTGCCTATGGGTTCTCTCCAAGCCTCATAGGATCTCTTCATTATTCACTTTTCCTTCTAGATATTCAATATCCCCTTCCCTGTTTAGTTTTTCCCATCCTGAAGCCACCATAGAGTACGACCTATTCATCAAACAGCCCCCAAAGTCTAGAACAAGGCTTAGTATATAGTAGACCCTGAATATGTATTTGTTAATGATCAGATAAATGAGTTTTAACTACTTCTTTACCTATATCTTGCTCACAACAGTTCTTGCCTAAGTACAGGTGTGAATCAGTCAAAGTGTGTGTATGTGTGTGTGTGTTAGTTGCTCAGTCGTGTCCAATTCTTTGTGATCCCATGTTCCACTGTCCATGGGATTTCCCAAGCAAGAATCCTGGAGCAGGGTGCCACTTCCCTCTCCAGGGGGTCTTCCTGACCTAGGGATCACACTCAGGTCTCCCGCATTGCAGGCAGATTCTTTACCACTGAGCCACCAGGGAAGCCCCGATCAGTGTATAAATGACTGAATATTTTCTTGGCTCCCCCAGCTGGAAGAAGTCTCTCCTTTCTCTGAACTCATATACAACATCACTTTAAATGTCAACACATTATTCTATCTTTAAATCAATTCATTTCAATATGCTATCTCTCTTACTGACTGTATACTCCTGAGCTCAAGATCAAATCTCTTTTATCTTTACTTCCCTCCTAACATATACTGCCAGACGTTACAGAAAGTGGTACTTCAACCGATATTTGGTGATTGCCATGAATGAATCAATAAGCAAATGACTATAAAGAACAAAATCTGGCAACTTGTAAACTCCCACATGCTTAAGACTGTTGAATCCTCCTTTCCTACTTGTCCCAGATCTGTTTCTGCTCTCCATCAAGTCTACCACTTGAGGGTTTAGAGACTCACAAAACTTCATTTCTTCCCTCTGAGCTATGACTTTAAGAGGCAGCAAGTTGCGAAACACTCATGATACCTATGGGCCTATTGGACTCTTTTTTGGCCACTAACCCACTTAATTTGGTGTAGTTTAGCACACTACAAGATGGTTCAAGAGTGCTGTAAATGATGTCAGACACCATCAGAAACCACTTCAGAAAATCATTGCCTGCAGCCGGATAAAATGGTGAACGCCTGGAAACTAGCAATGCTAGAAAAACAGAATAAATCATTTTTTTCTTCTCGCTTAGAGATGTGCACCTTTGTGCCCCAAGAATGTCCATATTTTCTGAAATTTGAAACTTCTGTAATACATTTATAAAGCACTTGTGCCATAATGAAACATACTGGTACCTGATTGAAGAGGAAGGATCCTGGGTTCTCACTCCTCTTTGCAATTATTTTGGCCTATTTTCAGGTCATTTTATTTATTCGGGTTGATTATTCAGGTTGCTTTATTATGATGCCATTTTCAGCAAATTAATGCAAAGATGCTTGTGTTTATCCAAATCATCATCGTCCTCATCTTGAATTTTCAATAAACTTTATTGAATGAAAACATTTTACACGTATTTTAAAAAGCAAGTTGGCAAAAGTTTAATTGCTTTAAACATATTAATTTAGCCAAAATACAAGACTCAGGACGGTGATACTTTTATATTTTCATTTATTTTTCTTTAGATCTCAGAAGAGAGTTGTAAAAAAACAGTTTGGTCAGAGTTCTCATCTGAAAGTTAGTGCACCTCAATTTTAACCCAGTCATTTATTTCTTGGAGGATGCAGTTACTCACTACTGGCGTACACCTTGCCTCATGAACTAGTATATGTGATCAAGATGACCTCACCTTGGCCGGTCAGGTAACTCACATTGAATTGTGAATAGATTCAGCCAGCACGCAACAGGCTATGTGTCAGCAGCAACCTCTCTTACGAAAGAGATATCAAAGCTGGGCTTTCTTAAAGGAGTGTGGGAAAGGAAATGAGATGTGGGAAAAATTAGGACTTTTTTTTCAGTCGTTTTTATAGCTTGAACGTGGTTTATCTGAAATTTTGTGAACTTGATATGCTATTGTGTTAATGCATCAAGGCTGCAGAGTTCAAAAAGAGATGGTTTGTTTGAAATTATGGCACCAAAATGTGTTTCCACTTAGGATTTTACAAAACAAATGCTTTGGAGATTTGGAGAAGGGTACAGCACAAAAAGAAAGAACTTTCAAATTTTAACATTCGGTTCTCTGTACTCAGAGGAATTTAGTCCCAGTTCACTATGACAATCACATCTGTCAAGCCCCTTTTGGATTCATCTCAATCTTGAAGGCAGTATTCAAAAATGCCCATAAGGGTTTTGTTCCTCTGAAAAAATGAACCTGCTTGGCTCCAGAGCTGTTTTTTAAAACATTGTTACTTTCTTGAAATGTTACTAGACCAAAATATTGTGTTGGCCAGTATGTTTGTTCAAATTAAACCCAAGTGAACTTTTTTGGCCAATCCAATATATTACGAACTCTATCTTGGACTCCCTTGTTCAAAAAATGTAAAACTATAGACTCGATCAACTAACCAAATATGTTATTTCCAAGTGGACATTTGTGTGTGAAGATCTTTTTTCCTACTTTATATTGAATGACCTGCATCAGATGAGGAACGTGTGCGATTGTATGTATGGGGGAGTGCTTTGTTGAGGTTAATATTTTCTGCTTTCCCTGAACCTGGATGAGACAGGATTCATTCGTTCTTTACTACCTCCATGCCATTTGCAGAGGGATGAGACCTGTCAGAATGTTCGAGAGGGAGAGGTGACCAGGGTACTTGTGAACTTTGAAAAAGTCGGTTCTGCTAAGAATATACAGCTGTACTTTTCAGAGTTACTCCCCCTTCACTGTTAAGCTTCAAAAGACTGAAAGATGAACACACAAACAGTAACTCTTTATAGGGATAGGGGCCTACTAAGTTGCTTGTCGTGTCTGACTCTTTGCAGCCCCATGGACTGTAGCCCACCAGGCTCCTCTGTCCATGGGATTCTCCAGACAAGAATACTAGAGTGGGTTGCCATGCCCTCCTCCAGGGGATCTTCCTGACCCAGGGATCAAACCCAAGTCTCTTGAGTCTCTTACATTCACAGGTGGGTTCTTTACCACCAGTGCCACATGGGAAGCCTCTTTATAGGGATAAATTTCCTCAAACGTGTTGTTCGCATATGATCTTCAGAATTTTGGCATATTAAAGTACCCTATTACTTGCTTGATCCTTGTTAACAAATTTGATTATTTTTAAAGAAAACTTAAGTCTCTTTTGTTAAGGGGAGATTTCTTTCACTATCATGCATAGATGCGCTACTCACATATATATTTCTATATTTCTATTTTTATATATGTCATGATCTAGAAATATTTAATAATAATATGTATATATTGTATTTACATGTAATATATATTTTTCTGAAACATTACATATTAAGTATATAAATGCTCTAGAAAAAATGTTTTTGATCTGAAAGCATATACTATGGGAAACATTGTTTTCAAGTTATCAGAAAGTAGCTTTTGAAAAGAAATAGTTGAAAAGTTTCCTTGAGGAAGCCCACAGGATCCTGGGTGGGGGGCGGGGGCGGGGAGGGACTCTCATTGATGCCTTCCTTTTTTTTTTGCTTGATGGCTCCCTTTTCTTGTTTTTTCCCTCTGTCATGATTTTTTCCAACATTCCTGCCAACAACCATGTTTTCCTTTCTATCCCTTACCTCACAGAGGCTATATATAATCTGTTTCCCCGCAAAAAACCATGACACATTCACATTCCCAAAGGAGAGTAAAGAGACTACTATACCAAAATCTTGTTTCACTGTTGAAAACAGGATCCCCAAATCCTACTGGATGTCCAGTCTTCTGTGATATTGTGTGTTGGTTACACATGGCCTGAAATGTGAAACCGTATTTTTAAATTATACTTAGGACTCTCTTTTAATTACTCACTGCAATAATACATTAAGGCACATTTAGACAATGATAGAAAGTATATCTTGTTAACAACAACGCCAACAGAAATTAAAGCTATCTTTTATGACTGGGAAATTAATCTTCCATTTCACCTCATTTGAGTACCTAGAAAGCTAGAGATGGACTTGGAAATATGGCAGTTCTCAGATACTAATACAGAAAAATTAAAAGTTGAGTATCATTTATTCCCTTTAGGTTTCTTAGTTTAGCTAGAAAATAGCTTCACAATAAAATGGAAAATTTTTTGTTTTGATTTGTTTTTTACGATGAAGATTATACCTAAAAGTTATGTCAAAAACAAGCAGTTTTAAAGCGTTTTAAACTTCACTTTTAAACTTGATGGTTATTTTGTTTAGCAAGCTTGCTGACACTGATGATTTTATGCATGATAGAGGAGGTTTTAGTAAGATACAATGATCCTATTTTAAATAAACCCTAAATAAAATAATCTGCTCATCCAAAAATCCTTATTCAGGCTGAAGACAACAGACTCCACCCAGGCAGGTCCTCAGTCTCCTCATTTGTAAAAGGAGTGGGTTCAACAAAGGGGTTCTCCAATTCCCTTCTAGCTCTAAAAGTTTATAATTCTGAGCTCCTATATTTTTCAAAGATATCAAATATTATATGTTAGTGTTGATCAGATTACTAAAGAAGCAAACATGAAACATCAGAAAAAATATGTATCTATTAATTCATTAATAAATGAAATACATTAAATATTTGTATAGTCACAATTTTCTGCCTTAAAATGATTTCAAGTCCAGTGACTGACTCAATTAATTGTCATTTTAAAATCTGTAATAAAAAATGATAACTATTCAATGTTGTCACCAAAATTTCATTCTGCAAACAAAAAATTAATGAGCTAAATTGCAGCCACCTCATATGTTTTATTTCAGGGTTTGAGTCCAGTCTGAGACAGAGATACATATGGCTGCCTCCCTTTAAACTTTAAAAAAACCATTGCAACTGTGTCTCTTTCTGACTTAAGGCTTCAATGTTAATATGCTGTTTTATACGCTCCTTAAACTGAAAAACATCTATATAAAATACAAACTATAAGTGTAAGCAGGTTATCTTGAACAAAGGCTGAGAGGGAAATAAGAAATGTCATTATTTTGGCTGATAATGGGCAGATGAGTTGATGGATTTAGCCCAGGCTTGGGGTGGGGTAAAGGTAGGGGTAGGGTTTGTAGGAGTCCCTTAATCCAAGCTGGGGTCTTGTATTTGCACTTTGGAGGTTATTTTTAAACAAGATTAAATATACGATTATTCTATTTATTTTGTGCCATAAGCATTAATTTGTTATATATGATCATTTAAAATTCACTAAAGTTTATAGAAACTGATGTTGCCATTTCTTCCTCCTTTTTAAAATGTATTCAAAAGCCTAAAGAAACAGAAGTGACTTGATTATGACTCTTATTGGTTTCTGGATGTTTACATATTGGTGACCACCAGAATCCAAGTTCAAAAGAGGTTGGATGCTGGACTGTCTTACTCACTAGAATAAGTGTCTAGCACAATCTAGTGTCTAGAACAGTCCCTGACACACATAGACACTTGAACAAAATTTGACTAATAAGTGAATGAATGAAAAGAATGAATACACTTTTGAATTCATATTTGCAAAATGTCCATATTCTTCCTCTCTCTCTCAGGCTTTGGGAAAACCTGCAGAGATTAACTGAGAAACAGTGTAATCTTTTCAGTCTTTCTATAGCTGCTGCTGCTGCTGCAAAGTCGCTTCAGTCATGTCTCTGTGCGACCCCACAGACGGCAGCCCACCAGGCTCCCCCGTTCCTGGGATTCTCCAGGCAAGAACACTGGAATGGGTTGCTATTTCCTTTCCAATGCGTGAAAGTGAAAAGTGAAAGTGAAGTCGCTCAGTCGTGTCCAACTCTTCGAGACCCCATGGACTGCAGCCTACCAGGCTCCTCTGTCCATGGGATTCTCCAGGCAAGAGTACAGGAGTGGGGTGCCATCACCTTCTCCGGTCTTTCTATAGAATGTCCTTCAAATTTGGCTCTGATCTTACTGTGAAAACCAGCAAAAAGTGAAACAGCAAATCCAGGAAAGCAGGCAGTAGCAATAAAAAGCCCAAATAAATGAGGATGCATTTTTTTTCCTCAACTTGACCAGTGAATTCTCAAACTCTCTCCCACTCAAGGATGTTTATATTGGGCAGAAAAAAAAAATGACCGACTGAAGGAATAAATGAATGAGATTGAGAAAAACTATTTTATCTCCTCTTTGAAAATGTAATAATTATAGTAATAATAGCTAAATACATGTAAGGTGCTTATTTTATGTCAGGATCTACTCCAAGAGTTTTATATATATCAACTCAAGTGGTTCTCACAACTGCCCTGAGAGATAGACTCTATTTCTTCTTCTTTTTTTCAGGTGAAGAAACTGAGGTACAGAGAGGTTGAGTGACTTGACACTTAGGGGTGGAGTCAGGAGTCAAAATCAGCAGAAGCTACAGAGTTCAGACTCCTGACTGCTCTGAACTACTCCTTCTGAGACTCAGCAAAGACATATCTTGAACTTCCTTTAACCCAATATTCCCAGTCTTATGTGACCAAGACATACCAGTCAATACATCTAGAACAAAACATGGCAAGCACTGAAGCAGAAAATTTATTTGGTTCCTTACAAGTCAAAATGTTGTAATAGGAGGGACATCCCTGGTGGTCCAGTGGTTAAGACTCTGTGCTCCCAATGCAGGGTCACAGGTTTGATCCCTGGTCAGGGAACTAAGATTCTGTAGGCCATGTGGCATGAGGGAAAAAAAAAAAAACAGAAAAAAATGTTGAAATAGGAAAATGAGTTATGATCATATGCTATGCTATGCTATGCTAAGTCGCTTCAGTCATGTCCGACTCTGTGCGACCCCATAGACGGCAGCTCACCAGGCTCCGCTGTCCCTAGGATTCTCCAGGCAAGAATACTGGAGTGGGTTGCCATTTCTTTCTCCAGTGCATGAAAGGGAAAAGTGAAAGTGAAAGTGACGTCATGTCCGACTCTTAGCGACCTCATGGACTGTAGCCTACCAGGCTCCTCCGTCCATGGGATTTTCCAGGCAAGAGTACTGGAGTGGGGTGTTCTCCTAATTTCAGGAGGAAGTGAATATGGATTGAGTTTAAATTCTCCTCCTTCCCCGGCCATGTAACTCGCTTATCAAACAAGGGAAGGAGGCTAGATAGTCTTTGCCATTTCTTAAAAAATAAAACTTAGCTTCTTTGATTGCTATTCATGAGATACAAACCAAATAGAACTACTCCAAAACTGCATCACTGTCAAAACAACATGACTGATCAAACCATGAAGTTCATGATGAAAGAATACTAAGAAATGTTTAGTTCTTCAAAGTAATTGAAACCTGGGCTTTCCCGTGTAATCATGAGCCATTCCAACTGCCAGAGTCTTTCTCACAGCCACCAAGAGGGATCTAAATGGGCCCCACTGCAAAAAGGCGAATGTAGAACCCTGCCTGTTTACACATACCTGCATAAGTGGGAGAAGTAGGTTTGACTGGGTAAGGCTGTATTTTTTTAGGAGTCTATGGGAGATGAGCTTGTCCCTTGAGAGGCATTCAGTCCAAGTCTGTCACACAGAACAGAAGCTTCGAGCATTTTTAGCTTCTTTTGAATTCCTATTCCCACCCACTAAGATCAAGTTTAAGGTAGGGAGGGGGGGCAGGTAGGAACGATGGAAAAGTATGTTCCACGGGCAGAATAAGAAGCTGCCAAGTCACTCCCTATTCACGCTCAGTCATCTGAGACAAACATCAATTCCAGCTTTGTCCTAAACGAGAGCTTTGGCCAAGCAAATTCCTCTTGTAACACATGGACAGTTTTGGTTGACTTTATCATTACTCACTGCTGGACGGGACATGAGTCAATACGCTCTCAGAAGGAAAGGGCTTGGTGAGCTGCGGCTGTCCAGGTTTTCCTTGAAAGTTTTTATTGATTGATTGATTGATTTTGCTTTTTATTAAAATTCTGATTCTTGCTGACTACAGACCAGATAGTGTCAGAATCCAGAATGCTGGTCCCCTTTGTAATCCTCAGCATATGAACTGTAGTGCTAATCCTACTATTTTAAATAACAAGTAGAGAAAAACTGGTTTTTAATTCTTTCACTACTAAGCTTTAACCTTTATTTTACTAAATATCACTTTTAATGTTATAAGTTGACATAACTTTTGAACAAAGGAAATCTCTTATGTTGATGGCTGTAAGGAATCACACGCACATCCATTCTCATAGTCTTCCAAAATTAAAGGTACAACATGCAATAGGAGATATATCATTGGAATCCTTAATGGAATCCTCAAATGGTTCAATGGATGGCTTGAATTAATAAAAACATAGGGAAATTATTCTTTAAAACCATGAATTCACAACTACAAAGCTTATTTTTGCTTTGCTATTATTAATACAATAAGAGGTTTGACTTTGACCTTGGAATCATAAACGTGGAAAACATTAACAGTATTATATTGACATGTTCTGAACCTCTCTTTTTCTGTATGAAACGGAGGCTTCTGATAAGTTTGGTGGAGTCACTGTGGCACCAAATAAAACTAAACAGTTCATACAGACTAAGATCAAGGAGGTCTAGTGAACCAAAAGATTCCAGCTCCCCGATAAAAGGAGATCTGTTTGAAACCACTGGCAATTATTAATGTTTTAAGACTGTAATTTAAGAAATCATACTTTGTAAGAATAAATGTTAACCTTTTGGAAAATCTGTCCTCTAAAATAAGCTGTATAGCAGGGTTTTCAAAGACATTTCAGACACATGTTGATAAAAATGTCTTATTATTAATCTAGCTTTTTCTCTTTAGCCATGATACTTTTAAACTGTCTAAGAGATAATTAGAAGGCTACAATTGTCTTTAATGTAGTAGCGTGTCCCTTATAATAAAATAAGACATCTTTTAAGATGTTATGATTTTTTTTTTCCTAGAAGTAGTAAATACTTTAGGATGGGTTTTGACCATGTAGAGTAAAATGAGATTTTTGTCCTCCAGTTTGTTGGTTAGTGTCCTCCAGGGTAATAGAGTGATAGTGGGCTGCAGGCTTGGAGTTTTGCGAGGCTGCTGTGTAACTCAGACACAGAAAAACGACATGTGGTGTCACAGTTTGCAAATGAAGACACGATGCCGTCTTTCCCTTCTTTTCAACTTAAAGAGGCCAATAGCCACGAATCAGGTTTGAGATGGAACATATTCCAGAGAAAGTATATAACAAAGAGAAACAGCTAGGAAGTAATTGTCACTGGTCATCTGGTCATGATATCTCAAGCAAGCATTCAATACTAGCTTTCCCCAAATAGGATAACGGGCTAGAGGCTTGGCTTGAAGTCTGTCATAGCCTGAAAAGAGCTTGCATGAATCCAAGTGCCTGCAAGTATTGCTCGCTACACCTCAGTGATTCTTTAGACATCAAGTTTTCTTAGCCTTCTTGCAGAAATTACCACGCTGGGAAAGCTGGAAGGAGAAACTGCATTTCTGAAGATAATTTTTGTCAGAGAAAAGGCAAAAAACAATTGTGAGTTTTAATCCTTTCCAACCTGATCAAAAATATATGCAATTCTACCATAAACTGTAGTGATGTGTACAAATTATCAAAATGGGCTTTTAAACCTCTTTGGTCTTTAATCACGTGACAGAGGCAGCACTCCATTAATAAAACATGAGGGCAGAATCCATTTTTTTAGCTGAAAATGTTAGTAAATGTTGGTTTCTTAACAGTTAAGTTAGCTGTCTCAAAATAACAACAAAAAAAAGCAGTTTGGATTGATCTCCTCAGTCTCAAAAAGAATGTGTTTTCATCCCAAATGTGTGTATATTTATGGTAATTGACATGTTCTATTGATTAATTTGGCTTCCCAGGTGGCTCAGTAGTAAAGAATCCACCTGCAATGCAGGAGACATGGGTTTGATCCCTAGGTTGGAAAAATCCCCTGGAGGAGGAAATGACAACCCACTCCACTATTCTTACCTGGAGAATTCCATGGACAGAGGAGCCTGGCAGGCTACAATCCATGGGGTCACAAAGAGCGGAACACAATTAAGCAACTGAGCACGCACGTACACACGCATTAACTTGACAACTATTAATGGGCCTCATGTTACCTCATGTTACTGACCCCTTTTGAAACCCCCTAAATGGAGATATTTTCAAAAATCTTGAGTTAGAGTTGATGTCAGTTCTTGGTGTCCTTTAGAACAGCTCTGGCATATTCAAAAGACTGTTCCTCCATTTACTTTTGGTTTAAACCTCTGGCATTCAGTTTACGTAGGGAACACCTTATAGTTAAGGTTAGGCTGTGCAACACAGAACAAAATGAGATATTTATCTTCCAGATCATCAGTTAGTCTCCTCTGCATCAACAGTCTTCAAGCTTGACTCACAAATCTCCTTAGTCTATGTGTAAGTATAGAAAATGTTAAATTTTTAAAGGGGTTTTGAATAATGTTTGGTTTCATTAGTTAAAACTCTTTAAACATTTAATATTTTGTTTATACATTTAATATATTACATTTTAATTTTAAGTATCTGAATCTCAGTAATCTGAACTACAGATAATTCAATATATACTTATTCAGGTGTATATATTTAGTACATTTAGTACATTTAGTACACTAAAGTTCTCTTAAATGATCCAATGTTATATACTAATTTAGTAAGATTTCATTTAAAAGACTCAAGTTGAAATAAAATGAGCAATTACCCTAAACTTAAGGGTGTCCAGGATGAAGTACTTTTCATTTTAAAACAGAGATAGTCTTGAGTAAACAGGACAAGTTGGTCACTCTAAGTAAAAGTCACAACGACCATTTTAAATTGAAATTATAATACTGTCATTTCAAACAGGCCAAATACATAGAATAAAAAATGTGAATGACACCCTTTGTATCCCACAAACATTAATATTTCAATTTTAACCATTGTAATCCTTAATATACTTAATTCTAAATCTTCCCACCCAGAGTTAAAAGACTCTTACCACTGAGTTGCTGCCATCCCAAGGTCACTTGTGAATGGAGATTTTGGTCTGAATGGGGACTGGAATTTTGTTAAGACTCTAATGAGTCTCACTGAATCTTATTTTATGGTTGAAATATCATGGGCTTCAAATCATAAAAGTGAGTTCAATACCACTAATCATTGCTTAGTCACTCAGTTGTGTCCAACTCTGCAACCCCATGGACTGTAGCCCAACAGGCTCCTCTGTCCATGGGATTTCCCAGATAAGAATACTGGAATGGGTTGCCCTTTCCTCCTCCAGGGGATCTTCTCGACTCAGGGATCGAACCTGCATCTCCTGTGTCTCCTGCATTGCAGGCAGATTCTTTTCCTGCTGAGTCATTGGGGAAACCCAATGCAAATAAAAACCACAATAAGATACACTTTACATCCACTAGGGTGGCTACTGTCAAATCAAACAAACAGAAAATCACAAGTGCTGGCAAGAATGAGGAAGAAATTGGAACACTTGAACACTGTTGGTAGGAATGTGAAATGGTGCAGCCACTATGAAAAACAGTATGGAAGTTCCTCAACAAAATTAAAATAGAATTACTGCATGATCCAGCAATTTCACTTCTTTGTATATACATAAAATAATTGAAAGCAAGGACTCCAAGAGATATTTGAACTCTCGTATTTATGGCAATATTATTCATAATAACCAAAAACTAGAAGCAACCCATGTGTCCATTGACAGATGAATGGATAAATAAAACGTGGTATATGTACACAATGGAATAGAACTGCCATACAACCCAGCAATCCCACTGCTGGGCATACACACCAAGGAAACCAGAATTGAAAGAGATACTAGTACCCCAATGTTCACCACAGCACTGTTTACAATAGCTAGGACATGGAAGCAACCTAGATGTCCATCGGCAGACGAATGGATAAGAAAGCTGTGGTACATATACACAATGGACTATTACTCAGCTATTAAAAAGAATGCATTTGAATCAGTTCTAATGAGGTGGTTGAAACTGGAGCCTATTATACAGAGTGAAGTAAGTCAGAAAAACACCAGTACAGTACATTAACACACCTATATGGAATTTAGAAAGATGGTAACGATGAGATCTCTTCAAGAAAATTAGAGATACCAAGGGAACATTTCATGCAAAGATGGGCTCAATAAAGGACAGAAATGATATGGACCTAACAGAAGCAGAAGAGGTGGCAAGAATACACAGAAGAATTGTACAAAAAAGAGCTTCACGACCCAGATAATCACGATGGTGTGATCACTCACCTAGAGCCAGACATCCTGGAATGTGAAGTCAAGTGGGCCTTAGAAAGCATCACTACGAACAAAGCTAGTGGAGGTGAAGGAATTCCAGTTGAGCTATTTCAAATTCTGAAAGATGATGCTGTGAAAGTGCTGCACTCGATATGCCAGCAAATCTGGAAAACTCAGCAGTGGCCACAGGACTGGAAAAGGTCAGTTTTCATTCCAATCCCAAAGAAAGGCAATGCCAAAGAATGCTCAAACTACCACACAATTGCACTCATCTCACATGCTAGTAAAGTAATGCTCAAAATTCTCCAAGCCAGGCTTCAGCAATACATGAACCGTGAACTTCAGATGTTCAAGCTGGTTTTAGAAAAGGCAGAGGAACCAGAGATCAAATTGCCAATATCCGCTGGATCATCAAAAAAGCAAGCGAGTTCCAGAAAAACATCTATTTCTGCTAATTGACTATGCCAAAGTCTTTGACTGTGTGGATCACAATAAACTGTGGAAAATTCTGAAAGAGATGGGAATACCAGACCACCTGATCTGTCTCTTGAGAAACCTGTATGCAGGTCAGGAAGCAACAGTTAGAACTGGACATGGAACAACAGACTGGTTCCAAATAGGAAAAGGAGTACGTCAAGGCTGTATATTGTCACCCTGCTTATTTAACTTATATGCAGAGTACATCATGAGAAACGCTGGGCTGGAAGAAACACAAGCTGGAATCAAGATTGCTGGGAGAAATATCAATAACCTCAGATATGCAGATGACAGCACCCTTATGGCAGAAAGTGAAGAAGAACTAAAGAGCCTCTTGATGAAGGTGAAAGAGGAGAGTGAAAAAGTTGGCTTAAAGCTCAACGTTCAGAAAACTAAGATCATGGCATCTGGTCCCATCACTTCATGGGAAATAGATGGGGAAACAGTGGAAACAGTGTCAGACTTTATTTTGGGGGGCTCCAAAATCACTGCTGATGGTGATTGCAGCCATGAAATTAAAAGACGCTTACTCCTTGGAAGGAAGTTTATGGCCAACCTAGATAGCATATTTAAAAGCAGAGACATTACTTTGCCAACAAAAGTCCGTCTAGTCAAGGCTATGGTTTTTCCAGTGGTCATGTATGGATGTGAGAGTTGGATGGTGAAGAAAGCTGAGCGCCACAGAATTGATGCTTTTGAACTGTGGTGTTGGAGAAGACTCTTGAGAGTCCCTTGGGCTGCAAGGAGATCCAATCAGTCCATCCTAAAGAAGATCAGTCCTGGGTGTTCATTGGAAGGACTGATGTTGAAGCTGAAACTCCAATACTTTGGCCACCTCATGCAAAGAGTTGACTCATTGGAAAAGACCCTAATGCTGGGAAGGATTGGGGGTGGGAGGAGAAGGGGATGACAGAGGATGAGATAGTTGGATGGCATCACTGACTCGATGGACATGGGTTTGGGTAAACTCCGGGAGTTGGTGATGGACAGAGAGGCCTGGCGTGCTTCGATTCATGGGGTTGCAAAGAGTCAGACACGACTGAGCGACTGAACTGAACTGAACTGAATCACCAATTTGCCAAATTTATAAAATTTACCATCACCCACGTTATTCAAAATTTGAAATATTTGCCTATCATAGAGTTTACATAAATTAGTAACAGAGCAGATGATTTCTAGTTTTAACAAGAATGTTAAGTCTATCAAAAGCTAGAGATCATAGGGTGATTTAGTCTTGTGAATATACTTAATATTTGGAAAAGGAACCAAAATTTTCAGCAACTATTGGTAAAGGAATCAATGAAGGCAGGTGACTTTTAATATATATAGAAATGTAGTTCATACTGCTAAGTGGGCTGACTTGTATCCCCAACAAATTCATAGGGTGAAGCCCTAACCCCTAGTTTGACCATATTTAGAGATGGGATGTCTAAGGAAGTCATTAAGGCAAAATAAGATTATAAGGAAGGAGTCCTAATCTAACAGGACTGAGTGATATTTGCTCAGTCATGTCTGACTCTTTGGGAATCTAATAGGACTAGGGTCCTTATAAAAAAAGGAAGAGACCTTGGAACATTCACACAGTGAGGAAAGGCCATGTGAGGTCACTGAGAAGGCAGCCGCCTAAAAGCCAGGAAAAAAGGTCTCACAAGAAACCAAGACTGTCAGGACCTTGATTTTCAGATTTCTAGCCATCAGAAGTACAAGAAAATAAATTCCTGTTAAACCACCCAGTTGCTGGCATTGTGTTATGGCAGTCCAAGTAGACTAACACAAGTTTAAAAAATTTTTATAAATTTCTTTTTTTCTATTTTGGTGGACACGTTAGCCTGTTTTAGATCATCTCACTGGCTTCCTATCACACAGCAGCATCAACTTGTTATGTTTATTAACTAGAAGACAAAATGTCATTTACAATGTGAAAGTTCCCATATCTTCCTAGTTATTTGTTTGTTTTGGTCTTAACATTTTTTCATCTTTTCGCGTTCTTTAAAGATTTGTTACCAGGTTACTCTTTCTTGTGTAATTTGTGGTTAATGTACTAATACTTTAAATTTGGGGTTCTTCTGATCACAGTAACTATTATAGCCCCCTCTTCACATCTTCACTTTGTTCCCGCATATGGACATGCGGTCCCCATGGTTTCTCATATGGCTCAAGTGTCAAGAGTTTATCAAAGTTTGAGCTTTAGTTCAGTTTTAGCTTTGTTGTATTTTTTTTCCTTTTTGGCCATTTGCAGTGGATCTGTCAGTGTAGCTCAGTTATAGGTCATTTCATGTGTTTAATATTTGAAACATTGGGTACTTCTCAAAAGCTTAAAACACATGTGAAATGTTCATTCGGACTGAATAGAGAATTAAGAGTAGAGAAGGTTAGACCAAAAATATGTTTAAAAAAAAACTTATCCCATTGATTATAAATCATCAAGACAGTCAATACAATTACATTTGTAATTTGACACACACAAAATATTTTTCTTCCCGAAATTCAGACTACTACAGTAAAACCTATGATATTCTGGTTTGGCTCACCACTGCAGTTGCATAAAAACTAAAGCCAAATGAAAGCTTTGAAAGCAAAAATTTTTCCTAAAGGTACGGCAACCAGCAACCATGCTTCATGGTTACTGATAATATTAGACAAAGTTAATAGAAATGATTTAATTTTAAGCAAATTGCTCATTTGACAAATTGGTTTTCCAGCAAGTTGATTTTCTCCTCTCCCTCTCTGAATGTGTGTGTGCCATAAATGTGCATCCACACAAAAGTTTAAGCAGTAAGGTAAATGCATTCAGTGAGTTTTTTTTACTGCATTATCATCTTCACAGCTGAAACAGAAGGAAACAACATTTCTGTCAAATAACATGATGCATCGTCATCTGAAGAGACGGCCTTCAAGTTGGAAATGTTTTTAAGCTTAACGGAGGTTACTAGTGACAAATCTAATCTCAATGGAAACATTTTTCTGTGTGTTATGTACTAACTAGAAAGATCGCTTTATTCAGCTGGACATTTTAAAGCACTTAGTAAAACAGCTACTTGACATTTAACATTCTTTCCTCTTGAAAACAAATTTATCTTTATAAAGGGTTCGAAGTGATAAATATACTGAATGGAAATGAATACTTCACGTGGTTATCCACCCAGCACCGTTAATGGGAAATAAATAGATGTTTTAAATATTTGCTCCTAGAGGTCTCTTCTTGAACTTAAGCATAAGTTATCTAAACAGTTGAAAAAAGATTTATAGTTATGAAGAGGCCTGTATGTCAAGGAAAGTTTTATGATATGTTCCATAATAAATTAGCAATAAATGGATACAGGTGACTGTGGAATTTATGACCTTTAATGCTTTAATACTGCACTAAAGAAAAACTAATTATTAAGGTCCTAAAGGGTAATATAAGAATACCATCTACAAATTGTCAAATTAAGCCGTTAGTGCTATGTATTCAAGATAGTTGTTTTAATGTGGCTCAGTGAGGCAGAAACAGATAAATACAAAAAAACAACACCTCAACGTCATCAAGCGGTAGAACAGCAACTGTCAGGCTTTCTGGCTGAAGCTAAAGAATCACTTCTAAAATTTGTTTCTTCTGCTTAAAAATAATCATTCTTCTAGCACTTTAGTGAAGGGCTGTGTCATACCGAAAAAAATGACAAATTTCTCTAGATTCTCTCATAGCATTTCTTGCCCATTTTCCCCTCAAGTGCCCCGTGAAGATGTTTGAACTCAAGAGGTCCCAGAAAAAGTTGTCTGACGAAAAAAAAAATCAAATTTCAGCGACTTGCAGTTTTTAAGAACTGTCCTTTCCATAATAAATTTCAATTAAAGCACCCGTTGTGGGGAAGCATCTCCACTTTCATCCTTAGTTTTTCACAAGAGAAAAAAAGAACTCACCCTTTTCTTCCTAATTTGAACCTCACCAGGAGGTAGATGAGTTTATTTCCTAGAGGGAAGAGGCTATTGTAAAAGTAGGCCTTTAAAGCGATCTTCCAGCTTCCAATCTCTCACCCTTTTAATCCATTCTCCACACTAACACCAGAATGGTCTTTATTTTTAGGGGGAAAAATGTGATTATATCACATCTCTGCTTAAAATCCTTTGCCAGGCTCCGACTGCTTAGCCCAAGCTAAGGCTGAGGTGCTATTGTGGTTCTGCCCCACCTGTGTCTCTGGATTCACTGCCTCCGGGGAGGCTCCGGTCCCCTGCGATGGGCTGGCCTGTGATGTTAAGTATTCTCAACCTTTGTTTCTGTTGCTTGAACAACCTTTCTCTTTATTCTTCCTTTTTTTCCAAGGACCAGCTCAAACAGCACTTCACATGTCCTGTCATAAGTGTAACAGTCGTCCAGTGAGTATCCATCGCTTTCTCATTGATTCCATGTCATCGGCTCCTTTACCTTGCATTATGGTTAATTGTCTAGGTGCCTGTCTTATGACTCAAATGAAAATCGTAGAAGGCAAAAACCTTCTCTTGCATCTTTTCATCTAAGTCTGCTGCTGCTGCTGCTGCTGCTAAGTCACTTCAGTCGTGTCCGACTCTGTGCGACCCCATAGATGGCAGCCCACCAGGCTCCCCCGTCCCTGGGATTCTCCAGGCAAGAACACTGGAGTGGGTTGCCATTTCCTTCTCCAATGCATGAAAGTGAAAAGTGAACACGCTCAGTCGTGTCTAACTCCTAGCGACCCCATGGACTGCAGCCTACTAGGCTCCTCCGTCCATGGGATTTTCCAGGCTAGAGTACTGGAGTGGGGTGCCATTGCCTTCTCCACATCTAAGTCTAGAGGAGTATAATAGTGTTCAATAAAGGTTTATTGAATAAAAAAACTGGGGAAAGGGAATTGAAAGCAGAGAGGTGATGCAAGATGGATTACGAGTCTGAGACAAGGGTGAGTAAAGCTTTCTTGCTCATAGGTCCAGAGTTAAGAGGAAGTCTTCGATAGAAACCCAAGTGGGCCTTTGCCCATGTTTCATCATTTCTTTAAGAGGTTACTAAATAACAGCATAGAAAAGAATACACATAATCTGAGATTGAAAGATGGAAAAAATTAGTAAAGAAATACTTATAATAACAAGGGAAACAAGAAGGTAAAGTCTCTCAGTCTGGGAGACTGCTGTATCGCAGGGAAAGGGACTTAAAACTAGAATTGGAAGGCTGAAATGGAATCTCACTGTGCTCTGTGACCTAATGGAAACTGTTTTTTTCTTACCTTGTGTCCACTTCTGTGAAAACAGAGATAATAATGGATACTTCCCAATGTTTTCAGGTGGACTAAAGGAGATAATATAAATAAGATGATGATAATAATACATACTGTTTATTAAAGATCGGCTACATGAGAGACTTTGTGTTTTATATACATTATATTTAATTTCATTTTGAAAAATGTACAATGTTTTTGTAACTACCCTATTGTTTATTTAGACATTAGGTGGTGTTGCTTTCCAAACAGGCACGAGAAGTTTGACTTTAGATTTTGCGATATCAGATTTTTAGTGGACAGACCTGCTCACCGAATCATTCGTCTTTACCTTAGACAAAAACATTCCACAAATGTTTCTAGTGTGTGCAAGTGTCTGAAGTCCAGCATTTTAACCATGTGCTTCCTTGAAAACAAGCCCAACTCTTTGTGAAAGAGGCAAGGATGCCTGTCATTTCCATGTTTCTGTGTGTCTCTCCTCGGTCCCCAGTGACTGCAGTGTTTGTGCCCCAGAGCCTCCTGTGACTGTCCCAAGAATTCCATATGCGGTGCTGAAAAATGACTCGTATCCTCCCCTTCACGACAAATGATCCAGAGAAACTGCTGAAACTACTTCACCCCATCATAAACAGTAAGTGTCTGCTTAAATCTTTCTGGGTGGATATTTTACTTTTAAAGAAGTGTGCAAATAAATGAATCTATTTAGTCAAGAATTCTTCATTTAGACTAATCCAGAGGCAAATGCATTTAACTTTCAGGGCCCTTCATTTGCTTGATTCACCTTCTAAATGACTATTTACCCAAATCATTTATGTTTAAGCCCCACAAAACTTGGAATGACCCCCAACAATTCCTGTCTAAAAGGTTCCAGCACAATTCTTCTTGGCTTATGGCTTTGCCACCGGGGTTGGCTAATTTCCTTCTCAAAAAATTTTCCATGACCTCTCATTCACTGTCTTTCCCCTGAACTCTGATTCACCATCCATGCCTTGGGTAAATCTAAGGTTGGGCAAGGCAGTAAGCACATTTCCAGAGACTCCAATATTATACTGGCTCTCTAAGGCTCAAAGTGCACCCTCGAATTCCAGCTCTCAGAAAGTTCTGCCCCTCACCTCTTTAGTTTAAATGGATATAGTTGTGATCTCTCTATGCTGATAAAATAAATTATTTAAAATGTGTAATATAAAGGAGTATCCAAGAGTGTTTCATTGTGGTGATGGAATGGTTCTGTATTGGACAGTATTAGTGGTTGCATGAACCTATATATACAATATAACACTACACATCAAAAAAGCACATGTAAAAACTGATAAAATTTGAATAGGGCCTGTAGTTTAGTTAACAGCATTGTACCAATGTCAGTTTCCTGAGCTACTATGGTTATATAAAGTGTTATATATGGTATGATCATTGGGGAAATATAGGTTAAACATATACGAGAACCCAACAATTTTTGCAACTTCTTGTGATTCTTACATTATTTCAGAATAAAAAGTTAAAAAAATATATGCATTATTTCTAAACTCATCTGAATAATCTTTTCGAGTTTGGAGTTTAGTGAGCATTACTGGTATGACCACCTTTAAGATACACCCATTCTTACCCTCTGCCCAAAATGGAAAAATGAAGTAACAAAGAGTGTAGAAAAGTCTCAGTTTTCAACAGCACCTTGTTTTAACATATACTCCAATGCAGAATAAAAAGCTTGGATTTCTTTTACACATCTGACTTTCTCTAAGCGCCACAAAGGTAGACAGCAGGTTTGGGGGAGACCTCCTGCTGTGATCCTGTTCTCCACCTATCACTAACCACAATCAAGGGTCCAGAAACTATCAGAAGGCTGACGTGCAATGAGCAGATCTTATCCAAAGTTGTTTAAATAAGATGCTTTCATTGAGTGGGAGGTTAGAATAGCTCAGGGATTTCAAAATACACAGACTGTGCTAGTACAACATGAAAATTTCAGCTGTCTAGTGCTGAATGAGAAAAGCAAGGAAAGTAAAGTACACAAGTCATTTTAAAGCTGACATATCCCCTTGGGAGGACAACCAATCTTTTATCCTGACACTATAACCTTTGAATTTTGTTTGTGCTTGCTGAACATTACTAATAAACCCCATTTTGGTTTTATACTGTATTTTATGAAATGGTAATAGAAGATAATTGTTTTATACTTCTTGGCAAAATAAAAACTGGCAATTCTGTCACCCAGCTTCTAATTTCCCCAGTCTGTGAAATCTGCACATCCAAGAACCCCTGGATTAAATGTGTTCAAAGTATCTTTAATATTTAATTGGTACTCATACACTTAGTCATTTATTTTGCCTATTATTGTCAAAGCATCATTACAGGAATTATGGGATTCTGTTCTTCAGAAACCAAAGATAAGATAGGTGCAGAAATAATAACAATAATAATAATGCAAGGCGGAAACGGAAAAGTGCTATGTAAAGTTTGGAAAATGAGCTGGAAGTTTATTCTGACACCTATAAACACAGGCAAAGCTGGAAACGGTGAGACCTAAAATGTCAAGTGGCATGAAATTTGTTGGCTAGACCTTTTGGGCAGAAAGGGAGCCTCATATCAAGATTGACAAGAGTGAAGGCTGAAGAAAGGCAAAGGCTGTTAAGCTTGAAATAAACATGCACTACACAAGAGCAAGTTTAAAGGGGCTCAGACATGAACCAGAGCATGTGTCTTAGGGGAACCCTTATAGTACAGAGGAAATGAAGTCATTTATTTCTGTACTCTAAGCAGTTTAGCAGTGACACTTTTTTTACATGCTGAATCTGAAGTCTCCTTGGACTGCAAGGAGATCAAATCAGTCAATCCTAAAGGAAATCAATCCTGAATATTCATCGGAAGGACTGATGCTGAAGTTGAAACTCCAATACTTTGGCCACCTGACTTGAAGAGCTGAGTCATTGGAAAGGACCCTGATGCTGGGAAAGACTGAAGATAGGAGAAGGGGATGACAGAGGATGAGATGATTGGATGCCATCACTGAATCAATGGGCATGAGTTTGAGCAAACTCCAGGAGATGGTGAAGGACAGGGAAGCCTGGCGTGCTGCAGTCCATGGGGTCACAAAGAGCCAGACATGACTGAGCAACTGAACAACAACAACAAATCTGAAAATAAATTGAGTCTGACCACAGAATTATTTGATATTAGATTTTTTTAAAGCTGAATCCTTAAAGCTAGTAAACTAAAAAAAAAGAAAGACAGTATCTCTAAATATAGACTTTTATACATGATGAGGAAAATGGAGAAGAAAGCAAGAAAGAAAAGGAAAATGTGAAAGGAAAGACAAATCAGGGAAAGTTACCACTGTGAGCAGTAGGGGGCTGGTGAGGGAGCAGAGGAAGGCTGGTGATGGAAGAGAGGTAGAAATTCCTCCACTAAACACAAGGTTTTGTTTTCTCACTTCTTATTGTCACTTACAGCTTTGTTCACAAAACATACAAATATCTGTGAATCTGAAAGCTCCAGTGCGGTGGTTTTAATGTCTACATAAGTGAACTACTGGGCTTCTCAGGTGGTTCAATTGTTATAGAATCTGCCTGCAATGCAGGAGACGTGGGTTTGCTCCCTGGGTGGGGAAAATCCCCTAGAGGAGGAAATGGCAACCTACTCCAATATTCTTGTCTGAAAATCCCATGGACAGAGGAGCCTGGCGGTCACAAAGTGTTGGACACAACTGAAGCAACTGAACATGCATGCAGGTGAATGATCACTAATCAGACTCATCATTAATTTTATCCAATTTATTCAACTTATTTCCAGGAATTTTAAAACTTAGTCTAACAGTTTCCCCTAGTTTCCAGGCTTCCTCTAGTACATTAACAGTATATTACAATTTTGAAACTACAGTATAAGGGCTAGGAAAACACAACCATTTTCTATTTCATAAAGCATTATACTTTACCACATAACTTTCTAAAATGATTGTGTATAGTGCCAAAGATCTGATAATTCAATTCTCTAGTCCTTACTACTTGTTTTCCCTAAAGATATCTGGGTGTATTTTAAATGTGGGTGCTATATTAGCTACCTACTGCTGTGTAACAAACTACTACAAACCCAGCAACTTAAAGAAATATATGTTTATTATTTTAAAGTTTCTGTGGTTCAGAAGTCTGGCCTAGCATAGTTGGATCCTCTGTTAAGAGTGTAACAAGGCTACAGTCAAAGTACTGGTAGGTTGTGATCTCATCTGGAGATTCAGCTGAGGAAGAATCTGTTTCTATGTTCATTCTGGTGGTTGACAGAACTCATTTCTTGGTACTGTATGACTGAAGCCCTTAGTCCCTAGAGGCTGTCCATGCTACCGGCCATATGAACTCCATACGCCTCACAACATGGAAGCGTAATTCTTCAAGAGTGGCATGAGACGGAGAGCTAGAAAGACAGTCATATAATGCAATGTGATAGAAGTCACATCCAGTCACATCCTGTTATCCTGCCATATTCGGTCAGAAGTAAGTCTCAGGTCCCGCCCACACTCCAAGGCAGAGAATTATACAAGAATGTGAACATCAGAAGGCAGGGTTCACTGGGGGTCACCTTAGGGTTTGTCTGCCACAGGTGTTAAACTAAACTTTTCATATTTTGACATATTTTTACATCGACATGCCTTAAAAGACGGGCTTCCCTGGTATCTCAGCTGGTAAAGAATCCACCTGCAATGTGGGAGACCTGAGTTTGATCCCTGGGTAGGGAAGAGTCCCCTGGAGGAGGGCATGGCAACCCACCCCAGTGTTCTTGCCTGGAGAATCCGCATGGACAGAGGAGCCTGGTGCACTACAGTCCACGGGGCCACAAAGAGTTGAACACAACTGAGCGACTAAGCACAGCACAGCACCTTAAAATGTGAAAATGATAACGTAGAACAGTGTCTTTAATAGGGAAACAGTTAAGGTCAAGAGAAAACTTTAAAAGGCACACTTAGCACACTCTAAACTTAACTCTTAGCACACTCAGAATATAAAATTATTTAACTAATAACTAATATGGAACTGGAGAGATATATGTTAGGTAACTGATTTCTTGAAATGTTTAAGTATTAGCAATAGTTTTACATGCTCCAAAATGTATCCAGAAATAAAGTAAAACAAAAAAAAAAAAGAAAAGCAACATATTAGTAGAAAATATTTGCAGCAAATTTAACAGAGAGAAAATTAAATCCAAAATACATAAAAACTTCAACAAATCTCTGCAGAAAAATAAAAAATCCCCAAAAAAGATGGACAAAATACAAATAAGCAATTCACAAAGAAGATATATAGTAAATAAATAAATGTTAAATTGCCCTTATATTTAAGTAAGTTATCAAAACAATAATAAAATGTAAATGTTCATTCACACAATTGGAAAGATTAACAAAAAAAAGATTTGCAATCTCAAGGGCTTTTAAAGAGGTGAGAAAACAGACACTCATACATTTTATTGAAAAGATAAGGTTTTTGGAAGGCTGTTTAGAAAACCAATAAAATTTTAAAAAGGCTTACTATTTGAAACAGCAATTTCATTTCTGGGAAACTATCCTAAAGAAATACTCCCACTTTTTCAAAAGCAATTCACAAGGATATTCATTGTAGAATTTTATAACAGTAAAATACTGAAAATAACAATAATATGCTATAATAGAGAACTGATTCATGCTATGAAATCCTATGAGACCAATAAAATTTAAAAATTTGACTTTCATGTACTTGCCTAAAAAGAGCTCCATGACATATGGAGTTAAAAAAAAAAAACAACTGAGGTATTTCGTATATATTTTGTTGTTATTTAGTCACTAAGTCATGTCTGACTCTTCGCCACCTCACGGACTACAGCACGCCAGGTTCCCCTTTCTTTTCCTGTCTTCTAGAGTTTGCTCAAATTCATGTCCATTGAGTCGGTAATACTATCGAACCATCTAATCCTCTGCCTCCTCTCTCTTTTTGTCTTCAATCTTTCCCAGCATCAGGGTCTTTTCCAATGAGTTGGCTCTTTGCATCAGGTGGCCAAATTACTGGAGCTTCAGCTTCAGCAACAGTCATTCCAATGAATATTCAGGGTTGATTTAGGATTGATTGGTTTGATCTCCTTGCAGTCCAGGGGACTCTCAAGAGTCTTCTCCAGCACGACAATTTGAAAGCATCAGTTCTTTAGCACTCAGCCTTCTTTATGGACAAACTTTCACATCCATACATGACTACTGGAAAAACCATAGCTTTGACTATACGGACTTTTGTTGGCAAAATGATATATTTGCTTTTTAATACTCAAAGTTTGTCAGAGAAGGCAATGGCAACCCACTCCAGTACTCTTGCCTAGAAAATCCCAGGGACAGAGGAGCCTGGTGGGCTGCCGTCTATGGGGTCGCACAGAGTCGGACACGACTGATGCGACTTAGCAGCAGCAGCAGCTAAGTTTGTCAGATGGGTTGATCTTTTGTATATAAACAAGATATATATAGAGAGATATGTACATATATGTATGAAACACACAGAAGGGAACTGAAGGAACGTACATCCAACTCTTGACCCCCTTTGAGTGCGACTTGAGTACGGGGGTGATCAGAGACTCTCATTACTTGTTTTGAGTCATTTGATTTATTCCATGTGCACTATGAATGCACAATAAAAGTAGAAATAAATGCAGTGCTACCACATTCTAAATGGAAAAAGCGCTTTAATAACTAAACATTTTAAGCTAAGTACCTAAGTTTATGCCCTTCCTTGCAAACTTCTTGCTGAGTCAGCTAATTTTCCAGCATATAAATGATAAACAAGAGATCTGAAATTAAGGGTAACCACCTATCTATCTGGGCTTCCCCAGTGGCTCAACTGTAAAAAAATCAGCCTGCAACGCAGGAACAGAAGGAGACACGGGTTCGATCCTTGGGTCAGGAAGATCCCCTGGAGGATGAAATGGCAACCCACTCCAATATTCTTGCCTGGAGAATCCCATGGACAGTGGAGGCTGGTAGGCTACAGTCCATAGGGTCACAAAGAGTCGGACATGACTGAGCGACTTAGCATATGCTAGTACTAAAATTTGTAAGTTTTCCCCTTGAAAAGACTTTTGAGAGTCCCTTGGTTGGCAAGGAGATAAAATCAGCCAATCCTAAAGGAAATAACCTTGAATATTCATTGGAATGACTGTTGCTGAAGCTGAAGCTCGAATACTTTGGCCACCTGATGCAAAGAGTCGACTCATTGGAAAAGACCCTGATGCTGGGAAAGATTGAAGGCAAAAGGAGAAAAGGGCAGCAGAGGACGAGAATGTTAAATAATATCACTGACTCAACGGACATGTATCTGAGAAAACTCTAGGAGATAGTGAAGGACAAGGGAGCCTGGCATGCTGCAGTCCTTGGGGTCGCAAAGAGTCAGACATGACTTGGTGACTGAACAACAACAACCCCTTGAGAACATTTAGTTTTCAGAAGCCATGAAAAGACTAAACTAATATGGGAAAATAGCAAGAATACATAATAAAAATAACAATATTAAAGAAGACCTGTGTCACTCACATAGCTCTAGAATTTTGGGATCATCTGTAAAGCTATTCTTGCCAATGTTCAGCTTCTCCATCAGTAGCTCTGTTTTCTTAGCAAAATGATAACAAGCTGTAAAATGTTCTGATCTATTTTGTCACATGACCTCATGCCACTTTTTACTGATATGAATGTTTGTTGCCATAGTCAGTGCATTCTGATACCAGCTTGTAAGCAATATTTTTATAAAGGTTAATGCAGCTTCTTTTACATCAAGAAAGCAAATAAAGAGCTTAAAAATTAAAGCAAAAATTAAAAACATCTGGTTTGGGGTCTTTGCACTTGATCGGGTGAATTTGTGTATAAATTATACTTAGACCTGAAGGTAGTCATTTTCCATTTTTGCTTTATGATTACCTCAAGTCAGTGTCGTGTCTTGTAAAAACATATCTGCACCACAGTTCTTCCATGAACTCTATGAAATAAAACACATCTTTCTGGCTCAGTGAAGTTCAGAAAATCTGGGTCTTCGCTCCTATAAATGTATCATATTGCATTTACTGGCTAATAAAGTCTCAAAGAACAAGATTGCCCTCCTTCTCACAACTTGATCCTTTACAAATTTACAAATGTAATGCTTTAACCTGCTTGAACTCAACTCTGGCTCCCTGAGGGAAGACGCTAACCGAGTGAAGGTGTCTGTTCTGGGTTAGCTGGGCCTGGGCTCCCAGCAGCCGCATCGGGAGGGGGCAGCCGTGTGCCCCAAGGGTACAGCTGGCCTCTGCTAGAGGTGTGTGTCGCCTGAGCTAATGAGGTTAATTAACCAAGGCCGGAGCAAGGAGACAAAGGAGAGGGTGGGCAATGAGAAGGCAAAACACGGGGATCAGGTACAAGAAGGTTTGGTCACGGGACAAGCGCAGGACCTGTTATCAAGTCGGAGGCCAACTCCCTGAAAACCAAACAGAGATAAAAGCTGAGGAACAGGTGACATTCTTCAGGATCAAGGTGTTTTTTCCCTCCTAGCCTACAAATGCTTCGAGAAAAAATTTCTCTGCAAAGCTTCTGTATCTAGACAATGGCAGTCCTCTTACCTGAAAAGCCTTTGTGACATTCATGTGGCCTCTGGAGGGTCTTGTGAGAAAAGGCCCTTACCCAAAGCCCACCCAGAGCAAGTCATTTTAGTTTCTTTTTTTGGTTAAAAGGGTATCATTCGAAATGAGAGGCTCCAAAGAAGGAAATGTGGAAGAAACCATAATGACCCTGTAGGCAGTAACTTGAACGTGGCCTTGTCTAAAAAGGGCAATTTCTTTATCAAACCGTGAAATGTTTTGTCTATACAACTCCAAGCATTTTGAACTCAGAGCAGTAAAACAATGAGTTTGTACAGGAAGTAGAGGGTAGGTGGAGAGATGTAAAAACCAAAGAAGAGACAAGAAGTAAGAAGCAGGGAGAGAAAGGGTGAATGTGTTTTCTCTCCGAGCAGGGGAGTATGTTTCACCTGTCAGATAAAAACAGCCTGTTTCTGCATCAAATTACCCTCATGGAAGAATGGATTTTTTTTTTTTTCTGAATTCCCTGCATGTTTGTCGCTAAGTCTGATCACTTAACAAAATAGATAATTAAAGCTGTTTGCTAAGTGACTCCAACAATTGCTTCAGTGTCGACACTGCCACAAAAATGCAACCCATATATTTTCTAGGTAATTTGAAATCAAAGCGTTTGGATCTAAAAGAATTGCCTGGTTTTCCATTTTGCTCTGCTGGTTGATCTTCACTGGAAACAGAACAAATGGTTTCTCAGAGTCTGAAATGCACATGGCCCCTTTGTTTTGAAGTTTTTAACTGGGTGGACGCACTATCCATTCCTCGCTGTTAAGGACCACTTCTAACTACCTCGCTGCCTCCTCAGAGAAGAAGCAGTGCGTGAGCACCATTAAAATGCTGACAGGAAAATCTGTGTCACTAAACTTCAAAATAAACCATGAAGAGCACTCAGTGACCTCTGGCCCACGTGCTGGTTTCCTTCATCTTTTAACAATTCAAAATCTTATGGAAAGCAAGTACTTTTCCTGCAAATGGTCGGATCTCCGGCTGCCCCTCAATGACATCGACCCTCTAGAAACAACGTGGCATAAGGTCCCAGACTGAGTGTTTTTTAATTCAGGTAAAAAAAAAAACCCAACTGATATGGATCTTTGTGGCAACCCTAAAAAGTAAAAGCTCGGCCAGAAGGTCTGAAGGTAGTCTGTGGAGGTGAGGAAGGGCAGGTAAGGAGCATCGAAAGGCTACAGCTTCTGAAGAATGTTCTCGGGGTAAGAAGTACCTCCACCACCACCACCCACTCCAGCACACACACACACAAACACACACACACACACATTTTTCCATCCTCATCTCACTTCCTATCAGTTCAGTTCAGTTCAGTCACTCAGTTGTGTCCGACTTTTTGCGACCCCATGAACCGCAGCAGGCCAGACCTCCCTGTCCATCACCAACTCCCAGAGTTTACCCAAACTCATGTCCATTGAGTCAGTGATGCCATCCAACCATCTCATCCTCTGTCGTCCCCTTCTCCTCCCACCTTCAATCTTTCCCAGCATCAGGGTTTTTTCAAATGAGTCAGCTCTTTGCATCAGGTGGCCAAAGTATTGGAGTTTCAGCTTCAACATCAGTCCTACAACAGGGTTTATTTTGCTTGTTTTGTTTAGCATATTTGGGGGACAACCTCCACCATCTCAAGAGTTGCTCTCTTGGTCCCACAGGGCAGGGGCTGAAGCAGCCATGTTGATTAACATCTGGAGAACAAAATCCACCCCGTGTTTTGGAGCTGAAATGCCAGTCCATCTTTGTTTTACAAATGCATCTGTAGTTTTATCTTTATTTCTGATGCAGATGAGACACCATGACTTTTTTTTTTAAGATTTCGAATGTAAGAGAAAAACTTCCCAGTGAAAAATCTGTTTACAGTGGTAATGTGCTTGCCTGAACATTTTGGGAAATATTTGCTTATTCTTCACAACAAATATTTGGCAGAGCAACTGTGTTTTAAATAGTAGCTACAACTCTGTAGTGGAGATATGATTACCCAAGGAGTGGTAAACTTTTCAAGTCCATTCAATGTAGCATTGCGTTCCTAGTCTATGTTTGCGTGTATGGTAAGTCACTTCAGTCATGTTGGACTCTTTGCGACCCTATGGACTGTAGCCCACCAGGCTCCTCTATCCATGGGATTCTCCAGGCAAGAATACTGGAGTGGGTTGCCATGCCCTCCTCCAGGGAATCTTCCCGACCCAGGGATTGAACCCACGTCTCTTTTGTCTCCTGCATTGGCAGGTAGGTTCTTTACCACCAGTGCCACCTGGAAAGCCCAATCTATGCTCAGCACCCTATAAGTGCTGGAAGATATCAAAGAAGTATAAGAAGCAGCTTCAGCTTTCTGCAATGTTATTAAAGAGAAAAGACAGAAATAAGGGACTATGCAAGAGAGCATATAAGGACGTTCCCACATATGACCTGCCAAGGACATATGCTTGTTTTAAGCACTAAAGGAAACAAAAAAAGTTATAATGTAGCTCTGCTAAGAAAAATGGCTTAGCTCTACCTTCATTAGAGATAGTATGGTACAATGAGGGGCAGGGGGTGGGGAAGAAAGACTTTTAAGGTCGGAGAGAACCGATCCAGGTAATCAGTGGGGGTGGGAGGGGAGGGGACAAATATCTCAGCCATAGGGTTCTTACACAGACCTGGATTTGAATCCTGACTCTTCCACTGTTTCATTTTGTGATGTTGGACAACTTTAGATTGTAATTGCAAATGAGGATAATGATAAAGTATAACTGATTTACTTCAAAGTCTCAACGGAGTGGGGCATACACATGAAACGGATTTATGCTAATCCAACCACTGCTTTTAACATTATTTTGGGAAAGTTTCTCTTCCTCATTGGAAAGCTTGTAATTTCTTATCCCTTTAATAAGCCAGGGAAAATGTCCTGTCCCTGTGTTAAATATTACTGAGATCAGGCAAAATCACTTGGCTGTTTGGTCCAGAAAAAGACTAGTTTTGGAAGATCACACCATAAACCCATTATGAAAGACAAGAGTAAACAAAATAGCTTACTGATCAAGACTAGCTACTTGCTCATTCCGAGATAGGAGCCCTTATTTGCGCTTAGCCAAAGCTGATATGTCAAAAACAGCCTGCCCTTACCCACTGACCCCTTCTCCTGCCTTGCAGCACCTGCCCCAATGTCACCAGCCCAGACCCTTAGGTCCTTTCCCAACTGCCCTGCTTTGAGGCACCCCTTTGAGAGTTTGTCAAGGTGATATTTTCTCTAGGTAGCTCAGACGGTAAAGAATCTGCCTGCAATATGGGAGACCCAGGTTCGACCCCTGAGTTGGGAAGATTCCCCTGGAGCAACTCTCTTCAGTACGCTTGTCTGTTCTCTTATTGCAGTAAATTTAATAAACTTCTCCTGGCTTGATCAATAGGTTTTCTGGTGGCTTTTAAAGAAATTAATGGCCAGCACATCCCTTCAGAATAACTTCAGCAGCTCTCATAATATTCTGGCCTTTCTGGAATTAAAACACAAGCCTATCTGATCTAGTTTATAAAGTCCAATTTATACCTTCTTCAAAGCACTCACCCAACTTTACCTCACCCAGCTGTGTGGCTTAAGGAACCGGGGAGTGAGAGGTGGGTTGGGCTTCCTTTAGATGATCTTATTTGCAAAGCAGGGATAGAGACACAGACAAAGAGAACAAACTTATGGACACCAAGGGGGAAAGGGTCCCGGGGTGGGGAGGAATTGGGAGATTAGGACTGACACCTACACACTATTGATACTATGCATAAAATAGGTAACTAATGAGTACATGCCATATAGCACAGGAAACTCTACTTAATGTCCTTCCTTTTAAATGGGAGTGAGGCAAGAGGGGGAGGGGACATGGCTTGAGATGACCCTTCCCCCTTGGAAGGACTAACATCTCTGGGAGGAGGAAGGGAACTAACTGGTCACTAGCTGGTTGCATGGAGAGGTTTTTCTCATGTTGCTGTTCTGGCTGGTTCCATGTGTCCCTACATCCACCAACATGGTGGCCCCCATGCAGATGGTGCTCGTGGCTTTCTCTGGGCACAGTCTGCATCATGCTGGCCCCTCTGTCACTGATGTCCTTCTCCAAGAAGACAATCTTCTCCATCATACCTGCCTCCCAAAATCTTTCTTGGTGCACTGCCCCCTCTCATAAACTTTCTGCTTCTTCATGTGGAGCCACGGAACTACCAAGAAAATGAGAACGAAAAAACGTTGTAGTGAGAATTAAACACACTTTTAAAATACGTGGCCCACAGACAATGACTAGAAGTCTTCTTTCTTCCTTATCATGTGATGCATTGTGAAGGGTGATACTACCTTTGTAATTAAGAATGAAATATGAGAATATTATATAAATTTACCATTTTCAAGTATATAAGAAAAGGTTCATAAGCATTTAGACTTCAAAACCAAACACTAACCTACATTGATTTTCTCAAAGTACAAACTAATGCAAGTTTACCATCAAGTATTTAAAAATTCTTGTCCAGACCAATAAGGAAGAAAATTCTGATGCCAGATTAACACTCTATTTTGACTTATGCCAGAGTGACACTCTATTTTGACTTTTTGTTGCTGTTTCCTTTTAATAAATAATCTTTAATTCTATGTCTTAAAAATCAATACTTTGTTGTTGATGTGGTTAGACTCTATTCAAGGTGTGAAATTAGTATGTGCCAACACAAAAGGAAGATTGCTCTCTCAATAACACTTTCCCCAAAATGTCCTAAAGACTATTGGTATTTGGGGAAGAGCCAAAAGAACAGAGTGAGAAATATTTATAGCATATGAGTGTAATAAAAAAATGTAATCATGAACAAACAATACATTAAACTGGTAGGACATAGTTTACATTAGATCACAGGAATGAATATCAAAAATACAGGCGATATTTTTGAAAAAACAACCAGCAGTGAAAAATTTATTTATAATGCAAACCAGACACTCCAAAATAATTTGTGGTTTACTTAATTCTTAACGTTCATCCTATATTCTTTTGAATAAGCTGAAGGAAGGCACCCGAGTAACTACCTCAGCTGTTTTTGATTTTGATTCTGAATTTTCAGTGAGATGAAAACTCTGGTCTCTACAACAAAAAGAGATGGCATGTCATTTTCAGAAATTAAGATTTTTTTTCCTCATTATAGATACATATTAAAAAGAAATGCATTACAATAAATTACTATATTTCCAAATTGTCTCATTATTTCTGGGCAAATAATAATTACATATAAATTCTGAATAAAAGAATATCACATTGCATCTTATGCATTCTGCAATGTGCACTCATAGAAAATCATTACAGTAACAAAACCAGCTGTGTGTAATAGAAAGCAAATGATTTACAATGTTACTATGAGAAACTACTTTATTTCGTATTATCATAAAAAGAGCAGAACTGAATATTTGCATGACAAATAGAAGAATCCAGGAAATTCCAAAAGCAACTCAGTTTTTTTTTTTTAAGGTATTAATGCTGGGAGGTGATTTGAAAGCTTCTACTCTAGAGAATATTAGCAATTATAATTTGCAATCATTATTAGTTTAACGATTGAAAGAAAAAACTCTATAAACATTAATAGAATATAGAAATAAATACTTGGAATAATATGTGCTTCGATCATACAACACTGACACGACAAGAGCATATATTTAGTGATTTTGAACACTTTATTTCATTTAAGCTGAGAGGTAAAATGATTTTTGTTCTTAAATGAAGCTTGACCCTGAAATTTGAACCTCTTTAAGGTCTGTATTTTAATGTTTTATATGTCATTCACTGTAGCTGCCTACAACAGCCTAGTCCAAGAGGACTGGCCCTGCCTATATCCCTAATAAAGTGGAAATCCTATACAGACTGTGGGGCCCACCAGCTCTCTTCTTCCATCAAGCCACAGCCACAGGAATAGAGTCAGAGCTACTCTGATACGCCCTGCCTCAAGAAAAGTTGACTTGGGCCTATGAGATGCTTAACATCACCAAACTAGAGAAAGTGCGAGAATACAGATATTCATGGGCTTCCCTGGTGGCTCAGACAGTAAAGAATCTGCCTGCAATGCAGGAGACCGGGGTTTGATCCCTGGGTCAGGAAGATCCCCTGGAGAAGGAAATGGCAACCCACTCCAGTATTCTTGCCTGGAGAATTCCATGGACAGAGGAGCCTGGTGGGCTAAGAGTCGCAAAGAGTTGGACATGACTGAGTGACTCACACACACACACACACACACACACACAGATATTCATCCCTGAAGTCCAAGCTCCAAGTCCCCTGTTAGAGCTACCAAATAAGAGTTCTGTTACTAATCATGCTTTTCAGAGACACATCTAGTATAAGGCTATTTAACAACTTTTGTGGTGGAAGCCATGGGTGGATATAAAACACATTTTAAATATAAATGAAAAACACACTAAATGAGTCCTGGAAATTAGACTTGGTTTATATTTTCATTACTAATCATCGTATGGCACAATGACATTAACCTGTAATATACCCAATATTACAAAAGAGTAAGCCATTGTTCTGAACCTTGGTCTTCCTTTAAGATGTCTTTGTTTCCTAAATTTGAGTGTTGAATTTTATATAAAGAAGGAAAGCTATAAGTGATTAACTGTATCAAATGTTGCTAATTAGCCTAAGATGAGCACTGAAAATTGACCGTGGCAACATGTCTGTGTAGAGTGGGAAAGACAAAAATCTGATTGGAGCATGGTTCAAGAGAAGATAGGAGAAATAGAGAGCAAGCTGTGACAAGTCTTTCAGGAAATTTTTCTCCAAAAAGAAATAGAAAAGTGGGGTAGTAGCTGGAGGGGACACAAGGTCAAATGAGCCATTGCTGTTGTTTGTTTTTTTTTGAAAAAATGTTTTTTATTGCGGTAAAAGTCACATAATATAAAACATACTCTTTTAACCATAGTAACTATACAGTTCAGTGGCACTAAGTACATTCACATTGTTTGGCCACTATCATCATCCATCTCCTGAATTTTTCACTTTCCTAAACTGAAACTCCGTCCTGTCCCCAATCGCCCTCCCACCCCAACCCCTGGTGTATACCAATATACTTTCTGAGCCATTGTTGTTTTAATATGAGAGGTATTAGAGAATATGCATATTGCTGAGACTTGATCCAGTAGAGATGAAAACAGCTGAGGATGCAGGAGGGAGAAAGAATAATGAAAGATGCAAAACCTTGAGAAGACAAGGGGTGAGATGCAACCCCTTCAATCCCTGGGTTGGGACGATCCCTTGGAGGAGGAAATGGCAACCCACTCCAGTATTCTTGCCTGTAGAATCCCATGGACAGAGGAACCCAGCAGGCTACAGTCCATAGGGTCCCAAAGAGTCGGACACAACTGAGCAACTGAGCACACATCATCATTGTCAGTTGCTGGTCTTTGGTCCATGTGCTCCAAACCTTTCCAATCATGACTTGGATGATCATTTAAGTCTACCAGTGATTTCTTGGTCATTTTCTCACCTCTCTAGAGAAGATGAAATTCTCAAGAGATTTTCTGGTGCCTCTCTGATAACAAGAGGCTCAGGGGGTTACCTCGGATTTTCTCTGTCTAGAAGCCACCTGACCTGATGTTCTCCTGCTATACTGCTGCTCCAAGGCAGCATGGTACAAGGGATTGGGGAGCTCTAGTACCTGGCTCATTTTCAAGGAGCTTCCTGGAAAACAGGATACAAGTGATAACTACTTTTGGTCTGGAAGTTTTATCAACAATATGCCCAATACTCATGATCAACAAGGGAGAGAAGAGAAATGTCACAGAGGCATTAAAAAATATCCAACAAGCTTGACCCTCTGTGCAGGTATTCTTATTTTTTTCCCCTTCTCCCTGACTAGTAAAATCTTTGTTCAGTCTAATTCTTTCACCAATTGCATTCTTCCAACATTTGTTATTTACTGCATAAACCATGGCTTTTGTTACTTCTTCCCTTACTGGTTACTTTGACATGGCAAAGTTGATGCTGGACCTTAGTGCTGTAAGCCTGGCTCTTCTAGCTACTGCCTCAAACTAGGAGGTAAGTCTCAAGGGGACTCTGTATAACTAAGAATGAGAAGCATGGAAGATGTTATCAACGTATTATCAACCCTACAGCCACAAGGGTCTGTTAAGGTGTGTTTTTCCAACAGGGTATGGGGTTTTCATTCCACAATACATTTATATTTAGTCTGTCCAAATACAGTATATTCTGTCAATATATTTGACCCATCACATACATTTATCTATGTTGCTAAGTTATTTATTCATTACTTTATAAATTTAATTGAGTTGAACTTAATTTGAATGATGGGAAGGTAGAATTTTCTTGGTTCTCAATCTGTCCAACTCATCTAACTATTGATGCTAAAATGCTAGTAGGTACACAAGTATAAAATTTCATATTTATCAAATTCTTTACAGTTTACAGCATGCTTTTCCATACACTACTGCAGTTTACTCTGTCAAATGTCTAATAAACATAATTAGTAGATTAAGGTGGTATGTGAACCTTAGTCTTCTGAATGAAAACCCAACAATTTCCCACCATTGGGTTATGAAAGCAGAAGTGATGTCAAAAGTGACTTTTTTCCCAATGGATGGGTTCACTGATGCATGTTGATCCCTCTGCAGTTTATACATACCTTTCTTTTGGCTGTGCCGAGAGGGCTGTGGAGATCTTAGTTCCTGGACCAGAGATCAAACCCACATCCCTTGCAGTGGAAATACAGAGGTCTTAACCACTGGACCTCCAGGGAAATCTCATCTCATGCAGTTTACGGATGCCAAACACCACAGTAAAGGCTGCTGCTTCAGAGAGTATGCCAGGTATTGCAAGATAGATTCTTTTGCTTGCCTCTGCGCTTTCACTAACGCAGTGTTAGGCTCTGGGATTGTGTCAAGGATGCTATGATAATGCTTAAAGCCAATTGAAGTACAAGAGTTGTTCTAAGGATATGAAGAATCTGGTTTCCAAGTGTTCTGTCTCATCCTGATGTGAGCAGTGCCTGAGAGGACAGTCTCCCTTACAACCGTCCTTCTTCTTTGTGATGGGATAGGAAAAAACAACGGTGACTGATGTTGATGTTGGTTGTGGCTTTATCTCTTTCAAATTAAATGAGTATGTGATGTTAAAGAATTTATCATAAGGTAAGCAATCATTAAACAGTGGCTATTATTATTATCAATATAGAGATGCATGAGTGCTCAGCCACACAGTCGTGTCCAACTCTTTGCAACCCCATGGACTGTAGCCCACCAGGTTCCTCTGTCCATGGGATTCTCCAGGCAAGAATACTGGAGTGGGTTGCCATTTCCTTCTCCAGGGGATATTCCTGACCCAGGGGTCGAAACCACATCGCCTACATTACAGGCAGAATCTTTACCAGTGAGCCACTGGGGAGGCCCCAATATAGAGATAACATAATTAAAATTAGAGTGGTATGTGGAAGTTTTTGAAAACACTGATCAGTCACCGAATGTTTATGTTACTAGATGTACCAAAGGATGCCATGCTTTTGTTTTTAAATTGATCACAATTCTAAGTAAAAATCTAATATATTAAAATACTATCTGGTATATGATCTATTGAGTTTCTAATTCAGCTGCTTGTAGAGAAAGAAGTTACATGATTTAGAGAGTCTTCATTATTTTTCTGCAACTCAAAATCTAATTAAGTTGTTAAAATGATATTTTTAAAAGTTAACGTTAAATGAAGCTCTGAAATAGTAAGGAGTTATTTTATTTTTATTTGGAAAAAGTGTCTGATAACATTGGGTTTGGCTTGAAACTAAAGTAACTCAGAGTCTCCACTGGCGTATTCTCAGGCACTGAGCTAGTGAGGCACCTCCTGCAGCTGTGCATGTGTGTGCTGAGTCACTTCAGTTGTGTCCGACCCTGTGACCCTATGGACTGTAGTCCACCAGGCTCCTCTGTCCATGGGATTCCCCACGCAAGAATACTGGAGTGGGTTGCCATGCCCTCCTCCAGGGGATCTTCTAACTGAGGAATCGAACCCACATCTCCTGAGACTCCTGCATTGCAGGCAGATTCTTTACTGCCGAGCCAACTGGTGGGGAGTTCCCACCAGCTGCAGCTCCAGGTCCTTAACTCCTTGGTGAAGAATAGCCCAGAATAACTGTGCTGCTGGCTGTTGCCTTCAGATATGAGGAAAACTGTTGCAAAGAGAAGTGGAATTACACCACCAACCCAACAGCAATGAACATCTTTTGAGCACTTCCTGTGTGCCAGCTCCTCCCTGAACTTTACCTGGACTCTCATTTCATCCTCCCAACAACTCCTTTTGCAGATGAGGAAGCCTAAATTTAGAGAGTTTACATAATTTTCCAAAGGTCACACTGGTAGTTAGTGCCCAGGGGACAAAACCTTTCCTGGAATGGACACTCAATGAAAGCTGAGTGAACGTTTCTATCTGAGTGTCTGTATGCCAGGAACTTTGGAGAAAATCTTGCTTTAGAAAATGTTGCAGCCCTTGATTCCCGAGATGTCTCATGCTCCAGACTTCACATGTACAAAGCTGGTTTGTCCCATTCCTTTCCAGTGTTCAAATGTATATAAGAAAAGAGAAACAAAAACCCTTGAGATCACAAAGATGATCTAGCCAAAACTTGAGCTTAGAAATTCAAACAATGTACTTCGTAGTTTGGACAGGAGTTGTTTCTTTTTTTTTTTTTAACTTCCTTAATTTGTTTTTTAAATTTATTTTTAATTGAAGGATAACTGCTTTACAATGTTGTGTTGGTTTCTGCCATACACCAACATGAATCGGCCATGGGTATACATATGGCCCCTCCCTCCTGAACCTCCCTCCCACCTCTCACCCCATTCCACCCCTCTAGGTTGTCACAGAGCAGTGGATTGAGCTCCTTGCCTCATACAGCAAATTGCTATTGGCTATCTAGTTTACATATAGTAATGTATATGTTTCAATGCTACTCTCTCAATAAACGTCCTTAATTTTTATTAAGGCCTCAGGTTACAAGAGCACAGTTATCAGCACAAATTACACAATCTAAATACCTTATCCTTCTGGATAAGCTTGATCAACAACCACAGTAAAAGGTTGATGTGAGTCTATTGGGAAGCAGTTCTAGATAATCTGAGATCCAAGTTTGGAAGTAGAAGAAATTTACAGACTGCTATTTTACTAAAGAAGAATTTAAGTTGCTTAAGGTCATACACACCATTGGTTGGCTGAGCCAGGGGGCCCCTCTCCATTCAGTGCCCCTTCCATCATCGCCTCACTTCCTGGAAGCAAATATTGCTTTCAAGTCTCCATTGCCAGACTAACCTTGTGCAGTGCTTAGTTATATCTGACTCTTTGCGAACCCATGGACTCTCCTCTGTCTATGGGGATTCCCCAGGCAAGAACACTGGAGTGGGTTGCTATGCCCTCCTCCAGGGGATCTTGGGAATCCAACCCAGGGGTCCAACCCAGTTCTCCTGGATTGCAGGCAGATTCTTTACCATCTGAGCCACCAGGGAGGCCCTGTCAAACTAAGTCTGATGCTTAATTTTGGCTACATAGATCATCAGTGATCATTTCAATGATGAGAAAATGATTATAATACAGGTTCAAAACCGTCTGTCCCTGAATCATAAACTGTAAGTGCTTGGAAGGTGACCTAATCCAGACCATGTAAAAGATAAGCACCCGGTTCTAAGCCCAAACTACCTTTATTATCAGACATTCAGATGGACTAAAATACTGTTCAGGCTGACTGAAAACTGCTTAGCAGAAACAGTTTGAAATCTGACCTTGGGACAAGAAGTGTTGGGTCTGTCCCTCAAAATGCAACACTTTTCACCCGGTTTTATATCAAACACACAAAATATAACACGACTTTTAAAGTCCTCTACTTTGTTTTGTGTAGTTTAAATAAGTAGAAAGGGAGAAAGGGCACTAGATCTTATGCAGGGGGAGAAAATCATCCCACCAAATGTTTTTGCCAGCTGCTCACCAGTTTCATGCTCTCCAAAGGAACATACATGTTAGTTTCAGAAGTATTGTAATTGTAATCCTTTATTTGCTTTTTAAAATCCTCCATCTTGGATTTTAACCGGTCATGAAAAAATATCATCAGCTGTTTACAAAGTACAAGGATGATAAGTTTATGTTAGTCTGATAAACATTTCTTTCAGCAATAATCAATATGATCCAGTCCTTGTTAACCTCCACATAAATCCAGAAAAGTAAGCATGTTCTGGAAGATTTCAGCAAGGCTCCTGACAATGAGACAATTGCAACTTGAAGACAAATACCTGTGTATTTGCAAAATCTTCCCAACCCATGCATCGAACCGGGGTCTCCTGTGTTGCAGGCTGACTCTTAACCATTTGAGCCACCAGGGAAACCTGAAGGTGTTAGTTACTCAGTTGACTTTGTTGAGGGAACAAAAATTGCATAACATAATAGTATGACATTATGAAGAGGAAATTTTAAAAAACATCCATATAAAATATTTTTACATACAAATATGTATCCTGGTCCACAAATTCTTATCTTCTCAGCATGTCTTCATAGTCTGAAAAACCTGTAATATGAATAGAAGTTATGTTTATTACTATAAATGAAAAGTTTAAGGCTTTTCAAAATCCTTTCCTCCTTTATGTAATTTCTTTCAAATCTTGAGTTGTTAGTGTCAATTTCCTCATGCAGGGTCTATGAACACAACTTATATTTACTCCCTTTCTGTAATGATCATTTTCATTTGGGAGAGAGAGATCTTTTTCTGCTGAATTAGAAGATCCTTTATTAATAAATTACATAAAAAAGGGAATCTGCTTTAGTATACCAAGCAAATTCAATTATACAATGATAATACAATTTGCTTCCTTGTGTTCTGGATGGACTACTTAGAATTATTAAATGATAGAGAATGCTTTAAGTGGTTCCTGTTAAAGACTCTTACTTTACAAATGAATAAACAGAGGTCCAAAGAAGGAAAATGACATCCCTAAAGATATGAAACTAGTAATAGGCAGCCCTGAGATTAAGACCCAGGCTGTTGAGTAGGGCACTTTCAACTACACACCACACTGCTTCTCCTGCATCACAAACTGTGTCCTACACTGCACAATCCCAGAGGCAGATTAATCAGTGATGAAAACAAGACAATCACAAAAACCCCAATACTAGTTTATAGCAATTATAATTTCAAATCAGTTTTGCAAGTTACTTTTCAATTGATTATGTAGAGATTATCTACGTATGAATCTCTAACATAATTCTGAGTTTTGCCATATAGTGTATGTGTACAAGGGCTTCCCAGGTGGCACTAGTGGTAAAGAACCTGCTCGCCAATGCAGGAGACATAAAGAGAAGTGGGTTCAAACCCTGGGTCAGGAAGATCCCCTGGAGGAGGGCATGACAACCCATTCCAGTATTCTTGCCTGGAGAATTCCATGGACAGAAGAGACTGGTGAGCTACAGTCCATAGGGTCACAAAGAGTGGGATACAACTGAAGAGACTTAGCACGCACCCATATGTGTATAAATTTTATATACATTTGAGTTGTATATATATTTGAAGCGTGTGTGTGTGCATATATCTGAAGACTATAATGATACATCGGGAAAGCTTGTGGCCGTGTGTCTCTGAACTTCCATATGAAAAACAATATCTGTTACATAATCTATATGTTATGCAATGTATATGTGGGCTATTTAAAAAGTAAGAGCACTATAACTGTCCTACAATAGATATTTAAGTCTCAATTTTAAAGATGTTGATGCCCAAAGAGGGGGGTAGGGATCTTTCATGATGAAGTTTAGCATAAGTCTGCTTGTGGGATTTTATTAAAGCTGCAGCATTAGCAAATATTTTCATCTGTGAAATCCTCCACTACTGGAGAGTATTATTTGTACTTTCTGAACAAATAGTTTTTATTCATTGCAGCAGTATTGTTAACAGTTAGAAATTTCACCGTTTTCCTCTTTTATAATATGTTGTTTTCCCAAACCCTTAATTTTGGAATTTCACCAAACATTTCTGGACATATCATTAGTCATAGGATAACTTTAAAAAGTGACTCTCGTCCATTCATGAGGTATGTTGTCTTTACAACATATGCAATCCTTTTTCTCTGTCTAAACTATGGTTCATGTATATCTTTCAATTAGTAAAAAGAACCTTTAAACTGTAAGACAATAAACATTTTGTAGAACCACTTTCATCTCAGATCTTGCATAATTACCATTATATTTCACAATGAGCCAACCATATATTTGACCCAACTGACATGTTTTTACTCTTAATACAAATAATCAAAAAAGAAAAAAATCTTTCTTATGGGAAATCACTTTTATAAATGCAATTAAAGACTCTTTTTCGTTCATTTTGATTTGCTTATTTATTTGCTTCCTCTGGGGCAAAAATAAACTATTTTCTTATTATGGCTCAGAACATTAAGTCATAATTTGTGAACTTGCCAGATAGTAAAACTGAACAATTTTGTCTCTGGCCAAGTTTTGGGGAAACTCAAAAGAAACTTAGGTGCAACAGGAAGAGATGTTAGTAATTCCAGTTGTTCAGCTGTTGCCTTTAGAGTATTCCCTGAATTGTGTTCGAGTGTGTTACTGCATTGCTGTGAACCATAACTGCCAACTTCCACCCTAGAGATGGCTGTATTTCAGATGAATGAAATGATACTTGTAAACAAGTTTGTAATCATTCATAAAGCTTACCAAACAATTTATGCTCTTCAGAAACACACATTCACTATTGTAATCAGTTGCCTATTGCTTACTTAATTACAGCTTTTAATAGAGAGGAAGACTTTTAAAAATGCAATTTATAATAATTCTAAACTTAAATTTATTTTTATGATGTTTGTTTTGCTTTTGTAAGTTTCAGGTGTCAATTGACTTCTCCCTGGACAACCTGGTTGAAATTCCACCCTTGACTATTCCAATGCACTCTTTAAAAATTCCTCAGAATATTTTTCTTTAAGGCTAACAACTGCAACTTAGCAGCAGTAGCAGCAGCAACAGCTGCCCACTCTGGAATCCAGATGCAATATTTACAGTATGATGATTTTGTTCTGCTTTCCACACATGGCTTTTTCTTAGACTGTCTCTCAGAAATGGAAAATTCTGCCTCTTTTTCAGATTTTAACTTTCATCAGAATGACCTGAAACCAGGTCTTTTCATCCTAGATGACTCAAGATGATTCAAGATTTACCTGTATTTTGGTTCCCTGAATATCTTGGTGGTAAATTAATCTAGGGCTGCCCATGGATGGAGGAGGAGCCTGGTAGGCTGCAGTCCATGGGGTCTTGAAGAGTCGGACACGACCGAGCGACTTCACTTTCCCTTTTCACTTTTGTGCATTGGAGAAGGAAATGGCAACCCACTCCAGTGTTCTTGCCTGGAGAATCCCAGGCCGTCTATGGGGTTGCACAGAGTCAGACACTTTCACTTTCTTTAGGCTCAAGTGAGTACCTTCTTTCTGCAAGATTTAAATAATATATCATGTTATCCCCTCTCCCCCCAAGGTTTTTCAGCTGTATGATTGTTCTTCTGACACAAATGTATTGGACTCTCCCAAATCTCCACTCAAAAAATATTTAATGAAAAGACCTTGTTTCTTAAAGAGTTTTAAGTTCTGCAGCTATTATCCATGGTGACACTGAGGGGAAAAAAACCAAAACATGGAGAATACAATGTTCTTCTCAAGTAGGATGTTTTAAACCTAATCTGAAAATAATAAACATAATACTTTACACTTTTGTAGTCATTTAGAGTTGGAAATGTGTATGCAACTCTAGCATACGGTTTTACTCTCAAAATTAGTCTTGTAAATGAAGAAAGGCACTGAGTTATTCAACAACTGTCTATTGCCTGCTAAGCACTCTGAAGGGATGATCCACGATACATAGGGCAATCGAAAGAGATTTGACTTTGCATGGGAAGATAAGACATAAATAGAAGTAAATACAATAAATTATAGCCTGCCAGGCTCCTCTGTCCACAGAATTCTCTAGACAAGAATACTGGAGTGGGTCATTCCTTTCTCCAGAGGATCTTCTTGACTCAGGGACCAAACCTGGGTCTCCTGCGTTGCAGGCAGATTCTTTACCGTTTGAGCCACCAGGGAAGAATACAGTAAGTGTAGTATATAAATATCTCCTGTAATAGAGAAATAGAGGGACAAAGGCAGGCTTAGAATTATGTTCCATACGATGCCAGGAAATGTCCATGAATTATCTCTTAATACCTTCCTAACTCTGTAGTAGCAATCTTCTGGACAATTTATGGACAAGGAAATCCAGGCTCTGAGAATCTAAGTTCTTTGTCTCAGGAAGCTAAGTGCTCATCATGAGCTCTGGACAGGAATTTCTGGCAGTTAGGACATCAAACAAGGCTCCTGACTCATCAGTCATTACCTACCCTTCTCCCACTAGGTCAGAATGGTTTTGGAAAAAATGCAGTATTAGCACATCTCCATTTTTTTTCTCTTAACACAGTACTGGTGTCCATCAGGCCTTGCCCTCAGGGCAGGTAAGGAACTTGTCATCCCCCCTTGGTGAAGGAGGTTGTTTGCTTTTCTTAGCTGACTTCCTTGAATATGACCAGAATCACCTCTGGGTTTGGCTTCTGAAGTTAGACAGACTACCAGACTGAGTACCCGGGAGGTCCTTGGACGTTGAGTCCATAGAGTCTCAGGTACGATGGAGACGTGTTTTGCTTGTGAAGAAACCGAGGTTCAGGCAGGGGAAATGACCTGATCAGGGTCATACAGTCTGATGTTGGCAGACGTGGGATCAGAACCAGGTCTCCGGACTCCAGCCCAGTGCCTCCCGGGATATAATTAATTAACCCCCGTGTTACTTTGGAATCTTTTATCTGCTTGCCTCTACTGTCATTTGAGTTGGGGATGTCATTCCAGTCAATCAACAGCCTTCTCTCTTCAAAAAGAGAAAAGTGGATAAGGGGGGTGGGAAAAAGTATGTTTTCGGCCTATGAAGGTGACTGACTCATTTCACCACCATTCATCCGATGCCCGCTCGGTGCCGACACTGGGCATCCAGGGTACAGCAAAGACCGCTTCCAAAGATCGAAAATGGGTCTCTCCCAAGACCGGGCAGGATACGCGCCTTGGCTGCCTCCTCTCGGATTGGTCTCCCGGAGGTTTCCCGCCCCATCCCACCCCACAACTGCCAGCCCCTGCAGGTCCCCACGTCCCCTGCGCCCAGCGCAGTGCCAAGCCCCAAGCTGGTGCGAACCAGCAGGAGGAACACTCAATATACCAGCGCAGAGCTCTCCCGGTCTCCCGCGAGGCACGCCCCCGGTCACCAGGGCAACGGGGGAGGTGCTGACCCTTGACCCCGGGGCCCCGCCCGGCCCCGCCCCGTCGCATTCCCGAGAGCAACATGGAGAAGGCCAACCCGGAAGTGCCGCCGCCGCCGCCGCCGCCCGCTCGGTGCTAGGAGCCGCCGGCCCGGCGAGGTCGAGCCGCGCGCCCGCCGCCCTGCACCCGCCGCCCGCCCCGCGGTCCTCTCGCGCCGAGGCAGCCGGGGGCCCCCGCCCCAGGTCTCACTCTACTCCCCCCACCCCACCACACTCCGCCCCGGGCGATCGGCCCCCGCCCCCACGCCCGCCCGAGAGGAGGAGCCGAGGCGCGGGGGAGGAGGAGGGAGAGGTTTGCTAGAGGGAGCGAGGCCGCGCGAGCCGACGGCGGTTCGTATTACCGGGGTCGGGAGGAGGAGCCCGGCTGGGCCCGCGCGGACTCGTGCAGGGCGAGCGGGAGGGGGGCGGCCCGGTGGCGAGGAGGCCGGCGGGAGGCCGGGGGCTGAGAATTAGGGCGTGGGGGCGCACTCCTTTCCTCCGCCGCCCTCCGCCGGGGCCTTGGCGGCCGGGCCTCCGCTGCCCGGCAGGCCCGGGAGCCGCCCGCCGCCGCCGAGGGCCCGTCCCGGGGCGAGGAGGGGCGCGGCGGAGCGTGGAGGTGCGGACGCGAGGCCTGGACGGCGCGGCCAGGTGATGCTGGGCCCCTGTGCTTCTCCAGAGGAAAGGGGACCCCCCACCCTCCCACCCCCGCAGAGCAGCCGAGCCCCCGGGCTGCCCCAGCCAGGCGTTTGGACCTCAGCCCTAGAGGGAGTCGGGCAGCTGTGAGTTTGCCTGCCTCCGTTAAGTGCCCTTAGGATGCAGTGATCAAGGCATCAGGCTCTCCCTGCGGGAGGGGCTCTTCCTGCGCTGGTGAACTCGGTGCAGAGAAAAAGGACATAATGATGCTCTCCGAGCAAGCCCAAAAGTGGTTTCCGACCCACGTGCAGGTCACCGTGCTCCAAGCCAAAGATCTCAAGCCAAAAGGCAAAAGTGGCACCAGTGACACATACACTATCATTCAGCTAGGAAGGGAAAAGTACTCCACCTCTGTGGCTGAGAAGACCCTCGAGCCAGTCTGGAGGGAAGAGGCCTCTTTTGAGCTACCTGGGCTGCTAATGCAGGGGAATCCGGAGAAATACATCCTTTTCCTCGTAGTGATGCACAGGTCCCTGGTGGGTCTGGATAAGTTTTTAGGGCAGGTGGCCATCAATCTCAATGACATCTTTGAGGACAAACAAAGAAGGAAAACAGAGTAAGTTACGTAATTTATTTTGAATTGGGGGGAGCTTAACTATTATCTGAGTGGGTTTTCGGTTCTTGGAAATTATTTGTCTACTTGGGGCATTGGTTTTTGGGGGCTGAAATATGACCCAGTTTTAAGCACCATATTTGCATAAATCTGAGGTAAAAATAGCCCTTGTGAAGACACATTTTTTTAAGTGGAGTCTTGAATGATCCATTACCCTGGTTTGAGGTAAACGTCTTCAATAATTGAACATTTTGCGCAGAATTTTAAGTAAATTAACATTGTTTCACTACTTATAAGAGGGCTGGGCCGTGGTGTTGTTGATCACTTTAAATTATTACAGTCTTTAAACATCACAATTTTCAGAAAAGGGAACATCAGAAAAGTAAATCTGCCAATATGCCCTCTTCTCTCTCTCTCTCTCTCTCTATATCCACACACACACATATATATTATTTAGTAGTTGAACTCTGAAGCTGTCAAGTGGTGAATTACCAAATTTGAACTCAATATTTTATTTCAGCATCATAAACACAGTTGGCTTTTATTTTAGCTCAGATTTCAGGGTCAGTACATCTTGGTGGAGTCTAAAGCTATTAAAAGAAAAAAGTTTTAAAAGTATGTGCAGACATCCTTCCTCATTCTTGAACACAGTTACTTCAAAGTTAGTTCTGCAAAGCCAGTGTGATTAGACCGAATGAAATGCTATCAGAGTGGAAACAGTGATTAAATTCTTGTGATGAAATGACATATTCATTAAAAACATGGACTTTTTAATATGACTTCCAAACTTGGGTTAGATATATTCTAATTTAAAAAACCATAAGTTAAAACTAGGATATTACGTCTTAAATTGAAAAATAGTATGTTTTCTGAGATTGTGATACCCCTTTCTTAAACTTACAATTACTCTGAAAGAATGTTTAAAGTGGATGGAATTAATGGGAGAAAAATATAGGTTGAATTTATAAGGGGACGTCACATTTCAAAAATAGCTTTGCTGTTATAACTGATATTTATTTACACTTTTAAAAACTTTCTTGAAGATCACGTTATTTTCTTATATTTTAAAACAACCATGTCATGTTTTTTCTATACATACCTTCCTGCAGACTTCTCTTGATTGAAATTTTTACTTTTATTGAAAAAATGTTTTTTTAATCAGGTCTTTACCTAAGGACCTAAAGGTTTAATATATGTAAGGTAAAAGGGTAGAGAGAGATAAGTAATACTAGGAATGCCAGAGGAAACAGAAGAGATGAAAATATTTTAGAAGGAGAGAAAACGGTTTAAATAAAGTGTAAAGTTGAATATATATCAGTTTTTTAAATAATACTGGTTGATAATTATGAAGTAGCATTCAGTTACCTCTTACGAGTTCTTCATCATATTTAAACTGAAAAATGGATAATCACTGATGAATTTATATCAAATTGCCAATTTTGGATGACCTTACTAAATAATACTTAAAAGTGTTGTGAATGTAAATTTTTTTAAGTTTATTGCATCTTCAAATTTGATACTACATTTGAAGTACTTTTAGTGTTAATGAATGATATACTACAGGCCTCCTCTGAGATAGAAATGTTCCAAGTGAAAGTAGGCCCGACTGTGAACCCAGGGATTCTGAAGATGGAATACACTTTTAAAGTTTCTTCTTGTTTTACTCCTTATCTTTGGCAGCATCACAGTTACAATAAGTTTGGCTATAAGCAATACACTGATACCATCGTCTCCCTACAGAAATTCTCTGTTGGCTACTAAAAAAAATGGATTCGAATTTTTGGGGGGAAGAATGCGTTTAAATGTTATCAACAGTGCTTGTGATGTTATTGCATTCAAAGTGATTTTTTCATGTTATTAAATCCCTAATATTTTCTTTGTGGCTAAATGGAGACCACGTATTTAATGAGATCTCTTTATTCGTAATATTTCTAGTTTTTTAATATAGTTAATAGCTTCCTTTTGCACCACAGCTATACATACGGCCCGGTAAGAGACAGACTTGAGCCACCGGTGTATTGCAAGAAAGATATTTAACATTCTGCACATTGCTGGGCCTTGTCAGCATATTCCTAAGTGCTTTTTAGAAAACGGGTATGGGTGATGAAGGCGACCAGCTGATTTGGAAGTCCTATGGAACTGCTGGGTGTGACACTTACTACTCTTGACACTAAAGACAAGTATTTACAGCTTGTTTTCCATGATAAGCAAAGAAGTGTGCTGGCTAAATGTATCACTTTATTTATTTTTATACCTTGAAATTAAAAGCTTTTTTTCTTCTTTTAAGGAGAGGGATAAAGGGCCTGAGCCAGAACACTTTCATGAGTGGGGCCTAGAAAGAGAACTTTTCAGTATTTCCTGTTTTAATGGGTGTCTGGGTTGGTTCGGGCACAAGGTTTAAGGAAACAATATGGTACTTAATAATAGAATGGTTAAATTGTTCATGCTGTTATGTCGTATTGATTGATTTTTTTTTTAACAGCAGAAGTGGGCAATGTTGATTTTTTTGTTTGTTTTTAATGCTCATGAAAAGTAATAACCATCCGAGTCCCTAAGTTAGGTATAACTCAAACATATGCAGGTTTTAGGACTTGTGTGTGCGGCTGTGCGGTGCACCTGCGTCCTGGCCTCTGGCACTCTTCCTGCCAATCTTGTCCCATTTCTGACCACACAGCACCAATTGCTTGGGAATAGCTCCCACATGTGTGGTGGTTTTTGAACATGGACCTGTGCCCACTCAAAAATTAAACAGAGGCCATGTACAGTTTAAATCCAGCACTCCAGAGGTGAAAAAATAAAATCAGCATTAATCCACTAAGCTTCAAATGCTATGTCTTCCTTTTATCTTTTTTGAAGCCAGGGAAAACAAGTGCTATCTCTGGAATGACTCTTGAAGGTCTCATTAATACTTCGCTCTTATATCACTTTCCAAACAAAGCAGTTAGAGTTATTTGTCACGCCTATATTTTGAGTTGGTATGTTTGTTAAAGTTCTTTGCAGTTGGGTCTTTGGGGTTTTTTTGTGTGTTTTACTTTTTTTGGTCAAGGAGGATGGAAAATTCTGTATTTAGAGTTTATATTCAAACACTGACTTGCTTTTATCCATTAAAGCTTACGTAAGTCTTCAGCTTTTCTTAACCAGAAAACAAAATGGTGCAACATACACAAAGACATACACAGAGTTGTAGTATTGTTGTTTTAAGAATATAGCTCTAGAAATGAAAATTCAGTAAACATTTCTTTAGTGCAAGGAAAATTGCCTTCAAGAAGCTTACACTCCAGCAAGACAAAACCTACGTTGCCCTTGTTATTGGCTCTTGAGTCTCCTGATTAAATACAGTGTCCTGTGATATACCTGGTATGCGTTTAACCTTATTAACATATATGTGGTTCATTAAATACAGAAGAACTACTATTTTCTTGCAGCTGTTACTGGTCAGCTTTGTCTGTTTTCCTTGTTGACTCCAGTCTGACGTTAATAAGCTACTTATTCTCTGTGCCTGAGTTTCCTCTTCTGTGAAATAAGGATTTTGGACTAAATGATTTATTTGGTCTCTTTTCTAAAATTCTGTTATCGATTTTTTTCCCCTCAGATTTGCTGTGCTTTGTTACATACACAGATCTGACATGCTTGGTGTTTTTGTTGGGTTCTGTTTTGTTTGGGGATTTGACGGGGTGGGAGCACATTTTCTTGCAAAGTGGATTCACCTATTTTCTGAATAACCTGCAATACTAACAGAGCATTTCTCACGGGTCATCCATCAGGATTCCCCCGCATCCCGAAAATGCTCTGTTTTCCAAAATTGTGAGTTAATAATTGGGTATATAACCTTGCTTTGTTTTCAGGCTTTGTGAGTGTTCAACTTTGTGTTGTTGAAGGTTCTCTATTCCACAGAGTTTATTGCTGTTATTTTTTATTTCTAGTCTCTGAGTTTTCACATTTCACCATTTGCCTCAGATAAAGGATTTTCTCTATTTAGGGTCTCAGGTTAATGCTTTCTGTTATAAGACTTTCTGTTTTTTAAAAGTTGCTTGTTTGATGCAGCTAGATCTTAACTGATTAAATTGAAAATATTTCGCTTGCATGTTACTTTCTAAGATGTAGCTGGTATATATATATGTATGTGTATATATATATATATATATGTACATATTTTGTGCCAGTTTTCTTTTGCGTGGAAAGACCTTAGAAACTAGTGTTCCACTTAATAGTAAATGTAGCTTCTGGTGTATTCTGTAAAATTAGATCTGAGTTATTTAAGAAAATTTAACACTTGCAGAACTGTATTTAAATAATGACCTGTCTGCAGGAATGGATATTATTCTTCATTGTTTAAGTAATATGAAAACATTGTGGGAACTCTCATCTCTGCTGGAGTTTGTAGTTTTTTTGGCTGTTTGCCCTATAAACTGACCATTTATGACACCAACAACTGGAGAAGTTCTCATGGATAAAAAATACTGTAAATAAAGCAAAATAAATTTTGCATTTTACACATCATTTGAAAATGGGCAGTGTAATTCACTGACGTGACTAAAAGCATAAGATTTGGGTCCAGTTAAAATATGTTTTATTTGGCATTGTCACAGTAGCAAGTTACTGAAACAAAGAGATTCTAAGAGGAAGCATTTAAGCTTTCTTTTTTTCTTCAAAAATACTTTACAAGATTTATTACCATTTGTCACTTCTTGCATTTTTACTTACTTTGCATATTTTATTCAGGAAGAGGCTTTGACCCATTTTGTATAAATCTAAATTATATTGTGGGCTTCCCCGTTGGCTCAGTGGTAAAGAATCTGCCTGCCATGTAGAAGCTGCAGGAGACACAGGTTCGATCCCTGAGTGGGGAAGATTCCCTGGAGGAGGGCATGGCAAGCCACTCCAGTATTCTTGCCTGGACAGTTCCATGGACAGAGGAGCCTGGCGGGCAACAGTCCATAGCGTGGCAAAGAGTCGGACACGACTGAAGTGACTTAGCACACACGCACACAATTTACATCGTAAGCAGTTTTCATGATGAACAAGCTGTATGGAGTAGTCTCCCATGTTAACATTTTTTTAATACCTTTTACAGAAGAACTATTTTGGGACAGAGGCTGGATATTATTTTATTAAAAGTTTGGTTATTTATTATTTTATGGTGCTCAAAAATAGTATGTAGTGATGAATTATTTCAGGGTCTACCTCAGGGTCTTTTAATGCTAAAAAATATTCTTCAGCCACGAGCCACACGTGCACTAGATGGGAACATAATAGCTGTGATTGGTGAGAAATTTTGATGCGTGATTTTCAAATCATGAAAGAAAAAGTTGTCTAAATGGCTTTTCAAAAAAGACTGATTCCTTCTGTATGTGATACGTGGCAGAGACCTCCCTGTTTTTTTAAATGTAAGCCATGAATAAAACCAGAAGCCCTCTGGCTGACAGTTTCTCCTTCAGTGCTTAGATTGCCTTGATGTAGAGTAACTTTACCTAAAAAGCTATTTGTATACAACAGAGCTCGATAATCCTCTCTTCATTACATATTACAACCCAGTTTTTCCTTCTCTTTAAGGTGGTTTAGATTAGAATCCAAACAAGGAAAAAGAGCCAAAAACAGGGGTGAGATAAAGGTCAATATTCAATTTATGAGGAACAATATGACAGCAAGTATGTTTGACTTATCAATGAAGGACAAAACAAGATCTCCTTTTGCAAAATTAAAAGATAAGATGAAAGGTAGAAAAAATGATGGGACATTTTCTGATACATCTTCTGCAATCATTCCAAGTTCTCACATGCCTGATGCCAATACTGAATTTTCAAGTAGTGAAATACAGATGAAATCTAAACCAAAAAAGCCTTTCCTTTTGGGTCCTCAGCGACTCTCTTCAGCACATTCAATGTCTGATTTAACTGGAGCCCACGTATGCTCGGAGAAGCTGAAGTCTGGAACTGTTGCTCAAACGCATCTTCTTGGCCGCCAGATAGATTCCTTTGGAGCAGTTCCGGAGAGTGGTAAGTGATGTATGCATTCTTTCTAGTTGATCCTCCATGATCTGAACTACCTTCTTAATTTTTAAAGTTTGACTTCTAAAGTTAGAGAATAAAAACTGAGGTTTCTTGCTAGTATTTTCTAAATTAGTCAGCAGATACTTATTGAGTACCTGCTACACTCAAAATTGGTAAGTTTAAAGACAGAGCTTGTCTGCATTCAATACTGTATTTATAGAATTAGATAATAAAAGTGAATCTTGGTCTCTTTTCATGGTCTGGCTTTTTTTTTTTTCACCTGTCATTTCTCCTGCCTCAGAAGCCTGAAACATAAATGAATATTCCATTTCATCAGAATTTTCCCAGAAAAGAATCTTACTGTTCAGAAATAAGAAAGTAAATTTAATACTACTGATGAAAAAACAATGAGAATTTATGTAGCACTATAATGCTGATCAGAACCTTTAGTTTTAACATTATAATTTGTTTATGTGATTGTTTCATTCTGAGCTGAGTAGATTACTAATTGTCTAGCAAGATACTAATTGTTATTAGCCTACATACTGCTATACCTTAGCATTTTAAGATTGTTTTCCTTGATTATTTTAAAAGGTTAATATCTTTAAATAGCTAATTGCTCTCATTCTAAAAGCAGCAGTATGCACACAGGATGTGTCAAATAGTGTGATATAATGTGTCACTGATTATGTACTAACTACAAAATTGTTTGCAGGAAGTCTCAAATCTCCACACAGAAGAACATTAAGCTTTGATACTTCTAAAATGAACCAACCTGACAGCAGTGTGGATGAAGGTGAATCGTCTTTCGGAAGACAAAATGACCCATTTACAAATGTGACTGCTTCATTACCCCAAAAATTTGCAACACTGCCAAGGAAGAAAAATCCATTTGAAGAAAGCAGTGAATCATGGGACAGCAGTGTGAATTTATTTTCAAAATCAATTGAAGTAAGAAAAGAAAACAAGAGAGAAAAAAGGGAGAAAGTCAGCCTCTTTGAAAGAGTGACTGGAAAAAAAGATAGAAGATCTGATAAACTTAACAACGGGGGAGCTGATAGCCCTTGTGACTTGAAATCACCTAATGCATTTAGTGAACATCGGCAGGACTATTTTGATTATGAATCAACTAATCCGTTTACAACAAAATTCAGGGCTTCAAATATAATGCCATCTTCAAGGTAAGCTTAAATGTGGGGGAAGTTGTGCTATTTTGGAAAATATTATACTTGAAAGTATCAAATATCCTTTTTAAATTCCTTTCATTTTACTTGAGAAAAATGCTAATCTTGTTTTTATAATTAATTCTGGAGCCAGGCAGTGTGTATATCTTTGGAACTGAACTTTTTATCTTAGAAGGATAAAAGATTCTTAATCTCCACTACATTGTATTTCTTTCTATTTAATGCTGGCCAGAAACTTATGAAGAAAACTAGCATTTGATGAGGTGTGGTGAGAGGGAATCACCAGTGGGTGCAAATTCAAGCCAGAAATCTTAAATGATGAGTTGGGTTTCTAGGTGTTATTTTTCATCAATTGGTTGTAGACCAATAGCAGCCTATGGACTATTCTTTAAGAAATACTGGCTTAAGTTAAGTACTAATAGTTTTTGTTGAGAGTGTTAGTTCTCAGTTGTGTCCAACTTTTTGTGACCCCATGGACTTGAAGTCTGTCAGGTTTCTCTATCCTTGGAAGCCCTTGGTTTTCATAATAGGTGTTGACTGTCCTTATTAAGGGCTTCCCAGGTGACACTAGTGGTAAAGAATCTGCCTGCCAATGCAGGAGACTGAAGAGACGTGGGTTCAGTCCCTGGATCTGGAAGATACCCTGGAGGAGGGCATGACAACCTACTCAAGCATTCTTGCCTGGAAAATTCTGTGAACAGAGGAGCCTGGCAAGCTACTGCCAATAAGGTCACAAAGAGTTGAACATGACTGAAGCTACTTAGCATGCACGTACATCCTTATTAAATGGCTATCTGGAGTAATGTTTTTTGGAATCCACTGAACCTTGGGGGTGCTGTAAATACATCACAGAGTATCTGTAATGATGACTTATAGAAATAATCTATCATGATAAGGTTTAGATTGTCAAAATCCTTGAGTTTTCAGTTATGTTAATAGTACTTTTCTAATTCCTTAGTACAGGTTGGAACTGTATGACTTAAGTCAGATGATGCATTTTGCAGAAATGAATGGTGGAATAGTTGATTAAGAAAACCTCAAGCAAAAAATAAGATGAATCTATTGGAGTCTTATGGAGAAGGCATGGCATCCCACTCCATTAGTCTTGCCTGGAAAATCCCATGGACGGAGGAGCCTGGTGGGCTGCAGTCCATGGGGTCGCTAAGAGTCGGACATGACTGAGCGACTTCACTTTCACTTTTCCCTTTCATGCACTGGAGAAGGCAATGGCAACCCACTCCAGTATTCTTGCCTGGAGAATCCCAGGGATGGCGGAGCCTGGTGGGCTGCCATCTCTGGGGTTGCACAGAGTCGGACACGACTGAAGAGACTTAGCAGCAGCAGCAGCATTAGAGTCTTATGCAGTTATCACGGAGGAGCATGGTAGACTGTTTGCCGTGGAACATAGACGTTCTTTCCCGAGCAAGAATGTGTGGTGGTCAGACTCCAGTGAGAAACCTGGCTCAGTGGCTCTGTGACCTCTCTCAACTTCTGCATCTCTGTCTTTGAAATAAGGAAAATGAGACGTTCTCAGTAGGATTGGGGGACAATTAATGATAAAGTACATGGCATAAAGCCAGGCCCCAAATAGGGAACCCATAAACAGTGGTTGCTGTTACATTTTATATAGTGCCGTGTCATACTTTGTTCAAGAACATTGCTTTGTTTTGTCCCACTATAAACAGAAAATAGTACTAATAATCGCCTTTTTAGGCTTGTGATCTCCTGCCTGTCTTCTGATCTCTTAAAACATGCGTTTAGAGTTTTCCAGGGAAAGCTAGTATTTCTTTTGTCTTCTTTTGTCAAAATAAGTGGGTATTCACTGTAGCTTTGGAAAGTATTGTTCAGTTTTCTTTATAGACTATACTTCAAAGAAATATGTTTTTATCATATGGTATTAATATTTTATTGAGAAGTCCATGGTTTTGATATGCTATTCTCAAATATTTCATTTTGGTATTTTACATACTGTACTTCACATATTGCGTTAAGAAACTACAGAGGTAAATAGAAATGTGGTTGCTTTTCCCCCTTCCTTAACTAAACTTTTTTTGAATAAAGTTATTGCCAAGAACTATCTGAGATAACTTAGAGACTGGATAATTTACATAATTTTAGAGTCAAAGAAAAGCAAAAACAGTGGGACTTGGTAGGAAAATGATTTTTAAATTATGGCAGTATGTGGAAAAATAGGTGTCCTCAAATTTTTAATTGCCTTATACTTGGCTGTTTACATGAACTTAAAAATTAATGTTTTAAAAGTGAGTGTGTCATTTTGCCAAATTGAGGCTTTGTTTTGGGTTACTTCAATATTAATGCTGTTTCTATCAAAATTAGAGTTGTAATCCTAAAGGAAATCAACCCTGAATATTCAGTGGAAGAACTGATGCTGAAGCTCCAATACTTTGGCCACCTGATGTGAAGAGCTGACTCATTGGAAAAGACTCAGATGGCTGGGAAAGATTGAGGGCAGGAGGAGAAGGGTCAACAGAGGATGAGATGGTTCAGTGGCATCATTGACTCAATGGACAAACTCTGAGAGATAGTTACGGACAGGGAAGCCTGTTATGCTGCAGTCCATGGGATTGCAAGAGTCGGACACAACTGGTGACTGAACAACAGCAAGATGATATATGTATAAAATGATTGCAAGTAGTGAAAAAACAATAGGTTTTTTAATTTAAAAATTTTCTCTTCATATTCATAAGATGCCAACTATGAAGACAAAAACATCTGTAGATTCCTGCGAAGTTACTCTTCCTTTTTATGTCACAAGCCATCTTCGTGGTAAATGGAAAACATTTGCAGTAAAGGGGTTTGTTGTTGTTTCGTCACCAAGTCATGTCCAATTCTTTGTGACCCCATGGACTTAGCCCGCCATGCTCCTCTGTCCTCTGCTAACTCCTGGAGTTTCCTCAAATTCATGTCCATCGGGTTGGTGATGCCATCTAATCATCTCACCCTCTGCTGCCCCCTTCTTCTTTTGCTTCAGTCTTTCCCAGCATCAGGGTCTTTTCCAGTGAGTCAGCTCTTTGCATCAGGTGGCCAAAGTATTGGAGCTTCAGTGTCAGTATCAGCCCTTCCAGTGAATATTCAGGACTGATTTCCTTTAGGATTGACTGGTTTGATCTCCTTGCAGTTCAAGGGATGCTAAAGGGTCTTCTCCAGCACCACAATTCAAAAGCATCAATTCTTCAGCACTCAGCCGTCTTTATGGACCAGCTGTCACATTGTACATGACTACTGAAAAAATCAGTTTTGAATGTACGGACCTTTGTCAGCAGAGTGATGTCTCTTTTTAATACACTATCTAGGTTTGTCATAGCTTCCCTTCCAAGGAGCTTCTTTTAGAGGTAAATTAATAGAAGGATTGACAATAAATAGATCTAGGAAGAGAGTGCAGTTCTAATTTTTGGAAAGCAACTTTGTCTCAAGTGGAGTTAGAAAGGATATAGTTGAGATAGTTTGGTCTGTTCATATTTTTCCTTCCAGTAGCATTTCTCAGTTATATGGGACATTTTCGATTTCTTACCTTAACATCTAAACCAAATGCACTTTTGAAACTATAGACTCGCATCATTAGGACACATGGTGTGAATTTTTTTTTTCCAGTAATGCTAAATAGATCTTATTTACAGAGTCTTCTGGACTCCTGTGACCAGTGTCTGTGAGAATGCTGAACAAAGTGAAGGGTGAAATATGTAGATGTGGAACTGAATTTTGTTCTTTGAGTAAACTGGTTCCCTGTGATCGCAGATACGTGGGAACCATATTGTTACCCTCTGGCTTAATAATGTGTGTGATCACGACTGGAGAATTTTCCTTATGCCAAAAAAGTTGTACTAAGGAACACTTTCTTGAAAGTTAGAGTTTTTATTTGTTTGTAAGTAAAGTCGAGCTGACAAAATCACGTAGTAATCACAGAAGTTACTGCATTTTGCTTCTGTTCTTGGAATAGATTCCATAGTCTTACGTAAAACTGAGAGAGGAAATGAGCTAGCTTTTTGTTGGGTTACTTCAACAAAGAGCAGGGCTCTTTGAAATCCCTTTCCCCACAGTTGCTAATTCTCAGTCTCTTTCCTCTTACCTACCCCCACTTCTCTGACCGGAAGTAACTGTTCTTGTGCTGCAGCCTGGTCGTCGTCCCTAGGTCTTCCTTTCTGTGGGCATCTCCCTGTTCACTAATCCGACCACTTTACCCCTCTCACCTCCATGAACAACATGATGACAGAGCCTGCATTTCATTCATCTTTTAACCCTTAATCTCCAGCATAATAGTAGGTAGCAGGTATTGGCAAGCAGTTTTTGAATAAATGAATGTGGTATGGCAGATGGATTTCCTAAAATACTCCTATCATCCCCTCATTCCCTTAGCCCCCTGCTTCTAGCTCAGTGTGGGCTGTGAAGGTCTTTCTGATAGACCAGCAACAGATCCATAAAGGCAAATGTGTGCATTTTCATATACAACTAAACAGGATTCCACTCCAGTATTTTGCTTGGGAAATCTGATGGACATCGGGCTACAGTCCATGGGGTCGCGAAAGAGTCAGACACGACTTAGTGACTAAACAGCAACAACAAAAGATGGTTAGAAATCTAAATGAGTCTTAAAGGACTACTAAAATGCAATATTCATATTCTGACTGGCACATTTCTAAAGTTTGTTAAGAATTCTGTATTATAATAGTTAGGGTAGATTACCAGCTGCAATAAACAACCTTAGATCTCATTGGCTTGGTCCAGTTAAAGCTTATCCCTCCTTATCATGACACATGAGTGCTTTGTTCCATGCTGTTTCTTGGCTCCACACGGTTGCTCAGGAACCAGGCTCTTTCCTTGTAATACTGCTGTTTAATGTGCGTCCCCCAAGGCTGTGCAGCAGAGAAAAAGAGTGGAGGATCATGTGGATGTCTTTATGTGCCAGGCGTGCCAGTGGTACCCACTACTTGTTCCGCTGGTGTTCCATTGGGCAGTGTTCAATCAATCATGTCCTAGCCTGAGTGCAACCAGGTAATAAACATAGTTTAGCTGCAGACCCAGAGAAAACTACTGGGTTTGAGTGCATAGTAGTGTGTGTGTCCTGGATGCCAGCTCTAACAAGTCTGGATAACATTCTAACACTTGGTGTGCTGTAGAAGTCCTACTATACATGTATGTGAAAGTGTAGCTGGAATTCTTGTAGTTTTCAGAAGAATGTTTTATCAGTTTACTGTTGGTGTTGAGTTGTTTATGTTTTAAAAGTATTGCTCCTCCTGTTTCTAATTACAAATCACAGGTGGTTTAGCAGCATCAGTATCAGTTAATGTTACGTGATTAACCCTACAGTTAAATAATCAGAAAAATAGTGATTTTTTTTTTTTACATCAGCAATATTTAACTTTCCAAAAACCAATATTCCTGAATGTTTGTTATACCATTTTCAATAATTTGTTCATGACTAATTCTTCAACACTGGGCTATTTTCCCTCTGAAAAGTGGAAATAGGTGGGTATGTTCAGCAAAGCAGATTTGCTTTTTTTTTTTAGAACAGAGTCACAGCTAGACTGTTCTCTTAGGTGGGGACAGGTGACCGAGTTCTGGCTTACTGAAGACTTAGTGGAAAAGAAGAATGGTCTGTCCCTCCATATCCCTAGGTTCTTTGCATCCATGGAATCGAGCAATCTCGGGTCAAAAATATTTGGGGGAAAAAATTCTAGAAAGTTCCAGAAAGTAAAACTTGAACTTGCTGCTTGCTGGCAGCCATTTACACAGTATTTACATTGTATTTTCAACTATTCAGGTAGCACTTACATTGTGTTGGGTGTTATAAGTAATCTAGAGATGATTTCAAGTATACAGGAAGGATGTGTGTAGGTTACATGCAAATACTAGGCATTTTTATATGAGGGGCTTGAACATCTAGAGGGCTGAGTAATCTGGGGTCTTAGAACCGATACTTTGCAGGTACTGGGGAGTGAATGTATACCAGTTTTAGGGCTAGTCCATGAAAACCTCCTATACAGCCCTCCATATTCCTGAGCTTTCACCATACCCTGGACAGAAGGTTGGCAAGCTAGGCTTGTGGGCCAAATCTGGCTTGCTGCCTGTTTTTTGGAAATAAGGTTTTATTGGAATGCAGCTTGCCCATTTGTTTATGGCTGCTTTTGTCCTGTAATGGTAGAGTTGAGTAGTTATGGCAGAGACCGTATGACCCACAAAGCCAAAAATATTTATTACTTGACCTTTTACACAGATAATCTGCTGAACCTGTACTAACTGGATGGAGGTCTTTGGATAGCCATAGACAGGGTCCCTGAATGCACGTGGAAGGCCACTTCATCAACAACAATAACTGCTGAACCTTGTCGTGAATAATAAATTTTCAGAATATTAAATTACTGTGATGTTTGCATTTATGTATAATAGCACGTAGCATCGTTATTTAGCATTTAGGCCATAATGCCTCTTGTTCTATTTAAGAAAGCCTAATTCAAAACACTTTCAGAGTCACTGGTTTGCAACACCGAAAATGTCTGTTTTTGATTGTCAAGGATTATTGTGTTTTAGGCTTTTCTTAACTGTTCAGCTTTTCTTTTAGTATACTTCACCTTTCTGTTCCAAGTGGGTTCATTTCTTTATTGCACCTCTCTACCCTGAGGTCCCTGTAAGCCTGGCCAGTTCCGTTCCTTGGCTCAGCTGTGAAATGCACTCTTCACTAATCTCTGAGTGTCCTCAGACTATCCTTGATGTTGAAAACTCTTTAATCCTATCTTGATTGATAACAGTGTTCCCTTCTGTGGAATTCTGCTGATATAGAACGTAATTGCCAAACAATGTTTATTCTGTCTTGGTTTTAGTTTTCCCAACTAACCTGTGTAAACTACTGAACGGTTGTGCTGTATCTTCTTTTGTGGGTGCCTGCAGCACCCAGGGGCTTCCCAGATGGCTCAGTGGTAAAGAATCCACCTGCCAGTGCAGGAGATGCAGGTTTGATCCCTGGATCAGGAAGATTCCTCGGAGAAGGAAATGGCAACCCACTCTAGTATTCTTGCCTGGAAAACCTCAGGGACAGAGGAGCCCACGGGCAACAGTGCATGGGGGCACAGAGAGACACGACTGAGCACATGCACGCAGCACCTGGACCACTGCATGTCCTCAGTGCTGATCATCAGGGGCACCTGGGTTTGGTTTGTTTTGTTTTTTTAAATCTCAGTTGAGTCCTACTGCAAGGCTAAATTAGAATCTTCAGTGGATAAGCCCAGAAATAAAAGTCAATGTTAAAAAAAAAGACTTCTTGCTGATTCTCAGGCTTAAAAATTTTTGATCTAAATTACATCATCTATTTCATAGAAGTTCAGTAAGTACTTATATATGAACAGGAATCAGGAGTTGTGCTGGTAAACTCATAGTTGAAGAGACGGTTTAGTCATATTAGCTTTGTCTGCAGGGCCCTAAGTAAGTAGAGGGATCAGTGAGGAGATCAGCTTGACTAAAACAGGGATGTGGAGAGAAGTATGTATTTGGTCGAATGGCTAAGAAACAACTAAATTATAGTAGGCATTGAAGATCAAGCAGAAATGTCTGACTGTTGAGTATTTATGGCATCTGTGGATGGATTGTTTTTTAGGATTCAGGCGACACCTAGGCATCAGTCGTGATGAACAACATTTAAAAAACATGCTTGTGTTTGTACACTACCTGTAAGAAATTGAAGAGAACCTCCATTTGTGATGTGTATTCTTCTGCGGTTCCAGTTTAGGACTGAAGAACTCCTCCTGGCTAAGGGAAGTCATTCATACAAGGAAAAAATTTGTAGTGTATGTCTTATTCTGAAATTTTTAAAAAATATATAGTCAAGAACATAAGCCTACTCTGTAGGATGAGCTAATGCTGTTTGAGGTTAGAGGCAGCTCATCGAAGTGCAAGACCTTATGGGAGATATTTTTACCAGAGAATTTTGGTTTGGGAACATCCTTCTATTTAAGACCTGCACAAAGCACCTGCTTTCCCTTCATTATTTTCTGCCTTATTGTAGTTGTGAAAACCATGTAAACAAACTCTTAGTTGTGCTATGACAACTTAATGGTATATTGTATAATAACATTCCTAGTATCTTTGACTTTATTATAGTGTGTGTGCCTGTGTTTCCCTTTGCAGTATTTGCTGTGGAAGAGTCTGTCCACTTCTTAGCTCTGAACTTAAGCCAGTTATTTTTTAGGGCAGTGCATAGTGTCTGAGGCCAAGATCTCATATTTATCACATGTACTTTACAATTTTGTATAATAGTATCAGTTCAGTTCAGTTCATTTGCTCACTTGTGTCCAACTCTTTGTGACCCCATGGACTGCAGCATGCCAGGCCTCCTTATCCATCACTGACTCCCGGAGTTTACTCAAACTCATGTCCATTGAGTCGGTGATGCCATCCAACCATCTCATCCTCTGTTGTCCCCTTCTCCTCCTGCCTTCAATCTTTCCCAGCATCAGGGTCTTTTCCAGTATCTTTGATGATTGTAACATGCTTTTCTTAGAAGCTGCAAAAAAAAAAAAGAGTTACCTAGAATATATATTTAAATGTGTTTCTAATTTTCACAGCAAAAATCACCATACGCTTTTGAGCGTGTAACGATTATTAGGAAGTTTTATAATATGTCTGTTAAAAAATAGACTTATGTATTTATTTTTCAAAGTTAGAGTAAACAAATGATCCTAAAGAAAAGACCCTATTCATAGTTTTAAAGCCATTGTTTTTATAATGTTCCTTACAACATATTTTTTTTCTGATTTAAATTTAAAGCACAGTCTTTGGTTTATTAAACCTCCCCCCACATAAGGTTTATTTTAATAGCAGTGTTTACTTTTTGTCCATATTTGTCTAATGTTAAAGATAATCTGCCTGTTATTCATGGCAGCCTATAAATCTTTTTTACACAGCTGACAATTTGAAGCTTCATTTATGAGACAGAAAACAAAAACTTTCGAGATGATTTTTAGAGCCATTAATCCATTAGTGCCCAGGGATTTACAGAATGTATCTAATGAAACGATGACTGGGAACATGAAATATGCGATGTGATTAGTTCCCTTAACACTAACTAGAACTTTTATGCCTAACTCCCCAGATGCGACTTGAAACTTTTTTACCCTTTGTCATCCTAATACTCATTATAATAGCTCTCATTAATTGGTACATCTCCCAATGGGTTAATTTGAAGATACCAACCATGCTATCCTTTTGCTAACTTACTAATGCAAATTGATATTTATAGACTTCAAAATTGAAAACAAAAAAAGCCCTAACAGAAAAGGACAAACTTTGCTAAGTTATTATTATTTTGAGCTGAGAGATTGAGATACACAGAGAATCTGTTGAGAAAAGAAAACAAGCCAAAAAAAAAAAATCCACAAAAACTACTGTAGGCTAATAAACTGATGTGAAAATTTCTCAATTTACAGCACTTGACAGGTGCTAAAAGAAAAGCATCTTTAATTTTAATGTGTTGTTAGGACCTCTTTAGAGAGACTGTACAAGTTATTAACAAGGTCCTCTGAGACAGGAGACGGGTAATTAACAAGACCTATGGAGATATAGTTTAGGTAATTAACGAGCTCTTAGGCACTGGACACAGGATAACACATAGCGAGTCCAGTACTTAAAGAGAACAGGTTGTTATGATCAAATACAAGATGCAGAATGTAAGTCTTCTTGATGTTTCTGATAGGAAAATATTAAGATTATATTCCAGTGACCTTAATGCACTAATTTTTATAAATCAATATGTAAATTTTTTGCTTTAAGATAGAATTTGAGAGGATTATTTTTTTGTAAAATCAACAAGCGCAAAGAAGCTTGTTACATGTAGATTAATAATCTTCATTAATTGCCGTTAATGAACTTTGAGAACAATACGTTGGAAAGACGTAACTTCTGTGATTCGTACTGTGCGCTGTGCTTAGTCGCTCATTCGTGTCTGACTTTTTGCAACCCCGTGGACTCCAGCCTGCCAGGCTCTAAATTTAGACTTTTATTCTGTTTATTTTTCACCTATGGGCTGTTGACTAAAACTGCCTGTTCCAAATGGGCAGTCCACTTTCTCTGACCGCTTTATAACAGTCAGGATCGAGGCCAGAGAAGACTGTCCTTCATCAGTTTGCTTTTTACATAATACACAAGGGTCCCTCCCATCATACTGTTAGGGAACCTTTAAGTCGGAGACTAGATAGTCTCAATTTCAGATACTCGATCTAGTTATTTCCTGTGTAAACTTGAAATTGTTGGGGTATGAGTTGAGATCTGGTTCAGAAAGCTCTCAGTCTGGAAGCCTTTATTAAAACATGTTACACTAAAGATTAAGGATATGAAGAAAGCTCTTGCAGGTCTTCTAATTCATTCCATTGCTTCCTCAGTGTGTCTGCTCCAGTCCATCAGGATGACTTTCTCTGAATTTCAGATCTGAAAATCAAATGATGTTTTCAGCTTTCATTATTTTTGGATGAATAAGATAAAACCTATGTCTCGTGCTGGGATATAGGAGGAGCCTGGTGGGCTACAGTCCATGGGGTTCTTAAGAGTCGGACACGACTGAGCAACTACACTTTCGCTTTCATATTTGCTATATATAAGGATAGCAGAGGTTATTAAGATACAAATCCTGCTCTAAGAGCTCATCAAAACAGGCACATAAAAATTAGGTCTAAATTCCATGCTAAAGACTAGACACTATATCAGCATTGGGGTACTATGAAAGATTTTTTAATTGGGTTGTGATACGATCAGAGTAATATCGTAGGTATTCTGTAGTATGGGGGTTTCCTGGGGCCAGGAGTGGCAGCAGGGAGGAGGCCTTGGAGCAAGAGAACAAGTTAGGAAGTTACCATGATTGTTGAGGTGAGAGTTTGATAAAGGTCACTTGGCGGTGAGGATGGAAAGAAGGGAACATCTCTGAGATACATTTCTGGACTAACATAGATGGGATATGACTATTCTGCGTGTGTGTGTGTGTATGTGTGTGTAGGGGAGGGATGTTGGGGGACTGGTAAAGGAGAAAAAACGAGGATTATTGCAGTGATGTGTCTTTAATCAGTGTCTTAAATCTGATGAATCACAGTGCTGTAAAAACTGTTTTGTAGCAGTGTTAGATCTTTAGTCTGTGAATCAAACTTGGCATTTCAGTCTTCATGAAGAGGTTTGAGTTTTCTGTGTTTTTAATGTGATGCTGTCTTGTTTATTTTAGAATTTTGTTTTTAGAGAATAGGAATTACGTATTTTGAGTTATCGGAGACAAGGAAGTTAGTATTAACCTAATAACAGTTCATGAGAGTTTGTTTTTGAAACCTGGAAAATACTTTGGCTTCTTTGAACACAAGAATGCACATTTCTGTAACTGCTTATGGACTTAATGCATTTAAACTGTATTCACCTTAACACTGTAATTACTACATGTATTTCTCTCCAGTGGCTTTGGCTTTACCAAATCTTGCCCCCTTTGGATCCCTTTTGTCAGTTTCTCACTAAGAGAATAACTTCTCTTTCTTTTATGCTTTTCCCTTCTTTGTGCACCACTTTTGTAGGCCTCCTGCTTCGATGTTTAGAGCATTTCTTTTTGGACTACTTTGTCCACATCACCTGTGGTTACCCTTCATAATAATAAAGCTTTAATTTTTAAATATAGGTGCTATTTCTATATATTTAACATGTGGTGGTAGTGTTAACTTTGGCCAGAGTGTTTTAAATAGCTGCTGGTGGTAGAAATTAAAGCAGTTAATTTGATTTGGAAATCATCTTCCTTATATGCATTTAGCTAGTTTCTAAGAATATTAGGATTCAGACATTCCACATTTGTCTCCTTGAACTTATATTTTAAAGATAAATTATTTATCTTTGATTTGATATGCTAAATAAAATTCAGTATTATATAACAGGCTTCCCAGGTGGCTCAGTGGAAAAGAATCTGCCTGACAATGCAGGAGACGCAGGAGATGCTGGTTTGATCATCCTGGGTGGGGAGGATCCCCTGGAGGAGGAAATGGCAACCCACTCCACTATTCTTGCCTGGACAGTTACATGGACAGAGGAGCTTGGTGGGCTGCCGTCCACGGGGTCGCAGAGTCCAGCATGACTTGGTGGACTGATGAGCATGCGTACATGCACACACATCATATGCTGCTGCGAAGTCGCCTCAGTCGTGTCCGACTCCGTGCGACCCCATAGACGGCAGCCCACCAGGCTCCCCCGTCCCTGGGATTCTCCAGGCAAGAGCTCTGGAGTGGGTTGCCATTGCCTTCTCCAGTGCATGAAAGGGAAAAGTGAAAGTGAAGTCGCTCAGTCATGTCCGACTCTTCGCGACCCCATGGACTGTAGCCCACCAGGCTCCTCCGTCCATGGGATTTTTGAAGCAAGAATACTGGAGTGGGGTGCCATTGCCTTCTCCACACCCATCATATAACAGATAATAATTATAATGCAAATATATAGAATTAATAAAAGTATTAAAGTACAGTATTATGTAACTAGTTTAAATATAGTATACAACAAATAAAAATGTTTTATGTATTTTATATATTTATTTTAAGCTTAGATATCTTTCTGACAAAAGTGCTAATACGACTTAATAGCAATTACATGGGTCAGTTTATCCAGAATAAAACTTAATTCAAATTGCCAATTTTTAAAGGTCATTTCAACAAACATGTTTGTAAAACTCTACAGGGGCTGCAGGTGGATGGGTGAAGATGAGATTCTTAGGTTACAAGTAGCCTCCTAGGCTAGGGAGAGGGACGTGTAAGCAGTGACCAGTAATCTAGGCCGAGTGAACTGTGTTGAATACGGTTTGTTATGAGAAGGGAGAGGAAGAGCTTGCTAGAGATTGGGAAGTGCTTCTTCAAGGAAGAGGCCTTTGAACTTGTGTTCTTGATTTTTCACCTTGGGGGAATAAGTAGACAGAGTAGTTTTTAGTACATAGCAAGAAGGCTTATTTTAAAAATGATGAGAAGCATTTTGAAAGAATGTTTTATAACAGTGACTATATACTGTTTTATCTTTAATTGTCTGCTAACTACTTAGTAATTTTACCATTGCTTTTCCAGTTGGATTCGTAGTCTCCGTCTGTCATTGCCTGCCTGGTAGGTTCCTGAGGAAGTGTGTTTGCTCCTTTAGGCTTCCAGGAGCCAATTAGTGAGTGCCCTGCAGCAGCTCTGCGTTAAGGATAACAGCCTCTTTGTTATGGAGCCTGGTGTGGGAATGGGGATATTCAGGTTAATCACATGTTTTGTTTACTTGAGGTGTACAATATATTGTTTCATGTAGATTTTTTCACTTTCAAAGAAATTAAATTCCCTAAATAAATTAAAAATGGAGATCATACCAGATATAACTTCATGTTTGATTCAGAAGATATATTTGATTAACTACTTCTACCAGAGGATTTTTCAGTGTTATGTAAAAGTATAAATATAGTCATAGTAGAATATCCTAAAGCCAGTATAGGATAGGTATCAAGAATTCAGGTTTAGGACTCAGGTCTGAATTTGAGTCTGTTGAATAGCTGTCCGACCTTACTTAGCCTTTCTAAGCCTCATTGTAAAATGGGATAACGGCCTTGGTGTTGTGGAAGAAATTACATGATGTAAGGCACCATAAAATGCTAAAGGTAGGTTTGCCACATAAAGCTAGAAATGGTAGCTCTTGCTGTGGCCTTACTACAAAGCATCTATAGAATCAGTAACAATTGCTTTAAATAAGTTAAATTATTTACAAGTAACTATATTCTCAGCTTTAAAAATCATAAATCATAAATAAAAGAACTTAGGAGCTCATGTTTTTCGCTAACTGATAAAGAACATATATTTGCTAAAAAGCAATAGACATAAAAATTCTTTTCAATGTGTATGTTCAGTAATAATCTTTGATGAAATAAACTGTATACCACATTGAAATTAAAAATATTCCCTATTTAAGTAGAAAATTTATGACTTTGAAGGCAGTGTATAATCCTGTGTTCAGAAATTGTTACATAACACTAATAAGAACAGTGCAGGGTAAATATCTAAGCTGTGGCTTTACCTTAAAGCTTGATGAGTTTTTCTAAACTCACCTGAGTTCAAATTAAATTGTTCAAAGCTATCTCAGTAAGAAGGATAACTGCTGCTTATGGAAAACTCAAAGTTTGAGTCCGCTTTGGGAAAAGGGTCCCTGCCTTAGGAAATTCACCCAGGTAGTAGTGTAGCCCTTCTAACCAAATAAGTGGGTACTTGTCTTGTAAATGTTATTTTCTTTTAAAAGTTCTTGTTTGGGAGAAGAGGCTAGAGAGTGTGTTTTTACACGGAACAGTAATTTTTTTTCTGGTGAAATTGCACGATTTCATAGTCCTGGAAAACCAGCTCTTAACTTGCCAAGATTTCTTAAGTCTGGGCTTTTCGGCCTAAGGTGTAGCATAGCCAGAAATCTGCCAGTCACCCCAGCAGCTCTGCTTCCAAGGAGGATGCATACCCAGAGCCTGGCGTTTGTGTCCCCCTGTGGAGGGGCCCCAGGAAGTCCGGTGGCCTCGCATACCTCTTCTTGAAAGCTCTGTAGAGATGATGGTTTAAGGAAGCAGGCGCTTTCCGGCCACAGCCCTTTGCAGCATGTTCTTGAACACCAGAGGCCGTCCTGGTGACCAGAGGGTGCCAAGGCTTCTTTTCCAGAACTTGGGTTGCCTGGTGGCTCAGGTGGTCGAAAATCTGCCTGCAATGCAGGAGACCCCAGGTTTGATCCCTGGGTTGGGAAGATCTGGAGAAGGAAATGGCAACCCACTCCAGTATTCTTGCCTGGGTAGTCCCACAGACAGAGGATCCTGGTGGGCTACATACAGTCCATAGCGTTGAAAAGAGTCAGACGCGACTGAGCAGCTAATACTTTCACTTTGTTTTTGGCTTTGTCCTGGGTGCAGAGCCAGCTTGTCATACTTTTGGCCAAGGGCATTGTGGGCCAACTTGCTTTTGTCCCCTCCTTCATGGAAGAGTTACCTCTGCCCAGATTGTCTTCAGCCTCTCAGAAGAAAAGGCTGATCAAGGCTGGGTTGGTCTTGATCACAGAGAGAGCCTGTGCTGTGTCTGGCCCTGTGAAGGTCCCTGGTGCCTTGTTCTCATCACTCCTGCCCAGTTTCACTATTGGGCTTCCAGAGTAAACAGAACTTGCTTCCTACCCGCTCCCCATACCCTCAAAAAGACTCCAGTGAATATATAGCAGACAGTGGGCCACGGTCTACTCAGAGCAACAGGATGATCACAACACAACTTCCCAGAGTGACATGGTTCCTAAAAATTTAAGGAGAAAATATTTTTTTTGTATTAAGACAAACATGATTATGGTATGGAGTAAAATGTAAAAATATACCTGAATTTTTAAGTTAACTTTGAGATGTCAAGGCAATTCTATGCTTGTTGTCAGATTTATTCTCATGCATCAAGCAGAGTACTAAAGAGAACAAAGTTTGAGAAACTTAGTTTTAAAGAAGTGGAGAACTTGGAATTTATAGGGCTTGTGTTTGGAAATTGGTAAATTGATTGACTATTTTTTTTATTTTGTTTTCGGCTATTCTTTTAACTCGGAGAAGGCAATGGCACCCCACTCCAGTACCCTTGCCTGGAAAATCCCATGGCTGGAGGAGCCTGGTAGGCTGCAGTCCATGGGGTCGCTAAGAGTCAGACACGACTGAGCGACTGAGCGACTTCACTTTTCCCTTTCATGCACTGGAGAAGGAAATGGCAACCCACTCCAGTATTTTTGCCTGGAGAATCCCAGGGACGGGGGAGCCTGGTGGGCTGCCGTCTATGGGGTCACACAGAGTCGGACACGACTGAAGCGACTTAGCATTCAGTTTAACTACATATTTATAACTAATTCTTTTTTCACCAGGAAAAAACAGTAAGTTAAACTTGATCAAACATGATATTCTTGATGAAACATGCCTTAATTTTATGGATATCCTTCAGTCCTCAATGTTTTAGGACTTCTTCAATAACATAGTGATTACCACATCACGACAGAGAAGCAGCTAGGTCTGAGTTTGCTGTCCATGTTCTGTGGTGTCACTGACCACAATTTCTTAATCATCTTGCCTGCGAGATCTCATAAAAGATACCCTGTGAGAATAAGTAAATTACTGTTAATCCCCATGGACATTTATGTGTTAGGTTCTGTTTTGCCATCCAGGTATCAGTGTGCATGCCCAGTCCCAGGAGAGATAATGGAGTATTTTCATCTCTAGTATCATTAATTTGATTTGGTACTCACTTCCCCCAACTCTCCCTTCAAAAGAAAGGAAAAAAGCAGTACTGAGTTGCACCTTGACTCTTAAGCCCTATTTGCATGTGTGATAGACATAATTGAAATGTGCTGAAGGTTTTGTTTTTTAGTGGAATCTCTCTACCAGCACTTAATTTTTAAAGGCTTTTACAAAAGGAATTGTTAACATTTCTTTGAACTCCTTTAACATTGAATCTCTATAAATTGTTTTCAGGATTTAACAGAATTTTCAATTTAATCTGTATTGTGATCCAATACCCAAAGTGGTAAACCTGGTTGGTAAACTGGATAAACTGGCTGGTGGAATGGATTTTATTAGGAGTTACCAGTTTGAAACTTATTTCAATTCATATTGGCAGTTTTAAGTATCAGAGTAATTCTATCTTAAAAAGAATGACGTCTCCCCCCCCCCAGTAATACGCTGTCAGGTCTAGATCAAAGTGATCTTCATTATTGAGAAAATTGATTTCCTCTGCTCTTTGGGGACTTGATTATTTCCTGTTGAAGCCTTTATTGATCAACTGTTTATTTACTCAGTCAATTATTAGCTCAGTTTTTATTAAGCACTGGCTATTAATTTATTCAACATACATTTGTTAAGCATCTGCCATACCCTAGGTACTATGTCAGATGTTTGGACTGAAAAGATTGAGATATTGTTCCTTTCTTCAAGCAGCCTGTAGTAGAAAGGAGTAGGGAGTTCAGGGATTAAGATAGATACCCAAAATGCAGACTTAAAAAACAATTATTTATAGAGCAGTTTGAGATCACAGCAGAATTTGAGCAGAACGTACAGCGATTTCCCATATACATCCTACCATCACACAGATGTAGCTTCTTCCATTATCAACATTCCCCACCAGAGTGGTACATTTGTTAAAATTGAGGGACCTACATTGACATATCAGAACTATACATAGCCCATGGTTTACATTAGGGTTCATTCTTGGTGTGGTATATTCTGTGGCTTTTGACAAATGTGTAATGATATGCCTCCATCTTTATAGTATCATACAGAGTGTTACAGTGATATGCCTCCATCTTTATAGTATCATATGGAGTATTTCCACTGCTCTAAGAATCTTTTGTGCTCTGCCTGTTGACTGGTCCCTCCTCCCAGACCCCTGGAAACTACTGATCTTTTTGCTGTTTCCATAGTTTTTGCCTTTTCCAGAAGGTCACATAGTCAGAATTGTACAGCCTGTAGCTTTTTCAGATTGGCTGCTTTCATTTAGTGACATGCTTTTAAGGTTCCTCCACGTTCTTTTCCTGACTTGAGAGTTTATTTTATTTTATTTTTTTAGCACCAGATAATATTCCATTGTCTGGATGTACCAGTTTATCCACTTAGCTACTGGAGGACATCTTGAGTGTCTCCAAGTTTTGGCAGTTGGGAATAAAGTTTCTGTAAGCATTTGCGTGCAGGTTTTTGTGTGGACATACTTTGCAGCTCCTGTGGAGAGATACCGTGGAGCGCAGTGGCTGGATTGTATGGTAAATGCTCCTGTTGCTCCACACCTTTGTCCGCATTAGGTGGTGTCATTGTTGTCAGTGTTGCAGATTTTGGCCGTTCTAGTAGGTGTGTGATGATATCTCATTGTTTTCATTTGTTTTTCCTTAGTAGCATATGTGGAACATCTTCTTATGACTAATGCCATCTGTATGTCTTCTTTGATGAGATCTGTTGAACTCTTTGGCCTGTTTTTAAATTGGATTATTATTGTTGACTTTTAAGAGTTCTTTGTATATTTTGATAACAGTCCTTTATCAGATATATCTTTTTCATATATCTTCTCCCAGTCTGTTACTTGTCTTTTCATTCTATTAACAGTGGTTTTTTTTGTACAGCAGAAGTTTTTAATTTTAATGAAGTTCAACTTGTAAATTCTTTCTTTCTTCGTGGATCATGCCTTGTGTAGTATCTAAAAAATGATTACCATACCCAAGATCATTTGCATTTTCTCTCTGTTATCTTTTAGGAGTTTTGTAGTTTTGTGCTTTACATTTGGGTCTGTGATTGATTCTGAGTTAATTTTTATGAAGGATGTAAGGTCTGTCTCTAGGTTCATACGCTTTACATTGGATTTAGCACTTTGTCATAAAAAAAAATGTTCCATTTTAAATCTCTTCTAATCCTAATTTTTTGAAATAGGTAATGAAATTTTTGTTTCCTAATTAAAAATAAAATACAAAATGTAAAGCAATTTAATAGGTTGTACCTGAGTGCTGAGTGGTGGGCAGTAAGTTTAAAAAGATATAATTAAGCACAATAGGTTTTGAAAGCCAGGCTAAGAAATTTTGTTATTGTCGTGGAGGAGGTGGGAGGCCAGTTTTTTGAAAGAAGGATGACGAGGTTAGACTTGAGCTTTAGAATGTCCTACCCGAGCCTGTGGCATAGCTAGATGGGATGGAAAGAGAGTGGTAGAGCCTGAGAGGAGGCTGTTACTGTGGTCCAGGCTGTTCTGGTGTAGGTGGTAATGTGGTCCCATGAGCAGAAGGGTAACCAACATTGAAAACGAGTAGCAAGGAAACAATGAGAGATCCCCGTCCAGAAGCTGAGTGGAGAGAACCGGGCAGCTTACAGGTGAAGCATGCAAGCTGGAGGCTGGAGTCAGGGATGCCTCTGAGGCTTCACCTTTTTGTACCAGAAGAGGAAAGTCAGACAGAACTGATAGAAGAGTCAAGGTGATGATTGGCTTGGGACAACTTTGAGGTGCAAGTAGTATACCCAGTCTGAGACTGGACAGACTTTTGTAAAGGAGGTATTGTTACAAAGGATAAAGCAATTGTGGTTGAAGATTAAAGATGTAGCAGTTATCAGTTCATATAGTGGTGGCAGCTGAAGTAGTGGGAAGATACGAAATCACCAAGGTAGAGTGGAAAAAGAAGTTTGAAAGCAGAACCTGTAGAAATAGCTAGTGTCTCCCACCTAGGGCGGAATGAGGAAGATGACAGGTAATCAGAAACATAGGAGAAAATTTAGGCCATCACAGGTCTTAGAAAGAGAGAATACTCTTCAGAGAGAACTGAGAGGTTAAAGAGAATGAGGCTATTGCCTTAAATAAAAATGATTTGTTGTTAACCTTCATAAAAGCGGCAGTGAGGTTGGGTAGTGAGGATGTGTTTCAGGTATAAAGGTGAGTCAGTAAAGTAACAAAGACAGCAGGAGGGACTTGGGAGGGGTTAGAGGTTGGCAAAATAAAAGCGGGGAAACATCTGAGGGATGATGGGCTGTAAGTATGCTCTGGTGAGAGGGGTGAATAAAGACAGACGGATTAGGAAACAATTGGGATGTTAGTGGGGGTCCACCAAGCAGGTCCAATAGGAGCAAGGGAGTGGGAGAATCCAAAGGTAAGATGGATCAGACGGATTTCGATTATGAGATCTTACTGTGGGAGACTGTATTCCAATGTATTGATTCCTGTTCCTTGGGAAACATGTTTAAAGGAATTCTGTTCGTGAAAATGTGTTATAAATTGGAAGGCAGCATAATAATGTATAGTAGTAGTATTCAAATGCCAGTCACTTCAGTTATACCATTTCAGAACTACAGTTTTGTTTTCTTTCTTTCTCTCCTATTTTAAATTATTGAGCGAACAGTGTATGGCGTTTATTGTATATTCTTACATCAGTTAAATTCCTAGCAGGAAATAGATGACACACTCAAAGTGAATAATTGAAGAAAGTTGAATGAAGAGATCACATATGGAGGGCTGGCTGGGGTTAGGACACCAAGGAAGGGGTATTATAGCGCTAGGGACCTGCTGTGTCGGGAAGGGACTGCCAGGCATAGGTGTGAAGGAACAGCTGTGGCTGTTTGTACAGAAGCTGCTGACAAAGCTGTAGTGCCATGGGGCTGAGAAGGGGGTAGGCTGGGACTGGGGTGCTGAAGTAAATACTGTCTCCCCTTCTTTCTGTCCTCCAGTCTCTTGCAAGTATCTCCCAGTGGTCAAGCACAACTGGAAACCAGTTAGCAAAGGGGCACTGGTGATGTACTTTCCAGCGATCAGCCATCTGGGGTGCAGAGATGGGCAGAATGGAGCAGGCGAGTTGGGAGGGGACAGACAAAGAAGTTCAGTACCTGTTAATTTTCAGCCTTTGTTCTGTCTGTAAGAATGTCTAGGTCTTGCACTCTTCTCAGTCATTCTGATTGGAAGAATGCTCAGGAATTGGGTTGGCTGCCTTGAGACTTGCCTCTCTGAGCTCCCAGTGGAACCTTGTATAGGAGGTGCAGTTTGTGACTAAGAGCTTGGATGGTGACCTTTGGCTGTTTTTCTCTGAATCCTGACTCTGCCCTTTAGTAACCGTGTTACCTTGAGCATTGTTGTTACCTTGACTTTGCCGTGCTTGTTTCCTCTTCTGTAATGTTCAAGGATTAAGTGGGGGTAGCATGTAAAGTGCTCACCAAGGTACCTGGTATCATGGTTAACGTCCAGTAATATCAGTTGTGACTTGACCAGTGTCATTACTTCCTGCCCTTGCTTCTCTGTAAAGGGCATATTTTACTTTTCCTTTTTTCACACTCATTAAAGGTTTTGTATTATAATTCTCAGTTTACACCCCTCCCCCAGAACTACATCTCTCCTGCAAATGAAGCTCCAGGTCTGCAGAGCCCCCTCTGTCAACTAAACAGGAAGATCAATATTAGGGTACCCTCCCTTGAAGAGAATTAATGTCAGGGGTTCTGCAGTGGTAAAGTTGTACTTACTTCCTATACACTGTAAGGAATTAAATGGTGTTTTTAAGAAAGTTACTTCTCTACTGCCCTTCCTCTCTTTGCTCTCCCTCCCAGACAAGCAGAACACCTCCTGAATTTTGCAGATAATTTGAATTCACTTCTTAAATACAAAATGGGTCAAGTTGTAGGCTAAAATGGACTTAGCTTTATAATTCCAGAGAAACACATCTTGGAAAGATGTATAATAGAAGATGTAATAATACTTGCTTTTAAATGCCTTCAAAAGAGCTTCGAGTGTTGTTATATGACTTCTCCTTTAAAGATATAAAATCCTAGAGCCAGGATTATACAGTTTGTATTGTCGTATACTGACAAGGTAGCTAGTTAATCAGTTTTAGTAGATCTTTGTTCTTCTGTGGGTTTTTTTTTTTGTCTTGATAAACTTTTTCACTGTTAACCATATCTCCCCTTTCTTAGGTATTCTCACTCCAAAAGAGGACAAAAGGAGTTTTAAAAAGAGAAAAGAAAGGACAAAGGAAAAAACTCAGGTCACTGCCAAATGCCTTAGTGATTTCTGTAGTTTTATCACTTTATAAACGTTGGTTTGCTTTTCTGGCTTATCTGTGGGAAGCTAGTCCATAGCAGAAATTGAAGGACAGTTTTAAGTTTCACTAATTTACTTACTCCATATTTATCCTAACTTCAAAGTAAATTTATGTGATATTATTGAAGAGATAGTAATGATCTCTTGCAATATATTTGAGTACTGTTAATTAAAAATTCTTTAAAATTTGGGAATACCACAAGGTAAAAAATAAGCTTTTATTAAACTTAAAAACCTCAGAATGTTAACCTAATGCATTTTATTAGTTTAAAATATTTTTTAAAATATGAATTTAAAAATATTTTTATCAGTCTAAAGGTACTTTAAAATCTCCTGCTGCCACCAGACTCTTCTAGTCATGATTTTGAAAAATAATTTTCTTGAATTGTAAAGTTTAAATTTGTGTAAGACCTTTTCAGTATGAACATGTCTGTTTATTTTTATACCTGATATAAAAAACATTTTCCTTAATCTGTCAACAACTCGGTTGAGCAGTCAGCCTATATTCCTCAGTATCTTGTCTGACACAAGGACAGCAGGCCAAGGGGAAAGGTGTCACAAATTGGTGCCACACGTCGATAAATAGAGACATTTTATTTCTCCCCAAGCTAATTCAATCCAGTTCAGTTAACTCTTTTTCCCCTTTAAGGACAGATCAAAAAAGGCAGCTGTGAATGACTGGGTTGGTCATGTGTTTGACACGTCAGTTTGTGAATATAAAGCCGACCACAGGGGATGGGTTCTGCCTTTGGATTTCAGACAATGGCCAGTACCAGAGCTCTGGCCTCAGATGGCTGCCTGGGCTGCGAGTGTGGGCGCACTCAGGTTACACACAGGTACAATGGTGAAGACCAGGGCTCTCTGCGCTCCACACCTCCTTCCCTTCCAGTTGTGACCATTCTTGACAATTCACAGACCATTTGCAGGTTGTCTCTGAGTTTCACTTTCATCCCATAGGCTAAAGCCGTTGGATTGTCCATACTATTAGCTTTGTGATTTTGATAAAAATTTTTGTCCTAAATGTCTTGTTCCTTTAAAACTCTTATTAACAATAAGTATAATATGAGCGTTTCTATTTCTTAGTTTAATAATGCATTCCTGAAACATGTAATGAGATTTATACAGCTGTAATATTGTTTATCCTTTAAGGATGTGGTGGGATCGATGTAGTCCGCCAGGCTCCTCTCTCTGTGGAATTCTCCAGGCAAGAATACTGGAGTGGGTTGCCATTCCCTTCTCCAGGGGAATCTTCCCGACCCAGGGTTCGAACCCTGGTCTCCTGCATTGTAGGCAAACTGTTTACCATCTGAGCCACCAGGGAAGCCCCTATGAAACATCTAGTAGCATTTATGAAAGACTAAATTTGTCAGAAGTGTCCTACTGCTCTGTGGATCAGCTCCAGAAGCCTCATCTCCTACATGACTACCCTTCAGGGGCTCCCTCCCATCCTGCTGCCTATGTGCCGGTCTCCTTGGTCTCCTGCAGTAGCAGACGGCATAGGTCCTCCCTGTCCTCTTTCTCTGGCCTGCCAAGCCTATCTTTCATGTAGTGTTAAGTCCTACTTTTTCCTGGGCTTAGACTCTCCTTGGCTAATATGCTACACTAGAATGCTCCCTTCCTCTGGGTGGTCTAAGAATTTAACTCAGGAGTGCTCTCTTCCCCCTGCAGGGGCGCATGTCCTGTGTGCTTACTCAAAACATTGGATTACTGCTCATGCCCTGTGTGTTCAGGGCTTCAGTGGTGCAGCTGGTGCTCACTAAGTGGATCCATGAGCAGAAAACAGAGCTAGGACTGTGTCACTTCCACCACTCACCTCCTGTACCACCTCCCAGAAGCTGCCTAACCTCTCTGTGACTCATTTCCTTCTTTTGAAAATGAAGATCATACCTACCTTAAGGGTTATGGAGCTGAAATGAGTTAATTTTGGTTAAAGTGCTTATTCGCACAGTGTCTGGCACAGTATAAGCGATAAGCAAATATTCATCCAATAAAATAATTTACTGGGCATGTGCTGTCTGCTAGCCACCAGTGCTGAGTGTTTTATCCGGGATCATCTCATGTGATCTTCCCAGGAGTCCTACATGGGACTGTCAGCATTCCTCCTGTTAGCATTCCCGTTTTACAGATGAGGGAACCCAGACACACCCAAAGGCAAGTGTGTAGAGGGAAGAACCAGGATTTGAGTTCACACCACCGCCTCTCTGCCTGTCGCCACTGTGGTGTGCTGTCAGACTGAGAGTCCATCAGTTTGTCCTCGAGAGTATCACAGTCGAGAGAGCCACCGCAGAGTGTTTCCTGACCCATTAGAGAACAGCACACTGAGATAACAGGCGAGGAGAGGTTAGTCCCTTGGTCCCTGACGTTGACCTCCTTGGACCGAAAACCAGGGAGGATGGGAACCGTGTGTGCTGTTAGCTGCCCCCGAGGCACTGTAGGCCTAGGGGACCACATGGCAATGTATGTTGGCTTTGTTTCTGTTTTCTTCTAAGCCACTCTTCTGTCAGACTTTCGAGGCTTTGCCGGTACAGGGACTCTAGTCTGGGACCACACAGAACACCATAAAGACGGTGAGGTACAGGGAATGAGAAAATGTGTCAGCCAAACTGGCCTGTAAATGGTGCATCATCTGTATTTAAAACATGTCTCAATCTTCCCTACCGTGTCACCAGGCTCTACTGAGATGCCACATTTATCCACAGGAGTTCTAGGTAGAAGAGGTCAGCCACCAGTTCCGGTAGCTACTGCCACAAACCTTTAGTCATAACGAATGAAACCTTGAATATGTGAGAAAACTCTCTCAAGGTGGTCATACATGCACACATGCCCTGTGGATTTACAGCTTGGGACATGTACTTGTGAAAATAGATATTTTTCAGTGTGAAAATAGATATTTTTCGGTGTCCAGACTTTCCATGCATGCAGTCAAAAGTTTTCAAAGTAAATTTCTTCAAAGGATTCCAGTTACTTGCACAGATAATGAAATATATATATATATATATATCTTTTACAGTGAAGTCTTTTTTGGGGGATTGTGGGGATTAAAAATGTTCCTAGGACATTAATGCTTTGTAGAGGTTCTGATGGCTAATAGTCGTTAAGTGCTGGGTAAAAATTAAACTTAAATAGCAACGATGAAATACTTACTCAGCAGATGGCTTTGAAGTTTAGCTTCTTTTTGGTTGCAGTCCCCTTCCTAATGGACACGTGTTAAAGAGGAAAATGATTATAACATTCAGCTGTGATGTTTTCCTCCTCTGCATGGAAGAAATCCATTTTGTTTTGATCCATCTGGGTATTTAAATTTTGAAGACCAGCCACTTAAAAATCCATTAATGACAGAAATGGTTCACACAGCTCTGAATCCATTCTCCTTGATAGGAAAATGTTTAAAGGTTAATTTTTCTAACACCTATAGGAATAATTGTTTCAAAAGATGGCTTCAACTCTTTCATTTGTACACGCTTCCCACCCTAAATTTATTTAAGTCTCCTTAGTTTTATCTCAGAAGGCCTAAGGTGCGTGTGTGTATTAAATGAATAATATTACAGACTTTAATTTTATAAAGTAGCTCACTAGGTAAATATTTAAACATGTTTAGAAACTACGTATTTAAAGATACAATTCTTCAATTCTAGTATTAACTGAAGGGTTTTCCCTCAAAGTTTACAAGTATAGACTGTTGCATAAATCTTGTTTTTCTTTTACATCCTGGATTAAATGTCACTCACCCAGGTGGTGTAGGAGTTTAGAAATTGTTGTTGCGGTGCTGGTTGAAATGTTCTGCTTTTATGTTTCCTCCCACATAGACTGTGATATGCTTTTAACATTTATGCTTGTCTTTTATTGCTCAGTTTTCATGTGAATCCGACAAGTCATGAGGACCTCAGGAAGATTCCGGTAAGTTGTATCGAGGGTTTGAGAATTACCAAAACCCAAGCCACACGCTGTCTTTCTGTCTGCAGCACATTTTTAAAAAGGCCTCCATCTCCGTGAATCCCTCTGTTACCTACCGATTATGGTTTAGTGTGATAATCTGCAGAGAGAGAAGAAACACAAAATATACCATAGGGTGTGACTTAGGTATGATCTATGGAAGTATAAGCAAACGGTTTTAGTTAAAATTGAAGTTCATTTAGAATATACAGATTTTGTTTGCAGGCTCTTTAAATATGAATAAGAAAGCTATATGTCAAAGTCAATATTATAATAGTTATGAAATAAGAGCATGTGGAGAAAACTAGCATTTTGTTGTTGTTGTAGTTGTTATGACTAAGATTGAAGGAAAAATAAAACTGCTTGTTAATATTTAACAATAGGGAAAGCTTCCTGGCAAGAGATCCAGTTAACCAGGAAAGTGTGTTTGAAAGAACCTGTAGGACATTTACTAAGTCAGAATGAAACCAAATATGTTAACAGACTTGGTAGCGACCTGCTAAATTAACTCGCATATTTTGCAAGGATTACTCAGATATTTTAACTTCATTTCATTGTTATTTCAAGTTCAGTTCTCAATCTCTGTTCAGAGGTTCAGTAACATCTTCAGTCAATTCTAAATACTATATTAAACCTAGAGAATAAGTTACTTTATAAAATATGGGCACATGTCTTGGTAGGAAGCTACATTCTCACTGAGTAACAGAAATGGAGCCTTTATTCCAAGAGGCTGATGGTTGCTGTTTGAACCATCTGTCCTTAATGTGTGTGATCCAGATGTATAATAAGAATTTTTCAAAGCAGTAACATATCACAATTTTCTGTGATGTGATAGGCCTAGAAGAAACCATGGTGTTGTGTAAACCACTCTAAACATAGTTGTCTTTAAAATGGTAGAAAACATTATAGAAGCAGAGGACTTTGTACTGTGTTTTTGCTGTTTTATGTAAATGATTTGTACGTTTTGATGTTTCATAAATACTCAAGTCTTTATATTATGGCAGTCTGACAAGAAATGTCAGAATATATGAAGTCAGCCTTTGATCAGATAGTAAAATGAATTCTATCAGGCGGTTACTTAATCTCAAACAAAATGCAACATCAAAAAATCGATTTAATGTGCAGCTATTGTTTATTAAGTAACCTTAATTACAATTTCTGTGTGCTTGTAAATGTACTTTTCCAAATCTTGTAATTTATTGCTGCAAAAGCATCCTTAGAATTCTTTAAAGAAATAAAATGTGAAAATTGTTTTAGCTAAGGGATTTAAAGGTGATAAAAGAATCCTTGATGTGTGATTATTTTTCTCTGGAATACTAACTATTCTAAATGACAGTTAAAGGATTACTAGGTGTTGTTAATTTACTGCAAGATACAATTAAGAGGAGAAAGCTCATCCTCCTACTGATCGTTATTGAAAAAAAGTATTTGAACAAGTTTTATGTTGAAGATTATAAGATGTTTGAAGTAATTTACATTAAGTTCTCCAATAATAGCCATCCACTAAGTTATATTTTTTCCCCCTTCTGGACGTAGTATTTTGTAATTAAGTTTGTATGTCTTATATGCTAGTGCCAACACCTGTCTGTGAAAGCACAGTGTTTAAACAGGAGCAGTAGCCAGTTGAAAGGGCAGTGTGAGCTCTTTAAGGCCTAATTAAGAACTGAAAGGGAGATGAAGGGAGTAGGACAAAAGATGTGAAAGTAGCTGAGATGATATTCCCAGAGCAAAGTTCCTCATTAGAACAATAATGAGATGATCAGAGAATGCCAAGCCTTCATCTTATCTCTCTCGCTCTCCTCTAGTTGCCTTGGATGTCAGTTAGTACCCCACCAATATTTGGTTACCAGGACAACCTTTCTTTAAATCTTCAGTTATTTTGAGTTTTGATAATTTGCTTTTGTTGAAATTTAAATATTGTAAAAAAAATATACATTTCCTAGTTTAAAAGGCTAGACTATGAGTAAAGTAAAAATAGATCACTAGTAATTCTCAAGGTCGTTTGCACAACTGTTATTTAAAATTCCAGTTAGAAAGCTTCATGTAGTAATTCTTTTCTCTCACCCAGTACTTATTTTCTTATATCTGCGTATGGAAAATTTTAACAGAGGTCCGGTAGGAATAAAAAGGATTGGTTATGAAAGAGGAATAGAGGAGAAAAATTTACATTAAATTTCAATATAAGATGACATCTTAAAAACATATGTGCCATCTATATGAAGTGCTAGAGGAAAAATATTGAGTACTTAGGAGTCCCGTGTTAAGTTTTTTGAGTCTTTACCAGTTTGGAGATTTCTCAATTTTAGCTTTTGCAAAAATAGTATTGAAAGGATCTTTTGAAAAAATAATTCATTTTTATATTTGCCTGAGAATTCTTAAGAAAAATAATTTTTGAAACTAGAACGTATTTTTTATTTCCTACTGTATGTATTAATCTTTATTTTATTTGGAATTATATCAAAAACAAAGATAGTTGTATTTATTGAGTATATTTAGTCAATTAAGAATCTTATGCTTAAAATTAGGTTTACATGATTTTCAAATATGAGATAAATCTGGAGCTAGGCATAAAACTATTTTTAATTATTTTATATTATTTCCCAGAACATAGTTATAGTACATGTGTTTCTAAGATTTTTCTCTTTTTTTGCATAGAAACTTGATACAGAAATTTGGGGTAAAATTTTCACATAAAAGGACAAATGGAAAATTTATTGAAAAGCTCAGAAGTGTATTTCCAACAAATCTTATTTTCCCATAATTATTAGATGATTGTGAAGAGAAAAATAAGCCAGTTAATGGATTTGTATATTCTAGATTATGGCTGTAAAGTATTGAACAATATTGTGGGATAATAATTGACTATTTTGAGAGATTAAATTTTAGATTGACTTGTATCATGATGTAAGCTACTTATGTCAAAATAAAAGAATTTTCTGATATTTTTAATCCCCATTGTAGAGAAATCTTTAAAAATTATTTTAGCTACATTCTCTGGTAGTGCTGGTATAGTGTTAAATGTAACAATATAAATGATTTTCTAAGTGTATATTATCACTTAATTAATTTGGAGAAATCAGTTCATAAATGTATAATTTGATTAAGAGAGGCTCAATCTGACTCTATTATTATGTTAAATTAAGAAAAAAAGTAAAACAATCAATTGATAATGAATCTCATTTAGTTTAATTTCATTAATCCCTGCAATTCTCAGAAGAACTGCTATTTTTCAGTAAATGTTGTATTAGAAAAATGAAATCACATTAGTTGGACATTATTATTTTTTTTTAAATGCAGTTCAGAAAAATCACTTTGTAGACCAGGAGATGTTAGAGTTGAAAGGTAACTTGGAGAACATCTCATTTATCAGAGAAGGAAAAGTGAGACCTATGTGGGTTTCTGTCTCAAATTTGTACAGAATTACTTCGGTTAAAGTAAGAAAGTAGCTTATTTTCAATTAATGTTTTAAATATACTTAGCTCTATGGTATTTCTTACCTTTTTTTCAGAAACGTGCTTAATATAATAAATGTCAATAAGAATATGTTTAGAAAATTATAACTTTTATATCTCTAGACTACTTATGACCAATTAAATAAACTTACAAATATGTGTGTGTCCTTACTCTAACAAAAGGTTAATTGCTCTGAAAGAAAAGAAACTAAAAAGTAAACCAGCATATCTCCAGAATTGTCCTTTAGTTATAGTAAAACAGTTTCAAAACATTTTGAAATGTTTGGGGGACAAAGATAGCACAGCTCATAAAGTTGTATCTGTACCAGTTTCTAATGGTAAAATACGTTATTTTTAATATGTCTAACAGAATTTAAACTTACTTTCTTTTAGTATCCTTTCTATTCTGTTAATCTAGTAGAGGCTCTTAGTAACTTTTGTCTGTACTATTTAAGTGGGGGCTTCTTAAGTGGCGGGGTGTTATCCACCTGCCAATGCAGGAGACTCGAGTTCAGTCTCTGGCTTGGGAAGATCTCCTGGGGTAGGAAAATGGCAACCCACTCCAGTAATCTTGCCTGGAATATTCCATGGACAGAGGAGCCTGGTGGGCTACAGTCCATGGGGTCACAAAGAATCAGAACAACTGAGGATGCATGCACCACATACTATTAAATAACTTTGTAACTAATCATGATCCCTCCAAATGGCCTTATCCACTGCTATACCATTTTGCTAGAACTTAGCTTTACTCATCTTTCCTCTCTTCAGAAACCTTCAGTAGGCTCTGTTTCCCATAGCACTAAGTCTGATAGCATTAGACATCCTTGATGGCCTGTTTGGAACCCACCATTTCAGCCTCTCTCCTCTCTGCCGTGTCCTGAACCTTCTTTCCCAGCTGTACTCTGCTGATCACCTTTATTGACCACTGGGCCTTGAGCTTTGTTTCCTCCTTTGAACAAGCAGAACCCACTGCTTGAGATGCCCATACGCATTTGTACCTTCCAGAATCTTTGAAGGTCTAGTGCAAGCTATGTCTTCTCTAAAACACCTGAGGGATTCTGTGGCTTGGAGGAGTTTTCCGCCCAGAATATTTTTTTGCCTTTATCCTAGCTAGAGAAGGGAGTGTGCTTGGCTAACACAAACATCATATTGCTTATGCCTTTATATGTTCTTGCTTATGCCTTTGGTGCAGCACAGTCACAAGGTCTGGGGGAAAAGGATGAAAAGTTACACTTTGACTTTACTGATGAAAGTGCCTGGATGCATAGCAGATTAAAATAGATCCTGAAAATGAATACAAATCTAATTTCTATGACCAAAAAAAAAAAGACCTGTCTATATTTATCAGTCCTGGTTCTCAATCCTCTACTGAATAGATTAGATACTGTTAGTCCTTAAGAGCAAGGTCAGTGTCCTCAGGATTTTAGTGTATTTTCTTTAAAGTCAAAAGGAAATGTTTGGAAAGAAAGTGATGAACACCAATTCCAGTTGTTGAATGTAGTGATAGAACTATATATAAAATGCCATAAAGATTGCTCCTTTACATTTTGCATAATGAAAAATCTCAATATTACACACTTTAAGTAGATGATGATACAGTGCCTTTTTGATTAAATTCCTGAGAAATATTTTCTATTAATATTAGGATGCTTTATAATAAACATTAATCAGTGCCTTTTTGGCTTATATTTTACCTTTGTGTTAAAAGAATTTTCACCAACAGAATAAGATTAAACAAAATAAGTGAAATGGGAGACAGTGCAGATATACTAATCTTGTTAGCATGATAGTAGCAGAACTCTGAGTTTCCTGACAACCAGAGCAAAAAGGGAGATAAATTGTACAGGTATTAGTACTAGGAGGAGAAAAGTAGACCAGTTTCTCAGAGGAGGAAAAGGTCTATTTGCTTATAAGTTAAAATAGTAGTTATTCCCATGGAGCTTCTTGCAAGGGTTGCCCGTGGATTTATTATTACTGTATACTATTATTACATAGTAATATTATTATATAATAGTATATAATAGTTCTGAATGCCAGCAACATTTCATAACAAATTGGAGAAGCAGAGTTGATAATGCTGTTTCTTGTAACCATCTTCAATAAAAAGGCAAAAGCATAACATTAAACTCTAGTTCGGTGGAAGCAATTCCATGAGGACTAAATTACTGTCCAAAGGTCTAGTTTTCAATAGCTTCTTACATTTCCTGCAGTTGATTCTTACAGATCTTTTGGTTTCGTCTTCTTAAATTATATTTATTATAGAACATTTTATCTGTTAATCTAATCTTAAGTTATATGGTCAATTTCTTAACACTAGGACATTTGTCCACAGTGTAAAAAGTGCTTTTAGAAGAATTTAGAGTTGTAATCAAGGCGTGGGTACATCTGCTCTAGGCCTTTCCTGAGAACTGTCTAGCCACTCTGTGAACTGTCGCACAGGTTCTCGCCAAGGATAGGGACGAGAGTTTGAAAAAAGCCGAAGTTCAAAATAGTTCGTAATCTGCCCCTGATACTCTGTTGAAGTGACCGTCTTCATCCTGTTCTAGGAGAGCAACCCCTTTGATGCCACCGCAGGCTATCGTGGTCTGACCTACGAGGAGGTCCTGCAGGAGCTGGTGAAACACAAAGAGCTGCTGAGGAGGAAAGACTCTCATATCCGCGAGCTGGAGGACTACATCGACAACCTCCTTGTCAGGGTGATGGAGGAGACGCCCAGCATTCTCAGAGTGCCGTACGAGCCGTCCAGGAAGGCGGGCAAATTCTCCAACAGTTAACAAGCCAGTGGTACTGCATTTATAGTCGGGGGCGGGGGGGGGGGTGACGAAAAAGAAAGAAAGAAAGAGGAGAGAAATAGAAGAAAAGCTTGTTACTGAAAGAGAGACCACGCTAATCAGGTTTCATTACATACTCTCCTTCATTGTGAAAAATTGTTTTACCTGTAAATATTAGCGGGGACTATCAAGAGTGTCCTTTGAAGTGAGCTCAATAATTTAAACCTTTAAAGTGAAAATGGGCCAGAGTCTCGTGAATAAGCCGTTCCTTAGGATTCACTCAGGTGCTGGTGCTGGCCCACTAATCTCCCTTAGGCCTAGAAGTATCTCCGGAAGTACATGACGTATTCCTCAGGAACAGGTTTCTCATAAAGCAAAATTGAAATTGTGGTTGGTTTCTCAGAAGTCAATTTATAGACACTTAGCTGCAGGAGTACTGATCATTATAAACACTACTAAAAAAAAAAAGGTTCATATTTTATATACATATATGTGTACATGAATATCTAGATGTTCATGTATCTTTGTATGTAAAATACGTGCATATACCTCATATATACGTGTGTTTTTAGAACATTTAAAAACAACTGGTTGCCTCTAAAATTATAGGATACCAATTAGGGTTTCTTAATCTGGAAATATATGTGTGCTCTATCGATGCAAAACAAATCAGCATTGCTATTAATACTCTAAATGGTTTGTTATAGAGAAGCTGCTTCAAATCACTCTTGACTACATGAACCTTGGTTTCAAAATAAGCTGCTACTATATATTATTCTACCATCAGATCCTTTCTCTTTTTCCAAAGTAATGACCCACAGTCCCTTTTTAAAGAATGATGTATTTTAGGAAACTTCATTAACTTCATAACAGCATGAGTTTTTTTAATTAGTTTTTTGTCTTAATATCTGAGCTTTGTTTGAGCCGTAAGCAGAAGATAAGCAAATGTGATTTGTTTTGTTGAGATTTTGAATAAGAAAATATTGGGAAGTTATATCTGAAGATAAGTTGGGGGGGAGTAGGTGATCATTCTGATGCCTGATAACCCAGAGCAATGAGCAAATTCTAGGAATGATGAATTAGGCTTGGTTTCAGGTTACATAAATAATGGAACAGATGGTTGCATTTGTGTTCTGAACCACAATAAGATTTACTAAAGGAGAGGTGAGTTCTTAGATCTTTACTAGGATGACAATTTATACTGTTCTGCATACTTAAAACGCTTTAAAAATAAATCAGTATCACAAAACTGTATGTCAACTTTTTTTAAAGTCTGCTCCCCCAAAATGTTGACTACTTTCATGAATTTTCTTTATATGTTTGTACAAAATTAGTCTTTAAAGTGAAAAACAGTGATACAAAAATATTACTAGTCATCTGCTGCTCATTTTTTAACTTGAAAAGTCTGAAATACATACTGCGTAATACTGAAATCTGTTTCTTCTAAGGAAATTTACAATGAAAAGTTACCTGTATACGGAGACATATATTCCCCAATCTTTTACCAAATGCATTTTTGTCTAATATTTGTCTCTGCTAAGACTTCATTGAGAGTTAAATAACAAAGCACATGTAATTGTTTTCCCCAGTTTAATATTTTGAATCAGATAATACTTGGTCAAGTTTATATTCATAAGCTAAAATTCCTTATTATTTGTATTTTTCTGAGTTGCTTTAGTTTTCCTATGAGAGCACAAATTTTGAAATTCTGAAAAAAAATCCCAAATGTTAATACAAAAAAATTTTAATATGAGGAAATAGAGAAGGAAAAATAGCTCTTACCAACTTATTCCTTCACTTCTAAATTTCTGTAGTAAACCTCACAGTCTGGTATAAAATTTTATTTTCCCAATTGAGGTCTTAGTAGTTCTCATTTTTTAACATGGTGCCATTTTTAGTTAACATTTGTTAAATGTTGCACAATTCTTAGCTTTTCTATTGTTAGTATAATTGAGGCTCTTACACTTTTAAAAGTATTAGAATCCATGTATTTTCAGTATTATGACATTATCTGCAGATATTTTAATATGCTTTTGCCAAATTTACTTTCTATAGAATGACCCACGATACCATTGTTATACTGGGGATATGTTTTATGTAAACAAAGCTCATGAAAAAGTATGATTCAGGGACTACTATTTTTTTAACGAGGAAATTCATTTTTAAGGAGAGAATCTTGGCCTGTGTGAAAACTGTTAAGGATTAGACTTATCCTTGGTGAATGATTTGGCTATAACTGCACCAATATTTTTATCTTTTATTCTGAGACAAGAACTGTATTGAAAACTGAATCTGCATTTATCACTGCCTGAAATGTTCTTTTCTGATGTTTATGAACTTTCTTTCATTCATGACCTAGAGTCAGACTTACTCTGTATTTTCATAGTCAATTCGTCAATATAATGAACAAAAAGTAAAAATGAGTTCCTAAGTAAACATATCAGTGTTTCCTGTTTGTGAGTGGAAGTGCAAGTGGAGTAGTATTAATTTCTAGCATTGTAGAAAAAAGGCCAAAAGATCATATTGGTTTATTTTTCCAAACTGTAACTTTTAAGTATTATAATGGTATGTTTTGTCAGTAACTTAGACATGGAAATAAGACATATGTATTCATTAATGCACAACACAATAGACTTATAGACAGAGATTACTTCTGCTTTTATGCTTAAAAAAGGCATGCTCAAAAATATTTCCACAAAAAAGAGGATATTTTTTTTTAATTGCAGCGTTTGTGATAGTCTCAGACCTGTCTTAAGCTAACACAGTTCTGTTATGTAATTAAAAATGTCTCTGCTAATATTTTTCAAATAGTGTAGTTATACAACCAGCTCCCCTCCAAGTTCTAAAATTCAGCTTCAAAGTACTGAACATACCCTCCTACGACTTAGGCTTCAAGTTCATTTATTGAATACCAGGGAGTAAATCTTAGAATTGTATATAAAATAACATGTCACTCATTGACAACTCTTTTTTAAGTATCGCTTTTTACTGCTGTATTCTGCATTGAGCCTAGTTCTGCCATCCTCCCATGAATGTAGTATTATCCTTAGATTATACATAACTATGTCTGTTGCTTTTAACAGCAAATGAAGATTTTGTTGTAATTTTCCAGCTGTGAAGATGTTGCCCTGTATTTAAAGAGGTTTCACGAATGGACACCTAAAGTAAAACTCAGCTCGTTAGTGACAGACTTGCTTTCTTTTCATCCTTCACCAACTCCTCCACCCTCGTAAGAGTGCTTATTCTTCAGCAAAGAGATCTCAGAAAAAAAAAGAAAAAAATTGCTGCCTTTAATGTATCTATTAATTGTTACACTAGAGCTTTTATTTTCTTCTGTAGCTTTTTAGAAAAAGCAGCCTACCCTGGATTTGCAAAACAAGGTGAAACTTCCTGATGTCTGTGTGCTCATATGTCTTATAGATACGGTTGGTGTCACTCGTGTATGTAAGTGAAATACGAAGCATGCTCATTTCCCCTATCTCTTTGAAGTAAAAGGAAAAGGATCGCAGTGCTGCTGGCTCATGATTGTAGATGGAAGGGTCTGTCAGCCCACACCGAAAGCCCCCATTTTCACAGATTTATAACTTTAATAATCCAGATGCACTCATTGGAAGTATTTAATATGCAATAGGTAGCACCTTAACTAATTAATCTGCATATGAAGGGTTTTCTGATGTATTTAATAAGAAGTGTAGAAGCTCTTCAAGCATTAAACTAGAGTTGACATTTTATTTCATTTATTTTCCATGTCAAAAAATCCACTCTTACAATGGAACCGAAGTCTGTAACAAACGATACATTGGGCTTATAATCTTAGATCTTCTAGGTGGTTTGTATTTTGAGGTACAAAAAAAATGCTGCAGATCTAGAAATGTATATATTTAGCAGGTATTTGAAAGATAACAAGCATTATTTATAACTGAGGAGTATTACAATTACTAAGGAAAATGCTCTAGTAACTTGTATACATTTTTGCAGGTACAAACTCAAAAGTATGTAAGCATTACATAATGTGACAGTTGTGTAATTTATGTAATCTGATGCATGAATCAGAATTTTTATATAATATATGATTATTGGTTTATTATAGTTGATTAAAGTGTTTAATCTTAATCTGGTTGTCATAATTTCTTATTGTAGATAGCACAGCATGAATATGCATTTGTCCATGAGCCCTCCTTGTCTTCTAAAAATGCAGTACTTGGATGCCTTATCATTTGATGAGTCGCAGCAAGGATTCTATAATACCTGCAGACTCATTTCACTATGAAAATAGTTTTGAAAAGTCATTGAGAGAGTGGCTTGTACCTCAGCGTCGACACTGTTTAGTAGCCCTTCATATATAAATACGTCATCCCCTCACAGGGACAGAACTTAACGATTTGGTGGAAAATTACATCTTGAGTGTTTGTATAGAGTCTGAGACCTGTACTGAGTGCCTTCTCTTTATGCATTATCTCATTTATTCTTCACAACAGCCTTCTAAGGTAAGGACTGGACAAGCTTTCAGAGGAAATCAAAGACGGTTAACGGAATATCTATTTCTTGAACTCAACAGTAGACTAGAGTTGGCAGTTCCATAGCATTTCTCACCACTGTTAATGGTCTAGTTCTTGGCAAAGACCACTAACTCCTGCCCACTTCCAGCCCTCTCAGCCTGCAGTGCAGGAATACAACACCTGTCTGTCCCAGCTGCCGTCGGAGGCAGCAGGAATCAAAGGGCGTGGGATGGTGGTGGATGTGGCAGTGTGTTAAGTGGTTGTATTCTAGATGAGACGTGATCCACACATTGTAGTTGTGAAGATAAGGAATACACACTTGGAACAAGGAAGTTCTCTGCAGACAGAATACCTTCCTCACCCCTAACTGTCTTCAGTTTTAGAGGTCCATTTAATGTATCTCATCACCTCCTCTAGTATTTCTCTAGGTCGTTCCCCTTTCTGCCTGTCCCTAGCACTCACATTTATTTTCCTTAGTCTACCGAGACAAAGATATTTGGGGTAATTTGGGAGTAGAGTGTTGTTATTCTGTTCAAGTGGCTGTTTTCCATATAGGTTTCCTCTGTTGCAGTGCCTCTCAGAAATGTTTTTGTTCAGCTTTTCAAGTAATAAGCTTGTAGGATGCCTAGCAGTCTACATTTCCCCCTAAATGATTTTACATGATAACACAAATGTCATATTTTCACATTTTTATGATTGTACAAATGTTTACCAGCCACGTTCTTCAGTTCAGTCGCTCAGTCGTGTCCAACTCTTTGCGATCCCATGAATCACAGCACGCCAGGCCTCCCTGTCCATCACCAACTCCCGGAGTTTACCCAAACAAACCCATGTCCATCGAGTCAGTGATGCCATCCAACCATCTCATCCTCTGTCGTCCCCTTCTCCTGCCCCCAATCCTTCCCAGCATCAGGGTCTTTTTCAATGAGTCAACTCTTCGCATGAGGTGGCCAAAGTATTGGAGTTTCAGCTTCAACATCAGTCCTTCCAATGAACACCCAGGACTGATCTCCTTTAGAATGGACTGGTTGGATCTCCTTGCAGTCCAAGGGACTCTCAAGAGTCTTCTCCAACACCACACTTCAAAAGCATCAATTCTTCTGCGCTCAGCTTTCTTTATAGTCCAACTCTCACATCCATACATGACCACTGGAAAAACCATAGCCTTGACTAGACGAACCTTTGTTGACGAAGTAATGTCTCTGCTTTTCAATATGCTATCTAGGTTGGTCATAACCTTCCTTCCAAGGAGTAAGCGTCTTTTAATTTCATGGCTGCAATCACCATCAGCAGTGATTTTGGAGCCCAAAAAATAAAGTCTGACACTGTTTCCACTGTTTCCCCATCTATTTCCCGTGAAGTGATGGGACCAGATGTCATGATCTTAGTTTTCTGAACGTTGAGCTTTAAGCCAACTTTTTCACTCTCCTCTTTCACTTTCATCAAGAGGCTCTTTAGTTCTTCACTTTCTGCTATAAGGGTGGTATCATCTGCATTATCTGAGGTTATTGATATTTCTCCCAGCAATGTTGATTCCAGCTTGTGTTTCTTCCAGCCCAGCGTTTCTCATGCCACATTCTTATATACCTATAATTACATGAACTAGAAGTGCTTGATTCTGTTCTTACACCCCTTAAATTTGATTCTTGAAATTTCAAGGGTTTCATCATGTGTTAGACATACTCAAAAGCTGGAATGTATGCTAGGAAGCTTGAAATCAAATTTCTCTCTCAGAGGTATTCAGTGGTGTGTTGTCAAGTGTGAGATATGGTCCACTTTTTTAATAATATTAGAACCAAAGTTTGAAAATGATTTAAAAAAAACTGGAAGAGAGTAAAATGGTCACTATTACAATGTCACATTCTCTTGTGCTCTGGTGAATGCCAGAAAATTCCATGAGACAGAGATTATGGTTATTTATGGTTCCCAGCAAACTTTTTCATTTATACCACAACCTTGGTGCAGGGGTTGTAAACTGAAATGTTTATAGAGCCGGATAGGTGCGGTGGAGGAGAAGGCAGGCCAGGGGCAGGAGAGGAGAGGTTGCTGGGGACAGTGGCAGTGTGGGAAAGCTGAACTGCTCAGCCCCAGCTCATGGTGGCCAGATAGAAATGAACGTGAGGCCAGGGTTGCTAAACCTGATCATCTCAGTGACTGACAATACAGATTTTTATGTGAAATATGATGTCCAAATTTAGTAACTGGTTCTTAAAAAAAAGTGCGAGCCGTTAGTACACAGTCTCTTCCTAAGTGAATCTCTATTTTTTTTTTTTTAATTTAAAAAAGTATTTTTAACCGTACCAGCATGAGTGAAGTCTTAGCTCCCCTACCTGGAATTGAACTGGTGCCCCTTGCATTAGAAGCACAGAGTCTTAACCACTGGACCTCCGGGGAAGTATGGTGAGCCCCTATTTCTGATGTACCACTATCATTATCATCTTCAGAACAGTGCAGAGTGTACTTATTTACTTCACGCACAGATGATCTTGTGTTTAATCAAAACCTGACTTGGCCAAGGGGCATGCAGGGCCCGTGTGATGTGGAACCACAGCTCAAGACTCTTGGGCGGGAGGCGGGAGGGTATAGGGAGTAACTCTGAATGACTGTAAAGAAGTTTCAGTTACATAAAATGAGTCAGTTCTAGAGATCTGCTGTGCAGCATGGTGCCTACAGTTAACAATACTGTATTGTGCACATAAAATCTGTTAAGAGGGTAGAGCTCATGTGAGATGTTCTTATAGCAATAAAGAAAAAGCCTTTCTCGGGTGCACCTGCCCCTGAGCCTGGCAGTACAGGTAATCTGACTGACAGTCCACGGGCTGCTGCTCTGGTGATTAGAGCCTTCTAGAATGTTACCTAGGAGCTGACACACACCCCTTTCTGGTAACTATGACTTTTCAATGTCATTTATGATGGTCTTGCCTTTTGGTAAAAACTAAGTATCCCAACGGTCAGTTTAGCACGTAATACTGTCCTGTGTTAAGGTCATATCACATATGGTGTGTGACAGCTTCCAGTCATCTGAAGTCAGTGTGGTGGTGTGTGATGTGTTTTGGGGATATAAAATACATTTTTCTGTTGAAATACAGTGGTCCTTGATTCCATAGTCTCTTTGATTTTGTACATCAGCCGTTTAAAATTCTACTGTACTTTTGAAGGAGTTGGCCAGCCAGATCTGGAAAGCTGGTTGGTGAGATCACTGGTTCTCAAAGTGGTGTCCCCAGAGCAGCAATGGCAGTAGCACCTGGGAACTTGGAAGAATGCAGAGTCTCAGGCCCAACTCCAGACCCACTTCATTAGAAACTCCGAGGACAGGACCTAGAAAGCTCTATTAACAAGAATTGCAGGTGGTTCAAATGCATATTTAAATCAGTACCACTGAGATAGAGACCCACTCCCTTTTTTCTTAGTTTAATGTAGTTTAGAGAATTTTTTTTTTTTTTAACTTTAAGCAACTTTCCTTGCCAGTCCTGAATTTAATTATGAACATGTTTTGGTTGGCTTTCTTTTTTTTTTCCCCTAGTTTTTTGATGATATGAATATTTTGTGTTTTGAAGAAACTTGTTTGACAAAACTTCATATAGCTCGACTGCTTATAAGATATGCAAAATACATTATGCAGAATAGATGCATAGTTAATACTGCTGATGCTTCTAAATGATTGTTGTACAGTAAGATTCGCTGTTGTGATAGGGAAGGCAAAAATGCACACAGGCCTTAATGTGAAACTGCCAGAATGCCTTCCTTTGTTCTGATGTGGTGGCCAAGCTTGATTCAGGAGGGCATCCTTCTCAGCCTCACTGAGGTTTGGAAAAGTGAGGTCCAAGATGTTAGTGTAGAAAGAAAACAGAATGCAGCCGCATATGGAAAGCTGTAGAATCAAGTTTTTGAATGTATGTGTGAAATTGGGCGGTGAACCTTGATACAAGTGAAGCCAACTTGTGACCTGAAGGTGAGAGGTTTTATTTAACAGGAACTTTGTAACTTTGCTAGTTATAATCATTTTGTCAAATCGTTCATAAAAAGCTTACATTATTTTCACAATCAAAACTGAGTCAAGTTCTCATTTCTGGGGAAATTGAGAATGAAATGTAAGAGTCTTGTTAGATCTTGCATCAGATTCTGGAAATGCTGGATGATTAGGAAAAGACCATTACGTACTAGGTTGAAAATAACAATTTAAAATAAGCATAATGTGAGAGAGGAGGGCCTCCCAGGTGGCTCAGTGGTAAACAATCTGCCTGTAATGCAGGAGACCCAGGTTCAATCCCTGGGTTGGAAAGATCCCCTGGAGAAGGGAATGGCTACCCACTCCAGTATTCCTGCCTGGAGAATTTCATGAACAGAGGAGCCTGGGGGGAGCTACAGTTCACTGGGTTGCAAAAGTCGGACACAACTGAGTGACTAACACTTTCATACATGAGAGAGAAACATTCAATAGCAGAATATTTCATTGGTTTTTATCCCTCGGTGGAATAATACCTAGAAAGTTAGGAGTGTAAAATGAATTCAAAGACATCTGTACACTGGCAAAAGTTATTGGTTTTTTGGCCTTTGTTTCAATCATCACACAAACCCTCAGTGGAAACTCCAGTGCCAACCATTAGATTAGTCTCTTGCAGAAAAGGAACTAGAGAGCATAGGTCATTAAAATCACAGCAGATTATTCTGAATTCTCAACTTGAACCTGTGCTTTCAACTTCTTTCAGCAAAATTTTGCTAAAGTTGGACAAATGGTAACAAATTGACTTATGAATTTCATTTCCTTTCCTAGTTAGGAAAGAGGCATTAATGAGGGGAAAATGCAGAGAAACCTGGGGAATTGGATGGAGAAAGTGGGAGTAGGCCAGGCTCATAGGAAAACTAGTTGCCAACCTCAGATTAATTTAGGTTATAATCTGAGACCATATAGGACTAGTGCTTCTTCTACAAAATAATTCATTTGTCATAAACGGTTGACTGATCCAAAGGCAGTATTGAATGTTTTAATTTAAAGATTTTTTTATTAATATACTGTTATTGAACATCTTTCATGATTTTATAAACTGTAAAATATTTTAATCCTTGACTCATTTGTTTACCAAGCTCTTCACTGAATGTTATATATGTAGTACTTGAAGCCATCTGTTAGGAATACTTAAAAATAATATATGCACGCTGTGAAGATATGTACAGCAAATAAAGCAGAAAACACCTGAAATATTCAGGAAGAGTTTGTGAAGACAATCCTGGTATTTTAATTAAAAAAAAAAAAAAGTCTGAAATTTAGCAGGAAGTCTTTCCAAAAATGAAGCTCTTTTCTTATTCTGGGCAAATTACTTTGTTGAGTGGCATTCTCAATTCTCAGTTCAGTCGCTCGGTCGTGTCTGACTCTTTGCAACCCCATGGACTACAGGATGCCAGGCTTCCCTGTCCATCAACAACTCCTGGAGCTTGCTCAAACTCATGTCCATCGAGTCAGTAATGCCATCCAACCATCTCATCCTCTGTCATCCCCTTCTGCCTTCAATCTTTCCCAGCATCAGGGTCTTTTCCAATGAGTCAGTTCTTTTCATCAGGTGGCCAAAGCATTGGAGCTTCAGCTTCAGCATCAGTCCTTCTAATGAATATTCAGGACTAATTTCCTTTAGGATTGACTGGTTTGATCTCCTTGCAGTCCAAGGGACTCTCAAGAGTCTTCTTCAGCACCACAGTTCAAAAGCGTCAGTTCTTTTGTGCTCAGTTTTCATTATAGTCCAACTCTCATATCCATACATGACTACTGGAAAAACCATAGCTTTGACTAGACGGACCTTTGTCGGCCATGTCTGCTTTTTAATATACTATCTAGCCTGGTCATAGCTTTTCTTCCAAGGAGCAAGCATCTTTTAATTTAATGGCTGCAGTCACCACCTGCAGTGATTTTGAAGCCCAAGAAAATAAACTCTGTCTCTGTTTCCATTGTTTCCCCATCTATTTGCCATGAAGTGATGGGACCGGATGGCATGATCTTAGTTTTTTGAATGTTGAGTTTTAAGCCAGCTTTTTCACTCTCGTCTTTCATCAAGTGAATCAATGCTGAGTGGCATTTTCATCAGTGCTGAATGGCATTAAGATGTCACTTTGACTTTAAGTGAATAGATTTTAAATAAAAATATTGGCATTAGTACTAATTAGAATTGTGCTTCTGTGCGTTCTTCACTTAAGTATGAGAAGTTACCGCAGAGTACCGGTGGGGAACCAGGACAAGCAGGCTGCTTTGTGAAGTGGACCAGAGAGGAAAACTGTGACTAGGACAACCTGGGTGTTTTGGGGTCATCCCTGGAGGACAGGTTTGGGAGGAGCATCAGGTTAAATTTGGTAGCCTTGGAAACAATGAGCTGAGTGCAGGGGAATCCTAAACCTTGGAGGAAACTTTAATCCGGTTGGAGGTTGAAGCTATTTGTTTCTTTCCTCTGAATTGGTGAAGGATGGAGGGAGGTTGGCACCATGGGTGTGTCTCCCCAGAGCAAGGGAGCCTGTGAAAGATTGAAAGCTTTTCTCAGCCACTCAGCTGCCTGTAGACACCTGGATTCTTAGTCAACCTACCTGTTAGCCAGGAGTGGTTCTAAGGAGGTTTGCTCACTCCAGGAGGCTTGTTGTTATTTACGGGTCACACCACCTGATGAACTATCTAGCCTAGACACTTGTCATGATGCTGCTTGCCTGTAAAATGTGCCAGAATGGTATCTATATGGGACAAAATTTAGTTCCCCCCCATGCCACAGGAGTGCCTTGCCAATGGTAAATCTTAATTCTGGTGCTCACCCTTCAGCCCTGCCTTCTCTGCTTTCAACTCTTACGTTCTAATGTCTAAACCAGATGTCCTCAAAATTAAACCTTCTCTTTGTTTAGTGACTGATATCTTTTGGTGTCTCAATAGTAGGAGTGACCTCACTCGTGTGTGTCCCCCAAACACAATTGTCAAAGCCTTAATAAGACCACAGCAATGGACCACATGTTAATTTCTGGTTAACTATGGCATAGAACTCACTATTTTTAGATACTAGCTTATTTCCACCTTTTGTCTGATCCTTACTCTTTCAACAGGATTTCAGACACCTAGGTATTTATTATTATCCACCTAAAGTAGGTTGGGACTATCCCTTCTGTTGATTTCCACAAACTGGCTAATCATTTAATTTATTTTTTTAGTTTGATGCATGCTTTAATTAAAAAGCATGTTGTCATGTCCTGCAGTAGAAAATACATCTGCTCACACATAAAAGAATGTTTCTTTAAAAAAGCGTGATTTTCAGTTCTTTTAATAACAATAGTTTTTCCATGTGTTCTCGCTGAGCATGACCATTATGTAGTATAGTCGATCATCTTACAAGTGCCTTTTATTTGTCTGTGCATTAAATTCTTCCTATTTGCAGAAGAAATCGTGTTAAATAGGCTTTACCTACATTTCTCTTCCATTTGGCAATCACTAGTGGTTGGCTTTCCTGAGTAACTAAATGAATTTCAGAAAGCATATCTCAACGACTGAGCGACTTCACTTTCACTTTTCCCTTTCATGCAATGGAGAAGGAAATGGCAACCCACTCCAGTATTCTTGCCTGGAGAATCCTAGGGACGGCAGAGTCTGGTGGGCTGCCGTCTATAGGATCACACAGAGTCGGACACGACTGAAGCGACTTAGCAGCAGCATTCCCACCTTTATTATTTTAATATCCATATTTCTTTGTACTGACTCATTTATTTCATTGTTTTGAATTGTATGTATCTTTGTGCTGTGCTGTGCTTAGCTACTTGTGTCCAACTCTTTTGACCCTGTGGAATGCAGCCCGCCAGGCTCCTCTGTCCATGGGGATTCTTCAGACAAGAATACTGAAGTGGGTTGCCGTGCCCTCCTCCAGGAGATCTTCTCAACCCAGGGATCGAACCCAGGTCTCCCTCATTGCAGGCAGATTCTTTACTGTCTGAACCACCAGGGAAGCCCAAGAATACTGTAGTGGGTAGTCTCTCCCTTCTCTAGGGGATCTTCCCGATCGAGGAATTGAACTGGGGTCTTTTGCATTGCAGGTGGATTCTTTACCAGCTGAGCTACCAGGGAAGCTCATATATCTTCATAAATCACCTCAAACCTCTTGTGGGATGAGACATCATATGAATGATTTTTTTTTTCTGGCATTTCTTCTACTACATGCAAAGTGCTCTATCTGAGCTTTGCTGACCTCCAGCAATGCGCAGTCTTATGCATTTATTTGTCTGTGTTTTTAAGTCTACTAGTAATTTAAAAAATATATACAAAGAATTCCTGGCAAAGAGTTTGAGCCTCTAGCCATTGGAGCCCTGACATTGATGTAGCACAGTGCCTGGTATTTAGTTGGTACTCAATAAATATTTTTTGAGTGAGTCGCTCAGTCACTCAGTCGTGTCCGACTCTTGCGACCCCATGGACTGTAGCCTACGAATTCCTCCATCCATGGAATTTTCCAGGCAAGAGGACTGGAGTGGGTTGCCATTTCCTTCTCCAGGGGATCTTCCTGACCCAGGGATCAAACCGTGATCTCCCGCATTGCAAACAGGTGCTTTTACCATCTGAGCCACCAGGGAATGTGATCAGATGATTTTTTAAGGTCCATAAGGTTGTTATGAATATTTGTGCTCCAGGAGATGTTATCTCCTAAGGAAGCCAGGTCCTTTGAAATGAATAAAAGCAAGGGTTTTTAACAAGCAGTGGAAGTTGAATCTAGAGGAGAAATGGTTACTACCAAAACCTTGACAGTGTAAACTGGGAACAGGCAGAAATAAATGTTCATTTTAAATTACAGGCAGTCTACCAAAATGTAAGAAGCAGCTTCTTCAGTCCTTCCCTGACTTTAGTAAGAGCTTGTCATCAGCCACTCTCGCTGTTTGTTTGCTTGTGTACACTCGCTGCTTATCTGTATGCAAGCCCAACAGAACCAAATGGCTGCTCACCTTTGCTGCCAGCTCTCACGTACAGGTCATGTGTCACATTCCAGGTCCTGAGTAAGAAGAGCCTGTTAGAGGAGGAAGGGGAGGAAGGAGCCAAGTGGCTGGTACTTTGAAATATGGTATAAGAAGATTTTACTGTTTTGTTGTATATGATTTGGATGGCAGCATGCTGAGATTTTAATTATCTGTACTTTAAAATACTGCAACCATGGCTATTATAAAAATACTTCCCATTGTCCTTGATGAAAGGAGGAGCTCCCATTCTCATTTGGCTTATATTTGTAATTAATGAGAAGGAAAGAAAACTTGAGTGGTCCCTAATTGAAACAGGGAGTACATCGGTCCACTTCTGTTTAGGAGACTTATGGAAACTCGAGATATAAAAACAGTTTTCTTAATCATATCATGATGCAAAAATGAGCAAATCATTTCGATGAGAACACCAAGCAAGATAGGCTTTTCTGATTGAAGTGCTTTCTTTAATATACATGTCTTTCATTGAATAGTCAGGAAAAATGAGTCAAGAATAAAACCTCAGTGTAGCACAGAAAATAGATTTCATCTTGAGTGTTTAATTGCTCCATCAACAGTTGCTGCTGTGTCAAGGAAGTTGGTGAGTCCTACATCTGGACTCTCCCATCCACCCATTGATCCATCCTTCCTTCCATCCTTCTACTCAACCAACTGAATATCTGCTATGTGCAAAGGACTGTTCTAAATGGTAACATAGAGGTGAGCAAGATGGACAAGTGGAAATAAGATTCTGTTCCATCAATGATGTCTACCTAGGGCTCGTGAAGTCCATAGGCCCTCCCTCCCCCCATTTTTTAAGGAGCATTTTTGAATCTTTTTAAGGCCTATTCAAGTTGAAGCAGCCTGCAAAGTACTCTCAAGTTTATTTTAGCAGCACCAACTGATTGCACTTGAATATTACCTTCTTGTGAGGGTAGAATTCAAGTCATCTGACAAATACAGATCCTAGGCAGTGAGTTAACAGTAGAGGTATCTCATAACATAAAGAACTAATGATGAGCTCATGTGCAGTTTTTCCATGACTCTCGTTGTTAACCCATGAGATTAGTATTTTTTTTAATGTAGTTGAAACCTGGAAGGTATCCCAAGCAAGACTGGAACAAACAAAAACACAGAATAATTTCTAGTAACGGACCAATTCTTGGGTAATTAAAGGTAATGATGCAAATAGTCTATGTTATCCTTTTCTGCATTGCAGAGAATTCATTTTCCTTCTCTACTTGGACTGCAGCCTTATTGCTAAGAAATGAAAGATGAATGGGAGTAAATTTCATTTAAGAAAACTTCATCAACATTTATGACACATGAATTTTTGGTTTGGAGAAAAAATAAGTACTATCTGCTGAATGGATTTAGAATTGTGTATCAAAGGAATTTTTTTTGCCAGTATCTTCTAAATTGAATAAACTAACTGAAAAATTTTCATACCCAGGATCTAATGAGTCTGATTTAGCCTTTTAATTGAGAATAATTACCTTCAAAAGATGAAAAACAAACATCAAAGCAATGGGAAAGAGGTGGGTCAGTCAGTAAATAGACTTAAGGCAACTGAATTCCATTTGGAAAAAAATGCAACCTCAAATCCATACCTCATTCTTTATACCAAAATTAATTCTATATGGATTAAAATTTTAAACAAAATATGAGATGTATCGAAACAGTGTGAGAGTTTTTTTCTGTCTTGTTTGGTTTCCAGTGGACATGGCCTCTGTATTCAAGTCACAATATCTAAAGCTATAAAGGAAAAGATAGAAAAGATAGATGTATTTGACCACAGATGAATTTTAAAACATTTGAACACCACCAAAAAATCCAACAAACAAAATCAGAAGGCAAAAAAAGGAGGGGAATGCGTTGCAGCACAAATGACAGACAGGTTTTGATTTTTCTATAATATAAAAAGCCTTCATATGCCAATAAGAAAAAGACCATTTGGAAAATACTCAGAACGCAGGCAGAAGAAAAATCCAAATAGCCTATGAACATCTGCAAATTAGAAAAGACAAGGAAGATGCCATGTTTCACCTGTCAGGTGACTCAGCTGTGTTAAAGCACAGGCTTGCCAAGAGAAGGGGACATGGATACTGGGTTATTTGAGATATAACTTGAAACAAACTCTTTGAAGGGCAATTTTATCAATATCTATGAGTATCTTAAATGCATATCGCTTTTGATGTCCAGCAATTTTATTCCAGGAATTTATTTTACAAATATCCTGGAAAGTGTGTACCAACATGAAATTTTCAGGATGTTGACTGCAACACTCTTGATAATGACAAAATACTAGAAATTGGCTTCTAGTCAAACACTTTATGGTGCCTAAAGGAATACTATGCAGCAAGTAAAAAGCATGAGATCCTTATCTGGTGTGCCAAAATAATCAATTACTTTGTGAAGTGGTAAGAAAAAAGCAACAGAAAAGTATAGAGAGCACTAGTAATCTGCATTTTAAAATATATATGGGTATGTATGCATATGTAGGAACATTTCTGGAAGAATATTGAGATGGTGGTTACTTCTTAAGAATACAATTGGGTTTGCATAGGAGATGGATTAGTTTCTCATAAATCCTTTTTGGTTTTTTCTATGCATGTGCCATTTTCAGAATTAAATAAGATACATCTTTTGATTAATTTAGGAATATTTGACTATTAACCTGATTTTAGACTTTAGCCACCCTTATATAATTTGGCGGTCTGTATCAGAGCCCCAGATAACCACTGCCCTGCTGAAGTGAGTGGTTCACCATCTGGTCAAGAAGAGGAGTCAGACTCCTCCAGTTGCAAAGCCACCAACTGTCTCACTCTCACATCTGGCATCCAGAACACATGGGGCCCTTCCTGCCAAAGCACAGAATCCCTGTGACCCAGGCTTTCCGTGAAGATTGATGCTGCTTCTGCTGGAGAACCACAGGAAGATGCTGCTCATCATGTTTCTTATGATACATTTCTGGTAGAATTCAGTCCAGGAATCTCTTTTTAAATTTTCTATAGGAGTTGGACTGTGAAGTTCTAGAATTGCCTTTCTTTACCATGTTGCTTTCTTTGCCTGGAATTTTAGCATCAAAATCAGTGTTCCATTCATAGCTGGCTTTTTAATAACTATTTTAAAGATCTGCTTGTGACTAAGATAATTATTGAAAATCTTTTTGTTTTTTGGTGAAACCATGACATCAGTATAAGTTGTAAAGAAATGAACAGGCTTAATGCTACTCTGACTAGAATCTTTTCTGTCCTGTAGGTGAGATGAAACCTTTAAGGTGTGTTTTCCTTCAAGGAAAAATGGTATCTCCTGCATAGGATTCTTGCCAAAGATAATTTAATTTTAATCTGATCATGATAAAGCAATCAGACAAATCCATAACATGGTTTATTCTAGTCAGTTATCTTTTAAAACCTCAGTGTCATGAAAAATAGACAACAACAAAAAACTTGCTCCAAATTAAAACCTGCTCCTGAAATAAAACCAAATGTATTGGACAATATGACTGCCCAAATATTAGATTCTGGATTAGGAAAGAAAGGCCAAAAAGAAGATATTTGAGGAACAATTGAGAAAATTAAATATGAACTATATATTAAATAAAATTAATGTTAATTTTCCCAGGTATATTGATGGTTATGGCCTATTATTAGGAGATGCATGTTAAAAAATTTGGAAATGAAGCATTTTGGTGTTTGCAACTTATTTTCAAATGACAGGGAAAATGTTACAATTAGACAGCTGAAAGTAAATGTAGAAAGATGCTGACAATTGTAAACCTAGGTGAAGGATATATGAGTAAAAAGTACATTTTTCTTTCAACTCTTCCAAGAGAGTTTGAAATTTTTCAATGAAAAAAAAAATGGAGACAAAAAATCTAATTTGACTTTCATAAAATTACACTGTATGAGAAACATTCACAGGCATAAAGAACAGACTAGTGTTTGTCGAGGCGGGGGGCGGGAGGAGAGGGGATAGAATGCGAGTTTGGGGTTAGCAGATGCAAACTATTATATATAGAGAATGGATAAACAACAAGGTCCTGCTGTATAGTACAGGGAACTATGTTCAATCCATCCCTTGATAAGTCATAATGGAAAAGAATATAAAAGAATGTATATGTATCAGTTCAGTCGCTCAGTCGTGTCCGACTCTTTGCGACCCCATGAATCGCAACACGCCAGGCCTCTCTGTCCATCACCAACTCCCGGAGTCTACCCAAACCCATGTCCATCGAGTCGGTGATGCCATCCAACCATCTCATCCTCTGTCATCCCCTTCTCCTCCTGCCCCCAATCCCACCCAGCATTAGGGTCTTTTCCAATGAGTCAACTCTTCGCATGAGGCATACATATACAAAACTAAATCATTTTGCTGTACAGTAGAAATTTATACATTGTAAATCAACGATACCTCAATTTTAAAAAAATCATAGTGTTCGTAAACAGATAGTTATAGCCAAAAAAAAGGAAAAAAGGAAGAAAAAGGACATTTTTAGATTAGGCTCCTGTACTTTGTGCCATCTCCTGACCTGACATTTATTCCTTATTATTCCCAGGTGAGGACACTCTCTTAGTAACATCCCTGTCCTTCCTAGTTCCTTTGACCTCTCTTGACTGACGGCAAACTGCCTGGTGGGCAGTGCCAGCCCCTCCGTGGCCTCCATTTCTGCCCTCTGGTTTCTGCCAGTCTCCTTGACCTGCCTCCTTTACACCTCATCCCGCTGGAGAGTGTTTCCATCAGGGTCCCAGGTGGCTTGTTTTTCTCAACCTTTGCCCCGGCCCCCCTTGGCTCCCCAGGTGTCTCTGCTTTCAGACTCCTCTCCCTCCCCCTGCCTTTGTCTAATTAAACTGAAGCGGTGCCACCTGGTCAAGCCTTCCTTCCTGGGCCTCTTTGGGTGGGTTTTTCCTTTTCCCCCCTCGGGGGCTGTCATGAATTTCTTGTCAGCATCCTTGGCCTTTCCCACCCTCCTCTCCCCTGAGTTGGCTCTGTGGCTTCCCCAGGTGTCCAGTTCTTAGCTGTGATGGAACGTGCTGATGGCCTTTTCAGAAATCAGAAGGACCCAACTGGGACTGCCCTGTGCCTTTGCAGACAGAGATTCCAAACAGGAGTGCCCGGTGGATGTTTGTAATCAGTCTGATCCCTGGAGCTGGGGCACACGTGTGTGTGTGTGTGTGTGTGTGTGTGTGTGTGTGTGTGTGTGTGTAAATGGTGTCTTTGCCTCTTCTTCCCTGGTGTGTGTATGTGTAAATGGTGTCTTTGCCTCTTCTTCCCTGGGGGCCCTCCTGCCCTTTCTCACCTTGGTGTTGACCTTATCACTTTCACACTTTGAAATTTAATACCAAAACTTTCCTATCATTCTGCTGGAATCCCCAGGATCCCCAAAACAACACCCCAAACAAATAAATCTTAAAGAGTCAAGGCTAATTTAATGACTTACATTCTGGGTTCATTAAAGCAAGGAAGCACACTTAGGGATCACCTCTTACCTGTATTTCACAGATTTGAGTTCTGATCTGGCCAGTGGGGTTGGATTTTAGTATAAAGTGTATTGTGAAGAGAAATAAAAGCTGGAAAAATGTGAGGACCAAAGGACAGCCATGCTCTGGACCAGAATGTGCAATCCACAATTTACTGCTGACCTTGGTGAAATTCTTCAGCACTAAACACAGAATACAGGTAACAGGGAATCAGTCACACTGCCTTCTTCTCTTGACTCTTGGCTATTCTTCCTGGAAGTTCCCTACAGTTGAGGAGCAGAGGTGATGAAAGATGAACGGAGGACATGAAAAACTGAGTTCTAGCTCTGACCTGGTCACTGATGAGCTTTGTAATTTTGTTCAAGTTCCTAACCTTGATTGCTTCTGTTTCCCCATTTCATAAATTGAGGATGTGGGTTGGAGGGCTAGTAGGTTTGATGATCCCCCAGCTCTAAAACTGCACATCTGAAGTTTTACATTCTTTGCCTCTATTTTTCACAAAATGCCTTTTAAACATCCAGAGGAGTAGCTGGATGTAATCCGAGTAGCTCAATTTTGAGCAATCAATCCTGATCTGAACCCAGGGCTAAGATGATACAAAAGGAACTGTGTGAAAATTAAAGACCACAGTGTGGGGGAGACACCTGCAGAGCATAGACACCCAGGTGTCTTCCTTACTGATCTGAACCTCAGGGGAGCCACTCTGCAAAAAATGTAGCCACTCGGCAAAAAATGTCCTTGGATGCCCCTGCCTGCATGTCTGCATTCTATACCACAGAGCTCGCCCTGGTGTCATCACCTCTCCTTAAGTGTTCGACAATGGTGACTTTGATCTGAGCCGGAAATCCCAAATCAAAGTGATCATTTGTTTAATATCTGTCACAATCCGGAAATTCTAAAACCCAAAACAGAGTAGAAAACACTATAACAAGGATTCTTCTTCCGAGCCAATTAAGGTCATTAAGAGCATTGTCCTGATTCAAGTAGCTATGCTTAGAATTACTGAGTTTCCCTAGCAACGGCTTAGAGAAAGAGTCATAATACAGAACCGAAGTAAAATGAAAATATGTAAATGAAGGTATGACCAAGCAATTGCTTTGACAATAACATGATTCAATCTAAGTAGAAGGCAGATTTAAAAACTGGATCTAAAGAATGATATGAATTTTAAATTTGGAGGAGTATTTGCTAATACATATTTCAGTTACCACAATAAGAATAGAGTAGTGAAGCCCATATAGTTTTAAAATCACAAATCCCCGTGGCTCCAGTCCGGTCTATGGGGTCTCAAAAAGAGTTAGTCTTTAGCTACTAAACAACAACTAAGCGTTCACTTCCACAAGTGTATGTCTCTATTTGTTGTTTAGTCGCCAAGTCGTGTTTGACTCTTTTTGAGACCCCATGGACTGCAGCCCTCTAGGCCCTTCTGTCCATGAGATTTCCCAGGCAAGAATACTGGAGTAGGTTGCCGTTTTCTTTTCCAGGGGATCTTTCCGACCCAGGGATCAAACGCAAGTCACCTGCATTGGCGGGTGGATTCCTTACCACTGAGCCACCTGGAAAGCCTGTATGTCTCTGTAAAGGAGTAACAATTCCCACTCTGCTTCCAGAAGGATAAAAGCCTTTGGAAAACTTCCAGCTTCTCTCCACCCCATCCCCCGGCAAAAATGGGCATGGCTTACCTGATTGTGGGTTTGGGAAAGGAGCTGCACCTCCTTGGCTCCAGTGAGTTTCTTGGGGGGGAGGGCAGTGAACTTACAGGCTCCCAGTTGTAGGGGGACTTCCAGTTGGCCAGAGCTGAGTGGCCAACTCCATCTAATTCAGGGTGAGGGATTCAGAAGTCCACTTTGTATTCACAATGCTGCCATGCCCTCTAATTTAGCTTTATCTTGAACAGAGCTGGTATTTTTGTCTCCAGCTGTCTGACTCTTCTGTGGATCTCAGGTAGGGAGGAAGGAGATGTTATTTATTGTGGTGGCTGCAATTTCACTAAGTTACCTCCTGGCAGACGGGCTCATTTCCAGAAACTGAGTCTATAAAGAAGGCTAAGTCTTGGTCTCTGTCCTGAGAAATCTAGAGGCTAGGATTACCAAAGTCAATTTCATTAGTGTTAATTGTGGCCAGGGTCTTTCCTCATTCTTTTTTTTTTTTTTTAAATCTCTTTGGGTGTTATCATTCTGTCCTATAAATAAGTAAATAGCAGTTGTGTTTCTAATGTGGATTATGGTTCAGCTATTTTGGTCCTCTTTGTATTACTGTTGGGTTTTAATAGCTCACATAGAACAAATTTGATTGTGTTTATATTTAAACCTTCTTAACAAAGGAAACAGAAGGATTAGATTTAATAAAAACAGGAGCAGCATTCTGAATGTGTTTAAACAAGTTTTCTCCACTGACAAATAGAACTATTGAGTATCATTTTCAACTAGGCTGACAAGAAAAAGTCATCAGTTCTCCTGAAGAATTTGTACAATGCTTCAGGCAAGTTACAGCTGGATCGTCTTAAAGAAATCAATCTTTCCTAGAAAATGACTCATAAGACCATTTAAATCTATGAAGCTTTTCAGTAAATTTATTCAATTAAAAGGATTTTCAATATTTTAGAAAATATTGAATCACCCGTAATATTCTCGCAATGGCAGAATGGAAAACAAAACACAGCCAACACCCAAAAGCCTAGCTCTGGAACTGACAGCCTATGTGTCAGCAATCCCCCTCCAGCTTTCAGACAAGTCTCATGTAGATTGATGCAAGTTACTTTGCTGCACTAATGCTGACAAATTTACTTATCATTCATGATAATCACTCCTGCTGCTTTAGGGAAAAAACGTTTTTAAGTACCAAACTATTGGGGGACATATTATGCCACACAAAAAGGAGAAAAAAAAAAAGCAACTTCTATAATGACAAGACAACATCAGTCAAGACTCTGGACTAGATAATAATAATATGCTCTTATTAGAGTAACTTCTCTGTGACCATAGTGAATTTCATCTCAAATTGGGACTGTGACTTTTTTTTTAAGTCACTTGTAAAAGTTCATTTTAGAGACTATGCTTTGGACTTCTACTCATGTAACTTTCATTATTCTTTGAATTTGACAAAACATCATAGTAGAAAGTATGTCTTATTATTCCCACCCAAGAAGTACATTCTAGTGGTTGGAATACTGAACTGAATAGATGGGGGAATGCAATGGCTAGAAAGGCAGTTCTCATCCATCCCTCCTTGGCAGTAGGTGGAATTCACCATTTCAGAGGTACAGTCAGATTTTGACTTTGCCTTTTGTTATGCAGTGAGTCAACTATAAAGTAGGGAGAATCACCTACCTTTCGGGTCTGAGGATGAACACGGAGTTTTAAAGTCTGTTGAGGTTCCCAAGATAAATTGTTTGTGTTAATTCTGGAAGCACCCACTGGACTCAGAGCAATAAAGTTTCATTTTCCATTAAGCTGGAAAGAAGTTGGATGATGCCAAGTGTTGGTGAGGATGTAGGAATATATGCACCTTCCTACCCTGCCTGTGAGACTGGAAGGCAGGACAGTGCACAGTAAGCCTGCATATCTTGCTCTTGTTCAGTCACTAAATTGTGTCCAACTCTGTGACCCCATAGACTACAACACACCAGCCTTCCCTGTCGTTCACTATCTCCTGGAGTTTGCTCAAATTCATGTCCATTGAGTTGGTGATGCTATCTAATCATCTCATCTTCTGCCACCCTCTTCTCCTTTTGCCTTCAATTTTTCCCAGCATCAGAGTCTTTTCCAATGAGTCGGCTCTTCGCAACAGGTGGCCAAAGTATTGCAATTTCCACTTCAGCATCAGTCCTTCCAATGAATATTCAGGGTTGATTTCCTTTAGGATTGACTGATTTGATCTCCTTGCTGTCCAAGGGACTCTCAAGAGTCTTCTCCAGCGCCACAATTTGAAAGCATCAATTCTTCGGCTCTCAGCCTTCTTAACAGTCCATCTCTCACATCCATACATGACTACTGGGAAACCATAGCTTTGACTATACAGACCCTTGTCAGCAAAGTGATGTCTTTGCTTTTTAATACACTGTCTAGGTTTGTCATAGCTTTCCTTCCAACGAGCATGCATCTTTTAATTTCATGGCTGCAAGTACTGTCTGCAGTGATTTTGGAGCCCAAGAAAATAAAATCTGTCACTGCTTCCACTTGGTCCCTTACTATTTGCCATGAAGAAATGGGACCAGATGCCATGATGTTAGTTTTTTGAATGTTTAGTTTTAAGCCAGCTTTTCCACTCTCTTCTTTCACCCTCAACAAGAGGCTTTTTAGTTATGACTCAGCAATTCTGCGTTTCAGGGTGTATTCCAAACAGATGCTCACACAGGTTTCTCACAAGACTGGTACAAGGACATTTATTGCAGCATTTTTCTCATAGTCGGACTATGAAACAACTGGGGAAAGTGGGTATGGGGGTGGAAGGACCGCAGATGCTATGCAGCAGTTGGGAATAGCAGAATAGATATCTGCACTGTAACACGGATCGACTTGAAAAACATAGTCCTGATAAAAAGCAAGGCACAGAGTAAGATCTATATAATAGCACTATTTATTTAAATCAGCAGTATTTACATGCAAAACAGTATGCATTTTACAAGAACACATACAAACAAAAGTTTTGAGTCATTTGGAGGGACTGGATGTGGTAGCGGTGGGAGCAGGAAATAAAGAATAAACAATATAATTTAAAAATACGAAATAGGGGGGTCACACATGGAACAATAAATAATGTATGGCGTAGTGGTGTATGATTAACTGAGAGTGATGAACTCAGATCATTGCATTTCAAATACTGTCCCTCCCCTAACTATAGTGCGCGCGCACACACACTCACCCACACATACGCACCACACACACATACACAGGATTCCAAGCTGGTGACAGATGGGTCAAATCAGGCCCTCAGTTATATTTTGTTTGGCCTATGCAACACAAGCAAAATGGTTTGAATTAGTTGCCAAGATTTAAAAATCTAGCTTTTCAACTACTTTTAGAAGATCTAGCCAGCTTGGGCTGAAGGTCTCAACACCCAGCTGTGCCTGGTAACTGCGCTATCTAAAATAAGCATGTGCAGCCCTCATCCCACCCCATCTCTGACAGGATGAGGGTCAGCTCGCATTTTTCTGGCATTTTGTGCTAAACCAGATGCTGCTCCCATTTTGTTTTCTACCTGGGCCTTGAATTGGTGCTGACTGACACAGACATCAGCTGCCCCCCCATCCACTCTCCTGCCACATCCTCGCAGAAGTTTGGTTCAATCAGACCAAATAAACGCAAATAATTTTAAAATGTCAAAAGTTGCTACAAGGGAAAAAGTTAAAAATAATAATTCCAGGACTTCCCTGGTGCTTCCACTTCTGGGGACATGGGTTCGATCCCTGGTCAGGGAACTAAGATCCTGTGTGCAGCAGGGCCAAACAAAAGAAAGAAAAATAATAGTTCCATGCCCTTCTTGCACACTGTGGAACTCTCCTTTGGCTAGAGGCCTCTTATATTTCTTTCTTCTGAAATGTATCTCCATGTGTCTCCATTAAAGGTATAGTGCATTCCATCGGATCATGATTTTTAGGCATTTTTCTATTAGTTTTCTCCTGTGCAAGATGAGATTAAGTTTATCTCATACTTACTCCTATTCTCCTCCCTCCCATCCACCTATCCTCAAAATACAAGTATACCACAATTTTAGGTTAAATCCTGATTCAATGTTTTAATTAGGATTATTCTGTAAATCTTAGATTAGTGGGTCCTGGAGTCACACTTCTGGGTTCAAAACCAGTTCTGCCCCTCAGCGGCTATGTGAGCTGGGCAGTAGCATATTTCCTCTTTCACAGCCTCACAGAGACTGATAGTTGTAATGAGACTTGAGTGAATTAGCATATATATGTAAAGTGCATAGGACATAGTTGGCTCTTTCTTTTTTTAACTCATTTTGACAGTCTCGTTTTGACAGGCTCTCTTTTAAGTGGAATGTTTAGAGCATTAACATTTAGGGGCTTCCCTGCTAGTTCACCTGCCAATGCAGTAGACATGGATTTGATCCTTGATCCGGCAAGATCCCAAGTGACTTGAAGCAACTAAGCCCAAGTACCACAACTACTGAGCCTGTGCTCTAGAGCCTAGGAGCCAAAGCTACTGAGCCTGCATCCCCTAGAACCTGTGCTCCACAGCAAGAGAAACTACAGCAACGAGAAGCCCACCCACTGAAACTAGAGAGCAACCCCCACTTGCCACAGCTAGAGAAAACCCCTTGCAGCCAAGCTGCTAAGTCACTGCAGTTGTGTCCGACTCTGTGCGACCCCATAGACATCAGCCTACCAGGCTCCGCCATCCCTGGGATTCTCCAGGTAGGAACACTGGAGTGGGTTGCCATTTCCTTCTCCAACGCGTGAAAGTGAAAAGTGAAAGTGAAGTCACTCAGTCGTGTCCGACTCTGAGCGACCCCATGGACTGCAGCCTACCAGGCTCCTCCGTCCATGGGATTTTCCAGGCAAGAGTACTGGAGTGGGGTGCCATCACCTTCTCTGCTTGCAGCCATGAAGACCCAGCAAAAATAAATAAATAAATAATTTAAAAACATAACCAACAAAGCCACAAAAATAATATTAAAAAAAAATTAAAGTTTAATGTAAATAGCAGAATGCTTGAAATTAGGTCTATTATTTTCTACTTTATTTGTTCTCTAATTGTCACCTCCCCCTTTTTTACTTCAGTTTCCCCCTGCCTTCTTTTGATTTACTTAAATATTTTTGAGAATTCCCTTTTGTCTATTAACTCTACCTGTAACTCTGCATTTTTTAAATGATTGCTTTAAAGATTACAAAATCCATTTTTTATTTTTTACAGTCTACTGAGAGTTACTATTGTGCAGTTACATATAAACTATGGAAATCTTACTTGCAGAGAACTTTATCTATTAGTTTCTACCTAACTGCTAACCTGCAAGCTATAATGTTCATGTTTTATATTTATATACATTATAAACTGCAATATTATATTCTGCTTTTTAAATTCATATGTATTTTAAGGAAAGGAAGCAAAAAAATAACTTTACTACTTTTAATGTTTTGTGTTTCTTCCTAAGGACCCAACTTTCCTTCTAATATGTCCATTTCTCTTGACGAACTTTCTGTAGGATTATTACAAGTACTTTGAAACAAGTACGAAATGGTTGCATACAATATTGTCATAGATCCTTTTTTTGTTTTTAATAAATTTATTTATTTTAGTTGGGGGCTAATTACTTTACAATATTGTAGTGGTTTTTGCCATACATTGACATGAATCAGCCATGGGTTTACATGTGTTCCCCATCCTGAACCCCCATCCCACCTCCCTCCCCATCCCATCCCTCTGGGTCATCCCATTGTCCCAGCCCTGAGCATTTGTCTCATGCATCGAACCTGGAATGGTGTTCTGTTTCACATATGATAATATACATGCTTCAATGCTATTCTCTCAGAACTTCCCACCCTCACCGTCTCCCTCAAAGTCCATAAGACTGTTCTATGCATCTGTGTCTCTTATTCTGTCTCGCATATAGGGTTATCATTACCATCTTTCAAATTCCATATATATGCATTAGTATACTGTATTGGTGTTTTTCTTTCTGGCTTACTTCACTCTATATAATGGGCTCCAGTTTCATCCATCTAATATAACTGATTCAAATGTATTCTTTTTAATGGCTGAGTAATATTCCATCGTATATATGTACCACAGCTTCCTTATCCATTCGTCTGCTGATGGACATCTAGGTTGCTTCCATGTCCATCTAGGCTATTATAAACAGTGCTGCGATGAACATTGGGGTACACACGTCTCTTTCAATTCTGGTTTCCTCGGTGTATATGCCCAACAGTGGGATTGCTCGGTCATATGGCAGTTCTACTCCCAGTTTTCTAAGGAATCTCCACACTGTTCTCCATAGCGGCTGTACTAGTTTGCATTCCCACCAACAGTGTAAGAGGGTTCCCTTTTCTCCACACCCTCTCCAGCATTTTATTGCTTGTAGACTTTTGGATAGCAGCCATTCTGACTGGCGTGAAATGGTACCTCATTGTGGTTTTGATTTGCATTTCTCTAATAATGAGTGATGTTGAGCATCTTTTCATGTGTTTGTTAGCCATCTGTATGTCTTCTTTGGAGAAATATCTGTTTAGTTCTTTGGCCGACTTTTTGATTGGGTCGTTTATTTTTCTGGAATTCAGCTGCAGGAGTTGCTTGTATATTTTTGAGATTAATTGTTTGTCTGTTGCTTCGTTTGCTATTATTTTCTCTCATTCTCAAGGCTGTCTTTTTACCTTGCTTATAGTTTCCTTTGTTGTGCAAAAGCTTTTAATTTTAATTAGGTCCCATTTGTTTATTTTTTGCTTTTATTTCCAATATTCTGGGAAGTGGGTCATGGAGGATCCTGCTGTGATTTATGTCGGAGAGTGTTTTGCCTGTGTTTTCCTCTAGGAGTTTTATAGTTTCTGGTCTTATGTTTAGATCTTTAATCCATTTTGAGTTTATTTTTGTGTATGATGTTAGATTCTAGTTTCATTCTTTTACAAGTGGTTGGCCAGTTTTCCCAGCACCACTTGTTAAACAGATTGTCTTTTCTCCATTGTATATTCTTGTCTCCTTTGTCGAAGATAAAGTGTCCATAGGTGTGTGGATTTATCTCTGGGCTTTCTATTTTGTTCCATTAGTCTATATTTCTGTCTTTGTGCCAGTACCATACTGTCTTGATGATTGTGGCTTTGTAGTAGAGCCTGAAGTCAGGCAAGTTGATTCCTCCAGTTCCATTCTTCTTTCTCAAGATTGCTTTGGCTATTCGAGGTTTTTTATATTTCCATACAAATTTTGAAATGATTTGTTCTAGTTCTGTGAAAAATACCGTTGGTAGCTTGATAGGGATTGCACTGAATCTATAGATTGCTTTGGGTAGTATACTCATTTTCACTATATTAATTCTTCCAATCCATGAACACGTTATATTTCTCCATCTGTTTGTGTCCTCTTTGATTTCTTTCATCAGCGTTTTATACTTTTCTATATATAAGTCTTTTGTTTCTTTAGGTAGATATATTCCTAAGTATTTTATTCTTTTCGTTGCAATGGTGAATGGTATCGTTTCCTTAATTTCTCTTTCTGTTTTCTCATTATTAGTGTATAGGAATGCAAGGGATTTCTGTGTGTTAATTTTATGTCCTGCAAATTTACTATATTCATTGATTAGCTCTAGTAGTTTTCTGGTAGAATCTTTAGGGTTTTCTATGTAGAGGATCATGTCATCTGCAAACAGTGAGAGTTTTACTTCTTCTTTTCCTATCTGGATTCCTTTTATTTCTTTTTCAGCTCTGATTGCTGTGGCCAAAACTTCCAAAACTATGTTGAATAGAAGTGGTGAAAGTGGGCACCCTTGCCTTGTTCCTGACTTTAGGGGAAATGCTTCAATTTTTCACCATTGAGGATAATGTTTGCTGTGGGTTTGTCATATATAGCTTTTATTATGTTGAAGTATGTTCCTTCTATTCCTGCTTTCTGTAGGGTTTTTATCATAAATGGATGTTGAATTTTGTCAAAGGCTTTTTCTGCATCTATTGAGATAATCATATGGTTTTTATCTTTCAATTTGTTAATGTGGTGTATTACATTGATTGATTTGTGGATATTAAAGAAACCTTGCATTCCTGGGATAAAGCCCACTTGGTCATGATGTGTGATCTTTTTAATATGTTGTTGGATTCTGTTTGCTAGAATTTTATTAAGGATTTTTGCATCTATGTTCATCAGTGATATTGGCCTGTAGTTTTCTTTTTTTGTGGCATCTTTGTCTGGTTTTGGAATTAGGGTGATGGTGGCCTCATAGAATGAGTTTGGAAGTTTACCTTCTTCTGCAATTTTCTGGGAGAGTTTGAGTAGGATAGGTGTTAGCTCTTCTCTGAATTTTTGGTAGAATTCAGCTGTGAAGCCGTCTGGCCCTGGGCTTTTGTTTGCTGGAAGATTTCTGATTACAGTTTTGATTTCCGTGCTTGTGATGGGTCTGTTAAGATCTTCTATTTCTTCCTGGTTCAGTTTTGGAAAGTTATACTTTTCTAAGAATTTGTCCATTTCTTTCAAGTTGTCCATTTTATTGGCATATAGCTGTTGGTAGTAGTCTCTTATGATCCTTTGTATTTCCGTGTAGTCTGTTGTGATCTCTCCATTTTCATTTCTAATTTTGTTGATTTGATTCTTCTCCCTTTGTTTCTTGATGAGTCTGGCTAATGGTTTGTCAATTTTGTTTATCTTCTTGAAAAACCAGCTTTTAGTTTTGTTGATTTTTGCTATGGTCTCTTTTGTTTCTTTTGCATATATTTCTGCCCTAATTTTTAAGATTTCTTTCCTTCTACTAACCTTGGGGTTCTTCATTTCTTCTTTCTCTAGTTGCTTTAGGTGTAGAGTTAGGTTATTTGTTTGATTTTTTTCTTGTTTCTTGAGGTACGCCTGTATTGCTATGAACCTTCTCCTTAGCATTGCTTTTACAGTGTCCCATAGGTTTTGGGTTGTTGTGTTTTCATTTTCATTCATTTCTTGTCATAGATCCTTGAGAGTAAATCCTTGATGAATCTGTTCTTTAGAGTAAACTTATAATTTTCTATATTTTTGACCTTACTATTTTCTTAGTCAAAAGCTACTTTGCTTTGTCAGTTTTATTAATGCTTCATAGATTACCCATATTTGTGAGTAGAGCCATTTCTAGGATTGTACAATCATTTGTGAAGCAAATGTCTGTAGACCCACTACATGGACCAGGCATGCTATTGGACTTTGAGGATTTACTGGTAGAAATGAGAGCAAAGTCCTTGTTCTCATGGGGCTTCCAGTGTGGGGCTGTGGAGTCTGGCATTGAGCAAACAATCAGATAACTGGGTACGTGGTTATAAGTTGTAGTACATTTGGAAAGGAAAAGAATGAACCTCTGTACGTCAGTAAAGTCAGAAAATCTACTTAAGACCAGGATTCTGGAAGGGCTTCCCTGAGGTGGTGGCCTCTATGTGGGTCCTGAAGATGGAAGACAGCCCATTGATGCGAGGACAGACAGAACAGCACACGCAAAGGCTCGGGGCAGAAAACGAGTTTGACAAGTCCTTTTATTCAGTGCTTTGGGTGGGGTGAAGGCAATTGGTTGAGACTCATAAAGACAGCCACCTGGAGAGGGGGAGCTCACACCCCCACCTGTCTTCCCAGGTTGCCCTTGGTAACTGCATTTGTCACTCAAAGTCATTCTTGATCTTCTCATGCCTGGATCTCATTGGGGTAATCCCAGCGGGAAGAGGGGAAAGGTATGGTTTGAGGGGACAGTGGATTTGACTTGGCCCCATGCCTTTCTAGGGAACTGTTGTTGTTTAGTCACTAAGTCATGTCCAACTCTTTTGCCACCATCTGACTGCAGCCCACCAGGCTCCTCTGTCCATGGGATTTCCCAGGCAACAATACTGGAATGGGTTGCCATTTCCTCCTCCAGGGGACCTTCCTGACCCAGAGATGGAACCCGACTGTCCTGCGTTGGCAGGCGGATTCTTTACCACTGAGCCACCAGGGAAGCCTTCCTAGGGAACACCTACTTTGAAAAATCACTCCTAAAATGAGAGATGCTTTTTTTAGATGGCGCTGCAATATATTGCTGTTGGTTGCTATTCAGTGAAGCAAAGTAACCCCAAAGGCTCATCAAAGGCCATGAAGACATGAGGTTTGGTTCTGCCAACCTGCTTGGTGGTGGGCAAGACTGGCCACATCTTGCAATGAACCCTTCCTTCCAAGTGACCTTGGGCAAATTCCTCCTTAAAGATAAGTTGTCATCAGTGCACATTAGCCAGGCCCCTGGGTGGGTTTCACAGAACCCATTTCTAGACCACAGAGACAACCCCGACAACCTCACATCCATCAGCAACAGATAAGAACATTTCAGAGCCAAATGTCAAAGTATTTGATAGGAAATTCTAAGGTGTCAGTACTCAGTGAAACCTATCTTTTGCTCGGTCTTAAAAACCACAGTAAAATAGGCCAGGAATTTAGCGAGTTTTCTTTATTTTTGTTTGTAGGTATGCAAACAGGCGCCAGCCACCCCTGGGAAATTGATGTCATTGAACAGCTGTGCTCACCTTCCTTTTAAAAATAAGTAAGCAAATCAAATCCTGAAAGCAAAACTCTTCCCCAGGTTATCTCTTCTATCTCTCAGCACCCTCCTTTGCTGAACTTTCCTTCGGATGTGACAAGTTACATTTATCAGGGTCTCAGTGGGGCTTTTATTCATGCAGGTTTTATTATTTATTTGACTTTTGCTTTTCTTCTGACTCTCTACTTTTCCAAAGTTTCTCTGTAATCTTTGCTTTGGCCTCAGCATTGCAAGCTTCCTTCTGATTCCCCCTTGCCTGGGATTACTCCGTGTTTTCTATTTTATTGAGATCAGTCTTTACTTCTCTTTCCTCCTGAACTTCTGACCTGAATTGTCTGCTCTTATGGATTTTCCTTTATGCACCTCTTTCTCCTTTGTTTTCCTCCTATTTTATTTTTCTCGGCAGTTTCGCTGTTTGGAAAAGCATCAAGGATGTGTTAGCATTACTCAACACCTAGTCTAAGAATCTGCCTGCAATGCAGGAGACATGGGTTCATTCCCTGGGTTGGGAAGATCCTCTGGAGGAGGGCATGGCAACCCACTCCGGTGTTCCAGAGAATCCCCATGGACAGAGGAGCCCGGTAGGCTACAGTCCATAGGGTCGAAAAGAGTTGGACATGACTGAAGTGACTTAGCATGCAAGGTCTAATTACTGAGTGAAATGATTATGATTCCATGCTCTCCTGCTTTGGTCTATGACCTGTATTTTCAGCAAAGTGCAAACCTGCCATATTTCCTGGGTAGAAGTTTTTTAAAGGAGATGCTAACCCTTCAGCTAAAATAATACTCATTTATTCATTTGTTGAATATTTATTGAGCTGCTATTATATGCTGAGCTGCTATTATATGCTAGGCACTGTGGTAATTATTGAGCATAAACTAATGAACAATAATATAAAATAATGAATAATGAAAATAGGGGCTTCCCTGATAGTTCAGTTGGTAAAGAATCCGCCTGCAATGCAGGAGACCCTGGGATAGGCTACCCACTCCAGTATCCTTCGGCTTTCCTTATGGCTCAGCTGGTAAAGAATCCACCTGCAATGCAGGAGACCTTGGTTCGATCCCTGGGTTGGGAAGATCCCCTGGAGAAGGGTAAGGCTACCCACTCCAGTATCCTGGCCTGGAGAATTCCATGGACTCTATAGTCCATGGGGTTGCAAAGAGTCCGACATGACTGAGCAACTTTCACTTTCACTTTCAAGCTCCTAAGGAGCTTAGCTCAGAATTGATTCAGTCTGTTTGGTGGTGCCATGTACACACTGGACGTCAAATACATCAGCCACTTGTGTGCATTTAGGGAAGTGCTGAGCACGTGGTGCCCTGGGGTGGTGAGTAATGAGGAGTCTCCTGGGACAGAAACTGATCCCCCTGGACCTAAGCCTGACCAAAGGACTGAAGTACAGTGACACTATAGGCCAGTGGCCAGTGGTTATGGAGTCTGGCATCAAAAGACCTGGGTTCAAGCCCAGGCTCCCCTACTAACTAGTTGAATGACCTTGAACTTGTGACTTAGATTCTCTAAACCTCGCTTCCCCACAGTGTTTTCTGTGTGATGTGAGCACCTTTACAGTTAACGTGCTTAGTTTAGAGCCTAGCACAGAGTTTGTGTTCCGTGACTGCCGGCCTTTATTTTCTTCTTTTATCATTAATTGAATTCCTGAGGGAAGTTGGGTAGTTGGGTAGCCCCCCCTAAATTCGAGTAGAAGTGATGAGCCATGGAAATTCTGAAAGTTGGAGAAGCCAGCACAGTGGGCTCTGTAGCTAGACAGCATGGATTTGCTTCCTGACTCTGATGGTTATTAAGCTGTGTGACCTTGAGCAGTCACTGAGTTTCTCAGAGCTTCAGTTTCCTCATCTTTAAAATGGAGCAATTAGTCATTGTGAGAATGAAATATATGTGATACACTTTGATGAGGGCCTGAGATACAATCTTTGTAAATGTCAGCTACTGGTGTGGCTGGGACACAGTTGATGGGAGGCAGGGGGTGTGAAGACCAAGTCAGAGTAAGATAGGATGGGCTGTAGCCCCCAAGAAACTGGGGCAGGACACTTGTTAGAGTTTCTAATGGTGATGGTTTGGTTTTTCCCATTCCTTCTTGCTCCTTCTTCTCTAAAATTCTAAAATTACAAACAGTGAAATTTACCTTGAGAGCCACGAGGCAGAGACTGGCAGCCTTCTGGAGCAGTCTGCCCCTGCAGATGACGGAGTGTGCAGCCATGCAGAGGAGAAAGGGGTAAAGTGTCTGGGGTGGGAAGCAGGAGGAGACAGGGAGGGAGCAGGTTCGCCCCCAGTGGACCATTGAACACAAGGTATGGAGCAGGAACCAGGGATCAAGGACCTTTTAATATGTGTTGAGGGTGGTAGATGTAACAAGTAAGAGAAGGGGAACAGGAAAGGACTGGTGGCCATAGGGTCTCAAATTTCATGTGCATAAGTTTGGAGAAAAGGCTAACGTTGAGGTTAGACCTTCACCAGGAGAGCAAACCACTCGCAGCATAGAATCCTTACTGCATGATGCTACCTTGGTCAGTTCTCCATGTTGATGCCTTCTTGACCATCCATTTTCTGTCTGGGGTTTTCTATGATTCTAGGGAAGCTGATCCCAACTTCCTACCCCAAGGTGGAGCTCATGACACAGGTGAAGTCAGTTCAGTTCAGTCGCTCAGTCGTGTCTGACTCTTTGTGACCCCAAGGACTGCAGCACGCCAGTCCTCCCTGTCCATCACCAACTTCCAGAGTTTACTCAAACATGTTCATTGAGTTGGTGATGCCATCCAACCATCTCATCCTCTGTCATCCCTTTCTCCTGGGACCTGCAATCTTTCCCAGCATCAGGGTCTTTTCAAATGAGTCAGTTCTTTGCATCAGTCAGTCACACCTATTTTCATCCCCTACTCTCCCTCCTGTGACTGGTTCTGAAGAAGACCCAAGCTGGTTCAATAAGGTAATCTCAAGTCTTTGGTTCTAGAATAAATAAATAAGGGAAATAAAAGCGTATGTTTACATGAAAGCCTGTACATGTACATAGCAACTTTATTTGTAATTTCTGAAACTGGAAACAACCCTGATGTCCTTTAACAGGTGAATGGTTAGAAAATGCTAGTACATCCATATGCTGGCCCACTGCTCAGCAATAAAAAGAATGGACTGATACACTCAATAACCTGGACAAATCTCCATATAGTTATACTGAGTGACAGAAGCCAGTCTTGAAAGTTTCCATACTGTTGGAGCGTATTTATATTCTTACAATGACAAAGTTGTCTATGTGAAAGAAACCTTAAAATGTTTGGTAAGCAAATGGCACCTTTCTTTGTTTTCATAAGTAAGTCCACCTCTTTTGTTTTTGATGATGGGAGTTGGAAGGGTATAGATAGACATCTGTAATTATTCCATCATTTTATTGGAGGCCCACCCCAACATCTTAAACATCAATCATTTGTTCATCATTTTATTTATAAAGCATTTATTAAACATGATACATTTGGGCCCCATGTTTGTTTCTCACTATGGACAGATGGGCTAACAAGACTGACATGGTCTTTGCTTCATACGGCTTACAAGCCCGCAGATTTCTGTCTTTCCCCAGAATCCTAGATAAACTCATTGTATACGGTAGACAATCAACATAATAGCTTGGTAATGAGATTACACCACCTGTATTTCTGCTTATCCTTCCATGGTAGTCATACTCTGTTCCAAGTGCGTTAAATCTCAGAACTATCTCCTATGTCCCACCTTGATCCCATTGATTAAACCGCACATAGAATGTCTCAGGGATTTAATCACTGTGCTGTGATGTCAACATCTGGAGGTCCAAGTTTTTCATTTGTTTTAAAGCCAACAGAACAGCTGAGCTCAGTGTACCCAGAGAAAGTGCCAGAAGATATATTCCATCCACTTGAAAGTCCTGATGTGGCAGTTTAACGATCTTCTGACATTGAGGAGGTTTTCCCTAAGAGGTGGTAATGATACGCCTGATGAAACTGACATTGCTTAGAACTCATGTCCCCAACAGTGTCAGCAATGAAAAATGAGAGGGGACAGCATGACTGAACAACCAAGTTCAGTGGCATTTAGCCAGACCCCTTGTAGATTTTGCTGCTGAGTGTTTGAATCCAATTTTGGGAGTGTGTGACCAGTGGAAGGCATGCTGACTGTAGCTGTAACTTTGGCTTCTTTCTGTCACAAACTTGGAGGAAAATTACCTACCCATAATATCGAATTTTACCTACATAATTTCTTCTACAAGCTCTCTGGGCTTGCCTTGTGTTTTTCATGCTTCTTAATTTCACTGAGCCAGAACCATAGGATTGGGGCTAAAGTAGATGATGTTTCTGAAGGAAACAGGCCACTTATTGGTCCCAGGTGGCCCTGAAGCTTTTGATCCTAATATAACCATTTTTAAAGCAATGCCTGGGACTTGTAAAATTGGTCATTTTATTACAAAAATACATTATTCTTTTGGTTGGAAAATGCCCTCCTTGGGAGCTGCCACCTGATTGGTTGACGATGCAGTCAACTTTCGCAGTCATTTTCTAATCGAGTAATATATCAGGTTTTTAAAACATTTTGCTTGTGTGAGTTAGGGAGAGAAAAATCATTCTTTACATATAGTAAGATACAACTGAGCACACTTGGACAAGAAAATTACTCAACAAAGCCACAGTTTTACTTTAAATAGCACTGAAACAGAAATCCACTAGTCATAAATTATTATAACAATGGTGCCAATGCTTTGCAGTTATCTCACCATCTCTCTTGCTACTCATAATGGTTGTATGGGATGGCTAGGGCAAGAGTCATTGTGCCTGCTGGTCAGAAGAAGAACATAAAGCGCACGCAACAGAAGTGATTAAGTTTTATGTGGCTAGAGAGAGAGGTGGGTCTAGAATTGATGACTTACGTTCCAATGATGTTGTTTCTAGACCATGTGTTCTGGGCTCTTCTCAAATCCAACAATGTTCTAATGCTGGGAGCATCTTGAGACAAATCTTATGACCCAAGGGTTCATAGATGAATTGGTCTCTTCCTTGAAAAGGTAAGGCATTAGGTGACGATACAGGCAAGAAAGAAGCAAAATGGAAAATAAGAAGACCTTTTCGTTTTCTTTTTTCTATTCTTTATTTGTTTTGTTGGCTGATGAGAAGGTGATTGAACTTGAAGACACCAGGAATACAGCCTATCACCTGTTATTTTGCTTATGAAGGACTAACTTTTTTAGCGACCAACCCCACTTTATCATCATCTTTTCCAGTGGAAATAATTCTGTTAAGAGCCATCCTTCTCTGTGAGTGCACCTTTATGGAGCGGACCAGAGGGAAAAGTAATTGAATTTAATAAAAGCTGTTCTCGATATAAAGCCACAGGGAAATACATTTAACTTCAAAGCCAAGATGCATGGTTCCTAAATATAATTAATTGCCTGGCTGTTTCTCCCATCAAATCTCAATTTGACAGTAAAGAAGTGAATTCTTTGGCATTTTGTTTTGTTTTGTTTTATAGCAACATGAATTCTCCATTGAGATAGACTGATAAAAGTCATTCTCAGAAATGTCACTCTTTAGATTTATCAAAGTTGCCATGTCTGTAGCTCCTCGCTGCATCTGTTAAGGAGAGCTGAAAACAGTATTAGATAATCTTAACAGAATTGTCAAAAGGAAACTTTCTGCTCCTTAACCTCCTCCCCAGCCCCTCCTCTTTAAAAAACTTTCTTTCATAAGAAAAATAATCTTCAGAGAAAATTCTTCTCTAAGCAACCCCATTAAGAAGATACTTCTATTTTTGGTGCCCTTGTTTGTAACTGCTAAGGATTAGTTCAACACAGATTTAAAAGTTAGGAAGTTTGCTCAGGAGGGTCTGGTAGAATGCCTCTAACTCAGCAGATTAAGAAGGAATGAGTGAATGTATATATATCAATGCTACTCTCCCAATTCATCCCACTCCCTTCTTCTCCCACCGTGTCCACATGTCCCTTCTCTACATCTGGATCTCTATTCCTGCCCTGCAAGTAGGTTCATCTGTAGCATTTTTCTAGATTTCATATATATGTGTTAATATACAATATAGTGGAAAGCTAATGTATAGCACAGGGAGCTCAGCTCAATTCTTTGTGGTGACCTAGATGGGTGGGATCAGGGTGGGTAGGACGGAAGGAGGCTCAAGAGGGAGAGGATGTATGTATACATACAGCTGATTGATGCTTTTGAACTGTGGTGTCGAAGAAGACTCTTGAGAGTCCCTTGGACGCAAGGAGATCAAACCAGTCAATCCTAAAGGAAATCAACCCTGAATATTCATTGGAAGGACTGATGCTGAAGCTGAAGCTCCAATACTTTGGCCACCTGATATGAAGAGCTGACTCATTGGAAAAGACCCTGATGCTGGGAAACGTTGAAGTCACGAGGAGAAGAAGGACAGAGGATGAGGTGGTTGGATGGCATCACTGATTCAATGCACATGAGTTTAAGCAAACTCCAGGAAATAGTGAAGGACAGGGAAGTCTGGCAGGCTGCAGTCCATGAGGTTGCAAAGAGTCAGACATAACTGAGTGACTGAACAACAACAAAGAGCTGATTCACTTTGTTGTACAGCAAAAGTTAACACAATATTGTAAAACAACTATACTCCAATAAAAGAGAAAGAAAGAGTCAGCATAAGATCTTCTCAGGGAGGGCAGAACTCATGGGCTACAGCATCCTTGCTGGAGGGACTTCTGACTTGCATGAAGCATCACTCTTCTCTGGCTTAGAGCTCCTTTCCAGCTGACAGATAATTATTATCTAAGGACAGATTCCTCTGTCCTCTCCTACCTCTTAAGCCTTCTTCATTCCATGAAGCTCTATAAGTAGGTCTAAGATGGAGAAAGTTGTTGCAAAAACTGAGGCTAGATAAGACCTCTGCCCCAAATTCTCTTCCACAAAGAAAAAGCACAGGACATCCTAGATGAAACTGAATGGGAAGTTGACCAAAGCAACATCTGAATCTTTGGTATTGCAAGTCATTATGAGAGAAAATTTTTCACCAAGAGGCAGCTTCCCACTAAATTGCTTTCATTTGGGAATATCTTTAGAAAAATAATGAACATTTGAAAAGAAGAGACAGTAATATATGCATGAACACATGTATTTTAAAAATTAATGATATCAAATTTCCAATAAAATTTGGAATAAAAAGGTTATATGCATGAAAATATCAACTACAGGGTTCCATGACTGCAAAATACTAAAATCACATAAATCTCAAAAAAAGATGTTGCTTAGATAAACTATAGTATGTTTACGTGGTAATATAATAATGTAGTTATTAAAATGTAAGCTGCAAAAGGTGGAAGGAAGATGGAAAACTATTTACAGTACAATATAAAATTTAAAAACATGGGTATGTATATATATAACTACAACTATGTAAAAAAGTTTAAGGGCAAAGACAAGAAGTGACTATATAAAGAGGAAAATATTTATGTGAGATTACAGGGGGCTTAGAAATTTCTACATTTTATTTCATGGCATGATACATATATATGATGAAAAAACATAGTAGAAAAATCAAAGCTGCCATTAAGCATTTATAAACTTCTCCTCAAGAACTTTTAACCTTATGTGCCCTCCATCCATTGGTGACCATTGGATTTTCCTCTGCCCAGAGCAGAGGAGGGGCTGAGTGTGACTGGAAGAGCATTCCTTCCTCAATCTGCCCTGTGAGCCAGACAGACCCTTTGATTTCCCTCCATTCACAGCTCTGCATTCTCAGAATTACCTAATTCTCAGCTGGCCAGATGGACCAGCAGTTGGGCTGGGCCTCCTTTAGGTTTTATGAAGAGCAAGGCTATCTGAATGGCCTGAGAAGACCAAATGCTTTCCGATGACTCAGTTCCCATAAGGAGAAAATGATGATGAGCAGTTAGGAACTTGGGGGACTGCTGATCACTGGGATTGGCTCATCTATCAGCCTTCCCTAAAAGCAGCTTCCAGATAACATTTCTAGAATGCTACAGGGTGTCTTTGGTCTGGGAGTGGGCTGGCAGGGCCCCTCAGGAGGCTGTCTCTCAGCCTGGAAGTCAGTGTATCCTGGGTATGAACCTTCCACAACATAGCCTGGAAAGGACTGGCCTCTCTGAGTCTAAATAGAGAATTAGTCTCCTGAGGGTGGCCCATGTCACCTGGCAATAACAGGAGGAGGAAGCTGACATGGTCCTTAGACCCATGTGCTGGGTGAGCGGACCTTACACAATATGGAAGGGGACCACGTGATCTGACCCATGTCTACTTGCCCACTCTCGCCCCTTTCTAACTGCCCTCCATCCCCATTGGGCTTCGTTCAGTGCACCCAAAGTGCCAGATACTTGTCCATCTCACAGATTTGAGTCTTCTCTTTCCAATTCTGGGCTTCCCTAGTGGCTCAGATGGTAAAGAATCTGCCTGCAATGCGAGAGACTTGGGTTTGATCACTGGGTCGGAAGATCCCCTGGAGAAGGGAATGGTGACCCACTCCAGTATTCTTGCCTGGAAAATTCCATGGGCAGAGGAGCCTGATGGGCTATAGTCCATGCGGTTGCACAGAGTCAGACATAACTGAGAGACTAACACTTTCCAGTTCTAGGAAGATCCTTTCCCCTTTTATCTTCTGTAAGTCCTGCTTCTTTTCATCCTTCTTAACTTGAAGAACCATCATAGAGAAGACTTTATCTACCCTCTATTTAAAATGAGTTATTCCCTAATTTAATCATTCTCTATTTCGGCTTCTTTGTTTCTTTCCACGCTCTTGGTCAGAGAAGGTGTAATTTTTATTTACTGGTTTTGCATATTTGTTTTTACCTTGTCTTTCTGGTTAGATTGTAAGTTTCCTGAGGTCAGAGATGATGTTTGTCTTGCTGACCATTTCATACCAGCAACCAGAGTAGTGCTTGACACTGAGTAGGATCTCAATAAATATTTGCCAAGTGAATGAGTGAGTGAATGCTCAGATGGGAGGTGAAACACTCTCGCATTTTCTAAACAGCCCCTCTTCTCAGCACCTGGCCTTGCCACATTCCAGCACCACTCACAGCTAGTGAATGGAGGCTGAACTTGCTGTTTTCTGAGCCTGAAGACAGTCCAGACCCCCCAAGAGAGCTTGCTTCCATCCTGAGACCTCAGAAGGGGAGTGACACAGACTTGCTGGCCAGCAGCTTATGGTTGGACTAAGTAATTCTTGGGGTCCCTGCCAGTCTAGAGTAGGGGAGGGAGAAATGCTAGGGTGAGCTTGGCGATTGGAAGAAAGGTTTTGTCATCATTACTAAATGACATAAAAATGCTTGAACTAGTGGGTGTCAAAACAGAGAATGCCCACACAGTGTGAGTTCACATCGGTACCCCAGTGGACACTTGAAGACAGTGTAGCTGTGAATAAGTCAAAGTCTATGTGCAGGATGGGGCCCTGGAGAATCACTGCCTGTCTCTCTAGTGTCCAGGGAAGATGCTGTGGGTGGAAGATAGGGAAGAAAAATTCTAGCACTTTTTATTGATTTTATCTCTGGCTTAGGGCTTCCTGCATGCCCATTAAGCTCCACCATGGTAAGAGGTGCAGCCATCATGTTTCTTTAAGACTTTTAATTCAAAGTCTCATTCCCTTGCTTATATAAGTTTTTTGAGAAAGACTAAAAAGTCTCTGCTGGAAATTACTCATATTTTTTAAAAATGTGAGCTTTGTGTCATTGTGCTCTTGTGACTCGAGATCAAGGCAGAAATAACATTTAAATGAACATCTCTTGTCAGTAAATAGCCCAAACCCTGAAGGAATCCCACCTCCTAATTTCTAGTCCAGTCTGTCTTCTGAGTAGTATTAATGTTCTGGAAGGTGGCAGCTTTATTCATTTTCTAGTTTTCCATTCTTACACACCAATAGCCAAAAACTCTCCTTAAAAAATGATCATGCCATAATTTGTTTAAATATTTCCTTATTGGAATGTTCTAGTTGCTTCCACTTTTACTTCTATAAATGTTGTAAGGAAAATCCTTGTATGTATACATGTTTGTTCTCCTAGGAACTTCTTGGTTTCCAAGAATCGGATGCAATGGGAAACATTTAAATATTTCATTATAAAATATAGCATACACATATGTAAATATAATAAACATATATAATTTAAAAATAATTATGAAATTAACACGTGTGTGCCCACTACCCAACTCAGACACTAGGATGTTACCAACACATATGAAGTTCTCTTTCTCCCAGATTGTACCCTCTCCCTGACCACTGATCTTGTCGTGGTCTCTCCCTCCAAAGATAATCACTATCATGACTTTTGTGACTGGTGTCCCCTTACTTATAATTTAACCAAGCATGTATGCATTCCCTAAAATATACATTTATGCATATTTTTGTTTTTGCATGTTTTGACCTGCATAAAGTAGAACTATACCCTACATATGCTTCTGTGGCGTACTTTTATGCAGTTAATATGTTTCTAGAATTTATGCACGTGGGTGCATGTCATTATTTTTCATTGCTGTGTACTACTCCTTTGACTGTATCACTGTTTATTGATTTTACTGTTCTTGGGATTTCAATAGTTTCTAAGTCTTGCTCCATATACAATCCTGCCACAGACATTTTATCCAGGTCTTCTTGTGTACACAAACAAGTGTTTCTCTAGGAGTGAAGTTTGGGTTGTGTTGATTTCTTCTGTACAACAATGTGACTCAGCGAATGTGAGTCAGGTGAACTGAGGTGGATGAAACTAGAGTCTGTTAAACAGAGTGAAGTAAGTCAGAAAGAGAAAAACAAATATTGTGTATTAATGCATATATATATATACATATATATATATGAAATCTAGAAAAATGGTACTGATGAACCTATTTGAAGTGCAGGAATAGAAACGCAGATGTAGAGGCACAACGTTTTGACCAACCTTTGGGAGCAACACTGAGGAAGCACATATTTACCAAGTTCCTCAAGTGTATCAAAGCAGGAGACCCCAGTTTGATTCCTGGGTAGGGAAGATCCCCTGGAGAAAGGATAGGCTACAGTATTCTTGGGCTTCCCTGGTGGCTCAGCTGGTAAAGAATCCACCTACAATGCAGGAGACCTGGGTTCGATCCCTGGGTTGGGAAGATCCCCTGGAGAAGGGACAGGCTACCCACTCCAGTATTCTGGCCTGGAGAATTCCATGGACTGTATAGTCCATGCGGTTGAAAAGAGCTGGATACAACTGAGCAACTTTCACTTCAAGTGTATCAGATAAATTGTCAGGCAAGTCACAGGTAGCACTTTGTAATCTCATATAATCTCTATGGCTACCCTTTGGCATAGAGTATCTAATCCCCATTTTGCAGGTGGGTAAACTGAGGGTCACAGAGGTTGAGAAATTTGTTCAAGGTAACTGGTGTAGATGGTAAAGGTGGGGTTTCCATCTTGCCTCATTATTCTCCTCATAGGTGATAATACCTGGCATGTGATTGGTGTTCAGAAAATATTTGTAAACAAACATAGGGAGGAAAAAGTATGGGGGACTGTGCTTAAAGGCAGAACAAAAGAAAACCCAGACACTGACAGGCTCAAGAATCCAGCATGAATTTATCTGAGAGCTGCAATTCCCTCCTAAGCCTGGACCTGATCCTTGTAGTAGAGCTAAAGAGCAGGTTGGAAATTGCCAGCGTGTCTATGCTGGAGGGAAAGAACAGAACTCCACAGAGCCACCTGTCTTGGGTGAATCATCGTGTTCCTGACCTTCAGGATGACCTAGAGTGAAGCAGCAGGTGGCTGAGCAGATGGTGTCCTCTGTTGAGACAAGGCTCGGGCCATTCCATGCTTGCTCAGGAAGCCCCCAGATGTGAGGCCGGCCCCCTGTTTTTTACTGCAGGATTTCAAAGAGACTTATAAAGAGGAATCTCTAATCCACACAAGCCCTGGGGAAGAGGCCATCTTCTCTCCAGGTGAGGAGGGGCTGGTTCATTGTGGAAGCTGTAAATCAGGGGACTGGGTACCCCAGGCTAGCCCGGTGATCCTCAGGACTTAAGAGCCCGAACATGGGCCTGGAGTCCAGCTGCAGCCCTCGTCACAGTGTGATTCTGGGCCTCGCCTGAGGTCTTTGGAAGCTGGGAATGAGGCCCAGGCTCTGGGTTCAGGTGTCCCCACCCTTTTGGTGCCTGAAAACCCATCCCTAAGGATTGCTATCCTTCCTCAGAGCTCAACACCCAGCTCCCACAGCCAATTAGGGAAAAACCAAGGGAACAAACAAAGGAGGCCTATTGCAAAAAATTATGGAAGGAGTTGTGGAAAGGAACAGTAATTCCTTTAAAAGAATTGGACTAATTTTAAAACACAGATTTATGGTAAGGGCTCCATGATCACCCTACATTACTGCTTGAAAGAAAAAGAGCATTCATTAATAATAAATATGTGTTTATATATATAGGGCTTCCCTGGTGTCTCAGACAGTAAAGAATCTGCCTGCAATGCAGGAGACCAGGGTTTGATCCTTGGGTCGGGATACATACCTGATTTTAAATACATGATTTTAATACATGATTTTAAAAATGTCATGCCTTTATCCTTGACTAAGGTAAATTCTAGACTTTACCAAGGTAAATTCTAGACTTTACCAAGGTAAAGTCTACCTTGACTTCCTTAGGTTATAGTGTGTTTTTCTTGTCACCTTCACAAGTGAATGGGTATTACAATAAACTGTGGAAAATTCTGAAAGAAATGGGAATACCAGACCATTTGACCTGTCTCTTGAGAAACCTGTATGCAGGTCAGCAAGCAACAGTTAGAACTGGACATGGAACAACAGACTGGTTCCAAATAGGAAAAGGAGTACGTCAAGGCTGTATATTGTCACCCTGCTTATTTAACTTATATGCAGAGTACATCATGAGAAACGCTGGGCTGGAAGAAACACAAGCTGGAATCAAGATTGCTGGGAGAAATATCAATAACCTCAGATATGCAGATGACACCACCCTTATGGCAGAAAGTGGAGAAGAACTAAAGAGCCTCCTGATGAAAGTGAAAGAGGAGAATGAAAAAGTTGGCTTAAAGCTCAACATTCAGAAAACTAAGATCATGGCATCTGGTCCCATCACTTCATGGCAATAGATGGGGAAACAGTGGAAACAGTGTCAGACTTTATTTTGGGGGGCTCCAAAATCACTGCAGATGGTGACTGCAGCCATGAAATTAAAAGACGCTTACTCCTTGGAAGAAAAGTTATGACCAACCTAGATAACATATTTAAAAGCAGAGACATTACTTTGCCAACAAAGGTCCATCTAATCAAGGCTATGGTTTTTCCAGTGGTCATGTATGGATGTGAGAGTTGGACTGTGAGCGCCGCAGAATTGATGCTTTTGAAGTGTGGTGTTGGAGAAGACTCTTGAGAGTCCCTTGGACTGCAAGGAGATCCAACCAGTCCATCCTAAAGGAGATCAGTCCTGGGTGTTCATTGGAAGGACTGATGTTGAAGCTGAAACTCCAATACTTTGGCCACCTCATGCGAAGGGTTGACTCATTGGAAAAGACCCTAATGCTGGGAAGGATTGGGGGCAGGAGGAGAAGGGGACGACAGAAGATGAGATGGCTGGATGGCATCACTGACTCGATGGACATGGGTTTGGGTAGACTCCGGGAGTTGGTGATGGACAGGGAGGCCTGGCATGCTGCGATTCATGGGGTCGCAAAGAGTCGGACACAACTGAGCGACTGAACTAACTGAACTGATGTACTATAGTTTTCAGTTCAGTTCAGTCGCTCAGTCATGTCCGACTCTTTGCGACCCCATGAACTGCAGCACGCCAGGCCTCCCTGTCCATCACCAACTCCCGGAGTCTACCCAAACCCATGTTCATCGAGTCGGTTATGCCATCCAACCGTCTCATCCTCTGTCGTCCCCTTCTCCTGCCTCCCCCAATCCTACCCAGCATTAGGGTCTTTTCCAATGAGTCAACCCTTCGCATGAGGTGGCCAAAGTATTGGAGTTTCAGCTTCAACAACAGACCTTCCAATGAACACCCAGGACTGATCTCCTTTAGGATGGATTGATTGGATCTCCTTGCAGTCCAAGGGACTCTCAAGAGTCTTCTCCAACACCACACTTCAAAAGCATCAATTCTGCGGCGCTCAGCTTTCTTCACCGTCCAACTCTCACATCCATACATGACCACTGGAGAAACCATAGCCTTGACTAGACGGACTTTTGTTGGCAAAGTATTGTCTCTGCTTTTAAATATGCTATCTAGGTTGGTCATAACCTTCCTTCCAAGGAGTAAGCAACTCTCACATCCATACATGACCACTGGAGAAACCATAGCCTTGACTAGACGGACTTTTGTTGGCAAAGTATTGTCTCTGCTTTTAAATATGCTATCTAGGTTGGTCATAACCTTCCTTCCAAGGAGTAAGCGTCTTTTAATTTCATGGCTGCAATCACCATCAGCAGTGATTCTGGAGCCCAAAAAAATAAAGTCTGACACTGTTTCTACTGTTTCCCCATCTATTTCCCATGAAGTGATGGGACCAGATGCCATGATCTTAGTTTTCTGAACGTTGAGCTTTAAGCCAACTTTTTCACTCTCCTCTTTCACCTTCATCAAGAGGCTCTTTAGTTCTTCTTCACTTTCTGCCATAAGGGTGGTGTCATCTGCATATCTGAGGTTATTGATATTTCTCCCAGCAATCTTGATTCCAGCTTGTGTTTCTTCCAGCCCAGCGTTTCTCATGATGTACTCTGCATATAAGTTAAATAAGCAGGGTGACAATATACAGCCTTGACGTACTCCTTTTCCTATTTGGAACCAGTCTGTTGTTCCATGTCCAGTTCGAACTGTTGCTTCCTGACCTGTATACAGGTTTCTCAAGAGACGTTTCAGATGGTCTGGTATTCCCATCTCTTTCAGAATTGTCCAGTTTATTGTGAGCCACACAGTCAAAGGCTTTGGCATAGTCAATAAAGCAGAAATAGATGTTTTTCTGGAACTCTCTTGCTTTTTCGATGATCCAGAGGATATTGGCAATTTGATCTCTGGTTCCTCTGCCTTTTCTAAAACCAGCTTGAACATCTGGAAGTTCACGGTTCACGTATTCCTGAAGCCTGGCTTGGAGAATTTTGAGCATTACTTTACTAGCATGTGAGATGAGTGCAATTGTGCGGTAGTTTGAGCATTCTTTGGCATTGCCTTTCTTTGGGATTGGAACGAAAACTGACCTTTTCCAGTCCTGTGGCCACTGCTGAGTTTTCCAGATTTGCTGGCATATCGAGTCCAGCACTTTCACAGCATCACCTTTGAGGATTTGAAATAGCTCAACTGGAATTCCATCACCTCCCCTAGCTTTTTTTGTAGTGATGCTTTCTAAGGCCCACTTGACTTCACATTCCAGGATATCTGGCTCTAGGTGAGTGATCACACCATCGTGATTATCTGGGTCATGAAGATCTTTTTTGTACAGTTCTTCTGTGTATTCTTGCCACCTTTTCTTAATATCTTCTGCTTCTGTTAGGTCCATACCATTTCTGTCCTTTATCAAGCCTATCTTTCCATGAAATGTTCCTTTGTTATCTCTAATTTTCTTGAAGGGATCTCTAGTCTTTCCCAATCTGTTGTTTTCCTCTATTTCTTTGCATTGATCGCTGAGGAAGGCTTTCTTATCTCTCCTTGCTATTCTTTGGAACTGTGCATTCAGATGGGAATATCTTTCCTTTTCTCCTTTGCTTTTCGCTTCTCTTCTCTTCCCAGCTATCTGTAAGGCCTCCTCAGACAGCCATTTTGCTTTTTTGCATTTCTTTTCCATGGGGATGGTCTTGATCCCTGTCTCCTGTACAATGTCACGAACCTCTGTCCATAGTTCATCAGGCACTGTTTCTATCAGGTCTAGTCCCTTAAATCTATTTGTCACTTCCACTGTATACTCATAAGGGATTTGATCTAGGTCATACCTGAATGGACTAGTCGTTTTCCCTACTTTCTTCAATTTAAGTCTGAATTTGGCAATAAGCAGTTCATGATCCGAGCCACAGTCTGCTCCCGGTCTTGTTTTTGCTGACTGTATAGAGCTTCTCCATCTTTGGCTGCAAAGAATATAATCAATCTGATTTCGGTGTTGACCATCTGGTGATGTCCACGTGTAGAGTCTTCTCTTGTGTTGTTGGAATAGGGTGTTTGCTATTACCTGTGCATTCTCTTGGCAAAACTCTATTAGCCTTTGCCCTGCTTCATTCTGTACTCCAAGGCCAAACTTGCCTGTTACGCCAGGTGTTTCTTGACTTCCTACTTTTGCATTCTAGTCCCCCCAAATGAAAAGGACATCTTTTTTGGGTGTTAGTTCTAGAAGGTCTTGTAGGTCTTCATAGAACCGTTCAACTTCAGCTTCTTCGGCGTTACTGGTTGGGGTATAGACTTGGATTACTGTGATATTGAATGGTTTGCCTTGGAAACGAACAGAGATCATTAGTATTTATCTAAACTAATTTGTATTTACTATACTTACATAAAATATATAATACCTTTATATATTTTATATTCTGTTTTAATATGTTATTATATTTATATATTTTATATCATGTAAATATGTAATTATACAATTACCTTTATAATTTGTACATACATTTAAGATACAGATATAAATTACTTTATATTATATATACTTTTATAGGTTTCCCTTGTAGCTCAGTTGGTCAAGAATATGCCTGCAGTGCAGGACAGGAGACCTTGGTTCGATTCCTGGGTGAGGAAGGTCCCCTGGAGAAGGAAATGGCAACCCACTCCTGTATTTTTGCCTGGAGAATTCCATGGACAGAGAAGCCTGGCAGGCTATAGTCCAAGGGGTCGCAAGAGTTGGACATGACTTAGCGACTAAACCGCTGTATATACTTTTATAGTCTACATATAAATATATGAATATAATATTTAAATTTTCTATATTTATACTTTCATAATTTATTTATAGAGGGCTTCCCAGGTGGCTCAGTGGTAGACAATCTGCCTGCTAATGTAGGATATGTGGGTTCGATCCCTGAGTTGGGAAGATCCCCTGGAGAAGGAAATGGCACTCGCTCCAGTATTCTTGCCTGAAAAATCCCAAGGACAGAGGAGCCTGGTAGGCTACAGATCCATGGGGTCTCAAGAGTTGCACATGACTCAGTGACTAAATAGCTACAACAAATTTATTTATAAGTATATAAATAGAATATTAAATTTTTAAATATTTTTATACATATTTAAATATGTATCAGTGTATACTGTGAATGAGAGCACCTTGGCATATAAAGGGGGAATGAGGCAATCAATGTCAACACAGCTCCCATGAAAACAAAGGTGGGTGATTAAAAGTAAGTGTGGGTTTCCCCCTCCTGCTGTGAGATAATAGCAAATCTCCCAGACAGCCCAGGTACAGCCTCTGAGCTCGCCTCACTGCATATCAGTCTTAGGAGCCTCGTAAAGCTGCAGGCTTGTTAATCTAGAAGCCTGTACAGATGGACTAACTGAAGCTTTAGTCATTATGCTTAATTGGGCGAGTGGCCCTCAGAGCTGTCTATAAACTGTGTGTTCACAGTGAGGTAATTAATAACGCCACTTCCTTTCGGGAGACATATCATTAGCCATTATTTCTAGAAACATGACATTGATCTCTTTATTCAGAGAGGTAATTGCAGGTTTCTGAAAAGAGTGTATGGTTTACCCAACAATTCCCCACAAATGACATCATCTCTGAATAGTAAAACCCACAAAATCTGTCATTTTGAATCCATAGTTGGGATTTTGTTCCCTAGGTGAAAAAAAGAAGATTCTGGGGAAAAAAAAAACATAATAAACTATTTTGGTATGGAAATAAGAGTGAAAGATAAGATTTGTTTTTTTAAATAGTAATGCTTTCTTTAATCATGCTGGTTGAGGGGTTAAGTTTGTGCCCGTCAGGATTAAAGCAAGAAGTGAAATAAGGTAATGATAAAAATTTTTAAAGGTTTATAACTGTCTTAAGATAATAGTTTTCTTATTGTGTCTTACAACATGCTTACGGATGAATTAATTTTAACATGTAAAAGCCATGCATTCAAAAATCCAACTGAACATTTAAAGGAGGTAGGAAAATGCAACACAGAACACAACATTTTGCATTGATTGGATTCCACACTGTAGAGCAAGAATTACAGGAGAATCTCAGAATTACTTTTGCCCAAGCCTGTTGCTTACTAAATCATCAACAACCCTACTGTCAGTGTCCAGGTTAAATTGAAAAAAAACAAAAGAATTAACTTGCCACATTTCACTTTTTTAGAGACTTAATGGGGTAGTGGTAGGATTGTGGAGAAACAAGACCTTTATTCATTTGGATTCTTTTCTTGCCAGTTTCAAATCCTTGCCTGGTTTTTAGAACACCTTGAGTCCATTTGAGAAAGGAGAGTTTAGCAAATTACAAGGTAGCTTATTTAAGGGGCTTCCCTGGTAGCTTAGTGGTAAAGAACCCTCCTGCCTGTGTAGGAGACACAGGTTTGATCCCTGATCTAGGAAGATCCCCTGGAGAACGAAAAGGCAACCCGCTCCAGTCTTCTTGCCTGGGAAATCCCATTGATAGAGGCACCTGGTGGGATCACAAAGAGATCGCAAAGGGTTGATAGACTTAGCAACTAAACAACAACAACAAAAGCTTATTTAAATCAGCTGCAAGATAATCTTCTTCCAAAGTCTTTTGTCAGTTTTACTCAGTGAACCTTTCAGATGTTGATAATCTTTTCAAACCATGATTTTCCCAAAGCATCTTTCTTTTTATAAACTTGCTCAGCACCAAGTTCTCTGCTTTTTCAGATCTAATTCTAAATGGAAATCCTAACCCTCTGGTTTTGCCATACATCAGCATTTTTCAAGGATACTAAAGGGAACATCAAACGTGCAAAGTACTGCAAATAAATATGGAGCATGGTACATTTTCTCTTCTTCTTTTGCAAACTGCTGTGTATATTGGAATATTAAAGGCCCTGAGAAGGCCTGTAGTGAAGGAAGCTCCTAAGCTTTGTTTATCTGGAGGATGTTTTTTAAGCTGTCTACCCTTTTAACTTTTCTGCTCTTTTAAAATGTTTGTAATAACGGGTTAAAGGAAAAACGGTTTTATTTCTTTCCCCCCATAATACCCATTAATATCCTGCAGAGTTAGTATTTCTTAAAACCCCATAGGACACACTGTTCTAAGTGACTCCATTTAAGCTATTTGTTGAGTTTCTGTTCCTTTCAAATAAACATGAGACTCACCTGAATGTGGATTTACTGATTAAATATGAAAAGTTTAAATTTGGAAACCATTGAACATCACAGGTATGAATTTATTTCTCAGATATAAACTAATTTTAATTTTTCATCAAAGCTGGTTAAGATGGTATTGACAAAACTGGATTTTCACTCAGCCTAAAAATAAAAGAGAAAAGATGTTTTTCATTAAACAGTTTAATCAGCACAACATTTATGTTCCCAGAAATAAATTCAAAATTTTAAGGGAAACTTAGTAAAAGAAAATCTCTCTTAAATCTTAGGTTCAAATACATGATGAAATTAAAAATGATGTTCAAATGCTGCAATAATTATTTTAAAGATAATCATAAAATATCATTTAATGTCTCTATACCAAATGGATAGATTTTGGATTGAAAAATTTGGCATTTTAGGGTTTGGAAAATTGAAGAGGGTATTTACAGCTTTGGGGTCTTAAAGATATAATCTCTTGATGAATTTGGTTAACATTATTAAAAGCTACATCTTAAATATCTATGCTTTATTTAATATATGAAGTTTATTAGCACGGTTGTCTGTTGGATTTTATTTTTAACCTGGCAGGAGCATATGCATTTTAATCTAAATTTAATCTAAACGCTCAAATTTATCTTCAAATGCTTTACTGAGCTAATTATGCAGACATATCTTGCTAATGCAGCAAGCAACTCTATCCAAGATGTACTTTGGATGCCTAATTATTCATAAGATTTAAAAATCCTTTGATTAAAACAAATCACTCCCATTGAGAATCAAACCATCTATTTCCCTCTCCCAAATTCATCTTGACACATCCTTGTTCATTATATTTGCCACCAGTAGGAATTTTCCCAGGGGAATGGGAGCACCCTGGGATGGAGGCCTGGGGATAAGTACCATGAAGGTTTCTCTGAAGGGCATCCTTCTAGGGTTTATTAATTTTAGAGATATTAAAATGTACTGATTAACCTAATACTTTCCTAATGTTTTGAATTATTTTATGTGTGACAGATAAACAATGAAAAGTCTTCTAAGGGGTATTTAAGTTAAGCAAATAAATTCTGGCTACGTCAAGTTAGTGGATCAAGATGTTTTTGTCTTTCCTGCCTTGGCAGGTCTGATAAAATCAGAAACTTCTCAACCTCTTTGGATTTTTAAGTAGGAAAGAAAGACCAGATTTAGATCTGGATGCCTCTCCCTGGGCCCACTGAACTCCAACCAAGTGGCTGTGGATTGCAGAAACAAGAGTTTCTTTGTCATCTTCATTAATCAAACTCACCAAGCCAGATGAATGGGAGGCATTTTTTAAAGTAAAATAATTCACTAGAACTTGGATGTGTTTCTCTTTAATTAGTTTGATGAGCCCCAAGTCTGAGGACTTGTCAAACACCTGGCATTAACCCTGTGCTGCTGACCTAGGGAAAGGCAAAGGGATGGGCAGAGGGAATGAGCTGAATGGGAGGCCTTTTCCGCACAGCCTGTGCTCCAGATGAAAAGAATCATTACCACAATGATACTTCTAATTATACTGTCATTAGGATATGTCTTCAGTTTGCTGTGGGGCCGAGAGCCTTGCCTTAAGACAACATGATCCAGGAGACGGGGAAAGCGGGGAGGCCTGGAAGGCACTTAACCCTTTCACTAGATGCTCACAAGTTATGTCCTCACATCGTGGAACCCAAGAGTTTTCTTCCCACCTGGCCCATAAAATGTGTCCAAACAAGTGACACATGAGTTTCTGTAAGAAAAAAGACCAGGGAGGGGCTCTTAGGACAGCCACCATGACCCACATCACACATGCCAATGCAATTCCATGCTCTTATGTCCCGAAGTTCCACTCAAGGTCAGCTGGTGGATATCTTGCTGACTGTGGAGTGTTTAATATCAATCTAACCACCTCTGCAACACTGTTACAAATGACCCAGCAATTGTACTTAAGTATTCCTAATTCTAGTGTGTTTACAAAAGCAAAACTGGGTACTGCAGAGTTAAGGGTGTAGGGCAGTGCATCTGTCCATGGAAGAGTGCAGCTCCTCGCAGGAAGGTATGGGCTTTGGCGTTTGATGGGCCTGGATCTGAATCCCAGCCTCTTAACTTGCTGCACCTTTGGCCTTCAGTAAATGAGAAGTTTCTAAGCAGATTTCCTCATCTGTAAAAACGGGGATACATTATAGAACCTACCTCACAGGGCTATTTGGAGGAATACATGACAATTCATATACACTGCTAAACGGTACTTAGGAAATGTGTAGCAAACACTTAAGAGGATGATTATGAAGCGGTAGTTCTAAAAAATTTTCTGAAAGTGGATGTACATTCTCCTGAAGTGATCACTCTATCAGAAGTCCTGATAGCCTTATGGTAATGAAATCTACTGATGGATTTCCTATTTCTGGTGATAAAGGCTAAGTGACCTTCTGTAGATTTCAGTTGCAAGGGACCTAAAGAAGACTGGTTAGTGAACTGGATTCTTTAGTTTCTAAGTCTGCTTTGAATACCACAAGCTCCTGAAAACTGTTTTGGAATAGGTACCCAGTAAGATATATTTTCCTAATAAGATAATATGCTTTATGATGGTGACATTTCGATAATGAGAATGATATTGTTAGGAAGACTCTTTGAATATTTGGGAGGGACTTTATTCTTCAGGATAATGAACCACAATGCCCCAAATGGGGTCATGGATTTTTAGCATGAATAAATCCAATCCTGCTGCTATCTTTTAAAAATGGTGTCTGCCTCCAGTCTTCAGCTGGAGCTAAGATTCCCAAAAACATTTCAGTTCATATATTCTTCATACATACAAATGGATTTAATGCATAGGATGAGAATTTGAACTATTGGGAAGAAAAGCACTATTTATATTGAAAGTATTCTCATATTTTATTGCTATTTTTCTTAGAATAGCAAACATATATATGTTTGTATTAAACAATAGTCTAGAGAAACCACAATTTAAGCTATTTCAAAATAAGTCATTCTTGAATTTCACACTTAGAGAGTATGGATTTTTCATGACACTTAATCAGAAGTATATTCTGGAAGGATTTATTTTACTGACAAGTACCACTGAAGATCCACTATGGTGAGTGGTTTGGGGCTAGTACAAAGCAACCATGAAAGGGAATGAGTGTTATTAGAGGACACACACACACACACTCTCTATACATATGCAAATTTTATGCAAAATACTTGTATGCAAAAGTGTGTTTATATATATATCTCAGACAGTTGTATAACTATATTTGTACACATTCCAGATAATTACTGACCACTAAAAAAATACATTCAATGTTTTTGTCATATATTTCTAACTCAGTAATGGGAGTTTCATTAGTGAAATTATTATTTTATTTAAGTCCTTACTATGATTATTTTAAAGTTTATACATCTTGAGGGTTTTGGTATCACAGTAAAGTCAAATTATTGTGAACTCGGAAGGATCACTAAGTCCAGAAGCTAGTTAATTTCTATAGCCATTGTAAAGATGACATTGTATTGCTATGAATTTTAATTAAAATGGCAGACTTTGTTTAATCCTTTTATTAAAAAAGCTCCCTACAAGGCAAGTAAAAAGTTTACTCAAGAAAGCAGTTAATTTTTTAGATGTTTTAATGTTTTTTTCTGTTCAAATCTCATAAATAGAGCCCTCCATTGGTCCATTTTTTCCTTAGAAGGCAGTTTTCCACCTATTTGGTATAAAAAGTAGAGCCTGGAATTTGCTTTAAGTATAATTAAGGCCCTAAAATGTATGGTTGCTCTCTGAAAACTTTATCTACGAGCTCTCTTGCAATACAAGTTAATTAACTGGATTTAGATATTTGCAAGATGATATATTTAATGGGATTACTGCTCATATAATGTTCTCAGTGACTGATTTGCAATCTAAGCTCACAGAACTGAGTGCTGAATTTCCAGCTCTTTGAGAGTTAATGTTGTGTTAAAGAAAAGTACAATTTGAACCTCATTGTTCATGAATAGGTGAGTTATTCCCGTGAAATGGAGCTGGGCCCTACAAGAGCTGCAGTGGGCAGATGCGTGATCAGGAGCTCAGAAACCATTACATTCCAGCCACTGCCCCAGGTAGCTGGATCCCCACACCTGAACTCCTGACAAGTTCAAGGCAATTGTGTGTCCATCAAAATATAATGGCCCATTATTCACCGTCTGTCTCCCAAGTGGGATCAATTAGATGCTCCTGCTCCACAGGCTTAAAGATAAACACTTATGTTTTGGTTGGTTGAGAGTTAAAATGAAACCATACATAACCATTCTGCATCCTTAGACCTGACCATTGTGAGCTCTGAATGTTCTAAATCCACCTTTCAATGCAGTCATTCAAAATATTTGTGATGATTTTAGCAGACTAGGTGGAAAGGTAAGGAATAATTTGCTCTGAAGGAAGATCAGTAGAAAAATGTCAGCCTTCCAAAAAAAAAATCTTTTCCTAGTCTTGTCTGCCTTTGTCTTATTCTCTTTTTTTTGTTAAGCAAATATATTTCTGTCCATCAGTTTGGGCTCCCTCTAATGTTATAGCTTCAGTCACTGAACATGATAGCACTAATGAATGTAATTTAAATCTTTCTGATCAGTGAACTACATAAAAATAGCATTTTAACTAAAATGTTGAAACTTTTATTAAATGTATAAATATTAGCTCAGTCAAATGACTCTTGAGGAAAATGTAAATCCTCCCTTGGTTGGAAGGCTACATCATAATGCATCCAGTTTTTCGTTTTTATTGAAACTTCATGCGTGAACTGTCCTTTGTATTTGACCTAATGAGATCATTTCCAGAGATCCAGAAGCATAGTCTGTGCCTTGTACCCCAGCTTCTAGATCACCACTGAACTCTCTCAAGCCAAAGGCTGACTTTAAAAGGAAGTGTCTTTCCATAATATAGACATGACAGTTTCCCTCTGTTTTTAGTCAAGTAACTCCTCAGGGTGAGCTGTTACGCAAAAATGAAAGTATCATTTGAATATGGGAGGAAAATTCAGAAACTTGAATCACCGGCGTGAAGACTGAGTCAGCAGAGAGGTCATTTAATCTAAGTTCGCTTTATGGATAAGAAGGTCAGGTTCTTTGCTGGATGGTCCAGGCTAAAGGGGAGGCGTATGAAGAAGGGAAGGAGTCTGACTTCTACTCTTCTTTCTTCTGTACAATGTAGAAGAAGCTCACGGGCATGCACTCATACAGTCCCCTTATGTAAACCTGCTTTTTTTTGTTGTTGTTCAGTTGCTAAGTCATGTCCAACTCTTTGTGACCCCCGTGGACTCTAGCATGCCAGGCTCCATGGCGTTCTCCCAGCGAGAATAGTGTAGTGGGTTGCCATTTCCTTTTCCAGGGGAACTTCCTAAACCAGAGATCGAAACCATGTCTTCTGCATTGGCAGGCGGATTCTTTACCCCTGAGCCACCGGGGAAGCCTGCTAAACTAGACACCTGTAAATGGGGGACATAGGGCTTAGCACATACCCCAGCAGTCCTGCAGAGATTTGGGATCTTGATCCGAGGGCTTCTAACTTGTTAGGGTACACACCCACTCCGTACCCCTCTATCCCTCCTGCTTGTCTTCTAATTTGTCCAGCAGCTTAGGGATTTTCTAAGCCCCATGAGCCTTCTTTCTCAATCCACCTTAGCTGAGACATCGCCGCTTTTCTATATTTTCATGTGTTTTAACTTTGGAGGTTCATGGAGAGAACTATTTTCCTACCTTATTGAACTTTTCCAAAGTCAAGGGAGTTGGATTCAACCTCCCAGCCCTTTTCACCTCATTAACCTCTACCCTTCCTACAGATCTCAGCTCATTCTCAAGCCTTTCCTGACCTTCACAACCAGGTCAATCCCACCAGGGCAGGTTTCCATCACATCATGCATTTTTCTGTGCAGCACTTAACATAACTGGAATTTTATATGTGTTTGTGTGCTATTTCTAATATAACTTTTTATTTTGCAATAGTTATGACTGACAAGAATTTGGAAAATCTGTATTGAGAATTCTTGCCTACTCTTCACCCAGGTTCCCTGCTAACAACATCAATGATAATATCAGATATAAGGCAGTATATTGTCAAAGCTGGTACTTGACGTGTATGGGGTGTGTGTGTGTTTGCATGCATGTTCAGTTGCATCTGACTGTTTGCAGCAGCATGGACTATAGCCCGCCATACTCCTCTATCCATGGTGGTGGTTTAGTCTCTGAGTCGTGTCCAACTCTTGCGACTCCGTGGACTGTAGCCTGCCAGGCTCCTCTGTCCATGGGATTCTCCAGGCAAGAACACTGGAGTGGGTTGCCATTTCCTTCTCCAGGGGATCTTCCCGACACAGGAATCGAACCTGGGTCTCCTGCACTGGAGGCAGATTCTTTACTGACTGAGCTACAAGGGAAGTCCCATGGGGTGCAATACTATTCATTCAGGTAAAAATCTTACTCAGATTTCAAGAGTCTTCTCAAGAGTATTGTATTTGCGTGCATGTGTTCTAAGTTGCTTCAGTCATGTCTGACTCTTTGTGACGCTATGGACTGTAGCCCTCCATGCACCTCTGTCCGTGAGGATTCTACAGGCAAGAATACTGGAATAGGTTGCCATGCCCTCCTCCAGGGGATCTTCCCCACCCGAGGATCAAACCCATGTCTCTTACATCTCCTGTATTGGCAGGCAGGTTCTTTACCACTAGTGCTACCTGAGAAGCCCACTATGTGTGTGTAGATTTATGAAATTTTAGAAATTAGAAGCTCCTGCTACAATGCTACAATCAGGATACAGAGCTATTCCTTCATCACAAAGAAACTCCCTTGATTCCTGCACGCTTTCTCTCCAGCTCTAACCCCTGTTAACCACTGACCCACCCGTTCTCTATAACTGTAGTGTTACAACTTTGGGAATGGATTCATACAGCCTGTAACTCTTTAAGAATGGCTTTTAACCCTCAGCATAATCCATCCTAGTTGTTTGTGTTGATCAATCATTTGATGCCTTTTACTACTGAGTAATATTCCTTGATATGGACGCGCCACCATTTATTTATCCATTCACCTGCTCATGGATATTTGGGTTGTGTCCAAGTTGGTTACTATAAAGCTTCTATAAACATTAGTATAGTGGTTTTCGCATAAACATACATTTTCATTTCTCTTGAATAAATCACCAGGAGGGTGACTGATAGGGTGTATGTTTATAAGAAATTGTTGAACTGTTTTCTAGAGAGGCTGTACCTTGTTACATCCCTACCAGCAGTATCGGAGGTATCATCTAGTTGTTTCACATTGTCATCAGCACTTGGTATCAACAGAGGTTTTTTTTTTAATTTTAGCAATGCTAATAGGTGTGGAGTTGTATCTCATTATATCTCTATTTTATGTATGTAACTTTAATGGCTGATGGTGTTGGACACCTTTCTACGTGCTCATTTCATTTATCTATCCTCTTTGGTGAAGCACTCCGTACAAATCTTGCCCATTTCCTAATCGGGTTGTTTGTTTTCTTCTGTTGAATCCAGAGTGTCCTCTACATATTCCGAAACAAGTCCTTTGTCAAATATGTGATATGCAGATATTTTATTCCACTCTGAAATGTATCATTTTTATCTTCAGAGGGTGTTGTGCAGAGCAAAAGTTCTTAATCTTGGCTAAGTCCAATCTATTTTTTCTTTTATGGATCATGCCCTGTACAATCCATATGGCTGAGAGATCAAAGTCTAAGGAAATTTTGCCTAATTCTCAGTCACAAAATCCCCAGATGATTCCGATCTGGTTGAAGCATCAAGAATTGGGCCAGCTTAGGGTCCTTTCTTATGTGAATATCTATGATGCTAGTGTCGGGGTTCAAAGAAAGCCCTAAGAATCCTTTAGTTCATTGCAACAAACAGAGAGTGAGGGCCTCCTAAATGCAAAGCATCGTTAGCTACAAAGATGACATTGTCTTTGCAAATATACGGCCAAGTAGGAGTGGGATCTCCAGTGGATAAATGGCTCTAATAAGGGTGGGATCAAGGAAGGGCTCTACTAGCAAAGAAGGCAAAGGTCACATCTGTGAGGGGGAATTAGGAAGTCTGCGTAGACCAGTGGGATTTGAGAACACATAGGAAGATTTCAGCAGGCAGAAGCTGGGAGTGGAGAAGAGACTTCTGGTGAAAAGGACAACGTAAACACAACTTGCACATGGAAAGTACGCAGTGTGTTCGAAACAACACAAAACATTCAGTTTCCAAGTGAAAGAGAAGGGGGACGATGATGGGAACATGGTTTTAAGAGCATGTTATGAAGACTTTGAAAGACAAGCAGAAGTCTTTCTACTCAGTATTCTAGTAATAGATGGAACCCACTGGGAATTTGGGGCCAGAAGATGGATTAGATATACTTTGAACTTGGGAATATATAGCTGTGATTCTTAGACTGGGGCAGGGAGAGAATGCTGGCTGCTATGACAGCCCAAGCAAGCAGGCTTTTCTTGGCTACTTGTGTGTGGTGGGTACTAACTCATTACAACTTCATGGGAAAGAGGAAGAATAGTAAACAGGACCTGGGAATTGAATGTCCTATGAAGTACCTGAATGAGACATGTCTTTCTTGAAATAGACTTGTATTTGTCCAACATATCAGTTGTCCGAGCAAGATTTTGAGCAACAAGAAAAATAATGTAAGCATTAAAGTTCTGTAACAGCTTGTGTATGTGCTCGTGGGTACTCAGTCACTTCAGTCATTGCTGACTCTTTGTGACCCCATGGACTGTAGCCCACCAGGCTCCTCTGGCAGTGGGATTTTGTAGGCAAGAATACTGGAGTGGGTTGCCATGCCCTCCTCCAGGGGATCTTTCCCAATCCAGGGATCGAATCCACATCTCCTGCATTGCAGGCAGATTCTTTACCCACTGAGCCACCTGGGAAGCCCCATGATATAGTTTACTTGACAAAAGGAAAAAAAATGGGCAAAGGATGGAGAAAGAGATTGGCTCACCATCCCAAGACCATTGGTTACACAGTGTATCCAAGCTATGCAAAAAGCCTCCAAGAGCTGTATGTAGAAGAGCTAACTCCACTGCCCCCAGCTTTTAAAACCAGGACATAATAGCATCTCTAAAAACTGAAGGAGTTCATACTTGGGCTGAGACCAAATTCTGTTTAGCAGAAAGGTGTTCTACACATACACTGTAAAAAGCATAATCCCTCCCCGTGATCTTGGAAAAAGTGGTAGTTATCCATGAGAACAGCAACATGACACACATCAAGCTCAACCTAAGCCAAGGTCATTGGGTACAGAATCTTTCCCATGACATGAAATCTAGGAAATTACTGAACTCTAAAGGCAAAATTCTGACTTTAGTTTCTCAAAAAAATAAAAAGGAAATGAAGGAAGGAAGAGAGGAAGTGTGGGAGGGAGGAAGGAAGAAAGAAAGAGAAAAGAAAAGAAAACCCCTTAGGCTCACACATTTCCGTAAGTTGTACCTATACTCTCCCAATGTTCAAATGCTGAGAGATGTCTTTAAGAAAGAATATGGAGTTAGTCATCTCATTATTCGTGGGAATTCAATCTCACCATTTGTTGACAGAAGCTCTCATGACTGCACACATCCAGGGGGCAGTGTCTGTGCTCCCTGGCCTCGTTCACTTTAGACTTCAAGCAAATTTCATATCTTAATTTCAAAGATCCTAAAATATTAGTTCCCATATAATTTTTTTTTCTCCAAAATCTTATACCACTGAGCCTTCTCAACTGTTAGAGACATGTCAACACTCCCCATCAGCCAAGATGAGCATTCCTAGTCTCACTTTTAAAGAACCAGGAGAGAGGAAACCACTCCGCGACTTTTTGGAAATCAACGCACGTGGAACAAAATAACCCATTAAAATTCGACACAATACCCTGGCTTCCTAGTAGTCCCTTTTGAAAAGAGAAATGGGCATTGGTTACACAAAGATAAGGCCAAGATGCTTAACAGCAGGTAACTGAGATGCTCTGTAGCAAGTGGAAGGAGGAAGCGGGGGCCCAGCAGAGACGACTTCAGCCTTTGCCAGGGGAAGCATGTCACGTCCATCCTGTGTGCACCCTGGCTTGTCTCTCTGTCTTCATCAGTTTCAACAGACTCTCTAGTGTCCTTGTGAATTTGTATCCTGAGATGTCAAGCAAAGAGTCCTTCTGTGTATTAATGAGCAAGTGGTCAGCTCATTTCTGCAAGCAAATACTTAAAAAAAAAAATAGCACTAGCAAGGCTCAGCCTGTGCCTGAAGCAAGCACGCGTTAACTCCTTCAGAGAGGGGACTGAAAAGCTTACATTCAGGATACATTAATCTGAAAACAAGCGTACTTTTGTGTCTGTGGAGGATTCGTTTCATTGCCATCAATTTAGTACATCGATAGACGGAGATTCTAGCTTCCCTATCGGGTTGCCCTCAGAGCTGAGACTGCTCCCTGGGCCACGCCGAATGAAACTCTGTATCCTCTCTGATTTCTCCCCATCATCAGGCACACTCTCATTTCCCTTTCCTTCAGTGACCTGCTCTTAATTTCTTGGGAGGAAAAATGACCTCCTTGTAATATGAAGAGTTATTCAGTTTCGCTGATGGTATGTTAACAGGGGGGAAAGGAACATACACATGACACTTCCTAATCACAACAAAAAGCATTTTGCCTTTTTGCACCAACACCTCATAGTGTTGTATCACAGACTTTGGTGCTCTAGGGGTGACATTTAGGCACTTGTGAGCCCCTAGCCCTTTTCCCCTGTGTTGTGATGTTTCTCAAGGGGCTACCATGATTTGAGCTAAATTCTGCTGATGTTGGAAAAACGAGACTTTTTTTGCCACATCTACTCTTTGAGTGATCAGAACTTCATGGATATCCAGGAGGCTGGGGTGAGGTGTTTTGCTCATTTTCTTTGTTTTAATGTTTTTGTCATCTTAGTGGTTAGATGAGTTGGAAGTATCTACAAATGAATAGATACTTATTCATTAGTATCTATGAAGTAGATCTAGAGGCAGTGGCAAGAATACACAGAAGAACTATACAAAAAAGATCTTAATGACCTAGGTAACCACAATGGTGTGATCACTCCCCTAGAGCCAGATATCCTAGAGTGGGAAGTCAAGTGGGCCTTAGGAAGCATCACTATGAACAAAGCTAGTAGAGGTGATGGAATTCCAGCCGAGCTATTTCAAATCCTAAAAGATGATACTGTGAAAGTGCTGCACTCAATATGCCAGCAAATTTGGAAAACTCAGCAGTGGCCACAGGACTGTAAAAGGTCAGTTTTCATTCCAATCCCAAAGAAGGGCAATGCCAAAGAATGCTCAAACTACCACACCATTGCACTCATTTCACATGCTAGCAAGGTAACACTCAAGATCCTTCAAGCTAGGCTTCAACAGTACGTGAACCAAGAACTTTCAGATGTACAAGCTGGATTTAGAAAAGGCAGAGGAACCGGAGATCAAATTGTCAACATCCGTTGGATGGTCAAGAAAACAAGAGAATTCCAGAAAAACACCTACTCTGCTTCATTGGCTATACTAAAGCCTTTGACTGTGTGGATCACAGCAAACTGTGGAAAATTCTTAAAGAGACGGGAATACCAGACCACCTTATCTGCCTCCTGAGAAATCTGGATGCAGGTCAAGAAGCAACAGTTAGAACAGGATATGAAACAACAGACTGGTTCCAAATTGGAAGAGGAGTACGTCAAGGCTGTATATTGTCACCCTGCTTATTTAACTTATATGCAAAATTCAGTTCCGTGCAGTCACTCAGTCATATCTGACTCTTTGTGACCCCATGGACTGCAGCACGCCAGTCTTCTCTGTCTATCACCAACTCCAGGAGCTTGCTCAAACTTATATCCATTGAATCAGCGATGCTATCCAACCATCTCATATGCAGAGTACACCATGCGAAATGCCAGGCTGGATGAAGCACATGCTGGAATTAAGATTGCCAGGAGAAATATCAATAAACTCAGATATGCAGATGACAAAACCTCATGGCAGAAAATGAAGAGGACCTAAAGAGCCTCTTGATGAAGGTGAAAAAGGAGAGTGAAAAAGCTGGTTTAACATTCAACATTCAAAAAATGAAGATCAAGACACCTGGTCCCATCACTTCATGCAAAAAGATGGGGAAACAATGGAAACAGCGACCAACTTTATGTTCTTTGGCTCCAAAATAGCTGCAGATGGTGACTGCAGCCACGAAATTAAAAGACACTTGATCCTTGGAAGAAAGCTATGACAAACCTAGACAAATGTATTAAAAAGCAGAGATATTACTTTGCCTACAAAAGTCTGTATAGTCAAACCTATGGTTTTCCCAGTAGTCTTGTACAGATGTGAGAGTCTTTATGGTCCTTATGGACCATAAAGAAGGCTGAGCGCTAAAGAACTGATGCTTTCAAACTGTTGTGTTGGAGAAGATTCTTGATAGTCCCTTGGGCTGCAAGGAGATCAAACCAGTCAATCCTAAAGGAAATCAACCCTGAATATTCATTGGAAGGACTGATGCTAAAGCTGAAGCTCCAGTACTTTGGCCACCTGATTCAAAGAGCTGACTTATTGGAAACGATTCTGATGCTGTGAAAGATTGAAGGCAGGAGGAGAAGGGGAAAATAGAGGACAAGATGGTTGGATGGCATGACCGACTCGATGAACATGAGTTTGAGCAAACTCTGGGAAATAGTGGACAGGGAAACTTGGTGTGCTGCAGTTTATGGGGTCTCGAAGAGTTGGACACGATTGGCTGAACAACAGCAAATGAATTGCTATCATTGACATGTGCAATACTTAGAGAATCATATGCTTCAAATGTTTATTTGCTAATTACAATTCCAAAACAGTAATGTTAATGGATTGAGGCATTTCCCTGGGGCAATATGGAATGAGACACTTTGCCTATGTTCTAATGTGAGTGATAGTCCAACATGTCAGAAGTGACAAGAGTTAGGAAGCTTTGGTGACCTGCTCAGACAACGCAGCACATTCATGGCCATGGAGGCAGCTCCAAAGCCACATCTTTCCCACAGCATGAAGCCAAGGGTGAACATTGAACACTTCAACAGATCTTCATCATCCAGGTAGTTTTCAAGCTTGTGATTCAAAAAGAGGGAGTAAAAGTCATTAGTTTTCCTTCTGTTGAGGTTTTTGGTTTTGTTAAAAAAAATAAAAATGAAAGAACAATAACTTGAAGAGACTACATTTTTAAGTTCCAGGTCTGCATTTTAAATGACTTCCAAAATTATTCCTATTTCCAGATTCTAGTTTAGCAAAACTCAGATTATCCAACCAAAGGTAAGCTTATCAATGTAGAATGTGGGTGTGTCACAAAACTCTGCTCCCCTTTATTCTTGGAAGATGTGCACCTCAGAGGCTAGAGATGTCATCAGTTGCCAAATTGAAAAGGGCCCTTAGCCATATTGAATCCAACCATTTCCCCCAGAAGGAAAGCTAAGGTTCAAGTTCACTGACTGGAGTAGGATTTGGGTACCCTTTCTGCCTTTTGTTGTGGGATTGTTTGGGGACCACTCAAGACAAAGGTCTTGACTTCCTCTCACTGTCCCTTGACTGGCCCCTTCCTTCCCTTGCCTAGCTCTCTGATGTCCTTGGTCTGACCTTTGCTGATCACTATCTCAAAATTACTTTCCTTCTTGACAAATGCCCCAGGGTGACCCCACGGGGAGGAAAGTCCTTCCCCTCAAGCACAGCAGCCTGCTGTCTCAGCTCTGAACACTGAATTTTAAAAGCGCTTTGCAAGTCTTGTTGAGTTAATCACTGTAATCCTAGGGAATAGAGGTCACTATTAATTTCCCATTTTCAGTCCTTGAGTGAGGAAATCCAGAAGCCAAAGTTTCCAGGGTTTCCCAGGATCATTGGGCACTTTCCTCCCCCAGGAGGAGAGGCTGAGGAGAAGCATGGCTCTCTGCCCTCTGCTACTGGATTCTGGGTCTCCCCTGGGGTGTGCTCACGCCTGTCCCCTGGTGAATGAGGAAGGGACCAGAGGAGAATCCTCTTTCCTACCACTGCTCCAGGGACTTCCTGGGCTTTTGTTCATTCATTTAACAAATATTTGCCAAGGGTCTTCCAAGTAGCAGACTTGGATAAGTGCTGGGGATATAATAGGAGAACAAACAGGCATGTTCATTATCCTCATGTGTTCTATAAAATGCCTCTCAGAATTTTGTCCATTTATTCTTTCATTAATTCTAGTCCTTCAATTTACTTCCAAGTTACTGTGGGAACACCTAATCTTTGATTTTCAGAGAGCTGAAGGAGAGAGGAAGTCCCTTTATGTTTTCACACACGTACCCTCTAGTCATGGGATGAATTTTAAGCATCAGAAAGGAATCCTCTCGGCTCCCAACCAAAATAATTTTTCCTGATTGTGATGGGTTAAATGTTTATGTCCTCTCAAAACATATATGTTGAACCCCAGCATGATGGTGTTTGGAGGTACAGTTTTTGGAAAGATTAGGTCGTGAGGGTGGAGCCCTCATGAGTAGGATTAGTGCCCTTGTAAAAGGGACCCCAGACAGCTCCCTTGCCCCTTTTGCCACATGAGAACACAGTGAGAAGACCTTCTATGAATGAGGGAGTGGGCTCTCACCAGACACCAAATCTATCTATGGCTTCACTTGGCCTTCCAGCTCCCAGAACTGTGAGAAATAAAACTTCTGTTGTTATAAGCTACCCAATCTATAGTCTTATGTTGCAGCAGCCTGAATGAACTAGGACGTTGACCTTCATAATCTGGAGGGCATAGGCAGTCTTGCAGTTATGTCCCATGGCAGGTTTGCATGTGCCCTCATTCCCTTCCTGGGAAAACTTCCTGCCATTTAGTTTAATCCACCCAATGTTGAGTGCCTTCTGTATGCAAGTCAGCTCTGTATAAGGCATCCTGCTGCTTACCTCCCAGCATGGAGTTAAAAGAACTTCCCAAGGAACTCGACCTCCAAGTTGACTTGACTCTTGCAGTTAGCTGCAGCTCATGAAATGATGAGGGTGCAATAAAGTCCAGTTTATCCCAAGCATCTTTCTAATGGGTGTATAATTCAGTGACTAATACAAAATATGGTTCCATCTAATGTTTGTGGTGAAGCTACTCATGGGTTTCCCTGCTAATTCACTACCATAAAAATTGTGATAATTTTAGGCTCCCTTTAACATTAATTATGACTTGTAAGAGCATGGCTAAAAGTTTGCTGTGTGACATATGGTCCTTGAGCAAGCAGGAACTATAGTCAGTCTGCTTTGCCTTGAAGTCCCCATGGGTGATAACTGTGAAATAGTCCATTTCTCTGGCAGGTCTAATTTGAGGTGTATGTTACACAGAGGTGCATTTTTAAAAATAACAACTTCCACTCTATAGTAAAGGCTTAATGGCTTTTACTAGTCTTTGAATTCAGTCTTCAAATGCAATTTAAAACCCAGTAATAAGTTTAATAAGGTACATATTAGAAATCAGGTTTTTTCATACTGTAAATGTACATGAACTCATATAAACCAACAGATACTGTGTTTCAGACTCTTTCTCCAGCTTCAATATTTGGTTGGAAAGAGAGAACAAGGGTTATCCATCTTCCTCTAGTAAACTTTTCCTGGGAGTAGGCTCTAAGTCCAGGGCTAGGGTGAGAGGATGAAGATGTGATGAAGTTGCCCTCTAACAACCCAGAGGAGTCTGGCAGGTGGACAGATCATGGGCATATCCTGAAAAGCATCAGGCTGGGGAAGCACTTTCACTTTCCCAGCGTGAAGGTGACATAGGTGTCTTTTTCTAATTAGCGAAGCTGTTCTGCCTCATGGTCAAATCTGGATCAAGACAGGTGTTGCACTGTATGAGCCATGTTAACTCAGTCAAGTTAATGATCTTTTCTGAGCCTCTGTCCCTCATTGAAAACTGAGGGCAATGGTAGTTACTGATGTCATTGTGAGGCTCCAATGTGTTACTAGATGTAAATCATCTAGAACACACAGGAAACCCTCTTCCCCCCGTGTTTGGTTTGCATTTTGACACTGAGCACAACCAATGTGCACTCATTGAAATCAAGGGGAAGAGTTCAGGAAAAGAAGAGGGTAAATAACAAAAATTACCTGCACTCCTGCCACCCTGAGATAGTCTTATTTTGGTGGCCATACTTCCACTCATCATTTATTGAAGAGAAACATTCCCCCAAATATATTTTTTGTAAATAGATATTCAGTTCAGTTCAGTCGCTCAGTTGTGTCTGACTCTTTGTGACCCCATGAATCGCAGCACACCAGGCCTCCCTGTTCATCACCAACTCCCGGAGTTTACCCAAACTCATGTCCATCTAGTCGGCGATGCCATCTAGCCATCTCATCCTCTGTTGTCCCCTTCTCCTCCTGTCCCCAATCCTTCCCAGCATCAGGATCTTTTCCAATGAGTCAACTCTTCGCATGAGGTGGCCAAAGTATTGGAGTTTCAGCTTCAACATCAGTCCTTCCAATGAACACCCAGGACTGATCTCCTTTGGGATGGACTGGTTGGATCTCCTTGAAGTCCAAGGGACTCTCAAGAGTCTTCTCCAACACCACACTTCAAAAGTATCAATTCTGCGGCACTCAGCTTTCTTCATAGTCCAACTCTCACATCCATACATGACCACTGGAAAAACCATAACCTTGACTATACGGACCTTTGTTGGCAAAGTAACATCTCTGCTTTTCAATATGCTATCTAGGTTGGTCATAACTTTCCTTCCAAGGAGTAAGTGTCTTTTAATTTCATGGCTGCAATCACCATCTGCAGCGAGTTTGGAGCCCCCAAAAGTAAAGTCTGACACTGTTTCCACTGTTTCCCCATCCATTTCCCATGAAGTGATGGGACCAGATGCCATGATCTTAATCTTCTGAACGTTGAGCTTTAAGCCAACTTTTTCACTCTCCTCTCTCACTTTCATCAAGAGACTTTTTAGTTCCCCTTCACTTTCTGCCATAAGGGTGGTGTCACCCGCATATCTGAGGTTATTGATATTTCTCCCGGCAATCTTGATTCCAGCTTGTGCTTCTTCCAGCCCAGCGTTTCTCATGATGTACTCTGCATATAAGTTAAATAAGCAGGGTGACAATATACAGCCTTGACATACTCCTTTTCCTATTTGGAACCACTCTGTTGTTCCATATCCAGTTCTAACTGTTGCTTCCTGACCTGCATACAGGCTTCTCAAGAGGCAGGTCTGGTGGTCTGGTATTCCCATCTCTTTCAGAATTTTCCACAGTTTATTGTGATTCACACAGTGCTTTTAAAAAGCTGTAATCTTTTTAAAAAATCCCCATTTCTGGTTTACTTTCCTCTTTTTCCCAAGCCTCCTGCCTACCCTGATCTTGGGATGTTAAAGCAAACATTGATGTGCAGCCTTCTGCACCTTTTTCTAATTTTTATTTTTTGATGCTTCAATAATTGACTCATTGGGAAGGAAGAAATCCAACTCAGTCTCAAAAGACGAATAGGGTATAGAAGGTAGAAAAGAGGGCACAACATCTCAGGTAAGGCATATAGCGTGGTCACAGGTCAGGTAGGTGTAAAAGTTCATGGTGTATGAGGAAACAGTAAGCTTTTCTTACTGCTTAAGTCTAGAGTTATAGCAGCAGCTTAAGATGGGTGTTGCGAGTAGATGAGACCACATGCGTAGCAGCGAGGGGCCATGTTTGGGAGCTTTTATGTTGTCTAGCAGGATATGGGCAAACATTAGACTTTAAACCAATTTCGTCCCATGCATGTTTAGAGGAGAGCACTCTAGTAGCAGGTGGTAGATAGTTGTTTAATTTGCCAGAGCAATTGAAGCTGCAAGTCAAGGAGACCAAGTGGGATGGTCAAGGTGGAGACATGGGGTCATTTCAGAAGAAAGGCCACAGGACTGGTTGACCAAATGTCAAGACTGTGACCATCTTGAGCAATATTGAGTGGTGGGCTCTCACTCAATATGGAAAGATGGAATCTCACATGAGAAACTAGTGATGGATGAAGAGGAGTCAAGAATGGATACTGATGCTGAGTCATTGCCAAGTTGCTATGCCATTGCCTGGGGCAATTGTCTAGAGCAGCAGATACCACCTGTGGCCTTTAGCCCCACCACTTTGGAAGAGCCTCCCCAGATTCTAAAGGATTACCCTGATCTTACATTTATGAAGTAAGATCTGTTACACGAGGGACTATCTTTTATAGCTCTGTGCTTTTGGCAATGAACAAACATCTCAAATTCCCAAGAAGAAAGCTGTGGTTCTTTTATGAAATTAATTTTCCACTGACCCAGGTCCAGAAGGCTGTTTGAAAGATAAGTGTTGATTGATGGGCCTATGAAGACTTCTATCCAGCTTTCTAAAGTACAAAATCTGTAAATCTGCAAGTAGAAATAGAGTCTTTCTGGAAAAAATATTAATTCTGTACCTTGGTGTTACCGGGTGATTGCTTTTCAACACCTGGGAGGACTTTTAAATGAACAATTCCTATTTATATCTTCCCCTAAATAGCATTGGAACTCCCAGGCATCTTATAAAAGTTTGAAACAGGCCTGTGTTGCCGGGGTCATAACTTGATTAATCATACAGAAAGCGCAAGCCCAGGCATATTACAATTATAGAGGGATCATGTCTCAAATGAGCCAAGCACCTGAAATGAGTGAATGTCTAAATCCCAGGGGTGATTCTGAGAACAGAAATGCAAGGAATGAATCCAGAGGACAATATTGAAATCAATGGCAGGAGGTGAGTTTAAGAAAGAATTGAAAAATGAGACATGAGAATAGAATGATTGAGGCAGGACCCTGAGGACATGTTTCCATAGCAGCAGGCAACTCAGAGGAGACGTAGGAGGGAGAACAGAGTAGAAATACCCGGCATCAGGCTCTGGGAAAGTGAAAACTGAAGGAGAGCTTGGAGGTGTTGAATGAACCCCTTCTCCTCCTCCTCTGACAAACAAGGAAACCCAACGATCAATCCTGAAAGGCAATGCAAAGCTCACTTCCGGGGTCTGCTTTCTGTTCACCACACCATGCTTCCTGGAGCCTCAGCTCAGTTCTTGTTATGCTTGCCCAAGAGAACAGCTGGAGTGTTAGATGCACACAGATTCCATCTCCATCTGCCACAAACACTGAAATGAGACTAGAGGTACTGTGGGATACTGAGGCACAGACACTGAATTCAAGGGAAAAGATACATCTTTCTAGACATAAGCAGGAGGTTTTTGCTTTGCTGTGTTGTTTTACAAACTGGTTTGGGGAGGTGTGTGAGTGTGTAGAACCTCCCATGATGGGCAAAATGACAGTTACATCCCCCAAATGCCCACATCCCCATCCTCAAAAACCTGAAATATGATACCTCAACACGGCGAAACACACTTTGCAGACAAGATTAAAGTCAAAAAGATTAAGATGAGGAGATTATTGTGGATTACCCACTGGGGCCAAATCTAACCCTGTAAGTCCTTTTTTTCTTTTTTCAAATATTTTTGTTAATTGTCGTAACAATTTTCTCATTAACCTTAAAAACAGAGAAGCTTCTTCACTCCTGAGAACTAGAGAGAGAAAGTCTGAGAAAGATTTGGCCCAACATCACTGGCTTTGGGGACTTCCCAGGCAGTTCAGTGGTTAAGACTTCACCTTCCAATTCAGGAGTGAAGGTTCAATCCCTGGTCAAGGAACTAAGATCCCACAAGGGATCTGCCACATGGCCAAAAAAGCTGAACATGGACAACAGAAGCAATGTTGTAACAGATTCAATAAAGGCTTTAAAAATGGTCCACATGAAAGAAAATCTTTAAAAAAAAAAAGAAAACATTACTGGCTTTGAAAATGGAGGAAGAGGACACAAGCCAAGGAGTGCAGGAAGTCTCTAAAAATTGGAAAAGGCAAGAAAGCAGATTCTCCCCAGAGCTTCTATAAGAAACAGAGACCTGCCAACACCTTTTATCTTGTAGGACTCTGACCTCCAGAACTGTAAGATAATAAATTTGTGTTGTTTATGCCACTGAGATTGTGCTAATTGGTTGCGGCGTCCATAGAAAACCCTCACCAAGCTGGTGAAGAGAGAAATCTGCCGAGATGAGAACAACACCAAGAGTAGAATGAATCAGAGTTCTGCTGAGATTCACCTTAAGATTTGTCTTAGTCAGTTCAGGTTGCTATAACAAAATATCATAGACAAACACAGCAGGTATTTATTTCTCATAGTCACAACAGACATTTATTTCTCATAGTCCAGACTGTCTGAAGTCTGGCAAGTCCATAGGTGCCAGCTGATTCAGTTCCTGGCAAGAGCCCTCTTCCTGGTTTGCAGATGGCCACATTTTCACTGTTTCTTCACATGGTAGAGAGAGACAGAACTCTGATCTCTTCCTCTTCTCATAAGGACACAAATTCCATGATGAGGCCCCACCTTCATGACCTCATCTAAGCCTAACTGCCTCCTAAAGACCCTGTCTCCAAATACCACCATACTGGGACTTAGGGCTTCAGTATATGAATTTGGGAGGAGGACACAAGCATTCAGTCCACAGCAAGATTTTTGAAATATTGATGGGCAAAAATGAGAAGCAAAACAAAATACAATGTTTACTTAAATCCATAAGGTTAATTTTCCTCAGAGGTAGACATTAAATGTTGACTACAACTGATGGTCTAAAAATCTCACTGAGACATGTTTGTTTACACAGAACAGGTGTACTTTTAACTTACTGGTTGTTCTTGGGACACGTGTGTATCCTGGGCAAGCTCATAGGCTATAGTAGCTGTATTCATGCAGTGCTTCGTGAAGGGGCTGGTCATCGTGACGATCAGAGGATCAAGAAAAGAAACTGAATCTGACCTGATGAAGTTCCATCTGGGTTGTCCTGTGGGTAGTTATGTTCATCAAAGTAAACAATATCTGCTAACTAACACAACCCTGAATTTCACTAGCATAAGTCAACATAGGTCAATTTCTTGTTTATAAAACAATCATGCAGTTAACCCGATGTCAGTTTGGCAGTTGATACTCTACAAGATGATTCAGGAACCCGTACTCCTTCCTTCTTGTGACTCTATCTTTTTCTAGGGCCTTGGAGGACCCCATGTCCAGGCAGTCAATTGGGAAAGATGGTGGAGAAGACATGTTGTTGTTTTTAGTCGCTAAGTCATGTCCAGTTCTTTGAGACCCCATGGACTGCAGCCTGCCAAGTTCCTCTGTCCATAGGATTCTCCAGGCAAGAATACTGGAGTGGGTTGCCATTTCCTTCTCCAGGGGATCTTCCCAACCCAGGGATCAAACCAGCATCTCTTGTGTCTCCTGAATTGTCAAGCGGATTCTTTACCACTATGCCACCTGGGAAGACATACCTGCCCCTTAACCACTGTGGTTCCAAAGGGACATGTTACTTCCACTCTCACTCCACTGATGACCATCAGTCCTGTTGTCTTACCTAGGTAGAAGGGAACTGGGGACGTGTCTCTGCAAAAGGAAGAAGAAATAGAAACCTTTGGGGGAACAGCCAGCAGCCTCTGCCATAGTGTTCAACACAGTTGTAAGGGTCAATAGTTTAGACTAGGACATGTACTGACAATGTACATTATGTTCTAATAAGACTGTCCAACTTGGAGAGTGCTTTTTCCATGAGGTAATGAATATTCACACTCTCAGTCACCCTGAAAGAGGCTGCTCCTGGGAGAAGAAGGGAAGATGGGAGAAGTGGCCTCAGACCAAAGAGACAGAAAAACATATTTCTCCCTCTGGACTTTCCTGGTTGGGTCTAGATGAAGATACAGATGTGAGTTTGATCTCAGTGGCTTAAGAGAGAGGCTGCTGCCAAGTGAACAGATTAAGAGTTAAGCAAGATAACGTCCTTCAGGTAGCCCGGGGATTTGGTCTGCACTTGTGAGTTTTGAGGGCGCCCCTATGCAGGGTGGTTAGAGCAGTGCTTTCTATTGTTTTCTCTGAACTATCCATGAAGTCATATTAAAAGTTGGGAACTCTACTCAATACTCTGTAATGGGAAAAGAATCTAGGAAAGGGTGGATATATGTATATTATAACAGATTCACTTTGCTACACAACTGAAACTAACTCAACATTGTAAGTCAATTACGCTCCAATAACAATTTTTAAAAATATAAATATTCAGGGAAAAAAGTTATGAAATGGTGGTAGTTCTGCTGTGGAAAGTAAAGGAAGGGTCTGTATTAGGGGCTGAATTGTGCTCCTGCAAAACTGACATGTCCTAAGCCCCAGCATCTCAGAATGTGACCTTATTTGAAAATAGAGTTTTTAAAGAGGGAAGTTAAAATGAGGTCCCTAAGGTTGAACCCATAAACCACTCTGACTGGTGTCCTTATAAGAAGAGGAGATAGGGAAACAGACATACCCAGAAGAAGACCATGGAAGGCGATATGGAGTGGAGAAGACACAAGAAAACAAGATATCCACAAGCCAAGGAGAGAGACCTCAGGAAAAACCAACCCCGTGACGCTTTGATCTTGGACATCTAGGCTCCAGGATTGTGGGGAAAAAAAGTTCTGTTGTCTGAGCTACCCAGTCTTTGGTGCTTTATAACCAGCAACCCTCAGAAATGAATACATCCTGGTTCATATTTGAGGCAGAATGGAGAAGAGGAGGGCAGAGCACGTTCCCCAGGGCCATCGTGCGGCTGTTAGGGGCAATCATGGGCAGGGGCAGGTGACACTCGGGGAGCAGAGACAATGTCAAATAGCAAAGGAATGACAAAGTGTTGGACTTGAAGGCAGGTAAACACGATGGACCTTATTTTGAGAACATATCTAACTTGTGGCACTTCCTGGGAACTGAGTTCTCCCACGGCCTAGTGAAGTTGCAGTCTTCATAGTATGTCATATTAGTGGACATACTTATGCCCACTTTGAGAAGTTCCAAGCTGGTGAAGCCAAGCCTCATGTGGATAGCAAGAGAATGAATGTGCTTAGGCTTCAAGGAAACAGACAGTGTCCTTTGAAATCTCAACCCCTCCTCTTCCTATCTGTGTGTCGTTATCTTAGCCTCCATGAACTTGGCTTTTTCATCTGTAATTTGTTAATAGTAACAGCTATTGCTTGGATCTAATATAATTAAATAATATAATACAGTTTTATATATAATATATATTATATTAAAAATAATAATATATTGATTGTATTATATTAATGTGATATATTATAATTGTATAATGTTAACTATATAATTATGATTAATTATATAATGTAATTAAAATATTTATTATAAATATATATAATTATATAATATAATATAAATTAATTATACTGTCATTTGACTTACATGCAATGATGCAAGGCTCTTAGTACTAGGTTTGGTGTATATTATGTGCTCAATTAATGATAGTTGTGTTTATTATAGAAAAACACTCACTGATGAGAGGAACATGGTCCTTGAGCCCTGTTGAGCAGAATAGAGTTATACAAAGGACACTGGCCATTTGTGTACTGGGGAGAAATTTCGCCAGCTCTTTGACCAAATTTGACCCCAACTGGACTCCCTGTGGGATGAAAATGACTTCAGAAAGGGAGGGGGACAGCAGAGGCATACAGACATCCATGGTTCCCTTCTGTCTCAAATATTAATTCTGTTCCAGGTCCAAATTCAGGCGCCTTCATGCACCCAGCCATGTGCCAGTGCTACCTGGAATTCTGTTCCTCATGACTTTCATCATTTCTGAAGGAGGCCCTAAGCGTCTGAGCGTAAGTGTGCTAGCCGCTACCAGAAAGAGGATTCTCAGATCCAGGTCACAGAAGGAGAGCTGCCCAGCATGGTTAGCTGTGTCTGTTGCATCTGCTGCGTCTGGAGGCACAGTGGTCTGCAGGAGCCCAGGGTGTATTTTGGGGAGGGGATAGTGTTGAGCCTCTGAATGTAGAACATTCAGCCGTATTCAATTTCTTGGTTGAGTGCCCTGTCATCTCCTCCGGCTATCTCGACCCTCAAGGCTTTCAGTGTTGGTGCCTTTTACTCTTTAGACGGATGGCTTTTTGGAAACTTTCAAAACATTTGGACCAGGATCCCCGTCATGCACACTGAGCTAGTCTGGGGTTGATTAGGCACAGGCAGCCGCACCTCCAGATGCCACCAGGATCACAACACTCTCTTATGAAACCGGACTTTTAAAGAGCTGGAGTCAAGTGGCAAAGTCAGTGGCTGTCAACAGCCTCAGTCCTGAGTGAGCACGGTTTACTGGGGAGGGGGGGGGGCAGCTCTGAGCAGTCTCAGATGGCCCTGTCTGGGATTGGAGGAGCGGGTGGAGGGAGGAGAAGAGCCAGGAGGACAGGGAAGAGGAGGCCAACACCCGGGTCTGTGGTGTTAAGTCACCCATCTTGTTATCTCGATTCTGACCTTGCGCCCTCTCTGCTGTTTCAGCATCTGTCTTTTTCCCAGAGTCCCTGACTTGGTTATCCGCTCAGACTCCTTAAGACTGGGACCTTCCCTCATTCTTTTTCAAGCTATGCTCCTGAATTTTCACCCCAGATTGGTGGGGTGGTAGATCAAATTAGTCCTGAAGTATCTAGTTGGTTTCCAGTCGAGAACCACACGTGGCCACCTCATAGACACATTACAAACATCCTACCTCATCGACTCTGAGAGTGGGTATCATTTTTGTCTTCTTTCTATAGATGGGCAAACTGAGGCTTAGAGAATCTAAATTACTTAACTAAAGTCACACAGCCCACAAGTGAGGGAGATTCAAATGAAGGACCATTTGAATCCAAAGCCTGTTTTTTTTTCTTAAACCACCATGGCCCTTCATTCTGAAAGGGGAAACCATAGGATCCTTGGAGGAAGCATTTCAGGAAATTTGACACGTGTACACGTGTGTGCATGTGGCTGTGTATGCACCTATATGTTTAGGGACAGAAAGGAGAGACTAGGAGATGAAGCTGGGAAAATAAGGATGACACTGAGGAGGGTATTTAATGTAAGGTGGAAGAGTTTGAATCTTATTCTGAGGGAGATGCCTGCAGAAGATGAAGGGCTAAAGCCTTGGAAGGAGACTAGGGATCTTTGCTTCAGGAGGGACCTGCTGTTGAGCTTCTCAAGGCTGGACTGAAGGTGGTGAGGGGAGGCCATGAGTCTGCAAGGTGGGAGTCCACCAAGACCCTTAGGGGTTGCTTGTTAACCTAACAACACACTTCATCAGCCAATATTCTCTCTCTATGTGCTAATGTCCACTCTTCCCCCGGATATTGTCAATTCCTTGATAGCAGAAACTGCCTCATACTTTTTCAAATCCCCCACAAAACCCGGGATAATGCTGAGCACACAGCAGGAGCCCAATGAACACGTGTTGTCAAAATCATGTATGTGTTAATTGTTCTTCCCTTATGAGCAAATTATAAGCAGTTGCCCTACATAGACATGTTACATATGAATCCTGAGAGAAAGAAGGTGATAAATCTTTTCCTAAGGACTTATTTTCCTTTGTGCACACATATTTCTTACCTTTTAGCAAATGTATACTAAGTAAGCCTGAAAATTTCCCAGTCCTCAAAATAAGAAATACCAGAGTTTTGCTAACAAGTCTTATTTGGCTTTTGTTTAGATTGCATTGTTTTTTTTTTCTCTGTCTACTACTATATAAAGAGCTTCAAAAAATGCCATTAAAAAGCCAGTGAGATCTTGGCCTCATATCCCAATTCTGTTGCTTTCAGTAGAATTTTATATCAAAAACATACTGCTGAATTATTGTGTAATTGCCAAATTCCAGAATCTGCTTATTATCTCTAAATTTTAAACACTGAGAATCAACTTACCAGGGACTTTGTTATCTCAAACACATTTAGAAAGAAATTATTGAGTTTATCTTATTTATTAATTAATTCAAACTTACTTATAGCCCAAAACATCCTCTCAAGAATTTGAGGGCTTATGGCAAAAACACCTATCATGAACTGGTAACCTAAATGTCAAATTTAAAAATTAGAACCAAGGAAAGTAAAAACTGAAATGGGAAGTCAAACCCAGGAGAAAAACTGAATACAAAAATCTGGGTGCCTAGAGAACATCAGAGAACATTACAAAATAGCAGCCCTTGGGACAAACCCAACTGAAGTTGCATTTTGTTTGTTCTGTACAGAGTTAAAAAGAAGCTTTTTAGCCTGTTTCACAAATCAGTGGGAGGAGAGACTATCACAGAGCAAAAGGGATATAAGAGCTGTAACTACCAAATGCAATGTGTGGACATTGTCTAGCCCAGCTATTTGGATTTAGAAATTTTGAATATTCATTGACTTAGAGCATATTAAGGAATTATCACTCATTTTGTTAGGTATGCTAATGGAATACATGCCAGTAAAGCCATATCTGAGATTTACTTTAAAATACATGAGCAAAAATTTTAAAAATTAAATGGAATAGGTAAGTAAGATTAGTAAAATGTCGATTATTTTTAAATCTGAATGATGCATGTAGGAGGGTTTATTATATCTCTCTATTTTTGTATATGTTTAAAATTTTCCATAGTGAATATCAAAAAAGTTAGACTATTCCTGTCTTGAGGTGGGTTATGTGCTTCTTAGTTTGATATAGTCTCCACCTGCCAGCCATCTTACCCTGCACCCCTGTTACCACAGACTCAGATTCACATTTAATTACCTGCCGGATTTACCTTATTACATGAATTACGATTCCTAAAGTCAGGTTAAAAAGGGACTGGTCAGTTGTTGATGATGAATAAACATCTCAGTTCCTCAACTGGGAAGAATTTAACTAGCGCTTGCCTGCTCATTCGCTTCAGTCGTGTCTGACTCTTTGTGACCTCATGGACTGCAGCCTGCCAGGCTCCTCTGTCCATGGGATTATCCCAGCAAGAACACTAGAGTGGGCTGCCATGTCCTCCTCTAGGGGATCTTCCCCACCCAGGGATTGTTTCCTGCATTTCCTGCATTGGCAAGTGGATTCTTTACCACTGAGACACCTGTAAAGCCCTAACTAGCACCTAACAGTAAACAAAAATTCTTCCCAGAAGCATCATGGAGAACCAGAGTAATGCAGACAGGGTCCTACATAGCAGTCTTTCTTGAACAGCTGCAGAGAGGGACAAGACCCCACCTCCATCTTTGGGCACCAGTGACCCCACAGTTCCGGGAGGGTTCCGATCCACAAGCCTCACTAAGAGCAGCACTCGTCTACTCCAGCACCCTCAGCAAGGATCAGTAGGCATTGGCCACAATGCATTTCAGAAAAGCATTTCTGCAGGGCCCCAAAGCAATAGGATTTGGGCATGCAGCTTTTTGATGGACTGGGTGGATCTAGAGACAAAATGTCGAATATGGGAGAGTCAAGAAGACTGAGCAGAAGGCACATACATTCTTCAAACAACCCTTGGTACGTATCACTCATTGTGGAGTGAATAGGTGACCTCCAGAAAGATAAGTTCACATCCTGACCCTGGTACCTGGCTCTTCTATCCACAGAATTTTCCAGGCAAGAATACTGGAGTGCGTTGCCATTTCCTACTCCAGGGGATCTTCCTGAGGTAGGGATTGAACTTGAGTCACTTGTGTCTCCTACATTGGCAGGTGGATTCTTAACCTCTTTACTTCATCTCTTTTTTGGATTTCCTTCCCATTTAGGTTACCACAGAGTGCTGAGTAGAGTTCCCTTTGCTATACAGTAGGTTCTCATTAGCCATCTGTCTTATACATGGCATCAATAGTGTATATATTAATATGTCATTCCCAATGTCCCAATTCATCCCACCTCCCCTACCTCCACCCTGCTTGGTGTCCGTATGCTTGTTTTCTACATCTGTGTTTCTATTTCTGCTTTGCAAATAAGATCATCTATACCATTTTTTCTGGGCTTCCCTGGTGGCTCAGCTGGTAAAGAATCTGCCTGGCATGAGGGAGACCTGGGTTTGATGCCTGGGTTGGGAAGATCCCTTGGAGAAGGGAACAGCTACCCACTCCAGTGTTCTGGACTGGAGAATTCTACAGACTGTATATCCATGGGGTTGCAAAGAGTTGGACATGACTGAGTGACTTTCTCTTTCTCTTTCACATGATTTTTCTAGATTCCACATGTGTACATGTGTGCTAAGTTGCTTCAGTCATGTCCAACTCTTTGTGGCCCTATGGACTCTAGCCTGCCAGGCTCCTCTGTCCATGGGATTTTCCAGGCAAGGATACTGGAATGGGTTTCCATGCCTTCCTCCAGAGGATCTTCCCAACCCAGGGATCAAACACACATCTCTTATGTCTCCTGAATTGGCAGGCAGGTTCTTTACCACTAGCGCCACCTGGGAAGCCCTCTAGATTCCACATAAATGCATTAATATACAAGATTTGTTTTCTCTTTCTGATTTACTTCACCCTGTGTGACCGTCTCTAGGTCCATCCACATCTCTACAAATGACCCAATTTTGTTCCCTTTTTATGAATGAGTAATATTCCTTTGTGTGTGTATATATCACATTTTCTTTATCCATTCCTCTGTTGGTGAACATTTGGGTTGCTTCCATGTCCTAGCTATTGTGAATAGTGCTAAAATGAACATTGGGTTACATGTTTCTTTTGGAATTATGGTTTTCTCAGAGTATATATGCCCAGTAGTGGGATTGTTGGGTCATACGGTAGCCCTATTTTTAGGTTTTTAAGGAACCTCCATACTGCTTCCCTCAGTGGCTATATGAGCTTAAATTCCCACCAAGAGTGTAGGAGGGTTCCCTTTTCTCCATATCCTCTCCAGCATTTACTCATTGTAGACTTTTTAATAATGGCCATTCTGGAGGGTGTGAGGTGATACCTCATTGTATTTAAAATTCAGATTCCAGTGACTCTCTCTAAAGACTGTTCCAGAGACCTTTAGAGGAGCTGTAGGATCTGTGACTTCCCAAAGGCTCCAGGCAATGCTGATGGAGGTGGCTGAGGGTGTGGCGCTGTAGATCCAGGTGAAAGGTTGAGCTAGAAATGTGTTCCTGGACAGACAATCTGTTATCACTTTTTAAAGAGACAACTCCCTATTTTACATCATTTTCTAATGGACAGACCAAGTGTACTAAAATGTATAAAATAATAATGACACTAATTTCATTCTCTGAAGAAAATGTGGGGCTTGTGCAGTTTTACTTTTTCAAATAAAAATTCCTTAAGGTCTGTAAAAATGTCAGTCAGCAAAAGAAAAGAATGGAGCAGGCATGGAAGGGTTTGGCTTTTTTTCTTTTTTTTAAAAAATCTGTCACTTAGCAACAACATATGTATGGCTGACAGTTGGAGTAATCTTTGAGTTGGCAACATTGAATTGTTAGGAAGTTTAAATTTGTGTTTTATCATTGTTAGCGGTGTTTTAGCAAATCATGGAAGGTACAATATGTGCGTTCTGCTGTTTTGTAAGGGAGACATTTTAAGTCAGAAATATTTGACTGTAAACATATTTTGCACTGAACCCAATTTTCCTTCTACATAGAAGAAAAACCAAAGCTTACCTAAACACACTCAGAAACCTAGTTAATCACTGCTATAGGATTAGGCCAGAAATGTTCTTCAAAAATAGTTTATGAAAGTTTTAATTACACATACAATCATAAAATGTTCAGTAATTGCTGCATATTGATTCCATGTTTTTTTCTGGAAATGCTAAAACTATTTCAATATACACAGAATCAATAAACATAATTAAAATATGAGCTCATCAAAACAGTAATTAAATGTACTTAACAGCTTTTGTGGCTTTTCCCCATATGGTTACTGTGGGAGTGTGAATCTGGTGCGCGAGATAAATGTAACAAAATAAAGTGAAAGCTTCGTAAAAGATTACTGTCGTATCATAATATAATAAAACCCAGCTCTGCAGCAAGTCGCACTAAATAAAAAAGTTGACAAAAGGAGTGGTGTATGCAATTATTATACATTTTGGGGCTGTTTTCTATTTATATGAGATTAACACTATCATGGTCTATATTCAGAGGGAACACTGAAATCCTCCAACATGAAAGGAATGGGGGGGAAAGTGCCCTGAATTTTTAATATGACAATTCTCCTTTTAGGATATTGATGGAAAAGAGTTTGATCCTTGCCGCCCTTCTTCCGGCTCTAGGCTGGTCTGCCTCCCAGGGGCAAAGTCACCTGACTCCCAAAGCCTTGGACCCGATGGTTCTCAGACTTAGCACTTGTGAAGATGGTTTTCATCCTTTCTGCCATTCATGTTAGCAAGCCTGGGCAAGGGAAGGGAAAGGTTATTTATTTGTTTATTTATTTTTTTGGCCACGGTGCTTGGCATGAGGGATCTTAATTCCCTGACCAGGGATCGAACCTATGTCCCCTACACTGCAGTTCAGAATCTTAACCACTGGACCACCAGGGAAGTCCTCGTAAAGGTTATTGAAGTTGGACTCTTGCCTTCCAGAAGCATACAGACCAGGTGTTCAGAAATAGTGCTGAATCACCAGGTAAGGACAAGAGATCTGTCTTTGGGTGGACAGACTCTGAGACAAGGATGTGACTGCCAGGAATTTATAAGAGAGTCCAGCCTAGGAAGCATGATCAGGGAAGGGGAAGTCGTACAGGGAGAGAGGAAGCTGGTGAAGGTGCATGACCAACGAACAGGCCACGTCGGGGCAGTTAGTTTTCCATTTTCCTGGGAACAGTGACAGTGTAGACCATCTCTGAGTTGCCCCACCTGAGGAGAGAGGAAGTCTGGCATTTATCCTCTAACCCCACATCTGGATTTGCCTGAAGGTTATTCTCTAAACTTTGATCCCTTGGTCGTCTGGTTCAGAGAGAGCTCCCAAGAGCAGAGTCTTCGGTGAAAGTGAAAGTGTTAGTCATTCAGTCGTGTCTGACTCTTTGTGACTCCATGGACTGTAGCCCGCCAGGCTTCTCTGTCCATGTAATTGTCCAGGCAAGAATACTGGAGTAGGTAGCCATTCCCTTCTCCAGGGGATCTTCCCTACTCAGGGACTGAACCTGGGTCTCCTGCATTGCAGGCAGCCACCAGGGAAGCCCTAGAGTCTTCAGGACTTACAATCAAGTGCTATTGACAAGATTGGTAAGGGCTGAGGTCACAGGTGGGAATCTGGGTCTTCTACCATCCCATCTATGGTAGGCAAAACCCTCCAAAAATTGTCCACATCCTAATTCCTGGAATCTGTGAATGTTACCACATATGGCAAAAATGTTGCACATGTGATTAAATCAAGGCTCTTGAAGATATTATCCTAGATTGTCTGTGATGGTGGTGGTTTAGTCGCTAATACACGTCTGACTCTTTGCAACACTGTGGACTGTAGCCCACCAGGCTCCTCTGTTCATGGGATTCTTCAGGCAAGAATACTGGAGTGGGTTGGCCATTTCCTTCCCCAGGGGATCTTCCCAATCCAGGGATTGAACCCAAGTCTCTTGCATTGCAGACAGATTCTTTATTGACTAAGGACACTTCTGAGTGTCCTTATAAGGGAGGCAGAGGGAGATTTTGAACAGAAGAGGACAGGGCAATGTGACCTCAGAGGCAGAGCTTGGAGGGATGTGGTCACAAACCAAGGAGTGCTGGCAGTCAGAAGCTGAAAGAGTCAAAGAATGAACTCTTTCCCTGAGCCTCTATAGGGAGTGCTGAGGCTAGCTGGGACCTGGGACCTGGGAGCCTTTTTTGCAGTGCTTGTATCTAGAGAAACATCTCCTCCAGCTACAAATACAAAGAAACTATAAGGAGGCTAAAAATAACTACACACATTCTGTTGGGACAAATTACGGACAATAAGGTACAAAAAGGCCAAAAACCATCTGCCACTTCTGAGGTGCCAGGAGCAAAAGCAGGGTACTGGGCATGATCCCTGCACACAGCACCACAAGGGGGTGGGCAGACTGCTGAAGCCACCCCCTCTGGCCCAACCCACTGATCAGCCCCTACCCTCACCCTGTTCAGGAACCAGCTCATCCTCCCATGGGGAGTGAGCAAGGGCATCTTTACTAGTTCTCTCTCCCTCAGGCTGCAGCTAGGGCCTCACAAAGTCTTGCCAAAATTTCTCATCCGGCCTCTTCTCAATTACTGTTGGTGAAGAGTCCACAAACCCAGGTCAAATAACAGTTTGTCCAACATCTTGAGTTTGTCCCAGAAATACTGATTTTGAACTTGCAGCCTCCAGAACCAGAAGAGAATACATTTCTGCTGTTCTAAACCACCAAGTTTATGGTTATTTGTTACAGTGGCCACAGGGAACTCATGGAGGGTCCTCGGAAGAAAAGATTCTTTCAAAGAAGAGTGTCCTTTGGTAGACAGGGAAGAGACAGAGCCAGGGAGCTTGTGGGGGTGATTTCATCTGGAACTGGTGTCACTTCAACAGCACCCCCACTTCCTCTTTCCTTCCTCGGCCATCTCCCTATGTTCCATGAAATCTTCTGCAGATTTTTTTTTTCTCAGTAGTTTCATCTGCACCTGATGGTTGGACCTGCTCTGTCCTTAGCTAAAATTCTTGTTCTGCATTTTCCTGTATCTTGTACATGGAAGATTAGATTCAAGAGCGGTCTTTTGGTCTTTCTCTTGATTTTCTGGAAGCTTCCTACTGGTACACTTGAAAGTGCCCTCCATGTGCTCCCTTCCACCCCGGGCTCACTTGTAGTAGAATTTCACCTGGGGTCCAATTAGTATGATCACTTGGCTTTGAACATATCCATGACGTCTCTACTGACGTCTCTACTGTACAGAGAAAACACACTGTATTGCCTACAAAGAGGCCACAGTTAGACTTGGCTCTTGAAGTTGAAGAACTACCTCACCTCTGAAAATTCAAGGAGACGAAGGAAGGAAAAGGCATGAAGAAAATAAACTCTAAAACTTCTTGATTGCTTTGGACTTGGGACACAGATGGGAGTTCCTCTCATGCCAAAAAATCTATCAAATGGCACCAGCTGTGGGGTAAAGAAAGTCTAAAAGAATCACACATTGCCATTCACGGGAGGAGCTGTAGGAAGGAGGGAGGAAAAAGTTTTGCAGATCAGTCGATTTCTCAGTGAGTCATGTGGCCAGATGCGAAGCCCACGACTACATCTGCAGGCATATTGTAACTAGTATTAATATTCATGCGGAGACTATCAAGAAAGCTGTTTCCTCTGCATTTTTAGCAGTATGGTAGGTCTGGAGGAAAGTCATTTCTTTTGTGTTAAAGGAGTTTATGCTGCATTACTTTCAAGCTTCGTGAGGATTAATTTTAAAAGAGCACAGGGAGTGAAAATATTAGGCCTATGCAAGGGTAATATTCCAAATATTACACAATCAGCAAGGCCGGAACTGGCCAATCAGAGCAGGTGCTGTGCCCAGGTGTTAACCTTTTATTTGCTGGATCATGGGGAATCTGGGTATTTGTGTAGAATGCTGGGGTGGCTGGAGGTGGTGGCGGCTATTTGGGGACTCGGGGGGTGAGCTTGTAGCATGGCCATCCCTGTGTGTGCCAGCTAAATGTGGGCCCTCACCACACAACATGTAAAAATGTCAGTGTTAGTCACTCACTCTTTGCAACTCCGTGGACTATAGCCCACCAGGCTCCCAGTATTTTTGCCTGGAGAATTCCATGGATAGAGGGCCCTAGTGGGCTACAGTCCACAGGGTCGCAGAGTCTAACTTGACTGAACGACTTTCACTAAAAATGCCAAGCTTTCCTCTAACCTCTTCTTAACAAGGGAAGTAAAATCACATGCTAGAGATTCGTTAACCTAATGCATGTTCTTTGAACCCTACTGTGTGTCAGGCATCACGCTAAGAGCTAGAAACACAAAGATGTTTTCAACGAAGAACTAGTGGGAAAGTGTAATTATCTGTTTGCTATGTCCAAGTGCACATCCTATTTGGGTCTTGAGTAGTCTCAAGCAATGAAAAGTCTAATGCTAACTGCCTTGTGTAAAACAGAAAAAGGGAGATTTGTTGACTCAAATGACAGACATGTTGAGGAATGCGTATTACTGGGCACAGGGGACTGGGTGTGTGTCTGTGTGTCTGTGTGTGTTTTCCCACTTCACCTCCTTTGGCTGACATCTTGTTTGGGTGCCTGTGAAAGGAGACTCTGAGACAAGGACTGAAGTTCAAGTAATTTATCTGGAAGGGGACCCCAGAAGAGGAAGTGAGGGAGTGGGAAAGAGACGGATAGAGGAGGAGAGCCCGTGTGTATTTCGGTAAAGAGCTGAACACGTTCTGCTGGGGGCCATCTGAAGAACCACGTAAAATTCAGAAAAAAGTGAGTCGCTAAGTTGTGTCCAATTCTTTGCAACCCCCTGGACTGAAGCCCGCCAGCCCCCTCTGTCCATGGAATTCTCCAGATAAGAATACTGGAGTGGGTAGCCGTTCCCTTCTTCAGGGCATCCTCCCAACCCAGGGATAGAACCCATGTCTCCCTCATTGCAGGTACATTCTTTACTATCTGAGCCACCAGGGAAGCCCAAATTTTCCACCATGGAGGACGGGCGAGGCTAGGACACTTAGCCTTAGATCCCCACCTCCCACTGGTTGAGAGCTGCTCCAATGAGGCATTAGGAGCCCCTTGCTTCTGGATTGTGTCTGCTTGTGCCTGGATGGCCTTCCAGGACACACCTGACATGGGACCCCACCACAGGGTGTGAAGACCCACTCCTGCTCTCCTAGAAACAGGTGGGCCAAGGAGACATGGCACGTGCAGCACAAGTGTCCACTCACCTGGGCTTTCCTCGGTGGTGGCTCCAGTCCATGTGGCAGGGCGAGGTTCCCGTCACATTGTGACCTGGTAGGAACTGGACATCTGGAAATCAGCAGGAAGCCCAGGTGAGCCAAGCCCCCTCTCACTGGCATCCACAGAACTCAATTAGAGTAGAGAATGAATTCAGAGCTCCTACGTGATCATTTCAGAAGGTCACCTAGATCTTAAATTTAAAGTCATCCCCTAAACTAAGTTCAAGATTTGCTTTACTCTATCTTAAATGTGGGCAAAATTCCGTAGACCTTTACTGATTGTCTGTGTATACCTTGAGAGCACCAACGAATTCCCTCAAGCTTGAGGTGAGCCAAATTTGGGACTCAAGGAATAGTGGTTGGGGTCTCTTTCTGTAATCAGGTAACTATAAACCAACTTAACTTGAAAACTCTGAAGTCAACCTCCTGGTAGCCCCTTCACAAAATCCTTGCTGTGCTGCATTTGTATTCCCATAATATTGTATTGCAAGGTTTAAATGTCACATCAGGCTAGCACATTTGTTATATATCAGGAAAGAACAAAGTGAAAATTGCCAGGTTTTGCCTCTCATGGAAGTTTCATTTGTTCACTGGGGCTACCTGCCTGATATCAAGGTAAAATGTAACTCTTCCATACTGGTCCAATTTTAATGTCAACCTTCCTGGCGGTGAAGGTCCCTGTGGGACCTCAGCCACCTCCGCTGGACTGTATCCTAACCATTCAGCAACTCAGCTCTAGTAACCTTTAGATCCCTGGCTCAGGAATCCCCGAGGCTGTTTTTCCCTGGTGAAGTCAACCAATATACGTGGTGACAATCACGCTGATAGATATATTTTTTTCTTCACAAGTTTTTGCTTTTTTGTGAGGGGAAAGAGGATTGTTGGTCAGAATTCAAAGAGTGTTGCTTTTGGCTCGAGTGATCTTGACAGTTGTCTCAACTCCTCATTGTATTAGGTCTCTGTGGACAAAACCTGCTGATATTCTTCAGGCCTTTAAGGTCAAAAGAATTGCCTTCTGCCTCTTAGCCTGGTGGGCCCGATTATGTTTGAAAAATAGATTTTCCAGGTGGACTGCTAGTCACAGAGCCTCCCTGGTGGTATAAGGGACATTTAAGCTATGTTTTACCCACTGCCAAGAGCCAATAACAGAGCTCAGGGTTATTTTTTTTTCTCCTCCTGTGGGAGAAGGTGGTAAGGCCACAAGAGTGGTGGCTGATTATGCATTAGGGCATTCCTGCAACCTTATGTGGAATGACACTCTTCTTTCATTGCAAAGTCATTCAAGGTGGAGAGTACTTGCTCTAAAAACTCTCGAATTAATCTCTTGGTACCAATACCCTTTCAAATTTGTTTCTGGACTTTTATTAACTTTTACTTCAAACGTAATAGTCTAAGGGCTATGAAAACCCAGAGAGAAACTTGAGTGAACACCTACTATATCTTGAAGTGGTTATAATTTATATCCTGTGAGGAATGGCTTGCTGAAAGTGCATATTCATTTCCATTTCTAGGTTGGCTTTTTGGCTGATCTAATTCTTTATCACCATTTAGCTTATGAAACACCTATTGGTGCAGGCTGGAGTGACCTTTTGCATTCCTACTGACAGTTGATAGATAGATACGCATAAATTAGGATATGGAAGTTTCTTTTTTTGAAAATCAGTGGCTTTTAACCCTTCTGAGGGTTAAGAAACCAATTAAAATATATAATCTTTATTTAGAAAATTTTACCAAGTCTTAGTATGATATTTATTGACATTTTAGGTAGTACTTTAATACAATATAATATTGGTTAATGCATTCTCCTTTGTTATCTACTGCTTTCTACTAGTAAATAGAGCAGTCAATAACTATCTTATCCTTGTGCACTGATAAGCCTTAAGGATGATGTCACAGAAGAGATTATTTATGGCCATTTTATAAGTCATTCATTTATTAATACTTAAGTGGTTAATAGAATATGCTCTGAAATTATTCCACCGGATTTTGTATCCTGATGACTCTACTTACTATATATGTGGGCTTCTCTGATAACTCAGTTGGTAAAGAATCCACCTGCAATACAGGAGACCCTGGTTCGATTCCTGGGTCGGGAAGATCCGTTGGAGAAGGGATAGGCTACCCACTCCAGTATTCTTGGGCTTCTCTTGTGGCTCAGCTGGTAAAGAATCTGCCTGCAATGTGGGAGATCTGGGTTTGATCCCTGGGTTGGGAAGATCCCCTGGAGAATGGAAAGTCTACCCACTGCAGTATTCTGGCCTGGAGAATTCCATGGACTACACTGTCCATGGGGTCGCAAAAAGTCAGACACGACTGAGCGACTTTCACTTTCACCGTATATGTAACTTGGAGCAAGTTACTTCTCCTTTCTAAGCCTTGTTTTCTTAATCCGTGAACAATAATAATAGCAGTACCTGCCTTATAGTTATGAGGACTAAATGATAGCATGATTGAGAGCAGAGAACAGTGTCTGGCACACAGACAATGCTAGATAAGTCTTAGCTCTTCTAATTATTTGAAAGTTATTTTTAGTGTTGTTTGGCCTCCCTGGTGGCTCAGACGGTAAAGAATCTGACTGCAATGAGGAAGACCTGGATTTGATCCCTGGGTCAAGAAGATCCCCTGGAGAAAGGAATGGCTACCCACTCCTGTATTCTCCCCTGGAGAATTCCATGGACAGAGAGAGGATCCTGGCGGGCTACAGTCCATGGGGTCCACAAAGAGTCAGACACGACTGAGCAACTAACACTTTCACTTTCACTTTAGTGTTATTATTATTATTATAGTGTGCCACATGCTGTTTGAGGCTCTAGGGATACAATGATAAACAAGACACAAACTTATTAATTAAACAAATATGTTTTAAGCCCCTAATTGAGGTCCTAAGCTCTGGAGACACAGTACTGAGTCAAAGAGAGCCCCTCTTCCTCCCTGCAACCTAGCTGAGTAGACAGAAAATAAACACATCAGCAAAAATATGAGTGATGAAGGTAAGAGGGAGAAATAGGCTAACAGATGGAGAGTGAAGAGTGGAGGAACCTTAGGCTTCTCTGCTGTGGTAACATTTGAGCAGAAGTGGCGGGGGGCGGGCACTATGTGAGTATCTGGGGGAAGAGTTTCCTAGATGGGGGCACAGGACAAGCAAAGTGCAAAGCTCTAAACACCAAATGCAATGGTACTGGGAGCTCAGTAATAAAGGGAGGTGTCAGGGGAAGAGGCAAAAAAAGAGAGAAATCAAGGATGTCATCTAAATTTTTAACTTGAACCACTTGTGAATTGTGAAGTCATTTACCCACTGGGCAAGATGTGAGCTAGTGAGTAGATTTGAACTGGAAGTCTTCAAGAGTTTATTTTGTATATGTCCCATCTGAGATACCTGTTATATCCTCAAGTGCATATACCCATTAGGAGAATGACTGTATCCATCTAGAGCTTAGGGGAAAGGAAGAGGCAGGAAAGATAAATGTAGGAATAATCAGTATAGAGCCAGCATTTGAAGTCAGTGGCTAGATGAGATCAGTTTAGGTCATCGAACAGAACCTTGGGGTCCTTCAGCATCTACAGATTGAACAGAAGAGAAACCAGGGGAGGAGACAAAGGGGTTTAGAGAAGTGGGAGGAAAGCCTGGAGGATATGATATCTTGGAGCTCTGGAGAAGAAAATCTTTCAAGAAGAAAGGTGGAACATGTCACCTGTTTACTCCTGAGAGGTCAAGAAAGATGAGAACAAAAAAGTATTGGATTTGGAAAAATGGTAGCCCACTGGTGATCTTAGATGTTGGAAATGACAGAAGATAAAGGAGGGGAATGGAGATCCAATTTCGATCCCTTCTCGGAGAAGCTTAGCTGTAAAAAGGGGGAAAGATATGAAGAAATAATATTGAGAAATCTATGAAAATTGACAGAAGCTGGTAAGAGGGTAAAGAGACGTAACTTGTGATGCAGAAGAGATCAGAGCTGCCAGCCTAGGAAAACTGTGGACAGTTGCCACAGTGCTTAACGAAGGGACACAGTATTCCCAAGCACATCTTTAGGCTGAGAATATAGTTGGAACTCCAGACAGTGCTTGTGAAATTAAGGACATCTGGGATATGGACAGTCTTAAAGAGAATAGGATTCCTGTGGGATGGGCAAAAAATAGAAAAATGAAAATGAATATTTTAAGTATGTAGGACAAAGGTATATGGCATAGCACTCTTATTATTTCTGTATCACTAATGATTTTAAGACCCAGAAAAATAAGGAAAGTTATCAGATATTATAAGAGCAAAGCTGTTGTACATTAACAATAAAAATGACAATTTTTAAAATGCCTTCTTTGTGTGATTTCATAGCTTTATTTAATCATTAACCCTATATAGATCTTCCTTAACTTACAATGGAGTTTCAGTTACAAAGTCATGTCTGACTCTTTGCAACCCCATGGACTGCAGCCACCAGGCTCATCTGCCTCCACTCTCTCCCAGAGTTTACTCAAATTCATGTCCATTGAATCAGTGATGTTATCTAACCATCTCATCCTCTGACACCCCTTTATCCTTTTGCCTTCAATCTTTCCCAGCATCAGGGTCTTTTCCAAAGAGTCAGCTCTTCGCATTAGGTGGCTAAAGTATTGGAGCTTTAGCGTTAGCATCAGTCCTTCCAGTGAATATTCAGGGTTGATTTCCTTTAGGATTGACTGGTTTGATCTCCTTGCAGTTCAAGGATTTACTTCCCAATAAAACCATCTTAAATTGAAAATATTGTAAAAGAAAAATGTATTTAATACACGTAACCTACCAAACATCATAGATTAGCCCAGTCTACATTTAATGTGCTCACATTTACATTAGCCTACATGCATGCTCAGTCAACTTGTCTCTGACTCTTTGCAACCTCATGGACTGTATAGCCCACCAGGCTCCTCTGTCCACGGGATTTCTCAGGCAAGAATACTGGAGTTTATTGCCATTCTCTTCTCCAGGAGATCTTCCTGACTCAGGGATTGAACCCACGTCTCTCGTGTCTCCTGCATTGGCAGGCAGATTCTTTACCACTGTGCCAAGTGGGAAGCCCTTCCATTAGCCTACAATTGGGCAAAATCATCTAAATTATTTTATAATAAAGTGCTGAACATTTCACGTAATTTATGAAATACTGTGCAGGTACAGAATGGTAATAAGGGTATCAGTTTTTCGTCCTCACGACTGTGAGGCTGACAGGGAGCTGTGACTCGCTGACACAGCCCAACATCACGGGAGGGTATCATATAGCACATCACTAGAAAAAATTCAGCATTTGAAGTATGATTCCTACTGACTGTGTATAGCTTTATCACCATGATAAAGTGAAAAAATAGTTGTTGAACCACTTTAAGTCAAGGACTGTCTGTACCTTTGAAGTAGACTACCGTGGTAGAGTGTTAACAGCAGTGCTGTTGGAGCCAGAACATAGACCTGAGTATGAATCCTGGATCTGTCAGTGAGTATCCAGAGTTCTGGGCGCTTTTAAGCGCCTCAGTTTCCTCATCTGTACAATGGAAGTACCATTACTAGCTTACAGAGGGTGGCCAACAAGAAAAGGCCCAAACGACCTGTGTGTCAGACATTGGTATCTTATGTTGAGGGAGCCCATCAGAGGGTCAGCTAGCTTTCCAGTATAAGAAGCGAAGACAGTAGCAAATCAAGATGAATCTGACGCTAGTTTCCTTCTGCCACGCTTAAGGTAGCAAGATTTGTATTAGAGTCTGCCATTTTTATGTTCATGTACAGGAACTCTCAACTTCATAAATTTGTAAGGGTCCAAAACAAGGTAAGGGTCCTACTTTCCCCAGTAAAATCTCCCAAAAGATGCCCACAGCACCTTGAATTCTTATAGCTCAGACGAGTCACTATTAAGACCCCACATTTCTATTCCCACCAGTTGTGATGATCAAGAATCAACCATGCGTGTTCCCAAACCTATTTATGCTAGTTGTGCTGGCAACTGTTGATGCAAATATTATATGCTTATTATTTACATAACTATTTATGTAGCATGATGAAAGATTTGATGATGACAAGTTGCTACGATAAATTGCTATCAAATGAGGTGTATGTAAAAGATAAAAGACTGGAGGAAGAGCAAAAATGTAGAAAAATTGCTTTCTAAAAGGTCTCATTCTGCCTTAAAGAAACCAAAACTGGGACTTCTGGATGATGCATTATGGGTGGTTTTGAAAGAAAGACAGCTTAGAACTCTGATCAGCAGACCCTGACACAAAGAAAGGGTCTTGGCACAACATCAAAAGAGTGGCAAGTGAATGAACATCCATATGTTTTAGGTTAAAATTAAATCTTTAAGGTATGTATGTATCACATTTTATGATTCACTGCTTTAATTAACTTTTCCAGTTGACTTGCCAACTGGCAGTTCCAACTTCACTGGGTAACAGTAAAACTGTAATGTTTATTTTTCAGTTACTATGAATGTACACTCATTGTTTAAACCACTGTAAAAATTGAAAATGCATAAATAAAAAAATAAACCTTAACTAATCCAATCAAATACTAGCAATAATTTAATATAGTTCCTTCTAGTCATTTTTTTTCAAAAATATATTTTTTGAAATAAAATTATTACTGTTATATTTATTTTTTGTCTTCTGTTTTTTCATGAACTATTTTATCATAAGCATCCCCCATGTTAATATTCATCTGTACACTATTTTAGGGCTTCCCTGGTGGTTCAGTGGTAAAGAGTCTGCCTGCCAGTGCTAGAGGTGGTAGGTTCCATACCTGGGTCAAGAACGTCCCCTGGAGAAGGGAATGGCAACCCACTCCAATATTCTTGCCTGGAAAATCCCAAGGACAGAGGAGCCTGGCGGGCTATAGCACACACAGTTGTAAAGAGTCGGACTCGACTAAGCAACTGAGCACAGAGCACAACACTATTTTATTTTTTTTCTTTAAAAAATTTTGGAATATTAATAACATTTCTAATAAAAATGATATTCATCTGTTAACTTCAAACGATACAAAAATTATATAGAAAAAGCAAATCACCATGAAGCCAATGACTTAGAAACAGCCAATGTTAAATTTTTATTAACATTTTCCTAGATTTCATTTTTCATAAATATGTATATGAAAAAATATATGGATATGTTGCATATTATTTTTAAAGAAATGGTTTATATTGTAATTATTTTAAACTTACTGAGAAGTTGCAAAGATACCATACCCTCATCCAAACTCTCCTCCTATTAATATTTTATATTACCATGGTAGGTTTGTTACATCTAAGAAATTAACTTCAGTAAATTACTGTTATCTAAACTCCAAAATTTAGATTTTACCAGTTTTTCCACTATTGTCCTTTTTTTTTTTTTTTTACAATGCAAGGTACCATCTTGGGTTTAGCATACAATAGAAAATTTTTACCTCTTTTTAAGAGAAAAAAACTGAATAAACATAAAGCAATCTTAAACCACAGATTAATGTTTCTCTACTGTAAGAGTTTGTTTCCTAAATGATCACTCTAAATTTTAAATTGTGTTGTGTGCTAAACCACTTCAGTCTTGTCCGATTCTTTGCAAGCCTCATGGACTGTAGCGCGCCAGGCTCTTCTATCCATGGGATTCTTCAGGCAAGAATACTGGAGTGGGTTGCCATGCCTCCTCCAGGGGATTGTCCCAACCCAGGGATCGAACCCATGTCTCTTATGTCTTCTGCATTGGCAGCCAGGCTCTTTACCACTAGTGCCACCTGGGAAGCCCAAATTTTAAAATAAGTATTATGAAAAAATTAAGAGGTTGGAGTCATTAAGTTTTTAATTACACAATTTATTCATCTACTAAAAAGATAAAATTACTTCTTTTATATTTCTTACTATCTCTCTTCCCAACACCCACCCTTAGTTTCATTGCTTTTGTAGCTTTGCAGACTTTTTCCAGATGAATAATGTGTACATTCTGTTCTGCAATTAAATTCTCACGTTAGATCTTGGACCATATTTAGTTGGATTCATGACTCATCACTAGTCTTTTCAGCCACAACTTCCCCTTGCTTAAATTCTGTATTTCATTCACCTCTTGGTTGGCTGGTTCCCTCTGTTAGAAATTCTTTTGAAAATGGGTTATGGATGCTGTATTTCACCACTTTTTCATGCTTGAGAATATCTGCATGTGACTTTTTATATTCAAACAATCAATTGTCTTGTCTTAATGTTTTAGCAAATCATTTTGTTTTCCTTAGAATCTTGTAAAAATTCTACATCACCTTCTGACATGGAAAATTTATAGCACGTCCAAGACCAACCTCATGGTTTCCTTCGCTGGTGGCTTGTGTTTACTCCCTGACAGTTTGAAGAATTCTTTATTCCTTAGGGAATATAGTCAATAATATCGTAATAATTTTGTATGGTGACAGATAGCAACTAGACTTATTGTAGTGATCATTTTGTAATTTATGCAAATATCAGATCACTATGTCATATATCTGAAATGAATATAATCTTGTAAGTCAAGTATACCTCAATAAAAAATATATTCTAAAAAATTCCTTCCTCTTGAGTTTACTATTTGAACCAAGACACATCTCCATGAGGACTCCACTATCAATTTTTCTCTGGAACATAGTGAGTAGATCTACTTCTGCCTTTCAAAGATTTTTGGTTTTCACTATTATGCCTCAAAAGCACTTTTCCTGTTCTTTTGGAGTATCACTTCAGGGAAGCCAATTAATTATCCTTATATTGGATTATCCTCATCTTCCATCTTCTTTTACGTTGCTTTACTCTGCTTTTACTTTTGTGTTCACTATGATGATCTCAAGAATTTCTCCATTCCAGTCATCTAATTTTTATTTGCATCTATTCTTTTCCTTGCTAATTTAAATGTATTGTAATGTTCTTGTTTTAGTTATCAGTGTTTCAATTGTTGCACTATTCTTTTTCTTCTCACTCTGTTATTTTATTATTCATTTTGCTGTTTTGCCTTATTGATTTTCTAAGTTTTTCTACACTATAGAACAATCTCCTGGAATAATTCATTCTGTTTCTTAAATTGTTTTCATCCAGCCTGAATTTCTCATCTATGTTTTGCTTCCTCTTTCTCTTTCCATTTCCTTCTTTCTTTCATTCTTCCTTTCTTTCATTCTTCCCTCCTTTCTTTCTTTCAGTGTAAAAAGATTCCCACCTGAATTAACACATCCATCACTTCACATACTTAGCTTTTTTCTTTGATGATAACATTTAATTTCTACTCTCCTCAGTCAGTTCAGTTCAGTTGCTCAGTCATGTCTGACTCTTTGCGACTCCATGAACCGCAGCACTCCAGGCCTCCCTGTCCATCACCAACTCCCAGAGTCCATCCAAACCCATGTCCATTGAGTCAGTGATGCCATCCAACCATCACATCCTCTGTCGTCCCCTTCTCCTCCTGCCCTCAATCTTTCCCAGCATCAGGATCTTTTTCAATGAGTCAGCTCTTAGCATCAGGTGGCCAAAGTATTGGAGTTTCAGCTTCAACATCAGTCCTTCCAATGAACACCCAGGACTGATCTCCTTTAGGATGGACTGGTTGGATCTCCTTGCAGTCCAAGGGACTCTCAAGAGTCTTCTCCAACACCACAGTTCAAAAGCATCAATTCTTCGGCGCTGAGCTTTCTTTATAGTCCAACTCTCACATCCATACATAACCACTGCCACATTTAGTAGTTTATGATATGAATTTATAGGTTTTTCTCTGTTTAGTAACTACTGATGAACTTTTATCCTTTTACAGAAACTAATTGTGTACATTTCACTAGGTGCTGGGTTGAATATACTCAAACAATTTAACTTTAATTCTCTACTATTATCCTACAGCTTGTTAATGTTTTCTTGTGAATCATCAACATTTATTTAACAATCTTTCTTTTTTTTGGCCATTTAAGTTTTTCCTCAATTTTTTGCTATAATAAATAACACCACTATAAACATCCTTGATAATAAATTTTTCTTCACATATTAAATTATTCCCTTGTGATGGATTTCTAAAGAGAAGTTACTGAGTCAAAAGGCATAGACCTATTTTTTAAGATTCTTCATCCAAGTTGCCAATTTGCTTTCTATATTTGTTATATTTCAAAATATAGTGCAAACAGCTAACATTCAAAGTCTCAAAAACAAATTTCTTGCAATGGGTTTCAGAAGAAGTAGAAACAAATTAACAAGAAATAAAGATAACTGTTCATTTGAAAACGTACGTTAACAAGGATGAGTATGGTTTTGCAGCCAAAACGGTATGAAAGCTGTGATCAACGAGGACAGCTGAGAGCAGATCTAAAACCTGATGAGAAGAAGATGAATCCCCATTCAGCAAGGTGGAATGTGGACCAGAGTCACCAAGAAGGAAATTGGGTTGGGAGGGTGGTGTCAAAAATCACTCCAAGTTTACATGTTAATTGCATCTATAAAAAGTACTTAGGGATAGCACTTTTTTTTTTGGCATCTGCTGCAACAACAAAATAGTTTATTTTCACTCAATTTTTCTCTCCCATAAAGAAAAATCAACAAAGTATTATCATGTTTCTTAAATACAACTGAACTCATCTTATTAGGGAAAAGTGAAGAAGGATGTGTCATCTTATTAGAAATGACATGATGTATATGCAGCCATATGTTTTCAAAGGGTTTTCTGTCAGTGTTAATCAAAACTCCTCCAAATTTATGAACCTCCAGAGCAGCATGTCAACCATATGGGACCATATGGGAAATATCTCCCCTTCAATATTGCAAATTTGAATTAATAATAAACATAACATAGTGAACCTAAATGAGAAAAACATATCAATGTTGAATCTCAGAAAAGTAGAAACTTATAAAAAAATTCCCCTGGGTGTTAATTTTGTTAGCATTCTGTCTAATATCTCTTTCACACTGCTCTAGTTTTTTCACTCTGCCTGCTCATTTATTGGACAGAGAATTGGTTGCAACCTATTTCATGATCGCTACTAAAGTATCAAATAATCAGTAACTCATATTTCCCCCCTTTGCTTTGCATTTTGTGGGAAAACAGAAAACTTGGACTGTAAAGAAACCAGGAAGAATATCCCTGTTATAATTTAGTGTCTAAAATCTGACCATTGAGATCTTTCCCAATCTGCATCCATGGCCTTCCCACATCAAATTACTATTATTTATATATTACTACATTATTAATTCTTCACTACATTACTCTATTAATTACTACCTTCCTACATTAATTGCTATATTGTTAATTTAATATTATATATTACAAATCACTATTATTATAATACTATTATCTTATTTGCCTAGCAGTCACCATCTCCTTTCTGTTATTTCAGGAAATAATATTGTTTTAGGGTCTGTGTTATGTAACTTAGACTGATTTCTAACATTGACTGGATATGGGCATGTGTTAGGGTATCATCAGGCAAGCAAGTTCTTTTTAGTTGGAGGAAACAATTTTGATTCTCACACATGGATCTTAAATATGAACTTTCAGAAGACTGGGGGGAGGTGGTGGTCATAATTGGGAACAGGCTGAAAATGAGCCAGAAATGTACAGCTGTTGACCATAAACTTACTACAATGGGCAGGGGCTAGGAACTAGAACAGGGGCAGGGAAAGAGGGGCTAATCTCTCTTTATAGTATTTTCTCTATTGTTCAGAGAAGGATTTGGGTGAGGACAGAGATGTTGATAGTGATGATGATTTTGCTGATGATGATACTGTCTATTTTGAGTCATCATAATACTAAGAAAATACACAAATATTATAATGATTTTAGAAACAGTGTGGCATAACATGCTAATCATGGAATCAAGATTGCCGGGAGAAAAATCAATAACCTCAGATATGCAGATGACACCACCCTTATGGCAGAAAGTGAAGAGGAACTAAAGGGCCTCTTAATGAAAGTGAAAGAGAAGAGTGAAAAAGCTGGCTTAAAATTCAACATTCAAAAAACGAAGATCATGGCATCTGGTCCCATCACTTCATGGCAGATAGATGGGGAAACAATGGAAACAGTGACAGACTTTATTTTCTTGGGCTCCAAAATCACCACAGATGGTGACTGCAGCCATGAAATTAAAAGACAGTTGCTCCTTGGAAGAAAAGCTATGACCACCCCAGACAGCATATTAAAAAGCAGAGACATGACTTTGCCAACAAAGGTCTGTCTCGTCAAGGCTATGGCTTTTCCAATGGTCATGTATGGATGTGAGAGTTGGACCATAAAGAAAGCTGAGCACCAAAGAATTGATGCTATTGAACTGTGGTGTTGGAGAAGACTCTTGTGAGTCCCTTGGACTGCAAAGAGATCCAACCAGTCCATCCTAAAGGAGATCAGTCCTGGGTGTTCATTGGAAGGACTGATGTTGAAGCTGAAACTCCAATACTTTGGCCATGTGATGCAAAGAACTGACTCATTGGAAAAGACCCTGATGCTGGGAAAGACTGAAGGCAGGAGGAGAAGAGGATGACAGAGCATGAGATGGTTGGATGGCATCACTGACTTGATGGGGATAGTTTGAGCAAGCTCTGGGAATTGATAATGGACAGGAAAGCCCTCCATGCTACAGTCCATGGGGTCAAAAAGAGTTGGACACGACTGAACAACTGAACTGATACACATGCTAAAATGATACCTGGTGAGCCAGCCCTTCTATAATCCCTTCACATTGAATTTGGTTGGATCTGTCATTTGCTCCTGGTCCACAGAATATGGCATAGGTGAAAGGACTTACCAGATGTAATGAAAGTTCAAAAACAGACTGATTTTAAGTTAATGACAAACAAGGTTGTCCTGGGTGGGCCTGACTTCATCAGGTGAAAGGCTCAGAAGAGATTCTCCTCCTGGCCATGAAGAAGTCAGCTGCCATATTGTGGAAGGTTCTGTGAAGAGGCCATATGGCAAGACACTGCCATGGCCTCTAGGAACTGAGAGCAGCCTTGGGATGAGAGCCAACAAGAAATGAGGACATCAGTCTTACAGTAGCAAGGAACCTAACTCTGCCAACAGCACATGGGCTTCGAGGAGGTCTCTGAGGTCCACCAAGGAAAACAGCTTAGTCAACATTTTGATCACATTTTTTTGAAATCCTGAGCACAAGACCCAGATGGTTGAGCCACAGAAACCATGAAATAATAAATGTATGTTGTTTTAAGCCTCTACATTGGTAGCAATTTGTAACATAGCAATAGATACCTTCCCTTGTTAGCTTAGTTGGCAAAGAGGCTGCCTGCAATGCAGCAGACCCGGGTTAGATTCCTGGGTCAGGAAGATTCCCTGGAGAAGGAAATGGCAACCCACTCCAGCATTCTTGCCTAGAGAATCCCATGGACAGAGGAGCCTGGCAGGTTACAGTCTATGGGGTCACAAGAGTCAGACACGACTGAGTGACTTAGCACACAGCACACAAAGGACCAAATAATATAAAAGTCTTATCTGGGGATTTGATCATGGATTTGGGATTACTCATTAGAAAGCTGGGGTATAATTCTTTCTTCAACATTACTTATACACATAAAACTTTTATAGGAAGAGAATTAGTTATTTTCCAAGACCACAGATGATAAAACAAAAAGATATCTTCATTAATTTTTTTTTCAAGGACTCATCTCAGAGACTCTGGTTTAACTGATTTCAGGTACTATTTGGGCATCAGTGTTTGTCAAATTTGCTCAGAAGATTCTAATGTGCTGTGCTGGGTTGTCAGCTTCTTCACGGGAAGAAATATGCTCCTCCACAGTTGATTGCAAACAGTATTAAAGTCTGTACTCTGCAGGCAAAGTGTCTTAAGTCAAAGTGGACTTCAGAAATGCTGATTCAATAGCTAAGTGAATGGGGAGAGAATGCCAGGCTTGCCAGGATAGATCTGGTATGATATGTGAAAGGAAGCAACCTAGAGAAATTCTGATGGGAGGTCCAGGGGCTATTGAATAAACTTGAAGGAATGGGGTTGCTCAGTTCCTTCTTGGTAAAGTCTTGATTCCACATCAAGCTACTCTCCTCAAGCCTACCTGAGTCCCATCTAAGTAGTTAGGGTATTCTTGTCCTTCCTTTGGCCTCCATATTTGGCCTAGCATGTTTTATTTTTTGTTGTTAATCATTTCTTCTCCATATTCTTTCTGTTCCTTAGAAAAATTTACTTAGCCAAAAGCCTTCCTGGCTAAAATAAATGATATCTAAAGAGAAAAAAAAATCCTGAACCATAGGAGATGTCAGTTCAGTAGCTGGAAGTATATTTGGGAATCGTCTCTGAGTTTGTAGAAGGTTGCAAGGAAGATCTTAGACTAACTGGCAATACATAATTTGTAATAAGTGATTGGCACAGTGGACTAGAAGATCTGCCCATAACGAACAAGTAAGTCTCCATCTTAAAGAGCCGGGTAAGTCAGGATAAGCCAGGTTTTGCTGCAGTAACAAACAGTTCTAACATCTCAATGACTTAAAAAAATAAAGACAGGTTTATTTCTAGCTAATGTTCCATAGTTCTCTTAGTATGAGTGGTTGGGGCCTTTCCTGTGTGTCATTCTCAGTCAAAGACTGGTTGATGGAAACTCAGCCATGCTGGGTTTTGCCGATCAGTGTCAGATGAAAAGGGGAGGGGCAGACCACTGGCTCTTGAAGGCTTCTGCCAGGAAATTACACATGTCACTTCCACTCACATTTGATTGGCCAAGGCAAGTCATGAGACTTCAAAGGTCAAAAAGTACAATTCTATCCTATACCTATACTGAGGAAGAGAATCAAGTGTTTTGGGGAAGTAGCACTAATAAATACCACAAGGATTTAGCCCAGAGTTTCTCTGAGGCCCCAGACTTCTACAATACTTCCAGAGGTCTATGAATCCACACTGGCTAAAAGCACTGTCTAAAGATCCCCAATTACTATATATTGGACAAATGTTGTTCTATTTAGAATAGCTATAGAAGTGTTTTACTGAATTTCAAATTACTGTTGAACTCTAATTTTTACTCTTGATGTATTACTTTTCAAAGAACTTGCATTAAAATTACAACTAAAGTTATGATTAGGGAGGTTTTGAAGTTAAAAAAAAAAGTCCTGGTGTTTGAGAAGGTCAGGAGTCATGAAATTAACTATTTACCTGACTCATTGCCATAAGTCAGCCAGATGGTTTTCTCAGGTAATTTCTTTCACAATTCAGGTTGCATGATTATGCTGAAATAAGTGTTTCATGAATATGGAAGGGGTTGATTGAGACATACACTCTACCTCTAATCCATCTATTACTGTTGCTACTATATAAACTATGCATGGTAGTTTCATTCGTCAAATTCTTCACAGATTCCAGGATATATCTGAATATACAGTTGCCTGTGAGATGGCAATGTAGTAGAGGCACTAAAACTCTAGATTTTGAATAAATAGGTAATTTTCCATGTATTTTTAAGCTGAAATCAGTTGTAGACATGTAGCTAATATTCATACATTTTTGTGATCAACTTGGTAAAAATTCATTTGAATTAAGAAGTTAACTACCTTCTGAATGTCCATCTGTAATTCATGGTTCCTGCTAGGCAGGAGTGGGAATCAAAAATCTTTGTTCTTAAATCTTTTGAGAAATATTCTATCATGTTATTTTCTTTCTGCTTTTGAATTCACCCTGCTGCCAGTCCCTTTCACTGGTGCTGGTTGAAAAGATGTGGAATAAAACCAGCATATTTTGAGGGGACACTCCCTCTGCACCTGTTCTTTTCTTCTGATAAAGACTGGCCACAAAGGAACCAAGTGTGAGGAGAATTCTCAGTGCTCTCCCCTACTTACCCTTTCCTCGGTCTCTGGAATTTTCTTACACTATTGGTTATGCCATATGATATCCTGCAGAACTCCTTCACTCACGAGAATTTTCCCTAGGCTTGGAACCCAGCATCCACCTGCAAACTGCCCAATGATTCAAAAACAGCGTTCTTCTCTCGGATGGCTATGTACAGTTTTGAAAAATTCTGCCCTGGATCTAGAAAGAGAGAGCAATCCCATGAAATTGGCATCTTTTAATAATTTCTTCATCAGACGAAAATGAACAGTTTCCAGATACAACTGGATACGCCACAAAGAGAAAAATAAACTGGAAAACATCTTAAGCCCTCCACTGCAGGTGTGTTGGCAAAAATTTCCACACAACTTTTGCATGATTCCTGGTACTGAAAGAAAAAAATGTTTACACTGACAGCTCTTGAATTGAGAAGAGTGATATTAAGGAATATCCTCTGGTTTTTTTTTCACTTAGTTTTTGTTTTATTGTAAAAATGACCTAAAAGTTGTAAAAATACTCTACAAATACAAAAAATAATAAAAGGAAAGTGCATCCCCCAGTAATCTCATTACTCAAAGATAACTATTAACATTTGCTGTATATTTTTCAACACTTTTTCTATGCATTAAAAAAACATGCATTGTAACTGAAACTTTAGTATGCTGAATTCTGTGTTTAAGGTGTAAGCTTTATAGCTGTTGATTCAGCTTTAGTTTATTATTCTCATACTCTATTGACTTTTAATGAACTTCATCAGACAAGGACCAAGAATGGGATGTTAAAAATATCCAATTCAAAAATCAGTCTATCAATTTTGTATTGTATTCTAATAGGGTGTGTTCTGTGTATTTTAATTTTTAATACTTAAATGTACACAAACTGATATACTTTAATTGTACATTGTAGATTTTTAAAAATCTTGAGGGTATTTTGCATAATATGACCACTTTAAAATTATTTTTCTTGTCTCTCTAGTACAAGAAGATTATTTGGAGGAAAAAATAGAATTCAGAAGATATTAAGATATTAAGAACTGTGACTTTTGCCAACATACAATGACCTCTTTCAGCTCAACTGAAATTTTATTGTTGTTGCTTGAATTGGACTTTGAGGCTAAAACTTCTACCCTTGATTTATTTTATTTATAATTTCTTGCTAGCTTTGCTCCTTTGCTCATTTTTAAACAAACTGTAGGATGTTTTGGTTTTGTTTCACGGTAGAGAGGATAATAGGAAGAGAGATGGATTTTGTTTTTTTAACCCAATTAAGGGCTTCATCTTTCATAAAGGTGTTAAGCATTCATTTTTACTGATTTGAGTTGCATAATATGCTACCTACATCTCTGATTATGCTTGTTTTAAAACTTATTTTTGCTCTAACTTTGCTCTGTGGACCAGATCTGGCTAGTCTTTTTTTCTCTAGGCAGGGATTGTTAGTCTTGGTTCTCAGACCCCCTTGAACATCAGGTTTCTGAAGATTTCCTGAGATAGGGCAAAACTCATGTGTGTGTGTGTTTGTGGGGAGAAGATCTACATTTCTCCTTACCTTTTCCTCCCCTCAAACCACCAATACATTCCCCTCTTGACTTTGACCTGCTGAGAAAATAGAAGTCATCAGAAGAGAATGTACCCCACCCTCACCACCTAATCTGCCAAGCTACCTGTTCGGGTCCCACTGATCTGAAGGTTGTGGAAGAGGAAGGAGCCTCTGTTTGAGAAGCTCCGGGAGAATGGATCCTCAGGGTGAGAAAGCGGAGGATGTCTGGGAAGACGTGGTGGATGCAGAAGGCTGTGGAGGCTGGCCCACTCTGAGTCGGGGGGGCACACAGAAAAGTGGGTGGGGGCGGAGGGGGCGGGAGGGGATGATGTCAGCCAGGGTGGGTACTGGACCCTCCAGGATGAGGTTTTAGGGGATGAAGGGAAACCTGGGAGCCAGAGAGGTGAAAAAGGCCCCGGGGAAGATGATCCCTAAAGCTTCCAGGGCAGATCGGCAGCCCAGCTGAGATGCTGGCATGGGAGGAGGAGCAGTGTGGGCAGCAGCTCACTGCCAACTCAATTATGAAGGCCAACAGAGGGGGGTCTTTTAAATAAGTTTTTTAAATTAAAAACACAGCCCCTCTCCTAACTCTACCATCTCAAGAGAGCTAATCCCTTGATTTGGAAGAAAGCAAAACAAAACCTTTCACAGGTGTACAGTTTCCATGTTACAGGGAAGTACACTGATTGTTCTAAAATATTTAAACATTAGATCTATCACTTGAAGCACCTCTTCCACACCTCTATGTAGCTTTCGAAATTCAGTACAGCATGAAACCTCAGTTAGGTGGATGGGCCATAGTTTCCTGAAATGTTCCCAAACACAGGACACTTGTCTTGTTTGGCATCATGAGATGGAGCTGACCAAACCTGTCTGAGCGCACAGTCTCTCAGCGGTCAGGAATGATCCCCAAAAGCAACCACTTCAGCTACATCCTGCTGCTGCCCTCCGAGTGCCAGCTCTGCTCCAAGGCTGACCTGACACTGTCACCCCCTCACCGGACACATAGACATGCAGGGCAGTCTGCTCAGTTGCTCAGGACCCATTTGAACATCTGTGGTGGAGCTGGGGTGAGACAGGGCTCAAAGGTCTGGCGTCTGCTGGGGAAAGCAGGTCCCATGAGCTGAGATGTTCCCAAATCCAGCAATAACGTACGCAGAGTGCCAGGCAGACAGGAACACATAGAGGCTACCCTGGTGTGTGATGCAGCTGAAAATGAAAGCACACAAAGTGCCACTTGGACCATGTCATTTGGGAAAAAAAAGTTTTATGTTTTCATTTATTTTATTTTATTTTTTGGTCGTACCATGCGCCTTGTGGGATCTTAGTTCCCTGACCAGGGATGGAATCCAGTCTCTTGGCAGTGAAAGCTGAGAATCTTAACCACTGGACCACCAGGGAACTCCCTGGAAAAATTTTAAAAGCATTTAGAAAATAGTGTCTCCAGATTAATTCATTTTGTTCTTTTTTAATCACTAGTGAGAGAAACCATTTCTCTCATTTACTTTTTCTGGATGTCCATTAAGTTTCATGGAAATTCATTCATTCTTCATCTTGGAATCCCTGGTAGCTAGTAGAATGCCTGGTACATACCGGATGCTGGAGAAATATCTGCTGAATGGGTTGAATGAAGGCCAAGGAGACACTGATGGAGTGGCAGAGCCTGTCCCTGCCAAGTTCCAGAACTATGTGCCCCTGCTCGCTGGGCAAGGGTTCCTTGATCCCCTTTGGGCAGATGAACCTCATTTTGCCCCAGGTTCTAACTTATCAAGTCCCCATCTCCACTCCAGTCTCTCCCTACCTACTTCCTAGTATAGTAGTTGGATGATAGGAGTAGCCTCCAAGTGTGCCCAACTGCCCCAGCCCCTCCTTACTCCGCATCCTCCCCTTTTCTGTGTCATCTTCCTAAAGCGCTATTGCATTGTTCCAAAGTCTTTCCTGATTCTCCATCAGCTGCAGGAAAGACCCTAAATCCATAGTTTTTCATAAAGGGCTCTTTACAACCCATCTTACTTCCTTTCTTGGGTTTCTTACCAAATCACTGCCCTGGTCCCTCACCCCCAGTTCTTTGCCCCATGGACCCCCAACATGAGAAAAGCTCCATGGTGCCTGAACACCATGCGCTTGCACTGTTTTGCCTTGTTCAGGGATCTCTTCTGCGTGGAATGTTTCTGCTGGCCTTGCCCAGTGACATAAAGATAGAATATTTCTCTGAACTGTTTTTTTTTATCTCCTCAATTCCATTCCAGCCTCAGCCCCATAGAATGAATGGGTTCTTCATACAAATCTCCTGAGCCTTTATATGTCCTTTCTCCCCTACCACCCTCCCCTCTGTGTGTGTGTCTGTCTGAGAACTAGAAGTAAATAGGTAAAGAATTCCTCTTTGCAGCACTAGGGCCATGTTCAGCACTTGGAACACAGTTGTCACTGAGGCTGGTGTGATTTTGTAGTTAAATGTCATCTCTCTGGGTCACGATTTCACCTGTTGCAATACTTACTGGCATTTTTCATCAATGTCTGTGTTCTCTTCTTCCACCTACTTCAGGTTGAGCAAAAAAAACAAATGCCAAGTCAAGCCTTTCCCACATATTAGGCCTAACTCGTACTTTCACAAAGAAGAAAATCTCTCGATTCTGTCTTTGAGTGCCACATGACCTCTCAGGAAAAACGAGGCCATTGTGTGGCAGAAGTCAGGAAGGCTTAACGCGGTCTGAATGCCAACCAGGCTATCTGTGTTCACAATCAGACCTACCATCCCCACACACAGGACGATGTTGGTTTGACCTCAGCAGAAATCAGATCTGCTCTACATGGTGATGATGATAGCAAACATATGGAATTGATTAAATGAATAAATAACCCTACTTAGTTTTGCATAAGAATATGTGGTACCCAGGTCAAAGATAATCCTTAATTTTTCTATGCATAATAGATTCCAAAGTGTAAACATCACCAGTAGCCTGAACCAAACTAGATGCTTTAAGTCAACAGTCAAAGGTGTGATTGTAAACTCAGAAATATTGACAGTGTTTGTGAATATCACTTCTCTAAATTAGGTGAGAGGTCCGCAGCTGATGTGGGTGCCTAATTTATCTGAAATCTCAGTGTCGAGTCTTGGTCAGCCTCAGAAATTTGATCACAGCCTGCTTTCTACTTCTCAGCTGTAGATAATTTTCTAGATTTTTCATCTGCTCTCTTTCGATTTAAAAATGTCACACAACATTGAAATCCACCAGAAACTAGTCATTCCCTGCTAAAATGTCTTATTTTTCTCCTTTGAAGCCACAAACGTTTAAAGTTTGTCAACGTCTCAAGGTGATACCTGCGTATAGAAGTCTTATCAATTTTATTTCATTCTTTAATTTTGAAAAGTTTTAAGAGGCATTCACTCAGTGACTGCTGGCTGTGAGTCATTGGGTCCTTTCTTTCTGTCTGAACTGGCTAGTTCTGGGCCTTAGGAACCAGAGCCAGGGTGGTTGGGGTGTGCGCCGTTGAGAAGTTCTGAGTAACAAGCCGTGAAAGGCAGGTGACCAGGGAAGGCATGGTGTCAAAACAGGTAGAGAGTCACTGGCCAGAGGGGTCAGCATTAGGAGGGCAGGTGGTGAGATTCAGCAAGATTCCCTATGGTGGTTGAATAGTGTCCCCTCTCCCTCCCAAAAGATACACCCTGGTCCTAATCCCAGGTCCCTGTGAGTGGGACCTTATTTGGAAATAGGATCTTTACAGATGTAATTATGTGAAGGATCTCAGAATGAGATCACCCTGGATCTGGGTGGACCCTAAATCCAATGACTGGTGTCATTAAGAGGAAGAAGAGGCAGATCAGAGACACAGAGACTTGGGACTTCCCTGGTGGTCCAGTGGTTAAAATTCCACACTTCCAATACAGAGGGGCGTGTTTCATCCTTGATCAGCTAGCTAAGATCCCACATGCCTCTTGGTCAAAAAACCAAAAAGCATAAAACAGAAACAATGTTGTAACAAATTCAATAAAGACTTTTAAAATGGTCCACATCAAAAATATCTTTAAAAAGAGAGAGAGAGACAGAGACTCAGAAGGGAAGGCTACTGAAGACAGAAGCAAAGATTGGAATGATATGTCTACAAGCCAAGGGACATCAGGATTGCTCACAGCCGCCAGAAACTAGAGGAGAGGCATGAAACAGATTATCCCTCAGAGGGTCCAGAGAGAATAACCCTGCTGACACCTTCATTTCCAACTTCTGGCTTCCAGGACAGTGAGAGAATAAAGTCACCAAGTTTTTGATAATTTGTCACAGCAGTCGTGGGACTCTAAGACACTCCCCCACATACATACACACTTTCCATGCACAGAATTCTCCAAAATTGTAAGCTACATGAGGGCAAGGGTTTGGTCTTGCTCCCTCTGCATGTCTAGTCCTAGAGTAGTGGCCAGCATTTAGCAAGTACCCAGTCAATATCAGCTGAATGAATGAATCAAATCTCTTGTTCCTGCCTCTCTCTAAGACAGATCAGAACCTTAGTAGTAGACAATGGTAGGTCAATCATTTAGCACAGACTCTGATCATCTTGAGTACAATGAGCCTTTAGAAAAAGTTAAGTAAGCTTTTATCATATTTATTTATGTAAATCAGTAAAAGAAAACTATTCTGCTTTATTTCAGCTCAGGTACAATGCTAGAGGCAGATAAAATAGGTTCATGATTTGAATCATTCAATTTTCTTTCCATCAACAAGTATTTCTTAAGCACTCAAACAGTGGTAAGCTTCATCCTGAAAGTAAGGATCCAAGGTACAAATAGGAATCTAGGGAATTTTCAGCCTAATGGAAGAGGAAATAGCAGTTAATCAAACAGCATACTAATCAGTCATTGCAAATACAGTAAGAGTGATGGAAGAAAGTACTATATACTCTGTCCACAGGTTGCTTGATGAATATGTGTCCCTGAAAATAGCCCTCAAGGTCTATGGGGCAAGGGCCATTTCTCCTTTTGCTCACCTCTGTTTTCCTCATGCTTAGCTCAGTTCAGGGTCCAGATAGGTTTTGTTAATTAAGTAAATAAGTAGTATTGCTCTATCATCTAGAATCCCAGTCACAGTACTTTTACCCCCCTTCCAACTGACTTGCACTACAGGAAAAAGAATGCATCTTTCTACCATGACCAGAGATACAGAATAAATCAGCATCCCACATGGCCAAAAGTCAATGCAAAGCCACAGACAGTTTGTTCTCAAGGACATGGAAGACTTCATGTAGTAAAAGGAAACTTCACCCGAGGAGTTGGACCATAAAGAAGGCTGAGGGCTAAAGAAGTGATACTTTTGAATTGTGGTGCTGGAGAAGACTCCTGAGAGTCCCTTGGACTACCAAGAGATCAAACCAGTCAATCCTAAAGGAAATCAACCCTGAATATTCATCAAAAGGACTGATGTTGAGCCTGAAGCTCCAATAGTTTGGCCACCTGATGTGAAGAGCAGACTCATTGGAAAAGACCCTGATGCTGGGAAAGATTGAGGGCAGGAAGAGAAGGGGGTGGCAGAAGATGAGATAGTTAGATAGTATCACTGACTCAGTGGACGTGAATTTGAGCAAACTCTGGGAGATAGTGAAGAACAGGGGAGCCTGGCATTCTGCAATCCATGTAGTCGCAAAGAGTCGGACACAACTTAGTGACTGGACAACAACAACAACATCTGAGGAACCACCAGCATCCTGCCAGGCCATCTGCTTTGGCAGCTTCAGGCACCTGTCCAAACATGTGGCAACTAAACAGAGCTTATGTCTACTGTCACCATCACTGTGGGCTGGATGGCATTTGCCAGCCAAAAGACAAGAGCTATCAAGGCAAAGTTTTGATTAGGTACACTTTTTAAAGTGTTTATTATTTCTGGTTTTGGTACTATTAGTCCAAGACTGTATGTAGGTAGTTATCAATCAACTGATGTCCTCACAAGGCACCTACTAAATGTAGGGTGTGGCACTCAAGTCTGAGGAAAACACAGAAGCAGGAGCTGAGATTTCTGTCTTCAGGTTAGCTTCTACCTGGGACACATTTACAACTCTGCTCATAGTATCCATTCTCTCTTCTCCTTTCATGATGTCACTCCTCCCCCACCCTTCGGTGGATCCGACTCCACCCCCTGCTCAGGATTGGAACACGTGGCTTAGATCAACCTGATGAGTGCAGCATATTGTCCTATCCATGATCAAGGAGCTTTTGAGTGAGAGTGAAGTACCCAGATCTTTCTGTCTCCTACTCACAGGAAACTGAAAGATTGGAGCCCTGGGAATCACTGGCAGTCACCTTACATCCATGTGGGACTACAGAAAGAAATCAACACCAAAGATATTGAACTAAGGAATATATACTATATACTTAGTTGCTCAGTCGTATCTGACTCTTAGAGACCCCATGGACTGTAGCCCATCAGGATCCTCTGTCCACGGGATTTCTCAGGCAAGAACACTGGACTGGGTTGCCATTTCCTTCCCCAAGGGATCTTCCTGGCCAAGGGATCTAACCTGCTGCTCCTGCCACGTCTCCTGCATTGCAAGCAGATTCTTTAACCGCTGAGCCACTGAGGAAGCCCCGAACTCAGGAACAGAAAGAGAGAAACTGGATCTCAGGCACAGCATTTGAACTCTGGATTAAGACTTGCCTAAAATCAGAACCCCCCCGCCCAGATTCTTTCAGTGACAAGAACCAACAAATTATTTCCTTCTTTTCTTTTTTCTTAAGTCAGTTTGGTTTGCATTTTCTGTCACTTGCCATCAAAAGAATCTTACCTGACACAGAGACAATATGAAAAGGGCGTTAGCAATAAATGCCAAAGGTCAGATAGTATGTCCACTGTGGGCTACAGATGGAGGTGGCAGAAAAAGAATGTCCTGAGCTCAGTGGGGTGAGCTCGTGAGAGTAGAAGAGCGTGGCTGAGAGACTCCTAGAGGGCAGAGGTGGGGAACAATCTGAGGGAGGCTGATGTCAGTCCATTGACTAGCTGAGCAATGAGTTTGGAATTTAACCTGTGGCCCTTGGATCTTTTGTGCTGAGTAATGACCTATGAGGAGGAAATTGATCCTAAGGATCATCAATTTTGTCAATCAGTTCTCCACACAATTAGGAGAGAGAGACAGATTGGCTTGAAAGGCAACTTAATGCTTTGTTTGTTTACCCGTCCTTCATGGAGGCTTTTAGCACATTAGCGGATACTTTACATTGTGGTGTTCTCTTTGGTGACGGAATACAAACACAACAAGCGGCCCTCACCTTGCCCAGGAGGGCAGAGAGTCAGGTGACTCTACCATTAGCTCTCAGGAAGACCGCGGCAGCCTGTCAATAACCGTCTAGGCCACTTTGGGGGAGGTTGGGCCTGATGGCCAACCACCAGGCTGGCTCTGGATAAACCTTAGTCTTGAAAATGCATCCGAGACAAAGTGATGGCAATCTGGGAAGCCATCCAGGTCAGAGTGTCCTAAGTCTGGTAACTAAAGAATCCTTAAATAAGAGCTCAATTTCACTTTCCTAGAAGAGCACAGAGGGTGTACTTTAGGCATTTGACTATGGCTCGAATACATTCTATTAAAACCAGGCCTGCAACTGATTTCTAGAATATTCCTAAGTGAGTCCACTATCACTGTGGAGTCCTGCTCATAAATTGGGGACAGAAGTGGAAAAGTCAAAAGGAATGTTTTTATTCCTTTTTAGTAGATGTGTAGACTCTCTGACTCCAGCCTTGGGGTGATTATCTTTAAACAGTAATTAATTCCAAAGGTATAAAACATATAGCAAACAACTCCTTTTCTACATAGCTTTCATTTTAATATACCATTACAAATAGTGAGAAAAAGGCCTTCTCGAAGATAAAATTCCAAAGGAGGACGAAATTATTTCAGAGGGACTGTCTAAAATTTTGTAGGGTTTTAAGGATAACATGAGACTCAAAGTGGTATTATGTGAAAAAAAATGCCGGAACATCTGTTATGTTAAGTATAACAACAACAAAACCAAAATAAATCTCTAGTGAAGAAAAAGCTCATAATAGATCATTGTGGGGCTTCTGCCTTCTTGCAAGAGAAACTGACAAAAGCACTGCAGTGGGAACAAGATGGGCAAAAGTAACAATATATGAATGAAGCAATGCCAGCTTATAAAGTCTGCTAGCTTAGTCCTCTTGTGCTTGGCATATTTGTGCAAAGTTCTAAGTCACAAAAGCCACCTCCCAAGGAAACCAGCTGTCAGTCACATACAACTTTGTTCTGTCTTGTTTTCTTCATTGTTTTCAATGTAAGTGTTTTTCTATTAATAAGAAAAGTGTGATCTGATTGGTGACAAAAAGTCACACACACACACGCGCGCGTGTTGTCAAGTCAGTTTCTTTCCATTCATTTTAATGCGTAGCCATGCCATTCGAGATGAAAAGACTTTAGTCTAATCTGGCTTGATATTAAGAAATAAACAGATGAAACGCTAAAATCATAGCAAGTGTTCAAAAATCCAGATTGGCTCAGTCTGACTTAGAAAGTTTTTGAATAATTTTCTAACTACAGCTAATACAAGCAAACTTCCATATCCTCAGGAAATAAAATGCCCCTGTTCTGGTTGAATCTGAAAAATCTTAGCAGCATGTAATGCATTTAGAATTTTTGTGCAAATTTAAAAGATTGGAGGTCTAAATTGGTCTAAACAGTAACAGCCTGGTGGAGTCTTTACATCTTGAAATCAAAAGCTTCTTAAATAGTTGGTTAGCTAGCATCAAACATCTCCAAGTCAAATGTGATGATGTGTTGTTTTGCCACTTTTAAGGTAGTCTGTCCCTTTTGGAACAGAGTAGCTAAAATGTCAAAAATCTAGTAAATTTAAATAAGAGATTTTTCTACAAGATCTTCAAACAACTCTGTCGTACATTATGAAAAGGAAGAGTCATAATGGGTTCTATGCCCTTGGCCTCAAATATTCTAAAGATCTAATCCTTGCTGATCTCTCCAAACTCATCTCAAGTTACTGTTGCCCTGACTCACTACCCTTCAGACAGAATGACCTTTTGTTAGTTTCTTTTAAGCATCAATTTTTCCTACCACTCCTTCTGTCTGGAATGTTCCTTCTCATTCCACTCTTTGCAAGGCTAGATTCCTCTCATCAGATTTCAGGTTGTCATCTCCTTTGGTGGACCTCTGTTGCATATGCCTCCTGAGCATTTCTCTCCACTTCCTTTCACAGCAAAGTTCAAATTTTCCTTTGAAATCAGCCTGTCCCACCTTTAGTCAGTGAGATTCTGGATGAAGAGGGCAAACCCTTTCCAGGAGGTTTCAAGGTATTAAACTTAGCTCTGGCCACAGTGATTGGTTCTGACATGTGACTCAAGATTGACCAATGAGGATCAACCTCTGAAGTCTTTATAGAGCCAATGAGATAGAGGTGGCTCAGCTGGTAAAGAATCCCCCTTCAATGTGGAAGACCTGGGCTCGATCCCTAGGTTGGGAAGATCCCCTGGAGAAAGGAAAGCCTACCCACTCATATTCTGGCCTGGAGAATTCCATGAACTGTATAGTCCATGAGGTCACAAAGAGTCAGACACGGCTGAGCATCTTCCTTCCTTCCTTCCATCCACTGGGTCTGGTAAGTGGGTGCCTGAACTTGCGATGGCTATCTCTGACGGTACAAAAGATACTGTCTCGGGGCAGGAAACTGACGAAGGATGAGGCGAGAAACAGAAAGGAGTAGAAAAGCCAGGTCCCGCCCAGTGACATGGATTAAGGGCTCAAGTACAGCATGATTTCTTTCTTTTTTATCTTCATTCCTTCTTCCTTTTTTTGCTTTAAATGGCTTGAGTTCATTATTTCTCACTTACAAACCAAAACGTATGGACTATGATCTTCCTCAAGGAGGAAACTCCTAGTTTCAGGATACAGAGCAACTGCTTGCCCGCTTCTCATTTTTTTTTCATTACTGGGCTTTTAAATCACAATTTGCTCTTATTTTGTAGTTTATGACTTTTTCGATCTGCTGCCATTTTCTTTCAATCTTCTGCATTAGTCTGAAATGCAAAACTGAGGAAGGCATTTTATCTCTAGGCACTAGGAAGAACATGAGCAGGGTCGTGGTCAGATATATGCTTTGTGCAGAAAAAAAAGTACAAAAACAATAAGATTATTAAAAGCAAGATATTAATAAGTCTTAGAAGTCTGTATCTGCTGCTTCTATAAATGAAGACACTAACATAAGTTAATAACCAATATCTTTATCACAGAAGGGGAACCTTGAATTTCAAACCTTTTTGTGGAGCTCAAACACTCTATCAGTGGTGAACAGTTTCAGTGGTGGCAGTTATACTGGATAGTCCAACAAATGAGCCTTAGGAATTGGTGTATAAATGGATTTCTAATAATTCTCTGGTGGTCTACTGAATTGCAGGCCTTATTTAGTTTGGTATTTGGTTAGATAACTCATTGAGTGAGTCAGGAGGCAGGGAGGATCCCATGAAAACAGCCATGAGTTTTCCATGTCATCAAGTTGGGAATATTTAGGGGGGAGCTGAGATTTTAGAAACCATATAAATGCTGTTGTTGGTAGAGCTCTTACAGGGTGCCAAGTGGGACTGGGGAATTCTCAGCCTCCAGTGCTCTCTTAGGGGCTTCCCCAGTGGCTCAGTGGTAAAGAATTCACTTGCAATGCAGGAGACACAGGAGACCCAGGTTCAATCCCTGGGTCAGAAAGATCCCCTGGAGAAGGGAATGGCTACCCACTTCAGTACTCTTGTCTGGAGAATCCCATGGACAGAGGAATATGGAGGGCTACAGTCCATGGAGTCACAAAGAGCTGGATACAACTGAAGTGACTTAGCAGACACATAGTTCTCTGTTAGAGGGGGTTGGGAATTTGCTTGACATTGACCTATCTCCATCCCCACCCTCACCACTTGGGAGGGATGGATTAACTGAATAGTCTCACTTCTCTCTTTCTGGGTGAAGCACTAATTCAGGATTCTAACACTTTGGTACACATCAGAATAATTTGGGAACAGGCCAGCTTCCTCTTAGAAGCCTGCCCCCACTCCCTACCTGGTTTAATGCTCTGTTGACACTGTTTTTAAATTTTAATAATTTTTTGAATAAGAGGCTCCAATTTTTCATTTTGTATTGGGTCACACAAATTATGTATTTGGTCCTGCCTGGGGGAGGAGAAAGAAAGCTGAGCGCCAACGAATTGATGCTTTTGAACTGTGGTGTTGGAGAAGACTCTTGAGAGTCCCTTGGGCTACAAGGAGATCCAACCCAGTCAATCCTAAAGGAAAGCAGTCCTGAATATTGATTGGAAAGACTGATGCTGAAGCTGAAGCTCCAATACTTTGGCCATCTGATGCAAAGAACTGACTCATTGGAAAAGATCCTGATGCTGGGAAAGATTGAAGGCAGGAGCAGAAGGGGAAGACAGCGGATGAGATGGTTGGATGGCATCACCGACTCAATGTACATGAGTTTGAGAAAGCTCCAGGAGTTGGTGATGGACAGGGAGGCCTGGCGTGCCACAGTCCATGGGATCACAAGGAGTCAGACATGACTGAGAGACTGAACTGAATTGAACTGAGGGAGGAGAACATATGGAAATGCAGATTCCCAGGCCTTCCCCTCAAACATCTGACTCAGAGGGTCTTGGATCGGCCTTAGAATCATCATTGCTAGCACGGAGTGTAAGTGGAACATTGCTAACTATACCCAGGGAATTTCAAAATGTTTTTCGAAGAAAACCTAAGATTTGAGAGTGCAGAAAAGGCAGGCTTCAGCATTTTCAAAAAACAGGCCAGGCCTTCATTTCCAGGGTCCCCTGAACACACCTTCTTTCTGCCTCAGCTCTGTCATTTCTCTAAGGATCAATGCAGTGCTTAGAAATCCTTAGATCTCTAGATTTTCAAGAGGTCCCTTCTAGAGAAACTCAAAAATGCCAAGATTGCTGTCATCTGTTGTCCAAAATGAAGGGCTTAAGTGTGCCTAAATCCTTGGGCTAAATGAATCCCATGGTGACTAAGAGCAATAGCTAATACAAAAGAACAGTCCTTTCCAGACCCCTTCTTTAGCAGGCTTCACTAATCATGGCCCCAGACACCACTAATCAATCAACCATGCATTTCCACACAGCCCCGGTGTGGCCCTAGACCACACTCTCATCCCAGACAGCCCCCACCAATGAACTAGACTTGACAATGCTGGTGAAAACCATTTCCCAGGTATATCAATTGGGACCAAGAATAGGGAACTAAGGCTAAGTGAGTATAAATGAGTTACTTTTTTTTTCCCCAGGTAAATGAGAACCATTAAAAGGGTCACTCCTTTTGAGGATAAATTTACTTACCAGCTGCCTGTGTTGAAAATAAACAGAAACCCAACACTTTCAGGGGAATGATACTATCACTGTCCCTCCTTCCCTTGGGGTAGGTAAAACTGGGGGCCTCTAAGTAACTTGACCACATTAGATAGGAAAAGTACTGGGTAATTTTCATTAACATAGTTAGCTGAGTTTAACCAATTGTATGAGGGAACCTCTCTGCATTTGGATGGGTTTGGGGGGCTTCTTCTTTTAGCTAAATTCATTAACTACCATGCTTCTAGAGGGAAGTGAGAAATTTGCATCCTTATTAAGCCTGCGGTAGTACTGCCTCACCTCTGAGATCAGGATCTCATTAAGACACAACAGCACATCTTGAGAACTGTCTCACCAAACTGCCATTCCTCTGAACTTGGCTTTTGGTTCAAAAATGTCACACGTACTAAAACTCGCTTGAAAGTATATTAAATTCCAAGACCCTGCAGTTGGTTAGAGAGGGGGATGTATACGAGCTGGCCGATTCTGGGATCCAGAGTTCAGCTTCCAACCACGGAGTTATTGAGCACTTCATCAGGGTACAAGCGATTTCTCTCAAACACAAGCGGATCCAGTCACTTCTTTACAACATGTTGGGAGATGGGGGCAGGGGTAGGGGGCGAGGCTGCTGTCAACCCAGCCTTTCCAGAGGCATCCTTGGAGCTTTATAGCTTTTGCAGTGATGGTGTTTGAAACGGAAAAGCCGTTCCTCCAAACAAGCAAACAATGGCAAAAGTCCCTTTGTTACTTTCTATAATGTCCTACATATGTCTACAATGTTCTAAAGATTACAAAGCTTTGCATCCAATATGTGCATTGTGTTAAGGGCAAAGTTGGAGGGATGGTCACAGGGACAAAGACACATGAGCAACAGAGTATGGTAAGTTTCAGGCAGGAAGTTGCTCAAGCTGTGAAATCCATCACCTAGACAGTGTTTAACTTTAGAAGAAAGAGGAGGTATTTCCCCCAAACAGCTGCACCAAAAACCCCTGTGATATATGCATATGCAAATGTATAGAGGAAGGTCTGGAAGGGAACAGAGTACCCCTTACCCCCACCCCCACTAACACACAAATATAAAAGTGGCCATCTTGAGCGTGGGGACCCGGGTTAGGAATGACACTCAATGAGAGTTTAGGCCTTTTCATGCTTCCATTTTTCTCAAGGACTCAGGTATGAGTTAAGGAGAAGGGGGTGGCAGAGGATGAGATGGTTAGATATCATCACCAACTTCATGGACATGAATTTGAGCAAACTCCAGGAGATAGCAAAGGACAGGGAAGCCTGACATGCTGCAGTCCACGGGGTCGCAAGGAGTGGAACACGACTTAGCGACTGAACAAAGAGTTGTGAAATTAAAAAATCACTTTCAAAAAACATTTACTGTGATCTTCAGATGGACATTTCATATCAAAAGCTTTCCTTTACCCAGTGTCATGCTGGGTTTTACAGAAAATTTTAAAAGATATAGTGCCTACAATTTACAACATGTGACAAAGATGAGCCAGTGTGCTGGACTCCAGATGGTTGGATGTTATAAAGGCAGCTTGCCAACCAAGCAGTCACTTGAACTCTGGTCTCTTAAGCTGTGCAGGTGCCTGGTGGAGAAGGAGAGAGAAGGAGGCTGATGGAGCTGGTGGAGGGGTTTAGGGGTTCTAGATGCAGCTGTGGCAGCAGCTGGAATCAAAGACCCCACCCTGAGGGTCTTGGCACAACTTGATGAGAGTCTGTGTCTGGTGGCAGGAGAGAACCGAGGAAATGATAGATGGAAAGATGGGAGAGATGTGTCCACAGAGCTGTCTGAGAGTGACTCAGGGATGATACTCTGGCTTTAAGTTGAGGACACCTGGAAACCTGGTAATGCCATCAATATCACCATGTGAGAAAGGAGCTTTGGGGAGTTGAAGGGAAGGAGAAGCCAGTGAGAAAACCAAGAGGTAACAGCAAGGATGTTTTCAAATTGTGGTGTTGCTGACGACTTGAGAGTCCCTTGGGCTGCAAGGAGATCAAACCAGTCCATCCTAAAGGAAATCAGTCTTGAATATTCATTGGAAGGACTGATGCTGAAGCTGAAGCTCCAATATTTGGCCACCTGATGTGAAGAGCTGACTCATTGGAAAAGACCCTGATGCCGGGAAAGACAGAGGGTAAGAGGAGAAGGGGGCAACAGAGGATGAGATGGTTGGATGGCATCACTGACTCAATGGACATGACTTTGAGCAAGCTCCGGGAGATGGTGATGGACAAGGAAGCCTGGCGTGCTGCAGTACATGGGGTCGCAGAGTCAGACACGACCGAGCGACTTTCCTTTCACTTTCAAACCCATGCTAAGTGTCTGCTGCAGTAACTCAGAGTGAAGAATACTGATACTGACTTGATTCCCCACAGCTTATGGTGTGCTGTGCTATGCTTGGTCACTCAGCTGTGTCCGATTCTTTGCGACCCCATGGACTGTGCCCCTCCTGGCTCCTCTGTCCATGGGGATTCTCCAGGCAAGAATACTGGAATGGGTTGCCATTCGCTCCTCCGGGGGATCTTCCCGACTCAGGGATAGAACCCAGGTCCCCCATATTGCAGGCAGAGCAGTTTATGGTGTTTATTCCTCAAAACCATGATGGTATTAGCCTTCTCAAAAGTCAACAGAATTTCCTACTAGAGCGGGGCTTCAGTCTAGTGTGAAAATAAGCTGTCGATTGGCTGGGGGTGGATAGGAATATAAATATTATACTTGAACATGCATATATAATATTTTTATCAGCACCAAACAGGTTAATCATATGTAGCCATAAGAAATCTATGTAATTTCCTCTCCATGAAGTAATACAATCGCATTATCTTCAGAATTACTCAGATTTCCTCATTAGATGCCATTTCCAGCTAGGAAAGGAAAATAGGAGAAATAAGTAAAATGCAGATATCTGACATTTTTGCTCATTCAACAGACCAGTGAAATCTCTGTGAGCTCATTCAGATATTTTACTCTCATGAAATCAATGGAACTCATTGCTTAGGCTGTCATGTCTGCAGGTTATGTCTGTATTTAAGAGGCTTAAATATTTATCAGTATTTTTATTGAGTCATTTAAACATTGGCTTCTGCTGTTGTATATCTTTCAGAGGAGAGCTGCCCATCCTCCCAAAAATGGGGATATGCTCCCATTTCATCCTTTGCCCCCTCTCCACCTTGGCCCTCACCGAGGAGTATGTGTTCCTGAAGAAAAAGCCTCAAGGATGTAAAATATGCAATTGTATTATCTCTGAAGATAAACATGAGGGGGCATGCAATAAAAACTGTGCTCAAAACCCTAAAAGAGGATTACTCTTTCTCTTTTTTCTCTCAGGCAGAATGATTCTAATTGTGAAGATAGCTCTGTTTTCTTATACATTTATGTTTTGTAAGCCTTTGGTAAATAGGATATTATTAGAAATAATTTAATGTACATGAGGCAATGAAAATAGATTAGCACCTCTATTACTCAGCCATCACTGCATTTAATGTAAAGATCATGGTGATATTGTAGATCTGCATCTTTGTGTGTGAGCACATATGTGCTCTTAAGGTTGAAATATTAATAAAAATTCTAGAGCAAAATAATATAGCATAATAAAAAGAGCTGACAGCTCTTCAATGCCTACTATGTTCCAGGTGCTGTATGAGATTTTAAAATCCATTATCTTGTTATATATCACAGTTGTTTGAAAGTATGTGTTATCCCTCTCTCTCGCTAACAGATGAGTCAACCAGACTTAGTATGGTTAACTGACCTGCCCAAGATCACCCAGCTGTTAAGTGTCAAAGCTGAGATTCAATTCTAGGTCTAGGTACCAAAGGTCAAAGTCCATGCTCTTTCTATTCCATTTCCCAGTGCCTTTCCATTGTAAAGAGGAATTTCCAAAGCACCCATGGGCTTCTTACCCCTTGCATTTGATTATCTTACATTTCCAGATGTTTCCAGTAGGAATATCCTCAAAACACACATGTCCTTTGATCAATGCTTTTGGACCACCCTCCCCAGAGTTTGTTCAACAAGGCGCCTTCACCATCAAAATGTTCTCAATCTTGAGCTGACTGAAGAGGCCAAGTCATCACTGGGTAGGGAAGGGTAGAGATGTCATCCTCACAGCTGTTCCCAGATGCTCTTTACCCAGTTCTACTCAGCTGTCATGGTCACCTCCATCAATAGTGACCTCTGATTCTTTCTGCTTACTCCAGAAGGAATAGAATGTATCCAATTTCAATTGCTGTTCATTTTTCCTAGACTTGAGCACATTTGTAAATAAATGCACTTAAGAATGTACAGATAGGCAACAAACAAAAAAATCTGTCTTTTGCTACCTTTGCGTAGTGATCAAAAATGCCTAACTAGACCTTCACTCTTGCCAAGCCAGTTTTGAATATACTTACAAGGATATGAATGCCCATTATTTCACTTAAATATAGATTATGAATACTGACAAATACTTTTATTCAAAGATTTTGATCACTTGGAGATTATATTTCATCCTAGGACTCAACCTTCTTCGACTTCCACAACTTTCAAACATACGTTCCCACAAAACCAGAGTTTCATAAAAATGTACTAAATAACCTTAAAGCCCTTTATGAATAATTATGAGTTTTTACGTTTTTGTGAATCTGCATATTAATTCTGTCCCATAAATAAAACATGAAGCAAAAATCCAGCATGCTGAGTGTCAGGGGGATAGAAGATGAGAAGGAAGGATAATTATCAGTTTAATGTGGGAATATACTTAACCTAAAAGATTACCTCCAAAACTGGTGACATCCTAAGTATATATAACACACAAGGATGTTTTCATTTAAATAAAAAGGGGGAAAGATTTACACTGAGTGTCTGCCACGTTCACAGCTCTCTCGGCAGCCTGTGGTTGAAAAGGCAATTGTCAGAATTTTTATTTGCTTGGGATTAGTCATTCTCACGTATTTAGCTTTTTTCTTCCCTGAACACTGTGGGTTTCAATGCCATATAATCCACATTCTTGTATTTGGTGTGTATTCCTTTTCATTCATCTGTAACTATAGATTTTCTTAGGGGACTAATAATGAAAGGCCACTGGCAACTAAACTGACTACACTTTATCCACTCTCAGACCTTGTGCATCTAAAGGGCAGGAGGAAACAGAGCTGGTGCCCAGATGACTCCAAATCACTTGTGCTCAAAGTTCCTGGGTGGTGGTAGCCTATGGGCAAATATTGTGGAATCCATGAATATCTCTTCAAGAATAAGATGCTCCTGGATGCCATGATCATACCTTTAGCCAGTTTTCAAATAAGAAAGAAGATGACTAACCCAAGGTCTGTGGGCATGCCAGGCCTCTCTGATCGTGAAAACTTGTCTGTTTAAGGTACCCGGCTCTGAAATGCACTTCCCTGAAGCTCCAAAATCTGCCATGTTCATAAATGTCATCTGAGAAGACCTCAAAATTTTCAACAACTTTTACCAATCACATTGCCTCCATGCTTCAGACTAGCTTATCAGCTTATCAGATTGTCACCAGAGGAGACATCTCTCTCCAGACTCCAAGCCCCCTTCCCCAGGATGTCTGATTGCCAGACTCATGTGGGATGGGAATGGACTTTGCCAGGGGAATTTTGTGGCTCACTTGGTTAAAAACAGTGTCAAAGACTTGGTGAAAGCTTTAGAAGGTCAAGCTGAGTCATGATAATGGTACCACTAGTGTGGGTTACTCAGTCATGTCGAACTCTTTGCAGCCCCGTGGACTGTAGCCCACCAGGCCCCTCTGTCCACGGAATTCTCCAGGCCACAGAATTCTCCAGGCAAGAATACTGGAGTGGGTAGCCATTCCCTTCTCCAGGGGATCTTCCTGACCCAGGGGTTGAACCCTGATCTCCTGCGTTGCAGGCAGATTCTTTACCACAGAACCACCAGGGAAGATCCCATAATGGTACTATGGATCCCCATCTTTATTTTTAAAATGTTCTTTTCTAAAACAACTTCTACTTAAATCATCCTTTCCCCCCATTTCCTGACTTCTGCAGAGCTGTCTGAAGCAGATGCTAGGAATGCCTTATTACAGATGGAGGCACTGAGGCAGGTTTCCCCAAAGCCATAGAAGCTGATTGAGTTTCAAGGGCTCAAATGGTGTGCAATTACTAACACTCTACAACTAGCCTAGCCACCTTTCTTCTCTCTTTCAATTTTTCCTCTCTCTTCCTCTCCTATTTCTTCTGTCCCATTTGCCCAATTTTAAGGAGTTGGGATGCATAAAGGATTGTGGAAATAATAGTTTAAAATATAACACAAACTAGTAACTCAATCCCACTAACTCTGCCTACTCCTAGCAGTAAAACCTGCTCTTTGCTTGGTTGCACAACCAACACAGAATCAATACAGCAATCAGTATCCATAGGGAACTTCTCTCAAGAAGCCAACAGATTGGTGAGCTAGTGTTAATGTTCAATAAAATATACTTAAGTTTGGCAAAAGGAGCCTAGGATTTGACCTCATTTCCAAATGGATTCTAATCCCACCACAGTTCTATATTTCCTGAGCACTGAGGGCTTGTTCTTTAATCTCTTGGAACCCCAGTTTCCTTATCTGTAAAATGGGGATGCCTGGAAGAGAGTTACAGGGATTAGAAATGAAGTAAGCCATGACCTATGAGTAGCTGTATCTCTCTGATGGTTACTTATGCTAGAGTTTCCTGGTGAAAGATCTTCTCCTGGAAATAGGGGTAGCTTCATCGTTCAACTCATTTCTTTTTGAAGACCTTCAAGTTCCCGGCCCTGTGCTTGGTGCGAGAGGTTCAAAGTAAGATTAGGTAAGATTCCCAGCCTCTATGAGCTCAGAGGGCAGCCAAGGAGACAGAGAGACATGTAACCATCAGAAGTCAATGCCGTGCTGGTTTAATCCCAGTAAGGATGGGGATCTGAATTCTTCTTTAGGGACATGGGACAAGCTGTGAAGAAGACAGTACCTTAAACAGAGTCTTGAAGCCTGAGCAGGGCTTTCCCAGGAGGGAGAAGAGGAGAGGACAATCTGGCAGAGAAAACAGACAATTGAGGTCATGGAAGTGCAAAGGTCCCTGCTTTCGGGAAGGAGCACCCAGCACCCTGCCATTCACTAGACATGTACCAAGGCTCTGTCGAGTACCAAGCACTCTCCATCTTCTGGGAATGGCAGTGACAGCAAGGGCCCTGCTCTCCAGGAGCTTACAGGCCGGTGGGGATGCAGACACTGAACAACAACCAGAAAACAGAAGAAGACAGGTCATGAACTGATGCTGGCAGATGGGGTGGAGGTGATCAGGGGCTGCTTCAAGTGTCCGTCCAATCTGTAAAGATGACATTTAAGCTGAGACCCACCTGAAAGAGCAGCAGGGGCCACGAGAAGATCCAAAATAGAAGATTCCAGGAAGAAGGAGCAGCTACTCCAAAGGCCTGAATCCCGTCTACAGAATGCAAAGAAAGGTAAATATATTCCCCTCTTTTGAGACTGGGTTCAGGGAAAATTCCATAAAGAAGAAGAAGAAAAGGTACCACTAACTGATCCTGAAATTTAAAAGAGCTTAGAAGTTTTCGATTTTGGAAAACCACCTTTCCAGAAACTCCTTACAAATGTCAAGCAACAACTAATAATTTTGACTACCAAGATTTCCTCTTTTTCACGGGTCCTCTCACCTTAAAAAACAAGAAACTGCTTGTCATTAAACTTGAAAGTTCATAGAAGGCATAAATTCGAACTACTCATATGTCCAATAGGTTCTAGTCATTGAAAAAATAAACAGGTACCAGTGAGATGGGTCTAGATACTGTCCAAACTCAGAGAATTGATTTTATAGAGTGATAATTCTTTTGAATTTCATGATAACCATTCTCTACTTTTTGTTCTTAAGCCAGACTTTAGAGTGGATTGATCATGGCAATGCTAGGTCTCTTCAATGAGTGAGCCGCCAACTCAGTGCATTAGTAAAAAGGAAGGTTCTTAAAGATCTGAGCTGAAAGAATTTAGAATTTTAATGGAGAGTCTTCCTCATCCAGGTTAAGAGGATGGTACCAAGTAAAGAAGAATGTGTCTTTATTAAAACTTTTTAAACATTTATGCTCTTGCTTATAAGTCTGTCACTTAATTATGATTAATAAATGATACAATAAGTAGTAAAATTCGTTCTTTGGTCTACATCGTTGACCTCGTTGCTCAAACCCCCTTATTGAATCCACATTTTATTGACAACGCACAAATCAGATTTGGGATGATTTCTCTACTTGTATTCTAAACCAAATCTTTGAGGATGAGACTTTTGGTTTCTGCAGCCAACATTTGAAAAATCTAATAGATTGCCAAGGGTATCTATGTCAGGACGAACAAAAAAGCAAAATTTTGGTAATACGCTTGCCACTGTCACATTAAAACAAAATCCAAAAGGCATCACAGAACTTAACAGAATCAGCAGATATTGTGCTTCATTTGGAAGGGCCTGGGTCTGTATTATTTTTCCCCTCCTAAGTCACGGTATTTTCTGTTAAACCTTGTAGTTAACAGCTTAAGATAATTCTGCCATGTGTAGGACTTACATGAATGCCTGGACTTTATGTCACAAACTCAGCTGCAGTTTAAATTATTAGGTAAACTCTTTTCACGGAGCTCCCACTCTTGAAAATCCACAACAAAAACAGTAGGCCAGCTGCCCACACTACAAGGAGAGAGCCTCATTCGATGTCATTTGCATCCCATTAACCACCAAGCAGTGGTCAGTCATTGCCTGTCAGGCATTCAACTCATTCTTTTTGTGTTAATTAGCAAAGAACTAAGGAGTTAATGAAGATCTTTATGATCTGCAGTGACTCATCTGGTTGTTTTGGAGGAATTGCGGGGATGGACCACTTGGGCTCACCCTTCTTGGATCCTCTGAGCAGAGCTGGAGGGAGGCTGCCAAGCGAACCTTTGGAGGGGCGCTCTCAGGGGCCTTTGGCATGGTGGGCTTTGTTAGCTCAAGATTAGAAGGAGTTAATTGCTTCAAGATTGCTGGGAGATTAGGTTACTGGGTGGGATGTATCTATGTAAGCATATGTCAGCGCTAGTTAGAAGATAGGAGACGCTTATTTTAATAAACTTATGAAAAGAAGAATTAATTTGTCATTACATTGGAAATCTTATTTTATTAACTTAATTTGAAAATGTAAAGCTGCCTGAAACGCTGGTTTTTCACTCACTTTCCTTCTGAATATGTATGAATCACAGATTCGCTGATGTGCAACACTGTTCATTCAGAATTTTTTTTTCTGGAGGATTTTTTTTTTTTTTTTTTTTTGCTGATGGCATCTGGCTCTGGGGGAGTGGGATGGTTACAGTGACCTCTGGGTTCTCTTCTTGTGGTGGGTGGAACATGGCCTCTCAGCCCATTGGCAGTCCTGTCAAGGGAAGAGAATCTGCTTCTATCTATCCTGCTTCTTCCCCTCTGAGCGCTGGTTGTATACAAATGATCTCCGTGCTCTGTGACCACAAAAGACAGTGGGGAAGAGGGTGTAGGCAGAAACTGTAGGGATCAATCTCTGAACTAAAGCCATCAAAGATGTTTCCTTTTTTAAACTTTCTATTTTGTATTGGGAGATAATTTTGGTAAAGAATTTGCCTGCAATGCAGGAGACCCAAGTTCGATTGCTGGGTCGGGAAGATCCCCTGGAGAAAGAAATGGCAACCCACTCTAGCATTCTTGCTTGGAAAATTCCATGGACAGAGGAGCCTGGTGGGCGACAGTAGTCTGGTGGGTGACAGTAGCCTGGTGAGCCACTGGTGGGCAAGTGAGCTGACTGTAGCTCTCCAGGCTCCTCTGTCCATGCGATTCCCCAGGCAAGAATACTGGAGTGGATTGCCGTGCCCTTATCCAGGAGGTCTTCCAGACCCAGGGATCAAACCTGGGTCTCTTACATCTCCTACATTGGTGGGTGGGTTCTTTACCATTAGCGCCACCTGGGAAGTCCCAAACAGCTCCTACCCAGACGCTAGTACCATGAACCACCCACCTCTCTGCATTCAGGGAAGCTCAGAAGTTTCAGTCAAGTCCAAGAGAGATGGCACTTTGCAGAGGGCACTGTACTTGGACTAGATCTTGCATCCCTCTCCCCTTGGGTTAACGCTGCTCTGGGTGAGCTACATGGGGTTGCTGAAACCTACATGACTGGTGTGTTACAACTCAGACCAAAACTGGGCATTGACTAATGTCAAAACTGCCTTTTCTTATACTTCATATTGGTCGTATATTTAAAAATTCCAATTATCTGTTTAGCCTGCAGTCAGAAGGTTAGCAGAAGCAAGATACAAGTTTTATATATTAAATAAAAATGTAAACAGGAAAGGAAAAGTAATAAGACAGCTGCACATCAACTGACAGCAGCTCACTGGAGGCTCTGCGGCAAGACAATGCTGGCTCCTCACTTGAAAATGAATCCACTCTGGGAAGCAAGTGTGGAAATTGTGAACCATCCTCTTTTTTTTAGTTAGAATGTTCTGGTTATATTTAATCACTTTTCTGTGCAACAACTGGACCTAGATGTGGTTCATGAGATTCACTGACTTGTGAGGATACACAAAGCAATCAGTGAGAGGTTAGGAGCCAGAGGCTAAAGGCAGGTAGGATGCTATTCACCACCTGAGCTCTCCTAGGAAAGAGAATTGACTTCCAAAATATCATTTATTTCCTTATTTCTTGACCTTTGCTGAAAAGGCAGAGCCCAAAGGAGATTATAAAAGGCTAAAAATAAATGATGCATGTGTTTATTTATAACAAACAATCATCGCTGAAATGTGAGGCAGGTCCAGGCAAAGTTACATTCCCTCCCAAGGTATATCTATTTTTTTTAACTGTACTCTTTTGCTAAAATTGCGGTGGAAATATTGTTCTCAATTTTCTCAGGAAAAATTTGCTGTTTCCCAATTCTCTCCCCTAAAAATAAACCTTTTAGTCCAAATATGCTATGGATGACCATTTTCTGAGAATTATGTCTACCATCTTAAGAGAACTCACTCAGTTATTCAGAAACATATTTTCTGCCCAAAACACATGCAGGGTTCTGGGGACATAGAGATGGCTAAGGTGATCTGTGCTGTTGAGGAATCACAGCCCCAAGGGGCATGGAAGACAAGCAGAAAAATTCATCCATCAATTCAATAAGTGTTTGTTAAATGACTTCTATGTGCCCAGGACTGGATGAGCAATTACAGGAGTGTGGTGGATAGAGCGTGCTGGCAGGTCTGGTCACTGTTAAGAGCAGCCCAGAGAAGAAAGGAAGGGAGGGAGTGAGATGCAGGTGGCGACTGACACATGTTCATGACAAGTGGAAATTGACCAGGTGAAGAGGAGAGACAGGAATTCTGGCTAGCAGAAACAAAAGGACAAAACTGAGAAGCAGTTTAGATTCAAGGCAACTTTTTATCTGATTCAGACAGAGACCAAGCTTTGTACCTCCGATTTCTCAAACACTCTATTGTCATTCTGTATACCATCCTTGGGGCTTCCCAGGTAGCAAAAAGAACCCGCCTACCGATGCAGGAGACAGACACGACTGAGCGACTGAGCACACAAACCATCCTTTGGCCATGGCTGTAGGAACGGGGAGGCTCCCTTCATCCCCACAAAGTGTTGCACGTGAAGGCTGCCTGCCTGCCTTCTGGCTCCTGAGGGCAGCAGCTGTCCTTTGCTGTAGCCCTGATCCAATGGCCCAGGGTCCCCTGTCCTTATGTGATGAGCGGGACCATTCTGCATTTCTCTTAGGGTCTGAGCTAAAAGTAGATGTTCTTTCCATTTAAAAAAGTATGGATATTGTGTTGTTTTCCATGGAGAACAAGTAGCTATGCCCTGAGCTGCCCACCCTCCACCCCACCGCAGGAACTCGGGGTGGGTTGGAAATTGCTTTGTGAATAGCTCAAATGATGGTGATGTGACTTTCTAAAAAAGTCTATTAAGTGCTTATTCTAATAGAGATACAATCTACATTCAAATTGTTTCTGTCTATAACCCAGTTTACACAAAAACTGTTAGATTTTCTCCAAATTTGGATGATATATAAAGGATAGACTGGCTGAAAATACAGGCCATGAGGTATACAAAAAATTTTTCTGAGTTCCGGAGGGCAGAGTTATCTTCCAGGCCCCTGAAACTGACATAAAAGTCAGGGCACCTGGACATGTCAGACACCCACAGATGTCATGGTCAGAAAATCAACAGGATTTCCAAATGTGAGCTACAAAAGGAAGGCCAGAAAGACACATGCTCCATGAGTGTTGTTTCATTGCTTCTCATAAGGGCAACCCTACGTAGCAGGATCCAGGGTGCTGGATTCATGTATATATTTAGTGGTGGTCGATGGTTCTCATAAGCAACACAGGGAAGTGGGGAAGACAGCTGGTGCTGATTATAAGTTTTTACTGTGAAGATGACATTTTCAGCTTCCACTGCAAAAAGCAATGTTGGCTCTTGTAGGTGCACAGCTGAATGTTCTGGATTTTGAGATGCGATCACCGGAAAATTGTGTCAGGTCTTCCCCTAACCCCCATTTTCTTGTCTTACTACCATGACCGCAAACAGCGATCCCTACCACCCTCGGCCATCTTCGATTCTTAAGGCTCGCAATATTAAATACATCTCTCCCATCCCAAAATCAGATACAAAGTCATGGAAATGAGATAAAAATCTCACCTCCCATTGAAGCAACATGCCAGAAACTCAGAACGGATGGTCCAGATTTAGGGGTAGGCTTATTATTCATGACAACTGCCTAGCAGCACCATGAATGGGTAATGAGGGCACCATTATCAGGAGGGTTAAAGCCCGAAGCCCTGGGACAGTTATCATATACAGTATTATGTTTATGACACTGTAACCTCACCCACCTCTCAGAAGAGGACGAAAAATCAGGGCTTCCAATGTTGCTTCAGTTGCGATTTCGTCTCTCTCAGCAATACTTTGGCCACCTGATGCAGAGAGCTGACTCCTTGGAAAAAACCCTGATGCTGGGAAAGATTGAGGACAGGAGGAGAAGGGGGCGGCAAAGGATGAGATGGTTGGATGGCATCACTGACTCAATGGACATGAGTATGAGCAAACTCTGGGAGATAGTGAAGGCAGGGAAGCCTGGTGTGCTGCAGTCCATGGGGTCACAAAGAGTCGGACACGACTGAGTGACTGAGCAACAACAACAACATCAACAGCAACACCCTGGCCTGAGCTGGTCATTGAAGAAGCAATGAAATGCAGCAAGAAGGAAATAAAGACCAAAGCCACCAAGACACTGCCAAGCAAGCTTTAGTAAAACCAGACTGTTCATGTTTTATGAACTTAATGGCATAAAGAACATGCAGTAAAAATAATTTGCATTCTCTGATTATATATGTTAGATCCCTAAATATCTTGATCATGTAATTTCACTAAAGATATCCTGATGTGGATCTGTGTATGATTTACATAAATGAGGCATTTGCATAAATTAAATTAACAAATATAAATGCACGCTTACAAAATGCTGATACCACTTAACTATTCTCATAAAAATAAATTATGAGGAATGACATATGATAGGCTGTGTGGTTTCTGGGCAATCATCGCGTGCCCCTGATACATTCTTGGCACTTCGATACCAGAGGAAGGAAAAAACTCCAATTCTAGCATTTCTAAGGGCGGGGTTCTCCCAGAGAATCTACATAACAGACGTTTGGAAGGAGATGTTGTCTAAAGTGATTGAAAAACCTGGTTTAGTGCCGTGACAAAGCACATGGGCACTGGAGGCAGACAGCCTCAGTTTAATCCTGACTCTACTGTTACCTCCCAGGTAGTTTAGGACAAGTCACCTAATACACACCTCAGCTTTCTCATCTGTAAACTTGGGATGGTACCAGTGCTGACCTCAAAAGGAGGTCATGAGTTAATGAACATGGAGGGACTTAGAACAGTACCTGGCGTGTGGAAAGTGCACAGTGAATATTAGCTCTATTAGTATTATTGTGATGCCAACACTCAGCATGTTGGAAGAATAATTTCCCAAGGTGACATATCTACTCTATCTCTTGACCAGTGATGCTCACAAATTTTCCCGGTCTTTGGAGCCATGGGATGAGAGAAGAAAAATTGCCAAGGATCATCCCTTTGACCGATATTCAAATCATCCTGAATTGGGCTGCTGGAGTGACTCTGCAGGATGGGTTCTCCTGAGGCAACTGCAGATTTGTACTTGCTCTAAGATATGACCCCCAAATGATTGGCATTGTATTCAGAAACCCCAGTAGACTGGTGGGTGTGGCTGGTGGATCGCACAGGAAGGACCATTGCTCGTGGTGGGTACCACATCCCACCCCAGTTCTGATCAGACCAGGGAGGGGGTGAGAGGAAACAAGAGAACTTAATTCCATTTAAATTTCTGCTCCTTGTGCACAGTCTAGCTCAGCCATTGTCACAACAGCAACCACAGGTGCTACATTTTCATCCAGTGGCCGCTAATGATGTCAATGTCAGGAGCTGGACAGTGAACCCCACAGGCTTTTCTAGAATTACAGCCAATTGCACCTATGAATTACCTCTTCCTCCTTTGCTGATACCCATGGGAATGATTTAATGATTACTTAAGTGAAAGTCGCTCAGTAGTGTCCAACTCTTTGCAACCCCGTGGACTAGTCCACGGCATTCTCCAGGCCAGAATACTGGAGTGGGTAGCCATTCTCTTCTCCAGGGCATCTTCCCATTCCAGAAATCAAACCTAGGTCTCCCACAATGCAAGTGGATTCTTTATCAGCTCAGCCACCAAGGAAGCCCAGTGATTACTAAGTCAGAGGGAATTATTATATTTTTCATCTCTAACTTAAGCTATATTTTATTTAATTTTTAAAAACTGATTATCAGAAATCAAATTATTCAGTGTCTTTGTTTTTGAGGTCACTGGAGAAAATAGTCTATTTTCCAGTGAAATTCAGATTTTTCCTATGAGCCTGCATGCGTATGCCTGCTAAGTCACTTTAGTCATTTCCGACTCTGTGTGACCCCCATGGACTGTAGCCTGCCAGGCTCTTCTGTCCATGGAATTCTCCAGGCAAGAAGACTGGAGTGGTTTGCCATGCCCCCCTACAGGGGCTCTTACCCACCCATGGGGATTGAATCTATGTCTCTTATATCTACCTGCAATAGCAGTTGGATTCTTTACGACTAGTGCCACCCTATGAGCCTAGACCAAGCCAAATAAATGTTCTGTTCATTAGACACTCTCCAATCCAATAGCATCTCCAGAAGTTTATAAAGTAACCTCCAACCTCTCTCTAGGAATTTTCTCCCTGTTTGAGACCAGTTCCCACAGTGGCCTCGCTGGTGATTAGAGCAGGGTTTGGTGCAGCTTTGTGGGGCCATAATGCCAGCTGTGGGGTCTTAGGGCACCAGAAAGCCTCTGCCCTGGGATGATCACACCTGCTTTGCAATTTTGCCTCACACTGGGTCTGGCTGACTACCCCGGAGGGCAGTGTACATGTTTCTGAGGTCAGGGCAATAATTACAATAATAGCAGCTATCAGTAACCCAGCCCCTTCTGCAGGTCAGGCCACATGCTTTACATATGCTGTCTCAACCACCCTGAGAGGCAGCTTTGCAAATTTAGCAGTAGTAGTGATGAGATCTCAATGCTGGGATGTCAGAGTGAGGTCCCATTCCTGGAAACACACCATTAGTGTAGATGGTAAAGTTTCCAACTCAGTGGGCCTACTGATGTCCATCCACACTGATGCTTAGTGTCTGGGAAGGGATCTCATCACTTCCATCCTTCCCAAGGCCATCCTGATAACCTGATGCCCTGCTGCTACTGCTGCTGCTAAGTTGCTTCAGTCGTGTCCGACTCTGTGCGACCCCATAGACGGCAGCCCACCAGGCTCCGTCGTCCCCAGGATTCTCCAGGCAAGAACACTGGAGTGGGTTGCCATTGCCTTCTCTGAACCTGATGCCCTATCTGCCCTGTAATCTCCATCTGACTCTATCATGGCACTCTTGACTAAGAACTCCTTCTGCAGCTTCTCATCCAGCCGCTCTGGGCCTCAGCTCTCACATCTGTTGGATGGGAAAACTGAACTCTGATCGCATCTTCAGAGGGTCATTGCACAGATCAAATGAGATGATGAGTGTGAAACACACTAGCACCCATGTTGGTCACTGGTAGTATGTTTCCACTGGGATGGATGTGCTACAGACTTGTGAATCTGAGCAACCGTTTATTTGAAACTTATACTTTGGAAGTAAGTACCAAATTATTGAGACTATTGATTGAACTCTAATTCTGGATTTCCAGTCCTAACATTGCTCTTAAGTGCCGGACTCACCTGCAAGCTGGACTGGTCCATGGATGAAATGAACAACATCAGGTGAAGACTCATTATGAAGGTGCACTGGCTGAAGTGGCCCCTGGGGCCAGGGTGGGAGATGACAGCTCCCTCTTTCCCCTCCTCCAGTCCAGGACCAAGCTCAGGGGCCTTTTCGAAGATGTAAACCTTTTGCTCATAGCATATGCAAGTCCCAGCCTAATAAGAAGCTCTAGGTGACTCCCAAATATGCTAAGCTCCCATCAGGTGTCCATCAACCACTTACATCGGAATCTCCTTATTACAGTAGCAGATGCCTAAGTCCATGGTATCCAAACCTAAGAGTGGACCTGAGGATCTACATATAATAAGCTTCCTAGATGACCTTTGCATTATAAAGATTGGTAAACACAACATGAGAATCAGCACTCTCTGCTCCTTTATACTGTTTGGTAATAAACAGTGATTGTTTTACTAAGCATTTAAGAGAAAAGGTAAATGATGTTTCAATTCATTTTTGCAGTTTGCAGCATAAACTGTGGGACTTGAGCTGTGGGTATTAGGAAATCTAAGGGCTTTGAGAAAAGAAGCTCATTATAAAAATTTTTTCTTTACAGCTATTGTTCTAATAGTTTTGCTGCCTTTGCTCCTAAGAGGAAATTTTCTTAAAGGAGCCCACAATGTTTACATTCATTCATTCATTCATTCACTTTGTTACGTATTACACGGTAATGAAATAGACGAGCAAGACATAAACCCTTTAAAAAAAAGTTGTGATCTAGTCAAGAAGATAGATGATTAAATTAAGAAAACCAATGCAATATCCTGAGTATAGGCTCAGATTCTTTCTTTCAATTCCCTGCCACTTAGCTGAGTCATTCTAATTTTGACGTGGGACTCTGGAGGTGCGGCTGCTTTTTACCAATAATGACTTGAAATAGATTCCTTCAATTTGTCTGATTCAACACAATGCTGCAAACAGAGTCTGTCCCTTATCCAAATAGTTTCCTTGAATTATTCAACGTAGTGTGTGCCAACTATTTTGGCACTGGGCACTCCAGTTGAAAGCAGACCTTGTGTTGTGAAGATTACAACAGAGAAGCAGTAAGAGGACTCGGTGGATGGGCTGCTGGGTGTGTGGCTGAGCTGACAAGCGGAGATGAAGATTCTTGAAAGAACTCAGAGGGTAGGACCGGGGAGGAAGGAGAAATCTAATGGAAGGGAGAAAAAAAGACAAGAACAGGGGGAAAGTTGTGGGGGGAGGGTGGAGTGCAGAGATATTCAAGAAGTAGAAAGCGGTTCCTAAAGATGGGCCAAGCTGGTCACCCACAGGTGGGGCTGTCCCTCCTGCCACCTCTCCCCCACCCCTCACTGTGGTCCATCCCCGTGTTCCCAGGATAGTCTGTCCATGACAATGACAGCGGTTGCCAGCAAGCCGGAATGGGATGGGATGGATGCTCCCCTTCCCTCTCCCTGTGACACCTATCAGAAAGGGCTAGCTTTTGAGCACTGAGAGAGGGGGGGGAAATAAGCAGAAGTAATTTATTCGGGATCTTTGAGAGGATAATAGCCAATTATTTGTTTATAACACTGGTTAAATTTTCATTAGGCAGATTAATGGAATATCATGTACTGTCAACATTGGACTGAGGGGTGGTCTGTAAGAGATAAACGGGCAAACAGGCTCTGTGTCTCTCTGAGTAAATTAGTTTTTGCTTTCCTGTTTTTCATATGAAAATGGGAAAGGTGGGCAAGGTGGTGCATTTTAAAACAGGTCTTGAGATGGGCCAAATTGGTTAAATATGAAAGCAATCCTGGTAATAAATACATTATAATAACTTAGCATCATGGCCATCATTTTTGATTTCATGAAAGTCTGGGATAATGTCGATTTTTAACCTGCTCTCTTAATACACATTTTTCTCTCCCTGAACTGAAACGCTCCTTGCTGTGAGGTGAAAGCATATTACTTGGGGGGCCTGATTTGTCTGTATAACATGCTCAGAATTACAGCTGGTAAGTGCAAGAGTTCCCGCATTGTCATCTGAGTGCTGTTATCAGGATCATGATTCCCTGGGCTCCACAAGCCAGGAGAGTTGCTAATCACCCTGCAAGTAGACTGAGAGGTCTACTCCGCGGGTTATTGGACGCTGAATCTCTGGTCCGCAGATGGGATGGCTTCTTAATCTTTATATTATTCTATGTAAGAATCAGTGGATCCAACTTCAGAATCAAATTTCTTAGCAAATTTGGAAGTCACACACACACACACACTGAATTGGACCGTTTCATTAACAATTGATGTTCTGCAATTAAAAAGAAAAAGTACTTGGCAATTGTTTAGTTGAATTAACATTGGAGAATCATTTAAGTTCTCTTACGGAGAACGCAACAAAGAATTTTCATTTGCAGCTCAACTCTGGATTTTAAAATAATGTCATTACTTAGAAAGAAGACTATAGGGTGCAATTTCTTTCTTAAAAAATAAGAGAGGGTGGTAAGGAAAGTTATAGAAAGAGGTGGAAGGAAAGAAGAAAGGAAGGAAGGAGGGGAGGAAAGAAATAAAGAAGGAAGAAGGGAGGGAAGGAGGGAAGGGAGGGAGGGGGAGAGGGAGGAAGGGAGGGAGGGGGAAGGGAAAGGAGGGAGGGAGAGAGGAGGGGGGAGAGGGAAGAGGGAGGGGGAGAGGAGGAAGGGAGGGGGAGAGGGAGGAAGGGAGGGGAGAGGGGAAAGGAGGGAGGGGGAAGGAGAGAGGGAGAGGGAGGGGGAGAGGGAGGGGGAGAGGAGGAAGGGAGAGGGAGGAAGGGAGGGAGGGGGAGGGGGAAGGAGAGAGGGAGGGGGAGAGGAGGAAGGGAGGGGGAAAGGGAGGAAGGAGGGAGGGGGAAGGAGGGAGGGGGAAGGAGGGAGGGGGAAGGAGGGAGGGGGAGAGGAGGAAGGGAGGGGGAGAGGGAGAGAGGGGGAGGGGAAGGAGGAAGGGGGAGAGGAGGGAGGGGGAGGGGGGAGGAGGGGGGAGAGGAGGAAGGGAGGGGGAGAGGGAGGAAGGGATGGGGGAGGGGAAAGGAGGGAGGGGAGAGGGGGGAGGAGAGAGGGAGGGGAGGGGGAGAGGAGGGGGAAGGAGAGAGGGAGGAAGGGAGGGAGGGGGAGAGGGAAGGAGGGAGGGGGAGAGGAAGGAAGGAGGGGGAGAGAAGGGGAGAGGAAGAAGAGGGGGAGAGGAGGAAGGGGGGAGATGGAGGGAGGAGAGGGAGAAGAGGGAGGGGGAGAGGGAGGAAGGGAGGGAGGAGGAGGGGGAAGGAGGGAGGGGGGAGAGGAAGGAGGGAGGGGGAGAGAAGGGGAGAGGAAGAAGGGAGGGGGAGAGGAGGAAGGGGGGAGATGGAGGGAGGAGAGGGAGAAGAGGGAGGGGGAGCGGGAGGAAGGGAGGGAGGGGGAGGGGAAGGAGGGAGGGAGAGAGGGAGGGGGAGAGGGAAGAGGGAGGGGGAGGGGGGAAGGGAGGGGGGAGGGAGGAAGGGGGAGGGGAAAGGAGGGAGGGGGAGAGGAGGGGGAAGGAGAGAGGGAGAGGGAGGGGGAGAGGAGGAAGGGAGGGGGAGAGGGAGGAAGGGAGGGAGGGGGAGGGGGAAGGAGAGAGGGAGGAAGATAAAATGGGGGGAGAGAGGGAGGAAAGGGCATTTGCAGGGCTGTGGAAAATCAAATAAATGAAACTTGTTGTTCTTTTCATAAAATGCCAAAATTTGCCGCAAATATGTCTAGTAAAATTTCTTTCAAACATTGAGGCACTACTGCTAGTTTCTGCAAACCATTTTACTGGTTTATATATTGATTTCTCTTTGAAGTAATTCTACGCCACAAACGAATTCCCAGCATGAACTGTTTATATAAATACTTTTGCTTTCTCAAAAAAGCTTTCCGGGCCAAAGACACGTGGCTGTAGCTCACCCTGGTCAGTAGTCTGAGAGGCCCATTCCCAGGTCCCATGACTGGGTCGTCCTTACTGGACATGACAGTGGTGGGGGAGGGGGTGCTGGGAGTGGGGGTGGGGAGGCAGAAAATATGGAGGACAAGGGCCGCCGGCTCTGCCTTCCCTTCTTCTGACTCACGCATCTCTGCATCTTCAGGACAGTAACAGAGCGAGGATTGGATGAGCAGTTGTCAGGCTGACAGAGAGCTGGGGTGGCTGGTGTGCTTGGGTAACCAGGGCCCTCTAGGGAAAGCTGGGGCTCCCACCCATGCTTCTGAGCCATTTGAGCCTTTTCTAAGCCATGGGTTCCAGCTCAGAGAACAGCAAGGGCATGTGTGTTGCTTGTGGGTAAATTGCTCTGAGATGGGGAGAGGAATGGATGGAAGGTCACATTTGTGAACAGACTCTGAAGTGGCCTGAGCCCTTTCATGACTGCCAGCCAGGGTAATGGCCTTTCAAAGTCTTTAGGGACAACTTATTTCTTTAATATCCAGCATGGATGTATTGCCTGTTAACCTCCTTGCCGGGGCATCGAGGACATAAATGCCTCCACAGTTGGGCAGCTTTGGGCAGGAATATTACAGCCTTCAGGAGGAGTTCAGTCGGAGGGGAAGGTGGACAGGGGACCATTTCAAATCTCTGGGCACTTAGCACAAGCCTAGGACAACTGCCTTTGGCTACAGCATCCCTGAATCTCTGTTCTCTCGGTCAGCTCTGCAAGGGGCCCTGTAGGAAGGCCCTTTGGCCATCCAAGAACTAAAATCCCTTTTGCTGGAGGATCTGGAGGTGATGGTAGTAGTTTAGACTCTACGTCATGTCCAACTCTTGCGACCCCATGGACCCACCAGGCTCCTCTGTCCATGGGATTTCCCAGGCAAGAGTATTGGAGTGGGTTGCCTTGACCTTCTCCAGAAGATCCAGAGACCCACCCAATGCAGACCTTGGCTGCTGTGACTAGTGTTCAAGGGATAGTTGCAGAGAGGAAAGCAATGCTGGATTTCCTGAATTTGAAATATGAAAGATATTCTCCAGGTTATTACATCCTTTTAGTGAAGGCAATTCACATTCTTTTGGTGGTTTATCCTACTTATAATGATCAAATCCTAGAATCAGAACTGCTAATGCAAACCACTTTTATAGCTGTAATTGGATCTGAGGCCAATGCAACCACCAAGTGGCCTAAGACTCTCTGGCAATGCTCAATCAGGATATGATATCGCTTATGAAAGTGATCTCTCACTATTGATACTTCTCCCGAGAGCAACACAAATTAGAGACATACTTGAGTAGTTCCGAGGCCTTGCCGCCAGCCAGCATGAGAGCGGGCCCTGTTAAAGTGGGGATTCTCAAGCATGGCATGAGGCACATTTCACTGTGGTCATTTAATGGAAACCCTCTGAAAGTCCTCTGCTGGGTCTGGGGGTAAAAGAAGTCCTAACATTTAGGGAACCACATGAAATGTGCTTCTTAAGAAAATTCGAGAACTGATAATGCTAATGACATCTGAAAGCAGACTTTGGGGGACTCTGGGATACTTGGTCACAAAGTGAAAACACATGGACTTCCCCATTGCTCAAAGCCTATATGCGCGCGTGCGCGCACACACATACACCCACACACCCACACGTACTCCACACCCAGGGACTGGCGGATGATCTCTGAGTGGGCAGAGATCTGAGTCCTATCCATGGATGGCTTCAGCTCCTAAATGCCAATCTAAGTAGCAGGTGTGAATCTCAGTCCACACATTTGAGAGTGCAAAGAAACAAAATTATTATATTGACTGTCTTTGTATTTCATATATTTTTAAATACACCTCTTGTGGCTTCTAGATTCATCATAATTTCTGACTTTAGCACACTCCTGACTGACCTCTGCCCTCCCTCATGTCTGGAACTTGGTGTCCCTGCTGGGCTGAGTCTGTAGGTTCCTGGGGGCCCAGCCATCTCCTTGCAGAAGTCTCTGCTCACAGGGATGGCTGGGGGCATGGGGAAGCCCTGGTGAGCTGTCAAGTTCCTTGACACTTGACAAGTGAAAGTGTATCATTTCCAGCCCTCCCGATGTGTCTCTGAGCGTGCAGAGGGCCTCGAGGAATCTTGGCGAGGGCACAAACCAGCCCGGCAGCTTTGATGAAGGCCCCAGAACACAAGGCTGAACAAAGGACACTGACTTTTATGTGATGCCTGGGAGGTGACACATGGGCTCTGTGAGCTTACATGTGTTCCCACATTCAGCCTCACAAAATCCTGTGCCGTGAGGAACCATTTCGCTTTCTTTTAACTCGTGTATTGTCTACTACCAGGTGTCTACATGTCAACCACACATCGTCCATGCTCGCAGAGCTTACTGTTGCATGAATGAGACACAGGGATAAAAAGCCCATCTCGATGAGGCAGACAAGTGCTGGCGAGGCATGAGCAAGGGAGATGGGGAAAGATCTAGAAGGACAGTGGGCTCAGAAAAGGATTCTGGTGGAAGTGACACTCTTCTTCCCACTCTCATTCTCACCTGTGGCCAGGAGAAGCTAAGCAGCATGTCCAAGGGCACAGATTAAAGAAGTCTGGAACAGAAAGTGAAAACCTCCCCACAGTGGCCTCTGCCAATCCCTTCTATGTGTATCTCCTAACTCCTAGAAAAAGTCCTCTTCCAGCTTGTTTCAACGCATGGACAGAGTCCGGGGGCAGGACCCAGGGAGGAGAAAGAGGTTCTATGAGGGAAGAACACAAAGCCTTGATGAGGAGAGGGAGCCAAAGAAGGACTGAAGCAGGGAAGGAACCCCAGGGTTTTAGAGACAGGCTCACTTCTCAATTTGAAAATCAGGAAGAGGCTCAGGCTCCTAAAAACCGATTATTGGAACTGAAGTTCCACATGACACTTTAGACAAAATTGTAGAAACAACAATGGCAAATCCTCTATACTGTTTAGAAGTGGAACTGGAAAAAGGGAAAGATTAGCTTTAGACAGGATCGGCCTACACATGTATACGCTACATTTTTTTTTTTAAACTTCTTATTTTATATTAGAGTAGTGCAGGAGGTCTGAGTTCAATCCCCGGGTCAGGAAGATCCCATGGAGGAGGAAATGGCAACCCACTCCAGTAATCTTGCCTGAAAAATCCCAAGGACAGTGGAGCCTGGCAGGCTACAGTTCAAATGGCCGCAAAGAGTCAGTGGACAGCAAAGGGACTCAGTCATACATATAAATGTATCTATTCTCCCCCAAACTCCCCTCCCATCCAGGCTGCCACATAACCTGGAGCAGAGTTCCCAGCGCTATACAGTAGGACCTCACTGGATATCTGTTTTAAATACAGCAGTGTGTACACGTCCATCCCCAATTCCCTAACTATCCCCTCCCCTCAGCAACCATAAGTTCATTCTCTAAGTCTGTGAGTCTGCTTTTCTTTTGTAAGTAAGTTCATTTGTATTATTTCTTTTTAGATTCCCTGTATAAGGGATGTCATACAATTTCTCCTTCTCTGATGATAATCTCTAGGTCCTTCTCTGTATGATAATCTCTAGGTCCATCTATGTTCTGCATTGGTTTTATATTTTCTTAATTTAGGAATAATGCTGTGCTTATCAGAAAAATGTCAAGCAACAATGTGCTGTAAAGTCATCCAGATTCTCCTATATATATCGTATCTTGGGCAACAGAGCATAAAACTTGACTTACACATATTTCAAACCCTGTCATCTGAATCACAGACAGCATGGACCTGCCAGTCTCAACCCCCATAGGTGATATCATGGGGCTGATAATCTCCAAATTGCCTCTAATCCTATAATGGCTTCCAAACCACATTATTTTGCCACACATAGCAACCCAATTACTAATACCACCATTTTCATGTATGCAAAGGACAGCTAGCTTTTCAGCCATTAGATGAATGCACAGCTACAAGTTAACTGGCAGTTTCAGTGCAATATGAGGAAACTGCCATTCTTACTACATTCCAAAAAAAACCATAACCAAACAGCTATACTCAAAGCCCAGTGTCATCCAAGCCTGCTTGTCAGTCAGCAAGACAGGCCTGTCTCCAGGGCCCCTGGCTATTTTCTGAAGTGAGAAAACCCTTCGTGGTGCTTTATTTTGTGAAGAGGCTAACGTGGACACACCCAGAGACATCAGAATTCTAAAGTGCACCCAGACTTTCTGCACCAAGTTTTCCCAACTCTGCATTAGAATAAAGAGTAGAGGAGGGGAAACAAGGACCTACTGTGTAGCACCTGGAACACTGCTCAATGTTATGTGGCAGCCTGGAGGGGAGTGGGGTTTGGGGGAAAATAGATACATGGCTGTGTGTGGCTGAGTCCCTTCGCTATTCACCTGAAATATCACAGCATTGTTAATCAGCTGTGTGTGTGTGTGCGCTAAGTTGTTTCAATTGTGTCCGATTCTGTGCGAGCCCATGGTCTGTAGTCCGCCAGGCTCCTCTGTCCATGGGATTCTCCAAGGAAGAATACTGGAGTGGATTGCCATGCTCTTCTCCAGGGGATCTTCCTGACCCAGGGATCAAACCTGAGTTTCTTAGGACTCTAGCATTGACAGAGGTTCTTTACCACTAGCACCAACTGGGAAGCTCAAAAAAACGGGTGTGGAAAATGCATGCGTGCTCAGTCGTGTTCAACTCTTTCGATCCCATGGACTGTAGCCCGCCAGGCTCCTCTATCCATGGGATTTCCCAGGCAAGAACACTGAAGTGGATTGCCATTTCCTTCTCTAGAGGATCTTCCACTCGCAGGGATCAAACCTTCGTCTCCTGTGTCTCCTGTATTAGCAGGCAGGTTCTTTACCACTGAGCAACCTGTACTCCAATAAAAAATAAAGAGTTAAAAAAAAAATGGGGAGGGGGAATCTACAATTTGTGTCATTTTGAGAACAGGACTATGTAATTATTCTCTGATGGGCCTTACAGATCATCTAGTCTGGTCAAGACCCAGAGAGAAGGGAGGGCCCACGTGTGCCCAGGTGGATCTCGGCCTCAACTCATGACTCTGACTTACAGCATCAACCAGAAAGCTGCCAAGACAGGTGGAGAGCCAGCAACCAAATTTTGAAAAGAAAGGAAAGGATCTTCAATAGGGGAATAGCTTCTCCAAATCCTCCTCCACCCCAGTGAGCATCCACTTGGCTTTCCCCAACCTCTCCTTGGTCTACCTGTTAGAATGAATAATATCCCAACTAATGTTCTGATATACTCTTGCTTTAGGCTTCATGGTTTTCCAACCACTCTCCACTTTTCATCTTCATCTTGTCTCACCTTTTGTGTTTCTTCCATGCAGTTTTTCCTCTCGTTATTCCCAGGCTGGTCTGTCTGCTCCTCTTGTCTCTGTGTGCGTCTAAGTCTCTCAGTTGTGTCCGACTCTGTGTGACCCGACGGACTGTGGGAGCCCCACCAGGCTCCTCTGTCCATGGGATGCTCCAGGCAAGAATACAGGAGTAGGTTGCAGTGCCCTCCTCCAGGCGATCTTCCCGACCCAGGGATCAAACCCATGTCTCTTACTTCTCATGCATTGGCAGGTGGATTCTTTACCACTAGCACCCTACTCTGCCCCAAATATGGCACCTTTCACACATTACACTTCAAAAATATCCCTGGAAGATGGTCTCTCCCTAGGGTCAGGGGCAATATTTTACTTCCCTTTGTATTCCTACAATCCCTGGCACATAGGAGGCACTCAATAATACTTGTTGAATGAATGAATGGTTGAATATAAGAATGAATAGATAGATGATAGACACATAAGCAAAGGAACTGTTCTCACATTCCTGCCATGATTCATAGTCTAGGAGTTACTGCCTTTTCACGGCCATCTACTCTAGAACTTTCATCTTCTGAAAAGACTATCATAAGCCTAACACGAGACCTAAGGCTGTATATCTACTTTTTACCAACACATTCTTCTCCATTAGAAAAATCTGGTGGCCCTCTGGCTGCAATAAGTAGGTATGTTCTTTGCATAGCGAATGGACAGAAATAGATTTAAAGAAATAGATTTAAACTAGAGATGGATGGCCCCAGATGGATTTGGTTGGGGTGTGGAAGAACATCTTGAACTATTTTTCAAACATTCAGTTTCGGCAAAAACCAAAACATGTTTTGCCAATCACTTTCCCTTAATTTTAAGACCCATGGATTTCAAAGGAAATTTAATCTGAATGTTTCTACTTCATTTACCCCATCTCTTCAAAATGTTCTCCTGAAAAAGTGAACTGATGTCCTAGAAGTTTAAAGGACCCTTTAATAGTTTGCTGGTTTCTTTGAAAAGACGAGCCACTTAACAATTTAGGATGGAATCAAAAACTCCTAAATCTTGAAATAAAAGAAAAAAACAGTACAGGTCAGTTGAAGTTTGGATCAAGGAAGTGGGCAGTGTGTTTCCCATGCTAAAACGAAGAAATGGCTAAAGTTAAAAATTAATGGAAATATAATTGCTTAAAAAGTAGATAAATTCTACATGATCAATGGACAAAAATATAGCTAGAGATCATTACAGATATTGATTCATGTGTAATAGACTGAGTCATCTGTTCACTTTGGTTTATTTGTGATAGAGTTTGAGTGTGTTGCGGAGAAGGCAATGGCACCCCACTCCAATACTCTTGCCTGGAAAATCCCATGGACGGAGGAGCCTGGTAGGCTACGGTCCATGGGGTCGCTAAGAGTTGGACACGACTGAGCGACTTCACTTTCACTTTTCCCTTTCATGCACTGGAGAAGGAAATGGCAACCCACTCCAGTATTCTTGCCCGGAGAATCCCAGGGATGGCGGAGCCTGGTGGGCTGCGGTCTATGGGATCTCACAGAGTCGGACACGACTGAAGCGACTTAGCAGTCGAGTGTGTTGTCAGTAACTCCTTAATCATAAGTGCACAAGACCATGGCAGAAATTTCATGATGAAGCTTGAAAAGAAAGGAAATAGCAGAACTGTGGGTGCCAGCTCCCTCTAAGCTCCTCCTGAAGTGTCAGTTACCCTCCTGCACATTATGCCATAACCCAATCATTAGTGACACTTGGGTGGGATTTGTAAACTATTTGCTTCCTGGTGTGTTTACGCAGGCTCAGATGGTCCCTGCAGACCTTACCTGACATCCTTTTGTTCCACCAGATCCTTCCACTGTGTCAGTTACAAGCCAGAAATAGCCCGGGCCCCTGGGGCATGTATCTAATTCATGGCAGTCACTAGGGGACATTTAGTTCACAGCAGAAATCCAGTCAACACCCTTGTTCCCCATAGTTAATATACTGTTTTAACACCACTGTGGCCAACAGAAGAATTAGTCCATCTCTCGCAGACCACCCACACCACTAATAGCTAATAACTAACACATGGGGAGACCATAGCTAATGATAGCCTTGGGTTCGGTGGTTCATTGTGTTTTTATTTCTTTTCCCCTTTCTTTATTAGCATGCACTCATTCAATTAACCATTGTTGAGCACCCATTGAATGCCAAGTGTTGTGCTGGACATTTCAAAGGAGACACAAAAATGAGAGAACTGTAGCCACTGCTATCAAGAAGCACATAGGCTCATAGGATTAACTGTCATATTGGTGCATCCATTCATGCACTGCTGCGGCTTTTTGTTCACGCACGCTATGGTCAATGCAATTCATATTAAGGAAGGGTACATTTTAAATTAGGCACTTAAACATTTGGAGAGAAACCCAAATGGGGAGGCCATTGTGCCTCCCAAAGGAGTGAATTATTGTGAATTATCCTCCCAGAATCAATCAACATTGACATATTAGTGCACACAGGAGGCCTCAGCAGCAGATTCATGGCATAGATTTCACTTGGGGTTGAAATGAAAAACTGGAGACTACTCATGAATACCTTCTGAAATACCGTGAGAGTTGGCAATCTGAAAAAGGCCAATAAAGAAAAGCATGAATTATAAACTCCTAAAGAAGCTGACTGAGGATACTGCCAAATGAGAACCAATAATAGAACGTTCCCCATCAATCAGCACATCTGTCCTTAGACCAGAAGTCTTTGACTTCTAAGTTTGCTGATCCCAGTCCCGCCACATCAACTTGCCTCCCAAACAAAGATTCTAAGAACCACACGTTTTTAATTATACAAAGTAAAGGTTGATGAATGATTCATACAACTAATCTAAACTTGGGCCAGGTTAAAATAATACTGTGTAATAACTTATATTTATATAGCTCGTAAGAGCACTTTTCTCCAGAGCTCAAAGTGGTTTTCAGATACTATCTCGTCTCTTCTCATAACATCCTTGTGAAGTGGACACGGTAAGGGTACCCTCACTTTCCTTCCATGGACAGGGCAATAAAGGGCCAGAAAATGTTAGTTCCAAGTCCAAGATCACACAGGATGATAGACCAGAATCCACAACCGTATCTGTACTTAGAAAAGATGTCATCTCAAAAGTTTGGAAATGAAGGGACAGTGGCATTGATAAAGCGGGCTTCCTTCATGATGACAGATGACCATATTGATGGTGGAAGTTGGGATACCGACAGCTTGAGGCCATAGTGTTCCCTTTGTCTTGGTGGCTTTGGGGGACATTGGAGGTACTCAGGGGTTTGAGGAACTAAAGATGTAAATTCTGAGTTAGAATCATGGCCCATCAGCTCCAAGATTCATCCTCTTGATGAGGTCGTGAGTCAGCATTGCTGTTGTGGGCGACATCAGTGTCCTACCAAGTTCCCTAGGACCTTAACCCTTGAGTGTGCCAATGTCTGTACTTCTGCTTAGGGGCCCACTCATAGATCTTAGAAGAGAGGGGTCTTGGCCACTTTAGGCAGGCTAGAAGTGCCTGCATATTAACTTCCCCCTGAATGGAGTAGGGTGTGAATGTCTAAGCTCCTTATCCTTTGAGTGAAATAACTGAGGCAGGACCCTAATGCTTCCCAGAGTCTCCTCTTGGGATTAAGCTTTGAATACTCACAGTGGTCATTGGCTGGGTAATATCGACTTGAAAGTTGCCTTCCCATCCCTGTCTCATCTCTCAACAGACAAGTTGCCCAGCATACTCATATCAGGGTCTGCTTCTGGGGAACTCAAGCCATGACAATGATCCTCCCTCTCACCATGCTGGACATACTGGTGACTCACTGTGGAGCATCCATGGACCACGCATCCATGACAAACTGTATCCATCCTTCTCCGAGGGTGTCAGCTCCCCAAGTTCCCTGCACACGTTGGGAAGAAGAGCACACTGCTAAGCCTAGGGCAGGACTTGAGTAAAGAGGAGTAAAAGTAGAAGTGTGCTCCAAAAAATCTGAAATTCATCTCAGACTCTTTTCTTTGATGTCTGGTCAGACTGTATCAGAAAGTTAGAAATGAGTGAACTTTTGAAAGCCATATTCTCATTCTTTAACATAATTTAAAATTTTCTCATTCCACTTATTGTATGGCCAATGGCACATGTGAGAAGTATAATACTGCTTGAATTTATTATCTTGGTTATGTCAACCGTATGCTGTACGTTTGCATCCATCTATAAGTGTGGTGAATATACTTGCCCCCTAGTGGCTTAGTTGGTATTTGCAGAATGTAAATTTCATTCATTCACTTAGTAAATCAGTCAATCTGTCGGTCAGTCTGATAGCTTTCCCAAGAGCTTGATTGGTAAAGAATCCACCTACAATGCAGGAGACCCCGGTGGGATTCCTGGGTTGGGAAGTTCCCCTGGAGAAGGGAGAGGTTACCCAGTCCAGTATTCTTGAGCTTTCCTTGTGGCTCAGCTGGTAAAGAATCCATCTGCAATGCACGAGACTTGGGTTCGATTCCTGGGTTGGGAAGATCTCCTGGAGAAGGGAAAGGCTACCCACTCCAGTAGTCTAGCCTGGAGAATTCCACGGACTGTATAGTAGTGCATAGGGCTGCAAAGATTCGGACACGACTGAGCAACTTTTACACTCACACTCACATCAGCCAATCTGATAACGAGACAGGCTATACTGGACGTAGTGCTAGTACAGTCATTGTACTAGACATGGCACTGGGGGCTGGTGAAATAAACAGTTCCCAGCTTCATAGAGCTTACAATTTTGTGAAATAAATAGGTATAAAAGCAAATTAACACCAATAATCAAATAATTGAAAATTGTGAGAAATTTTCAATTCTCATGAGGGAAATAAATGCTATGTAAAAAAGCAGAAAGCAGGGATTGTTTAATTTGAGGACAAAGTCAGATAAAGCCTCACTAAGAAGTGACATATCAGCTGAAATCTCAAGGATAAGCAGTCAGGCAAAATGTGGGGAAGGGCAATCTTAGCAGAAGGAACAGCATATGCAAAGGTCCTGAGGATGGAAAGAGTTCAAAACACATCTTCAGAGGAAGGATAGCCTTGTGATTTAGAGCATGCAATACAGATTCTGGCAGACTGGGCCCCCAAAGTCCTTCTTCTGTTGTTAGCTCTGAGACCTTAGCAAGAAACTTAACTTCTCTGTGCTCATCTGTAAACTGGGGATTGCAATAACAGTAAGGATCTGGATAACAGTAATATACTGAAATAACAATAAGAAACCCAGAATTTCACAAGGACTCAAAAATATTTTGGTTACTCATCAGAGCAAGTGGGCTGCATTGGCTGGCATAAAACTGGTCAAGTCTTAGGAGGCCAATTCCAACACACACACACTTTTCTTCATCTCTCAGTTCTTCATTCAAGATAGTGTTCTTTAGAACTTCCCTGTTCAGGGTGTGGTCTGAGGATCAATAGCATCGCCATCACCTGGGAGCGTGTTAGAAATGCCGAACTTCAGGTGCCACCCTAGACCTCCTGAATCAGAGTCTGCATTTAACAAGCACCCTGGTGACTCTTCTGCACATTCAAGTTTGAGAAGAGCTACTCTAGAGGCTTCAACTGCCATGGTTGCTCAAGGTCAAAATGTCAATATTTCACGGCATTATAGAAACTGCTACCAGGTGACATCTCCTTCCTATTTTGGTCTCGACACTATCCCTTTGGACATACTTGGAGGCCAAGTGCCAAAGGAGAGATTCTCCTCCCTTTTATACAGGGATTGGAAGGCTGGAGACATACTATCAGTTGGAAGATTTGGACCCAAAGTTGTAGAGTGGGCCAGGGAAAGATGGTGATGTAGGGAGAGAAAGGGGAATAGAATAGAGATTTTCTTTTTTTTTTAAACCTCCAACTTTTATTCCACCTCTCTCTAAAAATGTTTTTATAAAAAGTGACTCATTAAAACCTAATAATAATGAAATAAGTCACAGGAATGTAATGCACAGCACTGGGAATATAGCCAATATTTTATAATAACTTTCTGTGGTTTGTGAGCTGTGCTGTACACCTGAAACAAATATCTTGTAAGTCAATAATAAATAAATACATAAAAATTTTTAAAGTGATCCAAGTGTCTCCCATCTCTCATCTTTGGTCACCACCAAAATGAAAATTCTCCCTACCCTCAACCATGTAAAACTTGTGATTGGCATCACTGTGTTGAAATGTAATCATATATTTGACTATGTCATTATGAAAAATTAAAATATTGATAAAAACTGGTAAGCATGTACACAAGCAAGACAGCTGTATGGAACAAGACTGAAAAATATAACTTTATTTTTTTTTAAATCAGATTTTTTTTCTATGTTTTATAAATAACCCATGATTTTGGGCTGCTTCTGATATTATTTACAACACAGAGAACAAAGCACAAAGGCTTATAAGCTGCTCGTATTATCTGAACATCAAGCAAGAGTTTTTAGCACCATTTCCTTCCTAAACATACAATTTAGATTTTGTCACATTTGTAATTACTTTGAACGTTTCACACACACAACACAAAAGATTCTGATGTGATGTTTCCTTTGATAGCCTATTATGTTCAACGTGAATTCTAAACCCAATCATGTTACCAAATAATACTGCACATTAGAGGTTTTCGTAGTTTATTTGCAAAATAAATAAATAAGCCCACAATAATCTCAAATGAAAACAAATCAAGGATGCATTCCTCATAAATTTACATTATGTTTGATCACTTTTGAGATAAGATTTAGGTACCCTAACTAGGGAGGATTGTCTGAAAAATAATTTATCAGTTGGACAGGCCAGTTTCTTCTTCAATTTTTTTTTTAAGAAAATATATGTATTTATTTGATTTTGACTGCACTGGGTCTTTGCTGCTGAGAAAGTCCACGCTCAGCAGCAAAGACCCAGTGCAGTCAAAATAAAATAAATAAATTTAAAAAAATTGAAGAAACTGGTTGTGGTGCACAGGCTTAGTTGCCCGCAGCACATGGGATCTTCCAGGACCAGGGATAGAACCCGGGTACCCTGCATTGGCAGGTGAACTCTTAACCACTAGACCACCAGGGAAGTCCTCTTCAGTTTTTTAGGCACACATTTAAATAACATCTATGTGATGATGAATCTCTATCTGTGATTAAAGGACACTCATAGGAGGTGACTTAAAGGCTTCTATGAGGAGCTCTTGAGAAAGGATCCCTTCATTTCTCTAGGAGATAAATTCACATCTTGTTTCAGCAGAAGATAACAGGGGTTTTCAAGTTGTTTAAATACTGACCACACTCTTCTCCCCTGACTTCAGGCTGGAGTCTTTTGAGGGTGGTACAAAGAATGTGTGCATGGGGAGGAGGTCTGAAGTTTGAGAATTCATTCCTTCATTCAAACATGCATCATCATTCTGTTTAGGAGATTTATGGAAAAGGTGGGAACTCTATTAAAACTTAAAATATAATCTATACAATATTTTAAGAAACCTTTAAGAAATGATACACAGAAATAAGTATTAAGAAATTTCCTCCAAAGTCACACCACCCCATTCACATGACTACCTTTCTAATTGTTCATTCCTAAAAAGTAGTAACTGTTTGGCTGGGTTTGCAGTTTGGGGGGTGTGCCCATAACTCTTCAAGGAGCAGGAGCGCATTCATCTTTGTTCCTTCACATCTGGTTCTAAATGAATGTTCAGTGGATGTTTGTTGAATGAATGAATAAGTGAAAGGAGGAATGGATGGATGGGAGGAAAGAAGAATGGATGCCTAGATACTACACTATCTCAGATTAGGTTTGAATTGTGAAAGACAAAAGTAAAGGGGAAATAAAGTAGGATGTTATTTTAGAATTATTTTTTGAAGAAGATTTTTTTTTTTTGCAAGGTGCCCAACTTGGGTCCAAGCAAGGAGAATAGGCAGCTAGCTCATACTCAAAAGTCCTGAACTCCCAAATGGTTTTCAGGAAGGGTTTTTAAAGGCAACCTTAGAGGTGAAGTTGTAGAATGTGAAATCAGCTTGTGAACATCCTTCTGACTGGTTGATGGTGAAGTAACAGGGTGATGTTTCAGGAATCTCGATTATCAACCTGGTTCCAACTGGTCCGGAGACTACACATTGGCGGTCAGCATGCAGTTAACTTAAAATTCCTGTAGATTGAATTTTTTATTTCATGTAATAGAAACAGTTCAAACTAGCCAGGGAAGGGTGGTAATTATGGGCCACAGAAGTGAAGTCATGTAACTGTAGGTACATGACTGGATCAAGGTGTTAGGATGATATATTTGGGGGCTTGGTTTTTTTTGAGGGGGAGGGGTTGCTATTTCTCTTTCTTACCTCTGTTTCTCTCCATCTTGGCTTCGCTCTCAGGCAACTTCAGGTTTATGTAATCTTAGCAGCACTTGCTTTCAAAAGGAAAAAATACCATCTTGCTTTTGGTTCCTCTCTCCTTCCATTCCCCACATTCACTCCTCATTTCCATGCTGGGCGTACACACAGATACACCATGATCCGTTAGAGGTGTGTCATAATGTTCAGAGAACAGGAAAACCTAAACTCATGTGCAATAACTTGCAGAAGAATTTTAAAATGTATTTCATAATCAGAATATAAGATTCTCTTGTTTAATTAAAAGAAAATTTTTTATCTCAAGAACCTTTAACTTCACACTGTTATTCCAATTTTGGAGAAATAAAAACCAATAATTTCACACTGTTATCCCCATCTTAGAGAAATAATGTTTTAATGGCAGTTGAAGCACAGAAATCCTAAGTAACTTACTTGCCTGAGGTCACATAGCTGTTACCTAGCAGAGTTAAGATGCTATCTAGTAGCTTTGAGACCTGCCTGGTTGAGCTGAGATGCAAACTGGGGAGGTCTGTCAGAAAAGCCAGTTTCTAGTATTTCTGCTTGGCTGCTAAGCTTATTTCCTTCTCAGTAGAAATGGAAATAATAATAGCACCTACTTCTAGGGTTGTTAAGAGGATTTTATGTATTAATACACAGAAAGTGCTTACACTGTTTCCTAGCACACAGTAAAAGAAAGAAAGAAAGTCGCTTAGTCATGTCCGACTCTTTGCGACCCCAGGGACTATACAGTCCATGGAATTCTCCAGGCCAGAATACTGGAGTGGGTAGCCTTTCCCTTCTCCAGAGGATCTTTCCAACCCAGGGATCGAACCCAGGTCTCCCGCATTGCAGGATTCTTTACCAGCTGAGCCAGAAGGGAAGCCCACAGCTAGCACTCAGTAAAGGCCAGGAGTTCTTACTCTTAAAAATATTTCTGAGCTGAAGGCTTGAGGGGTTGGGGGTGGGGGTGGAGGAGAAAGCAGGAAACCAAGACTTAACTAATCAAGGGTTCCAGGTAGTAGGGTTAAAGCTTACTGATATTAGACTATGTAGAGCTGACAAATGTCAAACTTTCCTCTCTATGGTTTAATTATGCACAAGTTTAAGGCAGCTTTGGTGTTTATGATTTTTTACCCAGAGACTGAACCTCTGAGAGCAGACACGCATAATTGGGGATTGCCTTTGCCAGCCAATCATGATGGCGATTTCCCTACAGCTGAGTATAATTTTAATTCTGTTATGGAAATTGTATTTCTTACAACAGAATTCCAAATGTTCTACTTGGTAGTTTAATAACTACAGAAAATAGACATGTAGGCTTCTTCAAGAAAACTTCAGATGCCTAAAGAATGTAGAATATTTGAACTTTGGACAAGTAACAGGATCGCACACAGATTCCTCCTGGAAGCAGTGCACCGCACTCTCTTTCCTGGCCCTGAGAAACGTGCTTGGGGGATTAACACCTGTCGCTTCTGTCTAGTGAGAAACTTGCTTGATAGCTAGCAGTTAACTATCCACACAGCGAAAGAAAGTATTAGTCACTCAGTTGTGTCCAACTCTTCACAACCCCATAGACTGTAGCCCGCGAGGCTCCTCTATCCAAGGAATTCTCCAGACAAGAATACTGGAGTGGGTTGCCACGCCCTTCTCTGGGGGGTTTTCCTGAGCCAGGGAACAAACCTGGGGTCCTGCATTGCAGGCAGATTCTTTACCATCTGAGCCACCAGGGAAGCCCCATGCAATGCACACCCACAACTAAAGCAAACCTTCACCAGAGCCTCCAGTTTTACTTCCACCAGAGAATGTATTTCTAATGTCACCAAGTATCCTACTGGAAATGATAAATTAATTCCTGAGATGGAGACATAGAGGTCCCTGGCAATGCCAGGATTACAAAAAACTTTGGGGCATCCTTCTAAAGAGGGATACAAGCTGTTAACTGACACTGACATGTATTAGCAAAAAGGCCAAAGCAGGTGTCTTGCTTTGCCGATTCAGCACAAAGGAGAGGATATAAGCATTATGATAACAGGGCCATTCATGTTGCTATGGGCTATAGTTGTGTGTTCACACTTCCATAATAAACCTATTTTCAGGGGCTTATAATTCAACCGTAAAAATCGGCTCCATGCTCAAACTTGGCAGAACAAAATCTTAGACTCTGAGCAAAAATCCCTCCCTGACTTAAAATATTTTTTAAAGATCTGTTTTGGACGGAGTTTAAATTTACAAAGTGCCAAAAATATAAGGGATTTGAACAGCTCTTTTTCTTTAGTTGATACCTAGAGACAAATAATCCATTCTTATGTAAAGGATGCTCCGGGTTTTTTTTTTTCATCAGTTTTGCCTGAAAGGTTGTCAAGTTGGAAAGAAGTTAAACACCAATCTGAAATGAATTAGAGAGCATTAGACAATAATTAAACTGAAATTAGGGCATCATTTATTCATCAAGTCACCACTAAGAAAAGAATGCAATCCTCGTAGATACCTTTAAAATATTTAGATATCTTAAACACCTTTGCAAGTCGGAGAGAACGATGGGATTGTTTCTGCTCAGAGGGGTTTGCTGATGACAGTGACTGAATTTTAAATGCGGCTGGCCCTGGGGGAGGTCGGGGGATGGAAGACAAAGCTAAGCTGCACTCCAGAAGCTGCCTTCCACTGGTGTGGACAAACGGAAGTGAGGCTGATTCCTGGGAAACTCTCCCATCTCTGTAGGACAGCTTTGCTCCCAGAGTCCCCCAGGTCATGTGGGGCAAATTCAGCAGGTTGGTGAAATATCCCCTTACCTTTCTCCTAAGAAGTTACTGCCACAGGCAACTGGGGCTTGCCCCACTGCAGCCCTCTGAGAAATCACATAGAATGTACCTCAGCACAGTCTCTCCAAAGAAGGAAAGCCTGGACCATTCAGTCATTCAAAGAATTAACTTCCTCACTTTGATGCTGGGAAAGATTGAAGTCAAAAGGAGAAGGGGGTGGCAGAGGATGAGACAGTTAGATAGCATCACCGACTCAATGGACATGGATTTGAGCAAACTCTTGGAGACAGTGAAGAATAGGGGAACCTGGTGTGCTGCAGTCCATGGGGTTGCAAAGAGTCGGACAAGACTTAGGGACTGAACAATAACAACCCTTCTAGACTTCTGGGGCTTTAGAGAAGGCCTAATGACAGAAAGGAGAGGTGCAACAGCCTTTGAGGTTGTATAGGAACTGTCCACCACAGCTGCAGCTGAAGTCAGAGGTGGTCCAAGGGGCTGTGGCGAAGAGGGTGACTGGCTTGTCCCGGGCTGTCAGGACTTACCCAATTTTAGCACTGAAAGTGTCAAATCCTAAAACCCCTCAATTGCAAGAAAACTGGGAAACTTGGCACCCTAGTGATAAAGAAACCAACAGCAATCTGCTAAAGGGGGAGTAGAGCCCCAGGGCCATGCTCTGGGACCATAAACACTTCTGCAACAGTTTTCCAACAAGGATGTGTCCACTTAGCTGCTGAGGCTTTTGTGAGCTGGGGAGAGCTCTGAATTGCTAGGATAAAAGGTGATTCCACTGGAGGTGGGGAGAGGGCTCTTTTCTCATTCTCTCCTCTCTCCCCTACAACACTCAACCTCTAATGGAGATGAATGTCTGGTAGATACTAAGGACTATTGATTCAGAAGCAAAGCAAATTTCATTTTGCCCACATGTCTCCATTGGTCCTGCTCCTATCTTTCCATGGGGCTCAACGGCTTCTCTCGTGGTGTCCCCTTGACCCCCACCCAAAGGCTTCAAGCTGCCACCAGGGCTCACACTGATCCTCACTCTGACCCAGGTCTGCACCCTCATCTTTCAGCCCTGCTTCTTCCTCCTTGCAGCCTTCCCGACTTGATCCCTCTGGAGGAACAGTACAGATCAATGAAGGACAAGGGCACAGGGACAACTCGGGAGCCCAAGAGACCTCCCAACCTACCCTGTAAGCAGTCTTCTCTGTGGCGTTCAAGAAACTGTGGGCCTCCCCGCTCCCAGAGTCCCAGAGAGTGAGAGCTGGAGGAGGCCCTGGAGTACTTCCCAAGCCCCTTCTCTGTTCAGAAGGAGAAACCGAGGCTTCGGAGAAAAACAGCTTGCCCTCAGCTTGAAGCCACCCTACCTAACCACTGTGCCCTGTTTCTTTCCCCAATCTGATGCTGAATCCCGGAGAAACTCAGGGTTGATGAGGACTTGAGTCATCAGGGACCCGCTGCTCCAACTGTGCTTCCCAGACCAGCAGGTGGGGCCTCACCGGAAAATGGTTAGAAAAGCCAGACTCTCCCTGAGACTCACCCCACTAAGAATCTGCATTTCAACAGCATGCCCAGGTAGCCTGTGTGCAGGGAAGTTTTCAGAAACACTTGTCTGCTGGGGCTCTTGAGCTTTGACTCCGCCCCTGGGTGATTCCGTCATCTAGGAACCTTAAGAGAATATAGTTGCCTGAGTTTCATACAGGGTAGATGCAGCCATTGGTAGGAATGGCTTTAAAGCTCCCCCAGCAATTCTGTGTGCAGCAAAGTTAGAGAACTACTGGTTTGGTCCAACGCGGCCACCAATCGGCTTGAATCATGCCAGTGGCAACCTCACCACCCTGTGGATAGCCTCCTCCATCTTGGGATACTTAGACACTCTCCCTCAAACAGGAGAAAGGGCTTCCCAGGTGGCACAGTGGTAAAGAATCCTCCTGCAAATGCAGAAGCTGCAGGAGATGTGGGTTTGATCCTTGGGTCAGAAAGATCCCCTGGAAGAGGAAATGGCAACCCACTCCTGTAGTCTTGCCCGGAGAATTCCACGGACAGAGGAGTCTGGTGGGCTACAGTCCATGGGGTCGCCAAGAATCGGACACGACTAAGCACACGCATCTCAAATAGGAGAAAGGTCTTCCTTGGAGGTAATGTAACAGCCCAGGGTCCCTGCCTGACCTTCTGGTCACCTGCACTGGTCACCTGCACTGGTCCATGTCACAAGCGATCTAGTTGCTCACAAAGGGATGCACACGTAGCATGTGGGTGTGTGCACCTAGTTTATTTCACATTCAAGCCATGTGCCCCAAGAAGTGTCATATTGTATGAGGTCGACATATTCTTTCTGGTTGAGGTTACTATTGTTTTCTGGAAAGCCGTCTTTTCTAACTCCTAGATATCTGGAATGACCCTGTCTAGAAATAACAGTGAGGGAGGTGCTTTATGTATGGTTTTAAATTTAGGGCTGTTGATGGTTTCTTTGCTTTCAAAGATACTACTTAAAGTAGATGGATTTCCTAAGAGAATATTTTCATGTAGAACCTTAAATCTTCTCATTATGTCACTTTGCTTTCCTGGTATCATTAATCATTAATATGATTATAGTTTTAAGACTTATCTTGAAACTAACTCAAAGAAAAGCTTATATGCAGGAAAATACCTTCAGTGAATTTTCATTTGAAAGTGAAAGAGGGTACAAATAGCTCATTCACCCTCTCTCCTTCCCTGGTTCTTTCTTTGTTTTTTCCTTCTTGCAGTGGTTTGCTGGCTGTCTTTTCTTCCTGTCACTTCGATGCTGAGCTGTGTGCCCTGTCAGTGGTGTGAGCTTAGAAAGAGAAGGCCGTCCCTTCTGCTGAGCTGAGAAAGTCCCCTCAGATGATTAACAGATGAGCACCAGAAAGTGTAGCGTTTCAAAGCTGCCACGATGTCGTGGAATATTTTACATTTCGGTGGATTCATCTGTTGAGCAGCCATTGTTCGCCTGGTGTGCGCCCCTTTGGGACATGTGCTTTTGGTTTGGTCTTTATTGGTTTCGTTCTTTATTTCCACTCTTTCTTTTACACAGGCACATAGGAAATCATGACTGAAATCATCTTCATAAAGTGGTGTGTGGTGTGAATTGAAACAACTTTTTCCTTTCTTCTGAGGAAGAGACAAGTCTAAAAACGGTTTGGGGCGATTGATCGTCTCACTGCTGGTGTTGCTTTTGATAAACGTGCAGGGGAAGGTTGGGAAAAGAGTTCTGATTAAAGACCATCTTCCCTGATGTTCCGTGAGGCTGCAGAAGATTCCAGGAAGTTTAAACCATGGTAATATCCGCATGGCTGCCAGAAGGACCAAGTTGATAGATTTTTATCCAGTCATACATCCAAGGGAAACCTGCTCCTTTTCCTCCCTGCATTCAAAAATGTTTTAGGCCATGTGGAAACTAGAGTCTTTAAATGTATTCATTTATGCTGAGGTAGGCATTTGTTTTGATGGCTTCCACAGAAAAGTCCAGGCTCCTGTGGTATGTGGACATGAACTTACAAACAGCAAGCAGAGGAAAACGGTGGGATTTCTCCTGGGAACAAAGATATTACAGATAACATAGTAAGAGAGGTCCCTGATTATTGTTGTTTTTGTTTATTGCATCCAACTCTTTGAAACCCCATGGACTGTAGCCCTCCAGGTTTCTCTGTCCATGGGATTTCCCAGGCAAGAATACTGGAGTGGGTTGTCATTTCCTTCTCCAGGGGATCTTCCTGATCCAGGGATCGAACCTGTGTCTTCTGCATTGCAGGTGAATTCACTATCGCTGAGCCACCAGGGAAGTCCCCCTGATTATAGTAAGAGAAATTAAATAAAAGGAATATCCTAAATATCAGTGTGTATATGAGAAAAATTCTGGGTTGGGAGAAGTTATGCTCAATATGAAGTATTGCCTCTTTTTTAAATTTCATAAGTAGGGTAATGACAATCTCTCAACTAAATAAAGATCCTGTATTGACTGACTCATTTGCCAGAAACAAGAAGTTTCTGTGCTGACCCTCAGCCTCTATTCCACACACACCCTTACACACACACACCATATATAAATTGTACATTGCTGCTCATCAGATTGCCTGAAAACTCCCCTTTTGTCACTTTTCATGACCACATCTACCTGCGTCCTGGGTTGTGAGCATGTGCTACAGAGTCTAAAGGCAGAGAGGCTGGAGGGCAGGGTGGGAACAGGAAGAAGGAAAATAGGGGGAGGAATTTTACATGAAGCTCTGAAGCCCTCCCAGCTGGCGCAGTGGTGAAGAACCAGCCAGCCAATGCAGGAGACACAAGAGGCTGGGTTTCCATCCATGGATTGGGAAGATCCCCTGGAGGAGGAAATGACAACCCATTCCAGTATTCTTGCCTGGGAAATCCCATGGAGAGAAGAACCTGGTGTGCTGCAGTCCGTGGGGTCGTAAAGAGTTGGACACAGCTGAGAGACTAAGCACGGCACACATGATGGCTTTTATAAAATAAAATGCAGTGCTTAATTGCCTCTCTGTATGTTGCTGGTTGGGGGCTTCCCCGGTGGCTCCTGCCTGCAATGCAGGAGGCACAGGAGACTTGGGTTTGATCCCTGGGCTTAGAAGATCCCCTGAAGGAGGAAATGGCAGCCCACTCCAGCATTCTTGCCTGGAGAATTCCATGGACGGAGGACCCTCGCGGGTTACAATCCACGGAGGCACAAAGAGTTGGACACAACTGGTGACTGAGAACATGTTGCCAGATATTTAAACAGCTCCTTCCCCATCTTAGTCACCCCTCCTCAAATAAACAATTCTACTGAGTTGTAACACAAGCAGAAAACTGCACTAATCTGAAGTATACAGTGATGGTGTTTTACATAGATGTACATGTGGTCATTACTCAGATTATGACTTACAACATTTTCAGCCCCAAAATGATTGCTTCTTGGACTTCCTTGCTGGCCCAGTGGTTAAGACTCTACACTTCAATTGCAGGGGACTCAGGTTTGATCCCTGCACAGGGAACTAAGATCCCACATACCGTGCATACAAATAAATACATAACTTTTTTTAAAAAGGTTCCTTCAGGCCTCTTCATAGTCAATATTTATTCCTACCCAGAAGCAAAATGCTATTATGACATCTATCACAACTATCTACCACTACAAATTGGTTTTGAAAGGACAAGATGTTAAATATCTTACAGAGATATTTATTAATTAAAACAAATTAATAATAATGAGTATCATTAGAAATCATTTATTGATCCTTTACTATGTATAGGCATTGGGAAAATTAATTTCTTACTTTATTTCAACATCACTGTTGACCGAAGAAAGTATTTTTCCCATTTAATAGATGAGGAAATTTCAGCTCAGAGAAATTATGTGATTTACCTAAGGTCACACAAATAGTAGGAGATAGAACCAAGATTTGAACATGGATTTATTTCTTTAAAGCTTTAGTCCAAAGCTAATGTGCTGTGTCATCAAGATGGATTAGACTGGCTGAAGTTCAGATGGACGTTGAATAATATTCTATTAAGCCACAGATCTGAAATATTAAAAGTTATTTTAAAATTCTAGGTTAGATATGGATCAGATTGAACCATATGTAATTATTGATATATGGTTGTTTTTAATCTGTAAAATGGTAATTTCATATGATTTAATGTCATTGCTTAACTAACTATATTTTATCAAACTATATAACTAACCTCAGTGAACTAAAATGCTTAACTTGAATAATTGCTATTCATTCATTTATTTATTCTTTTAATAAATACATCTAACCCTCTTGTATATCACAAAATACCAGATTGGAAGACTTAAACAATAGAAATGTATTTCCCATCTTTCTGAAGGCAGGAAAGTGCAAGATCTATGTGCTTCTGATCCTGGTGAGAACTCTCTTCCAGGCTTATAGATGGCCACCCTCTCGCCATGTTCTCAAAGGGTAAAGAGAGAGAAAGAGTGAGAGCAAGCTCTTTGGTGTCTCTTCATAAAGAAGATTAAAGCTATGAGATCAGAGCCCCGCCTGCATAAAGGCCCTATCTCCAAACACAGTCACATCTCAGAGACACTGTGTGCTCAATTCCAGACCACCACAATAAAGCAAATGACTCCAGTGAAATCATTCCCTAGTGCATATAAAAGTTATGTTAACACTATACTCTAGTTTGTTAAGTGCTCAATAGCATTGTGTCTAAAAAAATGTAGAAGGACTTCCCTAGTGATCTAGTGGTTAAGAATCTGCCTGCCAATACAGGGGACATGGGTTCGATCCCTGAGCCAGGAAGGAAGACCCCACATGCTGCAGAGCAACTAAGCCCATGCACTGCAACTACTGAAGCCCACACACCCTGGAGCTTGTGCTCCACAAGAGGAGAAGCCACCTCAGTGAGAAGCCTGCCCATCAGGATGAAAAGTAGCCTCCACTCACTGCAACTAGAAAAAAATGCGGGAGCAGCAACAAAGACCCAGTGCACCCAAGAATAAATATAAATTAAAATAAACTGAATTTTTAAAAAAATTTATATAAAAAAATTTATATAAAAAAATACCTTAATTTAAAAAATATTTTATTTCTAAAACAAATGCTAACCATCATCTGATCCTTCAGAATCGTGCTGTTTCTGCAGTAGTAACACCAAAGATCACTGATCACAGATCACCAGGACAAATATAATCATAATGAAAAATCTTAAATATTACGAGAATTATCCAAATGTGACACAGAGGCACAAAGTGAGCAAACGCTGTTGGAAAATGGCACTGATAGACATGCTCAAGTCAGGGTTGCCGCAAACCTTCAATTTGTAAAAAAAATGCAATACCTGCAAAGTGTAGTAAACTGAAGCGCAATAACATTAGGCATGGGGGGGTTAAGGGTTTGAAAATAATAATTCAGTGGGGAGGTGAAAATATAGAAACTCTGTGAGCTCTTGAAAAGTGGGAAAGACAAACCCATGCCCAGAATATGTTTCAATCCTAACAAAGACAAGTTGTCACCTCCTCCAGGGTGAAAGAGTTCCAATGTAATCAATTTATCACCAAAAGTCATGTTCTCTTTGCTCAAGGACTGGTCTCCTTGCAGGTTCAGCATTGGTCTGCAGCTGGCAGCTCACACATTTAGCAGCATCTGCAGGAGATGCATCAGCCATGGTGAAAGGGAACTACCTTGACTGCTCCATCCATGGACCTGTTGTGCAAGCACCAGGGTGCACAGGGCAGGGCCTGGCTGATACCACTTTCTGTGTGCTGTTTCGGGCCCCCTCTGCAAATGAATAGTGATGGTGGACAATGATGTAGGTCACCTTGAACCCACTGCCTGGAATCTATCCACATCCACCTTCCTAGACCTCTTTGCCTCTGATCTAACCCTTTCAGATCTGTGTCCAACCAGCCAGACCTTTCACCACTTCCCAGGAGTCTTGTTTATCCTTATGTCAGATCACGTCTCCTGCCTCACCAAGTTAATGACAAAGTTTAGGGTTCACTCCTTGAAGCTAGAAGGATTTCCCCTCCCAGTTTCCAGGGTCACTCATAAATGAATGTAGTGTGGCGACATTTATTTCTAGCTTGCCACAACACACTGAATTGACCCATTTGTGAGCCCCAGACTGGGTTTTTCTCCTCCATCAGTTGGCCATAGAGGACTTCTCACGTGGCCGTAAGGGTAGAGCTAGGGGTGAGGTAAGGGAGAGGAGAGGCAACTGGGAAATTTGTATTTCATTTCCCATCAGTCTCCTAGAGAATATTAATTCACTGGCACATTGAGAAGGATGTCAACCTAGGAGCATGTCAGTCAGGAGTCTGGATGGATGTGGGCCAGAACCACGGTACCTGCCACACTGGTGAAAACCAGTTACAAAAGGGAAGTGAAAAAATCCTATTCACCGTATTAACCAGGAATAAATTTAATAATAAAGGAATAGAGCCTATATAAAGAAAGCTATAAAATCTTACTGGAGATCTTAAAATAAAGGCCCAGAGAAATGGAGGAACATACCATGTTCCTAGTAAAGAAACCTTAATGCTGTAAAAGTATCAGTCCTCAAATTAACTTAGAAGTAAAACACAGTTCAGTTTGGCATCCCTGTGCGTTTTGTGTGTTGAGGTGCTGGGGATGCTGGGAGTGCATGAAGCTATTTTAAAGCTTTTATATGTAAGTAATAACTGTCTGGGAGTGACTAAGAGAAGTTTGAAAGAGGAACAATATTTGGAGGGGTTCCCCTACAACATTGTGAAACTCATTATATTATACTGCACCTATATGTGTGTGTGTATCATATACTACACTACCCTATAATCTAAACAGTATGCCACTGACACAGGAATACTAACAGATCAAGAACAAAACAGAGAATCAGAAATAGCTCACAGTCTATACGAGAATATAATACATGTAAAAGGTGGCTCTTTGATTCAATGTGAAGAGGGTAGTTTATAAACCAAATGACGCAGAAAGAACTGGTTGGCTCTTGGGGTGGAGGTGAATGCTACATCTCAAACCTCACGTCATAAACAAAAATAAATTCCAGATGAAATATTCAAAAACTAGGAGTCTGGAGAAAGTTCAACACTTTCCACATAAGAAGCAGGCGCCCTGGTTTCTGTCCTTGGGGAGGAGTGACCTTGGAGCCTTGTTGCTCCAAGCCTGGACACTCCACATCACCTGAAAAACTGACGATCGGGAAGATAACCGCAGTGGGTGTTGTGTCCCAAAACGCTTTACCAAAATGAGCCTGTCGCCACACTGGGACAATGCATCCTTTTATCCTCGCTTCCCCTGCAAGCCTTGAAAAGTTCTTTAATGTCTCCAGACCTCAATTTCCTCACTCGTAAAAGATTGTGACAATTCGATGAGATAACAAGGGTAACATGCTAAAAAAGAGTTCCTGGCACAGAATAAGTGTCCAATAAATGCTATGATTACTGTCATTATTACCATTACGAGTATAGTCCTTATTTTCGTCTGTCAAGGTATCATGTAAAACAAACTGGGCATTACCATAAAATATCCTCTGCAAAGTTCTGGACATCACCCGCTTCTCATCTAATCATTAATGCACACCCACTGGGCTCTCAGAACTAGCTAAAGCAGCGGGTCACGGCCACGTCCACTGCCAGCCTCCTAGTTCTTATTATAGTTACTATTATTGTTCTGCCAGCTCTGTGACTCTTAACACCTGGCTATTTATTTCCCTTTATAGTTTTTTTCAAAGCCTGTTATCTCACTCTTTGTGAAAATCCAACCTAACTAGGTCTATTTGTACCCTATCATTTGACAATGTATTTTTTTTTTCCTGTTACAGAATTTTTCTCCACTAACTCGGAGGAGAGGTAAGAAACCGTGCCTGACTTGACCCTATCAAGTTCAACTAATCCACATATCACATTGTTGTCTTTTAATTAGACTTCCCAACAGTTTTCCCAGTTCCAAGCTGAGGCTCCTCAGGGATCCATGAGATCTGAAAAAGATTTTCCATAAAGTAATCTTCGAAAAGCAGAAATCCTGAAACACATCCACTTTTGCCCTGTAACTGCGAAGTTTGCCCTAATGGGAGACCAGCTGTAGCCCTGCTACATCCCAGACTTCCCCAGGCCACATCGGAGCAGTCATTTCCAAGCCTGTTTAAGGTGGTGCCCAGGCTTATACTGAATTAGGAACTTGAGATGCTATCTCTTCACTTTTAAATGGATAATAGGCTTTCAGCAGAGGAAGCTAATATTTATTAAACACCTACTGTGACTAGGCACTACAGTCTTCATATAAAGAACATTAGCTCAGTATTTGAACTTCCTCAATTTTTTGAATTGTGCTTAGTTTAAGATTCACAAGAAGTTGCAAACTACAGCACAGAAAGTTCCTGTGGACCTTTTGCCCAGCTTCCTCCAACCATCAAGTCTTCTGTAACCATGGCATATTGTCAAAACCAGGAAACTGACATTGGTATCATATATTAACCCAGATGCTGTCCTAGTCAAATTTCACCTGAACTGCTTTCATGTGAGTCTGACTCCTCATTTGCCATTTGCAACTTGGGGAAGAAAACGAACATCTCCCTGCTTCAGCTCACTTAGCTGTAAAATGGAGACACGAATCATGCCTATATCACAGGATTATTATGAGGATTAAATAAGATTAGCCATTATTATTTGTGAGTCCTTACAACAACCCTGTGAGGTAGAGACTTGGGAGACTGTTTGCAAAACTGTCTACCATTACCCTCCTTCCTTGGAAACTTTGTGTTTCTTTCCATCAAGAGATGGAGTCCATTTCCCCACTCCTTGAATCTGGGTTTGGTGGTATGGGACTTGCTTTGGCCAGCTGAACACAGCAAGGTGATGACGTGCTGGTGTTGAGCCTATGTCTCAGCAGGGCTAATGTTCTCGCTCTTTTTCTCTCTGAACACTGCTTCTACCATACGAACAAGCCTAGGCTAGCTGATTTCATGAGGAAAGACTTACCGCTGTCACCCAGCAGCCAAATCCCCGAGGCAGAGCTGCCCTGGTGACCTGCAGCTGATTGTAGAGATTTGAGAGCCCATTGGAGACCAGAGTAACTCAACAGAGCCCAGCCTCAGTTTCCAGCTCAAAGTGAGCTAAAGGGAGGGTTACTGCTTACCACTGAAAGTCAGGGGTCGTCATGTGGCTATAGATAACTGAAACAGATAGTATCATGAAATGTTAACAGTAATTACATTATTAGATCATGAGAAGTAATAAAATAATGAACATAATACATTTAGTGTCCAACCTGTGAGACACCCTTAATAAATGTTCATTGCTGTAATTGTCGTTATTCACAGCACCCCATTCTACAAATGAGAAAACCAACACTTAGAAAAGCTTAGGAAGTTTGCCAGTAAGCATCTGAGCCTGGTTCAAACTGGTCTCATTCCAAAGCTGTGTGCTTTTCCCTGTGGGAAAATGTCTCTTTCTGTTTCCTCTGTCCTCACCCCATTGGGATGATGCTAAACTAATCCACCATAATTCAAATAGTGATGGATTGTAATATGGTCCTCACTCTTCCCGCTTTTCTGTGAATCTGTAACAAACTTTTAAAAGGTGATAGTATGATGTTTAATATAGACACACAAAGAAAGATATTTGATATTTAAATTATTCATTTAAAAGGAAAACACTCAAATTAGAATTTTGAAGAACTGGTTCACATTTCAATGTAGGAACAAATGTCCCACAAAATCTCCAGTACCATTATCTTTAGGATATTCTGGAATCCTGGGCAGAAGTCAACTGAATGTTGTTGAGAAAAAATTAGAGGAAATAGAATCTTAAAGGTCTCAGTCGTCGTTGGTCTTACAATGTCATGATCCATTTTTGTTGTTGTTCAGATGAGGGTTGTGGGGTGAGCCTGTGGACTTGTGCTGACATCACATTAATGTAGATGAGAGAACAGACTTGCAACAAAGGCTGTGGGAGAGAAAAGATATGAAGATGCTGTCATGGAGTATCCCTCTACTAAGAAGCCAGACACAGTATGAGTGAGATGTTTGGGAAAAGAACACGGATGACTTGAATGTGGTAAGCTTTCATTTTACATTTTGATGAAAAGTCAATGATTTTTAGACTGTCCTAGATCAAACCGTAGCTAAATGTAAAATGCACAGAGTTGGGTTCATTTTGATATTCCAATAGCGTAGCCATATTTATGGCCACTTTATAATTATCACCCTCACTCCCAGAGGAGTGATTAAGTGTGTCCCTTCATATATCACTTAAGTTTGTGTCCCAGTGAAGGAACCAGAAGACAAAAACCCACCTGATATACAAGTAGTCCTTCAGCCACATGAGAATTAGTGGAATTCTTCCCTATAGTGAATGAGAATGTCATGTGTCAGGGAAGAAACTACCGGTAGTTCACTCAGTGTTCATCTTTTCCTTGTCACACCAACAAAACTAATTTTATTAGGTAGCAATAATGTGCCAAAATTAAAAAAAAAAACTATTATCCCATCCTCCCCTACAGCTAGGAGTGACCATGCAACTAAGTTCATGAGAGTGGTGTGTAAGCTAAAGTTATTAGGTGATGTTTTTACTGCTTTTCTTCCTCTTTTTTCCTTCCTGGGATGTAGGTGTGATGGTTGGAGCTGTAGCAGCCAGTTTGCAATTATTTAATAGCTGAGCCACTTGACTCTCAGCCCAAGTTTTGTCATTTAGTAATTGAGTAATCAATCTAACTTTCCTGTGCCTCATTTGTAAAAATCAAGATAACAATAGTATCTGGTTGTTGATGAGGTTATCCACATAAATGACCTTAAGGAATGAGTGGATATAGTGAGTTTTGTCTAATGTGCATTCTGCAGAAGTAGTAGGAGTAGATGTAATAATAGTAATAGGTACAATATTATTAGTAGTAACAATTATGATAATAAAGTGAGCTGAGGGTCAAACTAGAAAGCACTTAAAATGACATTATGAGAAATTTTTCATTCCGTGAAACAAATAATAATCTTAAGCAGGAGAGTGACATGACTGCTTCCAAGTTATAAGAGTTACAAGCTTCCAAGTTAAAAAGTGTTACCTCCTCTCTGTAACCAAAACCTACACTAGCCATTTCTACATATCGGTTAACCAAGCCAATGCCACTCCATGCCAAAGAACTCCCAAATCTATAATTAAAAGAGAAAAATGAAGACAACAGAATAAACTATTCATAAGCAAACCTCATTCCATTTAAAGGATTGACATTTACTCTGAGATTATGTCTTTATAATTCTTATGCGTTTTCTTTTTGTCATTTTAAAAACTGTCCTTTCTTCTATTAAATGTTAGAGGGGGGGTAAATATTATTCATAACAAAATAAGCAACAAACCTTATTGGTAACTTGGTTTTGTTTTAATCTGCAAGCCTAAGAATCACAACTCTGGGAAATAGGTTTAAATATTTCAGTGGATATACTCCCCACCTCCCACCCCCCGATGCCACAAATGAAAACAAAGTCGCTTCACTCAGTAAGGTACTACATCATGAGTCAGAACTCAGGAAATGATCCCAGGCTTGTATACATGCATTTTGATAAAAAGTAGACAGACATCATATCAAGGTTAAATAACATGCGGTGTCTGTTCACTATGTAACATGCTGGATTTTTTTTAAACAAATGATATATATGATTAACAATCTGAACTGGCCATTTACAAAAGAGTTTCTAGTCATGTACTAAATCAGTGCTCTCAGATTTTAGCATGCCTCAGAATCACCTGGATGGCTTGTTAAAACTGGGGTCATCAATCTCGCCCTTCGAGGGTTTGATTCACGAGGTTTGGAGTGGGGCCTGAGAAATTTGAGTTGCTTGCAAGTTGACAGGTAAAGTTGCTTGCCCTGGGACCACACTTTGAGAATCACTGCTCCAGCTAAAGAAAAATTGTGAGAGCAAATGTGAGTCACAAAAATATTTCTCACACAAGAAAAGTAATAGAATAAAAAGCATACATTTTTAGTTTCATTTGTCTATAGAGCATGTGTACCTCAGTGAGTAAGTCACTTGAAAGGAATGACTGGCAACAATCTTATCAAATGATTTTATTAAAGCACTATCAGCGACTCCCCTGGTAGTCCAGTGGTTAAGAATTTGCCTTGTAGTGCAGGAACGTGGGTTTGATCCCTGGTCGGGGAACTGAGATGTAACACGATGCAACTAAGGCCTGATGCAGCTGAATAAATAAATAAATGAATATCTTTAAATAGCAGAGAATTCCTTGGTCGGAGGGGGAATCTTAATGTTGGAACCAGATAAATCATTCCATAGACAGTGGTCTCCTTCCAGGTCTGAACATCACGTCATTCTGCTTCTTCACACACATCTTTCTCTCGCTCCATTTGGACTTCGGATATGGAGAGCAACTCTAAGAAGATGCCGTCTCCCCAAAGGTTGGCTCTCTTCCTACCCTGCTGTCCAATGCCGACAACAGGCCCACTACATCTAGCAGAAGTAGAAAAAGAGAAAACACACAGTCCCACTCCAGGACACACCTGCAACCCACCGGACAGCCCACCAGCTTCCAAACAGTTCTTAGAGAAATTAGGCTATCTTTCATTAGCTATCTATCATGTGGCCTCCACCGGGCTGCAGGATATGAGGGCCATTTAATTAGGCCCTGCACCACTCTCTGGTGTGAAAAGGCTCTCAAACGCTTTGATTCCCCACTGCTTCGCAGCAGGAAGTTGTTGGCGATAATTGACATAGGATTTCCTTGTTAACCAGCAGCAGACATGCCGGATTAAAGCGACAGAGATCTCGAGAAGAAAGTGAAAGAGATAAGAAGCTCAGGAAGACTTCTGCTTATTTGGCACTTGAGGACCGGGAGGAAACAGCAATCACCCACTCAAGTGGCGACTCCCAGAGTGGAAGGGCATCCCCTTATCAGACCCATTTCAGCTTGGCCGATCAAAGATTGACTCCCCGTAAAATCACATAGGCCTGGGGTTTGTTAGTTTATTAAGCGGCAGGTTTTCGGAATTATCACAGGTTTAAAGATGGATTGCAGTTTATGTGAAGGGGGAGAGGATTATCGGGTTTTCATCTTAACAATTATAAAATATCACAGCTGAAAGCTTGCTTGCAAATGACATAATTTTCCACCACCAACTAAACAGGTCATTGTGAGGCTGTGTGTAAGCGTTCTCCACAAGGGAGGAAATGCAGACAAATTAACTCTGGGGAGGAATGAAGATGGGGGCCTCCAAATGCCTTTTTCCATTTCGGAAGCCGGTGCGATCTCATTGTCCCCTGTGCGCTTCTATAGGTAATTATATTTAATTTCTTACTGGGGCCATTTAGGTCGGCTTGCATTCAAAGAGAGGGACAAGAAAAAGCAGCCCACTGAGATGGGTCTTTAAAAGCGGCTGTGATAAATGATACCGAAATAGATCCACATGAGGCGAGTGAAATGAAATGTCTGCTTTGGAGTAGAGACAATTATTGTATATCACTTAATAACTTAACCTTACAAGAGCACATGTGGCATTAATAAAGGGCTTGGAGCTGCAAAAGCATGTTATGGGACTTCCTTTTGACAACATATAGGTCCTGGAAGATTGGGTCCGTGAGATGGTTTTGCATGTCTGCTCACCTGTGTACTTGACTATGGATCCATACTTCAGATAAATAGATAATTACAAGTGCTTGCCTCCTTCTAGTTTTTAAATTTGCATTTACTATTGTTCAAGTTATCGGAGAAATGTGTACTGATGGTAGAAAATAGAGAAAATCAAGCAAAATATTAAGAATGAATAAAAATAATTCTCCCCATCCAGGGCTAAGAACCAGAAAAATCCTGCAGGTTTTGTTGTTACCTATACACAAGTATGTAATATCTTGGAACATCAGGCTTACTGCTTACAATTTTTTTTTTAATCCATAGTTTATTTAACAACAGACCATGAATTTTTCCTATGCTGTGCTGTTCTGTGCTTAGTCGCTCAGTCAGGTCCGACTCTGTAACCCCATGGACTGTAGCCCCCCGGGCTCCTCTGTCCATGGAATTCTCCAGGCAAGAATACTGGAGCTAGTTGCCATGCCCTCCTCGAATTTTCCCTATATTTAGTAACTATTATTTGAAGGTTTGGTTTTGAATCGTGGTGTTGTGCTTGATAACATAATTTACTTGGCTCAATAGTTGGACATTCAGATTGGCATCAATTTTTTGCTATTATAAACAAACTGAAATGACTAGTTTTGAACATAAATCCACATGTTATACTGCTCCCTTGGTAGAATTAGAAGTAGAATTTCTGGCTCAAAGGGCATGGTCACTGTTAAGGACACTGATACCTACTCAAATCTGCAGGTTTTCAACAGAGCTTGAAAATAAGTGTCCTGGTGTTGAAGTCAGAAGCATTTTATGTCATCCACCCTGAAGCGAGAGCAAGTAACAGCAACTATTTCATCAAAAGAAGATCACTCATTCTGCCCACATCACTTGAGTCCTTTCGTGCTGACAACCTTTTTTTGTTAAGCTCTGTGACAGACTATGACAATAAACAGTGACTCAATAATCAAGTTAATGGGGCCAAACTCTGAAGATAATCATGTCAATGTTAACGACTTAAACATCGAACACATCTTTTATCCAAGAAGTTCAAGTTCCTCCAAGAGCACCAATTCATTATCATTCACAAGTGCAGACGGAATTGGTTGAGAAAACAACAAAAACAAAAACCTTTAAAAACAAACTGAAAGGAAAGCAGTGGGAGGAAGGAGGAAAAACTGATTCTGGACCAGTTTTGTTTTTTTTTTAACAAAATAACCCTCGGGGCTTGATCTACTATAGAAAAGAAGTGGGGGGGGGTTGACTTTTTTTTTCCATTGTAATTGTTCTATTTGCTGCTGAAGGACTGGAGCCAATCAGCCAACAACTCTTTGAGACTGACTACCTTGAAAACGATAAAGTAAACATCATCTTTACTTTCTGCATCCTTGGCAGCAGTCTCGTTTAAGTGGGGTTTCCAGTACAAAAGTCCAGTTGTTCCTCATCTGAGGGATATTTAGTGTGCAGAAGATTGAGATGATCTGGGGTGTTACGCTGTTCCTGAATTAAAGAAAGTGGTCTGCCTGGGCAGAAGTTTACGTTATGTGGCTGTAGGACTTTTTTGTGTAATTTACTTATGAAGAAGATGAAAAAAATGATGCTTTTGGTTGACTTTAAGTTCTTTGGAAAATACACACATCTATGAAAAACAGATAATTTTGCCTATATGTCTGTCTATGAAAGATAATATTTTTACATATTATCTATGGAAAAAATACTTTTAATTGACCTCTACTTCTTCTTAAGGTGTACATTTATCTGTGAAATTATTTTTATAAAACTCAATTCAGACATTGTTTGTCTGGTAAGATAATGTATTATAAGCAACATCTAACAGTATTTTGAAGCCACTTACATTTCTCCACCTATGAGCAAAGATGGAAAATGGTTATTCACCTCTCAGCACCAGAGACTAAACCTCACTATATTGAAATCACGTTGAGCCCAAACACAGGGTACCACATTGTCAAAAATTTGCCTGTTTCTGCCTGGGGTAAAATAAACAAGCATAAGTCTACTTTATCCCAAATTTTCTTTTCCTGTCCTTTTTATCTTGGGTAATGTCTATTTTATAAGGCAAAATGCAATGAAGTTGCTTTCTACAAGGTAACCTAGGGAACTGAGACATTTATAAATCCTGCTGCTATAGTGGTAACTCCGACTTTCAACACTTTAACCCATTTGAAGGGCTGAAGAGTAACCGGCCTCCTTGTGCCCCAGTTCTGCTGATGGGAGAGACTTAGAAATCATTTCAGCAGCCAGGGCTGCTTTGCTCAGAGAAACATCTGTCCAGGGGAGGAAGCAGGGAGTATCACCGACTGAAATAAAAATCAGCAGGAACATCACCTTCTCAATCTGGTCCCCAAGATTGCCTTGGGGAGGATGGTCCCTGGGACCCCTGGTAATTTAGGGTGCAGAAATCGGAGACAAATGGAGCTTGCTGTAATCGTTTTCTCATTACCATCTTGGGAAATTTCCAGCAAAGGTCTGGGAGAATAATACAATGCCCCTGACACTAGTAATACAGTCTGACTCGCAATGCAGCTTTCACAGTGCCATAGAGGAGAATGAAAAATCTAAGCTTGAGCCTAAGACTGTATCTGTAAAGGACACGCACAGAAATGTCAGGGAGCTCTTTCTAAATAGCACTGGTCAATTCTGCTTTTCAAATTAGGAAAAGTTTGTATTTCTAAGTTATATACAGGGGAACCCCAATTTTCAACCACTTATAACTTTCCTTTGGGGCCCAACAAAGCAAGATTTGTTTTACAAATTCTCTCATCAGGGAGGGCCTACAGATTGATTTTATTTTATTATTAAATTGCACACCCTTCATTCATGAGATAAGGGACATTAATTTACATATAATATATGCCGTATGGCATATATAATAGAATGACATGTTATAATGATAATATATATCGCAAAAGAAAAAGAAAAATGTGTGCATTTTAGAAATTGTCATTTCTGAATTTTTTGAGTCCTTCTGTAGAAGATATCCTGTATGAAGATTCCTCTGCAAGGTTGCTGGAATTTCTCCAGCAGACCAAGCCAAGACAGCTTTCTCAAAAGGGAGCTGATTTCTTAACACCGGTAATGAAAGTCACTCACATATATCAATGGCTTCCTGTGTTATGTCAGGCGCAGTTTTAAGTGTTTTGCGTCTATGATCTCATTTAATTATCATACCACCCTATGTTTGAAAACAAATTTCTCTGACTGAAAGTCTTCATTTATACATTTGTTTAGAAATCGGGAGTAGGTGTCTACCATTTGTCAGGCACTGCGCCTGAGTGTTGAGGATTTGAAGATGGAAAAAAAAAAAAAAACCAAACCCTGAGCACATGTGTGAAAAACAGCGCCTGAGACGGGGAAAGCACAACGGAGCTAATCTGAAGGAGGCGGGACACTGAGCTTAAGCACTAGCTTCTGACTCCCAGGGACTTGGAGTGGAATCCCAGCTCTGTCACTCAGGGCTGGGGGCCTCAGGCAAGCTCTGTAACTTCTCTGAGCCACGGTTACTGGGTCCCTCGGGTGACAGTAATGCTACCGTGTTACGGGTTGTTGCAAGAACTAAGAGAAGCCAACAGGTCAAGCACGCAGCAACCAGCTGACATCTAGTCTGAACTTTAATAAATAGCATTACCTACTCATCATTATTATTTTATTTTTAATAAAATAAAAAAGTTTATTTTTAATAAAAATAAGATTATTATTATTTTTCGTTGTTATTATTTACTTTTATCATTATTTTTTTCATTATTTCTATTACTGTTAGTGCTGTAACAATTTAGTAAAGTATGATGAAATTACCAAAAAAATTTCCAGAACCGGAAGCTTCCACCTCTAACATCAATACTTTGTCACTGATCTTACCAGATTTTCTGGAGGTTCCCACGGATGCAGGTCACCTCTGATATGCGATCACAGCTTCTTCAGTCTGTAGAGAGAGGAACCTCCAGCTCTCTCACTCAGGAAGAAACACTTTCTTTCTGAGATAGTGTTCTTTTTAAACGTTTATGTTATTTTAAAATCTGACCTCTCTTAAAATGGCCTTTCCGTACAGAGTGATGGAGACACTAGGAAACTCTTGTGAATGAGTTTATTTAGCAAAATTAAAAGTTGATAATCCTATGTGGAGGAACCTCCACCCCAAACTTTTAAAAATAATTTTGTGGCTGTTTTTGGTGTTAAAAATGAATAAGTATTGCCATACATTGACATGAATCCACCATGGGTGTACATGTTTTCCCCTTTCAGAACCACCCCCCACCTCCCACCCCATCTCATCCCTACAACATTTTAAAGTTAAAAAATAGAAAATAAACTAATTTAAATAAATAAATAAATAAGTAAAAAGTTGTAAAAAATGATTTTCTTGCTTCACTAAGTCTGGGAACCCCTGGTTCCTACAAAGTATTCTTTCCAGCAAAGCCTAAAGTCAACACTCTTCCAAGAAAAAAAATTTGGTTGTTTTGGCCTGTTTTTATTTTTTCAGTGGCAAATGAGACTTTTGTAATGTCTTTTTCTGAGGCAATGTGGCTTTGAATTGAGGATTCATTTTTCTAAGGGATGCATCTGCTTTTAATGACTTAAATGCTGGGATAGAACAGATATATCTTTCTGGTCTGGCTTTTCTTAAATAACCAAAAGTCTTCATGATAAAGACAGCAACCATCTAATAGAGAAATAAGTCTAAGACAAAGTGCTGTGGCTGCATGGTGTCGCCTCCCTGACAACCTATAAATGGACCATATTGATGAAGTGAATGGGATTCTCTCTGGTCATTTTCAACTAGAAACTAATAACCCCCGTCATGATATCAGGCATGCAATAACCTCGGTTAAAACTAGGTTCATCAAATAAATCACTCAGGAATTTTTCTATTTCTTTCTCTGGACACATTGCACATCTGTTCAATGAAAGGAGAAAAGAAGCAATATTTCTTTGATCAGGCTTTTTTTTTTTTTTTTTTAATATTCTTGTATCTGTCCCCAGGGATGCTATCTTTTCAAGTGGGTGCAGATAGTACATCACTTTCTAATGAATGTAGAGAATTTATGAATTTAAGCTATAAAACTAAATATGAAGGATTTGAGTTCATCTCAATCTATATTTTACATTGTCATGAGAAAATAAACCGGACCACAAAGCTGTATTGTGCCCTGTTCACTAAATCTCCTGATCTCTCATAACCTTTCCAATGTGTTCCATTTGTGGCCACATGTGCAAGGGGATACAAACAGATGATCGCTTTGTACTATTTTCCCCAATATGTTTAAATACATGTAACGCTTTTCAGACCCTCTGAGCCGCGGACAGTGAGTGTTTGGCCAAAGCATCAGACATCAGCCTCAGCTAATATTGTCATATGTTAACATCTTACTGACTCTGTTAATATTTTCTAGGTATTGGATGAACTTTGAATTTTTTGAATGGACATGGTTGTCATCCTGTGTCTTGAAGATCTTAAGAGTCCTAGGTCAGCCCCTTGAGTCTTAAGGAATTATGGAGAGAAGATGATGTCTTTTCTGCTTGTGAAACAGGAAACAGCAGGAGCTGGACAACTAGGAAAGCTAAGATTTCCTGAATGTGGAATAAACAGTGAATGAAAAGGTAGAGCCTCTGGTTCCTTGAACCTGTATGGAGAGGAGACCAGTATGGGAAAGAGGGCACAGGAATAGGAGCAGGTAGATCTAAGTTCAAATCCCAGCTCTGCCACCTGCCAGCTGTGTGGCAGGACAATTATGTAAACCTTGAGTTCCTTACTAGTGAATCTGGGATAATGGTATAGATCTCACAGAATTTTGTAAGGAATTAAATAAGTTAAGGTTTAGGAGAAGACATTGGGCATCTTGCCTGCTCTGTGGTAAGTTCTCAGTGAATCTAAGTTCTCTTTCTTTTCCTGTGTTTGAGGCTCAGCCTTGCAAGCTATGTGACCCTGAGCTAGATATTTAACTTTGCTTCCTCCTCTACAAAAATAGAGATTATTATAAAATGTATCTTATAATGTTGTTATGAATGGGATCTCAGGTATAAACACCTGGAATGGTGCCTGAGTTACCGTAGGTATTACTTACTGTTATTTATTATTTACTGTTATTTGTGACTGCTCCTTTTTAAAAAATTCTTACCATTATTTCTATTATTTCAATCACCATTATTTTTCCTCTTCTTGCTTTTTATTGGGCTTCTGTTTCTTCATCTGGAAAATGAGGGAGTTGGATGTGGTAATGTATCCATCTCTTCAAGATCTGAGCTGTTATGACCTAATATGTGAAATAACATTTGTAAGAGCCAACTTACCATCTATGAATTGTCATGCAATGGAAGTTCAAAGTTTTGTAATCTGCATTTCCTGCCAAGGTTTTCTCCTCAAAAGAGTAGCAATAGTCATCATTTATTGAGTGCTCACTACATGCCTGGCATGCTTATTTTTCTAATAATTTTTTTTCAGTTTGGAATAATTATAGATGTACAGAAAGGTTGAAAAGAGAGGACAAAGTTCCTACTTGCCCTTCACCATGTTTCATTTTTGCAAAGGTTAACATCTTACATCACCATGACATACTTGTCTAAACAAAGAGACCAACGTTGATATATTACCATTAACTAAGCTCCAGATACTATTTGAATTCTGCCATTTTCTCATAAATGTCCTTTTTCCTGTTCCGGAAAAACGGTGACCATTTATCAATCTTTTCTTGTTTTTTACAACCTTGACAGTTTGGAGAAGTACTGATCAGGTGTTTTTTCAATTAATAATGAATTAATTAATTTTGGCTGTGCACGCAAGCTTTCTCTAGTTGGGGTGAATGGGGGCTACCCTCTAGTTGCAGCGTGTGGGCTTCTTATTGCAGTGGCTTCCCTTGCTACAGAGCATGAGCTCCAGAGTATGTAGGCTTCAGGAATTGCAGCTCCAGGGCTCTAGAGCATGCAAGCTTCAATAGTTGTGGTTTGTGGTCTTAGTTGCTCCAGCTTGTGGGATCTTCACTGACCAGGGATTGAACCTGTGTCTCCTGCATTGGCAGGAAGATTCTTAACCACTGGACCACCAGGGAAGTCTTGGTCAGGTGTTTTGCAAAATGTCTCTCAATTTGGGTTTGTCTGATATTCTTTTCACGATTAGGAGATGATTTGGGGGGAACATCGTACAAAGGTGAAATGCCCCTCTTATGACAACATAGGATATCCATGTGACATCTTGAGCAATGTTACTTGTCATACTTTTAATGGAGTAGCCACTGTACGCATCTGTCACAAGTTTGTCCTTTCCATAACTGAGACATAGTTGAATGGTTTTCAGCTTCGATAATTATTATGAATAAAGCTTCTAGAAACATTCTCACACAAGTTTTCATGTGAATATAAGTTTTTCTTTCACTTGAGTAAATACCTAAGAATAGGATTGTTGAGTCATATGTCCAGTGTATATTTAATAAGAAACTGCCAGCCTGTTTGCCAAAGTTATTGTATTGTTTTGCATTTCACTAGCAGTGTATGAGAGTTCTAATTCTCCACATTCTCTCCCAGCATTTAGCATTTTCAGATTTTTAAAAAAAATAGCCATTCTATTTAATATGTTGTGGTTTCTAAATTATTGTTTTAATTTGCATTTCCCTAATGGCTAATGAATCTGAGCATTTTTCACAAGCTTATTTGCACTGTATATCTTCTTTGGTAAAGACTTTTATTCAAATATTTGCCCATTTCCTAAGAAATATTTTTCATCTTCTCATTATTGAGGTTTGAGAGTTCTTTATAAGAATTATTGATATTAATACAAGTCCTTTATTAGATGTGTGCTGTGCAAATATTTTTTCCTAATGTGTGGTGGGTTTTGTCTTTGTTTTTTAATTCTTTTCACTGTCTTTTGAAGGGTAGGTCTTAAGTTTGTTAAGGTCAAGTTTATCATATTTTTTCTTTTATGGATCAAGATTTTGGTTTTGAAATATTCGCTACCCAATGTCACAAAGATATGCTTGTTATATCTTCTAAAAGTCTTTACATTTTATATTTAGATCAGTGATTCATTTTGAGTCAGTTTTTGTAGAAAGTGTGAGGTATGGATTGTGGTTGACTTTCACCATATACAGGAACTATTCCCTGAAGAGACCATCCTCTTTCCATCAAATTGCCTTTGCACCTTTGTCAAAAATCAATTAATCATGTGTGTGTGGATCTGTTCCTGCACTCTGTACTCTGTCATTTATCTCTCATCATTTTTATCTTATTTTGCTCTGTTTTGTTTGCATCTGGAACTGTCTCACCGGCCCATTTGGGTAAAAACAAATGTTTCTTTAAACAAGAGGGTTTCCATTCATAAACCAGAAGCTATACATGAATCTCCCTTCTATCACTCTTGACCAGAGAGAAAATTAGTCTAAGATTCAGTTAAACTAAACAATCTCACCACTGAAGTTCCAAAAAGACATTGATTAAAAAATAAATAAATAACGGTACCTTTGATGAGATAATCCCATGATGGAAAGGGTTAGAAGCGGGGTGGAGCCACAGGGTGGGATCCAGAGTGACCGCTCCGTCTGGCCTGCCTCCCCTGGTCCCTAAACGCCTGAAAAGTAGTGGATACATACATGTTCTCCCTCCAATATCACAGGACTGTTAGGACACTGACCCTGAGAATTAATGGTGAGTCCATTAATGGAATTCCTTTTCTAACCATCAAGAAAAAGCCTTGATCAGGGCTTTGCAAAGATCGAGTGTTGGAAAAAATACCCTCCAGGAACTTCAAATCTCTCTTTTTTGAATCATTATTATACTCAGATAAGTGTGACCTAAATTTAAAAATTGGGACCAATCAATGTAAATTATTTTTGATTGATCTGGTTGGACTATATAAAATCATTCAAGTTCATCATATATTTATGTTTTTAAAATAATATTTGTGTGTAGTTTTTTTCCACCACAAAAGTTCTGTTTATGACTGAACAAAAACACTGCACACATTTTTTTTTTTTAATGCAAGGAACTTGCTTGGGATAAATTCAAGAAGGCAATTTGGAATATAATCTCAGACTGCAAAATCCAGTTTGTGGCAGAGTTTTCACCCATCAGGCCCAGGGTAAGGGGGAAACTTATCAAAAGAAATAATACTTTCCAATAATCATTAACTATTCAAACCTCTCCAGTTTGGACTGATACAAAAGAAAGGGACATTTTATCCTTCCATTCACATTTAGAGGAGCCCCGTTACAACATCCTTTTGCCTCATATGGACTTGGTTGTAGTGTGAGGCCAAGCGTGTTTTCTGAAATTTAAGCATTTTCAGTAAGAACCTGATATGACCCTGCTGAGCTGTTAGACACCTGTTCAGCCTGTCCCCCAACCCCAGAATGACAAAGGAGGGCTGTCAAACAAGAAGGCCTTGAATTAGTCCAACAGAACACACCTTTGTGGGGGCCCTTGGGGACTCTGGCTTAATGAATAAAAAGGAGTGATTTATAATTAGCCCAGCAATTGTGCCTGAATGGGTGTTTCCAAAGTGATTGAAATGTGTGCCTTAACCAAATTGCAAAGTGCCTATCATTCTAATTATATGTGGGGTTTTTTTCCCCCTGCTTGGAAAACCTATTTTCTATAGACAAAAGGCAAAGGGGTGAGAAACAGCTATTTCTTAAGAACCTACTATGTGGTCATCATGTTGCATTTGTGACCTCATCTTAGCTTTGCAGAACTGCCCAGAAATAGGTAGCAAATTCCAAATGGGTGGGGTTAAAAAATGAGGTTTGCTATATTTTTGTTTATCGCAGAGAAATGATGACATTCCCTAAAAATTGTACTGTCTGTTGGGTCACTATAGCCCATAATAAGTACTGTACTGTGCTTGGTAGCTCAGTCGTGTCCGACTCTTTGTGACCCATGGACTGTAGCCCACCAGGCTCTTCTGTCTATGGGGATTCCCCAGGCAAGAATACTGGAGTGGGTTGCCATGCCTTCCTCCAGGAGATCTTCCCAACCTAGGGATCAAACACAGGTCTCCCGCATTGCAGGTGGACTCTTTACCATCTGAGCCATCAGGGAAACCCAAGAATACTTGAATGGGTAGCCTATCCCTTCTCCAGGGGATCTTCCCGAACCAGGAATTGAACCAGGGTTTCCTGTATTGCAGACCGATTCTTTACCAGATGAGCTACCAGGAAAGCCCAATAAGTACTATTAAGTATTTAATGAACACACTCTGGAATTTCAGGATTGTAAGTCTCTATCCAAGTTAGGTAACCCAGTTACTCGCCCCATCCAGGGTGCTTGTCCTCTGATGGATGAAATCAGATATTTTTATGATATTCCTACTAAGATCTGGTTCAATGGGCTTAATAGCCCACAAATTTACCAAGTCAGTTCTGAGAAGCCAGAGAGAGGCAGCGGTGGAGACTGGTGAAGTTTGGTTCTTACTGCCTATGAAAGTGGTCCCTGTTCATCAATATTCATGTCCCCTCCCTACTTAAAATCCTGCCAGGACTGACCGTTGCCCCAACTTGGATGAAATGCAGACCCTTGACCATGGCATCCAAGGCCTTGCATGATCTCACTTCTTCCTGCCTCTGCCTGGGTTCTCCTGGGTCCCCTGGCCGCCCCCACACTCAGACCCCTCCCTGACCCCATGCCCTTGCTGCAGCCCTTTCGTCCCAACTTTTGGTCCTTTTCATCCCTTAATTTTTGGCTTAAATTTCCAAGAGTCCTTCCTTGGTCATTTCCAGGAGATACTCTCTCGTTTGGTTCTGTTTTGCACCTACCTGTTTCTCTTATAGCATTTACTACTATTTGTCATTATATAGTTATACATTTATACGGGCTTCCCAGGTGGTGCCTGACAGTGCAGGTTAGATGAAAGAGACACGGGTTCGATCCCTGGGTCAGGAAGATCCCCTGCAGGAGGGCACAGCAACCCATTCCAGTATTCTTGCCTGGAGAATCGCATGGACAGAGGAGCCTGGCAGGCTACAGTCCATGGGATTGCAAAGAGTCCGACATGACTGAGTAACTAACACGCACAGGCTTGCACCACTGCAGGCTCTGGCCACGAGACATTCTTTTCTATGACAGGAGCCCAGCACCTAGGACAGCTTATAGTTTCTGTCCAGTAGGATTGGAGAGTCTGGCCACCCAGATGCAGACCTGTGGACACTCGATGTCCTGCTTTCAGATATGAGGAGCTCTGGGCCCAGCCACAGGCCCACAGGCCTTTTGTTGTCCTCTCGCCGTAATCAGATGGTTAGCCAGGGAGCTGGCCATGCGGGCTAAAACTCAGGCTTGCTGCTGGCTGCCATAACCAGAATCCCTAAGGGAGGATGCCGCAGAAGCTGATTGAAACTCTGAGCCAGTCTAGGCAAAAAGGGGAAGGGAGTAGGTTTCAGGAAAAAGAGAATGAGGATAAGAAAGAGGAGGAGAGAAGGGCAGGAAAGAGAAGGGGGAAGACCACAGCTCCTACATGAGTGCTTTCTGAGTGCAACGCACCATGCCAGGAGCAGGCATCTCTAACTCCTTTACACTCCTCCATCCCCTCTGAGATAAGAGCACACTGAGGCTGATGGAAATGATGCAGATGCCTGAAGTCACCCAGTTTCTCAGTAGCAGAGCTGAGATCAGATTTATTTAAGATAAGGGAATCATTTTAAAACAAATCCCTCTTGGCTGACAAGCTGGCATCTTCTGCATACAGAGGTCCGTTCCTCTTTGGTCTGTCTCTTACACACAGTCTTTTACAGAGCACAGAACCCACCCTACAAATCTAGAAGGTAGCTAAAGGGCAAAAATGTGCTATAGCATTAAAGAGGCCCGGTGAGGGAAACCAAGGCTGGGGTTCTTGCTACAGCACCCTCACCTCACTACTTCTGCCCAAGTGCTGACTACAGAAGTGATAATGATGAATGATGTTGATCATGATGGTAAGACTTTGATTAAATGAGTGTTCACTGTGTGCCAAGCCCTAGAACTGAGAGCTACTAGAATTGGCCTCCCTGGTGGCTCAGATGGTATATAATCTGCCTGCCATGTGGAAGATCCGTGTATGATCCCTAAGTTGGGAAGATCCCCTGGAGAAGGAAACGGCAACCCACTCCAATATTCTTGCCTGGAGAATTCCATGGACAGAGGATCCTGGTGGGCTACAGTCCATGGGGTCGCAAAGAGACAGGCACAACTCAGCGCCCAACATACTTTACAGATGCAGAAACTAAGACAGAGTGAATCACACAGATAGGAAGCTTGGAAGACTTAGGACCAGGGCCATCTGCTCCTAGTGCTGCTGCTGCTGCTGGTAAGTCACTTCAGTTGTGTCCAACTCTGTGCGACCCCATAGACGGCAGCCCACCAGGCTCCACCGTCCCTGGGATTCTCCAGGCAAGAGAACTGGAGTGGGGTGCCATTGCCTTCTCCACTGCCCGTAGTAAGAGCCCATAATCACTAACCCTACTCCTGCACTTTAAGGAAGAGTTGTTGAAAGGAAGACCCATGATATTTAAAATTGCTGGTTGTTGCCCAAATGTCACCTTTCTCTTGACCAGGAGCCTCCAAGTTTTGTATCCAGGAGCCAATGGTCCCAGGCCACATGCAAGCCCTGGAATAAGCTGTCCCAAGTCTGTTATGCTTTAGGACCCAACTCAAATGCCACCGGACCCTAGAAGCTTTCCCAGAGCCACCCTGCCCCCTCAAAATGAGCTTCTCTCTCCCCTGGGCCCAGAGCCAAGGGTGATGTGCTACATTCTACTCAGGCTTCTCTGTCCCTTCCTACTCCAGCACACCATGTCACTGAGAGCAGAGACCATGTTGTTTCCACTTAGCTATGTCCCGTCCCTCCTTGGCTCATAGCAAGTGCAAAGAAAATCACTTCCATCTGGATTAAGGAAGGGATTTGACATGGAACCCATTCCAAAGAGGATGGCTGCCATTTTGCTGCCCAGCCACAGAACATTGTTCCTTTCTAACAGTGATGGGATCTGAGCATCCATAGGTGCCCAGGTGTCTCCTTCAGTCTCAGGCTATTTGTTTCTTCCTTGGGACCATGTGGTGTCAGTTATTGTTGTCGTTGTTCAGTCACTCAGTCATGTCTGACTCCCTGTGACCTCATGGATTGCAGCACGTCAGGCTTCCCTGTCCTTCACTATCTCATGGAGTTTGCTCAAACTCATGTCTTTTGAGTTGGTGATGCCATCCAACCATCTCATCCTCTGCCACCCTCTTCTCCTCCTGCCCTCAATCTTTCCTAGCATCAGGGTCTTTTCTAATGAGTCAGCATCAAAGTATTGGAGCTTTGGCTTCAGTATCAGTCCTTCCAATGAATATTCAGGGTTGATTTCCTTTAGGATTGACTGGTTGGATCTCCTTCCTGTCCAAGGGACTCTTATACTAGACCTGACTTTCACTCTTCCCCTGCTTTAGTTGACTTTGAATAGATCATTTGATTTCTGCTTCTCAGTTTTCTCATCTGCCAAGTAAGCATTGTGATGTGGTGAGGATTGAGCAGGAATAATGCTCAGCTGTTGGCATTTTGGATTTGCATATAGAGCCACACCCACTACCTCACCCCCGGGAAAACCCAGTGGCCTGGGTGGTGGCCACTCCCACTCAGGAAACTTGGCACAGTACACAATTTCCTCATTGCCCTGTGGTCCACGGCGATGGCTGTCCCCCGTCTCACCCACTCACACAGCCTGTACTCTTCGGGCTTGGACTCCCAGACCAGGAGTGTGAGCTGCCCACCCATTCAGCAGCCACCCTGCCTGGCAGAGATGCTGATGCCAGCTCCAGGCTGCATGACTTGGATGAAGAAGGCAGCCATCAAATGTGACACACCTATGGGACTTCCCCCGGGGAATTTCCAAGAGTGAATCCCTAGATGACACTTTTTGTAGTGGGGAGTTGGGAAAGGGAGCTAAACGCCAACCTACAAGACAAGGGGGTGCGGGGGGCAGAACTTTGTTCCTGGGTTACCTCTGACACCATCTCCTGTAGATCATTCTTGTCCTGAGCCTTTAGCAAGCTCCTCCTAAATGCCATGTACCAAGTAACACCCAGGAAATGGAGGGGGTGGGTGTGGAGAAACAGCTAAACAAATGAATCAGGTCAACAGGTAGGGGTGAATTCACTATCAGGGTGGGGAAGAGGCGAGATGTCAGATCGATGAATGGCTAATTCAGGTACGTATGTATATGTATGTGCTCAGTCGTGTGTGAATCTTTGCAACCCTGTGGACTGTAGCCCACCATGCTTGTCTGTCCATAGAATTTTCCAGGCAAGAATACTGGAGCTGATTGCCATTTCCTTCTCCAGGGGATCTTCCCAACCCAAGGATCTCTTGCTTCTCCTGCATTGGCAGGCTGATTCTTTACCAGCTGAGCCACTGGGAAATTCATGTAGAGAGAACAACAAGAAAAGCCAGGCCCTTGATTGTTCCAACATCCTGACCACCAGGTTTTGCCTCCCGTTAAGAGCAAGACACATGGAGTCAGACTCACCCAGACTGAAACCCCTGTTCCACTGCTTACTAATTCTGCAGCCTGGACCAAGCACCTTAACTTCTCTGAGCCTCTGTGCTGACTTATAAAATGAGGACAGCAAATACCTACCACAGCACGTGAGATCATGCAGGCAGCATGCCAGCACAAATGCTCAGTAAATGTGAGCTGTTCCGATGAAGAGGAGGCCGCCAGCCCTTGAACGCTCCAAGCAAACCAGGTGGGACGCATGCAGGAAACTCCACCAGCAAAGCTGGGTGACCCATCACAGCCCAAGGTGGGGGAACTTAGCCAGAAGAGCTGGAAGGAAGACTCCTGTACCTGCCAGGGGTCTGGAAGAGAAAGGCTTCCGGAGGTCAGATTTAAAATGATGAAGTGAGTGAGAAGACAAGCAGGGAGAAAACAGGGAGCTTCAGAAAGAAAATTGGGTTGGGTTGGGGGAAAGCGCAGTGCGTGGAGACAGGAGTGGACAGATGACGTGTGATAAGAAGATTATGAGCTGCTGAGCACTGGAGTGGGCAGTGAGGAGGGAGCCTGAGTTGAAGAAGAGAGGAGAACTTGGCTGCGATAACTAGATGGATCAAAGGTAATGACGTGCAAAGGGGAGAGCAGATGTGTGGGAGCAAGACAGAGAAACTCGAGCCCTGCCAGCCAGTGTGGCCCAGCCCAGGGGCCCGAGAACCAGCATACGATGTCCTGCAGACTCTCTGTCTGCGTGTGTGTGCGTGTGTGTGTGCATGTGTGCACGAATGCACACACGCAGATTAACGAGAGCATGGGCACATATTGCATACATCTGAGCAGTTCTATTCACCTAAAGGACCAAATTGCATATAATCTCAAGTATACAGGAGTAACACGTGCTATTGCACACAACTAATTTCAGTGCTGATAACGTCAGTAACAACAATAAAAACTGCCATTACTCACCACTGATTATGTCCTAGCCACTCTTATAAACCTTGATGATCCCAATCTGCACAATAAGCTGCATTTCAAGTAGGGATTGAGGCTCAGAGAGGTTAAGTTACTTGCTGAAGGTCACACAGCCTCAAGCGGCAATGCCAGAATTCAAAACTGTATCTGTCCGGCTAGATAGCTGCTACCATCGTTTAAAAAATCCCTGGTTATAAGCATACAAATTCTTTTCAGTTGATACTCCCTCAAAATAATTTCTTATTTGGAAAGCAAGCAGAACTGGTGGAACACAAGAGACCTCCTGACTGGTCAGGGTTTGTAATTTAGGACCATGTTCAGAACATTCCAAAGGAGTCCCAAGGTCTGAAAGTGAATCAAGTCCATGTTTCATGCTGACATCCACAGACCGTTCAATGGCCAAGGGCAGCAGTCACGCCCAAGGCTGCTTTTCACCATTAAAGAGTCCACGACTCATTTGTGGGCTGAGGTCTAACTGCCTTGGCAGCTACTAGCAGTACACGAATCTAATGCAAATGCAGTTCTCTGTGGGCGTGGCCTGCTTGCGTGCTCAGTTGTGTCTGACTCTGCGACCCCATGGACTGTAGCCCACCAGACTCTTCTGTCTACGGGATTTTTCAGGCAAGAATACTGGAGTGGGTTGCCGTTTCCTCCTCTTGGGGATCTTCCCAACCCAGGATCAAACCCTCATCTCTTGTGTCTCCTGCATTGGAAGGCAGATTCTTTACCACTGTGCCACCTGGGAATCCCAAATGGTCAGTATTTAAAAAGCAAAACAAAAAAAAAAAAATTGCATTTTTTTTAAAATAAATTTATTTATTTTAGTTGGGGGCTAATTGCTTTACAATATTGTAATAGTTTTTGCCATACATGGACATGAATCAGCCATGGGTTTACATGTGTTCCCCTTCCTGGACCCCCCACCCACCCTCCCTCCCCATCCCATCCCTCTGGGTCATCCCATTGCCCCGGCCCCGAGCCCTTGTCTCATGCATCGAACATGGAATGGTGTTCCATTTCACATATGATAATATACATGTTTCAATGCTATTCTCCCAGAACGTCCCACCCTCACCTTCTCCCTCAGAGTCCATAAAATTGTTCTATGCATCTGTGTCTCTTATTCTGTCTCGCATATAGGGTTATCGTTACCATCTTTCAAATTCCATATATATGCATTAGTATACTGTATTGTTGTTTTTCTTTCTGGCTTACTTCACTCTGTATAATGGGCTCCAGTTTCATCCATCTCAGTAGAACCGATTCAAATGTATTTTTTTTTAATGGCTGAGTAATATTCCATTGTGTATATGTACCACAGCTTCCTTATATAAGGAAAAATTGCATTTTTTCATGATGCAATGCTGCTGTTTCAGAAAGGGCATCAAAGAAGGATTTATTTTATGCCGGTGACTGTATGAAGAGCTATTCCAAGCCCAGTGTTACACAGCAGGAAATTGTGTGAAGCAACCTGGGAAAAATCAGCTTTTCTAACCTGAATCAAATTCTGATTGTACCCGCTGATGGTAGACCTTTCTTTCACAAACTCTACCTCTATCAGTGTCTGTTTTTTTTGTTTTTTTTGACAAGTGGCAGGGAAGCTTGGCCATGTCCACAACTGTTTTTCTCGGTTAAAAGTGAGGCGTGGTTGGGTTGTATTCCCAAACCATAATGATCGCATCACTAATGCTTGTCTGGCAACAGTTACAGTCAGCGGGTAATACCATTCTGCCCTCCTTACTGTTTAGATGAGGCACTGTGTCTCACTTTCCACCTTCTCCTCTGGGTCCGATGACAAATTCTTAGAGATGCTAAGGGAGTAATTGGCATTTGGCAGTTTTGGGGGCAGAGCATCTGTGGTGCATTGGGCATGAGTTCTGGGGTGTGGCTTTGGGAAAACTGCCAACCAGGGATAATAAAGATGCCAAATTTTCAGGATCCTTGGCAGGGGCTGCATGAGACATCTATGTCAAGGGTCCATCAAACCCTGCACTAGTTGAGCAGTTGACAAATGCTATGATATAAGTAATATTATAATTTGCTTCCTAACTATGGTTCTGTGTGTGTGATTCTGTGTGTGTTGAAACTGTGTCTGACTAATAGTATGCTGGTGTTTTGATTTCATTATTTTGTTATGTTTAGGGGACTTGGGGGGCAGGGTGCAAAGATGAATGGTACATGGGGTATTCCTTTTAACAAGGTCAATTCTGATCAAGGGAAAAAGTTGACAAACAGCTGTAAAACAAACTAATGAGGACATGACAGGATGGAACTGAAGTTCATGAGAAGAAAAGGCTACTTTTATGCTAGGAAGTTAGGAAAGGCTTCCTAGAAGAGGGGGTCCTTGACTTGACTGGAAAGGACAAACAATATTGCCATGAGTGGAGGCTGTAGTAAATGGAGAAATTCCAGGAGTGGAAATGAGATGACTAAAGACACAAAGGCAAGAACACTCTACTCAGAGAAGTCCATGGATTCTTCCTGTGAAAAACTCGTCATAGAATCTGATTAGTTCTGCCTTTTCCTTGGGGTTTTTCTCAATACGGCTCTCTGGTCACCTGTGTTAGGATAAGTCTATCCTGTTATGTAACAAACAATCTCAGGAACTTAATACAATTAAGTTCTGTGTCTTGCTCCTACAACAGCCTGTTGCAGAGGGGTTATGCTCCACACAGACTTTTAGGATCCAAGACTTCTTTTGACTAGTGGCTTCAACATCCCCCAGCACCCAGAGTTCTCCACTGGACTGAATCTGGCTGGCCAATAAATGAAAAGAATATGTGAAGCCCACAGAGGAAATTTTAGGGGCCAGGCTACAGGTGGAGACCTCATTTCAACCAATATTCCATTGGCCAGAACTCAGTCACGTGACCCACTTAGCTGCAAGTGAGGCTGGAAAATGGAATCTTCCCATACATCCAGACAGAAAATAAAATAGGCTTTTTGAAATTGAATAGTACTGTCCCTGTCACAGTTTTCTAGATCTATAGATATTTTGGCAAGCAACTTGAAGAGGAGAATAAAGAATCTGCAGGTTAAGCATTCTTTTGTGTTTGCAAAGTGACTGCTATTTTATTCTCATGCTCAGAGAGAACCCTGGAATGTCTCACAGACCATCTATATGCAAGCCCTGCACAGATTCACTGCATAATGTGCGTCATTCGATATAATGAGAGGTAGCAGGACAGGTGCTAATTCCTCCATGTAACCACTGTGGAAGCCAAGGCAGGGGTGACAACCTGGTCTAGAGGCTCTTTTTTGCTGATGTTCCAATCCTATCAGTTCCAGTGAGGAAATGAGCTATGGGGGGAATTCTATCCCCTTTGTGGCCTCTGACATTAGAGCCACAGCTCTCATGGGGACAAATTTGCCTCCGCCCCACCAGGAGACAATGGTCAATGTGTGGGGACACTTTTGACATGACTGAGCATCCTTGCACAACAGGGGCATTTTTGGTTACATCTGGGATAGGGGTGCTACTGCTACTGCCATCAGCTTGGGGGAAACCAAGGATGCTGCAAAGCCTTCTGCAAAGCACAGGACAGCTCCCATGACAAAGTATGGCCTGGTTCAAAAGGTTTCAATAACACCAAATTGAGAAACCCTGTTTTAAAAACCAAAAGAAGACCAGTGGCTGGAGGGCAGCTGGAGGATAATGGGGAAACCACATCCAGGGCTGGTGACTGACAAGAATGCGGGCAGCACCCACCTGTTATGGCAAAGCAGTCAGCAGTTTCTGCCAAACCACTTTGTCAAACTCCCATGTTTGACGTTTACAACTCCTATTGCCAAACCAAACATGTTAGTAAGCAAGGCAGACCTCTTTGACGATGCGTGTCCATAACCACAAGAAGCACTCAAGAGATGTCATGCAATGCACAGCTAAAAGGTCATCCAGCACATTCTAAACACGGTACAAAAGCACAGAGGGAAGACTGGGAAGGAATGATGTCTTGCTGAGCACAGCAATGTCAGAAGGAAGAGATTGAGTTTTATTCTCTGGGCTGCCATGAGCTTTCCTGAATTTACAAAAATCTCTAAAATTAGTTTGTATTATTTAACTTTTTATTTTGATATTCTTTTATATATTTTTGAGTTTTTATGTGAAGCATTTTTTATAATTTTATTTATTTATTGACTTAATTTTTGGCTGTGCTGGGTCTTCGTTGCTGCCTGGGCTTTTCTCTGGTGGCGGAGAGTGGAGGCTATTCTTTAGTTGTGGTGCTGGGGCTTCTCACTGCCGTGGTTTCTCTTATTGTGAAGCACAGGCTCTAGGTGTGGGGGTTTCAGTAGTTGCATCTCCCAGGCCCTAGAGCAACAGGCTCACTAATTACGGCGCACGGGCTTAGCTGCTCCGGGGCATGTGGGATCGTCCCAGATCTGGGATCAAACCTGCGTCGCAGATTCTTTGCCACTGAGCTGCCAGGGAAGCCCTATGTGGATCATTTTTAAAGACTTTATTGAACATGTTAGAATATTGCTTCTGTTGTTTATGTTTTGTGTTTTTGGCCATGAGGCACGTGGGGATCTTAGCTCCCCTACCAGGAATTGAACCTGCACCCCCTGCATTGGAAGGCAAAGTCTCAACCACTGGACCACCAGGAAAGTCCCTGATATTATTTTAAAGGTACAGAAAAGTTGCAAGAAACTCCCAGAAACTTCCAGAAACCCTGGACACAGGTTCACCAAACAATTACATCTGACCCTGTTTGTCCTCTCATTCCTTCTGTCCCTCCTCTCTCCCTCAGCTGTTGTATCTCCTGATTCCTAACTACATGAATGATACATTTATCAAAATCAGGAAATTCATTTCTTTTTATCTTTAACCTGGAATGGTTCCTTACCCTTTTTTGTGTTTCTTGACCTTGACAATTTTGGAGTTTATATGCTTGTTATTTTATTTATTAATTTTTTTTGCTTTTGCAGAATATCCCTCACTTGGGGTTTGCCTGATCTTTCTTCATGATTAGAGTCAGGTTATACATTTTTGGCAGGAATATCATGTAAGTGATATTATGTCCTTCTAAGCATGCATGCACTGGGTTTTGTTTTTTTTAATGTTTATTTAAATATATACTTGCATTTTCTGCCCCCCTCTTTTGAGGCATTTTTATGTTGTTGTTATTTTATTTTTATTTATCTATTTATTTTTAGGCCGCATGCAGAATTTTAATTCCCCAACCAGGGGTGGAAACTGTGGTCACTTTGTTGGGAGCGTGGAGTCTTAACCACTGGACCACCAGGGAAGTCCTGATTAGATTTTAAATAAAAGGAAAAATGCTATGAAAAAGAAATGGCTTGAATAGTGAATATAGCCTCACCCCCAACCAGTTCCTACCCCCTGTCTCCTCCATGGCAGGAACTATGGCCATGTCTCATTCACCTGGATATTCTTTGCAGTGTTTAGTACTCATCTCTGTTACAGTTCATCTTACTCACTTGTCAGATCTTTCTGGACCACCTATGACTCAGCTCACTTTCCATTCTTTCATTTCACTTCATTCATGGGCCAAACCTTTCTTGAGCACAGGCTCTGGACTGAGCTTATGCTTGACTTGGATTATGTCCCCAGTACAGCAAGCAACTGAATGTTTATGAATTGAATTACATACACTTTTGCTGCATCTGAGCAAATGTGTGTAGCCATCCAGGGTGTTTTTCCCTGTTTAGTGGTTTCCCAACTGTTCTTTCCTACCTGTATCTCTGTGTTTATGACATTCAATCAAAATTCTCTGTCTTCCCAGCTTGCCTCTTAGCAGCTTGAGGAGTGAAATCAAGTCAGGTCCATCTCCAGCTCCCAGGAGCCTGGCCTAAAACATCACATCAATGCTTCATATGCATTTCCAGAATAAAGAATGTTTACATGACCAGCTTGGGGCTTCCCAGGTGACACTAGTGGTAAATAACCTGCCTGCCACTGCAGGAGACTTAAGAGATGCAGATGGATTCCAGGGTCAAGAAGATCCCCAGGAGAAGGAAATAGCAACCCACTCCAGTATTCCTGCCTGGAGAATCCCATGGACAAAGGAGCCTGGTGGGTTACAGTCCATGGAGTTGCAGAGTCAGACATAAATGAAATGACTTAGCATGCATGCACACACACACGCACATAACCAGCCAGTGTGACTTTTCCCTTTGAGAAAATTGACTAAGAATGCCCATTCTGTTTAACTAATGATCCTTCATTTATGCTTATTAAGAAATCAAGAGCTACTTAAACACAGCAGTAATCCATAGTAGCTGTACACACACACACACACACACCCCTGCTCTTTTGGTGGGTTTTGGAGTTACTATCAGTACAAAGTGTATTTCTGGTAGCTTATGGTGAATGATGTCAGATTCACGATCTCTGAAGAAGATTTAGCTCCAGGACCAGGGACCAGGCTTGATCACTCAAGAACTTTTGTGTAGCAGAGTTTTATTAAAGTGAAAAGGGACAGATTCTGACATAGATATCAGAAGGCGGACAGAGAGTGCCCCCACTCACCAGTCTTATCAAGGCCTTATATACTTTTGGGCTTCCCTGGTGGTTCAGATGGTAAAGCATCTGCCTGCAATGCAGGAGACCGGGGTTCAATCCCTGGGTCAGGAAGATCCCCTGGAGAAGGAAATGGCAACCCATTCCAGTACTCTTGCCCAGGAAATTCCACTGATGGAGGAGACAGGTGGGCTACAGTCCATGGGGTCACAAAGAGTCAGACAGGACTTCACTTTTCATTATATACTTTTACCAGACCCACTCCCACAACATACATCTCAAATTAACAAGATTATAACAATAGAAAGGTCTTACCAGACCCACTCCCACAACATATGTCTTAAGATAACAAGATTAGTCAGGAAACCATCTTGTTATGGAGAAACACGTCCTCAAGGGAGATACATTGTTATATTGACTAAAACAAAGCAATGTAGAAAAGAAACATTTGTCTTTTTCTTCTTGAAAGCCCCAGACCCTTTCTCCTCCACCAGGATCCTGGATTTCTTATCAACCTGCCTAGGAACTGACTCTCTCATTTCTTCCATCAAAATGGTCTATTGTGCCCCAAACCAGCTAATTCTGTGCTTCCAGTATCTCAGAAGTTGAGCATCAGATTGTGTTATTAACCCAAACTCATTTGAGAGCAGTAGCTAAGTTGCCACCCATGCTCAGAGCCCCACCATCTTCATTTCGTAACCACCAGTTGCCCTGGTAACTTTCTTTGCTTTTAACTCCAACACCATGAAAAGTAAATGAAAATGAGCCACTTTAAATTAAATATGAGAAACAATTACATTTTGACAGTTTAATTGCTTTCTCCCAGCCTAACTTTCTAAACAAGATACTGAACATATCAAGTATGCCAGTTGTATTTTTAGATTCTTTTGCAATTAAGAAAGTACAAAGGAGATAAAATATTTGGTGGACTAAATGCTTCTTTCTTGAGGGAGCTATATTAAGGAATGAATGCTGATCCATCACATCACAGCAATTAGCTTTGAAACCATTGTGGACAGATGGAGACTCCTCCATGAAACCACAATGCTATCCTTCACACTCTCTTTTCTGTTCTATGTTTCCCAGCCAATTGAGGGTCAAGAAATGCCTTATCCCACAAGGATTGGGTGGGTTCATTGCCCTATGGTCTGAGTGCCCCAAGGTGGCTCCAGGGATGGCATCACCTTTGCCCATCCAGGCAAAATTGCTACTGACCTATCCTGGGAGGTGACTTCAGGTCTGAGAACTGTGGATGAGTCTGGAATATGATATATTGCTGTAAAAATTCCCAAAACCAATTCAAACTATTCAGTGGAGTGGGCTAGGTAAGATCCTGCACGGTACAATCTCAGTTGGTACCATCAAGATGGTATTGAAAAAGTCTACACACAATGCTAGAGAGGGTGTGGAGAAAAGGGAACCCTCTCACACTGTTGGTGGGAATGCAAACTAGTACAGCCACTATGGAGAACAGTGTGGAGATTCCTTAAAAAACTGGAAATAGAACTGCCATACAACCCAGCAATCCCATTTCTGGGCATACACACAGAAGAAACCAGAACTGAAAGAGACACGTGTACCCCAATGTTCATCGCAGCACTGTTTACAATAGCCAGGACATGGAAGGAACCTAGATGGCCATTGGTAGACAAATGGATAAGAAAGCTGTGGTATATATACACAATGGAATATTATTCAGCTATTAAAAAGAACACATTTGAATCAGTTCTAATGAGGCGGATGAAACTGGAGCCTATTATACAGCATGAAGTAAGTTGGAAAGAAAAACACCAATACATATATTAATGCACATATATGGAATTTAGAAAGATGGTAATGATGACCCTATATGTGAGACAGCAGAAGAGACACAGATGTAAAGAACAGACATTTGGACTCTGTGAGAGAAGGTGAGGGTGGGATGATTTGAGAGAATAGCATTGAAACCTGTATATTATCATATGCGAAACAGATCACCAGTCCAGGTTTGATGCATGAGACAGGGCACTCAGGGCCGGTGCACTGGGACAATCCTGAGGGATGGGATGGGGAGGGAGGTGGGAGGGGGGTTAAGGATGAGGGGCACATGTATACCCATGGCTGATTCATGTCAATGTATGGCAAAAAACACTACAACATTGTAAAGTAATTAGCCTCCAATTAAAATTAATTAATTAGTTAATTTTAAAAGATAGCATTGAAAAAAGACAAAAAGGATGTTCATCAAAGAATTAATTCCTGGATGGTGGGATGAACGATAAGCTTTACTACTTTACCTTTTTCTTTTATAACCAACAAAATAGAAGTTACACAAATCTCTACAGGGTAGGTTTGAAATAACCTGTCAGTTCAGTTCACTCAGTCATGTCTGACTCTTTGTGACCCCTATGGACTGCAGCACGCCAGGCTTCCCTATCCATCACCAACTCCTGGAACTTGCTCAGACTCATGTCCATCGAGTTAGTGATGCCATCCAACCATCTCATTCTCTGTCGTCCCCTTCTCCTCCTGCCTTCAATCTTTCCCAGCATCAGGGTCTTTTCTAATGAGTCAGTTCTTTGCAATAGCCTGTGGTTGAAACCAAATTCAGAATGATGACCACAGAGCATCTATACGTGATGGTACATATAATGGGCTGAACTGCATCTTGAGAGTCCCATGGAGTGCAAGAAAATCAGACCAGTCAATCCTAAAGGAAATCAACTGTGAATGTTAATTGGAAGGACTGATGCTGAAGCTGAAGCTTCAATACTTTGGCCACCTGATGCGAAGAGTTGACTCATTGGAAAAGACCTGATGTTCGGAAAGATTGAGGGCAGGAGGAGAAGGGGGAAGCAGAGGATGAGATGGTTGGATGGCATCACTGACTCAATGGACATGAATTTGAGCAAACTCAGGGAGACAGTGGTGGACAGAGGAGCCTGGCATGCTGCAGTCTATGAAGTTGCAAAGACTCAGATACAACTTAGTGACTGAACAACAGCAATACAAAAACCTCCAAATCCTATGTTGAGGTCCTAACCCCTCAGTTCAGTTCTGTCACTCAGTCGTGTCCGACTCTTTGTGACCCCATGGACTGCAGCACACCAGGCCTCCCTATCATCCTGTCCTCCCTATCCTAATCCCCAGTACCTCAGAATATGACCCTATTTGGAGATAGGGTCCTTAAAGGGGTCATGGAGTTAAAAATGCGGTCATTAGGGTGGGTTGTTATCTATTATGACTGGAGTCCTTGTAAGATCAGGACACAGATGGACACAGATGCACACAGAGGGAAGTGAACATAAAGACACAAGGAGAGGATAGCCATCTATGAGCAAAGGAAAGAGACCTCAGAAGAAGCCAGCCTTGCTGACACCTTGATCTTGGTTGTCCAGCCTCCAGAACTGTGGGAAAATGAATTTCTGTTGTTTAAGAGGTCCACTGGGATCTTCGCTGTTGGCAGCCCAGGCAGACGGATAGAGCACCATTAAGTTACAGTAATGATGATATGACCCAAGCAATTGCTCAGGGCCCAGCATGCAGAAGTGCCCTGCACTTGTCTCAGGGCTCTGCTGTCACACCTTAAAATTCTTAATAATTTCTGAATGAGCAACCCCATGTTTCATTTTGCATTGGGCCATAAAGTATTAAGTCAGCCCGGACTGTACCCATTGTTCTATGTATATCTCCAATCTTCAAGTTAGACCAAGTAGGTGCTCTCTTATTCACTAAGCATTTATTGAGCACCAGCTGTGTGCCAGGCACTTTGCTCCTAAACACAGAGAAAAATTAAACTCAGATTTTATCCTCTAGGAAGCTGAACTGAAGAGAGGGAAAGGCTTGAAGACCAAAAGCTCAATGTCCATATGTGGAGGAGGGGAAGGGAGCATCATGGAAGATGTGTCCCCAATCCAGATGGCTTCACACCCCCCAAAGCCCATCCTAGAGACGACGAAATGGAGGCTGACCTGCCCATTTCAGCCAGCTGGTGAAGGACAGACTCAAACCCTGGTCTTAAGGTCTTCTTACCATGAGGCCTCACCACTCCCCAAGGTGCCCCAAGTCACTTCCCATGTACTCAACGCACAGACCAAGAGGGCATGGAGCAGGTGTGTGGTATATTCACATCTGACGATTAGCCAGGGGGAAGGTATTTTGTGAAGTTATTTTAAAGGCTCATGCTTGCAGCATGGGGCTCATGAATCACATGAGGCCTCATGCCAGGCCTGCTGCTCCGAGGACAGGAGCTGGCTGTAGGGTAGAGAGCCTGAGACCAGGAGGCAGAGAGATCTAAAAGGGAATGGCCCTGGATTAAACCATTTTAGAAACGATAGTGTCTGAGTCTGTTCCTGGGGCCACAAGGGCTTCCTTTATGGGGTAATGTCCACTCTCAACTGACTTTCGAAGTGTCTGCTCAATCATTTCTTTCCCACTGTTGGCAGAATAACTGATACAAGAAATCTTTATGCTCAGAAATTATAAATGAAGACACTGTTGGGCTACAGTCTGCGTTATTGGAAAATAGAAAGTCAATGGTTTTATTTCTATTAAATATAACATCCCTGTGTACTGTGATTCACCGCCACCCCCCATTCTGATGGAGTTTGTTCAGTGTCTAAGAATGCTTTCCTCACGTGGCTCAGAAAAGTTCTGCCACATTAATAACCACATTATTTAAGATTCAAATATGGTTAAGAGATGCGTGGGCTTCCCCAGTGGCTCAGCACTAAAGAATCCTCCTGCGATGCAGGAGACGCAGGTTCGATCCCCGGGTCAGGAAGATCGCCTGGAGAAGGGAATGGCAACCCGCTCCAGTATTCTTGCCTGGGAAATCCCATGGACAGTGGAGCCTGGTGGGCTACAATCTGTGGGATCACAAAGAGTCGGACAGGACTGAGCATGAGCAAGAGATAGGTAAGATGAATTATTTTCCCAACTTTCAAGAAAGTGAAACATTGTCATCTATTAAAGCAGGGATAAAAAAAAAAATTCCCCATTCTTTTCTCTTGCACCAACCAGTCCTGGAATCAGCACTTCTTCTGTCAGACACGCAAAGGGTCTCAGGTCCCCTGCGGGCCAGTTCAACACCACTGTTTCTCAGCTAGCAGACGCACTCAGGCCTCTTAGCCTGCGTGCCCCACAGGCCATCAAGAAGAGGCACCAGACTCCATTATAACGTCTGTTAGCACTTTCCACACCTCCATGCCATGCTGGTGGGGTACCTGGCTGTACAAGAGGGGCCTGCAAATGGGATTAGAGACAGAACGTCACCTTGCCTGTCTCCTCCAGCCGAGCGAGGGAGGAGGCAGGTCGTGCTCAGCAACCAGCTGCATCTTTTGATTTTCTCAGAGGCCTCGTGCCAGGCCTGTTGCCCACTGACCGAGTTCCACTTTGATGGATGAACCAACACCCCGCCTGTCGGGGCTGCCACCTGGGGCCCCTCTGTGCAGATGGCTGGGGAGACAGAGCCACAGTGATGCGGTTCCGAACTCTGCACAAGCCAGGTGGTGTCGCCATCTTTCAGCTTTTATTTTGGGGTCGTGGTGGTGATGAGTGTATGTGCGTGTGAATGTGTGTGCTTTCTTCAGCTCCTCTAGAACATAGCAGTCTAGAGAAAGGGTCCACAGGGTTCTAGAAAAGCCGAAGGCAATTCAGTTGATCAGGGCATCTGGGCCAGGCGGGCAGAAAACTGTCTTAGCAGCTTATAAAAGATGCGCACACACACCCCCCACACACACATACACATACCACACACACACACCGCACAAACACACACCGCACACACACACACACCACACACACACACACACACCACACACACCACACATACACACACCACACATACACACACACATACACACACCACACAGACACACGACACACACACACACACCCCCCCCACACAGACACACACCACACACACACATACCACACACACACACCCCACACAGACACACACCACACACACACATACCACACACACACACACCACACAGACACACACCACACACACACACACCACACACACACATACCACACACACACACACACACACCACACACACATACCACACACACACACCCACACACACACACACACACACCACACACACACATACGCACACCACACACCACACACACACACCACACACACTACACACACACACCACACACACCACACACACCACCTACACACCACACACACACACACCACACACACCACACACACACCACACACACACACCACACACACCACATACACACCACACACACACACCACATACACACACACACCACACACCACACACACCACATACACACCACACACACACACCACACACACACCCCACACACACACCACAGACACACACACACCACATACACACCACACACACACACCACACACACACACCACACCACACACACCACACACACACACACACCACACACACCACACACACCACACACACACACACCACATACACACCACACTCACACACACACCACACACACACCACACACACACACACCACACACACACCACACACACACCACAAATACACATACCACACACACACACACACACAAACTGAATGGTTTGAGGCATCGCCTTGCCTGTCCAAGTTCAGCAGAGTTGACGATTTTGAGCTTTGCTTTGTGCTGTTTGGACTCTGCCTGAAACCCCCCAACTGTCCTAAGCAGGAGAGAATAGGCCCTCTGCTAATTACCCCAGGGGCCAGCTTTCTGCTCCTTTGAAGAGCTGGCTTTGATGTGATGCAATTCCACTGCCAGGCCCGGCTGTGCCCAGATTAAGCACATAATGAGCAATTATCAGCCGGGCCCTAGGAGTGCGGCTCAGGCAGCTGAGTGGAAACCGACTTGCCCCCGCCTCCGACTGTCCCGGCCGCGGCTAACTCCCTCTGGGACTGGAGTAATTCCTTTACCCACTTCCTTCCGCATTTCTGCCCTTGGCCACATCCTTCCCATCTGTAAAATGGGGCCAAGGAGGCTCCTTGGGGGACCTGCTCAGAGGGCTCCAGTCAACCAACCACACCATGCTTTAGCTACTGCTCGGGGCACTAGAAGAAATACTGGGAAAGACAGCAGAGAGTAACACAGAGCCTCAGGGAGGGCAGGCTCGGCCGAATAGTCTCAAAGTCATGTGGGTGACTGTGGCCTTGACTAAGCAATGAACCTTCTCAGGTCAGCATCCCCTCCCGGAAAGGCAGGACACTTAGCGAATCTGTCTGCAGGATAGTGGGGTGGGGAGCGGGGGAAGGACTGGAGACCAGTACCTTCAGCCTGGGACTCACTACACCCTCGGGGGCCCTAAAACCATCATGTTCACATATTCAGCCCCGGGCCCTGAGGTAGAAATTGGCAGGCTCATAATAAGTGAGGCACAGACAGACAGAGTGACCACCGCGTTGTCTGCCTTAAAGACCAGGAAAGAACATTTGAGCTGAGTTCTGAAGAAATGAGAAGGAAGCAGCTTGCTGGGATCTGAGTCCCATTCTCCTCCAGAGGGTCTTTAGGGGCAAGACCTGGGGATCTTTCCTGATTTTGTCCACCACAGCGCTGAGTCTTGTCCTGACAACTTTCCTCAAAGCACAGGGCACATCTCCTGTCCAGGAAGAAGAATCTACCAGAGCAAAGAGCCTTCTCTTCTCACAAGGAGTGTGGGTCTTCCACATTAAGGGACTCCAGTCCTTCCAAGAGTCTCCTCCCTGCTCCTGAAATTCCATTTGTTTCCCATCAGACATCAGGCTTGAAAGACAGAGCTCCCTGGAGAGGGGACATGGGACTTCCCTTCTGGGTGGTCCTCTTAACCTGTCATCAGGTAAATCTTTAGAAATCTACCTCCAATAAGAGGGCCCCCATCCACCTGCCCTGGTGCCCATGTGGTCTTCTCTGAACTCCCATAATTGCTTCTGTTGAGTCCTTACCTCTGGGGTCTTGCAGATGTTTCCATGGGGACAGATTAAGGAGGCTGTGAGCATCCTGGGGCAGAGATCATATCCTGCCTACCCGTCCCTCACAGGTTCATCATCTAAGAAACTTTGCTTCTTTCCCTTCCTTCCTTTCCTTCCTTTCTTTTAATTTGAGCCACTGGCCTGAGATTACTTCTGAAGAGCAGGCTCTGTGGAGGGGGGTGGGGGCAACATAGGCATACGCGGTGCAGGCACTGCCACAGAAGGAAGCACCCAGGAGAGGCCACCTCTGTTTTGTGTAAAGCCAGCCTTTGTCATCTTTGCAAGTTCTGGAAAGCTCTGTCTGCTTCACCCTTGGGAGCCCTGCCCTCATTTCTGTCCACCTTTCAGACCCTCAAATGAAGCAGACGCTCTTCTGTCCCTTCGCATGTGCTCCTCTTTCTTCCCTTTAACGACTTCCTCCCAGCTCAAGTCCTTCAGAACGTGGCTCCCTCCCCTGAGAAACCACCTGTGGTGCCCAACCCAAACAGGACCCCCTCCTCAGCTCTATCCCTTAATGGTTCCTAGTCCAGTTTTTCTGTAGATACCTGTTTGTGGAAATATCTGATGAGGACTCACTTCTGACACACACTCATCTTTACAACCCACGAAGGCAGTGCCTGGCCATTTGAGCCCTACCTTCCTCCTGGGACTCGGGACACAGTAGGTGCTGAATAAAGATTTGGTGTACAAGTGAATAAGCCTGATTACCAACTGTAGTTTGGGGTCAAGTTATCAATTCTACCCTGAAGCCTAGGTTAGGGTTATGTGACCTACAAACATCCAGAAAGGAATGGGTCTGCTTTCTGTCTGCTCCAATGAGAGCCTCCACCCCTGTCCTCTGCCCCCAGTTACAGGAGCCTCAGCTTCCACCACCCCTTTTAAGCTCCGGGGTATAATCAAATGGGGTTTTAACAATAGCCAAGGCCAGCAGAAGTTCAGTTAAAATAAAATCCCACCCCCTTTCCCAAGAGGGAGCATGATGGGCATTCACCTCCTTCGGAAACAGTCCACACCCCTCTCCCTAGCCCCCAGGTACAGGCGTCACCAAAGCAGCCTGCCCATGAGCTAAAAACCCGCTGCACCCTCAGGGGAGGCTGGAGAAAAGGGCAGCTGCAGGGGGTGGGGGCGGCCACAGGCAGTTTTCACATCTCAGGATCTGAAATGATTGCCTTTCTCTCCTCTCTCTGTGGGTGGGGGAGGTGTATTATGAGCTGGTGGCTTCAGGCTGGGCCTGGAGACGGGAAAGATGGCAGTTGTCAGGAGCAACTTAGCAAGTCCCTCTCACCCATCAAAACTGAGGCCAGATCCATCCACAGTCCATCCGCAGGTATTTATGCAGTCTGTCCCTTGACCAGCCTGTGCCAGGAGCTGCAAGGGGGCCACAAGTGGGCTGCCAAGCCAGGGAACCAGGCAGATGCCTGTTTGGCAGAGAAAAACGAGTGTAACAACACTGATAAAAAAAGGGGCAGAGCCAAGCCCGGCCCTCCATGGAGCCGGCTACAGAGGAGGTCCCCACTAGAGACCCCAGATTGACAACAGGAGAAGCCAAGGGCCTTCCAGAGAACCCTACGGGGGTGTCCTTTTCTCCACAACCACGGTACCAGGCACAAGGCCTGGCATCCAAAAAGGCCTGGCATCCAAAAAGGCCTGGGATCGCTTTCTCTAGCAGCAAAATGTAAGGGAGAAATGCTGAGTCTGGGGTCAGATAGTGTGTTAGTTGCTCAGTCATGTCTGACTCTTTGTGACCCCTTGGACTATAGCCCGCCAAGCTCCTCTGTCCATGGGACTTCCCAGGCAAGAATACTGGAGTGAGCTGCCATTTCCTTCTCCAGGGGATCTTCCCAACCCAACGATCGAGCCCCAGTCTCCTGCATTGCGTACAGATTCTTTACCATTGAGGTCAGACAGGTCAGCGTTTAAATCCAAACGTGGTCAGTTGCTGAACAAGCCCGTTATCTCTCTTAGCTTTATCTAGTTTCATCTTCCTTATCTTTCACATGGGTTAAACATTATATCTTTTATGAGGTCCTTGGGATAGTTATGGGTGAAGTTATGGATACGCTCCACATATTACCCTGGTGCATGCACCAATGTCTTTCTTCATGTAATGAAGAAAACGAATGTTCTGGGTAGAAAACATGGCCTTCAGTGGGGTTTCCCCACCCTGCAGACCTGCCTCTCTCTGAGCTAGAATTCATGCCAGTTTCCCATCACTCTCTTTGAGTCTGGAGTTCACACTAATTTATATGAGAACTCAACTTGCCCTGCACATCTTCTTAGCTTGGATAGAAAAAGTACAGTCGATGATTAGGATGAGAACAAACAAGAAAAACTGAGCTTGAAAAAGTGCTTTAGCGCTGGCAGCATTTTGATGCATGGCCTCTCTTGACAGACAAGGACTCTTGTTGGAATGAAAAACACGAAACAGGTGGAAGTAAGTAAATAAAGGGTCCAGCAGTCCCGCCAGTCCAGGAGCATGCATCTGGCTCGAGGTGTCGCTGGGGGCTTGGGCCTTGCTCTGACAGCATGGTGCCAACAGCACTCAGTAGCCTATGGAAGTGCTGATGGGAAGGTGGGTAAATTTCATATTGTGATATTTATCACATATTATGTGATAAATATATATCATAAAATGTTATCAAAATTTCATAACATGATAAAATCACAAAATTCCATAGTGATCTGCAGTAATCACCAGGCCCTAAAACTCCAGAGTGAAACCCAGTCATTGGAGCTGTTACATTGTCACAGTTTTGTTATGTATACTTTCCTCTTTATGAAGGATTTGGTATGACTTACCACAAAGACTATATATATACACATTATAGATAGGTATGTACATAGATACGCATATCTATATACACACATATATGTGCAACTATATATATATATATATATATATATATGAACACACACATACATCCATATACAGTTCACAACCGGATAAAATAAATAGATGAAGAAACCCTGATGAAAAGAAAATAGTTCTATTTTCTGGTAAATTCTGGTAAAAGTCAGATTAATCCAAGCACTAGGTCATAAAATCTGGAACAGTTGCCAGTTGCTACAGGTGGGATGGGGAAGTTGACACTCGAAGACATTCTTCTATTTTACTCCCAAATACTATCCTCGGAGCTGCCCAGACACACTTGTCGACACTGATATAACAAATCCCCCATGCTGGTGTCTCACCTCACATCACCGTTTTACATATAATTTATTTCCTGGCATGAAACCCACTGTACCTTTAAAGCTGTGGCCTTCATCGTTTTTCACCTGGGAAATTTTTCCCAGATATGAGACATCTCTCAGGTCTAGGGAAGCCATCTGACTCAGCCTACTGAAGAAGAGCAGGCTGAGCTTCTTCGGAAATTTCAGAAATAGCCGAAGAGGTTTGCTCTATGAAATGTGGTTGTTCAGATGTTGCTAATTCCGTTATGAGCTTACAGCCATGGGTGCCTTCATCTGCAACGTGGACAAGCATCATGCTTCCTCCAGATACCGGAAGGACACTACGCCATCATCTATAGGGAAGACAGCATATTCATAGACAAGCCACATTTTGCTTTCCTTGTAATGTGGGAACAAGATGACTTATTATTCCAACAGACTCTCAAAGAGAAGTTTACTATGAGAGACAACAGGAAACAAATTTGTTCAGTTATATCACTTAATAATGAATCCAAATTCAGCAGATTCATTGTTTATTCAGTGGTATGGATGGGAGCTTCAGGGCTCACCCCACCTCTGGCACTTACTAGCTGCATGAAGTTGGGCAAACCGTAACCTCCCTGAGCTGAAAGTTTCTCACTTGTGAAATGGGCTAATACAAATACCCACATAATCAAGTTAGTGTGAGGATTAAATGAGAGAATGGATAAAAAGTGTTCAACGATTCCTAGCACTCAATAAAAGTTAGCTGCTAGTATTCACATTATTAATTTCATGATGATGATAATGATGACCATATTTAAAGTTGTGGTTCTCAACTAGGGACAACTTTGCCTCCGAGGGGAATTTGCAATATCTGGAGACATTTTTGGTTGTCTTGTCCAGGAGGGAGGATGTTACTGGCATCTAGTGGGTAGAGGTCAGGATGCTGCTAAACATCTTCTAATACTCAGGACAGCCCCTAGCACAAAACAACCCCCCTAAAATGTCAATAATGCCAAGGCTGAGAAACCTTATTTTCAAGTATAAACATGTCTTGTTCACAATTAAATTCTTGCTTTCTAGGAATTCTATTAACATCAGCTAGAGAAACCACCCTTTAAAAAAGAAAAACAAAAAGGGAGGGAAATATCTTTGCCAATATGCTAACTGGCTATGTAATTTGATATAGTCTGCTCAAACCTCAGTGTTGTCATCTGTAAAATGGCCAGGTTGTACTAGTTGATCTCTCAGAGTCCTTCTGGCTCTGACCCTGTCTGTGATTCTAATTTTCAACAATCCTCTTTTGTGCACGAAGGAAGAGGGGCTGGGCAGAACCAGGCTACATTCGGGATAAATAACAGCACAATAGAATTCCTTTTGGAAATAAATCATCTTTTCATATAAAATCTTCTGAAGACCATTTCGAGAAGAGTAATAGATCTGCCAGTCCAACACCTGCAGGGTGGGTAATAATTTACTTAGCCCACTGACTTGGGGGCAGGTCCTGTTCTTGATAAATGACCCAATTAAGCATCTGTTAATCACAGCATTATCTCATCAGAAGGTGGAATACCTACTTCTCTCAAGCAGTTTCTCAGTGAGATAACATCACAAATTCCCTCAAGCAGTGAAGGGCATTTAACGGCACAGGGAAGAGTGATGTAGGGGGGGAAAGGAGGGGCAATATTCCTCTCCGGGCCTTCGGCCCCCAGTGGTCGCTGGGAATATCCACTATGCCCCATCCCAGCCCTTCCCCCATCAACCTTCCTATAACCTCGGCTCCTGAACTCTCCTGTTCATCTGAGGCCTTGATAATAAAGCAACATCTGCAAAACCTACAAGAACTTTACTGCAGTTAATTGAGTAATTGAAGCAAGATGCAGGGAGAGGTGATCTATGGGCCTGGGTTGAGGGCTGAGAAGGGAGACAACGGATTTATTGCAAAGGCCGTGGGCGGCCTTGGGTCCAGGACCTGGTTCACGGGAAGTTTGAGGTCATGTGGGATTAAAATATCTTTAGAAACAAATGGAATAATTTGACTGCAATATCAGGAACGCTGTGCCAGTTTATGCCAGGAGACCAGGTGTGATTTATTCACCATGCGCCCAACACATTTTTTTGATATCTGCCTCATTAGTCTAAATTTATAGATTATTGAGCAGATGGATATGACTTGTCTGTGTCTGTCTGTCTGTCTGATCCTGATGGTTACATGAAGCTCAACTTTTGCAGTTCAAGATAAGTAAAGTCATTCCTTAAAGGCCCTAGCACCCTAGAAACTACCCAGGTGGTAAGCAGGGCCAAAGATATTTACAATCTAGTGGTTGTATTTCTCAAAAAAAAAAAAAAAGGCTTAATAGAGCCAATATGCAATTGGTGGTAATATCATCTTGTAATTGAATAAATCCATAAATCTTTACATTTAAGCACAATTCACCACCTTGAAGTCATTGCGTACCATGTAATATATTTTCTAGCCTTGCAGATGCCAGATACACACATTATAGATACATAAAATCGCCCCTGTGTGTGCCTGGCATCAGGTACATCTGTGACTAGCCAGAGCACACACCCCCAGCACCCGGAGGACGGGCCTTTGGGAAGGTTATTGCTCCTTTTGTAGTTTCTCCGCTGCTTTATTAAATCCCAAATTCCTTGCAAAACTGTACAATTTTAATAACTCAAATCCGCGTGGATCATAAAGCTGTCTAAATAGACCTAGCACCCTGGGTATCAGACAGATCCGCGGGTGATGATGTCGCTGGACCTGATTAACCGGAACGGGTCACCCGACAAGATTTTATTACAAGTGTCATTTAGATTTCTGACAGCTTTACAAGGCTTAATGGCTTTTTATTAAATACATTGTGTTCGAGGAAGCTGACAGTTGGGGATGCCTTGTAAATACAATGCAATGGAATTTCCTTAGAAGCTGGGTGAGAGAAAGCAGAAGGATGATGGGACAACCCTCCTGGTCCCCAGTTCTCGGGAGGCCCAGAGTTCACCATCTCCTGAGGCTAAAGACAAATGACCCCCCTGGCACCACCCCCGCCAGCTCTCCAAACCCGACAGGTCTGCCCCAGGTTGACCCCAGAGGTTTACACGTGAAGCTCTCCAGAGAATCAAATTCCTTGGTCCACAGGGTGACCTGCTCCAGCCACCCACCCATCCACCCCCAACTCCTCCCCTAAGCCAGGCATCCTCCTGGGAATCAGTGAGCCTGGCCTTCCTGAAATTCAAGTTCTCTGTGACCCTTAACTAAGTTTTGTTTGTTTCTGCCCAGCAGTTTGTTGGACCCATTTGGAGGCAAGATGGAGGAAGGACAGATGGACTTACCGTGTCCCCTGCCAGAGCCTGCTCCAGGTGCTGGGCACTGTGCCTGGTGCTGTCAGTAAATTACCTCATCCAATCACACAGCCACCTGGCTGAGCAGGTGCTTTACTCCCCTTTAACAGGTGAGGAAATGCTGGTCCAAGAGGAGTAAACAAATGAAGGGAGACAAGAAAGTAGCATTGTGCTCTGGGGTATTTACTTCTCACCCAGTGATGGGAGAAGTTTCTGTACCAGTTTTAAGGATGAAGATGCTGAGGCTCACGTGACTTCCCCTACATCCATCAGTTCAGTCCAGTTGCTCAGTCGTGTCCGACTCTTTGCGACCCCACGGACCAAAGCACGCCAGGCCTCCCTGTCCATCACCAGCTCCCAGAGCTTACTCAACCTCATATCCATCAAGTTGGTGATGCCATCCAAACACCTCATCCTCAATCGTCCCCTTCTCCTCCTGACTTCAATGTTTCCCAGAATGGGGGTCTTTTGAAATGAGTCAGTTCTTTGCATCAGGTAGCCAAAGTATTGGAGCTTCAGCTTCAACATCAGTCCTTCCAAAGAATATTCAGGACTGATTTCCTTTAGGATGGACTGGTTGGATCTCCTTGCAGTCCAAGGAACTCTCAGGAGTCTTCTCCAACACCACAGTTGAAAAGCATCAATTCTTTGGTGCTCAGCTTTCTTTATGGTCCAACTCTCACATCCATACATGACTATTGGGAAAACCATAGCCTTGATGAGGCAGACCTTTGACGAGGCAAAGCAATGTCTCTGCTTTTTAATATGCTATTTAGGTTGGTCATAACTTTTCTTTCAAGGAGCAAGTGTCTTTTAATTTCATGGCTGCAATCACCATCTTCAGTGATTTTGGAGCCCCAAAATATAAAGTCTCTTACTGTTTCCACTGTTTCCCCATCTATTTGCCATGAAGTGATGGGACCAGATGCCATGATCTTAGTTTTCTGAATGCTGAGTTTTAAGCCAATATTTTTACTCTCTTCTTTCATGTTCCTCAAGAGGCTCTTGAGTTCTTTGCTTTCTGCAATAAGGGTGGTGTCATCTGCATATCTGAGGTTATTGATATTTCTCCCAGCAATCTTGATTCCAGCTTGTGCTTCATCCAGATCAGCATTTCTCATGATGTACTCTGCATATAAGTTAATTTAAATAAGCAGGGTGACAATATACAGCCCTGATGTACTCCTTTTCCTATTTGGAACTAGTCTGTTGTTCCATGTCCAGTTTTAACTGTTGCTTCTTGACTTGCAAACAGATTTCTCAGGAGCCAGGTCAGGTGGTCTGGTATTCCCATCTCTTTAAGAATTTTCCAGTTTATTGTGATCCACACAAATGCTTTGGTGTAGTCAATAAAGCAGAAGTAGATGTTTTTCTGGAACTCTCTTGCTTTTTTGATGATCCAACAGATGTTGGCAATTTGAGCTCTGGTTCCTCTGCCTTTTGTAAATCCAGCTTGAACATCTGGAAGTTCTTGGTTCATGTACTGTTGAAGCCTGGTTTGGAGAATTTTGAGCATTACTTTGCTAGCATGTGAGATGAGTGCAATTGTGCGGTAGTTTGAGCATTCTTTGGCATTGCCTTTCTTTGGGATTGGAATGAAAACTGACCTTTTCCGGTCCTGTGGCCACTGCTGAGTTTTCCAAATTTGCTGGCATATTGAATGCAGCACTTTCACAGCATCATCTTTTAGGATTTGAAATAGCTCAACTGGAATTCCATCCCCTCTACTAGCTTTGTTCATAGTGATGCTTCCGAAGGCCCACTTGACTTCTCATTCCAGAATGTCTAGTTCTAGGTGAGTGATCACACCATCATGGTTATCTGGGTTGTAAAGATCTTTTTGTATAGTTCTGTGTATTCTTGCCACCTCTTCTTAATATCTTCTGCTTCTGTTAGGTCCAAACCATTTCTTTCCTTTGTTGTGCCCATCTTTGCATGAAATGTTCCCTTGGTATCTCTAATTTTCTTGAAGAGATCTCTAGTGTTTCCCATTCTATTGTTTTCCTCTATTTCTTTGCAATAAGGCTTTCTTATCTCTCCTTTCTATTCTTTGGAACTCTGCATTCAAATGGGTATATCTTTCCTTTTCTCCTTTGCCTTTTGCTTCTTTTCTTTCCACAGCTATTTGTAAGGCCTCTTCAGACAACCATTTTGCCTTTTTGCATTTCTTTTTCTTGGGGATGGTCTTGATCACTCCCTCCTGTACAATGCCACGAACCTCCATCCATAGTTCTTCAGGCACTCTGTCTACCGGTTCCTATGTAATATTGCTCTTTATAGCATTGGACTTTACTTCCTTCACCAGTCACATCCACAACTGGGTATTGTTTTTGCTTTGGCTCCATCCCATCATTCTTTCTAGAGTTATTTCTCCACTGATCTCCAGTAGCATATTGGGCACCTACCGACCTGGGGAATTCATCTTTCAGTGTCCTATCTCTTTGCCTTTTCATACCGTTCATGGGGTTCTCAAGGCAAGAATACTGAGGTGGTTTGCCATTCCCTTCTCCAGTGGACCACATTTTGTCAGAACTCTCCACCATGATCTGTCCATCTTGGGTGGCCCTACACAGCACGGCTCATGGTTTCATTGAGTTAGACAAGGCTGTGGTCCATGTGATCAGATTGGTTAGTTTTCTGTGATTGTGGTTTTCACTCTGACTTCCACTACACCCATCACCCAGATCAAATGAGGGGCACAGTCACTTGTTACAGTAGGAATAGCCATCATTCATTGGGAGTTAAAGTGCTTTACATGCATGTCTCACTGAAAGCTTATAGCATCCCTATACATACTATGTTAGTATCATCCTTATCTCACAGGGTGGGATCTAAGACCTTAAGAGGCTCAGTCACTCTCTCAAGCTCACATAAGCAGTCAATGCCATTCAGGATTCAAACCCTAGTAGGGTTCTGCCTTCCCCAGCTCAAAGCTTATTAGGAAAGCATGTAAATCTTGTATGTCTGTGGATTATTTACTGCTTCCACAGCACTTTTGCAAAGTCATCATTAGATCTTCACAAGGTGGGAAGATAAATCATTATGACCCCTGTTTTACAGATTGGATAACTGAGGCTTGAAGAGGTGACACGTCCTGCCCAAGTCCCATGAGATTTACAAACTGTGAGTCCAGGGCTGAGTCCAATTGCTCTCCTCTCCTCTGAATTCAGGGCTTCACCACCTCCTGGTCTACCATGGAGGGGAGTATGCTAATGCTAAACGGACACAAGCAGGACTCTTATGGTACATTCTGAGCACAAAAGATCAGCAGCCAGTGGCAGGTGAGAGTCAAGACTGACCTCAATTAACAAACACAATCGATCTTCATTATTTGTAGATTCTGTATTCACCTCCTTAAAAGCAGAGACACCTTAAAAGCAGAGATATTACTTTGCCAACAAAAGTCCGTCTAGTCAAGGCTATGGTTTTTCCAGTGGTCATGTATGGATGTGAGAGTTGGATGGTGAAGAAAGCTGAGCACCGCAGAATTGATGCTTTTGAACTGTGGTGTTGGAGAAGACTCTTGAGAGTCCCTTGGACTGCAAGGAGATCCAGTCAGTCCATCCTAAAGGAGATCAGTCCTGGGTATTCATTGGAAGGATTGATGTTGAAGCTGAAACTCCAATACTTTGGCCACCTCATGCGACGAGTCAACTCATTGGAAAAGACCCTAATGCTGGGTAGGATTGGGGGCAGGAGGAGAAGGGGACGACAGAGGATGAGATGATTGGATGGCATCACTGACTCGATGGACATGGGTTTGGGTAGACTCCAGGAGTTGGTGATGGACAGGGAGGCCTGGTGTGCTGCAATTCATGGGGTCGCAAAGAGTCAGACACGACTGAGCGACTGAACTGAACTGAACTGATTCACCTCCTGGCTAAAATTTATTTGTAACACCCAAATCAGTATTCACAGGTGTTTTTGTGGTCATGTGCAGACATGCGCAGAATGGAGAAAATTTTGAGTCACCAGACTCATGTTCATAAATGTTCTTTTTGCAATATATTTAGTGCCATGTTTTTCATGTTTTTGTGCTTTCTGTTGGTGGTGATTTCTCTGTTTAAAAAAGTCCCCAAGCATGTTACTGTCTGTTACCTCCAAGCTCAAGAAGACTGTGATGTGCCTTATGGAGTGTTAGATAAGCTTCAGTCAAGCATGAGTCATAGTGTTGGTGGCTGTGAGTTCAATGTTAGCGAATCAACTATATATACCAACTATATATACCTGCTTGTTTGTATATGTGTCTTCCCAGGTGGCGCAGTGGTAAAGAATCCACCTGCCAATGCAGAAGACACAGGTTTGAACCCTGGCTTGGGAAGATCCCCTGGGGGAGGAAATCACAACCCACTCCAATATTCTTGCCGAGATAATCCCATGGACAGAGGAGTCTGGTGGGTTGCAGTCCATGGGGTTGTGAAGAGTCGGACACGACTGAGCGACTTCACTTTCACTTTTCACTTTCATGCATTGGAGAAAGAAATGGCAACCCACTCCAGTGTTCTTCCCTGGAGAATCCCAGGGACGGCGGAGCCTGGTGGGCTGCTGTCTATGGGGTCGCACAGAGTCGGACATGACTGAAGCAACTTAGTAGCAGCAGCAGTACTTCTGAAGTTTCTTCTGTGCACACAGGCCTCTGCTTGTTGCTCTTGGAGGGCAGGATGAAAAACCCAGTTCTTTCCTCCCAATCCTTTTCATTGCCACAAGCAGAGAAGCCTGAAGTCTGGAACTGTCTGAACCAGCCTGAGATTAAGACAGAAACCTTGTGCATTTGAGCAGCAGAAAGACCCTCAAGGTAGTGCTGTCGGTAGAAAAAGGGCAAGAGTCCTATGGAATGTCATTAATAGCAGCCACATTTAAAAAAAAGTGAAAAGAAATAGACAAACTTCGTTTTAATAATACATTTTATTTAACCCGATATATGTAAAACATTATCATTTCCACATATAATCAATACAAAATATTCATGAAATGATTTGCATTCTCTGATTTGCACCATCTTTCAATTCAGAGCGCGTCTGACACTAAAGTTTCTTGACATTCACAATACATCTCAGTTAGGGCAAGCCACATTCCAAGTGCTCAGTAGCCACATGGGACAAATGACTGTTGTTTGGACATGATTCTAAATGGCAAGGTATGTCATCCCCAGCTGCATGCAAGAAAAAGAATCTGCCCACAGTAGGTATTCAGCAAACCCCTTTCATGAAGCTTGAATTTGGGAGAAGTGGTTGTGGGTGCAGGTTTATAGAGGGTGGTCTTGGGCGAGTTACCTGACCTGTCCAAGGCTGGGTATCTATAAAGAGGGTAGAGACAACACCCCCACCTTCTCCAAAGGAGGATAAAATGAGACAACGTTGTACAGTGGGACCCTGGTAAACACTGGCTGCCACTGCTACTGTATTTCTATTGTTGTTGATGCAAACCCAGCGGTCTATGTCCAGCCAATATCTGTGATGGCTGCAGATCCACACGGTGCTCTGGGCAACACCCCAAGTCCTCCATCTCTAACAGTGCACAAGAAGGTGAAAGCACATGTTTGCCATTTCAGACCAAAGCAGCCAAACAGGATACTCAGCAATATTCCAGGAGCCACCTCCAGGAGAATCAGGGGTTAGTCAGGAAATTACTCCCATTCAACGTGGGCTGGGTCTCCGGGGACACTGCTGTGCCCCCTAGTTTGGCAGCCATGCCACTGGAGTGGGTTTCATCATTTCTGAAGCCAGGTTTTGCTTAGAGTTGGCAAGAAGAGCCAAGTTGGCAAATGGATCTTCTTCCATTACCCCTGTGCCAAAGCCTGCGGGCATGGAGCAGGGTTACCCGGGTCTCTCCTGGTCATTTGTTCACCGTTTCTGAGCTTGGGGGCTTGGTATTGTAGTGTTGCATGAGGGCCAGATTTCTCAAACCCCAACTGTGTGTGGATTCCATTTAAAGGAAAAAATAATTCAGAGATTCTAGAGAATTCCTCTTGAACCCCCATCTGAGATACAGCAAAATGAATGGCTTATTCTACAAAAATGTAGATTATCATTGCAACAGAGAAGATATGTTTAGATGTCTTGTTAATGATCTATTTTTTATATTATTGAAATAAAATATGATGTTTTAAAAGTTTTTTGGGGGACTTAGGGCTTTCCCGAGACTATGTGTATAAACAATTTGAAAGTCACCGGATTAGGGAGAATGGCAGTGTGGGGGTCATTTGTGAAAGGCCAGGGCAGCCTGGAGGGATGGCCCACGACACCCTGTCCCATCCATCATGTCACCTCTCAGCCTCAGGGAATGGACACCTGGCCTGGGCCCCTGTGCCCACCCCCAGCCTTTAGGTGGCAACTAGGAGCTAATTCCCATGACACTAACCCTGCCTCCCTCGCTTGGCCAGCCAGCACCTGTCCTTTTCTCATCTGGGGGCAGGTAGAGTTTTTGTGTTTTATTTTTCTCCCAGCATAACTGTCACCTTTGGGTAAAAATCTCAATGGTGTTAGGTTAAATTTCAAACTTGGATATGTTGAAAATATCCCTTGTCCTGAAGTTGGAAAGTAGTCACCGCTTTTATGAAGAACAGATCTATCTAAAATGATGGCACTCTGCTTGTTGTTGTTGGACTGTTAACACATTTTTGCACTTCCAGACTGTCTCCTCTGCATGAGGCCGCACCCCCCAGACACCCCTCAGAATGAGCCAGAAGCAAGTGAGCACCAACTCTGCTGCCAAGATTTTGGACATTATGTTGAAGCCTCCCACCTTGATGTTCAGCTGAGGAAAATGTGGGTGGTATTAGTCATGAGGGAGTGACCAGGAGGGGTCAGTGAAATAAATAAGGTGCCTATCAGGCCAGCACAGAATAGAGGCTAAGCCCATCCTCTTCGGCTTCCCAGGTGGTGCTTGTGTAAAGAACCGGCCTGCCTATACAGGAGACATAAGAGATGTGGGTTCGATTCCTGGGTTGGGAAGATCCCCTGGAGGAGGGCATGGCAACCCACTCCACTATTCTTGCCTGGAGAATCCCATGAACAGAGGAGCCTAGTGGGCTACAGTCCATGGGGGTCACAGAGTCGGACACAACTGAAGCGACTTGGCGTGCACGCACACCTGCCTCCTGCTTCACTGCTAGAACCTGCTGTGAAATCAGAAGTGGGCTCTCTCTCCTAGCCACCCCAGGAAAAAGCAGTCTGTTTGGATAAGGCATCATCCAGAGGAGGCTGTCAACTGTTCAGAGATGGTATCAGACTGCTCTAACTTGTGGCAGCTGAGTGATAAGCAGTATTCTCCCCCATTTCCCTTAGCTTTTCTGGGGTCAACATCCACCACCAACTCTAGCCGGCAGCATGCTGTCACCCATGTGCTGTTCCCAGGGCCACAGGAATTGCTGCAGAGCTGACAGTGGAAGAGGAGATGCAATGCCCTCATCTCCAGCCTCGATGGGCTCCTCCCGTTTACCAGGCCTCCGACTGCGGGAGAAGCGGTTAGAGGGAGGGCTGGATGCAGCAAACCTCTCTTCTCCTCTGCCCGCTTGATCTGCAGGAAGTGCTGTATTCAGTGCCTTGAAAAAGCAAGATAAGTGGCTTCATCTAAGTGAGCAGCACAGTCAGAGTGAAGGGGAGGATGTGCGGGAATCAGAACTGTGCTGCGCGAGCTGGCAGACAGTGCCTTGCTGTTCCACAGTCTGGTAAAGGGAATGGCTGGAGAAGATTGGATCACAAGCCCCCAACCCCCAGCCCTTCATGCTTTGACCCTGTCTTATTTCCGCCACTATTCCATGTATCAGCCATGAGAATTGGCACCGATGATTTACTCTTCCTGAGCCTTAATGTTCCCATCAGTGAAAGTGTACATAAATAATGATGCCCACTTCTCAGGAATAGGGGGGAATTCAATGAACTAAGATGTGAAAACACACAACAGAGCCAGCACATAGTAAAATGAAAGAAAGTGAAAGTCACTCAGTCGTGTCTGACTCTTTGTGACCCCCATGGACCCATGCAATTCTCCAGGCCAGAATACTGGAGTAGGTAGTCTTTCCCTTCTCCAGGGGATCTTCCCAACCCAAGGATCAAACCCAGGTCTCCCACACTACAGGTGGATTTTTTTTACCAGCTGAGCCACAAAGGAAGCCCAAGAATACTGGAGTGGGTAGCCTCTCCCCTCTCCAGCAGATCTTCCTGACCCAGGAATCAACCTGGGGTCTCCTGCATTGCAGGCAGATTCTCTACCAGCTGAGCTATCAGGGAAGTGTTCAATTAATTAAAAAAATAATTATGATTGATAGATGATGGCCACATTTAACACCATTTTTTGAAACAAAAGGCTGAGTCCCTTTGGGTATAGTGAGTATTTCTGCCAACCTCACCACACTCTATGAGGGGAAAAAATTAGCCTCCAACCCTCAGGTCAAGTCTCCCTGATGCTTGACACAAGTTCCATAACACCCAGGGCCACCTGCCACAGCTAAGTAAACCTGTGTGTACTAAGGCTCTGTACTAAGTAAACCTGCATGACTGTCCATGGCTGCCCTGGTCCTGCTCTTGCCCAATGTGTGTCTAGAGTCCATGGGAAGTTATTTCCTCAATTTTCAGTCTTCAGAATTATCCAACAGCCCAATTAAATCTTCCTCGACTTGAAAAAAGAGAGCCACTTCTCCTCCCATCAACCTTCAAGTCCTTTCTTCCCTCTGTCTATCTATACCTCCCTGAGGGTCTCCACCTCTGAGTAGGGGCTCAGTAGGTTCAGGCTCAGACAGATGCCAGGAGGCCCCCACCTTTAGTGATCCTGTCATCTCCAAGAGCCAGGTCTCCAAGGAGGATCTCGCCTCCAATCCCTTGCACCACATCTGCCCAAGTTAGTCTGTGTGAGTGTGTGTGTGTGTGAGTGTATGTGAGTGTGTGTGTGCGCGCGCACACACATTAATTGCTTAGTTGCTCATTAGTGTCTGACTCTTGGCACTGTAGACTGCCAGGCTCCTCTGTCCATGGGATTTCCCAGGCAAGAGTACTAGACTGGGTTGTCATTTCCTTCTCCAGGGGATCTTCCTGACCCAGGGATTGAACTGGTGTTTCCTGTGTCTCTTGCACTGCAGACAGATTTTTCAGCCACTGAGCCATCTCGGGGAAGTCTCAAATTAGGATTTGTGAAACCCCAAATCCCCCCTGGGCAGCCTCCTTCTTAATGAAAGACTCCTCTCTGGCCTCCCCACTCTCATTCCTGCTCCTCTGCACCCCTCTTGCCACACTTGATCCTCTAGAACAGTGGTCCCCAACAGTTTTGGCACCTGGGACCAGTTTCATAGAAGACAGTTTTCCACAGGCCTGGGGGAGGAAGGGAATGGTTTCAGGATTGTGCACTTTATTTCTATGATTATTACATCAGATCCACTTCAGATCATCAGGCATTAGATCCCAGAGGATGGGGACCCCTGCTCTAGACTATGAATCTACTCCAGTTACCCATCCCTTCTTCAAACCAATCACTGACTGAAATTCCCAACTCCTTCCCAGGATGTAGAAGGTTTTTCTGAAATTGCCTTTGCTTTTCTGCCCAGCTAACTCCTATCCCAGCCTCAGGTCTCAGCTTAGGTGTCACCTCCTCTAGGAAGTCCTCCCTGATGCACCTCTCAAAGCTCCCACAGCTGCCTGTTCTTTTCCACCAAAGCATGTATTGAACCCTATGTACTGACACCCTGCCTCTTCGACTGTCTGAAATAAGTCAGTTCTTTCTGCTTCCCAGTGCCTACTGAAGAACTGAAAATTGTGCAAAATTAATGAGTTGATTGATTTGTGATGACTGCTTCTGGAGACTCTACCCAGGGCTCTCTCGGCATCAGGACCAGCAGTTCAGAGCTCCTCCAAGACACTGGGAGATGTTAGAACTCGCTGGCCTGTGGCCCAGCAGAGGTCTGTGGTTTTACTGCTAATGGAAATTGGCCTGGCAGATCAAAGACAACAGCCCCTACAGTTCAGGTCACCAGCAGCCAGCTATTGAAATAACAGTGAAATTGGTAATTCAAAATTAAGTGGGTTAATGATTGACGGTCCGTTTGCAAAACCTGGCCCACCAACACTCCTCTTCCAAACAGGGCCTTTCCTTTTCTGCCTCGGCTGGGAGCTTCCCAAACAGGAGTTCATTCAGCTCTTGCCATGCCCTGCCCCCACTCCACCCAGATTTTAAAAGGCCCTTGTTCTCAAAACTCTACACCATTCCTGTGTGATGTCTTAGAAAGCCTTAGCACCTGAGATCCCCTTTCAGAATTAAAAACTCACAAATTTGAACCAAGGGGGCAAAGTCCGGTACAACTTCACACCTGTAACACATGAGTCACTTGATTAAGAAAATCAAGTTCAAAATTAAAATCAAGTTCAAAATGTTTTTCCTGTGGGGAAAGTTGGTGGTCAGGGGGAGCATGTAGGTGGGGAAAAATACCTTCAGCTGCATCAGCTTTCAAACTCTTATCACAGTCTCAATATTCTGGGCTGTCCCCATTTGGGAAAATGACTTTTCCCCTGTTGGTGTTTTTTTGGGTTGATCACAGGGAGACGCACACAGGCAAACAACCCCGGAGGAATTCAAAGCCACCCTACCCCAGGGCAGGCAGGGCTGGCTCCCTCATCTTTGTTGAGATGCCAGGGAGCAGAATGAGGGACTAAGAAGAAGCAGAGTTCCCACTGTGTCAGATAAGGGAGACCCCACCCAGAGCAGCCCCGCATGCAGAGCCTTCAGTGGGCTCAGACTTACAAGCGCTCTGATGACAAATGGAGAATCTGCGGGAGAAAAACGTCCTTCATGAAGGCTGCTCACCTTGCAGCCTAACCTTGCTGGGCCTGTGCACAGAGCCCAAGTCCAGAGAAGGCACAAGCTGACTGGTCCAATCCAGCCCCCCCTCCTGACTGCCCAGCTGAATGAGTCCAAGAAGGCTGACCTGGGCTAAGGATGCCCTCAGTTACAGAGACAAAAGGACAAGTGCAGCCCAGGAATCCCACCTTGGCTCCTCTGTTTTCTTCTGTACAATGGAGACAGTCTCCCCTTTCCTTTAGGTAAGGTGAGGATGCAATGAAATCATTTGCCTGGAGCAGGCAGCCGTGTGCCCAGCACTGCACCCTCTTTCAGCTCTCCTGAAAGCAAGGGGCTTGAGTTCTCGATGACTGTGACTCACACCATCACCCCAGGTCATTCTAGAAATGCTTTTTCCTGCCTTGCTGGAAAAGAGAAGAGCTGGAAAGAGGACGAAGGTGGCTGCTTTGTCATCAGGTCTCAGGCAGAGGACACAGGAAGACAGGTTGAGATGACTCCCTTCCCAGAGTGCTGCCTACTCGCCAGGTTCCTGCCTGGGGTTGGGTGGAGTGGCCGTGGGGGTGCTAGGGGCCAAGGAAGGCCAGAGAACGGAAGGCCACCTCCATCATCCACCCCCATCCTTTCACCCAACTTTACTTCATTTGTTATGAGAGAGAGATCCTGGGCTGCATATTAATAAAACAATGGAATTTTTATTTCTTTTTCTCATAAATTACATAATTCAAACCTTAAAACACCTTTAATGAACAGTGACTGGGCATGTGACACTTAATAAAACTGGGCTCAGGTCAGTTTCTGCTTGACAGGCTACCAGCCGAGAATGTGACTTACCAGTAAATGATTAAGAGGCGGGGATCTTTCCTGGGCTCTACTATTAAACACTTCAAAGGTTTCCAAAGTCAGATAAAATGAAAAGCAAATGTGTTTCACTGCCTCTCAAATGCCTCAAATGTTTTAGCAGGTGCAAGCAATGAAACCTTCCATGGTGACAGCATTTTAGGGTCTGCAAAGTGCACCCGGCTGAATTCTGGGAATTCTGGGCTGGCTTCATAAAAATTCATGATTTCCAAGGAGGAGAGAGGTTCGTCTTCAGAGCCCATCTACATATGTGGCCCAGAAGGAAAATGTCTCAGGGTCCTGTGGGGTTGTGGGTCAACTTAACCCTTTCTGTTCCAGGAGAGACACATGCATAGAGCGCAGAGCATCCTGGGAGGGGCAGCCTTGCGCTGGCAAAGCAGGAGGACACCTCTTTGGGTTGGTCTAGACTCTCCAAAAGTGCATTAATGGTCAACACAAATCCAAGGCCTCTTTTTCTGAGTATATTATTCTGTGATCTACAGATGCCCCAAAGATAGCAAGTCAGCCAACTTAGTACGTAGAGATGGCATTTTTGTTGTTAAGTCACTCAGTCGTGTCTGACTCTTTGCGATCCCATGGACTGTAGCCCACCAGGCTCCTCTGTCCATAGGATTTCCCAGGCAAGAATAATGGAATGGGTTGTCATTTCCTTCTCCAGAGATGGCATGATTCTGTGCAATTAATTTAACCTCTCTGCCCCCAGTTCCTTCATCTCTGAGATGGGGATAACTGTAGCACCCACCTCACAGGGATTTTGTGAGGATGAAATGGGTTAACATCTTAGAAGCTCTTAGATCACATAGTAGAATTCAGTACATGTTCACCATCCTTATTGTCCCATTAGGAAAAATGAACGTGAAAAGTTAGCCATAGACAGCCTGGCCATTTGAGTTTTTCATTTAGAATTTGCTGTAACTTAGCTTTATAAGTCACGGTAATCTCTCACATAGACATATAATATTTTATAGTTTACAAAGGACGTTCTGAGACGTTACCTCATTCCAACCTCCCAACGGTTAAAGCTGGCAAGACTGGGATGATCATCCAAGGACCAGCAGTGGGTTTCCACCTCTGCTGTGGGTCCCTTGCGTAGAATTGGTCCCATCATTTGGACTGCCACACCCTGAGGGCACCCATCTGTGAAATGGGTACAGAGGAGCTCCCTGTGAATCACAGCACACACCATCCTCAGGAGCTGGCGCCTCCACCATCTGCTCAGTTATCAGGACCACCGCACCTACTCTGCATTTTTTTCTTGTTCATGAAGGAATTCAAATGCTTTTTTACATATTATCTCAGTAATCTTGCAAGCACTTGTTTATGAGACCTCAGCTTTTATTCTTCCCTCTTATAATGAGGAGGGCAATGAAATGGCATTCCAAGAGTCAATGGAGGAGAACCCTTTAGTTCTTTCCTCAGGGAATAGCTGAACAAGTGATTGTTATCAGAGAACATTCTCCAGAGTTCCCAGCCATGCAGGATTACTCACCTCCCCCTCATCAACACCCACTACTTGGTACACATCTCTGAAAGATTTTGTAGACGTGTCACATAGACCCTTCCCCACATGGCTGGTACACCACGTGAACACAGTTATACGCGTCTCACTAACCAGCCACCCAACCCCCGCCGGCTCTGCCCCTACCCTGATCAGCACAGTTAGAGATTCCCTTCAACAAAATCACGGTGAGTGTTTGACTCAGACATCTCTCATCTCCTCCCCTTCAAAACCCGTGTTAGACCCCACTTGGTCTCTACTCTCTGCCCTTGACACACACCAGCCTTAATCTAGGCATTTACACCTTTCTAACCATCCTATTTAAGGACATAATTTTAAGATGTATGTGCAGAGGTAATTACCAGGGTGTTCTTCAAGCCTTAGTATAATATTGAAAATGCAAAACATCTTAAGCGCCCAGCATTAATAAAATTTAGAGCATTCATCCTAGTTTGGCTGAAGAACAAGGCAGGTGTTATTTACATGAGGTTGATAGTGATGTGAAAGAGGTTCACTGTGTACATGAACAGAAATCCATGGGTCACACTAAGTTACAAATAAGCGTACTGTAATGCTCTGTGTCTAAACTGATCCCCTGTTTACTAGAAAAACAAACTTTATATTTTTTTCCTCTTTATTAAAAGATATAAAGGCCTATTTTAAAAAGCCCATGAGGGGACACATAAGTTGATTAATAATGTTTACTGCTCAGTCACATGATTTCAATTTTTTATAATTTTTCTTTGATTTTATTCTTGGCACTGTAATTTCAGATTTCACATTTCGTTCGATTTTCTTTCTTTGGTCCATTCGTGTTTTCTGATTTCTCTATAAGAAATGATTTCTTCTGTTATATTTTTTAAATGTTCTTTTTAATTAAAAAAAACATACTTAGAGTTTCACAGCTGATCATAGCTGGAATTCATCTAGTCTAATGACCTTAGTTTCCAGGTGGGTAAACTGAGGCCCAGAGAAGTGAAGTGCCTCCAAAAGGTCATCAAAGCTCTCTGGTGGCAGAGCCAGGTTCCCTGATTATTCCCGTTCTTTCCACGAAGTCCTAAGATGTCTCTGGGATTTTTATAAATATGGAGAAACTGTTTTCATAAAGTCACCTGCATGAAACCCCCTTCCCTCCCGGCAAAGCTCAGCATCTCTCGATTGGCTCAAAATCAAAGGTGCCCTTTACTGCTTCTGTCTCCACCCCTTTCCCCCAGGTCGTAATACCAATGGCATATATCACAGCATAGGCGCCAGAACACCAGGCGAATGTTACTCCAGATTTCAGCACATTTTTCTTGTCCAAGTCTCCATTGTGTGTGCAGGACACACCGTGAGCTGTGAGACACAGCTCCACCCTCGGCTTGCCCCACCCCTTGGCTCATCCCAGTCTAGCTACGTGGTTAATAAACAACAGGGCCAAATGAAGGGGTGGAGATTGTATCAACCAGCTTCAAACAAAGATTTCTTTTTCTAAATCACCTTAAACCTTTGTGGTTTTTCCTTCTCATTCATCATGACTCATTCTTGTGTGGAGACTAACATGGATGGTTGCTTATTCTGCTCAATTGCAGTGATTTTTTTTTTTCATCAAGGAAAAGAAACTCTTAAGTGGAATCCCCCAGGGAGGCCACAGTTGTAGGTATGGGAAGGAGAGGCAGGCTGGTCATACTGATCCCCTGCCAAGGCCTCCGAAAGCAAGTTCAAGTTGGAGCCTTACTAGGGCTGATGCCTGCACCTTCCCGAACTCTTCGCCTCCTCATAGGGGTCCCCAACCACCCAGCTCTCCGCACCAGATCCTCTGGGCTCTTTGCAGATGGAGAGAATTACCCAAGATCACAAGGCTAGTGAGAGGCCTCTGCCCCTACTTCGGTATTTTTCCTCCTATACCAGCCTCAGGGGGAATGTGAGAGTGGCCTGAGAGCCCTGTTGCTCTATCTGTAAGAGGCAGAAGGAACACTCTGAACCATTTAGAAATGAGGGTAGAAAAGTAAGACCATGAAAAATGTCCCAGCCTCAGAAGCTCCTAGCTAAGGGTTTATATCACATGCATCATTTGTTTTCCTCCTTTAGTATTTTTTCCTTTTAAATCTTAAATCATACCGAAGTCTCAGAACTTTCATTCCTGGGAACCTATTCCACAGAAGGAAAAGCAATTACCTAAAAGATATTGATCTGCATGCAAACACATAAGGATGTTTAGCACAACATTGTTCATAGTAGCCAAGAATAAAAGCTAAACACTAAATGAATTTCCATCAATGGAAGAATGGCCAAATAAATCAGATGTATGCCCACTATGAGTGAATAAGAACCTCATTATGAGATTGGGGGGTGGGGTGGATTTCCGTAGCATAGTGGTGAACGAGAAAAGCAAGAGGCAGCGGTGCCTTTCATAGATGCATCGGTGCCTTTCATAGATGCATCATCTTGTACGTGTCTATATTTATCTATGTATCATTATATCACACTGAAAAGGGTGTGTGTGTGTGTGTGTGTGTGTGTGTGTGTGTGTGTGTGTGCGCGCGCGCGCGCTCAGTCATGTCTGACTCTTTTCGACCCCCTGGACCCACCAGGGGCCCCCAGAGGGCCCACCAGGCTCCTCTGTCTGTGGAATAAGATTGGAATGGGTTACCATTTCCTACTCCAGAGGTTCTTCTCGACCCAGTCTCCTGCGTTGGCAGGCTGATTTTTTACCACTGTGCCACCTGGAGAAGGAAATGGCAACCCACTCCAGTATTCTTGCCTGGAGAATCCCAGGGACGGCGGAGCCTGGTGGGCTGCCGTCTATGGGGTCACACAGAGTCGGACACGACTGAAGCGACTTAGCTTAGCACCTGGGAAAGGGGTGTAGAAGGACAGAAAACAGATTACTAGCCTGAGTTGAAGGTGGGAGTGGGGGAATAAGAGGGGGAAAGCAAGTTTTTCAAAAGCCTGCTCTCAAAATCAGCATTTTAATAAAATCTTAAATATACAAATTATTTGTGTGTGGGTGCTTATGACCTTGAAAAACTAAAGATTGAGATGGATTCAGATTCACTGACTTGTAGGGCCATTAAGTATTCAAAGCAAACTAGGTTGAGAGAAATTTATAAAGTAGGATTCCATCTCCATAAGAACAACAAATAAAGCCCCTATTACTTTGCCACTGAGGTCTGTGTAGTCAAAGATATGGTTTTTCCAGTAGTCATGTATGGATGTGAGAGTTGGACCATAGAGAAAGATGAGCCCCGAAGAACTGATTCTTTCAAACTGTGGAGTTGGAGAAGATTCTTGAGAGTCCCTTGGACTGCAAGGAGATCAAACCAGTCAATCCTAAAGGACATCAACCTGAATATTCATTGGAAGGACTGATGCTGAAACTGATGTGAAAAGCCGACTCATTGGAAAAGACCCCCATGCTGGGAAAGATAGAAGGCAAGAGGAGAAAGGGGCGACAGAGGATGAAATGATTGGATGGCATCACCAACTCGATGGACATCAGTTTGAGCAAGCTCTGGGAGATGGTGAAGGATAGGGAAGTCTGGCATGCTGCAGTCCATGGCGTTGCAAAGAGTCGGACACAACTGAGTGACTGAACAACAACAACAAAAGGGTATGTGCAGGCTTCCCTGGTGGCTCAGACAGTAAAGAATCTGCTAGCAAAGCAGGAGACTTGGTTTGATCCCTAGGTCATGGAAGACCCGTGGAGAAGGAAGTAGCTACCCATTCCAGTATTCTTGCCTGAAGAATTCCATGGACAGAGAGGCTGGTGGGCTACAGTGTGTGGGGTTGCAAAGAGTTGGACAGGACTGAGAGACTAACACTTTCACTTTCTTTCAGAGTATGTGTGTATGTGAGAAGGAGGAGGAGAGACAGCAGAGGAGAGACTGCAGACCCAGCATCACTGGACACTCAGGAGATGGCTGGGATGGAGACAACTTTTCTTTCTGTACTTTATTCTTGTCTCACAAAATGCTTTTAAAAACTTAATTTTTGCATTCTAAAAAGTTATCAAATTGACGGTGCTTTCAGTGTTCCAACGTGCTTATTATTTGGTGACTTTGAGTGAAATATTAAGTGATTCTTTGTTACCCAAACAGGTGGTATTCTGAGAGGATGGCTGTTGCTGAATGTGGCGAAGACCCAGGCCAGGCAACTGGGACCCCCTTCCCTGGCCGGTGCCTCCTGTCAGAGACTTGGGGAGGCCTGGACGTGGTGCTGGTGAAAATGCCTTCCTCATGCAAACCAGGGGTCCTCTGATGGGTAGACAAGGCTGGGGTGGCCCCTCCACCACTCTGGCCACCTGGGAACCAGGCTTTGAGGCTGTGGAAAGCCCAGTCTGAGGGGCCATCTCTGAGGAGGCAGGATTGGGAGTCCTGAGGGAGGGGCTTGTCTCCTCTTGTGGAGTTTTGGTCTCTGCCCTGTCTCCAAGGTTGTTGTAATTGTGTCATTTACTGAGCAGGTGAGAAAACAGGCAAAGGGCTGATGTTAATTTAATTTCTGATAAGTTTTCACATGAAAGAAAAAGCCTGAGGTCGAATTCTCCAGACTCAACTCTAACAGATGTGGGAAAGGAGGCAGGCAGAGGTCTGGCATCAGAGGGGGAGGGGCATGGCCTTCCCAGGTCTGCTGAGGGGGTGGGCCGTGGTCATAAGGTCAGAGGGCAGGCTGAGCGCTATGCCCACGCCCAGGAACCCACGCAGCAGCCCCTCCAGCGGGCCCCACCCGGCACGCTCTGCTGCCTTCCCCGCAGAGTTTTCTCCTGGGCACTTACCACCTCCGACACCCTCTGTGTTTTCTTGTTTATGGTCAAGTGCCCTTTTCCAAACTGGAAGCCTCCTGAGGTCATGGGTTCCATCTGTTTTGCTCCCTCCTTCATTCTCATTTTCTCGGACAGTGCCCATGGAACTCGCCCATGGTTACTGAATAAACGAACACATCAACAATGAAAAAAAGAAGACCAGAAATTCAGTGAAAACCTAAAAATGTAGCTCTTCAACAATGGGAACACAGAAGTAAATAAAATGTAGTATATCTACTTGAAGGAATATTATAGAGTCACCAAAAAGGGTTCATGTCATGAAATATACCCCGAACTGCTCACAGTCATTATCCCTGGGGGTAGTTTTAAAGGAGGGACTGTGTCTTTCCTTTTTCCTATTAGGTAATTCTGAAATAAATTTTACATTACTTTGTATTTCTTTTGTAAACAAAACAATAAAAATATGTTATTTAATGTAGGGAAAAGTTTGAAGGTTTTTGTAATGACATGGGAAAATAATTTTGAAGCAGGGTTAAGCTAAAAAAAATTCGAAGTACAAACCTTTAGATGGAATAATTCTATAGATTTACATGTCCAGCAAAGTAAGAAGAAATTTTAGCAGGGCTTACCTCAGTTTGTTTCTTCTGCTTGGTACTTGTCTGTTTTCAAAATTACTTACAATAAACATATAGTGAAGGGAAAAAAAAGATTTATTTAAAAATACAAATTTAACATAGCTATATTTCACTATGAGAAATGTGATTATATAGACATATAAGATGGGAAACAAGAAAATTTTAATTTTTAAAAAACTGTCTCTTCCCTGGTGGCTCAGTGGTGAAGAATTCACCTGCCAAGGCAGGAGACACAGGTTTGATCTCTACTCCAGGAAGATCCCACATGCTGCGGAAGCTAAGTTTGTGCACAACTATTGAGCCTGTGCTCTGGAGCCGGCAAGCTACAACTACTGAAGCCCATGCACCCTAAAGTTGGTGCTCCACAATGAAAGAAGCCAATGTACACCCATGGCGGATTCATGTCAATGTATAGCAAAACCAATACGATACTGTAAAGTTAAAAAATAGATAAATAAACTAATTAAAAAATAAAAAAAAGAAGCCAATGCAATGAGAAGCCCATTCACCTCAACTATAGCGTAACTTGCCACAACTAGGGAAAAGCCTGTGCAGCAACAAAGACCCAGCACAGCCAAAAATAAAAATAAATAAATAAATTTAAAAATAAATTAATTAATAAATAAAAAATAAAAAGGAAAAAACTATATATATAGTTCATATATATGTGTATATATAAAGCCTATCAAATCAGAATGAGACTCTTGTCTGCAGTGAAGACTGTACCTACTGTTCAGAAGAAAGAGATGTTCTTCAGAGTTTCCAGGAAGAGACAGATTCTATACCCCTGGTCAGAGGTCATCACTGTGATAAATCTCCTTTACTTCAAGTCAGCCTTCCTCAGGTCTAACTTAATTCCCTCCAGTTTCAAAAGAAAGCCCATCATTAGTCTTAATGGAAATGACTGGTGATGTGCTTACAAAGCCCTTGGCAGACTTGAAAGTGGGGAGCCATTAAGCCGTCCCCACCTCTCTACATCCTCTGTCCCTCTCTCCCTCCAAATGTTAAATACTTTTAGCTCCTTTAATCCTGCCTTTCAACACTTCCAAGCGAGTATGAACTCCCCTGGCCTCTTTCCAGGATCCCTGCATCTTTCTCCAAACAGGGTACCTAAAACAGAACTTGGGCATGGACTTGGCCAAAGCGAAGATGGCCGAGCAGTTTGCTTCTGGGGTCTTGCAAAGCCACCTCCTATCGATTTGTTCCCATGTCACGGGCTTAAGAGAACAGCACTTCACTGAAATGGGACCGCTGCGAGCTTCTCCGGGCAGCCTGGCCTCTGGGGACTGCATTGGTGACCTCCTCATTAACCAGGCCTCCCAGCTCTGATTCCTGTGTCTCTTTGCCTTCTAGAGTTCAGTGTGGCTGCAGTCACATGGTCCCTTTCTCCCAGTGCTGCTTACTGCAGTCATCAGCCACTAAGTCTGCCCCAGGAGAAGACCTGGCCTCAGGCCGGGTGGCAGTTTTAAGCAGTATCTCCAGAGGTGCCACCCTGCTGGCCCAGGATGGTCAGACACATAGGGCAACTGTACCATAGCTGCCACTCTCCAGGACAGGACTGTCACTGACACTGATCACCAAACAGTCTGTCTGTGAATGGACAGGTGGGCACCATTCAAATGCCAAGCAGTTTATCTGGGAATCGTCAGTCTGAACCACACACACACACAAACATACACGCATACAGCTTGTTGTTGCATTCAAAAACAAATCTAAAACACCTTTATGGAGTTAACAGACTGTGAGAGGTTGGTTTTTTTTTTAAATACAGTAAAATTAATTTGTAAAGGTTTCAAGATGTTAACAAATGACCAATGAGACTGTTTCATAATTGATTTAGAAAATTCATTAGGTACACAATATGGCTTTCTTATTAACTTACTTTAGCTGCCAGTGAGCCTCTGTTGCACTTGAGTGGATCCAGGAAGAGGAATTCCTGTGGTCACCTGGATTGGAGCCTCACCCCAGGACCAAACCCTTTGCTTCGAGGCTTTGGGCCAGGACATTGCTCCAGGGATCAGGCTGAGTTGCCTTTCATGCCAGAGGAGTTGGGGGAGGGGTCGTCAAGAGACTCAGGGAGTCTCCTGTAAGTGCCACTTCCACCCATCTCATCTTCCCCAGAGGATCCTCCGTGACCTGCTGTAAGCCACCAGGATAGTGTTCTGATTTGAGATCCTAAGCTTTGCTCTCTCCATAACTCCGTGGGCGGTGGGCAAAGGTGAAGGTGAGGCATCCACACTCCCAAAGTCCACCTCAGCTCTGGATGGGTTCGGGGCTGCCCTCAGCCTTCAACTCATCCCATATATCTCCATGACAACACCCTCTCATCCATCCACCCATCTATCCATCTGTACATTCATTCATCTGATACTGAGTGTTCACTAATACCAGGCCCTTTGCTGGATACTAGAAATTTTACTCCTTATTTCTTTCTTTTCACTTGTTTCTTTCCTAAGAAGAGGACAGAAGCAGGAATCCCAGTAGAAAATGGGCCACCTGCTGGCTGGGGACCAGTGACAGTCAGGACTTCCTGTCCTGTGAAAAAAATCCTGGGAGGTAAATCTGTAGGTTTCTTTGAGGTCCTGGGGGTGAACCCCCATTGCTCATCACGCTACATCCCCCACTACTACCACATTGTTTTATTTTTCTACAAAGCACTTATTATCCTGGATAGGTTCCTCATGTATTTGGTTTCTCATTTATTGTCTCTCTCCACCCACCAAAATGTAAGCTGTAGAGATTTTGTTTTGTCCACTGCAACTTCCCTAGTGGCCAGATCAATGCCTAGCACATGGATGGCACTACTCAAAAATGTTTGTTTTGGGTGGATGTGTGGATGATGGATGGATGGATGGATAGGTGGGTGGAAGGATGGCTAACAGACATGGGGTCTGCCCTTGTGGATTTTTTGGTTTTGTGAAGGAGTAAGTAAGTAAGTAAGTGAAGTCACTCAGTCGTGTCCAACTCTGCGACCCCATGGAGCCCACCAGGCTCCCCCGTCCATGGGATTCTCCAGGCAAGAATACTGAAGTGGGTTGCCATTTCCTTCTCCAGAGGATCTTCCCGATCCAAGGATCGAACCCGGGTCTCCCGCATTGCAGGCAGATGCTTTAACCTCCGAGCCACCAGGGAAGCCCCTGTGAAGGAGACTATGAATTAAAGAATCATGAGGCTGACACCACATTTTCATTTTCACAGCTGTACCCTCAGCACCTAGCAAAAGGTTGCACACGTAGTAGATGCTCAGTAAATATGTATCAAAAGAATTAACTTTTTAGGGAGATAAGAAATGCCTGAAGTGACCAGGAAAGAATTTAAAGGAATAAATCCCCTTATATTTGTATAATGCTTTTCATTTACATGTCTTTTGCCGAACACAAAGGTAAATGTGAAAACTCTATAGAAACTAGAGACCTCCATACAAATAGTTAATCATCCTTGCCATGGTTCAGCTTACTCCCCCAGCATCTCAGGACAAGGATTTTATCCTCTGAGCATCACTACCCTCAGAGAGCGGCAGTGGCCTGCTGTATGTCACCTGGATAGTGTTCTGATTTGAGATCCTAAGCTTTGCTCTCTCCATAACTCTTCCAAAAACACATCGTCACGAAGTGCTTGGAGAAACTATGCGGGTTGATTAAATGTAGCCAGCGTTAAGTTCAAGTCCAAAGATCAAGCAGAAGAGCTAACGAAACTTGCAAATGAATTGAGTTTATGATTTTGGTTCTTTTTTTCAGCAGACTCTTCCATTTCTTCCTTTAGGAAAAAAAAATGCCTATTTAGAAAAGGGCATGGGGTCTCCAGGAGGGAAGACCCTGAATGCCTTTAGGCTTTTCTCTGCCATCCCTGCCTTTTGGGTCCATGGTCACTGTGGAATTTGGTCAGTTCTGCATCTTTGCCACATCTTTGCCACATCTGACCAAGCCAGGCTCACCTTGTCCACGGCTTTAACGATCAGAGGAAGAGCACACGGGAGGTGGGCCCAGCCCTGTTGGAGACAGAAAGCTCCTAGAACCGCAAAGCAAGCCCCCAGGCAATGCCCAGAACCCTGTGATGCTGAGAGTCAAAGGAAGCGGCTTCTGTCACACTGGACCCATCGGAGGGGCTGCCCAAGGAGGCAGGGCTGAGTCTGAGCTTTGCAATTCTTCCTCGGCCATGAGGAAGAACTCCTGGCCAGCATCAGAAACCCAGCTTAACCCAGCTTATGGGGGAACACAAGGGAGATTCTGGCTCAAGTCATTGAAAACTCCCTGGGTAAGTCTGGATCCAGCCCCTGAAGAATCTGCCTCTTCTTCTCAGCCATTTTGTCTGGAAGGCTGTCTGCCACAGTGGCCAGAGCCGCTCTAGGTTCACATCCTTCTAGTGCAGGTCCACTGTCAAGGGGTGCTGCTTTCTAGACGTCTCTAGCTGGAGTCCCAGAATTTGTTCTGACTGGTTCTGATGGAGCCCTGTTGAGACCAGAGGGAGGTGAAGCTCTGATTGTCCAGGACTGGTCACATGCCCACCCCCTGGAGCTTGTGGGTTGCAGTCAGTTCCCCCCCACCCCACCCAAACCCTGTGAACCGAGAACCCAGGAGGAAGTCTTGGCTTAGAGGCTCTGAATGGAAAAAAACGAGAACTAGTTACTCAGCAGGATAAAGCAAATGTTTGCCATAGAGAGTTGTGATTATGACTCTGCTCTTTCAAATGAGAAAATTGGGGTCCAGAGAGATAAAGCAGCTTCCCCCAAGTCACACAGAGAACTGGGGAGAAATATTGTGCGTTGCTTAAACATCCTACTCTAAGTAGTACCCACGATGCTGGGTCACCTGCTTTTGTGTCCTGAAAACTCACCACTTGCGTCTGCATTCTTGGGAAGGCTGGTTCTAAGAAGGATATCTGTCTAAGCAGGCTTTCGTCTGGAAAACTATGTCATCTGCCCTGCAGGCTAAAGAGAATGCCACATCCTTCTCCATGAATAGAGCTCAGAGCCATCCTCCCTCCAGCCGCCACTCTTTTCTTTTTCTTTTTTCACTCTTACTGACTTGGGACTGAAACATTATTGTAGTAACTATTTGTTTCAGGGAAAAAATTGTAATTGCTTCTAGATCCACTCACTGGTTTCAAGAGCACTTTAACCTTTAACTTTCTCAGTACAAAAGGAGGCTTGCTGGGCGGTAAATCTAACAAGACCATCATTTATCACTGGCAGAGTTCATTAGTCAATCGTAACAGTTTAATTATTAGCATTTTAATGCATGAGCATTTAACCAGACAGAACAACAAGCTCTGGAGTACAGAACAAGACTTCTTAAATAGAGCTGAATTAACCCACACAATTGTTTGTATTGTGGTGTGTTATTAAAACAAGATGATTAAAATGCAAAAAACAAATAGGTCCATATATTTAGCCAACAAACCAGCATTTGGCTTCACGGTGTTGAGTGGACAGGTGTTTTTTGTTTTTTGTTTTTTTTCACTTGAATTTGGAATTTAAAATTTTTGTTTTATTTTTCCTGCCAAGTTATAGGTTAAAATGATACAAAGAGGATCTACTTTGGTGCACCAAATTTGTGATGTTCACCAAATTTGTGATGGGTGACTTTAATAAAAGAGAGACAGAAGATCTAAGGAGAAAGCTTGCAAAAGGCAATGAGTGACTCGGCCTGGGCTCCATAGCCTTCAATTCTAGCTGCACAGAAGAATCACCTAGAGGGCTATTTTTTTTTAATATGTATTTATTTATTTATTTGGCTGTGTTGTCTCCACTGCAGCCAGTTCTCTAGTTGTGGTGCACAGGCTCTAGGGTGCACAGGCTCAGCAGTTGCAGTGCATGGGCCCAGTTGCCCCATGGTGTGTGGGATCTTAGTTCCCTGACCAGGGATCGAACTCATGTCTCCTACATTGGAAGGTGGACTGTTAACCCATTGACCACCAGGAAAGTCCCCTAGAGAGTTTTTTAAACTGCTCTGTCCAGTCTGCACCTCCAGAGAATCTGACATTCTGGTGGTCCAGAGTGATTTTTTTGTTGTTGTTCAAATTCCCAGGCCATTCTAACATGCATCCAGGACTGGACACTGGGCTCTATCTCCACGAGACTTGGTGAATCACTAAGCTACATTTTTCAAATAAAAATAAGACTTTTCAATGTTCACAGCAACTTTATTCACAATAGCCAAAAGTAGAAACAATCCAAATGTTCATTGGTGGATGAATGGATAAACAAATGTGGTGTGGACAGCCAGTGGAATATGATACAATCTTAAAAAGAAGTGAAATCTTGATATATGCTACAACATAGATGACTCTTAAGACATTATATAAGTGAAAGTGTTATTCGCTCAGTCATGTCTGACTCTTTGTGACCCCATGGACTGTAGCCTGCTGGGCTCCTCTGTCCATGGGATTCTCCAGGCAAGAATACTGGCGTGGGTAGCCATTCCTTTCTCCAGGGGATCTTCCCTAAGTGAAAGAAGCCACAAAAGGACAAATATTGCATAACTGCATTTATGTGAGGTTCCTGGAATAGTCAAATTCATAGAGGCAGAAAGTAGATTAGAGGTTACTAAGGTCTGGGAGAGGGGAGGGAATGGGAGATTATTATTTACTGGGTATAGAGTTTTTATTTGAGATGATGAAAAAGTTATGGAGATAGATAATGGTGATGGTTGTGCAATGTTGTAAATGTGCTTAATGCCACTGTGTTGTACACTTTAAAATGCTAAAAATGATACATTTTATATTATGTATATTTTACCAAAATTTAAAAGTGAAAAAGCAAAGAATAAGCTTTGCCATTTTCACATGGTAGAATCAATGTGTGTTACGTGAGACTGTGGATAAAAGCCTTTTGTAAGCGTAAAACGATGTGCACATTTAAGGTGGTAGTAATATTCTTTAATTATTTGTTTTAATCATTTTGTTTTAATAAAAGGCTACAATATAAACAGCTGGGAAGGTTAATTAATAATGTCAAATCTAAATGATTATAATTAATGTCACTCAGCAAAGGCCTTCACTAGACTCAAAACATATTTTCTCTTGGGGGTAATCATAGCCTGATTTTTCTAAACAGTTTCTCCTTTGGCTTGGAAGCAGGAACTATCAGGGAAAAGAGGAAGAAATGCAAAGTCCCACATTTTTCATTTGAGACTAGATATTCACAGCATAGTCTCACCTGTGGTCTGTAGCATCCTCATCCAGGCCTCTGGGAAGAGGAGGTCTGCAACGGCCTCGCCTACAACAGACACTGGACAAATTGTAACACACAATAATCATAAACACCAGCATTTACTGACTCTCCGCTAAATGCCAGGCTAATGCCAGGCTTCTGATGGAAGTATGGCTAGGGGTGGTTGGAAGGATGGATGGGCAAAGAAAAGGTAGATGGCTTCTCCTCATGACCAGTCAAGAACAAACTCAGACTCCCAAAGAATTTTCTATCAGTTCTTCACATTTAATTCAAGCCCTGTAATTCAACTGAGAGAGTCTGTGGCTTGATTTGGATTTGGGCCTGATTCCTAGATGGTGAAGATGTCACTGGTCCCTCAGTGAATAGAGAGAATTCCCCTAGTTCCTCTCTCTCATCTCTGACCATCATTGTTGGGTTCTTTTAAACTCTTGTCTTCCCATCCTTACCCCTCACGCATCAAGACCCTGTGAAAGGAAGAGGGCAAAATGGAGCATCCTCAGGATTGATTGTCTCTGAGCTTATGGAAAGGTCAGGCTGGAAAGAATAGTTCTTGTCCCTTTCTGCGCTAGAAGAGTTTATGACTCGTTCTCTGCCTTGAGGTATAAGTTATGAAACGTAGCAATTCCCCTCCTATTATTTATATGAAGAGAGTCTGAGGAGGAAACTGTCCCTCCATGTTTTGTTTATTTTGATTCATTTAAATGGTACCTTGCTGATATTTCCTAAGGAATTTAATGCAGCTTGCAAATTGGATATATCATAACAAGATAAAATGATTTAATTCAGAGAGAAAACAGGATGGATACAATGCAGGACAGAAAATACCAAAACCTGACACTATATGGGATAAAGAAAGGAATTTGGGTGGCCATGAGGAATTGACAAGCTGAGGAGGATCCACAAGAGTGGCAATGACCTTGACCTGTTCCCTGTCAGGTACCTGCCATTCTGGGTTTCCAGCTGTATCCACAGATATATGCTTTAACTATCAGATGAGCAGGGAAAATATCCACTAATATCCTCTTGTGGAAACTAGGGGGGCTGACTAGAGCATGTGCCTGCAAGGAGAATCACCCCTCTTCTACTCTCTCTGGCCTGGGAGAATCTACAGCAGGCCAAATTCTCCTTAGACCGATTTTGGCTTTGGACTGACACGTAGCCTTATTAGTAGTACTGCTGCTGCTGCTGCTAAGTCGCTTCAGTCGTGTCCGACTCTGTGCGACCCCATAGACGGCAACCCACCAGGCTCCGCCATTCCTGGGATTCTCCAGGCAAGAATATTGGAGCACAGCTTCTCACAAATCTACCATATGGCACAGCTACTCATTTTGGCTGAGAGGTCTCCTAAAGCACACAGAACCAAGTCCCACCTGGATCTTAAGTTTATCTCGCTAACACCTCATCTCCCATCTATGTTTGGGCAACAGAACTTCCTGGAAAACTCTCTGAGGTGAACCAGCTACAAACTGAACCCAGTAGACAAAGTTAGGATTCAGCATCACATAGAGTGATTTTTAACTCCTCCTTTTCCATCTGCCAACTTTCTCAGGAATGTTTGCCTAGAAAGCGACAGTGGGAGGAATTGCTAATTCTAGGAATCCTAACAACATTGACTGCTATTCTATATTGACTGAGTTTTGGGGTTACCCTGTATTCTCCAGGATGATACTGGCCCCTTAATTTTTGAAGTTCAGGTTCATGAAGTTGAGGAATGATTTTCCTATCTATGACGAAAAGTTCACATTTTTCAAGACCAGTATTTGCAAAGATCAAAACCTATAATGCCAGCCTCCCCAGATTCCATCTACTTTCAACAGGCTGCATTCATGAACCATGGGAACAGGGATTGTTCAGGGAGAATTCACTATTCTACCTTCAGGACTTAGGGGGATGACTGGAAAATACATAATAAAGATGTATGGAATAACAGAATCCAACTTAGTCCCAATTTCTCTTTTGGTAGAGCATCTTTACCAAAAGATTATGATGTGCTAAAAAAAAAAAAAAAGACAGGACCCTCTGAGGAATCAGAGAAAGTACTTTCCTAAGAAATAGGTACTGCAATAAACAGGAGAAGTTTTTAAGAATTATCTGATATGTATTCTCAACACCGTATCAAGGGCAAGTGATAATTTAAAAAGACTCAGAGATCAGGAAATTCTATTAAGTGATGGGGAGCACAATTTCTGAATTGAAAGCAACAAGTAGCAATTTTTAAATACTTCTGAAGTTTTAAGTCAATGAAACACAAAATAAGGCCCAGAAATTTTCCCAGAATAAAAAGATGGACATTTTAAAAGGAAGAATTTTTTAAATTATTCAACAGATTCAGTCATCATTTATCCAGAATGTCAATGTAGACAGCCAAAAAGACGGAGATGGAAGATAAAATAATCTAACAAATAATAGAAGAAAATTTTATAAAACTAAGAAAAAAGAAGAAGAAATAAGTCTTTAGATACAAAAGGGGCCCTGAAGATCAGACAATATTAATTAAAATAGCCAATATATAGAAATATTCTGATAATTAGGTTTTAGTCTTAGGTAAAATATTATAATCCCAACCCGAGAAAGGGAAACCTGTCTGGCCTCAAAATTCTTCCCAGCAACACAAAACAAAAAGATTAAACAGCATTGGCCATTGAGATGTTTAACTCCTTGGGGGAAAAAATAAGAAATAATATATAAAATTTAAAGTACTCAAATCATAAGTACACAGCTTACTGAGTTTTCAAAAATAAACACCCATATAATAAGCATCTAGTTAAGACCAGAATGTGACCATCAGCTCAGAACCCCCCATGCCCCAACAGCCACTCCATACCCCAAAGGGTAATCACTCTCCTGACTTCTAACGCCATAGGTTCGTTTAGCCTATTTCATTAATAGAATTTTACGTGTATAGATGGAGTCATTCAGTGTGGAGTCTTTTGTTTTTGGCTTCTTGTATTGAGCATTACGTTTCTACTTGTATTTGTGGTTTGTTCACTCTCATTGCCAAATAGTATTCCATTGTACGAATATGTTGCAATTCATCCATTCTACTCCTGGTGGACATTTCATTAATGAAGGGTATCTTTTGGTAAACATATGTGTGAATTTCAGCTGAATGTGTACCACCAAATGAAATTGTTGCATCATAGGAAGACATGGGTTTAAAGTAAATGGATGTGGTCAAACCATTTTCTCAAGTGACTGTACCAAGCGTTCCAATTCTGCTGCGTCCGTCCCACATGTAGTATGCTTGTCTTTAATTTCAGTCATTCTGGCAAGTGTGTAATTGTATCACATTGTGGTTTTAATTCGTATTTTCCTGATGACTAATAAAGTTTAGAACCTTTCTATATGTTTTTTGGCCACTTGAATATCCTCTTTTTGAAACATCTGTACAAGTCTTTTACACATAATACTCCTTTGTCTTAATTACTCCCACTGTACCATGTCTTGATACCTGGCAGTATAAATCCACTTTTGCATTTCTTCTTCAAGATTGACTTGGCATTTCTTGGCCTTGAATTTCCAGGTAAATTTTAGAATCAACTTGTTGACTCCACAAAGGAAAAAGAAAGCTTTCTAGAATTTGGATGGGATGACATTTAATCTATAGAGGAATTTTGGGAGAATGCTATATTTACAACATAGAGTTTTCCAATCAATGAACATAGTCTATCCTTTCATTTACCCAGGTCTTTTAAATTTTATGTCAGTAATATATTGTAGTTTTCAGAGCAGATATCTTGCACACCTTTTTAAAGAGCCATTCCTAGGTATGAGATATTTTTTAATGTGGCATTACTACAAGAATAGACAAATAGATCCGTGGAGGTTTTGTTCTACTTTGGAGTGTTGAAAATATTTTATACCTAAACCTAAGTGTTTATACAGATGTGTACAATTGTCAAAACTAGTCTATTTGTACTCAATTAATGTATTTTATTCATTTTCTGTATTTCTTGCTTTACTACAACAAACAGGTATGAAAAAGAAAAATATGTAAAAGATATGGAAGATAATGCAAAACAGAAAAAATATACTATTAATATAAGATGTAAATTACAATAAGGCACAAAAATTTCTGACAAATTAACAAAGCTTTTCTCTTTTTGATAGTATCACCAGTATAATAACCATAAGGGTACAAGGAAGTAGGTAATTTTATGTCCTATTAGTGGAAGGATAAATTGGTATAGCCTTGCTGGAGGGCACATTGGCAAAAGACCTAAAAATATGCATGCAAGTCCACTAGAAATTTATTTTTAAAATCTATCATGGATATAGCATTTACTCAGATACTCAGTCATGACTGACTCTTTGTGACCCCATGGACTATAGTCTGCCAGGCTCCTCTGACCATGGGATTCTCCTGGCAAGAATACTGGAGTGGGGTGACATTTCCTCCTCCAGGGGATCTTCCCAGCCCAGGGACTGAACCCACATCTCTTACATTGCCTGCACTGGCAGGCAGATTCCTTACTACTACTATCTGAGAAGCCTGGATACAGCATAAATTAGGCTATTAGGATATTCACCAAGCAAAAAAAGCCTATGATAATGAAATATTGAAATCTACCTAATATTAGGGAATTAATAAACTATGATATAGAAGGTCAAAATAGTATCAACTATTAAAAATTATGACACACACAAAAGTTAATGATGTAGGAAATAGTCTCAATGCAGTATTCAACCAAGAAAATAGTCTGTAGTGGTGGTTATTCAAAAAGTTCCCAACTTAAGTTTTAAAATTTAAATTTATATTTCTCATCAGAAAAAAAAATTGTAACCATGTGAGATGATGGATGTTAGCTAAACTTATTGTGGTTATCATTTCACAATATATAACATATCAAATCATTGTGTTGTACACCTTAAATTTATACAATGTTATACATCAATTAGATCTCAAGAAAACTGGAGAACTAACAGTTTATTATATATAAAGTTTACACTTCATATATAATAATATGCATATTATATATGAATTGTTATATATATATATAAAATTTTGTAAAAGGAATAGCAGGATATACAACTAAGTGTCAACAGTGACTATTTCTGTGAATTGAGATTGTAGTGATATTTCCATTTCTTCTTGTGCCTTCACTTTTTGTGAATATTTAACAATGCGCATGTATTACTCTTATACTATTAAAAATAGTATTCTGGGACTTCCCTAATGGTCCAGTGGTTTAGACTTTGTCTTCCAATGCAGAGGATGTAGCTTCGATCCCTGGTCAGGGAGCTCAGATTCCATTTGCCTCAAGGCCGAAACATAAAATAGAAGCAATATTATAACAAATTCAGTAAGACTTTAAAAATATGGTATCCTAAGAAATTATAAGAGAAGAATAGTGTGTAAAATCATCTTCTAATATATTTGAAGTTTTCAATGAATAAGACTCTTTTCTTGCCAAGAAATATAAATTTGATCAAAGAAAAATTTTATTTGTAGACATAGAAAAACACACCAATCTTTCATTGGGATCATGGATGATTTCTTTTCCTTCTTAATATCTATAGTTTTCAAGCTTTCTCCAGTAAATATATATTAATTGCATAATCAGTAAAAAAAATAAAATAACCACTGAAACTAAGAACCTGGACACAAATGTAGTTTCCTGTGTTGCTGGACTATGAACTTTCTGGGATACTACAGATATGTTGCAATGCTCTGGACACAAATACAGACTCACTCTCCTTACCCAAACAAGCTCAGTTCCAGTACCCATCCACAACCCTAGCAGCTTCCACACATGTAAGCTTCCCATTGAGACAGGCATTATTCTTAGAATTTTTACAGGTGAGGAAACTCAAACTAGATAGATAGCATGGTCACTCACTTAAAGAGGCTCAGGTAATATAAAGGGGAGGAGGGATTTGAACCCAGATCAGCCCACTTTCAAAGCCTATGCCATTTTTACTACATGAGTAATTTTATTATCATATCACAACCAAGACCACCAGATTTGTTGTAAACTCTTAAACCACGGTGCAGAGGGCTTCCTTCAAGGTAAATATGCCCCAGTTTGGAATGCACCAGCTTTATTGAAAAATATTACTGAAATCAAAGCATTTTGCACTACTTTATTCATTATTTTTATGGTACTCCAGGATTTTTGTGGGATTTGTTTTTCATTTCACTTCTGTAAGCCTGCCAATGCTTTAAAGCAGTATTTCAATTGAAGAAAAGAAAAAAAATTTTTTTTTTAAGCAGAAACTCAACAATGTTTTCCATCCTTTTTTCATACAGTTTTGGGAAATTCTCCCCTCCTTCTCCGCCCCCACTCCGTGTCCCTCTTCCCTCATTCTCATAAAGTGCAAATATAACACTCAAGCTACTGTTCAAACATCCCCAAAGGTTCAAAGAAATTAAATCCGTGGTTGGCAAAGTTTTGAAATGTGAACTGTATCACTGGCAGTTGCACCTGAGAAGTCACAAATCATTCTGATGCAAAGGCCACAGAAGTGCACGCTCTCTAGTCCCTGAGAAGCCGGGGACCCCCTGCTCTGTGGCCTCAAAAGATGATGAAGGGGGACTTCCCTAGTGGTCCAAAAGGTGAGACTTTGCCTTCCAATGTAGGGGGTGCAGGTTCGATCCCTGGTCGGGGAGCTAGGATCCCACACTCCTCGTGGCCAAAAGAGCAAAAGGTAAAACAGAAGCAATATTGTAACAAAATCAATACAGATGTAAAAAAAAAAAAAAGATGATGAAGGGCTGCTGGGAGGTGTGAACTGGACTGGCGAAGCCACTCCAGTCTCTGAAATGAGAACAGCCTGCTGAACTCACACGTCCCTTTCACCTCACACACATGTGTTTTCAATAGCCGCCAGACACTACTGGCCCTTGAGAAGCTTACCATCTAGGTTGGGCTCCAAGCAGATAGATTTTAGAAAGCAAATTCCATTCTGTTTCTGTGGTGCAATCCTGCAATACTGTGGTTTCCAGCCGTGTTCCCTGGAACTCTGCAGATGGCTCAGAGGTTCCCCGGGGGAGCTTCGAGGGGGAAGGCAGGGAGGGGGGAGGGTTTTTCACCCACAACCCCACCCCTCACTTCAACCGCAAGAGCTCTGCTCTGATCTGTTTCATGTACTTGGATTCCCCATCAGTTTTCTTTTGGGTGAGAGAAAATGTGGCTTGAAAGAGAAATTTTGAAAAGAATTCCTGCTTCACTGCATTGAGACACAGCAGGATGGGAAGAGAGGGTGTCACTGCTCGTTAGGACATTAAAAATGTGAAGGCATTTTCAATCTATAGGTGCCCAGAAAGGCCTTCCTCAGTCTAAACTCCTCTCTTAACAGCTGAGGACACTGTTGACCAGAGCTAGAGAGAGAGAAACTCGGGATCACAGCGACTTCTCAACAAACGCCACGGCAAAGGTTAAGAAGGATCAGAGTAGTTTTTCCATCCCAAAAACTCAACCATAGGGTTTTATTAAGCAAATCACATTTCCAAAACGCATTTATTAGTATTTCCTTCAGTCCTGCTTCTTTTCAAAACAGAAATAAGTCGGAGTAGAAACTTGAGAACTGATACTATGATTGAATGTTGAAATTAACTTTGACCTTCTTGCCACTCGAGAAAAAAAAAAAATAGATGTCCATCTGTTCCATAGTTCTTATTGATGAGGAAACATCAATTCTTTTTAGTAGAGATGATCTCATGAAGAAATGTCCTTATATAAACTTACAGAGGGAAAGAGTTGTGCTCGTCTTTTGATGGAATGTACCAGTAAGTCTAAAGATAATGACTTTCCCATCTAGGATGACTCCTTCAGATGAAGTGTTAATGAGTGGACCCTTGCACTGCCATTATAAGTGAAATGGTGGGTTTTGAAAACTCTTGTTTTCTCTTCTCTCGTTTCTCAGGGTTACATCTGTTAACCCAAGGTTTCCATTCTGTGTAGCTTGTATTTACAAGTAAGATTAACAAACTCTTAGAGGAGCAGAGGGGAAAAAAAAATATGCTTGGGGGTAGCACTGATTACTCCATATGCCATTTCATGATATTATTTAACACTATTGATTTCTGCCATGCGTCACTCACTTCCTGCACTCAGTGAAATCCACACTGGATCTCAGTGCGTCCTTTTCACACCACAACCCTTTAAAGTGGCTCCCGGTGCCACAGATACAGAAAAACTGAGGACTAACGAGGATCAGAGGGCTTCCCTGCTGGCTCAGTGATGAGGAATCAGCCTGCCTGTGTTCAATCTCTGATCCAGGAAGATCCCCTGGAGAAGGAAATGGCAACCTGCTCCAGTATTCTTGCCTGGGAAATCCCCTTGGACAGAGGAGCCTGGCAGGCTACAGTCCATGGGGTCGCAAAGAGTCGGACACGACTTAGTGACTGAATAACAACAGCGAGGCTCAGAAGCTTGCCCTGTTTACAAGGACCTTTGGTTAAATATTCCAGCCATCTGCTGTGAGTCAGGCATTCCAAGTCCCAACGCATATGGATCAAGCCCCTGGCTTCAGTGACCTCCATCTTATGACCCGAGACAGCCAGCGATCAACAAATAAAAAAGGACAATAAACAAACACAAACAAACAAGAAAATTGCAGACTGTATCTCAAGCCGGAAAGGAAACAAACCAGAGGAAGCAATGGAAAGTCAGAGGGAGTGGGAGGAGCAGGGTGCTTTCCATGAGTGATCAGGGAAGGCCTCACTGAGGAGGTGACCCTTCAGCTGAACCTGGAAGATGAGAAGCAGCCAGGGAGCCAAGGCTCACGTGGGACCAGCAGAGCCTGAGTCTTCACGGGCAGGTTCAGGAGGCCTCAGGCTGCCACCTGCCCAGTTGCTCTGACAGCCCTGCAAGGTTGGCTTCAACTTCCATCGCACAGACACGCACGCCAGGGCTCAGAGAGGTTGAGTGACTTGATCAAGACCACGAAGCCAACAGCAGTGGAGCAATATTTTAATTCAGGACCATCTGGCCTAAACCTCTGCTCTTAGCATCAACTTCATTTGATTTGACTCAGTGAGTAACATCAGTTACCAGCTCTGGCAACTCAGTTTACACTGGGTCAGTTAATGACTCAGTCGTGGATCTATACTTTTTATTCACAGTCAGTCTCATCCCAAAGAGAGTGTGAACCCCCAGGTTCTTTGTACTTGCCGAGTTTTCCTTCACATACAGCCCTCTGCCCCGTTTGGATTGATGGTACAGAAACTCACGAGGATGCTTCCCAAGGTGCAGGTTCAGAATTCTTGAGAAATTCTCCCAGACAAGGGTGCCCAACGAGATGCTTAGGAACCATGTCACCCTCCACTGGGAACAACAGGAGGAGCCGCACAACCCGTGTTCCCCAGGACGCTGTCATTCAATCTTCAAAAGTTCCCGCATGTACCTGGAGATTCCAACCTAACTTTTCCAGGTCAAAAACTAAACAAACAAACAAAACTCTGCCCCCCTCCTCTGGCGATGCAGCAAATGTCCCTGGGGAGTCAAGCGCCCCCTATGTGCCCTGTTCCACCTCCCACCTCTGCTCACCATCCTGTTGAACACAGATGTCTGCATGGAGATATCTCTCCACCTCTCCCAGCCCTGACTCGCACAGTCCAGAGTGGCAGGAAAAGCTCCTTCCCAGACCTGCTGGTTGATGAAATCCATTGCAATGACCTCAAAGAAGTGCAAGAAAATGGGTCACTTCCTGAGCTGCCAAGTCCGCTGAAAATAGGTACGTTACATCATCGCCACCTGGGACCTGGCTTACTCACCCAGGTGTGCGATCGGGGGGCTCTTCTAGGTACTCTGCCAGCTGAAAAAAAGAGGCTGCCATTCAGGGAGTGCTTATTAGCCAAGAATAATAGCCATCACGTATTCAGTCTTCCAGGACAGCGAACTCTTCTCAACCCTTTACCGTATAGTCTCAGTAATTCTCACAAGAGCTCTGCTGAGGGGGAAGGTGGGTGTTGTCAAAGTCACTTTTTTTCCAGAAAGGAAACCAAGGCGCAGAAGTCCTGTACCACTTGTCTGAAGTCCCCAGGTAGAAAGGAACAAGGGCTGGATTCAAGCTTCTTACTGCTTACTGCGCTGGGTCTCATCCAAAGAGACGGCTGTGCAAAGTCATAAGAGCAGGGGTAGAGCCTGTTCTTCACGCAAAAATCAGAACCTCACATCCAGTGGTCACTATGGATACGGACAAGGCAGAAAGATGGAAATGGTGGAGATGACATAGCAGGTGGTTTTCAGATTCCGGTTTCACTTTTATGCATGCAAAAACCCAACCATATATTGCAAAAATAGCAGGAGGCTGGACATGGGGAGCAGAGATTAGAGATGATGTTAAAAGTCTGCAGTTATGGGATTAAACTGGCATTGACCTCTGACATGCACATGCCCCACCTCTGATTGCCACGTCATATGCAGGGTGACAGGACTCATTTTCTCAGAGCCTCAGGGGACCTCAAGCCACATCCACCAGGTGATCTTAATGAATATTCAAAGGTAGAAATTGGTTATTCTGTAGGGGCAAGGCATTTTGTTGTCTGTTAGCTCTGAAGGAGATGAGGAGGGAAGAGGGAGGGAAAAGTGGAGAGACCTAGAGGCTCCCTCCTCACCCTACAACCCAGGCAATCAGGAGGCTGGAGAACCTGGGCTCCGTCTCTCCCCTGCTCACCACCAGCAGCAGAGGGAGGAAAGAGGCCACACATTCTCTGGGAGACACACACCTGGACACATGTGGACATCAGCTTCGAGTCCACATGAAAACCACAGACCCCTGGGTGCAAAGGGGGACTTTGGGAATGGTCCAGCTCAGTGCTTCCCAATAGGAATGGAATGTGGGCCACACATGGCATTTTACATTTCCTAATAGCCATAGTAAAAAATTAAATAAATTCATAAAAAGGAACAGGTGAAATTAATTTTCATATATGATTGAACCTAATATATCAAAATATTATCACCTCAGTATGCAATCAATATAAAAGTTATTGAGATACTTTACATTCTTTTTTTTAATATACTGAGTTTTTGTGTATTTTATACTCATAGTTCATCTGAATTTGGACTCAGCCATGCTGCAAATGCTTGCAATTGGCAAGTGGCCACCAAATAGGACAACATGGAGCACATTGGTCCATCTGGGTTGTCAAGTACCCTCCCCAGCAACCTCCCCCAATGAACCAACTAGCTCCTTTCTACCCAAGAGTGGTCATAGGGTAGCAATAATATCACCTATAGCAGGAACCGCCAGTCTCCAGGACCTAATGCCTGATGTGGAACTGATGTAATAATATTAGAAATAAAGAGCACAGTAAATGTAATGCCCTTCAGTTCAGTTCAGTTCAGTCGCTCAGTCGTGTCCGACTCTTTGCGACCCCATGGATTGCAGCACACCAGGCCTCTCTGTCCATCACCAACTCCTGGAGTCTACCCAAACCCATGTCCATCGAGTCGGTGATGCCATCCAACCATCTCATCCTCTGTCATCCCCTTCTCCTCCCGCCCCCAATCCTGCCCAGCATTAGGGTCTTTTCCAACGAGTCAACCCTTCGCATGAGGTGGCCAAAGTATTGGAGTTTCAGCTTCAACATCAGACCTTCCAATGAACACCCAGGATTGATCTCTTTTAGGATGGATTGATTGAATCTCCTTGCAGTCCAAGGGACTCTCAAGAGTCTTCTCCAACACCACAGTTCAAAAGCATCAATTCTGCGGCGCTCAGCTTTCTTCACCATCCAACTCTCACATCCATACATGACCACTGGAAAAACCACAGCCTTGACTAGACGGACTTTTGTTGGCAAAGTAATGTCTCTGCTTTTAAATATGCTATCTAGGTTGGCCATAACCTTCCTTCCAAGGAGTAATCGTCTTTTAATTTCATGGCTGCAGTCACCATCAGCAGTGATTCTGGAGCCCAAAAAAATAAAGTCTGACACTGTTTCCACTGTTTCCCCATCTATTTCCCATGAAGTGATGGGACCAGATGCCATGATCTTAGTTTTCTTAACGTTGAGCTTCAAGCCAACTTTTTCACTCTCCTCTTTCACCTTCATCAAGAAGCTCTTTAGTTCTTCTTCACTTTCTGCCATAAGGGTGGTGTCATCTGCATATCTGAGGTTATTGATATTTCTCCCAGCAATCTTGATTCCAGCTTGTGTTTCTTCCAGCCCAGCGTTTCTCATGATGTACTCTGCATATAAGTTAAATAAGCAGGGTGACAATATACAGCCTTGACGTACTCCTTTTCCTATTTGGAAGCAGTCTGTTGTTCCATGTCCAGTTCTAACTGTTGCTTCCTGACCTACATACAGGTTTCTCAAGAGTAATGCCCTTGAATCATCTCAAAACCACCCTTCACCCAGTCCGTGGAAAAATCATCTTCCACAAAATCAGTCCCTGGTGCCAAAAAGGTTGGGGAGCACTGACCTGAGCTCACTAGAAATGCGGAACCTCAGACCCCACCCAGAACCTATGTAAATCAGAAGTAAACTGTTAACACTATCCCCAGGTAATTCTTTTGCACAAGAAAATAAGAAGCCAGTTGCCTCCTCTTAAATACGTCCAGTGGCAGGGGACTCACTAGCCCATCCCCAAGGAAGCCCATGTCATCTTTAACTGGTTCAAATTATTAGAAAAGCATTTATCCTTCCTCTGTTGAGTACTCTCTAGGAACTGGGCACTGTGCTCAGTCCATCACATAAATTATCTCATTTATGCCCAGTACTTCTCAGCAAGTGAGGGCTAACTTTTGTTCTTTATATAGATGAAAAAACAGAGGCCCCACAAATCCAAATAACTTACCCCAGATCTCTCTGCTAGTCAGTCTTTCTCAGGATCTGTTTTCTTTGCCAGAGCTTTCTTTCTCACTACACCGGGGCCTCCCTGTACCACCTGCCTGCTCTCCTGCACTCTACCTAGAGGCAGTCTGGAGCTCAGGAGACTTTTCCATCCTCAAAGTAAAGGAAAGTGACGTTGGTACTCAAGAGAGTCTTCAGTACCATGGCTTTATATTTTTGTGGGTTTCATTTATCACTGTCTTCATTCCTTTTCATTCGATATTGCTTTTATTGTGTGAATAAGCTCTGTTGGTATCGACATAATCAGGATTTCCTTTCCTCATCAAAGTTTAGAACAAGTATAGAAATGGGCAACTGAGCAAATAGGCAGAAATTAATAAAAGTCATATGATGTCATTAGATAGCTCAAAGGTTCCTGGTTTCCAATTATATAAGGTACATGGTTAGAGCAATTATGTAAAGTACACATATTTTGTGAGGGACCCCAATTATACAAGGTTCACAGATGGGCACTGCGCTAGAGAAGGTATTGAACTTGCCACAAAATACCACGAAGTAGCAAGCATGATGCAAGTGTGATCAGATAAGAAGTGGAGTGAAGTGAGCCAGCGGTGAAGGAGTTTTACTCCTTAACTATCGTGGGTTGGTAAACCCTCTGAACTGGAAGAGCATTGCTTTTCATCGGTCTTTCCACTAACGGCCGGAGCTGCTTCCCACTTGGCACTAGTGGTAAAGAACCCACCTGCCAATGCAGGAGACATAAGAGACGTGAGTTTGATCCCTGGGTCAGGAAGATCCCCTGGAGAAGGGCACAGCAACCCACTCCAGTATTCTTGCCTGGAGAATCCCATGGACAGAGGAGCCTTGTGGGCTACAGACCATAGCATTGCAAAGAGTCAAACATGACTGAAGTGATTTAGCATAGCATAGCACAGAACAGCTGACTGCACAATAGAGACTGAACACTGATATGAAACTTATGCTGTTGTTTTGGAATAAATTATATTCTGAATTCAAAACAAAAGTCATTTGTCTTAAATAATCATGGAAATCATTGGAAGAGACACTGCAATTTAGGAGAAGGAATGTAACACTTTTTAAATGACTATCATATTCTTCAACAGTCCAGGAAATCAAGAATCACTGTGTTTGAGAAAGAGTCAGGCATGGAACTAGTGTGTGTGTGTGTGGTTGGGGGGGACAGTGACAAATAAAAAGAGGAAGAGGGAATTAGAATCAAAGGATATCAAGTGGCATTAACCAGAGACCCTATACATCAAATCTATATAAATGAAATACTTTTCTGCCTGTCTTTTTTCACAGCACATGAAATGCCTGGCTGATTTTCTCCAAATTTAGAAAGTACATTTGGGTTGGCCAAACAAGATAGCTGCTATATTGCACGCATGACATTCACTTAAGGAGTTTCGAGGTATCCTGGAGAAATAGACAGTCATCCCCTTGAGCAGCTGATAGTATCTATCAGTTGATTAAGAAATACATCAGGATGCCACAAACAAAGAAAATAAACAACAGTTTCAAACACGAGCCCTGATTTAGAGTCCTAATGGCAGACAATCTGGATTGCAGCCCATGATTTATGATTTAGATCCTCTGACATGGGCATTTCTACATGGCTGCAGGCACTGGTTGATTTAAAGATAGTTAATGATTGTCCAGGGGCTTCCCAGGTGGTGCAGGGGTAAAGAATCTCTCTGCCAATGCAGGAGATGCAAGAGATGCAGATTTGATCCCTGGGTTTGGAAGATCCCCTGGCATAGGAAATGGCAACCCACTCCTGTATTCTTGCCTGGAAAATTCCACGGAGAGAGGAGCATGGCAAACTACAGTCCATGGGGTTGCAAAGAGTCAGTCACGACTGACTGAGTATGCATATATGCAGTAATTGTCCAGTGCAGTCTGGGGGCTACAGCAAGGTGTGAAATATACCCCAGTACTGCCGTTGGTGCCTTCGGAAGCAGCCCATACTCCACGGTCTCTGGTCTTCCTTTCCTTTGTCAAACACCCTGCGTCCATGTAAGGTGTCCTTCTGCAAGACATGGGCCAGTCTCCAGGATAAGTGAGTTCCAATCGGCAGGAAGCCATGCATGGTTAATGTGCAACAGATTCTCTGGGATAGATTCAACCTTTGTCACCATGGCATCTTCAGGGCAGAGGACAACGCTTAGCCCCCCAGTGAGCATCCAGTACAAATCTGTCAGCTGACCTCAGTCCCGTGTGCTGAAGCTCTCCATTTATACCACAGTAATCACAGCAGCCGGAGAAGGCAATGGCAACCCGCTCCAGTACTCTTGCCTGGAAAATCCCACGGACGGAGGAGCTTGGTGGGCTGCAGTCCATGGGGTCGCGAAGAGTCGGACACGACTGAGCGACTTCACTTTCACTTTTCACTTTCATGCATTGGAGAAGGAAATGGCAACCCACTCCAGTGTTCTTGCCTGGAGAATCCCAGGGATGGGGGAGCCTGGTGGGCTGCTGTCTGTGGGATCGCACAGAGTCAGACACGACTGAAGCGACTTAGCAGCAGCAGCAGCAGCAGCAATCACCTCAGCTAACATCTATTAGAGGTTTATCTTATCCTAATCATCATGGCAAACACTCTACTGACATCACCCCATGGAACACTCCGCCCAAGTGATAAGAATTTGGCCATTTCTATCTTGAAAGTGTGTTAGCTGCTCAGTCGTGTTCTACTCTTTGCAACCCCGTGGACTATAGCCTGCCAGGCTTCACTGTCCATGGAATTCTCCCGGCAAGAACACTAGAGTGGGGTGCCATTCCCTTCTCCAGGGGATCTTCCTGACCCAAGGATCGAATCCAGCTCTCCGCATTGCAGCCAGATTCTTTACTGACTGAGCCATCATCTTAGATACAAGGAAACCAAAGTGCCGGAAGATTCAGTTTCATGTTCAATGCCTCCTGCCAGTAGGTGGCAGGACCAAGATTCAAACCCAGATCAGCCGACCTCCTTGTTCGGAATGACCTCACTCTAATGCTTCATTTTAATTTTCATCCTGGGCATCCGGAAGTCCACAGTAACCCCAATTGCTCCTTCTCAAGGAGAAGGAAGAGGGAGGTACTTCTGCAGTGGGAATTTTCATCTTGTGCACCTCCTTGCAGCAGCTTCATTCACAGACCTGTGACTTCCCTTATTATGAAGTCTGAAAGTCATTTCAGGGTCTTGGGCCCTGCACTAGGCGCCAGAGATGGATGCAAGTTTGTGGTTCTAGCTATCCATGAATCACAGGCTGGTCGGGTATCGGAGGAGTAGGGTGGAGTTGAAGAGACTTAGAATGTCAGTGCAACGTGGCATTGAGACAGACTTCTGAACACTGCCAAGCTGGCATCGCCAAGCTGGCACTGAACAGGGTGGGGACATTGCAGACCCCACCCTCCAGCAGCTTACAATCTGTCTGCCCCTCAACTGCCTAGACGCTGGGTAGTCTTGAACTCGATCGCAGGGTCAAGACCAAATGTGCTGGAGGCATGCAAAGGGAGTGAGATCATTGCAAGTTGAGGTCATTGCCACCCTCTAGGAGATGAAAGCAAAAACAGCCCTGACAGATGCCCTGAGTGTCCCCATCACTTCTAAGTGTTTCCCTGGAGACAGATATTTAGGGGAGTTGGGATGGTAAAGGCTGCCATGGCCACATCTGTACAGCAGCCCTAGGCTAAGGATTCCCCATGGCTGCTTTTAAGATTCCATGGTCCCGCAACAGTAAGAAAACCTCAGGAGAAGACCACCTCAGTCAAGGGTGCATGAGGCTGGACCCCGGTGAGTGGCCCTGGGGGTTGCTGAGGTTCAGTGAGGTTGAATGAGCATCTTGAACTTGACTCTGATTTTGAGTAACATGAATAAACAACTTTAACACTCCGAAGAGTAACTTGTAGTAGAAATAGCCTGGAGCTCTTTCTCCAGGAGGACCACAAGGGCACACCCTCTTCTCAGAGCCCTGACCAAGGCCCAGGGGAGTTCTCCCAGCCTTCTCTGAAACAATTTTCCAAAGTGCTCTGTAATTAATCCCTCCCAGAAGAGATCCTCTTCTTGTCACTGAGAAGAGAAAAATAAAAGCATTCCTGCAACTGTTTTATACCTTGGGCAGGGCAGGTTCATTTCTAGCCATCTCCAATAAAGTACCATGATGTGGGTAATAATAGAGGCCCATATTTTACAAGACAGTCCATCAAGTTCCTTCAAGCATGCTCATCACTTTTAAAATGCAGAGGCAGAGTCACATAGAGTTTGCAGGAGACATTATTGCTATTAATAGAGCAATTGGGGCTTTTTTTTTCCCCCTGTGGAATTTCTGCAACAGAATTGCTGGTTTAGTCTTTATGGCATCTGGTACTTTGTTGTTGTTGTTCAGTCGCTCAGTCGTCTCTGACTGTTTGCAACCCCATGGACTGCAGTACGACAGGCTTCCCTATCCTTCACGATCTTCCAGAGTTAGCTCAAGCTCATGTCCACTGAGTTGGTGATGCCATCCAACCGTCTTATCCTCTGTTGTCCCCTTCTTCTCCTGCCTTCAATCTTTCCCAGCATCAGGTTCTTTTCCAGTGAGTCTGGCTGTTTGCATTAGGTGGCCAAAATAAGGGTATGAAGCCCCTTAAGTATAAACTGTTTCTATACTCCACTGTTTCATTTACTCACCAAATATTTATTGAGCACCTACTGAATGCAAGACACTCAGAGAAATGCTGGAGAAAACTGACTCTCCGCTCTCATGGAGCTGGCATTCTTTTGGGGGAAACAAACGCAAATAAAATGATAAACATTTGTTAAATATAATTTAGGATAGATGCTGAGCAAAGAATAGAAACAAGAAGTGACTAATATTAAGGGCAAGGTGTTTTATGGGCTCAGGCTCATGAAGGACCTCACTACAGAGAGAACTTTCATACTATATCTGAAAAAGAGCCACCCTTGCAAAGGGCAGGAGATCTTTCAAGCCTGGGGCAGATGGATCACAGATGAATTGGAGAAGCTGAGAGAGAAACCATGGGACTGCAGTGTGATAAGTGAGAGGGAAGAGACTAGAGGTAGGGGGTAAGGGTGCACAAGCCAGGTGCACCCCTCTCTGAAGAAGGGTGGCCTGTCTTCTCCAATATTCTACCAGGCTTCACTGAACAACTCAACACAACAGACCAGTGCCTGACTCCTCCCCCTCTCCCCTTCTTAGCACCCCAGGAGCCCTATGCTGAAGCTTAAAAGGAAAGACCTGTGACACAGGGAGCCCAAAGCCAGTGCTCTGTGACAGCCTGGAGGGATAGGGTGGGTACAGAGGGGGGTTCAGGAGGGAGTGGACGCATGTATGCCTTTGGCCGATTCATATTGACGTATGGCAAAAAGCATCACAATTTTGTAAAGTAATTATCCTCCAATTAAAATAAATAAATTAAAAAAAAATAAGGAACACCCAACACACTCTGGCCACCTTCTGCTTTGTTCCAGCAGTTTCCGCAGCGAGGAAGAAGCAGATGCCCCGAACAGTGAATGGGTGATGGTCCCCCAGCACACAGGTTCTCCCACCCCATCGAGCCAGCCCAGGGTGGCTGCACTCAGTATGCTGCCACAGTCGTTGATAATAATTGTTGCATTAATTGGTGCTGTCCGGACCAGACAGCACGTAAAAGATCCCACTGTGTCCAATAATTAATGTTTTTCCCTCACTGCAAACGCCATTAATAAGGGGCTCTTCCAAGGAACGAGTAATTGGCTGGTGGGGCATCATTAGGGTATTTATAGATAAGCTTTGGTCTGGAGACGTAGAGGAAAGCTGATTATGTTTATTTAGACTCTATTATCTATCGCTAATGTGTTATCCTGCATTCTGATCGTCCCCATCCTCTGGGTCCTAATGATAGAGGGCACACTCGCAATGTGATTTCAGTGACCTGCAGCCCGGCCTTCTCCCAGTCCCTGGGGAGAGAAGGGGACGGAGGGGGAGGCTATTCACAGGTTCTGTTAAGCTCCCACTCATCCGCCGTGAACCCAGCCTTTCCACCGAGAAATCTAGAGGCAGGCACTCGGAAGTACCAGGAAGACAGTTTCTCCTAATTAAACCTCAGAGGAGTGGAAGTTTCTTGGGTTTGTGATTATCTGAAGGGGTTTTGAAAATGTAAATCTGGTCTGGGAAACGTTGCTTGGAAATATAGAGGGAGGGAAGAGGCAGCTTGGGTTTGAGACGCTCTCTCAGTGGTAAGGTGTGATAAGTAAGTCTCAGCGAACGAGCAAATCTGGCAGAAATACACATCTCACTAGACAAGCAGACCTGCTTACAAGTGCTCCCTGGACCCCGGGAAGGGGACATGGGGGGATGCGGGGCTGACTTTTCTCCATGCCTTTGATCCATTTGTTCTGTGCTAGAATTTTCAGAAGAGATTTCTTACATTTCACGAAAAAGTATACGTATGTGCAACAGTGGGAATGGACTTGATGCCGCTGGACTCTATTGATACAGTTAAAAATTATTTAAACAAAAAATTTTATGGTATGCATGTTTTATCATAATAAAAACAATAACCAGGAGAAGAAACAGAACAATATATTTTAGAGGCAGAATATAAAACCATAAGGAAGAATGAGGGTTTTAACTTTGCTACTGTAATGTATCTAATATTAGTTCTAGAAATAAATTGACTTCTAAATGATCCCCTCTGAGTATGCAATGATCAAGTTTATTTTGTAAAATCTTAACATTATGAATAATAATTCAAGGCAATTAATTTGTCAATGAAGTGAGCTGAATTTGACACAATTGTCGAGTGAACTTAATCTTACTCATTTTTACAATTTGCTGTTTCACTGGTTCTATGGACAGTTCCTTGTCCACTCCTGGCTGTAATCTCACATAGGCTCCCTAGCTTTCTCAGTGACTCTTGTAAATAAAGTACCCAAGGCCATTAAATAATTTTTTTAAAGTATAGCTAAGTCCTTTTAAAATTTACTTTACATATAGTAGTGTGTATATTACTAGTAGAGTATTAGTGTGTATATAATCCTATACTCCTAATTTATTCCTCCCCCACCTTTTTTCCCCTTTGATAACCATGTTTGTTTTCTGCATAAGTCTGTTTCTGTCTTGTAAATAAGGGCGTTTACTTTGTAGCACAGGCAACTACACCAATATTTGGCGGTAAATTATAATCTGGAAAAGAATATATACAGACATGTATTATAAACTGAATTACTTGGCTAAATTACACCTGAAACTAACACAATATTATAAATTAACTATACTTCAATAAAGATTTTTTGAAGTGTAGCGAGATATATGTGTGCAACTACACTCTATAAATTCATACGTAACACATATCACCCCCGTTCCATCTCTCACAGCATTCGGTGGTGGGGGAAAAGTGGGGTCAGAAGTCTGGAACCTGGGTTCAAGCTCAGACTCTGCCCATGTCACATGGTCTGTAAGAAGTAGAAAGACACCTGACCTCATCCGGCCTCAGTTTCCACACCTGTGAGATGAGGACCGGCTCATGCGCACTTGGTGGGGGCTTTCCTGGGAAGAAGTGAGATGAAACAGGCCCCTCAAATATCCACCTCTCCCCATCTGCCCTGGTTTGTGTGAAAGAATCTGACACTCACGGGACATCTACAGGCCTCCTTGCCTTCTCCGTAAAGGACACACTCGGGGTCCCTGACCTGCCTCCGGTTCTGAAATAAGCTCCCAGAAAGCTGACCTGTGCACAAATGTGTGATGTAACTTTGCAAATTAAGTATGTAATGCTTTTAGGAAAGCACTGCCCTTTCCTGGCCTGCTCCCCACCCCTGGGACCAGGTAATTTGTGGGCACATCTGTTGCAGGTGTTGGGGAATACTCTCTGAGATATTCTTAGATCTTGGCCAGGGTCGAAAGGTGGAGAAGCTGGCTCCTGGGACATAATGATGCCTGCAGCCTCAGTCAGGTGACAGGAGTGAGGCAGGTAGGGCTGCGGGCTGGGCTGGGCCTGGGCAGAATTAGTGGGTAGCTGGGCAAACAGAGAAGCACCAAAGAACTACTCTCAGGGGCAAAAAATGGAGATGCTGCTACTGCTGCTGCTAAGTCGCTTCAGTCGTGTCCGACTCTGTGCAACCCCATAGACAGCAGCCCACCAGGCTCCGCCATCCCTGGGATTCCCCAGGCAAGAACACTGGAGTGGGTCGCCATTTCCTTCTCCAATGCATGAAAGTGAAAAGTGAAAGTGAAGTCGCTCAGTCGTCTCTGACTCCTAGCAACCCCATGGACTGCAGCCCACCAGGCTCCTCCATCCATGGGATTCTCCAGGCAAGAGTACTGGAGTGGGATGCCATTGCCTTCTCCAAAATGGAGATGGGTAACCCCCAACTCAGAGCTTCCCAGGTGGCTCAGAGGTAAAGAATCTGCCTGCCAATGCAGGAGATGCAGGTTCAATCCCTGGGTTGGAAAGATCCCCTGGAGAAGGAAATGGCAACCCACTCCAGTATTCTTGCTTGGGGAATCCCATGGGCAGTGGGGTCTGGAGGGCTACAGTCCATAGAGTCTCAAAAGATTCGGATACAACTTAGCGACTAAACAACAACCCCCAACTCAAACATACAGATATCTATTTATCAGATATCACTTACCAGATATTACCTGGTCCAGGAAAGCAACTTAACGCCTGTTGGCCTCAGCAATCTCAGTTTGTATGGGAGGCGTACAGACCTGCTTAGCTCATGGGCCGTGGTTGTTCTGGCTGGTAGCACTTTAATTTACAGAGTGCCTGCTGGGCAACCAGCATTGTGCCAGGTGCTGGAAGGAGAAGGATGGTAGATCAAAGAGAAAAAGAGGAGGTGTAATCATCACCCTTGCCTGAAAGAACCCATCACTTTTCTTAAGATCTTGCCATGGCTCCTTGTTTTTCTCAGCATAAAATCCAAACCCTGTATTGAGAGGTACAGAAAACTTTGGGATCCAGTCCCAGGACTGGTCTCAGCCAATATTTTGTAATGCTCCTTTGATATCCTGATATAGAATTCAGTGGAAATAGTAATAGAATTTACCTACACACAAGATGTTTTAATCAATATATTAATATATTAATTTTCATATGGGAGGGAGATGTAATTCATATCAAACAAAAGATGCATTTCAACTGGAAAGTTCTCTGACACAACTTCACTATTCAACACAAGGACTTGTGTTTGTGTGTAAAATCATAGTGAATGTCACAACTAGAAACTCATACCTGATGACAGGGGTGCTGTTTTGGAGACTCAAATACCAAGAGTGATGTTGCCATGGGTGACATTTTCCCAACATGACAAGCACCACTTGGTAACATTCCAAACAAAACACAGAGCAATCATCCCTTGATTTATATAGTAGCTCCATTCCTAGAAAATTCAATGTATAATTAACACTGTGCTAAAATTACTTTCTGTTTATGTGAATTAGAGAGTTATATCCAGACTCAGGTTATTAGAAATTGGCTTTTCACCTACATGAATATCTACCAGAACATCCTAAAGCCTGCAGGACCCAGGCCAGCCCATCTTTGTGTAGGACTCACTCTTGGTGCCTACTCACTGCATATGGCACTCCCCTCCCCCAACAAATGGCTTCCCAGGTGGGACAGTGGTAAAGAATCCACCTGCCAATGCAGGAGACACAAGAGATGCAGGTTCAATCCCAGGGTCGGGAAAATACCCTGGTGTAGGAAATGGCAACCCACTCCAGCATTCATTCCTGGGAAAGCCCATGGACAGAGGAGCCTGGCAGGCTACAGTCCATGGGGTCACATAGAGTCAGACATGACTGAGCAAACATGCACTCCAACAGCTATCCCAAGTGAACTCAGGGCAATATCACCTTCTTTGGGAATCACAGATCTAACCCCTGCCTGCCTCTCCAACACTGATCTTCTCCTGCCCTCTTTCTGTTTACGAAGTTCTCGGCCACACATTATAGCTTTTCTCCTTTCCTCCAACACATCAAACAGCCTTTGCACATGCTGTTCCCTCCACCAGGATGCTCATGTCCAGCTGTTCACATGGCAACCTTCTCCTCCTTCATGTCTCCACTCACGTGACATTTCCAGGAAAGCAGCTCTCCCTAGCCACCCAATCTACAAGAGCACACCCCCCAGCCCAGCTAGTCTCAATTACATCACCTTGCTCTGGCCCCTCAGGGCACACATCGCACTGTGAAGATATTTTTCAGGTTGTCTTCCCCACCAGGGTCAGCACATTTCTCTGAAAGGGCCAGAGACCAAATATTTCAGGCTTTGTTGGCCGTACGGTATTTGTTACCACAATTCAACTCTGCTCATCTCGCTCAAAAGCAGAGTCCCACACAACATGTAAACAAATGGGTGTGGCTGTGCACCAATAAAACTTTATTTATAAAAACAGGCAGAGGCTGGGTTTGTCCCCTGCCTGTTTTTGTAAATCAACAATCCGTGCACTGGACTGTCACTCCTTGTCTGTCTGGTTTACTCTTGAATTCTTTCTGTCTAGCACAGTGTGGGGCACACATAAGAACTGAATGAAGGTATTTTGAAGAAATGAGTTTGTCCAGCTGGAATGAGGGACAACAGAAAACACGAAAAAGACCTACCTGTTTTGTTGTTCTTGTTGTTTAGTCCTGTCTGACTCATGTGACACCATGGACTGTAGCCCACTAGGCTCCTCTGTCCATGGGATTTCCCTGGCAAGAATACTGGAGCGGGTTGCCATTTCCTCCTCCAGGGGATCTTCCCAACCCAGGGATCAAACCCATGTCTCCTGCATTGGCAGACGGATTCTTTACCATGGAGCCACCAGTGACTCACACCTATTATTAGCACCTATGGAATCGGGCAGGTGAAGTCAGGGAGGGCTTCCTGGAGAAAGTGACCCTGAGCAACAAATGAAAGAAAGATGGGATTTGGACCATGGTAGTAGTCATGGCACTCACTTGCTCAGTTCATTAATCCATTCCTTCATTCAGGGACATTTGTTCAGTGTCATATCAGCTGCTTATAAGACAAAAATGAATACACAGTGCTCTCAGGGAAGGAAGAGATGTTGATCCCAGGGTCAGGACAGTCTGGGGATTTCAAAGATGCTGTGGACCAGTCACACTTCTGGGTGCCTTGTGCACAGACGAGACCAGGGTCACATCTAAGTTTGGCTCAGTAGTGCCCCGACTGGACCTTTATCCCACCAACCATCCACACCATCCAATCCCACTGTGAAATCAGTGTACCCATCATCAGCATCTCCCCGAACCCCAAACCCCACATCACACGGTCCCAGCCCTCTGCCCCCCTCATCCTAAACACAGCCCATTTCTGCAGCCTCCATCACACAGCAGCATAATCACATGCTCTTTCCAGGCAGCAATGCCCTAATGGTGGGTCTTCAGATGGAGGCCGGTGGGGGGGGGAGGTTTGAACAGGGTGGTGCCCCTGGGCCATCAGATTACCAGCCCCCAGGTGGTTTTAACTAACTGGGGAGGGACATTTCAGCAGCCTGATGGGTACATTGAGAACTTGGTTGACAATTCTTTGATCTTTTAAGAAATTATATGAAATCTTTTTTTCAAAAGAGTCAACATTATCTGTGCTCTTCCCTCTCGGCTGACTTCCCTCCAAAGTTCAAGAACTTTCATCTCCTGCAAACCTCATCTGTTCTCTTTTCTCTCTTGACTTTGGCTTCTCAGACGTTCAGAACCAAATACATAGTAGCCCCAAAGCATCTGGACCCTAGTGGTAGACACGTTGCATAGTAAGTCTTCACTTGAATGGATTTTGCTGCCTATTTCTCTTCCCTGAGGATTTCTGGTTGAAATCCTCATCATTTGTGAAATGATGGTGGCTGCATATCTCTAGGCAAACTCAAATATTTCCATGGATGAGCCAGTTCCCTTTATGTACAAGTAATCATAATTTCAGAATGTTCTCTGTATATCCCCACCCCCTCTAGCCCTGAACCTATTTTATTCATATTGAGCTTAATTATTTTGAAGTTTAGTTTAAACCACTCAATTTATTATTAACATTTCAAAAATAATACATTTTCCACATGCTTATGTGGGGTGAAGATAGATAAATGAATTTCTCAGTCCAGGGTTGATGTTTTGCCATAAAAACAAACAAGGAAACATTCCCTATGGGAACTCTATACCATGGCCTTCTTCTTGTCTGAATCTCAGGTCTGTAGCCTTGGGGTAATCCTGATTTAATGTACCAGGTAGGGCAGCCCTGTAGCACTCCTGCAGGGAACACCCCAGGGAGAATTGGGGACCACAGCCTAGAAGCTACAAAGGGTCACACACACAAAAATCTCCCAGTGGAGTGACTAAGAGCCCAGTTTTGGGAAGAAAAGTAAAGTGAAAGAAAGTAAAGTTGCTCAGTCATGTCCGACTCTTTGTGACCCCATGGACTGTAGCCTACCAGGCTCCTCTACCCTTGGGATTTTCCAGGCAAGAATACTGGAGTGGGTTGCCATTTCAGGCCCCTGATTCATCCTTTTGTTTGCTGGCCCATTCAACAAAGCAAGTGTTTTGGGGGGTCAGGTTCCTTGTCAAGCAGTGAGGAAACAGGATAGAGGAAAGGATAGAAAGTTCGTGGCCCCCTGGACCTATCCTTGGCGTGGGGGTGAGACCACAGTTATCAAGGGAGCTACCAAGTAAACAAGGTCATTCCAAATTGTGCTCATGTAACAATGCTGTGGGGAAGTGGTCATATTAAGAAAGGCCTCTTCAAGGAGGTGACATCTGAGCCACCACGAGAAGAGCATTGGAAGCAAGTCAAGGAAAACAACAGCACAGTTCCAGAGCAGGAAAACGTGGCTTTGGAATGTGCAGGACTGTAGAGGCCAGCGGGGCTCCCTGCCTCCACCCAGGTTTCTGGGTGGACAGGCAGACCTCCCGAGGCCTGGAAAACTATCCAGAATCCCCACTGATGTGCCAGTGGGGACAGGACAATGTCACTCTCTCCATAAGAGAGAAGAACAAGAGGACAAAACACTGATCCTAACAGTGGGAGAATCAAAACAAAGAACAAAGAGGGAGGGAGGTTTAAAAAAACCTGAGGATTCTCTTTTGCTAGAGAATGGCTATCTTACAAGTGAGCACTGCTGGTTGTGAAACCCAGGGGGCTGTCTGTCAGCCCCTGTGATTCCAAGGGTCTAGAGACCCCAGGCCTCCCTGCCAGGACCAAGCCTGGTGACTCTGTGTCATTAACAGTGGCGTTCAGAGGACCACGATGCTGTGCTGAGCATCACTGATGATCTTTTCATTAGCTGACAAACTAAAGCTCTCTCTTCTCTGCACCTGCCTTCAGATAACACTGCTCTGGACCCACCTTGAAGAGGGATGAATTCCCCCTCGAAAAGCAACAAGGGTTTCTTGCTCCACCAATGAGCCAGCGACACTCTCAGACCCTTCAGAAAAATAGTCACCCGTGCCAGCAATCTTGGGGCCTGCCGGCGACATCTAAACACCAGGATCTTGCAGCGAGAAGCAGGGAAGGCACAAAACTCTACCTTGCCACCTTTTTAATGAGTAAGATCCTCTGGCTGCTGCTAGGGCCCTCAGAGACCAGCTATTAATGAGCGCTTAGAATAGATTGTGCCTGTTTTATACGTGTACGGTGGCCTGGGAGAGACACTTCAATTTCCATTTTACATCTGCTGCCGTATTCAAGTATCTCCTTAAGGGCAGAAAAGCACTTGGCAAATTTTGTCTTTAAAGAGACATGTTCAAAGAGAGTGTTCCCTCCCCGCAGCCACATTCTATATGTGAGCACTTTTTCAATTTTCAAAGTATATATTTAGATTATGTATATGAGGATGTGAGCGGCGCCGGCAGGCAGTCAGGCCTCAGCTGCACACACAGCCCTTCCTGCCTCTTGGGGCTGTAGGGACAGGGGCTTCTGGTTTTGTCCTCAGAGTCATTGGCTTCACTCAGTAAGCTGGGGATGAGTGCAGGGGATGGGGACCACCTATGTTTTGTTCCTATTTATGGACCCCGGTCCTCGGTAGCCGGTGATGTGGGTTAGGATGACTTGATGAGCTGAGATTTGGGAATGTGGGCTGGATCAAAGAGTGAGCCAGGTGGGGCCAGAAAGGAGGCATGGCTGGCAGAGCCCACACAGGAGCAGGTGATAGAACTGGGTTCCTATGGCAAGTTTTCAAGGGGTCTTTGCAAAAGAGGAGGGCTTGAGGAGCAAGAAGGAGGAGGTGGAGATAAGAAGGGACTTTAGAAGACAGCAGAGGCTTGGAGGTCTCAGTGACGGCCCTGTTGTCACAAGAGGCTGTCGTCGGCAATGGGGAGGAAGTGTGAAGGATGGGGATGTATGAGGTGGGCTCGTGTTATGAGGGAAAGCACAGCTCTTGCACCAACCAGCTGTCCTGGTCAGCTCTGCACACGTGCAAGCTTAGTTGCTAAGTCATGTCTGACTCTTGGCAACCCTGTAGACTATAGCCTGCCAGGCTCCTCTGTCCATGGGATTATCCTGGCAAGAATACTGGAGTGGGTTGCCACTTCCTCCCCCAGGGGATCTTCCCGACCCGGGGGTCTCCTGCATTGGCAGGTGGATTCTTTACCATTTTATCACCTAGGAAGCTGCTAGTCAGTTCAGGCTGCTACAACAAAAGTGCCACAGACTGAGGGTTTAAACAACAGACGCTTGGTTTTCACAGTCCTGAAGCCTGGAAGTCCAAGATCAGGGTGCTGACATGGTCAGCGTGCAGTGACCGCTCTTTTCCTGGCTTGCAGACAGCCACCTTCTCACTGTGTCCTCACTCGGCAGAGAAAGAGAGAGCTCTGCAGTCTTCATCCCCTTTTAAGGGCACCAATCCCTTTATAAGGCTCCATCCTCATGACCTCATCCCAACCTAATTACCTCCCAAAGACCCACCTCCTAATATTTATACCATCACATCTGGGGTTAGGGTTGCAACATATTAATTGCAGGCAACAGGGGGGAGTGAGAGGAAGAGAGACACACGCATTCAGTCCATAGCACCAGCTGTGTGATCTTGGGCAAGTTGCTTAGCCTCTCTGAGCCTCTACTTGTCATTGGTCAAATGGGATCATAATCCCTCTCCCATATTCTCGTGTTGTGAGAATAACATGACCTGCCACATGTACAGAGCCTGGGACATGGTGGAGCTGACTCAGTGGTGTCTATGTTTGTTTCTATAGCCCATTAATCATGTAACTCCTCCAGAAGAGGAAACTCATCTTCCAACCCACCTCAGAAGACCCACAGAATAAATGTGTCATGAACAGCAGAAATCCAGAGAAATAAAACATATTCGTATTTTGAAAGGGGACAATGAAGGATGAAAGTTGCTGACAGTGTAAATTACTGTTGATTTCATCATTGTTGCCATCCCCAAAACAAACAGCCCCAGAAAGCACAGTAGTTCCAACCCTAGGTCTGAGGCATCCCAGGGCATTTCCAATTATCTCCACGTGTGTTAAACAAAACTCGGACCAGAGCTAACTTGAGTTTTCTCTAATTCAAAACGTCACTGTTCTCAGTCATCAGCACTTTGCAAGTAGGAGAGGTGCCACAGAATCGTGCTGTGGCAGGGTCTGCCTGCCGCTTCTTCCCTTACTCCTTGCTCACAAGCTCTATATTCTTGAGGTAGCGATATGTCCAGTTCAAGATTCTGCTTCCCAGTCTCTCACGGCTAAGTACGGCCACGTGACTAAGGTGTGGTCACTGAAACAAGAGAAGCTCACAGAGCAGGATTTCAGGGAAGGTTCTGAAAGGGAGAAGAGATGACAGGAGTAAGACCCCTTTGTTTTACCCTCTTCCTTCCTTCCTGCTGCCTGGAATGTGGGCTCAGTGACTGGAGCGGCAGCAGGCATCTTGAAACACTGAGGACGGAAGCCAAGTGTTGGGAATGGCAGAGCAAGAAGAGAGACACAGACTGGGCCCCACATGATCACAAGGTCACCGCACCAGCCTACCCAGGACTTCTTGTACATTAGAGGGAAAACCTTTAGGCCTCTAAGTCACTGTTTTTGGAGTTTTCTGTTGGGTGCAATATATATCTAGTAACTAACATATATATTGAATTACTAGAGACTGTTCTGTGTCCCTGGCTACTAACCTATGGTTGGCAGGAAATACAATTGGGGATGGTATGTAAGAGGGCAGAACATCCCAGTGCCAGGGGAGCATCCAACAGCATCTTCTCACTAGTGCCCACTGATCTTGGCTGGTTCTAGCCCTGGGCAGTGATCCATCCCTCCCTGTTTTACATTCTAGAGACCTCCAACCTAAGCCAAAATCCAGTGCAGGTCAGAGTGCTGCTGCATGAAAAGAACATAAGTCTGCATGAGCCTTGGTTCAAGTCTTACCTCTGAATCTTAACAGCTGTGTCACTTTGGGCAAAACCACTTAACTCTTGAGCTTCAGCTTCCTTCTCTGAAAAATGAGAGTCCCAATAATGCTCACCACAAAGGGCTCCATGGATAATGTAAATCAAGTCCCTGAAATTCAGCCCTTAGGAATGACAGTTGTGATTATTACAGATTAGTTACGCATTGATGTTATTATTTTCAGAGAGAGGTCTTGGGGCCATGGCACATTCTCCCCAGATCGTAAAGAATCCACCTGCCAATGCTGGAAACGCAGGAGTCACAGGTTTGATCCCTGGGTCGGGAAGATCCCCTGGAGAAGGAAATGGCAACCCACTCCAGTCTTCTTGCCTGGGACATCCCGTGGACAGAGGAGTCTGGCGGGCTACAGTCCATGAGGTCGCAAAGAGTCGGATATGACTAATCACGCACGCACATGTATACACTTGTTCTCTTTCCCGGGCAAAGTGGAATCAGCTCTAATGCCATAAAGGTCAATCCTAACTGTCTGAGGACTGGCAGGAGGAGACCCAGCCCCCGTCACTGGCTTCGCTGCTGTCTAGCTGTGTGACCTCAGGCTAGTCACCAACTCTTTCTGAGCTGCACTTTCCCAAGGATGCCAGACTCCATCTCCGAGACCCCTCCCAGCATCAAAGTGCAGTAACCCCAGGAACACAAGGGAGTCTGAGAACCAGGATCAGAATAGATAGTCCACCTGCTGCACTTCTATCTGTGCCAATTTTACACCCAGCCTACCCAGCCTCTCTCCACCAGTCTTTCACAATGTTCTTACTTATTGAATTCCTATCATATCAAGGCCCTGATTCTGGAAGAAGTGTTATTTCTGCAGACACTGAAGCTAGATCTCAGGACTTGGGCAAGGGGAGACTTGGGCACATCATTTGTCTCACTTTATGTAAACTTGATGTAAAAACTCAGACATGCAAAGCCAATAAATTGGAAGGTTGCTGGTTTGTAAAAGAATCACAGAGAAGCATAAATAATCTTGCTCATCTCTCTCACTCACATGAATCGCCCACACAGTTGAGGGAAATGACATTAGGCTTAGTTCTTAGCTATTGAGCTTGAGATTCTAACCACATGTTTAAACATGTATCATTAATTCAACCCTCTCCACAAACTCCCACCAGGTAAGCACTCTCATCCTCATATTGCCAACAGGATAGAAAGACAGAGAAGTTATTACACATACTTAGCTTAAGTCAAGGTAGGGCAGATGATAAACAGTTGAACCAGGATGATAATCTAGATCTAATCTAGGTAGTCACCATAGCACCACATTCTTAAGGCCTGAAAGAGAAATAGCACAAAATGGGACGACGCCAGAAGAGAACTGGCTGGCTATGTGACCTGGGGACAGTTGAGGAATCTCTCTCTGCCTGTTTTCTCATGTAGCAGAAATGTGCATTGGATAGATCAGAGCCCCATTCTGCAGAGCGGCACCTGTTGGTGCATCTCCAAGCTGCCAGGATGTCCCCACCCCACTGCATACTCAGTATGTATCAGGGTTGCCAAAGGGAGAGCAGCTACCCAGGGAAACAATGGCCTACTTGGGAACCTCCCGAAGGACAGAAGGCTGGGGACCTTGACTTCACGCATCTTCCCTGCCCGTCTCCAGTTGCCTCCAGAACACCATGGGTGTCTCCACTGGGTCTCCAAACCCAGACAGGTCTGCCTACAAACCTAAACGTGTAACACTTGGGCTCTGTGGAGTAGCTGGGCTATCTGTTGTTGTTGTTTAGTCACTAAATCGTATCAATCTCTTTGTGACCCCATGGACTGTAGCCCGCCAGACTCCTCTGTCCATGAGATTTCCCAGGCAAGAATACTGGAATGAGTTGCCATTTCCTTTCCTGAGGGATCTTCCCTACCCAGGGATCGAACCTGCGTCTCCTGCATTGGCAGGCAGATTCTTTACCACTGAGCCACTCAGGAAGCTGGACTCTTTGAGGCCTCTCTAAACATCTACCCCAACTCCTGCTCTATTTACAGACTCTCTCCACCCAGCAGTTTTTTTTAGGGAGTGAGGGGCCCTCGATTGCACTAACGTCGACCTACATCAGCCAGACAGTGCCAAATGATGTCACCGTTCCATGTCATCCTATGAGACTTTCGCAACAGACGGTGTTGCTATAAAAAAAATTTAACAAGCCAACAATTGACACTCGAACTCTTTTGGATCCACCAATGCATCTGATGCCCACGTGTTGCCAAAAGCATTTATTGTCTCATAATTTGATTTACTTTTCTCTATGCTGCTCTCGATGTCTGCAAGTAGGGGCAAAATGGCTGATGTCTCCAGATGCCACGGAGGCTAATAAAGCTTGCTGTGCTCCCAGCATGCTCTCTGCTGTCAGAAACCGGCAATTAACTTAATAGGGTTCTTGAAATGGAGTCGATCCGGGAAATGCGGCATGTGTTGACACTCTCCCGCTGATCCAGGCAGCCTCCCACCATTGACTTGCCGGGGTCTGTTTGCTATTTGAATTATTTAGGAGCTTGTTATGTGAATTAAAAAGCAGCACTTTGCAGCATTAAGTCTAATATTTTATGATCTTCAATTGATTAGGTGGGCTTTCAGGATTACATGGAAAGGTTAAGATAAAACACGCCTCAGACAGGCGGCTGTTGTCAGCCTGCTTTGCTTTTCAAAAACCTAGATGAAAACCCAAAAGGAGCCTGCCTCCTTTCTCACTTCCAAGCGAGTCTTCTGGAACCTGTTTCCAGACCATCAGAGGGCTTTGCCACCCTGAGGATACCAGGTGCCCTGGGTTTCCAGGACCAAAAGGAGGCTGGTCCCTCCTTTCTCTAGTTTTTCTTTTGTCTCTTTCTTGGAACAAAGATACCAGTGATGACATGATCCCAGAAGGGTGGCCTCCCAAGCCTGGGCCTGCAAAAGCAAAACCCTACTGTTGGTTCCCAGCCACTTGCTTCGACTTGGATGGGCACCACTGTCACACCTGCCTTTGGCCAAGGGTGTGTGTAGCCCACGCCCCATACAGCACCAAGCTTACAGAGCGCCAAGCTCCAGAGGACTTCCCCTGCCATGCGTGCCCATTCACACTTTCTTGCCCTACCAGCTGCCACCACCCTCTCTCCTGGCTGATGACAATAGTGTTCTACCGGGATTTTCCCATCAGTCCCCATCCAATCCACCCTACACCGGGCAGCCTTATCTTTCTAAAACCCAGCTCTGGCTATGACACTCCCCTGCTCAAAACCCTTCAATGGCTCCTCCTGGCCTCACCAATCTGGCCTCAGGATCTATTTTTAGCCTCATCTGCTATTGCTCCCATATGAACCAGCCAAACTGAGCCATTTATTATTCTAAAAAAAAAAAAAAAAAAACCCTCCATTTTCTCAGCTCTGAAGCTTTGCTTATAACACTCACTTGGTACATTAAGCTTCCTTTCTTTACCTAGTGAAAGTCCACTAGTCCCTGATGATGCAAAGAGTAAATAAATATATAATCAAGAGCTTCCTATGTGCCAAACACTTTACATATTATTATTTAATCCTGTAAGGTGGGTGAAAAAGTGAAAGTGAAAGTTGCTCAGTCGTGTTCGGCTCTTTGTGACCCCATGAACTTAGTTCATGGAAATCTCCAGGCCAGAATACTGGAGTGGGTAGCCTTTCCCTTCTCCAGGGGATCTTCCCAACCCAGGGATCAAACCCAGGTCTCCCACATTGCAGGCGGATTCTTTACCAGCTGAGTCACAAGGGAAGCCCAAGAATACTGGAGTGGGTAGCCTATCCCTTCTCCAGGGGATCTTCCCAACCCAGGAATCGAACTGGGGTCTCCTGCATCACAGGCAGATTCTTTACCAACTGAGCTATGTGCCTTTACTATCTCCATTTTATACATGGCAAAATGGAGGTTCAAAGAAATTAAGTAATCTCCCCCAAGTCACCGAGCTAGCTGGAAATCAAATCCAGGCAGAGCAGGCTCATCTAATCCCACTTCCATGGGAAAGCCATCCCTGCCCCTCTCTGGGTGCTCTCTTTCTCCTCTGAGGTTTGTGGCATCTATCCTTGCCAGGGCACTGATTTATCCAGGTTGCAGGTAGAGATATACAGCTCTCTTCTCGACCCAGGGCGCCAATGCCATGGGGTAGTCTGGGCCTCCCCTGTTCATATAAGGGCACAGGGTCAGACTTTGTGCATAATAGGTGTTGACTCAGCAGGCTGTCCACCTGACCACAGGCTGGCTCCCCAGCCAAAGCCATGACCCCTGGAAGTGTATTTACCCAGTCCCCACTGAACTTTCCAAGCGGCAGAAGAGGCAGTGCAAGGTTCCGCATGAGTGAAAGTACAAGTTTAAAAGCAAGAGTGACTTGAATTTGAATCTGGGCACCACATTTTTAGCCATGAAACCTTGGGGAAAAGAGATCATTTGCCTCACTGAGCCTTGGTTTTCCCACCTGTGAAATGGAAATAATAGTAGCTTCTACTCCATAAAGAAATGATCAAAATTAAATGAAATAATTCATCAAAAGCACTTATGATACACAGTTCCTAGCTCAGGAAAAGTTAACTGTCATTACCTTTGAACTGATCCCTGTTAGAGTCTCCAGTCCATCTTCAGCAGCTCTGGGCTGTTGGGCCTGGCCTCTCTACACCTCTACACATGGACTACTTAAGACTCACTTCACAGGATAATAGAGAAGGAGCTAAAGAAATAACAGGAGGAGGCCTGGTACAGAACAGATATTCAATATATTCAGTTCAGTTCGGTCGCTCGGTCGTGTCCGACTCTTTGCGACCCCATGAATTGCAGCACGCCAGGCCTCTCTATCCATCATCAACTCCCGGAGTCTACCCAAACCCAAACTAAGATCCTTATTATTTTTAATTCTTATAAACCTCATCCAAGCTGAGGATTTTTTTTCCCAGAATACCATAAAGATGGTCCTTGACCCCTGAAATCAACAATCCTGTGCAAAACAAATGATATCGGCCACACCCCAACCCTGCAGCTGGCTCTAAGGAGAGGGGATGGATACATCTCAGCCCCAGTCTTCAGGCTCCCCTCAATTTAACAAGGGGAGGCAGCACAGAAGGATCCCATCTCACCCAAGCCAGAAGGAGGGCAGAGATTTATCAGGGGAACCTGGGCCAAGTCTCAGGGGCTCAGCTGAGAGGAGCCCTTGCCAGAGCCTGTAATGTGTGACCCATCAAATCTGGTGGACGTACTGTGAGGACGAAAGCAAGCACTTTGGCAACTATAGCCGGAAGGAGAGTGTATGACTAGCAAAACCCTCTTAGGAGACCTCTGTCCTGAGAAAGGAGGCTGACACTAAAATCTCTTAGTAAAGAGTTCTCTTCAAAACCTCTATGCTACAGGGCAGCTCTAAAGCCAGAAAGTTGCTCTCAGAAATTATCTCACCATCAGTACTAATAACAATTGCTGAGTCTGGTACTTTAAGGCAGTAAGGTTCTAAACTTGGGTCATATAGAGGAGCTTAAGGGGGGTGGGGGCCAGGAAGACTCTAAAATACATGGGAAATGCTATAATATGAATGTATGCAGGTGTATACACTAGGTAGAGTCTCTATAAAATTCTTTATTTGTCAAGATAGGCTAATTGCTAGCTGAAGTAACAAACAACCCCTAAATCTCAGTAGTTTAATACACATGTCCAAGTCCAAGCAGCCTGATAAGCAGCAGGCAGTAAAGGACAGGCTTCTGCTGGCAGGGGCTCCACCATCTTCACCATGTAGGCTTCCAAGGTCACCCTGAGCCACATTCTGTTAGTGGATGGAGGAGAAAAGGAGCATGAAAGATCTTACAAGACATTTTAGGGCCTGGGCCTGGAGGTAGAATAGATTACTCCTGCCCAGAACTCAGTCGCATGAGGCCTCTAACCACACAGGAGGTTGGGAAATGTAGTCTTCCTGTGTACCCAGGAGGGAAGGAAAACTGGTTTGGAGAACACATCTCATAGGCTTGCAAAAGAACTTGTACAGAAGGGGAAAAATGGGACAGGGTATGAGGAAGAATGATAAGTACCGTTTGCTTTATGTGCATTATTCACTTAATTCTCACCACTAACAACAGATTTTTTATTTTATATCCATTTTATAGAGAAGAAAACCGGAACTCAGAAAATGAAGTCACTTGCAAAGGATCACACAGTAGGGAGTGGTGAGGACCAAAATACACATCAGGACTGTCTCTTGTCAACATGGAGTTTAAAAGGCAACCCATTTTATAACTTTTGGATATTATGTATTTTGAGTGGGAAGGCAGATGTGAATGGAGAAGGTAATCTTGAGCTTGTATGTTGGGGTCAGCTAACGTTTATTGACTGCTTACTCTGTACCAGATGCCATTTAAAAATGCTTTTCTAGGAACAAATAACTTCTCCCAGTAATTCTCTGAGCTACATTCAGCTATTATTCCAGCTTTATGAATGAGGAAATGAAAGCAAAGAGGAGTCATGTAGTTTGCCCAAGACCCCATGGCTAGTAACTGGGGAAACCCGGACCCCATCCCCTGAGCCCAAGCCAGTTCCATAGGCAAACCCTCCTTCCAGTGCCTGTACTGATTCAGCTGCAGCTGCCCTTGGCCACCCCACGAGTTCAAGGCAAACAGAGAATACATCTCCCTCATCTTCATGGCCCCACCTTGCAACCCAGACCTGTCCCCCACCCTAAGAAGTCACCGTTTAAGGGCGGATATGTGCCCAAGGGCAGGCTGACACATGAGTATAGTCACCAGCCACTTGCAAACTGGAAGCCCCACGGCAGAGCCCATGTAAGGCAAGTGCTACAAGCCCAAGAGTGGCTGACATCCCTTTCACAACCCCAGTCAGTCCACCTGGTAAAAGGAGATTTTTACCATCTCTGACCACTCTGTCATTTAAGCTAAAATACATTCAGCTCCTAGGACCAGAAGCAGGCCTGGAGTGAATGTGATGGGGACCCAAGGCAGCCTGGTCTGTACTGATACCTGCCCCCCGCCTCCCCAGTCCTGCTAGATGCCACTTCACACAGGGTGAGCTCCTGGGCATGGAGAGACATCTCTTTACCTTGGGCAGAGGTGCTGACACGAAGTCAAGGGGTTGACTTCAAGCTCTTACAAAAAAGCAGCAAGCTGGTGGGCAGGTGGGTGGAGGAGAGTGGGATCATCCCTCTAACACTCAACAGAGGTGTGTGGGTGGTAGACCCCCAAGACTGAGGAGAGGTGAGGACGTATAAGTACCAAGGTCGAGAGAGGGGGACCCTCGGACAAAAGTGCAACTAAACCCGGAAGTCCAGAACCAGAAGCAAAGAGGGGCAGCCCCCTGTACCAGGTCTGTGCCAGGACCCTCCGGAGCAGAAAAGCCAGGACTGCAGTCAGCAGGACTTGGTTCAGAGCCCAGCTCCTCCATTCATTAGCCCTCAGTTTCTCGGCCTGTAAAATGGACACAATGTCATCTCACCTCATAGGGCTGCAGGAGGGCCCAGGGATGGGGCTCAGAAAGCACTGAGCACCTGGACTGGCATGAAGCTCTCCGAGGGTCTTGGAGTACAGTCCTCTTAGAAATGAACAAACAAAAACATAGCAGACAAGTCTCTAACCATCAAACCAGATACCTCATTCGTAGCTGTCCGTTTTACAATTAAAATAATCACCTCTCCCTTTTTTGTGGCCCTACATCCTGATCTTTAAAGTAGCTCAGTCGCCTGGCCCCCTCCCAAGGTACCCAGCCAGGCCAGGCCCACAGAACCAAGTGTTTCTGAGGTCCGAGTTCATACTTCACAGGGCTCTTCCTTGTCCATTCATTACTCCTGGAAGCAGCTCTGAGAGGTGGAGAGAGCTGACCTCATGACCTCCAGTTCACAGACAAGGTCATGGAGACTCCCCTGGGGTTTCCATTAGAAAGTAGCAGCTCTGGGCTCCAAGTTCAGGGTGTCTCTGGTGACACCAAAGGGGATCAGCACCCTCTTAACCATCTGAGGACAAGCACAGAATACCAGGACTGCTGGGCAGAGGGCTGACCCAGGGCAGGGCTACGAGTATGGGCCCTGGAGAGCGGCCCTTTGTGGGTTCCAACCCCAGCTCTGCCACCTACTTGTCACGAGACCTTGGGATGAGCGGCTGGACTTCCCTGTGTCTTACCTATAAAATGGGGATGACATCACTTCCTATTTCCTAGGATTCTGTGGATGCTGTGAGATTTAAAGAGCTAATAATATCTGTAGAGCAATTAGAACAGGGCCTGATATATAGTAAGAACCATTATGAGTCACCACTGATTCCCTGTGTGGGAAACCATACCCACCCACCTACCTTCTGTTTGCTTCTGATGCCCTGTGCCCCTGGATGGTCAAAGCTGCATCTTATCTGTCTTGGAGACTAAGACAGAGGGGCAATGCGATGTGCTGGTTAGAAGTGCAGGCTCCGGTTCCAAGCTCAGACCCATCACTTCCTGGCTGGGTAACCTTGGCAAGTTCTATGTCTGCTCTGAGCCTGTTCCTGCCTGAATAAAAGAGGATAATAATAGAACCTATTTCATCAAGATTTGAGTATTTCATTAAGTGATGTAACACACATGAGGCGCCTAGAACAGTTTCTGGCACATGAGCAGTGCTAAACAAGTGTTAGCTATTATCGTACCTATGTCCCCAGCACCCATTACTGTGTCCGATCCAGTGGTGCTAAGAAACTAGTTTTGCACCCGTGAATGAGTTGAGTATTTATACTTCCTGTTCTCCAGATAGCCAGAGGTCTTTTCCAAATTCTCTCCCAAAGATAGGACCCTAGGCCAGGAGTCGGCTACCAAGGATGGTCATTGTGTTCGAGACACTCATTGTTTACAATGACCTCACTGAGTACATACATAGCTTGAGATGAGGAGCCTGGCCAGACTTCCAGAAATACTCTGTCCCTGGCTCCACCCAGGACAAGGAAACACAGTGACCCGGTGATCCGAGCCAGTTGACTCATCTCTCCAACATGAGCAGAGCTGCTGAGGCAGCCCCACCTGGCCTCTGCTGGCCTCTCTGGCTCCTTCAGACGGTCTGGCAAGCCCAGCAGGAGCCAGGGTAAGGCAACTGGCTCCTAGGAGGAGAAAAAGCAGGTGTGAATCTGTGATGAATACCAAAGAGGGCAGCCAAAGGAGCAGAAAAGCTCTGGCAGGGGAGCTTGGGGACAAAAGGCCAGGGCCACATGATGTAGTCATGGGGAGGGAGGGGTGGTCATCAGGCTGACACTAAAGGGCAGATAGCATGAAGGTGGATATTGCTGTGCCGTGGGGTGGAGGTCTACACGATCCGTGGGCCCAGGTTAGGGAGGAAATTCAGACCGTCCCTCTATCACCTCACAGGATCAGGGAGCCATGGGGAGAACTACAGCCTCACGGTCAAAACTGGTCAAAGCAGAAAGATGGTGACATGGAGAAAAATCTCCAACTGTCTAGCACCCTTCCTGAGAACCTCAAAATCTTTAGAAACTTACTATTTTTTTTAATTTTGAAAATATGATTTCCAGGCCAATGATTTCGTTTATAATCTTGAACGACAGGAATGGGCACTCAGCGATGAAGCTGTTCAACTACTTTGAGGTACAGGTGAGAAGAATGCACCCATTCTCCGGGAATTTACTGTGCCCCTGCTGCAAGTAAGGCAGGCACTGATCAAGGTGCTGGGACCTGCAGAGAACAAGCCAAACTCGGTGTCCATTTACATGGAACTTACATTTTGGGGAGGAGAGAGACAATAATGGCTAAGCAAATAGAGAAAAACATTCAGATAAGGATAACGACTAGGAAGGAAGCAAAGAACTTTGTGACAGTGAGGAGTCATGAAGGTCTCTCAGAGCTGGGGCTTGAATCGGAAGCTATGACAGGAGCAGAGTGAGAGCTATGGCAGCAGGTGCAAAGACCCTGAGGCAGGGCCTCGGTTATGGAGATCCAGGAAAAGGGAAGGTGGTCAGGTAAGCCCTGATGACAGTTCTGGGCACTTCACTTTGTTCCAGGCACCATTCTAAGCACTTGACTAGTAGCTTATTAAATGCTCATAATGGAACGGAGAGCTTCCCTGGTGGCTCAGCGGCTAAGAATCCTCGTGCAATGCAGGAGCCACAGGAGACGTGGGTTTGATCCCTGGTTTGGGAAGGTCCCCTGGAGGAGGAAATGGCAACCCACTCCAGTATTCTTGCCTGGAAAAATCCCATGGAGAGAGGAGCCTGGAGGGCTACAGTCCACGAGGTGGCTAAGAGTCAGATTTGACTGAAGCGACTTAGCAAGGACCCTAGAAGGAAGGATTTCACTATTAACCCCCATTGCTGTGGAAACTGAGGCTAGAGTGGTCAAGTCACCCTCCAAAGTTCCGCACGGAAAACAGGGCAGACAGGATTCCCTCCCTGGCATTGGGAATCCAGGCAAAAGCTAGAGGACGCAGACCCTCTGGGCCTCAGAAAAAGAGTTGCGATTTCGTTCAAGTACAGTGAGAAGTGATCAGATCACACTGAACGTTCCTGGTCAGTGCAGTGATTACTGAGCACCTAATGCACTCAGGCAGGCTGAAGTCAGACTAGGGTCGCAACCTGCAGCCCTCTGGGACGACCCTGCCTTCCTGCCCTGCCCCTCGGGCCTCCCCCAGGGGCTTCCTCTCCACCCGGCCTTCGCAGATTTCTGGGTGAGAACTATCGCTCCGGCTTCCGGCCCTCGGACCCCGAAGCGCAGAGCCCAGCCACCCCTCGCGGCCCGCAAACCCGGCTGGCAGCCCTGCCTCCCCTCCGCCTCTAGCTCGGGCCGTGCCTCCTCGGGAAGCCCTCCTCTGGAAGCCCTCCGGGGAGTCTCGGGGAGATCAGCGTGGCCCAGCTAACCCACAAACCGAGCGCCAGGACCACCAAGCCCCCTGGGGAACCCTTTCTGCCCTCCACTCGGCAGCGCGTGCCCAGCGCCATAAGCCCCTGGCGACCACGGTGACCGCGCGGCGGGCACCCGGCCGCCTCGGGCCCCCGCGACCCCCGCGCCGAGACTCCGGAACGCTCCACCCCCGATCCTCGGGTACTTGAGGATTCCCAGTCTCATGGTGGCGCGGCCTGATTGGCAGGTCTCCCCATGGCAGGGGTGGGGGCCGAGGGAGGGCTGTGGTGCACAATTGGTGTTTTTACTCCTGCCATCATTAATTCAACTATTGACAGAGAAAGCAGGGTCCGCCGCGGCTTTGTGTCACGCACTCACTGTAATTTACTTGAAAAGAATTAAATCACAATTACTTGCCACTCGTTGTGCATAAAACGAGCCGTAAGGAAGCCGCAATCGTAGAGTGCTTGAAAGGACAACAGCCCCATTGTTGCCATATTAGAACAATATTTCTCAATTTGAAACTTCAAAACATTCGAATTAGCAGCTTTGTTTGACGACGGTGGCCCACAGATAGGCAAGACTGACACCCCACCTCCGACTGCAGACATTACAGTTAACGAGCCTAATTTTCATTCATTTAAGTCTAGACCGATCTTTTAAAATCCTTGCATTAAAAATGTACCTCCCAAATGTTGGAAGGGAAAATGTAATCTTTTGTCTGTTACCTAGTCCAGTAGATAAATTATCTAAATGCCATGTAAATTCCTCTTGCTGAAGCAAAAATCAGAGCAAACTGTAATTAAGCCACTTGAGATTTAAGTGTCCAGAGAAATCACACTGGTTCTCAAAGTTACTTCTGTTCTCATTTTCTCTCCTTTCAGATATGGTCCTCAGGTAAATATGACTGATTAGCTTTTAAATCGAAGTTTTTAAAGTGTATTTAAAATATTCACTCCTGCAAAATTACATCACTGTTAACTGATGTGTTCAGCAAATTTGAAGCCAGGCTAGGTTTTTAACAACTTCTGTAAAAGTAAACTGCTGCTTTCAGTGAGCTGTAGTTTCCATTAACATTAATGGGTTTTCAGTAACAAAATGTAACTGTTCAATCAAGCTTGAATATTAGAAAGAACCCAGTTACTAATTTGAGAATACTTCATCAACAGGGAAAAACTGCAAATTGAAAATACAATTGTTAACATTGGGAACTATGTTCGGGGAAAGTAATATGTCATAAGGCTTTATAGATATGAAAATAGAAGTGATCTATTTCATATCCACAAATCTATAAGTAAAACTGAAAATGGAGAAAATGAAGGAGTAGAGAGAAGGCAGCACTTTTAAAATCTGAAAGCAAAAAGCAAGGTAAAATGCGGATTTAGTGCCAGGAATAATTAAACTGAGAGTAAGAAAATCCTGTAACCTAGGAAAGCAAGTCAGAGAAAGAATAAAAATACATCTGCTATTGTTAATAGTGGACTTTCCTAATTTTAAAAAGTATGATTTATTTTAAAAAGTTTTTTTTAAGCAAAGGCTGCTGACTTTTTTTAAATGAATGTTTGTTTACTTCAAGGAAAAAATATCTTATTGTCTACTTTTTATTTTTTGAAATGAGTATGAAAATTAAAATGTTTAATTTTATATTCCGTGACTTAAATTTTTTTAAGTAATTTTTCCTTTATTCTTTTAAGAGAGAATAAATGTTGGCTTCAGTAGAAAACAAATTACATGTGGAATAAACCCAGGACTTGACTCTGTTTTCATGACTGGGTTTTTGAACCATAATCCATAATAGAGGTGGGGAGAAAGGGATTCATCAGGCAAATGAAACAAAGTCCCTGATCTGTATTCCTATTCTGATATCACCTCCTGGAATATCGGCAACATTTTAAGTTCCAGCCTCAGCCACGAATTCCTTCAGAACAAATCAAATGTCTTTAAAGAATATTTCTGTTTGAAAAGGAATTAAGCTCTCCTGAAAGAATTTTAAAGGTTGTGATATTCACAGGCTGATAAAGCAGCACCTTTAATGAAATTCTAATTAGCAATTTCATGCACTTTGCTATTAGTCATATCAGATTAGTGCACATTTTCACAGCCTTCCTTTAATTAAGTGCACTTATTCCAAGTTTCAAACACTTTCCTTATAAGATGAAAACTGTGCTGAAATGTTATTTAGTAAACAGAGGAAGTGTGAAAGTGTAGGTGTGCGTGTGTATAGGGGCGGACATTTTTAACTGTCTACAAATTTTTTTACGGTTTGAGTTGGGGAATTCAGGTTTTCCTGCCTTCTTGCGTTCTCAGTGTTTCCTTGGTAGTTCTAAGGGACTATTCAAATCCTTAGTCCAAGTGCACATCAATCACGTTTATTTTGCCTAAAACATATTTTCTATTTGTGTGTATATGTCAGAAGATTTTTCTGTTTCAAACATCTTTACGTGTGTGTGTCAAAGAGAGACAGAAGGAAGAGAAGAGGGGGAAGATAGAGACTGTGCAATATACAATATTTCATTTTTAAAATCTCCTCCGGAAAGCAATGATCAAACATTTGCCCATAATATCCCCATGCCCATCACCTTGCGTGGGTACCTCCTTGCCTTTGAAAACAACAATAACGATTTCATTCCACCTTCTAACTTTCATTCTGAAGCCCCAGCAAGGAATAACTTTCATTCTGAAGCCCCAGCAAGGAAGAGGCAGTTTTGTGGTGAAGCAGATCCGGGGGACACCGGATGTCCTCTTCCATTTCAGGGTCCACTTCTCCTCCGCAAAGAGCCCAGCAGTCCAGCCAGTCATTCTCAAGGAGAGTCAGACCTACCTAGTGACTCACACTCTACAGATCCCAGATTCCTCAGACCCCATCTCTCCCTCCCAGCCTGCTGGAGGGTTGCTCCAATTCTGGGAGGTTGTATTGTCTGAGAATCCACCTGATCTTATCTGTAGCCTTTTTTCAAGAGGAAATTTGCGTTGCCTGTTTTGCTCAGAGGTTGAAACTTGTAATATATTAACTAATTGCTTACATCTCTAACACATGTTCTCTTGTTGGTGTCATTCATTTATACTGTAACATTTTTGACATTTTTAGATTGTCTCTTGGGACTCCTGGGCCTCTTAGCAGTTCCCTCCATGAAGAGTGTTTGCCTAATGATTACTGACTGACATCTCAATAACAAGCAATATAGGAGTTGGGCGCATCTATTGAAGAGTTCTGGGGTGTGTGCCTTGTGCACGCGTGTTTTAATTCATGGTCTACTTTGTCAAGTCATGTGTGAGCCATAATTTAAGCTAATAATTACCAGACATGAATTCAATGAAACATTGGTATCTACACTTAAAAAAAAAAATAGTCCTGAATTTTAATGCATTCAGAAAACGTTTGCCTAGGGCCAGGCTGGGTCCAACACGCATATGGAAGCACTTTAAAAGTGATAAATGATTTGGAATCTACCCTGTCTACTGGTGTGCTTCTCAGGAAAGAAAATTAGAGCTAACAGGTGTTAGATAGGGAATGCTGGGGCATTTTAATAGAATTGTCAAAATGTTGGTACCAGATGTTGACATTAATGCACACAACTCGGAACGTAATGCCGGGCCGCCATTTAAATGATTATTTGTTTAAATTTCAAGTCCCTAGCAGGAAATCCTTACTTTGTTCAGCACCTTTCTCTACACACCATCCCCCTGCTCTTTCCCCTATGATTTGCATCAAAGTGTCCTGGCTGTTCAGCTCACATATGCATGCTTTAAATAATCCATGCCTGTCAAATTTCATTTTTTCTTTTCAAATCATACTCATCACATCCCCGTCCTTGCTAGCCTTGAAGTCCGCCTCAGTCTATTCGAATAGGAGAAAAAAATTATTTAAATGCTGCCAGTTATAGGATAATTAATCTTTGAACTACTCGGTAACTTCAAATGCATGTACCAAGTAATCTGCATGAACTTGTAATTACTACGTATTTATACGATATTTTCCATGTAATCACCAAGTTGTTACATGGTTATGTGAGCCTTGTAAATTATGGTGATAGCAGAAGACTAATCTTGCCCACACCATGTCAAAACACCCATGTGGAGCCGCTGGTCTCCACCTCAGTCAATTAATCGAAAGATCCAGAGTCTCTCCTTTAACGGAAACAGGCACGTTTGCCTGCAACAGAGTCCCAACTTTATCAGAAATATCAGGGGATTGAGATGCTGGTGAGGTGGGCAGGAAGCAGTCTTCCTCATTCAGCTTTCATACAAAGACTGATTGGCTTGGATGATTTGTTGCCACTAGAGTTGAAAGGCAATTGGGAAAAAAAAAAAAATCTCTAGGCAAAATCCAGCATCAGTTCTGCAAGCCGCCTCGTGCTGTGACGTGGGGAAGGTCCTAAAATAAATTCCAGTGTGAATTTCAAGAGCCTACCTGAGGCAGACTTGGTTTGTCATCTTTTTGAACCCAATTAAAGCAGAAGCAAAATCTTCAGCCTTTCCAGACTGGGGCATCTTGTCCCAAGTCTCCGAAAGTATTTTCACAAACTCCGTGTGTGTGTGTGTGTGTGTGTGTGTGTGTGTGTGTGTGTGTGTGTGTGTGTGTGTGTGTGTGTGTGTGTGTGTGCAGTCATATACACACACAGGTAAGCAAGTGCTAGCTTGCTAATTTAATCTCTTCAAAAGCTACGTTGGACCATGTGGACGCTTTATTCAAAAGCAACCATCCAAAGAAGGACCTTTCTCCCTGCTTGCCTGGATGCTGAGGTCTGCTTTCCCTTGGCACAGCAAAGGATGAGGGCATGTATACCCCCCTGGCCTTTCTGGGAGCTATAAGTGGCCATTCAGAGTAGAACAAGGGGGACAGAGAGGCTAAATCTGTACTGGATTCTCTATTTCCAGAGTCATAAGCTTTCCTCTTTTCTCAGCCCAACCTAGAACTAGGAAGAAACCAGGAATCAACACTGGAAGGCCTGCCAAAGCCCTGCTACCCAGCTGACCCACACCCAGACCCTGGCCTGGCTCCCACACAGCTTGGAGATAATGTCCCCAACACACTAAGGTTCAGCAACCAGTTGGCTCAGGCTCCTCAAAGTCTGTCTCTTCAGAGGCTCATCCACCTAGAATTGCACTGTCCAATACAGTAACCACTAGCCACAAGTGGCTATGTAAATACTTAACTAAAATTGAAGACTCCATTTCTTGGTTGCACTGACCACATTTCAAGTATTCAATAGCCATGTCTGGTGGCTACCATATTGGCAGGTAGATATACAATCTGTTCAAGATAGTTGATCTAGAACTCTACAAATTCCTCTGCTATCTGTTCCGAGCTTTCCCTGCCCAGCGACACTGGCACAGAGGGCGTCAAAAGATGAAGCCAGAGCTTCTTTCCTGTGGCCAGTAAGAGCCTGCCTCGCCTCCTCAGTAAGACCTCTTCTTACTATATCTGGCCTTTGAGGCAGAGCTGAGGTCAGACCCCAGGTTGAGTGTGTTACCCAGAGCTCAGTGGACACTCCATGGGATTCCTCCTGGGGAACAAAAGCCCCAGATCTCTCAGATCCCTGGGAGGTGTTTGACTCCATGGAGGCCAGAAGTGACACATGGTCAGTTCTGCCGGCCAAACTGGTATCTGCCTTCGCTGGTATAAACTTGGGATGTCACTCTGTCTTCCAGGCTAAGAAACGCCAGGGAGAAACTCTAATCATTTGTTATCTTTAATCATATATTCTATTATTTTCTACTTCACTGATATTGTATATAACTCATTATTGTGGTTGTTTTTCCAGTGCCTACCATATGCAACTCAGTGGTCTCTTTAGTCTTCACCAAGCCCTATGATGTACACTGTGATCCCATTTTACAGATGGGAAAACTGAGGCTGAATGGACTCACTGACTCCCCCCAAAACCACATGGCTAGTTAACAGTGGATCAGTATGGAAACCTCACCCCATCTCCACAGATAAAGGTCTATTCTTCAGCCTTGTGTGAACTGTCTCTGCCCCCAACAGGCAGCCAAGGAGCTAAGCAGAGTGCAATGGGATTTTGCAGCTCCTTTCTTCAAGAGATAGAATTCATTTTGCAGAGTGAATTTCTGAATCAAGGTTGGCCAATAAAATGTAGCAGAAGCAACACCATGCCAAGTCTCAGAGTGGGTCTCAAGAGGCATTACACCCTTTCCTGCTGTCTGTCTCTCTTTCCTCTCCTCTCCCTCTCTCTCTCCATCACATACACACACAGACTCCTGCCGTCACCACTTAAATAAGGCCAGGCTAGCCAGCTAGAAAAATGAGAGATAAATGTCCAAGATGTCCTAACAGCTACCATCTAGCCAATCTCAGGAAGCAAAACCATCTCACTGGCCTACAGCTGACCACAGATGCACAAGCAAGCATATTAAAAATGAAGAACCACCTGGCTGAGCCCAACCACATTTGCTGACCTACAGAATCATAGATAAATAGTGGCTGCTTAATTCGCTATATATTTGGGGGTGGTTTACTTCACAGCAGGTTCTAACTATGGCACACCCTCCTGGCCAGATTGTTTTCTTCTTTAATTGACTGGTTATCTTTAAGGCTCTGTCAGAGCTTCTTCTGGAGACCCAGAAACCTATCAACCCACTGAGATTCAACAGCACTCCTCCTGTCACCAGTCCTGAACACCATGAAACATCCTTGCTCAGTTCACAACTGACAATTGAGAATTTTTATTTCAAAAAGTCTAACTCTGCAGTCATTGGGCGTAAGATTCATTCCCACTTTTGGTTCTAACTTTGGACCAAACCACAAAGTCTCCCACATCCACTGAGACTCTTGCTTTTATTTTCTTTCCTTTCATAGCCAGGCATCCAGAGGAAAATGTTTATCCCTCCCAAAGCCACCAGCAGCCTGCCAGGCTGAATGAGACTCCCCCAACTCATTTTCCATTTTCCCATTGGATCCATCGATTCCAGGCCTTCCCAAGCCTGGAGTACAACTCATGTTGGACATCCCATAAGACCTTGTGTCTGGTACTGTATTGTAGAGTCCATAACATATACCATGCAGCTGAAAGTGAGATGTTGGAAGCTAAGTTGTGGCCATAACATATACCATGCAGCTGAAAGTGAGATGTTGGAAGCTAAGTTGTGGCCAAGCTGGGCTATTCCAGCAAACTCCACGGAGGCGCAAGGAAATGTTTCATCGTTCATGCTTTGGGTTTCACAGTTTTTCTCTATGGTCTCCTAGAATTCCTAAGCATTTTAAATTTTGTATTCATTCATTGAGCAGGTCTTAGTCACCTACTGTGTGCAAGCAAGATTTGGAGGGATAAAGAGAGGGAGGAAAAGAGACCTATGCTTGGAGAGAGCTCACTGATGGACAGAAATAAAAATGACAAAGATGATGATGGATGGAACAAAATGGGTGTCAGCAGAGAATAAAACAAGAAGAGCTGATATTTTCAAATAGTCAGCATCTTCCAAGTACACTTCCAGTTTCTCTAACAGGCATTAATACTTTATTTAATCCTCACACCTCTCTTATCATGAAGACAGTATTATTAGTTCCTGTCCCATTTTATAGATGGGAAAACTGAGGCAGAGAGAGGTTGACTAATACAGACACGCCTCTACTGCATTCCTGAAAATACACATGAGGATTAAGTGTATAGAAGTTGAGTAGCAGACTGGAGTGTTAGAAACAGAGCTCTCTTTCAATGACAGAAAACAGAAATTATCTTGCACAAATGTTCTATAATTTATACTTGATTATTTAAATTTAAATATTTGATATCATTAGCATATCAAAATGAGTAAAACCCTAAGGCATTAATTAAGTATGTATACATATAGACAAAAGCATGGCTAAAGTAATTTCTTACCCCAAATCTCTGCCCTCTCGGTTGGACTGAAATGGTATTTATAAAGCAGAGTTAGTTTTTTTTTAGTTAAAGCATGGTTGACTTATGATATTATATTAGTTGCAGTGTACAACAGAGTGATTTGATATTTTTATAGATTACACACCGTACAAAGTTATTATAAAATATTGACTGTATTTGCTATACTGTACATTATATCCCTCTGACTTATTTTTAAAATAGCCAGTTTTAATTTAGGTCAGAGCATTTTCTGAGGAGGCATTGCAGCAAAACCAGCTCTGAATGCAATTCTGGCAGAGAAGCTGGGTGACTGGTGAGTCAAAGCAGAGCCCCGGAGTTGGTCATCCTGAATCTGAACAAGGGCTTCTCCCACCGTGACTTGGTACCCTTGGGCTAATCACTTAACCTCTCTGAGTCTTAGTTCCTTAGCTTAGCATAGAATCTTTGATATTAACTTTCCAGGCCTCCTGGACTTTTTGTCAGAATCAGTTAGAACATGTTGTGAATGAGTTCTATGAACTATTAAGCATGTAGGCTCCAAGTCAGGCTTCTCAAAGTGTGGTCCGTGGACCCGTAGCATCAACATCACCTGGGAACCAGGGCAAATTCTCAGTCCCTAACCCTACTGAACCAGCATCTCTGAAGGCAGGGCCCGGGAATATCCTTTGACAATCCTTACCCATGGAAAAGTTTGAGAACTACCTCCTCAAGGGATGCTACTTCCCCAAGAGAGTCCCAGGTTACAGCTGTGAGAAACATCTAAGAACGCCCCTTTCATTCTCAAAAGTATCTCTGAGCAGGTGATAAATTGTACAGTCCTTACAAATGGCTCACATGAGCCTAAGCCTTTCTAAGAGAATCGCATTATGACTGTGGAGACTGGACTAGAAAAAAAAAAGAAGGAAGAAAGGAAGAGAGGGAGGGGGACAGGCAGACAGACTTTCTCTAGGATCTGCCTTTTGGGCAACTAGAAACAGCAAGTGATAGAGATTATGGACGCAGGCCCCAAGACCACAGCGACTCAGAGGATCTTGGCTGTTGGGGCCATTTCTATGTCAATAATCATGCTATCATCTATAAAGGCTAGAAGTGAGTCCCTGGTCGCCTCACTATCAGAGTGCCTGTGTGAATTCCACACATAGCACTCCATGCAACCACTTGTTTGCCAGACCTACTTAATTCATCCTCTTCATCCTGGAGATGAGCAAACTGAGGCCCAGATAATAACACCCCCATGGCACACAGGGTATTTGCAGAGCTTGGAGTGCCTCACAGAGATAGTTCTTCTTGGCCCTTTGCAACCATTGCTGTCTGAGAGTGAATCACATTGAATGGCTGGGCCTGCTGAGAAGGAAAGATAGGAACATTGCAACTTTCAGTGACACAAGCCTGAACCATATTGGGGGAAGTAACCTTAACTGTAACCTAATCAGGCAGAGGTCACCCATTTTTCAGATGAATAAATGGAGGTGCAAAAAGGTTAACTGGCTTGCCATAGTAGAGAGTCCCAGGTTACAGCTGTGAGAAACATCTCAAAGGTTAACTGGCTTGCCGTAGTGGTTAAGGGAACCTAATCTGAACTTCCTGATGCCCCTTGATCCTTAATATTTGATTGGAAGTGTTGACTGTCTTTTTTAGACTTAAGGACTTTTGTTTGCTGCTAGCCTGAAATTCTTAGCTTAGAGATTCATTCCTTCAGATGTGCAGAATAACTCAACTGGCAAGAGTCTTACCTGTGAGATTAGTGCCCTCATCTGCAAGTGTGGTTACAAGTTGGCTTCTCACCAGCTTGGTCATAGCTACACACCTGTCCTTATATTCTTACTTAAAATTTAACTTTCAGTTGATTTGCTTTTTTATTAATAGTTTTAATACATTTATTTTAAAAGAACACATCATGTTACTATTGGAAAGGAGAAACCAACTTCACTTACCATAATTCATTATAACCCATATATAACTTTCAAAATATAAAATGTTCCTCAATGTAATAACTTCAACCAACTCACGTGCCACCCATATGGCACATAATGTGTATGGAAACATGATCACACATAGGAAGGTGAGGCTAGGAGAGGGCAGGGAAGGAGTTTCCATATCTGCACTGAGGTCGCACAGCACTTTCCGAGGAAATCTCAGGGTGTGGAGCAAGGGTTGGACATGACCTTGTTGAAGCCACTTCTGTTTCAAGCTCAGTTTCTTCAGCTCAAAAGTGAGACTGAATGTGATCATCCTTTCCTTCCCTGGAGGCTTGGGAGGACAATTCAGTAGGATTGTAGCTGTTTCTGAGCTTTATAAACAGTGACACAGCACACAACTGAATGTTCACCGTCATTGTCTTCAGCTCTCCCCACTTGTGACGCTGCCAGTCCTGAGTAGATGCAGGTGTGCACAAAAGAGGGCACTGTTCCAGGAAACCTTGTCACACATGTATGACACTGAACCATGAAAACATGAAACAAAAACTGAGAAGTGAAAGTAAGAGCAGACCATCAAGAAGTTTCCCTAGTTTAGACACTGAGCCTCCTAGCTGCAAAAGCAAAAAGGGAAAGATAGTCAATTATGAAGGAGGGAAGCAAAGCATTTCAGTTGCTCAGTGGACACAATTTCTTCCTAGTCTTAAATTAAAAAATTACTTTCTCACTTAAAATTTAAGATGAGGATGCTAGGTGACAGGAAAAATTGCCTTATCTCAGAGCTATACATCCAGCCTCAGCAGCTGCTATAGATTCCAGGGCCCCTTCTGAATCTGCCAGTGCTCCCCAGCTGCTTTTGAATTCACACCTTCTCTCTGCTTCATTTTGTGACTATCTCCACCATGTGCACAGTGGGAAGGGTGCTGATCTGGACACCCGAGAACTCCAGGTCAGATTTGGGGTCATGGGACCCCACACAAAGGTCCGTCTAGTAAAGCTATGGCTTTTCCAGAAGTCATGAATGGATGTGAGAGTTGGACCATAAAGAAAGCTGAGCACTGAAGAATTGATGCTTTTGAACTGCCATGCTGGAGAAGACTCTTGAGGGTCATTTGGACTGCAAGGAGATCAAACCAGTCCTGAAATATTCAATGGAAGGACTGATGCTAAAGCTGAAACTCCAATACTTTGGCCACCTAATGTGAAGAGCCAACTCATTGGAAAAGACCATGATGCTGGGAAAGATTTAAGGCAGGAGGAGAAAGGGATGACAGAGGATGCAATGGCTGGATGGCATCACCAACTCAATGGACATGAGTTTGAGCAAGCTCAGGGAGTTGGTGATGGACAGGGAAGCCTAGCGTGCTGCAATCCATGGGGTTGCAAAGAATCAGACATGGCTGAGCAACTGAACCGACTTAGGCAAGTCAAAACCTCTCTGTGCCTGTTTCCTCCTCTGTAAAATAAGATGATAATGGTACCTACCCGATAGGCTTGCTTTGAGAACTAGATGAATTAGTATATGAAAAGCATTTCTAGTAGTGCCTGGCACACTGATCATTGTTCTGTGTGTACACACATGGGTATGTGTGTTTGTGCACGTGTATGTGCGCCTGCATGTGACTGTGGGTGTGTGCAGCCACTGAGAAAAGTTACAACAAAAAAAAAATCCAAAGTGCTAAATATCTTCTGGTGGTGGTTTGGGTTTTCTTCTTTATGCTTTTCTTTGCTTTTCAAGTGATTTTCTTTATTTTACTTTCCTCATCAGGAGAAAAGTGCTTTGTATTTGACTTTTACCATCTGAAAAATCAGGATCCCAAACTTTGATCGACATATTTCCCAGGGTCACTGGGAGGTTCAAGGAGACATCGAATTCCAGGATTTATAAACTGTGAAGTGCTGTACACAGTTGGGGAATTGCCCATATAAGCACCCTGGAGCCTCGAAGCTCCAGCAGTTTGGGGCACAGTCCCCCATGGTGGGTCCTATGGCTGTGTCTCCCTCACACCCCGGCCCTGAATCTGGGTTGAAGGCTGCCTCCGTCGGCGAGTCCTCTCTGAGTGCGCCCCAACCCCCGCCGCAAAGGCCTCTGAAGAAGGGAAAACGCCTCCCCCTTCAACCATGAAATACTCCTCTGCCCTTCTGGCTTAGAAGCTGGATAGTCCTTTATCATTCCTTCCGTGGTGGAAAGACTATCTTTCCAGCACCCTCCCACCCACACATACCTCCCATCTCTGCCACAATCAGGCCTCTGAATATTTTCTATTAAATTAAATGTTTTGTTTTGTTTTTTAATGCACAGGGATCTCCTTCCTTGAGTATTTATCCCACCATTTAGTGGGTATCTGGAGCCACCCTCTCTCTCCAGCTCACTGATCCCAATTCATATCCAGAAATGAAATTTACAAAAGCCAAGAGACCCAAGCAACCAAGAGACCTTTCCCACATTTTCCTCCTGAGATTATTTTTTTTTCTCTTTAAAACAAATTTGGCATCTTAAGCGAGATACCACCGTATATTTATGGGAGTTTAATAACTTCTTCCATTAATAACATAGACAAACTAATTTACCCAAACGTGTCTGTTTTAAACTCTGGGAACAAAGGGTGGGAGGAAGAAAATCAATCTTTCCTTTGTACTTGAGCCACTGACCCGTTAAAGCTTTGAAGATCATTTCTTTAAGAAATTGTGAGGAGTTATTTAACTACAAACAGCAGCTACCTTCCCATTCCAGCTGCGTAATCAAGCATAATAAATTAGAGTTTAAAAAAAAAAAAGTTGACTCCTTTTCTTTTTTTTGTATAACTGAAAATCCTTAATAGTACTTTGACAAATCGGCGTCATGGCAGACATCGGCGAACTTCCCTTGCACTGGAGCTGGTTAAGCCAAGCTGAAGCCATCCAGAGACATTCCTGATTGGAGGATGTTGGGAGAAACCCAGGTTTTACCTTTGAAGCAGGGCTTGATAAAGTTCCTGACACTGGCAGGTGTGACTGAGGCCCTGGGACCCAGCCACCCTGAGCGGGTGACAATTTCCGGCCTCCGCCCTGAACGCCCACCAGCCGAGGGACAGTCCACTGGGAAGGAGTGGCTTCGGCTGGCCCCCAGGAGCAGCCAGGCACCTCCTTCCCAAAGCTGGCCAGCATTCCTCCATGCAAACTGTTCTGATCCACTGTGATAAAAATCAGTCTCCGTGGGTCTTGAAAGAGTCAAAGGCCCTTCTTAATCAAATGATCAACTGTTCATTTTGAAAGCTTGACTGGTTCAATTAAGATCACAGGCAGGAGACGGGCCGGTCATATTACCCTCCTTTCCAGCCGGCCTGGCCAGTCGCCGTCCCCAAAAGCCTACCTTTGACCAGCCCACTCCTGTGCCTGCCTGGAATGTTCCACCACCCTCTGATGAAATCTGACCACCCTTCAAGGCCTCATCCTGCTCCCATCTCCTCCCAGAAGACTTCCCTGGGCCCACCAGCTGCCAGAGACCTGCCTTCCCTCTGAAATCTTGCAGCTTATTGTGTATCCTCAGTTGGGGTTTTATTGTGGTCTGTCTCAAGCTGCTCTTTACCACTTCCGAGCAATCAGACTGCAAGCTCCTTGAGGAGCCTGGCCATGGGATGTGGCCTTCATGAACACACCCTGACCGCTGACTGAGGACGGGCCTTTATAACCCCTGTGCGAGCCAGCAAACAGGCAGTCCTTGACGACCAAGGGTTGGCTTCCAAAAGTTCATTTGTGAGTCAGGCTGTTTGGAATTCAGAATGTGCTGTTTTATTTTTTTTTCCAAAATAACAAAGTCCTAAAATGATGCAATAATGCTCTGGTGGAGACTGGGTCGCAGGCTAGCCCACAGAGTCCTATTTTTCCCGTAACATACCTGCAATACTATTCAACAGCCATGCTCCAATTAACAGTGTTAATCCACTGGGAGCTAAATAATTTTTTATGGGCCAGCCTGGGAACTTGACCCCATTATCCACTAAAGGCAAATGCTTTGGTGGGAAGCCCAGTCACCTCCCCAGCCTTCCTCCCATCCATCCAACGCCACAGTAGCTGGCAGGATACAGAAAAGAGGCAAACCCATGGATCTATTCTCCTTCTGCTTTCTTCTACTGATCAGGTCAGCCTGGTTGCCCTAAAACAAAAAGAGAGAGGGAGACTTAGGGACTCCTAGTTGGCCAGAGATGCCCCTGTCAAAGCCAAATCTTTGTTGGATTCTGGCAGCAGGGGTGGGCGTGAGGGCTATAAGTTTAGGGACCCTGGAAGGCAGCACCTACATCTCAAGTCTGTGGAGAGCTGCCCTTCCAAGCACGCCCAAACCCAGCCCTCAGACGTGTTATCTCCCAAAGGCATTATTTCAACTGGGAGACACGGCAGACACCCATGTGCTCTGATGTCACTCGCACGAGGACTGTCATCTTTTTCCCCTCTGTCCTTGGCACAGGGCCAGGTGGTGCAGCACTCCCCCCCCAACCCCCGCTGCCACCCAGCCTCCAAGCACAAGGTCAGATAGTGCTGGGACCCCCTGGGCTCCAATCCTACCAGTCTGTCTACACCTGGTAACTAGACAGGCTGAATGCCTATTTTTTAAAAGCAGTGGAACTTAAGATATAGCATTTTCAAGCTCCACCCCCCCACCCAATTAATCCCACACAGCCCCCTGAAAGAAGTTCCTACTTTCAGAATTGATGCTTTCAAGGATAATACCATGTATATGTCTCTTCTGATCAAGTGATCAATAAATTATGTTCACATCAGTGATTTTTCTAGAAACAACTCCATCCCAAATTTTAGACCCACCCTGTACTCGGTGCCTGTGACCCCAGAACACCTTTTCAACCGACACATTAATGCCAGGGAGGTTGACTGGAAGGAAAGTCAAAAATGGTCTGAGAAGAAGGACTGTCGGGAAATCCTTAAAAGGAAGCTTTCAGACTCGTTACCTCGTCGCGTCACCACTTTGCAGACGCTGTGTTAGAACTCATTTAAAGCATTCAAGCATATAATCAAATTTCAGTAATGAGTTATTAATTAAGCAGGGGCAACCAATTCTCTGCTAACTGCCTCATAAACAATCGACAGGAGATTTGTGAATTTTGACTTCCTGACACTATTAAACAAATCAATATTAGGTTTCAGACATAGCAATTCAGACAGTTTTCTCTGTTATTTGGCAGTCATCTGCCTGGAATACTAATGAAAGAATTAAGAGCTGGAGATTTTGCATGTGTTCCATCAAAAAGATGCTTATCTGTGGGGAATTGGGGCCTGATTTGCATGGAAGAAGTCTTTGCTTTTGTAGGTACAATTTTTCTCAATATGTCACTCATTAGTATTTATAAAAGCTCTGGGCAGTGGAACGTCCACCAGGCTTCAGAGCCAGCAGCCAAAGCCGTAGTGGAGATAGCTCGGAACAAAGCAATTCATTTATTTATATATTTTGCAGACTGGTTAATTTATAGCTAACCTAACCCATGGAACACTTGAGTCTAAGAATACAGCCAAGCATCTTACTCAGCTTTTATTTTTTTCTAAAGGTCTGTTTGTTCCAGTGTAGAAACAGCTAACTAAACCAGGAAGATGGAGTTTTGCAAAATCTGGGCAATCTCTGAGCGGCCAAGTGTGGTCATCTCAGTTTACCCTTAACCTTCTCTCTTACTTTCTCTTCTCTTTGTTTATTTCCCTTTAGTACTCATTTGACTCAACAACAGCGCTGTTAAAAATACCTTATAGAGACAGTGACAGAGATTTACCTCTGTTTATCTAAGGAAGAAATAGAGCCCAGGCAGTAGCAGTGCTAAGGCGCTCTTATTCTTCCTCGTGTTCCCCAGACCCAGAGTCAAGGATTTGTTCAAGGGGTCACTCGGCAGGTGTAATCCATTCCCTCCGTGGCCTCCTGGTTTAGTCGGTCACAGAGGTGCCAATTAGGAATTGACCTGAAGTTTTAAGGATTGGGCTAACATGTGGATAAGGACTCTTTTCAGAGTCAGAAGATCCCCTGCTTATCATATACTTATGTAAATTCCTTGTAGCACCTCTGATCAAAAAACCCACAACTATATGTCTGTGTGTGTGTACACATATACACACATGTATACATATATGCACACATATATAGTTTTTAATATTTAGATATTATGTACTTTTATATATTGATGTATTTTGTATGGATGTACATACACATAGGGCTTCCCAGGTAGCACAGTGGTAAAGAATCTGCCTGCCAATAAGAGAGATGCAAGAGATGTGGGTTCGATCCCTGGGTCAGGGAGATTCCTTGGAGAAGGAAATGGCAACCCACCCCAGTATTCTTGCCTAGAAAGTTCCATGGACAGAGGGGCCTGGTGTTATTTCTCTTGTGGCTCAGCTGGTAAAGAATCTGCCTGCAATGCGGGAGACTCAGGTTCGATCCCTAAGTTGAGAATCCCCTGGAGAAGGAAATGGCAGTCCACTCCAATATTCTTGCCTAGAGAATTCCATGGGCAGAGGAACCCGGCAGGCTACTGTCCATGGGGTCACGACAAGTCGGACACGACTGAACGACTACACCGTCATAGAGGAGCCTGGTGGGCTACAGTCCATGGGGTCAAAAAGAGTCACAACTGAGCAACTCAGCACATGCACACATACATACCCAGAAATATATTTTTGAGAGAGTTGATGTTTAATTTTTTTCAGATGCATTTGATTTTGTTCATTATCAAAAAGTATTTTAGAACTATAATCTAAAGCCATACAGAAAAAAAAAAAAAAACCCGAAGATTGTTATATAACGCCAAAGCTGAGAAATCTTGTCAATGGTTCTTATTCCCCGATACTTAGACCTCTAAGGAGTTCATTGACTAGCTTCGGAGGCCTCCAGAATTCTGCTGACATTGTCTGCCAAATTTGTTCTCTTTGAATATATGTACTTTTTAAAGATGTGGCTCAGGTGGTAAAGAATTTGCCTGCAATGCAGGAGACCCAAGCTCAATCCCTGAGTCGGAAAGATCCCCTGGAGAAGGAAATGGCAACCCATTCCAATATTCTTGCCTGGAGAATTCCATGGGCAGAGGAACCTGGCAGGCTACATTCCAAGGGTTGCCAAGAGTCAGACATGACTGAGTGACTAACACTTCTACTTTTCACCACTCAAAATGAATTAAGAACCACTTTTTTACCCCTTTTACATATGGAAATCAGAGCAAACTGAGTGTTGTGATTCTCAAGATGATCACTGATGGTGCCAAACTCCTACCTCTAGACGTCTAGTCTTTCAGTCTTTCACTGCATGACATGCTGGAGTTGCTGTTTATCTATCAATTAAGATTATAGTCAGTTGTTAATAACAAGAAACTAAAAATAATAGTGACTTAACCAGGAAGAAATGTTCCCTTCTTCCACATAAATAAGGTCCACAGATAAACAGTCCAGGACTAATATGATAGCACAATGGTTCCAGGCTTCAGACATTCTATTGCCTCTGTTCTAACCATGAGGTCCCAGATGGCTGCCCCAGCTCCAGATATCACATCCTCAGCTCTGTAGTCAGCAAAAAAGGAGAAAGAGTAGAGTAGTAGAGAGTGCATGCCCCTCTTCTAAATATATTCTTCAGAGACCATCTTCTATCTTAAAAAACAAAATTTACATGGCCCCACCTACAAGGGAGGCTTGGAAATGAAGTTTTTATGGTAGATAGGGGAAACTGTGGGCTTCCCTAGTGGCTCAGCAGTAAAAAAATCGGCCTGCTGTGCAGGAGACCCAGGAGACTTGGGTTCAATTCCTGGGTTGGGAAGATCCCCTGGAGGAGGGCAGGGCACCCCCCTCCAGTATTCTTGCCTGGAGAATCCCACGGACAGAGGAGCCTGGCGGGCTACAGTTCATGGAGTCGCAAAGAGTCAGACACAACTGAGCAGCTGAGCGTGAGGGGAATTTGCCCACTGGAGGAAAACAAGTGGTGAGAGGAAGTACCCAGTGTCCCTCCCCAGCACAACCTGAAATCAACACAGAAGGTGCCCGGAGGGACTCTGACCCATCTACTTCATGGAGCCGGAAGGCAAAAGTGTCATCATGCCTAAAGGGAGGGTCAGGTCAGAATGGACAGCATGTCAAAAATGGTCACCAGAGTTAACAGTGGTAGAAGGGACAGCCTGGTGTGGAAGGGGAGAGTTAAACAGAGAACCAAGAACTGCGGAAGAGAGAATGGGTGAAGTGGGAGGTGGGGAGGATGGGTTTCAGAGACAGATCAACACCCTAGCAGGTGCTCACGTCAGGAGGTTTTTTATAAAGGGGACATCATGGAGCAGATTTTGAGTTTAGTTCCCCTTTGATTAGCCTCGTTTTCTCATCCTCAGATTCTGAGGTCTCCAAATTCAATTAGTGTAATAAAACAGTATCTCCTAGTGCATGAGTACTTTTAGTCTGAAATTACTATGAAAGTGAAAGTCACTCAGTTGTATCCAACTCTTTGCGACCCTATGGACTATAGCCCACCAGGCTCCTCTGTCCATGGGATTCTCCAGGCAAGAATACTGGAGTGGGTTGCCATTCCCTTCTCCAGGGGATCTTCCTGACCCCGGGATTGAGCCCAGGTCTCCTGCATTGCAGGCAGATTCTTTACAAGCTGAGCTACCAGGGAAGCCCAAAATTACTATAGGGTGTAGTAATTCATCAAATGAAAAATCCAGAGAAAATTCAGGAACTATCTCTGCTTAGCATCAAGCTTATATCCCTTGCCTTGATGGAGCAACCTGGAAACATATTGTGTATTTTAAAATAAACTTGTTCAAAGCACTGGCCATATGCCAATGGACCAATCGACAACTGATCATTCAAGGTTGACAGCTGCAGTTCCATATACCTGGATAACACAGTGTCAGTATTTGAATATTATTTCTGGACAACAGAATCTCCTCCAGTCAGCTTAAGCAGAAAGGGACTGTTTTCAAGGAAAACTGAGTAGCTCACAGAACCTCCAGGGGTATTGGAGAACCAGATTTGGATTCTACAAGAAAGACTTAGCCAAGGGACCACTTCACTGGTAACCCAACCCATGAAACTGTTGTTCTATAAAACCCAGGGTTTCTGTAGTCCACAGATCAGAACCTATGGTACTGAACTAAGGGCTCCACAAACTCTACCAGAACCAGCTGCAAACACAGATACCTACACCCACTCACCAGCACATCTGATCTTCCTACATGTGGCTACCATCTTCTATTGCTCGCTTCATTTCCAAGATTTGCATGACACATGGACAGAGCAGAATTTAAATCATATGCAAATTCCTAGCTGCAAGGAAATCTAGGAAATGTACTTTTGTTTTGTTTTCAATTCCAGAGCATCTATTATACAAAAAGACACACTAGAAGAGAGTTGGGATGAGTGATAAGTAAGCTGCTGGACAAAATCAGCCACAGTATTGCTGGTCATGGTTTTCTATTTGGAAAAACTAACCCATACACTATGAGGCTCACAATACACTACAGAGTATCCATGCTGAGTAATAACCTGACATTTGTAAACTTATTTAATTTTCATACAAATACCCTTGGCTAGATAGGTACCATCTTACCAGCAGATGAGAAATCTGAGACTTAAGAGATGTTAAGAAATTTTCTCAGCATCATACAATTAGTGAATGGTAGAGCTGAGCTTTGTTCTCCTACGTCCTAGTCCCGCAGAAGAGTTACTACATTGAAAAGGTCACAGAAACTCAGCCAGTGACCAGCCAAGTGACTTAAACTTTTATCTGACTTCCTTAAACCTCAAGTTGCTCATCTGAAAAATGGAGATAATTATGCTTCAAAGGTGGCATATTGAATGTAGAATAAGATATTATATGTATATCCCTAATTTGGGATCCAGAATATAATTTAAAAGTCTTTTAAAACAGTTAAATAAATGTATGAAAAAATTTAGAAAACAACCCTCCCCCCAAAAAGAAGAAGACCTTACTAATTTCTCACTCCCTGACAATCCCTTTTCTTTTGCTGAATGGGTCATGATTTACTTGATAATCTGCCCAAGACAGGAAGGATTCATGGCCAGTAGTTCAACGTTAAAATAGGATTATGAGCCCAAGCAAAAGGAACATTTTAGAATAGCAGTGGCTCGCTTCAAAAAGAGGAGGCCTGTTAACACTCAGGCTTAATTAAACTGATTTCTTGATAAATCCACTGTGACAGGGACCAACACCGTTAACTGTTAACATGCAAGTGCTCTCAGGCTTTCTCTGGAGAGAGAGAGAAAAGGGTATTTTAAGAACTATTGTAGAAGTTCTTCAATAGATCTCCCTTTGTTGTTTTGATGATGTAAGTCAAATTTGGAATTCCTTTTGAGTTAGATTTGGCTGATGGATAGCACTTCTTTGAATACAACCCTAGATAGACTGGGTCACATAGGATCTAACTTATATTTGGGTTACACTCATTTTGAAAAACTCAGCCAATAAGACAATGGCAGTTGGCTTATTTCGAGGGTCAAAATTTGTGGATTTGGGGCTCTCAGGGAGTGGAGGGTAAACAAAAACCTTGGAAGAAATCTCTCCCTTCATTTATTCACCAAACATCGCATGTAGATTGAATATGGAATATGCTTCAAGCACATACACATGCACAACTATTTTTCTTCTTCTTTATTGAAAACATTTAATTTTACAAGTAAAACAACTAATTCTTGTTGCAGAAAGTTCAGAATTCAAGATCCCTTTACCATTTATTTCATTCAAAATGAATAAAATGGCATTTGTGTACCTACTATGCCCCAGACTTCATTCTAAGTGCTTTTCATGTATTAACTTACATTCTTCTCCAGACAACTCTAGAGATGGGTCCTAATATTTATCCTCATTTTCCAATGAGAAACCTGAGGTGAGGGAAGTTAAAAACCAGTCTGAGATGACACACCCAACATGTTGTAAAACTTGAACCCAGCCTGCCTGGTTTCAGAGTCCATGCTCTTAACCACCACTATATGCCAATTTCTACCCAATGAACCTTTCAGGAAGACACTGTTACAACTTTTCTGTGATACCTGTCAGATATTTTTCTTCATGTTTAGATCATAGACAAACCTATAAAAATATTTTTAAATTACCATGTGTTAGACATGAACTGAGTGGTTCTCAAAGTGCAGTCTTCTGTCATCAGCATTAGCTGGATACTTGTTAAAATGCAAATTCCCAGACTCCACCCTAGACCTACAGCATCAGAAAGTCTAGGTCTGGGGCCAGCCATTTGTGGCTTAACAAATCCTCCAGGTGATTCTAATACACACTGACGCTTAAGAACCACTGTGTTAATGGTGTCCCCTAGACCGAGTCTTCCAAGAAGTAGACACCAAGGTAGGATGAAGCACGTGAGAATCTCATTAAGGGAAATTCCTCTGTGAGAGGATAGAGGTTGAGAGTCATGCATTTCCCTTCTTCAGGGGATCTTCCCAACCCAGGGATTGAACCCAGGTCTCCCGCACTGCAGGTGGATTCTTTACCAACTGAGCCACAAGGGAAGCTTGAGAGTCAAGCAGGAAGAGAACAAAGGGGAAATAGGAGGAAGGCTGAGATAACCATCAGACTACAATGCAAGTCTGACCCTGAGGAAGGAAAGGGGAGAGAAGGTTAGGTGGGGGCTGTCTAGACTGATGGTGGAGAATCCTTGAGATCAAAGTTGGCCAATAGAGGAGTCCTATGTATCCCAGGAACAGGTTGGCTTTAGCTTTCTTCCCACATCCAGTCATTGTGGAGAGCAGCTCATGTGAAGCATGGCCTTGACTCAAACACAGAGATGGGTTTCAAAATGTGATAACTAAGATCCTCAGTCTGTGATGTTACCTGGAGATGTATGAGGCTCGTTCTCAGGGCGACCATGTAACAGCACAGGTGATGTTATCATTCTGCAGCTGATCACTTGTTTCACTTAAGGATCCGTCTTAGAAATCTTGATTTTGAAATGTTGATCTGATTACTCGTTTTAAAGGCTGCGTATTATTCCAATGTGTGACTATTCCATTGTTTGTGTAACTATCCCTTCATTGACAGACATTTAACATATTTCCAATGTTTTTGCTATTCCATACATTCCCTATTCCACAGGGTGGCAAAGAGTAGGACATGACTGAAGCGATGTAGCATGCACATGCGCAGTGTTTCAAGGTGGTGCTAGTGGTAAAGAACCTGCCTACCAATGCAGGAGACGTGAGAGACGGGGGTTCAATTGCTGGGTCGGGAAGATCCCCTGGAGGAGGGCATGGCAACCCACTACAGTATTCTTGCCTGGAGAATCCCATGGACAGAGGAGCCTGGCAGGCTATGGTCCATAGGGTCACAAAGAGTCATACACGACTAAAGCGACTTGGCATGCACACATGCGTGCATGCTCACACAGTATGTCAAAGTTCATCTCATCTTGTACACTAGAATTACCAAGAAGTGAAGTTGCTTCATCCCAGTGTGTGTGTGTGTGCGCGCGCTGTATTTTAATAATCACTGCTACATTCTCCTCCAAACTAGCTGCATCAATTTATACTCCTGTGAACAGAAAATAGATAAAAGTAACCATTTCTCCACACCCCAGCCAATACGAGATAGTATCACTCTTAATTTTTGCCTATCTGATGAATGAAATGATGTCTTATTGTTGTTTTAATTTGCATTTCCCTGATTATTAGTAAGATTGATCATCTTTTCACTTACTTATGGGCCATTTGTGAATTTCCCTGGTGAATCACCTATTTATATCTGTATCGTTATCATTAATTTACATAGATGTGATGTATAAAATACAATAGTATTAAATTGGGAGTATCTTTTTATCATTTTGTTTTTATCAATACATTCTAAAAATATTAGGAATGTTTTCTTGTTAAATGGATATTTGTAACTAAAGCTATCAAGAAGGAGTGGATTCATGGGCTATGGACTCTGAAGAGCCCAATAAATACTGCAGAAGACAGAGGGGTTTGAACCCTGGCTCCGTAGGCGTGTCAGCAGTGTTTGCAGCAGGCTTCCACAGCCCTGCACAGGATGGGTCCCAGATGTGCACGCATGCATGCTAAGTCACGTCAGTCATGCCCGCCTCTTTGTGACCCCATGGACTGTAGCCCTCCGGGCTCCTTTGTCCAAGGGATTTTCCAGGCAAGAATACTGGAGTGGGTTGCCATGGCCTCCTGCAGGGGATCTTCCCAACCCAGGGATCGAAGTCAAGTCTCCTGTGGTCCCTGCATTGCAGATGGATTCTTTACCACTGAGCCACCAAGGAAGCCCCTCCAAGTGGTAGGTTGCTGCTGCTGCTAAGTCACTTCATTCATGTCCGACTCTGTGCGACTGCATGGACTTCAGCCTACCAGGCTCCTCCATCCACGGGATTTTCCAGGCAAGAGTACTGGAGTGGGGTGCCATCGCCTTCTCCGAAGTGGTAGGGCATCAGCTAAAAACAATGTCATGTAGGCAGGCCTTCCTTCCCACCCCATCCTCAGCTGATGTCCTGCTAGATAATCAGATGACAAGGATTGAATGCCAGCTCTGCTCTGTACTGTCTGCACAAGCTCAGGCAAATCATGGAACCTCTCTGAGTCTCAAGTTTCTCATCCACGAAATACAGATAACCATCCCCTCATAGAGGCGCTGTGAGAATCCACGTACACGTGCAGCCGCCACCCCAGAGATGAACCGTTAGATGCCCCAAGGACAGCTGCTATCATGACTGTACTATGTGCTACTCTTATCGATTACCATAAGAAAGAAAAACAGGTACAAATTCCTTCCCAGCCAGTTTACATCAGAAAGAAGGTGTCTATTTCCAGTTTTTTAAGGAATCGCCACACTGTTCTCCATAGTGGCTGTACTAGTTTGCATTCCCACCAACAGTGTAAGAGGACGTGAAACATGTATATTACCATATGTGAAATAGATGACCAGTCCAAGTTCAATGCATGAAACAGGGCACTCAAAACCGGTACAGTGGGACAACCCAGAAGAATGGGATGGGGAGGGAGGTGAGAGGGGGTTCGCGATGGGAGACACACGTACAGCCATGGCTGATTCAAGTCAATGTATGAAAAACCACCACAATATTGTAAAGTAATCAGCCTCTAATTAAAATAACTCAGCTCAGTTCAGTTCAGTCACTCAGTCGTATCCGACTCTTTGCAACCCCATGGACTGCAGCACGCCAGGCCTCCCTGCCCATCACCAACTCTTAGAGTTGACTCAAATTCATGTCCATCGAGTCAGTGATGCCATCCAACCATTTCATCCTCTGTCGTCCCCTTCTCCTTCTGCCTTCAATTTTTCCCAGGATCAGGGTCTTTTCCAGTGAGTCATTTCTTCGCATCAGGTGGCCAAAGTATTAACGTTTCAGCTTCATCATCAGTCCTTCCAATGAGTATTCAGGACTGATTTCCTTTAGGATTGACTCTTTATTTAAAACAAATAAATTAATTTAAAAAAGAAAAAAGAAAGCAGGTATCTTCAGCCCTGAACCTGGCACAAGGAACCTGGGCCTAAGATCTTCCCACAAGGCACCTCTCCAGCCCCTTCTGCAGGAACTCCCAGAGCAAAGCCTGAGACTCCCACTGGGTGTCGCCCCCTCTGGAAGCCTGTCACCCTCCCAGCACCCCAGTCAGGCTCCATTTGGCACTGACTTCTTTGTCTCTTGCTGCCTGCCTTAATCTTGTGACGCCAATTAACTTTAACGAAAGTTACATGGGAAAATTGCGGGGTGTAGACACACAAATATGTCTTTAGCAGGAAAACAAGGACAGCCTTAGAACCGTGGTGATTTCCAGGTGGAAAGAAATGTGGAGCTTTCTGTCTCCTCCGGGCAAAAGAGGATTTGCGAAACCCAAAGAAAATAACTCTCGAAGCAGAGGCTTGAACTGTGCCAAGTTTGTGACACGAAGGAAGCCGCTCCCCAAAAGGAAGTTCTGATTAAGACTGACAGCCTTGCTGCCACTCCCGGGGGAAGGGGGCAGGGGCTGGGACGGCATGTCTCTTGGACAGGTAGCGGGTTCCACCCACTCACCACATGAGCCCGAGCGGGTCTGGGGGACACACCTGACTGCTGGTGATGGATTTCCCCCACTTTTATTTAATTACCCTAATTCCTCGCATCTGGAGAGCCTTTCAGCATTTACAGCACACCCATTATCTTACTTTTGCTTCCTAGCCACCTCTTAGGGTAAGAATTGCTTTGGTCCCTGTTTTGTGCGTGGGCAACAATGAACCGAGGAAAGGGTAGGTGATTCACCCAGTAATGAGATGACTAGAACGCAGGTACCCCGCTGCTTCCTGCAGCTTTCCCCATGAACACGTATGTCCTTCTTGCTTTCTCCCTCGCCCTCCTGGAAACTTACCCCCTGAGTGTGACTAGCAGAACTTACTGGGAGCAGTGAGAACAAATTCATAGGTTGCTCCATGTTCATCACTGCAGCTGCCATTGCCAAATCCTCATATCTTTATACCTAAGGGACATCTCTAGGGTGCCTGTGCTTCCTCTAAAACTCCATCTTGAGAGGTACCTAGAGCAGGTGTCCCATCCTAGAAGGGGGCTTTGGCCTTGCAGATTAGCCACTCCCTGATCTTGTTCAAACATTTGTGGCTGGACTCTTTTATTTTTTCCACCCCACCCTGCCCCACCACAAGAACAAGAAAATATGTGCCCTGATTACGTTATTATAACATTCAACTTAAAAGAATGCCTTTGAAATTATTAAATAATAGCTCCCAGTACTCAAGTGCAGGCACTATGTCAGGCCCTATGCTTTACAGCTTAAGCATACTGTCTAACTTAGTCCTCTCCACAGCCAGCTGATGAAGCTATTTGTGGTAAGACAGCTAGTTATCCATCAGAGAGCAAGGCTCCTTCTTCCATAGTAAGAGAATGGTAGCTGAATACCTGGTTGCCCAGCTAAGGACTACATTTCCCAGGCTCCTTTGCAACTAGTCTGGTCATGTGACTACATTTATATCAGTAGAATGTTATTGTAAGCTCTGTATTCAACTTTGGGGTCATTCTTTAACTTCAAAGGCAAACCCTTTACTGTGATCTCCCTCTCTCTCTCTCTCTCTCTCTCTCTCTCTCTCATTCCCATTTCTGCATAATGATTTTGACCATATGGATGAGGACAATGACCCTGAGAGGCAGGCCAGTATGGTAGATGGGGTCTTGGTCCTGGAATGACCACACAACTGGAATGAACACAACTGCACATTGACTGTGCAGTTCATGCAGGACCGGCCATTCATGCAGGACTGATAGATGAGAGGAAAATACACATATGTTTTTTGAGCCCTGTATTTCATCATCTCTTTGTTTCTCACTATAGCTTCATCTTTAACTGATGCAGTATTATTATGCCCATTTTACAGATGGGGAACTTAGGCTCATAAAGATTAAGTAACTTGCCCAAGTTTACACGAATACAAAGCAAGAATTCAAGCCCATGTCTGTTAGATTCCAAAACCTCTGCAAGATGATTCATTCATTCACTTACTCATCAAGGCTTTAACAACTATCTATGTAATAGAAGCAAGAATCCCAGGGCTTTGCCTGTACAGGAGAATCGTAAATCTATGTGTTGCCTCCCTCCCTTCCACCCTCAAGAGAATGCCATGCTCAAGAGGCGAGTTGCCCTGAGATGCAGATGAGAGTTAATTTCAGAACTTCTTCCTGGTCTTTGTGTAGCCATAAGTGAGAAGATGGCTCTGAAGTGGGTGCCAGCGCCTTCTACCGATGACTTTCAAAGGGCAGCCCAGGATGGCCAGAGAAGAATTAAAAGAGAGACAGAGACCACTGTAATTAATACTCTAACGGCTTTCCCCTTGGAGAGGAGTCTGTGAAGATGAGGTGGCATTTGGAGAATTGTCTTTTTCTCTTAGCATGGTCTACACTGTTTAGTCTCTGAGAATTCATATTTCTCATTAAAAGAGGTACAGGTGTGTGTGTATATGTATGTTTGCTCATGTTCACATATCTGTGTGCCAATGTGGTTACATGTGTATATGGGTAAGTGGGTATGCTATCGTGCATGTATATATGTATGTGTGATGTCTATTATACTTTTGTTGTGGTTATGTAACAGTTGTGTGGGGGGGGGGAGTGCTCCTTTGCTGTTGTGTCTGTATTTGGAAATGAGAGTGGTGATCTACCAGTTGTTACTGGATGGTTAGGAAGAATCACCCCTGCTCACCTCCCCCTGTGAGAAACCTAGCCAACCTGACTTGGTGTGGCCAACCACACCCCAAATGTCCCGCTGGTCTTCTCCCAAATGCACACACACAAACATGAGCTCATCTTTTTTTTCTTTATTGAAATATAATCGATTTACAATGTTGTGTTAGTTTTAGGTGTACAGCAAAGTGATTAAACTATATATGTATATATATGTGTATGTGTATATATATATATACATATATATATATATATATATATTCTTTTTAGGTTCTTTTCCATCATAAGTTGTTATAAGATATTGAGCATAGTTCTCTTGTTATACAGTAGGTTCTTATTGATTAACTTTATGTTTGTTTGCTTTTTTTCATGCTCACTTTTTTTAAAGCTTTGATCAAATCACTCAGTTTCTGGAAAGGAATTACAAAGATTACTGAAGCTCACAGACTAGCTGCTGAAAGGAGGGAGTGAATTCCAGGGTCAGGCCAATCCTCCAAGCCGAGCATGGAGCTTTCCCAGTGTGGGGTAGAGACTCACCTAGAAGATGTAAAGCAGGGGGCAGGCTCCAAGGAGGAGAGGGCCGCCCGGGCTAGGAGCCCGGACTCCCCATGGCTGGTTGATCTGGTCTTTGTGCTTTTCTTTCAGGGAGTGTGTGAGAGTCCTATGCACTGGGCAGTTTTGCATCTTCTGCTTCCGGTGTTGTCAGTCCTGTTGGTTACTGCCGTCTCCCCAGGAAAGTCTGGCCTGGCTGCGCAGAAACAAGTGGCAACAGGGCCATACAAGCCTGTGTATCTTCTGCCCTCACTCCCACCCTTCAGAGGTGCCCCAGCCCCTCAACCTGCCCAGAGTACAAGCGGTGACCATCCCTAAGGTGCACAGAGGTCTCAAGGATGATGAACAAGGCCCAGAGAACACACTGGAGAGGTAGACGGGAGACAAACCTTGAGTAGCCCCATGTGTCCTGGATGGAGGTAACTCAAAACGGCGAGGCTGAGGTTGGGCTCCACCTACCCTGTTGCCGAGCCTGGGCCTTGGAGCATATGTATAGCTGAGAGAGGGTTTCCTGAGTCAATAATGACTCCTATTATGCAAAAGGAACTTTAATATTTTCTCTTCTGTTCTATTTCATGTTTTGCCAGTGCTGTGGAAAACACCCAGAAAATTGGTTTTGGGATCCCCTGAAATTTCGTAATGAGTGGTTAGGAAAGTGCTTGCTGGAGTAAGTCAGGCAGGAGGCAGCAGCAGGCAGAGGAGCAGCTATATCTTCGCAGCTGAGGGGATGGGACCAGGGGGAGGTAACTGAGATGCCTGAAGCTGACATTTAAAGAGGCACTCACTCTCAGGGTCGGCACCCAAGGGTAAGCACCTCCTCAAATTTTGTATCCCACCTACTTCTCTGGTCACATCCTAGTCTCAGCCTTGTAGCTAGGCACTTTTCCTGGGCCAGACTTTGTGCTAAGGGCTTGTGTGCACCATCACATTCCATCCTCCCAGCAGCCCCTGTTTTCACCAGGAAGACTGAACCAAGAGAGATACCCAGGGAATGTCAGTATGACGATTAGCAGCCCCCAGATCTGAGAGTCCCTTCGACAGCAAGGAGATCAAACCAGTCAGTCCCAAAGGAAATCAACCCTGAATATACATTGGAAGGACTGATGTTGAAGGTGAAGCTCTAATACTTTGGCCACCTGATGTGAATATCCAACTCACTGGAAAAGACCTTGATGCTGGGAAAGATTGAAGGCAAAAGGAGACGGGGTCAGCAGAGGTTAGATAGCATCATCAACTCCATGGACATGAATTTGAGCAAACTCTGGGAGACAGTGAAGGACAGAGGAGCCTGGCGTGCTGCGGTCCATGGGGTCACAAAGAGTCAGACACAACTTAGCAACTGAACAACAATGAACAAGACATCTTGGGTGATTGATGATGGCACCAGGACAAAAAAGCAACAGGAATGGCTGGCTTGAGTGGGGAGGGCTGGCAGAGGGGCTGAAAATACCTGTATGAGAGCTTAAAAGTCACATACATAAAAAGCATATATATTCCCAGCACATAGGTAGGAGATCAGCAGACAGTAACTGAGTTAGACGTAGAAGGGAAGGTAACAGTGACTTCTAGTTATGCTGACCTCGGGCAGAAAGAGCTTGACAAGGAGGATGCCCCTACAAATTCGCCTACTGCAGTTTCCTCTGTGAACATCCTTTACACCAACATCTCAGGCTGCCACTCAGGACCACAGCTAGCCCATCGGTCACCTTCATGTGAGTTAGAAAAATGCACCCCTTTCTCTGGGCGAATGCAGCGCCCCACCCTTCTCAGCAGCCCTAGTGCCATTGGCTCAAACATCGTCTTGTTAGTTAGACCCTTAAGGGTCTTTCAAGTCCTTGCTTTTGAACCAAGTTCTATGTGAAGAGAAAAAAACAGGTCAGATCCCACACCAGAGAAACACAAAGGCAAATTATATACATGAACATGGCCATTCATGGAATCCCATTGGCAAATTCAGCATTTACAAGACAGTGGGCTCTGATGGAAACTGTTCCCAACCGCTGTTCTTTCACAATCCAGTGTCTTGGGTCGGGGTGGGAGAGGTGGACAGAGATTCCATTTCCTATATGGAGAAGCATCATGAAATATAGCCCCAACCTTGTTCCCTGTATCCAAGCTTTCAGGGGCTTAGTATCCACTCAGATGATGACCTACCATGGGGATATGAACCCCATTAAACACCCAGACCCGTGAGCCTCAGAGAGAAAACTAGCTTTCCAGCCCTGGGTAGAGAGAATCGCTACTGTGTCCAGGAAAAGCCAACGGAGCCTGGGCCCCAGGAACCGTAATCGTCCAAAAGCTACTACAGGTATCAGATAAACGAGGTTCCGCCCTGCAGAGACCAGACTTGACAGGCCCATAAAGGCGGCCTAATACCCTGAGCCCATGCGCTTTTGATATCATGTCTCATTTTCTGCATGAATGAGAGACTCAGCCAAGGGAAGAAATCTTAAGTTTTCATTTATATCTCAGGAAGCCTGGCTCCCCTGCCGTGGGCAACCATGAGGGCCACCGCAGAGCTGGTGGCTGCCTGGCCTGGCACACACACGGAAAGAGCAGGGGTCCTCAGTGGCTGCTCAGTAATTTAATGGGAAATGGAAACTCCCATGCCCTCCTGAGGCTAAGTCCTGACAAACAAGGATTCAGGGCTGAGTAAATCTGCAGTGAGCCCTGATTTCCTGGTGCTTTGAGGGAGAAAAGAAATCCAGGGCCCGTAGGTAAGGTCAACTCTGGGGCAGTCTGTCGAGCTTGTGATTAGTGACCCTGATCTGGACATTCAGGCCCTCTGCTCTCACTCCCTCCAGGAAAGGGAAGTAGAAAGGAACAGACACTTGGCATCTACTGTCAAGCTATAGGCCAGCGTCTCCACCTCTAGTCTTTAACTATTATTCCCACTTGACAGATGGGAATACTAAGTCACACAGATAGTAAGTGTCAAAGCCAAGCTTCTGATGCCCCTCAGAAAGCCAGCAACCTCTGGGCTCTCCCTCTTGAGAGCCGGCCCCCAAGTAAAGATCTGCTAGCAGTCATTCACACGTCAGTGCAGAAGGCACCAAGGGCTTGGCTTCCCGGGTAGCTCAGTGGTAAAGAATCTGCCTGCCAGTGCAGGAGATGCAGGAAATATGGGTTCAATCCCTGGGTCGGGAAGATGCCCCGGAGAAGAAAATGGCAACCCACTCTAGTATTCTTGCCTGGGAAATTCCATGGACAGAGGAACCTAGCAGGCTATAGTCCATGGAGTTGCAAAGAGTCAGATACGACACATGCACGCAAAAGTCATCAAAGGCAGAGGCAGCTGAAATCTGGTAGGAAGAAGGATGCTGCGTTGAAGGAAAGTGTGTGTGCAAGACAAGCATGCTGAGTTGACTCATGTTCAGGGGACCCCTCTCTGAACTTGAGCATTCCAAGGCCCTATGCATGGTTTTGCCTTTGCAATTCTGTATTCTTACCCCCCAAATTTTAGCAGCTTTAAACTTGAGACTTCCCTTGCTGCACGTATGCAGATTGTGTTTTACTGGGGAGGCGGCTTTGGAGATGGTGCTGATGGAGATGATGGATATGTGTGTATATATATATGGCTGAGTCCCTTCGCAGTCCATCTGAAAGTATCACAACATTGTTGACCAGCTGCCATACCCCAACACAAAATAAATAGTTTAAAAAAAGAGCTGTGTGCCTCCCCCCAGGTGTTGGTCATTGTGGAAGCTGGAAGCCCAGCCAGGTATCCTCCTTGTTCCTTTTGGCTTCGGTGGGGAGGGGCACTGTCCATGGGCTACAGCAGACAAGGTGCAGGAGACCCCCGGTGTAAGGACACCCGAGGGGACCAGAGGGCCAGACCTTGCCCATCCTTCCAGGAGCAAGCGGTCCCTATCCCAGGGCTGCCATCCCATTGCAAATGCCCACATACTGGCTTTGGACAACAGGCCAGAAGTTCAAAAGGCCACAGCTCTGGAGGCCAGAAGTTCAAAACCAAGGTGTCACAGGCACAGGGTTGCTTCCTGCCAGAGGCTCTGAGCGAGAAACTGTTGCAAGCTGCTCTCCGGGTGGTTGCTGGCAAGGTTTGGCTTCCCTTGACGTGCCGATGAATCACCACAATCTCCACCTCCACCTCCACAGGGCACCCTTCCCTGGCTCTTTTGTGTCTCTGTCCAGTTTTCCATCTCCTTATAAGGCTATCTTAATCCAACATGCTGCTGCTGCTACTGCTGCTAAGTCGCTTCAATCATGTCCGACTCTGTGCGACCCCATCCCTGGGATTCTCCAGGCAAGAACACTGGAGTGGGTTGCCATTTCCTTCTGCAACGCGTGAAAGTGAAGTTGCTCTGTCGTGTCCAACTCTTAGTGACCCCCTGGACTGCAGTCCACTAGGCCCCTCCGTCCATGGGATTTTCCAGGCAAGAGTACTGGAGTGGGGTGCCATTGCCTTCTCCAAATCCAGCATGACCTCATCTTAACTTGATCACATCTGCAAAGACCCTGTTTCTGAACAGGTACTGCAGGGTGGGACTTTAACAGTTCTTTGAGGGGACACAATTCTACCCACTGTAGGAGCTGGGGTCCCCTTTGCCAGAGTGCCCTTGTGGACTCCTGGCCCTGTCAGTGGAGCCTCAGTGGCTTCTCAGTCCATGTGCTACAGCCCTGCTCAGGGGCCTGCATGAGCAGGGCTGATCCCAGTGGTTCATCTTGCCCTGGATGGGAGAAGTAGCCAGTCCGGCAGCCTGTCTCCAGGCTTTCCTGGCACACCCCAGAAAGCTTGAGGCTCTCATGGGTAACAGAGAAAGAGTGGGGCTTTTCCCTTCTCCTGTCACCCCACAAATCAAAGTAGATGTCCTCTAGAAGCCCCTCGATTTATCCACCTGCCATGGACTGAATGTTTGTGTCCCCCTCCCCCACGAAAAATCATACATGGAAACCTCGTCCCTAATGTAATGGTATTTGGGGATGGGGCTTTGGGGAGGTGATTAGGGCAGATATGAATGGGATCTGTGCCCTTATAAGGGACCCCAGAGAGCTCTCTTTTTCCTTCAGCCACATGAGGACAGAGGGAGAAGATGGCCACCCATGAATCAGGAAGCAAGCTCTCATCAGACACTGAGTCTGCTAGTGCCCTGATCATGGACTTAGCAAATCTCCTGCCTCCAGAACTCCATGAAACAAATCGTGGTGCCAAAGCAGTCTCAGACTATACAGAAAGGAATGGCCGCAGCTGAGTGCCAATAAAACTTTATTATAAAAACCGATGGACAGCTGGGTTGGCCCAAGGGCCATAGTTTACTGACCTGGCCTAGCTCATCAGTTATCGAGCCAGTCCTTTTCATTGTTAGAGCTTAAGATGGTCCCAAATTAGAGCTGTTCTAAATAAGTCTGCAGAGATCTTGGTGCTGACATCCCAGTCTACCTTTCTGATTATTTTCTTAGGACAATGTCTCAGAAGAACTACAATTTGAAGGTTCTTGAGTTATACTGACAAATTCAGTAAGCATCACATTTTTCCTTTGAGCCAGGCCTTACACTTTGACCTGTACCTTGACTTGTCCACGACTGTTTTCCAGATGTCTCAAGCAGAATTTCTGTCTCTTCTCTCAGACTTCCAGTTCCTCAAGTGTAAGGATGTGACATTTTATTTTATTATATGCCTTGCCCTCAGCTTTTCCATCTTCCTCCTCTCCCCCACAAAGTTTGTGCACAAGTGAGTGTGTACACACGCACACACACACACACATACATGCTTGCCCAGTATCTATTGTGACTGCACACATGAGATACACAAGGGAAACTGGGTAATAGCTGAACAAATGAACTCTATGTGTTTAAAACCCTAAGGAGGCATAAGCCAGATATGTGTGGCCGGTCATTGATAGTTGAATGTAGCTGACCTTCATAAGCTAGATGATAAACCTCACTCTTTCCCAGAAAACCCTGGGCAAGATGTCAAAGAAAATAATAATGACTTGCCCTAAAGTCCTGTGTTCCTCTTTGCTTGCCCAGGGATTGGTGCCACCCCTGCACCACCCCTTTCCCAGAGAGGCCCTTGGAAAGATAGGGATCGCACGACCTGGGTTTCCCCCGCTTCCTCTCTTTCACCAACCTCCACTGCTCTGGGTCCACACCACAGGGGACCCTCTCACCAGCTCTGCCATAATCCAGTTCATGAAAAATTTAAAATGTTCTTTTACATTTCTTTTCACCTTGAATTTTTTGTGAAACCAAATGGCGGTTTCCAAAGGTGAAAAACTGTTATTTTCCAAGGCAAATTCCTGCGAAGTGAAAATTGCTAGTTTCACACAGCTCTACCACTGATGACTATTATTACTGCGGGTGCTAGATTAACACAATTTGATCAGGAAAAAGTAAAACCTGGGTTATATTCCTAGCAGGCCTCAAATATTCCCATGGCCAGACTTTCACAGCCCAAGAGTGAGCAGGAGGTCTTCCCAAGGCTCTGGTCACCAGGCCCACTATCATCTCTTCTGTGGACGCCCACTGAAGCCAATCCCCTACCAGGCACAGTCAAACTCAAGAACATGCCTCTTATCCTCCCGAAGACTGGGATGGACTCTGTAAAGAGCATTAACTCAGGCCCTCTGAGAGGAGATATACAATGTTTGCTAGTCGTTAGAGAATGTGATAGAATTCCTTAAAACGGTGACCTGTATGGGAAAACACCTCCCCATGTATTAGTCCATAGAGCTGCCATGACAAGTATCACAGACTGGGTGACGTTAACAACACAAATTTATTTTCTCACAGTCAAGGACCAAGTCCAGGATCAAGGTGTCAGCAGAGTTAGTTTCTTCTGAGGCCTCTCTCCTTGGCTTCTAGGTGGCCATCTTCTTCCAAAGTCTTCACGTGGCCTTCCCTGAGTGTGTGTGTGTGTGTGTGTGTGTGTGTGTATGTCCTAATCTCCTCTTCATACAATCCATGTTCAGCCACTTCAGTCGTGTCCCACTCTTTGTGACCCTATGGACTATAGCCCACCAGGTTCCTCTGTCCATGGGATTCTCCAGGCAAGAAAACTGGAGTGGGCTGCCATACTCTGCTCCAGGGGATCTTCCTGACCCAGGGATCAAACCCAGACCTCCTGCATTGCAGGCAGGTTCTTTACCATCTGAGCTACCAGGCTGGCGCCAAAAGGCGAGAGTCCCACTGCAGTCAGAAACAGGAGTGAATTCACATGTCACAAAGCATCATTCTTAGGGTTTGGACATGTGGAAAAGTGAAAGTGAAAGTCGCTCAGTCGTGTCTGACTCTTTACAACCCCATGGACTACACAGTCCATGGAATTCTCCAGGCCAGAATACTGGAGTGGGTAGACTTTCCCTCCTCCAGGGGATCTTCCCAATCCAGGGATCAAACCGAGGTCTCCCACACTGCAGGTGTATTCTTTATCAGCTGAGCCACAAGGGAAGCCCAACAGTACTGGAGTTGGTAGCCTATCCCTTCTCCAGTGTATCTTCTCGACCCAGGAATCGACCTGGGGTCTCCTGCACCGCATGCAGATTCTTTACCAACTGAGCTATTATGTGGATCTCAGCTTAAATATCGGAAAATCTGAGTCACTACTACCCTGATGTCAGAGATTATTTGGGCATTGCCACTTCCAATAGGAAGAAAAAAGTGCCCCCTTCAGGGGCTTTTGGGTGTCTCATTTAGGGGTCATGCACAGCGCTGAGACGTGATAGATGTCTTCAGTGACAAGCCGTGGCTAACTTTGCATGCTTTCCTGGGTGTCTGGCTGTCAGCAGCCAAGATGGAGATGAAGAAAAAGCATCAGCCTCCACTTAAAAAAAGAAATTAATCTCCAAAAGGCCAACACCCTGAGCTCACCACCGAATGAGAGTTTTGTCACTTGTAAGTTCTGAAGAAATGTCCTCAGTTGGAATACCCCAAGAAGTTCTTGGCTATGAAAAGCTAAGAGTCATTTTACCTAGAGTTAGGGCGAAGGCAGCTTTTGGGTGGGAGGAAAGGGCACAATCCCAGGCTGTACATTTTGGGGGAGGGGGGCTTGCACCCTCCCCCTCTCTGTCGGCCCCCTGGAATCCCTAGGCTGGAGATAAGGGTCAGTGCTAGGTTGGGCCTGTGCTTTGCCGGGCTTCAGGGTAAATTTTGTGAGAAAAATGAGAGTCTTACTCCACACCTAACCAACAATAGGAAGCTGATTCCCCAAAATTCTCTTTGGAATGTTCTGGTAGGGACCACACCAGGTGGTTGGGGCCACTCAGTTCTCACCCATTCTAATAAAACCTGAACCAACTTTTTATAAAGTCATTGAAAGAAATCCTGGCAGAACAGTTGACCCTCCACAATGGAAAGAGCATGACCCACTCCCAGGCTACTCCTTGGCAAGGCCTGGCCCCTTGGCCTGGGCCCATCTGCCCCGGCCATGGTCTGGCTTCCCCGGGGCTTCCTCCAGCACCCAGCTTGGGCAAAAACATTTCCCAACCTCTGCCCAGCACCAGCAACATCAGACTCACCTGGGAGATGATTAAAAATGCAGAATCACTGAACTGCCCCAGACCTACTGGATCAAGATCTGCCTCTTTGCCAGATCCCCGTAACAATTTGAGAAGGGCTGGTCTACTAGCAAGGAACTTAAGCATCTAGTTCTGAGGCTTCGTGAGAGAGAGCCCCACGCTGTGTGGACACAGGAAACTGACAGTGGTTTATAAGCTCTAAAGTGAGAGTCACAGGGCAGACTCTGGTAGAATGTTCAGGATGAGTAGCAGCAGAATGTACTACTGAAGACAGAGAAGGACCCTCCCCAACCCTGCTGGAGAATGGAGCCAGCTGGTCAAAGATCCAGGGTCCTGAGCATCACCTCTGTGCAGGCCTGTGCTGAAATAAATGTTCTGTAGGCTTTGCATGCATTTAATTCTTGTATGAGCCATATGAGGTTGACATTCATATTATAAGTAAAAGAAATGGAGGCTTTTAGTTTAAGCCTCTGGAAAATCATTGAGGTGGCTCAATGGTAAAGAATCCGCCTACCAGTGCAGCAGATACAACAGACTCCAGTTCTATCCCTGGATAGGAAAGATCCCCTGGGGAAGGAAATGGCAACTCACTCCAATATTCTTGCCTGGAGAATCCCAGGGACAGAGAAGCCCAGTGGGCTACAGTCCATGGGGTCACAAAGAGTCAGACATGACTTAGTAACCGAGCATGCATGCATGTAATGTTGAAGATCCCTACTCCCTGCCTGTGTGCATGCATGCATGCTAAGTTGCTTCAGTCGTGTCCAACTCTTTGCAACCCCATGGACTGTAGCCTTCTAGACTCCTTTGTCCATAGATTTCTCCAGGCAAGAATACTGGAGTGGGTTGCCATGCCCTCCTCCAGAGGATTTTCCCAACCTAGGAATCGAACCCATATCTCTTACATCTCCTGCATTAGTGGGCAGGTTCTTTACCACTAGCACCACCTGGGAAGCCCTTCCCTACTCTCTAAGATCCAGCAATTTCAATTCAATGTGTATGTCCTATAGAAACTGATCCACATGTGAAGTAGAAGGCATGCACTTAAATGTGCACAGAAGCACTTTAATAATTGTAAAAAAAATCAATAGAGCCCAAATGCTCATCAAAAGGAGGCTAGAAAAATACATTTTAATGTATTCCTACAACAGGATATTCTCCAGTAGGAAAAAAAAATGGATGAAACACCACCTTGTTTGATAGCAAGGATGAATCTCAGAAATATATGTTTAAATGGGAAAAAAGCAAATCACACAAGACCTCAAAAGAGTACAATGCAACATTTTTAAAGCTTAAAAAAAAAAAAACAAGCAAAAATAAGAAATATATTATTTAGGAGTGCGTATGTAAGTAGTAAAAAAACAAAAAAGTTTGTGCTGTTTTCTGTTGTGTTCTGTTGTTTTATTTTTAAGGAAGAGAGCCATAGACACATTTCAAGATCATAGCTACTTCTCTTGTGGAGGCAGAGGGTTGAAGGAAAGAGACCCACTGCTGATGCAAAGATATTAGGAAAAATCTACCTCTTAGGTTGGGAAGTGAGTTCTCGGGGATTTATCACTTATTCATATATTGTCTATCTTCTATGTGTATATATATAATTTCCAAGGAAAATCAAAATGGTGAAAGCTGACATCAGAGAGACAATAGCTTGGATAGGATTACACAGCTAGTAACTGGTAGCGCTGGGGTTTGAACACAGGTGATTGACTGCAGAGTCCACGTAACCGTGAGCTGAGCTGTGCTGTCTCTTATGTGTTTGGCTGCCCCCAGGAGCAGCTACAAATACAATATTATCTACAGGTATGACTACGGGGCCTGGGGATAGGCTGGGGTCAGGGCGGGGGGGAGTTGATGTGAACGACCAAGGTGACGCCACAAAGGGACAGATGCAAACAGGTGCATGTCAGACATGCCTCAGGGTGGGGTCAGTGCTGTACTGTCCTTGTCCACAAGCTGGTTCCAGGGGACTACAGTCTGCCTCTGAATCCACCTGCCTTGTTCCACTGGACACACAGTGACCCCAGCTCACAACAGGCTCACAAATCTCCCTGAATTTGCTCCAAGATCCAGCACTGTGCAGCTATCACAGATGTAGAAAATAAGGAAAAGAAACAGAAGGCAGAAGAGAAAAGCAGGTACACCCTGTTCATTTTCACTTCATCATTCTAGCTCCTAATAGGGAGTTTCAGGAGCCCTTGCTTTTGGAAAACACATTGCAATTATTGAAAGAACTTCGACTCTCTCTCTCTTCCTATCGGTCCATGTTGTGAAAAGCGCTCCATCCCCATCGACAGATAAGGAGGGCAGCACTCAGAGAAGGTAAACAAATTGCCCAAAGTCAAGGCTGTGTGACCTTGGACAAGTCACTTTTCCTCTCTCTAATTTAATGTCCTCATCGGTAAAACAGAAGGGTTGACCCTGGTGATTCACAATTGACAATTGGCAGTTCTCTGGGAGAAAAGCAGGAGAAAATCCCCATCTCCCAGTCTGACTGATTCCTCAATACCTCTGCTTTAGGAAGACCCCATGGCTTCAAAATAACCAAAAAGGAAAAGGGAAAGACAACAACATATCAGGAAAACAAAAAAAATTAAAAAATAAAAGCCAACTCCTGCTGCTCTATTTATCTTTTAGGCTCAGTTCTGGAGCGCCTAAGAGAATAATTCGAATTTCCTGTTCGTTGCTTGGCTTTGATAGCACACGGCCCATCACCAAGCGAACACAAAGAAGGAATGAACCGGCATCGTCCCAGCAGCGGCGTGGCCAGCAGTGTGCAGAGACAATGGGCCCTGGTTTAATTTCCCCACCTCCTCCCCAACTGCACTCGAAGCAAAGTCAGATGACGCCTTCCCAAAAAGTGGAAGAGGAAAATATCAATCTGTTTCGGGGAAAGTTACGAATTGCGTGTGCCTGGAATACTTGATATATGACTGTAGCCTGGTGAGCAACAAGTGATTCTGGCTGTTGCATTTGATCTTGGGATGGTAATATGCTCTCCTGACATCATCCAAATGGGGAACGACTGAGGATGTTTTATATAAGATGCTTGCAAACTTCAAAGGCCACTCTTAACCCCGAACCACCCCTCTTCCCTCCCTTTCTTCCTCCTTTCCCTCCAGACCCTCCTCTCCCTTCGCCCAGCAAATTGTTTTGGGGCCAAAAGTGATTGTAGGACGATCAAGAATCAAGGAACTTGTGGCAGGTGGTGCCACCTGTGTCTGGGCAACAGCCTCTCGGGCCGCATCTGCTCTGCAGTTGTGGGGGGGGGGGTGCGGCATCTGAGAAGGATTCCCAGCCGGAGAGCCAGAAGCCTCGGCCGCCAGGGAGGGCAGCTGGCGGGGACGTGGCGGGGGGGAGGCCGGAGGACTCACTCACATCCTTCTACCCTCCAGCTCTGAGAGTCAGAGGAGGACTCTTTGGGGAACCAAGTGCCTGCACGCAGCCCCCCACATTTATCAAGATGAGGAAACTGAGGTCTGAAAAGACAAACTCAGAGTCGGCCACTGAGAGGTGGGGGCAGAGGCAGACCCCAGGTGCCCTGACCTCCAGCCTTGAATTCTTCCCCTTCACCAACCATTGCCCCTGTTCTTGGCCGGTTGGAGAAAGTCATTCCATCCATCTTCTCCGTCCTTTGGATGAATGGGAGCTAACATTTAACCAGGGCTCCCTGAGCCAGGCACCGTCCTCCCACCTGCATGAATTAACTCATTTTGTCATCCTATTGATCCGGTGGTCCTTGGTGGGGGGTGATTTTGCCCCCCGGGGAGTGTCTTTATTATCATGAGTGGATTGAGGAATGCCTTGGATAGAGGCCAGAGATGCTGCTCAATATCCAGCAATAGACAAGAGAGCCCCACACAAAAAGAATCATCCAGCATCCAACGTCAATGGTTCTGTGACTGGGAAATTGCATTAACCCTACATAGTATTTTATCATCACCATCGTTACAGTAGTTATCTTGCTGTAATAGTGGTGCTGCTGGTGGTGATTTTCATCTTACAGATGTGGAAGCTGAAAACAGTGACATAGCCCCTGAGTGGCAGAGCCGGGATGTAAACCTAGGCTGTCAAACTTCTAAAGGAAACGGGACACACGTTTTCTCTCTTTAGGAGGCCAAATTCATCTAAAAAAAATCTCAGAAATACAGCTCAAGCCAAAGAACCCTGTGCCCTCACCCAGATACACTCCCCTTCCCAGAGTGACGCACAGTTGGGGCACATTCTTTCGGCCTTTTTCTCTCTGCGTAGATGAATGCATAGAGCTCCAGTCCTGTTGTGTGGTGGGTGAGCACTTCAATAAAATGTCTCTGTATCTTTTGCAACTTTCTTTTTCTCCCTTACTTGTTGTCTTCGAAATCATTCTACAGCAGGACATGCAGACAGACATTATTTTTCAGCAACTATTTAATATTCCATAGTTTGGATATCCTCTCTCCTCTACTGGTGGACATTTGGGTTGTTTCCAGCTTTGGACTCTTTGAACCACATGATATGGTGATTGGAAGTAGGGGCTTTGGGGTCACAGAAACCTGGATCTGAATTTTGGACTAGCTGTGTGACCATGGAGGAGTTCCTTGGCCTCTCTGAGCCTTGCATTCCTTGTCTGTCAAATGAGAACCTCACAGGATTAGAGTTTAAGTTTTCAATGACATTGAGTGAAAGGGATGAATGAAGTGTCTGGTACATAGGAAGTGCTCAAAAATGGCAGAATTCGTTATTATTTTTACCACACCTCAATTATTATCTGCATTATTACTATGATTCATATTATCATTATTAACCCAGTTAGTTAACAGTCTGCTGAAGCCAATTCACCCAGAAATGCCATCAAAATCCTTTAGAGAAAGTGGGCCAAATGATGGAGTTTCCCACGTCCAAAGACTTGAAACACTTTCCCAGCATGAACTGACTCACTCAGCTACAGGGCACCCATCAGGAAACTGGGGGGCGAGAGGGGCTCACGTTGCTAAGGCAGATTTAGTGTGGACCACCTCCCACCTTGGGATTCCCTGGTGGCTCTGCTGGTAAAGAATCCACCTGCAGTGCAGGAGACCCGGGTTCAATCCCTGAGTTGGGAAGATCCCCTGGAGAAAGGAAAGGCTACCCACTTGAATATTCTGGCCTAGAGAATTCCACAGACTGTATAGTCCATGGGGTCGCAAAGAGTCGGACACGACTGAGCAACTTTCACTTCACACTTCACACCTCCCACCTTAACCAATGTAGAAAGGCCAGCATCCATGGAAGACTCAGGGGATGGGTTTTCAAAAAAAAATCAAAGGAAAAGAGGACAGGGGAGTTCTGTGCCTAGCTGACACCTGAACTGGACAAGATGAAGACATGGTACTTGACAAGTCCAGCTCATGACTCAGTGGACCATGATGACTAGGGGTCCTGATGGCCAAAATTCCTAATCACACCTGCGATTCAGGGAGAGGCCAAATGGGAATGGTTCTGAGATGGTTCAGCCTCTGAGATGGTTCAGAGGCTGAGGCTGGCCTTGGGGCTGAATTTTGTAAACAGGGCTCTGTTCAGCTCCTTCTTGACTGTTCCCTAAGTCTCCCACACTCCTTAGGGATGGAAGGTGGAGGGATGCCTCTTTTAGGGGCCTTAGGTAAGAGTTCTAGAGCAGAAGCTTGCCAAGGGGTTTGCAAACTAAGACAGTTGTGCCAAGAAAAGAGTGCCAATCTCTACTGTTATTACTGCCCATATTCTTGGGGGGGAGGGGGAGAGAGGGGGCAGAGGGCAATCATAACATATTCCTGGTATCCTTCCCTACCCGTCCTCCTTCTGGGTCTGGATGAGGAGGGATCTGCCACCCTGGCTATGAAAGTGGGGTCAAACCAGGGTGGACTAATCACAGCAGAACCTTACCTAGAAACAGTGACTGCTGTGAGGACAACACCTGACTCAAGATGAGACCATCACAGATCTCCTGGATTTTTTTTTTTTCCAGACTGGGAGGAGAGGGGTAATAGCTCTCCTCTCTAAGGTAATAGATCCTGTGGATCTGTCTCTAGAGCTGCTAGTGGCCAAAGAGGCGTCTAAGAGCACAAGGCCAGTGCAGAAACATCCATGGAGACACAGCGGGGGAGACTCTCGTGCCTATTCAAATACCCAGAAGCACTCCTCTTTATCCTCCTGGTTACCTGAGCTAATTGATTGATTTTTTGTTTCATCTGAGTTGCGCTTCTGTCGTTAGCAAATAAAAAGGGTTCTGAGTAAATATATCAACCAAGTCTGGTAAGGAAGTACTGTGACTGGCCGTGGCCTCAGGGACACTCAGAGACCAGGAGATCCAAAAGGGTCATTGGTGACCAGGTAAGCATGCATTCCTCAAAAACCGCTCTCCTTTTTCAGAGAGGGGAGGCTTGTTCTACCCAAAGCAAAAACCAGACCCCTCAGTCCCAGGCCTTGCATCCTGCAGTCCTGTCAGTGTGCCAGAAAGGATCCTCCTGGTGCCAGCACATGAGGAAGACCCTCACGCTCAGAGCTGAGCTGAGGGCAGGCATCAAAGCCCAGAGAGGACCTGAATCCTAAGGAAGGAAACAGACTCCAGCCAGAAAGAGACTGGAAAGAAACATACTCCTGAAAGACCAAAACGGAGGTGAAGGAAGCCTCCCTCTGGACTCCAGGATCATAGGCCAGTCAGCCAAGGGGAGCTTGGCGGCATTTATTTGGGGACTGGAGGTCTGTAGGTCAGACTTTAGGTACCCTGTTAGTACCTGGGCTATCTCCAGGATGGTACCTGTGCCTGGTTTTCTGCCTGGCTCTGCCCCTCCCCAGCTGTGTGTCTGGATGAAGGACACATGTAACCACACGTGTGTGTACCCGTGTGCTTCCCAGGACCTGAGAGTGGGGCACCGGGATGACACGGCTATTGCACGAGTGTCTGTGAGAGGTGGCAAGGACGTGTGATGTTGATAAATGAGGCGAGTACATGTGGGTGAGTGGACATGGGCACCTTACAGAGGGTAGATGAGGCACAAAGAGTGACAAGTACTTGGAAAGGAGGTAAAGGATAGTGAGGGGAGTGTGAAGACTGTGTGTATGTGTTTGTGTGTGTGCGCACACGTGCCTGCACACGACAAAACAGGCCTCGAAAATGGAGGGTACCACTTGACTCAGGGAAATGGAGTGGGTGGGATGTGTCTGCTGGGTGTATATGGTGGAGCTGGGGGATGCGAGTGAGGGGTCTGCTGGCAGTGAGCAGCCCCCGAGGGGAGTCCCTACTAGACCTTCCAGGTGAGGCAGCAGACAATGCCATACATCAGGCCCCCTCCTCCCAGACCCTGCGCCCCAGGTAACTGGCTTTCCTAGCCAGGGCCAGGGTGGTGCACCCCAGGGCCTCCTGGCCTGGCCAGCTACCTGAGTTAGTAAACCAGCCCAGAAATACCAGCCTGATTCCTCACCCCAGGGTTTCAACACACCGCATGTTTGGCCTGGAGGCTAGGGAAATGAACTTGTCAGGAGAGACAGTCTAATTTTCTTTTCCAGTCCTAAGGCACCTTCTGGATGCATCAGAAAGAGGGGGTGAGCAAACCTGAGGTGATGATGATCAGTCTGGCGGTGCTCTCTTTTGGTGAGCTTCCCACAAGGACTTCCAAGGGGGCAGCTAAACCCATGGTCTTCAAGAACCAAGAGGTCTGCTTCCATGGACATGACTGCCCACTGTGGCTGTGTTCGGGCCCCTATGGAGTCCCCCACCTCTGCAAGGGAAGTGTGGGAATCTCTGGGATCTATAAACCCATCTCCAGAGACCAGAACCACCAGGAAATCAGAGCAACTCATTTCTGGGCTGAGAAGCTGGGTCCCCAGGCATCTCATTGGTACACAAGTTGGAACAGGCCTGGCCTTAGTCACATCTCCACTTTTAATCCTGGTCCACGTCCAACACCGACATGCCAAGTGGCTGAAATATTTGGTCCTTCCTGGTTGTCCATCTTCTCTGCCCCACACATATTCCCGCAACCCAAGCCTTTTCCACCCAAACCCAGGGCCACTCCCCATCCCGCCCACTCCTGCTGGCCCTGGATCGACAGGGTTAGGGGCCAGCAGGAGGTGGGCCACTCTCTGCTTTCACAGGAAGGCTCCCCGGGGAGACCCCCGCATCCTGCTGAGCTCTGTGCGTGACCCACGCCCCAATTCCTTCCTCCCTCCCGGATGATGAAATCATAGCCTCTATCTGGACCTGTTCATGCCACAAGACAAATTGTCAAAATGTTTTGATCTAATTGGGTCCTTTTCAAGTCAGCTGAAAACCATCAGGCGGGGAACCAGATGGAGCTGGTGATTAATGAGGGACATTTGGTTGCTTCTCCACATCCATCATGGAGCCCCGTTTGGGCGGGTGTGTTCCTCATCCTCCGCCACAAATGGGTATGACCAGGCAGATAACTGAGGCCCCGCTTCCACGCTTCCGTGGGCTTCTCCCCTGAGGCTCCAAAACCCGGGGTCCAGGAATGACGGCTCCTGGACAGGCCCCTGACTCAGAGATAGCCTTGTGTCCACAAGTGGCCCCGGCCCCATTAGGGACCACATGTGACACTGCCAGGCTCCAGCGCAGGTAGGGGACAGAGGGAAAGAGAAAGCATTTCTGTGAGCCCCGGGGACACGCTGGCTGCAATCGACCCCGGGATCTGGGTTTGCAGGCTCTAATGCTCAGCCCACGTGGCCACCGTCCCTTTGTCTGAAAGGCACTCTGCTCTGGTGTGGAAGGTCTGAGCCAGTTTCTATGCACGTTTTCTTCACAGGGAAGCAGGCTCAGAGCCAGGGTCCAGAGGTCTGACTGTTGGTGCAGCCTGGGCCTCCCACTTGCTGTGTGATTTTTCAGTGAGATCCACTCCTCTTTGAGCTTCTGGCGCTTCATGGGGCCTAGTCCTTGAGCTGGTGACTGCTCTGTGCCGAGGGCCCTCACTTGCACCCCAAACCTCCCCATGCGTGTGCTCAGTCGCTCAGTCTGATTCTTTGTGACTGCATGGACTGTAGCCTGCCAGGCTCCATTGTCCATGAAATTTTCCAGGCAAGAATATTGAAATGGGTTGCCATTTCCTACTTCAGGAGATCTTCCTGACCCGGGGGTCGAACCCACGTCTCCTGCATTGGCTCTTTACCTCTGAGTCACCTGGGAAGCCCTACAAATCTTCCCAGATGAATGCTTTTGGTTAGATTTCACACTCACCCAGAAGTGGTTCCCAAGACCCAAGGATTTGTTTTTCCTGATGATCCTCTTCTTTGATCAGCGAGACTCAGTGAAGTGGAATTTACTGTGGGATTCATTTTAGGTGGCTGGGAAGCTGGCTCCCTTCTAAACAGCCATGGATCCTTCCTCCCCCACACTCTGGGGGTCTGTCACCCGAGGGCCCAGGCCTAGAATGAGGAAAAGCTGGTGTGAGGATGGCAAGGGCCTTGCAGTCAGAAGACCTGACCTCAAGCCCTGCTACAGCCCACTTCCTGCCTGTGTGGCCTTGGGCAGGTTGTACCTATTCTCAGATACCCTTTTTTCACATCTGTAAAATGGAATCATCACACCGGCTTTCTTGGGGTTATTATGAGGCTTAAACAATACAATGCTTGTGTACCATTTTTTTTTTAGATTCCACATATAAGTGATATCATATAATATTTGCCTTTCAGACTGACTTCACTTAGTATGATAATCTGTAGGTCCATCCATGTGGCTGCAAATGGCCTATAGAAAACAGACTTATGGTTACCAAAGGGGAAGATGGGGGAGGGATAAAACGGGAACTGGGGATTAATAGACACACACTACTGTATATAAATTAGATAAACAAGGACCTACTGTACAGCTCAGGGAATTCTATTCAGTATCTTGTATAATGCATAATGGAAAAGAATCTGAAAAAGAATATATATATATATACACACACATATATATAACTGAATCACTTTGCTATGCATCTGAACATTGTAAATCAACTATATTTCAACTTTAAAGAAAACTAATATGATCCCTGTGAAAGCCCTTTGCCTTGGAAAGTAGATTTCCTGGTGTGAATTGCCATTACTATTCTGTGGCCACATCCGGCAGGGGGTAGAATGGTGACCCCTGGACCCGCAAACTGATTTCCCCTTCTGATCTATGAAATTTCCTTAGTACAGGTTTTCCCAGCTTCGATACTGTTGATGTTCAGGGTAGGCTAAGCCCTCTTTAGGGAGGCTGTTCTGAGCCCTGTAGGATAATTAACAATATCTCTCGTCTCTGCCGCTAAATGCTAGAAGCAGCCCCACTCCACCCAGTCTTACAACAACTAAAAATATTATAGACATTGCCCAGTGTTCTCTACTGGGGGGAATATCAGCCCTGGTCAAGAATCATGGCTTCAGTAGGACCCATGGTATTTCTGCCCTTTGACATGACAGGTGGCCTGGAGAGAAGGGACATGGTGTTTCCAATTCATACCGAGGGTTCAACTGGCTCAGCCTCTAATGAGCTGTGTGAGCTTAGACAAGCCCCTAAACTCTCTGGGCCTCGGTATCTCATTTGTGAAAAGAGGAACATGGGAATGAGCTGCCCTGTTAGGGTTTCCCGACTTGGGGCTGAGTCCTTTCCCAAGGAGCAGTTGTGTCGGGTGGGGGAAGGGTTGGGGACCTAGTAGGCAGGAGGCATGGGAAGAAAGGATGGAGAGACGAGAGCGTCTACATCATGAAGCTCCCATCTCCCCAGAGGCTGGCCTGGTGGAGAACTGAAGTTCTTGCTTCTCACAATTCCTTCAGAAGAGAGTATGGAATCTATAATATAGTAGAATAACTGCCAGTGGTCATTGAACTTAATAAGGAGGCACTCTGCCATGCTTTTTACATGCCTCATTGCATTTAGTCTTCACAACCACCCAAACTGCCCTCTGGAGTAAGTTTAATTATTCCCCATTTCACAGATGAGGACGCTGAGGCTCAAAGTGGGTGAGTGAACAAAAGGTGTATATGGTGGGAAAAAGCGAAGGAAGAGAGCCCGGAGGAAAATTGAAGACTTGTCCTAAAGCAAAGTCCTGCACCACTTTGATTAAGCTTCTGCTCCAAGTGGAGAAAGATTCTCTCTTGATTCATGCATCTGATAACAAAAGAGATGCCAATTACATGCCTCTACTGCCATTGGTTAGTTCTGTGTTGCTGGAAACTAGGTATGTTGGAAAGATAAACCAACACCACAAAATTTCCACGTGGCTTTGGCACAAGCCTTTTGGGTTCTCCTTGCTGCTCTCCCAGGAAACCCCAAATCTTCACAAGCCCTCTGGGGCCTGCAATTTCCTGTCCTTGCCCCAGCACAGAGGCAAGAGGCTGCCAGCCCTGTATTTCAAACTCTGCCTGTGTGCCGAGCCATAATACTCTTCCTGTTGGTGACTTAGCTTCTCTTCCTCCCACGAATATACTTGGGGCTATTTTGGAAGGATTTTGCCACGACAGCCTCTGAGTGCTAATGAGTGTGACTCCAGAAGAGAAATTTCCATTAGTAGGTAAGAAAAGAAGACAAATAACCTTGAAATTTAATAAGCAGTACTGTGCCTTGTATTTTTTAGGGTTCTCCAGAGAAACAGAACCAATAGGATATAAACAGATAGACAGATAGAAATAGACATATAGATGATAGATATATAGATGTTGTTCAGTAGCCAAGTCATGTCTGACTCTTTGCAACCCCATAGACTGCAACACACCAGGCTTCCTTGTCCCTCACACATATATAGAACTGTATACAAAGATATATAGATAGAGGTATTTATTTAGAAGAGGAGGTTTCTGTTAATAACAGGAACCAGCTCACATGATTATGGATGCCAAGAAACTCCATGATCTTCCCTGTGCAAGCTGGAGGTCCAGAAAGTGACGTGAAAGTCGCTTCAGTTGTATCCGACTCTTTGCGACCTGGTGGACTATAGCCCACTAGGCTCCTCTGTCCACAGAATTCTCCAGGCCAGAATACTGGAGTGGGTAGCCGTTCCATTCTCCAGGGGATCTTCCCAACCCAGGGATTGAACCCAGGTCTCCCACATTGCAGGTGGATTCTTTCCCATCTGAGCCACCAGGGAGGTCCAGAGAAGTGGTAGTTAAATCCAGTCCAAATCCAAAGGCCTGAGAACCAGGGAAGCCAATGGTATATGTTCCAATTTGAGTCCAAAAGCCCAGGAATTAGAAGCATTGATGTCCAAGGTCAAAAGAAGATATATGTCTCTGCTCAAGCAAGAGGACACATTCACCTTCCTCCACCTTTTTGTTCTATGTAGTCCAAGGGTTTAGATGATGCCAATCATATGAGTGAGGGTGATCTTCTTCACTCAGGCGACCACATCAAATACTAGTCTCTTCCAGAAATACCCTCACGGACACACCCAGTCATAATGTTTTACTAATTATTTGGATGTTCCCTGGCCCAGTCAAATTGACACACCAAAAACTGACACACCAAATATCGACCATTACAGCCCCTTATCTCCTAGCAATGCCCTACATGCTAAATTCTACCCAGCGCTCAAGTTCAAAACTAAAGTTGTTTTGTGGTTACATCCTTCATTCAACAAATACGTCCCAAGTGCCTGCTACATGCAAGGCAATGGGCTGGGTGATGCTGAGAATATAGGGGGCAAAGGACATGGGTCCTGCTCTCCCACGGCATATACTCTCAGAGGACGGCACACATAATAAAATATGGCCGAAGAAGAGATCTGCAGATCCATGGGACGACTTCCTGGAAGGAATGGGCCTTGAAGGATGATAATAGATGGTGCCTCACCACCTTGCTTCAAATCTCATCTCGGACGTTCAGCAGCTGTGTGACCCAGGCAAGTTACTTAACTTCTCTGTGCCTCCCTTTCCTCATTTGTAAAGTGGGCAAAAAAAAAAAAAAACACCAACCCCACTGGATGTTGTGATGATTCACTGAGTTAATACATGTATAGTACAGGTCTTGCCACATAGTAAATGCTCAATAAAAGTGAGATAGGAAATGATTATTATCTGTTAAATGGAGTAATAAAAGGTCTTATTTTGCTGCCAGGATAAAGATGAGATAATTCAAGTAAAGCATTTCGGACAAGGCCTAGCACACGCTAAGCACTAATGTTGCTATTTTTCTTAACCATGTTGTCCTGTTGGCGGCAGAGGTACAGAAAGGAGGAGTGCGAGGCAAGCAGGGCGAAGCATTAATTAGCTCCCCCTCGTCTCCTTCCGGGTCCCAGGCCCTCTGTTTAGCCCCACGCCCTAGGCTGCCAAGTGTCATCTCTCCGGTTCCCCAGCTCTCAATCGCCCCCGGAAGCTGGTGCAAAGGGAAGGCTGGTTTCGGCCGCTCTCTTCTGTTCTCAATCAAATGTGCCGCTTTTCTGCCTGGGTTCACACATTGTAAAAAGCAGCCGTGTGCGGATTGCTCAGTGTCCACACGTCGGGCTCCTGACCCGCTGATGGCTCCAGAGCCCATTATTGTAATGGATTTGCTGTTGGGAAGAAGAAGGGGTCGTCCGCCTAATAAACCCCTGCCCCTGGTGGATCATGTCCAGCAGCCCATCTTCCATGCAGGTTTTCACTCTCACGGATTTGTTTAGTGATTTCTGAAAGACAGACAAGCTCTAATAAGTGCCCTGAGATACAGGCAAGACAGCACCGAACTGGAACAAGAAACAAGACTTTTTGGAGCAATGATTCAAGTTCTTTTTTTTTCCTTTTTTTTCCTGTCCACCTTCTAAAAGTGTAATACTGTCTTGCCGCTAGGTTTTTTAAAAAAGGAAGTACTGCTAATGAAATGCATAGAAAAGTAAAAACATGTCATGCAAATTAGACACCTTTGGGGATTCTGAAAAACTTGTCTGAAGGGCTAATTAAGAAGCTATTAAAAATAATTAATAATAATCTGCTTTTCCCAAATTCTTTTCAGTTCAGAAGTGTAAGTGACGCCATTTTTACTTCGAGTTTTAAAATGCGTAGGCTGAAGTGGCCATCCTTCGTTTACCATTTACCCGGAAGTCTTTTCTAAACTTTTCGTGATGGGGGGCGGGGAGGGGGGGAGGTAATACCATTCGTGTCCTTCCTTCCTTGGGTTTTCTTTTTCTGCGTCAGCTGGTTCAAGCAGCAGATCGTTCCACAAATGCAGTCAATGTACCATCGCAGGAGTGGTTCTAAAGTCTCACTGGGGGAAAATTGTTGTGAGTTACAGGAAATTAAAAAATTCTTGCAATACCAACCCACTTCTCAAAGTCAATCTGTGGTATCCCCGCGTCCATTCGACTCTGAAGTCAGGCCAGCGCGATTTTTTGAAGAGTAATTTCCAGCCTTATAAAGGGTCACGCCGTGTATTGAAGCCACATTTGCTTCCGTGTTTTGTAAATTTCGAACTCATTACTAAACCTTTTGTCTCTCAGACCCCCGTGTCTGCCTCTCACCTTGCCCTCATCAATCTGAGCCTTAAAAATCTAATGAAAAATGCCAAGACACATTTTGCACGTGGAAATGCGTTAAAACACAAATTGTTACGAACCCGAGGAGGAACTGGTCCTCCAGGACGGGCGGGAGAGGCAGGCCACTGTTCTTCAGAGCCAGCGCACTGCTGGTCATGGCTGCAGGTCCTTGGGAATACAGAGAAAACAACAGGACTTCCCCACTCTCCTCTGAGCCTCAGGGTTCTGGGCCTTTGAGATAAATCCACCATAGCAGCTGCTCCACAAAATTTCAAACTGTTCACGCCCTAAGTACCAGACTGGAAGACAGCAGTGATGCCACGTTCCCTCTAGAAGGCACGTGTCGGAGGTCTCCATGCCTCCACAGTGTTCTGACCCAGGAGCTCAGTTCAGCTGTGGTCACCTTGAGAATGTCATACGGTGCCTTGGAGTGAACAGAGAAACACCACCATTGAGCTCTGTGATTTGGGGGACATTAAGAAGAAGCTCAGAAGGATTGAGGGCAGGAGGAGAAGCGGGCAACAGAGGATGAGATGGGGATGGCATCTTCGACACAATGGACATGAGTCTGAGCAAACTCTGGGCGACAGTGAAGGACAGGGAAGCCTGGCATGCTGTATTCCACAGGGTCGCAGAGAGTCAGACATGACTGAGCAACTGAACAACGACAAGAAGAAGTTAATGAAAGCTGTGTGAAACTCTCCTAAACACTCACACACACCACATACAGAATCTCTCTCTCTCACCTTCACTTACTCTCTCCTGCATTTCTTTTCCAAGAGCCCACACTAAACTCCTATGATACAGGTAACTGTCACACCTGACTCCCTTCCCCTGGGTAGCGGGGTGGTCAGCTTAGTGAAATGAAAAGGATAGGAAAACTGTAGGCAGATTGACTTAAGTCTGCAACTCAGTTCTGCCATTTCCTGGCTGTGTGGCCTTGGTTGAGTCACTTAACTGTCTCTGAGCCTCAGTTTCCTCTCGTGTAAAATGGAGATGATGACACTTACCCTTCAGGTTTGTGTTGAGAATGAGTTGAAACATAGGCAAAGTGCCTGGCGCTGAAGCTGACACAGAGTGGGGCTCCCTCCATGGGTGGGAGGCTGTATTTTGGTTCAGATGATTCTGGGCTCTGATTTGGGGTGGGGGAGGTCGATCCACTGAGGTGGTGGCTGGAGAATTAGAGCTGAGTGCTGCCCTGAAAACTCTGGATTCAGGGATAGAAGAGCTCTGTTCTTTAACACCCCGCCTGACACCTCCTAATGAAATGTAAATGAGGGTTCTAACAAGCCTGGCATTTGCTTTGGGAAAAGGTGCGAGCAGATAGTCACAGCCAGGGCAGTGAGTGTCCTGGGTCTGAATGGAGCTGGTTTACAGAAAGAGGACCTCAGCTGCTCCCTGAGAGTGGCCCCAACTGGAGGGTTTGAAGAGGCTTTCCCTCTCCGTTGGAGGAGAAAATGGCAACCCACTCCAGTATTCTTGCCTGGAAAATCCCATGGACGAGGAGCCTGGCGGGCTATAGTCCATGTGTCATACACAACTGAGCACACACGCATGCACACTTCCCTCTCCAAGCAGATGAGCTCAGCCTTCTTTCAGTACACCTGTCCCTTCAGGCCTTCCCATGAATCACCATCCGAGCAGAAGGGCCTGGTGACCTGACAGCAAGTGGACACGTCTCGAGCCTGGGGGTCAGCCTGTTCCTCCTACTCCTGCCTAACTTGGGCAAGTGGGGGAAGGTGTGCTTGGACAGAGTCCATGCCCATCGCCATCATGGGACCCGCTCTCATCAAACCTGTATAGACACAGCCTCCTCAAGCCCAGAAGCCAGGAGGCCAAGGCCCACGAGGACTCCACCAAGCAGGGCTCTCCCGGGACACCTTCCTGTCCAGAAAGAAACTGAAAGTGTTAGTTGCTCAGTTGTATCCAACTCTTTGCAACCCCATGGAATGACTGTAGCCTGCCGGGCTCCTCTGTCCATGGGATTCTCCAGGCAAGAATACTGGAGTGGGTCGCCATACCATCCTCCAGGGCATTTTCCCAACCCAGGGATCGAACCTGGGTCTCCCACATTGCAGGCAGATTCTTTACCATCTGAGCCATCAGTTCCCCTCAAGTGTGAAATCCTCCTGGTCCAGGAGAGGATGTGGCCCTTAAAAGAAACATGTATACTACAGTTGCCATACAGGCATGAGCCCTGGGGGTAAAGACACAAGGGATAAGTAGGCTGACCCTTCAGAGTGAGCCAAACATACAGAGCTCTTAGAGCAGCTGTTTGGAGCTGTTAGCCAGTGGTCTGGGAAACTTACCTGTGTTCATTTCTCCACCTCACCTATGGCTGGAGTGTGAGAACCACAGCTTTACAAAGGGTGCACCGACCTTACTGCCCAGCACCCGAATCTTGGCTCAACCAGTGTTCTGGGCTCCCAGTCCTCCCAGAGCAGAGGTCCTGGGGTTGCTGTGCTGCACTGGGACAGAAGCCCAGAGGAGAACTGGAGGGACCCACAACTCAAAATGCATTTAGCATCACACTTGCAGACTCACTAAGGATCAGAAGGGGACCAGTGAACCTGACTGCATTTTGCAAGGGATATTGACTGCTGTGGGGGAGGAGCTTCTGAACTGTGGGAGGACCAGAAATTGCCTAACACAGAGGAATGCTACAACTAGCTCATTATTCTGTACTTACATATGCATCCATCTTTTCTCGAGGGCAGGAATTGAAACTTATTTGGCTGGTTCCTCAGACTTAGTGAGGAATTGTTTTTTAATAATTTTTTAAATCGATGAATCAGTGTCTAAGAGAACTAATCACCCACAGAAAAACACTGCCCAGCATTCAGCCTGGGACCAGACATGAGCTGAAACCTTCAGCTGCGCTGTCTCTCGGGATCCTGTGGTCTCCATCCCCAGGGCTGCCCTTCAAGTGGGATGGAATCTAGGGTAAGGAAGGTCATTTGTGCCCTGCCCCCTCCAGAGCTTCTGGAGCTTCTTTCGGGGTCCCCAGCAGGCTTGCTCTGGCTGCTGCGGCCCTCCAGCCCCACTCCTCCCCGGGAGCAGATCCACAGTCTGACATGCGGGGAGCCAAGACCTGGCCCGAAAGAAGGCCAGGCCCTGCTGGGCCCTGGGAGTGTGGATGCTCCGCTTACAGGCTACTGACTGCCGCTCCGTCACTGCCCCTGGGCTGGCCTCCGCAAACCCCACCCTGCCGGGGCTCACCCCTCTCCTCACTCAGACCTCAAATGTCACCTCCTTCCCCACACCCCGGCAGAGACGGCCCCAATCCAACAAGCCTTCAGCACATGATACACAAACGTGCTCATTTTGATCTTCCCACCACCTCCGAACTGCTGTGGAGGAGATGATGGGAATAGAACCCCCGGGGAGCCCTTGGGGCCTAATGCATCACATGTGCTGAGAGAGGCCAGGCTGGGCGGACATTTGCAGCTCAGCTCCTGACCCTCCTGGGGCCCCGGCTCCTTGCACTTGGGCTGAACTGGGGGACCAGGAGCGGGAGGCTGAGCAAGGAGGACTCGCTTCTCCCAACCAAGGCCACCAGGGCACACGGCCCAGCCCCTCCGGGCTGTTCCAAGGCAGGACATTTTCTGGCAACTTCCTACCGATTCAAATCCATACAGACAATAGCATCTTTCCCTTGTGTTTAAGCCCAGGAAAGGGAGACGTTGAAGGTGTCTGGGCCACTGACTCAGCTACTGGGGGTGGGGGGTTCAAATTAAAAATAAAATTGATCATAATCCACAGACTCGAGTTCCTCCCACTAAGCCAGGCACCTGGCAAAGCTGTATTAAAGGACCAGTTTCCAGCCATTATCAGAAACACAGATGGGTACAGGAAACAGGAAGTACAGTGTTGTATGTACACATAAGCATCTGCTCTGTGTCAGGCCCAGGAATTACAAGAGTCTGGTGGGGAGATTGGCCATTGGAGGAAGTAGCAGATGAAGTGGGAAAACTAAAACAATGCAGTGGAAAAAGAACAGTCAAGTCAGACAGGCCAGCTTTGACCACTAATTAGCTGTGTGACTTTAGGTCAGTAGCTTAACATCGCTGAGACTCTGTTTCCGTATCTATCAAAGAGCCGTAAGAGCAGCCGTGTGTGCGTGTGTGCTAAGTCACTTCAGTTGTGTCTGACTCTGTGCGACCCTGTGAACTGTAGTCTGCCAGGCTCTCTGTCCATGGGATTCTAATGCTAGTCTCCTCTCGCCAACTCCTTGCTGAGCTTCCAACTGTTTCTCAGGTTTTGTCACTTCTACCTCCTGCTCGTCTTCCAGATAATTCATTTCTTGTGATGCCCAGTGCCCCATCCTGGCCCTTTCATGGGTCCCCTGCACTGCTGCCAATGCCCTTAACTTGTCTTCCAGCCTTCGACAAGACCTCCTCCAGGCCAGCATCCACAGAGCTGCAAGATGGGCATGTTTGTGATCCATCAAATGTTGATGGTGGTGATTGATGATGGTGATGATGATGATGGTGATGACAACACTGAATGCTATTCAGTGCTGACTTTATGCCCAGCCCTGTCCCAAGTCTTTTGCTTGAATTAACTCATTTAAGCCTCCCAGCAGCTCTGTCAAGGAAACGCTATCACCATCCCCATTTTCCAGATGATAAAACTGAGGCACATGGTGGTTAAGACACATGCAGAGATCACACAGGAGTGAACAATGAGGCTAGGGTATGAACCTAGGCAGTCTGACCCCAGCCTTCTGTACTTAAGACCCTCAGTGGTTTTCTTCATAATCACCACAGGACACAGACCTCAGAACACAGCCCCTCACACCCTGATGCACCCAGCCAACCCTCCAAGCATGCCCTCATCACCTTTCCACACCCAGGGCTCCATTCAGGCCAAATGACGTATCCATGGCTGAACACAGCACTTTTACGCCTCTGAGCCTTCATGCTTGCTGCTTCCTCTGCCTCAAGCACCTTTCCAAATCCCACCGTTCTCTTCAAGACTCAGCTCTAGGAAGCCTTCCTTGACCTCCCAACCCTAATACAACCACAGCCCCTGCACTGACCCCAGCATAGCATGTACTCTCTCCGTCATCTGTCTCATCCATTAAGCAGTGAGCTCTCAAGAACTCTCAAGAGCACTATTGTGTCTTTTTCCCCCTGTATTGCCTGCATCTTGCATAGGGTGTGAATGAACATGCTGGAGACTTAATTTATTTCCAAATGTAATAGAAGAATCAAAGTGAAAATAAAACAAGGGCTTTGAATCCAGCTGCTCTGGATTAGAATCCCAGTTCCATCACTTATTAGCTGTGTGACATTGGGAAAATTACTTAACCTCTCTGAACATCAGTTTCTTCATCTGTAAAATGCCAGGGAAGGCATACTCCTTCAAAGGGTTGCCCTGAATATTGTGTGTGTGTGTGTGTGTGTTTGTGTGTGTGTGTGTGTCCGTGCGCGCGCTCACGCGCATGCGTGCTTAGTCGCTCAGTCGTGTCCAACTCTCTGCAACTCTTTTGGACTATACCCCACCAGGTTACTCTGTCCATGGGATTCTCCAAGCAAGAATACTGGAGTGGGTTGCCATGCCCTCCTCCAGGGGATCTTCCTGACCCAGGGATCAAACCTGCATCTCTATGTCTTCTGCGTTGGCAGGCGGGTCCTTCACCATTGGCGCCACCAGGGAAGCCCAGTCCTTGCCATTAAGTAGAAGCTATTTTAATAATGATTATTAAGTTCATTGTGTGATTATTAAGCTTTTATGTGAAGAGTATTCACATGTATTCACATCTACATGTGTATGTGCTTCCATGCACTGACTAGGGCTCTGCTAACAGCCCTGAGAAGCCCTAGGCAGGAATCTCTGAGCAGACACTCTCCTCTCTGCTCCTCATACAATAAAGCCAGAAGCCCTTTCCCTTCACAGGACCTTTGCACATGCTATTTCACTGTATGCGATGTTCCTCCCTCCATTGGCCTCATGGTTGACTCCTTTGCATCTTTTAGACCTAAGTACATGGAATTCCAGTTGAGCTATTTCAAATCCTGAAAGATGATTCTGTGAAAGTGCTGCACTCAATATGCCAGCAAATCTGGAAAACTCAGCAGTGGCTACAGGACTGGAAAAGGTCAGTTTTCACTCCAATCCCAAAGAAAGGCAATGCCAAAGAATGCTCAAACTACCACACAATTGTACTCATCTCACACGCTAGTAAGTAATGCTCAAAATTCTCCAAGCCAGGCTTCAACGATACGTGAACCGTGAACTTCCAGATGTTCAAGCTGGTTTTAGAAAAGGCAGAGGAACCAGAGATCAAATTGCCAACATCTGCTGGATCATCGAAAAAGCAAGAGAGTTCCAGAAGAATATCTATTTCTGCTTTATTGACTATGCCAAAGCCTTTGACTCTGTGGATCACAATAAACTGTGGGAAATTCTGAAAAAGATGGGAATACCAGACCATCTGACCTGTCTCTTGAGAAACCTGTATGCAGGTCAGGAAGCAACAGTTAGAACTGGACATGGAACAACAGACTGGTTCCAAATAGGAAAAGGAGTACGTCAAGGCTGTATATTGTCACCCTGGCTTATTTAACTTATATGCAGAGTACATCATGAGAAACGCTGGGCTGGAAGAAACACAGGCTGGAATCAAGATTGCCAGGAGAAATATCAATAACCTCAGATATGCACCTTATGGCAGAAAGCGAAGAAGAACTAAAGAGCCTCTTGATGAAAGTGAAAGAGGAGAGTGAAAAAGTTGGCTTAAACCTCAACATTCGGAAAACTAAGATCATGGCATCTGGTCCCATCACTTCATGGGAAATAGATGGGGAAACAATGGAAACAGTGTCAGACTTTATTTTGGGGGGCTCCAAAATCACTGCTGATGGTGATTGCAGCCATGAAATTAAAAGACACTTACTCCTTGGAAGGAAGGTTATGACCAACCTAGATAGCATATTGAAAAGCAGAGACATTACTCTGCCAACAAAGGTCCATCTAGTCAAGGCTATGGTTTTTCCAGTAGTCATGTATGGATGTGAGAGTTGGATGGTGAAGAAAGCTGAGCGCCGCAGAATTGATGCTTTTGAACTGTGGTGTTGGAGAAGACTCTTGAGAGTCCCTTGGACTGCAAGAAGATCCAACCAGTCCATCCTAACGGAGATCAGTCCTGGGTGTTCATTGGAAGGCCTGATGTTGAAGCTGAAACTCCAATACTTTGGCCACCTCATGCAAAGAGTTGACTCATTGGAAAAGACCCTAACGCTGGGTAGGATTGGGGGCAGGAGGAGAAGGAGACGACAGAGGATCAGATGGCTGGATGGCATCACCGACTCGATGGACATGGGTTTGGGTAGACTCCGGGAGTTGGTGATGGACAGGGAGGCCTGGCGTGCTGCTATTCATGGGGTCGCAAAGGGTCAGACACGACTGAGCGACTGAACTGAACTGATAGGATGTCACTTCCTTGGAGGGCCTTCTCAACCACTCTGTCTGGACAGAGGTCCCTGTACTCTACTGCCCCGTTGTCCAGTTCAACCCTTGTTTGTTTCTTCCATTGCACTTTGAAAATATGTAGGGATCTGTGTTTTTGTCCATCCATTCCATGTCAGTCCCAAGATAGTGTAGCATTGCCATCATCTACTGCTGTGCTTTCAGTGCCTGGCATGCTGCGTGGCACTTAGTGGGGAGCTCAGTAAACAAACGTTGAGAGATTGTTGAATAAATAACCTACTTGGGTTCCATTCAGCAAGAGCAGAGAAAAGGTGTGAGCATTTGCAGCTAGAGCTCCTCCCCTGCAGATGAAAGAGAGACCCCTCCCTCTCCCCGAAGCCTCAGCAAGGCCGCACCTGGCTGCCTGCAGCCTGCAGAGCCCAGCATCAGCTCACTAGAGACAGATTGGAGAGAGTTCAGAGGAGCGGGCCAGGCAGGATTAAGTGGAGGGAGAGGGTGATTTATAAAGAAAGATAAAAGGGCCTAGCTTCATAAGGTTGGACTGCAGGATTATTTTGATAACAGCCTCCAAATGTTGACAAGGTGTGTGTGCCAGGGAGTGGGGATCGTTCCCCCATGAAGGTGCTGAGGCGGTCCCCTGGGGAGACTCGGTGAAATCTCAACTGACCCTGGGGTCCAGAGCTGGAGCCGGAAACCATGGCCAAAGCAAGGAACCTTCCCTGTGATCTGGGCAGTCAGCAAGTCTCCTTGGAGCACCCCAGGAAATTAACAAAGCAGAAACCAGGAGGGTCTTTTGAGAAACCAGAGAAAACCCACCTCCTGAGTAAAACTACTTTGTTAAATATCTGAGAAGGAAGATGCCTCAGTTATCTTGTAGACCAGGGGTCCAAGCACTATGGCCTAAGGGCCAACTCCAGCCTGCTGCCTATTTTTGTAAATAAAGTTTTATTGGAAGAGAGCCACGCCCATCTGTTTACATATTATCTATGACTGCTTGTGCACTACAACTTCGGAGCTCAGAAGTTGCATCAGAGCTAATATGACTCACAAATTCTAAATATTTACTCTCTAGCCCTTTACAGACATGGTCCACAGACCTTCGGTTACACCATTGATTCTTAGGTAAAGTGCATGACACTTGGAGAGGGAAAAAAGTGTCCACAGGGCCCCAACTCTGAAATTTATTATAGTAGTAAACACACACACACATATATAAAGTTAGATATAAATGTTTTAGGCTTTTAGCTCTTATACAACTGGAAAACCAAAAAGCATTCTTGGATTAAATGCCAACAAAATGACAGAAACATTAAAATTAAAGTGAACAGCATTAAAATAATGCAGTCAATGATGCTTTTGCTGAAGAGCCATTGCTGCTCACAGCAAGGATGCACTGCTAGTGTACAGATTTGTTTGCATTTGGCAAGACTGCTATGAAAAGAGTGTTGTGTGATGACTCAATTCTCCCACTCAGCTTTTCTCTTCTAACTCTTGTAAAAAACTTCATTGACATAGAAAGCCATGACATCGTGGGCCTTCGGTGGATACAGATGGTCAGTCACATCTGCGCTTTCTCTCATCAGCCCATGAGAACTAAAGTACATAGTTCTGATTGACTCAGTGTCCTCTCGAACACAAAGTTAGGCACTAAAATTTTATGGCTATGTCCAGGTGTATGGTGACCCACCAGATGAGTCAGAAAATATTTACAACCATTTTCTAAAATAAAAATAGAGTATTTAAAAAAACAAAAGCAAAAAACCTCTTAGAAGATTCGTCCACTGGCTGGGGGATCTAGCCCAACATTTGCCTTTTCCGAATGAAGACACTGAGTCCCGTAGGAAGACGGTAACTTGCCGAGATCACAGTGGGAGTTGGGGCTGAAGCCATGTTAGAATGGGGGTGTGCTGACTCTCAGTGCCCTGCACACCTCCTCAGCCCAAGGGGGGGCCCAAGGGCTCCCAAGACAGCTGACCAGAGGAGAAGTTTGCCCACTCGAACCAAGAAGGGTGCCCATTAGCTAGAGTCACTGACTATGACGTGAATGGCTTCCTCTGGACTTGGAGAGGAGCTGTGCTCTCGGACACCATCAGTAACAGCTGGAGCCAGCATCCAGGAGGCACACAGGGAAGGGGGTCTCCCAGAGTAGACGACTGGCTGGAATGACTTCCAAGAGCCCCTCCCAGACTTTAGAAGTGAAGCAACAGCCGTGGAGCCCCTGCAACAGCAGAGGCCTCTTCCTTAGCCCAAAGAATGTCAGTAGGATCCACCTGGGCTCAGAGAGAACTAGACTGTCTGAATCCTAAAGTTAAGCCAGGTCTTCACTGTCTTGGAGGATGGCTCAGACAGAGGAATCACATGGAAGCTACCCGGTTTAGCAAACCCTAAACGTCAATGTGGCAGCAACGGAGTGTTCCTTGGGAAATCCAGCTCCTAGAGGGCCAGGCCTAGAGAGGGACATGTGAGCCGCTCAGCCTGGCCGGAGGTTTTGCAGGGCTACAGCCCCCGTTCTCCAGGCTGGTCAAGTCCTGGGCTGCCTTCTGTCACCTGGGGAGCAGCACACTGGTCAGGAGGAGAAGTGGGGAGCAAGCTCACGGTAGTAGCCTCTTCAGAGCAGAGCAAGGCAGCCCGCTGATACCGCTTCTGTATGGGAGGCTTATTTACAGACTTGTGACTGGTTGGTTCAGACTAAACGAGATATTTAAAGCCAACTCTTTGGTAAAGACTCTGATACTGGAAAAGACTGGAGGCAAAAGGAGAAGGGGGCAGCAGAGGATAAGATGTTTCGATAGCAACACTGACTCAATGGACATGAACCTGAGAAAACTCTGGGAGATAGTGAAGGACAGAGGAATCTAGTGTGCTACAGTCCATGGGATCACAAAGAATTAGACATGACTTAGTGACTGAACAACAACAGCAACAAATGAGAACATACAAGACATTTCAGAACAGGGCTTGGCAAACATTTTCAGTAACGAACCAGATAGTAAATTTTTAGACTTTGTAAGACATGTGCTGATATTTTATTTTAACAAACTTTTAAAAATGTAAAACCCATTCTCAGCTGACACACTATACGAATACAGACTACAGGCTGAATTTGGCCCATAGGTGGTAGTTTGCTGACCTCTGTTGTAGAATATCACTAACTCAAGACATGCCCTGCACAATCAACATGGCCTTCTCGGGACTATAAACACCCGAAAAACAGATGTGTTCTCACTCCCAGGCTCACATACACACAGACACACATATTCACACCCATGGACACACACACACACACTCAGTGTTTTGTCCATGAGACAAAAATCATTTCCAAATTTGCAAAGCACACACTTGCCTGAAGGTTAATTCAGGGGCAATTTGTAATGTGCAAAGCCACCATGTCCAGGGCTGGGAAGCTAGAGACTATTCCCAGAGGCACAGAAGAAAATACAAGAGGAGATCAGGGCAAGGAAAGAAGACCTTGCCTGTGATCTAGTCTGAAGGTTTCCAAACTGTTCCTCTGAGTCATGTGGCCTTTAAGAGGGGGACGTCTGGAGTTCTCTGCTTCAGGCTGCCACATTCAAATCAACTAAGCCACCTCACCTTTGTTGTGTTGAGTCACTAAGTCGTGTCCAACTCTTTGTGATCCCATATCCGTTGAGTTGGTGATGCCATCCAGCCATCTCATCATCCTCTGTTGTCCCCTTTTCCTCTTGCCCTCAATCTTTCCCAGCATCGGGGTCTTTTCCAATGAGTTGGTGCTTTGCATCAGGTAGTCATAGAATTGAGGCTTCAATTTCAGCATCAGTCCTTCTAATGAATATTCAGGGTTAATTTCCTTTAGGATTGACTGGTTGGATCTCCTTGCTGTCCAAGGGACACTCATGAGTCTTCTCCAACACCACAGTCTGAAAGCATCAGTTCTTCAGTTCTGAGCCTTCTTTGTGGTCCAACTCTCACATCAATACATGACTAATGGAAAAATCATAGCTTTGACTATATGAACTTTTGTCAGCAAAGTGATGTCTCTGCTTTTTAATATGCTGTCTAGATTTATCATAGCTTTTCTTCCAAGGAGCAAGCATCTTTTAATTTCATGGCTGCAGTCACCATCCACAGTGATTTTGGATCCCAAGAAAATAAAGTCTGTCACTGTTTCCATTGTTTCCCCATCTATTTTTCATGAAGTGATGGGATTGGATGCCATGATCTTAGTTTTTGAATGTTGAGTTTTAAAATAGCTTTTTCACTCCTGTACATACTGGATCTCCATTGAAGATTTCATCCGAAGGTAGGATTTCATGACAAAAGGTAGTGGTGGGTGTTCAAAGCCAGTACCTGGCCAATTGTGTTATATCTGTTCCCTCTAAAATGTCTGGCAAGATTAGCCCACATGCTTGTCTGTTGCAGACATTATAAGACAGGACTAGTGCTCCATGGTTTGCTACTGTCCCTTCCCCTCCCTATTACCTTACACCACCCTGTTTCATTAATCAGTAGGACCTGCCTGGCCCCAGAGGCATTTGAGTTTGTGACTCCTATCAATGCTGTCTCAGCTGCCTTTACGTGAAACAACTCCCTGAAAAGCAGTACTGCTTTCTTCAGAGAAGTCACCACTAGATCCAAAATACTGACCTACCAACAGCTGCCAGATCCTATAGGTCTTAGGCAACCTTTCACTGATTCTGATATTTTCTCAATCTTTTGTATTTATTTATATCCCACTTCATTCTAAAAGGGATCAGAGACAGCTTGTAAATAAACATATAACATCATAAATTTTAAAAATAGAAGAAATCTGAGGGAAGGAATACCAGACTAGAATAGTAGAATGAGGCCAGATGAAAAGTTGGCACACAAAAGCACGGCTGAAGGTGTCTGCATGTTTTGTAACAGCAAGCAGAGATTTCTGCGTTCGGATGGTTCATAGAGGTATATGGAACTGCCCTCCTTTACTAGCTGATGAAACTGCTATGAACACAAAAAAGGAAAGGAAGAAACAGTCATGAGGGAAAGAGGCTCAGCCCAAAACTTGAAACTTCAAAAATGTCAGCTAAGAAAAGAAACAAGAAGTTAAGGAGCAGAGCAAAACCATTCAGCACAACAAATGTCCAGCGCCACTATCCAAGCCCCTTCAAAGCCTTGGGGTATGAAAGTTAATTGTGTGCATCAACTTGACTGGATCACAGGATGCCCAGCTCTCTGGTTAAACATTATACCTGGGTTATTTATATATATATATCTGTGAGGGTGTTACTGGAAGAGGTTAACCACCAAATCAATAGACTGAATAGGGACTTCCCTGGTGGTCCAATGGTTAAGACGCTGTGCTTCCAACTCAGGTGGCGGGAGTTTGATCCCTGGTCTAAGAACTAGGATCCTTCCTGCACACAGCATAGCCAAAATATGGGGAAAAAAATACAGTGAGTAAACTACATTGCCTTCTTCAATGTGGATGGACATCACCCAATCCACAGAGGGTCCAAATAAGAAAAAACGAGGAGCCCGGGGAGGTTGCTGGTTGAGCAGGGACATGGATCTTCTCCTGCGCTCAGCACTCTTGGTACTCAAGGCTTCAAACTTCAACCCGCATCTTCAGCATCAGCCAGCTGGCTCTCAAGCCTTGGAACCACACCATCTACTTTCTGGATCTCTGCTTACAGAAGGCAGGTATTAAGAGTGTTCAGCCTCCATCATCACATGAGTCAATAGCTTATAATAAACATAAATATAATTACATGCACCTCCTATTGAATTTCTTTCTCTGGGGAACCTTGAATAATAAAGGAGGCCAACAGTATGCCAGCAGCCCCCTAGCAATGTCAGATATGGAGTGAAGCCAGCCAAAGGGGGATCCACAGCTTTTTCTCCAATGACTGGAAGAGACTAGAAAATGCTGCTGAAAAAAAAAGAAAAAAACAGGAAAAATAGGAATATAATCAGGACGTTGACTCTCTTGGACAGGCGATTGGGGAAAATAATCCAAAGCCAGTAGAGGAAATTGTGTACACACCCCCTGCCCACAGCTGGCTATGGTGAGCCCAGGATAGGGCACTTAGCAAAATATCAGAAGCAGGGGTCTAACTCAGATACTTCTTTACTGGAGCATCAGGATAAAAACATGTGACTATGATATGAAATGCCATTCCTCAAAATGCAGCAAAGGATATGAACACCCATTAAGAAAAATTGTGCAGATTTATAGAAATTTTATTTATAATCACCTAGAATTGGAAATAACTCAAATATTCATTAACTGGTGAACAGATAAACAAGGTGTGGTACATCCATACAGTAAAATAATACTGAATGAAAAGTTAAGTAATAGATAAATAAAAATTAACAATAAAGCAACAGAAAGTAAAGACTATTGATTCATGCAAGAAACATGGATGAACCTCCAAAGCATTATGCTAAGTATAAGAGGCCATAAGCAAAAGGTGACTTACTGCATGATTCTATTTATATGGCATTCTAGGAAAGGCAAAATTGTTCAGTTCAGTCACTCAGTCATGTCCAACTCTTTGTGACCCCATGGACTGCAGCACATCAGGCCTCCCTGTCCATCATCAACTCCCAGAGCTTACTCAAACTCATGTCCATCACATCAGTGATGCCATCCAACCATCTCATCCTCTGTTGTCCCCTTTTCCTCCCACCTTCAATCTTTCCCAGCATCGGGGTCTTTTCCAATGACACAGTTCTTTGCATCAGGTGGCCAAAGTATTGGAATTTCAAGAGCAAAAGTGACTTACTGTATGATTCTATTTATATGACATTCTAGGAAAGCCAAAATTGTAGGGATGGGAAACACATCAGGGGTTGGGGCCAGAGGACAGAGGGGAAAGGTGAGAGGGATTGGGGGGAGGATTGACTACAAAGAGGAACAAGGGAACTCGGTGAGGAAACAGCATACATCTTGATTGTGGCAGCAGTTATACAATGATATATATTGCCAATATTTGCAGAACTGTATGCCTGAAAAAGGATGAATTTTATTGGATTTATATTATACCTCAATAAACCTGACTTAAAAAAAATAACATAGCCAAGGGGGGAAAAGCAAACTATCCTCAAGTACAATGGAAGGAAAGTCAAGAAGCCAGCCATACTCCACAAGAGCAAAACCAGTGTCTAAAGAGAACTATTCAGCATGAGCCAAATAAAAAGTAATGGTATAGCAGCTAGGCAGCTAGGGATATCCAGTTTGTGGTGATTCTTCCTGAAGGGGAAAAGAAACACAGCAACCAAAAGACAGACGTAAATGTATTATGAAAGAAACATTAATAAATACAACAGGTAATTAGCATCCCTGATACAGAAAAATTAAAAAATGGAATGGAAAAATAATGAATGCAAAAAGTATTGGATAATACATAGCACTGTCTGAAATGCAGGGAGGACTGGATCCACAATATGTACTGCTCCAGAGATAAAGAAAAAAAATTAATTCAGAATTCTCAACACAATGATATGTCGTGATTACATAATTTAAGTTCAATAAGGAAGTATCAAGTCCTCAATAATCCAGGCATAAAAAGCAAATGACCATTGACCAGGCTGCTCTCAGGCCTCCATGGTAATAGTCAAGGTCACAGTGGAGAAAGGACACTCACTTCAAAAGCAAAGGAAGGGAGACCAAGAATACTTGTTCCAGCCAAGGTGCTAGTCAGATATACAGGCAAAAAGCAAACATTCTTAGACATCAAAAGAATGTCAAGACACATTTTAAAAACTGATGGAATACAGTGATTTCTTGACAAAACTATTGTACTTGGCTATGAAATCCAGCCAATTGAGAGACAAATTAAAATCAGGACTTGAGCAATGTGGTACATGTGGTAAAAGAGCCAATGGTGATGATAGAATCTTAGACATGAGAGTCTACTTAGATAAAGAATTAATACTAAATCACCGCGTGAACTGTGAACATTTTATAAGTCTTCAAAGGGTAATAATTATAAAACTTACAAAAATTAATAGGGGAAGAGAGTAAGAGAAGGTATGAACGTCCCTAGTTTTCATGGCAGGGAGGTAACTGATAATATGTAAAATTGAAACTTGCAGTTAGAAAATTATAATTACTCCAACCTCCACGTTTTTTCAAAACCTCTTTTCTTAACCTTAGAGAGATCTTTTGAAAAAGAATATCTCTTGTTTCAAGTTGAACTTGAACTTTTACTTCAAGTTCAACAATTCTTTCCACTTCCCTTTAGCTTCTTTTCCTTCTTTTAAATTCAAATAAAATTGACTTTAAGACTTTATATTAAAAATAGCATGCATAATTCATATGATCTTTTTCTCATGAATGGACTTTTATACAGGTAGATAAATAGATATATGGTAGATAGATACAAAAGTAAATAAATAGAAATGAATAGATATATAAAAGCCCGTTTGTGGATATCAACTGATAAAGATAAGTATACACATACAAACATAGTATGATATTTGGAATATTTTTCATCTCATGATAATAGTTGTAGTGATTTTTAAATACTTTTTCATATATCACTGTATTGATTAAATTTTTTAATTATTATATTTTTATTTATAAAATCAATAAAGTGATTTTTACTTTTTAAAATATGTTAGAGAAATAGTCATCCTTGAGCTTCCTAGCAGCCAAGAAAAAAGAGACCTTCCTTCAGTTATAGTCTAATCATGCATGGCATCCATCAGATTAAAATAAACCAACCCAACAAAAGTGCAGCAATTCCTCAGAGGAAATACAACTTTTCCAGGCACTCAGATTTATAGAGGAGATGCTGACTGGTATGGAGGTGGCATCTTCACAACCTGCCTTCACCAATCAAGCAAAGGGCTCTTTTCCTACCACTCCAGCCCTTTCATATGAGCTCACCTGCCCCAGCTGGAGGAAGGCACCAGGTGGCCATGAAGTTTGGCCTCTGGTTAGCAAGATGGCCACTTCTTCAAGGTTTATTGCCACAAGTTAATGATTTTTCCCTCCAGGTGAATTCAGGTTGTGGTGGGCCCAGTTGAGGGAAGGATCCATCTTTTCCCTTGCCCTTGCTCCCACTACACATACAGACACACACACACATACAGACACACACACACTCCTTCTCTCTTTCCCCTCCAGTCATAAAAACTCACATGCAGCTCTCATGTTGATCACCACCAATTCCTCTTGCCCAGAAAATGCTTCATAGTATTGCCCATGCCTTTCATCAGGCTGACCATACTCATTCTTCAAGGGCCAGCTTACCTATCACCTGCTCCAGGGATCATCCACTGATCCCCCCAAGCAGATGGAATCAGGTTCTTGAGTTGGGACCAATAACCGACGTCTGACTACTCCACAGGTGTTACAGAAGTCAATGGGGTTTGAAATCCCAAAAGGTCATGATTCATGTACAAACCATATAAGGGCTCTAAAAAATATAAAGGGTGAAACCATCATTGCCTCTTAGAGCTATGCAGAAAATAATGGGGTGGATAAACTGACATTTTCTTTTTAAGAGCATTTTGGAAGATTGAAAAATATTTCCATCATAAATTGGGAGACTAGAAATGGCTTTAAAAAAAAATGTATGTGTCCATCTAAGATTATACTCTAGGAAGAAAATTTTATCCAAAAAATTACAATCTCCCAGAAATTTAAGAATTGGATTTTGAGAGTCTATCCCATGACCTAATTTACAAAGGCTGTATGTCAATATTGTCATATAAGATAACTAGAAGTGAGACTTAAAAACATGGCCTATAAGATATCCTGTAATTCAAAAATGGAAATCAGCATGTGTGGCCACAAATTTTTCTCTTTCACCTCTTTTCATCTGGATTTGGTCTTGTGGCTTGCGTTGATCAATAGGACATTGGCAATCATGACACAAGCAGAATCTTTAAAAGTGATTGTACATTGAGTTATCTCTCCTGTGCTGCTCCTGGAACCTCGCAATTGCCCTAAGGAGAGAAACCTCAGTCACATCAGCCATCCCAGATGAGATCATCATAAACCAGATAGCCTCAGCCAACATATATGCTGACTGCAGACACATGAGCAAGCCCAGTCAACACAGACCAGAAGAACCACCCAGCTGAGCTCAGACTAGATTGTTGATCCTATAGAATCATTACCTAAATAATTGGTGGTTATTTTAAGCCATTAAGTTTGGAGCTGTTTGATATGTGGCAGAAGTTAACTATTTACATTGTGGCATCCCATAATGACTCAGGAAACAAGGGCCTTGCCTCCAACTCACTGTGCAACCTTCAGCAATCACTGGACTTTCCTGGTGCACCTAGTTCTTGCACTATAAAATGAGGACAGTCCATTAAATTGTCAAACTTAAACAAGCATTAAAGACTCCTTCCAACTCTGTCACACTCTGTGATTCTAAATCTCAATCACAAATACTCATGAATGTAGTTAAAATTCTATGAACTGAGCTGAGGCATAGCTGAGTCTCTGGAGTTTTCTTGCCTTGAGGCAAGAGATTCTGAGATTTGCTTACCTGACATATGAGCATAAACATAAAATGCTTCTTCAGCATTTTACGATCTTGTTGGACTCTTAGGCTAAAATATGAAGTTGAAAAAAGCTGACGAGAAAGAAACTATAACTGATCCTGGCATGCAAAGAAAGGAAATTACTATCAACATCTAAATCCAGAAGAGCTTTCTGCTGGGGTGTGAGGCTTTCAGAAAATGCAAAAACAGGGTTGGGACTATGCCTTGTGGAAGAGAAAACCCCGAGATTGCAAAAGGAAGAAAAATCTTAATGAATCTTATGAATTTGCAGAACCCCCAAATTCATATTTTTATTTATCTAGAAAGTGACCCAATGATTTTCTTTTTAAAAGTTACCTAGAAAAAGAAAATGAAAACAGGAGCAACATATGTGGGTTTTCTTTGTTTTCTTCAGTGATTGAAATAGATCATAATGACTCTCTAAATGCTCTCTGAATGGAACTGATATTTCATGAAGTTGCATTCTTGGAACTGGAGCTGGAAGCAATAAAGAGTATATGTTAGCCAAGAGTAATTTTATTTTTCTATTTCAGTATCATTGCTCAGAAGGACCCAATACTGAGGTTGCTGGTGCATCTGGGAATAAGTTTGCAGGAGAGAAGTGGGGAAAATGGATAATTTTCCAAAGAGTCATTAGTATGAATTTCACAAACTGGGCTACGTAAACCCTTGGGGTTACTGCCTGAGTGTACACAAGCCCACAGAATCCACTGGCTGAATCTTCCAGGAGCATAATTTTTACTTGAAGGGTAAAACATCGAACATCAAAATTTGTCCTTCTTCCAGCATGTGTCTTCAGGAGTATCCTCCTCCATCAGGGATACTGATGTGACTAAGGGTGAGAGGCCAATGTTAGACAATCTAAAATATCCACAGGGTAAGCATTTTAAAGTATCATTTTCCTGAGTAAAGAAAATCATCAAAAGCACTGCGTTTCCTCTGAGAGATGGTCTGGGGCTAAAATGTTGGTTCCTTATCTGGACATGCCTTATACTTTCCTGGACCTGAGGAGCAATTCTAGAGATAGACCTTGTAATTGTTGTTTTCCAGTCACTAAGTCATCTCCGATTCATGGACAGCAGCACGCCAGGCTTCCCTTTCCTTCACTATCTCCCAGAGTTTGCTCAAACTTGTGTCCATTGAGTCAGTGATGCCATCCAGCCATCTCATTCCTCTGCTGCCCCATTCTCCTTCCCTCAAATCTTTCCAGCATCAGGATCTTTTCTAATGAGTCAGCTCTTGGCATCAGGTGGCCAAAGTATTGCAGCTTCAGCATCAGTCCTTCCAGTGAATATTCAGGGTTGATTTCCTTTAGGATTGACTGGTTGAATCTCCTTGCTGTCCAAGGAACTCTCAAGAGTCTTCTCCAGCACCACAATTCAAAAGCATCAATTCTTCAGTGCTCAGCCTTTTTTATGGTCTAACCCTCACATCCATACATGACTACTGGAAAAACCATAACTCTGGCTATATGGAACTTTGTCAAAAAGGCCTGAATATCTCAAAGTCATTCAAGGAACTTGTTAAAAAAGAAAAACTAGGTCATGCATTCATCTTAGGAAACACTACTTAAGAACAAGGAAAGAATTTCAATGAATCCACCCAATGATTACCACCAAAGTGTATGTTTCTGATCTTAAGGAGCTCAGATCACTGACAATGGAATGATTTGATAAGTTGAAACTTCCCCCAGGTGCCTCTCCTCCTGGCTCTTCTTTAGTGTATTTATTTTTTCAGCAAACATTTTCTTGAGCCTTGACTTTGGGCCAGGACTGTTCTGGGCACCTGCAGTTCAAAGATCCCTCTCTGGTGGAGCGGACGTCCACCTGGGGAGAAAACATCATACGAGTAAGTACATGAACATTTTTACAAGGACCTCGTACTCTTTAAGAGTGTATTAAGTCATGTCCACATTCATGAGGTTTCATAGAAAAACAAAAATAATCTCAATCACTTTAAAATCTTCATTATTAAACCAACCACTTGTAATATGTTTCCATTCAAATAATCTATATAGTATCAGAGTCTATCACGGCCCAAAGAGTTGTCATCACTTTTGATCCATCTCCTTTCATTCTGGGTTATCTGACAGTACAATTCAATTACAATGCAAACAAATTTCAGAGAGAAATTGAAGAGTTTACCAAAGATGTAAGATTTTATGCGGTCGATGAGAGAAATACTTAAACTTCACACCAAGCCAATGACAGATGGGCCTCTCACAGTTCATCAGGTAACAAAGGAAAGGGGAGGGGGTTGGCAGAGGTGATGAACTGGTGGTCAAAACAGAATGGCTGGGCCATCAAGTAGTTTAGGAAAGCCTTTAGAAGCTCTAAGCTCTTTTTGCAATAAACAGCTTTCTTTATGTTTGTGTTGTGAAGATATAAAGAAACATGAAACTAGGGAAGCCGCATCGTGCCACTATCCAATTTTGTCATTAAAAGTTACATTCCTCAAAATTATCAACACATGACTTTGTTCATTCTAAAACCACAGTGTGTGATGGAAATTAGGCTCTAAAACTGGAAAGAATAAGATTAAAATAAATTTATTTTTATGGTGTATAGGTTCAGTTTTCAAGCTAAAGTCTGAATCCAAAATTTTTTTTTAAATCCCCCCTATTGCCTATGAAATATTGGCTCCATTGTTAAGTGAACTTGGTCTTTGCAGGTATGATTATCCATGGATAACACGGCTTCCTGTCATCACACTGGTATAAGTGCTCTAAAGGAGAGTGAAGAGGGCTCTGAGACCCCCAGGGGGTCTTAGCTAGTCTAGGGAAGTGAACCACAGCTGAGACTTGAGAGAGAAACAGAGGCTAGAGGTGAGAATATGCCTAGAGTGGGTCACATGGCAGGCTGGCAAGGTCTAAGAAGTAAAAGAAAGCCAGCAGAGCCAGAGGCAGGTACAGGAAATGAGTCAGCAGACATGGGCACCAGGATGTTTTTTTCACCAAAGGAGCAACAGGTCACCATTGCAGGATTTCAAGTAGGAAGGTGACAGGTCTCTGATTTAAAGAAGCTCTTGTGGGTACCACATGGCAGGTACCATCTTACCTCTTGTCACTAGCAAAGCCTCCCTGGACATCTTGTTTCTTCATAGACCCAAAACCCTGTTCAAAATTCCCAGACTGGAATCAGACTTTCCAGCTTTAGGGCCCTACTAAGGGACACTGATTCACTGCAGGTTTATAAGACAATGATGAAGCCCAGTGACAATGAGTGACCCACCTGGCATTTTGTGTTGGGAGTCTTTAAGATCTCCACTTCCAACAATGATGCAGTACCAGGGGCTGGAAATACTCTCTTACCTTAACCAAAAAAAAATGGAGAAGATGCCAAAACAAAAATTTTTTTTCAGAATTTGGGCAATAGGCAGCACAGCCAGTGATCCCTGAAAGAAGGGAAATAAGTAAAATGAGCCCTGTGATTGGCCCAGCATGCCACTGGAGTTTCCAGACCATAGCACAAGGTGGGGAAACTCAAACAAGTCCAGCAAAATACCTGAGTTAAAGAGACACAGTTATGAATTTGGGGAGGCCAAGGTGGCTGGAATTTGAAGGATGGGGTACCTATCAGAAGACAGAGGCACAGAAAGGAGAAAGCTACTGAAAGAACTGTCCATTTACCTGCTCCCTTTGAGTCTTTAGCTGTGTGCTGATCAGTGCATGCATGTGAGAAAGCTACTCAAGAAGGTGGTGGGGAGAGGGTGGTGAACCACAGGATAGGACCAAGCAGGACAATCACCAGCGTTCACGCTTGACTGGGAAGAGTCTGTGTTCCCATCAGCCAGAGAGGAACATTCATAATATACAGGAATCAAGTAGGTACCCAAAAGGGCATTTTTTTGTCTCAGTAGTAGAGGAAAATTAGCCCTGGTCTAAAGATTGCTTTTTCCCACCCAACATAGCTTAAAAACAAACCCCAGAAATACCAAATGGCTTCTAAAGAATTTATCTGTATCCCAGAACAAAGTCAAGAATATTTAAAGGCATAGAAAATGTCAAGCACCACACATGGTAAAAAGTGACAATGTCTGGCATCCAGTCAAAAATTATCAGGCCTGCCAAGAAGCAAGAAAATACAATCCATAATGAGGAGAAAAATCAGTCAATAGAAACAGACCCCAAAATGACACAGATGATAGAATTAGGAGGTGAGAGTCCAGCTTTCTCATCTGAAGACTTCCACAAGAATAATCATTGAAGAGAGAGGCACAAAGGGAAGTGGTCTTGTGCTAGCCATCAGATGAAAGGCACTAGACCATCAAGAGTAAGAATGAGTCTACACGCATGGTTCTAACCTCACTTCAAGTTTCCTAGAGCTCAGAAACTCCTCTCAACAGAGACTGATGGTTCTACTACAACTTTTAGGCTGAGTGGAACTCATTTCAATTATTCAATCATTTGAAATTAGAATATTCCTTGAGGGACAAGAAAGGCATGAGGAAGTCTGAGCAAAGTCCATTAGAAAATCAATCTATTTAGCAGCCTTTCAAAAATATTCAATCGAGTGTATTATCAGGCGTTAAATCAGCATTACTTTTTATTAGAAAGATGGAATATTCTGGTTCGGCAATAGCTCTTATTCAAACCTCTACTTCACTTCACTCTCTGTTATCTATTCTGCCATCCATATCTGCTGTTTAAATCATGGGGAAAAATTATGTGAAAGACAAGCCCTCTACGACAACTGAAGAATATTCTCCATTGCAGTGATTATATTATTGCTGAGCTGTGTTAACATATAAATTCTTTTCTAAAGTCAAGTGTAGGAAAACAACATCAGGAGATAGCAATTTAAAAAATGAAAAATCTCAATACATACTCAAGATGACTAGTTGTGGGAATAACCTTTCTCATAATGGAAGCACAGGTAATTTTTAACATCCTCTGACAATAAAGTGGGAACCCAAATTCTCAGCCTTGCTTTTCCAGGTGATGTTACTTCTCTTATTTTCTTTATTTGATGCTTGTATTACAACATAATGTATGCTTGCTCTAACAAGTAAATCCATGAAAGATACAAACAGAAAAGCTAATAATCTTTCAACCATATTCGCAACCCATATTATTACCCAGGAGGATATTGTCCATATCCATACAAATGCAGTTAGATTACAGATACATGTATGGCCTTGGTTTGGTTTGATTTTATTTTTACGAGTATAAGATCATACTATAGATATTACTTGAGAGTGTGCTTCTGACACTTACTATATCATAGACCACTCCACATCAACACTCTAATTTATTATTAATCATGATTGATTAATTTATCAATCTTGTTTTAAAGGACTTCTTTTAGATTTTTTTTCTTGCTATGACAAATAATCCTAGAGAAAAATATCCTTATTTGTCTATCCCAGAAGCAGAAAATCCATAGGTCAAACTGCAGATTAGATTTCCTCAAAGCATATTGCCGTGTCAAACGTATATGTGTATTTATTCTTAATAGCTCTTGTCAGATTACTTTCTTCAAAAGATAAAGTTTGCAACAATACAATGCATATCAGAAGTGAATTACAGTGCCAGGACCTTTTCAACTGTCCTCTGAAGTTTGAGAGAGTTACTTAACCTCTCAGAGCTCCCCCAAAATGGTAATATAATAATATGCACATGAGAGCGGTCTGGGCGCACTCAATATATGGAAAGTGTTGAGAGCATTATTATTGGTATTTTTAGCATCATCATAATTAATCTACTATCTTTTGAGATTAGTCAAGTGAAGGTTTTATATTACAAGCAATGTCATGTTGAGATAAAACAAAATGCATTTATTCGGGGCATCCAGGAAAAATAGAACTGCCTATCAAATGATCTTTGTAGTGTTACAAAAAACAGTATTGTTTTAAAGCTTAATATTAGAACAGTTCTTTCATGAGTTGTTTCTATTCTTAGGCTACTGTTTCACATCTTAACTCCTGTCTAGTTTTTTTTTTTTTTTTTTTACTACTGCCCCTTAGAAAACTGCCTTGAAAAAGTTTTTTTAGGAAATTGATAATTGTCAAGAAGACCATGCAGAGACCAGCCTTTGCAACTTAAACTGACCAGGGTGGTGTTGGTGAGGACTCAAGACCCTAGTGAAACCATCCAAGCCATGGAGGCGGGTGTTGAGGTTGGACAGGCACAGACCCTGGCAGTAGCAAGGCCTGGGATGACCCCTGTCCCTATCAGAGTGTGACCACAGGAAATCATTCCATTTTTCAGAGCCTCTGTTTCTTCATCTGTAAGTTGGATATAAGAGTGTCTTCCCCGGCACTGTGGCTATGAATGTTTTAATGGAATATTCCCTAAGGAAACTGTCTACAGGTGAGGTCAATGTAACCAATAGCCAAGCTTCAGGAAAGCAAAAGTGGGACGCATGGTCAGAGGTCCAGGCTCAATGGGTGGGTGCCAGGATTGTCCTCACCCTAGCAGAGGAGCTCCTAGGAAGATCTGCAGTCAAGATGGCCCTTGGTCTCTCTTTCAGCATCTCCAGCATCATCTCCTGGCCTCTTGTTTTCCCAAATACAAGAAGGACAGAGAGAGAAACCGTGTGACTAGATACACATGGTCAGCATTCTCTTTGTCTGCTTGGTTTGCAGCCATCTCTGCTTGCTTGAGCTCAACCCCAGAGCCCAGGAAACTCAATTGGAGGCTCTGATTCCTGGCATGATCCTACCTCAAGTCCCTCCTCACTGGGAACCCCAGGCTGTGACCAGTTCCAAAGAAACAGCCATTTCTGAGAGGTTAGCTTCCTTCATCCCTACTATTTCCCAGCAGGTGAGCTGGAAGCATAGCCCCACACTGTAAAACCCGATATCCCGAAAAGGGCCTTGGCAAATCATCTGTCAGCATCCTCTCCTGGTCCCCACCAGGCCCCCAGGGCATCATCAGGCCTCGTGAAGCCAAGAGCCGTCACTTTGCTTGTGTCCCTATTGTAGTTTCTAAGAAAACAGGAGGAAACCTGCATTTTCGATATTACACAACAGTCTCAGCCATTTTCTGATGTTTTCATGACGACTGGAAAGGCCCGTGGGTGTCATCCAAAGAGGAAGAGGTCACTGGGAGAGAGAGAAGGTAATCCTATTCTCTCTCCTCTCTCTCTCCCTCCCCATCCCCCGAGGAGGCCAGTCCTGTCTGTCTCACTTGGAAGCACAGGAATTCCAGAGCTGGAGGTACACACTCTGAGAAGGCCACAACAACTAAAAATCTGTTTGTTTTAGCCCAGGAACCATCTCACTCTATCCACAGGCCATGCAGGGTTCTGCCGTTAGCTAATAATAGCATTACCAATCCTGAAGCGAAAAGGAGAAAAAAAAGACTCTAATACTTCATCTTAGCAGCTGATAATGCAAAACAGGGTGGCATTTGGAGGCCTAGGATGATGCCAGTCTCTAGGGAGAGAAAGGTGTTAACTTCTAATAGCTTTTCAGTAATAGCCAAGCATCTGCAGTCCCCTATAAAAAGGGAGGGGGTTTGAAAAATTAATCGAGCTGAATGTGCTTCACACCGAGGAGAATGCCAGATTAATAAGTGCATTAAGGGCCGCTTTGGATTGGAAATAATTATGGATGATGACAAGGAGCAGAGGGGGCACGGGTGCGCTCACAGGAATGCATTTTAAAAAGCAGTTTAAAGAGCCTTCAGATGTTGGTATTATCCTGCATGACCAAATTAAGAGCAAATGAGAAAAGTTTATCTGGCATTTTGGAGTATTGAAAAGGCTTAGTGTTATAAATTATACAGTATGAGGATAGGAAATGGTGAGTAAATTCACGTTAAATATTATTGGCAGTTTAAATAGCAACTGCTTTATAAAGCATTAAATACTTTAATTTGGAATTAAAAATCCAAACCACAACATCACCCAACACCAAAAATATTTCAAGATTGTTTCAGTTATTTATTTGCCAGCACAATAATTTGAAGTTGCCTTGATCAGAAATTAATCTCCACCATGTCCAATTTGAGCTATCAGTCTTGCATGAGTGTGGCCGGTCTGTGCCTTGGAATTGATTTAGAACTTGTAAGACAGGAAATGTCAAATACTCTTCCAATATCTTAATCAGTCATTGGAAGAGTACATTGTAGTCACAGCCTGGGCTGAGGTTTATCAGTATTTAATCTAGCCCCACTTCAGGCTTTCCTTTCAGGCAGTGCTTCAGATAGTCGAAACTGGCCAGAGATGGAAACTAGAAAATCCAAGTTCATGGTTAGGCATGTTCAAGCAAATGATATGTCTGTGGTGAGGGAGAGTCACTCATGCCCTGGTGGCAGCTTCCCTAGAGGTCCAACACTGTATCATGAACACTCTCATCTGTGCTGATGGATGGGTGCCTTTCCTGAGAAACAATTTGGCAAAATTTCATAAAATTCTTCAAAAGATATGTACCAAACAACCCAGTTTCTACTAGTTTGTCCTACTCAGATAAGAGCACAAAGACATATGTCCAAGTGTATTTATTGCTTCATCACTACTAATAGCAAAAGCAAATATTAAGTCATCTAAATGCCAAAAATAGAAAACAGTTTTAACAAGGCACAACACATGCATAAAATATAATGCAATTATTTTTAAATTATGTTGTAGATTCCTAGTTTCCACTTATAGATGGAAAGATCTGGAAAGAGCTTCATTCCTGTTCTTATAAGAAAAAAAAAATACACAGAAGTTACAAGATTGCTACACTTCTTAAACCCATCAGAGACCTGAGGTCATAGAACAGCCAACTACCTGAAAATCTGGAGAAAGACAGTGCCTAGAGGGAGAGATAAAGCAAGAGGACTTGCTTAACTGGGGCATACACAGACAAGACACCTAAGAAGAGAAAATAAAGGAGAGACAGAAGAAATATATGAAGAAATAAAAGCTAAGAATTTTCTAAAATTAATGACAGACACTAAACTACAGATCCAGAAAGGTCAGAGAACACCAAGTAAGATACATTCAAAAGAAAAGCAAAATATACTACCTAGGTACATAAGAGGGAAGGGGGGAAATCAAAGAACAAATTCTAAAGACAGCCAGAGAAAAAGACTTCTTAGCTACAGAGGAAATAAGATAATAACTACAGCACTTATCAGAAACCACGCAAGGAGAAGATAATGAAGTGATATCTTTAAAGTATTGAAAGATAGAAAAACACCTATCAACCCAGAATTCCGTATCCAGCACAAATACATATATATTTTTTTAATGAAAGAGAAATAAAGACATTGTCAGGGAAACAGAAACAGAAAATTCATTGCCAAGACACTTATAGTAGAAGAGTTCTTCAGGCCGAAGGACTATGATATCAAACAGAAACTTGTCTCTAAACAAAGATAAGGAAAAGAGAAGGTAAAATGAAATTTATTTTTCTTAACTTTAATTGTTCTAAAAGATAACTGGCTCTCTAAGGTGAAATATAGTGGCAGTGTGTTATGTGTTTATAACATATATAAATGCAAACTGTATGCAAATGTAGTACAAAGAATTGGAGGGAGGAATTGGGAACACTATACTGTTGGAAGTCCTATACCATACATGAAATGGTATATTATTTGAAGGCAGACTCTGATTAGCTAAAAACACATATTTTAAACCCTAGAGAAGCTACAAAGCAATCTAAAAGAGGTATAAATTATAAATCAATATACAATCCAGATCAGTCCATTGTCATAGGCCATTGTGATGCTCTTATAGGATCCAGAAGGAATGTTATTTTAAGGAGTTGTCTTGTTGATGTTGAAATGTTGCTCTTTCCATTATACAGAGTGAAGTAAGCCAGAAAGAATAACACCAATACAGTATACTAATGCATATATATGGAATTTGAAAAATGGCAATGATAACCCTATATGCGAGACAGAATGAGAGACACAAATGCATAGAACAGTCTTATGGACTCTGAGGGAGAAGGTGAGGATGGGATTTTCTGGGAGAATAGCATTGAAACATGTACATTATCATATGTGAAACAGAACACCATTCCATGTTTGATGCATGAGACAAATGCTCAGGGCTGGGGCAATGGGATGACCCAGAGAGATGGGATGGGGAGGGAGGGGGGAGGGGGGTCCAGGAGGGGGAACGCATGTAAACCCATGGCTGATTCATGTGAATGTATGGCAAAAACTACTACAGTATTGTAAAGTAATTAGCCCCCAACTAAAATAAATAAATTTATTTTAAAAAAATCAATAAAAAAGAAAAAGAAATTTATTTAAAAATACTCAACCTAAAGAAAGAAGCACAAGTAAAAAAAAAAAAAAAAAACACCAAAACCCTCAATCTGAATCTTACATTGTATACCAAAATGAATCCTAAATGGATTATATGCCTAAATTTAAATATAAAGCTATAAAATTTGTAGATGAAAATGAAAAAAATCGTTGTGACCTAGGGTTAACAAATATTTCTTAGATATTATAACAAAAACACAATCTATGAAAGAAAAACATCTGATAAATAAACCTTATTAGAATTAAAAAACTTGTTTTGCAAAAGACACTGTTAAGAAAATTAATATGCTGGTCACAGAAAAAATATTTGCAAATCACATTTCTGACATAAGGTTTATATCTAGAGTATGTAAAGAGTTTTCAAAACTCAGCAATAAGGAAACAACAATGCAGTTAAAAATAGGGCAACAGACATAAAAGATGTTTTAAGGATTATATAAATTTATGTTAAAAAGATATAAACAAAAACCTTACCAAAGAAGATATGGAAATGACAAGTAAGCTTATGAAAGATGTTCAACATCATTAGTCATTAGGAAAATGCAACTTAAAACCACAATGATATGCCACTTATATGTCTAATAGAATGGCCACAAGTTTTAAAATTTTGAAACGAAAATACCAAGCATCAGTGAGGATGCAGAGAACTGGAACTTTCATACATCGCTGGAGGGAGTTCAAAGTGGTACAAGCACTGCAGAAAACAGTTTGACAATTTCTTAGCAAAAGTTAAATATGCACATAACACAATTGAGCATTTCCATACCCGGGTATTTATCCAAGAGAAATAAAATTTTACATCCACACACCAAAAAAACTATATGTAAATATTTAAAGTAGTTTTATTTGTAATTGCCAAAAACTAGAAATAACCCATATATATATTTCAACTAGTAAATAGAAAAAAAATCAACCTGTAGTACATCCATAATGTGGAATGAAAGAAAGTGAAAGTGTTAGTCACTCAGTCAGGTCCAACCCATTTTGACCCCATGGACTATAGCCCAGCAGGCTCTGTCCATGGAATTCTGCAGCAAGAATGTTGGAGTGAGTTGCCATTTCCTTCTCCATAATATGGAATACTCTTCAACAATGTGAAGAAAATAAGTCGATGCACACAAGAAGGCAAGCAAATTTTAAATGCACTTGTTAAGTGACGGAGGTCAGACCCAAAGTGACATAATGTATGATTCCATTTACATGACATTCTAAAAAAGGTAAAACTATAGAAATTGAAACAGATTGGTGGGACTACTATAAAGAGACTATGTGAAGAAATTGCTGGAGATGATGACCTGTTCTATATGATACTAGAATGATAGACATTAACTCCATGAATTTATCAAAAGCCATAGAACTGTACCCCATAAAGAGTGAATTTTACTGCATGTAACTTCAAAAACTCAGCCTGTGGAGGGTACCCTCAACCAGAAGACCTAGCATAACAAGTCAAGGTGACTGTATTACAAATGAATCATACAACCACACTGGAGGGGGTGAGAAAAAACAACTAACCTACTTCGGGAAACAAAATATTGACTGGATATTTTTAGGTCAAAGACAAAAGAGCTGCACACAAATACTATATTTTTGTTACAGGAAGAGCTAGCTATTCTGAAACTGCTTTATGTGTATAGACTAGTTGAACAATTAAGATTTTTTTGTAGATTGTGAGAGCCTGGCTTCTCATGTCAGAGGAAGTTAAAAATAAGGAAAGTGAGAAAGCTAGAATGAGCCCTGCAGTGTTGGATTTGAACGAGAGGTATTAGCATAAACTCATGGGATATTTTTAAGAAATGAAAATAAACGTGTGCATGTGCACCAAATACATATCTCCAAGCTTTGTCTGCTGAATGGGCTTAGAAGCAAGTGAGGACATCTAGCCAGATCTTGATATCTAAATACCCCTCTCCAGTAAAATGAACTAAAGCTCCTGAGAGAACCAGTTGATTCCAAGACTGGTCATAGAAAATATACAATTCTTTGTATATACATGAAGCACCTCCAGGTGCCAGAAAGTAAGAAAGTGCTCAAAAGAAGTTTGCGGAGGTGGGAGGTGGACCTGATGAAAAAGCATAGGAACCAACCAGAAAGCACTCCCGAGGTTCAAGCCAAAACAATTTGAGCAACAAAATAAAGGTAGCGTTGGATTATAACCATAAAATAGAACAAATATCTATGGGGCCACAGTAATATGAATAAATTAAGCAACAGGAAAAGAAAGAAGAAAGGGAGGGAAAAAGGAAGGAAGGAAAGAAGGGACTGGTGTTGACGTGGGGGGAAGAGAGGGAGGAAGAAGGAAGGGCTGGCCTCTGTACTGAAGAATTTCAATTAATAAACTAAGGAATGAAGCAAATAGAAAATCATCATTAAAATATCACAGTACTGACTGTTGCAATTTATATCCACTGGTGGATGCTAAAATCAGCAGACTAACATTGAGAAAAAAAGGATATTTGCAAACTCCCAAAGTATCTCCCCCAATATTCATTCATTGCAAAGGGAAAAATGACTTTACATTGGAGGAACATCCAGCAGACATCACTTTAACCAACCAATCAAGGTTAACATCACCAGTAAGGGGGCATAACAACACCATACAGCCCCTGAAGATAAATGGGTGAGGAACACATGGACGTTCTTACCCAAAAAATACAACTTCAATCCAATCATAAGAAAACATCAGAAAAACCCAAATTGAGGGGCCATCTGCAAAGTAACTGACCAGTATGCTTCAGTAGGGTAAAAGTCACGAAAAATAAGAAGCTGAAGAACTGTCACAGATGAGACACTAAGACAAAATTAAATGCGGTGTGGAATCCTGAACCGGCTCTGGGGACAGAAAGGGATAGTAGGGGAAAAACTGGAGAAGTCCAAATAAAGTCCGTAGTTGAGTAATATTAATTTCTGAGTTTTGATCATCATGTCATGGTTGTGCAAGATATTAACATCAGGGGAAGCTTGGCAAAGGCCATACAGGAGCTCTCTGTACTATTTTGCAACACTTTCACTGTTTAAACTTATTTCCCCCCAAACTTAAAAATTATATAGATGTAAATATGTATTTATGAACACAAAAGATTTTTACAACATTGCAGGAGAAAAAGCAAATCACAAAATAGGCATCTATAATATGCTTGTTTACTTATCAAGACAAGTATGTACATGTACATATTTGTTGTTCAAATGTGTATATAAGTACGTGTGTGCTATGTAACTTCAGTCATGTCCAACTCTTTGCGACCCCAAGAACTGTTGCCTGCCAGGCTCCTCTGTCCATGGGATTCTCAAGGCAAGAACACAGGAGTGGGTTGCCATGCCTTCTTCCAGGGGATCTTCCCAGCCCAGACCCATGTCTCTTGCATCTCCTGCATTGGCAGTCGGGTTCCTTACCACTAGCGCCACCTGGAAATCCTGTAAACATGTGCAAATACCTGTTTATGGGCTTCCCTGGTGGCTCAGATGGTAAAAAATCTGCCTGCAATGCAGGAGATCCAGGTTCAATCCTTGGGTCAGGAAGATCCCCTGGAGAAGGGAATAAAAACTCACTCCAGTATTTTCACCTGGAGAATTCCATGGACAGAGGTGCCTGGCAGGCTACAGTCATGGAATCACAGAGAATTGGACATGACTGAGTGACTAACACTTTCATTTTCACATACCTGTTTATATACACATATCTGTTTATATTTATGATTGCATAAATGTATACGTACTAATATATTATATTATACACAAAATATAAAATAATACCAAAGTGTTGCCATTTGTTTTGCACAGTGAGTGGGATGGTGGATGGTATTAATTTTTTCTTTTGTCTTTTTTTTTCTTATGCCATTAATCAATTTTATTGTGTATATTTAAAATTTTATCATTTCAATATTTATGTGTAATCCAAGGATGAAGTTGAGTTGGGAAATCTGGGAAAGACCCAGCTGCAGGATTCAGCTCCAATGGATGTGTCATGAAGATGCTGTTGTCATCATCTTCTTTAAATCCAGTCTCTATTGTTTTACCTCAGAGTATCAACACAGGCAATATTGGACCTTTCTCCCCTTCTTTGATTTCTATCCCCTACCAGGTATCTGACTTCTACGGATGGGGTTTCTGAGATCTTCTGTTCTCCCCAAATGCCATCCATCAGCATTCTAAGATCCCCAAGTCCTCTTGGCAGCCCAAAGCACAAATGTCCTTGGGCATATAGGAAAGTGTAGAGAGGTGGTTGTTGAACTCCTGACCTCTTGGCAGAGAGGAGAAGCAGCGTAAGGAATTGGTTCAGGCACTTCCTTTAAGATAGAAAAGGGTGATGAAATAGAGATGCGACATACATTTCAGACGTCAAAAGGAAATTGAATCCTTCGTTCAACACTTTCCATAATCTGAGTCTTCAGCTCCAAGACACAGAGAGTTTTTCCAAAGTTTGGTAGTCATTTGTTTTACTCACTCTCTTTGGGAAATGATTCTGCTTGCTGAGATTTACAATAAATTTAATTTAGGCCCAATATTCTATGATTTCATAAGAGAAAGTAGATAGTAGAGGCTGAGGCAGGGCTTCCCTAGGGGAGGAGAAGAGACACAAAGAAGGCAGATGCCACGGTTAGAGCCACTCTCATTACATGACTCCTGACACAGCGGACACAAGCGCTGGCCCCCCGGAATTTCAAATCCAGCTTCTCAGAGATTTATTTTTCTCCTGAAACAATTTCTTGCAGCTTTTGATCTTCTAAATTGAAAAAAAAAAAATCAAAGAAATCTGTTTCTCTAGAGTATTAATAGCAAAGGAATTTCTGGATGCTGCAAAGTAAGAAAGGAACACAATAGCATCTCGTTTTATTCATCTTCAAAGCAAACTAAATATAGTTTTAAAAAATAGAAGCAGGATACCCTACAGATTTTTGAAGGGATGGAATAAACCTCTTTACACAAGAAAAGATGACATGAAATTTATCTTGAAGGACATTCACTGGGCTCTTGTCCGCTTAATACCTGCAAGTGGGCTGTTAGAAGGGATGTAGTAAAAATATCCAGTCATTCAGGGAACTTGCAGACTCCACTATTTTCATCAATATCAGGCAATTGCTTCTCCTACCCTGCTGGGATGTCACTACCATCTGTCCCCCAAAGCACAATACAGGTGTCAGACTTTTCTAAGGAGCAGATGTCTAGCCAATGGACCTGAAAACCTGAGCAGCATCTTCATGTCCCCCAGAATCCAAACTCAATTTTTACTCCCTCATCTGGTCACAAGTCAGGGAGTGGGAGTCAAAGTTATGTTTCTATTTAGCTGGCTGCGGATGGCAAGGCACATGTGTGTGCAGAAAATAGTTCTGGAAGTGCAACTATGGGACAGATGCTTCTCTAGGCACTGGAGATAACAGAAGTGCTTGTAAACAAGCACAGAAGCGGATTTCTGATTGTGACATGCACTGCAAAAGAAAGAAATGAGAATATATGATGGAGAGTCCTAGTGGCATAGGATGCTAATTTACAGAGGGTCTGTCAAAGGAGGAGACTCTGAGCTAAGAGCAGAAGGCTAAGATGCCAGCCTTGCAAAGACCTGGGGCGAAGGCTGCTCCAATCAAAGGAGCAGTAGGTGCAAAGGTCCTGAGGTCTTACAGTAGCCCTCCCATATTCCACATTAGCACTTACCTTTCCAGCACACACCTACAGTGCTCTACTGCAAACCCCCAAAAGTCTCTGCCTGAGGGCTCTCTGTTGGATGGTGCCTTGAACAGATCAGAAATACCAGGAAGTGAATGTCCCTAGGAGCAGCCTTCAGCCAATGCTCTATAGGAGTTGATGGGTAAATACTCCAGCTTCCTCACCCTTATAATTCCCCATCAGGATTGAGTTCCAAATGCTCTCAGCAATGAGCTGCTGTAATGAGACACACTTGGCTTCCTTTCCTTTCTTTCTCAGCCTTACTGCTCCACTCTGCCTCTGTTGCTTTCTAAGATCACCTCCCACATCAACTGCTAGGACTGAAATTGCTAACCTCAGAACCTGCTTCTGGGGCATACAAACTAAGACAGGCTGGAAAGGACTTGGCTGGTGAGTTGAAAGATGATTGGCCCTCGAGGAGGCCAGAGAGAATAAAGGGGGCCAAATCATGCAGGTGCTTGACATCTTTAGAGTCAATTTGTGTCTCCAGTGGTTTCACAGTGGGAGTCTGTCTTCCCTTGCCCAGTGACCAACTGCTCTTAGCCAAAGACTGGCCTTGAACTGATTCTGTATCCCAACAACATGCCCCTCTCCCTCACCTTGGCCCTACTCCTCCCTAGCATCATAGACCATCTAGTTCAGAGTCAACTCCATAGGGTCAGGAACTTTGTTTTGTTCACGGCTGTAACCTTGGTACCTATAGCACTGTCTGGCATTCGGCATGTAGTGTCCAACAAATATTTACTGGATAAATGAATCCTACAAATAAGGAAACCAGGAGTCAGAGAAGGTAAATGGTTGATATAAGGTCATACCCAAGGTTGACTGGAGTACTAGTTCTAGAAGGCAGTCTCCTGCTTCTAAGAAGCTTTTGCTACCCTCCCCAGTCTCTCAACTCAGGATTGGTCTGGTCTGATGATGATCTTTCATGGAAACCTGATGGACACCCTCCACCAAAGGACTCTACAAAATTTTGTCATCTCCTGGGAGAGTTGCAGGACAGGGCAAGAGCTTGACAAAAGTGCATCAACTTTGGAGCCAGGCTGGCTGAATTTGGGTCCTGATTCTGACCTCAAAGTAAGCTCCATGACCTTGACCAGAGACTTACACCCTCTGAGTTCCAGTGGGATAGAGACCAGCTCATGTTCACAGTAAAGAGAGTGACATTAGGGTCTGAGAAGGGACAGTCTGACTTCTCCATTTTCACCTGGCTCTTCTTTGTTCCTAGAAGAAGCCTGGAATATCCAGTAGGAAGTTCCTCACAATTTTCACATTAATGACCTGAAGAATAAATACAGATTAATTTTTAATCGATCGTTATGGGTGGACGTGACCTACACAAAATACAGCTGTGAACAGTTCAAATTGAACATGTTAAAATGTATTCTACATTTGGAACTAACAAAAGATTGAAATCATTCTGATAAGATTTTTATCACAAGAGTTACGGAGGAGAAAGGGATGAATAGACAGAGCTGAGAGGATTTTTAGGGCAGTGAAGCTATTCTGTATAGTACTATCACAGCTGATAGCTGTCATTCTATGTATGGTCAAACCCACAGGATGTACATCACTAAGAGTGAGCCCCAGTGTAAACTCTGGACTTAGAGTGATGATGCATCAGTGTTGCTTCATCAGCTGTGAAAAATGTGCTACAATGGTGGGGGAGATTGTGCAGGTGTGGGAACCAAGGAGTGTAGGGGAAGTCTCTGTACTTTCCATTCAATTTTTCTGTGAACCTCAGTTCAGTTCCGTCGCTCAGTTGTGTCCGACTCTTTGCCACCCCATGGACTGCAGCACACCAGGCCTCCCTGTTCATCACCAACTCCTGGAGTTTACTCAAACTCATGTCCATTGAGTCGGTGATGCCATCCAACCATCTCATCTTCTGTTGTCCCCTTCTCCTCCCGCCTTCAATCTTTCTCAGCATCAGGGTCTTTTCAAATGAGTCAGCTCTTCACATCAGGTGGCCAAAGTATTGGAGTTTCAGCTTCAACATCAGTCCTTCCAATGAACATTCAGGACTGATTTCCTTTAGGATGAACTGGTTGGATCTCCTTGCAGTCCAAGGGACTCTCAAGAGTCTTCTCCAACTCCATAGTTCAAAAGCATTAATTCTTCGGCGCTCAGCTTTCTTTATAGTCCAACTCTCACATCCATACATGACTACTGGAAAAACCATAGGCTTGACTAGACGGACCTTTGTTGGCAAAGTGAACCTAAAACTGTTCTAAAAAATTAAAAGTTAATTAAGTTTTTAAAATCTACTACAAAAAAAGTAACACCCACAAAAGAGAATTCCAACAGAAACCATTATAGTTTGTAAAACTTGATAAGGGCCAGAAAAATTGATCAATGAAGAAAATATTCATTGTAGAATCTACCTAGGAAGGAGTTGATACTGTTGAAAATGGACAAAAATCAGGACCTGTTTAACCAATTAAAGCGTGTTTAATTAATCCATTAAACTGTCTTGGCAGAGTGTGCCTCATGTCTCGGTTGTAAATACATCTGTTTTTGTATCATTCTGTACTTTTTAAGACATAACTGAGCAACTTCACTTTCACTTTTTCTTTCATGCATTGGAGAAGGAAATGGCAACCCACTCCAGTGTTCTTGCCTGGAGAATCCCAGGGACGGGGGAGCCTGGTGGGCTGCCGTCTATGGGGTCGCACAGAGTTGGACACGACTGAAACGACTTAGCAGCAGCAGCAGCAGCACTTTTTAAAGTTTGTGTAAATAAAGCTGCAGTCAGAGAATTCTAGGGGTCAACACCGTAGAATATATTAATACATGTTCACAGGGTCAAAATGGCAAGGTACAAGCTCCCTGTACCTGGCACGGGGCCCTGGTTGCAGAGAAAACTCATTTGTTCATTCACCAAGCATTTGCTGACAGATTTGATAGAAGCACTGAATGTCTGTGATTGGGGTGAAATTTTCAATCTCAGACCTCAGGGTTGAGCAGGGAACCCAGTTCCGGGTGTTGTGACAAGTCTTAGCAGCAACTGCAGAGACACAGAAGTGACTCATTGGCTGGGGCGGGTGCTTGAAGGAGGCTTCCCTGAGGACATGACATTGGAGCTGAGTCTTCAGAAAGAGTCCAGGGGCTCCAAGATGACAAGGGACAGAAAGACCGTTCCAGGCAAAGGGAATCTTATACCCTAGATGCATGAGAGATGGCCGTGTTCAGAAACCTGGAAACCGTCCCCTGGTTTAGATACAGAGGAGAGGGCAGGAGCGAAGGGCCTGGAATGTCTGACATCTTGGGCTTTCTCCTGCCGGCAGTGAACACAACTGCATGGAAGGCCAAGTGCAGGGCCAAGGCTAAGGGGTGGGGGAGGCCGGAGAGGAGACCAGGCAACTGAGTGGGGGCAGGATGGGCACAGGGACTAAAAGGCAAACTGAGGAAGCAGAATGGGGAGGAGGCAGGGGTAGCATCCAGGGCTGTCTCCCAAGGGCTCATTAAGGCCAGTATGGGGTGGAGAAGTGCCGTGAGCCAGGGGTGGACACTCAGGAGGAAAGGAGAGTGAAACATGCAAGTTCATTTTGGTCAACTGTTCAGAAAAAATGTTGGCATCAGAATCCTTCAAATGAAACCTTAAGAATTAAAAACAATACACAGAGCTGCTTCAATGACTAAGGTGTCTTGGAAAGGTGTGATGGGGGGTTGACCTCCCCAGGACTGCTGTTGGAAGGCCCCTGATGTGGGTCTGAGCCCCCTTTTCAGCTGAGGCTCAGAGGCGGGGTGTTTCCTGGCTCAGAGCACACAGCTGGGACGGCTCCGGGACCCCGCTCAGGGACTCCTGGAGACCTGCTCCTCCTTCCACAGCCAGGAGGCTGAGTAGTAATGAGGACTTAGCGTTCTTGGCCCCCACTCCTGCCCAGCTGTCCTTCTGGCTGAGGATGTCTCGGGTCACAGAAAAGCCAAATTCCCGTGAATCTGTCCTAGTCCCTGGACCCTGTTCATACTCTGGCTGGGCAAATGCCCCATGACATACTGGTTCTTTGCTGTTAGCATCAGTTCTCCTGGAGACACCCATTATTCAAACCCCCAGGTGCATCTGCTCAGGTGGTAAGCAGAAAAAATTCGAGTCATAGCTCTGCCACAATCAGCTGTGTTGTCTTTGGAAAATCACTTGGCCTCTCTGAACCACAGATTCCTCCTCCACAAATCAGAGGTCATCGTGATAACTCTGGCTACATCAAAATGGTGTAAGGATTGTTGTTGTTGTTTGGTCCCTAAGTCGTGTCCAACTCTTTGCAACCCCGTGGATTGTAGCCTTCCAGGCTTCCCTGCCCTCCTCTGTCCATGGAATTTTCCAGGCAAGACTACTGGAGCCAGTTGCCACTTCCTTCTCCAGAGGATCTTCCCAACCCAGGGATCCAACCTGCGTGTCCTGCATCGGCAGATGGATTCTTTACCACTGAGCAAGGCAATCAGCAAACCCATGTTGTATCCCGAAAAATCTCTATGGGAACACAAGGGACCCATGATATTTTTCATTTGTCAAGGTTTCTGCCATAAGTAGCAATAACTTCTAAGACCATCACCACCCTTCAAACAGCCCTGGAGAGCCGAAGCAGGATATATTTAAAAGGAGGTGGGGTGAACATGACCTAAGAAAAATCTTGCTTCGTGTTTGTCCCATCAGATCCTCACTCAAGATTCTATTTACTCTTAATTTAGGTACGACGGGAACAAACTTACTCATCTGTTCCCCAGCTCACAGTACTTGAGAAGTAGGAAACTAAAAGGTGGGGAGAGAACGACAAAGGGAAAATGTACTGAAAAGGATGAGACAGAAGCACTATTAAAAGTGGATGCAAAACCTTCACCACCATAGCCTGGAGACAGAAAAAGTGCAGGAAGCCTGAGGTCATCAGGGTACAATTGCTGATACACCCAATAGGACCCTGAGTCAACCAAAGATAAAAATAGGAACAAAATATTAAATTAAGTACAGCACACTCACACTTTTTAAGAGACTCATAGCCTTTAAAATCAGCAGTTCCACTTCTAAAGCATATATCCTAAGAAAATAACCAGACAGGGGCACAGAGCTATGTATATAGCAGATTATTCACTACAGTACTCTTTTCAGTAATGAAAAAAATTGGAAACACTCTAAATGTCCTTTAAAAGATGATGAGCAGTATCTTCCATTCTCAAACCACTTTCTAGAAGGTTGTTGTATTTGCATATCATCCATTCTATGACTTTTATTTTCTTTTTTAAAATTTATTTATTTTCTAATTGAAGGATAATTGCTTTACAGAATTTTGTTGTTTTCTGTTGAACCTCAGCATGAATCAGCCATAGCACAATGTCCCCTCCCTCTTGAACCTCCCTCCCTACCCCACCCCTCTAGGGTGATTCAGAGCCCCTGTTTGAGTTCCCTGAGATATACAGCAAATTCCCATTGGCTATCTATTTTACATATGGAGTTAAGTTTCTATGACTTTTCTTTAAACTGATTCATTCATTTTATTCTAATAAATGTAATTTCTTAAAAAAAAATACTATATTACCCTAAACAGAATATAACTTCCCTGGTAGCACAGACGGTAAAGCATCTGCCTACAATGTGGAAGACCCAGGTTCAATCCCTGGGTCGGGAAGATCCTCTGGAGAAGGAATATGGCAACCCACTCCAGTACTCTTGCCTGGAAAATACCATGGGCGGAGGAACCTGGTAGGCTACAGTCCAAGGGGTGGCAAAGAGTTGGACATGACTGAGCGACATCACTTTCACTTTCACCATAAATAGAAGTAACCACAGTGCAAAGAAATCATGTCATTATAATCTAGCTAGATGAGATTACAGAATTGTAGAGTGAAAAATATTCTCCCTTTTTGCTTCTTGATTTAAACAAAACCATTATTTAAAAAGAGTTTGGAGAACTGTCAGGAAATCTGATGATTAGACCCTCCAGGGGATCAAGGTTCATTTTGTTAGGTGTGGTACTGGCATTGTGGCTACATAAAAAAGTATCTTTTTTTTTTTTTTAATATATAAGGAATGCATACTAAAGGATGCAGGGCTAAAATGACAAGATAACTGGATTTGCTTTAAAATATTTCAGCAAAATAAAGGATTGACAAAGCAAATGTGGCAAAATCTTGATACTACTGAATCCAGGTGTTTGAAATTCCCTTGCACTCTTCTCTCTACTTTTAAGTAGCTTGAAAAGTTGCCTAATAAAAATAAACTTAAAAATATAAACAGGAAGATCCCTTGTTCATGGGCCACCAAGGCTGACAAAGCCCTTGTCATTTTGAGAAGAGTCAAACCCTAATTGCTGTGCATATTAACGAACATTTTATACACTGTCAATATGACTCTTTTGAATTCATGTAGGTCAGATTCAACAAAATTAAATAAAAATAATGATGCAAATCCATACGTAATGACAAGGGAAGGTGTCCAAGACAGATTGCCGAGTCGGGAAACATGCACTAGAAGAGTGTATTTGGCTCTATCCCGTTTATGTAAAACTGTGAAGGAAAATCCCCTGAGTCTGTGAGCCCGGAGAGAGTCTGGAAGCTGGGACGCTAACAGTTATCTCAGGATAGGGAGGGTCCTCCTCTTGCCTTTGTTTGTATCTTTATGCTTTCCTGTATTGTGTAAAATTTTTACTTTTTACAGTTGAGTAGATACTATTCTTATAATCAGGCAAAAGGCTATCGCCATTTTGAGGCAAAAAGAAGAAATCAGGAAAATATTTCTATTTGTATAATGAAAAGATTTAAATATATACAAGGCTGCTTAACAGAAAATTAAACTTGCATTATTATCCCATGGCCTGTGACACTGTACATTTGCTGTCTGTGTCTGGCAAAGGTGCTGGAACGGGCCTCCTGTAAGCTGATCTCAGCCCAGGGGCCTGAGCAAGTGGAGGGAGGGGCGTCCGGTTTCCCTGACTTACCCCTTTGCTCACACCATGCCCCCTGCCTGCGATGTTCCCGCCCTCTTCTGTGGCTCCCTCTCTCCCCACTTTGAGGCTCAGTTCCAGGAAGGCTGCTCTGATGCCCCAGCAGCCATTACCTGGGTTTCTCCTTTGACAGATGTCAATCTTCAGCCCATTTGCTGGGACCTGTCCAGACCATTGGCAAGCAGAGGCCTCTTTCTGGAAGGGTTCACGGGTTCTGCTGGGTGCAAGGAGCCCAGCAGAGCGGATGGAACTCAGACATGCTTCCTGTCCCTTTCTAGGTTGGGTGACCTGGAGGAGTATTTCCCCTTCTAAGGCCTCAATTTTCACAGCTGTAAAATGGGAATAAATGGACCTAATAGATACTCACCTCTCAGAAAATTAGACGAGATGGCCTTGAGAGAGCTGGTAATCTCTAAAGCATTGAATTAAAAGATAATTTTTAACGTTAGTAGTACTATATAAATGTTTATTGGTAATGACAAGGACAGGATTAAGAACCTTATTATCTTTCAAAATCACAGGGACATATTTATTCTGATATTTTCAAAACATTTCCTAAGGAAATTCACACATTCAAAAATGTGTGAACAAGGATGTTCATCAATGTATAATAGCAAACATGGGAAACTCTCTCCTATGGCTTGTCATGCAACTATTAAAGATGATAAAACATGTTGAGTGATTGAGGAAATGCTTATAACATATTTGCCAAATTTAAAAATCTAGCTCCAGAAGAGTACAATCTATTTTTATTTTAAAAAAATGTATATATATATATATGTATGTATGTATGTATGTATGTATGGTCTTCTCAAGTAGCACCCATGGTAAAGAACCCGGCTGCCAATGCATAAGAGATGCAGGTTCAGTCTCTGGGTTGGGAAGATCCCCTGAAGGAGGACATGGTAACCCACTCCAGTATCCTTGCCTGGAGAATCCCATGGACAGAGGAGCCTGGTAAGCTACAGTCCACGGGGTCACAAAGAGTTGGACACGACTAAAGCAACTTAGCACACACACATAAAGACACACACATCACACATACAGAGACAGAGAGAAAGATCTACAAAGAAAGAGAGAAACAGAGACATCCAAAACACTTTTTTTTTTTTTAATTTTATTTTTTTCTTTTTTTTTCTTTTAGTTGGGGGCTAATTACTTTGCAATATTGTAACAGCCTTTGCCATACATTGACATGAATCAGCCAAAACACTTTTTAAAGAAAATCACTCCCAAAATGTTAAGTTATCTCTGGATTAAGTGATTACAGATCACTTTTTCAGTCTTCTTTTTTGTGTGTATCTGACTTTTCTAAATTTGTCTAAAATGCCTTTGTGTGGCGTTTCTAAGTTACCTTTTAACCATTCCTCTTCCCCCACCACTACCACTACCAAATGTCCCTGTCCAGAAGTTAATGATAAAAGACTGTCCCAGGCCCCCAGTCTCGGCTTGTGAGGGCCTCCAAGGTCACGAGACAACCCCATGGACCTCTGGTGTCTATGTGGAAGAGTCTAGTGTGATTTTCACCAGAGAGTGGACACGGTGGGTGAACAATTAGCCAGCTCTGGGCAGAGAAACTGCCCCCCAGGAGACTCACACAGGGACCATGGCCTTGGGAACAAACAGGAGCCTCTCAAACAAATTCCCAGGAGGCAGGTCAATTAGAAAACTTAGCCCCTAGGCCTCACCACCCCCTCCATCGTGTAACCTGATAGGCTGGATTGGAGGGTCCTTGAAGGGGGTAAACAGATGGGAAGAGACAGGTTGGAGGGCTGAGACATTCCCTCCTCTCTCTCTCCCACTGCCCCCACCTCCCTACCTCCTTACCCACCTCAAGCCAGCTCTCACCACTCCCTCTGGGCTCCTCCCCCATCTGTGCCTCTACCCTAGTCTCCATTGTACACCAGTCTCCTCTCCAAAAACTCCACAGTCTTTCTAGGAATCTCCAAAGAGATGGTATTGTAAAATGTCGGAGTCGAAAATAACACTCTACTCTCTCACTTTCTAGTTGAGGAAACTGGTTCAAGGAGATTAATCAATGTGTCCAAAACCTCCCACCCAGTTGATGTATTAATAGAAGCTAAGATAAGAGCTCAAATGTCTTTATTCCTAGGCCAGGGTGACTGTGACCTCCACCATTTCACTTCCTGTTGTTGGCTGAAAGCAAGCCCAACATTGTGCTTAGGAGCATGGTCTCCAGGGCTGAACCCCTGGGTTCAAACTCCAGATCTTGTATGTATCACCCATGTGGTCTTGGAGCCCAGTTTGGAAGAAAAACAATAGTAGTAATTACGTCGTGTCTTTGTGTAAAGATTAAATGAGTTAAAGCGTATTTAGAGGAGAACCTGGCAGGTGCTATATGTTATGGAAGCCTTTGCTCTCTTGATAATTTTGTCAGGTAATTAATTGTATCAATGGCTAAGGTCTATAGGGATTACAAGAGTCAGACATGACTGAGCAACTAAGCACATACATACATGGAAGAAGTCAGCAAAGGGCAGAGATGAACCAAATGATTCAGCCAAGAAAACATAGGATCTCCTCAGAAGGCAAGAGCTCAGAACCTCCATCTTCTTCAGGAGCACACGAGGCCCAGGCCATCTACTATTCATCCCTGAAGTATTCACCGAGCCAGCAGAACGGAGTTCAGAAAACAGAGGCTCACACATATGGTTGTCCGTGTGTACGAAGTCACTTCAGTCGTGTCCGACTCTGTGAGACCCTACAGACTGGAGCCCACCAGGCTCCTTTGTACATGGGATTCTCCAGGCGAGAATACTGGAGTGGGTTGCCATGCCCTCCTCCAGGGGATCTTCCCCACCCAGGGATCAAACCTGCATCTCTTAGGTCTCCTGTATTGGCAGGGCGGGGTTCTTTACCACTAGCACCACCTGAGAAGCTTACAATAAACATTCATTTGCAATGCATGGAGGAAAGATGATCCACCCATACTTCGGGTCAAGATGGATGTCTGGATAAAGAAGAAGCAAAGGGCACCCCAACCTCTACCATACATAAAAGTCAATCCCAGATGGGAACCTAGGCCTAAATTGTGCAAGTTAAACAATGAAGCCTCTAGACAATAACATAAGAGGATGTCCTCACAGCCAAGGATAGACAAAATTTTCTTAACAGGATGCAAAAATCATAAAGGAAAAGATTGAACTTCATTAAATTTGAGAATATCCACAATTGAGAATAAAAATTTAAGAAACCCAATGTAGGAAATAATATTTCAAAGGAAATAATTTCTATGATGATTCAATCTTTTATCATCATTAGCATCTATTAAAATGTAGTTAACTTTTAAAAATTTGAAAATTTCTGTTCAATAACAAAAATTTCCATTCTGTTCATCTCTGTTTCATAAAGAAAGTGAGAAGGCCAGCCTGAAAAATTCATATCCATAATATATCAAGAACTGGAACTCAGTAAGAAAAATATCAACAACTGCATAGAAAAAGGACAGAAGTCTTAAATTGGGAAAAAAAAATTTTTATGTGTTCAGATAAGGACTTCCCTAGTGGTTCACTGGTAAAAAAAATATATATATATGCCTGCCAGTACAGAAAAACATGGGTTCAATCCCTGATCAGGGAGGATTCGACATGCCATGGAGCAACTAAGCCTGTGCACCACAGCTACTGAGCTAGATACCACAGCTACTGAAGCCCAAATGCCCTAAAGCCTGTGCTTCGCAACAAGAGAAGCCACCACCATGAGAAGCCTGCGCACAGCTACTAGAGGAAAGTCCTCGCAGCAATGAAGACCCAGCACAGCTTATAAATAAATATGAGTATTCAAATAAATAGCAATCAAGTAAATGCACATTAAAATCATAATTATAGACTGCTATAGACCCGTCAGAACAGTTGTTGTTTTTTTTTTAAATAAGATAATATCAAGTTTTGGCATGTTTGTGGAGCAATTAATGGAATCCCCTCTCCTACAATGCTGGTGCACACAAGTGGACAGACAAAAGAATTTTTTTCAGTTGAGCATATCTATGTTTCTAGAACCCGGTTCTCTCCTATCCAGCAATGTAATAATTGCATACACTATGCTGATCTCATGACCTCAGAGGCATCAAACAGCTCTGAGGTCTCAGACAGGTTGATCTCGTATATCTAGAGGCAGGATTTGAACTCAGGCTTCAAACTCCAGAGCTCTTGCTCTGAGCCACCGGCCTAGATTGTCTTGTTCAAAATGTGGGAGCCGCTATCTCATCCTAAATCACATTTTCATTTTCATCAGCTTGAGTAATTCTTGACCTCTGTGATTTGGGCATGGATGGACAGCCTGGTAAGAAGACCAACTCCCTGGGCTCCAGCAGAGAGATGGACGAAAGCAGGTGGTCTCTCCTCTGCGGGGGCGGACACCCACCCATGAAACCCTTGGCTTCAGAGGACCCTCTCCCACCCTCTCCTGGACTAAGCCCTCCCCTACCCCCAGCAGGTCTGTCCTCACCCCCTCCAATGACAGATCGCCAGTTTCCTGAGGGTAAGCCATCCCAGCAACAGCTTCCACCCCAAGTTAAAAATGCGTGTGTCCTTTTGGATATAGATTACCACTTCTAACTTCTGCAGAGGCATTAGTGGAGTCTCGCAATTGTTATATTTCACTCTCTTTGTAAAAATACAACATACACGTGCATATACTCACATACGGATGGCCAGATACTTAACAACAACTGTTGCCAAGATTCTAGATTTTGCTCTAGTCATCTCCCAGCTGAACTGCTGTAATTTGTTCTTGGCTGATCTTTCTTCATCTGTCATGTCATTTGTCCTCTTCAAAATGTGGCCTCACATTTGGGCTGACCCTTCCCAGGTCTCTCAATCAGCACAATAATGCTAATTACACCACCTCCCACTCACCTGTTGGGGTTAGGTGCCCCTTCCCAGTGTTGTCCCGTTGAAAAGACTTCTCATATCAGTCCCTTGGAGATCAGGCTCCACCAACTACTTCAATGTTCCCCAAACTCCAGTGTCATTTGGTTATTGATGATGTCATCCAGTCTCCCTGTGCAGTGTTTACATAATCAAGTCTTCAAATCACTTACCTCCCCCTTTCCCCGTAGATACATCAGCCATGCTCTTTCTGCTGTTACCGGAGATACTCTATGTGTGTTTAGAGTCCCCTGGCCTGCTGGTTGTTTCGGCAGTAAGTTAAGCTTGAAAGCAAGGTCCACGGCTGAAAATATTGCTCAACAATTAATAAATCATATCATTTTACATCATTGCCCTGATCCCATACCCCACACTGCCAGACTCCTCGCAGATTCACGGATCCTGTCTCTAAGGCACGCTCCAAGGAAAGACAAGAGACTTTTCAGCCTTTTGTTTTGTTTTACCAAAGGGATTTAATGTTTCCCTTTACAGAGCCAACACTTCCTTGTGTGTGTTCAGTACGAGTTCCCGCCTGCCTTCATTTCTGGTGACCAAATGTAAACAGCTCACCAGAAGGGCGGCAGGAAAGTGTTAGTTTGTTCGGACTGCCTTAACCAACTGCCCGACCTTGGTGGCTTAAAACAATAGAAATTGGGTCTTTCTGGGCTGTCCAGTGGTTAAAACTCCACCTTCTGATGCAGGGGGTGCAGATTGGATCCTTGGTCAGGGACCTAAGATCCCACATGCCTTGTGGCCAAAAAAAACAAAACATAAAACAGAAGCAATATTGTGACAAATTCAAGAAAGACTTTAAAGATGGTCCACATTTTAAAAAAAAATCTTAAAAAAGAAAAACAATAGAAATTTGTTCTCTCACTGTTCTGGAAGCCAGAAGTACAAATCGAGGTGTCAGCAGGGTCATGCTCCCTCCAGAGGCCCCAGGGGAGCATCCTTCCTTGTCTCTTCCAGCTCCTGGCGACTCCCAGCATCCTCTGGCTCCGGTCTCTGCCCCTGTCTTCATGGCCTTCTTCCCTCTATGTCTGTGTCCCTCTCCTCTTCTTGTAAGGACACCAGTCACTGGATTTAGGGCTTGTTCTAAATCCAGGATGATTTCCTCTCAAGTGCCTTAACTAATTACATGTTCAGACACTATTTCCAAACAAGGGCATATTCTGACCTCTGGGCAGGCGCAATTTTTTTTTCAAGATAAGGGGGACACTATTAGACCCACTGCCCAGGACATGGAAGGATCCAGTGCTTTCTTCCCAAGACCCTAATCTGAATGCCCTGCCTTCTGCCTGCCTGCCTCATCCTTCTCCACAGACTGCTGCATATGTCTTTGGTTGTAACAACCATATTTTTTTACACTGCCCCAAGTTTCAACTGGTGTGAAAGGAGCAGCTGCACATCAGTCTCCCAATCTGTGAAATGGGACCAGCAGTGTCTTTCTGGTAGTTGTCATGAGGTGTAACATATGAAACCAAGGGGAGGCACCTGGTTCAGGCTGTGATAGCTCAGCCCCCAGGCTCAGGTCTCTGGGACCAGCATGTCTAACAGATTGAACTCACTTCTGAACAGAAGGGAGGTAAGGGCATGAAAACTAGGTGTTGGTCACATTTAACCAGTAAGGTGAGAAAGAAGCAGAAAACAATTGCTGTGTGGCCATCGGGCTCTATTTCACTTCAGCAGCTACTCTGAGTCCCACCAAGAATGTTTCTCCAACTCCTCCCATCCTCTCCTGGATCCTGGCAGGTGGCAAGAGTATTACGTCCATTCTGCAGATGAAAACACTGAGGTGAGGAAGTTAGATGTAAGTAGCTTGGTCATCATGTATGTTAAAATCTTGAGGGTCTAGTTTCAAGCCAAGGGCCATGGTGGGAGGTTTCCAGCTGGATCTGAGCTTGGGGTTCAGAGGTGCTCTGAAGGCAATGAGTCACAGAACCATTGAGAGGTATCAGAGACTGAGTCTTTCTATGGAGTTTTGTTTGCAAAAATCAAATGTGCTCTGAGTCTGATAATGTCAGACTCAGATGTTAACTGGGCTGCGTCTGATAATGTCAAAACAGCAAAGAGAAATGTGGAAAATGAAGTCAAACCTGTTACTTGTTTTCATGAAGATGGAAAAAAAACAAAGATGTGAATTCTACCTATTATTTCTTCTTTAATTTAGTCACATCTATTTATACATATTGACACATGGAACTAAGAGTTGGAGGCTGGTAAGCAAGGCTTAAAAATAACACCCCAGCCAGAAAAGAAATGTGATCTTAGGGGTCCCTGAGTCCAGAAAAACCCTAAATGATCCTCTGGCTCTCAGGGGACTGAAAGTAATTGGTTCGGAGATTTTTATTTTAATCACTTTTAAGTCAAGGAAGTTTGTGGTGAAGGATGAATTCCTTTCTAACCATGTCTACCTCGACCTGTTTCAGCCACATCCACAGCATCATTCCCATGAACCAGATCCCAGGAACTCAGAAAACCGCAAAAAGGGGGTGGGGGTGGGGGTCAAAGTTCAATCTGCCAGAACTTTATTTTCAGTCCAGAACTCCATTCCTCCAACCAGCTCTCGAAGAAACAATCAACTTGCCCAGTTTTGCATTTGTGTTCCTATCAGTTTTGTAGCTGTTCATTATGTGTGAGCAGAAATGAGGGCTTGTGTATAAACACCACGGTTCAACAAAGAGCATATTTCTTCCCCCATCTCTAAATCTGGACCCTTCCCCTTCTCGCCCGTGCTACAATTTCCTCTGGCACTTCAGACAGACATATGTTATTTTCAGTTCCACAACTTTCTCGTTCGCTGTATCACCGCACACATGGCCCAGGCACTGCAAATATAAATACATGTGGGCGTCTGCATTTCAACCACTGGACTCTCGCCACTTTTTTTTCTTTTAATGCAATGTAACTCAAGTGGATTGTCATCACAGCCAAGCGGCATGACAAAGTCCAACAAAATCAACGTTTCCCAAGCCCCGACCACCGTCCCACCCCAAATTCTTGCCATTTGCCATCCACCCCCGCCCATCGGCAAATGCTCAAACTGGGTTCAGTGGGCAGAATCCTATAATGACCATCTTATTTATTACTCTTACATGATGCTACAAGAGCCTAATAAATAAATACACTAATTGGGCTTTGCAAAGATAGATCTTCCCCAACAGTACTTATTACCACATAATAAAAACCCATGACAAGCTTCAGCTTTGTGGATACTCTGAGAGTAAATAAGAGATTATTTGCAAATTCAAACGTGCTGAACAGGTTGGCACTCTTTCAGGTAGCAGTGGGTTTAGGCCAGATGCCAAGCTGTGGGGAAGGGAGGTTTTTTAATACACACTCCCTTCCAGGCACCATCAGCTGGAGTATGCTCCGGGAGCCAGCAGCAGGACAGTGGCACATGGATATACAGAGAGATGTTGGATTTTTTTCTCCCAGATCCTGGAGGACTTGCAGATGAGCCCACACAAAGGAGATGATGGAGGGTAACTTGATAAAACTAAAAGCAGCAACTTCCATTTAATGTGTGCTTCCTAGAAGCCACACAATGTATCTCATTTTAGTTTCATAAATAATTATCCCCATTTAACAGATAGGGAAACTGAGACTAAGACCAAGGAATACTTTTGCTAAGATCTTGAACCTACAAGTCAGGAATGAGGCACCCACTGCTGACTCCTTAAAAAGTATTTGGATTTATCAACTGTGTGCATTTCATATTAGTGGTTTAATCTAATCTCAGGAAACCCTGTAAGATAGATATTATCAACATTTTACATTCACAAGGATAAATCTCTGAGAAGTTAAGTAACTTGCCCAGGGCCACTTGGATAATAAATGAGCAGAGATTTGAATCAATGTGGTCTAATTCTGAAGCCCGTGCCCTAAAACATGGACCAAATAGTAAATATCTTAGGCTTTCAGTTCATCCATTGTCACAACTACTGAGTCTGTATTGGGTTGGCCAAAGAATTCATTTGACTTTTTTTGTAACATCTTCTGGAAAAGCCCAAACAAACTTTTTGGCCAACCCAATAGCCTGAAAGCAAGCTATAGACAATATGTACATGAATGGGTGGGCTTCCCAAGTGACACTAGTGATAAAGAACCCACCTGCCAATCCAGGAGATGTAAGAGATGTGGGTTCAATCCCTGGATCAGGAAGATCCCTTGGAGGAGGGCATAGCAGCCCACTCCAGTGTTCTTTCCTGGAGAATCCCATGGACAGAGGAGCCTGGCGGGCTACCGTCCATAAGGTTGCAAAGAGTTGGACAAGACTGAAGCATCTTAGCATGCAGGCACAAATGAATGGGTGTAGCTTTGTTCCAGTCAAACACTACCGACAAAAACAGGTGGGTGGGCAGATTTGGCTAAAGAGTTGTAGTCTGCTGACCCCTACTCTAAAACACTACAGCCGGCATGTCACATCCATGGTCAAGGTCAGGGAGTGCTGGGCACAGGCTAGAGGAACAGAAACCAATGCATGCCCCTTTGGTCTCCCTGACCTCATCTTCTGTTACTCTTGCCTGACTCTCTCTGCTCCAGCCACATAGCCTCCTTGCTGCTCTTCAAACATACTTGCATCCTACTGCCTCAGGGCCTTTGCACTTGCTGTTCCCTGCCTGGAGTGTCTGTTCTTTCAGATCTCCTCTTGGCTTACTGTCTCATCTCCTTCTGTTTTCTGCACCACTCTCAACTTTGGGTGAGAGCTTCTCTGAATACCCTATCAAAACGTACAGCACACACCCGGGTCAATATTTCCTCTGTCTCCCTCTCCTGCTTTTTTTCTCTCCATGGTCCTCATCACCATCAGAAAACACTATCATTTTACTAACACGTTTCATTTGTTTTCTGTCTGTGGCCTCTAAGACTAGAATGGAAGCTCTGGGAGGGGAGCCATTCTTGTTTTGTCCATTTGTTCACTGCAATCCATCCCCAGATTCTAGAATAGTACTTGGCACAGTGAGGGCCCAGGAAATACTTGCAGGATGAGTTAATATATTTTGGACTGATGGGAACTCATCTTTAGAGCAAGCAGAACTCGGCCCCAGCAAAACTGCCTCGGAGTGAAGGCACTTGGCTGTGATGACTTCTGGGCCCACTGGGGCATTTCCCAGGGCAGAATCAGGGGCCCCAGCACTTCTCAGCAACTTGGCAACGTCTCCATTGATCATACGAAGCACAGCGGCCACGGGGGTGGGAAGACATTTGCGGAGGAACAGGGAAGCTGAACCATCAGCATGAAATTCCCTGGGCTTCATCTTCCTCATGCTGACCTCTGTCTGTCTGAGTGATTGTCCGATGCTTCTGAAGCCCTTTGAACTCGCCCTTCCTCTGGTCATAGTTGCTATCTCTCTGGAAGGGAATCATTCATTTGACACCCTGTTAGAGGTAACGGATGAGTCAGGAGGCTAGCTTTGGGATGTTTCTCAGCAGCAGCACCCCCCTCAACCCCGCCTCCGCCAGAGATGAGGGGAAACCATTTGGGTCTGTAACCTGACACTTTGTTTTACGAATGAACTAATTTTCCATAGGCACCTTCAAGCTGGGAAACATCCCAGAGGTGGACTAACCTTTAACATTAGGTGTAATTAAGGATTAGCCATGTCACCTGACCCGTGAAGCACCAGAGACCAGAGATAATCAATCCACCCTCCCCACTTTGCCCCAGCCACCGGGGGCCATTCTGCACAGGCAGCCCAGCCTCGGGACCTGGGAGGCCTAGTGAACAACTAACACCCGCAGCTCAAGCACTTTCCATATCCAGACCAGGCAGAAGAGAGCATTGCCTGGGTGCAAATCCAGTTTACAGCCAACCAGAGACGGGAAGGGTCCATGCTGAACACTCTGGGCAGACCTCTACAACTTTCTTCACGGTCATGACTGAGTTCAGAGAAGGCGATGGCACCCCACTCCAGTACTCTTGCCTGGAAAATCCCATGGATGGAGGAGCCTGGTAGGCTGCAGTCCATGGGGTCGCAAAGAGTTGGACACGACTGAGCGACTTCACTTTCACTTTTCACTTTCATGCATTGGAGAAGGAAATGGCAACCCACTCCAGTGTTCTTGCCTGGAGAATCCCAGGGATGGGGGAGCCTGGTGGGCTGCCGTCTATGGGGTCGCACAGAGTCAGACACGACTGAAGCGACTTAGCAGCAGCAGCAAACTGAGTTAGTTACTGACTTGCCAGGGGACCCTGGGCCAGTCCTGGGCCCCCACTGTCCCCGTGTAGTTACTGAAGGCAAGATGTCTTCCAGTCAGTCCTGGTTTCCCAAGAGAAGAAAGTCACCGGTAGTCACAGAGATGCGCGCTTTCCTCGCCTCTCCCCCTCCAGCCCTGTGTCCCCCTTCCTTCTCTCAGCCTCCCAGCCTCCCTCCTCAGCCCTTTTCTCTTCAAGATCCGGTGCTTCCCAGTGCCTGGGAGGGACTCCACAGATGTGGGGGCTTCTGCTCAGCCCGCACGTCCACCTCATGCAAGCAGCACCCCGGTCCTGTCTGGGGGCCCCTGTGTGCGTGCAATTCCTCTCACGTCCGCCAGGCTGGCCCCGGGGAGAGGGCTGCGGGCTCCCTCTATGTGCAGGGTACTTGACTGTTAATGATCCCCGGGCACACTTCCCCCACCTTGTCCCCTGAGACATTTCCAGAGTTGTTTTATGAGCCAGGCTGGGGAAATCTATTAATGAGAGCGGTAATTGCTACCTTTGGGCACCTAGGGCTGATTTACAACGGTTAATGCCTCAGATTCCAAAGGCATAAATTTCAGCTTTTCCACCATTTTTGTCCGGAGCAAAATGACACAGAGGGAGATTACATATCCTGGGCTACAGATGTTTGGCTGCACAGAATGTTTTTCTAAGATAGGGGTGGGGACAGAGGAGTTGTTTAGTTTAATTGACAATAGAGCATCACTAATGCTTATGAAACCCTATGCACCTACATGGGTTTAAAAGCGTTCGATGGATGTCAATGCCTATTGCTTAGGAGAAAGGAATACAGGACTAGACAAGGAGACTGGGCAAGTCCTCAACCCCACCCCACCCTCCAGCTCTGTCTTGATTGGTTTGATCACTTGGTCATGGAGGTGACATGGCTTCCAAAGTGCTCTCTTCACCCTCAGGGAGTGGCTGTGTTCCTGAGTGGCTCAGCCACGTCCTTGGGAGTCCTTTGGGAGGAAAAAAAAAAAAGATTTCCAAGATCAAGGAGAGGTGACCCCGTGTGGGGGGTGATCGGGTATCTGTCAAAAAGCAAGGAGCCTGACCCCATTTTCCTTCCAAATGAGGATCTGAGGGAGTTGGAAACTCGAAAAAGAATTCAGTTTTTGGGACTCATCCAACTGGAGTTTCCAGGAACCCCTTGTAAGGGCTATAAAGCCACAGTAATTTATTCCCAAAAGGAAAGCGGAAAAACAGCTACAACACGAGCAGAAAAACACAAGCTCCACCACCAGCACCACCCCCACCGGCTGTTGGAAATCCATCTTCCTACCTTGGCTGACAGATGCCTCATGCCGGGCGAGTAAGTGGCCTTGGCGCCAAGCAGGTACCAGAAAGCCCTGGTCCAGGCCCACGACCCACCCTTCCAGCTGCCCCATCAGAGACCTGCTCTGGGACAGAAAGTAGAACAGCCCATGTGCTGTGTGGAGATCCACCACAACTCCAACAGCCCCTGGGATTCCAATCATTCAACAAATATTTGCCACGTGTCTGCTACGTGCAAGGCACAGTACAAACAGGCCTGAAGGAATTTCTGGCCCATTCTTAGGCCAGTTTTGAGTGAGAGTTTAATAACAGCTCATCCCTGCCTCCTGTACAATTCTTTATGATTTTTCAGACCCCTTATTAAATATTTGAAAATGTCAACAGCCCAAGAAGTGGACAATCCCACTTTACAGAGGAAGAATATCATGTTTAGAGAAGCAAAGGAATTTGCCCAAGGTCACCCAGCAAAAAAGAAAAAAAGTCACAAGGCACAGCGGGCATTTGAATTCATGGTTTATGATCACTGAAAATGGATTGGGGGTCAGTTAAACCATCGCCCTGTGAGAGTAAAGCAAATGGAAGTCAAATATATCTGGAACATGTGGGGTCCAAGTTCTCTTTGTTATTGAAAGTAACCTTTGTTAAAAAAAAAAAAATCTGGGGAGCTCCCCGGTAGCCTAGTGGTTAGGATTCAGCACTGTCCTTCTTCTGATCAGGGTTTGATCCCTGGCTGGGGAATTGAGATCTCAAAATCTGCATCATGTGGTCCAAATTTTTTTAAATTTTGAATAATAATAAAATATCTGTATGGGACTGCACCTGTGTGTGTGTGTGTGTGTGTGTGTGACTAGAAGGAACTACTTGTATGGCTCTGTATGAAAAACCATTATAAAGAAGACAAAAGAGCAACTATTATCATGGAACTCGAGAGGGTCTGGGCTGCAGAATTCTGTAAAGGACTGACCCCTTGTTTCAGGAATGGGGACATTGAGCCCAGAAAAGGTGCCAAGTACTCCCACTCATGGAGTCAAGGATGGCTTTCAATCCCAGATGTCCTGGCCCCTACCCTTCTCCTTTCACCAGCCAGGATGCAGTTGGTTGGCAGAGAAGAATCAGCTAAGAGTAAAGCATCCAAATTACTATAGAACTCTCTTCTCTTCTCCTGTGTTTGTTTTGTTTTTTTTTCTTTCCAACTAGGATAAGAAAGCAAAAAGGAAGCACCTGGCCCCAGCACAGCCCCTCCTCCCAAGAAGACTGGTTGAGAACCTCTGCTCCACCACTAGGGGAAGAGGAGGGTCCTCAGCTAGAGTATCTGGCTTCCTCCTCCAGTCCAAGCAGAGGCCCAGAATGGGGAGGGAGGAACAGCTCCAGTGGAGCAGGGAAATGGGATGGGGAGAGAGGCTGGGAGCAAGTTAATGATGTGCCCTTGGATTTCTGGATCAGCAACTCTCGTGTGTGATTAGAAGCATCCCTCCAAACTAAATCAATGTGAACTTAGCCTCTCACGCCCTAGAAGTTCACACACAGCAATAAACAGAGAATGTGTCCACTGCATCCATGTCTTACCCCCATGGCAGACCCTGCTAATCAATGGTAGGCTCCCAATCCACTAACCACTGGCAGCCAACATTAATCTGATGAAGTTGAAAAGTGAAAAGAAATTTATACCATGAATATAGAAGATCTCATTTACTTTGGGGATACGCAGTACATCCCCTTTGTAAGTTAACAGCACTGACTCCACTGGAGTTTGATAGACCTGTCAATCAAGGGGCCACACCTACTTCTAGGGTAAGTAGCTAATCAGAGTACTCCATGCTCAACTCCTAGCACCTGATTGGGGATGGCATGTGACCCAAACTGGCCAATCAGCGTTTGTTTCAGAGATTAAGCTAGATGTGGGCCAGAGAAGGCAGTATCTCGATCTGGGAGTGCTGGTCTCAAGAAAGATGTGAATGTGGGGCTTACACTGAGAATGAAGACAACACTGTGGAAACCAGAGCAGAGACAGAGAAGAGAAAGACAGGTCCTGGGGATGTTTAAATTGTGGAAGAACCTAGGCCTACCCCGACGAAGTTGCCAGTTCTGTTATACAGTGGAAGTCAAGGAATGTCATGGTCTTCGTTGGGGAATCACATAACTCAGCTTTGCTTTAGTCTGCCTGTATTGAAGCCAGTAGGGCCTGGGACTGATGAGGCTGCTGTATTCATCCTGCCCCACACTGTGGATGTATCTGCATTCTTGCACCTTCCAGCCCTTTTTACCCACTGGTCCCTTGTAGGGAAGAGCTAGGGCATCTCCATGCAGACCCTTTGTGAGGACTCCCCCAACTGCATTAACAGCAGCTCTCAGACACTCTCAGAGCCTGGATCTGACTTGTGTGTGAGTGCTCCATCGCTTCAGTCACGTCTGACACTTTGCGAACCTGTGGACTGTAGCCCGCCAGGCTCCTCTGTCCATGGGCTTCTCCAGGCAAGGATGCTGAAGTGGGTTGCTGTGCCCTCCTCCAGAGGAGCTTCCAACCCAGGGATCGAACCCAACTCTCCTGCATCTCCTGCATTGCAGGCGGGTTCTTGACCACTGAGCCACTAGGGAAGCCCCTGGATCTCACATGCAAAGTATCAATAACTAGGCAAGAGAAAGATAGGCCAAGATCTAACCAAGTCACTTCTTAAAGAATATCAGTTCATTATTGGACAAGAAAAACGATTGCAAAACTAATAGGAAGGTAACGTGACGGTGCCAGAGCTCCACACACCTGGTTTAGCTGGTCATGAGCTCACAGCTCCAGTGTGGGGATTGGATGACGTTGAGTGCCCAACAGCTATCTGCTTTTCCAAGTTGGCCTGCTTACCAATTTCACACATCCTGCATCCCCAGGTACCTGTCAGAACAGTTTGAATTGCACTCAAGTTGGACTCTGGCAGAAAGAATTAATGAAAATGTTAGTCACAAGCTGGCAGGACTTAAAAGTTTCTTCCAAAAGAGTTGCACACAAGCTCATGCTTCTGAAAAAGAGTTGCTTAGTTTTTTTAATTTATTTTAAATTTTAAATAAATGTATTTATTTTTGGCTGTGATGGGTCTTCATTGCTGTGCACAGGCTTTCTCTAGTTGTGGCGAGCAGGGGCTACCTGTCATTGCAGTGTGCAGGCTTCTTATTGTGGTGTCTTCTCTGTTGTGGAGCACAGGCTCTAGGGTGCACAGGCCTCAGTAGTTGCAACACTCAGGCTAAGTAGTTTTGGCACTTGGTTTAGTTGCTCCTTGGCATGTGGTATCTTCCCAGACTGGGGATTGAATTCATATCCCTTTCATTAGCAGGTGAGTTCTTAACCACTGGACCACCAGGGAAGTCCCAAGAGAGCTGCTCTAAATTGAGGTTTTCCTGTCTCAAAGAGGAATGAGATTCCCCATCCATAGAGGTATTCAAGTAGAGGAAATTGGATTAGTCTACCTCTAAGATTTTGAAATAGCCAATATTCTTAAGGTTGAAGGAACATAAACACAAGTCAAAAAAGGGAGAATGAGACTTATGTGACTGATTGTTTAAGTGGGCTTCAGGCATGGCTGAATCCAGGTGCTCAATCAGTATTATAGGAAATCTGTGTCTCTTCATCTCTAAACTCTTCTTTCCTCTCTGCTTTATTTCAAACAGGCTTCCCCACATGAATGCTATTAATTCCAGGCTTAAGCATTAGTAGACAAAATGTTCCTCATTCACAATATTATCTGAATTCAGCCTCATTAGATGGCCTTGGGTCATCCGCCCTAACCCTAAACCATTCACCATAGCCAATGGGGAGTGGAAGGCTCTGATTGGCCAGGTCTGAGGCATGCACCTACCCTGGATCAGGGAGTAATGTCAGTTCATTCTCATGGTTTGAGAATAGAAAGTGATAATTTTCTCTCGGTGGAGGTGGGGCGTGGTGAGTTACCCAATGAAGGCTGAAATGAGTGCTGAGCTGATAAAAATAGAACAATAAAGTATCATCTACAGTCACCTCCCACCATAAATTCTATGACTTGTTTGGCAAGGCTTTTTGATCTCATGTTTCTTTTTGCCCCACACATGTGCCGTTGTGCTCACTAACCCTTTCTGCATTCCTAAAACTGAGTCCTCCAGCCATCAACACACAGGCAAATGACTAGGCCTCAAATGGGTGCACCTGTCTTCATCCACATTCCAGTAACTCCAGGAACACATGCGAATCCTAATGGATATGATGAGGAGGCAGACTTCTCCCCACAAGACAAAATAGCTCACTTCTCTGCCAGGAATTTGCCACCAGGCGCTGAGTGGACTTTGATGTCCTGCCTCATTTCCATTCTTGGCAAAAAAAAGAAATGCTAATACCCACCCAGCCTCCCTCTTTCCATCAGGCGCATTCCGAGAACTTGTAGGTCTCAGCCCTGGACCACAGTCCTCTTCCACAGAGAGACTTTTCATCGGTGTATTCCCTTGACCTCCCTGGACCCCAGATGCCCCTGAACCTCTCCTCATTTGGGGATCCTTCCATTGCAGAGGTGCCCAAGGTTAATCCCCTCCCTTTTCAGCTGAACATTGGCTTCGTCTCATTAGTGCCGGGAAGAATGTGCCAACGTGATAAGAAGAGCACATAGGACATTTGAGGGCACTGCATTCAGAGCTATGTGCAAACTGGAGAAAGTGTTAATAAGGTTGTCACTGCTTTTATGTCCTTTTATGTCACTGCTTTCGACAAGGCCATTGTCTTAAAAACTTGGCTGTGTTGGACCAGCAAAATTGCTGGGTTTTATTACAGACAGAAGTACACAACTGGGATTTCCCTGGTGGCCCAGTGGTTAAGAATCTACGTGCCAATGCAGGGGAGGGGGGTTCGATTCCTGGTCCAGGAAGATTCCACATGCCATGGGTCAACTAAACCAGTGTTCCACAACTTCTGAAGTCAGCACACCCTAGAGCCAATACTCCACAACAAGAGAAGCCACCGCAATGGAAGCCCACACACAGCAACTAGAGAGTAGAGGAAGCTCTCGAGCAGCAACGATGACCCATCACAGCGATAAATAAATTAATAATTTCTTTAAAAAAAAAAAAGCTACCCACTGCCTAACCCAGGTTCAAGAAAAATATGCACTTTCAATATCACAGGCCAGGAAAAAGGGAGAGAGAAATTCACAGGTAGGCAAGGCAGTGAGTCCGAATGCCCTTATGCAAGTGGTGACCTCAGACAGGGCTCTGGCTGGGGAGAGTCCCGTGGAACCGCGAGTGCCTTCAGTTCAATTGGCCCTTGTATGGTCCTCATGGGAACTCAGGATTGACTGATGGGACAGGACAAAGTGATGTGTGGGATATCCTGAGAGCAGAGACTCATCTGAAATCAGACAGGACTCCTGAGAAGCGCTGAGAAAAGGAAGAAGATTTGAGAAAAGCCTCAGCCAGGTTGTCATGAATCTGTGCATGCTCAGTCACCCAGTCGTGTCCAACTATTCGTGACCCCAAAGACTGCAGCCCGGCAGGCTCCTCGGTCCATGGGATTTTCTAGGCAAGACTATTGGAGTGGGTTGCCATTTCCTCTCCCAGGGGATCTTCCTGACCCAAGGATTGAACCTACCTCTCCTGAGTCTCCTGAATTGGCTGGCAGATTCTTTACCACTGAGCCACCTGGGAATCCTATTGTCATGAATGACAACTGTCGTTTACATAGTCTCTGTACACCAGGCTCTGCATTCAACTCCCACAGCACTCATCAGCCCAGTTAACAGCTCCACAAAGTCTGGGGATAGCACTGTGCCCGTTTTCCAGATAAGAAAACAAAGATCCAGAGAGGTTTCATCCCTGCACACAGCTAGTTGGGGGCAGAGATGGGTGTAGTGGAGGAGGCCTCTCTCCTGTTGCCTTAGCATTAGTTGTCTCCAAGGACCGGACCATTGTTTTTGACCTGGGACTGCTAAGGGCCTCAAAGGTTAGAAGTTCTGCTCCTTTAATTACTCATCCACCAGACAAAAGTCACCTTAATTAGGATGGCTTTCCCAAAGAAAACGCAGCCAGTAGGAGCTGGGCCACGTCATCCCACTGGGCATGTATCACCTCCCTGATTTCCAGTGCTGTTCCTGAGTTTTCCAGAATTTCTTCTGCAGCTTTTCCTCCTTTTTCTCCTGCTCTACTGTCCCATAGCTCAGCTCTTTGTTACTCACACTCAGACCACCCAGTCTCTCCCAACTAGACTCTCCACCCACCCAATCCATCTTATATTTCCTTAGCAGGTACATTGCTGTTTTTATTCTAAAACCTTCAGTGGCTCCCTATTGCCCACAAGAAATGTTGGAAACCCCTCAGCCTGGCCTTCAGTACCTGCACAAGGCAGCCCCAGCTTCCTTGCCAACCCCATCACCTTCCACCCTCCAACCTTAGCTCTGGGGCTCAGGCCTCTTTCCCTCCTGGAAGCCCACCGGGTGTCAGACCTCTTGCCTGGAATGTGTGCTGAACTCAGAGAGGCTGGTGATAGAGGCCATGGCCAAGATGCTTACTGATGCCATAAGTACAGTTGAGACTTCCTACAGGCTGTCACCCCTTGTCTCCACTCCTCACTGGTCTTCAGAACCTCCCACCCAGGAGACAAGACGCAGACTCCTAGACCCACTTTGGGAGACGTCAAGAGGTTGAGGAGCCAGTGCTAAGGCACATGGGGAAAGAGGCATAGTCAGAGGATTCCTCCTGATAAGACTGTACTGGAGGGACTTTCCTGGTGGGCCAGTGGTTTAGACTTCACCTTCCAGTGCAAGGGGTGCGATTCAATCCCTGATTCCACATGCTTCACACTCAAAACACTGAAAAACATAGAACAGAAGCAATATTGTAACAAATTCAGTAAAGACTTCAAAAATTGTCCACATTTAAAAAAAAATCTTTAAAAAAGTTTAGAAAAGACTGTACTGGAGCAAGAATGAGCTTTAGGAGTGATGTCTCCTCCAGGAGAAGGGACATATACTGCCACCCCCTTCTTGGGCTTCCATGTCCCTCCCAGGGTCCTTCTTCTGTGACAACTCCCAGGGCCAACATGGAAGGGCCTCCCCCAGCATCCCCACAGTAGTTTAGGGACCATGGTTCCCCACCATAGTGTGAACAGACCATGGCCATGATTTCCATCACCGTGAAGCAATGAGGTACCACCTAGCACCCAAGTGATGGATCCTCCCTGGATCACCCAGAGGGAGCTCACCTGCAAGGTCCTTCTCCACACCTCCTAAGGGTCCTGTGAGCACTGGATGGGCCCTGAACTGTAACCCCTAAGGACGCTGGTGACTCTGGCCGCTGGCTCCTCCCTACTGCTGTGCAGGGGTGACAGCTGAGTGACAGCATGTTGGCAAGAGAAAGGAGAGGCCTGGGTTACAGAGTCAGGGGGAAGAAGACAGGTGTTGGCACAGCCCTGCCACCACTTTGACAATTTTAAGGCAGAAATAAACCTAGGTGCCTAATAAAAAGCCAGCCTTGGGTCCAACATTTGCAGTTGCACACCTGCAAACACCTCTGTGAGTTGTTCTTGACCCGCCCCCCAAAAAACATCCTCTTCTATGCCACCACAACCCCCACTCCTGCACCAGTCACCAACCTCCTATGCCCTCTGGGTTGGCACCTTGACCACACCATCTGCCACTCTCCACTCCAGACCTCCCCTTTCCTTTTCTCCATCTATCTGAAACCTTGGTTCATCTTTCAGAGCCTGATGTAAGCCCAGCTCCTCTGTGAGGCCTTCCCGTCCATCCTTCCTCCTCCCCTCCTCCATCCCCACCCACCCACCCAAGTCCCTATACAGTGATTTCCCAGTTGTCAGAAAAGCTTTCCTCAATAAAGAAACTCTCTTACCTGTGCCTGGGAAGTCATGCACAAACTTTGTTTGTGATCATAAAAGGTAGAAATAACCTAAAGGCTCATCAACAGAGGGCTGCTCTGCAAAATGAGGAATAATCGTACAATGGAATACTATACAGCAGTTAAAAGGAATGAGCCAAGTGTGTACAGGTCAACAGTCTGGTAATTTGATATAAAATACACTAAAGGCAGTGCTATGGAGGGAGACAGAGATTTGCCTGCAAGCATGTCTTAAGGGTCTAACAAGAATACCCACCAACTCGTAATGTGGTTACCTCTGGGGAGGGCTCAAGAGAAGCAAGCCTGGTCACGGAGGGTGAGTAGATTTTAGTGTAATCTTCTAATGTTTGTTTTTTTTTTCAAAGGAGTATGAATTTTCTGAGTGACTGATAATTTTTTACATGTTCTCTATTCTCTAGAGACTCCTATCCCTCGTTTCAACCAGGGAAGTTCCACCTTCAGCTTTTATCTGTTTCTCTTGGTTATATAGTTTCATTTGATAGCAGGGGAGGTAAAGTTTATACTGAGCTTTGCAAAAGACTTCCCTCTGGCTTTTCTTCATGCACCTGGTTTCTGAGAGCCAGGAGCCCTCCCCAGCCTGCGTAAAGCCCATGAGGTCAGGGACCGCATCTCACATTCTGCTGCTGGTGCCTCACGGTGTTCCATTTCACCCCTCACTGGGAAGGGAGAGGAACCCAGCCTCAGGGAAACCTGTGGTGGTAGATGTGGGTGGGTCTTACCCACAGCCACAGTGCTTGCCCTAGCCAGGAGGAGGTCCGGAAAAACAGCCCAGTCAGAGCATAAAGAGCCCAGGGGTCATAGAGTCCATGCCTTTGACAAGGAGGGTAATTCAAGGAACAGCTAAGCTCAAACAATAGAGGTTAATGATCCTAGAGGCCTGATGAGAACAGGCTAGCAAGATTCCAGAGCTCATCAATGAGCTGCCAGGGCCTGTTTATATTGAGCCAGTTGGCTAGGAGGGAAGGATTTAAAATGGAAAAGAGGAAGTAGGTGGAGGCCCCATGACCTCCACAGGGCCCAGCATGGACCCTTGTACCCAAGAGACATTGAATCACTGATGGGTGAATTTCAGTTGACCTACACTAGATCAGGGGCCACACTAGATCTCAGGTAAGCCTCACCCAGAGAACTTGGCCTTCTTTACTCCTGGTCTAGAATCACAATGACCAAAGAATACCCATATTCCCTTTGATTGACAGTTCTGGCATTTCAGCCCCACTCCAATCCATCCTCACCCTCTTCCCAACATCCTTCTTTTTATTGTGGGTCAGGCCAAAGGCCACCATGTTGCTAAAGTGGCCACAACACTCTGCAGACACGGTCATCAGGTCAACCTCCTCCCTTCCCCCACCCACTCCACGTTCAACCCCACTGAGGTTTCCAGGCCTGCCACCAGCTGTGTTTTTTGAACACACACCTCGGAGACTTCCAGGTCTCTTGGGGGAGACCACTGTTCAACCACCTTAGAATATAGATCATTAAAATTGTGTACATGATGAAGGGTCACCAGGGAGCCAAAAGATGCTACTATAATTTGTATCTGAACACTGAAATGGATTGTGCAGGATATAGAAGGGGTTGAGAAGATTAGCGCAACTCCAGAATTAAATTGTTTTTTTTCCCCCCAACTCAAGAAAACTATTCTCTTTGCAATATGGGGCTTGTTGGTTAGGATGAAAAGTTTCCTTCCCACCTACTGGGACCACCAAGGAAGGAGGGAAGCAATTACTTATTTGTATCAGCAAATGTTCTGAAGTCAGGAGCCAGAAAGAAAATTGAATGGAACACCACTTGTGTTGTTTCCATTTTTTAAGTTTCCAGGGCACATTTTAGAGTCTATATCACATTTGCTCATCGACTCATCAAGTAAGAAGCTTATCTGTTGTGTCTTGACTTTTGTTTGAGGGAATGAATATATTAAAACAGGAGTCCCCAACCTCTGGGACCTAATGTCAGATGATCTCACATGGAGCTGATGTAATAATAACAGAAATAAAGTGCACAATAAATGTAATGTGCTTGAATCATCCCAAAACCATCCTTCCCACTTGGTCCATGGAAAAATTGTTTTCCAGGAAACAGATTCCTGATGCCAAAAAGGTTGGCGATGGCTGCATTAAAATACTTATTTTCATCTCTCTCCTGTGTGTACCAGACCAATCTGATCCCCATATTTTTCTAATCAAAACCCTGAGTCCCGAAACAGAGAAGTGATGCATCCAAGGTCACACAGCCTTCAAAGAGCAAGATCTCTCATCTCTTTTGGTCCAGCACTCTCGATCATACCACTCTGAAATGTTAGAAGCTTATTTGTAAACTGCTTGGGTCTTATCTCCACATTCCCCTTGAGCAGAATTTTGATTTACAAGCAGACAGCAACCCTCCCCACACTATTGTCTTTACCACCATTTTCTCAAGTGTACCCACACTGCTCATTTTAAAGCAGGGGCTAAAGATAATCCCAAATAATTTTTAATTAAAGATCATCATTTAAAATAGATAATTTCACAAGTCTACCAGTGATTAGCTACATTAGGGATTTTGGTGACACACGTCACAATTAAGTGTTTTTAGTGTTGAGCCAATTAAGGGTTAACAGGCTGCAAATACCTACTTTGCACATTTTTGCTTAATGAATTCGTAGTGGGAAACTATTCTCATTAGGTTAATTTGTCAACACAATCAAGTTACATCACCAGGATTTTTCTTGGAGCTCACCAGTTTAAGTGCCTTTGTATCATGGTGCACGCTTTTGCATTTGATTACAGGCTGTTGGAAGAAAACCCTTTTTCATGAACGGGGAGAAAGTGGATAGAAGATTTTTGGGTCTTGATCTTAATTCTCACCTTCTTCGACATAGGCATGTTTATGTCGTCTTATTGAGCTCTCTGGGGCTTTCTGTCTGTATTTCCCTAGTAGGTTGTCATGCCAGAGAGTAAAACACACATCTGTGTACTGGTAGAGAGAAGGCTTCAGCCCCTAAGACGGGCATGACGGCCGCAGGGAAAACTGTTCTCCTCCCTGAACTCGCTGGGTTTTTTCACCAACTTGAAAAAATACTCAAGGTCCCTGCAAAAGGCTTCATCTTCCTTCTGATAAGACCAGTTATCCTCTGGACAGAAGAGGAGATGCTCTTTCTCACTTTAAGGCTGTCTACACACTAATTAGACTGTTTAGTGGGGGGATAAACGGTCTCATTGTCAAGCTTCTCACAGGGCACAAAATATCATTCTCCTCCCAAATTTTGGGATACGTGGTTATGTCCACAGTCAGTGTTGTTTCCAATAGCAAAGAGATTGAAAACAACCTAGATGTCCCGTCATGAGAGACTCTTATGATAAAGCCATGTAATGCATAGAACTTAAAGGAGCTTTGAAAACAATGACATGACTCAGAAATGTATTTTTTAAGATACTTTTTATTTATTTATTTTGCACAGTATGCAGTATCTTAGCTCCCCAACCAGGAATAGAACCCATGCCCCCTGCAATGGAAGCACATATAGATTCTTAACCCCTGGACGGTCAGGGAAGTCCCAGAACTGTATTTATTGACATGGAAACCTGTCACAGTGTGATGTTCACTGACAAAAACATGTTGCAAAGCACTATGGAGGTTATAATGACGTGTGTTTTTAAATGTGTGTATGTGTTTACACACACTAGGAAAAATCTAGAAGAACACACTCCTACTATCTGATAATAAGAGTTATCTCTCAGGAGTGGCTTGTAGGTAATTATTACTTTCTTCCTTTTTTTTTTCCCCCAGGTATTGTCTGATTCTTTATGATAAATATATATTACTTTGGTGATCAGAACAAAGCTATTTTTATTTGTGAGGGGAAGGTGAGTGAATGAATACAGGCCTACAGGTTGGGGTGAGAGGAAGACTCCATGAGCCTTAAGCTAAGTTGCTAAGAAGAAAAGAAAAAATGAAGACGCACGGTGCTCTGATTGTTTTCATCTCCAAAGTTTTTTTGACTGATACTCCCCTTACACAAATCAGCAAGTTCGGATGGGAGGGATTTGATCAGGGTTTGCATTTGGTTTTAATTTAACTAAGTAGCCTCCTCCAAATGTAGTCAGCACACAGCACACGGGAAAAATGACATGAAGTTCAAAAAGTATTCGTTTGAATGTTTTTCACACCATTCATTCCACAAGTCTGGAATCAGTGCTTGCTCGCCACATGCAAAGCTGCTTGCCTGGGACTGGGGTCACAGAGGTGAATCAAGATAAGCCCCGCCCCCAAGTAACTCACAGTCCCACCCATGCTCAAGGGTTCCACCAGCTAAAGGAGTTTCCCATTAAGTGTGGGAGAGGTTAGCTCTGAGGGAATTCAGTGTGTATGGGGAGGGGGGTGGTGGGGGGCAGTTACGAGGGAGCTCAGAGGTGGGGCTGGCCTGGCTATACTAGGTTGGTCATGGAAGGCTTCCTGGAAGAGGCGTTCAAAGGTGAGACCTGAAAAACCAAACTGGGTTAAGCAAAGTGTAGGGAAAGGGGGCAAGGCTTCCAGGTGGCACTAGTGGTAAAGAATCTGCCTGCCAATGCAGCAGATGCAAAAGATGTGGGCTTGATCCCTGGGTCGGGAAGATCCCCTGGAGTAGGAAATGGCAATCTACTCCAATCTCCTTGCCTGAAAAAGTCCATGGACAGAGGAGCCTGGCGGGCTACAGTCTGCAAAGGCGCCGCAAAGAGACACAACTGAGCATGCATACACAGAGAAAGGGGGGCACACTGTCCTCTCTGAAGGCTGTAGCTGGTGACCTCTGACTCTGCCCTTGCTGTGCAGTGACAAGGGTGCTCTGCACGGTGCTGGGGAAAGGGGCCAACAAGCTTTATTGGGATGGTCTGGGCAGAAGGACTGAGGGCAGGGCTGTGTCTCTAATCCTCCAAGAGCTGCCCAGGAAATTGCTCTCATGCACAAACCGCAACTCTCAGCTGCTTTATTTGTGTGTATCTCTCCCTCATGAAAGCTAAGTGCAGAAAACATTTTTGAGTATTTGGGCTTATCAGTCCAGCTCCTCAGTAACCAGGAGAATGCTGTACAAATGCACCCAGTGACTATAATAGGGCCTCTCCCATCCTCCGAGTGCCCCGGGGAACATAGAAGCTGACCCTTGGCCTATTTTATTCACAGTTTAGAAAAGCAGAAGCTGGTAGCCAGCTCTCACTCCAGATTAGCCGATCCCTGAGTTTTCAACATCTGCCTGAGAAACATAGTCTCTGCCTGCCATTCCCAGGGGTGGGAGAAGCCTCCTCACAAAGAATCAGAATCCCTAGAAGCGATAATCACAATAACAACTGTTGCAATATTTGGGGGTGGGGGGAGTATGAATGTGCCATGTGTGTTACTGACCCCGTCCAGTGTAATTTAATGCTCATAGAAATCTAAGAGTTGGGTAATTATTATGCCCATTTTGCAGATGAGGACACTGAGGTGAAAGCGGTTGGGTCACCCAGCCAACACCACTCATGATGGAGGCTAGATCCTTCTAACACCAAAGCCACAGTAATGTCACATAGGTTCCATGCCCTACCCACCTGTGCTGGAGCCTGGGCTCTCCTGGGAAATCTAGACACGGGGGGTGAGCAGCGCCAGGGTGAAGTCCATTCTGTGCCCTAAAAACAATGCTACACCTGGTCATTGGGCACTGGAAGCTCCCCAACTCACATTTAAGAGCATATTTTTAAATTGCAAAGACCACCTATTAGTCATGTCAAAACCAGCATTTTTTCATGAAAGAACGGAATGGACTTAAGCTGAAGTGAAGTGAAATGAAAGTCGCTCTTTGTGACCCCATGGACTATACAGTCCATGGAATTCTCTAGGCCAGAATACTGGAGTGGGTAGCCTTTCCCTTCTCCAGGGCATCTTCCCAACCCAGGAATCAAACCCAGGTCTCATGCATTGCAGGCAGATTTTTTTTTTTGATTAATTAATTTATTTTAATTGGAGGCTAATTACTTTACAATATTGTAGTGGTTTTTGCCAAACATTGACATGAATCAGCCACGGGCGCACATGTATTCCACATCCAGAACCCCCATCCCACCCCCCAGGGTCTTCCCAGTGCACCAGCCCTGAGCACCCTGTCTCATGCATCGAACCTGGACTAGCGATCCGCTTCACGTATGATAATGTACATATTTCAACGCTACCCTCTCAAATCATCCCACCTTCGCCTTCTCCCACAGAGTCCAAAAGACTATTTTTTACATCTGTGTCTCTTTTGTTGTCTCACATATAGGATCATCATTACCATCTTTCTAAATTCCATATATATGCATTAGTATACTATATTGGTGTTTTTCTTTCTGACTTACTTCACCCTGTATAATAGGCTCCAGTTTCATCCACCTCATTAGAACTGATTCAAATGCATTCTTTTTAATGGCTGAGTAATATTCCATTGTGTATATGTACCACAATTTTCTTATGCATTTGTCTGCCAATGGACATCTAGATTGCTTCCATGTCCTGGCTATTGTAAACAGTTGCAGGAGGATTCTTTACCAGATGAGCCACAAGGGAAGCCCAAGAATACTGGAGTGGGTAGCCTATCCCTTCTCCAGAGGATCTTCCCAACCCAGGAATTGAACCAAGTTCTCCTGCATTGCAGGCGGATTCTTTACCAACTGAGCTATCAGGGAAGCAGACTTAAGCTATATGGATGCAATGCAACCAACGATGAGTCCTGTTTCAGAAAATTTTATTTTGTTTTTGCACATGTGTACAGGGCCATGGGGAACAGTTGGCAGGTTGGCCTTCATGCACTAGCCCAAACTTAACTCATCACTCATGCTCTGACACGGAAGTACGTCCCCAGGAGGAAGGTGCACAGAGATGCTCTCCTGTGTGCCAGGCTGTGTGCCAACTGAGATGTCTCTCTAGAGGGCAGTGCCCTTCTTCACATGCTCACAAAGGGGCCATATGGACCGTGGGTTGCGTTGTGTGCATGCTCAGTCGTGTCTGACTTTGCAGCTCCATGGACTGTAGCTCGCCAGGCTCCTCTGTCCTTGGGATTCTCCAGGCAAGAATACTGAGTGGGTTGCCATTTCCTCCTCCAGGGGATCTTCCCAGCCCAGGGATCTAACACACGTCTCTTGCATCTCCTGCATTGGTGGGAGGATTCTTTACCACTGGCGCCACCTGGAATGGGCCAGTAGTGTCTGTGTACACTGCACTTCAGCGCAGTGCCTCTGATGAAGACCGCATCTCCCAGGACCACAGCTTCTGCCAGGAGTCTTCAGGATACCACACTGTTCCTCCCCTCGTCCCTTCTGCCCTGGGGGTGGTAATAACTTTCCGCTGCTGCTAGGGTCTGTGTGTCTCCTCCGCCATGTTTTCCTTCACTGGCCCACACCTCCCTCAGTCTCCCTTCAAATAAGTCTCTTTATTCAAACCACTTGGAGGGATTTTGTTTCCTGCTGAGACCCTGACTTACTGCTGATCCAGTGTCTGTGTGTGAATATGCGTGTGTGTGTGTCTTGTGTGTACTGCACCACAATGTAAAATGCACTTCTTACTGTGGGATACAATTTTTTTTTTAAGTGTAAGAGCCACTGGCCCAGGGGAATTCTAATGCAAAACAGCTTGGGGAATGCATGCTCAGGGTGAGCTGGGGAGGCCTCCGAGGGGAGGCCCGGCTGAGAGAACTTAGTGAGAAAAAGCCCTTGGCTCGGCTGAGAGAACTTAGTGAGAAAAAGCCCTGGGCTTGGAGTCAGGACCGATGGGACGTCCTCCCCATCGGGCCAAAATACAGCCACTGAACTCCATGACCTGTGGGCTCCAGCCAGCGCTAACCGGCTAAGATTCTGTTTTGGAAGTTGATTTATTTGCATACTCCAAGACCCACATCTAGGAACATCACACATATTTTTAATCTAAGAAAATATCAAAGTGACATCTACAGCCTGTTTGCGGGAATTAATAGTCCCCCCTCGGGCCTCTTCGTCCACTGATCCCTGTCTTTCACACCCCGGCGGCCCCTTGGATTTTGTGCTAGAACCACATTGCATCGCGTGTGTCCCCTCGAATTCCCCAATTATGAGTCACTGTCTTCCCCTGAATATTTTTATACCTAACTCATGATCAGGCTGCCTTGCCAAAATTGTGAGCAAATGCTGTCCACAGCCGCCCCTCGGAGAGGGAGGCAGTGGATAAATCCCTCAGACTCTCTCTTTTTAAAAATCTTTCTAATTAGAGAAAAATGGCTTTACAATGCTGTGTTGGTTTCTGCCATAGAACAATGCAAATCAGTCATAATTATATATATATATATATATATATATATACACACACCCCTCCTTCTTGATCCTCCCTTCCCTACCCCATCCCAGTAGCACTGACATATATACACGATCATGTATAAAATAGATAGCTAGTGATATATAATTAAGGAAATGGCAACCCACTCCAGTATTCTTGCCTGGAGAGTCCCTTGGACAGAGAAGCCTGGTGGGCTGCTGTCCATGGGGTCGCACAGAGTCGGACACAACTGAAGCAACTTAGCATGCATGCATATAGTTGCTATATAACCCAGGGAGCCCAGCCTGGCCCTCTGTGATGACTGCAGACTCTCTTAACAAGGCCCTGGGTCCACGTGCCACAAGCCATGGTGAAATGCTCTTGGGAGAAGAGAATCTCCTGCCCCGGCCCCTCCCACTGAGAGTGGGTCAAGAGTCGAGTACAGTTCATGGGGATCAGATCATTATGTGGATGGTGCTGTCTGTAGAAGTTTCCCCAGGAGTCTTCCCAGCTGCAGTGATTCTGTGTATCCCCATCAGTGACAGCGCCTGCCACTGTGCAACTAGCATGGAGCTCCCCAGAATATAGTGCCCAGGCTTGTACAGTAAGCCCTCTACATGCAAATGAGTTCCTTTCTGAGAGCATGTTCGTAAGTCCAATCTGTTCAGTCCAACAAAGTTAGCCTAGGTACCCAACTAACACAATCAGCTATACAGTACTGTAATAGGTTTATAATACTGTTCACACAAATAATACATAAAAAACAAAAAAACCTTTTTTTAATCTTACAATACAGAACCTTAAAAAATACAGTACAGTACAACAGCTCTACCATCTTTTGCCTCATTCCACTCTCTCAATTACTCGTACTTTTGTCTCCGTCGTTACTACTTGGTATTTCTTAGCAGTACAGGCTGCATCACTGCTGCTTCCAGACATCCTGGGCTTGAAATAAAGATGCTGTACTCCATACTGTATACAGTATTATACAGTAAGTACATAAAGGCACAGCCTCTTGTAGAGGATGCACGCACGTGACAATGTACACTAGACACGCGAACTAAGTTATGTCATTGGACTTGCGAATGCATGGCCACATCTTTGAAAATGTGCAGCTTTTAGGTTCGTATGTAGGGTACTTACTGTAACTGATGGATGGTTCTTCCTCAAGGAAGAAGGGCAGCACAGCCGCCATCCTGATGTGCTCCAGAATCTGGATACTCTGTTGATAATTCCCAGCCTAAAGCTGGCTGGGAACCATAAGGCATAGCGGAGAGACACACTTTGGCCTTAGAGGACCTGAATTCAAATCCCATATCTGCTGTCTCTTAGTTGTAGGACATTTGCCCATTCTTTAGCCTTCCTGAGCATCCATGTTCCCATCAAAAAAACCAGAATGGCACTGCCTATGCAAAGGCTTACCGTGAGAATTACATAAAGCATCATGTGCAGAGCACTTAGCAATGGACACAGTTGATACCTGTTGTGAACTGTGTAAGCATCAGGCACTGCAGTGAAACCACCTGTAACAAATCTCAAATCAAAACTCCTCCATTTGGGGACTTCCCTGGTGGTACAGTGGATAAGAATCCACCTGCCAATTCAGGGGACACTGGTTCGACCCCTGGTTCAGGAAGACTCCACATGCCACAGAGCAACCAAGCCCAAGTGCCACAACTACTGAAGCCCACGAGCCTATAGCCCGTGCTCCGCAACAAGAGAAGCCACCACAATGAGAAGCTACTGTACCCCAGTGAAGAATACCCCCACTCGGCACAACTAGAGAAAGCCCACACACAGGTACAAAGACCCAGCACAACCAGAAATATAAATAAATAAGTTATTTTTTAAAAAATTCTCTGTCATTTACTAGCACTGAGACTTGGGCACGTTACTGAATCTTGCTGAGCCTCCATTTTCTCACCTTTGAAATGGGTGATATAACAGTACTGACCCCCCACAGTGGCCTAGACAAATAAATTAATTAAATGAAACAAGTGGTAAGACAAGTTACATAGCAGGATAATGCTCATAAAATTTTTTAGAAAAAATTTAATTTTTTTTGGAGTAACGTCAGACTTACAAAAGTTGCAAACGTAGTGTAAAGAATTTCCATATACTGTTCACCCAGTTTCCCCAAATGTCAAGATTTTCCCAACTTGCTGTATCATTTTCCCTTTTCTTGCTCATGTATACAAACTTATACGTGCATAAGTTTAACTTTTTCTCTGAATTTTTGAGAGTAAGGTAAAGACAGTTGTTCAGACACTACGTCGTGTCCAACTCTTGCAACCTCATGGACTGCAGCACACCAAGCTCTGCTGTCCTTCACGATCTCCTGGAGTTTGCTCAGACTCATGTCCATTGAGTCGGTGATGCTATCCAACCATCTCATCCTCAGCCACCCCTTCTCCTTTTGCCTTCAATCTTTCCTAGCAAGGTGGAGACACAATGTTCTTTTATCTCTAAATACTTCAATGTGTATTTCTTAAAAGAAAAAAAAAAAAAAGACATTCTCCTACATAACCACAGTGCAATTATCAAAATCAGGAAACTGACATTGATAAAACAGCATTATCTAATCTTCAGACTTTACTCAGATGTCACCAACTGTCACACCACTGTCATTTCCCTGGCCCAGAAGCCAATCCAGGACAACCCATTCATTTACTTGTCATGTCTCTTCAGTCTCACTGAATCTGGACAGTCTTCTGATTTTCGCTTTCATCATCTTGACCAGTTTGAAGAAAAAAAGCAGATATGTTGTGGCATGTCCTTCAATCTGAGTGTGTCCAAGGTTTTCTCATGACCAGGTTCAGATTCTGCATTTTCAGCAGGAAAATCATATAGTAAAGGTATTACGCCATCTCAGGGCATCATTTGGGGAGATCTGTGTTACTGTCGGGTTGACTTTGGTCCTTAGTTCATCTGGTGTCTCCAGGTTTCTTACTGTAGAGTTACCATTTTCCTCTCTATAATTAATAAATGTCTTATGGCTGGGAGGATGTGGGACATAGGCGTATCAAAGGCATGGGCAAGCATTGAGATACTTTGTAGACAGTAAACTAGGTGAGACCGGGGATGCTGGGATTGAGGCAACCAGAAGTTGACTCTGGCTCAATGTCATGGCCTTTGGTTATTGCAGAAATGCTTTTGGGATTGGTGCTGCCTTTGTTCTTTGCTTTGACAGTGTCACCAGGCCAATGGGTCAGGGCGTAATGCGGGCCCTGTTTCTAGCCACATCTGATCACAGTTAAATTAGGACCCACTGGCTTTTTGTTCTACTGTGGCAAAAAATATATGACACAAAATTTATCATTTTGTCCATTTCACATACATAATTCAGTAGCTTTAGGTACATTCACACTGTGGTGCAATTCCCACCACTATCCAGTGCCGGAACATTCCCATCACCCTAAACTGAAATTTCGTACCCATTAAACTCCACATCCCTTCCCCACCCCAGCCCCTGCTAACCACTGTTCTATGTTCTGTCTCTGTGAATTTGACTATTCTAGGTACCTAACACAAGTGGATTCCTGCGGTATTTATCTTTTTGTATCTCACTTGTTTTACTGAGAATGAAGTCTTCAAAGTTCATCCATGCTATAACATGTATCGGAATCTAATATTCCAGTGTATGTACTTATCACATTAATTTTGTCCATTCATCCATCAACAGGCATTTGGGTTGTTTTTTCACCTTTTTATTACTGTGGAGTGCCTCTATGAACATGGGTGCACAATATCTGAGTCCCTGCTTTTGATTCTTTGGGGCATATACCCAGAAGTGAACTTCCTAGGCCATATGGTAATTCTATGTTTAGTTTTTGAGGAGCCGCCATATTGTTTTCCAAGGACCAAACGGCTTTTAACACACTGGTGCCCCCAATACACCCTCTCCCCACACACCCACTCTGCTTTATTTCAGACTTCAGACCGTGGAGTGGATAACAATAATGAGCTTCATCTTTAGCCTCAAGGAATTGAGAGACCCACTGGAAGTACCACTCCACCTGTAAATGAGAATCCTAATGGCCCCACATTTTGGCAAGTGGAACTCTGATTCTCAGGAACACCCAGTGGTGACTTCCACTATCAGCAGGAACAGAGCCTTCACCCAGATGAGGGTCGAGACGGAAGAGGCACACTCCACTTTCTCAGACTGGGAAGGAGTGATGGAAAAGCACACGGAGAGTCATATCCACAAAAATACAAGTGTCTGCTCTGCCCCTCGGTCTAATTATGATCCAATGTCTCCTCGTCCCCTGGGGACTGGGGACTTGTTTGTTCGAGATGACATATCTATTATTACTCTTTAGGTAGTTAGCAGCATCATTTGCAACGTTCATTAACAAGTATCACCATATGGATTTCTAAACAGCAGCTCCGCTTTAGCTAATGAGCCCCAATAGTGTAATACTTTACATATTTTATAACGAGACAATTAAGCAATGTCTTGCTTTTATAGTAGACCTTAAAATAAATCATTTAGGACACAAAGAATAGACAGGAATAACGATACCTACAGTGTGTTTGTGGTTAGAATTGGGGAAGTTAAACTCACTTTCACCCCGGCTCCCATTATACATATGCACGCACTCAGGCTTCAGAGAAATAAAAGGTTTGCCATGCTTTCTTGTCAACTTCCCAGCTTTGTAATAACAGACTGCTTAAGTGATCTGCATATGGTTCACACAGAGATGCGGGGAAAGAGAAGAGAAAGGGAAAGAGAAAAGAAAAGAAGAAGCAGGCTGAGTTTATAAGCAGGAAAAGATTGAAAATGCTAGTGTGCATTGAACATCTACCTATGCCAGGCTTTTACCTCCACCCCTCATATAATTTCTATGAAAACATACAAGAATGTATTAGTAGTTTCATTGCACAAATGAAGAAACGGAGACTGAGGCAGATTGTTGCTTGTTCAGGGTCACACAACCTGAAAGTGGCTGTGCTAGAATTTAGAACTAGATCTTTGTGGGACTTCCCTGGTGGTCCAGGGGTTAAGATGCTGCACTTCCAGTGTAGGGGCATGGGTTCAATCCCTGGTTGGGGAACTAAGATCCCTCTCAGCCAAAAAAAAAAACCCTCTATGCGTGAGTCCAAAGCCCTGATCCTTCCAAGATTGTGACAAGGGCAGAGGCAGGATTCCCAGCCCCACAGCTTACTGCTAGTGTTCAAAATATTCTGATCTTCCCAGGAATGTGGGGGTGAACTCTACAGTATACTTTACTCCTGCATTGTGCTGACTCGGACAAGAGGACACACAGCCTCCTACCTGAACCACAGATGCCTCATTGACAAGACCCCTCCTCACCCCCACAACCTGCCCGCCCCTCCGTCCAGGATTCCCATTTGGTCCACCACATGTTAGCTAATCGGAAGGACATCAGTGATTGCTGATGAGTTTGTGAGTTTGGCTGCCAGACAGGGTCACTTCTGCCCTGCAAGGTTAGGTTAGGGGTAAAGGATGAGAGAATCCCAGATCTGGTCCTACATCCAGAAAAGAAGAGATGTTAGCGGAGAGGTTTTACCGTAAACCACCACCCCACCCACCCAGACCTCAAGCCTACCACTCTATATTCCTCTCTAAGCATAACACATTTCTCAGGGCTGTGGAGGGACACAGATGTGTGGGCAGCTGCTCCAAGTACGGTCCGTGGCCACCTACAAGCCTGAAGGCAATGGGTGTGGCCAGGATTTCAAGACTCAAGAAGGACACGGTTTCTCTCTTCTCTTTTGCTTTCAAAACATGAGTCTCCAGCCACTGATGGAGACCTGTGGCTGCTTCCCTGAGTGGGGAAATTATCCCCAAGGTGATCCAGCCCTATTTACCCTAACTGTTCTCTAGGGACTGTGAACCTAAAACTGCTCAAAAAATAAAGTCTATCTAAAAAAAGAGAAAGCATACTTAAGGATCTCTTTCCACATTTCTATGGCCTGGGGCCATTTGGTCCTGTGGTCACTGGGTTCGCGTTGTTATGGCTCACAAATCATTCCTGTTCAAAATAAGAACCCCAAACCTGGAAGCCAAAGACATAACTATGCTCCATGAGTTCTTCTTAATAAGGAAATACCATGGATGGTGCATTTCAAGATAATCCTACTAAAAGTATGTTTTGAGAATTAGAGCTTGAATGAAAACACTTAGCTCTCTGAAAAGTTCTCCACTTGGGAAGGCTGAGCACTAGGTCACATTCACTACTGCATGCCTGGCAAGATGGGATTCCCTACTGCACTTCAATCATGCCATACCCTGCAAGGCTCTGCCCTGACTCCATCTGCTTAATTTCACACCAAAAGGAGAGTGCTTTGGGTGTGAGGGAGAGCCCAAGAGGGCAAAGCCCCTAAAAAGAAAGATGAAGGATGTCCTTGCATGAAAACGGGTGAAGCCAGCATCCCACCAGGATGGGCCGTGAAAATGAAGCTGGTAAGCAGATTCCTCACAGGCACCAGCCTGGGTGCTCAATACGGTGTGGGCACCCCTCAGGGGGCCCACAGGGAGGATGAGGACAAATAAGTGAGCATGCCTTCTTTTGGAAAAACTAGGACACCTTTCATGTGGACAGGAGACTGAGCAGTGCACCCTGTGACAGAAGAAATCAGGCAGCAAGCAGAAGTCAGGTGGTGCCTATGCTATCCACACTGCTACTCCCTGAGGTCGTGCCAGGTGTCAGCTGCCAGCTGCTGTTCTGGGCACCAGAGATACAGAGGTGAGTGAGACAGGTAAGGCCCTGCTCTATCCAGCTTATTCTAAACATGGAAACAGACAACCCACAATTTCTTTATTCTTCATTTATTATTGAGTTTAAATAAATGCACTCCAGTGATATGGGCTATGAAGAGCATGAAACAGGATGATGAGAGAGAGATTAGATGTAGCCCTTCAGATGGTAAAGAATCTGCCTGAAAAGCAAGATCTGGCTGGGTTCGACCCTGGGTCAGGAAAATCCTCTGGAGAAGGGCATGGCAACTCACTCCGGTATTCTTACCTGGAGAATTCCATGGACAGAGGAGCCTGGAGGGCTATAGTCCATGGGCTCGCAAAAAATCAGACATGACTGAGTGACTAACATTTTAGAAGGCACTTAGGGAAAGTCTCTCTGATGACGTGATATCTGAAGACTGGAGTCCGAGGAAGCCCTGGCATGCTGAGACCTGAAGGCAGTTCATTCCAGAGTAGAAAGCAAAGGAGAAGATTCTAAAACAGGAACAAGCTTATGAGGGTGAGAGACAAAGACACCAGAGAGGGTGGAGTGGGGTAAATAGAGGAAGAAGGGGTAGAAGATAAGATTGGAGCTGTCAGCCCTGGTGCCATCAACCTGGTAAGGAGCCTGGATTTACTGATAAGTGTGATGAGTAAACCATGGCTTAACCCAGAGAAGGATGTGATCCTTCTCACTGTATAATGGCAGGAGCAGAACAAGAAGTACCAGATAAAAGGCTATTTCAGGAGTCAAGGAGCAATGATGATGATCCAGATTAGGGAGGAGGCAATGGAGATGGAAAGGAGGCAGATTTGAAGTATAATTTTAGGGCATATATTTTTAAGTAACTGCCAATGGACTGGATGTGGGAGCTAAGGGGGTGGGGGAAAGAGTCAAGTGAGACTCAACATCTGGCACCCTGCATTGCTCACAGCAGGAACTAATGACTAGTTGGATGCTTGATTGTCTGAAGGTAGGCTGGCTGGTTGGTGGGTTATCTGAAAAGTTTATTGTTTGGAAAGGAAATCAACCCTGAATATTCACTGGAATGACTGATGCTGAAGCTGAAGCTCCAATACTTTGGCGAAGAGCTGACTCATTGGAAAAGACCCAGATGCTGGGAAAGATTAAGGGCAGGAGGAGAAGGAGGCAACAGAGGATGAGATGGTTGGATGGCATCACCGACTCAATGGACATGAGTTTGAGCAAACTCTGGGAGATAGCGAAGGACAGAGAAGCCTGGTGTGCTGCAGTCCATGGAGTCACAAAGAGTCAGACACGACTGAGCAACTGAACAAAAAATTGTTTGGAGGGAAGGATAGATGGATGGGTAGTTGGTTAATAATTAGGTGGATAGATAGTTGACTGGTTGAGTAGGTGGTGGAAGAGTTGGATGGATAGATGGGTGGACGGGTGGATGAGAAGATGAATTGTGAATTGTTGGTTTATAGTCAGGTGAATGGGTAGCAGAGAGGTTGGTTTGTTCACTAACTAGTATCATGTATTTCCTGCTCGCTGGACAACCTCTCCTTCCTTCCTTTAGGGTCCTTCACTCCCACCCTACTCCCATGAGCCTAATTCCCTGGCCTGACCAACCTCCAGCACTTGCCATTTTATCCCACTCCCTGCTATTTGGCCCATGATCCTGCATCTTCAGAACTTTCCAGGGAGATTGTGGGACCAGTCCTGCGCTCCAGGTCCTGGAAGATTTGGGGGCAATGGATGGAGATACACATGGGCCTTAGACTCAAGCAGAGCCCAGCTTTGTCCATTAGTGGCCATCTGGCCTGGGGCGGGTTACTCTACCTCAGTTCCACTTTGGTAAATGGAGCTAGAACACCTGGCCCACCTACTCACAAGGTCATGAGAATCAAATGAGAAACTAGATGTGAGAGTATGCAACAGATGTCAGGCAATATTCTTATTATCCTGATGTTACAGTTTAGGAGCAAGAGCTTCCTGTCTGGGGCAGGCATCTCCCAACTTCTGGGACCTTTTGTTCTCTTCACCCGCTGCTACTCTCACTGCCAGCCTAACTTGAACCTGAAGCTCAGACCTCTGCCCTCATACTACTCAGTGCTTCCTTGACTTGTTCTTCTCAGCCTTAGACACCCTGCTCTCCACAGTGTCAACATCCACCTCTCATGGGACACATCTTGACTGCACTTTAGACAAAGCACCTATGAGGTCATCTGCCTTCTGGTTCTGCATTTGAAAAGTAAAACTTGCTTCCTACCTGAAGATCCCAAGCCCAGCCCACAGCTGCTGCTAAGTCCACAGCACAGTGCCAAAAACATAGTAAGTGTTTACAAAGTGTCAGGCAGGCCTCCCTGGTGACTCAAATGGTAAAGAATCTGCCTGCAATGCAGGAGACCCACGTTCCATCTCTGGGTCAGGAAGATTCCTCTGGAGAAGGGCATAACAACCCATTCCAGTATTCTTGCCTAGAGAATTCCATGGACAGAGGAGCCTGGGGGCCATAGCCCATGGGGACACAAAGAGTCGGACATGACACAAAGTGTATATGCCTGAATGATGCCCCTCTGGTTTTCCAAACTATCTTTTGCTTAGGTATATTAGTTAGCTATTGGTGCAAAACAGACCACCCTAAAATGAAGTGGCTTAAAACAACAAACATGTACTAGTTTTCATGATCCCGTGGGTTGGCTGGTACTTCTTCTGGCCTGGGCGCCTCAGTAGAAGCCAGACAGTCCAGGATCTCCTCACTCACTAGAAGTCTAAGGCTTCTAGTATGACTGGGTCCTCTCTCGCCATGGTCTTTCATCCTCAAGGAGGCTGGCCAAGCTGTTTCACAAAATGGCAGATGAGTTCCCAGCAGCAAGAGGTGGAAAGCCCAATGCATATACACTTTATAAGACTCTGCTTATATCACATCTGCTACTGTCTACTAAGGCAAGGCACACAGCCAAGTCCAGAATCATTCTGAGAAAGAACCACATGAGAGAATTGACACAGAAAGTGGTAGGTTTACTGGGGCTGTTACTCCAACAACCTACCATACAAAGTAACTGAAAACAGGATTGACTGAACCCATACTCCAAAAACTCCTCTGAGAGGCAGAGCACTGAAGCCCACCATGGGAGCCAAAGAAATCAAGAAGCAGGTAGCTGAGGGCTGTCAGATCAAGCTGAAATCTGGAGAAAGGAACTGGAACTTCCTATCAACATGATACCTCCCTGCCACATGCCAGCTTTCGCCTCTGTATTGGTCAACTACTAATGCATACCACTGCATAACAAACAACCTCAAAATATCAATGACTAACAACAAATACTCACTTTTCTTATTTGCAAATCTGTGATTCAACTGGGGTTGCTCTCTTCCACGTGTCACATTCTGGGTTTTCAACTGAAAGGGCAGTGGCACACACACCTCACAGCAACAGCAGAATCACAGAAATAGAAAGCCAGTTGAGCAATCACATTTCAGTTCTCCTTCACATTACATCTGTGAACATCCCATTGGCCAAAGCAAGCCTCATAGTCAAAGGACAGAGAAGTTCCCCCTTGTCCACCATGAAGTTCTGACAAGGATGTAGATGCAGAACACTCCTGGAGAGGAGTGAAGAATTGTGTTCAATTTTTCTATCTATCACAACCTCCTCACTTTTCCCTCACTTCATCCCTCCTCATCTTTTCCCTTCCCCCATGCCAGCTCAGTCATTTCAGAGCTGCAGGTAACAAGTGGGTCAGCAGCCTTGTTCTGGCAGGTGACCCACACCTTCCCTGAAGGTTCTCCGTGCTCAAGTCTAGCACAGAGATGACATGAGAATAAGGTTGACATGGTTAGAAAGACAGCGCAGGGATGGGGTCCATCTTCCTGCAGAGCAGAATGCCCTAAGGCCACGCAGCCACCTTTGTCAGAGCAGAGTTGTCCGATTCTGCTATCGTGACACTTGCCATCATTTCTGGTACCCAGAGTCCCCAGCATCTTACCATCAGGTTTGAAAATAGCATTACTGGCTGGGCTCCATATTTGACAGAAACGTGTGTCCAGGACATATTTTTATCATTAAACTCTTCTAGCAGTTAAAACAGCAGAACACTTTGGAGGGGACTTGGGCAAAACTTTCTCAGGAAATGTGCTGATTTCAACCACCTGGACGGAGCAGATGTCCTGATCTTCTTTTTATCTTGCTGAACACCTTAATTGATTTATTACCTTCTCCTAACACATATAAAGGGAGACCTCATTCATCTGCTCATGGAGCTCCCCAGGGGCCCAGGAATTAGGTCAAGGGGAGGTTAGAAAATGAGACTTTTTAGGGTGTACCTGCTAAGTGCCAGGGACTGCACCAGAAGAATAAGTGGAGATTCAAATAGAGAAAAAAATTAATCTTGACCCAGAATTCACACCATACACACCAAAAAATTAGCTTTAAATGGGTGGGTCATGGGCCTGCATAAAAGCTAAAGTTGTAAAATTCTTAGAAGAAAAGTTAAGAGAAAACTTTCATGACCTTGAGGTAGTCTAGGATTTCTTAGATGGGTCACAAAAAGGAAAACTAATCATAAAAAGAAAAGATAATGTGGATTTTATCAAAATTAAAACTTCTATTCTTCAAAAGACATTGTTAAGAAAAAAATAAGAAAGCAACAGATACAAGAAAAGATTCACTATCTAGATAAGTAGACGATAGATAGATACATATGTATACACACACATAGACCACTTGATAGGTATATATAGAGATAACTTCCAAAGAATATACATCCAGAATATATTGAAAACTTTTACAACTCAATAAGAAGGGCTTCCCTGGTGGCTTAGCTGATAAAAATCCACCTGCGATGTGGGAGACCTGGGTTCGATCCCTGGGTTGGGAAGATGCCCTGGAGAAGGGAACGGTCACCCACTGCGGTATTCTGGCCTGGAGAATTCCATGGACTTGCAAAGAATATACATCCAGAGTATATTAAGAACTTTTACAACTCAATAAGAAGAAAACTCAGTAGGGGGGGAAACCCACGGGAAAAAATTTGAATAGACACCTCACTGAAAAAGATGTACAGATGGGCAATAAGCACATGAGAAGATGTTCCACATCTTTAGTCAGCAGGGAAATGCAAATTAAAAATATAATGAGATTCTACTACACAACCATTGAAACTGCTACCAAAAAAATAAAAAAGACAATGCAGAGTTTTTGTTCAAGATTCTGCTCCCTAGAAGTTCCCACTTCGGGGACCAGACTGGCAGGAGAAGGATCTGCCCAGTGTCCATATTTGGCCAAAATTCCACCTGGAGGTGCCACTAACTTGAGACTTCACAATACCAGCAAAAGGATTTGCTGAGAAGACGAATTTGCTGAACCAATGCACAGAGTGAAAATTCTAGATACTTTATGGCTCCCTTCCCTTGCAGACAATTGTATCCACAAACTGTGAATGATTTGCAGGGAATTCTGATCAGCAATTTCCCGTCTCACTCAGCCCAGGAATAGCTAAGTGAGGGGGAGCATGCTAAGTCGTTTTAGTCCTGTCTGACTCTTTGTGACTCTATGTGATCTAGTGCACCAGGCTCTTCTGACCATGGGATTCTCCAGGCAAGAATACTGGACTGGGTTGTCATTTTCTTCTCTAGGGGATCTTCCTGACCCAGGGATGGAACCCGGGTCTCCTGCATTGCAGGCATATTCTTTACCATCTGAGCCATCAGGGAAGCCCTTGAGGGTGGTGGTTAGAAGCAAAGTTATGAGAGATACAGATCCGACCTCCAGCTCCAACTCTAGCACTGAGTGGCTAAGACATAAAGCAAGTTATTTAATGTCTGAGCCTCAGTTTCCTCACCCATAAAATGGGGATAAGACTCCATCTGCTTCACAAGGTTGTCATAAAATCTTCCACAAAATCAAGTATCACTTGGTACCTGGTGTTATCCATAAATGGCTGGCGTAACTATTCTGGCTAAATCTAAGTGACTTTGTCATAGCCTGGAGGTCTTCTCTTAGCCTTTTAGTGTAGTATCCGCTCGCACTAGGATGCTGGGCCAGCCCTGGGCCTTTGGGCTCTCAGGTCTGCTCCACACCCTTCCCCTCTGTCACAGCAGGGTGAACCAGCAGGCTTCATTCCCCAAACTCCCATGCCAATGGAAGGCACTGAAAAGAGACTGGAGGGTGGGGAAAGGAGGAACGCACGTGTTTCCCCTCCTACTCTGCTGCCTGGGGTGTCTTCTCTGGCAGCAGCTCTAGCTTTCACTGCATAGGCCTGCCTGATTCCCAGGACACTGGGCTCTAGAAGCAAGGTCTCTTCCTTCTCTTTCTCCAGTTTCAGGTGGATGTGGCTTCCTGCCCAGATTCCCCTCCGAGGATGTCACTGAACCCTGCTTGCAATCCAGGCTCCCCCAGATCACTTGTGTAGCAGATTCTCTGCATTATATGTCTTCTGTTATAAATACCTGACATGGTTTCTGTTTTCCTGGTCAGCCCCTGACCATCCACATCGGTGATCACCTGGTATGTAGGACTCTTGGGGTCCGCAGAACATTGTCATCACCTATGTGCTTGTTCAGGGTCCACTGTAAGTTCCAGGTTTCGAGCAAGCTTTGCCACAGAAGCTTCACATCCTTCTGATCCTTTTAGAAAAATGTGTGTGTGTTACAGTCGTGTTCAGTCATGTCTGACTCTTTGCGACGCTATGCACTGGGGCCCACCAGGCTTCTCTGTCCATGGGATTTCCCAGACAATAATATTGAAGTGGGTTGCCATTTCCTTCTTCAAGGGATCTTCCCAACCCAGGGCCCAGCATCTCCTGCCTTGGCAGATGGATTCTGAGCCACCAGGGAAGCCCATATTACGCAGTGCCAGTCTTTTATTCCATAGGTTTTGAACACAAGTTGTACTAGACTAGACTTTGGCCCTCAAGTTGCTCCCACCTAATCAAGTAGACGCCCAAGAATAGACATCCAATGGGAAGGAGCAAGAGACAAAACCCAAAGGGAGGATCAAGCCAAGTACGTGAGCCTCAACTCCAGGTTAAGAAGTTTGCCCTTTGCCCCTAATCACGTGGCTTCCCCATCAGGCATCTCTGACCCCTGAGAGTCTGAGTAGGCAGTTATGGGGAAGGAGTATCCATGAGCTATTTTCAGCACTTCTAAAAGCTTTGCAGGAACTGTACCTTGCTATGCAAGGTAAATATGCAAAGGTCGGTAAGATACCAAGTTTCTTTGCTTTGAGCTGAAATTTTATTAGCACTTCTTATCTCTGTCTAATCAACAATTCTGATTGGCAGCCTTGTGGCTTTGATTATTTGTAAATGAAGATATGAATTAATTCATAAGTCATGAAGACTGGACTACACATGCCCATAGAAGAAATTATTTAAAGGGAGTACCAGGCGGAGGTTTCAAGCAGGAGAGTGAGCATAGCAAACTCAGATTTTAGAACCCTCTCTGCAGGTACAGAGGGAAAAATGGATTGAAGGGACCAAGAATGGTAGTGAGAAAGCCTGTCAGGAAACTGCAGTGGTCACCTGGGAGAGGCTGGTAAGTGACCCAGGTTGATGTTTGTGCACCATCCACCATCCATCATCCAACCATCCATCCATCATCATCATCCATCATCATCCACCCATCCATCATCTATCCATCCATCCATTCGACAAATTTATTGAGGAGCTACAATGTGCCAAGCACAGCACATATGCTGGGAACTCAGCAGGGATGAGCCACAGAAACACAGCCATCCTTATGAAGAAAGCCATCCTCAAGGACATAACTGTTAAACTATTGCACAGATGGACGTGTTGGTGCTCTGTAGACAAAGGACAGGGAACTAGGACCATAGGACAGGGTCCTGTGCTGATCACAGTATTGTTTTCAAGGTCTGAGTAGATAAATGACATGCTGGAAGAATGTATCACCCATAACCAGGAAATCCAGTGCTTTTTACCATAGAAGGAGAAGGGATCGTGTCTGCCTTCCATACCACTACATGGTCCCATACTTCTGCTGGTTCCAGCACAGGGTAAGGGTCATTGAGTAGTCATTGAGTGGATGAATGAATAGGTACCTATAATCTAAGCTGTCATTTATTTTATCTATTTAACAAGCTTTGATGTAATATTAATTTACCATGTGCTAGACACTGCTGTAAGAGCTTTGTTGTTGTTGTTGTTCAGTTGCTCAGTCGTACCCAATTCTTTGGGACCCCATGGACTGCAGCACGCCAAGCTTTCCTGTCCTTCACTATCTCCTGGAGTTTGCTCAAACTCATGTCCATTGAGTCAGTGGTGCTATTTAACCATCTCATCCTCTGCCACCCCCTTCTCCTTATGCCTTCGATCTTTCCCAGCATAAGATCTTTTCCGATCAGGTGGCCAAAGTAGTGGAACTTGAGCTTCAGCATCAGTCCTTCCAATGAATATTCAGGGTTGATTTCCTTTAGGATTGATTGATCTCCTTGCAGTCCAAGGGACTATTAAGAGTCTTCTCCAGTACAACAACTACAATCACTAACTCAGGTAATCCTCATCATAACTCTTCAGAGGTAAATACTATGACCAACCCCATACTACAGATGCTGAAACTGAGGCTACACAAGTTAAGTCCGGCTCCAGGATCTGTCTACACCAGCGCCTCTCAGATGGTCTTCCCCACACAAGCAGCATCCCCATCACCCAAGGGCATGTTGGAAATGCAAATTCTCAGGCCCAGACAAGGAGGACAGCACTGTTTTTAATGGGCCCTCCAGGCTTCCCAGGTGGCTCAGTGGTAAAGAATCCACCTGCCAATGCAGGACATGCAGGAGACGTGGGTTCAATCCCTGGGTCGAGAAGATCTCCTGGAAAAGAAAATGGCAACTCTCTCCAGCACTCTTGCCTGGGAAATCCCATGAACAGTGAAACCTTGTGGGCCATAGTCCATGGGGTCACAAGAGTTGGACACGACTTAGCAACTAAAAAAAGCAAACAAACAAAAAAACCAGATAAATCTGATCTTACTGTAATTCTTGTAATAAGAATTACAAGTGATCTTGTTAAAACTACTGTATAGCTTCTTTGCACCAATCTCTCCATCTATTAAATCAGATTGGAGGGAACCTGGGAATATGTATTTTTAGTAAAGCTCCCCTGCCACAACATCAAACAAGTTTTACAAACTTTCATCCAGGCTTTAACACTGCACTGGAAGAAAACAAAGATGAGACTTCGCACAGTGTAGGTGGGTGTGTCTGGCAGAGAGACGGTTTACCTTTCCTGGATGCCTAATTAAACACTGAAGCTTCCCATCCTGGAGTTGAGAAAACAACAGATCAAAAGTGAAGTCATGGGTATAAATCTCCCTAGCCTGACAGGGTGTGTGCTGTTCAAGACTTCCTAACCAGAAGAGCAGATTCCATCTCCTGTAGGAATGTTAATGCCGCTGCCTCAGATACTTGCAGATCAGCCTCAGAAGTCCCATGCTCTAGGCAAAAGTGACTTTATTGCCATCACTTTGAAAAGCATAGGTCGTCCTTGCCAGGGATTTCCTGTAATAAATACCTCTGTCATCTTGGCAACAGAAGCTGTTGACCTAAAACACCTTGGGCTGAAATATTACTTCTGCCTACCTCTTCATGGTCACCTGGACTTTGCAGCGCTGGGGTTTAGGAGAGGCCGAGGAGAGAATGAACCAGCCAGGGAGGGACAGGATCACCTAAGATCAGTGTCACTTCCCCCCCTCCTCCTGAATCTCCCAGTTTTCACCTACTACTGACAACTGAGCAGGGAATGATGAAAAACTGGGTATACTTTTGAAAGATTAACATTTCTAAATTAAAAGGATGAATATAGGCATGTGGTTTGTAATCCCGCTTTCAGTTTATGATGCATTCTGGAATATTTGTGATGCTCAATCTGCCCAAAACAGAAGAAAATGTGCTAGACTGGGCAGTGGAAACCATGGAGTTTAGGTCCTACTCTGCCACAAGGTACTAGTTGGTGTGGCCACGAAAAGTGAAAGTGTGTGTCCAACTCTTTGAGAACCCCAGGACTATGGCCCGCCAGGCTCTTCTGTCCATGGGATACTCTAGGCAGGAATACTGGAGTGGGTAGCCATTCCCTTCAGGAGATCTTCCTGACCCATCGATCAAACCCAGGTCTCCTCTATGGCAGGTATACTCTTTACTGTCTGAGCCACCAGGGAAGACTTTGAGCATGTCTGTAAACCTCCCCCAAGTCTTAGATGACCTCTCTGCAAAGGGATGGTACTTGTACCTACACAGTCAACTTTGAAAGACTGTTGGGAAGGCTGTACGAGCAGATGGCTGCAAAAAGTGCTTTGCAAACTGTAAAGTGCTCTCTAGTATGAGGAGTTAGGGTGGCATCAGAGAGGGCCCAGTGCAGATCCAGACCTCGGCGCATCAAGCACAGAGGGAGGTGGGGGAGGGCGGTATGGTGTCCCAGGGGAGGGGTGGGAGATGTCCACTCTGTGGGAACAGCTGGCTTACACAACGAAATCCACGTCCTCAGCTTGTCCATATGACACCCACTGCTCCGTTTCTCAGTCAGGTCCGACTCTGTGTGACCCCATGGACTGCAGCTCGCCAGGCTCCTCTGTCCATGGAATTTTCCAGGCAAGATTACTAGAGTGGGTTGCCATCTGGGTCACAGCCAAATGGACCCAGGGAGTCATTCCTCTCTCCAGATACTGTAAAAGTTGGACGCTTAGGGTCCAGTTCTGGCAGCAGAGATGTTAGAGGCCTGAGAGAGGTTGGCAGTGGTTCACCAGAGCCAGCTCACACTGTCCTGCGACGGACAACCATGTCCCCATCTCTACCTTCATCAGCATCGTGTTAGTAGCACGAATTGGCCAGATTGGAAGCATTTACACCATAGCAGTGGCAGACATTACAAGTCAGAGTGGTTTGGTTTTGTTTTGTTTGCTCTTGTTTTTTGGAGAGCAGTTGTTAAGCACTCACCGGTACATCACTGGGTGAGAGCAGAGACAGGATGGAGCTGTTGGGATCTGGGGGCAACTGCAAAAGTTGTAAGTGGACAAGAGAGCTCCTCTTCCACTCAGGAGTGGGGATACCATTAAACCATGAAGCTTCTACCGATCAATATTTAGAGACTTCCCAGAGAAAAAGGGCTTCCCTTCTGGCTCAGTTGGTAAAGAATCCACCTGCAGTACAGGAGACCTGGGTTCGATCCCTGGGCTGGGAAGATCCCCTGGAGAAGGGAAAGGCTATCCACTCCAGTATTCTGCTCTGGAGAATTCCATGGACTGTATAGTCCATGGGGTTGCAAAGAGTCGGACATGACTGAGCAACTTTCACTCACTCACTCAGAGGAAAAAGCATTTCATTAATCATGTATACAATAAGGGATTGCCTTCTCTCTATGTGAAAAGTGAAGTGAAATTTAGTTGCTCAGTTGTGTCTGACTCTTTGTGACACTGTGAACTGTAGCCCTCCAGGCCCCTCTGTCCATGGGATTCTCCACACAAGAATACAGGAATGGGTAGCCATTCCCTTCTCCAGGGCATCTTCCTGACCCAGGGATCGAACCCAGGTCTCCTGCATTGCAGGCAGATTCTTTACCTTCTGAGCCATCAGGGAAGCCCTCTCTCTGCGTGACTTTGAAGCAAACCCCACTCCCCTAATATACACAAGCTTCAATATCAGAGCCAGAGCCACCACCTCCAGGCAGACCTCCCTGATACTCTTCACCAAACTCTACAGGTAACACCAGCATCCTCTCAGTTCCTACAAAGACAGTAGAGGGTGGTTCCTCAGGTTCAGGCTTTGGAGTCCAAATGTTTGAGTTAAAAATCCCCAGTTTGACCATATAAATATGTGGAAAGTCACCTATAGGGGAAAGTCAGTGAATCCATCTGTGAAATGAAACTGAAAGACTCTCTAGCCATCAGGAATTGTTGAGAGGATGTCTGAGCTAATGCTAATAAAGTCCTCAGCACAGTGCCTGGCACATATTAAGTACTTAGTAAACACTAGCCATTAAAACACCAGTTCTTCTGAGATATCATGTCAGTTTTCAGAGGCAAAATTTGTGTCTCTCTGATGGGAACTGAAATTTTGTGAGACTAAGGGCCTCGCCTTATTCATCTCTCATCCTCCACAGGGCCTCTGAAAGCCCAACATACATGAAGCCTTGAGGAAATCCATGTTGCTTAAATGGAATTGAAAGAAGGCAGGTTTCCTTTCTACAATTTCCCTACTCAAAGATTGGATGAACCAGTGACAAGAAAATGCCAGATGAGAACAGGCCAACCGTCAGTCAACAGGTGTCTGTGATGCTGAGCAGCCCGGATCCCCCGTGGCTGATTCCTTCTCCAGACCTTGCTCTCCTCTAGAGGGAGCTGCCTAGTCCAAGGTACTCTCCCTGGGGCAGCCAGTGTCCAGTGACTGGTCCATGGGGGATACAAAGACCCCATCCCCAGCCTTGATTCAGGATGTCCCTGAAGGACCAGCCCATGTCAGAAGTCGCCATGGATAAACTGGGGGCTTTGTTAAAATCACCTCAATTCCCCACTGCCCAATCCTGTCTCCCTCACCTCTTTGCAGCTTTTGTTCATAAAGTATAAAGTGTAAGTTGCTCAGTCGTGTCCGACTCTTTGAGATCCCATGGACTATACAGTCCATGGAATTCTCCAGGCCAGAATACTGGAGTGGGTACCCTTTCCCTTCTCCAGAGGATCTTCCCAACCCAGGGATTGAATCCAGGTCCCATGCATTGCAGGCGGATTCTTTACCAGCTGAGTCACAAGGGAAGCCCAAGAATACTGGAGTGGGTAGCCTAACCCTTCTCCAGGGGACCTTCCCGGCCCAGGAATCTAACTGGGGTCTCCCACGTTGCAGGCGGATTCTTTACCAACTGAGCTATGAGGGAAGCTTTTGTTCCTAAAAGCACTCCCTAATAGAACCTGACTCAATGGACATGACTTTGAGCAAATTCTGGGAGACAGAGAAGGACAGAGGACCCTGGCGTACTGAAACCCACGAGGTCACAAACAGGTGGACACGACTTAGCAACTGAACAACAACAAAATAGAACCCTGTCGGCTCATCTCTGCCTCGGACCCAAGAGGGTGCCCAGGTGTTTGTGCCCTTATCTACAGCCAGGGTCCACTCCCCAACCTCCCCCCTCTGTCATTCAGAAGAATGGGTGAGATCTCAGCTGTCTAAGATCATAACTCTAGCACATTCTCAGACGACCTCGTCCCCACCTCTCTGCCGGCCACGGCTTCACTAAGAGCTCCTCTCCAAGATCAGATTTTAGCAAAGGACCCACCCCCTCCCTCCCTGATCCCACCTCTGTTCACAATCTTGATCCCCGGGCCCTTGTTCAGCACCTTTCTTAGGTCAGGTTCGGAAGCAGATCTTGGGATGAGAATTTATTTACAAGGAATTTGGAGGTGCTTCCAGGAGAGACTGGAGAGAGAGAGTGGGTGAAGAGGAGGGAAGAGAGAGAAACAAAGCAAGGATGCCATCTCAGAGGAATCCCAGCCTGATCCTTCGGGGAGTTCTACAATGCAAACTACACCTGCCTGCAGGAAGCTGGTTCCAGTCACTCATGGGCTATGAAGCACCCAGTTAGCTCTCACTCACTTGTGGCTCTAAACCTAGGCAAACAGCTTCAACGGCACAAAGGCAGCCACCTCCTGAAGAAGGTAGCAGGAAAGAGCCATGGGAAGCAAAGCACACAGAAGCTGGCAGGTAGTCCTAGGTGGGGGACCCTGGATCTGGACAGAGCATCATCAGTACCTACTACTGATGCTTAACTGAAGCATGGAAAATAAAAATTAGGGTGGAGCGGGGTAACTTCCCTGGAGGTGTAGTGGTTAAGACTCCTTGCTTCCACTGCAAGGGGTATGGGTTCTATCCATGGTAGGGGAACCAAGATTTTGCATGCTGTACAGCTTGGCCAAAAAAAAAAAAAGCAAGCTCATGAAGATATATGTTGCTGCTAAGTCACTTCAGTCATGTCCGACTCTGTGCGACCCCATAGACGGCAGCCCACCAGGCTCCGCCGTCCCTGGGATTCTCCAGGCAAGAATACTGGAGTGGGTTGCCATTTCCTTCTCCAGTGCATGAAAGGGAAAAGTGAAAGTGAAGTCGCTCAGTCGTGTCCGACTCTTAGCGACCCCATGGGCTGTAGCCTACCAGGCTCCTCCGTCCGTGGGATTTTCCAGGCAAGAGTACTGGAGTGGGGTAGATATATGTTAAATATATGCAATTTTGTATATCAACTATATCTGAATAAAGCTTAAATTTTTTATTTTAAAAAAAAAGACTACGAGTGAGGATTGTACTGTGATGTCAGGAAGAGAACCCCAGACTTGGCCCAGAATCCCATCTCTGCCTGTTCTCTGCTGTGTGATCTTGAGTGAGTGTCAGCACCTCTCTGAGCTTCAGTTCTACTGTCCGTAAAATCCAGATAATAAGGAAAACAAATCACTACCTCTCAAGGTTGTTGTGTGGTTTACATAGAATTACGTGGGGCAGAGTGTTTTGTAAGCCACAGGGATGAAAGCTATAATTTCTGTCCTAGATGAGGCAGTCTCCTGTCACCAACACAATCACGTCCTGAGCCAAAACTCAGCAGGGATTTCCTCCCTTCTCCCCCTTGCCAGGTTCATTTACTCTCTCTCTCTCCTTAAAGGCTTCTATGTTTGCAATGCAGACTGTTAAAACTCTTCATTCAAAATAACCCAATAAAATGCTCTCAAGGGCTTGCTGGTTCCAAATAGATACACGAGGAGCAGATTGGCCTGAAACACAAAACTCAGAGCCCCGAGCAGGGGAGAGACGCATCCCCCCAGGCCTGGGAGAATGGCCCCAGCCGGCTGAGCTCTCCACAGCCAGCTCATCAAATCCTCATCACCAGGACACCAAGCCAGGTGGTGAGCGCTGTGTGTCCAGCTGGGCTGTGTGACGGGCCCAGGAGGAAAATACAAACAGCTCACCTTGAAGCCAGCCTAAACAGGACCCCCGACCTGAGGTCACAGCCCCCTGCCCATATACCCTATTCTATGGTGACGGACCCCCCCTTCCCTTTTTCCTGGAGCCGTGCTTAAAGCCTGACCCAGATCCCTGGGGTGGAAACCCAACGTACTCTCAACCCTAAGGGCTGCTTACGCCTTGAAAGAGGAAAATGCAACTAATCCTCCAGGGCAGGTGAAGAGAAGGGCTGAGAAATTGCTGACTGGTTTAATTTCATCCAGAAGCACCACAGAGGTACAAGGACTGGCCTGGGAGCCCAGAGGTTTGGCCTGAGGCCCTGGTTTTGAGACAATGACTTGGACAAATCTACTTTCCCTTCGGGAGCCTCAGGTTCCTCACCTGCACAGTGAGGTTGCATCTCCTGCCAGTCCAGAGGCTTGAGAGGGACACGATGGGAGGACTCGCCTGTCTGTGCAGATGGAGGTGGGGGAAGCTCAGTGCAGCTTCCATTTCAGAATCATGTGTGCTCAGTCGCTTCAGTCGTGTCCGCCTCTTTGCAACCCTATGAACTGTAGCCCACCAGGCTCCTCTGTCCATGGGATTATCCAGGCAAGAATACTGGAGTGGGTTTCTCCAGGGGATCTTCCCAACCCAGGAATCAAACCCACGTCTCCTGTGTCTCCTGTATTGCAGGCAGGTTCTTTATGGCTGAACCACCAGGGAAGCCCCTTGAATCACCTGCCATGTGCTAAAACACTGCTTGCATCTTTCCATTGAGTCTATAGAATAAACAATACCCCTTCTGCAGATGAAAAAATAAGCCCTCTGGCTCCAAAACTCATGCTCTTTTAGCAATCTCCAGAGCGGTCCTAGGTTCTAAGAAGTCAACAAGCCAACCTCTCATCATTCATTCATTCATTCAGCTGGGGTTTTTCTGGAGCCCAGCTGAGCACAATAATGACAGTGTTGCTACGCACAGGCAGCATTTTCCCATCTGCTAGAGCCCTGCCTCCCAGTGACCTGGTCTCCACCATTTAGCTCCAGGACACAGGATAAAGCCAGAGCAGAGCCGCCGCATGACTTCTGCTGGACAACTCACCAAAATAGAGAAAAGGACTCACCAGGAACTGACAGGCCACTCCATAAGTCAGGAGATCTGGGCTTAAGAACAGTCACAACAAAAAGGGCGATAACCAGCAGGGGCGGAGCCCTCTGTCTGCACCAGGCTCAGCTATGGTCACTTTGCATGTGTTTCCTGTAGGGTGAGGGTGGGTGCCATCCAAGATCACAGCACAAGGCTCAAGGCTGAGACCCTCAGTGACTTTGAGCAAATCCCTGGACCTCAGTTTCCCCACATGCAATGGTCAGGTAGGACTTGCTGAGATCTCTTCCCACCCCAACAATCAAGGGTCTTGACCTGGGAGATGCCGGGGGGGAAGGGTGGCCCATGGTGGGCTCCTCCCTGGAGAAGAGGACACAGAGTCCAGCTGGGCTTCAGCCGAGCCGCAGGGGCCACTTGGGACAAGCGTCAGCCCTACCTACTGGACAGCTTCCCCCTGGAAGCCAAAGTGAAAGTCCTGCTGTGACCTCCCCACGGCAAGCTTCTCACTGAAGGGGCTCCTGCACTAATGAGCCCGGAATGTCAAGTTCCATCAATCAGGCAGCGCAGACATGAAACGCTGACACGTCCCATTCTGGGAGGAGGTACCGTTCTTTTGCCCTTTTCTGATTCTGTAGCAACATTCATCACTGCAAAGTGGGGAAGGTCTCGGCCCACTCAGCAGGCTGATGAACAACAAATTTGAAAAGGGGCTGTCATTAGCCTAGGCCCCTACTGGGGGTAGGAGAGGGGCCGAGCTGGATCCTTCCAACTGCCCCTTCTTCCCACCAAGGTGGTACTTCCCTAAGTCAGTGTCACCCTGGAATAGCAGCATCCCACAGCCACTCCCCCACAAACAACCGGCTGATGGAAAGGTAAGCAGAGAGCGGGGCATTGCTCAATGAGAGAGGAGGGGGAATCAGCTCTCAGGAGATGGAGTGGCCAGGTCCCCTGGGCCAGCAAAGCCCTAAGCCCCACCCTGGACCTTTTCCAGTGGAACTCCTTGTCTCCAAGCCAGGAAGCTCCCCATAGTTGTTGGGCCAATCCATTTCACTCTTGGGGCCGCCAGTACAGAGTGCCAGGCATCTTGTATACACAGAACACACCTTTTTTTCTTTTACTGTCACATCGGGGATCTTAGTTGCCAGACCTGGGATCAAACCTGTGGCCCCTGAAGTGGAAGCACCAAGTTCTAACCACTAGACAGCCAGGGAATTCCCCAGAAGGTGTATTTGCTGAGTGTGTCCTGCACCCTGTCAGGGCTAGCAGGATATTCTAAAAGGTCAATAAATTACAAAAAATTCAGCTCTTTTAGAGCTCTACTTTCTAAATTACCTGGGCATCCTGCATTTTTATTTGCTAAATTTGGCAACACGACTCCCAGGATCCAGGCATTCTGAGACCACCAACCACACCACACCCTGGGTGGGAGCAAGAGGTGTGTTTTCTGTACAGACCATAGCAGCAGCTCTGTGTGTGAATATGCATGTGACATGTATGCATGTGTGTGCCCCCATGCTCATTGGAATGGTGCTCTGTGTGTGTGCAGCTTTAAAACTGTGCAGGGCCTAGGCCTCTACCCAACTCTGAACAAAGCATAAAGAGCAAGGAAAGACTCACTAGAGGTCTAGGTGAATTATGCTAAAAGTAAAGACTTTCTCATGGCCTTCCCCACCATTTTTAAAGGTTTGGACCCTTCCTGCCAAACCCACCTGTAAAGCTGGTCAGAGGCTCCTTCTGAGACCATTCTACACATGATATTCAAGGTATGTCACAGTCTTATCAGGCTGAGAGGGTCCTGCCTAGGTGAGACCACTGAAGCCCAGAGAGGGAAAGGGCTCTTTCCCTCTTCACAAATCACACAGCCCATCAGAAAGAGCTGAAACTAGAATCAGGTCTTCTGGTTCCAGCCCCGGTTCATCCCACAGCATAACTGACTCTTTCTAATAGCAGGACACAGTCAAGAGAAAGATGAATTCTTGAGAATTCAAGGGCAGTCATTCACTCCCCAACTGTAGAAATACTTGCAGCATTTATTGAGTTCTTACTGCATGCTCTTCTCATTTAATTTACATGGCAACCCCAGGTTATAAGTCTTAGTATTGCCCTCATTTTCGGATGAAGAAATTGACACCAAGAAGCTTACCCCAGGTCACACAGCTGCTTAGTGGCCTGTCCATAGTGGTTGGACCGATTCGTCTCAGACTTGGGGGCCTCTAGGACAGGTTGCCTAGACATGCACTTTAACCATGGTAGGAAACAGACTTCCTCATGCTAAATAAACTGAGTTTTACAGTCAGTTTCTGGCTCAGTCAGTAAAGAAAGTGGAAGTGTTAGTTGCTCAGTCATGTCAGACTCTTTGCAACCCCTTGGACTGTAGACCACCAGGCTCCTCTGTCCATGGAATTCTCCAGACAAGAATACTGGAGTGGGTTGCCATTTCTTTCTCCAGGGTATCTTCCCGACCCAGGGATCAAACCCAGGTCTTCCACATTGCAGGCAGATTCTTTACCATCTGAGCCACCAAGGAAGCCCTCAGTCAGTAGAGCATTTACCTGCAATGCAGGAGACCTGTATTCAATCCCTGGATCAGGAACATCCTCTGGAGAAGGAAATGGCAAATCACTCTAGTATTCTTGCCTGGGAAATCTCATGGACACAGGAGCCTGGTGGGTCCATGGGGTCAAAAGAGTCAGACATGACTGAGCAACTACACCACCACCGCCATAGTCAGTTTTTCAGAAATCGAACAGTTAGCACAAGTGAGAGTCCATTAAGATGGGCCATATCTTCTTTCTTTTTTTTTCCTTTCTTGGCTGCACTGCAGGGCATGTGAAATCCCCGTTCCCTGACGAGGGAATCGAACCCATGTCCCCCACAGTGGAATCACAGAGTCCTAACCATTGTATACCAGCAAAGTCCCCAAACGGGCTATCATTTAATCACCAGGGTCTGAACCCTTTCTCTTCAAGACAAGAGCAGCTGCATCTACCAGCCACTTCTCCTCGCACCCAAGTCATTCATTTCAGCTAAGATTTTTAAACCCACCACATAGATATTTTCCAAGACTGATGCCCTAGACAGGGGTGGCAAAAAGTGATCCTGTTTCTACCTTGTAAGCCCTGCCTTTCTACTCGCCCCATGAGATAAGACACCTTCCCCTTTTTCCTCCTGAATGGCTTGTCCCTATGTACCCCGCCACGCCCCCTACTTCTGTTTTCCCTCAGACCTCAGCTTTGTCCGGCCACTTAATTCAGCAGCATTTGTCCCAGCGCCCCCGACAGCACACAGGAGTGTACTGTGAGCTCACCTGCTCTCAGGAAAGTAAGTAGTCTTTTGGTGAGCAGCCAGGAGAGGGGACTGGATATGAGCAGAGAGGGGCACACAGACCCCTCCCCGGGGAACTGCCCCAGGCATGTTATCGAGTGTTCCTGAAACCCAATGCCCAGTCCACTGGAGCCTCCAGGTGTGCCCCAACACAAGGCTGTTTTTCCTCTTCTAGAAGAGGCCCCTCCTGCTATGGAGGAAGGGGGGCTGATAAGGCCTCCACTTTCTGCAGCCAGGCTGCCTGGTCTACCCTGGCAGGTGGAATCTCACCTCCGAGGACCCTCTGGCTGGGTCTGCTTCTACTCCACCCCACCTCCTCCTTCTGAGAACCTGGATCTGACTGCCTAACCCCCAGAAGTCCCCGTACTGACCCAGCCTTCATCCCCATCACTCCTCACTCATCTCTTGACATTCCTGGGTTGAAAGACCCGCTGATCCTCCTCTCCACCCTTCCCAGCATCCTATTCCCCAAGGAACCTCCTGACCACTGCCGCCCCCAGTAAGTGCTCTGTCCTTCCCAGGCTGAACCTGGCATTCTTTGGTACAAGCTGCAGAGGGGCTTATCAGAAGCCAAACAGCACCTCTGCTCAAACCTCTGCTGTGTCATATACTGGCCTTGTGGCCTTGGACGAGACTGAATTCTGAGCCCAGTGTCCTCATCTGTCAAATGGGGGTATGGGAGTCCCCACCTCTGGGGTTACTAGTGAGAGGATTAAATGAGATCAGGCACGTAAAGGTCCAAACCCAGCACGAAGCACACTCGCTCACCATCACTGCTGTCACAGAACTGTGACAGGCTCCTGTAACATATCCACATTCCAAATCCCACCCCCAGCCTCCCACCATCTTGACTCTTTTAATTTATAGTTTTCCCAGTGTTAATTTTTACTGTTTTTTTTACATTATAATTGGTTTATATTTCATATGTATCTTGTTATCGCTGTTCAGTCACTAAGTCGTGTCTGACTCTGCAACCCCATGAACTGCAGCACACCAGGCTTCCCTGTCCTTCACTGTCTCCCGAAATTTGCTCAAACTCATGTCCATCAAATCAGTGATGCCATCCAACCATCTCATCCTCTGTTATCCCCTTCTCCTCCTGCCTTCAATCTTTCCCAGCATCAGTCTTTTCCAAGGAGTCAGCTCTTCGCATCAGGTGGCCAAATGGCCCATCACTATGGGTGCTTCGGTGTCAATATGTATCTTAAATTTAATTATATTCACTTCAAATATTTATTGTAATGAAGCAGGAAAGACAGACACATGGAGACAAGCAGAAATGACAGAGAAGGAGAAACCAAAAATGGGGCTGAGAGAGGGAACTGGGAGGAGAGAGAAGCAGGAGAGCTAGAGGAGAAAGGACTGGCCACAGAGTGGCTCTGGCCACAGCTGGGCACCAAGGAGTCACCAGGAAAGATGAGGACCAACCCTGCTCCCATGTGCATTCTTAGAGCCCATTGGAGAGATGGATTTACCTGCTGAGAGAGGTAACTACCAGAGGCAGCAGGAGGAAATGACAGCAGGCTCTGTACGGGGAGAGGGCTGGCTAGAAAATCCAGGTAGGCTTCCTGGAGAAGGAAGGCCTAGTGACGGCAAGTAAGGGAACAGAGGGAGGCATTTTAGGCCCTTGTGAGCAAAGACTGAGGCCAGGAACTGAAAAGAAACCTTCCCAGGAAAACTCCCCATCCTTGCTCCATTTCCCCAATGCACATATACACCCACACACCCACACACATACACACACCCGTGCACACACCTATATACATACTCCCACACCTCCATAGACATACATACCCATATACATCCATATACACCCACATATCCCTATTTCTCCGTATACATGCACATCCATATACACACCCATGCACACCCCCCCCAACACACACATAGAGCTCTCTGGGGGGCCTCTCCCCTCAGCACCCACAGTGTCATCCACACACACATAACAAAGCTCCAGGCCCTTTTCCTGGCTGCAGCCCTGTGGACCCCCTCAGGCCAGGCCTTGTACCTGCTGCTGTCTGACCTTGGCGTGCTTCTCAGAGGCTGCTGGGAGGGTTCAACACACAAAAGAGGGTGGGATAAAGTGAGAGGTGGTCCACTGGGGGTGGCCATGGGGCAAGACTGTTCAGCGAGTCACAGGGACATCCTGACTGGAAGGTCCAGAGACTCCGGACAAACACCACAACTGTTCCAGCCTCACCTGCATGCATTCCCTCCGCCACCACCACCAGGCCTCTGGGGCTGCAGGTCGGTCTCTGATGGGCCAGTCTGGAAAGTTATGGGGCCCTGCCCACCCCGAGGCCTCCAAGGCCCCAAAAGCCCACTGACCAGCCTGGCCCCACCACAGCCCAGAGGTATCCATTTCTCCCCCCACCTCTAGCGACAAGGCTTTGGAGGAAACTTGAGAGGATGGTTCTCTTGAAATGGAGAAGGAGGTCAAGACACATGTTTCCCAACTTTCAAAAGAAACTGTTTGTGATAATTAATCTGCACATCACCAACACCAAGGGATTGTTTTATATCTGAAGACATACAGTTAAGGAAACAATAGTAAGTTTGTAGGGTATTTCGTTCCTAAAGAATGCTAATTATGTTGAGCATCCAGATACAGCCAAAGGTTCTTCCCCAATATTTAGAAATCCTAAGTTGGCCTTGAGGTCTCTCTTGGCCTGGACCTAGAACAGGGCAGGTCGTGAATTGAAACGGGCTTCCAGCAGGTGTTGGAAAGGGCTTCTCTGTCTGCAATTGCTGCCCCAGAGAGGAAAGGCAATTGCTCAACTGCACTCACCATTGCTTCATGACACCTTCAGACGAGCACCTAATTTGCTTAGGGTGCAACTGAGCTGGCATGGGTGTAATTACTTGCCACGGACACTGCTTAGCAATGCAGCCACAGCCAGGCCACATGGGGAACCAGGCTCGGCTCCCCACCGAGTGGCTGTAGCCCCACGGCTGTGGCTTCCAGGGCCCCAGCCCCCTGCAAGCCAGAGGAAGGCAGCCCTGACCCAGTTGCTCCTAGGAGCCACCGGGGTGCCAAGAAGCTCAGAAAGGTCCACCTGGATCTGTTCAGAGAGCAACGAGGAAGACCCTCCTGGGCTGCCCCTTCTGGTGGTCCCTCCCCAGCTGCAGAGGTGACACTAAAGAGTGACAGGAGCACTGCCCAGGTTCTGCCCCTCTATTCTGGGAACCCCCGCTGCATCCTGGTCCCCATGGGCACTCCACACGAGGGCATGGCAGGGTAAGTAGTGGCCAAAGATGCCGGCAACCAAGGGAAGCAGGTTCATGACCACAGGCACCTCGACCCCAGGTAAGGGAGCAAAGCTCTCTCCAAGTCTTCTCAGGTCCTGCTACGGTTTGTAGTCTGGTCAGACCGGCAACATCAAGATCCATGGTCCCCACTAAGGAAAGGGAAGACACCTACTTTACCCTTCAAAACACACACACAGACTTTTTGGAAGGGAAATACTCCAAACAGGAGGAGGGCACCAGCATTTACAGATGGACCTGCCCTGGGTCTCAGATGGGCTGTTCTCACTATACTCTAGGGGAGTTCACACCCCAGGCCACGAGTTACATCCAGACACCTGTCTACTCACAAATCAGCCCATCACTTCATAGACAGGAGAATAATTAAGGCGTCGTGGTATTGTGATTAAGCTTCTAAAAGAATCCTGTTTGAGGTACATCCTAAAATCGTCACTAGTGAAAGATACCATGTCCGGAATGACAGATGGAGCAAGAGTGACCTTGATTTCATCATTTGTATTCATTTGCTAGGGCTGAAACAAAGTATCATGTCCTGGGTGGTTTAAAAAACAGGGTGGGGTGTCCAGGAAGGGGAACACATGTAAACCCATGGCTGATTCATGTCAATGTATGGCAAAAACTATTACAATATTGTAAAGTAACTAGCCCCCAACTAAAATAAATAAATTTATAAAAAAAAAAAAACAGAAGTTTATTTTCTTACAGTTCTGAAGGCTGGAAGTCTAAGACCAAGGTGTCTGCAGGAATGGTTCCTTCTAAAAGTTTGAAGGAAAATAAAATAAAATAAAATAAAAGTTTGAAGGAAGGATCTGTTCCAGCCTCTCTTGCCTTGGCTTGGAGATGACTGCCTACTCTCCATGTCTTCACATCAGCTTTTCCCTGTGTATCAGGGTCCAAACTTTCTCTTTTTAGAAGAATACCAGGTATAATGGATTAGGACCCACCCTAATGACCTCATTTTAACTTGATTGCCTCTATAAAGACCCTGTCTTCAAATAAGGTCACATTCAGAGATCCTAGGGTATAGAACTTCAGTACATGAATTTGAGTACACAATTCAACTCATCACGTAATTGTTGAAGATGGGGGATGTATAAATGAAATGATTCACTTTACTACTGTTTGAGCTTGTATTTTTTCATAACTGGAGGGAAGAGGCATGGAGGCAGGCAATGCTTCAAACAACTATCATGTCACCAGGTAAACTCCAAGGAGATAGGACATTCTCCAGCGCTCAAAGAAAGTCCTATTAATAAAGGATTTTTATGCTCCTGTCCTCACCACCGTTACACATACACATACACATGCTTGCAGCCTTCTACCACAAACCCAAACAACTGTTTACGTTCACTCACACTCATTCATCCATACATAGACACTGTTCCTCAGCCTCACTTACAAGTGCAAAGGCACCTGCAGTTAGGAGCCTTTTAAATGATGTTTAGGAATGTCGTTGTGGCAGACAGAGGTGGCTGGCACATCCAAAACTTCCACACTGAGAAAGGGGCAGTTCCCAGCCAGTGAAGGAGGGACAGCTCGGCCCAAAGCTGAGTCTCGATCATTAAGGCACCTTCAATAATATCACACCCAGGGACTTCTCTGGTGGTGCAGTGGATAAGAATCTGTCCGCCAATGTAGGGGACATGGGTTTGATCCCTGGCCCAGGAAGATTTCACAGGCTGCAGAGCAACTAAGTCTGTGCACCACAACTACTGAAGCCTGAGCCCCAGAGCCCATGCTTCACACAAGAAGCCACAGAAATGAGAAGCCTGCACACCACAACAAAAAGTGAGGAGCCCCCACTTGCCGCAACTAGAGAAAGCCCCGGCAAAGCAATGAAGACCCAGCACAGACAAAAATGAATAAAATGTCACACTCAACACACAAAATCCCCACCAGAGCCTGAGTGTATGGCATACAGGCTGGGTATGGCATAAGCGGTCTGGGGGCAGCAGTGGAGTAGGGGTCGTTCATTGCAATCCAGCCCACATTTCACTCTTCAAGTCACAGGGAACCATCCACCCAGAAGAAAGAGTGCCTTTTCCTAAGTTTTGTGTGTGCTCCAGCAGTCCCTTCACCCCAAGTCCATGTGCACACTTAAACATCTATGTATGTGTCCACATGCTCAGGTTACATGCTGTGCAAGCCACATCCATATACGGCCACTTGTGTATCAGCATCCACCCAACATGCAAGGTGCACAGCCAGCCTCAGGCACAAAATCCCTTCCTTACTAGACTCACTCCCAGGGGCCCAGGCACAGATCTTTCTGCTTGTCCTTCATCCAGGCTGAAGGTGATGTCCTCAGCCCCCATCCCAGGTCCTGCACCCCACACAGAGGGCCTTCGAAGGGTCGGGGTGGACAGGAATCCTGCCTCAAGACCCAGCGATCAGGCAGATGTCCCCCAAAAGTCACTCCACCTGTCCCCCTTGCCTGGAACCAGGATAAGGCCACTGGTCACACAGTTCCAGCTGGGGGGGGGGGGAGAATCTGGGCACAATGAAGCCCTTGGGTGGCCAAGAACATGAGGGGGGTGAGGGGGGGCGGCCTCTACCTCTGGGAAGTCCTAACTCCCACCTCTCAGCCTCCTCTTGGAGCCAAATTGGGAGAGGCTAAGTCAGATCCATGATTTCTAAATAAGACACCTCTGGGACCCAACAGGAGTGCAAGGTCCAACCTTCTTTCTCCTAGGCGCATGTTTACCTGCCCAGGAAGCACAGGGAAAGGTCTTGGGACACCTGACTTCAACCGCCTCACCGCTGATGAGGCCTGAAATGTTGTTATTTCCCATGGGTTCTCCAGCCTAAAAAGTTCTGCACGGGGACCTAGGACACCCCCCTCCCCGGCCAATCCTTAAATACGATGCTCTGAAGACAAGGAGAGGGTGAGGGGTGAAGGACTGAAGAGGATGCCTCAGTCTACACCCTCCTTCCAGCCTCACTTTTCAACCCGGAGAGGGTAGGGTTGAGCCCGGGGCTGGGGGTGGGCAGTTCCCGACGCCTCCTTGCCCCCATCCAGCTTCAGACCAGCTCCTCTGGTTTAGGGGGGAAGGAGGAGGGGCACCCACGTTCTCTGGGGAGCACAGCGAGGCCCCGCGAAGTGACCCCTTTTCTGAATGAAATTGAGCTGCCATTTTCATCTTCTTCCCAAATGTCAGCAGCGTTAGATCAGATTAGGAGCTAATCTCTTGCCAAAATTCATTTCCGAACAAGAGAGGTGGCTCTGGGCGGGTGGAGGTTCGTTGTTTGTTTCGATATTCCTCCCCACGCACCCTCTTTCCCTCCTTGTCACTGGGGTGCGGAGGAGGGTAAAGGGGCGAATAGACCTCATGGAGGCCCCGGGGGGCCTAGGGGAGAACCCACCGAGGATACAGCAGCAAGCGGGGCCGTGGAGGTGGGGATGGAGGAGGGTCTCCGCCCTGGTCCCGCGCCAGCAGTAGCGCCCAGCCTGCGCGTTTGTTCTCCGAGAGCGCTCGGATGGCTCCCGGGGTGCACCCGGGGTCGTCCTTCCCGACCGCGAAGGAAAGGAGCTGGGGCCAGAGCGGGCAGGGCCCAGGAGACCCGCGCTGCGAGGGCCTGGCCGCTGGAGCCGCATCCTAGGTGCGAGACGGACCTCCTTCCCCTAACCCCGCCTCCCCGTCGCAAGCGACACTCCCCCCACCCAGCTAGCCTCCCACCCTCTGGTCAGGGCGGTTAAAGGAAAAGGAAAGGCAATTGCAGCCTAAAGAGAAAAAGAAGAAACGGAGGAAATAAACGCCCAAACGAACTGGTCAGTACCTTACAGGAGGCCTCATTTGACAAGTGACCAGAATACAGCCGCTGGCCTGAATGCATAATTACCCCCAAGTGAAAATTCCCCATCTAATTTGATATTTGGTTCTTTGCAGAAGCTATAGCCTTCGTAAATAATATACAAAGTAAGAAACCTAATCCCGCCTGCTAGAATGTTTAATTCATCATTATGCGAGCTAATTGGAAGGTGATTATATGGTAATTGCTCATTAGTGGTGTATATTTATCGCTGTACCTTATGTCAAGGCCATGGGAATTGTGTAGAGTCTGTTCTCTCATTTCAAGGATCAGTTTCAGAAGCAGGAGCGAAGCAGGCAAGATCAAGTTCTTCCTGACGTCAGGGTCCAGCCGAGGGCTGTGGAGACCCGCGCTATATATAGGACCTGGAGCTAGCTGGGGGCAGGGGCAGCCTGGGGCCGGGCTGAGACCGGGAGCCGGGCAGCCAGACCACTGCCGGGCAAAGCAGGTCCTCGCCCGGGAAAGAGGAGAGGCGTGGGTTGGGAGCCCTGGATCATTTTCCAAACGCGACCCCATCCCCATTCCAGGCACTTCCCCTGGCGCATCAGGTGCGTCTGGGTCTCTGGGCTTATGCTAGTAGAGGAGACCTTGCCCCTGCGCTCTCAGTAGGACTCTATGGCAGTGTGCAGTAGATGTGGGTTAGAGGCGGGACCGGGGAGGCTTGATTGGTCCACTGGGTGGGAGACAGGGAGAGGGAAGGTCAGGCTTGATTTAAAGCCAGGTAGAATTTGGAGTGGTGGAGACCCGGTTTTCGTCCGCGATCTGATCGCCTAACAGTTGCTCAATTCCCACCTCCTTGGCGGGCAAAAAAATTTCTCTCGATCCCTTCACCCAGACAAACTGGGTGCAGGCGGGACCAGAGTGCCAGCTTGGTGCCTAGTAGGGGGACCCGGAGCCTCTCGATGGTAGGCGGCTAGAGCTGGGCGAAAGAAGCAGGAAGAAAGGCTGGGCGTGAGCCCAACTCAGTCCCAAAGCCAGTGCCTGAGCTGGGAACTTAGGAGAGGCAGGAAGGCAGGTTTGAAAACCTGAAGGCGCGGAGGAAAGGCGTGGAGACTCAGTCTGCATGCGGGTGGAGACGGGGGCAGAGACGAGTCCGTGGGTCTCTGGCAGCTAGGAGGATCCCGCGGGGGCTCTTGGAGACGCAGCCTCCAGCCGAGCATCCTCGCACGTGGGCGTGATCTTTGGCGCGCTCTGGCGCCCCCTCCGAGGAGTGCGACGCGCCTTTGCCCTACCCGGACCCCAGCCCGGAGCGCCGGGCACCCCTACTTGCAGTCCCGGCGAGGCCCTCCCAAGTTTCCCCAACCCCCCGCGGGGCAACAGGCACTAACGAACAAAAGGCCAATTAGACACCAGGGCTCGGCTGGTGAATGGACCTTTCGCTTTCAAGCGTGGCACCGCCTCGGGTTTCCCGGAGTCCTGGGTCGCGCCAGGAGAAGCCACCTCCCCGAGCAGGGTCACGGTTGGGGTCAGCGGGTTCTCAAAACTCCCACTTCCCGCTCGCCGAAGAATGGGTTGGGGGAAGTGAAGGCGGCGGCCGAGCCGCCGGCGCGGGAGCAGAGTCGCGGACCAGGCGCGCCCGCGGCCCCACAACTCGGCCTTGGGGCACCGCCACCCGCCGAACGCGGCAGGCCCGCTTCCTCTCCCGCCCGGCCTGCCGCCGCTCGGAGGCGGCACCCACGTAAACCAAACGCTGATTGCCGGAATAAGAAAGGCCGGCCTGGAAAAATGCGCAGTTACCAAAAAAACCCCAGCTGTTTGCCAAACTCCGGGGCGAGTGGTGCGCTGCGGAAACAATAACCGAACCTGAGCCTTCTCACTAGACACGCACGTCTAGATCCCGAGACACACAAATGCCGCCCCGGTGGCGGCACGAACGCCCTCACCCGGGAAGCCCACCCGGAGAAATGTTCCCGCGAGCCACACACGCCGAGGTCATTCCCATCCTCCGAGATCTACAGCTATCGCGGGGCTCACGGCCACTCGACGCTGGCACACGAATCTACGCACAACTGTGTTTCTACACCTCTGTAAGCACGCTAATTACAGCCGCGCAGCTGCACGTTCCTGTCCGAACTCCATACAATCTGGACGCACAAGGAAAGCTGGCCACCTTGACACACTCTCAGATCTACACACGCAGCACTGGCCTCTCCGGCCTCTAACTCACGCAGTTAGCACAATTAGCACCTACACATCCTGACTTCACTCCTGGCTAAGACACACAAGCACAACTGTTTTACAGACCTAACTCGTACACTCAACCTCTACAAAGTCACCAGCGCAGCCTCCCGCCCTGACTCACATCCCCACCCTTATTTCGACTTGCAACTGCCCACATGAGGGGAGCCCAGCCCAGATCCCCCCAACGGCGGCGCGGGGCCCCGGGCCAGGCCTCCGACCCGCCAGAGTTCCACCCCCCCCACCCCGCCCCAATGGGCCTGCGCGTCCGAGACTTTGTTTCCTGCGACTCGAGGCGGGGACGGGGAGGAGCCGAGGTTTCCAAGGCCGCGCGCAGGCCCAAGCCCCCTTTCTGCCGGGTCCGCTTGGCGCGGCTCTTCGCCTGCCACAATCCGCCCCTAGCACAAAAGTGGCCCGGCAGGTTCCGGGCCGCCGCCAAAGCTCCAGCTCCGGCTGCGCTTGGCTGCCAGAAACAGAGCTGGAGCGAGCCGGGGGTACCGGACACGCAGAACAAGAGGCAGAAGAGGGTAACGGTCCGAAGGTCCCAGGCTTTTCCTATCTCATGAGTTTCTGATGCCTTGAAAGCACCCTACCCCTCCCCTTCCACTCTGCTTGCGCCTACCTGGCCCTTTGCAGCCCTGAGGAATATTGGACCCCAAATGAGAAAATGAGAAACGCGCGCTGGCTCCTGCGTACCTAGCAGGAAGGAGAAGGAGGCTGGGGCACCCTTGGCTTGTACGTTCCGTTTGACTCTCGTGGAAATGTTAACGGAGAACCCATGCCTCTCGGCTCCCTAAACTCACTCAGCTCAGGTGAACGCACACAATCGACAAGAGAGCGGGTCATCGATCAGACGTATAACCTACATTCCCCGGGATAACAGGCAGGACACAAGGCAACATGTGTGCAGCTCGAGGTGTGGGGAGGAAAGCCGAACCTGACCCTGGATGCCCACTGAGCCCTGCCAGGGTTATCTAGGCCGGGTACCCATGAACCACGAGGGAGGACACAGACCTGCAGCACACAGCTCCCATGCTCCCCTCCCCAAGGGGCTCCAGCCCAGCACGCGCGCACTGCGACGGGGACGCAGCCGCACAGCACACGCGCCCCGCACCCTGCCCCGCGCCCCGCGCCCACATAGTCATCGTGGGATGGCATCTCGCAAATATTTATATTCCTCGGCGCCACGGCAGCCCGCGTCCACATTAGACCCTCTAATCCTGCCACTTTAAATAGATGAATTAATAAAGCAAACGAGCGGCTAATAAGCTGACTGTCCAGCCTTTTTGAGGCGGGGGAAGGACTCGAAAGTGCGCCAAATTTGTTTGCAGTGGATCAAGGCGAGCCGCCTCTGCTTCACTTTCTTTATCTTAATTCCGACTTGAAAAGATATAATTATCTAGTTTGAACAGAGCTGCTATCAAATCCTTCTTTGGGCCAGGAAGGGGGGCGTTGGAGTGGATTGCGGCTCTCTGAGCCGCTCCGTGCAGCCGGAGATAGCGCGTAATGAAGATGTGGAGGCCCGAGATACAAAGGGCATTAACCTCATTAGCATGAAACCTTTTCTTCTTACCATTGTGGGACCCTTTCAGCCGCCTAATCCCCCCTATTTTCAAAGCTTGGTTTGTAATAAAGCTTTTAGGTTTTTTTTTTTTTCAAAGCTAATAGTATTCTCTGATGATTTTATTGCTGTTACACTACATAGGGCATTTACCAAAAAAAAAAAAAAAATCTTCATCCCCGTCTCCCTTTTCTGGTACTTAAAAAAAAGTATACGCTTCTTGCAGAAATAAGCCTTTTGTCAAGATGGGAAATTTTCTTCAGGAAAGGCTAGCCTGAATTTCAACAGGTCTGTGCTCCGTATTTGAGGTGTTCTGGGTTTGAGGAAGTGGGTCGAGGGGAAAGGTAACTTGTTTAAAAGAAGGAGGTGCGGAGGTGCTGCAGCGGGACTGTGAAGCACAGAGGACAGCTATTGGCCACAGAGGTCCCACTGTCCAAGTGGCTGGAATCCCCCAGTTGAGTCCCCAGGATACACAGAGCAGCACCTGTCCCCCTCTCCTGAAGCGTACCCCTCTCCTGAATCAGCCCCTTCTCGCACCAGCATCCTCAGAGCTGAGTCTCCCCCAGTCCACCCACACCTTTCCAGGGAGTCTGCATGGATATGCCCCTACAAACAGCCAGAGTTCTCCAGAGAAACAGAGAGGGAGAAAGGGGGTGAGAAAGGCAGAGATAAAAGGGAAGAAAAGAGAGAGAGAAACCAAGAATGAAATCTACTTTAGAAGAGAGGAGGGGAGGGGGAAAAAAAGAAAGAAAAATTTCCATAGTGCCCTATAGTCCCCACACGTGCACAGAATGTCTAATCTTAACTTTTCAAGGCAGGATGTTAACAAAGCTTGTATTTTTGCCCTGCATTGTAACTTGGCCTTATCACAGTGTAAAGGGTGGGGAGATTGTCCTAAATTATGTCCAGGCAGCCCCCCTGGATCCGTGGATTAAGAGATTAAAGGAGACCACTGGGCAAGGCCTCCTCTTTCCCCTTCATATTCCTGGTATGATAATTGCTTAAACTGATTTGCACTTTCACAAAAGCTTGCAGGACGCTTTGTAGCTCGAACAGAACAGACGAGGTTTCTCTATCAATGGAAATAAAACTGATTAATGCAGCCTATCAGGATAAGAAGCAAATGAAGCATGCAAAAACAACCTCGTACCCCCAGAAGGGGGAAGGAGGTGGGGGGAGCTAAGTTTCCTCCAAGACTGGTTACAACTTTTTCTTTACTGTTAAAATTGAGAGTTGAAGGTTTCTCAGAATGCTTGCCTTATAAGGCTGCTGAGGCCCTTGGGCTCATCTCATCACCTTTAGCAGATTGAGGCTGGAGAGAGGAAGTCAAGAAGGGAGGGAGGGAGGAGAGAAGGAAGGAAGGCAAGGAGGTAGAAAAAGAGAGGGAGAAGAGACATATTTCAGGGGTTTGAAGTCAGAAACACAGTTTTAAAGTCCTAGGATTCTGATTCTGCTAAGTGTTTTCCCTAATCCTAGGGGAATATTCTTCAGTGCATAGCTATATGTCTAGTTGTTTTTTTTTTTTCAATAACTAGAGGTTAAGAGTAGTAAGCATATTTAACCTGAAATTCAAATTAACTCCTTCTTTAGGCCATGCAATGGACAGAGGTCTGGATGGAAAACTTTTCTTCCATCTCTTTTCTGAAGGACTTAAGTTTTCCTAATCCTCTCCCTTTTCCACCCTCTTCTCTCTTTAAAATGCCCAAGAATCCATCAGTCTGGCCCTTTTGTGGGTGGTGAGCCTGGGCTTCTTGAGCCTAGTTGGGGAAGGACCACACTCAAATTAAAGAGATGCATTAAAAAAAAAAATCACTTCAATTTCCCAAGACGACTACTCTGAGGGCATATTGATAAATCTTTATTGACAAAATATTGACATTGACATACTTCTTGGAAGTATATAGTGTGTTAGAATTCTAACAAATTAACACAAAACACAAAAATATTTACATTCTGGTATAGAAGACATTAAGGAAGCATTTGTCACTCTCTTTAGTTTAAGTCTATGATCTTGAAATAGAAACTCAGTGCTTGAAAACTTGCCGCCATGTCCTTGGCCACACTTAACATCATCCCCGCTAACTACAGTCCTTCAGTTTTTGCAATATATAGATTTAAAGTTTGGAATGGCCTTTATGGCAAATGGTTGAACTCGGCCAATATCTTCAATGACTAAAAGGAGAAGTTTACTTCGTGGTTTTAAGCCTTGGGATGTTAGGAAAGGGAATGTCCAAGAAATAGAATTTAGGTTTTTTGTTGTTTTTTTCCCAGCACAAGTTCTGACTCCTCTCACGGGCACCCTCCCCCTCCACCCCCAGCCCCCCATCCTGTTCCCCGTTTCTCTGAAAGAGGACCACTATTGCTGAGCCTACCTCATTTAGCTTTCACAATCACTTTGACATCAGAAGGTATCAAAAAGTGTTTACAGACTGCACATTTCTTGAAAAAAAAATCAAAATAAAAAACACAGAGAACCTGTCTTTAAAAGGAAAAGAAAATTACAATTCATTTTCTGTCTTTAGACACCATTCGCCCAACAACTGCTACATGCAATTCAAGTTTTTGAACAAGTGTGGGATGGGGCTGGATATGGAATCTCGATTGTTATTATTACTAATTATTTTTAAAGATTGGGAGGGGGGAAACACTTCGAAGGGCAAAATTTAAAAGCCCTGTGCCTGGTTGGGTTTTTTTTCTTTTATCATCACCATTATCATCATTTTAAAAAAAAATCGGACTGAGATAAACGGAATACCTGCCAATCATCTTGTCTCGCTGGTTTGGCGTTTGACTGACAGCTCCCCTTGTCAGAGCGCCTTCGGCTTTGCCACCTTAGGACCTCTCTCTCTCTGTCTCTCTGTCTCTCTTTCTGCCTCACTCACTCACTCAGCTGCCTCTTTAGACAAGGGTAGCGTGTTCATCAAGGAGCCTCCCGTCTTCTGCCATCTAGGCGCGGCCTCGGATCAGGACCCTGCGTTCTGCCGCCCGTCTGCGTCGCGCCGCGGCTCCTCTCTCTGACTCCCTGTCCCCTTCTCCGTGAATGTGTGTGTGCGGTTTTTTTTGTTTGTTTGTTTTGTAGGGTTTTTTTGTTTTCTTTCTTTTTTTTTTCGTCTTCCCCTCCTCTCCCTGTCTCTGTTTTGCTCCGCGGTGTCCGTTTCGGTGGGGTCTGTCTGTGTTTTTAATCGTCTGAGGTCACATCTATTTCCTCTGGACTCGCCTGCTTAGTGGCGATCCTCCACCGGTTAATATGGTGCGTCCCTTTTTTCTTTTGTTGCGAATCTGAGCCTTCCTCCTCCAGCTTCTGCCTTTTGAACTTCGTCCTTCGGTTCTGAAACCATACTTTTACCTGCAGGAGAGGCAGAGAGGGCGCGTTAGTATTTCTGCACAGCGCCCTCCTATCTCCTCCTCTATTGCCTGGCCAGACCCTGGGCTGAGACTACAAAAGTCCAGTGCCCCGGGCCGCCATCCTGTTAACCGGCACCCCCACCTCCAACAGCCTTCCCTTGGGGAAAAGAGCTCCTGTTGCCAGGCCTGGGGAAGCCTGGATCCTGGCCCTTCTGAGCCCTCCTGGGGAAACCTTTCCCCTGACCCCGCCGCCTCTGGTGCTCGGTGCCCCTTTTAGCTTCAGCCAGCTCAGGACACCCACATCCCCGTTGAGTGCAAAAGCCTGGCAAACACTGGGAAGCCCCTACAAAATAATAAGTAAAGGAAAATGAAAAGGTCCCTGACTCCCTCTACCTAACCAGTGCCGCAAAGAGTTCATTCCCGTTGCTGGGCCCAACGTGCTTTCTATTTTCTGCCGGTTTCCGCAGCCACTGCCTAAACATAGCTCCTCCTCTGCAAGGCCTGAGCCGTGGGGTAGGCAGTCAGGATTTGCCTGCGCTTCCTCCTCTGTGCCCAGGACTCTTGCAGGTGAGCAGGAGCGGCTGTGGGAGACTGTCGGGGGTGGGGGTTTGAGGGGGAAACCAGGAGGGACGGTGGGATACAGAGCCCTGGGGACTAACCCAGCTGAATCTTTTCAGCTGGGAAAAGAGGCTCAAAAGTGAAAGCTTCCGCAAGACCGTGGGATAGAGGGGAAGCAAAAGGAAAACCGAGGAAGACAAGGGAAGAGCCCCCTCTGCCCTCTTCTTGACCAGCTCCAGGACAGGCCAGGGCCAAACTCCCACCCCATCGCATCACTTCCCACCAGGGCGGGGCTGGCGGCCTGGCCTCCCCAGAAGGCAGTTAGAAGTCTGGGGAGCACTGATGTGGGACTGGGCTGCACCAGTCCCTGGGGGAGACTGGTGATGGGTCCCTATACACTGACCAGACCAGACAGTGGCACTGCCCAAGCTTCTCAGCAGCGAGGGACAGGTGAGGAAAATGGTGGGGACTGCACCTTCCACGCCCCGGGGGCTGTCCCCACTCTGCTAGCTGTACCCCCAGGTCCCTGAAGTCCGCTGGGTTTTCTCCTTTGAGTCGGCAGGCCCAGGTCCCGGCTTGCTCTCCCCGAATGCCCCCAGTCCCCCAAAGTGTTCCCATGAAAAAGCCGAGCTGGAACAAGGCTGAGTTTAATTTGCTTTGAGTTTGCTAATTGAGGGGGAGGACGATTCATTTCTCCCCGGCGCTCGCCCAAGGCGCGCGTCGGTGCGCTCGGGGCTTGACACGCACACAAAGACTCCAGGCAGCGTGGGCAGCGAGGCGGACAAAGACCACCGCCGCCTCGGCTATCCAGGAGAAATCAGCCGGGCCGCGCCTTGTGCCGGGCCCCGCACCAACCCGCGAGGCCCTCCTCGGTTTTGTCTGGGGGGACGTTTTAAAACAAAAGCCTCGACCTCTTTGCGCCTCCCAGGAAAAGTGTTACAACTTAATCTGCCCGAAAATGTTACTGTTTGCTGGGAACTTTGACCCCGCCCTGCGGCTCCGCGTACAGTAGCGCCTACTGTAGCCCAAAGCCCCCTCCCCAACCCCGGGGCAGGCCGGAGCCTGGCCCGCTGGGGGACCCTGTTGCGCAGCAAGGGTCTGCCCCCTGAGGCAGCCCCTCTCCGCAGCCTCCTGGCTCAGCTTCTCTGATTTAGGGACGCACCCAGGATGCCTGGCTCGGTGGCCTGACCCTCCTGTCCCCTCAAGGGGAGTAACCGGGAGCTGTCCGTGTGAGCCGTGAGCCTCTGGCAGCACGGACCTCGCTCTTAACCCACTCCCAGCCCTCTCTCCAGCCTAGAGCCCCAAATGCTCCTACACCTCTTCCTGGCCCCAGCGGTGCCCCCAGACTCGCACCAAAAGTCTCATCAAAAGTGCAGAGGTGTCTCAACCAGGAGCTGCGAGTCCAGCCCGGCCCTACAGAAAGAGCAACTCTGCCGGTCCCCCACCCCCACCCCCCGGAACCTCCAGCGGGTCGGCACCTACAGTCCGGTGCTGGAGCCCAAGGAAGCCAAGGGCCCCTCCAAACTTACACATCTTGAGCCCAGGGCGTGGGAGTTACTCCCGGCCTGTTGGCGGAAGGCCCTCAGCACTGTGCGGACTGCGTGTGTCCGGGGATCGGGGATGCGGTGGCCGCGCCGGGGCCCGCTCACCTGAGTTTCCGTGAGGCTGAGGCTGTGCGCCAACTGCTTCCTCTCGGCGCCCACCACGTAGTGGTTCTTCTCGAAGGCGTGTTCCAGCCTCAGAAGCTGGGACGGGGAAAAGGCGGTGCGGATCCGCTTCGGCTTTCGGGCCAGCGCGTTGTGCAAAAGGAAGCTCTCCGGGCTTGTGTCGTTCCCTGCGGGGAACACAGCAGAAGTCCTGTTAGAGGGGGCCTTCCTAGGCCGGGCCGCGCGCTTCTCCGGAGCCGGGCTGACCTGGCAGCGCCTTCAGGGCCTTCGCGGACGTAGCCAGTGAGGCTTGGCCCAAGGCGGCCCGGGCCCCTCCAGACGCCCGAAGGGAACGCCGGTCCAGCCGTCTGGCCCTGTCCACTGGGCCCGGACCTGAGCGGCGGCCACTCAGCAGTTGTCCCCGGCGGGCTTTGCAGACCCCCGGGCGCCGCAGGCCTCGCCACCTCCGCGCCGGGCACCCGGGGATCGAGGAGGGCGCAGCAAAGCCGGATCCGGGGATTGGCGCCCTGGACCCAAAGAAACGGCTTTCTCTTTTTCTGATCTCGGAGAAAACTTTGCCCCCGGGGATGAGGGGCTGAGAGGTGATGAGCCGCTATCTAAAGTTTTCTCGGGTACTTATTTTTAAAGTCTTTCTCCTCCGGGAAAGTGTAGAGACCGGGCGTGTCGTTGCAGCCCGGGCTTCACAGAAATCTCTCCGGCGGGTGCGCAGGGTTTCTGCTGCCGCTGCCTCCCCGAGGTCCCGGCTTCCCCGCTGCCCTGCTCCGGAGAACTAGGAGACATCGTAACCCGGGGGGTGGGGGAGGCGGGTGTTACGGAGCTGCGGGCACCTTTTAGGACAGTCCGCCGCCCCCCGAAGATCCGAGTCCGGTGTGGGGACCAAGACAGTGGCTGCTGGAGAATGAGGAAAGGGAGCCCTAAACTTTGCTAGCAAAGCCAGTTTCAGGTTCACTCATTGGGATGGAAAATCAATTCACCAAAATCCCAAAGAAAAACAAACCGACAGTTCAGGGGGGAATGGAAGCAAATCTGGTCTGGGAATAAGAGTAAAACGTTGTTTTTGTTTGGTTTGGTTTTTGAAATTAAGGAAGAGGGGGATCTACCCGACTTTAGGCGGTGGCAGGAACGCAAAGGGTTAACGAATGGACAAGCCGCCGAGTATTGATCGGCTGCCTCGGGAGGTAGGTCTTTTCCCCCGCTCGGATCGCCCAACTAATTACTTGTCCCCTTTTCTGGAGTTTTAACTTTCCTCGTACCACCCCCCCACACACCCAGAGGAAAAAAAAAACAAATCCCCCAAAACAGAAAGAAAGGGGAAACACCCAAACAGATCTCCTCTAGCCCATTTTCCGACCCGGTTCATTTCTTTTAAAAGAAAAACAAAAACAAAAACCAGACCGAACCTGCCTTCCCGCTGTGGCGGCTCGGCGCCGGGATTGAGCAGGTCACCGCGAGAGTGCCGAGCCTCGGAGAGGTTCCTACCCGCTCGGGTTCCCGCCCCTCCCCAGCCTCCGAAATAAGCAGGATAAAACAACCCCCCAGGCTTTGCTCGAGGGGCGTGAGGGTCTCTTTGCCGCCGGAGGAGGGTCAGAGATCGAGATGTCGCGGGTCTAGGAGGCAGGGGCGCGGAGTGGGTGGCGAACACGCAATGGAAGGCGAACCTGAGGCCGGGCCCTGCCCGCGCCCCTCGGAGCCAGGACGGCGAGAGCATTCCCGAGGAGACGGAGAGCCTGGGCACCCCGCGGACCACGGATTCCTCGGTGGCCAGCACTCGGAGCAGGCTAGGACAGCCCGCCTTGAGAGCATCCGGAGGCAACTCCTCTGCGTCCCTCCCTAAAGGGTCAAGCGGCCGCAGGCCAGCCCCCAAACCGGCCGCAGCTCGGAGACTGAGGACCAACACCATGCCCGACTCCTCGCTGCCCAGTTTCCAGACGCAGCGCGCGGGCGGTCGAGCCGGAAGAACCTCCATCCAGGCCTCGCCGGGCGCCCACCCGGAGCAGGCCGAGGGCAGCGTGGGATGCAGCGCTCCGCGGCCCCGCGACGTGGCACGTACCTTGGAAGCGGTGGCCCAGATATCGATAGCGATGGATGAGCCAGGGGTAGAAGGTGGACGGGTCCCGCTGCTGCGAGGCGAAGAGGGGGTGTGGCGAGTGCGAGGAGGGCAGGGGGTGGGCGGCCAGGGCGTGCGGCGGCGGCACCGGGTGCACTGGCACGGCGGGGTTGGGCGTGTGCGAGACCGCCTCGGCGAACACCAAGTCCGGGTTGGAGTAGACGCCCCTGCCGGCGGCGGCGGCGGCGGCGGCTGAGTGGAAGCCGTTGAGGAACGGGTTTATGGGGCTGGAGTTGGCGTAGCTGAGCGCCGCGGGACGGATGGGATCCTCGGAGCGCGAGGCGGGCAGGGGACTGTCCTTGGCCACCAGCGACTCGATGGTGAAGCAGCGCTTGGGCGCCGGCTGGAACATGCTGCGCCGAGGAGCGGGCGCCCAGGGCTCCCGGCTCCCGGCGACCGCGGCGCGCTGCCTCCGCCGCCCGCTGCCCGCTGCCCGCGGCGAGAACGGACGAGAATTGGGGACTTGTTTGTTGGGGGTGGGGGTGGGGGGAGGAAAGGGAGAAAGAAAGGAAAGGAAAGGAAAAAGGAAAGGAGGGGGGAGGGGGAGGGAGAGGCAACGCCGAGGATCCCGAGAATCTTGCACCAAACGCGCCCAACCTGGAGAGAGGGGGAGAAATCCTTCCAGAAGAATTTGCAGGCGTGGATTGGGGTAATTTTTTTTTTTTTTTTTTTGGCGAGATGGCGTGGGGGGGGGTCGAAGTTAGAGGCGGAGTGGGGGGGGTAGTTTCTCGGGGGAGGCAAAAAAAAAAGTTTTCTCTCCTCTGCAAAAGGCGGGCAGGGCGCCCTAAGTCCAAGGACAATCCATGGAAGTGTTCGCTTCTTCACAAGTTGTGCAAACGATTTGTTAGTTCATGAGCCTAATTAGTGCGGGGATCACATAAACAGCTTCCTCCGAAGCCTGGTAAATGGCTTGATGATTGGTCGCTATTACTCGCCCTGAGGTGGAAGGGGGGAGACTCTTTAAAGTGCGTCAGAGGGAGGCGAGCGCCTGGGAACCCGGAGGGCTGGATCCAGGCCGAGAGTGGAACGGAGTCGCCGCCGTTGCCGCGGCCGTGCCTCCTGCGCTCGCCGGGCCGCCGGGCCTCTCGGCGCCGTCGCCCCGCGCCCCCAGCTCACTTGCTCCCGCGGCGCCGCGGCGGCTTCTTCTCCTCCTCTTTCGCCTCCTCCTCTTCCTTCGCTTCTCCTCCTCCTCCTCTTCCTCCTTCTTCTCCTCCTCCAGTTCTCCCTCCTCCTCTTTCCCCACCTCCTCCCCCTCGGCCACCGCCTCCTCTCCACCACCATCACTCCCTCCGGGGCAACCCGGTCCCTGCAGAGTTCCCGGTCGGCGCCGCCTCCTCTGCGGCCCCCTGGATTCCCTAGCCTGCCGAGCCCGGGCTGGGGGGACAGAAGGACACGCGGACACTACAGATTCCTCGCGCCCAGCGCTTCCGCGCTGCTGCCCTCCGCAGCTCCGCGTCTGGGGAGCTGGAATCGCCCCGGGAGCCCTCGAGGGTAAGCGGGCAGGGGTGGGTTCCCGGCGAGGGTTAACGGAGCTCTTCGGTCAGCGAAACTCCCGGCGATTTCCTAGGTGAGGAGGGAGCCTGGCGTGGAGGGGTGCTGGGTCCTCCAACCGCGCGTAGTCTCGAGGTCTCAGAGTCGCTGATCTCTCCATCCTTGACGCTGCTCCTTCTTTTCCAAGTTGAGACCGGAGTGGATGACCCTGCCGGGACGGTGGGCGCTTCCAACTTCCCCACAGGGTCTCGAGTTTCCTTTCCGGGAAGGGGCTCATCTCCTTCCCCCAAACAGCTCCTTCTGATATATCTGGGACTAGGGGTCCAAGGTCAAGGGAGAGGCTGATGTGCTGTTACTATTACCGTTAGGTTGTCGTTGTTATTTTTGTCAGTGTTGTTATCATTATTATTATTTATTGTCACTATTTCTATTATTATTCTGCCATCTGTCGTCCCAGGGGCGGGTTGCTGTGCAAACCCAGGACTTGCAATTAGGGAGTGCAGATCGTTTCTCCAGTCCCAGGCCGTGTCCGCATTTTCGAGCTTGCCTTCGGTTTTGGGATGATTTTAGGGCCGAGTTCCCTCGTCCCCATTGGCTCACGCAGCAGCATAATTATGATCACATCCCCCAGGCTGCTGGCGCTGCTCTCTGTTTATTGGTGGTTAAAGATCTATTATCTATTCATCAGCCGCCTCTTTTTTTTTCTCTTTTTTTTCTTTTTGCCAATTACATTCTTCTAAAGTGAAGTACCAGCAGGTATTTTGCACGTTTACAATTAATGATTAAAAAAAAATCTGGCATCCTTTAAATCTCTTACTTGGAGGCCCATGTCATTTTGCTTAAGGACGAAGAAATGCCTGTGTTTGGTGATGAGGTTGCCGTGAGACTGAAAAAATGTCGATTGGGAGGGGGAGAAGAGGGAAGTCCTGTAAGTCAGGCTGCACCACCCCTAGATTCATCAGTCCTAAGTCCCCATGTCTGGGGACATGTTCCCCTGCTTTGCCAGCTATCCACTCCCTGTCCTGGGGTCACCCCTGATCCTCTGTGGATTCATTCATGTGCTGTGTATTTACGTTCATGTCAATTTCTTCTTTATTCCAGGCATAGTCTGTATTGGGGTTGGAGTGAGAGGAGGGTCCAAAAACCCCTCTGGAAAACACTCTAGGCGAGAGAGGGGTTAGGAGTGTGTTTTCTGGGGTTGTCTGGGCACCTCGCCTTAGGGAGGACCCAGCAGAAATCATGGTGCTGCCTCCTCCAACCTTCCCAGGGCACATATACACATTCACACACGTGACGTCTTGGGCCTCAGCTTTGTGTTCATGCCCCAAGAAGCCTGCCCCTGCCTCAGACTTGAGCTCTCTGATGCCAGCTATGGGCAGGGCTCTTATCTGGGTTTTCACCCTTAGCAGTTTCTCTCCACCTTGCTTTGTGGCATCCCTCCATTCTTTCCCACAGGCCCAAGGAAACAGGGTGCTGGATCCAGCCTTTTGGGGTGGGATGCATTTTGAATACGAGCTCCCTGGGTCCTAAACCACAGACCACCAAAAATATCATCTTCAGTTCAGAAAACCTTCCTTCACTTAGGCTATAGGGACACAAGCCCCATTGTGCAGAGGCCAACAGAGAGCCTGAAGCCACAAGGAGAACTGGAAGTCTTTGGGCTGCACTAGCCAGCCAGTCTGGGCTGGAAGTGGAGGTCACCCCTCTGTTCCCAGAAAGAAGCACCCAGTTTAGGTGGGTTGTAGATTCCCGATCCTGGAGTCGATGGGAGAGGACCCCATTCTCCATAGAAACGTCTCCAGGAGGGCTGGAGGTTCAGGTTCACCTGCAGACCAGACCTGTCAAACTCGGCCTCAGGCTCCAAATGGAAACTGGGGGTACTAAAGCCCCACCCTGTCTGCAGGCAGGGAATGGCCATTCATTGCATAGTCAGTATTAGTGATCTTAGCTGAGGCGAATAAGAGGACACGATCTTGAAGGCCAAGGGCCTCCACTCAGTGTCTGGGCGGAGGGGTGAAGCCATCTCTTCTAAACTCTCAGGCTGAGCACTCAAGTGTTACTGATACCACCTTAAACGCTTTCCCGTGCTTTGGTCAAGATGTGTCCAGAAAGTGTCCTAAGGAAGTGAGTGGTCTGGAGCCCAGACCCCCAGCCTCCCTCCCAAAGTAGGACCAGTCGGCCAGGGCAGAGGGCCCAGGCTTCTCCCAGCCTACAACAAGAAGAGGCAGGCCATCCGCCTCTTGCAAGCTGCCCTGAGTTGGGCTGGCTCTACCCCAGAGGGCTCTCGGAAGGTGGGTAAGGCTGAGAGAATCTCCTATCGGCCTTCTTGGCGGCAGAAGAACATGCCAGTTCCTCTGCCTTTGTTCCCTGCTGGCCCCACGCCTTTCCTGGGCCCCCGTGAAGAAGAAGCGGGTTTCCAGTGAGTGAGGGGCCTCACTCGATAGTCCTGGAAGGGGAGAGTAATCTATGCTAATTCATGCACCAGGACCAGGAGCTCGGAAGGGTTGGCGCTGCCAGCCTCGACGTGCAGGGGAATTAACTAGGAGAGTAACTCATTAACCAGGCTGGCGGTGGAGGCACATCAAGTCACTGGGCACCCTAGTCTGTCTGGACCCAGAGCCTAAGCTGCCCCTAGACTCCGCTCCCTGGACCCAGCGGCTGCTGTTCTCTTTACGTGCAGCTTCCTCAGCCTTGCAGAATGCAGCCTCTCTTTGTTCCTCACCCTTCCTGGAAGGGTGGGTGTTGGCTTAAGTACCGGTGTGAGCAGTGGAGAGTGGGGTGGGGGGCGGATTTCGGAGGCTCGTCACTTCCACATCCCCAGCCACTGAGGGTTGAGCTTGGTAGATTTAGCAGGCTACACTGTGCAGGTAGCTGATCTGGCAGGCACATGATGAAAGTTCAGGTCTCTGATCTGTCACTTACTGACTGAGCGATCTTAGGCAACACCACCACCTCTCCCAAACTCCATTTTGTCACCTGTTAAAATCACGGCCAATGCCGCTGCGAGGCCGTAGAGAGAGTGATAGAACCCCTCTACCTCCTGATTGTGGCAGGCAGTTATACATCTGTGTGTGTGTTTTAAAAACTCAGAATTGTACACAACAAAGGGTGAGTTTTACTGTATGTAAGTTACACCTTAGTAAACCTGCCCCCACCCCTGACCCTCCCAAAGGCAGACCTGGATGATCTTAGGCAAGTTACCTAACCTCTCTGTGCCTGTTACATCTTGGCCCTTGAGATTGCTCAACGATAAGCCTAGCAAAGTGCTTAGTGTCTTAGCATGTAATGAATGAGCTGTAATAAAGGTAGTCTCTGTCTTTGATATTATTATTACCTACTCCCCTCCAAGGCTTGTTGCTGGGCTTCAAGACTGAACAATAAAGTTGTACAAACATTAGCTACTGCTCACCTCACGCTCCTGACATGTTCCCCTCCCTCTTCCCCTAAAGGCCAGGGATTTCTTTAAGGGGATGCTGGGGGGGGGGGCGGTGAGAGAGGCTTGCATTCTTGGCTAGGGAGACATCAAAGGGTAGCGATTTCTGGTCCTCTCTCCCATACCATCTGCTCTGAGTTTCCCAGCAGGCCCCCTACCTTTGGAGGAGCAAACAGCAGTGCTTTTCCCTCCCCGGGCTCCTGCCAGGCCTGTTTGACAACTGGGGTGGATGCATAGCTTCCTGCAACCCAGAATGGACGCCAGGTGCTGCCTGGGCCACTACCTGTGTGACCTTCACCTTCTTGAGCCTCGGTTTTCTTTCTGAAAAGGAAATATCAGGATCTTAGTTGTTTGAGAGGAGTAAGTGAGCTAATGCTTGGCACAGTTGTTGTTCAGTCACTAAGTCCTGTCCGACTCTTTGAGACCCCATGGACTGCAGCACTCCAGGCTTCTCTGTCCATCACCATCTCCCTGAGTTTGCTCAAACTCATGTCCATTGAGTCAGTGATGCCATCCAACGATCTCATCCTCTGTCGACCCCTTCTCCTCTTGCCCTCAATTGTCCCCAGCATCAGGGTTTTTTTTTTTTTTTTTTAACCTTTTATCAAATGTTAATGTCAGGCGGTGGCTTTGTACAGTCCAGCCTACGTGCCTTGCGGCACTCCGCTAAAGGTCTCGGCAGTTAGGAACCTCCAGGTGAGCGGTACCGTGAGGCTGCACTGTGGGCCCACCTAGCAGCGCGGGAAGCGCGGACGTCGGTGGAGGGGAAGCCGCTTCCCGGGACCAAAGCATGAGAAAGGTGTCCGGGATGGAGAGATCCTTGGGACTCGGCTAAGAATTCCTCCAACCCACTGTGGTTCCCAGCCACCCGGCCTCTCCAAATGCGTAGGACGGCGATGGGACAACGAAGAGAAAAATTAATATCCTAAAAGCATTTCTTAAAATTGTTACTACGGCAAATCCCTTTCTGCTGTCCTCCCTCGAGGCCGTTCGCTGGGCTGGCGCGGCGGCCGGAGGCGGGTATCCGCGTGCGCGCAGCGGCGCCTAGTGGCGAGGACCCGGCGCTAGTCTCATCCCCGCCGGCGGCTGAGCCCCGTGTGCCCCACTGCCAAGACCTTCCCGCGACCGCAGCCTGAGAAGGGAGAGAACGTCAAAGTTGGCTCAGAGGAAGAGAGGGCAGCTTGGAAATGCGTCTCTCCTCCTTCCATCAGCTCGCTACTTCAGAGTTCACCACCCACGCTTGAATTCCAGCTGCACCCCAGTGAGGCTTCTTTCGAAAGGGTGCAAAGAAGAGAGCGCAGGTTGTGCTCCAAAAAGGACGGCGAGGCCGCGATCACCTGTTATCCCGGCGATACCGCGCAGATGAGACCACGACTTCATGCGTC